>NC_090319.1:28246288-33448091 GCF_040869045.1 Eurosta solidaginis
AGCCTTCCTTACTTGTTTTAGGTATTGTTCTTTGAGTACAGGATTCACCGGGCGATTCCTGGCATAGAGGTCCGACGCCCGTTTGTGGAATTCACTGAGGACCTGCTTGTGTTTTTTGGCTTCATGCGGCTGTGTTCTCAGGTGCCGTATTTCCTCATAATGCTCCTCCTTTTCTTCTTCTTCTCCTTTAGCGATAAGAACACTCCCAGATTTTTGAGAGTTTTGTCGATGCTAATGATCCTTGTTATCGACGCGTTATCGATGTTTCATCGATTGTATGTTGCAGTTTTACGGTATATGCTTCGTAAAAAAAGACTTCAGTCGTGGTTAATAAGAAGATAACACGCGCGGTAACAGAAATCGATAACTTTTCGTTAAGAAATAAACTTTTTTTAACATGTCGATAACTTTCCGATAATTAAGAGATAACTTATCGATAGTTAATCCAGAACCTTTTGATAAGAAGTCGACAGCGTTTGCATCACATTTCGATAACAAATCGATAACGTTTTGATAAGATGTCTACAAGCTTAATCTATAATTTTCCGATAACAAACCGATTACTCATCGAAAAAAAAGTCAAAATCTCGTAGATACATTTTGAATACCCCCTACATAGAAAGCTTGCAGATAAAAAATCGATAGCAAATTTATAAGATTTCGTCCGAACACTATAGCAAACCTATCATTTCCTTTCCTTTGATTGCCTTTCCTTTGCTTTCTTTGCCTTGTCTTTCCTTTGATGTCTGTTTTCGCTCATATCAACTCCACCACGTACTTTTTGCCCATATTATTCTAGAGTATTGTGACTAAACTTGTGCTTACATTCTATATTCACCTTCTAGCATACCACTTCCAAAGACTGACTAAGCTTAAGCTTACACTTAGCTTACGCTTACATTCAGGATTCCCTTATACCGTGATCAAGTATGTCAACATACCAGTAAGGAACGTATTGGCTATTTCTTATGTAGTTGGCTCTCCACCTGCAATTAATTGTTTTTAGCTTTAATTTAGACCATTACCAGCTATTTGCAATCCCTGTATCATCACTATTAGCCTGGGCAAAATCGCTTCAGTCACCCACAAACTTAGTGGTGTGTGTTGGTTGCTTCTTACACTCTGTTAGGGAAAATCATGTTTAATTTATTTTCTCAAACGTACTCGTTGCAAATTAAAAATAAACAAAACGTATTTGCATTATTACATTCGTTTTTTCTGCACACTCTCCTACCCTTTCCCGTTGCTTGATTTGCTGGCCACAAATTTATTTGTGCGGCGTTTTAGCCCATAAACACTCTACCTCACGAGCTATCTAACAAAATGTGTTTGAATTTGTATTTCTAGCGAGTTAATGAAAAATCGCGGATATCCTTTTTTTCTTTTAATTATGATTTTAAATTAAAATATTCAAAACCAAATGTTGCTCTGAAATTTGAATTTAAATTTGAATTCAAATTTTCTATAAAAACGGCGAGACATCAAATTTTCTTCGTTCTTAAACAAATGCAGAAATGAAATCAACTTCCTTTCCACTGTAACAACAATAAGATGTGCCACTTCCTTACAAAGTTCATAAGATTAAGAAAAGAATACGGAAATAAATAAACGTCACGTCTTTCATACCGTTAATCAAAGGAAAAAAAAAATATAAGGAAATCAAATAGCCAGAGATATATTCAAATGCTGCCCGCCTGCAATTTACTGTTAGCGCATAACTCATACTTATTAAAAATGGAGAGTTGGGAATTTCCTATGCACCCCTCAAATCTCGCCACACTGCGTACATATGAGAGGACTAATAAAAGTTCGTTTGATTGAACTTGAGAAAAGTGTTTGTACCAAGCAGAGCTTTAAATATAAATGCTACATTTTTTGTAGTAGTATGTGTGTACAAGCAGAATGGTAAACAAAATTTGAGCATAGAATTTCCTGCTGAGTCTCAGTCGCTACGCTTATTAAATTTATGAGGCTCTGCGAAGCTCTTGAGGGCATATGTGGTCGAAATACTAAAGCAAATGAACTGTCACAAATTCAAGAGATATTACTTATTTTATTCTGAAAGTTAAGTCATCTAGCTAAAATTTTGTAATTTGCCTCTTCGCCGGAGTTGTAGGTAGTCTAGCCTTAGATTTCCCAGACGCTTCACAATACATCTTCTGCTTTGGATTGAGTATGCAACTGTGAAGCAAAGCCGTCACACCTCGAACGATATTCAGAGTATATGGTGCATGCAGTATTCTATGCAAAACAGGTAAGAAAGTCTAAGTCCGGGTGAAACCGAACATTTCATAGGCAGCAGTGCACTTGAAACGCTGTTGTTGTTTGCTGTGTGTGGTTAATAGCGTTATAAGGCTGCGCAATAATAGTTACGTATTATTAATACTGTATTTCAGAGCTATTATAAAAAGCAGGAGTGGCTTTCAGACGATTTCGCTCATTTTCAGAGCTATGAAAAAAATGTTCATGCCAAATTTCGTTCGGATTTGGGAGATTTTTGTTTGACTTATGGCATTGAAAGTATTTTGGAATAAAAATAAATAAATAAATGTAAGGCGCGATAACCTCCGAAGAGATCTAAGGTCGAGCTTCTCTTCCAATTTGCGTCGTGCTCCCCTAGATTTTCCCTACAAATTGGCCGGACGGGACCTACGTGTTTTATGCCGACTCCGAACGGCATCTGCAAGGCAGATGAGATTTTCACTGAGAGCTTTTCATGGCAGAAATACACCCGCAGCGCTTGCCAAACACTGCCGAGGGCCGCTTAGAAAAATTGTCTTCTAGTTGAAAAACCTTATTTCTAAAATTTTGATGTTGCTTTGCCCGGGTTGTGAACCCAGGGCATACGGTGTGGTAAGCGTAGCACACTACCATCACACCACGGTGGCCGAAAGTATTTTGGAAAGCGTAACAAAAAAAGGGGACTGTTACGCACATTTTCAGAATTTGTTGTAAGTTTTGTTCTTAGCTCAACCATATCACTACTGAGTTAAAATAGCAGTCAAATGTAGTTAAATACCATAGAGTTATTGCTAAGGTTTTTAGGAAAAGTGGGCGAGTTGTTTAACCGATTTTGATTTTCTTCACTCAGTCTATATAATTTGGCAAGGATAGTGTCTCTGCCAAATTTCAATGTAATATCTTCAACGGCTTTTGATCTACGACTTGTTAAACTTCCAAATCTTCTTCTCTAAATTAGGGTGGTGCCACGCCTATATTCCAAATTTTTTTTGGAACTTATGTTTTGCGTCATAAAACCAATCCACCTACCAAATTTCATTAGCTTAGCAATATTCGTTTTTGAATTATCTCATTTTTTCCATTTTTCTAAATTTTTGATATCGAAAACTGGGCGTGGTTATCGTCCGAGTATCACTTTTTTCCATGCGTAACGGATTAACGGACTTCTATACAATTCTGGTATATTCTTGGACTAGTTAAGAACGATATCGGGACTGTTTCGCGCAATGACTTCAGGATTATTTTAAGGATCTTTTCGAATCTGATTCGGTGCAATTTTGGGGGCAATTAAAAGATCACTCCTGGACTATTTTCGAAATCATTTCACTATTACAGTATTACATTTGAGCAATAAAACAATGAAATATTTAAGCGCATTTCAAGAAGTCAAGTTATGTAGAAAGTATCATTTACAACGTTTTTCGAGCTACCCATTTATATTATGATCCATAAGTGTTCAAACACAGCCTCAGTTACCCTGAAGATGTTCTGTAATATATTCAAAAACAGAACTTCGAATAGCGAAATGGTATATGGTTGGTTGTTGAGAAAATTGTCCTAAGCACAATTCCGAAGTAATATAAAGCAGCTCAGCAATATTCCCCGATTCGAAATCGATGCAAAATTCTCCTCAAACAATCCACAGTACCTACAAAAAACAACGCTGTAATTATAAGCATCTAAAAATGTTAAATCAAAATGTTTACTTCGTTTTCAAAATTTTTTAGGAACTTTATATTTTAAGTGTAGATTCAATTTCTTAGCGAACATTTGTTAGTACCCACGCAGTGAGCAACTTAAGCAAAATCCAAGCAGACAGCAGGAAGATACCATTTGGAATAACAAAATTATCTGCTGCTCAAACTTTTACCTTTTTTGACAAATATCCTTGAAACATAAAAAAAAATGTTCACCCCTCACAAAGATTTTAAGGGAAAACAAAAGTCGCTCAAAAACTGTATCCGCAATTCGGTGTGTTTGCATAGCGTGCATAAAAAAATTTTACCTATTTTACACTTAGTCTAGGTTTGTTTTGGTGGCGATGCTTAATTCATTTGGGACGGTGTTATTAACACTTGACTAAATATGCATTTGTTGTGTCAACTCGTTGAAGTTGAAGAAGTACAGAAGCACCATTGATTTAAAAAGTGAACATTTTGGCTTTCTTAGCATGAGGCTGCAGTAAATTGTAAAGTTTATGCTAAGAAAACGTGCTGTTGAGGACTTCGAACTCAAGTCAATTTCGTTTAACCTTAAATATAAATAAATGTAAGGCGCGATAACCTCCGAAGAGATCTAAGGCCGAGCTTCTCTTCCAATTTGCGTCGTGCTCCTCTTGATGTTCCCTACAAATTGGCCGGACGGGACCTACATGTTTTATGCCGACTCCGAACGGCAGCTGCAAGGCAGATGAGTTTTCACTGAGAGCTTTTCATGGCAGAAATACACCCGGAGTGCTTGCCAAACACTGCCGAGGGGCGACTCCGCTTAGAAAAATTTTCTTCTAATTGAAAAACTTTATTTCTAAAATTTTGATGTTGCTTTGCCCGGGGCGTGAACCCAGGGCATACGGTGTGGTAGGCTGAGCACGCTACCATCACACCACGGTGGCCGCCAACCTTAAGTATGAATTAAATAAATACGTATGCTACATAGAATAATAATACAAAAATTATACTTACTTGTCTTCTATCAGTTAACTACATATTTTGTGGACTTGGGAGTCACGATAGATACTAAACTTAGTTTCAACCTTCATATTAATGGTACTGTCAATAAGGCTAGAGGTGTTCTTTCATTCGTGAAACAGTGGCCAAAGAATTTAGTGACCATTATGTAACTAAAGCACTTTTCACCACTTTAGCTAGATCGATACTAGAACGGATCAATAGTCTGGAATCCAAAATATCGAATTCATGCAGATAGACTTGAATCAGTACAAAAGCAATTTCTACTTTTCTCTTTAAGAAATTTTCAGTGGGACTCTGCGTATAATCTTCCCCCTTATATTTATTAGTCGGTTGAAGCTTATCAATCTTCCAACTCCTGCAAGTCGTAGAGATATGCTAGGCGTAATATTTATGGTTAAACTACTGAATGGATTGATTTCTAGCCCAATTCTCTTGAACGAAGTAAACTTTAACGTCCCATCACGAGTGTCAAGACATTACAAACCTCTTCTTTTGAGGCAGTGTAGAACTAATTTCGAATTAAATGAATCTTTTCGGTGTTGTGTCATGATTTTAACACTCATTCTAGTTCATTTGATATAACGGATTTACTTTTTATCATAAAGAAAACTGTCCTATCCTATCTTAACTCGTAACAAAAACAAATGAAAATTAAAATTTTACGTACTAAAAAGTTCACTTACTTAACAATGTAGTATATGCATAATTTCTAACTGTTATGTACAATACTCAGCTGATGATTTTTACTCTTTAACTGAGCAATTTTAGATCTCAACGCTTACTTACCTATCATCAGGCCCGACGAGTGGGGGGGGGGGGGGGGGGGGGGGGGGGGGGGGGGGGGATTCCCCCGGGCCTGGGGTTTCTCAGGGGGCCCGCGATTTAGAGGTACTAAGACATTTTTTTTAATTCGGGAGAGTCTTTAGTTGTTCCATGTGCAAATTTTAAGCCGAATTTCAAAAGCAACGAATATTGATAATGATTTTTTGCCTGGGTCTGAGGAGGACAATAAAAACATCAAACAAAAATGTATGCTTACATGAATCCGAAATCGCAAAGTTTCGTGGTGACATTGATGAAGGTTCATTTTCAAAGTCTTCCAACAATACGACCAACTCTGTATCAAAGTCCAGATTATTTAAACGACTTCGATATCGGTGCCGTGAATAATGAGTTTTTGCGATCTGACGAAGTCAACGAAATAATTCGTCGAGGTCATCAAAAGTGTCCTGTTATTTTTCCACGTGATTGTCATGACGAGGCATTTCATACCTCGTTGTTAAACAGCATCTTGCCAAATGGAAAGAAGGTGGAGCGTGACTGGTTAGTGTGGAGTGCCAGTAGCAATGCTATTTATTGCCTACCATGCCGTCTGTTAAACACCAATACTTTAAATCGACCTAAAATTTGTTCTGCGGATATTCGAAATTACAGGTATGGAAGAAGCTATACGATAAACTGCCATCACACGAAAATACTCAAGATCACATTAAATGTTATATTCAAAGGCGATCTTTACAAAATCTAATTCAAAAGGAGGCTACAATTAATAAGCTTATCAATGACCAGCTAATCACTGATACTCAAAACTGGAAAGAAATTTTATATAAAATTTTGGACACTATTTTATTTTTGGGTGAAAGAGGCCTAGCTTTCAAAGGCGAAAGTATATATCTTGGTGAACGAAACGATGGACATTTTTTGGGCATCTAAGATCTCATAAGCCAATATGATCCGATACTTAGAGATCATTTAGAGAAAGTTAGGATTTCACAACAGCAGCGCAAACGTTTACAAGTTCACTATCTTTCCCCAGTCATTCAGAACGAGTTTATAGAAATTTGTGCAAAGCACGTGAGGGAAACTATATTAGATCAAGGCAAGAATGCCAAGTATTTTGCTATTATCGTTGATACTATGCCTGATGCTAGTCACGTTGACTACGTTCATTTTGCGCTAACTCCATTTCAATTCGAAAGCAACAAATTTTACAATTCAAGAACGGTTTTTGGCTTTCGTGAATTGTAACCAAAAAAGTGGTCAGAAATTTGCTGATCTAATTTGCCATACTTGATTGAAGATCGTCGTGCACAAGGGTAAGTTAACGGCGCCAACATGAAAGGGGTTTACAACGGAGCACTACGTCACTTTCTCGACAAAAACTCGAATGCTGACTATCTTTGGAGTTGTACAAAAATGTTTTACTATTTTCAGCAGCACTCCACAACGAAGGGGCATCCTCAAAAAAAACTGTACCGAGCTCTCTTCATAGTCTTTCAGCCAAAAGCCAAATTTGACTGCGCAAGCATACGGCGATGTTACCGGCATTATCAAGTACATCAACAAGTTCGAATGTATCTTGCTGTCCTCAATTTGGTTCAAAATACTGACTACCATTAATGAAAGAAACGTGGTCCGCCAAGCTAGAGACGCCACCGTAGATGTTGAGGTCCGACATCTAGATACCTTATTAACTGATTTGAAGTTGATCAAGAACCAATGGGTAACAAATTTAAACGAATGCAAAAGAGTTGCTATTCAACTGAAAATCTCGCCAAAGTTTCCGGACATTTGAAAGAGAAAACCAAGGACGTTCTGAATATAATTTAAATGAAATGATTACGGATGATTCAGAGTCTGATTTTAAAAACAATACATTCCTGGTGATCGTTGATTCGGTAATCACTTGCATTACTGAACGATTTGCAGCTATGAGTAATTTGAGCGAGACGTTTTCCTTTTTGTGGCAATTTGAAGACATGGATGAAACTACGGTTCGGGCGAGCGCACCAAAATTTGTCGAAAAATACAAGTCGGACATTTCTTAAAGCTTAGGATGCGAAATAATTCACTTGAAACACATTTACGAAGCAAATTTTGATAAAGGACTATCACCATTGGAATTGCTAAATGCCATCTACATATGTTCCAAATCTGTGTACGATTTTCCCAACATTTGTGTTGATTTACGTATCTTTTGCACTATACCTGTCACTGTAGCTATTGCAGAACGTTCTTTAAGCGTCCTTTCAAGAATTAAAAACTTTCATAGATCATGTTCATCTCAAGAGCGAGTTTCAGGACTTGCCACGCTTTGTGTTGAATCTGTTTTGGCAAGACAGTTAAATTTTGATATTATTATAAAAATATTGCAGCGAAAAAAGCAAGTAAAGCCACTCTTTTAAATCCGAACTTGCTATATTGAATAATTAAAATTTTTAATCATCATTAAATTTATCAGAAATGTATTAAAATGTTACCAAATAACTAGAAAAGATTATTTGAAACAATATGTGGCTGTTAAAAGAGAATTTTACTTCTACGTTACAATAATCTAGTATAAATAGTAAATATTCTATGTTAATTTTATTGTCAGCTCTTAGTCCAAAAATTATTTAGTTGATGTGGCATCAATAATAATTCATGAATGAGACGTCATTAATTCAAGTTAATCAAATGTATTAGTGAATTTTCTATAGGGGGCCCGTAAATTGTTTAGTCCCGGGCCCGGATTTTCTCTCTACGGCCCTACCTATCATACTCACCTAATTTGATACTCTGTTCATATTAACCTTTCACTTTATTCGATCTACATAATTTATAATTAGGTACTGCCATACTCACCTAATCCCTCGTTTTCATTCTCCTTTTGTTTATAACTGCATCCTTTATATGCTTGCAAAACTAAGCTCTGAAAATAAAAGGAAGTGCTGTAAACGTTAGTTAAAAATAAAAGCCTAAAAAGATGGCGGAACCATAGAAGGTGGCAGTACGGTGACATAAATAAAAATTCAATGTACTTTGTTTTGTTAATCGTTGGACTAATATCAAAATCGTACTGCGCCGGAAGTTGCGTCAAATTATATAAAAATGTAGCAATCAGCTGATTTTCGGCAGTCACCTGTTCATGGCTCCGCCATGGTTGTAAACCCAAGATATAAGATTAAAAAAAATAAATATAAGGCGCGATAACCTCCGATGAGATCTAAGGCCGAGCTTCTCTTCCGATTTGCGTTGTGCTCCTCTTGATTTTCCCTTCAAATTGGCCGGACTGTGCCTACATGTTTTAAGCCGACTCCGAACGGCATCTGCAAGGCAGATGAGTTTTCACTGAGAGCTTTCATGGCAGAAATACACTCGGAGCGCTTGCCAAAGACTGCCGAGGGGCGACCCCGCTTAGAAAAATTTTGTTCTAATTTAAAATCCTTATTTCTAAAATTTTGATGTTGATTTGCCCGGGGTGCGAACCCAGGGCATACGGTGTGGCAGGCGGAGCACGCTACCACACCACGTTTGCCGCCAGAAGATATAAGATATTGTGGCGAATATTTGTATCACTATGATGTTAGTAAGTAATCACAACACCAAAAACAGCAAGCAGCGACACCTACATATGTACAAGGCAACGAAGAATATTCCATACACATAACCAGCAGCTTGAAGCAGGGAGTTTATGTAGCCGGCAGCTAAGATCAAAAGTTGTTACTCACACATATACCCGCATATGGCTAGAAGAAAATCATAAACTACATATATACATGTATATAGTTAAATTACCAAGCGTGAGATAAAACTGTTCTAGAAGGCACGTGAGAGAAACGTCTAGACCTAATGAGAAATATGCGAACGAGATAACAGAGAGTATAAAAGAAGCGCAAGCTGAGGAATAACTAATCAGTTTAATTTAAATACGCTATTAGTTGCAATACTGAATAATGGAGTTATTTATTCGACGGTCCAGCGATACGAACGTTACCAGAAGGTGTATAATTATCACGAACTCCCCAAAAATTTGTTACAATATGTTTGTTTATTGCTCTTTCTAACATACTGCCGTTTAGCACTTGCCGAAGTGTCAAAGCAATGTGGAATGTGGTGGAAAGATCGTTCGAATCTGAACGAAGTGTGAAAATTACCAGGGTTTCTGCCATCGGTATTGGTATAAAATTTAGTATGAAATACATAGTGCATTATATGTGACCTATCGAAAATATTACAAAAGTCGTTGAATAGGGTATCCAAAGAAGCGTAGTTATATCAACATTAAGAATCCATGCACAGAAGTAAATTTTTTCCGCCCTTTCCAAAGTTATCCGCGAACACACAGTTACATATGTACTACACACACTACTTCACCAGAGCTACTACACTAATTTGTACCAAAGTAGTACAACGCTGCCGAATAGCCTCCACAAAAAATTAGATAGAACAAACATGATCAGGTGAGCACAGCTGCGAACGAAGAGCTGATACATATTTTACTCGAAGCCTTTACAATAGCCATCATCCCGTCGCAAAGATACTGAGCCAGATATATAATTTTGCATATAAATGCAACAACAGCGATTTGAGCCAGATAAATTCAGATAGCGTGCTACGGAGCTAGAAAACTCACTGGATGATGACTAATGATAAACCTTTGGAGTCGTTCGTTTCTTACGAGTTACTAAATAAAATTAGTTAAAATCAAGTGCCGGCAGTGTTGCCGTTGGGGCGACTTTAGTCGCAATTTCACCCTTTCTGAAAGCCAATTCCCCGGACAACGACTTTTTTAAAATTTGCAATATTTGAGCCTTCTTGAAAATGCTGGCGACTTTTGGCACGTTTTCTCTTTCAAAACTATGATGCAATATTTTTACGTTTTTACGTAAAGAGATTGTAGTACTCCTTCTCATTACTTAACTTTTGCATCGGAACCACTTAAGGAATCCACATTATCACTCTCGTCATCACTATAACTGCAACCCTGTAAAATTTGATCACTTTAACATACGGCGTTAGTATAGAAAATATTGATTTACTCTCGCCAAAGAGGATAAATTATGATAAGAGACGTCACTCATTACTCGCAGCCATATGCTCGTTGTTTTCTAAGAGGAAGTCGCTTTTTTTTGGCGAGATGTGCATAAAATGTCTTCTATACATATTCGTGGGGTATTTGTGTTTATTTTTCCGACTATATTTAATGAATCAATTAATTCTCTTTCCAAAAATCACAGAATGTAAGAAACTAATTTGGACTTACCCTCATTATTACATTGGGCCCGAAGCTGAGAAAGTCTTGCTAAAGGAAAACTTTTCTGAAAATGTAATTAAATGCTTGAAGCGTAATATTTTAAAGTATTATCAAAAGCTGTGTTACGAAATATTTCAAAGAGTAGACATTTCCTACAAAAAGCTTAGGGTTTTAAGTTATTTGAATCCATTAGTGATTAAATCAAATGATGATATAGGAGTTTTTGATATGGTGTTTGCATATTCTCATTGAACAGAAGATCCCGAAGTAGTTACTGAGGAGCTTAAGCTTTTAGAATGCAAAGCAAAAGACAATGCATACAAAAAGATCTTCGAACAAACCGATATAGAACAGTTTTGGTACAGTGTTGGAAATTTTCCCTCGGAATTTGGTTCTCGCGAATTTTTTTATTCCCGCGGAAAAATTCCTCCAATTCTTTTCTCCTTGGGAGAACAATAATTGGGGAATAGGAATTTCGAATTTTCGAAGTCAGCTGTTTTGTCAATTGAAAAAATAGAAAACTTTAATTAAAAAATAGAAAAGTTTACTTATTGTTCCGTAGTTGTCTGAGATTAAGAAGTAAAATATAAACAATGCACAGTATTGCATTTCATGTGGTATTCACTGAAATGAGTAATGAATTGGTGCCACAGCAATATCAATAGAGGAGCATAACAAAAAGAAGAAGACGGCGGGATAACACAAATCCACCGGAGTAACCTGCTTCCATTCAACTTTCATTCAACAAAGCAATTTTCTGGCGGCCAAATCGTCTTTCGCCATATGCCAAAATCTATTTAATCCTTTTCAAAAATTCTTGCGCAATCTCTGGATGGTTGCATCAAATATATCAAGAGCTCTTCCCTTGCTTACGATATACTTTTCGACTTAAAATAAAGAATATTGTGGTAGAATGTACATATGTACATATTTTTTAATTTGTACAAATAAGTGTTCCTTCTTAAAAGAACCAATTTCCTTTAACTATTTTAATGCATTCCCTTTAATTAACAAGTGATAAAACTCCTATGAAATGGCAGATAAATCTCTCTCTCTGATTGAAAATAATTTAAATGAATATATATATATATAATAATTTGTATTTATTTGTTGCAAACATATTAACGCTGCCACACTGAAAGAAATGGTGCTAGTAAAATCAACAAATCGGTTCTGTTGTTCTTGACTTAACGGAGATTCGGTGAAATTGATCGAATTATGGTTAATTCGACCGAGTTCTTTGCCAAGCGAACAAATTAGTTTAGTCATTTCAACAGAAGAGAAATTGTCGCTCTTAAGTTAACAAAATTCTGTAAAATTGACAGATTCGTAATCAATCTTACTGATTTTTCTGTTAACACTACTGATCTCACTGGTCATTTCAACAGCGATCAACAGTCAATATATGAGCAAATTTCAAAGAGAATTTTACGCCCACTGCGCTCTCTACTTTGTACTTATGCCGATGGTGCCACTTGTTTAAAAAAAAAAATACCAAAATAAGAAAACCACCAAATCGAAAAAACACAAAATGGGGAAAACAACAAAAAACTAGTTTTGTTATCAATACAAAACGAAAGACCCTTTTTTAAATTCACTGTGCAAACAGTTATAAGATACCGGGACACCTATTTATCGGGTACAATTTTACAACTTCTCCTCCAAGCGAAATGCAAAATTGCGGCCTCTTGTTGCAAAAGTTTTTGTTTGAACGAACAGGATTTTTTCCAAAGTTAGTAACATTTTGTTCAAGTTTTTACGAATTTTCACTCACGCGAACGAATTTAATAAGATAATAAAAAACATCCTCTTTTAATTTTGATGTTTCCAACAACATAAAAGTTTGAGTTGTTTTGGAATCGTTTCAAATTAAAGTGTTACGAAAATTAAACTTGCCGAATTACATGTAAAGTTACTCCAGTGGCGAATTACCTTGTAGCGATTTGATTCTTTACTTTTCTATAACTTACAAGTTCTCTATTTAAAATGTTATGTCAAACATTTATACAAGTTTTGTTCGAAACCATCAAGTGTGGCAACTACATGCGAGAGAAGAAATTGAGAATGAGCTGAGCTGCAACTGAAAAAATTGAGAATCAGTTTTGTGACTACAATTTTCATTTCTATTTGCAAAGCGGAGTTCAAAACTATAAAGTAAATAAATTATAAAATATAAAATTTGGTGAAAGTGCGTTTAATAAAACAAAATAATAAAGTGTATAAATGTTGAATGTATGCCAGCATATTTGATGTAAGCCCAAATGAAGTTCGCTTAGTAAGTGTGTTCATATGTATGTATATGTAGCAAGCATGCGTATTTATTTGGTGTGATGGTAGCGTACTCCGCCTGCCACACCGTATGCCCTGGGTTCGCACCCCGGGCAAAGCGACATCAAAATTTTAGAAATAAGGTGTTCCAATTAGAGGAAAATTTCTCTAAGCGGGGTCGCCCCTCGGCAGTGTTTGGCAAGCGATACGAGTGTATTTCTGCAATGAAAAGCTCTCAGTGAAAACTCATCTGCCTTGCAGATGCCGTTCGGAGTCGGCATAAAAACATGTAGGTCCCCGTCCGGCCAATTTGTAGGGAAAATCAAGAGGAGCAACACAAATTGGAAGAGAGGAGCTCGGCCTTAGATCTCTTCGGAGGTTATCGCGCCTTACATTTATTTATTTATGTTATGGCAACATAGGTATTTTCGTACAAAGCTGTCGCAACAGCTTTTTTTTGTACATTTGACTACTAAAACAGCCAATTACGAATCAACGATTTGTGGCGCAGTTGATTCAACATCTTGTTGCGATGGATAAAAATTAACAGAAATTTCGGTTGATTTTACCAGTCTTTTTCTTTCAGTGCATCAGCAGAAAGACTTTTCAAAACTTTCACTTTTTAAGAACAAGATAACGAACCGTTTGCAAATTGATATATGTAATGCAATGTTAGCAGCGCTCAATTTAAAGGAAGGGAAACATTTAGACTCTTGGGTACCTGAAGAATACTTGGTTGTTAAATACTTGGTAACTAAATTTTAAGTCAATTAAATAATGAATTGATATAAACTTTTAGTTATGTGGATGATAGCATTCGTTTTACCAAAACGATGTTACTTAACCCATTGTTACTGAAATAAACTTAACTTTTTGTATGTATTTTTATTATTTTATCGAATAAATATCTTCGTACTTTAGTAATTTTCTTCAATTGCCACACATGGGAAATACATGGGAGAACAAAAAAAGATAAACTGCTCTTCCTTGATAAAAGATGAGTTAAAGGCGATCTAGTAACATTGCAAATGAAAATAAAATAATTAAAAAAAAAAAATTTTAAGTTAAACGGTTTTATTGAAAACAATACTTACATGAAATAATAAAAATACGAAAAGCTAGAAAATAATTAGGTAGGTCCTAGGTACTAGTCATCACACTCCTTATCAATCTAGGGCGTTGATCAGACAATTAAATAAAAGCGTTGGGCGCGTGAAATTTCTAAAAATGTGAGGCGTAGCATAACCTGATTAAGGTTCAGTTGGTTTTACTTATGACTATCAATAGAAATATGACGCGTCCAACGCTTTTATTTAATTGTCTGATCAACGCCCTAGATTGGTAAGGAGTGTGATGACTAGTACCTAGGACCTACCTTATTATTTTCTAGCTTTTCGTATTTTTATTATTTCATGTAAGTATTGTTTTCAATAAAACCGTTTAACTTAAAAATTTTTTTTTAATTATTTTATTTTCAAGTTTTTAGTCTTTATTTAATTGCCTATTATTTCTCATTCTGTTTAGTTCATTTAGTGACTCATTATTACAAGGACTCTTTCCTGACAATTTGTAACAACCTAAGTCCTCAATACATAATCCTTCCAAAGACTTTACTCGACTCTGCGCCACGTATGCTTGTCCCTCCTCCAACTCCAAAATATTTTGATGTCACTTCTACTGGACTGTGTGCAATATTTGTTCCAAATATGAGCCAAATCGGGCATCATAGGTCGCTTTCTATTCATGTATGTATTATGTTTTCCAAATATGGACCAAATCAAATCGGACCACAAATACGATTTTTGTAAATATCTCGATCCTTGCGCCACCTAGCGGCGATTTTTTTTTTTTTTTTGATAGGTCGCTTTCTATTCTTGTATGTATTATGTGTTCCAAATATGAGCCAAAGCGGACCACAAATACGATTTTTGTGAATATCTCGATCCATGCGCCACCTAGCGGCGATTTTTTTTCACAGGTCGATTTCTATTCTTGCATGTATTATGTGTTCCAAATATGAGCCAAATCGGACCACAAATGCGAATTTTGCGAATATCTCGATCCTTGCTCCACCTAGCGGGCGATTTTTTTTCTTATTATTGCATTGTCAGTGGGTTTCTGAACTATATTCCAAGTTTCAAGCTTGTAGCTTATCGGGAAGTTACTTAAATTTCAATTACAAGATTCGTTCACAAACGGCCGTGCATGCGGCCGTGCAGCCTGTCAACTCAAGCTAAATAAAACCGTTTAAAAAAGTAGAGGCCCTTTTTTTCAGTAGGCCCCTTTTCTGTGCGACTTTTTGAAAATTTTCAACGGCAACACTGAGTGCCGATATTTTTAGTTCAAGTTTAGTGAATAATTTCCCAGAGCAAATACACGTACCGTACTCTGTTCATGTTGATGCTATTAATAAAATTCTTTACTCAATATTGATCTCGCTATATTTCATGTTTTGTTTAATAATACTTAAGCACCTAAACAATTGACGCCATTTTGCAACAAAGCTAACGCCAATTAGAAATGCCATATGAAATTAAAGCAACATCCACCTATTTTTTCTTTCTTTTTTTTCGGAAAAACACCTAAAAATACGTAAAAACATTTCCCAAAAAATGTCTTTAAATTAAAAAAAAATTTAATTAAATGGCTAAGAATTTCGAAAGTTTGTATAAACTTTTCACCAATTTGATTTGATTCAAATTTTTTTTATATAATATAATGAGTAAGAATTTCTTATTTTTGTGTAAAATTTTTCATTAATTTGAGGAACAGATCTATAATTTTTTTGTATCAAGAATACTGAGAAGCAGCTTTTATCCTCAAATTTAGGATTTTTTTCTTAAGTGTAGCACTGGCGGATGTTAGAAAAGTTGTTGGATAATTTTTTCATTGTCACAACAGGACTTAATCGTCCCGATGCTTGCCTTCAACTTGTCCCTATCTAACGTTGTCATCCCGCTACTAAAGCCTGAGAAAGCAGGTAACGATATCTCTCCTTTCGCGAGTAGCCAAGGCACTCGAATCTGTCTTGCCCCCGGCGTAAACCTGTGACTTGTCAACCAACCAAGCCCGCCACCACAGTGAATCCAAAACGGCATCAAAGCGTATTGAACCAAAACTTCCGGCACAGAACAGTTCACGTGGCGCTAGACATATTGAAAGCTTTTAACACGGTCAATTACAGCAGGTTACTGTAAGACTTTAAAGTCTTTTCTACGTAGCCTCAAAAAGTGAACCCTTCCAATAATTTAGGTGGTCGGCAGGCATCGGTCCAGTTCAGAAACATACATCGTTAAAGGTTAGAGCCTAAATCAGAAACTGTTCCCCCCGCTTAGGAGCACTGGAAAAAATGTGTTTCTAAAACTTTGCTGTTGCTATGGCCAGGACTTAAACCTAGGGATGTGGTCGCCGAGCCGTTTAGTTGATGGCTTATATGTATATATTTATGACACAAATATCTAAAGAACGCAATGTCAATATCATTTCACCAATTCTATTTTAAAACGACTTGTTTATAAAAAACAATTCAGCAATATAGTTTTGATTACGGCTTATTTATATAACAGATATACCCCCAGCTTTGTCAATATTGGTAGGCCAAATTTATTTTTGACAAGCTTATTAGCTTCGCTTATACACTGAAAGAAGAAGACTGGTAAAATCAACCGAAATACGGGTCAATTCAACCGATATTTCTGTAAATTTTTATCAATCGCAACAAGATGTTGAGTCAACTGCATACAAATCGTTGATTCGTAATTGACCGTTTTAGTAGTCAAATGAACAAAAAAAGTTGTTGCGACAGCTTTGTACGAAAGTACCTATGTTGCGGCATTTGCAAGGCAAATGAGTTTTCACTGAGATCTTTTCATGGCAGAAATACATTAGGAGTGCTTGCCGAACAGTGCCGAGGGGCGACCCCGCTTTGAAAATTTTCTTCTAATTGAAAAACCTTATTTCTAAAATTTGTATGTTGCTTTGCCCGTGGTGTGAACCCAGGGTCCTCGATGTGGTAGATGGAGCACGCTACCATCACAACACGGCGGCCGCCATATACATACGTAAATATGTGCATACATATAGTACACAGCATACATAAGTACAAAGTAGAGAGCGCAGTAAGCGTAAAATTCTCTTTGAAATTTGCTCATGTATTGACTGTTGATCGCTGTTGAAATGACCAGTAAGACCAGTTCTGTTAACAAAAAAATCAGTTAGATTGATTAGGAATCTGCCAATTTTACAGAAGTTTATTAACTTAAGAGCGACAATTTCTCTTCTGTTGAAATGACTAAACTAATTAGTTCGTTTGACAAAGAACTCGGTCGAATTAACCATAATTCGATCAATTTCACCGAATATCCGTTAAGTCAAAAACAACAGAACCGATTTGTTGATTTTACTAGCACCATTTCTTTCAGTGTACTTGTTTGCAACTCTAGAATAGGCGCGCAAAGGAGAGTTAGACCCATCTAGGCAGTGGTTAAATAACCCGGTACAAAACGAGTTGTGTTTAATAGCGGAGACATGAGCCTCTGTGCTATGGCGTGTTTTTGAGTTTTTTTAAAACTATGATTGTTATTAAAACTCCTTATCTATATAAGAAACAAATCAATGAATGTGGTAACAATAACGCATCTTGTTAAAAAAAAATTTAAAAATGGCATATGATTGAAATTTTTCCAATAAAAGATATTAAACGAATTAGGCGTGTGTTAGAGCGTTGGATTTACCACAGAGAGGATCAGAGTATGCACGATGCTTCAACCCATGAATAGAAGATCTGCAAAGGGGGCAATTGCCATTTCATAGGAAATCACAATGTTAAAAGCGTCAGTTGAAAGCAGTGCGAGGGGACAGAGTTGGAACTAGGACGGTCTCAAAATGCGCTAGTTCGGAACTAGTGCGATCCGCTGCAGGGTCATTATATACTTATCAACACTACGGGCGAAAAAAGATACACGCGTGTTTGTCGGCAAAGAAAGGCGCATGAGTACTATTTTTTTTTTTTTGCTAAAAAAAACGAATTAGTCACTACAGATGAAAAAAGGCGCGTGTTTGCCGCCGAAGAATTCTCTTGACTTTTTTCTCTTCAAAAAAAGAGACATATTTTCGTTTTATATTTTTAGAAAGAAATGATTGTTTTTGTTTTTTTTTTTGAGAGACGTACTCATTTAATTTTTAGGAAAGAAAAACACATTAAAATAATTTTTAGTAAAAAAGGCACCATTCGTATAATTTTCAAGAATGAAAGACGCGTTACTATGCGGATGTAAAGAACGAAATTTACTGACAGTAATACCAATTGATTAATCAAATTATCGATTAGTCGAATTCGAACAAAAACATTTTTTTTCGTGAAAATTATAAAAAATGGTGAACATAAAAAGAAAACGGGAAAAAATAATCAAATTAAGAAATATTAAGTACGTTGTTTTATTGAAAACCAACCAATTACACGCAAACATATCCGTACCACCTGAAAAGACGGGTGCCGATGCGTTAACGTAACATTTTTTTTATATGTGGTATATATGCAAACGTATTAGTAAAACTAATATAAGTGTGTAAAAAAACTTTTATAATTGAGCCGAATTTTCGGGAAGAATAGAGACAGCGTTATTATTATTTGTAACTACAACATTTGAAGGTGAGCACTAGTAATGGTCAGTTGCTTTTTAGACTATACATCAGTATCAACAAACGTTAATTCGATTTTGGAATCGCCAATTGAACTCCAGAAAACATTGATCTGGGCTAAGAATACAGTTATTTGAATTTCAGAAAGCAAAAATATGTTTAACTTTACGAATTCTAAAATTAATATATTTTTATAAAGTCTAATCAAACTGACTCTTTATAATATTCAGATCACTTTCTAAAGTACAACTGGCATTTGAGAACTTTTATTGGATTTAAGAACAGCTAGTGGAATTAGTTGAATACTAATAGAAGCTTAATCGAATCACAATTTTGTTTCATAAAATAATTAAGCGAACATCTATCAACAGTCCTAAAAAACTATTACGCTTTTACAAAAAATAGTTTAAATGAATAGCAGCCGTTTCCTCTTTAACATTTGGTGTCATCAAATTAAAATGCATGCGCAAATACTCATAGATGATGCACCTAACCAAATATTTGCCTATTTTTGAAAAAGCCATATTATCTTTTGCTGCTAATGCAAAGAAAATACAATTTTTTTGGTGTTTTTGTATTTTTCGTAAATTATTGAAAATAATTTATTTTCATTGTAATCTGTTACACTGACAATAAAATCCGACCCATCAGGCATTCAATAAAGCAATAATTAGATAATTAGGAATTTGTATTGTATTTTGTATGGAATATTGAGTTCAATAAAGACTGTAATGTAGAAAACTTGAATAATTATTGTATTAACCCTCCGTGTGAAATTGGTAAACAATTTCTATAACCTAACTGAATATGCTGAGTCCTATATATATGAAATGAGCCCGCTTATGGTATGCCTGCAGAGCTATTCCAATATGGCGGCGATGAGTTGGTAAGGCATCAGCTTGTTTGCAAAATACGAGGCATGCCCGACGACTGGAATCTAAGTTTTCTTTGCTCAGTCCACAAGAAGGGGGATCCTACAAACTGCGCCAGTCATCGCGGAATCAGTCTTTTTAATATTGCATATAAAGTCTTAACAAGCGTATTTTGCAAAAGATTGAAGTCCATCGTTGATTTGGCTGATAGAACCTTATCAGAGTGGCATTTAACCCGGTAAATCTACCATCGATCAGATTTGCACAAAGCGCCAAAAAATTGGAAAAAACCGCGAAAAAAGACAGCACGAAAAGAAGCTGCCTATGTGCCGCTTTGGCTGAATTTGGTTCCCCCTCAAAACTTATACGGCTGTTCAAAATAACGATGACAAACACCGGCAGAATTAAGAAAGAGCCTCTCCGAGCCGTTCGAAACTAAACTAATTTGATGCTGGAGACAATAATAAGAGCTGTAGAACTTAACTGCTCTGGATCAATATTCTATAAAAGCGTGAAATTTTCGGCGTGTACTGACGACATTCATATCATCGACCACAACACTCGAGCCTTACGGCATACATATATGACCGATCGTAACGATTTTTTCAGGCAATAACATATGCCGTATTTGTGGGCACCGGGGAAGATTTGAAGGTTTTACCGACTAAAATAAGTTTTTGCTTTTTGAAAACTGGAAAAAAGTGGAAAATATGGGTTTGATGGTGAATGACGAAAAAACGAAATCCTGCAAAGAGTCACGCCACTGTTGGCAGCCATAATTTCTAGAAAGTAAAAGTCTTCGTTTATTCGTGAACCAGCATTTACACAAACAACAACATCAGCTTCGAAATCTAGCGAAGAATCCCTATTTGCTTATAAATGCTACTTTTAATTAGGTAGGCAATTTAAAAGTAGTCCTATCGGCAAACTAAAATCATACTCTATAAATCTTATCCTACTTGTCCTGCTACATTGTGCAGCAGCATGGACCATGACAACATCTTTTGAGGCGGGTATGGGAGTGTTCAAGAGGAAAGTTCTCCAAAAGATTTGCGGACCTGTGAGTACCGAAGAAGATTCAATGGTGTGCTGTACAAGCTTTACGCATACATCAACATAGTCCTAAGAATTAAAACACAGCAGCTACCCTTGCTAGGCTATGTTATGCGAATGAAATATGATGCTCCGACTAAGAAAGTTTTTTTAATCGTAACCCGCCTGTGAAAGCAACGGAAGGCCCTCACTCCGCTGAAAGGACCAGGTGCAAAACGATTTGAATTCCCTTGGTGTTACCAATTGGCGCAAGTAACCAAAGCGAAGAAGCGACTGGCGGCGCGCGCCTTATTGGACGACCATAGCCCTTTAAAACCCTTATTGAACTCAATCTTTCATGTAAAACACAAATTCATAATTATCTTATTATTGCTTTACTGAATGCCTAGTTTAGTCAAAACCTAGTCGGTTATGCTTGGTGTTACGGATTTTATTGTCAATTTACCCAAAACACCAAAAAAATTCTAAATTTAATTTTGACAGCAAATTATTAAATAGAATTGTAACAAGTAAAGGTGTCTAAGTTCGAGTGTTACCGAAAATTATATACTCAGCGTGATAAAAGTCATAAACGTTTTTCCTATTTAGTGTTATAAATCCACTTAGGAAATGAAATACCATTGATATAAAGCTCCTTAATCGTCCACGACCTTTTTAAAAATCTCTTACATAAAAGTGGACGTGGTCCTTAACCGATTTCGTAAATTTTTCTTCAAAGTATTCTTTTAGTAAAGGCAACCTCTCTGCCGAATTTTGTTGCGATAGGTTTGACGATTTTTGATTTATGTTTAATAATATTTGTAAAATTGATTTTATCACAAGTGGGCGGTTCCACGCCCGTTTAAATTTTTTTTTTTTTCAAAGAGTCTCAATATCAGTCCACACGTCAAATTTCAACATTCTAGGTGTATTATTTACTAAATAATCAGGTTTTTTGTGTTTTCCAAAATGTTATATATATAAAAAGTCGACGTGGTTATCATCCGATTTCGCTCATTTTCAATACGAATCTATTCTAGGTCCAGATAAGCTCGTGTACCCAATTTGGTTAAGATATCTCAATATTTACTCAAGTTATCGTGTTAACGGACAGACGGACGGACATGGCTCAATCAAATTTTTTTCCGATAGTCATGATTTTGATATATGGAAGTCTATATCCATATCGATTCCTTTATACCTGTACAACCAACCGTTATCCAATCAAAGTTATAATACCCTGTGTAATAAAACTAAAATCATTCTTTTGGGCGTTTTTTAAACATAGCTAATATTTTTTTTTTAAATTTTCACTACTGTCTGCTGTAATTTATATGGGTGGCTGCCGCTTTTAAAGTAATTAAGAAGCCAATGTTGGCTACGGTTGTTGTCAAGCTTTGCTTTATTGTGGTTGTGGTCTGTAGACGCCGTGTTGAATGTAATTAGCCCTATTGTTTGGTATATGAACAGTTTAACACTTTTTGTAAATAGCGTAAAATTTTTTTTGGGCTGCTGACGGATGTTCGTTACTGAAGCAAGTGACCTTTGAGAAAAGGAAAAAGTTATAATTAAATTAACAAAATTGTGATTCCCTTAAGTTTCTCTCTGAATTTGGTACTAGATGTAAAATAATAGTTTTTGAAATGCAAGTAACCATTTGTTATATGAAAATTTTTTTTTTTTACTAACTGGAAGTGGCGCATTTTTTGTCAAGTTACTTTTTAGCCACTAAAAATTCTTAAATTTCAGCTAAGTTTTATTTAGCAAAACCCTAGACTCCTTATTAATTTCAAATTTAATTTTTTACGTTTTTTACTTTTGTCTCAAAAAACTTTTCATCAGATAAAGTTATTATTAAAAAAACGCAGTAAACAAATATTATGGTATTTTAATGTATATTTCTTTTCGTATTACGAAATTATGTACATCCACAAAAAAATTATTAAACAATTTGCAATGCGACCGTTTGCTAAGAATATGCGACGCAGACTGAAACCATCTATAATTCGCATTGTAAGTAATATTCGACTCTCAATTTACACAAGGATATGCGCATCAACGCAGTTCCAATGGAATTTCATTCATAACAATTTGGCGCGAAATTGTTTTTATCTCAAACATATGACACTCTCTGTGAGAGCACAGCAGCTTCGTCTTACACTCTCGTGTTTAGCACGTGCTGGCAGCACAATTCGATTACAATAAAAAAAATTACGTTAACTTTAGATTTTAATTCAATCAACACCACGTGATGCTGACTATGATATTGTTTGCATCCCCTCACCTGATTTCATATATCATCAAACAGTTCGTGTCCTTTTTTGTGTTACTCACTGGTTTAGAACTTTACTCTCAGCATTTAACTGTTAGCTCACCAACACGTTATAACGGTTTAATGATGTTTCTTTTTTGGTATGAGAGTTATGCATTTTGTTTTTATTTTCGACTTTGTTGCGTTTTTGTTGTTTGGGAGCTTATTTTTTTATTACTATTTTTGTTTTGTATATATTTATAAGTTTTTGATTTTGTTTTTCTTTTTTCTATATATTTTCCGATGCGAATCGGGTTATAGAGGGTTGTACTGCAACTATTCGTTCTCGTTTAAATAAACCGAAAGCAAAATTGCATACGATTTCATTTTTATTTTGTGCATTCTATTTATTGTTTTGTTGTTTGTTGTGTGTGTTCGTATTGTGACGCGACAATTTTACCCCGCCCCCAATTGGGATGTTGTTAATATACATATATATGTAGGTGTTTGTTAGCTTATGTGTCCTTATATCCTACTGCTGCTTCTAAGTAACAGCCTGTGTATTCATATCCAAATATCCAGCTGCTTGTTGTTTTCTAGCCTGTTGTGTATTTTGTAGGTCTGACCAGTTTGTATCATTTGTTGGATTGGCATTTCATCGCACGACGGCTTACAAATCGGTCGTTATTATCACCTTCGTTGTTGTGTCTGAGC
This sequence comes from Eurosta solidaginis, assembly GCF_040869045.1. Classification (NCBI taxonomy): domain Eukaryota; kingdom Metazoa; phylum Arthropoda; class Insecta; order Diptera; family Tephritidae; genus Eurosta; species Eurosta solidaginis. The sequence goes on from NC_090319.1 coordinate 28,270,013, forward strand.
GCGCGCTTCGCATACGGTTCGCTGATATGTTGATCTCATTCCAAACGATACAATATTTTCGTTGTGCTTGAGTTGTTTTTTCAAACAGCCTGAATCATGAGTAGACAATATTTTCCCCGTTGGCCAGCAATAAAGTGAGCGTTTCTTTTTTTCTGACTGGCTAAAATAATCTTATCATCTCTGCTACACAAGTTCCGGCTATGATATCAAAACGAGCCAAGGAAATTCGCACGGTTTTTTTTTTTTATTGTGATATGTCTTTTTTTCCGCACGACAAAGCTATCATGCGATTAATGGATATTTAAGTGAGTGTTAATTTTGTTGCTGTACTAAAACATGTGATGTGTGTGATTTACTTTGGCCATTTTGTTGCCGCAAATAATGTAGTTATTTGATTCATAAAAAATTAAGCGTTTTAAGTGTAGATAGGTAGGACTTCTTTTTACTATGTGTGACTAATGTGTGACTTATTAACAAAGTGTGTCAATCTGATTAAGAATGTTTGCTGTGATGTGAAATTATGTTGCAATTTTATTGCGATAACCTACGCATAAATGACTGATTTTTTAATTTTAAAATTGGAGACTGTAATTTGAAAAATTAAAATAAGCAACAAAGTTGCATTACTTTAACAAATAATTTACAACAAAATCGCGAGATACTATCTTATAAAGAAAAAACTCTTAAACACCATTGTAAAACACAATTTACGCGTAATAATAATATCAATAAGAAACAGACTTAATTAAGCTTGTGATAAAAAGTAAAGAATTTTCTAAAAATCTCTTAAAGAAAAAAAGACAGTCTGCGAACTTATTGCAAATAATTTGAAAAGATAAAACATTCATATTCAGTATAGCTGCAACATATGATCAAAGTGAAAGGTGAGCATATGAAAAAAACCAAAATTAAAGAAATTTAAATTTTAAGCACGTTTTATAGCAAACGAAACTTTGTTCAAATCAAACAAAACGTTTTTCAAAACAAATTAAACTTTTTTCAAAGTACTTTTTTTTTCTAAAGTGGATTTGATTATTCTAATGTTCATTTTAAATTGGTATTTTCGAAAGTACTGTTGGAAAAAGCGTAGTTTTTCGATCAACGTCGATATGGATATGTTGTTTCTTTAAGTGGCATTAGTCCAGTTTAAAATTTTTTTTCTTCACGCGTACAAATTTGAGCCTAAATTTTAAAACAATCATCGATTTTTAATTTTTTTTGGTTTAGATTTTTAACTTATTTAGATCTAAAATCTGAATTTAAAAAACAAAACAAAAACAGAAAAAGTTTCAAAAATATAAAAATAGAATCTTATAGACACTTCTGGGTTTGAAACAAAACCGGAAAGTTCAATAAACCCTAAAATAGATATTCGTTTTAAAACTTAATCGAGGGTTTGATCTTCTTGCCAAAAATTTTAAAATTTAAGATTTCATTTGTGAAAAATGCTGCAAGTTAAACAGATTAGATAGTTCAGTGGGTAGAATACAATACTGTTATCCGGTTCGAAACCTTGTCTTACATTTTTTTTTTAACGGAGAACGTAAACTTCTAAGATCCAATGATCAAATATTGAAAGCCAGTTCCGCGCATCCATTTTTACCAAAACGAGTGTAATCTATATTTTAAACCAAAAAAGTTTGAGATTTATGCACAATTTTTAACTGTGTAGTAATGTTTTTAGAACCGATACTTGAGAAATTTAAGATTTATTTTGTGAGACTAAAATTGATTTGACGATAAAATAAACAAAAAATTTTGAAAATTTCGAGTATAAATATTAAATTTCTGTATTTATTTAATAACTTGGGAAAAATTTAAACTAAGTGACATCAGTACGGATAATGCGACAGCTGTTTCGATTATACATTGTAAATATGTTCAAAACCCGCACTCCAGCGACGGTTGAACTATTACAAACACATTCAGCCACACCATGCCTTAGTTGTTGTACAACCTATCCAAATTGCCTTTACATATTTTATTCTTTGCACATACAAAATTTGTATGTTATCATGTGTCAAAGCTACGCTTTTTGTTGTTGGTGGTTTCGAAGTTCGTGAAGCTAATAACTAAATAAAATTTTACAAAAATTTTATAGAATTGAATACAAAAACTTCTTAAACCTACTTCAAAACCATTTTTCAAAAAATTCGAAAAATTAAGAAGTTTTTAAAACTGTTAATGAAAATTTTACAAAATTACAATAACGAACATTTCATGAGCCAATTTCAAAAATGTTTTCGAAATAAATTCAATAAATTATGCAAAATGTTTAAGCAATAAAATCTAATACTTTAGAAAAACAATTTAAAAAATCAAGGCCAATTTCTGGAGATCTAAAGTTATACTTTGTGTGGCTAAATTAACGTGACTTTAAAACTGTATGCTCTAAAATTTTTTAAAATATGTAAGAGTTAAACTAGAAATACTCATGAATATTTTTTAAGAAATCTCGTGTTATAGAATTTTTTTCGAAACCGTTTTTAAAATTGGTTAACATATCGTCGCCCGCTTGCCAGAAGTATGAATGTGCCAAAATGAAAATGTTGGGAAATCGAGTTTCTAAGTTTATTGCTCCCTCAAAATTAGAAGAACTAGTTTCTAATGTAAAAGTGTATCTATATATTATATTCACACTATGTTCTCTCAACTGAGATAAACGCTCTGCTCGCATCCCTTCTATTTTCCGAGATTTAGCATATTCATTTTTCTGGCACAACAAAAATTTTAAAAACTGATCTAATTTTTTGTTAACACAGCTATACAAAAAAATTAAAAGTAGTCGGATCAGGTAATGCGACTCATGTTTTCTATACATTTTGATGCGCTGAATCCAGATACGCTATAAAAATTTGCCCAAGTGGTCATAGTATGGCCTTAACCTCAAAAGACGTAAAAAAAATCACTGCAGATTGATTTTTGAATAATGTTAGGGCAAGCCAGTACCTGCTAGGTCAATTATGTTGGCGGATTGGGATTCGGAGCATCACAGTACTTGGGAAAACATCCGCGGCTTTGACTTATCGAAAGTATGTATGTAAATGACACATTCAATTCAATTTCATATACACTAATGTGTTTTTATTTAAGATATTATTGCAAACTTAGAACTAGTTCTAATTTTCATCAGAATCAGATTCTTCTGAAATATTGGGTTTTGGTAAAGCGTTGCCCTCAAGTTTTTTATAAAAAGAATGATATTCTTTGATATAACCAGTTTTTCACAGAATTTTTTCAAGTATTTTAGATTCGATTCGAGAAGAGGCAACGGCTTCGAATAAATCGGTTTGTCTTCAATTAAACAACTATCTTTTTTTCGCATATTCAGCTAATAAAAAATCTTCATCGGTATAATGTTTTATGAAGAATACCTAATACAGCTCATCTTTTGTGTATCTCAACTAGCATTTATATCGCATGGGTAGTTTTATAGATCCCTGAGTAAAATAATTATAAATAAAAAAAATCGTTATACAATTGTGTGTGAACCTCGAAAAGTTTTGGTGAGTTACGAGTTGGTGCCCAACATACGAATACGAACATACGAATGTGTGCTGTTCTTTTTCAAAAATTGTTTAGCCATATCAACGAATGTGTCATATAAACAGGAAAATCATTACCTTGTTGCCACCCAGAAACATGAATGTGCTACATTCATTTTTCTGGCTCAACTTTGTGTGACTGAATTGCACATTCATGAAAATGGCACTGCAAATTATTGGGGTTTGCATGTGCGTAGGAAGCTCTAGATTTAAGTAGAACCTAGAGAATCTAAAAGGTAATATAACGAGGTCTATAACACAAAATCGAAAAAATTGCACATTCATGCTTCTAGTTAGTGGGCGACGATATGCTTGCGCACATCTGAAATCAAGCGCGAAACGTTTGCTAAATAAGAATAACTTAAAACATGTTTTAAGATTGTTTTGTTCTTAAATTTTCATAATATATCATGCTCTGTAAGAATTCTGCGCCTTCTCGGAATTAGTGAATCGGATTAACCATGTAAGGGAACTAGATACCAAGCGTACTTATTAGAACCACAATTGAGTGTTATTCGTATAACAAAAGTTGAATGCTTCATATTAATCGATTGAGTGAAACGAATGTCAATCCATGATCGTATAAAACGATACTGTTCGTGGGCCTGTATCTTATTACACGATCCGTGATCGAACCCCATTTTTTTTTAAATCACAATAGCTCTAAAAAGGTGAATGCTTTGAATGACATATGTTTTTTAGGGACCAAACGTACTCATTAAATCAATGTTTTTTTTTTTACAATTTTAACAAATAGTTTAACAAATTCATAATTATCATTTGAGTGAAATTCGTTTTTCATTCCTGATCGTATAACACCATATGAGACTAATATTACCAATATTGAGTCGTTTTTTAATTGTATAATACTGAGGTTGAGTTGAAAACTTAGTGAGTTGTACGGGAATTTCGAAGGCCTAGTAAATCCTTGGCCAATATCGTGTTATACGATCCGCGATCGAATTCAATTTTTTAAATCGCAATAGCACTGAGCGGGTGATTGGGATTGAGGTAATTTGTGAAATAGTGGCTACGAGTACTTACTAGATTCATATTGTTGTATCATTTTTACAAATAGTTTGACAGAATTATATTTATCGTTTGAGTGAAATTGGTTTTCGATACGTAATCGTATGACACGATACGGGCTGTTGTTGTTGTTGTTGTAGCGATAAGGTTGCTCCCCGAAGGCTTTGGGGAGTGTTATCGATGTGATGGTCCTTTGCCGGATACAAATCCGGTACGCTCCGGTACCATAGCACCATTAAGGTGCTAGCCCGACCATCTCGGGAACGATTTATGTGGCCACATTAAACCTTCAGGCGATACGGGCTCTTATTTTTAGGTTTAAGGTTATCCGTTCGAAATTTCAAATTTGAAAATTTAAGAACTAGAAATTTCAGCTCAGAATTTGAACTACCGCAAGATTATTTACTAACTAACGCGGCCAGCAGCTGCAAAACCCCTTTTACAACGACTTGTATTACGACTTATATAAGATTTTTATTATTAGAAACTTTTTTCAGGTTTCTTCATATTTTCAGTATTTTGTCGGACCAAAAATATTTCGTTGGATTCTCCAAAAACTATGACATTATCCAAGGTTATAAGCGTGGTATCTGTGAAAAAAATGCTCAAATTTCAGCTTGACTTTTTGCTAACAAATTATTAGTACATGCAATAATTAGATTTAAAAATATTGCCGTCAAATATAAGCGATTGCGAGAACGGTGGTGTTCGAAGACTTTAGTAGAGGAAAATAATCGATATTTTGAAAAGCTATACTGGTTTGAAACAATTTGCCAGAATGCGCTGTTGATTTTAAAAACAATGGCAGCAAATTAACAAATTAGGGAAAACTTGCCTTGAATTCAATTAACTGAGATATTGTTGTACCAAGGCGTTGTTTGGAAATTATCAAGAAGAAGCAATCAACTGATGTGATAAAAACACCTGGTACTGAATTTGCCATGGAATGTATTTATTGAGTTTATTTCAAATTTGGCAGATAAAGAAAAAACAAACACAATTTCTAGCTCTAGGTAAAACTACACGTAGTACCCGATAAAATTAAACATTCAATTGTATAATAAATTCAAATAAATACTTAATATCAAATTGCGCAGTATGTTGTCATCTACTTATTTTCTTTCTTTTTGTGCACACATGTTTATTTATTTTTTTTTGTTTTTTGTTAAAAAGTTAATGAGTTAGTGCTGAAAAAGCTAAACATTTCAACGAAAACAACATTGTTTAATCAGACCAGGCTATTCCTATTCGCCTTTCGATTAGTCGATTAAAAATTGTTAAGTAAAATAATCGATTATGACAATTTATTTTTTTTAATATTTAGGATAAAAAATTTAATTAAGAAATTTTTAAATAATATTTTATAATGAAAATCTTTATAATAACAGTTAGTCAATTGCATGCTATGTTGAAATCGAATACCAGGTAGTAACTATATTCTGAATAAATGCAAAAGTTGCTATACAAGTAGTCGATTGTAAAAAATTCGAAAACAATTTACGAAAATTTCGAACCTGTTATACCTTTCATGAAAATGAAATGGTGTATTAACTTCGTCACGAATTTCAAAATTGTAATTCCTTAAAGGAAAATAGATAGACCCACCTATAAGTATACCGAAATGATCATGAGGATGAAGATCTGAGTTGATTTAGCCATGTTCCTCTGTCCGTCTGTCTGTTTGTATGCAAACTAGTCCCTCAATTTTTGAGATATCTTGATAAAATTTGGTCAGCGGGTATATTTAGGTGTCCGATTAGACATTTGTCGGAACCAGCCGGATCGGACCACTATAGCATGTATCCCACCCTGCAATGCATTTCTTCAGTTTCTTAGTAGTTTTCCTTTTGCATTATTTTTTTTAGTCATAAGCCACCTTTTCTTAGGACGGGTCACATATATTGTTATCTGGAACAAGTAAAGGTGTCTAAGTTCGGGTGTAACGGAACATTATATACTCAGCGTGAGCTTCAATTGCACATTTCATTTCAGATAAATTACTTTTATACATAACACGTGGCACCGCCCGTTTAAAAAAAATGTCTCCCCATTTCCTGTTACAATAAAACTTGTTAAGTGAAATATCATTGATTCAAAACTATTTTTTGCTAAGTTATAGCTTATCATTCTAGTCTACGACCCTTTTAAACTTCTTTGTATCTAAGTTGCCGTGGCCTTTAACCGATCTCGTCCATTTTTACTAGAAATATTTTCTACTATAGGGAAAATGTGTGTACCCAATGTTATTACGATCCGTTAATTTTTCTTGGAGTTATGGCTCCCGAAACATAGAAAATTGCTTAGTCATAAAAGGGGCGGTGCCACGCCAATTTTTTTAAATTCGAAGTTTTTCCTATCTATTGTTATAAATCCACTTGGGAAATGAAATAACATTGATATAAAGCTCTTTGTTGCAAAGATATAGCTTATTTTATTCGTCCACGACCCTTTTAAAAATCTTTTATATAAAAGTGGGCGTGGTCCTTAACCGATTTCGTTAATTTTTCTTCAAAGCATTCCTTATAGTAAAGGCAACCTCTCTGCCGAATTTTGTTAGGATAGGTTTAACGTTTTTTGATTTATGATTAATAATATTTGTAAAATTGATTTTATCACAAGTGGGCGGTGCCATGCCCATTTAAAAAAATGTTTTCAAATTTTTATCAAGAGTCTCCGTATCAGTCCACACGTCAAATTTCAACATTCTAGGTGTATTATTTACTAAATAATCAGGTTTTTTGTGTTTTCCAAAATGTTATATATATAAAAAGTGGGCGTGGTTATCATCAGATTTCGCTCATTTTCAATACCAATCTATTCTGGGTCCAGATAAGCTCGTGTACCAAATTTGGTGAAAATATCTTAATATTTACGCAAGTTATCGTGTTAACGGACAGACGAGCGGACATGGCTCAATCAAATTTTTTTTCGACACTGTTGATTTTGATATATGGAAGTCTATATCAATCATAGAGATCGGTGGTATATACATATATTATATACCCCATATAAACTGTTATTTCTGCCCCCTTTTGTAAAAGCTTCAAATTTCATCAAATACTTACTTTTACGTTATACATATATTGTACTTTGTTATGCCAATTTCAGATAGAGGCTAAATGAAAGATTAGTGAGGATTTTACATTAAAGCCCTTATTGAACTCAATCTTCCATACAAAAATCAAATTCTTTGTTATCTCATTATTTATTGCCTTATCGAATCCTAATGGAGTGAAAATCTAGTCGGTTTAGCTTGGTGTTCGGACTATATTGTCAATGAAGCAGATGACAAGCAAAAATAAATTATTTGCAATAAAGTTATCTGAAAAATTAAATTTTTATATTTACAGCGCAAGATAATACAGCTTTTTAAAAATAGGCACATCTATGAGTTATGACTTGGTTTCCTCGAAAGCGGTGCCGCTATAAAGCGGCCGTTACATAACGGTAGAGTACATTGTCAAAAATGTTGCAGTGTCAAAGTGCCTACACATATGGACAAAAGTGTTCATCACTTAACGTATGTGCTCTTTAATGATATGCCACGCCCATAAATTTATTGACATATTTTTAATTCAAATCCTATTAGTTATTGCAATGCTTTAGCTTATTTAGCTTTGTTATAGTACTGAAAAGCTTTTAACCAACGCTTCAATGTTTTAAATAACAACGATTAAAGTAAAATAGGTACTAAGCTAAGTGGACAAAAGTGTTCGTCACCTTGAATATTTAATAAAAATAATTAAATATATTAGTTTCTAATATTTGGTTTGTCTTCCTTTGGACTTTACGACTTCTTGAAGCCGATTAGGCATGGAGTCTACCAATTTTTGTCCAACATCAGGACCGGTTTTGCGTCATTCTTCCTTTATAAATTCCTTTAGTAATTTTTTTGGTGTTATATGGCGTTCTCAGATCTTTCTGTCAAGATGATCCCATAGATGTATGGGATTTAAGTCCGGTGATTGTGGGGTTGTTTTTAAGGTGTGGGGAGTGTTATATAAAATCAACAAACGAACAATTTCGGCAATATGCTTGGGGTCGCTGTCGTGCTGAAAGTGATAATCGGATTCTATACCTAGCTATCGCGCGCTCTTTGCCAAATTTTCTTTTAGTATATTCAAGTAGGCATTCTTATCCATTGTATTTTCTATAAATACGAGTTCTCCGAACCCATCAGATACCATACAACCCCATACCATGACTCAACCGTCACCACAACTAAAAAAACATTCAATAATGAAAAGTCGTCTACCGTAAGTGTTCGTAGTTTCCAAAAAAGCGGGGCGGCTAAAGGGTGAGTATACCGGCCGCTCTTAAGCGGTCGTAATGAAGCGGCACTGCTTTTGGAGGAAACTGTATTTAAAGCTAAAGAGTAAAGGGCTACTATCCTTTTAACTATTTTTTGTAAAAAGCATAATATTCTTTTGGGGCTACTGACAGATTTTCGTTAATGAAGCAAAAGCTCTGTGTGAAAAGCAAAAATTAATTATTTCATTAAACGAAATTTCTATTCCATTAAGTTTCTGTGTGAAATCGGTATTAGATTAAAATTGGTTTGGCTACAAAACTACATACTAAACAATTTACAAAAAGTTTTCATCTCATAATTCAATAAATTATGCAAAATGTTTATGCATTAAAATCTAATACTTTAGAAAAAAAAAATTTTAAATCAAGGCGAATTTCGGGAGATCTAAGTTTGTACTTTAGTGACTAAATTAACGAGACTTTAAAACTGTATGCTCGAAAAGTTTGTTAAAATATGTTACAGTTAAATTGGAAATATTCATGAATATGTTTAAGAAATCTGGTGTTATCGAATTTTTTTTCGAAAACGCTTTTAAAATTGGTCAACATATGCTTGGGCACACTTGAAATCAAGCGCGAAACGTTCTCTAAATAAAAACGGTATGCTATCGAGAACAACTTCTTAAATCCCAACGGCTCGGAAAGAGGGAATCGGATTATCCATATAAGGGAACTAGATACCAAGCGTACTTATTGGAATCACAATTGAATGTTATTCGTGTAACAAAAGTTGAATGCTTCAAATTAATCGATTGAGTGAAACGAATGTCAATCCATGGTCGTATAAAACGATACTGTTCCTGGGCCTGTATCTTGTTACACGATCCATGATCGAAACCCATTTTTTTTTTAAATCACAATAGCTCTAAAAAGGTGAATGCTTTGAATGACATATGTTTTTTAGGGACCAAACGTACTCATTAAATCAATGTTTTTTTTTCAATTTTTACAAATAGTTTGTCAAATTCATAATTATCCAGTATATTGAGACGTACCGCATGGATACCCATCGGGCAGTGCTTTGTCAAAACCCCAATGACCATTGATAGGTGAGCCTTAGTGAAACCAATTATTTCAGCAGTCCTCCATCCACTTTCGGCCAGAAAGATCTTGCTACCCCGCAAGACGTGTTGTCCACCGAACGTTTGCTGAGCTGACTCGAGGCCCAGCTATGGAGGAGCAATCCACAGGTGGCCAGCGGAATCTCGTAATCCCTACAGCCATCTTCATCCGGTTCAGTTGTACCGATGCGGGCTAAGAGATCCGCTTGACAGTTACCCGGGATATCACTATGGCCCGGGGCCCAGATAATCTTAATTGTAAAATAATTCGGTGCAATCGCAAGCGAGGTCAGGCACTCCCAGACCACCTCGATCGCACTGTAGTTGAGCTTAAGACCTTCATAGCCGCTTGGCTATCATAGTATATGTTAAATTCCCTAACCGTAGTTGCACTGGATAGCATTCCATCCACCGCATCCTTAATCGCAGCAACTTCCGCTTGAAATACACTGCATTGATAAGCCAACTTAAACTTGCGGCTTACATTTAGCTCTTGACAAAAGACCCCCCCCCCCCCCCGCCAACCTTTCCGTCCAACTTCGACCCATCCGTGAACAAGTTAACCGGTCCCATGCCCCAGATAATTCCTCTTCCCCACTCCTCCCTCTGGGGAACGACTGGGGTGAAGGTTGCATAGGGAGCGGTCATCGGCATACAATAGTCCGTCCTGTCCGGGATAAAGTCGAAATTAGTAAAAAGGCTAGATTGTCCGAAGTCAGAAAGCCCATAACCCATATCACGAAGCCTGACCAACGATCGGGCCGCGGCTGTCTTTCCTGCAATATCTACTGGATGTATGTTCAGCATGACATTCAGTGCCAAGGTAGGTGTTGTTCTCAGAGCGCCACTGATACCAATCAGCGCCGTCCGTTGCACTGACACTAACATTTTGGAGGTGCTCGCCGTGTCCAGTGCTTTCCACCAGACCAGCACCTCATATAGCAGAATCGGTTTGACCACCATCTCATAAAGCCAGTGTACTACTCCTGGCGAGAGTCCCCATCTCTTTCCTATAGCCCCACTGCAGCAGTACAAGGCAACGGCGGCCTTCCTGGCCCGATCTTCCACATTGGGTCTCCAGGACAGTTTCTTGTCCAAAACAATCCCCAAATATTTAACCCTATCAAAAAGTACCAACGGTACCCCCCCCCCCCCCCCCCCCCAATCGAGGGAGTTCTGAAATCGGGTATCTTATATCTCCTTGTAAAAAGAACCAATTCCGTTTTTCCCGCGCTCACCGCCAATCCACATGGTTCAGCCCACCTAGCCACAGTATCCAAGTAACCCTGCAGCACATCGCGCAGGGTGCCCAGAAATTTGTCTCTGACTAGGATAGCGAGGTCATCTGCATAGGCAACCACCCGACAACCATTGGTCTCCAGCTCCACAAGAAGCTCGTTGACTACCACAACCCAGAGCAGAGGAGATAGGACACCCCCCTGTGGCGTGCCCCTGCACACCTTCCTCTTAATTATGGCCCCTCCCCACTCCGCTGCGATAATTCTGCCGCATAGAAGTTTGTTAATAAACTCAACCATAGCCGACTCGACTCCTAAACCCACCAGAGTTCTTTCGGTTGCCCCCGGTAAGGCATTGTTAAAAGCCCCCTCGATGTCTAGAAAGGCACCCAGAGCATACTCTTTGTGTTCTAGGGACCCCTCTATTTGCTTTACAATCGAATAGAGAGCCGTTTCCGTCGATCTGCCCTTGCAGTACGCATGCTGTGAAGCCGACAGTAACCCCCGAGGTATCCTTTCCCGTAGGTACAGGTCAATCAACCGCTCAAACGTCTTAAGAAGAAACGACGAGAGACTGATTGGCCTGAAATCCTTAGGTGATACATGAGAGCTTCTGCCGGCCTTCGGAATGAAAATAACCCTAACCGTGTGCCAAGACTTCGGGATATAGCTAGCTAAGCCTGAGGCAGTTAGTGTAGATGATGGCCAACCAGCGGCAGGAAGTCCCCAAAGACTTTTGGAGTTGCGCAGGAATGATCCCATCCGGGCCCAGAGACTTATAGGGCTTGAACGACCCTATAGCCCAGGTTATTTGACTCCCGTATTGGAATGGCAGGCACTTCTGCATGGCCAATGCCCGCCGACCATGCAGGCGAAGATCCCTGCGCAATTGGGACATCGGGAAAATGATTATCCAGTAAAAGGTTTAGGGACTCTTCGCTACTCATCGACCAGTCCCCACCATCATCTCTCAGATACCCCAGAGTAACGGGATTCCCAGAGAGTATTTTTCTAAACCTCGCCGATTCATTGCAGCCTTCTACGTTTTCACAGAAGCTTCGCCATGAATCTCGCTTGGCTACCTTATTTCATATTTATAAATCCCAAGACTCACCTTATAGAGCTCCCAGTCCGAGGGTAGTTTACTCCTCCTGGCTCTGTTGAAGAGCCGCCGACTGGACGCTCTTAGGTCGTCAAGAGAATCCGACCAACAGGGCGGCCTGCCCTTCCCCTGTAAGTTTTCAATGGACAAGACAGTTGAAAGGCGCTCTTGCTTGCCGAGGTGAAGTTTTCCACCAAAACGTCTATCTCAGATTCGGGCAGGTCCGAACTAACGGTACGCGCCGCAGGCAACAGCTCTCCCAGCTTCCTACAATACAAGTCCCAGTTAGTACTTTTAGGGTACCTAAAAGATACTTTACCGGGACGTTCTTCGTTCAGCGAGAACTGAGTATATCGGTGGTCAGAGAAGGAGTGCTCGTTGAGAACCCTCCAGCCAGATATCCGACCTTCCAGCTCTCTACTAACCAGGGTTAGGTCCAGGACCTCCTCCCTTACCGCAGTAATAAAAGTAGGGTCATTCCCCCTATTACATATACAAAGCCCCTCATCTACAATAAAAGTAAATAAAGACTCACCTCTAGTGTTGGTATCCAAGCTTCCCCAGATGCTATGATGGGCATTAGCATCGGCACCGATGATCACGCCAACACCTCTCCGCCTTGCTTCAGCGGTGATTTCGCCCAGTATCGCAGGAGGTGGTCCCGCTACGTCCCCATGGGGCATATTACGCTGAGACCACTCACATTTCCTTATTGCCTCGCTCGAGGCAGACCGTGGTTACGTCAGCATTGCTGAAAGTAGAGAGAATAAAAGCTTTAATCTCTTTTTTAACTTACACACAGGATCTAGGCCTACCTGCCTCCCCATGCACCAAGGTGTTGAGTTTTCCAGTCCTTAATCCAGAAATCTTTCTGCCGTTACGACTCAGCCACTGCTCCTGGACAAGGACTATATCCACTCCGCCTTTTTCAAGGCAGAGCAACCAATTCGCTGAAGCCGCCTTAGAGTGCTGAAGATTGATTTGACGGATTTCCATCAAACCCGCTCTTCTTCCGCACCCCACACTTGGCGGATTCGTGTTAGTCTTGTCCATTCTAAAAAGTCCCCCCTCAAGGCCGCTATCCGCAGCCGATTGTGTAGTTGCCCTTCAACGGTCTCGTGGTTATCTATGCTACGCAGGGAGGCCACGCGAGGGTTGACGCAGTACCTTATGGGTAATGCGTTCAGACGCAAAGCGGGAAATTTTTCAACCGCACGTACACCACCAACTTAACGGCGACGGAGCCGGAACGTACCTTGAAGCCCGCCACGGTTTTAACGGAACGTGGGCAGGTGCAGCATTAGCCTACCAGCCATTTCGGTAAGGTATCACCCCGACCTACTGAGGTGGCAGAATACCGCACCTACCAGCCCAAAGTCATCAAGTCCAAAACAGAGTCAAAATCAAAATCCCTAACAATCCAGTTCGTCACCGTTGTGTACCGATCTTGACCCTTAATAGGGTCTTTCCTCCCCTGAGCTCGGCACAATGACTCAGGGGTGCGGGTTTTATCGAGTTGTCCTCTCTCGATCCGCCATTATCAGTAGAAGCAAGGGCACCTCGTGCAGGACGTGATAACTAATCACGTGTGACAATTCGTCACTATGGCCGGTCTAAGACTGATACCAGTCCCTGATCCAGAGCCTGCAACCACATATGATATCCAAGCCAAGTATCTTAACCAAAAGGTTGAGTTGAAAACTTAGTGAGTTGTACGGGAATTTCGAAGGCCTAGTAAATCCTTGGACAATATCGTGTTATACGATCTGTGATCGAATTAAATTTTTTAAATCGCAATAGCACTGAACGGGTGATCGGGATTGAGGTAATACGTGAAATAATGGCTACGAGTACTTACTAGATTCATATTGTTGTATCATTTTTACAAATAGTTTGACAGAATTATATTTATCGTTTGAGTGAAATTGGTTTTCGATACGTAATCGTATGACACGATACGCGCTCTTATTTTTAGGTTTAAGGTTATCTGTTCGAAATTTCACATTTGAAAATTTAAGATATGCTGAATTTTTGATCTCCTAACTAAAAATTTCAGCTCAGAATTTGAACTAACGCAAGATTATTTATTAACTAACGCAGCCAGCAGCTGCAAAACCATTTTTACAACGACTCATATTAGGACTTAGATAATATTTTTACTATTGGAAACTGCTTAATCATAAAAGGGGCGGTTCCACACCCATTTTCAAAAATATTTATGTTATCAAATTTAATTTTATAATTCAATTTGGAAAGTAAAACTCTATTGATACAAAGCTCTTTTTCGAAAATTTATTCAATAATTTTATTACGAACCGTTAATTTTTCTTCGAGCTATGGCTCCGAAGGGGCGGTGCCACGCCCATTTTTTTAAATTTGAAGTTTTTCCTATTTATTGTTATAAATCCTCTTGGGAAATGAAATATCATTGATATAAAGCTCTTTTTTTCCAAAGATATAGTTTATTTTATTCGTCCCCGACCCTTTTAAAAATGTTTTATATAAAACTGGGCGTGGTCCTTAGCCGATTTCGTTAACTTTTCTTCAAAACATTCCTTATGGTAAAGGCAACCTCTCTGCCGAATTTTTTTACGATAGGCTTAACGATTTTTGATTTATGATTAATAATATTTGTAAAATCGATTTTATCACAAGTGGGCGGTGCCACGCCAATTTTAAAAAATTTTGCAAAATTTTTATCAAGAGGATCAATATCAGTCCACATGTCAAATTTCAACATTCTAATCATGTTTTTAGTGTTTTCCAAAATGTTATATATATAAAAAGTGGGCGTGGTTATCATCCGATTTCGCTAATTTTTAATACCAATCTGTTCTGGGTCTAGATAAGCTCGTGCACAAAATTTGGTGAAGATATCTCAATATTTACTCAAGCTATCGTGTTAACGGACGAACGGACGAACATGGCTCAATCAAATTTTTTTTGATACTGATGATTTTGATACATGGAAGTCTATATCTATCGCGATTCCTTTATACGTGTACAACCAACTGTTATCCAATCAAAGTTAATATACTCTGTGTGCAAAGCACGCCAAATATAAACGATTGCGAGAACGGTGGTATACGAAGACTTTAGTAGAGGAAAATAATCGAACTTTTTAAAAGCTATACTGGTTTTAAACAATTTGCCAGAATGCGCTGTTGATTTTAAAACCAATGGCAGCAAATTAAGAAATTAGAGAAAACTTGCCTTGAACTCGATTAACTGACATATTGTTGTAACAAGGCGTTGATGTGATAAAAACACCTGGTACTGAATTTGCCTTGAATGTATTTATTTAGTTTATTTCAATTTTGGCAGATAGAGAAAAAAAACAAGCAAGGAAGGCTAAGTTCGGGTGTAACCGAACATTACATACTCAGCTGAGAGCTTTGGAGACAAAATAAGGGAGAATCACCATTTAGCAAAATGAACCTAGGGTAACCCAAGAATGTGTTTGTATGACATGTGTTTCGAATGGAAGGTATTAAAGAATATTTTAAAAGAGAGTGGGCCATAGTTCTATAGATGGACGCCTTTTCGAGATATCGCCATAAATGTGGACCAGGGGTGACTCTATAATGTGTTTGTACTATGTGGGTATCAAATTAAAGGTATTAATGAGGGGTTTAAAAGGGAGTGGCCCTTAGTTGTATATGTGAAGGCGTTTTCGAGTTATCGATGAAAATGTGGACCAGGGTGACCCAGAACATCATCTGTCGGGTACCGCTAATTTATTTATATATGTAATACCACGAACAGTATTCCGGCCAAGATTCCAAGGGCTTTTGATTTCGCCCTGCAGAACTTTTTCATTTTCTTCTACTTAATATGGTAGGTGTCACACCCATTTCACCAAGTTTTTTCTAAATTTATATTTTGCGTCAACAAACGAATCCAATTACCATGTTTCATCTTTTTTTCATATTTGGTATAGAATTGTGGATTTTTTTCTCATTTTTCGTAATTTTCGATATCGGAAAAGTGGGCGTAGTCATAGTCGGATTTCGGCCATTTTTTATACCAAGGTAAAGTGAGTTCAGATAAGTACGTGAACTAAGTTTAGTAAAGATATATCGATTTTTGCTCAAGTTATCGTGTTAACGGCCGAGCGGAAGGACAGAAGGTCGACTGTGTATAAAAACTGGGCGTGGCTTCAACCGATTTCGCCCATTTTCACAGAAAAAAGTTATCGTCATAGAATCTATGTCCCTACCAACTTTCACAAGGATTGGTAAATTTTTGTTCGACTTATGGCATTAAAAGTATTCTAGACGAATTAAATGAAAAAGGGCGGAGCCACGCCCATTTTGAAAATTTCTTTTATTTCTTTTATTTTTGCATTTTGTTGCATCATATCATTACTGGAATTGAATGTTGACATAATTTACTTATATACTGTAAAGATATTAAATTTTTTGTTAAAATTTGACTTAAAAACATTTTTTTTTAAATTGGGCGTGTTCGTCATCCGATTTTGCTAATTTTTCTTTAGCACACATATCGTAATAGCAGTAACGTGCCTGCCAAATTTCATCATGATATCTTCAACGACTGCCAAATTACAGCTTGCAAAACCTTTAAATTACCTTCTTTTAAAAGTGGGCGGTGCCACGCCCATTGTCCAAAATTTTACTAATTTTCTATTTTGCGTCATAAGGTCAACGCACCTACCAAGTTTCATCGCTTTATCCGTCTTTGGTAATGAATTATCTCACTTTTTCGGTTTTTCGAAATTTTAGATATCGAAAAAGTGGGCGTGGTTGTTGTGCGATTTCGTTCATTTTAACTACCGATCTGAGATGAGCGCCCAGGAACCTACATAAAACAATTTAATTTTTTTAATATTTAGGATACAAAATTTAATTAAGAAATTTTTAAATAATATTTTGTAATGACAATCATTGCGGCCACCGTGGTGTGATTGTAGCGTGCTCCGCCTACCACACCGTATGCCCTGGGTTCACACCCCGGGGAAAGCAACATCAAAATTTTAAATATAAGGTTTTTCAATTGGAAGAAAAATTTTCTGAGCGGGGTCGCCCCTCGGCAGTGTTTGGCAAGCGCTCCGAGTGTATTTCTGCCATGAAAAGCTCTCCGTGAAAGCCATACTCAAATTAAAAATCGTGTACATTGTTTTATGTCGTTGGTTAACGAGCAACTAGGCAAGACGTATGCACGCGTGCTTTTTAACACTCGAAAAATATTTTAAATAATACATTAAACAATACATTAAACAATGACAACATTCTGCGCATAAATGTAAACAATAGCCTCTTTTAAAGTTGCTACTCTGCTTGTGAGCAACACATAATTGATTTTTTTAATTAGACTCAAATGAGTATATATCTAAATGACTTAATTAATTTGATAAAAAATAAAGCAATAAATATTTATTTTTTAATAACGTGCATGCTTGTTTAAAAATTTCCAATTGCAATTTACTGTTTTGGACTAATCATCAAACGCCAGGCGTCATATCGTTTTGCCAAATCCTCTTATACACACATCTGGCAATTGAAAGTTTATTTTTTTTAATTAATTTCGAAACACTTGCATAAACTTTTATTATTGTCTAATAAGGATATACAGTGACTATCCCAGCAGACAATAACTAAAACAGAGAGATCACATAGCTTAGGCCGAACTATCACTAGGCCACCATACACTGCAGAAACAAAAAACAGTTGACAGTACCTATTGTAAAATTATCGAGTCGATTGATTGTCGTCGTAGCGATAAAGACTAAAACGCTAACAAGCACCATTAAGGTACTAGCCCGACCATCTCGGGAACGATTTAACCAGCTGGACAATCCCGCCCCACCTCTTAATTCCGTGAAGAACTTGTGTTCACCAGAGCCTCGCCTGCTAAAGATGTGTATGATGTATATGTATTGGTTACAGAATTCGGCTCGCGTAAATGATGTTGACAATTGGGTTGCGATAGCTGTGTATTGCGCTTATCAACCGATTGGTGGTCTACTTCTGTAACTTTCTTCTCTTCGCAGCTACTACATCTACAAAAAATGGCTCTAACCAGTTAGTGAATATGTTTACTGGGATGCAGCTAGAGCAATACCATCACAATAGAGCAGAGACAACTGATAAAGCAGAGAGCAATGACAATCAAAATACGAGACGGCCGTGCCAACGTTTAAAATGCACCAAGCGAATAAGATGATGTTCACACTTCCTTCCTTCGACTCCCTCCACTAAATAAGTATTTGTCAATTTATGATAAAATTTTCATTTTTCATTATTGAGCATTATGACAGCTTTGGTACGTTTGTGGGGGGGAGTGCGCGTGCAAGGAAAGTAGGTATAGGATGCCCTTTAGTAGATTGTGCGGGAAATTACTGTCTCGTGACAAGGTGACATTGGATGGCAGCAATTGAGATATTGTTTGCCGATAAATGAGCAACAAATTATGTTGATTGGGCTTAATAATAAGAGAGTGTGGCAGAAGAGATGATGGCAGTAAAACTTTTACAGCTGTGTACAGTGGAATCAAATTTAAAGACGATAGAGTAGAAACATTTCAGAATACACTTATGTTTTCGAAACTCTCACATACAGTTATGTGGTACTAGTGAATGTATGCGCAAGTGTAGTCACTGCGCTATAGTACAATTTGGAACGTGGTAGAGTTGATATGAATAAAATCACAAAGTGTCGGAGCATATACACAGTTTTTATACATGCAAGTGCACGTAGAGATGTATACACTGCTATTTTGTTAGAAATAAAGAGCCAGAGATAGAATGGCAAACATTAACAAATGCGTAATTATTATTACTGATACACAAAGTGCTTACCGAAACAAAGCACGTGGCTAGATTTTCAGGTTTAACTTGAAATTTGTTTCTTTTATGATTCTGTTCATTGTAACATCTTTTAAAATTTTTTGCTTGGATTTATATGAAAGAATAAAGTGCAAACAAAGAAAAAAAGGAAATAAGTAAAATAAATTAAAAATTAAAACAAAATAAAATAAACAAAAATAAAACAAAGTAAAATAAAATAAAATGTATTAAGATAAAATGAAACAAAATGAAATAAAATGAAATGATGTATGTTTTTTAAAACTTTAGCTAATATTTGATGCAATACTAAAATAGTTTCTAGATCTACCTGCTTCACAGAAATTTAATTTCTGGACAATTTTCGATGAAACTTTCCACTGTGCCTTTGTAAATATTTTAAGTGCAAACTGTTTGTAAAAAGAAAGTAGAATTATTAAGATTTTCAAAATCCAATGCCAAATTAATGATTGTTGAGTGGAAATCAATAAATTTCTGCCATAAAAAAGTTTTTTATTTTTTCCTATTCTACAGTAAACAAAGCAACTTCATCAACTTCATGCTCAAATCTAACAAAATACTTTAGCAAGACAAAATTTTCGTTACCCTAGAACAATTAAATAACAAATCCATACTAACTTCCAATTTATACATTCCTGGCTTGTATTTAGTTAGCGAGCAGGCAAGCAAAGCGGATTAATGCCCGGAAAAGTGTATGTATGAAAATTTCCTTTTGCATTATTTTAAAACTTTTTTTTTTGCTTGATAGCGGTATTTGTGGGTAGACAAAAGTTGAAAGTAGCAAGAAGCAGCAGTCATTGCATGGATAGGTGGTAACAATTTTATACCGCTGCTGTGATTCTCACCGCCACATTTCAATTGTCATATTTTTGCTTTTGTTGTATGCATAAGCAAAAGACTTTAAAGTAATTTTACGGCTGACTAAACATTAATGTACCAATATTTTATTGTTTGTTTGAAAAACAAATGGCAAACAATGCGAATTCTTTAAATTGCGTCTTGATTATATGGTGGTAGCGAGATATGAAGGAAGGAACTTTGCCTGCGTATTTGGGGACTAATATAAAATATGTAAAAGATGTGCACTCTGTAAATACTCGTAATAAAAATGATTTTAATCTGCCGGCTTATAAAACTGAAGCAGACAAATGTAATCTGTATTATAAAGGTCTTAAATCATATAATGAACTACCGATTGATATTAAATCATGTCATTCTAATAAATTTAAACAAAAATTGTACAATTATTGCAGAACACTACCAATTTAGTGCTGGACAGGCGGACTTCCATAGCATCGATAGAAGTGCAGCGAAACTATACTGCTGTGTAGCGCCAAGACTTCCAAGCTCTTGTGCGCATACAAAAAAGGTTGCCGAAGCACATACTGAAACGCATCACTCGATTAACTCAGTGCATCGCCGTGCAGATGTTGCCTTCGCGCTTTACTAACATGCGTAAAATGCCTACATACTGCATAATCACAACGCTTTGTTCGCATGATCTGGAAGTCTCCCATCCATAGTACTCCAAGGTAGGACATAGATGTAACTATTCTAGATTGCATAGTCCAGAAGACAATTATAAACATGTAAAATAGATTTAAGTTAGGCTTAGGAAAGCCGTAATAAATAAATACATTATACATTATTATACATTATATAATGCCAACAACAGCAATAACACATCAACCAGTTTTAACTAGACGAAACTGAATATCTAAATTCTTTCTACTTTTAAAATAATATTAAATAAAATAATATTATTTAACTAAAAAAAAATTTATTTGGGCTCAACCAGGATTTGAACCCGTAACCTCTCGCACCCAAAGAGAGAATCATACCCCTAGACCTTTGAGCCGCTTAGTGCTGAGCTAAATTTTAAGTGCATTTATAAATTTTCATTGAAAACCCGATAAATAAAAAACTTGATTCGCCATTTGTTGGCAACGCCTTTTACTTTTTATACTCAGTTGAGCAGAGCTCACAGAGTATATTAACTTTGATTGGATAACGGTTGGTTGTACAGGTATAAAGGAATCGAGATAGATATAGACTTCCATATATCAAAATCATAAGGATCGAAAAAAAAAATTGATTGAGCCATGTCCGTCCGTCCGTCTATCCGTTAACACGATAACTTGAGTAAATTTTGAGGTATCTTGATGAAATTTGGTATGTAGGTTCCTGGGAATTCATCTCAGATCGCTATTTAAAATGAACGATATCGGACTATAACCGCGCCCACTTTTTCGATATCGAAAATTTCGAAAAACCGAAAAAATGCGATAATTCATTGACAAAGACGGATAAAACGATGAAACTTGGTAGGTGGGTTGACCTTATGACGCAGAATAGAAAATTAGTAAAATTTTGAACAATGGGCGTGGCACCGCCCACGGATCAAGAACACGCCCACTTTTAAAAAAAAAATTTTTTAAGTCACATTTTAACAAAAAATTGAATATCTTTACTGTATAAAAGTAATTTATGTCAACATTCAACTCCAGTAATGATATGGTGCAACAAAATACAAAAATAAAAGAAAATTTCAAAATGGGCGTGGTTCCGGCCTATTTCATTTAATTTGTCTAGGATACTTTTAATGCCATATGTCGAACGAAACATTACCAATCCTTGTGCAATTTGGTAGAGGCTTAGATTCTAGGACTATAACTGTTTTCTGTGAAAATGGGTGAAATCGGTTTGAAGCCACGCCCAGTTTTTATACACAGTCGACCTTATGTCCTTCCGCTCGGCCGTTAAAACGATAACTTGAGCAAAAACCGATATATCTTTACTAAACGCAGTTCACGTACTTATCTGAACTCACTTAATCTTGGTACAAAAAATGGCCGAAATCCGACTATAACCGCGGCCATTTTTTCGAAATCGAAAATTACGAAAAATGAAAAAAATGCCATAATTCTATACCAAATATGAAAAAAGGGATGAAACATGGTAATTTGATTGGTTTATTGACGCAAAAAATAACTTTAGAAAAAACTTTGTAAAATGAGTGTGAGACCTACCATATTAAGTAGAAAAAAATGAAAAAGTTCTGCAGGGCGCAATCAAAAGCCCTTGGAATTTTGGCAGGAGTACTGTTCGTGGTATTACATATATAAATAAATTATCGGTACCCGACAGATGATGTTCTGGGTCACCCTGGTCCACATTTGGTCGATATCTCGAAAACGCCTTCACATATACAACTAAGGGCCACTTCCTTTTAAAACCCTCATTAATACCTTTAATTTGATACCCATATCGTACAAACACATTCTAGAGTCACCCCTGGTCCACCTTTAGAACTAAGGCCGACTCCCTTTTAAAATACTCTTTAATACCTTCCATTTGATACCCATGTCATACAAACACATTCCAGGGTTACCCTAGGTTCATTTTCCTACGTGGTGATTTTCCTTTATTTTGTCTCCAAAGCTCTCAGCTGAGTACGTAATGTTCGGTTACACCCGAACTTAGCCTTCCTTACTTGTTTTCAAATACATTTGATTCTTTCTAAACTATATTTAGTAATTTCAAAAGAAGCTTTGATAATTGTAAAGCTATTTGACTACTGCGAAAGAGCATTTGACAATTCAAAAGTCCCAATAAATTTGAATTAACTTTTTCGAAAATCGAATTGATATTTTCGAAAGTACACATTATTTCCTAAAAAATAAATATAACTGATTTCTGGTTCGAATTCGAACGCATTGCCTATAACAACAATTTATATGATAATTTGATTTGAACAAGGCATCCCGGATTGGCGTCCGAACGATCTGGTCACCCTACGTATCACGTAATAGCAAAAGGGCATTTTTCAGAGCTAAGTGTTTAGTTACGTAATCGGGGCCCTGGACAACAGAACATTTTTGGCTATACCTAATTTTGTTGTTGATTTTTTCCATTTTCTGTTATTGTGCCGTGTTGCTTTATTTCCTTTTGTGCCTCGCATCCGAAGAGATGGGTCTCATTCGAAACTATATCGTTGCTACGCAACAATTCTCTAAGAAGCTATAGCTAAGTCACCTTTATTTTATGTGGTATCACAACAGACCTTCATGCTGTCCAAGTGAGCTGCTTCCCTTACCAGCTAACCTAACCCATCCCAAGATATTTTTGATTGGCTGGCAGCCATATTTTTTGTTTTTGAGAAAAAAAGGAGCGGTAGGGTTACCTAGGAACCATTAACACTGACGTCATAGATATCAGCTTTTAGAACCATGAAATCCAGATTGTGCCCGGGTCACTTGGATCCGCGTTCTTTATATGCGATAGAAGATACAAGGATTTTAATTCCACACCAATGCTGTCGATAAACCGACAGATAATTCTGGTGCTTTGTATATTGTCCGATTTAATCCGTCTGCCTGTTTACTTATGTTTACTTATATGCCTGAATTGCTAGGTTAAAAAAATAGAACTTTAAGTCTGCCTCCGCAGCGTCTCTGGCTCGAAAAAGCATCCCTCGTTCCTCTGAGGGTGTTGTTCTAATCGGTTCCCAACTTCGTCCCTTAGGCTCTACTTTCCTCCGGAAACTCTGAAAACAAACGCTTTCAACTGTTTTCACTTATATATAACTTATCGAAATTTCTTGCTAGATGAAGCTTCGCGTTTCAATTAAGTGAAACGAAAAATTGTAAACAAAAGGTAGCTGTTTACTTAGTTTGTTTTCGTGTTTTTACAATAGATTTTTCCGATTTGATCTACAAAATATTCACAATTATCGATTTAACCGGGGTTGGTCACCCTGTGTTGGTGAAAACGAGAAAATCAAATGATGCTGTCTGAAAGATTTGTATACTCCAGATAAAATTTAATCTTGTTGTTGTTGTTGTAGCAATAAGGACACTCCCCGAAGGTTGTGGGACGTGTTATAGATTTTGAATGGCCAATGGTCATTGATAGGTGAGCCTTGTGAACCCAATTATTTCAGCAGACCTCCTGCCATCCACTTTCGGCCAGAAAGATCTTGCTACCCTGAAAGACGTAGTGTCCGCCCAACGTTTGCTGAGATGACTCGAGGCCCAGCTATGGAAGAGCAATCCACAGGTGGCTAGCGGAATCCCGAAATCCCTACAGCCATCTTCATCCGGTTCAGTTGTACCGATTCGTGCTAAGAGATCCGCTTGACAGTTACCCGGAATATCACTATGGCCCGGGACCCCGATAATCTTAATTGTAAAATAATTCGATGCAATCGCAAGTGAGGTCAGGCACTCCCAGACCACCCTCGATCGCACTGTAGTTGAGCTCAAGGCCTTTATACCCCTTGTCTATCAGAGTAGATGTTAAATTCCTTAACCGTAGCAACTTAATCGCAGCAACTTCCGCTTGGAATACACTGCAGTGATCAGCCATCTTAAACTTGCGGCTTACATTGAGCTCTTGGCAAAAGACCCCCCCCCCCCCCGCCAACCCTTCCGCCCAACTTCGACCCATCCGTGAACAAGTTAACCGGTCCCATACCCCATATAATTCCTCTTCCCCACTCCTCCCTCGGGGGAATGACGGGTGAAGGTTGCACAGGGAGCGGTTATCGGTATGCAATAGTCCGTCCTGTCCGGGATAAAGTCGAAACTAGTAAGAAGACTAGAGTGTCCGAAATCAGAAAGCATATAACCCAAATCACGAAGCCTGACCAAGGACCGGGCCGCGGCTGACTTTCCCGCAATATCTACTGGATGTATATTCAGCATGACATTCAGTGCCAAGGTAGGTGTTGTTCTCAGAGCGCCACTGATACAAATAAGCGCCGTCCGTTGCACTGACACTAACATTTTGGAGGTGCTCGCCGTGTCCAGTGCTTTCCACCAGACCAGCACCCCATAGGAGCAGAATCGGTTTGACCACCATCTCATAAAGGATAAGCACTGTTGCCATTGACCATTTTGCATGCATGCTTATGGAAACATCAACTTTTTCCAATTTAACTTTTGATGTTTTAAAAGGCTGGAATTAATATTAAATAAATATAAATAGATTACATATTTATTATCTGCACTTTTAAATTATTATTTCGAATTATTTTCACAATTTTTCAAACTTTAATAAGGTGTTTTTGCATAAAACTGCAAACGGCCAAAAATTAGCGCACAAAAGTTTACTAAGCAACTCTGTCTAGTGAGAGAGCGATCAGCTGACACGTTCTTACGAAAAAAATCAAAATTGTTTTGATTTCTACGTTCCGGGCTACGTACGTACGGGCGTTGCACGTCGGTGAGTTTTCGTTTACATTGCACACTCATAAGATAGGTCGTGTCAGCTGACACGGTTTTGGTAGATACGTTCGTAAGTAACTGCCACATAAGCGACAAAAATTGCTACGTTTAAAATTAGTACTACTAAATTTCAATACGCATTATACTCAGATGTAACTGAAATATGTGTCCATGTTTCACCCTCTTCACTAATTCTATGTATTCTATGCGCGTCCACTATTTATCACAACTGATTCAGCTATATGTTATACGCAGAAATACAACAGAGGGTTGTGGCTCCGCTTTTCGGTACACCCTGTGCTGAAGCTAGTTATTTAGCCACTGCCGCTAGATGGGTCTCCTAAGCTTTATCTAAGCGAGGATAAGCGTTTTTACGCGCAAACGAAACGTATACGCGTGTAAAAAAAAACACGGCTTTTTTAAATAAATTCTTAAATTAAACCGAACAATTTTTTGTTTAATTTGAAAACATTTGTTATATGTTTCAATTTATTTAATTAATTCTTCTGAATATCTTTAATAATAAATAGCTGCTGTTGCTCTTGCCACTACTAACTGTTAAGTTGTACCTTAAGTCTCCTTAGCCACATATGAGACATTCCGCAGACGACAGCAACTAACTTCCGCCACTCCCTTATAGCCGATAAGCTTTCTTCTTGATTGAAGCTTATCCGTTAAATGTAATGAATATTCAAAGAGTAGAAAATGTCTTGAGAAATTGCTGACTTTGTTGAAAAGTTACGAGGCGGTTAAGCATAAGCAGGGTTGCCATATTGAGGTACGTATTAATATTCTAGTGTATTATAAGCCGACGTTGTAAATAACTGCTATTGGTCAAAGTTTATGTAGATTAAAAAAATCATACCCAAATTCAACTGCAGAAAAAGTGCAAAAAGGTCTTCCACATCACTGATATTACTCATATTTACATATTTTTATTTTCAAAGGGTGCTTTAGATTATCCACCATACAAAGTGTGAAATATTTTTTTTATATGGAAGAAAATCTGAAACACCCTTCGGAAAAAAAATCAATGCGAATTTTGAGAGCCTCATAACTTTTTATTTGTGAGACTAAAATTGATTGGGCTACAAAACTGCACTTTCAAAAAATTCTGAGAAATCCAAATTAGAAGCTCGAAATTTTTGAAAAATTTACTCGAATTTGCGAAGATTTTCGAAAACGTTTTTGAAATTGGTTTCCATAGTTTCAGTTACGTGTTGCACAGTGGTCAAAGCGATGATTGCTGTATGAATGAAATTGAAACTATTTTTTGATTTTCAATAACCAAACTCGATATTACTTTAATCGGCGACATCACATATAAAATTGTGTCACGATTAGAAACGTGTAAGGCGTGTTGTACAGGGTCTAAGCTCCGATTACCCTTCAAAGACCCAATAAACTTTAATCAATGCGCGACACCCTTTAATCATTTCATATCGGAATCAAAACTTATATGTATACGATATCGCCAATCAAAGAATTGTTAATTTTGGGCATTAGAAATCAAAAAAAAACTCAATTTGAGTTTGTTGCCTCTTTATAGAGACCTCTTAACTTTGACCTCTGTGCGACACCTTTTAACTGTTTTTAATTTGGACCAAAATATATGTATGTGTGATATTTTGTCCTAAGTGTTACCATCTTAAGTGGTGAGACTGGCAAACATGTTTTAATTTATTTCTTAGGGCCTATTAGATGGGACAAAAAAAATTATTTTTTTTTTGCTCTTATCCTTACTGCCCAAATCACTAGCTGTACCTATTTTAATATGAAATAGAACGATCTACAAAAAAGGTCTACAACTTTTTTTTGCAAAGCTAACTGGTTAAGTTGTTATTCGACGATAAACCTCAAAATTTTATCCTGAATTTTCTCAGAGGACAAGTTCTATTGTACGCAGGTGTCAGTGCCTTTGATTAGAAATTGTTGCACTCCTCCAACTCCTCTACGGTGGTAACCTCTTTAGGTTGCCCCAGTCTTCCCGCTAAATGATTTTGAAATTCGTACCGGTTAGTCTTTCTAGGGTTTCTGAAAGTTTTCTCCTTTTCTACCCTCTTTAGGGGTATTCTGAATGTGATATACGCTTGGTCTGAAACGGATGACCTATTAAGGACCCTCCATTCATATCCTGATATACCATGCTCAGAGCTCAATATGATATCAAGCACATTACTTGACGTTGAACCAACATATTTAGGAACGCTACCCCTGTTAGCCACCTGTATAATACTCGTTAGTACATAACAAAACAGGTACCCAGTTCTATCGCTAACATCGCCCTCCCCATACGTTGTGAAGCGCACTATCCTTTCCGCCTATGACGTGCTGTTCTCTGCGCCCTTATTGATAAACCAGCCCTTAGAACTCTTCTGGTGGAACTTCCACGGAATCTGCGCGC
Source organism: Eurosta solidaginis (assembly GCF_040869045.1). NCBI lineage: Eukaryota > Metazoa > Arthropoda > Insecta > Diptera > Tephritidae > Eurosta > Eurosta solidaginis. Next base: position 28,297,756 of record NC_090319.1, read on the forward strand.
GCGAAGTACAGTAACCTCTCCTCCAGATGAGAGTCATGGCTCCTCAATAGTCAGGAGGAGTTCGTTCGACGGAACACAGTAAGTTTATCTGTAAGACTCGCAGCGCCATTGAGCTGTTTGTCTCTCTTCAAATTATAGAAACGTTTTTGAAAACGTTGTACCTCGTAGCGTCTTAGGATTATTCTTAAGATTCGCAGCTTCGTTTAGCTTTTTGTCTCATTACCAACACCGCCGCCTCTATGGCTATACCGTCATTTGACACTACTTCCAGCTTCTCGTGGTCTATTTCTACCTCCTTTGCTTATCCATTAATAAAACACAATTTGTATTTTTTAACGCATTGGCAACTCTCGTTTAACACCACACGTCGAATTATATAAGCAACTTATCGCATTTTCTACATCCTAACATCCAACAGCATCCAATTCCAATCTCATTCCACAGACCGTGTAATTTTATTTACCTACATAACTGATACGCCCCCTCATTTTCAATGACCTCTCGCCCCAAACCATTTTCATTGTTGTAGGTATAAATCAGACAATATGTCAATGTTTGTTTACTTGCCTTTTCATTTTCAACTTGGCTGTTAAGCAATTAAACAGCAAAAAATCTCGATATTATAAAGAGTACTTCATAGTAGTATAGGAAAATGGAAAAGTTGTTATATGAATATCTGAATACTTCTTATTCAAGTATCGAAAATTCTATGGCTTTCACACGACATGTTGGTCGATGGTCTGATGACAATGCAAGGATATGCCAATGATACATGGCATGCCCATTTATGACGACAGCTCTTGTTTTAATTTTTAAACGAAAACATTAGTGAGTTGTTGAACCACAGGCACAAGCACACAACACGACACCCAAACACGAAATGTTTCAATCTTTACTCCCTCCCAAAAAAAATATTTATTTGTTGTTTACAAAAGCAACTTTTGAACTTGGTCCTTAGCTATGTTTTGACGACAATGACATGAAGTTGTGCCTCCTAGTATAGTCAACCATCCACTCAGCAGCAAGAGGCTGGTAGCTACAGTAAGTGATTGTAGAGTAATAGACGAAAGTTGTCTTACATATGTACATATATGGCATGGAAGCGATGTATTATTAACATTTGTACAGTAAAGAATTTTATAGTTTTAGATTCATATTTATAATTGTTGTTGCTCTGTATGAAACTTCTTTATTACCAAACAAACAAACGAGGCGCTTCATATCTATCGTTTTACCCCATTTACCAAGTAGTTTCTGTCAAATATTATTCCAAAATCTTCTCTCACCCAACGGTGTGTAGGTAACAGTGATTTGCGGTTTTCAGTTTATAGGGCGATATATTCCTCTAGATGGCGCAATGATCGACATTTTCACTTGAAAATTCCCAAATTGATAATGGGAAATCGAAGAATTTGGCGACCGACTTTTAAAGTATTTTCTGTTGCAGAAACTCAAATTTTAAAACAAAATCAAAATATATATTATCAGATGGTCTTTTAAACAATCCGGGAGTGATCCTTAAATCTTCCCGAAAACCTTCCTAATGTTATTATCCTTTAATAGTATGAAATTCTTCTAAATAAAATCCAGAGAACAATTCCCGAAATAGCTCTGAAAAGATACCTAAAATAATCTCAGTGTTATCTGGGAAAAGCCCCGAAATGTTAATAAGGCCCAGCTATTAAATAATGTTGTTCTAGGTCAAATATACATACTTAGAGTGCAAAAATATGTCATTCCCCTCAACACCGCTGTGCCCAGGGACCCAGCAAAGGCAGACATTGAGGACGATTTTATTATGTTGGACACTAATTTCCTTAAGGCGGCTTGGCTGTCAACAAAGATCGTTACGTCGGTGTCGGATACCATACTATCTTGAAGCAGCTTTGCTTCTCTGTGTATGGCATAGACCTCGGCCTGGAATAGCCTGCCTGCGTCAGGAAGTCGGAATGATTGGCTTAATTGTAGATGTGTTGAGTACATTCCAGCTCCAGTTTCCTTTTTCCATTTTCGAGCCGTCGGTGTAGATTGTAATGCCCCTACCATTGTCTAGACCTTCTTCCCATTCCTCCCTTGAAGGATATCTTATGTTCTGAACTAAGAAGTCCAAACCGCTGTGATGTGGTCGGTTTTGGACGTTACGTCTGTTATTATTCCGTTTAATTGTCCCTTCGTCCTACCGTCTAGAATCATCGCGTGTCCGTGCTTAGCTGATTTCCATATGTTGGATTCTCTTAGGCCTGGAGCTCCTCTTGCAGCTAATTCCTGCACGAAGATTTGTAAAGGCGTCAAGGGAAAGATTACATTTAGCGCTTCCTGAGGTACGCTGCTCACGGCGCCTGGCATTCCCAGGCAAGCCAGCCATTGTACCTTCCCGACCCTCTGTTGATTATTCTTTTTATCTAGTGCCTTCCACCATACCAGAGCTCCATATGTTAGTATCGGTAGAATGGCTATGCCGTACATGCCATGAATGACATGTGGTGCCAGTCCCCAGTTCCGTCCAAAAGACCTTTTGCAGGTGTAGTATGCTGCTAGAGCTTTCTTTGATCTCATCTAAACGTTCCTTTTGCAGCTTAATTTGGAATCGAGTATAAAGCCAAGATATTTGGCTTCCGAAGATAGGTTTAACGTTGTGACGGCTAACGAATATTCCTTGCAATTCAGTGAGTTCTCGATGACACTGACTGCCTCATGAAGGACACTTTCAGCTGATTTGCCTTTTCGGTATGCGTGCTGAGTTGCGTCCATCCTGCAGAGATTGGCATTGCTTCTATTATGTAGATCGATAAGTCGCTCCATTGTTTTAAGAATAAACGAGGAGAGGTTATTGTTATATAGTGCTTGGCTTCCCAGTGGCTAAGTCTTCCTGCTTTGGGCATGAAAACCACCCGTACATTTCTCCAGTCTTCGGGTACATAACTATCTTGTAGGCATCGTGAGAAGATGTCGTGTAGATGTGGTATCAATTCGTCCAAGCGGGTTGTAACATAGCCGGCTTCACACCATCCGGTCCCGCCAATTTGTAGGGTTCGAATCATTTTATAACCCATGATATTTTATCCTGGTCAACGATATCTGTGACGTCGGCTTCCGGAGGGTATGCGCGGTTTTCTGGCAACGTCGTGCTATCGCATCCGTGCATCCCGGAAAGTGTGTCTCCATCAAGACTTCCAGAGTTTCCTGACTAGAGACGGTCCATGAGCCATCAGACTTCTTTATGCTGCTAGGGGCTCTACTAGATCCTGATAGTACTTTGCGAAGACTTGATGCCTCATTTGTTGTCGCCAGGTTCTCACAGTATTGTTCCCATGATTTCTTTTTTGCCTTCCTGATGCAGCTTTTGTATTTGCTACATCTGTAGGCATCCCAGTCCTCTTCTAGTCGGCTATGTTTGGCTTTGTTGAAGAGTTTTCTTGTTGTTGACCCGAGTTCGCTTAGCTCTGTGTTTCACCACGTAGTCCTGGGGTTTTTTACTTAGATCTAGCTACTTAGAGAATCGTTGGGTAGCAACGATAAAGCTCCGAATGATACCAATCTCAACTTTGGATAAATCCTCGTGGGTCGCCACCCAAGTACTCTCGCCTAGTTCTGGCAAAAGCTGGGCAATCAAACATAAAGTGATTTGGTGATACCACCTCATCATCCTCCATACAGCTGCAGCAGGATGGAGTTTCCAGTATATTGAGACGTACCGCATGAATACCCATGGGACAGTGCCCCGTCAAAACCCCAATGACCATTGATAGGTGAGCCTTAGTGAACCCAATTATTTCAGCAGACCTCCTGCCATCCACTTTCGGCCAGAAATATCTTGCTACCCTGCAAGATGTGGTGTCCGCCCAACGTTTACTGAGCTGACTCGAGGCCCAGCTATGGAGGAGCAATCCACAGGTGGCCAGCGGAATCCCGAAATCCCTACAGCCGTCTTCATCCGGTTCAGTTGTACCGATGCGGACTAAGATATCCGCTTGACAGTTACCCGGGATATCACAATGGCCCGGGACCCAGATAATCTTAATTGTAAAATAATTCGATGCAATCGCAAGCGAGTTCAGGCACTCCTAAACCACCCTCAATCGCACTGTAGTTGAGCTCAAGGCCTTGATATCCGCTTGGCTATCAAAGTAGATGTTAAATTCCCTAACCGTAGTAGCACTGGATAGCATTTCATCCACCGTATCCTTAATCGCAGCAACTTCCGCTTAGAACACACTGCAGTGATCAGCCAACTTAAACTTGCGGCTTACATTTAGCTCTTAACAAAAGACCCCCTACCAACCTTTCCGTCCAACTTCGACCCATCTGTGAACAAGTTAACCGTTCCCATGCCCCAGATAATTCCTCTTCCCCACTCCTCTCTCGGTGGAATGACTGGGGTAACCGCGGCCTTCCTGGCCCTATCTTCCACATTGGGTCTTGTCCAAAACAGTCCTCAAATATTTAACCCTATCTGAAAGTACCAACGGTACCCCTCCAATCGAGGGAGTTCTGAAATCGGGTATCTTATATCTCCTTGTAAAAAGAACCAATTCCGTTTTCCCGGGTTGACCGCCAATCCACATGATTCAGCCCACCTAGCCACAGTATCCAGGTAGCTCTGCAGAACATCGCGCGGGGTGCCCAGAAATTTGCCTCTGACTAGGATAGCGAGGTCATCTGCATAGGCAACCACCCACAACCATTGGCTTCAAGCTCCACAAGAAGCTCGTTGACTACCACAACCCAGAGCAGAACACCCCCCTGCGGCGTGCCCCTGCACACCTTCGTCTCAATTATGGCCCCTCTCCACTCCGCTGCGACAATTCTACCGCATAGAAGTTTGCTATAAAATTCAAGCAGAGTCGCCTCGACTCCTAAACCCACCAGAGCTCTTTCGATTGCCCCCGGTAATAAATTGTTAAAAGCCCCCTCGATGTCTAGAAAGGCACCCAGAGAAAACTCTTTGTGTTCTAGGGACACCTCTATTTGCTTCACAATCGAATGGATAGCCGTTTCCATCGATCTGCACTTACAGTACGCATGCTGTGAAGCCGACAGTAACCCCCGAGGTATCAATCAACCGCTCAAACATCTTAAGAGGAAACGACGAGAGACTGATTGCCCTGAAATCCTTACATGAGAGCTTCTGCCGGCCTTTGGAATGAAGATGACTAGTAAGGGGATAACAGAGTTCAAAATTGTTTGTCAATATCGTTGTCAGTCGGTTTACCGCTCTGTCTATATTATTAGCTCCCCATCTGACATCCACTTCCGTGGATGCCAGTTTGTGAGATACTTCCTCATAATATTTTCCCCAGTCTGTTTTTCTGGATCTCTATATGGCCGAGAAACTTCCATTTCCCTATTTATGATTCCTTCACATTATATCGTAATTAATCATCTCACATAGATTAGCTTTAACACTAAAAAAAAACCACACTTTATTCTAAAAAAAGATTATCTAAAATTTTGATTATCTAATACGCTCTACTTCTCCTTAATTCACACACAAATAAAACAAATATTTCCGGCTCGTGGTGCATTAGGGCCACGAGCTTAATAGGCACATGTTTCAAAACAACGGATTCAGTTCATTTTTTATTTTGATAACACCGGACAACAAAATTTAATATTTAAAGAGATGAGTAAACTTGTCACACATCTTTAAATATACATACCTACAATCTTATATTTTACTTCAAATGGATTTTTTTTTTAATTTACATATCCAGCCCAATTCTAAATATTCCCTCGGAATTAGGTTCTCGCGGAGTTTTTCATTCCCGCGGAAAAATTCTTCCAATTCGAATTTTCGAAGTCAGCTGATTTGCCAATTGAAATTTTGTTGTGCATTTCTATTTTTGTTTAACAAATTGAAAAGTTTAGTTATTGTTTGCGAATTTGTTTAAAATTGAGAAATAAAATATAAACAAAGCACAGTATTGCTAGAGATGGGAAAGGGGTAAATACCCAAATATTTACCCAAAAGAGGGGTATAAATTATCTTTTAGAAAATATGGGAGAGAAACACACAAATTCAATCAAAAATGTAATAAATTGTTGGGTAGTTATCCATTGCTATCGGTTGAAGTATTTTTAATGTGTAATCCAGCTTTTTCCAAAAATCTGTACCCAATAATGCATGCCGTTGCAAAAATTTTAATTTGCCCAGCAAACATTTTAACTCAAAAAGGAGCCATAAAAATATCTAAATCGTGGCGTTTACAGTTGTTACGAGCTCATTTGGGAGCCCGTAATGGAAGACCTTTATTGCGACGGTCGTCCTATATAAGGCTATGCTCAAATTTCATATAAGCCTAAATAAGAGCCCGATATGAATCCTAAAAAACGTATAAACAGCTCATATTTAGCCTCTTCTGGAACTCTTTCCATCGTCATTATAACTCTAATGAACTCTTATAATATGACACCTATTTGGTGCATTTAAAAAATAAATGACAAATGACACATTGGCATTAAATAACAAAATATTTGAGAGGAAACCATAAAAAGTAGGCAGCGCTTGTTGGTGGCATATCAGGTTCGATACACCAGGACAAAGCGCGACAGTTTTCCGGTCACATTAAGCAATGTTCAAAATACTTACATTTTTAAGATGTAGATGACTGTGTGAAGCTTTCCTTTGACAAATATAAATATTTGGCACGCCATCATATCGCAGTCATAATGATCCTGTTTCTGATTCCTTAATTTACCACTCATTTTGGATTCTTAAATTATGAGCGCCATGAGCATGTTTGAGGGGTAGCTTATGTATATCCTATAAACATTCTCGAAGCCCCTAAAATTCTGGAGTCTAATAATATGTGAAAAATATGAGCCTCAGAAATTTTATCACCTAAGAGTCTGACTTATGATTAAAATTTGATGAAATTATGAACAAACGAAAAATATTAAAATTGGTAAACTAGGCAGCTCCGGAATAAAAATTCAGAAATTTTTCTGTGACAATTTATTCTAAATAAAATTTGAATTCAATTAAAACTTATTTCATTTCTATTAACAGGATAATTTCAGAGGAGTTTTATTACAAATATTGTTTTCCTATATTTTGCGCTTCAGATATGTGTCAATAATTCTTCCTAAAAGCCCTGAATTCTGTCATTATAGAACTCAAAATAAGCAATTTATGAGGCCAATAAGGCTGATAAATGACATCAGAAAGAGGCCTGTGTAGGAGCATATTAGCGGTAAAATATGAGCTGCTTATGCGCGTGCTAGGAGTCATATCGTATTTACTTCACGCTCCTAAATGAGTTCGGAATAATTGTTGACTTCGAATGTTTGCTGGATTGCTTGTTTAAAATCAAAACGAAAGTTTCTTAATTTGAAATGACGTATCAGTTTAATTTCTGAACTGTCATTCCAAGCAGTCTCGATTCAAATTATTTTTAAATATCCAAAAAAAGATACAAAAAAGGAATATTCCGGGTATTTTCCTGGTATTTGCCCATAAAAATGGCGGTGGCCATAAGGACTGCACTCAAGCTGCCCCGAGGCCTTAAACTTTGTTGCCGTTGCTAACGCGATGTTTTTGACCGTTAGGTCTGCATGCGGGATGTGTAGAATAGCATGCAATGCTGCTGTCGGTGTAGTTTTAAGGCTCCCGTTATGCCAATGATTGATACTCTGCATACCCTCTCAAGTTTTTTGGTATACGTACTTTTTTTTGTATGGCTGCCCACCAAACAAGAAACCCATAGTAAAGTATGGGTTTGACAATTGCCGTAAATACCCAGTGAGAGAGTTTGGGTGATAGGCCCCACGTGCATCCTAGCATCCTTTTGCATGCATAGAGTGCCGTGGAGGCTTTCTTCGCTCTCTCTTCCACATGGAGTTTTACTTACTATCTATTATAACTCCTAGATACTTTGTGCTATATTTTTCTTGCAGGTTTACCTCTTGATTGGGATATATATTATATATTTGACCGATTTTGACAATTTTTTAGACAAAAATGCATGCCTTTAGTCTAAACATCCTGTGAGATTTCAATCTTCCAGCTGTTAAAAAGAGGAATAAATGGCTAAAACCCTCTTTTTCGGGAAATCTGTTGTATGGGTGATATATGCTATAATATTCTGATCCGATCGGCTGCGACAAATTAGTAATCGGACACCCAAATAAACTCGCTCTCCAAATTTCATCAAGATATCTAAACGAGTTTTTTCACTTCTCCCTTCTTATTCTGACAATGTTCGAAAAAGGGAAAACCGGTTAATCGAGAAAAGTAGGTATTATGAATGTGATTGGAAGGGAAATATCTCTGACATTTTTTAGGAGTTTTTTCACATGTTGAATTAAAGTGAATGCATCAAAATCGTTCAAGTGAAGGGTGCAGGAATGGCAGAACATGCTATACACGTCTATACGGATGGTTCCAAATTAATGGAAGGGGTTGGGTCTGCTGTTTATTGTGTCGACCCAGAAATAAGTAGATCCTACAGGCTGCGAGATTACTGCAGCGTTTTCCAAGCGGAAATTATAGCAGTGAAGAACGCAGCAGAAATTTTGAAGGAAGCGTGCTTAAGCTGCAGTCGCGTCAATTTATATATTGATAGTCAGGCTGCGATTAAGGCAATGGTCTCACACAGTACTTCATCAAAAAGTGTTTTGGAATGCAAAGAAGCATTGAAAACACTTCGCTCAGGCCGGACCATACATCTTTACTGGGTTTCCGGTCATAAAGGTATAGAAGGCAACGAAAAGGCCGATGAGTTGGCAAAGGAGGGTGCAACACTCGCTGAGCCGACGATAGACGTCACAATCCGTTTGGGAGAAATCAAAAGGAGACAGTAGTTGCATATGATATGATCCATCCATCCAAGCAGGAAAGGCGTGGACAAAAGCGCGGAGCTGCAAAATTTCTAAGATCATATGCAAAGCCCACGATATTAGACGCACAAAGTGACTCATATCTCTGAAAAGAGAAGACTTAAGGCTCACAATGGACATACTGACTGGACACTGCCTTCTGTCGTTACATGCTTATAAGTTAGGCCTCATCAGTAAAAGCAAGTGTAGGAAGTGTGAGCTGCAGGAAGAAACGGTTGAGCACGTTCTGTGTTCATGTGCTGCGCTCGCCAGGTCAAGGCTCCAGCTATTAGGTCCGGCAGAGTTACCAGATCTTGAGGCAGCAATTAAGCTGGGTCCTAGAAAACTTCTAGTATTGGCCAAGAGGACGGAGTTATTCTATAACATATGTCCTAGCACCTGATTGGGGTTCTTCCGTTTGGTCGTCAAACACATTCTGGTAACACTATGGACACATCGAAATAGTTACTATACATGGGTATCCGAAATAGTTCGAATATGCTACACAAAACCATTCCGGTATGATCTGGAGTTTTCAATTGATCCGGAGTTAGTTCCGAAATGATATTGGAACGGTTAAGCAACAATATCAAAACAACTCCGTTGGTCTCTCAACTATGCTGAAAAAATCTGAGAAATGATCCCGAAAAATTTCGAAATTATCCTGAAAACATTTTTGAAACAATCCTAAAAACAACCGCGACACTGTTATTAACTTAAGCTAGGGCGAAAGATCTCTTAAATCCATAAGATTATCAAAAAATACTTGTGTCCAGAAATCAAAGTAGAGACAGAGCTCTGATTTCAATGGTTATATTTGAAGATAGTTATGATTGATTTCTCTTCCCTTTCTTCCTGCCAATATCTGCAGAGGTAGTTGGTTTATTAGCGCTTGTTAATAGCAGGTCTTCGAAAAGTTCATTATATTTCTATCAGAACATGTCCATAGGGATCTTTAGTCTAAGTCTTAAGCGCTCTTGCTGGTCCATAGCATGTTGGTCGAACTCAAAGTGTATTCTTCGATTTTGCTTATTCCGTTCCCTTTTCCATTTTGAAGTCATATCTTAGCGTCACACTTTATTTGTGAACAGAAAACGATCTCTTTTAACGATGTTTTATTTATCTTTTATTTTATTTTTTTAATAAATAAAATCACACGTTCTTTTCTTTATTTTGTTATAATTATAAATCGTCACAGTGGTGTGGTGGTAGCGTGCTGCGCCTACCAAACTGAAGATCCTGGGTTCACGGTCCGAGCAAAGCAACATCAAAATTTTAGAAACAAGTTTTTTAAATTAGAAGAAAGTTTTTCTAAGCATTGTCGCTGCCTCTCGGCTGTGATTTGGCAAGCGCTATAGTGTTGGTTTGTATATGTATAAATGAGTATTGTTTTCGATCACACTTGAGTGATAAATAGGCAGCAGAAGTTCACTGAGGGTCAGTGGACTCCTATTCCCACTGACCCTCTCTCTCCCTCTTTGTAATACTTTACGAAATTTTCTTCATATTGTAACGAATTTAGGGAATTCCGATTTTTATGCACCTTGTGCTAACGTTCGAATCGCTAAACTGTTGAACAAATCACTCCAATATTCAGTATTCCAAACTGGTTTTTATTTACATTACTTTGGGAGTAGTACTTCACAATTATACTTCACAACCAATAGCGTGTTTAAATCAAAACTGATTAGTTATTACTCAGCTTGCGCTGCTTTTATACTCTCGGTTTCCTCGTTCACCCAGTTATCCTAAGGTCTAGTAATTTCGCCGCTTGTACTTTAAATGCGATTTGTTCCATTGGAAAGAGAGTTAAATTTCCTATAAGAATCACTCAAAAAGTGAAAAAACGGTATTTTCGCACAATAGGGTCGTTTGATTATTCCAAGTCACATATGCTGTTTAACAGAGGTATCAAAAATAATGTAATTAATAATAATAATAATAATAATAATAATACTCAACGGATTAATACCCTCCAAAGCCAGCCCAACCGACGCGAGAGGCGCATCCGCATGACGCGCGGATTTGTTTTTGGCGAGTTGTTGATAGGCTGAGGTTAGTTAAGTGTTGAGATCTAAACTGCTCAGCTACAGAATAAAAATCATCAGCTGAGTATTGTACATAACAGTTAGAAATTATGCATATACTACATTGTTAAGTAAGTGAACTTTTTAGTACGTAAACTTTTTATTTTTTTATTTATTTTTGAGACGAGTTAAGATAGGACAGTTTCCTTTATGGTAAAAAGTGAATCCGTTATATCAAATGAACTAGAATGAGTGTTGAAATCATGACACAACACCGAAAAGATTCATTTAATTCGAAATTAGTTCTACACTGCCTCAAAAGAAGAGGTTTGTAATGTCTTGACATTCGTGTTGTGACGTTAAAGTTTACATCGTTTAAGAGAATTGGGCTAGAAATCAGTCCATTCAGTAGTTTAGCCATAAATATTACGCCTAGCATTTCTCTAGGACTTGCAAGAGTTGGAAGATTGATAAGCTTCAACCGACTAGTATAAGGGGGAAGATTTTACGCAGAGTCCCACTAAAAATTTCTTAAAGAGAAAAGTAGAAATTGCTTTTGTACTGATTCAAGTCTATCTGCATGAACTCGATATTTAGAATTCCTGACTATTGATGCGTATTCTAATCGGTCTAATTAAAGTGGTGAAAAGTGCTTTAGTTACATAAGGGTCACTAAATGCTTTGGACCTCCGTTTAACGAATGAAAGAACACCTCTAGCCTTATTGACAGTACCACTAGTATGAAGGTCGAAACTAAGTTTAGTATCTATCGTACCTTCCAAGTGCACAAAATAGTTTAGAAGACAAAAATTATTAATTACATAAGAGGCTGCTGGCAAAGATCTCCGAGAGAGGGACATGAATTTACATTTATTGAGGTTAAGCGGCATTGAATTCACGTTGCACCAATTACCTAGGCAGTTTAAATCCGCTTGAAGCAAGGGACGTTCTTTGATAGACGCATAAGACCTAAAAATATTTACATCATCGGCATACATTAAGATTTTGGAATATTTTATTGTGATACAAATATCATTAATGAATAGCAAGAACAGAATTGGACCTAGATGACTGCCCTGTGGGACGCCAGAGAGAACATCAATGACATTAGAAAGAGTATTTTTAAAAATAACTTTTTGCGTTCCGCCGCAGAGATACCGCGAGATCCACTGGGTGAGACCAGGTTGGAAACCAAGCCGATTAAGCTTGTAGATAAGTAAGGAGTAGGATACCTTGTCAAATGCTTTACTGAAATCGGTATGAATAACATCGGTGTGAAGATTTTCTCTAAATCCATTAGAAACATGAGTTGTGAATTCAAGTAGATTAGTAATAGTAGATTTGCATTTACAGAATCCATGTTGCTGTTCTGCAATCAAAGTAGAAATGGAAAAAGTTAGCTGGTTGGTAGCTATTGCTTCAAACAACTTTGGGATGGCCAACAACTTTGCAATTCCTCTATAGTTTTCTACACACGACCTACTGCCACTTTTTTGAAGGGGTATGAGAAAAGATTTCTTCCAAGCAGAAGGAAAAATTCCAAGTTTTAGGGACAGATTGAATAAATGAGTTAGGGGCTGATAAATGTGTTCAGCGCATTTTTTAAGAAAGCAAGTGGGAATTAAATCAGGACCGTACTTGTAAGATTGCTTCAAAGACGTTAAATATGAAAAAACTTCTTATTGAAATCCAGACACAGACATCGGAAAAGTTCACCAGTTAAAAATTAAATCTGCAAGTGCTTAAATAGTTTAAATATCTAGATTGCACATGCTAAATGTGTAAAATACACTCCGCCTTTTATTAAAGATAAAATTAAAAACAAACCCTCATTTCAGCCTCTAGGTATGAGTGTATATAGATCTCGTGCTTCTATTTGCCTCTAGCCAACAATTAAATTAGAATAGAAGTTAAAGCATATGACAGTGTTGATTAGCTACCTATATATTTTGGCTTTATAAATCTTTCTATTGGCAGTATTATAGTCATTTGCAGTTCGACTTCAGTGAAAGTACCTCGGAAGAAAACAATTGCTATGCTTATACGCATACTGCCGATTGCACAAAGTTTAAAATCACAATAGTTGGTGTTTGCAAAATATAATGTAAGTGTAACAAATTGAACAACCCCACATAGCTTTTTTAAAAAGTTATTTTTTAACAATAATAACCTTAAATGAAAACTCAAAAATGACTCCCTCCGACGCAGCGCTTGTAAGCTGTTTTACGTAAAATACAAGACCAAAACGTGCACTGATAATAAATTTTAAATACACTTCCATAATTAAACAAATAAATATGTAAATTAAAACTGAAAGTTTAGCCACATACAAACAGACGCAGTGATAGCCTAATGTTAGGCCTGCGGTATTAGAAACTTGAAGACTCGAGTTCGAATATCACTCGGGGAGAATATAATTTCTAATTTAAATATACAAAGATATCTGAAGAGATCTTTGGCAGGGTCGAAATAGCTATAATATCAGCCAGTGCTCAGTTTTTCCATCATAATAAAAGCACAAAATTTAATACGAGAAATTATTGTGAATACGTCTCAAACTCACTAAAATTTACGAATTTAAAAAACTGAAAATAAATTGGAGCTATAAAAAACAAGAAAAGAATAGCCATGTGCAATATTGCACTTTCTAATGCCGAAAAAGTTTTCTTCCCTGCAAAAATCGTTGGATCATGTGGTCCACTGGAGTACTTACCATTATACTCCACTGTAATGCAGCAATGGACCAACTCGTGTTTCTACACGAACACAATGGATGCCGATCATTGCTCGTTTTTAACGATTGTAATCACTATACGATGTTTATTGGACTGTGGGTACTCCATGGATTAATCTGATGTAATGCGAAGCTGGAGTATATGGCCCAGTCCTAGGACATCGCAATGTTAATTGGACCTTATTTTTTGTATGAATTGTGGTTAAATTTGGAGTACTCGGTTGGTCCATAGCGAGTACTCTATACATGCATGCATGGGGGACTCACAATTTTTGCAGGGTTTTTATGTTTTGAAAATGACCGCATTTATGATTATTTTAAATGCACAAGATACTCAAATATTCTTTGAAATGCTATGTGGAAACTGCTACTTACAAAGAATAGGTTTTCTTTTATTTTGTAATTTATAAATTTTTTTTGTAGATTTTTATTAAGGAATTAACGTTGCAATAAACCGGAAATGCTGGAACAGGCAGATGAAGCTATCGCTGACTCCGTTGACACCATAAAGACAATTCAACCGGAATCAAAGAAAATATTGGAATATGAAGATAAAACTGCAAGGAGTTCTATTGCGCATTTTAATGCAGATATTTCATTGATTAATATACATTGGTGAGCGTAAAGTTATTTTGAGATGTCATTATTGTTGGCCACCAAAGCATCAAATTATTTGCAAATAACAATAGTGGACATGCTTGGCGTCTTTATTTAAAAACGCGTTTGATTGGTAGAAACTTTCTGAAATTTGTGGAAGATTTTTTTTTTATTTTTATTTTCTTTACATAAGGTCGGTTGAATGTTTGTTCGCATTTTCAATACGAATCTTGCAATCGATTTATAAATAACAACTCATTGAGCTCCAGACGTGAAACTTCACATAAAGGTTAAGACGCCGAGACAGTGCAACAAAAGGGGGAAATATTCCGTTAAGTGGCGCACGGTTCGAAATAATTAGATGAGAACTTAAACCGGCTTTTAGGTATCTTTTCGATGAGCTATAGACTTGAAATTTCAAACTTAATTCAGAGGCCAATGACAGTATAAAATATATTACAACAAGTAAGGAAGGCTAAGTTCGGGTGTAACCGAACATTACATACTCAGCTGAGAGCTTTGGAGACAAAATAAGGGAAATGAACCTAGGGTAACCCTGGAATGTGTTTGTATGACATGGGTATCAAATGGAAGGTATTAAAGAGCATTTTAAAAGGGAGTGGGCCATAATTCTATAGGTGGACGCCATTTCGGGATATCGCCATAAAGGTGGACCAGGGGTGACTCTAGAATCTCTTTGTACGATATGGGTATCACATGAAAGGTGTTAATGAGTATTTTAAAAGGGAGTGGGCCATATTTCTATAGGTGGACGCCATTTCGAGATATCGCCATAGAGGTGGCCAGGGGTGACTCTAGAATGTGTTTGTACGATATGGGTATCAAATGAAAGGCGGTAATGAGTATTTTAAAAGGGAGTGGACCATAGTTCTATAGACGGACGCCTTTTCGAGATATCGCCATAAAGGTGGACCAGGGGTGACTCTAGAATCTCTTTGTACGATATGGGTATCACATGAAAGGTGTTAATGAGTATTTTAAAAGGGAGTGGGCCTTAGTTCTATAGGTGGACGCCTTCTCGAGATATCGCCATAGGGGTGGACCAGTGGTGACTAGAATGCGTTTGTACGATATGGGTATCAAATGAAAGGTGTTAATGATTATTTAAAACGTAGTGTGCCTTTTCGAGATATCGCCATAAAAGTGGATCAGGACTCTAGAATGTGTATGTACGTTATGGGTACCAAATTAAAGGTATTAATGAGGGTTCTAAAAGGGAGTGGGTCTTAGTTGTATATGTCAAGGCGTTTTCGATATATCGACCAAAATGTGGACCAGGGTTACCCAGAACATCATCTGTCGGGTACCGCTAATTTATTTATATATGTAATACCAAGAACAGTTTTCCTGCCATGATTCCAAAGGCTTTTGATTTCGCCCTGCAGAACTTTTTCATTTTCTTCTACTTAATATAGTAGGTGGCACACACATTTTACAAAGTTTTTTTCTAAAGTTATATTTGCGTCAATAAACCAATCGAATTACCATGTTTCATCCCTTTTTTCGTATTTGGTATAGAATTATGGCATTTTTTTCATTTTTCGTAATTTTCGATATCGAAAAAGTGGGCGTGGTTATAGTCCGATTTCGGCCATTTTTTGTACCAAGATAAAGTGAGTTCAGATAAGTACGTGAACTAAGTTCAGTAAAGATATGTCGATTTTTGCTCAAGTTATCGTGTTAACGGCCATGCGGAAGGACACACGGACGACTGTGTATAAAAACTGGGCGTGGCTTCAACCGATTTCGCCCATTTTCACAGAAAACAGTTAACGTCATAAAATCTATGCCCTTACCAAATTTCACAAGGATTGGTAAATTTTTGTTCGACTTATGGCATTAAAAGTATTCTAGACGAATTAAATGAAAAAGGGCGGAGCCACGCCTATTTTGAAATATCCTTTTATTTTTGTATTTTGTTGCACCATATCACTACTGGAGTTGAATGTTGGCATAAATTACTTATATACTGTAAAGATATCAAATTTTTTGCTAAAATTTGATTTAAAAAATAATAATTTTTTCTAAAAGTGGGCGTGTTTGCTATCCGATTTTGCAAATTTTTATTTAGCACACAAATAGTAATATGAGTAACGTTTCTGCCAAATTTCATCATGATATTTTCAACGACTGTCAAATTACAGCTTGCAAAACCTTTAAATTACCTTATTTTAAAAGTGGGCGGTGCCATGTCCATTGTCCAAAATTTTACTAATTTTCTATTCTACGTCACCAAGTTTCAACGCTTTATCCGTCTTTGGTAATGAATTATCGCACTTTTTCTGTTTTTCGAAATTTTCGATATCGAAAAAGTGGGCGTTGTTGCAGTCCGATTTCGTTCATTTTAAATAGCGATCTGAGATGAGCGCTCAGGAACCCACATACCAAATTTCACCAAGATACCTCACAATTTACCAAGTTATCGTGTTTACGGACGGACGGACGGACGGACGGGCATGGCTAAATGAATTTCTTTTTTCGCCCAGATCATTTTGATATATAGAAGTCTATATCTATCTCGATTAGTTTATGCCGTTACGGATTGCCGTTATGCGAACAAAGTTAATATACTCTGTGAGCTCTGCTCAGCTGAGTATAAAAAGGAACATTAGAATAATATTCTATTTTGCATATAGGTATATAAAAAATAAGACACAAATTTACACATATGACTATGTTTGATCGACTGATCGGATGTTCAAAAACTGAAGTATAATAGAGGATATACAAGAAAGTAAACAATACAAAATACCATAAGTATAAACAAATTTTTGCAATAACCCTAATACATAGAACTACGAACAATGAAACAGAAAAAATAGTGCATGAATAATAACTGTGGTGTTTAGTTGATGTCATTGCAATCGCAATACAGTAGACGATCACAAATTGTTTTTAGGGTGATTCTAATTTCTGAAAAATTCTAATTCCTGTACGTTTTTTATTTGTATAAAACCTTACAAATTAAGTCAATTTGCATTAAAAAACTACAAAGAAATTTGGTATTATTCAATATTATTCACAAAAACGAGAAAACATAAGGTAACTTCAGTACAATACATATCGCATGTGTTTTTTTTTATTAAATATACATATATACGCTGAATCAAAAAAAGATCCAAAAAACAAAAACCGCTAACCGCTTCCCTTGAACACCTTTGTCAAGCTTTTCCAAGATCTGAACTTTGGTTTCCAAGGACAAAGTATTTTTCTTACGTTTATTTGGCATTTCAGCGAATTACTTTTACCTTAAAACAAACAATGGCAAAACACGTGCACGCGTATCGAATTTCACACAAAAACTAACAAAAACTCTACAGAACCGCGACGAAAATAAATAGGGGATTCCCCTTTTTATTATTTTGCTACCAAAAAACAAAATACGCTCAGAAATTAGAATTTTCAATTCTAATTTCAGAGCGTGTAATGTATTGAAAAAGTTGATTGAAATGTCTGGACATTATAATTACTGAAGGTTCTAATTTGTGAACGACTATTGTATTCTTATAAAGCAAAATCTAGAACAAAATGAGTTTCGCAGTAACCTCATCAACAAACTTATACGAAATTTCAAAATAAGAACCTCTAATGAAGAGGTAACATGTGAAACGACATTTTTGAACTTTCTGACCCCGGTTTTTAAGTAATATGTAGTATTTTTGTTTTTTCTTTAGTGCAAAATCATATATAATTTTATAATAATAATATCAGTTATTATTTGGTAATTTGTTTTGAATTTTAAACTTAAATTTTAGGGGTGATTCGGGAAAAAATGGCTTGTAAATAACAGGTACCCTATTATGTGTACACATGATTTGATTGTTACTAACTCCTGTAGAACTTATACAGAGCGTTCCAATGAGATTTGATCGTGATTCAGGGCTAGATAGCTAAATGTAACGCTACTACTATGTCTGTGTACAAGGACACTTTTTCCGCTGTGTTTTAATCCATTTATATAAAGAAAGTGTTTAAAATATTTAAATTTTTTTATTTAATAAAGGCACCCAATTTTCGGGCAGACAAGGTCCTCCTGTTACGCTAGAGTGTATATATTACAGAATGCAACTTACTGACCTACATCTACACCCCCTGCATGATATCAAAACTTCAGTTCTAAAAAAATAGTTCTATAAGCTTAGTGATAGAACTTTACAAAAAAAATATCGATACCGGTACACATATAAAATAATCGGATCAAAGTATCGATGCCAGTACTCATACGCAGTAAAAAGTATCGAGTATACTCGATCCAAGTGAGTACTGCGGAAGGTTTATCAAAAGTGTAAAAACTTTTTTTTTTAATGAGATCTTATGTTTTGAATTTAGTAGAAAACAAGTAAGGTAGTTAAAGTTTGGATAAAACCGAACACTATATACCTAATTGTGTGCTCTTACATACATTTTAGGGAAACGACACGAACATTAAATGATTTGATCGACTTACGGTATTTAAAAAAAGTGTTTTTAAGTCAGAAAAAAGTTTTTCTAAACGGGTCGCCCCTCGGCAGTGGTTTGGCAAGCACGCCGAGTATATTTTTTCCATGAAAGTTTCGCAGTGAAAATTCATCCACCTTGCAGATGCCGTCAGAACCGGCATGAAATATGCAGGTTTTGACCTCTCAATTTGTAAGGAAAATAAAAAATAGCACGACGCAAATTTAGAGAGAAGCTCGGTCTAGATATCCTCGGAGGTAAATCGCGTCAAGTATTTTTTTCACGGCACTAAACGATTTTTGGAGAAATTAACTAAATATAAGGGGATCATAACGATTTTTCTATTTTTTAACTTTTGTACTTTTTACTACCATATCTCTACTGGAAGTATTGTTACGTACCAAATATATATATGTACATTAGGGCGGGTCGATTTAAAAATCGCTCATTGCTCTATAAAATCGTATTCTAGGGATCAAAATAAGAAACTTTGCCGAACGAACCATACCTCTAAAACGAATTCTGATGTCCCCCAATTCGGGTCGAACTTTTGGGTATGGTCAAATTTTGAAAAATCCCACTTTGACCCATTTAGAGTGCTCCAATCGAGTCCAAATGTATGACCAACCCTCACTAACTTTGGAGGCCCGACCCACCGATGCCAGTGGCACACCCCCTAGAACCCCCCTGGGGGTTCACCATACAAACATTTCAAAAAATCGCCGGTTTTGCACTTTAAATGAAAAAATCAGCACAAACATATCCATACCAATTGAAGAGAGTTGCACCACTGCGTATAGGTAACATTTTATTATTACGTATAAACAAATAAAAAAAATTGCAATAAAATAATTTGAAATGTTTGTATGGTGAACCCCCAGAGGGTTCCAGGGGGTGTGCCACTGGCATCGGTGGGTCGGGCCTCCAAAGTTAGTGGGGGTCGGTCATACATTTGGACTCGATTGGAGCACTCTAAATGGGTCAAAGTGGGATTTTTCAAAATTTGCCCCTACCCAAAAGTTCGACCCAAATTGGGGGACATCAGAATTCGTTTTAGAGGTATGGTTCCTTCGGCAAAGTTTCTTATTTTGATCCCTAGAATATGATTTTCACAGAGCAATTTTTTTGCCTCCCCACAAATCGACCCGACCTAATGTACATATATTGATCATTTCTTTAAGATTAAAACTGTAAGCCCATTTTTTTTCAAAGTAGGCGTGGTCCTTATCCGATTTTGATCGGATCAATATATAATATTGCAATAGATTTTGGTTTACGGCTTGCAAAACTTTTAAATTTTCTTCTGCTTAATAAGGGCGGCGCGACTCTCATTTTATAAAATTGTAACAAACTTATATTGCACCTCGTAACTTTTTTTTATCCATTCGTCAAGTTCCCCCACTTCATCAGTATTTGTTAAAGCATGATTTCGACCATTTTCAATACCAATATATCGTCAACGTCTGTAAAAGCTGCTAACTCCATCCACTAAAGTTTCCTAGAAGAACGAAATGTAAATGTATTGAAATTTTATGGTGTTAGCGGTTTTTCATTATTTTGTTGAAGTTAGTGATTCTGTACAATAAACACGTACTTTCCTTTTACCACCATATGCAGAAATCGTGTCCCATTCAACCGTTATCAAAAAGTCGGTTTAAATTGAGTGCGAAGCTTTTACCGCATCGTCGACGATCTCATTTTATGCTCAAGGTGTTAATGGACTGAACTTTGTTTGTCTTAAACATGTCGACCATCAGCACTTGGTAAAGTATCGGGGAGAAGTATCGAGGTAAAGTATCGATACTTTACTCAGTATTGGAAAAAAGTATCGAGTACGAAATACTCAAGTATTTTTTGGAAAATTATCGATACTACTTACTCAGTACTCGTATCGTTCTATCACTACATAAACATATCTATTAGCTAGTTGCAGAGCAACTATTTACAATTGACGTGTTCACTTGTGTGTACTTAAAACTGCTTAAAACTATAAAACACCAAACAATTTTCGCATAGCAGCTCAGCTTAGAACACTTGTGCAAAACCGGGTAAATAATAGTTATGTCAATCATTTGCTAAAGCTACCTCAACAAAAGCAAACATAAATCTAGTTATTCTCATTTAAAAACTATGATTTATATTGAGAGAATGCCCAAATAAAGTTTAAAGCAGCAAAAGAAGCTAAGTACGAGCTATTTATAAGTTGATTACCATTCATTTCATTTCATGTTCATTTTTTTATACTTTTGTATACTTTTAAACTTAGAAAAAGTCTTCACCGCCCACCGATGGGTGTCGAGAAGCGCCTAAGGAACTCTTCACTATTACCGGACCATTTCGTGTTCCGTTTCTTTATTAGTTACCTAGTTCGCTGTCTAACTGGAGCCCTCGATGTTTTTCAATGAGACTCTTTGTGCTGTGAATTTTAACTCGTCCCATCACGCTTCGCTTCCCGCCTCCTCTTCCAGCGGAAATATTCCTATATCTGTTTTCTAAGAGGACTCAGATCCTTGCTCCACCATGGAGCTTTGCTCTACATCTGAATCTTTTTAGATGCGAAGCTCAATGCGCTTTTGGTTGAGAACGGTATAAATCTCAAGTTGAAAGATTGCTTGAAATTTAATAAATGTCCTAGCTCTAAACTCGAGCTATAATGTGACTTAAGGAGAAATATTAATTGGGTATTCTGAAAACAAAGCTATATGAGAGTTGACTTTCATCAATCTCTTGTATGCTTATAGCAAACTGTAATAGTTGTTGTCACTTATGTATAACAACTTTTACGCAATTAGCTACCTATCAAAAAAGGCTGGGTTAGTCCTGTGTTACAACAAGTTATTTCGCTAAAGCACAGTACTGCGTCGTAAGAAGCGGCTGATAAAAGTCCATACTTACATTGATTTTGGTAATCAAATTATACTTCTTCTCAAGTCAGCGTTTAAAATTATCTAGATAGCATCTGGAAAGGCCCATGTGGCTCCTATACCGAACTTTCTACTCCGACAACATCTAGTAAACATTTTAAAGTCCCCTAAGATCACCTGAATAGAATTTTCTATTAAAAATGTTCTAGTTTTGAACCCACGAAGCATCTTTAAAAAACCTGGGCAGTCTATTCTCAGCACCTAGAATGAATTTCATATACAGCCAGAACATGGAATAGCCTAGGACCTAGTCGACCTACTCATCAAAACGTTTTCAACCCGGTCAATACTCGTACAACTTGGAAAGTTTCAATTGCATTCCTAATCCAGTAATTGATAGGAATACTGTTCTTCAGAGCCTTCTAGCTTTCAAACCGATTTTTTCTCCTGGTCCAGATGGTGTTCCTAGTTGTGTGCTCAAATACTGTGCAGTTAATTTATCTGAGCCGATATATAAATTATTCCAATTATCTATGGAATCTGCCACTTCTCCATTGATCTGGAAGAACTCATTTATTACACCTTTGCGCAAAAAAGTGCTAGGTCTAGTATCGAGAACTATAGAGGTATAGCTAAGCTTTCAGCTATTTCCAAAACACTTGAGCAAATAATTACAAGTCAACTTCAACACATGTGTAGCTTCATATTATCGCCCTACCAACAAGGTTTTGTGCAGCGTAGATCAACCACTACCAACTTGCCAGAGTTCACTTCTTGTGTAATGGATGGATTTTTAAATAATAGGCAAACGATTGTGTACCGACTTCAGTAAAGCGTTTGACTCTGTCAATCATGAGCTTTTAATTTAAGTAGAAACTTGATTTACTTGGGTTTCCGAAGCATTTATTTGTATAACTCGCAAGCTACCTCGCGAATCGGACTCAACAAGTTTTGTTTAAAAACAGTATTTCAAGGTTGTTTTATGTAACGCCTGGTGTGCCCCATGGTAGTCATTTGGGTCCATTACTTTTTACCTTATTTATAAATGACTTACCACAAATTCTCATACATTCCCGAACTCGTATGTATGCGGATGATGTCAAACTTTGCTATTCAAACTTGCCTTCGCAGTCTTCGCGCGTGGATCTTCTACAGGCAGACTTTAACTCATTTCAATTTACTAGTTTTGAACTGCTCGAAATGCAAACTAATAACATTACACCGAGTGAAGCCAAGTTTGACATCGTATCTAAACAGCACGCCTGTGGAGCGTATATCTGTTGTAAGTAGGGTTGCCAGATTGGAACGACAGCAGACCCGCAGATTTTTTCTTGTTAAGGGGCCCCATTTCGAAAATAATTTGCAGTTCAATTTAACTCCGCAGTCAATACTAATGTAACTGTGGTGATGACATACTCCATGATAAACTTATGTTAATTCAGCTATGGCTACATTCAATTCATCGGGAGAATCTACAAAATTAAGATATTTTTATTCGTCATCAATTAAAAAACGAATTATATTACCTTTTCTTATTAAAAAAGCTGACATAATTTCACTTGTTGCAACGTCCTTTGCTGTTTTGCGGTGCGAATCACTATTCAAATGGCTTTTTACTGCCTTTTCCCCGTCGTGTTTCACTGTAAATCTGGTTTTACATATTGCACATTCTGCAGTAGATGTGTCCACTTTTCTAATCCAAGTGCCGAACTTATCGTCAGCCAGCCAAGAATCTTTGAAACAACAATACGATTTCTTTTTTCGTGGCGTTGGCATTTTTGGATAAATTAAATCAATTTATAAATACGCGCAAGTTATTGCAAATTTTTGTAAAACAGCTGTTTTGCTTAGGGAATGGTGTTGCCTATCGGATCGATAATAGCTTCGATAACGATAGGGTGGTAATGTACCAAAACTAGATACGTCTTTAATAGCTTCGATAAATATAGGGTTGTGCAAATCTACCAAAAGTAGATACGTCTTTAATTTACAAACCTTCTATCATGAATACTCTTGGCCTATAAAAATTAATAATACAAAAATTAGAAAAATGTCCCTGAAATTCCCGGAGAAATTGATGGTTAACCCGGAGCCCGGAGATTTCGCTTGAAACCCGGAGAATCCGGGTGAAACCCGTACATCTGGCAAGCCTACAACTTGTAAGTGATCTAGACGTTCTTTTTGATCCAAAACTAACTTTTGATACATATATACGAAAGCAACGGGTATACTCAGATTCGTGAAGCGATGGGCTAAGGAGTTTAATGATCCGTATTTGACTATGACCATCTACACATCGTTGGTACGTTGGTGCCCAGGGTATCAAAACTTTATAAAGCGTATAGAATCGATTCAGCAGCAATTCATTATATTTGCACTACGTGGTCTTAACTGGGATTTAAGTATGCATTTGCCACCATATCGAAATAGGCTTCTCCTTATTAGTCCGCCAACCCTAGAAAATCGAAGAACTTTACTCCGGGTAATGTTCATTCATAAGCTCATTGTGGGCGAGATTGACTCCTCTGATCTTGTTAGTCAACTAAATTATGCTGTTCCTGGTAGAAAGTTCAGGCATTTTGTGCCTTTTCATTTACCAATTTGCCGGCAACTTGTATAACTGCACCAGCTTTTAATGTTCGTTTACCGCGTTGCATAGTTCTATACTCTCACGTCTGGCCTGATATTTTGAACTCTCTTTCATATGTATGGTTTAATTTAATATATACATTTGTATTTAATTATTTATTTTTAATTGCATCATTAATTTATGTTGATATTTATCTTAGTAGTCGACCGCTTTGTGTCTGTGTCGACTTTAATCTAAATAAAAAAAAGCACACCTAGATAAAATTTTCTATTCGAGTACGACACAAAATAAGTTACGTAGGTTCTCATTATACGTGCGCTGTAACCCACCTTCTACTGTTGATAAGACATTTAACTTCTTCAAAATGTATAAAATATTGTCTTAAGCATGTTAGGCCTTATTGTTTGTTACGTCCTTAGGTGGTATTTTTTGGTGAAGCTTTTTGTTAGATTGCTGGCTTAACTATTCGAATTGATGGGAAAACTAACATCAAAATTGTTTTTCTTTATCATAAAAATTATTGTTCTGGCCTTGAGCTCGCATCGAGCCTTGAATTCTAAAATCAAAATAATTTCCAAAAACGGGGCACGCCCTTTAACAGTAGTTAGAAAAACGTTCCGATTATATTTTTGTCTTGCAAAACTTCTCAGCAAAATTCATCCGCCTTAGCAGAAAACGTGTAGGTCTGCCAATTTGTAGAAAATATTTAAAAGCAGCACAGCACAAATTGGAAGAGAAGCTCGGAAGAGAAAAAAAAAAATGGGAACAATTCAAGCTTTTCATGTTCTTACTTTTTTGTTCTTGAACTGACAACCATTTTCTTGGTCGGCAACGGCTAGTCTTAAAATATGAACAAATGTTCTATTAATGAGAACAATGTTCTTAAATTAAGAACAATGTTCTTAAATTAAGTTCAAGAAAAAAGAAACGGTATAATTAGTGTGCACTACAATGTTAAATACAACATTTGGCACAAGTTATCAAACAGTTGTAGTGGCCCAGCGGCTATGATGTTGCGGTTACGATCGTATGGCGCGAGTTCGATCACCGTCAAACTCTGAAGTTTCTTAAAACAATTTTTTTATATTCTGTTTTTTTTTTTAACTCTTATTTGTCGTTCTAAAATATATTGTTCTAAATATATATTCAGATTGCATCATAAAAAGAATTTCTCAATGAGAGATAAAAAAAACCCATATTATGCGTTTTTTCTAATCTTTTGGAATTTAATAGTAATTTTTTTGTTATTAATATTTTTATTAATGACAAAAAAATTATTTATTAATAAAAAAAAATAAATAAATGGTACGTTCCCACTACCACCAATGATCAAGCACAAACCCTTCTTGAATTGAGACCACAAATCGTTCTTGCAGCGTGAGAACGAAAAATGAAATGAGCACAGAAGGTTCACACATCAATACCAAAGTGGTTATAAAATACGAACGGTGTGCTTCGAAAAACTGTTCTTAAAACAAGCCCATCGGTCACCAGTTAAGAAAAAACGTACTTAGCAGACTTTTGTCAACGAATGTTCTTAATTTTGAACTTGTTTGGTGCGTTTTAGAATGATTTTTTCTCTGAGTGTACTGTGATAATCCCGAAATAATTCTAAAAAAAGTACCGATA
Organism: Eurosta solidaginis; assembly: GCF_040869045.1. Classification (NCBI taxonomy): domain Eukaryota; kingdom Metazoa; phylum Arthropoda; class Insecta; order Diptera; family Tephritidae; genus Eurosta; species Eurosta solidaginis. The sequence goes on from NC_090319.1 coordinate 28,323,472, forward strand.
GTATACCCAAAAACCCCCAATAATCTCGCAAAAACAATCCCAAAATGATTGAAAACCAGTTCCGAAATTATTCGAAATAACTAGTTTTATTCGAACCCGAAATTATTCTCAAGTTACCGGAAAATTACCCCCAATAGATCCCGAAAACCATTTCTAAATGGTCTCAAAGTGGCCTCCACATATTCCAAAAGTAATCCTACTTTTAACAAGTTGAATGGACCTCAAACTATATGACTAAAATACCAGAAGCAGGTGAAGAGAGGTATCGAAAAAGGAAGAAAAATTAAAAAAATTCAGTATTTGGACAAAATATGTACTTCAAATAAGAAGTAGTATGCAATTTTGGGCTGACACATTAGCAAGTCGAGCTGAAACGGCAGCCAGATTAAATAATATGAGGGAACTCTATGAGATTAGTAGGGAACTCACCGGAAAATACAGGAGTGGTCAAAAACCTGTAAAAGACTTAAACGGAAATCTTATTACTGAAAGCGAACAACAAATGAGTGTATGGGTGGAACACTTCAAGAAAGTATTAAATAATACTGTAGGTGAAGCGACCTTAAATTCCAACACTATTGCTGCAAACTACAACAGCCAACCCCACTTCAATGGGGTAAACAGCGCGCCCCCTACGAAAAATGAAATAATTTCAGCAATCAAGTCCTTAAAAAAGGGCAAGGCCCCAGGAACTGATGACATATATGCTGAATACCTCATAGCAGATCCAGATACCGCAGCTGAAACCTTACTTCCAATCTTCCGTCAGGTATGGGAAGAAGAATCCTACCCTCGTCAGTGGAATGAAGGCATACTTGTAAAAGTCGCAAAAAAGGGAGATACCTCTGATTGTAACAACTACAGAGGTATCACCTTACTCTCGATTCCTAGCAAAGTGTTCTCCGCGATCTTACTGTCCCGAATTCAAGAGGCGGTGTATGGAACTCTAAGAGAAAATCAGTTTGGCTTTAGACAAAACCGATCCTGTGTTGATCTAATAAATACCGTCCGAATCATTGTTGAACAATGCTGTGAATACAGAACATCAGCTTATTTACTTTTTATCGACTTTAAAAAGGCTTTTGATAGTCTCGACAGGAAATATATTTGGGAAATACTACGAAAACGAGGGATGCCCAATAAAATAATCAACATTATAAAGGCAATGTATGCCGAATTTAAGTGCCGGGTCAGTCACGATGGGCGCCTCTCAGAACCCTTCGAAATTAAAAGCGGGGTGCGACAGGGATGCATACTCTCGCCGCTATTGTTTATCTTGGCATTAGACGAGATTATGAGGAACGCAGAAAATGATGGACACGGTGTACAGTGGACGCCTTTCACTCAGCTAGGGGATTTAGAATATGCAGACGATGTCTGTCTGCTAAGCCACAGAAGTACTGAGCTTCAACACAATTTAGAAGCTGTCAACACACATGCAATGGAGGCCGGACTAAGCATCAATACAGCGAAAACCAAAGTCATGAGATGCGGCTATAGTATTTCATCAAGGCCATTGACGCTTACGGTTGACGAAAATGAAATCGAAGGTGTAGAGTCCGTTGTTTATCTTGGTAGTATTGTCTCAAATGTGCAGATGAGGACGTTCAGTCTCGCATAAACAAAGCAAGAATGGTTTTTGGGCAACTGGCAAACGTGTGTAGGTCCAGCCAAATATCTTTAAAAACGAAGCTTCGACTGTTTAATTCGAATGTTAAATCAGTACTGTTTTATGCTTGCGAGACGTGGAAAAGCTCAACTTCAATTCAGAAACGTCTACAAGTTTTTATTAATAAATGTCTGCGCCGAATCCTGAAAATTCGATGGCCGGAAAGAATTTCAAATGACGACTTATGGTCTAGAACAAATCAACCTAAGGCTACCACAGAAATAACCAAGCGTAAATGGTCGTGGATTGGTCACACTCTCAGAAGACCTCCAGTAAATATAGCCAGACAAGCATTGCGATGGAATCCACAAGGAAGCCGACGACCTGGTGCACCTGCGAAAACTTGGCGCAGAACTGTGGATAAAGAACTCGAAGACGCAGGATATACGTGGAATGACATCACAAGAACTGCACCTAACAGAATAAGATTTAAGTCGGTGGTCGAGGCCCTATGCTCCAATAGGAGTTGAGGAGGATGATGATGATGATGATGATGCAATTTTGAGAAAGGGAGAAAAGAAATAAAGGAACGGAGAGGGGAACGTTTTAGGAAAATGAATAGCGGTAAGGTGAGGGAAAGAGGAGAGAGAGTGGCAGAGACGGACAGTAAGATGAAGAGGAAGAGAAAGTAAGATTAGATAAAAAGAGAGTGGTATGGCTTGAGAAAGTGAGTGAATATCAGAAAAAGAGAAGGAAGTAAGAGAAAAAGTGAGCGAAAAAGGGGGAAAGGGAAAGGTTTTGTGGAAAAACGGGTGAGGGAGTGAAAGAAGGAAAGAGTAAGGGAAAGAGACGGAGAGCAGAAAATAAAAGGGAAATGGAGTGGGAGCTAGAAGCCGGAAACCGAAGGTAAAGGAAATGGTGAAATGAAAGAGGACAGGAAAGGAGAGGGTGAAGTAAGAGGGAGAAATGGCAGTGGAAAATTAATAATCAGTTTAAAAGGTAGAGAAAGGTAAAAGTAGAAGGAATCAAAGAAAAACAAACAGGGAAAGGCAGGAAATTACCAAAAGGGAATGGAGGAAAGCCAGACAGAAGAGTAGAAAAAGGAAAAGATAAAAATATAAGGAACGGAGAGAGTAATAGCAATAAAAAAAACCGCAAAAAAGGAAGAAACAGATGGAGAGAAAGCGGTAGAACCAAATGAAATTATTTTCATATTAGGCTAAGCCCCCTAAAGGAAAGCAAAGGATTGTTGGTGCATCAATTCTGTTCAACTGTCAACTAAAATGTTTAATTTAAAAATATTCTAAACCAAAAACAACTTCCTTCAGAACAGCACTTCCACACGCAGCTGCTGCGTTCATTAAAATCTTCAGAATGAGAAAAACACTTGTTTTACAAAGTTGAAAATTACCTCAAGCTGTTACACATCAACCCTTCTACACATACTTGTATCTTTTTTTGTCTATACGCATACATTATAAGCAAGAATTACAAACAATTATATTGTTGTTATCAAGCCAAAACATTATTCCTTGCAAGCAACAATTAGTTAACTCACAACGAGCATTAAACTCTACCCCAACCCTGCATTGCAACGAAATCTGTATTGTTTTTGTTGGTCCTCGTCAGTTTAAGCTTTTTGTGCCGAGCTATTGAAGAAAGTATTTATATTTGTATAAACGAGTTGCTCTTGTCTTGTATTTATGAGTCTCATAAAACTCAATGTTACACGCAAAATTAATGTCAACTTGGTTTCCATGTTGTTTTTGTATGCACGTTATAGGTACGCTCTGTGTCATGTTGGTTTGTTTTTATTTTTACAAATTTTTCCCACAACAATCAACCAAACAACACCTCGTGCTTTTTTCCAAATTCACTACTATACCTGACGTCGCACAGTGCATGATTTTGATGTGCTGTGGTATAAGAAATGTCCGAAAAGCAGATGAGACTATATCTATTGCTGATTAAAATATCGCCCTATCTTGGTTGCCGTTTCGAAAACAACCAATCGCAGCAAACGTTGGAATAATGTCCTACTTCAGAGTTTGATTCAAAAATGCCCTATTTAAAAATTCGTTTAAAGAAGGCGTTTTTGAAACAAATTCTGGAAGAGGATGTTATTGAAAAGTATTCTCAGATAATACTGAAATAGGGTGATACTCCACTCAGCTGTCGATAGAAAAGGCCAATAAATGGTGAAAAGGTTGAAGCAAGCCCGCATAGAGCATAGCGAGATTTTTTTAGAAAATTTCAGCAATTGAAAGAGCTGCACTCAAGAAACCATTATTCCAAACGCAGAATATGTCTCGCGGAAAAAAATTTCAAAAAAATTATTCCCATTTTCCTTTCCACCTTGTACCTAAAGTACAAAAAAAATTGAAAAATTGTTGATGATCTATAACTTCCCAATAACGACTTGTATCAGTGACTGTGACAGAACAGTGACATCATTCAAATCGCAGTTCACAATCACTTTTACTCATAATCCGGATCACAGGCCCAATTACACCTCCCCACAACTGAATGAATCCGTGATTTGTGCTGCAATCTACTACTAGAGGTCGCAGTAAAGGCTACGCAGCTATTGCTTGATGTCGCATAGCCGCTTACGTATCAGTTTACTGCGACATCTAGTGCCATTTAGTCGCAGCACAAATCACAGTGTCATTGGTTCATACAAATAATAACACATGGGCTTCGCATGACTTTGTCAATATTCAATCATCGCTGGATTTCGGGTTCAAATCCCACTCCAGGACAAAGGCTTTTTTAAAGGATTTACAAGGTATAATCGTAGCGTTTGTCGCCTTGTACGTCCAGATGTCGCGTTGTTTAAATTTTTCCCAAATTATAAAAAAAAGTAGTATTGTTTAAATTTGAAGAAAATTGCCACTGCTATTTTTCTGGTTCACTTTAGGCTATAAGCTCCTTTTGCTATCCAACTCTTTACCATAAAAAAATCTATTCCCATTTTGTCCATCGCCACCTCAAAATCGTGCACTATGCGCACTTTAAGCAATTTACTACAGTTTTAATTTTCATTGTTATTTAAGTTCTTATTTGTACATACTTAATTTAAAAGTAAAGTAGTCTGAAATATTTTAAGTCGCATCGTTTTATCGCTAAGAAAATATTTGTCAAGCACTTCGTATATCGTCAAAATACTTCTTATCCTTAAGAAAAGTGTTTGAAGTTGCAAAACTAAAAGAAAAGAAAAGGAATAATATAATTGTATCATACAAATATTTTACTTCATCCTAACAATTTCTTAAAGTCATTATACCTGTCGCTCTCACTAACTCATTTCCTCTTAAATACGACTTTTAGTCACGTATTTGACAGAGACTTTTTAATTGACTTGACTGTATGACATCGAATCGCAAATAATTCTGTAAATGAGCGTACACTTAACTTAGAAGGTGCACGCACTTGGAAAAACAAATTTTTTTTTCCTTTTCAAAATATTTGATTTTTTTATACTCAGTTGAGCAGAGCTCACAGAGTATATTAAGTTTGATTGGATAACGGTTGGTTGTACAGGTATAAAGGAATCGAGATAGATATAGACTTCCATATATTAAAATCATCAGGATCGAAAAAAAATTTGATTGAGCCATGTCCGTCCGTCCGTCCGTCCGTTAACACGATAACTTGAGTAAATTTTGAGGTATCTTGATGAAATTTAGTATGCAGATTCCTGAGCACTCATCTCAGATCGCTATTTAAAATGAACGATATCGGACTATAACCACGCCCACTTTTTCGATATCGAAAATTTCGAAAAACCGAAAAGTGCAATAATTCATTACCAAAGACAGATAAAGCGATGAAACTTGGTAGGTGAGTTGAACTTATGACGCAGAATAGAAAATAAGTAAAATTTTGGACAATGGTCGTGGCACCGCCCACTTTTAAAAGAAGGTAATTTAAAAGTTTTGCAATCTGTAATTTGGCAGTAGTTGAAGATATCATGATGAAATTTGGCAGGAACCTTACTCCTATTACTATATGTACGCCTAATAAAAATTAGCAAAATCGGAGAAGGACCACGCCCACTTTAAAAAAAAAATTTTTTAAAGTAAAATTTTAACAAAAAATTTAATATCTTTACAGTATATAAGTAAATAATGTCAACATTCAACTCCAGTAATGATATGGTGCAACAAAATACAAAAATAAAAGAAAATTTCAAAATGGGCGTGGCTCCGCCCTTTTTCATTTAATTTGTCTAGGATACTTTTAATGCCATAAGTCGAACAAAAATTTACCAATCCTTTTGAAATTTGGTAGGGGCATAGATTTTATTACGTTAACTGTTTTCTGTGAAAATGGGCGAAATCGGTTGAAGCCACGCCCAGTTTTCATACACAGTCATCCGTCTGTCCTTCCGCATGGCCGTTAACACGATAACTTGAGCAAAAATCGACATATCTTTAATGAACTTAGTTCACGTACTTATCTGAACTCACTTTATCTTGGTATAAAAAATTAGCGAAATTCGACTATGACCACGCCCACTTTTTCGATATCGAATATTACTAAAAATGAAAAAAATGCCATAATTCTATACCAAATACGAAAAAAGGGATGAAACATGGCATTCCATACGCAATGCAACAGCAAAATACATGCAAATACTCCTGTCAAATATCAATTGCTTTTGCAATTCAATCCACAAACCATCATTCCAAACAGCTGCTTTTTCTTGCAAGAAAATTTTCTGTAAGATTAACAATGGTCTAGGCGTTGATGGATAATGATCCGGTACGTTACGGTAACTAGAACCTTTAAATACCAACTGGACCATATCGGAAACGATTGGATATGGCCGCGTTGAACCTTCTAAGTCACCCTGCCTGCAGCCCCTAGTTCCGTAAGGAACTTGTAGCCGCTATTGCGACGCCTGCTAAATATGTGTATAATACATTCATATTTGTAACAGGATTCGCCCCGAGTAAGTGATGTTGAAAATCTGGTTGAAGAAGTTGTGAAGCTATAAAGCTTGGTACTGCGCTTGGGCGTAACTTAACGGAGACCTTGGGTTAGGTTAAGTTCAGAGGACATGCATGGGAATTTCCTATACTTCCGCTCGGAGACATTTTTGTCCACTGCTGGTGCCCGGTGGTGGCACAGCCATCCAACCATATTACTTCCTATTGGTTCTCAACGAACCTCTTGCTTTCCTTGATGAACTTGTAGTAGCAGTGAAAATTCCAAACCTTTTCCAGATTGTCGAAAAAACGTGCGCCCTAAAATCTATGTCGTATCTTTTGCAGTTCGGAACACTGGCAGAAAAAGTGATGAATCTACTCTTCTTCCTCCTCACCCTGATGGCTTCTGCAGAGAAAGCTGGTTGGTATGAGCCACTGTCCGAGCATATCTGCAAAAGCGCAATGAGCTGTGATGACACCCGTAAGTACTCTCACTGCAAATTTGTTAAACTTGAGAAGAAAGCTAGCTCCTTTCCTATCCTAATCTCGCATGCCTCGATTTTGCTCTGGAGATGACCTGGTGGTGGCGTTCTGAGCTGTCCGCCTGGCTTGCGGTAAATTCAATGTCGCTCTGGCCCGGGATCCAGCAAAGGGAGAGTACTGGGTCACTTATGGAAATCAGGCTCGACACCTCCACACTATATTGGACTTAATCACATTGAATTATAATGCCTTCATGGCGGTCTGTCGACCAATTTTGTAACATTGAAGTCTGGGACCGTACTATCTTTGAGCAGTCTGGCTGCCCTATCTATGGCATAGACCTCCGCCTGGAATACCGTACATGAGTCAGTAAGTCGGTACGATTGGTTTACCTGCAAATGCTTTTAGTACATTCCAGCTGCACTTCCCTTTTCCATTTTTGACCCGTCTGTGTAGTTTGTAATGCCCCTACCACTGTCTCGGCCTCCTTCCCATTCTCCCCTAAAGGAGATAGTATGTTCTGAACCTGAACCGCCGTCATATTGTCGGTGTCGCTGGCGGAGACCTTTGTTATAACCTATACCATACTTTATTTTAAATAAATCAATGGCCTTCCTCTCCATCCACACCTAAAAACGCCATGAAGTATAAATGATTAACGAATTCACGTCGCTTTACTATTTTGTCCCAAAATTACCGCAGCACGCATTTGTGTATGCAACTTTTAACATTCGTTAGCAAAAAAAAATAACAGTATACCCAAATTCGTCCACTCAGAATAAATACTTTTTAAGCATATATGAATTTCGTTTAAGTTACAATATTTTCTTCTTAAAACAATGTGAGTTCAAAGCCCTATAGATCTGCGTTTGTATCCTTCAAGAGTTCATACAACTTTCACAAATAAAAAAAAAAAAAATGTGTAAATCGAAAACCAAAATCGCAGTCTTGTGGCTTATTAAATTTTAGTCTAAAAAAGCAAAAAATTTTAAATAATTTAAAAACCGTCTTGATTTTTTAGCCGGCCTTTCCTGCGTTTAACGGTGGAGCAATATTTTTATGGAAGGATATGGACGACGCCTATCTAAGAACTCAACGCGATTAATACCAACACATTGTAAGGTTTAAACTCAACTGGCTTAAGCCATTTTTATGACTTTCTGATTTGAAATCGAAAAAAAATTCCCCAACTTCAAAAACGTTTAGAACGTACAGTGGTGCCCACATAATTAGAATTCTTTTATTTTCAGGCAGTATTTACAACTGTTTTTATCTTTAACTGTTTTGTTAATTTTCAATCAAAACATAATGCTTTTTTTTCTGAATTCAAGTTCAACACGTAACACAAAATTCACAGCAATTCAACGAATACCAAAAGTTTTATACCAAAGTTTTCAACTTTTAGAACTAGACATAAAATTCTCAAAATTGAACGGTAGTCGATAGGGTTTTGAAACTTGCACATAGTTGAGGTCGAATTCAGTGAGCTACAAAACTCTGTACTCGAAATATTTCTCAAGAAACCTAATAAGAAATTTGAAAACTTCGATGTCGAATTGTTGGTATTCGTTGAATTACTGTAATACTTTTTGAATTGTTAAAGATAAAGGCAGTTCTGAATGCTGCTGAAAATAAAATGTTTCTAATTATGTGAACACCACTGTGCCTCTATGAAATTAGATTTTTCTAAAAATTTTAATTAAAATTAAAAATGAATGTTTGAAAATATTTTTTTTTTTTTTGTAGGTTATATTTATAAATTTGGGTATATGAATAAACCTGCGAAATTTTTAATTAGTTGTGAAAGGTGCAAATGAATAAGATTTATATTTTGCGTACGTGTGATTGTGTGTGTGTGTGTGTAAGCATTTTGTGTGAGTAGAAGGACACTTCTTTTCTTTTTTCTGTTTGGAATGCCAAACTTTTTTGGCACAGACTTTTTGAGGTTATAAATTTTAAATCTGTTAATATTAAGTATTCTAATATCTTTGTTTTAATTTTTCTTGTTCTCGCATTTTTCACCGCCATCCTATATCCTGCCCATCTGCAAGCGAGGTGCCACAGGAGCACCTTCTTTGTTTATTTGTGCTATTAAAGACTGTAATGATGCAAATTTGTAGGATTTCTGGCACGCGTTACAAAATTACATTAATTATTCCTTTGTTGTTTTGCGGCGACAAAAAAAGTTGTTTTCCGATTTGTGAAAGGCATAAAAGGTCATTTGTTTTTTATTCAGGTAACTGTCAAGGGAGGATTTTAGCGGGACGAGATTTATTTATTTATTTATTACGGCTTAACTTAGCCTAGCTTATTCCTATAACTATATTTATAATCTAACCTAGATTACAAAGGGTAATGTCCTTATTTACTATTCGGGCTGCCAATTTTCCGTGCTGGGCTGTAGAGCAGTCTTGCGTATGCTGCGGGATACAAACCATCCACGCATTAAAGCGCAAAGATAACCGAGCGGCGATGCAGAGAAGTGATGCGCTGCAGTATATGCTTCGGCAACTTATTGTGTGCGTGAGCGTTTGGTGATGCATAAGCGAGACATGGCTTGGACGCACCATGAATGATACTTCTGGAGACGACTAATTTAGCACTTTGACATCGTTTGGTAGTTCATTAAAATATTTTAAGCTTTTATAGTACAAATCACATTTATTGCCGTCTATTATGAATATTATGAATTATTGGAATAGAATTGAACAGGCCGTAAGTATACAGAATTTTAGAATGATCGGTTCTGTAGTTTAATGGTGAAAGCGTTGTAAACTTTATGACTGCACACCGCTTAATTGAAACATTTTCATTGTATACATTTTTTTAAATTTTCTATATAATAGCTGCAAAACTTAGTCACAACTTAATTTTCTTTTTATTATTTGCAGCCGAAGGTATAACTATAATGGAACAGGCCGTAGAGATTTTGTAACGGATCGAAGAAAGGATCAGGTAAAAGTGATAATCCACCGTTGAATAAAACAAAATACATATGTACATATCTCAAAATAATTAACTTTCCTAAATACAAACTTTTTCAGTATCAAAATCGACTAGAACCATATCGTCCTAAATACGGACCACGTAACGATCAAACTTTCTATTATGCACCACATTGGAACAATAAAAATCGATATAAGAGTTTAACGAATAGAAGTAACTATCGTTGGTCAAACGAAAACAAGTTTAAAACTAATTATTGGCAAAATGAGGCATTAGGGCGTATTAATGCGTCATATAATAGTAAAGACTGCGTTAGGAAATCTATGAATTCTCAAAAGCCAGATAGTACAGCATTAACTGTAGGAATTGAAAAAAATTATGAAACTGCAACAAATGAAAAATATCAAATTAATGGAAACGCTACAAACTTAGCTAGAAATGGAGATAAAAATGAAGAAAATACTTTGCAGACGTCTAGTGAAGTTGGCATGAAGAGTATAGAAACTACAAATGCAAACTCAACAACAGTTAAACGTACAGTGCAACGGAAAACCCCTAAAACTTCTTCACAAGTAAATAAAAATACTAAAAAGATAAATCTTAATATTACCAAAATATCAACAAATATAATTAAGAAAAAACAATTGGCTAAACCTCGTTGTATCAAGAATGCGAATAAAATAATAAACAAGACAAAAACAAACAAAATTAAGAATAAAAGTGTTACAGAAAAAATTAGCAAAGACGCTAAAGAACAGAATCTTACAATAAATAATTTAATTAATAAAGAAAAAAGTCCAGCACTAGATAATAAGGAACAAAGTAAAACTATAGAAAACCATACAGTTGAAGTAAGCAATCTTACAACAAACAGCAGCCACAAACAAGCAAATAGTAAAATAATAGAAGAATATTCTGAAGAAAGCCCAACTGCGGATAGTACAGAAGATATAGATATAAACGATATAAATAAAAACTGTGGAAAACAGAAGCAAACAATTATTCACAGGGATACTTTGAATAACGAAAGCGTAGAGAACTTGTTTGATAGTGAATTGGTCATCAAATTGAGTCAATCAAGCGACGACAATTTAGAATTCCAGGACAATGATGATTCCAACATTTCCAATGTACACACTATTAACTGTGTAAATATATCTAATAATGAACAACAAATAACAATACTACTTGCTGCTGATTTACCCGATGTTGTTGATATCGAACCGAATTATTTAGATATTTTTGAAGAAGATGCTTCGTATGATGACAATTTCGAAAATTCGTCGCCAATTAAGGATACTAACACAAAACCACGTATTTCTATAGTACCATTATCGCGTCTTGTACGCAGCGAACTTATCGAATCGGCAACAAGCGACTCAAGTATTACAGAAACCGAGCTTGCACCTACAACGCACCACACAATACACACACTACCAATAGCAGGTACACCAAGTAAACGGGTCTGTCGACCGAATCTGGTAAAACGACGACGTAATATTTCAAGTTGTAGTAATTCAAGTGGTACTACAGAAAATTTAATTGAAAAAGTAGCCGGTATGGATAAATTTGGTATTAAAGAAGTCATCAATAATAGTGGAACACGTTTTGATGAAGCGCTTAAAGCACATGCGCGTAAACGTTTACGTGAAGAGATACGTAAACAATTGAAATCAATGAATGTAGAGACTGCAAATGATGTTGATAATGTAGATTTTGTACCCGATGATATTGTAGATGCTATATGTATACCAGATTTGCTATTAGATGAGATACGTAAAGCTTTAAGTATAGAATTTTTTTATAATAACGATACATTACAAGAGCCTACCATGGCAATTGCGGCATCCAATTCAGATAAATCGGATGCCACAAAAGACAGGAGTGATAAAGAGTTAGTTAGAGTTGGTGGTGTTGGTGCTGGTGCTGGAACAATGATGAATAACATACAGCCAATACAAGAGAGTATTGTTGAAACGACGACTGCAACAATGGGAGCCGGAGAAACTGAGATGGAAACGAAAAAATATGCAGTTGAAAAAGATAATATGGTAGAGAAGAAAAAAGCATTAGATAGCGGTGTTAAAACGGCAGCAGTATCAAAAGCGAATAAAACTAAAGACTTTGTCGAAAATGCCAAAATATTGGAAAACAAAAATGCAACCAAAAATAGTGATACAACGCAGAACGTATTAGATGTGGATAAACCGAATAATAATGTGGATAAAGAAGAAGGAATAGATCAGCAAAAAGTAACAAAATTACCAAGCGATAAAGCGCAGGAAGAAGTAATAGATGTTTCGAACACGAAAAATGGGGTTAAAAAAGATAATACTGTAGAGAATAAGAAAGAATCGAATAAAAATAATAAAGTGACAGCAACAAAAGATGCAGTTAAAGTTAAGAAAGTAGCTAAAAAGAACGGAGCACCAGAGAAACTAAAGTCAACAAAAGTTAGTGGTAAAGTTGCTGAAGAAACCAATGACAAAGAAATGATAAATGATGTAGAGAAACAAAAAGAAACAGTAGCTAGTGACAAACCGGCAAAAAAGAAAATTGTAACAAAAAACAAACAAATAGGAAAAAAACAGCAAGCAAAGCAGAGTGATAAAATAGTAGAAGTTGTAGCTGAAGATAAAACGAAAAATATTGTAGAAAAAGACAATAGAAGTAAAGATCAACAAAAAGCAAAAGAGAGTGATAAAAGGTTAGAAGTTATAAATGAAGATCAAACAAAGCCGACTGTAGAAAAGAATAAAACGCAAGGGAATGACGAAAAAACAAATGAAACTGACAAAACAACTAGTGAAATAAAAAACAAATCAATAATTACTGAAACAGTGCCAACACCTAAGGTATATGCTGCAAAGCGTAAAGCAAATATAATAGAAAGCGATACAGAAGACAGCAAAATTAATATAATAGAAAGTTGCTCAGAAATAGTGCGCGAAATAAGCGTACTAAACTGTGAAGAAAATAAAAGAAAGAAAAAGAAGACAAAAAAAGGTAAAAAGATTTCACGTTCAAAACAGAATAAACTCAAAGAAATCGATGATGATATAATACTACTTGACACATCATCATCATCGTCCAGCAGTTCATCGTCATCAAGTTCCGATAGTAGCACCGACTCAGATTCTGAAACATCAATTCATAGCGTTTCGTCATCAGTGAAACGTAGACGCATAAAATTACGCATAGATGCGCAAAATATTGTAGACAGTTTTGAAAAACTCATACTACCCAGTCTGAGTGATAACTTGAAAACACGTTATCATAACAAATTTTCGAATTCTACATACACACGTTTGCATTTCATATCATGTATATGCACCAGCGAATATAATACAAAAACATTTACGAAAAAAGAAATTGCAAAAATACAATCTGATCTAAAATCAGAAGATCGTAGCGCTGCTTTAGAATTTTTGATGCGTGAAATTGTCAACGTTTTCAATAAACAAAAAGAGACTGCAAAAAGGGAGCGTGGTAATCGTATAAGAAGAAACACAGACAGCACAGATAAATCACAACAATCAAACGATGAACAACCATTTTCTACAACAAGCGCTAGTAGAAGGGATGAAACAGCGGGTACTTCTACTTCAGATATAGCCGACAAAGCTAATGCGATTTGCAGAGAAGCTGTTAAATATATTAACAGTAGCGGTGACAATAAAAAAAATGCTAGTGCAGCAGAAAATGATGATGGTGTAAGAAACTGTAGTATGCAATCAAATCTGAAAACAACACCCTCTTGCGCCTCAACACCAACTAAACACGAGCAACAACATCAAAGTGTGAATGGGCGAACATTAATGAGCAATCATGTGATGGATGTAGAAGAGGAAGTGGGGGAGGAGGAAGATGTGATTGGTGAAAATGCTAACATTGCACAAAATACAAGACAACGTGGAAACAGCATTAACGCATTCGCTGAAGCATACGAATATTTACAACAGAACAACAATCAACACAACAACACTAATGCAATTACAATGAATAGAAATATGTTGGTAAATGAAATTGGGAGTTTGTCATCAAGAAATGAGACGACGACGTCTTCTATTGGTACGACGGCGGCAGCGAATGCACCACGAACTTATTTGAATGGTTTGGGATTACACTCTAAAGATCTATTTGGCACTGAAAATAAATTAAATGGTGCTACAAGAAACACAACAGTGAGAGGCGAAAGTGGTCCCACGTTGAATAATTTATGGCCACTATCCGGCGTTACACCGCTCATGATATCAGATACGCTCTTTCCAAATGTAGATTTAGATGCTTTGCGCCAAAAAAATATCCTCGATGAATTTGTTGTAAACAATTTACGTGGATTAGATTTTAAATTAATGGAAATGCATAAACGTAAAATGTTCGTCGAAGAGATGATATTAAAATTGCAAAAAGATAAAATGGATATTGATATGCAAACTATGCAATTGCAAAATGAAAAATTTATCTTATTGAATACCGCTATGACGGCAGCTGTTATTGAAATGCCAAAGCATGAAACAACTACTGAATCGAATGCACTTGCAACAAGCGCAACAACAACAACAACGGCAACTGTTGCACCAATACAAAATGCAAATGCTCAACCAGCTCGTATGGATAAAACTTCAAACAGCACCAGGCCCAGCTCTTCCAATGGCATCATGAACACCAGCGCCACCATGACCACCACAGCAACCATGACTACACCACCACCACCTCGAGGGACTACCACAAATTCTATGCAACAAAACACATATCAAGATCATCGTAAACGTCGTATTGATGATAATTATTCCCCGCCAAATGCTAAACGTTATCGTCCACGTGGTAGACGTGGCGGTTGTTGTCGTAAAGTTATGTTGAAACGTGCCAACAATGCACCCTGTATAGATCCGCAATTGGCAACAGATATTACATTTGCACCACAAGATAAAAGATTGTCATCACCAGGTCGCAATCGTGATACACAACGATGCCCTTCAAGTCCACATATTTCAAGCTCAGATCGTTGGTTTAACGATACGGATCGTTCATTCAAACCTGCTGAATTACCTGTGGGCACTTTGGATGTTAAAAGTGCATTGACTCAAGTAAATCTTTATGAGAATTACATAATTGCTGCTGGTGAAGATGGACGTCTGTACAAATTTAATGCTATGACACTGAAATTAGAGATGCAATTCGCGAAACATAGTGAAGCTATTACACATTCGTATTTGTGTCGTGACAAGAAAGTTTTATACACAACATCGCTGGATGGTTATATGAAGAAGACATCTTTGGAGGTAAGTGTATGAGTGCTGAACTTTTTTAGGCCCACCTGCAGAACGGCAAGGTAGATTTTTAACTCATAGTTAGCTACAAATGAGAGGTTAAACTCATAAAGTGTTGAGAAATTTTAAAATTTACTCTAAGTTAAAAAGATAACTTGACGTTCTGCAAGTGAGTCTTAGCAATTTATAAGTTATATATAAGACTGACTAATGTACCCAACTCTTGGAGAACCGCTCGAGGCTGAAAGATGTGTATTGGGTCCCTGGGCATTGAGGAATAGATGGAAATGAGCTAGCCTAACAAGGCCCATCGCTTGAAGCTTGAACCGTAAACTGGGCGATATTAAAAGAAGGCTAGAGCTGCCCATTACGGTCGAAAATCATGTGCAGTTCATGCAACCTTACACTAGATCTTACTCCTATCATTGGAAGGAGTGAACTGTAGGCTCATGATGGGAATTCTTACTGGACGCTGCCTTCTAGCGTCACAACCGGTTACTTTTATAAAATGGGTTACTTTTATAAAACCCGTTACTTTTATGAAACCGGTTACTTTTATAAAGCCGGTTACTTTTATGAAACCCGTTACTTTTGTAAAACCGGTTACTTTTATTAAACCGGTTACTTTTATGAAACCCGTTACTTTTGTAAAACCGGTTACTTTTATTAAACCGGTTACTTTTAAAAAACCGGTTATTCTTATAAAACCGGTTACTCTTATAAAACCGGTTACTCTTATAAAACCGTTTACTTTTTTTGGGACCGTTTAATCTTTAAAAATCAGCTACTTTTATAAAACCGGTTACTCCTATAAAATCGTTTACTTTTTTGGGACCGGTTAATCTTTAGAAATCAGCTACTTTTATAAAACCGGTTACCCTTATAAAATCGTTTACTTTTTTGGGACCGGTTAATCTTTAGAAATCAGCTACTTTTATAAAATCGGTTACTCTTATAAAATCGTTTACTTTTTTGGGTCCGGTTAATCTTTAGAAATTAGCTGCTTTGATAAAACCGGTTACTCTTATAAAATCGTTTACTCTTATGGGACCGGTTACTCTTATAAAATCGTTTACTTTTTTGGGACCTGTTATTCTTATAAAACCGGTTACTCTTATAAAATCGTTTACTTTTTTGGAACCGGTTATTCTTATAAAACCGGTTTCTCTTATAAAATCGTTTACTTTTTTGGGACCGAGTATTCTTATAAAACCGGTTACTCTTATAAACCCATTGACTTTTTTGGGACCGGTTAATCTTTAGAAATCAGCTACTTTTATAAAACCGGTTACTCTTATAAAACCGTTAACTTTTTTGGGAGCGGTTAATCTTTAGAAATCAGCTACTTTTATTAAACCGGTTACTCTTATAAAACCGTTTACTTTTTTGGGAAGAATCTTTAGAAATCAGCTACTTTTATAAAACCGGTTAGGTACTCTTATAAAACCGTTTACTTTTTTGGGACCGGTTAATCTTTAGAAATCAGCTACTTATATAAAACCGGTTAGGAACCGGTAATAATTAGAAACCAGCTACTTTTTTTGGAATCGCGACTGCTTTTGAACCAAGTCCTTTTTCAGAATCGTAGACTTGTTTCAGAACAAGAATATTTTTTGTAGCCTTTACTTTGTTGTTAGAATTTTATTAATGTAGAGCTAGATCAAAATAAGAAACTTTGCCGAAGGAACCATACCTCTGAAACGAATTCTGATGTCCCCCCCCCCCCCCCTTTGGGTCGAACTTTTGGGTAGGTGCAATTTCAATTCTACCTGCTGTGTCTTGTGGTGGCTTAAAAAAAAACAACGCAAGCAATTTTACGATCTGCAATTGTGTCACAGTGATACCTTCATTTTTTAAAACGGTTGAATAAAAAACCCACACAACTATGTTTACGACATGCAAATGCATCACAGTGATGCCTTGGTTTTAAAAGGGGGTTGTAAAAACGCTAATTTCTAATAATTTTTTTTAATTTCTTTTCTATTGCTAAGTTAAATTAATTTTTACATTTACATATGTTCTGACTAAATAAATTTCTAAAGAGAAAAATAAAATTTGCCCCTACGACCCAAATGTGGTGACATCAGAATTCGTTTTAGAGGTATGGTTCCTTCGGCAAAGTTTCTTATTTTTATCCCCAGAATATGATTTTCACAGAGCAATGGGCGATTTTTTGCCTCCCCACAAATCGACCCGGCCTAATAAACATAATTATCAGTTAATTCTGTTATTTGATTATTTAAAAACGAAGCACCTCTGAGTAATCAGTTTTCTGATTAATCCAAAAGCTAATAATTTCAGCAACCGCCTATTTGATTAGAATCATTATTCGAACTTATGTGATTAATCGTGTTTCTTGCATCTTCCATATTTTAACATTTTACGGTCAGATTTTTTAGGTTTTTCAATTTTTGTACAACCAACTTTGCATACCAGCGAAATGCGCATTTTTTATTAATTTTCGGTTTTGTTTATTTAAATATTTAATTAATCAAACAATCGATTAATTAAAAAATTAATTATTCTTCAACAAAATAATTTAAAATACATTTCTTTAGTAGATAGCGCCGATAAATATTGAATGAAATTACTAATTGTTGATATTTACTACAATACTTTGCTTTTTTGTTTTTTCTTTAGAATTTCGCCTTGGATATACAATCAGTATATATGCAGGAACCCCTACAATGCATTGAAGTAAAATGGGGCGCTGCTTTTATTGGAAGCCGATGGGGCAATATTTTCACATACGACATTGTGGTAAGTTGAAAAACATTTTATCAATCATCAAGGCCCACATTTCGCCGCATGTGGTATGCTTTAATCAAATTTTATATTCGAAACCATGGAAACAACTTTTAAAAAAGTCTTAACATTTTACACGAATACGAAACTTTTTTAATTTCCCAATTATTCTAAATTTAATACGCGTAGCGAAGATCCGGACGTTTCATCGACATCAGTCATTGAGAATCGATTGGGCACTACTCGTAGCAATAAAATTTACAACGTTCAAGGCTCCTTTACAAGAGTATATTTTATCAACCAGAAACTCGGCTCATATAAAAAAGACCTTTGAAAAATAAGCGCACCTTGCATTGCTAGTCCTAGCAAGAGATATTTTCCAGGCTCAGCTCTACCTCTGGTAAAAGCAACCAAATTACGGCTCAGTTCAACCAAAATTCCTATAAATTTTTATCCATTGCAAATAGCTTTCCAATCATTTTCACACAAGTTGTTGTATCTGAATTGATTGTTTCAACAGCCAAATCAACAAAGAAAAATTTCATCATAAGTATACCAATGAAAACTGTTAAAATGACAGATTTTCCTCAACATTGCAATAACAGTGAATGCTGTTGATATGAAGAACAAAGAACAAGTAGTGAGGGCCGTCAGCATAATCTTATTTTTAAAATTTACTTATGTCTTTCATAATATTGACAGTTGTTCGCTATTAAAAATACCAATGAAATCAGTTGCTTTAACAGAAAAATCAGTTAGATTAATTGAGAATGTGTCGCTTTTACAGAATATTGTTAACTTGAAACCAATAGTTTTTCTTCTGTTGGAATGACTTAAGAAATTTGTTATCTTGACAAAAAAAAATCGGTTGAATGAACAATGTGATCAATTTTGTATATATGTTAATTCCAGGTGTGAGGTCTTTATTGACCGGCCAGTTCAATCTAATTCCAGAAAAATAAACCCCATTTGTTGATTTTACTTGCGTCATTTCTTTCGGTGTGTTATGAGAGTATCGGGCCTAACATCTGCAAAGCTATTTTGCGATTTATACTGCAGTTTCTAGATTCCTAAAGGAGTTCGCCCCAGTCTAGAGACTTTCCGTGATCCGGCAGATTTTCTGGTAGACTTTTTCTTATTAGCCAGAATCTCAACCTCCTTGCGCTCACACCCTACGGTGTATTTTTAATAGTTTTCGAACAAAATTTGAATTCTTAGTCAGTGGGTTCTCTGCAGCCCTATATCTTTCTCAACAGTGGTACGTAGT
The DNA here is from genome assembly GCF_040869045.1 of Eurosta solidaginis. Taxonomy (NCBI): domain Eukaryota; kingdom Metazoa; phylum Arthropoda; class Insecta; order Diptera; family Tephritidae; genus Eurosta; species Eurosta solidaginis. Next base: position 28,342,729 of record NC_090319.1, read on the forward strand.
TAGTAAGAAATACGCAAGTCGAAATATTAAACTTATATGTATATCAATTCAGAAATAAATAATTTGCGAAGATTTATATCTCGAATGCACGCAACACGTGAATTCTAGACAAATGTAATGCAATCTTTAATTTTAGCTCACACCGTAATCAGACGAAAACATTTCTTTCCTTTTTTCGCTAGAAGTAATTTAAATTAAGTAGATGACCTGTGATACGTAGTTATGGGGCTCGATTGGTGATTTATTGCTCTGACGTGCTTATAATTTTATTATTTGGTGTTCTCCTTTATTTTGTAGACTCGATTTTAATATGCACATTAGGGTGCATAAGCTTTAAACATAATTTTTTCTCCTTCTTGGTTATTAAATTGTTTTATTTAGCTTGACTTGACAGGCCGCACGGCCGTTGTGAACGAATTTTGTAATTAAAATTTAAATAACTTACCGATAAGCTACAAGCTTGAAACTTGGAATATAGTTCAGAACCCGATGACAATGCAATAATAAGAAAAGAAACTCTGATAGGTGTCGCATGGATTGAAATATTTCAAAAATTCGTATTTGTGGTCCGATTTGGTTCATATTTGGAACACATAATACATACATGAATAGAAAGCGACCTATGAAGAAAATTCGCCGCTAGGTGGCGCAAGGATCGAGATATTCAAAAAAATCGTATTTGTGGTCCGATTTGGCTCATATTTGGCATAATACATACATGAAGAGAAAACGGCCTGTGAAAAAAATCGCCGCTAGGTGGCGCAAGGATCGATATATTAAAAAAAATCGTATTTGTGGTCCGATTTGGGCCATATTTGGAACAAATATTACATACAGTTCGGTAGAAGTGACATTAAAATATTTTGGAGTTCGAGGAGGGACAAAAACATACGTGGCGCAGAGTCGAGTAAAGTCTTTGGAAGGATTATGTATTGAGGACTTAGATTGTAACAAATGGTCAGGAAAGAGTCCTTGTAATAATGTGTCACTAAATTAACTAAATATAATGAGAAATAATAGGCAATTAAATAAAGACTAAAAACTTGAAAATAAAATAATAAAAAAAAAAAATTTTAAGTTAAACGGTTTTATTGAAAACAATACTTACATGTAGTAATAATAATACTAAAAGCTAGAAAATAATTAGGTAGGTCCTAGGTACTAGTCATCACACTCCTCATCAATCTAGGGCGTTGATCAGACAATTAAATAAAAGCGTTAGACGCGTAAAATTTCTATTGATAGTCATATATAGGACCAACTGAACCTTAATCAGGTTATGCTACGCCTCACATTTTTAGAAAACGTGGACCCGGGTACCCCTAGAATGTGTTTATACAATATGGATAACAAATGAAAGCAGTTGATGAGTGCTCTAGTACAGGGTAATTTTCATCCCTATTTGTGACCGTGGATCAGGGTAACACTAGGATGTGTTTTTACATTATGGGTATCAAATTGAAGCTGTTGATATGTGCTTTAGTGCAGAGTAATTTTTACACCGCTGGGTGACTAGTGTCTCGCTATATAGGACAAAACGTGGACCCGGATACCCCTATATGGATATCAAATGAAAGCTGTTGCTGAGAGCTTTAAATTAATTTTTATTGTGATATTCGATTTAGTCGCATCAACCTGGCAAAACTGATAAATATGCATGCGAAACCGAAATAAAGACATGAATTTATAATACCCACATACCTATTTACATACGTCCTATTCGATTTGCCTGAAATTTGGTATATAAATTTGCTTATATTAGTATTTACGATCCTCTTTTCCGGGAAGTAGACCAGAGACGGACTGGGACTGGGATTAAGACTAAGACTGGGACTGAAACTCGGAGTTGGACTGGGACTCGGAGTGGGACTGGGACTCCGAATGGGAAGAGGGAAGGAGACTGAGAAAGAGATAGAGTGAGCGGAAGATAGAGATGGATGAAGCGAAAAAGAGAGACGGAGGAGTGAATAAAAGGATTAAGAAAAAGTGAAGAGGGGGAGGGCAGAGTTAGGCGGAAAAAGCTTATTAAAATGTATGCAGATAGACCAAATTTAGGGCAGAACAATGTCTGCCGGGTCTGCTAGTATTTAATAGATAATCTTGAACTGGGATGTCTGTAAAAAGCTCACATAGACTGAATGTGTTCATAGTGTTACAAAAAATTTGGCTGGAAGACATTAGACGGGGATGCCCTAGCTAGAATTACTCCATCCTCTTAGCAAATACGAGAAATCTGATATTCGCCATTTTTAAGCAGAAGTCTTAACACCATTTTCGGTTTTATAGCTTCTTTAATATACGTCAAAATACCTCATAAACTTCTTGCTTTGCCACCTTGTTTCCCTGAGGACATAGGGTTAGAGTGGTGGAGAAGTGACAAGGCATTTTGACCAGCTCCCCAAACCCCAGCAGGTTAGGGAGCTTAGAATATACCCGCGGTAGGTATGCCTGTCGTAAGATGTGACTAAAATAACAAATTGATTCAAGAGGTTGTGTAGCGCAACCCTCTCAAGGGGTTGCCAGCGCAATATATAGCTTCTCCAACCAAATTGTCAACCTCACCTCACGAATCCTGTTTCATTAACAGCCGAGGCTCTGGCGACCCCGAACTCCTGATGGATCTAGGGGGTGGGAGGGCGATATGGCCTAGAAGGTTGTATATGGTCATACAAAATCGTTCCCGAGATGGTCGGATTAGTACCTTTATGGTGCTTGTTACCGGAACGTACCGGATCTATATCCGGAAAAGGACCATCAACATCGATAATACTTCCCAAGGCCTTCGGGGAATGTCCTTATCGCTACAACAACAACCAGCTCCCCAATATAATACCACTCGATAAGTTAAAACCCTCCCTCCTTAAATATATACATAGGAAATTGAACCAATTGTTTAGTCTAATGTAGGGCATCAAGTTTTTGATTTCATGTAAAAGCTCTGTTAAACTGTCAATGAAGTGCTTGCGATTCCCTTGTCAAATTTGATTTCAACAAAACAAAATGAGTCAATTAATGAGAAACCTGACTCGGTTCCCGTTCATGCGAGCCAAGTGTGTTTGTATGCTTCATATCTGGGCTCCAGTGTCCAATATCGTTATTTTTAAAAGTTTGAAGCTCACTCCATTCAAGAACGGCGGCCTAAAGACGATACTTTGTAGCGCCTAGTTTTTTTTAATAGGGGCTCACTATTAGGATTCACACGGCCTGGCGGAGCGCTGTACAAGCATACCGCGTTACAGAAGATTCTTTAAGACTTGATCGGATGGTTCTTTTGTTAAAAGTGGCGAATTCAGCCCCGAATTCATTAGAAATTCGAGTACGGTTTGAGGATGGACGTTGTTAAACGTCCCCTCTATGTCCAAAAAGACGACCAGAGTTAAGTTCTTAAAGTCAATTGCTCTCTAAAGCCGGAGTCATTGGTGCCGTATGTCGTATCGCTGTATCCGTATCCCTAACATTATCAGCTGTTTATCGTTACGACGGTAAACCAAAACCCAATTGGTTGGCTACGATACGGTTACGAGCTTAGCGGCACCAATAATCGAGTGCATTGATTCTCATAAGGTTAGTCGAATCAGCTGTTAAAAGGTTACCGATACGGTTACCGATAAAGCACCAATGTCTCCAGCTTAACTTTGTACTGAGGGCATGGAGAGCTGTCTCCGCGGATTTGCCTTTTCAGTATGCCAGTTTAGAACTAGATAGATGAATGTGCAAATTGTTTCTAATGTGCACTTGGAGTTTCAGCGTTGTCTGAAGAACTTGTTAATTTTCTTTCCATCGGAAGGTGCCCTCCCTCACACACCCTAATATATGTGTACTTTTGCCAACAACAATTTCTTGAGATATTGCCTTGAATAATACATACATATATGTCTGCAATCGTGTATACACACTTTCGTAAATGTGTATGTATGTGTAGTTCAGCCCCTAAAATTTAGACTGTTATAGGCACTAAATAACAATAACAAAAGTAAATAACAATATTTATAAACACACCCATTTCGCAACGAAGACAATGCAACAGAAGGATACCAACACAGCCAGGCTTTGTATGAACGAAATTTCATTTGGGCCAGCCCATGTTGCAGCTGCAAGGGCGGTGCAACGATAAACCCTGCGTCTAAGTACATAGTTTATGTACTTCTTTATTGTGTACTTCTATTTATATACAAGTACTTATTTTAGTTATTATTGTATTTGTTTACATTGACTAAAACTAAAATGGTGTCTATACAAGCAACTTGCATGCGCAGCAACTAACAACTTCTGTTAGTTGCAACAACAAGTTATAATCATTAGCCTGTTTAGGGGTATGAAAATGAACAACACGCGGGAGCATGGGCGTACATATCGGAGAAGGAGAACGGGGTGTGCGCGGGTTGGGCGTATTATTTGGGTTTGAATAATGTTAGTCCCGAAGACACCCTTACCTTATTTGTCCATTGAATGCAAAAAAAAACGATTGTAGTGGAGTTGGAGATGTTCATATCCAGAAGTGAGTGAAACGGTATATCTCATACCATGCTTTTCTCCCTTCTCTTGTACTTATAGTGTAAGAACTGAAGCTGAGGAGTACTTTGCACTATACTATTCCAAAATATTTTTCAAAAATTTCCCATTTCAGGATTTGTCAAAAAAACGCCCTATGTTGGAATTAGATTGAAAAACGCTTTATCTCAGAATGCTTTTCATTAACTCCCTCTTATGTCAAAATGCATTTAACTTATGCTCAGATAGGGAGTTTTTGAATTCTTCAATCAAATTCTGAAAGAATAACCAAACCAACATAACCCTTTATCAATTCATGAAATATATAATTTATTTTAATAATTTGGGAGAAATTTAAACAACGTGACATCAGGACGGACAAGGCGACAGCTGTTTCGATTATACCTTGTAAATCTCTTCCAAGCCTTTTCTCCCGGGAGTGGGATTTGAATCCGCACTCCTACGATGGTTGAAGTGTTACAAACGCATTCAGCCACGTCATGCCTTAGTTGTTGTTAACCTTATCCCAATTGCCTTCTTTGCATATTTTCTTTGCTTCAAATAAATTTTTTCATACACTTAAAGCAATAATGGTAATCCCCGTTTAAAAACTCATACAAATTCACGAAATATTTAGTAGAAAATAAATTATTTCCCCCAAAACCTGCTGCCATTTGCAAATTTAATATCACTACTAATATACTACTAAAGGTACTATTCTACTACATTTTTCGCTGGAGGGGATTGAATTATTCCCCGTTTTCCTTACTTCATAAAGGCAACCCGTCCAGATTTTTCAGTTTTGGAGTGTCAAAGCTCTGCCATCATTGGAGAACAAACCTCTAGTAATTGAGTCATGATACAGAGCTACATCAAAAAGCGTTGGCTATTAACATTTAACACGAGCTTAACTTTGAATGTATCCTCAGTGTTCCCAGGAGTATGTCGACGACAAAACTGAAAACCCCTCTCAGCAGATTGGGTTTGTATTTAAAAAAGGACTGTGTCCTCTTAGCAAATACTAGAAGATATCTCAAACCTGTCCCACGTCTTCGACCTGACTTTCGCTATGCTTCGGAAAAGAAGGACGCTGCATAAAGAGCCGCGCTTCGTACGAGCCTGGCAAAGGGCGATATACTGGAGCGTTATCTTGACGCGAAGAATATTGGATATCCCAGCTAAAGAACAACAAAGCGCCAGTTAATGACGGTATGCTTTGAGGTGTGATCTGCCCAATCCACTAGAAATACGACCCCGTAAACAGTGCCAATTACCGCAAAATTAGCCTACTTAATATCGCGTATATTGTTCCATCTAGTGTACTGTGCGAAAGACTGAAACCCAAAGTTAAAGAACTGATTTGACCTTATCAGTACGGCTATAATCTGCTATCAATCACATCTTCTTCCTGGAGGAGACTCGCGATAAGACAATCAACACCCATCATCATTTTTTCTACTTCAAACAGTCTTTGACAGCCCGAAAAAGAAGTTGCTTGTATGTTGCTATGTCTAAATTTGAGTTCCCTGCAAAGTTAGTAGGACTCTGCCAAATGACGTTGAGCAACATCACAAGCTGTGTAAGGATTGGTAGCAAGCAAATCAAAACCAGACGAGACTTTAGTCAATGCGACACCCTTTGTGCAATTTCTTTAACTTAATGCTAGAAGATAGTTCCAGCAGCAGAACAACACCGTAATGTCACACACTTTTATAAAGGCATACGTACAGTTTTTGGCGTATGCTGATGACATGGCTATTATTGGCCTTAACGCGGACGCCGTGAGTTCTGCCTTTTCCGCATTAGATAAAGAGGCAAAAATAAATTCGACACCGTTGACGCATGTAAATTAGAGACTGTGTAAGTCTTCGCCTGTCTGGAAACCAACATTAACAGCGAAAACAATGTCAGCTTAGAAATCAAACGAATAATAACTCTTGCCAACAAGTACTACTTTGAACCGAGTAGACAATAGTAGAGTTAAGACCTCTCCCGACGAATAAAAATCACGCTCTATAAGTCTCGTATCATACCTGTCGCGATGTATTTTTCAGAATCATAGTTGGTGTCGAGTGAAGATGGGATGGTCTTTTGAGTGTTGGAGAGAAAAGTTCTGCGGAAGATTTATGATTCTGTCTGTGATCCCAGCGGCGAGCATCGGTATCATGATAAGCTGTATTAGCCTTACGCGGATATGAAGATTGTGCAGGAAATAAAAGCTCAAAGGCTACGCTTGCGTTGTCATTTTATTCGAATGGACGAAGATGCTCCGGCGCAGAAAGTACTCCTGTCTGCACTCGTATTTGGAAGCAGAGGAAGGGAAGATGTCCACTGAGTTCCAAGCGACAGACGAAGGTAAACTTAAACACCTTTGGTGCTCCCAGTTAGCATCAGTTAAAGTGAAACAGAAATAAGCTATTGCAATGATCAAAATCGTCTCAACGGTTAAGCGCCAATTAATGATGATGATGATTTAGAGATAAAGTGTGTTTTAAGTTGACTATTAAAAGATAATTTCAACAACAATAGCTACAGCCATTGAACTCCTGTCGACCCCTTGCCTTGCTACGCCTATGCTTGGGAGGCGATTGCATTTGAATGCATCTCCCAACCAACTGTTTTCCGATGTTGGTGTAATTTTCTTTGTTTCATTCTTACAAGTAATACAAACAAATGATGAGAAGGGAGTGCAGTGCCTTTGCCGATGCGCTCTATTTCAATATCTTGCTATCTCTCTCACCATATTGAATTTGTTGTGTTAGTGGTGTTTAGTCATTGTTGTGCGCATGCCAAAAAATTTAAAGTTATTGACTTGCATTTGTTGTTATAATTCAGGTTTTATATGCTGTATTGTATTTAAAAGTAAATGTAAATATGTAAACAAAGTCCTATAAAAACTATTTACAATATATACAAGAGCATATATTCATTATCATATCCAAATTGCACAAATGCACTAAGTCCTATATACCCCGCTAAAAATATGTATGTATGCATGTTTGTACCAAAAACATATTACACATTTTTTTTTTCACATTTTTGTTTTGGAAAATATTGTGGGTGTGCTCTCAGATTTTCATTGGTTGTTTACAGCGAATCAAATTGCTGGCATGTTGCATTTTCTCATATGAACCTATTTAGGGGTTCTGTTGTTATTTAAGGATTTTTATGGATTTCTATTGCATCCACTAAATAAATACAAAACTAGGCGTGCACTTTAACGGGTTTAAGTTCTTTATTCTATATACCTACAGTGGCTCACAGCTTATTTCGTGCAGCTACAGAAAAAAACTGTAGAGATATAGAAAGGAAACTAGTGACGGTGTCAAAAATATTCAAATGCACAATTTTAATAAAAATATATGCTTTTATTTGAACAAATACTTAATTTTCATATGTTTACACGTTTGTGCTAATTATTTAATAAAAACTGAAATTATCTCAAAAACTAAGGTCATACACCCCTATTCTGCATTTCGATTACGTTCCCGTTCTACGCTCCGCTTTAATCGAAGTTGGGTATTCTGCATTACGACGGAATCTTAATGAGAAGAGGAAGAGCAAATGATTTTTCGAAATCAGCTGTTTGTACGGAATGTGTGAACATTGGAACAAAATAAATTAAAGAAAATTTGTAAAAAACACTGAAAAACGTCTATATTTCATTATCCACGCCATTTTGTACAAAAAAAAGCAATAGAATATACTGCCACAGTGTTATATTTTTTTGAGTGAAGTGCTTTCATAATTGTAAGTGTGTTTTTGTCGTTCTTTTGGCCAATTCTCTGCCGTGGCAACCAAGTTTTGTTAAAACGGATTCCTGCACGAATATAGTTGACATTTTCTGAATTTTAAGGATGCTAATTTCATTGCACTGGCCTAAAATACTTTATGAAGATTTATTTATTCTTTCCGCAAGGATTGTTTACGTTTTCGCTTCACCTTCCTCTACTCCGGCAGCTTGCTTTGGCATATAAGTGGACCCAACGAACATACAGAAATTATAACTGTCTATTATACTGGAACCAATAGCCGCGGCATTATTTGTGGAGTTGGAAAGCAACGCATACGAAAATGGCCAGGCGAGAATGGAAAGGCAAATATTGCGAGATTTGTGTAATCCATTTGAGATGAGTGACGAATTGTAAGAAATTAAACTTAAAAGTGGTAAAGTTTAATAACTTATTTTCTTATTTAGGTTCAAAAAAACTTTCGACTTAATAAGGATGTTTTCAAGTATGTGTTAGATACTTTTGCGGAGCAAATACGTCCAAAGACTTCGACATCGACATTTTGTTTTTGACCTGGAAACATATAAAAAACCGTCATCATCAAGCCTTTTCCGTTTCTTAGCAAGTTCTACTTACATTTTTGTTAACATTCTGTTATAAATAAATAAGAAAATAAAAAGAAAATATTTTTCCGCCAACAAATTTGCAACTTAGAAAAACGGAACTACGATCGAAATGCAGAATACACAAAATCGAACAATTCGAACTTGGATCGAAAGAGATTAGAACACAGAATACCAAAATTGCCAAATCGAAAAAATTCCAATCCAAGTCGAAATGCAGAATAGGGCTGATAGCTTATTTTTTCTGCACTGCGCCCTGCCTTAGAAAAAACTACTTTTTATTTAGTTTAGTACCTCGTATGACCACCCGTTTGTTAAATAACATCTTCAAGATGATTTTCCATAGATGCCATGAGTTTTTGAGCGGCCTCAGGTGGTACCTTATGGCTTTCTTCGACAAGAGTAGTTTTTGAATCGCTAATCTTACTAATCTGCCTTTGCCGTGTAGCCGATTACAAAATTGACCATAAATTTTCAATGGCATTTAAGGCGAGAGATTGTGGAAGTGGATTCATGAGGTGCGGACAGTTCCATATTACCCATGCCTGCACAATCACGGCGCAATCCTGGATATGTGTTAAGGGTATTTGTCCTGGTTATTGCGAAATCGATCACGTACACCTAAATTAGGGGCGATTCGCAACAAATTGCCTTTCGTAAGGTTAAATACAAATTTTTGTCCATCGTGGCATCAAAGAAAGTTATTTTGCCAAGTAGGCCCAAACCCAGCACACTTCCACCACCTCCGCACCTCATGAATCCACTTCCACAATCTCTCGCCTTAAATGCCATTGAAAATTTATGGTCAATTTTGTAATCGGCTACACGGCAAAGGCAGATTAGTAAGATTGGCGATTTAAAAACTACTCTTTTCGAAGAAAGGCATAAGGTACCACCCGAGGCCGCTCAAAAACTAATGGCATCTATGGAAAATCATCTTGAAGATGTTATTTAACAAAAGGGTGGCCATACGAGGTACTAAACTAAATAAAAAGTAGTTTTTTCTAAGGCAGGGCGTAGTGTATTAAGTATTTGTTCAAATAAAATCATATTTTTATTAAAATTGTGCTTCTGAATTTTTTTCACACCGTCACTAGTTTCCTTTCTATATAGATCTACAGTTTTTACTGTAGCTGCACGAAATAAGCTGTGAGCCACTGTATGTATGTATTACTAGTTTTTCGATATTTAGAAAATGGCTGCAATGACCGCTGAGGGATGCAATGAAAAATAATTAAATAGGAGTACCCATCTGTTGGTATACATGCAAATCAGTCCCTGCCCGCTTTCTCCTGCCCAGATTCCCTTGCCATTTCAAGCATTACCATCCTTCCACAAATGGATCAATATTTTAGGAAGAAATACATATACATATATTTGTGGTATTTGGCTGGTTGGTTGGTTGGTAGCTTTGCCGCCCGAGTATCAAAAACTCGAACCCAGGTAGTGCACTGGGCACACATCTCTCCAATTGGTCGGTACTCCTTTCGAACACTTGATAACCCTTGCTGTAGCTCCTGCAAATGCTGTTAAAAAGGATCCTCATACTCTCAGCACGCAGTGTCCCGTGATTGTGGCTGTAAGATTTATTTCCTTGACCTATTTAGTAGAATCTCTGGTCTCTTCCTTTCGTGAATCTGTTGGGTTTACTTGGTTATCTTGCAGGTGTCAGAGCAGTACCAGTTGGAGACCTCTAACTCCTTGAATTCGAATACTAGTATGTTTCTTTTGATTGATGTAAATGGATGCATCTGCACCGCCTCCGCTGCATCCAGCAGTGCCCCTGCCTTCACAGGTTCGTCTACCTTTTCGTTGCCCTCAATGTTCCTGTGATGTTTGCAAAGTTAGTTGTGGCATTAAGCAACCTCTTGCTGCTGCTGTCGGGCGAAGTTATGGGGGGAGTTAAGCGCCATGAGTGCTGTGTGACTATCTGAGAAAATGCATGCCTCGCACCTTCCCACCGATATACCAGCCGATTCTGAAATACGGACTGACAGCGATACAATCAGTTGCTCAGAGTATACACCAGCTCCCACGCCGCAGTCCAATGTAGACCCCCTGTGTAAACCTAAATTGCGTCTTTCCTGTGCATCCGTTCAGCGTCCCGTCACTTCTTAAGGGGAAATTTACTTATAACTCCTGTCAAAATACTGCCTATTGCTCTAACAGTCAGAATCACGAAGAAGTTTTCTATCAGAGCATTTACAGTTTCGGACAAATTCGAACTAAAGGCAGCCCCGCAGTACAGCTCCCAGTTAGTGCTGCTAGGACTGCTAAGGCAAAAACCCTCCACTCCAAAGGCTATTTCATCAGCTTTTAACATATCCATGAAACTGAGACACAAATTTGGATTATTATTTAAAGTACTTATCGAGCGCGATCTTTCTTAGTCCACTAGGACTCCGAATCAACAACACGATTAATCAACACCGAGCTTGGCTGCTGCGCCTTAATTATGAGCTCTAGATGCCCTTTGCGAAATATTCCATAATTAAGAATGTCTTTGGCGACATGCAGTGTAAATCGACTATAATCATAAAAAAGGAATTACTTAACTGCTAATCAATTATTCGACTAATCGAATAGTCGAGTAGCAACTTTTGCTGAGAACTGGTATTCGATTTCAACATAGCATGCAATCGAGTAACTGGCATTATTCGAGTACTGGCTGACAATATTCGAATACTGGTTTTATTAATTAAAAAATAAATGTTAAATGTTCACTTAATTCAATTTATTGTGATAACTAAAAAAATTCAACTGTTTGCTGCAACATAATATTCCGAAAGCGTAGCTAGGTATGGAATTTCTTTTCTAGGTCTGAGGGTGCCAAAGAAGAAGAATACAAACAAATTTGAGCTACACAACGTCTTTTCGAATCGCAGAACTCATTGAAGAGTTACAAGAAAACTATTCGAATAGTCGAATCTATCACTAATTGAATGCCATACAACTAGACGATTAGTGATAATCGATTATTTTACTAAAAAAAAAACTTTCTAATGGAATAATCGAATATTCGAATGATCGTTTATCAAGTGCTCTTATTGAAACCTCTTATTTGATAATAAAATCATTACCATATTTTAAATCCGTTTTAATGTATTTTTCATTTCTTCATCTTTTAACAGTCAAATACCTTAAACAATTCTGCTAATTCTGCCTCGGATACTCCGATTACCGCAATTAAAGCAGCAAAGGAAGGTCCACGCCGAATTCTTATAGTTGCGTCTAAATCTAAGGATTTACAAATTCGTGATGCATCATCGTATTTACTGTTGCGCACAATAACTTTACCCGATACTTTAAGCGCTTACACTATTTTGCTAGATGATGGAAGCATTTATTGTGGCACACAACGTAGAGATATAGTCAAATTGGATTTCATCGTAAGTAGATTCATTTTGTACAAAATAATTTTTTTGTTAACTATAATATACATAATTAAATCTTTTACAGACCGGTGAGCATGTATGTACATTAGCCTGTGGCATTGGTGCCTCAATATTACGTCAATATCAAAAGAAATATTTGTTGGTCGGCTCATATGATGGCAGTGTTTATGTAATTGATAAAGCGAAAGGACGACAAGTGGGACGCTATGTAGATTCCGATGAAAATATATTAACGCTAACAGTGATCGATAATAAGGTGGGTAAATTTTTTTTTTTCATATATGCTAAACAATGCGGAGTATTGAAGGAATTTGTCTTTAACCCGTCCGTTTGTCCGGTACCCTGTTTCGGTTGCAAGCCATTGTTTTTCTGGCCTCGGCGGCAACCAAGTTTTTTCGGCGGGGTACGAAATGTTCTATAAACATGCTCCCACTGCACTGGCTTGTCGAATAGTCGAAACTTACTTAACTAATTGGCGCTTAATCGTTTTATTGGTTAAAATAAATAAATGTAAGGCGCGATAACCTCCGAAGAAATTTTAGGCCGAGCTTCTCTTCCAATTTGCGTCGTGCTCCTCTTGATGTTTTCCTACAAATTGGCGGGGCGGGACCTACTTGTTTTATGCCGACTCCGAACGGCATCTGCAAGGCAGATGAGTTTTCACTGAGAGCTTTCCATGGCAGAAATACATCAGAGTGCTTGCCAAACACTGCCGAGGGGCGACCCCGCTTAGAAAAATTTTCTTCTAATTGAAAAAACTTGTTTTTAAAATTTTTAATTTTGCTTTGCCCGGGGCGTGAACCCAGGATCTTCAGTGTGGATGACGGGGCACGCTATGGCGGACGCCGTGGTTAAGTTCGGCCAATAGGGCGCGCCAGCCGCTTCTTCGTTGTTCTAACTCGCGCCAATTCGTAACACCGAGGGAATTTAAATCGCCAGCGTAGCCGGCTGTGTTTTTATTCGCTGGACTATGTTGATGTCTGCGTAAAACACGTAAAGCCCAACATTAACTCTTCTCTGTGCGAGTCATCGCCAACGTGTGGAGGTCCGTAAATCTTTCGAAGAACTCTTTTCTCGAACACTCCCAGATGCGCCTCATCTGATTTAGTCATCATGGTCTATGCTCCTGCAAACAGCAGGGGTACGATAAGTGACTTGTATAGCATGATTTTCGTTTGCCGAGAAAGGACTTTACTTTACAATTGCCTGCCTAGTAACATGTATTGGCAAGAGTGATTCTTCGTTGGATTTCAGCAGATGCTGTTGTTTGTGTTAATGCTGGTTCAAAAATAAACGAAGTCTTTTACTATTTCGAAATTGTGGCTGCCAACAGTGGCGTGGTTGCCAAGACGCAAATACGCTGACTGTTCTTCTCCATCAAACCCATCTTTCCGCTTCTTTTTCCAGTTTGAAGTAATTAGAACTTTCGGCGCTGTTGTTCAGCCCGATTATATTCAATGTCGTCAGCATACACCAGTAATGGCATGCTTTTATAGAGTATTGTTCCAGAGCGTTTAAGCTCGAAACCAGTCGAATGCAAACAACTAGCCGATTAGTGATACTGGATTATTTTACTAAACAACTTTTACTCGATTATCAAGAGCTCTAGTGATTACTTTAATCGCATCTCGACGTAGATGCACCTTAAGCTGAAAATATTTGAAACGAATTCCTTTTATAATTTTATGACGGATTCTTCCGAAATTCCCCATTGTACGCCGCATTTCCCTATTCATGTGCTTTTAATGAAATAATAATTTCTCGTTTTCTTCTTTTGCAGATAATTACAACATCTAAAGATAAAACTTTGCGTATAAATGAGTTGCCACACTATTTTGAGGCAAAACGTAAATAAAATAGTTTTTTGAAACGTATTTAAAAAAATAATAATTATATTTAAGTACGTATAATGAATAGTTAATTTAAGCTTAAACGGATGCCCTTATCGCATCGTTATACATTAGTAGTGGGATTATTTTCGAACAATATTCGAACAAACGAATAATACTATTCGTTTAAAATTATTCGAATAAAACTCATTATTCGAATAATAGGTTATTATTCGGTTACCTCTATTCGAGTACCGCTATACGAATAATGACTTGGCAAAAAAATACCTACATTAAACACGATCACCGTCTGTACATATAAGCTTATGTAAAACAAGGCAAGGCATTCGCATAGTAAGGTAAGGTATTCGAACATAAAGGTTATGTATTCGGATAGAATTGTTTGAATAACGAATACCTGTCGAATAAAAGCGTTTATTATTCGAGCAATTTTTATTCGAATAGTCCCACCCCTATTACTAATACATAAATGAATTCATTTAAACACGCATACATACATACATGCTTATGCTATACAAATGTTTGCATTTAATTTTATTATAATATATACTTATTTTAATTGTATAAAGAAAAACAACTTTTTTCAGCTACATACATACATGCACATTAGGGCGGGTCAAATTGTCCGAACTTGATATTTATTTTCATGTATTTTATTTGTGAAAGCTGCTATTCGGATTGGGATATAAAATTTTCTAACAAAATTAGGGAGGCTCGAAATTCATTTCAGACCTATGGTCCCATGGACAATATTACTCAGTATGACCCATAGATTCAGAAACTGGATGTGCACCTGAAGTTTTTTTCCCCCATACAATTTGACCCGCCCTAATGCACATATTGAAGATAGCTGAATCTTGATTAACTTTAAACTGAATTATATTTTCTAAGTCATGTTTTAGTCAGCAAAGCTGGGCAATAGTGACTTTTTTTTTAAATAAAGGAATCAATGTGTTAACTATAAAAAACAAAATTTGTGTGTTTACTGTTCTACAGAACTCTTTGGCGCGTAGGTGGTTTGTGGGGACACATCCATGCAGGAGATGATATGTCGGGATTGATGCTGGAAAAGTAAGGGTAAGAACGAAGTTGGGCCAGAGGGACTCTTGTCTCCCATCGTGGTCTGCAAGGATTATATAGTGTATATTGATGACGGGGTTCCCTCGGAGCGATCTACAAAGGTGTCTACCGATTTTGTGTGGATTGTGCTTAGGGCGTCTTTATGCTTATCTGGATCAAACGGCGAAGATGTTTTCTTATCCCTCTTTGAGATCAAGCAATTGCTTGCTGGGATGTCTTGGTTCGTGACAATCTTGCAAAAACTGTATGTTCAGCATTCCATTGTGCTCTTTAATGTTGTGGCAGTACTATGTACAGTATTTTAGCAGGCCTACAGCCTTTTCCAGTGCGTTTTTCAAGACCTGGCGACGAGAATGTGTAGCACATGAGCGGCCGGTCAACTGCTGAGTAAGTTGTTAGCAACGTTTCCTTATCTTTTCCCCAAAGTTCTGTGGGCAAGCGACTTCAGCAACTTGTTGCGGCTTTAGATGCGTACTTTAGATACAATTTCGGTGGCATGTGTCTTCAAGGTAAGAATGTTATCGAACGTCACCGTTACCACTAAGATCTTTAGAGGTGACTAACAGTCAGTAGTGTATTTCAAATGTAGCTGGTTATCAGCTTATCAGTATACAAAAAAATACACTGGCGGCAAACATTTTATGGCAGTTAATTTACTAACGAGTTGGCGTGAATACCCCATACATACATATCTCTCAAACTTTTTTTTAAGCTTGAAGCATAACAGATCCATGCGAAGGAAACGAATTTTCCCGTTTTTCGAAGTAAGCCTCCAAAGAATCATCATATATATTATTTCTAATTGCTGTTTTTATGTACGGGTCCCTTTTTCGCTCTTATTTGGAATCCAAATCTATAAATAAATTTTTGGTTGTAAAGATGGTGATTCGGGCTATTAGCGAGCTTTGATCAATTTTGGTCATAGTGCTTTTGTTTAGCTATATTTTATTAAAATAATTTGCTAAAAATAAAGGATTGTGAGCACACAAAGAAATCTATTTGTACTATGGCACTATTGTGAATATTTGCACTGCATTATCGACAGTTCCTCTCATACGCCAAATGGCGGCGCAATCTGTGAGCTGTGAGTTTTAATTGATTGATAGAACAGCTGATTTCTGTTGATATTTGATGAGACTTTTAGATTGGTTGCGCAAGATGCGCACGGGTACGGCTCGTAGATATTTATATTTCGAAGTGCGACGTTGGGCTCTACCAAAGAGATAGATGGAATATACTATTATTTGTTGTTTTAGGAAAATTTAAAAAATATAAATGTGGGCAAGGTCTTCCTACTTTTTTTTTTATTTTAACTGTATATTTGTTCCTCTACACGCTTTTATAGTACTTCTTAAGCGGCAATGCGGTAAATCTTCCAAAATATTAAAAGCGATAAATTACACAAAAAAGTTGGCTGATGTGGCAATTCGGCACATGCTTTCCCACGCATTTTCATAGACTGGACAGTGTCGGAATTGGTCCAGCGGTTTCCGGTTCGGTCCCAAACTAAAAAAAGTTTTTTTTGTTTTTTGAGGTAAGGGCTCTGGTTGCGGGTTCAGAATCACCGCTTCAACAGAATGCACATGCCGCATTTCCAGATTCAGCAACTTAAAACAAGAAACAAATTGGCGAATGTGGACACATGGGTTCCCATGCATTTGGATGCGCTGAATCTGAATCAGCGATCGAAAATTTCCCATCGTGTCCCAGTTATGCCCTAACCTGAAAGACGCTCAATCGTCAGTGATTTTTCGTTTTTTGAGGTTAGGGCCGTTAACAAATTCTGATGGCGAGTTTAGATTCAACCAATCATAGTGCAGGTGAATACATTTATGGCATTACCAAATTCGCCGTTTTTTTTTTTTTTTGTTGTAACTGCGTAATTTGGCGTTTTAACTATTTTTTTCCAAAAGTTTTTCAGTCGATACATGAAAGACCAAAATTAAGGTTTTTTCATGTTCTCCTACGCGTTTTGATTTTTTATTTTACATCTTCATCAGGGAATCTGATTTATTTTTATAAAACAACAAAAAACATAAAAATCAAAAAATTAATAAGCATGAAAAAACAAAAGAATTTTCAAAAGTTCACTTACATTAAATATAATCAGCCCTATTCTGCATTTCTGGATTTGAATTTTTTCGATTTGGCAATTTTGGTCTTTCGATCCAACTTCGAATCGTTCGATTTTTTTTGTTCCGTTTTTCTAAGTTGCAAATTAATTGGAAAAATATTTTATTTTTATTTTTTTTTATTAATTAATAACAGAATTTTAACAAAAATGTAAGTAAAACTTGTTAAGAAACGTAGAAGGCTTGATGATGATTGTTTTTTATATGTTTCCAGGTCAAAAACAACATGTCGATGTCGAAGTCCTTGGACGTATTTACCCCGCAAAAGTATCTAACACATACTTGAAAGCATCCTTGTTAAGTCGAAAGTTTTTTTTTTAACCTAAATAAGAAAATAAGTCATTAAACTTTACCACTTTTAAGTTCAATTTCTTACAATTCGTCACTCATCTCAAATGGATTACACAAATCTCGCAATATTTGCCTTTCCATTCTCGCCTGGCCATTTTCGTATGCGCTGCTTTCGAACTCCACAAATAATGCCGCGGCCATTGAATCCATTATAATAGACATCTACAATTTGTGTCTGTTCGTTGGGTCCAGTTATATGCCAAAGCAAGCTGCCGGAGTAGAGGAAGGTGAAGCGAAAACGTAAACAATCCTTGCGGAAAGAATAAATAAATCTTCACAAAGTATTTTAGGCCAGTGCAATGAAATTAGCATCCTTAAAATTCAGAAAATGTCAACTATATTCGTGCAGGAATCCGTTTTAACAAAACTTGGTGGCCACGGCAGGGAATTGGCCAAAAGAACGACAAAAACAAACTTACAGTTATGAAAGCACTTCACTCAAAAAAATATAACACTGCGGCAATATATTCTATTGCTTTTTTTTGTACAAAATGGCGTTGATAATAAAATATAAACGTTTTTCAGTGTTTTTTACAAATTTTCTTTAAATTATTTTGTTCCAATGTTCACACATTCCGTACCAACAGCTGATTTCGAAAAATCATTTGCTCTTCCTCTTCTCTTTACGATTCCGTCGTAATGCAGAATACCAAACTTCGATTGAAGCGGAGCGTAGAACGGGAACGTAGTCGAAATGCAGAATAGGGGTGAATAAATTTTAGTTCATTCCAGGGTCTTCCTTTGACCCCAAATATCACCGTTCACATAAACTTACAAAAAATGTATAATTATAATAACACGAGATTAAGACCGAGCTTTTCTTCAAATTTGTGTCGAGGCAGATACATTTTCTGTGAGCAGCTTTTCTTAGCGGAAATGCACTCAGAATGTTTGACATACCACTGCCCAAAGGCCCTAACCAACAGAATTTTCAATACTGCGTTTTTTACCGACTTCTTCAGTCACAAACCGATGTTGCCCGTTTTCGTCGTACACAAAAATTCTGATAATAGTTTTCGTATGGCATGGATGTATCCTTTGGGACTTACTTCGAAAAATAGGAAATCACTTTTTTGCTTACGGTTCAAAACAAATTGTTATATTTTATACCCAGCCTAGTGTTTGTAGAGCATACATAATTTAAAAACAAAACAAAAACGCTGTGTTTTTATTTATAACTTTATTTAAATACAGAAAAAGTTTCAGTCGAATTTTGATTGAATATCTAGTATGTAAGTATATATTTTTACATATCTCAATAAAATTACTAAAATATTCTTATTTTAAATAGTGAATATTGAAGACGTGTATATATATTTTGTATATCACTATAACTTCCCTACAAAAATATTTTTCATACATTGTTAAAATTTGTATGCTGTTGACACGTTTGATATTACTTATTAAAATAATTGGACAATTCACAAATTTCTCGTATTCATTGAAAAGTTTCAACTTGTTGCCATGGCTCCCAATATAAAATTTGTTTATATACATTTTTTTGACATAGGGTGAATAGCAGATCTTGTGAACCGACAAAAATATACAGTTACTCACAAAAATAAGTACACACTTCGTTTATGCTGAAAAAAACTCAAATGCAGTGGCTCACAGCTTAATTGATAATTTTCATCTAAAATATCGCAAATTCCCTAACAGAAACCACATAAAAAAATGTCAAAGGTTATTCAAAGGTAAGGATAATTAATCAAAATTTCAAAAATTTCCATCAAAATTTTCAAATTCATTGAGTATGCAGTTTTGTAGCCCAATAAATTTTAATATAAGAATGTGCAAGTTAGAAATAGCTCAAAATTTTTCCTGAATTTTCATAATTTTTTTTGGCGAGGGTGTTGAGCAATTTCCCACATACAAAATGCATTTTGTTCATGCGATGTATGGAAGAGATTGCTCAACACCCTCGCCGAAAAAAATTCAGGAAAAATTTTGAGCTATTTCTAACTTGCACATTATTATACTAAAATTTATTGGGCTACAAAACTGCATACTCAAAAATTTTCTAGAAATTCTGAAACAAAATTTGAAAATTTTGATCAAAATTTTTGAAATTTTGATTAATTCTCCTTACCTTTGACATTTTTTTAATGTGTTTTCTGTTCGGGAATTTGCGATATTTTAGATGAAAATTATCAATTAAGCTGTGAGCCACTGCATTTGAGTTTTTTTCAGCATAAACCAAGTGTGTACTTATTTTTGTGAGTAACCGTATGTATGAAATTATAGTATATAGCTAAATTGTTAGTATGTGTGATAAGAAAGATTTTAAAAACATAAATAATGTTAAGTATAAAACAGATTGTAACAAGTTATGATTATAAATTGCATAAAAATTGTATTACATAACAATGGATATACGAGTTATTATTAAAACCAAAGTGGAATCCTCCGAATCCATAGGGAATAATTTCGCAAAATATTTATTGTTATTTATTTGTATTAATGTGTCAAATTCACTGTACGCGCGTTTAATTGCATTTGGTGCAATTTCTGATTGAGCTTTTGATTATGATCCTTCAAATAGGCAATGAGGTCGGCCTATAACAATATAAAAACAGGCGAAAACAAATATATGTATGTATATATATATATTTATTTTCTTATAACTTTTAAAACTTACCTGTTTCTCTAGTAATTCACTGGTATTACCACCGGGTTGCATGAGACCTAACGATCCGGATGCATTATGGCCGCCACGTAGCGCATCAGGTGGTGGTGTTGATTTATTAAATTTATATACTTTCGCTAAAATTTAATAATATTATTAGTAGCACAGTTTTGTTGTAAAAGAAATATATAAGTCGATACAAATTAAGATTACATGGGTGAAATTTTTTCAGATTTTTTGTGCATAATGCAAAAAGATGTGCCTTATTCGACGGTTCTATGGAAGACTAACTCATTTCGCTTCTCAGCGTGGAATACAAGCATGTTTCTATCGACGCAAATAACGAACTGCTATACTGCCGTCCAAAAGGCAGTAAAGTGTAAAAAGTGAAATCAGAGAAATATGGAGTGGGAGTTTTTCGTTTTTTTTTTTAACTAAATAAATAGTTTTTTTTTTTGGTACAAAACAAAAATGTATGAATATGACCTATTAAATGACTTTATGAATAGCCATTATCAATATGATTAGGGTATATAATTCTTTTCGGAGCACGAAATAAGACGTAAATTTCACTTACTGCCTTTTAGGAATTTGAATGTCTATCAATTTCTGTGATTACAATTTACTTACTAACCAATTAGTCATTCAAAATTCATAGTGAAAGATAAAACAAGATTTTTTTTTGACTCGGTGAAACCAGGCTAATCCTGTTTTTTTTTGTGTTTTTATACCTTTCATGAAAATGAAATGGTATATTAATTTCGTCACGAAACCCAAAATTATAAGTCCTTAAAGGAAAATAGATAGACCCACCATTAAGTATACCGAAATAATCAGGTTGAAGAGCTGAGTTGATTTAGCCATGCCCGCCTGTCCGTCTGTCCGTCTGTCTTTTTGTATGCAAACTAGTCCCTCAATTTTTGAGATATATTGATAAAATTTGGTGAGCGGGTGTATTTGGGTGTCCGATTAGACATTTGTCGGAACCGGCCGGATCAGACCACTATAGCATATATCCTCCATACAACCGATTTTTCAGAAAAAGAGTATTTTTCTAATATCTTACTCAATTTAACAGATTGAAGCTTCAAACTTCTTCATATACTTTCGTATATTGCACATATTGTTGCCTGAAAAAATTGATGAGATCGGTCGTATGTATAGTATATATCCCCCACAACCGATTGTTGAGATAAGAAACTTTTCGTAACTACTGCCCCATTTTCAAATTCAACGAATGCTTACGTATATGGCATATATTGTTGTCTGTAAAAATCATAGAGATCGGGTGTATATATAGTATATATCTCATACAACCGATTGTTCAGATAAGAAACTTTTAGCAATTTCTACCCCATTTTAACAGCTATAAGCTTCAAATTTCACCGATTGCTTACGTATATAGTATATATTGTTGTGTAAAAAAATCATAGAGATCGATGATATATATAATATATATATGATGGTATATATAGTATAGATATATTTTTTTTTGCAATTTCGGCCCCATTTTAACAGCTTGAAGCTTCAAATTTCACCAAATGCTTATGTGTATAGCATATATTGATGTCTGAAAAAATCATTGAGATCGGTGGTATACATAGTATATATCTCATACAACCGATTGTTCAGATAAGAAACTTTGCGAAATTTCTGCCCCGTTTTAACAGCTAGAAGCTTCAAATTTCACCAAACGATTACGTATATAGCATATATTGTTGTCTGAAAAAATCATAGAGATCGGTGGTACATATTTTATATACCCCATATAAACTGTATTTTTTTGCCCCTTTTTTACGGCTAGAAGCTTCAGAATTCATAAAATTTCATCAAATAGTTACGTTTACGTCATATATTGTTGAAATACGTGATTCGTAGTCATAGTTTTTACACGCAGACCACAAAAAACCTGAAACTTTGCATCCTCACACAAAGTACCTACCTATTTTTCATTTTATATTTATCTTAAAAATCGTTTAGGTATGTAGATCTGTTCACTATATATTTCTTATCTTATACATCCGATTATTCGGAGATTACGAACGAGATAAGATTATTGTTCAGCCCCATTCATGAAAGGTATGAGATATTCGGCACAGCCGAAGACAGTCCCGTCCTTACTTGTTTTTTTTAGATTCATACATAATTTTTTTTTTTTTATCCTAATTCTTATGTTTTAAACTTACATTTACCGAGTCTTAAGCGCCAAGATCTAAATCCGCTCAGCTACAGAGAAACTCATCAGCTGAGAAATATAGATTCACAAATACAATAGATTAAAAGTTTTTGGGTTTTGTTACCAGAAAGTTAAAATAGATTAAAAGTATAAATATAATTTTTTAATTATTAAGAGAAGATAGAACCGTTTTTTTACGGCAAAGAGCGGGTCTGAAAGTTGAAAAATCTCAATTTTTGCAAATAAAAGTTTAGTTTTGTTCGATTTTACTTTTTACACCTTACTGCTTTTTTGATATGGACGACAGTATAGTTTCCCACCCGAGTGAAATGCGATAGTACCGACAAAATTATATTAATAAAATCAAGAATGATGGTCTGTTCTGATGTACTCCTATAGAAGATGTATTTGATCCACTTACAAATATAAACTCCATGCGTTAGACTTAATACCAACGTCTCTAACATGTTGAAACCCGCAACATATGAAGCTGGCGAGAAAAAATTGAGTGCACAATGCTGCCAGAAATCAACGCCATAATAATGATGTATGCCCGCCTGTACAGCCAATAGCATAGAATTCCAAAGTGATACCACATTCAATGGTATACCTTTTTGCATAGATGTAGCGCGATGAAATTCATGATAGCCATTCATGCGTAGATCGTCATGATGTTTTTTGATTAGATGATCAAACAACTGTAAAAAAATTTCAAAAGATCAAATTTTGCAAATATTTATAATTTTATTTTCATTTCAATATGTATCAACATAAGAGTGAGACGCAAAAAGAATTCGCAAAATATCACTTCTATATTAGAAGCCCATTTTGAGAGCGTATCGGATTTTTATTTTTATTTTATCGATCATAATTAAAAAATAAGGTCGATTTTTTTTTTATTATAACTTCGTTACTTAACGTTCGATTTTTAGATGTGATGTCAATATTTTGGACTTAAAACCTCTATATTTCTAACTGAGGTCGTGTTCTTATTTTTCTTTTTCTTGTAGCGATAAGGACATTTGTCGAAGAATTTGGGGTGTATAATCGATATCAATGGTCCTTTGTTCCGGAAATTAGCTCATTTAAGGAAGTTGGCAATCCTGGTATATGAAAGCTAAAGTAATGTGTGCTCCTCTTTAAATTTTCAAATTCATTGTTAATTGTGAGTATTAATTCTTACAACCTTCTTCTAAACACTAACAAACGTGACATTTATCTGTGGAAAATAAGATCCTCTGTCCAGGTGATCTCCAATTCAACTTTACTAACTTGGCAGTATATTGTAATTGGTGCTCCTGCTTTGTTGTTGTCAGTCGACTTAATTTTTTTTTGCCACCTTCAACTGTGTATCTTCCCAAAAGTTGTATAGTCACTGAAGTTTGTTTGTGCTTCAAGCTTTATTTTGTTGTTTGCGTCTATGCTTAAAATTTGCGTCATAATAATCTAAGCTGCGTTAGAGCTGCCACCCAGTTTCTTCGATTATTATTTTATTTTTTATTATTATTTTTTATTATTATTTTTGGCCCGTTTTTTTTTCGAACACCATGGATCCAGTCAATGGTAAGCGTCGTGGCGACGACCTTAATAACGAGGTTAATAGCGCCAAAAAGGTGCAACGGATCAGCGACTTCTCTCCTAGTTTAATGCAAATCATGGATCAGCGATTTGCTAAGTTCAACGATCTGATTGCTAAGCAAATTTTGGACTCGGAAAAAAGGCTCATTGAATTCGTATGCAAAAAAATAGAAGACAAATTTGTGGTGCTGAAGAAAGAGGTCAGTGAGCTTAATGCAAGAGTTACTCAGCTGGAGAGCGTGTTCGAGCGCGTTGGTTATCTCGAAGAGGAAGTAAAAACACTCAAAAACAATGCGTCAAAGCAAGAGAGCCATATTGCCGCAAGTGAAGTCCGTGTACACGGAATCCCTTTAAGGAAGGAGAAAACTTAACAAGTGTCTTTCATCACCTCTGTTCCACTCTTAGATTGCAACCAATTCTTATAATGAGCATTTTTCGGCTACGGACAGATCCGGCCGTAATAATCAAATTTCAGTCGCTGACAGACAGAAACAAATTGCTAAAAAGTATAGGCACCTTTAGGCGCCAAAACAATATAAACATCAAGGGTCTGCAATTAGTCCATGTGGGCATAAATTCAAATGATCCGATTTATGTAAATGCTTCCCTGTCCAGGCAAAACTATGCGATCTTCAAGGCAGCAATCCGTCTAACAAGAAAAGGAAGGTAGTAGCGGTTTTTTCTAAGAAGGGTCTGGTACATATCAGACGAACAGCCAACGCCAGCCCTGAAGCAATACACAGCTTGGATTTTCTAGAGCGTCTTGAGAATACCGGCGAAGAAAGCGCTCGTTCCTTTCGAGATGATGATGCGCCAACGAATAATGATCAATAAATTAATTTCTATGTATGGTATATTACTTAAGTTCTTGCGTCTCTTCGTTTCCGTCTTTATCTCTCCCTATCATACTTGTAAACATTCATTTATGTTGTCTTTACTGTTACGCATCTCAGAGCATTCTTTATATCCCATAGATAGTGATGGTCCTAGACTATAAGTTGTCTAGTTCTAAAGACTGCTTACATACACTGTTGCGCGTATTCAGCAAACGTACTAAAGGGCTCAAAGTCATCCACCTCAATGCGCAAAAGCCTATATAAAAAATTGGATGAATTGAGATTCATATCTGAAGGTTCTGATACAGATGTTATATGTATTTCCGAAACCTGGTTTTCTTCATGTCACAAAAATGATTTGGTGCAACTAAATGGATATCAACTTTTCAGGGCTGATAGACGTGGTCATGGTGATGGTGTTGCTATATATGTTAAAAGTAGTTTATCCTGTAAACTTTGCTGTAGTGCTAGTCCAAGTGATTCTGTCGAATATGTGTTCGTAGACGTGTTCTCTGTAAATAATGAAAGGCTTCTTATCGACTGTGCATACAAACCTAATCGTGGAGTTGACTCCTCTGGCTTTATTGAACTTCTCGAGCCTCTACTTATAAGCTATGATAATATAATCATCGCTGGGGATTTCAACTCCAACCTTCTCGTCGACTCAACGCTAAAGCTAAGTATGGAGTCTCTTGGACTTTTTCCCACCAATTTTACTTCACCTACACACTTTACTGACTCAAATTCTTCTTTGCTGGGTTTATTTTTTGTGAATGATCCCCTGAAATTGCTCCACTACGATCAATTTGTCTGCATCTTGCTTTTCAGAACCGGATCTGATATTTCTTAGTTACTACTTTCAAACGTCACACATCCAATGTTCCTTTACGTATCGTGATTTTAGAAGCATAAATTACAGTTCCCTTAATGCAGCGGTGGAGTCGGTCGAATGGAGCTTGATTCGAACGCTGACATCGGTCGATGATCAGGCATCATTCCTACAGAACCATATTATTAGGCTTTTCGACAACCATGTGCCAGTGAAACTCAAAGCTGCTACACACAATAATACCCCTTGGTTTAGTGCCAATCTAAATCACTTAATTCACCACCGTAACCTTGTTTACTCACGATGGAAAAGATACAAAACCCTGGAGGCTCACAACTGCTTCAAAGCAGCTAGGATCGCTGCAAACAAAGCCATTAGGTTAGCTAAGCAGAAATTTTATAATAACAAGTTTAGTGCTGCTTTGAGTTCAAAGGAAACCTGGAAGTCGATTAAAGATATTGGTATCGGAAAATCCAAATGTGATATTTCTGTTCTCCCTGATGTAGACATTAACGAGATAAATATAAATTTTGTAAATCTGCCAATCTCAACTGACAATATATGTGCTGAAAATTATTGTATTCGCGCTAATGTTGATTTTGGTCTCTTGAGTTTGCTAGTGTCGATGATTGTGATGTCGTTCAAGCCATTCTTTCGGTAAAGTCTAATGCTATGGGGTTTGATGGTATATGTCCGAAATTTTTAAAAATAATTCTTCCTAAAATCCTACCTCACCTAACCTACTTGGTTAACTCTGTGCTGACGTCCTGTGTATTTCCCAAATGTTGGAAAGTTGCTAAGGTAATCCCAATCCCCAAGCAAAACAAGGAGTATAAACCTATAGCTATTCTGCCTTTCCTTTCCAAGGTCGTCGAACGAATTTTGCACTGCCAGATAAATACTTATGTGCAGGATAATAACCTTCTCACAGATTCCCAGTCTGGATTCAGGACAAATCGTAGCTGTAAAACGGCGCTCCTATCGGTGATAGAGGATATTCGAGAACAAGTTGACAAAAATTTTACTGCTTTCCTAACTCTTCTCGACCATTCAAAAGCATTTGACTCGGTCGACCACACCGTTCTCTGCAAGAAGCTGGGTAACCTATTTAATTTCTCCAACTGTGCAACAGCCCTAATCAGATCGTATTTGGCCGACCGAACTCAGGCAGTAAGTGTTGGTAGCAGAAAGTCTGACTTCGTCAGTGTTTTAAGAGGCGTCCCACAAGGCTCAATCCTTGGTCCCCTGTTATTTGTTTTGTATATAAACGATTTGCCTGGTGTTCTCAAGTATTGTAATATTCACGTTTATGCTGACGACGTACAATTGTATATGTGCTGTCCTAGTGATCGTACCAGTTCGTGTATTAATAACTTAAATTACGATTTGCGTCAAATTGGTACGTGGGCTTCTATGAACGGCTTATGGGATGCTTCGTACACTCTGGCTTACACAATATTTTACTCCGTTACATAGTCGTCTACTAAAAGCAAAAGCGTACTTAATACCTACGCTCCTTTATTGGTTGTGAGATTTACTCTAATTGTGACTATGTATGTAATAGGAAACTTAATGTTGTTTATAACAACATTGCTAGATACGTCTATGGGTTGAAAAGACTTGACCACGTCTCTCATCATGCTCACAGGTTGCTAAACATTTCTTTCGATAACGTTATTAAACTTAAAACGCTCACTACGCTACATAAATTAATATATATGAAGGAACCTGACTATCTGTATCGGAGGCTAAATTTTCTCCAGTCGTCTAGATCTGTTCTCCTTACCCACTTCAGACATCGTATGCTAATATCTGATCGCCAGTTCTTCATTACTTCGATACGTCTTTGGAACTCGCTCCCTTCTAGACTTAGGCTTATAAGCAATGCTCTGCTCTTCAATAAAGAATTAACAAGTTTCTATAATAACCTAGACAATTAAAATACTGATTTCCTCTAATCAAATGTACTCTATCATTCGTTTATTTATTTATTTATTATTTATTAAATATATTATTTATTGTAACCTTTTCTTAGACATAGTCATCAGCTTTAAGTTTCAAGTTTAAATTGTTCCTATTTTATGCCTTTTACCGACTAGCACTATAAAATAATGTTTGCCAAATTGTTGTGCTGGGATGAATTGCCCAATAAATACAAAAAGGTACTATCGCGAGCATCTTGGGAACGATTTGATATGACCACCTCGAACCTCCTTGGTCTGTGAATTTTAGTCGCCTCTTAAGACATACATATATGCCTACCGCGGGAATATTCTAACCTCTAAACCAGCAGGAATTTAGTTTTTGTACAGTTTTGTCTGCTCAAGGAGAACTTAAATTGACATTGGAAGGAACGATAGAGCTTATCAAGACCATAACTATTGGAAACTTCTTAAGAGCAAAACTATAACATATCAACTAACTGACACAAATAATCAAGCTACAAATAAAAAAACATTTCTAGAAGGTTAAATGTGGTCATATTAAAGAACAATAACAGGAAGATTATTAAGACATAGACATATTTCAAAACTAGTTGAAGGTAAAACAAAAGTATGCGGCCACCGTGATTAAGACGTACTACGCTCGTCCTAAACCTTAAAAATTATGTTGAAAAGGTTTCTACAAGAGTTCTTCTCGGCAGGAGGTTGTTGTTGTTGTTGTAGCGATAAGGTTCCTCCCCGAAGGCTTTGGGGAGTGTTATCGATGTGATGGTCCTTTGCCGGATACAAATCCGGTACGCTCCGGTACCATAGCACCATTAAGGTACTTGCCCGACCATCTCGGGAACGATTTATGTGGCCACATTAAACCTTCAGGCCATTCCCTCCCTCCCTACCCCCAAGTTCCATGAGGAGCTTGGGGTCGCCAGAGCCTCGTCTGTTAGTGAAACAGGATTCGCCGCGGATAGGTGAGGTTGACAATTGGGTTTGGAGAAGCTATATATTGCGCTGGCAACCTGAAAGGTTGCGCTACACAGCCCCTTGAATCTGGTATTTTAGTCGCCTCTTACGACAGGCATACCTACCACGGGTATATTCTGATCCCCTAACCCGCTGCGGTGGCAGGAGGTTGTCAAAGTCCTCGATAGTATTTCCGCTATTAAAAGATTCGTTATTCATTCATATAAGTGCATAAAATTTGAAGGACAAATTGGAGGAGCACTCAGCTGTTCATCTTCTTGATGGTATATTGCTCCAAATAATAATAAAGTTAGGGCAGGGTTTGACTGGATTATAAAAACACAAGAGACTTTTGTTTAATCTCGAAAAGGTAAACATACGGTACCATACAGTACCTTAATGGTGTTTTGTTACCGGAACGTACCGGATCTATATCCGACAAAAGACCATCAACATCGATAACACTCCCTAAAACCTTCGGGGTGTTGTTGTTGTTGTAGCAGTGCTTCGCCACATCCAACAGGTGCGACTAATCACAAATTGTCATCAATGTCCTCTAACGGGAGTCCAAGGAAACTTGCAGTTTCAAGAGGGGTGGACCATAATGAGAGGGGTGTTAGAGGCGTTGGTTCCACATTACAATTAAAGAGATGGTTGGTGTTATGTGGGGACACATTGCAAGCGGGGCATACATTTTGTATGTCGGGGTTGATTCTGGATAGGTAAGAGTTTAACCTGTTACAGTATCCAGATCGAAGTTGAGCTAGAGTGACTCGCGTTTCCCTGGGGAGTATGCGTTCCTCTTCCGCAAGTTTTGGGTACTGTTCTTTGAGTACTGGATTCAATTCCTGGCATAAAGGTCCGACGCCTGTTTGTGGAGTTCGCTGAGGACATGCTTGTGTTTTTTGGCTTCATACGGCTGAGTTCTCAGGTGCCGTATTTCCTCACAATGCTTACCGATATTACTCCTTAAGGCCCTGGGAGGTGTTGGCTCATCAATCAGATGTCTCTTGGGATGCCCAGGTTTCTGGGTATTCAACAGGAACTGCTTGGTTAGCATTTCATTTTTCTCTCCCAGAGGGGAGTATTCTCGTCTCATTATGTAGATGGTGTTCTGGGGACATAAGACAACCCGTGGCGGTTCTGAGGGCAGTATTTTGGCAGGCCTGTACCTTCTTTCAGTGAGTGGTCTTTAGGTTTGGCGACCATATCGGAGACGCGTAGCATGCAGTCGGTTGGCCAATTGCTTTGTAAGTGGTAATGAGCGTTTCTTTCTATTCCCCAAGTACTGCCAGCAAGAGATTTGAGGATTTTATTACGGCTCTGGATTTTCCGTACAATTGCAGCTGCAATCCTGGTCAAACGTCACACCCAAGATTTTGGGGTGTAGGACAGTCGGTAGCGTAGTGCCATCGACGTGGATGTTCAAAATGGTCGACATTTGGGAAGTCCATGTTGTAAATAAGGTCGCGGAGGATTTAGTTGGTGATAATACCAGGTTTCGCGAGGCGAAAAACTGCAGAGATCAGGGAGGTAGCCGTTTATTCTGTTGCAAAGCTCATCGACCTGTGGGCCTGGGCCTGCGGTCATTATTGTGCAGTCATCGGCGTAGGAAACGATAGTAACTCCTTCTGGTGGCGAAGATAGCTTTGATATGTAGAAGTTAAACAAAAGTGGGGATAGGACACCACCCTGTAGCACCCCTTGTTTAATTCTTCTTGGTTTAGATGATTCGTTTCTAAATTGCACCGATGCCTGCCGACCACCCAGACAATTTGCGGTCCACCTTTTAAGACATGGGGGAAGGGTAGACCCTTCCAGCCGAGGCGGATTCAATAACCTTGCAGAAAGCACGCTCCCCTTGGCGAGCACCAGTCGGGATAGGGAGGCCGTTAATACAACTACAACATGGTTATAAAGGCTGCAAAGTGAAAAAGTCGCGAAATCTGTTTTTATTAGCTTAAAATTTTTTTCTTAACAGATTACACGTTTTTTTTTAATGCCCTCTGAAGTGCGAATAGAGTGAGAATAATGAAGACAAGAATGTGCCCGGTCATGGATGATATATCAATCAGCCTTGAAATTACATCCGCATCTTTTAATTTAGCGCAGTAATTACATATTGTACTTACAAATGTTATCACCCAAAAAGCAGCACGTAAATATAGCATTATAAAATACGCTTCGCAACGTTTGTCAACTGGCCATGTATAAGCAAGTAGAATGCCAACGAAAGAGATAACTGTTGATATAAATAAATGTATGCTAAAAGAAGAAAATTAAAATACCATAAATCATTAATTAAACTCTCCTTCTTTACGTATACTAGGCATATTGAGATGTATTTAATTGATTGTCAAATAAGATAGGTCATGGTCGGTTCTATATTAATAACAATAGGGGATAAATAAACAAGGGAACGGCTTTTAAATATATGCATGTGGATATATGAGGATATGCTCTGATTTAAGTAGCCACGTTTAAAGTTTCTTCTTGCTCATAGATTTACGGATTTCTCCCTCCCAATGTCGTTAGGGGTCCGCGAGCACTGTCATAGAGATATAGGAGCAGCACTGTCATACACGCATTTGTGCACATGCTTTATTTTTAGTAGTTTGGAAACAAATATGAAAAACTTCATATCCGTAGTTTATGATAGAGACCGGGTGGAAGTTCATAACCCTTCTTTACCCTCGAGTTGTTCTAGTCTCATTTCGGTATACAGACTTGATGTCATGCACCTCATGTGCAGAATATCTTCGAAGGAATACATTCCTGAAGCTGATCATTCGACCTCGAAAAAAATATATGCGAAGCGCGATAACCTCCGGAGAGATTTTTGGCCGAGCTTCTCTTCCAATTTGCGTTGTGCTCCTTTTAATTTTTCCTACAAATTGGCGGGACAAGACCTACACGGCAGAAATGCACTCGGAGTGATTGCCAAAAACTTTGGAGGGGCGACCCCGCTTAGAAAATGTTTCTTCTTCCCGGGGCGTGAACCCAGGAGCTTCGATGTGGATTGGCGGAGCACGCTACCATCACACCACGGCGGCCGCCCTCGACCTCTTTATTTTTAAGGCCCACGGTGGATGACTATTAATGAATGGAAATGTCGACAGAGAAAGCATAAATAATGCTATAACACCAACATCAATAAGTTAAATAAAAATATATATCTGACGCGATTTACCTCCAAGGAGATTTTGACGAGACCTACATGTTTTATGCCGACTCTGAACGCCAGCTGCGAGGCAGCTATGTAATTTTTAATTTTCATGGCAGAAATACATCGGGAGTGTTTACCAAAGCACTGCTGAGAGGCAGCTGACAGGTGGGATTACTTTAAATTTGCCTAGATACATATATTTAGTGTTTAAGATAAAGTTAAACATGTACTATGAGATTATAATAAATTGTTAAATTCTTTAAGTAACATTACTTACGACTTACCTAAAAACCGGTACTGTTCTAAGTGGTTTAAACGACCCATCTTCATTCGAACTCAAAACTGGATCTAGGAGCTCCTGTGTATCATTTCCCATGTTATCAGCTTCTGCAGCAGCTACAACGACATTTGGCACCGTTGATGGACGATTGTCACCCATATTCATATATTGAGCAACTTGCTATAAAAAAAATTTATTGCTTAGACTGGAAAGATTTACTTACATATATGGCTAGAAATAGTGTAAAAAGTGATGGTTCCTAATCAAAATGCTTTTATTTTATTATTCTTACCCTGTTCGCGTGGAAGCTGTGGCCCAAACTAACCATACGAAGCACACACAATGGCTACGTAAATAGTTAAATGCGCATTTACTAATCAGTGAATCAAACGCACAATGATTCACGAAAAGTATATATATATGCTATCACTCGACAGTTTTTTAAAAAGAATTAAAAACCTGGAATGCGAAATTATTGTATTTGACTTGTAGTTTTTGACACTTCCTATGCAGGCAGATAGGAACATTGTTTACTATATAGTTTGGCAGCTTAAGTAGAGGTTATGTTGCGAATAGAGTGGAAGGCAGTGGACTAGGCAGTCGAATGTCATATAATGAAGGAATGGTGTTCGGAGATTTTTCGAAGTTAAAAAAAAAAATGATAAAAGCTTTAATATAAATAAAAATATTATTTTAATAACAACAAAAACGCCATGTATATTCTGTATACATAAATATGTAAGGATTATCTCACTTTAAAATTTGAATTAAATAATCTAAAGTTTTGTTTTGAAACTGAGTCGAGAACTGTGCGTGTGAATGTGCGAATTTTCACCGATCAGCTGTTAGTTGCACTACTTGGTAAAATTTACAATGGATAGGAATCTTTCTATTATTCCTTCATTGCCATACCTACCTGTCAAATAATTGCTGACAGGGAGAACGGCTGTCGCGAATGGCCAGAGAATGGAAGAGTCTTGTTTTTTCCTCGCGGTTATTAAATTGAAGTGCCATGAATTGCACATTTGTGTTTCAAGCTTTTGTTGTTGTTGTTGTTGTAGCGATAAGGTTGCTCCCCGAGGGCTTTGGGGAGTGTTATCGATGTGATGGTCCTTTGCCGGATACAGATCCGGTACGCTCCGGTACCACAGCACCATTAAGGTGCTAGCCCGACCATCTCGCGAACGATTTATGTGGCCACATTAAATCTTCAGGCCATCCCCTCCCTCCCCACCCGCAAGTTCCATGAGGAGCTTGGGGTCGCCAGAGCCTCGTCTGTTAGTGAAACAGGATTCGCCGCGGATAGGTGAGGTTGACAATTGGGTTTGGAGAAGCTATATATTGCGCTGGCAACCTGAAGGGTTGCGCTACACACCCCTTGAATCTGGTATTTTAGTCGCCTCTTACGACAGGCATACCTACCGCGGGTATATTCGACCCCCTTACCCGCTGGGGGTCAAATCAGCTTTTCTTTTAAAAGTGTATACAGAAAATCAGACTACATAGTAATATTAATTTTTAAAATCAAGTTAATAGATTAAATTTGAGGAGCCAGTTAAGCAAACATTTTAAAATATGTAAATAATGCAATATACCAGTCGTCTACAAAAATGATTGAACAAAAACTATTGTGCAAATGATTTAAGATTTACCATTGGAATAAAAATTTCAATTATATAATGGGGATTATTTGACCTAATTCTAATTATTTAATGAATTAGAGAATTTCGCAAATGAAGATTAATTAGCAATCATTAGCATTATCTAATCATTACTTAACATCTATGCTTTAGACCAATAATGCATTTGCCAATGCGTGTGTGTATATAGCTAGTCTATACTTCAGGCTGTGTGTATTACAATAAGGGTAGCGAGAATGAGAACGAACTATATGTTTCTGCGTACGCCTGTACGATTTGTACATATGTATGTACATATATACTTTTATATTTGAATTTAAACGTTGCTCACGGCCAGTGTCACTGGTATAAATATTTTATGTTCTGCGATTCGTATTCTTATTTATCTTCTTTTTGCACAAAAAATTGAACATTCAGAAATTTTTTAAAAATGCCTCAAACTAAAACTACTTTGGCTGGAACTCTTTCAAAATATGTGAACGAATATAAAGAGATATTCGAAACCGATGGAGGAATTTTATTTTGCAAAATTTGCAATAAAAGAGTTAGCTGTGCTAAAAAGTTTCAAGTTGATCAGCACATGCGAGCCAGAAGCACGTAGAGCTTTCTAGAAGGCAAGGTGAAAAAACTTCTCAATGCCTGCTTAAAAATTACGTGGGCAATAAGAACAAAATGGCTGATATGCCATTATGGAAGTTAAAAACCAGCATATAATCAAGTTTTTCAAAAAATACTCCACGGAATCCATTCCTTCTGAGTCAAAAAACTATGTCCATGATATCTATTTATCGCAAATTGAAGAAATCAAAAAGCAATTGAGGAACCATTTTTTGTGGGTATCAGTTGATGAAACGACTGACATACAAGGCTGTTTCGTAGCAAACATTTTAGTGGGAATATTACATCCAGACAAAGACGTGAGCTCCAAATTTTTTATTAAACGTCGTTTGTCTGGAACGCACAAATCACTCCACAATTGCAAGAGCATTTGATGATTCCATGCAATTATTGTGCTTTGACTTCGAAAAGTCGAAAATTCTTTTATATGCCACTGACGCAGCTCCGTATGTGGTAAAGTCAGCAAAAGCGCTGAAGGTATTTTATCCAAAATTACTGAACGTTACTTGTTTGGCGCATGCAATGCGTCGAGTGGCCGAAGATATTAGAACTCGTTTTAGTGAAGTGGACGAGTTAATATCTAATGGAAAGAAAATATTTTTAAAATCTGCTCGTGTTGAAGCGTTTAAAAACATGTTTGCCAATATCGCTCTTCCACCACAGCCAATATTACCAATATGGGGAACCTGGTTAGAGGCGGCAAAATATTATTGAGAAAATTTTAACGAGTTTTAAACCTTTCTTAAGATCTAAATCATGGCGACGCTTCTTCTATATTGAAAGCAAAAAAAGGCAATGGTTTCAAATTCTATTGAAGCACATTTAGCCTATATTAATTCAATTTACAACTTCTTGCCAGATATTATAACTAAATTGGAAGGGAAAAAATCGTTGGCTGAACAATTGCATATTGTGGAGGCTGCTGTTACAGCTACTGAATGGGTGCAAGGTGAACTTGGTGAAAAGATAAGGGAGAAATTGAACACCGTTCTGCAAAAAAATACTGGGTTCCAGGAACCTATGGTAATATCCGGTGTGCTAAGTTCAAGTGACCAAATAGACTCAAGTGGCAGCTGTAACGAAAGTAGTTATGACCCCCACGAATTATCTTGCTTCAAGTACGCCCCAATCACCAGTGTTGAAGTAGAAAGAACGTTCTTTTACAAAACATTTTTGCCCCCAAATAGGGAAGGCTTTAACTTTGAAAATTTTAAAGAACAATTTATCTTGTTTGCCAATAAAGCCATCAACAAAGAAGACTGAAAATTTTAAGTATGTGTACACATGTATGTATGGATTTGAAAATAATTTATTGATATTTTACTTTTAAAAGTGCTTAACTATTTATTTTATTGTATACTTTAAACATGTATGTGTTTGTATATTTTATTAATTTGGAGTCTTTCACACTAAGAGTACAAAATATGCTTGCGTTAATTAAAATCTTAAAAAAAAAGTAAAAACTAAAACAAACAAAAAATTATAACAAAAAGGTGAAAAGTGTTTTTGCATATTCTTTATGTGTTTAGTGCATATTTTTGATGTTTTAGGTCATATTATATGCGCATATTTTCCAGTCTATAGTGCATAAAAATCCGGGCCCTAGTTATGGTTAAGAGACTTATTTTTTGTGGAATATTTTTGTCATTTTTTGCGTTTTCTTCATTTTTATGTAATTTTCACGATTTTAAGGTTAAGGCACCATTAATCTATCACATTCGAGATGGTTGTGGATATGGGTATGGTTACGACTATGGCGTTAGGGTTAAGGAGGTTTAATTAGCCCTTAAAGCTGCTCATATCGTTAACTGGGGCTAATTGGTAGCATCTAGGACTACCACATGGTTTAATTCACACTGTTCCTATCTTGGTCCTCCTCATACTTCTTTTTTTTAATTTTTTTATAGTAGAAAAACCGACCGCGGATACCAAGGAGCATATACAGCATTTTAAGATATTCCACTTTTGTGCGCAAAAATTTCTTTAATAAGTTCTACCTTCTCTGCAAGATTAGCTTCGAGATCAAGCAGAGAATAACTCTTGTCAATAACCCCCTATATATCTCTCACCGCAGCTGCCCTGAAAGTCAATGGCGCAGTAAATATTCCTATAGGCACCCGTATTTGGAAACAGATGAAGGGGGAGACCTCCGCCAGGGAGAATTGATCTACCTTGGTGTTCGCAATTGGTGTCAGTTATGTTGAAACAGGGATAGCTGGTCTGTTACCCAACGCCAAAATTTTCTAGTTAGTTAAATGACAAATTTCTTTACTTTTCTCCTTTCATTCAAAGCCCCCAACACAATGGCGCACATTCACGCACCTTTATAATTCTAAATTAAGTTGAGCTTTTTTAAAATTGAAAAACTATTTTGATTTGACCGTGTTTATGCGCTAATAAAGCTTAATTTAAAAAAATTATCAATACATTTTTTGCTCGTTTTTTTTTATTAAAATACCAAACTGTACCTATTGTTACTGTAAGATGGTCAAAGTGTGTTGACATTGTTAAATTTTCTATTGTTGTTGTTTTTGTATCGATAAAGAAATTCCACGAAGGTTTTGGGGAGTGTTATCGATGTTGATGGTCGTCTGCTGGATGTAGATCCGGTACATTCCGGTAACAAGCACCAGCCCTACCATCTCGGGAACATTACACCTTCAAGGCTG
The DNA here is from genome assembly GCF_040869045.1 of Eurosta solidaginis. Taxonomy (NCBI): domain Eukaryota; kingdom Metazoa; phylum Arthropoda; class Insecta; order Diptera; family Tephritidae; genus Eurosta; species Eurosta solidaginis. Next base: position 28,379,703 of record NC_090319.1, read on the forward strand.
TCTCGCCCTCCACTCCCTAGTTTCATCAGGAACTTTTTGTCGCCAGATCCTCTTCTGCCATACAAACAGGATTGGCCATGGGTAGGTGAGCTTATGAATTGGTTTGGGTAAGCTATAAATTGCGCTGGCAGCCATGTACCATGTGTGTTGACATTAGCCGTGTTTTTTAACACGCGTATATCTGTTTACGCTTAAACTTTATATGGATTGCTAAGCGACAAACTTTAAATACACCTCAGAAATTGCTGCGCATAAATTTTGTCCTACTAAATTTCAATACACATTACAATCAGATGTAACTGAAATATGTGTCTTTGTTTCACCACCTACACTAATTCTATGTATTCTATGTGTGTCCACAATTAATCGCAACTGCTTCAGCTATATGTTATACCCTATGGCCATCAGAGCGTTGTGTCTCCGCTTTTCGGTACACCCTGTTGCTAGTTGTTTAACCACAGCCGCTAGATGGGTCTCCTAAGCATTATGTAAGCGAGGATAGGCGTTTTTTTTCACGCGAAAACGAAACGTATATGCGTGTAAAAAAATTTTCTATTGTTGTTGTTTTTGTATCGATAAAGAGACTCCCCGAAGGTTTTGGGGAGTGTTATCAATGTTGATGGTCCTCTGCTGGATGTAGATCCGGTACATTCCGGTAACAAGCACCAGCCCCACCATCTCGGGAACATTGCACCTTCAAGGCGGTCTCGCCCTCCACTCCCTAGTTTCATGAGGAACTTTTTGTCGCCAGAGCCTTTTCTGCCATACACACAGAATTGGCCACGGGTAGGTGAGGTTATGAATTGGTTTGGGTAAGCTATAAATTGCGCTGGCAGCCCCTTGAAAGGGTTGCGCTACACAACTCCTTGAAATGCTTTTTGGCTAAATTTAAAACAAAAGGTGCGCGTCCCAAGTACATGGCCAATTTTATATTCGCAAACCGTGCGTGTTTATAAAATTAGGTCTAGAAAGTCCGTGCCACAACATGCCGAACTGAAGTTGAGAATTCGTGCAATCATGGGGAAATATACTCGTTTACTCGGCGATAGTGGATATATGTAGATGTGGGTGCAATCCCCTACAGAAGTGTATCCAGCAATATTAAAAGCCACCACATACATACACATTTGATTAATATTTTACATTTACGCTTTTTTAAAGGACTTAAATAAGGAGTTACGTAAACTCATATAGTCGTCATGTTTTTATTGCCTTGGTTACAGTTATTTACACAATTTATATAAGTTTGTAAAAATTGTGTTAAAATTAATTTTGTTTATAAAGTTGTGATAACGAATGTCTAAATACAAACGAAGGATTACATGAACTAGAAAAATTGAGTTGATTCAGAACTAGGCGTCATACCAATTTTGGTGAATGCAATTATTGCACGCAAATGGACTGAAAATAGATCAGTGTGAGCGGCTTTTAACAAAATCCAACGGCTAAAAAAAATCGATTCATTCGTTTAAAAAAAGATCGATTTAATCGAATCAAAATCCAGCTCTATTTTATTGGAAAAATACTGGTGCTCCACGTAGTGAATTGCAATTAATTTTAACATGTCATGACTTCAGGTGATAGTACAAGAACAAAAGATTGCTTTGCTTGTCGGTTAGTAAGTGGTTTTGGGCTTATTGCGATGGGTGCTTATATTTTATCACAATCAAAGAACCGGGGAAGACTTGAGATGAATACAATGCGTTTGCTTGCTGGAAGTGAGTATCCTTTCGTAGAGATGCGACGGTCATTTCGAAAATAGTGCACGCCCAATTTAATAATTTCTTTAATAGACTACCCGTTAAAGCTTCGTACCCAGTATTGTATTTTTAAACTAGCGTCGCATTACTAAAAACAGAACTTATTTCTTTGTTTACAATACTTTTGTTTACCTTATATACATTTTGTAGGTGTGATGTTTCTGGGAATAGCACGACTGTCAAATGCACAATTCTTAAAAGCAAATTCGAAAAAATGATGTGTTAAATAAAATATCGGTTACAAATATTATATAATAACAAACGTATGCATTTTATTATTCATCGTCGCTTTCCACAATAGATTCCTCATTATTTTCATCCTCATCATCTTCATCCCAATGTTTGTTTTTCTTATTTGTCATAAAATCTGCCTGTAAAACATTCCATTCAGACTTAGTTCTTCGCTGTGTACTAGGTGTGGCATCGTTATCACTAGCTTCGTCGCTGCTTTCTTCCTCCTTTAATGCTTCATTTTTCACAGAATTGTCAATAGCTTCCGACTTTGCACGATTGCCACTCATAAGAACATCAATAAATTTCCTTTTATTTATATTATTCAATACCGCGTCCTTTCTGCTATCCAAAGGTCCTGCTTCCTCTAGTTTTCTCTGAATATCTTTTTGTTGAATTCGCACGGCGTTAAAAAGTTGTACAACACCACGCGTTGCTACTTTCCGTAAAGTTCGCTCGCGCTCCATATCTTTCCAGGACGGTTTAACACGTAATTCTAGCGGAACATTCTTGCGTTGTTTTATTTGCTCATCAATCTCTTCCTTTTCATCCACTTTCTGTTCGCCTTCTACCTCGAAACCATAATCGAGGGTTTTTGATTTGACTTTGTCGCCTAATTTTACCTTTTTCGCACGTGAAAGTACCAAAGTTTTCTTTTTTTTTGGCTTGGAAGTATTCAGAACTTTAGCTATGCAATCAGCCCATCCTGAGTTGCCTTCTGCCTCATTGGTATGTGCATCAACACTACTGTCCCCGTCAACATCGGAGTCGTCTGAGCTCTGAGCCCTTGGTAGAGCTATAAAAGAGTTAAAATCGTTTTGTTGCTCAATAATTAAATGGTAACATTTAACGAGATGGTATACTACCGGAAAGTGTTCATAGGAGTATCGAAAAATGCATTTTAACCGAAGCGAAAGTTACTGTCAAGGAGGTTCGAGCATCTCCCCATATATTTGGACGTTTTACCACTCGGAGTTACAACAAAAGGCGCAGTTTGACACTCCCACAGCCACTTTCCCAGAAAAATTAGGCAGTCTTATAAAATGTTATCAAATAAATAAATACCTGATTTGCGTTTTTGTTTTGTTACCCCAGATAAAGCCATTTTTGTTTTTGATAAAGGCACGTTTCTGGGTTTGTTTACATCTGTCGAAAGGTGCGCATTATAAATAGATTAGCCAACTATAGTCGGCTAACGCATTAATCGACTGTTTATGCTGTGTTTCCATACAACGAAAAAATCTTTGGTTTCCTTCAAAAACGGTTCCGCTACATTAGACCACGTTTACATATGCCCTAGTCCACAATAAATCGTCAATAGATAATCTAAGATTTGTTCCAAATTTTTGATATCTAGTTATTTAATTAACGATGAGTTAAATACGAAAAAGAAAATACTCTCTCGCTATATGTAAGCTAGGTCTTAACGGCCAGTTAAACTTCCTTAACCCTACTTATCCATATCAAATTGGCATCAGTTATTGGTGAACCTAAAAATCGTGAAAATAAGTCTCTTAGTCGAAACATATCCAAAACAATGAATAAAATTTATAAAAAGTTATTAAATTCACCAACTCAAATATTTTTAGGTTATGGATATGGTGAAAAACCAAAAGTCAATTGGTTGGCTACGATACGGTTACGACCTTAGCGTTACGATATGGCACCAATAATCGATTACATTGATTCCCATAACGCACAAATCATTCACAGAAGATTGCGCATTCACGAGTTCAAAATTGCTTCGTTCTGCGCATCCACGTCACACTTTACTGCTTCAGCGAATGAAAGAAAGAGAAAAAAACAAGAGCTAAAGGAAAATGACGTAAAAATTGCCCATAAAAACAGCTGAACTAATGTTTACATGCGCAATGCGCCATCTTCTATAATTCCATTATGCCCATAAGGTTGGTCGAATCAGCTGTTGTACCAAAGAGGATATATAATCTATATATATAATATATATATAGATTATATATATATATATATATATATATAGATTATCTATCCTCTTTGGTTTTACTTGCCTTGAGAACATCGAGAGTAAGGCCCGTTTGCAGTAGTTGGTTAAGCTCAGCTTAAACTTCCGTTAAAGTAGACTGAAAAACTGCAGAATAAGTTAAAGCGTAGTTTAACTGACAAACTGAGTTAAACTTGTACTGAAAAATCGAGCCTAAATAAAGAACTCAAAATAAAAGGTTTATTTTAAGAAAAGGAACATTTTTATTCCGTTTGCTGATGATGCTGCGTGAAAGGGGTTAAACTAAGTTTAATAAATACGCAACAAACGGCCTCTTAGATTGCCAAAAACTACAGGAGCATTCAAACTGTATTTCGTTTACGCAATAGGTGTCCCTATTGTCTGCAGATGCCAATTTACAACAACTGTCAAATCTATTTTGATTTTGATTTTGACTGTGCTGTATCAATTTTATTTGATTGTAAATTAATACAAAACAGCATTTTGATGTCTTTTCATTACCCGCTTAGAGTTAAAGATTTGCCAATTCTTGAACCAGACTCAGACGACGACAATGTGGAACATAAGTATGAAGAAATTGCTTGATTTATTCATACTAAATTAAAATATTTCACTAGGCAGCCGAACAAGGAAGCGCCACATAACGACTCCGTACGCAACAGCTCAGGAATAGTGACATCTTCAAAGAGCCTTGGTGCTTTTAGTAATATGATGTTGTATGTATATTTAAGCTTCCCTTGTTATTATTTCTACAAGCGAATTTTTTCTTTAACAGTCCAAAGCGCAGCTCTGAGCTACCAACCCTGGATTCGGATGAATCTGAAGAAGAGGAAGACAACCCTAACACGGACAATCTCAATTGCGCAATACTAAATGATTCCTTCATCAACAGTCCTGCTGACTATTCTGTACTGAATACGCCTGGCTCAAGCTCTGCAACCAAAAAAAAACGCCGTAATGAAAATCTCTCCTTTCTCTCCGATTTTAATAGATTAAGCGTGCATGCAGATGATAAAGAAAATGTAGATAAGTATTTAGAAGAGTCATCTTTGTCAATGTTCAATAAAACCAGTCAACCAATCGCTGTTAGTATAGAAAGAAAAACGCATTCAAGCCGCAATATATCATCTTGCCCACTGCAAAGCATAAAAGAGGACCAAGTGGCTAACAATAAAAGTGGCGGTGAAAGTGAAAGTTTGAGCAGTGGCGGCGCAACAGCTGGTGGAGCATTGCAACGATTTCATTCCGATCCTACATCGCAACATCAATCGAAGCGGTTGGAATTAGATACGCCCTTACGGCAAACTGAAAGTACAATAGATACAGAAGCATATAACGCTAAAGCTTCAGCATCCACTACTGGACCAACTGGTGACACACTATTCGCCACACCACAAGTACGCTCCTTCTCTGTGCAACGCCGACCACGAGAACTGTGTTCTACGCAATCGCAAAAGGCACGCTCTGCCATTGCAAATGAATTTCGTTCGCAAAAGGTTCTTTTTCAGACACCCATGGCAATTACACGCGCACCTATCGTATGCTTACCCAACGAAAGTATTACATTATCGCTTTGTGATACAATTGGTGGTGGTGCTGCGAATACACCTAACACCGCTGAAAGTACTCCACAGGAAAAAAACAAAGTGAATAATAAATTAAAGTCGGCTGAGGTAAAATCAAAAAAATCGTTAGAAAAAGCATTCGACTGTCCAGTAAAATTAGATGATTCGAAAGCAAACGAACAAGCTAACTCGAAAACTCAAGAAAAAAGCACAAGCTCAAATAAAAAGGATGGTATTTTATCCATAAACAATGAAGAATACACAATCGAAAAGAAAATTGGTTGCGGTGGATCCAGCTCGGTTTATTTGGCGCATAGAAATGGCAATGGGAAAGAGTGTGCTGTAAAGGTGATAAATGCATTTTTAAAATCTGTGATACTAAAAGAACATGTTAAAAAAAATCTAAATTTTGTTGTAGGTTGTTGATCTACGCGGGGATCCCGTAGTTGTTGAAGGTTACTTAAACGAAACGAAACTGTTAGCAAAACTTCAAGGCAATGTATGTGTCGTAGCGCTATATGACTAGTAAGTGATCATATCTTATACATACACGTGAAATATTTTGTGTTAATATGAGCCTAACACGTTCACAGCCAACTTCTACAAAAGGAATCACGTCTCTTTCTCGTTATGGAAAAGGGTGACTCTGATCTACATAAAATCTTGCAAAGCTACACCACAAATTTGCCATTATATGTACTTATGAATTTTTGGTATCAAATGTTGCAAGCCGTTAACTACATACATCAAAATGGTAAATATATGCATATCGACTTCAGTTTATTATGTCTTGAAATTAAGTTTAAGTAGAAATATGAACCTTTATTATAGTTTATTGACTTAACTCGTCGGTGTTGTAATATCGCTACAGAAACTCGATGAAAATTACATAGTGTTATCGATATAATATTCGATGGCTGTATACGATCTGGTACGTTCCAGACCACATCGAAACCTTATATCAAAACTTTTGTTGTTTATGCTGTTGTTGTATTAACTATAAAGACACTACCCGAAGGTTTTGGTGAGTGTTATCGATGTTGATGGTCCTTTTCCGGATATAGCTCCAGTACGTTCCGGAAAAAAAGCACCATTGAGGTACTAGCCCGACCAACAACAACAACACTACAGATGTCTTAATATTTATTAATTACTTTTCTTTAGTTTTAAGATTTATATCTAAAAATACATAAATATTTAACTATTATCTGTTATATTTAATTTGATTAATTTAATTTATTATTATAAATGTTCAATTTTTATAGCTCACGCTTAGAGATGGGAAAGGGGTAAATACGCAAATGGTAAATACCCGGTAAATTCGTTATATGTATATGGTAAAAATAGGTAAATACCCAAATGTTTACCCAAAAGCAGGGTAAAAATAATCTTTTGAAAAATATGGGAAACAAAGACACAAATTCAATCCAAAATGTACCCATTTGTCCTATATTGGTGGGTAGTTATCCATTACGCTATCGGTTGAATTAGTTTTAATCTGTAATCCAGTGTTTTTCAAAAATATCTAGCCAATAATGCATGTCGTTGCAAAAATTTAAGTTTACCCAGTAATCATTTTAAGTCAAAAAAAGAGTCGGAAAAATATCTAAATTGGAGCGTTTACATTCGGTATGTGCTCATTTGGGAGGCCAAAACCAATGTATTTCCTTCTTGCAATGGTCGTCCTATATGAGCCTATTGACGTATATTATTTGAGCCTAAATAAGAGTCCGACATAAGTCTTAAAAAGCGTTTAAACAGCTCATATTATACTCTACTGGAACTCTCTGGCATCATTTTTAACTAATAAACTCTGATTATGTGACACCTATATGGCCTATTTATAAGGCATCGTCAGCGCTTGTTGGGGTCATATATAGTTCGACACACCTGGACAGAGCGTGGCAGCTTTGCGGTCACATTAAAAATGTCGAGAAGCGTCCATGAGCGGAAAAACGTTGATGCTTATACAAAAAGAGAATAGCAAGGGTAACAATAATGTACAAATGTAATTCATTTTATATTAAAATGAAAAAAATTCGTAACCAAGTTTCAAAATTTGTTCCAAACTCGCTGTGACGAACATAAATAGTTGATAAATGATAATTTTTGCATGCTAGGTTAGGAGCTTTTAGGCCGTTAAATAAAAGGCAAAAATTAAATTTTCTTTTACCCTCCTACGCGTTTCGACACTTGTTTTGGACTCGTTGCGGATTCTTAAATTATGAGCGCCGTGAGCATGTTTGAGGGGTAGCTTTGTTTGCGTAAATATGTGTAGCCTATAACCATTCTCTTACAGTTCTGGAGTTCAATATGGGTCCAAAAAATATCAGCTTCAAAAATACTATCACCTTAGAGCCTTTTATGACTCCAATTTGATGAAATTATGAACAAACGAAAAATATTAAAATCAGTAAACTAGGCAGCTCCGGAATAAAAACTCAGAAATTTTTCTGCAACAATTTATTCTAAATAAAAAGTTAATTCAACTAATACTTATTTCATTTCTATCTTATTCTCATGGGAGTTTTATCACAACAATTTTCTCCCCTATGTTTTCCGCTTCGGATATATGGCAACAATTCTTCCTAAAAGCCCTGAAGTAGTGTCATTAAAAGACTCAAAATTAGCAGTATATGACGCCAATAAGGCTCATATATGATATCGGAAGGAGGCCTGTATAAGACTTATGTTAGAGGCAAAATATGAGCATATAGCATTCGCTTCAGGCTCCTAAATGAGTTCATAACGAGTGCACAGGATCCAAAGTTTGGACTTCTTTCAGACTAATTGTTGACTACGGGTGTTTGCTGGGTTGTTTGTTTAAAATCAAAAATGAAAATTTTTTAATTTCAAATGACGTATACATTTAATTCCTGAATTGTAACTCCAAGCAGCCTCGATTCAAATGATTTTTAAATACCCAAAAAAAGATACAAAAAATGAATATTCCGGGTATTTTCGTGGTATTTACCCATAAAAATGGTAAATACCCGGTAGAATCCCAACCCTACTCATGCTATCCATGAATAGCTCTGTTAAATAATTTGTCAAAATTGTTGCGCTAGGAACAAATTTTGAAATAAAATACAAAATACAAATACAAACCTTTTTAGGCCATTCCACACTCCCCACCCCCTAGTTCCATGAGGAACTTGTGGTCGCCAGAGCCTCGCCTGCGAAATATGTGTATGATACATTCATATTGTAACAGGATTCCTCTCGCGTAGGTGAGGTTGACATTTGGGTTGCGGAAGCTTTGAAGCTATAGAGCTTTCAATGTGGTTATATAATGGTGCTTGTAATCGTAACGTACCAGATCTACAAAGGACCAGTAACATTGATAGCACTCCACAAAACATTCGGGGGGGTGTCTTTATCGCCCCAACAACAACCACAATAACCAGTACTTCACTCAAGTTCAGTGTAGGGTTTAACTACGGCCTTAGTATATATACACTTCATGGAACCTGAAACGAGGCATAAATTCGAGATACTTGCAGCATAATATATATATAATTTTTTTACGTCATAGTCAAACTCTTGGTAAAGCATTTTATGTAAGAATGGCTAAACATCTACAGCCCAATTCGGCAGCAGTGGAAGGGGGAGACCTACACTTATTTAAGAGAAACAGGCGGAGGAAGACTCCTTTGTGCCTTTCCCGGAATATCCGAAAGCCACTTTTTTTCGAAATTGAGTTAGTGCTCGATTCGATATCTGTAAACGTTAATCTTTCCAGAAAATAACAGTTTACACTGTCATATCCAAAACTCAGGTTCATGTATCGAAATTTCTCATAACCGAACAACTCAGCGTTTTTCCCGGCATAAACAAGTTTTTTTTTTTTCAATATTTGAACTTTTGCAACGCAAACAATGATATTAAAGAAAAGGTCATTAATCTTTGCAACTTGTGACAAACACTTCAAAACCTTAAAGGCTGTTTTTTCGAAAACAGCTGTAAGTGACTTTTTCGGGTATGCCGAGGACCACAAACTAAATACTAGTTGGACTATATTAAACAGCTAGTTTTATCCTTTACAGCATATTTGTAAATTAATATATTTTTACAGGTGTCATTCATTCTGACCTAAAGCCAGCAAATTTTCTAATGATCAATGGCCGTTTAAAATTGATAGATTTTGGTATTGCGAGCAATATTGCAATGGATTCAACAAGTATTATAAAATTTTCACAAGCCGGCACTTTCAATTACATTAGCCCAGAGGCACTAATTGACACATCAACTGGTTCTAGTCCGATGCGTAGTAGTAATCAGCCAAAGATAAAGGTAGATAACAATCTTAAAATGTAAACATTTTATTTTTTTGTTTTTTTCATTTTATTTCGATCTCTCTCTCGCATTTTGTAGATATCAACGAAATCGGACGTTTGGTCGCTAGGATGTATATTATATTTACTTCTATATAAACGCACACCATTTTCGCATATAAAAAATATCTATGCTAAGATAAATGCGATTACAAGTCCAACAACCAATATTGAGTATCCAACTATACCATTGTATTATCCAGCTATGCTTGTTCATGTAAATATTTACATATATATGATGATTAATTAATTTTTTACTTTTATTATTACTAGAGTTGACCTAAGGTAACACTTTATTGCAAAAAGAAATGGAATTTCAAATACACAAAGTCAATTTTTTTTTTCGGTTTCGAAAAATTTAAGTCGTTTAATAAAGACTCTCACACGAGTCGATTTTCTGGCCGAATTCTTGATGTACAACCATCAAATACCTTATAATTTGGTTGAACATCAAAAATAGATTCGTGTAAGAGAGCTCTAACATATTTAGTAGACGCAAACGAAGTTAGCGCGAAAAATAGCAATAAGAGATAATCAAATTTCAATATTTTTCCCTTATTCAACATGTTTTAAAATTCGGGCGCTCATCATATAAAAGAGAATTTCAAACTGGAAGTATTGGAGCCACTTCCATATCAAATCTAAAAAAATATAGTCAAGGAATCTTTCTTTATAATCATAACTATGTTATTTGACTTTCAGTTCTGAATAGAAGAGTACTTTTTAGTTATTTAACTTTTTCTTCGCTTTCAGATGGCGAGAAATTGCTTGCAGCATAATCAAAAGAAACGCCCATCTTGCGCCGAACTACTGCAGTATCCATTCAATATGGTTATACCGATACAAAACTTAGCGGTACCATCCACAGTTAAAGAGAAAAACTGATAATAATATATACATATAGAGTATACAAATGCTTAGTTGTAGATTTTACTTGTAAGAAATTATGTGAGTTAATTTGTTTTTATAGTATATTATTCATTGTTTAGGTAACAAAAATGTCGAAGCGCACGAAATTTCTACTGAAACTATTTATCTTATATGTAAGTGCACAGCAAAAATATAAAACCGTATATTTAAAAAAAAAAAAATAGCATAATTTTTTTTTATTTTAGAGAAAACATTTTGGGTGGCATAGCTTAGAAGGTTTAATGTGGTCTTGTAAAGCTAGTACCTTAATGGTGCTTTGTTACCGGAAGGTGCCTGGTCTATACACGGCAAAGGACCATCAACATCGAAATACTCCCCAAAATGTTAGGGGAGTGCCTTTATCGTTAATACAACAATAACATTAATATACTATCCCGACCATCTCTGTTACTTCGATATTATTTTCTGTGCGATTTTGCTATGGCTTCGTGGACATTTGGCTATTGTTCGAGGTATTGATTTGAAATAAAAACAAGTAAAGGTGTCTTAGTTCAGGTGTAACCGAATATATATACTCAGCGTGATTTTCAATTGTACATTTCATTTCAGATAAATTACTTTTCTACCTAACACGTGGCACCGCCCGTTTAAAAAAAATGTCTCCCCATTTCCTCTTACAATAAAACTTGATAAGTGAAATATCATTGATTCTAAGCTATTTTTTGCTAAGTTATAGCTTATTATTCTAGTGTACGACCCTTTTAAACTTGTTTTATATCTAAGTTGCCGTGGTTTTTAACCGATCCCGTTCATTTTTACCAGAAATATTTTCTACTATAGGGAAAATTTGTGTACCCAATTTTATTACGATCCGTTTCTTCGAGTTATGGCTCACGAAACATAGAAAATTGCTTAGTCATAAAAGGGGTGGTGCAACGCCCATTTTTTTAAATTTGAAGTATTTCCTATTTATTGTTATAAATCCACTTGGGAAATTAAATACCATTGATATAAAGCTCTTTTTTGCAAAGATATAGCTTATTTTATCCGTCCACGACCCTTTTAAAAATCTTTTTTATAAAAGTGGGCGTGGTCCTTAATCGATTTAGTTAATTTTTCTTCATAGCATTCCTTATAGTAAAGGCAACCTCTCTGCCGATTTTCTTTAGGATTGGTTTAACGATATTTGATTAATGATTAATAATATTTGTAAAATTGATTTTATCACAAGAGGGCGGTGCCACGCCCATTTTAAAATTTTTATCAAGAGTCTCAATATCAGTCCACACGTCAAATTTCAACATTCTAGGTGTATTATTTACTAAATAATCAGTTTTATGTGTTTTCCAAAATGTTATATATATAAAAAGTGGGCGTGGTTATCATCTGATTTCGCTAATTTTCAATACCAATCTATTCTGGGTCCAGATAAGCTCGTGTACCAAATTTGGTGAAGATATCTCAATATTTACTCAAGTTATCGTGTTAACGGACGGGCGGACGGACGGACATGGCTCAATCAAATTTTTTCGATACTGATGATTTTGATATATGGAAGTCTATATCTATCGCGATTCCTTTATACGTGTACAACCAACCGTTATCCAATCAAAGTTAATATTTAAGAAATCATGAGCTTAACACCGGCTTATAATAGCCGTGTTTTTTAACACGCGTATATCCGTTTACGCTTAAACTTTATATTGACTGCTAGTCGACAAACTATAAATACACCTCTGAAATTGCTGCGCATAGATTTTGTCCTACTAAATTTCAATACGCATTATACTCAGATGTAACTGAAATATGTGTCTTTGTTTCACCCTCTACACTAATTATATGTATTCTATGTGTGTCCACAATTCATCGCAACTGATTCAGCTATATGTTATACCCTATGGCCATCAGAGCGTTGCGTCTCCGCTTTTCGGCACACCCTGTTGCTGTAGCTAGTTGTTTAACCACAGCCGCTAGATGGGTCTCCTAATCATTATCTAAGCGAAGATAGGCGTTTTTTAACACGCGCAAACGAAACGTATACGCGCGTGTTAAAAAACACGGCTAATAATTGAATTTCAATTATTATGTTTTCTAAGAGAAACTGAAAAGAATGAAACATTTACTGGCATATTGCTATGGAACCATTTCGAAAACCGCCAACGTAATCATCATCAGGCAATTTTGTAATGTTATCAAAGGTTTCACCGGGATTCGAACCGGCGGTTTTCGAAATGGTTCCATAGCAATATGCCAGTAAATGTTTCATTCTTTTCAGTTTCTCTTAGAAAACATAATAATTGAAATTCAATTATTATAAGCCGGTGTTAAGCTCATGAATTCTTAAATATATGTAAGTATAAACTGAACACACCATTAAACAAACATACATAAAGTTAATATACTCTGTGTGCAAAGCACGCTGAGTATAAAAAATTGTGGTAGCGCGCGAACAGGTAAGTGTGAATTTTAAAATGTACAAATTTTTCCTTCATACAATTTATACGAAGGAAAAGTGTACATTTCAAAGTTCACGCTGAGATGGGCGTTAGAAAAAAAGAAACCAAGTTTTTCAACGGGGCATTCTTCAATCGTTTGCTGAAACGAAACATGCCGATCTGGAAGTCGAGGTAAGGCGATCTTCGACGTGCAAGTTTTTCATTCCAATGTTCAACTCTTCTGTGTTAAACATTTAATAAAATCATTAAAGAAAAATGTTTAACCTAAACGGTTTTATTGAAAACAATACTTACATGAAGTAATAATAATACTAAAAGATAGAAAATATTTAGGTAGGTCCCACGTACTAGTCATCCACACTCCTCACCAATCTAGGGCGTTGGTCAGACAAAAAAAATAAAAGCGTGGACCGCGTCAAAGTTCTATTGATAGTCCACGGCTTTACAAATGATATTTTCATATATGTATAAATAAGACCAACTAAACCTTAATCAGGTTATGCTTCGCCTCCCGTTTTTAGAAATATCACGCGCACAACGTTTTTATTTATTTGTCTGATCAACGCCCTAGATTGATGAGAAGTGTGATGACTAGTACCTGGGACCTACCTATTTATTTTCTACCTTTTAGTATTATTATTCTTCATGTAAGTATTGTTTTCAATAAAACCGTTTTACTTAAAAAAAATTTTTTAATTATTTTATTTTCAAGTTTTTAGTCTTTATTTAATTGCCTATTATTTCTCATTCTATTTAGTTCATTTACTGACTCATTATTATAAGGACTCTTTCCTGACAATTTTTTACAATCTAAGTCCTCAATACATAATCATTCCAAAGACTTTACTCGACTCTGTGCCACGTCTGCTTGTCCCTCCTCAAACTACAAAATATTTTGATGTCACTTCTACTGGACTGTATGTAATAAATAAAAAAAAAAAATAAATGTAAGGCGCGATAACCTCCGAAGAGATCTAAGGCCGAGCTTATCTTCCAATTTGCGTCGTGCTCCTCTTGATTTTCCCTACAAAGTGGCCGGACGGGACCTACATGATTTTATGCCGACTCCGAACGGCATCTGCAAGGCAGATGAGTTTTCACTGAGAGCTTTTCATGGCAGAAATACACCCGGATCGCTTGCCAAACACTGCCGAGGGGCGACCCCGCTTAGAAAAATTTTCTTCTAATTGGAAAACCTTATTTCTAAAATTTTTGATGTTGCTTTGCCCGTAATATTTGTTCCTTGTATGTAATATTTGTTCCAAATATGAGCCAAATCGGACATCATAGGTCGCTTTCTATTGATGTATGTATTAGGTGTTCCAAATATGGACAAAATCGGACATCAAATACGATTTTTTTGAATATCTCGATCCTTGCGCCACTTAGCGGCGATTTTTTTCATAGATCGCTTTCTATTCTTGTATGTTTTATGTGTTCCAAATATGAGCCAAATCGGACCACAAATACGATTTTTTGAATATCTCGATCACTGCGCCACCTAGCGGCGATTCTTTTCATCGGTCGCTTTCTATTCCTGTATGTAATATGTGTTCCAAATATGAGCCAAATCGGACCAAAAATACGATGTTTTGAAATATTTCGATCCATGCGCCACTTACCTACCTATCGGAGTTTTTTCTTATTATTGCATTGTCATCGCGTTCTGGATTATATTCCAAGTTTCAAGCTTTTAGCTTATCGGGAAGTTAATTAAATTTTAATTACAAAATTCGTTCACAACGGCCGTGCAGCCGGCCTGTCAAGTCGTCGGGAAAATAAATAAATGAAATAGGTATAATAGACTAGATCGAAAAACGTTGTTTCAAAAATACGCTTAAAGCTTATGTTGAGAGGGTATCGGAAAATGTCTGAGCTTCCTTCGAGGTCATTTTCTTAAAGTTCTTTCTGCTAAACCAGTTGTAACCCCCTAATGTATGATTTTCTCTTCACCAAACTATGAAAAAAACGAATACGCGAATACGATTGCAGAGCTCAAAAGGACATTAAAGGGAACTAGTGATATTCTTAAGGCAAAATCAAGGGCATATCAAATTTAAAAATTCAGAGGCGGATTTTTGTAACATTTAAATTTCGTATGGGGACCAACACACTCTAATGTATTATGAAAAAAAAACACCAAATAGGGACAGCCCTATTACAATCAATTACAAGAGTTTGCTCGACAGACACATTTTTTGACAATTGCAGCCATTTTTCTCCCAAATCGAAATGACATCCGTTAACTGTGTTGTTTCTTGGCGATTTTTCGAAAAATATTAGTAGTAGAAATAGGAAGCAATCAGTTTACAAATACCCGATAAGTACTTAACTGCATAATTCCTTAGAACAATTTTTAAATTTTATGATGAATATATTAACTATGCCATAATCTATTAGTGTGGTTTTATGAAAAGTACGGACATCAAGGAATTGTGCTCTTTCGTAAGCCTATGAACATGTGAAACCTAAACCAATTCAAAATTCATCGTTCCTCGCCAAAAACTCGACTAGTAAATCGATTCACTTAAAAATGTCATTGGTAAATAATGGAGATGCCAAATGTACTCATTGGGCATGTTAACTTATTCATTCCGTATGTTCGGAACATTCATCTCCATTTAAGAATTTGGGGAATCGGTTTATATTTGGAACAATATGCATATACTTATTTGATATATTCGGACCTCGTGACGTAGTATAAAATGAACGTGTTCCGATTATTCTAAATTAACGGTTTATCCGGAAGACTTCCATGAATACTTAACGGAAAAGAAATTTCAGAATAAGGTGAAAACTCGCTGTGTAGCAGGACCGCACAAAAACTTAGCTCTTCTGTCAAAGTCAATGCCGGAATATAAAGTTCTAAGACAATAAGCCATTTTCTGTTTTTTTTTTTTATCAGTTCATTGCGGCTGCTGAGTAAGAGTCCATGTCGGCTGCCTGTTCAAAATATTAAAAAAAAAATTCCCATTTCAGGATTTGTCACAAAACGCCCTATATTAGAATTAGATTGAAGAACACCTTATCTCAGAATGCTTTTCATTAACTCACTCTTATGTCAAAATGCATAAGTTCAATGCTCAGATAGGGAGTTTTTGAAACAAATTTTGATAGTCTATTTTTGAATAAATTCCTAACGTACGGCATTCTTCAAACAAATTGTGAAAGAATGACCAAACCAATATCAATTCACGAAATATTTAGTAGAAAATGAATTATTTCCTCCAAAACATGTTGGCATTCACTACTAATATACTACTAAAGGTACTTTTCTACTACAATTTTCGCTGAAGGGGATTGAATTATTCCCCATTTTCCTTACTTCGTAAAAGCAGCCCGTCCAGATTTTTCAATTTGGGAGTGTCAAAGCTCTGTCATCATTGGAGAACAAACCTCTGGTAATTGAATCATGGGGACAGCCTCTCAAAATTCATTCGAAATATGAACGTCTGCTTATAAAAAAAGCAGAAAAAGTTATTTTACAAATTGCATCAGTTATGTTTATTATTTAACTTAAATGAATTTTTTAATAGTATAACAAGATGTTTTGGAAACAAGAAATTGAGTAATTTTTAAGCATCTTTATAAAAGTTTTTAACTTTTTATTTAGAATTTTAGAAAACTTTTTTTAAATACATAATTTTAATCTAATAACGTACAAGATTGAAGCCTCTTAAAATTCGTATTTTTTTTTTTTTGATAAACTTATTATCTTTTTATATCTAAAACTCATTTCGGAGTTAAGGGGCTTCAAACTTGTAGTTTGTTAGTCTAAAATTACTTACTGAAGGTTTCGTAAGATTAAAAAAATTTCATAACTTGACTCCAAAATTGCAAACTTAAACAAGTAAGGAAGGCTAAGTTCGTGTGTAACCGAATATTACATACTTATGTAGCTGAGAGCTTAGCTGCGTTTGTTTCGTAGGGTTTCGTAGATTGTTTATAATTGGTTTTCAATTCCATATCACATACATTTGTGAAATATCGACTAAATTGTAGACCAAGGGTGACGTTTTTTGGAGCGATTTTCCTTCATCCTTTGTCAAATAAGGGAAAATCACCATGTAGGAAAATGAACCTAGGGTATCCCTGGAATGTGTTTGTATTAGAGATATATGCCGCCGATAAACGCCGCCGCCGCCGCCGCCGCCGCCGCCGCTGATTTTGGCCATTTTTCGCACGCCGCCGCCGAATGACAAAAATATCTGCCTGGCGGCGGCGGCGTTGGGCGCGTTACTATATTTTCTACTCTTTTAAGACTGTCTAGGCCATTTATTCTTAATTTCGAAAATTGGTCCGATATGGTCGAAAGGGGTATCAGGGGATGCGCATCACTGCCAGTTAAAAAAATCTAATTGGTAAATTTAACACTTTCTAACCGTTCAAGAGTTATTTGAGAAAACAGGCGCTTTCAATGGAGGCTTAACACGGACTTCGCATCACCAAATTCACTAAGTTATTAAAACAAAACACTAAAAGAAATGTTATGTAATAAATTTACATGCTCACTTCGCATAATTTTTTTTCAAAAAAATAATAAAGAACAATAAATTTAAATAAAATGACCTAAGTCGAACATATTTTCAAATTGTCCTCAAGTTGTTAAAAAAGCAAGTTACCCGAAAAAGGTGCCGAGATTTATATCCCGATTGGCTGAAGAATAAGCGAAGTCAGTGATTCAAAATCCTTTAGTAGGCTCCAGTGGTTTAAATTGAAATGATTCTCAGCTCACACTTAAGTTGCATATATCTTCAACACGTATGAGAGGGGTTTGAAAAATCACTTTATTTGCTGAATTATAAAATAGCGTCTGAAATCTTAATTTTGATTTTCACACTTCATCATTCAACACCCAAGTCTCCCGGTTCGACATTTCCTAAAGTTGAGACACCATCCCCAACTAGTCCATTGGAGTGAATCACATTGGATATAGCCTATCAACCATGTTTAAATATGACCAACACGTGACGGCTCCTGTTACAAATGTGAATACGTAGGCACATTTTTTAACCAGGTTAGGTTTTGTCCTTCGCAAGAACACTCAAAGTGGTGAAGTAAAAGCTTCTCAAGACAGTCGAACAAATGACCGTGTGTTTTACTAGCCTAACGTAGGGGATAGTCGAACTAGTCTGAAAACTGAGGGCGGTCGTCCATAATGAGCTGTTATATGATAAGGCCGGAAACGAAGACTATTGAAGTCAAAGTATCGAACACAAACGTCTACAAATTTTGGTCTACATTTTAGCATTTTTTTCACGGTGTTTATAAAGTTTAAATTATGTAGATGCGCCAAGGATTATACGATTTTCACCCATGTGTTACGCAATGATATCCACTTAGACTGCTTATGATTTCGAGAGCGGCATCCTTGGCCGAATAGTCACTCCCTAACGTTTCAAGGTATATTTTTTGGTGTAGTTCGGAAGCATAGCGTGACAAACGCACCCGTCAGAAAGTCTGCGGTGCTACACCTAGAGCTTCTAGGAAAGTGACGTCAACGAAGGTATGAGTTCGAAGTCGCTGTCCTATGGCTTGTGTGCTGGCATATGGTATAAGGGCCAGGATGCGTGGTAGCGACTGGTGGTCGGGATTGCTACTGTTCGCGCGTCGGGAATTGTAGCTCCTAGAAACAACCGAAAAAACTGAAGGTGCACTTTTGCGCGATCAACAATACGTTAGCATTGATGGTGATCGTTAAAGCTGTGCCACGAGAGTCATGACTATTAGCAGATAATTGATAGCAACCGTAAGTGGCCTTTATGCGTGACCAGCATGTAGCCACAAATAATTTAAAGAAATCGTGCCGACCACGTGTATTAGAGTTAGCCCAGAACATCTCCTTCGGTGAAACTACGCTACAAAAGTGTGACCATTTTAAGTATTTCTCCCTCTCTCCGCAAGGAGCTACACCCCAAATTTTCTAAACGATACGCGAGATTTTGAGGCAAAACGTCGGTTTCCATAAATACATATAAACAAAACCTTTCCAAATATTTTTTTTTTTAATTTTCGCTTTACAAGCCTCTCGGTTACTCATCCGCAAATTAATGATATTGTTCCAGATCGTCAAACATACCATTGACGTCAGTAGTATGTTTCCATATTCATTAGTTGTGGACAATATGACACTCTGAAATCAAGCCATTCAATTCAGAGATGATATGGTGCAACAAAACACAAAAATAAAAGAAATTTTCAAAACGGGCGTGGCTCCGCCCTTTTTCATTTAATTTGTCTAGGATACTTTTAATGCCATATGTCGAACGAAACATTACCAATCCTTGTGCAATTTGGTAGAGGCTTAGATTCTAGGACGATAACTGTTTTCTGTGAAAAAGGGCGAAATCGCTTGAAGCCACGCCCAGTTTTTATACACAGTCGACCGTCTGTCCTTCCGCTCGGCCGTTAACACGATAACTTGAGCAAAAATCGATATATCTTTACTAAACTCAGTTCACGTAATTATCTGAACTCACTTTATATTGGTGTAAAAAATGGCCGAAATCCGACTATGACCACACCGACTTTTTCGATATCGAAAATTACTAAAAATGAAAAAAATGCCATAATAATATACCAAATACGAAAAAGGGATGAAACAATGGTAATTGGATTGGTCCATTGACTCAAAATATAACTTTAGAAAAAAACTTTGAAAAATGGGTGTGACACCTACCAAATTAAGTAAAAGAAAATGAAAAAGTTTTGCAGGGCGAAATCAAAAGCCCTTGGAATCTTGGAAGGATAACTGTTCGTGGTATTACATATATAAATAAATTAGCGGTACCCGACAGATGATGTTCTGGGTCACCCTGGTCCACATTTTGGTCGATATCTCGAAAACGCCTTCACATATACAACTACTACCACTCCCTTTTAAAACCCTCATTAATACCTTTAATTTGATACCCATATCGTACAAACAAATTCTAGAGTCGCCCCTGGTCCACGTTTATGGCGATATCTCGAAAGGCGTCCACTTATAGATTTAAGGCCCACTCCCTTTTAAAATACTCATTAACACCTTTCTTTTGATACCCATATCGTACAAAAAAAATTCTAGAGTCACCCCTGGTCCACATTTATGGCGATATCTCGAAAAGCCGCCCCCTATAGAACTAAGGCCCACTCCCTTTTAAAATACTCATTAACACTTTTCATTTGATATCCATATTGTACAAACGCATTCTAGTCACCCCTGGTCCACGTTTATGTTGATATCTCGAAAAGGCGTCCACGAATAGAACTAAGGCCCATTCCCTTTTAAAATACTTATTAACACCTTTCGTTTGATACCCATATTGTACAAAAGCATTCAAGAGTCAACCCTGGTCCACCTTTATACCGATATTCCGAAAAGGCGTCCACCTATAGAACTAAGGCCCACTCACTTTTAAAATACCCATTAACACTTTTCATTTGATACCCATATCGTACAAACAAATTCTAGAGTCACCCCTGGTCCACATTTATGGCGATATCCCGAAAAGGCGTCCTCCTATAGAAACTAGGCCCACTCCCTTTTAAAATACTCATTAACACTTTCATTTGATACCCATGTCGTACAAACAAATTCTAGAGTCAGCCCTGGTCCACCGTTATGGCGATATCCCTAAATGGCGTCCATCTATAGAACTATGACCCACTCCCTCTTAAAATACTCTTTAATACCTTCCATTTGATACACATGTCATACAAACACATTCCAGGGTTACTCTAGGTTCATTTTACTACGAGGTGATTGATTTTCGCTTATTTTGTCTCCATAGCTCTCAACTGAGTATGTAATGTTCGGTTACACCCCAACTTAGCCTTCCTTACTTGTTCGTATTTGGTATTGAATTATGGCATTTTTTTTTTTAATTTTTCGAAATTTTCGATATCGAAAAAGTGGGCGTGGTCGTAGTCGGATTTGGGCTGTTTTTAAACCAAGATAAAGTGAGTTCAGATAAGTACGTGAACTAAGTTTAGTAAAGATATATCGATTTCTTCCCAAGTTATCGTGTTAACGGCCGAGCGGAAGGACAGACGGTCGACTGTATAAAAACTTGGCGCGGCTTCAACCGATTTCGCCCATTTTCACAGAAAACAGTTATCGTCATAGAAGCTATGCCCGACAACGGATAGAAAGATTGCCATGAAATTTTTAGGATAACTTAATAGGAACCCGGAGAGTGTTTGTGAAGTTTTTTTTTCGGGAAGTGGACCAGGGACCGATTTATTATAAACTGTCGTATATATGGCTCGATTTGCCTGAAATTTGGTATGTAGGTAGCGTTATATCTAGAATAAAATGTCGGATAATGTTTCTTCCGGGAAGTGGACCATGATACATATTGGTGACTAGGGTCTCGAGAAATAGGACAAAAAGTGGACCCGGGCGCCCCTAGAATGTGTTTATACAATATGGATATCAAATGAAAACTGCTGATGAGTGCTTTAGTACAGGGTAGTTTTCATACCTATTGGTGACTAGGGTCCCGAGATATAGGCAAAACGTGGACCTGGCACCCCTAGAATGTGTTTATACAATATGGATATCAAATGAAAGCTGTTGATGAGTGCTTTAGTACAGCGTGGTTTTCATACCTATCAGTGACTAGGGTCTCGAGATATAGGCCAGAACGTGGACCCGGGCACCCCTAGAATGTGTTTATACAATATGGATATCAAATGAAAGCTGTTGATGAGTGCTTTAGTACAGGGTAGTTTTCATACCTATTGGTGACTAGGGTCTCGAGATATAGGCCAAAACGTGGACCCGGCACCCCTAGAATGTGTGTATTTTGGATATCAAATGAAAGCTGTTGCTGAGAGCTTTTAAGTAATTTTCATTGTGATATTCGATTTAGTCGCATCAACCTGGCAAAACTGATAAATATGCATGCGAAGCCGAAATAAAGACATGAATTAATAATACCTACATATGTACCTATTTACATACGTCCTATTCGATTTGCCTGAATTTGGTACATATATAAATGTGTCTATATTAGTATTTCCGATGCTTTTTTCCGGGAAGTAGACCAGAGGCGGACTGGGACTGGGATTAGGACTGGGACTGAGACTGAGACTCGGAGTGGGACTGGGACTGAGACTCGGAATGGGACTGGAACAAAATACATACCATCCTCTAGGACTGGCAATAAGATATGAAGAAGAATGAGAAAAATTTGAGAGAAGAGAGAAGGAGGAGACTGAGAAAGAGATAGAATGAGACCAAGATGGAGATAGATGAAGCGAAAAATACGGAGGGAGGAGTAAATATAAGGATTAGGAAAAAGTGTAGAGGGGCGAGGGAGAGTTAGACGGAAAATGCTTATTAAAATGTATGCAGATATACAAATTTAGGGCAGAACAACGTCTGCCGGGTCTGCTAGTTTACTTATATAAAGTAAAGATATTAAATTTTTTGTTAAAATTTGACTTAAAATTTTTTTTTTTAAAGTGGCCGTGTTCGTCATCCGATTTTGCTAATTTTTATTTAAAAAACATATAGTAATAGGAGTAACGTTCCTGCCAAATTTCATCATAATATCTTCAACGGCTGCCAAATTACAGCTCGTAAAACTTTAAAATTACCTTCTTTTAAAAGTTGGCGATGCCACGCCTATTGTCCAAAATTTTACTAGTTTTCTATTCTGCGTCATAAGATCAACCCATCTACCAAGTTTCATCGCTTTGACCGTCTTTGGTAATGAATTATGGCACTTTTTCGGTTTTTCGATATCGAAAAAGTGGGCGTGGTTATAGTTCGATTTCGTTCATTTTACATAGCGATCTGAGATGAGTGCCCAGGAACTTACATACCAAATTTCATTAAGATACCTCCAAATTTACTCAAGTTATCGTGTTTACGGACGGACGGACATGGTAATGGACGTAATGAATTTCCTTTTTCGCCCAGATCATTTTGATATATAGAAGTATATATCTATCTCGTTTTAGTAAAAGAATTCATTCAAGTTTTTTTAAACTACCAAAAAAAAAACACAAAAAATGTGTATCTAAATTTTGCTGATATTTCTTGCTCGCTACAAAGTTTTACCCGACTTTCATTCAGCAAGTTTTAGCAACCATTTACGGAATAGAACAAAACTAGTATTTATGTAAAAACGTTGAGGTTTTTAATTTACTTTATTTGAGGAATTAAAACTGATACTGATGATGTACGGAAATGAAATTTATTTAAAATAAGACAAAAAAATTGCGTTTTCTCCAACATATTCGCGTTTTTATTTGTAAAGATAGTAAGTAAACGAAGTTCCCATAATTGCTTTACATAATTGAATTTATTTTGGCTATTGGTAGGTGTTAAATTCGTGCTACAAACGTACATATGTATGTACGAGGAGTATGTCCGTTGCAGCTTTTACAATTTATAGGCAACTATGAAAATAAGAAGCAATACATTTACTCTTTCGAACACATTTCCTCTGCTGCAGTCATATAAAATCGTTCTCCCAATACTATTGTATTATAATACTCTTAATCATATTGCAGTTCGCTGGTTTTTATACCCAGCTGTACTTGTACACAGGGTATTATAACTTTGATTGGATAACGGTTGGTAAAGGTATAAAGGAATCGAGATAGATATAGACTTCCATATATCAAAATCATCAGTATCAAAAAAAAACTTTGATCGAGCCATGTCCGTCCCTCCGTCCGTCTGTCCATTAACACGATAACATGAGTAAATATTGAGATATCTTCACCAAATTTGGTACATTAGCTTATCTGAATAGATTGGTATTGAAAATGAGCGAAATCCGATTAAAACCACGCCCACTCATAAATAACATTTTGGAAAAAACAAAAAACCTGATTATTTAGTAAATAATACACCTAGAATGTTGAAATTTGACGTGTGGACTGATATTGAGACTCTTGATAAAATTAAAATGGGCGTGGCACCACCCACTTGTGATAAAATCAATTTTAGAAATATTATTAATCATAAATCAAAAATCGTTAAACCTATCGTAACAAAATTCGGCAGAGAGGTTGCCTTTACTATAAGAAATGCTTTGAAGAAAAATTAACGAAATAAAATAAGCTTTATCTTTACAAAAAAGAGCTTTATATCAATGGTATTTCATTTCCCAAGTGGATTTTTAAACATAAATAGGAAAAACTTCAAATTTAAAAAAATGGGCGCGGCACCGACCCTTTTATGACTAAGCAAATTTCTATGCCATACCAAAGCCATAACTCGAAGAAAAATTAGTTTAGAATAGAACCGTATGTATATGTATTAGACTTGGACTATTTATTAACCGATATCGCGCCATCGATTTGTCGATAGGATTTGGGCTCAGGAAAAAAGTTCCACTACGCATACCCCAAATAATAATTTTCGAGCCTGCAAAATTTAATTTTTTTTACTTTTTTCGGCTTTGATCTGTTAGTAATTTTTTCTATTGAAATTTGATACTCTTATAATTATATGTACTTTTATTATTATAAATATCTCAATAAATAATGCACAATCGGAAGCTGAGTGGAAACAATACAGGAATGCTAATTCAATTTTTTTTTGTAAATTCAATTTTTTATGACAACGTATCAGTCGGTCAAATTATCCATTGTGGACAAAGCGACGGTTCCAAAATGTTGAGCACCTCACTGAAACAAGATTGGCTAAGACCCACTTCATGGTCCTTTCCAACGCCTTTTCCCTATGCGGAAAAACGAAGACATGTACTCAACTTTACAATTGGTGGAACTCCAAATTCTTGCTTCAATGGTGACAAGGAGTTGTTAAGAATATCAAGCACATATTAGAATGCCGGCTTGTTTAGCCTGTAATATTGGCGAAAGCTAATTGAAAAAAAATTAACTTGTTATTCAAACGTGCTGACAGTGAATCACTTAGCTCCAAAGGGTTAGAACTGTCCCTTAATTGTCTCCGAATCGCTTTCACATTTATATTCCAATCGCGCTCAATCAATACCAACCTAAGTGTAATACTAAACATTCTTTTATAAATTGTTTATTTCTATTTTTGTTGTATTTTAAGGAAATATATGCTAGGTTACAAAATTTACACAATTGTAAGCAAATTATTTGTTCACTGCTAATTCACAATAGAGCATCAGCTGTATCGAAGTGAACTTTTGTTCGCCCGAAATTGCCGATAGGCGGAAAAAGTTCACCCGAATAAAAGAAGTGAAACGCGAACACTTGCGTGAACTTCGCGATAATGGTGATTCTTAATGCTATGCAGATGTTCGGAAATAATACTTCCACCTGTCATGAAATTTGTTCAGAAGTTGAAATGGTGGCAGCGAATCACATCCCAAATCTGCTAAGTGGACAGCTTTGAGATGAATGATTTCATCTATTATATCCGTAGAAATATCGATACCATAAATCGTGCAGAATGCGCTGCCTTTTCTCTGAACTCTTCTTCCGTCAGATCCTGACACTTCCACAAAAAACTAAATTTAATCGATATGTCATTTACGGCTCCGGAACGTCTTGTCATGTTTCCAATCAAGCAGTCCAAAAGAACGTAAAAAACTTGCTGTCTGAATTGAGTTTCGGAATCACACTCAGGTGATTCGCCAGGTAATTCATCGAACTGGCGCTTTCTTATCTTCCTTCTTTTCTCTGCGAAGGTATTCACAACTCCTGTACTCCCTGCCAGAACCTTACATTCTTGAAGTATGATCGACCACTGACGCCTGAACTTCTTCAACTCATCAATCAGGCTATGTATATTTTCAGTTTCCACGTCCAGTGTGACATTTCTAGCTTGCAGTACCAGATTTCGATGGTTGATTACCGTCAACACTTTGAGCCAAATTGAGGCTAAGAGGATACACTCAAATTTCCCCATATATGCTTCAATACCTTTCGAATCCGTTACTGTTTCTGTACTCAATTCAATATTTGGGGAATGTGAGTTGCAAAATGTTTCACACTATCCACACGAGCAGACCATAGTGTTTGTGACATGCTGTGCAAGGAGCAATTAGTTTTTTCCTTGAGAATTTCCCATCTCTGAGGGCTTGCGCTAAAGATATTATACAATTTCTGCATAATACCGAAAAATGTGATGACTTCTGCACAACATTCAGCAGCATGCACTGCACATAAATTTAAACTATGACAAGCACAAAGTACAAATATTGCGAGGGAGTTATCTCTCAGGATATGACTCTGCGCTCCTTTGTAATGACCGCTCATATTACTGCCATTATCATACCCTTGCCCACGGCAGTCATCCAGGGGAGTATTGTGCTTTTTTAGAGTGCTGCGAATCAGCTCAGCGATAGCTTCTCCTGTTTTTGCGTTACTATCGACAAACTCTAAGAAGCGTTCATGGATTTTCCATTTTCCGGAGTCCCTGTCTAATAAAACATAACGCAATATAAAAACAGTCGCTCAATATGCGCCGAATAGGCGGTTGCATCCACTATTACTGTATAATTCTTGACGGACTTTCTCTCGCCTTCTATCTTTCTAATTACTTGACTTGCACAGATTTCTATGAACTCGTTTTGTATTCCATCAGACAAATAATGTGCTTGGAGACGATTCTTTTTCGTTTGAGATTCCCTCACCTTCTCCAAATGTTCATGCTGATCTGATCCAAAATACCAAGAAAGTTTCCATTTCGGAAATCATCAATGAATTATCCCCTCTAAATGCCAATCCTTTTTCTCCAAGAAAAAGAGCAAGAATTCTGCGAAGTATCTCTCTCCAGCGAGCTGCTTAATTTTTAAGGGTTTCCGCTAAGAGAAAATCCACTGAACTTGCATTTCGAATTCTCATTTCATATTGGTGCCACTCTATATAGCAAGTTTTATGATTTTAACTATTTTCATGTTCAGGAATTTTGTCGTGTAACCTCTTCCAACCTTTTTCTTTAGAATAACCTGAAGATTTTGTCAAAGTTGATCGGGTATTTTCGGAAATTTTGCTGAAAAGCCGGCATGGAAAACAAAAAACGCTTCTTTTGTTGCACTCCAAAGGAGCCAAGCACGCTTTAATTTTTCTCCGTTTTTTTTAGAGTAGTATGGAGTATGATTTGAAGGAAATGGCGACCACTTAAGTCATTGGGAAGTCGAAATAAAATGTGATTCTAAGTTAGTTGAAGCATTTTTGACAGATAGCGCTTATAAAATTGTGTCAAAAACGTTAATCTAACTTAAAATCACATTTTATTTCGACTATGACTATGCCTCATAGTATTTGATCGGATGCTTATGATTTTAGTTAAGTGATTTTCAATTTTAAAACAATTTTTTGTAGCAACAAAATATGTATGTATCTATGAAATCCTAGTTAGAGTACTGTCAATACTGCTTTGCCTTGCCGGTCGACCAAAAACCTTCCGGGCCCAGGAAAATTGCCCTAGCTGCCCCCCCCCCCCCCCCACCCTCCCCCTCCTCTCCCTGGCCCTGAAAGTATTTAATTTATACATGAATACCGCTTTTATAAAAATAAAACAAAATTTATGAAACTTTTTGGTACCATTAAGAATATTCGGAACACCTTCGTTTGATACTACCGAATATATCAAATAAGTATATACATAACATTCCAAAAATAAACCGATTCCACAAATTCTTAAATGGAGATGAATGTTCCGAATATACGGAATGAATGAGTTAACATGCTCAATGAGTACATTATTTACTAATGACATTTTTACGTGAATCGATTTACACGTCGAGTTTTTGACGTTGAACGATGAATTTTGAATTGGTATAGGTTTCGTATGTAGGTTTACGGAAGTGCACGATTCCTTGGAGTGCGGAGTTTCCATAAAATTACCTAAGTTCAGATACACTAATAGATCGTGACAGAGTTACCAAATTCATCATAAAATTAAAAAAAAAATAGTCCTAAGCAATTATGCAATTCAGTACTTATCGGGTATTTGTAAACTGATCGCTTCCTATTTCTACTACTAATATTTTTCGAAAAATCGCAAAGAAACAACACAGTTAACGGATGTCAATTCGATTTGTGAGCAAAACGGCTGCAATTGTCAAAATGTTTGTCAGCCGAGCACCGAGTGAACCACTACACTAAGTTTCACAAAAATTCTTGATGTTCGAAAAATTGTTTTCCCATTTATTACAATATATTCTTCATAGACATTTTATGCTGATTACGAATTATCGACAGTGAGAAAATCATGGTAAACAAATATCGTTCTCATCAATGTATAAGAAGCGATTGCTAAGAAACTGAAGGTGATTTAACCTTTTGTTTTGTCCAGAATAAAATGTCAACCTATTGACAATCATTTCAGATAATTCCGTTATTCCACCTGGACCTGGAATTTCTTAAATGTCTAAGTCGTATTGATAACATGTGAATTACTGGATATTATTATCAATCGCTGCCGAACACATGTAGTACACTTGTGAGCATAAATATAGCAGTAAAAATGATTTGCAAATTTTTTTAGTCATTCAAAAATATTGAAAAATTCAAAAAATTGTGAGAAATCTTTATGGAAACTTCCAAATTTTGAATTTTTGAGCATAGCAAAACTTAAGTAGCAATCCTCGTAAGCGATATTATGTACATACCTCCTAAACAATTTTTAATCATATATATTATTTCTATTTGCTGTTTTTATGTACGGGTCCTTTTTTCGCTCTTATTTGGAATCCAAATCTATAAATAAACTTTTGGTTGTAAAGATGGAGATTCGGGCTATTAGCGAGCTTTGGTTGTAGTTTTTTGTTTAGCTATATTTTATTAAAATAATTTGTTAAAATAAACGATTGTGAGCACACAAAGAAATCTATTTGTACTATGGCACTATTGTGAATATTTGCACAGCATTACGCTAGATGGCAGCGCAAGCGGTAAGTTTTAATTGATTTGCGGCAGTTGCTATTATACGCTAGATGGCAGCGCAAGCTG
The DNA here is from genome assembly GCF_040869045.1 of Eurosta solidaginis. NCBI lineage: Eukaryota > Metazoa > Arthropoda > Insecta > Diptera > Tephritidae > Eurosta > Eurosta solidaginis. The sequence continues at coordinate 28,408,797 of NC_090319.1, forward strand.
TAAGTTAATAGAACAGCTGATTTCTGTTAGTATTTGATAAGAGACTTTTATTGGTTGCCAAGATGCGCACGGGGCAAGCTCGTTAAGTATTAATGCTATTTGTTTTGTTAGTATTTTATCTTCTTTAATTAGATTTTCGTAATGCTTTTGAAATTTTCTTGCTCTTTATCATTGTGTTTTTCTTCACATCCTTCCATACACTCTACTTTTGTTGTAATTATTTATTTTTATTACTTTTTTTGCTTTGCTTATCGATCATCCAGACATTGCACAGATTTTAGGCTTAAATTTAATTTTTAATTATTTTTTTATGTTTTTAATATTTATTCACGTTTGTTATTTTATTTCATATATATGTAGAATGTTTATCTTAATGATTTCTTCTAATATCTTTTTTTGTTATGTGTATTTTTAAGTTCATTTATGCACTGCGACATAATTTCAGAATGTCAAATGTTGCTGCTGTTGTTGTTGCGTTGTTTCTTTCTATTTACTATCGTTCGATCAATGGCAAACGGCAATTTCCATTCTGCTACCCAGAAGTAAAGTTTCGGCGCTTTTCCGTTTTATTACTCCTTTTATTAGTTTACTTGTTGTTGTTTGCATAAGAAGTCATGCATTTCATACTCGGTATTTCATGCTGGCTGTGCCATGGTTTTCTTTTACCTTTGTTTACATAGTTTGTTGTTGTTTTTTCAATATTTATTAACGTTTTGTTATATTTTGGAAGGCATCTTAATCTAAGTGAACTGCAATGATGTGACATTAAATGTCCTGCAAAATAAACGAAAATTAGGAATTAAAAATTATTATTATTATTTAACATACAAATTCATAAAAAAATTAAATTAGTTTATAGTTTATATGAAAATGATTCTTTAGAAACCATTTTTTGTTTTAGCGAATTTTTTTATTCACGCAGAAAATTTCCTCCAATTCTTTTTTCCTATGGAGAACAAAATTGCCAAATGAAATTTTGTTGCGCTTTTATATAACACTGTGCAACAGCCGGCTGAGTATTGGACCAAACTCAATTTTTTGTAGAGAATGAGGCTTAAGTATGCAAAGTACTAACTCCGTTTTTCGAAGTTAGCCTCCAAAAAATAGTTATCGGCTTTCGAAGTTCGAAATTCTAAATTTCGAAATTTTATTTTTTTGTTACCGCGTTCAACAAATTAAAAAAGTAAAAATGTCATTGTGGTCCGCTTTTTCTTTTATTTAAATGGCTGAATTATTTTTTTTGACAAAGTACAGTACGAGCAATTCCAGTGGAGAGTATGTGTAGACATGAAAGTAGTAGGCACTATCATGGAACTATCTGAATTTTCACCTCGTATAACAGCTGTTATACTAAATTTCTCAAAAAATTCATTCAGCCCTTCAAATAAGGGAAAAGAGCGGACCACGACCACATTTTTACTTTTTAATTTGCTGAACGCGCTAACAAAAAAAAAATAAAATTTCAAACTTCGAAAGCTGATATCTATTTTTTGGGGGCTAACTTCGAAAAACGTAGATAGTAATTTGTCTACTTAAGACTAAATCTCTACAAAAAAGTGTGTTTGGTCCAATACCCAGAAAAAAAACTTGATTTTGTAGCATAGTGTAATTAATGAGTTTAATTATTTTGGCGAAATTGAGAAATAAAATATAAACAATGCACAGTATTGCATTTCATATTGTATTGGACAAAGTGAGTAATGAATTGGTGCCACAGCAACATCAATAAAGAAGCATAAGAAGAAAGCTGCGCGATAATACAAATCCACTGGAGTTGACTCAGCAGAGCATTTTTCTGCCAGCCGTGCTAAGTTCAACTCTTCTTAAAATGGCAGCCAAATCTTCTTTCAATCACATTCATAATACCCAAGGATTTTTTATTCAGAATAAGAGTTGGAGATGGAAAAAACTCGGCTAGTGAGATTATGTGCACATACATACAATATTTCTGATATTACCGGTATTGTGGTCTTTGAATTCAATCTTTGTACTGAAGATGTGTGCAAAAAATTAAAATTTGCGTTTTTTAACAAATTTTAATTTTAAATTACATCTGTTTACAATAGTAAAACGTGCGATATGCGTATTAGGGTGGGTCGATTTGTGTGGACGAAAGTTAACCGATGTCGCGCAATCGATTTTTCGATAGGATTTGGGCTCAGGAAAAAAAATTCCACTACGTATACCCATAAAAAAATAATTTTCGAGCCTGTGAAATTTAATTTTTTTTACTTTTTCGGCTTTGATTTTTAAGGTTTTTTTCAAGACCTACTAAAAAAATGTTCATATGTATACCCTGTCCGACCCAAAAATGTTATACATGAAAATACATGATAATTTTACAATCAAATGAACATTTTTTTAGTAGGTAATGAAAAAAACTTAAAAATCAAAGTCGAAAAAAAGTTAAAAATTGAAATTTCGCAGGCTCGAAAATTATTATTTTTTGGGTATGCGTAGTGGAACTTTTTTCCCAGTCTAATGCATATGTTTAAAAATATCTAACTAAATCCGCCAAAAGAAAGTGATATATAAATTTAATTTTTTTCTCATTCATTATAGTAAGTATAAAGCAATGTACATATATGAATTTGTTCAGCTCACCTGCACTCCATTTGAGTGCTGCAACCTAGAAATTTCTTCTTCCTTGGATAATAAAATGTTTTGCCATTTTTCATGTTCTTGGCGAGCGTGCTCCTCAAGAGCTGTCAATGTATTGCTCTGCAAAGAAGTGATAACAAATTATATGAAAATATTTTTATATGCTTCATTTATAGTTCTGTTATAGTTAACTAATTATTAAAAACATTATAAGAGCTTTCAAGCACCGATCATAAAACAATTATTTTTATTTCTTCTTTATTAAATTTTTCTCAAAATTTTTCTTTTATTATTTTCCCTTCTTTTTCTTTTATTGACTTTTATGGACATCTCAAAAAAATTCTGATATCATTTTATCACAAAAAAAAATTTTTTTTGAAGTAGATATTTGTAAGTACCTGACATGGTTCAATTATATCGAGCCCTGTGCGTAAAAAATACGTAAGAGCCATGTTTTTCGATGTTTAGGTTTTTACAGAAATCGATACTTTATCAACAAATATATCATTTCTCAAAGCTTCACAGCTGTGACATGTGCTGTTATAAATTTAGAGCAAAAGCAATTTTGGCGTAAGTGCATGTGCTTTCTTTGTGTTTTGAAATAAATGAGGACAAGCGATTAAACACCAATATATTTGCTCTTAGTACATGTAACGTTACTTTATTATAAGCTTTTATTGAAATTCGTAAACTTTTGGACAATGGGCGTGGCACCGCCCACTTTTAAAAGAAGGTAAGTTAGAAGTTTTGCAAGCTGTAATATGGCAGTCGTTTAAGATATCATCATGAAATTTGGCAGGAACGTTACTCTTATTACTATATGTATGCTTAATAAAAATTAGCAAAATCGAAGAACGACCACGCCCACTTTTAAAAAAAAATTTTTTTTAAAACAAATTTTAAAAGAAAAATGTATATCTTTACAGTATATAAGTAAATTATGTCAACATTCAACTCCAGTAATGATATGGTGGAACAAAATACAAAAATAAAAGAAAATTTGAAAATGGGTGTGGCTCCGCCCTTTTTCATTTAATTTGTCTAGGATACTTTTAATAATAAGTCGAACAAAATTTACCAAGCCTTGTGAAATTTGGTAGAGGCTTAGATTCTAGGACGATAACTGTGAAAAAGGGCGAAATCGGTTGAAGCTACGCCCAGTTTTTATACACAGTCGACCGTCTGTCCTTCCGCTCGGCCGTTAACACGATAACTTGAGCAAAAATCGATGTATCTTTACTAAACTCAGTTCACAAACTTATTTGAACTGACTTTGTATTGGTGTAAAAAATGGCCGAAATCCGACTATGACCACGCCCACTTTTTCGATATCGAAAATTATGAAAAATGAAAAAAATGCCATAATTATATACCAAATACGAAAAAAGGGATGAACATGGTAATTGGATTGGTCTATTGACGCAAAATATAACTTTAGAAAAAAACTTTGTAAAATGGGTGTGATACCTACCATATTAAGTAGAAGAAAACGAAAAAGTTCTGCAGGGCGAAATCAAAAGCCCTTGGAATCTTGGCAGGAATACTGTTTGTGGTATCGAATATATAAATAAATTAGCGGTACCCGACAGATGATGTTCTGGGTCACCCTGGTCCACATTTTGGTCGATATCTCGAAAACGCCTTCACATATACAACTACTACCACTCCCTTTTAAAACCCTCATTAATACCTTTAATTTGATACCCATATCGTACAAATACATTATAGAGTCACCCCTGGTCCACTTTTATGGCGATATCTCGAAAAGGCGTCCACCTATAGAACTGAGGCCCACTCCCTTTTAAAATACTCATTATCACCTTTCGTTTGATACCCATATCGTACAAACAAATTCTGGAGTCAGCCCTGGTCCACCTTTATGGCGATATCCCTAAATGGCGGCCATCTAGAGAACTATGGCCCACTCCCTCTTAAAATACTTTTTAATACCTTTCATTTGATACACATGTCATACAAACACATTCCAGTGTTACACTAGGTTCATTTTACTACATGGTGATTTTCCCTTATTTTGTCTCCAAAGCTCTCAACTGAGTATGTAATGTTCGGTTACACCCGAACTTAGCCTTCCTTACTTGTTTTTCTTTAATTTTATATACAAATATACTGTACCAAAGTGTTACTTTAGTGCTAAAATATTTTATTATCATGTGTTTATACTTTTTGAGTTAAATTTTTGATATCCATTTATAAAAAATTTTCATTGAATATTTGTAGTTCCAATAAAATACTTTTGTAAAGATAAATGAGCTTATATAAAATAAACATTTTAAAATAAATACGATCTATATTACGGTTTCTTTAAAATGAATTCTTCTCAACCGAAGGTAAGGTGCTATTTTTTTATATTTTCACGATTATTAGATGTAAAAAATTTTATTTACAGATTTCAAGTAAAATGGGAGCTATCGTTCCTTATTGTGATAGCGAAACCGAATTATCGTCTGTGGAACTCGCTTCAGTAGACAATATGGAAAACGTGACGTGCATTGGAAAACGGGGTTACAAAAAGATTAAACCATTACCCAAAAGATTGCAGAATGTCAAAAAGCGCGACACAAGTGTTCTTCCTAATCCATGTTCACATAAAAAGTGTGTCAACTCGTGTGGTGAAAAGTTCGTCGAATCAGATCGAGTAGCGATAAACGAACACTTTTGGGGTATTGGTAACAAAATAAGACAAAAGGACTGGTTGCTTTCGTGCATGACGGGTAAATACGTAAAAAGGCACAGAGGAGTTAGTCACAAAAAGCAGGTCAGCTATAGTTATACAATTGATTTCAATAATGTTTGTCAAAAAGTATGCCATCAATTTTTGCTAAGTACCCTTCATATTTCGCAAAAAATGCTAATATCCACAAGGAATCAGAAAGCTTGCTTGAAAACCTATAGTCCTAGCTTTAAGAAATTCAAGCCTCAACAAAACATGTGATGACAACGTAGCACTTGTTGTCTCTTTTATTCAGCCTTTGCCAGCAGTTCCGAATATCATTTTTATTACCGGATCATACTCAATTCATATTACCATCGAACGATTAGTTCAAGATAGGACGGTTTGGGCTCCAAGTGAATGCTACACTATGCTACATGGCGCAAAAACTAATCCAGTACACTACAAACTTATTGTAATGAATCATTCAGACTTCAAAGATTGGAAACGCTATTCAAAAGCCCTTTTTCGTAGTTCAAAAAAAAAAAAAAATACATTTTAAAAATTTGCGCTCGGTATCTTTTGAGAAAAATAGCCCAATTCTGAAACTAAAATACGAATACTTTGATGATTCTGAATTTCAAAATTATGATGTGGACTCGGTTGCACGATCTAGGCAGAACACGGAGATAATAAGAAATGGACCACTTGCTCTGTACAAAAATAAGTTGAAAATTTCAATAAAGAAGTACATGGATTTAAATAAAATTTTGCAAAAATAATACAATACCTAAAAAATTTCACAGCGAATATTTATCTTTGCAGTACGATGAGCGAGTAAAGAATTACCTTGCTGAGACAGACCAAGAAGATTTTTTTAGAAAAATAGCATTTTAAAATCAGTTTCTAATATTAACCTTACTTTATTTATGTTATATAATTATTTTATTTCATCGAAAAAAAAATGGAAAATACTTTTTTATTTTTTTAGTTTGTTTACATAATAAAAATTGAAACATAATTCGAAACAAAAAAAAAAAAAAAATAAGAGAGGAAATCAAACTTTTCCAAAAGAAATATTTTAACGTATCAGCCGAATTATTAAACAGGTGCTTGGTATTTTGAGGGCAGAAAATACGTATGCGCCAAAAACTAGCGATATGTTATAAAATATTAATAGAATTTATTGCATCTTATAAAAAAAAAAAAATTATGTAAGGCGCGATAACCTCCGAAGAGATCTAAGGTCGAGCTTCTCTTCCAATTTGCGTCGTGCTCCTCTTGATTTTCCCTACAAATTGGCCGGACGGGACCTACATGTTTTATGCTGACTCCGAACGGCATCTGCAAGGCAGATGAGTTTTCACTGAGAGCTTTTCATGGCAGAAATACACCCGGAGCGCTTGCCAAACACTGCCGAGGGGCGACTCCGCTTAGAAAAGTTTTCTTCTAATTGAAAAATCTTATTTCTAAAATTTTGATGTTGCTTTGCCCGGGGTTTGAACCCAGGGCATATGGTGTGGTAGGCGGAGCACGCTACCATCACACCACGGTGGTCACATCTTATAGAGTGAGTTAAATAAAGGCTGTGTACCAAATTATATGTCAGTATTTAAACTAGCCGCAAAGAAAATAAGAAAAAACCTTCTGTAAAATTTTGATTTTGGCTCTTTACGCCTTTTTTGTGCGATATGGTTGGCTTATCTCATCAGCTGATTTTATTTTTTTCATTTCATTGTCAAAAGGAGATGGAAAACGCAAAATGTTACCAACACATTGACAATTATTTACTGCTGTGGTGGTAAATTTTCTACTAAAAGATAGTTTCACAACACTTTAGTTATATTTTAAGTAAATGCATCTAATTTACGCATAATTTTCCCACAGCACGCAAACACTTGCAAAGTTTTATGTTATATCTCCATTCCTTTCACGTGTTGGTGACACGCAGTTTTTGACAATCTGAACCAAGGTATGTTGTTGCTGTAGAGATGAGCCAACCATATAGTTGAACTATGGTACCTGATTAACATTTCGAAGTAAATTTAGGTAAAGATTTCCGAAGTTCAAAACTGATCATTTCGCATTTTTTTAATCATCGTATTTCAAAAGCTAAAAAAGTAAACATATGAGAGACGAATCGCCTTATTTTTCTCTTTCTGGTATAATTATTTTCCTTTCTCCAATTTTCTGTGTAGGGCTGTTTTCTAAAATAATGCAAGTTGATATATAAACTTGATCCTTTTATTGGAGACATTTTTATACTGTTCTTCATTTCACTTCATTCGGATGTACCGCAATTGGATAGAAGGTAGTAGTTCTATCCAATTGCGGTACATAACCTCAATTTAAGGGTCAATTTAAGACATGTATTTCTATTTTACAAACTTGAAAAGACAAAGCACACCCATAATTTTACTTTTTAAATTTTTAAATCCTATACTCATATTTTGGAGGTTATACTCTGCCGAGCGCTGTACAGTGTATTGTTAAATTTTCCATCGTATTGGCCCATAACCGTCAATAAGACGTAAGCGACACAGCAATCGACTATCATCATATCGTATCAAGCATCGCCGTCTTCTCCACGATAAATCGTAAGAAGTTATGGCTATAGCAATAACAAGTAAGAAAGGCTAAGTTCGGGTATAACGGAACATTACATACTCAGCTGAGAGCTTTCGAGACAAAAAAGGGAAAATGACCATGTAGGAAAATGAACCTAGGGTAACCCTGGAATGTGTTTGTATGACATGGCTATCAAGTAGAAGGTATTAAAGAGTATTTTAGAAGGGAGTGGGCCATAGTTCATAGACACCTTTTCAAGATATCGCCTTAACGGTGGACCAGGGGTGACTCCAGAATGTGTTTGTACGTTATGGGTATCAAATTAAAGGTATTAATGAGGGGTTTAAAAGGGAGTGGCCCTTAGTTGTATATGTGAAGGCGTTTTCAAGATTTCGACCAAAATGTGGACCAGGGTGACCCAGAACATCATCTGTCGGGTACCGCTAATTTATATATATATGTAATACCACGAACAGTATTCCTGCCAAGATTCCAAGGGCTTTTGATTTCGCCCTGCAGAACTTTTTCATTTTCTTCTACTTAATATGGTAGGTGTCACACCCATTTTACAAAGTTTTTTCTAAAGTTATATTTTGCGTCAAAAAACCAATCCAATCACCATTTTTCATCTATTTTTTCGTATTTGGTATAGGATTATGGCATTTTTTTTAATTTCTCGATATCGAAAAAGTGGGCGTGGTCATAGTTGGATTTCACCCATTTTTATTACCAAGATAAAGTGAGTTCAGATAAGTACGTGAACTAAGTTTAGCAAAGACATATCGATTTTTGCCCAAGTTATCGTGTTAACGGCCGAGCGGAAGGACAGACAGACGACTAGAAACTGGGCGTGGCTTCAACCGATTTCAACCCATTTCCACAGTACATTTTTGTTCGACTTATGGCATTAAAAGTATTCTAGACAAATTAAATGAAAAAGAGCGGAGCCATGCCCATTTTGAAATTGTCTTTTATTTTTGTATTTTGTTGCACCATATCATTACTGGAGTTGAATGTTGACATAATTTGTTTATATACTGTAAAGATATTAAATTTTTTGTTAAAATTTTACTTTTAAAGTTTTTTTTTTAAAGTGGGCGTGTTCGTCATCCGATTTTGCTAATTTTTATTTACCTCTATATAGTAACAGGAGTAACGTTCCTGCCAAATTACATCATGATATCTTCACCGTCTGCCAAATTACAGCTTTTAACAGCAAAACGTTTAAATTACCTTCTTTTAAAAGTGGGCGGTGCCACGCATATTGTCAAAATTTTATTAATTTTCAATTTGGCGTCGTAAGGTCAACCCACCTAACAAGTTTCATCGCTTTATCAGTCTTTGGTAATGAATTATCGCACTTTTTCGGTTTCTCGAAATTTTCGATATCGAAAAAGTGGGCGTGGTTATAGTACGATTTCGCTCATTTTAAATAGCGATCTGAGATGTGTGCCCAGGAACCTACATACCAAATTTCATTACGATACCTCAAATCGTGTTTACGAACAGACGGACGGACGGGCATGGCTAAATGAATTTCTTTTTTCGCCCAGACCATTTTGATATATAGAAGTCTATATCTATCTCGATTAGTTTATGCCGTTACGGGGTACCGTTATGCGAACAAAGTTGATATACTCTGTGAGCTCTGCTCAGTGAGTATAAGAATATTTTCACAGAGTTTTCATAGAAGAAAATAACTTGCCAAATTACCCAAAGCCAAAATTTTATAGGATTAAATATTTAATGTGTAGGAGAATTTCAATAGCGACGTGCAGCTCTTAAAACGAATTTAGCAGCCGTAATTCGCTACTCGAGCGTCGAATGCAGCTTATTTGGTATAGAACTAAATCGCTTTCGAGTTTTTTCTTCAATATGTATTTTGTTAAATATATTTTTCAACGAATTTTAAATGATTTCATATCGTTCTAAAAACAACTTCTTCTCAACTTACAGTTTTTGTAACAAGTTTTGTTAACTCGTCTATTTGAGCGCGCAGTTGGGTATTTTGTAGACGTAGTTCAACAGCGTCTACATCATCATTACCACCACTATCTCCACTACTATTGTTACTAATACGATTATTGCTATCATTTGTTGAGTCATTATTATTATGTATATTGTTCGTGTTGGTATGGGTTGAAGGAGTGTAATTACTGCTGCTACTACTATTGATTGATTGTGTCGATTTATTACTACTGCTGGCAGGTGTTTTATCAGCCGTTGTTGTTGCTGCTGCTAATTTCAATTGTGTGGCCAAAACTTGTTCCACCCATTGTTCAAAGGATGCACTTAGCGCTGTACTTGCGCAAGCCTTTACGGCTTCTGGATACAAACGCTGGAATATTTCACGTACATTCTTCTCGTCAGAGTGAGTGGAAGTTGTTGCGGTTGCAACATTGGCTGTGGCGGAGAACTGCTTTTGTGATGCGGCGAAAAGTTGTTGCTGTTCCTAAAATGAAAAATAAATGATTAAGTAATTTATTTTATATAAAACTTGTCGTTTGTTTGTTTTGAAAGCAAATTAGATTTGACTATAATGCGAAGGTTTGAAAAACATGCACTTACAGCTAAGCTTGGATTTGCGATTTTAGGCGCTGATTTAGTTTGTTTAGCTGCTGTTTCAGCGCTTTGTAAGGCTTCAACCAACTTCCAGTTTTTCTTACGCAAATCCTAAAGTGAAATATGAAAAAAGATTAGTAGCAGATTATAACAACAACAAAAAAGCAGAAAAAACTAAAACATTTTGTTAAAGTCTAGCAATCAAATGCAATCAGAACAAGCCTAGAAAACTGGAAGTTATGAGCAACGATCTTTGAAAATTTGCAAAATATTTTAGTACCCGATGCAATGTAATTATATTAGGCGTTATCTTTTATACACTTTCAAAAAAATAGGAATGGCAATTTTGGCAAGCTACAGAGGTACATATTTTCTTTTAAAATACTTTATATAAATAAGTCTAAAAACAAGTAAGGAAGGCTAAGTTCGGGTGTAACCGAACATTACATACTCAGCTGAGAGCTTTGGAGACAACCATGTAGGAAAATGAACCTAGGGTAACCCTGGAATGTGTTTGTATGACATGGGTATCAAATGGAAGGTATTAAAGGGTATTTTAAAAGGGAGTGGGCCATAGTTCTATAGGTGTACGCTTTTTCGAGAAATCGCCATAAAGGTGGACCAGAGGTGACTCTATAATGTGTTTGTACGATATAGGTATCAAATGAAAGGTGTTAATGAGGGTTTTAAAAGGGAGTGGCCCTTAGTTGTATATGTGAAGGCGTTTTCGAGATATCGGCAAAATGTGGACCATGGTGACCCAGAACATCATCTGTCGGGTACCGCTAATTTATTTATATATGTAATACCACGAACAGTATTCCTGCCATGATACCAAGGGCTTTGGATTTCGCCCTGCAGAACTTTTTCATTTTCTTCTACTTAATTTGATAGCTCGGACTCCCTTTTTTCTATAAAAAGATTGTTCTCACCTCTCTTAATAATTAAGGTATAATACGTTTGCTTCTGTTCTCTTTAAGTATTACGCTTGGCTGAAATTTCTTGTGTAGCTGAGCAGTCTCAGATCTCGACGTTTGACAAACCGCTGCCCATCAAAGACTCGGCAAAAAAAAAAGTTATTATATATATACATATATAAATCGATCGCGTGAACAGGATTAGCCTGGTTTCATTGGGCCACTTGAGGGCAGCGCGCTGCCACAACGTCCATTAAAAATATGGTAGATGCCACACCCATTTTACAAAGTTTTTTCTAAAGTTATATTTTGCGTCAAAAAACCAATTCAATCACCATGTTTCATCCCCTTTTTTGTATTTGGTATAGAATTATGGCATTTTTTTAATTTTTCGAAATTTTCGATATCGAAAAAGTGGGCGTGGTCATAGTTGTTTTCGCCCATTTTTATACAAAGAGAAACTGAGTAAAGATATATCGATTTTTGCTCAAGTTATTGTGATAAGGCCGAGCGGAAGGACAGACGGTCGACTGTGTATAAAAACTGGGTGTGGCTTCGACCGATTTCGCCCATTTTCACAGAAAACAGTTATCGTCATAGAAGCTATGGCCTTACCAAATTTCACAAGGATTGGTAAATTTTTGTTCGACTTATGGCATTAAAAGTATTCTAGACAAATTAAACGAAAAAGGGCGGAGCGACGCCCATTTTGAAATTTTCTTTTTTTCTAATGTTGACATAATTTACTTATATATTGTCAATATATTCAATTTTTTGTTAAAATTTGACTTTTAAATTATTATTTTTTTTAAGTCGGCGTGTTCGTTATCCGATTTTGCAAATTTTTATTTAGCACACATATAGTAATAGGAGTAACGTTCCTGCCAAATTTCATCATGATATTTTCAACGACTGCCAAATTACAGCTCGCAAAACTTTTAAATTACCTTCTTTTAAAAGTGGGCGGTGCCACGCCCATTGTCCAAAATTTTACTAATTTTCTATTCTGCGTCATAAGGTCAACCCCCCTACCAAGTTTCATCGCTTTATCCATTCTTGGCAATGAATTATAGCAGTTTTTCGGTTTTTCGAAATTTTCGATATCGAAAAAGTGGGCGTGGTTATAGTCCGATTTCGTTCATTTTAAATAGCGATCTGAGATGAGCACTCAAGTTATCGCGTTTACGGACGGACGGACGGAAATGGCTAAATGAATTTCTTTGTTCGCCCAGATCATTTTGATATATAGAAGTCTATATCTATCTCGACTAGTTTATGCCGTTACGGATTACCGTTATGCGAACAAAATTAATATACTCTGTGAGCTCTGCTCAGCTGAGTATAAAAATATGCCAAAAATGTATGAGTTTAACTGCTCATGTCATGTCAGGTTAACTATAAATAAAAAAGTTAGCTTGACGTTCTGCAAGTAGGCCTAAGCCGACAATATGACATTAAAATTTGAACTCACATCATTCTTAGACTTCTGATCATGCAGCTGTTGTGACAATTCTTTTTCTCGGCTCTTAAGCTTCTCCACTGTCTGTTCGGCTTGTTGTAATTGCTGATGTTTATTGGACACATCATGTTGCAGAGACTCAATACGTTTTTCCAAGCCGTGTTCAATTTCACCAAATACTTTTGATTTATATTCTAAATTATTTAATTGATTTAACAACGTTGTATTTTTTACATTGAAATCAGTCAATTGCTTTTCCTTATCAGCCAGTTGTGCTTGGAGCGCATCGATTGTTGCTTGCAAACCCGATTGTTCTGCTGTTTTGCTATTGATACCAGCCAATTGCTGAAGCAGTTCATCATTTTTGGCCTGCAAATCAACTACTTGATTTTGTTTTTCGCTCAATTCAGCAAAACGCGCCGCTGCCAATTCCAATTCTTGACGCGCTTGCGCCAAATCGGCTTTGATAGATTCGTGTGCATTTTGTAAATTATGCAATTCCATTTGACGTTCGGCATTTTCAACTTCTAGTGCTTTTGCCTTTTCAAGTTCGAAGATACGATTATTTGAAATTTGCTCGAGCTCTTCGCGTTGTTGTTCCAATAGGCTAACTTGTTGTTTCAATTCTTCGTTGGCTTGATTGCAAGCATTCAACAAGCAAGTTAAATCATTCATACATTTATCTTTGTGTGCTGATTCGCTTTGTATGCGTTGTAGTTGAGCAAACATATCTTGTGTACCAGCTTGTTTCTCAAGCAAAAGTTTTGACTGAAATTGTTTACGCTCTTGTGCGAATTTTTCATTAAGTACCTGCATTTCTTGACTAAGTGCAATAATTTCTTGATCCTTGGATTGAAGTTTTTCAATATATAATTTTACAGTAGCATTTAATTGGGCGCGTTCGGTATTGATTTCTGTGCGCAATTCACGTAATTTTGCTTGAATCCCCATAGAAGCTTCCTGCTCTTCGACAAGGGCCTTTTCTTTCTCCTCCAGTTGACGTTTCAACTTCTGACATATGTCATCGGACCATTCAGAGTGTGTTGCTGGTGTATCTTGCTGTTTATTCAATAGATAATCGATTAGGATTTGTATTTCGGAACGATTAAGTTCAGCACGACGAAAGAGATTCATTAGCAATGAAACGCCAATTGTATCCGATTCGGAAAGTTTATCTAATGCCAAAATTAATTCTTTCGTAGCGGCAGTTTCTTTGTTTTGCTTTTTATTTTGTTGCTTGGCTTTACTATTACCGCCGCTGATATTGTTGGCGTTGTTGGCATGTGTCTTCGGTGAACCATGACGTGCCTTTTCCTCTTGCTGTTTCAATTCTTTAGCAACGTGCACATGGGCGACTGGTTCAACTACAGGTTGTTGTTGCTGTTGTGGTGGTAGTGGTTGTTCAACAACTGCTGCAACTATTGGCTTTTCAATAGTTAAATTTTTTTCTTTTTTTAAATTTTTTTCCTTCTTGTTGGCATTGTCCTTCTTGTTGTCGTTTTTCTTCAACTCGACAATATCTTTTGGTTGTTTAAATTCGAAAGTATTGGCCGATTCCTCAATTACTAAATTATCACGGACTATAACTGGCTCATTTTTATTGATTAAAATGCCCGATGATGACTTGTTCCTCTTTTCCCTTTTAGATTTCGCTTTTGATGCATTACCACTTGTCAAATTCTCTTTCTCACGCTCAGCAACAATGCTAACGCGTCGTATAGCCTCTGGTGTATCGACAACAATCACTTCTGGATCTGGATCGAATTCAACATGTGTCTTAGACAAACCCTGCGGTTCATCCTCAACTGAGGGTTGCTCGGATTGTGCATCAGAATCTTCTTGCTCAGTATTGTCCTTTTGTTGTTCACGTTGTAATTTTTTCTTTTCACGTTTTAGATCTTTCTTGGTAGGCTGTTGTTTTTTTGGCTTTTTGGATGCCACTTTGCTTTGCGAATAGATTTTATCAGTTAACGCTTTTTTTTCGGCAACGATCTCTTCGAATGTCTTGCGTCGAAAGAATTTATTAATGAATAGTAGCGAGAGTAGAGAAGCAAGAAAGACGCAGGTGATAATAACTAATAAGTGAAAATCCATCATTGCATAATTTTATTAAAATATCCTGTAAGAAAAAAAAAAAAATTAAAAAATAATATAAAATAATTAACACGTATTGATTAAACGAAAGTACATATGCTTTTTTAATACAAAATAGTTTATAATCTATTAGACGTCGTATAAACTGCCAATCGTACAAAAAATTATTTCACAACCGGATAAGGGGCATGTACGATTCAGCTTAAGGGCTAATTAAACTTCCTTAACCCTAACGCCATAGTAGTAACCATACCCATATCCATAACCATCTCCAATGTGATTGATAATACTGCCTTAACCTAAAAATCTTGAAAATTTCATAAAAATGAAGAAAACGCAAAAAATTACAAACATATTCCACAAAAAATAAGTCTCTTAGTCATAACGTATCAAAACTATAAATAAAATCTACAAAAAGTTATTAAATTCACCAACTCAAATTTTTTAGGTTATGGATATGGCGAGAAACCAAAATCCAATTGGTTGGCTATGGTATGGCTATGGCGTTAGCGTTATGGTATGGCACCATTAATCGATCACATTGATTTCAATAAGGTAGGTTCGATCAGCTGTTTTATCTGGTTATGGTTATAAGTCACCATTAACTGGCCCTTAAAATATGTACATATTAGTGACGTTACGGAAGTCAGTTTACCGGAATCGGAAGTCGAAGCAAGGTACAAAGGAAAAAATTTACTGAATATGGCGCAAGGTCCAAACCGGTGCATCTCTCCAAACCAAATTTGACATGGGATGACGGAAAATAATTTCAGTTCACATCATCTACAAGAGAAACATTTCTCGTTAATGCATGGAAGGATATCGAATTAAATAATATCTTTAAAGTAATATTTAAACTTGCTTTAATCAATACGAGCCTGACCCGTGCGCATCACGCGCAACCAATATAAAAGTCTCTTATTAAATATCAACAGAAATCAGCTGTTCTATTAACTTACAGCTTGCGCTGCTATCTAGTGTATAAAAGCAACTGCCGTCAATCAATTAAACCTTACAGCTTGCGCTGCCATCTAGCGTACAATAACAACTGCCGGTAATGCAGTGCAAATATTCACAATAGTGCCATAGTATAAAAACATTTCTTTGTGTGCTCACAATTGTTTAAAATATAGCTAAACAAAAACACTACGACCAAAATTGCCCAAAGCTCGCTTATAGTCCGAATCTTCATCTTTACAATCAAAACTTTATTTATAGATTTGGATTCCAAATAAGAGCCAAAAAGGCACCCGTACATAAAAACAGCAATTTTTGAAGAAGCAATAGGTCCGTCTATAATTCTTACATACATATATGCACATAGGATGACGATATTCTGATATATTCCCCATCTGCAATTTCAATCCCGGGATTTCCCCGAAATTTAGCCTGTATACATTTTTTTAAAATGTTTGACTATTAACCGCGTTTATATCTTCACCGATATCCCTAAAACCGGCGTTGTTTCCTATAGCTCAATATTTCAATATAATTATTTTTTCCCAAAATTTCAAACGTTTGGTGGATTTGGCCATATGTACATTAGACTGGACATATTTTGCATGAAAAAATAAGTTTTTTTTTTTTTTTTAATAAAGCGGTACCGCCCCCTCAAATTATTCCTTTGTATATAGGTAATTCATTTCCAAACTCTTGGGCAGATAACCCTTTACACTTATATCCTGTACAAAGAGGAATACTTCTTATAAAAGACTCAAAATAATTAAATAAACACCCCTCTTTCGATAATACTTAGGGCCAAGAAACTGAATTAAACGAAATGTGCGAGAGATCTCTAGCTGAGTATATGATGTTCGTTTACATCCGAACTTAGACAACCTTTCTTGTTTTTCATCCATGTTTGTTAAAACTGTTTTATGGTTCTCCATTAATTAATTTAAAAAAAAAAAAACACTTATTTGCTTCAGGTAGATTCTTAACAGCATTAATTTCTCTTTTTGATCCAACTACCTCACTTCACAATAATTAGCCATCATCCAGTGAGTTTCTAGCTCCGTACCCCTATCAGTTCTCACACAAATGCTTTGGGTCATTGGGAGACTAGAGAAACAGAGATCGTGATATATTTGTACAAATGAGTTATGAAAGGCAGATGTCGCCGTTGTGTTTCACTTAAAACATACGGCTAGGGGCCAAGCAGCGACATCTAGACATCTGAAAAGGTAGGTTTATTGAAGGCATTGTTGCCAAAGTAAAGACAAGAAATCACCAAATTGATGGGTTTGATGGTGAATGAAGACAAAACGAAGTACCTGCTGTCATCGAGAAAAGAGTCAGCGGATTTGCGCCATAGAAACTACGCTACTTTTGGCAGCCATAATTTCGAAATAGTAAAAGACTTCGTTTATTTGGGAACCAGCATTAACGCAAGCAACAACATCAGCTCTGAAATCCAGCGAAGAATCACTCTTGTCATTAAATGTTAATTTGGACTAGGAAGGCAATTGAAAACTAAATTCTTCTGTCCGCAAACGAAAATCATGCTCTACAATTCACTTATCGTACCCGTCATGCTATATGGTGCAGAAGCACGAATCAGATGAAGCGGCTCTGGGAGTTTTCGAGAGAAAAGTTTTCAAAAGATTTACGGACCTCTACGCGTTGGCGATGGCGAGTACCGAAGAAGATTTAATTATGAGCTGTACGAGCTTTACGCTGGCATCAGCATAGTCCAGCGAATTAAAACTCAGCGGCTACGTGGCTAGGCCATGTTATGCGAATGACAGAAAATATTTTTATCGGAACCCTGCTAGGAGGTACAGGGCGGCCCCACTCCGCTGGAAAGACCAGGTGGGAAACAATTTAAACTCCCTTGGTGTGACCGATTGGCGCCAGTTGGCGGAGCGAAGAAGCGATTGGCACGCCTAGTCGGATGGATATAACCGTTAAACTGTTAAACGCCAATTAAGTAGAAGTAAAGGGCTGTCGTACAGTTCATTTAGCTTCAGTTTTTTGACACTATGTTGTCAAAAGGGAGGTGTTTATTAAATGTATTTTGGCCGATTTTATTGGAAATATTCATATTTATAAAAAATAAGAATATGTACTTTCTTCACAATAATTCAATTCTTCTTCCAGTAATGGCTATCGAAACGCAGAATAATGAATGGTCAAAGAAGGAGTGGTGAAACACCTATTTGAAATATTTTAGTTTCTTAAATTTCTTGTTATAATGGTATTTTGAAAGTAAAATACGATTGATATGAAGATATTTTTCGCAAAGATATTACCTTTTACATTGGCCTATGATCCTTTATTAAAAAAAAAAAATGTTTATAGAATAGGCGTGGTCCTTAACCAATGTGGGAGAAATATGTGTACCTGACTTGATACGTCAATTGGTCTCCCAAAATGTTGCAAAATGTTTGATTGAAAAATGGGAAGCGCCACGCCTATTTCCAAAAATTATAAGTAAAATAGCATATTTACAATTTCTTATAAGATTTGTCGGGCATTATTCTCGAAAATTAAAAAAAAATAGGTGTGGGTATTTTCAATGGGAATGTGCCACGCCTTAAGCTGGTGTAATCTGCCCAGGAGTTGTGATATTTATTACTTACATACAAAGGAATAAATTGCGGGGGCGGTACAGTCTTTTTGCGGAAAACAAATTTTTAAGACCACTCTAATGTACATGCAATCCGACAGGGAATCTTATCAAATAAATGTCCGACATATTTGATAATGAAGCAACATCAGCAACTTAAATGTTGATTGAGTTCAATTCAGGGAATATATATTTTTTTTAATCAATTTATGAATGGAATATTGAACATAAAGATGGTTCTTAAATATAAACAAATAAGTATGAAAAATAAATAAATTATTGGCGCGATTTACCTCCAGGGAGATTTAGGAAACTTAATTAAATTGTTGTTGCTTTGCCCTGGAGTTGCACCAAGGACTTTCGGTGTTGAATTCCCGTATGGTCCCGGAAACTGAAAATCTTACGGTCGTTATTACTGACAAACAGTTTTGCAAATCAAAACACAAAAAGATACACAATTGACGCCCAAACGCCGGTAGGTACACACATACAAAATAGTTAAATTAGTATAATATGTGGATATGCATACATACATATTTATTCAAGCAAATATTAATATAGCTCAGAGCCAAGCTTGCAAACGATCGTTCTATGAAAATCAACCAGCTTTTGACCGGCAGGCAATACGATTGTTGCTTCTTTAATCGCAATTGGCATAAAATAAAATTAAAAAAAAAAAACCAAAAAACCGCAGAGCAATAACCTTGAATTGAAATTAACATATTCGAGTGACGTCAGCGCGACTCATGTCTTTGACGTGTAGTATTTATACAATTAATACATGTAACATCACCAGTAAAGATAAATTAAATGCGAGTCTACCGCATGCTAATGCTTCTTTTTTCTAGAATCGCAAAAGTTTGTACCCACAGCAGACATAATTTCCCGGCAAAATTCTAAATATTAGATGTGTTTCTTTATACGCGTGTACATATGCACTTAAACTTTATCTGCACTTATAAAATTGTTTCGCATAAAATTAGTACTAAAAGGTGTGTCTCCACTAGAGCTTAAGATTTCTTCTCGAACACAAGCGAGATTTTCGAGACCCGACAAATCGAGAACTCGACTTCTCGCGAGATTTTCGTGTCTGGAAGTACTCGTAAATCTTACGAGCTTCTCGGCATTCTTACTGTATGGACAGTATTTATACACTTGTTTTTTTTTTACTTGTGACTTTTTTGTTGATTATATTCCTTCAATGACATTTAACTCAAAACATATTTAATATGCATAGTATTTTGTTCGCAATGTTTTATTTTTCAACGAGACATCAAGAACACAGCTTCTCGCGAGATTCTCGAATTTCGAATTACTCGTAAGCCTCGCGAGATTCTCTAATTACTCGTAATACTTGCGATCTTCTCGACTTTCAATTCAGTCGCTGCATTGGCAATATTCTATATATTTCGGGGTTTTTTACTTGTGATTTTCCTGACATTTTGGCTTGTGCTCCAGAAGAAATCGTAAGCTCTATATAAAACAGCCAATGAATCCATTAAGTTGAATGTCGAGAAGCTCGCGAGATTCGAGGATGTCGCGAGCCTTACGAGTAATTCGAGATTATAGAATCTCGCGAGCAGGCGAGAACCGCGATAAATCTCTTCTTGAACATGTTCGAGAATTCGTAAGCTCGAATCTCTATTATACTTTCGATTTTGGTATGTAAAGTGCGTGTCCTCTATAGACTATACTATACGTAATTGCCGATGAGCGTTTTTTACTCGCAAACGCAGAAGTACAGCCACGGCCAGAAGTCTACATACACTCCCTAGAAACATTGCGGAAAATGTGTACATGCATTTTCGTATTAACTCTTTTTTAATCGGTTTACCTAGAACAAATGCGTCCTTGAACATCAAACAAATAAGTTATGGCGAAAAAACGCAATATTAAGGGCCTGGCAAAGTTGACATAGTCATAACCATATTTTTACTTATCCATATCAATTAGCATCGGTTATTGGTGCCTTAACCTAAAATATGTGATAATTTTATAAAAAAAAAGAAAATGCAAAAAATTACGAAACAATTTCATAAATAATAAGTATCTTAGTCAAAACGTATCCAAAACAAAAAAATAAAGTATCCAAACAGATAATCAGTTCACCAAATGAAATATTTATAGGTTATGCATATGGCGAAAACCCATAAACTAATTGGTTGGTATGGTATAGCTATGGCTAGGGAGTTACGGTATTTATTGGAACATAATTTGAAACCATCTGTGGATAAATTGCAGCTCGGTGCAAGTTGAATCTTTCAGCATATATTGCTACTTTACTATGCTCCAAGACAATTAAATACATAACCCCAAAGCCAAGATTTAAAAATTATTGATGTTTGGGAAATTTAAGAACGGAAAATTAGAAAAAACCAGGTAGCACTGCTATCCCTAATGAAGGCATCATAGAAACAGTACAGTACAATGTACAAAAAATTTAAATTTTTCGAAGAAAATATATAGTTAAGTTGTTTGTTGCCGAGCACAATTTGCCTTTTGCAATTATTGATCATTTAAATATCGCCGCTACGCTAACGAAAACAGTTACGTGTTTTTTTTTCAAATTTTTTTTTATTGCATATTTTATTATCACTATATAGAGCCCACATTTCTGCGTATGCCGTTTTTTTATATCTCTTTTGGTTTAGAAGTGATCGAAAACAGCTATGTGCTCGCAGTACTAGAAGTACTCTGAAAAACGGTTATGTACTTACTTGCATATAATTTTTTTTCATCGCTGGCGAAAGTGCTTTGATTTCAATATTAAAAATAATTACAAACCACCTCGTTTCTTAAGGCAGCCGGTTCTATGAACCGGAGCAACTCGGAATTTTTCCCGACCAAGGGCTGTAATTTCAGTGTCACCCCATTCAATTTGTTGCGTCCCTTCCGCAAATTGTCATCCTCCCAGCAGATCCTTGCAGCGGGACTGCGCCATATTCTCCTGCTCCGGGAGAATATCGAGCCCAATCCGGGACCTGTACCTGACCCCGGACCAGAGAAATTGTTTTGCTGCGTTTGCCGGCAAATAATCTTTTTAGGACGGTCACACTCTTGTCAGTGTGTTACGTGCAAGGGATGGTTGCATCCGACAAGATGGTCTGGGCTAGACACCAATACCTCAAGTCATCGTAACTTTTATACAGTTTTGTGGCTCCTTGCTGTTTACGCCCAAGGGCGTCCCCCTGCGCCTTAGCACCCCCACTACCTTCTAGCTGTCCCGCTGCTCAGTAAGCCACAACAAGTACCCGTTCCTACTCGGGCCCCACGGAGCCACCAGCTCGTACGGCCACTCCTGCTCATAACTACAATCTCCGAAGTAAAGTCGGTAGCAATGCCTAGCATCAGCCCCCGCCCCCGTTTTCTTATCGCCCTCTTTCCGTCACTAGCACACGAGTAGGTCAGAGAAATAGACTCTTAGGTCCCTACCACTTTTACACCGTTTGCCAGCACAGAATATATATATTTGCGAAATCTGCCCAATGCAGCTCCTGCTTTGAACGATGCTACTTTCCTAGATGTTCTGGTCTCAGAGACGGCAAACCCCAGACGGGTTTCATCGCGCCATGCTGCCAGGCCGCAAGCCCAACTACACCGTGTACGCAAATGTTTACCCAGGGACGTCCAGTCCCAGGGTCACAGCAATTGCGCACTTGCCTCCCTCAACTCAGACGTAGTCACCTATCACTTACCCCCAGAGTGACGACGTCTCTCCCGTTGCACTTCAGAATTCTGCAGTTAAATTGTAATGCGTTAACTGGGAAGATCACGGAGATAGTTGATTTCATGAAGCGGCATAACATCCGCATTGCAGCGATCCAAGAGACGAAATAGTAGGTATCTGTGGTATTGCGCTCGCACATTTCCATCCCGTTAAAACATTTGGTGCATCCACTGCTCTTTCAAGGTACTACCATATTTTCTCGCTTTCTTAAGTAAGATTTTTTAAATTATAACCACTACCGTCGATTGATGCCTTTCAATACAGGTCCAATTAAGTAAAAACAAGTACAAATAAAACCTAAATATTTTTATTTCTCATTATGAACTTACATTTTCTCATTACCAACTTATTTTTTTCAATATGAAGTTACATTTCTCATTATCAATTTATATTTTCTTAATATGAAGTTACATTTCTCATTATCAATTTATATATTCTCAACTTATATTTCTCATTGTCAAGTTATATTTTCTCAATATAAACTTGCATTCTCTCATTATAAACTTGACATGGAACATGGAACTTTTTTTTGTGCCGGTGTATTTTTTCGGGAATATATCGTTTTTTTTATGTAGGATGATGCCTGGTACACTTCCACGAAAAAAATTTCTTAATATTCACCTATTCCAAATGCTGACAATAGATCGGTCCCTTGGCCCAGTTCTCGCAAAAATAATGCTCAATATTTTAATAGAGAAAGAGTTATTTACATATACTATTTCAAACAAAACGCTCAATACGTAAATTTTTTTTTTTTTTAATGATAAAAACTTGCTAAAAGTTTAACCTACGAAAGAATGGTCCCTGGTCCACTTTCCGGAAAAAATAATAACCTATTCATAAAGCTGTCACAGTACATAGATACCAAATTTCACGCTAATCGTTAAAAAAAAAGGTTTTTGGAGTAGGTTGGCTCCTGGTCCACAATTTTTCTTTAATAGCTGTGTTTTTTTTTTACTTCTATATACGTTTGCGCTTAAACTTTATATGGACTGCTAAGCGACAAACTTTAAATACACCTCTGAAATTGCTGCGCGTAAAATTTGTCCTACTAAAATTTCAACACGCATTATACTCAGATGTAACTGAAATATGTGTTTTTGTTTCACCCTCTACAGTAATTCTATGTATTCTATGTGTGTCCACAATTCATTGCAACTGATTCAGCTATATGTTATACCCTATAGCCATCAGATGGTTGTGTCTCCGCTTTTCGGTACACCCTGTGCTGTAGCTGTAGTTATTTAACCACTGCCGCTAGATGGGTCTCCTAAGCATTATCTAAGCGAGGATAGGCGTTTTTTCACGCGTAAACGTATACGCGTGTGAAAAAAAACACGGCTAATATTAGCCTAAGGAAAAAGCTACATATTTACTTAAATTCAAGCAAATCGCAAAAAAAAACAGTTTTTTTTAATAGGTCCATAAACCTGGTCCATAAATAAGATATTTTTGCAGAGTTTTCCTTTACTCTTAGGAATGCTTTGAAGAAAAATTAACGAAATCGGTTAAGGACCACGCTCACTTTTATATAAAAGATTTTTAAAAGGGTCGTGGACGAATAAAATAGGCTATATCTTTGCAAAAAGGAAATTTATATCAATGGTATTTCATTTCCCAAGTGAATTTATAACAATAAATAGGAAAAACTTCAAATTTAAAAAAATGGTCGTGGCACCACCCCTTTCATGACTAAGCCATTTTCTATGTTTCGGGAGCCATAAATCGAAGAAAAATTAACGGATCGTAATAAAATTGGGTACACAAATTTTTCCTATAGCAGGAAATATTTCTAGGAAAAATGGACGAGATCGGTTAAAGACCACGGCAACTTAGATATAAAACAAGTTTAAACGGGTCGTAGACTAGAATAATAACCTATAACTAAAAATAGTTTTGAACCAATGATATTTCACTTATCAAGTTTTATTGTAAGAGGAAATGGGGAGACATTTTTTTTAAACGGGCGGTGTCACGTGTTATGTAGAAAAGTTATTTATCTGAAATGAAATATACAATTGAAGCTCACGCTGAGTATATAAATAATGTTCGGTTACACCCGAACTTAGACACATTTACTTGTTATCTATTAAGTTTTTATTTCAAATTCTTGTCCTATTACTTTTATAGATACTTACACACAGACATATGTTTTGTATACATATTTTCTGATTTTTCTGTGAAATTCGCATACTAGTCATGACTTGGGACTTGCTTTTGAATAACGTACGTAGATATTTCACTGCTGAGATTTAAAGTTTTTGCTTATACATATGTAGGTATGTACATACAGTACAGTTGGAAAGTATTAGAACAAAATAAAAAAAGATGTTGTTGTCAGTTTAGCTTCAGAAAGGAAATATCCGTCGAAATACAAGCCGAAATCATTATTTTGCAAAAAACAGGGAAAACTATCGAGAAATAGCCAAACTTTTGAAAATATTTCTGCGTTCAGTTCATACCGCCATTAAAATACATCGGGAAACTTGACAAAATACTAACAGAAAACGATCTGGTCGACCAAGAAAGACAAATCAAAGAATCGACAACAAAATGTATGCAATAAGTAAAGTCAATGACGGAAATCTGCATCAGAAATACGTGCTGAAATCAATGAAGACTTGGATTCACCAATATCGCTCACGACAGTCAAAGGCCGGCTTAAAGAAAAAGGTATGATTGGACGCATTGTTGTCAGAAAGTCACTTCTACGGCCAGTAAATAAACAGAAAAGACTGAAGTTCGTTCAAGAACATATTGACTGGACGATTGATCAGTGAAAATCAGTTTTATGGTCAGACGAATCAAAATTCAAACTTTTCGGTAGCCATAGGCGTCAATATGTTCGCAGAAACGTCAGTGAAAGATTCGAAGCAGATTGCATTGTGCCAACTGTGAAACATGGCGGTGGCTCAGTGATGGTTTGGGTCTGTTTCAGCTACGCTAGCGTTGGTCAACGCCATGCAATACCATCTGGCATTTATTTGATTGGTCGTGGATTCATTTACCAACCAGATAACGGTCCGAAACATATGTAAATGTATATCAAAACTTTGTAATTCTTATTTAGAACGAAAAAAAAGTCGCAGATGATCTTGATACAATGGAGTGGCCACCACCATCCCCCCATTTAAATCCCATCGAACTATTGTGGGAAGAATTGGATCGCCGTGTGAGAGATCTAAAGTCAACAAGCCTTCCTGATCTCTGGGATTGTTTCCAACGAAGCGTGAAATAATATTCCACACCAAACACTTCAAAAACTCATCGAGAGAATGCCGAAATTGTGAGCTGCAGTCATCAAAGCAAAAGGTGGAAATTTTCAAGAAAATCACTTAAAGTAACATACTCACTGTTTTCTTATAAATTTTGATGGAACTTTCAGTAATATTCATTAAAAATATCTTCGAAACATAGAACTACGTTGATTGTACAAAAATACTACGATATGTGAATAATATTTTAATAAATTATACAATAAACTGACAAAAACAACTTTTTTCATCTTGTTTTAATACTTTCCGACTGTACTGTATGTATATTTAGGTATGTACATACATATACACAAATAGGTGAAGTTAAAATTACAGCTCATCCGTCAATACATTTTTGTTTAGTATTTTTTTTTTTTACTTTGAATAACCCGTTGCTGCAACTCCGCTATGAACTTTTTTAAGTCCAGCAAATCTATTGGATCAGTAACAAACGAATATTTAGTACGTACGCCTCGTTATATAGATACATATGCGTTTGTATATTAGCCCGTAGACAAGAATTTTGACATACATACCCAAGATGAAGGCCGGTAAAAAGTTTATAAAAAAAGATAAATTGCCACGCTAGGGTCATCACATTTTTATACTCAGAGTGCTTTGCACACAGAGTATATTAACTTTGATTGGGTAACGGTTGGTTGTACAGGTATAAAGGAATCGATATAGATATAGACTTCCATATATCAAAATCATCAGTATCGAAAAAAAATGTACATCCGTCTGTCCGTTATCAAGATAACTTGAGTAAATATTGAGATATCTTCACCAAATTTGGTACACGATCTTATCTGGACCCAGAATAGATTGGTATTGAAAATGAGCGAAATCGGATGATAACCACGCCCACTTTTTATAAATATAACATTTTGGAAACACAAAAAACCTGATTATTTAGTAAATAATACACCTAGAATGTTGAAATTTGACGTGTGATATTGAGACTAGATAAAAGTTTGAAAAAAAAAATTGAAATGGGCGTGGCACAGCCCACTTGTGATAAAATCAGTTTTACAAATATTATTAATCATAAATCAAAAATCGTTAAACCTATCGTAACAAAATTCGGCAGAGATGTTGCCTTTACTATAAAGAATGCTTTGAAGAAAAATTAACGAAATCGGTTAAGGACCACGCCCACTTTTGTATAAAAGATTTTTAAAAGGGTCGTGGACGAATGAAATAAACTATATCTTTGCAAAAAGAGCTTTATATCAATGGTATTTCATTTCCCAAGTGTATTTATAACAAAAAATAGGAAAAACTTCAAATTTTAAAAAATGGGCGTGGCACCGCCCCTTTTATGACTAAGCAATTTTCTATGTTTCGGGACTCGAAGAAAAATTAACGGATCGTAATAAAATTTGGTACACAAATTTTTCCTATAGCAGGAAATATTTCTAGTAAAAATGGACGGGATCAGTTAAAGACCACGGCAACTTAGATGTAAAACAAGTTTAAAAGGCTCGTAGACTAGAATAATAAGCTATAACTTAGCAAAAAATAGTTTTGAATCAATGATATTTCACTTAACAAGTTTTATTGTAACAGGAAATGGGGAGACATTTTTTTTAAACGGGCGGTGCCACGTGTTATGAGGAAAAGTAATTTATCTGAAATGAAATGTACAATTGTAGCTCACGCTGAGTATATAATGTTTGGTTACACCCGAACTTAGACACCTTTACTTGTTTAGCCTCTTTTTGGATGAATGGCATACTAAACCGCATTCTTAGAGTTTCGAATAATATCGATGAATTCCTGCGGGATTTAATTCTTGCGCTTTATTATTTGGGTATTTTCGATGTGGGCCGTGCCAAACTATTTCGCTGATATTGTTGACGTTTCCATTAAAAATGTTCCCAATTAGATTGAAACAGGTCTATATAAAAACAAGCTATTTGTACTCATGTCATGTTTTTGTCATTACTGCAACAAGAACACTAATATGTGGAGAGGAAAAACTAAGTTACTTTTTGATTAATGGGAAAGTGATGTGAAGTTGGTGCGAAAAAAATATTTCTTATAAAACTGGAGACTGTGTGCATACAAATGTTGTAAAAACCTTCAATCAACCTAAAAATGTTAAATTTCAACCTTAAATAAATGGTTGGATCATGTGTACCATTTTTGTCATATTACTACTCCAGTATGAAGTACATTGCCATTAGTAGTCCATAAATAATTTTTGGGGGTTTTGGAAAGTTCTCGCCCTTAGATACTCTGAAGGAGTATTCCGACCTGAAGTAACTGATCCTGGCCTAGGACATCGCAATGGAAACTGGACATTTTTTTACGTATGAGGCTCAGTTGTGGTGTACCCGTGTACTCTTACATATTCCTAAGGTACTATTTCAATCGTCCATAAGGAGTAACCAGTAGTCCCCAACTAATCCTCACTCACATAAACATAAACAAATTTTCAACCCAAAAAACTTTACAATTATATGAAATTATTGCTATGAAACGTATTTTTCGGAATGTTTCAGAATGGCTAAATTGACTGGTTCTTACTTTCCATAAAGATTATTACATAGGTTTTAAAGAGTGAAGTTAATGCCCATATTACAATTTACAACTCGACCGATTTGGATTGTAATTAAAGCAACTCAACTTTAAAACAACTCAATTTTTTTTTGACATTTCGAATTACAACTGATTTCAGTTGAAGTTGACTTGATGTTGCCAACCCAAAAATGTGATGACAGACAAATCAACATTTGCGAAAGCGATTTTGTATATCGTTAGCTTAATGTGAAAATGTGCTAAGTCAATTTTTACGAATTTTAAAGGAGACGAAAAAAATGAATAATTTTTGAAATAAACGTTTTTTTCAAAACTGTGAATAAGGATACCTTAGTTGCAATACTTTTGAGTGGAGAAACTTTGAAAAAGATAAATAAAAATCATGTATGCTAACCCAGCATCTATTTTATGACTTACCACACTTTCCGCACTCAAAACTAATTTTTTCTCCTGACTTAGCACTTTTTACTCAATATGTTTCCCCATCACTCCTCCCATTTATGATTGAAATATAACACTAAAACTATATACTATTTATTTGTCAAACTATTTCTAACCGTTCTGATCTGGACTCTTTTACCGGATGGTGCGCAGACGATAATTTATTTTTAAATTCAAACAAATGCTGTGTTGTGTCTTATTCCATAAAGACAACTGCCACATACTTTATCTACAAACTAAATGCTAAATCTCTTAATCGTTGTCAAGAGAGTAAAGACTTGGGTGTAATTTTTGACTCCAAACTCTCTTTTTCTAGTCACATTGACTTCATTGTTTCAAAATTTGTTGCAATGGTTGAGTTCAGTAGACGTAACACCAGTGACTTTAAGGACCCTATGACGTAAAAGGCACTTTATATATCCTTGGTCAGAAGTGGTCTTCAATATTGCTAAATAATACTTTCTATGAATCTAACTCCTATAAAATTGAAAAAGTTCAAAAAATGTTTACAAAAATTGCTTTATGTATGCTTCACTGGCCATACGCCCTCCCATCATATACCAGCATGTGCAAATTGCTTGGTATTCAGGCTTTGCATGAACTTTTATCTCACTCATGCTTGCATATAATGTAATACACGAATTGGTCTGATTTATCTAATTTGTTCATTCCATATATTCCACTGTGTGATCTTCGGCGCAATAGATTATTTATCGGCATAACTCATAAAACGAATTATGCCATGAATGAACCTATAACTCGGACTATACATCTAGCAAATTTAATTTAATTTTATTTATTTATTATGACGGCCGTTTAGGCCTAAAACTTATTTCTATTGAATATGCTGTTGGAATGTCATGTGATTCCGATCAGCATATTTACTGGCGTGACAAACGGACGAGTCTGGGAGCCACTCATTTAAGGGAGGTTGGAAAGTACGCGTTTCAAATCCTCCAGTGATCCCAGCTTAAAGCAACAAAATTTGGAACTTATATTTTTCAATTATATTTGTATTTTAAGCTGTCGGAATGTATTAGTCTCCGACCAACACAGCTAAACATGTCTTTGGATGTTGGAAATTGAAAACAACGTGTATCCAATCACCCCTCAACTTTAGTAAAGACGCTGTCGATATGCATGAAGATTCCGATCAGCACAGCTCAACATATAATGGGAGGTTGAAAAGGACGTGTTTCCAATCCCCCCTGCTCCAATTTTTGTTTGGCCTTATTTTCGTTATTTTCGTTACACATCATATAGTTTTATTGTTATATTAATGCTGTCGGAATGCGAGTGATTCCGATCAGCAACAGTAAATATCGGCTGAAAATACCGAATTCCAGCGAAATTAGTGTTGGAACTGTCTGCAGTTACAGGTGACGACCGATTTTCTTTTGCTTATGGTCAGATGCATTGTATTTTGCTGCTTCCAATATTACCTTTTTTTTATTTTTAATATTACCATTCCCTTTTCGCGCTCCAGTATCGGATATATCATGTAAAAAATAAAGGGAGAAAAACTTTATCTTATTGGAAGGGTTTTACAATGCTCCAATAAAATTTCTTTAAAAGTATTGAAGTTATTACTACTTTTTATGTGATTAGAAGTTCATTGAAATATTTCAGGCTCTTACAAAATATATTTTGCTTGTCCACTTCTGTTTTGAAAAGAGGTAATCTAAAATTATTGTTTTCTCTGATTACGTATGAATGTGCATAATTTACATATATAAGTTTTGGATGAGGTATGTTGGTAATTTACCGTGCTTGATATTAAATACAAATTTCATACCGTGGTAGAATATAAGATGTTTTATACTCAACCAGTTTAGTGCTTCTATCATGTTATTAATGGGAGTATCATACCTCATGTTTAATATAAATCTCATAGCTCTATTTTGCATAACTTGTAGCTTATCTACCTGAGTTTCATTGGCCATAAAGAATATTGTGGGACAATATATGAAATGCGGCTCTATGATTATTTATACTTTCAGTTTGTATTTTTTACTGATAAATTTTCATGACCTCTTCCAAAAACCTTGACTATTTTGGCAACTATATAATCAATATGACCATTAAATTTTAATTTATTATCAATCTGAACCCCTAAGTACTTGAAAGTTTTAACTTCGTTAATGTTTGAGTTCATTATTTTTAGCTCGATTGAAGATTCCTTATTCATCGCTCTAGATATGACCATAAAATGGGTTTTATTAACATTAAGTTTAAACTTATTGTTACAAAGCCACCTGTATAGGGAGTTCAAGTCTTCCTGCATTTTGCTCCTAGCTAACATGATATCAATTTCACTTACTTCGAGCAATGCATCATCCGCAAACAGCCTTATTTTACTATGTTTTAGCGGCGAAAATATATCATTTATATATATGTTAAATAGGACCGGTGTCAAAACCGATCCTTGTGGCAATCCAATTCCTGTCAATACCTCATCCGAGACAACCGACTCAATGGCTGTTTTTTGTCTTCGGTTACCTAAAAAGCTCTGAAACCACTGCAGCTCGTTGTCCCTAAGTCCAATTTTTTCTAATTTTTTAATCATTATATTTCTGTCTATAGTTTCAAATGTTCTCTTTAAGTCGATAAAAACCGCAAGTATACTTTTCTTTTGATTTAGTTCTTCTTTCCAACTCGATATTACGTAATTTAAAGCCGTTTCACAAGAATGGCCTTCTCTGAAAACGGATTGTTCTTTAATTAGTATTTTATTTATTTCCAAGTAACTCACGAGCTGATTTTTTACTACTGTTTCTAGAATTTTTTCGATATTCGGCAACGTGTTGATCGGTCTAAGATCTTCTGGCTTTAATGCATTTTTTTAACTTCTTTATTGGTACTATTGTTGATATTTTTCATGCGTCGGGCACTATTCCGTCTACTAATGATTTATTTATGATATCCGCATAGAAATGTCCCATGTATGGCACCGAATCTTTAATTACTCCTTCTGATAGTAAATTTGTTCCTCCGATTTTATTTTTTAACCTTTTAGCTACCAATATGACATCATCAACCGTAACTTCTTGGAGCTTCAGACATGTGCTGACCGTGTATTGGACACTGTCGCCACTATCAAAAGTTTCGATTTCTCGATTTATGTCAACAATACTATCAACAAAGAAGGAATTCAATTCTTGAGCTATATCTTTGGGTGTTTCATATGTTATACCAGTTACAATCACTGTCTGGATATTGTCTCGCACCTCAGTTAAGTTTACTCTTTGGTTAAGGTGTTTCCACATTAATTTGCTATCAGAGGAATTTAAGGTCATATTTTTATACTCAGAGCTGGGTAACGGTTGGTCGTACAGGTATAAAGGAATCGAGATAGATATCATCAGTATCGAAAAAAAAATTGGATTGAGCCATGTCCGTCCGTCCGTCTGTCCGTTAACACGATAACTTGAGTAAATATTGAGATATTTTCACTAAATTTGGTACACAAGCTTATCTGAACCC
Organism: Eurosta solidaginis; assembly: GCF_040869045.1. Classification (NCBI taxonomy): domain Eukaryota; kingdom Metazoa; phylum Arthropoda; class Insecta; order Diptera; family Tephritidae; genus Eurosta; species Eurosta solidaginis. The sequence goes on from NC_090319.1 coordinate 28,440,686, forward strand.
AGAATAGATTGGTATTGAAAATGAGCGAAATCGGATGATAACCCACTTTTTATATATATAACATTTTGGAAAACACAAAAAACCAGATTTTTTAGTAAATACACACCTAGAATGTTGAAATTTGACGTCTGGACTGATATTGAGACTCTTGATAAAAATTTGAAAAAATTTTTTTAAATGGGCGTGGCTCCGCCCACTTGTGATAAAATCTATTTTACAAATATTATTAATCATAAATCAAAAATCCTTAAACCTATCATAACAAAATTCGGCAGAGGTTGCCTTTACTATAAGGAATGCTTTGAAGAAAAATTAACGAAATCGGTTAAGGACCACGCCCACTTTTATATAAAAGATTTTTAAAAGGGTCGTGGACGAATAAAATAAGCTATATCTTTGCAACAAAGAGCTTTATATCAATGGTATTTCATTTCCCAAGTGTATTTATAACAATAAATAGGAAAAACTTCAAATTTAAAAAAATGGGCGTGGCACCGCTCCTTTTATGACTAAGCCATTTTCTATGTTTCGGGAGCCATAACTCGAAGAAAAATTTACATATCGTAACAAAATTGGGTACACATATTTTCCTTATAGCAGACAATTTTTCTAGAAAAATGGCCGAATCGGTTAAAGACCACGGCAACGTAGATATAAAACAAGTTTAAAAGGTTTAAAAGGGTCGTAGACTAGACTAATAAGCTAAATTTAGCAAAAAATAGGTCTGAATCAATGATATTTCACTTATCAAGTTTTTTAAACGGGCGGTGCCACGTGTTATGTAGAAAAGTAATTTATCTGAAATGAAATGTACAATTGAAGCTCACGCTGAGTATATAATGTTCGGTTACACCCGAACTTAGACACCTTTATTTGTTCTCCATATACTTAATCTTTTTACACTCAGTTGAGCAGAGCTCACGGAGTATAATAACTTTGATTGGATAACGGTTGGTTGTACAGGTATAAAGGAATCGAGATACGATATAGACTTCCATATATCAAAATCATCAGTATCGAAAAAAAATTTGATTGAGCCATGTCCGTCGGTCCGTCCGTCCGTTAACACGATAACGTGAGTAAATTTTGAGGTATCTTGATGAAATTTGGTACGTAGGTTCCTGGGCACTCATTTCAGATCACTATTTAAAATGAACGAAATCGGACTATAACCACGCCCACTTTTTTGATATCGAAAATTTCGAAAAACACAAAAACTGCGATAATTCATTACCAAAGACGGACAATGCGATGAAACTTGGTAGATGAGTTGAACTTATGACGCAGAATATAAAATTAGTAAAATTTTGAACAATGGGCGTGGCACCGCCCACTTTTAAGAGAAGGTAATTTAAAAGTTTTGCAAGCTGTAATTTGGCAGTTGTTGAAGATATCATGATGAAATTTGGCAGGAACGTTACTCCTATTACTATATGTCTGCTTAATAAAAATTAGCAAAATCGGAGAACGACCACGCTCACTTTAAAAAAAAAAATTTTAAGTCAAATTTTAACAAAATATTTAATATCTTTACAGTATATAAGTAAATTATGTCAACATTCAACTCCAGTAATGATATGGTGCAACAAAATACAAAAATAAAAGAAAATTTCAAAATGAGCGTGGCTCCGCCCTTTTTCATTTAATTTGTCTAGGATACTTTTAATGCCATAAGTCGAAAAAAATTTATCAATTCTTGTGAAATTTGGTAGGGTCTTAGACTCTAGGACGATAACTGTTTTCTGTGAAAAAGGGCGGAATCGGTTGAAGCCACGCCCAGTTTTTATACACAGTCGACCGTTTGTCCTTCCGCTCGGCCGTTAACACGATAACTTGAGCAAAAATCGATTTATCTTTACTAAACTTAGTTCACGTACTTATCTGAACTCACTTTATCTTGGTATAAAAAATGGCCGAAATCCGACTATGACCACACCCACTTTTTCGATTTCGAAAATTACGAAAAATGCCATAATTCTATACCAAATACGAAAAAAGGGATGAAACATTGTAATTGGATTGGTTTATTGACGCAAAATATAACTTTAGAACAAAACTTTGTAAAATGGGTGTGACACCTACCATATTAAGTAGACGAATGAAGTTCTGCAGGGCGAAATCAAAAGCCCTTGGAATCATGGCAGGAATATTGTTCGTGGTATTACATATATAAATAAATTAGCGGTACCCGACAGATGATGTTCTGGGTCACCCTGGTCTACATTTTGGTCGATATCTCGAAAACGCCTTCACATATACAACTACCACCACTCCCTTTTAAAACACTCATTAATACCTTTAATTTGATACCCATATCGTACAAACACATTATAGAGTCACCCCTGGTCCACCTTTATGGCGCTATCTTGAAAAGGCGTCCACCCATAGAACTAAGGCCTACTCCCTTTTAAAATACTCATTAACACCTTTCGTTTGATACCCATATTGTACAAACGCATTCTAGAGTCACCCCTGGTCCACCTTTATGGCAATATCTCGAAAAGGCGTCCACCTATAGAACTAAGGCCCACTCCCTTTTAAAATACTCATTAACACCTTTGATTTGATACCCATATCGTACAAACAAATTCCAGGGTTACCCCAGGTTCATTTTCCTACATGGCGATTTTCTCTTATTTTGTCTCCAAAGCTCTCAGATGAGTATGTAATGTTCGGTTACACCCGAACTTAGCCTTCCTTACCTGTTTCAGCTGCGTAATTTACTATCGGTGAAGGAAGCATTTAGCCCATTGTGGCTAAATACCCTGGAGTATACCTTATAACAATTCCAGAATGGTCCGAAAATTATCCCTTAAACAATCCCGAAATAAACCAGAAATACCTTAAAAATGATCCGTAAACAATTTCCAAATCATCTCGAAATTATGCGAAAACAATCTCGAGCTTATCCAAAAACCACACGTAAACATTTTAATGATCATCTCGGAATGATCGCAAGATAGATCGAAGTGCTCCCTAAAACAGTCCATATATGATTCAATAATAGTCCTCAAATAGTCAGGAAATGATTCCCAAGCGATCCCTAAACTATACAGAAATTATATCCCGACACACACCACTTCACACCCTCAATATCTTTGATCTAAGTCAATATACTTTGGTCGATTTTTTAGTTCGAGCATAAACTGCAGTTAACTTTACCAGATTTTAGACTTATAACGAATAAAAAAATAATTGCAAAGCTACTGCTCTCAGGGGGAGTAGAACCCGCTTTCTTCTTAAAAAAAAAATTAAATAAAGAAGTAGATTCTTTTAGACTACTTGCTATCTGCTTGTCATATTCCATCTAAGTGCGTCTGCTACTCCCCTTTCACATCACCTTCCCTTTTCCTCTCTTACATGCATCTCTAAAACTCCCGCTCCCACTTTCTTCTCATTACCTTAAGCCTTACCTCTTAGTCCCCTATATACTGTATATCCTTTCCACTCTTTCCTCCTCCTCCATTTCCTTCCTACCCATCTTTTTCCTTTAAATCGCTCTATCCCTTTCCTACTTGCCAGGTCAAGTTCCTGTTCCGGTGTTCTCTCATCTCTTTATCCAAGTATTCGCTCCCGTCATAATTTTCCCCAGTATTTCTATTTCTGTTTCTCTTCAAAATTTTTCATTTCATCAGTCATCGAGGATGAAAATAAGTTTAACTCAAGAGAAACTTTAAATTACTGGTATATCTTAGCGATATCAAAATAAAAAAATATTTTAATTTCGTTGAAAGAGTTGCCCTTTTTTGTTTGGAAAATGAGGAATTCTAGGTTATGGCGTTTTCTATTCTAAAAATAATGTTACCCTGTTACCTTTTCTCGGTTCTCTCAGAAGTATATGTATGTGTTCATTTCATGAAGTATTTTCATCTGAAAGAGAAAAAGAACACTTTACCTACAATCTCGGCCATTTTGCAGAGCGCCAAGTAACCCGACTCAAAAGTGGGGGTAACACCAGTGTAACACTTTTTCCAGAAAAGAAAATGCCATTAGTCATTCTAATGTACACTGTCCATCCATGTAAACAAATGTGTATGAACTAAGTGTCTGGTCTAACTAATTAAAGATCACATTACTTGCTTTTGTCATTCACTACATTTACTTGACACATTTCATCATGACGCTGCCGACAAATTCGTTTAACGCAACACACACATGCGCACGTTAAAACTACAAAAAAAATATAATTTGTATATCGACGTGCCATAAAAAAATCTAGCACTGGAATTTTAGTGTCTGACGAAAACTTCCAATTTCAATTTGTTGCTGACGAAAAGTAACACTTTCGTCTTTTGAATGGGTGCAGTGCAATAACTTTTCCTTTCATTTTGAAAAAGAAATAACGCCCGCGGGCTCATTTTCTAATCTTGGCGGTTTTTATTTTCTTTTTTGAAAAGAAAATAATGCCCTAGTCTTTACATGCCTTTTTAGTTTATTTATTATTTCTTTAAACGCATATATATTTAAGAAAAAACATATTAAAACAAGTAAAGGTGTCTAAGTTCGGGTGTAACCGAACATTATATAGTCAGTGTGAGCTTCAATTGTACATTTCATTTCAGATAAATTACTTTTGCATAACAAGTAGCACCGCCCGTTTAAAAAAAATTTCTCCCCATTTCCTCTTACAGTAAAACTTGATAAGTGTAATATCATTGATTCAAACCTATTTTTTGCTAAGTTATAGCTTATTATTCTAGTCTACGACCCTTTTAAAAATATTTTATATAAAAGTGGGCGTGGTCTTTAACCGATCTCCCAATTTTATTACGATCCGTTAATTTTTCTTCGAGTTATGGCTCCCGAAACATAGAAAAGTGCTTAGTCATAAAAGGGGAGGTGCCATGCCCATTTTTTTAAATTTGAAGTTTTTGTTGTTGTTTTTGTTGAAGTTTTTCCTATTTATTGTTGTAAATCCACTTGGGAAATGAAATACCATTGATATAAAGCTCTTTTTTGCATAGATATAGCTTATTTTATTCGTCCATGACCCCTTTAAAAATCTTTTATATAAAAGTGGGCGTGGTCCTTAACCGATTTCGTTAATTTTTCTTCAAAACATTCCCTATAGTAAAGGCAACGCCTCTGCCGAATTTTGTTACGATAGGTTTAACGATTTTTGATTTATGATTAATATTTGTAAAATTGATTTTATCACAAGTGGGCGGTGCCACGCAAAGCACGCTGAGTATAACAAACTAGCCGTACCCGTGCGCATCTTTTTTTTTTCTCGGACGTTGTGGCAGCGCAGTGCCCTCAAGTGGCCCGATGAAACCAGGCTAATCCTGTTTTTGTTTTTTTTTTTTTTAATTCATACATCCTTTTTTTTTTTTGTTTTTTTGTTTGTATCCTATTTCTTATTTATGTGTTATTTATAATTTTTTTTTACCGAGTCTTTGAGAGGCAGTGGCGAGTCCGAAACATCAATTATTCTCGAGTGAGAGTTATAATCTTCACAAAAACATAGAAAAGGTTCGTGTATTTGGAAATTGCTTCTGCATTGTTTAAGAATTATAGGTTTATAATGCCTTGAAACTCGGCATGGAACATTCAAGTTTACTTCGTTCAAAAGAAATGGGCTTGAAATCGATCCATTTAAAAGTCTAGCAATAAATAGTACACCTAGCATTTCTCTACGACTTGCAAGTGTAGGAAGATTTATTAGTTTTAATCGATTAGTGTAAGGAGGAAGATTATACGGAGAGTCCCATTGAAGATTTCTCAAGGCGAAAATTAAAAACTGTTTTTGAATTGATTCTAGTCTATCCACATGAACTTGATAACGCGGATTCAAAATTATCGATCCATATTCTAATATCGGCCTCACCAATGATGTAAAAAGGGTTTTTGTAACGTAAGGATCACTAAACTCCTTTGCCCATCTTTTCACAAATGCTAAAACTCCTCTCGCTTTATTGACTGTGGCATTAATATGAGGGTTGAAACTAAGTTTGCAATTCATTGTAACTCCCAAGTCGACAAAAACATCAACGCTTTCCAGAGTTTGGCCATTAATTGTGTAGGAAGCTGGCTGTATGTCCCCACGTGAAAAACACATGGATTTACATTTTTCTATGTTGAGAGGTATAAAATTCGCATTACACCAAGTAACTAAACGATTTAAATCCGCCTGGAGTACAGAACGTTCTTCAACGCGTATGACTTAAAAAGTTTTACGTCGTCGGCATACATTAAAATTTGAGAATATTTTATAGTTGTGGAAACATCGTTTATAAAGATCAAAAACAGAATTGGACCGAGATGGCTGCCCTGAGGCACACCGGAGGGAACATCGATGACATTCGAACAAATGTTTTTAAAATGACTCTAAGTTCTACTGCAAAGATAGGAGGAGATCCAGCGAGTTAGGCCAGGTGGAAAACCAAGCAATTCGAGTATATAAACAAGTAATGAGTGGCGTACTTTGTCGAATGCTTTGCTGAAATCAGTGTATATAACGTCGGTATGATGATTGTTTCTAAACCCATTAAAGACGTGAGTTGTAAATTTAAGCAAATTGGTTGTGGTTGATTTGGCTCTACAAAAGCCATGCTGAGAACTATCTATCAATGTAGATATCGAAAATGTAAGGTGATTAGTAACGATTGCTTCGAAAAGCTTAGGGATAGCGGAGAGCTTTGCTATTCCACGATAGTTTTCATGCCATTTTTTAAAGAGAGGTTAAATAGATCTGTAAGGGGCTGGTAAATGTATTCCGCACATTTTTTAAGAAAACATGTTGGGATCAAATCGGGACCGTATTTGAAGGATTCTTTTAGGGTCTTTAGATGTAGTAGAACATCTTCAGGCAGCAAATGTGGGGCATATATTGAGTTACTAGTAGGTGGTGAATCGACCAGAACAGAGTAATTAGAGTGAAAGAATTGAGCGAAGAAGTTTGCAATCTCTTGATCGTTTCTGGAAATGCTATTTCTAAAAGAAGGAAACCCGTTAGTTCTGCGTTTAGAATTTACGAAATCATAAAAAGACTTCGGGTGGCAAATAATGTTTCTTTTAATTTTACATATGTAAGCTTTATAACACTTTTTATTAAGTTCAAAATACTTATGACAGAAAATAGCGTACTGTGCATAATGAGAATGTAAACCGGTTCTCTTATATAATTTGAATATAAGTGATTTCTTATTTTTAAAGCTTTTAAATCTTTAGTAAACCAGGCTTGCACTGGTTCAATGTACGAGCATGTGCGTTTGGGCACATGTTTTTTAAATAAAGTATACATGGTTTTATTAAAATGTAAAACGTTTTCCTCTACATCCTCTTTATATCGAGGCCACGTTATCTCAGAAAGCTCTTTATTTAAATTGTTGAAATTAGTTTCTTCGTTGCTTATGATTTCGTAAGTTATCTCAAGAGAAGTATGGTAAACGTCTTCTGGCAAAACAAGAGGTTCACATCGATTTATAGAGAATTTAGATATGTCGTCAACAAATGCTAATTCTAAGAATTTTCCATACTTTTCGGAAAGAAGAAAGATCAGTAATTCCATCCAAAAAGTCTTTGTTATGCATCTTGGATGATACGGGGACAATATTGTGATCAACGGTATTCCAAGATATATGTGGCAGGTTAAAGTCGCCTAAAACAATCATTGAGTCCGTGCGCTTTATCATCGAATTGACTGATTGTAACAGTGAAATATGGTGCATATACACTGATAGATCAGAAGACGGTGGAATATAGCAAACGGCTAAGTAAATATGACCCCGGCCTAGTAAGATTCGGATGCATTTAAACTCGATGGAGTCAAATTCGGCTAAATTAACATCTTCAGATGGAATTGAAGAATGTACAGCTAGCAAGACACCACCTCCGGTCCTATTTAAGCGATCATTTCTATAGGTCTGATACTCACCGCAAAAAATTTCGGAATTTAAAACATTGGGTTTCAGCCATGTATCGGTAAAAGCAGTAATATTATAGTTACAGTGAATGGTTTTCAAATATAAGTCAGTTAATTTAGTATTTTAGCCTCTAACGTTTTGATAGTAAATGCTTAAGCAAGATGTTAAATTAAGATTTTTGGATCGGAACTTTGAGGAGGAATTTTTTGCTACATTTTGAGTAATCTCAATAGTCTTATGCACAAATTCGCGAACAAAAGCCCCTGGCGGCCAAAATGCGCTGTCCAAAAGTTTATCAAAATCTTTTGAGTAGACATCAATTCTAAATGAAGAAATGTTTCTTTCGTAATTAAATTTAAATTTTCTTAGTCATGCCGTCAGTCTTAATTTTCGAAGTGACATAAGACTTGATATCCTCAACGGAAGTGTCCTTGTCAAAGCGAGATACAAAAATCGATTTTTTGAGCGGGACTACAACCAGCTTCTTAGCCGGTGCTTCTGAATAAGAAGTCACAGATTGAGAAGTTACAGTTTCAGAAGTTACAGTTTGAGACTCTAAGGTTTTTCCGCGGCCTTAGAAGTGGATGGAACCACAGCTTGCGGATAAGGGGAAGCCAAGTCTATGAGCTCCACTTGCGGAAGATTAATGTTCTGAGCAGGATTAAGATTCAAAGCACTAGGTGAGTGGAGTGTCAGAGTCAGAGTGTTTTTGTTTATTATCGCGGTTGTCTTTATTTCTATTTATTTGTCTTGCGCAACAAATATAAAAGTATCATATCAAATATCAACAGAAATCAGCTTCTATCAATCAATCATCTATCAATAAAAACTTACATGCGCTTGCGCTGCCAGCTGGCGAATGTTAGCAACTGCCGGTAATGCAGTGTTAGTTCTAATCAAATATTCACAATAATGCTATAGTACAAATAGATTTCTTTGTGTGCTAACAATCTTTTATTTTTAACAAATTATTTTAATAAAATATAGCTAAACAAAAGCACTACGACCAATAATGCTCAAAGCTCGCTAATAGCACGAATCTCCATCTTTACAACCAAAACTTTATTTATAGATTTGGATTCCAAATAAGAGCGACAAAGGGACCTGCACATAAAAACAGAAATAATATATGTATAAGATTAGAAGTCAACAAATTTTTTTTATTTTGTAAATAATTTATAACATTTGACAAAATTTTCACCGCTTTCAGTACAAAAATAGACAAATACAAGGCGCGATAACCTCTGAAGAGATTTTATGCAGAGCTTCTCTTTCAATTTGCGTCGTGCTCCTTTAATTTTTCGTACAAATTGGCGGGACGGGACCTACATGTTTTACGTCGACTCAATGAGAAGCTTTTAATGTCAGAAATACGCTCGGAGCGTTAATCAAATCACTTCCGAGCGGCGATCCCGCTTGGAAACACTTTATTCTAATTGAAAAAACTTGTTTCTAAATTTTGATGTTGCTTCGCCCGGGAATTTCAGTTCCAGAATCTTCGGTGTGGTAGACGGAGCACGCTACCACCACACCTCGGCGACCGCTTTGATTGAAAAATTTGATTGAGCCACGTCCGTCCGTCCGTCCGTCTGTCCGTTAACACGATAACTTGAGTAAATTTTGAGGTATCTTGATGAAATTTGTTATGTAGTTTCCTGGGCACTCATCTCAGATCGCTATTTAAAACGAACGATATCGGACAACCACGCCCAATATTTCGATATCGAAAATTTCGAAAAACCGAAAAAATGCGATAATTCATTGCCAAAGACGGATAAAGCGATGGAACTTGGTAGGGGGGGTTGACCTTATGACCCAGAATAGAATATTAGTAAAATTTTGGACAATGGGCGTGGCACCGCCAACTTTTAAAAGGTAATTTAAAAGTTTTGCAATCTGTAATTTGGCAGTCGTTGAAGATATCATGATGATATTTGGCAGGAACGTTACTAATATTACTATATATGTGCTAAATAAAAATTAGCAAAATCGGATGAAGAACACGACCACTTTTTGAAAAATTATTTTTTAAATGTCAAATTTTAACAAAAAATTGAATATCTTTACTGTATATAAGTAAATTATGTCAACATTCAACTCCAGTAATGATATGGTGCCACAAAATACAAAAATAAAAGAAAATTTCAAAATGGGCGTGGCTCCGCCCTTTTTCATTCATTTCGGTTTGTCTAGAACACTTTCAATGCCATAAGTCGAAGAAAAATTTACTGGTACTGATACTTATGACGGTAACTGTTTTCTGTGAAAATGGGCGAAATCGGTTGAAGCCACGCCCAGTTTTTATACACAGTCGAACGTCTGTCCTTCCACTCGGCCGTTAACACAATAACTTGGGCAAAAACTGATATATCTTTACTAAACTTAGTCCACGTACTTATCTGAACTCACTTTATCTTGGTATACAAATGGCCGAAATCTAAACTATAACCACGCCCACTTTCGATATCGAAAATTACGAAAAATTAAAAAAATGCCATAATTCTATACCAAATACGATAAAAGGGATGAAACATGGTAATTGGATTGGTTTATTGACGCAAAATATAACTTTAGAAAAAACTTTGTAAAATGGGTGTGACACCTACCATATTAAATAGAATAAAATGAAAAAGTTCTGCAGGGCGAAATCAAAAGCCCTCCGATATCTCGAAAACGCCTTCACATATACAACTAAGGGCCACTCCCTTTTAAAACCCTAATTAGTGCCATTAATTTGATACCCATATCATACAAACACATTATAGAGTCACCCCTGGTCCACCTTTATGGCGTTATCTCGAAAAGGCGTCCACCTATAGAACTAAGGCCCACTCCCTTTTAAAATACCCATTAACACCATTCATTTGATACCCATATCGTACAAACACATTCCAGGGTTACCCTAAGTTTATTTTCCTACATGGTGATTTTCCCTTATTTTGTCACCAAAGCTCTCAGCTGAGTATGTAATGTTCGGTTACGCCCGAACTTAGCCTTCCTTACTTGTTTATTTTATTTGGACTGTATTTGTTTAATATTTTATTTAATTTTATATAACTTCATTTTATATAACTTCACCCAGCGTGTTAGGGGGTTAGAAAATACACGCGGTAGGTATGCCTGTCGTAAGACGCGACTAAAATACCGAATTCAAGGGGTTTGTGTAGCGCAGCCCTTTCAGGTTGCCAGCGCAATACATAGCTTCTCTAAACCCAATTGTCAACCTCACCTATCCGTGGCGAATCCTGTTTTCCGAGGCTCTGACGACTCCGATATCCTCATATATCAAGGGGGTGGGAGGGCGTTATGGCTTAGAAGGTCGCATGTGGTCATAACAAATCGCTCCCGAGATGGTCGGGCTTTGTACCGGAACGTACCAGATCTCATCCGGCAAAGGGCCATCAACTCGATAACACTTACCAATGCCTTCGGGGAGTGGTGTCCTTATCGCTACAACAACAACAACAACAACAACGAGTGTTCGACTGTGAAGTTGTGGACCTCGACTAAAAATCTACGGCCGTGGCAGTTACACATTTAAATTTTTACATTTTTTTATACAATTTTCTCCATTTTTATGAAAATTACTCATATAACCAAGGAAAAAAACATCTAAGTTTTTGAAAAAATTACTTGTCTAGATTAAGGGAAGCGTTTCTATGTGGCAAAATGCCGTCTCCCATTGGGTTGAGGTAAGACTTGGTCTCCCTTGGTGCGCTCATTTGGCGTCAGTTATCGCGAAAGAGGATACCTAGCGTGACGGGCGGTTAAAAGCTCAAATGTTATTATAAATAATGAGGACTTTGATTATAAATACTCAATTTCACTAGAGTAGCTAATAACAATATCAATGCAATACATTTTCTTTACACAAAGTTCCTATACAGTTCTAGACCCTATGAATAAGCAGGAAAACAAAAATTAATTGCTAGTTTTCGTCACTCAAAGGCCGAAAGTGTTAGTTTTCGTACGAAATTTTGAAAGTGTTAGTTTTCGTATGGTATGTCGATATAATAATTATGACAGAGATGGCTCATTCAGGCAACATATGTAAATGAGGTGCTCAAAAACCACAACCTGTTAGATTTCGTAATATTTATTTCTGAAATAAAATATATCCAAAAAAGATAAAGAAAACGTATGGAAACTTCAGATAAATAGGAACAGCTAAACAGTAGCGAGTTTTTCAACATTTTTTTCAACGACTGAAAGTTTAGCTGCTATCCACTGGATAGTATCCAGTTGTTAATATTTTTTATACAGATTTTTTTGAAAAACCGATTTTCTGGTAATTCATACCAATGTAAACATGCTTGTTCAATAATATTTATTAGCTTTACAAATAATTGCTTAAATTTATATTACATTACAATCTACTATTGAGTAAACAAATTTACAATACCTTTTGATTTACCACACTAGCTTGGCAAGTGAAGACGCTTGGTCTGTACAAGAAACTGCACAAAGTTAATCAATGGATGTAGAAACAAACAAACATATGTATATACAACTAATTGATTGTAATAAACGACACGTCTATGAAATAGAGGCCAAATATGCATTGCAATTGTTATTGTTGCTGGGCATTTGTGGTACCGTCACTTTTGCCAATTTGCATCTACTGATGCACATATGTTTCTACAAATGAGTATTCTATTATGTCCCTTGGTATGTTTATGCTGCTATAATTATTGTATATACATATGTATGCTAGTTTGCCTTTTGCCGTCTGAAGCTCATTTAAAAGCATGCACTTTTTCCACATAAGCAATGTAGCTGAAAATGTAAGACGTCTAATTTGTTCAAATTTGGGACAGATGACTTTGCTTCTTATAATTATTGAACTTTTGTACACAGAAACATAATCAGTTATTACCCACGCCGTCTTTTTTACAAAATAACTTAATCATCATCACGGATGTAATATCTCGATGCATACAATCAGATGTACACCCCTGACCCCTGTAAAAATTGTTGGATTACGTGTTCCATTTTTTTTATGTTGGAGTACTCTAACAATACTCCTTTGCAATGCGTTTGCGGACCACAATCAGCCTATCATTGCTCGTGTTTTCATTCAGACCAATTCTAAATATTCTCGCGGAATTTTGTTCTCGCGGATTTTTTTATTCCCGCGGAAAAATTCCTCCAATTCATTTCTCCTAGGGAGAAGAATAATTGGGGAATAGGAATTTCGAATTTTCGAAGTCAGCTGTTTTGTCAATTGAAATTTCGTTGGGCATTTCTTATTTTGTTTAAAAAATTGTAGTTTAATTATTGTTACCAATTTGTTTGAAATTAAGAAATAAGGTATAAACAATGCACATTATTGCATTTCATGTGGTATTCACTGAAATGAGTAATGAATTGGTGCCACAGCAACATCAGCAGAGGAGCATAAGAAGACCGGCGGGATAACACAAATCCGCCGGAGTTACCTGCATTTATTCTGCAAAGCAATTTTCTGGCGGCCAAGTCGAGTTGAGTGCGCCTTTCGCCATATGCCAAAATCTAATTAAGCCTTATTAAAAAATCCTTGCGCAATTTCTGGATGGCTGCATCAAATATGTATACCAAGAGCTCTACCGTTGCGTATTATATTCTTTTCGACTTAAAATAAAGAATATTGTGGTTGTTGTTGTTGTTGTATTAACAGTGAGAATATTGTGGTAGAATGTAAATACATATTTTAGCACAAATTTGTACAAATAAGTGTTCTTTCTTAAAATAACAAATTTCCTTTAACTATTTTGATGCATTCCCTTTAATTTAACTAGTGAAAAAACTCCTATGAAATGGCAGAGAAATCTCCCTCTCCCTCACATTCATAATACCTACTTTTCTCCCATAACCGGTTTCCGCTTTTTCGAACATTGTTCAGAATATGAGGAAAGGGAGAAGTGAAAAAATCCACAAGGAATTATTATTTAGAATACGAGGAATGGGAGAAGGGAAAAACACGCACGGAATTTTCGTTTAGAATTGGGCTGATTGTGAATCAAACTAAAGCCGTGGTTACTCACGAACGTACGTCGAAAAAACGTGTCAGCTGACACGACCTATCTTATGAGTGTGCAATGTAAACGAAAACTCACCGACGTGCAACGCCCGTACGTACGTAGCACGGAACGTAGAAATCAAAACAATTTTGATTTTTTCCGTATGAACGTGTCAGCTGATCGCTCTCTCAATAGACAGAGTTGCCTAGTAAACTTTTGTGCGTTAATTTTTGACCGTTTGCAGTTTTATGCAAAAACACCTAATTAAAGTTTGACAAATTGTGAAAATAATTCGAAATAATTATGTAAAGGTGCAGATTATAAATATGTAATCTATTTATATTTATTTAATATTAATTCCAGCCTTTTACAACATCAAAAATTAAATTAGAACAAGTAAGGAAGGTTAAGTTCGGGTGTAACCGAACATTACATACTCAGTTGAGAGCTATGGTGACAACATAAGGGAAAATAACCATGTAGGAAAATGAACCGAGGGAAACCCTGGAATGTGTTTGTATGACATGTGTATCAAATGAAAGGCATTAAAGAGTATTTTATGAGAGAGTGGGCCATAGTTCTATAGGTGGACGCCATTTAGGGATATAGCCATAAAGGTGGATCAGGTTGACTCTAGAATGCGTTTGTACGATATGGGTATCAAATGAAAGGTGTTAATGAGTATTTTAAAAGGGAGTAATCCTTAGTTCCATAGGTGGACGCCGTTTCGAGATATCGCCATAAAGGTGGACCAGGGGTGACCCTAGAATTTGTTTGTACAATACGGGTATCAAAAGAAAGGTGTTAATGAGTATTTTAAAAGGGAGTGGGCCTTAGTTCTATAGGTGGACGCCGTTTCGAAATATCGCCATAAAGGTGGACCAGGGTGACTCTAGAATGTGTTTGTACGATATGGGTATCAAATTAAAGGTATTAATGAGAGTTTTAAAAGGGAGTGGTGGTAGTTGTATATGTGAAGGCGTTTTCCAGATCGCGACCAAAATGTGGACCAGGGTGACACAGAACATCATCTGTTGGATACCGCTAATTTATTTATATATGTAATACCTGCCAAGATTTTAAGGGTTTTTTATTTCGCCCTGCGGAACTTTTTCATTTTCTTCTACTTAATATGGTAGGTGTCACAACCATTTTATAAAGTTTTTTCTAAAGTTATATTTCGTGTCAATAAACCAATCCAATTACCTCACCATGTTTCATCCCTTTTTTCGTATTTGGTATAGAATTATGGCATTTTTTTCATTTTTCGTAATTTTCGATATCGAAAAAGTGGGCGTGGTCATTGTCGGATTTCGTTCATTTTTCATACCAAAATAAAGTGAGTTCAAGTAAGTACGTGAACTAAGTTCATTAAAGATATGTCGATTTTTGCTCAACTTATCGTGTTAACGGCCATGCGGAAGGACAGACGAACGACTGTGTATAAAAACTGGGCGTGGCATAAACCGATTTCGCCCGTTTTCACAGAAAACAGTTAACATCATAAAATCTATGCCCCTACCAAATTTCAAAAGGATTGGTTAATTTTTGTTCGACTTATGGCGTTAAAAGTATCCTAGACAAATTAAATGAAAAAGGGCGGAGCCACGCCCATTTTGAAATTTTCTTTTATTTTTGTATTTTGTTGCACCATGTCATTACTGGAGTTGAATGTTGACATAATTTACTTATATACTGTAAAGATATTAAATTTTTTGTTAAAATTTTACTTTAAAAAAATTTTTTTTTAAATTATCTTCTTTTAAAAGTGGGCGGTGCCACGCCCATTGTCCAAAATTTTACTAATTTTCTATTCTGCGTCATAAATTCAACTCATCTACCAAGTTTCGTCCCTTTATCTGTCTTTGGTAATGAATTATCGCACTTTTTCGGTTTTACGAAATTTTCGATATCGAAAAAGTGGGCGTGGTTATAGTCCGATATTGTTCATTTTAAATAGTGATCTGAGATGAGTGCTCAGGAACCTACGTACCAAATTTCATCAAGTTACCTCAAAATTTACTCAAGTTATCGTGTTAACGGCCATGCGGAAGGACAGACGGACGACTGTGTATAAAAACTGGGCGTGGCATCAACCGATTTCGCCCGTTTTCACAGAAAACAGTTAACATCATAAAATCTATGCCCCTACCAAATTTCAAAAGGATTGGTTAATTTTTGTTCGACTTATGGCGTTAAAAGTATCCTAGACAAATTAAATGAAAAAGGGCGGAGCCACGCCCATTTTGAAATTTTCTTTTATTTTTGTATTTTGTTGCACCATGTCATTACTGGAGTTGAATGTTGACATAATTTACTTATATACTGTAAAGATATTAAATTTTTTGTTAAAATTTTACTTTAAAAAAAAATTTTTTTTAAAAGTGGGCGTGGTCCTTCTCCGATTTTGCTAATTTTTATTAGGCGTACATAGAGTAATAGGAGTAACGTCCCTACCAAATTTCATCATGATATCTTCAACGACTGACAAATTACAGCTTGCAAAAATTATAAATTACCTTCTTTTAAAAGTGGGCGGTGCCACGCCCATTGTCCAAAATTTTACTAATTTTCTATGCTGCGTCATAAATTCAACTCATCTACCAAGTTTCGTCGCTTTATCTGTCTTTGGTAATGAATTATCGCACTTTTTCGGTTTTACGAAATTTTCGATATCGAAAAAGTGGGCGTGGTTATAGTCCGATATCGTTCATTTTAAATAGCGATCTGAGATGAGTGCTCAGGAACCTACGTACCAAATTTCATCAAGTTACCTCAAAATTTACTCAAGTTATCGTGTTAACGGACGGACGGACGGACGGACGGACATGGCTCAATCAAATTTTTTTTCGATCCTGATTATTTTGATATATGGAAGTCTATATCTATCTCGATTCCTTTATATATGTACAACCAACCGTTATCCAATCAAACTTAATATACTCTGTGAGCTCTGCTCAACTGAGTATAAAAAGTTGATGTTTCCATAAGCATGCATGCAAAATGGTCAATGGCAACAGTTCTTATCTGTAAACAATACACACACAAATATGTTATGTACATGTACACAGACGCACACAATGATTCCTACGGGCTTGAGAGTTCGGTCAAACGTGCTTCGTACGACAAACGGCCGTACGTACGGCACACGTCGGTGGGTAATTGCCGCATAAGTGTGATAATTTCTGCATAGACGTCAAAATTCCAAAGTGATTGGATCACCTGATTTGTAATTGACTATCGCTGTCTCATTCTGTATGTCTTTCTATCACCCGCTGAAGATAGCCGGCCCTATGCATAGTGTACCTATACAATTGTGTCAACTAAGAGATAAACGTCAAAACTACAAACAGCCTCGCTCACCTGATGCAAATCTCAGGTCTAGAGTTGCATTTTTGGTACTTAAGAGTACTTCAAGCTGAGTTGCATTTGATAGTTTAATAAAACTTTGTAGTATTTACGGATGAAATAGTTGCGTATATTTCCACGGAAATAAGAATACTAGAAGATTTGTAGCCTGCAATAATGCGGAAACATACGGAAAGCAAAATTTATTATAACTAGAATAAAAATATAAAGCGGCACACGTGTAACATGGAAAATTTTCACTTCTAGGGCTGTTTACACAAATGCATAAGGGCAAAATTATATAAACGCTTTGGTCGCTTCTAGGCAAAGAAAACGTACGGCGTTTCATTGTTTTTCGTATGGCGTTGTCAAAGCGTAGGCACTCAACCACAGATGAATTAATGAATGCAACACAACCAAAGCGTCTGTGTAAATCCGCCTTAATTTTTGTAGCTGTGAGAATCTCCTGCAAATAAAATGGTGCTGTTAGTGCAAACAAATCAAACTCCTATATGACACTACTTTATTTTCTATGTATTTTTCTTGTATTTTCTCTTATATTTTTTGTCGAGGGAGCCAATAAGGTTTCAGTACTGGTGTGTGTGAACTATATTTAAAAAAAACTAACGAAATACAAGAAAACTACAACGTAGTTCATTAAAAACAAACAAGCCAGTTTTTAATTCGATAGGGTTTTTTAACATTACGCCGTTTTTTCTTTAGTTTTTCTGACAAATGAAAATTTTGTTTTTAATTTCGAAATTTTGTGCATAAAAACACAACTAAATTCAAAGTGTAAATTGTGTGTGCAAATGAGTTTTCAATAAGTGTACATTTTTCAGTTTTTCGTAGTTAAGGAATTGACCTCCAGATTCTTGTGTTACACAAATATAGTGAACTTGGGTACAGAAATTGAAATTAAAAAGTTTTTCACAATAATTTGAAAAACTACGTTTTCTCTGCTTTTTACACTTAAAGGAGTAAGCCTCCGTAATAAATTAAACTTTTAATGAAAATCAATAACTCTGAACTGAACACTTTTCGCCATGATATAAAATTAAAATGCTGTGGAACAGGAGCAACACTTTGTGACTACATAAACCCTGTTTCAATCTTTTACGTCTCTGCACAGAACCCTAATTGACCGTTTTCAACCGAAACAACAATGGCAACCCAGATTTTCCGTTATGCTCACTTAAGCGAGTGCTTGTCGGAAAGAAGTCAACACACTTGTATTTGTACACTATGGCCCTATGCGCCGCCATATTGAACACCCTGACAAAACGCTAAAAAGTAACCATCCTTGCAAAAATTGTTGGTTTACGTGTTCCATTTTTTTCATGTTGCAGTACTCTAACAATACTCATTTGCAATGCGTTTGCGGACCACCATCAGCCGATCAGTGCTCGTTTTTTAACGACCGTAATCACGACACGATGACGATCGAACAGAGTTGCCAAAAGTAAAATATTGCATGCAAATAACTGATAATAAAATTTTACTGTGGCAACTCTGATAAAATGCAACTGCGCACTGGTTTTATGTATAAATACTATAGTATGTATAGAGAAATATTAGTTTCTTTATTCACGCAAATGCTAAATAACATAAGAATATTCGTAGTATAAAATATAAAAGTTGTATTGCCCCTCTTCATTTACTTTTATTTTAAATTAAATTCACTTCGATAATTCTTTCCGACACAATTCCTCTTTAGTACTTTGGCATATGATCCCCTGTGGGTGCTCCGTGGAGTACTACAGTGAAAGTACTTTGGAAAGTACTCTCACGTATGTACTCTATGGAATACTCACAAGCAAAGCGAGAGTGGGACCACCTACTCCTCTCCTAGGACATCGCAATGTTAATTGGAGCACATTTTTTGTATGAATACAGATTAGTTTTGGAACACTCCTATACTCCTAAAGGAGTATTCCTTATACTATTTATGGAGTACTCGCGTTTTGAAGGGATATTGAACATCATGACAGGCAGTTGACAGATAAGATATCAGACTTAGTTTTATTCACAATGCGTGTTTTAACGAACGTGATCACGACACGATGACGATCGAACAGTTGCCAAAAGTAAAATATTGCATACAAATAACTGATAATAAAATTTTACTATGGCAACTCTGATAAAATGCAACTACGCAACTGATTTTATGTATACATACTATAGTATAGAGAAATATTCAAAGACGAATTGTGTCGGAAAGAACTATCGGAGTGAATTTAATTTAAAAGACAAAAATTTTTATTGGTGAAAAATAAAATAAATAAAATAATTATAACCAAATATATAAGTGAATTTAATTTAAAAGAAAAATTTTTATTGGTGAAAAATAAAATAAATAAAATAATTATAACCAAATATATAAAGGTAAAATATGGAATACAGCGCACGTCACAAAAGACGTATTCAGAAAATGGGGAGGGAAAAATTTGCGCGTAGATTGAAAAATGGAGAAGATGCTACGCTCAAAATTGAAACTCCAAATTATGCCGCAGGATCTGAGGTTATGGAATTGGTCAGCTCTCCTAGCACCAGAAGGCAATCATTTTTCGCCATCTTCGGAAATTCTTATGTTATTTAGCATTTGCGTGAACAAAGAAATTATATGATTTTTTTTTATAAATTTTATGTTTTATTTTGGGTGGCTTCTTCTCTAGCGATGGTTTTAAAAGTACTCTTCCATAACTACTCCAAGGAGTTATGCTTTGAGACTACTTTCTTAAGTGATCTCCTGTAGGTACTCCATTAGGTAATCCATCGAGCGTGGTTTAACGAGAACTCTTTTGCTAGTATTCCAAGGAGTAATGTTTTGAGAGCAGTTTGGCAAGTAATCTCTTGTCGGTACTCCATGGAGTAATATTTCAGGAGCAGTTTAGAGAGTACTGTTCCGCAGATACTACATAGAGTATTTTTTCTGGAGTACTTTGGCATATGTTCCTCTGTGGGTGCTCCAAGGATTACTACAGTGAAAGTACTTAGGAAAGTACTCTCACGTATGTACTCTATGGAATGCTCACAAGCAAAGCGAGAGTGGGATCACCTACTCCTCTCCTAGGACATCGAAATGTTGATTGGAGCACATTTTTTGTATGAATGCAGATTTGTTTTGGAGCACTCCTATACTCCTAAAGGAGTATTCCTTACACTATTTATGGAGTACTCGCGTTTTTTGGAGGGACATCCTATTTCATTTAATATATTACAGTGTTGTAGTAACTCGGTAATTTCGTCATTGGGCCTGGCTTAAACTAATCTGGCCGTTATTAACTGCTATCGACTGGTTTAGTCACGCCATACATGTGTACATACATATCTAGTTTTACCTACCCAAACATGAGCATATAAACTACACAGTTAAGAAAGTCGCGAAAAAGATTGGTGTTGTGCAGAGAACTACCAAGTATATACAAGCAAAATATAAAATAATTATTTATAAATCTATTATTATACTCAGCGTGCTTTGCACACAGAGTATATTAACTTTGATTGGATAACGGTTCGTTGTATAGGTATAAAGGAATCGAGATAGATATAGACTTCCATATATCAAAATCATCAGTATCGAAAAAAAATTTGATTGAGCCATGTCCGTCCGTCCGTTAACACGATAACTTGAGTAAATATTGAGATATCTTCACCAGATTTGGTACACGAGCTTATCTGGACTGGAATAGATTGGTATTGAAAATGAGCGAAATCCGATGATAACCATCTTTATATATATCATTTTGGAAAACACAAAAAACCTGATTATTTAGTAAATAATATACCTACAATGTTGAAATTTGACATGTGGACTGATATTGAGACTCTTGATAAAAATTTGAAATTTTTTTTAAATGGGCGTGGCACCGCCCACTTGTGATTTTTATTTATTATTAATAAATATTTACAAATATTAATCAAAAATCGTTAAACCTATCGTAACAAAATTCGGCAGAGAGGTTGCCTTTACTATAAGGAATGCTTTGAAGAAAAATTAACGAAATCGATTAAGGACCACGCCCACTTTTATATAAAATATTTTTAAAAGAGTCGTAGACGAAAATAATAAGCTATATCTTAGCCAAAAAGAGCTTTGTATCAATAAAATTTTACTTTCTAAATTGAATTATAACATTAAATTTGAAAACACAAAATTTTTCAATTTTTTTTTTGTCTAAGCAATTTTCAATGTTTCGGGAGCCAAAATTTACATATCGTAATGAAATTGTGTACACATATATATTTTCCTTATAGCAGGAAATATTTCTAGTAAAAATGGATAAGATTGGTTAAGGACCACGCCCACTTTTATATAAATTACTTTAAAAGGGGTAGTAGGCAAAAATAACAAGTTAAACCTTTGCGAAAAATAGTTGTGTACCAATCGTACCTTTATTGTTCTGTTATATCTTTATTTTAAAATAAACAGCAGGAAAATCCCCATATCTGAAGGAAAACTGCATTATTACCCGCTCAAGGTCATTGGTATTAGCCTCTGTATCCTTTTTGCCTATTTTAAACGAAAATTAGTTCAGAATAGAACCATATGTATATGTATTATTGCGCAGCCTTGCAAAACTATTAAACACACAAGACAAACAACAACAGCATTTCAAGTGTACAGCTGGGTATGCAAAGTTCGGTTTCACCCGAACTTAAACTTCCAGACTTGTTTCTATTGTATTTTGATTTGTTATTTTTATGATTACTTATCTGTGAGGACTGCGTCCTGTAGATATATAAATAAATCATGTTAGATTTTGTGATTACAGAAGACATTTTATTTTGTATTCCGGTTTCCTTATACAATCCCAATGCTCAAATTGCAATCCCAAAAATGTGTCATTCATTAACAAAAGCAAGAATATATGTAAAGGGCTCATAAATGGATCAGAAAAGGGTTCATAAAACAGTCTTTTTGGAGTCCAATAACTGCCGAAAATTGTGTCAAATATGACTCAGATTAGCCTCATATGATATATGGAATATAGCTCATATCGGACGACCCCCACAAGAAGGGAAATGCGTTAATTTTGGAATCTTAAATGTGCTCATGAGTAAACGCTCCAATAAATGACTCCTTCTGACTCTTATATGACTCCGAATGTTTATAGGGTATGATAAATTCATAGATACATATGTATGTATGTAGGTTGGGTTGAACTGGCCGGTCCGGTCACATAGACTAAATGAGTCCGTAGTGTTACAAAATAAAAATAAATGCATAGGTATAAAATATTCAATATTAAATAAAAAAAAAAAACTTCAATGGACGATGGTTTTTGTTCGCCTACATCGTTAGATTTCTGCTCTGACACTGTTGTTGTTGTTGTTGTAGCGATAAGGTTTCTGTTGTTGTTGTTCTAGCGATAAGGTTTATGTTGTTGTTGTTGTTGTAGCGATAAGGTTGTTTCACCAAGGCTTTGGGGAGTGTTATCGATGTGATGATCCTTTGTCGTATACAGATCCGGTACGCTCCAATAACACAGCACCATTAAGTGGCTAGCCCGACCATCTCGGGAACGATTTATGTGGCCATATTAAACCTTCAGGCCATCCCTCCCTCCCCACCCCAAGTTACATGAGGAGCTTGGGGTCGCCAGGGCCTCGTCTGTTAGTGAAACAGGATTCGCCGCGGATAGGTGAAGTTGACAATTGGGTTCGGAGGCGCTATATATTGCGCTGGCAACCTGAAGGGTTGCGCTACACAGCCCCTTGATTTTGACATTTTAGTCGCCTCTTGCGACAGGCATTCCTACCGCGGGTATATTCTGACCCCCTAACCCACTGGGGTGCGATAAGGTTTCTCCCCGAAGGCTGTGGGGAGTGTTATCGATGTGATGGTCCTTTGCTGGATACAGATCCGGTACGCTCCGGTAACACAGCTCCATTAAGGTGCTAGCCCGACCATCTCGGGAACGATTTATATGGCCACATTAAACCTTCAGGCCATCCCTCCCTCCCCACCCCCAAGTTCCAAAGGCCTTGGGGAATGTGAGCGATGTTGATGGTCCTTTGCCGGATGCATATCCGGTAACAAGTCCGAACATCTCGGGTACGATATGGTATGACCACATAAAACCTTCTAGGCATTCCGGCCTCGCAACCCTAGATCCATCAGGAGTTCGGGGCAGCCAGAGCCTCGGAAGATATATATTACGCTACACAACCCCTTGAATCCATTTGGTATTTTAGTCGCCTCTTACGACATGCATACCTACCGTGGGTATTCCCTGTTTAGTTCCCGAAAAAAGGTGTTGCAAGAAACTTCATACTGCTTCGACTGTACTCTAGAAAGTCGAACAGTAGTTAGCCACAGCCGCGACACAAGATATAATGTTCAAAAATGTACAGTGCCCGATGAGTGCCGCATCTAATTTGAGAATATCATATATATTCATCTTATGAACGCATGGCTGTATGATGACAAAATGATCTCAGAAACTCTAAGAACTACAATGATGAGTCCCTTCTCTATTATACATTATCGCCGCTGGTGTTATGAGAAGACTGCAAAGCTTTTACCGGTACTATTTACGCAACTACAAACGTGATTGCTCCCTGAATAAGCGAAAATCTTGGATAGAAACAGACATAGTCACTGAGAGGAATCAACAAAAAATGTTAACCAAGTTGTTATTTGCAAATGAAGTGACTTAAAAAGATCTATGATATTTGAAAAGGGAACTGTACAGATATGTAGATAATGGTATGATGTCAGTCCGATTATTAGAATACAGATCAATACTATTTAAAATCCCTATTCAATATGTACACGCACTTTATTGATTTGCAAAAATTCTAGTCCAATTTATTTACCCAATGTTATCAAAATTAGAGGTTACATACTTCAATACTTTTTTTAAATCGTGCAAACAACGCAAATTAATTACGGAAATATTTAAAGAAATATTATTGTTAACTCCAAATTATTATTGTTGTAGGGTTCTTATATTTAATTCTTTTATTCTTTATGTATGTATGTATGTATGTATGTATTTATTTGAAAATTTGTTCCTAGCACAACAATTTTGACAAATTATTTAACAGTGCTAGTCATGAATAGCATGAGCTATAAAAATTGAACTTTTATAATTATAATAAATAGATTAATCAAATTAAATTAAATATAACGGACAATAGTGAAATATTTATGTATGTAAATACTAAGTTATAGTTATTCTACTTTAATATTTATTACTTCAAAATTTTGTATGGTAAATGTAACAAGTTATTTAATTTTCAGTTTTGATTTTTCTGTTTTTCAATAATTTTCTGGTTTGAGAATTATTAAATTTTTCATCTTGGAAAACATACGTTCTAGTTTTTGTAAAAAAATATATTAAATAAAACCAACACCTATCTTCCTTAACTGGATATCTATAATTGGCGATCTCTGCCAATATATACAAGATTAACGAGCAGTAAAACCGATACACCAAAATCGCACATAATCAAGCTAAATGATGAGAAGGTCGCTAATGGACAACATAGAAGTCGCGTAAATAAGATCACTATAATAGATGTCAAAATAAAAATAACCTATCAGAATCAAATTAAAAATAAAAATAAAAAAAAAACAAGAAAAAGTGTGCAGCTGTTTGTAGTTTCAAATAAATCGTGTCTTACAACTTACGCCATCACCATCAACATCACTTATTGCTAAGGGTCGATTTAAATGCATATTAATACAGACAGGACGCTGGAAGGCTAGCTGGTGAATTTACGTTTTGCGGTGTTGTTGGTAGTTCGGTTATAGATTACGCCATATGATCATTCGATCTTCTTTCGGCAGTTAAACATTTTTCAGTGGATAAAAAAGAATTTTCAGATCACATGCCGCTTTGCATTTTGCATACATCTCGAGGTTTCCGTAAAGGAAAGTAATACTCCCGTAAACGTATGTCCCGCGAAGATACCGTGGAAGAAAATACATGCGCAAAGGTATCCCAGTCTCATTAGCCAATGCCCATGTGTGATTTTGCTAATACAGATGATAAAATTGACGTTATGGTATATACTTTGACAAATTAAATAAAAACTGCTGCATCAGATTGTTGCAAGAAATCCAACTTTATTCCGGAGCAGATGTGGTTTGACTGCCAATGTTTTAAGGCGCGCAAAAAGATGTTGAAACACTTAGATGAACTTAGGTCAAGTGGTACTGAAGAGGCGCGAGGGTTATATATTGCACTACGTTCTAGTTATTTGAAGCTCTGCGCTAAAAAAAAGTTAGAATACAAATGTAAGGAAATTGTTGCCCTTTTCAAAAAGGGTGATCCCGATCTTCCATCCAATTACAGGGGGCTATCACTGCTTGATTCAATATACAAAATGGTTTGCTTCTGAGCCGCATCAATGCTTGGCTTGATTGTAACAATATAATTTCTGAATTCCAGGCGGGTTTCCGTAAAGGCTATTCTACTATCGACAATTTGTTTAATTTAACTAGTATAGTTCGGTTGAACTTTGGAGCGAAGAAGAATACTTTCGCCTTTTTTGTTGTTTTTTCATGTGCTTTTGACACAGTTCCACGGAATATGCTTTTCTATAAGTTAGCACAGCTCGGCCTCTCCAGGCACATTATAGATGTTTTGCGCTCCATTTATGAGGAAACAGCCAGTCAGGTATGGATGGATGGAGTGCTTTCAGATCCGTTTACTGTTAATTACGGTGTACGGCAAGGTTGTTTGCTGAGTCCAACTCTGTTCTCATTATACATCAACGATTTAAGTGGCAGTCAGTCTCTCCGGTGGTGTAAAGGTTGCTGACACAACAGTAAAAGTGCTTATGTAGGCCCACGATATCGTTCTTTTAGCTGACTCTGCCACTGTCTTCCACAAAATGATAAATGAACTTTACGTGTATAGTACGCAGTGGGGTTTGGGAGTTAACCAGACCAAATCTAAAATATTAGTGTTCAGGGAATGTAGCAGGTGTCCTTCTTTTCGTTGGACTTATCGAGTTTATAGAGATTGTAAATGACTACAAGTATATCTGGGAGTTCACTTGAATTACAAACTATCCTTTACAAAGCACCTCGAGGCAAAACTAACTGAGGTTAAAACAGCGATAAATGCTACCTGGTCAAAATACATAAATAACCCTCGCATTTGTATCTCAAATAAGATGAAAATTTTCGAGGCAGCATGTAGGGCCATTATGTTTTATGGTGCGCAAGTCTGGGGTGTTGATAAGTTTGAATGAGTAGAGAAACTTCTTCGCTTCCAGACTATATGTTACACCTTGAATCAGGTTTATCGTCGTTATTCAGTCACACCTTACGCATTCACATGCTTTATATTGCGCGCTGTTTAAGTTTGCCAGCAAATAGACTGCACCGAGTTGTAGCAGAAGAGACCGTGAGACAAGGGTCGTACTGGGTCAAAAAGTGGAGAAACGTTTATGAAAGTGTCGACATGGTGCCTCCGTCTGACTTTTCTTCCGCATCACTTAATATGAGCATACCAATTTTACTAGAGAAATTGATTCAAAAAGAGTTTGCAGACTATGCCGATAGTTCTTTTCAGTCGTCACATGATCTTTACTCCGACTTGATCCCTATGTACGCTACCTATTTTAACGATGAGTATTCTGCATACGCCATAAGTCTGATTTTCCGAGCAAGGGGTGGCTTGCTAAATCTTAAGGCTCAATGTTTTAAAAATGTTTTTTCCAAAAACTGTTCTATGTGCAATTTATGTGTAGCTGAAGACACCTATCACTTCATTGGGGTATGTCCTATATATAAAGACATACGGTTTAATTGTTTTGGTGAGAAAGTTTTAGATCTGCAGAAGGTGGTAAATATCCTTAAGGGTTATAACTATATTTCACTCTTTGTTTATATAAGAAATTGCCTTAAGTATAGAGAACTTATTGTCAACGAATTTTCATAAATGAGTTGTTTAGTTATAAGTGATATTAAGACACACAACATTTATTGTTATTGTCTGGAATCTTTATTTATATACTTATAGTTTAATTCATTTTGCTTTACTTTTGTATTTACTACTTAGTTGAGAGAAAATAAATAAATCACTACTACTACTACAGGACAACAACTACACCAATAGCGGAACTAAAGCGAATCACATATACAAGTGAATCGAAAATTGATCTATTATTTTCAAACTCGGATGAAATTCTCTGTAATAATTTGCAGGAATACAAAATATCTGATCATGAAACTATAAAATTTAATATTAAAACGTCCAAAGTATACAAGATGAGACTGACCAAGCAAATCATAGCATGGGACAAATATAATAGTGACATTTTAATAAACATCCTTAGATCATAATTAATGCCGATGATGCATTAATTATGATAAGTGAAAATAATATTAATATAATAAACTCGCCAAAACGCAACATGAACTAAATAACTTGTATAAATGGTTGTGTGGTAATAGACTGAAACTAAACATAAATAAAACTAAATATATGATAATAACAAGGAGGAATATCAATGAGGAGGATAAAGCCGAGCTAAAAATAAATGATGTAATCATACAAAGAGTTAACAGTATAAAATACTTAGCAATAATAATTGATAATAAACTCAAATTTGAAGATCATATAAATTATACAATTAAAAAAGTTGCTAATAAAATAGAAGTGATGCAGAGAACAACTAAATTCATTCAGAAAAAGTACAAAATAATCTTATATAAATCAGTTATAGAACCGCACCTCGTGTACTGCCCGTCCATTCTATTCATAATATCGGATAAAGAAGTAGACAAGCTTCAAAATAGATGCATGAGATTTATTCAGAAACCTAGAGATACACGAACGGCTGACATGTTGATTACTTTAGACTGGTTAAGTGTGAAACAAAAGATTTTTTCCACTACATGAAATTCATATTTAATATCAAACATGGAAATTTACCTGAGTATTTAAATAAAAATATAGCATTAGTTGAGCAAACTCATAACATAAATACGAGGAGCAAACATAATTTTAAATTGCAGTTTTTTAGAACTGAAATTGATCAACAGAACATTTTCTACAAGGGTCTGAAAAGTTAAAATGATCTGCCTATGGATATAAAAAGTTGCAACCAAATAACAGTATTTAAAACAAAATTATATGAATATTGTAAAACCTTAGCTATAAGATAAAAAACTGTAATATTTTCAAATTTACGAATTAGGCTTCTGGCCGTAATAAATAAATAATCTAATCTAATCTAAAGCCAACTAACTATCCCAGGGACATCTGATCTATCTCAACAATCAACTTTGTTAACAATTGATTAGCCTCAAAATTTAAATAATAACATTAATACCAGTCTATGAATAAGTGTCTACCAGTAAATACAACAACACTTATTTGAATGCCTCATATGAACTGTGACAATTTTTAAAGAATTACCAGTGTATAGCCAGTGTACAAAAGGATAATCGGAAATAGGTTGTGGTGATGAAAAAGTGAGTGATTAATATTAATATGATTGCACGTGGAGAATTCATTCATTATAAATATTGATGATTTTATAACTTACTTATATATGTACATGTCATAAAGACATTTTTTTTTAAATATTGCATATACAGTGATGTGCAAATCAACTCTTTTTTGTTTATATTTCCGTTGACGTCACACATAAATAGTGTATTTTGTTCATTAGCGTTAGTTTGGTGGTTTGATAACCCAATAGAAGGCAGGGTTGTTCTATTCGTATTTAAATAACCAGTGGTGGACATTTAATTATGGTTTAAATTCAGTCGTCTGAAAGTTAAAAAGTGAATTTTCGGAGATAATTGTAAATCTATATTTAAATAGATCATTTGAAATTGTGCCTTAGATACTTAGTCCTGCGTAAATAGGAAAGTTCAAATTGCACATAATTGAAATTTTTGACACAATTTAATTTATTTACTTTTGTTTTGTTCTTCCTTTTAACCCAGTAAAATTCTAGGGCTAAACATTTAAAATTGTAAACTCCCTCTTTGACTAATTCAATATACATATATATAACATGTTTCGTTCACCACAACAGAATACATAAGCACCTACACTTTCTAATAATTTAAATGATTCATTAATAAATATACCAAACATTTATGTAATACTCCTATATTGCTAATAGAAAATGCTCGCAATGTGTTTTGAATTCGAAATCAAAATAAGCCTAAAAAAATGTTTGTGATTGTAGCAGCATAAGTGTGACAAGAAAAAATTTAAATTTAGGTACATTCGATTATTGAATACAAAAACAAAAACGTTTAAACAGCAATATATCGGCACTCATATGTTTGGGAATGTACGAAATTTCAGCAATATCAGTCAAACTTCCACAATTTTGGACTAGTTGTCCAGAAGCGTGGTTTATACATGCTGAAACACAATTTAGCACCAAAAATATAACCCAAGAGAATATCAGATATGAACACATTATAACAGCACTTCCACAAAAAGTAATAGTAACAATTTTAGATTTTATCCAAAACCCTCCCCTCAATAACAAGTTTAGTGAACTTAAAAAAGTTTTGATAGAAAGACATTCTCTTAGTGAAAATTCAAAGCTTCACAAAATTTTAAGTGATTCTGAAATGGGTGATAGTAAGCCCTCTGAGTTTTATCGGTCATTAATTTTGTTAGCCGGTTCAAATTTTAGTGAAAATATTTTAAAGAGAATTTGGTTGAGAAAACTTCCCAAAAATTTAAATGCCATTTTGGCTAGCTGAAGTTTTGACAATATTAATGAATTAACAAAATTAGCGGATAACATTTTTGAAGTTATGAATAAAAACGAAGTTTTCTCAGTAAATACAATTTCAGATACAAAAGTTCAAAATTCGGCTGTTGAAAATCTAGATAAAACCATAGATGTTAGGTAATGATTAGATAATGCTAATGATTGCTAATTAACCTTCATTTGCGAAATTCTCTAATTCATTAAACAATTAGAAATAGTTAAAATAATTCCCATTAGATAATTGAATTTTTTTTTTCTAATGGTAAATCTAATTGCAATTAGTTGCCATTAGCAAAAAAAATTGGGTTACCTTTACAATTAGAAATCTAATTGACTTGTGCTAATGCAATTAGATATTCAATTAGCTCGAATTAGAATCAATTGTTTTGATAAAAATAAATTTTTTTCAAAGAATTATTGAAGTGACGAATAATGATGTAAATAAATATAAATAATTGATTCTAACTCGAGCTAATTGAATATCTAATTGCATTAACACAAGTCAATTAGATTTCTAATTGTAAAGGTAACCCAATTTTTTTTGCTAATGGCAACTAATTGCCATTAGATTTACCATTAAAAAAAAAAATTCAATTATCTAATGGGAATTAGTTGAACTATTTCTAATTGTTTAATGAATTAGAGAATATAAACCAATTGCATCAATTGCTAATTCTAATTGGAATTTAACATGTATGGTTAAAACCACTTCTTTGATATGTGAAAGTTTTCAGAAACTTTCTTTGGAGTTAGCTGAAATTAAAACAGAAATGTGTCGAAATCAGTCTAGGTCGGGATCTAATTCTAGGAACAATTTTAGAAATTCTTTTAGGCGTCGTTCTAACTCGCGTAATAATGCAAATTGGTTGTGTAGATTCCACTACAAATTTGGAAATAACGCTCGCAGCTGTGAACAACCTTGTTCTTACAATAAAAATAAAGATTCGAAAAACTAAATTCCACCGTTGTTGCAGGCACGAACAATGGGAATTTAGAATTTTCAACTAGTCGCTTATTCATTTTTGACAAAGATAATAAACAAACTTTTTTGATTGATAGTGGGGCAGACATTTCGGTATTACCCGCTTCTAAATTTCCTCATACGAAACGTTCAGATATAATTATCATAGCACCTAACGGTGCAACAATTTCTACTTTCGGGAAAAGGCTTTTAAATGTAAATTTAGGTTTAAGACGTGAATTTCCTTTTACGTTTTTGATAGCTGATATAGCTAAGCCGATAATTGGGGCCAATTTTCTTTGCAAATATGGTCTATTGATCGATATTAAGCATAAATGTTTAGTAGATCTTTAATAAATCTATTGGTTAATACCATATCTTGTTTTTGCGATATCCAATTACCTAAACTATTTGCGGTTGACAATAAATTTACAAAATTATTAAAAGAGTTTCCGTCACTTATTGCGGAGCCAGACTATACAAAACCTGTTAAACATGCAATGGTGCATCGACTTGTAACGGAAGAAAGCCTTCCATTTTCTAAGTCTAGGCGCTTAGATCCGGTTAAATACAAAGCCGCTAAAACAGAATTTGATTTTTTGGTTAAGACAGGGATTTGTCGGCCTTCAAATTCTTCAGTGGCACCTCATCTTGTACCTAAAAAAGAAGTAAACGATTGGCGTCCTTGTGGCGACTTTAGAAGATTAAATATTGTAACTGTACCTGATCGTTATCCTTTACCACACATTCAGGATTTTAATATGAATCTTCGTAATAAAAATATATTTTCGAAATTAGACTTAGTAAGGGCATATCACCAAATTCCTATGGCTGAGGAAGACATTTATAACACGGCAATTACAACTCCTTTCGGTATGTTTGAGTTTATGCGAATGCCTTTCGGACTTAGAAATTTTGCGCAAACTTTTCAACGATTCATAAATGGGGTAGTTAGTGACTTAGATTTTGTATATTCCTATATCGATGATTTACTTATTGCGCTTATTTATTTATTTATTTATTAGTCTACAAATTTAACAATTAATCATACTAAATATAGTACGGATTACAGATAAATTACAAAAGCATACAAATTAAACCAAATTATATTATAAAATATGTATATACACTATTAAATCAGTTGTCGGGATGGACTGTTTGTTATGCCGAGCAACGGGAATTGATAATTAGTGCTGTCGGAATGGACGTGATTTCGAGCAGCTGATGTATATTTGACACATAACAAGTAGGGCTGCGATGTGTGGGAGGTTGGAAAGGACGTGATTCCAAGCCACCCGCCCAAAGTTACTGGAGCTGGCGAGAATAATTCAACCAACTGAAATTTTGAGTAGTTTCGGAACATTAAATCTAATTTAAATCATCATAAAAATGTTGATACCGGAATTTACGTCCCTAAAGCCAGCGGGTAAGGGGGTCAGAATATACTCGCGGTAGGTATGCCTGTCGTAAGAGCGACTAAAATACCAGATTCAAGGGGTGTGTAGCGCAACCCTTCAGGTTGCCAGCGCAATATATAGCTTCTCCAAATCCAATTGTCAACCTCACCTATCCGCGGCGAATCCTGTTTCACTAACAGACGAGGCTCTGGCGACCCCAAGCTCCTCATGGATCTTGGGGGTGGGGAGGGAGGGGATGGCCTGAAGGTTTAATGTGGCCACATAAATCGTTCCCGAGATTGTCGGGCTAGCACCTTAATGGTGCTGTGGTACCGGAGCGTACCGGATCTGCATCCGGCAAAGGACCATCACATCGATAACACTCCCCAAAGCCTTCGGGGAGCAACCTTATCGCTACAACAACAACAACAACGTCCCTAAAGATCTCCAAACTTATAAATTTGTTTTTAGTCGCGTTTTAAATAAACATTCGTTGCAACAACCATATGAAGGACCTTTCAGTTGTTGAAAAGGATAAGAAATATTTTAAACTTGAAATTAATGATAAAATTAAAACTATTCCTATAGATAGGTTAAAATCAACGATTATTGAAACAACACACAAACAATACCACTAATAATACACATAAAAAGAGAGTAACATTTAATTTTTTTGAT
The DNA here is from genome assembly GCF_040869045.1 of Eurosta solidaginis. Classification (NCBI taxonomy): domain Eukaryota; kingdom Metazoa; phylum Arthropoda; class Insecta; order Diptera; family Tephritidae; genus Eurosta; species Eurosta solidaginis. Next base: position 28,473,645 of record NC_090319.1, read on the forward strand.
GGTTATTTTTCGTGAAGGGGGAGTACTGTAGAATTCTTATATTTAATTCTTTTATTCTTTATACTTAGTTATATTTATTCTACTTTAATATTTATTACTTTAAAATTTTGTTATTGTAAATGTAACAAATTATTTAATTTTCAGTTTTGATTTTTGTTTTTCAAAAATTTTCTGGTTTGAGAATTATTAAATTTTTCATCTTGGAAAACATACATATGTATGTACGTTCTAGTTTTTGTAATAAAATATGTATGTTAAATAAAACCAACACCTATCTTTCTTAACTGGATATCTATAATTGTTACCTCCACTTTAGCCCCAAATTAGTAAAAGGTAAGTTAGCTGATGTGTATTCCTATACTAAAAATAAATAGAAATATTTTTTTTATTATTTAGGACAAATTGCTTATTATGGGAAGAAAAAATTGATTCACATCGCTAAGGCGAATGGGCATCAATTATGAAGTGGCGAGACATTTATATATACATACAAATGTACACACGTATGCAATCAGCCAGACACCCAAACGAAGAGATGGATGGGCACAAAATTTTGGCAAAGTTTTCTTAATACGATGAACAAAATTTGAGTTTGTAGGTACCAACTTTTTTGTTTTATGCACCACAATCAGTAAATAATGCTAATAAACTTTATTTAATTAGCACCACTGAACCACTTGAAATCGCAAAATAAAGCATGGTAACGAAAAAATTGTACCTAGCAAGAAAATATACAAACATCTAATACAAAAAAAGATGCATAAGCCAAATAATAAAGAAACAATAATTGTTATTCTCAAAGTATGTACATATACATATGTATATACAATGTTCGTGCAAAATTTATAAAATATAGCAATATCGGATAATGTCAAATTTATCTTTAAGAATAAGAACACATCAGTATACATATGTAAATGGTTAAGATAATATTGGCATGAGATATTATATGTAAATTATAATATTAACTTATAAAAAGTTTTGCTAGATCGGCTTTTACAAGTTTTCTTCGCCCTTAAACAACGCCTATTCAAATTCTACAGCTTTCTCTTCATGTTATCTATACCTCTTGTTTGTCTAATAAAGTGGTTTGTGCACTAAAAATGTAGTTTGCCTACATTTCCAACAAATACCTAAGATATATACCATACCATACAACAACAACATATATACCATACACATGTATGTAGGTACATATATTTTATTCCAGATCAATGACAGCAATCATCATGGATTGCAATAAATTTAAAACTCTTTTGTTGTATAAATATGCTTTACAAAATACATGGAAAATTCTCTAGTTATATCTTTTGGAAAAAAAATTGCAAAATCAAGATTGAGGGACAGGTGCTCCTCAATCAGACAATCTGGCAATTAGCAGAATCCAATAATTAAAAATTATATCACTAGATATTTACTACTTTCAAATCTAACACATAAAACTTTTAAAATCAATTCCTGTCTGCCATCAAAAATGCAACGTAGGCAGCACATTTCTTTTTCTTTCTTTTCCACGCCAGCACCGCCATTGATGCCGCAATCACACAGAAAAAGTCGGCACAAAGCACAAAGGAAAAATGAAATTAGCCGACATGAAAAAAATCTAATTGGTTTACGTTCTTTTTTAGGTAAATATGATAAAAAAATTTAAGTAAATATATCTTAACCTACAACTTACACTTTATAATTTGTTTAACACACTTTGAAATTGTTTAACTTTTAACACTTAAAATTTTATTGGAACTGCAGAGATATTCAAAAACTTAAATCCTGCTCCACTCTGATGTCGTCTTCGTTTCAATCAAAAAATGCAGAAATTCGACTGTCAGTGAAGACAGTGCTGCCAGTATTAAAATAAATCAGAAGAATGACGGAATGGGAAGAAACGGTTGATTGATGCGGCAGTTAAGCTGGAGACATTGGTGCTTTATCGGTAACCGTATCGGTAACCTTATAACAGCTGATTCGACCAACCTTATGAGAATCAATGCAATCGATTATTGGTGCCGCTAAGGTCGTAACCGTATCGTAGCCAACCAATTGGGTTTTGGTTTACCGTCGTAACGATAAACAGCTGATTACGTTAGCGATACGGATACATCGATACGACATACGGCACCAATGACTTCGGCTTTACCCACCGACGTGTACCGCACGTACGAACGTTTGTCGTTCCCCCCAGCGGGTTAGGGGGTCAGAATATACCCGCGGTAGGTATGCCTGTCGTAAGAGGCGACTAAAATGCCAGATTCAAGGGGCTGTGTAGCGCAACCCTTCAGGTTGCCAGGGCAATATATAGCTTCTCCAAACCCAATTGTCAACCTCACCTATCCGCGGCGAATCCTGTTTCACTAACAGACGAGGCTCTGGCGACCCCAAGCTCCTCAAGGAACTTGGGGTGGGAGGGAGGGATGGCCTGAAGGTTTAACGTGGCCACATAAATCGTTCCCAAGATGGTCGGGCTAGCACTTTAATGATGCTGTGTTACCGGAGCGTACCGGATCTGTATCCGGCAAAGGACCATCACATCGATAACACTCCCCAAAGCCTTCGGGGAGCAACCTTATCGCTACAACAACAACAACAACAACGTTTGTCGTTCGAAGCCCGTTTGACCGAACTTTCAAGCCCGTAGGAATCAATGTGTGCGTCTGTGTACATGTACATAACATATTTGTGTGTGTATTGTTTACAACAAAGCACTGTTGCCATTGGCCAGTTTGCATGCATGCTTATGGATACATCAACTTTTTCCAATTTAATTTTTGATATTGTAAAAGGCCGGAATACATATTAAATAAGTATAAATAGAATACATATTTATAATCAGGACTTTTACATAATTATTTCGAATTATTTTCACAATTTTTCAAACTTTAATTAGGTGTTTTTGCATAAAATTGCAAACGGTCAAAAATTAGCGCACAAAAGTTTACTAGGCAACTCTGTCTAGTGAGAGAGCGATCAGCTGACACGTTCTTACGGAAAAAATCAAAATTGTTTTGATTTCTACGTTCCGGGCTACGTACGTACGGGCGTTGCACGTCGGTGAGTTTTCGTTTACATTGCACACTCATAAGATAGGTCGTGTCAGCTGACACGTTTTTTCTACGTACGTTCGTGGGTAACTGCCGCATTACAATTACAATTGCCCTCAGAGAAAGTTATGCGGGAGTTACTCACGAACGTACGTACCAAAAACGTGTCAGCTGACACGACCTATCTTATGAGTGTGCAATGTAAACGAAAACTCACCGACGTGCAACGCCCGTACGTACGTAGCCCGGAATGTAGAAAAAAAACAATTTTGATTTTTTCCGTAAGAACGTGTCTGCTGGTCGCTCTCTCACTAGACAGAGTTGCCTAGTAAACTTTTGTGCGCTAATTTTTGACCGTTTGCAGTTTTATGCAAAAACACCTACTTAAACAACGTGACATCAGGACGGACAAGGCGACAGCTGTTTCGATTATACCTTGTAAATCTCTTCAAAGCCACTCCCGGGAGAAAAGGCTTTGAAGAGATTTACAAGGTATAATCGAAACAGCTGTCGCCTTGTCCGTCCTGATGTCACGTTGTTTAAGTAGGTGTTTTTGCATAAAACTGCAAACGGTCAAAAATTAGCGCACAAAAGTTTACTAGGCAACTATGTCTAGTGAGAGAGCGACCAGCAGACACGTTCTTACGGAAAAAATCAAAATTGTTTTTTTTTCTACATTCCGGGCTACGTACATACGGGCGTTGCACGTCGGTGAGTTTTCGTTTACATTGCACACTCATAAGATAGGTCGTGTCAGCTGACACGTTTTTGGTACGTACGTTCGTGAGTAACTCCCGCATAACTTTCTCTGAGGGCAATTGTAATTGTAATGCGGCAGTTACCCACGAACGTACGTAGAAAAAACGTGTCAGCTGACACGACCTATCTTATGAGTGTGCAATGTAAACGAAAACTCACCGACGTGCAACGCCCGTACGTAACGCCACTCCCGGGAGAAAAGGCTTTGAAGAGATTTACAAGGTATAATCGAAACAGCTGTCGCCTTGTCCGTCCTGATGTCACGTTGTTTAAATTTTTCCCAAATTATTAAATAAAAATTAAAAAATTGCTTCAAATAAATGTTTTCATACATTTAAAAAAAAAGCAATATGGGCAATCCCCGATTATTAAAAATCATACACCTACTTAAAGTTTGAAAAATTGTGAAAATAATTCGAAATAATTATGTAAAAGTGCAGATTATAAATATGTAATCTATTTATACTTATTTAATATTTATTCCGGCCTTTTACAATATCAAAAATTAAATTGGAAAAAGTTGATGTTTCCATAAGCATACATGCAAAAGGCGGCCACCGTGGTGTGATGGTAGCGTGCTCCGCCTATCACCCCGTATGCCCTGGGTTCAACTCTCGGGCAAAGCAACATCAAAATTTTAGAAATAAGATTTTTCAATTAGAAGAAAATTTTTCTAAGCGGGGTCGCCCCTCGGCAGTGTCTGGCAAGCGCTCCGATTGTATTTCTGCCATGAAAAGCCCTCAGTGAAAACTCATCTGCCTTGCAGATGCCGTTCGGAGTCGGCATAAACATGTAGGTCCCGTCCGGCCAATTTGTAGGGAAAAATCAAGAGGAGCACGACGCAAATTGGAAGAGAAGCTCGGCCTTAGATCTCTTCGGAGGTTATCGCGCCTTACATTTATTTATTTTTTATTTACATGCAAAATGGTCAATGGCAACAGTGCTTATCTGTAAACAATACACACAAAAATATGTTATGTACATATACACAGACGCACACATTGATTCCTACGGGCTTGAGAGTTCGGTCAAACGTGCTTCGTACGACAAACGTCCGTACGTACGGCACACGTCGGTGGGTAACTGCCGCATAATACTATGACGCATATATGTACATAGTAAAAAAAGTAGTTTTGAATAGCATATTTTCACTCAGAGCTATATAGCATATCCGTAGAGCTTTATTCGATATTTAAGCATCTTAAATGTATAAAAAAAAAAAAACATGAAACTCAGAAGACTTAAGTTAATATCACGTTTACACAGCACCAAATGCGTAATTTTGGTTGTAAATTCCAAATGCGGGGTATTTCCCAAACTATCGCATTTAATCTTCATATCCAATCCACCAGTTCGATTCACACGCGCTTTTGACATTTTCCTACCATGTGTGATTTGTGCATATTTCTTACTAAAACAAATCCGGCAAGAACACAATAGGCAAAGGACGTACCATACAGGCTCATTCTGTGTTACGAACGAGACGCTTAACGAACAATACCTGCGATGGTGATACCGTCGTCTAACAGTACTCTGAAGCTTCTTTTTCGTTTATGGTCTAGCTTAAAGTTAAAGTCTTGTCCCATAAGCTGTTTTTCTTATATATGCGTCTAACGCCATGTTATGCATAATAAGTAGATTGCACTTATTTTCATGGACAATGGCATATCGGGCAACACGGTCGTCATCTGACAGGAAAAAGTAGCCAACTTTCAACTTTTGTTGCAAGCAAAGCATAAGATGAACATTTCGCATTTGCTTTGGCTAATATCTACATGACATTACTTTATTTTCTCTGTATTTTCTTCTATATTTTTTGTCGCCTCCCTCCTAATACCTTTTCAGTAGTGGTGTGTGTAAAACATATTTCAAAAAACGTAACAATACAAGAAAAATAGAACCTAGTTTATATTTCGATAGGTTTTATTTAAAAATAAATTTCAACGCTGATTATGATGCCAGGTTGTATGCGCCAAGTGGAGTATAATCGTGGCTAAGTTGCCAAGTTTACGCCAAGTCAAGTCAAGTCTATGCTAAGTATCAGTAATGGGGGCTTTAGTCTTAAGTTCCTTTGCGTGATTTAGGCGATGCTACTGTTATGCGGCAGTTACCCACCGACGTGTGCCGTACGTACGGACGTTTGTTGTACGAAGCACGTTTGACCGAATTCTCAAGCCCGTAGGAATCAATGTGTGCGTCTGTGTACATGTACATAACATATTTGTGGTGTATTGTTTACAACAAAGCACTGTTGCCATTGGCCAGTTTGCATGCATGCTTATGGAAACATCAACTTTTTCCAATTTAATTTTTGATATTGTAAAAGGCCGGAATAAATATTAAATAAGTATAAATAGATTACATATTTATAATCTGCACTTTTACATAATTATTTCGAATTATTTTCACAATTTTTCAAACTTTAATTAGGTGTTTTTGCATAAAAGTGCAAACGATCAAAAATTAGCGCACAAAAGTTTACTAGGCAACTCTGTCTAGTGAGAGAGCGATCAGCTGACACGTTCTTACGGAAAAAATCAAAATTGTTTTGATTTCTACGTTCCGGGCTACGTACGTACGGGCGTTGCACGTCGGTGAGTTTTCGTTTACATTGCACACTCATAAGATAGGTCGTGTCAGCTGACACGTTTTTGGTACGTACGTTCGTGAGTAACTGCCGCATAAGACATTAGACTGCGTTAAACGCATCTATATGAAAAATTTAATTATGGTTCGGCCTTTATTCGTCAACCGCACGAAGGCCATTGTCAAATTTGTTTTTGTATTTTGTTTCTGACACTTTGTTTTCGCTTTTACCTCAGCTCAAGGCGAATTCAGTACCAGGTGTTGTTATCCCAACAGCTGATTGCTTCTTCCTGATTATTTTCCATACAGTTCCTTGTACTTTATTATGTCATTTAATCGGAATCAATTAAAATTTTCTTTGACTTGACCTTCTTCGAATTAAACACTTTTTTTCTCGGACGTTGTGGCAGCGCACTGCCCTTTCCTTTAGCTCTTTTTTCATTCGCTCAAGGGTCAACTGTGACGTATATGCGCAGAACGAAGCAATTTTGAACTCGTGAATGCACAATGTTCTGTGTTTGATTTGTGTTCCAATGAAACAGAACGGGTATGGAGCAATTTGTTTTTGCATTTGCATATTAAATTTCTATCCGTATCTGGATCACGCTTCATTGGAACGTAACAATAAATAAAGGTTCCATCCCATGGTTCAATTATGTACAGGTTGGCTCATCTCATCAGCTGATTTTATTTATGTCATTGCATGGTTGAAGGGATTGTCAAAAGGAGATGGCAAACTCAAAATGAAACCAACACATTGGCAACATTTTACTGACACATACAAAAACTGCTAAGTTTTATGTTTCCATTCCATACAATTCGCACCAACACCAATTCACAGATTTTGACAATTTGAACAGACATATTATGTTGCTTTACAGATGAGCCAACCTGTATATAGTTGAACCATGGTTCCATCCCTTCAAAAAACGCGAGTACTCTATAAATAATGTAAGGAATACTCCTTTGGGAGTATAGGACTGCTCCAAATCTAATCTGTATTCATACAAAAAATGTGCTCCAATTAACATTGCGATGTCCTAGGAGAGGAGTAGGTGATCCCACTCTCGCTTTGTTTGTGAGTATTCCATAGAGTACATACGTGAGAGTACTTTCCAAAGTACTTTCACTGTAGTACTCGATGGAGCACCCACAGAGGATCATATGCCAAAGTACTAAAGCGGAATTGTGTTGGAAAGAATTATCGAAGTGAATTTAATTTAAAATGAAAGTAAATGAAGAGGGGCAATACAACTTTTATTTTTTATACTACGAATATTCTTATGTTATTTAGCATTTCGTGAATAAAGAAACTAATATTTCTCTATACTTACTTTAGTATGTATACATAAAACCAGTGCGCTGTTGCATTTTATCAGAGTTGCCAAAGTAAAATTTTCTTATTAGTTATTTGTATGCAATATTTTACTTTTGGCAACTCTGTTCGATCGTCATCGTGTCGTGATCACTGTCGTTAAAAAACGAGCAATGATCGGCGGAAGGTGTTCCGCAAACGCTTTGCAAAGGAGTGTTGTTAGAGTAGTCCAACATGAAGAAAATGGAACACGTAATCCAACAATTTTTGCAGGGATGTACCCTGTTTTTGTAAATTCGATGGACTAATAGCTATCATCCGGTGGCAAAATCCTGAGCCAGATAAATAATTTTGCACGTAAATACAACTACAACGATTTGAGCCAGATAAATCCAGATAGAAGTCTGGTTCAATTTGTGAGCCAGATAATTTGTTAATTATTTCTTTTTAGGTTGGCAACGCGGCCTTTAATATACCTACTTATTCAAAAATAGATGTCGCTGCTTAGCCTTTCGCCGTATGAGTTAAATGAAAAACAGCGGCGTCATCTGCCTATCACAGTTCATGTGTGCGAAAATTTCACGACATCTGCTTCCCAATTATCTCAATGATCCAGAGCATTCCCGTGAAAATTGAGTGTGAGCCGGAGCTGTAAAACTCACTGAAAGACGGCAAATGTCAAAAGCGTACTGCGCCGGCAGTTGATGTGTTAATTCAAATAAAAAAGCATTGTGAATGATAACTAAGTGTGATATCTGCTGCATAGATGTAAAAATTCCAAAATGATTGGATCACCTGATTTGTATTTGACTATCGCTATTTCATTCTGCATCTCTTTCTATCACCCGCTGAAGATATACGCCGCCATATTGAACACTCTGTCAAAACGCTAAACAGTAGCCATATTGAACATCATATCAGGCAGTTGACAGCTAAGATATCACACTTAGTTATCATTCATAATGTAAAAAAGTATCCAATCAGCTGTCCTGTGCGGCCACCTTGTAAAGTTCCGCCCATGGCGGAACGATGGTTCCGCCATGCCCACTTTCTATTTATTTATAAATCGGTATGCATTTTAAATTTTACCAAGTAGCGCAATTAACAGCTGATCGGTGAAAATTCGCACATTCACACGCACAGTTCTCGACTCAGTTTCAAAAAAAAACTTTAGATTATTTAATTCAAATTTTAAAGTGAGATAATCCTTACAAATTTATGTATACAGAATATATATGGCGTTTTTGTTGTTATTAAAATAATAGTTTTATTTATATTAAAGCTTATATCATTTTTTTTTAACTTTGAAAAATCTCCGAACACCATTCCTTCATTATATGACATTCGACTGCCTAGTCCACTGCCTTCCACTCTATTCGCAACATAACCTCTACTTAAGCTGCCAAACTATATAGTAAACAATGGTGGATCTCTTCTGCATAAACGTCAAAATTCCAAAGTGATTGGATCACCTGATTCGTATTTAACTATCGCTGTCTCATTCTGTATCTCTTTCTATCACCCGCTGAAGATGGGCGCCGCCATATTGAACAGCCTGTCAAAACGCTGAAAAGTAGCCATATTGAACAGCCTGTCAGGCCGTTGACAGATAAGAGATCACACTTTGTCATCATTCACAATGGTGGAAAACACATACCATGTTTCAATTATGTACAGGTTGGCTCATCTCATCAACTGATTTTATTTATGTCATTGCATGGTCGAAGGGATTGTCAAAAGGAGATGGCAAACTCAAAATGAAACCAACACATTGGCAACATTTTACTTACACATACAAAAACTGCTAAGTTTTATGTTTCCATTCCATACCATTCGCACCAACACCAATACACAGATTTTGACAATTTGAACAGACATATTTTGTTGCTTTACAGATGAGCCAACCTGTATATAGTTGAACCATGACACATACCATAGATGAATGGATTTGCAACTCTTTGTTTCGAGAGAGCGCTGTCAAAATGCACATTCTTTATAACATTTATCAATGATGCCACTCCAAACAAAAATGAATAGATCTGAAAATTGGGATTTTTGACATACATTTCGCCGATTATAGTTTCAATCATTTAATAAAATGATAGTCGTAAAATATTTATTTCCTTAAAGTTATTTTACAATAATAAGACTAGTTAGAGTTAAATATAAACAAATCTAAGTAAAATTTACATTTCGATTAAATTAATTAGTCAAATATTGTAACGCATTTAACCCGCAGTGAAAACCATATATTCTTTTGAAATTTCAGTAAATCGGACCTATGATATAATAGTTAACATTATTTAATGGATAGGGCTTATCCTACATGTCTGGCGTTCCAGGTTCTGTGATCAAAATGGACTGGTTGCATCGGGAGTTCATATTTACAAAACCTATTTTTAGTAATAACTTTTAAATGGGAAATAATATTTACCCTCCGCCTTCGAACTAATAATACTTACACTAATAAGCCAATTACACGGCTCAAGTATCCTTGTGCCAATTACCAATTTGTACACGGATTTGCCCGGTGTGTGCACTGGTTGCGCTATTTGCGCAAAGAACTGCGCTAAAATCAAAACGATTTTGATATTTACGCATGTCTGCAAATATTGCACATGGTTTTTTCTTCGTGTGTGGTAAATCTTACACAGTTTACCTGGGGTTCCTGATGATATAGCATCAGTAATTATTGCTTAAAAATGTTAATATCGAAGGCGCAAAGACCATCTCTAGCTTGTAACAGGAATTCACACAAATTCAATAATAAATAATAATTTTTTTATACAATTAGAACACATGTGTCATTTGTTGCGCTAGTTGAAAAATGAATATTGTGCAGTGCTGCAATGAGTTGAGCTGGTCTTGCAATTAAAATATATATTTTATAAATACAATGGAAAATAAACACTTCTGTGCGAGTTTTTCGACTTATACCGTGAATTACCAGCACTGTGGAAAATAAATAGTGAATTTTTATACAATTAATACCTTTTTTATACAATTAAAATACATGTTTCATTTGTTGCGCTACTTTAAAAATGAAGATTGCGCAGTGGTTTTGAGCCGTGTATGTCAACATTTTCATTTGCACAAATTTCGTCGTTTTATATTTGCGCATGGTTTTTGTGTCATGTATGGGCCGTATAAAACAAGTATTTTTATCCTTTTTCACATAATTTTTGAACGCTATTCTACAGTTGTAGGTCAAACTAAAGTTTCCCAAAATTTTTGGCATTTTTCGTTTTGGCTGGCACATTTTTTGTTCTGGCACCCGCTTCAGCTGGCGCGAGGGATTTATCCGTGATTGTTGCCAGCAACAACTAGAAGATAAATCCCTCGTGAGTGCGAAAATATGAGAGCGTAAGAAAAAAATTCATATCAATCTAATCTATGACACATACCGACATTGTTTACTATAATCACACTTTGTCATCATTCACAATGTTTTCCACTGCTAGCACATTTATAAACAAGTGCAATTAATTACATTCCAAAATAAAAAATTAATTAAATTGACAAACAGAAATCAGTATAAGCAAATTACTAAAATGATCGAAATCAAAGCAAAATTAGTACGCGCAGATTCAGCAATATACGCCTCCGGGGAACATGTTGAATGTTTGATCGAATTTACTCACCGTGGCAAAGTCGACAATGACCCCAGGTATAATATGACGGACATTTTATATATGTAATTAAGTGCAGCGTCAAACTTTATCAATCTGAAACCACAGCCATGAAGAAAATTTAGCTTGGGCTTCAGCACAATTGCATTGTTTTCGTAAAACAAACTTTAATGTTGCTACTGGAGATAAGATCAACGAATTAACGGAATTGGTGGGAAAAACTGCGTTGGATGCTGTAACACAAACAGGTGGGGAGGTCATTATCGCAACAAAACCAAAGATTTTATTTTGCGATTTGAAGTTGCAGCCGGGCGAGAAGAAAGTTTGTAAGTTTAATGAAATGGGCATACATGAATCATAAAAGGATACAATTTTAAATGTTTGTATTCTATTCGATTCTAGACTTCTTCAACGAAATATTACCTCGAAATGGCCCACCTACTTATAAGGGTCATGACATTAAGTATTTCTATAAAATTACAATAGCCACTCAGCGAGTCAAATCTAAGGTGCAATTGCTCAATGTGCCCATACGTGTACTTCCAATACCGATTATAGCGCGCCCTGATGAAATGCATTTTACTGAAGAAACAAATGATCAATTGGCACCAACTAATCCATTTCTTGAAAAGCGTGAAATTTCCGAACTTGAGATATCATGGCATCACCTTAAAGTAAGATTAAAAGTATAATAAATATTTTCAAAGTGTTATAGGTCCTTTTTTAGAATGTAACTGCACGCCGTGCACCAAAATATTATCGCATTTCTAATAAGCGCGGATTTGTTGGACGCTTCTGTTTATTTAAACCATCATACAAAATTGGTGAAGATATTGTTGGCAGTTTGGACTTTAGCGATTGTAAAGTGCGTTGCGTGCAATTTTCTGTAAAACTACAGTCGCAAGAAATATTACAAAGCAATGCTAACACGGTTGGTGTTGATTTAAATGATAGCTCATCTGTAAATTCTCTAGACTTAGCTAGTATTGCAAGTGGTACAGCAATTGATAATCTACATAAATCGAAAACGTCTGGTAATGTACGTAATGTTGAAACTGAAGAACCTGTTGGAAAATTGAGCACACTATCCATTATTCATCAAGTGTGTTATGCAATGCTAAAAACTTCAGTTATCATACCTATTCCATTACATGTAACACCCTCATTTCGCACGGATTTGGTAGATTTACGATGGCGTTTACATTTCGAGTTCGTTACTAGCACAATGATGAACTTTGGAAAGCCTAATCCAGTAGAAGGGGAATTGAAAGCACCCGCAGAAATACCTGTCGAAACGATGGTATGGAATCTACCAATAACAGCAATTTATTCAGCCAACCCTCTTCAAATATATTCACCTAGTCAGACACATAGTCTTTTTATAAAGTAAGCAGTACTATCCGACTTGTTGATTGGAAGGAGCATGTACATTTTTGATCTAAATAAAATGATGTTTTGTAAAAACAATGTACTTTTAGCTTATCCAAAAATAGAAAAATTTATATCGCATCTTCTTGTAGCATTGCTTCTCCCCATCATATATGTAGGTAGCATCACACACAAATTGTCATCATTATCATTCAACGGAAGTCCAAGGAAACTTGCAGTTTCAATAGGGTAAGAGCATATCTTCTTTTATTATTGTTGTCGTTTAAGGGTTATGTCATGTTACCATTCATTCATTCATTACTTAAATATACCATTTCTTGATTTCAGTTTATTGCATTTTCATGAAATTTTTCTTGCTAAGTTAATTTTTCTTAATTCGTAACTGTATTTAGTCTGATTAATATGTTAAATTTGTAGACAAATAAATAAATAGTGAGAAATTGCTTTGTAAAGTACTAAGTATAATAATCCATTCTTATATGGAAAATGCATAAGTGTAACAAGAAGTGGATAAAACCCGAAATTGTGTTTGCAGACAAACCAAAAGCGTTATGTCATCTTCAGGTTGTATATAGACTGAATTGCGCAAAACTAAAAAAAATGCTATGGTTGACCATTAGAGAAAACTTATACTTTGTTGTGTTTTATTATATCTACATATCTGACATGTCTTATCCGTTAGCCCTTATTCAGCTACAATCAAGACCTCCGGATGTTACCATGCTCATTCCTAATACATACATCTGTTTCTTTGCCTGGGTATACTAATATTGAAACTGAAATAGCTGTTTTAACGTGATCCTTTATTATTGCATTTTTAGCTAAATGTCTATTTAGATAAAATACCAAAGTTATTTTTAATGCATCGGAAAAGGTGAATTAGATATTAAGATTCTGAATGTAATATAAATGTATGTATTTAAATGTAAACTAATTATGTATTGAAATTAAATGACATGCTGAAATAGTTCCTTCTTTATTTTTCCAAGTTGTTCTACTTCAAGCAAATTATCGTCCCACTTTGCCAAGTTTGGTGTCAGTTCTAGGATTTGCAGTCAATTCTTGGACAGCTACAATGGTTTCATTAATTTTTGTTTGCAACTCACGTAAACTTTGTATTTGTAATAGGCGCAAGATACGCACAGGATAATCTAAAGCAGTATCATCCGTTACTACATCATCACCCTTCTCGAATGGAAAAGGTTTGCCAGTTACCGCTTGACGATTTTTAGCTGAAGGAGAGAGTCTTTCATGTACGACACGTGCGATGGCTTCCAATTGTACTAGATGATTGGGATGCTGAGGTACTTTCAATTTGTTAGCCAGCGAGCGTACTCCAGCAATAAATTCTTTGGAATTAACTACAAAAACAATATTACATTTGCCAATTATTGAAATTTCAAGTATTTTTTTCTGTGAACTTACAATCCAAGTTATCGAAAAAGTTTTCAGCTTTAATGCTAGGTGCAGCAGACTTTTTTTGTTGTTTGGTTATTTCTATAGAGTTTATAACTTTGTAATTATCTGGCGCATCCAGGAATTCTAAACGAATAGCATAACCCAACAACCAAGTAAATTCTTCTAGTGGAGTTCGAAATTCTGGCATACAAAGATCTGTTTTGTAATTATCATACGCCTGTTCCCATATGTCAAGTTGATCCACCTTTCGGAGATCTTCGCGATCTTCTATTTTATATTGACGAATTTTTTGATCCTCCAGCCACAGAATGGTGCTGGCAAACACTTTCCTATCTATCATTCAAAATTGTTGCATTAATGTTACCTACAGATACACAAATTAAACTTACCATTAATATCCACGTTACTGGGAGCTGGATGTTCCAACGCCTCTAGTTTAAGTTTTATCATGATAAAACAGAACTACAATAAAATTACTTTACCAAGCTATACTTTATTTAGTTAGAGATGACACGTTTATTGGGTTCGTAAAACGTACTTTATCGATGCTTTCAAAAGGAACCCTACAAGAATGCTTTAAGGTAGATGGCTTGGGATACGTCGAGATATAGGTATACTGTTATACTGTTTTCACACAGAAACTTATACTGTTTTCACACAGAAACTTATACTGTTTTCACACAGAAACTTAATGATCTCATTTCACCTGCTAATGTAGTCGTAAATTTTTTGCTTTCACACAGAAGTACCTGCTCGATTAGTATGAAGGATGAGACAGACAATCATGGCGGAACGATACAAGGTGGGAGCATGGTGACATACCTACAAACAAAAAAAATTCCATGTACTTGTAAATTCGATGGACAAATGTCAAAATCGTACTGCGCCGGTAGTTGATGTATCAAATCAAATAAAAAAGGTTATAATCAGCTGTTCGATGCGGCCACCTTGTATCGTTCCGCCATGCAGACAATGACATTTGCTTTGAAAACTAAGAAGCGGAACGCTGCCAACAGAGTTGCATTGTGCTTTTGACTTCATTAGGCATTCGATTAGCTACTAATGAAATAATAATAGATGCGAATTTTGTAGGGAAGATTGAGCTCAATAAGCTTCTTAATGTAGAAAACTGCCTTTATTATTCAATAAGCCGTCTGTGTGAAAACAGTATTATATATGAACGTATTTTTTCACTGAACACTCGCAGGTAGCAAATAACTTGATATCTATTGCTGCAAGGTCTACCTGAGTCATCCATGATAGCTGTTATGAGTTTAAAAGCCAATACTTATACAAAATTATATGTACATTCATGGCGGAACTATACGAGGTGGTAGCACGGTGACATACATACAAATTCAATGTAGTTTTTTCATGTTCATTAATGGACTAATGACAAAATCGTATTGCGCCGGAAGCTTTAGTGTCAAATCTAAAAAAGTACCAATCAGCAGATTTCCGGTGGTCACCTGTTCTTGGTTCCGCTATGTGTTCATTTGATCTACTTTTACCCTTTCTCATCTATTTAGTCTAATGCATTTGCGCTGTATAACCCCTTGAATCATTTGGGTATTTAAGTTGCCGACAGGCATACTTGCCTCTGGTTTGTTTACAAACGCAACATCTTGATTTTTGTGACGATGTTCGCTTTTGAATTGAAATTCATGTACATGAGAAATTTCATTGTGACGTAGCATTCACACATAACGGGATTATCTTCATTTTCGTACTAAATTCATAATCGGTAATTAAGTAACATGGTTCAACTATATGTATGGTTGGCTCATCTGTACAACAAAATATGTTAGTTCAGATTTTCAAAATTGTCAATTGTGTTGGTGTTTGCGAATGGAATGGAATTAAAAACAAAACTAAGCAGTTTTTGTATGTATTAAGAATATGTTGCTAATGTTTGTTTTGCCATCTCCTTTTGACAATCCCATCGACCATGCAATGAAAAAAATAAAATCAGCAGATGAGCTGAGCCAACCATATAATTGAGCCATGTTAAGTAAGCAGCATTGTCCATATAAGATATTTCCTTCGATAATCGGTAATAATGAAGAAATTTTAGAGATTGCGATTTTTCGTTTTAGTCTTAGAACCAGCTCTAGGGTGTAATCTCTAAATGAAAGTACGAAATAAACGCCCGAACAAATGTAGCAGCAGCGGCGCTTCACTTTTTTGCTCATTACCGCGCCGCGCAGTGCTGCATTAGAATACATCCAAAGAATATTTTGCCGCGGAGTGTAGTGCAGCTCAATGTGCCCTTAGCTTAAAGGCCGTGACACAATAGCTATCATCCGGTGGCAAAATCCTGAGCCAGATAAATAATTTTGCATGTAAATGCAGCAACAACGATTTGAGCCAGATAAATCCAGATAGAAGTCTGGTTCAATTTGTGAGCCAGATAATTTGTTAATTACTTCTTTTTAGGTTGGCAACGCGGCCTTTAATATACCTACTTTTTCAAAAATAGATGTCGCTGCTTAGCCTTTCGCCGTATGAGTTAAATGAAAAACAGCGGCGACATCTGCCTATCACATTTCACGTGTGCGAAAATTTCACGACATCTGCTTCTCAAGTCTCTCAATGATCCAGAGCGTTCCCGTGAGAATTGAGCAGGACCTATAAAACTCACTGAAAGACTGTAAATGACATTTTTCATAAAGATGCGCCTAAGCATATATGACACTACTTTATTTTCTGCTTGGATTCCAAGCTAAAAAAACTGACGAAACTTTATCGGACCTTCAAAACACAAAAACAATTCCTATCATGAAAAAGCGAGACCACTATTCCCCCAAAATTAGTGAGTTTGACATGTTTTTGTTTGTGTTTTACATTTTATATTTATTTTTACATTAACACTTTTAACAATAAAAACAATGCAAATAACACGCGAAAATTATTTCGGTCTCTAATGGTTTACTTTTTTACAAGAAAGTTGATTTTAATTGTGTTTTTATTTTTTTGCAGCAAATTTTCAAACTAAAAACAAAATTTCATGTGTCAGAAAAAAATAAAGAAAAAACGGCCGAATGTCAAAAAAAGGTATTGAAATACGAACTGGCTCGTTTGTTTTTAATGAACTAGATTGTATTTTCTTTGTATTTCGTTAGTTTTTTGAAATATAGTTTACAAACTTACACCAGTGCTGAAGCCGTATTATGAGGGAGTGCGACAAAAAATTGAAGATAAAATATAAGAAAAAATACAAGAAAATAAAGAAGGGTCATATAGGTATTAACACAAGCTTATGCATTCCAATAACATCGCCACAACCATCCAAGATGTTGCGTTTGTAAATGTGAAAGAACTTCAGACTTGGCAATTGAAGTTTATTTCGCCTTGCACATTCACATAAAAAATTTCGCAAAGCTCTGAATAATAGAAGGTGGCGCATTGCGCATGTAAACAAAAGATCAGCTGTTTTTTTATAGGAAATTTTACGTCATTTTCCTTTAGCTCTTGTGTTTCTCCCTCTTTCTTTCATTCGTTGAAGCAGTCAAGTGTGACGTAGATGCGCAGAACGAAGCAATTTTGAACTCGTGAATTCGCAATCTTCTGTGTGTGATTTGTCCATATAACTACAAATTACCCACAGAAGATTGTGCATTTACAAGAGCTAAAGGAAAATGAGGTAAAAATTGCTCATAAAAAACAGCTGGGGCCCTATTCAGTAACTGTGAGTTTTAAAATGTACACTTTTTCTTCAACAGAGCTGTAAAACTGTGCAATCATTTTAAATTTTAAATCATTGATTTAAAGCTGGAGACATTGGTGCTTTATCGGTAACCGTATCGGTAACCTTTTAACAGCTGATTCGACCAACCTTATGAGAATTAATGCAATCGATTATTGGTGCCGCTAAGGTCGTAACCGTATCGTAGCCAACCAATTGGGTTTTGGTTTAAAGCCAAATTAAACTTCCTTAACCCTAACGCCATAGTCGTAACCATACCCATATCCATAACCATCTCAATGTGATCAATTAATGCTGCCTTAACCTAAAAATCGTGAAAATTTCATAAAAATGATGAAAATGTAAAAATTACAAACATATTCCACGAAAAATAAGTATCTTAGTCATAACGTATCCAAAACAATGAAGAAAATCTAAAAAAAGTTATTAAATTCACCAACTCGAATATTTTTAGGTTATGGATATGGCGAGAAACCAAAAACCAATTGATTGGCTATGGCGTTAGCGTTATGGTATGGCACCATTAATCGATTACATTCCTTTTCATAAGGTAGGTTCGATCAGCTGATTTATCTGGTTATGGCTTTATGGTTATAAGTCACCATTAAGCCGGAGTCATTGGTGCCGTATGTCGAATCGCTGTATCCGTATCCCTAACGTAATCAGCTGTTTATTGTTACGACGGCAAACCAAAACCCATTTGGTTGGCTTCGATACGGTTACGACCTTAGCGGCACCAATAATCGATTGCATTGATTCTCATAAGGTTGGTCGAATCAGCTGTTAAAAGGTTACCGATACGGTTACCGATAAAGCAACAATGTCTCCAGCTTTAATTCGCCCTTTAAGCCGGAGTCAATGGTGCCGTATGTCGTATCGCTGTATCCGTATCCCTAACGTAATCAGCTGTTTATTGTTACGACGGTAAACCAAAAACCAATTGATTGGCTACGATACGGTTACGACCTTAGCGGCACCAATAATCGATTGCATTTATTCTCATAAAGCTGGAGTCATTGGTGCCGTATGTCGTATCGCTGTATCCGTATCCCTAAAGTAATCAGCTGTTTATCGTTACGACGGTTAACCAAAACCCAATTGGTTGGCTACGATACGGTTACGACCTTAGCGGCACCAATAATCGATTGCATTGATTCTCATAAGGTTGGTAGAATCAGCTGTTATAAGGTTACCGATACGGTTACCGATAAAGCACCAATGTCTCCAGCTTAAGGTTGGTCGAATCAGCTGTTAAAAGGTTACCGATAAAGCACCAATGTCTCCAGCTTTACCGCCGTAACGATAAACAGCTGATTACGTTAGGGATACGACTACACCGATACGACAAACGGCACCAATGACTCCAGCTTAAGAATGCTTACTCTTCATTCATTCATTCATGGCCATAGTGTATAAGTACAAGTGTGTTGACTTCTTTCTGACAGGCACTCGCTTATATGAGCATAACGGAAAAATCTGGGTTGCCATTGTTGTTTCGGTTGAAAACGGTCAATTAGGGTTCTGTGCAGGGACGTAAAAGATTGAAACAGGGTTTATGTAGTCACAAAAGTGTTGCTCCTGTTCCACAGCATTTTAATTTTTTTCGTGGCGAAAATTGTTCAGTTTAGGGTTATTGACTTTCATTAAAAATTTTATTTATTATACAAGGTTACTTCTCTAAGTGTAAACAGCATAGAAAACATAGTTTTTTAAGTGAAAAACTTTTTAAACTCAACAACAAAGTATATCGGTAAAATATTTTCTAGGATTTCTGAATTTCTGTACCCAAGTTCATTATATTTGTGTAATAAAATAATCTGGTAACAGCATTTTTAAACGAAAAAACAACAATGTTATTGCATAAAAACGTATCTAATAGTTAAACTTTCATTAACTCATATTTTTGCCCGCTTCTTTGGTTTGCTTCCACTCACAGCACCGTTTTATTTTCGGGAGGCTTTCACAGCGACAGAAGTTAGGGCGGATTTACATAGACGCTTTGGTTGTGTTGCATCGATCTGAAGCCTTGGCAGGCCCATAATATAAAAATGAGACTCCTTGCCATTTTCTGCGCTTTGAAGCGATGAGAGTTGTAAATCCTCCTTTGAGAATTTCCAAACTTTTTGAGTCCTTTAACATTCAACAAACTTTGCTTGGAAAAATATAGGAGCTCCCATAAAATTAACTCATCTTTCGGGCGAAGCATCAAAAGATTTACATAAACGATTTGGTTGCATGCCTACGCTTTGACGACGCCATAAGAGAAACAATCAAACGCATTGCGTTATCGTTGATTTGAAGCGACCAAAGCGTTTATATAATTTTGCTTCATGCATTTGTGTAAACAGCCATAGAAGTGAAAATTTTCCTCAGGGAAACATGTTACACGCTTTATATTTTGTTAAGTTTCTCTAGACCTTTTTGACTCTAACTTAAGTAAATTTCGCTTTCGGTATGTTTCCGCATTGTTGGTGGCTACAAATCTTCTATTATATATGGGGTATTCCATCCCATTTCGACCAATTTTGAACCCGACCCCTTTAGAATTGGCTGAAAGTTTTTCTTCTTTTTCTAGCTTACGAAAGACGTTTTTCAGAATTTTTTTAAATTTTTTCATCCAACACAAAAAAAGTTACGAATTTAAAAAAAAAACACCGTTTTTGTTTTCAAAATGCTAAAACTTTTTAAAAAATTGACCGTTTGGGATCTTTTTTTTTAAATTTGTTTTAAATGTACTTTTCGGAAAAAATACAAAAACATTTTTAAAGTTTTTTTTTGTAATTTTTCAGTTTTTCGAGATTTTTCGAATTTCGCCATTTTTTTTTTCTCATAAAAAACTTCAATCAATTCTGCAATCATCCCCACTAATCCCGGAGTGCGCCCACTTTTGTTTATTTAATTGAAAAAAAAAATTTAAAATTTTTTTTGTATTTTTTCCGAAAAGTTTATTTAAAGACAAATTAAAAAAAAAAAGATCCCAAACGGTCAATTTTTGAAAAAGTTATAGCATTTTGAAAAAAACACCGTCTTTTTTTTTAATTAATAACTTATTTTGAGTTGGACACCGTTTTTGTTTCCAAAATGCTATAACTTTTTCAAAAATTGACCGTTTGGGATCTTTTTTTTTTTTAAATTTGTTTTTAAATGTACTTTTCGGAAAAAATACAAAAAAAAATTTTTAAGTTTTTTTACAATTAGATAAAAAAAAACAAAAAATCGGCCCACTCCGGGATTAGTGGGGATGATTGCAGAATTGATTGAAGTTTTTTATGAGAAAAAAAAAATGGCGAAATTCGAAAAATCTCGATAAACTGAAAAATTACAAAAAAAAACTTTAAAAATATTTTTGTATTTTTTCCGAAAAGTACATTTAAAAGCAAAAAAGTTTTAGCATTTTGAAAACAAAAACGGTGTTTTTTTTTAAATTCATAACTTTTTATGAGTTGGATGAAAAAATTTGAAAAAATTCTGAAAAACGTCTTTCGTAAGCTAGAAAAAGAAGAAAAACTTTCAGCCAATTCTAAAGGGGTCGGGTTCAAAATTGGTCGAAATGAGATGGAATACCCCATATATTTCCGCGGAAATATATGCACCTATTTAATCTGTTGAAACTACAAAGTTTTATTAAACTATCAAATGCAACTCAGCTTAAAGTACTCTTATGTACCAAAAATGCAACTCTAGACCTGAGATTTGCATCAGGTGAGCCATTGTACAGGTCTACAAGTAGGATATGTAGCAGCACGCACATACACAGCCACGCTCACCTGATAAAATGCTTGTTCTTGTTCGTTTTTTTTGTGGATGCTATTTGGCACTGTTGTACTTCTTAGGACCAAACAAAGTTTAGTAGCTGCTATCGAAAACTGCTTAAAATTTTTTTTTCTTATATTACAAAGAAATATACTTATTTACTTTCAAACGAGCACTTAATTACATCTCTCTTTAATAACCATATATTTTGGACAATTTTAATTAACAAATTGTGATACTTTTTTACGAGGACGATTGCTAAAACACGACCAAAACCGTCGGGGGAGGTATTAATAGACGCGTTTTTGCCTCGCTTCCAATAATTCGAATACTTTTTCTCTTCGGACTATTGACAACAGGACAAAACGCGTCTATTAATTTTTCTTTCCGCTTTTTTGGACGGGTTATTGCAGTCGACCTCGGTTTCAAACTGTTTTTCGCGGAGAACTTTTGAACGGGTAGAAAAACTTAACTCCCGCGTTTGTATTCTTAATACAGAAATAACTACTCGTCCTCAGATACCCCAATTGAAGACTTTTTTATAATTTTCTGAAGGACCCACATAGGTGCACTTAAAATTTCCTACTAAATTCGTTAAAAGAAATTTACCATCACAGCAACCCATATCTGATATTCCGATCCCTTTTTTGCTTCCCTGTGTCGCTTTCGACGAAGCAACCCCGGTAATTTTGACACTTCGTTCAGTGTCAAAACTCATGTTCCACGCAGGTTCCACTAGGTTCCACGCTAGTTTGACACTGACCGAAGTGTCAAACTGCCGTGTGTTAGAAAGGGAAAGAAATTGTTTCCCTCTCATACATATCATACTTGTAAACCTGTACAATGAGGTGAGCGAGGCTGTTTGTAATTTTGACATTTATCGCTTAGTTGACAATGATCAGGTGAGCGAGGCTGTTTGTAACACTGATTACCTGATATGAAACTTCTCGCTCTCTGAGAGCGCGTGAAAATGTGCATTTTTTACAACATTTTCCATAGATGCCATCATGCTCGAAACCAAATTTGGGCATTTCAGAATAACTTTTGGGTATTTTACATGGTAAAGGTTTAATTTATGATTTTCACCGAAAATTTACTCAAGATTGTCAAATGGGATATCAAAAAACTCGAATTTTTGTCAGAATTACAAATCCGAAGAAAAAATAACTCTTTTTTACCTGTGGAAAATTTATCAGTGACAATACCTTTCATCGAAGGGCTGCACACGAAATGGGTTTTGGTAGCAACTTTCGATTGAAAAAAAGCAGCTTCGTAGTCTTCGCATTGATGTAAATGGATGCATAAAGGCCATGTTTTTGTGGAGCGTTGCTACATTCCATTTTTGACAGCTGAGATAAATTGTAGGTATACGTATAGGTTAACGCAACATGTTTAATTAACAGCCTTTTGCGGACGCAGATACTTCACCAAGTGATATAATTTCGTAATTTCTTATACATTTTTTGCGTTTTTTATTGTATGTGGATATACATATGTATGTACATAAACGTTTTGGTCGCATCAAAGTGAAAAAAAGGACTAGCCGCTTATTGTTATCTTATGGCGGTGCCAGAGCAACAAAGCAAAGCAACGCAATTGAAATATATTATTTCATATTTTTTCACTTATCTACCACAAAATATTTCTACAAAACTTTACCTTTTTTATAAATTTTAATAAGTTTTTATCAGCTTACTTTGCTGATTTATTTGAAAATAATCAAACCGAACGGATGCCACTTTAAAACAAAACATGGAATCTCTGGGACTTTTTCCCACAAACTGTGCTATACCAACGCATTTCACAAATACTAACTCTTCTCTATTAGATTTATTTTTTGTCAATGATCTTCATAAAATGATTCACTACACGCAACTATCCGCCTCCTGCTTCTCAAAACACGACCTGATATTCCTAAACTACAACTTCCAAACATCATGTAGGCCAAGTTCGTTCGCGTATCGCGATTACAGAAGTATAGATTATTATTCCCTTGCTGAGTCCGTTGAGTCGGTTGAATGGAGCTTGATTCGTACGTTAACATCGGTTGATGACCAGACAAAGTTTCTGCAGGATAATATAAATAAGTTATTCGATGATCACGTTCCACTAAAAATAAAAACACTTAAATACAAGAATAGCCCTTGGTTCAATGCTACATTAAAACACCTTATCCACCTTCGTAACCAAGCCTACTCACGGTGGAAAAGGTACAAAACAGTCGAAGCGCATAGCTGCTTTAAAACAGCTCGGCTTATTGCAAACAAAGCCATAAGGCTGGCCAAGGCAAATTATTTTAAGTATAAGTTTAGTTCTGCTTTGAATACAAAGGAAAAGTGGAACAAAATCAAACAAATAGGAATTGGTAAGCCCAAAAGTGACCTGTCTCATCCCCCTGATGTCGACATCAACGAAATAAATAATACTTTTGTAAGACTACCAAACTCAGCCGACAATGTGTGTATTGATAACTACTCCGTGCGTATTAATGTTGACACTAGCCCTTTCGAGTTTGTTTGTGTCGATAATTGTGATGTTATCCAAGCCATACTTTCTGTGAAGTCTAACGCAATGGGGCTTGATGGTATATGTTCAAAGTTTTTAAAAGTCATTCTTCCCAAAATCCTTCCCCACATTACTTACTTGGTCAACTCAATTTTGACGACCGGTGTCTTCCCAATATACTGGAAAGCTGCAAAAGTTATTCCAATCCGTAAACAAAATAATGAGTATCGACCAATAGCCATACTCCCTTTCCTCTCTAAGGTCGTTGAACGTATTCTACATGGGCAAATCGTATCATATGTACATGAATACAAGCTCCTGTCAGATAGTCAGTCCGGTTTCAGGTCAAAGCGGAGCTGTACAACGGCACTATTATCTGTGACAGAAGAAATTCGTGAGCGAGTGGATGAAAGTTACATTGCCTTCTTAACACTTCTTGACCACTCCAAAGCTTTCGATTCTGTAGACCACACTCTGCTCTGTAGGAAGCTGGAAAACCTATTTAACTTCTCTGGTCATGCAGTTGCCCTTATAAGATCATATCTTGGCGATAGGACTCAAGCAGTATGTATAGATGGTGAAAAGTCTGACTTCCTTCATGTCTTAAGAGGCGTCCCTCAAGGCTCTATCCTGGGTCCTCTGTTATTTGTTCTGTACATCAATGACTTACCCGATGTCCTTAAGTATTGTAATGTTCATATCTACGCTGATGATGTGCAGTTATTTACGTGTTGTCCTCGTGATCAAACTAGCTTGTGCATAAGTAACTTAAACCACGATTTGAATCAAATATTTTCATGGGCTGCTATGAATGGCTTATGTATAAACCCGAATAAGTCAAAATGTATTGTTATTCATAGAAGGTCTTTTCCCACTAATGATTTAGAGAATGTAGTGTTCGACAATTCCGTTATAGAATACGTAGATACGGCGAAAAACTTAGGTGTAATTTTTAACAAAACATTGACATGGAAAGACCATATTTTTAGAACGGTTGGGAAAGTGTATGGAATGCTTCGTACACTATGGTTAACACAGTATTTCACGCCTTTGCACATACGACTACTTCTGGCTAAAGCGTACTTAATACCTACGCTACTCCATGGTTGTGTGATTTACTCAAACTGTGACTATCTGTGCAAGAACAAACTAAATGTTGTTTACAACAACATTGCTAGATATGTTTATGGGTTGAAAAGATTTGACCACGTATCTCAACATGCTGAAAGGTTGCTAAACATTTCTTTCGAAAATCTTTTAAAAGTCAAAACACTGTCCTTCCTCCATAAACTGATACACACGAAGGAACCTGACTATCTATATCGTAAGCTTATTTTTCTGCAATCATCAAGATCGGTGCTTCTTCTTAAGCACATCAGATACCGCTCGCTAACCTCTGAGCGCCAATTCTTTGTTACTGCAATACGTCTTTGGAACTCGCTACCTACTAGTCTTCGACTCTTAAGTAATGCTCTGCACTTCAGAAAAGAGCTAACATCATTTTTTAACGACTCTTAAACTGGATCTCAAATTGTTGTTGTTAAAATGTTCATTTCTAAGTCCTTTTCCTTTCTCTGTGTCTTCTTTCTTTGTTTGTTAAATACTATTCAATCTATAACCAGCCAAAGGTTATCATCACTACTGCTGTCTTTTAATATTTATTAACTACTTTTCTTTAGTTTTAAGATTTACATTTACATACATAAATATTTCACTATTGTCCGCTATATTTAATTTAATTTGATTAATCTAATTTATTATTATAAATGTTCAATTTTTATAGCTCATGCTATTCATGACTAGCACTGTTAAATAATTTGTCAAAATTGTTGTGCTAGGAACAAATTTTCAAATAAATACATACATACATACATACACGGATTTCTTGGAGAATTTTTTTTGCGTGTTTTAGGCAACTCTATAGCCATCTGACTTCAGACCCCATTCTTGGAAACGAATGAAATTTTGTTTACAATTGAATGAACAGACAGCTGATTTCAAGCCCCTTTCCAGGAAACAAATTGAGAGAATGAAAGTTTCGTATCAGGGTCATCAGTGGCTATGAACGAAACGACCCAACTCTTAGTTGGAACGTAATAATTGTGTACCACACTAATCCACGATGGCCAAAAATATAAATAATTACTTTAATGGGGAGTCAGGTGTGAAAGGGCAATCTGAAATAAGTTTAGATCAGAATATAACATCCGAAAATGGGATGCAATCAGCTGAGCTTTGCTGTCGTGTTTGCCTCCAACTGGAAGATTTAATGGTGCATATTTACGATGGTGGAATTGTGGAAGATTTACAATCGGATCTATTAACACTACTGGAGCGTTGTGGTGGTCTTAAAGTAAGTATAAATGAGCAGCCTAACAAGTTTTCATGTTATACTTTTTCCTCCATGATTTATGAATCATGATCAAACTCGATATATTGTAGATTGAAACATACGACAATCTACCCAAGTACCTTTGTAAGGAATGTACTATCGAATTACTTGTGGCAGCAAAATTTCGGGAAAAATGCGAACGCAGTCAACAATTACTAGCAGGCACAAATTTGAAGCATATTACAGAAACAATGCCAATAGATCTAAATAAGCTAAAAACAAATGATCACAAATCACCAACAAATGGGATTATCAATGGCGTACAATTATTAGACATACAAGCAGCAGACCTAATTGAAGTTGATTTAGACGAAACACTTGATGAAGGTGTTATATTGATAAGTACCAAAGAAGATGTTGAAATGCTAACAGGTAAACATGAACAAGAAATATGCACAGAATTGTATGAGGAAGATTATTCCAAAGACTACGACAATCTAGAAAATACAGGAACTGGGAACTTTGAACAAGAGGAAAAGGCATATAGTTCCAGCAGCACGTTTGAACAAATAACTGCCAAAAGCGTAGCTATGCAGCAAAAGGTATAACTAGGTATTTGGGAAATTACCAAATAGTGCTAAATTCTTAAATTATACTTTTTATTAGCCTCGTAATGGGTTCAAATGTAATTTATGTGGAGCAGTGTTTATGCAGTCTTCTAATCTTCAGCGGCATATAGACAAAGTTCATTTGCTGATGCAGCCATATAACTGTAAGCATTGCGGTAACACTTTTTCATTGGAAGAAACTTTCAGACAACACATGTTCACATGTTCAGGACCCGAAATTTCGACTACATCATCCCAACGTGAATGTACATACTGCGGCAAACATTTGCAATCACCATTTGCGCTTAATATGCACTTACGTACACATACCGGCGAACGACCATTTAGTTGCGCATACTGTTCCAAAGCATTCAAAACCCAATCGGCTTACTCTATGCATTTGAAACGACATGCCAAAAAACCAGATCTCATTTGCTCCATATGCCAAAAAACCTTCTATGAGAAAAGCAACTTAACAACGCATATGCGAACACACACCGGTGAGAAACCGCATTCTTGTAGTTTTTGCCAAAAGAGTTTCTCACGTGTATTTCTTTTACAACTGCATATGCGTACACATACTGGGGAAAAGCCATATCAATGCAAAACCTGTAATCGTAATTTCTCGCAGGTATGTGATTTGAGATATCACGAGCGGACGCACACTGGCGAGAGAAAATTTAAGTGCACCTATTGTGAAAAAGCTTTTATAAAACGTTGCTTATTGACAGCACACTTGCAGCGTCATGTCGTACTGGAATCTGAAAAGGGCAGTATAGCAGCGAATAATGCTAATTCAGAAGTTGTACAATCAACAACAGTGCATGATGAATCATTGAAATATACTATACTTGAGAACAATATATTGGAAGGAGACAGTTATTTTCTATCAAAAGCTGCTGAAGATGATTTTTGTGGCTTACCATATGAGGAGGTAACAAGTCTGACTGAGACAAACCAAGATATTGAATGGAGTAATTACGTTGTTGAGGAAGTTTGAAATTTTTACTAAAATAGAATCTTTAAATAAAAAGCCTGAACTTTTGACAAAAAAAAACCTTATAAATAAATGTGCGCATTATTATGAAAGTGGTCTAAATCATTTCCAACTCCTGGCCTCAAATGCATGGTTGATTTAGAACGAACACATATGTAGATGCTTCTACAAATATAAACTAATAATAATTGCAAATTTACAAATTACCACTGAATTGAAACGAAACGAAATGACTTCGACCACTTTTATAATAATTTCATTTTAAGTAATTTTCAAACCTTTATATAGTTGCATGCAAATCGAATTTTAAAATCGTCTGTTCATTGTCTGACATGATTTCAATAAGCGCTGAGGCCAGGGAATGGCTACGAAGAATTACAAACGATCAAAACCAAGAAGAATTAAACAAGGGATGCCACAGGGTGGTGTCCTATCCCCACTTTTGTTATCTCCTACATTTCAAAGCGATCTTCGCCATCAGATCGATGAGCTTTGCAACAGAATAAACGGCTACCTCCCTGATCTCTCCACTTTTTTCGCCTTGCGAAACCTGGCATTATCACGTACTAAATCATCCGCGACCTTATTTACACGTCGATGGCACTACGCTACCGACTGTCCTACACGCCAAAATCTTGGGTGTGACGTTTGATCAGAATCTACTTTTGGTGAGCATGCAGCCGCAATTGTGCCGAAAATCCAGAGCCGTAATAAAATCCTCAAATCTCTTGCTGGCAGTACTTGGGGAAAAGACAAAGAAACGCTCATTACCATTTACAAAGCAATTGGCCAGCCGATTGCATGCTACCCGTCCCCTATATGGTCGCCAAACCTAAAAACTATTCACTGGAAGAAGCTAGATAGATAGATAGATAGATGTTGTGAGGTTAAGCACTGCGACCTATTGGTCTATTGTGCCCTCATTCTCTTTACAACACTTCATCCAAGCCGAGTTCTCTGAGAAAATCGAGAATGGTTCTCGGCTTCAGAGAGTGTATGTGACTATTTTCTAGTTTGGATGACCCTAGGATCCTAAGTCTTCGTCTCGAGACTGCCTCACATTCCTTCAGGATGTGTTCTGCAGACTCATCTTCGAAATCACAAAATCAACAGAGGCTACTAGCTGATATGCCCAATTTATGCATATGGCTCTTTAGCCTACAGTGACCTGTGAGTATACCTGTTAAAATCCTAAGGCTACTTTTTGCGAGGTTAATCATAGCCTTATATCGCTTCGAGTTGTACCCTCCTATTAGTGCCTTTGCCTGCCGAAGTCCTGGACTTTCGCGCAAGTGTTGCTCTCTAAGGGACGCCTCCTTTTGTCTGAAGTCCTCCCTTACTGGCAACTGGGTGGATTATAATGGCATAAAAAAAATATATAAAAAAAACTGTTATGTATAAAAAGAAGAAATATATGGAAGAGAAAGTGCTCGATAGTGCAGGAGACATGAAGCGTATGTGGAAGTCTTTAAAACATCTTGCTGAGCTCACCGATGACATAAAGGTCGTTAGCAAAATAGTAATTAACGGTGAATGCCTCGAGAAGGAATACGATATAGCCAATGCCCTAAATACATTTTTTGTACAGAGCATAGCTGAAATTAATGATAGCATTGAAATAATTCCAATTGCGGCAGAAACAAGTGTAAATAATGCAATTGAAACTTTTCAATTCACCGACGTAGAGTTAGATGATATAATGAACATTACTAAATCTTTTAGAAACAAATATGGTGGAAAAAAGCTTTTGTCGGAGGGGGTATTTAAAGATGCCATGATTTACATTGCTCACTTCTACAAAGATATAATAAATGAATCAATAAACAGTAGCATTGTTCCAAATTGCTGGAAAGTATCAACTATAGTACCTGCGGAAAAAGTCAAAAATACAGTAAGGCCAGAGGAACTGCGCCCAATTAATACGCTACCCGCAGATGAAAAAAATATGGAAACGGTGGTTAAAAATCAATTAGTGGCATATCTAGATAAATACCAAATTATTATACCTGAACAATCTGGGTTTATGAAAAGCCATTCTTGCAAAACCGCACTGAATATGGTTATTGCGGAATGGAAAGAGGATATAACTGATAAGAAAGTTGTGATCTCAGTCTTTTTAGACTTAAAACGTGCTTTTGAAACTGTGGATAGAGAGGAACTGCTGAATGTTATGTTTAATAATGGGATAAGAGGAAAATCCTTGGAATGGTTCAGAAGCTATTTGAGTAATAGAAAACAGAAGACGATAATTGGAAGTGCAGTTTCACCGGTTGCTGATGTACATATTGGGCTACCGCAAGGTTCAGTATTGGTACCGCTATTGTTTACAATATATATTAACGATATTAAAGAATGCTTGAAATATTGCAATATTCGACTATTTGCGGATGATGCATTGATAACCATTAGTGAAAGAAGTGCGGGCTTTGCGGTATCGAAAATGCAAGAAGACTTAGACTCCCTTTATAAATGGCTATGCCATAGAAAGTTGAAAGTGAACGTGGATAAAACCAAAAGTATGATATTTTGCAAAAATCAAAGCATTATGGGTGCCAATAACCTTAGCAATATTACTCTGAAGATAAGAAATGTTGAAATTCAGCAAGTAGACAAGATCAAATACCTAGGAGTCTGGATCGACAAAAACCTTAGATTTGGAGAACACATAAGTTATTTAGAAAACAAAATTGCAAAAAAAAATTGGTTTTATGTACAGAACTTGTAAATATATTAGTCAACGACACAAATTATTAGTGTATCGATCAATTATTGAACCGCACTTTATCTATTGTCCAACAATCCTGCTATTAGCAAATGACACACAAATAAAAAAACTGCAGATACAACAAAACAAGGCAATGCGATTAATTTTAAAATGTTCGCTTAGAACACCAAAAACTACAATGCTAAATATGTTAAACTGGCTCAGTGTAAAACAGTCGATATATTATTTCACATTGAAATTTATACATCATATGAAATTAGGAATAACACCGAATTATCTGAACGGGAGAATACATTTTAATCATGAAATACATAACTATGGAACTAGAAGCAGCGGAAATATAAGACTGCCCAGAGTAAGAACGGAGTTCGCGAAGAAGACTTTAGAATATATAGGTTATAAAATGTACAATGAATTACCAAATGCGATAAAAGACTGTGAAAATATTAATAAGTTTAAAGCAAAATTATTTTTATACTGTAAGTCATTAAGCATGTAATGTATACAATTTATTTATATATATATATATATTTTTTTTTTTTTACCTTGAACTAGGTCTTAAAGACCGTAAATAAATAAATTATTATATATTGTATGTGACCCTATTGGCACCATAGGCTCGGGTCCTATTGGCTTTCCGGCCGCTGCCAACCTGGCAAGTTCGTCCGCTCGCTCGTTACCATCTACTCCTCTGTGTTCAGGTACCCATGCCAGAAGGACGGTGTTATTGACTCCTAAATTGTTTAATCTCTCCACGCATTCAAGGACCGTTGATGATTTAATCTCAACTGAAGATAATGCCTTGAGTGCAGCTTGACTGTCGCTGAGTATAGCGATTTTCTCGTTGGTATATCCCCGCTGTAAGTTTATCTCTGCACACCGGCTTATGGCGACAACTTCGGCTTGGAAGATGCTCGGATATTTTCCGAGTGTTAGGGATATTTTGGTTAGGGGGCCGAAGATCCCCGCTCCTATGACCTCCGGTGTCTTCGAGCAATCGGTGTACCATATTATAGTGTGTTCCTGGTGAAGCGCCTCAATCCTGGAGGTGTCCCACGTCCATTTGTTCCCCAGCTCTATTTTGAAGCGGTTCTCAAACTTAATTATCTTCCTCGTATCATCTCTGGGAAGTTGGATGAGTGGAATCTGCTCCTGCAGCTTCGCCATGCTCCGTGACTGTATCACTTTGCCTCTTCCACATCCCTCTTTAGCTTTGTTTACTAAAGTACTCCTGGCTGCCTGCTCAATTATTATATGTAGAGTCGTTAACTCAAGCAGCACTTCTATTGCTGCCGTCGGGCATGTTTGCATGGCTCCCGTAATGCAGACACACGCTAAGCGTTGAAGCTTGGGGAGCGATTTTTGTACGGTCACCATGGTTGTTCTTGATGCCAACGCAACTGCTCCCACTATCATAGTGTACATCCATCTTAGGATCTTTGGGATGCATCCCCAGGATCTTCCTGCAATACGTCTGCACACCATTATTGCTCTTGTGGCCTTTGATATGGTGTTGTCAACGTGTTTCTTCCATAAGAGCTTAGAGCCAAACGTGACTCCCAAAAATTTCACCTCAGACGTGTACTCCATCCATTGTGATTTGCCTAATACCTTCCAGTTTTCTTCTCCTGGTGAAGGGCACAATGGATGTCTTGTTAGGGTTGATGCTTAGCCCTACCTCAGTACACCATTCTTTCGTTAACCTCAATGCCCTTTGCATTATGTCGCAAAGGGTGCTCTCAAATTTGCCCCTTACAATGATAACAATATCATCCGCGTACCCCTGACATGTTGTTGTTGTTGTTGTAGCAATGCTCGCCCCACCTAATAGCCGCGACCGATCACAAATTGTCATCAATATCCTCTAACGGGAGTCCAAGGAAACTTGCCGTTTCAACAGGGTGGACCATAAGGAAAGGGGTGTTAGAGGCGTTGGTTCCACATTACAATTAAAGAGATGGTTGGTGTCATGTGGGGACACATTGCAAGCGGGGCATACATTTTGTATGTCGGGGTTGATTCTGGATAGGTAAGAGTTTAACCTGTTACAGTATCCAGAACGAAGTTGAGCAAGAGTGACACGCGTTTCCCTGGGGAGTATGCGTTCCTCTTCTGCGAGTTCTGGATGTTTTTCTTCAAGTACTGGATTCACCGGGCAATTCCCGACATAAAGGTCCGACGCCTGTCTATGGAGTTCACCAAGGACC
The DNA here is from genome assembly GCF_040869045.1 of Eurosta solidaginis. NCBI lineage: Eukaryota > Metazoa > Arthropoda > Insecta > Diptera > Tephritidae > Eurosta > Eurosta solidaginis. Next base: position 28,506,613 of record NC_090319.1, read on the forward strand.
TGCTTGTGTTTTTTCGCTTCATACGGCTGGGTTCTCAGGTGCCGTATTTCCTCAAAATGCTTACGGAGATGACTCCTTAGGCCCCTAGGCGGTGCTGGTTCGTCAATCAGATGTCTGTTGGGATGCCCAGGTTTCTGGGTATTCAACAGAAACTGTTTGGTCAGCATCTCATTTCTCTCCCTGATGGGGAGTATTCTCGCCTCATTATGCAGATGGTGTTCTGGGGACATAAGAAGACAGCCCGTGGCGATTCTGAGAGCAGTATTTTGGCAGGCCTGTAGTTTCTTCCAGTGGGTGGTTTTTAGGCTTGGCGACCATATGGGTGACGCGTAGCACGTAATCGGCTGGCTAATTGCTTTGTATGTGGTCAAGAGCGTTTCTTTATCTTTTCCCCAGGTACTGCCAGCAAGGGATTTGAGGATTTTATTACGGCTCTGAATTCTTGGAACAATTGCGGTTGCGTGCGCATCAAAATGTAGATCCTGATCAAACGTCACACCCAAGATTTTGGGGTGTAGGACAGTCGGTAGCGTAGTGCCATCGACGTGGATGTTCAATATGGTCGACATTTGGGGCGTCCATGTTGTAAATAAGGTCGCGGAAGATTTAGTCGGTGACAATTCCAGGTTTCGCGAGGCTAAAAAACTGGAGAGATCAGGGAGATAGCCGTTTATTTTATTGCATAGCTCATCGATCTCTGGGCCTGGGCCTGTGGTCATTATTGTGCAGTCATCGGCGTAGGAAACGATTGTGACTCCTTCCGGTGGTGAAGGTAGCTTAGATATGTAGAAATTAAACAAAAGCGGGGATAGGACACCACCCTGTGGCACCCCTTGTTTAATTCTCCTTTGTTTTGATGTTTCGTTTCTGAATTGCACCGATGCCTGCCGACCACCCAGATAATTTGCGGTCCACCTTTTAAGACATGGGGAAAGGGTAGACCCTTCCAGGTCTTGCAGTAACGAGCCATGGTTGACCGTATCAACCGGATTCCTTTGTCTGAGAGCCTCTGTAGAAGTTCATCTACTACCAGGCTCCACAGCAGGGGTGACAGGACGCCCCCTTGTGGACATCCTTTCGTTGTTTTAATCTCTACTATACCGTCCCCACTTGAGGTTTCGGCAATCCTCGTATGCAATAAGGCGTTTATCCACATACGAATTGGACGTTGTATCTCTCTTCTCTCGAGTACCCGATTCACACTTTGTTGTTGTTGTAGCAATGCACATTTTCGTGTGTCGTGTTGTCGAAAGCCCCCTCTATGTCCAGAATGCGCATAGAGTTATCTCCCCGCACTCAAACGCACTTTGGAGATCTGTGGACAGATGATACAGTGCAGTTTCTGTCGACCTGCCTGTTCTGTATGCATGCTGATCTTTATGTAGTGGCACTCTATCGAGAGCCTTTGATCTAATCTCGTGGTCTACAATCTTCTCCATTGCTTTGAGAGCAAAGGATGTCAGGCTTATAGGCCTAAAGGACTTAGGATTGGAGTAGTCCTTTTTAGCCACCTTAGGTATAAATACCACTTTTGCTCTTCTCCACACCGTCGGGTTGTATGTCAGTGCGAGACTATCCCTCATAATCCTGACCAGGTGTGGGATCAATTCCTCGCCCTGCTGCAGAAAGGCTGGATATATACCATCCACTCCCGGAGATTTGTAGCTCTGGAAAGACTTTACTGCCCACTTAACTGTGCCATCGTTAAAGAGAAGAAGCTACAGGCCTACCAAAATACTGCTCTCAGACCCGCCACGGGTTGTTTTCTTATGTCCCCAGAACACTATCTACATAATGAGGCGAGAATACTCCCCATCAGGGAGAGAAATGAGATGCTAACCAAACAGTTCCTGTTGAATACCCAGAAACCTGGGCATCCTAACAGACGTCTGATTGATGAGCCAACACCGCCAGAGGCTTAAGGAGTCATGTTGTTGTAACGATCAGTTTACTCCCCGAAGGTTTTGGGGAGCGTTATCGATGTGATGGTCCTTTGCCGGATACAGATCCGGTACGCTCCGGTAACACAACACCATTAATGTGCTAGCCCGACCATATCAGGAACGATTTATATGGCCACATTAAACCTTCAGGCCATCCCTCCCTCCCCACCCCCTAGTTCCATGAGGAGCTTGGGGTCGCCAGAGCCTCGTCTGTTAGTGAAACAGGATTCGCTACGGATAGATGAGGTTGACAATTGGGTTTTGAGAAGCTATATATTGCGCTTGCAACCTGAAAAGGTTGCGCTACACAACCCCTTGAATCTGGTATTTTAGTCGCCTCTTACGACAGGCATACCTACCTCGGGCATATTCTAACCCCCTAACCCGCTGGGGGTCTTAAGGAGTCATCTCCGTCAGCATTATGAGGAACACAACCGTATGAAGCCAACACACAAGCAGATCCTCAGTGAACTCCACAAACAGGCGTCGGAAACGCGAGTCACTCTATCTCTACTTCGATCTGGATACTGTAACAGGTTGAACTCTTACCTATCCAGAATCAACCCCGACATATAAAACATATGCCCTGCTTGTAATGTGTCCCCCCACATGACACCAACCATCTCTTCAATTGTATTGTGGAACCAACGCCTCTAACACCCCTCTCATTATTGTCCACCCCTGTTGAAACAGCAAGTTTCCTTGGACTCCCGTTAGAGGATATTGATGCACGCATCACACTGTCAGCTGCTACTTTCAAATTAGTAAATTTTCAGTGATTGGATTGTTCTTTAACCACTAGCCTTTGTCAGGGGTCCACTAGCACAAAGAAGTTTAAACCTAAAATTTCATTGAATTAAAAATTTAATAAAGCATTAACCCTTTTTTTAAATTGCATACACCTGGATGTATATTGCCCTCATACCAAACTATCTCGAAATGATCGGGAGTCACGAAATTAGCACGATTGGTCTAAAAATTACTTTAATATGATACCTACCGAATAAGGTACTAGAATGATTCCGAGATGTGCACGACTTTCAGGATCAATTAAGAAATGATTCACAAATGTTCCCGGTCGGTGTCAAATTCGCAAAATGGTTTCGAAAAAAATTTCGCAATTATCGCAGTTTATCCCGAAAACAAAAATCTCGAAACCACCTGAAAATACTACCGACCCAGCGGGTCAGGGGGTTAGAATATACCCGCGGTAGGTATGCCTGTCGTAAGAGGCGACTAAAATACCGGATTGGCCTGAAGGTTTAATGTGGCCATATAAATCGTTCCCAAGATGGTCGGGCCAGCACCTTAATGATGCTGTGTTACCGGAGCGTACCGGATCTGTAAACGGCAAAGGACCATCACATCGATCACTCCCTAAACCTTCGGGGAGCAACCGTATCGCTACAACAACAACAACTACCGAAATCATGGCGAGGTAATTTAATCCCAAAATGGGTGGAAATTGATCCTGAAAACCATCCGGAAATGAGCCACAAATAACCCCGGACAGCGCCAAAATCCCAAAAAAGTCCGAAAAGATCGCAGTCTATCCCGAAAACATCCTTTTATGGTCCCTGAAAAGACTCCCGAGAACAATTCCGAAATATATAAATCACGATAAATGGCTCAAATTCCTTTTAACTTTTATGGAATTCAGAAATTTTCCTATTCGACATACAACTTAAGACTAATTGAAAACTTATTTTTTTAGAGAACGAACAAAATAAATTTATTGTAGAATACTTTGGGATAATTTTGTTTATACAGTTGGTTTTTTCTTTTTATCTATACAAACAATAAATCTTAAATACGAATTAAAGTATTAAATATTTATGCATTGCCATTTTTATATACATACAATAATTAGTTAACTAAAAAAAAAAAAAGAAACACGCACTTTATATGTTTTAAATGTAATATCGTATTATTCATGCTTTAAGTTGATTCAAAGCGAATTTCAATGACTGTTACGTAAATATGCTTTTGTACTATGTATGCACATGTGAGGATGGCATTTGATGCTGAGTGCTTTACATATTTACATAGCATAACGAAAAAAATTCACTTGAATCGGAATATTCTATATCTTAACTCAATAAGTGAATGATGTTAATTAAAGCAACACTGAAGTCGTAGTCGCTGCGCTGATCTGAAACCCCTACTGAAGGTCGATTGAGTTTGTAGCAAAATAACGAAACTTTTCCCAATGAGAGAGTATGCCTTGTTCTAGATGTAGGTAATTTCCTTTATTTAATTTTTTAGTTATGTTTTGTATATTAAGATTTAAAATTAACTTCTAACATTTTGGTTTTCAGCAGTTTGCTGCTTATTTGCACATAGAAAAGAAATTAAGTAACGAAAAATATTTATGGAAAAAATGGAATGAGTTTTAGGTCCGCATTTGCTATTTTATCACGTTTAAATCTTATTCGGATGTATTGACTGAAGATTCTTGCTAAATCTTTAAAATAGAGTTTAGGTAGAATCTTCGCTGTTTAAACGAAAACCACCAATATTTTATTAATGAAAAAAATATTCAATTAATAACTTTTTTGCTTTAGGAGTCTTTCTAATGAAACCTATAATGGCCTCTTATCCCGTCAATTTAACATGTGATAAAATACGAAACTTTCGCACGAGCTCTCTACATTTTTAAGAATATGTGATGAACTTTGAATAATCTATTGGTTTTTTAAAAGATTATTAAGTTAATAAACTGTTTAAATTATATCCATACCATGATCCATACGTAACAACAGGTTCGTTGTTTTGCTGGAATTTTTGACTAATTTAGACAGGTATGCAATTATCTTTGCTAATATGATTTATATGTATATTGATAATACATTCCTCCTTTTCTGAGTTTGTGATATAATTTAATCTTTCTTATCACCCATTTTCACCTTGGAAGTCATATAAATGCCAACAATCAAGCCAAAAAGTCCAATGGCAGAGCCGAAAATTTCTACAATTAAAATCTTTACGAACAATGCTGAGTTTGCAGCATCAGCCAGCGCCGCACCCGATCCAACAATACCAACAGCAATGCCACAAAATAGATTCACCAATCCGACAGATAATCCAGCGCCAAACATAACATATCCACCAAACCAATTATTGTTCATCACAGTTTGGTTATCTAATGCTATGGACATTGTGAATTGTTCTAATAAACCAGATAATACAATGGCTGTAATTAAACCATAAATGGCTACTGCTTCACAGAAAATAACTGAAATTAAATTCTTTGTCTTGATACGGGGTGCTTTAACACCACCGCCCACAATGCTGGTGCCCGTCGTGTATATGCCCAATGCAGCTCCAACAACCGACAATGCTACGGCTAAGCCAATTCCCAGGCATGCCCACATATAGGGTGATGTGGATGTTAGGAACCAACCAACGCTCACTCGTTCGCCTTTGCCAGTAAGTACAAATTGAAGTGTTAGCACAACGCTCGTGGCCAAGAACATCCACCAGAATGTGTGGAGTACAACGGTGCGTATTTGTGCCATTATGCAAATTTACACGGTTCAACTCTAAGAAGAGCAATAATATTTTATAATTGGGAATAATACCAGATGGTAAAATTGATGAAAAACTAATTGAAAACTTACAAAATACGAAATTGCTTTACTGACAGGTGACCGAGAAAAACTTTACTCATCACATGACAGACGAGCAATGCTGCCCTCTGTTGGAAATAATTTTAGATTTTGAATGATGTATTCTTGCCACTCTGTGTATTTGCAAGGGCTGCCACGTTCCAAAGTTTTATAAAATAAAAATTACCCTAAAAGAATCGTAAATTTTAGACGAGTTTTTTTTACACGTAGTATCTGCTCATGGAACTTGGGGGTGGGGAGGAGGGATGGCCTAAATGTTTAATGTGGCCATATAAGTCGTTCCCAGTCGGGCTAGCACCTTAATACAGCTGTGTTACCGGAGCGTACCGGATCTGTACCCGGCAAAGGACCATCACACCGATAACACTCCCCAAAGCCTTCGGGGAGTAATCTTATCGCTAAAACAACAACAACAACCTTCTAGGCCATACCGCCCTCCCACCCTCTAGATCCATGAGTAGTTCGGGGTCGCCAGAGCCTCTGCTGTTAATGAAACAGGATTCGCCATGGATAGGTGCGGTTAACAATTGGGTTTGGAGAAGCTATATATTGCGCTGGCAACCTGAAAAGGTTGCGTTACACAACCCCTTGAATATAGTATTTTAGTCGCCTCTTACAACAGGCATACCTACCGCGGGTATATTCTAACCCCCTAACCCGCTGGGGTGATTACCACACTCCTAACATGTCGTTGTTGTTGTATCGATAAAGACTCTCTCCGAACGTTTTGGAGGGTGTTATCGAAAGGCCCATGAACTTTGACGGATATAGATCAGATAAGTTCCCTTAAAAAGTACCGTTAGGGTACATCCGGCTGACTATGTCGGGAACGTTCTAGGCCACCCACCCCTAGTTTCATGAGGAACTTGAATGCGCTTATCAGCCCTCTTGAATCTCACACTGTGGGTATCCTTTTCAGTATTTTATGTATAAATACCATATCCACCTTCCTCCACAGTAGTCATACACTGACCAACATAATAATAGAAAGATGTGTGCTTAGCTGAACCCCTACTGAATTAGCTCAGGGTAGACGCCGTTCACACACGAAGACATACGAGTTTCTGAAGTTCTCTTTGCCTTTCTAGTCTCTCCCAGTTATCAATTTGTTGTGTATTCCCTGCCGCTGTTATTATTGAATAATCAATCGATATAAATTAAACAGGTTTTTCGCGGTCACATTTACTGCGCTTGAATATATTTTTATTTAAACTGTTTTGATCGCTCGTTGTGTTTAGAAATTAATCGGTTTTTGACTGAACAAAATCTTAATTGGAATGATATTTAATACATACATATTTTTTGATTTTGTTAATTATTTTCATTTATATTTTTAACATGCTTCTTGCTTTCCTCAAATTCTTTATTTGCGAATGTACAGCATAATTATATTAAATAACTTAATGTGTATAAAAAAAAGTTCATAAACGTTTGTTATTGTTAAAAAAGTAGAAAATCATATTTTTATTTAATAACACTCGTTTGCATGTTTAAATAAATTATTTACACAATGTACAAATGCATAGCAGAATAACAATGAAAAGCGATAAATCATTTATGCGGTTAGCTGAAATGCATAAACATTAGACTTGGTCGAAAAAAAGTTGCTAATGTCCGCCCCTAAATTTAAAGATTATGTTGAGAGGGTTTCAGAAAATTTTTTTTTATTTTTTTTTGATTCTTCGAAATACAGCCTAAAAGGTGTTTTTGTTGTAACTTGGTTATTTGACGTCCGATTTTTAAAATTGATATGTCATTATTTTGGCCTTGAGAAGCTTCACATTTCCGTTTAATGTTCTTTTAAGCTATGAAGTGGGTTTTAAATGATTAGGTCAGATAACAAAGATATCGGCTTTCGAATTTCGAAATTCTACATTTCGAAACTAAATTTTTTTGTTAACGCGTTCAGCAAATTGAAAAAGTAAAAAGTAAAAATGTGGGCGTGGTCTGGGTTCCCTTATTTGAAGGGCTGAATTCCCTTTTTGAGAAATTTAGTATAACAGCTGTTATACGAGGTGAAAAGTCAGAGTCTGACTGTATTCAGAAGTAAAAAAAAAGTCGAATTTGTCGCATAGTGTTATTATTATAAATACGACACAACAGGTTTGACTCACTTATTTACTTTGACATCCCCTATTCATGATTTTTGGCATATCTTTATTTACTTTTCAATGCAAACCCTAATAATAATAGTTTTTCCTCCAAAAATATCATGAGTTTCAGGTCTAAGTATAATAAGAATCAGGTAAAATTATCATGAGTTTCAGGTCTAAGTATAATAAGAATCAGGTAAAATAAGAGTTGCAATAAATATTGAAAGTGCTATAACTTCTTTGTTTATTATTTTAGTAATATGGTTTCAAAGCAACATTTTCTTGAATTTTTAAGTACTTTCGTTTGGTAAAGAAAAAAGGATACATTGGGAGTACAACTTTGTTAGCTGACCTAATCATGTGGAAACGGCTTCATAGCTTAAAAGGACATTAAACGGAGATGTGAAGCTTCTCAAGGCCAAAATAGTGACATATCAGTTTTAAAAATCGGACGTCAAATAACCAAGTTACAACGAAAAAACCTTTTCGGCTGTATTTCGAAGGATCAAAAAAAAATTAAAAAAAGTTTCCGAAACCTTGGCAACATAATCTTTAAATTTAGGGGCGGACATTAGCAACTTTTTTTTTGTATGGGGACCAACCCAGTCTAATAAGCATATACTTATTTTAAATTTAAACCATAATTTCGTTTTTCATTAATACACCTTCAATACTTATCATGTGTTGTTGTAAATACCAGCTTCGCAATTCGATTTTGTTGCTATTGTAATAGTTGCTGCTCTTTACATTTGCTTCATTTAAATGAAGCAACAAAAAGTATTGAAAGAAATACGGCACATATTCTAAAAATTTGACTAATACCGTTTAGTCGTTATATCCCACTGCTATCACACGTAATCCAATTGTATATAGATTTGTTTAACGCCAACTGATTCGAATATCATGCGCGCATGTGTTACTACATATTTGGGATCAACATTTTTTGAAACTTCCAGTTTTATAGCACCCACATAAAAGTCGGAGCATAACGTCCAGAAATGTGGATCTTGTACCGCATAAACGCCAGCCAATCCAGTCACCTTTTGATAACATTGCGGCAACGCGCGATCAAGCGCTGATGGTTGTCTTTGCATTAATATTAATATGGATTCTTTTATTAGACCAAGTACACTCATAGCAATAAGCAAAGCAATAAATATTGAACAAATTGGATCCGCAATCATCCAACCAAACATTTGCATTAGCACCGCTGATACGATAACACCTACTGAACCTAAGGTATCGGCAAGAATATGCAAGAAAACACCACGCATAATTTGTGAATTACTGGAGGATATATCGTCAATGCCTCCATGTGAGTGTCCATGTCCACCGCCTCCATGGCTATGCCCATGTCCTGGTTGGAGGAAAACGTTACTGAAAATCATGTTTAAAATATGTAACTAAGTACTTACCACCATCTAATGTTATCGACTGATGATGATTATTCACATCGTTGTGATTATTTATAACTTGCGTATGTCCATGTGCACTGCCACCACTACCACCACCACCATGGGAGTGACCATGTCCTCCGCCTCCATGTGAATGTCCATGGCCGTGTTGAAAAGCATATATTCCAACCAAATTCACCAATAGTCCAAGCACAGATACAACAAACAACCGTTCGTGCTTTACCTCTGGCGGTTCGATTAATCTTTCCACACCCTCGGATAAAATAAAGAACGCAATAAAGAGTAAAAAAAGGCTATTAACGAAGCCGGCTAAAACTTCTGCACGAACATAACCGTACGAAAACTTATCATTAGCTTTCCATTTTGTAATTACCGAGGCGGCTAAACCGGCTAAAAGACCAGTGCAGTCAAAGAACATGTGAAAAGAGTCCGATATAAGACCTGTAATATTCAAAAGAAAATGCACTGTTACTTTACATATACAAATTTTCAAGTCAAAATGCGTGTGTGGTGTTCGTCGAAGCCACGACGGTCATTTGGGCTAACTTAAGCTTCTGGATGCTTCTCATCTCAAATAATGACCAAAGTGGGCAGTGCCCCCAGGTAAACAGAAGTACGGATGGTGTTGTTTCGTTACGAGTAACTACGAGTACATACTATATCAACATTCAAATTGATATTTTAAAAGAATCTTTTATTTTGATTTTAAATATAAAAATTTATTTTTGTTTATTTTTGAGTTTAGATATTTTCCAACTAACTAGAATTTTCTTTTTTTAAAGTTATTCAAAATTTTAAGTTAACACGAAAAATCAATTAAAATTATTTTAAAAATTAAAGTAAAGAGTACAAAGTAGTTAACACTATATTTACTCGCCAATATATCAACATTCATGTTGATATTTAAAAAAACTTTTATTTTGGTTTATAATATAAAAATTTATTTTTGTTTATTTTTGAGTTTAGATATTTTCCAACTAACTAGAATTTTCTTTTTTTAAAGTTATTCAAAATTTTAAGTTAACACGAAAACTCAATTAAAATTATTTTAAAAATTAAAGTAAAGAGTACAAAGTAGTTAACACTATACATACTCAGTTCTTTGCTCAAGTATTTTTCATAGCCGATTTCCTCGCATAAGTCCCTCCAAGGCGTATCAAAAGACGCGTTTTGGATACAGGATGATCGAAGAAGAAGAAGGCCACCGTGGTGTGGTGGTAGCGTGCTCCGCCTACCACACTGAATGCCCTGGGTTCACACCCCGGCAAAGAAACATCAAAATTTTGGAAATAAGGTTTTTCAATTAGAAGACAATTTTTCTAAGCGGGGTCGCCCCGGCCGTGTTTGGCAAGCACTCCGAGTGTATTTCTGCCATGAAAAACTCTCAGTGAAAACTCATCTGCCTCACAGATGCCGTTCGGAGCCGGCATAAAACAAGTAGGTCCCGTCCCGCCAATTTGCAGCAAAAATTAAAAAGGAGCACGACCCAAATTGGAAGAGAAGCTCGGCCTAAAATCTCTTCAGAGTATCGCGCCTTACATTTATTTTTATGGCCGAAGACCGAAGTCAAAAGTTTTGCGGCCATCAAAAGATTTTCACGAAAAATGACACCGGACATCTCCGAAAACGGGGGTGGGATCGATAGTACTTTTCGCATAACTACTTCCTGCTATGGCCGAATGGCTTTTGTTATTGTAGCAATAAAGACACTTCCGGAAGGTTTCGAAGAGTTTTACCGATGCTAATGGCCCTTTGCCGGATATAGATCCGGTACGTTCCGGTTACTAGTTGTTGTTGTAGGGATAATTACACTGTTGTTGTTGTAGCAGTCCCCGATATGGTCGCCAAGCCTAAAGTCCACTCGCTGGAAAAAGCTGCAGGCCTGCGAAAATACTGCCCTCAGAACCGCCACGGGTTGTCTTCTTATGTCCCCAGAACACCATCTACATAATGAGGCGAGAATACTCCCATCAGGGAGAGAAATGCGATGCTAACCAAACAGTTCCTGTTGAATACCCCGAAACCTGGGCATCCCAACATACATCTGATTAATGAGCCAACACCGCCCAGGGACTTAAGGAGTCATCTCCGTAAGCATTATGAGGAAATACAGCACCTTAGAACTCAGCCGCATGAAGCCAAAAAACACAAGCAGGTCCTCAGCAAACTCCACAAACAGGCGTCGGACCTTTATGCCAGGAATTGTCCGGTGAATCCAGTACTCAAAGAACAGTACCCAAAACTTGCGGAAGAGGAACGCATACTCCCCAGGGAAACGCGAGTCACTAGCTCAACTTCGATCTGGATACTGTAACAGATTAAACTCTTACCAATCCAGAATCAACCCCGACATACAAAATGTATGCCCCGCTTGCAATGTGTCCCCACATCACACCAACCATCTCTTCAATTCTAATGTGGAACCAACGCCTCTAACGTCACTCTCATTATGGTCAACCCCTGTTGAAACTGCAAGTTTCCTTGGACTCCCGTTAGAGGACATTGATGACAATTTGTGATTGGTCGCACCTATTAGATGGGACGAAGCACTGCTACAACAACAACAACAATAAGGACACTCCCCGAAGGTCTTTGAGAGTGTTACAGAGTCTGACGGTCCTTCGCCGGATGCAGATCCGGTACCAAGCCCGACCATCTCGGGAACGATTTGTTATGACCACATGCGACCTTCTAGGCCATCCCGCCCTCCGACCCCTACATCCATGAGGAGTTCGGGATCGCCAGGGCCTCGGTTGTAATGGCACAGGAATCTCCACGGATAGGCGAGGTTGACAATTGGGTTTGGAGATGCTATATATTGCGCTGGTAACGCGAAAAGGTTGCGTTACACAACCCCTTGAGTCTATTTGGTATTTTAGTCCTCTTATAAATAAAATAAAAGGAACAAAAAAATGGAAATTTCAGTACACAAATCACCGGAATATAGATTACTCTAAAAAGACACAATATATTAAAATGTTATGTATACCCCAAACGATTTTTAATTGCGACCAAAATTTATAAGTGACATGTTTGACCTTGGTATTACGTTTTAACGGGTTTAGAATGGAAAAAGTAGGTTATTTGGCTCATTTGATTTATCAACCACTGCTTCTATGGAAAGTATGTGGATGCTTGGAGTTATACATACTCACATAAATGTATGGGCGCGTACGTAAATATGTTACCACAAATCACTCGTTATTGCGATAACATTAAAGTTAGATCGCTAGACTTGAGATTATTCGTGCAACCAACAAATAAAACGTTTCTATATATCCCTGTTCCATAATATTATTAACCATATACCTTTGACCATACACTTACCTAGGCTATTCGTCAATATGCCATAGAAAAGTTCCACGAATGCAAAACTTAAATTTAATAATAGAAAAAGAAATAGATTGCGCGAATTACGATCCGAGAATATTAAACGCTTCCAACTATTAAGTTTTTCCTTGATGCGATAGCTGAAATTGTTGCGATCCTTAAGAGTTAATGGTATCATTGTCAATTTGTATGATAAGTGAAAGTATATGCAGGTGGCACTTGTTTTTTTTAAGTTTTGCTGAAATTGTACAAAAATGAATAATAATTAAGTGTTGCTTTTTTAATTTGCATACGTGTTTTGGTGACTATTTGGGCCTATGCACACGTTTAATATTAGGCTTATTCAAACAATTACCCTCTAACTGAATGTGCTATATTCTTATTGGAGTACTTTTGTTGATATCAGCGGCTGTTCTTTTCACTTTGGTACGCTCTCATACCACTCTTCGTATACACCAAATATAAATTTATGGTTTGGGTCCTTATAAACAATTTTTCATTCGCTGTTTTCTCATTTTGTTTAAATATTGGAGACACTATTTTGTTTAGCTTGATATCATATTAATTTTTGCTAAAATTGTGGTTTTTAATTAATAGTTTTTTAGGCAGTTTTTCTCAAACGCTTTTTACTGACGTTTCGTTAAATATGCTGACGTTTTGACATTTCGTACGTCATGCAAAGTCTTCCTTCTTAGCCGTTCACAACTAATCATTCACAGAAAAGAAAGAACACTTGTTAAAGCCTAAACATTGTGAATGCATAAATGTGACGAATATTTGACAAAACGTTTGTTTAATTACTTAACACCCCTATTATGAATTTTCATACGATAAACGATAAACGCTTGCTAGCGTATCGTAAAAAATCAACTTTCATATTGCGATTTCCACACGCCCGATAGATGTGCTATTGTGAATGACAGCAGAGTTTTGTTTACAAATTGTTGTGAATCTATACGAAACAGATAGCAAGACAAAACATAAATGCCAACAATTCAATTGTCTTGTACGTAAAAGTGGCAAAAGTGTTTAAAAGCTGTAACAATAAAATGTTAAATGTGTAAAAATAAATGTTATAAATAAAGGTAATAGTCTAGTTGAGGGGTCGACTGCTAATACGCTACCAAATATATCGAGAGAGGCGTCAAACGACGCGTCTTGACATCAGTATTAATAATCCGAAACTGGAAAATAAAAATATTAACTCGTTCAAAAGATATTAACGAAAAACCGAAAAAAGACCCGCGGGTACCTCCGAAACCGGGGGTGGGATCCATAGTATTTTTGCGCAGAACACCTTTCTGAGTTGGCGGTCTTCGGCCGCACTTATAACAAATAACCCTGGGCTACGCCGTGCCAAGTCCGGGTGTGTGGTATAACCATGGCTACCGCCACGGTGATGTCCTTCTGCGTTCACAATTTTTTTTGTGGGTACAAATTACAACAACCACATGAAAAGCGCCAACTTCAACTGCAATTATCTCCGGATAGAGATAAAATTTTTATTTTCCAGTTTCGGATTATTGTTATCGAGTCTAATGCACGTTTTTTGACACCTTTTTCGAAATTTTCAAACTAAAAACAAAAATGTCAAAAAAACCCAACAAACTGGCTCTTTGTTTTTAATGAACTAGATTGTATATTTTCCTTGTATTTCGTTAGTTTTTTTCAAATACAGTTTACTCACTTACACCAGTACTGCAGCCGTATTAGGAGGGAGTGCGACAAAAAATTGAAGATAAGATACAAGAAAAAATACACGAAAATAAAGTAGTGTCATATAGGTAATAGCTCCATTATCGTGCAAAAATTTACCAACGATAATTAGCGTAGAAAATTAAACATATGATGAGATGGAAGTTATCAAAGCTCCTCGCATCAGTGAATCCTCCCCGAGCCTCATCCGAAGCATTGATCAGCACATCCTTAAAAATAACGAGTTTATAGCGAAACAAATTCCAGACTCTGAAAAAAGACTTATTGAGTTTGTCTGTAAAAAGATAGAAGACAAATTTGAAAGCTTAAAGTTAGAGGACAAATTTGTGGGCTTAAAGCAGGATTTAAATGAGCTGAACGATAAAGTATCTCGTCTGGACGCTGTATTTGATCGTTTAGGACATCTCGAGGAAGAAGTTTCTCGTCTGGAGACAGCACTCGTGCGCATTGGGCATCTGGAGGATGAAATATCCGCCCTAAAGGTAAAGCTAACCACACAAGAGAGCGAAAGAGAAAACCAAGTAGCTGCTTGCGACGTCCGGGTTCATGGTATCCCAGCTGAGGAAGGGGAAAATCTCCAAAACATTTTCCACCATTCGTGTTTCACATTGAACTTGCAGCCACCCCCCATAAACAACATCTTTCGGTCTCGGAAATTACGCGACAGTGTCACTGATCCAACCATCGTCATAAGGTTCAAGTCTCCATCCGATAGAAATACCCTCCTAAAAACAATTTAGAGCTTCAGGCGTCCGGACCCTGAAAATAAAAGTAAACGAGGGCTCCGTCTAGTAGATGTGGGTATAAATTCCGAAGCTCCATTTTACGTAAATGCATCGCTGACGAAACGGAATTATGAAATATTCAAGGCAGCGATCCGCCTTAAAAGAATGAAAAAAGTAGCCGCTATCTTCACAATCAGAGGCATAGTTCACATAAACCGTAAAGCCAACGATAACCCCGAAAAAATCCCTAGCTTGGAGTCACTCAAGGACCTTGAGAATTCAAGCCCAGATGATGGTAGCTCCTTTCGAGACGAATCCATTAATCGATCTACTAATGCACAGAACGGGCTTCCACGTATTTAGTGTAATAAGTATATTACGTATAAGTCATTTCTTTCCTTTCTGTCACTTTTCCTCTTTCACCTTCATTTCCCATAGCAAATTGCATTTAACCAAAAGCAGTGCAAAGCTTATTGCCAAACCTTTTTATATATCTGGTGCTAAATTATTATAAGTCCACAAGTTTCAAAGACTGCTCTCGAACGTTGCTGTGCATACTTAGCCGGCGTGCGAAAGGTATAAATATCATACATATCAACGCGCAAAGCCTCTATAGAAAACTTGATGAGTTAAGATATCTTTGCGAGACCTCCGATATAGATATTATCTGCATCTCCGAGACCTGGTTTTCTTCACGCCATAACGATGAGATAGTGAAACTAAATGGCTATCGACTTTTCAGAGCTGACAGAAGTGGTCATGGTGGTGGTGTCGCTATATATGTTAAAAGTAGTTTGTCCTGTAAATTACGTTGTAGTTCTTGTACCGGTCATTCTGTAGAATTTGTGTTCGTTGATGTTTTTTCATCAAAGGGTGATAAGCTCCTTGTCGGCTGTGCATACAGACCTAATCACCAAGTAAATTTTTCTGACTTTACTGATTTTCTGCAACCTCTACTCTTAAGTTACGAAAATATAGTCCTAGCTGGTGACTTCAATAGCAACCTGCTCACAGATTCAAGTCTTAAGCTAAGTATGGAATCTCTGGGACTCTTCTCGGCTAACATTACCATACCAACACATTTTACCAACACTAGTTCCTCGCTGCTAGACCTCTTCTTTGTAAACGACTCAGAGAAAGTACTTCTTTACGATCAGCTACCAGTTTTTCTAAACACGACCTCCTATTCATTACTTACAACTTTCAAACGTTGTTTACACCGAGCTCGTTTACATATCGTGACTTTAAAAGTATAAATTATAGTGTACTTGCTGAAGCAGTGGAGTCTGTCGACTGGAGATTGATTCGAACGATGGCATCGGTGGATGGGCAAACTAAATCCTTCAAGACAGTATAAATAAGCTCTTCGACGACCTCGTTACTACGAAACTTAAGGTGACGAAACACAATAGCAATCCATGGTTTGACGCCAATATTATGCATCTATTCACTTGCGTAATCTAGCTTATTCCCGGTGGAAAAGATACAGAACTGTGGAAATGCACATGCGCTTCAAAGCTGCACGAGTCACTGCCAATAAAGCCATAAGATCGGCTAAAGTACATTTCTACGAAAATAAGTTCAGCACCACTTTAAATTCAAAAGAAACTTGGAATAGGATCAAGAAAATTGGAATTGGCAAATCCAAGGCCGATCTCTCTGTCCCCCCTGATGTAGATGTTAACGATATCAATGATAGTTTTCTAAAGTTACCTCCCTCGGCTGCTAATGTACAACTACGGTGATCGTGTAAATGTTGATGCTAGTCTCCTCGAGTTTGTTCGTGTCGATGACTGTGATGTTGTGAAAGCCATACTTTCTGTGAAGTCCACCTCTATAGGCTTAGACGGAATATGTGCAAAATTTGTGAAAATTATTCTACCCGTAATCCTGCCCCATATAACCTATTTAATAAACTCTATCCTAACCACCTCCGTCTTTCCAAAATGTTGGAAAGCTGTTAAAGTTATCCCCATTCCCAAACAAAACAAAAAGTACAGGCCGATAGCCATACTGCCTTTTCTTTCGAAGGTCGTTGAGCGCATCATACATGTGCAGATCGCCATATATGTGCATGTAAATAAACTTTTAACGGACCATCAGTCCGGTTTCAGACCAAAAAAGAGCTGTACTACGGCACTTATTTCTGTGGTAGAAGATATACGGGAGCGCATAGATGATAACTTTACGGCTTTCCTAACTCTTCTTGACCATTCTAAAGCCTTTGACTCTGTTGACCATACCCTACTATGTAAAAAGCTGGAAAACATGTTTAATTTTTCCAGCCATGCAACCAACCTAATCAGATCTTATCTAGACGGCAGAACGCAGGCAGTATGTGTAGATAATAGAAAGTCAAACTTGTTGGACGTTTCGCGTGGTGTACCCCAAGGGTAAATCCTTGGTCCTTTGTTGTTTGTATTGTACATTGATGACCTGCCTCGTGTTCTTAAGTATTGTGGCGTCCACATCTATGCTGACGATGTTCAATTGTATACGTGCTGTCCTGTCGATTGTATGAGTTTATGTATAAGTAACTTGAATCAAGACCTTAGTCAAATAGGTGTATGGCCTTCCATGAATGGTTTATGTCTAAATTCTAGAAAGTCGAAGTGCATTGTTATCCGTAGAAAGCTGCTAGCTACAAATGGATTAAACAATATTATGTTTGAAAATTCTGTTATAGAATATGTTGACACGGCAAGAAATCTTGGCATAGTTTTTAACAAAACATTGTCCTGGAGAGACCATATCTTGAGAACCGTAGGAAAAGTGTACGGTATGCTCCGTACACTGTCGTTGACACAGTATTTCACTCCGCTACATATTCGAATACTTTTATCCAAAGCGTACTTAATACCTACGCTCCTCTACGGCTGTGAAATTTTTTCTAACTGTGATGCTGTGAGTAAAAAGAAGCTCAATGTTGCCTACAATAACATTGCTAGATACGTTTACGGGCTGAATAGACTTGATCACGATTCCTGTTATTCTGCAAAGTTGCTAGACATTTCTTTTGACAACCTTTTAAAGTTTAGAACACTTATTACCTTGCATAAGATAATCTACACGAAGGAGCCTTATTACCTATATCGAAGGCTTTAATTTCTTCATTCTACGAGGACAATGGTTCTTGCACATGTTAAACACTGTATGCTAATTTCTGAACGCCAATTCTTCGTTACTTCGATCCGTCTTTGGAACTCCCTAATCTTGTTCTTTAATTGACTCACCTCTCCTTCTTCAACTGACTCTCTTTACTGATCTTCTACCTTGCCACCTCCTATTTCCTCAAATAATATTATTACTGTATTATTACTGTACTACCTACCCTTGCAATGTCCCCTTTATTCTTATTTCTGTTCTGTGTCCCTAGGCTAAGCTCTTTAAAATTTATTGTAACCATTAAGTCTTATTTTACAAATTATTTATTGTTTATCTAAGTTATTGAAACATTTTTTGAATTTTCGCCTTTGTTCTGTCACTGTTCTGACTAGCACTATAAAATAATTTTGTCAAATTGTTGTGTTAGGAAAAAATTTAATAAAATACAAATACAAATACAAATAGTTAGCGTATGGGTATACCACGATAAACGGTAACGATCGGGTTTCACAGGTTAGAATTTATTTCATAATACTGTATAACAGATTGCAAGCGTTTATCGTGTATCGTATGAGTTCATAATAGGGCTGTTAAAGTGCAAATTTTGTGTGCAAAAGAGTTTTCAATAAGTGCACATTTTTCAGTTTTTCACAATTAGAATGCACCTCCAACTGACGGAAAAATATTTTCAACATATCAAAATAATTGTGTTGAGTGTGCGCCCATTTTAACAACTCTGTGTTTATCTAACAGTCTACTGTGAATACCTGCTGTCAGTGTTGTGGTAGTACTGCTAGTTTCCGGCCTCCATCTTTTTGCTTTTGGTTTCTCACGATGGTGAGTCGTTTGCTATTATTTTCTGGCAAAACGTCTTGGTTCTGTTAAATTTACTTCAAAGTGCACTTTCCAAAAATGGCCTAACAATAAGTAAATTATTATTAGTGGTTGATTTTATATGAACGCATCATTTAGTATATCATTTTAAAATCCAAATGGTACACATTTCGCCGCATAAACTCGTTTTGTTCCAAATAAAAAGAATCAAGGCTTTTCTAGATTAGATATAAGTTTATATCCATTTGATATCGAATACCAATTTTGCTATTATTATATTTACAGCCACCAAAGAAGGACGCTAAGTCATCGGCTAAACAGCCACAAAAGACGCAGAAGAAGAAAGAAGGAAGCGGCGGAGGCAAAGCCAAGAAGAAGAAATGGTCAAAAGGCAAAGTTAGGGATAAGTTAAACAATCAAATTTTATTCGACAAAGCTACCTATGAAAAGTTGTACAAGGAAGTTCCACAATACAAACTTATCACACCTTCGGTGGTATCGGAACGTTTGAAGATTCGTGGTTCACTCGCAAAGAGAGCGCTGGTTGAATTACGTGACAAAGGTAAAATGTATTTTTGTTGATAAAATGAAAGATTTATTAAAATAGTATCCAAAATTTTAGGTCTCATTAGACAAGTCGTTCAGCACCATTCACAGGTGATATATACGCGTGCTACGAAGGGAGATGATGCGTAAATATTTTACCATTTAGGGCGGTGATTGTATGTACATGGAAACTGTATGAAATGACTTTGTGGAAGAATAAAATAATTTCTATCATTTAATACCGTATTTGAAACATTTCTTCGTTTGACTTGTCTACGCGATTTTGGGTTGCGTCAATAACTACCGAACACAGCTGTCGATCAGAACATTTTCAGGCCAGAGCATTTGTTGCAGTAGCATTAGGCAATACTTTGTGTGTTGCGCTATGTTAACACATTCGTTGGCATCACTGTTCCAGCCCGATCATGCAGAAACGAATTGTTCGACTTGTTTACCAAAAAGGTATGGGGCTTGGCAACTACGGTGAAGAAAATCGGCATAATTATTGTTCGAAGTAATGCACAGATGAAACAGGTGCGATGACTTAAAAAGTTCAGCATGGCCGAGTTCTTCACGAAATTTTTGGAAAACTAGTACCTTCATCAGGGCTAGACTATTAAGGCTCTGGCTTCGCATAATAATTGAAATGGTTGAAGCACGGACACCACTTCACTAAACCCATTTCGAAATTGAGTTAGATTCACTGCCGTCCTCTGCGAAGTGTTGTCAGTATTGACTGTCATTATCCGTATATAGACCCGCTACTTAGTAACACCAGCATGCTATGCTAGGGTGTTTGAGCCGCCCAATAATTGCAGCAGTATTGCTAAAGAGATACATAATGGATAGTATGTTACTTATAATCAGAGTAGAGGGTAGTGCATTAACGCAATATAAGAGTATTATATATGTATATGGATGGACCGTGTAGTGTAATGATAAAAAGTTTAATCCACTTAAAATTGAATGCTCTCTCCAACTACGCTTATACTAAATGTGCTGCTATAATGCAGTTAAAATTTATGGTGCATTTGATTTGCTAGTAAGATCAATATTTTATCAACAGCTATCCAAACTTTGTCAAAGAACGCGACGCTCTGTCATAAAAAGTAACACTGCTGCATCAACTGAATCTCGAACACATCCATACAAAAGAGAATAGAAATAAAAAGTGGCGTCACTTCGATATTTATTTGTAATGTACCAACTTGGCGGGTATTACAAAATTACCTTGTACACATTTTTAAGAAATTTATATTAACACATATTATGATTGTTGGAAAGAGGATGAATTGCTTAATTAATACAATCGCTTAAAACAAACAAAAATAACCCATAAAAATGTGTGAAAGCAATAAATTACCCGCAAATGGGACATTACAAATGTATTGCAAAAAGTACGAACCGATGCCCTTTATTATTTCTATTATCTTTGCCCATACTCATTTGCAACACGCATATAAAATGCATAAGAGGCCAGCACCTTCAACAGGCGTTCATAGTAGGTTTCGCCGGACGTGACTCGGGGGAGGAGTTACAGACTGTATTGAGAAGGTTGACGGCGCAGATTGGACACTGGGGAGAGACGCAGCTGCACCATACGTTGCCTGCTGCTGTGTTTTGGTTTCAGCAGGAATAGTCTCTCAGGTAGCACTCTTAAAAAAATTTAAGCATCCCGTGTTTTCAAGTTAAACAAAGCGTTCCACGAAGTCCGTTCATTCACCCTAAGCTTTCAGGGAACTTTTGGTGTTATATAACAAAAATGCAGTGTTACATTGGCGGCTTTGCCCAAGGTTCACTTGCAGGACGACAAATTATTCTTTTAACCCAGAGTTAACCTGATCTGAGGAGTTAAACTCATACATTTTTTTACAAATTTTTAAAATTAGCTGTGAGTTTAGAAAATAACTTGCAAGTGGGCCTTAGACACTGAAATACTCGCTTTAAATCCTATCATTTCACATTGGGCTCTGACCATATTTAGCGCTTCCCAATGCCACAATGCAGCTGGTTCTACGGAGCGACTCGGGATTTTTCCCGACCAAGGGCTACCATTTCAGTGTAAACACTACAACAACAACTATATTTATGCATGAAAGTGAGACGAATCACCGCTTGAAAATGTATTGCGACGCAACCCAGGTCAAAAAATGGCAAAGCCTTTTGAGCGAGATTAATATGATACAATAATATAAAACATTTTGTATAAATGTATGTAAAAGCTTATCTCATATACAATTGTCGATAATACAAGTGATAACTTTTGCGTGCATGTACGCGGGAGGTGTTGGGTGCAGATACCGCTGTAAGCAACAGATGTGTTTATTGATTAATGCGCATGATAGCACATATTTATATACCTACAAATGTATATTTATACAGAAACAACAGCAGTAATCTACATCTGCACATACATACCTAAGACGTCTGCTGGCTGCTACGCCTAATTTTATTGCAAGACAATGACCTTCCGAAATTTGCGACGAAGATTATATCGATGCCAGTTGGCTGAAATTCGCTAATCCATAATATGCATGTATGTACACATTTATTACCTTTTTCAACTTACGCCATTTTGTTTCGAGTTGCACCGATGACGTGAATGTAACGACTGCATATAAGACCAAGATTTTTTTGCCAACGACCTAATTATTTTTTTGAGGTTATGTGCAAACACACAACTCAAGTAATTATAACGCACCTTGTTGGTTGGTTGTTTTATGGCTTTTCTTTAATTTGTTTATATCGTTTTATCTTGCGTGGTACTGTTTTAGTTTAAGTGTATATGTATATATTTTCGACAGAGCAGTTATTTCGATTTATACAATATGCTTTTTTCTTTGCGATTTTTCTTACTTAAACAAATTAGTTAAAAAACCAAATAATTCATATTAAAATTACTCGAGTATATATGTATGCTGCATTTGTTCTTTCATTACTGTGTCGTATACGCTCACATTTGGAGAAGTAATATGCAAACAGCATTTTACACGTTGTGAGAAGTGTACAAATATTTCGAATAACAAATTAAATACATAATAGCTTTTTTTCATAAAGAGTATTACAACTGTAAAATTTGTAGTACATATTCAAAGATAGACGAAATATACGGTAGCATTTTATAGAAACATTACAATCGTTAACTTGATTTTCTGATCTAAACAATCTCTTATGATTCAATTGTAACTAAACAGTATTTACTAAACAAACAAAAAAATATATTTAATCGTATATGATGTGGTGTTTTTAATATGTATGATTACTACGTTTGCATTTTTAGCACTTCTCTTCCTCGAGACCGTGCTTGAAGAACATGAGCACTGGTGTGCTTGTACCATCGATTTCGCGATATTCGCACATTGCTACCATACCATCGCAGTCCATAGATTCGCCCGTGTAAAATTGTAGATCTTTAAAGCGGCCAAGTATTTCCTTCATTACTTTGTTCATGTTAGTTTTGAATACATCTACTTGATCTGGAGCATTTTCCTCCAACTTAGCCAGCACCTTTTTCATGTAGTCTTTGAGGTAGAGTGTGAACGATTTTTTGTCGCCAAATGCAAAGCATTCCTGTAAACGATGATTTAAGACAACATCAACGCCAGATTCCGTGGCTGAATCGGTGCCCTCATCAGCTTCTTCCGCTGATGGGTTGAAGCCGTCGATGTTAATTTCACCGTGAGAACGGGTAACTAGTTTACCATAAACTTCATAAATCACTTCATCTACTAATTTCATTTTATATGTATCGGCAAACATTTCATCGCCGGTGATAATATCCTTGTAGATCTTCATGTTTACAATAGTTTTATTGTATTTCGGTTAACTAGGAAAATTCGAGACCTCGACTTTTTCACAAAAATTAGTCACACCGAGCCACGCGCTCACGTCCACAGCAAACAACAAAAGGAAAGGACAGGCAAGCAGTGCTACCAAACGAAAATGTCAAAAAAAAAAGTAATAGAATGTATGCCAAAAATGCAGGTATGTATTTTTAGCAAATCGTTTCCATAATGACCGGATTTCATCGAATTCTGCGTTAAGCGGGAGTCATTGGTGCCGTATGTCGTATCGCTGTAGTCGTCTCCCTAACGTAATCAGCTGTTTATCGTTACGACGGTAAACCAAAAACCAATTGGTTGGCTACGATACGGTTACGACCTTATGCGGCAGTTACTCACGAACGTACGTACCAAAAACGTGTCAGCTGACACGACCTATCTTATGAGTGTGCAATGTAAACGAAAACTCACCGACGTGCAACGCCCGTACGTACGTAGCCCGGAACGTAGAAATCAAAACAATTTTGATTTTTTCCGTAAGAACGTGTCAGCTGATCGCTCTCTCACTAGACAGAGTTGCCTAGTAAACGATTTTGCGCTAATTTTTCACCGTTTGCAGTTTTATGCAAAAACATTTAATTAAAGTTTGAAAAATTGTGAAAATAATTCGAAATAATTTCGTAAAAGTGCAGATTATAAATATGTAATCTATTTATATTTATTTAATATTAATTCCAGCCTTTTACAACATCAAAAATTAAATTGGAAAAACAATGATGTTTCCATAAGCTTGCATGCAAAATGATCAATGGAAACAGTGCTTATCTGTAAACAATACAAACACAAATATGTTACGTACATGTACACAGACGCACACATTGATTCCTACGGGCTTGAGAGGTCGCTCCAACGTGTTTCGTACGACAAACGTCCGTACGTACGGCACACGTCGGTGGGTAACTGCCGCATTAGCGGCACCAATAATCGATTGCATTGATTCTCATAAGGTTGGTCGAATCAGCTGTTATAAGGTTACCGATACGGTTACCAATAAAGCACCAATGTCTGCAGCTTTAAAGTGCGTGCACACTAAGCGGTGCGACATGTAGCGGCAGCGGCGCTTCACTTTTTTGCCTATTTGATAAACATTGCCGCTCATGGCCTCGTCGCGCAGTGCTGCTGCCGCTAGGTGTGAATTGTTCCATTAGAATACATGCGAAGAATATTTTGCAGCGCAGTGTAGTGCAGCTCAGTGTGGCCTTAGCTTTAAGCGGGAGTCATTGGTGCCGTATGTCGTATCGCTGTATCCGTATCCCTAACGTAATCAGCTGTTTATCGTTACGACGGTAAACAAAAAACCAATTGGTTGGCTACGATACGGTTACGACCTTAGCGGCACCAATAATCGATTGCATTGATTCCCATAAGGTTGGTCGAATCAGCTGTTATAAGGTTACCGATACGGTTACCAATAAAGCACCAATGTCTGCAGCTTTAAAGTGCGTGCACACTAAGCGGTGCGACATGTAGCGGCAGCGGCGCTTCACTTTTTTGCCTATTTGATAAACATTGCCGCTCATGGCCATTGTACAGGTCTACAAGTAGGATATGTAGCAGAACGCACATACACAGCCACGCTCACCTGATGAAAATGCTTGTTCTTGTTCGTTTTTTTGTGGATGCTATTTGGCATGATTTGGCACTGTTGTACTTCATAGGTGCAAAAAAAGCGTATTAGCTGCCAAAGAAAACTGCGTAAAAAATGTTGAAATATTGGAATAAATAATTTATACTAAATTCTTACCAGAGATATAGTTTGTGTCAAAAATTTCCATGTTTTCTTAAATTTTTTTGATAATTTTATAAAATTTGTTTTAAGTTGGCGAAGTACGGAAAAAGCAACCATGTACGAAGATAAACAATCAGACCAACTCTAAATATTCTCGCGGAATTTTGTTCTCGCGGATTTTTTTATTCCCGCGGAAAAATTCCTCCAATTCTTTTCTCCTAGGGAGAAGAATAATTGGGGAATAGGAATTTCGAATTTTCGAAGTCAGCTGTTTTGTCAATTGAAATTTCGTTGCGCATTTCTTATTTTGTTTAAAATATTGTAAAGTTTAATTATTGTTGCCAATTTGTTTGAAATTAAGAAATAAGGTATAAACAATGCACATTATTGCTTTTCATGTGGTATTCACTGAAATGAGTAATGAATTGGTGCCAAGCACCATCAACAGAGGAGCATAAGAAGAAGACCGGCGGGATAACACAAATCCGCCGGACTTGCCTGCATTCATTCTGCAAAGCAATTTTCTGGCAGCCAGGTCAAGTTGAGTTTCGCCATATGCCAAAATCTATTTAAGCCTTCTTAAAAAATCATTGCGCAATTTCTGGATCGCTGCATCAAATATGCGAAGAGCTCTTCCGTTGCTTATGATATATTTTTCGACTTAAATAAAGAATATTGTGGTTGTTGTTGTATTAACAGTGAGAATATTGTGATAGAATGTAAATACATATTTTAGCACAAATTTGTACAAATAAGTGTTCTTTCTTAAAATAACCAATTTCCCTTAACGATTTTGATGCATTCCCTTTAATTTAACTAGTGAAAAAACTTCTATGAAATGGCAGAGAAATCTCCCTCTCCCTCACATTCATAATCAGCCCAATTCTAAACGAAAATTCCGTGCGAGTTTTCTCCCTTCTCCCATTCCTCGTATTCTAAATAAAAATTCCTTGTGAGTTTTTTCACTTCTCCCTTTCCTCCTATTCTGAACAATGTTCGAAAAAGCGGAAACCGGTTATGGGAGAAAAGTAGGTATTATGAATGTGAGGGAGAGGGAGATTTCTCTGCCATTTCATAGGAGTTTTTTCACTTGTTGAATTAAAGGGAATGCATCAAAATAGTTAAAGGAAATTGGTTATTTTAAGAAAGAACACTTATTTGTACAAATTTGTGCTAAAAGATGTATTTATATTCTACCACAATATTCTCACTGTTAATACAACAACAACTACAACCACAATATTCTTTATTTTAAGCCGAAAAATATATCATAAGCAACGGAAGAGCTCTTTATATATTTGATGCAGCCATCCAGAAATTGCGCAAGGATTTTTTAAGAAGGCTTAAATAGATTTTGGCATATGGCGAAAAGCGAACTCAACTCGACTTGGCCGCCAGAAAATTGCTTTGCAGAATGAATGCAGGCAACTCCGGCGGATTTGTGTTATCCCGCCGGTCTTCTTATGTTCCGCTGTTGATGTTGCTGTGGCATCAATTCATTACTCATTTCAGTGAATACCACATGAAATGCAATAAATACTGTGCATTGTTTATATTTCATTTCTTAATTTCCAACAAATTTGCAACAATAATTAAACTTTTCAATTTTGTAAACAAAATAAGAAATGTGCAACGAAATTTCAATTGACAAAACAGCTGACTTCGAAAATTCGAAATTCCTATTCCCCAATTATTGTTCTCCCTAGGAGAACAGCATTGGAGGAATTTTTCCGCGGGAATAAAAAAATCCGCGAGAGCAAAATTCCGCGAGAATATTTAGAATTGGTCTGACTACCTACTTTGCTCCCATAACTGGTTTCCGCTTTTTCGAACATTGTTCAGAATAGGAGGAAAGGGAGAAGTGAAAAAACTCACAAGGAATTTTTATTTAGAAAACCAGGAATGGGAGAAGGGAAAAAACTCGCACGGAATTTTCGTTTAGAATTGGGCTGAATTTCTCTTGTTCTTGCTTGTTCACAATAAAATGTCTTATAGATAAAATCCATATGTTTTGGACAATTTTAATTAACAAATTGTGATACTTTATTACCGGTATAACGATTGCCAAAACACGACCAAAACCGTCGGGGGAGGTATTAATAGACGCGTTTTTGCCTCGCTTCCAATAATTCGAATACTTTTCCGCCTTTGGACTATTGATAACAGGACAAAACGCGTCTTTTCATTTTTCTTTCCGGTTTTTTGGACGGGTTATTGCGGTCGACCTCGGTTTCAAACTGTTTTTCGCGGAAAACTTTTGAACGGGTAGAAAAACTTAAATCCCGTGTTTGTATTCTTAATACTGGAATAACTACGCGTCCTCAGATATCCCAATTGAAGACTTTTTTATAATTTTCTGAAAGACCCATATGGGTGCACTTAAAATTTCCTACTAAATTCGTTCAAAAAATTTACCATCACAGCAACCCATATCTGATATTCCGATCCCTTTTTTGCTTCCCTGTGTCGCTTTCGACGAAGCAACCCCGGTAATTTTGACACTTCGTTCAGTGTCAAAACTCATGTTCCACGCAGGTTCCACGCTAGTTTGACACTGACCGAAGTGTCAAACTGCCGTGTGTTAGAAAGGGAAAGAAATTGTTTCCCTCTCATACATATCATACTTGTAAACTTGTACAATGCTCATGGCCTCGTCGCGCAGTGCTGCTGCCGCTAGGTGTGAATTGTTCCATAAGAATACATGCGAAGAATATTTTGCAGCGCAGTGTAGTGCAGCTCAGTGTGGCCTTAGCTTTAAGCGGGAGTCATTGGTGCCGTATGTCGTATCGCTGTAGTCGTATCCCTAACGTAATCAGCTGTTTATCCTTACGACGGTAAATCAAAAACCAATTGGTTGGCTACGATACGGTTACGAACTTATGCGGCAATTACCCACCGACGTGTACCGTACGTACGGACGTTGGTCGTACGAAACACGTTTGACCGAACCCTCAAGCCCGTACGAATCAATGTGTGCGTCTGTGTACATGTACATAAGATATTTGTGTGTGTATTGTTTACAGATAAGCACTGTTGCCATTGACCATTTTGCATGCATGCTTATGGAAACATCAACTTTTTCCAATTTAATGTTTGATGTTGCAAAAGGCTGGAATTAATATTAAATAAAAATAAATAGATTACATATATATAATCTGCACTTTTACATAATTATTTCCAATTAATTTCACAATTTTTCAAACTTTAATTAGGAGTTTTTGCATAAAACTGCAAACGGTCAAAAATTAGCGCACAAAAGTTTACTAGGCAACTCTGTCTAGTGAGAGAGCGATCAGCTGACACGTTCATAAGGAAAAAATCAAAATTGTTTTGATTTCTACGTTCCGCGCTACGTACGTACGGGCGTTGCACGTCGGTGAGTTTTCGTTTACATTGCACACTCATAAGATAGGTCGTGTCAGCTGACACGTTTTTTCTACGTACGTTCGTGAGTAACCACGGCTTTATGCGGCAGTTCCTCACGAACGTACGTACCAAAAACGTGTCAGCTGACACGACCTATCTTATTAGTGTGCAATGTAAACGAAAACTCACCGACGTGCAACGCCCGTACGTACGTAGCCCGGAACGTAGAACGTGTCAGCTGATCGCTCTCTCACTAGACAGAGTTGCCTAGTAAACTTTTTTGCGCTAATTTTTGACCGTTTACAGTTTTATGCAAAAACATTTACTTAAAGTTTGAAAAATTGTGAAAATAATTCGAGATAATTACGTAAAAGTGCAGATTATAAATATGTAATCTATTTATATTTATTTAATTTTAATTCCAGCCTTTTACAACATCAAAAATTAAATTGGAAAAACAATGATGTTTCCATAAGCTTGCATGCAAAATGGTCAATGGCAACAGTGCTTATCTGTAAACAATACACACACAAATTTGTTATGTACATGTACACAGACGCACACATTGATTCCTACGGGCTTGAGAGGTCGCTCCAACGTGTTTCGTACGACAAACGCCCGTACGTACGGCACACGTCGGTGGGTAACTGCCGCATTAGCGGCACCAATAATCGATTTCATTGATTCTCATAAAGCCGGAGTCATTGGTGCCGTATGTTGTATCGCTGTATCCGTATCCCTAACGTAATCAGCTGTTTAACGTTACGACGGTAAGCCAAAACCCAATTGGTTGGCTACGATACGGTTACGACGTTACGACCTTAGCGGCACCAATAACGTTGACAATGGTGCTTTATCGGTAACCTTTTAACAGCTGATTCGACCAACCTTATGAGAATCAATGCAATCGATTATTGGTGCCGCTAAGGTCGTAACCGTATCGTAGCCAACCAATTGGGTTTTGGTTTACCGTCGTAAGGATAAACAGCTGATTACGTTAGGGATACGCTGTTGGTGAGTTATCACCTTTTGCAATATCAAATACATATTAAAGCCGACAATAAAAACTATATTTACTTTAATAGTGCATGAGGGACAAATTTATAAACATATCAATAAAAACAAAATACAAAAAAAAACTCATTACAAATGAGAATATTCGTACAAACTGCATATAAGGTTTCAATGACCTGTCCAATTTAACTAAACTATTTTTTGAACTTCGATTTAACGGATATGTTTATACGTTTTTTTTTTATTCACTATTACGTTTTGTATTGCTGCCGTTCATATATATGCATGCTTGTGCCATTTAGACAAGCCATGGTTTGCCAACCCGGCAAACGAAGCAGAAAAGATTTTTACCTTCGCCGATGCTCCGCACCTTTTAAAGCTTATCAGAAATCATTACTTGGATACGGGTTTGATGTGCTGGGGGGAACTGCTGACTAAGAGGACCATTTGTGATACCTTAAAATGCACATCAACGTCGGCTTTATCGATTACTCATACGTTGTCTGAAGACCACCTTTCTGTTAAAGGAATCGGTATGTTAATATTACTAAGGGTTTTCGTTTGTTCACAAGGGAAATCCAATTTACAGGACGACAAAAAGTTAAAACAGCAGCGAAGACAAATGCCATTAGATGTTGTCACTCGCTAGGGTTCAATGTTTACAAATCAAAGGATACAGCAGACTTTATTCAGCTCGTTAATGATTGGTTTGATGTTATGAACTCGAACATGAAAACATATGGTTACCCTGGAAAGGTAATCAGATACAACAGGCATGCTTAACGAACGAAACGATATCATTTCGTTACGATAATCAACGCTAATAAACGAAACGAAGTCACTTCGTTTCGTTTATTAACGTTAAAATCGTCAAATTAACGTTAATTTGACGTTCTTAACGTTAATAAACGAAACGAAGTGACTTCGTTTCGTTTATTAGCGTTGATTATCGTAACGAAATGATATCGTTTCGTTAGTTAAGCATGCCTGAGATACAACATGTACAACCATTACTTGACCTTTTAATAAAATATCTTTTTGAAACTAATAAATTTTTAAAGGAGCTGTTTGGAAGATCTCTTTCAAACCAGCTCGATATGCTAAAGAGAATGAACGAGCTCATGATGCAGCCGATTGTTCCAAGATTTAAAAATAAAAATAAACACTATGTCGTAGAGCTCTTCCAAAATGGCATAGTCATGTCTAATCGGGCTTTAGTCATGCTATACGAGTACTTAAATACTAACTCGGATGTGGAATACATTTTAACACATAGGCTAAACCAGGGCGTTCTGGAAAATTTATTTTCTGCTATCCGCAGCAAAGGAGGTCCTAACGATCACCCTACTCCGAAGGATTTCAGATACAGACTCCGGAAATACATTTTAGGTATGATGTTAATTGCTATTGGTATGTCTTACCAACTATGTATCTTCAAATTTTATTTTTGATCTGCATATAGCACGAAACACTGAACACCTGCAAGGTACCGGTAATGTGGGCCAGGATACCACTAATTGACTGCTTACTTTGGATTCCACTCAACCTCACTCCAAAAACTTGTGTGCAAGTGACTTCCTTTGGTAAAGCAATGCGTTCGACGAGAGCCTTGATGAAGAGATGCAGTCGGAAGTTCTCGAAGCCCTCAATCCACCACAAGAAGACCCTTCAGACCCATGCACCACTCTTAGAAATGATCCATTGGAGTATATCGGTGGCTACATTATAAGAAAGCTTCGCCTTGAAGATGAGAAAAGCATGTCAATTTCAAGTGGATGGACCAGCTCGTTGTCTAAGGGTAGTTTAATTATACCATCTGCCCAATTTTTGGATGGCATCAAAAGACTTGAGGACATATTTTTTCAAATAAACGGTATGGATATACTCCATTGCAAAAACATAAAGGAGCGTTTAATTCAAAAAAGTGCCGGCGTTGATCTTCCGGAACACGTCAAACGATTTTTTTTAAATGTCGGATTCATTTCCGTATTCGGAACCTAAATAAACGACTGAAGATTTGTAAGGCCAAACAGAGACTAATGGGTTTCAGAAAGTACATCAAATTGAAACTCTAAGTGTTGTAAGTATGTACAAACTATATACTATATATACAAATATATAAATACATATCTATCTTTGGTCACAACCAGCTACGTAAGCGGCATCTCAATAACTTCATTTTGGGCAAGATTAAGCGTGGAATTGGTATTAAATTACGTGGAAAAGATCGCGGTCAGTTAAATTTGAAATGAATTTGTTTATGGATGAAAACAAGAGTTTAATTTATATATGATCTTCAATTGATTTCTAATCCCGTAAAATCCCGTGTTAATGTGCACAGTTGAAATCATTTATTGGTAGCGAGTTGAAGAAAAATTCTAAATAGATTAAGCCGAGTCTAAATGCTTGAAAATTTCCTTAATTCATTAATATCAAATACTTTCATCATCTTCTTGTAAACTTAACATCCTCTTCAGCAAGCTTACGTATTAAAACATTCATTTACATTTACTTTTGTTTGTTGGAATGCATTTATTTTCTCTGTTTGCAAGAATATGAAAAAAAAAATTGGAAAATGTGAATATATCTAAGCTTTATTTATGTTAATAAATAAACCAACATGTATATATATATATATATATATATATATATATGTGTGTACATTAGTAAAAGAAAGTGCTGGGCTGGATTCAGTAACTGAGAGCTTTTAAATATAATTTACATAAAAAGTGCTTACAATTTACCCAAAATGTACATTTCAAAACTCCCACTTACAATACCTAGACCCAGACTGAAACTTTATTTGCCTTTCCCATAAAGGGTAATTCTATACGACAGCATGATACTCTTAATACACATCCAAAAATATCGGGAGGGGTGTCGAAGGACGCGCTTTGAGCGAGATTCGCGAATCCAAACACGTAAATAAAAAATTGTACGTCTGTGACGTGTACTAAGAGTATCATGCTGTCGTGAAACAATCGCCATAGTCAGTGACAGTCAGGCCGCACTCAATCGGCGTTTGAAATAAAGTCCTGGAATGTGATGCAATCTCAAGACGCAGGGCTAAGTTTATTGGCTTACCGTGGTCAGAGCATTCCCTCGTTCAATCCCTTTTTTGTCGCACTCCCTCCTAATACGGCTTCAGTACTGGTGTAAGTGTGTAAACTATATTTGAAAAAATTAACGAAATATAAGGAAAATACAATCTAGTTCATTAAAAACAAACGAGCCAGTTTGTATTTCGATAGGTTTTTTGACATTCGGCCGTTTTTTCTTTATTTTTTCCTGACACATAAACATTTTGTTTTTAGTTTGAAAATTTGGTGCATAAAAACACAATTAAAATCAACTTTCTTGTGAGAAAAGTGAACCATTAGAGACCGAAACATAATCTTCGCGTGTTATTTGCATTGTTTTTATTGTTAAAAGTGTTAATGTAAAAATAAAATGTTAAATATAAACAAAAACATGTCAAATTCACTAATTTTGGGGGAATAGTGGTCTCGCTTTTTCATGATAGAAATTGTTGTTCCGATAAAGTTTCGTCAGTTTTTTTTTTAGCTTGGAATCCAAGCAAAAATAAAGTAGTGTCATATATGCTTTAAGCGCCAAATACACGACACCACCATTTCCGCGAACATTCCGCAATCTTGTTCGCAGCTTTGGCCATACACCATACGAACTTTTGGCCGAACATTAGTTCTCTTTCAGACAGCGATGAATACGGACAACAATTTACTTCTTTTAATTTTTCGTCGCATAATCATTATTCTTTTTAATTCTATTACAATAATCTTTGCTTTTTACTTGCCACAATGATGGCAAAGATTTATACATTTCGATAAATTCACTCAGACATTTTTTATTGTCCATTTTACTTTTCCGCGCAAGTCTGTTCCGTTCAGAAATTACTACGATTATGAGCTATTTCGCCATACACGCACGAACAGTTCGCGCAAATGTTCGCCAAAAATTAATATTTTGATTTTTGGCGAACATTTGTGCGAACTGGCAAACACCACCATACACGACAGAAAAGGTCGCAGAAACACGACATAACGGGAATGTTCGCGGAAATGTTCTTGTCGTGTATTTGGCGCTTTAGCAAATGATTTAAGTAATCGAATGGCCATTTGTATAAATTCACAATGTACACAAGTGTCTTATGTCCATAAGCCGCTGTCAAAAAAAAAAATAGGGGGACTCATGTAACCGTATAAATGCCTTATAAAGTGTGTAAACGTATAAATTTATCTAGTTTACGCACGAGCTGTCAAATTTTGTATGAAAAATCATTTACACAATAGGGGGACTCATGTAACCGTATAAATGCCTTATAAAGTGTGTAAACGTATAAATTTATCTAGTTTACGCACGAGCTGTCAAATTTTGTATGAAAAATCATTTACACAATTTGTATAAATTTACGCGCACATTTCATTGTGTAAACGCGGTAAACTCAAAGGAATGCAACCTTGCAGACATTACAGACGGCATTTTCATCAAAAATCTCCAACATCAGCAAGTAAAGGCGTTTTAGTTTTGTTTTTTCACTTAATCTTGGTATTTTTTAATTTGTATAACAATCAAAAAAATTTTTTTGGAAATAATACAGCTGAAAAACAATGAAGTTTATCAAGAGTATTACTAGGTGCGTTCATATAACCGAGTGTGTAAATGGATATAATTTTACACCTTATAAGTTTATATGCTATCATGAGTCCCCCTAATATATATTCAGCCCTATTCTGCATTTCGATTACGTCCCCGTTCTCCGTTACGTTCAAGTCGAAGATAGGTATTCTACACTACGGCGTAATCGAAAGAACAAGAGGAAGAGTGATCAAATTTTCGAAATCAGCTGTTTTGCGTGGAATGTGTGAAACAAGAACACAAAAATAGAAAAATATTTATCAAAAATTGTGAAAAATTGCTAAAAATTGTGAAAAAATTGTAAAAATATTGTGAAAAAATTATAAAAAAAAGAGCCAATGGAGTCGATCGCAGCAGCTTTATTGATGGAAGAGGAGGACAATGCGACACAAATGGCTGAGGCTAAGGCTGAGAGACGGAGAATGCGCGATATCTGTAATCCATTTCCGATGAGTGAAGAATTGTGAGAATCTTGTTTACCAGTGTTCAATGTTTTTATATTTGCTTTATTTTTTAGATTCAGGAAGAACTTTAGGCTAAATAAAGATGCCTTTAAATATATTTTGGATATTTTTACCCCAGAAGCACAATCAAATAAGAAGTATTGATGCCAGATATCCTGGATGCAACCATGACTCACACATATGGGGTTTAAGCAAAATTAATGAGTACATGAAACGGCGATATGAGGAAGGTGAAAGAAATACGTGGCTCTTAGGTATTGCTTTACTATATATATAAATAATTGTACATTTAATTAAAAATAATTCAAAATTAAAAAAAATTAATTTAAATCAATAATTTTATTGACAGGTGATGCTGGATATCCATTGCTACCTTGGGTAATGACTCCTTATCGCTCTGTTCATGAAGGAAGTCCACAAAGCAATTACAACATGCGGCACTCCAAAACCAGGAATATTGTTGAACGAACGATTGGAGTGTTGAAGAACCGTTTCCGTTGCTTATTGGGTGCTAGACAGCTGCATTACTCACCTTTAAAAGTTAGCAAGATTATAAATGTTGCTTGTGCCCTCCACAACATTTGCATTTATTATAGAGTGGAAGCTTTAGATAGCAATGAATTGAACTTTCTTTTTCTTATGAAGATCATGACACTAACGACGAGGATTATTCATCCATAGCGAATGGTATACGTATAAACATACTTGCTTCTTTTCAAAACAGATAAAGATGCAAATTTATTTTCATAAAATTTCATTTTTAACTTTATTGATTCTTCATCTATTTAAACAATTAAAATTAGTTAATATTTCATTGTATATGTTATGTATATTTAAATATTTCAGTCTTTTGATTATTCAGTCGTTTTACAAATATAAAAAATTAATAAAATAAAGGAATTTGTTTTTTCTTTAAGCTTAATTATTTCCGTCATAGTCAGGGTGCTCTAATTGCAGCATCTTCATTTTTATTTCAATTTTTCGCTGTAACAGCTCCTCTTTAATCCTGTTGTGTCTTTGTTGTTCTTTAAATTGTTTCGCTGGAGTCTCCGCCAAACTTTCGAGCGATTGATTCATTCGCCGCAAATATGTACACATTTTGTCCATTTTATTCAAAGAATTTTCATGGAACTTCGTGGCATTTGTATAAAATTCACTCTGAATGTATAATTGTTCTTGCAGCAAGGAAGAAGTGGTCTCCTTTACTGCTCTTCTTTCCCTGGGCTGGCTACTAGCTCTGCTAGTGGAAGGTAGATTATCATCAAAGGAACGGTTGGAAATGTCCATTTCAGACAGCTGACCATTTTCAACCCCTACCCTTCCACCGAAATCTTGCGCACCTCGAACACAGCTTGTGCATGTTTCCAGCCCAGTTAGCCCTATCACTTTCTCCTCAAGTGGACTTATGCGTTGGATTTTACACTGACCGCCACCTGTGCCCATCATTTCCTTTTTGTTGCTAGAAAGCTTGCGTTTTATGTAGCACTTCCAATCGATCCACACCTGCAATAAATCATTGCATTTATTTTCAAACAATTAAATTCTCGGTAATCTCTTACCTTTTTCCAGGCAGTAGAATCCTTCCTTGGCGGACCAAGTGCATTTAGTGTACGCGCGACCTCCTCCCAAAACGCTTGTACCTCTTCTTTTGGGCGCTTTTGAAATCCTTGGGCGATGTCCCTCTTACTTTCCAACATTTCGGCAAGTTTCTCATATTGCCCGGGTGTTGTTGTTTTTGACCTACAACCAATCAAAAAAAAAACCACCAGATTATCAAACCAATTGAAAATTTTTATTTTAAATTTATTTTACAGTGATTAACAAACATTTAACTTACATTTTTTATAAATTTTTATCTTTTAAAAGCGCGCAAAACACAAATTGAAATTTTCTACGTCAACAAATTTGCAACGGAGAAAAACGCAACTACGATCGAAATGCAGAATACACAAAATCGAACGATTCGAAGTTGGATCGAAAGAGATTGGAACACAGAATACCAAAATTGCCAAATCAAAAAAATTCCAATCCAAGTCGAAATGCAGAATAGGGCTGATTATTTTTTTTGCTGAACCTCGTTACTTGAAGAAGACAGGGTAAAGAGGAAAGTGGATGTGCATCGAGTTTCTTGGGCTCGGCAACTTGCTTTGTGGTTGTTTCTTCCGCTGTTAAATTCTGGTTTTTGTACAGTATTTCAAAAAAGTGTGCAGTGAATCAAGGCCCGAACACATAAGAATAACCTATTTGACGATCCCCATACAAACATATGCGGTCAACTGCGGGATCGTGTGCTGGCAAATGATTTGACTGCATGTGTTTGTATGGGGATAGTCACAAACGTTATTCTTTTGTGTTTGGGCCTTTATATCTATAAAGAAATAAATAAGTTGAAATCCAAGATACCATTAACTTTATGTCTCTGGTGAAAATAGCAAGAAAACTCAAAATGTAACCGTATTTTCTTTTTCGTTTATAAATGCCCTTATTAATAATTTCTATTTTCAGGAATATACTATCGCGAAAATGCATAAACTTCAGTTCATTTCAGCAAACAATTCGTACATTAAATGCAGCATCGACTCTCCAAATAAAGATTAAGATAGTACCACCTGAAAAACCGGAATCGTTCGGACCCAGAAACCGACGACTTGGAAGGCTTTTCTCACCAAGCTTAAGTATTTATAAGCCACAATTGACTTCTATGTTGTCGATAACGAATCGCACAAGTTCTATTTTAATAACCTTGTATACTTGGAGTCTTGGCGTTGGTGCTCTAATATCTTCTCATGACAATGCACATTTTGTAACAATGCTAGAAGGTCTTAATTTGGGCTCGACTTGCTTATTAGTTTTAAAATTCATGATTGCCTTCCCATTTGCTTATCATGTTTGCGCGAGTACACGTGTTTTGATATGGGAAACCGGAAATTTCCTTTCTTTACAAGGAATTTATATAAGCGGCTATGTTGCACTTGCATCAAGTTTTCTTACCGCTATTGTATTAGCATGTTTATAAATAATTGATTAAAAAAAATATAAATGAACCAAAAAATTATACGATTACAACTCTTGCTCTTGATTTGTTTCACGCTTTGCCAGCTCTTTACATACATAAAACTTTGTGTAGGCGAAGAAGCGCAACAACGTGTTTTATGGAAATTTGGCATTCAAGTGAAGAAACGCAGTCTGCGTTTCATGTAAATTTGGCTTTAGACCGTAGATTCGAATATTGGTTCATCAGGATGCTTCACCATCTTCGCATAACAATATATGTAGGTAAAGAGGATATAGGTATTCCGGTTGAAATGTCTTTTGAAATCATGAGCATTTTTATACTTGGTAGGTTTTACAGGGTTTAAGGTTTGAACGAATTCTTATCACGACACTAGCCTTTATTTTCTGAATCACCCAAGTCATAGCCTACTGTGAACCAAAATCGGCAATGAAGGAAAGAACAAGCACTTAGTATTTTGACAGAAAAATCAAGACGTACAGACACACAGGCTAAAGTAAAAACAAGCAAAGTAATAACAATGTAAGTTAATTTACCATTTTGTTAAATTTATAATAAATAATTTTATTAACGTACAGGTATGCCATAACACGCTCTCTCATTCGTTCTACGGCCTTGTGTCAGGGTATTCAAAAGATGCAAATAACTGCTCCTGCACGGCAAGTAACCTTGAAAGTTGTGTCGGCTACTGAGGCGGTACCAAAGGAAACATTTGATGAAAAAAATATACGTCTGGGGCGTGAAATGTCGCCACATTTAACTATCTATAAACCACAATTAACTTCAATGTTGTCGATCACTCATCGCGGTACGGGATTCGCATTGACTGGTTATGCCTGGATTCTGGGTTTGGGTGCTTTAATGTCTTCGCATGATATTTCACATTACTGTACTATAATTGAGGGTCTGCATATGGGCTCAGCGACATTGATTGCACTCAAATTCGTTTTGGCCTTCCCAGCTGCTTTCCATACATGCTGCGGTGTACGCCATTTGTTCTGGGATACAGGTCGTTTCCTGAAAATTACTGAAGTTTATTTGACTGGTTATGTAACACTTGCTATTAGCGCCGTGCTGTCAGCTATTTTGGCTTGTTTATAAGTGTATATGCATAAAACTTAAAGCTTTGTTTTAGTGATGAGAGTTTATTTAAACTGAAATTTAGAAATTAAAGTGAAACTATTAATTGAGCTATCTATTTAAGTTTTTAAACTTGTTACCTTATTTCTTAGTTACGCAATGAAAAATTACTATAATACACTCATGTAGAAAAGGGCAATGTAGTGCAAGCTCTTAGAATATACATGCGGTGAGGCATGTCTGACGTAAGAGGTGACTTAAACTCACAAACCAGAAGGCTCGAAGGATCAAAATAACCGTTGTAACATAAACACCAACGATTCTGGATACTGTTACACGTTTAACACTTGTCCGGAATCAACCCCGACATACGTAATGTATGCCCTACATGCGATGTGTCTCTACATGACAGCAGCCATCTTTTCAATTGCATTGCCTCTATGCCTATAACAGCGGCATCGCTATGCTCCAACACTGTTGAAACTGCTAGTTTCCTTGAACTCCCGCTAAAGGGCTTGATGACAGTTTATGAGTGGTGGCACATATTGAATGGAACGAAGCACTGCTAACACCACTACAGTGCGGTGTGTCAAAGGGTTGCTCATATCCGTGATATTCCCGCTAGTCTTGCAGGTTTTTATGGCTACAATGAAACACAAATCGATGCCTGATCCAACTTCATCATCAACACGCTAACATTGTTATGTTTTCTTTATAAACACGGTTGGAGAGCAGATACATAAGTGAATCGACCCGATAGTTCGAGGTGTCAAATAAAATTGTCACGCGTCAGTCGGGGTAGTATCAGAAGGTGCTAGTCCTCGGAGCCTATCGGATCGAATTCATATCCGTAAAACAACTGTCCATATTCGTAACTCTACCTTAAAATTTTCGGATAGGGGTTTTGCTGCTACGACAAGAACGCAATTAACCATATTAGTGAAATAAAATATTTCGTCTGCTTAATTGTTTGGGGCCGCGTAGTGTGGTGTTGTTTTAGCAGTGCTTTGTCCAATGAAATAGGTGCGACCACTCACTAATTGTCATCAATGACCAATAACGCCTAACGCTACGCCTAACATACCGGAGTTCCTGGGTTCAAGTTCTGAGAAAAGCAACATAAAAATCTTAAGAAAACAGTTTCTTCAATTAGAAAACAAATTTGTCTAAGAGGGATCGTCCGTTGGTGGTGGTTGGCAAACACTTCGAGTGTATTCTTGCCACCAAAACTTTCCTAGGAAAAATGCATCTGCTTGCCAATGCCGTTCGGAGTCGACATACAAAATGTAGATCCCGTCCCTCCAATTTTCAGGGAAAATTTAAAAGAAGCACGACGCAAATCGGAAGAAAAGCAAGGCCAAATTCTGCTCGGAGGTTTATTGCAAAACAACACAGCATCCAGTCTCATTCTTCTACGGCTATATGATTCATAACATGATGGATAAGAGGCGTCGGTGTCTGCCTAGGGCACAATACTTTAGAATTTTAAGGTATAACTGATTGGTTAGGCACTTATCTGCTCGAAATCATAACCATCGCTCTAACATTTCACTACAATCCATGGCACGCGCTTGCCAACTGTCAGTATATGTGGTAGAAAACTGCCACAGCTCACAAGATATACTATCTATCGTCAGCGGGAGGTAAATAAACTGCTAAATCTTGCATCTGACCTCCTGCCCATATTCGTGTCAGGAATGAGAACTTCGCGGTATCATCGATTGGGCCGGGTCTAGAAGGTTCAATGTGATCATATTAAATCACACCCTATGGTCGAGCAGGTGCTTTGGTGGTGCGTGCTACCGTAACGTACCAGATCTACATCCGGCAAAGGACCATCAACACCGATAGCACGGTCCACAGCGGGTTAGGGGGTTAGAATATACCCGCGGTAGTTATGCCTGTCGTAAGAGCGACTAAAATACCAAATAAATTCAAGGGGTTGCCAGCTTAATATATAGCTTCTCCAACCCAATTGTCAACCTCACCTATCCGTGGCGAATCCTGTTTCATTAACAGCCGATGCTCTGGCGACCCCAAACTCCTCATGGATCTACCGGGTGGGAGGGCGGTATGGCCTAGAAGGTCGCATGTGGTCATAACAAATCGTTCCCGAGATGGTCGGGCTTGGTACCGGAACGTCCTTATCGCTACAACAACAACAACAACAACAAAAACAACAACCGATAGCACTCCTCCGCTTCCCAAGGCTGTCGGTTTTATGTACCGAAGCGACTCGGGATTCTTCCCGACCAAGGACTATCATTTCAGTGTAACCCCATTTAATTTGTTATGCCCCTCCCACAAATTATCATCCTCCCAGCAGCTCCTTGCAGCGGGACTGCGCCATACTATCTTGCTCCGGGAAGGTATCGAGCCCAATCCGGGTCCGTCTCCCGACCTCGTTACTGAGAAATGGTTTTGCTGCGTTTGGCGAAAAATAATCTTTTTAGGACGGTCATACTCTTGTCAGTGTGTTACGTGCAAGGGATGGTTGCATCGGACAGGTTGTTCTGGGCTAGATCCCAAAACCCGACGTCCTCGTAACTTTTATAAATCTTTTGTGGCTCCTTGCTGTTCACGCCCAAGGGTGTCCCGTAGTCTACGCCTACGGCGTAGTCACCCGTCACTTACTCCTAGAGTAACAACGTCTCCCCCACTGCACTTCAGAATTCTGCAGCTAAACTATAATGGATTAACTGGGAAGATCACGGAGATAGTCGATTTCTTGAAGCGGCACAACATCCGCATTGCTGCGGTTCAATAGACTAAACTCACAGCAATATCTGCTTTTCTGGGTATAATGTCCACAGAAAAGATCGCGAGAGCGGAAATGGAGGCGGTCTCGCGTTTATCACACACCACTCAGTGCAATATCACATATTTGATCCCGACATCGGCCGCAGGGACAATGTCTTAGAACGTCACAGCTTATCTGTCCGGTCAGGCGATGTAAACCTAGAAATAATCAATATCTACATCCTTCGTGCCACCTGCTGCCCCAGTGGATTCCGCCCTAACATCAGCGCCTTACTCACTGGCGATAATCGCATTATCTTAGGCGATTTCAATGCCCATCATGATCTATGGTATTCAAACTTGCAGGCGGACAGCAGGGGTGAGATGTTGGCGGATTAAATAGAAGAAACGACGTTCTGCAAAATAAAGGAAGACGCCCCCACTCGTATGGTAGGAAGCTGTCACAGTTCGCCAGATATATCAATCGTGAGCGCAGGACTCGTAAACTCCGTCAACTGATAGCCGATGGTAACATTAGCATCCGACCACCTGCCAATACTTATTTCGCTCGAGCGCACCGCCGACTTCATCGTCACCGAAAAACGCGTTTCATAAAGTTTAAAAACGGAAAGTGGGATGAATACAAATCCTTTACAGACAGCCGCTTTGCATCCCTCCCTATACTGATTGATGCTCGCCAAGGGGGGCATGCTTCCCGCAAGGTCATTGAATCCGCCTCGGCTTGATTTATTCCCGCCGGAAGAATTCCCGAAATTCGGCCTCATTTTCCGGCGGAGGCCGCAAATCTAGCGAGAGAAGTTGACCTTATAAGACAGCTCGATTCCGGCGACCGCATCAGATTGCTTGTGGATAAACAAAAGCGGGCGAAATGGGAGGAGCATCTAAGTAGTTGTAACCCCTCTGCCGGTGTGGGTAAGCTTTGGCCACCGTAAAGTCCCTATCGAATCCGTCCAAGCACAATGACAAACTTTCCATCGACTTTGGGGATAAAGCGCTGTCGCATGCGAAAAAATGCGCAACCGCTTTTTGCCGACATTCTACGGTTGACAAAGACAGACGGTGGGCCAACAGACGCGCACATAAACATAAATTCAGCGCGTCCCCAATTACCATTACCGCCAAAGAGGTTGAGGATGACATTTGTCAAGCTAAACCATCTAAAGCAGTGGGCCCAGACGGCATAGCCATGCCGATGCTTAAAACCTTAGGAACAGAGGGTTTCAAATATTTAGCACATGTCTTAAACCTGTCCCTTTCCACCTTTGTCATTCCCGCAAAATGGAAAATGACGAAGGTGGTCTCGCTACAAAAGCCTGGGAAACCAGCTAAAATGGGAGATTCATATCGCCTGTCATCGGCATGGCTTTAGAAAACTTCATACCACAAACACCGCGCTTAATGCCACTAGCATCCAAATAAATTGCGGTTTAAATCAAAACCCCCACCATAGAACAGTACTCGTTGCGCTAGACCTATCAACAGCTTTTGATACGGTCAACCATGGCACGTTACTGCAAGACCTGGAAGGGTCTACCCTTCCCCAAGTCTTAAAAGGTGCACCGCAAATTATCTGGGTGGGCGGCAGGCATCGGTGCAATTCAGAAAGGAAACATCAAAACCAAGAAGAATTAAACAAGGGGTGCCACAGGGTGGTTTCCTATCCCCACTTTTGTTTCTACGTATTGTGACGAATATTAGCAACACTAAAGGATACTATCATCTCTAAGCCGATACTGAGCAGTGACTTATATGCACATAACCAAATAAATCATTATGTCCATACAAGCAGCGGAGAGCAACGCACAACCACATGCATATATCGAGATACTTCCAAAAGTAGGCAATAATTTGTGGAAGTATCACTCACATACACATGCGCATATGAGAAGCTATAAACGTAGTTAAAGCTGGTAATTTTGATGACAGCTAACTAGTAAATTCTAGAAATGGAAGCGCCTAGAAATATG
Organism: Eurosta solidaginis; assembly: GCF_040869045.1. Taxonomy (NCBI): domain Eukaryota; kingdom Metazoa; phylum Arthropoda; class Insecta; order Diptera; family Tephritidae; genus Eurosta; species Eurosta solidaginis. The sequence continues at coordinate 28,549,840 of NC_090319.1, forward strand.
TCAACGAGGAAACCAAACAGTATAAAAAGCAGGAACAGTTGAGGCACGATAATCAGTTTGATTTAAGCACGCTATCTGTCGAGAAGTAGTAGTGTTATTTGTGAAGTACTTGAATAAAGGTCATTTTGCATTATTGAATAGTGGAGTTATTTATTCAACAGTTTAGTGATTCGAACGTTAGTAGAAGGTTGCAAATAAGAGGAATTTCAGGAAATTCGTTACAATTGGTGTCAGAAGAGAAATTGTTGAATAAATTCCAGAGTTGCAGAGCACAACAAGGACATGGCGAAGTTAAGTGAATTAAGGATCCAGTAACTGAAAAATGAGTTGGAAGCCCTTGGATTGAATACAATCGGCAATAAATCGAACTTCAAGCACGGCCACGAGACGCTATGGAGTCGGAAGGAATTAATGTGGACGATGATGTCTTTCATCCTGATGGGGACGAGACAACAACAAAAATTTAAGAGAAAAACGAAACATCGCAGGCAGCTACCAGCACAGACTTGAACGTGATATTGGCTGCAATATCTGCACAAACGTCGACAGTAACATCGAAGATTGAAGCACAAGAAACAGGTATTTCAGAAATGTGGACACAGATAACATCAAAGGTGGAAACTCAACTGGAATCGCAGGAGACACGTTTAACATCCAAGATGGAAGCACAGGAGGCACGCATTTCAGAAATGTCGTCGCAAATGTCATCTCAACTGGAAGAACAAAAGACAAGTATAACATCCCAACTGGAATCAGAGGAGACACGTATGACATTAAAGATGGAAACACAACTGAAAGAACAAGAGACACGAATAACAGTACTACTCGAAGCGCAAGGGGCGCGTATATCATCAAAACTCGAAGCGCGTATGGACGAGAAAATAACGCAATTTGAGGAAAAAATCGAAGCCGAGGTGGATGCTTTGAGAGGTCGTATACAGGAGTTGCAATTAAATTGCCCAGCTGTTTCAGCAAGCAATCCAAAGGTAAAAACAGTTTGAGAAGACCGCAGCAGTGAACAACTGGAATGCTCAAGATAAAGTTGCAGCTCTATTCGTAGCATTGAAGGGGCCAGCAGCCGAAATCGTACAGACGATTCCCGAAGGAGAGCGGAACAACTATGAAGCACTGAGAGACGTTATGGAAGCGAGCATAGAAAACAGATATACCAAATTGAGTTTCAAAACCGTCACCAAAGAGCGATTGAGACTTTGCAGGAATTCGCCTCGGATGTTGAAATATTGGCTCATCTCGCAAATGCGGACGCACCCGTGGAATACACCGAGAGGGTAAAAATCCAGAGTTTTATAAATGGCATACGAAACGTGGAAACGAAGCGAGCTACATACGCAAACCCAAAGCTGACATTTGCTGAAACGGTATCACATGCATTGACTCAGGAAACTGTCTCCCTATTGAGTAAACCAGCATATAAGGCTCATCGTGTGGAAGTAGAAAGACCAGAGTGGGTAGACACAATTTTGGAAGCATTGAAGGGTACGCAGCAGAAGAATAATGATGCAGTCAAATGTTTTAAGTGTGGAAAGCCAGGGCACATTGCGCGTTATTGCAACACCAACCCTAACAGTTCCAACAATGTGGGTGGTCGTAAACGCAGAGCTGAATGAGATGAGCAGATCTCCAAGACCAATCAATCGTTAAACTAAAGCGAGTCAGCCGCAAGGACCGACAGCTGGCTCCCTCAACTGAATGCCCCATAATCTCTATCTCTCAAATTGGAAGAAGGTCAAACAATCTTACTGTCGGAGGACATGTGGATGGAAGGAATGGTTACTGAATGTAGATACGGGTGCATCTCATTCCATCATTCGAGCGGATTTAGCCAACAAGAAAATAAGACCATTGCATGGAGCAAGATTGCGTACAGCCACTGGAGAAGACACCACGGTTCTAGGAGAGTATCATGTGAAGTCGCAATTGGGAACGTCACGGTAGTACACAATTTTATAGTGGCAGAGATTGTTGATGAAATCATAATTGGAGTGGACTTCTTAATCGACCCAAGCATCAAGATCGACATGCAAAGCAAGACGATGCGAAATAATAACACGGATGTGCCACTTGATTTCGGCTACGAGAGAGACTACAGCAGTAAGCGAGTGCTGGTGGAAGAGAGTCAGCAAATACCACCAAAATCAGAAGCAGTAATCTGGGCAAAAGTTGATGGAGATTTTGGGACAAACAAATTGTGGGTTGTCGAAGCAGCAAACAAATCAACACTGAACGTACTTGTAGGAAGAACCCTGGCTATGACAAAACAAGATGGACATATTCCGGTAAGAGTACTCAATGAGTTCAAGTCACCACTCAAACTGACCAAAGGAGCTATTTTGGGAAGATGCCAAGAGGCTGAAGTAGTTATTAACTGTGAACAGCTCCAGGAACACTTTTCATCTAGTAATACTAATATCTTTCAAATGACATCACGGCATGGACGGAGGGGTTAGAGGAAGCCTATCAGAGTAAGGCAAAACAACAGCTCCTAAAGTACGCGAACATATTTGACCAGGATGGCTCCAAACCAGGCCGCACCAACGTTGTGAAACATCAAATTGACACTGGAGATGCGAGGCCGATCCGTCAAGCTCCTTGCAGTGTACCACTGGCGAAGCGGGAAGTTGTGAGTCAAATCGTACAAGAAATGAGCGACAGTAGTGTCATCGAACCATCAGCTAGTCCATGGAGCTCACCTGTAGTACTTGTGAAGAAGAAGGATGGAAAAATGAGGTTTTGCGTGGACTATTGAAAGTTAAACGACGTTACTAAAAAGGATAGCTACCCATTGCCAAGAATTGACGACACACTGGACTCGCAATCTGGTACGAAATGGTTTTCCACACTGGACTTAAAAAGCGACTAATGGCAAGTGGAAGTAAAGGAGGAAGACAAAGAGAAAACAGCCTTCAGTGTCGGTGATGGTCTTTGGAAATTTACAGTAATGCCCTTTAGACTTTGTAATGCACCAGCTACTTTCGAGAGGCTCATGGATCAGGTATTGAAAGGACTACATTGGAAAACATGCTTGGTGTACCTGGACGACATCATCTTATTGGACAAGAACTTTGATGAACATCTTAAAAACGTGGAGGAGGTTTTCCAAAAAATAGCTGGTGCTGGTCTGAAACTTAGTCCCAAAAAGTGTTCTCTGTTCAAGAAGCAAGTTAGTTACTTGGGTAATAAAGTACGACGGAGGGCATCTGCACCGCGAATGAAAAGATAGAAGCAGTGAAGGATTGGCCAAGACCACGCAAAACTGCATCAATTGAGAAGTTTCCTTAGGCTGTGCACATATTACCGCCGATTTATACTAAATTTTGCCAGCGTAGCCCATAGCCTCCACGAGCTAACAAGAAAAAATAAAGCTTTTGAATGCAAGAAGGAGCAAGAAGTAGCTTTCCAAACATTGAAAGAGCGTTTGTGCACTGCCCCAATGTTGGCATATCCGATTCCAAGAGCAACGTTTATTCTAGATACAGATGCGAGCAGATATGTTATAGGAGGCATTTTATCACAACTGGTCGATGGACAGGAAAAGGTAGTTGGATATTACAGCCGTTCGATTGGAAAACCAGAGAGGAACTACTGCGTTACGCGGAGAGAGCTGTTGGCATTGGTAGAGTGCATTAAACATTTTCACAAATACCTCTGCGGCCAGCGATTCCGTGTCAGGACAGATCACGCAGCGTTGAAATGGCTTATGCAGTTCCGTAATCCGGAAGGACAATTGGCACGGTGGATCGAGCGACTACAAAGCTATGACTTTTCAATTGAACATCGAAAAGGTAGTACCCATGGAAATGCTGATGCCATGTCACGAAGACCATGTAGTTTGGAATACAAGCACTGTTCAAAGGCCGAGGCTAAAGAAGATATTATAGATGTCCGGCTAATGACTATAACGTGTACGGATGAATGGGACAAGGAACAACTAAGAAAGTGTCAGCTAGAAGATACAGATCTGTCACATGTTATGCAAGGGCTCGAACGAAACGAAAGGCCAAATAGAGAGGAGATGTCAGCAGTGAGCCTTATTGCGAAGTCATATTGGGCACAGTGGAACAGTTTAGAATTTATATCCGGTTGCTTGCATCGAGTATGGGAGAGTGAGCATGGTCAATGTAAGAGGAAACTGATAGTTGTTCCCAGGAAAAGGATTCCTGACGTTCTCAACAAGCTACATAATGGTTCAAGTGGAGGTCATCTGGGAATCACGAAGACGCCCGAGAAAATTAAGCAGAGAGGTTTGCAGCAGAGCGAAAGGACCCAAAACCCGAAGTCATGGCCAGATGAAGCAATATAACTCACGTGCGCCATTTGAAAGGATCGCTACGGATGTCGCAAGTCCGTTTCCTACTAGCAACTGCGGAAACAAATATGTGCTGGGGGTTGTAGATTATTTTAGGAAATGTCCAGAGGTATACCCAATCCCAAATCAAGTAGCGGAAACAGTAGCAGAAGTGTTTATAAACAATTGGGTTGCAAGTTATGGTGTACCAATAGAGTTACATTTTGACCAAGGCAGGAATTTCGAATCAGCTGTGTTCCAGGAAATGTGTAAATCATTGGGCATTCGAAAAACACGGACAACTGCATTGCATCCTCAGTCCGATGGTATGATGGAACGTTTCAATAGAACCTTGGAGGAGCATTTAAGGAAAGTAGTAGACAAGTACCATAAGGAGTGGGATACACACATATCATTATTCTTGATGGCTTTTGGCAATGACCTTCGACTGCCAGCTGATTTGAAGTTTGGGATAGATGCCGATGCGGAGAGAAATGTCAAGAAATCTACTGATGTCTTGGAAGAAGAGCCGAGAGAGATACACGATCTTGTAAGGCAACGAGCAAAGATTATGAGTGACAAGATGAAAGCCAGATACGATAAAGCAATTAATTCCAAAGGTTTTCAGGAAGGAGATTTCGTGCTGTTATACAACCCACAACGAAACAAAGGGTTGTCCCCGCAATTGCAGTGTAATTGGGAAGGCCCATACAAAGTTGCAAGACGGATCAACGATGTAGTGTACCGCATACAAACCATTGGAAACCACGAACCAAAATGAAAGTGGTTCATTTGGAAAAGCTGGCGGCGTTTAGATCGAGAGATTTGTCTGATCGGTACGATCAGACTTAGGTGGATGGCAGTGTGACGAATATTAGCAACACTAAGGGATACTATCATCTCTAAGCCGGTACTGAGCAGTGACTTGTATGCACATAACCAAATTAATCATTATGCACATACAAGCAGCGGAGAGCAACGCACAACCACATGCATATATCTGAGATACTCCCAAAAGTAGGCAATAATTTGTGCAAGTATCACTCACATATACACGCGCATATTAGAAGCCATAAACGTAGTTATAGCTGGTAATTTTATAGCTGATAACTAACTAGTAAATTCTAGAAATAGAAGCGCCTAGAAATATGTCAACGAGGAAACCAAACAGTATAAAAAGCAGCAACAGTTGGGGCACGACAATCAGTTTGATTTAAGCACGCTATCTGTCGAGAAGTAGTAGTGTTATTTGTGAAGTACTTGAATAAAGGCCATTTTGCATTATTGAATAGTGGAGTTATTTATTCAACAGTTTAGTGATTCGAACGTTAGTAGAAGGTTGCAAATAAGAGGAATTTCAGTAAATTCGTTACAATATCAAAGCTACCTTCGCCACCAGAAGGAGTTACTATCGTTTCTTGCGCCGATGACTGTACAATAATGACCACAGGCCCGGGCCCACAGATCGATGAGCTTTGCAACAGAACAAACGGCTAATTCCCTGATCTCCACAGTTTTTTTCGCCTCGCGAAACCTGGAATTACCACCGACTAAATCCTCCGCGACATTATTTACAACATGGACGTCCCAAATGTCGATGGCACTACGCTACCGACTGTCCGACACCCCAAAATCTTGGGTGTGACGGTTGATCAGGATCCATATTTTGGTGATCATGCAGCCACAATTGTACCGAAAATCCAGAGCCGTAATAAAATCCTCAAATCCCTTGATGGAAGTACTTGCGGAAAAGATAAAGAAACGCTCATTACTACTTACAAAGCAATTGGCCAGCCGATTGCATGCTACGCGTCCCCTATATGGTCGCCAGGCCTAAAAACTACTCACAGGAAGAAGCTGCAGGTCTGCCAAAATACTGCTCCCGGAATCGCCACGGGCTGTCTTCTTATGTCCCCAGAACACCATCTATATAATGAGGCGAGAATACTCCCCATCAGGGAGAGAAATGAGATGCTAACCAAACAGTTCCTGTTGAATACCCAGAAACCTGGGCATCCCAACAGGCATCTGATTGATGAGCCAACACCGCGCAGGGGCTTAAGGAGTCATCTACGTAAGCATTATGAGGAAATGCGGCACCTGAGAACTCGGCCGTATGAAGCCAAAAAACACAAGCAGGTCCTCAGTGAACTCCAGAAACAGGCGTCGTACGTTTATGCCGGGAATTGCCCGGTGAATCCAGTACTCAAAGAACAGTACCCAAAACTTGCGGAAGAGGAACGCACACTCTCCAGGGAAACACGAGTCACTCTAGCTCAACTTCGATCTGGATACTGTAACATGTTACTCTCTTACCTATCCAGAATCAACCCCGACATACAAATTGTATGCCCCGCTTGCAATGTGTCCCCACATGGCACCAACCATCTCTTTAATTATAATGTGGAACCAACGCCTCTAACACCCCTTTCATTATGGTCCACCCCTGTTGAAACAGCAAGTTTCCTTGGACTCCCGTTAGAGGATATTGATGACAATTTGTGATCGGTCGCACCTATTGAATGGGGCTAAGCACTGCTACAACAACAACAACAAGGATCAAAATAACCGTTGTAACATAAACACCAACCCTTCTGGATACTGTTACAAGTTTAATACTTGCCGGAATCAACCCCGACATACGTAATGTATGCCCTACATGCGATGTGTCGCTACATGACAGCAACCATCTTTTCAATTGCGTTGCCTCTATGCCTCTAACAACGGCATCGCTATGGTCCAACACTGTTGAAACTGCTAGTTTCTTTGAACTCCCGCTAGAGGGCTTTGATGACAGTTTGTGAGTGGTGGAATGGAACGAAACACTGCTAACACCACTACAGTACGGTGTGCCAAAGGGTTGCTCATATCCGTGACATTCCCCCAATTCTTCGGGCAGGTATTTATGGCTACAATGAAACAATTTACAACTCGCTGCCTGATCCAACTTAAATCATCACCTCGCTAACAATCCTATGTTTTCCTTTATAAACACGGTTGGAGAGCAGATAAGTGAATCGGCCCGATAGTTCGAGGTGTTAAATAAAATTGTCACGCGTCAGTCGGGGTAGTACCAGAAGGTGCTAGGCCCGGAGCCTATCGGATCGAATTCATATCCGTAAAATAGCTGTCCATATTCGTAACTCTACCTTCAAATTTCCGTTTAGGGGTTTTGCTGCTACAACAATAACGCAGTCAACTATATCAGCGAAATAAAAGAGTTCGTCTGTTTGTTTTCGCGACCGCGTAGTGTGGTGTTTATTGTTGTTGTTTTAGCAGTGCTTTGTCCCATGAAATAGGTGCGATCACTCATTAATTGTCATCAATGGTCAACAATGGTTCGCTTGATGTCAGCTGTAACAATCCCAAAAAATCATTTCCCAGTTAATGCTGGAATAGCGAAAACAATGTCAGCCTAGGAATGAAACGTAGAATTATTCTTGTCAGCAAGAGCCCTATCGACGAATAAAAATGGGATTCAAGGGGTTATCTAGCGCAAACCTTCCAAGGGGATTTATAACTTCTCCAACCCAATTATCACCCTCACATACCCCTACAGAATCCTTTTTCTTTAACAGGCGAGGCACTGGCGAATTTAAATTCCTTATGGAACTAGGTGGTGGAGGGTTTTGATGGCCTAGAAGGTTCAATGTGGTCATATTAAATCACATCCGAGATGGTGCGGCATGTACTTTAATGGTGCGGTATACCTTAACGTACCGGATCTACAAAGGTCCATCAACACCGATATCACGGTCCCCAGCGGGTTAAGGGGTTAGAATATACCCGCGGTAGATATGCCTGTCATAAGAGGCGACTAAAATACCAAATACATTCAAAGGATTGAGTAGCGCAACCCTTGCAAGGGGTTGCTAGCGCAATATATAGCTTCTCCAACCCAATTTTCAACCTCACCTATCCGTGGCGAATCCTGTTTCATTAGCAGCCGAGGCTCTGCCGCACCAAAACTCTTCATGGATCTAGGGGGTGGGCTCATAGTAGAACGTAAAAAATTTTTCACGCGAGACAATAGACTAAGTTCCAAAGTAGTGGAAGGAGTAGGGTCTGCGGTATACAGTGCTGATCCGGAAATAAGCAGATCCTACAGGCTGCCGGATTACTGTAGCGTTTTCCAAGCGGAAATATTAGCCGTAACCAAAGCAGTAGAAACCCTGGAAGAGAATAGCTTAAGCTGCAACCGTGTTAACTTTTATATTGACAGTCAAGCAGCAATTAAGACAATAATCTCGCATAGCACAGCATCTGAATGCGTGTTAGAGTGTGAGCAGTCTCTGGAGAGAATCGGGACAGGGAGAAGCATATATCTATATTGAGTCCCAGGGTAAATGGGAATAGATGGGAATGAAAAAGCGGACGAACTAGCTAAAAAGGGCGCATCCCTTGAAGCTTGCTCCGTACACGTCCCAATTATACTGGGCGAGATTAAGCGAAGGCGAGAGGTGCACATGATCGACCAAGCGGGAAAGGCGTGGGTTCAAGCGCGGGGCTGTAAAGTGTCGAAGACTATGTGTAGGTCTTACAACCTTAGACTAACAAAAATGCTTCTATCATTAAAAAGAGGACTGCAGACTCATGACGGGTATTCTGACTGGACACTGCCTTCTTGAGTCACATGCCTTTAAATTAGGCTTGGTCAATGATAGCAGATGTAGGAAGTGCGGGTTGGAGGAGGAAACGATCGAGCACGTTCTGTGCTCGTGCCCTGCACTTGCCAGGCTAAGACTCCAGCTATTAGGAGTGATACATCTGTCAGATCTAGAAGCAGCAAGTGGCTTGAGTCCTAGGAAGCTTGTATTATTTGCCAAGAGGACGGAGTTATTTTATAACATAGGCCCTGGTTTTTGATAGGGTTTTTCAGTTTGGTCGTTAAAACAAACTTCTGGTAACAATACGGACTCAATCAGTCTATGTGAGGTCCTCATGGACCGGCCAGTTCAACCTAACCTAACCTAACCTAACCAATAGACTAAAAGAACGCTCCCCTTCAGCCACACTGACTGGAAGTGTGTAAAATATTGTTAATGCTATGCAGATGTTCAGAAATAATACTTCCATCTTCAAGTCATGAAATTTGTTCAGAAGTTGAAATGGCAGCAGCGAATCACTCCCCAAATGGATGGCTTTGAGATGAATAATTTCATCTATTAGATCCGTAGAAATATCGATACCATAAATCGTGCAGAATGCCGCTGCCTTTTCTCTGAGCTCTTCTTCCGTCAGATCCTGATACTTCCACAAAAAACTAAATATAATCACAATGTCATAAACGGTTTCGAAACGTCTTGTCATGTTACCAATCAAGCAGTCCAAAAGAAGGTAAAAAACTTGCTGTTTGAATTGAGTTTCGGAATCACACTCAGGTGATTCGCCAGGTAATTCATCGAACTGGCGCTTTCTTATCTTCCTTCTTTTCTCTGCGAAGGTATTCACAACGCCTATACTCCCTGCCAGAATCTTATATGCTTGAAGATGATGATATGATCGACCAATGATCCCTGAACTTCTTCAAAGGCTACGTATATTTTCTGTTTCTACGTCCAGTGTGGCATTTCTAGCTTGCAGTACCAGATTTCGATGGTTGATTACCATCAACACTTTGAGCCAAATGAAGGCTAAGAGGATACACTCAAATTTCCCCATATATGCTTCAATACCTTTCAAATCCGTTACTGTTTCTGAACTCAGATTCAAAAGCTTGATTTCATCAATAGCTTTCAATATTTGGGGAATGTGAGGTGCGAAAGGTTTCACACTATCCACACGAGCAGACCATCGTGTTTGTGACATGCGGTGCAAGGAGCAATTAGTTTTTTCCTTGAGAATTTCCCATCTCTTCTGCACAACATTCAGCAGCTTGCACTCCACATAAATTTAAACTATGACAAGCACAAGGTGCAAATATTGCCAGGGAGTTATCTCTCAGGATATGACTCTGCGCTCCTTTGTAATGACCGCTTATATTACTGCCATTATCATACTCTTGCCCACGGCAGTCATCCAGTGGAATATTGTGCTTTTTTAGAGTGCTGCGAATCAGCTCAGCGATAGCTTCTCCTGTTTTTGCGTTACAATCGACAAACTCTAAGAAGCGTTCTTGGATTTTCCATTTTCCGGAGTCCCTGTCTAATAAAACATAACGCAATAAAACAAGTAAAGAAGGCTAAGTTCGGGTGTAACCGAACATTACATACTCAGCTGAGAGCTTTGGAGACAAAATAAGGGAAAATCACCATTTAGCAAAATGAACCTAGGGTAACCCTGGAATGTGTTTGTATGACATGTGTATCAAATGAAAGGTGTTAATGATTATTTAAAACGTAGTGGGCCTTAGTTCTATAGGTGGGCGCCTTTTCGAGATATCGCAATAAGGGTGAACCAGGGGTGACTCTAGAATGTCTTTGTACGATATGGGTATCAAATTAAAAGTATTAATGAGGGTTTTAAAAGGGAGTGGTTTTAGTTGTATATGTGAACGCGTTTTCGAGATATCGACCAAAATGTGGACCAGGGTGACCCAGAACATCTTCTGTCGGGTTCCGCTAATTTATTTATATATGTCATACCACGAACAGTGTTGGGAAAAAATCAATACTATATGTTTGATAGCAATTTTTATTTAAATTATTTTAGCGCTTCAAAAAATTATAGTTTAAACAAGAAAATTTTCCCCAATGAATTAAAAATCAAAGGTAAAACTCCTTTCTCAATATTATTGACATGGATTGCTATGAAATATAAAATTACAGTTTGAACAGCAAGTATCTGTAACAGCAAGTGTCTGTAACATCCTCTCCCCCGTTAAAATTTCACGGATTTTAACCAGCCACATCTAACCTTGCTAATTTGGTTACAGGCCGCTTAAATATTCCATATTTTGTTTTTACGGTAGCACATCTAACATTTCCATCTGCTGCTTGCATTACAGATTGAACGATCCCCTTTGGCCAATTATTTCGAGGCAAATTCGGATCTACTATAATGACAACATCATCAATTTTAATTGGATCAACCTTTTGAAACCATTTACTTCGACGTGTTAAAGTTGGTAAATATTCTTGAATCCAACGCTTCCAGAAAATATCAGCAAAGTATTGTACCTTTCGCCAGTTCTTTCGCAAGTTGCAATCGGTCTCAGAAAACTTGCCCAAGGGTTTACTACCGCTGGAAGATCCAAGCAAGAAATGATTTGGAGTTAAGACTTCATCTTCTGTGTTTTCCAAATCTACGTAAGTCAGTGGTCTGGAATTTATAATACGCTCACATTCCAGAAGCGCAGAATACAAAGTATCGTCTCTAAAAATATGATTTGGCATGATGTTGTAAAGTACTTTCTTCACGGATTGTATTAAACGCTCCCAACTTCCACCCATATGTGGTGCTGCTGGTGGATTAAAATGCCATGTTGTTGATGAAGTAACAAACTTTTCAGCTATCTGTTCAAAATCCAATTCACAAACTGCTTTCTTTAATTCAGTTTCAGCGCCATGAAAGTTTGTACCATTGTCGCAATAAATCTCGATCGGTATACCTCTTCGCGCAATGAAATTCTGAATTATCATTATGCAGGTGCTTGTTGTCATATCTCTTGCGATCTCGATGTGAATTGCCCTCACAGTGAGGCAAGTGAATAAGACACCCCATCGTTTTTCTTGATGGCGAGCCACTTTGACTTGCATCGGTCCAAAGTAGTCAACACCAACATAAGAGAATGGACGTGCGAATGTGGATAGTCGGGACCGTGGTAATGTAGCCATTTCTGGAACCGCTGGCATAGATGCTGTATTTCTGCAAAACTGACAAAGCCTACGCACTCTTTTAAGTTCCACTCGTAAACGAGGTATGTAGAATTTTTGTCGGATTTCATTTAAGCAGGTATCATGGTGCATATGACGCAGCTCTTCATGAAAATGGCGAATTATAAGAGTCGTTCCATAATTGTTTTTTGGCAAAATAATAGGTCGCTTTGAGTTTTCGGGTATAGTCAGCGCTAAATCGATTCTACCTTTTATACGAAGTACATTATTTTCATCTAAATATGGCGAACACTTGAAAATAGGACTAGCTTTTTGAATATTGCGTTTTTGTTTCAGAGTAGCAATTTCATCCTTAAAAGTACTAAATTGTATTTTTCGATATATGTAATTTTCTGCCATTGCTAATATTAAACTTTTATTTGGCATGTCGTAATCCTTGTTCATCTTTAGGGCTATCCTCTTCTTTAGCTTAAGACCAAACATGAAAATAGTAGCAGTAACTCGTAAAAGGCGATTCCAGCTTGAAAATTTGTTCAAGTCCAGACAATTATCGTCGAAATTTTCCATAACGTGAACAAATGCTATATGTGGTCTTAATTCCTCCTTGGTTTCCATACTGTTCGTGATTCTTTGAGGCCACGCAAATTCCGGTTGCCACAAGAAATCTGGTCCTGCAAACCACCTACTTTTCAAATCAAACTGGAAAGGTTTCTTCCATTTTGTAGCATCATCTGCAACGTTAAGCTTAGTAGGCACATATCGCCATTCTGAAAGCTTACTTCCTTCGAGGATTTCACCAATACGGTACATTACAAATTGTTTGAAGTTTCGAGGATTTGATCGTAGCCAAGAAAGGACAGTATTGGAGTCTGACCAAAAAGTTCTGCTGTTTACCTGCAGATTGTGCTGCTTGCAAATCATATCACCTATTCGAACTCCTAGTACTGCGGCCATCAGCTCAAGACGAGGGATGGAAACTGGTTGTTTCGGAGCGACCTTTGCTTTAGCAAACACAAGGCATACATTCAGTCCAGAGGATGAGTTTATACGAAAAAATCCTACAGCTGCATATGCCAATTCACTGGCATCTACGAATATGTGGAGTTGAATATCTGAGTCTGAGTTTATTAGGTACCATCTTGGAATTTTAACTTTTTCTATGTCGGGTAGTAGCTTCAACCAAATAAGCCACTTCTTAAACACTTCTTCGCTAATTTCATTTAACCAACCTTCAGTTGTTCTCCAGACTTCTTGTAATATAATCTTAAGATAAATAACGTAGTGTGAGAGGAAACCTAGCGGATCGAATAAAGACATCAGAGTACGTAAGACATCTGTCTTTGTCGGTTTTTTATGCCCATTGAGAATATCCTCATCCACTCGATACAATTTTAAGCAATAAGTGAACACATCACTCTCAGTAGACCACCACATACCCAGGATTTTTTCATTTCCCATTTCAGATGACTGATCCTTGATGGGTACAGGAGTTTCTTCTTCTATCTCTCCAAGACTTTTTAATACAGCTCTAGAGTTGGATTTCCAATTTCGTATGAAGAAACCGCCTTCTTTATGGATAAATCTAACTTCCTTTGCTAACCGAATCGCATCTTCCTCAGTATCCGCGCCGTCTAATAAATCATCTACGTAATGATGGTGCATGATCGAGTCTGCGGCTCTCGGAAACTCACCTGCAAACTCTAATGCGTTTTTGTTTTTAACATATTGTGCTGATGTTGGAGAGCAGGCTGCGCCAAACGTCATCACTTGCATTACATATACGTCAGGCTTTCTTTGAACCTCGTTGTTTCTCCAAATGAATCGCTGTGCGTTTTGGTTAGATTTTAGAAGCCGCACCTGGTGAAACATTTCTTTTATGTCAGCACTTATGACGAATTTAAAAGTTCGAAAACAGAAAAGTACAGATAAGAGCGGAGTCAACAAGTCTGGACCCTTAAGCAGCATGGAATTCAGAGAAGTTCCACGAACTTTAGCAGCTGCATCCCAAACAAGTCGAACTTTCCCAGGTTTGTTCGGATTAATTACTGTGAAAATAGGTAGATACCATATAATTCCACTATTTTCAAAAACTTCATCTGGAGAAAGTTTTCGGGCATATCCCTTTTCAACTAAAGAAAGTATTTGCTGATTTATAATAGGTATATGCTCCGGACCAGACTTTGTCTCTAGACAAGTTAAGCGTTTCAAAGCCGCAGGATAACTGTTTGGAACTGCAGGTATATTATCTCGCCATAACAAACCTGTCTCAAAACGATTTCCTATTCTCCTTGTCGTTGATTGTAAAATTTTATTTGCACGTTCATCTTCGGGTGACTTGAGATCGACTGTTTTGCCTATATTTTCGAGTGAAAGGTAACTGGAAACAATTTCATGTAACCTTTTTAACTCGGATTCACAATCGCATTCTTCGATTTTATGGAAACCCATGGTGTTGTTTGTGGTTTCATTTCCTCCATGAATTACCCAACCAAGTCGAGTTTTAGATGCAAACGGTGCATATGGAAATCCTTCCCTAGTCTTCAAACTGTTGCATAAATATCCATTGTTGAGCCCAATAAGAACTTGTGGCACGGCATTTTCGTAAAACTCCAAAGGTATATCCCTCAAATGAAAATAGCATGACAAATCTTCCTTTGTGACACTTTGTACTGGAAGTGCTAAGTTTTTGACAGTGTGGGCGTTTAAAATATCATACTTCTTGGCATTCGGATGTCGCTGTGAAATTTGCAGGTTTACTAATTTAGAACCATCTTCATTGCGTGTAGTATCCGATGTCCATTTCAGGCACAAATTTTTCGGTTCCCCTTTAAGATCTAATTTTTCGCATAAATTTCTCTCCAGGAGAGTAACGTTAGATCCGTCGTCTAGAAAGGCAAAAGTATCAACCTTTCGGTTGATATTATATAGTGTAACCGGAACTATTTTAAAATATGTTTTATTTCTACTTAACTGATTGGAATGAGCGGTAACAACTATAGATTTGGGTGCAAAATTATGCAGGAGCTTGTGGTGCCTTGCTTCGCAGCCATTAATACTGCATTTTATCTCAGAGCAGCGAAAATTTCCATGCTTCTGCAAACAAATTCTACACAACTTCTTCTGCTTCACCTGGTCCCACCTCTCTGAAAGCGTCATTGCGTTGAACTTCACACAATTCGTTGCTATATGGTTCCCATTACAAATACTGCAGGTTGACTTCAAATTCTCCCTTTCGTGGGTATGCAGACTTCCGCTAACTTTAAAAATACCTGGACTAACTTTAACAATAGCTTCCGAGACGTTTAGTAGCCATTTTGAGAATGAACAAATATCGGCTTCTTCGTTTATACTGTACAATGCCCAATTCATCTTTATTTGAGGAGGCAGCTTATCAACCATCTCCTGAAGTAATAGGGGATTTTTCATGTGGGACTCTAATCCAGATGCTTCAATTGTTGAACACAGGTTTCGGACAGTAACTGCGTAAGATACAAGCGTGTCTAATTTGTCAGCTCGTGGTGGTACTTCGGACAGAAGTTTACTCAACAAATCGTAGATGATAATTTCCGGGCGACCAAATATCATTTTCAAAGTTCGTATTACCTCAGCGACATTTTTTGGGATTAAAAGAAGAGAGCTTACCACTTCCAACGCTTTTCCTCTGAGACATTTCTGGAGTCGTAAAAGATTTTCAGCATCACTAAAGTTACATAATTTATTGCTTTCTTGATACGAGCTGTAGAAAAGCGGCCATTCTTCCGGTTTTCCTGTGAAGATTGGAAGCTCCTTTCCAAAGCTTTGGCGTATTGCAAGTTGTACATTGGTAAAAGGTTGGAGTGGCTGTGATGCTTCTTTCTGAGGTTGAACTTGCGCAACCCATGCCTTTGTTCTCGATTCGGGTTCAACGCAGCTGCCTTTTCCTTCTGAAACTTCAACTTCTGTTAGCAATTGCATTCTCTTCTCGTGATACTGTTTTTCACGTTCCGCGCGCTCTAACTCCAAGCGTTGTAGCTCTAAATTTATTTTCCGTCGATTCGAACTTGATTTTGAGTTCGCTACAGCCGTTCTTGTTGTCCTTCCACTTCGGGCTGACCTTACTTCCTCACTCTCCCTGCATTTAATGCACTTCCAAGGATGGGTTTCGACTTCAGAAGTCACTCCGGCGCAGTTGTAGTGATTCCAGGCATCACATACGTCGCATTGGACCATCTCGTCAGTATCGCCATGATTGCAGAGAGTACAGCTTTGGCCATTTGTTTTCGGAGGTGTACGAAACATTTTTAAAATTCACAATTTGCGCGGCGTATATTGAAATTAATAAAACGATATAATTAATAATATATAATTTTTTGAAGAATGTTGGGAAAAAATCAATACTATATGTTTGATAGCAATTTTTATTTAAATTATTTTAGCGCTTCAAAAAATTATAGTTTAAACAAGAAAATTTTCCCCAATGAATTAAAAATCAAAGGTAAAACTCCTTTCTCAATATTATTGACATGGATTGCTATGAAATATAAAATTACAGTTTGAACAGCAAGTATCTGTAACAGCAAGTGTCTGTAACAAACAGTATTCCTGCCAAAATTCCAAGGGCTTTTGATTTCGCCCTGCAGAACTTTTTCATTTTCTTCTACTTAATATGGTAGGTGTCGCACCCATTTTACAAAGTTTTTTATAAAGTTATATTTTGCGTCAATAAACCAATCCAATTACCATGTTTCATCTCTTTTTTCGTATTTGGTACAGAATTATGGCATTTTTTTCATTTTTCGTAATTTTCGATATAGGAAAAGTGGGCGTGGTCATAGTCGGATTTTGACCATTATTTATATCAAGATAAAGTGAGCTCAGATAACTACGTGAACTAAGTTTAGTAAAGATATATCGATTTTTGCTCAAGTTATCTTCTTAGGGGCCGAGCGGAAGGACAGACGGTCGACTGTGTATAAAAACTGGGCGTGGCTTCAACCGATTTCGCCGATTTTCACAGAAAACAGTTATCGTCATAGAATCTATGTCCCTACCAAATTTCACAAGGATTGGTAAATTTTTGTTCGACTTATGGCATTAAAAGTATTCTGGACGAATTAAATGAAAAAGGGCAGAGTTACGCCCATTTTGAAATTTTCTTTTATCTTTGTATTTTGTTGCACCATATCATTACTGGAGGCGAATGTTGACATAATTTACTTTTATACTGTAAAGATATTCCATTTTTTGTTAAAATGAGACTTAAAAAAATTTTTTTTTAAAAGTGGGCGTGTTCGTCATCCGATTTCGCAAATTTTTATTTAGCACACATATAGTAAAAGAAGTAACGTGCCTACCAAATTTCATCATGATATCTTCAACGACTGCCAAATTACAGCTTGCAAAATTTTTAAATTACCTTCTTTTGAAAGTGGGCGGTGCCACGCCCATTGTCCACAATTTTTCTAATTTGCTATTTTGCGTCATAAGGTCAACGCACCTACCAAGTTTCATCGCTTTATCCGTCTTTGGCAATGAATTATAGCACTTTTTCGGTTTTTCGAAATTTTCGATATCGAAAAAGTGGGCGCGGTTGTAGTTCGATTTCGTTCATTTTAGATAGCGATCTGAGATGAGCGCCCAGGAACCTACATACCAAATTTCATCAATATACCTCAATTTACTCAAGTTATCGTGTTTACAGACGGACGGACGGACATGGCTAAATGAATTTCTTTTTCACCCAGATCATTTTGATATATAGAAGTCTATATCTATCTCGATTAGTTTATGCCGTTACGGATTACCGTTATGCGAACAAAGTTAATATACTCTGTGAGCTCTGCTCACCTGAGTATAAAAATATCCAAAACGGTATCAAATGCGCGGAAAAGTATGCAACATTTACTACCATATGGCACACGGAATATATACTTTTAAATGGAACTTAGGCGGTTATTCCTTATGACCACTTCTTTCTTAATGTTGCATACCTTTCTGCGCACTTGATATGGATACTTTGATAAATATATAATACAATTTTAGCATGAAATACACATGTGGTACATACAAGCATAAGTAATATTTTTTATACTCAGCGCGCTTTGCACACATAGTATATTAACTTTGATTGGATAACGCTTGGTTGTACAGGTATAAAGGAATCGAGATAGATATAGACTTCCATATATCAAAATCATCAGTATCGAAAAAAAATTTGATTGAGCCATGTCCGTTCGTCTGTCCATCCGTCCATCCGTCTGTCCGTTAACACGATAACTTGAGTAAATATAGAGATATTTTCACCAAATTTGGTACACGAGCTTATCTGGACACAGAATAGATGGGTATTGAAAAATGAGCGAAATCGGATGATAACCACGCCTACTTTTTAAGTATATAAAATTTTGGAAAACACAAAAACCTGATTATTTAGTAAATAATACGCCTATAATGTTGGAATTTCATATGTGGACTGATATTGAGACTCTTGATAAAAATTTGAAAATTTTTTTAAATGGGCGTGGCACCGCCCACTTGTGATAAAATCAATTTTACAAATATTATTAATCATAAATCAAAAATCGTTAAACCTATCGTAACAAAATTCGACAGAGAGGTTGCCTTTACTATAAGGAATGCTTTGAAGAAAAATTAACAAAATCGGTTAAGGACCACGCCCACTTTTACATAAAAGATTTTTAAAAGTTCGTGGATAATATATTTGCAAAAAAGAGCTTTATATCAACGGTATTTCATTTCCCAAGTGGATTTATAACAATAAATAGGAAAAACTTCAAATTTTTAAAAATGGGCGTGGCACCGCCCCTTTTATGACTAAGCAATTTTCTATGTTTCGGGAGCCATAACTCGAAGAAAAATTAACGGATCGCGACTCTGTTCATATCCGTTATTTCCGCAAGTCCTCTTATTGATGTGACTGCCCGGGGATATATGGTGAGGTGTCCTCCTTCCCTCTTTTGCTATCGAGCGAAAATTTGCATTCGTAAAAGTAGTGGGTTAAGTCGTCTTCATTTGTGCAGTATAGGGTTTTCAAATTTAGTTCGAAAATTTATTCCGTCCACTTCCCTGCATACTGCTGCTCCACTATCGTTTCTCCTCATTCCTATATGCCAACAACAACTCTATTAGCATTCCCATTTCCTTTAAACAGCGAGAGGTCAGAAGCTGGACAGGGTACACAAATTTTCCCTATAGCAGGAAATATTTCTAGAAAAAATGGACGAGATCGGTTAAAGACCACGCCCACTTTTATATAAAAGATTTTTAAAAGGGTTGTGGACGAAAATAATAAGCTTTATCTTAGCGAAAAAGAGCTTTATATCAAAAGAATTTTACTTTCTAAATTGAATTATAACATTAAATTGGAGAACACTAACATTTTTGAAAATGGGTGTGGCACCGCCCCTTTACGACTAAGCAATTTTCTATGTTTAGGGAGCCATAACTCGAAGAAAAATTAACATATCGTAATGAAATTGGGTACACATATTTTCTTTATAGCAGAAAATATTTGTAGTAAAAATGGACGGGATCGGTTAAAGACCACGCCCACTTTTATATAAAACATGTTTAAAACGGTCGTAGACTAGAATAATAAGTTATAACTTAGCAAAAAATAGGTTTGAATCAATGATATTTCACTTATCAAGTTTTATTGTAAGAGGAAATAGGGAGACATTTTTTTTAAACGGGCGGTGCCACGTGTTATGTAGAAAAGTAATTTATCTGAAATGAAATGTACAATTGAAGATCACGCTGAGTATATAATGTTCGGTTACACTCGAACTTAGCCTTCCTTACTTGTTTGATTTCATTATATCTGATACTGGCTCTGTGTAGTAAGAGCTGCTATCATTGAGCTTCCTTGTCAGTTATGTAGTCGGTACTGCGTGGCTGCCTTTTATTTGTTACATATGTTTATGGAAACGTGTGTTACTCGTTTCCGTTGATGGCATCGTCACAAAGCTGACAGCTGTGCTGTGATGGGTCGATGGTGTTGGCGATAATGTCTGGACATGACCTCAATTGAAGTGGTTCATGTCATTCAGTGTGTTTGTTATTTGCTCGTGTTTTTTTTTGCATAAAAATATCATTTCGTGTGTATTTGGTTTTGTGTGGGTGCGTGTATATGGTTCATGTCCGCCTATCATCTTGATGCAAAATGTGCATGTTCTAATAAATGTTGCTGCTGCAAATTCCATGTGGGTGATCATTTCCTTGTATATGTAAACAAACACATGCATTCATGCTTCCATAAAGTTATAGATTCTCACAAATGTTCGATAAATTTAATAAATTCTTACCTGTTCTAATTCTGTGGTCTGGACCTATATGATTTTAATCATGAAATAGTTGGGCGTGATCAGAGTAGTTGCTGAATTTTCTAACACTGTAAAATATCACTCAGGCTGTCCAGCTTCTGGCTTCTCGCTGTCTAAAGGAAATGAGAATGCTAATACAGTTGTTGTTGACATACAGGAACAAGGAGAAACGATAGTGGAGCAGCAGTATGCAGCGAAGTGGACGGAATTAATTTTCGAACTAAATTTGGAAACCCTATACTGCACAAATGAAGACGACTTAACCAACTACTTTTACGAATGCAAATTTTCGCTCGATAGCGAAAGAGGGAACAAGAGACACCTCATCATATATCCCCGGGCAGTGTCATCAATATTATGACTTGCGGAAATAACGGAGATGAGCAGAGTCGCGTGGATCATATTTATCAGAGTAGCTAAAGAGTTCACGTAGCGCCCATCCATAGCAGAGGTTAAGTCAAAAGAGGTACGGAAAATTTAGCAAACCGTGGGATGTTAGGATTTGGGCCGCAGCGCCTCAAAACAGATGGTTGGTACTATACTCTGAGCTCTGGCAGGGAGACTTAAAATCCGGGAGAGTTGCGCAAAGCATTTCCCCTTCAACAAAAAGCAAGAAAGATAATCTCTTCGACCTTCCTCCTCATTTTGCTATCACAGTCGCTCGAGCTGTTCTAAGTTTTTCTGATTATTGAATCTATCTGTACTGAAATTACCGAACTTTAGTTATTCACCCAGTTTCTTTCAGCTTTCATAAATACCTTCCTAGAGACAGAGTATCTGAAACAAGAGTTACCATTATATGTCCCTATTATCAACATTTTACTAACGTAAATTAAACAAACAAGAAAATGTGAAAACATTTTTATCTTGTTACCGTGAAAAAGAAACTGAACAAAAAACATAAAATATCCAACCTCACCAAATTTTGTTGGAAAAAAGTTGTGTAAAACAATAAAAGTGGGAAACAGGCTCTCGTTCGTTGTTTGGCATACAGTCTGAGTGATATTTCCGCTGTAGTTGTAGTTAGTACTAACATCAATGTCATCAATATGGTTTTGAAAGGGTGAATGTCATTAACATGAATTTCCAGATGTACATATATATGTACATATAAGTACATAAAAACATATTGGTATCAGAAGGGAGTTAACACCCCAGCGGGTTAGGGGGCTTGTGGTATTTTTTTATTCCGCACCACGTGGGACCGCCGTTAGGCATAATGTCACGGGGGGGGGGGGGGGGGGGGGGGAAGGCGATATAGTCGCCACTACTTCGTATGCGCACTTCTCTGCGCTCCCTTTCAGCATGCATCAATTTCGTCATTACTGTAAAGGCCATCTTGCTCAACGCAGATCAACAATCTATTTTTCCGCACATCCGTGGAACTAAATTCCTCCTCTCCAAAAACTCTGTGTACAGACAGTCTTTCGCCGTGAAAACGAGGGCAGTGAAACATTACATGTTCTGCGCTTTCCAATTCGGAGGGACAGTGTGGACAGCTACCCTACATGCTATTCGTATAGCAGTAATAAGGTAGGCTACTAGTATATCTTTTTGGTGCACAAGTTAGTTTTGAGTCTCCTGATTACTCCTAGATATTTCAAGGAAGGCTTTGAATTTATTTGATAATCTCCTATGGTTAGGACAAACTCATCCACAGTCCGCTTTGAGCTCACCAGAACCACTTCTGCCTTATTGCTAGCCATCTCCAGCCCCATGTTCGTCAGCCATTCCTTTATTCTTTCCACGGCGTCATTACATAATGCTTGGAGCAGATCAAGTTTCTTGGCCACTGCTACTACGATATCACTGCTACTACTAATATCATCTGTATAGCCGGGTTAGGGGGCTTAGAATATACCCACGGCATGTATGCCTGTCGTAAAAGGCGAATAAAATACCAAATTGATTAAAGGGGGTGTGTAGCGCAACCCTTTCAAGCCAGCGCAATACATAGCTTATCCAACGTAATTGTCAACCTCAACTACCTGTGGCGAATCGTGTTTCTTTAACAGCCGACGCTCCGGCGACCCCAAGTTCCTTATGGATCTATGGGGTGGGAGGGCGGTATGGTCTAGAAGTTTTCATGTGGTCATACCAAATCTTACCCGAGATGGTCGGGATAGTACCTTAATGGTGCTTTTTAACGGAACGTACCGGATATGTATCCGGCAAAGGACCATCAATATCGATAACACTCTCCAAGGCCTTCGGGGAGTATCCTTATCGCTTCAACAAGAACAACAACAACAAGGAAGTTAACGGGAGGCCCTTTCATTGTCTCCTTCAGACCATTGAATAGTGGATACTTTTCATCTCAATTAACGCCAAAACGAGGCATAGACGGAGGAGGGGTGGAAGTATTGCTAAATATACAAAACTAGGGCAAGATTTGAAGTTGAGAGGGGATATATACTTTGAACTTTAAGTAGTATGCAATTTTGGCAAAATGGTGGCTGACACGCCCCTTTCTTAGATCTAGCCAAATACGTTATATCCCCACATGAATGTGGAGAAGATAGATAGAGATTTAGCTAAGGTAAATATATCCTACAATTGTTTGAGATGAGTGGGAGGGGAAAAAGGACAAACAACTATATAAAGGTGGAAAACCAGGGGAAGAGGGGAGGGGTAGAGATAGTTAATAAGTTTAAGAAATATGCCATTTGGGGAAAGTGGGTTATGCCACGCCCCCCACACAGAAAAAAGTGTTATTCACTGTATCTCTGAAAACATTTTAAGTATACATATGATGAGAGAATTGGAAAAGATTAAGATTATGTGGGAAAAAGAAAATGAAAGGAAATGAATTGAAAAGAAAACGCCAAAGGGAAAAGAAATATGAACAGGAAAAAGAATGATGAGAGAAAGGGGTAGGGTGACGAGGAAAGGTAGGCTTTGGAAGGGGAAGACAGAGTGAGAGGAGTAGAAATGAATGGTAAGAAGAAAAGTAATCACAGATCAGAAGAACAAATAGAGGAAGTGAACGAAAGGGATGAGTTGTGAAAAACGAAAGGGAGAGAGAGGAAGATTAAAAGAAAGAAGAAGGGCATTAAAAAGGTTGTGGGAAAAGAAAAGAAGGACAGGATACATCAGAACAAGTAGAAGAGAGAAGGAGAAGAAGAAGAGTAAAAATTAAGCGGCTGTTGGAGACGTAGCAATAGGGAGTGGAAATGCCGAAAGAAAAACTAAGAGAAATAGGACGGGAAGGGAAAGGGGAAAAATACGAAGCAGAAGAAGAAGAAGTGAAGGAGAAGGAGAAGTGGCAGTTAAGGGGCGTTGAAAGAGCCAAGGAAAGCAGTGGGAGCAAATAAACGGGAAAAGGCAGAGGGAGACCGCGGAAGAGCGAATAAGAACGAGATGGTTGGCCTAGGAAAGGGAGACGAAGAAACGGGAGAAGAATAAAAAATAGAGGAACAGCAACATGAAGAAGATGGTACGGACGAGTCAGCACAAGAAGGGGAAAAAAGAGGAGGAAAAATAAAAGGAAAAAAGACATGAAGAAGAAAGAGAATTAAATGAAGAAGAAAGAGAACTAAATAAGAAAACAAGAAAGAGAAGACGAAAAAAAGAAGGGAATGAAGCTAAAAAATATGATGAAGAGGCAGAAAAAGAAGAATAAGAAGGAGAAGATGATGAAGGAAGAAAAATAAAGAATGAAAAAATTGAGAGTAAAAGCTAGAAGGCCGGATATAAAGAGTGACATAAGGCCAACGGCCATAACGTCAGTTGAACTTATGACCACTTTAAATGGTCGCAAATTAAGTATCCTCTGGGTAGCCGCTAAACACCCGTTTAGCGGTGAGCTAATGTGAGAAGGCGACAACCTGGCTAGGCCACTCTGACATAATCGGTTTAAGGGTGTATAAAATACTCACTGCACTAAGCACTTTATTTGAGTGGAAAGAGGGCACACGTATATATGTATATCGTATATTCACAATTGGGGTTTTTATTTTAAATATAAACCAAAATATAAAGTTTAATTTAATTAACTTCAATTATATAAATAAAGAAAATAAAACTGCGCGACGGCGGGCGGGCGATAATAAAAACTGCGTTGGGTAGCGAACACGAGCGGGCACGATAGATGCGTGAAGGCGGGTAGTTTTAGATAAACTAAAAACAATGAGAGTGAGAGCCGTGGTGGCTGGCAAGCCACAGCTGAGCTGCACTGCCTGCGCTTGGCCGCACTGGCCGGGTGTTGCCAGACGGAGGGGGGCGGACTTAGTCCGAAAATTGGATCATGTCTTCAACATTGTCTTCCATTGGATCTTCGGACATAGGGGAGAGCGGTCGGGAGTTGAGGACCGCCTCTATGCGTACTAAGAGGGTAGTAAGCTCTTCGAAGGAGAACTTCTGGTTTCCTGCTACTTTCGTAAAGTGTATCTTGAAACTTTTCACGGCCGCTTCCCATAGCCCACCCATGTGTGGAGCGTATGGTGGGATGCATTTCCATGAGAATCCGTGAGTTGCATATTTTTCTGCGACGTCTGTAGCGACTTCCTTGAGAAATGTGGTGAATTCCCTTTGAAATACGCGTTGTGCGCCGACGAACGTCTTTCCGTTGTCAGAAAATATCTGATGGGGTAGGCCACGGCGACCAGTGAATCGGGCAAAGGCTGCGTTGAAGGCGTTGGTGGTGAGGTCAGAACACACTTCTAAATGAACAGCCTTTGTGGAAAAACAGACGAACACACAAACGTAAGCTTTCACATACGAAGCTCTGCGAAGGGGAGAAGTTTTTACCATAAATGGTCCAGCAAAATCGACTCCTGTTGTATGAAAGGGTAGAGAATATGTTGACCTCTCGGGTGGCAAGGCTGCCATTATCTGCGTTTTCATCTGCTGTTTATAGATGGTGCAGGTTTTGCAGTGGAAGACGAGCTTTTTGACCTTTTGCTTCAAACGTGGAATGTAGTACTGTTGCTGTACCATTCGGATCATCAGCTGTTTGTCGGCGTGCAGCAAGTTCGAATGGAGGAAGTCTAACAGAAGAGAACAAAATCGAGAGTTTTCGGGTATGATAATTGGGTGCCGCTCATTAAAGCTATAGGTGGCATATGCTAATCTTCCAGAAACTCGCATGATTCCTGAGTCATCTAGCATGGGGTTTAATGTCAGAAGGGTGTTCTTTCTGGGTAAGGGTCCTGACGTTTGAAGCAGCTCTATCGTGTCTCCGTAATGATTCCGTTGAGTTTGAATGAAGATTTTGATTTTGGCATCATTCACTTCGGCGTGGGTGAGGTTGAGCGTGGCTGGAACTTTCAGTTTCCTTGCTTTCATATAGGCCACGACTCTAAGCGCTCGAGAAAATGACGAAAAACGGTCGATTATATCTTTATTTTCTTCCTGCAGGGTGTGGAATACTTCCACATGTCGTTGTTCGGGGGGAGTTGGGTGGTGAGAAATATCCTTTGGCCACGAAGTTGATGGATTGATAAGCCAATTAGGTCCTTCCCACCATAATGGACATTGGACTAAATCCTGAGGCTTGCAGCCTCGAGTGCCCAAATCCGCTGGGTTATCCTTACTGGAAACGTGCCTCCAAGTGGCGTTGTCAACGTTCTTAAGAATTTCAGAGGTTCTGTTGGCGACATACGTTTTCCAGGTATGGGGTGGTTTTTCTAACCAGGCCAGTACGATGGCAGAATCGCACCAGAGAATGAGTTCGTGTTGGGGTAGATTCAGCTCACTTCGCAGCTGTTTCACTAGCTTGGAGAGTAAAACTGCTCCACAGAGTTCCAACCGTGGAAGACTCACGGTTTGGAGGGGTGCTACTTTGCTTTTAGCAGCTAGCAAATGGGATGAAAAACTATTTTCATGGGTTTGTACTCGTAAATATATACAGGCACAAAATGCTTTTTCTGAAGCATCTGAGAATCCATGCAGCTGGATTAGTTTATCGGGGGAATACTGTACCCACCTAGGGATTTTAATGTCTCTGATATGAGGTAAATTTTCATAAATTGAGGTCCATTTTTCGAGAGCTCCGGGCTTCACGTCCTCGTCCCAATCCGTTCCTTCCATCCAGAGTTGTTGCAGCAACATTTTGGCAAGAATCATTATTGGTGAAAGCCATCCTGCGGGGTCAAACAGTTTTGCAACTGCTGATAAAATCTGCCTTTTTGTAGTCGTGTTTTCTGCTGATGGTGGATCATACGTGTATGTGAAGGTGTCGGTTAGCGCGTTCCACTGAATTCCAAGGGTTTTTGGGGAACTCGAATCATGGAATTTAAGGAAGTCGACGTCTAGCAAATCAGGGTCGGGAACGGGTTTTAAAATTTCAGGGTGATTTGCCGACATCTTCCTCAAAGGGAACCCTGCCGATTTTAAGGCTTCGATAGCTTGAGTCATAGAGTTCAAAGTGGACTGTATATTATGACCGCCTGACAAAATATCGTCGACATACGTTTCATTCAACAAAATGTCTTTAGCGAGCGGATATTCATCTTGACAGTCGTGGGCGAGTTGGTGTAGGGTTCGAATCGCCAAATATGGCGCGCAATTTACACCAAAGGTAACTGTTTTTAGTCGGAAATCTTCTATCGGCAGAGTTGGGTGTTTTCGAAAAACGATTCGATGAAAATCTTTATCTTCTTCATGGATGAGTATTTGGCGATACATTTTCTCAATATCGCCGTTGAAAACAAACTTATAAAGTCGCCATTTAAGTATGACGAGCATTAAGTCATTTTGTAGAATGGGGCCTGTATGAAGCACGTCGTTCAACGAGTTGCCAGAATGCGAAATTTTTGATGCGTTGAAGACGACTCGCACTTTTGTGGTTTTGCTGACGGGTTTTATGACAGCATGATGGGGTAGATAAAATGATAGATATTTACCATCTCTAATTATCTCTTGTTGGGAGGCGGGTTCCATGTGATCCATGGTTAAATATTCATTAAGGACTTCAAAATATTTGTCTCTTAATTCGGGTTTTCTTTCGAGGGTTCGTTCGATGCTGATATACTGCTGTTGTGCCGCGGGTCGTGAATGACCGAGTGCCAGATTGGCTGGAAATTCCGATTTGAAGGGTAGTTTTACTCTGTAGCGTCCATCTTCCTCACGAATTGTGGTTGTCCGGTAGAGTGCTTCGCAGTATTCATCATCTGCTGATCGTTGTTGGGTTTGGTGAACTTCTTCCTGTTCCCAAAATTGTCTCAAAAGTTTATTGATGGGGTCATCGGTGCATTCCGTGACATGAGTGCTGAAGGTTGATACCTTTTCAGCTACAGGGCCGCTTAATATCCATCCGAATATTGTGTTTTGGGCAAGTAATGTTCCACTCACATTTCGTAGGAGCCCTTCGGTGAGGATTTGCGGGGTGATATCGCTGCCGATTGCCACATCGATTTTAGATGGTATCGAATACTGCGGATCGGCTAACGGTAAATGGGACAGTTCTTCGAGATCGATGCTTGAAACTCTGACTGTGGGCAAGAACTTCGTTAGTTTTGGCAAAATTATTGCTTGTGCGTCTATCATTTGGGTTAAGTCTGCTGAACAGAATGTTATCTGGCAGACTTTATTGGCATTTTTCACAACCGTTCCACCCATTCCAGATATCTGGTGGAGAGACTCTTTTGTGGGTAGACCAAGAACCTTTTGTATACGGGATGATACAAAAGTTTTTTGTGAACCTTGGTCTATTAGGGCACGAATTTTATGAAATTCGCCAGCAAAGTATACTGATACTATTGCTGTGGGTAGTAGGGTGGTTCCATGATTACTCGAGAAGAGTGAAGAAACCGGGTTTTTGTCTTGAGACTGTAGGGAGGAGGTGGCTCTTGCGGCGGCTTTCGATGTTGAGGCTCGCTCGTCGTCCGTTCTCCTAGGGGTGCCGGCTTGGGCATTTTGAGCTCTGGGGTTTGGTTGTGATTGTTGGGGTTTGGGCTGCAAATGCAGTAGCGAATGATGACGCTTTTGGCAATAAACGCACGTGAAACTACTTTTACATTCGTTCTTGGGGTGTGACGTAGACAAACAGTTTTCGCAATAACTATTTTCTCTCACAAATTTGATTCGGTCTGATACCGATAAATTTCTAAACCTAACGCAAGATTTGACTGCGTGGTATTGATTGCATAATCTACACGAAGCCGTTTTATTGAACTCCGTGTGATATGCATGGGTTCTATTATTGTTAGATTGGGTCGAGTTTTGATTCACCGTTCGTGGCGTAAAACTCGAAAATTGGGGTTTCGCCTTGCCTGGTCGATAGGTACTTATTCTCTCTACTACCTCGTATCTGCTGGTCAAAAATTTATTCATATCCTCCCAAAGTGGGAGTTCTTTTCGGGAGCTGAGGGATTGTTCCCATAGTGAAAGGCTTTCACTTGGCAGCTTGGATGAGCAGAGGTAAACGAGGATTGGGTCCCAGCCCGTTGTCGGGATTCCTTGGGTGTTAAGGGTTGACATGCAGTTGTTGATTGTTGTCTGCATCTTCTGTATTTGTTCTCCGTTTTCTGCGAAGATTGTGGGTAGGTTGAACAGCGTCTTCAATTGGTTGTCGACGAGTATCCTTTTGTTCTCGTACCTAGATCTGAGCGCTTCCCAGGCAAGCTCGAAATTATTATCGCTCAGTGGGTATTGTTTTACAATAAGCCCAGCTTGTCCTTTTGTTTTCAGGCGTAGGTGGTATAATTTTTGAGCGGGTGATAATTTAGGGTGGTTTTTATAGACTGCCGTGAACATATCTCTAAAGGATGGCCAGTCTTCGTATCCACCATGAAATACTTCGGTGTCGCATGGTGGTACTTTTAAATAAAAACCGTTTGCATTTGAATTGTTCATTGGGTGGGCGGGTATTTGTTGTTGGTTGGTGCTAGCAGTATTAAAAAGCTGTAAGGCTTCTAAAATTTCTGATTTGCATGTTTGGTAAGTTTCCAAGCATTTAGCGAATTTTTGCTCAACCGAGCCGCTAACATCTGTGTAATTATCTGAGAAACTTACTTCTCGATGGGACTCTAGCACCTTTGCCCATATTTTATCAAGATCTTCTAATTTGACCTTAAGCATACACTCTGATAAATCGGTAGCTTGGGAGGGTGACCATCTTGAGCAGTAAACCTCTACTTGGTTACCGTCATATATGAATTTCTGCAGGCATTTATCTGCAGGGGTAAATTTTTGGGTTTCGTCCGACGATTTCGGCATTATAAATTAGTTTGGTTTATTAAAAAATGGGAGCTTTTATTAAGCTGTGAAAATCGAAAAAAATTTTGTCAAAAGTGCAAAAAAAATTTTTTGAAACCAGCCTAATGTACGCTTGGTTTTTAATACGGGCTTGTCTCAGCGCTTCTGAGTACAAGTAATGTGAGTATATAATAATATAAATATTATAATATTTGTGTTCACTGAGATTTTATTTTTTATTTTTTGAGACCGGCCTAATGTGTACCGGCTTTTTGCTTTGTTATATGTACTTGTCTCAGCGCGTCTGAGCACAAGTAATATGGGTATATAGTACGTATGTATGTATTTATATATATGTATGGGTGAAATATATTTGCCGACAAACTGTGGTGTACCAACAACCTTTTGTTTGCCGTGCCAATGCACTTGATCTGTATTGACAAAGTAAATGTATGCAAAATATGTAACCGAAGATCTTCTTTGTTGATTCCTTCTATTATGTTGTTACGTATGCTCATGCAATTACTTTGTTGAGGGTGGGTTTTTGGCTTATGCAAAAAGATATACAAGTGCGTGTGGGTATTATGGGTGCATATAATTGTAGGTTTGTATGCAAAATTAATATTGGGTGCACCGGTAAAATAAACTTTTGGAAAAATGACAAAAATTTGGCAAAGTTTGTTGCTATGGGTTTTTTATAAAATATATATTATGTAATATATGTATATAAGGGTAAACTGGGCAGCGGTGCTTTTCACGCTGGAGAAATATGTAGCTCGGGTAATATTACCGAGCTAAGTGGGTATATACATATATTACATATATACGTATATATTTTTATAATTATGTAGATATTTAGCGCAACGAACTTATTGGGTATATAGAACCGAGCAGTGGATTTTCCGTTGGTACGGGAATGCAAATTTACTTGTTGAAAAATTTATATGGGTTTTTTGAAGGGACTGTACCTGTTGGTAACAGTGAGTCAGCAAATGAAAATTTTGCCGTTTAGGCTTTTGATGTGGGTTATATACCCAGGGTCCGGATCTTAAGATCGGAGGGGTATATAAATTTTGGGATTTTTTGAATTTGGGTCCGTACTTTAGACGGAGGGAATATATATGGGGGTATATATTGGGTATGTTTATAATGAAGCGGTCCGGATTCTAAGATCGGAGGGATATATATGTATGTATATATATGGGTAACAAAGTACTCACTCTGACATGTTATTTCTTCTTACGTGTTTGTGTCCTGGTTTTTGTAAAAATTCCTCTTTGTTTGTGTAGTTATTTAATGTTGTTGTTGTATCTTCGTTGTATTGTTGTGATGGTTATGTGTTTTTTTTTTCAATTAAGTTTTACAAACAAAATTGTATTTTTTGTCTTGTTTTTCTTTCCAACAATTATATTTTTATTTTTTCAAATAAATTTTTATTTCCTTTAAACTTTTCTTTCCTTTCTTCACCCACTTTTTTGTAAATAATGTGTTTTCCAAAAACTTTCTTTTTCTTTTTTTTTTTTTATTTCTTTGCACAAACTTTGTTTTAGTAAAATTAATTTTTTCCGTTTTTGTCACACCTTAATGTTTGTTTTATTTTTTGGGTATACACGTTTGGCTGTATGTATATGTTTTTTGTATGTTTCTTTTTCTGGTTTAACACCTTTGTTGTTTGTGTCCGTACCGACCGCGTTTACTTTTATATTTATTATTTATGTAAAAAATGGATTTTAATTTTTGTAGAAAAATTTGTGTTGTTTTTTATTTATTTTAATTAAATTTTTTTTTTGTCGCTGGTGCACTTTTTGGCACAAAAGGACCATGTACAAAATACTCACTGCACTAAGCACTTTATTTGAGTGGAAAGAGGGCACACGTATATATGTATATCGTATATTCACAATTGGGGTTTTTATTTTAAATATAAACCAAAATATAAAGTTTAATTTAGTTAACTTCAATTATATAAATAAAGAAAATAAAACTGCGCGACGGCGGGCGGGCGATAATAAAAACTGCGTTGGGTAGCGAACACGAGCGGGCACGATAGATGCGTGAAGGCGGGTAGTTTTAGATAAACTAAAAACAATGAGAGTGAGAGCCGTGGTGGCTGGCAAGCCACAGCTGAGCTGCACTGCCTGCGCTTGGCCGCACTGGCCGGGTGTTGCCAGACGGAGGGGGGCGGACTTAGTCCGAAAATTGGATCATGTCTTCAACAAAGGGCTAGCCGGGGGAGATTTCATCGGCAGCGTCTGTACACCTCTAGGTGCGGCTGCAAGCGGGCGTCTGTCTTGGAGCAAGCGGCTCGCTATATAAACGTGCCAAGTAATATTTTCACCCCCGCTGAGCGGGTTGTGCGCTGGGCTTGGGACCCGCCACGTAAAACCATACTCCAATGAAATATAACAACAAGCCTCGGATAAATACACTCTCTATTGATGACGACCATGGCAAACGTTTGAAGGACAATGAATTGAGGGCATGCACCTGGAACGTCCGCTCCCTGAATGGGATTGGTGCAGATGCCCGGCTGGTTGATGTCCTCGTCAAAGCAAAATCTGACATCACCGCCATCCAAGAAATGCGTTGGACGAAGCAAGGAAGAAAGAAGATCAAAAATTGTGACATATATTGGAGTGGCCATGCGAATAAGCGCAGTTTCGGCTTCGGATTCGTGGTGGGAGAGAGACTTTGTCGCCAAGTGCTGGCGTTCACGCCTGTGGACGAGCGTCTCGCCGCTATTCGAATAAAAGCAAAATTTTTTAATATATCATTCATCTGCGCCCATGCGCCGACAGAGGAGAAAGACGATGAGGTGAAAGACACTTTTTATGAACAATTAGAACGCACATACGAGCGCTGCCCCCGTCATGATATAAAAGTCGTGCTTGGCGACTTTAACGCCAGGGTGGGCAAAGAAGGTGTTTTTGGCCCTACAGTCGGAAAGTTTGCCGGTGCTCGAAACATGGTCATATCAAGCACGAGGTTCATGCATAAAAAGATACATCAAGCTACATGGCTGTCTCCTGATCGAAATACTCGCAATCAGATCGATCACGTTGTGATAGACGGACGGCATGCCTCCAGTGTTTTAGATGTGCGAACGATCCGAGGACCTAACATCGATTCGGACCATTATCTCGTTGCAGCCAAAATACGCACCCGCCTCAACGCGGCTAAAAACAAGGAACAAAAAACACAAGGAAAGCTAGACGTCGAAAAGCTTCAATCACAACAGACTGCCAATGATTTCGCAACTCGACTCTCACACCTGCTCTCTGAGGGCACAACTCATCCTGAAGGAATACAGGAGCAGTGGGAGCATATCTCCAAAGCACTTCATACTGCCGCCGAGGAAAAAATTGGTTACCGGCGGCCACGAAAAAACAACTGGTATGATGAAGAATGCCGCGTTGCAACCGAAAGAAAAGACGCTGCCTACAGGGCTACGTTAAAAGCGAGCGCGACAAGAGGAGTGTGTGAACGCTATCGTGAGTTGAAAAGGGAAGCGAGACGCCTTTTCAGGAAGAAAAAAGCAGAAGCAGAAAGGCGTGAGTGCGAGGAGCTTGAGCTGCTAGCCACCAGGAATAACGCCCGAAAATTCTACCAAAAAATACGGCGACAGACGGAAGGTTTTAAGACCGGGGCAAACTCCTGTAGGAATGAAAACGGCGACCTTGTAACTGATGTCCAGAGAGTGCTTAGATTATGGAGGAAACACTTCTCTGCTCTCCTAAATGGAGGCAGCAATTCACCGCGCAGAGATGAAGAACCTGATCCCACAATCGATGATGATGGAATATATGTCCCCCCGCCCGATTATAACGAAGTTAGAATAGCAATAACCAGATTGAAAAACAACAAGGCCGTGGGCGCTGATGGATTGCCTGCGGAGCTATTCAAGTTCGGCGGCGAGGAGTTGGTAAGGCGCATGCAGCAGCTTCTTAGCAAAATATGGGCGGACGAAAGCATGCCCGACGGTTGGAATCTAAGTGTTCTTTGCCCAGTCCACAAGAAGGGGGATACTGCAAAATGCACCAACTATCGTGGCATCAGCCTTCTTAATATCGCATATAATGTCCTTTCAAGTGTATTGTGCGAAAGATTGAAGCCCACCGTGAACCGGCTGATTGGACCTTATCAGTGCGGCTTCAGACCTGGTAAATCTACCATCGACCAGATT
Source organism: Eurosta solidaginis (assembly GCF_040869045.1). Taxonomy (NCBI): domain Eukaryota; kingdom Metazoa; phylum Arthropoda; class Insecta; order Diptera; family Tephritidae; genus Eurosta; species Eurosta solidaginis. The sequence goes on from NC_090319.1 coordinate 28,583,563, forward strand.
TTCACAATGCGCCAAATCTTGGAAAAAACCCGTGAAAAGAGAATCGACACACATCACCTCTTCGTCGACTTTAAAGCCGCCTTCGACAGCACGAAAAGGAGCTGCCTATATGCCGCTATGTCTGAATTTGGTTTCCCCGCAAAACTTATACGGCTGTGCAAAATGACGTTGAGCAACACCATCAGCTCAGTCAGAATTGGGAAGGACCTCTCCGAGCCGTTCGAAACTAAACGAGGTTTCAGACAGGGTGACCCCCTATCGTGCGATTTCTTTAATTTAATGCTGGAGAAAATTATACTAGCTGCAGAACTTAACCGCACTGGAACAATATACTATAAAAGCGTGCAATTACTGGCATATGCTGATGACATTGATATCATCGGCCTAAACACCCGCGCTGTTAGTTCTGCTTACTCCAAGCTGGAAAAAGAAGCGGTAAAGATGTGTTTGATGGTGAATGAGGACAAAACGAAGTACCTGCTGTCATCGAGCAAAGAGTCAGCGCATATGCGCCTTGGCAACCACGCTACTGTTGGCAGTCATAATTTCGAAATAGTAAAAGACTTCGTTTATTTGGGAACCAGCATCAACATTAGCAACAACATCAGCACTGAAATCCAGCGAAGAATCAATCTTGCCAATAAATGCTACTTTGGACTAGGTAGGCAATTGAAAAGTAAAGTCCTCTCTCGGCGAACGAAAATCATACTCTACAAGTCACTTATCGTACCCGTCCTGCTATATGGGGCAGAAGCATGGACCATGACAACAGCAGATGAAGCGGCTTTGGGAGTGTTCGAGAGAAAAGTTCTTCGAAAGATTTATGGACCTCTACGCGTTGGCGATGGCGAGTACCGAAGAAGATTTAATGATGAGCTGTACGAGCTATACGCAGACATCAACATAGTCCAGCGAATTAAAACGCAGCGGCTGCGCTGGCTAGGCCATGTTATGCGAATGAAAGATGATGCTCCGGCCAAGAAAGTGTTTCTATCGGAACCCGCCTATGGAAGCAGAGGTAGAGGGCGGCCCCACTCCGTTGGAAGGACCAGGTGGAAAACGATTTAAACTCCCTTGGTGTGACCAATTGGCGCCGGTTGGCGGAGCGAAGGAGCGACTGGCGCGCCTTGTTGGACGGCCATAACCGTTTAGACGGTTAAGCGCCAATTAAGTAAGTAAGTAAGTAAATTAAATTCAAGTTATGACCAAATGAAATGATGACAACGTCAAATTTTAAATAATTACAATGACAACGATATTGAAATTATGACCATCTTGCTTTCCAAAACGGCCACAAAATAAAGTCTTTTTTTCTAGAAGGTCAATTATTTCGTTTCGCACTTTCCCGTATAGCATTGTTAACCACTGTTAAGTTACAGTTACGTTTAAATGTATTCCCAATATATTAGCTCACTCTGAAACACTGGCCCAACGAGGTCCTATCTGAGATAAGAAGAACTTATTCAAATATAGGTTTAGAATAAATGCATTACATTAATTAAATTGCAATATAGGCTGGCTTGCTGAGGCCTCTTTTCAAAAAACCCCAACGTGCAGAAATTTTTTGCTTTTGCGATCATCTTAAATTCGTGGTTATGGTTAAGTTCTTTTCCCTTTAATGGTTATAAGGTTAAGCAGAAACTTCCTAAATGGTAATAAAGTCAATCAATGACTATTTGAAGTGGTCACAAGGCTAATTGATCTTGTGGCCATTTGAAGCGGTCATAACGTAAATTGGCCTTTTGGCCGTTGAACTTATGTCACCCAACCAGTCAGATATAAAACTAAACTGCAGCCAAGCAATGTCGGGTAGGGAAGTGTAGATATAATTTGACAAGGAAATTACTGATACAATTTTGGATTACTTTAAAATCGTCTGAATTTGACATTAAAGGATAAATGAGTGAATGATTATGAGGAAATGAGACAAATTTTAAACCTTTTGCAACTAATGGCATGATTTGTTATATAAAATGTTTCGGAAACCTCGTTAAGTTATATATTTATACCTTTCATGAAAACGAAATGGTATATTAACTTTGGCACGAGTCTCAAAATTATTAGTCCTTAAAGGAAAATAGATAGACCCAGTATACCGAAATAATCAGGATGAAGAGCTTAGTCGATTTAGCCATATCCGTCTGTCCGTCTGTCGGTTTGTATGCAAACTAGTCCCTCAATTTTTGAGATATCTTGATAAAATTTGGTGAGCGGGTGTATTTAGGTGTCCGATTAGACATTTGTCGGAACCGGCCGGATCGGACCACTATAGCATATATGATATATCCTCTATACAACCGATTTTTCAGAAAAAGAGGATTTTTGTCATATCTTCCTCAATTTATCAGATTGAAGCTTCAAACTTCACCATATGCTTTCGTATATTGCATATATTGTTGTCTGAAAAAATGGATGAGATCGGTCATATATATAGTATATATCCCCCACAACCGATTGTTCAGATAAGAAACTTTTCGTAATTACTGTCCCATTTTAACAGCTAGAAGCTTCAAATTTAACCAAATTCTTACGTATATAGCATATACTGTTGTCTGAAAAAATCAAAGAGATCGGTGGTATATATATTATACACCCCATATAAACTGTAATTTTTGCCCCTTTTTACGGCTAGAAGCTTCAAATTTCATCAAATACTTACGTTTACGTCATATATTGTTGAAATACGTGATTTGTAGTCATAGTTTTTACATGCAGACCACAAAAAACGTGAAACTTTGCATCCTCACACAAAGTACCTACTTATTTTTTATTTATCTTAAAAATCGTTTAGGTATGTACATCTGTTCACTATATATTTCTTATATTATACAGCCGATTATTTGGAGATTACGAATGGGATAAGATTATTGTTCCGCCCGATTCATGAAAGGTATGAAGTCTTCGGCACAGCCGAAGATAGTCCCGTCCTTATTTGTTTTAAGTGGAATTTTTATATATGCAGTTGTGATGTATTGAAAATGAGCACAAAAGAAGCTACTGCAGCCTCAATTTCCGCTGTCACTTACACACAACTATTTGGAAATACCATTACTGCAACTATAAAGCTTGTGTTTAAAGGGTTTCCCAATAGCTTAATGTAAAGTAAAGTTTGATATGGAATTCTCACATCGTTGGCCTTAACAAACATGTAGTAAGGTCAGTCTTCTCTGGACTAAGCAATGAGGGCAAAAAGCTAGGTCTTTCGAATCAAAATAGTGGCGCATTCGGCCTTGGCTGCTTCGCCAATGTTGGTTGGTATGAGTACGAAACAATGAACGACTTCGACTATCTCGGGAGCAGTGCTGACAGTGAAAGCAATTTCATTCGCACTTGTTAACTATTGATTTTATCTACTGAGTTGTGAAACCAGAAAAATAAGTCCTTTTCTTTAGCAAAGATCACGCTTTATAAGTTTCTCATCATACTTGTTCTGATGTATGGCTAGAAATGATGGATACTGTCTTAAACCGGGAAATTTATATTGGTATAGCAAGTTTACATCACCAGCTCAATTTGCCACACCCTACACTTTAATGCAATGCTATTTACTCGAAGTAGTTGCTTATACAATCTAAAGGCAACGTCATAAATGTGTTTTGTTGTTGTTAGTACATTATGCTCAAAGAAATAATAATGCTTAAAACATGCAATAAATATGTATTGGTATATGTACATATATCCCTGCAAAAATCCCTGCAAAAATCGTTGGATCATGTGGTCCACTGGAGTACTTACCATTGTACTCCACTGTAATGCAGCAATGGACCAACTCATGTTTCTACACGAACATATTGTAAGCCGATCATTGCTCGTTTTTAACGATTGTATTCACTACACGATGTTTATTGGATTGTGGTTACTCCATGGATTACTCTGATGTAATGCGGAGCTGGAGTATATGGTCCAGTCCTAGGACATCGCAATGTTAATTGGACCATATTTTTTGTATGAATTGTGGTTAATTTTGGAGCACTCGGTTGGTCCATCCCTGCAAAAATTGTTGGATCATGTGGTCCACTGGAGTATTTACCATTATACTCCACTGTAATGCAGCAATGGACCAACTCATGTTTCTACACGAACATATTGTAAGCCGATCATTGCTCGTTTTTAACGATTGTAATCACTAAACGATGTTTATTGGACTGTGGTTACTCCATGGATTACTCTGATGTAATGCGGAGCTGGAGTATATGGTCCAGTCCTAGGACATCGCAATGTTAATTGGACCATATTTTTTGTATGAATTGTGGTTAATTTTGGAGCACTCGGTTGGTCCATCCCTGCAAAAATTGTTGGATCATGTGGTCCACTGGAGTATTTACCATTATACTCCACTGTAATGCAGCAATGGACCAACTCATGTTTCTACACGAACATATTGTAAGCCGATCATTGCTCGTTTTTAACGATTGTAATCACTACACGATGTTTATTGGACTGTGGTTACTCCATGGATTACTCTGATGTAATGCGGAGCTGGAGTATATGGTCCAGTCCTAAGACATCGCAATGTTAATTGGACCATATTTTTTGTATGAATTGTGGTAAATTTCGGAGCACTCGGTTGGTCCATAGCGAGTACTTCATATACGCATGCATGCAGTACTCGCGATTTTTGCAGGGATTTAGCTCAACTGCCTCTCACTGCCACTGCTCTCCTAAGCTGGGAGAGAGCTTAACTTCTTGATATATCAAAAATATCCTCATTTTATAATTTTTGTGCTGAAAATAAGGATATGACGGAATATGTTTAAATAAACATATTTAAGTATATTGCTGCCAAAGGAAATCGCCTTACTGGTATGTAAAATGTGCTTCGCTCAAGTTGCCATACTCGCCATTAAAGTACGGTGTACACAAAATATTTGAATATTGGCAATTTTGGCAGAAGTTGTGGGTTAAACGTGTCAGACATCAAAATGTTGGGTTCTACCATGGCGCAACGATACAAGTTAGCAGCATGGAACAGCTGATTACAAACTTTTTTTATTTGATTTGATACATCAACTTCCGGCGCAGTACGATTTTGACATCTGTCCATCGAATTTACAAAAACAAAGTACATGCAATTTTTATTTATGTTTGTAGGTATGTCACCATGCTGCCACCTGTATCATTCCGCTATGGGTTCTACCTCTCTTCCACTGAATATGTAATGACATATTGTTTGTGTTTTTATTTTAACTTCAGGTAAAACGTTGTTAAGAAGATGGAGTGCTGAGCTTCCCTATTAGAGTTCAGTGGTTCAAAAAAAAATTTGTTTTTTCAGTTAAATAAATAAAAAAAAAAATGTTGTCTTTAGCGTTAACATTAAAGTACGTGTATTTAGGATATGATATGAATAAGGTTACATTAAAAACTCAAGCGCATGCTTCGGCTTTTCTTTGCCATTTCATCTAAAACTTCATCAATGGTAACAATTTGATCACGGTGGATGCTTAGTGATGCACAGCCATTCAATGGATTTTCACTCATCGTATTTCTCAAATAGTTTTTAATCAGTCTAAAAGTTGAAAAAGATCTCCCGTTCGTTGCCGTTGTTACTGGAAGCATACACAAGATTTTCAACAACATGTGAACATTAGCAAAAGCCACAGAATCGTATTCCTGTAATATTAATCATAGATAAATTGATAAAAAAAACACCGAAGTACCTCCTTCAGGAATAAGTAGAATTCATGCTTTTTGAGTCTATGTATGAGATCTTACGTATACGTATATAAATTTCAAAAGAAAGAGACTGGTCGAAAAGAAAAAAATTTTATTTAAAAAAGTCATATCTACACGAAAATGTGTTTTTTACATTTTAAAATGTGAAAAACACATTATTTTTCATTTATCAAATAATTTGAATTTTACATTTTTGAAATGTGTTTTTGACATGAAAAAAATGTAGATATTACATTATAATAATGTGTTTTCCACATGGAAAATAATGTCAAATTTGCATTATATTTCAAAATAGGAAATGTGTACTTCAAAAAAATGCTGTAAATTTAAGATTATTTAAATGTAAAATTTACATCAAAAAGATGCTAGATATAAAGGAAAAATAATGTAAAATTTGCATTTTTTTCAATGTAAATTTCACATTCAAAATAATTTAAAGTTTACATGAAAAAATAAACTGAATGTTAAATTTTTTTAAATGTAAAAAACACATAAGTGTTTTTTCCGTGTAGCCCCGGACTGTGTTGTTAATGTACCAACTTACCTCCAACAAATCGTGAGCATGTTGCCGAATGTAATCGAATGTTGTTGTGTTCGATTTTTTGCTGTTCTCTGATATGTATGTAGATGGTCGTTAGGCAAATTTACAAGGAAACTTCTTTATGAAATTATAGTAAAAGGTAACATGTACATTTGTATATTTAATAAATTGGAGAATTATTATGAAACAGAATACATACGATTAAAATATGTAAGTGTTCACTTTGTACAAACATATGCTTGCATATTAAAAATATAATATCACCAACAAAGTAAATACGTAGCAGAATTATAAAGAAATTTATTAACATAGACATAAAAACATCAAATATTTGAATTGTAACGACCTAAAAAATCAAATGATCCTGAGGCAAGGGAGCCGCCCCCTTCCCCCCCGTCGCTACGCCCCTGGTTTTTGGTAATTAATTATCGCACTTTTTCAGTTTTTCGAAATTTTCGATTTCGAAAAAGTGGGCGTGGTTATAGTCCGATTTCGTTCATTTTAAATAGCGATCTGAGATGAGTGCCCAGGAATTTACATGCCGAATTTCATTAACATACCTCAAAATTTACTCAAGTTATCGTGTTTAAGGATGGACGGACGAACGGACATGCCTAAATGAATTTCTTTTTTCGCCCAGATCATTTTGATATATAGAAGTCTATATCTATCTCCATTAGTTTATGCCGTTACGGATTACCGTTATGCGAACAAAATGAATATACTCTGTGAGCTCTGCTCAGCTGAGTATAAAAGGAAGCGGAAAATATGGGTTTGATGCTGAATGAGGACAAAGCGAGGTTACTGCTGTCATCAAGTAAAGGGACAGTGCATTTACGCAATGGGAACCCCACCACTGTTGGAAGCCATAATTTTGAAATAGTGAAAGACTTCAGCTCTTAAGTCCAGCAAAAACCAATCTTGCCAATATATGTCACTAGTCCAAAGAGGCAATTGAAAAGTAAAATTCTCTTTGCCTACCAAAAATCATGCTCTACAAGTCATTTATCGTACCCGTCTTGCTATATGTTGCAGAAGCATGGACCACGACAACGACAACATCACATGTTACGCGAATGAAAAATGATGATCTGGCTAAGAAAGTATTTTTATCGGAACCCGTCTATGGAAGCAGAGGAAGAGGGCTTCCCCACACCGCTGAATGGACCAGGTAAAAACGATTCAAATTCCCTTGTAGGACGGCCATAACCACCTAAACGGTTTAGCGCCAATTAAGAAAAAAGAAGAATATGAGTGTCATTATTTTTTATCTTGAGTTTTTATTAATCCTTCTAATGTCCTTTTGCGCTCGGCAGTCGTGTTGTCACAGTTTTGTCTGCTAAAACCAGTAGCCTTTTAAAGTAAAATTTTCTTTCACCAAACTTTGAATTAAACGACTATGTAGAAAAACCTGCAGAGCCCGGTTGTCGCACAACCAAGCTACAATAAAAAACAATTAAGCCTTAAGGATTTAAAAAAAAAATACATTTTCCTCATGTAACTATGTTCTTAAAAATCTAAAAGAAATCCTTTTCAAGTACATCAAACTAAAAAGTGGAGCTTACGACTTCTTCTTGATTACAAGCGAGAATTTAGAGACACGAGAAATCGATTTCCCATGGTGTTCTCGAATCTAAAAAACTCGTCAAAGCTTGCGAACTTCTCGACATATTGTTACGAATATTAGCAAAACTAAGGGGTGTTGCTATCTTTAAGCCGATGCTAAGCAGTGACGTGAATTCACATCAATAATTCAATCATTATGTATCTACATAAACGAATCAATAATTGCGTCTACACATATGTACGTATACGAGCAGCGGAGAACCAATGCACAAGCATATGCATATATCTTATCTGAGTTGTCACAAGAGAGGGCAATAATTTGTGCAAGCATTACTCAAATGAGAAGTTATAAACGTAGTTGTGGCTGGCGATTTTGTAGCTGAAACAAACTAGTAAGTTCTGGAATAGAAAAGCCTGGAAGTATGCAATGAGAAATCAAAAAGTATAAAAGGCGCGACAGTAGAGGCGAAGAGGAGTTTCATTTGAGCTATCAATCAGTTTGGTTATTAAGTAAGCTATTCGTTGCAAAGTTTGAGTGTTATTGTGAAGTACTTTAATAAAGGCCATTTTGTATTATTAAATATTGGAGTTATTTATTCAACAGTTTAGTGATTCGAACTCAGCAGAAGATTGCAAATAAGGGGAATTGCAAGTAAATTCGTTACAATATGTATAACTTAGCAGTTGCATTGGCAGTGTTATATGCAGAGCTTACGATTTCTTCACAAAGGAGTCTCCAATTTCGAGACTCGAAAACTTGAGTTCTCGCGAGATTTTTGAATCTAAAAATACTCATCAAGATTGCAAGCTTCTCGAAATTCAATTTAGTCGTTGATTTTGGCAGTGTTATACATATCTATGTAGAGCTTTTTATATTTTTACTTTGATGTGTTTAAAACCGTGTTTTTTAGTTTTTTTAAACTATGTATAGGTATTTTAATTGTTACTAAACTTGTATGTATGTAATCCCAGTAAAATGTGTACTTAATTGCATAAAGCAGTAAAATTAAATGCAAAAACCATTATTCAATGGAAGGTTTAATTTAAAGCGTCGGCGATCTCATCGCTTTAAACGCAATTGAAAAGACAACACAACAAGTATATTGGTAACAAAATCTAATATATATTATAAATGGGAAAGTTTGGATGTTAAGATGTTTGGATGTTTGGATGTTTAGATGTTTGGATGTTTGGATGTTTGGATGTTTGGATGTTTGTCCAGACGTTTGTCTTTGTGACTCAATAACGCAAGAACGGCTGGACCGATTTGGATGAAATTTTGCACACATATAGCCAATAGTCTAGAAGGATCTACTAGCTATATATTTTTCAAAAGGGGCGTGGTCCCCGCCCCCTAGGAACAGTTATAATTTAATTATTATATTTTTTCGTCTTTGCGACTGAATCACGCCAGAATGGCTACACGGATTTTGATGAAATTTGGGACACAGACAGTAGTCTACTAGCGTAATTTTTTTCGAACATGGAAAGAGGGGTGGGGGTCCCACGACCCTTCGAGAAATTATTTTTCATAATTTTTACACATTATAACTTTACGTATACTGGCCTTCACCAATATCAGAGACTTAAGGGGTCAAATAAGTTGAGGGCTTACAAAGTAAGCTGTGACACCCTCCGCCCGCCCCCTTTATCACCCCCTCTGGTGTAAAATCCATAAATTGTTATAACTCAATCTAAATTTTCTCCTAAATCAATAGTTTTTGGTATCTGGTACATACAGAACGAGATCTAGACAATTTTGGAGGAACGATCAGTGGTCCTCTCCTCTACTCCCGCCATCCGCCCTCCATCAATTGTTTTTATTAGCACGCTTTTATTAGCTTTACCTGTATGTTTCTATCTAACTTTTTATTCGCTCCAATGCGCCTGCTGCCTTATTAACATGGTTTTATAATTAGCTTCACCTTATTTGTAATCCCGTAAGGGTCATATCGAGACCCTTCCGCGATCATTTCTGGATGGTTTTCGGGATCGGTCCGGGATTACGCCGGGGTAATTTCGGGACTTTTTCGGGACTATTTCGGGATCATTTTGGGACCCTTCCGGGATCATTTCTGTATAGTTTACGGGATCCGTCCGGGATCCCGTCGGGGTTATTTTGGAACATTTTCGGGACTATTCCGGAATCATTTCGGGACTATTTCGCGATCATTTGGGGACCCTTCCGGCATCATTTCTGGATGGTTTTCGGGATCCGTGCGGGATCTCGTCGGGGTCATATGGGGACTTTCTCGGGATCATTTGAGGGCTCTTCCGGCATCATTTCTGGATGGTTTTCGGGATCCGTCCGGGATATCGTCGGGGTCATTTGGGGACTTTTTCGGGATCATTTGGGGGCTCTTCCGGCATCATTTCTGGATGGTTTTCGGGATCCGTCCGGGATCTCGTCGGGGTCATTTGGGGACTTTTTCGGGATCATTTTGGGGATCATCCGGCATCATTTCTGGATTGTTTTCGGGATCCGTCCGGGATCCCGTCGGGGTAATTTCGGGACTTTTTCGCGACTAATACGGGATCATTTGGGAACCCTTTCGGCATCATTTCTGGATGGTTTTCGGGATCCGTCCGGGATCCCGTCGGGGTCATTTCGGGACTTTTTCGCGACTAATACGGGATCATTTGGGAACCCTTTCGGTATCATTTCTGGATGGTTTTCGGGATCCGTCCGGGATCCCATTAGGGTAATTTCGGGACTATTAGGGGATCATTTGGGAACCTTTCCGGCATCATTTCTGGATAATTTTCGGGATCCGTCCGGGATGCCGACGAGGTCATTTCTGGACTATTTCGGGATCATTTGGGATACCTACCGGCATCATTACTGGATGGTTTTTGGGATTCGTCCGGGATCCCGTCGTGGTCCTTTTGGGACTTTTTTTCGACTAATACGGGATCATTTGCGGACCCTTTCGGCATCATTTCTGGATAGTTGTCGGGATCCCGTCACGGTCATTTCGGGACTATTAGGGGATCATTTGAGGACCTTTCCGGCATCATTTCTGTATTGTTTTCGGAATCCTTTCGGGATCCCGTCAGGGTCATTTTGGGACTTTTTTGGGGCTAATACGGGATCATTTGGGGATCCTCTAGGGGTCGTTTCGTGACTTTTTCTGTTTTATTTCGGGATCATTTGGGGACCCTTCCGGCATAATTTCTTGATGATTTGCCGGATCCATCAGGGTCATTTCGGGACCATTTTGGGATCATCTGGGGACCCTTCCGAGATCATTTCTGGATCCGTCCGGGATGCCGTAGGAGCCATTTCGGGATCTTTTGTTACTTTTCCGGGATAGTTTTTGGACCCTTCCGGGATCATTTCTGGATCTGTGCGGGATCCCATCTGGGTCATTTCCGGACTATTTCGGGATCATTTTGGGATCCTTCCGGAATCATTTCTGTATGGTTTTGCTGATCCGTCGTTGATCCCCTCGGAGCCATTTCGGAACCTTTTCTGGAGTATGTCGGGGTCATTTGGGGACTTTTTCGGGATCATTTGGGGCTCTTCCGGCATCATTTCTGGATGGTTTTCGGGATCCGTCCGGGATATCGTCGGGGTCATTTGGGGACTTTTTCGGGATCATTTGGGGGCTCTTCCGGCATAATTTCTGGATAGTTGTCGGGATCCGTTCGGGATCCCGTCACGGTCATTTCGGAACTATTAGGGGATCATTTGAGGACCTTTCCGGCATCATTTCTGGATAGTTTTTGGAATCCTTTCCGGGTCCCATCAGGGTCATTTCGGGACTTTTTCGGCATCATTTAAGATTGGTTTTCAGGATTCGTCCGGTATCCGTCAGGGTAATTTCTGGACTTTTCCCAGACTATTTCGGGATAATTTTGGGACCCTCCCAAGATCATTTCTGGATGGATTTCGGGATCTGTCCGGGATGCCGTCAGGGTCATTCTGGGACTATTAAGTGATCATTTGAGGACCTTTTCGGCATCACTTCTGGATGGTTTTCGGTATTCGCTCAGGATCCCGTCGGAATTATTGCGGGACTTTTTCGGGATCATTTGGTGTCCCTTCCGGCATCATTTCTGGGTGGTTTTTGGTATTCGTCCGGCATCCCGTCGGGTTCATTTCGGGACTTTTTCTCGCCTAATACGGGATCATTTGCGGGCCCTTTCGGCATCATTTCTAGATAGTTGTCGGGATCCGTTCGGGATCCCGTCAGGGTCTTTTCGGAACTATTGGGAGATCATTTGAGGACCTTTCCGGCATCATTTCTGGTTAGTTTTCGGGATCCTTTCCGGGTCCCATCAGGGTCATTTCGGGACTTTTTCGGCATCATTTAAGATTGGTTTTCAGGATTCGTCCGGTATCCGTCAGGGTAATTTCTGGACTTTTCCCAGACTATTTCGGGATAATTTTGGGACCCTCCCAAGATCATTTCTGGATGGATTTCGGGATCTGTCCGGGATGCCGTCAGGGTCATTCTGGGACTATTAAGTGATCATTTGAGGACCTTTTCGGCATCACTTCTGGATGGTTTTCGGTATCCGCTCAGGATCCCGTCGGAATTATTGCGGGACTTTTTCGGGATCATTTGGTGTCCCTTCCGGCATCATTTCTGGCTGGTTTTTGGGATTCGTCCGGCATCCCGTCGTGGTCATTTCGGGACTTTTTCTCGACTAATACGGGATCATTTGCGGGCTCTTTCGGTATCATTTCTGGATAGTTGTCGGGATCCGTTCGGGATCCCGTCAGGGTCTTTTCGGAACTATTGGGAGATCATTTGAGGACCTTTCCGGCATCATTTCTGGTTAGTTTTCGGGATCCTTTCCGGGTCCCATCAGGGTCATTTCGGGACTTTTTCGGCATCATTTAAGATTGGTTTTCAGGATTCGTCCGGTATCCGTCAGGGTAATTTCTGGACTTTTCCCAGACTATTTCGGGATAATTTTGGGACCCTCCCAAGATCATTTCTGGATGGATTTCGGGATCTGTCCTGGATGCCGTCAGGGTCATTTTGGGACTATTAGGTGATCATTTGAGGACCTTTTCGGCATCACTTCTGGATGGTTATCGGTATCCGATCAGCATCCCCTCGGAATCATTGCGGGACTTTTTCGGGATCATTTGGGATCCCTCCCAAGATCATTTCTGGATGGATTTCGGGATCTGTCCGGGATCCCGCAGGGTCATTTAGGGGTGCGTTCGAGATCACGTCAGGGTCATTTCGGGACTTCTTCGGGAATATATCGGGATCATTTCTGGATGGGTTATGGGATCCGTCCATGACCCCTTAAGGGTCATTTCGGGACTATTAGGTGATCATTTGAGGACCTTTCCGGCGTCACTTCTGGATGATTTTCGGTATCCTTTCGGGATCCCGTCGGAATCAATGCGGGACTTTTACGGAATCATTTGGGATTCCTTCCGGCATCATTTGTGGATGGTTTTCGGGATTTGTCCGGGATCCCGTCGGGGTTATTTCGGGACCTTTTCGGGGCTAATACGGGATCATTTGGGGATCCTCTAGGGGTCGTTTCGTGACTTTTTCTGTATTATTTCGTGATAATTTTGGGACCCTTTCGGCATAATTTCTTGATGGTTTGCCGGATCCATCAGGGTCATTTCGGGACCATTTTGGGATCATTTGGGGACCCTTCCGAGATCATTTCTGGATCCGTTCGGGATGCCGTAGGAGCCATTTCGGGATTTTTTGTTACTTTTCCGAGATAGTTTTTGCACCCTTCCGGGATAATTTCTGGATCTGTGCGGGATCCCATCTGGGTCAATTCCGGACTATTTCGGGATCATTTTGGAATGCTTCCGGAATCATTTCTGTATGGTTTTCGCGATCCATCGTGGATCCCCTCGGAGCCATTTCGGAACTTTTTCTGGAGTTAGTCGGGATAATTTAGGGACCCTTCCTGGATATTTTCTGGATGGTTTCTGAGATCCGTCCGGGAGCCCGTCAGGGTTCCTATCAGGTTATCAGCTCATAAAGTTCTTTTTTTTACTCAATTACAAAAATAAAATGCATTAGACAGAAAAAAAATTTTAAACAGATAACTTTATAAGCAGGCTAACGTGAATAGCCCACATATTTCATTTTCTCCTTGCGGACGGGCCGCGGGTAAAGGCTAGTATACACATATATAAACAATTAAGGAAGGTTAAGTTCGGGTGTAACCGAACATTACATACTCAGTTGAGAGCTACGGTGACAACATAAGGGAAAATAACCATGTAGGAAAATGAACCGAGGGAAACCCTGGAATATGTTTGTATGACATGTCTCTCAAATGAAAGGCACTAAAGAGTATTTTATTAGGGAGTGGGCCATAGTTCTATAGGTGGACGCCATTTAGGGATATCGCCACAAAGGTGGCTCAGGGTTGACTCTAGAATTTGTTTGCACGATATGGGTATCAAATGAAAGGTGTTAATGAGTATTTTAAAAGGGAGTAATCCTTAGTTCCATAGGTGGACGCCGTTTCGAAATATCTCCATAAAGGTGGACCAGGGGTGACCATAGAATTTGTTTGTTCAATATGGGTATTAAAAGAAAGGAGTTAATGAGTATTTTAAAGGGAGTGATCCTTAGTTCCATAGGTGGACGCCGTTTCGAGATATCGCCATAAAGGTGGACCAGGGGTGACCCTACAATTTGTTTGTACGATATGGGTATCAAAAGAAAGGTGTTAATGAGTATTTGAAAAGGGAGTGGGCCTTAGTTCTATAGGTGGAAGCCGTTTCGAAATATCGCCATAAAGGTGGACCAGGGGTGACCATAGAATTTGTTTGTTCAATATGGGTATTAAAAGAAAGGAGTTAATGAGTATTTTAAAGGGAGTGATCCTTAGTTCCATAGGTGGACGCCGTTTCGAGATATCGCCATAAAGGTGGACCAGGGGTGACCCTACAATTTGTTTGTACGATATGGGTATCAAAAGAAAGGTGCTAATGAGTATTTTAAAAGGGAGTGGGCTATTCTATAGGTGGACGCCTTTTCGAGGTATCGCAACTTAGACTTTGTTTGTACGATATGGGTATCAAATGAAATTTGTTAATGAGTATTTTTAAAAGGGAGTGGGTCTTCGTTCTATAGGTGGTCGCTTTTTCGAGATATCGCCATAAAGGTGGACCAGGGGTGACTCTAGAATGTGGTTGTACGATATTGGTATAAAATTAAAGGTATTAATGAGAGTTTTAAAAGGGAGTGGTGGTAGTTGTATATGTGAAGGCGTTTTCCAGATATCGACCAAAATGTGGACCAGGGTGACCCAGAACATCATCTGTTGGATACCGCTAATTTATTTATATATGTAATACCTGCCAAGATTCCAAGGGCGTTTGATTTCGCCCTGCAGAACTTTTGTCATTTTCTTCTACTTAATATGGTAGGTGTCACAACCATTTTACATAGTTTTTTCTAAAGTTATATTTTGCGTCAATAAACCAATCCAATTACCATGTTTCATTCCTTTTTTCGTATTTGGTATAGAATTGTGGCTTTTTTTCATTTTTCGTAACTTTCGATATCGAAAAAGTGGGCGTGGTCATAGTCGGATTTCGTTCATTTTTTATACCAAGATAAAGTGAGTTCAGATAAGTACGTGAACTAAGTTCAGTAAATATATGTGAATTTTTGCTCAAGTTATCGTGTTAAGGGCCATGCGGAAGGACAGACGGACGACTGTGTATAAAAACTGGGCGTGGCTTCAACCGATTTCGCCCATTTTCACAGAAAACAGTTAACGTCATAAAATCTATGCCCCCACCAAATTTCCAAAGGATTGGTAAATTTTTGTTCGACTTATGGCATTAAAAGTATCCTAGACAAATTAAATGAAAAAGGGCGGAGCCACGCCCATTTTGAAATTTTCTTTTATTTTTGTATTTTGTTGCACCATATCATTACTGGAGTTGAATGTTGACATAATTTACTTATATACTGTAAAGATATAAAATTTTTTGTTAAAATTTTAGTTCTCCGATTTTGCTAATTTTTATTAAGCGTACATATAGTAATAGGAGTAACGTTCCTGCCAAATTTCATCATGATATCTTCAACGACTGCCAAATTACAGCTGGCAAAAGTTTTAAATTACCATCTTTTAAAAGTGGGCGGTGCCACGCCCATTGTCCAAAATTTTACTAATTTTCTATTCTGTGTCATAAGTTCGACCCACCTACCAAGTTTCATCGCTTTATCTGTCTTTGGTAATGAATTATCGCACTTTTTCGGTTTTTCGAAATTTTCGATATCGAAAAAGTGGGCGTGGTTATAGTCCGATATCGTTCATTTTAAATAGCGATCTGAGATGAGTGCTCAGGAACCTACATACCAAATTTCATCAAGATACCTCAAAATTTACTCGAGTTATCGTGTTAAGGGACGGACGGACGGACGGACGGACATGGCTCAATCAAATTTTTTTTCGATCCTGATGATTTTGATATATGGAAGTCTACATCTATCTCGATTCCTTCATACCTGTACAACCAACCGTTATCCAATCAAACTTAATATACTCTGTGAGCTCTGCTCAACTGAGTATAATTAATATTCTACATATACATATATAGTACTCGTATATACATATCTATCTTCTTATGTGTTCTAATAAATATATAGAGCACGCCAATATAAGCCACTGTTGGCAGCGTCTAAAAAAATATGTTTTATCCGCTTCATTTATTAATAATTTCCGACTTCACTGCACACAGAGAGAGAGGTTGGCGGAAATTTTTCGTACAAGCTCATGAACTCGCACACACACACATACAATCATATCTACATGTAGCCATGTTTGTACTAATTCTCTTGGCGTAGCATTATGCGGTTAATATCCTCCATTATTATTTTAGCACACAAATAACAGTTATGAGTGCGTTGGCTAAGATGAGCCGCTTGTAAAATAACTTTTTATCTAAAAAAATTTTATGATTTGCACATAATTATAATTGAAATTACTGTTGTAGAAAATTTTTTCTTTTCGCTCTATAGCCATAAGTCGCTAAAAAGGAAAACGTAGATGCTTGTGGATGTTTGTAGGCAGTGGCGGATCTACGGGGGGGGGGGGGGGGGGGGATGGGGTTGACTGGGGAAACTCGTTAATTTTTGCTCTCGTTATTTATTTTCAATGCCAATATACTTTAAGTATATTACACCTCAATGTTCCAAGGAGGATGAATTAAAAATTAGTATGAGCTTGAGAAAGAATAGTTGAAAAAATAAAATAGAATAGTGAGAAACTTGCCATGCCAGAAATACTCGCAAAATCATCGTCGAGGGGCGATTCGGCTCAGAAAAAGTTTTCTAATTGAGAAAACTTGTATATAAATTTTTGATGTTGCTTTGGCCGGCAATTGAGCCAGAATTTTCGGTGTGATAGGTGGAGTACGCTACGCTATATAGCAGCGGTCGTCACCCTATATGCGCGTTCACGCATTTGTTTTTGCAAAACGTTTAGGCAAGCGTACCAAACATCCCCGCGCGCACGCATTCTATCCTCTCGCCCACAACCGAAGCTAGTATGCTATGACCATTAGGAACTAAACTTCTATAATTTCGTGTAAAATGAATTTTGAAGTAATATTTTTGGTTCAAATGTACGAAAACAATAAAGCTTTGTTTGATTTATTTCATTGAAGGCATGTAGAAGTATTTTTATTTTTTTTTGAGAAATCAAAATGACGTCAATGTGACGTACCTACATGCGCAGACCATATTTTTTGAATTTTGAAGTAATAAAATTAACATTGAATATTTCTAACAAATAAATATATATATTTAAATTTTTTTACAGTGTATCTACTTTTTACTAGATCCGTCGCCATTTTTTTATTGTTGTGCAACAATTTTGTTTCTATGTAGGTGTGCTCACGCATCCATAAGAACTTTCTGTCGATCGCTGCTATATAGTATAAGAGAATATCGAAGTTTGGAAACTAAATTTCTGACGTGTCCCGTAAAAAATATTTATTCAAAAAATAAAAAAATTACTTTCGAATAAACATATTTAAATTTTTTGGTTATTTCAACAAACCTTGATACAATTCTACCAAACGTAGTATTTATTCTTTATTTTTTTATATTAATAGTATCGCTGAAGTTTCAACTGACTGACTGATGTCCCGTACAAACGGATGCTTCTTTGCTAATTTTTACACGCATGGACAAATATTTCAAGTGCAGGTTTCAAATTTTATTTAGACATGTACCACACGATATAAATACACTAAATACTTTGTCTGAAAAAGTTATATTGGTAAATTTAATAGCCTTGTTTAATATAATTTGATAATTTTAATTGAGCTTTAGGCCAGATTATTGAATAAAACCTCCTTCTTTTGTAGTATTCAAAATATATTTATTTGTTGGATATTTCGACTTCAACCTGAAGTCATCATCAAGAATCTACGAAAAGAAAACAATTAATATTTTTAAACATACATTTCCGTAGCAAAAAAACGTAACCATTCTGGAACATGAAAAACATTATAATAAGCGCTTCATTTTGGAAACCTTACCCATTTTGAACACCCCTAATGATATAAAAATGAGTTTTAAGTCAGATGTAGACCACTGTGCACAAACATACAGAAATTTGGTCTTAAAACAACAACATCACGCTGCTGTCAGTTAACCCTACAAGAAACGCTGATAGTTTTACTAATACACTCACACTTGTAATTGACAATGCTGATCCTGCGATGACGTAAACATTGATACTCAAATTTATGTATGTTCCTTTGTTCGCTCACACATGTCCGCATGTACCCAACGACAGCCTATAATCATGAAAAAGGACTTAAACTGGGAAAGCTTCGGACACCTGGTACAGAACAAAAGAACATACAGCAGATACCATTATGCATGTGAGACAGATACATAATTCTCAACGGAATTTTATATATGCGAGAACAGTTTATCCGATTTAATCATGTTGTCACTACTGACTGTCATATGACAATCAAATGATTATCACTGTTGTTTTGTTGTTTTTTAAATTCCGCCATTTTCAACCGACGAAAACCATATAAAAAATAAGTTTAAAAAATGAAAAAGAGAGCATTTCAAAGCTCCATGCTAAAAGAAAAAAAAATCGAAAATAATATTAAAAAATACCAAAAGCTGTCGGAATGTGTGGGGCGCACTCAAAAAATTGATACGCGAAAAATAATAGTGGTTAGTGGTGATTCATTTTTAAAGGTGTTTCCGCATGAGGAAAGCGCTCTTCTGTTGTTTTGTTATTTTCTGAATTTAAATTGAACATTCTGAACTCGAATTCTTATAAAACTATTTATTTTAAACAAATAAGAAACACGTATGCTTTTATCACGTACAAAATTAAAAACGTAATGAAATAAAGTAAATAAAAAGCAAAAAGCATTGTTTCATTTTTGGCGGAATATAATAATGGTCATTTATGATAGTATAACAGTCAAACCTGATATCTACAGTAAACTATCATTTATGACACTTTTTGATAGTTAGAGTGTCAGCACTGATCCAGGAAAATGAATGAGAGTGAGCAGTACGGCTATATACTTAATCAGTAGGCCATGTTGTTGCATAAGAAAGAGACAACAACTCACACGTACACAGTTGTTTACATCACATTTGCGCAAGTCCCCTTAAGTTTGTGATAGAAAGTTTGTATGAGGCGCTGATCGTTAGGTTGACATTGTTGACAATCAGATGATAATCATATGATGGTCAGTATTCTTGTAGGGTAAGTACACTCACTAAACTTAAGCTGTAGCAATAACTCTAGCAATGCTGAGAGCATAACATACATTAAATACGTACATACATACATACATATATATATATATATATATATTTAACTTTTGCTGATACATTTTTTATTTTATACACATGATTTTTGTTTACACTTGCGGTAAATCAAATTGTTTATATTCGCGGTAGTTTTTGATTTATCTTTAAGCCGGATTTCGTATCCCTAAAGCGCCAAATACACGACACGAACATTTCCGCGAACATTCCGCAATCTTGTTCGCAGCTTTGACCATACACCATACGAACTTTTGGCCGAACATTAGTTCTCTTTCAGACAGCGATGAATACGGACAACAATTGTGCTGCAGCAATATTGCTCGCTGTGGCAATTAAGCGTAAAAAAAATTTATACATTTCAATAAATTCACTCAGAAATTTTTTATTGTCCATTTTACTTTTCCGCGCACGTCTGTTCCGTTCAGAAATTACTACGATTATGAGCTATTTCGCCATACACGCACGAACAGTTCGCGCAAATGTTCGCCAAAAATTAAAATACAGAAAAGGTCACAGAAACATGACATAACGGGAATGTTTGCGGAAATGTTCGTGTCGTGTATTTGGCGCTTAACGTAATCAACTGTTTATCGTTACGAGGGTAAACCAAAAACCAATTGGTTGGCTACGATACGGTTACGGTGCCTTAGCGGCACCAATAATCGATTGCATTGATTCCCATAAGGTTGGTCGAATCAGCTGTTATAAGGTTACCGATACGGTTACCGATAAAGCACCAATCATGGCGGAACGATACAAGGTGGCAGCATGGTGACATACCTACATACATAAATAACAATTCTAGGTACTTTGTTTTTGTAAATTCGATGGACAAATGTCAAAATCGTACTGCGCCGGAAGTTGATGTATCAAATCAAATAAAATAAGGTTATAATCAGCTGTTCGATGCGGCCACCTTGTATCGTTCCGCCATGGCACCAATTGTCTGCAGCTTTATTTATATTTTTCGCTGTTTTGTTTCTACTAAAATTATCTTGTCATAATTTCTGTTTAGTCGATCATACATATCCATATGCATAGATGAATGGATTTGCAACTCTTTGTTTCGAGAGAGCGCTGTCAAAATGCACATTTTTTATAACATTTATCAATGATGCCACTCCAAACAAAAATGTATAGATCTGAAAATGGGGATTTTTGACATACATTTCGGCGATTATAGTTTCAATCACTTAATAAAATGATAGTCGTAAAATATTTATTTCCTTAAAGTTATTTTACAATAATACGACTAGTTAGAGTTAAATATAAACAAATCTAAGTAAAATTTACATTTCGATTAAATTAATTAGTCAAATATTGTAACGCATTTAACTCGCAATGAAAACCATATATTCTTTTGAAATTTCAGTAAATCGGACCTATGATATAATAGTTAACATTATTTAATGGATAGGGCTTATCCTGCATGTCTGGCGTTCCAGGTTCTGTGATCAAAATGGGCTGGTTGCATCGGGAGTTCATATTTACAAAACCTATTTTTAGTGATAACTATTGAATGGGAAATAATATTTACCCTACGCCTTCGAACTAATAATACTTACACTAAAACAAGTATTTTTATCTTTTTCCCATAATTTTTGAACGCTATTCTACAGTTGTAGGTCAAACTGAAGTTTACCAACATTTTTGGCACGTTTTTCGTTTTGGCTTGCACATTTTTTGTTCTGGCACCCGCTTCAGCTGCCGCGAGGGATTTATCTGTGATTGTTGCCAGCAACAACTAGAAGATAAATTCCTCGTGAGAGCGAAAATATGAGAGCGTAAGCAAAAGATTCGTATCAATCTAATCTATGTCCATATGTGTAAGTCGTATTTTTGCTACGGAAATGTATGTTTAAAAATGTTAATTGTCTTCTTTTCGTAGATTCTTGATGATGACTTCAGGTTGAAGTCGAAATATCGAACAATTAAATATATTTTGAATACTACTAAAAAAAAGAAGTTTTATTCAATAATCTGGCCTAAAGCTCAATTAAAATTATCAAATTATGAAAAAGTTATAGCTTTTCTTTTTCGTTAAGATTTAAAAAAAAAAAACAAACCGTGGAGTGCTTCAGTAGCAATTATTGTGAAGAGCGTGTGGAACATTATCACCTTCGTTGGGTGCTTCAAAGCTGCCTTCCTTTAAGATGACGTAAACAACTTCCCTATAGAATCTGAGCACTCTCTGAATATTGGTTAGCAGGTCGCACTTTCCCTTCTGACAGACATTTTAACCGGGCTTGAAACCTTCGGTCTTTCGCCGAATTTTTCGGCACATCTTAAATTTGTTCAATACTCTATGCCATATTTTTCTTTCGGGTGAATCTTTTAATGTTTAAGCTTTAGCTGGCTATAAAAGCATTTCGGGAAACAGCGAAGTCGATTGTCCTCACTACATTAAGGAATTTCTGTAATATGTACATTTTTTCATCGCCAAATACATCGACAAAAGCTGTAGTTGCTACAGATCCCCAATTCGTATGTATATTCTCGATGTGTATTTTTCAGTTTTATATAGAAAGTGGGCGTGGTAATCAGCTGATACTGTGATTATTGTCTAGGACAATTCTATTCTAAAAACGAAACCCGCTTATAAATAATAGTTGTTCAACTGTTTTTTAAGTCGATCCAAAAATTTTCATAAGATTCGAGCGTTCTCTTTTTCAAGATATTTAGCATTGTAGCTTTATAAATTACGGAAATATCTCGTGAAGTAATAATTATCACAGAATAATGTTTAATTTTGAAGTAATATTAAATTTGTGCAGGAGTATTAGTCACGGTCAAAAGAAGCGGTCCGATGAATTTCATTACAATACATTTCTTTAAATGAAAGTTATGACCGATAAATGGATGAGTAAAGCTGCAGACATTGGTGCTTTATCGGTAACCGTATCGGTAACCTTATAACAGCTGATTCGACCAACCTTATGAGAATCAATGCAATCGATTGTTGGTGCCGCTAAGGTCGTAACCGTATCGTAGCCAACCAATTGGTTTTTGGTTTAAGCCGGAGTCATTGGTGCCGTATATCGTATCGCTGTAGTCGTATCCCTAACGTAATCAGCTGTTTATCGTTACGACGGTAAGCCAAAACCCAATTGGTTGGCTACGATACGGTTACGACCTTAGCGGCACCAATAATCGATTGCATTGATTCTCATGAGGTTGGTCGAATCAGCTGTTAAAAGGTTACCGATACGGTTACCGATAAAGCACCAATGTCTCCAGCTTTACCGTCGTAACGATAAACAGCTGATTACGTTAGGGATACGACTACAGCGATACGACATACGGCACCAATGACTCCCGCTTAATGCTAACATAGGGTTACCCCCTTTATCCCCAAAATCTAAATCCCCAAAGTCAAAATCCCATAATCAAAATCCCCAACACGAAATCCCCATTTTTTTCGCGGCGACTTTAAACCTAATTTAAATGTTTTTCACACAGAAAAAGGATAGTTATGTTTATTCCATTTCCAAATTAACACTTCAATATTGATGATTTCACAAATATTTAATGGGCACATTAAAGAAAATACAGTGCAACGCAATAACTTATAAATACAATTAATACAGTATTTACATAACAAAAAAATTCAAAATTCATTGCATTGCAGATAAACACCGGAACATTTTTTTTTTGTTTTTACAAATTATAAATACATATGTACATGCATATATTTTTATGTATAAATTACATTATAAAACCCTGCCAGCAGTTATCTGATAATTTTATCGTCTATCGCCAAGAAGTAACTAATTCGATACATTTTGCAGTTATTAAGGCGATAGAAATTCATTTGACAAACAAAACTTATACTTTAACGAAATTTTTTTTCCACCAAGATATTTAGGCGATGGAGATCTGTAACGTTTTGAATAATTTCAATTTGAATAATAAATTAATTAATAAATTAATATTAAATAAAATTAAATAAATCAAAATTAAATAAATAGAAAGTGAAAATTAAATCCGTGATCTGAAATTGAACCGACGACTTTTACACGGTAGTTGAAGACCTAAGCCTCTGTGCCACTTATGTGCAAAAGAAGTTGTTGTAAAAATTCGCAATATAACATTGACATGGTTAGAACAGAAAGAAGATATGAAAACACAATGCAAATAGAACGTGTACCGTTATACTGTTTTCACACAGAAACTTAATGATCTCATTTCACCTTCTAATGAAATCGTAAATTTTGTGCTTTCACACAGAAGTAGTTGCTCGATTAGTATGAAGGATGAAATGTCAAGCGAATAAAATGACAATGCTATATGACAGACCATGACATTTACTTTGACAAATAACATTTTTAAGCACTGAACACACTAAAAACTAAGAAGCGGAACGCTGCCAACAGAGTTGCATTGGGCTTTTGATTTCATTAGGCATTCGATTAGTCACTAATGAAATAATTATAGATTCGAATTTTGTAGGGAAGATTGAGCTCAATAAGCGCCTTAATGTAGAAAGTTGCCTTTATTATTCAATAAACCGTGTGTGTGAAAATAGTATTAGGTTATATACTTCGTCCTTATAATCATACTTAAATATATATGCGTAATTATGTTTATACGCGTCAGAACTTTACCTTATGATTTAATTAAAATTTTTGTGATTTTGTGTTCGAGGTTTTTTGATATTTCCTCAAAAACGGTTTGGGGATTTAGCCCCAAAAAAAAGTGCGGGGATTTTGTGTTGGGGATTTTTGTTATGGGATTTTAAATTTGGGGATTATGCATTTGAGATTTTTTTTTACCTGGGGATTCTGTGTTTGGGGTTTTTTTTTTTGGGGGATTTAGGGGCACTCCCGCTAACATAGCCTTTTTTTCGGTTGACACTACCGATTTTCGGTAGACTTAAAGAGGATATCGAAAAAATCGATATGTGGTACCACCAATCAAGACGGTAGTGGCTACCGAAAAAATCTGATTTTTTTTCTAGAAGTTACTTCCCTCAAAATGCCTCTTTGGATGCGCCCATGTTTGTGTGTATATACACATAAAATTGTGTATGTTTATAATCACACGCGTGCTTGGCACTAAATAATAGAATCAAGTAATAAAGTGAGCCAAGAAAGAATAAGATATTTAGCAGCATCAGCAAATAGCTAAGCAGCAATTTCCAACAGCATTCAATGCCAAGTTCTGGCTGGTAATAAATGAAGTTAATTATTTAAGATAATTGAAATTTTTACGATGTTTTAATGCCAAGAAGGAAAGCGCTATACATTGTTACATACATACATTCACCTATGTATATATATTACTTTATACGAGTATATCAAGTATGTATTCATAAATAGATAGATAGTCCTCCTTAAGTGAGTATTGTAATTTAATGGCAGTTTCATTAACAAAATCACAAAATATTAAATATTAAAAATAAATAAAATTCAGACTAAAAGCCAATCAATTGCACGCCAACATATCCGTAACACCAGAAAATACGGGTACTGGTGCGTATGCGTAACATTTTTTTTTTATTTGGCGTACAAAGCATATACATATACAAGTGAAGCTAATATAAGCTTGTTAAAAGGATACAAATAAATTAGCTTTGTATAAGAATTTGTTAAAATAATAAAAAAAACATTAATCCAACAAAAACGTTAAAGAGTAAACATTTTGTACGGGATACGTACGAAATTCTGTTTCGAAATTTCTATTTTATTATCTACTGTGCACAAAAATCTATGTAGTGCTTATCTAAAGCATTGTTTATGCTTGGAGCTTTATTCTCATTTGCTTATGTTTTTATACTCAGCGTGCTTTGTACACCGAGTATATTAACTTTGATTGGATAACGGTTGGTTGTACAGGTATAAAGGAATCGAGATAGATATAGACTTCCATATATCAAAATCATCAGTATCGAAAAAAAATTTGTTTGAGCCATGTCCGTCCGTCCGCCCGTCCGTCCGTCTGACCGTTAACACGATAACTTGAACAAATATTGAGATACCTTCACCAAATTTGGTGCACGAGCTTATCTGGACCCAGAATAGATTGAGCGAAATCGGATGATAACCACGCCCACTTTTGATATAGATAACATTTTGGAAAATACCTAAAACCAGATTTTTTAGTAAATAATACACCTAGAATGTTGAAATTTGACGTGTGGACTGATATTGAGACTCTTGATAAAAATTTGAAACATTTTTTAAAATGGGCGTGGCACCGCCCACTTGTGAAAAATCAATTTTGCAAATATTATTAATCATAAATCAAAAATCGTGAAACCTATCGCTATAAAGTTCGGCAGAGAGGTTGCCTTTACTATAAGGAATGCTTTGAAGAAAAATTAACGAAATCGGTTAAAGAACACGCCCACTTTTATATAAAAGATTTTTAAAAGAGTCGTAGACGAAAATAATAAGCTATATCTTAGTGAAAAAGAGCTTTGTTTCAATAGAATTTTACTTTTTAAATCGAATGATAACATTAAATTGGAAACAAATAAAATTTTGAAAATGGGTGTGGCACCGCCCGCAAGTTTTTATGTTTCGGGAGCCATAACTCGAAGAAAAATTAACATATCGTAATGAAATTGTGTACACATATTTTTCTTATAGCAGAAAATATTTTTAGTAAAAATGGAGGGGATCGGTTAAAGACCACGGCAACTTAGATATAAAACAAATTTAAAACGGTCGTAGACTAGAATATGAAGCTATAACTTAGCAAAAAATAATTTTGAATCAATGATATTTCACTTTTCAAGTTTTATTGTAAGAGGAAATGGGGATACATTTTTTTAAACGGGCGGTGTCACGTGTTATGTAGAAAAATAATTTATCTGAAATTTATCTGAAATGAAATGTGCAATTGAAGCTCACGCTGAGTATATAATGTTCGGTTACACCCGAACTTAGGCACCATTACTTGTTTATGTCAAATTTACATATTTTAGGTCATGGTTAGTTTATTTACACGAACGCACATCCCGAATTTTTTCAGCTATTTCCGGTTCAATTCAGCAAAAAAAAAAAAAAATGGCACTGAATGACTGTTTAATCTAGAAAAAAAAACCAAGAGAAGATATACCAATCCACTAGGAATCCAATTTTATTAGCTTTTTTTTGTTGTATCACTATGTGCTTCCAATGTGACCTATCGCACCTAAGTCACGACCGCTATCCCTGTTTAGCTATAACTGACGCCAATCAAGAACACCAATTGAGGTCAAGTCTTCCCAGACCTGCCTCTCCCCACTCAGTGTAGGTCTCCCCCTTCGGCATCACAAACAGGACCATAAATCTTCCGGAAACCTTTTTTCTCGAACACTCCAAGAGCTATTTCATCTTATCTCGACACCTTCAATGATAAGCGACTTATAGTGCGTGATTTTTGTTCGTCGAAAGAGGACTTTTCTTTTCATTTGTCTACTCAGTCCAAAGAAGCACTTTTCGGCAAGAGTTATACCCCGTTTGATTTCTAAGCTGTCATTGTTTTTGCTGTTAGTGCACAGTTTCGAGGGACGTGACTGCCAAGGCGCGAATGTGCCGAATCTTTCTTGGATGACAGCAAATACTTCGTCTTGACCCCATTTACAACAAGACACCCTTTTTTGCTTCTTTATCTAATCCAGGGAAGGCAGAACTCACAGCGGGTTTGTTCTGGCCGATAATATCAATATTATGAGCATATGCCAGTAATTGTATGCTCTTAAAATAGATTGTGCCATTACGCTTTAGTTCTGCTGCTGGAATTGTCTTCTCCAGCATTATGTTAAAGAAATCGCACTATAGTCAGTCGCCCGCTCTGAAACCTGGTTTGGTTTCGAATAACTTGGAGACCCAATCCTTACGGAGCTGGTGGTGTTGGTCTTCGTCATTTGGCAGAGCCTTATTAGCTTCGCAGACAACTTAATTTCAGACATAGAAGCAAACAATCAGCTTCTTTTCGCGGTATCAAAGGCTGCATTCAATTCGACGAAAAGATGGCGAATGTCAATTCTCTTATCGTGAGTCTTCGCCAGGATCAGCGGCATTGTGGAAATCTGATCGATAGTAAATTTACCAGTTCCGAAGCCGCACTGATAAGGTCCAATCAGTTTGTTGGCGATGGGCTTCAGTATTTTGCACAGTACGCTAAACAAACTTTATACGCGTTGTTAAGTAGGCTAATTTCGCGGCAAATGGCGCGGTTTGCGGGATCGCCTATCTCATCACTTTAAGAAAATGCTAAATTTTCGTAAAAATTACTCACCTAAGATTTATCTTTTATACGTTTCATATTTTGTTGTTTTTGTTGAAGCGATAAAGACGCTCTCCGCATGTTTTGGGCAGAGCTATCGATGTTGTTGAGGGTCTTTTACCGGATATAGGTCCGGTACGTTCCGTTTAACAGTAGTGGCCGTCCAATAAGGCGCGCCAATCGTTTTTTCATTGGCTTAACTGGCGCCAATTGGAAATAATTGGAATCGTCTTGTATGTTTCCGATAAAAATACTTTCTTAAACGGATTATCATTTTTCATTCGCATTACATGGCCTAGCTAGCGTACCCACTGAGTTTTAATCGCTGTACTATGTTCGTATAAAGCTCGTACAATGCGTACTTGCGTACATATCCGCAAATCTGTTGAAGAACTTTTCACTCGTAGTTAAATATATTGGTAATTTTATCAATACTTACCATGAGGTCTAGATAGTTGATTCCTCCCTCTTTTTCGGTTCCCATTGTAAATTTTATGTTCCCGCGCGTCAACATAAGAAAAAAAAAACAACATTCATGCAAAAAAGGCTAAGCGATTAGAATTACTGACTTCTACCTGTTACAGCTAACCACTCAAATATTTTAAATGGATTATACATATTTTAAGAAAACAAGCAGGTACTAAGTAGAAAGAGGTTGGCTGCACTCGGTAAACCAGTTTTCAATGATGTGTCATTCGAGCTCAAAGCGATAGTTAAATTATTTACTCCATAGTACAGTAAGGCTACCATATAGGGTGTCATAATGGACCCATTGGTGGCCTTAGTGCTGAGCTGGAAATGGTACTTCTCGACCCAGTCTTTTTACCCTAACCTTAGCTAAACTTGTGGTATATTTGGTCTATAATTAGTCAGACTAATTCGGGATGTATCCTGAACTAATCGCATTTTTGGAAGGGAGCAAGATTCTTTTTCATGTATGTATATTTAAAATTTACGTAGCTGACAGATTTCAGGGTCAATGTTCAAGGAGGTATGAAGGGCCGAGCTACTACTAGAAACAAACCGATGAATTCAAATTTTGATCACGAGTTACATCATAAAGTGAACAATACAAAAAGGCTCTAGGCACTTTAAGCTCACTTAAATGAAAAAAGAAGTAAATTGCATTAATAAAAATGAAAAAGGAATTAAATTCCATTTTATAATAACATCGCATGCAATGGCAATAATGTTATAAAAAATGCAATAATGGTTAATCTATTGACGTGTGGTCTCCCCTTATTTTCATATTTTTTGCAAAAATCTGCATGGTCTTATTTATAAATTTCCCGCTCTTCAATTATTTATGTGCTCCCAAATGATATTTTATGTATTGCTGCTTGGAAATGGCGGATGACCCACGAATGTATTGGAAAATGTGGCCACATGAAATTCTTTACATTTATTTTTTATCTCAACTACAAGGTTTTAAACATGAGAAGTTTTGAAATATCTTAATCAACAAAGATGTGGCATCACTTTTCTTTTCAAATACGTAAATTGCAACCACACTTGAACCATAAACTACCAACATGGAATTGACCGTTGGGTTCAATAAAGTGTAAAGTACTGGCAAAACTGAACATTCTTTGTTAACACATTAAAATTAAATATTAAATTTAACAACATTCAAACATTGTTGGATATGCATTTTATTTTTATTGTTTCTCAGTTTCTCCTTCATTATCTCTGAAAATTATTGCGGTTTCAAATATGGTTGTATGTGAAAGTATGGAATATACAATTTGTTGATGGTATTCTAAGAAAAAAAAAAAACAACAACCCTGTTATGTTATAGAAAATGTATAAAACTTTGAGTAAAAAAATAGTAGCAAAATGTCTAGGGAAGGTGTTTCAAATTTTCGTCCGTTTTAAGCCGGAGTCATTGGTGCCGTATGTCATATCGCTGTATCCGTAGCCCTCACGTAATCAGCTGTTTATCGTTACGACGGTAAACCAAAACCCAATTGGTTGGCTACGATACGGTTACGACCTTAAGCGCCAAATACACGACACGAACATTTCCGCGAACATTCCCGTTATGTCATGTTTCTGCGACCTTTTCTGTCGTGTATGGTGGTGTTTGCCTGTTCGCGCAAATGTTCACCAAAAATCAAAATATTTTAATTTTTGGCGAACATTTGCGCGAACTGTTCGTGCGTGTATGGCGAAATAGCTCATAATCGTAGTAATTTCTGAACGGAACAGACGTGCGCGGAAAAGTAAAATGGACAATAAAAATTTCTGAGTGAATTTATTGAAATGTATAAATCTTTGCCATCATTGTGGTTAAGTTAAAGCAAGGCGGTGATCAAGGGGACTCGCTTTTCTCATTATTGTATCCCGTTTCGTTATGAGTGGCAACAGTTTTTGTAAAAGTTGGTCAAATGTTGCCTTGCTCATACGAACGTAATTTTTAAAATCATTTTGTGACGTGAATTCCAGTTCTTTAATAAGCTCACTTTGTCCAAGAACTGCTCGTTTTTTAAACCATTCTTTGCACCAAATTCTTTTTTTGCGATCTTCTCTCTTTTTTTACGCTTAATTGCCACAGCGAGCAATAGCTGCAGCACAATTGTTGTCCGTATTCATCGCTGTCTGAAAGAGAACTAATGTTCGGCCAAAAGTTCGTATGGTGTATGGCCAAAGCCGGAGTCATTGGTGCCGTATGTCGTATCGCTGTATCCGTATCCCTAACGTAATCAGCTGTTTATCGTTACGACGGTAAACCAAAACCCAATTGGTTGGCTACGATACGATTACGACCTTAGCGTCACCAATAATCGATTGCATTGATTTTCATAAGTTTGGTCGAATCAGCTGTTAAAAGGTTACCGATACGATTACCGATAAAGCACCAATGTCTCCAGCTCAAAGCTGCGAACAAGATTGCGGAATGTTCGCTGAAATGTTCGTGTCGTGTATTTGGCGCTTTAGCGGCACCAATAATCGATTGCATTGATTGATAAGGTTGGTCGAATCAGCTGTTGAAAGGTTACCGATACGGTTACCAATAAAGCACCAATGTCTCCAGCTTAACACAAGATGTTGCGTTTATAAATACGAAGGAACTTCAAACTTGGCAATTGAAGTTTATTTCGCCTTATACAACAAAAAAAATTGCTTACATATTTTGTGTCGTATTCACTTGTTATATTACAGGTTTTAATTGGAAAAAATGTTAGAAAAGTTACCAACGAGTGGGAAATATAATTTCACTTTCAAGGTGTGCCAGCACCCTTAGCCAAAGCATATGTCAAATTCCTCTTCTTATACTTTGCTTGCAACAAAAGTTTGCAAGTTGGCTACCTTATCATGTCAGATCGCGCCAGTGTCGCTCAATCTACCGTTCCCCATCAAAATACGTGTGCAATCTATTCATAATGCGTCTATATGAAAAACTGCTTATGTGACGGGGCTTTAACTAACAGTCGATACCTCAGTTCTCAGTTAGCATGGATAAAAGAGATTTTCGATAACTTAAAATAAATAAATTACTGCCAGGCGCGACAACCTTCGAAGAGATTTTAGGCTGAACTTCTCGTTACATTTGCGTCGTGCTCCTTTTTTTAATTTTTCCTACAAATTGGAGGGACGGGACATACACACGTTAGTCGACTCCGAGCGGAATTTGCAAGCCAGCT
Organism: Eurosta solidaginis; assembly: GCF_040869045.1. Taxonomy (NCBI): domain Eukaryota; kingdom Metazoa; phylum Arthropoda; class Insecta; order Diptera; family Tephritidae; genus Eurosta; species Eurosta solidaginis. The sequence continues at coordinate 28,614,978 of NC_090319.1, forward strand.
GAGTTGAGAAACTGAGAAGCTTTTCATGGCAGAAATACACTGGGAGTTCCACATTGGAACTGAAAAGGTGGTTGGTGTCGTACATGCAGGACATACATTATGTATATAGGGGTTGATTCTGGATAGAGTAGAATTTCACCTATACGGTATTCAGCTGGAAGTTGTGCCAGAGTGATTCCCCGGGGATTTGGCTTTCTTCAACTGGGAGCTTTGATATTGGACTCTGAAAACAGGGTTCGCCTGGCATTTATCGGCTACGACATTTCCGATGCTTTTTGAGTTGACGTGGTGAATATGTGTGTTAAAGTTACACCATAGTGGGGATGGAACACGCCCTGCGGCATCCCTTAATTAATGTTTCTTGGTTTTGATGTTAGGTTCCTGAACTGGACCGAATACTATGCATCACCACAGACGATTAAAAGTCCTTTGGCTTAGAATTTGATTGAAAATAATAAACAATCGCAAGGAAAAAATGAACTTGCACGAAATTAAAATTTTTGTTCGTTCGTTAAAAAAATCGTCAATGACAATTTAAAGAAAAATAATAATTGAAGAAACTTAAAAACTTCAAAAGCATTTGACAGTAACTTTTTTCCTAAATTAAAAAACAAATACACGGTTGTGGCATTACGGGATCTTTAGTCATTGGTTTATGGTGGCGACCACCTCGATCAATTACACTATGCGACAAAATCAATCTTTTTTTCTGGGTATTGGACCAAACCAACTTTTTTGAGGGGATTGAGGCTTAAGTATAAAAAGTACTATCTCCGTACTCCTAAGTTAGCCTTCAAAAGATGGATACCGGCTTTCGAAGTTCGAAATTCTATACTTCGAAATTTTATATTTTTTCTAACGCGTTCAGCAAATTAAAAAGTAAAAATGTGAGAAATTTAGTATAACAGCTGTTATATGAGGTAAAAAGTGAGAACTTCATTTTTTTTCATATTTTCGAAGCTCTAACTTTCCACCACGTATAACAGCTGTTATACAAAATTTTTCAAAAAAAGAATTCAGACATTCAAATAAAAGAAAAGGGCGGAGCACGACCACATATTTGCTTTTTTAATTTGCTGAACGCGTTAAGAAAAAAATAAAATTTCGAAATGTAGAATTTCGAACTTCGAAAGCCGTTATCTATTTTTTGGAGGCTAACTTCGAAAAACAGGGATAGTACTTGGTATAGTTAAGCCTCAATCTGTACAAAAAAGTGGGTTTGGTCCAATACCCAGCCGGCTGTTGCACAGTGTTATAGCTTGTGTAAGGTTTTGGGTGAAAGTGCGTGCTAAAATTAAAAATTTGTTTATGGCAAATACAAAAAGCTTATTAAGCGTTTAGAATGAATAATTTTCTGTTATAAGAGCCTAATAAGCGTATTTAATTAATGACTATAATGTAAAATTTTAATTAGTTAAACAAACAGATTCATATTGACGCATATACCAGCGAAATAAAAGGAACGTGGCTTTGACAAAATATTTTGCTATAATTTTTCAAAAGAAAATTTCTTAGTAATTGTTTGTTTATATAAATGTATATTTGCACAGTTGAATTGTGTTATCAAATTGAAATTACTGTATTATTAGTGAATAGGTATAGAAAAGTACAAATGGTACACGTAATTAATTTTATCTATTTGCAGACTGTTTTTGTTTCTATTGTATACTGCCACACCCATCCGATTTGGGAGCAGTGCACGAGATTCTGAGCAACAACACTAATCGAACTTAAATTCAATTCAATTAATTTATTTAATGCACATATAAGAAATGGTCTTTTGGGCTGACATAATCAATATCTTTCGTTAAGTGTTAATAAGGCGTTAATTTGTTGTGCATTTAAACGTCTGTTTAACTCCTATACACTTACAGCACTTTTGTTTTTGTTTTGCCCTGAAGAATAGCCACAGGTACAAATTCACACTGAATATAAACAAATTTTCATAACACTCCCATATGCTCTCACATATAAATTCGATTCATATGAAAGAGCCTAAATTTCATATAAGAGCGAAAAAGAAAGAAGAGCCTACACGGCACTCTATGCATGCAAGAGGATGCTAGGATGCTAGGATGCACGTTGGGCCTATCACCCAAACTCTATCATTGAGTATTTACGGCAATTGTCAAACCCATACTTTACTATGGGGTTCTTGTTTGGTGGACAGCCACACAAAAAAGTACGTATACCAAAAAACTTGAGAGGGTACGCAGAGTATCAATGAGGAGCATAGCGGGAGCCTTAAAAACTACCCCGACAGCAGCATTGCATGCCATTCTACACATACCGGCTGCAGACCTAACGGCCAAAAACAGCGCGTTAGCAACGGCAACAAGGCTTGAGTGCAGGCCTTATGGCTACAGTTGTATAGCGCCATCTAATATCGGGCAAACGGAATATACAGTCCCCTGCCTGAGATTCGGAAGAGATATTAGGGCCACAATTGAGCCGGAGGTCTGTTGTCGTGGTGCAGAAATGGCAGAACACGTGTATACAAATGGTTCCAAATTAATGCAAGGTGTTGGGTCTGCTGTTTACTGTGTCGACCCATAAATAAGTAGATCCTATAGGCTGCCAGATTACTGCGGCGCTTTTCAAACGGAAATTATAGCCGTGAAGAAAACAGCAGAAATTCTGGAAGAAGCGTGCTTAAGTTGCAGTCGCGTTAATAAATATATGGGGTATTCCATCCCATTACGACCAATTTTGAACCCGACCCCCTAACAATTGGCTGAAAGTTTTTCTTCTTTTTCTAGCTTACGAAAGACGTTTTTCAGAAGTTTTTCAAATTTTTTCATCCAACTCAAAAAAAGTTATGAATTTTTAAAAAACACCGTTTTTGTTTTCAAAATGCTATAACTTTTTCAAAAATTGACCGTTTGGGATCTTTTTTTTTTTTTTAAATTTGTTTTTAAATGTACTTTTCTAAATAATCTCACGCAGTACTTCATCAAGAAGTGTTCTGAAATGGAAAGAAGCATTGAAAAAACCTCGCTCAGGCAAGACCATACATCTATACTAGGTTCCCGTTCATAAAGGGATAGAAGATAATGAAAAGACCGATGAGTTGGCAAAAGAGGCTGCAGCACTCACTGAATCGACGGTAGACGTGCCGATCCGTTTGGGAGAAATCAAGCAGGAAAGGCGTGATTGGGCTGAAAAATTTTTAAGATAATTTGCAAATTCTATGATATTAGACTCACTCACTCAAGACTTAACGCTGACTAGCTGGACACTGTTTTCTGACGTCACATGCTTATAAGTTGGGCGCCTACAATAACAACAGATGTAAGAAGTGCGAGCTGCAGGTTGAACTGCTTCAGCACGTTCTGTGTTCGTGTCTCGTGCTCGCCAGGTTACGGCTCCAGCTATAAGGGGCGGCAGAGCTTCCAGATCTCGAGGCAGCAATTAAGCTTGGTCCTAGAAAACTTCTAGTATTTGACAAGAGGACGATGTTTTTCTATAGCATTAGTGCTGGCACCTGATTGGGTTCATCGGTTTAGTCGTCAAAGAAATCCTGGTAACAATATGGACACATTCAGTCTATGTGAGGTCTTTATTGAACGACCAGCTCAAACTAACCTATTCTACCCTATTACCCTATATTTTCAATAAAACGACAATTTTTACACTCTTTGTGCATCTACACGACGGATCATCTACCTAATGCATCGAGTTTGGGCAAATGCTTACTTTCCATGCATGAGGTTTATATAGAATGTCCGCAAAAGGCGTACAAGTTCTTCAACCTGCTTATTTATATTATTGATTATAAATGAATAGATTTAAATAATGATTTTACTGTGCAATATTATGTGTCAAATCTTACCAAAATTCAAACTGTAAGATTTGTGTCAAAAGGCTTTAGGCATAACTCACTAGAGGTTTACGCCGATCCCTTTATCGGCAGCGGCGGCGTAGGCACTATTATATACTGGCGTCGGCGGAGAGGGCGGCGTTACTTTAAAAAACTTGATTTTTTTATTTAAAAAAATTATATTTAGGAAAGGTTTTTTATATGTATTTAAGGAAATCAACATTTTGGCCATTTCGGAAAGACCCGGGGGTTTTGCCTCAAAGTCTCCCGAATCGTTCAACAAATTTTAGGAGTGGCTCCTTGCGGAGCGACTGTCCTTCGTTAACTTACTCCAGGGAGGCTTCGAACCTAATCCCGGTCTTACGGACTGGTACTGCTGCGTCTGCCGAAAAAAATTTAAATACTTAAGATGGTCACACATAATTTCACGGAAGGAGATGTACTGGGCTAACTTCTGATACTCGTTGTCGACACGATTTCTTTAAATCATTTGTGGCTCTTTGCTGGTCACGCAAAGAGGCGACTTACGGTTGTTATTAGTGGTCTTTTAATACTCACTGACTCTCGTGGCACAATTTTAACGATTATCATCAACGCTGGCCTATTGTTGATCGCGCCAAAAGGCGCCTCCTGTTTTTCGGCTGTTTTAAGATATGCGAGAACAATAGCAATCACGACCACCAGTCGCTACCACGCCTCCTGGCCCTAACACCATATGCTAGCACAAAAGCTATAGGACTGCGACTTCGAACTCATACCTTCGTTGACGTTACTTTCCTAGAAGCTCTAGGTGTAGCTTCAAAGACTTTCTTACGGATGTTTTTTGTCGCGCTATGCAGCCGAGCACTACCAAAGAAACACCTTGAAACGTTAGGGAGTAACTATTCGAAATAACTCCCGCCCTCGAAATCATAAGCAGTCGAAGTGGATGTCATTGCGTAACTCATGGGTGAAAATAGTAAAATACTCGGTACATCTACATAATCTAAATTTTACAAGGACCCTGAATAAAATTTTCAAAATCGTTAAACCGATTTTAAGTTGAAAGATCTAAAGGTTATATGTTCAGTGAAAACTGTTGGGTTCCGCCCATTTGATTCAAGAGTTCATTATGAATAACCGCGTAACTTCAGTTTTCAGACTAGCTCGACTGCCCACGAAGTTAGGGTAGTTGCACACCCGGTCATTTGTTCCACTGTCTTGGGAAAGCTTTTGCTTAACCACTTTGAGTGTTTTTGCGAAGGACAAAGCCTCACCAGGTAAATATATGTGCCTACGTATTCACATATGCAACAGGAGCCGTAACGTTTAGGTGATATTTAAACTTGATTGATAGGCTATCACCAATGTGATTCATTCCAAGGCACTAGTTGGGATAGGACTACCAGACTAGGTTGAACTGGCCGGTCCATGAGGACCTCACATAGACTGAATGAATCCGTAGTGTTACCAGAAGTATATTTTAATGACCAAACAGAAAAACCCTATGAAAAACCAGGACCTATGTTATAAAATAACTGCGTCCTCTTGGCAAATACCAGAAGCTTGCTAGGACTTAAGCCATTTGCTACTTCTAGATCCGACAGCTGTATCACACCTAATAGCTGCAGTCTTAGCCTGGCAAGCGCAGGGTACGAGCACAGAACGTGCTCGATCGTTTCCTCCTCCAACCCGCACTTCCTACATCCGCTATCACTGAGCAAGCCTAATTTAAAGGCATGTGACGCCAGAAGGCAGTGTCCAGTTAGAATACCTGCCATGAGTCGACAGTATAGGGCTGCCAACTTTAGGAAATATCAAACTGGAAGACTTGTGTGTTTAATGATGAAGTGTGAAAACCAAAATTAACATTTTAGACACTATTTTAAAGTTTCTCAAATAAACAACATGTGTTTGAATATAAGGCCAAGTGATTTTTCAAACCCTTCTCATACATACATATATCTTCAACTTAAGTATGAGGTAGGAATCATTTCAAAGGAGTGTTTAAACTCCTGGAACCTAATAAAAGATTTTGCATCGCTGACTTCGCTTATTCTTTTAGCCAATTGGAATATAGAATTTTTGAAAAAATGTTTTTTTTAACAACTTGAGGACAATTTGAAACTTGTTCGACTTGGGTAATTTTACTTGAATTCATTTTTCTTTATTAATTTTTTTTTTTTAAACTATGCAAAGTGAGCATATACATTTGTTATATCAGTTTACAGTGTTTTGTTTTAATAACTTGCAAAATCCGTGTTAAGCCGGCATGGAAAGCGCCTGTTTTTATACTCAGCTGAGCAGAACTCACAGAGTATATTAATCTTGTTCGCATAACGGTACCCCGTAACGGTATAAACTAATCGAGATAGATATAGACTTCTATAAATCAAAATGATCTGGGCAAAAAGAAATTCATTTAGCCATGTCTGTCCGTCAGATCGCTATTTAAATGAACGAAATCGGACTATAACCACGCCAACTTTTTCGATATCGAAAATTTCGAAAAACCGAAAAAGTGCGATAATTCATTACCAAAGACGGATAAAACAATGAAACTTGGTGGTTGATCTTTTGACGCAGAATAGAAAATTAGAAAAATTTTGGGTAATGGGCGTGGCACCGCTCACTTTTAAAAGAAGGTAATTTAAAAGTTTTGCAAGCTGTAATTTGGCAGCTGAGTATGTAATGTTCGGTTACACCCGATTCCTTACTTGTTTTAAATGACTTTTGAACGGTGTAGTAACGCGCCGCATGCTGCCGCCGCGGTAATATTTTTGACATTCGGCAGCGGCATGCGAAAAACGACGAAAATCGGCGGTGGAGGCATCGGCGTTTATCGGCGGCGTATAACTCTAATACTCACTGACAAAGTCACAAACGTTAACATTAATAATATATACATAAATACAATATACATAAATACAAACAATATATATACATAAATACAAACAATACAAATACACTTTAAGTAGAATAAGAAGCAGCATAACATACAAACCTCAATACGAATTCATAAGCCCTTTGTTGTTATCTAAAATTATGTCAAATACTCTTTCATTCGCCTATAAGCAATTCGACTCCAGCAACGACATACGTACATATTTACGCACATTATGTGGCATACATTCATACATAACTATTTCTTCTTAGCTAACTTAGTATTTACCAGAAAAAAAATTTAGCCTTGTATAAGGCTTATTTCCTCTGAGCGTCGGCTTTAGTTCGACTCAGTAGATTCCTTGTCCTTCTTTTTGGCCATGTAGCTCTTGATTGTACTCTTCTACTTTTGTTGAGCTTTATACATGAAATTTGAATTTCCCCTTTGGCTGGATCTAGGGGATTATCCATTTCGACGCTGGTTATTCCCTCATTTCCTTTCGCTTAGCCGCTATGTGTCAGCTAATTCATGTTGAACTTTGTATAGGCTGGTGAGATTGCATCACCTATAGAGAGCTTCCCACCACCTTATAGAGCCATAAGCACTGGCCGCACAACTGCTCATAGAGTGATAGCACTATATTTGGCTTGTTAACCCATTTTTGACCTAACGGCGACTTACAGGCGAAAAAGCGTTGCAGGCTTTCCATACCTGCTCTCGATGTCCGCTTTCCAGTTGATCGATTGTTAGAGCCACATACTTAACAGTATATGAAAGAGTTACTTGGTGTCCATTAGCTTTGGTAATTCAAAAGTAGGTCCATATTCCCCGAATTAAGCCTAAGGCCACACATCTTTTTCCACCTACTTAGTTTTACCAATGTACTTTCCATGATCTCACTCATGACGGAGGAGACCAGAACTGAAGGGATCGGCGTACTCCACAATCCGATATCTTGCAATCTGTCCTACTGCGGGGGGCAAAGAAAAGGTGGAACGAACCCGTTAATAGTGCGGTGTATCCTAGATGTAAATAGTGACAAAGCAGATGTCTTCCACTTGTAAGAGTGGGTTTGTGCTCACTCTTCTTTTTGAAATAATTTGAAACTTTGTTAGGCTATGATGAATGGTTGGCATCGGTTCTAGAGTAAATGTGATTATTAGCTGGGGAGTTTCCCTATTCTACAGCGGACGGACATTTTAATTCGATATAACAGAAATGTTGTAATCGCAGCCCTTAATTATACTGAAGGATTTCCTGGTGCTCAGAAAAGGTCGTTCATATCCTTTAAAGCTTGTATTAAAATTGTGGAATTGTATCATGTATCTGATGAGCCATGCATGAGATCGTGATGCAGCGAATTATTTATGCTTAGAATAGAATGGTAACGGAACTCAAGATGAAGTTGCCTTACAACCGGATGCCATTATCCTTAAATTGGTATGGAGTTTTGATAGACAAAGCATCATACTAAGATTAGGTATTTTGATTGTACTCCCGACTATAAGCTAATTTTGTACCAATGAGTCGGCTAGGAAGTGTTTGGCCAGGGAACATTGAGCCGATAGTTGGAGTACTGATCATACAATTATATCCGTTGTGTTTTGAAACCGTTATGTTGATCCTAAAAAGGCAGGTTCTCAAGTTAAATTATTAGGCTTTTCTTATTAAGAGAGAATGAGTGACAGCTCTGCCGTTGGATTCCTTATTGCTTGCAACCGCTTATGAAATTTTTTGCTGGGCACCTATGCGTACACGCACACATGCACATACAAAATTCACTGTTCCTTGTCATCGACGTAATTAAACGGAAACTGATTTAATTGCATATTTGATGAGTTGCCTTTGGTGTGTTTATGTTGCTTAATTTGGTGTTTCATTGTGTGTTGATATTTGCCATTGTTGTTATTATTCTTGGTAGCTTTTAGCTGTACCACTTCGGGTTTATTATTATAGTTGTATAGGTACGCGCTCAAGATGTTGTTATTGGCTATGTTGTTGTTGTCGTGTATTGCATTTATGTTAGTTGTTATAATATTTATGAGTTGAAAGCGGCAGCAAAACAGACACACCCTCATACATTCACATCGCAGACGTTTACATTCATGACAGTATGACCTCTGTTAATTTTGGGTAGCTTAAAATAACTTATTGTCTTGAATTATGTTATAGAGAGACGATGTGGAGAGATATCTGCAATGCAGTTTATATAATGGTGGTCAAAAGAAATACAATCTATTTGAAGAGTCGCATATTCTGACCGATGTATAACTAGTCTGAAAAGTAGTATTTAATGAACTTCTCCTTCTACTTGCAACAATCCCGACACATCTAAATTAGTGATTTGCTGAAGCGAGCAAATCCTTCGGCTGTAAGTTTGGCTTCGCCGAAAAAAGTTTTTTGCCCGATTTAAAAAAAGTAACTAATTTCATACCAGTAATCGGTCCCAAAAAAATACCGGGTTCCAAAAAATTAAACCACTTTCAAACAAAGTAACCGCCCCGAAAAAATAACTGGTTTCAAACAAGTAAGCATTCCCCAAAAAGGGATTAGTTTCATACAACAAACCGGTTCCATAAAATAAATTTTTTTTCCCTATAAATAATCAGTTTCAAAAAGGCAATTGGGTTCTTATAGAAGGGGTAACATATTTTATATTGAAGTTTTAACGGTATATGTTTCATAGCAAGCCGATTAATCGTTGACACGCCGACACCAAATTGGTAACACTCCGATGAGAAATCGATAGCTTCGATAACAGTTCGATAACTTCTTGAGAGCAAAACGACAACTTTATGATATAAAAGCGATAACCATTCTATAACAAATTGGTAAGAATCGAAACCTTTTCGATAGTAAGTTGATAACTTTTCGATAACAACCCGATGACTCGGTGAAAAAATTGGCTCATCGATAACCTTTGTTTTGTTTTCTTATCTTTTCTCATAGTGAATAGGCCCAAGACGACAAGGAATCAGAGGAAGAGGGTGGCTCTCAATCCATTGGAAGACAAGGCGGAAAGGATTTAAATTCCCTTGTTGGACGGCCATAACCGGTAAAGCGGCAATTAACCAAAATCGATACGCATGTCTTCTGTAAAGATATTCTTAACAGGCAGTTTAGGAAATGACGTAAGGTTTGTTAAGGACCTCTCCAAATCATTCGAAGCCAAGAACTAGGGTACTCATTGTCGTGCGATTTCTATAAACTTACACCATAGAAGATAAATCTAGCAGCACATAAGCAACGCCTTGGTGCAATTTCTGTTTGATAATATTGTGACGAATATTAGCATCACTAAGTTGTTAGTAAATAATCACGCAACAACAAAAACATGAACCAGCCACTCCTATGTACGTGTACACATTAAAGCTAGCAACACTTATGTAGAAGGCGACGAAAAGCTATTTCACACACACAGATGTAGTCATCAGCCGAAGTAGTTACTCACACACACACATATATGGTTAAAAACTACAAATATACATGTACTTTTATAGCTGGCAACTAACCAAAGATGAACTACAAATGTTCGGCAAATTACTAGACTTTAGGAGAAATGGGTTAACGAGGAAACCGAAAGTATAAAAGCAGCGCAAGCTGAGTAATAACGAATCAGTTTGATTTAAACACGCTATTAGTTGCGAAGTGCAGTATAATTGTGAAGTGTAATTGTACTACTCCCAAAGTTATCTAAATAAAGCCCAGTTTGTAATACTGAATTTTGGAGTGATTTATTCAACAGTTTAGCGATTCGAACATTAGCAGAAGGTTGCAAATAAGAATTTTCCTGAATTCGTTACAATATTATAAGTGCTCATTCCTTAGCATTGGATAAAGAGGAAGCAAAGGAGGAATTCAAAGGGGGTGTATTGCACAGCTCTTCCAAGAGATTGTCAGTGCAATTTAATGCTTTCCCGATGCAAACCCTGTAAATTTAACTGGCGAGGCTCTGATGACCCGAAGTTGCTCACGATAGGGGGAGGTAAGATGGCCTAGAAGGCACAAATCGCGCCGGCGATGTTCAAACTGGTACATCAATAGTACTATTTCTAGTAACAGATCAATATTAGGCAATGGAGCAAGAATATCGATAAAGCTTTCCAAAACCTTCGGGAAATTTAAGATAAATTTAGGTAAATTTAATAGATGAGTAAATGAATTGGTTTTGAACGTCCGTGCGTGGTGACCTTACATAGAATAAAAGAAATTGTTGGTAGAAAATCGGCCAAAGTCAGTAAGAAATTGCAATTTTCTCTCAGCTTAATATTAACTTCTCTATTTATGTAATTATATTTCTCAAACAATTTACAAATTTTTAATTGATAAGCAACTGAAAAATTGACGCGAATACCTCAATTAAAACTGACAGCATTTGACTTGGCAAATAATAAATGCAAAACGTCATATGAAAATGAGAATAGTCAATTGTAAATGCGAAAGCATCACTACGATGTGGGAAAAGTTCCTCATGGAAATAGGGATTGGGGGGCGGAATGGCCTAGCAGTTTCAATGTAGATAGGTAGGTAGGTGAAATGGCTGCGACCCTGGTCGCCCAAGTAGCTATTTAAAGCCGTTTTGATGCCATGTAACTCGTCTAAAAACCTACGGAATGTTACGGTCAATGTATTACAACCAGCCAGAGTTGTTAATAAAATTAAGAATATTCGGGATTGCTATCACAGAAAACCCTCTGAGGTCTTCTAGAAACGGGGTTCCAAGGAACCTTAGACGGGCTCTAGCTAGAGCCGGGCATTTACGCATAAAGTGTTCTACTGTCTCCCTGGCATTTGGATATTTGCAGCTTCTGCAGTAGTCGTTATACGGAATGCGCATCTTTTCCGCATGCGCACCTACTGTCCAATGACCGGTACAGACTGCTATCAGTTTGCGTGTGTTAGCCCTGGATTTGGTCAGAAGACTTCTCGTCCTCCTTTCATCATAATTTGGCCAAATGAATTTTGATATTGCACAGGTGGTGATGTTATTCCACTTTGTATGTGCTTTCTTCAAGTAGAAGCTTTGGATATTCCCCTTGGCTACTGCTGAGGTATGCCTACTTCGACACTGGTTATTTCCTCGTTCATCTCCGATGAGCCCATGCGTGCTAGCTCGTCGGCCTTCTCGTTACCCTCTATCCACCTACGACCCGGGACCCAGAGAACGCGTAGTTCTAGATTGGTGGATAACTGGGATATGAGTCGCTTACAAGCCCACATTAATTTTGAGTTAATGTGTGGCGAGGAAAGCGCTTTTATCGCTGCTTGGCCATCCGACAGGATGCAAACTTTACCAGCTACATTCAAGCCCTCCAGTGATTTGCAGGCTAGCCAAATCGCGAGGATTTCTGCTTGAAACACGCTGCAGTGCGATGGGAGTCTGAATGATGCAGACAAATCTAGGGACTCAGAGAAGACTCCGGCCCCACTCCCGATTCCATCTTGGAGCCGTCAGTGTAGATTTGGATATCGTCGACCCTTATGCCCGGGTTTCTCTTCCACTAGTTCCTGCTTTGAATGGCGGTATTACAACCGTACTCAAACTTCAGTTTGCGAGGGTAGTAATCTGTCTCGGTACTACATGTACCATCCGGAAGTTTCTTTAGGATACTACTATGCCCTTGCTGAGTATCTTCCAACACCCAGACTCCCTGAGTCTCAGTGTGGTTTGTGACGATGTACAAAGTGTATGAAAGTCGATCGGAAGCAGGTGCAAAATGGGGTCTAAAGCAGCTGTGGCGCAAGTGCGTCCGCCCCTATGGCGCGAACGCACGCAGTGCGCTGGACTTTTTGCAGGCTGGTGAGATTGTAGATCTTACTTAGAGCTTCCCACCACACTACGAAACCATAGGTAAGCACCGGTCGCACAAACCCCTCATACATTCAAAGTACCATGCTTGGCGTGAGTCCCCATTTCTCACTAAACATTGATTTGCAGGCATAGAAGGCGATGCAGGCCAACTCCAATTTCCAATTCAACTTGCAGTCAGTTGTTAGTCCCAGATACTTGGTACTCGATGACAGGTTTAGTTGCTGGCCGTTTAAGAATAGTAGTCTGAAGGCAGGTGGCTTGTACTTCCTCGTGAAGAGAAGCAGGTCCGTCTTGTCGGGATTTAACCTAAGGCCAGATCTCTGTGCCCCCTGCTGAGTTTAGCCAAGGCCCTTACCATGATTTCGCTCATTACGGAGGGGAAAGGACCAGAGATAAAGATCGCCACGTCGTTGGCATACGCCACGATCTTAAAACCCCCTGCGTTAAGTTTTCCTAGGATTTTAATTATGGTGATCGACCAAGGCGGAGCTTGATTTTGCTGTCTATATGGCTTTCTTATACTCCCTCAGAGCCGGTCTGTACTCCTGGAAATCGTTCCTGAAGTGACAATCGTTGAAGACCCTCCTCAGCTTTGACCTCAGGTTGCTGAGATTTTTGTCCCACCACCGTGGGAAATTAGACAGGCACAGATCAGCAGATCACTCAAAGCTATGTCAGTCCGAACATAGACAATTTCCCATGAAGTGTTATTATCCTTAGAGGGTGTGACCACTGCCACATACATAGCTTAACTTTATTTCTATTTTTATATTCTCAATTACACATTACGTTTTCGCATTTTCATTTGAATCTTTCTTATTTACAAGTGATTGTTCTCATTTCCATATTACGCTTTCGTATTTACAATTGACTATTTCCTTTTACAACTGACTAATCTCAAATACAATTACAAGCAGGGGCGGAAACTATTATTCCTTTTATAATATAATTCCTTGCAAAACTATTAATTTGGACTTTTAATACATTTGGATCAAGATAAAAATTATTTTAGTTACCTGTGTCCGATACAACTAGTTAAACTCGGACTTTTAAAAATAAAAATACGGAAATAAAAGTTAAATCCGGACTTTTATTTTTTAAGGCCAAAATAAAAGTCCGGCTTGATAACAAAGAAACGGCTTATCCGAATTAAAAAGATCTTAAAAAATAAAAGTCCGGATTTAACTTTTATTTCCTGACTTTTATTTTTAAAAGTCCGAGTTTAACTAGTTCTATCGTACTAAAAAAATAAAAATATAGATTTTACTTTTATATGTGGACTTTTATGGAAAAAGTTCGAAAAACAAAAAGGATGCATGATTCGACATGATATTTCTATAGGGATACCTGAGAACACAAACATTTTCACCTAGAACAATTTTTTGACCCGGACTTTTTCGACTCCGAAAAAAAAATTATTTTCCATCCCTGATTACAAGCGATTGTTCTCATTTCGATATGACGCTTGCGCATTTATATCTGACGTTTTCTCATTTATAACTGGAAATGGTATTGTAACGACTTTTAGTGGTATTCCGCTTATTTGCAACCTTCTACTAACATTCGAATCACTAAACTGTTGAATAAATAACTCCACTATTCAATAATGCAAAATGGCCTTTAATAAAGTACTTTCCAATAACACTTCTATTGCTCAACAGATAGCGTGCTTAAATCAAAACTGAATCGTTGTGCCTCAGATGCTATTGCTTTTATAATTTTTGGTTTCCTCGTTGATATATTTCTAGGCGTTTCTATTTCTAGAATTTGCTACCAGCTATAAAATTACCAGCTATAACATAACTACAGATACACGTTATAGCTTCTCATATGCGCGTGTATATGTGAGTGATACTTCCACAGATAATTGCCTACTTTTGGGAGCATCTCAGATAAGATATATGCATGTGTTTGTGTGTCTCTCTACGCTGCGTGTACGTACATATGTGTAGACATAATGATTGATTCGTTTATGTAGATACAAGTGACTGCCAGCTTTATTGTTGTGGTGGGTTCATTTACTTAGCATCAGACTAGTGATGTGAGTATCACTTAGTGCCACTAATATTCGTCAGAGTATAGTTCACACCCAGTTGCGTTGACTGCTCGGTTATGGAAGCGAATGCTTAGCAAATGTGGTTGCTCAATCTTGTTGGGAAATCCTTGGATAAAACAGTTCATAGAAGAATATCGTTGTTAATGTTAAATACTAACAAAATTGTTGTCATAAACTTTACCTAAGCTTCACATAAATTGCGATGAATAAGAAAATGGCTACGTTGTTTTTATTACAAATGCTTTATTATTGCTTTCTTTTGTATTTGTGTATACAGCAAAACTTTTCTACATACATAGTTGCTTATATACATACATAGTTATGTACATAGCAAGTATTATTTTATTATTAACAAATGTTGTTGTAACTTTTATTTGACTTTGTTTATTTTTATTATTTCTTACTTCCCACTCTCTCGACCGTTTCATTGAAAGTTCTTAGACACTCGAGAGTAAGTCAAGGTCGTACATTAAGTAGGGATTTACCATGTTATAAAATGAAGAAGATGTGTTAGATAAAAAATACTATAAAATTGTTTTTCATTAAAATACTTTAGACGTTACTTATGTGGTCACTTAAGCCAAATGGTTAAGTCAAGCACAAACGAGGCAAGGAACTTTTTGAATGGCCAATAGTCATCAGCAATATTTGAGCTTAGAGACATATGCCTAGTTCATACTAACAGTAAAAATTATCTACGAACTGACCGGAATTAAAAATATATAAAAAATTTAAGTTAAGATATATGAAGGAAGAGAAGTGCATCAAGATAGTAAGAAAACTCACGAGAGTGTAAGCAATTTCTGAAAAGAATCGGCATTGGGAGAAGCATACATCTATATTTGATCGCAGGGTATATGAGAATAGATGGGAATGAAAAAACAGATGAACTAGCTAAAAAACCGAATCTCTCAAAGCTTGCTTCGTAGACGTTCCAATTAGATTGGGTAAAAGTGAGAGAAGGCGAGTGTTGCACATGATCGGCCAAGCGGCAAAGGCGGGGATCCAAGCAATGGGGCTGCAAAGTGTCGAAGATCATATGTAGGTCTTACAATTTTGGACTAACAAAAATAGAGGATGATGGGTATTCTGACTGGACAAAGAATTCTGGCGTCACATGCCTTTAAAGTAGGCTAGGTCAGTGATAGCAGATGTAGGAAGTGCGGGTTGGAGGAGGAAATGATCGAGCACGTTTTGTGACCGTGCCCTGCGTTTGCCGGGCTAAGATTCCAGCTATTAGGAGTGATACAGCTGTTAGATTTAGAAGTAGTAAGTGGTATAGGTCCCAGAAAGCTTCTAGCACTTGCCAAGAGGACATAGATCCAGGTATTTCATAGGGTTTTTCAGAATGGTCGTGAAACAAACTTCATTCAGTCTATGTGAGGTCCTCACGGACCGGCCTGTTCAACCTAATCTAACCTACATAAGTATGTGCAATGTACATATATACATACACATTCAGTAAGTATTTTATTTTCGATACTACCATAAACATAAGATTTTATGATTCTGTTAATTTGCTATGTAATAAAGTGGGATTTGATTTCGAAATTAACAGCAATGAGCATTAAAAAGGTGAACGTGTTGCGAAATATGCACGAAAGATCATACCGATGTGACTATATACATATATATATATATATATTATAAGAGAAAACACATTATAAAGATTTAACATACAAAATACTTGAAACAAATGTCAGTATGAAATTAGAGTCCCTGAGTCTATGTATGTATGAGGTGACCCTAGGATAGATCTCCGTGAATTAAGCGCAAGGCCGAAGGGACAGCAACGTACACATAAAAAAACACATAATATTAAAAACGTGTAAAGTATGCAGAATTAAGTCATTTGGAGAACAAACAGCTCTAAATCGTAATAACAATTTTTTATACTTACGAGGTGTGTTCAAAAAGTATCGCGAATTTGGAATTTTCGCGGGTTACCTATATACGAATTTTGATTTTTTTGTGGCGTTATGTTGATACTCATGTCTCTCAATTATGCCGATAAGCTCGGCCATTTTGAATGTTCACTTAATTGTTGACAGCTGCTTTGCTTGCATGTTTTTTGGCTCGTCTTTGATTATTACTTATTCAAAAAAAAACAAAAAAAAAAAAAAAAATGGATCAAAGAACCAGTATCAAATTTTGTGTGAAAAATGAAATTAAATGCGCGGATGCATTCCGAATGTTGAATGCCGCATAAGGAGAAGCTACCTTGGATCGAAGCAACGTTTATCGGCGATACAAAATGTCCTCAGAAGGCCGAGTAGATGAGAGCGACAAAGAGCGCGCCGGACACCTGAGCACTTAAACAACAGACGAAAAAATTGATGCAGTGAAGAAAATGGTATTGGCCAATCGTCGAATCATCGTTAGAGTAGTTGCTGAGGACCTAGACATATCGATTGGCTCGTGCCATTCGTTTGTTATACTCAGCGTGCTTTGCACACAGAGTATATTAACTTTGATTGTATAACGGTTGACTGTACAGGTATAAAGGAATCGAGATAGATATAGACTTCCATATATCAAACACATCAATATCGAAAAAAAATTTGATTGAACCATGTCCGTCCGTCCGTCCGGCCGTCTGTCCGTTAATACGATAACTTGAGTAAGTTTTGAGGTATCTTAATGAAATTTGGTATGTAGGTTCCTGGGCACTCATCGATACTTAAAATGAACGATATCGGACTATAACCACGTCCACTTTTTCGATATCGAAAATTTCGAAAAAGCGAAAAAATGCGATAATTCATTACCAAAGACGGATAAAGCGATAAAACTTGGTAGGTGGGTTGATCTTATGACGGAGAATAGAAAATTAGTAAAATTTTGGACAATGGGCGTGGCACCGCCAACTTTTAAAAGAAGGTAATTTACAAGTTTTGCAAGCTGTAATTTGGCAGTCGTTGAAGATATCATGATGAAATTTGGCAGGAGCGTTGATACTATTAATATATATGTGGTAAATAAAAATTAGCAAAATCGGATGAAGAACACGCCCACTTAAAAAAAATTTTTTTTAAAAGTCAAATTTAAAAAAAAAATTGAATATATATAAGTAAATTACGGAAAATTCAACTCCATGGTGCAACAAAATACAAAAATAAAAGAAAATTTCAAAATGGGCGTTGCTCCGCCCTTTTTCATTTAATTTGTCTAGAATACTTTTAACGCCATAAGTCGAACAAAAATTTACCAATCCTTGTGAAATTTGGTAGGAGCATAGATTCTATGACGATAACGGTTTTCTGTGAAAATTGGCGAAAGCGGTTGAAGCCACTCCCAGTTTTTATACACAGTCGACCGTCTGTCCTTCCGCTCGGCCCCTAAGAATTAACTTGAGCAAAAATCGATATATCTTTACTAAACTTAGTTCACGTACTTATCTGAACTCACTTTATCTTGATATAAAAAATGGGCGAAATCCAACTATGACCACGCCTACTTTTTCGATATCGAAAATTACGAAAAATGAAAAAATGCCATAATTCTATACCAAATACGAAAAAGGGATGAAACATGGTATTTGGATTGGTTTATTGACGCAAAATATAACTTTAGAGAAAACTTTGTAAAATGCGTGTGACACCTTCCATATTAAGTAGAAGGAAATAAAAAATTTCAGCAAGGCAAAATCAAAAGCCCTTGGAATCTTGGCAGGAATACTGTTCGCGGTATTACATATATAAATAAATTAGCGGTACCTGACAAATGATGTTCTGGGTCACCCTGGTTCACATTTGGTTCGATATCTCGAAAACGCCTTTACATATACAACTAAGGGCCTTTTCCTTTTAAAACCCTCATTAACACCTTTCATTTGATACCCATATCGTACAAACACATTCTAGAGTCACTCCTGGTCCACATTTATGGCGATATCCCGAAATGGCGTCCACCTATAGAACTATGGCCCACTCTTTTTTAAAATACTCTTTAATACCTTGTATTTGATACCCATGTCATACAAACACATTCCAGGTTTACCCTAGGTTAATTTTCCTACATGATTATTTTCCCTTATTTTGTCTCCACAGCTCTCAGCTGAGTATGTGATGTTCGGTTACACCCGAACTTAGCCTTCCTTACTTGTTATCAATGATTTGGGTATGAGACGTACGAAAATTGCTCAATTTCGACACAACTTTTTGGCTAATAATGCTGTAATCACCGTATTCCCAAGATCTGGCCCCCTGTGACTTTTTCTTGTTCCCTAAACTGAAGAAAAAAAACGACGCTACGCTACGATTGACAAGATAAAGATGGCATCGAAGAAGAAACTGAAAAAGATAAAAAAATGTTTTTTTTAAGTGCTTGGAAGATTGGAACAACCGTTGACACAAGTGTATAATATCTCATGGGCATTACTTTGAAGGGGACAAAATAGATATTCATGAATAAATAAGTAATTAAAAAAAAAAAACACAAAATTCGCGATACTTTTTGAACACACCTCGTACATATGTATATACACATTGTCCACAAAGAACCAATGTAAAAAAAAAATGACGCCCTAAACAATATGAATAATAAAACATTGGCAAAAAAGATAACTGTAAATTTATGGATTAGCACAGTTACTGGTAGTCTAAAACAAAAATGTAATTTACTAATTTCAAGTAACAAAAAATTTACTCTTACCAGCAGCAATGCTTTGTCATTTACGATATTTTTACTGTCAATAAAACATAATTGAGCAGAAAGTAGCAGCAAAAGACAGAGCGTGGGAATGTGAAAATTATGTCTTCATATATTTTCGGGAGCTACAAAGTAAAGAGCAATATCTTTTATCGTATTTGACCCTTTTAAATTGTAAAAATTTCAAGGGACGACACAATTTTTTGCATTTGAATATGCGCACATTTGCTTTTTCTATGAAATCACGGTACAAAAGAGTGTTATATATCTGCTAATGATAACAAGCATTTTTTATGGATGAGTTCTCGGTTTGTTATCAATTACTTTTAGATATGCTATCAGTTTGTTATCGAAAATTTATCGGTTTGATATCGATTTGTTACGAAAGATTATAGATCTGTAATCAAAAAATGTTACCAATTTCTTTTTATGCGTGTTATCGATTTGTTATCAAAAAGTAATCGATTTGATATGGGAAAGCTCTCGATTTATTATCAGAGGGTTACCAATTTGTTATCGACTATTTACCGGTTTGTTATTATACATATACCGACAAAGCTTCAACGAAATCGATGGCACATATGTAACCCATCTATTACAATGACTCGGCGATAACAAGCCGGAAACAAACCGATAAGTCGGCGGTAATAAATCGCTAGCGGTAAAAAGTCGGTAATAAAGTAATAAACTGTCGGTATTGGTTGTTACCGCTAACAAGCTGAAGAAAACCTTCTCAAAAAGCCTGAAATTATTTGTTTCTAGTAAAGTAACCTCCCGACGTCCAGACATATGTCTACAAATCGAGCTTCACGAGTACTTGGTACTCATACATTTTTTCTAACTATTGCTTATTAGATCTTGGAAATGCCTACCATCCTTTTTCAAAGGTTTTTGAGGTTTCGTAAGACTTAAAGCGAGCTTTACCTATTTCGCGATAACTTACGCCAATTGGGATCACCAATGGAGATCAAGTCTTCTTTCACCTGCCTCTCCCAACTCTGATCTCCTTCCTCTGCTTCCAAATACGGGTGTCGATAAGAATACCTTCCTGAGCCAGCGAAGCTCTTAGGCTTTTGTTCATTGTACTATATTCATATCTGCGTAAAACTCATAGAGCTCATCATTACATCTTCGGTACTAGCCGTTGGAATCACGGACTGCACCATATGTCTAACAGAGAACTTTTACCTCGAACCCTACAAGGGCTATCTCATCTTCTCTAGCCATCATCCATGATTACGAGCCATACATCAGAACATGTATGATGAGTGACTTGTTTTTCTTCGTGGAGGGAATACTTTACTTTTCAGTTGCTTACTTAGTCCAAAATTTCCGTTTTTCCGCCCATGCAGTCGCAATTGTACATTAAGTTCAGAGTCGTAAGAAAATCCTCAGGTTCCTTGTTGGCAATAACAGCACTTGGCCAACCGTTGGATGAATACACGTGTGCGAGATGGTCGTCGAGCTTAAAGGAAACACACTGAAGTAAATTACAGGTCTGTTAAAACACTGCGTTCAAATTGCTTATAAAGGAGAAAAACGAAATGCTGAACCAACAGTTCATCTTGAATACTTAGAGATTTTTGTATCCTAGCATTCATCTAATAATAGGAGTCATATCCGCAAGCACTACAAAGAAATCCGTGAAGAATTAAACCGGCTGAACCAAAAGAGTTGACAAAATTACTGCGCCGATTTATGCATCGGCGAACAGCATTTTTAATGAACTGGAATTTGCAGTTGACAAAACAGACTTCCCGGAGGACGCGCGTCACTCTGGCATAACTTCGATGGATACTGTAATAGGTTAAGCTCTTTTTTACACAGAACCAACCGCGACACACACATTGCACTGTGTCCTGCGGGGAGTGTCTTTATTGCTACAACAACAACAACGCCTCTAATACCAATATCTTTTTATTTAACCTAAGTACACTGACACCGTAATGTCTATGTGAGAATATATATAAGAAAGCTCAATAAAGCTCCCAACCGCGTGTAATGGTTTGATTAACCCGGCTTTAAAGTTTTTATTGACACTCATTGCATTTTTCAATATCTCAGTTGTTTGTAAGTACTTTGCTGCCACCTTTCTTCGTTTTAAGCCAGGTTAATTGCTTTTGTGGTGCAATTAAAAAAAACCCGCAATTATGATTGATATTGCAGCAGCATAAAACAAAAAAAAGGAGAAGAAAATTCACACAAATAAAACATAAAAAATATCATAAAAACGCATTGAAGAATATGAAAAGATTTTTGTCGAACGCAAAATAAGAAGAGTAAAACTATTTTTGCTCATAAAAACGAATAATGACCGCTGCAAATTGCGTTGCCACGTCGTCGCTACGTTTGCTGAGGGCATTTGACAAGACTCTTTAGACGCCTGTCACAAATAAATGACAAGCGCCATCAAAGTCTTCCAACCTCCATACCCCTCCCACTTAGAACTCCATAATTCATCTCGGCTATTTTCATATCATTTCGCTTGCATAAGCTCTAAGATGCATAACTTTTTTGTTTTAGAACATCATAGTTTTTTCCTTTTAAGTCGCTCTATCATTGCTTCTAAGACGAACAGACGGAAAGCAACATAAGATGTGTAAAACTTCAACTTTAATGTGTGTATGTGTATTTGTGGGTAAAGATTTCAATATAAGAAAAAAGTTTTTTATGAAGGCTTAAATTCCAATCATTGCTTCATATTCGCTGCTTCTTTTGATGCCATTACTTAACATACACACACACACACACAATTTCAATAAACTAACACATATACAGCTGTGTTTTTAATAGTACAATAACTGAACTTTAATGCTTTTGCTTTTCAGTTAAGTATAACAAACAAACCATATTGTTTTAGAAAGTACTACGGCACGTATACCTAACCTGTCAGGCATTAAGAGTTACGACCAAGAAGAGTTGACCAACTGATCGCTCAAGTGAATACATCGAGATGGGACTAACAAAAGTTTGATGGCATAACTACAAAAAAAAAAAAAAAAAAAAAAAAAAAAACAATTTGTTGGTAATTATTTTAAATCTTAAGTAATCGTCGCGGCCGCCGATTAGCTCGAGGAGATTGAGGCCGAGCATCTCTCCCCATTCGCGTGCTCCAATTTTGTTTTTACCTACAAATTGGCGAGACGGGACCTGCATGTCTTATGCCGCCTACTAACGACAACTGCAAAGCAGATGAATTTTCACTGAGAAGCTTTCATGGCAGAAATACACTCGGAGTGTTTGGCAAAACACCGCACAAAGTGGCCCCGCGTGGGAAAATATTTTTGTAATAGAAAACAACTTTTTTCTATACCTTCGTTGTTGCTTTGCTCGGAACTTGAACCCAGGTTCCCGGCGTGGTAGGCGGATCACGCTACCACAACACGGCGGGGGTTCCATCACACCAAATGGTTCTAAAGAGTTCCTCAAAGCAACTCCAAATTAGTTAGAATAGTTGTGGAACTTTACCGAAAAAATCCCAAATTCCCTTTAAATTGTCCTCAAATATGCCGATATGGGCCGAAAACAATGCTGAAACTATTCCGAAATATAATTTGTACAAGTTGGTATATCACTCGGAAAACTGTCACGAAATAGCACCGAAATAGTACCAACATGATGGTGAAAAAAATCCTGAAATTATCCGAAGGTAGTCCCGAAATAATTTCGAAATAGTAAAGAAGTAGTCCCGAAATAATCCTCAAATAGAATTTGAGCAGAAAAGAAACCGAAAACAATCTCGAAACAATTTAAAAGTTATCCTGAGTCTATCAAGAAACCAACCACGAATAAGGTTGAAGGAATCCCAAAGTTGTCTAGATCCAAAAAAAAAAAGTTCCGATATTATCAAAAGTAACACAAAATCCTACATCATGAGTTAGATATAAAATATTCCGAATTTATCCTGTAATAGGTCGAATGTGAATTTGAAAGTAATCCCGAAATGAGATAAAAATGATCCCGAAACCACGTGAAAAATTATTGCAAACGGACCCGAAATTATGCCAAATACAATCCAGAAATAATTCGGAAATTCACCTGAAAGTATTTTGAAGTCAACTCGAAATAAGCCGGTGGAAGAGAGGACGGAGAGCTTTTTGCACTAATTTTTGTTTATTACCCAAATTTCATTCAGTTCCGTAAAGCCATTCTGACTTGGTAGAGTCATAACCATGGTACAAAAATAATTGTTTAGTCCCCTATTTTTCAAAATATAACGCCATCGTCGTACTCACAAATCGGTCTGGATGAGGGTCCAGAGTATGAATATTGCTGTTGTTTGCTAGTCAGACAGTAGGTACTAGCCGTTCTTCAGCAGTTTGCTTTCTGCCGAAACTAATCTGAAGTTTACAGTGGCGGTGTCGATACTTATTTCTAATTTCGCTCCTTGAAGGAATTTAAAGTTCGCTAGGATTTTAAAGCGAGATGCGATGTCAGACATTTTACTTTTGTCGTCCATATACTAATCGATCTATTGGAATTGAATTTGAAAAGAGTATCGTTATTCAGTAGAAAAAGAGTTGGTAATTTTTCGTATTCCTCAATGAATGTTATGAGTCACAACTGAGCGCACTTTTGTTAGTACCCTACTATACAAACCTTGCCAAACCTTGTGTACCTTATATAAGGCTAAGAATAAAATATAATTATTTATAACATATTTATAACATATTATGTAATCTTATATAGGATTCACCGCACTCTGGAGGAGACAATCTTAGATCTAAGGATGCAGATACTTGCAAGATAGGGCTTAGTTGTAAGACAATATATTTCTGAGCGTCAACCTTAAGAAAAACACCGATTGGGTATGTAATGTCATTTGGGACTAATCACCGATTGTACACTCAACTAGAACAAGGTACGGACTACGGTAGGAAGCTCTTCGTAAGAACTAACATCTCCACAGTCTATAGAAAGTTCAGCGCACTATGTGCGTTAGTGCCAACGGAGCTGGTCGCAACTGCCCCACGGTAGCTAAGACCCCATTTTTAATCTGCTTGCGATAGACGCGAATATATTATATAAGTCCGCATTGAGACTCAAGGAATCTTGGTGCTGGAAGAATACTCAGGAAGGACATAGCAACATACTTAATATGCATTGTTGTCATATTGTTGTAAGTCCGAAGCTGAATCCCCGCGATTCTGATAGCCTAACAGAAACTAAGACGCTAGTTGCAGCTTCCACTAGCTAAAGTCTAGTAAAACGACACTCTAGAAGTAACCACTGGGTTTCGTGCCAGCGGATGGAAATGAGGGAATAACTAACCTCTTTTTTGGAAAATCTGGGTAAATTAACGGAAATGGCGATTCCAAGTATTATTGTTTCTAAAAACAACTGTGACTGGTTGTGGTTCATATGCGATGTAGCATTCAGTAGGTCCAGCTGAAGCATCAACATGACTTTTTATTAGCTACTTGGTCGAACTGAGTTGCAGCCATTATACCTGCATATCTTATTACCACCTCTAACATAACTGGGAGTGATCAGCGCGCGTTAGGGGGCTTAGAATATACATGAGGCAGGTATGCCTACCGTTGGAGGAGACTAAAATACCAAAATTATTCAAGAGTTTGTGTAGCGCAATTCTTTCAAGGGGTTGCCAGCGCAATACATAGCTTCTCCAAACCAATTGTATAATGTTTCTTTAACAGGAGAGGCTCTGGCCACCTCAAGTTTCTCATGGATCTACGGGGTGGGAGCGGCGGTATGGCCTTGAAGGTTTCATGTGGTCACGATAAATCGTTCGTGAGATGGTCGGGCAAGTACCTTAATGGTGCTTGGTACTGGAAAAGGACCACCCACATCGATAACTCTTCCAAAGCCTTCGGGGAGTGACTTATCGCTATAACAACAACATCAGCGCTACTATGCTGTTGACCATTACAAAAGCTTACAATATTTTTTGTTGGTCTTTTGCACATACATATTTGTATGTGTGTGTGTGTCCATTTGAAAGTAGTTTGCCGTTGTTAGTTAGCGGTTTCATGTTCTTAGTGTCACTTGATTTTTTCCCACTCTGTTGGTGCTTCAACTATTTTTCAAATTCTTACATTGCGGCTCACTTACATTGTTTTTGTCAGCGTATATAAAGACCATTGAAGTGAGCCGGCAGGGCTACATCGCAGCGCTATGTGAATGAACTTTTGAAATATTTTCTTTTAATTGCTTTTGATGGCCATCGTTGCTGTCATCTGCTAGTTCTAGCGTCTAGTCATATGCATTTTATGGTAGTGCTGGGTATTATTTTGTACTAAAATTAAACAAGAAAAAAATTGTTGTGTCTAATAAAACATGATAGAAATGATGTTAATGTAATATGACTGACAACAACGACAGGTGTTCTAATGTTTTAATTGGAAATATCGATGGTTGTTTGGAAAGAGGTAGTTGAACTTTAAAGCTTTTAAAAGTTTATATGACAAAAATAAAGAAATAACTTTTCTGCAAAGAATCTCACCCTAGGATGTTTTTAAATTATTTCTATAATCTGGAGGAATATAACCTCTAAGGTGACTTTCGAGAGCCGCGGAGATACATACATATGATACATGACTTACCTATATTGAAATATACCGATTTGAACTTGATAACACCGCCACACAAAAAATAAACATTGTCGGATCTGGTAATGCAACGCGCTGTTTGTCCGTCAAAAAAGTATTTCAGTCTCGGATTCACCGCTATCAATCTCTCGAGAAAGGAGGTACTGAAGGAAAGGGATAGTAGGCTTGATTAAATGGCACACAGATGGATTGAAGATGGACAGGAGGGTTGTTTGGGCGAGGTGGCGATTTCTGTCAGGACGGCAGACTGTCTACTGAGATTGTTAGTTTTAGCAATGAATCACGCTTCACTACATATTTGAAGCACATGTATTACATTTAAATACACCGGAGGACACCTACTGCAGCAGCTGCATGCAGGAGGACTAGGTGGAACCATCGAGAACTTCCTGCTTAGCTGCCTACTTTACTAGAACTTGAAGAAAGTTTTTCGGATTCGGCTCAAATATATCAATCAAATGTAGGTAAAGCAGCTCATCCTATCTTCTCCGCATAGCTTTGTCTTTTGGAGGAACCTCCTCAAATGATAGGTGTTATTATGTTTAGCTGGAAAAGGAACGTTAATCAAAGAAATAAAAAGCAGCATATTGAAACTGCAAAAGGGATTTCTCGAGAAACGGGGTACTGTCGGCGTGTATCTTCCATCTCACAGTGTCCTCCAAACGGATGCCTATGCATTAGAATTCAACTTGATAAAATATCGCACGAAGCTGTCGAAGCACGTCGGCGTTAATGCCTTTCCTTTTGGGTCCCCGAGCCTAGCAATAATGAACTCGCTGATAAAATGGCCAGGAAATCTCTCGAAATGGATAGAAGCGAGGCTATGGCTTTTAATGAGCACTTTAGGCTACATAGATCAACCGGAATGGTTGGGTGGCCTAAGGATTCTTATGGTGATGGTTGGATAAGAAAGGAACAAACAAGAGATCAGCCGGACAGTTGCCAAGAATATTCCTTCGCCCTGGCGCACTGGCACCCAGAACATTTTTTATCAAAAAAAAAAAAAAAACACAAAAAAACAAAACAGCTGGCACCGCAATTGGGACTCAGCCCTCGACTTCAAGATGGCAGAGTTAAGCGATTTGAAAGCCGTCTGACTATCGAGTATATGTAAAATTTCCAAAAGTTATAGCAGCTAACGGCATCCAATTTACCGCATTCTTTACAGTGGTGACCTCCACCTGGAAGACGCTGCAGTGACTGGATCGCCTAAATTTTTAGCTAACAATGTGCTTATGACAGAATACTCAACAACTTGTCCTCCCGTCCAGCCTGGCACCATCCGTTAACAGGTTCAACCAACTCCCGTCCCATATTCATTCGCCACTACATTCACAAATATGAAATCATACAAAATCAACATAGAGTTTAGTGCTACTGTAAGTGTTGTGCAAAGAGCCCCGCTTATGCCAACCATAGCCAATCGCAGCACTGCTTCTAACTTTTGACTGTGGAGCAAATTTCTAGTGCTCACCAACAAATCAGATCTCTATAGAAGAGAATCCACTTGACCAACATACCATACATCCAATGTACTACCCTTGGAAAGAGCCATCAGAGTTTGCCAATTTCACCAAGACCGAAGAACAAGTCAACCGTTGCCTTTCTAACCCATAACTTCCATAACTTGTTGTCAAGAATAATCACAATGTACCTAGTCTTGTCCGAAAGCACCATCATGGTAGTCTAAATTCAGAAATCTTGTACCTCCACGTAAACAAATCGATTTAGCGGCATGCCCCTTCTCAACTTTCTGTAGTCGTCATAATATTGTTTTCTTAGGTGATGGACGTTGATAAAGCTATATTGGAAAGAGAATTACAGTAGGGCCTGTTTGGTATAATTTACTTATTTGTTGAAATAATTCAGCATTGTCTGCCCATCATAGAACTCTGGCATCTAATTCAAATTTAATTATCACTTTCTACAAGATTAATGCATCAATTATTCCATCATAATCGGTGCCGCATAGCAAAACTGTAGTTAATTGCTTAAGTCCATCCCTTAAGAGAGTTTGCAATTTGTTTCCCCCTCCAATATCTACACACAGCCTCGCATATGACGCAGTGCTTTCATGTCATGCAAAAGCAAATATTTCTTACCACTGCCATAACAAATGATGAGCCATCTAGCAGCAAAATAATACTAGGTTCAAACACACACCAAATTGGCAATTTATACTATTCGGGCAATTTATTACGCAATTTGTCATATAATAAATTGTAATAATAAATTGCCAATTTAAAAAAAATTGCGTAATAAATTGTTTCAAACTGCAAATGCAACATTGTAAAGTGTGTTTATTGAGTATACTTAAACGTCAGTTACGCATGGCTGAACTATATGGTTGGCTCGTCTCATCAGCTGATTTTATGTCTTTCATTTCACTGGAGTAGGGATTGTCAAAAGAAGATGGCAAAATCAAAATGAAACCAAAACATTGAACACATTTTCTTACAACACACAAAAATTTCAAAGTTTTATGTTTTCATTCCATTTCATTCGCCTAATAATGTGCGTGTTCATTTTGACAGTCTGAACAAAGGTATGTTCTTGCTGTAGCGATGAGCCAACCCGCTATCAAATTACTATTGTGCAAGCTAAATCGAGTTGTATGAACAGCACTCAATTCAAATCGAATTTTCTTCAATTTATTTTTCTGTTTGAACATAGTATAAAGGAGCAGCCACTGCATTCAATCCATTATTATTATTGGTGATTTTGCTCCAAACGCCAGCCTTGCCTGATTGCTCAGCTCAAATGCCGACCGCACGGAAATCATTGGAATTTTTAGTTGCATTAATAAATGATTGCACGAATGGTTGATTGGAATAATGAAAAAAGAAAAAAAAAAAAAAACTCATAGGAATGATGGACGTAAGAAATGCCGTCTGCCAAATTGAGTGGTAAACGCGCGGTTGGCAGAAATGGGAGTTGAGTAGGAGCGTTAACAGTAATTATGTTTTAAAAGTTATTGGTTTCGCATTGCAGCTGCAGTTAAAAATTGTTACACTACTAAAGCACAGATGTGGTTATTGGCAATGCTTTGAATGGCAGCTGCCCGGAAATACCTTCATCCATATACGAGTATGTTTGTGAGTGTGTGCGAGTAAGGAAGTTCCTACCAAATACCATCATGTTGGCAGAAAATTAGTTTTATCTGGAAATTTTCCAATTTTAATTATAAAACTTTTAATTTTCGTTCGAAAATGGGCAGCATCAGGCACAATAGTGTCAGTAACAGGAATTGCAACACTTGCAAACTGAGGGAAACTATCACAAATAAAAGTAATTATTGCGGTCATAAACAACACTGGGCGGCGAATTTCTTACCTCCTACAGACATATCGACGATGACGCGCTAAAGGCAGTTTTCTCTCGAAGCTATTTTTTGGTGCTGCTGTAAATGGAATCGGATTCTGCACATAGTGTCATAAAAAGTGTGTGCTTAATATTCAGAATCGCCAAAAATTATTAAAACAAAAACCTGCTAACTCCAAAAACGTTATGAAAAGTTGCTAACAGTATAAGTTTTCTATATACATTGAAATTTAAAATATTGAGTGACGTTTTCGCTCAATAGATTTGTTTCGTTCTACTATAAAATACTACTTTCTGTAACGTAGCAGAGCCCTAAAATTAAATATATACATACCCTACGATCGCCTTGCACAGCGAACAACCAACCGCACATAATATGCCAACTAAATATACATACCCTACGATCGCCTTGCACAGCGAACAACCACCTGCACATGGTATGCCAAGTACCATCAGTGAACAACCAAACATACTCAGCACGCATGGTACCGACTATCTGATGTGCATTTTTCATTCGCAATCATAACGAGGAGTTATTGATGAGCTGAATTCTTAACAAATTTATATGCTGCCAGGTATATAATGGCAAACGCCACCACTTACTGCATACTTACTTACTTACTTAATTGGCGCTTAACCGTCTAAACGGTTATGGCCGTCCAACAAGGCGCGCCAGTCGCTCCTTCGCTCCGCCAACCGGCGCCAATTGGTTACACCAAGGGAGTTTAAATCGTTTTCCACCTGGTCCTTCCAACGGAGTGGGGGCCGCCCTCTACCTCTGCTTCCATAGGCGGGTTCCGATAGAAACACTTTCTTGGCCGGAGCATCATCTTTCATTCGCATAACATGGCCTAGCCAGCGCAGCTGCTGCGTTTTAATTCGCTGAACTATGTTGATGTCTGCGTATAGCTCGTACAGCTCATCATTAAATCTTCTTTGGTACTCGCCATCGCCAACGCGTAGAGGTCCATAAATCTTTCGAAGAACTTTTCTCTCGAACACTCCCAAAGCCGCTTCATCTGCTGTTGTCATGGTCCATGCTTCTGCCCCATATAGCAGGACGGGTACGATAAGTGACTTGTAGAGTATGATTTTCGTTCGCCGAGAGAGGACTTTACTTTTCAATTGCCTACCTAGTCCAAAGTAGCATTTATTGGCAAGATTGATTCTTCGCTGGATTTCAGTGCTGATGTTGTTGCTAGTGTTGATGCTGGTTCCCAAATAAACGAAGTCTTTTACTATTTCGAAATTAGGGCTGCCAACAGTAGCGTGGTTGCCAAGGCGCATATGCGCTGACTCTTTGCTCGATGACAGCAGGTACTTCGTTTTGTCCTCATTCACCATCAAACCCATCTTTACCGCTTCTTTTTCCAGCTTGGAGTAAGCAGAACTAACAGCGCGGGTGTTTAGGCCAATGATATCAATGTCATCAGCATATGCCAGTAATTGCACGCTTTTATAGTATATTGTTCCAGTGCGGTTAAGTTCTGCAGCTAGTATAATTTTCTCCAGCATCAAATTAAAGAAATCGCACGATAGGGGGTCACCCTGTCTGAAACCTCGTTTAGTTTCGAACGGCTCGGAGAGGTCCTTCCCAATTCTGACTGAGCTGATGGTGTTGCTCAACGTCATTTTGCACAGCCGTATAAGTTTTGCGGGGAAACCAAATTCAGACATAGCGGCATATAGGCAGCTCCTTTTCGTGCTGTCGAAGGCGGCTTTAAAGTCGACGAAGAGGTGATGTGTGTCGATTCTCTTTTCACGGGTTTTTTCCAAGATTTGGCGCATTGTGAAAATCTGGTCGATGGTAGATTTACCAGGTCTGAAGCCGCACTGATAAGGTCCAATCAGCCGGTTCACGGTGGGCTTCAATCTTTCGCACAATACACTTGAAAGGACCTTATATGCGATATTAAGAAGGCTGATTCCACGATAGTTGGTGCATTTTGCAGTATCCCCCTTCTTGTGGACTGGGCAAAGAACACTTAGATAACAACCGTTGGGCATGCTTTCGTCCGCCCATATTTTGCTAAGAAGCTGCTGCATGCGCCTTACCAACTCCTCGCCGCCGAACTTGAATAGCTCCGCAGGCAATCCATCAGCGCCCACGGCCTTGTTGTTTTTCAATCTGGTTATTGCTATTCTAACTTCGTCATAATCGGTCGGGGGGACATATATTCCATCGTCATCGATTGCGGGATCGGGTTCTTCATCTCTGCGCGGTGAATTGCTGCCTCCATTTAGGAGGACAGAGAAGTGTTCCCTCCATAATCTAAGCACTCTC
The DNA here is from genome assembly GCF_040869045.1 of Eurosta solidaginis. Lineage (NCBI taxonomy): Eukaryota > Metazoa > Arthropoda > Insecta > Diptera > Tephritidae > Eurosta > Eurosta solidaginis. Next base: position 28,646,353 of record NC_090319.1, read on the forward strand.
TGGACATCAGTTACAAGGTCGCCGTTTTCATTCCTACAGGAGTTTGCCCCGGTCTTAAAACCTTCCGTCTGTCGCCGTATTTTTTGGTAGAATTTTCGGGCGTTATTCCTGGTGGCTAGCAGCTCAAGCTCCTCGCACTCACGCCTTTCTGCTTCTGCTTTTTTCTTCCTGAAAAGGCGTCTCGCTTCCCTTTTCAACTCACGATAGCGTTCACACACTCCTCTTGTCGCGCTCGCTTTTAACGTAGCCCTGTAGGCAGCGTCTTTTCTTTCGGTTGCAACGCGGCATTCTTCATCATACCAGTTGTTTTTTCGTGGCCGCCGGTAACCAATTTTTTCCTCGGCGGCAGTATGAAGTGCTTTGGAGATATGCTCCCACTGCTCCTGTATTCCTTCAGGATGAGTTGTGCCCTCAGAGAGCAGGTGTGAGAGTCGAGTTGCGAAATCATTGGCAGTCTGTTGTGATTGAAGCTTTTCGACGTCTAGCTTTCCTTGTGTTTTTTGTTCCTTGTTTTTAGCCGCGTTGAGGCGGGTGCGTATTTTGGCTGCAACGAGATAATGGTCCGAATCGATGTTAGGTCCTCGGATCGTTCGCACATCTAAAACACTGGAGGCATGCCGTCCGTCTATCACAACGTGATCGATCTGATTGCGAGTATTTCGATCAGGAGACAGCCATGTAGCTTGATGTATCTTTTTATGCATGAACCTCGTGCTTGATAAGTAAGGCCGAGGCCTAGGTATCAAAGGGGTCCCAAGGTGAACGGGGAAGACTCTCAGCGAACACATCGGGCACATATATTTGTACGTTGGGTATTACTAACCGATATACTTCATCTAGGTCAAACCGCGCACTTTCAGCAAGCCGCCGTCAATCGTTAGCCATAGGAGCACCACCGTAACCCACCTGAACCAATCCGAGTAAGCTTTCTCTGGGGGTATGATATTATTTGAGGATCATCACCACCGTTCCCTGAGAACCGCGACACGTACCGTAATCTTTTCCGCCGCTCCTGCGCTATCATCCGCGGCATCTCTCTCTCTCTCTCTCTCTGGGATCAAAGGCTGTCGGCATCGAAAGGCAAAAGCCGCATCGTGTGTGTGTGTGTGTTGGGAACAAAAAAACAACTACTTGTGTTAGTAATTGGTAAAGATTAGTGGGACCTTCGCCTGACCGTGGAGCGGCTGAGCTTATCTCAGCCTTCGACAAAACCCACCTCACATTTCTTATGCCCAATAATATACAGTGCCTTTTCTTGACAAAAACTTTAACAAATACATAATTTTTCGATAACCAATCAGTTTTTTCGATAACAAATCGATATTTTTTCAATAACAAATCGACAACAAATTGATACTTTTGCGATAGTAAATCAATGGCTTTTCCATAACAAACCGTTAGGTCGAACAGACCGGTCAATAACAACCTCACATTGACCGAACTAATTGAAAATCTGTAAAAATTTAGTAACTTTTCAATAAAAAATCGGGTTTTCGATAACAAATTGAAGTATTTTGGACAACAAATCGATAATTTTTCGATAGCAATTGATACTTTTGCTATAATAAATCGATACATTTTCGACAACATACCGTTAGGTTGAACTGGCCGGTCAATAAAAATCCTCACATTGAATGAATATGTCCATACATAGGCCGACTTGGAGAACCATAAGTTATTTCTTTAGCTCAGAGTTAACTAAAAAAATTTCTCAAAAGCGTATGATCTTAGTCCCTCGTGCAGTTTTGTAAACAGAATTTGTTTGACGACCAAACGGTAGAACCCCCATTAGAACTTATGTAATAGAATAACTAAGTCCTTTTGGCAAACACTAGAAGTTTTCTCGAACTTTACTTAATTGCTGCCTCAAGATCTGGCAACATTCTTGTGACCCAAATAGCTGGGGCTTTGACCTGTCGAGTGCACGACGCGAGTGCATGACACGAGCACAGAACGTGCTCAACCGTTTTTTCCTGCTGCTCGCAATTCTCACATCTGCTGGTACTGACAAGGTTTAATTTATAAGCAAGAACAAACCATTCACTTTTCGATAAAAACCGTTATTTTCGATAAGAAAATAAACGTCCATAATTCACAAATAAAATACGACTGATACTTTGATAACTGTTGTCATCGATAACAAGCCGATAAAAACCACTACTGCTTACCTAGTGAGATAAAAAATACTACTAAAAATGCGATTATTACGGTCATCGTTTCAGAGTCAGCCCAAGGCCTTAACAATAATTGTCATTGAAAATTGTTGTGTCTTAACATTGATTTATTTTTATAATAAACTAATCGAGATAGATATAGACTTCTATATATCAAAATGATCTGGGCGAAAAAAGAAATTTATTTAGGCATGTCCGTCCGTCCGTCCGTCCGTCCGTAAACACGATAACTTGAGTAAATTTTGAGGTATCTTGATGAAATTTGGTGTGCAGGTTTCTGGGCACTCATCTCAGATCGCTATTTAAAATGAACGAAATCGGATTATAACCACGCCCCCTTTTCCGATATCGAAAATTTCGAAAAACACAAAAAATGCGATAGTTCATTACCAAAGACGGATAAAGCGACGAAACTTGGTAGGTGAGTTGAACTTATGACGCAGAATAGAAAATTGGTAAAATTTTGGACAGTGGGCGTGGCACCGCCCACTTTTGAAAGAAGGCAATTTGAAAGTTTTGCTAGCCGTAATTTGGCAGTCGTTGAAGATATCATGATGAAATTTGGCAACAGCATTACTCCTATTCCTATATATGTGCTAAATAAAAATTAGCAAAATCGGAGAACGAAAACGCCCACTTAAAAAAAAAAATTTTTAAGTCAAATTATAACAAAAAATGGAATATCTTTACAGTATATAAGTAAATTATGTAACATTCAACTCGAGTTATGATATGGTGCAACAAAATAAAAAAATAAAAGAAAATTTCAAAATGGGCGTGGCTCCGCCCTTTTTCATTTAATTTGTTTAGAATACTTTTAATGCCATAAGTCGAACAAAAATTAACCAATCTATGTGAAATTTGGTAGGGGAATGGATTCTATGACAATAACTGTTTTCTGTGAAAATGGGCGAAATCGGTTGAAGCCACGCCCAGTTTTTTACACAGTCGACCGTCTGTCCTTCCGCTCGCACCTAAGATGATAACTTGAGCAAAAATCGCTATATCTTTACTAAACTTAGTTCACGTAGTTATCTGAACTCACTTTATCTTGGTATAAAAAATGGCCGAAATCCGACTGTGACCACGTCCACTTTTTCGATATCGAAAATTACGAAAAATGTAAAAATTCTATACCAAATATGAAAAAAGGGATGAAACATTGTAATTGGATTGGTTTATTGACGCAAAATATAACTTTAGAGAAAACTTTGTAAAATGGGTGTGACACTTACCATATTAAGTAGAAAAAAATGAAAAAGTTTTGCAGGGCGAAATCAAAAGCCCTTGGAATCTTGGCAGGAATACTGTTCGTTGTATTACGTATATAAATAAATAAGCGGTACCCGACAAATGATGTTCTGGGTTACCCTGGTCCACATTTTGGTAGATATCGGAGAACGCAACTAAGGGCCACTCCCTTTCGAAACCCTCATTAATACCTTTCAGTTGATACCCATATCATACAAACACACTCTAGAGTCACCCCTGGTCCACCTTTATGGCGATATCTCGAAAATGCGTCCACCTATAGAAGTAAGGCCCACTCCCATTTAAAATACTCATTAACACCTTTCGTTTGATACCCATATCGTACAAACATATCATAGAGTCACCCCTCGTCCACCTTTATGCCGATATCTCGAAAAGGCGTCCACCTATAGATTTAAGGCCCACTCCCTCTTAAAATACTCTTTAATACCTTCCATTTGATACACATTTCATACAAACACATTCCAGGGTTACCCTAGGTTCATTTTCCTTCATGGTGATTTTCCCTTATTTTGTCTCCATATCTCTCAACTGAGTATGTAATGTTCGGTTACACCCGAACTTAGCCTTCCTTACTTGTTTTTATTATTGTTATCATTTTTAAATAGGAGTAGAAGAAAATTGTTTGTGGGAAAACATCCAAATAGCTGGTTATATAATCTATTTTGAGCGTTGTTGAAGTCATCAGCAACCCTCAGACGCCACCATGGCAGACCTAAGAGCAGGTGACTACCGGATAACAGCTGATTGGTACTTTTTTAATTTGATTAGACACTTCAACTTCCGGCGCAGTACGATTTTGACATAAGTCCAACAATTTACAAACATTTACGTTTGCATGCTGCCACCTTGTATGGTTCCGCCATGGGCTTGGCATCTTCCACTCCACTTTTATTCCATTTGTTTTGGTTTTACATAACGTTCCGACACCTGTCGCAATAACATTCCAAAGGTTTGGCTGTCAATGATGACAATGATGCCATTTCTAGACACTTTTTTCTCGCGCAAGCTACATAAAAAGTTTCAGCTTGCGATACCAGAAATTTTTACCTCAACAATCAAGCCACAATAAAAGTGCTGACAAAAACTTACCATTTTAAAAAATGTTGTACAAGGTTCAAAACTTTACTTATTTTATTTATGACATATGATATCCCATTTGGACAGTGGACGACTGTACGTTCTTATTTTTTCATTTTTCATATGGAATGCAAGCATAACTTGAAAAAATCCAGCGATTAATATATAATAAAAGTGACAGCCTGCCTTCGTCATTTCGGTCAGTTAAAGGACGTTCAAATGTCAAAAAGGCAATTTATGAGTGTGCAACGTTTTATGATAGAGATAATTGTCATTTCTCTCTACTCCTCTCAACCAACTACGTATCCTGTTTCAGAATGACTGTGTGTGCGATTATTGGGCAGAGCAATAAAAATTATAATTGTGATAACAATATGTGGCAAAAAGTGTGTCTAACGGTATCATATTTGTAATTGCCAATATTCAACAGCAAATATTTCTGTGTCAGCTTAAGTTTCCACAATGGGAGTGTGTGGGATTTGGGTCGAAAATTGGTCAATGGCTCTATGACCCCGACGATAACTCCAAACAATTGGCGTTAAAGCGTTATTTATTACGAATTCTTCATTCCTGGTACATACCTTGTGTCTTTTTTCTCTCTTATAGAATTTGAGCTTAGCTACTTACTCCTAGGCGGCCTTTCAACAAGGTCGAAAGTAGTTAACTACGCTCAGATAAGGAACCCTACAGAGTTTAGGTCAGCGTTTCCCAATGGACAATAGAAAGTCTAGTTTGTTCCCCTTTCTGTTGAACACATTGGAGCCTCTGATCGATCACGGTATGCGGAGTAGGATTTCATCGCAACATGGCTATTGTAAAGGAAGGCCTATTGTAGGAATTTTCGTTACGGACTATCACACTAATGGAGCAGGATTCAAGAGATTGATAAGCGCAATACAAAGCTTTATATGCAGCTTCAAAGCTTCCGCAACCCAATTGTCAACTTCACCTACGCGAGGGTAATTCTGTTAGAAATATGAATGTGTCATACACATATTTAGCAGGCGTGGCTCTGGCGACCCTAAGTTCCTCATGGAACTAGAGGGATGGGGGGGGGGGGGGGGGGGGAATGACGTAGAAGGTTTAATGAGGTCATATTAATCGTTCCCGAGATGATCGGACTAGTACCATGATGGTGCTTTGTTACCGGAACATACCGGATCTATATCTGTCAAAGGAGGTCTAATATCGAGAAGCTCGAAAATATGCAGCAATTGGTTCTCATTGTGAAAAGCGGTGTTCTTCGTACAAAACCAACTGTGGCTTTGAATGTAATGCTCATATACACTTAGTGGATAGAGTAAAATTTTTACAATGGGGCTCACACATTACCAATATCTTCGACTTCATCCCTGGAAAGACATATTACTGAGCGCAAATTTCGTTCCGGTTTGTTAACACATCAAATATTATACCCTCGGGGGAGAGATGAGGTACTATCCACAAATGTATACATACGAATAACTAAGGCCCGTCCATCCATAATGATTTAATTATTTGTATGTTGTAACTTAGTATATCCTACTTTTGTGATTGTTTACTGTGATAGTCAACCAGCGATCGAAGCTCTTCAGGACAGCAACACTACATCACATTAAGCCACATACACACAGTCACTAAACGAACGTTGCAACACAATGGTAATATGGATTTTTGGTCACAATGATGTACTGGGGAACTCTACAGCCAATAAACTAGCGAAGAGGACCACTGAACCGACCCAAAACTCAAACTAATTGAAAAACATTTAGCGGCGGCAAATGTCTGTACTCATCGATCAAGCTTATGCCAGATGGGACCTAGTCCCCACGTTTGAGGTGTTCGGGAAAACTTGACCTACCATAAATGAGAAACGTCTTATTGTATAATGGGAACTCTCGACGAAAGCAAGGAAATCTCAACGTAATATTTCGATCGGAACCTGATGGACATAAACATACCCTGAGCCTCATCCTCGATGAGTCGGCTAAGTCTTATGCCGATCAATCTCCGGCTAACCTCGTTCTCAGACCCCAAAATTGCAGTTGAGAGAAGCAGGTTAAACTCTTAATTATCCGGAATCCACACCGACATACGGAATGGAAATCCTGTGGGAATGTATCTCCACCTTCGAACCAACGCCTCTAACACTCATGTATTTTTGGTCTAACCCTATTGCAACTAGAAGTTTCCTTTGACTTCCGGCAGATGATGACAAATACAGTTTGTGACTGATCGCATGTATCACACGTATTGCATGGGGCGAAGCATTATTACTAAAAGAAGAAGACGAAAGTATTGACATTTCCTCTGCAGATGCCTTGCTCTGGTCAGGACAGATGTTGAATTTCGGATCATGCTTGTTATCGACTCTTTAGCGGAGCTTGGCTCTGCTGAAATGGAGGGCATACTACTCGTCATAAGGCGGCCAACTTAGTTCAACTTATGACGTATTTAAAAGGAGCTTGTTCAGTGGCGTAAGAATGGGTCAGCTGGTCCCTGTGTGTTTCTTTCTGTTTGCATTGAGGCTTTGGTAAGTGTTATCGATATTGATGGTCCTTTGTCGGATGCAGATCCGGTACGTTCCGGAAACAAGCACCATTAAGGTACTAGCCCGACCATATCGCAAATGATTTGGTATGACCACGTGAAATCTTCTAGGCCATCCCGCCCTTCAAACCCCTAGATCCATGAGAAACTTGAAGTCGCCAGGGTCTCGGCTGTTACAGAAACAGGATTCGTCACGGGTAGGTGAGGTTGACAATTGGGTTGGAGAAGCTATATGTTGCGCTGGCAGCCCCTTGAAAGGGTTGCGCTACACAACCCCTTTGAATCAATTTGGTATTTTAGGCGCCTCTTTCGACGGGCATACCTGCCACGGGTATATTCTAAGCCCCCTAACCCACTGGGGTTGGTCACCGCCATCCTCACCGACTTCTGTCGCAAAGAACTTGGTTCGCCAAAGGTTAGCTCGGGGTAACCCCGCTTTTTTCGCTAGCCCAACCTCGAAAAAAATTGTAAAAAATTATAAAAGGGGTCCAGAATAGTCCTGGACTAACTTTTGAGTTTTTATTAGCAAACCCGCATTTCAGAGAACAGCTCCACACTGTCGCCAAAGCCTAAGAAGGTTAAATATATCGTGTGTGCGACGTTGCAGAGAAAAGTTCTTCGAAAGATTTGCTCACATCTATGCGTTGGAGTACCGAAGAAGATTTAATTATGAGCTGTACGATCTCCATGCACATCAATATAGTCCAGCGAATTAAGAGGCAGTGGCTATGCTGGCTAGGCCGTATAACATGGAAGATGACGCTCCGACTAAGAAAGTACTTTTGACGGAACCCACCTATGGAAGCAGAGGAAGAGGGCGGCTGGAAGGATCAGTTGGAAAACGATTTAAACTTCCTTGGTGTGACCAATTGGCGGCAGTTAGCAGAGCAAAGATGCGACTGGCACGCCTTGTTGGACGGCCATAACCGTTTAAACGGCTAAGTGCCAATTAAGTAAGTAAGTATGAGGTTACCGACCGGGTTGAAGAAACTGAGCTAAAGCTTTTAAATTTCTTACAAAGCATTTCTAAAACTCTCTCCCCCCTTTAGCGGGATATCACTTGAATGCCTAGGGATAGTCTCTTATTTCTGTGTATGAGTGTCTCGCATTTTGTCTTACTCGCACACTGAATGTGTTACCCATTTGTGTAAGTGTAAACATTTGGAGTTCACCTTGGTAGCAATTTTAGCTCCGTAAACGTTGCACGAAAAAAGTAATTTGAAACCTCTAAGACAAATCGTAAAAAACTTCATCTTTTATTGTTTTTTACAACTTTCTTTCATCCATAGGTTTTCTCGTGCTGATTTATTTTGATTATCTTTGTAAATTTTCTTTTCGAATTCTATTTTTTTCAACTTTTGAACGTCCCCAGCTTCACAATATTTGTTTCAAGTTTTACACCTTGCACACTTCCCGACAACCAAGTGGTTTGTCCACTCACTGAGGAGAGTGTTAATGTGTTTGTGTGTGTGTGTTTATACTTCAGGTCCTTCGTTCCAAAAACTCTTGTTTCCTTTGGCATGTGCATTTGGTTGGCTTGGTTTGCTTGCTAGCGACCGGCTGCTCTGAATTTTTTTCTGTTGCTGCTCCTCAGAGTTACTTCAAATTGCTGTTTACTTTGCGTTTTTATTTTTTTCTTGCAGTTTTACAGTTATATTCTCATTGGCTCATCCTCCAAGTATCAATGGAATTTTTGAGGTTTTATTACTTTATAAATACTTTTTCGCCAATAATAATGGCTTTTATGCCTGACTGCCCGCAGGTCGCAATAAGTAGTATATAAAAATTGTCGTGCTCTTGTTGTTGCTGTTACATGCGAAACATAGAGACGGTGGAGTTGGTATTTTCAAATTACACTCATCTACTCCAGGGGTGTAGTTGACTTAAAGAGTGCTCAACGAAAAATAAATTTAAAATCTAAAACACACAATGAAAATGGTCCACGAATGATCGTGGGGTAAAATCCTTTCGATACTTATTGAATCATATTGCGAATCCCGCAGAAAGCTTTTTAGAATATTGTAGTGTGGTATGGAGTTGGAGTGAGAGTGGTAGTGGGAATTCCTCATTTTTCGCCTGCTGCGATGACTGCCATTCGTTGATCTCTTTGGTTTGCTGCGAACATAGAAATTTGAAGCAGGCTCGTATGTTTCTCCCCAACCTCTTTTTTAATGGGGTTTTGCATTTCTTCCTCAACTCTCAGGCTGTCCATGCCAATTACCACTAACTTAATGCATTTGCGGACCTGTTGGGTTGCACCAACTTCTACTGCGCTACCTATGGCTTATCCAAAGGGAGGCTGGTCCCTGCAGTGGGCTGTTCTATGAGCACATTACCAAATTTGGGTTTCAGAACTCCCCGTATTACCATGCCTGTGTCGTCATGAGGCCAAGGCTTAGTTTACAGGAGCACATATGCTTCTCCATCTTTTTTCCATTTGGCCTCCGAGTCTTCAGTCTGGAAACCAAAAGTTATTCGTGGATTCTTGTGTTTTTCGCCTGGTTCGCCGCTCTCTTGAACGTACTTGAAGATCTGCCAAGGTTTTATAGAGACGGTGGTGATATTAACGCACCGTGTTGCATTTCTTGTCAGCAGGAAATGACTGGTTCCGATCCCGTGGATCATTGAAGAGATGTTTTACGGCATCCTATCGTTCAACTACCTGAACTTTTAAATACTGTTGCATTTTGAGCCACACAGTCGCATTTGTCCGCAGTACCTCCAGGCTTCTCTATCCACCACTGAGGAGCCGCTTAGGGGAAGTTAAGGAAGTTAAAGTTAAAGTAAAAATTAAAGCTAACGTCAAAGTTAAAGATAAAATTAAAGGTAAAATCAAGTTTGACTACATAATTTTCATTAAACCCCAATACACCATCGCTGGAGAGCCTCCTAAACAAACGTAGCATGAGAGCAGTAGAGAAGGGGGAGGAATATCTAGCGGGTAGCGTGATTTCCGGAGAAGGCACTCTACAAGAGCTGCAATAGCAGAAGCCGAAACAGCATGCAACAGAGCAAGACTAATAGTCTTTGACGTTGGATGTCAAAAACGCCTTTAACTCAGCCAGGTGGGGAGGCACTAGAAAGCACTTTCAAGGTACTGCAATATTTTCTAGAAATTTTAAGACAGGTATCTAATGTATGAAGCCACTCACGGTCGAATACAAAATAACAGAATGCGGAACTAGTTTCCGATTTCTGGAATACTGCTTACGACAGTCTTCTTTGATTTGACATGCCAGAAAGCATATCCCTCGTCGGTTTTGCATACGACGTGGCACCTTCAATAACAGCACAAAGCTGCGAGTTCAACGCACAAGGGCGCTGCAAATAGCTTCGGCTTACCGCACGGTCTCGGCTGGAGCTGTCTTGCTCGTTGCGGGAACTATACCGATATATCTTCTCGTTGAGGAAAGAAGAGCAATATACGACAGGGCAAGGGAAGTGAGTAGACCAGCTGTTGCCATACAGGCGCTAGAAGAATCGATTCAATGCTGGCAAAAACAGTGGAGCAACCGTCGGAAATTGAACCATTCCTGTACTAAACTTTCACCTGACTCAGTTTCTAACCGAACATGGTTACTTCCGTAAATGTCTGCCCAGAATGAGCAAGGCTGGAAACCCGAGCTGCATGTACTGTGGAAAATTAGACGATTGCGAGCACTTCGCCGAACCCGAAGTAATGTTAAACGCGTTTAAAGGTATAGGGAATTGCGCAGGTCGTGGTAGCTTAAGTTTTAGGGGGTGACCCTTCATGGAAGAAGGGAGTCATTCTCCCGGTCAGTGCATAAAGCATTTCCTCATTTCACGAAACTAAAAAAAAACAAGTAAGGAAGGCTAAGTTCGGGTGTAACCGAACATTACATACTCAGTTGAGAGCTATGGAGACAAAATAAGGAAAATCACCATGTAGGAAAATGAAGCTAGGGTAACCCTGGAATGTGGTTGTATGACATGTGTATCAAATGGAAGGTATTAAAGAGTATTTTAAGAGAGAGTAGGCCATAGTTCTATGGTTGGACGCCATTTAGGCATATCGCCATAAAGGTGGACCAGGGCTGACTATAGAATTTGTTTGTACGATATGGGTATCAAATGAAAGGTGGTAATGAGTATTTTAAAAGGGAATGGGCTTTAGTTCTATAGGTGAACGTCTTTTCGAGAAATCGCCATAAAGGTGGACCAGTGTGACTCTAGAATATGTTTGTACGATATGGGTATCAAATGAAAGCTGTTAATGAGTATTTTGAAAAGGAGTGATCCTTAGTTCCATAGGTGGACGCCGTTTCGAGATATCGCCATAAAGGTGGACCAGGGGTGTCTCTAGAATGTGTTTGTACGATATGGGAATCAAATGAAAGGTGTTACTGAGCATTTTAAGAGGGAGTGGGCATTAGGTCTATAGGTGGAAGCCTTTTCGAGATATCGCCATTAGGGTGGGCCAGGGGTGACTCTAAAATGTTTGTACGATATGGATATCAAACGAAAAGTGTTTCTGAGCATTTTAAGAGGGAGTGGGCATTAGGTGGACGCCTTTTCGAAATGTCGCCATTAGGGTGGGCCAGGGGTGTCTCTAGAATGTGTTTGTATGATATGGGTATCAAATGAAAGATGGTAATGAGTATTTTAAAAGGGAGTAATCCTTAGTTCTATAGGTGGACGCCTTTTCGAGATATCGCCATAAAGGTGGACCAAGGGTGACTCTAGAATGTTTGTACGATATGGGTATCAAACGAAAGATGTTACTGAGCATTTTAAGAGGGAGTGGGCATGAGGTCTGTAGGTGGACGCCTTTTCGAGATATCGTCATTAGGGTGGGCCAGGGGTGACTCTAAAATGTGTTTGTACGATATGGGTATCAAACGAAAGGCGTTACTGAGCATTTTAAGAGGGAGTGGGCATTAGGTCTATAGGTGGACGCCTTTTCGAGATATCGCCATTAGGGTGGGCCAGGGGTGACTCTAGAATGTGTTTGTACGATATGGATATCAAATTAAAGGTATTAATGAGAGTTTTAAAAGCGAGTGGCCCTTAGATGTATATGTGAAGGCGTTCTCGCGATATCGACCAAAATGTGGACCAGGTGATCCAGAAAATCATCTGTCGGGTACTGCTAATTTATTTATATATGCAATACCACTAACAGTATTCCTGCCAAGATTCCAAGGGCTGTTGATTTCGCCTTGTAGAACTTTTTCATTTTCTTCTACTTAATATGGTAGGTGTCACACCCATTTTACAAAGTTTTTTCCAAAGTTATATTTTGCGTCAATAAACCAATCCAGTTACCATGTTTCATCCCTTTTTTCGTATTTGGTATAGAATTATGGCATTTTTTTCATTTTTCGTAATTTTCGATATCGATAAAGTGGGCGTGGTTATGGTCGGATTTCGGCCATTTTTTATGCCAAGATAAAGTGAGTTCAGATAAGTACGGGGGCTAAGTTTAGTAAAGATATATCGGTTTTTGCTCAAGTTATTGTGTTAACGGCCGAGCGGAGGGACAGACGGTGGACTGTGTATAAAAACTGGGCGTGACTTCCACCAATTTCGCCCATTTTTACAGAGAACAGTTACCGTCATAGGATCTATGCCCCTACCAAATTTGAGAAGGATTGGTAAATTTTTGTTCGACTTATGGCATTAAAAGTATTCTAGACAAACTAAATGAAAATGTGCGGAGCCACGCCCATTTTGAAATTTTATTTTATTTTTGTATTTTGTTGCATCATATCATTACTGGAGTTGAATTTTGACTTAATTTACTTATATACAGTAAAGATATTAAATTTTTTGTTAAAATTTGAATTAAAAAAAATTTTTTTTTAAAAAGTGGGCGTGTTCTTCATCCAATTTTGCTAATTTTTATTTAGCACATATATAGTAATAGTAGTAACGTTCCTGCCAAATTTCATCATGATATCTTCAACGACTGCCAAATTACAGCTTGCGAAACTTTTAAATTACCTTCTTGTAAAAGTGGGCGGTGCCACGCCCATTGTCCAAAATCTTACTGATTTTCTATTCTACGTCATAACGTAAACCCATCTACCAAGTATCATCGCTTTAAACGCCTTTGGCAATGAATTATCGCATTTTTTCGGTTTTTCGAAATTTTCGATATCGAAAAAGTGGGCGTGGTTATAGTCCGATATCGTTCATTTTAAATAGCGATCTGAGATGAGTGCCCAGGAATCTACATACCAAATTTCATCAAGATACCTCAAAATTTACTCAAGTTATCGTGTTAACGGTCAGACGGACGGACGGACGGACGGACATGGCTCAATCAAATTTTTTTTCGTTACTGATGATTTTGATATATGGAAGTCTATATCTATCTCGATTCCTTTATACCTGTACAACCAACCGTTATGCAATCAAAGTTTATATACTCTGTGAGCTCTGCTCAACTGAGTATAATAAACAACCATACTACATAACCTTGCTTACTTTAAGGCGCATATTCTAGAACGCTTTCTCCTATTTTCTCCGACGCCACTGATGTGTGTGTATGTATTTCTGAACGTTAATGTGTATTTGAGTAAACTTGGCATTTCTCTCTTTTGTCTATGCTAAAGTACTTATTTGATTCTCGTAATTGTTATCATCCCAATATCGGGGTTAGTGAATTTTGTAAACATTTTATCTTCCACTTCAATGAATTATTTTCAAAATAATTTTGGATATTACATTTTAAATCGGTAGTAACAGATTTAATTTTGAATTGTGACTTAAGTTTGAAGAAGAAAATTGTTTATATTTTATTACTGAATAAAAGCTATTATTTTAAATATGTATGTATGTAATGCTTCTTCTTCTGTTTCAAATCAAGCATCTATATGATATGAAATGTCATGACTCGATTTACCTACATTGAAATAAAAAGCAACGGTAAAAAATCAAAGTCTGCAAACAAAGTCCCCATGTCACATCCATAGTCTAGGCGATTAAGCGCCAGATGAAGAATGATGAATGTATGTATGTAGCTTAAAAAAATAAGTATGGCTTTGAATTTTAAGACTCGCCGAAAATAAACCTCCTTGCATATGTTGCTATTATTCGAATTTCCATTTTTGCCGAACTTAACGCCTTCGCTAAACCAAAGATAACATAACTCAATAAAGGCGTTTAGACAAATACCCTGCAAAAAATCGTGCGATTAATCCCTAAAGATATTGGTCCCCGATTGATCTCTTTTGTCTACATTTGGGCATAATTGATCACCTTTAGTTCCTTTCAGGTACTGTTGTGATTAGTCAGTTTGAAATTTGTGTAGTTTATTTTAAGAAATATTAAAAAACAAGTAAAGGTGTTTAAGTTCGGGTGTAACCGAACATTATATACTCAGCGTGAACTTTAATTGTACATTTCATTTCAGATAAATTATTTTTCTACATAACACGTGGCACCGCCCGTTTAAAAAAAAATTTCTCCTCATTTCCTCTTACAATAACACTTGATAAATAAAATATCATTGATTCAAAACTATTTTTTGCTAAGTTATAGCTTATTATTCTAGTCTACGACCCTTTTAAATTTGTTTTATATCTAAGTTGACGTGGTCTTTAACCAATCCCGTCCATTTTTACTGGAAACATTTCCTGCTATAGGGAAAATTTGTGTACCCAATTTTATTACGATCCGTTAATCTTTCTTCGAGTTATGGCTCCCAAAACATAGAAAATTGCTTACTCATAAAAGGGGAGGTGCCACGCCCATTTTTTTAATTAAAATTTTTTCCTATTTATTGTTATAAATCCACTTGGGAAATGAAATACCATTGATATAAAGCTCTTTTTGCAAAGATATAGCTTATTTTATACGTCCACGACGCTTTTAAAAATCTTTTATATAAAAGTGGGCGTGGCCCTTAACCGATTTCGTTAATTTTTCTTCAAAGCATTCCTTATAGTAAAGGCAACCTCTCTGCCGAATTTTGTTACAATAGGTTTAAGGATTTTTGATTTATGATTAATAATATTTGTAAAATTGATTTCATCACAAGTGGGCGGTGCCAAGCCCATTTTAAAAACATTTTCCAAATTTTTATCAAGGGTCTCAATATCAGTCCACATGTCAAATTTCAACATACTAGGTATATTATTTACTAAATTATCAGGTTTTTTGTGTTTTCCAAAATTTTATATATACAAAAAGTGGGCGTGGTTATCATCCGATTTCGCTCATTTTTAATACCAATCTATTCTGGGTGCATATAAGCTCGTGTACGAAATTTGGTGAAGATATATCAATATTTATTAAGTTATCGTGTTAACGGACAGACGGAGGGACATTGCTCAATCAAATTTTTTTTCGATATTGATGATTTTGATATATAGAAGTCTATCTCGATTCATTTATACCTGTACAACCAACCGTTAGCCAAACAAATTTGATATACTCTGTGTGCAAAGCACGCTGAGTATAAAAACGAAAACGAAATTAGTTAAATAAAAAAGATTAAAGGTGATTGAATCGAATTATTTAAGAAAAATGCGGAGCGTTATACCGAACCTAAATTACGACTACGCCGTAGTTGGGTAAAATTTGCTTAGAATATTTTTTATTCCTTTTTGAAAAGCGTGCGAACAGCTTACATCAAATAGATTTCGTCGGTTGGCAAACCCTTCAATTGTGTTTCTGCCATGAAAGTTTCTCAGTAAATTAGCAATTGCTTATTTCAATATAAACCGGAAATGAAACTAAAACAATTTGAATTATTGTTTTATTTTAAAATGGATTACATCGTTGAGTATAATCCTATTACAATTGGGGTTAAAAATGTGACTGGTCCCTATTTGAGTACTTATTGAAACGAAAAGCGACTAGTCTTCATAGGTTCCCATAGGGGTACAAGGAGGATGGTCTTATCGATCCCTTTCGAGTATAAATGGGTACAATTAGTCTCTTCATAAGACATGCTCAAACAAAAGGGAACAGTACAACTCATATAAAGAGACCAAAACTGGCAATGGTCGCATACTCACTTGCGACTCATCCCGGATTCATACAAGACTAATCGCATTTTTTGCAGGGTACTTTCATATGCTTACATACATATGTACTATGTAGCTTGACATTTGAACAAATACCTAAATTTGTATAATCTTACAGTCTGACGGATTGCATTACATCAAATCAAATCAAATCAAATCAAGAGATGTTATTCAGCATAATTTGCATATCAGCTCTAGATCAAAGGCAAAAACCAGACTAAAACCGATGTGAATGAACGCATCCATTAACATTTCGACTTCAATTGCTATATTCACATTCGCATTTGATGTTAAACATACCACATACAAATGTAAATTTTAATTTTTTTACACGACATCACCGGTTAAACATGGAAAACCTTTGTCAAATGTTTTTCGCATAAGCAAAAAGCTGGTTAAGGCATACATAAAGATGGGTAACACTGGTTTTTGACTATTAGACTGGATTCAAAATATAATTTGCAAAAATCGCCAATAATGTTGAAGCTTGTGTAAAAAGAGTTATAGAATGAGCAAATTCGAAATATAAGTAAACTACTGTGGGATCATCTCGGGACCATTTGGATATTATTTTAAGGATCGTATTGGGACTATTTATGAATGAATTTGAATACCTTTAGCTATCATTTACATATGTACTATTTCGGTAAAATTTTCATAAAGATCTCGGGGTTTTATCCTGATAATATGTAAAGCGTTTGAGTGTTTATTAATACATAAGTTTTGGAAAGATCTCGGGACTTTATCCAGGTCATATGGGAACGGTATGCGTGAGCTTTGCATATTTCATGATCACTTTCGGCATTTGTTTCTAGAATTTATTCGGATAGTAACGTTATTGTTTTTGCTGTCATTTTTGATACAATTTCCGAACTGTTTGGAATTATTTTCAGACAGTGTCGGGATGGTGTCGAGTATTTTTTTAATTTCAGTATATTTTTGAAATTTTTTTTTGAGGTCATTTTGGGCCAATTTGGAGACCATTTCGTGATCGTTTTCGGATCATTACGGGACTATTTCCATTATAATTTTGGGCTCTTTCCAGAACACCTTAATATCATATTATTATTATTATTATTTATTTAATATAGTAATATTTGAAATACAATGTTTCTTACAGACTACATAACGAATTAGATAAATTTACATTACAGAATAGTGTACAGAAGATTTAAGAAAGCCTGTTTTGTCATTGTAAAATCAATGACAGTAGTTTCTGACAAAATATTAAATTCTCTCAAAGAGCGCACCAAAGGTGCATTTCCAGCAAATGTCGTTTTTACTTTGGGTAGATAAAATGGATAAGATACACGAAGGTTACGTCTAAAGACATTGAAACATATTTTATGCAAGAGATATGGGCAATCAACGATGCCTTGAATCATGTTAAACGTAAACGTTAAGGAGAAGATAGATCTACGGCTTTCCATAGATTGCAAGTTTATCAGTTGAAGACGAGCTGTGTAGGCCGGAACCGGGTTTTCAAAATTCAGAAACCGTAAGGCAAATTTAAGGAAAACCTTTTGTACACACTCAATCCTCTTAATCAGAAGTTGATTATAGGGCCTCCATACGAAGACAGCATACTGAAGATGCGAGCGCACAAAGCTTGTAAATAAAAGTTTCAAGGTATATGGGTCTGAGAAATTAGTGCTGTTACGACGTACAAACCCCAGAACTGAGTATGCTTTCGCGATAATGAAATTAATGTGGCTGTTGAAAGAGAGATTTGTGTCAAATATAACTCCTAAGTCTTTAACTTCATTAACATTTAGCAAAGTAACATTTGAAATGCTGTAACGTACTACGTACATGCAAAATTTTCGCAAAGGTCATTTTGAAACACTTCTTGATATTTAAACATAAATGTGATTTACTACACCATAGATAAAGAGCATTAACATCCTGCTGCAGCCTTGCTTCATCGAGAGAATCGTTGACTACAGCAAATAACTTAAGATCGTCTGCATAAAGCAAACACTTGGCGAATGAAAAACAACTTCCAATGTCATTAATAAATAAGACAAACAGTAGAGGTCCAAGAACGCTTCCTTGCGGTACGCCTGAAGTGGTCACGAAAGATTCGGAACACATGCCGTCAATAGTAATAACACAGCGTCTTTTCGATAAATAGGATTTGATCCATTCCAAGAAGTAGAAATGAAAACCTAAACAAGCCAGTTTTTTAACTAGAATTTTATGCGAGACTTTATCGAAAGATTTTGAAAAGTCTGTGTATATACAATCTACTTGATGACCATCAGAAAACGCTGTTATGCAGTAGTCACTAAGAGCCGCTAAGTTCGAAACTGTAGACCTTCCGGGAACAAAGCCATGTTGGTTATGAAATATAATGGACTTTGTAGCAAAATAAAGCTTCTCTTTTACTACACACTCAAAAAGTTTAGATATAGTTGAAAATTTTGATATGGGCCGATAATTTCTAACATCATTTTTCTTACCACTTTTTAGAATGGGAGTTATGTAAGTAACTTTCCAGTCATCAATGAAAGGTACATACTTCAAACAAAGCTCATTTGCAGCTTTCTTGAATTTCAGAAAAGAGTTAGATGCTGACATGTCAGATAAGAGGGAATCCCAATTAATCTCAAGCAACGAGCTATTTAAACTTAGAAAGTCACATTTTGAGAAATTAAATACGATTTTATCATTATTGGCTTCACAAATAGGCAAATAATTATAGTAATCAATGCTTACAACTAAGGGAACATGATGTTTGTCACACGGAGTTATAGGAGATAAACAATTAGATATACTGTAATTAAAATTATTGCTTACAAATACGAGATCTAAGATTTTGTTCAAAGAATTAACAAATTTGTTTATTTGTTTCAAGTATAGACTGAGAATAGAATCAATAAAGTAGGACTCGTAAGAAGTCGTGACATTAGATGGAGTAAGATCGAAATTACAAAAACTGGAAGTCCAACGGACACTACTTAAGTTAAAATCACCAAAAATACAAAGATTACCGTCCGGATCATTATTAACCCCAAGAAATACAATATTATCCGCATACATTTTATACAATACAAACTCACTATTGGGTGGAATGTAGGATGCCACAATATACAATGAGTCACTTTTTGAGGACGCACTTATACATACACACAATTGACCCAATAAAGAATTATCATTCATAGGGGTGACGACGTATGCGCGAAATTTACGGCGTACAGCAATAAGAACTCCTCCTTCCCTACAAGCGCCTATTTTAGAAGGATCGCTGTCCTTACGGAAGACATCGAAAAGATTAGGGTCAAAGAACTCACTGTCATGAAAGCCAGAAAGCAACCTGGTCTCCACGATGACAAATATGTCATAGTCCACTTGTGCACTAAATCAACTAACAATGTCAGATTTTGTCCTTAAACCAGATATGTTTTGAAAGTATATTTTTAGACCACAGGGCTTATCATGAGATCACTGCAAATAGTACAGATCAGTTGGAGTGGTATTGAAATTTAGGTTTTTGGTATTGTGGGCCTCCGCCGGAGAAAAAATTGAAAAGGTTTGATTTTAAATATTAGAACGATTTAGAAAATATATCAGAATAACTTGGGATTTGATTCTGGAATCATTTCGGTATAGTTTCGGGACTTTCCGTGAATGTTTTCACGATTATATCCGAGCCGATTTGGTTTGTATTCGCAAACATTTCGAGATAGTCTCGGTACAGTGTCGGTACTATTTTATGATTGACTTCAGGGTAAATTACATTTCTAATTTATTTTGGGATGGTTTCGCGATATTTTCGAAACTGTTTCGTTATTGCTTTCGCGATCATTTCGGAACTATTTTCGTGATCATTTGAAGCACTTCGAGAATGTTTAAGGATATTTGCGAAACTATTTCGAAAATATTTCAGAATAATTTCCGAAATGTTTTCGTGATCAATGCGGGACAGTTTCGGTATATTTCCGGGAATACTTCACTATCATTATCAGAATTTTCGAAAATTATTCGGAATAATTTCGAGATTATTTTTGTGATCATTTCGGAATAGTTTCGCTATAGTTTCGGGACTATTTTTTGGTATAATATCAAAAATTCTTACGCGATGCAGTCCCAGCAGTTTCGGGATTGCGTGAGTATCAATTCGGTGCTTTTCGGGACAATTTCAGTATTTTTTCGATAATTTCGGCGAGTTGGTTTCTGCATTAATTCTAAATCATTCAAGGATTCTTTTGGATTGTTTCGACAATAACGTCAGATCATTCTGGCGTAGTTTCGGAACTATTTAGGGATAACTTTTAGGATCAGTTTTAAACAGTTTTGGACTACATATATAGGAGTAATTACAAAAAGTTGTTCCGGCATTACTTCGGGAATGTATAAAGACTATTTCGGGATAGTTTCCAGATTCTTTTCAGTATCATCTCAGGGCTATTTTTGGTTTACACGAGATAAAGTGAGTCGTTGCTGAGTGTTGCGCTTTACATAATTCGTTCCTTGAGCTTCAAACTAAGTGCGCGGTTTTCATTTCTTATGGGGACGAACCCAGTCTAGTATATATACAGCGTCACCAACACACATCTATGCATATATATGAATCTTTATTGACTCTCATACAAAATATAGTAGAGAGTTGCGTATTTCATACACTTATGCATGTGGGTAGACAAGTATCTCTGACACAAAGCTGGCTTATTATGTTGGATGTACGTTAAAATAAGTTTCATAGTCAGATTTAGATCAAATACATAGAAATAACTGAGAATTTCCTGAAAAGGTCGTAAAGCATTACATTAGCAAAAGCGACAAGTTATGTCGGAGCCATTAGTCAGAAATCTGATATTAATAATGCAATGTTCAAAGAAACACCTTCCAAAAAATAAAGATTATTTATCATCTAAGATAAGATGAACAAAATCCACGCTCTAGCAGTCACTCATTATACCTGTTCCGATGTATGACTCGGAATCATGGACGGTATCGAGAGAAGAAAAGATGACTTATGTAGTGTTCAAGAAAAAAATTCCTCCGCAAAATTTATGATAATCTTCGTGATGTCGACGGCGAGTATCGTCGAAGGTATAATGATGAGCTGTATGTGCCTTAAGCAGATATGAAGATAGTGCAGCGAATTAAAGCCCAAAGCCTTCGCTGGCTAGGCCATCATATGCGAGTGTGCGAGATTTCAATCGGTACAGCAGGTTTGAAATCAACGGTAGAGGAGTTGGGAGAGGGAGTTGGAGGAAATCGTGATGTCCCTTGCTGCTCCCAATTGGCGTCAGATATCACTAAACAGAGACAGCTGGCGTAACTTATTACGAAACGGCCAACTCGGTAAGTACGTTTGGTGTCGGAACCCCTCCTAAGTGGAATTCACACATTTAACCGGATAAAATTGAGTTTGCATAAACGGTTGACATGGGTATGAAGAGCCGACTGTATGTGGTTAAAAAATAAAAAATAAATGTAAGGCGCGATAACCTCCGAATAGATCTAAGGCCGAGCTTCTCTTCCAATTTGCGTCGTGCTCCTCTTGATTTTTCCCTACAAATTGGTCGGACGGGACCTACATGTTTTATGCCGACTCCGCACGGCATCTGCAAGGCAGATGAGTTTTCACTGAGAGCTTTTCATGGCAGAAATACAATCGGAGCGCTTGCCAGACACTGCCGAGGGGCGACCCCGCTTAGAAAAATTTTCTTCTAATTGAAAAATCTTATTTCTAAAATTTTGATGTTGCTTTGCCCGGGAGTTGAACCCAGGGCATACGGTGTGATAGGCGGAGCACGCTACCATCACACCACGGTGGCCGTGGTTACTTCTATCTTTATTCATGATATTATTATTGTTACAACTGCAAAAATCGACACCGCATGTTTTGGCTCACTCTGCAGGATTGAAAATCACTGAAGGGCACCCTGCAATATGTTGTTTAAGATATACAGTCACATGTAACTTCAATCGTGCTTAAAAACCACACTTATAGCAGCGCAAGGAGCCTAGGAGGAGGGAAAAAGGGTGCTAGGATCGTTGCTTTACGCCTGACCGACACATTTCACCCCTGCTATAGCGCCGGACGTGGGACGAAGTGTGAGTAAGAGCTGCTATCACTACCTCTGTAGAATGTACGCGCCTTAAGCCCTCAGATTGGCGTACAAAGTTTCTCAAGAAACTTTCGTAAAAGAGGCGTTGATGCCCAGGGATTGAGTCAGTTCATTCGTCTTTTCAATTACGTTCCAGTCAAATGACCGATGGGCATTCTAATATGACCACGTGACCTTAGCTTTGTATCCGACCGTGAACCCGAGAGACCACCGCTTTGCCAATTAGACGAACTTTCTCTCAGTGGTTCCCTGCTAGTATAGTTCCATCCTCAGTTCTTGCACCTTTCATATAATGTGCAACTTTTGATGGGGTTTAAACAGTGAGTAAGCCAACATTGGCGGCCGCCGTAGTGTGATGGTAACGTGCTCCGCCTACCACACCGAATATCCCGGGTTCTCGCCCAGGGCAAAGCAACATCAACATTTTTGAAACAAGTTTTTTATCTAGAAGAAAATTTTTCTAAGCGGGGTCGACGTTTTCGGCGGAAGTTATCGCGGCTTACACTTATTTATTTTTAAGCCAACTTTAACCTAAATCGTCTCAGATAACCACTCCACCGCACGAATCATCCACGGTTAACTATCTCTACGTTTTATTAAGTGGGGATTGGTGGGCACTCTACTTGACCCCGCGCGGATTGAGTGCTATTTAAGCCTTCGATAAAACCCACATCATAAGCTATATTTCGTAAGCAAAACAAACCTTGAACTTTAACTGTTCAATTGAATAAAGCCCTCTCCCTCCCCACATTAAGAGCTAAACATCCAAAGTTATTTAGTTATTAGTGAAGTTTTTACGAGGGTGGAGCCATTAAATATGCACTATAAAAAGTAAAAAAGTCATACATAAAAAAAAAACAAATTGTAAAAACAAATAAAATCTGAACTCGATTGCTTTACAAAGCTCCGAACCTTGGACATAAATTTTCAGTTGCTTTTCAGCCAAAACAATCTTCTTACATGTGTAAGTTGAATTATCTAGCCTTCCCTAGATTTATGCGCATCCTGCCTCCTAACAACAACAACACGACATACGCTCTTAAGTACATTTGCTTTGACAATTTTAGTGTCCTCTTACCATCAAAAAGGCCATTCGAAATTTTTTTGTAGGCAGCATCCATACGCAACACATACGTACATGTACACACACATAAACTAACAAAAAGAATATTGGTGTTATTTTTAATGCATTATGCTGGCAATGAATGCGAAATAACTTTACTTCCCTTATTCTCAGTTTTGAACTTTTCTGTGACCATTGCTTTGAACGAGTTTTGAAATTCCTAGCAAGACTGAAAATATATTTGAAGTTTACAACATAATTTTTTTTAGCGAAAACAAACTAGTAAGGGTATGGTCTAGATGTGAACTAATTACAAATTCCAATTCTTTTAGAGGATGTCCAGAGACTAAACTTGAACTGAAGAACCCGTTTTTTATACTCAGCGTGCTTTGCACACAGAGTATATTAACTTTGATTGGATAACGGTTGGTTGAACAGGTATAAAGGAATCGAGATAGATATAGACTTCAAAGTCATCAGCATCGAAAAAAAATTTGATTGAGCCATGTCCGTCCGCCCGTCCATCCGTCCGTTAACACGATAACTTGAGTAAATATTGAGATATCTTCACCAAATTTGGTACACGAGCTTATCTGGACGCAGAATAGATTGGTATTGAAAATGAGCGAAATCGTATGATAACCACGCCCACTTTTGATATATATAAAATTTTGGAAAACACAAAAAACCTGATTATTTAGTAAGTAATACACCTAGAATGTTGAAATTTGAAACGTGAACTGATATTGAGACTCTTGATAAAAATTTTAAAAAATTTTTTTAAATGGGCGTGGCACCGCCCACTTGTGATAAAATCAATTTTACAAATATTATTAATCATAAATCAAAAATCGTTAAACCTATCATAACAAAATGCGACAGAGAGGTTGCCTTTACTATAAGGAATGCTTTGAAGAAAAATTAACGAAATCGGTTGAGGGCCATGCCCACTTTTATATAAAAGATTTTTAAAAGCCATATCCTTGCAAAAAAGAGCTTTATATCAATGGTATTTCATTTCCCAAGTGGATTTATAACAATAAATAGGAAAAACTTCAAATCTTTAAAAATGGGCGTGGCACCGCCCCTTTTATGATTAAGCAATTTTCTATTTTTCGGGAGCCATAACTCGAAGAAAAATTAACGGATCGAAATAAATTTTCCCTATAGCAGGAAATATTTCTAGAAAAAATGGGCGAGATCAGTTAAAGACCACGCCCGCTTTTATATGAAAGATTTTTAAAAGTGTCGTAAACGAAAATAATAAGCTATATCTTAGCGAAAAAGTACTTTGTGTCAATAGAATTTTACTTTTTAAATTGAATTATAACATTAAATTGGAAAACACTAAAATTTTCGAAAATGGGTGTGGCACCGCCCCTTTTATGACTAAGCAATACTCTATATTTCGGGAGCCATAACTCGAAGAAAAATTAATATATCGTAATGAAATTGTGTACACATATTGTTACAAATATTAGCAACAATAAGGGGTACTGTCATCTCTAAGCCGATGCCAAGCAGTGACTTGATGCACATCAATAATTCAATCATTATGTCTACACATATGTACGTACACGCAGCGGAGAAGCAACGTACAAACACATGCATATATCTTATCTTAGGTGCTCACAAAAGAGGGCAATAATTTGTGCAAGTATTACTCACGCGCATATGAGAAGCTATAAACGTCGTTGTGGCTGGTGATTTTTTAGCTGATAACTAACTAGTAAGTTCCGGAATGGAAAAGCCTAGAAGTATGCAACGAGGAAACCAGACAGTATAAAAGGCGACAACAGTAGAGGCGCGAAAATCAGTTTTGATTAAGCACGCTATCTGTCGAGCAATTGAAGTGTTATTTTGAAAGTAGTCTAATAAAAACCATTTTGCATTACTGAATAGTGGTGTTATTTAGTCAACAGTTTAGTGATTCGAACCTTAGTAGAAGATTTGAAATAAGCGGAATTGCAGTAAATTCGTTACAATATTTTCCTTATAGCAGAAAATATTTCTAGTCAAAAAGGACGGAATCGGTTAAAGGCCACGCCCAGTTTTATATAAAACAAATTTAAAAATAGTTTTGAATCAATGATATTTCATTTATCAAGTTTTATTTTAAGAGGGAATGGGGAGACATTTTTTTTTAAACGGGCGGTGCCACGTGTTATGTAGAAAAGTAATTTGTCTGAAATGAAATGTACATTTGATGCTCACGCTTAGTATATAATGTTCGGTTACACCTGAACTTAGCCTTCCTTACTTGTTTTATTTAGCGGATGCGTTTGCTGTTTCTATAGACCAGGCGATTTCGACAGTTATGTATAAATATAGCAAGCCACGCAAGTCATCCCGCTATCGCAATAGCTATCGGCAATATGGAGATAAGGCCTTATTCCATAACTTTCCCAACCAGTCATTGTCATATTAAATCATTCCGAAAATGGTTGGTGCTTGTTACCTGAACGTACCCGATCTATATCAGACAAAGTACCAGCAACCTCCATAGCACTCCCTTAAACCTTCGGCGTGTGTCTTTATCGCTACAACAAAAACAGAATCACAGTTGCGCTTATGTATACAGCTTCAACAAGGGTTACAGTTACGGTTACACTTACAGTTACGGTTAGAGTTACGGCTGCACTTACTACGGCTCCAACTTTCTTTCACGATTATAATTAGGGTCATCTTAAGGGATACGGTAATAATCACTTTTACGTTTACGGCTTATGTTTATTGCTAAGACTAAGTAAGTATTACTGATATGGTTTGGATTATGGTTATCTTAGTGAATATGATAAATAGACGACGACTACGGAGATGGAGGAAGCGGGTATCCGCAATAAAATTAAAGAGTACAGTTATGACTGCAGTTACACGAAGATTATAATGGATGCGGCTATGTTTTGGTCGGCTGGGGTTATGATTATTGTTACGGCTACGTTTGATCTTAGAATTATGAATGAGGTTAAGGTTGGTTATGATTATGGCTACGGTAATTTTTAGAGTAACTCTAATGATTATAATTACGGTGAAGGTTGCGGTTTCCGTTTAAGTTACTGGTGTGTATTTGGAACGATTATTCGTCACTATTAGTTAAATTTTGCTTAGAGACAACCGGTTTCGACATTGTGCCACTTCAGTGCCATCAGTAAGAAGTATGTGACTGAAAATGGCGGAACGCCGATATCGCTTTGGTTTTAAGCCAAACTTGACCAGAGATGAAGGGAAATTGTTGCAATATATACCAGCTAAATATACTCCATGCCCGAGAGTAACCAAATGTTTCGGTTGCATCAAGGAGCAGCTGCCGTTATGGTTACATGACCATAATATAATAAAAATTTAACTCCATTAGTACTTGGTATACATCTTTTATTAAAAAGTTACTTTACTAGTTGTGTTTGGTATTCAAGTGAGATGTGAGAGTGTATGCACTATTGGTTTGACTACTGGGCACAAATTGGCATATATTGTATTTTGTTGTGCTGTTGCTTTGGTATCTTGTGACAAATTGTTGTGATGATGCTTTTTATTGCCCAAGCTATCATGACATACATATGCACATGTATATGTATGACATTCATACACACCTCAATACACAAACACGAAGTCATTGAATATTCAAACGTAATCAGATGCGGGAAAATCACATGCAAACACATACATACGCACAGATATATAATCTTACGTGTGTGATATCATTTATTTAGTATTTTTTATTGTATTTTCCAGCTGCAATTCATTTTGTAGGAAACTACTCCCAATGTGTAGGTTGTGGACAATATTCCATTTGCTTTAACTGCTGTTGCTTGTTCTTATTAACTTTTGCTTTTATTTTCTTTCTTTTTTGTCGCAGTCTGTTACAGTGCACAAGTTGCCAGCTCATAAAAATGTTTCATTTAACCTAAACGAATTTCCTTTTCCTATTGCACAGTAAGTATAGGTGTAATCTTTTGGAAGCAAGTTGCATAAAAAACGGAAGTAGTGGAGAGAAGGTTGTGAATAGGGTATTGGGAAAAGAGAAGGATACGCGGGCGGAAAGAGAGAACAAAAAAGGGAATAGAGAGGAATGGGTGAAGGAAAGGAAATGAAAGTAAAGGAAAGGAGAAAAACAGAAAGGAAAGGAACGGAATGGAAAGGAGAAGAACAGAAACGGAAACAAAGTAAAGGAAAGAAAAGAAAATAAATAAAAAATAAAATAAAAAAAATAAAATAAAATAAAATAAAATGAAATACAATAAAATAAAATAAAATGAAATAAAATGAAATAAAATAAAATAAAATAAAATAGAGTAAAGTAAAGAAAAGTAAAATAAAATAAAATAAACTAAAATAAAATAAAATAAAATGAAATAAAATAAAGTAAAGTAATATAAAATAAGATAAAATAAACTAAAATAAAAAAAATAAAATAAAATAAAATAAAATAAAATGAAACAAAATAAAGTAAAGTAAAATAAAATAAATAAAATAAAATAAAATAAAATAAAATAAAAATAAACTAAAGTAAAGTAAAGAAAAGTAAAATAAAATAAACTAAACTAAAATAAAATAAAATAAAATGAAATAAAATAAAGTAAAGTAATATAAAATAAAATAAGATAAAATAAACTAAAATAAAAAAAATAAAATAAAATAAAATAAAATAAAATGAAACAAAATAAAGTAAAGTAAAATAAAATAAATAAAATAAAATAAAATAAAATAAAATAAAATAAAATAAAATAAAATAAAATAAAATAAAATAAAGTAAAGTAATATAAAATAAAATAAAATGAAATAAAATAAAGTAAAGTAAAATAAAATAAAATAAAATGAAATAAAATAAAGTAAATCAAAATACAATAAAATAAAAAAAAGAAAAGAAAGGGAAAGTAAAGGAAAGTAAGAAAGAAAAGGAAAGTAAGAAAGAAAAAGAAAGGAAAAGAAGAAAAAGGAATGAAGCGAAAGGAAGAGAAATGAGTAGAAGAGAAAGGGATGGGAAAGAAAACATGGATAGTGTGAGTGGGAAGCCGAAATTGGGAATAGAGATTGAAAGATGAAAATCAATCGGAAGAGGAATAACAAGGGGATGTAAGCTAAAGATATAGGAGTACGAAAATTGTTGTGAAAGAAGGAAATTGGCTAAAGATAAAGGGAGGGGGTGTAAAAGGAGAACGGGGAAAACAAGCCAGGAAACCAAGAGAAAATGGGTGGAAGTAAGAGTAGCAAGACGAAGGGGGAGAGGAATGGAAAAGGGAAAGAAAAAGTAAAGGAAGTAGGTATGGAGATACCAAAAACGAAAATGAGAGAAAATGGGAGAGGGATAAAAGGAAGAGAAAACAAGGAATGAAACCCAAGGTAGAAAGTGAGGCAGAGGGAAGCGAAGGAAGAGAAAGAAAAATTAAAGAAGCAAGCGAAACCGCAAAAGTACGAGAAGTAGCATAACTATAAAGAGGCAGATGCATGGAGATCGGCACAAGAAATACAATTCAAGAAATGTAGTTGAGTTACTTTTATATTAGACTAAATATTAGCGCGTGAAATTATAAAAAGAAGCGAAAAATTTGGTAAAAATGAAAAGTTAGAAGAAGTGGAAGAGAAGGGATAAGGGTAGTGAGAGAGATAAACTAAAAGGTAGTAAGGGAGGTAAGGGTGGGAGCATGAAACGAAGCTAGAAAGCAAGAGAAAGAGAAATCGAAAGAGGGAAAATAGAAAAGGAGCAACAAAAGGAAGATGGTAGGAAGAGAAAGGGGAAAGGGAGAATAAAAAAAGGAGAAGAAAGAGAAGGACGGGGAGTATAAAGGTAGAGAAAGATAGTACAATCAGTGATAAGTAAATAAAATATGACTACCGCTCTCCTGTAGAGGTAGCGCGCTATCCTAACTTACACAGAGTCCCCGACATAAATACGAAATGGATCGCCTTTCGGTAGTACCCTGCGAGTGTACTTCTGCTATGAAAAGTCTTTCGGCAAACAAATTTATATGTCTTAGCAGAAACAGTTTGGAGTGGCACAGCGTCCGTAGATCTGGAAATTTGTAAAAAAATAATTAAGGGTTAGCACAGCCTTAGTTTCCTCGGAATTATATGGCGCCAAGTTATAAATATAATTATTAAATATGAACAACTCTCACATAAACTTTAAATCTTTATGTAATAGTACAATAAATCAGTAAGTGTGGAGTGTGAGCTGCATGAAGAAACGGTTGAGCACATTATGTGTTCATGCCCTGCGCTTGCAAGCTCGAGGCTAGAGCTATTAGTGGCGGCAGAGTTCAATTTAATTTATTTAATAATTTGTACAAGTAAGACAAAAGTTAAAGTACATCAACATTTTGAAATAAAACTAGTACGTATATATGTTAAAATACGATTACAAAATAATAATAATAATAATAAATTATTTAACTATACAAGTTTTTTTTTTTTAAAGTGAGCTATGACAGCAAAAAAAAAGGAGAAGACAAATTATATAAATCATACTAGACATGTATTTTTGTATTGTATGAATAGATTGACTATCTAGATAATTTAATTGTACAATATTAATAAAATGAAGTTATATACTTTTCCTGCTATTGCAAATATTCAAATAATGCCAATTTAAAGCGTCTACTATTGCGTTCATTTTTAATTTTATTTGGTAATGAGTTCCAAAGTTTTACAGCACTAACAAAGAATGTTCTAGATGATGTGAGATATCTATACCATGGAAAAATAAGATTGCAAGTTCTGTCTGATCGAGAGAAACTTAGATTTCTAAAAAGATAATCAGGCTGCCTTCTATGAATAAGTTCATTTAAGAAGACTAAATTGCGGTAATTTAAAAATTATACAAGGCTGCAATTAAAGATTTTGATGAAGAACTCCGATATATGGTCAAATTTGCGTTTGGAAAAAATATATCTAGCACAGTTATTTAAAGCAAGTTGCAACTTTCTCTGTGACTCACAATCAATATTGATGACGGTCGCCCCAAATGATATCAGTGGAACTATAAGAGTTTTCACCAGCTTTAATTTAACATTGATTGACACAAAGTCCGCAGTGTACCACAACTTTCTTAATACAAATTATATTTTGCTCAAAATATAGTTTATATGGTCCTTGCACCCAAGATAAGAATTTAATTTAAACCCAAGACTAGTAACAACAGGCTCATAACTGATTGACGTGCCTTGAAAGGAAAGTGATGGCAATGTTTCAACCAATTGCCAGGAATATGTAAAACCTGTGGCCTTTATCTTGGACGCGTTAAGATTTAGTTTGTTATCATTTGCCCAAGGAAGAGATGCTTTCAAGGTCTTCATTCATCCTGAAAACTAAGTCCTCTGATAAACCAATCGGGCGAGATAAATATACCTGAGCGTCATCAGCATATAAGTGTATCGATACGCTCCTGCAGCAATAAGTCATATCATTAATAAACATCGTAAACAAAATCGGGCCAAGTATTGATCCCTGTGGCACCCCCGAATCAAGACGCTTCATTTCCGAGCAACTGTTGCCGACCACTACTTTCTGCCACCGATTACGTAGATAATTTTCTAGCAACCTCACAGCACTACATGAGAAACCGAAGTATTTACTTAGTTTTATTAAAAGAATGGAATGATCCACTGTATCGAAAGCTTTGGAAAAATCTAAAAGCGCCAGAACAGTTAAATCACCTCGGTCATACGCTGGACGAATGTCTTCAATAATTTTAAGCAAGGCGGTATTGCAACTATGGAATGCTCTGTAACCAGACTGATTTTCCCTTAGGAGTCCATTGGCATTAAGGTACTCTGTGATTTGTACAGCCGCTAATTTCTCCCAGATTTTTGACAATACTTACAATATGCTGATCGGGCGAAAATTTGTCAACAATGTAGCCGACGGTTTCTTAGCAACTGAAATGACTTTCGCTATCTTCCACGAGCTGGGAAAGGTTGATGTTGTTATGGAAAAGTTGAGAATATGAGTCAGCGTTGGGGCTATGCTCTGGATTACTAATTTCAAAAACTTTAGACTGATACCAACATTTGCAACTGCATTAGATTTAATAGAACTCATACATCGTCTTCTGTAACTGCACTAAACTGAAATAAATTTACTTGTTTATAAACCAATGTTTCATTTATTTTAAAGTCCACATTATACTGGAACTAGCACGACTGCAAGAAGTAATCACTCATATTATCAGGGTCCAAGTCACATTCTGATTTAATTTTTCCTCCAATGCCCAGAGTGTTTAGATTTTTCCACAGACTTTTTACTGGCAAACCAGTATCAAGCTTAGCCTGGAAAAATCGTCTGTTGGAATTTCTGACTAATAACGTGGCGTGATTTCTGGCCTGGCGATATAACTCCCAAACCGTCTCTGTATTATCTTGCTTCCAACAGTTTTACCACTTATTACGCACTTTGATAGCCGACATTACTTCATTAGTAAACCACGGTTGTTTCTTGGTTTTTATTTTCACTTCCTTGAGTGGAACATATTTATCAAATAAATATAAAATTTGTGTAATTAGGAAATTAAGCTTCAGATTTATATCAGGAAGGAACCAGACACTATTCCAATGCAAAATACTAGCCTCATACAAAAGCTCAGATAGATTAACTGATTTAAAATCTCTGTAAT
Source organism: Eurosta solidaginis (assembly GCF_040869045.1). NCBI lineage: Eukaryota > Metazoa > Arthropoda > Insecta > Diptera > Tephritidae > Eurosta > Eurosta solidaginis. Next base: position 28,678,155 of record NC_090319.1, read on the forward strand.
ATAAATGTGTTGTGGTTTTACAACTTAGGTCAATGTTATACGATATGAAGAGCATATCATGATCAGATACACCAGCAAGTGAGAATTGGTCACAATGAACTACCTCGGAGCTATTAGATGTGCATACTAAGTCTAGCAAGCTAGGTATACACTTTGGTGAAAACCGTGTGGGAAATTTATTAATGACATCTAAGCCAATGGACTTTAAGTTATTAATTAATTTTAGCGATCGGGAGTCGTTATTAAGAATGTCTATATTTAAGTCCCCGCAGAGTAAAATATGTTCATATTCACATGAAAGTTGGGCCAGTTGCGAGAACAAATCATCCATCTCAAATAATTTGCTAGGGTTGTACGCACATACGATTAAACATTTATTAAAACTACTACCAACTTCCATAATAATGTACTCCACTGGATCATTCAAACTTGATTTAAAAATTATTTTTTGGGGAATTTTCGTTTTGCAATATATGGCAACACCCCCCACCTCTGTCTCCAGTTTTCCTGTCATTCCTAGTCAACTTGTAACCATGAAATTCATACAAATTATCTTCAGCATCTTCTTTGAACCAGGTCTCTGTCACGCATATGATATCTATTTTTGAGTTGCCCAAGATGAGGTTCATATAATCAACTTTTGGAACGTTAAAACTACGGGCATTGATGTGACAGAGCTGAAGACCTGGATGTCTGTTGCTTACAGTATTAACTAGAAAATTCAAACATCCACTGTCAGTGCTCAAACACACATTAGAGCTAACCATAATCATGAACGCAAGTAGCACAGTGTAATTGACTTTCAATATTAAGATTATTAAAATCAACAACAAAAAAAATGTGTTAGAAAAAGTCATACATATTTATACATACATTATTGCCTGATCTCGAGGCAGAAATTAAGCTATGTCCTAGAAAACTGCTAGTAGTTGCCAAGAGGACGGAGTTATTCTATAACATATGCCCTGGCACCTGATTGTGGTTCTTCCGTTTGGTCGTCAAACAAATTCTAGTAACACTATGGACATATTCAGTATATGTGAGGTCTTTATTGACCGGCCAGTTCTACCTAACTTAACCTATAACATTTCTGCCCTTATGGCGTCTACCTATTATAATTACTACATTTCTGTTTGCTTATGATATTTTTATGTACTTAAGCTTCGCACCGTTATTCATTTCCTTTTCTTAAGAATACGTTTACATAAATGTATGCTGTTTTCCTTTTATTATTGTCCATTAAAATTTGTGCTATATACAAAACGAAATTTACTTGTAGAAAAATCACCTTCACCTTCCATAATCTACTCCAATGCTGAAAAACACCTTTTGTGCTTAGCCTAACCTCAGGTTTTAAGCTTTAGAATTTACTTAACGAATTTCACATTTTTATCTATTATTCTTCATTGTGTTTCTCATTTATTCCTCAGGTTATGCTTCTTAATTTTCTCTCCTTTTCTTTAATATCTAGGTATGTACACTAACATTAAAGTAGACACACAATACAAATTTTCTCAAATTTCACGACAATGCAACTTAAGGCATTTTAGTAAGGAAATGTTAGCAACATAACGGTGAATATAATACGTATGTACATAAACAAGAAAGCGCAAACATGGAATTTTTGTAAAATAACTGCTTCAAAAATATGTGTGTAATTCCCCTTCATTCATTGGAATGTACATAGCAGAAGAAAACATAATCATCATAAACCGGAAATAGCCGACAGCATAACATCCGCCATAAATTGTTTAAATAGCATCCCTTTTTTGGTAAAATATGCGCTGGGCGTGTAGATAATACTAGCAGTTTTGTTGCAGGGGGCATTCATTCATCATTATTCGAAAGCGAGAGTATGTAGTGTGAGTACGCTACGAAATAGAATCTATTAGTAGAGTGTGATTAAGCACAGTGTAAGGACCAAAGAGATATGTTGAAGAGGAATGTCGTTTCACAGGATTTATTGTTCTGGGCCATTACTTTATCAGATCAAGAACTGCGTGCTCCACCTATCACACCGAAGGTCCCGGTTTCAAGTCCCGTGCAAAGTAACATCAAAAAATTAGTTTTTTCTATTGTAAACAAGATTTTCTAAGCGCGGTCGCCCCTCGGCAGTGGTTTGGCAAACACTCGCAGTATATTTCTTTGAAAAGCTTCCCAGTGAAAATGCATCTGCTTTGCCGTTCGGAGTCGGCATACAAAGTTTAGGTACCCTCCCTTCTATTTGTAGGGAAGAACTAAAAAGAGGCAAGTTGTAAGAGAAACTCTACCTAAATCTCCTCAGAGGTATGAAAGATCAAAAACAGCCATGCGTTTATAGAGGGCAGTTATCATTCTACCGATTATTAATTGCAGTGAGTGAGATTACTCTAGCAATATTTGAAAAAGAAAAATAAACAAAAACATAATTTACTCCCGTAGAACTTTATCAAAATTTGTTGAAATAATAAAAAAAAAAAATTATGCTGCATAAATTAAATTGTTTGTACGGGACATGCACGAAGCTCAGTTTTTAAATTTTGTCTCTTCTATCCCTCATACAGAAAAATGTTGGTTCGTTACTCAGGATATAAGTTTCTGAATTACGGTCACTCTAGCATTCTGAGCGAGTTTGGCTTCAGTCCTGGCGGAACAGAATACTGTGCGCATGTTTCTGCTCTTGCTGATACATTCATCACTCATATTCCCTCAAGGGATGCGTGGAGTGGATAATTAATAAGAGACGAGAGTTTGGTGAACCTGTTTACGGATGGATGCTGGCTGGACGGGAGGGTTAGGGGTAGAGTATTCTGCCATGAGCTCAGTTGTAGACACAACATTTAGGTTGTCCGATCTCTGCAGTCTCTTCCTGGCGGTAGTTGTCGCAATAAAGTATACGGTCCGCCGCTCTAACGGCTAGGCAGTTTAACATCTGCTTAGATAGTCAGGCGGATATGAAAATGCTAAGCTCTTCCACCGAGAGGTCGTGTGCTGTGAGAGATTGTTTGACCTCAATTGCGAAGACATCTAACTACTTTTTGATAAAAAATATCTGGATAGAAGGGCATAAGGATATCCCTAGTAACTGTTAGGCTGATCTTTTGGTCCGGACAGGCACGGGTGAGTTGAATGTGTCTGTCAGTAGAGAACAGAAAAGAAAAGAAAAGAAAAGAAAAGAAAAGAAAAGAAAAGGAAAGGAAATAAAAGAAAAGAAGAGAAAAGAAAAGAAACGAAAAGAAAATAAAATAAAAGAAAAAAAGGAAAAGAAACGGAGCGGAAGCGAAAAAAGATACGGAGTGCAGAGGAAAGGAAAGATTAGAAGTCAAATCCGATTCCGAAACCGGGTGTAATGTTGCCAATTCGATAACGAATTAACCGGTTTATTATCGATGAGTTATAATTTTGTTTTGGCGTTATATGGATACTATATTTTTCTTATTGACGGTTTCTTGTAGGTGTGCCATCAACGAGGTGCAAGAAAGTTATAAAAATATTGTGAATTTGTTATCGATAACAAAGGTTATCAATGTGAGACTATGGACACTTTCGGTCTATGTGAGGTCTTCATTGGCCGGTCAGTCAAGTTTTGGGTTTATTAACTATAAATTATTGTTTAAGTTGTCGATCTGTTATCAAAAAGTCAATGATTTGGTATCGTAAGTTTATCCTTTTGTTATCAAAGAATTATCGATTTTTTTTTTAAAATGTATGTATATGTTATCGAAGATTTATCTTATCTGTTTATTATCGACATGTTGTTGATTTGTTATCGAAAAATTATTGACTTTTTGTCAAAAAGTTATCGAATATGTAACCCATCGATAACATGGCAATAAGAAACCAATATAAATCCGATACTAAGCCGATAATAAAAGTATAACCTGTTATTTTTGTAGCAGTGCTACGCTGATGTGGTAGCCCTTGGTCGGGAAAAATCCCGAGTCACTCCGGTACATAGAACCGGCTGCCTTGGGAAGCGACTATAACCTGTCGATATCGTTATCGAAGTGGCTACGGTTTATTATCGATGAGTTATAATTTTGTTTTGGCGTTATATGGATACTATCTTTTTCTTATTGACGGTTTCTTGTAGGTGTGCCATCAACGAGGTGCAAGAAAGTTATAAAAATATTGTGAATTTGTTATCGATAAAAAAGGTTATCAATGTGAGACTATGGACACATTCGGTCTATGTGAGGTTTTCGTTGGCCGGTCAGTCAAGTTTTGGGTTTATTAACTATAAATTATTGTTTAAGTTGTCGATCTGTTATCAAAAAGTCAATGATTTGGTATCGTAAGTTTATCCTTTTGTTATCAAAGAATTATCGATTTTTTTTTAAAATGTATGGATATGTTATCGAAGATTTATCTTATCTGTTTGTTATCGACATGTTGTTGATTTGTTATCGAAAAATTATTGACTTTTTGTCAAAAAGTTATCGAATATGTAACCCATCGATAACATGGCAATAAGAAACCAATATAAATCCGATACTAAGCCGATAATAAAAGTATAACCTGTTATTGTTGTAGCAGTGCTACGCTGAAATGATAGCCCTTGGTCGGGAAAAATCCCGAGTCACTCCGGTACATAGAACCGGCTGCCTTGGGAAGCGACTATAACCTGTCGATATCGGTTGTTGCCGATAAAAAGCCGACGAAGTTCTTCTGATAAAGCCCGAAACTATTCCTTTCCGTAAAAGTTCACTCTATTGTGGTTTATATTCTATACGTACAACCGTAAGTAAGTACGCCTTTTTTCTTTAAATTTTTTGTTTTTTTTTTTATAATAATTTCGTTTCGTATTAATTACAAATTCTCCTTCCCCTGGACTTTAAGGTGTGATATATTTGACCCGGTCAATGAAAAGGTGGCTTATGACTAAAAAAAAAAATCAGATGTTAACAGCTGTTTCATGCAAAAAAAACAGCTGTTAACAGCTGTTTCTCGCAATTTCTTTTTTGAGTCATAAGCCACCTTTTCATAGACCGGGTAACATATATTAAAAATATATATGGATTGAAAACAAATAAGGAGATCAAAACGCAACACGAAAATCGTCATTTGGTTCTTCTTCTTGCAGCGCTAAACAAACTTCCCGAAGGTTTTTTGGAGTTTTACCGATGTTAGTGGTCCTTTGCTGGTGCGTTCCAGAAAATAGCACCATTAATTTAAAAGTCCGACCTTCCCTCGATGATATGACCACTTTTAACATTCTATTCCCTCCAACCCCTTCTTCCGTATGGAGCTTGAGATCACCAGTGCCGCTTAATGAACAGGATTCGTGATGGCTAGGTGAGGTCGATAATTGGGTTGGATAGGCTTTATATTGCGCTAGTAACCCCTTGAGTTCTTCTTCTTCTTAATAACACTCTTTTTCTCCCGATTTCTCCATCTCTTGCATACTTTTTTTCTATCTCTGTCTTTCTCTCTACCTACATATATCGAGAGCCAAAGCCATTATATGAATCCTTCTTACTATCGCTTCGAAATAAGTTCTTTCAACCAGCTAAAAGCCTTGCATATTTATGCATTAAATTATTAAATGCTCATTATTACTCAACTCATAAACTTCTTTTGATTTACGCTGAAATCTGTGCGAAAATTTTATAAGAAATCTCGCCTTGAAAAATGGTCTTAAAAGCCGATAAGTAAATTTCTTGCATAAAGAATATCTTTAAACGCACTCAGCACCATCAATCTGCTGTCTTCATGTGCTGCGTTGGGTAATGCGAGATGACGAGAAATGGCATAACACACAAGAATATTCGTTGTTAAACAAAGTTGTGCGGTGAGGAGAGCAAATGTGTGAATTTAATAGGAACGCAAAAAGCAGAATTATGAGCATTCTATCATCATGTCTGCACATAAATTTAATACCAAAAACAAAATATACGATTATTTGTATGTACGCATTTCACATCAAATAAATACATTCTTTCATATACAAAAAAAAAAAAAAAGAAGTGAAAGAAAATGATGAAATAAGAATAACGCATAATAAAATGTCAAACAAAATGCTAAATTGAATAAACGGATTTAAGCGTTATATGAGTAATGCGGCAGTTACTCACGAACGTACGTACCAAAAACGTGTCAGCTGACACGACCTATCTTATGAGTGTGCAATGTAAACGAAAACTCACCGACGTGCAACGCCCGTACGTACATAGCCCGGAACGTAGAAATCAAAACAATTTTGATTTTTTCCGTAAGAACGTGTCAGCTGATCGCTCTCTCACAAGACAGAGTTGCCTAGTAAACGTTTGTGTGCTATGTTTGGACCAATTGCAGTTATTAGACAAAAACGCCTAATGATTGTTTAAAATTTTGATGAAATATCCTAAAATTATTATATAAAATTGGAGGTTACAAGTAAATGAACTAGAAATTGTTATTCAGTATTTGTTTCTGCCATTTGCACCATGAAAAATTGCAATTCCAAAAGTTGATGTTTGCATAAGCATGCATGCAAACTGGTCAATGGCAACAGTGCTTTGCTGTAAACAATACACACACAAATATGTTATGTACATGTACACAGACGCACACATTGACTCCTACGGGCTTGAGGGTTCGGTCAAACGTGTTTCGTACGACAAACGTCCGTACGTACGGCACACGTCGGTGGGTAACTGCCGCATAAGACGATATTCTTATGTACATATGAATGTATGACTGTATGTACATTAGGGTGGCTCTTCGTTGCATGTAGAAAAAAAGTATCTTGTTTTTCGGTCTTTGTGCGTATAGCACAAAAACGAAAATATGCAAACTCTTAGGCCAATCTTTAAAGGTTTAGAAGCCGCACAAGGGACTCAAAGTTCTGAAAGAGGACGAGTTTTACACATTTCAAGTGTTCATATTCTTTTATCCTAGAAACGTTTACTCCTGTTCGAAGCAATTTTTATGTTTTAAATTCCTTGCCTTTTTAAAATGACCACAATCTTAGAAATCGGTCCATTAATAACATAATTGCAGACTGAGAAAAAAAAAATGAAAAAAGTTTTTCTACTAGAGTTGGCCGATTTGTATGGACGAAAGTTAACCGATATCGCGCCATCGATTTTTCGATAGGATTTGGGCTCAGGAAAAAAAGTTTTTCTTCATTTTTATAGAAGAAACAGACCAACACCCGTCACGAAAAAAAGTCTCAAAATTTACCAGAAGTCGATAGTCTTTTGAAAATTGCAGTCTAATGGAATGCGCTAAAAGTCTGCTTACTTGACAAATTTCTAAAAATTCATAATGAAAAGTAGACAATTTTGCGTGAAACCTTTAAATCTTTTGTTTGGCCTAAAACTTTGCACATATAAATTTTAAACTAGTTTCGAACTATATGGGTAAGATCGAGAATCGGAACAATTTGGGAAATAAGAACCGCCCTAATGTAGATCAAGATCTGCGCAGATGTACTCATATACTATTGGAAAAAAAGCAGCCCGTCCTTTTTAGGTGCATAATTCCGGAACTCCTAAAACGTCGGAAGCTATCTTGAAATCCTTTAGATATAATCATTGAATACTTCCAAAGTGGCCCTTTTAGTACTATAGGACCATTTTAGAGCTATTTCGGATAGCTTTCGTGATAATTTTGGGAGTATCTACTAGAGTGGGCCGATTTGTATGGACGAAAGTTAACCGATATCGCGCCATTGATTTTTCGATAGGATTTGGGCTCAGGAAAAAAAGTTCCACTACGCATACCCACAAAAACGATTTTCGCGCCTGCGAAATTTCATTTTTTTTCTTTTTTTGGACTTTAAATTCTAAGGTTTTTTTCAAGACCTACTAAAAAAAATTTTAATTTTTGAATCGACCCACCCTAGTATCTACACCTTTTACAGTTTAAGTTCAGAAATTTAAAATTCAAGTTCAGAAAATTGCAATTCAAGTTCAGAAAATTACAGTTCAAGTTCAGAATTTCATTTCAAGTTCAGAAAATTACAATCCAAGTTCAGAAAATTACAATTCAAATTCAGAAAATAATAGGGTGTATTTTTCCAATTTATACTACGTAATGTAATACTTACATGTTATTTGCGGAAGTTTTGATGCTTCGTTGACAATGGTGGCTTAGATATACTGTACCCCAAGTTTTCTCCAAGACGTGTACATCCCGAGCTAAGAAATCAAACGGAGGATAACTTTTTTCAAAAAGTGCAAGAGGACTTCATCCGACACCGCAGTTTGGAAGGGGGTGACCTCCACAGAGTTACGAGAGGCAGGTTGAGGAAGACTTGATCTGGGCACACAGTACTTATACAGTACTTCCGTTGATTTCGTCATGACTGCTGTCATACTTAATGCAGATCAATGCTTGTGACATTTAGAATATAGCTGGATGTCCTTGTAACTGTCCTCTTACGAGAGGAGGAGAGAGAAGAGAGGAAAAAGGGTTTTTCTTAGCTATCTCCTTCATGTGAGCAAAATTGATTTAAGTGAGTTTGCTTCCTTAAAAGATAGTAGGCCTTCATATCCTTGTATCAAATTATTAGCGCTAATATTTACCATCTTACATACTTTAATCTCCATTGCATGAAAGAAAAAATTCCTGACAAACTTTCTGAACTTAAATTGTAATTTTCTGAACTTGAAATGTAGTTTTCTGAACTTGAATTGTAATTTTCTGAACTTAAATTGTAATTTTCTGAACTTGAAATGTAGTTTTCTGAACTTGAATTGTAATTTTCTGAACCTAAATTGGAATTTCAAAACTTGAATTGTAACTTTCTGAATTTAAATTGGAATTTCTGAACTTGAATTGTAACTTTCTGAACTTAAATTGTAATTTTCTGAACTTAAATTGTAATTTTCTGAACTTGAAATGTAGTTTTCTGAACTTGAATTGTAATTTTCTGAATTTAAATTGGAATTTCTGAACTTGAATTGGGAATTCTGAACTTGAAATTTCTGAATTTAAATTGGAAATTTTGAACTTAAATTGTAATTTTCTGAACTTAAATAGTAATTTTCTGAACATAGACTGGAAAAGGTGTAGTTAAATATCATTTTTGGGCTATTTCAAAATAGTTTTGGGGGCTTTTAAGGCTAAGTGTGGAACTGTATTGGGGACTATTTTAGAATAGTTTCGATATTGTTTTCATTTTAGAATCATTTGATGACCGTTTATTGCTAATTTTACAAGATTGTAAGAACGCTTTTGGAATTATTTTAAGACAAACTCGGACATGAATTTGAAATAAGCGCGGAGTTGTTTTTGTGACTTATTTTGTTTTGCTGATTTTTGTGATCATATCGGAACTTATTTGTGAATGTTTTCAAGATTATTTCAAGATCATATCAAAACTATTTTGGTTTTTTTTAAGCTATAATTCCCAAGCTATTTAAGGAACTACCCCGGGACATTTAAGTACAACTTTGGGACCATTGCCGTGGTGTGTTCTGTATCATTACGGCCGTTTCGTGATCATTTTGGTATTTTATCGAAACAGTTTTAAGGATAATTTAGAAAAAACTACTTTGGAACAGTTTCGGAATGATTTCTGGATTTGTTTTGTGGTTGTTTACGGACAATTTTTGGATAATTTTGCTAGTTAAGGTAGAATTTCGCGAAAATTTAGTGATGGTTTTGGGGATCGTTTCGAAAATACTTCTGATGTGCTTTAGGAATATTTGCGAGGCTGTTATCGAAATCATTTTGAAACTAATTCAAAACTATTTTCAGGATTATTTCCGGAATGCTTTCGGCATTATTTCAAGAATATCTGCGGGGTAGTTTTTAACCCGAAGTTGGAATTATTTTCAAGATTGTTACGAAACCGTATCGAACTGTTTCAGGATTGTGTTAGGGTTAGTTTGGGGACTATTTCGCTATTCGTTTTGGATCATTCCTGAACTATATATCCAAGTCAATTTGTGGGCTATCTCGATATTGCTTTGGGGATTAGTTTTATATAATTTGGAAGCAGTTTTGCTAACAATTCAGGATAATTTCTTCGGTTTAAGTTAAGATCACTTTAGCATTATTTAAAAAACAAAAAAATATTTTTTATGACGCCAAGATCGAAGTCAGTGCAATTTTGGAATGTACAAACTATGAAGAAAATGTATTCATATTAGAGAAAAATTACAAAGAAAACAAACGGCGATGGTTACTAGGCATGTTTATGAATTTCACTTCTTTATCCGCTAAGCTCTTAGGATGCGCCTATAATTATTCCACACAATAAGGATTAAAAAGCATATAGAATTAGTATGTACTTAAATGGTGAACAAATGAATAGCAACAAAAAGGCAATACTTAGAGACCAATTGCAAAACGATCAGCGGGGCATTCCTATGGCTGAGTGGATAAAAGCATCTGCCTATCAGTAGTATTAAGTATGCATGTTGGAGATTACGAGTTCAACTCAGCTCCCGAGAAGTTAGCTGATGAAGAAGTGAAATTCATAAACATCCATCGCCGTTTGCACGCTTTGTAATTATACTCAGTTGAGCAGAGCTCACAGAGTATATTAACTTTGATTGCATAACGGTTGGTTGTACAGGTATAAAGGAATCGAGATAGATATAGACTTCCATATATCAAAATCATCAGTATCGAAAAAAAATTCGATTGAGCCATGTTCGTCCGTCCGTCCGTTAACACGATAACTTGAGTAAATTTTGAGATATCTTGATGAAATTCGGTACGTAGGTTCCTGGGCACTTATCTCAGATCGCTATTTAAAATGAACGATATCGGACAATAACCACGCCCACTTTTTCGATATCGAAAATTTCGAAAAATCGAAAAAGTGCGATAATTCATTACCGAATACGCATTAAGCGATGGAACTTGGTAGGTGAGTTGAGCTTATGACGCAGAATAGAATACTAGTAAAATTTTGGACAATGGGCGTTGCACCGCCCACTTTTAAATGAAGGTAATTTAGAAGTTTTGCAAGCTGTTATTTGGCAGTCGTTGAAGATATCATGGTGAAATTTGGCAGGAACGTTACCCTTATTACTATATGTCTGCTTACTAAAAATTGGCAAAATCGGAGAACGACTACGCCCACTTTTTAAAAAATTTTTTTTTTTAAATTCAAATTTTAAAAGAAAAGTTAATATCTTTACAGTATATAGGTAAATTATGCCAACATTCAACTCCAGTAATGATATGGTTCCACGAAATACAAAAATAAAAGAAAATTTCAAAATGGGCGTGGCTCCGCCCTTTTTCATTTAATTGGTCTAGGATGCTTTTAATGCCATAAGTCGAACAAAAGTTAACCAATCCTTATGAAATTCGGTAGAGGCTTAGCTCCTAGGACGATTACTGTTTTCTGTGAAAAAGGGCGAAATCGGTTAAAGCCACGCCCAATTTTTATACACAGTCGACCGTCTGTCCTTCCGCTCGGCCGTTAACACGATAACTTGAGCAAAAATCGATATATCTTTACTAAACTCAGTTCACGTACTTACCTGAACTCACTTTGTATTGGTGTAAAAAATGGCCGTAATCCGACTATGACCACGCCCACTTTTTCGATATCGAAAATTATGAAAAATGAAAAAAATGCCATAATTATATACCAAATACGAAAAAAGGGATGAAACATGGTAATTTCATTGGTCTATTAACGCAAAATATAACTTTAGAAAAAAACTTGGTAAAATGGGTGTGACACCTACCATATTAAGTAGAAGAAAATGAAAAAGTTTTGTAGGGCGAAATCAAAAGCCCTTGGAATCTTGGAAGGAATACTGTTCGTGGTATTACATATATAAATAAATTAGCGGTACCCGACAGATGATGTTCTGGATCACCCTGGTCCACATTTTGGTAGATATCTCGAAAACGCCTTCACATATACAACTAAGGGCCACTCCCTTTTAAAACCCTCATTAATACCTTTAATTTGATACCCATATCGTACAAACACATTCTAGAGTGACCCCTGGTCCACGTTTATGGCGATATCTCGAAAAGGCGTCCACATATAGAACTAAGGCCCCCTCCTTTTTAAAATACTCATTAACACCGTTCATTTGATACCCATATCGTACAAAAAAATTCTAGAGTCACCCCTGGCCCACCTTTATGGCAATATCTCGAAAAGGCATACACCTATAGAACCAAGGCCCACTCCCGTTTAAAATACTCATTAACGCCTTTCATTTGATACCCCATATCGTATAAACAAATTCTAGAGTCACCCCTGGTCCACCTTTATGTTGATATCTCGAAAAGGCGTCCACCTATAGAACTAAGGCCCACGCCCTTTTAAAATACTCATTAATACCTTTTATTTGATACCCATATCGTACAAAATAAATTCTAGAGTCACCCCTGGTCCACATTTATGGCGATATCTCGAAAAGACGTCCACCTGTAGAACTTAGGCCCACTCCCTTTTAAAATTATCATTAACACATTTCTTTTGATACCCATATCGTACAAACAAATTCTCGAGTCAGGCCTGGTCCACCTTTATGGCGATATCCCTAAATGGCATCCATCTATAGATCTATGACCCACTTCCTCTTAAAATACTCTTTAATACCTTCCATTTGATACACATGTCATACAAACACATTCCAGGGTTACCCTAGGTTCCTTTTACAACATGGTGATTTCCCTTAATTTGTCTCCACAGCTCTCAACTGTGTATGTAATATTCGGTTACACCCGAACTTAGCCTTCCTTACTTTTTTTTCTCTAATACCTATAAAAAAAACAATTGTATAAATCCATTTGAGCATGTCTCGCTAATTAAATACAGATAAAAAATGCATTTTCAACTCAAGGAAAGTGTATGTTTATTGATCGTGTGGCCGATTCGCGGCTAAATCTAGTTTTGTTATCAATGTTGAGGTATCTGGTTTAAATTAAGACTGTCTAAGTATGTATTTCAATCGCGAAAAAATTTCGGATGTCAAGCCTTGTACCAGAATTCGATCTATCTCGAAAACTTTTTGAAGAACGCCCGTGTAATACTCCATATAAAGATGGACTGAATCCTTGAAGCTTCAAAACGACAGGATCGAATTCGGTAGCGACTTCTGTGCGGTTGTCGCTTAATATGCAACAGACTGTAAAGCGATAGGACTAACAGATGAGACCCCAGCGAGTTAGAGGGTCAGAATATTCCCGCGGTAGGTATGCCCGTCGTAAGAGGCGACTAAAATACCAGATTCAAGGGGCTGTGTAGCGCAACCCTTCAGGTTGCCAGCGCAATATATAGCTTCTCTAAACCGAATTGTCAACCTCACCTATCCGCGGCGAATCCTGTTTCACTAACAGACGAGGCTCTGGCGACCCCAAGCTCCTCATGGAACTTGGGGGTGAGGAGGGAGGGAATGGCCTGAAGGTTTAATATGGCCACATAAATCGTTCCCGAGATGGTCGGGCTAGCACCTTAATGGTGCTGTGGTACCGGAGCGTACTGGATCTGTATCCGGCAATGGACCATTACATCGATAACACTCCCCAAAGCCTTCGGGGAGCAACCTTATCGCTACAACAACAACAACAACAACTAACAGGTGAGGTGTGATGTGCAAGGCATAGGTGGACAACAGGGCAAATAAAAATATGAAGTCCAAATAATTGAAATCACCGAAGGATTTATGTTTTTCGGCACTAAATATTTTTTGTATATCTATGATATCATCCAAAGTCGTGCACAATGTGAAATCTGCGTTTTTCATACATGAGTATAAATTCTATTCACACGTAGTGCTGCTTTTATGCTGCAACATTTGTTGATTACGATCCGACTTGTACGAAGTGATTTACTTATGATGATGATGACTGTACCAAAGATATAATACGAATAGGGAATATCGTTAGCTTAATGTCAAAATGTGCTAAGTCACTTTTTACGAATTTTACAGGAGACGAAAAAAACTGAATAATTTTTGAAATAACCTTTTTTTTTAAACTGTGAATGAGGATACCTTAGTTGCAATACTTTTGAGTGTAGAAGCTTTGAAAAAGATAAATAACAAGTAAGGAAGACTAAGTTCGGGTGTAACCGAACATTACATACTCAGTTGAGAGCTGTGGAGACAAAGTAAGGGAAAATCACCATGTTGTAAAAAGAACCTAGGGTAACCCTGGAATGTGTTTGTATGACATGTGTATCAAATGGAAGGTATTAAAGAGTATTTTAAGAGGAAGTGGGCCATAGTTCTATAGATGGACGCCATTTAGGGATATCGCCATAAAGGTGGACCAGACTTGACTCTAGAATTTCTTTGTACGATATGGGTATCAAATTAAAGGTATTAATAAGGGTTTTAATAGGGAGTGGGCCTTTGTTCTATAGGTGGACGCCTTTTCGGAATATCGTTATAAAAGTGGACCAGGGTTGACTCTAGAATGCGTTTCTACAATATGGGTATCAAACGAAAGGTGTTAATAAGTGTTTTAAAAGGGAGTGGGCCTTAGTTCTATGGGTGGACGCCTTTTCGGGATGCCGCCATAAAGGTGGACCAGGGGTGACTCTAGAATTTGTTTGTACGATATGGGTATCAAATGAAAGGTGTTAATGAGTATTTTGAAAAGGAGTGGGCCTTAGTTCTATATGTGGTCGCCTTTTCGAGATATCGCAATAAACGTGGACCAGGGGTGACTCTAGAATGTGTTTGTACGACATGGGTATCAAATTAAAGGTATTAATGAGGGTTTTAATAGGGAGTGGCCCTTAGTTGTATATGTGAAGGCGTTTTCGAGATATCGACCAAAATGTGGACCAGGGTGATCCAGAACATCATCTGTCGGGCACCGCTAATTTATTTATATATGTAATACCACGAACAGTATTCTTTCCAAGGTTCCAAGGCTTTTGATTTCGCCCTGCAGAACTTTTTCATTTTCTTCTACTTAATATGGTAGGTGTCACACCCTTTTTACAAAGTTTTTTTCTAAAGTTATATTTTGCGTCAATAGACCAATGAAATTACCATGTTTCATCCCTTTTTTCGTATTTGGTATATAATTATGACATTTTTTTCATTTTTCGTAATTTTCGATATCGAAAAAGTGGGCGTGGTCATAGTCGGATTTCGGCCATTTTTTACACCAATACAAAGTGAGTTCAGATATATCGATTTTTGCTCAAGTTATCGTGTTAACGGCCGAGCGGAAGGACAGACGGTCAACTGTGTATAAAAACTGGGTGTGGCTTCAACCGATTTCGCCCCTTTTCACAGAAAACAGTTATCGTCCTAGAATCTAAGCCTCTACAAAATTTCGCAAGGATTGGTAAATTTTTGTTCGACTTATGGCATTAAAAGTATCCTAGACAAATTAAATGAAAAAGGGCGGAGCCCTATCGTTACTGGGGTTGAATGTTGACATAATTTACTTATATACTGTAAAGATATTAACTTTTCTCTTAAAATTTGAATTAAAAAAATTTTTTTTTTTAAAAAGTGGGCGTGGTCGTTCTCCGATTTTGCAAATTTTTATTAAGCAGACATATAGTAATAAGAGTAACGTTCCTGCCAAATTTCATCATGATATCTTCAACGACTGCCAAATTACAGCTTGCAAAACTTTTAAATTACCTTCTTTTAAAAGTGGGCGGTGCCACGCCCATTGTCCAAAATTTTACTTATTTTCTATTCTGCGTCATAAGTTCAACTCACCTACCAAGTTTCATCGCTTTATCTGTCTTTGGTAATGAATTATTGCACTTTTCGGTTTTTCGAAATTTTCGATATCGAAAAAGTGGGCGTGGTTATAGTCCGATATCGTTCATTTTAAATAGCGATCTGAGATGAGTGCCCAGGAACCTACACACTAAATTTCATCAAGATCCCTCAAAATTTACTCAAGTTATCGTGTTAACGGGCAGACGGACGGACGGACATACGGACGGACATGGCTCAATCGAATTTTTTTTCGATACTGATGATTTTGATATATGGAAGTCTATATCTATCTCGATTCCTTTATACCTGTACAACCAACCGTTATCCAATCAAAGTTAATATACTCTGTGGGCTCTGCTCAACTGAGTATAAAAATCATGTATGCTAACCCAGCAGCTATTATATGACTTAGCACAATTTTCTCACTCAAAACAAATTTTTTCTCCTGACTTAGCACTTTTTACTCAATATGTTTCCCCATCACTCCTCCCATTTAATAATTGAAATATAACACTAAAACTATATATTTCACAAAAAATACTATTTATTTGTGAAACTATTTCTAACTATTGGCGGCCACCGTGGTGTGATGGTAGCGTGCTTCGCCTACCACACCGAATGCTCTGGGTTCACACCCCGGGCAAAGCAACATCAAAATTTTAGAAATAAGGTTTTTCAATTAGAAGAAAATTTTTCTAAGCGGGGTCGGCCCTATTTCTGCCAATGAAAAGCTCTCAGTGAAAACTCATCTACCTCGCAGATGCCGTTCGGAGTCGGCATAAAACAAATAGGTCCCGTCCCGCCAATTTGTGGGAAAAATTAAAAAAAAGTAGCACGACGTAAATTGGAAGAGAAGCTCGGCCTAAAATCTCTTCGGAGGTTATCGCGCCTTACATTTATTTATTTATTTAATTTCTAACGGTTCTGAGCTGGACTCTTTTGCCGGATGGTGCGCAGACAATAACTTATTTTTAAATTCAAACAAATGCTGTGTTGTGTCTTATTCCATTAAGACAACTGCCACATACTTTATCTACAAACTAAATGCTAAATCTCTTAATCGCTGTCAAGAGAGTAAAGACTTGGTTGTAATTTTTTACTTCAAACTCTCTTTCTAGTCACATTGATTTCGTTGTTTCAAATTTTGTTGCAATGGTTGGGTTCAGTAGACGTAACACCAGTGACTTTAAGGACTCTATGACGTTGAAGGCACTTTATATATCCTTGATCAGAAGTGGTATTGAATATTGCTCAATATTATGGAATCCTTTCTATGAATCTAAAAAATAAAATAAATGTAAGGCGCGATAACCTCCGAAGAGATCTAAGGCCGAGCTTCTCTTCCAATTTGCATCGTGCTCCTCTTGATTTTCATTACAAATTGGCTGGACGGGACCTACATGTGTTATGCCGACTCCAAACGGCATTTGCAAGGCAGATGAGTTTTCACTGAGAGCTTTTCATGGCAGAAATACACCCGGAGTGCTTGCTCCTATAAAATTGAGAAAGTTCCAAAAATTTTTACAAAATTGCTTTAAGTGTGCTTCACTGGCCAGACGGCCTCTCATCATATACCAGCAGTCACAAATTGCTTGGTCTTCAGGCTTTGCATGACAGAAGAACTTTTATCTCACTCATGCTTGCCTATAATGTAATAAACTTTAGCACGAATTGCTCTGATTTACCTAATTTGTTCATTCCATATATTCCAATGCGTGCTCTTCAGCATAATAGATTATTTATCGAAATAACCCATAAAACGAATTATGCTATGAATGAACCTATAGCTAGGACTATAAATCTAGCAAATCGATATCGATTCAGTAGTGTTATTAATTTTAATAACAGCTTATATAATTTTAAGCTTGAATTGTTTTCTATTTTTAACTAGTCTGTAAGAAAGCATGTAGTTATCGACATGTAAGAATTGAAGTAGATCATAGTCAGCGCAAAGCATTTATCATACACCAAAGGCATGTATCAGTAGGGTAAATCCAATTTCAATGGGTTGCCAGCACAATATATAGCTTCTCCAACCCAATTTTCAACTCACCTAACCGTGGGGAATCCTGTTTCATTGACAGCCGAGGCTCTGGCGACCTCAAGTTCCTCATGGAACTAGGGGGTGGGGAGGGCGGGATGGCCTAGAAGGTTTAATGTAGTCATATAAATCGTTCCCGAGATGGTGGAGCTAGTAGTACCTTAATAGTGCTTTGTTATCGGAACGTACCGGATCTATATCCGGCAAAGGGCCATGTTGTTGTTGTTGTTGTTGTTGTATCGATTAGGTTACTCCCCGAAGGCTTTGGGGAGTGTTATCGATGTGATGGTCCTTTGTCGGATACAGATCCGATACGCTCCGGTAACACAGCACAATTAAGGTGCTAGCCCGACCATCTCAGGAACGATTTATATGGCCACATTGAACCTTCAGGCCATCCCTCCCTCTCCACCCCCAAGTTCCATGAGGAGCTTGGGGTCGCCAGAGCCTCGTCTGTTAGTGAAACGGGATTCGCCGCTCGAAGGTGAGGTTGACAATTGGATTGGAGAAGCTATATATTGCGCTACACAACCCCTTGAATCCCGGCAAAGGGCCATAAACATCGGTAACACTCCCCTAAGCTTTCGCGGGGTATCTTTATCGTTAATACAACAACAACAACAAAGCATTTACTTTTAGACTGAATGAAATAAATAAATAAATAAAATGCGCGCAGAAAGAAATGACTAGTAATTCAGCTTGATATCATTTACAGGTTGACTTAGCACATTTTTTTTAACAGCTGACGACTAAGCACATTTACACATCATTGCCCACAGCACGTAAAAATGAAAAATTTAAATATTTTTATTTTGTGATCGATGTATTTTGAATTCAGTTTTGAAACTGTGTTAAAATAAAATTTTTCAAACAAAGTGACTTAGCACATTTTCACATTAAGCTAACGATATGTCCAAAAATGACGCACATATTCACATGTTTTCGCTTTTGATTTGCTATGATTTCTTTTTTATTGCTGCCTCTGTAACATTTATTTGTAGTGGGTGGTCGGTATTAACAGCAATACACTAATGCAAAAACTTTTCACCCACACATACCCTGTAGGGATGTCAGTAACTAGTGATACTATTTTCTTGTTCAGAACTAGACCTAAAGTACCAAATAAGAATTAGTTCGATATTAACTAGATATTTTCTAGTTCAAAAATCGGCAAAAAAAATTTTGCGAGCTTTCGCTTGGAACAGAATTATCTTAAAATGGGAGTAGATATTTTCTTTGCAGATTGTATATGTATATGGAGTGCTTCGGAACTATAAAAAACAGAATAAAATCGTATTAGAAGCAGCATGTAGAATTCGGTCTGGTTCGGAACCAACGAAATAGTATCAACAAGAGAACTAGATTTAAATTATGAATTTGCACACTGCACTTTATCCAAGTGTTTCTCAGAAAATATTGATTGTATTTCAGAAAAGCTTAAATGAATATCAGAAAAGTGCAAATGTATTTCAGAACAAGTAAGGACGGGACTTCATACCTTTCATGAATGGGGCTGAACAATGATCTTATCCCATTCGTAACCTCCAAATAATCGGCTGTATAAGATATGAAATATATAGTGAACAGATGTACATACCTAAGAGATTTTTAAGATAAATATAAAATAAATAAAATAATTTAAAAAAATGTTTAAGTTAAACGGTTTTATTGAAAACAATACTTACATCAAGTAATAATAGTACTAAAAGCTAGAAAATAATTAGGTAGGTCCTAGGTACTAGTCTTTACACTCCTCATCAATCTAGGGCGTCGATCAGACAATTGAATAAAAGTGTTGGGTGCGTGAAATTTCTAAAAATGTGAGGCGTAGCATAACCTGATTAAAGTTCAGTTGGTCTTATATATGACTATCAATAGAAATTTGACGCATCCAACGCTTTTATTTAATTGTCTGATCAACGCCCTAGATTGATGAGGAGTGTGATGATTAGTACCTAGGACCTACCTAATTATTTTCTAGCTTTTAGTATTATTATTACTTCATATTGGCATATGCTGATGACATTGATATCATCGGCCTAAACACCCGCGCTGTTAGTTCTGCTTACTCCAAGCTGGAAAAAGAAGCGGTAAAGATGGGTTTGATGGTGAATGAGGACAAAACGAAGTACCTGCTGTCATCGAGCAAAGAGTCAGCGCATATGCGCCTTGGCAACCACGCTACTGTTGGCAGCCATAATTTCGAAATAGTAAAAGACTTCGTTTATTTGGGAACCAGCATCAACATTAGCAACAACATCAGCACTGAAATCCAGCGAAGAATCAATCTTGCCAATAAATGCTACTTTGGACTAGGTAGGCAATTGAAAAGTAAAGTCCTCTCTCGGCGAACGAAAATCATACTCTACAAGTCACTTATCGTACCCGTCCTGCTATATGGGGCAGAAGCATGGACCATGACAACAGCAGATGAAGCGGCTTTGGGAGTGTTCGAGAGAAAAGTTCTTCGAAAGATTTATGGACCTCTACGCGTTGGCGATGGCGAGTACCGAAGAAGATTTAATGATGAGCTGTACGAGCTATACGCAGACATCAACATAGTCCAGCGAATTAAAACGCAGCGGCTGCGCTGGCTAGGCCATGTTATGCGAATGAAAGATGATGCTCCGGCCAAGAAAGTGTTTCTATCGGAACCCGCCTATGGAAGCAGAGGTAGAGGGCGGCCCCCACTCCGTTGGAAGGACCAGGTGGAAAACGATTTAAACTCCCTTGGTGTGACCAATTGGCGCCGGTTGGCGGAGCGAAGGAGCGACTGGCGCGCCTTGTTGGACGGCCATAACCGTTTAGACGGTTAAGCGCCAATTAAGTAAGTAAGTAAGTAAGTATTGTTTTCAATAAAACCGTTTAACTTAAATTCTTTTTAAATTATTTTATTTTAAATTTTTTAGTCTTTATTTAATTGTCTATTATTTCTTATTCTATTTAGTTCATTTAGTGACTCATTATTACAAGGACTCTTTCCTGACAATTTGTTGCAACTTAAGTCCTCAATACATAATCCTTCCAAAGACTTTACTCGACTCTGCGCCACGTATGCTTGTCCCTCCTCTAATTCCAAAATATTTTGATGTCACTTCTACCGGACTGTATGTAATATTTGTTCCACATATGGACCAAATCGGACCACAAATACGATTTTTTTGATTATCTCGATCTTTGCGCCACCTAGCGGCGATTTTTTCATAGGTCGCTTTCTATTCTTGTGTGTATTATGTGTTCCAAATATGAGCCAAATCGTACCACAAATACGATTTCTGTGAATATCTCGATCCTTGCGCCACCTAGCGGGGATTTTTTTCTTATTTTTGCATTGTCATCGGGTTGTGAACTATATTCCAAGTTTCAAGCTTGTAACTTATCGGCAAGTTACTTAAATTTCAATTACAAAATTCGTGCCAGCCAGCCATCCAACCAGCCATCCAGTCAAGCTAAATAAAACCATTTAATTAAAAATAGGTAGGTACTTTGCGTGAGGATGCAAAGTTCGACGTTTTTTGTGGTCTGCATGTAAAAATTATGACTACGAATCACGTATTTGAACAATATATGACGTAAACGTAAGTATTTGATGAAATTTTATGAAATTTTAAGCTTCTAGCCGTAAAAAGGGGCAAGAATGAGAGTATGGGGTATACAATATATATACCACCGACCTCAATGATTTTTTCACACAACAATATGTGCTATATACATAAGTAATTGGTGAAATTTGAAGCTTCTAGCTGTTAAAATGGGACAGTAATTACGAAAAGTTTCTTATCTGAACAAACGGTTGTTATATATACAACCGATCTCATCAATCTCTTCAGGCAAAAATATGTGCAATATACGAAAGCATATGGTGAAGTTTGAAGCTTCAATCTGATAAATTGCGGAAGATATGAAAAAAACCCTCTTTTTCTGAAAAATCGGTTGTGTGGAGGATATATGCTATAGTAAGAAAGGTATAAAAAGTTAACTGTATTTCAAATATTCCAGTTGTTTTTGAGATAATTTCAATTTTATTTCAGACAAGGTCAAATATATTTCAGAAAAAGCCAACGGGTTTTCAGATTTTACAAACACTCGTTAGTAAACATCAAATATATTTGAGAAAACCGCAGATGTATTTCAGAAGATGGAAAAAGTATTTCATAGAAATCCAAATGTATTTCAGAAAAGCTGAAAT
Organism: Eurosta solidaginis; assembly: GCF_040869045.1. NCBI lineage: Eukaryota > Metazoa > Arthropoda > Insecta > Diptera > Tephritidae > Eurosta > Eurosta solidaginis. The sequence continues at coordinate 28,699,972 of NC_090319.1, forward strand.
GCATTTCCGAACACCTCAAATATTTTTCAAAAAAAAAACACACAAATATTTTAAGTAAAAAACATATGTGTGGAGAACTCAAGTTTTGGTAATTTCAAGGAAAAATTAATTTTTGACAACGAGTCGTTCTGTGAAAAGGTAAAACATTTGTATTATTTAAGGAGATGCTAACTGTGTGGATTTCTTTCATTCATTAAGATAACGGTGATATTAGCACATCGAAATGCGTCGTGGATCATTAAAAAAAAAAGGAAGCTGCTGAAGGGCTCAAGAACTTTTCATGAAGGGAACGACGTTAGGCAAAGTTTTCACAGATTTACTTAGTCATTGTATTCGCCAAAGCGCCCACCGTGTCATGCTGAGTTACAGGAAGTCTGCAATAACAAATCAGCAACTTCTTTAGGTCTGGTGCAGTACTGCTCAAAGCTCAATCCAATGTAATATTCATGGTAAACTTAAAATCATTCGTAAAGACGTATATGACACTTCCTAACATGAATGAACCATGAGTAATTAAAGCCGTTGTTAGTGTGTGTAGAAGAGGTTATTCGGAAAAGAAAAAACAAAACCAGCAATACTGGTTGTACTCGCGCTATACAGCGTTCAACCCATTTTTTCAGATGACTCGGGATAAAGTGGCATGTCAGTCGGAATGCAAGTTTTTTCAAATTTTATTTAATTCGCTGATTTTGTCATCTTTTTAACTTGGTTAGCTTTTTATTTAAAATAAAATGTAATTTTTATGGATTTTTATGAAATATCTGAGATATTCTGAAATACACTTGAGTTTTTCTGAAATATATTTGATAAGTTCTGAAATAATTTTCACATCTTCTGAATTTAATTTGGGGTATTCCAAAATACATTTCAGATTTTTTGGAGTAGATTTGGAAAATCTGAAAACAGTTGACATTTTCCAAAATACTCTTGAGCTCTTCTGACATAAAGTTCAGGTTTACTGAAATACAATTGATGTATGTATCTGAAATACATTTGGGGTTTCCTGAAATAAATTTACACTTTTCTAATATTCATTTGAGCTTTTCTTAAATACAATTAATTTTTCTAAAATACATTTGTTCTTTTCCGAATTGGAACAGGTATTGTTCGGAACTATCTGAAAAGTGCCAATAAGAAAACTAGTTCTAAAGTGAAAATTTGTATCTAGTTCGAAACTAAAATAAAGGTAACGAAAAGGGGAAAACTTGTATCGCCTGCTACAGCGCCACGGCCAAATTAACTAGTAGTAGTTCCGAATGCACTAGACGCGCACCAGTTTTGAGCTAGAGATGCTCCCTACAGGGTACATATGTACGTATCATTATGTGTTTATAAGTATAAATATGTATATGCAAAGAAAGCTTGCGTAAATTTATGAAAGTTTCTAAAAATATACTTCTATGAATTTTGGTTGCATCACAAAATGTCGGTTGCCAATTTTGTTGTGTTTTTATTGCGTGCGCATTTTCTTATTGGGTTTTATTAGTTGCTTCGTAGAAATGTCATACCAAAAGTCAAAGCCAAATATGAACATCCTAATATGCATATGTATCCACCCACGCACAAACAAATAACATACATACATAGTTACATACAAATATGCAAGTGTACATTCAGAAATTCATAAGTATGAATGCTTGTATGTATGCGTTTAGAGTGAACCGGAAGCACATAAATGTCAGAATTTTGCCACAGAAAAGCGTTCATAATAATTTTGTAAATTTGCTAAATTTTATGAGCGCAATCACAAATTCATTCGATTCGTTTATAAAATTAATGTTTTCATATCTTCATACGACGGAAATAATAAATCATATTTTAAAAGATTGAATTGTTCTCAAATACCTACATGCAGCAGAGAAAACGAAATTGGGCTTCAAAACTGCACCATCATCATTATCGTCATCATCATCATTAATTGGTGCTTAACCGCCTAAGTGATTTTGGCAGTCTCGTAACAAGTCACGTCAGCTATTCCTGTTTCGCGATAACTGACGCCAATTGGGAGCACCAAGGGAACTCAAATCTTCCTCCACCTGCCTCTCCCAACCCAGCGGATGTCACCCTCTGCTAGCAAACTGCGGTGTCGACTGAATTACTCTTTTGACCAGGGGGTCTTCGTCCACTCGCATAACATGACTTAGCAAGCGAAGCCTTTGGGTTCTTATTTGCTGCACTATCGTGATAGCTGGGTACAGCTCATATAACTCATCATTTTACCTCCTTCGATACTTGCCGTCGGCATCAGGGACAGGACCGTATACTAAATAAATTTTGTGGAGAACTATTTGCTCCAACACTCGAAGAGCCATCTCATCTTCTCTTAAAATGCATACTCAAAAATATTCAGAAAAATCGCAATAAATCTTTAAACACTTTCGTAAAATTTTCTCGAGTTTTAAAATTTTTTTAGAAAATATTTTTCTGGTTGATTTGCATAATTTCGGTTACAATGGACGTTTTTTTATGTTCGTGTTCGCTGATGTAAGTGTGATTTCTAAATATTAATACTTGGGCTGACTCAAGGCGTGCAGCAGATTTTCCAAATAAAAAACACATGGACCCATAAAACTCACAGCTTCAGGTCTTTAACTTGCCGGGTCTTTTGGAGTAAATTGGTTTTGATCCTGAATCGGACTAATCTATCAAAGATAACATTATACTACGAAACCAAAATATCTATATCTCCTTCTAGAGAGCAAGTTGTCGTGTTGACGTTGAGTGGAGAGCAAATAAATCCTTTACTGCAATCTATGCATAAAAAATTGTACTGGGGTATACTTAGAGCCCACCGTAAACTTTTCTTTTGTTGGGTACTAACAGCGACTGTGAAGCCTATGGAGTCCTTGTTTGTTGGGCAGTCGCATAAAGAAGAACCTACTTTAAGACATAGTTATATGAAAGGGAAATTCTCAATATCTCCGTAATATTTGAAGAAATTATCTAATATTTGGGGAAGTGCTTCTATATGAGAAGAATTGTGCTAGGAGAGGTAGGAGAATGGGTGTTGGATTTGGAATTAGAGAGTAACTGGAATTTAGAGGTATTGTGAGAGAATAGGATTAGAAAGGGTATATAAAAGATGGAGAAGGAAAAATAAGGAATACTAGTGATTAAAAAAGAGTTATTATTATACGTCGGGACGACGTCTGCCGGGTATGCAAGAAATTTAACGAAAATTAAGAAGCGCGACGATTTATTCCAGATTTCCATAAAAATTGTGTACCAGAATTGAAGTGTATCAGAAACCAGGCCCAATCTCAATGGGGAAGTAGCCGATGTATATAAGCGCTTAATCTCTGTGCTATACAGGTTAGATTAGGTTGAACTGGTCGGTCCATGAAGTTTTTTTAGCGACCAAACTGAAAAACCTTATCAAAAACCAGAGTATATGTTATAAAATACTTCCGTTCTCTTGACAAATTATAGAAGCTTTCTAGGACCTAAGCCACTTGCTGCTTCTAGATATGACAGCTGTATCATTCCTAATAGCTAGAGTCTTAGCCTGACAAGCACAAGGCATGAGCACAAAGCGTAGTCGAATGTTTCCTCCTCCAAACCGCACTTCCTACATCTGCTATCACTGACCAAGCCTCCTAATTAAAAGGGCATGTGACGCCATAGTTCTGTTTCCAATCAGAATACTCATAATGAGTCTACAGTCCTATATTTTTAATTATAGAAGCAACTTTGTTAGGACAAGGATGTAAGAGCTCGCCTTCTCTTAATCTCGGTCAATATAATTGGGACATCTATGGAGCAAGCTTCAAGGGATGCGCCAATTTTAGCTAGTTCATTTAGTTCTATTCCCATATGTCTTGGAACCCAATATAAATGTATGTTTCTCCCTGTCCCGATTCTTTGCAAATACTGCTTATACTCTAACACACTTTTAGATGCTGTGCTATGCGAGATTATTGCCTTAATTGCTGATTGGTTTTATATTGACAGCCAATCAGCAACAACACGGCTGCGGCTTAACGCTACAGTGATCTGGTAGCTTGAAGGATCTGTTTGTTTCCGGATCAGCACAGTATACCGCAGACCTGGAACCATCTGTGTACACATGTGTCGCCATGTCTGCCATTTGAGCATCCTTGCGCCAACCATTCATCTCTATTGTGTCTTTAAGATCTCCCTCAAAGCGCAGATAGGGAATCAGGTAATATGTTCGTCCTGTAATTGATGGCATTATACTATTATGGCCGTATGGTCGGCGCTCAAGATGCAGCGACGCCCTGATGCTGGTTGCAGTTGTTGACGCTATGTTCCTTGCTACCAGGTCTACAGGTGGAATGTGCAGAGTGGCATACAATGCAGCCGTCGGGGTTGTTTTCAGGGCTCCCTAATGCTAAGCCTTGATAGTCTGCATACCCCCTCTAATTTCTTGAGATAGGTTGCTTTTTGTGCGGCTTCCTACCAAACGAGAACTGTTTCCCACCGAATATTTAAATTCCCGTGATTAAAAAAATGTACCCACATGTAAATACATGCCTACATATATATATATATGATGTTAACCCTATATCCTAGAGTTAAAATCAAAATAGTTCATTTTGTCTGATTAATTGAAAGCTAACAGTTGCTACATTTACGACTATTAGCTTATAAAATGTACGCAATATCGGCATTTAATCTTGACCATATAAAAATCAGCTAAAATAAACATAATAAAAAAATGATAAAAAAATTTTAAGGACTACCTTTATATAAACGGACCAAAAAATAGAAGGCGATTTTTCCTTTAACATAGTCTTGTTGAATTTTAACTAAAAAAAATTAACAATAGCTCTTGTAAAAGAATTTTGGGATCTAAAATTATAAAGATAGAGCGCGTGTTTAAATTTTAAATAATCAATTAGTTAATCCCAAGTAAATGGTTTGCCTTAAATTGAAAGATTGCACTCCACCTTTATAGTTTTAAATCCCAAAATTCTTTTACAAGAGCTAGTGTAAAATTTTTTTAGTCAAAATTCAACAAGACTATGTTAAAGGAAAAATTGCCTTCTATTTTTTGGGCCATGAAGGTATGGCCTAATCTTCTAAATAGTTCGACCTGTGCGTTACGTAGCTCAAATTTTTTGATCAAACCTTGCACTGTCACCGAGTCTTAAACTATAGATATATCAGGTTTCAAGTCTCTAAATATTCAGGAAGTTAGTTAAAAATCGATTGCAAGATTCCCAATTTAAAACTAGCTAGCCCCCTAGCGGAATTTTTTTGATAAAATATTGCATTTTCACCGGGTTCTGAATTACGGCCCAAGTTTCAAGTCTCTAGCTCATCGGGAAGTTACTCGAAAATCGATCGCTAGATTCCCCCCGTTTTTAAAGGATTTGCAGTTATCTTGACTAGTGCGCCTCCAGGCGGAACTTTGTTTTCTATAAGTCGTATTGTTAACAGGCTTCTAACTAAGTGCCAAGTTCCAAGTCTCTAGGTATCCGGGAAGTTAGTTAAAAATGGATATATAGATTCCCTAATTAAAATTTGTTCTTTACTATCTCGATCCGCGTGCCACCTAGCGAATTTGTTTGATCAAATAATGCATTGTCACCGGGTTCTGACCTACGGCCCAAGTTTCAAGTCTCTAGCTCACCGGCAAGTTACTCAAAAACGATCGCAAGATGCCCTCCGGTTTTCAGGGGTTTGTAGTTATCTCAATTAGCACGCCTCCTAGCGGTACTTTGTATCCTATAAATTGTATTGTCACCGGGTCTCGAACTACGGGATAAGATACAAGTCTCTAGGTAACCGGGAAGTTAGTTAAAATTAATTTTCCAAATATCTCGATCCATGCGTCACCTAGCAGAATTTTTTTGATAAAATATTGCATTGTCACCGGGTTCTAACTTACGGCTCAAGTTTCATATCTCCTAGATTCTATATATCTATCTAGATTCCCTAATTAAAATTTGTTCTTTACTATCTCGATCCGCGTGCCACCTAGCGAATTTGTTTGATCAAATAATGCATTGTCACCGGGTTCTGACCTACGGCCCAAGTTTCAAGTCTCTAGCTTACCGGGAAGTTACTCAAAAATCGATTGCAAGATTCCCCTCGTTTTTCAAGGATTTGTGGTTATCTCACTTAGCGCGCCACCTAGCAGGATTATGTTTTCTGTAAATTATATTATCACCAAGCCTCGAACTGGGTGCCAAGATTAAAGTCTCCAGTTCACCGGGAAGTTAGTTAACAATGGATTGAAAGATTCCCAAATCAGAACTAATTTTCTGAATATCTCGATCCATGCGCCACCTAGCGAACTTTTTTGATCAAATATTGCATTTTCACCCGGTTCTGACTCACGGCCCAAGTTTCAAGTCTCTAGCTCACCGGGAAGTTACTTAAAAATCATTCGCAAGATTCCCTGCGTTTTTTCAGGTATTTTCGTTTATCTCGTTTCGTCTGCAACCTGGCGGCATTTTGTTTTCCACGAATTGTAGTGCCATCGACTCGCAAACTATGTGCTAAGTTTCAAGTCTCTGCATCACCGAGAAGTTAGTTAAAAGTCGATCGCAAAATTTCCACTTTAAAATTAATTTTCTGTATATCTCGATCCATGCGCCACCTAGCGAATTTTTTTCACTTGCATTGTAATGTCTGCCAAGTCTGAACAATGTTCTAAGTATCAAGTGTCTAGCTCAACGGGAAGTTACCGAAAAAGACTTTTCCGTGGTTCAAAAATTCGTATGTAAATGAAGTGACAAACATGAAAGCGACTTAATATAAAGGTAATAAAAAGTAAAAATAAAAAAAAAAAAATTGTGATGGAAAACACCGAATAAATAACGCATACGCCATGGATGCTTTAGTGCTTTGGTGGTGTATAAACGCGTAGTTAAATTTGGTTAATCGTCATAGAGATCCCAAAGGAGCTTCATAATACAGATATAACAAATACTAATCCACATACATATGTATGTATGTGTGTGCGCACAGTTGGCTTGCGTTCATTTTAATTATATTTTTTTCTTTTCATGTTTGCGTAAGTAAAACATTTGCGTTGGTGGTTAAATTGCTGACCGATTTTAGTCAGTATGCACATAAATTATGGCACATTCCATGCCAAATCATCATTTCTACGACTTTTTAAAGGCTTTCATTATTCAACCGGAAATTTTTTTTCATTCAAGCAGGCGGCAGTTTTAAACTTTTGTTATTGAATACCAGATCGCGGGTTCGAATCCATCTCAAGGCCATGATGATTGATTTGTTTACGTACATACGAGTGGCTGCTTAGTATCGGCTTAGTGATGCTAGTAGCGCTTAGTGATGCTAATATTCGTCACAATAACAAATATACAGATCTCGGTTGAATAGCTCAACTATATGAAAAAAGAACGTTATATTTTGTTCGCAAAATAAACAAAAGCGATAAAGCCTCTAAAAATAAAGCTGAGCAGAGCTCACACCTTATATTAATTTTGTTCGCATAACGGTACCCCGTAACGGCATAAAGTAATCGAGATAGATATAGACTTCTATATATCAAAACGATCTAAGCGATCTGTCCGTAAACACGATAACTTGAGTAAATTGAGGTATCTTAATGAAATTGGTATGTAAGTTCCTGGGCACTCATCTCAGATCGCTATTTAAAATGAAGGAAATCGGACTATAACCACGCCCACTTTTTCGATATCGAAAATTTCGAAAAACCGAAAAATTGCGATAATTCATTACCAAAGGCGGATAAAGGGATGAAACTTGGTGCGTTGACCTTATGACGCAAAATAGAAAATTAGTAACATTTTGGGCAATGGGCATGGCACCGCCCACTTTAAAAGAAGGTAATTTAAAAGTTTTGCAAGCTGTAATTTGGTCGTTGAAGATATCATGATGAAATTTGACAGAAACGTTACTCTTATTACCATATGTGTGCTACATAAAAATTAGCAAAATTGGATGACGAACTTGCCCACTTTAAAAAATAATTTTCTTTTAAAGTCAAAGTTTAACAAAAAATTTAATATCTTGACAATATATAAGTAAATTACGTCAAAAATCAACCCCAGTAATGATATGGTTCAACAAAAGACAAAAATAAAAGAAAATTTCAAAATGGGCGTGGCTCTGCCCTTTTTCATTTAATTTGTCTAGAATACTTTTAATGCCATAAGTCGAACAAAAATTTACCAATCCTTGTGATATTTGGTAAGGGCATAGCTTCTATGACGATAACTGTTGTCTGTGAAAATGGACGAAATCGGTTGAAGCCACGCCCAGTTTTTATACACAGTCGACCGTCTGCCCTTCCGCTTGGCCGTTAACACGATAACTTGAGCAAAAATCGATATATCTTTACTAAACTTAGTTCACGTACTTATCTGAACTCACTTTATCTTGGTATTAAAAATGGGCGAAATCCGACTATGACCACGCCCACTTTTTCGATATCGAAAATTTCGAAAAATGAAAAAAATGCCATAATTCTAACCAAATACGAAAAAAGGGATGAAACATGGTGATTGGATTGGTTTTTCGACGCAAAATATAACTTTAGAAAAAACTTTGTAAAATGGGTGTGACACCTGCCATATTAAGTAGAAGAAAATGAAAAAGTTCTGCAGGGCGAAATCAAAAGCCCTTGGAATCATGGCAGGAATACTGTTCGTGGTATTACATATATAAATAAATTAGCGGTACCCGACAGATGATGTTCTGGGTCACCCTGGCCCACATTTTGGTCAATATTTCGAAAACACCTTCACATATACAACTAAGGGCCACTCACTTTTAAAACCCTCATTAATACATTTAATTTGATACCCATATCTTACAAACACATTCTAGAGTAAACTGTTGAATAAATAACTCCAATATTGAATAATGGAAAAATGGCCTTTATTAAAATACTTCACAATAACACTCAAACTGTGTAACGAATAGCTTAATAACCAAACTGATAGCTCAAATGAAACACCACTATTCAAAATAATACAGCTATTGCTCGCTATATATCGTTTTAGTCGTAACTGCTTGACAACTCAAATCAAACTGAATTACTTCTTACTCGCCTGCACCGCTTTTATAGTTTACGCTGCATACTTCTAGGCTCTTCGATTTCCAGAAGTTACTAGTTGTTTCGACTACAAAATCGCCAGCCACAACTACGTGCACAAATTATTGCTCTCTCTTGTGACAACTCAGATAAGATATATGCATGTGTTTGTAGTTTACAGTCTCCCGCACACACATAAGCGTATAAGTAAATTCATCGGTGTGTGACATCTCATCTCTCGCTGCCTTGTATGTAAATGTTGCTCGTCGGAATGTGTACATATGTGTAGACGCAATTATTGATTCGTTTATGTAGATACATAATGATTGAATTATTGATGTGAATTCACGTCACTGCTTAGCATCGGCCTGGAGATGGCAGCACTCCTCAGTTTTGCTAATATTCGTAACACTATTATTTTTCCTAGGTTGGTTTACATTCCAGAACCACAGAAGACACTCGCTTACTTTACTGTACAACTGGTGTACTACTACAAAAACTGATCAAAAAAAAATCGCTCAAACAATTCACACATATAATACTTGATGAAGTGCATGAACGTGATCACGAAATGGATTTTCTTTTGATTGTTATCAGAAAACGGCTATGCACAAATTCACGTGATGTTAAAGTTATACTTATGTCAGCTACCATAAATGCTGGAGAGTTAAACTAAAAACGCACTCATTGAGTGTCTTTATCAAAAATATTAATATGTTTTTTTTTTTTAATTCTGTGTTTAGTTCTCCGATTACTTTACTATTCGTCGCAATCCAGCACCAGTGCTACGTGTCGACTCACGTCGGCTCTTCCAAGTGCGCGAATTTTATTTATCAGATTTGGGGCGCATTAATAGCACAGTATGGATAATGGAATCTAATTTTTTTTAAATTTCATTCGTTGTTTTGCATTTTAGAACATCGATGTGGATATATCGGATCCTGGAATTTCGAAGGAAATGTATAATATTGCATTGAAATTGGTTATAGTCATAGATAATATAGAAAACCAAGAAGCTGCTGTGTCAATAGAAAACATTCCAACACAACAAACTTCCGTACTTATCTTTTTACCAGGCATAAATGAAATTGATCAAATGTGTACCAAATTACAATTGTTTAGTGAATCGGAAGAGTATGTCCTATATAAATGAAGTATTTCATAGAAGAAAACAATGAAAAATAATATTAATATACTCTCTACAGTAATAATGTAAAGTTGTTTCCCATACGTTTGCATTCAATGATCTCAACGCATGAACAAAACAAGGTATTTACTAATCCACCCGGCGGTTTTCGGAAAGTTATCTTAGCTACAAACATAGCAGAAAGTTCAATTACAGTGCCAGACGTTAACTATGGTGAGTAAAAGTGAATGTTGATTATAATTAAAGGTGCACTGCACCTTAAACAATAGATCGTACTCAGACCTGTTAAATTTGAATTAGCATTAGCAATCAATTAATTAGATGCTTATTTTAATGGCCAATGATTATTTCAATTGTTTTCCGTAAAAAGCAATTACTAATTGATTAAAAAAAAAAAAAAAAAAAAAAAATGATTTTTTCCGATTATTGAAAAAACTCAAAAATAATCAAAAGTAATCAAAAAGGCATGGACATTTGGAAAACACGAAGTGCTTTGAAAGAAACTGCTAAACTCTTTAACACGCCTTTAACTTCTTCTGCTCCTGTTGTGCGACTATTTTCTTTGCACGAATTATAAATGCTCCAAGGCATCAGTCTTTGTCGGACGTTTCATTCGAAACTTTAACTTTATTGAAAGCAAATGCAAATTTGTTACAATGACTAAAACAACTTTTAGATAATGAATATACATAAATACCTCTTATATTACTTTCTTTTAGGTTTTGATTTCCATCCAAATATCGTTATTTTTGGCAATGTTAATTTAATGAAACAATTTTTAATTGATGCAAATAATTATTAATTAGATACACATTTCATAACATCACTACTTCCTTTTAAAACATCAGCTTTTGCAATTTTTATGTTTACAAAACACATATATATAAAATTAATAAAAAATAGCATGAAATTACTAAAATTTACATTTTCTAACTGTACCATTGAGCATGTACATTAGATTGAGACGAAGCCTCACTTTTCTGTAATTTCCGTTGTTAATACTAAAAATATGGCTCACTATGCAAAACTTAAGATTTTATAGAAAATATCCTAGACGTAATCATAATGAAATAAAAAGAAGTTTTAATCTAATGTACATGGACATATGTTAATAAATTTATCTGGGATATAACAACCTTTGGTTAGACAACTAATCATTATGATGAATGACAACTTAGAGGATCGCTCCAGTTGGTAGTGAAGATATGAACCATCAACCTAAATAGTATTACTCATACATATTGTTTGATCATATCGTGTTCTCATAAAACAATACGCACTCCACAGGTATTCATCGGAAACACTTATAGACACAATAATTTGTAGGTGGGTATGTACCCATATGCCTAGATAAGCGCTCACGATATACCGTTACATCCTCCAATATACTTGTATGTACAAAACAATCAGTGCATAGTCCATAATGTAATTCAAGACAGTGGATATATTAATTTTGTATACTAAACAAAATTGACTTGACTTAAGGATGGACCATAGAGGATCGTTATTATTTTATATAATGAGTGTAGCAAATTATGCACGTGTATATGCTTACCGCAATAATTATTTTATAATTGATATTGTTATGATAAATTTTTCCTTAAATGAAAAAATTTTAAAATTGAAATAGAAGAAAGAAAAACTTTAGAAATAACAAAAATTGTTATTGATTATCTTTTTTAATAACTTTTTCGAAATAACACTCATGAAAGAGAAATTTCATTGTTTTTTTTCACTTTAAAGTCAAAACTAATTTTTAAAGATCGATTTCAAGATTGTTTGTACCCTTCGATAATTTTTTTTTATTAAAAATATGAAAAATTTTAAACTTTGTCCAATTTAAAAACTTTAGAAACTAGTTTTATTTTGCAAAAATTTGTATTTTCATAATATGATAAATCTGTTTTTAAATTTTACTTTGTGCAACTTCACTTTTTTTTAATTCTGATAAACTATTCTTTCAAAAGTTAAAGCCTTCGATTTAGTACCGTTATAGATAATAATTTGTTCCTATTTTTTTTTTTTTTTTGAATTTTTAAACTGTTTAAATTTTAAAAAAATATTTGAAAATCTCGTAACTTTTCTTTGAATACATTTTATTTCAATCGCTCGAAAAAAATTTAAAATAGCGTATTTTTTTTTTAAATAAAGCGCTGTTCAATATATTTAATTGATTGGGCTCTTTTTTTAATTCTGAAAACACTACTTCCGAATCTGAAAACCTTCCACGTATCGGATAATGATAGGGTTTAATTTGTTTTTGAACCTTAACCTTATTCAAATTTAAAAACAATTTTTTTTTTGAATTTTTGAATAAATTTTATCTTAATAACGCGGGAAAAATTATTAAACTGTGTTGGTTTTTTAACAAATTGCTGTTCTTAATATTTTGATTTTGAATTTTTTTTTTCATTTCAAAATGAAAAAAAATATGGATTTTAAATTGTTTATATATTTTTAATATTTTGAAGCATAAAGGATCGTGAAATTTTTAAAATTTGTCTTATAATACTAATTATGAGATATAACTTTTTTTTGAACTTTCAAGTTATTTAAAACTTTTTTTCTCATATTAAATATTTCAGCACTTTTTTATTTTGAACATTTTCTATTTTATTAACTTGGAATGTATTCGAGATGAGAGAGACTTGAGTTTTTTGTTGATTTAAAATTAAAAAAATAAATAAATAAATTTTGGATTTGAAGATTGCTTTTATAATAAAAAATCTGAGATACATTACTCCTTAAAACGAAATTTTTTAATCTGGTTATGGAATAGTGTATTATATTCTTTTTTTTTGTCAATTGATTTAATATTTTTGGAATTTTTGGGTATTTCTAAACTTTTGTTCTTAATTAATTTTAATTTTTTCTTAAATTTGGATATAATGTTCAACTTTTTCAAATTTTATTATATATATAATTATTTATAGTATAATTATTTTATATTTTCTGAATGATCACAGAAATTCGATTGTTTGATTTGACTTCGAAATTGAAAAAATTTAAAACATTAATTTGGAGAATGTGTCCTCAATTTTTTGTACAAAAAATTTGAAAAAGCATAGACCTCGGTAATTTTTTAAATCAATTGCGAAATTTTGTGAAACACTGAAAAAAATTTATCACAAATTTTATTATTTTTTTAATTAAAAAACTTGCAGCAAGAAATCTAAGACGCCCACACACTTCCATATAAAAAAATACATGCATATATAAGGAATTGATTTCACGATTTCAATAGTTTCTTGAATTTGCCATTTTGATGAATTAAATGTTAAAGTGAAAAACTCAAAATATAAATTTTAAATTGATGGTCCTAAGTTTTGGAAAAAAAACCAATATTTTGTTTTTAATTTTAAGAAAAAGTGGATTATAAGTTTAAACTTACAATTCCCTCTGGCGGGAGAAGTATTCTCGACTATTTGTGATAAACTTTTTTAACTTAAAAAAAAAAATTATAAATAATTTTTACTTTTTTCTGAAAACTCCAAAAAAAAAAAAAAATTTGAATGAAAATAAAAATCTCAGAAACCTTTTTTGAAGGGTATAACAAACTACCTAAACTTAAGCTAAATCGCTGATTCAAAATTTTAGGGCCAGTCGGCATAGAATGCCCCTCATGCATATATGAATCCCTCGGTTCAAGACTTTTGCATAATTAAAAGGTTAACGTAACTTTGCTATTTCATCTCCCAATACGGCAGCGCCCTGATCACTTTTTATGTATTTGTTCGTAAACAACAAAAAGATAAATAATAAAATCTCACATTTGCTAAGCAAAATTCCTTAGCCAATTTAATGCATTTTTTTCACGGAACCGCAAATTAATCAGGCTTGGAATTTGAGGCAAAAGTATTTCTATATTGAATATAAAAAGGCATTTCATTTTGTAAATTAGGCAGCTGCTTTTGGGATTTCACGTAGGCGGCTCGTGAAAATAATTTGACTTATTCTTGTTACCGTTAAAACAAAGAATTAGTTGCACAGCTGAGGCTGTTTCAGCTCAAAACTGAAGGGCTGATGTTAATAGAAAACCTGATGACAAACAAGAAATTTGATATAAAAGAAAATAGTTGGCGTGAGTCTGCAAAGCAGAAGTTTTGTAGATTTTTACTTTGATTAGGGTTGTTAGGTTTTGGTTGCCCTTTTGACTATTATGCCGGTTGTTGTATCAGTTTCGGTGAGAACTTCTAAGTAAGTTTTGTAGTTGGTTTCGGTTTCGGTTCCGGTTTCTGTTTTCGCTTAGGTTGGGTTTCACTTCAATTGCCCGGCTTCGATACTGATGCCGATTTAAATTCCGTATTCACTTTCGTCCCAGATTTTTGATTTATATTCGTTACGACTTTGGCATGGTTTCCGTTTCGGCCATGATTTGGCTCCGCAGCTAGTACTCAAATTTCGTTCCGGATATATTTCGGCCCCGGCTGTACTGCAGATGAGTCTAATAATACACGAATTAGTGGATGCTAAAATGCAACAAATCTATTTTAATTGGTGGTAAAGGGATGATAAAGTCAAGCAAAGTATGAAATCCACGAGGTATTGTAACATTTCTAGCACGCCTTCAACATCGATGGCAGAATCAAACGAACAGAGCTTTCAGTTATGAGAGTGGTTTCGCCAAGGGGCTGAGGTAAAGAGAGAGAAAGAGGGAGAGAGAGAGAGGGGGAGAAAGAGGGAGAGAGAGAGAGAGAGAGAGAGAGATAAAGAGCGGATTATCATAGGTAATGTCGCCGAGAAATTTGCTATGCAAGGACTTAAAAAGTTCTCCACTGAGAGAGATAGAGTACCAGCCACGCCCGTAAAAAGGAGCGTTGACCACTTTGACTCTCGAAGACGCCAGCTGGTAACCACTTCACTCACTTATGAGAAATAGTGCCTATAATGTTCGAAGTGGCAATATTAAATCTTTCACGTGCTAGTTGATCTAGTTGCGGAGCGTACCGAATTTATATTCGACGATGTATCATAAACATCGATCACACTCCCCAAGACTGTCGACATGTGTCTTATCATTATAATGACAACAACAACAATGCAATTATAGATTCATATATTTAGTGTCGAGCTGAATAAAATCTTCACAGCCTTCGACCGTAGGTGGTTCAGCGCTATGCGAATGAAAGAAAATGTGTCGAGCCAAAAGTACCAAAATATGGAAGGAGAGGACTTATCGACTTGAGCCGAAGCCAATTTAATAAGTAAGTAAATCATAGCGCGGACATAGTCAAACTTCAAAAGGAACAATTTTCCTCTGTGTGGACAGCGCTATAATGTCAAGTGAATATAGACTTCTACAAACTGTATGGTGTCTGAGAAAGATGAGGTTGAATTGGCACGCCCGTCGGACGTCGCTTAGACTGAATATGTCTGTACTGTTCCTAGAAGTTTGCTCAATGACCAAACTGATAAACTGTATCAAAAAAACCAGGACCTATATTATAAAATATCTCCTTAGTCTTGGCAAATAAAAGAAGCTTTTACGATCTATGCTATTTGCTGTTTCTAGAACTGATAGCTGTGTCACTCCTTATAGCTGCAGTCTTAAAATTGCGAGCGCAGGAATTGAGCACAGTATGTGTTAGATAGTTTTCTCCTCCAAACCGCTCCTCCTACACCTGTTATCACCGACGAGATCTGTCAGAATACTCATCATAAGCCTACAGTTCTCTCTTTTTAGTGACAAGAGTAGCTTTGTTAGTCTTAGGTTATAAGACTTTGCCATGGTCTTCGACACTTTGCGCTTGGTTTAACGCCTTTACTCCCTCAATCATGTGCAACTCTTGCTTATTTTAATCTTGCATAATATCATAGAGTGCCGCCTCTATTGTAGAAGCTTCGAAAACTGCGCCCTTTATATTTCCATCTATTTCCATTCGTCTGGGAGCCCAATAAAGATATATATATCTTTCCATCCCGTTTTTTTCTACGAATTGCTTGCAATCTAACGCACTTTTCAATGTTGTGCTATGCGAGATTATTGTCTCAATTGCTGCTTGACTGTCAATGTACTAAAAGTGTAGGCAGCTCCAGTTTAAGATGTTTTCCTCGAGTGTTTATATTGCTTTAGTCAGGGCTATCACTTCCATCTGAAAAACACTACAGTGATATGGAATCTTATGGGATCTCTTATGTTCTTGAAGTACACAGCAGGGATGCAAGAGGTTTCTACGCGCAATACAAAGCTTTTTTTTAGCTTTACAGCTTATCCTACCAAATTGGAACCCGTTACAAATTTGAATGTATCATACACATATTTGAGAGGCGCAGCTTTGGCGATCCAAGTTCTTCACGGAACTAGGGGGTAGTGGTGGAATGACCAAGAAGGTTCAACAGGATCAATTAAATCATTCCCGGTCACGCAAGTATTTTAATGGTGGTTGTTACTGGAACATATCGTAACTATGACGGGCAAAGTACCATCAACATCGATAATATTCCCCGTATCTATGACGGGCAAAGTACCATCAACATCGATAATATTCCCCAAAAACCTTCGGGCAGTACCTTTATTGATAAAAGAAGGAGAAGAACAACCCTTTCCTTTCCATAACATTGCAATTATCGGTGTACACATCCACCACTTGAGCATCCTTGCGCCAACCTTCCATTTCTTTTCGATTGTGGCACTAAAGGGCCCATTACTGATACCTAGAATTGACTTGACTTGGCGTAAACTTGGCAACTTAGCCACGATTATACTCCACTTAGCGCATACAATCTGGCATATTAATCAATAAATGTTAATTTGTATGAAAAAATGTCAAAATGAAATGGAAACAAACAAATGGCATTTAAAAATGTAAACCTCACTTAGAACTTACATAGAAAATCAAAATTCAACAGACTTCTAAATCAAGTTAAGTGTTGCTAAGTTTTGAGTAATCAGTAACATGCAATGTTCATTTAACAGAACTGTAAGTGACAGTTCTCAAGTCAAGTCAAGTCTATGCTAAGTATCAGTAATGGGCCCTTAACTCTAATTAACCTATGCCGATGTTATGGTGAGAAACGAACAGCAACGTATGCTTAACAATTCGCGAAATTAGTTTGGATTTTTCCGGTATTTTACTGAACTTTTATTTATTTTTGCTTGCACACTTCGGTTGCTATTTTCACGTTCATCTTCTTTGCTTTTTGCTTATTCTCAATTCCTTATCCCTTACATATGTGGTCAGCTTAAAGCTGACCAACCCCTCGCTTGATTTGTGTCAGTTCAGCAATTTCCATTCAATAAACTGCATAGCATTAAAAATGAGAAAATTCGAAACAAGGAAATTTCAGCAAAGACCGGCTAAATAACAAAAAAATAATCTATTAAATTTTAATGAAGCAGCAATTGGAAAAATACAAACAATAACTACAAACACATAATTCAACATTTGTTGCGGTTTTATTGGTTACTTTCTCCTTTTAAGCTCATCGAATGTAGGGCTTCGGCTTTCGGTCGACAATTTGCAACTTTCACTTTGATGTTTTACATTCTTCTTTTGTAACTTAATAAGTATTATTATTTTGTCTATAAAAAAGGTTAAGAATAATAATAAGTACGCGATTCAGTGCTACATTTACCGTCAGTCATTAGTGCCTTATTGTTTTTGTAATTCATTCAGCTGCTTTGATTAACAGCGCCTAGTTTAAAGGGTGACACAATTTGCAAAAAAAGGTCAAATTTAATTATAAGTAATGAAAATTTGATTGAAATCTAATTTTTTTTAACAAACACGTGTCGTTTTTAAAACTCAGAAAGAAGTTGCTGCTGCATGTTTTATGTAGCTGGAACCAGTCTATCTATCTGCTGGCTGACATTGTAAACAGGCTCATCCAGTAATGAGTTTTATTTAATGAATAAATACTTCTTTTACCTTTACTCGGTTTACAATATAAATCTAATTTGCATAGTAGTTGGCTTATGAATTTTGTTGCTTTAAGATGGAAGATAGGTTTGTGCACCTTAAAATAATCGGAGATTTACCAATCCCATTAGAACAAGTAGCGGACGTCAATTGCGTTTGCTATCTTTTGTGACAACGAAGTAACAATCAAATGATAAAAAATGAACTCAAAATTTTACTTAAAGTTTTGTCCGAACACTGCTTTATCGACTTCTAGTCAGTTATGTACGAAGCACGAAAGAGTCAGCATAATTGCGCCTTGGCAACCACGCCACTGTTGGCAGACAAAATTTCAAAATAGTAAAAAACTTCGTTTATTCGGGAACAAACATTACCATAAAAGCTTACATTGGACTAGGTAGGCAATCGAAATGCCAAGTCCTCCATCGCCAAACGGAAAGCATGCTCTACAAGTCAATTATCGTACCTGAACTGCTATATGGTGCAGAAGCATGGACCCTGACAACACCAATGAAGCGGCTCCGGGAGTATTCGAGAGAAAAGTTACCGCGAGTGCCGAAGAATATCCTCTAATGGGAGGCCAAGGAAAATTGCAGATTAAACAGTGGTGGACCATAGTAATGGTCCCCAAATAGAAATGATCCCGAAAAAGTCCCGAAATAAACCTCACGGGATTCCGAAAGTCATCCAGAAATGGTACCGGAAGGATCCCAAAACGATCACGGAATAGTCCCGAAAAACTCCCGAAATAACTGCGACGGGATACCGGACGTATACCGAAAATTATTCAGAAATTATCCCGGAAGGGTCCCAAAATGATCCCGAAAAGGTTCCGAAATAATCCCGACGGCATGCCGGACTGATCCCGTAAAAGTCCAAAAATGTCCCTGACTTAGTCCAGAAAAGCCCCGCAGCTACCCCGACGGGATGCCGGACGGATCCCGAAAACTACCCAGAAATGATACCGGAAGGGTCCCAGAATTATACCGAAATAGTCCCGATATGACCCTGACGGGATCCCAGACGAATCCTAAAAACCACACAGGATTGATCTCTGTGGATATTGCCTGTCAATTTGATCATATTCAGTTAACGCTAAGTTAGGTAAGTTTGAACTGATCAGTCAACAGAGACCTCATATAGAATAAATGTGTCTATAGTGAATTTGTTTGAACAAAGGAAAAAACAGCTTAGCTGCCATGTCCTCTTGGTAAATACTAGAAGTTTTCTAGGGCCATTATTAATTAAAATAAAATAAATGTAAGACGCCATAACCTCCGAAGAGATCTAAGGCCGAGCTTCTCTTCCAATTTGTGTCGAGCTCCTCTAGATTTTCCCCACAAATTGGCCGGACTGGACCTACATGTTTTATGCCGACTCCGAACCGCATCTGCAAGGCAGATGAGTTTTCACTGAGATCTTTTCGTGGCAGAAATACACCAGCAGCGCTTGCCAAACACTGCCGAGGGGCGACCCCGCATAGACAAATTTTTTTCTAATTGAAAAAACTTATTTCTATGTTGCTTTGCCCGGGGTGCGAACCCAGGGCATACGGTGTGGGAGGCGGAGCACGCTACCATCACACTACGGTGGCCGCCATTATTAATTGCTGCCACAATATCTGACAACTATGCAGCCCCTAGTAGCTGGAGCTTTTACCACGCGAGCGCAGGACACGAACACAGAACGTGCTCAACGGTTTCTTACTGCAGCACGCTATTTCTTACTAGGCTTATTTTGTGTTTAAGCATGTGACGCCAGAAGACCGTATCCCGTAAGTCCAGCCTTTATAAGTCCCAAGTCTTCACTTTTTAGAGATAACTCTAAGTGGCAAATTATTTGACAGATCACCGCACGATTTCTGCCAAATAAACTACGAGTTAAGGTTAACCGAAGATTCTAAAAACCGCTTACAGGTTTCTGAGATTTAGGATCAGACTTTCACAACTGTTTTTTGTTTTTTGTATGGGTACCAACCCGGTTTAATACATATTCATTGATATATAAATAGGGCTGTTCAAAAATTTTTATATTGAAGTGCAAATCACAGAACATACGCAAAATTTTATGTACACTGAAACTTTTTGAAATGGAAAAAAAAATGTATTTTAAATGTTTAAAGAATTTTGATGGTCCCCTTAATTAATAAATAAATTCTTCTCAATGCTACAATATTTTACAAACATATTAACTAAATTTTTTGGCATCAATTGGTTAGTGTAAATTTGAATATCATACCGAAGTGACTTGGCTTCATATGGAAGTACTTTTTCTGTGCACTTTCATATGAAATTCAGGGACTTTCATATGAATCGAATTTATATGTGAGGGCTATGAAATTTTTTTTTAATACTCAAATTGACAATTTGTATTTGTGCCTATTCTTCAGGGCAAAATAAAAACAAAAGTGCTGTATGTGTATAGGGGTTGAGCTACTCTGTATATAAACATAAATAATATAAATATACTTTAAAACAAATAAGGAAGGCTATGTCCGGGTGTAACCGAACATTAAATACTCAGCTGAGAGCTTTGGAGACAAAATAAGTGAAATGAACCTAGGGTAACCCTGGAATGTGTTTGTAAGACATGGGTATCAAATGGAAGGTATTAAAGAGTATTTTAAAAGGGAGTGGCCCTTAGTTGTATATCTGAAGGCATTTTCGAGATATCGACCAAAATGTGGACCTGAGTGACGGAGAACGTCATCTGTCGGGTATCGCTAATTTATTTATGTACGTAATACCATGAACAGGGTTCTCTGCCAAGATCCCAAGGGCTTTTTATTTATGTATGTAATACCACGAGCAGTATAAAGCCAAGTTTCCAAGTGCGTTTGATTTCGCCCTGAAGAACGTTTTAATTTTCTTCTACTTAATATGATAGGTGTCACACCCAATTTACAAAGTTTTTTCTAAAGTTATATTTTGTGTCTACAAACCAATCCAATTACCATGTTTCATCCTTTTTCTCATATTGGTATAGAATTATGGCATTTTTTTTAAATTTTTCGTAATTTTCGATATCGCAAAAGTGGGCGTGGTCATAGTCGGATTTCGGCCATTTTTTATATCAAGATAAAGCGAGTTCAGATAAGTACGTGAACTAAGTTTAGTAAAGATATATCAATTTTTGCTCAAGTTATCGTGTTAACCGCCGAGCGGAAGGACAGACGGCCGACTGTGTATAAAACCTGGGCGTGACTTTCACCGATTTCGCTCATTTTCACAGAAACAGTTATTGTCATAAAATCTCTGCCCCTACCAAATTTCACAAGAACTGGTAAATTTTTGTTCGACTTATGGCATTAAAAGTACTCTAGATACATTAAATGAAAAAGGGCGGAGCCACGCCCATTTCGAAATTTTCTTTTATTTTTTTATTTTGTTACACCATATCATTACTGGAGTTGAATGTTGACATAATTTACTTATATACTGTAAAGATATTAAATTTTTTGTGAATTAAAAAAAATTTTTTTTTTAAGTGGGCGTGCTCGCCAAGAGAACACATATAGTAATATGAGTAACGTTAATGCCAAATTTCATCATGATATCTTCAACGACTGCCAAATTACAGCTTGCAAAACTTGTAAATTACTTTCTTTTAAAAGTGGGCGGTGCCACGCCCATTGTCCAAAATTTTACTAGTTTTCTATTCTGCGTCATAAGGCCAACCCACCTACCAAGTTTCATCGCTTTATCCGTCTTTGGTAATGAATTATCGCACTTTCCCGGTTCTTCGAAATTTTCGATATCGAAAAAGGGGGCATGGTTATCATCCGATTTCGCTCATTTTCAATACGAATCTATTCTGGGTCCAGATAAGCTCGTGTACCAAATTTGGTGAAGATATCTCAATGTTTACTCAAGTTATCGTGTTAACGGACAGACGGACGGGCGGACGGACATGGCTCAATCAATTTTTTTTCGATACTGCTGATTTCGATATATGGAAGTCTATGTCTATCGCGATTCCTTTATACCTGTACAACCAACCGTTATCCAATCAAAACTAATATACTCTGTGTGCAAAGCACGCTGAGTATAAAAAAATAAAAGAAGGAAAATATGGTGCCATTTTAGTATCTAAAACCTTAGATGTTTGATATTTATAGCACCGTAGCACAGAAGTTCATGTCTCCGCTATTAAGCACAACTCGTTTTGTAGCGAGTTATTTAACCACTGCAGCGAGTCTTCAATAATTGCCGTTATATGTGTCTAACTCTCCTTTGCGCGCTTAGCCTAGAGAGTTACAAACAAGCATACGTACAAGGGAAGCTTATATAAGCGTGCAAAAAGAATACTTTTTTTTTAGGAAGAAAATATTTTTTTACGAAAAGATTAAACTTAAAAAAAAAAATAATAATTTTAAAAGTATTTACCGTCACGAAAAAAAACCTATTCAATTCAAATTAATTCAAGAGTTCTTAATTTGGCGCTGCAAGCGACTGAAAATCCCCCACTCCGTTCCGGTTCACCTCTGTTATTAACGAACTAGTAGCTAAACTAAAATGCTTGCTAAATAAATAGCTTGGGTATTGATTGCAGGGTTATACAGAAGTGCACAAAAGATTTGATACAAACCTCATTTTCATGCATTTACACAAAGTAATTGTATGTAGGTATGTGCATTAGAGTGGGTCCATTTGTATAGATGAAAGTTAACCGATGCCGCGCCATCGATTTTTCGATAGGATTTGGGCTCAGCAAAAAGTTTCACTACGAATACCCAAAAAAATAATTTTCGAGCCTGCAAAATTTAATTTTTTTTTGATTTTTTTTCGACTTTGGTTTTTAAGGTTTTTTTTTTTCAAAAAATGTAGGGTTTTGTGAGCTCGATACCTTGCTTTAAATAAAACACTGTGTTAGTATTCACACATTTATTTGGTCGATATTTCGACTTCAATCTGAAGTCATTTTCAAGACTTTTTTAAAAACACAACATGAAAAGAAAATAAACAGAAATATATAATTTATATCACATACATATATACATTTATAACACTAGATCGACTTACTTGCATGTAAATGCCTGATCGACTAATCAGGTGTTCTAACAAAATAATAGGAAGAAGGTGGAAAAAGGAAAGTAAACAATTAGAGTACAGCAAGTATAAACAAATCTTAAGGAACCGTATAAGTAAACAAAATTACACAACAACAATCATAGACAAAGCATTTTTAAGAAAAACAAGACAAAATGCAACAAAGCAAAATGTGCATGATATCCTCCCCCCCCCCCCCCCCCCCCCCCCCCCCCCCCCCCTTCATTAGTTGTTGTCCCCAATCTCGTTCGCAGCGGGATATTTGCTGGGCTGTGGCGCTCTCGATGAACCTTTTGTGATTTGCCCTGTGTGTTGTTGCTGCTTTGAAACTAAATTCCGATATGCGTAGGCACATTGGTCTACGTCGGACTTGTAATTCATTCTATTAGGGGTGTTCATAATATGGAGCATCTCTAAAATATATCGTTTATTGTAGTATTTTTCTTTATCGAGAATCCTAACATTTTCGAAATCGGGGTAATGTCCAGTGTCAGCACAATGAGATGACAAGGCAGTCTTGTTGTCCGACGAATTGTTTCTTAGCTTGATATTGGACCTGTGACCGGAAACCCTTGTCTTCAGTTTTTGTTTTGTTGTCCCCACATATACCTTTCCGCATACGTGGGACCCGTCGCCGTTACATGGAATTTCATATACTAAATTAGATTTCTCCAACTTTGGAATTGGGTCCTTCATATTGTTAAATACTTGTCGGAGTGAATTGTTGTATGTGAATGCTATTGTGTATTTTTCTCTGTCAAATAGGTTCGAACTTTTCATTCTTTCTGCCAATCCGGGAATATACGATACTGGCTTATATATTTTATTGCCTTTTTCACATAAGTTTTCATTTTTGGCTCCTGCGTAAAAGATGTGAATAAGTTTATTAATCAATTCTCTGGGGAATTCGTTCTGTTCTAACGTCTTCTTTATTATGGCAATATTCTTTTTGTGAAATATTTTCTCACTAATCGTGAGAACTCTACTTATAAAATTCTTCGCGGTGTTTCTAATAATTTTGTTTTCATGTTTAGAATTGTAGTTAATTAATCTACCCGATGAGGTTGGTTTCATATACCAATCAATCCACAATCTATTGTTTTTATTTATTACCAAAGTGTCAAGATAGGGTAGCTCTCCATCTTTCTCCACCTCTACTGTAAATTTGATAGTGCTGTGGTATCCATTTAGCAATTTTAACATGCTTTCTACTTCTTTAGTTTTTACAACCGCAAAAATGTCATCAACATATTTTGTCAACAATCGGGGATTGTTCTTCGCGTCTGTTTCAAACTTCATAAGCAACTCTTCCATAACGATGTCAGCTAGTACTGGGGAAGCTGGAGAACCCATGGGCATTCCTGTACGTTGCTCGTAAATCTTGTTATTGTATTTGAAGTAACGGTTATCCTTGATGCAGAATTTAACCATGTTAAGAAATATTTCCTTTGTCAGTGATGTGTGTTCTTTTATGTCATTCCATCTTGAAGATATGATTTCAATGGCCACATCCACAGGGATGCTAGGGAACAAGGAGACCACATCAAACGACACTACACTTTCATCATCATAAATATATGTGCCTTTAATCTTATCTTTGAATGCGGACGAATCTTTGACATTATATTTGGACGATGTATTTAAATTTTTGAGAATTTGGACTACATATTTGCATAAGTTGTTTTTTTTTCATGACCTTCTAAAAAAATTTTCATTTGATTGTAAAATTTTCATGTATACCCTGCCCGACCCAAAAATGTCCGCTAAAAACTTTGCCGATAACAGTTTTAAAAAAAAAAAAAAAAAACAGTTTAAAAAAAAAAAAAAAATGCATCGCTTTTTAGTACAACATCACGAACATTTTTAATTGGCGTATTTTGGGGAAATGCTGATACGGAAGTGATTTCATGCCCACGCGCCGCTAGCATCTGTAAATACGGCTGTGCACTTAAATATTCTTAGGGTCCGGTGAAAGGAAATACCGACAATATTCTCGCACATTCTAAGTTATCCAAATTGAAAAGCAGATTTAAGTATCACAGTCAGAAATACAGGAATATGCATTTTTGTTATATTAATATACAGCCCAATTCTAAACGAGAATTCCGTGCGAGTTTTTTTCCCTTCTCCCATTCCTCGTATTCTAAATAAAAATTCCTTGAGAGTTTTTTCACTTCTCCCTTTCCTCCTATTCTGAACAATGTTCGAAAAAGCGGAAACCGGTTATGGGAGAAAAGTAGGTATTATGAATGTGAGGGAGAGGGAGATTTCTCTGCCATTTCATAGGAGTTTTTTTACTTGGTTAAATTAAAGGGAATGCATCAAAATAGTTAAAGGAAATTGGTTATTTTAAGAAAGAACACTTATTTGTATAAATTTGTGCTAAAATATGTATTTACATTCTCCCACAATATTCTCACTGTTAATACAGCAACAACTACAACCACAATATTCTTTATTTTATGTCGAAAAGTATATCATAAGCAACGGTAGAGCTCTTGGTATACATATTTGATGCAGCCATCCAGAAATTGCGCAAGGATTTTTTAATAAGGCTTATATAGATTTTGGCATATGACGAAGGACGAATTCAACTAACTTGGCCGCCAGAAAATTGCTTTGCTGAATGAAAGCAGGCAACTCCGGCAGATATGTGTTATGCGACCGTCTTCTTCTTATGTTCCGCTGTTGATGTTGCTGTGGCACCAATTCATTACTCATTTCAGTGAATACCACATGAAATGCAATAAATACTGTGCATTATTTATATTTTATTGCTTAATTTCCAACAAATTTGCAACAATAATTAAACTTTTCAATATTAAAAAAAAAAAAAAGAAATGTGCAACGAAATTTCAATTGACAAAACAGCTGACTTCGAAAATTCGAAATTCCTATTCCCCAATTATTGTTCTCCCTAGGAGAACAGAATTGGAGGAATTTTTCCGCGGGAATAAAAAAATCCGCGAGAACAAAATTCCGCGAGAATATTTAGAATTGGTCTGATAGTATAAATAGCCAGTACCTCTGCTTACTTAAGGGCTAATTAAACTTCCTTAACACTAACGCCATAGTCGTAACCATACCCATATCCATTACCATCTCCAAAGTGATCGATTAATGGTGCCTTAACCTAAAAATCGTAAAAAATTTCATGAAAATTAAGAAAACGCAAAAAATTACAAACATATTCCACTAAAAATAAGTCTCTTAATCACAACGTATTCAAAACAATTAATAAAATCCAAAACCAACTCAAATAGTTTTAGGTTGTGGATATGGCGAGAAACCAAAAACCAATTGGTTGATATGGTTATGGCGTTAGCACCATTAATCGACTACATTGATTTCCATAAGGTAGGTTCGATCAGCTGTTTTATCTGGCTATGGTTTTATGGTTATAAGTCAAAAATTGTTATCTCAAACTCGGAACTATAATTTTATATGCAATGCCGTAGATAATTAATTGGCATCGTCCACATTTTTTGTTCACATGTATGCACATTATACTGTGTACTCTCTCCTAACGGACACCTCTCTTAAGCGGACACCTCTCATAAATGGATATTTTTTTCTGTACCAAAAAAAATCCTGAAGCATTTGTTAAGTTTTTCCCTTTTGAGCGGACAACCCTCCCATAACAGGACGCGGACACTTGCTTTTTACCACAAAGGGCTTTTTAATTTCCCAAAACCGGACAGCTTACAACACTTTTTTTTCATTTACTCTTTACCATATTCGTACAGCTGTTGCTTATTCACTAATACGTGCATGGATGTAGGGGGGAATCCCCTAAATACGAAGAACCTGTTTTCAATACAGTAAAAAACATAAAAATGAAGTAGTGTTGAGTATTAAAGACAAATTTAATGTCATTGAAATTCATAAGAAAGAAAAACTAATTGTACGAGAGTTGGCAAATAAATGTAAGATCAGCAAAACGCAAGCTGCTAGCACTATCAAAAACAAAGATCAAATTTTAAGTTTGTGGGACACTGACGTCAACACGGAGAGAAAAAGGAGTCTGCTGAAGCCCAAGAGCCTTAATATTGATAAATCACGCTACGAATGGTTTGTGAAGGCTCGAGATAAGAGCATTCCTCTGTCAGGTACACTTATAAGGAGCAAAGCTAAAGAAATTGCAGTGAGAGTCAATTACGACGATTTTAGTGCATCATCCGGCTGGCTGGAAAGGTTCAAAAAACGTCACAGCTTAACTTTCCGTGCAATTATTTTGAATATTTTGTACACAAAACTTTATTCTTTAATTTATGAACAAAGCTTTATGAACCTCCTATCTCAGTCTTATTGGTATGTATTAATATTCTTGTTTTGGAAATAAAACTGTTTAAACATGCATCAATAATACTTTTCTCATAAGCGGACACCTCTCATAAGCGGACAAATTTGGCAGTCTCTTAGGTGTTCGTTTAAGAGAGAGTACACTGCACTGGGTCGATTTATTAACCGATATCGTGCCATCGATTTTTCGATAGGATTTGGGCTCAGGAAAAAAAAATTCCACTACACATACCCAAAAAAATAATTTTCGAGCCTGCGAAATTTCATTTTTTTTTACTTTTTTTCGAGTTTGATTTTTATGGTTTTTTTCATGACTTAATAAAAAAAATTTCATTTGAATTGTAAAATTTTCATGTATACCCTTTCCGACCCAAAAATATCCGCTAAAAACGTTGGCGATAACAGTTTTTGAAAAAAAAAAATAAGAAATATTTATTATGTATTTCAAAGAACTGTTATCGCCAACGTTTTTAGCGGACATTTTTCGGTCGGACAGGTTATACATGAAATATTTCTTATATTAATACAATTTCTTATTTTTACAATCAAATAAAAATTTTTTTAGTAGGTCATGAAAAAAACCTTAAAAAGCAAACTCGAAAAAAGTCAAAAAAATGATGCGTAGAGGAACTTTTTTTCCTGAGCCCAAATCCTATCGAAAAATCGATGGCGCGATATCGGTTAATAAATCGACACAGTCTAATGTGCATACATGTGAACAAAAAAATGTGCACGATGCCAATTAATTATCAAGCAAATTATCTACAACATTACATATAAAATTATAGCTCTGAGTTTGACATAGCAATACCTTATAAGCTTAAGTAAGCAGAGATACTGGCTATTTTTACTATATTAATATAACAAAATGCATATTCCTGCATTTCTGACTGTGATACTTATAAATCTGCTTTTCAATTTGGATAACTTAGAATGTGCGAAAATATTATCGGTCTTTCCTTTCACAGGACCCTCACAATATTTATGTGTACAGCCGTATTTACACATGCTAGCGGCGCGTGGGCATCAAATCACTTCCGTATCAGCATTTCCCCAAAAGACGCCAATTAAAAATTTTCGTGATGTTGTACTAAAAAGCGATGCAGCGAATCATGATGGTAAATAAGAGATTTTGTATTTATTATTGCATAAAATAATTAATATTTTAATATTTCTTTATTGTAGAAATTGTGCTGCAAACAATTGAAAAAATGTCCAAAAATAAATTAAGTGAGTTGCATGAAGTATTGGAGTACTCTTTATTGGGTGCTACGCTAGCGTTGAAAAGTGCAGAGTTTCAACAACTTCTAAGAACACATGAACATTTCGATCTTATCATTATCGAAGTACTCAATCAAGATGCACTTTATCCATTGGGTCAACATTTTAAGGCGCCCATCATTGGTATTTCAACATTTGGTACAAATATCGTTATCGATCAATTAGCAGATAATATATCACCTATAGCATATCTTCCAACACCTAGCAGCAAATATTTGGATAGCATGACTTTCTGGCAACGTCTACATAATTTATATGATTCTACAATGGAGTTAATATATCAACATTTAGTGATTATACCTGCACATCAACAATTATATGAAACTTACTTTCCAAATGCCACTCTTACACTCAGCGAAATTCGTAGAAATTTTTCTCTTGTGCTGTTAAATCAACATTACTCACTCAGTTGGCCGCGTCCTTATATGCCGAACGTTATCGAAGTCGCAGGCATGCATATCGAACACAAACCCAAAAAATTACCCACAGACATGGAAGCGTTTATTAATGGCTCACCCAATGGCGCTATATACTTCTCGCTGGGTTCAAATGTGAAAAGCGCCTTATACTAGGTTCAAACACACACCAAATTGGCAATTTATACTGTTTGGGCAATTTATTACGCAATTTGTCATATAATAAATTGTAATAATAAATTGCCAATTTAAAAAAAATTGCGTAATAAATTGTTTCAAACTTCAAATACAACATTGTAAAGTGTGTTTATTGAGTATATTTAAACGTCAGTTACGCATGGCTGAACTATATGGTTGGCTCATTTCATCAGCTGATTTTATGTCTTTCATTGCACAGGAGTAGGGATTGTCAAAAGAAGATGGCAAAATCAAAATGAAACCAAAACATTGAACACATTTTCTTACAACACACAAAAATTTCAAAGTTTTATGTTTTCATTCCATTCCATTCACCTAATACCAACACGCACATTTTGACAGTCTCAACAAAGATATGTTGTTACTGTAGAGATGAGCCAACCAGCTATCAAATTACTATTGTGTAAGCTAAATAGAGTTGTATGAACACCACTCAATTTAAATCGAAATAGCCTCAATTTATTTTTCTGTTTGAACATAGTATTATTGCCTAGAGCTAGATTGGATGTTATTATGGCTGTGTTTGCTTCGCTACCTGTTAATGTGCTGTGGAAATATGAAAATCCTAAATTACCTGGTAAACCGCAGAATGTTTTTATAAGCAAATGGTTTCCACAAACCGATATTCTAGCACATCCTAAAGTGAAGTTGTTTATAACTCATGGTGGTATGCATAGCTATATTGAGGCAGTACATTATGGTAAACCAATCGTGGTCATGCCCGTATTCTTCGATCAGCATTCGAATGCAGCGCGTGCTAAGGGTAAGGGTTTAGGTCTAGTTGTGGACTTTAGTAAGTTGACCAAGCAAGAGTTGCATAGCGCTATTCTTGAGTTGTTAAATAATCCCATGTATACTGCGAAGGCGCAAGAGATTTCGGCCGTTTATCATGATCGTCCAATGAGTGCGCTTGACACAGCGATCTTTTGGACCGAGTACATATTGAAATATAAGGGCGCACCACATTTACGTGTAACAGCGCGTCAGTTAAATTTCTTTCAAAGAAACAGCGTTGATACGATGATTGTTTTATTTGGTATTCCACTGCTGATTATGATATTTATTATTGTTGGAATTTATAAATTGCTTATATCATTATTATTTAGTAGAACGAAAGGTAGTGTAATAGTTGGTAAAAATAAGTGTAAGAAAGAGTAATGTGCTATTGGCATTACTGTTATAAAAAATAGCCGCGTTCTGTTGCAACCGAGCTACAAAAGAATAGGCAATAGTTTTTGATAGGGTTTTTGAGTTTAGTCGCTAAGAAAACTTTTGGGCCGTAGTATTGGACTCATTCAGTCTATTTGAGTTTCCGTGGATATGGACCGGCCAGTTCAACCTAACCTTACCTGGGCAATCGCCATTTCGTAAAATATCAAAATGTTAGAAGTGTCAGTGCTAAGCATTTCGAGGGCAGCAATAGCACTAGTTTCTCCTTTTAAAGCGATCCAATA
Source organism: Eurosta solidaginis (assembly GCF_040869045.1). Taxonomy (NCBI): domain Eukaryota; kingdom Metazoa; phylum Arthropoda; class Insecta; order Diptera; family Tephritidae; genus Eurosta; species Eurosta solidaginis. The sequence goes on from NC_090319.1 coordinate 28,730,678, forward strand.
CAGGGTAAACTATTTTGAAGCAATAGTGTTGTCTGACTAATAACATTTTTAGAAAATAAGTAAAGATAAAAGTCTGTATGAGCGCAACCCCTGTTTGAATATAGTAAACTCTCTTCTGTTCTGTTCGTGACACAGCTGTAAAAATTTTAAATCATTTTGATTTAAAATCAACGATTGCCCTGCTTGATTGATTGCAATCAAATTTGATTGCAATTTTTGTAATTAAAAAGTTTACAATCGCAATAAGTTTACAACCAAATATTGAAAACAAATTTTATTGCCTTTTTGTGTTTGAAGTAATTACAATATACACTTTACTGGATATAAAGAACTTCGTTTTCTATAAGCCTGATTGCAATTAATTTAGAGACGCAATCAAATTTTATGATTACAATCATCAAACATGCGATCGGTGGGAACTTGAATACATCATCTGCACTTCTGTTGGTTTGAAAATGAAATACACTACATGTCAAAATTATTTCTTTTGTGTGATTGATTGTACGATCAATGACTGTAGCCGAGACATAAGTGATTGAAATCAGATACATACAAATCATTGAAGATTATGTAATAATAATTTTAAGGAAAACGTGTTAGCAATGAAATACTCAATTAAAGTCTAAGGTGTTTGCAATATTTGGTGTACTGTATGATTGCAAAAAAAATTTGTTCCAAGTATTTTTAGCTCAGACTGATAGACTGCGGCAAATTTAGGAAAGCAGTTTATATGATTTTAATTAGTCTATTTTAGTTTTAAGAGTTAAGTATTATGCTCATACTCTTACAGCAATTTCTATTCAAATATATACTATGATTTTAATTTAATTTTAAGGACTTCAAATTGAATGTCTAATCTAATCAGTTTATTTATAAATAAGTGAAACTATTTGTTTATGTGTATGAAAATCTTTTTTTATTTTCATCGCTTTAAAAAATTATTGCGATTTTTGTGAGCGCCTTCAACTTCGTATTTTCTGGAAATACGATTGCGATGCCATGAAAATAAATACACTTTTTTTTTCAAATGCGAAAGAAATTCTTTCTTCTCGATACAGAACAATGACCCTGGGGCTATAAACATGCGCCCTCTATCGGAAATTTTATTTGTTTTTGTTGAATTGTCACGGTGCCCAGAACTGAGTGTAAGGTTTCAAATTTCTGGCTCAAAGAAAATTTATTTAAAAATCGATCACAAGATACAAATTAGTCAAACAGATTTTTTAAGTATCTAAATTTTTTTTAATCATCCCTATTACGGTTGTCAATAGTGAGGAAATTCGTGTCGACGCTCATGAATTGGTATCGGCGTTGTCAACGTCGATAACTATTGACAGGTGTTGGACGCTTTTTTGGTATTGGCTAAAACAATGTTGAAGTTATGTTGACGTGACGCGGCACAAAATTTGTCAACACAGTTTTTGGTGACGACAAGCGCGGCAATACCGAATTCAGCTATTAAAAATTCAAAAAATAAGCTTTTTTTATGCTCTTTATTTATACATTTTTTTTATTCAAGTTCAGATAATAGGCAAAATAACCAGCAACAGTCAGTTTAATAGAATTGTGGTAATCACCCCCATTACGGTTGTCAACGTCAACCTTCACTTCGTATCGTCACCGACATCACGTCGTATCAACATCAATGTCACGTCAATGCATAATTGGTATTTACTATGGCAATGTATTGATGTCGACGTGATATCGATAAAAATACGACGATCCCTATATTTTATTTAGTTGCAAGCTTTCAAGTGGTTCATTAAAAGGTGTTTTGTGAATATTCAAAGATTTTTTATTTCCGCCTTCGGATTATTAATACCGAGGTCAATACGGGTATTTTGATACCCCTCCCGAATTCGATTAAGTTTTCCATTAGTGCACCACGCTCTGGGAGGTAGAAGAGTCGCTAATGGTGTACTAAAGAGAAATGCAATCATCTACAATATTCAAACAAATTACTTGTGTGTATTTTGCCCGGAATGCTTAATTGTGCACTAATAGATTTCAGCAATTATTTAGATCCACAAATTGTCCATTAAACAAAAAATTAACTCAATACAAATTGTAAATAAACAACTGTCAAAAATATAGGGATCGTCGTATTTTTATCGATATCACGTCGACATCAATACATTGCCTTAGTAAATGCCAATTATGCATTGACGTGACATTAATGTTGATACGACGTGATGTCGCCGACGATACGAAGTGATGGTTGACGTTGACAACCGTAATAGGGCTGAATATTACAGCCTAGTAGGAGCATTAACTATGTTCAAAGTATAAGGTCTGTAGAATATTGGTAAGTTAGACGTTCCGATCAGATTGGGTGAGATTCAAAGAAGGTCAGAGCTGCACATGACATTAGACTAACAATATTACTCTAATCATTGAAAAGAGTGCACCGTAGACTGATTATGAGTATTCAGACTGTAAACTGCCTTCTGCGGTCACATGCTTTTAAATTAGGCCGAGTTAGTGAAGGCAGATGTAGGAAGTGCGGGTTGGAGGAGGAAACGATTGTACACGTGCTGTGCGCTCACAAGGCTAAGACTCCAGCTATTAGAAGTGGCACAGCTATTTTAAATACTTATATTGTGAACAATATAATTGAAAAACTGTTAATTCAAGAACAACAACCCTGATTTTTTGTTTTAACCAGCTTCATTTCTGTTAGTGTACTTAAAGCAATAGGATACTCTCGACTTATCAACGTCATCAGAAAACGAAACGGCCAAGCCCGCAAAGCATTTTTCACACCCACAACTATCGGTTAGGTGGGTTGGGGCTTAAAATATACCTACCTGCGGCAGGTATGCCTGTCATAAGAGAGGTTGTGTAGCGCAATCCTTTCAAAGGGTTACCAGCGCAATTTATTGCTTCTCCAACCGATTTTTCAACTTCGCATATCCGTGGCGAATCCTGTTTGTTTGGCAGCCGATGCTCTGGCGGTCTCAAGCTCCTCACGAATTTAGGGGGTGGAGTAGGGATGGCCTAGAAGGTTCAATGTGATCATAATAAATCGTTCCCGGTATATAAAAAAAAAATTAAATGTAAATCGCGATAACCTCCGAAAAGATCTAAGGCCGAGCTTCTCTCCAATTTGCGTCATGCTCCTCTTGATTTTCCCTACAAATTGGCCGGACGGGACCTATATGTTTTATGCCGACCCCGGACGGCATCTGCAATGCAGATGAGTTTTCACATCGAGGTTTTCATGGCAGAAATATACCCGGAGCGCTTGCCAAACACTGCCGAGGGGCGACCCCGCTTAGAAAAATTTTCTTCTAATTGAAAAATCTTATTTCTTAAATTTTGATGTTACTTTGCCCGGGGTGTGAACCCAGGGCATATGGTGTGGTAGGCGGAACACGCTGCCATCACACCACGGTGGCCGTATATGGTGCTTATTACCGCAACCTACCGTATCTATATCTGGCAAAGGACTCGATAACACTCCCAAAAACCTTCGGGGGTTATATAGGCCTATCCAAATAAAAGCTACATGTACCAGATATAAATTTATTTACAAAATAAGACAAAAGATGATGTATACAATTCAAAAGCATTTTATAAAGATAACAATTTACAGTTTTGGAAGCATTTTTATTTCAAAGTAACTGTTTTTTTCTTGATAACCTACTACTGTTAAGATTTCAACCGTTACATACAGTCATTCCTACTTACTTTGTATATCAATATAAATGTGAATAATAAATTTAAATATTTTACATACAATTCTGGTCTGTCAACAGATGCACTTTTGTATTTAAAGCACACTTGAAGATAATCTTTTTATTCTTCTATAATCAAACGAGTTATCATTACGATTAACCCAGCATTCAATTCGCGAGGTTCTGTACGTCATATCAGTGATGAGTTTTTGTTGAGCTTGTTTCCATGCTTTGTTTTATAATAGCTATGTTTTTTTACATCTACAGACGTTTACGCTTAAACTTTATGTGGACTGCTAAGTGTCAAACTTTAAATACACCTCTGAAATTGCTGCGCATAAAATTAGTACTACTAAATTTCAATACGCATTATATACAGATGTAACTCAAATATGCTGCTATGTTTCACCCCTACACTAATTCTATGTATCACCTCTTAAAATGGTGCGTAACCACAAGCCATCGCAGCTGATTCAGCTATAGGTTATACAGAGACATACAACAGAGGTTTGTGTCTCCGCTTTTCCGTAAACCCTGTGCTGTAGCTAGTTATATAACCACTGTCGCTAGATGGGTCTCCTAAGCTTTATCTAAGCGAGGATAAGCGTTTTTTTATTTACAATTTCGGCTTTAGTTGATTTGTTCGAAACTTTCAAGATTTCACAACTTTGCTCCCTTAGAGAAATTTCGAATCTCGGTGTTGTCTTTGGCTTAAACTTCTTATTTCTTGGTCATATAAATTACATAATTGCATATCTTACTGTATGCTTGCATTTATTCGCCGTTTGTGCTCAGAGTTCAAGGACACTTATACACTGAAATTATTGTATAGAAGTTTTGTACGTCCAAAGTTAGAATATGCTGTCTTTATCTGGAGACCTTTTTATGAATGTCATATAAATAGGATTCAATGAATTCAAAAATCCCTTATACGATTCGCTCTTCGTTCGATTGAGTTCATTGAAGAATAATTCTGTCACTTTCTTTTGTTTATGACATAGTTCGTGGAGCTATTGATTCCCCTGCCTTGCTAGAATGCATTTCATTCCATATCCCAGCCCGAAGCTTGAGGAGTAATGACATCTTTTTTATTGATCGAGTTAGAACAATGTACGGCTTTAATTCTCCTCTTCTAAGAGCCTTAAAAGAATTTGTACTCAAGTGCACATGACGTTGACTTCTCTCTACCAAAAATAATTTTAAATTGTTATTAAATAGGATCGTTAATTAATTTGTAATTTAATGTTTTTATTCTCCTTAGTCTGTATGAAAATGCATATTTTATAGATGTCTTAAATAAATAAATATAAAATAAACATAAAAAATTCTTCATTCGTCAGCATGCTCCACCTACTACACCGAAGACCCTGGGCTTAATTCCCGGACAAAGCAACATCAACAATTTATAAACAAGTTTTTTTTTCAATTAGAAAAATGTTTTTCCAAAGGGTGGTCGCCCTTCGGCAGTGATTTAGGAAAACACTCCGAGTGTATTTCTGCCATGAAAATCTTCTCAGTCAAAACTCATCTGCCTCGCAGATGCCGGCAATTTATAGTAAAAGTAATATGGAGCACGACGAATTGAAAGAGAAGCTCGGCCGCAAATATCTTCGTAGGTTATCCACTTTTAATTAATTAATTTATTTATAATGTAAAATTCAAGATCCACTTAGACACTTAATGTAATGTTGAATACAACTCTCTATTAAAGTAACTCTCATAACTGAAGTGATGCTTAAGAGAAATTTGTTGTGAAAAATGAGTTCAAAACGAGTCACTTTGCATATTCAAAACGGAAACTGAAACGGAACTGAAACTTTCTTTGAAGAATTAGTTATTATAATATGTGACCCGGCCTATGAAAAGGTGGCTTATGACTCATAAAAAAATGTTCCACTTCTTTTCTGGTTTCGATAGTTTTTCAGACGCTCTTTCACGGGGTGAAAACTAGAAAGTCCTAACTTGCATAGAAGTGTTCTGGAGATGATATTTTCATCCACTTCCATTTGACCTTCATCTTGAAACAATGCTTGTAGTTCGTCCTCGTAAAAGATATCAACATCATCGAAAGAATCATCATCATTCTCTTCCATTTCACAGAAATATGTTTGAAAAACCTCGCTAAATTCTTCTACAGACATTATTCACAAGCGACACACGTCCTACTCGTTCAGCATTGCTTTTAAATCTGAGCACTCACACGATTTTTTTTTCGGTCAGAAACTGGTTTGTGCTTTGCATTGAAAAAAACATCGCTCTTTATATACACACATGAACTTAGCTCACTTATGCTCTTTTGCCTTTTTTTGGTTGCCTTTTGGGCATGACTGTTCATAATGCAAAAGAAAAACTACTAAGAAACTGAAGAAATGCATTGTTTATCTTTAACACCTGTGTCTCCCAATTTCTTTTTTGAGTCATAAGCCACCTTTTCATAGGCCGGGTCACATATACAGTTTATTTATAAAATAAATTTTACTAGGCACTAACAACTAAGGTTTTCTTAAAAATAACCAAAAACGAAACATTTCAAATTTTAGAAAACAGAACAGAAAAGAATTTAAGACTAATTCCGATGAATGAAAACGAAACCGAAACCTGAACACTGGAAAACTCCAAACAACTTTGAAGAACGGAACTGAAAGAAACTAGAAACTGGTTTTGAAGAACGAACCCAAAACCAAAATCTAAGCTGAAAAAAAAAAACGAAACCAACTCTGAAGAACGAAACTGAATGAATTAGAAATAAATTTCGAGGAACGAAAACGAAATTGAGACTGAAACGGTAAATATAAAACCCCAAATCTAATAAAGACGAAAACAAAACTTAATTTGAAGAGCTAAACCAAAACTGAAACTGATAAAAACTCGAAACTTATTTTAAAGAACGAGACCAAGAGCGAGGTTCAAACGAGAAAAAAGCTGAAACGAAACCAAAACTAACTAAAACTAAACCGAAATCGAACCAGAAAGGTAAACGATACGAAAGTGGACCTTTTTTTTTAGAAAAGAACGAAAGCAAAACCGAAAATAAAACGAAACCGAAACTGAAAAAAAGCTCGAAACTTATTTAGAGGAACTACTTTAGAGGAATTAAAAATTACCAAATACTTTGAAGAACGAAACTGAAAGAAACAAGAAACAAATTTCGAAGAACGAAACCAAAATTGAAACTGAAACAATAAAAATCCCAAACCCAATCAAGACGAAAGCAAAACTTATTTTGAAGAACGAAACCAAAACCGAAACTGAAACGAAACCAAAATTGAGACCGAAACAATAAAAAAACCCAAACCCAATCAAGACGTAACCAAAACTTATTTTGAAGAACGGAACCATAACCGAAACTGAAACGAAAACTGATAAAAACTCAAAACTTTATTTAAAGAACGAAACAAAAAGCGATGTCAAAAAAAAAAAAAAAAAACAACTGGAACGAAACCAAAACTAAACCGAAACCGCACATGAAACGTAAAGGAAACGAAACTTGACCTTTTTCGAACAACGAAAACAAATCATAAACTGATTTAGAACTTAAACTAATTTAGAGGAATTAAAAATTACCAAAATTGAATCACTGTTAAAACCTAGACTGAAAGAAACTAAAACTGAAAAGAAACAGAAAACAATTTTTGAAGAACGAAATAAAATCGAGGGGGACAAATTTTCAGTTTTTAAGAACATGTCAGAAGCACAGCTTATAAAATAGCATAGATGTTGAAAAAATAATGTTTATTGTTGTTGGGTAGATGAGAGTGATGCCCGCCAAAATTTGTGTGTAAGATCCGAATTCTAGCTCAAAAAATGGCTATTTTGGCGATGTTTGAGGTTAGAAAAATGATTGATAAAAATGTTGGCGACTTCTTTTTAATTGCTTGGTCTTCTAGTACTAGTATTTCTCTACAAATACAGCTAAAAGTGGAAAGTAAAAAAATTACAAACATTTTTGGACACCATTTTTCTAACTTCAAAGATCCTCAAAATAGCAATTTTTCGGGTACATATCCTCAAATATCTTGAATCCCTGATGTGATTGGACAATTCTGCGCTCAGATTCAAATTCTACGCAGAAAGCTGGGTCAAAAATGTTTCTGAGCTGCCTAAACGCAAAATCTCGCCGGTCTGTGTATTAGGTGCCAAATAGACTAGTACATATGCATAGTGTAGTGCTAGTTGGGAACATGTGAGTGTACTTATATTGCTATCTCCATGCCATTATCGCTCACTACAATGTAAGACTATTAATAAAGACTGAGTTTCGCTGTACATTTTGCAAGCTGAATATGAGTGCTTTAGTCTGTGAGTTGACGCCTCACACTACACAAAATTGTATATGAATGTAGTGGCGTAGCGAGGTTTTCTTGCGGCCGGGGCGAAAATTTTTCACATCACAGGACTTGGCACTGATTTAATGAACATACGGCCATATTGTTCACGACGTGGACCTTGCACATAACACAACAACTGGACAGCCACTTCTTTGGCATAACGTTACTACTGTGGAACCCCAACAACTTTTGGTTGTGACGTTCGCTCACAGTTTCTGTTTCAATACAAGTGCATCCGAAATTCCCTACAATGCACCAAGAGGCATCAAAATCCTCAAATCACTGCAACGGAGAAAATTGCAGGGCTACCAAATTTCCCACTAAGAACTGCCACAGAATATCCTCTTAAGACGTCTGAGCACCGAGGCATCCCAAAACTTCCGAAGGATATGCGCGTTACTCTGCCCCAACTTCGATTTCTATGTATGGTTCCAGCCTGGTGTATAGCACAAATCATCTATTCGTCTGTAATGTGGAACAAAAATATGTAAAGCAACTTCTTTTTGGTAAAACCATATTGAAACTGCGCGATTCTTTGGACCTCCGTTAGAGGATTTTATTTAAAGTTTCTTCAGTGTTCTCGACTATTAACACAGGCGAAGGACTTGTACAACAAAAGTAAGAACTATACATGGATGGACGGGGAAAAGAATATGCCGCCTAGTTCTCTCGCTGATAAACAGGAAATGTATATGTGCGCTGCTGTCTGCATGTCATCAAAACAAAATCGGGATGTCCCATTTAACACCAAGGTAGGGGAAAAAGGTGTCGGAAGAATTCAACCTCCACAAATTAATATCCCCAAGTTGGACTAGGTGAGTCATCCAGCTGCGAAGGCCTGCAACATCTCGAATGATGGAAGCAAGCTGGATGCTGGTAAGAGTAAATTACGATCGTACAACTTAAAAAAAAAAAAAATAAAGCAAACTATAAACCCAAACTAAAAAAAACCTACCAAATTTTCAATCTAATTTATTTTTTATCGGGTATTTGTAAAGCCCAAATATGCTAAAAATTTTGTTTGTATCTTTAAAATTTTTTTTTTGAAAATCAAAAGATAACGGGTTTACTTTCCTATCTTTTTATCGTGGGCTGAAGATATCATCTATAAGTAGATTCAAATACATATTTGATAATAATATGATTATAATACATTAGTAAAACTAATATCTATGTGCAAAGTTTGCTTGACTTTGAGGAAGCAAATATATCAACGATATCATCAAAATTTATCATTTCAAATTTATCCTTTTCCACGCTTAATAATGTTAGGTCACTTAGGCGACCTTGCCCCGTCGTTGATCTTAAATATGTCAAAATCAGTTTAGTGAAAGTTCACAACTAGCAATTGATAATGAGACAGTGAAGAGTATTGGAAGTGTCACTCCATACAAGATTATAAAGGTATGCAATTCTAAGGGAGTTATAGATTAAATTTCTATTCTACTGCGAAGTAATATTTTGCAGCCACATAATTCTTTTTCATTTTCATTCAATTTCTTTCTAAGTCGTTATTATCCTTGTTTAACAAATTTCCAACGTCCAAGAGAAATTCAAATCTAAAATTAAGGTCATTTAGTTGTGTAAAGCTTGTACGTATTTCTTGTTCGAGACGACCGAGAACACTTTTCATAACGCGAGAAATTTCACATTCTGCGGAAAGACTCTAGCCGATTCTCTGGGCATTTTGCGGCGCCTTCTTACACGTTTTACTATATCAATATTCCATTTTCTTAAGGAGACTGCACTTTTTCTATTGCTTCTTGACAGAGAGTGTCTCGAATTTCCTATAATTTAGTCGCTAAGAATTTAAGATCATGATACGCTTCTCTGAAATTCATCCCCGGATCTTGTAATCCGAGCTGCACACGATCAATCCTACTTAAGATTTCATACCAGAAATGATCTAAGTTATGAAACTAAAATTTAGTATATTTTGCAACAGAACTGCAACTTCGCTTCTGGTGTCACTTGTGGTGTTAGTGTCCTCTGCTAATTGTTCTAAGTTTTCTACTACATTCTCTATCCCATCGACGATAACGCTAACCGCTTGTATTCTGGCGCTCCATCGAGTTTCAGATTCACGTGTGACAGTTTTTGTTAAAGCATGTTTTAATAATTCCCATCGTAACGTTGAAAGTGAGAAAAAAATATGTATGCTCCCAATTATTCCACAACTTTTTGCAAGTGTTCCGGATATATGCATGAATTTTTTAGTATAGAAAATTTTTTCCAGAAATCAGTTATAATAAAAATATAAATTATCCAGGAAGGTCTGCTTTGCGGACCATTTGGCGCCAGGTGCAAGATGCCGCCCTTTCCCCCTCTCACTACGCCACTGTAGGAGTGCCAGGCGCTTGGGCCCAAAATTTGACTCAGATAAAATAAATATATGTAAATATTATTTACGGAAATGTAAAATTTTTTAATTTAATTTAATTTTAATAAAAAGTAAGATTTAAATAACTAGCGAACACAGTTGAACTTGGATAATTCATCATAGCAGAATAGTAGTGCTAAGGCAGTAAACAAAGTTATTATTTTTAAAGGATGCATATTTTTGAAAACACCGTTTATATATTTGTAATACTCGCATTTGCTTTGAATTGCTTGGAATGTGCAAAAATACTATCGGTTTTTCCTTTTACGGGACCTTCCGAGTATTTGTGTGTGGAACCACTTTTAAAAAAGTTAGCAGAGCGCGGCCATGAAGTCACATCGGTAACGACATTTCCACAAAAGACGCCACTGAAAAATTTTCGGGATATTGTGCTGAAAAACGAAAATGAGCATCATGATGGTTAGTAATTAAATAAATTAATATTTACAAAGCACTAAAATTATGATTCCATATTTAGAATTTGTTGTTACAGCGATGGACGATATGTCTGGCAGTAGATTAAGTGTGTTGCGATCTATCGAGGAGTACGTATTGATGGGCACCGAGTCAATAATGAAAAGCAAAGAATTTCACCATTTATTGAATAAGGAACAGTTTGATCTTGTGATTATTGAGGTGCTATTTATAGACTCAATTTATGCATTGGGTCATCATTTCAAAGCACCCATGATTGGTGTTGCAACATTTGGCACAGATGTAGTTATCGATCAATTGGTGGATAACATTTCGCCAATAGCATATGTGCCAGCACCCAGCGGTACAAATATGGATGATATGAATTTTTGGCAACGTTTAGATAATTTATATATTTCTACATTCGAATTGTTATATAATCATTTAGTGATTATTCCGCAGCATCAACGCCTCTATGAGAAATATTTTCCCAAACCCACATTAAGCTTAAGTGACGTGCGACGCGACTTTTCCCTATTGTTGCTAAATCAACATCACTCGCTCAGTTGGTCGCGCCCCTACGTACTAAATGCAATCGAAGTGGCTGGTATGCATATTAATCATAAATTGAATCAATTACCCATAGATATGGAAAATTTTATAAATGACTCAGCTAATGGTGCTATATACTTTTCACTTGGTTCAAATGTAAAGAGCGCATCTCTGCCTAAATCGAAATTGGAAGATTTAATGGCTGTATTTGCTACGCTACCTGTAAATGTGCTATGGAAATTTGAGAAACCTGATTTACCTGGTAAACCAAAAAATATCTTTATAAACAAATGGTTTCCGCAACCAGATGTTCTTGCGCATCCCAAAGTAAAACTCTTCATAACACATAGTGGCATGCACAGTTACATAGAGACGGTACATCATGCTAAACCAATCGTGGCAATGCCCATACTCTATGATCAACGTTTAAATGCTGCGAGCGCTCAAGCTAAGGGACTAGGTTTGGTTGTGAATTTTAAAAATTTTACCAGAGACGAATTGCGTAGTGCAATTCTTGAAGTGCTGAATAATCCAAAATATTCTGAAAATGCTCGGCAGTTATCGGCGCGTTATCATGATCGTCCAATGAGCGCTCTGGATACAGCAATCTATTGGACTGAGTACGTTTTACGGCATAAGGGTGCGCCTCACTTACGTGTCAAAGCGCGTAAATTGAATTTTTGGCAAAGAAATAGTGTGGATACGATGGCTGTGTTATTTGGTATACCATTGCTGGTTATGATATTTGTTATTGTTGCAATTTGTAAAACCGTTAAACGCGTACTTTTTGCTAAAGTGCCAGGCACAGCTAAGGAGAACAAAACTAAGCAAAAAAGGGAATAAAATCTGCTTTGATTTAGTTGAGGTATTTTTTTAGGTTTGTTAGCTAGTTTGTAATTATTTATAAAATTAAAAAAGTTCAGTAAAATATATGTACATTAAAAAATTATTTCATTGACCTGCACTGAAAAAACAAATATAAATAAATGAAAAAACACTGCAAAATTTGAATCAAACCGGCGGAGTGGCTTCGGATTCCATAAGCTACATACAAACCTTCGCCTGGTTAAATGATTGTTGTATGTTACATTCGACGACTTTTGTGAAAATCCGATTGAAGTTTAAAACGCGTTTTCTCGAAAACGGTACCGTAGATTTTCTTGAAAATTGTATATGTTGTTTCTAGCTTAAGGAAATACCAAAATTTAAGACAGAAACCAATTTTACACAAGCAATGAAACATTTATTGCAAGTTTTGTTTAGTCACATTTTATCGTATGTTACATTTCACAATATGGTTGTGGTCGTTCCATGCACATGCGACAAATTACTGCCAGCATTTGTAAAAATTACGTGAATGAAAACTCTTTATTCAGCTTTATTTAAAATCAAAATATATTTTATACTTAAACAACAACATTAAAGTAAACATAAAAAAATAATTTATCCAATTCGAGCAAACAAAGGAATTCAATTTAGCTTCAGTACAAAAAAAAAAAAACTTAACAAATTAACGTTAAAAATAATATAAAGTAGGTACATATAGATGAGATCGCATTTTAATTACATTTTTAATATGGTTCTATAAAAACATTCGTCTTCTTCTTTTTCCAAAAATGGAATGCAGCTTTTTAAGTCCTTAATTTTATCTAAATCAAGTGCTTTTTTAGGAACAAGCTTATGTTCTTGTCTCCACATACTCAATATATTTGAGTATCTAGTTTTGTGTTTTCTTAGATATAGTTACTATAGTTTTTTAATACTTTAATTAAGGCACTGGCAATATCATTTCCACTGCGTCCGCTCAAAGTTACGTTCCGCAAAGTACAGTATGTAACTTTTGCGTGACCGGTAATAACAAGGGTGCCAGTAAGATTGTATACGGACAGTATACGTTTATAATAAAAACTAGACGCAAACATTTTCGGAAGGGTAAATACATTTTCTAAATCATATATTAAAACTGGGGAATTATTATCAATATTTTGAAGATCGGTATCGGATTCCGCTTTGGCAAATGTTTTTTTGTCCAAATGATTTTGATGTAGTTGAATCTCGGCTTCAGATACTTTACGCGCATTGACTTTAAAAATGTTACACTTATCACAAATATTCTTTCTTGGTGCGTAGAAAGATAAATTAAAGCTGGTATTAAATACTTTTCTATAGACATCTATACTAACTGTGTTACTGATAGAGATTTTATAAAAGTCATAAATTTGTTGTAACCTCAAATGGGCTTTCCAATATTTTCTTAAAGTATTTGATCTGCAGTTATGGGAGTAGACCGTCGGGAAGCTTGAAATGTGATTTTTCACCTCTATAATTCGACTTTCCACCGTGGTGTGATGGTAGCGTGCTCCGCCTATCACACCGTATGCTCTGGGTTCAACTCCCGGAAAAAGCAACAACAAAATTTTAGAAATAAGATTTTTCAATTAGAAGAAAATTTTTCTAAGCGGGGTCGCCCCTCGGCAGTGTCTGGCAAGCGCTCCGATTGTATTTCTGCCATGAAAAGCTCTCAGTGAAAACTCATCTGCCTTGCAGATGCCGTTCGGAGTCGGCATAAAACATGTAGGTCCCGTCCGGCCAATTTGTAGGGAAAAATCAAGAGGAGCACGACGCAAATTGGAAGAGAAGCTCGGCCTTAGATCTCTTCGGAGGTTATCGCGCCTTACATTTATTTTTTTTTTTTTATAATTCGACTTTCCTCTGTAGGTATTTTTCCACAATTTTTAAGTTTCAATTGCGACTCTACAGTATCAACTTCATAATGCTTCACAAAAAAATAATAAATAACTCGATCAGAAATTCCTAGAGAATTTAAGAAATACTTTTTGCACACTTTCACGGTTTTGTTGTTTGATTTAAAATTAAAATGAAATCGACTTTTTGTCTTGGTTCATCCTGATTCTTGGAGTTTGCTCCTCTGCGCTTAACTGATGTCTTCTTTACAAAATTACCATAAAATATTTGCCTCTGTGATGAGTTTAAGCTCCAGAAACGGGAATGAATACTCTTCCTTTCATCTGAGGATATTTTAGGTGTACACGTGTAAAAGCACGATTTAGCGCATTCGGAAAAAATGGCTCTTCCTGTCCTTTCCAATCCTTTACTGTTAACAAATGGCAATCCACGGTCGTGATGCTCTTTCGTAAATTTTGCTTTAAAAATTCAGTGTTTCGTTTTCTTTTTCGAGGCAAAGGAATGCGGAATTAGCTGAAAGTATTTAATTGGAAATTTGAAAGTAAGAACTTTAGAACGGGAACTAAAATTAAACGCAAAATTACTTACAACCGCTGCTATAATCCAATGGCAACTTACGTAACACACTTCCATTTTTTCGGGCGAAGAAAGAAGTGCACTATATGCCGTTTCGTAGTAATTTTTTAACGAGGATTTATTTTCTGGAACATAACTCGGATCATATTCTAAATCATCTGAAGAAAAGTCAGTCCCATCGCAAGATCCAAGAATTTTGTTTTCCAGACTAGATTGATTTTTTTAAAATTAATTGGTACTATTAATTTCAAACGAAATACTTACTCGTAAATTTCTTGTGGCACATAAGGTGCAGGAAATTCATCCGCACGCCTCGATATCGCGATTAACAATAACACTATTAAGTACGCTCAATGCATTTTCAATAATACATACGACATATTTTTATTAAGCAAGATTCAAACTTTGTTGCACATGTTAGCTGATTTCGCACATACAACAATTTTTTATTAAGAATTATATTCATTCAATTTCTAACAAAAATTGTCGCATGTGCGGAAGTTTTAAAATTAAACGCAAAATGCTACTAAAGCGCTTGTGACCTGGCATATACGACAAAATTTTGCCGAATATCTCGGAAACCAAAGGAGGTATTAAAAACCTGATAAATGCATTAGAAAGATCTTGGTAAGATTAGTATAACTGCATTATTAGCTCAATTTGGCCCAATTTTCACATACAACAATCATTTAACCAGGCGACGGAACATATCTTCTTATCTATAGATACATATATTAAATTTTCTTAGTGAATAAACATTAGCATATGCACATGTACATACAAAGAGACATAAAAACATACCAAGAATTTTAATGAAACGTTTAAAGTTTTTAACGAAAGTGTATGTTCCCACTCAATGCTCGTAAAGTTCACAGCCAACAACTACACGAACTGCATTCTCACCCTGATCATTTTTTGTGACATATGAAAGTTTCATCCTCATCATTTCGTAGCGCGCTCTAAGAAGTATAACTTGAAAAAAATCCTAAAAACGAAGAAAATAGCTCTTAAGAAAAGAATAAATGATATTATATATGATACTAGCTTATGTCCGTGGGTTTTTACCCCACGTTTCTATAAAAATATGATGGCTACGCGTAACTGGCCATGGGTAAAACATGAGTTGGTAAGATTGACTTCTGCTACAGCTAATGACTGTTGTTGTATGATATATTCACATTTGTTACAGACTTCCCCACGCGTAGGTGAGGTTGACAATTGGGGTGCGGAAGCTCTGAAGCTATAAAGGTTTGTATTACGCTCATCAACCCCTTGATTCGCAGCCAATGAACGTCCTTGAGCTTCATTGATAGGGATAGGACATTTGAGGCATTTAAAATTGAAAAGACAAATGTATCGGTTTCAATGGAATCCTTGGTTTTAAACTTTTTTGTTTTCGAAATTTTCCGATAAAGGGAATTGCTTCAATGACATTCGTAAAATTTTGTGATGATGGTCTCTGATGGCTCAAAAGAGCTAGTAAACTCAATCGGATATGCACAGCTTGGGACTCTTCCACGACTTTTAATAGAGCGATAAGTTATCTTGGTTCAACGACTGTGTTAATAGAGCGATAAGTTGTCTTGGTTCTAGTGATATTAACATCCTCATTTTAAGGTGCATAAAATGCATTTTCTCAAAGCCATTTATAATTTGTAAAGATAGATTCAATATTTGGAAGGAACATTAGCTATTAAAGCTTCAGGTGATGTCATAATTTCTCAAAAACTTGCAAGAAAAGAAATTAAATCTGTTAGTAAAGAAATAGGAATTTTGCCATAATTAATTTCAAGAAGTTATTAGCAAAAGCTGCTGCTGAAGTGTTTCCGCCAAAATGCCCTCTCATATTTCTAAATAGAGTAAATTGTTGTACGTAAAGCTGTCTATGGACGAAAAAGCATGCTGTTCGAGCAAGTAACAGGAAAGCACCACCTTTGGGATGATCATTACACCTAAAATTCTTAAGGGTTCGTCTAAAACTTGCAGCGACAGTTTATGAGTCATGGTGCACACATCGCACACCCTCACTTACGCCTGACCGTTTGCTTATGTTGCAAATCGATGTATCAGATGTTTGCAGACAGTGGTCATTTAAATGCGGAGTTGTACGTCCACCACACAAAGGTTATGCGCGGTATCTGAGAAAGCAACTGCCATAGTGATTTATCTTTTGATTATACATCAATTAATATCAAATTAAACAGAAATGTTTTTTTCCGGTTCCTACCGACCCTAAAGATAACATAAAATAATACTAAAGGAATAACAGCCAAACCCAACTCTGCAATCAAACTTTACGTGTTGAAATAACCTAAGTTTTTAAGGCAGTCACAGTTCTGAAAGTCCCATTTGTGTTTTTTTTCAATTCCATATATTACTGGTGCTGTTAAGACTTAACGTCATATAGCTCCTTACCAATTTTCATTATTCCATTTGTATGGGAGGTGCCACGCCCCTTATTACTCACCCCTTATTTTCTTAGTGGTGTTAGGGATTGATCCAATTTAACTCTTTACTGGATTTCAAGGTTCTTGCATGAATACCTCCAGAGTTAGGCTGTATCAAACATTCCATTTGTATGGTAGGTGCCCCCTTTTTATACCTTTCATGAACATGAAATGGTATATTAACTTTGGTCCGATGTTTGTAACGTTGAGAAATATAGAAGATAGAATCAGCATTAAGTATACCGAATTGATCAGGGCGACGAACTGAGTTGATATAGCCATATCCGTCTGTCCGTCCGTACGTCCGTCCGTCCCTCTGTCTGTTTGAACGCAAACTAGTCCCTCAAATTTTGAGATATCTCAATGAAATTTGGCACAAGGGTGTATTTTTATATTATATTAGACATTTGTCGGATCCGGTAGGATCGGACCACTATAACATATATCTCACATACAACCAATCGTTCAGATAAGACGATTTTGGTCACTACTGCCGCAATTTAGAAAGTATAAAAGTGAAACTCGGTGATATATATTTTAATATATCATAGAAGATTTTCTAAGAAAATCACTTTTATCGGAGCTATATATAGTATATATCCCATACAACCGATCGTCCAGATAGAAAGATTTTTGGCAATTTCTCCCTTAATTTCCAATATAAAAACGTTAAACTTGGTGATATTTATTCTAATATATCATAGAAGATTTCATGAAAAAATCATTTCGATCGGAGCTATATATAATATATATCCCATACAACCGATCGTTCAGATAAGGGGGTTTTTTGCCATTTTTTTATATTTATCTTAAAATCGTTTAGGTATGTACATCTTTTCACTATATATTTCTTATCTTATACAGCGCATTATTTGGAGATTACGAATGAGATAAGATTATTGTTCAGCCCGATTCAGTCCCGTCCTTACTTGTTTATACTGAAGTTATCTTTAGTCTATGACCATCTTTGGAAGATTTCTAGTGGGTGATTCAAATTTAGTTGTGATCGGCCGATCCGTTCAGGGTGCACCCCATTTATAGCTACAGACAAACATTCATAATTTTAACTTTATGTATGTATAGATAGAAGATGTGGATAGACTGAATTTAAAAAAAATTTTAACGGCGGAAGATTACTAAACATCCAAAAGGAATAACAGCCAAACAACACTGTAGTCAAACATTAGCTGCTATAATAACCTAAGTTTGTACGGCAGCCATAGTTCTGGAAAATCCAATTTGTAGGGGAGGTGCCACGCCCCCTTTTCCCCAATTCCACATTTTACTGGAGGTGTTAGGACTTAACCTCATATAGCTCCTTACCAATTTTCATTATCCTACTATTACTACATCCAGAGATATGCAGTATGATAAATTCCATTTATATGGGAGGTGCCACGCCTCCTTCCCCCCTACCGCACATTTTATTGGGGTTGTTAGGGATTGACCTCATATAACTCCTTACTCAATTTCAATGCTCCAGCATGAATACCTTCAGAGTTATGTAGTACCAAATATTCATTTTGCAAGGGAGGTGCCACGCCCCTTTTATATATCGATATTATTTTTAGCCTATGACCATCCTTGGAAGGTTTCTAGTGGGTTGTGCAAATTTGGCTGTGATCGGTAAATCCGTTTAGGACGCAACTCGATCAATACCTACATATATACATACATACATACATAATTTGAATTTTATATATATAGATTTCGCGACAGAAATCATTCCCTTAATCTGACAATTATATTTATTAAAGATGAAAACTATTTTTTCCTTGGTTTAAGGAATTATTTTCTCAAAAATGTAGAGAATTGTATAAAAAATAAAAGTTTTCCCTCAAATTAATAAAAAGTTGAATACAAAAACTAGAGTACCCCGCAGACTTTGTTCTGTCCAAAAATTGGTTTTAGAGATCCGTACGGGATCCCATCGGGGTCATACCGGGACTATTTCGGGATCATTTGGTGACACTTCCGAGATCATTTCCGTATCCGTCCTGGATCCCATCGGGGTAATTTCGGGACTTTTTCTGGACAATGTCGGGACCATTTAGGAATCCTTCTGGGATATTTTCGGGATTGTGTTAGGGATCCGTCCAGGAGCTTGTCAGGGTCATTTCGGAACTTCTTCGGAACTTTTTCGGAACTATTTCGGCATCATTTGGGACTCTACCAGGTTATCAGCCTATTTAGTTCTTTTTTTTTATCTATTACAAAAATAAAACACATTCGACAGAAATAATATTTAAACAGATAACTTGATAAGCAGGCTAATGTGAGTACCCCATATATTTTATTTTGTCCTTGCGCACGGGGCCACGGGGCCACGGGGAAAGGTTATTTTAAAATAATTTTTTTTTTGTTAAATTTAAAAAGTTTCAGTGTACACATAATTTGGTACATGCACTTCAATATTAAAACTTTTGAACAGCCCTGATCTTATTGCCTTGAAATTTTCCTCAATTTAAAGAAGATCTTTTTAGCAAATATTTTCTTCAGTTTTTTGCTGATTACACTTGTGTATCTGTGATACAAATGTTAATGGGGTCAGAGATATGTTTTTTTTTAGATGTATAAATGAAGAAGCAGATATAACACTCGCTGCGAACTGAAATAGTAAATAACAGGCACAGTCAACATCTGCTTAAGTACCCCGTATCTACCAAAGCCTTGTAAGTCAGCTAGATTACATATCTCTTTATAAAATCTCTTGTTTATCCTATGAGAACGTCTGTCTATGTGGGAATTTAGATTTACATACAAGTCTCGAGTTGCAAACTTAATTGATACACTCAAAGAAAAAGACTGGTAAAATGAACCGATACGGGTTAATTCAAACGAAATTTCTGTCAAATTTTATCCATCGCAACAAGATGTTGAATCAACTGCGCATAAATCATTGATTCGTAATTGACCGTTTTAGTAGTCAAATGAACAAAAAAAGTTGTTGCGACAGTTTTCTACGAAAGTACCTATGTTGCGGCATTTGCAAGGCAGATGAGTTTTCACTGAGATCTTTTCATGGCAGAAATACACTCGGAGTGCTTGCCGAACAGTGCCGGGGGCGACCCCGCTTAGGAAAATTTTCTTCTAATTGAAAAACTTTATTTCTAAAATTTTTATGTTGCTTTGCACGGGGTGTGAACCCAGGGTCTTCGGGGTGATAGGCGGAGCACGCTACCATCACACCACGGCGGCCGCCATATACATACGTAAATATGTGCATACATATAGTACACAGCATACATAAGTACAAAGTGGAGAGCGCATTATGTATTGACTGTTGATCGCTGTTGAAATTACCAGTGAGATCAGTTGTGTTAACAAAAAAATCAGTTACATTGATTAGGAATCCGTCAATTTTACAGAATTTTAAAAGCGACAATTTCTCTTATGTGGAGATGACTAAACAAATTTGTTCGCTTGACAAAGAACTCGGTCGAATTAACTATAATTCGATAAATTTCATGGAATCTCCGTTAAGTCAAGAACAACAGAACCGATTTGTTCATTTTACTAGCACCATTTCTTTCAATGTACAAACCTATGTTCAAACGCAAAATGGCGGGCCTAAAGTTTGTCATAAATGAATAAGACTCAATTATATATTATTTAACAAAAGAATTCACAATTTAATTCATGTGTACATCTTGATGTTACAGTAAAATTCGGATTATTGTTGTTGGCAGTGTTGTAGTTTATATACCTCAATCTAGATTTCATAAGTTATAGAATGCATTTTTTTTAAAAACGCTTTAAAAATATATTTAGCTTATGCATTTACCTTGAACTGCTGGCAATGCGCGAAAATACTATCGATATTTCCTTTTCATAGCCCTTCACAATATTTGTGTGTAGAACCTTTTTTGCAAAAGTTAGCGGAGCGCGGACATGAGGTGACTTCCGTAACGGCATATCAGCAAAAAACGCGCATTACAAATTTTCGTGATATCGTATTGGAACATGAAAATTTTTATCATGACGGTTGGTGTTACATTGAAGAAATATACAAGGCCTTGTATTCGGCGTATGTGCTAATGATTTCATCAAATTTGGAAACTTTTGAAACAACGCAGAACTTAATGAATAACAACGAATACGATACTCTTGCCAAATTATTTTACGTATAAATTAAATTAACTACCCGTAGATATAGAAAAATTTCTTAACTCCTCCGTAAACGGCTCCATATACTTTTCACTTGGTTCATATATGAAGAGCGCATTTCTACCCAGAGCTAAACTGCATGATTTTATGGCTGTATTTGCTATGCTACCTGTAAATGTGCTTTGGAAATACGAGAAACCTGATTTACCAGGTAAACCCAAAAATGTCTACACAAGCAAAGAGTTTCCTCAACAAGATCTTCTTGCACATCCCAAAGTGAAACTCATTATAACACAGCGCGGTACGAATAGTTATATGGAGGCTGTGCATTTTGCCAAACCCATCGTGGCTATGCCCTTATATCATGATCAACATTTAAATGCAGCACGCGCTAAAGCTAAAGGCTTAGGTTTGATTGTGAACTTTAGCCATTTTACAAGAGCGGAACTACGTGGTGTTATACTTGAGATGCTGCACGATCCAAAATATTCGAAAAATGCTCAAGAAGTGTCGGCATGTTATCAGGATCGTCCAATGAGTGCTCTGGATACAGCGATCTATTGGACTGAGTATGTATTGCGACATAAGGGTGCGCCACATTTACGTGTAATAGCATATCGTTTAAATTTCTGGCAAAGAAATTGTGTTGATACTATGACTGTCCTATTTGGTATTCCGCCATTTGTTGTGTTATTTATTACTGTTGTAGTTTTAATATTTTTAAAAATGGTTTTAGCAGTATTTGTTGGTAAATTGAGACGATGTTTTGGAAAGACTTTAAGTAAGCGTACGTTTTTGGTTTAAGTATGTAGTTTTTACAGATTCAGCTTAATATGCTTGGCATTTAAATTACGTGTTCTAAGTTGTTTTGTGTTTTTAGATTTTCGGCCATTTATTGTAATTAAATGCATGTATTTATTTGATTAGAAGAATACATTAAAAACATAGAATCTAATGTCTTAATGACTATTATGTCTTAATTAAATTTTATATAAATAATAGTTTAAAAAACTAAAAAAGCACGCTTTTATAGCTAACCGAACTAAAAAATAGAAAATAATTTTCAATTAAAAAGAGTTTATATAACAGTAGTAGAAGGTCAAATAATCATTTATAGTTAATCTCCTCAAAATAAAATTATAATAAAATTTAAGTTATTAACAGAATAATTTAATTCAGAGTAAAAAGCGTTGAGGAGATTAACTATAAATAATTATTTGATCTTCTACTACTGTTATATAAACTCTTTTTAATTGAAAAATATTTTCTATTTTTTAGTTCGGTTAACTATAAAAGCGTGTTTTGTTTAGTTTTTTTAAACTATTATTTATTTTTAATTTTTTAGTTCAAGTAATTTTAAAAGTTTTAATCGAAAGTGATGAAACCTCGAAACGCTAGCGGTCCATGGATGAATACAACCCCTCGGCACCGCAAAGGGCCAAGACGCAGGGAGGCTGGACGCGGTCTTTCGCCGAAATTACCAAGGGTCGGCAGATCATTGGCATTATAGATGAGATCAGCGAAGATGGCAGGATCCCGAAACAACAGTGGAGCCTTAATACATGTGCAAAGTTTCAATCAAAGTTATGGCCATTCAAAGTGGTAATAAGGCCAATTGACCTTATGGCCTTTGACCTTATGTCACCGCACCATCACATTAATGCATTGTCATCGAGCCTTGATACGTGTGCAAAGTTTCAATCAAACTTATGGCCTTTCAAAGTGGTAATAACGCCAATTGACCTTATAGCTGTTGACCTTATGTCACCATACCATCACATTAATGCATTGTCATCGAGCCTTGATTCGTGTGTAAAGTTTCAGTCAAAATTATGGCCATTCAAGGTGATAATAAGTCCAATTGACCTTACGGCCCTTGACCTCATATCACCACACCATCAAATAAATGCATTGTCATCGAGCCTTGATACGTGTGCAAAGTTTCAATCAAACTTATGGCCATTAGAAGTGGTAATATGGCCAATTGATCTTATGGCCGTTGACCTTGTGTCACCACACCATCACACTAATGCATTGTCATTGAGCCTTGATACGTTTGCAAAGTTTCAATCAAACGTATGGCCATTCAAAGTGGTAATAAGGCCAACTGACCTTATGGCCGTTGACCTTATGTCACCACACCACCACATTAATGCATTGTCATCGGTCCCTGATACGTATGCAAAGTTTCAAATTAATCAGACTTCTAGAAACCGGTGAAAATTAAGCTCAACGATTCCGTTACATACAGGCCAAGCTAATAAAAGCGTGTTAATAAAACAGACCCTGATGACAACAAGAACATGTGTTTCATCAATTAACCCGTGATTTCAGTTAAAATAGCCGGCAGAAAACATTCAAAAAGCAATAAAAATATAAATTTACCTATTAGTTAAAAGTAAAGACATCGAACCAGTTGTTGTTTTTTCCATAAGTTGAAGACATATATATCAGATCATTCTTTTAACAATAAGGGAATTCAGGACTTAGTGCAAATGGTCTAGGATCGTTGCATTGAAACTTGCGTAGCATGTTTCTCACAATACACAAACATAAAACAACGCGACAGCCGTGGTGTGATGGTAGCGTGCTCCGCTTACCACACCGAAGATCTTGGGTTCACGCCCCGGGCAAAGCAACAATTAAAAGAAAATTGTTCTAAGCCAGGTCGCCTCTCGGCAGTGTTTGGCAAGCACTCCAAGTGTATTTCTGCCACATGAAAAGCTACCAGGGAAAACTCATCTGCGTGGCGGTTGCCGTTAGGAGTCGGCATAAAACAAATAGGTCACGTCCCTCCCTTCAGTACAAGATGGTGTTATCCCATCAGCTTAATGCCAGGCCACGCCTTGGTTCAGAAAGATGATTGAATGCAAACCAGTCCCTCAATTTTTGATATATCATAAAAAAATTTTGTGAGCGGATATATTTAAGTGTCCGATAAGACATTTGTCGGAGCCGGCCGGATTGGACCATTACAGCATATAACCCCCATTTTTCAGAAGATAGTATTTTTGACATATCTTCCTCAATTTATCAGATTGAAGCTTTTAAACTTCACCATATGCTTTCGTATATTGCATATGTTGTTGTCTGAAAAAATGGATGAGATCGGTCATATATACATATAGCATATGTCCCCTACAACGGATTGTTCAGATAAGACACTTTTCGCAATTTTTACACCATTTTAACATCTAGAAACTTCGAATTTCACCTGTCTGTCCATTTGAACGCAAACTAGTTTATTTTATAATTATCGAAATGTCGTTTAAGTATGTACATACATACATCTGTTCATTATATTGTATATTACGAATGAGATAAGATTATTGCTCAGCTCAATTCATGAATGGTATGAAATCTTCGGTACATGCGAAGACAGTGCCGTCCTTTCTTGTGTTTTTTTTTAAGTTCTGTATGTTTTATAGTATTAATAATGCAATAGACGCAGGGTGCGCAACGTAAGGTTAATATTAACAACATTTTTTATAAAGTGACGTTGTTTGAAAAAAATTTTTTTTTTTTTCAGGACAAATGTGACATGCAATGTGAGCTTAAATTTGAGTCAATATGATTATTTGTGTTAGTATATTTCAAATATATGTATGTACCACATGAAAACAAAAACGGTTAAGTAAATAAGTTAAAGCTTATTTATAGAAAATATTGCATGATAGAAATGTTTTTTAAAAACCTCATCTAATTTTTAATTGATATAAACGTCGTATTATGAGCTTTCAATTGATATGCATGTATGTAAATAGTTAGGAGTAATTTTGCAATATTACAACAATAATAGTTAATAAGCGAAAGTTTTACAATTGGTACAAATTACTTAGTCTATATATAGGGCATTGGAAATTTATATCTTGCAGATAAGTTATGGAGACATGATCGTTGGATGTCGAAGTGCGTGCATCAAAAAAAAAAATAGAAAATTTTGCGGAAAATTTATATTTTTATGTAGAACCAAGAAATACGTGCGCTGTTGAAGAATGTGATATCGAAAACTTGTGTAAAGTTTTAATAAAAATATTTGTAAGAATGAGTTTTTAAACGATATTAATGGATCACTACTGTGAAACTTTTCTTATTGATGATCTGAGCGTAAAACCGAAGTCGGTATATTTCCCTTGTGTATATTTTCGAAAGTGGCGTTTTTGTAGCAGTCAATAATTTTAACAAATTTAAAATTTTTTTCCCTTTTCATACTCAGCTGAGCAGAGCTCACAGAGTATATTAACTTTGTTCGCATAACGGTAATCCGTAACGGCATAAACTAATCGAGATAGATATATACTTCTATATATGAAAATGATCTGGGCGAAAAAAAGAAATTCATTTAGCCATGTCCGTCCGTCCGTAAACACGATAACTTGAGTAAATTTTGAGGTATCTTGATGAAATTTGATATGTAGGTTCCTGGGTGCTCATCTCAGATTGCTATTTAAAATGAACCAAATCGGACTACAACCACGCCCACTTTTTCAATATCGAAAATTTCGAAAAACAGAAAAAATGCGATAATTCATTACCAAAGATGGATAAAGCGATGAAACTTGGTAGGTGCGTTGATCTTGTGACGGAAAATTGAAATTTAGTAAAATTTTGGGCACCGCCCACTTTTAAAAGAAGGTAATTTAAAAGTTTTGCAAGCTGTAACTTGGCAGCCGTTGAAGATATCATGATGAAATTTGGCACGAACGTTACTCCTATAACTAATGTGTGCTAAATAAAAATTGCCAAAATCGGATGACAACCACGCACACTTTAAAAAACGAAAAATTTTTAAAGTCAACAAAAAAAATTAATATCTTTACAGTATATAAGTAAATTATGTCAACATTCAACTCCAGTAATGATGTAGTGCAACGAAATAAAAAAATAAGAGACAATTTCAAAATGGGCGTGGCTCCGCCCTTTTTCATTTAATTCGTCTAGAATACTTTAAATGCCATAAATCGAACAAAAGTTTACCAATCCTTTTGAAATTGGGTAGGGGCATAAATTTTATGACGATAACTCTTTTCTGTGAAAATGTGCGAAATCGGTTGAAGCCACGCCCAGTCTTTATACACAGTGGCCCGTCTGTCCTTCCGCTCGGCCGTTAACATGATAACTTGGGCAAAAGTCGATACATCTTTACTAAACTAAAACTAAACTAAATGGCCGAAATCCGACTATGACCACGCCCACTTTTTCGATATCGAAAATTACGAAAAATGAAAAAATGCCATAATTCTATACAATATATGAAAAAAGAGATGAAACATGGTAATTGGATTGGTTTATTGGCGCAAAATATAACATTAGAAAAAATTTTGTAAAATGGGTGTGAAACCTACCATATTAAGTAGAAGAAAATGAAAAAGTTCTGCAGGGCGAAATCAAAGGCCCTTGGAATCTTGGCAGGAATACTGTTCGGGGTATTACATATATAAATAAATAAGCGGTACCCGACAGATGATGTTCTGGGCCACCCTGGCCCACATTTTGGTCGATATCTCGAAAACGCCTTCACATATAAAACTAAGGGTCACTCCCTCTTAAAACCCCCATTAATACCTTTAATCTGATACCCACATCGTACAAACGCATTCCAGTCACCCTTGGTCCACCTTTATGGCGATATCTCGAAAAGGCGTCCACCTATAGAACTAAGGCCTACTCCATTTTAAAATACTCATTAACACCTTTCATTTGATACCCATATCGTACAAACACATTCTAGAGTCACCCCTGGTCCACCTTTATGGCGATATCCCGAAATGGCGTCCACCTATAGAACTATGGCCCACTCCCTTTTAAAATACTTTTTAATACCTTCCATTTGAAACCCATGTCATACAACCACATTCCAGGGTTACCCTAGGTTCATTTTGCTAAATGGTTATTTTCCCTTATTTTGTCCCCAAAGCTCCCAGCTGAGTATGTAATGTTCGGTTACACCCGAACTTAGCCTTCCTTACTTGTTATTTATTTATTTTTTACTTAAGGCAGAGTTGCAATGAATTGTGCAAATTAAAATGTGGAAACAGATTTCCAAACTTTTTTTTGAATAAATTAGAAAATATGGAAAGTTTTTAAAATTACGCATGCAAATATCGATATTTTGTTAA
Organism: Eurosta solidaginis; assembly: GCF_040869045.1. NCBI lineage: Eukaryota > Metazoa > Arthropoda > Insecta > Diptera > Tephritidae > Eurosta > Eurosta solidaginis. Next base: position 28,757,984 of record NC_090319.1, read on the forward strand.
GAATTTTTAAAATAATTTTTTTCAGTATGTAATTCTGTAGCCCAATCATTTTTAGTGCAATAAATTACAGGTTGTAATTCTGTCCAAATTCACATAAACTTTTTAAAACCTTTTTCTCGAAGCGTGTTTTAGTTTTTCTTTCACATACTTTGTATTTTAAGAAATCTAAAACACCCTGTAGAACTAAAATTTCAAAAATCAATGAGACTTTTCCAAGGCGCATACAATACCAGGTGTTGTTATCCCAACAGCTGTTTGCTTCTTCTTGATTATTTTCCATACAGCGCCTTGTAAGTTAATATGTCAATTAATCGAAATCAATTAAAATTTTCTTTTGACTAGAGCTTCTTCACAGAGAACTGATTCGCTTTGCTACCACCTTGTATAGATTCGTCTTGGACTTTTCAGAGACGAATAAGTTGTACTTTTCGGAAATCAATTTAATCGTGCTACAGAACTTACCGCAAAAAATTCTGAAAATTCGAAATCAAAAATTCAAAATTTTCATATATGTATATGTTTAAAAACCTCTCGAATTTTCATATTTTTCCTAAAAACGTGTTTGAAATTGGTTTGCATATTTTAAGTTTCACAGTTCATTGAGAAAATTATGAAAACTTAAAATAAAACACTCAGATTTGCATGCATATTTTTAAAACTTCTCAAATTTTCGATATTACGGAAACGTTTTTGACATTGATTTACCTATTTTGAGTTACACACTTCATACCCAAAACTATTCTGAAAATTCTAAAAAAAAACCCTGCATGGGAATTATAAAAAAATTTTCGAACTTGAAATTTGTATCCGCAAATGTTTTTGAAATTGGTTTGCATATTTTAAGTAACAAAATTCATTGAGTTGCACAATCTTTTAAAATTTCTGTTAACTCTGAATAATAAATTGGTAATTTGCTTGCAGATTTTTAAAAACTCCTCGAATTTTTGAAATTTCTTAAAAAACGTTTTTGAAATGGTGTTGCATATTTTCAATTCCATACCTCATTGAAAATTCTTCGTAAAAAAATAAAATCAATAAAAGAACAAAATAAATGCAAAATTATTTAATAATTTTTACTGCTAATATTGTGGTCGCAGCTGTACATATTTGGAAAGTGGTGTTTGCGACAATTTAAGTAAAAAAAGTATGGAGCCTTAGGCAAATCTGACTTTTATAAACGCAAAAGAGTGTTATTGTACCATTAGGCTATCAGTGCCTGACACACGACCGTACTCAACATCGAAACCTTCATTCCCGCTTTGCACCCTGGACAACAAGAGCAATCTCAGCACTCGCGACTGAAAGAGACTCAAGTGTAGAGATGCATGCTCATCTTAAAAGCTCAGTAATGTATGTAGCGCGCAGTCAAAAGGGGGAATTGGGATTATTTATAAGTTCCGTGACAGGGTTGTGAACTAACTTTGAGATCTGCAATGCAAATATGATCCAAAGAAGGAACGAATAGCAATGCCTCTTCTGAGAACTCTCTGTTCTAACGACGATCATGGCAATAATTTTAGGGGTATCCTTCTAAGGAAAAATACCGCTGAAAGTTTGGTTAATGCACGAGTGAATGCATAACATTCAAATCATGATTGGCGATATTAGCGCTATGGAGAGTAAAGAAGCAGCTTTGCTCGTACAGCAGCCTACACGATATTACGTCGTCCAACTGATTTAGTTTTGAAGTGTGGAGAATCTGACAATGACCGTGCACCCACACCACAACGGAGGTGCAAAGAGAGGCTAGTTCTTTTAGGGACTGCCAACTAGCACCTTTTGAGGAAGGGCTCCTGACTTGAAGAATTCAACTGTGGAGGAGGTTGAGCATTACGTCTAAAACTTTTGTGGGCGTGAAGCTTAGTGCCTCTGATATAAGCATTGCGGCTGACGGCTGCACTCTTGTCATCCTGCTGGTTGTGCTGTTTCTTACGATTGCCGGCCACCAAATCGTAATGCCATAGTATAAGATAAGTATGACGACTGCGGTGTACAAGAAATGCATAATGTGGTGATTTAAGCCCCACGTTTTGCCCCGTAAGGCAGTTGTGGCCTTACTGGATCTGTCCTCGATATGCTAGTTCCAGTTGAATTTACTGCCTAAAATAATTGCGCGGTATTTAACCTCTGGTAAGAGTTCGGACCTTAGGTTAGGTTGAACTGGCCCGTTAATAACGACCTCACATAGACTGAATGTGTCCATAGTATTTGGCGACCAAACAGAAGAACCCCAATCAGGTGCCAGGACATATGTTATAGAATAACTCCGTCCCCTTGGCAAATACTAGCAGTTTTCTAGGACCCAGCTTAATTGCTGCCTCGAGATCTGGCAACACTGCCACCCCTAATAGCTGGAGACTTGATCCGGCGAGCGCAGGACCTAATCACAGAACGTGCTCAACCGTTTCTTCATGCAGCTCACATTTGCAAAACTTGCTGTTACTAAAGAGGCCTAACTTATTTGCATGTGTCGCCAGAAGGCAGTGCCCAGTCAGTATGCCCATCGTGAGCCTTAAGTATTATGTCTTCTGAGATATCAGCCACTTTGTGAGTCTAATATCGCAGGCTTTGCACATGATCTTAGAAATTTTGCAGCCCCGCGCCTTTGTCCACGCCTTACCTGCTTGATGGATCAAATTCAACACCTGTCTCCTTTTGATTTCTCCCAAACGGATCGGGACTGTTATCGTCGACTCAGCGAGTATTGCACCCTCGTTTGCCCAACTCATAGGCCTCTTCGTTACCTTCTATCCCTTTATGACCGCGAACCCAATAAAGATGTATGGTCCGGCCTGACCGAAGTTTTTCCAAAGCTTCGGACCTTACTTTGTTATATTTCGGGGGGCAGATTGTAGGGTTTAGTGAAAAAAATTATTTTAGTCCTCGCAAGATTTTCTTTCAAGCCGTTTTTTCATGATATCAGTCTTCTAGGAAGATTTATGCTGTCTGTAGTAGCTTGTCTTTAGTCTAAAGTTGTGTATCGGTTGCCGATAAAGCGAAGTCAGTGCCGTGAATAAAAATTGGTCAACCGAGTCTTTTCTATCTTCAATAGTAATGTGATAACCGTAAGGTTTCACAGTAGATAAAGTGCTACTGGATGCGTGCTGCGTTAGGACAGTTTATCCTTTTCCTCTTAACCTCCATGTTCCTCTCCTTCTCAAACACGTGCATTTATATTTATAATCTTTTTTCTATAAATTTTAGTCCACCCTTCGCCGCTCACTTATCAATACACAAAATGAAACTTCGAATGATCATCAAACTTCTGCTGTCGATTATTTTGAGTTCCAGCCCATTCTTGTCAGTGCAAAGTGCCAAAATTTTATCAATTTTCCCATTCCCAGGCCCCTCTCAGTATATTTGTGTGCAAGCTTACTTGAAAGAGCTAGCAGCGCGTGGACATGAAGTCACATCAGTTTCAGCTTTTCCACAGAAAAAACCGCTGCCGAATTTTTGTGATATTTCAATGGAAGAAGTGCTAAATGGTTACGAAGGTTTGTGCTCGAATCATGTAGTGGAATCATGGTTCAACTATACGGCTGGCTCATCTCTACAGCAACAACATACCTTTTGTTCAGACTGTCAAAATCTGCGTGTCGGTGTTAGGCGAATGAAATGGAATAAAAACATAAAACTTTGAAATGTTTGTGTGTTGTAAGAAAATATTGTCAATGTGTTGGTTACATTTTGAGTTTGCCATCTCTTTTTGACAATCCCTACTGCAATTAAATCAAAAAAATAAAATCAGCTGATGAGGTTAGCCAAACATATAGTTGAGCCATGAGCGGAATGTAATTATACTGGGCTTAACTATTACGCTCTCTCTCTTTTAAGCAGAAGCTATAGTGGATTTGGTATCACAGGAGCATAATAAATGGCAAGAATTAAATGCTTATTACGATTTTTTCACTCATGGTACATTAACGGTGCTCAAAAATCCAGGCGTACAAGAGTTGTTGCAATCAAATGAAAAGTTCGATCTCATTATTGTGGAGACAACACAATTGAATGCTATTTATACGTTGGCACATCACTATAATGCGCCAATCATTGGCATATCAACTTGGGGTACAGATCCAACAATTGATGAGTTAGTGGGCAATACCTCGCCAATTTCTTATATACCATTGCCATTGGGTCAATTTAGTGATCGCATGAATTTTTGGCAACGTTTAACAAACTTATGGCATTATTTGCTACATCAAATTCATATGCATCTCTACTATCTGCCGAAACAGCAGGAAATCTATAAAGAGTATTTCCCAAATGGCACCGCTGATATATACGCTGTGCATAAAAACTTCTCATTAGTACTCTTAAATCAACATTTCTCAATTAGTTTTCCGCGTCCTTATGTGCCAAATGCCATCGAAGTGGCCGGTATGCATATTAATCATAAACCACATAAATTACCTGCCGATATGGAGAGTTTCATAAAAAATGTCAAAGAGGGTGCAATATATTTCTCACTGGGTTCAAATGTGAAAAGTAAAAATTTTTCAAAAGAAAAAATTGCAATTATTATGCGTGTGTTTGCATCGCTACCGTATAATATACTTTGGAAATTTGAGGCTACAGAATTGCCAGATAAACCGAAAAATGTTTATATTGACAAATGGTTTCCACAACCTGATGTTTTAGCGCATCCGAATGTGAAACTTTTCATTACACATGCAGGGCTACTCAGCACAACCGAGGCTATACATCATGCTAAGCCAGTGGTGGGTATGCCAGTCTTCTTCGATCAATTTCTAAATATAGAGCGTATTAAGCGCGCGGGTATTGGTGTAGGCGTGAATTATAAAACGTTCACTTATGATGAGTTACGCAATGCTATTGTTGAAGTATTGAATAATCCGAAATATACACAAAAAATACAACAAATATCACGACGTTATCATGATCGTCCGCTGAAACCTTTGGATACGGCAATATATTGGACGGAATATGTGCTGCGTCATGAGGGAGCTGCGCATCTACGCGTAGCTGCACAAGATTTAAATTTTATACAGTATTTTAGCTTGGATACGTGGGCAGTATTGATTGGTGCTGCAGTGGGTAGTTTAGTGTTATTCGTATTTGTGATGTATAGAATTTATATGCATTTTTTCGAGAATGAAGAAGAAGTCGCAAAACTGAAACAGAATTGAAAAAAAAAAAATAAAATAAAAATAAAAAATTGGCCGAAGTTTGTTGATGTATTAATGGCAGTTCTTAAGTGTTTAAGCGGTTACTAACCGCAAATAGCAAATAGCTGTTAACTATTTAGAGAATAAAAGAAAAAATACCAACCTACTACAAAATATAAAGTTAATTTTAATTGTGTATTCTAAAGTGTATTCTAAATATTTTAAATTTGATGAATTTAATGATTTTTCGATGCATTGCTACCGGTTCGTGTCACTAATTTGTCAAATAAAGGCAACAAATACTATATGCTTTACTCAAAACTAACAGTACTTATGCCCGGCTTTTCAGTGCGAGTTTAAACTCCAGTGAAACTTGACTAGAGCTTAACCTTGCCACTGCTCAGCTGAGTTTAAGTGGTTGTAGTGGCAGTGTTAAACTCTAGTCAACTTTAACTGGATATTAACTCGCACTGAAAACCATGCTTCAGTATTACAGTAGAGTGCATTGTATTACCATCAAATTAATTAGAGCTTACGATTTCTTCTTGAACACAAGCGAGATTTTCGAGGCCCGAGAAGTAGAGAACTCGACTTCTTGCGAGATTCTCGTGTTTAGAAGTACTCGTAACTCTCGCGAGCTTCTCGACATAAACTTAATGTATGGACAGTACTTATACACTTGGTTTTTTTTACTTGTGATTTTTTTTTTTTTGATTATATTGCTTTTCAATGACATTCAACTCAAAACATATTTACTATACATATAAGTTTGTTCACATATTGGTTGTTCATATTTTATTTTTTTAACGAGACATCGAGAACACGGCTTCTCGCGAGATTCTCGAATCTCGAAATACTCGTAATACTCGCGAGCTTCTCGACTTTCAATTCTCGCGAGATTCTCGAATCTCGAAATACTCGTAATACTCGTGAGCTTCTCGACTTTCTATTCAGTCGCTGCATTGGCAGTACTCTATACATTTCGGTGTTTTTTAGTTGTGGTTTTGTGGAAATTTTCGCTTGTGCTCCAAAAGAAATCGTAAGCCCTATATAAATCGAATGAATCGATTAAATTGCATGTCGAGAAGCTCGCGAGTATTACGTGTGTTTCGAGATTCGAGAATCTTGCGAGAGTTGAAAGTCGAGAAGCTCGTGAGTATTACGAGTAATTCGAGATTCGAGAATCTCGCTAGAAGACGAGACTCGCGAGAAATCTCTTCTCGAACAAGTTCGAGTAATTCTAAGCTCTAAAATTTATTATTTGATATCGCTTGCTTGCTACTTTTATAGCTACCGACTTGCTATGATTCCTCTATACTTTACTTCCACACCTCTCCAGAATTTGCGCGTACTACATTCTCGAAAGCTCCCCCAATGCTTCGATGGCGGCCTTTGCCTTCTTTGATACTGTGGATAGGCCGACCTCGGCTCAACTAAGCAAGGCCACTCCTGAATATTGCTCTTAAAAATTGGTAAGATTTTTCGGGTAAGGTATTATTCAAGTCTGCATCTTCTTGGATTTTAACTTTCAATTTTGAAGAATAGCTCATCTATGGAAATATCTCTAGACCGTTTCAGTTATTGTGAAAAGATTTGCATAGGAATCAATTTTTCACCGTCCTCTATACGTTAAAATTAAACAAAAAAGATATAAGAACTATGAATGGGAAACTAAACAGCAACGGCACCTTCCGCTCAAGCAGATAATTCTCTGTCAGTATTTTTAGATGGGATTGAAGAAAACATGCTTCTATGTTTGGAGTAACCTGTAGCGATAGAAATTATGGTTTTCAATGTCTTCTATAGTGTGACTTTTCTTGATTAGCAAGTCTCTTTGATTTAGGTAGCTGGTCAGAATTCGTAAATTTCTACTTTTCTGGTATTATGTTGGCATGATTATTCCGTTAGGGTGTATTACACATTGCCAATAGAAAGCGCTCGCGCATATCTACGAGTCCAACAGAACTTTGTCGTGTTACAATTTTTAAACGGTTTTATTTAGCTTGAGTTGACAGGCAGGCCGCATGCACGGCCGCACGGCCGTTGTGAACGAATCTTGTAATTGAAATTTAAGTAACTTCCCGATAAGCTACAAGCTTGAAATTTGGAATATAGTTCAGAACCCGATGACAATGCAATAATAAGAAAAACAAGTAAGGAAGGTTAAGTTCGGGTGTAACCGAACATTACATACTCAGTTGAGAGCTATGGTGACAACATAAGGGAAAATAACCATGTAGGAAAATGAACCGAGGGAAACCCTGGAATGTGTTTGTATGACATGTGTATCAAATGAAAGGCATTAAAGAGTATTTTATGAGGGAGTGGGCCATAGTTCTATAGGTGGACGCCATTTAGGGATATAGCCATAAAGGTGGATCAGGGTTGAATCTAGAATGCGTTTGTACGATATGGGTATCAAATGAAAGGTATTAATGAGTATTTTAAAAGGGCGTGGACCTAAGTTCTTTAGATGGACGCCTTTTCGAGATATCGCCGTAAAGATGGACCAGGGGTGACTCTAGAATGCGTTTGTACGATATGGGTATCAAATGAAAGGCGTTAATGAGCATTTTAAAAGGGAGTAATCCTTAGTTCCATAGGTGGACGCCGTTTCGAGATATCGCCATAAAGGTGGACCAGGGGTGACCCTAGAATTCGTTTGTGCAATATGGGTATCAAACGAAAGGAGTTAATGAGTATTTTAAGAGGGAGTGGGCCTTAGTTCTATAGGTGGACGCATTTTCGAGGTATCACAATAAAGGTGGACCAGGGTGACTCTAGACTTTGTTTGTACGATATGGGTATCAAATGAAAGGTGTTAATGAGTATTTTTAAAAGGGAGTGGGCCTTCGTTTTATAGGTGTTCGGCTTTTCGAGATATCGCCATAAAGGTGGACCAGGGGTGACTTTAGAATTTGTTTGTATGATATGGGTATCAAATGAAAGGTGTTAATGATTATTTTAAAAGGGCATGGGGCTTAGTTCTATAGGTGGACCCCTTTTCGAGATATCGCCATAAAGGTGGACCAGGGGTGACTCTAGAATTCGTTTGTGCAATATGGGTATCAAACGAAAGGAGTTAATGAGTATTTTAAGAGGGAGTGGGCCTTAGTTCTATAGGTGGACGCATTTTCGAGGTATCACAATAAAGGTGGACCAGGGTGACTCTAGACTTTGTTTGTACGATATGGGTATCAAATGAAAGGTGTTAATGAGTATTTTTAAAAGGGAGTGGGCCTTCGTTTTATAGGTGTTCGGCTTTTCGAGATATCGCCATAAAGGTGGACCAGGGGTGACTTTAGAATTTGTTTGTATGATATGGGTATCAAATGAAAGGTGTTAATGATTATTTTAAAAGGGCATGGGGCTTAGTTCTATAGGTGGACCCCTTTTCGAGATATCGCCATAAAGGTGGACCAGGGGTGACTCTAGGATTCGTTTGTGCAATATGGGTATCAAACGAAAGGAGTTAATGAGTATTTTAAGAGGGAGTGGGCCTTAGTTCTATGGGTGGACGCCTTTTCGAGATATCGCCATAAAGATGGACCAGGTGTGACTCTAGAATGGGTTTGTACGATATGGGTATCAAATGAAAGGTGTTAATGAGTATTTTAAAAGGGAGTAATCCTTAGTTCCATAGGTGGACGCCGTTTGGAGATATCGCCATAAAGGTGGACCAGGGGTGACCCTAGAATTCGTTTGTGCAATATGGGTATCAAACGAAAGAAGTTAATGAGTATTTTAAGAGGGAGTTGGCCTTTCCGGACCAGGGGTGACTCTAGACTTTGTTTGTACGATATGGGTATCAAATTAAAGGTATTAATGAGAGTTTTAAAAGGGAGTGGTGGTAGTTGTATATGTGACGGCGTTTTCCAGATATCGACCAAAATGTGGACCAGGGTGACCCAGAACATCATCTGTTGGATACCGCTAATTTATTTATATATGTAATACCTGCCAAGATTTTAAGGGTATTTTATTTCGCCCTGCAGAACTTTTTCATTTTCTTCTACTTAATATGGTAGGTGTCACAACCATTTTATAAAGTTTTTTCTAAAGTTATATTTCGCGTCAATAAAACAATCCAATTACCTTACCATATTTCATCCCTTTTTTCGTATTTGTTATAGAATTATGGCATTTTTTTCATTTTTCGTAATTTTCGATATGAAAAAAGTGGGCGTGGTCATAGTCGTATTTCGTTCATTTTTCATACCAAGATAAAGTGAGTTCAGATAAGTACGTGAACTGAGTTTAGTAAAGATATATCGATTTTTGCTCAAGTTATCGTGTTAACGGCCATGCGGAAGAACAGACGGACGACTGTGTATAAAAACTGGGCGTGGCATCAACCGATTTCGCCCATTTTCACAGAAAACAGTTAACGCCATAAAATCTATGCCCCTACCAAATTTCAAAAGGATTGGTTAATTTTTGTTCGACTTATGGCGTTAAAAGTATCCTAGACAAATTAAATGAAAAAGGGCGGAGCCACGCCCATTTTAAAATTTTATTTTATTTTTGTATTTTGTTGCACCATATCATTACTGGAGTTGAATCTTGACATAATTTACTTATATACTGTAAAGATATTAAATTTTTTGTTAAAATTTTACTTTTAAAAAATTTTTTTTTTTAAAAGTGGGCGTGGTCCTTCTCCGATTTTGCTAATTTTTATTAGGCGTACATATAGTAATAAGAGTAACGTTCCTGCCAAATTTCATCATGATATCTTCAACGACTGCCAAATTACAGCTTGCAAAATTTTAAATTACTTTCTTTTAAAAGTGGGCGGTGCCACGCCCATTGTCCAAAATTTTACTAATTTTCTATTTTGCGTCATAAGTTCAACTCATCTACCAAGTTTCGTCGCTTTATCGGTCTTTTGTAATGAATTATCGCACTTTTTCGGTTTTCCGAAATTTTCGATATCGAAAAAGTGGGTGTGGTTATAGTCCGATATCGTTCATTTTAAATAGCAAATTGAGATGAGTGCTCAGGAACCTACATACCAAATTTCATCAAGATACCTCAAAATTTACTCAAGTTATCGTGTTAACGGACGGACGGACGGACGGACGGACATGGCTCAATCAAATTTTTTTTCGATCCTGATTATTTTGATATATGGAAGTCTATATCTATCTCGATATACTCTGTGAGCTCTGCTCAACTGAGTATAAAAAAAATCGCCGCTAGGTGGCGCAAGGATCGAGATATTCGCAAAATTCGCATTTGTGGTCCGATTTGGCTCATATTTGGAACACATAATGCATGCAAGAATAGAAATCGACCTGTGAAAAAAATCGCCGCTAGGTGGTGCATGGATCGAGATATTTGCAAAATTCGCATTTGTGGTCCGATTTGGCTCATATTTGGAACACGTAATACATGCAATAAAAAGCGACTTATGAAAAAAAAATCGCCGCTAGGTGGCGCAAGGATCGAGATATTCACAAAAATCGTATTTGTGGTCCGACTTGGCTCATATTTGGAACACATAGTACATACAAGAATAGAAAGCGACCTATCAAAAAAAAATCGCCGCTAGGTGGCGCAAGGATCGAGATATTCACAAAAATCGTATTTGTGGTCCATATTTGGAACACATAATACATACATGAATAGAAAGCGACCTATGATGCCCGATTTGGCTCATATTTGGAACAAATATTGTATACAGTCCAGTAGAAGTGACATCAAAATATTTTAGAGTTGGAGGAGGAACAAGCATATGTGGCGCAGAGTCGAGTAAAGTCTTTGGAAGGATTATGTATTGAGGACTTAGGTTGTAACAAATTGTCAGGAAAGAGTCCTTGTAATAATGAGTCACTAAATGAACTAAATAGAATGAGAAATAATAGGCATTTAAATAAAGACTAAAAACTTGAAAATAAAATAATTAAAAAAAAAATTTAAATTAAACGGTTTTATTGAAAACAATACTTACATGAAATAATAATAATACGAAAAGCTAGAAAATAATTAGGTAGGTCCTAGGTACTAGTCATCACACTCCTTATCAATCTAGGGCGTTGATCAGACAATTAAAAGCGTTGGACGAGTCATATTTTTATTGATAGTCATAAGTAAAACCAACTGAACCTTAATCAGGTTATGCTACGCCTCACATTTTTAGAAATTTCACGCGCCCAACGCTTTTATTTAATTGTCTGGTCAACGCCCTAGATTGATAAGGAGTGTGATGACTAGTACCTAGGACCTAACTAATTATTTTCTGGCTTTTCGTATTATTATTATTTCATGTAAGTATTGTTTTCAATAAAACCGTTTAACTTACAATTTTTTTTTAATTATTTTATTTGTCTTTGTTATTTGACAGACTTAAGGATGCCCAACATCATTAGAGAGGTTGCAGTTCTTAATATACTCCTGAAAAATGGTTTTTATCAAGGTCTCAAATTTAATGGTCTCATGGATCTTCTGTGAGTAAAATGTGACACCTCGGTATATCGAACTCACTGTGGTGGGAAGATTGTTGGTATAACATAACGCTCCAATATACCTGATAAACAAATTTGTGAAAAATTTTTTTTTGTACGATGGTGAGTTGGAATCATTCAGTCATTTCATTTTTATCTAAGGAAAAAACAAAAGGAGGGATAGGAAAGGAAGGATTGGAACTAAGCTGTGAATTTTTTATCGAGGTGTATATGCTTTGCTACGAAGGATTATAGACGCATTATACATGTGTTTTCAAAGTGTTATGAATTTGATATTGAGAGCAAAAGTTATCGATGAATTATCGAACTTTGTCAACATGTTATCGTTTTTAATGCTTTAGCTATAGTAGTAATTCAATATTGATAGACCTAATACATGCGTGGTTCCAGGGGGAGGGGGAACTTTTTTTTGTATTGACTGTAATGAAGTATATAATACAAATCTACATAGTAGTTTCTTATCACAAAATGGATTTTTACTAATTTTTAATTTTTCTTGTTTTTTACGTTCTAGTAAAAATGAGTGATAAGAAACTACTATGAAAATTTGTATTATATACTTCATTACAATCAATACATCAGTAGTGATGTTAGTAAATGATCAACAAAAAACATTAAAACAAGCTACGCTTATATACTTTAACACATCAATCATCATTTACACATATACATGGAAGGCGACGAAAAGTACATGCACACATATAACCAGCAGCTCGAAGTTAAGAGATATCTCACACACACAAACGTAGTCATCAGCCGAAGTTCTTACTCATACATACACATGTTTATAACTAAATTACCAAGCAGGAGATACAACAGTTCTAGAAGGTGAAACGTCTAGACCTTTGGAGAAATATGCGGACGAGGCAACATAGAGCATAAAAGCAGCGCAAGCTGAGTAATAATCAATCAGTTTTGATTTAGACACGTTATTGGTTGTGAAGTATAATTGTGACGTACTACTACCAAAGTAATCTAAGTAAAGACCAGTTTGCAATACTGAATATTGAAGTGATGTATTCAACAGTTTAGCGATTCGAACGATAGCAGAAGGTGCATAAATATCAAAAATCCCCAGAATTCCTTACAATATTAACAGCGAGCTGAATGCGTTGATACCAATTCCTTTATGCACTTAATACACTATTACATTGCCGCTTGGTGACGCTTTCTTGCAAAGTGAATTTTATAATTCAGGCACAAAAGTCCCGGCACGCCAACCCCTTTTTTGTATTTGTTGCTCTTTTGCAAGTTTCTTTCAAGCTGTTTAGTGAATGTTTTATTATAAAAAATAATAGAAACAAAAGCAGTTTAATAAAAAATAAAAACAGGTCGGTGTACTTATTATTCACGCGTGTGAAGTTATACTTCTTTGTCATCATTAAAAAATATTTTTCAATTGCATGCAAATAATTATTTACAATAAAATAATAAAAGGGCTGGAAAAGATAGTCGAAAAGGTCAATAAAGTAGAGCTTAAATTTGAGAAATTAAATAAACAAAAATATTTATTTTCTTACGTTAAGAGTAACATAAATTTTCGAACAAATCGAATATTATTATTTTTCAATTATGGCAACTGCCATAGCATCTTCCGGTAATGACTGAATCGGAACTTCAGTTATCAGTGGCTTTTGATATAAAGGTAGCCCTTTATGTGCCAAATTTCAGGCTAATCAAACCATGAATAGAATTTTTTTGAATAGGTCGGTACACTTCACTGAAAAAAGGTTTTGTATATAATAATCTAGGCAAAGGAGATAGCTATATACCTAATTTAAGGCAAATCGAATCGTGAATTGAATTGGTTCGAATCGATCGCTTCCGGGTACACTTCCCATAAAGAAACTTAAAAGGAACACTCTCCTGACTGCTGCGAAGCTATCCTGCAAATTTTAATAAAATCGGCAGAGTGGTTTCACAGTCCATAAGCTGCATACAAATATTAGCATACATGTATATTTACTTAAAATAAAGTCGCTATTGAAGGTCAAACTTTTAGAAAAATAATTGTTATAATAAAATGATAAAACAGGAAAAAACAGGATAAAACGACAAAAAAATCGTTGAAATTGACTAGAAAAGTATAAAGAAAAGTAGTAGTACAGTAAAAGAGCTATGCGCCAATACTCGGTAGCGTCCTCTAAATATTCTTCAAAAAAAAGTTTGAAATATAATGAAATAGTTTCTCAGGATAGGGAAACAATTGAGATGGCGGACTGCAAAAAAAATAAAAAAAAAAGAAAAATGCACTCGTATAAGGACCAATCTAATATATATACATACATACAAACATACAAAAAAACAGAAATTTTGTTTCAGTATTTTAACGAAACGTTTAAAATTTATAACAAAAGAGCATTTTTCAAGAGATATATGCATTCTTACACATTAACAACATTAACATGCACAAATGTGTATATATGCCAAGCTGATATGAAATAAGGAATACATACATACATACCCATAAATCTACTCCCGGAGCCCGGATTTAAATAAAGCTAGCGAATGCTGGATTTTTCACCATTCGAACTAATTCAACATGGACATATATATATGACACTTAATGTGCTGTGGTGAAAGTCCCACTCAAAGTAAGTATGCTCGTACAATTCATAGCAAATACCCACACGAGCTGCATTTTCAACCTGTTAATTTTTTGTTACTATCTGTTAATTTTATGTTACCTCTAAAATTTCGCTCTCATCATTTTTTCATAAATCGCCTAAGGAAGTATAACTTCTAAAACATTAAAATGAAAGTTATGCGTAAGCTTCCTTTTGCCGTGAGCCGCGTTATTTATGTATGTTGGACTATGGATTTGAGTGGATTGAAAGTAAAAATAGAAAAAAAAATATATATTTTGCAAATTACTTCGAGCTGCTACTACTTTACTTGCACTTAAAAAAAAAAATGTAAGGCGCGTTAATCTCCGAAGAGATCTAAGGCCGAGCTTCTCTTCCAATTTGCGTCGTGCTCCTCTTGATTTTCCCTACAAATTGGCCGGAGGGGACCTACATGTTTTATGCCGACTCCGAACGGCATCTGCAAGGCAGATGAGTTTTCACTGAGAGCTTTTCATGTCAGAAATACACCCGGAGCGCTTGCCAAACACTGCCGAGGGGCGACCCCGCTTAGAAAAATTTTCTTCTAATTGAAAAACCTTATTTCTAAAATTTTGATGTTGCTTTGCCCGGGAGTTGAACCCAGGGCATACGGTGTGATAGGCGGAGCACGCTACCATCACACCACGGTGGCCGCCAACTTACTTGCATTTGCTCGTTTCTAAAATTTGCTTCCATCTGGTAAATATTTTAATTTAGATGAGGGAGCAAATTTAAAATATACCATAATTTTGAAATTTCATTCCAGAAGGTAGATCGAAAGTATAAGTTTGGCTTAGTGAATCAAATTCAAATTTGGACCTTAAATTTTACCTTAAGCAGTAAAAGCAAATTTTTAAACTTAACTGTGCATGGCATACGCGACAAAAGTTGCTTACTGCATTACAAAAAATTTTACAGTTGAACGAACAAAACGAACTCGAATGAAAACGTTGAAATCTTAAAATATATTGAAAATATGTGGAGTTAGCAGCTTTTCGTAATTTTTAGGCGCTAATAATTTCAAACGATTTCGGAGACCAAGCCAAGTGCACAAATCGTATCCCATTTCCTCAGTATCAAAAACTCGTTTTGCGTGAAAAGTTGTGCAGGCAGCTTTTACCGCATCGTCGACGATGTTTAACATTGCTTGCTTCAAAAAGATTCAAGAACAAAAAAATTGTTTGATAAAGTATAATATTACGCAAACTGAGGTTACAAAATCTAACAAATCTGCTTTCATATTGGTTTATAAATGCAAAAAAGGCGTGGGTACCAAGTACGCGTCATGTACGAGGTGTTAGTGTTTTACCACATCGGCTTATCATCGTTACGGAATTATTGTCGTCGAACTATCGCCGAGCCATCGGCTTCTTATTGGCTTGTTATCAACGGCTTAACTGTTGCTCATCGATTTTATATCGAAGTTTTATCGGTATCAGTTTTCCAATAAACCGATGATTCATCGTTGATACGCCGATGACAAACTAGCAACACTCCGATAACTTTCCGATAGAAAGTCGACACTTTTTCGATAACAAACCGATAACACCTCCATAACAATCGAGAATTTTTGAAAAATGCCGATAGCAATTTCGATAACTAATCGAGTATCAAATCGATAGCTCGCAGATAACATATTGGATAAACTCGGATAACCATAGCTTTCCCAAAATCTTTCTCTAAATAATCTATAATATTTCATGTAATAATCCATATATCGATGTCTGTTTGAAAACAAACCAATAACTCGGCGGAAAATAATCGATAGTACATCGACCTTATAACATTTCGATAACAAATTGATAACTTGTCGGTGCATCGTCGCGCAACTATTACAAATTGATAAATCTTCGATAACAATCCGTAAAAACTTCGATAACAAATTTATAGCACGCCGTTCGGTTTCGGCTTTGACTTATTATCTTTCCCCTCCCCTCCTTTTCTTCCCACCAGAGAAAATAGGAGACGATTATGCACAGTGACAGCTTCAAACTACAAGTTTGCTAACTACCTCCAAAAACTGGTGCTGATCGGCTGCAAAGAGGGACAATTGATAAACTCACTTGTACCAACATCGCTGAAGTGTGGCCTTTCTGTTTTCAAATCAATTCATCAAAGTCTGCGACTATTTCAGAATCGAACCAGTTTAGAATACGTTAAAAAGGTCTGCGAATTACCACTTTGAAGGAAACTGCAATGTTAAAACTGGTAGTTGAAAACACTGCAAAGGGAAAAGAACTACTGAGACCAAATTGTACGGTTTCTTTCATTGCCTTTAATTGATTTACAAAGTGCTTTCGCCCGGGAAAAATCAAAAGAAGAGAGGAGTTGCATATGATCCATCAAACTGGAAAGGCGTGGACAGAAGCGCGGGGCTGCAACATTCTAAGATCATGTGCAAATTCTACTACATTACGATGGGCATACTGACTGGACATTGCTTATCAGTCTATGTGAGGTCTTTATTCACAGGCCGGTTAAACCTAACGAAACCTTCTTTCGCATGCCATGGTGTGATGGTAGCGTGCCCCGTCTACCACACCAAAGATCGTGGGTTCAAGTCCCGCTCAAAGCAACACCAAAAATTTATAAACAGGTTTTTCAATTAGAAAAGAGTGTTTCTAAGCGGGGCTGCCTTCGAGGGTGATTTGGCAAGCACTCCGAGTGTATTTTTTCCACGAAAAAGCTTGCCAGTGAGAACTCATCTGTCTTACGAATGCCGTTCGGCGGCGACGTAAAACATGTGCATTAGGGCGGGTCGATTTAAAAATCGCTCATTGCTCTGTGAAAATCTTATTCTAGGGATCAACATAAGAAACTTTGCCGACGGAACCATACCTCTAAAACGAATTCTGATGTCCCCCCCCCCCCCCCCCCCCCTTGGGTCGAACTTTTGGGTAGGGGCAATTTCAATTCTACCTGATGTGTCTTGTGGTGGCTTAAAAAAAACAGCACAAGCAATTTTACGATCTGCAATTGTGTCACAATGATGCCTTGGTTTTAAAAGGGGGTTGTAAAAACGCTAATTTCTAATGATGTTTTTTAATTTCTTTTCTATTACTAAGTTAAATTTATTTTTTCATTTACATATGTTCTGACTAAATAAATTTCTAAAGAGAAAAATAAACTCCAAAAAGAAAAAACATAGGCATTTCAAAGTGGGATTTTTCAAAATTTGCCCCTACGACCCAAAGGGGGGGGGGGGGACATCAGAATCCGTTTTAGAGGTATGGTTCCTTCGGCAAAGTTTCTTATTTTGATCCCTAGAATATGATTTTCACAGAGCAATGGGCGATTTTTTTGCCTCCCCATAAATCGCCCTGTCTAATGTGCATCCCGTTTCGCCGAAGTTTCTTGGGAGGTATATCGCGCCTTGTGTTTATTTTCTTTCCTTTCCCTTTATTTCCTTTGCGCTCCTTTCCTTTCCTTTTTTTTACTTTTCGATCCTTTATTATTTACATGCCCTTCGCTTCCTTGCTTTTATTTCCCATCTCCTTCCCTTTCTTTTCTTTCACTTTCTTTTCGTTTTACTTTCTTTCCCTTTCCATCCCTTACTTTCCTTTCAATACAAACTGAAAGACAGGGAGTAAGGAAAATCTTTTTATTTTTGGATTAAAATTGCAATTGTTTAAATAAATGTTATTAAAAATTGCAAATTAATACCCATTGTAAGGTAAAAATACTCACAACTTCTGTACGTACATTAATTAAATTTTTTTAAGGGAGTCGGTATACTTCGAAATACCCTTACTCAAAAATGTTCGCACATACAATTGTTGTAATCAAACAATTATATTCATTATGCTTCAAAAAACACACACTTTTACCTTAGAATTTATTATTGTTATCAAATACAAGGAACTTTAATTAGAAAGAGACCATTTGCAAAAATACCTAACGACTTACACCAAAGTACCTGTATCCAACTAAATGTAATAAATAAATTATATGACAATCACTTTGTGCGAAATATCACTGAAGGTGTTGCCATGAAGAGCCAAAACGGCCATGTAGCCAATAGGTATCTCAGCATTCCTTTACCTCCATACCAAACTAGCCAAATATAAATGAATAAGCACTGATTAGTACCTTCATAAAGTTGATTCCCCAGCAGAGTATGCCAAAAATTATTTGCTACTCTTAATTAGTGCCAAAAGTCATTTGTTAAGGAATTTCAAGTGGGCAGGAAATGTGAAGCAGGTTTTTATTAAAAATTTTCGGGATTAAATATGTGCTTAGCTTAACATAAATTACACACAGACGCAACTACTTGAATGATATTTATACCTTTCATGAACATGAAATGGTATATTAACTTTGGTCCGATGTTTGTAACGTTGAGAAATATAGAGATAGACTCACCATTAAGTATACCGAATTGATCAGGGCGACGAACTGAGTTGATATAGCAATGTCCGTCGGTCGGTCCGTCTGCCTGTTTGAACGCAAACTAGTCCCTCTCATATATCTCAATGAAATTTGGCACAAGGATGTATTTTTATATTATATTAGACATTTGTCGTATCCGGTAGGATCGGACCACTATAACATATATCTCCCATACAACCGATCGTTTAGATAAGACGATTTTGGTCATTCCTGCGGCAATTTAGAAAGTATAAACGTGAAACTCGGTGATATATATTCTAATATATCATAGAAGATATCATGACAAAATCACTTTGATCGGAGCTATATATAGTATATATCCCATACAACCGATCGTTCAGATAGAAAGATTTTTGGCCATTTCGCCCTTAATTTAGAAAGTATAAATGTGAAGCTCGGTGATATATATTTTAATATATCATAGAAGATTTTCGGAAAAAATCACTTTGATCGGAGCTATATGTATATAGTATATACCTATCCCATATAACCGATCGTTCAGATAGAAAGATTTTTAGCAATTTCTCCCTTAATCTCCAATATAAAAACGTTAAACTTGGTGATATTTAATCTAATATATCTGAAAAGATTTCCTGAAAAAATCACTTTGATCGGAGCTATATGTATATAGTATATACCTATCCCATACAACCGATCGTTCAGATAGAAAGATTTTTAGCAATTTCTCCCTTAATCTCCAATATAAAAACGTTAAACTTGGTGGTATTTATTCTAATGTATCTTAGAAGATTTCCTGAAAAATCACTTTGATCGGAGCTATATGTATATAGTATATACCTATCCCATACAACCGATCGTTCAGATAGAAAGATTTTTAGCAATTTCTCCCTTAATCTCCAATATAAAAACGTTAAACTTGATGATATATATTCTAATGTATAATAGAAGATTTACTGTAAAAATCACTTTGATCGGAGCTATATGTATATAGTATATACCTATCCCATACAACCGATCGTTCAGATAGAAAGATTTTTGGCCATTTCTCCCTTAATTTAGAAAGTATAAACATGAAACTTGGTGATATATATTTTAATATATCATCGAAGATTTTATGAAAAAATCACTTTGATCGGAGCTATATGTATATAGTATATACCTATCCCATACAACCGATCGTTCAGATAGAAAGATTTTTAGCCATTTCTCCCTTAATTTCCAATATAAAAACATTAAATTTGGTGATATTTATTCTAATATATCTTACAAGATTTCCTGAAAAAATTATTTTGATTGGAGCTACATGTATATAGTATATACCTATCCCATACAACCAATCGTTCAGATAGAATTGAGAGATTGGCCAAAAATCTCCCATACAACCGATCGTTAAGATACGACGATTTTGGTCATTCCTGCCGCAATTTAGAAAGTATAAACATGAAACTCGGTGATATATATTCTAATATATCATAGAAGATATCCTGACAAAATAACTTTGATCGGAGCTATATATAGTATATATCCCATACAACCGATCGTTCAGATAGAAAGATTTTTAGCCATTTCTCCCTTAGTTTCCAAAATAAAAACGTGAAACTTGATGATATATATTCTAATATATCATAGAAGATTTCCTGTAAAAATCATTTCAGTCGGAGGTATAATATATATCCAATAAAACCGATCGTTCAGATAAGGGGGTCTTTGGCCATTTTTTATTTTATATGTATCTTAAAAATCGTTTAGGTATGTACATCTGTTCACTATATATTTCTTGTCTTATACATCCAATTATTTGGAGATTACGAACGGGGTAAGATTATTGTTCAGCCCCATTCATGAAAGGTATGAAGTCTTCGGCAAAGCCGAAGACATTCCCGTCCTTACTTTCTTGTTGTTTGTTTTTGGTTGGCTACACAGTTTTACTGCATTTGCTTTAGACTTAAAACCTTATGCAAATGAATATAGTGGCATACTTACTTACATACTTACAAATATATTGCACCCATATACACACAGATAGGAGCCAAACACAATAAATTCTTTTGCAATGTTTGTGAATAAGTGAATGTGATTGTGGGAGAGTGTAGGAGTTAAGTGCTTAAGTATTGAAAAACGTGTAGCATACATTTTGGCAAATTTCCATGTAGTCCTTTAGTGCTAATGCAAGCAAAGGTCTAGACTGACTGCAATATGGGAAAGCTGTTAAAAAAGAACAAAAATGATCAGTTCAGCGGTCTTGGTTACGTTTACGGACTGCGCCGCTGCCATAACTTTTGGTTTATACTTACAAGTTTTGTTTATATCTATTCTGCTTACTGATATCGAAAATGTCGAAAAATGGAAAATGAGGATATTTCATAAACGAATAAAAGGATATGTCGCGATAAGTGCATTGCTTTTATGGCGTAAATAATATACAAATTTAGAGTAATTTTGAAAAAGGGTATGGTACCACTCATTATAAATTAATAGAGCAATTCTCTCAGTATAGATAACGAAGTAAACATAGAAAACAACCTACCAGACAAGTGATCTCTGTAATATAGGAATTACAACTTGACAGCCCTCATAATACGGTCATGAATGTAATGTGCAGAAAAGAGAGAGATTGGAAACGGGAACATAAAAGGAAAGCGAAGACACAAGTAAGGAAGCCTTAGTTCGGGTGAAACCGAACATTACATACCCAGCTGTACGCTTGAAATGCTGTTGTTGTTTGTTTTGTGTGCTTAATAGTGTTACAAGGCTGCGCAATAATACATATACATATGGTTCTATTCTGAACTAATTTTTCTTCGAGTTATAAGTCCACATGGGAAATGAAATACCATTGATATAAAGCTCTTTTTTGCAAAGATATAGCTTATATTCGCCCATGACCCTTTTAAAAATGGCTTATACAAAAGTGGGTGTGGTTCTTAACCGAATTCGTTAATTTTTCTTCAAAGCATTCCTTATAGTAAAGGCAACCTCTCTGCCGAATTTCGTTACGATAGGTTTAACTATTTTTGATTTATGATTAATAATATTTTATCACAAGTGGGCGGTGCCACGCCCATTAAAAATTTTTTTTTTTTAATTTTTATCGAGAGCCTCAATACGTCAAATTTCAACATTCTAGGTGTATTATTTACTAAATAATCAGGTTGTTAGTGGTTTCCAAAATGTTATATATATAAAAAGTGGGCGTGGTTGTCATCCAATTTCCCTCATTTTCAATACCAAGCTATTCTGGGTTCAGGTAAGCTCGTGTGCCAAATTTGGTGAAGATATCTCAATATTTACTCAAGTTATCGTGTTAACTGTCAGACGGACGGACGGATAGACGGACGGACATGGCACAATAAAATTTTTTTTCGATACTGATGATTTTGGTATATGGAAGTCTATATTTATCTCGATTCCTTTATACCTGTACAACCAACCGTTATCCAATGGAAGTTATAATAACTTGTGTACAAGTATAGCTGGGTACAAAAACAGAGGAAATGGGAAGAAAAGGTAGAGGCTTCTTCCTCTAAGTCGGGAAGTCGGAAAAGTAACAAGAACAAGAGAAAGATGGAGAGTGAGAGTAAAAGTAAAAATGATAGTAAAATGTAAGAATAAGTAGTAAAATAAAGAATAAGGATAACTTTTCGGGTAATGGTGAGAGATAGAATTGGAAAGGAGCAAGAGGTGGATGAGTAAGAGGAAAAGCGGGAAGATTTACGGAGGAATGGAAGGCATAGGGAAATTTAATGAGCCGAGTTAGATTAAATGGAAAATGCAGAGGGGAAAGGAGAGGAGAGTGGTTAGACATATGAGAGGCAGGTGGATAGATAGAGAAATTCAGAACAGTGTTTCTCTGGTTTGATCATACGGCTGGTAGTATTTCATGTTTGTCTTAATGTTTCCAGAGATAGCTAGAGCTGTTTGAAATAAAGTTCTGATAAGCCAATTTTTTCTTGCCATTAGCTAAATCTATAAGCTCTGATTTGTTAAAGCATCATTGCTGTAAAACCTCTGCCGCTTTGTATTTTTACACCAAACCCTTCTTTTCTGCTCCGAGCCTACTTCAACGATGGTTAACATAAATAAATGGTGGATCTTGGGATCGTATACCATCAATTTCGAGTTTCATTTCTATTCGCTGCTCTTTAGTATCGATGTGAGTAGCAAGATGGTTCGGGCTAATTGGATGATTTGCAGCCAGGACATATATTCGGCTATTTTTCAAGGGAGCCTCCCTATACCGGGTCTTCTAGAGAAGTAACGATAGCATTACGGCAGCAGGGGTCACTGCTGTATGGTTTTCCCCACCATATTTAATATAAGACCGCAGAGCCTGCCTTTCGGGAAGTTGATCGTACTGCCAATACGAAAAACTCAAAATCTTTTTTTAAAAATAAAGACAATACACCGGAAATGGAGTTGAGATCCATGAAAGACAAAATTGCCACAAGCCATGTG
This sequence comes from Eurosta solidaginis, assembly GCF_040869045.1. Lineage (NCBI taxonomy): Eukaryota > Metazoa > Arthropoda > Insecta > Diptera > Tephritidae > Eurosta > Eurosta solidaginis. The sequence continues at coordinate 28,780,991 of NC_090319.1, forward strand.
TCATATACGAGTAGCGAAAGAAGTGGAGAGTTAAAGACTTCTCTTAAGGAACAGCAGGTATAAGCAAAGTAGTAAAGTAGGGAAAGGGTACGGAGTAGTGCGTGTAAGAGAGTTCTCTGGCTGTTCAACGCTTGGGAGCAGTGGTCGGACAATTGTGTACGTGTGAACACCAAACATAGTTCGTTATCCAGGCAGACAAATGACCAACTGGTTGTACGGAGATATAACGATTTTAAATTTTTGTTGTAAAGCCAGGCCCACCAATGCTACAACTTGCTATTTTGCAAGTAATATGCGCACTCCTTTCCCAAAACGGTGTTTCTTCAATTTTTAACTTTATTTTTCAATCTTTTTTACTATTTCTTTCACTCTCTCTTAATTTGTATCCTATAGTATTCCTCTCTCTTTTAACTGAACTATCTTCTGTACTTCGCGTGGACGTATTCTGCGTCAAAAAGCTTTTGCATATTTCAACATATGCATTGGTGGCGGGTGGATGTGTTAAAGCTTTTGACATACATAGTATATATGTAATAAAATTGCATTTGTGACTTAAGATCAAATCTATATGCAAGCACATACAAACAAACATACATGTAAAATCAAACATAGGCTAAATTATACATTCATCTTACATTTATAGCTTCTAGCCAATGAGGACAGTCTTGCCAAAAGCAAACATTTTAATTTTTGCAAAAGAACAGCACGCCAGGAAATGGGTTGGTCCATAATAATTTTTTTCAATTATTTATGCCTGAAAACGAATTTCCGTCGCTAGGCTGTCACACACATGCACAGAGTGGTGGGAAGTGGGTACATGAAAAATAACAAATTTTATGCCCTTTTACGTATAAGTACAAAAAAATCATACACATATACTTGTATAAACTACTACATATATATATGTACATGTGAATATACATGAAAGTTAACTAACAATTCACTGATAATCTTTACCATCCTCGTAGGAGGCCCTAAGCAAATAACATACAACTACAACAATGGGCGTTAACAGGAAATATATTAAAGAGGCTGTACATACATACACATATACATCAAATTTTATTTTTATACCTTTCATGAAAATGAAATTGTATATTAACTTTGGCACGAATCTCAGAATTCTAAGTCCTTAAAGGTGAAATAGATAGACCCACCATTAAGTATACCGAAATAATCAGGATGAAGAGCTGAGTTGATTTAGCCATGTCCGTCTGCCTGTTTGTATGCAAACTAGAACCTCAATTTTTGAGATATCTTGATAAAATTTTGTGAGCGGGTGTATTTAGGTGTCCGATTAGAGATTTGTCGAAACCGGCCGGATCGGACCACTATAGCATATATCCTCCATAGAATCGATTTTTCAGAAAAAGAGGATTTTTGTCATATCTTCCTCATTTTATCAGATTGAAGCTTCAAACATTACCATATGCTTTCGTACATTGCACATATTGTTGTGTGAAAAAATGGATGAGACCGGTCTATATATAGTATATATCCACCACAATCGATTGTTCAGATAAGAAACTTTTCGTAATTACTGCCCCATATTAAGAGCTAGAGGCTTCCAATTTCAACGAATGCTTACGTATATAGCATATATTGTTTTCTGAAAAAATCATAGAGATGAGTGGTATATATAGTATATATATGGTGGTATATATAGCATATATTGTAACGATTTTACTGAAACTCCTCTTATTTGCAACCTTCTGCTAACGTTCGAATCACTAAACTGTTGAATAAATAACTCCAATATTGGATAATGCAAAATGTTCTTTATTAGACTACTTCAAAATAACGCTACTTCTCAACAGATAGCGTGCTTAAATCAAACCGATTACCATGCCCCAGCTGGCGCTGCTTCTATACTATTCGGTTTCCTCGTTTGCATATTTCTATGCGTTTCTAGAATTTACTATTTGTTTACCAGTATAAACTCACCAGCTATAACTCAGATGCACGTTATAGCTTCTCATATGCGCGTGTATATGTGAGTGATACTTCCACTCCGCTGCTTTTATGGATATATGTTGGTGTTGATGTGCATACAAGTCACTCCTTAGTATTGGCTTAGAGATGATAGTATCCCTTAGCGTTGCTAATATTCGTCACATTATATATAGTATATATATATATATTTTCGCAATTTCAGCCCCATTTCAACAGTTAGAAGCTTCAAATTTCACCAAATGCTTACGAAATATAGCATACATTGTTGTCTGAAAAAATCATAGAGATCAGTGGTATATATAGTAAATATCTCATACAACCGATTGTTCAGATAAGAAACTTTTCGCACTTTCTGCCCCATTTTAACAGCTAGAAGCTTCAAATTTCACCAAATGCATACGTATATAGCATATATTGTTGCTGAAAAAATCATAGAGATCGGTGGTATATATATTATATACCCCATATAAACTGTAATTTTTGCCCCTTTTTTACGGCTAGAAGCTTCAAATTTCATCAAGTACTTAAGTTTACGTCATATATTGTTGACGTACGTGATTCGTAGTCATATTTTTTACATGCAGACCACAAAAAACCTGAAACTTTGCATCGTCGCACAAAGTAACTACCTATTTTTATACTCAGTTGAGCAGAGCTCACAGAGTATATTAAGTTTGATTGGATAACGGTTGGTTGTACATATATAAAGGAATCGAGATAGATATAGACTTCCATATATCAAAATAATCAGGATCGAAAAAAAATTTGATTGAGCCATGTCCGTCCGTCCGTCCGTCCGTCCGTCCGTTAACACGATAACTTGAGTAACTTTGAGGTATCTTGATGAAATTTGGTATGTAGGTTCCTGAGCACTCATCTCAGATCGCTATTTAAAATGAACGATATCGGACTATAACCACGCCCACTTTTTCGATATCGAAAATTTCGAAAAACCGAAAAAGTGCGATAACTCATTACAAAAGACAGATAAAGCGACGAAACTTGGTAGATGGGTTGACGTTATGACGCAGAATAGAAAATTAGTAAGATTTTGGACAATGGGCGTGGCACCGCCCACTTTTACAAGAAGGTAATTTAAAAGTTTTGCAAGCTGTAATTTGGCAGTCGTTGAAGATATCATGGTGAAATTTGGCAGGAACGTTACTACTATTATTCTATATGTGCTAAATAAAAATTAGCAAAATTGGATGAAGAACACGCCCACTTTTTAAAAAAAAAATTTTTCTAATTCAAATTTTAACAAAAAATTTAATATCTTTACTGTATATAAGTAAATTAAGTCAAAATTCAACTCCAGTAATGATATGATGCAACAAAATTCAAAAATAAAAGAAAATTTTAAAATGGGCGTGGCTCCGCCCATTTTCATTTAGTTTGTCTAGAATACTTTTATTGCCATAAGTCGAACAAAAATTTACCAATCCTTCTCAAATTTGGTAGGAGCATAGATTCTTTGACGGTAACTGTTCTTTGTGAAAATGGGTGAAATCGGTGGAAGCCACGCCCAGTTTTTATACACAGTCCACCGTCTGTCCTTCCGCTCGGCCATTAACACAATAACTTGAGCAAAATCCGATATATCTTTACTAAACTTAGCCCACGTACTTACCTGAGCTTACTTTTTCTTGGTATAAAAAATGGGCGAAATCTGACCATAACCACGCCCACTTTATCGATATCGAAAATTACGAAAAATGAAAAAAATGCCATAATTCTATACCAAATACGAAAAAAGTGATGAAACATGGTAACTGGATTGGTTTATTGACGCAAAATATAACTTTGGAAAAAACTTTGTAAAATGGGTGTGACACCTACCATATTAAGTAGAAGAAAATGAAAAAGTTCTACAAGGCGAAATCAACAGCCCTTGGAATCTTGGCAGGAATACTGTTAGTGGTATTGCATATATAAATAAATTAGCAGTACCCGACAGATGATTTTCTGGATCACCTGGTCCACATTTTGGTCGATATCGCGAGAACGCCTTCACATATACATCTAAGGGCCACTCGCTTTTAAAACCCTCATTAATACCTTTAATTTGATATCCATATCGTACAAAAACATACCAGAGTCACCCCTGTCCCACCCTAATGGCGATATCTCAAAAAGGCGTCCACCTATAGACCTAATGCCCCCACCCTCTTAAAATGCTCAGTAACACCTTTCGTTTGATACCCATACCGTACAAACATTCTGGAGTCACCCCTGGCCCACCCTAATGGCGATATCTCGAAAAGGCGTCCACCTATAGACCTAGTGTCCACTCCCTCTTAAAATGCTCAGAAACACCTTTCGTTTGATACCCATATCGTACAAACATTCTAGAGTCACCCCTGGCCCACCCTAATGGCGATATCTCGAAAAGGCATCCACCTATAGACCTAATGCCCACTCCCTATTAAAATGCTCAGTAACAGCTTTCGTTTGATACCCATATCGTACAAACATTCTAGAGTCATACCTGGCCCACCCTAATGGCGATATTTCGAAAAGGCGTCCACCTATAGAACTAAGGATTACTCCCTTTTAAAATACTCATTACCACCTTTCATTTGATACCCATATCGTACAAACACATCCTAGAGTCACCCTGGCCCACCCTAATGGCGATATCTCGAAAAGGCGTCCACCTATAGACCTAATGTCCACTCCCTCTTAAAATGCTCAGTAACACCTTTCGTTTGATACCCATATCGTACAAACATTCTAGAGTCACCCCTGGCCCACCCTAATGGCGATATCTCGAAAAGGCGTCCACCTATAGACCTAATGTCCACTCCCTCTTAAAATGCTCAGTAACACCTTTCGTTTGATACCCATATCGTACAAACATTCTAGAGTCACCCCTGTCCCACCCTAATGGCGATATCTCGAAAAGGCGTCCACCTATAGACCTAATGCCCACTCCCTCTTAAAATGCTCAGTAACACCTTTCGTTTGATACCCATATCGTACAAACATTCTAGAGTCACACCTGGCCCACCCTAATGGCGATATCTCGAAAAGGCGTCCACCTATAGAACTAAGGATTACTCCCTTTTAAAATACTCATTACCACCTTTCATTTGATACCCATATCGTACAAACACATTCTAGAGTCACCCTGGCCCACCCTAATGGCGATATCTCGAAAAGGCGTCCACATATAGACCTAATGCCCACTCCCTCTTAAAATGCTCAGTAACACCTTTCGTTTGATACCCATACCGTACAAACATTCTAGAGTCACCCTTGGTCCAGCTTTATGGCGATATCTCGAAAAGGCGTCCACCTATAGAACTAAGGATTACTCCCTTTTAAAATACTCCTTACCACCTTTCATTTGATACCCATATCGTACAAACACATTCTAGAGTCACCCCTGGCCCACCCTAATGGCGATATCTCGAAAAGGCGTCCACCTATAGACCTAATGCCCACTCCCTCTTAAAATGCTCAGTAACACCTTTCGTTTGATACCCATATCGTACAAACATTCTAGAGTCACCCCTGGCCCACCTTTATGGCGATATCTCAAAAAGGCGTCCACCTATAGAACTAAGGATTAATCCCTTTTAAAATACTCCTTACCACCTTTCATTTGATACCCATATCGTACAAACACATTCTAGAGTCACCCCTGGCCCACCCTAATGGCGATATCTCGAAAAGGCGTCCACCTATAGACCTAATGTCCACTCCCTCTTAAAATGCTCAGTAACACCTTTCGTTTGATACCCATATCGTACAAACATTCTAGAGTCACCCCTGGCCCACCCTAATGGCGATATCTCGAAAAGGCGTCCACCTATAGACCTAATGCCCACTCCCTCTTAAAATGCTCAGTAACACCTTTCGTTTGATACACATATCATACAAACACATTCTAGAGTCACCCCTGGCCCACCCTAATGACGATATCTCGAAAAGGCGTCCACCTATAGACCTCATGCCCACTCCCTCTTAAAATGCTCAGTAACACCTTTCGTTTGATACCCATACCGTACAAACATTCTAGAGTCACCCCTGGCCCACCCTAATGGCGATATCTCGAAACGGCGTCCACCTATGGAACTAAGGATCACTCCTTTTCAAAATACTCATTAACAGCTTTCATTTGATACCCATATCGTACAAACACATTATAGAATCACCCCTGGTCCACCTTAATGGGGACATCTCGAAAAGGCGTCCACCGATAGACCTAAGGCCCACTCCCTCTTAAAATGCTCAGTAACACCTTTCATTTGATACCCATATCGTACAAACAAATTCTAGAGTCAGCCCTGGTCTACCTTTATGGCGATATCCCTAAATGGCGTTCATCCATAGAACTATGGCCTACTCTCTCTTAAAATACTCTTTAATACCTTTCATTTGATACACATGTTATACAACCACATTCCAGGGTTACCCCAGATTGATTTTCCTTATTTTGTCTCCATAGCTCTCAACTGAGTATGTTATGTTCGGTTACACCCGAACTTAGCCTTCCTTACTTGTTTATTTTTTATTTACCTTAAAAATCGTTTAGGTATGTAAATCTGTTCACTATATATTTCTTATCTTATACGATTGGGATAATATTATTGTTCAGCCCCATTCATGAAAGGTATGAAGTCTTCAGCACAGCCGAAGACAGTGCCGTCCTTACTTGTTCTTACTCTGTTACACAATATTTTTGGGTTTAAAAATTTTGTAAGTAACATGACAGAGGCGGCACCGGAAATTGCCTCGTTATTCTGTCTGGCATTTCCTGTTACAAACATTTACACATATTTATACGAATACATGGCCATAATCATTCTATATAAGTAATCCTTTTATAGATTTACGGTATGTATTTTAAATGTATGCTGTGATTTTTGGCAGAGTATTTAGTTTCATGGTTATCGCGCCTTACATTTATTTATTTTGTTTACTAGCAGACCCGGCAGACGTTGTCCTGCCCTAAATTTGGCCTATCTGCATATATTTTAATAAGCTTTTTCCGTCTAACTCTGCTTTACCCCTCTACACTTTTTCCTAATCGTTTTACTCACTCCTCCCTCCGTCTTTTTCGCTTCATCTCCATCTTCGTCTCTTTCTATCTCTATCTCTTTCTCAGTCTCCTTCTCTCTTTTCTCTTCTCTCAAGTGTATCTCCTTCTTCTTCATCTCTTATTGCCATTCCCAGAGGGTGGTATGTATTTTATACCAGTCCCATTCCGAGTCTCAGTCCGAGTCCCACTCCGAGTCTCAGTCTCAGTCACAGTCCTAGTCCTAATCCCAGTCCCAGTCCGTCTCTGGTATATTTCCCGGAAAAAAGCATCGTAAATACTAATATAGGCAAATTTATATACGAAATTTCAGGCAAACCGAATAGGACGTATGTAAATAGGTATGTGGGTATTATTAATTCCTGTCTTTATTTCGGCTTCGCATGCATATTTATCTGTTTTGCCAGGTTGATGCGACTAAATCGAATGTCACAATGAACTTTAGAGCTCTCAGCAACAGCTTTCATTGGATATCCATAATACGCACACATTCTAGGGGTATCCGTGTCCACGTTTTAGCCTATATCTCGAGACCCTAGTCACTCAGTGGTGTAAAATTTACTCTGTATTATAGCACACATCAACAACTTCAATTTGATACCCATAATATAAAAACACATTCTAGGTGTATCCGGGTCCACGTTTTGGGCTATATATCGAAACCCTAGCCTCCCAGTTGTATGAAAATTATCCTGTATTACAGCACTCATCAACAGCTTTCATTTGATATCCATATTTCCATATTGTATAAACACATTCTAGGTGTATCCGGGTCCATGTTTTGGCCTATATCTCGAGACCGTAGTCACCCAGCGGTGTAAAAATTACTCTGTACTAAAGCATACATCAACAGCTTCAATTTGATACCCATAATGTAAAAACACATTCTAGGTGTATCCGGGTCCACGTTTTGGGCTATATATCGAGACCCTAGCCTCCCAGTTTTATGAAAATTATCCTGTATTATAGCACTCATCAACAGCTTCAATTTGATGTCCATATTGTATAAACACATTCTAGGGGTACCCGGGTCCACGGTTTGGGCTATATATCGAGACCCTAGCCTCCCAGTTGTATGAAAATTATCCTGTATTACAGCACTCATCAACAGCTTCAATTTGATGTCCATATTGTATAAACACATTCTAGGGGTACCCGGGTCCACGGTTTGGGCTATATATCGAGACCCTAGCCTCCCAGTTGTATGAAAATTATCCTGTATTACAGCACTCATCAACAGCTTTCATTTGATATCCATATTGTATAAACACATTCTAGGCGTATCCGGGTCCACGTTTTGATCTCAAGACCCTAGGCACATAGCGAAAAAAAAGGTAGACGTTGGCCGATTCTCAGACCTACCCAATATGCTCATAAACTTTCATGATAATCGGTTCAGCCGTTTCGGAGGAGTTAAGCCTCTAACACCGTGACAGAAGAATTTTATATATTAGATTTATTTACATTCAGCGGAAGTAGATACTTACATATTTGGAAAATTTTTTCTGTAAACAGAGGAACGCTGCAAGGTGGGGTTTTATTACCAATGTTGTGGACGCTGGATATGAACCAACTGTATTGGCGGTTCAAGACAAGACTAGCCAACTTCATGGCGTACGAAGATAGCATTTCAGTCAATATTCGTGGCAGATGTCTGTCTACAATCAGCTCCTGATTGATGTACATACCTAGGCATCCCAAATTGGACAAGACCTAAGCTGGTAGGGACACTAACAAGATAAGTGCAGAAAAATTAACTGGCAGCTTAACTAGATAGATTGCCGACCGCCGTAGTGTGTGGGCGTTTTTTTAAGCGGTGTTGCCCTTCGTCAGTGATTTGGCAAGCGCTCTGAGCGTATTTCTGCCATGAAAATCTTCTCACACACAAACTCGTCTGACTTGCAGATGACGTCCGCCAATTTTAGGAAAAATTTAAAAGGAGGACGACGCAAATTGGTAGAGAAGTTGAGCCTAAAATCTCGTCAGAGGTTACCACACCTTGCATTTTTTTTTATACTAGATAGTAAGTTGTCGTGGAAACTCCATGTGATGTAGAAGAGCGAGCGAAAAAATCCTCCATGGCTCCATCGGAGTTACACTAGAGTTAGGAGCTTAGCGCTACGTTGCGGAAATAGTAGAACATACTACGCGGGTATATACCGATTTTTTTCAAATTAACGGAAGTAGGCTGGTTTTCTGTTTACCGTGTCAATCAAAAAATAGGTAGATCCTACAGGCTGACAGATTATTATAGTGTTCTTCAAGCAAATCTGCAGTTGGAAAGAAAGTAGCGGAAAGTCTTACGGAGGCGTGCTTAAAATAAATTCGCCTCAATATATGTGACCCGTTCTATGAAAAGGTGGCTTACGACTCCAAAAAGAAATTGCCAGAAACAGCTGTTAAAGATAAACAATGCATTTCCTTAGGAAGTTTGTGCTCTTCGTTTTTTTTTTTAGTCATAAGCCACCTTTTCATAGACCGGGTCTCATATACTAATAGTTAGGTGGTATGAACACAATATGTGCACTAAAGTATCTTTAATTACAAAGAAGCTTGGTTCTGGTCATCAAGGGATAGAGGGTAACGAAAATACCGAAGAGTTCCAAGGTATGTGACAGTACTCGGTGAATCAACAGTAGACGTCCCAATCCGCTTCATAGAAATCGTGAGGATAGAGGAGTTGCATATGATCCATCAACCAGGAAGAACGTGGATATTAGCACAAAACATCTAATTTCGTATGCAAATGCTACGATATTAAATTAACAAAGTTTCTAAAATCTTGAAAGAGAAAAAAGTAAGGCACAAAATGGCAATACTGCTTTGTTAAGGACTTCTGGCCTGCGGGCCGGGGGGAAAGATGGTTGAGCTCGCCTCGTGTGTCGTGACTACCGCTACTAGGTGCGGCAGAGTTTTCAGATCTAGAGACAGTAAGTCAACTAGGTCACCTATAAAATATATAGTATTTGGAAAAAGCTCGGAGTTGTCTTATTACATAAGTCCTGATACCTAATTAGGCAGTTCAGTATGGATACATTTAGTCTATTTGAGGTCTTTATTAACCAGCCAGTTCAACATAACTAACCTCTTGTTGAGAGGTCATGTGCTCTACCCACTGAGCTTTCACATCAGCACAACTAAACATATCTTAATATGCATAACAAAATAAAATTATTTTTATTTTTTGATTTTCAACAGAAAATTTAACTGCAATTTTATACAAAAGCTATTTACGTCAGAATCGCTTACGACAGAATTCCGTGAATAGAAGCAATCTTATATTTTCGCGCACCCTTCCACTTCTAACGAGGTCCACTCTGTGCCATATCCACGGCTTGCCTCTTTAAAATCTATAAGATAAACTTTAATTATAAGGCCAGCAGTTCAATCAACGCTGGAAGCATGAATATATAAAATCTATATATATACTAGAAGACCCGGCAGACGTTGCCCTGCCCTAAATTTGGCCTATCTGCATACATTTTAATAAGCTTTTTCCGTCTGACTCTGCCCTCCCCCCTCTTCACTTTTTCATAATTCTTTTATTCACTCCTCCCTCCGTCTTTTTCGCTTCATCTATTTCCATCTTCGTCTCATTCTATCTCTTTCTCAATCTCCTTCTCCTTCTCTCTTTTCTCTTCTCTCAATTTCTTTTCATTCTTCTGCATCCCTTATTGCTTGTTCAGAGGGTGGTATGTATTTTATTCCAGTCCCAGTCCCAGTCCCACTCCGAGTGTCAGTCCCAGTCCCACTCCGAGTCTCAGTCCCAGTCCTACTCCTAATCCCAGTCCCAGTCCTACTCCTAATCCCAGTCCCAGTCCGTCTCTGGATAATATATTACTCTGTACTAAAGCACTCATCAACAGCTTTCATTTGATGTCCATATTGTATAAACCCTGTCTAGGCATTCACTGGCCCACGTTTTGGCCTATATCTAGAGACCCTAGTCACCCAGCGGTATGAAAATTACCCTCTATACAACTAAAAACTCTCCTGAATTAAAAAAAAATGTCATAGTACCTTTAAATCGCGGGCCCCCTCAAAAACCCTCCCACTCCCTCTCGGCGGGCCTGGTGACGTGCTATACTTGATATCATTCGCTATAATATTTTTTATTGATAAACAGGTTGTTTAATTAAACACCAAGCAGTTACACGGAAGTATATACGCACCACCTGAAAATATGAGTGCCACTGCGTATACGTAACATTTTATTATTACATATAAACAAATAAAAAAATTTGCAATAAAATAACATTGCGACCATAAACTGAGATATAACCTATCCTATCTCGCGAGATAGATCAAACTACACACGGGGTGCGAAACAAGTTCAAAATCGGTTCAGTACTTTAGGAGTCCATCGCGGCCAAAAATGTTGTGACACGTGTTTTTTATATATTAAGATGTCGAAAGTATGAGTAGAAAGTTCCGCACGAAAATGTAGCCCTCGGTAAGTTTTTTATAGGCACCGAAACACGTCTTGTCAATTAGTATGTTTTTTTTTTTTTTTTATAAGTTAAAATCATAAATTTGCCGCTTTCAATGAAATTGAATTTTCAGCTGCCGTCTTCAATGTAATCAGGTTAACAATATAGAAAATGCTATCTAGTAGAGCTCTCCATGAGCAAGTTTCTATTGGTTGTTCGGCTTACATATTTTCGAATTCGAGAAGTTAATTAATCCTTATTGTAACTGATATTTAACTATCAAAATTGCATTGCACTGAAAGTTCAGCTACATGTTGCCCTAAATTACTCACATCCTTATACATATTTACATATATAAGTTTAAATATACAAACCCATTCATTTCAGCTCTAGTCAGGTTCACATTAACACACATACCACAACCCAAAGTTGTATAAAGAAAATCTCTACATAAAGAAAAACTTGCAATGAGAGAAAACTTCAGAATCTGATTGTAGTAGTCAATGCATAAACTTCACAATTCAATGCACCAATAATCCAAAACTTCAACAAACACTAGCACTGACTTAGGTGCATAAATCCACACAAAGATATACATATTCTTACAGCCTGCACACATACGTTTTCGTACTCATCACACGCGTCCATATCGACTCAAAGAATTGCGAAAAAAAAAACATTTTGAATTTGTTCAAGAGTTTTCTAGCAGAGCAGCAAAAGTACCCCAACAACTCGTACTTTTAGTAGTTAGTTACATGAATAACTCGCTCAACATTGATTGCACTTTATTATTGCGGTATTGTTTGGTATCAAACACAGTCACACATTAATATAACAATGTTTTTGCTTACATATTGATATAAATGTATGTATAGGCATGTGCATAATCTTAAGTATGTATTTGTGTATATACATTTGTTTGAATAAAGGATTCCTATAAAATCCTTAGCGTTTGGTCAGCACAACTACTTGGTGCTGCTAACCAGCCAACACATTCAGCGTTGCAATCAGATGTGAATTTCCTGTAGTCCACACACGCCCACATACATTTACAGCGATGTGAAAAATATTCAAATTAAAATAGGCTTTTGACTTGAGTAAGTGTTTGGAATATTTGTGGGAGGCTGAGCAAATACCTGGTATTGGTCAAAATGTAAATTAAACTACACATATAAGAACACCAATGCGTTCCTTTTAAAATCATCGACAGACGGACTGTTTTTAATTTTTTAAGCTTTTCCAAACAAATCGAATATAATACTGGACCCCAGCGGGTTAGGCGATTAGAATATACCCGCGGCAGGTATGCCTGTCGTAAGAGGCGACTAAAATACCTAATAGATTCAAAGTGCTCTTGTAGCGCAAACCTTTCAAGGGATTGCTAGCGCAATATATAGCTTCTCCAACCCAATTGTCAACCTCACCTATCCGTGGCGAATCCTGTTTTATTAACAGCCGAGGCGAAGATCGAATGTGGTCATACCAAATCGTTTCCGAGATGGTCGGGCTTGGTACCGGAACGTACCGGATCTGTATCCGACAAAAGCCCATCAACATCGGTAACACTCATCAAGCCTTCGGGGAGTGTCCTTATCGCTACAATAACAAAAAAAACAATATAATATTTTGGGTGTTTTATATCGCTCGGAAATCAAACAATATTTTTCGGTTAATTTTTATACCTTTCATGAACATGAAATGTTATATTAACTTTGGTCTGCTGTTTGTAACGTTGAGAAATATAGAAGACAGACTCACCATTAAGTAATTCGAATTGATCAGGGCGACGAACTGAGTTGATATAGCCATGTCCGTCCGTCTGTCCGTCCGTCTGTCTATTTGAACGCAAACTAGTCCCTCAAATTTTGAGATTTCTCAATGAAATTTGGCACAAGGATGTATTTTTGTATTATATTAGACATTTGTCGGATTCGGTATGATCGGACCACTATAACCTATATCTCCCATACAACCGATCGTTCAGATAAGACGATTTTGGTCATTCCTGCCACAATTTAGGAAGTATAAAAGTGAAACTCGGTGATATATATTCTAAAATAGCATAGAAGATATCCTGAAAAAATCACTTTGATCGGAGCTATATATATTATATCCCATACAACCGATCGTTCAGATAAGGGGGTTTTTTGCCGTTTTTTATTTTATATTTATCTTAAAAATCATTTAGGTATGTGCATCTTTTCACTATATATATTTCTTATCTTATACATCTGATTATTTGGAGATTATCAACAGGATAAGGTTATTGTTCAGCCGCATTCATGAAAGGTATGAAGTCTTCGGCACAGCCGAAGACAATCCCGTCCTTACTTGCTTTACTTTAATTTATTTTACTTTGTTTGAGTTTATTTTATTTTATTTTGCTATATTTTACTTCAATTTTATATTTTTTTAATTTTTTTATTTTATTTTAATTTAATTTAATTTAATTTACTTTATTTTATTTTATTTTGTTTTACTTAATTTAATTTAATTTAATTTAATTTAGTTTAATTAAATTTTTTTGATTTTATTTTATTCTGTTCGATTTTATTTTATTTTACTTTATCTTATTTTATTTTAATTGATATTGGAGAAAAATTGTAAGTTTACAAACGGCGATGGTTACTAGGACATGATTCTGAATTTCACTTCTTCATCAGCTAGCTTTTCGGGAGCTGAGCGTTGAACTCGAATCTCCAACATTCATATCATTGCAAGCCTTTAGCTGCTACGCCATATGAATGTTCCATTGTTCGCTGTACAATTGGTCTCTAAGAGTTGCCTTTTTGTTTATATTCCTTTTGATCACCATGTAGCCACATACACTCTGTATGTATTTTATTCCTAATGGTGTGGATATGATTTTTAGGCGCGCTTTTGAATGCTTAGTAACATTTGGGGGCTAAGATACTTGGCTTGGATATCATAAGTGGTTTCAGGCTCTGGATCAGGGACTGATATCAGTCTTAGACCGGCCATAGTGACGAATGTCACGCGTGATTAGTTATCACGTCCTGCACGAGGTGCCCCTGCTTCTACTGATAATGGCGGATCTAGAGAGGACAACTCGATAAAACCCGCACCCCTTGAGTCATTGTGCCGAGCTCAGGGGAGGGAGAGTCAAGATCGGTACACAACGGTGACGAACTGGACTGTTTAAGGACTTTGATTTCACTTTACATTTTGACTTGATGACATTGGGCTGGTAGGTGCGGTATTCTGCCACTTTAGTAGGTCGGGGTGAAACCCTACCAAAATGGCTGGTAGGCTAATGCTGCACCTGCCCACGTCCCGTTAAAACCGTGGCGGGCCTCAAGGTACGTTCCGGCTCCGTCGCCGTTAAGTTGGTGGTGTAGGTGCGGTTGAAGATTTTCCCGCTTCGCGTCCGGTCTGGCTCTGAACGCATTACTCATAAGGTAATGCGTCAACCCTCGCGTGGCCTCCCTGCGTAGCATAGATAACCACGAGATCGTTAAAGGGCGACTACACAATCGGCTCCGGATAGCGGCCTTGAGGGGGGACTTTTTTAGAATGGACAATACTAATACGAATCCGCCAAGGATGGGGTGCGGAAGAAGAGCGCTTTTGATGGAAATCCGTCAAATCAATCTTCAGCACTCTAAGGCGGCTTCCGCAAATTTGTTGCTCTGCTTTGAAAAAGGCGGAGTGGATATAGTCCTTGTCCAGGAGCCGTGGCTGAGTAGTAACGGCAGTAAGATTTCTGGATTAAGGACTGGAAAATTCAACACCTTGGTGCATGCGGAGGCAAGTAGGCCTAGATCCTGTGTGCTTGTTAAAAAAGAGATTAAAGCTTTTATTCTCTCTAATTTCAGCAATGCTGACGTAACCACGGTCTGCCTCGAGCGAGGAAGTAATGAAATGTGGGTGGTCTCAGCGTACATGCCCCACGGGGACGTAGTGGGACCACCACCTGCGATACTGGGTGAAATCACCGCTGAAGCAAGGCGGAGAGGTGTTGGCGTGATCATCGGTGCCGATGCAAATGCCCATCATAGCATTTGGGGAAGCTCGGATACCAACACTAGAGGTGAGTCTTTATTTACTTTTATTGTAGATGAGGGACTTTGTATATGTAATAGGGGGAATGACCCGACTTTTATTACTGCGTTAAGGGAGGAGGTCCTGGACCTCACCCTGGTTAGTAGAGAACTGGAAGGTCGGATATCTGGATGGAGGGTTCTCAACGAGCACTCCTTCTCTGATCACCGATATATTCAGTTCTCAGTGAACGAAGAACGTCCCGGTAAAATATCTTTTAGGAACCCTAAAAGTACTAACTGGGACTTGTATTGTAGGAAGCTGGGAGAGCTACTGCCTGCGGTGCCTATCATTAGTTCGGGCCTGTCCGAATCTGAGATAGACGTTCTGGTGGAAAACTTCACCTCGGCAAGCAATAGCGCCTTTCAGCTGTCCTGCCCATTGAAAACTTACAGGGGGAAGGGCAAGCCGCCCTGGTGGTCGGATTCTCTTGACGACCTAAGAGCGTCCAGTCGGCGGCTCTTCAACAGAGCCAGGAGGAGTAAATTACCCTCGGACTGGGAGCTCTATAAGGTGAGTCTGGGGATTTATAAATATGAAATAAGGATAGCCAAGCGAGATGCATGGCGAAGCTTCTGCGAAAACGTAGAAGGCTGCAATGAATCCGCGAGATTTAGAAAAATACTCTCTAGGAACCCCGCTCCTCTGGGGTATCTGAGAGATGATGGTGGGGACTGGTCGATGAGTAGCGAGGAGTCCCTAAGGCTTTTACTGGACAATCATTTTCCCGATGTCCGAGTTGCGCAGGGATCTTCGCCTGCATGGTCGGCGGTCGTTGGCCATGCAGAAGTGCCTGCCATTCCAATACGGGAAAGTCAGATAACCTGGGCTATACGGTCGTTCAAGCCCTATAAGTCTCCGGGCCCGGATGGAATCATTCCTGCGCAGCTTCAAAGGTCTTTGGGGATTTCCTGCCGCTGGTTGGCCATCATATATACTAACTGCCTCAGGCTTAACTATATCCCGAAGTCTTGGCACACGGTTAGGGTTATTTTCATTCCGAAGGCCGGCAGAAGCTCTCATGTTTCACCTAAGGATTTCAGGCCAATCAGTCTCTCGTCGTTTCTTCTTAAGACGTTTGAGCGGTTGATTGACCTGTACCTACGGGAAAGGATACCTCGGGGGTTACTGTCGGCTTCACAACATGCGTACTGCAAGGGCAGATCGACGGAAACGGCTCTCCATTCGATTGTAAAGCAAATAGAGGGGTCCCTAGAACACAAAGAGTATGCTCTGGGTGCCTTTCTAGACATCGAGGGAGCTTTTAACAATGTCTTACCGGGGTCAATCGAAAGAGCTCTGGTGGGTTTAGGAGTCGAGGCGGCTCTGGTTGAATTTATTAGCAAACTTCTATGCGGCAGAATTGTCGCAGCGGAGTGGGGAGGGGCCATAATTAAGAGGAAGGTGTGCAGGGGCACGCCACAGGGGGGTGTCCTATCTCCTCTCCTCTGGGTTGTGGTAGTCAACGAGCTTCTTGTGGAGCTGGAAGCCAATGGTTGTCGGGTGGTTGCCTATGCAGATGACCTCGCTATCCTAGTCAGAGGCAAATTTCTGGGCGCCCTGCGCGATGTTCTTCAGGGCTACCTGGATACTGTGGCTAGGTGGGCTGAATCATGTGGATTGGCGGTCAACCCGGGAAAAACGGAATTGGTCCTTTTCACAAGAAGATATAAGGTGCCCGATTTCAGAACTCCCTCGATTGCAGGGGTACCGTTGGTACTTTCTGATAGGGTTAAATATTTGGGGATTGTTTTGGACAAGAAACTGTCCTGGAGACCCAATGCGGAAGATCGGGCCAGGAAGGCCGCCATTGCCTTGTACTGCTGCAGAGGAGCTATCGGAAAGAGATGGGGACTCTCGCCAAGAATAGTACACTGGCTTTATGAGATGGTGGTCAAACCGATTCTGCTATATGGGGTGCTGGTCTGGTGGAAAGCACTGGACACGGCGAGCACCTCCAAAATGTTAGTGTCAGTGCAACGGACGGCGCTGATCGGTATCAGTGGCGCTCTCAGAACAACGCCTACCTTGGCACTGAACGTCATGCTGAACATATACCCAGTAGATATTGCGGGAAAGGCGGCCGCGGCAAGGTCGTTGGTCAGGCTTCGTGATATGGGATATAGACTTTCTGACCGCGGACACTCTAGCCTTCTTACCAGTTTCGACTTCATCCCGGACAGAACGGACTACTGTATGCCGATAACAGCTCCCTATACAACCTTCACCCCAGTTATTCCAGAGAGAGAGGATTGGGGAAGAGGAATTATCTGGGGCATGGGACCGGTTAACTTGTTCACGGATGGGTCAAAGCTGGATGGAAAGGTTGGTGGGGGGGTCTTTTGTCAAGAGCTAAATTTAAGCCGCAAGTTTAAGTTGGCTGATCACTGCAGTGTATTCCAAGCGGAAATTGCTGCGATTAAGGATGCGGTGGATGGAATGCTATCCAGTGCTACCACGGTTAGGGAATTTAACATCTACTCTGATAGCCAATCGGCTATCAAGGCCTTGAGCTCAACTACAGTGCGATCGAGGGTGGTCTGGGAGTGCCTGACCTCGCTTGCGATTGCATCGAATTATTTTACAATTAAGATTATCTGGGTCCCGGGCCATAGTGATATCCCGGGTAACTGTCAAGCGGATCTCTTAGCCCGCATCGGTACAACTGAACCGGATGAAGATGGCTGTAGGGACTTCGGGATCCCGCTGGCCACCTGTGGATTGCTCCTCCATAGCTGGGCCTCGAATCAGCTCAGCAAACGTTGGGCGGATACCACGTCTTGCAGGGTAGCAAGATCTTTCTGGCCGAAAGTGGATGGCAGGAGGTCTGCTGAAATAATTGGGTTCACTAAGGCTCACCTATCAATGGTCATTGGGGTTTTGACAGGGCACTGTCCCATGGGTATCCATGCGGTACGTCTCAATATACTGGAAACTCCATCCTGCTGCAGCTGTATGGAGGATGATGAGGTGGAATCACCAAATCACTTTATGCTTGATTGTCCAGCTTTTGCCAGAATTAGGCGAAAGTACTTCGGTCGCGACTCACTTGGATCTCCCGAGGATATATCCAAAGTTGAGATCGGTATCATTCGGAGCTTTATCGTTGCTACCCAACGATTCTCTAAGTAGCTGGATCTAGGTCACCGTTATTTTTGGTGTATATGGTATCACAACGGACCTTCGTGTTGTCCAAGTGAGCTATCCTTATCAGGGAAGCTACCACCTAACCTATCCTATCCTAACATTTGTTCGGATTTTTACAGTATTTGTTTTTAATACTTCCGCTGTTACTATTATATCAACATGATCATATGATATAATAGTAACAGCGGAAGTATTAAAAACAAATACTGTAAAAATCCGAACAAATGTTATTAAGCTTTCAAAAGCGCGCCTAAAAATCATATCCACACCATTAGGAATAAACTACATACAGAGTGTATGTGCCTACATGGCGATCAAAAGGAATATAAACAAGTAAGGAAGGTTAAGTTCGGGTGTAACCGAACATTACATACTCAGTTGAGAGCTATGGTGACAACATAAAGGAAAATAACCATGTAGGAAAATGAATCGAGGGAAACCCTGGAATGTGTTTGTATGCCATGCGTATCAAATGAAAAGCATTAAAGAGTATTTTATGAGGGAGTGGGCCATAGTTCTATAGGTGGACGCCATTTAGGGATATAGCCATAAAGGTGGATCAGGGTTGACTCTAGAATGCGTTTGTACGATATGGGTATCAAATGAAAGGTGTTAATGAGTATTTTAAAAGGGAATAATCCTTAGTTCCATAGGTGGTCGCCTTTTCGAGATATCGCCATAAAGGTGGACCAGGGGTGACTCTAGAGTGCGTTTGTATGATATGGGTATCAAATGAAAGGTGTTAATGAGTATTTTTAAAAGGGTGTGGGCCTTCGTTCTATAGGTGTTCGCCTTTTCGAGATATCGCCATAAGGGTGGACCAGAGGTGACTTTAGAATATGTTTGTACGATATGGGTATCAAATGAAAGGTGTTAATGAGTATTTTAAAAGGGCGTGGGGCTTAGTTCTATAGGTGGACGCCTTTTCGAGATATCGCCATAAAGGTAGACCAGGGGTGACTCTAGAATGAGTTTGTACGATATGGGTATCAAATTAAAGGCATTAATGAGAGTTTTAAAAGGGAGTGGTGGTAGTTGTATATGTGAAGGCGTTTTCCAGATATCGACCAAAATGTGGACCAGGGTGACCCAGAACATTATCTGTTGGATACCGCTAATTTATTTATATATGTAATACCTGCCAAGATTTTAAGGGTTTTTTATTTCGCCCTGCAGAACTTTTTCATTTTCTTCTATATAATATGATAGGTGTCACAACCATTTTACAAAGTTTTTTCTAAAGTTATATTTCGCGTCAATAAAACAATCCAATTACCTTACCATGTTTCATCCCTTTTTTCCTATTTGGTATAAAATAATGGCATTATTTCATTTTTCGTAATTTTCGATATCGAAAAAGTGGGCGTGATCATAGTCGGATTTCGGCCATTTTCTATGCCAAGATAAAGTGAGTTCAGATAAGTACGTGAACCAAGTTATGGTGTTAAGGGCCATCCGGAAGGACAGACGGACGACTGTGTATAAAAACTGGGCGTGGCTTCCACCGATTTCGCCCATTTTCACAGAGAACAGTTACCGTCATAGAATCTATGCTCCTACCAAATTTGAGAAGGATTGGTAAATTTTTGCTCGACTTATGGCATTAAAAGTATCCTAGACAAACTAAATAAAAAAGGGCGGAGCCACGCCCATTTTGAAATTTTCTTTTATTTTTGTATTTTGTTGCACCACATAATTACTGGAGTTGAATGTTGACATAATTTACTTATATACTGTAAAGATATTAAATTTTTTGTTAAAATTTTACTTTAAAAAAATTTTTTTTTAAAAGTGGGCGTGGTCCTTCTCCGATTTTGCTAATTTTTATTAAGCGTACATATAGTAATAGGAGTAACGTTCCTGCCAAATTTCATCATGATATCTTCAACGACTGCCAAATTACAGCTTGCGCCCGTCAGTCTGTTCGTCCGTCCGCCAACACGATAACTTGAGTAAATTTTGAGCTATCTTGATGAAATTTGGTAGATTCCTGGGCGCTCATCTCAGATCGCTATTTAAAATGAATGAAGTCGGAAGATAACCACGCCCACTTTTTCGATATCGAAAATTTCGAAAAACCGAAAAAGTGCGATAATTCATTACCAAAGACGGATAAAGCGATGAAGATTGGTAGGTGCGTTGACCTTATGAGGCAAAATAGAAAATTAGTAAAATTTTGGACAATGGGCATGGCACGGCCCACTTTTAAAAGAAGGTAATTTAAAAGTTTTCCAAGCTGTAATTTCGCAGTCGTAGAAGATATCATTATGAAATTTGGCATTACTGTATGTGTGCTAAATAAAAATTAGCACAGTCGGACGACGAACACGCCCATTTTTAAAAAAAATTTTTTTTTAAGTCAAATTTTAACAAAAAATTTAATATCTTTACAGCATATAAGTAAATTATGTCAACATTCAATTCCAGTAATGATATGGTGCAACAAAATACAAAAATAAAAGAAAATTTCAAAATGGGCGTGTCTCCGCCCTTTTTCATTTAATTTGTCTAGGATACTTTTAACGCCATAAGTCGAGCAAAAATTTACCAATCCTTGTGAAATTTGGTAGATGCATAGATTCTATGACGATAACTGTTTTCTGTGAACGAAATCGGTTGAAGCCACGCCCAGTTTTTATACACAGTTGACCGTCTGTCCTTCCGCTCGGCCGTTAACACGATAACTTGAGCAAATATCGATATATCTTTACTAAACTTAGTCCACGCACTTATCTGAACTAACTTTATCTTGGCATAAAAAATGGCCGAAATCCGACTATGATCACGCCCACTTTTTCGATATCGAAAATTACGAAAAATGAAATAATGCCATTATTTTATACCAAATAGGAAAAAAGAGATTAGTCGTGGTAATTGGATTGGTTTATTGACGCCAAATATAACTTTAGAAAAAACTTTGTAAAATGGGTGTGACACCTACCATATTAAGTAGAAGAAAATGAAAAAGTTTTACAGGGCGAAATCAAAAGCCCTTGGAATCTTGGCAGGAATATTGGTCGTGGTATGATATATATAAATAAATTAGCGGAACCCGACAGATGATCTTCTGGGTCACCCTGGTTCACATTTTGGTCGATATCTGGAAAACGCCTTCACATATACAACTAAGGGCCACTCCCTTTTAAAATCCTCATTAACACCTTTCATTGGATACCCATATCGTACAAACACATTCTAGAGTCACCCCTGGTCCACCTTTATGGCGATATCTCGAAAAGGCGTCCACCTATAGAACTAAGGCCCACGCCCTTTTAAAATATTCATTAACACCTTTAATTTGATACCCATATCGTACAAACAACACATCCCACGGTTACCCTAGGTTCATTTTCCTACATGGTGATTTTCCTTTATTTTGCCTCCAAAACTGTCAGCTGAGTATGAAATGTTCGGTTACACCCGAAGTTTGCCTTCCTTACTTGTTTTTTATTTTATTTTATTTTATTTTATTAAATTTTTTAGTTTATTTTATTTAGGTAAATGTTTTTAAATTAAATTAAATTTTATTTCATTTTATTTTATTTTGCCTTGTTTTATTTCATTAGTTTTGGTTTTTATTTATTTTTTCTTAAATTTGGTTTATTTATCTTATTTTATTTCATTTAATTTAATTTTATCAACCTATCTTTTAGGAAGCTTTTACCAGCTCATGCTCTTTAGGGCTCATATGGAATTAATATCGAAACAAATATGTACATATTTTGACCGCAATTTTATAGCACATCACTGTTTGTTTGTTTAATCGTCCATGCGGATCTTCATATTGTGGAAAAAGAAATTCGTTAAAGTAAACTATTGTGAATAGATAGATAGATGCGCTGAAAAAAAAAAACTTTGTGGTTCTAGCATTCAAAGAGTGGAAAAAGTAAATGTTATTGAAGTATCACATTCACCACAGCTTATAAGTTTCATATAAACACATACGAGGAATACATTATGGCACAGATTCACGCACGCATACACCCACGTCTCATATATGTGTACTTATATGTGTGTAAATGCAAGTTCGTTTGCTTTGTAACATCAGCTTTGGCATTCACATTTGCAACGGTAAGCGGATAAAGCGAATTAAATCGATTAGATGGATACACTCACAAAGAGATAAATATATTTATATAAGAATGTATGTATGAATGTGTGTAATCGAAATCAGTAAAAAAAATTCAAATGGTAAGTACAACAAGTAAGGAAGGCTAAGTTCGGGTGTAACCGAACATAACATACTCAGTTGAGAGCTATGGAGACAAAATAAGGAAAATCAATCTGGGGTAACCCTGGAATGTGGTTGTATAACATGTGTATCAAATGAAAGGTATTAAAGAGTATTTTAAGAGAGAGTAGGCCATAGTTCTATGGATGAACGCCATTTAGGGATATCGCCATAAAGGTAGACCAGGGCTGACTCTAGAATTTGTTTGTACGATATGGGTATCAAATGAAAGGTGTTACTGAGCATTTTAAGAGGGAGTGGGCCTTAGGTCTATCGGTGGACGCCTTTTCGAGATGTCCCCATTAAGGTGGACCAGGGGTGATTCTATAATGTGTTTGTACGATATGGGTATCAAATGAAAGCTGTTAATGAGTATTTTGAAAAGGAGTTCCATAGGTGGACGCCGTTTCGAGATATCGCCATAAAGGTGGACCAGGGGTGTCTCTAGAATGTGTTTGTACGATTTGGGAATCAAATGAAAGGTGTTACTGAGCATTTTAAGAGGGAGTGGGCATTAGGTCTATAGGTGGACGCCTTTTCGAGATATCGCCATTAGGGTGGGCCAGGGGTGACTCTAGAATGTTTGTACGGTATGGGTATCAAACGAAAGGTGTTACTGAGCATTTTAAGAAGGAGTGGGCATGAGGTCTATAGGTGGACGCCTTTTCGAGATATCGTCATTAGGGTGGGCCAGGGGTGACTCTAGAATGTGTTTGTACGATATGTGCATCAAACGAAAGGTGTTACTGAGCATTTTAAGAGGGAGTGGGCATTAGGTCTATAGGTGGACGCCTTTTCGAGATATCGCCATTAGGGTGGGCCAGGGTGACTCTAGAATGTGTTTGTACGATATGGGTATCAAATGAAAGGTGGTAATGAGTATTTTAAAAGGGAGTAATCCTTAGTTCTATAGGTGAACGCCTTTTCGAGATATCGCCATAAAGCTGGACCAAGGGTGACTCTAGAATGTTTGTACGGTATGGGTATCAAACGAAAGGTGTTACTGAGCATTTTAAGAGGGAGTGGGCATTAGGTCTATAGGTGGACGCCTTTTCGATATATCGCCATTAGGGTGGGCCAGGGTGACTCTAGAATGTGTTTGTACGATATGGGTATCAAATGAAAGGTGGTAATGAGTATTTTAAAAGGGAGTAATCCTTAGTTCTATAGGTGGACGCCTTTTCGAGATATCGCCATTAGAGTGGGCCAGGTGTGACTCTAGAATGTTTGTACGATATGGGTATCAAACGAAAGGTGTTACTGAGCATTTTAAGAGGGAGTGGGCATTAGGTCTATAGGTGGACGCCTTTTCGAGATATCGCCATTAGGGTGGGACAGGGGTGACTCTAGAATGTTTGTACGATATGGGTATCAAACGAAAGGTGTTACTGAGCATTTTAAGAGGGAGTGGACATTAGGTCTATAGGTGGACGCCTTTTCGAGATATCGCCATTAGGGTGGGCCAGGGGTGACTCTAGAATGTTTGTACGATATGGGTATCAAACGAAAGGTGTTACTGAGCATTTTAAGAGGGAGTGGACATTAGGTCTATAGGTGGACGCCTTTTCGAGATATCGCCATTAGGGTGGGCCAGGGTGACTCTAGAATGTGTTTGTACGATATGGGTATCAAATGAAAGGTGGTAATGAGTATTTTAAAAGGGAGTAATCCTTAGTTCTATAGGTGGACGCCTTTTCGAAATATCGCCATTAGGGTGGGCCAGGTATGACTCTAGAATGTTTGTACGATATGGGTATCAAACGAAAGCTGTTACTGAGCATTTTAAGAGGGAGTGGGCATTAGGTCTATAGGTGGACGCCTTTTCGAGATATCGCCATTAGGGTGGGCCAGGGGTGACTCTAGAATGTTTGTACGATATGGGTATCAAACGAAAGGTGTTACTGAGCATTTTAAGAGGGAGTGGATACTAGGTCTATAGGTGGACGCCTTTTCGAGATATCGCCATTAGGGTGGGCCAGGGGTGACTCTAGAATGTTTGTACGATATGGGTATCAAACGAAAGGTGTTACTGAGCATTTTAAGAGGGAGGGGGCATTAGGTCTATAGGTGGACAGGGGTGACTCTGGTATGTTTTTGTACGATATGGATATCAAATTAAAGGTATTAATGAGGGTTTTAAAAGCGAGTGGCCCTTAGATGTATATGTGAAGGCGTTCTCGCGATATCGACCAAAATGTGGACCAGGTGATCCAGAAAATCATTTGTCGGGTACTGCTAATTTATTTATATATGCAATACCACTAACAGTATTCCTGCCAAGATTCCAAGGGCTGTTGATTTCGCCTTGTAGAACTTTTTCATTTTCTTCTACTTAATATGGTAGGTGTCACACCCATTTTACAAAGTTTTTTCCAAAGTTATATTTTGCGTCAATAAACCAATCCAGTTACCATGTTTCATCACTTTTTTCGTATTTGGTATAGAATTATGGCATTTTTTTCATTTTTCGTAATTTTCGATATCGATAAAGTGGGCGTGGTTATGGTCAGATTTCGCCCATTTTTTATACCAAGAAAAAGTGAGCTCAGGTAAGTACGTGGGCTAAGTTTAGTAAAGATATATCGGATTTTGCTCAAGTTATTGTGTTAATGGCCGAGCGGAAGGACAGACGGTGGACTGTGTATAAAAACTGGGCGTGGCTTCCACCGATTTCGCCCATTTTCACAGAGAACAGTTACCGTCATAGAATCTATGCTCCTACCAAATTTGAGAAGGATTGGTAAATTTTTGCTCGACTTATGGCAATAAAAGTATTCTAGACAAACTAAATGAAAATGGGCGGAGCCACGCCCATTTTGAAATTTTCTTTTATTTTTGTATTTTGTTGCATCATATCATTACTGGAGTTGAATTTTGACTTAATTTACTTATATACAGTAAAGATATTAAATTTTATGTTAAAATTTGAATTTTGAAAATTTTTTTTTTAAAAAGTGGGCGTGTTCTTCATCCAATTTTGCTAATTTTTATTTAGCACATATAGAGTAATAGTAGCAACGTTCCTGCCAAATTTCATCATGATATCTTCAACGACTGCCAAATTACAGCTTGCAAAACTTTTAAATTACCTTCTTGTAAAAGTGGGCGGTGCCACGCCCATTGTCCAAAATCTTACTAATTTTCTATTCTGCGTCATAACGTCAACCCATCTACCAAGTTTCGTCGCTTTATCTGTCTTTTGTAATGAGTTATCGCACTTTTTCGGTTTTTCGAAATTTTCGATATCGAAAAAGTGGGCGTGGTTATAGTCCGATATCGTTCATTTTAAATAGCGATCTGAGATGAGTGCTCAGGAACCTACAAACCAAATTTCATCAAGATACCTCAAAATTTACTCAAGTTATCGTGTTAACGGACGGACGGACGGACGGACGGACGGACATGGCTCAATCAATTTTTTTTTCGATCCTGATTATTTTGATATATGGAAGTCTATATCTATCTCGATTCCTTTATATATGTACAACCAACCGTTATCCAATCAAACTTAAGCTCTGCTCAACTGAGTATAAAAATAATAATATTGAGTTGCAAGACAGCGCAAGTAGCGTCGGTCTGTAAGTATGTAGCTAGTGAGTTAATGGTAGCTGGAAGTAAGAGAGGAGAGCAGATGTTAAAATGTTGCTTTAGAAAAAGTTTCTTTGAGCTGCAGCAGCTGAAAAATGCCATTACGAACAGATGCGTTTCGAATTTAAGAAAAAATGTTGAATTGATTGACTTGCGATGGGTCAGTGAGAATGGAACATAAGGCGTGCATAAAAATATGGGCAAACATATATATATGAATGCGTATATGTGCATATGCATCTACATAACGCTACCTTAATTTATGAAGGACCTTACTAAATACTCTTGGATTTTTAAATGAGAGCGAAAACCATAAAATTTTTATATTCATTGCATGCGGATATGGCTTTTTTAAAAATGGGACAACTCGGTTGGTTTTGCTACAAATTTTTGTACTAAGTGCTCCACGCCAACTGATATTACTGACGGGGTTGGTATGACTGAAATCACTGAAATATGAATCATTATAGCAAGTCCGTTGCCTCAATATCATATTCCTCAATTTTACACAGCGTGAGCATACTTCTAACAGTATTAAAAGGAATAATTTACTTTCTTCTTATATGACTAAGTTCGGGCTATTAAGCTCCATATTAGGGTTGAAATTGTGTTTAGTTTTTAACTATTTAGTTTGTCTTCATACTTATACATACTACATAAATGTTTCTAGTAAGTTTTTTTTATCCCCACTTTAGCTAGATATTAGCTGTGTAGCAACTAAGAATATTGTACAAAGCTTATTTGATCTATGTATGTATGGCCGCTCTTATAGGATCAAAAGAAATTGTGGTTAAACCTCACTTATCGCCCACTTTTGGCACTTTTACCAACAACTTGTGTACTACTTTAACCCATTAAGTGCAGGCGCGCTTCAAATCGTGCCACAACCAAAGCAACGGCTGTAACTAATGTCGCTGCTAAAAGCCATTTCACAGCTGTAAGCGATTTGTAATATTTTCCAATATTTGCAAGAATAGTTTAAGGCAATTGCGTATTAGTTATATGATAAGATAAATGTGATGTGGTAAAAGTAGGAAGAAAAACGTACACATACATAAATAATAAATCAGTATTGATTTAATTTGAAGTTATTGAATATTTTTCTAGTGAAAGGAAAGTTAAAGAGTCATTCACTTCAAATAAAAAATTATTTTCGTTATAAATTAAAAGCTTAGCTTAACAAATATGAATCGACGTTTTTAAGACGCTTATGCCAATTTCAAACAGAGTATAATGAAATAATTAGTCAAGTTTTCTACATTACAGCCTTAATTGAATTCAAGCCTCCATACAAAATACAAATTCTTAATTATCTCATTATTGCTTTATTGAATGCCTAATCGAGTGAAAAGTTCAATCGGTTTTGCTTGTTGCTTCAAATTTCATTGTCAATGTAACAAATGGCAATCAAAAATAAGTTACTATCAAAAATTTACAAAAAATAAAAAAACATGAAAAAATTCAAAATTTAAATTTTGCTGCATTTGTTGTAAAGGGTAATATGGCTTTTTCGAAAATAGGCACATATTTGGTTAAGTGCAACATCTGTGGATAGTTGCACATGCATTTTATTTTTATTGTATTTTTAGTTAAGAAGGAAATGGCTGCTTTCCATTTTAACTATTTTTTGTAAAACCGAAATATTTTTTTGGGGCTGCTGACAGATGTTCGCTTAATTAAGTAAAGGGCATTGTTTCAAAAGGAAAACTTAATTATTTCATTAAGCAGAATTGTGATTCGATTAAGTCTCTGTGTGAAACGGGTATCATATTAATTTCAAATGAAAAAAAATTAAATATTGTAAGGAATTTTGGGAAATTCCTGATAATTATACACTTTCTGCTACTGTTCAAATCGCTGAACTGTTGCATAAATAACTTCAATATTCAGTGTTGCTAAATTTTCTTTATGTAGACTACTTTGGGAGTAGTACAATTATACTCCACTTCACAACTAATAGCGTGGTTGATCAAACTGATTAGTTATTCCTCAGCTTGCGCTGCTTTTATAAAATCTGTTGCCTAGTTCGCATATTTCTCTTAAGGTCTACAGCTTTCACGAAATGGAATAGTTGTATCGCATACTTGGTTATTATGCGTGTGTATGTGTGAGTAACAACTTCTGCTCTTAGCTGATGACTACATATGTGTACATGAGACAATTTCATTGCTTCAAGCTGCTGCTTATGTGTGTGGAATATTCTTCGTCGCCTTCTAAGTAATTGTGGCTGCTTGCTTTAATATGTGCATGTACATACGTGTGGTTGCTTGCTGTTTTTTATTGTTGTGATTATTTACTAACAGCATAGCGATGCTAATATTCGCCACAATACGTTACGTATACGCACCGTTTCTCGTCTTTTTAAGTACTTCGCATATGTTTTTAGTAGTACAATGTGCTTATTTATTTATTTATTTATTTATTCTTACAGCTTATACTAAGCCTAGCTTATATCAATATATAGTAATTAATAATAATCTAAATTAAGTTATTTATATGAGTCTATTGACTGCCCAAATGGAGTGAGAGATAGGTATCAGACGAATGACACCAACGCAAGGATCGTACCAGTTGCATCTGACGCTGTTAACGTATTTAAAGTGCGAAGGCAACATCTGAACGGCGATGCACTTATTAGGTTATTTCTACAAAACACTGCGAGTCCATTAAATTCATTTACCAGTATTTGATATGCGTAGCTTTTATATTTTTGCACGTCTGCGTACTATCCATTTGGCTCGTCGATATTTCAGCATGCCATTTGACTTGTTTTCTACTTTTATCTGCACTCTTATTTCGTGTGCTAAGCCTTCAATAAATACCAATAAAGCTTGTTCATGGCATGCAATATTCGTGTATATTTGTTCAATATTGTGAGACTGTGACATTTCACCTGACAACATCATTGCTTGCTGACAGCATCATTGGTTGTGTTGCAACTTCATCGTAGCTACGTTGGACGTGAAAGGCATTCGAAATTAACTGTCGCATACCGGACGTTCATACACTGTAAAAATAAAAAAATAAAATTTTCGAGAGTTTTAAAATGAGACAAGGAATTGGATGTGGGGTTAATGGATGCTCAGGGATTTGTCTTTGTAACTTATCCATGACAGCAGGGCTTTATGGATTTGGATAAAATTAAGCAGACTACCTAGTCAATGGTGTGGATGGATTATAGATTTAAAAAAACTTTTTTTGATGTAAGTTTTAATAATATTTGAGCCACATTCACATCACACATAAATCACAGCAGAAAATATTGACAGATGTGGCTCAAATGCGACAAATAGAGAGCCTGAGTGGATCCACCAGCTTTCTGTTTTACCGTACTGTTCATAGATGGATACCCGGGGAACTTTTGCATATTCAAAAGCCATTTTTACATAATATACAAATAGAAACCAGTTAAAATTTTGTGGCATCCTGTGGGAATAAGTTTTCTACAAAAAGGAGAGACAATTTTTTCAAATATAATTTCATAAAGATGATTTTTTTAATAAATTAATTTTTTATAACTAGTTCTCATGGCTGGGATCCTCAGGTACCCCTAGTGGATCTCACGTAAATAATAAGTGAATACATTTTAAATTAATAAATAACATGAAAAGAGCTATAAATTTTCAAATCTTAACACTCAGGACTCTCACTTTTAACATGACTAAGGCAAATTGGTTTTCCATAAGTTCTGCATACTCTATGAACTGCCTTGTGGTACCCGGGTATCCAGCCATGCGAACTAAGGAGAAAAATTATTTATGAACAGGAAGGTTAAAAAATATAGTTTTGGCAAAGTGAGCAATAGAAACCCTTATCATTTCTATTTCATTTTAAGAATCACTTCAAATGGTTTTGGCACTGTTTCTGAAATCATATCGCAGCAATTTGAGGCAACTGTTTTCGATGTAATTTCTGAACTCTTTCGGAGAAATGACGTCACTGTTTGTTCATGGCATCAACTTTTCAGGAAAAGTTTTTAAAATTTCCTGTCTGTCTTCGCATCCGTTAAGAATTGTTTTGGTCTATATTCGGGCCGATTCCGGAATCATTAAGATATCCCTATGGTTTTAATTAAAAATTTCTATAGTGAGCATTTCCACACTATTCGAGATGATTTCGGATCACTGTGATACAATTTACAGTGTGATTTCTGGACTCCGTGGAGTGATGGTAGCGTCCACACCACACCGAAGATCCTGGGTTTACGCTCTGGAAAAAGCAACATCAAAATTTTAGAAATACGTTTTTTCAATTAGAAGAAAACCTTTCGGGGACGCCCCTCGGCAGTGTTTGGCAAGAATTCCTAGTGTATTTCTGCCATAAAAAGCTCTCAAATACATAGGTATTGTCCAGCCATTTTGTAGGAAAAATTAAAAGAAGCACGAGGCAAACAGGAAGGGAAGTTCGGCCTAAAATGTGTTCAGAGGTTATCGCTCCTTACATTATATATATATATAAATATTTATTTATTTCTGGACTCTTGGCATTTCGAGAATGCCTGGGAATAACTTCGAGATCAATTTTGGTATTTCTGGAATATATTTGGATCATTTTACAATGTTTATAAGATATAACTTTGGAACAATTTCGGAATCAGTTTCCCATCCTTTTGGAATTACATATGTAGTTAAAGAATTCTACAATTCAATGTATTAGGAAGAATACATTCAGGCAAGAAGTTCTTAACTCTGGTACATATTTCGGGTTGATAATAGTTTAGGTTATGTGGTAGCTGCGCTGATAAGGATAGCTCACATGGACAACACGAAGGTCCGTTGTGATACCACATACACCAAAAATAACGATGACTTAGATCTAGCTACTTAGAGAATCGTTGGGTAGCAACGATAAAGCGCCGAATGATACTACCGTAATTGATAATAACCGTATAAAGAAGCAGAAGTGTTGAAAAATTTCCCTGAAAGTAATATACCTCGATTTTGCTTTAAAATTATATCACATGAGACCGATTTTCACTACATCAAGACAAATATATCCAGCTCCGCTCTTGCGCATTCTAAAATCCTTCAACTGAATTGCCATAGTTTAACTAAAAGGATAACAGAGAGAACTGACCCGCTAAACGCCAGATCGTTGGAAGCTTTCGTCTCCCATGTTGCTGTTTTTGTTATAATTTTTATAGTGATAGAGACCCTCTCTGAAGGTTTTGGAGAGTGTTATCGATGTTGATGGTCCCTTTTCGGATATAGGTGCGGTACGTACCCGTAACTAGCACTATAAAGGTATCCACCAGACTATATTGGGAAGGACTTAAAACGACCACATCCCAATCATTAACCTGGACATACCTCACCTGTAATACGAGTGCATATGGCCCCATTAATATTACTCTACTCAGGGTTGCCAACTATTTAATAGGCCACTTTAACACAAAATATGACAAGGTAGATGACAGTACTTTAAAGAGCAAATTGATGACTCCAAGTACAGCGCGTTAAATGGAGATACCCACAAAGGGGATACTCATGAACTACACTGACTGGCTCCCGATGTTAACAGTACTTGCACGAGACTATCCACAAATAAATAATAAAGGGGATGCCTTTTGCTAGTTTTACATTCATAATAAAGTCCAAGACGGAGGAAGTGTGGAAGGATCACCGATTCGTCCTCGGCTTGCTTCACACCAGCTGGTAGAAACTCAGAAATTCGCTTTTTGAACCGAGTTCTTAGATCTAGACATTTTTAGTGCTTACTTATCCAGAGTCACCCCCGGTATATGCAGGTAAAATATGTTCTGCATGCGATGTGTGTCCATGTGACGCGAACCAACTATTCCACTGGAATGAACGTTTACAAGTAACAACAATTACAATATGGCCTAACTTTGTAAAAACTGCTATTCTCATTTAACGTCCTGTTAGAGGTTTTTGATGACAATCAAATTCAAGGCCCGAGCCATTTCCATGGGGCTAATCATTGTTGCAACAACAATATTGTATTAAGTTTTCTGCGTATATGAAGTGCAGCAAAAGCTAGAAAAAATACGAAAAAAGTGACTCATACGTCGTGTCACCATCGTCAATAGGTTTAAGTAATCGGAAAATTAAAGCGGGGTTGACTCCGGCAGTGGTTTGCCAAACACATCGAAGGTATTTCTACCGTCGAAAGCTTCGCAATGGAAATTCATTTGCCCGCAGATGCCGTTTTGAGTAGCTATAAAACATTTAAATCCCGTCCCGCCAATTCGAAGGAAAAATTAAAAAGAGGCACGACGCAAATTGCGAAAGAAGCTCGATCTTATTCTACTCGGCGTTATATAGGTACTTGTATACCAACAACAACAACAGCATAATTTTCTTAAAAATTTGTGCTAAGTTTTTAAACAAAATATTACTCATAAGATCTCATAAAAAAATTTAAATAAGACGTGAGTTTCAAGTACTCGTGAAGTTCGATGCGAAAACATACAGCTAAGAGGCTGAAATTAAGCCACATCAGATGTAATCACCACAAGTAAATAATTTCGCCATAATTGAGAAGAGCTAGGTCGGCTTCTTATCTGTAATAATCGATACCAACAAGTTATTGTTTTATTATCGGCTTATTAGCTAGCGATAATGTCGTTAAGTTATCGGTTAGTTATCGACTCGTTATTGATGTGTCAGGGATTTTTCATCTCAGTATCTGCTTCATAAAAAACTGATGAGTTGTTAACAAACCGATACCGTGCTGATAACGAATTGTTAAACTTCGATAACTAAACGATAATTCTCGTTAGCAAATACATAATTTTTTGACAGAAAGTCGATTAATTATTGATAATAACTCGATAACACGCAAAAAATAAAATCCAATAACAAATTTGTTGTTTTTCTATAACAAATATATACATTTTTGGCACCATTGCGATAACAAATTGTTACCAAATCGATAGCCTTTTGATGGGAAATTGATAATATTCATCCAAAAATCTATAAAATTTGGATAACTCATGAATAGTACGCCGGAAGCGAATTGGTAACACTTCAATAGCACTTCGACAACTATTTGATAATATATCGATATATTTTATCGATAAATGTGCGGGAATATATCGATATATTTTCAATAAAAAACCGATAACTAATCGATAAAATTTACGTAGCTCAGATATGAGCTTTGGTATCAATCTAAACTATAAAACATATTGATAATAAATCTATATTTCGTCTATTCCTCGTTGATAGCACGCTTATAATAAACTTTTCGTCTCATTTACCTGACTTCCATTTTAATATTTTTATACTCAGTTGAGCAGAGCTCACAGAGTATATTAAGTTTGATTGGATAACGGTTGGTTGTACATATGTAAAGGAATCGAGATAGATATAGACTTCCATATATCAAAATAATCATGATCGAAAAAAAATTTGATTGAGCCATGTCCGTCCGTCCGTTAACACGATAACTTGAGTAAATTTTGAGGTATCTTGATGAAATTTGGTATGTCGGTTCCTGAGCACTCATCTCAGATCGCTATTTAAAATGAACGATATCGGACTATAACCACGCCCACTTTTTCGATATCGAAAATTTCGAAAAACGAAAAAGTGCGATAATTCATTACAAAAGACAGATAAAGCGACGGAACTTGGTAGATGAGTTGAGCTTATGACGCAGAATAGAAAATTAGTAAAATTTTGGACAATGGGCGTGGCACCGCCCACTTTTAAAAGAAGGTAATTTAAAACTTTTGCCAGCTGTAATTTGGCAGTCGTTGAAGATATCATGATGAAATTTGGCAGGAACGTTACTCCTATTACTATATGTACGCTTAATAAAAATTAGCAAAATCGGAGAAGGACCACGCCCACTTAAAAAAAAAAATTTTTTTAAAGTAAAATTTTAACAAAAAATTTAATATCTTTACAGTATATAAGTAAATTATGTCAACATTCAACTCCAGTAATAATGTGGTGCAACAAAATACAAAAATAAAAGAAAATTTCAAAATGGGCGTGGCTCCGCCCTTTTTCATTTAATTTGTCTAGGATACTTTTAACGCCATAAGTCGAACAAAAATGAACCAATCCTTTTGAAATTTGGTATGGGCATAGATTTTATGACGCTAACTGATTTCTGGGAAAATGGGCGAAATCGGTTGATGCCACGACCAGTTTTTATACAAATTCGTCCGTCTGTCCTTCCGCATGGCCGTTAACACGATAACTTGAGAAAAAATCGACATATCTTTAATGAACTTAGTTCACGTGCTTACTTGAACTCACTTTATCTTGGTATGAAAAATGAACGAAATCCGAATATGACCACGCCCACTTTTTCGATATCGAAAATTACGAAAAATGAAAAAAATGCCATAATTCTATACCAAATACGAAAAAAGGGATGAAACATGGTAAAGTAATTGGATTGTTTTATTGACGCGAAATATAACTTTAGAAACAACTTTATAAAATGGTTGTGACACCTACCATATTAGGTAGAAGAAAATGAAAAATTTCTGCAGGGCGAAATAAAAAACCCTTAAAATCTTGGCAGGTATTACATATATAAATAAATTAGCGGTATCCAACAGATAATGTTCTGGGTCACCCTGGTCCACATTTTGGTCGATATCTGGAAAACGCCTTCACATATACAACTACCACCACTCCCTTTTAAAACTCTCATTAATGCCTTTAATTTGATACCCATATCGTTCAAACTCATTCTAGAGTCACCCCTGGTCCACCTTTATGGCGATATCTCGAAAAGGCGTCCACCTATAGAACTAAGCCCCACGCCCTTTTAAAATACTCATTAATACCTTTCATTTGATACCCATATCGCACAAACGAATTCTAGAGTCACCCCTGGCCCACCTTTATGGCGATATCTCGAAACGGCGTCCACCTATGGAACTAAGGATTACTCCCTTTTAAAATACTCATTAACACCTTTCTTTTGATACCCATATTGTACAAACAAATTCTAGGGTCACCCCTGGTCCACCTTTATGGCGATATCTCGAAAATGCAACCACCTATACAACAACCACCACTCACTTTTAAAACCCTCATTACTACCTTTAATTTGATACTCATATCGTACAAACACATTCTAGAGTCACCCCTGGTCCACCTTTGTGGCGATATTTCGTAACGGCGTCCACCTATAGAACTAAGGCCCACTCCCTTTTAAAATACTCATTAACACCTTTCGTTTGATGCCCATATTGTGCAAAAAAATTCTAGGGTCACCCCTGGTCCACCTTTATGGCGATATCTCGAAACGGCGTTCACCTATGGAACCAAGGATTACTCCCTTTTAAAATACTCATTAACACCTTTCTTTTGATACCCATATTGTACAAACAAATTCTAGGGTCACCCCTGGTCCACCTTTATGGCGATATCTCGAAAATGCGACCACCTATACAACAACCACCACTCACTTTTAAAACCCTCATTAATACCTTTAATTTGATACCCATATCGTACAAACACATTCTAGAGTCACCCCTGGTCCACCTTTGTGGCGATATTTCAAAACGGCGTCCACCTATAGAACTAAGGCCCACTCCCTTTTAAAATACTCATTAACACCTTTCGTTTGATGCCCATATCGTACAAACACATTCTAGAGTCACCCCTGGTCCACCTTTGTGGCGATATTTCAAAACGGCGTCCACCTATAGAACTAAGGACCACTCCCTTTTAAAATACTCATTAACACCTTTCATTTGATACCCATATCGTACAAACGCATTCTAGAGTCAACCCTGATCCACCTTTATGGCTATATCCCTAAATGGCGTCCACCTATAGAACTATGGCCCACTCCCTCATAAAATACTCTTTAATGCTTTTCATTTGATACACATGTCATACAAACACATTCCAGGGTTTCCCTCGGTTCATTTTCCTACATGGTTTTTTTCCCTTATGTTGTCACCATAGCTCTCAACTGAGTATGTAATGTTCGGTTACACCCGAACTTAACCTTCCTTACTTGTTTTATACTCAGTTGAGCAGAGCTCACAGAGTATATTAACTTTGATTGGATAACGGTTGGTTGTACAGGTATAAAGGAATCGAGATAGATATAGACTTCCATATATCAAAATCATCAATATCGAAAAAAAATTCGGTTGAGCCATGTCTGTCCGTCCGTCCGTCTGTCCCTTAACACGATAACTTGAGTAAATTTTAAGGTATCTTGATGAAATTTGATATGTAGGTTTCTGGGTACTCATCTCAGATTGCTATTTAAAATGAACGATATCGGACAATAACCACGCCCATTTTTTCGATATCGAAAATTTCGAAAAATCGAAAAAGTGCGATAATTCATTACCAAATACGGATTAAGCGATGAAACTTGGTAAGTTAGTTGAACTTATGACGCCGAATAGAAAAATAGTAAAATTTTGGACAATGGGCGTGGCACCGGCCACTTCTAAAAGAAGGTAATTTAGAAGTTTTGCAAGCTGTTATTTGGCAGTCGTTGAAGATATCATGGTGAAATTTGGCAGGAAAGTTAATCTTATTACTATATGTCTGCTTGCTAAAAATTAGCAAATCGGAGAACGACCACGCCCAATTTAAAAAAATTTTTTTTTTTTAATTAAAATTTTAAAAGAAAAGTTAATATCTTTACAGTATATAAGTAAATTATGTCAACATTCACCTCCAGTAATGATATGGTGCAACAAAATACAAAAATAAAAGAAAATTTCAAAATGGGCGTGGCTCCGCCCTTTTTCATTTAATTTGTCTAGGATACTTTTAATGCCATAAGTCGAACAAAAATTTACCAATCCTTGTGAAATTTGGTAGAGGCTTAGATTCTAGGACAATAACTGTTTTCTGTGAAAAAGGGCGAAATCGGTTGAAGCCGCGACCAGTTTTTATACACAGTCGACCGTCTGTCCTTCCGCTCGGCCTTTAACACGATAAATTCAGCAAATATCTTTACTAAACTCAGTTCACGTACTTATCTGAACTCACTTTGTATTGGTGTAAAAAATGGCTGAAATCCGACTATGACCGCGCCCACTTTTGCGATATCGAAAATTACGAAAAATGAAAAAAATGCCATAATTCTATACCAAATACGAAAAAAGGGATGAAACATGGTAAAGTAATTGGATTGGTCTATTGCCGCAAAATATAACTTTAGAAAAAAACTTGGTAAAATGGGTGTGACACCTACCATATTAAGTAGAAGAAAATGAAAAAGTTTTGCAGGGCGAAATCAAAAGCCCTTGGAATCTTGGAAAGAATACTTTTCGTGGTATTACATTTATAAATAAATTAGCGGTACCCGACAGATGAAGTTCTGGATCACCCTGGTTCACATTTTGGTCGATATCTCGAAAACGCCTTCACATATACATACAACTAAGGGCAACTCCCTTTTAAAACCCTCATTAATACCTTTAATTTGATACCCATATCGTACAAACACATTCTAGCGTCACCTCTGGTCCACGTTTATGACGATATCCCGAAAAGGCATCCACCCATATAACTAAGGCCCACTCCCTTTTAAAACACTTATTAACACCTTTCGTTTGATACCCATATTGTACAAACGCATTCTAGAGTCAACCCTGGTCCACTTTTATAACGATATTCCGAAAAGGCGTCCACCTATAGAACTAAGGCCCACTCCCTTTTAAAATATTCATTAACACCTTTGATTTGATACCCATAGTACAAACAAATTCTAGAGTCACCCCTGGTACACCTTTATGGCGATATCCCGAAAAGGCGTCCACATATAGAACTAAGGCCCACGCCCTCTTAAAATACTGATTAATACCTTTCGTTTGACACCCATATTGTACAAACGCATTCTAGAGTCACCATTGGTCCCCTTTATGGCGATATCTCGAAACGGCGTCCATCTATGGAACTAAGGATCACTCCCTTTTAAAATACGCATTAGCACCTTTTATTTTGATACCCATATTGTACAAACAAATTCTAGAGTCAACCCTGATCCACCTGTATGGCGATATCCATAAATGGCGTCCACCTATAGAACTATGGCCCACTCCCTCTTAAAATACTCTTTAATACCTTTCATTTGATACACATGTCATACAAACACATTCCAGGGTTACCCCCGTTTCATTTTCCTACATGGTTATTTTCCCTTATGTTGCCACCATAGCTCTCAACTGAGTATGTAATGTTCGGTTACACCCGAACTTAATCTTCCTTACTTGTTTGCTTTGCCTTGATTTGCAGTCTGATTTCGTGCACAAGGCGAATTCAGTACCAGATGTTTGTATCCCAAAATCTGATTGTTTCTTGTTGATTATTTTCCATAAAACGCCTTGTAGGTTATCGGAATCAATGAAAATTATATTTTGACTTGACATTCTTCTGCACGGCGAATTGATTGAATTCGCTTTGCCACCACCTGGTATGGATTCGCCTTGTTTCGCTCATATGAGTTCTACCAAGTATATTGTGCACACATGATACAACAGTGTGGGGACTACAATTACTTTTACTGTATTTCCCTTCTACAGCGAGCTAAGATGGAAATATAACTTCAAAGCTTTGTATTCACTTCGTTTTTTTCCAGTGTACGTGTCACTTAAAATGCAAGCAAAAGTTAAGCCTGCATGCACTATACCAATACCTAGCAATATGATGAGAGTAGCAACAACATGAGAGTAGCTGTTGGAAAGTTAAAATACGTTATTACTGACGCTGTTTCTGGCTACAATTTCTGCTCAGCAACGGTGACAATGTCGGCAATAGTGTGGCAAATGAAAATGGATGGACAACATCATTCTACTTTAATGCCGACGTGCTATCAACATATACATATCTACATACACACTTATACATTTAAATGTTTTGCAAGCAAATGCGCCGTTGGGGGGGCAAATGCAATATACATATTTACAGGTGACATTTTGACGCAGTTTGTGTTGATGTTTATGTATTTTCATGTATGAGTGTATATATGTGTGTGTGTGTGTGTGAATGATACTATCAAAATATATGAGTTCATGCATGAAATGCAACTTGGAATGCACTTTGAAGCTGTGAAATGACAAAAAGAACGTCTCATTGAGCAGCTTGCACGTGATTTGGGTAATGAATTACAGCTCTGTTATCCAGCAGCGTTAATATGTAATTAATGTACGCAGTTTCTGAGATATGTAATATAACATAATATAAGATAGAATTGTGCAAACGTATTGCATATTTGTTTGAGAGTAAAATGACCATACCGCGAATTGTAAGGGAAGCTCAGCCTTAAATCTATTCGTAGGTTATTGCGCCTTGTATTAATTTATTCTCTTTTTAACCGCAGTTTTTATAAAATTTGTATTTCAAACATTTCACTAAATCAATTTCGACCAGATTTGAGACCACGCTGACCAATAAACCACACTATTCTGACATTTATCAATTGTATTATACTAGCAAGCTCCATCAATAATGAGCAAATCCACCAATGATAACAATTTAACGTTATTGTGAGCTATTTCGCTATATTTTTGATTAAATTTGAAACGGATAACATTTTATTCTTTTATTGTTTTTAGTCTTTCTTATTTTTTTCATTTTTCTGAAGTAACAGCTGCTGTTGACATTTATAATCGTCCATAATCATCAGTGTTTACATACAACAAAAAAGGTGACAAAAGGGTTATTTTAAGTAGAAAACAAAATAAAACAAAGAAGGAAGGTTAAGTTCGGGTGTAACCGAACATTACATACTCAGTTGAGAGCTATGGTGGCAACATAAGGGAAATTCACCTCGTAGTAAAATAAACCTAGGGTAACCCTGGAATGTGTTTGTTTGACATGTGTATCAAATGGAAGGTATTAAAAAGTATATTAAGAGGGAGTGGGCCATAGTTCTATAGATGGACGCCATTTAGGGATATCGCCATAACGGTGGACCAGGGCTGACTCTAGAATTTGTTTGACCAACATGGGCATCAAATGAAAGTATTAAAGAGTGTTTTAAAAGGGAGCGGGCCTAAGTTCTATACGTGGACACCTTTTCGAGATATCGCCATAAAAATGGGCCAGGGGTGACTCTATAATATGTTTGTACGATATAGGTATCAAATTAAAGGTATTAGTGATGGTTTTAAAAGGGAGTGGCCCTTAGTTGTATATGTGAAGACGTTTTCCAGATATCGCCAAAATGTGGACGAGGTTAATCCAGAACATCATCTGTCAGGTACCGCTAATTTATTTATATATGTAATACCACGAATAGTATTCGCATATTTTCACCGAAAACAGTTATCGTCATAGAAGCGAACACTTACCAAATTTCACAAGGATTGGGAAATTTTTGTTCGACTTATGGCATTAAAAGTATTCTAGACAAATTAAATGAAAAAGGCGGAGCGACGCCCATTTTGAAATTTTCTTTTATCGTTATATTTTGTTGCACGCTATCATTACTGGAGTTGAATGTTGACGTAATTTAATTATATACCATAAAGATATTAAATTTTTTGTTAAAATTTGATTTAAACATTTTTTTTAAAGTGGGCGTATTCGTCATCCGATTTTGCTAATTTTTATTTATATAGGAATAAGAGTAACGTTCCGGCCAAATTTCATCACGATATCTTCAACGACTGCCAAATTACAGCTTGCAAACTTTTAAATTACCTTCTTTTATAAGTGGACGGTGCCACGCCTATTGTCCAAAAGGCCAACACACTTACCAAGTTTTATCGCTTTATCCGTTTTTGATAATGAATTATCGCACTTTTTCGGTTTTCCGAAATTTTCGATATCAAAAAAGTGGGCGTGGTTATAGTCCGATTTCGTTCATTTTAAATAGAGATCTGAGATGAGTACCCGGAACATACATATCAAATTTCATTAATATACCTCTAAATTTACTCAAGTTATCGTGTTTACGGACGGACGGATATGGCTAAATGAATTTCTTTTTTTCAAGAAACGAATAACTTCGTTACCAACTGATATCTACAAGTTGTCGGTATATTATCGATAGCGAATTGTTACCACTGAGTAGTTGGCTTTTCTTATATAGAGAAAATCTCTAGCTTGAAACTAGTACGCTTCTAGTATCCCTGTAAGGATGTCAGTAAAAAGTTATACCATTTTCAGGTTCAGAACTATACCAATAAGTATCAAATAAGTACTAGTTCGATAAAAATGGATAGTTTGGGTTTTGATATAGTCTATTTTATGTGTATATTTATACAGCGGCCGTCTTGGCGGTGTGAAGGTAGCGTGCTCCCCCTATCGCTCCGCAGGTCTTGGGCTTACGCTCCGGGCAAAACAACACCAAATTCCAGAAACAAGTTTTTTCCATTCGAAGAAAATTTTTCTAAGCGAAGTCATTCCTCGTCAGTGTATGACAAGCACTCCGAGTATACTTCCGCCATGAAGAGCTCTCAGTGAAAACTCATATGTCTTGCAGATGCCACTCGGAGTCGGGAAAAATTAAAACATCATGATGCAAATTGGAAAGAAGCTCGATTTCGATTACCGATTTCTTACTTAAATTTTATCGGCTTGTTTTCGGGGTGTTACCAATTTATTATGGACCTTTTTTGATTTGTTGTCATTATGTAATAAAAAAATTGGCGACTTTCTATCGAAAAACTATCGATTGGTTATCGATAAACTATCGATTTTTTTTATCAAAAAGTTGTCGATTTCATCTTGAAAAGTAATTTTTAGACGTTTACACCTCGAATCTCACAAGTGCATGGTACTCACAAATTTTTTAACATGAGCAATACTTTTCCGAGCACCCCCATGAAATCAATTAATACTTTGCTGTACTGTACCCCACTTAAACTCAGCGCACCAGAAATGTTTTAAACAGAACCTGCCGTAACCGAGACGTCAAGGTTAGTTCGCCTTCTTACGATAAAGGGTAAATAAAAAGTAAAGCGGGGATGAGCGTTTTTGGTAAGAGTCCAGGAGAGGCGCACACATCTCCAAAATGGGAATGGGATCTTACTAGTACAGTCGAAGGTGAAGATGTATTGAGAATGAGGAAAGCTTAAAGCATCTGTTGTGCTATTGTCCGAGACTAAGCAAAAGCTGGCTATGTAGATCATATAATGTCCTAAGGCAATTTACCAGCGGTAACCAAATATGAAACACGCAGCGAGACCCAATATGAGAAGGCTCGTGGCACATTCCATAAAAATAAAATCATTCATACTGCTTGAGAAATGCAGTAGTATTCTGGCTAGGCCATTAAGGTTTATTAAAAACTTGTATAAGATCTCAGACAAATTAGAACAAAACAGGGTATAATGCCAATTAGAGCTGATGGGATGGGTTGTTAGATTGTGAATTAGAATGAGACGATGAGCGCAGTATAACAGAGGGTGACGCAAGTACGGAAAGAGATTAAATATGCTATACATTGTATTGTTTTATAGGGTCTATTTAACATTTAATTGAAGAGAGGAAGTCTCGAAAACTTTAAAGTTGAAATGAAATCTTTTTACAAATATTTTAACGCATTTTTCTTTGTATCATCCTTCCACTTATTTATTTAAATTTAATAGCATTAAATTTACTAAAACACCGCTTAAATATTTAGCCACAAAGTGTATAATACTTAATTAAACCCAATTATTATAGCTTAACAAGCTAAATTCTTATCTTGATTAAAATATGTAAAAGTATTTTGGAAAAACGCCTACTGACGCGCTACATTGAAGTCAACTTTCG
The DNA here is from genome assembly GCF_040869045.1 of Eurosta solidaginis. NCBI lineage: Eukaryota > Metazoa > Arthropoda > Insecta > Diptera > Tephritidae > Eurosta > Eurosta solidaginis. The sequence goes on from NC_090319.1 coordinate 28,824,113, forward strand.
TTCTTTGGTATTGTACTATAGTCGAAATAAATTTGAAACCTTACAGCTCTGAGAATTCAATAGGTGCATAATGTCACCAAGAAGTTCACTTACATTTATTAAGGATATTGTGTATAGGTGTGAGTGTATGAATGAATAAACAAAAGTTTGTCTGAGCAAATGAAGCCTGTAAATGCCAATATTGTATGAAATCTCAGCATTGTTTAGCGCCTCAAAGTATGCAAAACAAATAACAGTAAACTGAAATGACCAAAAATTATAATGTTTGGCATTTGTTAGCGAGCTTTTGTTTTACTTATTTGCATACGTAAGTACATGCAAAGTTTGACTGCTATACCCAACAGCGACTAATACCACAGTGTTTAAGTGACTTAAACTATGAGCATTTTTCTTTCGTTTGTTTCATTAGCCATTGAGTGCGCTTGTAATTCTCAACTGGTTAGTAAAATATTCTAAAGGGATAGTTAAAAATTTATATCCCAAAGCGGGGTTTTTCAGAGCAAAATAAGGTGGTTTAACCCGCAGAATAAACTAAGGAAAAACAATATTGTAACGAATTTACTTGCAAATCCTCTTATTTGCAATCCTCTGCTAAGTTCGAATCACTAAACTGTTGAATAAATAACTCCAATTTGTAATAATGCAAAATGGCCTTTATTAAAGTACTTCACAATACACTCAACTATGCAACGAATAGCTTGCTTAATAACCACACTGATTGATAGCTCAATGAAACTCTACTATTCAAAATAATACTGCTATTGCTCGCTAGATATCGTCTTAATCGCAACTGCTTGACAACTCAAATCAAACTGAATTACTTCTTACTCGCTGGCGCCGCTTTTATAGTTTACGCTGCATACTTCTAGGCTCTTCGATTTCCAGAACTTACTAGTTGTTTCGGCTACAAAATCGCCAGCCACAACTACGTGCACAAATTATTGCTCACTCTTGTGACAACTCAGATAAGATATATGCATGTGTTTGTGCATTGCCGCTCCGCTGCTCCTATACGTACATATGTGTAGACGCAATTATTTATTCGTTTATGTAGATACATAAAGATTGAATTATTGATGTGAATGTTTGTAGTTTGCAGTCTCTCGCGCGCACATAGGCATATAAGTAAATGCATCTATGTGTGACATCTCTCTGGGCTGCCTTATATATGTGTATACTTGATTTGATTATTAACGTAAATACTGCTTGGCATGGCCTTAGCATCGCATTAGTGATGGGATAATTTAGTGATGCTAATATCCGTGACACTGCCCTCCACCTAAGTCTGATCGTCACGATCAGACAAATCTCTCGATCTAAACGTTGCTAGCCTTTCCAAATGGACCACCTTCATTTTGGTTCGTGGTTTACCGATGGTTTGTATGCGGTACACTACATCGTTGATCCGTTTTACAACTTTGTATGGACCTTCCCAGTTACACTGCAATTTTGGGGACAAACCTTTTTTTCGTTGTGGGTTGTATAGCAGCACCAAATCTCCTTCCTGAAACCCTTCCGAATTAATTGCTTTATCGTACCTTGCTTTCATCTTGTCACTCATAATCTTTGCTCGTTGCCTTACCAGATCGTGTATCTCTCTCAGCTCTTCTTCTAAGACATCAGTGGATTTCTTGACATTCCTCTCCGCATCGGCATCTATCCCATACTTCAAATCAGCTGGCAGTCGAAGGTCATTGCCAAAAATTACCTTTGCGGGAGTTTGGCCCGTTGTGTCATGTACTGCCGATCGGTAGGCCATCAAGAATAATGATATGTGTGTATCCCAGTCCTTATGGTACTTGTCGACTACTTTCCTTAAATGCTCCTCCAATGTTCTATTGAAACGTTCCACCATACCATCGGACTGAGGATGCAATGCAGTTGTCCGTGTTTTTCGAATGCCCAACTTCTTGCACAGTTCTTGGAACACAGCTGATTCAAAATTCCTGCCTTGGTCATAATGTAGCTCCATTGGTACACCATACCTTGCAACCCATTCGTTTTTAACCACTTCTGCTACTGTTTCTGCTTCTTGGTTTGGGATTGGGTATACCTCTGGCCATTTACTGAAATAATCCATAACCACCAGTACGTATTTGTTTCCGCGGTTGCTAGTAGGAAATGGACCTGCGACATCCATGGCGATCCTTTCAAATGGTGCACCTGAAATATACTGCTTCATCTGGCCACGACTTCGGGTTTTGGGCCCTTTCGCTCTGTTGCATACCTCGCAATTGGCAATCCACTCGGTGACCGACTGACGGCAACCAACCCAATAGAATCTCTGCTTAATTTTCTCGAGTGTCTTCGTGATTCCAAGATGGCCTCCACTTGGACCATTGTGCAACTCGCTGAGCACGTCAGGAATCCTCTTTCTGGGAACAACTATAAGTTTCTTCTTGCATTGACCATCCTCACTCTCCCATACTCGATGCAAGCAACCGGATATCAATTCCAAACTGTTCCACTGTGCCCAATATGACTTCGCAATGGGACTCTCTGCTGACATATCCTCTCTGCTTGGTCTTTCGTTTCGTTCGAGCCCTTGCATAACATGTGACAGATCTGTATCTTCTAGCTGACACTTTCTTAGTTGTTCCTTGTCCCATTCATCCGTACACGTTATAGTCATTAGCCGGACATCTATAATGTCTTCTTTAGCCTCCGCCTTTGAACAGTGCTTGCATTCCAAACTACATGGCCTTCGTGACATTGCATCGGCATTTCCATGGGTACTACCTTTTCGATGCTCAATGGAAAAGTCATAGCTTTGAAGTCGCTCGATCCACCGTGCCAATTGTCCTTCCGGATTACGGAACTGCAGAAGCCATTTCAATGCTGCGTGATCTGTCCTGACATGGAATCGCTGGCCGTAGAGGTATTTGTGAAAATGTTTAATGCACTCTACCAATGCCAACAGCTCTCTCCGCGTAACACAGTAGTTCCTCTCTCGTTTTCCAATCGAACGGCTGTAATATGCAACTACCTTCTCCTGTCCATCGACCAGTTGTGATAAAACGCCTCCTATAGCATATCCACTTGCATCTGTATCTAGAATAAATGTTGCTCCTGGAATCGGATATGCTAACATTGGGGCAGTGCACAAACGCTCCTTCAATGTTTGGAAAGCCACTTCTTGCTCCTTCTTCCATTCAAAAGCTTTGTTTTTTCTTGTAAGCTCATGGAGGCTATGGGCTACGCTGGAAAAATTTGGTACAAATCGGCGGTAATATGTGCACAGCCCAAGAAAACTTCTCAATTCATGTAGGTTCTGTGGTCTTGGCCAATCCTGTACAGCCTCTATTTTTTCGTTCGCAGTGCAGATGCCCTCTGTCGTTACCTTGTGACCCAAATAATTGACTTCCTTTTTAAACAGCGCACACTTTTTGGGACTTAACTTCAGACCAGCGCCAGCTATTCTCTGGAAAACTTCCTCCAAGTTCTTAAGATGTTCATCAAAGTTCTTGCCCAATACGATGATGTCGTCCAGGTACACCAAGCATGTTTTCCAATGTAGTCCTTTCAGTACCTGGTCCATGAGTCTCTCAAAAGTAGCTGGTGCATTACAAAGTCCAAAAGGCCTCACTGTAAATTGCCAAAGACCATCACCGACACTGAAGGCTGTTTTCTCTTTATCTTCCTCCTTCACCTCCACTTGCCAGTAGCCGCTTTTCAAGTCCAGCGTGGAAAATTATTTCGTACCAGATAGCGAGTCCAGAGTGTCGTCAATTCTTGGCAATGGGTAGCTATCCTTTTTCGTAACGTCATTCAACTTCCGGTAGTCCACGCAAAACCTCATTTTTCCATCCTTCTTTTTTACAAGTACTACCGGTGAGCTCCATGGACTAGCTGATGGTTCGATGACGCCGCTGTCGTTCATTTCTTGAATGATTTGACTCACAACTTCCCGCTTCGCCAGTGGAACACTACGTGGAGCTTGACGGATCGGTCTCGCATCTCCAGTGTCAATTTGATGTTTCACAACGTTGGTGCGGCCTGGTTTAGTATCATCCTGGTCAAATATGTTCGCGTACTTTAGGAGCAGTTGTTTTGCCTTACTCTGATATGCTTCCTCTGGCCCCTGCATCCATGCCGTAATGTCATTTGAAAGATCAGTATTACTAGCTGAAACGTGTTCCTGGAGCTGTTCACAGTTAATAACCACTTCAGCCTCTTGGCATCTTCCCAAAATAGCTCCTTTAGTCAGTTTGAGTGGTGACTTGAACTCATTGAGTACTCTTACCGGAATACGTCCATCTTGTTTTGTCATAGCCAGGGTTTTTCCTACAAGTATGTTTAGTGCTGATTTGTTTGCTGCTTCGACAACCCACAATTTGTTTGTCCCACAATCTCCATCAACCTTTGCCCAGATGACTGCTTCGGATTTTGGTGGTATTTGCTGACTCTCTTCCACCAGCACTCGTTTACTGCTGTAGCCTCTCTCGTAGCCGAAATTAAGTGGTACATCCATGTTTTTATATCGCATCGTCTTGCTTTGCATGTCGATCTTGATGCCCTGGTCGATTAAGAAGTCCACTCCAATTATGATTTCATCAACAATTTCTGCCACTATAAAATTGTTTACTACCATGACGTTCCCAATTGCGACTTCACATTCTACTTCTCCAATTACCTGGGTGTCCTCTCCCGTAGCTGTACGTAATCTTGCTCCAAGCAATGGTCTTATCTTTTTGTTGACTAAATCCGCTCGAATGATGGAATGAGATGCACCCGTATCTACAGTCAATAACCGTTCCTTTCCGTCCACATGTCCTTCAACAGTAAGGTTGCTCGATCTTCTTCCAATCTGCGAGATAGAGATTATGGGGCATTCAATTGCGGGAGCCAGCTGTCGCCCCTTGCGGCTGACTCGATTTAGTTTAACGATTGAGTGGTCTTGGATATTTGCTCATCACCTTCTGCTCTGCGTTTACGACCACCCACATTGTTGGAGCTATTGGGACCGCTGCTGCAATGTCGTGCAATATGACCTGGGTTGCCGCACTTGAAACATTTAATAACTCCGGCATTTTTCTGTTGTGATCCCTTCAGTGCTTCCAAAATAGTGTCTACCCAATCTGGTCTTTCCACTTCTACACGATGAGCTTTGTATGCTGGTTTACTCAATAGTGAGGCCGTTTCCTGAGTCAATGCATGTGATACCGTTTCAGAAAATGTCAGCTTTGGGTTTGCGTATGTAGCTCGCTTCGTTTCCACGTCCCGTATGCCATTTATGAAACTCTGGATTTTTGCCCTTTCAGTGTATTCCACGGGTGCGTCCGCATTTGCAAGATGAGCCAATCTTTCAATATCTGAAGCAAACTCCTGCAATGTCTCATTTGCTTTTTGGTAGCGGTTTTGCAACTCAATTTGGAATATCTGTTTCCTATGCTCGCTTCCATAACGTCGTTCTACAGCAGCCATCAATGCTTCATAATTGTTCCGCTCTCCTTCGGGAATCGTCTGTAGAATTTCCGCTGCTGGCCCCTTCAATGCCACGAATAGTGCAGCAACTTTATCTTCCGCATTCCAGTTGTTCACTGCTGCGGTCTTCTCAAACTGTAGCTTGAAGACCTGGAAAGGAACAGAACCGTCAAAGGATGGTGTTATTACCTTTGGATTACTCGCTGAAACTGCTGGGCGATTCATTTGCAACTCCTGTATACGACCTCTCAAAGCTTCTATCTCGGCATCAATTTTGTCCTCGAGCTGCACAATTTTTGTATCCTGTGCTTCCAGCTTTGATGTTACCCTTATCTCCTGTGCCTCCAGCTGCGAGGATATGCGGGCCTCCTGTGCTTTCAACTGCTCAGCGAACTGAGATGTCATATATGTCTTTTGCTCTTCCAGTTGAGTTTCCATCTTGGATGTAATCTGTGTCGACATTTCTGACATACGCGTTTCTTGTGCTTCAATCTTCGATGTTATGCGTGTCTCCTGCGATTCCAGTTGAGATGACATTTGTGACGACATTTCTGAAATGCGTGCCTCCTGTGCTTCCATCTTGGATGTTACTGTCGATGTTTGAGCAGTTATTGCAGCCAATATCATGTTCAAGTCTGTGCTCGTAACTGGGATGTTTCGTTTTTCTCTTCAATTTTTGTTGTTGTCTCGTCCCCATCAGGATAAAAGACAAACTCGTCCACATCAATTCCTTGCGATTCCATTACCTCTCGTAGCCGTGCTTGAAGTTCGATCTTATTGCCAGTTGTATTTAATCCACGGTTCTCCAACTCCTTTTTCAGTTGCTGGATCTTCAATTCGCTGAACTTTGCCATGTCCTTGTTGTCTGCTGGAATTTATTCAACAATTCCTCTTCTGACACCAATTGTAACGAATTTACTTGCAAATCCTCTTATTTGCAATCCTCTGCTAAGTTCGAATCACTAAACTGTTGAATAAATAACTCCAATTTGTAATAATGCAAAATGGCCTTTATTAAAGTACTTCACAATACACTCAACTATGCAACGAATAGCTTGCTTAATAACCACACTGATTGATAGCTCAATGAAACTCTACTATTCAAAATAATACTGCTATTGCTCGCTAGATATCGTCTTAATCGCAACTGCTTGACAACTCAAATCAAACTGAATTACTTCTTACTCGCTGGCGCCGCTTTTATAGTTTACGCTGCATACTTCTAGGCTCTTCGATTTCCAGAACTTACTAGTTGTTTCGGCTACAAAATCGCCAGCCACAACTACGTGCACAAATTATTGCTCACTCTTGTGACAACTCAGATAAGATATATGCATGTGTTTGTGCATTGCCGCTCCGCTGCTCCTATACGTACATATGTGTAGACGCAATTATTTATTCGTTTATGTAGATACATAAAGATTGAATTATTGATGTGAATGTTTGTAGTTTGCAGTCTCTCGCGCGCACATAGGCATATAAGTAAATGCATCTGTGTGTGACATCTCTCTGGGCTGCCTTATATATGTGTATACTTGATTTGATTATTAACGTAAATACTGCTTGGCATGGCCTTAGCATCGCATTAGTGATGGGATAATTTAGTGATGCTAATATCCGTGACAATATTGTCACAACGAAAGCGGACAAAGGAAACACCACTGTGCTAATCAAAAAAGAGAAATATATATCCAAAACCGAAGATCTCATAGAGGAAATGAAATATCGTAGAATGAGAGAGGATCCCACAGATACCAAATACCAAAAACAAATCAAAGTTGCTGTAAAAAATGCTACAAATATAGTAGATTCTAACATGGAACATAGATTGATGCAAAAGAACCCTTCGGCTCCTCCACTGATTGCGCTACCAAAAATCCACAAGCCGGACACGTGAATGAGGCCCATCATTAATCTTAAATCGGCACCATGTTACAAACTGTCCAAATATTTAAAAACGATATTGGAAGATACTCTGGAGCTGAGGAACGGATATGCAATAGCTAACACAACATAACTAATAGAGAGACTTGAGACCGTAGAGCTAACAAAGAACAGCAAATTGGTTTCTTTTGACATAAAATATTTATACCCATCAATGCCACTATCGGAGACTTTGGACATAGTTAACTCAACAATAGTTCATAATACAAAAAACAAAGTGAAAAGTATGCAAATCACAAATGCACTAAGAGCCAATTTACGTCAAAACTATTTTCAATTCAACAATAAAATATATATAAAAACAAACGGTCTTGGAATGGGAAGCCCCACATCAGCAATTCTTGTGTAAGTGTTCATGCAAAATCTGGATGAAATGTACATACAGGAGCTGAAGTTCAAATTGGGCGTGTCATTTTATGCTAGATACGTGGATGATATAATATGCGTTTTACCTACTAATAACGAAGAGCTTGTACTGGATTACCTCAACAAGCAGCACAGAAATATAAAATTTACAATGGAAACCGAAAAAGACGGAGGAATCAACTGTCTAGACCTCCCGATAAATATTGATAAAGAAGCCAAGAGATTTAACTATGACATATATAAAAAGCCAACGGCCACCGACACAATAATACCTAATACCTCAAATCACCCCAAGAGCATAAAAATGCAGCATTAAGGCACTTGGTACTTAGACTTGAAAGAACACCTCTTACACAAGAGGCACATAAGAGAGAACTTGAGGTCATATATAATATCGCTGCAAACAACGGATATAAAAAAGCACTATTAGATAAGCTCAGAAGGACAAATGGAGAACCAAAAAGATATAATGAAAAGGAAAATAAAAGTTGGACGACTATGACATATACTGGAAAAGCAACATATAAATTGGCAAACTTCTTTAAAAATTACAACATTAACACAGCATTCAAAACACCGAACAATCTATGGCGAAAACTAAGAACTAGCACTAAGTCAGAGGATCCCTTTAGCAGCCACGGCGAATACAAGCTTACCTGCGGATGCCAGCATAGTTACATAGGACAAACAGGACGGCAAATAAGAACGAAGTTCGGAGAACATATTAGAGATTACAACAAAAAAATACGGAATCCTAACATTATACCCGATTCTAACTTCGCGAATCACATGGTCGACAATGAATGTTCCCCAGCAAACATCAATAAAACAGTTAGGGTTCTTCACATACAAGCAAAAAGATGACGTCTCAGCGTACTCGAAAACATGAAAATGTACAAACAGAAAACATTCAACGGTAGAATAATAAACGATTAGATAAACACAATTTCTGACACAATATTCGCCTTTAAAACTTGTTTACAAGAAACAAAGTAATCACACAGGTACAACAGACAAAAACACAACAACAAATAAACACAAAACAATTAACACACCAAAACAACAAACCCAAAAAGAAGGTCAAATGACTAAAATTACGGATTTATACCTACCCCAGTCAGCCACACAAATCGATTAGTAAAACACCCTCAGTTCTGAATGAACCCACAGCACATACACATAACTAAATATACACAAGCATCAATTTTGACAATACCTGCTCATGTACCTACGAACTATAAATACAGGACAAACGACAACAACAGTTTAGAACGAAAATCGGCACTGATGATGGCACAACACCGAAACCGGTTTTTTTCAAAACCGAATTTGACAAGAGATGACGGAAAATCGTTCCAATATACATCGCAGCCAATACCTTAGAGCCCCTATTGCTCGCCCCAGGTGAACAGGTGTTTAGCGACCTCCCTCTATAAAATAACACACACTCCACTTAAATAACAAATAATATAATGTAACGAATTTACTGCAATTATCCTTATTTGCAATCTTCTGCTAACGTTCGTATCGCTAAACTTTTGAATAAATAACTCCAATATTGAATAATGGAAGAATTACCTTTATTAAAATACTTCACAATAACACTTATACTTTGTAACTAGCTTGCTTAATAACCAAACTGACTGATAGCTTAAATGAAACTGATTCCTCGCCTCCACTGTTGTCGCCCTTTTATACTGTCCGACCTCCTCGTTGCATACTTCTAGGCTTTTCTATTTCCAGAACTTACTAGCTACTTATAAATTTCACAGCTACAACTACAGATGATAATTTTTATAGCTTCTCTCATACCCCATGCGCTTGTATGTGTGAGCGACTCTTCCACAATCACAATTGCATACCTTTAGAAGCATTTCAGATAAGATATCTGCATGTGCTTGTGCGTTGCTTTTCCGCCGCGTGCACGCGTATTTGTAGACATAATGATTGAATTATTGATGTGAATTCACGTCACTGCTTAGCATCGGCCTAGAGATGGCAGTACCCCTTAGTGCCGCCAACATTCGTAAAAATAATTATATCAAAAAACTATTCGCTCGTCACCAAAACTTAGACACACACAAAGTATTATTCATAACTTGGTGTGTATTCTCTTATTTAACTCAAATTCTTTATATCGTTTCTTTACCAGTAAACTTTAATTATCTAATATAGTAAGATCCCAGGAAGCCTCTGTTTATTCAATTTATGACTAGCAACATGTATATCACGGTGAAATTCGTATAAGGGTATATATACCTGCTTGCTTGTGCTGATGGCCAGTTTATAGGCACAGGGTGCCAAAATATACAGTAAAACATCGTCCACATTTCCTAAAGTTTTGCCTGCACTAATTTTCGGAAAAGATGTTGAAAATATATCGATGAAATAACGCAGTTTTTCTGTGTTTGTGTCCCGAAGTCCTTCAAGGAACTTTTCACTACATGGCTACCATATCACGTTGTCTTACTTTATTAATCCCTGAACTAGATTTCACTTAGCTAGGATTTTTCTAAACCGCGCTGCTTCGCTGGAGCACTGGATACGCGCATAGAAGTTTTTCCATAATTTGGTGTCGATCTTCAAGAGATCCATAGCGACTTTACTTTTCCTCAGAATAGGGTACGCCCATTTATACTAAGTCATAAGCTATGCTTTTCCTCTGAAACTTACTAGAGGGTAAGCTCTGTTGTACTCAGTAATTTATGGTGAAAAACTCTTTGAATTGTTCCATTTTTTTCCCTAAATATTTCTGGAATTTCGTCAAGTTCGTTGACCCTCCTTTCTCCCTTTGGATATCCTGTCAAGAACTCTCCAATCATATCTTGATATAAAAGGTTCATAACTCAATGTGATGCCAAGAACTTTACGGGGTGTTGGATTAACATATGTAGGGCTTAGTTGCCTATCCGAAAATTGCTTCACAGTATTTAATAAAATGGAGACGTGCCTCATCATCATTTGTGTCGCCTTCTCCTCATGAATTTTGGGGCACATTTGGATTTGCTCCTACGACTTAAAGTCTTTGGGGGACTTTCTTCGTCCATTATCCTCTTGCCCTCACAAAGTGTTGATTCCGTATTACGGGCCATAAAGCAGGATGACGGGATAAATTTTGCCTTTGTAGGTTGAAACAACTATTTCAAGCTTGGCATGTTGTCGCATGCAATCCACATATAGTTATTATGAGCATGAAGGTTATAAGCTCCTCTTATTAGACATCTGTCTGTACGGATTGTTGCGATCAATCACAACCACAGTCAGGGACTGCTTCGCCACGTCACTCATCGTCACTCAATGTTAACCCCGTTTCGTCTATTCATGAAAGCAGTAGTCTTAGTGATATAGCTCTGAGACTATCACTCACTTCTCTGTAGTTGTTGGCACTTTTAACGTCCTCTCTCTGACTTGCAGCTTTCGAGGTGGAAGCTTCCTCGCTTTTGGTGTCAATTTGTAATAAAGTTTTAGAACGACTTGTCTTGTTAATAAGGCTGGCCTGCCTCACGACCCTTTCACTGTGTTATTTCAACTCCTTGTAAGAAGATTTGTGCCCCTTAGCCGAACGCTGCCTCTTCATTATGAGCCTAGAACTTCTTCCTCCTCGTACCGGTCGCAGAAGCATGGGTACTCACAGCAAATCTTTTAAACTGCCTTCAGCCTATCTCTACTGCCTCATGGTATCATTAAAAGCGCTCATTTATGAAGTCTATTAGGTCAACAATTGCCTCTAAGAGTTGGCAATTCTTAGTGCGCCACGTCACTGTAAAAGTGCTAACTTAACCCCTGGGCTGAAAATCATCAGATGAACTCGTTCCTGAATTAGGATGGTTTGACAGTTCTGAGTCTCTACCATCCATTTGCCTTCAACTGAGACGGAACAGCATAGATGTCATATAGTTCAGCGCTTTGGAGTTCGGCTAAGCCCTCTAATCATCGACAAGTTGTTTACCATAGTGATGGGAGAGCAATACCACTAGCATATATGAACTAATCTCTGACTTATCTCTATTCTTTCTGGCCATGTTTGAGAAAGCATAAATAAGAATAAGATATTCCATCAAACTATAGAAAGCTATATACCAGATTCTTAAGCATTACCATCCAACCAATTTATAAGCATAGGCAAAGTAATGTTAATGCGGGCTTCTCCTCCCATTTGCGATGTAATATTCTCAATCACTTTATAAAAATTGCGGCTAACTACAGTTGCTTGGGTTTGAGGGAGGATTGGTCAATCTCGCTCATAAGTGCGATATAAGAAAAAAAAAGTTGTGCAAGCAGAATAAACTTGAAGGATTTCCCGAGATGCCCAAAGGCCCAAAACCTTTTAAAGCGTTTTGAAATTAATGAATCACCGCTTTAAAAATGTTTATTTAAATTTGCTTCTTGATTTCAAGAGCAACATTATCCCAATTGGTATTAAGACACCTCATAAGAAGTGACATAAGCCCAACTGAAAAATTTGGCTTATGTCACTATGCAAGGAGTGAAACAATAAAATTTTTTTTGCTTACAGGTCAACTTAATGTAAAATCACATACGGGTATACGATGTTGGATCCCTTATAAATTTGAATATTATGCTTATTATACCCAGTTGAGCAAAGCTCACAGAGTATATTAACTTTGACTGGATAACATTTGGTTGTACAGGTATAAAGGAATCAAGATAGATATAGACTTCCATATATCAAAATCATCAGTATCGAAAAAAAATTCGATTGAGCCATGTCCGTCCCTTCGTCCGTCTGCCCGTTAACACGATAACTAGAGTAAATTTTGAGGTATCTTGATGAAATTTGGTATGTAGGTTCCTGGGCACTCATCTCAGATCGCTGTTTAAAATGAACGATATCGCAAAATAACCACGCCCACTTTTTCGATATCGAAAATTTCGAAAAATCGAAAAAGTGCGATAATTCATTACCAAACACGGATTAAGCGATGAAACTTCGTAGGTGAGTTGAACTTATGACGCAGAATAGAAAGCTAGTAAAATTATGGTCAATGGGCGTGGCACCACCCACTTTTAGAAGAAGGTAATTTAGAAGTTTTGCAAGCTGTAATTTGGCAGCCGTTGAAGATATCATGATGAAATTTGGCAGGAACGTCAGTTGTATTACTATATGTATGCTTAATATAAAATAGCAAAATCGGAGAACGACCACGCCCACTTTTTAAAAGAAAATATTTTTAAATTCAAATTTTAAAAGAAAAGTTAATATCTTTATAGTATATAAGTAAATTATGTCAACATTCAACTCCAGTAATGATATGTTGCAGCAAAATACAAAAATAAAAGGAAATTTCAAAATGGGCGTAGCTCCGCCCTTTTTCATTTAATTTGTCTAGGATACTTTTAATGCCATAAGTCGAAAAAAATTTACCAATCCTTGTGAAATTTGGTAGAGGCTTAGCTTCTAGGACGATAACTGTTTTCTGTGAAAAAGGGCGGAATCGGTTGAAGCCACGCCCAGTTTTTATACACAGTTGACCGTCTGTCCTTCCGCTCGGCCGTTAATACGATAACTTGAGCAAAAATCGATATATCTTTACTAAACTCAGTTCACGTACTTATCTGAGCTCACTTTGTATTGGTGTAAAAAATGGCCGAAATCCGACTATGACCACGCCCACTTTTTCGATATCGAAAATTAAGAAAAATGAAAAAAATGCCATAATTATATACCGAATACGAAAAAAGAGATGAAGATGGTATTTGGATTAGTTTATTGACGCAAAATATAACTTTAGAAAAAAACATTGTAAAATGGGTGTCACACCTACCATATTAAGTAGAAGAAAATGAAAAAGTTTTGCATGGCGAAATCAAAGGCCCTTGGAATCTTGGAAGGAATACTGTTCGTGGTATTACATATATAAATAAATAAGCGGTACCCGACAGAAGATGTTCTGGGTCACCCTGGTCCACATTTTGGTCGATATCTCGAAAACGCCTTCACATATACAACTAAGGACTACTCCCTTTTAAAACCCTCATTAATACTTTTAAGTTGATATCCATATCGTACAACACATTCTATAGTCACCCCTGGTCCACCCTTATTGCGATATCTTGAAAAGGCGTCCACCTATAGAACTATGGCCCACTCCCTCTTAAAATACTATTTAATACCTTTCATTTGATGCCCATGTCATACAAACACATTCCAGGGTTACCCTAGGTTCATTTTGCTAAATTGTGACTTTCCCTTATTTTGTCTCCAAAGCTCTCAGCTGAGTATGTAATGTTCGGTTACACCCGAACTTAGCCTTCCTTACTTGTTTTCATTTAATATTTTCAACATCATTGTTTCACTTATATAAGAAAAAGGAAACATTTCTATTAGGTTTTTCCATTTTTGACCTTCATAAATATTTTTGGCCATGTCGGATGCGAACTAAACCAAAAAGGGCGTTGAAGCCCATGCTAACTTTCAAGTGTAAGTGGTATAAGCAATTGTTCTCACATTGAATGCTAGTGGGTGGGGGGAGGGTTTAAATATTACAATAGAAAAATATTGTTTGCATAATAATTGAAAAGTGAAATTTTTGTTAATAAAAATAAAGCATACGCAATTACATTGAAAGTGAAATGTCGACGACAAAGCAAATGTAAGTAAATGTGAATAGCACACACAGTTTTACACACACACACAGTTTTACACACACACATATGTATATGCGTAAGTTTGTACGTATTTATAAAAGTCGAAAACATGAAAACGCATAAAAAGCAAATCTGGCAACATCACTAACTGCCAACTAATGGCAACTGACAGCCGTTGTAACATTTGTGAAAACAACTGTAATGCGAGAAGGCAGGCAATAGAAATGAATAAAACTCATGCCATTCAAAAGTAGAAGCGGCAAGTGATTTGCTATGCAAAAATTACGCCAACTTTCAAGGGCGTACATACGAGGAGAGCAATTGAGGTTGCTGTCCCATGTTAGACGCGGCAAAGGTTTGCATTACATTATATATACATGTATATCATGAAGATGTGGCCGAGCAGTGGGAGCATATTTCTCTCTCATTACGTATCGCTGCTGCTGAAAGTTCTACCAATCCGGCGGACAGTTTCCAGGCCTATTCTTTTAGAAATAATAATAGCCACTGTCAACTTACGTACAGGGTATGCTTAAATTGTTAAAAATATCTTCTTCTCATTGCTAACTAGTGAGTGGAAATACGAGACCGATATCCTAATGACCGATGAAGGACAAAAAAAAAAATAAGAAGGTGCCAGGTAAAGAACGACTAACCGTTGTTCAAACACGGTGGCGAAGAGTTAGTAAGGAGTATGCGTCAGCTCCTGTGCAAAATATGGTCGAACGAATTCATGTCCGACTATTAGAATCTAAGAGTTATTTTCCCAGTCCACAAGAAATGGATTCCCAATCCACAAGAAAGGGATGCTGGAAACTGTGCCAAAAATAGGGGTTTACCGGCTCTCCGCCGCCGTATTTCAATATATCCGCAGGAAATCCATCAGCGTCCGCGATATTGTTGTTTTTTAATCTGGTTATTGCTGTTCTGACTTCATTATGGTGGGATATGGGAATATTTATTCCAATATAATCGATTATAGGTCCAGGTTTATCCGCTTCTCTGGGCGTTTCGTCGCTTCATCCATTTGGCAGCACAAAAACTTGTTGCCTTCATGATAAAAGCACCCTCTGCGCATCGGTTACTTGGTCGTCATTTAAGTTCCTCGCCCCATTTGTTTGGTAAAATTTGCAAGTGTTATTCGTGATAGAGAGCAGTTAAGCTCATTGCACTCACGTCTTTATACCTCTGCCCAGTAGGTGGCCACCGTGAGGAGAGGGAAGCGCGCTCCACCCACCTAAACACGAAGATCCAAAGCTGGATTACTGGGCAACGAAAATTATATATATTATTGAAATTTTTTTTTTTTCCATTAGAAAAACCTTTCTAGGCGCGGTCGCCCCTCGGCAGTGATTTGGCAAACACTCCGACTGTATTTCTGCCATGAAATGCTTCCCGTTTATTGCACATCTGTCTTGCAGATGCGTTCGGTTTCGGCATAAAACATCTAGTTCCCGTTCCACCAATTTGTAGAAAAAACTAAAAGGAGCACGACGCGTTGTGGAAAACAAGCTCGGCCTAAATCTTTTGGGAAGTATATCGCACCTTGCATGTTGTTTTAGTAGCCGCGCACATTCTTTTGGCTGCAACGGACATTTGTCTTTGTACCAGTGGATTTTCCATACACGCCCCTAACCAGTTGTCTCCTTGGCGGCAGTGTGAAGTGCTTTGGAGATGTGCTCCCACTGCTCCCGCATTCCGTTGAATTGACCCGTGCTTTTCGAGAGCAATTGTAGAGTCGAGTTGTGTTACCAATGGTAGTCTATTGCGATTACATCCCTTCGATGTCTAACTTTCACTGTGTTTTTTGTTTTTTACCTCTAGTCGTCAGTAGGACAGCTATTTAGATTGATGTATATATCTTTTTACTTTAACTTTTTGCTGGCTATGACCATGTTTCGATCACCGGCGAAGAAGATCAACCTCAGTCCAATAGGGGAGGTCTCACTGCGGATGCTGAACTTTCCAACCTAACATTTTTTTCCCCCACTTTGTTGGTAAAGTCAGCAAGCTGGACCTTTATATCATGGTGAGGCAGCACTGGTATATGCTATCATCGGTTCATAGGAGCCGATGTATGAGATGTTAAACAAATTTGATGTTATGCGCACATCGGGAAATTTTTTGTTCACATGGGTGAATGACAGACTTGGCGACAAAGTCGATCTCCAGCCACGAATCAAACGCCGAATGTACGCTTATTTACGTGGCCACTCCAGTAAATATCACAACTTTTAACTGTCTTTCTTCCATGCTTCGTCCATCGCAACTGTTAGACAGCGGTGATGTATCTTTTACGGGAACATCAACCAACCCTTACTCCGCAAGCCTTTAAACGTTTGCCGTGGTCGTCATCAATAAAAAATGTTCTCATTATCCGAGGCTTCATTGTTATTTTAATTGGAGCTTGATTTTACGTGCCAGGTTCAAACCAAGCGCATAACTCCCCCAGCGGGAATGTGGTATTATGGTACATGTTTGTATAGCGATCCGCTTGATCCAAGAAAGACGCCCGCTTGCAGCCGTTCCTTATGCTGATCAGACGCTGGTTATGAAATCATCCAGCTAGCCCGTGCATCGCTGTTGCTCTGGTTGGGTTGTTGACTTCTCACATCCACAATGGATCCACAAGTTGATGTTCAGTGGCTACCCATAAGATACTTGGCCGGGAACTTTGCCGCTACCATATTGATTGTCATTGACTACGCCTCTGGAAAATTTGGTATTCGTCTTCGTTTTTTTTTTAAATTTTTGCTTTATAATGTTGCCAATGACTTCAACAAATCACACGTACATACAAAGAAATTTTACATATCAACATTTGCTATTGTTTGTCTCCATCTTTGCGTTCTGATGTGTGTTTGCGCTTTGAAGCATTTCTCTCTAACTTTCTCAATTTTTTGTTTTTTACTATTTTTTATACCCAGCTGTACTTTTACACAAGGTATTATAACTATGAACGGAAAACGGTTGGTTGTACAGGTATAAAGGAATCGAGATAGATATAGACTTCCATATATCAAAATCATCAGTATGGAAACAAAATTTGATTGAGCCATGTCCGTCCGTCCGTCCGTCCGTTTGTCCATTAACACGATAACTTGAGTAAATATTGGGATATATTCACCAAATTTTGTACACGAGTTTACCTGGGCAAGGAATAGATTGGTATTGAAAATGAGTGAAATCGGACGATAACCACGCCCACTTTTTATATATATATAACATTTTGGAAAACACAAAAAGCCCGATTATTTAGTAAATAATACATATATAATGTTGAAATTTGACGTGTGGACTGATATTGGGACTCTTGATAAAATTTTTTTAAAATGGGCGCAGCATCTCTCTCTTGTGATAAAATCAATTTTAAAAATATTATTAATCATAAATCAAAAACCGTTCAACATATCTTAGCAAAATTCTGCAGAGAGGCTGCCTTTACTATAAGGAATGCTTTGAAGAAAAATTTACGAAATCGGTGAAGGACCACGCCCACTTTTATATAAAAGATTTTTAAAATGGTCGTGGATGAATAAAATAAGCTATATCTTTGCAAAAAGAGCTTTATATCAATGGTATTTCATTTCCCAAGTGGATTTATAACATTAAATAGGAAAAAATTCAAATTTAAAAAATGGGAGTGGCCCACCCCTTTTACGACTAATCAATTTTCTATGTTTCGGAAGCTATAACTGGAAGAAAAATTAACTGATCGTAATAAAATTGGGTACACAAATTTTCCCTATACACACAAATTTTCCCTTACCGCTTGTCATTCAATTAAATACCTTTGCTGTTTTCCCTACGCTGACGCCATTGGATAACTCTCCTTTTAACTTTCGTCTTACTGATTTCAGTGAGTTGAACAATGTCTTACTTGCACTTAACTGGGCAAATATATTTCTCTCTAATGACGTCAGCATGTGCCATGACCTTTTCTTATCGAAGTTGTCTGAGATATTTCATAGTACAGTGCCTCGTTTTAGGCCTAGGTTGCATAAATTACCTTGGTATAACATAACGCTTAAGAGGTTGAAGAACAAGCGTAACAAATTCAATAAATTATATAAGGTAAATAGGGAAAACATTTCTCTTAGGGAACGGTACATTAATAGTGTGCGGCAGTTTAATGTTCTCAATAAATTTCTTTATAATCGCTACATGCGTAGGCTCGAAGATGAGCTTAAAGAAAATCCAATAGCCTTTTGGAACTTTATCCGCTCCAAACGTGGTTCAACGAATATTCCGATCTGTATGACCTTTAATGGGGTAAGCTCCCAGTCGCTAACTGAAACAGTTGAGCTTTTTGCGGAATTCTTTAAATCTAACTTTGATGATGCCAATGTAGGTTTGGCTGGCTCTCATTCGCGCTCGGGACTTTGTGATCAGATTGATTTTGGCTCCTTCATTATCTCAGAGGATGATGTTCGCAATGCTATGCTTTCCCTTAAACCCTCGCTAAGTTGTGACACTGATGGCCTTTGCGCCTTTTTACTGAAGCACTGTAGTTTAACTCTCTGCGCTCCCATTTGCCATATCTTCAATTTATCTCTGTCCTCTGGAACTTTTATCGATGGATGGAAAAGGTGCTCAATTTGTCCTATTTTTAAATCTGGTAATAAAAATGACATTTCTAACTATAGGCCGATTGCCAAACTCACAGTATGGTCAAAGCTTTTCGAAAAATCATAAAGGAGAAGTTGTCTTTTATCATTAAAAGGGTGATTGACACGCGTCAACATGGGTTTGTTGCTGGCCGCTCTACTGTCACTAATCTAGGGTCGTTTTCTGGTTTCTGTATCTCTGCATTTAAGGATGGCTGCCAGGTTGATACCATATATACCGACTTCTCAAAGGCTTTTGATAAAGTTTCACATAAAAATCTTACTATCTAAACTTGAGTATATTGGATTTCACTCTGTATTCTTATCTTGGTTAAAATCGTATCTATCGAACCGGTCTCTATGTGTTGAAATCGAGGGCTGCAAGTCCCTACCTTTTTATGCAACGTCTGGAGTTCCACAGGGTAGCATTCTCGGGCATTTGTTGTTTGTGCTTTTTATAAATGATATTGGTTCCTGTTTTTTCGTCCTCTTTCCTTCTATATGCAGATGATTTAAAGTTATTTCATAGAGTTAATGGCGAGTCGGATTCCCTACTCCTACAAAATGACCTAAATAATCTTATTGAATGGTGTAATGCCAATAATCTCTTCCTCAATGTGAATAAATGTTTCCACATGTCGTTTACTAAATCATCTAACTTATATTCCACCCTTTACGATATCGCAGGTGCTCGACTGGTTTCGGTTAATGAATTTATTGACTTAGGTGTTGTTTTTGATTCCTCTTTCTCTTTTGTCAATCATATCTCTTGTATGCTTCCCAAGGCTTACAGAAACCTTGCCTTTCTTCGTAGATATGCAAAAGACTTTAAGGATCCTTATACAAGGAAGGCTCTTTATACCTCTCTCGTTCGTTCAAAAGTAGAAAAGGCCTCAATTGTTTGGAATCCTATCTACAGCTGCTATGCTGCCAGAATTGAAAGGGTTCAAAAGAAAATTTACTCGTTTTTGTCTATTTTCACTCAACTTTGACGACCCATTTCCATCCTATCACTCGCGCTGCTTACTCATAAATCTCCAACCTCTCGAATCGAAGGTGTCATTTAATGTACCTAATCGGAGTCTTCGAACATTTTTTCCATTTTACATGAGTGCTTGCAGGGCTAATTATTGTAATTTTGACCCAATTTTTCGGGCACTAAATGAATTTAATAGACTATCAAGGAGGTTTTTTATTGATTTTTCTTTGTCGAGAAGCATCTTCAAGGCAACTTTGCAAGAGTTCCTATAATCTTTACTTGCATTATCTTTTTATCTTTTGTTTTCGCTAGTCATGTTACTTACGTTATTCGTTGTGGTTTTCACTTGATTATTTGTTTAAGTATTTATTTGCTTTTGTATTCTAGTCTGTAAGATTGTTTAATCATAGATTGAATAAATTATACATACATACATACATAAAAATATTTATAGAAAAAATGGACGAGATCGGAATGGACTTTTATATAAAAGACTTTTAAAAGGGTCGTAGACGAAAATAATAAGTTAAGCGAAAAATAGTTTTGTACCAATCGTATTTTGTGCCATTATAACCAGAAATGGGAAAAAATTCAAATCTTGAAAAATGGGCGTGGCACTGCTCCTTTCTTACAATGCATTTCCCAACGTTTCTGGAGTCATAACTTGACGAAAAATTTGGTGCACATGTATGCCTTTAACAGGAAATATTTTCGGTAAGAATGCACTAAATTGCTTAACTCGCCTTCTTTTATAAAAAAGATTTTATAAAAGTGCGTAAATGCAGCTATTTCTAGTAAAAGTTGGAAAATTTCGTTAATAACCGTACCCTCTTTTTGTAATCACGCTTTCTAGTACAATGGCACTTATGTGTTTATGTTTCTTGTTTTGTTATATCTTTATTTTAAAATAAACTGTAGGTAAATATCCATATCTGAAGGATAACTGCATTATTACCTGCTCAAGGTCATTGTATCGTTTATGCTTATTTTATACGAAAATTAGTTCAGAATAGAACCATATGTATATATATTATCGCGCAGCCTTGTAACACTATTAAGCACACAAAACAAACAACAACAGCATACATTCAAGTGTAAAGCTGTGTATGTAATGTTCGGTTTCACCCGAACTTAGACTTCCTTACTTGTTTCCTTTGCCTTGGGCTCTTTGCCAAATTGTTGTCTCCCCATTATCATTTTCTTTCGTGCATACCATTACTTTTCACTGAAAACGATTTCATTAGCATAGCATATTTTTTTCGTTTTTTTTTTCAGTAAAGTGCTATGTAATAATAATAAATTGTAATGTTACAACAGCTTCCGTTAAAAGCCAGTTTTTTTTGCACTCGTGCATGACTATTGTCATCAAATGAGGTATAAGTATTTTTAAATTAATATTGTCCTATAAACATTTCCTGTGCCATTTCAATGTAAGTAGTTATGTTAAAAATAGGTTTTTAATAAAATCTGAAGTTACAATTAACTGAACTCATTTACATACTTTTGAATATACTTCGGCACCTATGCCTCCTTTCGTTCTTTAAATTTTCTTCTCGATAAGTCTCAAAAGTACCAATTTTCATAAAATTTTATTCCAGCGGAAGTATTACTTAAGTTGAGCATATACAAATATCATTTGCAGGTTGAAGTAAATTTGCATATTTTTAATTTTACATTGCGATAATAGCCAGAAGGAAAGGCGTGGAAAAGTATGTAGAGTAAGTAGTGCATATTAGGGTGATCCCACTTTGAGCTTCAACTTCGACAGCGTGCAGAGCAAAATTAATTTGAAGATTAATACAAATTATTGCAAATATTAAGAAATTCTCAATAATTCTGTGTCTCCTGTTATCTATGCTCTTTATTTACAGCACTACTATGGTAGTAGAAATTCACAATATATTTGTGTACTTCACTTATAACGTGTTTAAATCAAATATATACATTAACCTGGGTCGATTTGTATGGACGAAAGTTAACCGATATCGCGCCATCGATTTTTCGATAATATTTGGGCTCAGGAAAAAAAGTTCCCTACGCATACCCAAAAAATAATTTTAGAGTAAAACACTCCCCAACACCAAACAAAAAAAATATTTTTTTTTTTCAAAAATCTGTTATCGCCGTTTTTACAACAATTTTGAAAAAAAAAAAAAATATATATATATATATATATTTACCTGCGAGGAGACTTAGGCTGAGCTTCTACTTGTGACCTGTTTGTTTTTAATGCCTTTTTAATGCGGAAGGCCACTGGCATGTTGTATACCGCCACCGAGCGGCTTCGGCAAGACAGATGAATTTCATTGATACGATTTTCATGGCAGAAGTAGACTCGCATTGTTTTCAAACCACTACGAGAGGGAGATCGCGAAAAGAAAAACGTTTTCTAAAGATTTTGATGTTACCTTTCTCGATGTAAGACCAGGAATTTCGGTGCGAGAAGCGAGCTACCATCACACCACGGCGGCCGTGCATAGAGTAAATATGAAAAAAATGAGACTGGCGGTGAATTACATAGAATGGGAGTAAAAGTGGGCGAGCGAGGCGATGAAAGAAGTGGGGGAAATGGTGAGAGGGAGTGAGAAGCTGGAGAAACCTTAGAGGAAGAGAGAAGGAATATGGAGAGGGAAGTGGAGAAGCAGAGGTATTAAAAGAAAGGAACGGAGAAGGAAGCGGGTGATGGAGCTGGGGAGTGAGCGTGAGTGTAAGAAATTTCTTTAATATAAAAAACTTTAAACATTTTTTTGTATTTCTTCCGAAAATTACATTTAAAAACAAATTAAAAAAAAAAAGATCCCAAACGGTAACTTTTTGAAAAAGTTATAGCATTTTCAAAAAAACACTGTTTTTTTTTTTTAAATTCATAACTTATTTTGAGTTGGACACCGTTTTAAAATTATCGGCCCACTCCGGGATTAGTGGGGATGATTGCAGAATTGATTGAAGTTTTTTATGAGAAAAAAAAATGGCGAAATTCGAAAAATCTCGAAAAACTGAAAAATTACAAAAAAAAAAAACTTTAAACATTTTTTTGTATTTTTTCCGAAAAGTACATTTAAAAACAAATTAAAAAAAAAAAAGATCCCAAACGGTCAATTTTTGAAAAAGTTATAGCATTTTGAAAAAACACCGTTTTTTTTTAAATTCATAACTTTTTTTGAGTTGGATGAAAAAATTTGAAAAAAATTCTGAAAAACGTAAGCTAGAAAAAGAAGAAAAACTTTCAGCCAATTCGAAAGGGGTCGGGTTCAAAAATTGGTCGAAATGGGATGGAATACCCCATATATATGTACATGTATATAATACGTGTATTCCAATTCAATTTTTTCACTGTAAATTATTTAGTTATTTGTTGCAGCTCCACGCCTGTAACGTAACCACATATTTTCAATCAACATGAACACACTACACAACGACAGCAAAAATAAAATCAACAATTGTTACAACAACAGCAACGAAACGTATATATGTATATTTAACTTTGCTGTCGTGTTGAGATATTCAGGCTGGAATTTTACAATTTGTTTTTGTAATGCAATGCAACGCAATTCCAAATTGAAGTTATATAGCTTAAGTACTGAAACCGATACTGGATCGAAAATCAACGCACAAGGATATGAAGTGTTGCACTGCACAGCAATCCCCGTCAATGCGCTTCAATGCAATTGCAAATAATTCGCAATCAAAAATTCATGAGCAAAATAATTTCGTACTTGACATACTTGTAGTTAAATTGTATGTATATATGAATGCATGTTTGTATACCCCATGTGGATAGTGCTAGTGGTAATGCTAGTATTGTGTGTATGCATCTGTGGCATATGTGTGTGTGTGTGCGTGTGTGTATTAGCCTGATATGCTTTAAATCGATTCATGATAAACGAAAAGTGGCAGTAACAGTTTTGCAGTGCAAATGAGGTAAACGTAGGCCATTGGCATACGAATACAGTGACAAACAGATAAATACTTACATATACTTATATACATATATGAATTTTTAAGTAATAGTTATATGCATCTGTGCATATGTATGTATGCATAACTATGTACTATGGCGGCCACCGTGGTGTGATGGTAGCGTGCTCCGCCTATCACACCGTATGCCCTGGGTTCGC
The DNA here is from genome assembly GCF_040869045.1 of Eurosta solidaginis. Classification (NCBI taxonomy): domain Eukaryota; kingdom Metazoa; phylum Arthropoda; class Insecta; order Diptera; family Tephritidae; genus Eurosta; species Eurosta solidaginis. Next base: position 28,848,160 of record NC_090319.1, read on the forward strand.
ACCCCGGGCAAAGCAACATCAAAATTTTAGAAATAAGGTTTTTCAATTAGAAGAAAATTTTTCTAAGCGGGGTCGCCCCTCGGCAGTGTTTGGCAAGCGCTCCGGTTGTATTTCTGCCATGAAAAGCTCTCAGTGAAAACTCATCTGCCTTGCAGATGCCGTTCGGAGTCGGCACAAAACATGTAGGTCCCGTCCGGCCAATTTGTAGGGAAAATCAAGAGGAGCACGACGCAAATTGGAAGAGAAGCTCGGCCTTAGATCTCTTCGGAGGTTATCGCGCCTTACATTTATTTTATTTTTTTTTATGTAGAAATATATATGTATGTATGCGCAAATGTAAATTATAGTACGGCCTTACATCAGTGATGATGAATAGGGCCTCTGATTAAGTGCTAAAAAAGCCGAAAAAAAAAAAATGCTAAAAAAACACCAACGTATCAGCAGGCAAATTCTCAGACATAAAAGCAGAAACTCCTTCTCACACTGTCAAAAGTTAGCTGGAAGCCACAGACTTATGGTGATTTCTTTTCTACACGAAAATGTTGCCACTTTCAGGGGCACAAGTTTTTAAGATTCTCACTTCGCCCTGTGAAATTGTAGCCACTTAAAATGTTCAGTGCCACCCTGCATGACTTGAAAAGAACAAAAATCGTAACAATTTTTACAAAAAAATGCAGTTCACGTGGTTGTTCGCTGTCAACTGTGTGTGATTCATAGCATTCGCTTCAGCTTCGTGTGATTCATCAGCTAATTGACAGGGCTGTTTTCTGTACCGTCAATGGAAGCGAGGGCAAGTAATTTTGCATTTTTGGCCATTTTTAGGGGTAGGTTGTTGAGAAAAGATAATGATGCCCTCTATTGAGGCTAAGCTGATTTTACAACAGAACACAACTTTTTGAAGGGTTGGCGAGAAGGCGACATTTTCGTTTAGAAAAGAAATCACCATTATTAAAAGCTTTTGATACAGAAAATTACAGTATGTCGCTGCAAGGCTTGAAAAATTTCACCCTTCCTCCCAATTTCGAAAGTAGGATTGCAAATTATTTGTCTGGACTACAGGTATCGGTGCAATTTAGGAATCAAGAAGTATCAAGAAGAATTAAACAACGAGTGCTGTAGGGTGTTGTCCTATTCCCGCTTTTGTTGAACTTCTATGTATCGAAGCTCCCTTCCACCTGGATAAGTTTCCATTGTATCTACGCCGATGACTGGCGACAGGTCCCAACCCACAAATGAAATAAACGAATTTCTCTTTAGTCTTTCCAATTTCTTCACGTAGGGAAACCTGACATTGTCACCCACCAAATTCTCGTAGCGAATTTGAGTAGATTAATCGCAAACACAGGCGGTCCAAAGCAATGCACAAGGAAGACGTTTGCATCAGCCTCGGATTCTATACTCTTATACGGTGCAGAAATCTAGGCGAACACAACGAAATGCCGGAAGAACCGCGCGGTCTCGGCTGAAGCTGTCTTGGTCGTTGCGGGAACCATACCGATATATCTTCTCGCCGAGGAAAAAAAAGCAATATATGTCAACGGATCGCTAGCGAGTAGAGCTACTCTTGCCATACAGGCGCGAGAAGAATCGATTCGACGCTGGCAAGAACAGTGGAGCAACATCATCGTAGGAAAAGGGACTAGGGAACTAATCCCCGAGCTGAATCCATGATTGAAGCGACCACACCGAGAGGTAGACTTTTAACTATTTCAGTGTCTAGCCGGACACGGTTACTTCCGCAAATACCTACATAGAATGGTGGACAACCCGAGTAGCTGTACTGTGGGAAAATATACGATGTACGCCACACCTTCTTCGAATGCGAGCACTTCTCCGATCACCGAAGGAGGGTAGAAAAGGTACTTGGCAACCTATTCCCGGGTAGTGTAACCAATAACATGACCTGCCGAAGAGACAGATGGGATACGGTCAGCATATGTGTGAGGCATATACCTATCAATAAACGAGAAGAAGGATGCCTAACCTATTAGAATGAGAGTAGCAATAGAGTTCACTTAGCGCGCACACGTATCCGAAGTATTGCTAAACGCGGTCCCAGGTACGGAAATTTGCGCGGTCCATGGGAGGTTATGTTTTGTGGGTGGCCCTTCATTGAAGAAGGGAGACCTACACCCGGAGAGTCTCGTAGTGAGGCTTAAATATTCTGGCCAGTGTATAAAGGATTTCCTCCTTCATTGAAGAAGGCTCCCGTAGTGAGGCTTAAATATCCCGGGCAGTGCATAAAGGATTTCCTCCTTCCACGAAACAAAAACAAAATTATCTATTAATGATTAACTATTAACTTTTAAGCATTCACTATTAGATATTATTAACTATTAAATATTAACTTTTAAATATTTTAATGCAGCCGCAGCGGACTCTTAACCAAGGTACTCACAAAGTTTGAAAAAAAGGGTTGTACAAGACCAATGCCAAGAACTATTATGAAACCTGTCCCCAACAGAATTATCAAAAAACTATCGAAGAGCAATCATGAAATACTTAGATGTGTTGCTGCTGTTGACCAGAAGTGAACGACTTACGATCGCTTGTCCTATCGTTTGGTTCGAGTCGAACATAATTCACAACATATTGTTATAATTTGCCCTCTTACTCTATCGAAATCGATTTGTTTGCTGTTGGAAGCCAAACTGACTCAAAGTAGTATTTTTGAGCGGATCCATTCCACAACGTACCAAAAAAGTGTAAAAGTACCATCACTGATTTCTATATATAAATACAACAAATTGTGGCAACAGCAACACAACTGGTTATTAAAATGGCAACGCTGTGGTTGTTTAAATGGACTTCAATATAAATAAAAAAAAAATTGTGAAAATTACGCGTAGGAGCTTGTGCTCTAAAGCAGTTCAGATCAGCAGGCAAGAGGTGCAAGAGAGTTAAAGTTTTTATTTACATAGCCCAATCATCTTACATCGTAGCACTGCAGTTGTTGTCACTCATGACGCACAATCAACTCCTCTCCTGCACCTGCTGCTTGTCCGGACAGTTATCAACCATTTGCTGCAATCGTACATACAATGCTTTAGGCGGTGAAATTGATTGCGTTCATAAAATTGATTGGCAGGCGATTTTCGATAAATTTCGTCCAACCAACATGAACGGTGTTAATATTGAAGCTTTTACTCTTTACCTTGCGCTCGTGGTAGCATTGTTATTGTGGTTAGCTTTTCACGCTCGTTTTAATACATGTAAGTGCATGGTTTATGTATGAATATGTTGGCGTGAAGATATATTTTTACGCAAGTGAAAATTCGCATGCAATTTTCAATGAACAATTTTCGTAGCGTTACATTTTTTATACTCAATTGAGCAGAGCTCACAGAGTATATTAACTTTGATTGGATAACGGTTGGTTGTACAGGTATAAAGGAATCGAGATAGATATAGACTTCCATATATCAAAATCATCAGTATCGAAAAAAAATTTGATTAAGCCATGTCCGTCCGTCCGTCCGTCTGTCCGTTAACACGATAACTTGAGTAAATGTTGAGGTATCTTGACGAAATTTGGTATATGGGTTCCTGGGCACTCATCTCAGATCGCTATTTAAAATGAACGATATCGGACTATAACAACGCCCACTTTTTCGATATCGAAAATTTCGAAAAATCGAAAAAGTGCGATAATTCATTACCAAAGACGGACAAAGCGATGAAACTTGGTAGGTGGGTTGAACTTATGACGCAGAATTGAAAATAAGTAAAATTTTGGACACTGGCGTGGCACCGCCCACTTTTAAATGAAGGTAATTTAGAAGTTTTGCAAGCTGTAATTTGGCAGTCGTTGAAGACATCATGATGAAATTTGGCAGGAACGTCAGTTGTATTACTATATGTATGCTTAATAAAAAATAGCAAAATTGGAGAACGACCACGCCCACTTCAAAAAACATTTTTTTTAAAGTGACATTTTTACAAAAAATTTAATATCTTTACAGTATATAAGTAAATTATGTCAACATTCAACTCCAGTAATGATATGGTGCAACAAAATACAAAATAAAAGAAAATTTCAAAATGGGCGTGGCTCTGCCCTTTTTCATTTTATTTGTCTAGGATACATTTAATGCCATAAGTCGAACAAATATTTACCAATCCTTGCGAAATTTGGTAGGCGCTTAGATTCTAGGACGATAACTGTTTTCTGTGAAAAAGGGCGAAATCGGTTGAAGCCACGCCCAGTTTTTATACACAGTAGATCGTCTGTCCTTCCGCTCGGCCGTTAACACGATAACTTGAACAAAAATCGATATATCTTTACTAAACTAAGTTCACTTACTTACCTGAACACACATTGTATTCGGAAAAAAAATTACCGAAATCCGACTATGACCACGCCCACCTTTTCGATTTCGAAAATTACGAAAAATGAAAAAAACGCCATAATTCTATACCAAATACGAAAAAAGGGATGAAACATGGTAATTGCATTGGTTTATTGACGCAAAGTATAACTTTAGAAAAAAACTTTGTAAAATGGGTGTGACACCTACCATATTAAGTAGAACAAAATGAAAAAGTTCTGCAGGGCGAAATCGAAAGATTTTGGAATCATGGCAGGAATACTGTTCGTGGTATTACATATATAAATAAATTAGCGGTATCCGACAGATGATGTTCTTGGTCACCCTGGTCCACATTTTGGTCGGAATCTCGAAAACGCCTTCACATATACAACTACCACAACTACGTTTTAAAATTCTTATTAATACCTTTAATTTGACACCCATATTGTACAAACAAATTACAGAGTCACCCCTGGTCCACCTTTTAGGGCGATATATCGAAAAGGCGTCCACCTATAGAACTCAGGCCCACTCCCTTTTAAAATACTCATTAACACCTTTCATTTGATACCTATATCGTACAAACAAATTCTAGAGTCACCCCTGGTCCACCTTTATGGCGATATTTCGAAAAGCCGTCCACCCATAGAACTAAGGCTCACTCCCTTTTAAAATACTCATTAACACCTTTCGTTTGATACCCATATCGTACAAACAAATTGTAGAGTCACCCCTGGTCCACCTTTATAACGATATCCCGAAAAGGCGTCCACCTATAGAGCTAAGGCCCACTCCCTTTTAAAATACTAATTAACACCTTTCGTTTGATACCTATATCGTACAAACAAATTCTAGAGTCACCCCTGGTCCACCTTTATGGCGATATTTCGAAAAGCCGTCCACCCATAGAACTAAGGCTCACTCCCTTTTAAAATACTCATTAACACCTTTCATTTGATACCTATATCGTACAAACAAATTCTAGAGTCACCCCTGGTCCACCTTTATATCGATATTTCGAAAAGCCGTCCACCCATAGAACTAAGGCTCACTCCCTTTTAAAATACTCATTAACACCTTTCGTTTGATACCCATATCGTACAAACAAATTCTAGAGTCACCCCTGGTCCACCTTTATAACGATATCCCGAAAAGGCGTCCACCTATAGAGCTAAGGCCCACTCCCTTTTAAAATACTAATTAACACCTTTCGTTTGATACCTATATCGTACAAACAAATTCTAGAGTCACCCCTGGTCCACCTTTATGGCGATATTTCGAAAAGCCGTCCACCCATAGAACTAAGGCTCACTCCCTTTTAAAATACTCATTAACACCTTTCATTTGATACCTATATCGTACAAACAAATTCTAGAGTCACCCCTGGTCCACCTTTATGTCGATATTTCGAAAAGCCTTCCACCCATAGAACTAAGGCTCACTCCATTTTAAAATACTCATTAACACCTTTCGTTTGATACCCATATCGTACAAACAAATTCTAGAGTCACCCCTGGTCCACTTTTATAACGATATTCCGAAAAGGTGTCCACCTATAGAACTAAGGCCCACTCCCTTTTAAAATACTCATTAACACCTTTCATTTGATACCTATATCGTACAAACAAATTCTAGAGTCACCCCTGGTCCACCTTTATATCGATATTTCGAAAAGCCGTCCACCCATAGAACTAAGGCTCACTCCCTTTTAAAATACTCATTAACACCTTTCGTTTGATACCCATATCGTACAAACAAATTCTAGAGTCACCCCTGGTCCACCTTTATAACGATATCCCGAAAAGGCGTCCACCTATAGAGCTAAGGCCCACTCCCTTTTAAAATACTCATTAGCACCTTTCATTTGATACCTATATCGTACAAACAAATTCTAGAGTCACCCCTGGTCCACCTTTATATCGATATTTCGAAAAGCCGTCCACCCATAGAACTAAGGCTCACTCCCTTTTAAAATACTCATTAACACCTTTCGTTTGATACCCATATCGTACAAACAAATTCTAGAGTCACCCCTGGTCCACCTTTATATCGATATTTCGAAAAGCCGTCCACCCATAGAACTAAGGCTCACTCCCTTTTAAAATACTCATTAACACCTTTCGTTTGATACCCATATCGTACAAACAAATTCTAGAGTCACCCCTGGTCCACCTTTATATCGATATTTCGAAAAGCCGTCCACCCATAGAACTAAGGCCCACTCCCTTTTAAAATACTCATTAACACCTTTCATTTGATACCTATATCGTACAAACAAATTCTAGAGTCACCCCTGGTCCACCTTTATATCGATATTTCGAAAAGCCGTCCACCCATAGAACTAAGGCTCACTCCCTTTTAAAATACTCATTAACACCTTTCGTTTGATACCCATATCGTACAAACAACACATTCCAGGGTTACCCTAGGTTCATTTTCCTACATGGTGATTTTCCCTTATTTTGTCTCCATAGCTCTCAACTGAGTATGTAATGTTCGGTTACACCCGAACTTAGCCTTCCTTACTTGTTTTTATGTATATTTACTTCTTATTTTGCTGTTGATGTTTTCACTGGCGTTTGAATGTGTGTGTGTCGGCATGCAATTGGAATATGTAAATGTCGTAGTTGTATCGGTTTGTTATTTTGGAATATTTATTGTAGTCTGCTTTTAATGCAATTGATAAGATTGCGGTATCACTGATTTAACTACTGAAAATAATACAGTAATTTTTGGTGACGCAAATTTTGCAGCTTGATCGATAATCCACATATTAATTGAAATATTTATTTTGGTTTTCTCTATATACATTTACATATGTATGGGGTATGGAGCTAACAAGTTGTTGTGGTAGTTGTTGTAGCGATAAGGACACTCTCCGAAGGCCTTGGGGAGTGTTATGGATGTTGATGGTCCTTTGCCGGATGCAGATCCGGTATGCTCCGGTAACAAGCGCCATAAAGGTACTAGCCCGACCATCTCGGAAACGATTTGGTATGACCACATGAAACCTTCTAGGCCATACCGCGTTCCCACCCCCTATCCATCAGGTGTTGGGGATCGCCTCGCCTGTTGATGACACAGGATTCGCCACGGGTAAGTGAAGTTGACAATTGGGTTGGAGAAGCTATATATCTCGCTGGCAACCCCTTGAAAGGGTTGCGCTGCGCAAACCCTTGAATCTATTTGGTATTTTAGTCGCCTCTTAGGACAGGAATACCTAGGCTGATAGATCCCTGCAGTGTCTTTTATTTTTGTCTTCTATTTTTATTTATTTATTATGGTGGTAATTTTAGCAGTGGAGCAAGCAGCTGAAGTTATGGGGGAAGCGTGTTTAAGCCGAAGTCGAAGTATATTGATACTCAGGCGGCGATTAAGAGACGTTAATCACACACAGTACTTCATCGAGAAGTGTCCTGATATGCAAATATACATTGGAAACACTTTGCTTAGGTCGGACCATATTACTGTTCTGTATTCCTACTCCTAAAGGGATAGCAGTCAATAAAAAGGCCGATGTGTTGGCAAATTTGGGTGCAGCACCCGCTGAATCGACGGTAAACATCACAATCAAATCATTTCAAAATTAAACAAGTAAGGAAAGCTAAGTTAAGGTGTAAACCAACATTACATACTCAATTGAGAGCTGTAACAAAGTAAGGGAAAATCACCATGTTGTAAAAAGAACCTAGGTTAACCCTGAAATGTGTTTGTATGACATGTGTATCAAATGGAAAGTAATAAAGAGTATTTTAAGAGGAAGTGGGCCATAGTTCTATAGATGGACGCCATTTAGGGATATCGCCATAAAGATGGACCAGGCCTGAATCTAGAATTTGTTTGTACGATATGGGTATCAAATTAAAGGTATTAATGAGGGTTTTAAAAGTGGGCGGCCTTTAGTTGTATATGTGAAGGCGTTTTCGAGATATCGACCAAAATGGGGACCAGGGTGATCCAGAACATCATCTGTCGGGTACCGCTAATTTATTTATTTATGTAATACCACGTACAGTATTCCTTCCAAGATTCCAAGGGCTTTTGATTTCGCCCTGCAAAACTTTTTCATTTTCTTCTACTTAATATGGTAGGTGTCACACCCATTTACCAAGTTTTTTTCTAAAGTTATATTTTGCGTCAATAAACCAATACAATTACCATGTTTCATCCCTTTTTTCGTATTTGGTATATAATTATGGCATTTTTTCATTTTTCGTAATTTTCGATATCGAAAAAGTGGGCGTGGTCATAGTCGGATTTCGGCCATTTTTTACACCAATACAAAGTGAGTTCAGATAAGTACGTGAACTGAGTTTAGTAAAGATATATCGATTTTTGCTCAAGTTATCGTGTTAACGGCCGAGCGGAAGGACAGACGGTCGACTGTGTATAAAAACTGGGCGTGGCTTCAACCGATTTCGCCCTTTTTCACAGAAAACAGTTATCGTCCTAGAATCTAAGCCTCTACCAAATTTCACAAGGATTGGTAAATTTTTGTTCGACTTATGGCATTAAAAGTATCCTAAACAAATTAAATGAAAAAGGGTGGAGCCACGCCCATTTTGAAATTTTTTTTTATTTTTGTATTTTGTTGCGCCATATCATTACTGGAGTTGAATGCTGGCATAATTTACTTATATGCTGTAAAGATATTAACTTTTCTTTTAAAATTTGAATTAAAAACAAATTTTTTTAAAAAGTGGGCGTGATTGTTCTCCGATTTTGCTAATTTTTATTAGGCAGACAAAAAGTAATAAGAGTAACGTTCCTGCCAAATTTCATCATGATAACTTCAACGACTGCCAAATTACAGCTTGCAAAACTTCTAAATTACCTTCATTTAAAAGTGGGCGGTGCAACGCCCATTGTCCAAAATTTTACTAGTATTCTATTCTGCGTCATAACTTCAACTCACCTACCAAGTTTCATCGCTTAATCCATATTTGGTAATGAATTATCGCACTTTTTCGAATTTTCGAAATTTTCGATATCGAAGAAGTGGGCGTGGTTATTGTCCGATATCGTTCATTTTAAATAGCGATCTGAGATGAGTGCCCAGGAACCTACATACCAAATTTCATCAAGATACCTCAAAATTTACTCCAGTTATCGTGTTAACGGGCAGACGGACGGACGGACATGGCTCAATCGAATTTTTTTTCGGTACTGATGATTTTGATATATGGAAGTCTATATTTATCTCGATTCCTTTATACCTGTACAACCAACCGATATCCAATCAAAGTCAATATACTCTGTGAGCTCTGCTCAACTGAGTATAAAAAGGAGACAGGAGTTGCATATGATCCAACAAGCAAAAAGTTGTGGATAGAAGTGCGGAGCTGCAGCATTTCTAAGACCATGTGCAAATAATACAATATAAGACTCACAAAGTGGCTCATATCTGTGAAGAGAAAACAGTTTAGGCTCAAGATGGGCATACAAACTGGACACTGCCTCTGACGTCACATCCTTTTAAGTTGGGGCACGTCAGTAACCACAGAGTTGCCAGGTCACGGTGCAGCAATTAATCTAGGTCCTAGAAAACTTCCAGTATTTCCAAGAGGAGGGAGTTATTCTATAACATAAATCCTGGCATCTGATTGGAGTTCTTACGTTTGACACATTCAGTCTAAATGAGGTCTTTGACTGGGCAGTTCAACCTAACCTAGCCTCTGCTGAAAAATTTGTTTGCACATTTTCAAATATTAAATCAACAGGTTAAAAATAATAAATAATAAAAATTTGGCGAAAAATGCACAGTTAGCCCGTTCCATTCGTTTAAAAATTGTTTTGTCGGTACAGAAACAACTCACTAATTTTCCGCATACTCAGTACCCTCATGATTTAATGATAATATTAACAAAAAAAATTTTCTATGAAAAATAAAATTAAATTGCTGCATACATTTTTATTTTATTTCTTCATCATACCAGCATGGCTTCCAGGCACTGTGATTGAAATAAAGGAAGCGCGAAATAATAATTTACTCTCTTTAATATGTTTGTGTGTGAGTAAGTGCGTCCAAGTTCCCTGCATGCTTTTGACACAATCTTTGTGTTGCTGTCTTTCAATTTTATACAACAATGTCGCATATTGATAACAACAGTAACAACAAGTATCTAAAAAATGTTTAAAACTGAAAACAACAACATTGCTCTCACAATCACATTCAAAGCCACATCGTACACAGCAACCAGTTTCGCCAAACACTTCGTTCGGCCTCATCGCAGCGTAAATTGCGGTGTCACTTTACGAATTTATGAAGAGACTGCACAGGATTGCTACTGTTTTTATACTCAGCGTGCTTTGCCCTTTGATTGGATAACGGTTGGTTGTACAGGTATAAAGGAATCGAGATAGATATAGACTTCCATATATCAAAATCATCAGTACCGAAAAAAAATTCGATTGAGCCATGTCCGTCCGTCCGTCTGCCCGTTAACACGATAACTTGAGTAAATATTCAGATATCTTCACCAAATTTGGTACACGAACTTATCTGGACCCAGAATGGATTGGCATTGAAAATGAGCGAAATCGGATGATAATCACGCCCACTTTTTATATATATAACATTTTGGAAAACACAAAAAACCTGATTATTTAGTAAATAATACACCTAGAATGTTGAAATTTGACCTTTGGACTCAATATCACTCTTGATAAAATTTTAAAACAATTTTTTAAAATGGGCGTGGAACCGCCCACTTGTGATAAAATCAATATTACAAATATTATTAATCATAAATCAAAAATCGTTAAACCTATCGTAACAAAATTCGGCAGAGAGGTTGCCTTTACCATAGGGAGTAAAAAAAAAATAATAATAAATGTAAGGCGCGATAACCTCCGAAGAGATCTAAGGCCGATCTTCTCTTCCAATTTGCGTCGTGCTCCTCTTGCTTTTCCCTACAAATTGGCCGGACGGGACCTACATGTTTTATGCCGACTCCGAACGGCATCTGCAAGGCAGATGAGTTTTCACTGAGAGCTTTTCATGGCAGAAATACACCCGGAGCGCTTGCCAAACACTGCCGAGGGGCGACCCCGCTTAGACAAATTTTCTTCTAATTGAAAAACCTTATTTCTAAAATTTTGATGTTGCTTTGCCCGGGGTGTGATCCCAGGGCATACGGTGTGGTAGGCGGAGCACGCTACCATCACACCACGGTGGCCGCCATAGGGAATACTTTGAAGAAAAATTAATGAAATCGGTGAAGGACTACACCCACTTTTAGTCAGGCATTTTTTTGGATGATTGGAAAATTATTTATATTGAACCAGTTCACAAGAATGGTAATAAGAGCGATGTTTCAAATTATCGACCAATTTCTAAATTGCCCGTTATATTGAAACTGTTTGAGAAAGTGGTTATGGGAAAGTTAATGTCGTTAGTTCAGCGGCATATCTCCCCATATCAGCATGGATTTGTTCCAGGTCGTTCAACAATTTCTAATCTCTCAGTATTTTCCAATTACTGCATTTCAGCGTTTACAGGTGGTTGATTTATCCAAAGCTTTTGATAGAGTATGTCATCGAGTATTATTGGCAAAGCTACAGCATTGGGGGTTTTATTCTACCTTCTTACAATGGATAAGTTCATATTTATCCGATAGAATCAATTTTGTTGTTATCGATAATGTAAAGTCAGTGCCATATGTGGCTATTTCGGGTGTGCCTCAAGGAAATATCCTTGGTCCGCTCTTTTTATACTCAGTTGAGCATAGCTCACAGAGTATATTAACTTTGATTGCATAACGGTTGGTTGTACAGGTATAAAGGAATCGAGATAGATATAGACTTCCATATATCAAAATCATCAGTATCGAAAAAAAATTCGATTGAGCCATGTCCGTCCGTCCGTCCGTCAGTCCGTCTGCCGTTAACACGATAACTTGAGTAAATTTTGAGGTATCTTGATGAAATTTGGTATGTAGGTTCCTGGGCACTCATCTCAGATCGCTATTTAAAATGAACGATATCGGATAATAACCACGCCCACTTTTTCGATATCGAAAATTTCGAAAAATCGAAAAAGTGCGATAATTCATTACCAAATACGCATTAAGCGATGAAACTAGGTAGGTGAGTTAAGCTTACGACGCAGAATAGAAAACTAGTAAAATTTTGGACAATGGGCGTGGCACCGCCCACTTTTAAATGAAGGTAATTTAGAAGTTTTGCAAGCTGAAATTTGGCAGTCGTTGAAAATATCATGATGAAATTTGGCAGGAACGTTACTCTTATTACTTTATGTCTGCTTAATAAAAATTAGCAAAATCGGAGAACGACCACGCCCACTTTTAAAAAATTTTTTTTTTTAATTCAAATTTTAAAGGAAAAGTTAATATCTTTACAGCATATAAGTAAATTATGCCAACATTCAACTCCAGTAATGATATGGCGCAACAAAATACAAAAATAAAATAAAATTTCAAAATAGGCATGGCTCCGCCCTTTTTCATTTAATTTGTCTAGGATGCTTTTAATGCCATAAGTCGAACAAAAATTAACCAATCCTTGTAAAATTTGGTAGAGACTTAGCTCCAAGGGCGGTAACTGTTTTCTGTGAAAAAGGGCGAAATCGGTTGAAGCCACGCCCAGCTTTTATACACAGTCGACCGTCTGTCCTTCCGCTCGGCCGTTAACACGATAACTTGAGCAAAAATCGATATATCTTTACTAAACTCAGTTCACGTACTTATCTGAACTCACTTTGTATTGGTGTAAAAAATGGCCGAAATCCGACTATGACCACGCCCACTTTTTCGATATCGAAAATTACGAAAAATGAAAAAAATGCCATAATTATATACCAAATACGAAAAAAGGAATGAAACATGGTAAGTGTATTGGTCTATTGACGCAAAATATAACTTTAGAAAAAAACTTGGTAAAATGGGTGTGACACCTACCATATTAAGTAGAATGAAATGAAAAAGTTCTGCAGGGCGAAATAAAAAACCCTTGAAATCTTGGCAGCAATACTGTTCGTGGTATTACATATATAAATAAATTAGCGGTACTCGACAGATGATGTTCTGGATCACCCTGGTCCACATTTTGGTAGATATATCGAAAATGCCTTCACATATACAACTACTTTTAAATACAACCCTTTTAAAACCCTCATTAATACCTTTAATTTGATACCCATATCGTACAAACACATTCTAAAGTCACCCCTGGTCCTCGTTTATGGTGATATCTCGAAAAGACATCCACATATAGAACTAAGGCCCACTCCTTTTTAAAATACTCATTAACACCTTTCATTTGATACCCATATCGTACAAAAACGTTCCAGAGTCACCCCTGGCCCACCTTTATAGCGATATCTCGAAAAGGCATCCACCTATAGAACTAAGGCCCACTCCCTTTTAAAATACTCATTAACACCTTTCATTTGATACCCATATCGTACAAACAAATTCTAGAGTCACCCCTGGTCCACCTTTATGGCGATATCTCGAAAAGGCGTCCACCTATAGAACTAAGGCCCACACCCTTTTAAAATATTCATTAGCACCTTTCATTTGATACCCATATTGTACAAACAAATTCTAGAGTCACCCCTGGTCCACCTTTATGGCGATATCTCGAAAAGGCGTCCACCTATAGAACTAAGGCTCACACCCTTTTAAAATACTCATTAACACCTTTCATTTGATTCCCATATCGTACACAAAAATTCTAGAGTCACCACTGGCCCACCTTTACGGCGATATCTCGAAAGGGCATCCACTTATAGAACTAAGGCCCACACCCTTTTAAAATATTCATTAGCACCTTTCATTTGATACCCATATTGTACAAACAAATTCTAGAGTCACCCCTGGTCCACCTTTATGGCGATATCTCGAAAAGGCGTCCACCTATAGAACTAAGGCTCACACCCTTTTAAAATACTCATTAACACCTTTCATTTGATACCCATATTGTACAAACAAATTCTAGAGTCACCCCTGGTCCACCTTTATGGCGATATCTCGAAAAGGCGTCCACCTATAGAACTAAGGCCCACACCTTTTTAAAATATTCATTAGCACCTTTCATTTGATACCCATATTGTACAAACAAATTCTAGAGTCACCCCTGGTCCACCTTTATGGCGATATCTCGAAAAGGCGTCCACCTATAGAACTAAGGCCCACACCCTTTTAAAATATTCATTAGCACCTTTCATTTGATACCCATATTGTACAAACAAATTCTAGAGTCACCCCTGGTCCACCTTTATGGCGATATCTCGAAAAGGCGTCCACCTATAGAACTAAGGCTCACACCCTTTTCAAATACTCATTAACACCTTTCATTTGATACCCATATTGTACAAACAATTTCTAGAGTCACCCCTGATCTACCTTTATGGAGATATCTCGAAAAGGCGTCCACCTATAGAACTAAGACCCACGCCCTTTTAAAATACTCATTAGAACCTTTCATTTGATACCCATATAGTACAAACAAATTCTAGAGTCAACTCTGATCCACGTTTATGGCGATATCTCGAAAAGGCGTCCACATATAGAACTAAGGCCCACGGCCTCTTAAAATACTCATTAACACCTTTCATTTGATACTCATATCGTACAAACAAATTCTATAGTCACCCCTGGTCCACCTTTATGGAGATATCCCTAAATGGCGTCCTTCTATAGATCTATGGCCCACTTCCTCTTAAAATACTCTTTAATACATTCCATTTGATACACATGTCATACAAACATATTCCAGGGTTACCCCAGGTTCCTTTTACAACATGGTGATTTCCCTTACTTTGTCTCCACAGCTCTCAACTGAGTATGTAATGTTCGGTTACACCCGAACTTAGCCTTCCTTACTTGTTTATAATGTTTTTTAATGATGTCAGTGCTTGCTTTAAAAAGTGCGGTCATATTATTTATGCCGATGACTTGAAAATCTTTTTCAAAATAAAAAATGAGTCTGATATTCTTGCATTTCAAACAGAACTAGTTGCTTTTAAAGATTGGTGCAGCAGGAATAGGCTCGCTCCCAATGTCAGTAAATGTTACAGTGTTACGTATTCTAAATATAAATAAGAATTTGATTTCAACTTTTACGTTTCTGATATACCTTTGGTAAGGGTCAATAAAATTCGAGACTTAGGTATCGTATTTGATTCATCATTTATGTTCATTGAACACATAAATTTTATAATTCCAAAAGCATATTCTTTTTTAGCATTTATAAAAAGAAATGGCTCAGAGTTTAGAGACCCATATACTAAAAAGTTATTCAATAAACAAGGCTCTATAATCTGGTGTCCATATTATGAGGTTCACAGTAAAAGGATTGAACGTGTTCAAAAAGTATTTATGAAATATTGTTTATCTGACATAAATTTTGACCTGCCGATCCCGTCATATAAGTCCAGGTGTAAGTTAACCCTAGAATGTATACGTTGAGCCTCCGGGGCTCACTTAGATATATATTTCAACATATCTTATAAATTTGAAATAATTTTTACAAGAGGCTTTTGGAATGCTATATCTGAATTATTTTAATCATAGTAGGCATTGACTTTTTGAAATAATTTTTTTTCTCAGAAATAAAAGCAATTTTGTATCAATACCCCTTTTATACATATGATGAGCCTGTGAGGCTCATATGGCTCAACCAAGTATGCCATGCAAATTTATTTGAGCAATGACCGTTATTCTATGTAACTGAAATGAGTCTATTTCATAGTAGGCATTGATGTTTTGAAAAAAAAAAAAAAAAAAAAAAAATCAAGCAAGTATGCTTTTGCAGCAGAGTCAGACTCAGTAGTGTTCGATTCGTGGTCAAGTGCACAACAATATATTTGTTTATTGATAAGAAATAAATAATATCGGTTAAAACTACATCAGGTAATAAAAATTCATAGATAGTGAAGACGAGAACAGCTCCCAAGAAAATATAGACATATCGGACCGCTGCAGTAACGTCTTTTCTGGAAAAAATTGGTTTATATGGAATAGTTCACCACCCCAGCAGAACAAAGTTCGTGCACACAACTTAATGCGTTTTACTCCTGGTCTTATACAAAAATGTAATATTTGGTCTAAGAAGAACGCTTGGGACAAATTTACTACATCGGAAATGATCGACGAAATCATATTATGTACAAACGGAGAAGCTAGCCGCTGTTTTGAGGCACAGGGGAAATATTGGCTACCCCTGAAGAAAGACGAAATTGAGGTTTTTTTGGGTTGCTACTGATGGCTGGTGTGAAAAAAAATTGGAACCGATTCAAAAACATACGCAGGATGCTTCGATTCGATGATAAGAGAACACGCAACCTTCGAATTTTATCAGATAAATTTGCGCCCATTCGTCATATATGGGAATTGTTTCTACAGAGGTGCCGCGCAAGTTTTATTCAGTATATGTTATCGAAGTCAGCCAAGTCCGGAATTAAATAATTTTGGCTCTGTGAAAGCGATTCGGGTTATGCCATAGATGGCCAAGTTTATTTAGGTCGCCAGCCCGGAAATAATGTTCAACATAATGTAGATGAGAATATCGTAAAATCCCTTGTTACAACCATACAGTGTTCTGGCCGAAATCTAAATTTGATAATTATTTCACGAACATTCCCCTTGCATAGGATTTATTAGAAGCTGGAATAACGATTGTAGCAATTTTACGTAAAAATGAAAAGGATATACCAGGAGAGTTCCAAACATCTAAAGAAAGAAGCGGTTTCAAAGACGACTTAGCATTAGTAAGATACGTTCCGAAAAAAAAAACAGCGGTTATATTACTGAGCTCTATGCATCACGATGATATTGTTAAAAATGAGAATGTAACTAAAACACCAGATATTATCGAGTTCTGTAACAAAACCAAGGGTGGTGTAGATCATATGAACCAAATGGTTGGTAATTATATATGCCAGAGGCAAACAAGCCGATGGCCTATGGCTGTTTGGTATAATATAATATATGTTGGAGCTCTGAACGCCTTTTTGATATTTATTCAGGAAAATCCCGCCTTTACAACTGGGATACGGCACAAAAGGCGTATCTTCCTAAAGGAACTAGCAATTAAGTTAGTACTTCCATTTATGAAGCGGAGAGCACAAAGTTCAACAAAATTGTCAAAAGTTCATAAAATGGTTATGGCAAATTTTATACAGATTGAAGAAGAAGCAACGACTATGAAATATGCTCCGCCGACAAAAAAGAAATTATGCGAATTCTGTTCTTCCAAAATAAATCGCATGAGCAGACTATTTTGCGCTAAGTGTGTTAAAAGTATTTGTAAAGAACATTCATTACTGCTTTGTGAAACATGTTCCAATTGTACTAATTAGCACACAATTTTTTGTATTTATATAACCATTACACGTATTTGTATTAATAAAAAGAAACGATAAACGAATTAAAGTTTTGTCCCAGTAATATTTTGTTTTATTTATAAGTAAATCGATACTTCTAGTACTTGAGCCTCTGAGGCTCATCGTATGTATAACTGTAGTTTTTTTACGCATGCATCCTAGGGTTAATTAATCTGCATACATTACAGAGTAGAAGGGTAATTTCTTCTATTATATTCATTTATGATATTGTTAATGGCATTATCGATTGTCCAATACTTCTTGCATTGTTGAACTTTTATGTGCCACCACGTAACTTACGCCGACATAATGTGTTTACTATTGAAAAGTTAAGATCTAATTATGCGATGAAGGCTCCAATCACACGCGCTCTAAGTGTAATCAACTCTATTTATTCCAGTCACTGCATTGACTTTTCTATATCTCGAACTTGCTTTAAAAATATGTTATTTTCTCTTTTAAGCTAAATAGTTTAGTACTATCCATATACATATATACACGTATATCCATATGGAATCTAGTCTGTAGGATTTTTGTAATCATAGACTTAAATGAATAAACAAATAAATATGAAATATGAAAAATAAAATTAAATTGCTGCATACATTTTTATTTTATTTCTTCATCATACCAGCATGGCTTCCAGGCACTGTGATTGAAATAAAGGAAGCGCGAAATAATAATTTACTCTCTTTAATATGTTTGTGTGTGAGTAAGTGCGTCCAAGTTGCCTGCATACTTTTGACACAATCTTTGTGTTGCTGTCTTTCAATTTTATACAACAATGTCGCATATTGATAACAACAGTAACAACAAGTATCTAAAAAATGTTAAAAAATAAAAACAACAACATTGCACTCACAATCACAATCACATTCACGGCCACATCGCACACAGCAACCAATTTCGCCAAACACTTCGTTCGGCCTCATCGCCACGTAAATTGCGGTGTCACTTTACAAATTTATGAAGAGACTGCACAGGATTGTTACTGCTGTTGTTGTTATTGTTATTACTACTGCATTCACTATCTGAACGTCAAGTGGCTATTGATGTTTTCACTTTTGTTGTTATGTAATTTTATAAATGCGTATCTGTCATACTTGACACTTATGTACAATGCGGCATACATTTTTCTTTCAACTTGCAACATCCAATAATGGATTTGATGCAGCATAACTTTTTTTTTGTTTGGATTGAAAACATTGTGAATATTAATTCATATGAATATTAAGTTTTATATATAAATATAAATGAACCAAAATGATTTTTTTGTTTTTTACAAACCCATTTTCGCCAATTACACGAGTATACATGGTTTTGGATCTAGGCAACTAAAAGTGCTTTTTAAGACAATTTATGACGCTGAATCCAATTCTTCATTCCGTTTTTTAAGATTGATTCTAGTTTTTAATACAGTCAATAAATTCATTTTTAAAATTGTTTGTCAAATAATATTCATTTTGTTAACTTAAAAGTAACAAAACAGAAATGAAGATTGGTGGAACTTTGCCTTTTGTATTGCTTAGTATCTGTTTCGCGTATTAGAGTCCCAACAGTAGTCGCTCATCATGTCTTCATCCCAAAATCCTTGGTATCGTTTTTCAATGTTGGCTAGATCTTGGTGTAACCGCTCTCCTTGTTCGTCGCTCGTATCACCCAAGTTTTCGGGGCAAAAATCGAGATGGGAATGCAGGAAATGCATCTTTAGAGATATTCTAGCTCGAAAGTGGTGAACGATATTTTGAAAAGATGCCCATGCGGCTGTTTCATCGGGCGTTAAACATTTTGTAAATTTTTTATCAGCCATTAATTTTCTGATATCAGGTCTGACAAATATTCCTTCTTTGATTTTTGTATACGACTATTCAGGAAACAACTTGACTAAGTACTGAAAAGCCGGTGCTTCATGGTTTAATGCTTTGACGAAGTTCTTTATAAGGCCTAGTTTAATATGAAGAGGTGGCAGGAAAATGTCTTGTGGATTTACAAGTGGTTCAGCGGAGACGTTTTGCTGTCCAGGCTCATATTGAGTACGATTTTGCCATTCCTTTCTCATATAATTATGTTCAGTTGCGCGGCTATCCCACAGGCATAGAAAACAACAAAAACACTTTGAATCATCTTTCAACACTGTCTCTGCATTTTTATTTGCTCTAATCACTTATATTATTTTACAGTTACAGTTGAAATGACTTATCAAGCAGTGCCACTATTTAAAAGCTGCTATAACATCACAATGGTGCTATCATGCGAGAACTCGGAAACTAGAATCAATCTTAAAAAACTGAATGCAGATTCGAATTCAGCACATCAAATATAATTAAGAATTGTTTTTGTCTGCTCAGATCCAAATGTTGAACTGAATTTGTAAACTTGTTTTATTGGAGGGAGGTAGATGTGATTAAATCGAGTATACAGTACGGTACAGTTCTGCCTCTAAAAGCAGAATCGTCATCTAAAGCTGCCTCAATTCTAGCCCTGCGCTTCTCTTTTCGTGGTTGCCGAGCTGAGAATCTCTCACTATTAAGTTTTTATCAGCCTGCCTTTGATCTGCCTCTTCTGTATCTTATAGCGTTTTCTTTTCTGAAATAAATTGTTGCCTAAATAAATGGCAAAGCCTTAGTAGAGTTAGTTACTCCTACCCCTGATAATTTTGAATATTTATAGTGCATGCAAAGAACATAAATGGCTACCCCGTGTATTAGCTGATTTTTACAAACGCGCTGTGAATGATAATAAAAATTCATTAGCAATTGTTTCCTTCATTTCAATTTTCTACGCCTAAAACTTTGTGAAGTAGCAGAGTTGCACTTCCACACCGCCATTTTATGAAGGGTAACGCTTTTGCGTTGCGAGTAGGCCACAATTTTCACAAAAGAACGAAATATCCCGTAAAGGCGTTACCTGCTTTTTAGAATAGAACAAAATATATTTACAAGCCTTGCGCGGCGTACAAAAAGCGTAACACTTTTGCAGGAAAAGAAAACGCTATTAGCTACATGGACGGTCTGAACGAATGCGAAGAGATCGTGTCCAATTCTGAGAGAGAGCACTTCTCCCTCTCATTCTCTTATCAACTGTGTTTTATTGTTTCTGAGTGAATCATCTTAGTCACATGACCAGGCTATGCGGTCTTATATTAAATAGGAATAATAACCATATATTTTTCGTGTATCCATCCATAAGAAGACTTCCCGAAGGATAATGGATTTTTTGAATGTCTATGTCTGCTTATTGATTTGGTAGGCTCCGAAAAATAGCACCATTATGGTATAAGCCCACAATATTTAGGAATATTTCTAGACAGTAAGTTGTCGTGGAAGCTCAACTTGTAGGAGAGGGTGAAGAAGGCCTCCATGACAACAGCCCCGTCGGTTACATTGCATATTCCACCTGTAGACCTGGTGGCAAAGAAAATAGCGTTACAACTGCCAGGAGGCCTCGGACGAGGCGATACACTTGTACACCGATGGTTCCAAAGTAGAAGAAAGAGACGGCTCTGCGGTATACTGTTCTGATCCCCAAATAAACAGACACCGCAAGCTGCCAGGTCACTGTAGCATTTTTCAGGCGATACGGAGAAGGATACATCTATATTGGGTTCCAGGGCATATGTGAATGAAAAGGCAGATGAAATAGCGCAAAATGCTGCATCCCTCGAAGGTTGCTTAGGAGACGTCCCAATTAGATTGGGTGAGATTGAGTGAAGGCGAGAGTTGCACATTATGGACCAAAGCAGGAAAGGCGTGCACGCAAGCGCGGGGCTGTAAAGTGTACAACCTTAGATTAACAAAGTTACTTCTGTCATATAAAAGAGAGGACTATAGACTTATGTCGTGTATTCTGCCTGGACACTAACTTCGGTCGTCAAATTAGGCTTGGCCAGTGATAGCAGATGTAGGAAGTGCGGGTTGGATAAAGAAACAATCGAGCACGTTTTGTGCTCATGCTCTTCGCTTGTCAGACTAAGACCAGCTATTAGGAGTAAAAAAGCTGCCAGATCTAGAAGCAGCTAGTCGCATAGGACTTATAAAGCTTCTCGGGGAAGAGTTATTTATTATATTGACATAGGTACTGGTTTTTAATATGGGTTTTCAGTTTATTTAGTCTATGAAGGGTCCTCATGGAACGGCCAATTAAACTTAACTTAAAACATAAGAAACTCCCCTCATAGGGACAATTAAATACGACACCGTTGAGTGACATACATAAGTAGAATTCGTTACGGTTAGATGAAGTTGACAAGTGGGTTGGAGAGGTTATAAATTGCGGGCAGCCCCTTTGAAAGGGTGCCACATAAATTACTAGAGGCGACCTGTAACGTGGAATATAGCCGACAAACCTAATCAAGGTTCACATTACATCCAGGCAAATCTAAGGTGCAAGCAACGACATACTGAGCCACCTGGTCGGGCAGTTTGATTTTTAAGAAAGCCCGCGCTCCAACAACAATTACAATCAACCTGAAATTGTCAATTATATTTTAATATTATGGGTCAACTAATTTAATATCCACATTGCAGCAAGGAAGTCTACTTAAAGCGTCCATACATTCAAGCCTATTAGCAACAATGGGTTAACATAACAAGTAGTACAAATACTTCGAGGTAAAAACTATTCATTCATCATTACTTGCCACTGCAAACCTATTCTAATTTCTGTCCTTTTTTTGTCAGCTTCGGTCTACCCACTTCAGGCATATTGCTAAGCGAACTGTATTACTAAAGTATTTAGCACCCCATTGGCATTATGTCGTCACTAAGCGCTAGGACATTTGTGTTTTTAATTCTATGCTAACTGGTATTATCTATGCTTGCCACCTACGGAGTTCACCTGCCTTGCCTATTGTGAACTGAACTCAGTTAAACCTAAACTTCTACAAACATTAATAAATATGTACAAGGATAGTTTAGCTGCACTAAATCGAGTCAATATCTGCATAAACTCATAGTCCATGGTTATCCATTGGTCGGTATATTTGAGTTTAACTAAGTGAAGCCGCAAAAATCCTTTCAAATAGACTTTAAAATCGTTTTAAATGCCATTTTACAGTGAGTTGGAATTCATTTAACCATTCGCTAGATTTGCTTGAACTTACTACCGCCTACAACTTGCAACAATAATGCACTGTATTTGTACATTACTAATATAAAGCGTCGTTTCCATTGCAGAGATAACTGCAAAACAAATGCTAAAGTGACAAAGGGGTTTGAAAAGCTCTATCGCAACAACGTCGACTTAGTAAAGATAATTTAAAGCCCTGTTGGTGTGATGGTAGCGTGCTCCGCCTACCACACCGAAGATCCTGGGTTCACGCCCCGGAAAAAGCAACATCAAAAACTTTAGAAACAAGTTTCTTCAATTAGAAGCAATTTTTTCTAAGCGGGGTCGCCCCTCGGCAGTGTTTGGCAGGCACTCCGAGTGTATTTCTGTCATGAAAAGCTCTCAGTGAAAACTCACCTGCCTTGCAGATGCCGTTCGGAGTCGGCATAAAACATGTAGGTTCGGCCAATTTGTAGGGAAAATCAAGAGGAGCACGACGCAAATTGGAAGAGAAACTCGGCCTTAGATCTCTTCGGAGGTTATCGCGCCTAACATGTTAATTGTGACAGCCAGGCGGCACTAAAAGCGCTTGGATCGGTTAAATGTAAGTCCAGGACAGTAGAGAAGTGCCGCAAATCTCTTAAAGAGATCGCTGAGAAAACTTCCCTTAGTCTGGTATGGCTGCCTGGACACTCAGATACACTGGGCAATGAGATGGCTGACGAGCTTGCAAGAGGGGGCACATCCGTTCCACTTTCGTCGTCCTGGAGGGGATTTAGCATGCCGCTCGCTAACTGTAAGCTCACTTTGAAAGGGATTTTCCTTAGGGAAGCGGATGTGAGATGGAGCAATCTCGAATCATGCCACCACACTTAGCTCGTGTGGCCTGAATGGGACACGAGAAGCACCAGAAGTCTCCTTCTTCTTAGAAGGGGGGACATAACTCTGGTGGTGGCAATTATAATCGGCCACATAGTAATCGGGAAGCATGCACAACGATTGGGTGCTTCTTATAATGATTAATGAGGGAGCTACAACGACGAAGAGGAGATAGAAAGAGTCAAGCATTTTCTGTGCGATTGTTCGGTGTTTTGGCGCAAGAGGAAGATACCTCTGAGATATCCCTTTTTCGGAGATCTTTGTGTTCTGGCTAAGTTGGAACCTAAGACATTCCTGACATTTGCTGAATCGACCTGCTGGTTTGAGTAGGGTAGAGCTCCACGTGGTATCACAATGGAAACTTTTTGGGCCTAAAGGGACTGGTATTCGCTGCGGAAAGTGAAGTAAATCTAAAAAAATTCTAAAAAAGTTATAGCATCAACCGGAAAGAATACCGAAATAGTCCCGAAAGCACGGACTTGCAGTAATTTCAAAATAGTTCTGAAGTTCTGTTAAGATCTGAGTCTGAAATAGCTTCAAATCGATCCCAAAATGAGCGTGCAGTAATTCAAAAGTATTCCGGAAACAATCCCTAAATGTGTGTATGAAAGTTCCAAATCTATCTTCAAAACAGCATCGCAAAGGCTCTAATGTGATCCGGGAAGAGTACCGAAGTAATTTGGAAATAATCCCACAACAACCCTGGAATCATGTCCGTATAGTATGAACTAGGAAAACCTACGGAGCAAGCCAAGACATACTGAGCCATCTGCGCGAAAGCTATGCAGTTTGAGAAAGCCCTCGCGGGTGACTCGCACCTTCCTTGGTATTCAGCTTTATTCTTCTGCAAGGGTTGTATAGTTTTTATTGACAACGAGATTCACGAATTGTGTGTGGTTTAAACGGCTGTGCAGGCAGATGCAGTATCTGACCGCATTGATTTCGGAATTGTTTTCCTGTCCCTCTTGAAGCCAGTGCTGAACCAAGCAGTTGTTTGCTCGGGTGTCCAGATTTGAAACAATTTAACAAAAATGTCTGTTCAGCTTTTTTGCCTCATTATTAAGATGATGTTCAAGGAGCATAAGAAGACATCTCGTTCCAGTTATTGGTAGGTTTGTAGCCTTTTCCAGTGTGTGTGTTTTTTGTCACCGGCGAACAAACCGGCTTTGGAGCAGCATTTCTTTATCTTTTCCCCAAGTGCTGTCCGCAGCTTTGCACTTTAGCCACAATTTCCGAGGTAAGCGCTTTGAAGGTGAGAGTGTTGTCGAGCGTTACCCCTAATATCTTTGGGTGACTGACTGTCGGTAACATAATGCTATCGACGTGGGCGTCCAATATTTTCGTTATCTGTTCCTTCCGCGTGGTAGACAGAGTGACCGTGAACTTAGGCGATGATAGGGAGCGCGAGGTGTGGAAATCTGGAAGAGTAGGGCGAAAGCTGCTTTTTCTAGAAACTAATTCTTCTATTGAAATGCCAGAACCCCATATACATAAAAGATACTAATAAATAAATAATCGCACTTTCTCGCTCCTGAATAATCGTTTATTAGTTATATTACAGGTTACCATTAAAACCAGAGTTAGGCATCAAAAAAAAAAGCGGCAGCATTTTGATACGCTAAATTCGCATACAGATTCAGTGTGAACGATGCGTTATATGCATACAAAAACATATTTACATATTTACGTATACATTCAACAGCGTAAATTCCTTTTAAATTCACTTTTTCAATATGCACAAGCTTATTTATGCAGATGTGTAATACCCAAATGATAAAACCCGCATAAGGTCCTGTTTGGATATACTGTTATTCACCTTTCTAGCTGCACACCTTTACATATATATATATAAAATGACTGTCTATTTTGCTGTTTGCTTTAATTCTAATCATGGCTCGCTGTGTGTGCGTGTATGTGTGTGACTGTGTCTGTAAGCAATTCCTGGTGCAATACAATAGATAACCTATTATTCTTCTATTATGTGTCTAAATTTAGCCTAGCTGTATTTATTTGTAAGCCCAGCAAAATACTGCTAACCCATCGTTTTGCATTATTTCTTGCTCTATCGACTGTAATGAACATTTCCTGCTCGTTAGCTTGTCGATCGTTTTTTATACTCAGCGTGCTTTGTACACAGAGTATATTAACTTCGATTGGATAACGGTTGGTTGTACAGGTATAAAGGAATCGAAATAGATATAGACCTCCATATATCAAAACCATCAGTATCGGAAAAAAAATTTGATTGCGCCATGTCCGTCCGTCCGTCCGTTAACAGAATAACTTGAGTAAATTTTGAGGTATATTGATGAAATTTGGCACGTAGGTTCCTGAGCACTCATCTCAGATCGCTATTTACAATGAGCGATATCGGACTATAACCACGGCCACTTTTTCGATATCGAAAATTTCGAAAAACCGAAAAAGTGCGATAATTCATTACCAAAGACGGATAAAGCGATGAAACTTCGTAGGTGAGTTGAACTTATGACGCGGAATAGAAAATTAGTAAAATTTTGGACAATGGGCATGGCACCGCCCACTTTTAAAAGAAGGTATTTCTAAAGTTTTGCAAGCTGTAATTTGGCAGTCGTTGAAGAGATCGTGATGAAATTTGGCAGAAACGTTACTCCTCTTACTATATGCGCGCAAAATAAAACTTAGCAAAATCGGATGACGAACACGCCCACTTTAAAAAAGAAAATTTTTAACTAAATTTTAACAAAAAATTGAATATCTTTACAGTATATAAGTAAATTATGTCAACATTCAACTCCAGTAATGATATGGTCCAACAAAATACAAAGATAAAATAAAATTTCAAAACGGGCGTGGCTCCGCCCTTTTTCATTTAATTTGTCTAGGATACTTTTAATGCCATAAGTCGAACAAAAATTTACCGATCCTTGTGAAATTTGGTAAGGGCTTAGATTCTAGGACGATAACTGTTTTCTGTCAAAAATGTCGAAATCGGTTTGAAGCCACGCCCAGTTTCTATATACAGTCGGCCGTCTGTCCTTCCGCTCGGCCGTTAACACGGTAACTTGAGCAAAAATCGATATATCTTTACTAAACTCAGTTCACGTACTTATCTGAACTCACTTTGTATTCGTATAAAAATTACCGAAATCCGACTATGACCACGCCCACTTTTTCGATATCGAAAATTACGAAGAAATTAAAAAAATGCCATAATTCTATACCAAATACGAAAAATGGGATAAAACATGGTAATTGGATTGGTTTATTGACGCAAAATATAAACTTAGAAAAAAAATCTGTAATATGGTTGGGGCGCCTACCATATTAAGTAGAAGAAATTTAAAAATTTCTGCAGGGCGAAATCAAAAACCCTTGAAATCTTGGCAGGAATACTGTTCGTGGCATTACATATATAAATAAATTAGCGGTACCCGACAGATGATTTTCTGGATCACCTGGTCCACATTTTGGTCGATATCTCCAAAACGCCTTCACATATACAACTACCACCACTCCCTTTTAAAACCCTCATTAATACCTTTAATTTGATACCCATATCGTACAAACACATTTCAGGGTTACCCTAGGTTCATTTTCCTACATGATGATTTTCCCTTATTTTGTCTCCATAGCTCTCAAATGAGTATGTAATGTCCGGTTACACCCGAACTTAGCCTTCCTTACATGTTTTTTTTTGCTTTGTTAGCACTGTGTCAGCTTATGCTTTACCATTGTGGTAGTGATTGTGGCCAACATATTGATTCATTAACACACATACATATAAACACATTCACCTATACATGTATGTATCAGTGGACCATATTGTTCGCCATAGTTTTTTGCATGCTTTCATTTGTTGAATGTTTCATTGTTCGTTTGCAGCTTTAAGTTTTATTTTCTTTTTCTATTTGTGCAATTGACTGTCTCTTGTTGTGCGATATTCAATTCCTATTTCTTTGTGGAATTAGAGTGCTAGTATGACTGAGGTAGTGCTAATGGGATGCAGGTGGATATATTTTAAACATGAATGGAATTATGTTAGAGTTTGAGTCTGAAACGTTTCTGTTAATAAAAAATGATATTTAGTACTAAGTTTTTGTAAATTTATCCCTTCTGCATTGTTTAGAAAAAACTTACATATTTATATATATAAAAATCAAATTCTGTGTGTGTGTGTGTTCCCTATGGAAACGCATTTCCCACACATCATTCAACACCAAATTTTAGCTATAGGTTCCTTCGATTAAGACGAAGGTTCTTCATATTTCAGAACTAAGAATTTTAAATAATTTTTTTTTTTTCAATTTCACGTGACCACTGGGCGGTGTGACAAATTTTGTATGTCAGCAAAAGTTACTCATACGCCATGTTCGTACTTAAGTGCAGAACTTTTGTTTGGTCATAGCATTGAATTCACAAAAAGTTAAAGCGATTTCATTGATTGATTTAAAAGTTTGTAATAAATTTAAGTATTCCATTTTAAAAATAGCTCTCTATATGAGATGATAGACAAAAATTGTGCAGCTAAAATATTTTGATTAAGTTATGAGATTTTGAGTATGAATTTTGTGCCAAAATAAAATTTGAAAAATAAAGCAAAGAATGATAAATTAGAGGAATGAGTGATCTAAGAAAAAATAAGGAGAGAGGTAGAGGGTGTATAAAAAGAATAGGGAGAGATAAGGTAATTATAAAGGGTAAGAATGAGAAAAATTGGGAGATACATTTTGAAGAAGATCAATAAAATCTTGTATACTGATTGCTTGATGTTAAAATGCACCTTCTTATTTAGATCAGTATCTGCCCAATCCGAGCAACGTCGGGTACCCTGCTAGTTATCCAGAAAATTGAACTGAGTGAGCTGTGGATAACAGAGGATGCCCTTGAAGCGGTGTGCTCTCTCTTCTCTTGTAGATCATAGTCATGGATGACATCTTTCAGTTACTGAGTAACAATGAATTTGGCGCACAAGTACCTTGAAAGAGCGTTCTAGGTCTTCAAGTATGTCGTCCCACCTGGCCGAGTTAAAACGCTGTCTCGGCTTTCTTGCATTTATCACCTCTGCGATGATCGGTACTTTTGGATCGCTCTCTTCGAAAGCCATGCAGTCGCACAGTGTTTCGTGTAGAATAAGCTAGCTGGACAAAAACAAAGTTCTTATTCCAAGAAAAGTGTAAAGAGAAATTAAAGAAAACAAACAAAATAACGGGATTTTTGCTTTTTTTATATTTCTGCTCATATATATTGAGTAACTGAAGTAAGAAGGCAGGAGTGGCCGTAAAATGCATTGATTAATTTGCAAAATTCTTGTTGAATATTAAGCTTCATATTTCTTTTAAGTGAACACTTTGAAATAATTTTTTTGATGGGTTCTAAGCTTGAAGGTAAGTAAAATTTTTTAATAGTAATTCTTTCACAATTAGAGTATTTTCAATATATTTAGCAATTCGTTATTAAGAAAAAAAGGTATTTTTTCTTTATATTTTTAATTTTAGGAACAAAAAAGTTACATACATCCGCGGACATCCGGGCTAAATTTTACGTATGTTATAGTCGCAAGTATTCTCTAATAGTCGAAAGAAAAAACCATTACGAGTTCTTTGCACATCTATTTTTAATTTTTTTTTTGTAGATTTAGTTATCTCTACATATAAAATAGGATGTATGTACGTACCAGCTCCGACGAGATATTTGAACCTTTAAAGCTGATCTACAAACGGCAAAACCAATTCCCTGGTACAGGGAACAAACACGTAGCCATAAAATGCACAATGCATGCTCAACAAGAGCACACCAAAAGCAAAAAGGCGAGATCACTGACCTCAACCTGCCACGACCTACCGCACCAGTCACCAAGGCATAAGAACAGGTACATACAAAGCAATCCTAATGCAGGTAAAACCACACAGGAACGCTACACAGAACAACCCCATTTGGTAGCATCTACGCCAATACCCGAATGTAATATAAATACTGCACAACTGATCAAAAATCAGAACGATCAACGACACTTAAGATGGCAGCATAACAATCATCAACTATTCACCCTGTCGGAAAATCAACAACACAAAGCAGTTAAGTTATACTCGTACCAAGAACGGAGTTTTTTGGAATTTGGGTTCAACATTCGAAGGAAACCAGATATAAAGAATTGTTGAGTTTTGTTGTACGTAAGTACGATTTAAACGAAGCAGCCGAGTATTCGATAAAAATTTAAGCTTAAAAATATCGGCATATTCGTCGAAGCTGGATCAAAAGTGGAACACTTCTGGAAGACATAACGAGCGATTTTTGAATAAAAACTCGGAGTGACTTTCGGGTCCAGACTTTACATTTACAATAACGGTGGATTCAAAGTTACTATCAGAGCAGCCAACCACTTCTTCAGGTAACCTCGGCCCCGGAAGACGAAAGAAGGACTTTGTTAGCTGCAGTGAAAAAACCAAACGGCGTCGAGTGGATGACCTCTTGCAATCTAGAAGTTTTGGTGAATTACTTTATGCGGCAGAAGTATTAACGCGTATGCCCGGCAACAGAAATGTTGCTAACATTATAAAAAAATCACAGGAAACCACTCAAATATCCGGAAAAAGACGACATGTGAGCCAGATGCAATATGCTTGAGCAATTTAGAAGCTTTAGCATACTACGTAGATAGCAAGTCGACGACTCATAGGTACAAAACGACTCGGAAGTGGAGCATCAAGGCAGACCATAAAGTTTATCCATCATTTTATAATCTAAGAAAAGCTAAGGCAGAATGCTATCCAAATGAAATTGATGTGGGTGAAACACGTGCGGAAATTAAAGTCCAGTCCGTATTAGGTAAAATTGGTGAGCGTTTAGTTTTAGCAAATCAAGAAGTTTTTGTTAGTTTATTACCTACAAACTTGACGTATACTTTAATCAGCAAGTGGGGTTGCGATGGAAGCTCTGACCATAGTACATAAAAGCAAAACTTTACATGCAGTTCTGACACTGATGAGTTTTTGTTTATATTTTCTTTCGTTCCTCTTCAATTACAGGATGAAAAAGGTAACATTGTTTGGCAGAATCCTCGACCTTCTTCTACCATGTATTGTCGTCCAATTAAATTTAGTTTTTCTAAACAAACAAAAGATAACCTACCTTATAACTTTTTGTTGGATTAGGTTTAATTTAATTTAAATCTATTGTCTTTTCTACTTTGTATGATACTTTACTTTTAAGTTTTTGTAATAAGAAATTTTCACATAATTAATTTAAATATTTACATTGTTATTATTATTATTGTAATTCACTTTTACATTCCTGACTGATACTATAAAATAATTTTGTAAAAATTGTAGTGCCAGAATAAATACTCAAATAAATACAAAACATGTATGGACATATGTACAGTCACTCACATAAATAAGTAGACATTCCTTTTTGAACAATTCTTACAATTTTCGCTTTCGCAAATTTATTTTAACTAATTTCCCAGAAGAAAATTTGTCACGATTTATGACAAAAACTAAATTATATTTAAAAAATGTTTGAAGAATTCGACGAATTTTCATAAAAAAACTTGACTAACTATTTCATTAACCCTCTGTGTGAAATTGCTTTAACACCCTCCGTTATCCGACTAGAGTTAAAATACTATGTGCACAAGTACAACCAAGTACAATACAATTAAGATGTATAAAATATGATTTTCTAGAAAGCCCTTTATCAACTTTCACAAATTTTCTTTAAAGTCTCTTCCAATATTCCACACTCTCACGAAACTTACTCCCAACTGATTTTTACTAAATCATCAATAAATCATGCCAATATAATCCCAAGTTTATTTTCTCTACTGCATGAAAAAAGGTAATCCGCGCGTTGCCTACTTAAACATGGCTAAAACATTGCATTGAATTTTGAATTAAACTTATGCAACAACAACAAAAACAATTACTACTGTTTATCTACTTCATTTAGCCAACAAATAACTTTCCCTGCAAAAGGTAACTTTTATTATTGTAATCTTTCTACCTTTTTAACTCATTTTTGACCAAATTGTATTATTGTGTTTGTGTGTGTGTGTGTGTTAGTGCGCGTTTACATAAAATTCATCACCTCCATTAAGTTGTCTTCACTAGCCCTGCGTAGTCAACAGCGCTTTATGTATTCTTCTACTATGAAACATCTTCGGGTTTGGGTTTTCAGCGTCGCTGTCATCACCATCTACTTCGTCGTTCAAGGTATTAATATTAACTTATTACATTGAGCCCCTGTTGCAGCAGCTAAGGCCACGCAATGTGAAACTTCAATAACCTAGAAAATAAAGAAGCCGCCTGTAGTAAAATGCGAATGCAGCAGAAAGGACGAAGTATTAAAAAAAGGTCGATGAGAGCAGAAAACAAAGTAATAACGGCACAAGCAAATAATCTGGTGATGGTCTTGGAAGCACACAAAAAAAACAAGTAAGGAAGGTTAAGTTCGGGTGTAACCGAACATTACATACTCAGTTGAGAGCTATGGTGACAACATAAGGGAAAATAACCATGTAGGAAAATTAACCGAGGGAAACCCTGGAATGTGTTTGTGTGATATGTGTATCAAATGAAAGGCATTAAAGAGTATTTTATGAGGGAGTGGGCCATAGTTCTATAGGTGGACGCCATTTATGGATATAGCCCTAAAGGTGGACCAGGGGTGACTCTAGAATGTGTTTGTGCGATATGGGCATCAAACGAATGGTGTTAATGTGTATTTTAAAAGGGAGTGGGCCTTAGTTCTATAGGTGGACGCCGTTTCGAAATATCGCCACAAAGGTGGACCAGGGGTGACTCTAGAATGTGTTTGTACGATATGGGTATCAAATTAAAGATATTAATGAGAGCCTTAAAAGGGAGTGGTGGTAGTTGTATATGCGAAAGCGTTTTCCAGATATCGAACAGAATGTGGACCAGGGTGACCCAGAACATCATCTGTTGGATACCGCTAATTTATTTATATATGTAAAACCTGCCAAGATTTCAAGGGTTTTTTATTTCGCCCTGCAAAACTTTTTCATTTTTTTCTACTTAATATGGTAGGTGTCACACCCATTTTACCAAGTTTTTTTCTAAAGTTATATTTCGCGTCAATAAACCAATCCAATTACCATGTTTCATCCCTTTTTTCGTATTTGGTATAGAATTATGGAATTTTTTTCATTTTTCGTAATTTTCGATATCGAAAAAGTGGGCCTGGTCATAGTCGGATTTGGTTCATTTTTTATACCAAGATAAAGTGCGTTCAGATAAGTACGTGAACTAAGTTCAGTAAAGATATGTTGATTTTTGCTCTAGTTATCGTGTTGACGGCCATGCGGAAGGACAGACGGCGACTGTGTATAAAAACTGGGTGTGGCATCAACCGATTTCGCCCATTTTCATAGAAAACAGTTAACACCATAATATCTATACCCCTACCAAATTTCAAAAGGATTGGTTAATTTTTTTCGACTTATGGCGTTAAAATTATCCTAGACAAATTAAAGGAAAAAGGGCGGAGCCACGCCCATTTTGAAATTTTCTTTTATTTTTATATTTTGTTGCACCATATCATTACTGGAGTTGAATGTTGACATAATTTACTTATATACTGTAAAGATATTACATTTTTTGTTAAAATTTTACTATAAAAATTTTTTTTAAAGTGGGCGTGGTCCTTCTCCGATTTTGCTAATTTATATTAAGCATAGATATAGTAATAGTAGTAACGTTCCTGCCAAATTTCACCATGATATCTTCAACGACTGCCAAATTATAGCTTGCAAAACTTTGAAATTAGCTTCTTTTAAAAGTGGGCGGTGCCACGTCCATTTGCCAATATTTTACTAATTTTCTATTCTGCGTCATAAGTTCAACTCATTTACCAAGTTTCGTCGCTTTATCTCTCTTTTGTAATGAATTATCGCACTTTTTCGGTTTTTCGAAATTTTCGAAATCGAAAAAGTGGGCGTGGTTATAGTCCGATATCATTCATTTTAAATAGCGATCTGATATGAGTGCTCAGGAACCTGCATGCCAAATTTCATCAAGATACCTCAAAATTTACTCAAGTTATCGTGTTAACGGACGGACGGACGGACGGACATGGCTCAATCAAATTTTTTTTCGATCCTGATTATTTTGATATATGGAAGTATATATCTATCTCGATTCCTTTATATATGTACAACCAACCGTTATCCAATCAAACTTAATATACTCTGTGAGCTCTGCTCAACTGAGTATAAAAAAACCAAAGCTTTATGAGAAATCTTATTCCTACAAAAGTTTAAATCCACTCAACTTACCTGGAATAGACGACATGCACTTCCGGCAGATGGGCGTAAACGGCGACCGCGTGCGCTATAGAGCGCTGGAAGTGCGAAGTTGCTATGGCGCAGTTGTAGTCTTACTACATGCCACAACTTTATCCTTGCTTGATTGCGAATGCACTTTTTCATTTGCGTTGGCAGCTACAATAACAATAATAACAATAAGGAAAACAATGTAAGCTACAATAACAATTGCATTGGTAATATTAACAGCAACAGCGTTGCAAGCAGTAATATCGATGCTTTTACGCTATTATAGCAATTTTTTAAGAAGTCCAAGTTAAGCAGCTGGGCTTAGTGTGGAGCTTGAAGCTTGCATATAGCCAACTATAAGTTTGCAAAGTTTCAAACTAGTTTGGGATAATGCTATTTAAGAGAATATACTGGTTTTGGTATGAATATTGTAATAAGAAGTAAGTATGGATAGTCTTTGTATGGGGTTAGCATGCGGGTAGATGTTGGTGTTGTTTCTGTAGCGATAAGGACACTCCCCGAATGCCCTGGGGAGTATTATCGATGTTGATGGTCCGTTGCTTGATGCAGATCCCATACATTCCGTTACCAAGCCCAACCATCGCCGGAACGATTTGTTATGACCACATGCGACCTTCTAGACCATACCGCCCACCCACACCCTGGATCCATGAGTAGTTCGGGGACGCCAGAGCCTCACCTGTTAATGAAAAAATATTCGCCACGGATAGGTGAGGTTGAAAATTTGGTTTGGAAAAGCTATATATTGGGCTGGCAACCTGAAAGGGTTGCGCTACACAACGCCTTGAATCTATTTGGTGTTTTAGTCGCCTCTTACTATAGGCATATCTACCTTCGATATATTCTAACCCCCTAATCCGCTGAGGGACATGCGGGTGGATAGTTCGGTTTAGTGACCTATATGGATTGCATAAAGATCACTTGTGGAGCATAGTGAACCACTGAGTTGCAAATGCTATTATAAGCGACTCACGGCTTGTATTTTAAATAATATTTGCTTTTTCTTGCCGACCTCAAAATGTCCAACGCAACTCTGAATTATCTAAAGCCCCTCATGTCCTCTTTCGAACCAAAGTAAATGACAGTTGTCTGGGATGTTGCTGTTATTGGGAAAAGGTTCGTGTCAAGATCACATTTAACTAACCCACAGTTATGATTTCTTCAATCCCTTGCTTCTATCAAATCCCACGCAAGCCAGAAAGAAGACACGGTACCACGGAAATGTATAGCTACTAACCGAGATGAGTTTGTGCTCTTTTGTACCAGTGCTTCGCCCCATTCAATATTTGCAATCACTAATTGTCATCGATGTCCTTTAAAGGGAGACCGGGGAAATTTGCAGTTTGAATAGGGTTGAACCTGAGAGATAGGGATGTTAGATGTATTGGCTTCACATTGCAATTAAAAAGCTGGTTGGGATCATGTGGGACATATTAAAAGCGGGACATGCATTCGTATCCAATGGGGTTGATCTTGGACAAGTAAGAGTTTAACATTTTAAGGTTAAGAACGAAGTTGCGCTAGTTTGACGCGCGTTTCCCCAGGGAAGTTGCTTCACTCAATTGCGATTTTACGGCTTTTGTCTTTAAGAACGCGCGTATGTGCCTTAGGGCTTTTCATGCTCCTTTCCTTCATACGGCTGTTTTCTTAATCGTAGTTCATTAAAGTCTGTGTGGCAAGATTTTTGACGAAGAGCATGATATCATTGGGCCTTATAGGACGTGCCGTAAGTTTTGCCTTCTCTGGATTGGATAAAGAGGTAAAAAAAGTTGACCGTGCTTTTTTGTCAAGAAGCTAGGGCAGCAGAATCCATGTAGATTCTTTCATTCGGTGGTTGCCTCTATAAAGAATTTAGAGTAGCTTTTTTATCAAGAATTTAGAGTAGCGGAATATATGCAGATTCTTCCATTCGGAGGTTGCCTCTATGAAGGATAGGGTGAGCGCATTTCCATCCTGTGTGGTCGACCGCAGTCGACGAATATTTAATCACGCTCTAAAAAAAAAAAATAGAAAATAGCTGTATCTGCAGAAATTATCACGCGGATGCGAGCAGATACGTGAACACGGGTAATGGATGCAAATAGGGACTTTGGAACAAGACTGGTTACTTGCAGTGCTGGTATGACACTACCTCGTGCTTTCAGTGTAAGAAGGTTTTATTGACACCCATCCGGCAATATTGATAAGATAGTTGGCGGCATTTTTGGGAGTGGGGTTGGAGTGTGTGGAAGATCAATGGAATAAGATATGGGGAAAAACAAAAAGGAAAAATGTAGGCAAACAAATTTTGGGCAGGAGGAAGTCTGTCGCATACTCTAGTCACTTTCAAAAATCGTGGAATAAATAAAGGATTTATAAGAAAAATTCTTTATTATTTGTTTTTCCGACGTGCCGAAAATATTTTTTTCCCAAGGTGTATGTATATTCCGTTTCTGTTTTCTTACCAAGCTAACTTAATAAGAATTCATATTTTTAAAAAGGCAATGGAAAAACATATCCTCTTTGTCTATATCATACTACTAACCTAAAAGTTTCGTATTTCGACCGCCTGCTACTATAAAATTTCCTCCACCATTTGTCATATTGTGTTGAAGTACATGCAAACGTTTACATTACTAACTATTAGCTGGTATGCTAGGCCGCATACACGATTGTCAGTCGAAAGGAAAAATTGTCTTCTTTTATATGACACGCGCCTGTAAGTATGCAATATAACATATTCGGTGGCGCCATTCACCCTAAACTTGCCCAGAGTCATAGCAGCAAGAAAGCAGCGCGGAAAACACGCGCCACCTTCTCCTTCTTATGATTCTTGTCACCTTTCTTAGTTGCCCGCAAACTAAATGTTGCTACCAACTTACAACTGTGTGTGGGGCGGGATTATAACAATATTACTACCGGATACATTATAACACTGTAATATGCTTTTATTTCTTTTTTAGATTTTTTGTTTTTTTGATTTTGTCCAGTATTTTTTTCCTTTCGTTTTTTTTACTTTTTGCTGGTTTATTTTTGTACTGTTAATACTAATATTTTCTTTTGCTTAGTTGTGTCAGTCATAAAATACATTTTTTATGTTGCATTAACTACTCCCGGATTCCTTTATACATAAAAATTACTATTCATTTTTTATGAGCTTACTTACAATAATAAAACTACAAAAAGATTAGTGTAGTTGCATCTAGCTCCTTATATATGTATAAAATTCTCGAATTACAGTGTTTGCGGTTGAACTCTTTCGAAAATGCTCGACCGATTCTCATGAAACTTTATGGGCATATTGAGTAGGTCTGAGATTCTTTCTTTATTTAGACAAATTTTTGGACTGGACACTTGGACTGGGACTGGTGGTGGGACTAGGACTGGGGCTGGGACTTGGACTCGGACTGGGACTGGGGTGGGACTGGGACTGGGACTGGGACTGGGACTGGGACTGGGACTGGGACTGGGACTGGGACTGGGACTGGGACTGGGACTGGGACTGGGACTGGGACTAGGACTGGGACTAGGACTGGGACTGGGACTGGGACTGGGACTGGGACTGGGACTGGGACTGGGACTGGGACTGGGACTGGGACTGGGACTGGGACTGGGACTTGGATTGGGACTGGGACTGGGATTGGGACTGGGACTGGGACTGGGACTGGGACTGGGACTAGGACTGGGACTGGGACTGGGACTGGGACTGGGAATGGGACTGGGACTGGGATTGGGACTGGGACTGGGATTGGGACTGGGATTGGGACTGGGACTGGGATTGGGACTGGGACTGGGACTGGGACTGGGACTGGGACTGGGACTGGGACTGGGACTGGGACTGGGACTAGGACTAGAACTGGGACTGGAACTGGGACTGGGAATGGGACTGGGAATGGGACTGGGACTGGGACTGGGACTGAGACTGGGACTGGGACTGGGACTGGGACTGGGACTGGGACTGGGACTGGGACTAGGACTAGGACTAGGACTGGGACTGGGACTGGGACTGGGACTGGGACTGGGACTGGGACTGGGACTGGGACTGGGACTGGGACTGGGACTGGGGCTGGGACTAGGACTGGGACTAGGACTGGGACTGGGACTGGGACTGGGACTGGGAATGGGACTGGGACTGGGACTGGGACTGGGACTGGGACTGGGACTGGGACTGGGACTGGGACTGGGACTGGGACTGGGACTGGGACTGGGACTGGGACTGGGACTGGGACTGGGACTGGGACTGGGATTAGGTGTGTGACTAAGACTGGGACTAGGATTGGGACTGAAACTTGGATTGGGACTGGGACTGAGACTGGGACTGAAACTTGAACTTGGACTGGGAATGGAAATGGGACTGGAATTGGGACTGGAAATGGGACTAGGACTGGGATTGGGACTGTGACTGGGACTGGGTCTAAGTCTGGGACCTGGACTGGGACTATGACTAGAACTGGTATTAGAAATTAGGTATGGAGAAGAAGAAAAGCAACTATCGAGAAAAAAGACGAGGGAAGGAGAATGAGGCCGAGAAAGAGATTGAGTTAGACGAAAATAGAGAGATATGGATAGATTAAGCTGGGTAAAGGGAAGGAGAGGGAGTTAGAGAGAAAGGAAAGGACGCTGCCGTTTTAGCCTTTTAGTCCGCCCGCTCATTTTCCTCCACTCAGGCCAGCAGTACTACATTGTGTGTTCGAACGCCGAAATCAACTTGAGTACGGCTTGACTGTCACTTAGTACAGCCATGGCTTCGTTGTAGTATTCGCATTGAAGGTTCAGCTCAACATACTGACTTATGGCGTATATTTACACTTGAAATATGATCGGGTAAACTGCCAGGGGCTCCGATATTCTGATTCTGTGTCCAAAAACTCCAGTTCCCTCAAGTGTTTTCGAGTTATCTATCTAACTACCATACCATCTTGTGTAAGCATTGTATGCTCTCTAGTTTCGCTGCATTCTATGTAATCTTGTCTCCCAATTCTACTTTATATCTTTTCTGAAGGAGTGTAAGTCATTGTTAAACAAACTTTTAAATTAAAACCCTTTTATTAGTATAAAGGCCGATATATATGTACAATATACATACACACATGTGTATTACCAATAACAATGTAAGTTACATTTGCAAGTAACAATTTAAATTGACACTTATTTAATCTACAAAAATCTATTTTGTAATTGTCAGCCAAGTTTGCTGTTTAAAAATTCTATTAATTTTAAACTTTTGTAATCAAACAGTTCCTCTAAGTAACTACGAGGGCTACTATGTTAGTTGTTAATTATGGGTATTTAAAAAATCAAGCTTTCGTCAATTGTCACAACCAAGTTGAATTAAATTGAAGCACAAAGAACATGTCCTTCATTTGGCAAAATCTTTATAAAAAATATTATAAATATTATTTAACAATAACAGACAATGTTAATCCAATCCCAAATATAAGTTTGGTCATCCTTTTATAAACTGATATAACGCTTTGTTCAAATATTAGATACCTCTTGTGTATGCCTTCATCAAAACCTATTGACTCGAATGAGTTTGACTAAATCCATGTGAATAATGAGGAAAATTGACTACGACCTTTCCCTTTCCAATTGGCAACGTCGGCTTCATACATACTTATGTAAGTAAATACGAACATACCATGTGGAACTGAAATTTTTACAGATGTCATTTCAGGCATTCTTACTTACTTACTTAATTGGCGCTTAACCGTCTAAACGGTTATGGCCGTCCAACAAGGCGCGCCAGTCGCTCCTTCGCTCCGCCAACCGGCGCCAATTGGTCACACCAAGGGAGTTTAAATCGTTTTCCACCTAGTCCTTCCAACGGAGTGGGGGCCGCCCTCTACCTCTGCTTCCATAGGCGGGTTCCGATAGAAACACTTTCTTGGCCGGAGCATCATCTTTCATTCGCATAACATGGCCTAGCCAGCGCAGCCGCTGCGTTTTAATTCGCTGGACTATGTTGATGTCTGCGTATAGCTCGTACAGCTCATCATTAAATCTTCTTCGGTACCTGCCATCGCCAACGCGTAGAGGTCCATAAATCTTTCGAAGAACTTTTCTCTCGAACACTCCCAAAGCCGCTTCATCTGATGTTGTCATGGTCCATGCTTCTGCCCCATATAGCAGGACGGGTACGATAAGTGACTTGTAGAGTATGATTTTGGTTCGCCGAGAGAGGACTTTACTTTTCAATTGCCTACCTAGTCCAAAGTAGCATTTATTGGCAAGATTGATTCTTCGCTGGATTTCAGTGCTGATGTTGTTGCTAGTGTTGATGCTGGTTCCCAAATAAACGAAGTCTTTTACTATTTCGAAATTATGGCTGCCAACAGTAGCGTGGTTGCCAAGGCGCATATGCGCTGACTCTTTGCTCGATGACAGCAGGTACTTCGTTTTGTCCTCATTCACCATCAAACCCATCTTTACCGCTTCTTTTTCCAGCTTGGAGTAAGCAGAACTAACAGTGCGGGTGTTTAGGCCGATGATATCATCGGCATATGCCAGTAATTGCACGCTTTTATAGTATATTGTTCCAGTGCGGTTAAGTTCTGCAGCTAGTATAATTTTCTCCAGCATCAAATTAAAGAAATCGCACGATAGGGGGTCACCCTGTCTGAAACCTCGTTTAGTTTCGAACGGCTCGGAGAGGTCCTTCCCAATTCTGACTGAGCTGATGGTGTTGCTCAACGTCATTTTGCACAGCCGTATAAGTTTTGCGGGAAAACCAAATTCAGACATAGCGGCATATAGGCAGCTCCTTTTCGTGCTGTCGAAGGCGGCTTTAAAGTCGACGAAGAGGTGATGTGTGTCGATTCTCTTTTCACGGGTTTTTTCAAAGATTTGGCGCATTGTGAAAATCTGGTCGATGGTAGATTTACCAGGTCTGAAGCCGCACTGATAAGGTCCAATCAGCCGGTTCACGGTGGGCTTCAATCTTTCGCACAATACACTTGAAAGGACCTTATATGCGATATTAAGAAGGCTGATTCCACGATAGTTGGTGCATTTTGCAGTATCCCCCTTCTTGTGGACTGGGCAAAGAACACTTAGATTCCAACCGTCGGGCATGCTTTCGTCCGCCCATATTTTGCTAAGAAGCTGCTGCATGCGCCTTACCAACTCCTCGCCGCCGAACTTGAATAGCTCCGCAGGCAATCCATCAGCGCCCACGGCCTTGTTGTTTTTCAATCTGGTTATTGCTATTCTAACTTCGTCATAATCGGGCGGGGGGACATATATTCCATCATCATCGATTGCGGGATCGGGTTCTTCATCTCTGCGCGGTGAATTGCTGCCTCCATTTAGGAGAGCAAAGAAGTGTTCCCTCCATAATCTAAGCACTCTCTGGACATCAGTTACAAGGTCGCCGTTTTCATTCCTACAGGAGTTTGCCCCGGTCTTGAAACCTTCCGTCTGTCGCCGTATTTTTTGGTAGAATTTTTGGGCGTTATTCCTGGTGGCTAGCAGCTCAAGCTCCTCGCACTCACGCCTTTCTGCTTCTGCTTTTTTCTTCCTGAAAAGGCGTCTCGCTTCCCTTTTCAACTCACGATAGCGTTCACACACTCCTCTTGTCGCGCTCGCTTTTAACGTAGCCCTGTAGGCAGCGTCTTTTCTTTCGGTTGCAACGCGGCATTCTTCATCATACCAGTTGTTTTTTCGTGGCCGCCGGTAACCAATTTTTTCCTCGGCGGCAGTATGAAGTGCTTTGGAGATATGCTCCCACTGCTCCTGTATTCCTTCAGGATGAGTTGTGCCCTCAGAGAGCAGGTGTGAGAGTCGAGTTGCGAAATCATTGGCAGTCTGTTGTGATTGAAGCTTTTCGACGTCTAGCTTTCCTTGTGTTTTTTGTTTCTTGTTTTTAGCCGCGTTGAGGCGGGTGCGTATTTGGGCTGCAACGAGATAATGGTCCGAATCGATGTTAGGTCCTCGGATCGTTCGCACATCTAAAACACTGGAGGCATGCCGTCCGTCTATCACAACGTGATCGATCTGATTGCGAGTATTTCGATCAGGAGACAGCCATGTAGCTTGATGTATCTTTTTATGCATGAACCTCGTGCTTGATATGACCATGTTTCGAGCACCGGCAAAGTCAATCAGCCTCAGTCCGTTAGGAGAAGTTTCATTGTGTAGGCTGAACTTTCCGACTGTAGGGCCAAAAACACCTTCTTTGCCCACCCTGGCGTTAAAGTCACCAAGCACGACTTTTATATCATGACGGGGGCAGCGCTCGTATGTGCGTTCTAATTGTTCATAAAAAGTGTCTTTCACCTCATCGTCTTTCTCCTCTGTCGGCGCATGGGCGCAGATGAATGATATATTAAACAATTTTGCTTTTATTCGAATAGCGGCGAGACGCTCGTCCACAGGCGTGAACGCCAGCACTTGGCGACAAAGTCTCTCTCCCACCACGAATCCGACGCCGAAACTGCGCTTATTCGCATGGCCACTCCAATATATGTCACAATTTTTTATCTTCTTTCTTCCTTGCTTCGTCCAACGCATTTCTTGGATGGCGGTGATGTCAGATTTTGCTTTGACGAGGACATCAACCAGCCGGGCATCTGCACCAATCCCATTCAGGGAGCGGACGTTCCAGGTGCATGCCCTCAATTCATTGTCCTTCAAACGTTTGCCATGGTCGTCATCAATAGAGAGTGTATTTATCCGAGGCTTGTTGTTATATTTCATTGGAGTACGGTTTTACGTGGCGGGTCCCAAGCCCAGCGCACAACCGGCTCAGCGGGGGTGAAAATGTTACTTGGCACGTTTATATAGCGAGCCGCTTGCTCCAAGACAGACGCCCGCTTGCAGCCGCACCTAGAGGTGTACAGACGCTGCCGATGAGATCTCCCCCGGCTAGCCCTTAAACCGATTATGTCAGAGTGGCCTAGCCAGGTTGTCGCCTTCTCACATTAGCTCACCGCTAAACGGGTGTTTAGCGGCTACCCAGAGGATACTTGGCCGCAAGCGACCGGCAGTAGTGAGCTGCTTGAACCGCATGCAAAAGAATCGCTCTGGCCATTCCCAGGTGAATGGCGGTCAGAAGCTTTCCCCACTTTCGTGGACTTCTACACACGGCCCCACCTTCCATTTCAGGCATTCACGCGGCTAATAATTTTGACAAAAGTACAGGCATGAAAAACGTTACAAAAAAAAATTTTCAATATCATATGTGTATATCAAAAAGAAATAATTTTTTCTTGCCCATTTCCCCGGATAACTTTTGTCATTTATCATAGCAAACAGTATTTCACTTTTAGTAGTTATGGTTTGTATGTTTATAAGCGCCTGTCCTCCTTCGTGTACGTAAATTTGCTTACTTACAAAGCACTCAAGTAAATCACAATCAGTAGTCGTGACTACTTAATCGTCTTTGCATCAATTATCACTGACTTGAACTTCCGCCGATGATACTATTAAAGACACAATTTTAGATCAATGAGTTGAACTTTCATTTACATACATGTAAAAAGCATATGCACATATGTGTATATAAAGTTTTACGAACTTCGTTATGTACTTACGTAAATTTTCCACTATGTCGCCAAGGTAAACAAGTAAAGATGGGTCTGTCTCAAGCAGATTCCATTCATGGATATACATATGTAGCTGCCTAATAACACACTACCAAAAATTAACAGAGGTAAAATAAATGTTGTAACGAATTTAGTGCAGTTCCTCTTATTTGCAACCTTCCACATACGTTCGAACCAGTAAACTGTTGAATAAATAAATCCACTATTCAATAATGCAAAATGGCTTTTATTAAAGTACTTCACAATAACAGTTATAATTCGCAACTGATAGCTTGCTTAAATCAAACTGTTTGTCGTGCCCCAACTGTTGCCGCCTTTTATACTGTCTGCTTTCCTCATTGACATATTTCGAGGCGCTTCTATTTCTAGAATTTACTAGTTAGCCATCAGCTATAAATTTCTCAGCTATAACTACAGATGCAAGATTTTATAGCTTCTCTCATAGCCCATGCGCGTGTATATGTGAGTGATACTTGCACAATTGATTGCATACCTTTGGGAATATCTCAGATATATGCATGTATTTGTGCGTCACTCTCCACTGCTCGTAGTGTTCATACGAGTCACTGCTTAGTATCGGCTTAGAGATGATAGTATCCCTTAGTTTGCTAATATTCGTCACAATATTAACATCGAAGCAGCCAGCTAAAATTTATTCACATATTATTTGTTTCCAACTGACTTTTCCCACGCGTGCTAAACTGAGTTAATATATTTATACCTTTAATGAAAATGAAATTGTATATTAAGTTTGTCACGAATCTCAAAATTGTAAGTCCTTAAAGAGAAGAGATAGACAAACCAATAAGTCTACCGAAATGATCAGGATGAAGAGCTGAGTTGATTTAGCCATGCCCGCCTGCCCGTCTGTCTGTTTGCATGCAAACTAGTCCCTAAATTTTTGAGATATCTTTATAAAATTTGGTGAGCGGTCCGATTATTTTTGTCTGAAAAAATTAAAGAGATCGGTGTTATATATAGCATATACCCCACATAAACTGTCATTTCTGTCCCCTTTAGAGTAGGACTCGGAGCAGGATCTCTGCATGGGAGTGGGAAAGGGTTTGGGATCAGGAATGGGAGTGGGGAGTGGGAATACGGGTGGGATTGGGTTTGGAATTGGGAGTGGGAGTAGAAACGAGATGAGAGTGGGAGTGGGAACGTG
Organism: Eurosta solidaginis; assembly: GCF_040869045.1. Classification (NCBI taxonomy): domain Eukaryota; kingdom Metazoa; phylum Arthropoda; class Insecta; order Diptera; family Tephritidae; genus Eurosta; species Eurosta solidaginis. Next base: position 28,892,726 of record NC_090319.1, read on the forward strand.
AATGGAAATGAAAATGGGAGTGAACATGGAAATGGGAGTGGGAGAGAGCGCGGGATATGGGAGAGGGAAGTGGGAGTCGTAGTGGTATTATAGTGGTTGGAAAAAGGATACAAGTTGTGAGTTAATGTGGAACGGTGGTTAGGAGTGGGAACGGGAATGGAAGTGGGATTGAGAGCGAGAGGCATAGTGAAAGTGGACAGAATTTAAATGGAAAATGGAATGGACAAGAATAAGAAGACAATGGAAGATAAAGTAGAAGATAATGGTATAGAGTGTGAAGAGGGGAAGCAAGACTCGCTTTTCGAATGAAGGCAAACCAATTTTCGGGCATGAAAAAGTCTGCTGAGTACACTAGTGCGGCGCCACTTTTCTCAACTCAAGAAATCGTGCGGAATATTTTTATACTCAGCTGAGCAGAGCTCACAGAGTATACTAACTTTGATTGGATAACGGTGGGTTGTACAGGTATAAAGGAATCGAGGTAGATATTTACTTCCATTTATCAAAATCATCAGTATCGAAAAAAAATTAGATTGAGCCATGTCCGTCCGTCCATCCGTCCGTTAACACGACAACTTGAGCAAATTTTGAGGTATCTTGATGAAATTTGGTATGTAGGTTCCTGGGCCCTCATCTCAGATCCGTATTTAAAATGAACGATATCGGACTATAACCACGCCCACTTTTCGATATCAAAAAGTTCGAAAAACCGAAGAAGTCCGATAATTCATTACCAAAGACGGATAAAGCGATGAAACTTGGGAGGTAGGTTGACGTTATGACGCAAAATAGAAAATTAGTAAAATTTTGGACAATGGGCGTGGCACCGCCCACCTTTAAAAGAAGGTAATTTAAAAGTTTTGCAAGCTGTAATTTGGCAGTCGTTGAAGATATCTTGATGAAATTTGGCAGGAACGTTACTCCTATTACTATATGTACGGTTAATAAAAATTAGCACAATCGGAGAATGACCACGCCCACTTTTAAAAAAATTTTTTTTTAAGTCGAATTTTAACAAAAAATTTAATATCTTTACAGTATATAAGTAAATTATGTCAACATTCAACTCCTCCTCTCGGCCGTTAACACGATAACTTGAGCAAAAATCGATATATCTTTACTAACCTCAGTTCACCTACTTATCTGAACTCATTTTGTATTGGTATAAAAAAGGCTGAAATCCGACTATGATCACGCCCACTTTTTCGATACCGAAAATTACGAAATATAAAAAAAATGCCATAATTCTATACCAAATACGAAAACAGGGATGAAACATGGTAATTGGATTGGTTTATTGACACAAAATATAACTTTAGAAAAAACTTTGTAAAATGGGTGTGACACCTTCCATATTAAGTAGAAGAAAATGAAAAAGTTCTGCAGGGCGAAATCAAAAGCGCTTGGAATTTTGGCAGGAATACTGTTAGTCGTATTACATATATAAATAAATTAGCGGTACCACGCAGATGATGTTCTTGGTCACCCTGGTCCACATTTTGGTCGATACCTCGAAAACGCCTTCATATATACAACTAAGGGCTACTCCCTTTTAAAACCCTCATTAATACCTTTAATTTGGTACCCATATCGTACAGACACATTATGGAGTCACCCCTGGTCCACCTTTATGGCGATATCTCGAAAAGGTGTCCACCTATAGAATTAAGGCCCACTCCCTTTTAAAATACTCATTATCACCTTTCGTTTCATACTCATATTGTACAAACGCATTCTAGAGTCAACCCTGGTCCACCTTTATAACGATATCTCGAAAAGGCGTCCACCTAAAGAACTAAGGCCCACTCCCTTTTAAAATACTCTTTAGCAGCTTTCATTTGATACCCATATCGTACAAACAAATTCTAGAGTCACCCCTGGTCCACCTTTATGGCGATATCTCGAAAAGGTGTCCACCTATAGAATTAAGGCCTACTCCTTTTTAAAATACTCATTATCACCTTTCGTTTGATACTCATATTGTACAAACGCATTCTAGAGTCAACCCTGGTCCACCTTTATAACGATATCTCGAAAAGGCGTCCACCTAAAGAACTAAGGCACACTCCCTTTTAAAATACTCTTTAGCAGCTTTCATTTGATACCCATATCGTACAAACAAATTCTAGAGTCACCCCTGGTCCACCTTTATGGCGACCACCTAAATGGCGTCCACCTATAGAACTATGCCCCACTCCTTCTTAAAATACTCTTTAATACCTTCCATTTGATACACATGTCATAGAAATACATTCCAGGGTTACCCTAGGTTCATTTTCCTACATGGCGATTTTCCCTTATTTTGTCTCCATAGCTCTCAGATGAGTATGTAATGTTCGGCTACACCCGAACTTAGCCTTTCTTACTTGTTGTTTTTATGCTCAGCTTAAACTGCTATATATTTTTTCCAAAGTTATCATTATATCAAAAGGAAATTTCCTAAATGGCCAAAAAGACAAACAAAGAAAGGCCATGTAGTCAATTGACCTTATGGCCATTTATTGTGCTCATAAATTCAATTAACGCCGTTGACATTATGTCACCTCATCTCTTGTAACAGAGGTTCTGAAGTATGATAGCGGGTTTTTTTGAGCAAATTTCTGGTGACACTATGAACTCCTTTACTAGATGTGGGGCCTTCACACAGCGGCCAGTTCAAAGTAACCTAACCGGGATCTTGTTTTAAAATATACTTTCTAGCTTTGAAGGCTGTGTTTGATTATAAATATTTATTGGAAAAAGTTGCTTTCCTCCAATTTATATTATTTTTTCATACAAGAGTTAAGTTGAAAGCGAAAAAAGCAATTTTTAAAAGCCTCAAATTAAATTTTGCGTAAAATTAATCTGCCTACCGCACAACGTTTATGGATTCATAGCAAATATTTTCAGCTTCACTTCAACATTGAGTGGCGCACTTAAGCTATGTAAGAGTTCGTCAAGCATTGCTATCATCAATCTTAATTTATCTTATCTCATGTTCATTTCGTCTTTGACGAAAAATCTGAAATTACAGTTAAATTACATTTTGGGATAAAATTAAAAAGCAACGCCTTTCTGCTATAATAAAATACGAGACGACAATCAAGAAAAAAAAAACAAAAAACATGTTTCAGCAATGAATTAGCGACACCAGTGAGAGATCATGAGACAAATGTCTTCGCGCATTCCTTCACGTTCCACCCTTTCGTTCATCAAAATGTCATTTTTATAGCCAAAGTTGCAGCTAAATCTCATGTTGGCGCACACAAAAGTATGCAATGGGTAAATTTTTAATGAATTCATTCGCAAAATTGCTTAATTAGCAGCTTATGACTTATGACGATTATACCCAACAACTGACAATGTCACGGCAATGTAATGGGGGATAGAGAAATAGCGCAGCGGTGGTGCTACTGGTGCTTTTGTCAATGCTATGTAATATTTAATAAAGGACAAAGATTCTTGAGCCATACTCAGGCTAAGCGCTTTTAGCTATGTATATATACGTATATATTGTATGAGGCATTCCATGTGAACTCATCTCTAAGACGGGTTATTACAGATTGAACCGAAATGTGGACATTTTAAGGCGCAAAGGGAACGAAGCATCGATGATGGTTTTTCAGAGTTTTTCTTCGCGCAAATTGGGAGATATTGAAAGGCTTTTGTGTTTTAAATTATTGGTTATATAAAAAGTGGGTGTGGCTATCTTCCGACTCCACTTATTTCAAAAAGCGATGGAAGATGGGAGCCATACCAAATCTCAATAAGCGGCGAATATTTGCAAGTTCTCAACATTAATATGCCGCTAATAAGTGCTGCACAGTAACAACAACAATGCGAGCAGACGGAATAACAATAAAATACACTCATAAGTATACTGCAATAATATTCGCTCTCCCATGTACATATATGTATAGAATGTTTATGTTTATTCTATATTTATTAATTCATTAATTCCAATAAAACTTTAACTAAAACTAAAACTAAGAAGAACAAAGTCGTGTCTTAAAAAGAAAAGTCCCGAGTTATGTATACGTTGAAATTCAAAGTATTATTAGACGTTGGCTGTAGTTGCTAAAACTCAGCTGTTCTGTGATGTTGCCACATATTGCAGCAGGGTTCGATTTGGGTAGTCACTACATATGTATAAACAATGACAGCGAATGTGTGATGCGGAATATGAGAGGTAAGGCAAAATGTGAATAAAACAAGTAAGGACGGGACTGTCTTCGGCTGTGCCAAAGACTTCATATCTTTCATGAATGAGGCTGAACAATAATCTTATCCTGTTCGTAATCTCAAAATAATCGGATGTATAAGATAAGAAATATATAGTGAAGAGATGTACATACCTAAACGATTTTTAAGATAAATATAAAATAAAGAATGGCAAAAAACACCCTTATCTGAACGATCGGTTGTATGGGATATATAGCTCCGATCGAAATGATTTTTACAGGAAATCTTCTATGATATATTGGAATATATATCACCAAGTTTCACGTTTTTATATTGGAAACTAAGGGAGTAATGGCCAAAAATCTTTCTATCTGGACGTTCGGTTGTATGGGATATATATTATATATAGCTCCGATCGAAATGATTTTTACATGAAATCTTCTATGATATATTAGAATAAATATCACCAAGTTTCACGCTTTATATTGGAAATTAAGGGAGAAATTGCCAAAAATCGTTCTATCTGAACGATCGGTTGTAAGGGATATATACTGTATATAGCTCCGATCAAAGTGATTTTTTCAGAAAATCTTCTATGATATATTAAAATATATATCACCAATCTTCAAGTTTATACTTTCTAAATTGCGGCAAGAATGACCAAAATCGTCTTATCTGAACGATCGGTTGTATGGGAGATATATGTTATAGTGGTCCGATCCTACCGGATACGATAAATGTCTAATATAATACAAAAATACATCCTTGTGCCAAATTTCATTGAGATATCTCAAAATTTGAGGGACTAGTTTGCGTTCAAACAGACAGATGGACGGACAGACGGACATGGCTATATCAACTCTGTTCGTCACCCTGATCAATTCGGTATACTTAATGGTGAGTCTATCTTCTATATTTCTCAACGTTACAAAGAGCGGACCAAAGTTAGTATACCATTTCATGTTCATGAAAGGTATAAAAATTAAAATATAAGTGTATTAGTGAGAGCAGGTGCATGAGCACCCAGGGAGAAAATTTAAGTTAAAATTTGTTAAATGCAGATGGTTTATTTATTGAAAAATAAATATTTGACATTTTGAGTAATTTGATGTTTGATTCAGAAATAGTTTGAAATAATCTCAAGCCGCTGAACTCATCAAGTTCTACTCGCTTCGAAGGATAACCGATATTTTAACACCCTTTTCTTAGCTCTACCTGTATGTCCTTTTTGTATATAAGGGACTCCTTTGGACTCGATTTTGACCCCTTTTAAACAGACAGATTTAATTCAGACTTTTTATCTTATCAAAGACCACTGACAATGCAATACTTTTATTCTGCGGTGACATAAGGTCAACGGGCACAAGGTCAATTGACCTTAAGACCACTTTAAATGGCCATGAGGTCAATTTTAATTTTGCGCACATATTAAGGACCAAAGGCAATAAAAATTTGATGGTGAGGTGACTTAAATTTAACGGACGTAAGGTAAGTTGACCCCATGAACATTTCTTATGCCAATAACAGTCGAAACTTTATGTAATTATAAATACCGGAGTGACATAAGGTCAACGGAAATTAGGTCAACTGACCTTAGACCACTTAAAATTGAAATAAGTAAAATTGAAACTTTGCACAAGTATCAAGGAACGATGCAATAATTTGATGGTGGGGTGATATAAAGTCCACAGACATTAGACCAATTAAGCTTATGGGCATATTAATTGGTCATAACCACATTTTTTAATAAGTTGAGCGCAGCACAAAAACAAGAACTAAAAAACCCAAAATTTCTTCAATTTGTTACAAAACGATCAAGTTTTCGATTACCGTTTTAGAAATGTTTAAAAATATGTTAAAATTCATCGAAATCGGGGATGCAAAATGGATAGCTAAGTTAAGTTGACATGGAATCCCTCATGTATACAATTATCCTTATTTTGTGTGTTACAGTTATAATTATATTCACATTTCCTTTTAAGTCTTTATTTTTATAATTTCAGCACTCAGTTTAATAATAGGCTTAGCTCTTTTTTTGCTGTTTCTTTAATTTCTGGATGCGGGTTTTGTGCCCAATTATAAATTACTTTGCTTAGCTGCTGCAGTTCTATAATGCCAGCCCGGATTTATTCTATTGTTATCTAACTATTTACATATTGTACAACGAAACTGTGCGAACGTCTTACTTTACATTAAATGAGTGTTCAACAATTTCTGCCATTAGGCTATCGAAAAAATATTTAAAGTATTGCAAGTCTATTAGTGTTTGTTCTCGAACCAACGGATAAGATGGATTATATGGGGTTAACTCTGTCAAGATTCTATCTAGAGTAATGTGCGAAATACTGAAACCCATAGTCAGTAAACTAAGGGGAACTTATTAGTGCGGCTTTAGACCTTGTAGCTCTACTATTTACCAGATCTTCACGATGAGCCAGCTCCAGTAGAAAACTCGCGATCTTTACATTGACTTCAAAGCACCATTTAACAGCACGAAAAGAAGCTGCTTGTATACTACTATGTCTGGATTTAAGTTCCCTGAAGAGTTAATAAGGCTCTGCCAAATAACAACACTAACAGCGCCGCGCCTTGGAAGCCACGTCACTGTTGACGGATATACATTCGAGAATGTGAAGGATTTCATCTGTTTGGGAACTAGCATTAACAGCAAAAATAATGTCAGCTTAGAAATAAATCGGTCCATATTATGGCTCGGAATCATGGACTGTGTTGAAAGCAGATGAGATGGCTGTTGGAGTGTTTGTGACAGCGAGTATCGAAAGAGGTATAATGATAAGTTGTATGAGCTTTATGCAGATATGATGATAGTGCAGCTAATAAAAACCCAAGACTTCGCGGACTTGGTCACGTTATGCGAATGGACGAAGACACTCCGGTCAAGAAAGTATTTCAGTCGACACCGAAGTTTGGAAGCAGAGGAAGTCCGAGACCTCCACTGAGTTAGAAGAGGCACTTGGAGAAAGACTTGAACTCCGTTGGTGTCAGTTATCGCGAAACAGGAATAACTTCAAGTGAACAGGTCTTTGGGAATCATTTCGGCGGGGTCTAATCGGTAACAACCGAGGCGAGTCATAAAATATATATTTGTTTCTTATCGGTTTATTATCGCTGGATGTGGTGTGTCATCGACTTTTATATTGAATTTCATCGATATGTGGCTTATAATAAACTTAGAAAACTGCGATATTAAATCGATAACGTTTCGATATAACAACGATAACTTTTCGATAACAAATCGATATACGTCCGCAAAAATTGTTAACACAATGATCACAAATCGATATCTTTTCAATAGTAAATCGATAATTTTTTGATTAGTATGAATGTGTCCATAATGTTATCAGAATTTGTTTGACGACCAAACAAACCAAAAAAAAAATTCAATTATGTACCAGGATTTCTGGAATAACTCCGTCCTCTTGGCAAACACTAGAAGTTTTCTAAGACCTAATCTAATTGCTGCATCGAGATCTGGTAATTTTGCAGCTCCTATTAGCTGGATCCGTGAGCTTACTTAGGACACGAATACAAAATGTGTTCAAGTTGCAGCTCACACTTCCCACATCTGCTGATCCTGACGAGTCTTACCTTATAAACATGTGACGCCAGAAAACAGTGTGAAGTTAGAATGCCAATCGCGAGTCTTAAATACTCTCTTTTTGGAGATATGAGCAACTTTGTGAGGTTAACTTCGTAGGACTTGCAAATGATCTTACAAATTTTGCATCACCGTCTCCCTGTCCTCGCTTCTCCTGCTTGACCGAGCAGAACTCTTGTCATTGTGGTATCTGCCCAAATAATGGAAGTTAACTTGGACAACATGAAGGTCCCTTCTGATACCACATACTCGTACAACAAAAGAACGGTGGCGTAGCTATAGCTACTTAGAGAATCGTTGGGTAGCAACGATAAAGTTCCAAATAATCCTCGGAAGATCAAAGTGAGTCGCGAACGAAGTACTTTCGCCTAGTTCTGACAAAAGCTGGGCAATTGATGATTCCACCTCATCATCATCTATACAGCTACATCATGATGGAGTTTCCAGTATATTGTATAGTATTGAGACATACCGCTTGGATACCCATGCGGAAGTGCCATGTCAAAACCCCAATGACCATGGATAGGTGATCCTTAGTGAACCCAATTATTTCGGCAGACCTCCTGCCATCCACTTACGGCCAGATAGATCTTGCTACTATGCAAGAGGTGGTGTCCGCCCAACGTTTGCTGAGCTGACTTAAGGCCCAGCTATGGAGGAGAAAACCACAGGTGGCCAGCGGAATCTCGAAATCCCTAGAGCCATCCTTATCCGGTTCAGTTGTACCGATGCGGGCTAAGAGATTCGCTAAACAGTTGTCCGCGATATCAATATGGCCCGGGACCCAGATAATCTTAATTATAAAATAGTTCGATGTAATCGCAAGCGAGGTCAGGAACTCCCAGACTACCCTCGATCGCACTCTAGGTTGAGCTCAAGGTCTTGATAGCCGCTTGGCTATCAGAGTGGCTATCAAGTCCTGATAACTGATCGATAAAAAACTGCCGTCGATAACAAAAAGATAGATAACTCATCAATTAGAAACCTTAAAGAGACAGAAGTATAAAAAAGGAAAAGCTAAACGAAGTAAAGATGAATAGCAAAAGTACATCATAAAAACATGAAATATCGAAAAAAAAGGAAAAACACTTAAGCGCCACAATTACACCTAAAATGAATGAAATGTCTTACTCCCTACTAAACCCTCTCTAAATCGAACTCTGTTTTACACTTTTTGTCGCATTACGCACAAGCATACTTGTAATTATTTCACATCACCAAATATTCAATATTCGAAGTGTGATTGTTATATTGAATAATTGCGTAGTGCAAATTAGTGTTTGCGGTTTAAGTCTTCGGCAATGTTTCAATTAAATCTTATGGAGCCATTTTACGAATATGTACCACTTAAAATTTTCTATTTATGCCTTCAAGTGAACACCTCCAGCGCTATTCAGGCAAACTAATAACAGTGCATACATACACACACACCCACATACACTAACTAAGGTATGACCATTGTGGTCACTGCTCTCAAAATCACATATATTTTGTGCCACTCAAATGCTGTCACTTTTGCTGCCACAAAATTCGTATCTGCAATGCCGTACACTTGTATTTGCATAGCACTCACGCTTAAGCGCATATATAAGCATATATGTATATACATATAAACTTTATTAATGGATAGGGAAAAGGTAAAAGGTAAAAGGAATTCGAAACATGTAGGCATAACCGTATATATGCCCCAATAGTAGATGGTAGGTGGTTAAGTATTTCATTGCCGCAATATGCCTGCATCTGTCGCACTAGTTAGCTACATACATATGTATATACGTATGTATAGAAGAAGGGCAGTTGTACTCGTTTAAGTGTAGAAATTCCGACAATCGTAATTTGGCAGCATGTTGAAGTATGTAGTGTGGGAGACAACTGTTTTGTAGGTGCTTCGTGATGTTATCGTAAATTTACTTATACATATGTATATAATCCTATACATACTTACATATGTTTCTAGGTATTTTGGGTATGTTTTTGTATTTATGTAAAACAGCATATGCGTTTTTTTGTCATACATAAGTATATGGGGTTAGGGAGAATAGATATTGAAAATAATGTATAGGCGGAAAATGCTCTACGGCCCATTCTGAGCAGCTTTGGTTGATACCCTATGGGTGTAAAACCAATTTTTTTTACAACTTGTTGAGTAAAAAATGTCTTATCGGTAAGAACGGATAACCACAAGTTATTGTTTTACAACATATGCGCTTACCATCGATAGCGAATTATTATTGTCGAGTTCGCGGTTTGATATCGCCGAGTTATTGGACTCTTTCTCGTTTTATATCGGCTTGCTATCGACGGATTTCAGAGGCGACATCAATTTTATATTGAATAATAATAGATCGATTAGTTATCGATAACAAATCGATATTTTTCGTTGTCAAATAGATTTTTATCATATTGAAAACCGATATTTTCTCGATTACAAATCAACCCTGTCGCCCTCAATAGCTTGAGCCTTGACTTCGCGAGCGCAAGACACTAACACAGAACATGCGCATCTGCTTATTCCTGCAGCTCTAACTTCCTACATCTGTTGTTACGCCCGAAGGCAGTGTTTAGTTAGTATGCCCTTCGTGAGATTTAACACTTGTCCCTTCAGAGGTATGAGCAACTATGTGGGTCTAACGTCGTAGGATGAGCACAATATTTTAAAAATTTTTAAGCTGCAGGCTTCTGTCTACACCTTACCCGCTTGAGGGATCATATGCAACTCCTGCCTCCTTTTAGTTTCTTCCAAACGGATTTGGATTCATCGGTTGCTGCATTTTCCTTTGCCAACTTATCAGATTTTTCGTTACCTTCTATTCCTTTATGACCGTGAACTCAATTTAGATATAAGGTCCAGCCTGAGCGAAGTCTCTCTAATGTTTCTTTGCATTCCAGCAGAAGTACTGTGTAAGATAATTTGCTTTGATCGTCGCCTGACCATTAATATATATACTGACGCGACTGTAGCCACGCTTTCTCCAGAACTTCTGCGGCCTTCTTCGTGGATACAATTTCTGCATGAACTGCAGTGATCCGCCTGGCTCGACACAGTAAACAGCAGACCCGACTCTTCCATTAATTTGGAACCAACGGTATACACATGTATAGTATGTTCTGCTATTTCCGCACCCTTGCGCCTTCCCTCTGACTTAATTGTGGCGCCAAGATCTTCTTCGAAGTTCAGGAACGAAATCATGTAGTCTATCCAGCCTATATTTACCAAATGGCCATAAGGCCTGCACTCAAGCTGCCCGAGGCCTTAAGCTTGTTACAGTTGCCAGCGCTATATTTTGGGCCATTAGATCTACAGGTGAGATGTCCAGAATGGTATGCAATGCTGGTGTCGTGGTAATATTCAGGGCTATCATTATGCTAATCATTTATAATTTGCACGCCGCCTCAAGTGTTTTAGTATACGTACTTTTAATTACGGCTGTCTACCAAATTAATACTGTTTTCACACAGAAACTTAATGATCTCATTTCACCTGCTAATGAAATCGTAAATTTTTGCTTTCACACAGAACTAACTGCTCGATTAGTATGAAGGATGAGACAGACAATCATGGCGGAACGATATAAGGTGGGAGCATGGTGACATACCTACAAACAAAAAAAATTCCATGTACTTGTAAATTCGATGGGCAAATGTCAAAATCGTACTGCGCCGGTAGTTGATGTATCAAATCAAATAAAAAAGGTTATAATCAGCTGTTCGATGAGGCCACCTTGTATCGTTCCGCCATGTAAACAATGACATTTACTTTGACAAATGACATTTTTAAGCACTGAACACACCAAAAACTAAGAAGCGGAAACGGAAGCGGAGCGCTGCCAACAGAGTTGCATTTTGCTTTTGACTTCATTAGGCATTCGATTAGTCATTAATGAGATAATTATAGATTCGAATTTTGTAGGGAAGATTGAGTTCAGTAAGAGTCTTAATGTAGAAAACTGCCTTTATTATTCAATAAGTCGTCTGTGTGAAAACAGTATAAGACCGCACGTGCATCGTAGCATCCTCTTGCATGCCACCGATGCTTTCGTAGATCTTTCGACCACATTGAGTTTCCACAGCAATTTACTATACAGTATAACTCCTAGATATTTTGTGCTTTACCTTTTTTGTAGGGTTACCCTTCCAACTTTAGGCTTCGTCCAATTATGGATCTTATAATTCCTGCTAAATAATACTAGACCGGGTTTTTACATGTTAACGGTTAACTTCACTCCAGATGCCCAGGCTTATACTTTCCGAAGCGCCCGATCCATTAGAAAGCTGAACAAGGAAAAATTGGAAACAAAAAATACCAATTTCAGAAATAAGTTTTTCTACGGCACTAACGCGCCGGGTAATAGCTTGTAGCATATGTATGTATATCAAACCTGTCCTGTTGAGTTACCTTTTTTGGTATTTACATAATCAACTTCATATGCAGATACGAGTATATGCCGTTTATATTCGTTGAAACTCGCTTATTGTGTACACAACTCATTCTAGCGAATTGTTGCTATTTTGCATATGTGAGCTTAAATTTTTTTTGGCGTTTTCTATGTAACATAATTTCTCTAGATTTGTTTATTCCACCACTCCTGAGTAAGCAAAGGGTTTTGTTTGCTTCTACGAAAATTCCACCTAACTTCTACATGCGCGTGTGTGTGCGTGTATTTGTGTGTGGAAAAATTTATGAATTGCTGTACGCTGCCTGTTAGCAAGCGCACAACAATTGTTGGAGTAAACTGCTGGCGATATGTCGCTATTGTGTTAGTTTGCATATCCTGACTTTTTTCGATTACTACACACACACACACATATGTACCTTTGTATATACATATATATATATATGTATATATCTACATCCTTTATGTTACTACAATTGTCCTGCGCTGTTACTCATATGGATATGCTCTTTCATAATTTAAGGTTTCACTTGCAGCTGTAGCACCTTTACTGCAAATAAACAAGCACGCATACATATATATATGGGGTATTCCATCCCATTTCGACCAAATTTGAACCCGACCCCTTTAGAATTGACTGAAAGTTTTTCTTCTTTTTCTAGCTCAAGAAAGACGTTTTTCAGAAGTTTTTCAAATTTTTTCATCCAACACCGTTTTTGTTTTCAGAATGCTATAAATTTTTCAAAAATTGACTGTTTGGGATCTTTTTTTTTTTGAAAAATTTGTTTTTAAATGTACTTTTTTTTAATTTTTCAGTTTTTCGAGATTTTTCGAATTTCGCCCTGTTTTTTGTTTTTTTTTATTTTCTCATAAAAAACTTCAATCAATTCTGCAATCATCCCCACTAATCCCGGAGTGGGCCGAGAATTTTTTTTTATTTAATTGAAAAAAAAAAACTTTAAAATTTTTTTGAATTTTTTCCGAAAACTACATGTAAAAAAATATTTAAAAAAAAATGATCCCAAACGGTAAATTTTTGAAAAAGTTATAAAAAAAAAAAAAAATAATAAATGTAAGGCGCGATAACCTCCGAAGAGATCTAAGGCCGAGCTTCTCTTCCAATTTGCGTCGTGCTCCTCTTCATTTTTCCCTACAAATTGGCCGGACGGGACCTACATGTTTTATGCCGACTCCGAACGGCATCTGCAAGGCAGATGAGTTTTCACTGAGAGCTTTTCATGGCAGAAATACAATCGGAGCGCTTGCCAGACACTGCCGAGGGGCGACCCCGCTTAGAAAAATTTTCTTCTAATTGAAAAATCTTATTTCTAAAATTTTGATGTTGCTTTGCCCGGGAGTTGAACCCAGGGCATACGGTGTGATAGGCGGAGCACGCTACCATCACACCACGGAGGCCGGAGGAAAAAGTTATAGCATTTTGAAAAAAACACTGTTTTTTTCAAAATATTTAAAACTTATTTTGAGTTGGAAAACGGTGTTTTTTTTCAAAATGATATAACTTTTTTTAAAAATTGACCGTTTGGGATCATTTTTTGTTTTTAAATATGTTTTTAAATATACTTATCGGAAAAAATACCAAAAAAATTTACAATTTTTTTGTTTCAAATAAATAAAAAAAAAAAAAAAATTCTCGGCCCACTTCGGGATTAGTGGGGATGACTGCAGAACTGATTGAAGTTTTTTATGAGAAAAAAAAAACAAAAAAGGGCGAAATTCGAAAAATCTTGAAAAATTGAAAAATTACAAGAAAAAAACTTCAAAATTTTTTTGTATTTTTTCCGAAAAGTACATTTAAAAACAAATTAAAAAAAAAAAGATCCCAAACGGTCAATTTTTGAAAAAGTTATAGCATTTTGAAAACAAAAACGGTGTTTTTTAAGAATTCATAACTTTTTTTGATTTGGATGAAAAAATTTGAAAAACTTCTGAAAAACGTCTTTCGTAAGCTAGAAAAAGAAGAAAAACTTTCAGCCAATTCTAAAGGGGTCGGGTTCAAAATTGCTCGAAATGGGATGGAATACCCCATATATACAATTTTACAACTTTTTATTGCGCTTCCACTTTTTTGGGATTTTTAGCAATTTCTTCTGCACAAAACTCCTCGAGCGTTTTTTGGTAGTATTTTTTTCTCAGTTATTTTGCATTGGAATTTTGTAGTTGACCGTGTTTCTATTTAAATTTTGTACTTTTTTATTTATTTATTTTTTTTGATTTCATTGTTGAAATTTTTTCAGTACGATTCACCGTTTGCTCAACTTTGTAATTGAATTTTTAATCTCGGCAGTAGTTAAGCGACCATATTTTGTATTTTATCCCTACATTTTCTCATGCATATATAGGTACATACGAACATACATATGAACGCCCACTTGTGGTTTTTTGGGATATTCTAACGGTAAAACACATAGAAATGTGCAAACACTTGGCATCATAGATATACATGTGTACAAGGATGGCCCTTATAAATCAAATAAACGATTTAATCCGGTTTCACCCTTTCAAACCGTAGTTCCTAGATCAAAATTATCCAATGCAGATTTTGGTCCCCGTGGGCAAAGGTTAAAGCGTCTCGCACAGAGGTCAAAATTAAGATTTCCAAAATGAGGCTCCAAAAACGAAGCTAAAATTTGGTATTTTCTAATACTCAAGATATGGCTACAGAAATATAGCGTCATCATCGAACAGACTGCGTAATTCCGTAACTAAGAACTCGAAGAAGCTCTTAGATCCTTACTATAGCAGATGGTGGGCACAAGAATACCGAAATGGCGTACGAGCAGTACACGTATGTATACACTAATGCCTCCAAATAGCGGAAGGAGTAGGGTCGACGGTATACTGTGCTGATTCAGAAATAAACAGATCCTGAAAGCTGCCAGATCACAGGCTTTTAAGACGGAAGTAGTAGCCGTAAGTAAAGCAGTAGGCACATTGAAAGAAAATAGCTTAATCTGCAGCCACGGGAACTTTTCTATTGACAGCCAGATAACAATCTCAAATAGCACAACATCGTAAAGTACGTAAGAGTGTAAATAATACACGGAAGATAATCGTAAAAGCAGATGAATACATATATATTGGGTCGAAGGCCATATGGGAGCAGATAGGAATGAAAAAGCAGATGAGCTAGCAAAAATGAGGGTATCACTCGAAGCTTGGTTCGTAGACATCCCAATCACATTGGACGAGATTAGAGAACATGATAAACGAAGCGGAGAAAGCGTGAAACCAAGCACGAGGCTGTAAAGTGTTGACGATTATAGGTCTTACAAACGTATACAAACAAGGTTACTCTTATCATTAAAAAGAGCGGATTATAGACTAATGACGGATATTCTGACTGGAAATTTCCTTATAAAATCGCGTTCTTTTAAATTATGCTTGGTTAGTGTTAGAGGATGTAGGAAGAGCGATTTGGAGTACAAAACGACCGAGCAGATTTTGTGCTCAAACCCTGTGCTTGCCAGGCTAAGACTCCCGCTAAATGTGAGTTCTTTTTCTTTTGATTTTTCGACATGGTGGAGAACGAAAATGACACTGAAGATGACAAAACTCTGAAACCCACATGCCTTCAAGTCAAATTTGACAAAGAATTACGGAAAATCCTTCTAATATGTTGTGGCGAATGCTGACATCACTAGGCTGTTAGTAAATAATCACGCAATAACAAAAACTTTAAAACGAGCCATACCGGTGTACATGAAAACATAAATCATAATTTATACACATACATAGAAGGTGACGGAGAGCTATCTCACACATACAGATGTGGTCATCAGCCGAAGTAGTTACTCACACATACACGCGCGTATTACTATAAACTACAAATATGCATGTACTCATATAACTAATTACCAAGCAGGAGACGCAAGAGTTCTAGATGTTGAAAGGTAAAGACCTTAGCAGAAATATACGAACGAAGCAACGGAGAGTATAAAAGAATCGCAAACTGAACAATTAGTAATCAGTTTTGATTTAAAAACATGCTATTATTTGTGAAGTGAAGTATAATTGTAAAGTACTACTCCGAAAGTAGGCTAATAAAGACCATTTTGCAATACAGAATATTGGAGTTATTTACCAAACAGTTTAGCGATTGGAACGTCAGTAGAAGGTTGCAAATAACCAGAATTTCCCTGGATTCGTTACAATATGTTTAATAAGAATATGCGTTTTCTTTCTTTAATGATAGCAGGTGAGTCTGTTCCCCACTTTCTGAGATCATAAGTGATATCACTTACGAAGAGTGTGTTAAGCTCTCACCTGAAACCTTGTTTGGTTCCGCATTACCCGGAGTGCTTATTCCCAAGTAATTTAACGGGTAAGGCGCTTAGTTAAAGTAGCGTTAAAGTACATAAGCCAATTGTTCGAGGTGACTTAAATCCGTAGCTTTTAGGATCTGAATGTTTCGGAAACAGCATTTTATACCTCACAGCCTTATCCTTTCACCTTTTTTCAACCTTCCGTGTACGGGGGTATCAGCTTGTCCGCCATATTGGCACCAATGCGCCAACCATCCAATTCTGTTATGGATCTAAGAGACACTTCGAAGCGCAGCTACGAATCAAAGATAATAGGTGACATCACTTACGAAGAGGGTGTTAAGCTCTCACCTGAAACCTTGTTTGGCTTCAAATTGCTCGGAGTCCTTATTGCCAAGTAATTGAATGGGTAAGGCGCTTAGTTAAAGTCGCGTTAAAGTATATATGCCAATTTTTCGAGGTGACTTAAATCCGTAGCTTTTAGGATCTGAATGTTTCTGAAACGGCATTATATACTGCAGGGCCTTATCCTTTTATTTTATTAAAACAATCCGTGAACGGGGGTATCGGCTTGTCTGCCATATTGGCACCAATGCGCCAACCATCCAACTCTGTTATGGATCTAAGAGCCAATTCGAAGCGCAGATACGAAATAAAAATAAAGATAAATGTAAGGCGCGATAACCTCCGAAGAGATCTAAGGCCGAGCTTCTCTTCCAATTTGCGTCGTGCTCCTCTTGATTTTCCCTACAAATTGGTCGGATGGGACCTACATGTTTTATGCCGACTCCCGGGGTGCGAACCCAGGCCATACGGTGTGGTAGGCGGAGTACGCTACCATCACACCACGATGGCCGCCAGATACGAAATCAGGTAATACTTATAAGCTTCGTTCAACTCTTCAGCCATCCGTTGTTCTACGACGCTTTGGAAGCGTTCTTAACTGGTCTCACGTGGTGCCTACATCTGAGCAATTATAGTTCGGAGGTAGTCATTAAACCTGTAGTACGAAAGTGTGCTTAGCTGCAGGGATATTTCCCCATAAAGCATTACACTTCCAATGGCCTCATTTACACTTAAAATTACCTTAGGCTTATATTCCAGATTTCATCATACCGAGAACAAAGAAAGATTTTTACCCCTAAAAAATTTGTTTAATTCTTAGCAACAAATTTTGTTTTTTTAACTCAACAATTTCTTTGTCTAATTATTGAGTCTGTAATCGCGTATGTTGAATATGTGTAGGCGAATAATGCAAAGAGCAGGGCTTGCTCAAATAACAAAGAGGATACACTTAATTTATGCGCCTTAAAATAGGCAATAAATTAACTGCAAGCAGTAAACCGGCATAGGACATGAAAAGTGTAGTGAAAGCTGGTAAAGGTGTCTAAGCTCGGGTGTAACCGAACTTTATATACTCAGCGTGAGCTTCAATTGTACATTTCATTTCAGATAAATTAATTTTCTGCATAACAAGTGGCACCGCTCGTTTAAAAGAAAAAATGTCTCCCCGTTTCCTCTTACAAAAAAACTTGATAAGTCAAATATCATTGATTCAAAACAATTTTTTGATAAATTATAGCTTATTGTTCTAGTGTACGACCCTTTTAAACTTGTTTATATAAAAGTGGGCGTGGTCCTTCACCTATTATTACATTTTTCTTCAAAGCATTCCTTGTAGTTGTACTTGGAGGTTGGGGCCGTGTGTAGAAGTCCACGAAAGTGGGGAAAGCTTCTGACCGCCATTCACCTGGGAATGGCCAGAGCGATTCTTTTGCATGCGGTTCAAGCAGCTCACTACTGCCGGTCGCTTGCGGCCAAGTATCCTCTGGGTAGCCGCTAAACACCCGTTTAGCGGTGAGCTAATGTGAGAAGGCGACAACCTGGCTAGGCCACTCTGACATAATCGGTTTAAGGGCTAGCCGGGGGAGATTTCATCGGCAGCGTCTGTACACCTCTAGGTGCGGCTGCAAGCGGGCGTCTGTCTTGGAGCAAGCGGCTCGCTATATAAACGTGCCAAGTAATATTTTCACCCCCGCTGAGCGGGTTGTGCGCTGGGCTTGGGACCCGCCACGTAAAACCATACTCCAATGAAATATAACAACAAGCCTCGGATAAATACACTCTCTATTGATGACGACCATGGCAAACGTTTGAAGGACAATGAATTGAGGGCATGCACCTGGAACGTCCGCTCCCTGAATGGGATTGGTGCAGATGCCCGGCTGGTTGATGTCCTCGTCAAAGCAAAATCTGACATCACCGCCATCCAAGAAATGCGTTGGACGAAGCAAGGAAGAAAGAAGATCAAAAATTGTGACATATATTGGAGTGGCCATGCGAATAAGCGCAGTTTCGGCGTCGGATTCGTGGTGGGAGAGAGACTTTGTCGCCAAGTGCTGGCGTTCACGCCTGTGGACGAGCGTCTCGCCGCTATTCGAATAAAAGCAACATTTTTTAATATATCATTCATCTGCGCCCATGCGCCGACAGAGGAGAAAGACGATGAGGTGAAAGACACTTTTTATGAACAATTAGAACGCACATACGAGCGCTGCCCCCGTCATGATATAAAAGTCGTGCTTGGCGACTTTAACGCCAGGGTGGGCAAAGAAGGTGTTTTTGGCCCTACAGTCGGAAAGTTCAGCCTACACAATGAAACTTCTCCTAACGGACTGAGGCTGATTGACTTTGCCGGTGCTCGAAACATGGTCATATCAAGCACGAGGTTCATGCATAAAAAGATACATCAAGCTACATGGCTGTCTCCTGATCGAAATACTCGCAATCAGATCGATCACGTTGTGATAGACGGACGGCATGCCTCAAGTGTTTTAGATGTGCGAACGATCCGAGGACCTAACATAGATTCGGACCATTATCTCGTTGCAGCCAAAATACGCACCCGCCTCAACGCGGCTAAAAACAAGGAACAAAAAACACAAGGAAAGCTAGACGTCGAAAAGCTTCAATCACAACAGACTGCCAATGATTTCGCAACTCGACTCTCACACCTGCTCTCTGAGGGCACAACTCATCCTGAAGGAATACAGGAGCAGTGGGAGCATATCTCCAAAGCACTTCATACTGCCGCCGAGGAAAAAATTGGTTACCGGCGGCCACGAAAAACAACTGGTATGATGAAGAATGCCGTGTTGCAACCGAAAGAAAAGACGCTGCCTACAGGGCTACGTTAAAAGCGAGCGCGACAAGAGGAGTGTGTGAACGCTATCGTGAGTTGAAAAGGGAAGCGAGACGCCTTTTCAGGAAGAAAAAAGCAGAAGCAGAAAGGCGTGAGTGCGAGGAGCTTGAGCTGCTAGCCACCAGGAATAACGCCCGAAAATTCTACCAAAAAATACGGCGACAGACGGAAGGTTTTAAGACCGGGGCAAACTCCTGTAGGAATGAAAACGGCGACCTTGTAACTGATGTCCAGAGAGTGCTTAGATTATGGAGGGAACACTTCTCTGCTCTCCTAAATGGAGGCAGCAGTTCACCGCGCAGAGATGAAGAACCCGATCCCGCAATCGATGATGATGGAATATATGTCCCCCCGCCCGATTATGACGAAGTTAGAATAGCAATAACTAGATTGAAAAACAACAAGGCCGTGGGCGCTGATGGATTGCCTGCGGAGCTATTCAAGTTCGGCGGCGAGGAGTTGGTAAGGCGCATGCAGCAGCTTCTTAGCAAAATATGGGCGGACGAAAGCATGCCCGACGGTTGGAATCTAAGTGTTCTTTGCCCAGTCCACAAGGAGGGGGATACTGCAAAATGCACCAACTATCGTGGAAACAGCCTTCTTAATATCGCATATAAGGTCCTTTCAAGTGTATTGTGCGAAAGATTGAAGCCCACCGTGAACCGGCTGATTGGACCTTATCAGTGCGGCTTCAGACCTGGTAAATCTCCCATCGACCAGATTTTCACAATGCGCCAAATCTTGGAAAAAACCCGTGAAAAGAGAATCGACACACATCACCTCTTCGTCGACTTTAAAGCCGCCTTCGACAGCACGAAAAGGAGCTGCCTATATGCCGCTATGTCTGAATTTGGTTTCCCCGCAAAACTTATACGGCTGTGCAAAATGACGTTGAGCAACACCATCAGCTCAGTCAGAATTGGGAAGGACCTCTCCGAGCCGTTCGAAACTAAACGAGGTTTCAGACAGGGTGACCCCCCATCGTGCGATTTCTTTAATTTGATGCTGGAGAAAATTATACTAGCTGCAGAACTTAACCGCACTGGAACAATATACTATAAAAGCGTGCAATTACTGGCATATGCTGATGACATTGATATCATCGGCCTAAACACCCGCGCTGTTAGTTCTGCTTACTCCAAGCTGGAAAAAGAAGCGGTAAAGATGGGTTTGATGGTGAATGAGGACAAAACGAAGTACCTGCTGTCATCGAGCAAAGAGTCAGCGCATATGCGCCTTGGCAACCACGCTACTGTTGGCAGCCATAATTTCGAAATAGTAAAAGACTTCGTTTATTTGGGAACCAGCATCAACATTAGCAACAACATCAGCACTGAAATCCAGCGAAGAATCAATCTTGCCGATAAATGCTACTTTGGACTAGGTAGGCAATTGAAAAGTAAAGTCCTCTCTCGGCGAACGAAAATCATACTCTACAAGTCACTTATCGTACCCGTCCTGCTATATGGGGCAGAAGCATGGACCATGACAACAGCAGATGAAGCGGCTTTGGGAGTGTTCGAGAGAAAAGTTCTTCGAAAGATTTATGGACCTCTACGCGTTGGCGATGGCGAGTACCGAAGAAGATTTAATGATGAGCTGTACGAGCTATACGCAGACATCAACATAGTCCAGCGAATTAAAACGCAGCGGCTGCGCTGGCTAGGCCATGTTATGCGAATGAAAGATGATGCTCCGGCCAAGAAAGTGTTTCTATCGGAACCCGCCTATGGAAGCAGAGGTAGAGGGCGGCCCCCACTCCGTTGGAAGGACCAGGTGGAAAACCATTTAAACTCCCTTGGTGTGACCAATTGGCGCCGGTTGGCGGAGCGAAGGAGCGACTGGCGCGCCTTGTTGGACGGCCATAACCGTTTAGACGGTTAAGCGCCAATTAAGTAAGTAAGTAAGTATTCCTTGTAGTAAAGGCAAACTCTCTGCCGAATTTTGTTACGATAGGTTTAACGATTTTTGATTTATGATAAATAATATTTGTAAAATTGATTTTATCACAAGTGGACGGCGCCACGCCTATTTTTAAAAAATTTTAAATTTATGAGGTGGGTTTGGTCAAAGGCTGAGGTATGCTCAAGTCAATCCAGAGTCGGATGGAGGTCCCACTTTCCCCACCTAAATAAATACACAGTAAATTAGTGTTTTTATTTCGAACACACACACACACGCGGCTCTCAGGCTAAAATATCCACAACTTTGAATCCAGGGGAGAGAGAGAGATGTTCACTAGATAGTGTCGCTGACAATATAGTGTGCTATCTAAGCGGTGGCTGAGGTGGTGAAGACAACGGTGGCTCTCGCAAAGGGGTGTTAACGGCGGTAGTTAGGATCACGCCCGAAGAGACAATACTGGGTGACGTTGGCTCTCACCAAATAGCTATGATGACGGTGGTGGCTAGACTTCGGGATGGGATGTCCAAGGATCGGGATGGCGATGATGTTGTACCTACGGCGAAGTGTGTATTAGTATGAGGCTAACTAACTACAATATATTGGCTCGGGTATTCGGCTAGGGTATTAGGGGAGTTTGTAACGCCGCAGGCGTTGGGAAGTGTTCCCCTCTTACCTGAGCCGTGTATCCGTGCATTGCCCTTCCTCTGAGTAATAGGGGGGGGGGGGGCGGGTGAGTCCCGTCTTACTCAGAGGAGATGATAACAAAATATTAGGGTTGCCCAATAGGCCGCGGGGGTGAAGTACCATCGGCAGAACCGACCTTGTAACTTTACCCCCCCTCGACCCAAAGGGGTTCCCTGGAATATGGGTAAGGCTGCCCAATAGGCCTGGGGGGAAGTACCATCGGCAGAACCGACCTTGTAACTTTACCCCCCGTCAACCCAAAGGGAGCCCATACAATGTATTTATATTGGCTCGGGCAGTCTGCCAGGGTAGTGGGGAAATCCGCTCCGCCACTGGCGTTGGGACGGGTTTCCTTCCTACCCGAGAAGGCTGCTCGTGCATTACCTTTCCAATGAATAATAAGGGGTGTAAATCCCGTCTTACTCACCGGAAATGTGGGTAAACCTGCGGGGTGTCCGATAAGCAGGGGGCGTACCATCGGTGGAACCGACCTTGTAACGCACCCTCCTAACCCAAAGTGCACCCCTTGCCGACCGCCAGTGGCGGCCGACACGCACTTCACTTACCTACGGCGAAGTGTGCCTGGTGTATTCCGGCCAATCATTTTATTCATAGGTAACTATGAACACGTTGGGAATTATGCTCGCATTGTCGCGCACAGAGCGCCACGAATGAAAATTCCCAAGCATTGTGCGTTCACCATCGCTGGCTTGCTTTGTGCTTGCGCGATGGTTGTTGGGCCGGTATGTATGTATATATGTATGTCGGTACATACATTACTAGGGGTGGGCAGTAAATGGAAAATATGATGTTAGGGGTGGGCGCTAAATAGAAAATAGATATTGTGGCGCAGCATTTGCTGCGTTACAAATTTTTATCAAGAGTTTCAAATTTCAACATTCTAGATGTATTATTTACTAAATAATCAGGTTTTATTGTGTTTTCCAAAATGTTATATATATAAAAAGTGGGCGTGGTTATTCAATCTATTCTGAGTCCAGATAAGCTCGTGTATCAAATTTGGTGAAGATATCTCAATATTTACTCAAGTTATCGTGTTAACGGGCAGACAGATGGACGGATGGACGGACATGGATGGCTCAAATAAATTTTTTTTCGACACTGATGATTTGTATATATGAAAGTCTATATCTATCTCGATTCCTCTATACCTCTACAACCATCCGTTATCCAATCAAAGTTAATATACTCTGTGTGCAAAACAAGCTGAGTATAAAAAGCGTTAGGCAAAAAGTCACAGTCACCTGAGTAGTTGAGGGAAGCAAAATATTTTGCTTGCCGTTGTTTTACTGAATGTGCAACAGTGCCCAGATAGCTCATATGCAGCCACTAACATTTATGTATGTATGCTCATATGTATTTCTCAAATGCATACACATATAAAGTGCTTGCATGTAAAAGAATTGTAGACTGCTGTAATTTTTATTTATTTTTATGCTTCTTTTTGTGTAGGTGTGCGTGTGCGTTTAGTTTGCATTGTGCCTGTGGGTGTTCATACTAAATGGGGTTAATTACATGCCACCGATAATTCTGCGAACTCCCGCTTTTTGTTCCTTCAACAGCTGACTGGGCGGGTGCGTTATTACGATCAGATTTTCAAATAAATAATGTTAAAGGCGCGATTGTGGCATGTAATTAAGTGATTTTTATGACTTAATCACTTTTATGGTAGAAAAGTGCGGGCATGAAATTATTACTGCTTATTCAATTTCTTATGCTTTTATTTGTTAAAATGTTTGGTAAATTGTTGGTAATAAAAGTAAACGTATTACTTCGAATATTATTTTAAAGTTACAGAATTCGAGGAATTTATTGGATGTAGTTATGCGAACCCATTCAATTTCATTGAGTTCATTATAATTTGCTATTGTTTGTTAATTGGAGGTTGAAATGAGATCAGCCAAACGCTTTCGCCTAGGTTATGGCAAAAGCTGAACAACCTGGCATGAGGTCAGTCTATGGTGCAACTTAATAATTCTTCTTGTTGCTGCAACAATAAGAAGTTTTCATTATATAAAGAGGTAATGTAGGAACTATTACAACAGACGACCTGCTATTTTCCTTCGCTAGGCAAGGTCAGATGTTTGTAAGCTTCCCAAGCAAGGTCGACCACCCTTTATACTGCATATAAATTTGATCTCAGGGCTTTAGTGGTTCCTTAAGTAATTGTAAATAATAAATACTTCGTTTATTTGGGAACCAGCATTAACTCACAAAACAACGTCAGTATAGAAATCTACCGAAAAATCGTACTTGCCAACAAATGCTACTTTAGACTGAGTAGGCAATTCTCGGAAACGAAGATCACGCTGGCATCGAACCGCGAGCCTAGTACAAGTTAGTATAGAGACAGAATGCCTCAAATTGTACGAGAGCGTGAAAATGGGATAAAACTGAAATAATCAAATAAAGCAAATACCACACTATGGTTAGCCGATTGTGATTTCAGCAATTTGATCGCGGCTCGATGCCCGGTAAAACCTGTTGAAATAAATAAAAATTACGAAATTACCTGACGATGATGACGTGGCGGTTTTCGAAATGGTAACATCGCAATATGCCAGTAAATGTTTCCTTCTTTTCAGTTTTTCCCAATAAAACCAAAAATAATAATTGAATAACATGATGTATATTGGAACGATTCGCCGTTGTGCCATCATCAGTGTCGATTTTCGTTCTGGAGACCGACAGTGATGATGGCACAACGGCGAAACCGGTTTGTCTCAAAACCAAATTTGACAAGGGATGACGGAAAATCGTTCCAATATACATCATTTATCCACCCTGTCGGAAAATCAACCAAACGAAATAAGTAAATTGAATAACAATTATCATTTATCGGTGTTAAGCTCATTAATTCTAAAAATCTAAAAAAATTTTTTTTTTGCAAATTTTTATTTAGAACACAAATTCACCAAATTTCATCATGATATCTTCAACGGCTGCCAAATTACAGCTTGCAAAACTTTTAAATTACATTCTTTTAAAAGTCGGCGATGCCACGCCCATTGTCCAGAATTTTACTAATTTTCTATTCTGCGTCAGAAGGTCAACCCACCTACCAAATGGAATCGCTTTATCCGTCTTTGGTAATGAATTGTCGCACTTTTTCGCTTTTTCGAAATTTTCGATATCGAAAAAGTGGGCGTGGTTATAGTCCGAACTGAGATGAGCGGCCAGGAACTTACATACCAAATTTCATTAAGATACCTCAAAATTTACTCAAGTTATCGTGTTTACGGACAGACGGACGGACATGTCTAAATGAATTTGGTTTTTCCCCCAGATCATTTTGATATATAGAATTCTATATCTATCGCGATTAGTTTACGCCGTTACGGGGTACAGTTATGCGAACATTCTTAATATACTCTGTGAGCTCTGCTCAGCTGCCATCATCATCGTATACAATTTTGTTAAAGCGGGCGGTGCCACGCCCACAACCAATAGAAACTTAGTTTTGTTGAGAAGCCGAGTCTGTTTGCCTCAAACCTTATATATCTGTATAGAATTTCGGAAAACTGGGCAGTGCGACTCCCGCATATGTATATGGGTATGTGTATGTGTCAATTACACATATTTTGAGCCTTAAAGAGGATCGCACGATAGCGCTGGCACAAAGTAGGTTTTGTAAAGAAATGAAAAACGAGAATTTTCTTTAGTATGAAAAAACTGTATGTCTGTGTGTACTATGGACGTCCAAAGTACTCAACCGATTTGGACAAACATTTCACAATAGGTAATTTTCTGTTTGTATAAAATGTTGAAGAATGGGCAGCGCCAGCCACCTATTAGCGTATATTATTTGAAGCAGGTATCCAATTTGTGGTATAGAAATACCCAAAGTCCAATACATTAGGTGGTTGAGGTGGAGAGAGTAGGAATGAAAGTTGAAGTAGGAGCAAGAATGTAAGTGCAAGCGAAGGTGAGAATGAGTGGGAGTAAAACAAAAAATTTAAATTCACTATATTTGCTATATTTGGTAAAGATTTCGTAAAAGACGCTATTTAGGTGCGAGAGATAGAAGAAGTGAAAATGAGGGTGAGAGTGAAAGTAAAAGTGGGAATGAAAATCGGTGTCGAAGTAAAACAAAAATTTTAATTCGCCATACCTACGTTATTATCTCTAGGGGGTAAACGATATTTGATAAAAAAATTCCATATATCAGATTATTAAGGTGGAAAATGTAGTGATGTTTGAGAGTGGGGGCAAGCACGAATTAGAGCGCGAGTGAAACACATTAACAAATTCGCTTTATCTTCGCAAATATTTAAAGGAGTTATGCGATATTTAGTTTATATGTAAGATCTGTAAGTAATAAATAAATAAATGTAAGGCGCGATAACCTCCTAAGAGATCTAAGGCCGAGCTTCTCTTCCAATTTGCGTCGTGCTCCTCTTGATTTTCCCTACAAATTGGCCGGACGGGACCTACATGTTTTATGCCGACTCCGAACGGCATCTGCAAGGCAGACGAGTTTTCACTGAGAGCTTTTCATGGCAGAAATATACCCGGAGCGTTTGCCAAACACTGCCGAGGGGCGACCCCGCTTAGAAAAATTTTCTTCTAATTGAAAAACCTTATTTCTAAAATTTTGATATTGTTTGCCCAGGGTGTGAACCCAGGGCATACGGTGTGGTAGGCGGAGCACGCTACCATCACACGACGGTGGCCGCCATGTAAGTATATTTCATATATATATTAGGTAATGTAGGCTAGAGAAGTAGAGGGTGTGGAAGTAAGAGTAGAATTGATAGTGAAAATGCAACAAAACGTAAATTCCCGCTATTTCGCAATTATTTGAGGGAGGACCCAATATTTGGTATATATATTCTATATTTGAAGTAATTTATGTGAAACGAAGAGAGAGTGGAAGAGGGAGTGAGAGTGGGAAAAGAAGTGCAAATGGAAGTGGTAGAGAATGGGAAAATTATAATGAGAAGGGAGTAGAGATAAGATAAATAATGAAAGAACAGGAAGAAGAAGGATAAGTGGAAGAAAACTGTAGTGAAGTTGTAGTATATACGAAGATATAGAGAGAGATAGAGGGAAAGGAAGTCCACTTTTTAATTAAGGGGCAGAACAACATCTGACGTGTATGCTCGTATATAATAAAAAAATTGCTTAGTGTAGATGAATATAAAAATACGAAAAGGAAATCAGTCTATCAAAAGAATGCTGTACGCATGGATTGCTAGCTGAAGTGTGCACGACTATTTGTGCGTGTGAGTATATATATATATAAGTGTCAGTGAAAAATGCATTTCCAAAGTGCATTATACAGATTTTCTTTTATGATGTATCGTCATTTTCTTTTGTGAAAAGGATAGAACGAAAGAAGAGCTTGGATACCTGCCAAGTTTGGCCTATTATTGTTATTATTACTTCGATGCACTGCGACCTTCATTTAGATCTATTGTGCGTGACCTTAAAGCCTGTTACTGTGCGTGAAAGCTTGGATTTCATATGGGTAGCTCTACAGACTTTTTACTCCATCTCACGCGGGGATTAAGAGTCAGGCCGCCTAGACACTCTACATCCCCGTATTTGCCTTGAAAGAACGACCAATCGCAGGGAATGTAAATCAGCCTTGCTGTCTAGCTGTCTAGTATAATGCGAGTCCTAACTAATGAGCTGTACGTAAATGAGAATGAAAGCAGAGGTACCTGCTCGGTGGAAGTATGAGACCGCCACTGGGAGAGGCGGATGTAGGAAAAATCGATCACACTTGGTCTCCCAATTGGCGTCAGGTATTGTGAAAAAATGATGATTGCGAGCATCATATAAAGTAATTGGCCATGTTGTTACAATTTATTTCAACCTGACTCAATGATCATCAAAAGTTTGTAAAATAAAGTGAGCATTTTAACCACTTTAGATAACACAGATTTTCACCAGTTATCTAATATCATTTAATCCATAGCTTAATACATTTATGTAAGCAGTTCCAAATGCGAAAAACACATATACAATGTTTGGGCTCCCAAAAATATTCGAATAGCCCGATAACCCGATTTTAGATTTTTGTACGTTTAAATATCGAATTTCACTATTCGAATAGTTGATTTATTTAGATTATTTGAAGAATCGCAACTCAACAATTATAAAATTTTCAAAATGCATGTTTAGGAATCTTATTTGTAATTCCTCAAAACTTTGTTAAAGTATAATTATGTTTAACAATGTCGACGTTCGTACGCTAGAATAAAAGAATAAATTTCGATTTATCCGAAAAGTCAGAAAACCAGAGTCCATGCCAAACGCACAAACAAACATGTAGTAGAATATTTAACACTACACATGTTTGATTTGTATTTAGTGTTCATAAAAAAATTACGTATACGCCATGTATGTACCACATATGTCTTCGTTTATGAGTCATTATTAATTTGATCGATTACTTGATATTGAAATCTTGAAATGGTGTGCCTCAAGAATGCTGTACCACCTGCAAAAAATTATTATGTCCCGGGGAGTGGCGGTTTTAATAGCCAGTATCATCCTTATAATATTGTTCGTTTCTGAAATAGGTGAACTCATAAAGAATAGGACGGAATTTTCTCCCTATCTTTCTACACCTTTTTATACTCAGTTGAGCAGATCTCACAGAGTATATTAACTTTAATTGGATAACGGTTGGTTGTACAGGTATAAAGGAATCGAGATAGATATAGACTTCCATATATCAAAATCATCAGTATCGAAAAAAAATTCGATTGAGCTATGTCCGTCCGTCCGTCCGTCTGTCCGTTAACACGATAACTTGAGTAAATTTTGAGGTATCTTGATGAAATTTGGTATGTAGGTTCCTGAGCACTCATCTCAGATCGCTATTTAAAATGAACGATATCGGACTATAACCACGCCCACTTTTTCGATATCGAAAATTTCGAAAAACCAAAATAGTGCGGTAATTCATTACCAAAGACAGATAAAGCGATGAAACTTGGTAAGTTAGTTTAACTTATGACGCAGAATAGAAAAATAGTAAAATTTTGGACAATGGGCGTGGCACCGCCCACTTTTAAAAGAAGGTAATTTAGAAGTTTTGCAAGCTGTTATTTGGCAGTCGTTGAAGATATCATGATGAAATTTGCAGGAACGTTACTCGTATTACTGTATGTCTGCTTACTAAAAATTAGCAAAATCGGAGAACGACCACGCCCACTTTTTAAAAAAAAATTTTTTAATTCAAATTTTAAAAGAAAAGTTAATATCTTTACAGTATATAAGTAAATTATGCCAACATTCAACTCCAGTAATGAAATGGTGCAACAAAATACAAAAATAAAAGAAAATTTCAAAATGGGAGTGACTCCGCCCTTTTTCATTTAATTTGTCTAGGATACTTTTAATGCCATAAGTCGAACAAAAATTTCCCAATCCTTGTGAAATTTGGCAGAGGCTTAGACTCTAGGACAATAACTGTTTTCTGCGAAAAAGGGCGAAATCGGTTGAAGCCGCGCCCAGTTTTTATACACAGTCGACCGTCTGTCCTTCCGCTCGGCCTTTAACACGATAACTTGAGCAAAAATCGATATATCTTTACTAAACTCAGTTCACTTACTTATCTGAACTCACTTTGTATTGGTATAAAAAATGGCCGAAATCCGACTATGACCACGCCAACTTTTTCGATATCGAAAATTACGAAAAACTAAAAAAATGCCATAATTCTATACCAAATACGAAAAAAGGGATGAAACATGGTAATTGTATTGGTCTATTGACGCAAAATATAACTTTAGAAAAAAACTTGGTAAAATGGGTGTGACGCCTACCATATTAAGTAGAATAAAATGAAAAAGTTCTGCAGGGCGAAATAAAAAACCCTTGAAATCTTGGCAGCAATACTGTTCGTGGTATCACATATATAAATAAATTAGCGGTATCCAACAGATGATGTCCTGGGTCACCCTTGTCCACATTTTGGTCGATATCTGGAAAACGCCTTCACATATACAACTACCACCACTCCCTTTTAAAACGCTCATTAATACCTTTAATTTGATACCCATATCGTACAAACACAGTCTAGAGTCACCCCTGGCCCACCTTTATGGCGATATCTCGAAAAGGCATCCACCTATGGAAC
Source organism: Eurosta solidaginis (assembly GCF_040869045.1). Classification (NCBI taxonomy): domain Eukaryota; kingdom Metazoa; phylum Arthropoda; class Insecta; order Diptera; family Tephritidae; genus Eurosta; species Eurosta solidaginis. Next base: position 28,923,090 of record NC_090319.1, read on the forward strand.
TAAGGCCCACTCCCTTTTAAAATACTCATTAACACCTTTCATTTGATACCCATATCATACAAACAAATTCTATAGTCACCCCTGGTCCACCTTTATGGCGATATCTCGAAAAGGCGTCGACCTATAGAACTAAGGCCCACGCTTTTTTAAAATACTCATTAACACCTTTCATTTGATACCCATATTGTACAAACGCATTCTAGAGTCACCCCTGGTCCACCTTTATGGCGATATCTCGAAAAGGCGTCCACATATAGAACTAGTACCCACTCCCTTTTAAAACACTTATTAACACCTTTCATTTGATACCCATATAGTACAAACAAATTCTACAGTCACCCCTGGTCCACCTTTATGGCGATATCTCGAAAAGGCGTCCACATATAGAACTAGGGCCCACTCCCTTTTAAAATACTCATTAACACCTTTCATTTGATACCCATATCGTACAAACAAATTCTAGAGTCACCCCTGGTCCACCTTTATGGCGATATCTCGAAAAGGCGTCAACATATAGAACTACGGCCCACGCCCTCTTAAAATACTCATTAATACCTTTCGTTTGACACCCATATTGTACAAACGCAAACCTATAGAACTATGGCCCAATCCCTCTTAAAATACTCTTTAATACCTTTCATTTGATACACATGTAATACAAACACATTCCAGGGTTACCCTCGGTTCATTTTCCTACATGGTTGTTTTCCCTTATGTTGCCACCATAGCTCTCAACTGAGTATGTAATGTTCGGTTACACCCGAACTTAACCTTCCTTACTTGTTCTGATTCAGTTCAAAAAGTTGCAATTGATGTTCAGAAAATTGCAATTGAAGTTCAGAAAATTAAAATTGTAGTTCAGAAAGTTTTATTGAAGTTTAGAAAATGTTTCAATATGAACTTTGTTCATAAAAATGTAAATTCTGAACTACAAGTGTAGTTTTCTGAATTTCAATTATAATTTTCTGAATTTCAATCATAAACTCTAAATTTCAACTGTAGTTTTCTGAACTTTAAATGGAAGCTCTGAATTTTAATTTAAGTTTTCTGAACTTCAATTGTAATTTTCTGAACTGTATTTGAAAATTCTGAACTTCAGTTTTAGTTTTCTGAACTTCAAAAGTTCTCACTTACCACAAAATAATAACAAAAAATAAAAATAAAAAAATGCCACTTTAGTGCATCAATCATGTATACATATATACATAATTGATGTTCAGAAAGTCACAATTGTAGTTCAGAATTTGTATTGTAAAATAAATAAAAAATAATATAAAAGTAAGGCCCGATAACCTCCGAAGAGATTTTAGGCCGAGCTTCTAATCCAATTTGAGTCGTGCTCCTTTTTAATTTTCCCTACAAATTGGCGGGTCGGGACCTACTTCTTTTATGCCGACTCCGAACGGCATCTGCGAGGCAGATGAGTTTTCACTGAGGGCTTTTCATGGCAGTAATACACTCGGAGTGCTTGCCAAACACTGCCGAGGGGCGATCCGCTTAAAAAAATTTTCTTCTAATTGAAAAACCTTATTTATAAAATTTTGATGTTGCTTTGCCCGGGGTGTGAACCCAGGGCATTCGGTATGTTAGGCGGAGCACGCTACCATCACACCACGATGGCCGTATTGTAGTTCAGAAAATGAAAACTAAAATTCAGAAAATGACATTTGGAGTTCAGAAAGTTTAACTGAAGTTCAGAAAATGTTTCAATATGAACTAAAAGTGTCGTTTTCTGAATTTCAATTATAATTTTCTGAATTCAAATCTTAAATTCTGAACTTAAATTTTAGTTTTCTAAGCTTCAAATGGAAACTTTGAATTTCAATTTAAGTTTTATGGAGGTCAATTATAATTTGCTGAACTGTATTTGCAAATTCTGAACTTAAATTTTAGCTTTCTGAACTTCAACAGTTCTCACTTACTATAAAATAATAACAAAAAAAAAAAAAAAAAAAAAAATCTACCTTACCTTGCCACTTCCTCCGGATGCAGGTCCGGTACATTCCAGTACCAAGCCCGAACATCTCGGGAACGATTTGTTATACACACATGCGACCTTCTAGGCCATACCGCCCTCCCACCACCTAGATATATTCGGGGTCGCCAGATTCTCGGTTGTTAGTGAAACAGGATTCGCCACGGTTATGTATATATGTATGTAAAAACAACAAAATTTTTTTATAACTGACCACATAATTGCAGCCTCATATATTTTGTGATAAAAGAATCCCTAAACCTTACAAGTGTGAAGTGTTAGTAATTTAGCTAAAATTTTGAAGCGGTTTGACAAAGCCACTGCTGCGTGACAGAAATGTGACAATGTCGTCAGTCCGTCCTTTTATCGTAATACTAAAACTTATATGATAACCTGTCACGCAGCCGTTAAATATTTGTTAAGATTTTAAGAAAGTGCACGTACCGCTCTTTTAGATATATTCTACATGGGTAATGTTTAAAGTGAAATTCAGATTTCCTTAAATGCCACACTTTTATAACATCGATATAGGAACCTACTTACGAAGGTTATCTTGCAGTAGAACAGATGTATATCAGTTACATCAGCAGAATCTGAGCAAACGTTCTTCATAGCTGGAAATATTTTCATACCATGTAGAAAGTGCTTGTTACCACAAAATGCAAAACTTCTAGCATTTCTTTGCAATAAAAAAGCTTCATGAAGTGATGCAGCTATCAGATTTAGAAGCAGCATGTGGCATAGGTCCCAGATAGCTTCCAGTAGGTCGTGGTTTTTGAAGGAAGTTTTCAGTATGCGCTTCAATTAAAATTACAGCAACATTTCGCGCTCATTTAGTCTAAATATGTGAGGTCTCACAGACCGAATAGTTCAATCTAATCTAACCAAACCTTAACCGATTACTCGAATAGTTGACAAAGAGTAATTATTTGTATAATCGACGAAAGTTCGGTTATTTGACTATTCGATTTCAGCAGATTCAATGCTTAGAGTATTCGAATAATCGATTAATTGAATTTCTACTTCATGCACTTTCAATATTTTATATGTTTATGTATTAATAGCGCATGTAGTGCTTTCAGTATTTACGTGTGTATGCCCATTTATGCGCATAATTATCACATCGTCCCTTTCGAATATATCCGCTAAAATTACAAAATCGTTTCCGTGTTCAGAATTCAACTAATTTTCAGTAAAAAGCAATAACAAAAGCAGTAGATAGTGACACTGCCACTAACAACAATAGCAAAAATAATTAAACAGGTACCAATAACATAGGCATTAAAGCATAATATGTACGTTGGAGTGTGTGTGCATTAGGCCGGGTCGATTTGTGGGGTGGCAAAAAAATCGTCCATTGCTCTGTGAAAATCATATTCTAGGGATCAAAATAAGAAACTTTGCCGAAGGAACCATACCTCTAAAACGAATTCTGGTGTCCCCCAATTTGGGTCGAACTTTTGGGTAGGGGAAAATTTTGAAAAATCCCACTTTGACTCATTTAGAGTGCTCCAATCGAGTTCAAATGTATGACCGACCCCCACTAACTTTGGAGGCCCGACCAACCGATTCCAGTGACACACCCCTGGAACCTCCCTGGGGGTTCACCATACAAACATTTAAAAAGATCGTCGGTTTTGCACTTTACATGAAACAATCAGCACAAACATATCCATACCAACTGAAAAGTGGTGCACCACTGCGTATACGTAACATTTTATTATTACGTATAACCAAATAAAAAAATTTGCAATAAAATAATTTGAAATGTTTGCATGGTGAACCCCCCGGGGGTTCCAGGGGGTGTGCCACTGGCATCGGTGGGTCGGGTCTCCAAAGTTAGTAGGGGTCGGCCATACATTTGGACTCGATTGGAGCACTCTAAATGGGTCAAAGTGGGATTTTTCAAAATTTGCCCCTACCCAAAAGTTCGACCTAAATTGGGGGGAAGGGGGGACGGGACATCAGAATTCGTTTTAGAGGTATGGTTCCTTCGGCAAAGTTTCTTACTTTGATCCCTAGAATACGATTTTCACAGAGCAATGAGCGATTTTTAAATCGACCCGTCCTAGTGTGCATGCAACTCGGCAACATCAAACGGCGTATTCCGTTAATTAAAGGATAATTATATGAGCATGAGCAAAGCCAAAGTGCAGCTAAAGCGTTTATTTTGTACATCCTCAGGTTAGTAATTGTGGCTGTTTGTACCGCCTATAAAGCAGCAAATATAATCGAATGGCGACGGATTAAATGAAGCGCACCAACACCCACAAACAAAAAAATTTAGATGTATTGCATGACATCAGCCGCAAATGTAGAGGTTTTAACTCAAATCATCCTGTTTGGTTTTAAATTTATTTGCGATTTCAAAGCTGATTTATTTACAGTTGTATTGAGGTTTGTATGTCCGGTTGTAATATGTGTTAATTTGGCGGAAATTTGAACGATGATATTGCTGTGATGTTAAATGATGTTGTTAATGTAGCAGTAGTTCTACGCCCTATATAATAGGTGCGATCACTCACAAATTGTCATCAATGTCCACTAACATACAGACAGACAGACAGACAAGTGTGCTAATGGCGTTGGTACTACATTGCAATTGCAGAGATGATTGCTATCATGTGGGGATAAGTTACAAGCAGAACATACACTATGTATGTTGGGGCTGATTATGTAAAAATTAAAGTTTAACCTGTTACACTATTCAGATCGAAGTTGAGCTAAAGTGACGCGTATCTCACTGGTGAGGTAGCTATGGTAAACTGCGCGTTCGTAGTATTTGTCTTTGAGAACGGAGTTCAACCTAAAGTTGTTGGCATAGTAATACGACGACTTTTTGTAGATATATCCGAGGGCCATTTTGCGTTCCTTCTATTCATATGGCTGAGTTCTTAGGTGCCGGATTTCTTCATAGTGTTTATGCAGATGGCTTTTTAAGTTCTTGGAAGGCGGCGCTTCTTCAATCAAGTGTTTGCTGGGATGCTCAGGTTTCTGGGTGTTCAGTAAAAACTATTTGTTTAGCATTTAATTTCTCTCCTTTATGGTAAGTATTCTGCCCTCACTGTGATCGTTATGCTCTGCCGACGTAACAGATCTGCAGTTTCTTTTACTGTGTTTCTTTAGGCTGGGCAAGTGTTTGTTTTTTTGGTGATTATTTTAGAAATAAAGATTTTGAGGTTTGTTGTTCGAAAATCGTTAAGCTTATATTGTTAGTATATTGGAACGATTTTCCGTCATCCCTTGTCAAAGTTGGTTTCGATTTGAGCCTTTAAACTTGTTTACATGAAACAAAATAAGCACACAGGTCCAACAGACATACACACAGGTCCAACAGACATACACAGAACAACAAATAAACGCACCAAATAAACAAACCCACAAAGAAGATCAAACGACGAGAATTACTGAGTTTTACCTGCCTCAGTCAGCCGCACAAGTCGATCAGTAAACGCCACCCTCGGTTCTGAATGAACACGCGGCACAAACATATAATACATGTGCCTACGCACCGTAAATACAAGACCAACGACAACAACAAATCAGAATGAAAATCGACACCGATGATGGCACCACGACGAAATCGGTATATCTCGAAACCATATTTGACTAGGCATGCGGGAAATTCGTTCCAATATACATCATTTATTCACCCTGTCTGAAGATTAACAAAACAAAAGAAGTCATATTTTTAGTATATAAGGCTTTTTTTTATTTAAATACACTGTGAGAATTGCCGCTAGCAAAATCAACAAATCGTGTTTGTTGCTCTTGAATCAATAGACATTGGGTGAAATTGATCGCGTTTTCGATTATATAATCGAAATTTTTCGTCTGGAGAACAAATTTGTCTAATTATGTAAACAAGAGAGAATATGTTGATCTCAAACTGACAAAGCTCTGTAAAAATTGCAAATTCTCATTAAATTAAACTGACTGTACCTTAAAACTTACTGATTTTGTTGGTAATTTTAACAGCAAACAACAAATTGCAAATGTATCAGAAAGAGAAACTTACGCTCATGTCGCTCAACTGCTTTGTTTTTACTGCTCTGATGCTACAGCAGTCTCTGTCATATCAACAGACTTCACTCCTATACTAATATTGACAAAAGTCTTTTATGTTAACCAGGGGCGGAAACTGTTATTCCTTTTATAATATAATTCCTTGCAAAACTATTAATTTTGGACTTTTAATATATTTGGATCAAGATAAAAATTAGTTTCGGATTTTTATTATCTGAGTCCGATTGAACTAGTTAAACTCGGACTTTTAAAAATAAATAAAATAAATAAAAGTTAAATCCGGACTTTTATTTTGGCGTTAAAAAATAAAAGTCCGGATTTAACTTTTATTTCCGGACTTTTATTTTTAAAAGTCCGAGGTTAACTAGTTCTATCGGACTAAAAAAGTAACAATACATATTTTACTTTTATATGTGGACTTTTATGAAAAAAGTTCGAAAAATAAAAAGGATGTATGATTCGACATGATTTTCACCTAGGACAATTTTTTGACCAGGATTTTTCGACTCCGAAAAAAAGAAATAATAATTATTTTCCGTCCCTGATTTTAACACTAATATGAGCGCAGGAAAGCTTTCATATCTTGATTCCGCATGCTGTCAGGAAATTACCTGAGATGTTTTTGTGTGAAAGGGCGAATAGCCACGGTACAGGGGCATACAGAATATAAGCATAAGATAAGTGTAATTGGGAACTTACAGAATGTAAGTGCAAGCGTAATATGTGGCAGATGTCGCAAAAGAGTAAAGGAAAGAGGTGAAAACAAAATCGAAACCAGACAGCGTGTTATCGACTTGTTATGGATGCGTAAGCGGGTTTGTAGCCATTTATAAGGGGTATGTTTTCGGCGTGTTATCCACGTGTTATCGATTTGCTTTAAATTTGTTATCGATGAATTATCGGTTTGTAATCGGAAATTTATCGACAACTTATCGAAAATTATGCGATTTGTTATCGACGAGTTATGGCATTGCTATCGAATTATTACCGAAGCTTCCGCGACGTACATCAATATAACTCTCATACTTTTGTTTGGTTAAGCCTGGTTCACGCACAATTCTAGCTTTTAACAGACAATTTTTGCGTAAATTCTTGGCCTGCACAAATCAGCACATGCTACAGATCGTGAAAGAATTACCCATTTACTGCAAACAATTGAGAGCAAATTTGTATATATATGTGTTTGAAATAAACACTTTTACTCGATATGCAGCTCAATAAATAAATAAACCCAGCTTATAGAACTTTTCAAATAAAGTTTTTAACTCAAGTTTAAATTTTGTCAACATTTGTATGACTTTAACCGCTCACAAGAAGCTTATTATGAGAAAGAAAAATTTTTATTTACGTTTGTCAAGAGTCAACGTCTAAAACTGCTGAGCTTCAGAAGAGATATCATCAGCTGAGTGTAATACTTTAATAAATAGAGAAAAAATATTAGAAACATAAAAACACTACATTAATTATTAGGTGAAGTAAGAACAGTCGTTTTTTAGAGAAAAGGGCGTCCGAGCTATCAAATGTGTTTGAGTGAGCGTTACCGTCCTGGTACAAACACCGAAAAAGTTCCCAGAGTTCGAAGTTCGTTCATTATTGTTTCAGAAGCATAGGATGTGTAGTAGGGCGAGTCGATTTAAAAATCGCTCATTGCTCTGTGAAAATCGTATTCTAGGGATCAAAATAAGAAAATTTGCCGAAGAAACCATACCTCTAAAATGAATTCTGATGCCCCCCCTTTGGGTCGAACTTTTGGGTAGGGGCAATTTCAATTCTACCTATTGTGTCTTGTGGTGGCTTAAAAAAAACAACACAAGCAATTTTACGATCTGCAATTGTGTCACAGTGATACCTTCATTTTTTAAAACGGTTGAATAAAAAACCCACACAATTATGTTTACGACATCCAAATGCATCACAGTGATGCCTTGGTTTTAAAAGGGGGTTGTAAAAACGCTAATTTCTAATCATTTTTTTAAATTTCTTTTCTATTACTAAGTTAAATTAATTTTTTCATTTACATATGTTCTGAATAAGTAAATTTCTAAAGAGAAAAATAAACTCCAAAAAGAAAAAAACATAGGCATTTCAAAGTGGGATTTTTCAAAATTTGCCCCTACGACCCAAAGGGGGGGACATCAGAATTCGTTTTAGAGGTATGGTTCCTTCGGCAAAGTTTCTTATTTTGATTTTCACAGAGCAATGGGCGGCCTAATGTGTAGTGTCTTGAGAGGGAACCCTAAAGTTCACTTCGTTTAGAAAAAATGGGCTTAAAGTCGACACATTTAGTAATTTTGCCATAAATAAAACACCAAGCATTTTCCTTCGACTAGCAAGAGTTGGAAAATTGATGAGCTTTAATATGTTGGTTTAAGGTGGATATTAAAAAAAAGAGTCCCATTGAAAATTTTTGTTTATTATCTAAGGTAAATACAGAATGCAACGTGCACTGAATATAAGAGGACGATTTGACCTTTGAGCTGAAGCCAAATAAGACGTAGAGCCTAAATTGTGTTGCCTAGGGATCTTCAATTACTGCGCGGTGACTTCAACTTCACACTGTGTATTGGTACCAAAATCTGGGATATTATAGTAGGAGTCGTATTGTTTGCGTTGACCGGGAACTAACATAAGCGCAACGTTTGCCACTGAAACTCATCACAATTAAGCGGACGAGCAACCTTTAGCTGCTTAATTCCGTAGAGAGCTTGATTTATAGTTCGCGGTTCATTCCGAACAATCAATCTAAATAAACATTTGTATAATCATATATAAGACTCATTTTCAGCTGATTGCACAAAATTACATAATACTTTCAACAGTAATTGTTATCTGTATTATACATATAACGGATTTAGTAACATATGCTTATTGCATTGCTGTATTTCGCGTTTGCATTAATTTGTACACTTTTTTTAAAACGTTCAAACCGTTGTTCCTATGCATGATGAAACTCAATGACACCCATACTTGAGCGTGATTTGTGCTAGTTTTAAAAAATCAAATTGAGCGTTTGCTTATCTATGTCAGCAACTTACACTCGGCATATTGAACATAGACTAATCAAGTCTAAGCATATAGCCCAGCAAACCAAAAGTTTGTTATGCTTTAGACAAGCAGAGCAAAGAAAAAAGAAAGAGTTCCACATCGAAGGCCGTGCTGTGGATTCTCAAGGCAGGTGTTTTCAAAAAGGTGACAGCGGACGGACGGACAGACAGACACTGATAATAATAATATAGTTTCTGTCTTTCTGAACCATATTACACCATTGCACCCCAACGTTATGTTATGTAGGGTATAAATTAATACCATTTTTGCTAAATCTTAAAGCTGGCATTAATATCATAGGAAGGCTAAGTTCGGGTGTAACCGAACATTACATACTCAGCTGAGAGCTTTGAGGACAAAATAAGCGAAAACCACCATTTAGTAAAATGAACCTAGGGTAACCCTGGAATGTGTTTGTATGACATGGGTATCAAATGGAAGGTATTAAAGAGTATTTTAAAAGGGAGTGGGTGATAGTTCTATAGGTGGACGCCATTTCGAGATATCGCCATAAAGGTGGAACAGGGGTGACTCTAGAATGAGTTTGTATGATATGGGTATCAAATGAAAGGTGTTAATGAGTATTTTAAAGGGGAGTGGCCCTTAGTTCTATAGGTGAATGCCTTTTCGAGATATCGCTATAAAAGAGGACCAGGGGTGACTCTAGAATCTCTTTGTACGATATGGGTATCAAATGAAAGGTGCTAATGAGTATTTTAAAGGGGAGTGGCCCTTAGTCCTATAGGTGGACGCCTTTTCGAGATATCGCTATAAAGGGGACCAGGGGTGACTCTAGAATCTCTTTGTAAATGAAAGGTGTTAGTGAGTATTTTAAAGGGGAGTAACCCTTAGTTCTATAGGTGAACGCCTTTTCGAGATATCACCATAAAGGTGGACTAGGGGTGACTCTAGAATGAGTTTGTATGATATGGGTATCAAATGAAAGGTATTAAAGAGTATTTTAAAAGGGAGTGGGTGATAGTTCTATAGGTGGACGCCATTTCGGGATATCGCCATAAAGGTGGACCAGGGGTGACTCTAGAATGAGTTTGTATGATATGGGTATCAAATGAAAGGTGTTAATGAGTACTTTAAAAGGGAGTGTGCCATAGTTCTATAGGGACGTCAATTCGAGATATCGCTAAAAAAGAGGACCAGGGGTGACTCTAGAATCTCTTTGTACGATATGGGTATCAAATGAAAGGTGTTAATGAGCATTTTAAAGGGGAATGGGCCATAGTTCTATAGGTGGACGCCTTTTCGAGATATCGCCATAAGGGCGGACCAGGGGTGACTCCAGAATGTGTTTGTACGTTATGGGTATCAAATTAAAGGTATTAATGAGGGTTTTCAAAGGGAGTGGCCCTTAGTTTTATATGTGAAGGCGTTTTAGAGATATCGACCAAAATCTGTACCAGGGTGACCCAGGCCATTATCTTTTGGGTACCGCTAATTTATTTATATATGTAATACCACGAACAGTATTCCTGCCAAAATGCTAAGGGCTTTTCACTTCACCCTGCACAACATTCTTTCATTTTCTTCTACTTAATATGGAAGGTGGCACACCCATTTTACAAAGTTTTTTCTAAAGTTATATTTTGCGTCAATAAACCAATTCAATTACCATGTTTCATCCCTTTTTTCATATCTGATATAGAACTATGGCATTTTTAAATTTTTCGTAATTTTCGATATCGAAAAAGTGGGCGTGGTCATAGTCCGATTTTGGCCATTTTTTATACCAAGATAAGGTGCGTTCAGATAAGTACGTGAACTAAGTTTAGTAAAGATATATCGAAGTTTAAGGACAGGCGGTCGACTGTGTATAAAAACTGGGCGTGGCTTTAACCGATTTCGCCCTTTTTCACAGAAAACAGTTATCGTCATAGAATCTATGCCCCTACCAAATTTCACAAGGATTGGTAAATTTTTGTTCGACTTATGGCGTTAAAAGTATTCTAGACGAATTAAATGAAAAAGGGTGGAGCCACGCCCATTTTGAAAATTTTGTTTTATTTTTGTATTTTGTTGCACCATATAATTACTGGAGTTGAATGTTGGCATAATTTACTTATATACAGTAAAGATATCACATTTTTTGCTAAAATTTGACTTAAAAATATTTTTTTTTGAAGTGGGCGTGTTCATCATCCGATTTTGCTAATTTTTATTAAACTTACATATAGTAATAGGAGTAACGTTCCTGCCAAATTTCATTATGATATCTTCAACGACTGCCAAATTTCAGCTTGCAAAACTTTTAAATTACCTTATTTTAAAAGTGGGCGGTGCCACGCCCTTTGTTCAAAATTTTACTTATTTTCTATTCTGCGTCAAAAGTTCAACCCACCTACCAAGTTTCATCGCTTTATCCATCTTTGGTAATGAATTATCGCACTTTTTCGGTTTTTCGAAATTTTCGTGGTTATAGTCCGATATTGGTCATTTTAAATAGCGATCTGAGAGGAGCGCCCAGGAACCTGCATACCAAATTTCATCAAGATACCTCAAAATTTACTCAAGTTATTGTGTTTACGGACGGACATGGCTAAATGAATTTCTTTTTTCACCCAGATCATTTTGATATATAGATGTCTATATCTATCTCGATTAGTTTATGCCGTTACGGATTGCCGGTATGCGAAAAAAGTTAATATACTCTGTGAGCTCTGCTCAGCTGAGTATAAAAATGAGTTAGAGATCATTTTACCATCTTACACCCATTCTCGTTAAAACTGCTGATAGAGGGTGTTGTATATGTGAACAGAAAATAATTAAACTGACACAAAAACGATCTTTCACTCTCATTTGACTCCGAACAACAAAAAAAAAGTTTCAAGTGGGAAAATTACATTAATATCAATTGTAAGGTTAACAAGTTCGTAGGAATTTTCAACATATCTCGAACCTTGCGCCAAATGGCATCATCTTTTTAAGGATCAGGTATGATTGTCATCGCGTTTTGAACTATATTCTAAGTTTCAATTATCTAGCTAGCTAGTAAGAGTAAGACTTAAGATTTTATAGTGAAATTCGATCAATTAAACAAATTTTCCAAATATTTCGATCATCGGAATTATTTTTATATCATGTGAAGTCACTGGCATCTGGAATGTTTTCCAAGCTTGTAGTCTCTAGCTGAATGGAAAGTTACTAAAAATTAAATGGAAAGTTACTAAAATTACAAGAATCTACATTTTCAAAATAACTAGATCTGTGCGCCACCTGACAGATTTTTTTGTGTTGCATTTTCAGCGATGCGCGAATCAAGGCTTATGTTTATGATTGTTGTTGTTGTAGCGATAAAGACACAACCCAAAGGGTTTTTGGGAGTTCTATCGATGTTGTTGGTGCTTTGCTAGATTTAGAACCTATACGCTGCAGTAACAACAACCATTAAGATACCAGCCCGACCATTTCGGAAAAGATTTAATTTAACCACATTGAACTTTATAGGTCCTCTTCGCCCTACCCCCTAGTTCCATGAGGAACTAGAGCCTCGTCTGTGTAACATATGTATGATTTGTTACAGGATTAGTCCAGCGCAAGCTAGGTTGGCAATTGGGTTGCGAAAGCTGTGAATTGCATTTATCAACCCTTTGAACCCCCTTAATTTTGTGGTATTTAGCTAATTTGCAAGGTATATAAAATCGACTGAAATTTATCATATTTGGTTTGAATTTTCTAGATAGCAAGACGCCTATATGATTTATGAGTTTTGGTTTTTGTTTTTCCAAACGATGCTTTGTTACCAAATTTTGAAATATGATGTACGTTCAAAATAGGTATATGTATGGCTCATAAGTCAGCTAAGCGCAGAAGTAAATAATGTCTTAATATGCTGAGCTCAGCTTTGGCCTGGGATAATCGCTAGTCGGTGTTTATACTTTATTAATAATTTAAATATAGCTCAAAACAAGTAAGGAAGAAAGCTAAGTTCGGGTGTAACCGAACATCACATACTCAGCTGCCAAATTACAGCTTGCAAAACTTTTAAATTACCTTCCTTTAAACGTGGGCAGTGCCAAGCCCATTATCCAAAATTTTACTAATTTTCTATTCTGCGGCAAAAGGTGAACACACCTACCAAGTTTCATCGCTTTACCCATCTTTGGCAATGAATTATCCCACTTTTTCGGTTTTTCGAAATTTTCGATATCGAAAAAGAGGGCGGGGTTATAGTCCGATTTCGTTTTATTTCATTTAGCGATCTGAGATGAGTGCCCAGGAACTTATATACCAAATTTTATTAAGATACCTCAATATTTACTTAAGTTATCGTGTTTAGGGAGATACGCATGGATGGACGGACGGACATGGCTAAATGAGTTTCTTTTTCCACCCAGATCATTTTTAAATGTATAGAAGTCTACATCTATCCCGATTAGTTTATGCCGTTATGGGTACCGTTAAGCGAAAAAAAATTAATATACTCTGTGAGCTCTTCTCAGCTGAGTATAAAAACTAAAAAACACAGGAATATGGTGCCAATTAGTATCTAAAATCCACTACGCAACAAAGAATATGAGATGCGTAGATGGACATCGCATATTACTCAGACATATATACATAGAAGCCAACAGTGAATATGAAATGCAGAGACGTATGTATGCAGCAATAAAGAGCGCATATGACCTTATTTGAACCTCAGTCAAATGTAATATGAGATTGAGAAACGAGAAATATATAAGTAACTATTCGAGAAGGCAATTCGTGAAAAGTCTTGACGCTGGCAGAGAACAAAACAGCGCAAACTAAGGAAAGGTCATTCAGTTTGATTTTAAAACTTTGTAAGTGAAGTACGCGACTAATTTAATTATGAAGTACTACTACCACAAGAGTGCTGTAAATAAAGAAGAATTTGCTATACTGAATGTTTTAGTTACTTATTCGGCAGCTCAGCGATTCGAACGAGAACAGAAGATGCCAAATAATCTAAAATTTCTAGAGTTTACAAAAATATGGCAGATTTTGTGTTTTCGATAAACTGCTATCGCTGCACTTCACTAATTTGTTAAATAAAGTATACGCAAACATTAACTACAAATATTATGCTTCATTCACCTATAATAATATTAGTACAACTTCAAACACTTTTTTTCGTTGACGCCTTTTATAGGGTTGCAATGCAATCATTTCTACAGATTTATGATTCTTCAGGCTTCTTTATTGCTGCGAGAAATAGGAGAACGGAGCAGCTGAGAGAAAAAAACAGCGCAAGTTAAAGAATAGCCAATCAGTTTGATTTGAAAACTTCGTAGGTGAAGTACGTCAGTAATTTAATTGTGAAGGACTACTACCTTAGTAGTGTTGTAAATAAAGAACATTTTGCTGTACTGCATGTTTTATCATATCTCGCGTTTTCGGTCGTCTGGTTATCACTAATAGCTCTGAATCTCAAAAATATTACTATAATTAGAAGCTTTCGTTTTCTGGTACTTACATTGTTGTTGCAGTGGCGTTATTTACGACACCTTTTTTAAACATGTATGTTGTAAATGTTTTTTGTAGATATAAAAAAAATAAAAATTCAAATCAGTCGCCGTGAGGTTGGGTTCCTAAATTTGGATTTGAAAACGCAAGAGGAGTTTCAATAGTTGAGAAACAGTAAAGTATATATGAAAATCTATACTTTAGGAACTTTATTATTGTAATTATTAGCAGATATCTACTTTGTCTATTACTTTTGGTTTATGCGGTTAAACTTAACCAATAGTATATCAAATTTGGCACTGAAACACCTCTACGTTTGCACGTAAGCAGGCATATATACATACATATACAAATATATACTATGCACAAGAAACTACCTGAATTTAATCCCTCAAATGCATTTTTCATTCGCAATTAACTTGTTCAAAGTTTATTTCTCAATTTTCGTAATTATTCCTTTGGGAAAATACGTTTTGCTCTATGTTCGTTAGCGCTGCGGTCAAGGCTGCAGGTAATCTAAATTTAGTTTGGCTGTGCTGCGCACTAGAAAATATTTGCTGTTAAAATTTTTAACAACAATATTTAGACAACAGATAAGTAGTTTAACACAACTAAAGAAACACGTGTTTGATTTGTTTTTATTTCAAATACCAAAGCATATTTTTCACTCGAAGCCCCAGCAGCTGCGTTTTGTTGTGTTGCTTTTCCGACAGGGTGGTTAATTGACGTATTTTATCTATGGGTGGTTATGTAAGAATTGGCCGCAAAGGGGCTCTACGCCTAAGTGAATCCAAGATGTGGAGATAAACCGAATACGGGGACGCGCCAATATTAGATGACATGACAAGGGGACATTTAAACAGAATAACAACTCATCTAACATCCGGCACTGACCACATCACGGCGGTTTTTGATTTCCAGATGCGGAATGAAAGCTATCCTCCAAGGAAGGAGTGAAAGGAAAGCCTAGAGAGTCGTTGGGGCATTACAACCTACACAAGCGACTCAAAATTGGAAAAGGGAACTTGAGTTAAATTGTACTCAAAGAATCTACAGGTAAATCAATCGTACCGACTACCTGACTCATGCAATATATTTCTGGTGGAGGGAGGTCTATGCCGTAGAGAGATCAATCAGATTGATCTATGATAATGCGGTCTCATACATCAACTTAACGATCTTTGTTTACAGTCAGGCCACCTTAAAAGTATATAGCCTCACTTGCATCCATAAGGCACCTAAGTGGCTTTCTTTGCTGGGTTCCAGGGCACAGTGATATTGAAGTCAATGAATTTGCGGATCAGATGGCCAGGAAATTTACCGAAATGGATATAAACGAGGCGGATAGCTTCCTACGATCAGCACTTGAATTATCTCCTGAGGAAAATCGAGGAATATGAGATTAGAGTAACAGACTTGCTGTGGACCAATAGCGATGTTTGCAAGAACGCAAAGTCCTTATGACCATGTTTGGCTAAGAAAGCAACTAGCTTCCTGCTCAACCTAACCAAATATTTATTGAAAATACTTTCGAGTGTGATCACAGATCAATGTGCTAACTCACCAATATTCCGACATTGGCGCATACCAACAAGCTCCCTCTGTACAAGCTGTCAGGATGAGGAGGAAGAGGAGTAGATTCATCACTTACTCTAGCAATGTGCAGGACTGCAAATAAGATGACTAAGATTTGTGTACACACGTTTTTTTTTACAGTCTGGTAGAGTTTGGGAAAGTGGATCTCTCACCCTATTTAGGTTGATCAGAGAAAGCAAATGGTTTGTTCAGGACCACTAGGAAGTTGTCTAGTTAGATGAATGTACTGAGGGTACTGAGGGCACTCAAAATAGACAAAACTGCCTTCGTATCTTTGTGTGGGACATTCACTGGCACGCTCGCTTTTCATAGCCTAACCTTCCCAGAATTGCAAAGTGTTTATGAGATCGCCTCAGGTCCAGATGGCTATGGAGAAACTGCATCTGATACTCATGTTTACGCCCAGATGCCGAAAGTGTAGCCTTAGTTGGTGTATATGCTCAGAGAAGAAATATAGCTTAACAAAACTTTTACATACGAAACTTGAATTCCAGAATTTGTAATGAGTTTCATATGAGGAGCCGAATAAGCTCACATAAGCTCGTTTTACTAGATCTGATGGATTCAGACGAAATTCCTTGAATACATACCGAACAGAAATAAAATATTAACTATTTGGATTGTATACCCACATTTTCTTTGATAAACTCATAATAAATGAAAGAATGTATTACAGCTGTTACTACGCCTACTATGGTAATATGTCAACTGTGAAGTTTTTTTGTATGATATCCGTATTTCAAAAACTCGAGCTGGTAGAGTAAATTTGGGAGCAGATTCGACCCCAAATTAGTGAGAACCAAAAGAAAAACTCCATGCAACATACAAAAAGTGTTCCTTAAGAAAAATGAACCCGATTTATTTATTTGACTAGCGTCAAAATTTGCAAGTCAAACTAAGCATTTATGATTTACCACATCCCATACCAGAATTCCCATGGTAGGGAAAGCTTCATGTAGCTGTACTACTCCTTATTCTATTGTTATTTAATCTTATCTTCAAAGGCTTCGCTTTCTAGGTCATATTATGCGATTGGACGAAGACGCTCCGGCCATGAAAGTATTTCAGTCGACATGCAGTTTGGAAGCAAAAGTCTCTCCACAGAGTAAGAAGAAGCAGGTGGACGAAAACTTGACCTCCTTTGGTGCTGCCAATTGGCGAAATAGGATTAACTGGCGTGAATTGTTACGAAACGTCCAAATAGCTTAGGCGCTTAAGCGCCAATAAGTGCTGCCGATGATTAATTCTTAAGATATTGCGTCTTTCTTTGCTGCTAATTATATCTGTATCTTTTTATCTTTTCATATTTCAAATCCCTATTTTTTTGTGTGCACCTTCTTTCGTCTGTAGGGACAGTTAGTACTCCATTAGAATTTAAATTTTTACTCCGTCTTCATATTACCTAAAATGATTTTGTATTAAAATTAATGTGTGATAATTTATCTTGACACCAAATCGCAGTGACGACACGCTGTTGCCTTGATTGTCACTTGAGAGATTTCGTTATTTTTTTAGTCTCTTGTCGTCGACTAATCAAATCCCTTGCAAATGCCAGCTGTAGTAGTAAATGAGGAGCAACCAAAAATTTCAAAAACTTCGGTAAGGACATTGCAAACTTAAGGGTGTGTGTGCTGGTATAATAATTACTCATCCAGATGTGGAAAATGTTAGCATAGTTAGATGATTTGAAGGGTATTGTAAGTTTTCCACTTGGCTTCCTATGTTTTCACACTTCAATTTTCATAGTTGGTCTCAGTGTCGTAAATATATTGTTAGGATAAAAAAAAAGTTGCTTTTGCGAAAAGAAAGCTGATCTTATGAGAATATCAATACTCATTACTGTGATGATATTTTGTGATTTTGCTTAAAGGCTGGTACAAAAAGTTCTGCAATTTCAAAAATGAAAGTCGCGTTGAGTTATTTTAAGCTTTCCCTAACACAATGTACATTACTAACTTCGAACCACTATTGGTCGACATGAGTGTAATCTGGTAGAGCCAAGTCTGGTCAAAATACCCATAGTGCGACCATTACTATGACGGAAGGGTCGAAGAAGGCACTTTTTCACTTAAATGTCTGCGTTGATGGTTGCCATTGTAAATAACTGCATTTACAAATAAATTTCCAAATCAGAACTTTTCTACCAAATTTCTCTATTTGTAGGATTGGTGTGAATTAGGGTTTTCCTTTGCAAACTGAAAACATTAAAATTTGTTACCTGGCAACGTTTTGAGGCAGAGTTCGTATTTGTACACACATGCTCAGCACACACACGTGTGGGAAATAAATTCTCACTGAACTCAATGCGCATGCATATGAGCTGTGCAATATTTATAAAATTTTGAGCACACAACTCGTATGTGTGCAACATTAAATAAAGCACATGCTCATGAGTGTGTTTTTTGATTCACAATATTTATTTACATGCTCATGTAAATGTGCCGAATACAGCTGAAACGATGTACATGAGATTGGACCATAAGTTAAAAAAGCCTGACGTATGCGAAGGAGATGCTGACTCTGAATACATTAAAGATGAAAATATTCAAATGCTGAGGCGACACTGTAGTCATGGAAAATTCCAATTAGCAGCTCAATGGAAAGTGTTCGCGGTTTCCCTTTCTTTTGCCTAGAGTTTCAAATCTATAGTAGTTAGGCGGCTAAATACAAATACATATAACAAACATAGATATTTGAATCGAAAACGGAGTTTTTCTGACGGATTTTGTAAAAAAAGATTTTGGGATATTAAGTTGTTTTGATATGTGCTAATTGTTTTTGTATACTAATGGCAGGTAAAAATTGTATGTAAGTGTTTTTTTTAAGAAAAATGCTCATACCCTCAAATATTTTATTAAAAAAGCATATATGAAGGGCTCAGAATCAAAAGGATCTAAGTGACATTTTTTTTAAAATTGAGTTCTACCCATATTTGTATATTTAATATAGTGTCTATTTGTTGACAATGCGATCCAAGCCATTTTGGACATTTTAGTGCCATATATTTGCCAGGCCAAAAACGTACTAAATTTTATTGCATTAATGATTGGAGCCAAAAGGATCTAAGTGCGCCCCTCCAAGAAATAAAATTTAATTGTTCGGCCAAAAGAACATGCAGAATTTTTTCAAGTATGCAGTTTTGTAGCCCGTTTAATTTTAGTATAATAAAGTGCCAAACTTAAGTTCGTACGAAGTCTCGTTGATTTGAAAGGGGTGAAGAAGCCTCTCACCTCTCTCGTCTGTGCCGCGGACTTGGGTTCAATACTTGACTAATGTAAAAGCAGGTATACATGAAAATACATCATCGTATAGCAGTGACAAAATAAAATAAAATGAAACTGACGTTAACTTAAATTTAGCGCTTTATAATACTAAAATTAAACGGGCTACTAAACTACATACTCGAAAAATTTTTAAATTTTATTTTGGCTGAGCAATCAACGTTCGAAATTTTATTGCAACAATTTTTGGAGCCAAAAGGGTCTAAGTGCGATTGGATCCAGAAAAAAAATTGCCAAAAATCAGCGAGATGTCCTACGAACTTAAGTTTAGCACTTTATTATACTAAAATTAAACGAGCTACAAGACTGTGTACTCGAAAAAATTCTACATGTTCTTTTGGCGGAACAATCAACGTTCGAAATTTTTTTGCAATAATTGTTGGAAATTTTTGCAATACTTTTTGGAAATTTACAGTTATTTTCCATCTGCAGTAAACATCCTTTGAATTAGTTGACTAACCTGCAATCATTTAGAAAGGAATCATTTCAAACGCATTTACCCAGAATTTACAATAAGTAATTTACATTTACCTTAATTATCTCTCCTAGATCCTTTTGGTTCTAAGCCCTTCATATGTGCGTGTACTTTATTTGAGTCAGCATACACATTAGCTCTGCTCTCTCGAAAATAAATTTTTTGGAACACAGCTCATGTGCCTAAGCGAAAAATATACAAATGTGCTTCACGTGTGTGGTTAAATACGAACCCTGTTTTTAAGTCTATTTTCACATACGTTTCGTCGTCCTTAATTTTTATTTGCCAATTTTTTTCATAGTCCAAGAGAACTGCTCTTGACTTCTGTTTTTGAGTTCGTTTTGGAACTTCTTTCATTTTTGTGACTTGCTCATGTGTTGTTTTGACTATTTTGGCAACATTCATTGTTGACATGGATCGATTTTTCCTTAATAGGGGACGTCTGTTGGGTTTAAGCGGTCGCTTCTTGGCTTGTCCTTCACTAAGCCTACTGTAACTAAAATTGGGATTATTCGTCCAAATGTACATACATTTTTACGTAACTCTTCGTTCGTACTAGTTTTTTTTCGCTCTTGAAGGCTTGATTTACAAAGCTAATATACATTTTTAAAAATGTCACGAAACATCAATTGTAAAACGGTTATAGGCTTATTATTCTTTAACAAAATACGAATAGGGAGTTCTAATTCCACGCTAGATTAAGCAGCTCTGCAGTTTCATTTTCATACATCCCTGTCAGAAATAATTAAATTTTAGTTGTTTTGAAAAAATCAAATTTGAAATTTTTGTTTCTCTTAAGAGGCTTATTATCTTAATTTTGGTGTTTTAAAATAAAAAGAACTTAACGTTGACTTTAGAAGCTTTTGCGGTTATTGAAAAAAATATTCCTTTTTCATACTCGTAGTAAAAAAAGAATGTGTACGAGGTTTATAGAGTTTAAGATTACGAATGTACTCTTTTGGCCATATATGCATTTTGTAATAATACCAAATCTCGACAGACACAATTAGCTATATTATTGACGCCACTGTTTATATATATTTTCAAATACTGAAATAAAAACAAGTAAGGAAGGCTAAGTTCGGGTGTAACCGAATATTATTGACTAAGCTGAGAGCTATGGAGACAAAATAAGGGAAAATCACCATGTAGGAAAATGAACCTAGGGTAAACCTGGAATGTGTTTCTATGACATGTGTATCAAATGGATGGTATTAAAGAGTATTTTAAGAGGGAGTGGGCCATAGTTCTATAGGTGGACGCCATTTAGGGATATGGCCATAAAGGTGTACCAGGGCTGACCCTAGAATTTGTTTGTACGATATGGGTATCGAACAAAAGGTGTTAATGAGTATTTTAAAAGGGAGTGGGCCTTAGTTCTATAGGTGGACGCCTTTTTGAGATATCGCCATAAAGGTGGACCAGGGGTGACTCTATAATGTGTTTGTACGATATGGATATCAAATTAAAGGTATTAATGAGGGTTTTAAAAGGGATTGGTTGTAATTGTTTATGTGAAGGCCTTTTCGAGATATCGACCAAAATGTGGACCAGGGTGACCCAGAACATCATCTGTCGGGTACCGCTAATTTATTTATATATGTAATACCACGAGCAGTATTCCTGCCAAGATTCCAAGGTTTCCAAGATTTCGCCCTGCAGAAATTTTGCATTTTCTTCTACTTAATATGGTAGGTGTCACACCCATTTTACAAAGTTTTTTTCTAAAGTTATATTTTGCGTCAATAAACCAATCCATGGTAATGTTTCATACATTTTTTCGTATTTGGTATAGAATTATGGCATTTTTTTCATTTTTCGTAATTTTCGATATCGAAAAAGTGTGCGTGGTCATTTTCGGATTTCGACCATTTTTTATACCAATACAAAGTGAATTCAGATACGTACGTGAACTGAGTTTAGTAAAGATATATCGATTTTTGCTCAAGTTATCGTGTTAACGGCCGAGCGGAAGTACAGACGACCGACTGTGTATAGAAACTGGGCGTGGCTTCAACCGATTTCGACCTTTTTGACAGAAAACAGTTATCGTAGCCACGCCCATTTTGAAAATTTCTTTTATTTTGTTGCACCATATCATTATTTGATTTGAATGTTGACATAATTTACTTATATACTGTAAAGATATTAAATTTTTTGTTAAAATTTGACTTAAAAAATTTTTTTTTTTAAAGTGGGCGTGGTCGTTCTCCGATTTTGCTAGTTTTTATTAAGCATACATATAGCAGTAGGAGTAACGTTCCTGCCAAATTTCATCATGATATCTTCAACAACCGCTAAATTTCAGCTTGCAAAACTTTTAAATTATTTTCTTTTAAAAGTGGGCGGTGCCACGCCCATTGTCCCATTTACTAATTTTCTATTCTGTGTCATAAATTCAACTCACCTACCAAGTTTCATCGCTTTATCCGTCTTTGGTAATGAATTATCGCACTTTTTCGGTTTTTCGAAATTTTCGATATCGAAAAAGTGGGCGTGGTTATTGTCCGATATCGTTCATTTTAAACTCTGAGATGAGTGCCCAGGAACCTACATACCAAATTTCATTAAGATACCTCAAAATTTACTCCAGTTATCGTGTTAACGGGCAGATGGACGGACGGACATGGCTCAATCAAATTTTTTTTCGATACTGATGATTTTTGTATATGGAAGTCTATATCTATCTCGATTCCTTTATATCTGTTACCCAGTCAAAACTAATATAATCTGTGAGCTCTGCTCAACTGAGTATAAAAAATTTTGATCGTTCTATTCCATATAACTGCAATTACGACCCAGCTTAATGTTCATCTTCATATACCTAAGTACATGTATAACATGTGCGCCCATACTCCTGAGTTTCTTTTAACTTCTGTTAATTTTTTTAGGCGCAATATAAAGGAAAAACAAAAGGCATTTGTCGGAAATTTGTAAAATTATAAATATGATTATATTATCCGTGTGAATGGAATTTTGTAAACAAAATAGAATACCACTACACGTACACGCAGTAAATTTATTTAAGCGTAAATTTGATTAATCAGTCTACATATAATACTGAAATGATTAAGTAAATGACGATGAAAAATTTTAGGCTGAGACTAATGAAATTGCTATAATGAATATAAGATTAAATAATACAGCCTAAATTATACAACTTAAGATTATGAAAATGAAAATTTTTAGACGTGGGATGTGAATATATAATTAGGTGTAAGTTGTCGCCCGCAATTGAATTCAAATTTTTGTTACATCATAAAATAATAAAACATGCTTAGCAATTCGAGGAGTCGATAAGCGCAAATCATAGCTTCCGCAATCCAGTTTTCAACCTCACCTACGCAAAGCGAATCCTGTTACAAATGGGAATGTATCATATACATATTTAGCAGTCGAGGCTGTGGCGACCTCAAGACAATCATGAAATTAGTGGGTGGGGGAAGGATGGCCTAAAAGGTTCAATGTGGTCGTATTTAATCATTCTTGAGACGGTCGAACTAGAACCTTAATTGTGCTTGTTACTGGAACGTACAGGATATATCCCGAAACCCTCGGGGAGTTATCGCTACAAAAACAACAACAACATCAGAAGATCTCGGGAATCAAATGAAAATTTTTTAAAAATCAAATTAAATCTTTTTTTAAACCTAATGACACTTGTTTAATTTCCACTGAAACTTTCTTTAGTTTATGAGATCGACAGGTTTTACTTACTTACTTACTTACAACAATCTCTTGGCCGGGGCATCATCTTTCATTCGCATAACATGGCCTAGCCAGCGCAGCCGCTGCGTTTTAATTGGCTGGACTATGTTGATGTCTGCGTATAGCTCCTACAGCTCATCATTAAAACTTCTTCAGTTTTCGCCAACGCGTAGAGGCCCATAAATCTTTCGAAGAACTTTTCTCTCGAAAACTCCCAAAGCCGCTTCATCTGCTGTTGTCATGATCCATGTTTCTGCCCCATATAGCAGGATGGGTACGATAAGTGACTTGTAGAGTATGATTTTCGTTCGCCGAGAGAGGACTTTTCTTTTCAATTGCCTACCTTGTCCAAAGTAGCATTTATTGGCAAGATTGATCCTTCGCTGGATTTCAGTGCTGATGTTGTTGCTAGTGTTGATGCTGGTTCCCAAAAAACGAAGTCTTTTACTATTTCGAAATTATATATGCCATCAGTAGCGTGGTTGCCAAGGCGGGTATGCACTGACTCTTTGCTTAATGGCAGCAGGTACTCCGTTTTGTCCTCATTCACCATCAAACCCATCTTTACCGCTTCTCTTTCCAGTTTGGAGTAAGCAGAACTAACAGCGCGGGTGTTAAGGCCGATTATATCAATGTCATCAGCATATCCCAGTAATTGGACGCTTTAATAGAATATTGTTCCAGTGCGGTAAATTTCTGCAGCTAGTATAATTTTCTCCAGCATCAAATTAAAGAAATCGCACGATAGGGGGTCACCCTGTCTGAAACCACATTTAGTTTCGAACGGCTCGGGAGGTCCCTCCCAATTCTGACTAAGCTGATGGTGTTGCTCAACGTCATTTTGCACAGTCGTATAAGTTTTGCGGGGAAACCAAATTCAGGCATAGCGGCATATAGGCAGCTCCTTTTCGTGCTGTCGAAGGTGGCTTTGGAGTCGATGAAGAGGTGATGCGTGTCGATTCTCTTTTCACGGGTTTTTTGCAAGATTTGGCGCATTGTGAAAATCTGGTCGATGGTGGATTTACCAGGTCTCAAGCCGCACTGATAAGGTCCAATCAGCCGGATCACGGTGGACTTCAATCTTTCGCACAATACACTTGAAGGGACCTTATATGCGATATTAAGAAGGCTGATTCCACGATAGTTGGTGCATTTTGCAGTATCCCCCTTCTTGTGGCCTATGCAAAGATCACTTAAATTCAAGTCATCGGGCATGCACTCGTCCGCCCATATTTTGCTAAGAAGCTGCTGCATGCGCCTTACCAACTCCTGAATAGCTCCGCAGGCAATCCACCAGCGCCCACGGCCTTATTGTTTTTCAATCTGGTTATTACTATTCTAACTTCGTCATAATCGGGCGGGGGGACATATATTCCATCATCATCGATTGCGGGATCGGGTTCTTCATCTCTGCGCAGTGAATCGCTGCCTCCATTTAGGAGAGCAGGGAAGTGTTCCCTCCATAATCTAAGCACTCTCGGGACATCAGTTACAAAGGTCGCCGTTTTCGTTCCTACAGGAGCTTGCTCCTGGTGGATAGCAGCTCAAGCTCCTCGCACTCACGCCTTTCTGCTTCTGCTTTTTTCTTCCTGAAAAGGCACATCGCTTCCCTTTCGACAGGTTTTGGCCTTGCTATATCATTCAATTGATAGCCTGCATACTTCTTATCTCAGCTTTTTGAAAAGAGCTTATTTAAGATTATATTTGAAGAACACCCTGTCTAAATTCAAAATTGTCATATCAGAGTATGAATTGAATTCCATCTAATGTAAGATGTGGCATTAATGGCAGAACCTCTGATAAAGAGCGTTTCGCAAACCAAATTCTGAGTAAGGGTATTTTGGAAAAGATATTAATTTGGTTTAAAAAAGGTTTATTTGATTTAAAAGCATATAATTTGATTTTAAAAAGTTTCAGTTGACTTGAAAAAAGTTTCATTTTACATGAGAAAAGTTTCATTTAATTTGAAAGAAATTTCATGTGATTTTCAAAAAGTTTTATTTGATTTGAAAAAAGTTTAATTTAATTAGAAAAAAAATTCTTTTGATTTGAAAGAGTTTCATTTTATATGAAAACAAGTAAAGAAGGTTAAGTTCGGGTGTAACCGAGCATTACATACTCAGTTGAGAGCTATGGTGACAACATAAGGGAAAATAACCATGTACGAAAATGAACCGAGGGTAACCCTGGAATGTGTTTGTATGTATATAATGAAAGGTATTAAAGATTATTTTATGAGGGAGTGGGTCATAGTTCTATAGGTGGACGCCGTTTCGAGATATCGCCATAAAGGTGGACCAGGGGTGACCCTAAAATTTGTTTGTACGATATGGGTATCAAATGAAAGGTGTTAATGAGTATTTTAAAAGGACGTGGGGCTTAGTTCTATAGGTGGACGCCTTTTCGAGATATCACCATAAGGGTGGACCAAGAGTGACTCTAGAAAGTGTTTGTACGATATGGGTATCACATCGATGGGTACGATATCGGTATCGAAAAGTGGGCGTGGTCATAGTCGGATTTCGGCCATGTTTTATACCAATACAAAGTGAGTTCAGATAATTACGTGAACTGAGTTTAGTAAAGATATATCTATATCTATACTTTTTTGTAAAAATTTGACTTTAAAAAAATTTTTTTTAAGTGGGCGTGGTCGTTCTCCGATTTTGATAATTTTTGTTAATCATTTACAGTAATAAGAGTAACGTTCCTGGCAAATTTCATCATGATATCTTCAACAAATGCCAAATTACAGCTTGCAAAACTTTTAAATTACCTTCTTTTAAAAGTGGTCGGTGCCACGCGCGTTGTCCAAAATTTTAATGATTTTCTATTCTGCGTCATAAGTTGAACTCACCTACCAAGTTTCATCGCTTTATCCATTCTTTGGTAATGAATTATCGCACTTTTTCGGTTTTTCGAAATTTTCGATATCGAAAAAGTGGGCGTGGTTATAGTCCGATACTGTTCATTTTAAATAACGATCTGAGATGAGTAATCAGGAGCCTACATACCAAATTTCATCAAGATGCCTCAAAATTTAATCAAGTCATCGTGTTAACGGGCGGACGGACGGACGGACATGGCTCAATCGAATTTTTTTTCGATACTGATGATTTTGATATATGGAAGTCTATATCTATCTCGATTCCTTTATATCTTTACAACCAACCGTTATCCAATCAAAGTTAATATACTCTGTGAGCTCTGCTCAACTGAGTATACAAATTTCTAAGATCAGCAGGCCGATATAACAACAAAAATTGGAAAAAATTTCATTTGATATCAAACATTTTTATTTAATTTGAAAAAAGTTTAATCTGATTTGAAAGAAATTTAATGCAGTTTGAAAGAAGTTTAATTTGCTATGGAAAGTTTCATTTCTTCATTTGAATAAAGTTTCACTTTATTTGAAAAAACTTTCATCTCATTTGAATAAAGTTTCATTTTATCTGAAAAAGTTTCATTTGATATGAAAGTAGTTTAATTTGATTAGAACAAATAGTTTCGATTCGATGTAAAAAAAGTTTCATTTTATTTAAAAAAATCTTTATTTGTTTACTAAAAAGCCTCACTTGATTTAAAAAAAGCTTCGTTCGGTTTGAAAAACTTTCATTTAATTT
The DNA here is from genome assembly GCF_040869045.1 of Eurosta solidaginis. Classification (NCBI taxonomy): domain Eukaryota; kingdom Metazoa; phylum Arthropoda; class Insecta; order Diptera; family Tephritidae; genus Eurosta; species Eurosta solidaginis. The sequence continues at coordinate 28,950,255 of NC_090319.1, forward strand.
GAAAAAAGTTTAGTTGATTTGAAAAGTTACTTTTATTTGAAGATATTTCATTTAATTTGAAAGGAGTTAAGCTTGATTAAAAAAGTGGTTTCATTTAAAAAAGTTTAATTTTAAAAAAGTTTTTAGATCTTATTTTATTTGAAAAATTTTCATTCGATTTTAAAGGTTTCATTTGATTTGAGTAAATTTTAGTTTGATTTGAAATAGAGTTTCACTTGATTTGAAAAAAATTTTATTTGACTCGAAAGAAGTCAAATTTGCTATATATAAATATATTTGTTTTGTTTGCTTGTATTAAAAAAAAAAAAATTCAGTTTATAATAAACCTAAAGAAAGGGTAAAATATTCATTGCTTTTTATTCAATTAAAACAATATCTAAAAGAAAATCTTTTAAAATTACGTCGTGAAAGTAGATTTGCTTCAGGTTTAATTTAATTATTACAAATAGTTAAATATCTATCTCTAGAAATCTTTCAACCTTTTCAGACAATTCTATCCAGCTAATAAATAGCACAACTTACGCATAAGCGCCCAAACATAAAGAGTTATATGTAACTAAGCCAATAAAAAGCAAGTAACAAAATTTATTTGCCAACCTTTCTAGTTTTTTCATTGAAATACCCACCAAAATTCTGCGCCTTTGCTACTTTAAGTACAACAACAATTTCCATATATAATGTGCATTGTATATTTGGGCCAGTCAAATTGGCGAAACGATTTTATAGACTTTCAGGAAATTTTCAACAAAAGTAGTTTATGTTTGTTATTTTACTTCTGCTTTCAAAGGTTTAGGTTGTTTCCACATATTTTTACTCAAAGATAGCGACGTAGAGAACTAAACCGAGAGGACTAACCCAGCGGGTTAGGGGTCTTCGAATATACCCTTGACTGGTGCGCCTGTCGTAAAAGGCAACTAAAGTAGCAAATTTATTCAAGGGGTTGTGTAGCGCAACCCTTTCAAGGGGTTGCCAGCGCAATATATAGCTTCTCCAAACCAATTATTAAACTCACCTACCCGTGGCGAATCCTGTTTCTTTAACAGCCGATATTCTGGCGACCACAAGTTCCTTATGAATCTAGGGGGGTGTGAGGGCTGTATGGCCTAGAAGGTTTCATGTGGTCATACCAAATCGTTCCCGAGGTGGTCCGGCTAGTACCTTAATGGCGCTTGGTAGCGGAATGTACCTGATCTGCATCCAGAAAAGGACCATCAACATCGATAACCTCCCCAAAGCCTTGGGGGAGTACCCTTAGCTCTACAACAACAACAAAAACAACAACAATTACAACTAAACCGATATCTCAATTGCTAATGACGCAGTATATTTTCCACCACGTGACTATGACCAAGTGAGGAGCTCGATGAAGAAGGTTAAAAGTAAGAAAGCTCTAGGTAATGACTAATTATGCTCTAATTTGTTTCAAGTAAACAGAAGAAGAGCTTGAAATGGTGTTTCAACTCCTACTCAAAATATAAGTAGTCCGACGAGCGCATGCAACCAGTATGGAAATTAAACACTCACAAGAATGGTTATCTCATAAACCGCGTAAATTACCGCGGAATCAACCAGAGAAAAAGGAACGATTTGACATTACCAGTACTGCTGAAGACCAGGCGAACCGAGTTTCGAACAGATTTGATCGACGTAAAAAAGATACTCGTATGTTCTTGATATAAATATGATTTTACTGTAAAGCTAGTACGACTGTTACGATATTAAGCAAAGCAATCAGCTTCAAAGGGATTAGTAAACAGCTCTCGGAACAGGTCGAGATCAAACTAGCTTCGTGCTTTTTCTTTTATCTGTTGCCGGAGAAGATGATTCTCATAGCAAATTTGACCGAAATGTTATATGAGCTCACATTGGGAGTCGGTATGGGAAGCAGAATTCACAGCGAAACAGCGAAAACAGTGTTAGCTGAGAAATCAAACACAGAATAACTTTTGCAACAAGTGCAGCTTTTAAAAAGCAGGCAACTGAAAGTTAAAGTATTTTCTCAACGAACAAAAATCACGGTCTACAAGTCGCTTATAGTACCTGTTTTGATGTATGGTTCGGAATAACGTGTGATAGATTTGTGGTCCTGCTCGTTATGCCAACGGAAAGTACCGAGGGAGGTATAATGATAAGCTGTGTTAAGCTTTAGGCAGATATGAAGATGGTGCAGCACATAAAAGCCCCTCTTGGCACCAGTAATCGCGAAAAAAGGATAGCTGGTATGACTTGCAAGGGCTTAAATCGCTTTGGCTGTTGAGCTCTAATTAATGATGAATGGGAGGTTGTAATAAGAACGTCTACCTTCCGAGTAAACCAATATTATAGGTTATAAATATATACCTTTAATTTAGGACTATTTTTTTTATATTATCGCTCCAAGGAGACTATTTTTAGCATTAAAATTGCATTTTGTACATTACTGTTATTTCAGTATTAAAACATGGGCTTAAAATTTCTTTCATAAGGAATAAAAATAGCCATGAAAAAGATTTGTAATAATTTAAAATTTACTTTTCATAATTAAATGGCCAATGCATGGCAAATGCATTAAAACCTACACAACTGCATGTTTATTAGATCGGATCGTAAAATGTAGAGGTTTATGGAGACCCAAAACATACAAGTTTTTGAAACAGGAAATGATATAAATATTTAAACGTCTAAGATCACAAGGGCGCCAGATGCCGCATCAAAAAGATATCGATCATCTATCGTAAGGTTATAGATTCGTTATCGAAAAATTATCGATTTTTTATTAAAAACTTATACATTTTTTCGAAAAACATATCGGTTTGTCATCTAAAAGTTATCAATTTGGTTTACACAAGTCGATAACAAGCCGATGAGGAACACATAACTCGACGTTGATTTCGCTTTTAATACACGCTCAAACATTTTAGTCTATTTTTTAAACCTAGAAAAGTTTACTTTCTTTATACTACTGTTACAACTACAAATTAGTTGTAAGCATTTCTAGGGTACCTTATTTTAATTTTACTCCAGATACTTGAAAAATATAGTTTCCGATGAAAAGTTTAAAACTAAAACCAAAAAGTTTTACACATATCGTGTTTTTATACATTTTGCTCTATATTATAAACTATGAGAGAATAAACTCACGTTTATTTTGGTTTCAATTTTAATCCAGAAGTTTAAATAAAATAATAAAAAAAAAAAATTAAGTTAAACGGTTTTATTGAAAAAAATACTTAAATTAAGTAATAATAATACTATAAGCTAAAAATAATTAGGTAAGTCCTAAGTACTAGTCATCACACTCCTCATACATCTAGGGCGTTGATCAGACAATTAAATAAAAGCATTGGGCGCGTGAAATCTCTAAAAATGTTAGGCGCAGTTTAACCTGATTAAGGATCAGTTGGTTCTACTTATGGCTATCAATAGAAATTTGACGCGTCCAACGCTTTTATTTAATTGTCTGACCAACGCCCTAGATTGATAAGGAGTGTGATGACTAGTACTTAGGACCTACCTAATTATTTTCTAGCTTTTCGTATTATTATTACTTCATGCAAGTATTGTTTTCAATAAAACCGTTTAACCAAAATTTTTTTTGTTTTAATAATTTGGGAAAAATTTAAATAACGTGACATCAGGACGAACAAGGCGACAGCTGTTTCGATTATACCTTGCAAATCTCTTCAAAGCCTTTTCTCCCGGGAGTGGGATTTGAACTCCCACTCCTACGATGGCTGAAGTGTTAAAACGCATTCAGCCACGCCATGCCTTAGTTGTTGTAAACCTTATCCCAATTGCCTTCTTTGCATATTTTTCTCTATTCATAGTCCATACTTCGCATGGCATCATATGGTATAGTTATGCGTTGGTAAGGCAGTTTTCAAAGAAACTTGTTGTTGTTTTTGTTCTATTTATAGAAATACAACGAAACCAATGTTGTCCATTTGTATGAATTTATTTAATAATTTTGGAAAAATTTAAGCAACGAAAAAAAAAATGCTTCAAATAAATGTTTTCATACATTTAAAGCAATAAGGGTAATCCCCACCTAAATTTCGTACAAATAGACAACATTGGTTTCGTTGTAGTTCTATAAATAGAACAAAAACAACACTAGGTTTCTTTGAAAACCGCCTTATCATTGCATAACTTCACTATATGAAGAAGTTTGAACTATGAATAAAGAAAAATATGCAAAGAAGGCAAATGGGATAAGGTGTACAACAACTAAGGCATGACGTAGCTGAATGCATTTGTAACACTTCAACCATCGTAGGAGTGACGGTTCAAATCCCACTCCCCGGAGAAAAGGCTTTGAAAAGATTTACAAGGTTTAATCGAAACAGCTGTCGCCTTGTCCATCCTGATGTCATGTTGTTTAAATTTTTCCCAAATTATTAAATAAATTATATTTTAAAAATTGTTTTAAATAAATGATTTCATACATTTAAGGCTATAAGGATAATCCCCGCTTAAAAATTAAATTTTTTTTAATTATTTTATTTTCAAGTTTTTAGTTTTTATTTAATTGCCTATTATTTCTCATTCTATGTAGTTCATTTTGTGACTTATTATTAAAAGGACTCTTTCCTGAGAATTTGTTACAATCTAAGTCCTCAATCCTTCCGAAGACCTTACTCGACTCGGCGCCACGTATGCTTGTCCGTCCTTGAACTCCAGAGTATTTTGATGTCACTTCTACCGTACAGTATGTAATATTTTTTCCAAATATTAGCCAAATCGGACAACAAATACGATTTTTTGAAACATTTCGATCAATGCGCCACCTATCGGAATTTTTTTCTTATTGTTCCATTGTCATCGAGTTCTGAACTATATTCCAAGTTTCAAGTTTCGGGAAGGTACTTAAATTTTAATTACAAAATCCGTTCACAACGGCCTTCCGGTCTGTCAAGTCAAGCAAAATAAAACTGTTTAAAAAATGGAAATTCTCTGGAATAAAATTGAACCAAAATGTCTCAATTCATGAACGGTCGTATGAGCTCATTTTGTTTTAGACTTTCGTTCAGATATGTGACCAAAAGATAAAATTCAAACCAAAACTCTCCACCGTCTACCAAGCGTGCACTTTTTCACAACTTTTTCACAAGGGTATTATAACTTTGGTTAGATAACGGTAGTATTTAAGTTATTCAACCACTATAAGCTTGTACACGATGCTATGCTCTTGAAATCTTGTCTGAAATATTTTCACATAGGGTCATCCCCATTGGTAATGTACAGAAGAATGTTTTTACATAGACCAGTCCTAATGTCTGTACATGTATGTATATACCTGTGAATGTGTATGTATGTTTACTTATGTCCATATTTTGATGCTTTCAATAGTAGCCCACAGCTAGTCTAATTTAAAATGATATGCACGTAAGTCGCAAAAGAAAGAAAAAAAAAAAAACAAGTAAGGCTAGGTTCGGGTGTAATCGAACATTACATACTCAGCTGAAAGCTTTGGAGACAAAATAAGGGAAAATCACCATTTAGTAAAATTAACCTTGGGTAACCCTGGAATGTGTTTGTATGACATGTGTATCAAATGAAAGGTGCTAATAAGTATTTTAAAAGGGAGTGGACCTTAGTTCTATAGGTGGACGCCTTTTCGAGGTATCGCCATAAAGGTGGACCAGGGGTGACTTTATAATGTGTTTGTACGATATGGGTATCAAACTAAAGGTATTAATGAGCGCTTTCAAAGGGAGTGGCCCATAGTTGTTTATGTGAAACCGTTTTCGAGATATCGACCAAATGTGGACGAGGGTGACCCAGAACATCGCCTGTCGGGTACCGCTAATTTATTTATATATGTAATACCACAAAGAGTATTCCTGCCTATATTCCAAGGGCTTTTAATTTCGCCCTGCAGAACTTTTTCATTTTCTTCTACTTAATGTGGAAGGTGTCACACCCATTTTTTTGTTTTTGCTAAAGTTATATTTTGCGTCAATAAACCAATCCAATTACCATGTTTCATCGCATTTTTTTCATTTTTCGTAATTTTCGATATCGAAAAAGTGGGCGTGCTCATAGTCGGATTTCGGCCATTTTTTATACCAAAATAAAATGAGTTCAGATAAGTACGTGAACAAAGTTTAATAAAGATATATCGATTTTTGCTCAAGTTATCGTGTTAACGGCTGAGCGGAAGGACAGACGGTCGACTGTGTATAAAAACTCGGGCGTGGCTTCAACCGATTTCGCCCATTTTTACAGAAAAGTGTTATCGTCATAGAAGCTATGCCCCTAACAAATTTCAAAAGCATTGCTAAATTTTTGTTCCACTTATGACATTAAAAGTATTCTAGACGAATTAAATGGAAAAGAGCGGAGTCACGCCCATTTTGAAATTTTCTTTTATCTTTGTATTTTGTTGCACCATATCATTACTGGCGTTGGATTTTGACATAATTTACTTATATACTGTAAAGATATACATTTTTTTGTTAAAATTTGACTTAACAATTTTTTTTTTAAAGTGGGCGTGTTTGTCATCCGATTTTGCTAGTAATAGGAGTAACGTTCCTGCCAAGTTTCATCATGATATCTTCAACGACTGCCAAATTACAGCTTGCAAAACTTTTAAATTACCTTCTTTTAAAAGTGGGCGGTGCCACGCCCATTGTCCAAAATTTTCCAAATTTTCTATTTTTCGTCATGTACCTACCAAGTTTCATCGCTTTATTCGTCTTTGCCAATGAATTATCGCACTTTTTCGGTTTTTCGAAATTTTCGATATCGAAAAAGTGGGCGTGGTTGTAGTCCGATTTCGTTCATTTTAAAAAACGATCTGAGATGAGTACCCAGGAACCTACGTATCAAGTTATTGTGTTTACGGACGGACGGACGGACGGACATGGCTAAATGAATTTCTTTTTTCGCCCAGATAATTTTGATGTATAGAAGTCTATGTCTATCTCGATTAGTTTATGCCGTTACGTATTACCGTTATGCGAACAAAGTTAATACACTCTGCGAGCTCTGCTCAGCTGAGTATAACAAACATAAATTGCTGATAAGAGCGAACAAAACCCCAATGAAACATTTTGAAAGGCATTGTGGTAAACGAATTGAACTGAAAGGATTCAGTGAATACGTTAATGATAAATCACTTAAATTGGCCGCTTCCGTTACGTGTAAATAAATTGCTAGGTATTCAGTTGTTTCAATCGATATGCTCTTATGTATGTGTGCTTGTGTATGTGTAAATAAATGCCACATACTACGCGCATTTACTTTGATATATCGTAATTTGTTCATTTGACTATGGGAACAATAAAAAATATTATTTTTAAGCATATTTATAATTAGTTTAATCTACGCCCTAATGGCATAAAAAAAAAAATAAATATTTTAAATATGTTATATTTATAAATATAACAACAAGTAAGAAAATTCAAGTTAAAATGAATGCTATATAAAAGCTGTGGGTTCTCATACAACTCTTTAAATGAAAATCGATGAGAAATGCTACGAAGATCAAATAAAATAAGTAAGGACGGGACCATAGTCGGCGGTGGGCAGAGATTAAGGTAGTATTTTTACCAAAGCTAGAGAAACTGCCCTCGTCGTATCCACCAATAAGCCTGAGCTCAGTTCTCCTAAAGGTTATGGAGAAAATTTGTGAAAATAAAAGAAAATGGGAGCGAAATGTATATGAGGACATGCTTATGCAAGCTAAAATTTCTTAGGCGCATACATTAAGGTGATCTCTCAAAATCAATAGTAAAATTCATAGTCAAATCATAGAAAACATTTCATATTTTATAACATCATATCGTTAAGTAATATCATATGAAATGATGTTGCTAAATGATACAAGCTAAATATATCAAATCTGATGGTATGAAATCAAAAATTAATACCATACGACAAAATGCTATGAATCATATCAAATTTGAGCAAACATTCGATATTTTATAAAATCGTTTCGTATCAAATTAAATCATATGATGTGGAATGATGTTAAACTCACCGAGGTCACATTAAACCAAACTAATTTAATGGAAATATTGATATAGTGTGAGAAAAGCAAAATATGTATATTAGATCTGATTTAAGACAATCAAAAATTAATAAAATATGTCAAATTCTATTCAAACTATATCACATCATAAGAAATGATGCAAATGCATTGATGTCACATCAAATCTAACAGATTGGTATTGTATGATCAAAGCTTAATATATGCGATATCTGATAAAAAATGGAAAGTCAATATTATATTCCAAAATCTAAGCGTAATATAAAATCTGAGCAAATATTCCATGTTTTGAAATCGTGTGAAATGACGTCAAATCGATTTTATCAAATCTGATAAAATAAAATTAAAAGTTAATATTATATGACGAAATCTAAATATACTTATGAAGTCTGAAGAAGCATTCCATATTTTATAACATCGTATCACATCGAGGTAAGTCCTACCATAGGAGATGATATCAAAACAAATCAAATAACAATATTTATATCGTAATATCAAATCGGATAAAAAAAATTCAAAATTAATTTTATACGATGAAATTCTAAATATATATCTTATCTGATAAAAAAATTTCAATTAATATTATACGCCAATATCTAAGTGTCATGTCAAATCGAACATAGATTTCATATTTTACAAAATCATGTCATATCATATATGTAAAGTCATATGATGTCAAACCCATTGAGGTCACACCATATCAAACAAACTAAGTGCAAATGTTGGAGTCGTATGATTAGAGCTAATTATGTTAGATCCAGTTAAACAAAATCAAAAATTAATATTAAAAGCTAAATTATAAATGATCCGAAGAAACATTTCATATTTTTTAACATCAAGGCAAACTATGTCACAATATAAGAAATGATGTCAAATCCATTGACTAACACCAAATCAAATCAAATCAAATCAAAGAAAATATTCATATCGTATGACCAAAGCTAAATATATCAATTTTGATGAAAAAAAAAAAAAAAATCGAAAGTTAATATTATATGGCAAAATATAAATATCATATCAAATTTGAAAAAACATTCCATGTTTTACAAATCATGCTAAATAAATATGCCATAATAATAAATCATCCATACGAAATTATGTCAAACACATTGATGTCAATAAAAACAAATTAAATGAATAGCTTGATATCGCATGACGAAATTCAAATATTTTAAATCTGATAAAACAAGATCAAAAACTAACATTAAATAATAACATATGAATATACATACAGTGAGTGTCACCTTATTTGATGCAGCCACAAAAATAACATTTAAACGCCCATAACTTTTGAACCAAAAAAGATATTTTGAAAAATCAATAGGTTTATTAAAAGTAGCATTGTTTTCTACTTAAAACACATGCCATGTATTAAAAATGTCTCACTTAATCCTTTCAAACCAGTAAAAAATTATAAACCAGTATATTTCATATGAGCAGCTTATTTGATGCACTCAGCTTTTAATGGTAGTGATAACGTTACTTTGACCTTTTTGGTAAAAAAAAATGACTGTCCCTAAAATTATTGCTTTTCGATTGAATTAGTAGATTTTTTAAGAACAAACTAATTTTTAGAAAATGGAACGATGCGCCAGTGTAGATCAGCGAGAGTTGGTATTTCACCACTTCAAGAACTGGAAAAGTCACCGCTCAATAGCTGAATGGTAAATATTCCATCGTCTACAGTTCAGCACATAAGCCAACAGTTTTTAAAAGAAAACCGTGTAAAAATCAAAGTGTAGAGAACGCCTATTAAAATACTTACACAAACTGAAGACCAATATATCGTTAGAAAAATTTATGAAAATTCCAAATTGTGGGCACATAAATTGGCTGATCAAATGAAAAACATCCTTGGGAAAGAATGTAGTGCATCAACAATCCGGAGTATCTTACGGTCACATGATTTTCATGGTCGAATTTCACTCAAAAAGCCGTTCACAAATTCAAAAAATAAGGTTGGTCGTTTGAAATTCGCCAAAACACACCTTTTGAAGGATTCGACATTTTGGAAAACTGTAATATTTTCTGATGAGACCAAGTCTAATATATTTGGGTCGGAGGGAAGGTTGATGGTTTGGCGTAAACCCAACAAACCACTTGATTCGAAGAATTTACGTGCTTCAGGCTGGATGGATAAGAACATGTATCTTAACATTGTAAAAGAAACTAGCTTCAAAGTGCTGAAAAACTGGGTCTGCGGAGCAACTTTAGATTTTATCAATACAATGAACCGAAACATAAATCAGGAATTGCGCAGCAGTGGTTGATGTGGAATTGTCCCCACGTAATGGAACCACCAGCGCAGTCACCTGAATTAATTGTCATTGAGGATATATGGTCCCTACTAGAAACAGATATCCGAAAACACCATATTTCTAGCAAAGAAACCCTCAAAGCAGCACTTCTCGAAGAATGGTCAAAAATTTCACCGAATTTAACCGAAAAACTTGCCAGTTCAATGGAGGATCATCTGAAATCAGTTATCTCACAAAAGGGTTACCAGACAAAGTACTTATAAATTCAAGAATTCGTTTTCGTTTCACTCTTTTATTGCTGCATCATATAAGCTGCTCATGTGAAATATACGGCTTTTCATTACTTTTGGGTTTTTAAGGACTAAATATGGAACATCTAGCACTTGAAATGATTTTTTAAATAAAAAACAATGCTAATATTACTATGCTTTTTAATTTTTTTGAATATCTTTTTTTAATCAAAAGATATAGGCTTTGAAAGATTATTTTTTTGACTGCATCAAATAAGATGACACTCACTGTACATATAAAATCTGAAGAAAAATGTAGTATTTAATATTTTCATCATATAAAATTAAGGTCACTTGAAAACATGCCACTGAAAAAGTACCCTAATATGCGTATATACATACACAGTTCTTATATACATAGGTTACTGGTAGGTAAGTAAAGTAAGAAGATAGCGGAAACCATTCACGATTTCTATTGCAAAAGACGCATTACAATTTAAAGCAAATGTGTAAAGATATCCATTACGTACATATATACTTGTACAAGGAAACCGATTTTATAAAAATTATTCATCATCGCTTCTCATTGAAAAAACCGTCTGATTACCAAATGCTCTTGAGTACGAAGACCTAAAGAAGTGGAATAGTTTTGAACAAAAAAAACAAAAAAATTGAATTGATTGAATTGAGCCACCAGAGTGATCACTACACCGCAAACAAATAGGTTAACAATAACTGAGCGGTTTCGGTTCCGGGATCTGTTACAATTCCGGATTTTTATTCCCTTCCAGTTCCGGTTACTATTCCAGTTTCACTTCCGGTTTCTATTCCAGTTCCGATTTTTATTCCTATACCGCCCTCTGCTTCAGTTACGGTTTCTATTCCAGTTCTAGTTCCGTTTTCGATCCCAGTTCCGGTTTTTATTATTGTTGTGACTTCTGCTCCAGTTACGTTCTCTATTTCAATTCTGTCTCCGGTTACGTTTTCATTCCAGTTGCGGCTTTGATCAGGTTTCGGTTCCAGTTCCGCTTTTGGTCAGGACCCAGTTTCTATTCCGGTTTTATTCCTGTACCGACTTATGTCCCAGTTACGGGTTTAACTCCAGTTGCGTTTCGATTAGGTTTCGATTTCAGTTTCGGTTTTAATCAGGATTCAGTTCCGTTTTCTATTCATGTAGAGATTTCTGTTCCAGTTACGTTTTCTGCTTTAGTTCTGGTTCCGGTTACGTTTTGATACCAGTTGCGGCTTTGATCAGGTTTGGTTTCAGTTCCGCTTTTGGTCAGGCCCCAGCTTCAGTTCCGGTTTTTATTCCTGTACCGACTTTTGTTCCAGTTACGGTTTTAATTCTAGTTGCGGTTCCGATCAGGTTTCAATTTCAGTTCTGGTTTTGATCAGGATTCAGTTTTAGTTCCGGCTTTTATTCCTACACCAATTTCTTTTCCAATTACGTTTTCTACTACAGTTCTGGTCCCGATTGCGTTTCGATTCCAGTTGCTATATGGTTTCGATAAGGTTTCGGGTTCAGTTCCTGTTTGTGTTTCGATTCCAGCTATGGTTTTCATCAGAATTCAGTGTCAGTTCCGATTATCTTCCATTTCTGGTCCCAGTTATGATCCAGTTTTCCTCCATTTTCGGATTTGATAGCATGTTGGATGCTATGTTTTTGGTCCCAGTTTGGCTTAGTTTTTCTTCAGTACTGTCAATACTCTTGCTAGAAAGGAAAAGGAAAAGAAGGCCACAATTGTCTTATGCTGTTTCAGCGACAAACGCTAGAGACTTTAACAGTTGGTAGTATACTTTCTTATAGAGATGATGATCACGTCGATTCTGCTTTATGATCTCTCAGACTACCAACTCCATACATTTTTAAACTCTCAAGGTTTAGTATTGATTTCATACAATTATTGTTACTACTATGAAAATTTTATTAAATGTAGTTAGTAGCTTTTACCGACGTATTATTTAAAGCTATATCTATCAGCAAAGCTACCGTCGTATTCCTTGTTTGTCTTCTAGCAGTTATGACACTTTTTTGTTGTGCTTTCTATGTTTGCATGCTAGTAGATATGTGTTTGTAAATAGTTGTGGTTTTGATAGCAGCATTGCTTAAAGCATTTTATAGCTGCCGCTTTCTTGCCATTTGCTTGCGTTAAAATGCACCTTTATGCGTTTGTGTAGAGCAAGTAAACAATAAAAGTTAGTAGCTTCGAGCAAAATCTTTTCCATTGAAACACAAAAGCATATAAAAATGCGTATTTATTTACCTTCATTAATTTATGTGGCTGCGTTGGTATGCAATAACTGCTCTTGTGTATGTATGTATGTTTATACTCATATGTGTAAGTATATTTACATTTGTTAGTAGACAAAACATATTTAAAGTTTTATTACTTAACCGTTTTTTTGGTTTTGGTTTTGCATAAGAAAATTTATTAACCTTGCGTCATTATAGCACACCATTTTAACTTGTTTTAATTACATAAAATCAAGCATATTGAAGTTAATATGTGATGACCTCTTTTAGTTTAACATTAGGATGGTATTAATTTGTAACGTTGTGAGTTTGAATTGCAGATACTATTTTACAAACCGGTACTACTTAGTACAGCTTAAAAACAAGACTTAATAAAAATGGGTTTTCAAAATAGAGGGGTTTGAAAATTTGATGTTTCTTTCATACGTACATATTGATCTACATTTCAGACCTTTAATAAAAATGAAATGGTATGTTAAGTTTGTCACAAGTCTCAAAATTGTAAGTCCTTTAAGGAAAATAGATAGACCCACCATTAAGTACACCGAAATTATCAGGATGAAGAGCTGAGTTAATTTAGCAATGGCCGTTCGTCCGTCTGTCTGTTTGAACGCAAACTAGTCCCTAAATTTTTGAGATATATGATGAAATTTTGTTAGCGGGTACATTTTGGCGTCGGATTAAACATTTCTCAGAATCGACCGAATCGCACCACTATAGCATACACTCCTCATACAACGGCTTTTCCAGAAAAGAGGTCTTTATGTAATATCTTCGTCAATCACCAGTTTGAAGCTTCACATTTTACCAAAAGCTTAAATACACAACATATTATTTATGTATGAAAAAATAATAGAGATGGATGGTTTATATAGCATGAACAACCGATTGTTCAGATTAGAAACTTTTCGTAATTTCTGGTCAATTTTAACAGCTACAATACGTCATACATTGTTCAAATAAGTATTTCGTGATCAAAGCTATTTCATGCAGACAACAACAAACGTGAAACTTAGCGTAAGGATTGTCTATCTATTTTTATACCTTTCATGAAATTGAAATGGTATATTAACTTCGTCACGAATCTCAAAATTTTAAGTCCTTTAAGGAAAATAGATAGACCCACCATTAAGTACATCGAAATTATCAGGATGAAGAGCTGAGTTAATTTATCAATGTCCGTCTGTACGTCTGTCTGTTTGTATGCAAACTAGTTCCTCAATATTTGAGATATCTTTATAAAATTTGGCGAGCGGGTATATCTGGGTGTACGATTAGACAGTTGTCGGAACAGGCAGGATCGTATCACTATAGCATATATCCCCCATACAACCGATTTTTCAGAAAAGAGGATTTTTGTCATATCTTCCTCAATTTATCCGATTGAAGCTTCAAATTTCACCATGTGCTTTCGCATATTGCACATATTACTGTGGATGAGATCGGTGGTATATATAGCATATATCCCCCACAACCCATTGTTCAGATAAGAAGTTTTTCTTAATTACTGCCCCATTTTAACAGCTGGATCCTTCAAATTTCACCGAATGCTTACGTATAGAGCATTAATCATTGTCTAAAAAATTTTTTTAGATCAGTAATATAAATAGTTATATCTCATACAACCAGGGCCGCAGAGAGCAGAGCCGGGCCCCTGCGACAGTTCGCGTTTATGGGCCCGCTTAAAAATAAACTCAGTCCAGTAAAAAAATAGCATAACATACATAAATTTTTCAATTCACATTGTCAATTTTATTTCATATAAAATAAGATTTACTGGAGCACTTACCTAAATGACATGTAAGATTAAATTTTTTGATTTGCTTACATAAATTTTTCTAAATATGTACATTTTAGGAACTTGAATCAGCCAAGGAAAACCTTCCGTGCTTTTTGGTCTGCATATACGGAAGTTACCGATTCAAACCTAATGCTGCCAACAAGGCTGGACTCCAACGCCAATGTTCCAAGGCTTGTCAAGCGATTTTGGCTCCTAGCAGAACGTAAAAAATTTTTCACGCGAGACAATAGACTAAAGGACGCTCCCCTTCAGCCACACTGACTGGAAATATGTAACATATTCTTAATGCCATGCAGATGTTAGGAAATAATACTTCCATCTTCAAGTCACGAAATTTGTTCAGAAGTTGAAATGGTTGCAGCGAATCACATCCCAAATTTGCTAAGTGGATGGCTTTGAGATGAATGATTTCATCTACCAGATCCGTAGAAATATCGATGCTATAAATCGTGCAGAATGCTCCTACCTTTTCTCTTAGCTCTTCTTCTGTCAGATCCTGATACTGTGGAAAACTAAATTTAATCGCAATGTCATTTACGGTTTCGAAACGTCTTGTCACGTTACCAATCAAGCAGTCCAAAAGAACGTAAAAAACTTGCTCTTTGAATTGAGTTTCGGAATCACACTCAGGTGATTCGCCAGGTAATTCATCGAACTGGCGCTTTCTTATCTTCCTTCTTTTCTTTGCGAAAGTATTCACAACTCCTGTACTCCCTTCCAGAGCCTTACATTCTTGAAGTATGATCGACCATTGATCCCTGAACTTCTTCAACTTATCAATGAGCTATGTAAGCTTATCCCCGGCATACTCATATGTTTGCACAAATTTGCGGTTCGCAAAACAAGTCAAGTGTACTAATTTTTTCAAATTAACGCTCTAGTTTATTATCAGCCTGTATTTACAGATGGCGCTGGCTTTTACAAAAATGAAAAAGCAATACGACCAAACCGATAGGGGCATAGTTATAGTCGAAATAAAATGTGATTTTAAGTTATTTGAAGCATTTTTGACACATAGCGCTTATAAAATTGTGTCAAAAACGTTTATCTAACCCCTGATTCGGCTTACTATTTTATTGTATTGTATCGTTTTTATATTAATGACAGAATTTTTGTTTTTCATCAAGTATGTTTTATTTTTCTAGACAAACTTAATCTTATTTTTTTTTCTGGGCGTTTTCTACGAAAAATTTCAATACATACCCATCCTAATGTATATACAGGAGCACACACGAAAAAGGCAGTAACATTTTTTTTACAGCTTTATATAGCGAGCCGATTGATCAAAACCAGATGCGTGCTTGCTACCGCGGCTTATGGTGGTCAGCGACTACCAATTAAATCCCCCTAGCTAAACCGATTATGTTAAGGTTGCTTTGCTAGGTTGTCGCCGTCACACATTAGCCAATTACTAAGCATATGTTCAGTGACGGCCTAGAGGACATTGACTTAAATTTTTCCCCATTTCCGTGCAATTTTACACACAATTCCCGCCATGTAAGTTCTAAACTGGAAAAAGAAGCGGAAAAGATTGGTTCGATGGTGAGCGAGAGCAAAACAAAGTACCATGCACCATGACAACATCAGTCCCCCAGCGGGTTAGGGGATCAGAATATAGCCGCGGTAGTTATGGCTGTCGTAAGAGGCGACTAAAATACCAGACTCAAGGGGCTGTGTAGCCCAATCCTTCAGGTTGCCAGCGCAATATATATAGCTTCTCTAAACCCAATTGTCAAGCTCACCTATCCGCGGCGAATCCTGTTTTACTAACAGACGAGGTTCTGGAGACCCCAATCTCCTCATGGAACTTGGGGGTGGGGAGGGGGGAATGGCCTGAAGGTTTAATGTGACCACATAAATCGTTCCCGAGATGGTCGGTCTAGCACCTTAATAGTGCTATGGTACCGGAGCGTACCGGATCTGTATCCGGCAAAGGACCATCACATCGATAACACTCCCAATGCCTTTGGGGAAGGAACCTTATCGCTACAACAACAAAAACAAAATGACAACATCAGATGAGGCGGTGGTGGGAGTATTGTAGAGAAAATTTTCTCGAAAGATTTATGGGACTCTAATGTTGAGTTATACAACCTTTACACATTCATCAACATAGTCTAGCGAATTAAAACGTAGCGGCTACGTTGGCGAGGTTTTGTTATGCGAATGAGAGATCATGCTCAGCAAAAAAAGTTGTTTAATCGCAACCCGCCAATAGAAGAAGAGAGAGGAAAGGGACGACCTCGACTACGCTGTATGGACCAGGTGGAAAACGATTTAAGTTTTTTTGGTATGACCAAATCGCGCCAGTTAGCCCAATGAATAACGTGCACCCTGTTTGACGGCCATAACCGTTTAAACGGTGGAGCGTCAATTAAGTAAATATAATTTCTATTTTGTTAGACGAAAACCTATTGTGCTACAAAATTGTGTACTTAAAAATATCCAAAAGACTCTTAAAACCTAATTAATTTTAGAAAACTCTAAATAGAAAGCTGGAAATGTGTGCAAAATTAAGCCGAATTTTCGAATTTTTTTCGAAAACCTTTTGAGACCGTTTTTTTTCTGTAGTTTCAATTAAAAAATTCAAATAGATTCTCCAAAATAACAATAAACAATAGAGGTGGACGGTTGGCGCTGGGGTGCGCAAATGGCGGACGAGGCGTTACATGTGTACACAGATGGTTCCAAAGTAGTAGGGTCTGTGCTGGGTAGGGTATACTGTACTGATTCGGAAATAAGCAGATCCTACAGGCTACAGGATTACTCTAGCGTTTTCCAAACGGAAATATTAGCCGTAGCAAAAGAAGTAGAAACCCTGGAAGAGAATAGCTTAAGCTGCAACCGTGTTAACTTTTATATTGACCGTCAAGAAGCAGTTAAGGAAATAATCTCGCATAGCACAACATCTAAATGCGTGTTAGAGTGTAAGCAGTCTCTGGAGAGAATCGGGACAGAGAGAAGAATACATCTATGTTGGGTCCTAGGGCATATAGGAATAGACGGGAATGAAAAAGCGGACAAAATAGCTAAGCTTGCTCCGTAGACGTCGCAATTATACTGGGCGAGATTAAGCGAAGGCGACAGGTGCACATGATCGACCAAGCGGGAAAGGCGTGGGTTCAAGCGCAGGGCTGTAAAGTGTCGAAGATTATGTGTAGGTCTTACAACCTTAGACTAGCAAAGTTGCTTCTATCATTAAAAGAGAGGACTGTAGACTCATGACGGGTATTCTGACTGGACACTGCCTTCTGGCGTCACATGCCTTTAAATTAGGCTTGGTCAGTGATAGCAGATGTAGGAAGTACGGGTTGGAGGAGGAAACGATCGAGCACGTTCTGTGCTCGTGCCCTGCACTTGCCAGGCTAAGACTCCAGCTATTAGGAGTATTACAATTGTCAAATCTAAAAGCAGCAAGTGGCTTAAGTCCTAGGAAGCTTCTAGTATTTGCCAAGAGGGCGGAGTTATTTTATAACATAGGTTCTGGTTTTTGATAGGGTTTTTCAGTTTGGTCGTTAAAACAAACTTCTGGTAACACTACGGGCGAAATCAGTCTATGTGAGGTCCTCATGGACCGGCCAGTTCAACCTAACCTAACCTTCCAAAATAAGCGAAAATATAAAAAGAATTTAATTGTTAAAATTTGTTAAAAATTTCCACTGCTATTTTCGTGTTCACTACTGTTTGTAAGTAGGTATTTTATCACTTTTAGAGCTTAAACCATTAAAGTTACCTTTAAATTAATAAAAGTTTGGTTACGGTCTCATTTTAGTAGTGCATATATATACATATGTGAATGTGTTTGTTTACAGTGCGCATTAGTAAAAACATTATAGCTCTTTATAATAGTTATTCTCATGGTGTATATTTGTGTGTGTGTGTAGATACCGTAAATCGTGTTGCTACGTACATACATGGCAAATTTCTTTGGGTTAATGGATTCTAAACTAATTAAAATTTATTTTCTCATATAAATTTGTTCTAATAAATTAAAAAGGGAAAACAATACACACAAATGTGGGAGCTAAAACTTATTTGAGATTAATAATAACAACTTGAAGCGTTATAGCATCAAGGAGATTTACTGCGAGGTTGATTCCCATTTTCTGAAGTTTTATATTTCTATAAAATTAAGCAGAATTAAAATGGAGTCTTTAAAGGTACATGAAAAAGCTTCTCATAGCATAAATACAAAAGAGTGTTTGCCAAACTTTAAGCAAAATACTAGGAGGTGGGCACATTACCTCTAAAATTGTTTCAAGTGTGCTCCTGAAGAAAGGCAACTCCAACCTCCCAAAACTTGGAAATACTATTTCTTTAAATTATCAGATTTTTTTCTATAAAATTGAAAGGATCGAGCTGGTCCCTTCCGCTCATGTTAGGTAAAGTATGAACAGTTTTGGTGTATAATATTAGTGAGTTTGGTTGTTTATATTTCAAATAGATTTTGGTTCTAATAACTTTGGAAAAATAGTGAGCTTTCAGCATAGTTACATAATAATTTTGGGAGAATTGCGCTACCATTTTCAGATTATTATAAAGCTATAAGCGGATAGTTTCACGGCTTTCTCCGAGTTGCTTCGGGTTCATTTCGGGGCTATTTTTGGAAGACTACGAATAATTTGTTGACCAATTCGGGATGATTTTGTGGTATCGGAATTATTATTATTATTATTATTACTAGGCCTGGAAGTACTACGACCTTTGTGCAGATCTATTGTGCATGATCCTTCGGCCTACTTTTGTATTTGGATGTTCTTGATGTATCTAAGTACCTCGTCAGGCTTTTTACTCCATATTACATAGGGATTTAGAGTCCTACCACCTAGATGGGAGAGTTTCTGTCTAGCCAGAGCGACGCATTCGCAGATAATGTGAACAGGCGTTTCATCCTCCAGCTCTCAGAAACGACACATTTTAGTATCGGTTAGATTTAACTTACTTAGGTGACATCGTAGATCACAGTGTGCCGTATAGTACTCAGTGAGAGTTTTTATATCCTCCCTGCTTAGATTAATGAGTTTGGTTGATACTTACGTTGCCGGATGTATAAACAGTTTGACCTGTATTTGCCCTGGACAGTCAATCCAGTGACGTCTGAATTGTTTAGTATCCCAGTTACTTATAGTTTCCCTGGTGTGTGCTTTTTAAGGTCCACAAAAGGGATCTGGACCATGGCATGCTGCTATAGCACCCTGGTTTGCTAGGTAATCTGCTTGTTATATCCCGGATGCTCGGAAACCCATCCTAAAGGGACTAAATTTGGACGATTTTCCATTTGGAGCTTTTTAGTGATTGGAATTGTTTCGCGAATATGCAGAATTATTTTTAAGGTTGTGTTCGAAAACGTCGCGCGATAATTTCAAGATTTTTCGAGCACCCTTCGAAGACCGTTTCAGTATTGCTTTAAGGATTTTTTGCGGCTATTTCGGGCCATTTCAAGATTTTTTAGGTTGTTTCGAGACTGCTTCGAGATGTTGATTGAGATATTAACCGGATTCTTACACATCAGTAATAAATAAAAATAAATGCTGGGCGCGATAGCCTCCGAAGTGATTTCAGTCCTCTGCTCGTTTCTTAAATTTTCTTACAAATTGGCCAGATGGAACCTTCATGTTTCATGCCACCTCCGAATGGCGTCTGCAAGGCAGTTCAGTTTTGCACTGAGAAGCTTTTCATGGTTGGAATACACTTGCGAAACTTGCGAAATCACTGCCGAGGGGCAAAGCGATTAGAAAAAAGTTCTTCGTTTGATGCATACCCTGTAGGAAAAATCTATAGTTCTCTACTAGTTCACCATCTATCTATTTTACATGCTTTTAATTGGCGAATTTAATATGGCGATGTCCTAGGTGTTTTTAATTGTCTCCGCTGCATTACCCTTTATCCTGTTCTGAAAAAGATAAAAATTTCCACTTTAGAACTAGTTGTTTATTGGCACTTTTTTAATAGTTCCAAACTAGTGTAAAAATTGAAAGCTAAAATCTGGTTGTTTTCTTGGTACTATTTGGTTGATTTCGAATCGGACGTAAAATCTATGTGTTGCTCTAGTGTGATATTTTCCCCTTTTGCGATATTTCCCAACAGGTGGGAAAATGTGGGGAAAGTATTTTTAGATTTTTTTTGCGTTGTTAGGAATACGAAATAAATTTTCACATTGATTGTATTCATATTATATTTTTTTAAATTTTACTTTCAGGTGCCATGTTATATTTTTAATACCAAAATAAGTATTCATCACAGTAAAAATAACTGTATATTAATTACCGTTAATAGCGTTAAATGTAGGCGAAGTAAATTCATGCATTCAAAATGCAATTGATAATTAATTTGAAAATGTCATGAATTTTAAAATGTGATGACAGCTGAAGTTGGAAAATCAGCAACAATTTAATTGACATTAATAGAATCTATGCACAGTGAGTAAGAGGTGAGAGGAATCAAAATGAAGAGTCGTTCGATGTGTTAGTAAAACTAGTTTAGTCCAAGTCACATATACAAAACTCTGGCTGACTCGTTAAAATCAAAATGAGTTTGATTATGACAGCGAGTCAGCACGTTCATTTCTGACTCAAAAGTCAGACGCACCGTGTGTATGTAGATTTTCCGGTATATCAATTCAATTGCAACATTTTTCAATATTACGTTAATTATCGTAGGTTCAGCTTGTAGCCATGATTAAAAAAAAACGAAAAAAGTCGGATACGTTTTGTTATGCTATTTGCCCATAATACAAATTTTTTATTATGGAACTTATTTAAGTTTCATTTTAGCTTTTAAATCTTGTATAAAGCTGGAAGAGTAAGCATTTGCTGCTTTTTAGACTTTTCACTTATTGAAAATTTGGGTCTGATGAGTCCATGCTTTTACTTGCAACTGACCAAACTCGTTTAGTCCTGATAATATTTGGTTTAAATTGATCGTTGTTAGTCTGGAGCAAAACAAAAAAAAGTTCAGTTTGACAGGACATGCAGATTGACGTCTAGAAAATTATGTTTTTAAACTAACATAACTATACCATTTTCAGTATTTAATGAGAAAGCGTCAGCTGTGATTATAAAAGCATCATACGGAGATGGGAATAGTCAATTGTGAATTTGAAAGCTTCAAATGAGCTTGAAAAAAACGCTTCAACTAGCTAAACAGTTTCATTATGCCAAAACCATACAGATGGTAGAAGTTTATCAGCTAATTGTTACTTTTTTTAGCTGCTACGACATTTCTTCTTCTAGCGCAGTATGTTTTTGACACTCAACGAGCAAATTACAAAAACAAAATACATGAAATACGTATGTTTGTTTGTATGTATATCACCCGGCCGCCACGCTGTTATTTTGTTATTTTTGTTTATCTGCACATTCGTATGTTCATTTCATTCGCTCGTTCACAATAGTGCCCTATTTTTGAATATGCAACACTATACAACACTATCAATCAGGTCGACAATTACCTAAGCGGTTTCAACTGAAAGCGCTTAGACAACTCAACTCGATTACTTTTTATTGTTGCTTTCCATGCAACTCGGTAAGCTAGCTAGTGTTTTAATTGTAATAGTTAGACAAGAAATACAGCTAATGTTAAATATCAGCTACCGCTGACTCGATTCTCCCATGCGATGACTCGTTGTCATACACCAAATATTTTTTATTTAAATCGTTTGCCTGTTCTTCGCATCATCAAACAACTGACCTTATTAAAGCAGCGCATGTGCTCATGATAAACGGATTCCTTTGTCAGTCGATCAGCGTCAATGGTTATGTATCATATAAGCAGACGAGTAGGATAACTGAGTTGTACAGCATGATCTTCGTTTGCCAAGATAAGACTTTGCTTTGCCTCTTTGGTACAAAGTAACATTTGTTGGCAAGAGTGATTCTTTCCTGGATTGAAAGCGGATACTGTTGTTTTTATTGTGGCGAATATTAGCATCAGTATGCTGTTAGTAAATAATCACAAAAACAAAAGCAGCCACACTTATGTACAAGGCAACGAAGAATATTCCATAAACATAACCAGCAGTTTGAAGCAGAGACATTATTTCACATACATACTAGCAGACGCGGCAGACGTTGCTATCTGCCCAAACTTTCTACACTTCTTCCTAATCTTTTTATTCACTCCTCCCTCCGTCTTTTTCGCTTCATCTCCATCTTCATCTCATTCTATCTCTTTCTCAGTCTCCTTCTCACTTTTCTCTTCTCCCAAGTTTTTCTCCTTCTTCTTTAACTCTTATTGCCAGTCCCAGAGAGTGGTATGTATTTTGTTCCAGTCCCATTCCGAGACTCAGGCCCAGTCCCACTCCGAGTCTCCTTCTCAGTCCCAGTCCTAGTCCTAACCCAGCCCAGTCCATCTCTGGTATACTTCACGGAAAAAAACATCGTAAATACTAATATAGGCAAATTTATATATGAAATTTCAATCAAATCGAATAGAACGTATGTATATAGGTATGTGAGTATTATTATTTCTTGCCTTTATTTCGGCTTCGCATGCATATTTATCAATTTTGAAAGGTTGATGCGACTAAATCGAATATCACAATGAAACTTAGAGCTCTCAGCAACAGCTTTCATTTTATATCCATAATACACACACATTCTAGGGGTATCCGGGTCCATGTCTTGGGCTATATCTCGAGACCCTAGCCTCTCAGTTGTATGAAAATTATCATGAACTATAGCACTCATCAACAGCTTTTGTTTGATATCCATATTGTATAAACACATTCTAGGGGTACCTGGGTCCGCGTTTGGATCTCAAGACCCTAGGCACGTAGCGAAAAAAACGTAGACGTTGGCCGATTCTCATACCTACCCAATATGCTCACAAAAATTCGTGAGATTCGATTCAGCCGTTTCGGAGAGGTTAAGCCTCTAACACCGTGACAGAAGAAATTTATATATTAGATATGTAGCTGGCAACTAAGCGCAGAAGTTGTTACTCGCAAATACACACGCATATAGCTAAATTACCAAGTATGAGATACAACTCTTCCAGAAGGCAATATCGTGAAAAGTCTAAGCATGGTATTAGTGAAGTATGCAGTACTACTCCCAAAATAGTGTAATAAAGACCATTTTGCAATCAGGAATTTTCCAAAGTTCGTTACATTATTAATGGTGATTCACAAATTATGAAGTCTTGTACTATTTTGAAATTATGATTTTTGGTAGCCAAGGCGCTAATCCGCTGACTCCTTATTTGATGACAACAAGGATTTCGTTCTGCAGCTTAAATAATTTTCTGAAGCGTTAGTTTTACGAAATAGTTCGAAATATCGTTTACAAAGCTTCGCAAGGAGTTCATTGGCGTCAGCTGCCTTGTTGTTTTTTGATCTGGTTATTGATACTCTGACTTCGTGAAACTTGGTAAGAGAACATTAATTCCATACTCATCGAATGGGGGCTTCAGCGCCTTACGTTTCACTGAGTGTTTTATCGCTCTCTCTCTTTAAGAGCATAGATGCGTATTCTATATTATATCCAAGTTCTCTCTGTACATCGGTTGAAAGGTCGCAGTTTTCGCTCTGCTGGAGTTTTATGGGGTTTGCGAGCATAAAACCTTCCATCTGCTTCCGAATTTTTTTGACTAAGATTGGCAGGTGTTATTGCTGGTGGCTAGCAGTTCAAGCTCAATGCAATTAAGCCTATCTGGCTCTGCTTATTTCTTTCCCAGACGACGTATCGCTTCCTTCTTCAACTTACGCTAACATACACACACTTTTTTTGCGTTAAATCTTAGCGATGTCCTGTAGGCAGCTGCCTTTCTTTATGTTGCAGGACGCTTAAGCTTTCCAATGGAATTGCAGGCAACTTTTCGCGTCATCGAAAGCTGCTGCTGTTAAGAAAGTGATGGTGCGAGGTGATAACTTTCTTTAGAATTTGGAAGTCAACTGAAAATCTTAGGTAGCTTAGCTCATAAGAAGTGTCTCTCTGCAGGTGTGTCCTTTTCCGCGGCGGTGTGATATTTGAACATTCAGAGTTCTTAAATATAACTTGGAATGTTACGCAAAAAACTTGGCCCTCCAAGCTTCTTGCTATACATACTTTTTTGCGAATTAATTTCAAATCTCTCATTCTTCATTCCTTGCACTTAATTGATAACACTTTAAACTGGAAGTGTATTATTGTTATTGCCTAATTTTATAGCCAACTTTTTTCCGCTAGTTTATGGCTATTATAACTGTTGCTTTGATTGCTAATGCAATTGCGGCAATTGTTGTCAGCAGCCAGTACATCATTAAGCCAAATATGCAAAAGACGAGTTATAAACATGAATTAGCATATTTGTCGCGACAACATGAAGTCACAACAATAAGTGCAACAATAGACTCTAATATGAAAACAGACAACAAAACAAACATACATGAGCCAATAGCATTTATATTTAGTTATTGTCATTTTACTGTATATTTGTATGTATGCATTATTCAAACAAGTTTGTTTTGACATGAACTTTCTTCAGATACTTTTTGCCATGCACACATACATATATGTATATATTTACTTATATCGTCATACTTATTCGGTTCTTTTGCTTAAGTAAACTTACTACTTTGGTGAATACGTAATATTCATACTTTACCGCAACCAACAAAGTAATTTTGCAAATGCAAACTTCCTGTTCACGTGAATATTTTGATTTTGTATGAAATGATTGTGGTGGCAGCTTCGAAATTGCTTCTTCGAATGTCTTCCTTGTTGGTAGAAAGTCCTCCTTTTCTTTTGTGTATGTATGTGTGTATGAACATTAGACCATGATAAGTTAATTATGGGCTGCCATGAACATTTCGTATTTATTTTAGAAGATTTTCGTATATTGAAGAGACTCATGCCGTTGATGAAAATTTGTGATCGGTCACAGCTACTGGATGGGGCGAAGTACTGCTACAACAATAACAACAACATGCCAACTTACTAACCGAGTTCATTAGCTCTAATGGTAAACACAGAATTAAAAAAGCTCAAGAAGAATAGAATGAAACATTTAAATTTTCATATAGCGCCTAATGATGTTTTTCGCAAGAATAAATACGTGTAATGTTTGAACTGGCCGGTCAATTAAGATCTCACATAGACTGAGTGCGTCCGTGGTGTTAGCAGAATTTGTTTGATGACCAAACCTAAAGAAAACCAATCAGGTACCAGCACATATGTTATAGACTAACTCCGTCCTCTTGGCAAATACAAGAAGCTTTCTAAGATCTGGCTTAATTGCTGCCTCGAGATATGGCAACTCTGCCGCCCCTAATAAGTGGAGCCTTGACCGGGTGAGCGCAGGACACGAACACAGTACATACTCAACCGTTTATTCCTACAGCTCACACTTCCTACACCTGCTGTTACTGACGAGACCTAACTTATAAGCATGTGAAGCCAGAAGCCGGTGTCCAGTCAGTATGCCCATAGTAAACCTTAAGTCTTCTCTCTTCAGAGATATGAGCCACTTTGTCAGTCTTATATCGTAATAAATACGTGTATTACATGAAAAAGTTTGAACACTCGACACATTTTGGTATAATCAGCTCATCACTTCAAACGAGGCACAATTGAAAGAAAACCAAAAAGCTTTTTGGAAATATGTATGATCCAAAAGAGCTTGTTGAAATATTCTTACATATCAGGGATGTAAAAGAATGCATTCTATAAGAATTAAATTCAGTTGACGTCGGGGTCAAAGATAAAAAAAAAAAATGAAGTCTGGAATCTCTTTTGGTGTCGTGACTTCTTTTTTTAGATGTCATCCACGTGGCGTGGTAAGTACTTAGGTAAACATTAAATAGTCTCTCCATGACGGCAAAAGTAGGCAGAGGCGCCTTGTTCTAGATGTACGTTCAAATAATGTTGGGATAGCGGTGAAAGATGACTATGTTCTGGACTTATCGATCACATAAGCAATGAATTCGTCTTCAATAAACGATTTCGCTATTTCAACTTGCTGGGAAGTCTCTTGTTCTTCTGAAACGCCTCTGAATAATTTTTACCAGACATTTTAGTTATATTTACAAACATACAACAAAACAGATTATGCATATAAAAGAAAGTAAAAATATGGGCAACCGCTTTCCTTTGTCATCTCGTTCCTTTTCCTTGTAATCGTGTTCGTCGATCACAATACTTATGAACATCTCGTTGATCTTGGATATATGGTCATTTGTAAATGATGGACTAAGTGATCAAACCCATTTAACCGTGCCTTCATAACATTATTTTGTACCCCTTAATTCACAACGATACGTCTGCCAGGCGTATAATGTTTGAGGACATCACCTGATGACTAATAAGTACATATAAAAAAAAAAAAGGCATCATGTTTCAGATATATTAATATTATTTTTATAATAAAAGTCATTTTTATAAAAAGCAATTGCTTATTTTAGTACTTTTTTTAAAAAAGTTTTATTGTCATCCAAAAATCAACAAAAAGGGCAGTGTTCTCTGCTAGGAACAAAAAGTTTCCTTAAAAACTAAAATAAAATTTGTTTTAATAATTCAATAAGTTACCAATATTTCATTTATACAATGTTATTTCATAAAAGTACAATTATTAATTAATTAACATTCTATAAACTTAATTAATTAAATGTATATAATTAATTAACATTCTATATACATGAGTTGCAAATGATACTTTTATGTTCGTTGCATACGGGCTTTGAACATTTCGTACAAGTCATTTTAGACATACGTCGAATTTTTGATGGGCAGCATGTACAATATCTCCTTTTTTTGACGTAGATGTTTCTTCGTTCATATTACTGGCTTCGAAAGAACTTTCAGGTAACCTTGCTTGTATACTGCAGCGCTAGCCACGTTTTAGAGATATTTCAACATTGGTCCAGTGCGTAATTTCGGATATTATTTCATCCGTGAAAAAGGCATCAAAACACGAGATAGGTTCGCAAAAATATTTACATGTTCGGGTAGGACTTTTGGCTGTTCGAACGATGTTCGTTGACAGCACTCTGCCAGGATTTCTTCCCTTTGAAGTAGTCCAGCAATATTGGCTTGTACTTCGTATTGTGGGCTTAGGTACTACAATTATGATCTTATGGTAGGACCGTTTGTCATTTAAGGCTTCATGTGGCTCATCCACGTCTGGTTGTGTATTCTCGATACTATCTTCTTCATCAACGTTTTCATCTTCTGTGTCACTCCAAACAACATCTTCTAATAACTCGTCTTCTACTTCACTATCCTCTTTCGAGGAACTATAGTCGCTGGAAAGGTTTTGAAGTTACTTAGCTATTTGCATGCCGTCTAGTCCTTGATTTCTTGTCATTTTTGAGTTAAAATTTCTACGGCGATGACATAGGTATCTTAATAAAATAAATTTAAAGTGTAAAAGTAACACAAATCATAACGATACGTCTCTCAAGCTTACATACGCTCCATATTTCATGAAATACGAAACCTACTCTGCAAAATTAACCACCACTGTAAAGCTGTGAGTAACGACTGAGATAAATGTGAGTATGAGTTTGCAAAGACAGCAATTGTAAGAGGGAGACCAAAAATAAAAAATGTGATACGCCTCGAAGACGTACATTATGAAAGCAGGGTTAAGTTTAATTTTACGATATTGCGCTGAGGCAACAATGCGAGCAATTACTTCTGCCAAAAAAAAAAATACTTATTGAGTATTTTAAGCAAAGATTCTTCCAAAAGACGCACTGCTTCTTAATTCTTTAGCTTTATCTGTTTTCTCTGTTCCTTCCTTTCATGTCCCCGTGTCCAATGTGGATATGTATAGAGCACTGTTTTTTTTTTCTCGCAATTTGCAGTTTTAAGGTTGTAAAAAATAGCAAAACAGTACCAACAATTTTCCCTTCCTATTACTTTAAATTTCATAAACGGTTTATGAGCGTCCTCAAATTTTTGTTGCTGAACTACTCATTTCACCTGCCTGTCCTATACTACGATTTCGAAATTCGTATTTCTTCGTATTTTCAAAACTTATTTTACTCATCTTTAAAATTGACGATCTGACGGTTTGTTTCATTTTTAAATATGCTCTAATATATGTATATGTATAGTAACCAACAATTATTGCGTTGACTGACTTTCGTTTAAACATTTACCATAACTGTTTGCCTTACTGCATACATACATACTTTCATACGTACATACAAACCTACCATCATACTTCTAAACTTACTCCTTCTTGTTGACCTCCATTTGATTAGTACGTCGATGATGTTTTGCCTCCTTATTGCTGCACATTTATGTGATTTTCCGCTCTAATAAACTTGTACGTTCGCTCGTTGGCTCGTTGGTTCATTCACTCGCTTTGCTAATTGTTTGCCACGCTTTTGTGAACTGTGAATTTCAAAAGTTGCCGTGTCAACCTTCGACTGCAATTGCATATTTTGCTTTAGCACTACTAAGCACCATTTCATTTTTATATCGCTTACAATTGTACATCGTTTTTTGTTTTATAGCATTATATAAACAAACATAAATGTTTAAAATGTTCTTGTATTGGGTGTTTAGAAGTTTAATGTTGATTTGGTAGTGGATATGCGATTGACAAATATTTTAAACGTAAAAAAAGAGTTTATAAAATAAATTTTAATTAAGCGTATTGTTTTATTTAAAACCAACCTATTTAACACAAACATATCCGTAGCACACATAAAGGCGGGTACCGGTGCGTATACGTAACATTTTTTTTTTTATTATTTGGTATAGTAGGGAGTTCAATACGTACAAATATAATGACGCGAAGCAAGAAAAATTATAGAAACTGGGATATTTAAATACAGCGATTTTTTGGGAGCAAAGCTTCGCCATTTTATGAAATTCTCTTTAATACTGTGGCGAATATTAACATCACTATGCTGTTAGTAAATAATCACAGCAACGAAAACATCAAGCAGCCACTCTTATGTACATGTACACATTAAAGCAAGCAACACTTACGTACAACGAAGGCGACAAAGAATATCTCACATGCACATATGTAGTCATCAGCTAAGAGAAGAAGTAGGTACTTACACATACGCACGCATATAGCTAGAAGAAAAGCATAAACTAAAAAACTCATGTATATAGCTGGGAAACCAAGCATGAGGTGCAGCTATTATAAAACACACGATCGTGAAATGACCAGACCTTAGAAGAATTGGCGAACGAGATAAGCGAGAGTATAAAAGCAGCGCAAACTGAGAAAGGAGAATCAGTTTGATTTAAACACGCTATTAGTTGTGAAGTGAAATATAATTGTGAAGAAGTAAGTACTAGTAGTCTAATAAATACCATTTTGCAATACTGAATATTGGAATTATTTATTCGACAGTTCAGCGATTCGAACGTTAGCAAAAGGTGTATAATAATCAGAAATTCCCGAAATCCGTTACAATATATTTCGGTCACATGAAAGAGTAGCGCTTCGTTATAGTCACACATTTAAGTTCTCTACGGAAAAGATAAGCACGTTTCAAAAATGTAAACATATCCGAACAAGAGTAGTTTATGCCATATATGTATATTTTTTCTGTATGTCTGAATTGTTTCTAAACGACTAGACGAATTTTTGCGTATATAAATTGTGTCGGTTACTTCATAACTCAATTTCGCAAATGGTTTCTAAGTGGATCTTAGTTCTATATGTGAAACCGTTTCTAAGAAATAAACAAAAATGTGAACCAGGGTAGCTGCAAATGTATTTTCACAGTACAAATATCAAATTGGATGTGATAGTGAGGGCTGTAATGGGCGGTGGATAAGAAGTTGAGCGAGAAGAGAGGCTGAAGTAAGAGAAAAGCCAGAAATAGAAAAAGAAAAAAGAAATAATAGAGCTACAAGTGGGAATTTCAGTAGGGGGGAAAGGGAAAGGGGAGCAGAAGAAAAGTAAAGAAAGGATAAGAGAGAGTTAAAAAAATTGGGAATAAGAAATGCGGATGAGAATGGAGAAAAAGAAGGGAGGAAATTGGAAGGAGAGGCAGATTGAGAAGGGAAGGAGATGAAGAAAAATAGAGGGAGTTTGAGGGAGAGGTAACAAAGTCCCAGTGGAAGATAGAGAAAAAGTTGAGAATGTGGAAGGGGGAAGATACCTAAAAAACAGCGATCAAGCATGGAGTAGAGGAGAGAGGCTACAACATGAACATTTTTTTTTGCAGAAGCTGCAAAATGAAATAAGCCTATGTTTACTGTGGGAATGGAAACATTACGGGGAGTAATATTTTTGAGCAGAAGAACGTCTCCATTATATATCTATATCTTATATAAAGAAATATAAGCGATATTGAGCAAAGGTATTACAATCGGTCGGTCAGATGAAGTAAGTATTCAAAATTTGGTATAGACATATCATACATGAAGAAAGGTGAAGTGATGGATGAAGAGGGAATGTGAGTGGGAGTGGAACTGTGATCGAGACAGGGAGTAGTGAGTAGAATTTTGAGTGGAAGTTGTGGTGTAAACTGGAAGGGAAGGAGGGTGGGGAGCGAGAACGGAAGTGGGAGTAAAGGTGGCATTGGGAGTTGGAACGGGAGAGGGAGTGGAACTGTGATCGAGAGAGCGAATAGTGGGTGAAACTTGGAGTGGAAGTTGTGGTGTTAACAGGAAGAGAAGGAGAGTGGGGGAGCAAGAGCGGAAGTGGGAGTGAAGGTGGTGATGGGAGTGAAGGTGGGAGTGGGAGTGCGAATAGGAGGTGTTGCGGGAGTGGGATTAGGACTGGGAATAGGAGTTGGATTGAGTTTAGTAGTGGGAGCTAAATTTAAAAAAGTATAAACAAGAATAAACAAGAACAAGACGACCACGGCGGGGTGATAGGAGCGTGCTCGGCCTACCACACCAACGATCCTAGGTTCACGCCATGTGCAAAATTTATTTTCGCTCTCATTGAAAACTCATCTGTCTTGCAGATGTCATTTGGAGTCGGCATAAAACAAGTAGATCCCGTAAGGCCAATTTGTAGGAAAAATAAAAACACGACTATAATTGTTCTTTTATAAACAACAATAAGACCAAGAAAGGAATGCAAACTGAAAGTGAAGGGAAGGAGATTGGAAAGAGCTAGCGGGCCCACTTTAAAATGTGTTCAAACCAATTTTCTGGTAGAATTAAGTCTTTCAGGCACTCTAGTGTCATTTATTGCGTATATGGGTCACATTAATAATGGTGTACCTGTTTTTCGTATTTAGGGCATTTATATTGAGGTCCAGTCTATAGTAGAAAAGTGAACAGTGTCACATGAGGGATAATTTAACGTTTATTTGGGAGCTATTTCGAGATAATTGCAAGCCTTAAAAAAAGTATGCCCCGTAGATCCTTCAGGAGAATAAGCTAATTATAAGTCAAGTTTCATCGAAGTAAGTGCAACCATTCTGGTGAGTCACAGCGAAACATCAGGTCATCTCGACATCGGAACTACTAGATATCAGTGCATCTCCACTTTTCCATTTATAACATAAGTATGTATGGTTCATAAGTTATATAGAATTTGGTCTAAGTAAAACTGAGTTTTGGGTTTACTTAAATGAAAATTTTGTGATCTATCCGGAAATAAATTTTGACTATTTTGGGACTACTTTATATCCCTCGTTTTATAGATTATTTCCCGTCCATCTCCGGACCATTTCACGATTTTGTGTACCATAGTTTCGGTATCCGTACGGAACTGGTTTAAGACTATTTCTATACTGTCTTGCAACCCTTCTTTTTGGTTCATATCGAGTTTTATAGCAAAAATTTAATGTTGTATTATGTTTTTTTGGACTTTGCCGGGTACGGGCTAATATATGTATACATATACATATTGTTATGAATATTAGCAACACTAAGGGGTGCTGACATTTCCAGGCCGATGCTAAGCAGTGACGAGAATTCACATCAATAATTCAATCATTATGTATCTACATAAACGGATCAATAATTGCGTCTACACATATGTGCCATGTACGTATAAGAGCAGCGGAGAATCAATGCACAAATGCATGCATATATCTTATCTGAGTTGCCACATTTTGTAGCTGAAACTAACTAGTAAGTTCTGGAATGGAGAAGCCTGAAAGTATGCAATGAGAAATCAAAAAGTATATAAGGCGCGACAGTAGAGGGGAAGAGAGAGTTTCATTTGAGCTGTCAATCAATTTGGTTGTTAAGCAAGCTAGTTGCAAAGTATAATTGTGAAGTACTTTAATAAAGGCCATTTTTCCATTATTCAATATTGGAGATCAACAGTTTAGTGTTTCGAACTTAGCAGAAGGGCAAATAAGAGGATTTGCAAGTAAAATCGTTACAATATTTATGACATGTATTGTTATGAAACCTATAAACTCAAAGCTTTGAACATATTCGCAACAATCTATGTCGTTAGTACCCTGCAAAAAATCGTGCGATTAATACCTAAGTAGAGCGGTCTGCAATTAATCGCTTTTGTGCGCATTGGGGTATAATTTACCCCTTCTAGCCCCTTTTGGGTATATTTGGCCTCAGTCCGTTTGAAATTTATGTGGCCAATTGAAAAAAAAAAAAAAAAAAAATAGCAACGAAATAAACAAAGTAAAAAAGATTAAATGTGATTGAATAGAATTATTTATGAAAAATGCGGAGCCCTATACCGAACCTAAGATACTAGGACCATATGTTCCACTATCGTATTATTGTTTTGTTTTTATTATTGTACAACACCAATAGGAAAAAAAAATTAAGAATACTGTATTAGAATTTAAAAGATTATAAAATCCGTAATAAAGAGTACTTGTGTGACAGTACCCATAGGAACTAAAGAGACTTGTCTGACAGTGCCCCTGGAGGTATGTAGAGAGTCTGTACAACATTACCCGTAGGGGTACAAAGAGGGCGTGTCGAACAGTGCCAAAAGGGGTAAAAAGAGGAAGTGTCGAACAGTACAAAAAGGATCTGGCCGACAGTACCCGGAGGGGTATAAAGAGGACCAGTCCGACTCTCCCCGTTCAGGCATAAACAGGAACAATTGGTCTCTTCATAGGACATGCTCAAACAAAAGGGTTCACTCCAAACCATATAAAGATATCAGAACTAGCTAAATTCGCATATTCCTTTGCGACTCATCTCGGATTCATCTTAGATAAATCGAATTTTTTTAAGGCTAATGAATTAACTCATACATATTTATGAACGTATATACTAACATATGTATGTTTTAATAAGTATGCGTAAACACATTTTGAAGCATTCTTGATTTCGCGTATTATTATGTACGCTTTCAAACAAACAAATTTAGCAAAAGAACTAGCTGACATTTCTCGCTTTCGCCATATGTTCTTTGACTAGTTTGCTTGTTGTTTTTGTTATAAGAGTTTTGAAAATTTCTTATTCTTATTTTACTTATGCATCCGTTCACACACACATTTAACGCACCACTTTATGCAATAAAATGTTTGCTCTACTTGCTTGGTAGTTTCATAAATGAATTTAAATGTGCTACATGGCGTATGAGTAACCTATAGAATTTAAAGTTTGAAAGCACATGCAATCCAGATAATTTAAAGTCTGTGATACCGATTCCGTTAATACATTTATAATACAGATATATCTAAGGTTTGTCTAAGATCGTCAAACCAAATCAGTTTCTTGCTACGCCTCGAACTGTGGAATTATATGTAAGAGAGTCTTTATTGCTTTTTCAAACCAGAAAGCTCTTTCAAAGTCATTTGTGCAGATGATGTAAAAACCACAAACTGCTGGCTGGTGCAGTTTAAACTAAAAGAAGTTATAAGCTGTCTAAGAAAAAGGAGACAGGACAGGACATCAGCCGGCGAAGGAAAAACGTCATATCCTCACTAAGAGGCGAGTTCCTACAACCAATTGCGTGGTTGAACATCACCAAGTAGAAACAGGCAGATCTGCAATGCATAAGGGGGAAAGGAAAAGTAGCAGACCTTCTCTTTTGAAGTGTCTGCGACAGAAGTTAACGAGCTGTAATGCGTTCTAATGATAAATATAAGTTGGTAAGAGGCCTCGTATAACAAAGTTGATTTTAGCAGCCATATAAAGCATCGTTCACACTGAGTCCGTATGCACTTTTAAGGTTATAGTTTTTTTAGAAAATCACCCCACAAATAGAATTTTTATCTAAAAAAGAAGGCAGGTACTGTATTCTTCTAGCAGGAAAACCTAACCAATGGTTGATTTTTGAATAGTCTCTCTATTAAGCTGAGCCTCCACCAAAGATGAATATTGCGAGTTGTCGTACAGTAAGGAAACGTTTGAAGCATATAGGGCTTTTTTAGAACTACGGATCGGGGTAGAGTTCCTCTCGAAAGCCTTAAACTCCTGAAGCTAGAACTTCTAAATGAGGCAGGGAAATATACATTCGACACTGGCAATAGACGCTCAATTATAGATCTCACGCTTGCTAGCAGCGAAATAACGAGACGAGCAAAATGGCCCATCAGTGACGCCTACGCACGCAAAGACCACAAAACTATTAGCCTAGAGCTAGCGGAAATTTCACCAAAGACAGCTTCCAACCAACTGCAAAGAAGAAGATCGAAACAACATGTTTTTGAACCACCTTTGAAGGACACATGCGGAAGATATTTCGGTTCAAATATCTAAGTCATTAGGTATGGCGTGTAATGCTGGAATGAGGGAATAGTGGAAGAGCGTAGAAAATGCCACAAGGCACAGCGAAGGGCACAGAGGGCACGCTCGTCGCCACGATATGTTTAGCTACATAATACCTACATAGCCCAAAGAACGGCGCTTAAAAAGGCTATAAAAAAGAGCAAGAGAGCGTGCTTCAAGGAACTGATGGACAGTGCCAATCTTGATCCTTGGGGATTGGCTTACAGAACGGTGATGGCGAATTTTAAAGGACGGAAATCAAAGCAGCCTACATGGCCGATACTAATGAGAAGAATAGTAGAAACTCTTTTTCCGACACAAGATTACTGGACCTATCAAAATGAGGACCTGGAAGGTATGGAGATCACAGAAATAACAGAGCAGGAGGTACTAGATGCAACGCAAAGAATTGCGAACAGTAAGTGTCCAGGACCGGATGTAGTGTCAAATATAGCCCTTAAGTCAGCGATAAGGTCCGCTCATGGAAACGTCAACGACTGGTTCTTTTGTTGAAACCTGGTAAGATGCCCCACCAGCCAATTTCATACAGGCCACGTTGTATGTTGTATGCAATAAGAAATATTCTCGAACGTATTATTAGTGAGCATCTGCAGCAGACTCTGGAAAGCCCAGGTGGCTTGTCATATAGTCCATTTTGGATTTCGAAAATCGAGATCCACGATAGATGCAATACAAACAGTTGTCAATATAGCCCACGGAGCCATAACCGGAGGCCAAAATAAAAGGAAGCTCTGTGCACTGATAACTTCGGATATTAGAAATGCCTTTAACACCGCGAACTGGATGCAGATAATGACAGCGCTACGAAACTTCGGCACACCTGCTTACCGACTTAGAATAATTCGTAGCTATTTAGGCGACAGAGTACTCCTTTTTGATATGGATGAGGGACCAAGAAAGCATAGCATTTGATTCAATTTTAAGATGAGTGGAGTGTGGTGTGTGGGAGTTGCTGCGGCGATGAAATTGTATTTTACTATATGAATAAAACTAATTTGCTTTATATAGCAGTACCTGAGCGACCGAGCTTTGCTTGGCAACGTTTCGTTGTCCTGGCAACGTTTCTTTTTTTAATTCCGAATAGGTGGCAACCATAAATGGCAACCCTACTCAAAAATGTCTCTATTGTAATGCGGAGTGAAACGCCTTTCGTCTGATATCCATATCGGCATATCTCATGCAATTTTTAGGTGGCAACCCAACCCTAAATGGCAACCCTACTCAAAAATGGACCTATTGTAATGCGGAGTGAAATACCTTTCGTTTGATACCCATATCGGAATATCTCATGCAATTTTTTTAATTTCGAATAGGTGGTAACCTTGTGAAACATTCTGAGTGGCAACAGCTAGGTAACAAGTCTTAGAAGATGATACATTATCTCTGTGCCAAATTTCATATAAATCGGTTGAGCCGTTCGCCTATGCAAATAAACAAGATTTGCTCGTTTAAAGTTATAAGATAAATATGGGAAACATAACATAGCATTTCTAAATCAAACATGAAAAAACGTTAAATATTTACATACTACAAAAAAAAAAGACCAGTATATAACATAATATTACAGAACATAACATAGCATAACTCAATTTAACATTGCACAACATAACATAACATTAAATTACTTACATTAGACAACATAACATGCCATGAGATAACATAACATAACATATTAATCAAACTATTATAGAAAACTAAATAAAATAACGCAACGTAACAAAAAAAACATATTGTAACTTTACATAATATACCAAAACAAAACATAACATAACACATCATAAAATGACATGAAATAACAAAACATAGTATAACAAAAACATAAGGCACAGTAACTTAAAAGAACGTGTCATAATAGTAAAGTTTAATTTGACAAGTCAAACCTGCTCAAGTTCAAAAATGCAATCTTCCCTATAAATTTTGTTAAGCTTGTATAAATTCGTTTTAGGCGTTTACTTATAAATTTTCTGAATACTTGGCGCTCTTAAGTAACTTAATTTGAGCAACTTTGTATGAATGTAAATGTTTTAGAAACATGTGACAAAATATTTATGGGTGCCTTGGCTTATTCCTATATGTGTATAGAATACACTAACAGCGGTAATCAAATCTGAAACAAAGCATCAGCAATGCAAAAGCTTTGCTTTTTATACTCAGCGTGCTTTGCACACGGAGCATATTAACTTTGATTGGATAACGGTTGGTTGTACAGGTATAAAGGAATCGAGATAGATATAGACTTCCATATATCAAAATCATCAGTATCGAAAAAAAATTTGATTGAGCCATGTCCGTCCGTCCGTGAGTTAGCACGATAACTTGAGTAAATATCGAGATATCTTCACCAAATTTGGTACACTAGCTTATCTTGACCCAGAATATATTGGTGTTGAAAATGAGCGAAATCGGAGGATAACCACGCCCTCTTTTTATATATATAAAATTTTGGAAAACACAAAAATCCTGATAATTTAGTAAATAATACACCTAGAATGTTGAAATTTGACAGGTGAACTGATACTCAGACTCTTTATAAAAATTTGGAAAAAATTTTCAAAATGCGCGTGGCACCGACCACTTATGGTAAAATCAATTTTACAAATATTATTAATTATAAACCGTTAATTATAACACCGTGGTGTGATGGTAGCGTGCTCCGCCTATCACACCGTATGCCCTGGGTTCAACTCCCGGGCAAAGCAACATCAAAATTTTAGAAATAAGGTTTTTCAATTAGAAGAAAATTTTTCTAAGCGGGGTCGCCCCTCGGCAGTGTTTGGCAAGCGCTCCGGGTGTATTTCTGCCATGAAAAGCTCTCAGTGAAAACTCATCTGCCTTGCAGATGCCGTTCGGAGTCGGCATAAAACATGTAGGTCCCCTCCGGCCAATTTGTAGGGAAAATCAAGAGGAGCACGACGCAAATTGGAAGAGAAGCTCGGCCTTAGATCTCTTCGGAGGTTATCGCGCCTTACATTTATTTATTTATTTTTTTAAATTAAAAATTGTTAAATCTATCGTAACAAAATTCGTTAGAGAGGTTGCCTTTACTATAAGGAATGATTTGAAGAAAAATTTACGAAATCGGTTAAGGACCACGCCCACTCTTATATAAAAGATTTTAAAAACGGTCGTGGACGAATAAAATAAGCTATATCTTTGCAAAAAAGAGTTTTATATCAATGGTATTTCATTTCATTTTAAAAAATGGGCGTGGCACTGCCCCTTTTATGACTAAGCAATTTTCTTTCTTGTTTCGGGAGCCATAACTCGAAGAAAAATTAACGGATCGTAATAAAATTTGGTACACAAGTTTTCCCTATAGCAGAAAATATGTCTATTAAAAATGGACGGGATCGGTTAAAGACCACGGCAACTTAAATATAAAACAAGTTTAAAAGGGCCGTAGACTAGAATAATAAACTATAACTTAGCAAAAAATTGTTTTGAATCAATGATATTTCACTTATCAAGTTTTATTGTAAGAGGAAATGGAGACACATTTTTTTTAAACGGGCGGTGCCACGTGTTATGCAGAAAAGTAATTATCTGAAATGAAATGTACAATTGAAGCTCACGCTGAGTATATAATGTTCGGTTTCACCCGAACTTAGACACCTTTACTTGTTTCATATAAATACTTTTATACAGACACGTGGGCTTCTTATGACTGACGAACAATGATAGTGCTAAGTTCTGTCACCTATAGGAGTCAATACGTGACACATTTTTATTTTCAACTTAATACCTTTCATATGTATGTGCAAATAAACGAAATGTGTATATATGTGCGTTTATTTGAAAGCACGTATGAAGGTTGGTTGTATGATTACTAAAACATGTTTAATGTACAGTCAAACCCCTATGCATCGAACCACCATGTAATATTACAAAACGGCAGAAAAAGAACGAGAGCAGAAACGCGAAAGAAATAATGTAAGGAAGGGAATGAAAAAGGAAAGTGTGGTGAGACCAGAAAGGGAATCGTTAAGTGAAGATGGCAGAAAAAAGAAACGTAGGAGAAGAAAATAGAAGAAAATAATAGAGCTGAAGGGATAAACAGAAGAGAAGGGACAGGCAAATGAATAAGCGAGAAAGGGAAAGGAAGAGCAAATGTGTAATTGAAAGGAAAGTGGAATCAAAAAGGGAAGAGAAAGAGGTTAACTTCTTTATTTAGTGAAAGTTTTTTAAAACGAAGAACTTACGAACTTTCGAGTTGGTGTTTAAACCCAACTCATAAATATTAAACAGCCACACATGTTATGTCAACTCTTTGAAAAAAAAAACAACGTTTGGTCGACAAATTGCGTCATGCTTTCCAAATTTTTCTTACAAATTGGCGGAACCATATCTATATTTCTATGCCAACTCCAAACGTCAGCTGCAAGGTGGATGCATTTTCAGTGAGCAGACTTGATTGGCAGCAATACACTCGGAGTGC
Organism: Eurosta solidaginis; assembly: GCF_040869045.1. Classification (NCBI taxonomy): domain Eukaryota; kingdom Metazoa; phylum Arthropoda; class Insecta; order Diptera; family Tephritidae; genus Eurosta; species Eurosta solidaginis. The sequence goes on from NC_090319.1 coordinate 28,989,784, forward strand.
TTGCCAAAAAACTGCCAAGTGGTGAACCGGCTAAAAAATGTTTTTTCTAATTTAAAACTTTCTATATAAAATTTTTGATGTTACTTTAACCAAGAAGTGCGGGTTGGAGGAGGAAAGAACCAAGCACGTTTTGTGTTCATTCCCAGCGCTTGCCAGGCTTAGGCCCCAGCTATAAGGATTCGCGAAGTTATCAGATCATAAGCAAGCAAGTTGTATGGATCCTAGAAAGTTTTTAGTATTTGGAAAGAGGATGGAGCTATTTTATAACATAAGTCCTGGTCTCTGATAGAATTTTTCAGTTCGGTCATCAAACAAGCTTTGGTAGCACTAGCAACTCATTCCCCAACCTACAGTCATATAAAAAAAGGAACAAAAAAAATTATATATTGTGTAATATGTACTGTACTTATGTTTTGGCAAACATCAAAATTAAGGTGAAGGCAAAGTGGGAAGAAGAGGACAATAGAAAAGTGAATATTTGCAGATAAGCCAAGGTAAAGGTAGAACAAGGTTGGCGGAGTCAGCTAGTATTTTTTATAAACCTCAATCGAAAGCAACTTGAAAAAGTTTTTTTGAGGCCTTTGACTAATACAAATACCTCCATCCCACTGCCACTTATCAAAATTCCATTCATTCCTTCCATAGCTTTTTTTTTTTGCTGCATGCAAAAGTTTAAGCTATGGAAGTTTGACTGCGCTTATCTTTCTACCCAGTGTATATTGGTTAGTATGAAAATTTATCAGTATGTATAACCTCGATACAAAATATATTTTATATTATTGTATGGACATTTACGTTTATTTGAGCTAACAAATAACATACATTTATACATACATATATATATATACATATATATTTATTGTGAAGGCCATCATTGGTATGCAATCGGCAAGCGTATATTTGCGTACAATTGCATAAATATACATACAAACACAAACATTTACAAAACTCGCCTACGCATTCAAGTATATCAAATGAGAAACGAACATGTACGATCAATCACACACACACCCATACACACGCATGCCAACGGAAGTGAAGCTAAATGAGTGGGTTGTGCTGCAAGCAAATGTTTATACAAAACGTATGCATACATTTACTTAACTACATACACACACTCATACTCATATGTATTTAAAACGCATTTGAAAAGCATATTTTTTTTTTTTACTCTTATATGTTCATATGTATATGGGGTATTCCATCCCATTTCGACCAATTTTGAACCCGACCCTTTTAGAATTTGCTGAAAGCTTTTCTTCTTTTTCTAGCTTAGAAAGACGTTTTTCAGAATTTTTTCAAATTTTTTCATCCAACTCAAAAAAAGTTATGAATTTAAAAAAAAACACCGTTTTTGTTTTCAAAATGCTATAACTTTTTCAAAAATTGGCCGTTTGACCTTTTTTTTTTAATTTGTTTTTAAATGTACTTTTCGGAAAAAATAAAAACATTTTTAAGGTTTTTTTTTTGTAATTTTTCAGTTTTTCGAGATTTTTCGAATTTCGCCATTTTTTTTTTTTTTTTTTGTTTTTCGCATAAAAAACTTCAATCAATTCTGCAATCATCCCCACTAATCCCGTAGTGGCCGGTTTTTTTTTTTTTTGAAAAAAAAAAAACTAAAACTTTTTTGTATTTTTTCCGATCAATCAATTTAAAAAAAAAAAAAGATCCCAAACGGTCAATTTTTGAAAAAGTTATAGCATTTTTAAAAAAACACCGTTTTTTTTTTAAATTCATAACTTATTTTGAGATGGACACCGTTTTTGTTTTCAAAATGCTATAACTTTTTCAACAATTGACCGTTTGGGATCTTTTTTTTTTTAAATTTTTTTTAAATGTACTTTTCGGAAAAAATACAAAAAAGTTCTAATTTTTTTTTTCAATTAAAAAAAAAAAAAAAAAAAAAAATCGGCCCACTCCGGGATTAGTAGGGATGATTGCAGAGTTAATTGAAGTTTTTATGAGAAAAAAAAAAATGGCAAAATTCGAAAAACCTCGAAAAACTAAAAATTACAAAAAAAAAAAACCTTAAAATTTTTTTTGTATTTTTTCCGAAAAGTACATTTAAAAACAAATTAAAAAAAAAAAGATCCCAAACGGTCAATTGTTGAAAAAGTTATAGCATTTTGAAAACAAAAACGGTGTTTTTTTTTAAATTCATAACTTTTTTTGAGTTGGATGAAAAAATTTGAAAAAATTCTGAAAAACGTCTTTCGTAAGCTAGAAAAAGAAGAAAAACTTTCAGCCAATTCTAAAGGAGTCGGGTTCAAAATTGGTCGAAATGGGATGGAATACCTCATATATATGCATGTCTTAATGTAAGTATTTGATTAAGGAGTCACATTGAATAGACACAATTTTTCTATGCTTTTGCCTTTTGTCAGCTTGAATGTGAACGAATGTTCGCTAATAATTTTTCTACTTTTACCCAGAAATTCAATTTCAAAGCACGCACTAACGCCAACAAGCACACATACGCACACGATGTATAACTATTTGCGTATGTGTAAGGCTGATCGTGTTTGTGTGTGTGTGAAAAAAGATATTTTATGTAAGTTTGAGTTAGTAACATTTAAGTCGTCGACACACCCTTGACATTTATATGCACGGACAGATTCAGCCTCCATTTTTACATCTCTTCGTTATACTTCTTCCATATCCTCATTGTAAAGGCTTTAGTTGAAACTTCCTACATTCATTACTAATAAAGAAACATTTACATATATTATTGTAACAAATATTTTGTGCAGATAATTCAAAATGAGGTATACTAAGACTTCTAACTACAGCTAAATAAGTGTGTAAGATTATGTAAACATTAATGTGGCTGGATAAAAAAAATCGCAAGCTAAGATAAATTCTCATAAATATTTTTACAATTTTTATGCCAAAATTTTAAAACCAAAGCTCTGCAAAAATATGTCTTTACATAAGGATAGAATTTTCGTTGATTTGGTCCATTTATATAAAGGAAATGCTTAATTTTTTTAAATTAAATTATGGAGCTTTTCGGCCGATTTTTTGAAATAAAATAGTCGTTTATTTTATCTTCTACGCGTTTCGAAGCACATTCGCGTCTTCCTCAGGAAGGCTTCTTTAATAAATATACGAAAAACAAGGCATTTATAGTCATCTAATTACATCATACATTGAAACAAATAACATTTTTTGTCCATATTACACTTGCTAAGTTAACAATTATTTAAATATCACATCTGGGTATAATCAATGCAAAATTATATATGTATACAAAAAACACCGCACATTTTCTCTTGTCCAGTCTCAAAAATTTTGTGTAATCGCAGTAGCATATGCGCAATTTATGTTGTCAACGTCTTCTCTAAAATTCATTGCTTTGTTAAATTGTTGTTTTACCCGTAACCCTTCTAGCGTCATCCTTCTTCTTGTTCTGTTCTCCATATCCAATATTTTTGTGTTGTTCAAATCAGCGGTGTGATTATTTTCTAACATGTGTTGGGCTAGTGCTGTAGTATATTTGTTGTTTTTGGCATCTGATTTATGTTCGTTTACCCTTGTTTCAAGCGATCTTTTTGTTGTGCCAATGTAAACTTTATTGCAGCTTTTCCCATGTTTGCCTTTGCACTGTATTTCATACACTGCGTTGTGTAGTTGTTCTTTATTAATTTTTTCTTTATTAATTTTGTCCTTTGTTTTTGTGTATATGCTGCGAATTTTGTGATGCGATTTGTGTGCGTAGCTTAAATTGTTGCTTTTGATCATTTTACATAAAATGTTGTTGTCCGTAAAGCGCCAAATACACGACACGAACATTTCCGCGAACATTCCGCAATCTTGTTCGCAGCTTTGGCCATACACCATACGAACTTTTGGCCGAACATTAGTTCTCTTTCAGACAGCGATGAATACGGACAACAATTGTGCTGCAGCAATATTGCTCGCTGTGGCAATTAAGCGTAAAAAAAAGATGGCAAAGATTTATACATTTCAATAAATTCACTCAGAAATTTTTTATTGTCCATTTTACTTTTCCGCGCACGTCTTTTCCATTCAGAAATTACTACGATTATGAGCTATTTCGCCATACACGCACGAACAGTTCGCGCAAATGTTCGCCAAAAATTAAAATATTTTGATTTTTGGCGAACATTTGCGCGAACTGGCAAACACCACCATACACGACAGAAAAGGTCGCAGAAATATGACATAACGGGAATGTTCGCGGAAATGTTCGTGTCGTGTATTTGGCGCTTTCGTTGAGGTACATATGTAACACCAATGTATATTTTGTTGTTGTTATCTTCACTTACTGTATTGTTATTGCAGTTTCTCGTTTTGTTTTTAGCTGCAGTTCTAAACGCTTCTATTACTGCATTAGGGTAGCCATTTTTTTGGAGAATGTTTTTTATTTTCCTCTTGTTTTCCTCCTCCAAGTCACTCCATCCTGGTCACTCAGGGAGTAGACTTTCTTAATTAAACCTATGGCCGTGTTCTTCTTTTGACTCCATGGGTGGTTCGACAAATAGTGGATCATTCTCGATGATGCTACGGCTTTCTTATACCAATTGTCCTTATTTTGTTCTCTGTATTATGGCCCTCTATATCTAGGAAGGCTAATTTATTGTTCGTTTCTCTCTCCGGGATGAATTTTATTTTGGTATGTTCTCCATTGAATATCTTTAGTATCTCTTCCACGTCATTAATCTTAGCTATAGCGAACATGCCATCTACATATTTTGTTATGTATTTAACAGGTATATCCTTAGATCTTAGCTCAGTGATGCTGTCGTCAATAATCTTGTTCAACACAATATCTGCTATGGTAGGTGATAAAGGATTGCCCGTCGGCATACCATATGTTTGTTGGTAGAAGGTCCCATCATGTACGAAATATTTGTTTTCTCTCAAGCAAAACTCGAGAATTTTGAGATATTGGTTTTTGAGATTTTTGTGTGGTTTTATAAACCTGTCCATTGTTTCATGATTGTGCCAATCGCAAAGTGAATAGGTGTGTTTGTGAATAGGGATACTATGTCCAAAGATATTAGAGTTTCGTCATCTTCAATTGTTAGGTTTTTAATGTTTTCTTTTAGTCGTTGTGAATTCTTTATATTGTATTTGTATGAAACGATGTTTTGTAGTATCTGACCTACATGTTTTGATAATCTCGAGCATGGTACGTTCACCGAAGAAGAAATTGGCCGCAGAGGTATGTTTTTTTTTATTAACTTTAGGTAATCCATATATTCTCGGCGCCGTAGCTGCTGGGCACGAGAAGTAGTGTTTTTCTTTCAAATTGATGCTTTGCGTTTTGTAGAGGTCATTCACGATCTTGTTGTTTTTACGTAACAGAAATTGGGTAGGATCAGTTTTTATGGTTTTATACATCAGCTTGGCATCCAAGAAGTTTTTCATTTGGTCTTCGTACTCTGATTTGTACATCATCACATTCGTACTACCTTTATCCGCGTTCGTGAAGACTATAGAGATTTTTTTTATTTTCATTTTATTATCTTCCTTTTACCTGCCTTTGCCATCACTGTAACCATTACCTGTACATTTACATTTACCGTACCTTTTGGAAACAAAATTGTAAGGGATGGGAAGAGAATGGAGGAAAAGAGTGAGGGACAGGGTAAGGGAGAGACAGCGTGAGGGTGAAAAAGGGTGAATGGAAGCAGTTGAGTGGAGAGGAATGAAAAGAGGGAGCGGAAACTGATGATTTGTAAAGCGAGAGATTTTCCTAATCATGCACAAAAGGCTAAGCGAGTTATCTATGTTTTACAATAATTGGTTGAATTCGGAAGGTAGGTAAAATCTTTCGTCACTTGTCCTTTAAAACTCAGTGGAAGTTGCTCCCCACTTTCTTTTCATCCAAATACGAGTACCCGTTAGACAGCCACATAAATTGATCAGTAAAACCACACCGGGCTCTGAATGAACACATAGCACATACATATACGTAAACATCCATTTTGACAATATCTACGTACTATAAATACAAAACAAGCGGCAACAACAGAAAATCGACACTGATGATGGCACAACACCAAAACTGGTTTGTCTCGAAACCAATTTTGACAAGGGATGACGAAAAATCGTTCCATTATACATATATCAATTATCCAACCTGACGGAAAACCAACAAAGCAAAATGAGTCAATACCGGCAGCAATACTTTGAAAACCGGTGCAGCTTTTTGTATTCTCCACCTTTTGAAGCTCCACCTGCCATCAGTTGTCACAATTTTGTGTTCTTTGATCAGGATAGAGCCAAAAAGTTGTATGTATCTCTTTATACTTTAACCTCGTACTGCAGATGACCATATTCCAAGCCGTGATGAAGTCAACTAACTTCAGCACGTTGCGTGATGTTTTATTATGAAGACTAAAATTTCCGACTACAATTTTGAGAAAAGAAACACACACTAATGTACATATGTTTGTATATACATCTATTCACATACATGCATGCACTGCAACATATAAATAATCATTAATTTATATAAAAATGTATATGTCAACCAACAATAGTTCATATATTTATAGATACTTATGTGCACAAAAACATACACACACATATGTTAATACAAAATCACACATTCAATATAAATCACGATCACATCGTAAGTTCGCTCGAACCATCCCAATGGTAACATACAAACATCCTTTGTCTTCATTGCCATGAATCCCATCTCTGTCGTTACCCTTTGCATAATTTGCAAATGAAACATTTCAAAATACCAAAATGAACATCAATTTCAAGTTCTCGAAAGCGATTAATGTCACTTTTAACAGCAATAAAACATTGCCGGTGCATGTTTTCTAAATTATTCAATTTAAATGAATGTTCTTTTTGTTACATAGAGTTGGCTTTTTAATAGTTGTTGGGGTTTTTTTGTGTGTATTTAAAAGAAATAAAAGATAGAGAGCTGTCTACATTGAATATGAGAACTTTTTGTAAATGGTTAGGAATCTTTTGTACTTAAATGAAAGGTGCGATAAGCTCCGTAGAAATTTAAGGTCGAGATTCTTTTCCAACAGAACGTCATTTTTCTAAAACTTGGACCCTAAATCACTCTCAATTTCGATGGAGCTCCTGGAAGTGTTTTTTTAACCGTTTTATTTAGGTTGACTTGAGCGGCCGGCTAAACAGAATTTCGTAATTGAGATTTAAGTAATTTCCCAATAAGCTACACCCTTGAAACTTGGAATATAGTTCAGAACCCAATGGCAATGCTAGAATAAGAGAACAGCTCCGATAGGTGGCGCATGGATCAAAACATTTCAAAAAATAGTATTTGTGGTCCGATGTGTTTCATAATTGGAAAACATAATATATACATGTATAGAAAGCGACCTATGAAAAAAATCGCCGCTAGGTGGCGCAAGGATCAAAATATTAAAAAATCGTATTTGTGGCCCGATTAAGCTCATATTTGGAGCAAACTTCATTATAGCTGTGTAGTTGTATTTTAATTTTGCTGTGCTAATTTGTGAAATTTAGATTGGTTTACTTAATTGTTTAATTGTGTTTTGTGATAAAATTGAGGGCATTAATTTTAGTGATCAAAATAAAGCAATCGGCTTGTTTTTAATATTAATATTTCTTGAATTTTAATTCAATTTGTGTTTCACATTGTGTTTGCCGAATCATTTTGCATTGTGTATTTGTTGCAGCTTGAGTGGGAGCCATCATATCTCTTTTGCAAATTGTTTTTTTTTTTTCAATTTTCACTTTTATCACAGCTGTTTGCGCTGGTTTGCTAAGTGTCAATATACAGGGGCCATAAACTGCTCGCTGATAGTTCTAAAACTGTTCGCTCTTATTTCAAACTTTCAGTGTTGCTCTATTTACATTAAACTTTAGTGCTGTATACTATTTCATTATATATTAAATTTTTCTTTTTTAGTTTCTGAAAATGATATGCATTTACAACAGCTGCCAGGTAAAAAGCGAGTTAGAACGCTTTGTGTCTTGTTGGCTTTATGATGGGCTCGACCATTCGAAGTGTGCGGGATTGACAGGTAGAGTTGTGGACAATATCAATGATCCCACCAAAGGAGTACGTTGGTCATGTTCTAAATGCAGAACAACTGAAGTAAATATTTTTAGGCTCTTTAAGCAAACGCGCAATGCGTTTTCTGAGATATTCAAAGAGTTTTCCGTAATAAGTGAAAAGTTTAGGCATTACGATAACTTGTTCAATTCATTTACGTGTTTAGATGAGTTATCACACTCTTCCAATAAAGACAAGGATAGTCGTAACAAAAAACCAAAGGGCAACAAAAACTCACCCAACGCTTTGAGTCTGATCCCCTCTCAAAATGATCCTTCACCCCAATTGCAAGAGTTGATAGACCTAGCTTTCCCAAATCCGCAAGCTGTAGTGCCTTCCACTTCGAAGGTCACGAACACAACGATCCCTGAGTCTCAAACTGCACCTGCTATAGCAGAAACATCCGTTAAGAAGCTGGTTGTGGTCCGGCAAAAAAAATCTATTTTTGTGTCTAGATTTGACAAAGACACCTCTGTTGATGACATTAAGTCACCTGTTACCTCAAAAATAAAGGCTGACGGCATGACGATAAGAAAATTCAAGTTCAATTATGAAATAAATATTTCCTTGTTTGGAATTGATGTTTATTTAAAAGATTTCGAAACCCTTTTAAATAGCTCGTTTTGGCTGCCCGGGGCTTTTGTTCGCGAGTTCCTTCATAAGACAAAAGAGAATATCGCCCAATTTCCACGTCAAAGCTCTGTTTCAAAAAACTGAATTTTAAATCGACCTTCAGTATATATTACCAGAACGTTAGAGGCTTAAACTCAAAGTTAATCGATTCGTATTTGAAATCGTTTCACTGTAATTAAAAAATTATTGCATATACTGAAACCTGGTTGAAACCACAATTTTTTGATTCCGAAATTCTTTGTGACGAGTATCAGTCTTATAGAAATGATCACTTAAACAGAACTGGGGGTGGTGTTTTGCTGGCTGTACATTCTTCAATACCATCCAAGGAGGTTAATTTACCAGCTACAGATGACATCGAATTTAAATGCGTCCGAATCCTGCTGGACAGAGGACGGATTTACTCAGTCGTTTGCTACATTCGTCCCTCGTCTGATCAATCATTGTAAATGCAGCATGTTTCACTAATAAAAACTGCTTATTCGATGATGAAGCCATGCGGCTCAATGCTTGTCTTGGGCGCTTTTAACCTGCCACATATATCATAGAACACCTATGATTATAATATTTTACCAGCTCATCTAAGACGTGTAACAGCGACTTTTTGTATGAAATATCCGACCTTAGTCTTAGTCAGATCAATATTTTTCCAAATAAGTACGGTAGATTTTGAGATTTAGCCTTTGTGCGATGTGAGCCCCTAGTGTTACCTGAAGATGATTACCATCCTTCCCTCGAGATAATTTACGAAACCATGGGCAACGTTTATGGTTGCATAAATAAACCAGGTGTTTAAACCAGTCGTTTTGATTTTTTAAGAGCCAATTTCAAAAAACTAAATGAAGAGCTTTCTAAAATAACTTGGCCTCAATATAATGCGGATGTGGATCAGATCGTTTTTTATTTTAAAAGTATCATTTATAACTTGTTTGAAAATTATGTGCCTAAACGTATTTGTTCATATGGCGAACCAATGCAACCCTGGATCACTAAAGAACTACAATCTTTGAAAAACAAAAAGTCACGTTACTTCAAATTATATAAGAAGACTGGATTACATTCCGATTAGGTTCGTTATGCTATTCTGCTCATAAGTATTTTGAACTTAATAAAAAGTGCTACAAAGCTTACGGCTGTAAAATTAAGAAGAAATTTATAAGCAAACGCGCGGTCGATTTATGGTTTCGTAAATTGGAAACGTGGGGTAAAGGGTTTTCCTTCTGGTAGGAAGTTTAATGGTAACATTTCTAGCGACAATCAAGAGATTGCGAATTTCTTCGCTCAATTTTTCAAATCTAGTTATTCCGGTGATATTACTTTGCCAGCTGGGAAATATCTTTATGAACTGCATTCAAGTAATTCAATCCCTGCTCCACTCTTATTACTTGATGATGTTTTATTGGCCCTAAAGACCCTAAAAGAATCTTTTACATACGGCCCTGATTTAAATCCCACATGCTTTCTTAAAAAATGTGCAGAATTCATCTACAAACCTCTTACTGATCTGTTTAACCTATCGTTGAAGTATGGAACTTTCTCTACGGCATGACAGGAATCCTTTATCACCCCTCTCCATAAATGTGGCATTAAGTCGTCCATTGAAAACTATCGTGGTATAGCTAGACTGTCAGCTATTCCAAAGTTGTTTGAAGCAATCGTTTCAAATCACCTAACATTTTCGATTTCAACATTAATTGCAAATTCGCAGCATGGGGTTTGTAAGGGCAAATCAACCATAACTAATTTACTTGAGTTCACAGCTCATATTTCGAACGGGTTCAGAGAAAATCTTCACACCGACGTTATATATACCGATTTTAGTAAAGCATTTGACAAAATATGCCACTCATTACTTATATATGTACTCGACATGCTTGGGTTTCAACCTAATCTCACTCGTTGGATTTCCTCCTATCTCTGTGGTAGAACACAAAGAGTAATCTTTAAAAATATGTTTTCGGGTATCATTAGTGTCACCTCTGGTGTTCCTCAGGGCAGCCATCTTGGCCCGATTCTGTTTTTGCTATTTATAAACGATATCTCGACAAATATAAAATATTCTAAAATCTTGATGTATGCTGATGATCTAAAACTTTTTAGACTTACGCGTCGATTGAAGAACGCTCTTTACTTTAGACGGATTTAAATTGCTTAGCTGCTTGGAGCAATATGAACCACATGCCGCTTAATCTTCAGAAATGTAAATTTATGTGTTTTTCGCGCAGGAGTTTACAACCAGCTTCTTACACAATGAACAACCAAAACCTTGAAAGTGTTAATGTTTTTGTAGACTTGGGAGTTACAATGAACTGCGAACTTAGCTTCAACACTCATATAACTGTCACTGTCAAAAGAGCAAAAGGAGTCTTAGCGTTTGTGAAAAGGTGGTCAAAAGAGTTTAGCGACCCCTACCTTACGAAAACCCTCTTCACAACATTGGTTACACCGATATTAGAGTATGGCTCAATAGTCTGAAATCCGCGTTTTCAAGTCCATACGGACAGGCTCGAATCAATACAAAAAAAGTGTTTACTATTTGCCTTAAGGAATTTTCAATGGAACTCTTCATTTAATCTTCCACCTTATACTAATCGATTAAAACTTATCAATCTTCCAACTCTTGCTAGCCGTAGAGAAATGCTTGGCGTAATATTTATGACAAAACTACTGAATGGATCGATTTCAAGCCCATTTCTTCTGAACGAAATGAACTTTAGTGTTCTCTGTCGCACTACGAGATACTTCAAACCCCTTCTTTTAAAACAATGTAGAACGAATTTCTAACTTAACGAACCTCTCTGGTATTTGTGCGAAGATTATAACTCTCACTCAAACACATTTGATATGTCGGACTCCCTTTTTATACTCAGTTGAGCAGAGCTCACAGAGTATATTAAGTTTGATTGGATAACGGTTGGTTGTACATATATAAAGGAATCGAGATAGATATAGACTTCCATATATCAAAATAATCAGGATCGAAAAAAAATTTGATTGAGCCATGTCCGTCCGTCCGTCCGTCCGTCCGTCCGTCCGTCCGTCCGTCCGTCCGTCCGTCCGTCCGTTAACACGATAACTTGAGTAAATTTTGAGATATCTTGATGAAATTTGGTATGTAGGTTCCTGAGCACTTATCTCAGATCGCTATTTAAAATGAACGATATCGGACTATAACCACGCCCACTTTTTCGATATCGAAAATTTCGAAAAACCGAAAAAGTGCGATAACTCATTACAAAAGACAGATAAAGCGACGAAACTTGGTAGATGGGTTGACGTTATGACGCAGAATAGAAAATTAGTAAGATTTTGGACAATGGGCGTGGCCCCGCCCACTTTTACAAGAAGGTAATTTAAAAGTTTTGCAAGCTGTAATTTGGCAGTCGTTGAAGATATCATGATGAAATTTGGCAGGAACGTTACTACTATTACTCTATATGTGTTAAATAAAAATTAGCAAAATTGGATTAAGAACACGCCCACTTTTTAAAAAAAATTTTTTTTAAATTCAAATTTTAACAAAAAATTTAATATCTTTACTGTATATAAGTAAATTAAGTCAAAATTCAACTCCAGTAATGATATGATGCAACAAAATACAAAAATAAAAGAAAATTTCAAAATGGGCGTGGCTCCGCCCATTTTCATTTAGTTTGTCTAGAATACTTTTATTGCCATAAGTCGAACAAAAATTTACCAATCCTTCTCAAATTTGGTAGGAGCATAGATTCTATGACGGTAACTGTTCTCTGTGAAAATGGGCGAAATCGGTGGAAGCCACGCCCAGTTTTTATACACAGTCCACCGTCTGTCCTTCCGCTCGGCCATTAACACAATAACTTGAGCAAAATCCGATATATCTTTACTAAACTTAGCCCACGTACTTACCTGAGCTCACTTTTTCTTGGTATAAAAAATGGGCGAAATCTGACCATAACCACGCCCACTTTATCGATATCGAAAATTACGAAAAATGAAAAAAATGCCATAATTCTATACCAAATACGAAAAAAGGGATGAAACATGGTAACTGGATTGGTTTGTTGACGCAAAATATAACTTTGGAAAAATCTTTGTAAAATGGGTGTGACACCTACCATATTAAGTAGAAGAAAATGAAAAAGTTCTACAAGGCGAAATCAACAGCCCTTGGAATCTTGGCAGGAATACTGTTAGTGGTATTGCATATATAAATAAATTAGCAGTACCCGACAGATGATTTTCTGGATCACCTGGTCCACATTTTGGTGGATATCACGAGAACGCCTTCACATATACATCTAAGGGCCACTTGCTTTTAAAACCCTCATTAATACCTTTAATTTGATATCCATATCGTACAAAAACATACCAGAGTCACCCCTGTCCCACCCTAATGGCGATATCTCGAAAAGGCGTCCACCTATAGAACTAATGCCCCCTCTCTCTTAAAATGCTCAGTAACACCTTTCGTTTGATACCCATATCGTACAAACATTCTAGAGTAACCCCTGGCCCACCCCAATGGCGATATCTCGAAAAGGCGTCCACCTATAGACCTAGTGTCCACTCCCTCTTAAAATGCTCAGTAACAGCTTTCGTTTGATACCCATATCGTACAAACATTCTAGAGTCACCCCTGGCCCACCCTAATGGCAATATCTCGAAAAGGCGTCCACCTATAGACCTAATGCCCACTCCCTCTTAAAATGCTCAGTAACACCTTTCGTTTGATACCCATATCGTACAAACATTCTAGAGTCACCCCTGGCCCACCCTAATGGCAATATCTCGAAAAGGCGTCCACCTATAGACCTAATGCCCACTCCCTCTTAAAATGCTCAGTAACAGCTTTCGTTTGATACCCATATCGTACAAACATTCTAGAGTCGCACCTGGCCCACCCTAATGGCGATATTTCGAAAAGGCGTCCACCTATAGAACTAAGGATTACTCCCTTTTAAAATACTCATTACCACCTTTCATTTGATACCCATATCGTACAAACACATTCTAGAGTCACCCTGGCCCACCCTAATGGCGGTATCTCGAAAAGGCGTCCACCTATAGACCTAATGTCCACTCCCTCTTAAAATGCTCAGTAACACCTTTCGTTTGATACCCATATCGTACAAACATTCTAGAGTCACCCCTGGCCCACCCTAATGGCGATATCTCGAAAAGGCGTCCACCTATAGACCTAATGTCCACTCCCTCTTAAAATGCTCAGTAACACCTTTCGTTTGATACCCATATCGTACAAACATTCTAGAGTCACCCCTGGCCCACCCTAATGGCGATATCTCGAAAAGGCGTCCACCTATAGACCTAATGTACACTCCCTCTTAAAATGCTCAGTAACACCTTTCGTTTGATACCCATATCATACAAACATTCTAGAGTCACCCCTGTCCCACCCTAATGGCGATATATCGAAAAGGCGTCCACCTATAGACCTAATGCCCACTCGCTCTTAAAATGCTCAGTAACACCTTTCGTTTGATACCCATATCGTACAAACATTCTAGAGTCACACCTGGCCCACCCTAATGGCGATATCTCGAAAAGGCGTCCACCTATAGAACTAAGGATTACTCCCTTTTAAAATACTCATTACCACCTTTCATTTGATACCCATATCGTACAAACACATTCTAGAGTCACCCTGGCCCACCCTAATGGCGATATCTCGAAAAGGCGTCCACCTATAGAGCTAATGCCCACTCCCTCTTAAAATGCTTAGTAACACCTTTCGTTTGATACCCATACCGTACAAACATTCTAGAGTCACCCTTGGTCCAGCTTTATGGCGATATCTCGAAAAGGCGTCCACCTATAGAACTAAGGATTACTCCCTTTTAAAATACTCATTACCACCTTTCATTTGATACCCATATCGTACAAACACATTCTAGAGTCACCCTGGCCCACCCTAATGGCGATATCTCGAAAAGGCGTCCACCTATAGACCTAATGCCCACTCCCTCTTAAAATGCTCAGTAACACCTTTCGTTTGATACCCATATCGTACAAACATTCTAGAGTCACCCTTGGTCCACCTTTATGGCGATATCTCGAAAAGGCGTCCACCTATAGAACTAAGGATTACTCCCTTTTAAAATACTCCTTACCACCTTTCATTTGATACCCATATCGTACAAACACATTCTAGAGTCACCCCTGGCCCACCCTAATGGCGATATCTCGAAAAGGCGTCCACCTATAGACCTAATGCCCACTCCCTCTTAAAATGCTCAGTAACACCTTTCGTTTGATACCCATATCGTACAAACATTCTAGAGTCACCCCTGGCCCACCCTAATGGCGATATCTCGAAAGGGCGTCCGCCTATAGACCTAATGCCCACTCCCTCTTAAAATGCTCAGTAACACCTTTCGTTTGATGCACATATCGTACAAACACATTCTAGAGTCACCCCTGGCCCACCCTAATGACGATATCTCGAAAAGGCGTCCACCTATAGACCTCATGCCCACTCCCTCTTAAAATGCTCAGTAACACCTTTCGTTTGATACCCATACCGTACAAACATTCTAGAGTCACCCCTGGCCCACCCTAATGGCGATATCTCGAAAAGGCGTCCACCTATAGACCTAATGCCCACTCCCTCTTAAAATGCTCAGTAACACCTTTCATTTGATTCCCATATCGTACAAACACATTCTAGAGACACCCCTGGTCCACCTTTATGGCGATATCTCGAAACGGCGTCCACCTATGGAACTAAGGATCACTCCTTTTCAAAATACTCATTAACAGCTTTCATTTGATACCCATATCGTACAAACACATTATAGAATCACCCCTGGTCCACCTTAATGGGGACATCTCGAAAAGGCGTCCACCGATAGACCTAAGGCCCACTCCCTCTTAAAATGCTCAGTAACACCTTTCATTTGATACCCATATCGTACAAACAAATTCTAGAGTCAGCCCTGGTCTACCTTTATGGCGATATCCCTAAATGGCGTTCATCCATAGAACTATGGCCTATTCTCTCTTAAAATACTCTTTAATACCTTTCATTTGATACACATGTTATACAACCACATTCCAGGGTTACCCCAGATTGATTTTCCTTATTTTGTCTCCATAGCTCTCAACTGAGTATGTTATGTTCGGTTACACCCGAACTTAGCCTTCCTTACTTGTTTCTATATAAAAAACTGTCCTTATCTCTCTTAATCGTTAATGCTGTGTATATGTTTGTTTCTAAATTCTATTAATTTAAGCTTTACCCCCAGCTGATGATATTTCTTCTGTAGCTAAACAGTTTTAGATTTCGACGCTTGACAAACCACTACCCATCAACGACTCGGCCAAACAAAAAAAAAAAAAAAAAAAAAAAAAAAAAAAAAATTGTTATAAAATTAATAAAAAAAAAAAAAATATAAAAAAAATTGAACAGGATTAGCCTGGTGTCATTGGGCCACAACGTGCAATTATTATTATTATCATTATATTACAAACTCACTGCCAGGTGGCGCAATTATAGAGATATTAAAAAATCGTATTTGGGGTCCGCTTTGGCTCATATTTGGAAAAGATATATGAAATACGGAGCCGCTTTATTAAAAACATTCACGCTAGGTGGCGCAAGAATTGAGATATTCAAAAAAAAAACTCGAACTAGTCTGTCCGATTTGGCTCATTGAACAAATATTACATACTGACCGGTAGAAGTGACGTCAAAATACTTTTGTTGGTGAAATTTCATTAAAAAAAAAAAATAATAAAAGAAACATTTTAAGTTAAACGGTTTTATTGAAAACAATTCTTACATTAAGTAATAATATTACTAAAAGCAAGCAAGTAATTAGGTAGGTCCTAGGGACTAGTCACCACACTCCTCATCAATCTAGGGACAATTGAATAAAAGAGTTGGCCGCGTGAATTTCTAGAAATGTGAGGCTTAGCATAATCTGATTAAGGTTCAGTTGTTCTCACTTGTGACTATCAATAGAAATTTGATACGTCCAACGCTTTTATTTAATTGTCTCATCAACGCCCTAGATTGATGAAAAGTGTGATGACTATTACCTAGGACCTGCCTAATTATTTTCTAGTTATTGGTATTATTATTACTTAACGTAAGGATTGCTTTCAATAAAGCCGTTTGACTTGAACATTTTTTTTAATTGTTTTATTGATAGGGTTTTTGATTTCAGTCATTAAACAAAGATCTGGTAATACTATGAACTTACTGAGCTTATGTGAGGACGTCACAGAGCTTCTTTTGTACAAAACCTCTTTGCGAATCATTCTTAAACAAAGTTAGCCCTCAGTTGTGAAATTGTGCTCTAATTTAGTCATAAAAAGAATTAAATTAGTAAATTTAAAGGAAATCAGAATTTGCTTAAGAACTAAATCCAAGTCACTGTACATGTGAATACGAATATAAATGTTTAATTCTTCCCGCTGCCACTGCTGTGCTGCTCACTAATTGCACTTGTTAGAGATAGTAAATACGGCTAACTCAATCAAAACTTGAAAATTTAATTTCCATTCGTTTATTTATTTTCACGTTTTTTTTCTTGTTACTTACTTTATTGCACTTTAGTTTCAACTTTGTACTTTTGTACTAGGGCGCATGTTATGTGTGTGGGTGTATGTGTGTGTATGCGTTAGTATATTTATAAACAACAATCCTCCCACCGATCCGATAGCTACTACAACGTTCCCAATGCCGCTCAGTATAGCAGCAAACATTTTTTGGTTGCTTCAATGTTTAATGCTGCAAGAGAAATCTGCTCTACATTCTTTGGCTCCCACCACATAATTTCTTCACTCCCCCGCAACTTTGTTCTACACTTTTAGCTTCCCACCGCGTGTTCCTGCTTTATATTGCAACGCCTGTTTTTTTTTTGTTTTGTTGCAATTTGCATTTGCAGCAGAAAATTTCCAAGAGAAAAAAGAGAAAATGAAATTTTCTGCAATTAGCATCAAGAAATTCTTACAAATTTGTTAAAGACCATCGCCTTAGATGGTTGACTAAGGTAAAAGCAACAAAAACAACAAAATTAAATGCAATAACAGAAATTGTAAGAAGGACAAATGAAATTTATTTGGTCAGCAGGTGCAGCTATGGAAGTAAGGAGAAGGCATGGCAGCACACATTTAAAGACAAATCATTTGCAAAAACGTACAAAGTATGACAGTTAAAATTTATTTTGTTTAGCATTCCCTTATACACGTAATAGTATTGCTTAAATTTCTTTTTATTTGGATTGTCTTTTGCTTTCCATTCTTTCTAAAATTTTTGCAGTGCAAAGTAAACAATTTATTTGGTAGCAACAATGATATCTACGATATCTTCTGAAAGGGGTTGACAAGATGAATACTCGTAAACATGTCGGTAATATTTATGACAAACGAAGAAAGCACTGAAGAAGGAAAGCAAAATGAGGAAGTGACAAAGGAAAATAATTTGGCAGTTGTATTTCGTACAAGTTAAGATGTATGCTCTCTTCTTAATATTTTCTTAAATGACCCGGTGCAAAACGGGTCGTGCGCAATAACGGAGACACGCACCTCTATTGGTCATAGTGTATAACTTACACCTGCATCGGTTGCGCTAAATCATGGACACACACAATTTTCGGTCATAGAAGTGGATAATATTGTAGAGATAAAATGGGGAGACATATTTCAGCTGCAATTGATTATAATAAATACTGAAATTTAGCAGTACAAATGTTCTGCGCAACAATTTCATAAGTGTAGGTAAAGTTGTGCACTCAGTAGTCCATATGAAGTTTAACCCCTCTGTTACGTTAAGAAAAACTTACACATGTCTTGTTAGGACCACGAGACAACCAGTCCTATGTATATTGGCTTAAAGGTTTATAATCTCAGATGCAGTTTTCACCGTTTATAAATTTTACAGGTTTTTCTTAGGGTTATAGAAAAATTTTAGGTTTATAAACATACTAGCAGACCCGGCAGACATTGTTCTGCCCTAAATTTGGTATATCTGTATACATTTTAATAAGCTTTTCCGTCTAACTCTGCCCTCCTCCCTCTTCACTTTTTCCTAATCCTTTTATTCACTCCTCCCTTCGTCTTTTTCGCTTCATCTATCTCTATTTTCGTCTCACTCTATCTCTTTCTCAGTCTCCTTCTCGTTCCCTCTTTTCTCTTATCTCAAATTCTTCTCATTCTTCTTCATCATTTATTGCCAGTCCGAGAAGGTGGTATTTTTTTGTTCCAGTCCCATTCTGAATCCCAGTCCCACTCCGAGTCTCAGTCCCAGTCCGTCTCTGGTCTACTTCCCGGAAAAAAGGATCGTAAATACTACTATAGGCAAATTTATATACCATATTTCAGGCAAATCGAATAGGACGTATGTAAATGACTTATCTTGTTTGGTTGATTTTCCGACAGGGTGGATAAATGATGTATATTGGATCGATTTTCCGTCATCCCTTGTCAAATTTGGTTTTGAGACAAACCGGTTTCGACGTTGTGCCATCATCAGTGTCGATTTTCGTTCTGATCTGTTTTTGTCATTTGTCCTGTATTTATAGTTCGTAGGTATATGAGCAGGTATTGTCAAATTGATGCTTGTGTATATTTAGTTATGTGTATGTGCTGTGGGTTCGTTCAGAACCGAGGGTGGTTTACTAATCGATTTGTGTGGCTGACTGGGGTAGGTAGAAATCTGTGATTTTAGTCGTTTGACCTTCTTTGTCGGTTTTTTGTTTTGGTGTGTTAATTGTTTTGTGTTTATTTGTTGTTGTGCGTTTGTCTGTTGTACCTGTGTGATGAAGTTGTTTCCTGTAAACAAGTTTTAAAGGCTCGAATATTGTGTCAGAAATGGTGTTTATCTGTTCGTTTATTATTCTACCGTCGAATGTTTTCTGTTTGTAGATTTCCATGTTTTCGAGTACGTTGAGACGTCGGCCCTTTTCTTGTATGTGAAGAACCCTAACTGTTTTATTGATGTTTGCTGGGGAACATTCATTCTCGACCATGTGATTCGCGAAGTTAGACTCGGGTATAATGTTTGGATTCCGTATTTTTTTGTTGTAATCTCTAATATGTTCTCTGAACCTCGTTCTTATTTGCCGTCCTGTTTGTCCTATGTAACTATGCTGGCATCCGCAGGTAAGCTTGTATACGCCGTGGCTGCTAAACGGATCCTCTGAGTTAATGTTAGTTCTTAGTTTTCGCCCTAGATTGTTCGATGTTTTGAATGCTGTGTTAATGTTGTATTTTTTAAAGAAATTTGCCAATTTATATGTTGCTTTTCCAGTATATGTCATAGTCGTCCAGCTATTATTTTCTTTTTCATTATTTCTTTTTGGTTCTCCATTTGTCCTTCTGAGCTTATCTACTAGTGCTTTTTTATATCCGTTGTTTGCAGCGATATTATATATGACCTCAAGTTCTCTCTTATATGCCTCTTGTGTAAGAGGTGTTCTTTCAAGTCTATGTACCAAGTGCCTTAATGCTGCATTTTTATGATGTTGAGGGTGATTTGAGGTATTGTGTATTATTGTGTCGGTGGCCGTTGACTTTCTATATATGTCATAGTTAAATCTTTTGGCTTCTTTATCAATATTTATCGTGAGGTCTAGATAGTTGATTCCTCTGTCTTTTTCGGTTTCCATTGTAAATTTTATATTGCCGTGCTGTTTGTTGAGGTACTCCAGTACGAGCTCTTCGTTATTAGTAGTTAAAACGCATATTATGTCATCCACGTATCTAGCATAAAATGACACGCCTAATTTGGACTTCAGCTCCTGTATGTACTTTTCTTCCAGATTTTGCATGAACACTTCCATAAGAATTGCTGATGTGGGGCTTCCCATTCCAAGACCGTTTGTTTGTCTATATATTTTATTGTTGAATTTAAAATAGTTTTGACGTAAAGTGGTTCTTAGCGTATTTGTGATTTGCATACTTTTTACTTTGTTTTTTGTGTTATGAACTATTGTTGAGCTAACTATGTCCAAAGTCTCCGATAGTGGTATAGATGGGTATAGATCTTTTATGTCAAAAGATACCAATTTGCTGTTTCTTGTTAGCTCTACGGTCTCGAGTCTCTCTATTAGTTCTGTTGTGTTAGCTATTGCATATTCGTTCCTTAGCTCCAGAGTGTCTATCAATATCGTTTTTAAATATTTGGACAGTTTGTAACATGGTGCCGTTTTAAAATTAATGATGGGCCTCATTGGCGTGTCCGGCTTGTGGATTTTTGGTAGCGCAACCAGTGGAGGAGCCGAAGGGTTCATTTGGACCAATCTATGTGCCATGTTAGAATCTACTATATTTGTTGCATTTTTTATAGCAACTTTGATTTGTTTTTGGTATTCATCTGTGGGATCCTCTCTCATTCTACGACATTTCATTTCCTCTATGAGATCCTCGGTTTTGGATATATATTTCTCTTTTTCGATTAGCACAGTGGTATTTCCTTTGTCCGCTTTCGTTGTGACAATATTGTTTTTCCTTAGTTTATGCCATAGATTCTTTATTGTTTTCTCCTCTGTATTCGCTTTTTCTCCTTCCTGTGCTTTCACCTCCTTTCTTATGATTTCTCTGCACATGTGTCTTGCGTGCTCCTGTTCTTCCTGTGGTATCAATGATATTGCGATCTCCGCATCTACAATCGCTTGCTCCGTTTTTCTTACTGTATTCTGGTCCATGATATTGTGCTTCAGGCCCTTTTCGAGAAGTTGTGCCTCTTCCTTGGTAATGGCCACTGTTGTGAGGTTAACGAATTTGTCATGAAACTGGTGAGTGTTTTGGTTTTGGTTACCCTCTCGTCGTCCTGCCAGCTTGTCCAATTTTCGGTTCAGTGACCTGTATTTTTGTTGTAGTTCCTGATCGACCTCTGTCTTAATGCGGTTGAAGCATTCCATTAATACAGTCGTAGGTAGTTGTTCTGCCAATCTTAAATGGATAGATAATAACTCGGCATTTATCTCATCCTTCTTCGAGTATAAGCTTTCCAACTCATATTTTAAAAAATCCTTTTCCGCTTTTCTAACTGTTTTCCTGCTAGATTTGGTATTTGCCTTTATTGTTATTTTTGCGAATTTCGGAGTAACATTCAATTCCAGGCATTGTTTGTTGAACCAAATGCTCGCCTTTGCTTTATATATTTTCAGTAGGCGTCGCTTGTAAATTGTTAGTAGTCCGTTCGCGTTCAAGTTAAAAGCCTGACAAGCAATAACTGACTTATCTTGTTTGGTTGATTTTCCGACAGGGTGGATAAATGATGTATATTGGAACGATTTTCCGTCATCCCTTGTCAAATTTGGTTTTGAGACAAACCGGTTTCGGCGTTGTGCCATCATCAGTGTCGATTTTCGTTCTGATCTGTTGTTGTCATTTGTCCTGTATTTATAGTTCGTAGGTATATGAGCAGGTATTGTCAAATTGATGCTTGTGTCAAAACATCGAACAATCTAGGGCGAAAACTAAGAACTAACATTAACTCAGAGGATCCGTTTAGCAGCCACGGCGTATACAAGCTTACCTGCGGATGCCAGCATAGTTACATAGGACAAACAGGACGGCAAATAAGAACGAGGTTCAGAGAACATATTAGAGATTACAACAAAAAAATACGGAATCCAAACATTATACCCGAGTCTAACTTCGCGAATCACATGGTCGAGAATGAATGTTCCCCAGCAAACATCAATAAAACAGTTAGGGTTCTTCACATACAAGAAAAGGGCCGACGTCTCAACGTACTCGAAAACATGGAAATCTACAAACAGAAAACATTCGACGGTAGAATAATAAACGAACAGATAAACACCATTTCTGACACAATATTCGAGCCTTTAAAACTTGTTTACAGGAAACAACTTCATCACACAGGTACAACAGACAAACGCACAACAACAAATAAACACAAAACAATTAACACACCAAAACAAAAAACCGACAAAGAAGGTCAAACGACTAAAATCACAGATTTCTACCTACCCCAGTCAGCCACACAAATCGATTAGTAAACCACCCTCGGTTCTGAACGAACCCACAGCACATACACATAACTAAATATACACAAGCATCAATTTGACAATACCTGCTCATATACCTACGAACTATAAATACAGGACAAATGACAACAACAGATCAGAACGAAAATCGACACTGATGATGGCACAACGCCGAAACCGGTTTGTCTCAAAACCAAATTTGACAAGGGATGACGGAAAATCGTTCCAATATACATCACGTATGTAAATAGTTATGTGGGTATTATTAATTCATGTCTTTGTTTCGGCTTCGCATGCATATTTATCAGTATTGCCCGGTTGATGCGACTAAATCGAATATCACAATGAAAATTACTTTAAAGCTCTCAGCAACAGCTTTCATTTGATATCCATATTACACACACATTCTAGGGGTATCCGGGTCCACGTTTTGGCCTATATATCCAGACAATAGTTACCAGTAGGTATGAAAAATACCCTGTACAAAAGTACACATCAACAGCTCCAATTTGATACCCATAATGTAAAAATACATCCTAGCGTTACCCTGATCCACGTTTTGGCATATATCTCGAGACGTTAGTCACAAATAGGTATGAAACTTACCCTGTACTAAAGCACTCATCAACAGCTTTCATTTGTTATCCATATTGTATAAGCACATTCTAGGGGTACCCGGGTTCACGTTTTGGCCTATATCTCGAGACCTTAGTCACCAATAGATATGAAAACTACCCTTTACTAAAGCACTCATCAACTGCTTTCATTTGTTATCCATATTGGATAATCATATTCTAGGGGAACCCGGGTCCACGTTTTGGCCTATATCTCGAGACCCTAGTCACCAATAGATATGAAAACTACACTTTCCTAAAGCACTCATCAACAGCTTTCATTTGTTATCCATCTATAAAAAATAAAAATAAAGTCGCTGTATGCACGTAACTTCACACAGAATGTTCCGATTTTAAAATGGTTTTTTGCATTTGAAAGCTAAGCTACGTGAGATGGTACAGTTGATATAATTTCAAGATATATATTATGGGGGCGTGGCAAATTGCCAAAATGTAGTAAAAAATCATACAATTTTTGTTTACACAGCTATAACTCATAAACGGATGGATGGATTTAAAAAATGCTACTTTTCAGTAAAACTTTGAAATATTTACCTTCGATCTGCATCAAAAAAAATACTTGATTCGTTTCTTATATCAGCCAAATTGTTTAAACAAAAGTAACATTTTTACCAAAAAATCTGTTTATGTGGTTGTTCGCTGTGAACTGTGCGCGCTAATTGCTTTTGAGTGAGGATGATGTGACACATACATACGTACATATACAGCATTCGCTGCGTTATTTAACTTCGGGCGTAGGTTTATAGGTATACATGGATGTACATCACTGCATAGTATAAAACAAAGTCGCTTTTTCTGTCCCTGTCCCCTTGAATGCTTAAGCCTTTAAAAATACGCGACCATTTTAAAATCGGGGCATTCTGTGTGAAGTTATGTGCATACATGGTATTTAGCGACTTTATTTTATAAGATTTAGAGAAGATATAAAATTGTATTGTTTTGTTCTGATTATGTTTGGTAATTATAAAAGTTTTCCATAAGGTAAGGGTGGACATCCTATATTGAAGGTTTTTTGTGAAGTGGAATTATATTTAATTTTTCACGTGTGGAAAATTGTTGTACTTTATAAAGTACAGCCGGCATATACATGTCATTTTTTCTTCTTTCTGCCCCGAATTCAGGAATGTCTGCAACAAAAAGAAAAAATACTTTCCACGCAAAAAATGCCTTCAGAGGGCTTGAAGAAGCTGTTAATGTACTATTGTGTGATGGTAGTGAGAATAATCATTTGGCAAACCCCGACTTGATCATCATTCCTCCCGAGCTAAACCCACTAACCGACTCCGAAGAATTTGATGGGGACAATTTAGATGATAATATGCTGAATTTTTTTTTTATGCTGCTAACAGATTTGCCAGGACGTGTTGAACTCCAAATCGATGAGGATATGAGTGAGTGTGATCAATCAACGGGCTCTACACCAGCATCAGTAATAAACTCCCCGTTAGAAGAGCAGGATCAACCATCAACATCTTCGTCAGCATCGCAACCGAACACCATTTCAGAGAAATACCTAGCAATTGGTAATTGGTTACCTATGATTTTTGCTAGTTATGGACTATTTTGTACTCTAATCATTTACTGCTTGCTTAGTTCTCTGTTATAGATACATGAAATTGTAAATGGCTAAAAAAAGATCCAAGATACTCCATCGAATACAATGACTGTATTTATATTGAAATATTTGATAATTCAGGAGTGAAATAGTTCGGAAACATTTGATAGAAAGAGGGGCACGAGTCCCAAGAAAAAGACGTGCACCATCTTCATCTGTGGAAAGAAGTACTAGTGGACATATTCCACAAAAACATGCAGGACAATGGCGTTGCGTCGTGTGCCATCAACGGAGTATTTGGTCATGTGCCATGTGAAAAAAACACTTTGCATAATACGAAATTGTTTCGCTCAATATCATACCTAATTTTCTTATATTACTCTTATTTTTTGTGTTTATGATTTTTTTTGTAATCTATGTTGAAGTTGAAAGTGTTCTTTTATCTTATGAACTTATATTTAAATAAAACTAAAATCATTTGCTTTGTATAATGAAATATGTGATCTCATGAAAAATGGTATATAGTAATGGCGGTTGTACTTTACAAAGTACAGCCTGGGTAATGGGAGTGGTCCTACAAAAAAATATTTAAAAATCATTTTTTGCATACAGGGGACAAAAGTAACTTGTGCATAAATCATAAAAAAAAAAATCATAAAAATCGGTCCACGGGTTATGTACCCCGGCGTTAAAAGGGTTAATTGTATTTGTAAAATTGACTTTATGACAAGTGGGCGGTGCCACGCCCATTTTAAAAAATTTTTGTAAATTTTTATCAACAGTCTCAATATCAGTCCACACGTCAAATTTCAATATTCTAGGTGTATACTTTACCATATAATCAGGTTTTTGTGTTTTCCAAAGCACTCTGAGTATAAAACAAAATGAACAGGTTAGCCTGGTTTCATCGGGCAACTTGAGGGCAGTGCGCTGCCACAACGTCCAAGAAAAAAGAAAACAACAGTTCAGGGCACGGAATAAACTTATGGTGCGCCCACGTAAGTTTGTTTATTATCAGTTATGGGATAAAGCTAAATCTTCCTTTTAGGCTTTTTGGAAGAAATTATGCTTAACACACAAAAGTCACGACAGGAAATTCCGAAATTTTTCTTCTATCAAGCGATATCAGAGAAAAAGCAAAAAGGTCACCAAATGAACTTAGCGTGACAGCTATTGTTAAAATGAAGGTATACTCAGTTCTTTGCTTTTGCTTCTCAAGAGTAACAGTAGCAGCGACATAATATGCTATGCGACTGAACATAGCGTATAGTACAGCCTTAGCATAAACTAGTGATAACATGTCTTATGCTCTACTATGAGCAAACACACGTCGTATTTCAGAGCAGAGCAAATATCAGTTATTGGTAGCTTCTTTTTGTTGGTATTATTGTTAAACTGCATCGGCAAGTTCATTCTCTGTTCCCACGTTGCATTCAAAAAATTAATGCTAGCATGAGTAAGGATAAAGCTCTGCATAGCTATGCCCAATAGAGTAAAGAGCAATACTTTTTTTTTTGCTCTCGCTCCACTACAAGTAGCATTTTGTTTGGAGTTTTTATTCTGCTTTTCGCTCTGCTCTAGAACGTGACGTTGCTTGTAGCAGAGCAAAAGAAATGCTTTCACTGACATTTTATGCTTCGCTCTGCTCTATGCTTAGTCCATGTTCAGAGCCGGAACAATAGAAAAAAAAAAATCAGTAACTAGTTTACTGTATGAAGGCCATTCCACTCACTTATTTTTTGTGGTTTAACTGCCTTGGATATTGAGGTTCTCTAAGTTAAAGTGCGATAGTGAATCCAGAGAAGCAATAATCGACAGGAATCGAAAACACAAAAAAATTTAAATAACCACTCCACTTTTTATATGATGACAGATTTATGGTGTGTGATTTTTGTTGGTTTAGATATAATTGTGACGGAAAATGTTCCAATTTTTTGCTAGAAAATTT
Source organism: Eurosta solidaginis (assembly GCF_040869045.1). Taxonomy (NCBI): domain Eukaryota; kingdom Metazoa; phylum Arthropoda; class Insecta; order Diptera; family Tephritidae; genus Eurosta; species Eurosta solidaginis. The sequence goes on from NC_090319.1 coordinate 29,016,554, forward strand.
AGCTAATAGCCGCCGATCTCGTTTATAAACGTAAGATAAGTGAATTTTCAACCCGACATGTCAGTCCATGAAGTTGGAACTTATCCATGCTTTAAGGCCATATTATTATGTAGTGTTTTATATAGACTCTGACTGTCGTCTGAGAGCAGATGAATTTTCGCTAAGAACTTTTATATGACAGAAACCACTTGGGGTGGATGCCTGACCACTGCCTAGGGTCGAACCGGCTAAGAAAAGATTTTGGGCCGAGTTTCTCATCCAATTTGCGTCGTGCTCCTTTTAGTTTTTCCTACAAATTGGAGGGGTGGGACATACTTGTTTAATGTCGAGTCCGAACGGCATCTACAAGGCAGATGAGTTTTCACTGAAAAGCTGTTCATGGCAGAAGTACACTCCGAGCGCTTGCCAAACAATTCCGAGGCGCGAAACCGGTTAGAAAAAATTGTCTTCTAATTGAAAAAACTTGTTTCACAAATTTTGATGTTATTTGCTCGGTGCGTGAACCCAGGATTTTCAGTGCGGTAAGTGGAGCACGCTACCATCACACTACAGCGGTCGTCAAAAATGTTCCCTCATTGAAAAAACCTTTTCTATAGACTTTGAGGCTTTCCTAGGCTTTGATCTCCGGACCACCATAACCAAAAGCCCTCTGAAAAAGTTTTTTGTCAGCATTTGACAGATTTCCCACATTTTATGAAGTCTTTATAAGCGTAAAAATAGCACAGGGAGGTAAGATCAAATCCATGTGAGCTGTCCTTCTTGCCGATTGCAACAGTGCGAGTTTGCAACTCCAAATCCCATGCCACCTATAGCGCTACAGCGTTCGCGGAGCATGAAAATCACACGCAGAGCAGCACAGACATCGATTATCGGCCTTGACGGTAGAAACGCTATTTAAGTGAGCATTTTTTGTTATCTAAAAAGACCCGATAATTAACTTACAGCCCAAAACACAAGAAAGACGCTTAAAACTAAATCAGGTCATGATGTGCGCAAAACGCAGAAAAAACAGGAAAGAAGCAGGGTTAATACTCCTGAAACAAAACGCATATACCGCTTAAGCTGTATTTAAAACCTTATCTGGAAATATAATATTAAGCAAGGAAGTCAACCATTTAGGAGCCAAGCTAAATTTCCAAAGCTACTAGACGTTTTTAACCTATTCGAAACAAAAAAAATTTAAATTTTTTTCTGAATCACAAAGTCTGAGCACTAGGATATCTTATGTAACAGCTCACGTTTACTTGATTCATACGCTGAAGTTAACGTCTTTAATACCGTCACTGTACGTATCGTTTGCTAAATTCACAGATATCTTAATGATATCTCTCCAGTACCTCAATTCCCTTTAAAATCATTTAACCTTGAGTAAATTCAATAACTTTAATGCCTACCCAATTCTGATGCTGGCTTTCATCAAAAGAGAACGTGCAGGCAAATTTGCCATGAATTGACATTTAATGATAGATAGAACTGTGTCGCCGATAGCAGTTTTGGTGTATTGCTTTGAAATAAACATCCATACGCACACATGTTTCGTAGTACCAAGATGAAGGATAATAACTATGCGCGCAGTCAGTCACGAGAGGTGAACATATTGAAGGCGAAGGCAACGTGACGGTGCCATTTTAGGGGAATAATTTTTTCATCCCTTTAACCGATAGTCAAAATTATAGTTATATGATTTTCAGTAAACTTACTATTTTTTTTTAATGATGCTTATCTCTGCCGTGGTCTTTCATAATCAAGCAGCCGATGCTTTACTCACGTCGTCATGAAGCTTTAAGCCCCAACACATAAGCAGTTTTTCATATAGATGAGTTTAACTCAATCGTATGCATTACGAGTAGATTGCATGTATTTTTATGGAGACCGGTAGAATAAGCGACACTGGCGCCATCTGACATTAAAAAGTAGCCAACTCCAAAATTTTGTTGCAGACAAATCATAAGAAGAAGAACTTGACATTTGTTTTGGCTAAGGGTGTTGGCACACTTTGCAAGTGAAATAATTTTTCCCACTGGTTGGTAACTTTTCTAACATTTTTCGCAATTAAAAACTGCAATATAACAATCGAATACGACACAAAATATATCATCAAGTATTTTTGTTGTATAGGGAGAATGTTTATACCAGTGCTTCGCGCAATTTTTTATTTGAATGGGAAAGGCGAAATAAACTTCAATTGCCAACTCTGAAGTTCCTTCATATTTACAAACGCAACATCTTGGTTGATTGTGGCGATGTTATTGGAATGCATAAGCTTGTGTTAAACGCATTTATATGAAAAATGTCATTATGCCGCGGCGCTTTGCTTTTTTATATTGTCATTTGTAGTAATCGTCTTTTATGTGATCAGCTTCGTTTTTGGTGTTGGCAGATGAAATCGAATGTCACGGTGGACGCATATAATAAACTCGAATTACGCTAACAAAGGACATTATTGATGAAAATAGGTTAGGTTAGGTTAGGTTGAACTGGCCGGTCCATGAGGACCTCACATAGACCGAATAAGTCCGTAGTGTTACCAGAAGTTTGTTTTAACGACCAAACTGAAAACCCCTATCAAAAACCAGGACCTATGTTATAAAATAACTCCCTCCTCTTGGCAAATACTAAAAGCTTCCTAGGACTTAAACTACTTGCTGCTTCTAGATCTGACAGCTGTATCACTCCTAATAGCTGTAGTATTAGCCTGGCAAGCGCAGGGCAAAAGCACAGAACGTGCTCGATCGTTTCCTCCTCCAGCACGCACTTCCTACATCTGCTATCACTGACCAAGTTAAATTTAGAGGCATGTGACGCCAGAAGGCAATGCCCAGTCAGAATTCCCGTCATGAGTCTACAGTCCTCTCTTTTTAATGAGAGAAGCAAATTTGTTAGTCTAAGGTTGAAAAACCTGCACATAACTTTCGACACTTTACAGCCCGCGCTTGAACCCACGCCTTTCCTACTTGGTCGATCATGTGCACCTCTCGCCTTCACTTAATTTCGCCCAGTCTAATTGGACGTCTACGGAGCAAGCTACAAGGGATGCGCCCTTTTTAGCTAGTTCGTCCGCTTTTTCATTCCCATCTATTCCCATCTAGACCCAATATAAATGTATGCTTCTCCCTGTCCCGATTCTCACCAGGGACTGCTTACGCTCTAACTCGTATTTAGATGTTGTACTATGCGAGATTATGGCCTTAATTGCTGCTTGACTGTCAATATAAAAGTTATCACGATTGCAAGTTGGGCTATTTTCTTCCAGGGTTTCTACTGCTTTGGTTATGGCTACTATTTCCGCTTGGAAAACGCTACAGTAATCCGGCAGCCTGTAGGATCTCTTTATTTCCGGATCAGCACAGTATACCGCATATCCTACTCCTTCCACTACCTTGGAACCATCGGTGTACACATGTAACGCCTCGTCCGTCATTTGAGCACCCTTGCGCCAACCGTCCACTTCTATTGTGGCCTTAAGATCTCCCTCGAAGCGCAAATAGGGAATCAGGTAGTCTGTTCGTCTTGTGATTGATGACGCTATAATACTATGGCCATATGGTCGGCGCTCAAGCTGCCCCAAGCCTGGTTGCAGTTTTTAACGCTATGTTATTTGCTACCAGGTCTACAGGTGGAATGTGCAGAATGGCATACAGTGCAGCTGTCGGGGTTGTTTCAGGGAAACAGTTTGAGTTAATTTGAAAATGTATCGAAAATAATTCCAAGATGGACACGAAATGGTCCTGAAACTGTCAAGTAATGTTTCTGAAATATTTTCTAATGAATGATGAATAGTATGGTAAAATGTGTCTGAAATACTCTTGGACTAATTGCGAAACCAATTATGAATGATCCCTGTACCGAATTGATCTGACATGGCTAGGAATATTTTTTTGATTCGTGAAGGATCATATGTGGCTTGAACAGTTCCGAACTGATCCCGAAATAATACCAAAATTAGTCTGAAAAAAAAAAAAAACAGATTTGTCCTCAGATCTACCGTTAAAATAAGGATTATCTTTAAATTGTGCAACAAACTCCTTACAAGGATGTCCGAATAATGAATAATATAAGAACATTGCCAATAAAACGTTGTGAAACATCATTGCTCACTGTAGGGGAGAATCAAGAATGTAAGCGTAACAATATTACAGCAAATTGAATCCAAAGACATAGAAGTTTTGACGTGGTCGCATCAAATCGTTAACGAGATGTTTGCTAGTAATCGGATGGTGCTTCTTTTCGGAATCTATCAAACCAATATCCGACAAAGGCCTAGCGTCCTCTGGCCATCATATCAAAGGTCCTGTGTTCTAGTCTTAGGGCGAAGGTTTTTAAATAGAAACAAATTTGTTGAAGCGGGGCCGCTCCTCAGCATATTTTTGACAAAGATTTCGAGTGCATTTCTGCTATGAAAACTGCATTAAAAACTCATCTGCCTTATAGCTACCATTTGGAGTCGGCATAAAACATGTAAGTCCCGCTCGCCAATTTGTAGCAAAAATTACAACGTTAAGCTACCTTCTCACACTAAATATATATTTTCGAGTAAACCTATGTATTATTTTATAAACACGCCATCAATAAAGAAAAAAAAAAGTGGCAAGAAAGAAAGTAAGAGGACTGAAGATATATTATGTCATTATTGATGAGATTATCTTGCTTGCCTTCTCCCTGGTTGTTTAGCGATGAAGAGAAGTGTTTCCTTCACTGCCTAAGCACACTCTGCCTCAGTCTTGAAACATTGCGCCATAACCTAAAACCCTATACACTCAAGCCGTTGTCTTACGTTTTTTTGGTTATAATTAAGAGTCTCTCTTCAAAGGATGCTGCAATCGATGAATCGATGGCAGACTCTCCATATGCTTGGGAGGAATGAAAAGGATACCGGAATTGCATATTGTCCATCAAGCATGAAAGGCGGGCACGAGGCTGAACAAAATGTTTAATATTGTTTGAAAATACTATGATATAAGGCTTACAATGATGCCCATATCTCTAAATAGATAAGAATAACGTCTCTTGATGGATGTACTTACTGATTTTTTTTTGACGTCATATGTTTATATAATACGACTTCATCAGTAACAGCAGATGTGAGAAGTGCGAGCTACAGAAAAAAACGGTTGAGCACGTTCTGTGTTCGTGTTTGGCGCTTGCTTGATCAAGGCTTTAGCTACTACTAGCAGCAGATTTGCTTTATTTCGAGGCCGAAATTAAACTGGGTGCAAGTAAACTACTAATGTTTGCCAAGAGGATGAGGTAATGTTATAACATAAGCCCTAACACGTAATTGGGTTTTTTTTCGTTTGGTCGTCCAACAAATTCTGTGTGAGGTCTTGATGAAATCAGGAGAGAAGTTCGGCCTAAATCTAAACAGAGTTGTATTTTCATATATTTACCAGCAGTTCTCAGTAAGCTCTTGATAAATATATCCAATTACAGCAGAGAACAGAAAAATAGCATTGGCAATTTGTGCTAAATTTCGTGAATTATATTCTTCTTTTTCTCTGCGTTTTGGAAAAAAACTTCAACAAATTCTTTGACAAAATTTGTGCAAACATAAAAATGTTTAAAAAAAATCGAGAAAATTTTATAAAATTTTGGAATTTTTTATTTGGTGTTCGCTGAGTTTTTGCGGGTATGCAGTGTGATAGTCCAACAAAGTACAAATTAGTTGTCTTAAAATTCCAATTGATTTTGAGAATTTTTACGAAAGGCGTTTTAGATTTTCCAACATGCCAAGTGCCTAAAAAATTATTTTATATAAAAGAATATCAAAAACACTTTTTTGAAAAAAATTAAAAAAAAACCATGGGAATTTTTAAAGACGTATTCTGAGACTCCGTTTGGACTAATAATGATTGGGCTACAAAACTGCATACACAAATAAAACCCCAAATAAATAGAATTTTTTTAAATACTTATCTTTTGTAAACTTTTCAAATTCTCGTTTTTTGTATTTGTTTGCATAGTTTAAGTTGCAAAATTCCATTAACAAATACGATAACAAAAAAAAAAAATATATATATAAAAAGTAAAATTAAACTTACAAATTTTGAAAAAAGTTGCCACTGCCATTTTCCTGTTCGCTGCTGCAAAACTAGAATATTCAACTTTCATTACTATTGTGACGAATATTAGTGACACTAAGTGATACTCACATCAATAATCTGATACTAAGTAAATAAAGCCACAACAATAAAACAAACAATCACTTTTACCTACATAAACGAATCAATCATTATGTCTACACATATGTACGTACACGCAGCGGAGAGAGACGCACAAACACATGCATATATCTTACCTGAGATGCTCCCAAAAGTGGGCAATTACCTGTGGAAGTATCACTCACATATACCCGCGCATATGAGAAGTTATAGCGTGAATCTATAGTTTTGTTATAGCTGGTAATTTTATAGCTGGTATCAAATTCTAGAAATAGAAACGCCTAGAAATATGTCAACGAGGAAACCAAAAAGTATAAAATCAGCAGCAGCTGAGGCAAGACGAATCAGCTTGATTTAAGCAAGCTATCTGTTGAGCAGTAGAAATGTTATTGTGAAGTACTTTAATAAAGGACATTTTGCATTATTGAATAGCGGAGTTATTTATTCAACAGTTTAGTGATTCGAATGTTAGTAGAGTGTTGCAAATAAGAGGATTTGCAGTAAACTCGTTACACTATCTATTTTTATACTCAGCGTGCTTTGCACACAGAGTATATTAACTTTGATTGGATAACGGTTGGTTGTACAGGTACAAAGGAATCGAGATAGATATAGACTTCCATATATCAAAATCATCATGATCGAAAAAAAATTTGACTGAGCCATGTCCGTCCGTCCGTCTGTCCGTTAACACGATAACTTGAGTAAATTTTGAGGTAGCTTGATGAAATTTTGTATGTAGGCTCCTGGCTACTCATCTCAGATCGCTATTTAAAATGAACGAAATCGGACCATAACAACGCCCACTTTTTCGATATCGAAAATTTCGAAAAACCGAAAAAGTGCGATAACTCATTACCAAAGACGGATAAAGTGATGAAGCTTGGTAGGTGGGTTGACCTTATGACGCAGAATATAAAATTAGTAAAATTTTGGACAATGGGCGTGGCACCGCCCACTTTTAAAAAAAATAATTTAAAAGCTTTCCAAACTGTAATTTGGCAGTCGTTGAAGATATAATGATGAAATTTGGCAGAAACGTTACCCCTATTACTATATGTGTGCCCAATAAAAATTTACAAAATAGGATGACGAACACGTCCACTTTAAAAAAAAATTTTTTTAAAGTAAAATTTTAACAAAAAATTAAATACCTTTACAGTATATAAGTAAACATTCATCCCCAGCAATGATATGGTGCAACAAAATACAAAAAAAAAAAAAAAAAATTTCAAAATGGGCGTGGCGCCGCCCTTTTTCATTTAATTCATCTAGAATACTTTTAAGGCCATAAGTCGAACAAAAATTTTCAAATCCTTGTGAAATTTGGTTGTTGCATAGATTCTATGACGACAACTGTTTCTGTGAAAATGGTCGAAATCGGTTGAAGCCACGTCCAGTTATTATACGCAGCCTGCCGTCTGTCCATCCGCTCGGCACTTAACACGAGAATTTGAGCAAAAATCGATATATCTCTACTAAAATTAGTTTACGTACTTATCTGAACTCACTTTATCTTTGTATAAAAAATGGCAGAAATCCGACTATGACCACGCCCAAGTTTTCGATATTAAAAATTACGAAAAATTAAAAAAGTGCCATAATTCTATACCAAATATGAAAAAAGGAATGAAACACGGTAATTGGATTGGTTTATTGACGCAAAATATAACTGATACAGGTTCGATTCGAGCTCAAGGCCAGAACAATAATTTTTTTCTAATGATAATTATTGTTATTTTTTAATTTTTCTAAATTTGAAAAATTAATAATTATCATTAGAAAAAAATTATTGTTCTGGCCTTGAGCTCGAATCGAACCTGAATCATTTATCATTAGGCCGATAAAAACAAAAACAATTGCAAAATATAATTTTAGAAAAAACTTTGTAAAATAGGTGTAACACCTACTATATTAAGTAGAAGAAAATGAAAAAGCCTATAGAATTATGGCCCACTCCGTTTTAAAATACTTACTAACACCTTTAATTTAATACCCGTATCGTACAAACATATTCTAGAGTCACCGCTGATCCACCTTTGTGACGATATCTCTAAAAGACGTCCACCTATAGAACTAATGCCCACTCCATTTTAACATACTCATTAACACCTTTCATTTGATACCCATGTCATACAAACACCATCCAGGGTTACTCTAGGTTCACTTTCCTACATGGTGATTTTCCCTTTTTTGTCTCCAAAGCTCTCAGCTGAGTATGTAATGTTAGGTTACACCCGAGCTTAGCTTTCCTTAATAAAACAAAAATTTCAAAAACCACAAATAAATAGAATTTTTTTTAATTTCTTGTAAACTTCTCTAATTCTCGTATTTTTTCGAAACCTTTTTTGTATTTGTTTCCATAAAAAGTAAAATAAAAATTTGGAAAAAAGTTGCCACTGCCATTTTACTGTTCGCTGCTGCAAAACTAGAATATTAAACTTTCATTACTCTCTATTTTTTTGTTTTTTATTTGCATTGCTTAATCTGCCAAATGCGTAAATTTATTTGATTTGAAAAATAGCTATAAATCTTATTAATTTCTGTTGACCACGGCTGCTTGCGTATGCTTCTACTGTGCTTTAATCTTCCACATGTAAATAGGAAAGAGGAATATCCTTTTTTCTTGCCACTAAAAACTTAACTAAATTTCAAACTGAACCTCAATGTCTAACCGCGCCCAGCCAACCAAAATTTTGCAAAATTCCAAATTACCATTAGCACATATACAACAATTACACTTTCAGCTATACTCACAAAGTTATTGTAGTTGTTGTTTTTTTTGGAGCTCATCTCATAGCAATCCCCCTGCCATACCAGCTCATCTGTTTTCGGCGTTGCTATCACACTGAAACTCAAATTAGATTAATTGCAAAATTTTATTTCCCATAGCGCAGCAATTCGTTACACCTGTTCCCTCATCTTATGCGGTTATCTACAATGTTAATTCTCATTTTTGACCATTACCTTTCAGTTTTCATAGTTGATTCATTTTCATTGCTTCTCTTGTTCCCCTCGTCGATCACCGAATTTTCTTAAATTAAGCTACTACATACAAATTCAACGCTGCTTGCTAGTTTTGTGTGTGTCCCTTAATAGCTTATCTCTCATCGCTTATTCGCAGTTGTTCTATTACCAGCTGCTGATTACCGCTCACTGCTGCTGCTCTATTGGACCACATGCACCGCAATAATTGGTAAAGTTTTCATTTGCGTCAACTAAAATCCACAGTCATGCCAGTAAACATACAGAAAAATAACAACAAAAAGTAAAGGCTGCTGCAGTAAAAAACGGTTAAAACAATGCCAAACCACAACTATGGGTAACTAATAACAACATAAATCCAACAGTCATCAGTAACATCAGTGACGGTTTTGGTTATTATGATATTAGATTTGTTGTATTACGCTTTGGTAATTTCTGAGGTAATTTTTTGCAAAATTATTGGGCTTTAAATTAAGAATTTAAAAATTTAGGAGCCAAGTCATATCTATTCATTCTGGAAAATATTGCAAAATCACATATTGAAATTTCAAATTAAATACAATTTAATAAACCGCTGATTGATAGCCTTTTAGATGAACGAATTAGTCGTAGGCTACTTTAAAACTGATATGAACCTCAGGCCAACTTTGCAGGAAGCTTTATGGTTTTCCTTATAAGCAATTATTTTTTTAATACGGAAATTACGAGATATAAAGTTTTTCTTACGAGTGGAACAATGGTGTAGATATAGCAGAAATCGGGGGCAAAGCTAAAGTATAGAATATAAAAGTACATTCTTTACTCTTTACAATTGCATTCGGGTTAACGGTTACAAATGTACACTTAATACTAAATTTATTCTTTAAAGATACGTTTATGATGAGTGCTATTGCTAAATAAACAACGTGGGTTATTATAGCAATCGATCCAGCACATTTAAAGTGAGACTTACTTATTGCTATGGTTGTAGTCGGAATTATCGTTATGGTGCTGGTAACGTTTACGGTGAAGGTATCGCTGACCGTCACGATTTCGAATGTGTTTGGTTGTGAGAACAGTTGAGATAACGGTTATGGTTATGGGTACGGATACGGCTACGGTTTTGTTTACGGTAACGGTCACGATAACGATAATCATAGCGGCAACGCAAACGTCTATGTTATTTTTACGGTTGCCGTTACGGTTACAGTTATGCTTACGTCTACATTTATGATTACAGTTACCCTTGAAAAACAATTACGATTACGGTCACAAGTATGGTCATGGTAACGATTTCAGTAACCGCTACGGTAATTTTTATGGATATGGTTAGGGTTACGGTTACGGTTGCAGTAATTGTTGACGTAACTTTTAATTTAAGTGGTACGGTTAAGGTTACGGCTAAAACTCCTGTTTTTTTGATTTTGGTTACAGTTCCTGTTCCTGGTCCAATAACCGACACGGTTAGAGCTTGAGGCTGTCTAAATAGCAATTTCAGCTTTTAAGTTTCACGGCCACAAATTATCGAAAATTTATAGTTGTTATAAAAAAATATCGATTTCTGATCGAAATGCTATCAATTTGTGGTTGGATTAAAACAAATTTGATATCGGTATGTTATTGAAAATTTATCGATTTGCTATTGAAATGTTTCGATTTGTCATAAAAAGATGTATTAATTTTTTATCTCGAAAGTTATCAAATTATTATCAAAAATTTATACATAGAGTAATAGTATCGGAGTGCTACAAAAATCTTTTCGAAAAGTTATCGATGGAAAAGTATTACCAACTTTTATCGGAGATATCGAAATGGCATCTTTGTGCTACCAAGTTGCTATCGATTTATTTTCAAATATTTATCTACTTGTATCGATTTTCTAACAAAAATTTATCGAAATGTTTTCTAAAGATATCGATTTCTTATCGGAGTATTACCAGTTCATTATCGGCGCGTTATCATATGTTATCGTTTTCTTATTATCTTAAAGTTACCAATTTTTTGTCGGAGTGTTATCGATTTGTTAACGATGAGCTTTGTAATGAAACAGATACCGATAAAACTTTCGATTACTAATTACTTGAAGTTAATAACTTACTGTAGTTATGAAACGGGGAAGCTCTTCTCATAAAGCCCGAATTGGTTTCTTGTAAAGCTACTTCTGTTGTGGCTCAACATCATTACCTGGATTAAGCTTAGTTAATTCGAAAACATTACTTCCCCAACCTGCATGTTTACACATTGAACTTCAGGAGTACTTGGTACTAACTTTTTTTTTTTCAAGTTAAGAAAATATTTGTTCCTTATAATAACGAACACTCGAATGTAATTTAGTACAAAATCATATGCCAACTATACTTGAAAACCTTCCACGAATTCATTTGAAGAACTTCACGTAACATATTGTAAATATTGTATATCTTTACACATCATCTTATACTTAGAAATACAAATTTCCTATAGTGAGTAAAATAAAGCTAAAATAAAATAATTAAAAAAAAATTTTTAAGTTAAACGGTTTTATTGAAAACAATACTTACATGAAGTAATAATAATACTAAAAGCTAGAAAACAATTAGGTAGGTCCTAGAAAGCGTTTGGACGAGTGAAATGTCTAAAAATGTGATTAGGGTTCAATCAATAAAAATTTCCGCGTCCAACGCTTTTATTTCATTGTCTGATCAACGCCTTAGATTGATGAGGAGTGTGATGACTAGAACCTAGGACCTACCTAATTATTTTCTAGCTTTTAATATTATTATTACTTCATGTAAGTATTGTTTTCAATAAAAACGTTTAACTTAAACAAATTTTTTTTACTATTTTATTTTTAAGTGTTTAGTCTTTATTTAATTGCCTATTATTTCTCAATCTATTAAGTTTATTTAGTGACTCATTACTGCAAGGCCTTTCCTGACAATTTGCTAAAATCTAATTCCTCAATACATAATCCTTCCAAAGACTTTACTCGACTCTGCGCCACGTATGCTTTCCCTCCTCCAACTACAAGATATTTTGGTGTCATTTCTACCGAACTGTATGTATTATGTGTTCCAAATATGAGCCAAATCGGACCACAAATACGATTTTTGTGAATATCTCGATCCTTGCGCCACCTAGCGGCGAATTTTTTCATAGGACGCTTTCTATTCTCTTATTTATTATATGTTCCAGATATGAACCAAATCGGACCACAAATACGAATTTTGTGAATATCTCGATCCTTGCGCCACTTAGCGGGGATTTTTTTAATAGGTCGCTTTCTATTTTTGCATGTATTATGTGTTCCAAATATGAGCCAAATCGGACCACAAATACGATTTTTGTGAATACCTCGATCCGTGCCCCACCCAGCGGCATTTTTTCTTATTATTGTCTTCGGGTTCTGAACCATATTTCAAGATTCAAGCTTGTAGCTTATCGGGAAGTTACTTAAATTTCAATTACAAAATTAGTGCCAGCCATCCAGCCAGCCTGTCAAGTCAACCTAAATAAAACCGTTTAAAAATATTGCGTTGCGACATTTTGAAAAGCTTAATCCTTTCTATATTCTACAGCGCACGCTGGCATAACCTGCGGAATTGTTAATCTTATTTGTATTTTCACATTTTATTTATTTCGCCAGGTATGCCAAAGTTTATAGAATTATTTTTCATACACACAAATGCGTACTTTCATGTGTATGTAGTTGTTCATGCGCACATAGTTGTACGTACGTAAGTACGTGATTGTATTTCGCACACATTTTTTCCACTTCATTATACTCAGTTGAGCAGAGCTCACAGAGTATATTAACTTTGATTGCATAACGGTTGGATGTACAGGTATAAAGGAATCGAGATAGATATAGACTTCCATATAAAAATCATCAGTATCGAAAAAAAATTCGATTGAGCCATGTCCGTCCGTCCGTCTCTCCGATAACACGATAACTTGAGTAAATTTTGAGGTATCTTGATTAAATTTGGTATGTAGGTTCCTGGGCACTCATCTCAGACCGCTATTTAAAATGAACGATATCGGACAATAACCACGCCCACTTTTTCGATATGGAAAATTTCGAAAAATTGAAAAAGTGCGATAATTCATTACCAAATACGCATTAAGCGATGAAACTTGGTAGGTGAGCTGAGCTCATGACGCAGAATAGAAAACTAGTAAAATTTTGGACAATGGGCGTGGCACCGCCCACTTTTAAATGAAGGTAATTTAGAAGTTTTGCAAGCTGTAATTTGGCAGACGTTGAAGATATCATGATGAAATTTGGCAGGAACGTTACTCTTATTACTTTATGTCTGCTTAATAAAAATTAGCAAAATCGTAGAACGACCACGCCCACTTTAAAAATTTTTTTTTTTTAAATTCAAATTTTAAAAGAAAATTAATATCTTTACAGCATATAAGTAAATTATGTCACCATTCAACTCCATTAATGATATGGTGCAAAAAAATACAAAAATAAAAGAAAATTTCAAAATGGGCGTGGCTCCGCCCTTTTTCATTTAATTTGTCTAGGATGGTTTTAATGCCATAAGTCGAACAAAAATTAACCAATCCTTGTGAAATTTGGTAGATGCTTAACTCCTAGGACGATAACTGTTTTCTGTGAAAAAGGGCGAAATCGGTTGAATTCACGCCCAGTTTTTATACACAGTCGACCGTCTGTCCTTCCGCTCGGCCGTTAACAGATAACTTGAGCAAAAATCGATATATTTTTACTAAACTCAGCTCACGTACTTATCTGAACTCACTTTGTATTGGTGTAAAAAATGGCCAAAATCCGACTGTGACCACGCCCACTTTTTCGATATCGAAAATTACGAAAAATGAAAAAAATGCCATAATTATATACCAAATACGAAAAAATGAATGAAACATGGTAATTGTATTGATGTATATTGGAACGATTTTCCGTCATCCCTTGTCAAATTTGGTTTTGAGGTTTGGTTTGTCTCGAAACCAAATTTGACAAGGGATGACGGAAAATCGTTCCAATATACATCATTTATCCACCCTGTCGGAAAATCAACCAAACAAGATAAGTCAGTAATTGTATTGGTCTATTGACGCAAAATATAACTTTACAAAAAAAAATTGGTAAAATGGGTGTGACACATACCATATTAAGTAGAAGAAAATGAAAAGTTTTGCAGGGCGAAATCAAAAGCCCTTGGAATCTTGGAAGGAATACTGTACGTGGTATTACATATATAAATAAATTAGCGGTACCCGACAGATGATGTTCTGGATCACCCTGGTTCACATTTTGGCAGATATCTCGAAAACGCCTTCACATATACAACTAAGGGCCACTCCCTTTTAAAACCCTCACTAATACCTTTAATTTGATACCCATATCGTACAAACAAATTCTAGAGTCACCCCTGGTCCACATTTATGTCGATATCTCGAAAAGGCGTACACCTATAGAACTAGGGCCCACGCCTTTTTAACATACTTATTAACATCTTTCATTTGATACCCATATCGTACAAAAAAATTCTAGAGTCACCCCTGGCCCACCTTTATGTCAATATCTCGAAACGGCGTCCACCTATAGAACTAAGGCCCACGCCCTTTTATAATACTCACTAACACCTTTCATTTGATACCCATATAGTACAAACAAATTCTAGAGTCAGCCCTGGTCCACGTTTATGGCGATATCTCGAAAAGGCGTCCACACATAGAACTAAGTCCCACGCCCTCTTATAATACTCATTAACACCTTTCATTTGATACCCATATCGTACAAACAAATTCTAGAGTCACCCCTGGTCCACCTTTATGGCGATATCTCGAAAAGGCGTCCACCTATAGAACTAAGGCCCACTCCCTTTTAAAATACTCATTAACACCTTTCATTTGATACCCATATCGTACAAACAAATTCTGGAGTCACCCCTGGTCCACCTTTATGGAGATATCTCGAAAAGGCGTCCACCTATAGAACTAAGGCCCACACCCTTTTAAAATACTCATTAGCACCTTTCATTTGATACCCATATTGTACAAACGCATTCTAGAGTCACCCCTGGTCCACGTTTATGGCGATATCCCGAAAAGGCGTCCACCCATAGAACAAAGGCCCACTCCCTTTTAAAACACTTATTACACTTTTCGTTTGACACCCATATTGTACAAACACATTCTAGAGTCAACCCCTGGTCACTTTTATAATGATATTCTGAAATGCGTCCACCTATAGAACTTAGGCCCACTCCCTTTTAAAATACTCATTAACACCTTTCATTTGATACCCATATCGTACAAACAAATTCTAGAGTCACCCCTGGTCCATCTTTATGGCGATATCTCGAAAAGGCGTACATCTATAGAACTTAGGCCAACGCTCTTTTAAAATACTCATTAATACCTTTTATTTGATACCCATATCGTACAAAATAAATTCTAGAGTCACCCCTGGTCCACCTTTATGGCGATATCTCGTAAAGACGTCCACCTATAGAACTTAGGCCCACTCCCTTTTAAAATTACCATTAACACATTTCATTTGATACCCATATCGTAGAAACAAATTCTCGAGTCAGGCCAGGTCCACCTTTATGGCGATATCCCTAAATGGCGTCCATCTATAGATCTATGGCCCACTTCCTCTTAAAATACTCTTTAATACCTTCCATTTGATACACATGTCATACAAACACATTCCAGGGTTACCCTAGGTTCCTTTTACAACATGGTGATTTCCCTTACTTTGTCTCCACAGCTCTCAACTGAGTATGTAATGTTCGGTTACACCCGAACTTAGCCTTCCTTACTTGTTTTTTATTCGCACTTACACTGTTTTCGTATTTTTTGTATTTGCTTTTACGTATGTTTATTTTGTAAAACATTGTTAAATTTTCGTTTATTTATTTATCTTTGAATTATTTTAACTTTGTAAATGGCACGTATGTAATTCGTGTTTGCTATTGTTAAACTAATTTAGATTTTTTTACACCGCCACATTTGTTTTTCAACGCCTTTAGCACCTCGAAATATATTTTTGGTATCTCATACTGCATTGTATGTATGTATATGTGACGGAAGAGCTTGCTTAATACAAAGTATATACTTAGTAGGTGTATGAAGATAAGCTTTCTGATGGGAGGTTAGGATGTAAATCGCATACAGCTCTTAATTGAGCCTTTTTCAATACTCACAGTTGGCAGCTAAGAAGAAACCATACTTCTACTGAAGAAATTTCAAAAACTTCTTCTGTTCAGTCAAATACATCCAGAGCTATTTCTTGTAAAGAAAAGGTAGCGGAAGGAGAGGAAAGGAAAGAAAAGAAAAGGAAAGGAAAGAAAATGAAAGGAAAAGAAAGGAAAGGAATGGAAGGGAAAAGAAAGGAAATGAAAGGAAAGGAAAAGAAAGGAAAGAAAAGGAAAACAAAAGAAAAGAAAGTAAAGTAAAGGAAAGGAAAAGAAAGGAAAGGAAAGCAAAGGAAATAAAAGGAAAGGAAAGGAAAGAAGAAAGGAAAGGAAAGGAAAGGAAAGAAGAAAGGAAAGGAAAGGAAAGGAAAGGAAAGGAAAGGAAAGGAAAGGAAAGGAAAGGAAAGGAAAGGAAAGGAAAGGAAATGAAAGGAAAGGACAGATAAGGAATGTAAAGGAATGGAAAAGAAAGAAGGGAAGGGAAAGGAAAGGAAAGGAAAGGAAAGGAAAGGAAAGGAAAGGAAAGGAAAGGAAAGGAAAAGAAAGGAAAGGATAAGAAAGAAAGGAAAGGAAAGACAGGAAATAAAAGGAAATGAAAGGAAAGGAAAGGAAAAGAAAGGATAGGAAAGAAAGGAAAGGAAAAAAAGAAATGAAAGGAAATGAAAGGAAAGGAAAGCAAAGGAAAGGAAAGGAAAGGAAAGAAAAGGAAAGGAAAAGAAAGGAAAGAAACGAAAAGGAAAGGAAAGGAAAGGAAAGGAGAGGAAAGGAAAGGAAAGGAAAGGAAAGAAAAGGAAAGGAAATGGAAGGTAAGGCAAGAACGGAAACCATAAGGAGGGTTTTTTGTTTTTTTTTTTTTTTTTCTTTTGCCGAGTTTTGATGGGCAGCAGTTTGTATAACACAAACACCGAAAAGGTTCATTTAGTTCGAAATTCGTTCTATATTGTTTCAGCAGGAGAGGTTTGAAGTGTTTCGATGGCCGAGAGGGAACACAAGGGCTCACTTCATTCAGAAGGAAGGGGCTTGAAATTGATCCACTTAAAGACTGTGTCATAAATATTACACAAAGCATTTCGCCTCGACTAGCAATAGTTGGGAGTTTGATAAGCTTCAATCGATTTTTATAAGGGGGAAGATTATGTAAAGGGTCGCATTGAAAATTTCTTGAGGCAAATAGTAAAAGTTTTTTTTTTATGTTGCTTCGTGTCTGTCTGCATGAACTTGATAACGCGGATTCTAGATTACTGAGTCATATTCTAATAACTAATGTTGTAAAAAGTGCTTTAGTTACGTAAGGGTCGTTAAATTCTTTTGACTACCGTTTAACAAATGTAAAAACACCTTTGCTTTTATTCACTGTAGCATTGATATGAAGAGTGAAAAAAAATTTTGGAATCCATCATGACTCCCAAGTCAACAAAATTATTTACAATTTCTAGACTATAGTTGTTAATTGTATATGAAGCTGGCGGCGAAATTCTTCGAGAAAAACACATCACCTTAAATTTTTTAAGATTGAGCGGCATATAATTTACATTGCACCAGGTAACCAAGTGATTTAAATCCGTTTGAAGTAATGAATGTTCCTCAACAGACGCGTATGATTTTAAAAGTTTTACGTCGTAAGCGTACATCAAGATTTTTGAGTATTTTATTTTTTATTATGAACAACAAGAACAGAATCGCACCAAGATGGCTGCTCTGAAGAACACCAGAAGAAACATTGATGACCACACAAAGTGTATTTTTAAACGGGTTTATTTAGCTTGAATTGCAGGCTGGCTGGTTGGCTGGCTGGCACGAATTTTGTAATTCAGGTTTAAGTAACTTCCCGATAAGCTACAAGCTTGAAAGTTGGAATATAGTTCAGAACCCGCTGGCAATGCAATAATAAGAAAAAAATCGCCGCTAGGTGGCGCAAGGATCGAGCTATTCACAAAAATCGTATTTGTGGTCCGATTTGGCTCATATTTGGAACACATAATACATACGAGAATAGAAAGCGACCTAAGAAAAAAATCGCCGCTAGGTGGCGCAAGGATCGAGATATTCACAAAAATCGTATTTGTGGTCCGATTTGGCTCATATTTGGAACACATAATGCATACATGAATAGAAAGCGACCTATGATGTCCGATTTGGCTCATATTTGGAATAAATATTACATACAGTCTTTTAGAAGTGACATCAAAATATTTTGGAGTTGGAGGAGGGACAAGCATACGTGGCGCAGAGTCGAGAAAAGTCTTTGGAAGGATTATGTATTGAGGACTTAGATTGTAACAAATTGTCAGGAAAGAGTTCTTGTAATAACGAAAAATTTTAAGTTTACGTCGTGATTTAAAGCTGCTGAATTTAGATTTTACCCAAAATTAGGTTGTTTTAGAAAGTTTTAATTTTTTTACGACGCCGTTTATGACAACGCCAAGTTTAAGCCTCAAATTTTTTAAATCGGAAAAATTTGTGATTTAAGGACCTTACGCTGAGATTTATACAATATTCGATTTTTTTATAGACATTCAGATGTCATATTTTAGTAAAAAAAAATATACGTGAGATATAAAAAGCAATTTTGTTTCAAATTTACTGGCCAGAATGTATCATTTGCCAGTTTCTAATTGGATCAGTGATGATAGTGACAGAGAGAGTGATGGTGAAGATGATCCATTGAAATAGTACCACGCCAATCCTACACATTTTTTCGCCGATTTAACTTGAATTGGCTTAACAATGATGAATTTTTTGTACGATTTCGGTAGACGGAAGGAACAGTCGCACGTATACTTGAAATGATCGAGCCAGGTTGGCCGTTCAACCCAACTCGGTAAATTTTACAAACAATACATTCCCTTGATATAATAACGTTCGTCATTAACCCGTAAATATTAAAATTCTTATATGAAGTTCACGGAGCATAACACCTTTGAGCCAGTTATTAATCGCGCTACGATTTTTCGCAAGCGGAAGTTTTCAAATCACCGTTAGCGACTTTATTGGATGCAGTCACAGGGGTGTCTGCATTATTTTGGCACGCGTATCCACAGCAATAGCTCGCTTACTACCACAGTTCATACGTATGCTTGACACGTCGGAGAAGATGCGGAGGAAAAGTTTGGAATTCTACAACATTGCTAGGTTTCCAGGAGTCATTGGTGCAATCGATTGCACGCACGTGAGGATTCAGTCTCCTGGTACTGATCAAGCCGAGAACTATCGTAATCGCAAAGGTAGAGAAACAAGTTTGATTTTCTTTTGTGATTTTTCAACATATTTTATTTTCATTCTTCATAAGGGTGGGTTTCTGTTAACGTGCAAACAGTAGTAGATGCGAAAGCCAGAATTAAGAATATTGTTGCACGATGGCCAGGTTCTAGACATGACTCATCGGTATACAACAATTCGCGATTGTACCGCCGATTAGAGTCTGGGTA
Organism: Eurosta solidaginis; assembly: GCF_040869045.1. Lineage (NCBI taxonomy): Eukaryota > Metazoa > Arthropoda > Insecta > Diptera > Tephritidae > Eurosta > Eurosta solidaginis. The sequence goes on from NC_090319.1 coordinate 29,036,261, forward strand.
ATTCAATAACTATTTGCTTGTTGCCGATGGTGGCTATCCAAATACCGAATATATGGTGACGCCGCATTTGAATCCACAAAACAGCTGAGGAGCAATTGTATAATACTAGCCACATTAGCACGCGTAATGCTGTTGAGCGATTATATGGTATATTTAAATGACGTTGGCCAGTATTATCAATGGGAATGCGAGTTCGCGTACGTACGGTACACTCATCATCGTCGGCATTTGGATCGAGACCTTCGATTGTTAACGCAATCACAGCGTGTAATTCCTGCCTCGAGCAGCTTAACACCTTGTCAATATTTTCTGGAAGTTCGCCGCCACCGGTGATGGGTGATGGGGTGATGAGGATTGTATTGACTAGTACCTAGGACCTACCTAATTATTTTCTAGCTTTTAGTATTATTATTACTTCATGTAAATATTGTTTTCAATAAAACCGTTTAACTTAATTTTTTTTTAAATTATTTTATTAAATATTACTTTTTTCGTACGATTACCGAGATACGAAGAAATCCAACATATAAGACGGGGTTGAAAACCAAGTTGACCGAACTTAAAAATAAGTAATGGGTGTGATACTTTGTCTAAAGCTTTACTGAAATCGGTGTGGATTACATTGGTGCGAAAGCCTTCTAAATACATTAGAAATGTGAGTGGTAAATTCCAATAAATTGGTGATATTTGATTTTCCCTTACAGACTCCATGTTGCGAGCTTGCAATTATGTGGGAAATAGAGGACGTCAGGTGGTGGGTAACAATAGCTTCAAATAATTTGGGATAGCGGATAATTTTGCTATGCCCCGGTAGTTTTCTACTGAAGACCTGCTTCCATTTTTATGAAGCGGGGTAAGAAAAGTTTCGTTCCACATTTTTGGGAAAACACCATGATGAGTTATCGATTTGTATCGACGGTTTGAGGGGTTGTTGTCTATTTCTCAGCGATGTGATATCGATTAGTTATAGGTATGTTACTGGCGAGCTATCTATTTGTTATCGAAGTATTTTAAATTTCCAATCAATAACAACATCTATCGATTTTATATCGAGGAGCTATTGTTTTTTTTTATCGAGAAGTTTGTGAGTGAGTGAGCAAATTTTGAATCTAACCAAATTCGGTGTTTCCAATGCCTATATTTTAGAGTTCTTTCGATATAATACATCTACAAATTATATGAAGTGCGTTTTATAGCGACACAATTTTTAAGTTTATGAAAAATTTATGAGAGTGAAACAAGGCGAATTAAGTACCAGGTGTTGTTATCCCAACAGCTGATTGCTTCTTCTTTATTATTTTCGATGCAACGCCTTGTACTACAACATGTCAGTTAATAGGAATCAATGAAAATTTTCTTTTGTCTTGACATTCTTCCGCTCGGCGAATTGGTTGAATTCGCTTTGCCACCACCTGGTATGGATTCGCCTTGGGGTGACATTTTTAAACACGTGACACTAAAGTCACAGGGGCGAAATGCAGTCCATTGTGAATCAAACTAAGTGTGATATCTTATCTGTCAACAGCCTGACAGAATGTTCAATATGGCTACTTTTTAGCGTTTTGACAGGGTATTCAATATGGCGGCGCATAGGGCCGCCTATCTACAGCGGGTGATAGAAAGAGATACGGAATGAGACAGCGATAATCAATTACAAATCAGGTGATCCAATCACTTTGGAATTTTCACGTATATGCAGAAGATATCACACTTAGTTTGATTCACAATGATGCAGCTCGTGTGTTTGTTTGCTATGAATTGTACGAGCAACCTTGCTTTGATTGGGATTTACTATGTATATAGATGTAAGTATGTATTTGAAAAAAAAAACTACCAAAAAATAGAAATATAACCTCTATTTTTGGAATGTTTGTTTGTATGTGCAGTGGGTAGCACAAATGATCTATGTTTTTATGTAGCTTATGGACTCCAAAACCACACCGCCGACTTTGTACGAAGTTTGCAGAATAGTTTTACAGCGACCGTGAGAGTGTTCCTGTGAAGTTTCATTTTATTTTATTTTTTTCAGTACAGTTCAATTAAATAATTTTTTACATATACAAATATATATTTTACTGAACTTTCTTAATTTTATAAATAATTAAAAACATACTAACATAACTTAACTAATTGAAAACGAAGTTTATTCGCTTTTTCGCTTAGTTTTGTTCTCCTTATCTATGCCTTGCACTTTAGCAAAAAGTACGCATTTAATGGTTTTGCAAATTGCAACAATAACAAATATCACAATCAGCAATGGAATACCAAATAACACAGCCATCGTATCCACACTATTTCTTTGCCAAAAATTCAATTTACGCGCTGTGACACGTAAGTGAGGCGCACCCTTATGCCGTAAAACGTACTCAGTCCAATAGATTGCTGTATCCAGAGCGCTCATTGGACGATCATGGTAACGCGCCGATAACTCCCGAGCATTTTCAGAATATTTTGGATTATTCAGCACTTCAAGAATTGCACTATGCAATACTTCTCTTGTAAAATTTCTAAAATTCACAATCAAACCTAGGCCTTTAGCTCGAGCACGTGCAGCATTTAAATGTTGATCATAGAATACGGGCATTGCCACAATTGGTTTAGCATAATGTACCGTCTCTATGTAACTGTGCATGCCACTATGTGTTATGAAGAGTTTCACTTTGGGATGCGCAAGAAGATCTGGCTGTGGAAACCATTTGTTTATAAAGACATTTTTTGGTTTACCAGGTAAATCAGGTTTCTCAAATTTCCATAGCACATTTACAGGTAGCATAGCAAATACAGCCATTAAATCTTCCAATTTCGATTTAGGCAGTGATGCGCTCTTTACATTTGAACCAAGTGAAAAGTATATAGCACCATCAGCTGAGTCATTTATAAACTTTTCTATATCTATGGGTAATTGATTCAATTTATGATTAATATGCATACCAGCCACTTCGATTGCATTTAGTACGTAGGGGCGCGACCAACTGAGCGAGTGATGTTGATTTAGCAACAATAGGGAAAAGTCGCGTCGCACGTCACTTAAGCTTAATGTGGGTTTGGGAAAATATTTCTCATAGAGACGTTGATGCTGTGGAATAAGCACTAAATGACTGTATAACAATTCGAATGTTGAAATATATAAATTATCTAAACGTTGCCAAAAATTCATATCATCCATATTTGTACCGCTGGGTGCTGGCACATATGCTATTGGCGAAATGTTATCCACCAATTGATCGATAACTACATCTGTGCCAAATGTTGCAACACCGATCATGGGTGCCTTGAAATGATGACCCAATGCATAAATTGAATCTATAAATAGCACCTCAATAATGACAAGATCAAATTGTTCCGTATTCAATAAATGGTGGAATTCTTTGCTTTTCATCAATGACTCGGTGGCCATCAATACGTACTCTCCGATAGCTCGCAACACACTTAATCTACTGCCGGCCATATCGCCATCGCTGTGACAATAAAATCTAAATATGGAAAGAAAATTTTAGTAAATATTAATTTATTTAATTAATTTTCAATTAAAAAGTTTCACTAACAATCATGATGCTCATTTTCATGTTTCAGCACAATATCGCGAAAATGTTTAAGTGGCGTCTTTTGTGGATATGACGTTACCGATGTGATTTCATGGTCGCGCTCTGCTAACTTTTTTAAAAGTGGTTCCACACAAAAATATTCGGAAGGTCCCGTAAAAGGAAAAACCGATAGTATTTTTGCACATTCATAGCAATTTAAAGCAAATGCGAGTATTACAAATATATTAACGGTGTTTTTAAAAATATGCATACTTTAAAAATGATAATCTTTTTTACTGCCTTAGCACTACTGTTCTGCAAAGATGAATTTTCCAAGTTCAACTGTGTTCGCTAGTCGCTTAGATCTTACTTTTTATTAAACGTGTATATTCCCGTAAATAATAGATGTGTTTTTTCACATCCATATACATATTAGATTAAACTTTACATGGACTCCTAAGCGTTAAACTTTATCTACTCTTTTGAAATTGCTGCGCAGAAAATTAGTACTCCCAAATTTCAACACGCATTATACTCAAATGCACTTAAATATGTGTCTATGTTTCACATCTACGCTACCGCTATGTATTCTTATACAAATGGTGTGTGTCCATTATTCATAGAAACCGATTCACTTATAGATTATACACTATGGCCAACAGAGGTGTTTGTCTCCGCTTTTCGGTACAACCCGTTCTGTAGCTAGTTATTTAACCACTGCCGCTAGATGGGTCTCTTAAACATTATCTAAGTGAGGATAAGCGTTTTTCTTACCCGCAACGTGGACGTATATGCGTGTAAAATAACACGGCTAATATTTACATATCTTAATTTTATTTAAGCCCAAGCACTTGGATTTCATACAAAATTTTATGTACTGTGTGACGTCAACTCACAGTCTAAAGTACGGGAAACTGGGGTACATTTGACTTTGGGGCACATTTGACTATGGGCTTTTCGATGTTATGCCAGTACAATCAATCGAATTTATAAATTAGGAATGGTAAAGTATTTGATTTTACTCAGTTCCATGAAGTTTGCCAGTTAGTGCGTACATTTTGGTGGAGCAGCACGTGTTTTTCTCCTTTTTCGACATTCTGTGTTATTTTGTTACAGTGATACGTAAGACATATGTGATGTCAGTTGAGTTATAATTTTAAATAGCCAAGTGAAATAAACTAATATTATTTCCAATAATTTAGAAAAGATTTGCGAATTTGAGGCCAAACGAATTTAAAATGTAAGAAATATCAATAATTAAAATAAACGAAGATGGGGCACATTTGACATTTTAGTTCTTATTATGTATATAGTGAATGTACCGTTATCTAGTTCTCGGTTAATATTTAGGAAATATGGTTCGTAATTACAAAAAGAAGACTAATCGGTGTGCTATAAATGAAAAAAATATTAGCAACGTAATAAGAGATATCAGAAATGGGAGAGATACTCAAACTTCAGCTGCAATCAAATATGGAATAAAAAGAACAACCCTAATCATGCGTTTGAGAAAAAAATTACCTTCAGGCGAAATCTCCGATTCTGGAAATGACAGCAGCTCTGAAGATCCTTTCAAATACCTATCGAAATACACAGCAAATCAGACATTTACTAAACAACAAGAAATCGATATTTGTGAATACGTCAAGAAATGTGCTTTTTATTCTTATGGCTTATCGTATCAAACTTTAAAAAAGTTTGCGTATAACTTCGCTAAAGCAGCCAATATTGTTGTTCCCACTACTTGGGAGAAATCAAAAGAAGCTGGAGATGATTGGCTTTACGGATTTCTTAAAAGAAACCCTTCTATCTCCCTTCGTAAACCTGAAAAGATCAGTTTGGCAAGACTACGTGGCTTTACTAAATCAGCAGTGGAAAGCTTTTTCATAAACCTTGCTTCGATATATGAAAAATATTCATTCCAAGCAAAGGATATCTATAATTTGGACGAAAGTAGCGTAACTACGGTGATGGAGGCTATTAAGGTAAAAAATAGTTATAAGTACGTAACGGCCAAAATCGCTAAGGCGGTTAAGCGTCAATTAATGATTATGATGGTATTTATACGTTTGAGAGTATTTTTAGTTTATTTGGAAACATTATGCTAATTTGCGGAAATATTTTATCTCATATCTGCAGATTTATGCTGCAAAGGGACAACGTTCGGTTTCTCAAGCATCTTCCGCTGAACGTGGCAGTTTGGTAACAATCGTCGGCATAGTTAATGCTTGCGGAAATCGTTTGCCTCCAGTTTATATATTTCCTCGTGTACGTTTTAGTGAAAGATTCAGAAGTGGATGCCGGGTTCATTGGCAATGAATACAAAATCCGGATGGATGACTTCAGAAGTCTTTGTAAATGTGCTGAAACACATTAAAAAATTTACGAATTGTTCGACTGAAAATCCCATTCTAATTCTACTTGATAATCATGCATCACATTGCAGTTTAGAGAGCATTAACAATTGCGCAGATGCCGGAATTGTATTACTTTCTTTTCCTCCACATACTTCCCATCGTCTTCAACCACTGGATATATCAGTTTTCAGCCCTTTTAAGCAACTTTGCTGCAAAGCCTTTAACGATTTTCTAGTCACAAATCCTGGTAAACAAATCAGTATATACGACATCGCAACATTAACCCAACAACAATTTCAAAGATCATTCTCTCTCGAAAACATAATGAACGGATTCAAAGCAACTGGAATTTGTCCTCTCAATACCCAGGTTTTTCAAGATGAAACCTTTGCACTGGAGGCTGTTACAGATGAGCAAGGCGCAACCGTTGTTCCTGAAAGGTTAGACGATATTATTTCATCGCAAAATATTATAATGAACACAGAGAGCAACATAAGTGATTCTACGCCATGCGCCACACCAGAATCTGTTAGGCCTATATCGCAACTTCATGCGTCCAAGAAATCCTCAAGAAACGCCGCTTCTTGAATCCTAACATGTTCAGCTGAAAAACGAAGGATTGAGCAGGTTACTATGAAGAAAACTTTTCATAATGCCAAACGCACTCTTAAATTTTCACAGAAAAAAAACAGCGCAGGTAAAAAAAAGCAACCGAAAAGAAAACGCCAAATTTTAGTGGAATCATCTGACGAAAGTATGAGTGATGTTAGCTACGCTGAGACAATTGATTCTAATGGATTCGCTGCTGACGATGAAGGCTATCTTGAATCTCGGGCAGATGATATGGAAAAACACAAAATAACTGATGATGAAAAGTTGGATGTGGGAGATTATGTTCTAGTTAAATTCCAAGAAAACATCAAAAAGACCGTCTTCTATGTGGGTCAAATAATGGAATCATTTGGCAACTGCACTTTTAACATAACTTTTTTTCGAAAGACATCTCCTTCGAGTTTGGTCTTTGTTAAACCAGAAATAGAAGATTTGGCTGCAATTAGCCGCAGTGAAGTAGAGCTAAAGCTGCAGATTCCTGAAAATCCTGCTTCTACTTCACGTTGTCGTACAAAATATATTTTTAAGAAGGATTTATCCAACTATTATATAAGTTTCGGTCATGTAAGTGAAATATTTGAATTTTGTTTTTGCACAATAAAAATAAAAAGACTGAATTACAAAATACTATTTTATTTTATATAAAATACAACACAAACGTGTTTCTTTTTCAAATGCATATAGGTGTCAAATCTTCCCCTCCTAAAGTCAAATGTGCCCCGTGACAGGGGTACATTTGACAAAATGGCTTTTCTCAAAAAATTTTAAATTAAAATGCACTACGGTGTCCCTTGAAAGAAATTCGGCCAAAATTGTAAAGTTGAAAAATGGCATTGTGGAAAGCAAGCATTCTTTTTCTTATTGTTCTATCACGCTTCGAGAACCATGGGTTAAAAAAAAAGTGTCAAATGTACCCCAGTTTCCCCTACTCATATTCGGCTCACAGCGAAACTCACTCTTTATTAGTAGTCTTAACTCATAGTGAGCAATAATGGCATGCAGATAGCAATATAAGTACACTCACGTGTTCCCAACTAGCATTACACTATGCATTGTACTAGTCCATTTGGCACCTAGTTAGTACACAAATCGGCGAGATTTTGCTTTTGGGCAGCTCAGAGTCATTTTCGATCTAGTTTCTGCGTTGAGTCTGAATCTGAGCTCAGAATTTTTCAAACACGTCAGAGTTTCCAGATGCTTAAGGGTATGTACCCGAAAAAGGACGATGAGGATATTTGAAGTTAGAAAAATGGTGGCTACAAATGTTTTTAATTTTTTTTATTTTCCACTTTTAGCTCCATTCGTAGAGAAATACTAGTACTAGAAGACCAAACAGGTAGTAAGAAGTCACCAACATTTTTATCAATCATTTTTATAACCTCAAACATTGCTGAAATAGCCATTTTTCGAATATCTCGAAACCTTGAAGTGATGTGAGAGTTTTGATCTCGAATTCGGATCTTACGCAGAAATGTGGGCGCACATCACTCTTACCCACCCAACAACAATCAATATATTATTTTTAACTGCTGTTTTTATGTACGGGTCCCATTTTCGCTCTTATTTGGAAACCAAATCTATATATAAAGTTTTGGTTGTAAGGATGCAGATTTGGGCTATTATTAGCGAGCTTTGGGCAATTTTGGTCGTAGTGCTTTTGTTTAGCTATATTTTATTGAAATAATTGGTTAAAAATAAACGATTGTGAGCACATAAAAAAATTTAATTGTAATATGGCACTATTGTGCATATTTGCACTGCATTACCGGCAGTTGCTACTATACACCAGATGGCACCGCAAGCTGTAATTTTAATTGATTGATAGAACAGCTGATTTCTGTTGTTATTTGATAAGATACTTTTATATTGGTTGCGCAAGATGCGCACGAGTCCGGCTCGTAAAAATAATTTTTCCTAGATCTTGGCTATTATTATCAGCTGTGCTTGTGATATGTTCCAAAAAACTGAAAGTTTTTTTCTCTCGGTTTTATTTCGTTCTTCAAAAATAGTTTTTAGATTCTTTTCAGTTTTAATTTCTTTCAGTCTGGGTTTTTAGAGTGTTTCGATTTTCGTATTTTTTAATTTCTCTAAGTTAATTTTAGTTCTCAATCAGTTTCTGTTTTATTTTCGTTCTTTGAAATAAGTTTCGAGTGTTTATCAGTTTTGGTTTCGTTCTTCGAAGAAAGGTGCGTTTACGTTTCAGGTTTGGTTTCGGTTAGTTTAAGTTAGCTTTGCTTTCATTCCAGCTGCTTCTGTTTTGACCTTGCTTTTGGTTTTTTTCTTTAAATTAACTTTCGAGTTTTTATCAGTTTTCGTTTCAGTTTCGATTTTGGTTTCATACTTTAAAATAGTTTTGCTTTCGTCTTTATTTGGTTTGGTTTTTATCGTTTCAGTCTCTATTTTTGTTTCGTTCTTCGAAATTTGTTTCTTGTTTCTTTCAGTTTCGTTCTTCAAAGTTAGTTTCGAGTGGTCCTCTGTTTAGGTTTCGGTTTTGTTTTCATTCTTTGAAATTAGTTTTTCTTTTTCTTTTTCTTTTTCTATTTTTTTCTTTTCTGGTTTCACAATTTTAAAATTTTTCGTTTTTGGTTATTTGTAGTTCCCCAAAATAAACTTCCGTTCCATTTCAGTTTCATTTTGGATTTCGTTCTTCGAAATACGTTTCAGCTCTCTTTCAGTTTCCGTTTTAGCTACGCAAAGTGCCTAATTTTGAACTCATATTTAAAACATGTTTCTGTTATGCGTCACTTCGGTTTTGGAATTACTCGGGCTTGAAAGAGCGCTCTAATAAACAGATTGTTCACAAAAGCAACAAGTGCTTAGGCTTAGGTGGCTGCTGTCGTGTGTTGTTAGGGAGACCATTCAAAGGAGCCATGTCAAGGAAATATTGAAGCAGAAGTTGGGGGATCCTTCATGGTATGGTGTTGCTTCACATGGTGGCATGCTGGACCAATGCAAAAAATCGATGAAATAATGAGAAAAGAAGACTACTTACATATTATCCAGACCAATTTATCTAATTTTGTGGATAGGAGCACATATGCTAACGAACAATTCATATTTATGCAGGATGGCAACGCAAAGAATACGTCCAAAATCGTGAAGGATTTGCCATCGGCGCGAAAATTCTTATTGATATTGTGGCCAGCGCAAAGTCTCGAATTCGATGCGATTGAGAAATTGTGGTCTATTACGAAAAGACGGCTAGGACAATACCGATCAATCCCATCAATTCTAAACTACCTTAGGCGGTGAATATAAAGGGAATGGAATGATATTTCAAATGAAATAATGCGGAATTTGGTGGAAAGTCTGCCAAACCGTGTACAAAGTACCACACGCATTAAAGGGTAGTGGATTAAGTACTAAACATTAGCTCTAACCTGAAATTTTCTGTAAGGTGCAAAATTGAGTACATACGAATTGTTTTGAATTTACTTGCTTTTTTGATAGAATTTCTTGTTTTATGTTTTTGTGTTATGGGCCGTTTTGTTTAGAATTGAACATAATATAAAAGGAAAAAATATCAATTTGCTTTGTTGCTTTCATTCTTATGCAGTAATTAGGGAACGACGCACAAACTTGTACTACTTTTTGCTCCCCACTGTATGTAAATATATACTTTTGTTTGTTCACTAAGAAGAATTAATCCCTCTTATATAACCTTTCTTATGTTATGTTAATTTGCAAACTGACTGATGCCAAATATAGCCAAAAGGGCTTATAGGGGATCAGTTATACCCCAATGTGGACAAAAGGGATCAATCGCAGACCGCATATGTCGCACGATTTTTTGCAGGGTATGATATAGGAGTGCCTTGCTTATTATTTGAGAAACTTTCCTTTCCTTCTGGGAAGTGAACGAGGGACCGGCCAATACTAAAAAATATGATATATGGCGCGATTCACTTGAAATGCGTTACACTGGTACCTCTTTGACAAAGATAATGGTTGAGAAGCCTTTCATTGCTGGAAGTGAACCACGGACCGACTCATTCCAAAGAAAATAATGTATGCTGCGATTTGTTTGTAATGTGGTATACGAATACTTATTTTCTTTTCGGAAAACGGGCCAGGGTTTGGTCAATTGAAATTAATAATATTTATTGTGCGAATTAGGATAGTGTTTCTGTAAAGTCTCTTGCCAAGAAGAGGACCAGGGACCGATCATTTCGATCAAATTTTATTCACTGTTCGATTTGGCTGAAACTTGGTATATAATTAGCTATTGGTTGGATGAATATTTACGATACATTTTTTACGGGAAGTGAACCATGGACCGTTCTATTGTTAATGATGCTAAAGAAGCATAACATAACATAAGACTTCCATATACCAAAATCATCAGTATCGAAAAAAATTTGGTTGAGGCATGTCCGTCCGTCCGTCTGTCCGTTGACACGATAACTTGAGTAAATATTGAGATATCTTCACCAAATTTGGTACAAGAGCTTATCTGCACCCAGAATAGATTGGTATTGAAAAATCGGATGATAAACACGCCCACTTTTTATATATATAACGTTTTGGAAAACACAATTGATGATTATTTAGTAAATAATACACTTAGAACGTTGAAATTTGACGTGTGGGCTGATATTGATAAAAATTAAAAAAAAAAAAATTAAAATGGGCGTGGCAGCGCCCACTTGTGATAAAGTCTATTTTACAAATATAATTAATCATAAGTCAAAAATCGTTAAACCTATCGTAACAAAATTAGGCGGAGAGGTTGCCTTTACTATGAGGAATGCTTTGAAGAAAAATTGACGAAATCCGTTAAGGACCACGCCAACTTTTATATAAAAGATTTTTAAAAGGATCGTGGACGAATAAAATAAGCTATACCTTTGCAAAAAAGAGCTGTATATCAATGGTATTTCATTTTCCAAGTGGATTTATAACAGTAAATAGGAAAAACTTCAAATTTTTAAAAATGGGCGTGGCACCGCCCTTTTATGACTAAGCAATTTTCTATGCTTTGGGAGCCATAACTCGAAGAAAAATTAACGGATCGTAATAAAATTTGGTACACAAATTTTCCCTATAGCAGAAAATATTTCTAGAAAAAATGGACGGGATCGGTAAAAGACCACGGCAACTTAGATATAAAACAAATTTAAAAGGTTTGTAGGCTAGAATAGTAAGCTATAACTTAGCAAAAGATTTTTTTGAATCAATGATATTTCACTTATCAATTTTTATTGTAAGAGGAAATTGGGAGAAATTTTTTTTAAACGGGTGGTGCCACGCGTTATATAGAAAAGTAATTTATCTGAAATGAAATGTACAAATTAAGCTCACGCTGAGTATATAATATTCGGTTACACCCGATCTTAGACATCTTTGCTTGTTTATGTTAGATTAAATAATCTCATTGAAGTGTTTTTTGACAAACATTAAGTCATTCAATTGCATTAATCGCTTAGTAAATAGACATGCGCACGAGTGTTAAGCGTGTACTGAACATATTTCGTATATTTTGTATGAAAAAAATAAAAGTCTATGAAAAAGCGGTACCGCCCCATCAAATTATTCTCTTCTATGTAGATAATTAATTTCCAAGCTCTTCAGCTGATAACTTAAGGTTAACGCGTGGAATATTTCCATTGAAAATGGCCAGATTCGGGTGTTTTGTTCTTTTCCAGTGCCATACCTGCCATAACTTTAAAAGCAGTTAACACTCAATTTCTCTTCTAAAGTGTATCTATAACAATTAAATGAATAGCAGCCATTTTTGAAAACGGGCATGGCAACACCTCTTATTTCATCATGCATTAGCTATCGTTTCTGGGGCCATAGTTCGAAGACCGATTGACGTAACTTAAACATTTTTAAATGTTTGTGACAAACTCTTCTGACCAATGAAGAAGAACTGACCTACTGTGAAATAACTCTTTACACTTATTTTCTGTACAAAGGGTAATACTTGTTATAAAAGACTCAATACCATTAAATAAACACCCCTCTTTCGAAAAAACTGAAGTAAAAGAACTGTACGTTAGATTTCTACCTGAGTATATTAAGTTCGTTAACATCTGAGCTTAGACAATCTTTCTTGTTCTTCCTCCATATTTGTTAAAACTGTATTATGATTCTCCATTAATTTAAAAAAAAAACTCATTTGTATCAAGTTCATTCTTAACAGTATTTATTTCTCTTTCTGATCCAACTTTCTCACTTCACACATATTAGCCATTATACAGTGAGTGTTTTAGCTCCGTATTCCTCTCAGTTCTCACGGGGATTCTCTGGATTGCTGGGAGACTTTAGAAACAGAAGTCGTAATATTTTTGTACAAATGAGTTATGATAGGCAGATGTCACCGTTGTTTTTCATTTAAAACATATGGCTAAATGCCATCTATTTTTGAAAAGGTGGGTTTATTAAAAGCAGCGGTGCCAAACTAAAGACAAGAAATTTACAAATTGATGGGCTTGGTGTTGAGTGAGGACAAAACGAAGTACCTGCTGTCATCGAGCAAAGAGTCAGCGCATTTGCGCCTTGGAAACCACGCTACTGGCCCCTATTATGAGGCAAATTCGATCTTCGACTGTGGTCGAAAGGGCTGATCGAACGAATTTTAATTCGGTATTATGACACTCATTCGATCAAGACTAGTGTCACTGTTCGATATTTCGATAAATTCAACCGTTCAGAAAAGCACATTCCCATGATCTGTAAAATAAAATAAAAGCAAAATTATTTATTATGAAGAAAAAAGCTTAATTACTGGAATTAGAAAGAAGTATAAAACGCTGAAATGAATATCAACTCGTAATTGTAGCTTTCTAAACATTGTTGAACATATTGTTACATGTGTTAAAAACTAAACTTCATAATGACCATAGAAGCGTTCATGGACTTGCTATCCGGTAAAGATGAATGGCTGCAACAATGCACAAGAGCCAAGTCTATTCCAACCATTTTGAAATTGGCAACAATTCTCACATTTTGCGCTAGGGATTGTCTCAGCTGAGCACCGGGTACGAGAATGCACTCGGAATTTTTTCCACCTGATCCTTTCTGCAAGTTCGTTTTGTTATAAACGGATTTTGTCCAATTTATGCAATCAGTCTTCCAAGCAGTTGTTTTGTATTCACAACCTTGGACCTATATGTAGGCTTCTTAAACTATATTGACTAAATTATTTTTATTTAATTTTGTTATAATTTTACTTTGAACTTTGTAATTTTAATATGTTTTACAATATTTTAGTTTTCAATATTGATTTTACTATTTTCAAAAATTTTCATTATTATTCAATTTTGCATCATGAAAATATACCATTTTCTTTTAAATAATTTTTATGTGGATATAATTTTAATAAAAATAAAGCATCCTACACTATATACGATTAATACAAATAGTTTGAAATTACTATAACGTAGCAAAAAAGTAGAAGATAAACACAAAAAACTTACATTTCAAACAATTTTCTTCTAATTCGATGCAGCGTCGACAACAAATTTCTATTCGCTTCAAAATTAGATACACAGCGAAAATTTCGACAGAGATTAGATGTCATAATACCAATTTTTAATTCGATTTTCTATGTTCGATAGCCAGCGAAGATCGAAGATCGAAAAGTGGTCATAATAGAGGCCACTGTTGGCAGCCATAATTTCGAAATAGCAAAAGAGTTAATTTACTTGGGAACCAGCATTAACGCAAGCAACAACATCAGCTCTGAAATCCAGAGCAGAAATGTTATATTGGACTAGTTAGGCAATTGAAAAGTATAGTCCTCTCTCCACAAACTAAAATCATGCTCTATAAGTCACTTATCGTACCCGTCCTGATATATGGTGCAGAAGCATGAAACATAACAACATCCAATGAAGAGGTGCTGGGAGTGTTCGAGATAAAAATTTTCAAAATATTTATGGACCTCTACATGTTGGCGATGGCGAGTACCGAAGAAGATTGAACGATGAGCTGTACGAGCTATACGCAGACATAAACATAGTCCAGCGAATTAAAACGCAGCGGCAGCACTGGATAGGGCATGTTATGCGAATGAAAGATAGCGCTCCGGCCAAGAAAGTGTTTCTATCGGAAACCGCCTATGGAAGCAGAGGCAGAGGGCGGCCCCCACTCCGCTGGAAAGATCAAGTAGAAAACGATTTAAACTCCTTTGGTGTTACCAATATGCGTCAATATGCGGAGCGAGGAAGCGATTGGCGGGCCTTGTTGCACGGACAAAGCAGTTTAAAGGGTTTAGCGCCAATTAAGTAGAAGAAGAGGACCATCGTCAGTTCACTTAATTTCAGTTTTTTGACATTAAGTGTTGGGGGTGTTTATTAAATATATTTTGGCCGATTTTATTAGAAATATTCATATTTATAAAAAATAAAGGTGTATACTTTCTTCAAATAGTTCAATTGTTCTTCCAGTAATGGCTATCGAAACGCAGAAGAATGAATGGTCAAAAACGGACGGGTGAAACGGCTATTTGAACTATTTTTTGTTATAATGGAATTTTGAAAGTAAAGTATGATTGATACAAAAATATTTTTTGCAAAGATAATGCCTTTTACATTGATCTATGATCCTTTATTTCGAAAAAAAAAAAAAAAAATGTTTATAAAATAGGCGTCGTCCTTAGCCAATGTGGGGAAATATGTGTACCGAATTTTTACTTGATACGTAAATTGGTTTCTCGAAACGTGGGAAAATGCTTGATTGAAAAGGATAAATGGGAAGTGCAACGCTTATTTCCAAAAGTTGTTTTCCTCTTTCGTGTTATAAATACACTACAGGTAAAACAGCATATTCACAACCTTTTATAAGATTTCGTCGGGCATTATTCTCGAAAATTGAAAAAAGACGGTTTTGGGGCATTTTCGATAGAAAAATGCTACAACATTAAGCTGGTGTAGTCTGTCTTGGAGTTGTGATATTTATTACTTACATACAAAGGAATACCTAGGGGTCACACTGGAAAGAAGCGTCACGTGGAATGCTCATTTGGATGCTCTCTTAAACAAAGCAACAAGAGATTTCTTCGCCTGTACTCGACTCTACGGCGATATCCCCTATATTTCCAAAAATGGTATTCTGAACATTTAATACTGTTGTAAGGCAAATAGTCACCTATGGTTTCCAAGTTTGGTGGCTTCCTCTTCTGATGCACTTAGTGCTTTAGTGGGAATACCTCCCCCCCCCCCCCCCTATTCTAGAAGTGAAAGAGGCAACACTAGGCGCACTAAGACTTCAAAATATTTCGGAGTTGAAGACAGGAAACTTAATAGGGCATATGCAAGTAATAAGAATATTCATAGGAAATGCCCCCTTACAACTACGTGACGTAATGCCCCCTAAGTTCAGAATCTCACGGAACTTTGAAGTGTCCACTATGTACATCACCCATTGCGAAACAGGCAATCCCTATAATGACCCTGACTCAGAGGACTGGTTCACGGATTAATGGAAATTCGACGACGCAAGAATGGGAGCTCGCATATATGGGCCGAACTTCAAGAAATCGATACATATTCAGACGTTGTTGTTGTTTTTGTTGTTGTAAGCAATGTTTCGCCCCACCTAATAGTTGCGACCGATCACAAATTGCCATCAATGCCCTCTAAAGGGAGTCCAAGGAATCTTGCTGTGGGTGGACCATAATGAAAGGGGTGTTAGAAGCGTTGGTTCCATATTACAATTAAAGAGATGGTTGGTGTCATGTAGGGACACATTGCAAGCGGGGCATACATTTTGTTACAGTATCCAGAACGAAGTTGAGCCAGAGTGACTCGCGTTTCCCTGGGGAGTATGCGTTCCTCTTCTGCAAGTTTTGGGTACTGTTTTTTGAGTATTGTATTCAACGGGTAATTCCTGATATATTCCTATATATATATATATATATGTATGTACTCAGTTCTTCGGTCAATGCAACTATTTGACAAGCGTAAATAAATATGCATCTCCCGTCGGGTTAGGGGGTTAGAATATACCCGCGGTAGGTATACCTGTTGCAAGAGGCGTCTAAAATACCAAATAGATTCAAGGGGTTGTGTAGCGAAACCCTTTCAGGTTGAAAGCGCAATATATAGCTTTTCCAAACACAATTGTCAACCTCACCTATCCGTGGCGAATCTGCTTCATTAACAGCCTAGGCTCTGGCGACCCTAAGCTCCTCACGGATCTAGGGGGTGGGAGACCGGTATAGCCTAGAAGGTCGCATGTGGTCATAACAAATCGTTCCCGACATGGTCGGGCTTGGTACCGGGACGTACCGAATCTGCATCCGGCAAAGGACAATCCCCATCGATAACACTCCCCATGGACTTCGGGGAGTGACCTTATCGCTACAACAACAACATCAACAACAACAATCATATATGCATGTCGAACTTAAGTGGATTGCACTCTTTATTTTGGGCAATGGTATTCGGTTACATGTATGTATGTATGTATAAGTTAATTGAATGTAGTGTAAGCAGAATGAATTTCAAGTCATATTAGAATGGTGTGACTCTTAATCCCTTTTTGAAATGGAGAAAAAAGCTTGAAGAAGTACCTGGATACATCAAAAGACTCCAGATACAAAATTGGGCAGAAAGGTCATGAACAATAGATCTGCACAAAGGTCGCAGTGCTTCCAGGCCTAGTAATAATAAATAATAATAATAATAATAATAATACATACAAAGGAATAATGTGTGGCGGAAGTACAGTATTTTTACAGAAAACAAATTTTTAAGACCACTCTAGTGTACATACATGCATACATAAACTGATGTATATTCAAAAATAGAATCAAACAAGTAAGGAAGACTAAGTTCGGGTGTAACCGAACATTACGTACTCAGCTGAGAGCTTTGGAGACAAAATAAGGGAAAATAACCATTTAGCAAAATGAACCTAGGGTAACCCTGGAATGTGTTTGTATGACATTGGTTTCAAATGGAAGATCTTAAAGAGTATTTTAAAAGGGAGTGCGCCATAGTTCTATAGGTGGACGCCTTTTCGAGATATCGCCATAAAGGTGGACTAGGAGTGACTCTAGAATGCGTTTGTACGATATGGGTATCAAATGAAAGGTGTTAATGAGGGTTTTAAAAGGGAGTGGCCCTTAGTTGTATATGTGAAGGCGTTTTCGAGATATCGACCGAAATGTGGATCAGGGTGACCCCAAACATCATCTGTCGGGTACCGCTAATTTATTTATATATGCAATACCACGAGCTGTATTCCTGCCAAGATTCCAAAGGCTTTTGATTTCGCCCTGCAGAACTTTTTCATTTTCTTCTATTTGATATACACACCCATTTTACAAAGTTTTTTCTACAGTTATATTGCGCGTCAATAAACCAATCCGATTACCATGTTTCATCTCTTTTTTCGTATTTGGTCCGGAATTATGGCATTTTTTATTTATGACGTGGGCATAGTCCGATTTCGGCCATATTTTATACCAAGATAAAGTGAGTTCAGATAAGTACGTGAACTAAGTTTAGTTAAGATATATCGATTTTTGCTCAAGTTATCGTGTTAACGGCCGAGCGGAAGGACATACGGTCGACTGTGTATAAAAACTGGGCGTGGCTTCTAACCGATTTCACCCATTTTCACAGAAAACAGTTATCATCGAATCTTGCCCCTACCAAATTTCACAAGGATTGGTAAATTTTAGTTCGACTTATGGGCTTAAAAGTATTCTAGACGAATTAAATGAAAAAGGGCGGAGCCACGCCAATTTTGAAATTTGGTTTTATTTTTGTATTTGGTTGCACCATATCATTACTGGAGTTGAATGTTGGCATAATTTACTTATATACTGTAAAGATTTAAATTTTTTTTAAAATTTGACATTAAAAAAAAATTTTTTTAAAAGTGGGCATGTTCGTCATCCGATTTTGCTAATTTTATTTGGCGCACATATAGTAACAGGAGCAACGCGCCTGCCAAATTTCATCATGATATCTTCAACGACTGCGAAATTACAGCTTGAAAAACTTTTACATTACATTATTTTAAAAGTGGGCGGTGCCACGCCCATTTTCGTAAATTTTACTAATTTTCTATTTGCGTCATAAGTTCAATTCACCTACAAAGTTTCATCGCTTTATCCGTCTTTGGTAATGAATTATCGCACTTTTCCGATTTTTCGAAATTTTCGATATCGAAAAAGTGGGCGTGGTTTTAATCCGATATCGTTCGTTTTAAATAGCGATCTGGGATGAGTGCCCAGGAACCTACATACCAAGTTTTATGAGGATACCTCAAAATTTACTCAAGTTATCGTGTTTAAAGGCGGACGGACAGACGGACGGACATGGCTAAATGAATTTATTTTTTCACCCAGATCATTTTGATATATAGAAGTATATATTTATCTCGATTAGTTTATGCCGTTACGGATTACCGCTATGCGAACAAAGTTACTATACTCTGTGAGCTCTGCTTAGCTGAGTATAAAAATGTCTTACATATAAGAACCCAACACTTTCTTAACCGACTAAGTCAAAAGAAAACATTAATGGTGATAATGATGATGACTCTGCTTACCTTCCAGCTACGAACATCCACCAATGTATGAGCAACTACGAATGCTACAAAAAACGATCTATAAAATTCTTAAAGTTTTGAATATCTGATGAGTTGCATTGAAGGGAAAATCTAATGAAAATAAACAAAATACCATCAAGAGAGTTTCAGCTAAGAGCTAGAATATGAGTCTATATATTAAGTGAAAACCCCCATGGATTGTATGTGAGAGCGCAAGAGTGAGTAAATGAGAAACAAATTCCAAAAAGGAAAATGCGAAAAGAAGTCTTAGCAAGAAAATGTGCAAAGTAGAAAAGGGCATGTAAGTACATACATAGAAGTTAGTAGCTGCAGATGTTATGAAAAAGTGTAGAGCGGTGGAGTGATGGAAGCAAGACGTCACGATTGGGGTGAAAAGTTTCGTCATTGTTGCTAGAATTTTACACTTAAACACAAAACAACAATAACTAAACAAACAACAAAAACTACTATGAAAGCATACAACTAATGAAACAATCGCTAAACAAATAACTGCTATGCAACAAAATTTGAAACAACAACAATTTCAACAATAAAAGCTTGCAAGAAATAGTGGCTGCAAAAAAGATGTTGAAAAGCATAGCAAAAGTGCAGCGGCGTTGATGTTATGTGGCATGTGGTATGCAACATGAAGCATACGGTTGATGAGCTAAATTTCGACAGACACAAATGCACACACACACATTTGCACATTTATACTTACATAAAGAAGTAGTTACTATATAGCATAGTACTTACTAACACATTTATATGCTGAAGTGTGGCACAACGAAGTGGTAATTTGGTTGTACTTGCATATTTGTTAGTGTTTATGTTGTTGTTGTCACTGTTGACAGTGTTTATGTTGATGATAATGTTGCCACGCAAATATAACAATTTCAAGTTTAAAATTACCCACTTACTTACGCAAGTAGATGTAAATGCTGTAGTATCCCCAGCCTTATGGCGACATAATAAAAAAAATATTGCGTAAATGAGGTTTTGAAGCATGAAAATAAAAAAAAAGTTTAAAATAAGCACAAAACAATGAAACAAGTAAGGAAGGCTAAGTTCGGTTGTAACCGAACATTACATACTCAGCTGACAAATTATAGCCTGCGAAACTTTTAAATTACCTTGTTTTAAATGTAGGCGGTGCAACGCCCATTGTCCAAAATTTTACTAGTTTTCTATTCTGCGTCATAAGGTCAACCTACCTACCAAATTTCATCGCTTTATTCGTCTTCTCGTATCGTCGTCTATTCGAGTTATCGCACCTTTTAGGTTTTTCGAAATTTTCGATATCGAAAAAGTGGGCGTGGTTATAGTGCGATTTCGTCCATTTTAAATACCGGTCTGCGATATGTGCCCAGAAATTTACATACCAAATTTCATAAAGATGCCTCAAAATTTACTCAAGTTATCATGTTTACGGGCAGACGGACGGACGGGCGGACATGGCTAAATGAATTTCTACAATCCTCGCATTATCTTAATCTCAATTGATGTAATTGGAACATATACAGAGCAAGCTTTGGGGGATGAGCCTTTTTGAGCTAGTCATCCGTTTATCGTACCCATCTATTTGCATATGCACAGGAATCCAATATAGATATATGCTACTGCCTACCCAGGTTCTTTCAGGGTTTGCTAACACTCTAACACAGTTTAAGATGTTTTGCTTTGCAAAATTAATGTCTAGTTTTATGCTTAGTTGTCAGTATAAAAGTTGACGTAGCTGCGGTTTAAGTTATTTTCTTTCAATGTTTCTGCTGCTTTGGTTATGGATTATAATTTCTCCTACTACAGTGATCTGACTACTCGTATAATCTGTTTTTTCTCCGGATAAGCATAGCACACGGCATACTTTACCCCCACAAATACTTTAGAACCATCGGTGTACACTTGTGTCGCCTTGGGCACCCTTGTGCAAACCAACCATTTATATTGTGGCTATTCGATTGATTGTTGTACTACTATGGACGTGAGAGTAACTAAGCCTTAACGCTATGTTCTTTGCCAAAAGCTCTGCAGGTGTAATGTGCAGAATGGCATACAGTGCAGCCGTAGGGGTTGTTTTCAGGGCTTCCGTGATCATTAGCATTGAAAGCCTGCATACCCCCTCTAGTTTTTTGAAGAAGGTTCCTTATGGTTTGGCAGTCCAATAAAAAAAAAAACTACATAGTTTAGGATAGCTTAAGAGAGTTACAGAGGACGACATATCCCAGGTTCATTCCAACATGCCACTACATTCTACTCCTCCACGTCTAGCTTTCATGACAACTTACTTTTTAGAATGATGCCTAGATATTTTGCACAAGGTTTAACTTGCTGGGTCACCCTTCCAAGCTAGGGCTTAGTCCAATTTGGGCCCATATACCTCTTCGTAAACAAAATCATATCCGTCCTCTGCTCGTTGGGAAAAAACTCCACTATAGATGTCTAGGTATGTATATCCCGAAGCGCCCGATCCATCAAAGAACTAACTGGTGGAAGGCACCTTTCACTCATGAAAACTGCAACGTCACCTGCGTACGCCGTAAGTTTTACGGGTCCCTGATCGAACCGTCTGAGCAGTTGGTTTGATAACCAGCTACCTCAGCAGAAGTATTAATATCGTGCCCTGCGACGTGTCCATGTTTATTGATTTTGTGGCCTTTTTGGCTAGATGAAATTCAATGTAACTAAGACCATCAACCCATTTAGAGACACTGTTAAAAGCCCTTCCGAAGTACATAACAATTTTGAACTAGATAAACCATAAACACCGACCACACTCTTTGAAAAACCAGTTGCCTGTTTTCCAATAAATGAGCAATGTGAATTTGTTGATTTGTTTCCTTAGCCACGAATTTTAAATGTAATTTACTGCAAGTTAAAACCCCTCAAAATACAACTCAAAAAGATTACAGAATGTTGAGATAAAAACTGGGATTTCATATTTAGTGCGTATGAACAAAAACAAAGTACTGAAGGGAAAATGTAAGCACGCCATGAATATGCAAAATACGATAATGAATTTTCTGGTCGGTTGTAGTAGAGATTGCTTTTTCAAGTTCTTTTTGCGAAGCTCAACTTTGCGTTTTTATACTAATTCAATTAAGGCATTTTTTAAAAACAGTAATGATGAAAAAACGTTTTAATCGGAAGTGTGTGAACTAATGTGGCTGAATTTGGTTTTTTACGCAGCAAGGTGAAGTTAGGTTAGGTTGAACTGGCCGGTCAATAAAGACCGCACATAGACTGAGTGTGTACATAGTGTTACCAGAATTTGTTTAATGACCAAACGGAAGAACCCCAATCAGGTGCCAGGACATATTTCATAGAATAACTCCGTCCTCTTGGCAAATACTAGCATCTTTTTAGGACCCAGCTTAATTGCTGCCTCGAAATCTGGCAACTCTGCCGCCTCTAATAGCTGGAGCCTTGACCTGGCGGGCGCAGGACACATACAGAGGACGTGCTAAACCGTTTTTTCATGCAGCTCACGCTTAATGTACTTGCTGTTACTGACGAGGCCTAAATTATAGGCATGTTACACCAGAAGGCAGTGTCCAGTATACCCATTGTGAGCCTTAAGTATTCTCTCTTCAGAGATATGAGCCACTTTGTGAGTCTAATATCGTACTATCGTGCACATGAACTTAGACATTTTGCAGCCCCGCAATTTTGTCCACGCCTTTCCTGCTTGATGGATCATACGCAACTCCTGTCTACTTTTGATTTCTGCCAAATGGATTGGGTCGTCTGTCGTCGATTCAGCGAGTGTTGCACCCTCCTTTGCCAACTCATCGTCCTTTTCGTTACTTTCTATCCCTTTATGACCGATGACCCAGTAAAGATGTATGGTCCGGCCTCAGCGACTCTGTTGGATCTACTTATTTCTGGGTCGACACAGTAAAAAGCAGACCCCTTCCCTTAATTTCTAGCAAGGTGAAGTTAGGTTATGTTGAGAGGTCATGCATGGAAACTGGCACACTTTCACTAGAACACATTTTACAAAGTTTAGATCAACTCAGTTCAGAAATTTGTCTTGGAACTTGGCAGAGAAAGTGGTGGATTGCCTCTTCTTGCTTATCTCTGCGTATTGGTCACAAGCACCATGAGACCGCGCAAACATTTCGGTTGATTTTCCACAGGATATACCGCAGCGGTGGTTTTTACGGAGCTGTGTGCCTCACTTATGTCCATTTCGGAACCTTTCCTGGTCATCTCGTCTGAAAATTTATTCCTTTCACTATTGTTGATCTCATGGACCCAGCGCGGCTCGACACGCCCGTACGATATCGGATTTTGAGGCAACCTGACTGTCGACGATTATCATTACATTGGTGTCTAAGACTGCGCTGTCCTATAGCAGCTTGACAAAGATCTCAATTCTCCCTCGGAGGACCTTATGGTCTGCAGCTGGAAGTCAACAACTACTGTGATATAGTTCGCGTCGAGTATTGGGCTAGCAATAATTCCGCTTAGTCGTCCCATTTTCATGGTCCCTAATGTCGTTGCGTGCGCCTATTTCGTTGATTTCCACATACTGGTTTCTGTTTGTGTTACATCATCCTTTGCGGTCAAACCCTACCCAAACACTTGTACAGGTATCAAATGAAATGTTGTATGTAACTCTTCTTGTGATGCACTGCTCACTATGCCTCTGCACTTTCCCAACCCTTTGTTGACTCCCCTTTTTTCTAGCGCCTCCCCAATAACTGTGTTGAAGATACTATTTTTGATATACGGTAATAGTCAAAGTTTTTTTTGATCTTACCTCAACATTCCTCTTCCAGCTTAATTTGGAGTCGAGAAACATGCCAAGATGTTCAAATTCAAAAGAGAGATTTACCGTTGTATCGTTTAGTCTGGCCAGTTTAAATTGGACACGTTCCGCTTTTGTGGGGTTTACCCCTAGTTCATTCATACTTGCCTATAGCGAAATGTCGCAAAGTTCGCTTCCCTATAGATTGCTTAATGTTGGAAGAAATTTACCTCTGATCAGAATCACTAGGCATATGCGACTACCCCCGTTTCTTCTAACCTGAAGATTTCCAGAATTCCATGAACTACCACGAACGATAGAAAAGGCGGGAACACGTTTTCTTGAAGGCATATTTCATACTGAGCCAATACTGAGTCAGCTCCTAGGAAAATAGGTGACCCTGAGCATCACTACTGAGCTAAGAATTAATGCAACTCTATAGTCTTAGATTTCATGTCGCGCAAGTGAACTGTAGATGGCCTCCGTTTGAAAGTTGGTGAAGGTATTCTTAACGTCGAAAAAGATTGTTCGCTTTGCAGTTAAACTATTTTTCGTGCACTACCTCATAAAGGGCGCTTCCAGCCAATTTGCCTTTCAAGCATGCATGTTGAGCTGCATCCATTCTGTAGAAGGTAGCATTGTTTTAAAGATAAAGGGGGAGAGGCATTTGGCTCACGATATTTAGCTTTCGATTGGTTTAGTTTGCCTGGATCAGGAGCGAAGACCACCCTTAAACTTCTTCAAGACAGAATCATCTTGAAGGCATCTTGAAAAAATTTGAAAAGCTCGCATGATTTGATAGTCCATAGTATCTTCACATGGTTTACTGTGACTGTGACCCCAATTTTCGGAAAATAAGCGGCCACCGTGGTGTGGTGGTAGCGTGCTCCACCTAGCTCACTGTTGAACTCCAGGTCAAAGCAAACTCTAAAACTTAGTAAAAAAAAAAATTTCAATTATAAAACAGTTTTTCCAAGTGGGGTCGCCCCTAGTTATTTGGCAAACTCTCCGATTGAAGTATTGCCATGAAAAGCTTTTCAATAAAGAATTCCTTCTAGATACCGTTCGGTGTTGGCATAAAACATATAGATCCCGTCTCGACAATTTATGAGAAACACTAAAAAAGAAGCACGACGCAAATTGGAGAAGAAGCTCGGCCTGAAATCTTTTCGGAGTTTGTCTTTCCTAGCTTGAATTTCTGGCATATACATATATGATCGGTGCATGCACCGTGACTTCTGCCTTTTATGAATCAGATAAAGGTAATAAAGTGGGTATTGCGGTAAATGATGATAGGGCAAAGTAAGAATTGGTGCATAAGCTCCTTAACAGCCATGTCACTAGCTAATAAATTCGAGAGTGTGAAGGACTTCGTCTATCTCGGAGCCAGCATAAACAGCCAAAAAAATTTCAGTTTAGAAATTAAACCAAAAATATTTCAATCGACACCGGAGTTTGGAAGCAGACCAAGGACGAAACCTATACTGAGTTGGGAGAGTTAGGTCCAAGAAGACTTTACCTCCTTTGGTGCTCCCAATCGGCGTCGGTTAACGCGAAACACTCAAAGCTGGCGTGAGATTAGCTTTTCAGTGCTTGTTTAGGTTCCAGTTAAAGGTGACTAGAGTAAAAACCTGCCAGTTTGGCCGCGAAAATGTATGTTAACGACTAAATTGACTGGCTAAACTATAGTCAACTCTAACTGAAGTTCAAGCGCGCACAGCAAAACCTGGCCACACACATGCATATCATTTAAACTTTACTAATAAAATGTGCTTATGGCACATAAATTTTGCCAAGTTTGGTTTAATTATTCGAATTTTTTTTTTCTTTTATTTCAAAGAAATTTTCAAATTAGAACAACAAAGCAAAAGAAAAAGTAGTACAAGAAGTTCCCACATTGACTTTCCAAAAAGTTTTTGACTTTATGACCAACGCTACACCACATTGGTCGCAGCATGTGTGTAGCAGTGGAAATGAAGAAGCTATTGTAGGTGTAAACTCTCTCCATCCAACTCCGAAGGGACCAAACGCAAACGCGCATAAATCAAGCAAAACTTATTAAACTTTGAATTATGACACATGCAAAAGAGACATTATTTTGTTTGCATGTGTGGGTGTGTGTGCGCATGTGTGTGTGTGGGTGTATCAACGCAGATGTGTTACATTGCATGTATTTTAGCGAAAACAGCAACACAATAACAGCAAACAATATGTGTATACGTGTATGTGAAACTTTCTACCTATACTTCGGGTCCCTACTGAAGACAACACTTTACACGAAAGCGCGCACACTAGCGCACATGTTAGAATGCCGGATCACGCATGCAAGCGAAAGATTGAAAAGACTCTCTGTTCAACGAGTATGTGAGAAAGTTACTTCTGCAGCATTCACCATGAAGGACAATGAAGTTCGTTATACAACTTGCGTGAGTTAACTTTGGTTTTTCGAGCACTAACGTGCTATGGTAAAGTTGTTGCTTTTATTAGTCACAAGCAATTTCCGAGTCATTGGAGTAGATAATATATTTTGTTTACGTACATTTATATAAGTTTCTACATCCAAACGTACGCGTGACACGCCTCACATAATATTTTTGCCGCTCAATCTTTTTTAAAGTAGTGCAATGATGTGTGCGCGAAATAGTTCTTTCAGAATGTACCAACTACCAGAAAAAAAGCAACACTCATGGCTACATACAACCTATCCGGCTGAAATGTAAAGACTTGGTCGATGGTAGTGCCAATTTAAGCGAGGTCAAAGCACTGGAAAATCCAGGACCTTTTACCATTATCGTGCATTCATTGGTGTTGAAAAAAATGATAGCTCCTTCATGTAGGGGAGGGAGCTTCGATATGTGTAAATCAAAAAAAAATTGTAGATAAGACACCACCCCGTGGCATGACCTATTTAACTCTTCTTCGTTTTGATGGAACCCCAGATTGGCGCCAGCTGACCGCACAAATAATTTGCGGCCCACCTTTAAGACTAAGTGGAAGAGTAAACCCTTCCAAGGCTTGAAGTAAGTGCTCTAATTGACTGTGTCACAAGGATTTGATGGTTCTAGTGCTACGCGTATTGTTCTGTGGTGGGGTTCTTTGTTCAATCGGCAGTTATTGCGTGCATTGATGGCGTTTGACGCAGTGGCGATACAATGTAATTCTCGGAAGCCACGCTGGTGGTTGGCAAGTCGCAGGTTTTGCTATGAATTAATTAAATAGGAGAGATATCAAGCGAGATATAAACTCATTCGTCATCTGGTTTCCTGGCTTTAGTACTGGTATCACCCTAGCCATATTACATTTTTCAGGAATGACGTAAGTGGACGTAAATATGTTTAAGACCAAGTAACTAAAACCTTCATTGCCAAAATTTTCGCGTTAATTTAGCAAGTTTAAGGGTTGGTTCAACTTATTTAGCTGTGATTGGGAGACGCACCGTATTTTAGGTTTTATGTGCACATCTTTCAGCATGTCGTCTGGATTTGTTAACCGAGGAGTACATTTAGCAACATCGCTTCCTGGCCAAAGGCGTGGTATATTTTGTCAGTATGCTTTGTGGAATTTGAGGAGAACTTTACGGTTAACCCGAAGCTTATCAACACCGACAGAGAAGTTACAGTTCTTTAGATGTTCTTGGCAGGCTTATGCCCCTGTGTTGAGGGTCACCACGTTTTGCTCTCTCACAAAGCCACGCTCCCTTGTCAAGGGTGCGGAATCCATTGGGAAATTTGACCGGACTTTCGAAATTTTTCCAGCGAGCCAATGATGATTCACTGACCTTACCAAAAGCACGTTCCCCTTAACGGGCAGGAGTCCGGATAGGCGGCCAACAAAATATTGTCTCAGACGTGATAAACTAGGCTGATCACTTCACATATTTGAATATGGTTAGGTTGTCGGATGCTATTGTGAATAAAAAAAAAAAATCCAAATAAAAATATGTGCATATTTTGATATAATTTCTTGAACGCTTTTTTCTAATAACTTGCATAAATTTTTTTTTTTAACTGAATATTTATTACGCTTTGCCTTTGAACATCGTTTTCGTTTGCCAGTTTCAATTTTCTGCATATCCTTTGAGCTATTGGTGATGTTTTTGAGATATTTGTCCGCCTTTGGCTTGTCAATAATGACGGATAATGTCTTCCGTTGCCAAAGGCTATTCATCACATGAATACAAGCAAACAAATTGATTGTGTATTTGCAGTCATATATAGATATATGTGTATGTATTAAAAACCTTATAAGATGCTATAAATAGATGTATGTATGTATTTACATTGGAGATGCAACGATTCAACTTATTTGTATACATATCAACCACTTTGATTTGGAATATATAATGCGTAATTTAATTTTTAATAGTATTTCATTTACGTCACTTTGCAGTTATATTGAGAATTTAATACATCAAATTTTTCAAATAGTAATATTTTTTCCAAGTCGCTGATTTTTGTCATAAAAGTGCCGAATTTTGTTTTTTTTTTTTTTGCATGCCATTAATATTTAGAATTTATTTCTACGCATTAAGACTAATAAAAGCTTGGTTTGCAGCTCAGTGAAAGAACCTAATCGCATATAATATGTAGCTGTGTTTTTGGCATGTATATTAGGGTGGGTCGATTTATTAACCGATATCGCGCCCAGGGCCGCCGAAAAAAAATCCGTGCCCGGGGGCAAAACAAATACGGGCCCCATACTAAAATGAACAAATTCTCAAAATCAAATTTACCACCTTTTACATATTTATATGCATTTGTATATACATGTATATTTAAGCGTATACATGCATACATGTATATTAACCTGGGTCGATTTGTATGGACGAAAGTTAACCGATATCGCGCCATCGATTTTTCAATAGGATTTGGGCGCAGGGAAAAAAAGTTCCACTGCGCATACCCAAAAAAATATATTTCGAGCATGCGAAAAAAAAAATGGCAGAAGGGTTAATTTTTCAACCAAAACACTCCCCAAAACACAAATAAAAAAAAATATTTTTTTTTTCAAAAAACTCTTGTAAAAACGTTGGCGATAACTAAATTTAAATAAAAAAATTTTTTTAGGGGTTTGGGGAGTGTTTTGGTCGAAAAATTGACCCTTTCCCCATTTTTTTTTCGCAGGCTCGAAAATTATTTTTTTGGATATGCGTTGTGGGACTTTTTTCCCTGAGCCCAAATACTATCGAAAAATCGATGGTGCGATATCGGTTAATAAATCCACACAGTCTAATATATATCTCTGTATAGGAATTTGAATCATACCGAATTTTTCTGCTGCAACAGAAAACGAATTCAACTTTATGCTACAAAGTCGACGTCAAAAACCAACAGCAATTTATGCGGGGTGCAGACCCCTTACGAGATTTATAAAATTTATTGAAATTTAAAGTTATTGCTATCTATGAGTGTTGATTAAAGGTGTGGTTTGTTTATTTTCTGTACGTAAAAAGCTTGGATAGCATTTTGAAATTCCCGGGCCCCTTCAAAGAAGGGTAAATGACCCCCTCTCTCGTCGGGCCTGATCGCGCCATCGATTTTTCGATAGGATTTGGGCGCAGGAAAAACAGTTCCACTATGCATATCAAAAAAAAACAATTTTCGAGCCTGTGAAATTTCATTTTTTGTCTTTTTTTCGACTTTGGTTTTTAAGGTTTTTTTTTCATGACCTACTAAAAAATTTTCATTTGATTGTAAAATTTTCATGTATACCCTGTCGGACCCAAAAATGTCCGCTAAAAACGTTGGCGATAACAGTTCTTTGAAATAATAAATATTTCTTATTATTATTATTATTATTATTTTTTTTTTTCAAAAAACTGTTATCGCCAACGTTTTTAGCGGACATTTTTGGGTCGGACAGGGTATACATGAACATCTTAAAATCAAATGAAAATTTTTTTAGTAGGTCATGAAAAAAAACCTTAAAAATCAAAGTCGAAAAAAAGTAAAAAAAAAAATTTTATTTCGCAGGTTCGAAAATTATTTTTTTGGGAATGCATAGTGGAACTTTTTTTCCTGAGCCCAAATCGTATCGAAAAATCGATGGCGCGATATCGGTTAACTTTCGTTCATACAAATCGACCCACCCTAATTTATATATGTATGCACTTAAACATTCTATGGACTGCTAAGTGCATAACTTTATCTACACTTATGAAATTGTTGCACAGAAAACTAGTACTGCTAAATTTCTTTATGCATTATACTCAATTGCAATTGAAATGTGTCCCTCCATTTTATCTCCGTACTATTCTCCACTTCTATGGCCGAAAAATGTGTGAGCCCACTATTCATCGCAACGGATTCACCTAAAGGTTATACATTAAGACCAACAGAGGTGCGTGTCCCAGCTGTTAAGCACGGCTCGTTTTGTAGGGGGCTTTTACCACTGCCGAGAGTCTTCAACAGTGCCGCTAGATGGGTCTCCTAAATATTACCTAAGTGATGATAAGCGTTTTTTAACCCGCGAGTGCAGTTTTATATACATGTAAAAAAAAACATAACGCGAATACTTCATAATGCCTTATTAACCAATATTTTCGAGGCTTTCTGCAGTTATATGCTATTACTTTGCCTTTTATTAAACTAGTATATTTGATTGAGAAAGTTTTTAGGTTAGGTTAGGTTGCACTGGCCAGCCCATGAGGACCTCACATAGACTAAATAAGTCCGTAGTGTTACCAGAAGTTTGTTGTAACGACCAAACTGAAAACCCCAAGCAAAAACCAGGACCTATGTTATAAAATAACTCCGTCATCTTGGCAAAGCTTCCTAGGACTTAAGCCACTTGTTGCTTCTAGATCTGACAGCTGTATCACTCTTAATACCGGCAAGCGCAGGGCACGAGCACAGAACGTGCTCGATCGTTTCCTCCTCAAACCCGCACTTCCTACATCTGCTATCACTGACCAAGCCATGGCATGTGACGCCAGAAGGCAGTGTCCAGTCATAATACCCGTCATGAGTGTACAGTAGGCCAGGTCGATTTGTGGGGAGGCAAAAAAATCGCCCATTGCTCTGTGAACATCATATTCTAGGGATCAAACAAAACTTTGCCGAAGGAACCATACCTCTAAAACGAATTCTGATGACCCTCACCCCCCCCCCCCCCCCCCCCCCCCCCCCTTTGGGTCGTCGGGGCAAATTTTGAAAAGTTCCACTTTGAAATGCCTATGTTTTTTCTTTTTGGAGTTTATTTTTCTCTTTAGAAATTTATTTAGTCAGAACATATGCAAATGAAAAAATGAATTTAACTTAGTAATAGAAAAGAAATTAAAAAAAAAAAATTATTAGAAATTATCGTTTTTACAACCCCCTTTTAAAACCAAGGCATTATTGTGACACAATTGCAGATCGTAAAATTGTTTGTGTTGGTTTTTTTAAGCCACCACAACACACAGCAGGTAGAATTGAAATTGCCCCTACCCAAAAGTTCGACCCAAAGGGGGGGGGGGGGGGGCATCACAATTCGTTTTAGAGGTATGGTTCCTTCGGCAAAGTTTCTTATTTTGATCCATAGAATACGATTTTCACAGAGCAATGAGCGATTTTTAAATCGACCCGCCCTAGTGTACAGTCCTCTCTTTTTAATGATAGAAGCAAGTTTACTAGTCTAAGGTTGTAAGACCTACACATAATTTTCAACAATTTACAGCCCCGCGCTTGAACCCACGCCTTTCCTGCGTGGTCGAGCATGTGCACCTCTCGCCTCGCTTAATCTCGCCCAGTCTAATTGGAACGTATACGGCGCAAGCTTCAAGGGATGCGCCCTTATAGCTAGTTCATCCGCTTATTCCCATCTATTCCCATATGTCTGGGACCCAATATAGATGTATGCTTCTCCCTGTACCAATTCTCTCCTTACACTCTAACACTCATTTAGATGCAGTTCTATGTGAGATTATTGCCTTAGTTGCTGCTTGACTGTCAATATAAAAGTTAACTCGATTACAGCTTGGGCTATTTTCCTCCAGGGATTCTAATGCTTTGTTTACGGCTACTATTTCGGCTTGAAAAACGCTACAGTAATCCGGTAGCCTTTATGATCTATTTATTTCCAGATCAGCGCAGTATACCGCAGACCCTACTCCTTCCACTACTTTGGAACCATCTGTGTACACATGTATCGCCTCGTCCGACATTTGAGCACCCTTGCGCCAACCGTCCACCTCTATTGCGGCCTTAAGATTGCCCTCGAAGCACAGGTAGGGAATCAGGTATCCTGTTCGTCTTCTGATTGATGACGCTCTTCTACTATAGCCGTATGGTCGGCGGTCAAGCTGCCCCAAGGCACCGATCCTGGTTGCAGTTGTTAACGATATGTTCTTTGCTACCAGGTTTGCAGGTGGGATGTTCAGAATAGCATACAGTGCAGCCGTCGGGGTTGTTTTCAGGGCTCCCGTAATGCTAAGCATCGATAGTCTGCATACCCCCTCTAATTTTTTGAGGTATGTTGTTTTTTGTGTGGCTTTCCACCAAACAAGAACTCCAAAGCATAGAATAGGGCTTACAATCGCTGTAAAAACCCAATGAGAAAGAGAGGGCGACAGGCCCCACGTACAACCCAGCATTTTTTTACATGCATAGAGTGCCGTTGAGGCCTTCTTGCACTCTTCTCCACGTTGTGCATCCATGACAGCTTACTCTCTCGGATAATTCCTAGATATTTTGTGCAAGGTAGGTTTCTCCTTTAGGGTCACCCCTCCTAACTTAGGCCTGATCAAATTTGGGACTTTGTACCTCTATGTAAACAAGACCATATCCGCCTTATCCGTGTTGACTTTCAACCCGACATTTGATGCCAAGGTATGAATATCCCAAAGCGCTCAATCCATCAAAGAGCATATCGTTGGAAGACACTTTCCACTTATGACAATTGCAAGGGGTCCCTCATCGTATCACCTCAGCAGTTGGTTCATGACTAGCGTCCACAGTAGAGGTAATAGCACGCCTCCCTGCGGCGTTCCCCTGTCCACTGATTTTGTGGCCCCGTACAATCCGCATTGTGATGTAATATTCCTGCAATTTACTTTAGTGTAATTAAGACCATCCATAATCGCCCATTTAGAAACATTATACAAAGCCCCGGCAATGTCTAAGAAAATTCCCAGAGCATATTCCTTATACTCCAAGGCTTTCTCTATGGCAATTACCACCCTATGCAATGCGGTGTCTACCGACTTGCCTTTGGTGTACGCATGTTGTGTTGTGGAGAGCAGCTTTTCATCCACGTTGGATTTTATGTACACATCTATCAGCCTCTCAAAGGTTTTGAGCAGAAATGATTTAAGCTAATGGGTCTATAGTCTTTGGGATACACGTGACCGCTCTTCCCCGTTTTTGGTAGGAAAGCTACACGAGCAGTTCTCCAAGATTGCGATACATGATTCAGTCTTATACACCCATCGAATATTATTTTAAGCCATTTCACGACCGCCCTACTTTAAACATGTAGAATGGCCGGGAATATACCATCTTGGCCCGGCGATTTAAACTTAGAAAACATCTTCATTGCCCATTCGATCTTGGTATCGGTCACCAAGCCCGGCAATACTAGCTCCGTGATCGAGGTGTTAGTGCTGTTTGCTGGCTCTTCTAAACCATCTCCCGATGTGAAATGTGTATAGAGAAGCACCGCAAGGGATTCCTCACTATTACGTGATCATTCCCGGTTCTCCTTCTTTATTACTCCCTGTACTATGTTTCTCCTTGCTAGGACTTTTCTCAGCCGTGCTGTTTCGCTGGAGCACTGTATGTCCCTACAGAAGCTTTTCCATGAAATTCTCTTCGCTCTGGAAATTTCACGCTGGTAGATCCTCAGTAAATCCCTGTACTCGTCCCGACAAGCTTCGCTTTCTGCTGTCTTTGCGAGCTTAAACATTTCTTTTACCTGTCGTGTTAGAAGACTGAGCTCATTGCTCCACCCTGGAGGCTTTGCTTTTGCTCTGAATCTTCTTTGAGGGCAAGCTTTGTTATACGCAGTCATAAGCGTCTTTGTTAAGAATTCATTAGACTCCTCCAGTTCCTCCACATCGGCAACTTCTTTGGGTTGTCGCAGTTTTGTTTCTACCTGTTTCTGGAATTTATTCCAGTTCGTTGACCTAGGGTTTCTAAAGGTTCCTCCCTCCACTACCCTCTTTAGGGGGATGCTGCAGCTGATATACGCTTGGTCGGAGAAGGATGGTCTATCAAGAACCATCCAACTATACGTTGATATATCACGTTCGGAGCTAAGTGTAATATCGAAAACATTGCTGGATGTTGGGACAATGTATGTAGGAACATTTCCCCTGTTGGCTATCTGCAACTTGGTTTGCAGGATGTAACAAAATAGGGATTCGCATCGCAAGTTCGTATCTGCTCCTCCCCACGCATTGTGGTGCGCATATGCATCCGCCCCTATGACCAACCGCCCTTTGCCCCCTTCGTCCTGTAATAGCCTCTTGCGCTCCATTGGTGGAACCTCCGCAGCATGAGCAATGTAGCAGGATGGCATGATAAGTGCCTGCTTATTCCTTAGCTCAAAGGCCACCATTACGAGGTCCTCAGTAGTGTAATTAGGCAGCATATATGAATGGAGCTGTTTCCTCACCATTACTACAGCTCGCACCCGTCCTTTCGTTTGCGCATAGTAAACGCCAAATCCGCGCGCGCTAAGTCCAGGAACCTTTCCTCCCGATGAGAGCCACGGCTCCTGGATCGGCGCCACGTCAAACGAACCCTCCTCAAGGGTTGGGAGGAGTTCGCTCGACGCCACTTTACTGTGTTGGAGGTTTATCTGTAGGACTCGCAGCACCATTGGGATGTTTGTCCCCCTCCAGCACCTTCGTCGTGACGTCGTTGTTCTCCCCTTTACCTTTTGGTTTAGAGTTTTCAAAGCCCCCTTCAGCCTCTTGTAACTTTTTTACCGAGTGTTCCTCTGTGCGAATCACAGCACCATCTGGCTGTTAGTCCTCTTCTAACACGTTCGTGGTGACGTCGGCTACCTCCACATGTATTTTTTCCCTTAGGCTTTTGAGGTTCTTTTCGACTTCGCCCACTTCTAGCTTGTTAGAATTTTTATTTTCGGGACTTCTTTTCCAGAGTCGCATATAAATTATGCCTGTACCAAAAGACATTTTTCATTGTACAATATATCCTCCGTCTGCTTGTTTATTTGGAAGATGTCGAACTGACCTTCCTCCGTAGGGCGTGATAAAGTAAGTACCTTCCAATCCTGTGTCGGTATGTTCGGATTATGATTCTGCAAAAGACGTAGTGTATCCTCCGACTTCATCACGCATGGTATCCATACCTTAACTTTTGGTACCGTGGGAATTTGTGCTTTATCCACCACCTTAAACTGGGCGTTCGTGCTTTGCCTTTTGCCGAGTTTATGCCCTGGCTGCAAATCGTCCAATAGGCACGGTCCACATAACACCCTGGATTAGGGGGTTGGCAGTTCTTGGTCACCGACATCCTACCGCCCTCCTGTGAGGCGAAACGGCGTAGATGCTAGTCCTAAACAGCCCCACCTAATAGTCGGGCGCTATGGAGATCGGCTAAGCGGGTTTTTCTTATTTTTGATAATCGCTCAACCTTCATATAGCCAGTAATCTACATTTGCGCAGATTTGAAAAAAAAAGAAAATTCCTAAGCAGCAGGCCCTAATATTTCAATTAGCTTCTTAATTATCAAATGTGAGTCGATTTTGCGCATTCGATCAAGACTATTATAAGCCTGACCCCCAGTCCCTACTTCAACAAACCGCCAACTCTCATTAGATAGTCTACAGTTGCAAACGTCACATAAAATTTATTGAATTTTTCATAGTATTAACATTAACATATAAATACATCTACATTTGCTACTATAACAAGTAAGGAAGGTTAAGTTCGGGTGTAACCGAACATTACATACTCAGTTGAGAGCTATGGTGACAACATAAGGGAAAATAATCATGTAGGAAAATGAACCGAGGGAAACCCTGGAATGTGTTTTTATGACATGTGTATCAAATGAAAGGCATTAAAGAGTAATTTATGAGGAAGTGGGCCATAGTTCTATAGGTGGACGCCATTTAGGGATATCGCCATAAAGGTGGATCAGGGTTGACTCTAGAATTTGTTTGCACGATATGGGTATCAAATTAAAGGTATTAATGAGGGTTTTAAAAGGGAGTGGTGGTAGTTGTATATGTGAAGGCGTTTTCCAGATATCGGCCAAAATGTGGACCAGGGTGACCCAGAACATCATCTGTTGGATATCGCTAATTTATTTATATATGTAATACCTGCCAAGATTTCAAGGGTTTTTTTATTTTGCACTGCAGAACTTTCTCATTTTCTTTTACTTAATATGGTAGGTGTCACATCCATTTTACAAAGTATTTTCTAAAGTTATATTACGCGTCAATAAACCAATCCAATTACTATGTTTCATCCCTTTTTTCGTATTTGGTATAGAATTATGGCATTTTTTTCATTTTTCGTAATTTTCGATATCGAAAAAGTGGGCGTGGTCATAGTCGGATTTCGTTCATTTTTTATGCCAAGATAAAGTGAGTTCAGATAAGTACGTGAACCAAGTTATGGTGTTAAGGGCCATCCGGAAGGACAGACGGACGACTGTGTATAAAAACTGGGCGTGGCTTCAACCGACTTCGCCCATTTTCACAGAAAACAGTTAACGTCATAAAATCTATGCCCCTTCCAAATTTCAAAATAATTGGTAAATTTTTGTTCGACTTATGGCATTAAAAGTATTCTAGACAAATTAAATGAAAAAGGGCGGAGCCACGCCCATTTTGAAATTTTCTTTTATTTTTGTATTTGTTGCGCCATATCATTACTGGAGTTGAATGTTGACATAATTTACTTATATACTGTAAAGATATAAATTTTTTTTTTTTAAATTTTACTTTCAAAAAAAAATTTTTTTTTAAAAGTGGGCGTGGTCCTTCTCCGATTTTGCTAATTTGTATTAAACTTACATATAGTAATAGGAGTAACGTTCCTGCCAAATTTCATCATGATATCTTCAACGACTGCCAAATTACAGCTTGCAAAAGTTTTAAATTACCTTCTTTTAAAAGTAGGTGGTGCCACGCCCGTTGTCCAAAATTTTACTAATTTTCTATTCTGCATCATAAGTTCAACCCACATACCAAGTTTCATCGCTTTATCTGTCTTTGGTAATGAATTATCGCACTATTTCGGTTTTTCGAAATTTTCGATATCGAAAAAGTGGGCGTGGTTATAGTCCGATATCGTTCATTTTAAATAGCGATCTGAGATGAGTGCTCAGGAACCTACATACCAAATTTCATCAAGATACCTCAAAATTTACTCAAGTTATGGTGTTAACGGGCGGACGGACGGACGGACATGGCTCAATCAAATTTTTTTTCGATCCTGATGATTTTGATATATGGAAGTCTATATCTATCTCGATTCTTTTATACCTGTACAACCAAACGTTATCCAATCAAACTTAATATACTCTGTGAGCTCTGCTCAACTGAGTATAAAAAGCACTGTTATTGAAGACTCTTGGCAGTGGTTAAATAACTATCTACAAAACGGGTTGTGCATAATAGCTTAGATACGCACCTCTATTGGATATAGTGTTTAACTTACACCTGAATAGGCTGCGATTAATCGTGGATACACACATACTGTTCGGTAATAGAAGTGGAAAAATGGAGAGACATATTTCAGTTACAGCTGAATATAATTCATAATGAAATTTAGCATTACTAATTTTCTGCGCAACAATTTTATAAGTGCAGATTAAGTTGCGTACTGAGCAGTCCATATAAAGTTTTAGTGCATATGTATGTATGTTACCTTTCGAAACATGATTTTTTCATCTATTTACTAGTAGCTTACTCAAGGAGATCACTAAAGATGATGTAGATGATGCGTAGGCCTAGCCGAACTCCATAGCTTCTGACTATAGATCTGAGAGTCTTAGGGCATTTCATCTACGCCGCTCTGCCTCATATGAGGGTGAGTCACCCGCTTTATAAAAAACCATATCTGTAGCTAATGGACAACATGCGTAATAATTATCTACAATAGCGCTCTTAAAAAATTAATATAAATATTCGTTAAAGACTCGCTGAACTCTCGCTTATTTCTTAGTAGAATATGCTTGTGTACTCCAAATTGATGTATTTTCAATTCTTAATGCCATGGACTATTATTTAGGGAAAATTGGTAGAAAAATAACAGCTTACTAATTTGCAGTGGCTAGCGAACTGCTAATTCTGCTCTGAGTGCTACGTCATATGGGAGTTCCTGGAGGAAAACAATCCTTCTACCAGCAAATTATTTCCAGAACACCTAACTTAGTTAATAGCCCTGCATTCAAGCGAACAAGTTGAATACTAGACGACTACTAGTTTGCCAAAAATCCCAATTTGATAGAGTTCTGTATTTTTTCCAACTGGTGTTTTTAACACGGAGATGTCCTACGAAATATCAATTGCCAGTCTCTGCACCAGCATCATACCTGTTGACGAGCTTGTTATTACATACATCAGAATCATACCAAATACCATAGTAATCACCATATGCATTAGGGTCATACAGACCAACAAAATAGTCAGAATTTGCGCCATAATTATACCAGATGGCATACTCGTTATATACACCAATAGTATACCAATTAACATACAGGTTAGTTTATGCTAGCGAAGGTGTTTACCCACTTAGTATGGATTAGGTAAAGGATCTCATTATGTTTATGTTTAGATCAACCAGCTGAGTTGTTAAATGCCGGATCTCACCATAACGTTTATTTATAATTCTATATTTCTCCGCGAGGCGGGGCTAGATCAAACGGTTGTTCGCTGCGATGCCCCGCATTATGATATATTGATAATAGCGTTCAACAGGTGTGAACCAGCGAAGGTGCTTAGCAACTCAGTGTTGATTAGACTTAGGACCTCCTTTTGTTTACCTGGATCAACCGGCTGAGTTGGTAGGTGGCGTATCTGATCGTCGTTCAACTTGCTTGTTTCCTTATCCCTCTGGGAGGTGGGGCTAAATCAAGCAGCCGTTTGCTGAAACACCCCGCTTGTAGCAAGCTGTAGCAGTTTGATCGAATCGCCCGAGAGCAAAAAAAAGAAAAGACAGGGAAGATATCTATTTATTTTGGCACTTTATTCGTCTTTCGACGCAATGTCGCAATGTTGGTAGCTCGCTCTGGTGGTGAAGGGAGAATTGACATGTATAAGATAAACAGAATTGGGGGAAGGGCACCACGCTTGTTTAATTCTCCTCGGTTTTGAGGTTCCGTTCTTACATTGAGCCGTGGCTTGCTGAACACGCATAAATTTTTATGGCTTGGAGTAATCCGCGGCGTTTGACTGTGTCAAAAGCTTTTGACAGGTCAAGTGCCACGAGCACTATCCTATTGTGGAGTTGTTTAGACGAAAATTTATGTAGGTGTTAATGGCGTTTATCGCTTATTACGGAATACATGCTGATGACAGGTTACACATTGGAACTTGTTAACCGAAGTATGCATTGCAAATTGCCGGCAGGAATTTATTTACATAATTAAATTACATAAATAAACGTTAAATTAGGCAACTAACTATTGTAGTATTCGGCCTAATAGAAATAATTTCGATACGTATTCATTGTAATCTAAATTGAGTAATAAATTCTTCATCTTTTCAAGATTAATAAAGTATTAATTATATTTTCTGAGGTAACATTTTTTAGCAATTTGGTAAAATATACTTCGTTAAAAAAAAACAATTGCATGTTCTTAACATAGCTACAGTTATTATTATTTGCGTGAGGGACAATAGACATTTTAAATACAACGACAAAATTTACGAACAACGATCAGGTATGCCAATGGGATCTCCAGCCTCCCCAGTGATAGCTGACATTGTTTTAGATGAACTGCTAACAAGATTCGAGATGGAATCAAAAAGCAAACCCCGATTGCTAACCAAATACGTTGACGACTTATTTGCCATCGTCAAAACGAGCGAAATGGAAAACATGCTTAAACTACTTAATACATATTACAAATCCATACGATTTACTATGGAAGTGGAGAAAAACAACAGACTTCCCTACCTTGACACATTAATAATTAAAAATAATAATAAGTTATACATTGATTGGTATAAAAAACAAACAGCTTCGGGTAGACTTATCAATTATAATTCCAAACACGCACCCAACACTATTTTGAACACAGCGAAAAATTTTATAAGAAGGGTTCTTAACATAAGTGATAAGATGTTTCACAACAAAAACATAGCCATAATTAGAAAAACCCTGGAACAAAATTCTTTTCCCAGGTCCCTTATAAACAAACTGATTCACAAACATCACACAGCGAACGCCAATAATAATACAAACGAGAAAGGTGATAAAATTTATAAATCAATGACATATATTCCGGGAGTGTCTGAAAGAATCAAGGGTTCAAATTTATATGACAAAGAGAAATATGAAATCGCGTTTACTTACAACAACACTCTACGACCAATTTATAGTAATTTAAAGGACAAAATACCAAATCATGAGAAATCCAACGTGGTGTACAAAATTCCATGCAACGGCGACGGGTCCCACGTATGCGAACAAGTATATGTAGGGACAACTAAACTTAAACTAAAGACGAGGCTTTCCGCCCACAAATCGAATATTAAATTGAGAAATAATAATCCAGAAAACAAGACAGCATTGGCTGCGCATTGCAAAGACACGGGACACTATCCAGATTTTGAAAACGTAACCATTCTGGAACATGAAAAACATTATAATAAGCGCTTCATTTTAGAAACCTTACACATTTTGAACACCCCTAATGATATAAAAATGAATTTTAAATCAGATGTAGACCATTGTGCACAAACCTACAGAAATTTGGTCTTAAAACAACAACATCACGCTGCTGTCAGTTAAGCACACTCACTAAACTTAAGCTGGACCAATAACTCTAGCAATGCTGAGAGCATAACATACATTAAATACGTACATACATATATATATATATATATATTTTTATTTTTTGTTGACACATTTTTTATTGTACACATATGTTTTTTGTTTACACTTGCGGTACATGAAATTGTTTATATTCGCGAGAGTTTTTGATTTATCTTTATTTATATTTTTCGCTCTTTTGTTTTTACTAAAATTATGTTGTCATAATTTCTGTTCAGTCGATCATACATATCCATATGTGTAAGTCGTATTTTTGCTACGGAAATGTATGTTTAAAAATGTTAATTGTTTTCTTTTCGTAGATTCTTGATGATGACTTCAGATTGAAGTCGAAATATCGAAAAATAAATATATTTTGAATACTACTAAAAAAGAAGTTTTATTCAATAATCTGGCCTAAAGCTCAATCAAAATTATCAAATTACAGTTATTAACTAAATGTTCAAATGTTAGTGTGCTGTTTTGGCAAAGGTGACATAAAGGCGGTGGTACCATCTCCATGATATATTTGTGAGTTAGTCGTGTATGACCAAGTTTTAGACGTGTATATTTTATCAGATCTTTTCTGAAAAAGTTATTTGGATACCTTATGGCAACTCCCTCTTCATTTACGTTCTTGTACCAGTGTATGTAATTGTTCCATTGATATCTATTAATTGCAGCATAGTGGTGTTTTACTAACCTCAGTATGTCGTTTTTGTTGGTGGTCTTTTAGGTGATGATAGGTGCAGTTCCCACGGATGCCCACATGGCTTGCAATCCACGTTATTTTTATCTTGGTAGGGATAACAGATTAATATATTTCTTATCTTCTGGATGGTCTCATTTTTATTCTGTATATTAAGCAGTGCTTTCATAGCAGATAGTGAGTCGGAACAAATGAGATGTTTTC
This sequence comes from Eurosta solidaginis, assembly GCF_040869045.1. NCBI lineage: Eukaryota > Metazoa > Arthropoda > Insecta > Diptera > Tephritidae > Eurosta > Eurosta solidaginis. The sequence goes on from NC_090319.1 coordinate 29,077,866, forward strand.
CTCGAATTATTTTACATGTATTAATGGCTTCTAGTAGTGCTTGCGTTTCAGCTGTAAAAATGGAGCTTCATTCGTCAAGGCGGAAAAAATTTTCAATTTTTAGATCTCTACTAACCACTGAAAAGGCAGCAGCGTGATCACTTTTAGACCCATCTGTATAAATTAGATTACAGTTCTGCGCTCTGAATGTGACAACTATTTCATTAAATTTTGCTATAAAAACAGGCGGGCTCGTTGTTGATTTTGGTAGGCCCATTAAATCGGTAACTATGGAGTTATTACTGAAGTGCCAAGGAGGCTTCTGAGGAAAGTAGACTTTGTGCGCTCTTATAACAATGCCTATTCTATGCGCTTTTTTTATGATACGACAGATTGCTGAGGGATATCGTGGATCTCTGGTCCTTACGGCGACTTGGTGTATATTTGTGACCAAATGGTTGTCCGTGTATAGAATAAGTTTGTGAATCTGTTTGGATGTGACCTCGTTGTATCTACTGAGGATAACTGGAATTCCAGTCTCTATATGTATATTTTTAACAGGTGTTGTTCGAAACGCTCCGATGCTGTGTCTTACCGCAGCATTGTAATCGGCCTTAAGTTTATTAAGTTGTCTTTTCGAAGTATTGCCGTATATAGTGAGCCCATAAACAACTTTCGATAGCATCAACGCCTTTGTTATGTTGATAACGCTATTAGTATGTACACTACTGTGATACGAAGTTAAGTATCTAACTAAATTTAATCGATAACACAATGACGTTCTTAACGCATCTATATGTGAAGACCACATATGCTTATTATTAAAAACTAGGCAAATATTTTAAGTGAGGTGACATTCTCTATTCGCTTATTATCTATAACGACATCGTTCAATCTACATCTGGTTTTTTTGCATACATGTAAAAGATTCGTTTTCTGAAATGAAATCTTTGATCCAGAGTAATTGCACCAGTCCAAGATTTCTTGGAATAGTGCATTTAATCTGTTCTTAAATTCTTCTTCGTTCTCAATTCTCGCTAGCAGATAAAAGTCATCTGCGTAAATACAATAGTTAAGGCAAGGGTACACAGGCATTATCTTGTTAATGTGTTCTGTGCCAATTTGAATTAGTGTAACTGACAATGACGACCCTCGGGGTATTCCATTGTCAAGCGGATAAGTTTTCGAATGTATACCATTGATCCTAATACGAAACTTTCTGTTTGACAGAAAGGAGTGAGTATAATTGAGTATTCTTGGCCACACTCTCCATTCCATTAGCTGATTGAGAATTGCATGTTTGCCAACCCGGTCATATGCTCTTTCAAAATCAACTGATAAAACGGATACATCAATGCAATGCATATAAATAACCCCACAGAGTTCTAGTCAATGAACTAGAATGTTTGCTGACTACTTTTGCTTTTGACTGTAGGGATGTATTCGCCAAGTCGAAGAAGAAAATCGTCGAACAGATGCAAGTAGCAAACTTCATTAATAAGTCAATCAGGTAGGTTAAGCTAGGTTTATAATTGGCTTATAGCTTGTAGGTATGTTGACAGTCTACTTTAAAGACATAAAAACAAAATCTACCCTGTTTGAAATAACTGAGCAACTGTCCGTTCTTCAGTCGGATCATTTACATGGCTTTTTTGAAAGATGTGATATGAAGCACAACTACCACATCGCTTTTAGCTTTCATAAAAGACAGAATACAGAAGCCTGTAAAATTATCTTATTTTACTAAAAGAAACACATCTTTTGCACATACATTTTGTCCATCTATGATTTTGACTATCAAATAAAAAAAAAATTATGTAAGGCGCGATAACCTCCGAAGAGATTTAGGGCCGAGCTTTTCTTCCAATTTGCGTCGTGCTCCTCTTGATTTTTCCTATAAATTGGGCGCACGGGACCTACTTGTTTTATGTCAACTCCGAACGGCATCTGCAAGGCAGATGATTTTTCACTGAGAACTTTTCATGGCAGAAATACACTCGGAGCGCTTGCCAAACACTGCCGAGGGGCGACCCCGCTTAGAAAAATTTTCTTCTAATTGAAAAACCTTATTTCTAAAATTTTGATGTTGCTTTGCCCGTGGTGTGAACCCAGGGCATACGGTGTGGTACGCGGAGCACGCTACCATCACACCACAGTGGCCGCCAATCTAGACTATCAAATATCAAACAAAATTGGCCAAATAAGGCAAGCGTACATCTTCTAAAGGAGCTGAAGTAAAATATTATTACTATCCCTAATTTGCATAATTTATTTGTAAATATTATTCAACAAATTCAAAAAAAGGATAAAGGAAACCAAATTTCTGATTATTGCTAAAGGTCAAATGAGATACATCCGTATAAAAATATATTTAATGTTGCAAGAACAAGAACAAGAAAAACGTTTTCTTTAACAAATAGTGCACATGTCCTGTTCGATGGATCTCATCAAAAAATTTGAACACATAAGACATAAAAAGATGTGCACATATCTCAATGTTGAGTTTTGATTGTGGCTAGTCATAGCCTTTTTGGCTTAAGGCGCTTACAATATTTTAATTTGTGTACTTCAGCAAAGCTACACAAAAAAGGTATATTATGCTTCTATGTTTTCTGCTTGCTAAACAACTTTTTTATATGCGAGTGTAATATCAGAACAGAGAAAAAGAATCGAAAAAAAAAACGAAAAAAGGAAAACCGTTAGATTATTAGAGTTTGCTTTGCTGTCCTTTTCAAAACGGAAAAATTAGCGGACACGAACAAAATGCATGTCCAATAAAAATGAGATTGACGTCGCAGTGCTTCAAATCTCTGCAAGCTTTCCGGTAAAAAAAAAAAGTACAGTCACACACATAACTATACATGTTTTGATCGGCTGTCATGTAATCTCGTATGCCAAGAAATACTTACACACACATACTCACTGCTCACATATTAATTTAATGGCAAATGGACGGTTTCCGGTCACAACTCGTAAATGCTGGGCACATTTATTTTTGGACCATTTCGCAAAGCAGAAATATTTATTTTTGTTTTGCATATATGTTTGTACTTACATATTTATTTATATGCCTTTAGTATTTTTCTGCATTATGGTGGGCCGAAACAATCAGCCCTATTCTTGAATCCATCGTAGAAAATCTACGAATACAACCCTTCGCTACGAATACGAAGAATTTGCTATCACTGAACTCATGTGAAACCGAAAAAAGTGCTGCCAATATAAAATGTCAAATTTTGGTTTTTAGAAGTTAGCTGAGCGATTGTAAATAAAAAGTTTCAATTTAAATTTTAGTCTTATATCATTTAAAAAAAAGTTTAGTGCTTAAAATGGATTCCATATTATTTGCAGCTTTGTTAGAAGAAAATGAGCAAGAAAGGCGAGATTTAAAAATTGCGAGGAGTCTTGAAATTAGAAGGGGGTTATATGAGTGAAAGGCTGGGTGTTTTAATGAACTTATAAAGGTTTTAAAAAATTTAGTTTTATAAAAACTTTCCGCCTAAACAAGGCTGCGTTTACCTACGTGCTCGGTGTAATGAATGAAGGAGGTACACCGTTCGGTCGGTCATCTTCAATGAGTCTTATAATACGCTTAGCATGGGTATTACGTTTGTTTTTTGCCGAAGTTAGCTATCAGCACGAAGTTGGAAAAGATTTTGACTCTCCGATGTGTCAGATCACATTTTCCAAAGTTTTGAAAGATGCCTTACTAATTTTCCAAACGCGGCTATGTCCACAATTGATACACTTATACTATGTTCAAACAGAAAAATAAATTGAGGAAATTTCGGTTTGAATTGAGTGCTGTTCATACAACTCTATTTAGCTTACACAATAGTAATTTGATAGCTGGATGGCTCATCTCTACAGCAAGAGCATACCTTTGTTCAGACTATCAAAATGTGCGTGTTGGTATTAGGCGAATGAAATGGAATGAAAATATAAAACTTTGAAATTTTTGTGTGTTGTAAGAAAATGTGTTCAATGTTTTGGTTCCATTTTGGGTTTGCCATCTTCTTTTGACAATCCCCACTACAGTGAAATGAAAGACATAAAATCAGCTGATGAGATGTGCCAACCATATAGTTCAGCCATGCGTAAGTGACGTTTAAATATACTCAATAAACACACTTTACAATGTTGCATTTGTAGTTTGAAACAATTTATTACGCAATTTTTTTTAAATTGGCAATTTGTTATTACAATTTATTATATGACAAATTGCGTAATAAATTGCCCAAATAGTATAAATTGCCAATTTGTGTGTGTTTGAACCTAGTATTAGATATGATCAACGAAGAGAAACGTAGCGTAAAAAGGGAGTTCTACGAAAAATATAGGTTTCAGGGTGTAATCATGTTTTATAGTTTTCGTAATAATTGTCATTATTATAAGACCCTTAAAAATTAAATTAAATATTTTAGTAATTTAATTTAAATTTAATTCTTTTAAGCCTTCTTCCAAATCTGTGAAGCTATGTTGGCGATATGCATACGTATTACAAAAGCATTACTTTTTTCCAGGAAGTTGCATCTTTTGTTGGTGGTGCAAGACTATTTAGCTCCTTTGCAATGTTTTCCTAAAATTTATTAACCTCCTCCTTTGGGCACTTTGTAAAGCCTTGCGCCATTTCAGGTTGCTGCTGCAATAGGTCAAGTAAGCGGTAACATTATTGGCGATTTGTGACAATTTTTGACCTATTATAACAACAGATTGTAATTTAATTATAATACATATCACTTTTAATAAAATACTTACATTTTACTTGTTTAGTATCCCTTTTTATTTTGAATTTTTAATGATTTTACTTTTTCTCGCAAACTGATGTGTCGTAGAAAATTTGTAAGAAACTCTACGATTTGACAGTTTGAGTGTGTTCATTGAAGGTTTTCAACGTATTTCGAAATTACGATGGATTCAGTAAACGTACTTTCGTAGAATTTAAGAAAATCGAGTATACGATGGATTCAGGAATAGAACTGATTTACTTTTAATCTGTTTTCATCTAATTATATCTGTCATGTGTATGCTGTTGGCATATTTAAAACAATACAGATTTTTATGTATGTCTATCACCAGCTATAGTATTATCGATTTATAGAAGTTGAAAATTTCTCGAACTTGTTCGAAAAACCATTTCTTTTGAGTATAGGCTTCACAACAAATTGTCGAATATCGAAATACTCGTGAGGCTAGCGAGCTTCTAAACATTCAGTTTCATCGCTGCATTGTCAATATTATACAAAGCTTACGATTTCTTCTGAACAAACAAAATACAACGGAATGTGTAGGTATTACCTTCTAAAGGGGTGGAACTGTAAACACTTATGTATTTGACTTATGAGAACCACCCTAGTATACATATATGCGTACATAAGCAGACCAATGCTGGGAAGTTTATTTGCATAAGTCTGAACAGTCGTCATTCCAACTTATCAACAATAAGGGTATTTATTTATGATGTTGTTGCAAATTTTTATATTTTTAGTATACATACATCTAGAATATAGATAACGGTGGTACATGTTTAAATTAACATAAGTTTCTGACATAAAGATGAGAACATTTGTGAGCAGGTTGGGAGTTCGCAGCGTCTTATTTAATAATTGTAATTTTTTTATTTATGTATATATACATATAGGTTTTATAATCAAAATCACCTAAGATTGCGTTGAAGCTAAGGTAAAGCATTATCAGGACAAAGACATTTTTTAAGTCAAATAAAACTTTGTATAAATCTACTAATCTACTGAAACCTTTTTGAAGTCAAATCAAATGAAACTTTTGTTCAAGGCAAGGAAACCAAGGCAAACAAAACTTATTTCAAATGAAATGAACTTTTTTTAGTCAAACTTTTTTCATACCAGTTGAGACTTTTTTTAAGTCGAATGAAACTTTTATTAATACATTTGTTTATTAATACATTTATTAACCCTTTCAGGACCATAAGAAAACTACAAGTAAATTTTGTTGTACGATTGTTTTATTTAGTTGATTTGGAAGCATAATGCATAAAAAAATTCGACTTTTAAATTAATTTCACGGTTTTTTTGTAATTTCATGGGAAAAATATTTCCCTATGGATCTCAACGGGAATTTTGGAACAGCAGGGAACATTTGTTTTCTAATAATGAAAACTTTAAAAATTTGTCGTGAAAATTTATAGATTTTGGAAAATAAATCATTTATGGAAATCTGCAAACAGTTTCTTTTGCTAGTATAACAGAGGTGAACGTTGCACATTACACATATGTTATGCGTCCTATTTTCAATCCGCTTCTTAGCGCAATTTACACACCTCTTCATGTTATTTACTTTTTGCATATTGTGCATCGGTAAACTTGGCTTCACACCGACTCTTCGGTTTATTCACTACGGCCGGTCTGGCTCTTTGCCTACATGAAAATTCATTTATAAGACTTCGAGCAATATTTTGACAAAATTCTAGACTGCTCAAAAGCGGTACCTCTACAAGTTTCTTCTCATTTAACTTTTTATATTTTTAAATATGAGCTGTTCATAGCAATATCCATTATATCGAAAAAAGGCGTAAGTGGTATTTTATCTTTGTTTTGCGATCAACTTCATAGCAGACTTTTCGCTGGTCCATTAGGTCAACGCCACCCATATATTTATTATATTTAATTATCATCTCTGGCATGTAATATTTACTTTTTCGGCCGACCCAGCCTCTTTACGAAGCCTTTTTCGATGGGTTAAATGAAATTGGCCAATATAAGAAGGGATTTTGTGTCCATCCATTTGACAAACGATATGTCCTGAAAACCTTCCTGATGGATTTCCCCCATGGAACTATTTTTGTCCAACGGCAAAGTTTTTGGCACCATTTTCCATATCCTGAGCAAGATATTCTTGATCTTCTTCATCTAGTTGTAGTTCATCTTCTCCATTACTATTGTCAGCCATCAGTAATTGTAAAATCTCATCTTCTTTCAGATGAAATTCCCTGCACCTTTTTCCAGGCATTTTGTGTGTAGAGAATTCGAAAAATATGAATAAAATACAATCATATCATAAAATAATAATAAAAATAGTACCTAAAAATGTCCTTTGTGGTCCACAGGGAAACATGTTTCCCTCATAATAATTCTTTATTTTTAGATACTTTTTCCCATTTAATTACATAAAAGTGATCATTATTTAGTTTCATACTTACCATTCAACAAATGAAAAGCTTTTAAAAACAATTCTAAATAATTTAATTAAATATGAACACACTTCACTCCTCGAAAGTTTACCGATCACGGATCTGAAATCTTTTTCAAAGAAACTGACATTTTTTTCGACATATCCAACCTTTTTCGAAAGAAATTAAGCTTTTTCACATGAAATTGAATTTTTTCACGTCATATTAAACGTATTTCAAAGCAAGTGAATTTTTTTTCAAGTCAGATACAACCTTTTCGAATCAAATTAGACGTTTTTCAAATCTCATAAAACTTTTTTTTAGTCAAATGCAACTTTTTCAAATCAATTGAAACTATTTTTCAAGTAAACATTTTTAATTCAACTTTTTACAAGGTAAATAAAACATTTTCTTTCGAAGGTAATTAAACTTTTTACAAGCCAAATAAAACTTTTTTCATTTCACGTGAAACTTTTTTCAAATCAAATGAATTTTTTTTTAAATTCAATGAACATTTTTTTAAAATAAATGAAGTTTGTTAAAATATTTCAAAGCAAGTGAGATTTTTTTTTTCAAAGTCAGATAGAACTACTTCGAATTAAATTAGACTTTTTTCAAATCTCATAAAACTTTTTTAGTCAAATGCAGCTTTTTTCAAGTAAATTTTTTTTTGTTCGAAGACATTTTTCAAATCTAATAAATTTTTTTTAGTCAAATGAAATTTTTCAAATCAGTTGAAATTTTTTTTCAAGTAAACACTTTTTTTTTCTTCGAAAGTAATTCAACTTTTTACAAGGCAAATAAAACTTTATTCATATCATGTGAAATTTTTTCAAATCAAATGACTTTTTTTAAATTCAATGAATTAAATGAAACCTTTTTCAAAGCAAATCAATTTTTTTTTGACGTCAAATGAAACTTTAATTAAAGCAAGTGAGATTTGTTGCTAAGTAAAAGGCAAGATTTTTCGATTCAAATTAAACTTTTTTAAATTTTTGAATAAACGTTTTTTTAAATGCAAAGAAAAATGAAGTTTGTTTAAAACCAAATGAAACTTTTCCCAATTAAAATTAAACTTTTTTTAAATCAAGTCAAACTTTTGCCAAATCAAATTAAACTTTTTATACTCCGCGTGCTTTGCACACAAAGTATATTAACTTTGATTGGATTACGGTTGGTTGTACAGGTATAAAAGAATCGAGATCTTTTTTATATCAAAATCATCAGTATCGAAAAAAAATTTGATTGAGCCATATCCGTCCATCCGTCCGTCCGTCCGTCTATTCGCTAACACGATAACTTGAGTAAATATTGAGATATCTTCACCAAATTTGGTACACGGGCTTATCTGGACACAGAATAGAATTGTATTGAAAATTAGCGAATTCGGATGATAACCACACCCACTTTTTATATATATAACATTTTGGAAAACACTAAAAACCTGCAAATTCCAATTTATTAATAACCCGAAACGTTACTACAGAATTACCAAACAGAAAATTTTGGGTTTCCATCTACTTTTATTTATGGGTGCAAAAACGCAAATTCTGATCATGAAATCGCAGATTTATTTGCTGAATTCTTTAAATAAACCTATTCATCCCAATGTGTACAGTCTGATGTTTATCCATATATCTTGGAAAGTTCTAATAATATTTTTAACCCATTTATTGATAAAGATACAGTTCTTCATAGCCTTCTTGCATTAAAACTGATATCTACAGCGGGTCCAGATGTTGTTCCTAGTTGTATACTTAAGTTCTGTGCTGTCAGCTTATCTGAGCATATTTTTAAATTATTTAAACTATCTCTAGAATCCGCATCATTCCCGTCTATGAAACAATCGTTTATAATACTTTTGCATAAAAAAGGTAGCAGGTCTAATATTGAGAACTACAGAGGCATATCTAAGCTCTCAGCTATCCCTAAAACTTTTGCATAATTACTAGGCCGGGTCGATTTGTGGGGAGGCAAAATAATCGCCCATTCCTCTGTGAAAATCATATTCTGGGGATCAAAATAAGAAACTTTGCCGAAGGAACCATACCTCTAAAACGAATTCTGATGTCCCCCCCCCCCCCCCCCTCCCCCCTTTAGGTCGTAAGGGCAAATTTTAAAAAATCCCACTTTGAAATGCCTATGTCTTTTCTTTTTGGAGTTTTTTTTTCTCGTTAGAAATGTATTTAGTCAGAACATATGTAAATGAAAAAATGAATTTAACTTAGTAAAAGAAAAGATATTAAAAGAAATTATTAGAAATTAGCGTTTTTACAACCCCCTTTTAAAACCAAGGCATCACTGTGATGCATTTGCATGTCGTAAACATAGTTTTGTGGGTTTTTTATTCAACTGTTTTAAAAAATGAAGGTATCACTGTTACACAATTGCAGATCGTAAAATTGCTTGTGTTGTTTTTTTTAAGCCACCACAAGACACAGCAGGTAGAATTGAAATTGCCCCTACTCAAAAGTTCGACCCAAAGGGGGGACATCAGAATTTGTTTTAGAGGTATGGTTCCTTTGGCAATGTTTCTTATTTTGATCCCTAGAATACGATTTTCACAGAGCAATGAGCGATTTTTAAATCGACCCGCCCTAATAATTACGTACCAGCTTCAATATCTGTGTAGCTCTTTAATATCACCTTGTCAACATGGTTTTGTGCATCGGAGATCAACAACTACGCGTCATTGGTGCTCGCGTTACAATGATTTATGTAACTGCATTGGCTTTGAATGTTTGTTTGCTGCTTTACACACTGCCATACTCTAAGTTTTAGCCTGAAATTTAAATTTTATTTTTTCTTATGCAATGCGATGTCAAATTTTTATACCATACTAAATTTCTATGTACACTGAAAGAAAAATACTGGTATAATCAACCGAAATACGGGTAAATTCAACCGAAATTTCTGTCAATTTTTATCCATCGGAACAACATGTTGAATCAACTGCGCACAAATCGTTGATGCGTAATTGACCGTTTTAGTAGTCAAATGAACAAAACAAGTTATTGCGGCAGCTTTGTATGAAAGTACCTATGTTGCCACATAAGTAAACAAATGTAAGCCGCGAAGAGATTTTAGGCCGAACTTCTCTTCCAATTTGCGTCGTGCTCCTTTTTAATTTTTCTTACAAATTGCCGGGACGCGACCCACTTGTTTTATGCCGACTTCGAACGCCATTTGCAAGACATATGAGTTTTCACTGAGAGCATTTCATGGCAGAAATACACTCGGAGTGTTTGCCGAACACTGCCGAGGGCCGACTACGTTTAGTAAAATTTTCTTCTAATTGAAAAAACTTGTTTCTAAAATTTTGATGTTGCTTTTCCCGGGGTGTGAACTCACGGTCTTCGGTGTGGTAGGCGGATCACGCTATCATCACACCACGGCGGCCGCCATTTAAAAACGTAAATATGTGAATACATAAATACGCATGCTACATATACATACATATGAATATAGAAATGAAAATAGTAGTCACAAAACTGATTCTCAATTCTTTCAGTTGCAGCTTAGCTCATTCTCAATTTCTTCTCTCGCATGTAGTTGCCACACTTGGTTGTTTCGAACAAAACTTGTATAAATGTTTGACATAACATTTTAAATAGAGAACTTGTAAGTTATACAAAAGTAAAGAATCAAATCGCAGGAAGGTAATTCACCACTGGAGTAACTTTACATGTAATTCGACAAGTTAAATTTTCATAACACTTTAAGTTGAAACGATTCCAAAACAACTCAAACTTTTATTTGATCGGAAACATCAACATTATAAAAGTATGTTTTTTTTTATTATCTTATTAGATTCGTTCGCGTGAGTGAAAATTCATAAAAACTTGAACAAAATGTTACTAACTTTGGAAAAATCCTGTTCGTTCAAGCAAAACTGTTGCAACATGAGGGCGCAATTTTGCATTTCGCTTGGACGAGAAGTTGCAAATTGTACCCGATAAATAGGTCTCTCGGTATCTCATAATTTTTTGCACAGTAAATTCAAAATAGGGTTTTTTCGTTTTGTATTGATAACTGAAAAACTAGTTTTTTATTATATTCTCATTTTGTGTGTTTTTTGGATTTGATGGTTTTCTTATTTTGGTGTTTTTTTTAACAAGTGGCATCATCGTTATAAGTACAAAGTAGGGAGCGCAGTGAGCGTAAAATTCTCTTTGAAATTTGCTCATGTATTGACAGTTGATCGCCATTGAAATGAATTATAAGATCAGTTGTGTTAACAGAAAAACCTGTTAGATTGATTATGAATCTGTAAATTTTACAAAATTTTGTAAACTTAAGAGCGAAGATTTCTCTTCTGTTGAAATGACTAAACTAATTTGTCCGCTTCCCAAAGGACTCGGTCGAATTAACCATAATTCGATCAATTTCACCGAATCTCCGTTAAGTCAAGAACAACAAAACCGATTTGTTGATTTTACTAGCACCATTTCATTCATTAGGGGGACTCATGTAACCGTATAAATGCCTTATAAAGTGTGTAAACGTATAAATTTATCTAGTTTACGCACGAGCTGTCAAATTTTGTATGAAAAATCATTTACACAATTTGTATAAATTTACGCGCACATTTCATTGTGTAAACGCGGTAAACTCAAAGGAATGCAACCTTGCAGACATTACAGCAGGCATTTTCATCAAAAATCTCCAACATCAGCAAGTAAAGGCGTTTTAGTTTTGATTTTTCACTTAGTCTTGGCATTTTTTAATTTGTATAACAATCAAAAAATGTTGTTCGGCAATAATACAGCTGATAAACAATCAAGTTTATCAAGAGTATTACTAGGTGCGTTCATATAACAGCGTGTGTAAATGGATATAATTTTACACCTTATAAGTTTATATGCTATCATGAGTCCCCCTAATGTACCTCTTTTAAACTTTTTAATTTTAAGGATGGCTCTGCCATATATGTATATGTATATCTGTTTTATATATATCAGTATAACCGTTTTGTGTTTGCGTCGACTTTAAATAAATAAATAAAAAAAAATTGGTTACACACATTTTCCCTATAGCAGGAAATATTTCTAGAGAAAATGGACGAGATCGGTTAAAGACCATGCCCACTTTTATATAAAAGATTTTTAAAGGGTCGTAGACGAAAATAATAAGCTGTATCTTAGCGAAAAAGAGCTTTGTATGAATAGAATTTTACTTTCTAAATTGAATTGTAACATTAAATTGGAAAATACTAAAATTTTTGAAAAATGGTGTGGCACCGCCCCTTTTATGACTAAGCAACTTTCTTTGTTCCAGGAGCCATAAGTCGAAGAAAAATTAACATATCGTAATGAAATCGTGTACACATATTTTCTTTATAGCAGAAAATATTTCTAGTAAAAATGGGCGATATGGGTTAAAGACCACGGTAACTTAGATATAAAACAAGTTTAAAAGGGTCCTAAACTAAAATAATAAGCTATAACTTAGCAAAAATAGTTCTGAATCAATGATATTTCAATTACCAAGTTTTATTTTAAGAGGAAATGGGGAGACATTCTTTTTTAAACGGGCGGTGCCACGTGTTATGTAGAAAAGTAATTTATCTGAAATGTAATGTGCAATCGAAGCTCACGCTGAGTATATAATGTTCGGTTACACCCGAACTTAGACACCCTTACTTGTTTGAAATTAGATTTAACTATTTTCAAATCAATTGTAACTCTCGTCAAATCAAACAAAAAAAATTTATTAAAACTTTTTCTTTAAATCATACAAAACTCCTTTCATCTCTTTAGTTCCATTGACATTATTCCACATCACATTAAAAGCACAATAGTTTGGGTGTTAGAGCAAGATTCAAAACCTGAAGCTCTTATAAACCAAAAAGTAATATAATTTGAAATGAGAAAATTTTAAATTGATTTGAAAAACGTTTTATATGAATTTGAAAAAAGCTTCATTTGATTTGAAAAAAGTTTCGTTTGATTTGAAAAACGTTTTATTTGAGTGAAAAAAAGGTTGTATTTGATTTGAAAAACAAAATTATTTGATTTGGAAAGAGCTTATTTGATTTGAAAAAGTTTTCGTTTGATTGGAAAACACTTTTATTTGATTTGAAAGAAAATTCATTTGACTCGAAAAAATTTTCAAATGACTTGAAAAAGTTTTTTTTTTATTTGAAAAAGTGTCATTTGATTTGAAAAAAGTTTCATTTAATTTTAAAAGAGCTTATATGAATTTGTAAAATTTTCTTTGATTCGAAAAAACATTTCATTTGATTTGAAAAGGGTATTATTGGACTTAAAAAGGTTAAAGTTGAACTCAAATGTTACATTTCCATGTAATAGAATAGTAAGGATAAAGTAGGATTTGATTAAAGCATGACGATTCGATGTTCGGCTAACACGATAGCTTGGTAAGTTGTGAATACACTGCAAAAAATTGATCTGGTTGGCTGCGAATTGCTTCGCTGTAGTAGATCTAAACGTCTTTGCTTCAGCTCTTGTGAAAATTTAGTAAAATTTAATCTACGCAGTGGATAGCTTTACAATTTAAACAACTAAGTAAGGCTAAGTTCGGGTGTAACCGAATATTACATACTCAGGTGAGAGCTATAAAGACAAAGTAAGGGAAAATCACCATGTAGGGAAATTAACCTAGGGTAACCCTGGTATGTATTTGTGTGACACGTGTATCAAATGCATGGTATTAAAGAGTATTTTAAGAGGGCCATGGTTCTATAGGTGGACGCCATTTAGGGATATCGCCATAAGGGTGGACCAGGGGTGACTCTAGAATGTGTTTGTACGATATGGGTATCAAATGAAAGGTATTAATGAGGGTTTTAAAAGGGAGTGGTGGTAGTTGTATATGTGAAGGCGTTTTCGAGATATCGACCAAACTGTGGACCAGGGTGACCCAGACCATCATCTGTCGGGTACCGCTAATTTATTTATATATATAATACCACGAACAGTATTCCTGCCAAGATTCCAAGAGCTTTTGATCTCGCCCTGCAGAACTTTTTCATTTTGTTTTACTTATTATGGAAGGTGCTACACCCATCTTACAAAGTTTTTTTCTTAAGTTATATTTTGCGTCAATACACCAATCCAATTACCATGTTTCATCCCTTTTTTCGTATATGGTATAGAATTATGAAATTTTTTTTCATTTTTCGTAATTTTCGATATCATAAAAGTGGGCGTAGCCATAGTCGGATTTCGGCCATTTTTTATACCAATACAAAGTGAGTTCAGATAATTACGTGAACTGAGTTTAGTAAAGATATATCGATTTTTGCTCAAGTTATCGTGTTAGCATCCGAGCGGAAGGACAGACGGTAGACTGTGTATAAAAACTGGGCGTGGCTTCAACCGATTTCGCCCTTTTTCACAGAAAACTGTTATCGTCCTAGAATCTAAGCTCCTACCAAATTTCACAAGGATTGGTCAATTTTTGTTCGACTTATGGCATTAAAGGTATCCTAGACAAATTAAACGAAAAAGAAAATTTCTTTTATTTTTGTATTTTGTTGCTCCATATCATTACTGGAGTTGAATGTTGAAATAATTTACTTATATACTGAAAAGATATTAACTTTTTTTTTTAAATTTGACTTAAAAAAAAATTTTTTTGGGCGTGGTCGTTCTTCGATTTTGCTAATTTTTATTAAGCATACATATAGAAATAGCAGTAACGTTCCTGCCAAATTTCATCTTGATACCTTCAACGACTGCCAAATTACAGCTTGCAAAACTTCTAAATTACCTTCTTTTAAAAGTGGGCGGTGCCACGCCCATTGTTTAAAATTTTACAAATCTTCTATTCTGCGTCATACGTTCAACTCACCTACCAAGTTTCATCGCTTTATCCGTCTTTGGTAATGAATTGTAGCACTTTTTCGATTTTTCGAAATTTTCGATATCGAAAAAGTGGGCGTGGTTATAGTCCGATATCGTTCATTTTAAATAGCGATCTGAGATGGGTGCACAGGAACCTACATACGAAATTTTATTAAGATACCTCAAAATTTACTCAAGTTATCGTGTTTACGGGCGGACGGACGGACGGACGGACATGTCTCAATCAAATTTATTTTCGATACTGATGATTTTGATATATGGAAGTCTATATCTACAACCAACCGTTATCCAATCAAAGTTAACATACTCTGTGAGCTCTGCTCAACTGAGTATAAAAGCTAAATTACATGATAAGCCATAACTGATCACAACTGGGTATAAAATATGTGGTTTTACCTGATCTTTGACTTTCCTTATGTTCATTATTTTATCTATGAAAACTGAGTACTAATAAAGCTTAATATTTTGTTGAGTTTATTTTTATTTTAATTACGTGTCTAAAAGAGGGTATATTAGTATCTCATGTGTACGTTCGCGGTATATGCTATCAAAAATATTTTATCATAAAAGATGGAATACACCTGTAGCACATAAAATGGGTCGACGCCATGGTATAAACGTACGCTACCTCAGCATATCATACCGTAGATACAGTTTTTGTGTGGAGCGACAAACAATACGGTTTAGAACGTAGAATATTATTCTTACAGTGAGATAATGCACAGTCGGTAAGCAGTCAAAACAATCGGAGTTTCATTACGTCAACATCTGGGTGACGATATGTTAGGGGGTGGCAGTAGCTAAACAGCGGAGTGACCAACACCGTCAGAAGTGCGAAGAGTGCGTACCAGTAGCGGAGGTGATAATATGGTTAGTTGATGTTTTGCTCTGCAACACTGGTCGATATTTCAAGTATTGCATATGGTAGCGCTCTCTCGACGGCGTCGTCATCTGCCATTAGAACTGCGAGGAACTCCCGGATAATACTGGCTGCGGCGTGAAAATGGATCCGAAGGATTAACTGCTCTGCAGCCGTAGACCCGTCCGGAGCTAGGGGAAGGGGTGGGGTAGCCATGAGACGGAATGCCCGGTAATGCTTGTTTTTTTAATTATTCTATAAACGTCATCATGATCTCATCAGCCGTCTGTATTTTAAGTGTCATAAAATCTGGAAATATGAAAATTATGATTTGCATCCGTTTACAATAAAACGTGCGATTTAATGAAATCATTCATATTTTATCAACTACCAAAATTCACAACACTTTTTTTTGACAATCTGCCTATCTCAATCAATCTAATCCCTTTTCACTGAAGCTCGCACTCCGCTGCCTTGGCATTGCATCAATTGCTTTGTATTTGTATTGCTGGCATTGTCAACATTTTTAGTTTTCCTCTCACCACAAGTATTATTGTTGTTTTCATTGTTATCTGCAATGCGGTTGTAATACAGTGTACTGTATGTATGTATTTGTGTGTTTATGTATTGATGCCAAAGGCGTTGTTGGTGCCGATATTGTGGCTGTCGTTAATGATGTCTCTTTCAGTGTTTGCACGACAATGCCCGCAGGGTGGATTCGTAAAGCTTTTATTGCTCTTACTTTGCATTAGCTTTGACTGTTTTGATATGTATTTATTAAAACACTAGACTGATTCAAGAAAATTTTTCATTTTTATTTCAAGCAAGCTATAAAAAATGGTCAATATGGGTGCGCGATATTATAAGCATGGAAGTAAGTCATTAACAATTCAGATTAAATAAAATAATAAAAAAAAAAAA
This sequence comes from Eurosta solidaginis, assembly GCF_040869045.1. Taxonomy (NCBI): domain Eukaryota; kingdom Metazoa; phylum Arthropoda; class Insecta; order Diptera; family Tephritidae; genus Eurosta; species Eurosta solidaginis. The sequence goes on from NC_090319.1 coordinate 29,094,601, forward strand.
AAATTTAAGTTAAACGGTTTTTGTGAAAACAATACTTATATGAAATAATAATAATACTAAATGCTAGAAAATAATTAGGTACGTCCTAGTTACTAGTCATAGCACTCCTAATCAATCTAGGGCGTTGATCAGACAATTAAATAAAAGCGTTGGGCGCGTGAAATTTCTATTGATAGTCATATATAATACCAACCGAACCTTATTATTGCATTGCCATCGGGTTCTGAACTATATTCCAAGTTTCAAGCTTGTAGCTTATCGGGAAGTTACTTAAATTTTAATTAAAAAATTCACTCACAACGGCCGTGCAGCCTGTCAAGTCAACCTAAATAAAACCGTTTAAAAATAAACTACCACCAGCGGGTTAGGGGGCTTAGAATATATCCGCGGCAGGTATGCCTGTCATAAGAGGCGACTAAAATACCAAACTGATTCAAGAGGCTGTGCAGCGCAGCTCTTTCGAAGGGTTGCTAGCGCAATATATAGCTTCTCCAATCCAATTGCATCTTCACCTACCCGTGGCGAATCCTGTTTTTAAGCAGCCGAGGCTCTGGTGACTCCAAGTTCTTAATGGATCTAGTGGTTGTGACGGTGGAATGGCCTAGAAGGTTTCATGTGGTCGTCATACTAAGTCGTTCCTGAGATGGTTGGGCGAGTACCTTAATGGTGATTTTTACCCGAGCTTGCCGGATCTGCATACGGCAAAGAACCATCAACATCCATAACACTCTCCAAAACTTCCGACAAGTTTCCTAATCGATTCAACAACAGCAACAACAAAATTTTCCAAAAAATTTAAAAAGCGTTAGTTATTTTATAAGAACCAATTTTCCATTTTCTTTAAGTGCTGAAGCTTAAACTCTACATAAGTCTAGTTATATAGCCAAAGGGCACCTTGTGACCGGTTTAACAGTAAAATTCTAAATAAAATTCCAAATGAAAATGAGAGAACTTCATATGAAAATGAGAAATGGTCCCATGGAAATAAAATGTGTCCATTGTAAATAAAATTTGACGACTGTAAGATGGAAAGCGTCAAATGTGAATTAGAAAGCGTTAAACAGACATGAGAATACTTACTTTGTTGGCGTTTAACCGTTTAAAGGGTTTTGGCGTCAGACAAGGCTCGCAAGTAACTTTTTTGCTCTACTAACTGGCGTCAATTGGTAACACCAAATTAATTTAAAACGTTTTCCGCCTGAACCTTACAGGTGGAGTGGGGGCCGCCCTCTTCCTCTGCTTCCGTAGGCGGTTACCGATGAAAATACTTTCTAAGCCGGTGCGTTATCTCGCATTCGCATATCATGGCTTATTCAACTTAGCTATAGTGCTAAAATTCGCTGGACTTTGTTAATGCCTTTCTAAAGCTCGTACAGCTTATCATGAAATCTCCTTCGGTACTCGCCGTTACCAATGCTAGGGGTTCATAGTTCTTTCGAAGAAATTGTCTCTCGAACACTCTTAGAGCGGCGTCAACTGATTTTGTTATGAACGATGCTTCTGCACCATATAACAGGACGGGTACGAGAAGTGACTTATAGAGTATGATTTTGTTTTTACTTTTCAAATGCCTACTAATTATTAGCAAGAGTGAAACTTCGCTGGATTTCAAGCACTGTCGTTGTTGCGAAGGAAAAATGCGCTCGATTAAGTTCCGCATAAATTTTGATGCACGTACCGTACCATATCCTCGCCAACGTATTTGAATAGTTCAGCAAAGAATATTTCAGCGCCCGCGGACCTGTAGCTTTTTATTCTGGTTATCGCTATTCTTACTGTGTCATAGTCGGGTGGGGGAACATTATTCCGTCATCATCGATTGCGGGCTCAGGTTCATCACCCCTGGGCGGTACATCATTTTCTCCATTTACTTCTCCGGACATTGGTTACAATGTCGCCTTTTACGTTCTTACAGCACCTTGCTCCGGACTTAAAAGCTTCTGCCGACGCTGAATTTTTGCTAAATTTTAATGCTCGTGGCTGACAGTTCAAACTTCTCCCACTCCCGCTTTTCTGCTCTGGGTACGTGGTAGCAACCGCACACTCTTATTGTTGTATTCGCTTTTAACTTAGACAAATTCTTTTCTTTCGCGAAGTGCTTTAGAGATATGCTCTTACTTCCACTGCACCCCCTCGGGTTGAATTGTACTATCAGCGCGCAATTAGGAGAGTGTAGTTGCGAAATCATTGGCAGTATGTTGAAATTGCAACTTTTCGACGTCTAGATGTCCTTGTGTTTTGCTGCATAGAGGCGGGCATGCATTTGGCTGCGATGAGGTGGTGATCCTAGTCGGTTTTATGCCCTCGAATCCTGCGTACTTCTAAAATTCTGAAGGCATGCCGTCCACTTTTCACAAAGTAGTCAATCTAATTGAGTTTTTTTGGTCGAAAGAGTTAATTTTGATTGGCTTGATGAATATTTTTTGCATGTACCTCATGCTAGATATGACTATGTTTCGAACACCAGCGAAGTTGATCGGCCTCAGTCCATTAGGGGAGCTTTCATAATGGAAGCTCAACTTTCCAACCATGTAGCTAAAAGCGTTTTATATTTTTCCACCCGAGCGTTAGAGTCGCCATATACGATTTTTATATTATGAGGTGGCAGCGACCGTATGTGCGTTCTAGGCGCTCATAGAATACGTCCTTGACCCCATCGTCCTACTCTCCATCGGTGCATAGGCGTGAATAAATTATAAATTTAAAAAATTTCAATTTTATTTGCATAGCGGCGAGACATTTGTCCACAGACTTGGTGTTTAAGTCTCTATCAGACCACAAACCCGACACCCAAGTTGCGCTTATTTTCATCACCACACCAGTAAAATGCCTACTTGTCTTGTCTATGCGGCTGCCGTGCTTCGCAGCTCTGGGACTGGGTTCTTTTTGCCTCTTAAAATTAGGCTTGTGGCCTTCCGCGGAATTTTGCCGCTTCATTCTGCCATACTAACGACGCTTCTTCCTCACTTAATGGTTGCAGTACCGAGGGTTTCTCGCAGCAAACCTTGTGAACTGCCATCGACCTACTTTTACCGCCTCATGAGCCCATAGCAAGCGCTCGATCTCCACTTATGTTGGATCGATCACTGGTCCCAGTCTTTATAGATGCTATTCTTGCCCCATCTTCTCCATCTCATTTCGCCGGGATGACAGTTTTTGACTTTCCGAGGACATCAAACAGCCGGGCATCTGCACTTATAAGGTACCGAAAATTAATCCGAAATGCTTGCATTGATTTTCATCAGTAAAGCTTTTTAGCCGGAGGAAGCTATTACTCTCACGTTTATATAGCATACCTATTGATCAAAGACAGATGTCTCCTTTCAGTCGCACCTTTTGGTGATCAAACAATGCATATGAAATCCACCAGCTAACCCTTAAAACGATTATGTCAGAGTAGCCTGACTAGGTTGTCGACTTCCCTCACTAACTCGCCACTGAATGGACGTTCAGTGGTTATCCAGATGAAAATTGACTACAGGTGACCGGCAGTAGTGAGCTGCTTGAATCTCATGTAAAAGAATTCCTCAGACCATTTCCTGGTGAATTGCAGCCAAAAGTTTTCCCTACTTACCCCCGCGGGCGTTAATAAAAATTATTTTGCACTTAAATGGAATTTGTCGGGTTGGAATGAAAATAATATTTTTTCCGAACCAGTCTAACGTACATATTTGCTTAGTTATTGCCCTTGCTTGCACTTGTCGCTCATCTGGCTCATTTGGCACGGCGCGATAGTACGTATCAGGAGCCTTGATTCTTATCGGAGGATTTCCATATTATATACATATGTATGTATGTGTGTAAGTGTGAATATATATACTTTTGAGATTTTGTGTACATACATATTGACGGTGTGTTCGTGTGTAAATATGTACACATATTATGAACGTTTGTCTAAATGAATGACGGATAAGCTCTGATTTAAATTTATTCAAGTTTTGTTGTTGCAATGCGAAATATGCGCACAAAAATATCTTTAAATTTAAAAAAAATTAAGAAAGATCGGAAATAAACTAGCAGGATCAATTGATAGGTAAACAATTTTATTGAGATAATATTTATTTATTCGAATCCCTATAAAAAATTAAGCTTGTTTTTAAAATTGTGGGGAGCAATCTGAACAATACAACCTTTTCGTGTGTTCACTTATTTTGTCTACAGGTTAGCTTCCGCCTAGCGTGGTGGTAACATGCCCTGCTTACCACACCTAAGGTTCTGCATCCAAGTCCCGGGCAAAGAAATATTGCAAATTTTGTTTTCAATTAGAAAAGTTTTTCTTAGCGGGTTTGCTCCTCGGAAGTGATTCTCCGGACACCCCGATTGCATTTCTGTCTTGAAAAACTTTCCAGTGAAAATTTATCTGCGTCACATATGTCGTTCGAACTCAGCGTAAATTTGTGGTACCTATCCTTCCAATTTGTGGAAAAATTAAAAGGATTAGGAAGCAACTTGGTGGAAAAGTTCGGCCTAGAATTAATTCGGATGTAATTGCGCCAAGTATTTATTTGTTCTTAGTTGTAAAAAAATTTGTATAAGAAACGAATTTACAAACTAAGCTCCAAGATATTACTTAGTTCATATGAAATTATGATTTAATTTTTCATGGTATCGGAATGGACGGACTCCGAGAAACACAAGTTCATCATTGACTGATCAAGAGACGGACGGGGAGATGGGTATCCAGACTATCGTTTTTGAGACCAAATCGGGCCAAAAAGTCTAAACGGATTTGGATGGAATTTTGCACCCAGATTACCAATCGTCTGGAAGGATTTACTAGCTAAATTTGTTTTGGAAAAATGGGGGAAGGTGTGTGGTCCTAGACCTATTAACATCAGTAACTTTTTAAATATTTTTAGAAAATATTAGGTAAGGTTGAACTGGCCGTTCCATGAGAACCTAACGTAGATTGAATGAGTTCGCAATATAACCAGAATTTTAAAGAACAAGCTGAAAACCCCTTTCAAAAACCTAATTTATAAAATAACTCTCTTGCCACTTGCTGCTTTTAGATATAACAGCTGTATCTCTCGTAATAGCTGAAGACCTATGCATGAACTTTGGTCAATCATGTGCACCTTTCGCCTTATCTTAATCTCGCCTAATGTAATTTGTTACGTCTCCAGCGCAGGCTTTGAGGGATGCAAAAATTTTTGCTGGCTCATCAGCTTTGTCTTTCCCTTTTATAACCATATGCTCTGCGATCGGTTGGGAAGTTTGATCTTTACTCCTACATAAGTGCGTCAGTTAAAGTAAGCGCTTCGTTAAGAACCATTAGGAAGTTATCTGGTTGGACGAATGTGCCGTCATCTGGAACTCAATGAGTGCACTCACAATAAAAAAAAAAATAAAAATGTCTCCAAAAGCCCTATTAACCTAACCCAACCTTAGATTAATCCTGGGAAGCTGTTAATTACTGCAGCGCACCGACTACCTGCCGACCTTAATGCGGTTCTGCTAGCCCTAGAAAATTTCGTGTACGTGGTTATGTTTAAGCTTGGTTTTTTCTAAAGGTTAAAGTGCTGTGCTATCACAGTGGACCTTCGTGTTGTCCAAGTGAGCTATCCTTATCAGGGCAGCTACCACCTAACTTAACCTATGCTAACTATGGTTGAGCTATTTTTAAAGCTCTTTGTGGAATAAAGACCTGACCAATCACTCCTTATGACATGATATGTGATTAGTTAAAGAATTTTCATAAACACAAAACATTGCCTACAATCTAGACTATTTTAGAAGCCTGAAATTGCCCCTGTCATCGGCATCCTTTGATAAAATGATATTTTAATAAAGAGCACAAAATATGCCTTTAATAAGAGCATGACGAACGGAGTACTCACTATCTGATTGACATTCAATCTTACTGCTGCATCAAACTTCCATGACTTTATTGCTATCTATTGCAGCTTTCTATAGTCCACTACAACCGTCTGTCGTAAATATATACATACTCGCACACACATTAACTCGTATGCGATAAATACTGATCAGTGTTTTCCCAAAAGCTGCATCAAATAAATTACAAAGCTCCACTTAAAGCACTTATCTGCTGCTTTGTGGCGGCGTCAATAGATAGACTATATAGCATTGTTGCTGTTGTTTGTGTATTGCAATAAGGCAAGCTGCAACATTTTAGCGGTTAAATCATCATCATCGTCGTCAATGTGAAACTATGGATAGTGATACAGTAGGATGGCAACATAGTTACATATGTATATTAGAACACCCACAGAATGTATGGGATTTGCAAAAGTATCAAATTATTTCGCCCCCCACGCATCTTTTGAAATAATGGGGATAAAAAATAAGATTTTCAAAATAATCTGACCATCTGTAGTGAAAAAATACCATGGAAATTTGACCTAAAAGCTAAAAATGCACTAAAAAATTGCATATGTTTTTATTGGCTAATATCTCGTAAACCAGAAATTTTAGGAGAACTAATGATATACGAACTTTTATTTAGATTGGAGTCAGGAGTAAATTGCCCATATAAATATTGTACCTGCGAGTGTCGTTTAAAGGACTTTTAATAAATCGAAGTAAATTTTTTATTTTAAATTTTTTTGTAATGGTAAAATAAAATACATGTGAAATAATGGATTAGATAAGCTATACGCTGTTTGGTAGGATATTAACACCGTTTGGTAGGATATTAACCACAATTTCATTTTAACATTGCATTTTAATTTTAGTAATATTTTTGCAATGGTGGGATGGTGTAAAACTAAGTAAAAACGGTGTTTAAATTTCTAAAAATATACAGAATGGGATAACTCAGGGGTATCGCTCTAGTCCTCTTCGCTCCACATAAAAGATAAGATCTGTAAAAAAATCTGTAGTGAAAATATTCCATGCACTTTTGACCTAAAGGCTAAAAATGCACTAGAAATTGCACATATATGTCTTGATTTGGTAACATCTCGTAAACAAGTATTTTATGGAGAAATGATAACATAAAGGCTTTTATTTAGAATGGTATCAGGAGTAAATTGCCCATATACGTTTTTTACCAGCGAGTGTCCTTTTAAGGGCTTTTCATAAGTCAAAGATTTTTTTCTATGAATTCTTAAAAAATAATTTATTAAATAAGCTATTTTTGTCAGTAAACTAAATTGTCCAAAAACGTTGGAAACATATTTATAATAAACGAGAATTGTAATTGTGAGCTCTAGGCCAAGAAATTTATAATAAAAATAATTCTAATAAGACACCACAATGGAAAACAAATATAGAAACGTGTCCTTAATTGGTAAGACTAAGTTTGGTGAAACTAAGTAAATATAAGAAAATAAATAAAAAAAATTATTCTACATAGGAAAGGAAAAGAAATGCTTGAATGCAGATGCATTTCCCAGCAGAAGAGAGGTGTTGAGTGTATTTTGTTATTTAATGCAAAACAAAAAAAAGTTGAGAAGAAAATTTTTAATATTGTTTTAAAGACTTCAAAACGTTTCATATTATTATTTAATTTAATTCTTAACTTAATATTTACCATTTTACTTTAACAAATTAGAAGTGTGCCCCTGAATTATTCTGTATGTTTTTAGAAATTCAAAAACCGTTTTTACTTAGTTTTACGCCGTGCTAATAAAAAATGTTAACAAATTAAATCGCAATGTTAAAATGAAACTGTGGTTAATATCCTACCAAACGGCGTTTAGCTTATCTAATCCATTATTTGACATGTATTTTATTTTACCATTACAAAAAAATAAAACATACAAAATTTACTTCGACTTATTAAAAGTCCTTGAAAGGACACTCGCAAATACAACATTTATATAGGCAATTTACTCCTGACTCCAATCTAAATAAAAGTCCTTATGTCATTAGTTCTCATAAAATTACTGGTTTACGAGATATAACCAATAAAAACATATAAAATTTTTTAGTGCATTTTTAGCTTTTAGGTCAAATTTCGATGGCATTTTTTTACTGCAGATGGCCAGACTTTTTACAGATCTTATTTTTATCCCCCTTCTTTCAGAAAATGCGTGGGGAGGGAAGAAAATTAGCACTTTGTTTCTGTGGGTGTTCTAATGTATACATACATATATTGGTGCATATCATATTGTAATTTATTATAAGCAAAGTGTTGGTATGATGCATCATTCAAAAAAAAAGGGGAGTTATATGATGAAAGTAAAACCTATGTGTAGCTTGCATCTGTTATAGTGTTAAGAAAGGCAAATAAAATATCACCACATAGCAACAAAGCTTCAGCCTCTGCTACTAAAATCTTTATAGTAGGTTCTCATACGAGGGGGTTAAGTAAATTTATTATTTGGCAACACTGGCGCTGGAATGAAGATATTAAAAATGCATAGAAGTTATAATGATGCCTTTTTCAGGTGAGTATAAAACGGTAAAAATGGTCATAAAGCCTCAGCATGCAGTAAAATACAAAATGCTACCTATTTAATTCATAAAAGCTCGACCATGTCCTTAGCTGAGAGCATGCAGCATTTTCCTAGCGGCCAAACTCTTACGTCAATGATCATTAATTTTATACAAAGCTCCCTAAACTGCAGCACGGTTGCTGACGAGCTACTACAACAATTGGTCCTTGACCATAGAACCAACTACGATTTCATCATCGATGCTTATAGAGCTTATAAGTGATAGTCAGCTGCTACTTATCTCTAAAAGACCGAAACCGTATTGACGGTCGTGTGACTGCGATTAACACCAAAATAGGTAGCTGCTTCTTGTACAAGAATAACACTACTCAAACGTTCATGAACAAGCTTGAACTTCTTGAAATGAGACCTAGTTGGTAAACTGTTTGTGGCGGGAGACTTTGTCACGAAAGCCGCTAAATGGGGAATGCAGCAGACTAACACCCGTGGATGGTTAGTTCTGGAGATGGCAGCCAGGCTCAGTCTTACCGTGGTCAACACTAACACGACCCCATCATGCCCACGGCCAGGCTTTGTATACTCGATCCCCGATATAAGATAAGTTTCATAGTTTCAGAAAGTTGGCCGCTGCTCGGTGGGAGCGATTACCACTACATCTCTTTCCACCTTAATTATCGAGGTCCATTCTGTCATGTTACCCCCATCGGTACTGCAGGATTCCTGATGCATAATAAAAAGCGCATGTGCAGAGAAAGAGACGGTTTAGAATACAATGAGCTTTCTTCGTCACTATTGCAACGAAAGTGGAGCGGGTTCTGTGGAAACAAGGATATAAATAAAATAGTACCGAAAATGTTCCATCCACTTAACCAGATGATGGACGAGAACAATATGAGACTCACTGAGGACGTTCTGTTTCCACCCAAGCAGTCGTAGAGGATGGGCACGGCACCTAAGAAGGCGGCCCTACATGCATGAAACTTGAAAAGGCCCAGCGCCTGACGAAAAACCCTCAGAGACAATTAGATTAGTTGCAAATAAATTCCCACAATTTTTGTTGAACCTGTCCAAAAAACGACTCGAAGCAAGAACATTCCCCACCCGGGCAGTGTCAAAAATAAAATGACCAGCCGATGAGACAGATCGGATAAAAGGATGGTTGCCTTTCAAATTAGCAAAAGAGTAGCCACAGAGCTCACGTAGCGTGCACTTGTACTCGAAGTACTGCTAAGTGCGGTCCCAAGTACAAGGAATTTTGCGGACCGTGGGAGGTTAGGTTTAAGTGGGTAGTCAACCAAAGATGATGGGATTTCTACGCTCGAAGAGTCTCGTAATGAGACTAAAGATATGCCGGTCAGTGCAGAAAGCGTTTCCTCCTTCCATGAAACCAAAAAAACATGTTTAGTTTAAGTTTAAGTTTAAGTTTAAGTTTAGGTTTAAGTTTAAGTTAAAGTTAAAGTTAAAGTTAAAGTTTAAGTTTAAGTTGAAGTTTAAGTTTAAGTTTAAGATGAAGTTTTTTGTTTTTTTTTTTTTGTTGTGTTTCGTGGAAGGAGGAAATGCTTTATGCACTGACCGGGATATTTAAACCTCACTGCGAGACTCTCCGAGTGCAGGACTCTCTTCTTCCATGAAGGCCTACCCACTAAAACCTACCCTCCCACGGCCCGCGCAAATCCCCGTACCTGGGACCGCGTTTAGCATTACTTCGGGTACGGGTGCGCGCTACGTGAGCTCTGTGGCAACTCTCACGCAAATGGGCTAGGCATCCGTCTTCTCGTTTACTGATAAGTATATGCCTAACATATCTGCTGACCGTATCCCATCTGTCTTTTCGACAGGTCATGTTAATAATGATGTTGTTTATGATGAAGTTTAAGTTGAAGTTGAAGTTTATGTTTAAGTTTAATTTTAAGTTTAAGTTTAAGTTTAAGTTTGAGTTTAATTTTAAGTTTAAGTTTAAATTTAAGTTTAAGTTTAAGCCTAGGTTTAAGTTTAAGTTTAAGTTTAAATTTAACTTTAAGTTTAAGTTTTAGTTTAAGTTAAAGTTAAAGTTTAAGTTTAATTTTAAGTTTAAGTTTTAGTTTAAGTTTAAATTTAAGTTTATGTTTAGGTTTAAGCCTAGGTTTAAGTTAAAGTTAAAGTTTAAGTTTAAGTTTAAGTTTAAGTTTAAGTTTAAGTTTAAGTTAAAGTTTAAGTTTAAGTTGAAGTTTAAGTTTAAGTTAAAGTTTAAGTTTAAGTTTAGGTTCAAGTTTAAGTTTAAGTTTGAGTTTAAGTTTAAGTTTAAGTTTAATTTTAAGTTTAAGTTTAAGTTTAAGTTTAAATTTAAGTTTAAGTTTAGGTTTAAGTTAAAGTTTGAGTTTAAGTTTAAGTTTAAGTTAAAGTTTAATTTTAAGTTTCAGTTTAAGTTTAAGGTTAAGTTTAAGTTTATGTTTAAGTTTAAGTTTAAGTTTAAGTTTAAATTTAAGTTGAAGTTTAAGTTTAAGTTTAGGTTGAAGTTTAAGTTTAAGTTTAAGTTTAAGTTTGAGTTTAAGTTTAAGTTTAAATTTAATTTTAAGTTTAAGTTTAATTTTAAGGTTAAGTTTAAGTTTAAGTTTAACGTTAAAGGAACAGCATCATCAAAAATAGGTCAACGTGCACACGTAGCAACAATTTTATGCATGATTAAATTCGGTCAAGTATTTCTTTCTATAGAAGCAGCCCTTATCAGTTAACGCCTTCTCGCACTTTCCTTTTCATCTTTCAACCATGTTTAGCAGCCCTCGTAAATATTCGTAAGCCATTTTTGCATCGTCATATAATGGTTTGTGGTTCTTTGTAGTAAATAAGCGGGTTTTAGACTCATACTTCAGCAAATTTTTCTACAAGTCATACAAATAAGAGTACGAAATTTGATTTATATTATTATTTGTATACTACACAAATACATATAGACGTATCTATTTAGTGTTGAGTCCTCATCACCTTACAACACTCGCATCGTTGTCTCATCAGCTTGCATGAATATTAGTATAAATTTGCTTATAAATTAGTATGAGCAGAACATATTCGTACATACATATATATTGCATAACATCATTTGTACGTGTTTGATTCTGCACATGAAGCAAGTAAAAGCAGTCATCAGCTGCGCCGCGGGAGCCAAAAGACGTATGAAGGGCACAAGCGACAATAAGAAACCAAACTGAGCATTTGTGAATATCAAAATTCGTGCACTTCGAAGGTTACTCTATATATTTGTATTTATAAATAATATTTATAATCATAGTTACATACATTTGTGGCAAAGTTTAGTTTCGAGTGTTTTATATTCATGACCTGCATCCGCCCTCTACACACATGTACAGCTTACAAGTGCTGCTGCTGCTGCTGTTTCTATTGCTTAGCTCATACGGTGGCAGCCCGTAATGCTGTAGCTGTGTGGCGTATTAAATACAAATAGTAGTTCAGCTGCCATTAGTTGACACAACTCTACATATACCACAATGTACACGCACACATTTTAACATATGTGTATTAACTTTTAGCACCCTTCGCTGTGGCTTTCTTTCTATCATATGCTCTAGCATACTTACATATATAAATACATTTATACTTTCTCAGCATCAATTCTTCACTCTATTTTGTGTTAAAGTTGATAATTTATGGTTAAGACAAGTTTGAAATCCGTTTAGGGCGTATAACTTTAAACTAAATATGTATATATATATTGTAATCATTTCTTGTTGAATTTTTACTTAGCCACGCTGCCAGACTTCATAAATTTGTATGCACAAATTTTCTATTTTCAACACGTGTGCTTGTGGCAATTCGAAGGTTAAACCAGTTGAAGTTACTCATACGCCCTGGTGTACCCAATAAAAAAGTTATGTATGATATATGTACGAATGCGAATCAACGCGATATTTGTAAAAATGGATATGTCCCTACAATAGATTCGAAAGACATTTTTCTAAAACATGCTTCGAGTACCTTATTCTATTTTTTTAAACAAACGAGGGTGATACCACACTTAACACAAAAAATTTAACATCCAGCGAGTTAATGTGAGAGAAATATACCATCTGGTAGGCATGCCTATCGCTAGAGGCGCCTTGAATTCGCAAAGCTCGAGGTTTTGAGGTGGTCATAACTAATCGTTTCAGATTTGTTGAGTCTAGTATCTTAATGGTGCTAGTTTCCAGAATGTAAAAGATTAATATTCAACAGAGGACCATCATCATCGATAATAGTCTTCAAAAGCGCCAAGAAGATATAGACCAAGTTTTATTGTTAACATTTCCAGTTCTTTTTTAAAAATATTTTTGACTTGATACTATGTTTCACGGTGTGACATGACACACTCCATAGACAGGCCTAAGGAAGTTTTTCGAAGTCAACGGATTCAAAGGGTTCATAAGCGTAATTCAAAGCTTTATAGCTTCACAGCTTCCGCAATCCATTTTTATATAACCTTGTTTACCTTCGAAATGCTTTTTTTCGAATATTCCCGGGACAGCCGCATCTAATGGTGCCAACATGTTCGCCAACAAAACTTAAACATCCCGTGTAAGTATACGTACATTAGAGTGCATTTATTAAAACCCTCCTGCTTTAAACCGTCTCTGAAACTTTTTTCATCTGATTCTTCGAATTGTTATATGGTAAATAACTCTAATTATTTCTGTCCAAAACTCTGTAACAAAACTTTCACTCACTCCGCTTCCTAAAACACAAAACTCCAAAAAAGAAAATAAATTAAATTAAACATATTTTCGCTCAACAAAAAGCAACAAACTTAACTAAAACTCAATTAAATAGCAATTTCAAGTAACGCAAGCATTCCGGTACACTTCAATGAATTTAGTAATATTTTAGCCAAATGAAAAAAAAAAAAAAACGAAACTTCAAAATCCAAACTTTTCAGAACACTTAACTTTTTATCATTCCGTGCCCACCTACTTGAAATATCCAACTAACCATTGAACTATCCGCTTACGCAGGTAACCGGATAGAGCAGTGTTGCTCATAAGCGCTTCGTAGAGCTTTGGCAAATTATTTGGCGCTCACCTATATGTCGTGTAGGCGCAGCCTCTAAGCAATGCAAGCATTGAATCAGTTTTCGCTTGTACTTCAAGCCGTTAACATCGCATGCGTAAGGTCTTTGCACAAATTTGTTCCTCTTTTCTTCTTGTACGCACATTCTACTACAAAAATTGTTGCGTTAGTTTTCAAAATTATGCTGACTTTGTACACCACTGAACAAAAACTACATATATTTACAATGAACCAGCCAGCAAATACTACTCATCTCAACCCAACTCCTATAAAGCTACATATAAAAAAAGCGCTGTCCAAAAATTTCATTCACTCACAGTTCGAACAAAAAAGTAATTAAAATATTCCAATTGCTTTGCGAACTTATAAAATGGAACAGCAGGTTTTTGTGTATCAAACATTGTTGTTGTATGCTTAACAAACTATCAACTACTGCTATGTGTCGTAAGAGGGCATACTGCAGTTCATACGAAAATGCTTTAGGATTCGAGAATTTAAGTTCTTTGATGTGAATTTTGAAGTTACAACCAAATTCAGAATTTACATGCTAAGTTCAAAATGTTAGAGTTAAAAAATCAATTTAAGGAAAATTAAAAATTCCGTTACATAAAAAAACAATTAAAGCTCAGAAAATTACGAAGTCAAATTCAGATAGTTACAATTTACGATCAGAATTTACAGCTCGAATTCACAGTCACGGAATTTTCAATACAAATTCAGAAAATATGAATTCAAAATGAGAAAATTACAATTTATTACCAGAAAGTTGCAATTCAAATTTAGAAGTTTATAAATTCCAATAAAAACTCAGAACTCAGTTTCAGAAAACTAGAAGTGAGATTTAGAAAATTACCAGTCAAATTCAAATTACAAGTTATGATCAGAATATTTCACTTCGAATTCAGAGTTACCGAGTTTTCAATATAAATTCAGAAAGCATGAATTGAAAATTTGAAAAGTATAATTATAATCAGAAAATTACAACTCAAATTCAGAAGTTCTGAGTTTTCATTTTAAAATTAGAAGATATAGGAGCTGAAATTTTTAATAAATATATAATATATAAATTATAAAAAATAAATAAATTTTTAAAGTATAAATGTCTGAACTTTGCAATATCAATTCGGAAAACAAGAATCTAAATTGACAAAAAATCATCTCATGATCAGAAGTTTACCGCTCGAGTTCAAAACTTTAGGGTTTTTCTAAAATATAAGAAATCAAATCCCGAAACTCACAGTTATAATCACAAAATTAGAACTCTATTTTTTAGAAGTTTGAACATTTCAAAATAAATTAAAAAAAAGAAGTCAAGTTCAGAAGATTTCAAGACAAAGTTATAAAAATACAATTTTTTATCAGAATATTATAGCCCGAATTCAGAGCTAACAAGTTCTCAATACAAATTCAGAAGGTTTGAATTCAAAATGAGAAGATTACAATTTATAATAGGAATAGAACAGCTCAAATTCAGAAGTTCAGAATTTTCATTTCAAAATCAGTATATAAGAATTGAAATTTTGACAACTTGAATTCAATTTCAGAAAAAACATATGAGTTTCAGAAAAAGATATCAAAGAAGTTTTCAACTTAAAATCAGAATTTTTCACTCCGCGCTTTGAAGATTGGAAATCGAATACATCGACAATGGTAATACAGTTAAAGTCGAGGTTGGACGAATGCCTGCTTACTTCTACACAAAGCGTATTACCGAAAGCGTTATAATAATTTTTTTTTCGGTTAACTGAGATAACCCAATCTATAAAGGATATACAATACCGAATGCTACGATAGAGTCTTCTGAACCAAAGGTAGGCGTGAAACTTTATAGCTGGTCTATGCATTTCTAATCTTACTAGCAATATCCTGGTAGCTAACTTTACTAAATAGCATCTATATTTTTTCGCCATTTTAATGGCATGCCGTCAAAGTTGAAATCCCCAGAAAACTTACATCAAGTAGCTAATTAAGCCCAAACGACCGCCTGTTGAATAAGGAGGATTCGCCAAAGGTGGGTGAGATTGATAACATGGTTGAAGGAGCTATAAATTGCGCTACACAACCCCTTGAAAGTGTTGCGCTACATAACCTCTTGACTCCCACCTCTGATCATCTTTTAACTTTTTTTCCTCTCTTTCACTCTTCTTGCTCCACTTTGTCTGGTTCTGTCTCCAACTTCACTGTACCTTCCCCGGTTCCGATCCCTCTTTCCCTTTCTGTCACTGTCACTATCTTCGTTAAGCCTATATTATTTTATGAAACACATATGACATTTAAAGGTTTGAATGAGAAGATGAGCTGTTTCGTTCTAAGGACTCCAGACAATTAAACGTTATATATAGTATAGACAAACAGTATAATTTTGAGCAAACAATATGTAAACAGCTTCACAAGTTGGAAGCATTTTTTTTTACCGTTTGAGTGTGTACCTTTAAAGGCAAAATCCTTACAAAAGCTGTTTGTTTCGATAAATATCGCAAGTTATTACCACGAGTCTAGAATGAACTACAAAATGCCCACCTATTCAGTGTATTAAGCTTCTCTGAATACGGGCTCCCGAATCCAAAAGTTTAACGCACTAAATGTCGTTTTTTGGTTGGCTAGTCAGCTGAAGAGTTGCATATTACAATCTTCATTGTTGCTGCTGTTGTCGTTATAGTGAAAACTTAATGTTGCAAATTTGCTACAATTTTATAATAGCAAAGCTATGGCGAAAGTGTATAGGTATGGCATTTTAGTTACATTGTGTGGTTGTGTGCGTTTTAGATTGTACATAAAAATAAATTTAATAGTTTTTCGGGGCCAGTAAAAACGAAACTGTAAATTCGAAAAAAAAAAAACAGAAAATGTTTCATACAAACTGCAAATGTCAACCAAAAAACCTGCAAATAAACGATTTCATTGATAACGAAAGAACGAACCATTGTAGCGTAGCTGATTTGCTTGCAGGCTAGTGTTGTTTTTAAAATACTGAAAGTATTTTTACTAATTTTTTCCTAAGTTTACCGGCTTGATATACAAATGTTGGTTTTTTCTTACCACACCTTTATTCACATTTTATATAGCTATAAATTTTGGTTAAATTACCCAATGACTAAAGTCAGGTTAAGTTGAAGTGGCCGGTCAACAAAGGCATAACTTAAACTGAATGCGTCCATAGTGCTACCAGATTCATTTTTGGACCAAGCGAAAAACCCCAATTGGGAATAACTTCGTTTTCTTGACAAATACTAGAAGTTTTCTAGGACTCAGCTTAATTGCTGCCTCGAGATGTAGCTGAAGCCTTGACCTCGCGAGCGCATAATACGAACGCAGAACGTGTTCATTCGTTTATTCCTATAGCCTGCACTTTAGGGCGAGTCGATTTAAAAATCGCTCATTGCTCTGTGAAAATCGTATTCTAGGGATCAAACTAAGAAACTTTGCCGAAGGAACCATACATCTAAAATGAATTCTGATGCCCCCCCCCCTTTTGGGTCGAACTTTTGGGTAGGGGCAATTTCAATTCTACCTGCTGTATCTTGTGGTGGCCCAAAAAAAACAACACAAGCAATTTTAAGATCTGCAATTGTGTCACAGTGAAGCCTTGGTTTTAAAAGGGGGTTGTAAAAACGCTAATTTCTAATAATTTATTTTAATTTCTTTTCTATTGCTAAGTTAAATTCATTTTTTCATTTACATATGTTCTGAATAAATTAATTTCTAAAGAGAAAAATAAACTCCAAAAAGAAAAAACATAGGCATTTCAAAGTGGGATTTTTCAAACTTTGCCCCTACGACCCAAAGGGGGGGGGGGGGCATCAGAATTCGTTTTAGAGGTATGGTTCCTTCGGCAAAGTTTCTTATTTTAATCCCTAGAATATGATTTTCAGAGAGCAATGGGCGATTTTTTTGCCTCCCCACAAATCGACCCGGCCTACTGTACTACCAGTTACTACGCCCTCCGTAAGCCTTGAAACTTTTCTTTTGAAAGATAAGAACAACTTTGTATTTCTTACGTCGTATGATATCCACATAACCCTAGGAATTTTGCAGCCTGCAATTTTGTCCATGTGGCGGCCTCCGTGGTGTGATGGTAGCGTGCTCCGCCTATCACACCGTATGCCCTGGGTTCAACTCCCGGGCAAAGCAACATCAAAATTTTAGAAATAAGATTTTTCAATTAGAAGAAAATTTTTCTAAGCGGGGTCGCCCCTCGGCAGTGTCTGGCAAGCGCTCCGATTGTATTTCTGCCATGAAAAGCTCTCAGTGAAAACTCATCTGCCATGCAGACGCCGTTCGGAGTCGGCATAAAACATGTAGGTCCCGTCCGGCCAATTTGTAGGGAAAAATCAAGAGGAGCACGACGCAAATTGGAAGAGAAGCTCGGCCTTAGATCTCTTCGGAGGTTATCGCGCCTTACATTTATTTTTTTTTTTATTTATTTAATTTTGTCCATGTTTCTCCTTCCTGATGGATTATATGCAACTGCTGTCACCTTCTGATTTCTCCAAACTTATTTAGATGTCTACCGTCGATTCATCGAGTGCTGCACACTCCTTTGCCAATTCATCGGTGATAATATTTTTTTTAATTACTGCAATCGTAGCAACCGTTTGTTTAGACTAAACAATAGCCCCGTTTTGGAACCGTCGCCCACCCCGGTACCACTTTCGCATTACTTTAGGGTGGCGTGCCATATTTCTCATTTTTTAAGAGCCTACTATTGTCCCCGCGTCCAGGTTTCGGCTATTTACTCTGAGTTTCGATTTAATCGCCACTGCTGTGCCTGTGCATTTCTCTGCGCTCCCTCTCAGCATCCATCAGGCGTGTCATATCCATAAATGTCATTTTGCTCACTACAGTCCAGCACTCTTTCCTGTTGCACATTTGTGATACTAAATTTCTCGTGGTAGGTTGCTCCCCAAAAAGTCAATGCAAGGCGAGTATTTCCTCGTGGGAACGGGGACAGTGGAACATGACGTGTTCTGTGTTTTCTAACTCCGTGGTACAAAGAGGATCTTCTTCTATTCTACGCTTCCATAAATACTCTTTGAAACTGCCATGTCCACTCAATATCTGCGTGGGATGGTAGTTCAGTTCGCCGTTCTTCCAGTCATTCCATTGAGCTACGTTCCAAACTAGCGCGAAGGTCCAACGCCCTTTATTCGAGGCCTCCCACCATTCATGCCACTTAGCTATTGTTTGTTTGAAGATTGGTAAGCTTCAACCGACTAGTATAAGGGGGGAAGATTATACGCAGAGTCCCACTGAAAATTTCTTAAAGAGAAAAGTAGAAATTGCTTTTGTACTGATTCAATTATATCTACATGAACTCGATATTTAGGATTCCAGACTATTGATCCGTATTCTAGTATCGGTCTAACTAAAGTGGTGAAAAGTGCTCAATAATTCTTTGGACTACAATTTCACGGATGAAAGAACACCTCTAGCCTTATTGACAGTACCATTAGTATGAAAGTTGAAACTAAATTTAGTATCAATCGTGACTCCCAAGTCCGCAAAATAGTTTACTGATAGAAGACGAAAATTATTAATTACATAAGAGGCTGCTGGCAAAGATCTCCGAGGGAGGGACATGAATTAATATTTATTGAGGTTATCGGCATTGAATTCACGTTGCACCAGGTAAAAAGGCAGTTTAAATCCGTTTGAAGTAAGGGACGTTCTTCGATAGAAGCATTAGACCTAAAACGTTTTACATCATCGGCATACATTAAGATTTTGGAATATTTTATTGTGGTATAAGTATCACTAATAAATAGCAAGAACAGAATTGGACCGAGATGACTTCCCTGTGGAACGCCAGAGGGAACATCAATGACATTAGAAAGATTATTTTTAAAAATAGCTTTTGCGTTCGACCGCGGAGATACGACGAGATCCACTGGCTGAGACCAGGTTGGAAGCAAGCCGATTAAGCTTGTAGATAAGTAAGGGGTGGGATACTTTGTCAAATGCTTTACTGAAATCGGTATAAATAACATCGGTGTGAAGAAACAGGAGTTGCGAATTCAAGTAGATTAGTAATGCTAGATTTGCCTTTAGATAATCCATGTTGCTGTACTGCAATCAAAGTAGAAATGGAAAAACTTCTTTCTAGTACAGTTCCTAGATATTTTGTACGTATTTTTATACTCAGCTGAGCAGAGCTCATAGTGTATATTAACTTTGTTCGCATAACGGTAATCCGTAACGGCATAAACTAATCGACATAGATATAGACTTCTATATATCAAAATGATCTGGGCGAAAAAAGAAATTTATTTAGCCATGTCCGTCCGTCCGTCCGTCCGTCCCCCCGTAAACACGATAGCTTGGGTAAATTTTGAGGTATCTTGATGAAATTTGGTACGTAGGTTCCTGGGCACTCATCTCAGATCTCTATTTAAAATGAACGAAATCGGACTATAACCACGCCCACATTTTTGATATCGAAAATTTCGAAAAACCGAAAAAGTGCGATAATTCTTTACCAAAGACGGACAAAGCGATGAAACTGGGTAGGTGGGTTGAACTTATGACGTAGAATAGAAAACTAGTAAAATTTTGGACAATAGGCGTGGCACCGCCCACTTTTGAAAGAAGGTAATTTGAAAGTTTTGCAAGCTGTAATTTGGCAGTCGTTGAAGATACCATAATGAAATTTGGAAAGAGCGTTACGCCTATTCCTATATATGAGCCAAATAAAAGTTAGCAAAATCGGACGACGAACACGCCCACTTTTTAAATTTTTTTTTTTTTTAAAAGTCAAATTTTAACAAAAAATTTAATATCTATAGAGTATATAAGTAAATTATGTCAACATTCAACTCCAGTAATGATATGGTGCAACAAAATACAAAAATAAAAGAAAATTTCAAAATGGGCGTGGCTCCACCCTTTTAAATTTAATTTGTCTAGAATACTTTTAATGCCATAATTCGAACAAAAATTAACCAATCCTTGTGAAATTTGGTAGAAGCATAGATTCTATGACGATAACTGCTTTCTGTGAAAATGGGCGAAATCGGTTGAAACCACGCCCATTTTTTATACACAGTCGACCGTCTGTCCTTCCGCTTGCCGTTAACACGATAACTTGAGCAAAAACCGATGTATCTTTACTAAACTTAGTTCACGTACTTATATGAACTCTCTTTATCTTGGTATAAAAAATGGCCGAAATCTGACTATGACCACGCCCACTTTTTCGATATCGAAAATTACGAAGAATGAAAAAAAAAAAAATGCCATAATTCTATACCGAATATGGAAAAAGTTGAAACATGGTAATTGGATTGGTTTATTGACGCAAAATATAACTTTAGAAAAAACTTTGTAAAATGGGTGTGACACCTTCCACATTAAGGAGAATAAAATGAAAAAGTTCTGCAGGGCGAAATCAAAAGCCTTTGGGATCTTGGCAGGAGTACTGTTCGTGGTATTACATATATAAATAAATTAGCGATACCCGACAGATGATGTTCTGGGCCACCCTGGTCCACATTTTGGTCGATATCTCGAAACCTATAGAACTAAGGCCCACTCCCTTTTAAAATACTCATTAACACCTTTCATTTGATTGGCAACACATTCTAGAGTCACCCCTCGTCCACTTTTATGGCGATATCGCGATAGGGCGTCCAACTATAGAACCCCTTTAATAGACTCTTTAATACCTTCCATTTGATGCCCATGTCATACAAATACATTTCAAGGTTTCCCTAGGTTCATTTTCCTACATGGTGATTTTCCCTTATTTTGTCCGCAAAGCTCTCAGCTGAGTATGTAATGTTCGGTTACACCCGAACTTAGCCTTCCTTACTTGTTCCAATAGGGTTTGCCCCCAAAATCGAGGGTTAGCTTTCAAAGCCTACGCTTAGTCCGAGTCAGATTTACCACACTCCAGGTGCCCAGGCATGTGCATCCCGAAACGCCTGATTCATCAGAGAGCTGGTTTTTGGTAGATGTTTGCCGTTAATGATGACGGAAACTTAATCTACAAACGATGTCAGTTTGAACGGGCCTCTGTCGAACCGGCTGAGCTATCGACTGTTGACTAGCCCACTCTGCGGCATGCCCCTGTCCATGGATTACATGACCTCTTTAAACTCCTACTGTGTAGTAGTCATGCTGCAATTTGTTATGCAGCCAGCTATTTATGGCCCAATTTACTTTAAAAAAACACAAAACTTATCGTTATCAAAGAATTGTTTTTGATATACGAAGACGTTAATTTATACAGATTCGTTTTGTGCCGTTGCAATACACCGTTAGAAGAAATAAAACAATGTGAGTTTATACAGAATATTGTAGGAAACAAAACTCTGGATATGATATGAGCTTTTTATTAAAGCTATTTGAAAACCTATTCAAAGATGGCGCGTAAGTCGGTCGTAAGTGCATATCTTTATATGAGTTTTATAATACTTTTAATTTGAATTATAATGCTTTTTACAACATATTCATTAAGGCAAACACATAATCGTGATAATACAATTAATTATGGTCACTCTGCGGCTTAACTCAATCAAGAAGCCAAGGTGTCGGAAATGATATCAAAGGCATGAAGAGTAAGTACTAACTCCCATGTTAGTGTTTAGTTAGCAGCTTGCATTCACATCATAAGTTATATTTATCTACGTGTATGTAAGAGTATGTCTAGTAAATCACTTACTAAATTCACTACGAAATTGTCAACTAGTGAAGCGTTCGCCATACACGTAACTAACCATTCTAGCATAAGAGCTTAGATTGCATTAGGATTATATGACCAATGACTATATACACATACATATGTATGTGCTTATATACATATATAAGCATACTCAGATATATGTATGTAGCTATGTGAATCTTCCACCATAAATGAAAAGCTATGGCATATCTTCCGACGTAGTACCTGCCCTGCTCATAAAAACTACTTTTATATGCTTGATGCTGATAGTTGACACTTCAAAATTTTGTTTGTGTAGTTGTGAGTAATTGTTGTTGCTCTTGTAATTGTAGGACTGTAGTAGTTTTGCAATGATTACAGTGTTGCCATCACATTTTGTTGAATGGTGATTATGTTGACATTGCACTAATGTCATCTACATGCACACCCATACATATATTTATTAGGGCGGGGAAAAAAACGCAATTTGTTTTTCTTGCATATGCTACAGAATATCATGTTTCTGAGCACCTCGAGGTTGAGGGGTAGGCTTCTTACATTTAATAAAACAACATACGATTTATATAATGTGAACTTGACAATACAATATTTTGATAAGTTCAGGAGCTTAGGAAGTGGGCGAGGGAAAGGGGGGAGGATTTGTCATTTATACGAGAGGATTTGTTTGCGAGATTTTAAACTTCTATCACTGTCACTATCACAATAATTTCTACTATCACTATCCTTACCACTACCACTATCGCTTTTTCTATCACTGTTAGAAACTAAAAAAAGGTTCAACCTAATGCGTTCGAATCCGTCCGTTACGTACGAGCACCAATTTAACAGTGCCAGTAGTGAACCCTTTGTAACGGCTACTTATCGCTTTACATGAAATACTATGGCCGTTTGTTCTTTCAAAATTAAGGGGACTGAAAACGTTTCCATCTGATGCGTTATGTGTCCCTTGATGAGTCCAAGGGGTGCAAAGGCCTGCTTCGCGCCTGCAACGTCAACAACTTATTCATGGCCCTCTACCTTCACTAATAACCAGATTTGATGTCATTCTCGATGAGCCCGTAGGTCCGCATGAAAATTGGGAAAGATGGCTTCCAAATTTAATATTTGTATACAGTTAAGTGAAGTGAAAACTCGGACTAAAACGCGCTATCTGAATCTGGTAAGCGAATAAATACGGACGTAGTTAGAAGTGTAGGAAAGACTCCCGTTTTCACTTCGTCCCCCATTTTGGATCCATCTGTGAAAACAGAGATGTCAAGTCTATAAGTGAGCTCTTCAACTTTCCAATCCTTCCTTGTAGAAAAAAAAGATTGGACAATGTCTATCGAAAGCTGTCCTGAGTCACATAAATCTGGTTTCTTATGTGATATAGGAGCCATTTAATGATAAGGATACTGTCACTTGCGCTTTTGCCAGAGGATCAACTCCGAAAGCTTAAATGCACCCTGACATGCCAAGATACTCAGCCCCTTGGATAGGATCATCGCCAGAAGCTTAAGGGGACCTTCAAGATGATTGTCTTAGCTCCGGCCAGAGGTTCGACTCCAGAAGCTTAAATGCACTTTGACATGCCAAGATGCTTGGCACAGCTGTCCAGAGTAATAGACGCCAAACTTGGCGTGGAAAAGCACTCCGTAGGCGGTATCCTTTCGCCAGTCTACCTTTGCGTTATAGATAGCATTAATCTACAACTTACCGTTGACGTAGCATTTATATTTTTGGACCTGCACGCAGATGTGATATACGGGATCCTACAAGAATCCCTCAGGAAGCTGAGCAGATGGGCAGATACTGTAGGACTTCTCGTAGTGCTCAGTAGCTTAGTTTTTTTTATGGTGCCAAATACCTGAGAGTGTTTCTAAAACCCAAGCTTGCCTACATTCCTGCGGTTATCCTTCCCTTTAATTTAAACAGCCAATGTTTGGTTAGTATATTCTAGAAATGACCCACTGAAGCATAAAAAAATATTTTAATTATTTTTACGTCATTCTATTGTACATATATATTTTTCCACCGTCGTTTCCTTCGATCTAGGTACTGTAAAAGTTAAACTCTTACCTATCCAGAAATAACCCCGATATACCATATATACGTCATGATTGCAATGTGTCCCTACATGACACCAACCATATCTTCAACTGTAAAGTGGAAGCAACTCTTCTAACACCACTCTCACTATGGTCCACCCCTGTTGAAACAGCAAGTTTCTCTGGACTCACGTTAGAGGACATTGATGACAATTTGTGATCGACCACACCTATTGGATGGGGCGAAGCACTGCTACAACAACAACAGTAGCTTCTCAGATAAAATCCACCCGCTTGCAGAAGCAATTCGGAATGGTTGTTGAAGGATGCAGATCCCGCCCGCCGATTTTTAGGAAACATTAGAAAGTAGCAGGATGCGAATTCTAATAGAAGCTCGGCCTAATCCCCCTCGAGCGAATATCGCGCTTTGTGGTATGTTGCTTAGTACATACCCAATTATTTGTTGTATTATCAGTTTATTATCTATAGCGAAATTATCGGTAGCGAAATTACCGGCGAGTTATCGGTTTGTTATCGGCTTATGTTCTCTGAGGCATTGGCTTCTTCTTTCTCGCATTGTTATCGACAGTTTACAGAATTTCCATTGAATTTATACTGAAGTTTTGTCGGTTTCTGTCTCATTACAAATCCGCTAAGTCGTTGTTAACAGATCCGGAAAGAGTCCATAATAAAATTGGTAACACTCTAATAAGAAATCAAAAATTTTCTGTAAAACAAATTGATAAGTTTTTTATGATAAATCGACAAATTTTTGAACACAAATCGATAGCTTTTCGATCACAATTCGATAATACGATGCTAACGAAATGATAACAAGGCTATAACAAATCGAAAACTTCTCGATACAAAATCTATAACGCGCTGATCACAAATTGGTAATACATCAAAGTAATAACAAATCGACAACTTTGCGTTATAAGATCAACAGATGTTTTGTCAAGATCTAAATGTAAGCCACAAGTTTTAGTTGGCTTATCACTGCAGGGTATTCCAAGCGAAGGTTGCTGCGATTAAGTATGCGGTGGACGGACAGCACCTCTTGCAGGGTAGCAAGAACTTTCTGGCCGAAAATGGATTGCAGGAGGTCTGCCGAAATAACTGGGTCCGCTAAAGCTCACTTACAATAGTCATTGGGGTTTTGACAGGGCACTGTCCTATGGGTATCCACGCGGTACGTCTCAATATACTATAAACTCCATCCTAATGCAGCTGTATGGAGAATGATGAGGTGGAATCACCAAATCACTTTATGATAGATTGTCCAGCTTTTGTCAGAACTAGGTGAAAGTACTTCGGTCGTTACTCACTTGGATCTCTAGAGGATTTATCCAAAGTTGGGATCGGTATCATTCGGAGCTTTATCGTTGCTACCCAACGAATTTCTGAGTAGCTATATCTACGTCACCGTTATTTTATGGTATGTGGTATCACAACGAACCTTCATGTTGCCCAAGTAAACTTCCCTTATTAGGGCAGCTACCACCTAACCTAACCTCTGTAGCGTATCACTTTTAAAAACGACGTTTACATTCTTAGACATCAAAACTGGACAAAGGGCACGAGGAGAAAATAAATCTGAGCAAATTTAGGTGCATTTATAACCCCTTAATCACTCACCCTCCAATCCAGCCCTTTATGCTGGATAACAATAATTTTATTTACAAATTCATAGATACTTTGGGAGCTAACTAGTTAACCCACCTTCGGCCGCTATAAGGCAGGAAATCAAGAAAAATTAAAAAAAAAAATAAAACAAGTAAGGACGGGACTGTCTTACCTTTCATGAATGGGGCTGAACAATAATCTTATCCCGCTCGTAATCTCCAAGTAACCGGAAAAGAAATATATAGTGAACAGATGTACATGCCTAAACGATTTTTAAGATAAATACAAAATAAACAAGTAAGGAAGGCTAAGTTCGGGTGTAACCGAATAGCACATACTCAGTTGAGAGCTGTGGAGACAAAACAAGGGATTATCACCATGTAGTAAAAAGAACCTAGGGTAACCCTGGAGTGTGTTTGTATGATACGTGTATCAATGGAAGGTATTAAAGAGTATTTTAAGAGGTAGTGGCACATAGTTCTATAGATGGACGCCATTAGGGATATCGCCATAAAGGTGGACCTGGCCTGACTCTAGAATTTGTTTGTACGATATGGGTATCAAATGAAAGGTGTTAAGGAGTATTTTAAAAGGGAGCGGCCTTAGTTCTATAGGTGGACGCCTTTTCGGAATATCGTTATATAGGTGGACCAGGGTTGACTCTAGAATGCGTTTGTACAATATGGGTATCAAACGAAAGGTGTTAATAAGTATTTTAAAAGGGAGTGGGCCTTAGTTCTATGGGTGGACGCCTTTTCGGGATATCGCCATAAAGGTGGACCAGGGGTGACTCTAAAATGTGTTTGTACGATATGGGTATCAAATGAAGGGTTTTAATGAGTATTTTAAAAGGGAGTGGGTCTTAGTTCTATATGTGGACGCCTTTTCGAGATATAGCCATAAAGGTGACCCGGGGTGACTCTAGAATATGTTTGTACAATATGGGTATCAAATGAAAGGTGTTAATGAGTATTTTAAAAGGGAGTGGGACTTAGTTCTATAGGTGGACGCTTTTTCGGAATATCGTTATAAAGGTGGACCAGGGTTGACTCTATAATGCGTTTGTACAATATGGGTATCAAACGAAAGGTGTTAATAAGTATTTTAAAAGGGAGTGGGCCTTAGTTCTATATGTGGACGCCTTTTCGAGATATCGCCATAAACGTGGACCAGGGGTGACTCTAGAATGTGTTTGTACGATACGGGTTTTAAATTAAAGGTATTAATGAGGGTTTTAAAAGGGAGTGGTGGTAGCTGTATATGTGAAGGCGTTTTCCAGATATCGACCAAAATGTGGACCAGGGTGACCCAGAACATCATCTGTCGGGTACCGCTAATTTATTTATATATGTAATACCACGAAGAGTGTTCCTTCCAAGATTCCAAGGGCTTTTGATTTCGCCCTGCAAAACTTTTTCATTTTCTTCTACTTAATATGTTAGATGTCACACCCATTTTACCAAGTTTTTTTCTAAAGTTATATTTTGCGTCAACAGACCAACACAACTACCATGTTTCATCCCTTTTTTCGTATTTGGTAATTTTCGATATCGAAAAAGTGGGCGTGGTCATAGTCGGATTTTGGCCATTTTTTACACCAATACAAAGTGAGTTCAGATAAGTACGCGAACGGAGCTTAGTAAAGATATATCGATTTTTACTCAAGTTATCGTGTTAACGGCCGAGCGGAAGGACAGACGGTCGACTGTGTATAAAAACTGGGCGTGGCTTCAACCGATTTCGCTCATTTTCACAGAAAACAGTTATCGTCATAGAATCTATGCTTCTACCAAATTTCACAAGGATTGGTAAATTTTTGTTCGACTTATGGCATTAAAAGTATCCTAAACAAATTAAATGAAAAAGGGCGGAGCCACGCCCATTTTGAAATTTTCTTTTACTTTTGTATTTCGTTGCACCATATCATTACTGGAGTTGAATGTTGACATAATTTACTTATATACTGTAAAGATATTAACTTTTATTTTAAAATTTGACTTAAAAAATTTTTTTTTTTAAAAAGTGGGCGTGGTAGTTCTCCGATTTTGCAAATTTTTTATTAAGCATACATATAGTAACAAGAGTAACGTTCCTGCCAAATTTCATCATGATATCTTCAACGACTGCCAAATTACAGCTTGCAAAACTTATAAATTACCTTCTTTTAAAAGTGGGCGGTGCATGACCATTGTCCAAAATTTTACTAGTTTTCTATTCTGCGTCATAAGTTCAAACCACCTACCAAATTTCATCGCTTAATCCGTATTTGGTAATGAATTATCGCACTTTTTCGATTTTTCGAAATTTTCGATATCGAAAAAGTGGACGTGGTTATAGTCCGATATCGTTCATTTTAAATAGCGATCTGAGATGAGTACCCAGGAACCTACATACCAAATTTCATCAAGATACCTCAAAATTTACTCAAGTTATCGTGTTAACGGACAGACGGACGGACGGACGGACATGGCTCAATCGAATTTTTTTTCGATACTGATGATTTTGATATATGGAAGTCTATCAGACCAATTCTAAATATTCTCGCGGAATTTTTTTCTCGCGGATTTTTTTATTCCCGCGGAAAAATTCCTCCAATTCTGTTCTCCTAGGGAGAATAATAATTGGGGAATAGGGATTTCGAAGTCAGCTGTTTTGTCAATTGAAATTTCGTTGCACATTTCTTCTTTTGTTTAAAAAATTTAAAAGTTCAATCACTGTTCCAAATTTGTTGGAAATTAAGAAATAAAATATAAACAATGCACAGTATTTATTGCATTTCATGTGGTATTCACTGAAATGAGTAATGAATTGATGCCACAGCAACATCAACAGCGGAACATACGAAGAAGACGGCCGCATAATACAAATCGGCTGGAGTTGCCTGCTTTCATTCAGCAAGGCAATTTTCTGGCGGCCAAGTTGAGTTGAATTCGTCCTTTGCCATATGCCAAAATCTATTTAAGCCTTATTAAAAAATCCTTGCTCAATTTCTGGATGGCTGCATCAAATATGTATACCAAGAGCTCTACCGTTGCTTATGATATACTTTTCGACTTAAAATAAAGAATATTGTGGTTGTAGTTGTTGTTGTATTAACAGTGAGAATATTGTGGTAAAATGTAAATACATATTTTAGCACACATTTGTACAAATAAGTGTTCTTTCTTAAAAGAACCAATTTCCTTTAACTAATTTGATGCATTCCCTTTAAATTCACAAGTGAAAAAACTCCTATGAAATGGCAGAGAAATCTCCATCTCCCTCACATTCGTAATACCTACTTTTCTCCCATAACCTGTTTCCGCTTTTTCGAACATTGTTCAGAATAGGAGGAAAGGGAGAAGTGAAAAAACTCACAAGGAATTTTTATTTAGAATACGAGGAATCCGAGAAGGGAAAATACTCGCACTGAATTTTGGTTTAGAATTGGGATGTATATCTATCTCGATTCCTTTATACCTGTACAAGCAACCGTTATCCAATCAAAGTTAATATACTCTGTGAGCTCTGCTCAACTGAGTATAAAAATGGCAAAAACCCCCTTATCTGAATGATCGGTTGTATGGGATATATATTATATATATCTCCGATAGAAATTATTTTTACAGGAAATCTATGATATATTAGAATAAATATCGGCAAATTTAACGTTTTTATATTGGAAATTAAGGGAGAAATGGCTGAAAATATTTCTATCTGAACGTTGTATGGGATATATGCTATATATTTTTCCGATCGAAGTGATTTTTCAAAATATCTTCTATGATATATTAGAATATATATCACCGAGTTTCACGTTTACACTTTCTAAATTGCGGCAGGAATGGCCAAAATCGTCTTATCTGAACGATCGGTTGTATGGGAGATATATGTTATAGTGGTCCGATCCTAGCGGATCCGACAAATGTCTAATACAATACAAAAATACATCCTTGTGCCAAATTTCATTGAGATATCTCAAAATTTGAGGGACTAGTTTGCGTTCAAACAGACAGATGGACGGATAGACGGACGGGCAGACGGACATGGCTGTATCACCTCAGTTCGTCGCCCTAGTCAATTCGGTTTACTTAATGGTGAGTCTATCTTTTATATTTCTCAACGTTACAAACATCGGACCAAGTTTAGTATACTATTTCATGTTCATGAAAGGTATAAAAAAATCCGACCAACCGTTTTTTAGATATAGGTTGGTCGAAAAATCGACCGCTGGCCGAAAACCTAGTATGCAAAAAAAAAAAGCTCTTTTATGAAAAAAATTTAGCACACAAAGTCAATTTTAATTCATTTTGTTTCAAGTAAAAGTATTTTTTGATGTGATATTGATAAATTCTTCAGCTTAAAAATTTGTATGATAATCATCAAAACAAATAGTATGTATATAAATACTGCATTTTTTGCCAGTAAAAATAGTCTGTTTTTTCCATATCTTACATCGCCGATACTTGTTTTCAACGCTTTTCATGACGGCGTGTTCTCTTTCGTTAGTACGAGGAAGATTTGACGGATGACGTATATCTACATCTTCATCCTCACCCTTAACCTCGTCTCGTTATTGTCGGAAGTCCATAATTCGATTGTGACTTTGGAACGAAAATCAATTTGTGAAAGTGGTTTCGTCTTTTCGATTTTTGATACCATACAGTGGAGCTTCCATGCATTGACCATTGCTTTACCAAGAGCGTTTGTCCATATTGGCGACCACGATTTCTTTTCTCGTAAATATATTCTGTAATTTGCCACCGCATTATCATAAAGGTCCACACCGCCCATGCCGTGATTATACTGTTGAATAACTTTTGGCTGTGGGATAGTGATAGTCTGTTTTTGCTTCCGACAATACTTTTTAGCGGAAACAATTGGTTCGACTGTGGAATTATTAGTTATAGCATTGACAACGGCATTATCGTTCCACCAAACAGTTAATATTTCTTGGTTACCATCCAGTTGCTGGTCAAATGTTCCACTAATTTCTTTTTCTAAATTCCTCAACGGACATTTGTCCATTCTATTTTCGCTAATAGTACCAGCTGCAACAAATCGACGCTTATTTAAAAGGCACATAAGGTGGTATGAAGAGAAAAGATTATCAAATTACGTAATGTGGCACTCAGGATCAGATACATTTGAAAGTAATTCTAAGACAGTTTGTTCGCCTAGGCCAATACTCTGATTATGAGGGGTTGCTGCACCACAGTACAATGAACTAGAAAGTAAGTATCCACTTTCAAAGCATAAGCACCATGACTTGAATCCAAAACGAATTCGGTTTTCGGAGAATATGGCTAGAGATCCAGAATTGCATAAACCTTTTGTTGAGAGCGTCAGTAAGAGGGCAAACCTTGGCAAATAGGTCTTGTTATCAGCGAGACGAAAGAACTATTTCATTTTTTTTTAAACTAATTGCGACTCATCGCCTGTTTCACAATTGGAACCCCCATGTCTGGTCGAATAGACCAATAGTGGTCAATACGTGGTAAAGTATGGTACCCCGAGAGGTACAGATTCCAATAAATCTACGTATTTCAAAAACTTCAAACACAAAAAGTAGACAATTAGAAATTTCGAAAGCAAAAGCAAGTATATCTTCAATATCGTGAGGATGCTCACTTGCACCTCTTTTAATAATAAAAAGAATATTGATATATTTTGTTCCACCCTACTTGACGGTTTCTGGCCAGCGGTCGATTTTTCGACCACTAAAGTTTACGCACATGAAAAGGTTAGAATTATTGCAATATTCATGTGACACTTTTTCGTATCTTTCAATTTCATCTTTTTTCTTCACAATAAATTAGTAATAATTTTGCGATTTTTTGTTTATCCTTATTTTTTTATTGCACAAAAAGCACTTAGAAATAGTGATAATTTAATTCTTTTACGAAAATCCACAATTTAATATTTTTTCTAACAAATCTTTGTTTTATGAACTAGCTAAACTCTAAATTTTCTAGTCCTGAAAACGTATCAATAAATTAACACTTAGTTTCAGAAATATGAGAGTACAAATTTGGTGGTCGAAAAATCGACCAGTGGCAGCGAATGGGTTAAACAGCAACGCTACACTTACAGAGCTGGCATAGTATATGTATGTGTGTATGCATGTATGCATGTTTATGTTACATTGGTGAATGAGAATACATGTCCGTGTACGAGCTCATCATCTCAGTGTACAACAAATTTTGACGTTTATTGTCTAAAGTTAAACGAAGGATTTATAGAAATACTAAGCATTTCGTCGTCGTTGGAAGCTTAGATGAACTAAAGTATTCACGAGAAGCATACATACTTACATACATACATACTTGCATACGCACACACAATCATAGATACTGCTGCTGCTATCCCTTAGTTGGTTGGCAACATAAACTTGGTTGACTACTTGCCCGCCGTCATCTCTTTTGATGACTTGTCTTTAGCGGCTCAGAAAGTAAATCTCACAGTTCGTAGTTGCTAAAATCGAGCCTTACCAAAAGCAAATAACTGCTGGCATCACCAACTAAACAGGCAGTTTCAGTCAGTCAACGTAGGATACGCAAGCATCTGTGTGCTCTAGTGCCATTCTCCCACTGTGTAAAAGTTCATATTTGATTGTTGTTGGTTAAGTTTACATTGGGCGGCGTAGATTGTTGGGTGTCGCTTTGGGTATTGTCGATGTTGAATTGTTAAATCATGATGGTTGATGTGTCTGGTTGGTTGGTTATGCTGATTCTCTGTTCGTACTTAGTTGGTGGCCTAGTCGCATGGTTAGTTTGGCTTATAATCTTAAAACAACACATCTTATTACTTTTAATTTTATCCTTTTTCCTTATTCTCATGATTGTTCTGAGTTATTTTTGGCACATTAGTTGGCTTTCATCCGCAGTATTCTGTTGAAATTTTTTTTGTATTCTCTTATTATATTTCTTGCAATTGTTATTGCAGTTGGTTAATGCAAATTTAAGACAAACATCCTGATATTTACTTTTACAGTGAAATTCGAATGAATACGTTTATGAAAAGCTGAGGTTTTTAAGTAAAAAATGTTGTTTGTACAACAATACAATGATTGATTGATATGAATTGTTTATGTTGGTATAGTGCATACTAGAATTTTGCATTTTCCAACAAGGTAACTTGAAAAAGTATAGTTTGCCTTTACAGGAAGCGAGACGTTCGTACACGCGCTTGAACGTGCGTACTTGGCGACAAAGTACCTCTCCCACGAAACTGCGCTTACTTTCATGTCCACTCCAATAAATGTTTTAACGTTTTTTTTTTTTTTTTCATGTTGCGTCCATCACATGTCCTCGATGGCAGTAATACACCTTTTGCCTTCATAAGGACATCAACTAGCGGGGCATATGCACCAATCCCATTAAGGGAAAGGACATTCCAGGTGAACACCTTCAAATCATGGTCCTTTAAATTGTCAATTGCTGGCCAACATATTAGGGGAGTTCTCTTATACGTAGCATTTTGTTAATTTTCATTGGAATGTGGTTTTACGTGGCGGATTCTAAGCCAAACACACAACCAGCTCCAAAGGACGAAACAATTACTTCCACGTTTATATAGCGAGAGGATTGATCCCGCTTGCAGCCGCACCTTAAGTCCCCAAGTTAGTCCTTAAACCGATTATGTCAGAGTTGTCGCCTAATCACACAAGCCCACCACTAAGCGGCTGTTCAGAGGCTACCCAGAGGATACTCTTCCGGAAGTGATTGGCAGTAGCGAGCTGCTTGAAACACAAGTAAAAGAATAGCTCTGGTCGTTCCTTGGTGAATGGTGGTCAGAAGATTTCCCTTTCCTTTGCCTGGGCAAATAAAGGTTTATAAACTTGTCGATTAGTGATAATGCAATATTTTATTAAAACAATAGTCGATTATCAGAGATTTGCAATGAAAACACACCGATTAAGAAAATATTCATATTTTATTTGGAAACATAAGAATGCGGAGACATCCAGTAAGTTAAGAGTGATATGGAGAAGAAGGCGCTGCCTTGGAGTTTCCACTCGCATTTTTATTTCTACTTCGAAACCTCATATAGAACGCTACCAGTTTTAAGTGGTCTAGCATAAATTCTTCATAACATGCGGTATAAAATATGACATTTGTATGGGAGAAGCTACATCCAGTTTTCCTTTACACAATTCTCTGAAGCTAACCTCATGTTAGTTTTCCACAAATTTCTGTTGTAATGGCACCTTTCTCAAACTCAACACATCAAGCACACATCAGCTGATATCGCGAGCACGGGCAAAATGCAACCCAGTGCGTGAGTGGCTCGGCCATTATATTTTCGGCAGCAAGAGCGGACACATCTTTTTTACAAATTATTAAACTTACGTCTTAGCTTGTAACAAATTGTAATTTAAAAGTACAATAAAATCATAGAGTGCTTCAACATAAAATTTAATAAAAACTGTTAAATAAAGCAACCTAGTTGAAATCCCAACGAAACCAGAAAAACCATCTTTCCGTTTATTGAGCGCCGGCTACAGACCAGCAGGTGTATTTGGAGACAAGCTGCAAGGCTGCAGCTCCCGCTGTCAGGAAGACAACTTGTAAGTAATTATTACCAGAGTAGGCAATCCCCTTGTAAAAGCACGCCGGGGCCTCTTTAATTCATAATAATAAAAAACCATGTATGGCATATATTTGGTACATGGCGACCGTGACATCGAGGCTGCGCCACGCGGCGTACAAAATGGCGGATTTGCCGGTGTCTGTATTTCATAATTTGGCCAACACCGCATCGGTTTCTATATGTTTGAAGGAAGTTCTGAATTTAAAATATCATTAGATACAAGCAGAAATAATTGCACCTAAAAAGTTTTTTTACTACGAAATTCAACAAACAACATCATTCTTCCATGATTTTTACGCCACTTCTATTACATGGCATGTTATAACAACATTTTCCCGTCATCACAACGTCTATTATATGGCAACATCTATTAAATCACAATATTTTTCCTGGCGAAACCTTTTAACTGTTTTTCCCAATATACTTGTGTTTCTTGGCATCTGTACAATGGATCGAGGCAGTTTTCCGTCCGGTATATGTATAAGTATGTATTTCGGTATGTATGTGATAAGGTAGGCATATAAATATATACACATATTTTACATTAAACACATTTCGGTTTTCAAACAATATGAAATTTCTAAATCGCTTTTCAAATTTTCTAAAATTTGTACTATACATTTTTATACATATAATACCACATATATATTTTATAATACACATTTCAACGAATTCATGTGTTTAAATTGCATTTGGAAATGCTCTTGCGTGTAACCCCATACATATTTTTCGGTGATTTTGCAAACGGTACTTTGCGGAATGTGGTAATTACTTATAATATATAAAATATTTTAAATATTTCGGTTTTTGCATATAATTCTAATTGGCATGGTAGAGTGTTACGAATTAGTGCGTTTTAACATATATCATATAATTAATTCGCATTACAATTTTGCTTATTCCTTTGATACTTTTCTTTCCGAACACGTGTTCCTTACCATTTCCTTATCAGTTCCTTGCAAATTCCTTATTAATTCTTTACAAACTCCTTACATATATTACATGATGTCAGGTTCCTTACAAATCCAGTAGTAATTTTCTGAATTTACAATACAGCTCCATTATTCAATTTAACTTCTCATTCCACCTTTCAATTATTTTACATGGGTATGTTAATAAATTTTAAATATTCAAGGTTTCTATGTTTTTGCAATAGGTATCCGCCCTGGAATTCATTAGACCACAAATTAATCAAATTTAAAAATTTCAACTTTATAAATTTAATTTTTCCATATAAATACCCGCTGCGAAACTCCTTATAAATTCCGTATTAATTCCCCACCAATAAGGCGTAAAACCAGCCTTATGAAACCCTTATTAAACCATACTTAATAAATCAATACATTAATTGAGACCGATATGTTCGTCAGTAAATTCGCCATCATATAGTATGTGTAAATACCTCACTAACATACTTAAGAACATAACAAAATCTTCCATTTTCAACGTAAAAGACTCAATCGAGTTCAAAGACAAAATAAAAAAGACATATATATATGATGATGAAAGTCTAGTTTCTTTTGATGTGGTATCTCTTTTCCCTAGCGTTCCAGTAGACCATGCGATGAAAATTATTGAGAATAAGTGGGATTTGATAAAAAGCCACAATTCGTTAACGAAGGACTTATTTCTTGGGGTAGTACGATTTTGCATAAAGGACAACAGGTATTTTAAATTTAGAGACAAAATATACGAACAGCGCTATGGAATGCCTATGGGATCCCCAGCATCGCCAGTCATTGCAAATATTGTAATGGAGAAATTGCTGAACAAATTCATGGAAGATTTTCCACATAAACCACGTTTGCTAACGAAATATGTGGATGATATATTTGCTATCGTCAAAATAGATAAAGTCCAAGGAATGGTGGCCACTCTAAATAGCTACATGAAGTCTATAAATTTCACGTCAGAGGTAGAAGTTGACGGAAAATTACCATTCTTAGATACGATGGTAATAAGACATAACAATAAACTTACATTCAAATGGTACAAAAAACCCACTGCGTCTGGGAGATTAATAAACTTTTATTCCAAGCATGAAAGAAGAGAATCATAGTAAACACGGCAAAGAACTTTGTCAGAAAAGTTCTCTCTATTAGCGACGCATGTTACCATGAGTAAAATGTTGCCCTGATCAAGCAAATATTAACAGACAACGATTTTTCTCTATCTTTAATCAATAGCTACATAAGAGCTTTTTACGCTAAACCGAATACTACTAAGATCAGACAGGATGCCAAGAAAATATTCAAGACAGCCACATACATTCCAGGCTTGTCCAACAGACTGAAGAGCTCAAATATGTATGACCGGGACAAGTTCCAAATAGCTTTCACGTACGACAACACTCTACGACAAATATACAGCAACATGAAAAGCAGGATTGAAAAATACGAGAAATCCAACGTAATATACCAAATTAATTGCAATGGTGACGGGTCCCACTTATGCAACAAAGTATATGTGGGGACAACTAAATCTAAGCTTAAGACAAGGATTTCCGGACACAAGTCGAATATAAAAAAACAGAAATAATAATTTGAACGATAACAAAACAGCCTTAACACATCATTGTAGCGCTACGGGACATTGTCCAGATTTAGACAATGTGAGAATTTTGCAACAAGAGAAGCAATATAATAAGAGACACATACTTGAAATGCTTCATATTATCAATATAGAGAGCGACAAACGGATAAATTTTAAAATAGACACGGAAAATTGTGCTTCGGTCTATAGGCAGCTAATAAGCAGAAACAAAAAAGCGCTTTGAGAGTAATTTGTTAGTTTAATGTCCCACCAATATTCGTATTATAATGTTAGATAACAACAGTTTACCTGTAGCTGATATATGTACATATATATGTATGCTGAGCGCGACGTACAGTTGGAGAAATTTGTACATGGTTGCTTTTGTCAAAATTTGTTTATATTTACGGTATTTATTTGTTTACATTATATTGTTTATATTCGTTTAATATGTAATCTTTTAAAATTAGTCGATCAGGCACAGCCAAGAGTGTGAGTTGTGTTATAGGGATGTACGTAAAATGCACTTTTTGATGTTTTTATTGTTTTGTAATCTTTTTAGTCCTGAGGATGATCTCAGATTGAGGTCGAAATATCGATAAACATAATAAATAAACAAGTATATTTATTGAAAGATATAAAATATTTGGTTTTTATTTATGCGTGGCCTTGAGCTCGAAAAATTTAATAATTTAAATATTGAAGGCCGAAAAACAACAAATAAAAATAAAATTTAGTAAAAACCATTTTAGCCTCAACGGCATTTACTGATCCGAAAGACGTAGTAGCGAAATTAATTGTATAACAAAACAACGAAGTAACTGAGCGTCAGGTTTTAGCTTTACGATCGCGTGCTAACAATACATTCAGAAATTCACGTGGTAGTTATCGTGGTTTTTACCCAAATCACAGCTACACTGGTTATAGAAATAACAGTTCATTTTTATACAATAGCAACCGTAACGGTAACAATAGTCAGCGATATCGATATGACAATAGAAATAGACACCAAAATAGTAACAATAGCAATACACGTGAAAACTTAAATTCAAATCCAAATAATAGTAACAATAGAAGCAACGGTTCAAGATTGTCAAGCGGAAGAGGTAGAAACGCAAACGTTCGCCCTTTAAACGCGAGTGCCCCTCAGGAGCAAACACTCGGGGAGGACGAACTAAGCAGTAAGCGAATTTCCTTCACCAGTAGGCATATACTGTTTAAATTTAAATTATTCAGATTTCATAAAATGACAACTTAACGGGTTACAAAAATTTTGTTCTTTCTTAGTAGATACTCAAGCAGATATTTCCTTAATAAAAATATCATGTCTAGACCGTAATATTTCATTAAATACAAACGAAATTATCAACATTACCGGTGTAACTTCAAATTCAGCTTCGACTTTTGGTACAATTACCGTAAATTTAAAATTTTCAAACTTTTCTCTTAAATATTCTTTACATGTTGTAAATGAAGACTGGCATATTGGGTAAAGATTTTCTGAAAATTAACAAATGCATTATTAATTATGAAAGAAACAGAATTTCCTTTTGGGTAGGTAATGGAAAAGTCGCGATACCAATCCTACAAGGAACAGAAAGCGATAGTTTTATCATTCCTCCCAGATGTGAAATATTCAGACTTTTTGATTTACGAAATTCACCCGAGCCACTTTTCGTAGACTCGCAGGAAATTGAAAAAGGTGTTTTCACAGCTAGGTGCATTGTTGATTCAAGTAACCCAATAACTAAACTCATAAATTCCACGGATGATATAAAGTATGTGAAAAGAAACAGAATTCGGACAGAAAAACTTTCAAGCTTCAAGGTTTATACAATTAACAAGACAGAAATAGAAGACAAACGTACGAAACAACTAATTTCGATTTTAAAAAATCAAATACCTCAACATGTTCAAAGTAAATTAATTGACCTTTGCATATATTATGCCGACATTTTCGCTCTTGACATGTACAAAATGACTTTAAATAACTTTTACGAACAAAAATTAGGATTGACAGACAACGAACCGGTATATGTAAAAAAACTATCGATTGCCGTACTATCAACGCGAATAAATAAATCGCCAAGTAAATAAACTGTTAGACAACAATTTGATTGAACCCAGTTACTCTAATTACAATAGTCCTTTGATCGTACTCCCAAAGAAAGATACAAAGGGTCAGAAAGCTTATCGTAGGTGCATAGATTTTCGCGCAGTAAACAAAAAACTCATTGCTGATAAATTTCCACTAGCTAGAGTCGACGATATTTTAGATGCTCTCGGTAGAGCAAAATATCTTTCCACATTAGATCTTTTTTCTGGATTTCATCAAATCCCCTTGTAAAAGCACGCCGGTGCCTCTCTAATTCATTATAATAAAAAACCATGTATGTCACAAATATGGTACATGGCACATAAGTATTTCATACAATCTGCGTGCAAAGCATGCTGAGTATAAAAATAAATGCCACGCGCGATAGCCTCCGAAGAGATTTCAGACCGACCTTCTCTTCGAATTTGCCTCGTGCTCCTTTGTTTTATATTTTCCTTCAAATTGGCGGGATTGCAACTTCATGTTTTACGCCGAATCCGAACGGCAACTGCAAGGCAGACGAGTTCTCACTAAGGGGCTTTTCATGGCAGAAAAACATTCGGAGTGTTTCCAAAATAATTGCCCAGGGGCGAACCTCCTAACGAAAGCCTTTTTCTAATTCAAAAAAGCTTTTTTCTAAATTTTTGATGGTACTTTGTCTGGGGCTTGAATCCAGGAACTTCGGCGGAGCATGCTACGGTGGCCGCCATTCAGAAAATTGGAAGACAAATTCGCAGAAAAAAATAATATTTGTGTTGAGAAAGCTTGCTTTAATAAGAGCGCGTAGAAGCGGTTCAGGTCGCAACTGTCTAAAAGCCAAAAACAAAAAATTTCAAAAGTCGATCTGCAATTTGTTATTAATGAAATTCCATGTAAAAGAAAAATAAATATATAATAAAATTATTCCAAATAAAACGAAAAAGTAACTGCTGTAAAAGCTCTCAAGCCTTCGCTATTTCTATTATTTTCTTCCACGCAACGCTAAAGAACAACTTTTCCAACTTCACTTACTCATTGCAGCGAAGCATTTGGGGATAAAATGAAAAAAAAAAAATAAATAAATAAATAAAATGTAAAAAAAAAAGTGAGAAGCTATAATTGAATTCTCTACGCTCATTTATTAATCTGATCTCGATCGAAAAATTAAAGTATTTAAAATATTTTGCTTACTTATTGCCAACAACAACAAAGTTTTACTTTATAAAAGACGAACGGTTGTACAACGCCCCAATGTAAGCAGTTAAACTTTGCAGATAAGTTGAAGAAGCTCTGTGCCGGTGGAATAATATAACGGCTGAGCGTACGACGAAGTTGACTTTATCAACTTTGTTTACTTATGTTTTGCATGGGCCGCGAGCTTGTTAGCTTAGGGACGGGATAAAGCGAGGATAGCAGGCATTTGAGTGAAGAAATGGAATCATACAAACACTCACGCTTCTGTGTTGGCTTAAAGTTAACTTACTGCAAGGTGTAGTGAGTTCTACAAGAACCTCTTTTTAGTTTTTTTCTATTTTGTTATCCTCTGAGGAGTTTTCATTTCACTCGAGAACTTTGCCGCCGTTTTCCACCCTTTGTT
Organism: Eurosta solidaginis; assembly: GCF_040869045.1. Taxonomy (NCBI): domain Eukaryota; kingdom Metazoa; phylum Arthropoda; class Insecta; order Diptera; family Tephritidae; genus Eurosta; species Eurosta solidaginis. The sequence continues at coordinate 29,135,084 of NC_090319.1, forward strand.
GGCGTACTTCAGCAAAAGTTGACAAATTAATGATGTTCATTAGTCGCATTTATAACAAAAATGTAGGGTGTGATGTTGTGTTCAATGCGCAAAGGACAATTTCACAGCGCGGCGCGACTGCAACGGCAGGTGAAAAGTAAAACTTCAACATCAAATTGTGCGAGCCAATTGAGCTAACAATTGTTGTTGGTTGTGCAATCTAAGATTTGTGATTTTATATTAAGATTTCAAGGTTTTATAATAAATGCTTATAAAAATTTATATATACACACATATACATACATACATATATAAACTATTAGGTGACCCATTAAATTTACGTTGCGCTGCTAAAGTTACGCACAAATTTTGTGTAGTTTTGTGCCGCTGGGAATTGAATTCATTACAATGTTAATTTTACATAAATTGTTGGCAATTGTGCGTTTAGTTTGTTGTTACTAAACTGAAATAATAATAAAAAGTTATGAAACATTTAAAGATTGTGTGTGTGTCTGTAAAGCGTAAGATTAATATTTCTTATCCTTTTTGTGTGCCTCGAAACTCGTACAAATAATTGAGGTATACTAAAATAAATTATTGTGTTCTGAAAAGCATTGTTACATAATTTTGAAAAAAAAAAAACTGATTTCTAATTGAATTGAAAAATTGTAACGCAAAACTATTACGATTATTATCGTCAGCTAAATACGACTTTGTTTTTATCGAATCAATGTGGCCTGCGTAATACAATGCATTGCACGATGGACTTAAATTTTGTAAAACTTGTCAGAAATCGATAACCTGAGCAAATTTTGAGATGTTTTATTGAAATTTGGTATGTGTGTTCCAGGACCTCCAAAACATCGTTGAGGTTAGGCTGGAGTACTCTTGGGAGCTTCACATAGACTGATTGTGTCCATAGTCCTCCCAGAAGCTTACTCAACGACCAAACTGAAAAGCCTTTTTGATAAGGCGACATCTATATATCTATCTAAAAATCTTATAAAATAAAGTCGCCATGTGTGCACATAACTTCACACAGAATGCTCCGATTTTAAAACGGTTTTTTGCATTTGAAAGATTAGCTACGTGAGATGGTATAGTTAATATAATTTGAAGATATATATTATAGAGGCGTGGAAAATTGCCGAAATGTAGCAAAAAATCATAAAATTTTTGTTTACACAGCTATAACTCATAAACGGATGGATGGATTTCAAAAATTCTACTTTTCAGCAAAACTTTGAAATATTTACCTTCGATCAGCATCAACCAACTTGTTTAAACAAAAGTAACATTTTTATCAAAAAATGCGTAGGTGTGTTTGTTCACTGTGAACTGTCCGCGCTAATTGCTTTTGAGTGAGGCTTGATGCGACGCATACATACGTACATATATAGCATTCGCTGCGTTATTTAACTTCGGGCGTATGTTTATAGGAATGTATGGATGTACATCACTACATAGTATAAAACAAAGTCGCTTTTCTGTCCCTGTGCCCCTTTGAATGTTTGAATCTTTAAAAATACGCAACGGATTTTAATGCGCTTTTTTTAATAGATAAAGAGTGATTGAAGAGGAAGTAACGGATGAACATATTTGGCTGAAAATTGGTGGAGGGGTAGCTTAGAACCAGGAGACAGGCATAGGCTAATTTTTATCCCGTTCTGGATAGGGTTTTGAGATCAAAACGTGGACGTGGGTAATCCTGGGATATGTTTGTACAATATGGGTATCGAATGAGTACTTTGATATGGGGTATTTTTCGTACCCGCAGGTAACCAGGGTCTCGAGATATAAGCGAAAACGTGGACGCGGGTAACCCTAGAATGTGTTTATAGAATATGGATAACGAATGAAAGCTGTTGATGAGTGCTTTAGTACAGGGTAGTTTTCATACCTATTTGTGAAGGGTCTCGAGATATAGGCCAAAACGTGCATCAGGGTAACACAAGGATGTGTTTTTACATTATGGGTATCAAATTGAAGCTATTGATGAGTGCTTTAGTACAGAGTAATTTTTATACCGCTGGGTGACTAGGGTCTCAAGATATGGGCAAAACCTGGACCCGGATACCCTTAGAATGTGTGTGTAATATGGATATCAAATGAAAGTTGTTGCTGAGAGCTTTAAAGTAATTTTCATTGTGATATTAGATTTAGTTGCATTAACCTGGCAAAACTGATAAATGAGCATACGAAGCCGAAATAAAGACATGAATTAATAATACCCACATAACTATTTGCAGACGTCCTATTCGATTTGCCTAGCTGTAAGGGACGAAGAAGAATGGGAAAAACTTTAGAGAAAAGAAAAGAGAGAAGGAGAAGGAGACTGTGAAAGAGACAGAGTGAGACGAAAATACAGATAGATGTAGCGAAAATACGGAGGGAGGAGTGGATACAAGGATTAAGAAAAAGTGAGGAGGGGGGCAGAGCTAGACCGAAAAAGCTTATTAAAATGTATGGAGATAGACCAAATTTAGGACAGAACAACGTCTGACGGGTCTGCTAGTAGGTTATAAACTAACTGTTCTTAGCAAATACTAACAGCTTTCTACAACCCATGCCACTTGCTGCTTCTAGATCTGATAGCTGTAGTACTAGTCTGCCAAGAGCAGGGCATGAGCACAAAACGTCCTCGATCGTTTTCTTTTCCAACCCGCACTTCATACATCTGTTATCAGCATGTAATGCCAGAAGGCAATGTTCACTCAAAATGCCCCTCATGAGCCTAGATTCGGCTCTTTGCAATGGTTGGTTGGAGCTGTGCTGCCCGGCTATGGAGCCGGGCCCAAGTAGCGCTCAAGGCGCCATTTTGATGCACTTCCCCCGGGCACCAATTACGTTTTGGATTGATATACCCTGCGTATAGTCTTACACAAACCACTTGGTTAGATAAATAAATCTACTGATATCCTTGATTCGGCAGTTTGACAGCGCTCTTAAGTCGCAAACATATAACTGCGTACAGTTCGGGACCGAAAATTCGCGAGGACTGGGCACTCGCAGAGAAAGTGAGTAACCGATTCTTCGGCACCCTCCTGTCTACAGCTCCTATACTTCTCATTGTAGGGGATACCCATTCTATTCGCGTGTGTGCCAAACGGCCACTGCCCTGTAATAGTGGCCGTGATTCTGTATATTTCCTTCCTAGACCTATTTAGTAAGTCATCGGTTCTTTTCTGGATGTAGTCTGGCCATATTAATTTGGTGATTCTACAGGTATCCGTAGAGTACCAATCGCGGATTGTTATTTTCCTTAGATAGGTGAGAATGTCTCTTTTAACTGATGTGAATGGTCGATGCACCGCGACTGCTTCCGTTATGTATAGCGATGGTCCTTCCTTTGCTATTTCATCCGCTTTTTAGTTGCCGTCAATGTTCCTGTGGCCGGGTACCCAGCTGAGAGTGAAAGCTGGCTGGTTGGCTGCTTCACATAGCACCCCCTTACAGTTATCGCGGCTTTAGAGGATGTGTACGGTGATTCTAGCACTTAGAGTGTCGCTTGGCTATCGGGGTATATAACTTCCTCACCGTCTATCCGGTTCTTCAAAAGGAAGATGCAGGCCCTCTCTATTCTTTGCACCCCTGCTTGGAAGATGGTGGCTGTGTTTGGAAGACGGATGGGGATTGAGACCTTTAGTTGGTTGGAGAAGATACCTGCACCGAGGCCGCAGTCCATTTTCGAACCCTCAGTTCATTCAGTGGTGAGTATTGATGAGTGTGCCCAGGGAGTCCTATGCTGAGTTTGTCCATAGGCCTACCTCGCTTCTTACGAAGAGATTGTTGTGTTGTTCTTTGGGTAGCATTTTAATCAGTCTGGAGGACTCGTGAGTGCTTTCTATTGAGGAGCAGAAAGGTTGCCAGAATACAGCCTTCGCTACCCTTTTAGCTTTTTTATATGCTGTGAGCGCCTCCCTATATGGCTGCCACTCCTTGGTTGTAAGGCACTCATTAAACGCCTTTCGTACTGTCGTTCTATGTTTCCTAAGGTCCCCGCTTCACCAGGGTGGGGACTTCTTTTTTACGAATACTAAATTGGGTGCACTTATTGTAAGAGGTAGTTATCGCGAGCTCTACCTTGCCGACTAGCTCATCGAGCTTTTGATGTCGGTTTATGTTTGGTTCGCTTATTTCTAAAGCTGGCATAGTTAGCCTTAGAAATTTATCCCACTTTGTTCTTCTTGAGTTCCAAATTTGATGTCGAAGAAGATCCAGCAGTGGTCCGAGAGAGAGGCTTTGTCTGACACTATCCAGTTTTCCACTAACGCCGGGTCATCGTCGGTTGTTAGATCTAGGAATTCCTCCCAGCCCTGAAACCTGTCTGAACTAGGGAATATAAAAGTGGGTTTGTTGCCGCTGTTGTAAATACTGAGGTTGGAATTAATAATAAAATGTAGAAGTGACTCACCTCTCTCGTTGGTTATGGAGCTGCCCCATATCGTGTTTCTTTCATTGGCGTTGCAGCCGATAACAATGCTGCATCTGCCGCTATTTTTAATGAAGTTTTCCAGCTCTGGGGGTGGAGCCATCCTGTCATGGGCGATGTAGGCCGAGACCGCGTAGATGGCCTGGTTGGACACGCCCTCTAGCTTTACCACTCTTAGGTCTGCTGTGCTGTAATTTGAACATAAGAAAGCATTTATACCTTTTTTGATTAACATGCCTGCTCTTGGCATCCGTTTTGTTGAACAGATTGTATGTGCTAATGTTTAGCCACCTCATTGCCTGATGGGTTTACATGGGCTCTTGGATCAGGCTGATGTTGACATCCTTCGCACCGAGAAGGATTTTAAGATTATCTGTAGCAATTTTAGAGTGCTGCAGATTAATCTGCATTCACTTAGTGTTTTGTTGTGTCCCCGTCCTTGATGTTTGCAATAATAAGAGTAATTTTATTAGTCAAAATTTGCAAGACTAAGACATGATCTTCGATACTTTGCAGTCCTCGCTTGGTTCCCGGCCTTCCCTGCCGATGATGTGCAACTATCACCTTCTTTTAATCTCGCTCAATCTTGTAAGGTCATCTACGGTAAAAGTTTCAAGCACTGCGGCCGTTTTTATCAAGCTGATCCATTTTTTAATTTCTGTCTATTCTCACATGCCCAGAGTCAGAATATATATGTATATTTCTCCCTTTCCCAATTCTTTCCAGCGATTTCTAACACCCCAACACAATTTTAGATGTTGTGCTATGAGGGTTTCTAGGTCTAATTACTATTTCGCTGTCAATCTAAAAACTGACGCTGCTGAAAATTAAGCTATTTTGTACAGTATTTCTACGGCTTTAGTCACGACTACTTCCGCTCTAATCAGCCCCTCTATACGCGCGTTTGTGCCTTGCCTTTGGAGGTTTGGAACCATTTCCTCTAGTCATAGCAGGTTCTATACTATTCTACCATCCCGCCGAATCAAAGTTTGGTAGGGAATTACTTGGTTATTCACGCATCATCTTGGGCATAAAGCTGAGAAGCTCTTTTTATACATATTTCCACCTTTTAAGGGACATCTGTGCGAAAGAATTGCTTCGATCAACTAGCCATTGTTAGTCACTGCTTTGCTACACAATTAGTCCTATCGGAAACAGCCAAAGTCATAGTGTCACCTAACTTTGGCGTATCTTCTCTATGAATATCGTTGATAATAATAATGTTGATAAATTGCCCCTATAACGTCCTTTTACTGCTTTACGTCTTTTAAAGTTGTTGATTTCGAGGTGGTTGCTACTTCGCCATTAGGATCCATTTCTCTCACAGTTTTAGACTCACTTGTCTGGTCATGCTGCTGGCCTGCCTCGCTACCTTAGAGCTTGATCCTTTTTGCCTTTTAAAAGCAGGTTTATCTCCTTCAGTCGAACGTTGCTCTTCATTCAGCCGCTAGAAGCTTCCTTTTTAACGGTTGCATTACTGAAGGTTTATTACAGCAAAATTCTTGAACTGCCTTCGACATAGTTCTACCGCCTAACGGGCCCATTCAAATCACTATCTCTTGAGGTATATTCGGTTCACCACTGCCAACAAGCGTTGGAAAACTCTTTACGCTGCACGGCAGTGCGAGAGAGCTCTCTTAATCCCTCCGCTCCGAACCATTCTCCATTTTGTTTCTCTGTTTAAATTCGTATGCTTTTCTAACACATAGTTCATTGACTCCCCATTACTTTCGCATCACTTTTGTCTTCCTGGGGTATTGACTCGGTTCTCCCCTTCTCAACCTCCTTATTGAAATAAGACCTTGAGTCGGTCATCTTGGTCGTACGACCACCTGCCCAAGAAACTAGGTTCAGCGGCGTATGGTGAATTTGAATTGCAAGCCACAACAGCGTCCCTTACTGTGGGCCATCGTTACTTCTTGTGGCAGAAGGGCTCCGTTGGTGTGCGGCACGGTCGGAACAATGCCCTGAACTAAGGGAACTGGTAGTTCTTGGCCACCGACATCCCGCTGCCTTTCAATTAAGAGGATTGGTGTAGACGCTGTTCCTATACCACTCAGCCACATAGCAGGGTGCTATGGATTTTGTCTAAGCTCATTCACCATCGACAAGGTGCTTAACTTAGTAGGGGATGGAAGTTTATATGTTGTTATATGATTCCTTTATGCCTTTATGTACTACTGCTGTATACTAGATGTTATTAGCTTAAAACATTTTAGATGTGACAATTCTAATGGTGTGGAATGTTTACGACCCAAATGCGTATGTCTCTTTACTTCGAGATGAGTTTGTATATTTTGTTCGTTTTGTTGTGTGAATTCGTTTCGTTTAGCTCGGCTACCATACAATGCAACCAATGAACAAACAAACACTTACTTACATTTTTCGTATTGTTGGACTAAAAACCCTGCTATGGTTTTGCCTTAAAGCAACTTATTTGAATCCCTAATGCAATTTAAAATATTCACGATTGCCTGCGGACTTAGCTGCAAGAAATGTTCTGCCATAAAGAGTTCCTCTTTGAAGCTGTGAATTTATAGAGGAGAATTATAGTTAAAGTGCCGAGTACATTTAGGGGTTAAATATACGTACATATGTACATATGTATGTATATTTAAGTGTAACTAGGTATGTTTGTGGTATAGAAAATTATGCACTAACATATATATTGGTGTTCCATATGCTATTCTATTGAATTTAAATATAAATTTGTATTGATGATAGTGGGCTCTACGGACCCCTATTCTTGCCTAATGAATGCTATAGATTGGGTTCCAAATAATGGAAGCATGTTCTAATATGTAGCGAACCACAATAATGTATGGGCCATTCCTGGTAAACGGATATATCAAAATCCTTTGCGCATCTGCGAAAGAAAGCAAGATTTCTGTAGGCCTTTGGAAGGACATAGCAGATATGGCTACATGTTTTATGCCGACTCCGAGCGGCATCTGCAATGCAGATGAAATTTCACTGAGAAGTTTTTCTTGGTAGAAATACACTAGCAATGTTTGCCAAATCACTTCCGAAGGGGGAACCGCGATTACAAAAACTTATTTCTGATTGAAAAAACTTGTTTCTAAATTTTTATGAGACTTTGCCTGGGATTTGATCCATGGTGTGGCAAGCGGAAAACGCTACCACAACAGCAAAACATATTTTCGCACTTAAGACAAGGTTTTTGGTACGATACCAAACAACCAGACTATTAGGACCGTTTTGTGGGGGAGCGGCATGTAAAGGGGCATTAGTTATACGGAAGAGTTTAAGATCGTCAGCATAGAGAAGTGAACTGGAGTTTTTAAAGCAGAAAGCAATACCATCAATAAAAAGCACAAACAGTGTGGGACCAAGAATACTGTCCTTCTAACCAACGTAAGAGCACATACACTCATGTTTATATAGGAGGATATGATGGGAGATGGCGGCCACAGTGGTGTGATGGTAGCGTGCTACGCCTACCACACCGTATGCCCTGGGTTCGCACCCCGGGCTAAGCAACATCAAAATTTTAGAAATAAGGTTTTTCAATTAGAAGAAAATTTTTCTAAGCGGGATCGCCCCTCGGCAGTGTTTGGCAAGCGCTCAGAGTGTATTTCTGCCATGGAAAGCGCTCAATGAAAACTCATCTGCCTTGAAGATGCCGTTCGGAGTCAGCATAAAACATGTAGGTCCAGTCCGGCCATTTTGTAGGGAAAATCAAGAGGAGCACGACGCAAATTGGAAGAGAAGCTCAGCCTTAGATCTCTTCGGAGGTTATTGCGCCTTACATTTATTTTTTTTTTTATATGATGGGAGACTTTGTAGAAAGCATTCCAGAAGTCGATGTTTATAGCATGTGGAGATAGAAAGTTCAAAGTTCAAAAAACTTAAGGGACAGTAGAGCGTCCAGTGACAAAGCCATATTGGTTGGGTTCAGCAATGTTCTTAACGACAAAACATAGTTTCTCTTTAATATTTTTTTCGAACAGTTTCGAACAAGCAGAAAGCTAAGCAAATGGTTTAAAATTTGAGAAATCATTTTTGTTACCGATTTTGAAAATCGGAGTTATCAAATCTGACCAATTAAGGTGCTACATAATATTGATAAATTGAAACCAAAGCATACAGGTTAGCTTTATAACAAAAGCGCAAATACCATCACTGTCGCATTTCAACGACGGTCTTAGTGTGAACATTACATTACTACCATCGAGTTCAGAGATTGCCAGAGAACCAAAGTCTAATCGTTCAAAAATACTAGGGAGCACACTCGGAACAACAGTTCCTCCAAGTTGGATTTAAAGAAATCCGAGAAAAATTCAAATAAATTATCCAGAGACTGGGAGCATTTTACAAAAAGTTTGTGCAGCATATTTAATTGTTTCACATTGTTTATATATTGATCCTTTATAAGTCTATACAGCTTATTATATTGTTGGCCTATTGTGGCGAATGTTAGCAGTTGTACACATCACTATGCTGCTACTAAATAAATACACAGCAAGAGTAAAGCAAGCAGCCACACGTATGTAAATTTATGTAGTCAGCAGTTAAGAGCAGACGTTTTTACACAAACTTAGGAGAAATGGACGAACGAGGTTAGCGAGAGTATAAAAGCAGCGCAAGCTGAGGAATAATAAGTAAGTTTGATTTCAAAACGTTGAAAGTGAAGTACGCGAGTAAATTAAATGTGAAATACTCTGACCATAGTAGTGTTGTATATTAAGAACATTTTGCTATACTGAATATTTGAGTTATTTATTCGAAAGTTCAGAGATGCGAACGTTAACAGAAGCTGCAAAATAAACATGATGTCTGTCATTATTCGTTACAATATTGATTGGGTCTTTTTTTTTTTTTTGGTTTTTCAGAGTCTCGTCGCACCAAGCTGCTTATGTAGCCTTGGACCAAAAAGAATTACCATGAAATTACAAATATTAGTCCGCTAAGATAAGAAGTAATCACAGCAAGCACTGACGTCGTAAGAAGTAAATATTATTTAGCTGCTCAAAATTTTGTGTGCGGAAAGTAAAAAAAAAGTATCCACATGAGTAGCAGTGGGTATCGCATCAACGCACGGATAACATTGGTGGGTGTTAAAATGTGCTTGTCCTTGAAGTCTTGCCAAATAAAATATCAGTTGAGAGCTTATGAATGGTAGTAATTAAGCTATGTCCTAGAAAACTTCTAGTATTTGCTAAGAGGAGGGACTAACTCTATAACATAAGACCTGGTGCTTAATTGTAGTAATTCCGTTGGTTAGGTTAGGTTGAACTGGCCGGTCCATGAGGACCTCACAAAGACTGATTGAGTCCGTAGTGTTACAAGAAGTTTGTTTTAAAAACCAAAGTGAAAAACCCTCTCAAAACCCAGGACCTATGTTATAAAATAACTGCGTCCTCTTGGCAAATACTAAAAGCTTCCTAGGACTTAAAATACTTGCTGATTCTAGATCTGACAGCTGTATCACTCCTAATAGCTGGAGTCTTAGCCTGGCAAGTGCAGGGCACGAGCACACAACGTGCTCGATCGTTTCCTCCTCCAAACCGCACTTCCTACATCTGCTATCACTGACCAGAAGGCAGTGTCCAGTTCTCTCTTTTTAATGATATAAGCAACTTTGTTAGTCTAAGGTTGTAAAACCTACACATAATCTTCGACACTTTACAGCCCCGCGCTTGAACCCACGCCTTTCCCGCTTGGTCGATCATGTGCACCTCTCTCCTTCGCTTAATCTCGCCTAGTATAATTCGGCGTCTACGCAAGCTTCAAGGGATGCACCCTTTTTAGCTAGTTAGTCCGCTTTTAAATTCCGTTGGGACGTCGAACAAATTCCACAAACATTATGGGCACATTCAGTTGACGGAAAGTGTTGATTAACCGGCTATTTTTTCTGTTTTGTTTGTTGATAATTTAATTTATTGTTCTGTAATTTGAATTTAATTTTGTACGCATATTTGGTGAAACTTTCTGTTAAAACATTTTATTCTTGTATCTTATTGTAATGCATCTGGGTACACAATAGTTTTGGTTTATTCGTTCGGTGCAAAGATAAACAAATATTTTGGTGTTCCAACTCTAGAGCAAGCAACATATAGCTGGCCATGGGAAAAGCACGGAATCTCTAAATTTAAGCCTGCAACAGAAAGCGATTGTCCTTGTGCTTTGTTGATTGTAATTGCAAAAGCAAGGCGTACAGGAAACTGTAAGCGCTGAAAATTGAATGGCAAATCTGTAGGAATCATTGGGAATCGTGGTATGAGCACATCTTCACCTTTGCTTTTACCGCTGATGATTGTTGCTTCGATTACATTCGGCATTAGTTTCTAAACGCAAAGTCTGGTTCCATTGCACAATTTTGGTGAGTTTAAATTCCGAAAAAGCATGAGTGGTGAGTCAATTTTCAAAGTTGATATATGCGCAGGCATTCCTTTTGCATCTAAGGAGTTTATAAATTTATTTGGATAATTCACAATTTTATCTTCATCTGCAACTGTGTCGATCGATTTATATTTCGTCACTTCACTAGGAAATTGGTTTTGAATGCGATCATTGATTTTGTTGACATGATCATTTTTGGGAGCTAAGATAGTTCGTTCGCATAGTCACAAAATACAAACATTTAAATTTAAAATTGTTAATTCTGAAATATGAAAAACTTTCGTCTTAATCGAAGGAAGAGGTAGAGCCAAATTTTGGCGATGACTGAAGTATGGCAAACACGTTTTCATAGGGAACACACACACAGAATTTGATTTTTATAGAAGATTAAATAGACTGAAGCTAAACAATTTTTTTAACGGCGGCAGATTACTAAACGTCCAAAACGCATAACAGTCAAACTCAACAATGCAGTAAGACTTTAGGTGTTAAAATAACTTAAGTTTGTACGGCAGCCATAGATTTTCCCATTCCACATTTTTCTGGAGGCGTTAGGACTTAACGTCACATAGCTCCTTACCAATTTTCATTATCCTACAATTACGACATCCAGATATATGCAGTATAATATATTCCATTTGTATGGGAGGTGCCACGCCCCCTTTTTCTCAATTCCATATTTGCTTGGTGGTGTTAGGGATTGTCCTCATATAACTCCTTACTGAATTTCAATGTTCTGGCATGTATACCTTCAAAGTTATGCATTACTAAAGATTCCATTTGTATGGGAGGTGCCACGCCCCCTTTTTCTCAATTCCATATTTGCTTGGTGGTGTTAGGGATTGACCTCATATAACTCCTTACTGAATTTCAATGTTCTGTCATGTATACCTTCAAAGTTATGCAGTACCAAAGATTCCATTTGTATGGGAGTTGCCACGCCCCTTTTATATATAGAAATTATTTTTAGCCTAAAACCTTCCCGTTGATCGAAGGAACCTATCACCAAAATTTGGGGATGATTGAAGTGTGGGAAATACGTTTCCATAGCGAATACACACACACACAGAATTTGATTTTTATATATATAAATATATTTATTGACAGTTAATACATTTAGAAATATCAATACTGTGCTCAGCACAAACGGGTTTTTTACATATAGAGCAGATTTTTTTTGTTGAACGCCGTTTTTTACAGAATGAGCAATTCCCATTGTGCTTACGTAGTTCACTATTATCTCTGCTGAGATCTTTACGGGTATTACCCGAACTTGACGGCATCTCATTAAAATTCAGTTATTGCTGAATCATGTCTACGATTCCATTTTTTGTGCTAAAATTGCGATATATAGTTGGTGAGTTTGACCGTGAAAGAATTGATGGCATAGCAAGACACCTTACTACAATGGTACAAAACTGTTCATTTCAAAGCTGTTTATATTTTGGAATTCAAATTCAAATTCAAAATTTGGATGCCGAGCTAATTTATATCTATATACCCGGGTAGGTACGTATTGGCAATAAGGTTTTAAGTCAAAAAATGCCTGCCACGCAGTCCATATAATTATTTTTTTTTTTTTTTTAATTATAGCTATTGAATACTTAAAAAAATCCAAGAAGTTTCAAAAGTTTCCACAGTAATTAGAAAGTTGTCATACGTATTTGAAATATGAAAATCATACCAGGGTATGTCGTATTGACATAAAGGTTAAATACCGTACAATTTAAGCTCTCAAATAGCAATCAAATATTGATATGAATCTTCATCCTTTATAGCAAATCAATCACTTACAAAGTTTACATCTAAATATATTACGTCGTAGGTAAAAATATTGAAACGAAAGCGAAATGAAGAAGCCAATCCCAAGAAGCTCTCCTCATCTGTTAAGATGAAGTATGCCAATTAATTACGCTGACAGCTATTTATATTTGCTTACTTAACTAAATTTGAAAAGTGCTCTTTTGAATGAAATTCCCTTCATAAATGAATTTTGAAGTGCTCTGTATTTATTTAACCAGTTGGCTATGAATGAAAATGCAAATATTTTGTATATTTTAAGTAACTGCAGAAGATATAATTGCTATAAAATGCTCATTTGCTTGAGAAATGTATGTATGTAAATATTATGTAGGTACCTTAAATTGAGGGAGAGGTTTATTAAAAGCTCTCAGCAGTTAGAGAAATTTGCGCTGGGCGGATATGCAGGTATAAAGTATATAATTTGACAATTTGTTTTTATGACCCCGATTATTCTATATTTAATTGTAGCTATATTTATATATATTTGTATATTTAATTGTAGCTTTTAGCCAATTATTCACGTAAATAGACTTTTTCTAGTAGTCAATTACTCAGAGCTTCAACAATATAAAAGAGGTGATTTTTCATTTTTAATTCGACTTCAGCTGCCAGATGTCATGGTTGTAAACGAAGTTTTATGACTTACGACTAACGTGTGCACCAACAATTGAGCCAAATGAAACTGGAGCTCAGACACGCTGCACATAGGTAGATTTTAGACATTTTGGCGGCCATAATTGAATTTCTGAAAGTTGCCACAATTACAAAAAAAAAGCACTCCCATAGTTTAAGAATAGAAGGGGGAACAATAATTCTACCCCTTCCCATCCAACGCATACCTGGCGTTAGCTGTCAAGTAATCGGAATTTAGCTATTTCTGAAACGCGTGTTATGGTTTTTTTTGTCCTATGTGAAATCGTTTGTTTTAACGTGAATATTTTAAGTTTTAAGTCAATTGAATTGAGTAATTGTGATGGATTCTGATATTTCAGGTAATTAGTAACATTATTAATGGTGTTTGTGATTTTTAATTGTTATAAATTGATAAAGAACCTATTTTATTTAGGATGTTAAAAAATTTTTTTTTGTTTTTTTGATTTTTGGAGTTCAAAACCAGTTTTGTTATGTTTCCAAGTCCGTCCAAGTGAAAATTAGTTTTGAACATGGTACTTGGCACAATTATCTTGCCAACTGCATTAAATTTAGCCGCAGATACTTGCATATAGGTGACTAGATAGAGGGTTTGATACACCCTTGTTGCTGTACAACATGAAAAGTAGCCCACTGGGCAGACATTTTTTAGTGTCACACAGTGTAATATCTATTTTTTCAACATAACCGATTAATTACACAAATTATTATAATTTTTCATTTATTGAACAGTTTTAAGAAGATGTAGGCAATAAAATATTTTTGGCCACCTAAAACTTGAAAATCTACCTATGTGCGTTGTGTCTGCACTGAGTTGCATTGAAAATTCTCCAACTTTTAAGCAATTTTTTCATATCCTAAAGCTGAATAATATAATTGAAATCTATTTCAAAAAAAAAAAAATAAAAATAAAATAAAAATAAATCGGACTTTTAATTTGTGAAGGTAAAGGCTGATCTCACTGCTCTACATTAAATGTGATTAACGGTGCAAGAAATGAAGTCGACAGGTCCTCGCAAATACTCGAAGCTCTTTTCGACCCATCCAACTTGCAGCTTATAGATCTAATAGCAGTTTCGCCCCTAACGACGGCTTATCTTGTACCGAAATTAACCAGAGGCTTATTGGACAGCCACGATAAGCTTAATGGTATTCTAATATTTTGTTTTTAGGCTATTTGACCTATTGTGGGTTCCAGTAGGAAATAACCCACAATAGATCAAATAGCCTAAAAACAAAATACTAAAATTTATTAAAATTGACCAGAATAACCCAAATACTTAATGGTATTCTATTTCAATGTCCCTTTCAGAGACTCTAGAAATTTTCAAACCACTTTTATTAACCAATTTTTTTTCTCGAACGTTGTGGCAGCGTACTGCCCTCAAGTGGCCCGAAGAAACCAGGCTAATCCTGTTATTTTTTATACTCAGCTGAGCAAAGCTCACAGAGTATATTAATTTTGTTCGTAACGGCATAAACTAATCAAGATAGATATAGACTTCTATATATCAAATTGATCTGTGTGAAAAAAGAAATTCATTTAGCCATGTCCGTCCGTCCGTCCGCCCGTCTGTCCGTTAACACTATAACTTGAGTAAATTTCGAGGTATCTTGATGAAATTTGGTATGTCGGTTCCTGGGCACTCATGTCACATCGCTATTTAAAATGAACGATATCGGACCATAACCACGCCCACTTTTTCGATATCGAAAATTTCGAAAAACCGTAAAAGTGCGATAATTCATTACCAAAGACGCATAAAGCGATAAAACTTGGCTGGTGGGTTGACCTTATGGCAGAGAATAGAAAGTTAGTAAAATTTCGGACAATGGTGTGGCACCGCCCACTTTTAAAAGAAGGTAATTTAAGAGTTTTGCAAGCCCTAATTTGGCAGTCGTTGAAGATATCATGATGCAATTTGGCAGAAACATTACTCCTGTTACTGTATGTGTAACAAATAAAAAATAGCAAAATCGGATTACGAACACGCCAACTTTAAAAAAAAAATTTTTTCTAAGTCAAATTTTAACAAAAAATTGAATATCTTTACAGTATATGAGTAAATTATGTCAACATTTAACTACAGTAATGATATGGTGCAACAAAAAACAAAAATAAAAGAAAATTTCAAAATGAGCGGGGCTCCGCCCTTTTTAATTTAATTTGTCTAGAATACTGTTAATGCCATAAGTCGAACAACAATTTACCAATCCTTGTGAAAGTTGGTAGAGGCATAGATCTATGTTGATAACTGTTTTCTGTGAAAATGGGCGAAATCGGTTAAAGCCACGCCCAGTTTTTACACACAGTCGTCCGTCTGTCCTTTCGCTCGGCCGTTAACACGATAACTTGAGCAAAAATCGATATATCTTTACTAAACTTAGTTCACGTACTTATCTAAACTCACTTTATGTTGGTATAAAAAATGGTCGAAATCCGACTATGACCACGCCCACTTTTTCGTTATCGTAAATTACGAAAAATTAAAAAAATTCCATAATTCTATACCAATTATGAAAAAAGGGCGAGTGAGAGTTATAATCTTTACACAAACATGGAAAAGGCTCGTTTAGCTGGAAATTGCTTCTGCATTGTTTAAGAATTATAGGTTTGGGCTTGAAATCGATCCGCTTAAAAATCTAGCCATAAATAGTACTCCTAGCATTTGTCTACGACTTGCATGGGTAGGAAGATTTATTAGTTTTAATCGATTAGTGTAAGGAGGAAGATTATACGGAGAGTCCCATTGAAGATTTCTCAAGGCGAAAAGTAAAAACTGTTTTTGAATTGATTCTGGTCTATCCACATGAACTTGATAACGCGGATTCCAAATTATCGATGCGCATTCTAATATCGGCCTCACCAATGATGTAAAAAGGGTTTTTGTAATGTAAGGATCACTAAACTCTTTTGCCCGTTTTTCACAAATGCTAAAACTCCTCTCGCTTTATTGACTGTGGCATTATTGTGAGGGTTGAAACTAAGTTTGCAATTCATTGTAACCCCCAAGTCGACAAAGACATCAACGCTTTCCAGAGTTTGGCCATTAATTGTGTAAGAAGCTGGCTGTACGTTTCCACGTGAAAAACACATGAATTTACATTTTTCTATGTTGAGCGGCATAAAATTTGCATTACATCAAGTAACTAAATAAATTAAATCCGCCTGGAGTACAGAACGTTCTTCAACCGACGCGTATGACTTAAAAAGTTTTACGTCATCGGCATAAATTAAAATTGTAGAATATTTTATAGTTGTGGAAATATAATTTATAAAGAGCAAAAACAGAATAGGACCGAGATGGCTGCCCTGAGGCACACCGGAGGGAACATCGAAGATATTCGAACAAATGTTTTTAAAAACGACCCCTTCAGTTCTACCGTAAATATAGGAGCCGATCCAGCGAGTTAGGCCAGGTTGAAAACCATTGTGCTAGTTTGGGTACATTTTAAATAAAGTGCTGGCGCCAGTTTCAGTTTTCAGGTAGTCAGAAAAGTAGTAGTTAAATATACATTAAACAATAAGTGAATTGATTTTGATGCTTATGTATTTATTTGCTGATTTTCATAAAATACCCATCTGAGGGACAGCTTTAAGGTCGGTATATTCAGTTAAGCAAAAAAAAAAAAAAAAAAATACACATTTTATGTATCTGGCAATCAGCATTAACACAAACAACAACATCAGCTTTGGAATCCAGCGAAGAACCACTTTGCGATTAAACGCTACTTTGGACTAAGTAGGCGATTGAAAAGTAAAAACCTCTCTCGGCAAACGAAAAGCATGCTCTTATAAGTCACTTATCGCACCCGTACTGCTATATGGGGAGGAAGCATGGGCCATGACAATATCAGATAAAGCGGTTCTGGAAGTGGTGGAGAGAAAAGTTCTTCGACGGCGAGTACCGAAAAAGATTTAATTATGATCTATACGAGCTTTACGCAAATATCAACATAATCCAAGGAATTAAAACTTAGCGGCTACGCTGGCTAGGCCATGCTATGCGAATGAAAGATGATGCTCTGGCTTAGAAAATATACTTATCAGAACACGGCTATGGAAGCAGAGAAACAGTGAGACCCAACTACGCTGGAAGAACCCGGTGAAAAACGATTGAAATTCATTTGGTGTGATCAACTGGAGCCAGTTAACTCAAGGAAGAAGGGACTGGTATGGTAAGTAAGAGTATTCGATTAATTTTATTGCTCTAGTTAGTTAAAATCTAATAAATGCACATAATCGATTTGGACAGACGAAGCATCATTCTTTAAAATGGCCCACACACTTAGCATGGGATAAGATTTAGGATTTAGATGTTTTATCATGACGTTAGTATCATCTTACATGCAGCTCATATCGAAGACCATTGTCGATTAGAAGAGCCCAAAGTAAATCTAGTGTACCTCTTTGAGATTCTCTAGGTGACAAATTAAACAAATATCTTTTGCACTGGATAGGAAGGTTGAGATGACCGGTCTACGTGGCCCTCACTTAGAGTGCATGAGCCTATAAGATGCTTAAAAAATCCATTTTAAACCGGTTTAAAAAAAAAAAATACAACCGATATGTGAGCACTGTACCACATTGCGTACATTAGTTTAAAATGCTGAAAAATATTGTTTTCCTTTTTTCTTTTTGTCATTTATATTAAATCTCTTCAAATTGTTCATTTAAAAATATTTAGACAAATTTTTGCAGTTTTTCTTTGACCACTAATGGGTTAAAGAGAATGGTACCAAAAAAGGATCTATCGCATAGTTGAAACTTTTAATACTCAGCTGAGCAGAGCTCACAGAATAAATTAATTTTGCTCGCGCTACGGTACCTCGTAACGGCATAAACTAATCAAGATATATATAGATTTCTATATACCAAAATGATCTGGGCGAAAAAAGAAATTCATTTAGCCATGTCCGTCCGTCTGTACGTAAACACGATAACTTGAGTAAATTTTGAGGTTCCTGGGAACTCATCTCAGATCGCTATTTAAAATGAACGAAATCGGACTATAAGCACGCCCATTTTTCGATATCGAAAATTTCGAAAACCCGAAAAAGTGTGATAATTCATTACCAAAGACAGATAGAGCGATTAAACTTGGAAAGTTATGGCACAGAATAGAAAATTAGTAAAATTTTGCACAATGGGCACCGCCCACTTCATTTCATAAGAAGGTAATTTAAAAGTTTTGCAAGCTGTAATTTGGCAGCTGAATATGTAATGTTCTGTTACACCCGAACTTAGCCTTCCTTACTTGTTTTTATTTATTTCGTTGTTGCTAGCAATCTAAGACTTTTAGAATAGAGAGTTAGACCCAGATAAGCGCTTTGCGCTCTTTTGGGATCAAAAATCATAAATAAAATAATAAAAAAAAATTTTTTTAGTTAAACGGTTTTATTGAAAGGGGTACTTACATTAATTAGGTAATAATAATAGTAAAAGCTAGAAAGGAATTAGGTATGTCCTAGATACTATTCATCACACTCCTCATCAATCTAGGCCGTTGATCAGATAAATAAATAAAAGCGTGGGCCGCGTGAAAATCCTAATAGTCAACCGCTTATATCTTTACAAATATATTTTCATATATGTATAAGTAAGACCAACTGAACCTTAATAAGGTTATGCTACGCCTTTATTTATTTGTCTACCTTATTATTTTCTAGCTTTTGGTATTTTTATTACGTAATGTAAGTATTTTTCTTCAATAAATCCGTTTAACAAAATTTTTTTTTTCATAATTTTTTTTTCTCAAGTTTTTAGTCTTTATTCAATTGGCATTACTTAGTGCCTCATTATTACAAGGACTATTTCCTGACAATTTGTAACAATCTAACTCCTCAATACATAACACTTCCAAAGACTTTACTCGACTCAGTGCCATGTAACTTGTCCCTTCTCGATCTCCAATGTATTTTAATGTCACTTCTACGGGACTGTATGTAATATTTGTTCCAAATAGAAGCCAAATCGGTACACAAATACGAGTTTTTGAATATATTGATCCTTGCGCCACCTAGCGGGGAGTTTTCTTCTTTTTATTGCATTGTCATCGGGTTCTGAATTATATTTCAAGTTTTAAGCTTGTAGCTTATCGGAAAGTTACTTAAATTTTAATTACAAAATTCGTAAACAACGCTCGGTACACAGAGTCATGGTAAATAAAACCGTTTAAAAAAGCATCCAGTCAAAATATCGAACCCTGTAGAAAGCTAGTGATGAGAGAATCGATACGGAACATATATTTTTTTTGTTTTTTTTTTTTTTTTTTTAATGGACGTTGTGGCAGCGCGCTGCCCTCAAGTGGCCCAATGAAACCAGGCTAATCCTGTTCACGCGATCGATTTATATATATATATAATAACTTTTTTTTTTTTTTTTTTTATTTTGCCGAGTCTTTGATGGGCAGCGGTTTGTCAAGCGTCACGATCTGAGACTTCTCAGCTACAGAAGAAATTTCATCAGCCAAGCGTAATACTTAAAGAGAACAGAAGCAACCGTATTATACATTAATTTAGAGAGGTGAGAACAATCTTTTTTATAGAAAAAAGGGAGTCCGAGCTATCAAATGTGTTTGAGTGAGAGTTATAATCTTAGCATAAACGCCGAAAAGGTTCAATTTGTTCGAAATTCGTTCTACATTGTTTCAGCAGAAGAGGTTTGAAGTGTCTCGATGTCCGAGAGGGAACGCAAAAGTTCACTTCATTCAGAAGGAATGGGCTCGAAATTGATCCATTTAAAAGTTTTGTCATAAATATTGCACCAAGCATTTCCCTTCGACTGGCAAGAGTTGGAAGATTGATAAGCTTTAATCGATTAGTATAAGGTGGAAGATTAGTTAAAGAGTCCCATTGGAAATTTCTTAAGGCAAATAGTAAAAATTGTTTTTGTATTGATTCGAGACTGTCTGCATGGACTTGATAACGCGGATTCCAAATTAAGGGTCGTTAAATCCTTTTGACCACCGTTTAACAAATGCAAAAACACTTTTGCCTTTATTCGCTGTAGCATTAATATGAAGATTGAAACTAAGTTTGGAATCCATCATGACTCCCAATTCAATAAAATTATTTATAGTTTCTAGACTATAGTTTGTATTTTGCTTAAAGACTACGTACCAAATGTTCAGAGAACTCCGAAAAAAGTAAAAGAAATTAATTGATGAAATTTGAAAATTTGCTATTGTTATTTTTCTATTCACTGCTAAGTTTCAATATATCTTAGCCATTCGTTTGTAGAAAATTGCATCTTTTTCCATATATGGTCATAAATTCATCAAACAAATTGTTTAGAATCGCGATTTTCGAATATTTGTGTTCTTTGAACCTCATTTCATGGTCAGTTGCTGGATGAAGTATATTGAAAACTTAGCTAAATCAGCAAAACTTCCTCGAAAAACTATGAGATATTTTCTAACGATGATGCTTTTTAAAATAATTAATTTCTCCAAACTTTTTCTAATCAATTCTCCTGCATGCCATTCTATTGTACAAAAAAAAAAAAAAATGAAACAGCAACATTTTTCACCCTCCTTACGTAATGCATATTCGTCAATTACTTTATTGCGACCCACCTTTGCAAATCATCTAATTAAATTATTGACACTAATTATTATCCTTCCTTCCTTTTAACTACACCCAACGTCTTTGTTCTATTTTGGTCCAAATGTCGCTTGCCGCCACCACCCACCCCGAATCGTTTACCCTCATACAAAATACAACTTTTTTGTTTCAAGGTACACCAAACCCAATGCTATCATGATTGTAGTTGTTGTCGTTATAGTTATTTGCCATAATAACGGTAACATCAAGATGATGTTGATTTAGTTAATGTGCTTTCTCATTAAGCTATCAGCAATACAGATCAAATTTCTAAATGGTTTATAAAAGATCTTTGTATGCGCCTTTCTCTTTGAATTTGTCAATAGAAAAAAGAAAAAATATTATTCAACTTCGCCTTCTACGGGCACGTGGCTCAGGGTTGTTTTTTAGGCTCTACTCTTGAATTTCACTTTTATTTTAAAATATTTGGCTTGCTCATATCTGTTGAACTATGCTGTAAAAGATGATAAAGACATTTTAAGGACTACCTTTATATAAATGGACCAAAAAATAGAACAATTTTTCCTTTAATACAGACATAGTCTTGCTGAATTTTGACTGAAAAACTTTAACAATAGCTCTTGTAAAAGAATTTTGGTATTTAAAATTATAAAGGTATATTATATAGGTATAGTTAATTCCAAGTACATGGTTTGCCTTAAATTGAAAGATTGCTCTCCATCTTTATAGTTTTAGACCCCAAAATTTTTTAAAAGAGCTATTGTTAAAGTTTTTTAGTCAAAATTCAACAAGACTATGTATGTATTAAAGGGAAAATTGCCTTCTATTTTTTGGTCCATTTATATAAAGGTAGTCCTTAAAATTTCTTTATCATCTTTTTATACTCAGTTGAGCAGAGCTCACAGAGTATACTAACTTTGATTGGATAACGGTTGGTTGTACAGGTACAAAGGAATCGAGATAGATATAGACTTTCATATATCAAAATCATCAGTATCGAAAAAAAATTTGATTGAGCCATGTCCGTCCGTCCGTTCGTCCGTTAACATGATAAATTGAGTAAATTTTGAGGTATCTTGATGAAATTTGGTATGTAGGTTCCTGGGCACTCATCTCAGATATCTATTTAAAACAAACGATATCGGACTATAACCACGCCCACTTTTTCGATATCGAAAATTTCGAAAAACTGTAAAAGTGCGATAATTCATTACCAAAGACGGATAAAGCGATGAAACTTGTTAGGTGAGTTGAACTTATGATGCAAAATTGAAAATTAGTAAAATTTTGGACAACGGGTGTGGCAACGCCTTCTTTTAAAAGAAGGTACTCCTATTACTATATGTATACTTAAAAAAAATTAGCATAATCGGAGAACGACCACGCCCACTTAAAAAAAATTTTTTTTAAAGTCGAAATTTAACAAAAAATTTAATATCTTTACAGTATATAAGTAGATTATGTCAACATTCAACTCCAGTAATTATATGGTGCAACAAAATACAAAAATAAAATAAAATTTCAAAATGGGCGTGGCTCCACCCTTTTCATTTAATTCGTCTGGAATACTTTTAATGCATTAAGTCGAACAAAAATTTACCAATCCTTGTGAAATTTGGTAGGGACATAGATTCTATGACGATAACTGTTTTCTGTGAAAATGGGCGAAATCGGTTGAAGCCACGCCCAGTTTTTATACACAGTCGGCCGCCTGTCCTTCCGCTTGGCCGTTCTTCGATCGATATATCTTTATAAAAACTTAGTTCGCGTACTTATCTGAACTCACTTTGTCTTGGTATAAAAAGTGGCCGAAATCCGACTATAACCACGCCCATTTTTTCGATTTCGAAAATTGCGAAAAATGCCATAATTCTCTACCAAATACGAAAGAGGGATGAAATATGGTAATTGGATTGATTTATTGACGCAAAATATAACTTTAAAAAAAACTTTGTAAAATGGGTGTGACACCTACCATATTAAGTAGAAGATAATGAAAAAGTTATGCAGGGCGAAATCAACAGCCCTTGGAGTCTTAGCAGGAATACTGTTCGTGTTATTACATATATAAATAAATTAGCGGTACACAACTGATGATGGTCTGTGTCAGCCTGGTCCACATTTTGGTCGATATCTCGAAAACGCTTTCACATATACAACTAAGGGCCAATCCATTTTAGAATACTAATTAATACCTTTAATTTGATACCCGTCACGTACAAACACATTCTAAAGTCACCCCTGGTCCACATTTATGGTGATATCTCGAAAAGGCGTCCACCTACAGAACTAAGGCTCACTACGTTCTAAATAATCATTAACAACTTTCATTTGATACCCTTATCGTACTAACACATTCTAGAATCACCTCTGGTCCACCTTTATGGCGATATCTCGAAAAGGCGTCCACCTATAGAACTAAGGGTCACTCCCTTTTAAAATACTCATGAATACCTTCCATTTGATATCCATATCGTAAAATCACATTCTAGAGTCACCCGTGGTCTACCTATATGGTGATAACCCGAAATGGTGTCCACCTATAGAACTATGGCCCACTCCCTTTTAAAATGCTCCTTAGTACCTTCCATTTTATACCCATGTCATACAAATACATTCCAGGGTTACCCTAGGTTCATTTTCCTAAATGGTGACGTTCCCTTATTTTGTCTCCAAAGCTCTCAGCTGAGAACATTACGGTTACACCCGAACTTAGCCTTTCTTACTTGTTGTTGTTGATGTTTTTGCGATAAAGGCACTCCCCGAAGGTTTTGGCGAGTATTATGCATGTCGATGCTCTTTTGCCGTATATACGTAGATGCGGTACGTTCTTGTAATAAGCACCATTAAAATACAAGCCCAACCATCTACGGAACTATTTAATTTTACCACATTGAACCCTATAGGCCATCACGCTCTCATCCCATAGTTACAGTAGAAAATTGGTGTCGCCAGAGCCTGAGCTGCTAAAGAAACAGGATTCGTCACGATTAGGTAAGATTGGTAATTTGGTTAGAGAAGCTATAAGTTACTCTGGCAACCTCTTGAAAGTGCTGTCCCCACAAAACTCCTTGAATATTTTTATACTTCGCCTTCATTAACTCTTCGTTGCCACGCTCGTACACGGTGACAGCGCCTTTATTTTCCAAGGCTGTGAAACATTCCTTGTTGTATCAGTTCTTATTTTGGGTTCGCTGGAAATTTATAATATCAACAGCGGCAATACTTCTCGGCGACATTATCAGCTCGAAGATTGTGTTACCAAGTACGAGGGCCGAGTGGAGTAATTATCAGCTGTCTATTTGGTGAGAAGATATGCGTTCACTTTGTTTTGCTGCACAGAGGTGTGCAAGTACGTGTCTTGGCTGCCACAAGGTCGATATATGGATCTTGTACAGTTCGCACATCCAGAACACGGGAGCTGTATCTGCGGTCGATCGCTACTTGATCGATTTGATTTCGGGACAGTAGGCAGTCAAGTAGTTTGGTGTATCTTTTTATATCTGAACCTATTACTGCAGATGACAATATTTCGAGCCGCGGCGAAGTCAATCTGCCTCAGCCCGTTGGGAGATATTGCATCGTGAGACCTAAATATTCCAACTGTAGAACGAAATATCCCTTCCTTGTCCAGCCCTGCATTAAAGTACTCTAGCATGATTTTAATAGCATGACAGTACCAGTCATTATATATAT
This sequence comes from Eurosta solidaginis, assembly GCF_040869045.1. NCBI lineage: Eukaryota > Metazoa > Arthropoda > Insecta > Diptera > Tephritidae > Eurosta > Eurosta solidaginis. The sequence goes on from NC_090319.1 coordinate 29,159,574, forward strand.
TTTCTAGTTTTAACTCATTTTGCAATAACAGTCCAGAATGTGTTGGTCTCAGAAAGTTAAAGAATAAAATAAAAGTTTGTCAAAGCGCTGACGCTAAACTGTCACATTAAATATTATTTATGAGCAATCATTTACATTTAGATACAATTTTGTACGCAAGTGTGACCTAAGTAGGTGAGATACTTAAAAAGCTCTTTTGTGAGCATAAAATTGAACTAAGCAAATATTTACCATACACTCGAAAAGTGAAAATGGTATTTAATCAGCAGACAGACGATGCGTGGCCAACATTGAATGTCATCAGAGGATTCAAATCAAACCATCATTTAAGCCAACTTAATCAAAGTCGCAAAATTTAATTAAAATTCCTGTTGACGGTGGTGGCATTAAGTAATAAATAGTAGTGAATAGCGTGGAGTGGAGTGGTGGTGAAAAGAGGATTTTAATTAGTTTTTAGAGCAACGCTGCCAGAGAATTAGTGGAGATATTTTTTTTATTACTTCATATGAGGACGATGCTGGAGGGTGTGCCGGTAATGATTTGTATACCTTTCATGAATATGAAATGGTATATTAAACTTGTCACGAATCTCAAAATTGAAAGTCCTTAAATGAAAATAGATAGACCAACCAATAAGTATACCGAAATGATCAGGATGAAGTGTTGAGTTGATTTAGTCATGTACGTCTGTCTGTTTGTATCAAACTGGTCCCTCAATTTTGCTGATATCTTGATAAATTTGGTGAGCGGGTATATTTAGGTGTCCGATTAGACATTTTGCGGAATCGGTCGGATCGGATCACTAAAGCATATAGCCCCCATACCACCGCTTTTTCAGAAAAGAGGATTTTTGCCATATCTTCCTCAATGTATCAGATTGAAGCTTCAAAGTTCACCATATGCTTTCGTATATTACACTGTTATATTGTTATCTGAAAAAATGAATGAGAGCGGTCGTATATATAGCATATATCGCATAAAACCGATTGTTCAGATAAGGAACTTTTCGTTATTACTGCACCACTTTAATAGCTAGAAGCTTCAAATTTTAGAAAATGCTTACGTATATAGCATACATATACTGTTGTCTGAAAAAAATCTTAGAGATCGGTAGTATACGTGGTATGTATCCTATACAACCGATCAACCGATTATTCAGATAAGAAACTTTTCGTAATTCCTGCCCCATTTCAACAGCTATAACCCTAAAATTTTACCATATTCTTTCACCTACAGTAAGTATTGTTGTCTGAAAAATTCGAAGGGATCGGTCGTATATATGGTATGTATCCCATACAACCGATTGTTCAGATAATAAACTTTTCGTAATTTCTGCCCCATTTTAAGAGCTAGAACCTTCAAACTTCACCATATGCTTTCGTATACTAAACATAATGTTGTTTGAAAAAATGAATGAGACAGGTCGTATATATAGCATATATCCCATACAACCGATTGTTCAGATAAAAAAATTTTCGTAACTTGTGCCCCATTTTATCAGCTGGAATCTTCAGATTTCATAATATATATTATTGTCTGAAAAAATTATAGAGTTCGGTGTTATATATAATATATACCCCATATAAACTGTAATTTCGGCCCCCTTTTTAACGGCTAGAAGCTTCATATTTCATCAAATACTTATGTTTACGTCATATACTCAAGTTCCTTTGTCTTCTATTAAGATAATTTAATTTTGAAAAACTACGCATTAGTAGCTATTGAGCCAAATAATTTAATTTAATTTAATTTAATTTATTTATTTCTTATAGCTTATACTAAGTCTAGCTTATACCTATATATAGTAATTAATATATTAAATTAATTTATCTGCATCTATTGACTGCACAAATGGAGTGAGAGATGGGTAGCAGACGAATGACACCAATGCAATGATTTTGCCAGTTGGATCTGACGCTGTTAACGTATTTAAAGTGCAAAGGCAACACCTGAACGGCGATGCACTTAATAGGATGAGGGATGCATTACAATATGAGCTTCGGCTACTTTTTCAAACGTGGGAAAGCTTCCTAGTGCCAGCGTAGAGTAATCGGGATGTATGTAATGCTATTGATGATTCGAAAGTTACTTATTCTTGTATTTATGGAATGAACATTTCTTACATATTTTATGTTACTTTTCAAATAATCAGGCAAGTTGCCTTCTCCTATGTTTCTAATAAAATTCATCGTATGATAAAAGAGAGCCTATTTAATGCTTAGCCAATTTAGAGTGGCGAGCATATCTCTGATAGGTGTGTCATAGCGTTTCCTTCCACTATGTTTCTAATAAATAAATGATTGCAAACTCGCATATAATGAAATGATTTGAAATATTTCCATATAATAACGCTTCTCATCGCAATTAAAAACTAGATTGAATAGATATTTCAAGTTTCCACCTTTGTTTGAATTTATTTCTTAACATATCGCTAGTTTTTGAAGTAAATCAGTTTTAGTCTCTGCTGTAAAAATTTATGTACCAACACGTACGCGGTTTTGCCAAAGTGCTATGCGCGGTGCTGCACTTGCACCGATGATATTTATTAGCGCATTTTCTTCTGAATAACATTGCACTTCCGTTTAAATCTGGTTTGTAAAATGTTTCTGAATTTCATTTTATTTCTGAGAGAATGGTCTTATATTTTCCCTTATTACCGCTTCCTAACAGTTTCATTTCCGGACAATTTTCCCAATTCTCAAAAGGCCTTATAAGAATAGAGAAAAATATTCACATGTTAGCGTAAACATATTTTTTATTATTTTTTCTAATCTCTTTCTATTTCTTTGTAATCATATGGGGTATTCCATCCCATTTCGACCAATTTTGAACCCGACCCCTTTAGAATTGGCTGAAAGTTTTTCTTCTTTTTCTAGCTTACGAAAGACGTTTTTCAGAAGTTTTTCAAATTTTTTCATCCAACTCAAAAAAAGTTATGAATTTAAAAAAAAACACCGTTTTTGTTTTCAAAATTCTATAACTTTTTCAAAAATTGACCGTTTGGGATTTTTTTTAAATTTGTTTTTAAATGTACTTTTCAAAAAAAATTCGAAAAAATTTTGAAAGTTTTTTTTTGTAATTTTTAAATTTTTCGAGATTTTACGAATTTCGCCCTTTTTTTTCTCATAAAAACCAATCAATTCTGCAATCATCCCCACTAATCCCGGAGTGGGATGAGAATTATTTTTTTATTTAATTGAAAAAAAAAAAAAAAATTTAAAAATTTTTTTGAATTTTTTTCAAAAAGTACATTTAAAAACATATTTAAAAAAAATGATCCCAAATGTTCAATTTTTGAAAAAGTTATAGCATTTTGGAAAAAAAAACCGTTTTCCAACTCAAAATAAGTTTTAAATATTTTGAAAAAACGGTGTTTTCTTTCAAAATGCTATAACTTTTTCAAAAATTGACCGTATGGGATCATTTTTTTTTTTAAATATGTTTTTAAATGTACTTTTTGGAAAAAATACAAAAAAAATTTTAAAGTTTTTTTTTTTGAATTAAATAAAAAAAAATGAAAAAATTCTCGGCCCACTCCGGGATTAGTGGGGAGGATTGCAGAATTGATAGAAGTTTTTTATAAAAAAAAAAAATCTCGAAAAACTGAAAAATTACAAAAAAAAAACTTTAAAAATTTTTTTGAATTTTTTCCGAAAAGTATATTTAAAAACAAATTAAAAAAAAAAAGATCGCAAACGGTCAATTTTTGAAAAAGTTATAGCATTTTGAAAACAAAAACGGTGTTTTTTTTAAAAATTCATAACTTTTTTTGAGTTGGATGAAAAAATTTGAAAAACTTCTGAAAAACGTCTTTCGTAAGCTAGAAAAAGAAGAAAAACTTTCAGCCAATTCTAAAGGGGTCGGGCTCAAAATTGGTCGAAATGGGATGGAATACTCCTTATATAAACTACATACTTGCCATAAAACTTTCAACAATCTTATTCCCATAGCACTTCGCCACATATCACTTTGCCTCACCGACAACAATTTGACAATGTCTCGATCTCTTGCCAAACTGTGCGCCAATTTTCTTTAAAAAAGATTGCAGCACAAAAGTTTTCGTTGCATAAGAGCAATGTAAGTTGCATTATGTGGGTGGTGCTTGAAGGGAGGATGGTGATTGGATCATTTGACAAACCCACGTGCTGTTATAAAGCACTAGAATGTGGACAGAATGCAAACAGGAAATAAAATATATAGCTATGCAATAATGAATAAATTTGTGCATATGAGTGACAGGATTAAAGTGGAGATGTTTCATTTTACTTAAAAAACCAACTCTAACAAAGGAAGGACTTACATACACTTTCTAAGACCAATCATAGTTTAATGCACCCAAGACAGCAAACTTGCTACTAGAGAATAAAAATAATGGTATTAGCCAAACTAGTACTTCTCTAATTTTTCTCTTATATTAATATCTCTAAAGGTTTTTCTGCACACTATCTAACTATTTGGTCTTTGATATACTTGGACTACTTCCAACACCCGCACCAAGTCTAATTCTTCGCGCTGGTTCTTTCAAAACTCTTTCTTCTTCGTGTAACTATAATGTTTTTGGTCATCTTTTGTCGGATATTGATATGGTACATTGCGCAATATAGCACCAATAAGGTACTGCCCCAAACATGTAAATAATAATTAATATAATTACGTTGAACCTTCGAACCACTTCCTTTTATTAGGAGCGTGGTATTGCAAAAGTAGTATTTGAGGTTGAAAATTTAATTGGGTAAACTATAAATTTGCGCAGAAACCATCTTTAAAGCCTTGCGCTATACAACCCCTTGCAGAGGACTTGATGAAACATAACAATTTGTCTACTATAGCCTTCGCGACTTCCAAAGCAATAAGGCGTATCAGCATTTGTGTACGACATATTCCTCCTAATTATATCGAAAATCCGGGGCTCAATTTCCGAGCAAGCCAACATCAAAAATTTAGAAACAAGTTATTTAATTTGGGAGAAATATTTTATAAGCCGTGTAGCCCCTCCGCAGTGATTTGCGAACACTCCGATTGTATTTCTGCCTGAATTTCTATATAAAGCTTGTCAGTGAAAACTCATCTGCCTTGCAGATGCCGTTTGGAGTCGGCATAAAACATGTAGGCGCCGTCCCGTCAATTTGTAGGAAAAATTAAAAGGAGCTCGTCGCAAATTGGAAGAGAAGCTCGGCCCAAAATCTCTTTGGAGGTTATTGCGTTTATATTTATTTATTTTTAATCTTCCCCACAGCCCAGAGAGCTGCGTTTATTCCTGTCGACAAATAATATATCTTATTTTGTCATTTTAAGCCCAGCTAGCGCTCTTAACATCCTCATGCAGTTTGTATGAAAACTCTAAATCTTAATCATATTGTAACGAATTTACTGCAATTCCGCTTATTTCAAATCTTCTACTAAGGTTCGTACCGCTAAACTGTTGAATAAATAACACCACTATTCAATAATGCAAAATGGCCTTTATTAAAGTACTTCAAAATAAATAACTCTACTATTGCTCGCCTGATAGCGTCTTAAATCCAACTGATTGCCGCGCCTCTACTGTTGCTGCCTTTTATAGTGTTTGGTTTCCTCGTTGACATTTCTAGGCGGTTCTGTTCTAGAATCTACTAGTTGGTTATCTGATATAAGGTTCTCAGCTATAACTACAGATGTACAATTTTTATAGATTCTCTCACAGCTCATGCGCGTGTGTTTGTGAGCGACACTACCACAATTATAATTGCATACTTTTGGGAGCATCTCAGATAAAATGTCTACATGTGTTTGTGCGTCGCTTCTCCGCTGCTGTTGTTTTATTAACGATAAAGACACTCCCCGAAGGCTTTGGGAAGTGTTGTCGATGTTGATGGTCGATCAGTATAATCACATTAAACCTTTAAGACGAACCCGCCCTCCTCACCCCCTAGATCCATGAGGAACTTGGGACCGCCAGAGCCTCGCCTGCTAAAAATGTATATTACACACTCATATTTGTAACAGGATTCGCCTCGGGTAGGTGAGGTTGTCAATTGGGTTGCGAAATCTTTGAACCTATAAAGCTCTGTATTGAGCTCATCAACCCCTTGAATCCCACCATCTTTACGTAATCCAGAGATGCATCGCACATGCAACGTGAGCTAACCTCTCGATGTCGTGAGTGAGTTAATGTTGAAGTTCATTGGTCTTTCACAAATATAGAGTTATCATTTTCCAATGCAACCCATACTTTATGTTTTTTTGTAGACACGAACCTATACGTAAGCTTTTTCATCCTGAGCTTTTGGTCCTGGATGAAACGCGAGGTGAAAGTGCCCCTAACACTGTCTAACTAACTAAAAAGAAATATCACTTTGGCAAACTAAAAACTGATTTCCTCCTAAACAAATATGGTCAAATTTTAACAGATTAGGTTTACGGTCCTGCTCTGAAGCTAGCTGTACTCTAATGTAGAAGTTCAAGTCGTTAAGTGTGTTCAAGGCATTGAGTCGAACACCTACTACTGCTTCACTATATCCCATTTCTCTTCAGTTTGGAAAGTAGCTGTTTTTACTCCTCTAAATAAAAAGGCTGGGGCTTTCAAACCTTCAGCTTTTAGACCCATAAGCATATTGAATTGACGACGTTATTTGCGTTACTTTACTTAAGGCGCAACATATTATCGCATTCATTGATACAGTAAGTTTTTCCAATCTTTTTCAATTCGGCTTTAGAGCAGCTCACTTCTGCCCGGCGACCATCAGCAAATTACTTGATAATATCCATCAGGAGTTCGACCAAGGCTTAACCCTACAACGTCTCCTTTATTTCTCCAAAGCTTTCGATTCTGTCATCCATAGCCATCTTTGTTATAAATTATTAAAATACTTCTAATTTGATTTGTAAAGTTTATAAAATATTATGTATGTAATAGATTTAAAAAAGTGAGAGCCGGCAACATTTTTTTTCGGAAGAAGAGCGCACAAGTCTGGAGTACCACAGTGCTTTCTCCAAGCCTTCTTCTATACAATATTTTTTTAAATGACATCTTCAACACTATCATGTTCGTAAGCTGATGGCGTATAATTGTATATCTCCAATCATCATAATGGCACGACACACGAGGTTGTTCTTAGGCTCAACAAAGACCTACGCTCATTTTGGGATTGGTCAACAGCAAACCTCCTGTGCATCAATCCTTAAAAATCTTATATTTTTTCAATTTTAAAAGACATGATACAGCTTTCCGATAACCGTCAGTTAACTGACGGTGTGAAAAATCTGTGCTTCTTCATCAAGTCTAAGATATCCTGTGAGGACCACGTCAATCAAATTGTGGGAGGTTGGGTTAGGTTGAACTGGCCGGTCCATGAGGAGCTCACATAGACTGATTGAGTCCGTAGGGCTACCAGAAGTTTGTTTTAACGACCAAACTGAAAAACCGTATCAAAACCAGGACCTATGTTATAAAATTACTCCGTCCTCTTGGCAAATACTAGAAGCTTCCTAGGACTTAAGCCACTTGCTGCTTCTAGATCTGACAGCTGTATCACTCCTAATAGCTGGAGTCTTAGCCTGGCAAGTGCAGCGCACGGGCACAAAACGTGCTCGATCGTTTCCTCCCCCAACCCGCGCTTCCTACATCTGCTATCACTGACCAACCCTTATTTAAGGGCAGGTGACACCAGAAGGCAGTGTCCATTCAGAATACCCATCAGGAGTCTACAGTTCTCTCTTTTTAATGATAGAAGCAACTTTGTTAGTCTAAGGTTGTAAGACCTACACATAATCTTCGACTCTTTACAGCTCCGCGCATGAACCCACGCCTCTCCCGCTTGGTCGATCTTGTGCACCTCTCGCCTTCGCTTAATCTTATTGGGACGTCTACGGAGCAAGCTTCAAGGGATGCACCCTTTTTAGCTAGTTCATCCGCTTTTTCATCCCCATCTATTCCCATATGCCCAGGGACCCAGTATAGATGTATGCTTCTCCTGTCCCGATTCTCTCCAGAGACTGCTGAAATTTTGGGATAAATTTACTAAACCCTACGGTGTCTTAGAGCCTCTTCGCTTTTGGTATATTTTGTTACAAAGAAGAAGGTTTTGGTGAGCCTGATTATTCCTCATGTTACCTGCTTTGTGATCGTTGGCATGTGTTTCCTTCACAAACTCAATATTGCACTAAATTTTTAAGAAAACTAATTATATAAAATTCGTTCTGCCCTAATATTGAAATGTTTACAGCATTTTGCCAAGAGTTCATGCTGTTTGTAATGCGTTTATGAAATACATTTTTTTTATTCTTATCTGTGGCTCACACAAAAACAACTTTACAATGATGACAGCTGCATTAGCAGCATACAATAATTTTATTTCCGTGCATGATGCATAAGCAAACCAAGAACACGCATTATGGGGATACAAATTCATATGAGCTATTGCATTGAGATGCTGAACTCGGATTCTGTCAATCGCTGTGTCTAAAGCTTGATTGTACTTGGAAATCTCTATCATTTTACTAGTTATTACGACGGTGTTATGTGTGCCACAAAATCGATTGATGAGTGGAATCATCCTACCTAGGTTGCCGTTTCAAAATCCTGCCGACCGTTCTTCAACCTAATTCCGTGGTAGCGAAAACGAATCTTTAATAGGGCGTTATTCAAAAGTTTTCTGAGATAGGGCATTTTTGAAGCGGCAGCCGTGATATGGTGATATTTAACTCAGCAGTCGAATCGCTTATAAATATCATCTGAATGGCTTCAAGTGCTTGAACAGTTTTGAGGAAGACTCAAATAATTTCCACCTGATTTCAGGAACATGTGATACTTGTAAGAGATTTTAACGCAGAGGCTTGACGAAAGCGATTTTCCTGATGTATTTTGATCTTAAATCGCTAAATTAATATTTCTTATGACTCTCTCACCGCTCATTATAGACAATTTTCTCTCATACTACTATTGAGTTAGAAACTCTCAATGATATAAAACTATCCAATGCGGCATATGCAATACCAGATAGACATTTATTTCCTTAAAACTTTAAAATGAAGAAATATGCTGGACGGGTCTGCCGACTACTGCCGAGAGGTGACCGCCTAACAAAAGTTTTGTCTGAATAATTTTGAATGTTACTTCTCATAGGACTTGTACCCAGAATTTTCATATGTTCATGTGTTAAACATTACCTACCTTACAAAAGCGCTAAATGCGCTACAATTTTCAATACGAAACTCTTCAGTTTATCATCGGTCACAGCAGTGCTTTTAAGTTGATGTTATTCTAAATATGTTGAATATCTTACAAGACAGCTACGGCGGCTTTTGAAAAGCATGATACACGACATGCATGCTTGTTGAGATGTACATATATGTTTGTATGTACATATATGATGAATTTGCTTCCTTAGAATTGCTATGTTTGATATTTCTCAAAGCTCAGAACACTCAGCGCAATGGCATATCACACAATACCCAAGCTGATGCCCTTGGTGATAGTTGCAACAATTCGTTGAGCTTTCAATAAGATGCTTTTACAGCAACCACTTTACTTAGCTCCATATGCAATATAAAGTTGTGCGTGTGTGCGTATTTTTGCTTTGTAAAATTATTTCAATTTAAAGTTTTTTTTTGATTAAAAAAAAATTATGTGGAAAAGCGACTCTATATAAAATTAGCGTTTAGTAATATAACAAGTAACGAAGTCTAAGTTCGGGTGAAACCGGACATTACATACCCATCTGTACACATGAAATGCTGTTGTTGTTTGTTTTGTGTCCTCAACAGTGTTACAAGACTGCGCAATAATACATATATACATGTTTCTATTCCGAACTAATTTTTCTTCGAGTTATGGCTCCCGAAATATAGAAAATTGCTTAGTCATAAAAGGGGCGGTACCACGCCCATTTTTTATACTCAGCTGAGCAGAGCTCACAGAATATATTAACTTTGTTGGCATAACGGTAATCCGTAACGGCATAAACTAATCGAGATAGATATAGACTTCTATATATCAAAATGATCTGGGCGAAAAAAAAATTCATTTAGCCATGTCCGTCCGTCCGTCCGTAAACACGATAACTTAAGTAAATTTTGAGGTATCTTGAAAAACTTTGGTACGTAAGTTCCTGGGCACCCACCTCAGATCGCTATTCAAAATGAACGAAATCGGATTATAACCACGCCCACTTTTTCGATATCGAAAATTCCGAGAAACCGAAAAAGTGCGATAATTCATTACCAAAGACGGCTAAAGCGATAAAACTTCGACTGACCTTATGACACAGAATAGAAAATTAGTAAAATTTTGGACAATAGGCGTGGTACCGCCCACTTTTAAAAGAAGGCAATTTCAAAATTTTGCAAGCTGCAATTTGGCAGTCGTTGAAATATCATGATGAAATTTGGCAGGAACGTTACTCCTATTACTGTATGTGTGCTAAGGAAAAATTAGCAAAATCGGATAACGAACACGCCCACTTTTAAAAAGAAAATTTTTTAAAAGCCAAATTTTAACAAAAAATTGAATATCTTTACAGTATATAAGTAATTTATCTCAACATTCAATTCCAGTAATGATATGGTGCAACAAAATACAAAACTAAAAGAAAATTTCAAAATGGGCGTGGCTCCGCCCTTTTTCAGTTAATTCATCTAGAATACTTTTAATGCCATAAATCGAACAAAAATTTACCAATCCTTTTGAAATTTGGTAGGGGCATAGATTTTATGGCGTTAACTGTTTTCTGTAAAAATGGGCGAAATCGATTGAAGCCACGCCCAGTTTTTATACACAGTCTACCGTCTGTCCTTCCGCTCTGCCGTTAACAAGATAACTTCAGCAAAAATCGATATATCTTTACTAAACTTAGTTCACGTACTTATCTGAACTCACTTTGTATTGGTATACAAAATGGGCGAAATCTGACTACGACCACGCCCACTTTTTCGGTATCGAAAATTACGAAAAATGAAAAAATGCCATAATTCTATACCAAATACGAAAAAAGGGATGAAACATGGTAATTGGATTGGTTTATTGACGCAAAAAACAACTTTAGAAAAAACTTTGTAAAGTGGGTGTGACACCTACCATATTAAGTAGAAGAAAATGAAAAAAATTCTGCAGGGCGAAATCAAACAATCTTGGTATCTTGGCAGGAATACTCTTCGTGGTATTACATATATAAATAAATTGGCGGTACCCGACAGATGATGTTCTGTGTCACCCTGGTCCACATTTTGGTCGATATCTGGAAAACGCCTTCACATATACAACTATGGGCCACTCCCTTTTAAAACCCTCATTAATACCTTTTGTTTAAGCGACTTAAACTATGAGTTTTTTCTTTCGTTTGTTTCATAAGCGCTGAAATTCTCATCCGGCTTATGAAATATTCTAAGACATAGTTTTAGTTTTTAATTTAAAATTGAGGTTTTTCTAGTAGAAAATGGGGTGCCAATACCTCAGAGCCCCGTGCTCGCCTCCACATCACATTTGTAAAGGGGTCTTCAACCTCAGAGTACCCTATGTTCGCGCCAAATTAAATAAATATAGTTGTGCCGATGCTTTGCATCGTCCCGTGTTTTAAATACACCATAAACTAAATGAAAATAAAATACAGTCCATTAAAATAATAATTTATAAAATTATAAATTTAAAAAATGCTTGGTTGCAGTGGGCTTTGATCCCGCAACCCCAAGCGTTTAAGTCGGGTCCGTCACCCACTGTGCCACGACTCATGCGCCTACAAGCACATCAAATTACTCCCTTATAACTCACATGAAACTGCTCGCCCTTAACTGCCCCACGCTTAGCTACCTTTCATTTGATACCCATATCGTACAACACATTCCAGGGTTACCCTAGGTTAATTTTGCTAAATGGTGATTTTCCCTTATTTTGTCTCCAAAGCTCTCAGCTGAGTATGTAATGTTCGATTACACCCGAACTTAGCCTTCCTTACTTGTTTTTTATTTGAAATCTTTCTTATTTATTGTTATAAATCCACTTGGAAAATTAAATAACATTGTTATAAAGCTCTTTTTTAATCGTTTTCGTTAATTTTTCTGCAAAGCATTCCTTATAGCGGCCACCGTGGTGTGATGGTAGCGTGCTCCGCCTATCACACCTTATGGCCTGGGTTCAACTCCCGGGCAAATCAACATCAAAATTTTTGAAAATAAGGTTTTTCAATTCGAAGAGAATTTTTCTAAGCGGGGTCGCCCCTCGGAAGTGTCTGGCAAGCGCTCCGAGTGTATTTCTGCCATGAAAAGCTCTCAGTGAAAACTCATCTGCTTTGCAGATGCCGTTCGGAGTCGGCATAAAACACGTAGGTCCCGTCCGGCCAATTTGTAGGGAAAAATCAAAAGGAGCACGACGCAAATTGGAAGAGAAGCTCGGCCTTAGATCTCTTCGGAGGTTATCGCGCCTTACATTTATTTTTTTTTATTTTTATTCCTTATAGTAATGGCAACCTCTCTGCCGAATTTTGTTGTTGTGTTTGTTGTTATGATTAATAATATTTGTAAAATTGATTTTATCACAAGTGGGCCGTGCACGCCCATTTAAAAAAATGTTTTCAAATTTTTATCAAGAGTCTCAATATCAGTCCACGTGTCAAGCTTCAACATTCTAGGTGTATTATTTACTAAATAATCAGGTTTTTTGTGTTTTCCAAAATGTTATATATATAAAAAGTAGACGTGGTTATCATCCGATTTCGCTCATTTTCAATAATAATATATTCTTGGTCCAGATGAGCTCGTCTACCAAATTTGGTTAAGATATCTCAATATTTACTCAAGTTATCGTGTTAACGGACAGACGGACGGACGGATGGACATGGCTTCGATACTGATGATTTTGATATATGGAAGTCTATATCTATCTCGATTCCTTTTACCTGTACAACCAACCGTTATCCAATCAAAGTTATAATACCCTGTGTACAAGTACAGCTGGGTATAAAAAATATATTTGGGCCCCATTTTCAAAGAGCACGAGTGTGACTCCACTGAGTTTTATAACACCATCATCAATCATCACTAAATAAATTATCAATTACCACACACCAGAGTCCTTGTTTCGCGATAACTCACACGTAGCGGGAGTATTATGAAACATCAGGCCTCGCTCTACCTATCACTCCTATATCAGAAAATGGTTTCTTCATTCTTCTGGAATATTTTCTAAGCCGGATTTATTCATGTATTGCTTATCTCTGTTTCTATAAGATGACATGGGAATGTGAAAATGACCATCAATATCCTGGAGAGCTTTTTCGTCGAAACCATCCACGAATATCTGGTTTAGTTCGAGAACTATCTACAAATTACATCGTCAGGATTTGGTAACTACTATGGGACTTTTCAGAAACTATCTTGTAACTTTTTAGGAATTGTGTCGAGAATATTTATAAACCATTTTATATTATATTGAAATTATTTGGAGACCATTTGGGTTTATTTTGGGAAAACTCCGGAATTACTTTGGGCCTCATTTTTTATAATTTCAGTACTACTTCTGGACCAATTCGCTGGACTATTAAAAAAACCATGTTATAAAAGGCTATTACGGTATAGTTCGGGATAAATAAATATAAATAATTGGCGCGATGAACCTCATAAGTAAAAAAAAAAAAACAGATTGTAAATACTGTCAAAACAGCGAATAAGCAAGAATGTCGAGAAGCTCGCGAAATTTACGAGTATTTTGATATACGAGAATCTCAATAGAAGGCGAGTTCTCGATTTCTCGGGTCTCAGAATTCTCGCTTGTGTTGGAGAAGAAATCGTAAGCTCTAATAAAAACAAATCAAAATTAGAGTTTTCTTGCGCCTACTGTGGCAGGCAAACTTCTACCGTGCGTCATTTCAAAGTGATATCAGCGCCAAAACGACGCAAAAGTCGAATATTTTCGGGAATTAGTGATCGTACGCGTTTCATAGTTTATCATTGAAATAATCTTTTACCACATTGGCCGCAGCTTTATCTACGCAGCAGAAGTTTCGCAGTTCTTTATAGCCACAACGTGATAAAAATTCAAGGTTGCTATTATAAAAATATTTTTCTTGTTACTTAGCACTTTTGCATAAAGCCACAGCACGTCCCAGCCTTTGTGTTTTTAAACGTGGATTCCTTAATTTTTCCTACTTTTTATTCACCCAGCAATAGCCCCATATTGTCAATGTAAATATTTTTTTGTAATTTTCCTGTTAGACTTTATTGTTTACGCAAATGTTTCTTTGTGATTTTTTACTGACCAGCAATGGCTTCAAAAAAATTTTTCTTTTTTGATGTTACATTCAATTCAATTTCGCTGTAGGCGTTTTTTTTTTGTGTAAGCTCATAAATGCTTTTGAAACTTTAGTTATTGTTATTTGCCTACTGCAAATTGTTTGTTAACATACTTGCCGAGATATGCTGCTGTTGCTTTATTTGTTTCTTTTGTTTTCATCGATGACCCTGACATGTTTCGACTATTGTTTTATTGCTTGAGTTTTCCAGCCACATGCAGCGGTAGTAAGGTGCGCGTCCATCACACCTGGCTTTGTCGATTAGCACACATTTCTCTAGCAGGGATTTGGAAGACACTCGGAGTGTATTTCTGCCGTGAAAATCTTCTCAGCGAGAATTTTTCTGCCTTACAGATGCCTTACAAAGTAGGCGTTCTTGGCTTCATACTTATTTACTTAATTGGCGCTTAACCATTTAAATGGTTATGGCCATGCAACACGGCGACTTCTTTGTTGCGATAACTGGCGCCAATTAATCACATCAAGGTAAATTAAATCGTTTTCAACCTGATTTTCTCAGTGAAATGGAAGCCACTCTCCGACTGCTTTTTTTTAACGAACTATCATCTTTCATTCGCATAATATTGTCTATCCAACGAAGGCGCTGTGTTTTTCTTACTAAGCTGAACTTAATTGGTGTCTGGTGTACCTGCCGTTGTCGATGCGTAGAGGCCCATAAATATTTTAAAATTTTTTCTCGCCAACACTTCCAGAGCCGACCCAAGAGATTTTATCATGATCTATGCTTCTACACCATATAGGAGAACGGACACGATAATTGATTTATAGAGCATGCTTGTCGTTTGCCGGGAGAGGACCTTACGTTACAGGTGCCTACTTAGCATTTATTGGCAAGAGTTACCCTTTCCTGGATTTCAAAGCTGATGTTTTTGTTTGTGTTAATGCTGGTCCCCAAATAACGAAGTATTTCACTATTTCGAATTTATGGCTACAAACAGTGGCGTGGTTGCCAAGGCGAAAATATGCTGGCTCCTTCATTGATGAAGAATACTTAGAACCATACTTAGAAGAACACTTAGAACCAAACGTTGAACAGTATTTTACATAGTATTTTATGCATGTATTTTACCAACTTCACGCCATCATTTTTGAATAGCTTCGCAAGAAATCTTGTAGCGTCCGCGGCATTGTTGTAGTTAATTTAGTTATCGCTATTCTTACCTCCTCATAGTCGCAGAGTGTATCTTTTTTCACTTTTAGGATGCCAAAATTAATAACAGCCAAACCAATGGAGAAATTCATTTGAAATTTTGCAGTGTGGTTGAAGATACCTATATCTGATTTGAGAATAAAAATAGGCTTGATCCGCCCACTTTTTCTCCTTGCTCTCATATAAGGTAAAATTTCACATAATCATATTTTCTACTTTAAAAAAAATTTGCAGTGCCAATATATATAAAAACAAGTAAGGAAGTTTAAGTTCGGGTGTACCCGAACATTACATACTCAGTTGAGAGCTATGGTGACAACATAAGTGAAAATAACCATGTAGGAAAATGAACCGAGGGAAACCCTGGAATGTGTTTGTATGACATGTGTATCAAATGAAAGGCATTAAAGAGTATTTTATGAGGGAGTGGGCCATAGTTCTGTAGGTGGACGCCAGGGGTGACTCTAGAATGTGTTTGTACAATATGGGTATCAAACAAAAGGTGTTAATGAGTATTTTAAAAGGGAGTGGGCCTTAGTTCTATAGGTGGACGCCGTCTCGAAATATCGCCATAAAGGTGGACCAGGGGTGACTCTAGAATGTGTTTGTAGGATATTGGTATCAAATTAAAGTTATTAATGAGAGCTTTAAAAGGGAGTGGTGGTAATTGTATATGTGAAGGCGTTTTCCAGATATCGACCAAATGTGGACCAGGGTGACCCAGAAAATCATCTGTTGGATATCGCTAATTTATTTATATATGTAATTTATTTATTTATTTATTTATTTATTTATTTAAGTTCAGTCTACAGAATTTAATTCTTACAGACTAGATATAGTACGCAGTTAATCAATTAAAAATAGTGTATAATTTTAATTTAAATATACTTATACTATCATTAAACTCAATAACGCTTGCATAGGTATTGCATAATCTAACGCTCCTAGCAATCGGCTCGTTCATGGCGTAATTAGTAGAGTGGAATGTGTCTACCAATAAGCGATTATTTCTTGAGTTACGAGGCGGGTCATATAAATTGACCAAATTAGATAAGTCGTCACAGTGTATGTTATTATTAATGACATTATAAATAAAAAGTATTGAGAAGTATATTCTCCTATCATATAGGGACTGCAAGCCCATTAGTTTCCGTCTACCAATATAAGAAGGAAGATTACCTTGCCACGGTAACTTTCTTAGAGCAAATTTCGTGAAAACTTTTTGAACTCTTTCGATTTTGTTTGAGTGGGTTTCATAGTATGGGCACCATATTAGAGAACAATACTCTAGTCTGCTTCGAACAAGAGATATGTAAAGAGCTTTTAAAGTGCAAGGATCTCTGAAATCCATTGAATTTCTTCTTATGAACCCTATCATAGAAAAAGCTTTTGATACTATTAAGTCAATGTGTTGAGAAAATGTTAGCTTTGAGTCGAAAATAACACCCAAATCTTTCATTTTGGTACTTCTAGCTAGAGCACAATTGTCTATATTGTAACTAAATATTATGTTGTTAGACTTCCTAGAGAAGGTGACAACACAGCATTTATTGATGTTCAGTTTGAGACAATTCAAAGTGCACCACTGATTCAGTGAATTGAGATCGACTTGTAACTTATGGCTATCACTTGCATCACGAACGGTACAAAAAAGTTCGACGTCATCCGCGAACATTAGGCACTTAGCGAATTTAAAGCAATTCGGTAGGTCGTTAATAAATAAAAGAAATAGCAGTGGTCCGCAGTGAGTACCCTGAGGTATACCTGACCACGCGTCGATAAAAAGTCTTGAGGTTGTATTCCCTAACTTAATAAATAGTTTCCTGTTTGACAGAAAACTAGCGAAGAAATTAATGAGAATGCCACTAACTCCGTAACTTCGTAACTTCTGCAAAAGTATGGTATGACATGCCTTATCGAAGGCTTTGGAGAAGTCTGTGTAAATCACATCAAGTTGTGCCTGCTTTCCGAACGCACCCACTATACTATTCGATAATAGGGTCAAGTTCGAACAGGTTGATCTTCCAGGAAAGAAGCCGTGTTGATCTTTAGAGATAAAATCCCGAACATGGTCAAATAACTTTGATTGGATTATGTAGTTGAACAATTTGGCCAGTGTCCCCTGTATAACGATAGGCCTATAATTACAAACATCATTACGATCACCAGACTTAAAGACCGGACCAATGTGACATAACTTCCACTGTTCGAGAAAAGTACCCCTATTGATGCAATGCTGGAAAAGCTGGGATATGGGATTAGCTAAAGTATAGCAGCAACGCTTGAAAAATACAGGCGCAAATCCCTCGGAGTCATGTTTGGAACTGGACTTTAGCGATGAAATAGCGGATAGTACATCCTCTTCGGCGATTGAAAATGAGGTTATTTTAGGTTAGATTTCAAGGGTTCTTTATTTCGCCCTGCAGAACTTTTCCATTTTCTTCTACTTAATATTGTAGGTGTCACAACCATTTTACAAAGTTTTTTCTAAAGTTATATTTCACGTCAATAAACCAATCCAATTACCATGTTTCATCCCTCTTTTCGTATTTGGTATAGAATTGTGGCATTTTTTTTCATTTTTCGTAATTTTCGATATCGAAAAAGTGGCCGTGGTCAAGTCGGATTTCGTTCATTTTTTATACCTAGATAAAGTGAGTTCAGATAAGTACGTGAACTAAGTTCAGTAAAGATATGTCGATTTTTGCTCAAGTTATCATGTTAACGGCCATGCGGAAGGACAGACAGACGACTGTGTATAAAAACTGGACGTGGCTTCAACCGATTTCGCCCATTTTCACAAAAATAGGTTAACGTCTTAATATCTATGCCCCTACCAAATTTCAAAAGGATTGGTAAATTTTTGTTCGACTTATTGCATTAAAAGTATCCTAGACAAATTAAATGAAAAAGGGCGGAGCCACGCCCATTTTGAAATTTTCTTTTATTTTTGTATTTTGTTGCACCATATCATTACTGGAGTTGAATGTTGACATAATTTACTTATATACTGTAAAGATATTAAATTTTTTGTTAAAATTTTACTTTAAACAATTTTTTTTTAAAAGTGGGCGTGGCCCTTCTCCGATTTTGCTAATTTTGATTAAGCGTACATATAGTAACAGGAGTAACGTTCCTGCCAAATTTCATCATGATATCTTGAACGACTGCCAAATTACAGCTTGCAAAATTTAAAATTACCTTCTTTTAAAAGTGGGCGGTGCCACGCCCATTGTCCAAAATTTTACTAGTTTTCTATTCTGTGTCATAAGGTAAACCCATCTACCAAGTTTCATCGTTTTAGCTTTCTTTGGTAATGAATTATCGCATTTTTCGGTTTTTCGAAATTTTCGATATCGAAAAAGTGGGCGTGGTTATGGTCCGATTTCGTTCATTTTAAATAGCGATCTGAGATGAGTGCTCAGGAACCTACGTACCCAATTTCATCAATTTACCTCAAAATTTATTTTAGTTATCGTGTTAACGGACGGACGGACGGACGGACATGGCTCAATCAAATTTTTTTTTCGATCCTGATTATTTTGATATATGGAAGTCTATATCTATCTTGATTCCTTTATACCTGTACAACCAACCGTTATCCAATCAAACTTAATATACTCTGTGAGCTCTGCTCAACTGAGTATAATTATTTAGATTTCTTAACTTTAGCTTAGATGCTTTTGATTAATATTTAAAAAATTTTATTTTGAAGTCAAACACAACATAGGTACATATATTTGTAAAAACTGAATTGAAATACATAATTATAAATAAAAAGTGATATTTTTTGCTGGTATAAAGTTAGTCGGAGTCAATATCGTGACATGCTCTGGTTCAGATAATAAGCCAATAACTTCACTCGTTAATGCTCGCCGCTTTGACCTAGGGTTTTCCGCAAACTGTTTATGAACGGGTCTGACGATATCAGCAATCTGTGCAGCAAATCCAAGTTACTACAAATTCTTGACTTTTTTGTGATGAACAATTCACGATAGTTTCGTGCATCTTTGTTTCTGGACTCTTGAGTTTCTTCCGAAAGTTGACCAATAGGAAGAATCGCATACACGATTACACTCTTTCCATGAAACACAATTTTATGTACACACACTGGCATATTGTACCAAGCATATTCCGATACATATAGTACCCTTGTCTCTGTCACATAGTTGTCAAAATCTTCAGCCACATCCCATGCATGAAAGTATTGTATGAAACCTTTTCAAAAGATTGATGTTTATGCCGGTTATGTGTGATGTTATTTCAGGATTTCCAAAGAATCACTGCGACATTTGTGTTGCCGGTTCTTTGTTTTGGCATATTAATCAAAAGACCAACTTCTTTCCTGAATTTATTTTGGATATGTTCTTTCTTCTTTTTCACCTTTTCCTAATTTTCTTCGCCCCATACACACCAGGTCATCATTTTCATTCGACAAGCGATGTGTACCATACATTCCATGCATCGTATCCAAGAATGTAAAGGGGAAATTCCGAAAGCAAGCATGCTTTTGTCAACATTTCTCTCTGACAGGGCTCGCATATTTTTAATAACTTTGGAGAAGCCCCATATATGTAGCACTTTTGCGATGTTGTATATGCCGACAGAGCGTTGTAAACTTTGCCATCAATCATGCAAAACATAAACGTTGTTTTCACCAGTAAGTTTAGGTTATCTGTTTGAATTGTTGTAGAACGCAGACTGAAAATTTGGTCTTTGACAGATTGCACCTCCTTTGAAATGACATCTCGTGTTTCTCTTGTAAAAACAAATTTTATCGGGCGGCAGTATCTCGCGGAAAATGGAGCAGGTTTACTCCAAACTATAATCTTTCGTTTGTCAATCATTGTACACATTTGAAAGAGTACTAGTGAAATGAAAAGCATACTAGTGTCCGATTTATTTTTTTCCGAAAATTGTTGTTTGTAGCAGCTAAGCTCAGCTCCTTCACATCCCCATTTTATAATTGCATTTAGTACTTTAACCTCAGGAATAGAAAGCAATACCTCTTCTTGTGCAAAACACAATTTTCGTAAGCTGTGACAAATTGGGAATTCAAATCGATTTCAGCATAGGTTTCCGTTACGGTTATTTTTTTAAGATAGCATTAAATCTTTGATTCTTTTAAGCAGTTATATGAAGGATATATTTTTCTGTTAACTTCAGAAGTGTGCTGCCGGACCAGGGAGTATTCATATGTTGAAATATTTGAGTCAACTATCATCGCAATTGCTTGGTCTGGTGACAAACTGTTCTTATTTTCTTCCGATAGTCTGGACTTTTTGATTGCAGTGCCTCTTGATGGTGATGCCGTGGACAACTCGTCAATAATTTTTGCAGAATTTCTTTTCCCAGATGATCGTAATTCATTAGTTCCTTAGCTTTTCGTTTTTTTGTGCGCGTAGATTACTCAGAGAAGGTTTTTGTTGACCTCCCCAGCTTAGGAATATCACGAGAACTGCATGGCTCAAAATCAAGCATATAATCTATAAAATCCAGATTTTCTGATAACCATTCAGAGTTTTTCTCAACAAATCTACTTGTAGATCGAAGACAACATGTCCATGTCTTACGAATATTATAAGTTAGCTTGATGATGTGTTTTTTTAATTTTGAATAATTCACATCTCTTCCAATTATACTTAAAATATGGTTTAGTATGGCTTTGTCCGTTTCTCCCTCTTTGCTTTTTAGCCAAACTTCATAGAGTGCATTTCGTGAAATATCCATAACAAGTTGATGATATAGGAAAATTTGGTACAGTGCAGTTGGTTTTACTTCAATGCAGTCCGTCTTTGGTATGATAAATTTTTTAGCTTTGTTCTCTATTTATATAGTCTTAACCCAAGCGTTTTATTACATCACTTGTCATGGAATAAGAAACTGGGTTTTTATGGGAAAATAATGGGTCTACCACGTTATCCCCAAAATCAAAATTCCCAAAACAAAATCCCCAAATCAAAATCCCTAAAATCAAAATCCCTAAAATCAAAATCGCCAAAATCAAAATCCCCAAAATCAAAATCCCCATTTTATGTGTGAAATAAATTCAAATTAGGTTTAAAATCGCCGCGACCAAAAAAGGCTAATAATCCATACTAACTTTCTGCATAGGCGGCCTTCGGCCGCGTCTATAAAAAATAACCCCGGGCTACGCCATGCGAAATCGGGGTGTGTGGTATAACCGTTGCGTAGTACACACTTCTGTTAGCTTGTTCGAATTAGAGCGACTAGCAGTCCTATATATGGATAAGTAAAAATATGAATTGCCAAAACGTGAATATATAGTTATACGTACATAAATATGAATGAAAGAGATATTGCTATTTTTTACACGGTAGTGATGTTTATAATAGCACTGGGATTTTGTGTTTGCGGATTTTGATTTTAGGGATTTTGAATTTGGGGATAATACGTTTGGGTATTTTTTTTCTTTGGGATTTTGTATTTTGGGGATTTCGTAAATAATACCTGCTAATGCTTAACAAAAATATAATTACCAATTTCTTTGTTTTAAAGATCTACCTAAGATATCAAACACCGACAGAGTGTTAGGTAGGCGTTTATGTGATGTATACATACATATGTATATTCTCGAAGCACTCAATTGCTTAGAAGTATCACCCATAATAGACGACCCTCAGGTAGGCGTGCATACGTAACATAAGTTGATGGGATAAGTGCACAACTCGTTTACTATGGGAATACTCATATGACAATCAATGAAGGCTATTCAGTGCACAATTTTCCTTTTTGTTAGGTCACTGCGCTTGATAAGTAAGCGATGGCATAAAGACCTTAAGTTGGCGATTACAAAGAAAAACGCAAAATTTCGCAATGTTTTTTTTTGTATCTGAAACTATATGAAATTCTCTTTAATGTGTATGTATTCGTTCAATGGAATTGGGCAAAATCAGGCAAGCTTTATTCTATTGAAAATGAAAAATTGTCTAAGCTTACCAAGATTGTAGTGGCTGTCTAAAAAAAAAAAAAAAAAAATTTAAGAAAATGCCTACGTGGCTGAAATTTACCAATGCTGTTATAAACTACCAAAGTATGTTAAATAAAGTAGTTTGAAGTCAAAACAAGCCACCACAAAATTGGTCAAAAATTTTGGACTTCGAAATGATTTTTACACTTGTTTCAATTATCCTAGTTTCATAATGCTTAGCAAGGCGATCGTGGATTTTTTACTTTGCTTTGTATACTTTTCTTAACAGTTGGTTATTAATCTGTTGTATGTGAAAACATTTTTGAGATTGGAGAACATTGTTTTTTGGACTTTTGGCATCACCGCACTCCGGGAGGTAACGAGACAAACTTGTTTCTTCGATTAAGACGTACAAGTGCATCTACGTCGCTTTCAGTCCAGCACTTAAAGACGAAAAAGGTAAAAAGCAGTGTAAGAATGTAGGTATGTACTGGGGTCAGTATCCCACACTTACCCCAAACTGTGTACGCACGTGGATTGGTGCACATATGTCCGAAACAATAATAATAAGCTAAATATGTGAAAGGTTTTTTCAATTAATAAAGGTTTTTAGGTCACCTTAAATGGAATATGACTCACCATGTCAACCATGAACGAATAAAGTCGCTCACTCAGTCATAAACCACAACCAAGGGTGATTTTTCATTGACAGCTGTGCTCTATGCCAAAGTGTTTACGTACAAATATGTAAACAAGGTGAAAGTGCTTTCTTGGTGATCTCTGGAATGGTTAATTGCTTATTACGTTTAAGTAAGATTATGAGTGAAAATAGTAAATGTGAAGAGCTTTAAGACATAATTCATTCCTCACATATGTTTACTGAGTCAAGCCTAGGTGCGCTCCACTTAATTCTTTGGAAAAAAATGAAGCAGAAATGCGCGCCTAACAAAGTGGAACTTATCAAAAATAAACTGTAATGTCAATAAAGTCTCGCTAAGTTGCACTCTAGTGAAGACGCATCCTAAAGGTGAAAAAAGTTACACTGTGAGTCGGGTGGAGAAACATTTATTTCATGTCCGTCGATTGCAGGCTCGGGTACCTTTTCTTCGCTGGGCGTAACATCGCTCTCACCATTTAAGAGCACAGATAAGTACTCCCTTCATAATTAAAGTACTCCTTAGACATCGGTTATCTGGTCAAATTCTTCGTTTTTACAGGAGTTTACCTAAGCTTAAAATTTTCTTACTACTGATGGCTAGCAGAGCAAGTTCCGCGCACTCACGCCTCACTTCTCTTTTCCACCCGCAGTAGCGTTAATACAATCTTTTTGGTTACGTCCGCTTTTAAAGTTACGCTCTAGGCAGCGTTCTTTCTTGCGGTTGCAAGGCTGTCGTTAGATACGTTATATGTAATTTACGAACGCAGTTACTTATATAAAATTTACATTACGTATACGCAACGTCATACACCATCACACCGACACACAATTTTTCGGCATAAGAAAGTGTACGCAATTTCCATTCGAAATTATTATGAACAATTTTAAGTTATATAAATAATTTTAATAGCTGCCGCAGCTACCACAACATTTGGGTCAACACTTTGGTATAGCAACTTTTCACCTAAATACTTATATAAGTGAGCACGCATTTACATATAGTGTAAGAACCTATACACATACATACATGTATACATTAACACATAAACTTATTTTAATGCATATTGTCATGACCACACTCACTTGCAATATGCAATAATGGGTAAGCCACTGCAAAAGTTATTAGCACCTAGCTGTCAGACGAAGTTAGTTAGGTGACAGACAAAGACAGACGTACAAGAACAACAACGAAAGAAAAGTGCGTTGTGATGTAAAAGACTGAAGTGTCACATAAGGTGCGACTATTAAACTTTGGTCATTTAGTGTGCAGCAACAACAAGAGCAAATCAAGGAACAACTTTTGTCATATATACGGTATATATATATTTTTTAAAAGTATGTATGTTTGCATGCATGCATGTATATGCATTGGTGTACAAGGAAGACTTTTTGCAACGCAGTGATATTTTTTTGTTAGCTTAGTTCTTTTTTTGTTTCTTCTTCATTGATGAAACTTAAAGTTTTGTAAATGTCTGGTAAGTGATTATCATTACCATTAGCACACATTTTTGGTAGCCTCCTTAGACGAATATGGTTGGTAGCAGACATTCATACGAGGATGGTGTACGTAGATGTACATACATATATTATATAAGTAAACTTTTGCTGTGAAGAAGCAAAATAATACCACTTATGTTACTTGTAATCACCAACGGCTGGTGCCGCTGTTATTCATATAAAGTTCTTAACAAAAATTAAATTATTAAACAAACAACCAAGTGTAATGAACGGAACTTATTATCTAAATGTGCATGTTTATAACTTTATAATGTATTTAAGTAAGTTTCCTGTTGCCAACTGTGCATATCTAGCCGTATGAAGCATTGTTTTCGAGCATGTCGACTGCTGAGTGGAATATCAACTTATCTCGGCTTCCGTTTCCAAAACACCTTATCTCAGAATTCAGCTGAAGTGCGCCCTGTCTCAGAATTTGGTTGAAGTGTTTTCATAAATAAGGGAGTGCCACGAAATCCCCAAAAAAAAAATACCCAAACGCAAAATCCCCAAAGAAAAAAAAAAAAACCCAAACACATAATCCCCAAATTCAAAATCCCCAAAATCATAATCCCCAAAATCAAGATCCCAAACTCAAAATCCCCAAACAAAAAATCCCAGTGCTATGATAAACATCACTACCGTGTAAAAAATAGCAATATCTCTTTCCCCTTTCATTCATATTTATGTAGGTATAACTATATATTCGCTCTAATTCTAACAAGCTAACAGAAGCGTGTACTATGCAGAAGGACATCACCGTGCCGGTAGCCACGGTTATACCACACACCCGGACTTGGCATGGCGTAGCCCAGGGTTATTTTTTATAAGCGCGGCCGAAGGCCGCCTAGGCAGAAAGTTAGTATGGATTATTATCCTTTTTTGGTCGCGGCGATTTTAAACCTAATTTGAATTTATTTCACACACAAAATGGGGATTTTGTGTTGGGGATTATGAGTTTGGGGATTTTGATTTGGGGATTTTGTTTTGGGGATTTTGATTTTGGGGTAATGTGGTAGACCCCATAAATAAACACCCAAGCTTATCTTATTAATATTATAGATGTGAAAGTTTGGATGTTCAGATGTTAGAATGTCCAGACGTTTGTATTAGTGACTCAATCACGCAAGAACGACTAGACGGATTTGGATGAAATTTTGCACACGTGTAGCCAATAGCCTGGAAGAATATACAAGCTATATGTTTTTGAAAAGGCGGGAGGTCCACGCCCTATAGGAAGAGTTATAATTTAATTTTATTTATTCATCTTTGTGACTGAATAACGCCAGAACGACTACACGGATTTTGATGAAATGTGGAACACAGATAGACAATAGTCTACTATCAAAAAATTTTTCGAAAATGGAAAGGGGTGGGGGTCGCACGATCCCTTCGAATAATTACTTTTTATTAATTTTTATTATATTTGTTAATATTTATTAATTTTTACACAATATAACATTATGTATACCGACCATCATCAATATTACAAACTCAATCGGATAAATAAGTGGAGGGCTTACAAGGTGAGCTGTGACACTTCCGGGATCATTTTTGGACACTTCCGGGAAAATTTCTGGATGATTTGCGTGATTGTTTCAGGATCATTTGGGGACACTTCTATGATAATTTCTGGATGGTTTTCGGGATCCGTCCGGGATCCCATATTGGTCATTTTATGACTTTTTTGAACTATTTCAGGATCATTTGGGGAACCTTCTGTGATCATTTCTGGATGGCTTTCGATATCCGTCCGGGATCCCATCGGGGTCATTTCGTGACTTTTTAAGCATCATTTGGGGACCCTGCCGGAATCATTTCTGGATAGTTTTCGGTATCCGTCGCTCATCATACCTGTGCGTATCCGGAATCAAAGAAGGTTTCGGAAGAAAACGAAGAGGCTAATAAAGTGTTCGAGAGAAAAGTTCTACGGAAGATTGGTGGTGATCTCCGTGTTGCCAACGGCGAGCCTCAATGGTAGTATAATGATAACTGTATGAGCTTTACGCATATATGACGATATCATAGCGAATCAAAACCCGTAAACTTCGCAGGCTAGGCCATGTAATGCGAATAGACGCAGAGACTCCGGCCAAAAATTTTCCGTATTTCAGCAGTTTAAAGCAGACTAAAATGGAAACCTTCACTGAATTGGGGGAGGCAGGTGCATGAAGACCTGACCTAGCTTCCAATTGGCATCAGTTATCGTAATCACGGTCTGGAATTGCACAATCGAGGTTCATGGAAGAGTGCGTAAACACGGGATCGCGTCGAGAAAATATTCAATAAAAAGTTTATGCACGCCATGTCTCTGGTTATTGTACGCGGGTGTCTTATCACAAGCGCTTACTTTCAAACTAGATGCGGATGCCAATAGGGGCTATGGAATGTCGTTGGTCACTTGCAGTCAGCTTTTGAGATCTTGTGTGCCTGTTGTTGAAACTGAACGCTCGACGTAAGTCCTATGGTGCACCAACGTTCGTTTCTTTAAAAATTTTATGGTTGTTGGGCACAGCCCGATGTGATAGTTGCAAGAAAGAAGGCATAGTAGTGTCATTCTGCGACTTCGCGTTTGACGTGGGTGTACAATTATACGGAAATGACGCCGTTAGTTATTGGGGCGTCAGCACAGACACAAAAATTCTTCAGCTAAACCGTTTCTACGTAAATTATAATAAATGGCCAGATTGATCTTTACATGATCAAAATATGGCTCCGAAAATGGTTCATCCGTGCTTCAGAAAATGTAAAATCTTGTCATTATACACGCTGAGGTTGTCCGAGTTGGTGCTTATTTTCGTGCGTCTTCACTAGAGTGCAACTATGCGAGACACTATTGACATTACAGTTTATTTTTGATAAGTTCCGCTTCGTTAGACGCGCATTTCTGCTTCATTTTTTCCAAAGAATTAAGTGGAGCGCACCTAGGCTTGAGTCAGTAAACACATGTGAGGAATGATTTATGTCTTAAAGCTCTTCACATTTACTATTTTCACTCATAATCTTACTTAAACGTAATAAGCAATTAACCATTCCAGAGATCACCAAGAAAACACTTTCACCTTGTTTACATATTCGTACGTAAACACTTTGGCACAGAGCACAGCTGTCAATGAAAAATCACCCTTGGTTGTGGTTTATGACTGAGTGAGCGACTTTATTCGTTCATGGTTGTGACTCATATTCCATTTAAAGGTGACCTGAGAAACTTTATTAATTGAAAAAACCTTTCACATATTTAGCTTATCATTACTGTTTCGGACATATGTGCACCAATCCACGTGCGTACACAGTTTGGGGTAAGTGCGGGATACTGACCCCACTACATACATATATTCTTACACTGCTTTTTACCTTTTTCGTCTTTAAGTGCTGGATTGAAAGCGACGTAGGTGCACTTACACATATTAATCAAAGAAACAAGTTCGTCTCGTTACTTCCCGAAGTGCGGTGAAGAATGATTTCACCATCTCAGGTATATGTTGCTGTGGTTGTTGTTGTTGCTGCCCGTTATTTTTGGGAAGTATTATCGATATTCGAGGTCACTTACTGGATAACGATCAATTAAGCTACCAGCCCAAACATCTTGGGAACGACTTAACATGAACACATTGAACCTTCTGGACCACCATGCCCTACCACAGTAGTTGCATGAGGAACTTTGCATCGCAGGAGCCTTGCCTAATAAAAATGTGTATGATACTGTGGCGAATGTTGGATCACAGGAGGCGTGTATAAGATCCACGATGGAGGCTCAACTGGAAGAACAGAAGTCATATATGGCATCCCAACTGGAATTGCATGAGAAAAATATAACATCGAAGATTAAAGCACAAGCATTGCAGGTGGCAGCTGTTCCAGCGGGCTATCCGAAGGTAGAAACTTCATCTTTTGACGAGTCGGTTCCTTTCCAGGTATTTGAAAACAGATATACCAAATTAAGTTGCAAAACTGCTACCAAAAAGCGAATGAGACTGTGCAGGAGTTTGCGTCGGATATCGAAAGGCTGGCCCATCTAAAAAAAATGCGGACGCACCCGTGGAGTGCACTCAAAGGGTAAAGATTCAGAGCTTTATAAATGGCATACGCGACGTCGAAGCGAAGCGAGCTATATACGCAAACCCCAAACCTATATTCGCAGAAACGGTATCACATGCTCTGATTCAGGAAACAGCATCGCTTCTGTGTAGGTCAGCTTTCAAAGCGTGTGGAAGTAGAAAGGCCAGACTGGGTGAGCACAATATTGGAGGCACCGAAAGGATTGCAAAAGCGGAGCGAAAAACTTATAAAATGTTTCAAATGCGGGAAGCCAGGTCACATTGCACGTCATTGCGGGTTTGACCCTTGTGGTTGCAACAGCATGGGTGGCGTTAAATACAAAACTGGAGGAGATGAGCAAGATCGAAGGGGCAACGAAGAATATTTCACACACATAACCAGTAGCTCGAAGTGAAGAGATATCTCACATATACATATGTAGACATCAGTTACTCACACACGCATATGGCTAGAAGAAAAGCATACACTACAAATATACATGTATCTAGCTGGGTAACAAAGCATGAGGTGCAACTATTCTAGAACAAATGAACGTGAAAGGACTAGACCTTAGGAGAATTGCCAACGAGATAACCGAGAGTATAAAATAAGCGCAAGCTGAGGAATCAGTAATCAGTTTGATTTAAATACGCTATTAGTTGTGAAGTATAATTGTGAAGTGCTACTCCCAAAGTAGTCCAAATAAAGACCATTTTGCAATGCAGAATATTGGAGTTATTTATGCAATAGTTCATCGATTCGAATGTTAGTAGAAGGTGCATAATTATCAGAAATCCCCAAACTTCGTTACAATACGAAACAGCATTCTCCTGGGATAGAGGTGATGGAAATTAGGTTGACGAAACTGTGAAGCTATAAAGATTTCTATTGGGCTTATCAGTCCCTTGAAATCTCTGATTTGTTCCTTCTTTTATTTTATACCACATATTTAGCTCTCTTTCAAATATATTTTACCCCAGGAGGCCCGAGGGCTGTAAGATATTCGAATTCGGTACCTTAGGATATTGCCGTACGATGTTTAATTTTAGCAAACATTGCACGGAAAAAACGGACTGTATCTGTATGAACGTATGCGATACAAACTTTGTTACCTCCTTCAGATCTCGGTGCGATATTAAACATTCAAGTTTTCATGGACGGATCATTGTAACACTCTCGGCCATGTCCAAATTCATGATGTATTCACATTCAGCGAGGGATTTTAGACATCAACTTGGGTTAATTTTTTTTAAATTGGGTGCTAGAGCATCATATTAGACAGAAAAACGGAGCTAAGCTATGTGCCAGCTCTGTATAGATCAGAAACTGAGACTAATCGATTGACGAATTTTTAGAGTTTATTAAAGTCTATGTCCCTGGATGCATTAGTGTTAACTTTTGACGTAATTTTTTTTTTTTTTTGTATTCTTCGTAAGTTCAAAAGATACTCTTGGATCTCTTCAAGCCTCTAATCATACCTGATGTATGGAATGAAAGAAGGTGTTGGTAAATCATCATCAATCAAAGTTGAAGGAAGAGTTTTGAGCCTTTAAAACTTGTTTACAAAAAACAAAGTAATTACACAGGTACTATAGAAAAATATTCAACAACAAATAAACACAAAAAAATAAACGCGCCAAAGCAATAAAACCACAAAGAATGTCAAACGACTAGAATTATCGACTTTTACCTGCCTCAGTGGGCCACACAAATCAATCAGTAAAACCCACCCTCGGTTCTGAGTGAACACACAGCACGTACATACAAATATAAACAAGCATGTTGTTGTTCTAGCAATAAGAACACTCCGCGAAGGCTTTGGGTAGTGTTATTGACGTTGACAGTCCTTTTCCGGATGCATATCCGGTGTGTTCCGTTACCATGGTCGACCATCTCGGAAACCATTTGTTATTACACATGCGAACTTCTAGGCCATCCCGCCCTCCTATCCCCTATATCCCTGAGGAGTTTGGTGTGGCCAGAGCATCGGCTGTTAATGAAACAGGATTCGCCACGGATAACTGAGGTTGACAATTGGGTTTGGAGAAGCTATATATTGTGCTGCCAACCCCTTTAAAGGGTTGCGCTACACAACCCCTTGAATTTATTTAATATTTTAGTTGCTTCTTAAGACACGCATACCTACCGCGGGTATATTCTAACTCCCTAATACGCTGGGGTGTTAGAATCAATTCTGACAATACCTGCTCATGTACCTATGAAATATAAATACAAGACAAGCGACAGAAAAAGATCAGAACTAAAATCGACACTGATGATAGAACAACGCCGAAACCGGGGCTAGCAGTCCCAACAGCGAGGTCATGCTCTATTTCTACTCCTTCAATTTGTTTCATGTACTTTGGGAAACTTATGTTCATTAGGTGCGAGTTGCAGTAATCAGCCCATTGGTGGATTAATCTCCTCGCTATATAAATGCGAAATCAGTGCTTAATCCTTTAGACTGGTTATGCGCAGAGCTAAAAAACCACTATTAAAAAAACAGACAAATTTGCTTTAGGGATGAGAGGGAATTTTTTTTTTTACTATGTTAACCTCTGTTGTTTCATATTTCATATTTATCCGGAAAGATGAACCGCAGCTTATTTTAGTTTTCTATTAAACGCCAGGTGGGCACTTTTTTTTAGTTTCGTGGTAGGAGGAAATGCATCAAGCATTGGCCGGAATATTTTAAGCCTCACCGTGAGACCCTCCTTGTGGAGAACTTATCGTTTTCGGTGCTACATACTAAAACCTAACCTCCCACGATGAGCGCAATTCCTCCTGCCTTGATCTGCATTTGGCATTACCTCGAATATAGGTGCGCGTTAAGTGAACTTTATGGCTACTCTCAAGCTAATAGGCAAAGCATACGTCCTCTTGTTTGCTGAGAGGTCTACGCCACACATATCTGCTGATAATCTTAGTTGCCAAGTGTCTTTTAACTCTCTTTTCATGTGAGGTGAAGTGTTTGCATTCGACAGACGGGTCGGGTTTTTAAACTTCTGTGCAATTATTGGTTCGTGTTAGTCAGGTGGAAGTCGACTTGTATGTGTGGTCGCTTAAATCATGGGTTGAGTTCGGGAATTAGTTTTCTTGTACACTTTCCTATTGCCTCACTCGCTTCTGTTTCGCTATCGTCGTATAAAGCTCTTGTTTTTCGGTGAGAAGATAAATAATCGATATGGTGACCGCAATGACCAGGACAGCTTCTGAATTGAACGCACAGTAAGTTACAGAAGATTACAGCTCCCCACTCCCGTTCGCTCAAGGTGAGTGGGGTTCGATGCTTCCTTGCCTGATATTTCAGCACCATATAAGAGTATATAGTCCTATGCTGATGACAACAGATTCGGCTTTGGACCTCCTCCTAGCTGTGGACCGCGATCAGCCGTACATTTATTTTCAATGCGCATAACCTGGTTTATTTTCAGCTGTCCAGCTTCCGGTTTCGTGCTGTTATGACAGCAGCCACTTTATCTGCGAAAGCAACGAGGAAGCTACCGCTCCTTCATGCCAAATCAAAGAAAGTAATATTCAGTCAATAATTCAGAGACCGCGATCTAGTACCGATCCCTGCGATGTTCCGCTTTTTTTATCTTTTTCTGCCTATGAATGGCTTTGTTCGTTAACTAACTTTTTGTAAGATAGTCCCTTAAGGTTTTTGTAGAATATTGGGGTACTTTTAAAGCGTGTTCTAGTGCCCCAAGCATGTCGTCTCGCCTGAGTGATTTAAACATGTTTTTGATATTTAGCGTAAGCGGCGCATATTGAAGCCATTAGGATTAACCCATCCATCTATCAAACTTTGAAATAGGAAATATTGTTGTTTCTAGTAAACTTATTTTATTTGGAGAAGAGTAAGATTTATTTTATCACATAAGTTCTGACAGTTCATACACTTTTTATATTTGGGCATTTTGGTAACATTATGGACACATTAATTATTTCTGTGCATATAAAATTTAGACCCTTTTGTGGTCTGAGCCTCTGCTAAGACTATGAGACCTTGATTCGTAAAAAAAAATTACATTAGGGTGTGCACTACGTATGAACTTTGGTATATAAAGCACAAATTTACTTATAAGTGTTTGCGCTAATATTCGCAAAATGTCGAAATATTTAAAAGTGCAAGCACTAGTGTACTTAAGGCCCACAAAGGTTCTGTTGTGCGTGCCACGTGGATCTCTGCCCAACTCAAACCAATAGGTCCATTAAGCAAATGTCAGGAATTTCTTAGGTTTAAACTTAGCCAGATTACAAAAAACGTCAAATAAGGGATATCCCAGAGATTTCTGCATCTTTTGCCAAAGCGCAGGACAATCGAACAGAAAATGCTTGACAGTTTCTATCTCTTCTTCGTCTTTGCAGCTTCTGCAGTAATCATTGGAGGGAGCACCCAGCCGTTGTGCATGCCTCACCACAAGAGATATGCCCCCTTTCCAAGAAGAAGGAGACTTCTTGTGCCTATCGCGTCCCATTCAAGCCACACGAGCTTAGTGAGGTAGCAGGATTCAAGATTGCTCCAACTCACATGCGCTTCCTTAAGGAAAATCTCTTTCAAGGTGAGCTTACAGGTAGCTAGCGGAATGCTTAATCTCTTCCAGGATGACGAAAGCGGAACGTATGTGCTATCTCTTGCAAGTTCGTCAGTCATCTCATTGCGCGGCATATCCGATTGTCCAGGCACCCATACCAGACTGAGAGAACTTTTCTCAGCGATCTCGTTAAAAAATTTGCGGTACTTCTCTACTGTCCTGGACTTACATGAGATCCATCCAAACACTTATAGCGCAGCTGGGCAGTCAGAGTAAATACAAATTTGGTTGTGGCCGTGAACAGCCTTTTTAAGGTTATCAACGGCCTCGTTAACAGTGGCTGTTCTAATGGCTCGGGTAGGCTAAGTAATAGAAATTTCGGTATAAAAAAATCTAAAACATATTTAATAGCTTAAATAATAAACGATCTCAGTGCTGATTTTGAAAGAGAGTTTGAAATTTTTGCTTAGATCTCTGAAAGCACCTAAAGTGCACTTATTAAAATTTATTCTACGCCTGAAACTGTCTGTAATAAAGTTTTTTGGTTGGACTTAAACTTATGCTTTGGCTTCACACAAAACGCATCCTTTACCTTGATCAAAATATGTCCTTATACAAATAAAACACACCCTAAAATTTATACATTCATGCGTAGATGTTCCGCTATCATATCACCACAACACAATTATGGTCGACAGTAATTTCCCAAATACGAGCAACAACAATAAATGTCCAAAATTTGACATGTCCACTTGTCATTTACAATGTCCCCAAACGCAGTAGGCGTGAGTTGGTAAAATACGTAAAATTTTGTATGTATTGTGCATGTTTATGCATATGTTGTAGTAGTGTGTATGATAACTGATGGTGGTCTGAAATTTCTGACGAACCGACTAATGAACAAAGCGACAAAATGCCACGCAATGAGCTAACCAACAGTGCGAGTATCATTTTAATTCAACAAGAGAAATGGCAAAATTGCAATCAGCAAACATAATTTCCTTTACTTAGTTAGCTGGTTGTTGTTGTTAGTGACTTCTCATTGTCATTGCTTGTTGTTAAAAGAGTTGTAGTTAATGTTATACTTTTTGATTGACAAAACGCATATGTTTTTAGCTGTTGCTCTTAGATACTTAACTATTTCGGCGACCAAATCCATCAAATATATTGGAAATATTCTAAAACAAAAAATATAACTTAAAGCGCTTAGTTAAGTGCAAATCAATTTGACGGGCCTCGTAGAATATTAAACTTCCACAATTTGAGTGTTATACCAAATTTACAGACGCTAACGAAGTAATACGTCAAACAAAAACATGAAGTGCTAACTGAACTCAATTAAAATTCAAAAAAAAAAAAAAAAAAAACAAAAAAAAAAAAAAAACAAGTAAAGGACGGTACTGCTTTCGGCTGTGCGAAGACCACATACATTTCATATATGGAGCTAAAAAATAATGTGTTGAAATTCATAAAATTTGAACAATCAGTTGTATGGGATAAATAAAAATAAATGTAAGGCGCGATAACCTCCGAAGAGATCTAAGGCCGAGCTTCTCTTCCAATTTGCGTCGTGCTCCTCTTGATTTTTCCCTACAAATTGGCCGGACGGGACCTACATGTTTTATGCCGACTCCGAACGGCATCTGCAAGGCAGATGAGTTTTCACTGAGAGCTTTTCATGGCAGAAATACAATCGGAGCGCTTGCCAGACACTGCCGAGGGGCGACCCCGCTTAGAAAAATTGTCTTCTAATTGAAAAATCTTATTTCTAAAATTTTGATGTTGCTTTGCCCGGGAGTTGAACCCAGGGCATACGGTGTGATAGGCGGAGCACGCTACCATCACTCCACGGTGGCCGCCATTAAAATGAGGAAGGAACTACACCCCAGCGCGTTAGGGTGCTTAGAATATATTCACGTAGCGGTCTACGCGCCATTCTGTTGCATATTCTTAGGGAACTCGTTGCTCAATGTTCTCCGTGTATTTGAGTAAATACTCAAACCATTTGGTTAGATCAATAAGCCTTTTGTTGTCCTATATGGAGCATTTCGATGCCGCATTCTGATAGACCCCAGTGGTTTAGGGGGCTTAGAATATTCCCGCGGTAAATATGTTTGTCGTAAGAGGCGACTAAACCACCAAATTGGGGGTTGTGTAGCGCAATCCTTTGAAGGGGTTGCCAGCGTAATATAGAGCTTCACCAACCCAATTGTCAACCTTACCTACTTGTGGTGAATTCTGTTTCTTTAACAACCGTGGCCCTGGCTACCACAGGTGCCTCATGGATCTAGAGGGTGGGAGGGTGGTTTTGACCTAGAAGATTTCACGTTTCCGAGATGGTTGAGCTAGTGCCTTAATGGTGCTTGTTACCGGAACGTATCGGATATGCAGACGGCAAAGGACCATCAATATCGATAACACTACCGAAGGCCTTCGGGGAGTGTCCTTATCACTACAACAACAAGGAAGGACCTACTTTTAAAGCTTTATTTAAACAATCGGTTGTATAGGATATATATTATATGTATGACAGATCTTGACACTTTTTTTTTCAGAAAAAAATGTATGCATATGTATATACAATCATCCCGAGAAAGTTCAATCTTCTTGCTGTTAAAATGAAGAATAAATAACAAAAATCCTCTTTTTCGTAAAACTTGTTGTATATATAGAATACATGTTTGTATAGTAGTCCGATCTGGTCGGTTCCAACAAACGATCAATAAAACACCCAAATATGATAGCTCACCAAATTTCATCAACATATCTTATATATAGACTGGCCAGTTCAAATATAAATACGATATTATGGCAGTAATCATACACAATTTCTTTCCTTTATTTATTTAGTAGGTTCTAAAGGCGATCATAATACCAAGTAACAAGTTGCCGCCCTCGTATTAGTTACGAAAACGTCCCTGTACTGTTCGTTAAATTGGATTATGTCGATCATTTAGATTTCCATACTCCAAACTACCCTAAGAAACCGTAGCAAATTGACGTCATCGTATTCGTTACACTTATAAACTGGCTATTCAATCCTGGAGTGATGTTTACTCCAAAGGGAGCAGAGTAGACGCTGTGTACCGCTTGCGCGATCCTATCACGGTCGTTAAAAACTAAACCGCGGGGTGTAGGACAAGACAGTTTTAATCTGATGCAATGACCGTATGATATGTGTATTCAGGTTCGAACTCCTACCTTGAGGATTGGGAAGAATCGCCGGGGTTGTGGTTTCATGCCGTCTTTTAGTTTCTTTTGCGTTAATATGACGGATTCACTTTCATGGAAGTTGACAATAAAACATACTTAATGAAGTTATGCAGTTGCTTCTTCGTTGGAGTCGGCAACATAGTATTCTCTTCGGATTAATGCGGTCGCTTAAGCCTTCGAATTAGACAACAAAGTATTCTCTTCGTAGTTATTCGGTCTTCTTCGATAGAAATTTGGAATATAGTTTACTCCTGGTCTCTCCACGTGGGTACACTGCCTCACTACTCATTCTCTTCTATGAACGAAAATTCCAAAGTTGATCACATCCCTAAGATTGTGAATGGAGTTTAAAAATGCTGTTTGAAAATTGGGTGTTATTTTGAAGTATAAGTATATGCATATCATTTCTTCATTGCAGTTGATATTTGCACCCTTGTTTTTGATATGTTTGAAACTGCGTTAGGCTATGCTGAACGTTGCATTTGATCTTTCTAGTACCCGTGATTCATGAAATGTATCTTAAGAGTAAATGAGTGTAGTACCTCTGGCTCTTCATGTTTCTAATGATTATTCGCTAGCACAAGAATCATGTTATTCACGGGGAGCTGTCATTTCAACCTTATAGATGACGGCGAAGTAGTTTTTCACGGGGAAAAGACATTTTGATGATATAGATGACGTCGTTGTAGTTATTCACGAAAGGATGTTTTGGATCATAATGTGTTGGAAAGGTTTACCACACATCCTTAATTGTGAAGCATGTTTTGTTTTATTATTATTCCAGGTATTCGCAAAGGGTTGTTCACATCCTCTAATACTTGTATGAAATTGTGGAATCATATTATATATCTAATGAGCCCTAGCATCAGAACATATTACAGCGAAATACTTGCAACCGGATACCATTGTCCATAAAATGGGGGGACTCCATTTCAGACCAAGGGAAGAACTTGTGATTGAAACACCAAAATACAAGGTAATTGTTACCAAGGACTCGACTAAGAAGTGTTGAGGGAAGGCAACATGGAGCCGATAATTTGGCCATTGATCATGCAATTAGAACCGTGTCGGACACCGTGGGGTTGAGTCATCCACTAAAGGGCACTCACGTTAAGAATCTATCGTAATTTACTAAATTTGGCCAGGTTTGCTTGGTTATTTTGCAAGTGTCTTAGGAGTATCAGTTGGAGACTGTTAACTCCTTGAAGATGTTATGCATGTTTCTTTTGATTGATGAAAGTGGAGAACACATCTCATCCATCTACACAGCCTCTATCAATGCCACCGCCTTTGCAAGTTCGTCTGCCTTCTCGTTGATTTCGATGTTTCTGTTTGTAAGGTTAGTTGCAGCTCGAAGCGGCTGATGACGGCTTAAGACGAAGTGATGGGAGAATTGAGCACCATAAGCACCGCTTGTCTATCTGAGTTATTAAAATGAGTACAGAAACAAGTAAACATAAAAATGTTTATTTTGAATCAGTTAAACTTAAGTATGGAATGTTCTAAGGGATCATAGAGTTTAAGATTTTAGCTCTTAAGCTCCCAAAGCTATAGATTGAGTCAAAGATATACGCGATATTAATTGGATCCTATATCAAAGTACAACATTTTTATCATATCTCTTGATTGGCTAAATTTTTCTGGCAATGCATCGCATAGTTCTAATAATAGCGGGCAATATTTCGATTAAATTTGTATAAAACGAGTACAAAAATCAATCGGCAGCCAGACTAAAGTTTCAAATCACACGACTCCATCTCTTTTTGTGCCTCCATATATGAGAGATATCTGCGGGACTTAGAAGCACTAAACTAAACATTTGCTTTTCTCCTTCAAAGACATTTACACACGAATGAAAAAATCTCCAACTGCCTCTTTTGATATCTGCTGTTCTTTAAAATCTTAAAAGTCATCATCATATGACCTTAGCAGAATTGCAATCAAGCATGCAACTCATTCTGTGCTTACGTAATAAAAGACGCAAATAACAGAAAATTTGTCATGCTAATTTCACTTTTTTTTTACTTTCAAGTTATTTATTGGTTCTTTTTTATAATCATGGGAATCACTTATTTTATTGTATAAAAACTAGCAGACCCGGCAGACGTTGTTCTGCCCTAAATTTGGCCTATCTAAATACATTTTAATAAGCTTTTTCCGTCTAGCTCTGACCTATCCCTCTACACTTTTTCCTAATCTTTTTATTCATTCCTCCCTCCGTCTTTTTCGCTTCATCTCCATCTTCGTCTCATTCTATGTCTCTTTTCTCTTCTCTCAAGTTTTTCTCCTTCTTCTGCATCTCTTATTGCCAGTCCCAGAGGGTGGTATGTATTTTATTCCAGTCCCATTCCGAGTCTCAGTCCCAGTCCCACTCCGAGTCTCAGTCTCTGTCCCAGTCCTAGTCCTAATCCCAGTCCCAGTCCGTCTCTGGTATACTTCCCGGAAAAAAGCATCGTAAATACTAATATAGGCAAATTTACATACGAAATTTCAGGCAAATCGAATAGGACGTATGTAAATAGGTATGTGGGTATTATTAATTCTTATCTTTATTTCGGCTTCGCATGCATATTTATCAGTTTTGCCAGGTTGATGCGACTAAACCTTATATCACAATGAAATTTAGAGCCCTCAGCAACAGCTTTCATTTGATATCCAGAATACACACACATTCTAGGGGTATCCGGGTCCATGTTTTGGCCTATATCTCGAGACCGTAGTCACCCAGCGGTGTAAAACTTACTCTGTACTAAAGCATACATCAACAGCTTCAATTTGATACCCATAATGTAAAAATACATTCTAGTTGTATCCGGGCCCACGTTTTGGGCTACATCTCGAGACCCTAGCCTCCCAGTTGTATGAAAATTATCCTGTACTAAAGCATACATCAACAGCTTCAATTTGATACCCATAATGTAAAAACACATTCTAGGGGTACCCGGGTCACGTTTCGGGCTATATCTCGAGACCCTAGCCTCCCAGTTGTATGAAAATTATCCTGTACTATAGCATTCATCAACAGCTTTCATTTGATATCC
This sequence comes from Eurosta solidaginis, assembly GCF_040869045.1. Taxonomy (NCBI): domain Eukaryota; kingdom Metazoa; phylum Arthropoda; class Insecta; order Diptera; family Tephritidae; genus Eurosta; species Eurosta solidaginis. Next base: position 29,198,916 of record NC_090319.1, read on the forward strand.
ATAATACACACACATTCTAGGGGTATCCGTGTCCATGTTTTGGCCTATATCTCGAGACCGTAGTCACCCAGCGGTGTAAAACTTACTCTGTACTAAAGCATACATCAACAGCTTCAATTTGATACCCATAATGTAAAAATACATTCTAGTTGTATCCGGGCCCACGTTTTGGGCTACATCTCGAGACCCTAGCCTCCCAGTTGTATGAAAATTATCCTGTACTAAAGCATACATCAACAGCTTCAATTTGATACCCATAATGTAAAAACACATTCTAGGGGTACCCGGGTCACGTTTTGGGCTATATCTCGAGACCCTAGCCTCCCAGTTGTATGAAAATTATCCTGTACTATAGCACTCATCAACAGTTTTCATTTGATATCCATATTGTATAAACACATTCTAGGAGTATCCGGGTCCACGTTTTGGGATATATCTCGAGACCCTAGCCTCCCAATTGTATGAAAATTATCCTGTACTATAGCACTCATCAACAGTTTTCATTTGATATCCATATTGTATAAACACATTCTAGAGGTACCCGGGTCCACGTTTTGGCTATATCTAGAGACCATAGCCTCCCAGTTGTATGAAAATAATACTGTACTATATATACTATATATAGCTCCCATCAAGGCAATTTTTTCAGAAAATCTTCTATAATATATTACAATATATATCACCGAGTTTCACGTTTATACTTTATAAATTAAGGGAGAAATGGCAAAAAATCTTTCTATCTGAACAATCGGTTGTATGGGATATAACTGTATATAGCTCCGTTCAAAGTGATTTTTTCAAGATGTCTTCTTTGATATATTAGAATATATGTCACCGAGTTTCACGTTTATACTTTCTAAATTGCGGTAGGAATGACCAAAATTATTTTATCTGTACGATCGGTTATATGGGAGATATATGTTGTAGTGGTCCGATCATACCGGATCCGACAAATGTCTAATATAATACAAAAATACATCCTTGTGCCAAATTTCATTGATATATCTAAAAATTTGAGGGACTAGTTTGCGTTCAAATAGACAGACGGACGGACAGATGGACGGACGGACGGACAGACGGACATGGCTATATCAACTCAGTTTGTCGCCCTGATCAATTCGGTATACTTAATGGTGAGTCTGTCTTCTATATTTGTCAACGTTAAAAACATCGGACCAAAGTTAATATACCATTTCATGTTCATGAAAGGTATAAAAACAAGTAAGGAATGCTAAGTTCGGGTGTAACCGAACATTACATACTTAGCTGCCAAATTACAGCTTGAAAAACTTTTAAATTACTTTCTTTTAAAAGTGGGCAGTGCCACGCCCGTTGTCCAAAATTTTACTAATTTCCTCTTCTGCATCATAAGGTTAACCCACTTACCAAGTTTCATAGCTTTAACCGTCTTTGGTAATGAATTATCGCACTTTTTCGGTTTTTGGAAATTTTCGATATCGAAAAAGTGGGCGTGGTTATAGTACGATTTCATTCATGTTAAGTAGCGATCTGAGATGTGTGCCCAGGAACTTACATACCAAATTTCATTAAGATATCTCAAAACGTACCCAAGTTATTGTGTTTACGGATAGAAGGACGGACAGACGGACGGACACGGTTAAGTGAATTTCTTTTATAGCCCAAATCATTTAGATCCATAGGAGTCTATATCTATCTCGTTTAGTTTATGCCATTACGGGGTACCATTATACGAACAAAATTAATATACTCTGTGAGCTCTGCTCAGCTGAGTATAAAAATTATATTGTAACGAATTTACTTACAAATCCTCTTATTTGCAATCCTCTGCTAAGTTCCAATCACTAAACTGTTGAATAAATAACTCCAATATGTAATAATGCAAAATGGCCTTTATTAAATTACTTCACAATAACACTCAAACTGTGCAACGAATAGCTTTCTTAATAACCAAACTGATTGATAGCTCAAAGGAAACTCTACTATTCAAAATAATACTGCTCTTGCTCGCTAGATAGCGTCTTAATCGAAATCTCAAATCAAACTGAATTTCAGCGCCTCTACAATTGCCGTCTTTTATACTCTTTGATTTCAACCTTCGCATCTTCTGGGCGCTTCCAGAATCTACTAGTCCAGCAGCTCTCAAACTTCTCAGCTGTAACTACAATTGCACAATTTTATAGTTTTTCTCATTTCATACTTATAGGAGTATCTCAGATATATGCACGTGTTTGCGCATTGACTCTCCGCTGCTCGTATACGTACATGGTACATATGTGTAGACGCAATTATTGCTTCGTTTATGTAGATACATAGTGATTGATCTATGGATGTGAATTCAAGTCACTGCTTAGCATCGGCTTAGAGACAGCAGCACCCCTTAGTGTTGTTAATATTCGTAACAATATTAGGTGTTAATGAGTATTTTAAAAGGGAGTAATCCTTAGTTCCATAGGTGGATGCCGTTTCGAGATATCGCCACAAAGGTGGAACAGGGGTGACCCTAGAATTTGTTTGTACAATATGGGCATCAAACGAATGGTGTTAACGAGTATTTTAAAAGGGAGTGGGCCTTAGTTCTATAGGTGGACGCCGTTTCGAAATATCGCCATAAAGGTGGACCAGGGGTGACTCTAGAATGTGTTTGTACGATATGGGTATCAAATTAAAGGTATTAATGATGGTTTTAAAAGGGAGTGGTGGTTGTTGTATAGGTGGTCGCATTTTCGAAATATCGCCATAAAGGTGGACCAGGGGTGACTCTAGAATTTGTTTGTACAATATGGGTATCGAAAGTAAGGTGTTAATGAGTATTTTAAAAGGGAGTAATCCTTAGTTCTATATGTGGACGCCTTTTCGAGATATCGCCATAAACGTGGACCAGGGGTGACTCTAGAATTTGTCTGTACTATATGGGTATCAAACGAAAGGAGTTAACGAGTATTTTAAAAGGGAGTGGGCCTTAGTTCTATAGGTGGACGTCTTTTCGAGGTATCGCAATAAAGGTGGACCAGGGGTGACTATAGACTTTGTTAGTACGATATGGGTATCAAATGAAAGGTGTTAATGATTATTTTTAAAAGGGAGTGGGCCTTAGTTCTATAGGTGGACGCCGTTTCGAAATATCGCCATAAAGGTGGACCAGGGGTGACTCTAGAATGTGTTTGTACGATATGGGTATCAAATTAAAGGTATTAATGAGGGTTTTAAAAGGGAGTGGTGGTTGTTGTATAGGTGGTTGCATTTTCGAAATATCGCCATAAAGGTGGACCAGGGGTGACTCTAGAATTTGTTTGTACAATATGGGTATCAAAAGAAAGCTGTTAATGAGTATTTTAAAAGGAAGTAATCCTTAGTTTCATAGGTGGACGCCGTTTCGAGATATCGCCATAAAGGTGGGCCAGGGGTGACTCTAGAATTCGTTTGTGCAATATGGGTATCAAACGAAAGGAGTTAATGAGTATTTTAAAAGGGAGTGGGCCTTAGTTCTATAGGTGGACGCCTTTTCGAGATAGTGCCATAAAGGTGGACCAGGGGTGACTCTAGAACGAGTCTGTACGATATGGGTATCAGATTAAAGGTATTAATGAGAGTTTTAAAGGGGAGTGGTGGTTGTTGTATATGTGAAGGCATTTTCCAGATATCGACCAAAATGTGGACCAGGGTGACCCAGAACATCATCTGTTGGATACCGCTAATTTATTTATATATGTAATACCTGCCAAGATTTTAAGGGTTTTTTATTTCGCCCTGCAGAACTTTTCCATTTTCTTCTACTTAATATGATAAGTGGCACAACAATTTTATAAAGTTTTTTCTAAAGTTATATTTCGCTTCAATAAAACAATCCAATTACCATGTTTCATCCCTTTTTTCGTATTTGGTATAGAATTATTGCATTTTTTTCATTTTTCGTAATTTTCGATATAGAAAAAGTGGGCGTGGTACATAGTCGGATTTCGTTCATTTTTCATACCAAGATAAAGTGAGTTCAAGTAAGCACGTGAACTAAGTTCATTAAAGATATGTCGATTTTTGCTCAAGTTATCGTCCTAACGGCCATGCGGAAGGACAGGCGGACGACTGTGTATAAAAACTGGGCGTGGCATCAACCAATTTCGCCATTTTCACAGAAAAGAGTTATCGTCATAAAACCTATGATCCTACCAAAGTTCAAAAGGATTGGTTAATTTTTGTTCGACTTATGGCGTTAAAAGTATCCTAGACAAATTAAATGAAAAAGGGCGGAGCCACGCCCATTTTGAAATTTTCTTTTTTTTTTGTATTTTGTTGCACTATATCATTACTGGAGTTGAATGTTGACATAATTTACTTATATACTGTAAAGATATTAAATTTTTTGTTAAAATTTTACTTAAAAAAAATTTTTTTTTAAAAAGTGGGTGTGGTCCTTCTCCGATTTTGCTAATTTTTATTAAGCGTACATATAGTAATAGGAGTAACGTTCCTGCCAAATTTCATCATGATATCTTCAACGACTGCCAAAGCACAGCTTGCAAAATTTTAAATTACCTTCTTGTAAAAGTGGGCGGTGCCACGCCCGTTGTTCAAAATTTTACTAATTTTCTATTCTGCGTCATAAGTTCAACTCATCTACCAAGTTTCGCCGCTTTATCTCTCTTTTGTAATGAATTATCGCAATTTTTCGCTTTTTCGAAATTTTCGATATCGAAAAAGTGGGCGTGGTTATAGTCCGATATCGTTCATTTTAAATAGCGATCTGAGATGAGTGCTCGGGAACCTACATACCAAATTTCATCAAGATACCTCAAAATTTACTCAAGTTATCGTGTTAACGGGCGGACGGACGGACGGACATGGCTCAATCAAATTTTTTTTCGATCCTGATTATTTTGATATATGGAAGTCTATATCTATCTCGATTCCTTTATATATGTACAACCAACCCTTATCCAATCAAACTTAATATACTCTGTGAGCTCTGCTCAACTGAGTATAAAAACGAGACAAAAAACATGCGGAAATCTGGGTTCCGCTGCGTATGCGTAACATAACAAGCACATAAGTGAGGCAAATATTGTTAAGCGCGTTAAAAATGTGCACGATTTGTCAATGGCTCGCATATCATTATCATAGCAATAATATCTAGCTCAAAATAAAAAATAACCCATTTTCATGTAATTTCTTCAAAAACAAGCCACTTTTTTTGCGCAAAAATTTGCACAATTTCGTTGTATAATCAATCGCTATGGGAACCTGATTCGTAACACAAAAGCACAGCAGCGACAAGACGGCAATAAAATTTATAATTTGACAGGGACAGCGAATAGCAAAAAGTATGCAGTAAAAATAAGTATGTAAATGTAAACATTGCAACATATATAAGCATACATCCATGTGACGTGTCATTGTAATAGTAACTGTGTGAAATGCAATGAGATAGCAACAAAAATGTATGCAATGTGCAAAGCAGAGGTGAAGAAGTTTGTATTTGGTTGAAATAGTTACATGAATGCACCACATTACAATACACAGATACAAGCATATATGCGTACATTCATGAGAACCAAGCATATTTCCTTGTAAAGGGTGCACAGGCGTTATAAATTTATTTTATATGTCAGAATTTAAATTAAATGAAACTTTTGTTATATTGTCAATTTAATTAAACACGAATTACAAGCGTTGACATATTTGTAAATACAAACGAATGTGTGTACAGCTATAAAATTAAATATTTAATATGAATATACAACAGGGAATACAAAAATAGCAGTGCCAATTTTTATAAAATTTCCACAGTAAAATTCTTCTTTTTATTATTTTCGGTAATACAAGAAAAATTTCAAGGAATTTTGTAACTTAAACTTTGTTAATTTATTTCAAAAACCTTTCGATAAAAGCTGGAAAATTCGGAAAAGCTTACTTTAGCAATCTTCGAAATGGATCTATCTGCATAGCTATAATAGGTGTATGAAAATGTCTATCTTCTTTTCCAAATTTAATAATTTCCCATTCTTGAAAAAAAAAAAAAAAAAAACAATTGTCATAAACATTTTTTATAAGCCTTGGGCTCCAATTTAACCAGAAAAATTTTAAGAATGCAATGCGAATTTTTAGATTTTTTTTTTATTTTGTTTGACTAAATTTGTTTGCTCTACAAAACTGCATGTTCGAAAAAATATTCACGAAACTGTAAATAAGACGTCCATCTTAAAATTTTTCAGTGCGTGTTTGAGAACTCGAAAAATTATAGTTAAAAAGTAGAAAATTTCCTAAATTTTTCGAGAATGTTTTTGAGAATACTCTGAGAAAGCTCTAAACATAGGTTTGACATTTTCGAAAATTTTTCTAAATATGAATGATACGACTTTTGTTTGTTTTATTGACTATAAAATAATTAAAGCATAGTCAATAAAACAAACAAAAGTCGTATCATTCATATATATTTTTCTAAATTTTTCGCAAACGTTTTTGAGGATCAAGAAAAATCTAGAAAACTTCAGAAAACTTGAAATAAAAAAATCGAAATATTGAAAAAAATTTCTTAAACTTTTAAACTTTTGGAAACGTTTTTGAGAATATATAAAACCTTAAATAAAAAGTTCTAAATGTTCAAAAATTTTTCTTAAATTTTCGAGTTGTTTAAAAAACCTTTTTAAAAATTCAGAAAAATTAAAATAGAAAGTTAGAAAGTAGCAAGATTTTCGAGAATTTAAAATTTTTTTTCGAAAATATTTTTGAGTTTAATTTATATAGTTTCACCTACAAAAAATTTAGAAAACTTTAAATAAAAATCTGAAATTTTCATAAAATTTTCTTTAATTTTCGAACTTTTGGAAATTTGATTGGGAATACAGAAAACTCTATATTAAAAGTGCAAAATGTTCAGAACAGTTTTTAAACTTTCGAACCTTTGAAAACGTTTTTGAGAATACTGAAATTTTTTTTTCGTAAATTCTCTTGAGATTAGTTTTCGCGATTTTAGTTAAAAAAAATGTAGAAAACTGTAAAAAAAATTCGAAATATATACAAACTTTTCTTATATATTCGAATTTTCGAAAATGTTTTTGAGAATGCATAAAAAAAAATTTCATAAAATTAAAAAAAAAAATTTCAAAAAATTATTTTTTAAATTTTCGAATTTTTTGAAAACGTTTTCGAGAATACCGAAAACTGTTAATACGAAGTCCGAAATATTCTAAAATATTCTCAAAATTTTAAAATTTTTCGCAAACGTGTTTGAGAACTCGGAAAAATCTAACCAAAACTTTCAAAATTTTTGTAGAATTTCTCGAACTTTCCATTTTTTCGAAAATGTTTTTGATCTTAGTGTATATAGTTTCACTTAGAAAAAAATTAGGAAAAATTCTTCCTTAATTTTCGAACGTTTTGAAAATCTTTTTAATAACTCAGAAAAATTTAAACAGAAAGTTCGAAATTTGCAAGATTTTTCCGAATTTTAAAATTTTTTTGCGAAAATGTTTTTAAGTTTAATTTATTTAAAAAAAAGTTTAGAAATCTCTTAATAAAATAAAAAAGATTTTAAATTTTCCAACTTTTGAAAACGTTTTTCAGAATACATAATACTCTAAATATAACGTCCAAAATGTTCATAAAACTTTCTAAACTTTTAAATTTTTCGAAAACTTTTTGTAGAACTCAGAAAAATTTAAATAAAAAGTTCGAAATTTTCTCCAATTTTCCACTTTTTTTAAATGTTTCTGACTGTAGTTTACATATTTTCGCTTGCAAAAAATTTAAAAACTCAAAATGAAAATCAAAAATATTCATTAGATTTTCCTAAATTTTTCGAACTTTTGAAAACGTTTTTGAGAAAACAAAAAGCTCCTAAGAAAAAGCACGAAATAATCATTAAATATTGCTAAGGTTTCGAACTTTTCGAAAACGTTTGGAAAGCTCAAGCAATTTTAAATTAATGTTTGAAATTTTTTTAAGAATTTTCCGAATTTTCCATTTCCATACTTCCAAAAAATAACAAAACTACAAATGAACAGTCTGAGGCTTCCATACAAATTTCTTAAATTTTCGAGTTTTTCGCAAGGGTTTTTGAGAATTCATAAAAATCCAAGTAAGTGCCAAGTTTTCCAGTTTTTTCGAAAATGGTTTTGAGATTAATTTATATAGTTTCTGTTTTAAAATTCATGGGCATTTTTTTCTGAAATTGTCGAAGTAAAAAAAACAAGGACTTAGCCATCGAAATTCGATAAAAGCATTAATTGCTATTTTCGTGATCGCTGCTGTATGTATTTAACTAAATATTTTCAATATACATAAATCTCTATATATTTGAATTAATATCCCGGGCATACTACATATTTGTGTTATTTCGATTCCATATATATTTAAAATTTTCTCGTTTTGTTTATGTTCATACATAATAGTATACATCTATAGATGAGTCTATGCGTATACGTAAAATCAATTTATCCATTTTTATACCTGTACGCATAAACAAGTAATTTCGTATCAATTTAAAAATCAACGATTTAAATACAAACAAATATTTGCACCTACTGTGGCGAGAGAAGTATTTAACAACAATGAAATCAATGTTTTCGCGACTGTCAACACATGTTTTGCTATTTGGGTTGATACATAAGTACACTGCCCTTAAATATGCTGTAATATTAAATTAAATTTTTCTAAGCGGGGATGTCCCTCGGCAATGTATTCATCTACATCAAAGATAAAATATTTACAATTTCTATTATATAATTTCTTAATAATAAGTGGACAAATAAAAAAGTCATTTTATTAATTTTGAAAGTGGTTTAACCGTCCTGTGCATAGATGGGTACCCGGGTACCTTTTGCATATTCAAAGCCATTTTTAAATAATCTACAAATAGAAACAAGTTAAAATTTTGTGGCATCCTGTGGGAATAAATTTTCTACAAAAAGGAGAGAAAATTTTTTCAAATATACTTTCATAAAGATGATTTTTTAATAGATTAGTTTTTTATAACTAAAATTAGTTTTTTATTACTAGTTCTCTTGGCTGGGATACCCAGGTACCACTAGTAGTTCTCACGTATGAACTGCCTTGTGGTAGCCTTTAGCTACTCAGCCATATGAATGTCCCGCTGCTCACCTTACAATTTTCTCTAATACCAATAACAAAACCATATTACGTTATATTCTAACATGTTTAAAGTCCCGGAACCATAAAAAAAATTAATACTACTTAACAATATTTTTGCAACAAATCAAACACAAACCCTTAAATATCTCAATTAATGAAAAAACGGACTTAAACCACTTTCAAAATAAACACTCATATATTTTTGTTTAAAAAAATATTTTAACCTAATGATGTGATATGTTTGTGAAAAAAAGTGTTATATTGATTCCTTATACGCCGAACAGACGCTTAAGTAGACAACTAAAAAAAACAATTGCACATTCTCTATAAGGACGGTAACATATTGTGGCGAATGTTGGCATCACTATTCTGTTAGTTAATAATCACAACAACAAAACCAGCAAGCAGCGATACTTATGTACAAGGCCACAAAGAACATTCCACAATATAGAGATATCTCACTTACACATATGTAGTCATCAGCTAAGGGAAGAAGAAGTTACTCACACATACACACGTGTATTGCTAGTAGAAAAGCATAAACTACAAATATACATGTATATAGCCGGTAACAAGGCATGAGATACAACTATTCGCGAAATGACTACACCTTAGGAGAAATGAGTGAACGAGAAAACCAAGAGTATAAAAGTAGCGCAAGCTGAGGAATCAGTAATCAGTTTGATTTAAAAACGTTGTTAGTTGTGATGTACGTGATAGTGAAGTATAATTGTACTACTCCCAAATTAGTCTAAATAAAGACACTTGACAATACTAAATATTTGAGTTATTTATTCGACAGTTCAGCGATTCGAACGTTAGCAGAAGGTGTATGCATATATTTCAGGAACCACCCAGAATTCGTTACAATATACAAAGTTCCATCTAACAGTTTTTATGTGCTCCAAATAGGAGTGGTTTTAAGTCACTCGCAGGGAAAGCTCGATAGGAAATAAATAACTGTTGGAAGAAAGATTAAAAGAGGTAATTCTTTCAAGCCGAAAACGAAATTCGAGTAATATTAAATTTAAGTGGTTTAACATTAATTTTGTTTTTGGGTTTCCGGAAAATGCAGCACTCCCAAATATGGGAGTCGGATGTGGAGTGTTGCGTATAATTCGGCGTATTTTTGGCATATAATTGGCATACATTTTTCAATTAAGGCCTTAAATTAAATTGCTTTTTAATTTCCTCAACCCTTCCTTATTGTAGCTTTGAATAACAGAAACATTTATTTTCAATCTCACATATATTAGAAATTACACCAATGAAACCCAACATAATACTACGCAATATTTACGAGTAACAGAAAGAAAGCGAAAAAATAAGAATGAAAGTTATGAAATGACAAAAAAAAAAATGATAAAACCATTTAAAAAATGGTTGTTGTTGCTGAAAATAGTACTAATGTGTCCATAAAACGTGGTCTCTTTGACTTTGCTTAATATTCGTTGGTAAGCCTGTAAACTTTGTAAAATGATTAAATTACAAACTCATTTTCTGGCTGTTGAGTTTTATGTTTTTGAAATTTATTAATTAGCTGTGAATATAATTAAAAAGTTTACAAGCTTGTTGTTTAAAAGATTCAAATTTGTGTCTACATATAAAAAAGGATGCTAAATAGTATAAGGAATTTGAATGACGAAATTTTCGCTTTTGATTCCTAAAGACTCTTCTTAAAACACAGATGTCCAGGACGGCAGTGTATTGTAAAGAAAATATGAAAACTATTTATGAATTTTAAATCATATTTGGATTTCAAATAAAGTTTCGCTTAGCACATTGTTTGTTTCACTTTTTCTCTTGCTTGTTAAATTACACCGGTTTACAGCCAAAATGCACCAGAGACGCCATTATGAAATTCCTATGTAAAAGCACCCCCCGAATCCGAAAATGAAGGTTATTTTTAAATCTATTGTAACGTTTTTGAGATATTTACGAATTACCGTTTTTTCAAAAAGAAAAAAAAAAAATTGGGTCCACTTAATCATATATATCTCAAGAATGAATTAAGCAATTCAAAAGGGATTAAAGCTTTTAAAATGCATTAAAATTTGCTATAAACTGTGCATAAAACACTTTTTGCTAGGCCCTGCATATTCAAAGATAACGAACAATCATTATGGATTTTTTAAATTTTTTTTTGTTAACATATAAAAAAAATTGTACTTTGCGAGGAAGGATCTCGAAAAATTTTTATTTTTTTGCAGATTTTTTTCTTCTCTCTGAGCTCTGTCTTATTACAAAAAAAAATAATCTTACATTAAACAAACTCGATAAACCAATACAAAAATTATAAGAATTCAAATAAATATATCCATATAATAAAACTTAAGTACCCTACAAATAATAGCATATGTACATATGATTTTGTCTTAACTCTATGATCTTATTTTATAATTGAAAAATTTGCGTGTCTTGTTTTGACGCTTATTTAGATTAAGATCGGTTCCTCTTATGAGCAACCAACAATAGTCACCCATCATAGTGACATCCCAGAATCCTTGATACCGGCTTTCAATCATTTTCATTTGCTGGTGAAACCTTACGCCATGCTCGTCACTTTCGTCGCCAAGATTTTGCAGGAAAAAATTTAAATGGGAGTTTAGCAAATGAATTTTTAAAGACATATTTAGTCCTGAAAGAAAATAAAAAAGTATATTAGATAAATACATAAGTGACAAATTAATATATAATTTTCTTAGGCTGGATTTATCTTCCAATTCAGAACAAATTTTTTGTTTACATTTTTCTCGTTCTTGTTTGTTCGGAACCCGACGATGGATTCAGATTTAGGGCTATATATTTTCATGTAAATTTAAAAATTTTCAAACAATTTTTTGTTTATCGGGCAGCTAGGTTTTAAAGTTAACTGAAAAAATGGTCTTAAATATGTTTTTTATTTACTCATTTCCGCATAGTTTTTGATTACGTCGTTCACTGTCATCTCGTAGTTAGGACTTTTGTGTTTGCCTAAAAAAGAAGTAACGACCTTTTCAAAAGAATCCCACTCTGCTGCCTCTACGGGTGACAATAGTTCTCTGAAATGGTTATTGGTCATCATTCTCCTTATTTGCGGTCCCACAGAAATCCCTTCCTTTATTTTTGCTTCTGAAATCTCTGGAGGATTGTCTTCAAATGATGAAAAGCTTCGTCTTCTTTGTTCAAAGCCTTGACAAAGTTTTTGATAAGGCCGAGCTTGATGTGGAGCGGAGATAGAATTATTTTTTCCTTCTTTATGTGTGGGGAGTATTTTATGTTATCCACCCCAACTTGAAACTCGATTCGTTCTAGCCAATCTTTTATGATGTAATGGTCTTGACGAGCTCGGCTATCCCATTTGCATAGAAAGCAACAGTATTTTGTGTATCCACTTTATAGACCACATAGCATTCCAACGACTTTAAGATCGGCACATATTTTCCAATCATGTTCTTCGTATTTGATTAATTGGAGCAATTTTGGCATTATCTCATACGTTTCCTTCGTATTTACTGTAGGCGCGATCGGGATAGATGGCTTTTCGTTGCCAATATGCAATAATATGGCCTTTAAACTTACTTTATTGCCATTTATGAACAGTCGCCACTCTTTTGAATCTGGTTCACCAAACTGTTTGAATAGACCAGCAATGTCTTTGAAGTAACAAACACTATCCTCGTTCGTATAGTACTTGGAAAACTGTTCGTGACGGGTTTTATAATATGTTACCTTAACATCGGATACAACAAATTTAATTGTTGCATACGAGAGGCGTGTAGCTCGACCTTTTCCTTTGACAATTCCAAATCCCTTATCCAATTATTAAGTTGTGCTTGTGACAAAGAGTTTCTTTCGTTTTCCGTTTGAAATCCAGTACAACATGATGCCGCGTAATCACATACTGCTGTTGACAATGAAACGGGAGCCGGAACTAAAGTTAAATTTGATTCTGGCAATGTAGCTTCCGTTGAATTTAGTTCTGGTAATGCACTGTAGACACGCTCGCATAGGTTACTTTTCTTGACTTTCCAACCCCAAGTACTTTTGTAGTACAAACATAGCATTCCATTGAATGGAAAGTTGGTTCCCTCCACTTCATTGTGTAATAAATTTCATAGATAGTTTCAGAAATTAGTCAGCTATGCATTAAAAGGGAGCAAATTCCTAATTTTTACAACGCACCTTTTTGTTCCGGTTTCCGAAAAAATCAATTTGACTCGACATGTGGTGCACACAGTATTCGGTGTCCATGGTTTTTCATTGTTTTTAGGCTCAATTCCAAAATACTTATAATGTGTAACTTTCAAAGGATTTGAAACACACGTCGCATCCTTTTAACGATAAACTGACCGCAGATGAAACCGAACATATCTGGATCATTTGTACAATCAAACTCTCACGTCCTTTTATTCATATTATATTTTTAAGTAAATGACGGGTTATAAACTGCAATTATAAACTGAACAGTATCCGGCGAGCCTTGCAGTTATTATGAAGGAAGAAGGCGCATATACTATTATTTATACTTAGATCAAGTAAAAATCTAGCCTACCTAGACGAAAAGGTTCCCAGTTCTACAAAGAAAACACTACTTGCCTTAAAAATATGCTCTTGCTTGAAATGCACCTGGGTTTGAGAAAACGACACCAACAGTTTTTTGTATCTAATACCCCTTCAAAAATCTACCTGCTAACTAACTGATATACGTACCAGTAGGGTACTTAAGTATTAAATGGATATATTTACTCTCTACTACTCCATCGATTTTGTTGATTGAAAGCTTATTATTTTTGTAATAAAACAGAGCTTAGAGAGAAAAAAAAATCTGCAAAAAAATAAAAAGTTTTCGAGATCCTTCCACGCAAAGTATTTTGTTTTACATTGTTACAAAAAAATTGAAAAAATCCGTAATGATTGGTCGTTATCTTTTAACCTGCAGGTCCTAGCATAAAATGTTGTATTAAGGGATGAGCTAAGAATGTGACAATATCTCTTTCGAAACTTGAAATATGTATTTATGTTCTTCATATGAATGTATGTATTTGTTTGTGTATATATTGTGTCTTATATTTGTAGCTATATACATTTTTCTTCATCTTATACACACTTGGGATCAATTTGCTACTTCTACATATATAAGTTTGGTTGCTTAGGCATTCATACACATACTGCATATAAATATGTATGGAGCATTCCATGGAAAATCGTATATTATTTTAATGTTTTTATACCTTTCATGAAAATGAAATGGTATATTTAGTTTGCCACGAACCTCAAAATTGTAAGTCCTTAAAGGAGAAGAGATATACACTCCAATATGTATACCGAAAAGAGGATGAATAGCTTAGTTGATTTAGCCATGTCCGACTGCCCGTCAGTCTGTTTGTATGCAAACTAGTCCCTTAATTTTTGAGATATATTGATGAAATTTGTTGAGCGGGTATATTTAGGTGTCCGATTAGATATTTATCGGAACCGGCCGGATCGGACCACTATAGCATATATACCCCATACAATCTATTTTTCAGAAAATAAGATTTTTGTAATATCTTTCTCAATTTATCACATTGAAGCTTCAAACTTCACTATATGTGACCCGGTCTATGAAAAGGTGGCTTATGACTCAAAAAAGAAATTGCGAGAAACAGTTGTTAAAGATAAACAACGTATTTCTTCAGGACGTTTGTGCTCTTCTTTTTTTTCAGTCATAAGCCACCTTTTCATAGACCGGCTCACATATGCTTCGAACAACCTATTGTCCAGATAAGAAGCTTTTCGTAATTACTGATTCACCGAATGCTTACGTATTGGCCAGTCATTGTTATTTGGAAAAATTGTATAGATCGGTGATATATATAGTATATATCCCATACAACCGATTGTTCAGATAAGAAACTTTTCGTAAATTCTGCCCCAGTTTAACAGGTAGAACCTTAAAATTTCACCAAATGCTTACGTATATGACAAATATTGTTGTCTGAAAAAATACCATAGAGACTGAAGAAAAATTTACGAAATCGGTTAAGGACCACGCCCACTTTTATATAAAAGATTTTTAAAAGGGTCGTGGACGAATAAAATAAGCTTTATCTTTGCTAAACAGAGCTTTATATCAATGGTATTTCATTTCCCAAATGGATTTATAACAATAAATAGGAAAATCTTCAAATTTAAAAAAATGGGCGAGGCACTGCCCCTTTTATGACTAAGAAATTGTCTATGTTTCGGGAGCCATAACTTGAAGAAAAATTAACGGATCATAATAATATTGGGTACACAAATTTTCCCATCCATAAAATATTTCTAGGAAAAATGGACGAGATCGGTTAAAGACCACGCCCACTTTTATATCCAATTTTTTTAAAAGGTCGTAGACGAAATAATAAGCTATATCTTAGCGAAAAAGAGCTTTATATCAATAGAATTTTACTTTCTAAATTGTATTATAACGTTTAGTTGGAAAACACTAAAATTTTTGAAAATGGGTGTGGCACCGCCCCTTTTATGACTAAGCAATTTTCTATGTTTCGGGAGCCATAACTCAAAGAAAAATTAACATATCGTAATGAAATTGTGTAAACATATTTTCCTTATAGCAGAAAATATTTCTAGTAAAAATAGAAGGGATCGGTTAAAGACGACGGCAACTTAGATATAAAACAAATTTAAAAGGGTCGCAGACTAGAATAATAAGCTATAATTTAGCAAAAAATAGTTTTGAATCAATGATGTTTCACTTATCAAGTTTTATTATAAGAGGAAATGGGAAGACATTTTTTTTAAACCGGCGGTACCACGTGTTATGTAGAAAAGTAATTTATCTGAAATGAAAGGTACAATTGGAGCTCCCGCTGAGTATATAATGTTCGGTTACATCCGAACTTAGACACCTTTACTTGTTATTACTAAGTTATAATTTATTTTTTATTTTATTTTTATTTCATTTTATTCTTTTTTATTTAATTTTGTTTTATTTAACTTTATTTAGTTTCCTTTGTTAAATTTTTTTAAACATTTTATTTATTTTTTACTTTATTATATTATATTTTATTTTTAATGTTTTATGTTTTATGCTATTTAATTTTTTATTTTATTTTATTTTTATATTGGTGGTGTGATGGTAGTGTGCTCCGCCTACCACACCGTATGCCCTGGATTCAAACCCCGGGCAAAGCAACATCAAAATTTTAGAAATAAGGTTTTTCAATTAGAAGAAAATTTTTCTAAGCGGGGTCGCCCCCCGGCAGTGTCTGGCAAGCGCGATTACCTCCGAAGAGATTTAAGGCCGAGTTTCTCTTTCAATTTGCGACGTGCTCCTCTTGATTTTCCCTACAAATTGGCCGGACAGGACCTACATGTTTTATGCCGACTCCGAACGGCATCTGCAAGGCAGATGAGTTTTCACTGAGAGCTTTTCATAGCAGAAATACACCCGGAGCGCTTGCCAGACACTGCCGAGGGGCGACCCCGCTTAAAAAAAAATTTCTTCTCATTGAAAAATCTTATTTCTAAAATTTTGATGTTGCTTTGCCCGGGAGTTGAAACCAGGGCATACGGTATGATAGGCGGAGCACGCTACCATCACACCACGGTGTTATATTTGATTTTATTTTATTTTAATTTATTTTGCTTTGTTTTAGTGTTTTTTATTAAATTTATTTCGATTTATTATTTAAATTTATTTTTTGCAAACACTTTTAATTTCGCGAAGATTTCACTCGGCTCACTGTACCCAAAAGTCAGATGAGTTTTAGCAGTCCTGTAAAAACTCATGCTGATTTTTGAATTTCAGATCTGTGCCGTATCAGCCATGGAATGCTTCTTTTGCATTTGCTTTTGTAAAATTGTTTGCACTCATACATGCATACGTACATACATTCATATACCAACATTCAACACATAAAGAATTTGTTTGGTTTGGAATTTTAGTATGCTTTTGGGGATATCATAGTTTACAGCATTCACGTATGTGTAACATGAATATATTGGTATGTGCGTACTACGATAACACTGCCGATACCTTGAAGGAAAAGGGACCTATATTTTTTAATTACTAGTAGGTATTTCTCCGGTTGTTATATGATTGGTTTAGAAAAGGTTTAAACAAATCATTATCTGAGCAGCAGCATAGTATGGCTTACATAGAGCAAGATAAAGTTACCCACAATCTGCATACAATAATTCAACGCACCGTCGAGGATTCTAGGGGTTGATAAACGCAATCCAAAGCTTTATAGCTTCAAAGCTTTCGCAACCCAATTGTCAACCTCACCTACTCGAGAGGAATCCTGTTATAAATATGAACGTATCATGCACATAATTAGCAGGAGAGGTTCTGGTGGCCCTAAATTCCTCACGGAACTAGGGAATGGCGGGCGGGATGGCCTAGAAGGTTTAGAGTGTTTATATTAATCGTTCCCGAGATGGTAGCAATGGTAGTACCTTAATGGTGCTTTGTTTCCGGAACATAACGGATCTATATCCGGCAAAGGACCATCAACGTGGATAACACTCCCCAGAACATTCGGAAAGTGTCTTTGTCGTTAATAAAACAACAACAACGCCCCGTCGGCAATGCTAGACTGCTAATAAAAAAAGTTTAGCAGCAAAAACTAGCATATATTGGGCATCCACTCTATTTATGATTGGTGACTTGATGCTGATGTGAAACCATATTAGTATCTAATAGCAATAAATCATATCCATATGAATTCATATACACTGAACACAGACTAGCATTGAGAAAATATGATTCTTCTAAGAGAAACTAACGCGAGCCAAACCCAATTTCCTGCAGGGCACATTTGCGCAAATACGTACGAGAATTTTCCAACAGCAAGCAAACAATACCATTCAATGCTCGTTCGTACTGTTAATCTTATTGTTGTTGTTGACTTTTGTTATTTGTTTGTATCGCCGGACCTTGACTGCCATTTTTTGCAATGTGTTGCATTCTTAGTTAGCAATTTTTATATTCTTTCTACAACTTGTTTATATTCTAACTTTCAGCGAATTAAAAAAAATTCCATTGTTAATTACTACATTGGGATAGACTGAACGCTGCTTCTTCGGTGAAGGTTATATTTACATTCATTGCATTTTTTGATTTTTTTCTACTGTGCATAATTTCATTGTTTGCAATTTTAAAATATTTCTTATACATATCGTTTTGTTGTTGGGTCAAGGTTGTTTGAGATAGATAATAATGAAATTTAGTAAAATTTTTGTTTTCAGCTTTATAATAATTTTAAATTTGAAGAGTGTGCATTGCGCACGAAATAAAGGGTCCGCTGGTTGGAATGTCCACGAGAAGCCAAGCCATTCTGCACCCACATTTTCACCAATCACTGCGGTAGAAATAAATACCTGTTAAGTTGAAATAATCTTGCAGGTTAAGTCATTAGGCTGATGGGGTGGGATTGGGGCTCCCGTGAATCGGGGATATGTATGAACAAGAAGTAAGCGTACCTAGCCAAGCAGGGTGATAGAGCAGAAATTTATGGTCTAGAGCCCTTCTATGAAAGGCAAACAATTTGAAAACCATAACTTACTGGGAAAGAAAGAAGTACATACAACTCTGGATTTATTGCCCAGGGCAAAGACAGGCCAACTTGTTTTTAATATAAGCAGAGAGAACCAAAACTTTCATTGGATATTATACGGGTTTCTGTGTTCTACTAATCATTTAAAGAATTTAAATCTATGGAAGTTAAATCTAGCGAAAACTGTCACATTTGTGAGCTGGAGGATGGGACGCCGGTTCAAGTTCTCTGCGAATGCATCGTTCCAACAAGACAGAATCTAGGTGGCGTGTGTTGAATAAAGCAAAGAGCCTGAAAAGGTACTGAAAATCCTCCACATAGAGTAAGAAAGAAAAATTTGCTTTCCGTTTGCGCTTTCAATCGGCTTTAGTTATTGCTTAGCAGGCTCAGGATCAAAGCAATAATCTCACACAGTACTTTGTCAAGAAGTTCCAAGGAATACGAAGAAGCGTTAGAGAATAAAATCAAGCCAGACCATACAAATATTCTAGTTTCACGGTCGTAAAGAGATAGAAGCAAAAGGAGGTGCAGTACTCGCTTAGTCGACGAAAGACGTCCCAATCCGTTTTGGAGAAATCAAAAGTAGACACGAGTTGCATATGATCCATCAAGCGGGAAAGGCGTAAACATAACCGAGCAGCTGTAAAAATTCTAAGATCATGTGCAAATTTTACGACGTTAGTCCCACAAAGTTGATTATGTCTCTGAAAAGAGAATACTTAAAGCTCACGTTGGGCATGCTAACTGAACACTGCCTTCTGTTGTCTCATGCTCTTAAGTGCGTTATTCACAGCAGATGTAAGAGGTGCAAACTGCAGAATGAAATAGTTGAGCACATTCTGTGCTCGTGTTCTGCGCACGCGAGACAATGCTCCAGCAACCAGGGCGGGCAGAGCGCTTTAAGCTAGGTCATCGCAAACTTCTAATAATTGCCAAGAGGACTGCGTTTTTTATATAATAAGTTCTGGTTATTAATTGGGGCTTCATCGCTTAGTTGTCAAACAAATTCTGATGGCACTATGGACATATTCAATATCTGTTAGGTGGCGGATCAAGTTCAACATAACCTGACCTGACTCACATTTCTAAGTATTGTGGCGAATATTAGCATCACTATGCTGTTAGTAAATAATCATAACAACAAAAACAGCAAACAACTTCACTTATGTACATGTACACATTAAAGCAAGCAGCCATACTTTTGTACAAGGCAACGAAGGATATTCCATACACATAACCAGCAGCTTGAAGCAGATAGATTAATTCACATACATATATGTAGCTGGCAGCTAAGATCAGATGATGTTACTCTTTCATATACACGCATACGGCCAGATGAAAATATATACATGGATGTATATAGCTAAATAATCAAGCATGAGATACAACCGTTCTAGAAGGCATGTATGTGAAGCGTCTAGACCTACGGAGAAAAGGGGCGATCGAGGTAATCAAGAGTATGAAAGCAGTGCAGTATTTAGTTTTGTTTTAAGCACGCTATTAGTTGTGCAGTGAAGTATATTGTGAAGTACTACTCCCAAAGTAGTCTAAATAAAGACCATTTTGCAATACTGAATATTGGAACTATTTATTTGACAGTTCAGCGATTCGAACGTTAGCAGAATAATAATCGGCATCCCCCAGAACTCGTTAGAGTATTATTACGAATCTATAATTCATGCGCGAAAAAAGAAAAACGCACCAACTCTTTTTACTTAACACACCGTAATATCGTTTACTCCTAATTAATTTTTATTAGAAACTCTGTGAAGTTACGTCATTAAAAAGTGCCACCTTTTTTAAGAGCTCGGAGCACCTCGTTAAGTGTTCTTTTAACTGATTTTTTTTTCTTGTGATATCATTTCTTTATTTATCGCCGTTTATACTCATGTTCCCTCTTTGGCCGCATTATGATATCGCTAAAAAACTTTATCATAGCTTTTGGTATAAAGAAGTACCATGGAATGAGATAACTGAAAATAAAATCAAGCCAAGCGAGAGAAAACAAAAGAAGAAAATGAAAGATTAATAAAAGCAAAAATCGGTTTTTTTTAAAAGCGCTTTGCTAAGAAAAGGTAGATAAGAAATAAAAAGAAGATAATAAATTTTTAAATACTTCCTTTATATAAATGAACAAGAAAAATGAAAACTGTTTCTTGAAAAAAAGACATACCCTAATTGAAATTTGATACTCAAGTTTTAACATAATCAACAAAAATATAAAGTCGGATTGCAATATGGAGACTTTCGATATAATCTTTACCTAAGTACGCATTTTTATTCCTCATAAAAATTTTTACAGTGGTAATGTTAAAATTTGTATATCAAACTTCAACAAGAATATGCCCTTGTTTAAAGAGGCATATAACAAAATCATAGGTATCGAAAAAAAATTCGATTAAGCCATGTCAATCCGTCCGCATGCCCGTTAACACGATAACTTGTGTAAATATTGACATATCTTCACCTAATTTGGTATACGAGCTTAACTGGACCCATAATATATTGGTATTGAAAATGAGCGAAATTTGATAACAACCACGCCCACTTTTTATATATATAGCATTTTGGAAAACACAAAAAACCTGATTATTTAGGAAAGAATATGCATAGAATGTTGAAATTTGACGTGTGTACTGATATTGAGACTCTTGACAAAAATTTGTAAAATTGTTTAAAATGGGCCTGCCACTTGTGATAAAATCAATTTTACAAACATTACTAATCATAAGTCAAAAATCGCTAAACCTATCGTAACAAAATTCGGCAGAGGTTGACTTTACTATAAGCAATGCTTTGAAGAAAACTTTACGAAATCAGCCAAGGACTACGCCCAATTTTATATAAAAGATTTTTAAAAGGGTCGTAGAAGAATAAAATAAGCTATATCTTCGCAAAAAAGAGTTTATATCAATGGCATTTAATTTCCCAAGTGGATTTATAACAATAAATGAGACAAAATTCAAATTTAAAAAAATGGTCGTGGCACCGCCTTTGACTAAGCAATTTTCTACGTTTCGCGAGACATAACTCGAAGAAAAATTAGTTAAGTATAGAACCATATATATATATATGTATTATTGCGGAGCCTTGTAACACTATTAAGCACACAAAACAAACAACAACAGCATTTCATGTGTACAGCTGGGTATGTAATGTTCGGATTCACTCGAACTTAGACTTGGTTACTTGTTATTTTCTACATTTTTTGCATTGTGAAGATAACATAAATTATGTGTAAGGTTTGATGTTTCTAGCTCAATGGGTAAAAAAAAATAAAAATCGATCACCAGAATCCAAAATTCTAAGCAGACATTTAAACACCTCTAAATATTTCGATCCCTGTCCAGTCTAAAAAACTAGTTTATGGTTTGTATTACAACGTAATAAATTCCGCAGTTTCGATCAAAGTTTTAGATCTCTGTATCATCGGGATGTTTCTTAAAACTCGAAGCCAATAGTACTAAGTTCGGACGATTTTGTGAACTTTCACGTTATCTGTACTAGCTGCAAACTTTTTTTCACTCCTGTTAAATCTTCATAGTGTTCTGAAGTATTTTATTAATTTAAAAATCTTACTCTACGGAATGATACTCAAAGACCGGTCGCAAGATTCTACATGTTGTTAATTGATTTTCTAAATATCTTTTGATTTCTCCATCCCTGTTCCCTCTAGAAAATTGTTTTATCTTATATATTTAAATCTAATAAACACCAAAGCTAAGTTCAATGTTTCAGGTCACTGAGTTTCCAATTGTGAACGGGTTTTTGAGTTTTCACTATTCCTGAGCAACCTTGTAAAAATTTATCCTTCATAATGTAGTGTCATTTGATCTTGATGTATGTTCTTAGTTTAAATAATCAAGATCTACGTGGAGTTTTTAAAATAGCGATTGCAAGATTCCATATTCTGGCTAAGATTAGCATCACTATGCTGTTAGTAAATAATCACAACAACAAAAACAGCAAGCAGGCACTCTTATGTACATGTACACATTAAGGCAAGTAACACTTACGTACATAGAAGGCGACGAAGAATATCTCACATAAACAAATGTAGTCATCAGCCAAGAGAAATAGTTACTCACACATACACACGCATGGCTAGAGGAAAAGCATAAACTCCAAATATACACGTATTTAACTGGGTAACCAAGCATGAGGTGCAGATGCTCTAGAACACATGATGGTGAATCGACCAGACCTTAGGAGAATTGGCGAACGAGATAACCCATGGTATAAAAGCAGCGCAAGCTGAGGAATCAGTAATCAGTTTGATTAAAACACACTTTTGTGAAGTACGTGATACTGAAGTTTAATTGGACTACTCCAAAGTAGTATAAATAAGGACCATTTTGCTGTACTGAATATTGGAATTATTTATTCGACAGTTCAGTGATTTGAACGTTAGCAGACAATGCATAATAACCAGGATTCCCCTAAATCCGTTACAATATGTTGTAAATTGATTTACTAAATATCTCGATCCATGTTCCATCTAGAAAACTCTTTTATTCCAAATATTGCAACCAATTTAAGTTGAAGTCTTCGTTCAAAGTTTCAGATCACTGTTGTCGTCAAAATCTCCAAGTTCAGCGTTTTTTAGAATTTTTCCGATCCCTAGACCACGAGCAAAGTTTTTTTCACACCTGTAAATTTTTGATTGCGTTGCGAAATGTGCTTCAAGTTTCAAGACATTAGCTCCTCGGGAAATCACTCAAGAATGGACTGCAAGGCTATTCGATTTTGTACAGAAATTGCCGGAAGAATATCGAACGAAACTGATATAAAGGATATAATGATACTGCCATTTTTCTCCTTGGTTTACCCTATTTGCTGCACAATTTTTTCGATTTAAGCGTAGCGTAAATTCATTTAATTAGTGATAAAATTAGTGCCAGCGGCTAACTTGCTAATGTCTTACGAAAACATGGTTGTATTTGTACTTGTAAAAGGTTGTTAAGTAGAGTATTTTCTACAAATTACACTTTCATAAATGCAAAAGACGTATTAATGTATATATGTGTGCATGTGTGTACGTAAGGACATCTGAAGGTGCTAAGACTTATCGCTGAAGCAAATATTTTATCTAAATAAGCCATACTGCAGTCTTATTTAAGGAGTCATGTCAAGGTTAAATGCGTATATAGTTAGTATGTATCAGTTTATATAACTGAAATTGGTATACTAAAAGGAAGAAGCTATATTCGCGAGATATTCATAACTATTTGTAGTCGCATAGTTGGGCACAAATCAATTTACCAGTAATGCTCAACGCAGGCAGAGCTTCGAATAAAAACGCCACTTTTTTATACTCAGCGTGCTTTGCACACAGAGTATATTAACTTTGATTGGATAACGGTTGGTTGTACACGTATAAAGGAATCGAGAGATATAGACTTCAATATCTCAAAATCATCAGTGTCGAAAAAAATTTGATTGAGCCATGTCCGTCCGTCCGTCCGTCTGTCCGTTAACACGATAACTTGAGTAATTATTGAGATATCTTCACCAAATTTGGTACACGAGCTTATCTGGACCAAGAATAGTTTGGTATTGAAAATGAGCGAAATGGGATGATAACCACGCTCACTTTTTATATACACCTAGGATGTTGAAATTTGACATGTGGACTGATATTGAGACTCTTGATAAAGATTTGAAAAAAAATGTTTTAAATGGGCGTGACACCACCCACTTGTGATAAAATCAATTTTACAAATATTATTAATAATAAATCAAAAATCGCTAAACTTATCGTAACAAAATTCGGAAGAGAAGTTGCCTTTACTATAAGGAATGCTTTGAAGGAAAATTAACGAAATCGGTTAAGGACCACGCTCACCTTTATATAAAAGATTTTTAAAAGGGTCGTGGACGAATAAAATAGGCTATATCTTTGCAATAAAGAGCTTTATATCATTGGTATTTCATTTCCCAAGTGGATTAAAACAATAAATAGGAAAAACATCAAATCTAAAAAAATGGGCGTGGCAGCGCCCCTTTTATGACTAAGCAATTTTCTATGTTTCGGGAGCCATAACTCGAAGAAAAATTAACGGATCGTAATAAAATTGGGTACACAAATTTTCCTATAATAGAAACTATTTCTCAAAATGGACGGGATCGGTTAAAGACCGCTGCAACTTTTATATAAAAGATTTTTAAAAGAGTCGTAGACTTGAATAATAAACTATAATTTAGCAAAACAAGTTTTGAATCAATGATATTTCACTTATCAAATTTTATTGTAAGAGGAAATGGGGAGAAATTTTTTTTAAATGGGCGGTGCCACGTGTTATGTAGAAAAGTAATTTATCTGAAATGAAATGTGCAATTGAAGCTCACGCTGAGTATATAATGTTCGGTTACACCCGAACTTAGACACCTTTACTTGTTTGTAATAGTATGTGTTTATATGGAAAATATTTGCACATAGAATTTGCGTTTGAGATGTTTACTGCTTGAAGTACAAGCTAAAATTGATTGCTTGATTTATGTAATCTCTGTCGCTGCTCTCACGCGACATGTAGGTGAAGGTCGAATTATTTTCCGAAGCTCTGCGAAGGTCTTGAGTGCAACACTGCCCTACCAAAGATATTTTGTGGTTGCAGTACAAATTTTTAAAACCACTAAAAGGAAACGTGTAAAGGTAATTTAACTTTTTTCTCCCACTAAAATTTGTAGTGGAATTGAAAATTTAGGGCACTGTACCTAACTATGTTTGCTAGAAATTTCAAGTTCGTTGAAGTGATTATTTACATAGATGAAATCAAAAGAATAGCATAGGAAAAAAATGTAATTCTAATGGGAATAAAAATTTCAATTTTAAAAGTAAAGTGAATTGAAATAAAAATTTATTAGGAATATTACAAGAAAGATACCGATAAAAGGGATCAGAATAGAAAGGAGAAAGAGATAGGTGGAGATTAAGAGAAAAGCTAGAGACAAAGAAAGGAAGATAGAGGGAGACGGGGAGAGGGAAAAAGAAAAGTACTGATAGCGGGAAAGAGAAAAATATGAGGTGTGACAGTTAAGTACCGGCAATTAAAATCTAGTTTAAGAGCTGGCGAATTCTAAAATCTAGTTTAGAGCTGGCACTTGTTCAACAAAGTCACATCTGAAGGCAACGTTGATTGTATATTTCGATATCCACGGCATCATTCATCGTGAACAAATTCTGGCTGGTTAGACAGTGGCTGCTAAATTCTATGTTTGCGTTTTGGAGAGGCTGTGGACACGTACTTTTCGTGTGCGGCCCAAGCTCGCCAAGGATGGGTGGAACTTGCAAGATGACCCATTCCGTTTAAACAGTTCTCTACTTGGTCCTTTCAGCGGGGTGGGAGCCACCGTCTTTCTCTGTTTCCGTATACGTTTTCTGATAAGACAACTTTCTTGGTAGGATCATCATCTTTCACTCGCATAACAGTGTCCAGTCAGCGTAACCTATGTGGCTTAATTCTCACTGGACTATGTTGGTGTCTGCATAAAGCTCGTAAAGCTCGTCAATAAAACTTATTCAGTACTCGCAGTCGCCAACGTAAATTACGTAGATTTTTCGAAGAACTTTTTTCTCGAACACTCCCAGAGTCGCCTTATCTGACATTGTTTTGGTCCATGTTTTACATTAAGCTGCACGGGCATGATAAGTGACTTGTAGAGCATGATTTTCTTTAAACGAGAGGGCATTTGACTTTTCAATGGCCTACTTAACTCGAAGTGGCATTTATTTGCAGCAGTGATTCTTCGCTGGATTCCTTTAGTAAAGTATGTCTGCTACTATTTCGATCTTTTAGCTGCCAAGAGTGCCTCGGCTGCTAATGCGCAAATGTCCTGACTTTAAGCTTGATCACATAATTCACTTCGTTTTGTCCTGCTTCATCATCAAACCCATATTTTCCATTTCTTTACATAATATTCTGGATTCCCCTACAACTTAAGAAAGATGCTAACACATCAAGAAACCATATTAGAGTCCCTCATAGATTTATGCACTAACACCGAAAATTAATAGCAAGAGAAAATCGCGTAAGTACTAGAAATATGACTTTGTTTTATGACGTGAATGGTTCGTTCCGTAAGCAAATTAGAGGCAGTGGTTTTGCTTTGGATAAGATAATTAAGTTTAACATACTAATTAAGAACTTTATCGCCGCAGGAAGCTTTAAGCTAGTGTATAAGACAAACTGGGATTCAAGGAGTTCATAATCGTCGCTCACAACTTACGCATCCCAATTGTAAACCATAACAAGGCAAGGCGATTCCTGTTACAAATATGAGGAACTTGACTTCTCATTAACTAGGTTTGATGGCTTAGAAGGATTAGTGTTGTCATATTAAATCATTACCGTGAAAGGCGGGCGTTATTGTTGTTTTAGCAGTGAAGTCCTAGAAATATTCTTTTCCGGCGTATGCAGCAAAACAATTTCTCTGCACCGTGGTCAGGTACAGGTCCCGGATGGGGTTCGATAGCTTTCCGGAGCAGGAGAGTATGGCGCAATCCCGCTGCAAGGATCTGTTGGAAAGATAACAATTTTTGGAGAGACAACACAAATTAAATGGAGTTACACTGAAATGAAAGCCTTTGATCGGGAAAAATCCTCAGTCGCTCCGGTATATAGAACCAGCTTCCTGGGGAAGCGCGTACCTTAATGGCGCTCGTTATTGGAATGCACGGGATCTATATACGGCAAAGAACCGTCAACGTCGATAATACTCCGCCAAAACCTTTGGACTGTTTCTTTACTGCGCTTTTCGATGCTTCCGCATCTCCTTCAGGGATTGTTCTAATAAATATTCGTAATCAAATTAAAACACACATTTGCTACTTATCAATGTAATTCATGCGTAACAAAGATGTGTTTTTATTTATTTCAAAAATATCCCTGAAGAAGATGCGGATGCATCGAAACGCGTAGGGGGAAAGAAAATTTAAACTTTCCCTTATATTTACACACCACAGCGCTCTAACTGAGTACACTAAAATTGAAATTTGAGCGCAATTGCGAAGCTCCGTTTGTTTAAGCTAATTTAGGGAAAGAACTTTATTTATGAAATCAGCAATATACGCAAGCACAAGTTAGGTCCACCACTGCGTATGAGTAATCGATTGCTTATTTCTAACGACACATGTATTTAGTATCCTGGAAAAGTGTAATTTGTAACCACACATACAAACGCCGAGATATTTATAAGCGTATACAAATAAAAAATTATACTAATTTATACAAAATAACTCAACAAATACGAAGCTACAAATAAGGCATAAAATATGGGTAAACTAATTTTGTCTGCGCAACATTTTAGCTCTACTTACTTAAGTGTAAAACATCTGTACTTGCATGAATTATTAATGTTCACCGTTAAGTGATGTTGGAAGATAAGAATAGCCAACAATGGACGAAAACAATTATCGAACATTCAATTGCTTAAGTCAAAATATATGATAGCTTAAGCATTAAAATGATGTAATTAAGAGATATGCTCGATTTGTTTACTAATGTAACTACGTCTATTTATAATTGACTCAAATGAGGCAGCAATAAATGAATACAAAAGTAACTTTGTTTCGAAAATGAAGTAATTAACAAAAATTTTGGAAAAACTTATAAAACGAAAATAATGCAGCTAATTGAGGTAGGTACGTACATAGGTACAATGTCTGCGACCCAGAACTTTCACGTAGGTAATGAAAACCCGTTTTGAGTAGTTTTTTTTTGTATAATCAAGTATACTTTAAGTCTCTACTTCCGACTAACTATCTAGATTTTTAAAAAAGGGGCTTTCAAAGGATCTCAACGTGTTCTAGCTCTAGCCAGGCATTCAAATAGAAAATGCCGAACAGCCTCTTTTACTTAGTGTCGTTACAACTTTTGCAGTGGGTATTTTGTTGTATATACATATTGTAACGAATTCTGGGGATACCTGATAATTATGCACCTTCGGCTAATGTTTAAGTCGCTGAACTATCGAATAAATAACTCCAATATTCAGTATTGCAAAATGGTCTTTCAATATCACGTACGTCACAAAAGCGTGCTTTAAATTAAAAGGACTAGTTATTCCTCAGCTTGCGCTGCTTTTGTACTCTCTGTTGCGGTGTTTGCATATCTCTCCTAAGGTCTAAACTTTTCACGAAGATGGAACAGTTCTATCGCATACTTGGGTATTTAGCTATATGCGTGTATATATGTGAGTAAAAACTTCTGTTCTTATTGTTGTTGTGATTATTTACTAACAGCATAGTGATGCTAGGTTAGGTTAGTTTCGGTGATATATGTATAGAAAACGATGCCCTTCGGTGAAGGGTTTCTAATTGAGTTTTTAAACAATAAAAGTTAAATGAAAAAGTTCGGAAATAACTTAATATTTTTGTTTTCATGACAGTTTTTGACACACCCTTTGATCACGTTTTTGAAGTTTGTAGGACAAAGAATTTTTAAATAAAAAAAATCTGCTTATCAAGCTAACGCAAGCAACCAGACTGCTGCTGACAGCCAGGCAATGTGACGCAATCAAGTTGCAACAGAAAGTGATGGCTGTCTACTGGTTTTGATGTACCGCATGAATATAACTTCAAAGTATTACATATTTACGTATTTGCTTCATTCTTATAACATTATGTAATCTTTTATAGAAGAAACATGATAATTTTTATTACAAAAATTTAAGTAAAAATTTAGATTCAAAATAAATTTTTATATGTACACATGTGCAATAGGGAGGGCCAATATTTATTTATTTTTTTCACTTGCTGTAAGAAAAATATTGTGCAGGACATCCAAAGAGAAAGACTGCAAACATTTCTACTTTTTATTTTCATTTTAATGTTGAGAGTTGCTGAGGCACACCACTTTTGATAAAATGTAAAAAATGGTATGGGAAATTTTAAAGTCTATTTAAAAGGTGTAACAGAGCCTTTGTTACGCAAATCCCTGTTGCAGAGGTATTTAACGAAAATTTAACGGTCTACAAAAAAGATCTTACAAGAATGTTTGCTAACTTAACTCATTCAGCGATTATTCGAGGTTAATTTTCAACCTGAAATTCCAAGAGGCTTCAGAAACGTCGAGGTGAGGAATCTTTTAACATCACAAAAAAAAAAAAAGAAAAAAATAATAACAATAATAATAAAATACTAGACTTTTTCTTGATTTTTTTTTTTTTGGATGTCTTGCGCAATAATTTCACTAAACAGAACAAAAAAAAAATTTTTTTTCACCCACCTTAATATGTATGAATAAATTTTTCTTCCAAAAACACTTCAACACCCTTAAAAAGTATTTACATTACGGCCCCAAACAAGCTCTTTTTTTTTTTTAATGCCCATTTTCTACGTTCATCCTTTATTTAGTTTTATTTTTATGCTTGCAGTAGCGCACAGGAAAACAGTAGTGACCATTTTTTTTTCATCTGCTATATTCTGCATTTTCAATTTTTGATTATCTGAGAAAAAACTTTAATGTAAATCAATTTTAAAACTTAAAAAAAAAAAAAAAATGCGACCGTTCGACAAAAGTTTTTTACGAAATTTCGTCAATTAAATTTTTCTTTACCTTATTCTTGATAATTAAGAAAAAAATTCTTTTAATTTTATTGAAATGGAAAGAATGTTTTAAAAAAATAGAGCAAATATTACGAAAATTTCGAACTTTCGAATTTTTCGAAATTGTTTTGAGCATGCAGTTTAGTCGCCCAAACCATTTTATTATAACTGAAGTGATAAGAATGTTTTCGAAAAAATTCGAAAATTCAAGCAAATATTACGAAATTTCGAACTTTGGAAGTATTCGAAATTTCTTGTTTTCTCGGAAACAATTTTAAAAGCAACTCCCACTTCATAAAACGAGACCAGAGTAAATTGTTTGGCATAAGGGATTTCTCCACTGCTCTTACTAACTCATGTAGAAATATTTTTCTGGATTTTACCCTGTACGCGTGTCGTACCATGAAAAGGGGAATCTCAACAAAAAGTTCCCGTATGTGTACATCAAGCAATTTTATCTTCTGCCAGGCTCTTTCTTATTAGCTCGTAAATTCCTTCCTGCTGTACCGTTTCTGTTATTTGTGCTACCTCTCCCCGGGCCATCCGAAAAGTGAGCATCCATAAATATGCCCAAAATTACAGCTGCTGATTCTAGCCATATTCAGTCAACGCGCTTAATAAAGGTTTTATTTGTACGGGGTGTCGAATATGTACGCCAGCACAAACCGCATGTTGTATGCTCAAAAAGGGCATAGCAGTATAGCTAATTTTTCAATTCCGAAATAGATTATTATTCGAGAGCACTGCAGTTTGAGTGCGATGTAAATACTATCTTACCAAATAGGAACGATTGGAAGAGGGATATGGCTCCCGCTAATAACGGCATACTAATTTACAGCGATGGCTCCAAAATGGGCTTAGGTGTCTATTATCATTAACATGAGATGTCTACTCCCTCCAAACTGCGGTTCATCTGAGGTATGTTTTAAGCAGAAGTCCTCGCTATTTGGTAGGCCTGCAAGTCACTCGAACTAAGCCCAGAGAAAGTAGAAGATGGCCACATGCAGCGCAATTTCAAAAGCGACATGGCCAAACTACGATGAAAGAGAGGAAAAAAATCCACTGGGTATACCTAGGGCCTACACCTTTAAATTCATAGAAGCCTGCACCAGTAATTGGATGTTACACAAGCATGGATATTCCGCCTAATAACCACTGTAAACGTTGTAGAGACTTTACTGCAAAATAGACTGTTGAGCATTTTCAGTGTTAATGTATAGCTCAACTTTTAAGATGTTTAAGACCGTTCGGAAGTCCCTTTTGCGAAATATGGGTAGAATATCGCAAATAAGGACTCCAAGTATTCTTATATTATAATTATCTGATGTAGCACTCACTGAGTTCAGACGAGTTACATGGCATCAAGCTAATTGGTTGAACTTTTTTGCCCTCAAGAAGCCCAATGAAACCAGGATATTCCTTTTCCATGTGTCCAGACCCGTTCGTCCGCCGTAAAGTATACCACCACTGCTTCGCAACCATATTTCTCTGCGCTCGTTTTTAGTGTGCATCAGTTGCGTCATAACAAGAAAGACTTTTTTTGCTCACATCAGTCCAACAGTCTAAATGACTGCACATTAGGGGGGTACTAAATTTCTTATCGAATGTTCCTCTCCGAAAACACAAGGTACGGAGTGGCTTTCGCCGACCGAGAATGTGAGGGCAGTGAAATGTAACGTGTTCTGCATGTTCCAATTCCTTGGAACAGTTTAACAAGAAAGGATCCTGCTCTATATTTCGCTTATGAAAATACTCTTTCAAACGGCCGTGCCCACTCAATATCTGCATGAGTTGGTCGCTTAGTGGTAGCTTAGTTCGCCGTGCTTGCGCTCATACCATTCCTCTTTATATCGAACGAACGTAAAGGTCCAGCGCCCTTTCCGCTATTGTTCGCATTATTCTAGCCACCTAGCTATTGTTCGTGATCTGGCGCTTTTCTAGATGCCTATACCTAACTACTTATTATAGATAATTAAAGAAGAAGAAGAAGAACTTTATTAAAGAAATTTGATGAAATCTGCCTCTGCTATTTCCTTGCTCTCTACTTTATGTATATATATATATATATATATATTTTTTTTTTTTTTCAAATACACTCATTTTAATCAGGATCCTCTTGTTTAGGTGAAGATGTATGAGATTCCCCCAGACGGTCTTTAAATGTTAAGCAAACCCCTTTCATTTAAAATTTTTCCCTTTCTATTTTTGTTTAACTTTTGTTGTATGTCCTAAAAAAAATATTTATTCTCTTTGTTAAATACGAGTAACGAGAATTGTTCACGTTCTATAAGAGTTTTATTTACTTTTCCCTACATCAAATGTCTGCTGAAAAGAATAAATACTTGAGTTTAAACGTCAACAAAATTGTAAGGGAGACTTTACCGTTCTAAATAAGTTTTTGCATACTTTCAGAAATATATTTTCTTACGTACGTTTACAGATACTTTTGTTAAAGTTTGTTTTTTTATTTTACGTTGGTCAGTGCTATACTGAAGTTAAAGTCTTGTATTTACTTAGTATTAGTGAGGATTGTATAAAGGAATCTTGTTTTAAATTTGCATATGATGTAATAACCAAGTAAGATCTTTTTAAATAATTTTATTGTAAATATCGTAAATCCATACAATTTGTAAACGAATGTTTAAATATGTAAGAAATTCTAAAAAAAAAAAAAAACAGACGGCACTGTCTTCGGCTGTGCCAAGGACTTCATACCTATCATGAATGGGGCTGAACAATAATCCTATCCCATTCGTATTATCCAAATAATTGACTATATAAGATATGCTATATATAAAAACAGATGAATATAATTTAAAAATAAAATATGAAAAAATAGGTAGGTACTTTGTGTGAGGATACAAAGTTTGCATTTTTTGTGGTCTACATGAGAAAGCTATGACCATGAATCACTTATCTGAACAATATATAACATGCGCGTAAACATGTGATGAAACTTGCATGTTCTAGCCGTTAAAAAGGGAAGACAAATGACGGTTTATATGGGGCATAAACTATATGTATATACTACCGATCTTTATGATTTTTTACACAGCAATAAATGATATATACGTAAGCATTTGGTAAAATTTGAAGATTATAGCTGTTAAAATGAGGTAGAAATTATGAAAAGTTTCTTATCTGATCAATTGGTTGTGGGGGACATATGCTATATAGACGACCAACCTCATTCCTTTTATTAAACTGTTTTATTTAGCTTGACTCCATGCAGCTAAGAGAATTTGGAAATGAAATTGAAGTAACTTACTGGTAAGCTTCAAGCTTGAAACTTGAAATATAATTCAGAACCCGATGACAATGCAATAGTAAGAAAAACAAGTAAGAAAGGCTAAGTTCGGGTGTAACCGAACATTACAAACTCAGTTGAGAGCTATGGTGACAACATACGGGAAAATAACCATGTAGGAAAATGAACCGAGGGAAACCCTGGAATGTGTCTATATGACATGTGTATAAAATGAAAGGCATTAAAGAGTATTTTATGAGGGAGTGGACCATAGTTCTATAGGTGGACGCCATTTAGGGATATAGCCATAAAGGTGGATCAGGGTTGACTCTAGAATGCGTTTGTACGATATGGGTACCAAATGAAAGGTGTTAATAAGTATTTTAAAAGGGAGTAATCCTTAGTTCCATAGGTGGACGCCGTTTCGAGATATCGCCACAAAGGTGGACCAGGGTCGACCCTAGAATTTGTTTGTACAATATGGACATCAAACGAATGGTGTTAATGAGTATTTTAAAAGGGAGTGAGCCTTAGTTCTATAGGTGGAAGCCGTTTCGAAATATCGCCATAAAGGTGGACCAGGGGTGACTCTAGAATGTGTTTGTACGATATGGGTATCAAAAGAATGGTGTTAATGAGTATTTTAAAAGGGAGTAATCCTTAGTTCCATAGGTGGACGCCGTTTCGAGATGTCGCCATAAGGTGGAACAGGGGTGAATCTAGAATTCGTTTGTGCAATATGGTTATCAAACGAAAGGAATTTATGAGTATTGTAACGAATGTTAGCAGCACTGAGCGATACTATCGTCTCTAAGCCGATGCTAACCAGTGACGTGAATGCACATCAATAATTCAATCATTATGTATCTACATAAACGAAACAATAACTGCGTCTACATATATGTACCATGTACGTATACGAGCAGCGGAGCGGCAATGCGCAAACACATGCATATATCTTATCTGAGTTGTCACAAGAGAGAGCAGTAATTTGTGCACGTAGTTGTGGCTGGCGATTTTGTAGCCGAAAATAACTAGTAAGTTCTGGAAATCGAAGAGCCTAGAAGTATGCAGCGTAAACTATAAAAGCGGGGCAGGCGAGTAAGAAGTAATTCAGTTTGATTTGAATTGTCAAGCAGTTACGAGTAAGACGATATCTAGCGAGTAATAGCACTATTATTTTGAAAATCAGTTTCCTCTAAGATATCAGTTTGGTTATTAAGCTATTCGTTGCACAGTTTGAGTGTTATTGTGAAGTACTTTAATAAAGGCCATTTTTCCATTATTCAATATTGGAGTTATTTATTCAACAGTTTAGCGATACGAACCTAGCAAAAGGGGCAAATAAGAGGATTTGCAGCAAATTCGTTACAGTATTTTAAAAGGGAGTGGGGCTTAGTTCTTTAGGTGGACGCCGTTTCGAGATGTCGCCATAAGGTGGGCCAGGGGTGACTCTAGAATTCGTTTGTGCAATATGGGTATCAAATGAAAGGCGTTAATGAGTATTTTAAAAGGGAGTAATCCTTAGTTCCATAGGTGGACGCCGTTTCGAGATATCGCCATAAAGGTGGAGCAGGGGTGACCCTAGAATTTGTTTGTACAATATGGGTATCAAAAGAATGGTGTTAATGAGTATTTTAAAAGGGAGTAATCCTTAGTTCCATAGGTGGACGCCGGTTCGAGATGTCGCCATAAGGTGGGCCAGGGGTGACTCTAGAATTCGTTTGTGCACTATGGTTATCAAACGAAAGGAATTAATGAGTATTTTAAAAGGGAGTGGGCCTTAGTTCTATAGGTGGACGCCATTTCGAGATGTCGCCATAAGGTGGGCCAGGGGTGACTCTAGAATTCGTTTGTGCAATATGGTTATCAAACGAAAGGAATTAATGAGTATTTTAAAAGGGAGTGGGCCTTAGTTCTATAGGTGGACGCCGTTTCGAGATGTCGCCATAAGGTGGGCCAGAGGTGACTCTAGAATAGGTTTGTACGATATGGGTATCAAAAGAAAGGTGTTAATGAGTATTTTAAAAGGGAGTAATCCTTAGTTCCATAGGTGGACGCCGTTTCGAGATATCGCCATAAAGGTGGACCAGGGGTGACTCTAGAATAGGTTTGTACGATATGGGTATCAAATGAAAGGCGTTAATGAGTATTTTAAAAGGGAGTAATCCTTAGTTCCATAGGTGGACGCCGTTTCGAGATATCGCCATAAAGGTGGAGCAGGGGTGACCCTAGAATTTGTTTGTACAATATGGGTATCAAAAGAATGGTGTTAATGAGTATTTTAAAAGGGAGTAATCCTTAGTTCCATAGGTGGACGCCGTTTCGAGATATCGCCATAAAGGTGGAGCAGGGGTGACCCTAGAATTTGTTTGTACAATACGGGTATCAAAAGAATGGTGTTAATGAGTATTTTAAAAGGGAGTAATCCTTAGTTCCATAGGTGGACGCCGGTTCGAGATGTCGCCATAAGGTGGGCCAGGGGTGACTCTAGAATTCGTTTGTGCACTATGGTTATCAAACGAAAGGAATTAATGAGTATTTTAAAAGGGAGTGGGCCTTAGTTCTATAGGTGGACGCCGTTTCGAGATGTCGCCATAAGGTGGGCCAGGGGTGACTCTAGAATTCGTTTGTGCAATATGGTTATCAAACGAAAGGAATTAATGAGTATTTTAAAAGGGAGTGGGCCTTAGTTCTATAGGTGGACGCCGTTTCGAGATGTCGCCATAAGGTGGGCCAGAGGTGACTCTAGAATAGGTTTGTACGATATGGGTATCAAAAGAAAGGTGTTAATGAGTATTTTAAAAGGGAGTAATCCTTAGTTCCATAGGTGGACGCCGTTTCGAGATATCGCCATAAAGGTGGAGCAGGGGTGACCCTAGAATTTGTTTGTACAATATGGGTATTAAAAAAATGGTGTTAATAAGTATTTTAAAAGGGAGTAATCCTTAGTTCCATAGGTGGACGCCGGTTCGAGATGTCGCCATAAGGTGGGCCAGGGGTGATTCTAGAATTCGTTTGTGCACTATGGTTATCAAACGAAAGGAATTAATGAGTATTTTAAAAGGGAGTGGGCCTTAGTTCTATAGGTGGACGCCGTTTCGAGATGTCGCCATAAGGTGGGCCAGGGGTGACTCTAGAATAGGTTTGTACGATATGGGTATCAAAAGAAAGGTGTTAATGAGTATTTTAAAAGGGAGTAATCCTTAGTTCCATAGGTGGACGCCGTTTCGAGATGTCGCCATAAGGTGGGCCAGGGGTGACTCTAGAATTCGTTTGTGCAATATGGTTATCAAACGAAAGGAATTAATAAGTATTTTAAAAGGGAGTGGGCCTTAGTTCTATAGGTGGACGCCTTTTCGAGATATCGCCATAAAGGTGGACCAGGGGTGACTCTAGAATGAGTTTGTACGATATGGGTATCAAATTAAAGGTATTAATGAGAGTTTTAAAAGGGGGTGGTGGTAGTTGTATATGTGAAGGCGTTTTCCAGATATCGACCAAAATGTGGACCAGGGTGACCCAGAACATCATCTGTTGGATACCGCTAATTTATTTATGTATGTAATACCTGCCAAGATTTTAAGGGTTTTTATTTCGCCCTGCAGAACTTTTTCATTTTCTTCTACTTAATATGGTAGGTGTCACAACCATTTTATAAAGTTTTTTCTAAAGTTATATTTCGCGTCAATAAAACAATCCAATTACCTTACCATGTTTCATCCCTTTTTTCGTATTTGGTATAGAATTATGGCATTTTTTTCATTTTTCGTAATTTTCGATATCGACAAAGTGGGCGTGGTCATAGTCGGATTTTGTTAATTTTCCATACCAAGATAAAGTGAGTTCAACTAAGCACTTGAACTAAGTTCATTAAAGATATGTCGATTTTTTCTCAAGTTGTCGTGTTAACCGCCGAGCGGAAGGACAGACGTTCGACTGTGTATAAAAACTGGGCGTGGCATGAACCGATTTCGCACATTTCCACTTAGAACAGTTAACGTCATAAAATCTATGCCCCTACCAAATTTCAAAAGGATTGGTTAATTTTTGTTCGACTTATGGCGTTAAAAGTATCCTAGACAAATTAAATGAAAAAGGGCGGAGCCACGCACATTTTGAAATTTTCTTTTCTTTTTGTATTTTGTTGCACCATATCATTACTGGAGTTGAATGTTGACATAATTTACTTATATACTGTAAAGATATTAAATTTTTTGTAAAAATTTTACTTTAAAAAAATTTTTTTTTTAAAAGTGGGCTTGGTCCTTCTCCGATTTTGCTAATTTTTATTAAGCATACATATAGTAATACAAGTAACTTTCCTGCAAAATTTCATCATGATATCTTCAACGACTGCCAAATTACAGCTTGCAAAATTTTAAATTACCTTCTTTTAAAAGTGGGCGGTGCCACGCCCATTATCCAAAATTTTACTAATTTTCTATTCTGCGTCATAAGTTCAACTCACCTACCAAGTTTTGTCGCTTTATCGGTCTTTTGTAATGAATTATCGCACTTTTTCGGTTTTTCTAAACTTTCGATATCGAAAAAGTGGGCGTGGTTATAGTCCGATATCGTTCATTTTAAATAGCGACCTGAGATGAGTGCTCAGGAATCTACGTACCAAATTTCATCAAGATACCTCAAAATTTACTCAAGTTATCGTGTTAACGGACGGACGGACGGACGGACGGAAATGGCTCAATCAAATTTTTTTTCGATCCTGATTATTTTGATATATGGAAGTCTATATCTATCTCGATTCCTTTATATATGTACAACCAACCGTTATCCAATCAAACTTAATATACTCTGTGAGCTCTGCTCAACTGAGTATAAAAAACTCCGATAGGTCGAAAACTTTAAAAAAATTGTATTTGTGGTCCGATTTGGCTCATATTTGTAACAAAGGAAGGGACATCAAAATACTTCGAGGAGGCATAAGCATACGTGGCGCTTAGTTGAGTAAAGTCTTTGGAAGGAATATGTATTGAGGAGTTAGATTAAAGTAAAAAATTTTCACAATGTGTGGTTATTATAATGAGTCACTAAATGAACTAAATAGAATGAGAAATAATACGCAATTAAATAAAAACTAAAAACTTGAAATTAAAATAATGTAACGGATTTACTTGCAATTCCCCTTATTTGCAATCTTCTACTAAGTTCGAATCACTGAACTGTTGAATAAATAACTCCAATATTGAATAATTGAAAAATGGCCTTTATTAAAGTATTTCAAAATAAATAATACTGCTATTGCGCGCCAGATAGCGTCTTAATCAAAACTGCCTCAGCGCCTCTATCGTGGTTGCCTTTTATACTCCTTGATTTCCTCGTTGCATCTTCTAGGCGCTTCCATTTCTAGAATTTACTAGTTGGTTATCCGTCATAATTATAGCTAAAGATGTACGTGAATAGCTATCATATACGCGTGTGTTTGTAGCGACACTTCCTCAATTATATTTCGTATCTCAGATAAGATATCTGCATGTGTTTGTGCGTTGCTTCTCCCCGCGTATACGTACATATGTGTAGTCATAATGATTGAATTATGGATGTGACTTGAATCACTGCTTAGCATCGGCTTAGAGATTATATAATCCCTTAGTGCTGCTAATATTCGTTACAATAATTAAAAACAAATTTTTTAGTTAAAGGTTTTTATTGAAAAGAAACTTTCATTAAGTAATAATATTACTAAAGGCAAGAAAATAATTAGGTCGCTCCTAGGTACTAGACGTTTACGCCGGTCACTTGATCGGCGGCCGTGGCGTAGGCTCTATTATATACCACAAAGTGATCGGCGTAAACCTCTGAATTGAATCGTTGGACTTCAAAGTATCACATTGTCCACAACTAATGAATATGGAAACATACTGCTGACGTCAATGGTATGTTTGACGATCTGGAACAATATCATTTACTTGTGGATGAAGATCTGGGAGGCTTGTAAAGCGAAAAATTTAAAAAAATAATATTGGGAAAGGTTTGGTTTATATGTATTTAAAAAAAATCGACGTTTCGGAAAGATCCGCGGGTTTTGCCCCAAAATCTCGTGGATCGTTCAAAAAATTTCGGGAGTAGCTCCTTGCGGAGAGAGCGAGAAATACTTTAAATGGTCACACTTTTTTAGCGCAGTTTCACCGAAGGATATGTTCTGGGCTAACTCTAATATCCGTCGTCGGCACGATTTCTTTAAATCATTTGTGGCTACGTGCTAGTCACGCACAAAAGCGACTTACGGTTGCTATTAATTATCTACTAATAGTCATGTCTCTCGTGGAACCGTTTTAACGAATAGTATCAATGCGGGTTTGTTATTGATCGTGCCAAGGGGCACTTCAGTTTTTTTTGGATGTTTTTAAGAGCTACAATTCCCGACGTGCGAATAGGAGCAATACCGACCACCAGTAGCTACCACTCATCCTGGCTCTTATAACATATGCCAGCACAGAATCCATAGGACTGCGACTTCGAACTCATACCTTCGTCGACGTTACTTTCCTAGAAGGTCTAGGTGTAGCTCCGAAGACTTTCTGACGGATGTTTTTGTCGCGCTATGCTTCCGAGCTACACCAAAAAAACACATTGAAACGTTAGGGAGTAACTATTCGACCAAGAATGCCGCCCTCGGTGATGGTGGATATCTACATTATTTAAACTTTACAAGGACCGTGGATAAAAGTTTTAAAATGTAGACCAAAATTAGCAGAAGATTGTGTTCGATATATTGACCTCAATACTCGTCGTTTCCGGCCTTATGATATAAGAGATAATTATGGATGACCGCCTTCAGTTTTCAGACTAGTTCGACTGTACCCTACGTTAGGCTAGTAGAACACCCGTTCATTTGGACATGGTTAAAAAATGTGCCTACATATTCACATTTGTAATAGAAGCGGTCACGTGTTGGTCATATTTAAACATGGTTGATAGGCTATATCCAATGTGATTCACTCCAAGGGACTAGTTGGGGATAGGGCCGCCAACTTTAGAAAATGTCAAACCAAGGGACTTGGGTGTTGAAAGATGAAGTGTGAAAATAAAAAATAAGATTTCAGACGCTATTTTATAGTTCAGCAAATAAATTGGTTTTTCAAACCCTTCTCATACGTGTTGAAGACATATGCAACTTAAGTGTGAGCTGCGAATCATTTCTAAGGAGAATTTAAACCACTGAAGTCCACTAAAGAATTTTGCATCACTGACTTCGCTTATTCTTTCAGTTCATCGAGAAATAAAATTCGGCACCTTTTTCGGGTAACTTGCTTTTTTAACAACTTGAGGACAATTTGAAAATATGTTCGACTTAGGGCACTTTATTTAAATTCATTGTATTTTATTAATTTTTGGAAAAATTATGCGAAGTGAGCATTTAAATTTATTATATAATTTTTCTAAGTGTTTTGTTTTAATAACTTGGTGAATTCGGTGATGCGAAATACGTGTTAAGCTGGCATTGAAAGCGCCTGTTTTCTCAAATAACTTTTGAACGGTTCGAAAGTGTTAAACTTCGCAATTGGATTTTTATAATTGGCAGTGATGCTCATCCCTTGATACCCCTTTCGGACCAATTTTCGAGATGCACAATAAATGCCTAGACAGTCTTAAAAGAGTAGAAAATATAGTAACGCGCAGGACGCCGCCGCCGCCGCGCCGATATTTTTGACATTCGGCGGCGGCGTGCGAAAAACGTCCCTAATCTTATTGAAAGTCAACCGCTCATATCTTTGCAAATGATATTTTCATATATGTATGGGTAAGACCAACTGAACCTTAATCAGGTTATGATACGCCACAAATTTAGAAATTTTACGTGCATAACGCTATTATATATTTTTATGATCAACGCACAAAGGTAGATTTTCAAGTTTTAGGCGACCAAAAATATTTTGTTGCCTATATCTTCTTAAAGCTGTTTAATAAATGAAAAATAATAAGAATTTGTGGAATTAATCGGTTATATTAAAAAAAAAAAAATAGATGTTACACTGTGTAACACAAAAAAATACCTGCGCAGTGAGGCTATTTTTCATTTTGTACAGCAACAAGGGTGTATAAAACCCTCTATCTAACCCCCTATCTGCAAGTAACTGCAGCTAAATTTAATGCAGTTGGCAAGCTAATTGTGCCGAGTACCATGTTCAAAAGTAATTTTCACTTGGACGGACTTGGAAACATAACAAAACTGGTTTTGAACACCAAAAATCAAAAAAAAATTTTTTTTAACATCCTAAATAAAATAGGGTTTTTTTTTTATCAATTTATAACTTTTAAAAATCACAAGCACCATTAATAATGTTAGTATTTACCTGAAATATCAGAATCCATCACAATTACTCAATTCAATTGTCTTACAATTTAAAATATTCACGTTAAAACAAACGATTTCACATAGGACAAAAAAAACCATAACACGCGTTTCAGAAATAGCTAAATTCCGATTACTTGACAACTAACGCCAGGTATGCGATGGATGGGAGGGGGTAGAATTATTGTTCTCCTGTCTATTCTTAAGCTGTGGGAGTGCTTTTTTTTGTAATTGTGGAAACTATAAGAAATTCAATTATGGCCGCCTAAATGTCTAAAATCTACCTATGTTCAACGCCCTAGATTGATGATGAGTGTGATGACTAGTACCTAGGACAGAACTACTTATTTTCTAGCTTTTAGTAATATTATCACTTAATGCAGGTATTCTTTTCAATAAAACCGTTTAACTTACAATTTTTTTAAATTATTCTTTTTATAAAAATAAATGTTGGCCGTCA
The DNA here is from genome assembly GCF_040869045.1 of Eurosta solidaginis. Classification (NCBI taxonomy): domain Eukaryota; kingdom Metazoa; phylum Arthropoda; class Insecta; order Diptera; family Tephritidae; genus Eurosta; species Eurosta solidaginis. The sequence continues at coordinate 29,241,075 of NC_090319.1, forward strand.
TGGTTTTGTGGTAGCGCGTATAACATATTCCTACCGTGGAAAATTTAGCTGCCTTACAGATGCCATTCGGAGTAGTATAAGAAATGGTAGGAAAATTAAAAAAGGGGAAAATTTAAATCGGAAGAGAAGCTCAGCCTCAGCTCTTGGGAAGTAGTCGCACAATGAAATTTTTTGTTTCTAATGTCAGTATATAATAAAAACAAATTTAAAAATACTTGCGAAATGTAGGAACTTAACGAGCTTACGTTAAAATTTTACAGTGGGATTATTTGTGAGTATGCAGTTGTATAGCTCTTCGAGGTTTATTATAACAGTTATAATGGTTTGCAATTTTTGGAATTTACTTTTCCCGTGCAAACTTACATTTTATATAATTAAAAAAGATTAAGCCAACTAACCCGCCAGGGATTTGGAGTTTAACTGCTACACGTATACCTGTCGTTAGAGGCGAATACACTGAAAGAAAAAGACTGGTAAAATCAACCGAAATACGGGTCAATTCAACCGAAATTTCTGTAAATTTTTATCCATCGCAACAAGATGTTGAATCAACTAAGCACAAATCGTTGATTCGTAATTGACCGGTTTAGTAGTCAAATGAACAAAAAAAGTTGTTGCGACAGCTTTGTACGAAAGCACCTATGTTGCGGAATTTGCAAGGAAGATGAGTTTTCACTGAGATCTTTTCATGGCAGAAATATAATCGGAGTGCTTGCCGCACAGAGACCCCGCTTAGGAAAATTTTCTTCTAATTGAAAAACCTTATTTCTAAATTTTTTTTTGTTGCTTTGCCCGGGGTGTGATCCCAGAGTCTTCGGTGTGGTAGGCGGAGCACGCTACCATCACACCATGGCGGCCGCTATATACATACGTAAATATGTACATACATTTAGTACACAGCATACATAAGTACAAAGTAGAGAGCGCAGTGTGCGTAAAATTCTCTTTGAAATTTGCTCATTTATTGACTTTTGATCGCTGTTGAAATGATCAGTGAGATCAGTTGTGTTAACAAAAAAATCAGTTAGGTTGATTAGAATCTGTAAATTTTACATAATTTTGTTAACTCAACAGCGACAATTTCTCTTCTGTTGAAATGACTAAACTAATTGTTTCGCTTGACAAAGAACTCGGTCGAATAAACTATAATATGATCAATTTCACCGAATCTCCGTTAAGTTAGGAACAAGAGAACCGATTTGTTGATTTTACCTAGCACCATTTCCTTCAGTGTATAATACTTAAATAATTACAGGGCTTTTCTGGCAGGGATCTGGCTTCGGGTGGAAGTAACCAGTGTGGAGAGCGGCTGGTTGGGTTATAAGGATCGATGTGGTCACATTAAATCGCTTCCTAGATGGACTTGCTTGTACCTTAATGGTGCTTGGTACCAGAACGTATTGTATCTTTTTCCGGCAAATAACCATAAACATCGACTAAACTCACCAAAATATTCGGGGAGCATCAGTAACGCTATAGCAACAAAAACACCATAAAATCAGCTGGGAAAAAACTTACCAACGATCAGGAAGATTATACAATTTTCATAGTCGTTCATTAAATTTTGCAGAAAGTTTTAAGATTTCTTTCATACTGACACATAAATTATAATTTAACCGAAGCAAAACTTGGGCCTTTTCTAAAAAATAAAAATACAAATATCTTTAACAATTTACCCCCTTAAATAATAACAAATATCGATGTAGAGACAGAAGTTAATGAAACTGCATAATTATATTCTATTAACAGCGCTTTTACCGCATTAGACCTTGGCCAATTAAGTACTCTCTGCTACTTCTCCTTTTTGTTATTTGTTGCTGCTGCATGAAATCAGGCGCCCAACCATTATGTGCTTTCAATATTCACTTCTTTTGCGCTACAACATTTTTGTCCAACTTAATAAAAATTATAAAAATTACACGTTTTAATTTCATTAGGCAAATGCGCATTGCCCGCAAAATGTGCTACAATGTCTTCTTGTAAACATAGATACGAACATATGTTTGTGTGTATGTACGAGCGCAGTGACGAGGCTAAATTTTCAGTATGGAAGGGTCTTAACATTCATGAATTTGAGGAGTTTTTAAGAGGAATATTTTTGACATATCTGTGGACATTTCACAAAACAACTTCTCTCGAAATAAGACAATTCTCCAAGATTTTTATCATATATATGAAATTTCAAGGACCGTTAGTTCAAAAGTTATAACGGTCATCAAAATAACTTCTTTTGTATTTTTTCACAATTACGTGTGACAAAAGAGCTTGTCTCGATTAAGTTGGAATTTCCAACGTAAAAATCATAACGGAAATTTATCAAAAAAACTTGTCTCTGTTTATCGTTTGAGTAACTTCAACAATACATATTATGTATGCAGCAGCGAGCACGAAAATAGCAGTGGCAATATAATTAACAGCTAAATTTTTTTTTTTAAATGATTTAGAATTTTGTTATTAAAGCTATGCAAAGCAATATTAAAAATGTTTTCAAAAATATTCGAAATTCCGAGAAAATGTAACGCATATTTTTGAAATTTTTATCAAGATACTTTGAATTTTTTTTATGCTGTAATCCAATGACTTTTAGTCTCACAAAGAACAAGTCTAGTGGCCTGTTATGTAGCGCGATATGAAAGACATCTTTTTGGATTTGAAAAATAATGTATGTGATTTCCTAACTCTTGAAACACGTTTCGATTGCAATTCCGTTACATAATAAGGCCACAGGTCTTTCCAAATTCGTGTTGATTTTAGATAGTTTTTCTTTCCAAAGAGTGTTTTATATTTTCCCCATATAAAAGGTAAAATTATGCGCATAAGAAAGTTTGAAGTTCATTTCGAAAACAAATTTTTCAAATATTAAAGCGAGTGTTGGAAAACTTTTAACTTTCACTTTGATAAGCTTAAATTGAATTGGCTAAAAAACCATATACAAAAAAATTTCAAAAACTCTAAATATAAAGATTGAATGTTTCGAAAAAAAATGAGATGAAGGAGGTGTATAATTTTGTGCAGTTCTGATGTAATACCTGAACTGAAGTTTCTGTTCTCTTTCTTTAAATAAGTAAAAGTACTATCTCATCTGCAGTATCAGGTTCCACCACTATAAAAAAACAGCGAGTAACTTGGCTGTCTCTTCATCGAAGAATACGAAACTTAGTCGATCACATCGTGGCCGACGGCAGGCAGAGTTCCAGTGAAAAGCAGCTAAATGTCTTTTACAGTAGACGGTTACTCGGGATATTACACCTGTGGCAAAAAAGATGAGAGAAACCTATTTACAAAGAAAAATGTGTGGCAGAACGGCGTGACTGCAAGAAGTTTTTATTCTGGCTGTTTGGTATAATGGGGTTGATGGAAGTTTGCAAAACCGGAGAAAGTTCGTGAAGAAATGAAAATGGCGACCTGGTAACTGACGTACAGTGTGTGCTTAAGTTGTAAAGGGAACACTTTTCCTTATTGCTAGCTAGCGAGCGAGAAGACGAACTCGATACCCCAATAGAGGCGAAGACTAGGGTTCTATTTAACGAACTCTGCGAAATACTAAAGCCAATAGTCAACATACTGACCGGACCTTCTCAGTGCGGATTCAGACCTGGGAGACCACAAGTTGCTTGTGTGCTGGTATGTCTGAATTCAAGTTCCCTGTAAAGATAATGCAGCTTTCACAAATGTCGTTGAGCAACACATCCAACTCGTAAAGATTTGGAAGGACATCTTCGAGCAATTGGACCCAACCGAAGTTTTAGAAAAGGCGAATCTCTTTCGTGCATTTCTTTAACATTAGGCTGGTGAATATAATTCTAGCAATAAAACTAAACCATAATGGTATCATCTAATATAAGCGCGTGCAAATACTAGGCGGACGTCGTGGTGTGATGGTAGCGCGCTCCGCCATCCACACCGAAGATCTTGGGTTTACGCCCGGGAAAAGCAACATCAAAATTTTAGAAACAAGTTTTTTCAATTAGGTGAACATTTTTCTAAGTGCTGTCGCCCCTCGGCAGTGTATGGCGAGAACTCTGAGTGTATTTCTGCCATGAAAAGCTTCTCAGTGAAAATTCATCTGACTTGCAGATGCCATTCGGAGTCAGCATAAAACAAGTAAGTTCCGTCCCGGCAATTTGTAGGAAAACCTAAAAGGAGCATGACGCAAATTGGAAGAGAAACTCGGCCTAAAAGATTTTCGGCGGCTATCGCGCCTTATATTTATTTATTTATTTATAAATAATGGCGTATGCTGATCATATTGTTGTTATTGGTTTTAACAAATGCGCCTTGAGTTCTGCCCTCCTTGGATTGGATGAAGATGCAAAAAAATTAGATCGTGTGGTAAATAAGGGCAAAACAAAATACTTTCTGCCATCCACGAAAGACCGAAGCATTCGCGCTTTGGCAACCACGTCACTGTTGACGAATATAAAACCGAGACTGTGAAGGATTTCGTCTATTTGAAAACCAGAATTAACAGAAAAAACAATGTCGAAAATCAAACGGAGTTTATCTCCAATAAGTGCTATTTTGGAAAATGTAGACATTTGAAAAGTAAAGTTGTTTTTCGACGAACAAAAATAACGCTCTGCAATTCGCTCATCATAACTGACATCAGGATTTCTTGGTGTTTTCCAAAGAATATATGAAAAAGTTGGGGCTTCGCTGGACAAGTCACGTTATGTAGATGAACGAAAACGCTCCGGCCAATAAAGTGTTTCAATCGACAACGCAGTTTAGTGGCAGGGGAAGAAGGAGGCCACCACTGAATTAGGTGAGGAAAATTGAGGATTATTTGACCTATTTCGGTGCTCCAAATTGGCCTCAGTTGTCGCAAATCAGGAATAGCTGGCATTACTTTTAAGGAAACGATTAGAATCTCTTAAGCTTTTAAGCGCCAATTAAGGAAAATGACGATTATCTCAGTCGCAATAAAAGTGGCTAACTCCCATCGTGAATGCGCCTATGCATTTATGTATGTAAAAAATAATGTGTATACGTTTAAGTGTTGTTTTGCTGTTGAAGAGATGCTGCCCTCTATGTCTCTTGTTGTTGCTGTTGCTTTGGCTGCTACTGTTTTAAACAGTTTACTACTTCATTACAAAAGCATTGTTTATTATGCGATATATTAAAGAGATGTTGTTGTTGCTTTACAAAATAGAAATTATGCGGCGATGATGATGTTGATGAACATGTATGTGTATATAGGGTGCACATACAGTTTTAGCAGACGTCTACGGTTGCATTGATTCAACATGAAAGTGCTTTGATGTTTCCCTTTTCCAATAACTTTTATAAAAGTATGTATGTATGCAAGCTTTGTGGGGGTGGCATGATGCCTCTGCAACATCCCCTTGTTTTAGCACACTCTTTACCTAAAATAATTTCATTATAAACTTATCATCAATATTTTTTACGTAGGTAAGTAGCGTTTTAAGAATATTGCATATTTGATTGAAGTTGAAATGAAATGCTGGGTTCAAGGCCCGACGATGCTCTTCTCAAATAGCGCGAAATTATTTGCTTCTGTTAAAGTTGATTGGCGTTTTTGAATAAGTATTTCTCAAAGCCACGCAGTTTCCAAGGCCGCAAGGCCGTTCTCCTCATAGCTTTGAATTCGTCTTGCGCCTTCTGTCATTCGTCACTCATCACTTTCACTCAAATATGTGCATGGCAGAAAGAGTGGAACCTTTATTAATTACAATCCCTTTCTTATGTTACAGCGAATGTGTTTGTATTTTGTACATTTCTATTTACAAAATTGAGTTTAATTAAAATTTGAAAAAAAAAAAACAGCGCTGAAGTAAGCTTGTTATATTCAGGCGAATTTATTTTATTGTATGCGCTGCATCACATTTCGGATTTAATGAGTTTTTCCAAAACTCTCCGTCAAATTCAAATATTTAGTAAGTGTATACAATTGCATTCAAAACTCGAAGCAAAAGAGGGATTTGACAGCATATCAACGGAAAAGTTTTCAAAATTGAATAATATTGAAGAAACCTTGTTGAGACTGCTTGATTAAGAACTCAACGGAAGGAGGGTGCTTTCATCACTGTATAAGGTTGATATAACACGCTTTGTTGCAAGGGACACACCTCAGGTGATGTTTTTTCCCTGCTTCTATCGAACCTAAAATCCCCGTCACATATGCAGTGTTTAACTCAATCGTATGCATTAAGAGTAGAATGTACATATTTTTATGGAGAATGTTAGATTGAGCGACACTGGCGCCATCTGACATGAAAATGTAGCCAACTTGCAACTTTTGTTGCAAGCAAAGCATAAGAAGAAGAATTTGCCATTTGCTTTGACTAGGGATGCTGGCACACTTTGCAGGGGAATTTATTTTTTCCCCTCGTTGGTAACTTTTCTAATTCGCAATTAAAAACTGTAATATAACAAATAAATACGACACAAAATATGTTACCAAATTTTTTGTTGTATAGGGAGAATGTTTATAACAGTGCTTCGCGAAATTTTGTATGTGAATGGGCAAGCCGAAATAAACGTCAATTGCCAAATCTGAAGTTCCTTCATATTTATAAACGCAACATTTTGCGGGGTTGTGGCGATGTTACTGGAATGCATAAGCTTGTGTTTAAACATGTAATTATGAGATACAAGTTGGTGGGTAGATTGTGAAAAATGCTGATGACTTACAAATTGCTTACATAGGATAGTTCCCTCCATGCGCGGTTCCAGGGGAGGGGGGAACTCTATTTTGTATTGACTGTAATGAAATATATAATACTAATCTACATAGTAGTTTCTTATCTCAAAACGGATTTTCACTAATTTTTAATTTTTCTCGCGATTTTGCGTTATCACTATATTGGACCCGGTCTATGAAAATGTGGCGAGTAAAAAAAAAAAAACAGCTGTTAACAGCTGTTTCTCGCAATTTCTTTTTTGAGTCATAAGCCACCTTTTCAGAGACCGGGTCACATATATATTTAAAAAAAAATTTTTCCTCGCTCCTAGAACGTAAAAAAGCAAGAAAAATTAAAAATTTGTAAAAAGCCGTTTTGCTATAAGAAACTACTCATTACAGTCAATACAAAAAACAGTTCCCTCCCCCCCCCCCCCCCCCCCCCTGAACCGCGCATGGTTCCCTCAAATTTTACTTTATTGCGAGGCATTTCCCTATAGACCTCTTGTATACCAAACGATACAAAATACTACCGCTAACTTGCCAGAACTAAATAGTGTGCGCCTGAACATGTAAAATAAGGCCAAATTCATAGGGGTGTTTGTTTACAAAAAGCTAAGCATTGAGCGACAAAAGAACTGGTATTTTGCATTATATACGCTTAAAGGAGACTTTGTCAAAAAATGGTAACTCGCCCCCAATATGAGCACATGAATTAAAACCGCGATACTATTGTATGGAATAGTCGCATGATGGCGAGCCTTGATCAAGGCATCAGACCTAAAATTGTTGGGTAAAGTCCACAGATCTAGATCAGCATAAGTGGTGCTCTGAAAACAACGCCTAGCAAACCTCTTGTGATTATTTTATAAGCTTTTATTTAGTTTCACTTGGCTGTTGTCTGTAATCAAATCTTGCAAGTTAAATTTGATACACTTCCCGGTGTCCGATTGGGCTGAAATTTTGAATGCATGTATAACTCCGATGACAAGCAATATTACTTTGCTAGAATTCGATAAATTAATCGATAACAGAGTTATTGGTAAAGATTTGTGCTCACAAGCAACAAAAGCCTAAGTCCCAGACAAATCCGGCCTAGCTACAGCGTTACTTATCCGTGGAGTCCGAGACTTAAGTGATTGTTGCTTGTAACCATAGATATTTATATTGCATATTAACGAACTGCGAGAACCACGGACACGAACCGCTGTAGCAATTCTATGCCATTACTACGCGGGTACGGGATTCACCATGCCATTTTATATAAGAAAATTTTCTTACCACGTGGTGAATCCCACGCTTGCTTCCATGTTCTTTGTATAGAAGGATGGTGATTAACCTACAGCGGCTCAAGAACGCAGGTAACTTCGCTTTGTTTGTGTATGCAACGAACGTAGAATTTAGGCTGTTATCGCTAAATGTTGCATACTTTTCGGCGCACTTGATTTTGTTTTACAGATTTTTGGCGAAGGAATTTTAGCTAAGCGAAAGTTGGAATTTTATTTTAAAACAGATTTAACCCACAGAGCAGAGATCTACAATAAGTAGTTGTAAACTTAATAAGACAATAAAATATGATTTTTAGTTATTTAACACTGTTTGACACAATTTTATATGTGCTCTCTGTCAAAAATTTTTCAACTAACTTAGTCACATTTTATTTCGATGATGAATATGTCCCAATATATTCGGATCATAATATAAAAAATCGTGTACTCATACTCAGTCAGGATTATTTAAACGTAGCGATTCGTGTCAGTAATTTGGTTGAGAGTCTTTTTCATCCTGACACCGCGTTAGCGTTGAACGCGAAAAGCTGGAGTCAATGGGGCCGTATGTCGTATCGCTGTATCCATATCCCTAACTTAATCAGCTGTTTATCGTTACGACGGTAAACCAAAACCCAATTGGTTGGCTACGATACGGTTAAGACCTTAGCCGCACCAATAATCGATTGCATTGATTCTCATAAGGTTGGTCGAATCAGCTGTTAAAAGGTTACCGATACGGTTACCGATAAAGCACCAATGTCTCCAGCTAAAGATCTGACAACCGAAGATGCTGGTATCCGAAGTGAAGCCACTTTTGGCAAACACATGCGATATGTTTTCTCGAAAATCTGTATATTATTATATAATATGTATGTATTTAACGTTTTGTTGTTGCAAGAAGACGTGAACATGTGTATGCACATATATACAAATTCATTTGAATGAGTTGAACATAGCATGGGGCGCATTCCATAAGCAAAACTGCTGGCGAAGTTGATTAGTGATAACTTCTTGGAATGAACAGTTGCAACTTTACGACAAATTAATGAGCATAAAAATTTTCCGCTCCATTCACTCAACGTTTTTATCGATTGGTTGTTGACAATTGGCTCAACGTATCGTTTCAAAAGCACAGTTTCTTTCACTCAGCTGATAACTGATTAGCTGAGCTAGCAGTTACGCTGTGAAATTCACCCATCGAAGCAAACTTTTGCCTCGTATTTCAATTAAAATTTCATACGAAAGCAGACCAAACATGAGAATAGTTCGCTTGTTTCCATATGCACCAGAGCTTATACTTACACACAAATGTTTGTATGTAAACGAATAGATCAGGCTAGCTGCGCTTGGTTGCTTTATACGTACAGTAAAACAGTTACCTGATGCCGATCTATGCCACAGAGAAAATTTGCTGGTTATGAATATGGATTTTTTTTGATTTATTATTAGTATTTATGACCCAATGCCAAGGTGAGCACGTGCCGAGGGCTGAATGATATGAGGGTGTATAAAAATTTCATATCGCTAACGTTGCGCCTCAGGGTACCAGGGCGAACGCTGTTGTACTGAAGTCCTTATCCCTCTACAATGGACCTCTGGGGGATGGACCGTTTTTGTCCTATACTCGTGCGAACAAAATGAACAAACAAAAGCAACTATTACGCAAAGAAAACGACGTTTAGAGAAGGCGAAATTTAAGCGGCAGGAGAAGATTGCTAATGAAAGCGATGCCCACAGGCGGCAACGCTTAGAAAAGGCAAGTTTAGCAGTCGGTAAGCATAGAGAAAATGAGTCGCTAAAACAACGTATAAATAGGCAAGAGACGGAGAGAATACGTAAGCTTTTATTATTGGTTAATAAAATTAACTAAAAATTAAAAAATAAAATTAAAGAAAACAAAAACGTTTTAAAAATAAGCGTTTATTATTGTTTAATAAAATTAACTAAAAAGTAAATAAAGTTAAAGGAAAACAAGTTTTTTAAAAATAAGCTTTTATTATTGGTTAATAAAATTAACTAAAAAGTAAAAAAAAAAAATTAATTGACTGTAAAGAAATATAACACTTTATAAATTCATTGTAACCTTTAACGATAATTAGGCTTCTTCGTCTGCGACAAAAAAAAATCCATATTGTACATAACCACTGTCGAAGTAGGCATACCCTTAGCAGTAGCCAAGGGGAATATCCAAAGCTTTTACTTGAAGAAAGCACAAACAAAGTGGAATAACATCACCACTTGTGCAATATCAAAATCCATTTGGACAAACTATTATGGAAAGAGGACGAGAAGTCTTCTGATCAAATCCAGGGCTAACACACGCAAACTGATAGCAGTATGCACCGGTCATTGGGCGGTAGGTACGCATGCGGACATGGGCATTCCGTATAACGACTACTACAGAAGCTGCAAAGATCCAAATGTCAGGGAGACAGTACAATACTTTATGTGTAAATGCCCGGCTCTAGCTAGGGCCCGACTAAGGTTCCTTGGAACCCCGTTTCTATAAGACCACAGAGGGTTATATGTGATAGCAATCCCGAATATTCTTAATTTTATCAACAACTCTGGCTGGTTGTAATACATTTACCGTAAAATTTTGTAGGATTTTAGACGAGCTACATGGCATAAAAACGGCTTAAAAATCTACTTGGGTGTCCAGGGTCGCAGCCATTTCACCTACCTACCTACCTACGAAATTATATATTTTTAAGATTAAAACTTTACACCTAAATTATTAAATCTTACAGTTTATATCACAGTCCTAATTGTTCTAATAAAAGCGTGTTAAATTTTGATGGTACAATTAAGAACATTTAGGACCTCTTTTTCTTGCTATCACAATGTAATTTATTTTTTACTTTTTAGTTAATTTTAATAACCAATAATAAATGCTTATTTTTAAAAAAGTTTTTTTTCTTTAATTTTATTTAACATCCCACCATTGGATTGCGCACCGCCAATGTCAGCCCTGCGTGTAAGAAACTCGCCCATTTGAACAAGAAAACCATAGTAGACTCTAGCATACTAAACAAATATAGGTTTGTTCCTTCTAACATCGATCGGTGTGCGCCCACAAGAGAGCAAATTAATTGTAAACATACCCAGTAGGGATGATTGGGCGGAATCGGATAGGTGCCTTGCTATTAATGGCAGCTTTTCATATATTCCGACAGTTCCAAAGATAGGGGCAAATATGGAGACGGAGTCTTTCTAAGGTACCTACATTTTGAACTCTCTTTCACACTACCCGATCACTACATTTTCTTCCAGGCAATCAATGAAACCGCTGTTAGGATAAGGACACACAATATCGGAAATGAATTATTTATTTTCAGTAACAGCCAGGTTGCTTATAAATCTTTTTCATCTTGTTTGTTCAATTGTGAACTAACACTAAACTGTCGCCAATCTCTTAAAGGGATAGCTTAACAAAAACTTGTACACCTCTCATTGGTCCCGGGGTACAGGAACATCGAAGAACACTTGCAGACGAATTTGACAGGCAGTGTATGCGAAGCGAGTTCTTCCTGACCAAAAACGCTTAGGTATGCCCCTTGCAACTAATACTAAAAGAGCATTGAAATTTACTGGATTGATTAAACCGCACTCAGAAAAAACACCCAAAAAAAGGAAAACTTTTCTTATACAAACTTTTCTTAAACTAAAAATATTTAAATTTAATGAGTAAGAATTTCCAATTTTTGTATAAAATTTGCATTAAATTGAGGTAAAATTTTGTTTCCAACTCTTATTGGTGGAATGGTTGACAGATGTAGAACCGATGAATAACGTCGATCTGGCGGTAATATCGGTGGACAGGCGGCGGAAAACGAGCGAATGGTATATTGGTTGACAGACAGCTTACGATTGCTGGTGTAATCCGTGAATGTTAATCGGGGTTGGGTGAATGGTGTATCGGTTGACGGTGATAGCTTTTTCAGCGCAATATGACCTTATTGATTAACGATGGTTGTAGAGGCGGATCGGGGCGAAGATGACGAGTCGGTAGATCGATTACCCAGCAACTTCTGGTTAGTAGAATCGATCACAGGCTAATAGTAGATGATGAATCGCTGGGTTGGTGGATTTCAGTGAATCGTTGACGATGAATTGATAGATCGTTTACCATGCAATCGATGGTTGCTTGATTCGATACCCGTTGAATCGCAGATATCGAAACCGTGGATAGAATTAGTTAATTGGCGATGCGCTGATTACGAATTGATTGATGGATTTTTAAGTAACCGGTGATTGGTGAAATCGATGCCCGGCTAGTTGCAGCTGACCAATAATAAGCTGATAACTCAGCGATATGCAGATTGCTGGTGAAATCGATGTCTGGCGAGTCGCAGTTGACGGATCGGTGTATATATACTCAGACCAGGTGGACAAACTTGTGTCTGGGAAAAATATGTGGTAGGAGCCTAGGTTCTTTCACGCCTAATTTTCGGACACAAGCAGCTGATCTCCGTAAGATAAGGGAGTTACATACATAAAGCAAAATGTTCGCGGTACAGAATTTCCTTATCGTACGTCGCTCTTTCGATGGCCTACTAAACTGGTTCTACTTATGTATTAATCATTATAAATAGTTTGAGAAGTTTGCGAACTTTCGGCTAACGGCTCTCACGCGAATGAAATGCTTGCAAGTGAGTACTGTCATTTTCTGCTTGCAGTCTCATCCACACTCTGATCGCATTCTAAGTGGAGTCGTATGTAGTAGGTGATGCTTCTGAAAGCGGAATTTGTAATGCGACGAAAATGACGAAAATTTTACTGCGAATTTTTCACAAAAGTAGCGCTATCAAAATAAAAATCTACTTTTTATTTGTCCATAAAAAATGATGTAAACATAAAAGTTCATAATACTTAACTTTAATGGTAAGATGGTAAGATGGCGGTGGGAAAAAGAAACAAAAAAAAAAAAAATAAAATTATTTAAGTGTCTCATAATGTAATGAAAAAAAAATTTCGCATAAAAAGAATACGACTCAAATTTCTTTTATATAAAAAAATTTTGAACGAAGCTCGTCTCGACGGCAATGAAAATTCAGCGTTTATTTAGTAACTAATTAAAAACGAAAAGTTGCAAAAGAATTTTTTGAAGACGGCATTACGAGTTAACAGCTAAAAGTAGCAAATATGAAGGAAATGCAAAAGTAAATTAGCATTAAAATGCATAAAAGTGAAGGCAGAATAGGAAAATGGCAAAAATACTTAGCGAGTATTATATGGGATTTATAAAGACATTAGCATTGTAATTAAATGCTTATGGGAATTATTTATAGGAAGGGCAATGTTTACGAATTGTTAAGTTCAAAAAGTGTGGATGTGTTTAACTAGCATGACAGAACTTTTTGGTCATGACAATAAAATAAATTTTAAATACAAACAAAAACTTTTTTTTTTCGTAAGTATTTATGAGTAAAATAAATTGAAAGAGGCCAAGAATTTTTTCGTTGATGTCTGCACTTTGACTGAAAAATGTGAAAGAAATTTTGTGTAATTTATATGGCATAATTAGGCATTAAAACTCTAGACAGCAACGCATGAAAGTTAAAACGTAAAGTAAGGTTAGTTAGTCTGCATAATTAGAAATTAATAATTACAAGTAAACAGAGAAAGAAAATTAAACACAACATTTATGTTTTCACAATTGTTAATAACACTTCACAAATTTATTGTCACAAAATAATATGGCTTTATTACTGACTTGTTTTTTTTCGATTTTGAAGTTATCATCATCATAAATTGACGCTTAGCCGCCTAAGCGATTTTGGCCGCTGCTTCGCGAAAGCTGACGCCAATTGGAAACGCCAAGAGAGATAAAGCATTCTTCCACTTTTCTCTTACAACTCAGAGAACTTCTCCCCATTCCTCCGCTTCCAAAATACGGTGGCGACTGAAACACTTTATTCGCGAGAGCTTCTTCGTCTATACGCGTAACATGACTTATCTAGCTAGACTTTAAGTTTGTATTCGCGCCGCTATCGTCATATCTGCGTAAAGCTCATTCAGCTCATCATTATATCTCGTTTGATATCCGCCGTCGGCATCACATACAGGTCCTTAAATTTTCTGGAGAACTTTTATACCGAACACTCCAAGAGCACTCTCTTCGGTCGACACAGTCAATGCCTCCGAGCCATACATAATTACGAGGAACTTGTAGAACGCGATTATTCAACGAAAGAGGATTTTACTTTTTCAAATTGCCCACTCATTCAAAAGTAGCACTTTTTGGAAAGAGTTATTTGCCATTTGATTTTTAAGCTGACATTGTTTTTGCTGTTAACGCTAGTTCCCAAATAGATGAAATCTTTCACAGTCTCGAATATATGTGTATCCGAACAGTGATGTGGCTACGAAAGCGCGAATGCGCCGATTCTTTGATGACAGCAAGTGCTTCGTCTTGTCCGCACTTACCGCCAGACCCACTTTTTTTGCTTCTTTATCTAATCCCGAAGAGGCAAAACTCACAGTGCATTTGTTAAGTAATTGGATACTTTTATTATAGATTGTACCATCACAGTTTAGTTATACTGCTAGCATCATCTTTTAAGCATTATATTATAGAAATCACACGAAAGGGAGTCGCCTTGTCTGAAACCTCGTTAGGTTTCGAATAGCTCGGAAAGGTCTTTCATTTGAACGTACTTTGGCAGAGCCTTACTTGATTTGTAGATAAGTCGAGGAAAAGATGTTGTGTATCGATTCTCTTATAGTAAGTTTTCTCCAGGATCTGGCGCATCGTTGAGTTCTGGTCGATAGTAGATTTTTCCAGATATGAAGCCGCACTGATAAGATCTAATCAGTTTATTGACTATGCGCTTTTAGTTATATACCTTATAAAGAACAATTGTGTAGCGAGTGACCCTTAAGCCAGGCAGTTTAAAATACATTTGAGCCTCAGCATTATTAAATTGTTTGTATATTTCTAGATTTAAATAGATTAATTGCGGGCTCGCCCAAATTAAAGTCATCTTATTTTAAACAGCATCAACCATACGCCCTACATTGCCATAAGGTTACTAAATATTGGCTCAGACACCGGTGGGTTAAAGCCGTCAGAGTGCCACATCAAATATTAACAAACGTATTGTCAATTTATATCTGCTAAATATTTGTACAGGTGATGCCACAAACAATCAAATAAACATATTTATACATTTATTCACTTCAGGCAAGCATTTGTAAACATTTCTTAATCATAACGAAGTTTTTTATTTCTGCTTTACTTAGTTCTTTAAGGTTCAGCTTCATAAGTTTTTAACTGTAGGTGTTTTTCTAAGTTTGTTTACCTTAGTATTTGTCTGTTTTAGTTCAGTTGAGCAGAGCTCACAGAGTATATTAACTTTATTCGCATAACAGTAATCCGTAACGGCATAAACTAATCGAGATAGATATAAACTTCTATATATCAAAATGATCTGGGCGAAAAAAGAAATTTATTTAGCCATGTTCGTCCGTCCGCCCGTCCGTAAACACGATAACTTGAGAAAATTTTGAGGTATCTTAATGAAATTTGGTATGTAGGTTCCTGGGCACTCATCTCAGATCGCTGTTTAAAATGAACTAAATCGGACTATAGCCATGCCCACTTTTTCGATATCGAAAATTTCGAAAAACCGAAAAAGTGCGATAATTCATTACCAACGACAGATAAAGCGATCAAACTTGGTAGTTGGGTTGACCTTATGACGTAGAATAGAAAATTATTAAAATTTTGGACGATGGGCGTGGCACGGCCCACTTTTGAAAAAAGGTAATTTGAAAGTTTTGCAAGCCGTAATTTGGCAGTCGTTGAAGATATCATGATGAAATTTGGCAGGAACGTTACTCCTATTCCTATATGTGTGCTGAATAAAAATTTGGAAAATCGGATGACGGACACGCCCACTATAAAAAAAAATTTTTTTTTTAAGTCAAAAATATAACAATAAATTGAATATCTTTACAGTATATAAGTAAATTATGTCAACATTCAACTCCAGTAATGATATAGTGCATCAAAGTACAAAAATAAAAGAAAATTTTCAAATGGGCGTGGCTCTGCCCTTTTTCGTTTAATTTGTCTAGAATACTTTTAATGCCATAAGTCGAAAAAAAAATTTACCAACCCTTGTGAAATTTGGTGAGGGGCATATATTCTATGACGATAACTTTTTTTCTGTGGAAATGGACGAAATCGGTTGAAGCCACGCCCAGTCGACCATCTGTCCTTCCGCTCGGCCCTTAACATGATAACTTGAGCAAAAATCGATATATCTTTACTAAACTAAGATCACGTACTTATCTGAACTCACCTTATCTTGATATAAAAAATGGCCGAAATCCGACTATGACCACGCCCACTTTTTCGATATCGAAAATTACGAAAAATGAAAAAAAAAATGCCATAATTCTATACCAAATATGAAAAATGAGGTGAAACATTGTAATTGGATTGGTTTATTGACGCAAAATATAACTTTAGAAAAAACTTTGTAAAATGGGTGTGACACCTTCCATATTAAGTAGAATAAAATGAAAAAGTTCTGCAGGGCGAATTCAAAAGCCCTTGGAATTTTGGCACGAATGTTGTTCGTGGTATTACATATATAAATAAATTAGCGGTACCCGACAGATGATGTTCTAAGTCACCCTGGTCCAAATTTTGGTCGATATCTCGAAAACGCCTTCACATATACCACTAAGGGCCACTCCCTCTTAAAATACTCATTAAAACTTTTCATTTCATACCCATATCGTACAAACAAATTCTAGAGTCCACCTTTATGGCGATATCTCGAAAAGGCTTCCACCTATAGAACTAAGGCCCACTCCATTTTAAAATACTCATTAACACCTTTCATTTGATTCCCATATCGTACAAACACATTCTAGAGTCACCCCTGGTCCACCTTTATGGCGATATCCCGAAGTGGCGTCCACCTATAAAACTCTTGCTCGCTTCCTTTTAAAATACTCTTTAATACCTTCCATTTGACACCCATGTCATATAAACACATTGCACGGTTACCCTAGGATCATTTCCCTACATGGTGATTTTCCCTTATTTTGTCTCCAAAGCTCTCAGCTGAGTATGTAATGTTCGGTTACACCCGAACTTAGCCTTCCTTACTTGTTTGTTTCTGCTTTACTTAGTTCTTTAAGCTTCAGCTTCATAAGTTTTTAACTGTATGGGTTTTTCTAAGTTTGTTTACCTTAGTATTTGTCTGTTTTATTTTTTATTTTATTTTTTCCTTTGCCTCACGTATGTAAAATAAATTTGAAAGTATAACTTAAGTATGTCTTTTTTCGTGTGTTTGTAAATGTTGTACATTAATTCATTAGGGTTGAATTTCTCAGCTTTTATAGAGTTTGATATTTGACATGAACTATAAGTTTTATAATTATAAAATCCCACATAGCTCTCTATAACATAACTCTCTATAACATGGCTTTAAGATAGAGAATTCGAGTGAAATTTCTGACGAGCTCATTAGGATATTCTTATCAAAGACCAGTGTTTGCTGTTGATTTAATTTCTACTTATTTGCAAATACTATACTTAATATTGATTTCATAGGGTGGATGTTCTTCTGCCTTCACATTATAAATATTATTCGATTATGTAAATAATTTATAAAGACTAAGCAATAATGAGAGATTGCAGCAAAAAAAAAAAATTATTTAAAAAAAATGTTTAAGTTAAACGGTTTTAATGGAAACAATAACTACATTAAGTAATAATAATACTAAAAGCTAGAAAATAATTATGTATGTCCTAGGTACTAGTCATCACACTCCTCGTCAATCTAGGGCGTTGATCAGACAATTAAATAAAAGCATTGGACGCGTCTCTTTTAATTACTTGCACGAAAGTAAGATAACGCAAAATCGTTGTCCAAATATGCTCTTCTAAGGGATTCCAGAAAATTATCTTGAAACTGTTACGGAAACACACTTCAATATAAAGCCATAAATCGCAAAATAGTCTCGAGATAAACCGGAACTATCCTCAGATAGCTCCGAAATGATGTTAAAAGTATCCAATATTTTTTAGAAATAATTCCAAAATAAACTGGTAGTTGTTCAGGAATCATCCTAAAATAGTGCCAAAGTGATGCCATATGTTGCTGCAAAACCGATCCGAAATTATCTAGAAAAAAAAAAAAAAATTTATTCGAAAAATATATTTCAAAATTTTACGGAGTTATATTATTACAAAAACAACCGGGAAACTTATTCGAGCAGTCTCGAAAATATCTCGATATCATTGCCCCGACATAGTCCAATCAAAATTGTTAACAGCACTGAAAAAGTGACCAATAGAGTCCCTAGTCGCCTCATAAATAATACTTGTAAAATATTGAAATATGCATGAAACGAATCCGATCACAACCCTGAAAGGGTCAAAACATAGTCTTTAAATTACTTAGAAAGAGTTTCGAAATGATTCCGTGAGCAGTCCCGAAACCGCCCAAAAGGTGTTAAATTAATCCTAAAACTGTTCAAAAATAATTCGCAGTGATTCTGAAAACCTTAAAAGTGTTGGTACCAACACCAACTCAGAGAATCCGTTTAGCAGCTACAGCGTACATAAGCTTTCCTGCGGCGACACAGTTACATAAGACAAATAGGGCGAGGAATTCAATGGGTTGATAGACGAAATCCATAGCTTCCGCAACCCAATTTTCAGCCTCACCTACGCCAAGCGAATCCCGTTACAAATGCGCATTTATCATCACATAATTAGAAAGCGAGGCTATTGAGACCACAACTTCCTCATAAAACTAGTAGTTGGGGAGCAGGATTACCAAACAAGTTCAATATATCCGGCAAAGGTCCACCAACATCGACAAACTCTCCAAAACCTTCGGAGAGAGAGTGCCCTTACAACAACAACAAACAGGAGGACAAATAGGAGCGATGCTCAGAGAATACATTAGAGATTACAACAAAAGCATTTAATCCAACCATCACACCAGAGCCCAAATTTGAGCGTCATCTAGTCGAAAATGTATGCTCCCCAGCAAACATCAGCAAAACAGTCAAGATCCTTCATATGCAAGCAAAAGGTTGACGTTTGAACATTCTCGAAAACATGGAAATCTATAAATAAAAAAACATTCGAAGGAAGAATAATAAATGAACAAGAAAATGTCTATGTAAAAATGAGAAATATGCAACAACAACCATGAAACCACATTTTGTTTTTATGCCCTTCAACTGGACATCATGTACAAAAGCATTCACACGCACACTAACGCAAAACTACAAAAACTTTTACTTTTCAACTGTGCAAATTTAAATTCATAAAGGTGAAATCTTACAAACTAAATTAAGAATAACTAAGCAAAGGAATAAGCAATGCAGCAAAACAAGCCAAGAAATCATAGTTGAAACAAAAACAAACAGCTTAAAAAAACAAGTAAGGAGAATTTTCTTCGGCTGTATAAGAAATATATAGTGAACAGTTGCACGTACCTAAGCGATTTTTAAGATAAATATAAAATTAAAAAAGTAAATAAGTACTTTGTATCAGGATGCAAAAATAAAAAATTTAGGAACTAGTTTGCACACAAACAGACAGACGGACATGGCTAAATCAACTCAGTTCTTCATCCTGATCATTTCGGTATTCCTATTGGAGGCTCTATGTATTTTCCTTTAAGGACTTACAATTTTAAGATTCGTGGGGAAGTTAATATACCACTTCATTTTCATGAAAGGTATAATAAAAACAAGATCCAAGAAAAGTAATCACAATTCTGTGTAAATGCACATTTTTCCACACACACAAAGAAAAACACCAATTTGGTTGCAACGTTTAGAAATCAGACTAGCAACATGTGGAAAACATCAAGATAAAAGGTAAACGTTGCTTAGAAAAAAATGTCATGTGTGGTAGCGCAAAAAAAATTAAATAAACGAATAGTTAAATGAAATGACATTTCCATTTATTTACCAAAGGCCAAGGACAAAAAAGCTCACTTCATTTTTCAGTATGTCAATGCTCTCAGCAGCAATTTACCGTATCGAGTGTGTGGGATCTGAAAGCGCTTGATTTAATTTTAAGATACTGCCGTGGTGTTTAGAGAAAGAAAGCAAGCAATATAAAGAAGAAAAAAGTAAACTGTTAATTTTTCATAAAATTTACAATTTGCATTATATACTAACAATCTTGTATTACTGGGTCTGTCAATCATTTTAGAAAAAGCGAGCTGGTTTGTAGTATTGTCCCTTTTAATTACTTACTAAATTGGTTGGTGCTTAACCGTTTAAACGGTTATGGCCGTCAAACAAGGCGCGCCAATAGCTTTTTCCCTCTGCCAACTGGCGCCAGTTGTACGCACCAAGGTAGTTGAAATCATTTCCCAACTAGTCCTTGCAGGGAAGTGGGGCCGCCGTCTTCCTCTGCTTCCACAGACGGGTCCCAATAAAAATACTGTCTAAGCCGCAGCGTCATCATTTATTCGCATAATATGGCCTAGCCAGCGTAGCTGCTGCGTTTTCATGCGCTGGACTATGTTGATGTCTGCGTAAGGCTCATCATTAAATATTCTTCGGTATTCGCATTACACCACGGCGCCTGCCATATACCAGAAGCTTTATAGGACCTATGCCACTTGCTAATTCTATATCTTCTGAAAGCTGTATCACTTCTAATAGCCTTTTATCGCGTTGTCTCGGTGTCTTAACATATGTGTGAAGTTTCAGGTTTGTAGCTTAATGAGAAGTTATTTAAAAATGGATTGCAAGATTTGTATTGAAAATGCATACAAACATTCAACCGACCCAATAGAAAGGAAATAAAGAAGGATAGAGCCATATATAGTTTAGCTTTATGGTAGACTAAAGTCATTAGAAATGAGAGTATTATTGGTCTGATCCTCAGAGAACGTTTTTGAAGTAGCACGCATAACGAAGTTTGCTGACGATGATTCGATGGAAGTTTATATTTCGATTCATCAACCATTAGCAAACAATAATGGTTTCGAAATTAATACCCAATTAGTACAAAATCTTTATTAAAGCCTTTTGATTGCAACTAATAGTAGACGAGTTCATATTTTTGGCTCTCTAGAATTTAATATGGTCAATAATAGGACCATTTCGGGTGTACAGATGTTAACTAAAGTGTATTACAAACCTAGTTTATACCTTAATATCACTCTTGTAAATAGTTAAGTTTCTCATGTTTTTTGTGTTACGTACAAGTAGGAAATGCTTTACGGTTTCTTAACCCTTTCGAACCTGAAAGCAACCAGCAGAAAATTCCTGGTATATTGATTATTTTAGCTTTAGAATAGGCCTTAAAAGTAGAAAACTTTGAAGTGGAGTCTCTACCCTCTCCAGGGAGATCTAGGGGGTTGGACGTATGTGTCCCATTCGGTGTTTTGAGCGGGACGCATAGGTCCCGTTGGGACAGGAAGAGGTTTATTATAAACTTTTTTTAATTACTAAAAGTTAGAGAATGTCGGCAAGCTCTAAACGGGACATAATTATACCAACAAATAAACCTAATGGGACACATAGAACCGTCACCTGAACTTCAATATATCAGACGGGACAGTTTTTAATGAGTTTAAATGGAAAATTAAGACTTTGGTTATAAGAAAACTTTTTCTGGGGTGAATGTGTCCCAACAGGTCCGAAATGGTTAAGCAAAACTACTTCACTGTATTACATAAAGCCTATCCGAGTGAAGGTCTCCGTTCTTATTTTTATGGGCGCACTGCGTGAGCTCTTTGGTTACTCTTACGCTATTTGGCTAAACAACTACCTCTCCTTTTCGTAAGGAAATTATTCCTCACATATTTCCTCGTCGCTTTTGATATACGCGAAATAAGCCGTGGCCAAATATGTAACGTAGAAGTCGATCGACTCCATGTAGCCACTCTAACCATGGCCCCATCTCGGGAATAGGTTTCCTGATCCACTTATCTACAGCACTCACTGCAGCTCAACTGCTATTGCCAGCGTTGGGTAGATTATATTCGCGCCTGCATGTAAGCAAGATCGTTTCATACTTCTCCTTGGAGATGAGGAAATGACTTCAAACGTTGGTACGATTCACGCAATGGCCAGAACTTCATCTGCGGAAAACGAGCATTAAAGCGGAGTCATTGGTACCGTTTGTCGTATCGCTGTAGTCGTATCCCTAACGTAACCCCATACGATACATTGTTATCAATTAATAGTGCCTTAACCTAAAAATCGTGAAAATCACGAAAACGCAAAAAATTACTAACTTATTCCACAAAAAATTAGCCTCCTAGTCATAACGTATCCAAAACATTGAATAAAATCTACAAAAAGTTATTAAATTCACCAATTCAAATATTTTTAGGTTATGGATACGGCGAGAAACCAAAAACCAATTGGTAGGCTACGATACGGTTACGACCTCTGCGTTACGATACGGCACCAATAATCGATTACATTGATTCCCATAACGTTGGTCGAATCAGCTGTTATAAGGTTACTGATACGGTTACCGATAACGCACCAATGACTGCAGCTTTAAGCTGAGCATTTTACTGCATTCTTTCAAACTTCAGCACCGTATAAAAGTACTGAAGCTGAAGCGAATGCAAGCAGCTTTTCCGTGCATTACCTTGGACCACCTGATATCTTCACTTTTCTCTGACCTTGATTTGTTTCGTACGTGAGCCAGCGATCTTTTAGGTAGTCCCGTTTTCTGGCGTTACTTTTCGTATTAATATTTTTCCATAAAAATATTAAATTTTATGATATTCTAAGCTAAAGCTTGAAGTTTAACATAAATGCATATATATATAAGTTTAATTATTAATATGTGTATATTTATTTATTTTTATGTACACATATATATATATATATATATATATATGCATTATTTGTTTGCTCTCTGTTGATTTGCTGGTCATACATCGCACAGCATGAAACCGCACAATTTTTTTCCACTCAGCGTTAAACACACAAAAATCTTAAGTGAAACGTACGTGTAAGCATATACATACATACATATGTATGTACGTATGGGTGCATATGTGAGTACAGTTGGAGCGTAAGCGCATTAATTCTGCGAATTGCTGCTGGTAGCATAGTTAAAGTTTCTATGGCATTTAATTTTTTATAACAACCCACATAAACATTTTTACACACACAACTACACAACAGTGAGCTGCAATTATTCATCTTTTAAGGTTATTAGTGGACTAAGCAAAAAATGAGTATTAGTGCGTATGCAAACAAAGAACATCAAGCACTTATATCCACTAACACACATTTACATAGTCATGCTTCGTAAAATGAATAACCGCTCATAAGCCACGAAGCAGTTCAGTACTCAATTGACTTATTGAGCAAGAAAGTCAACTGTGTCATACGAACACACTAATTGGAATAAGTAAGACTATAGTACAGAACCGGCCACACAAATCCTAAAACAATTGCATAAGTGTGTGTAAAAATTGAGTGACAACTCCCCACAGTGTGCTAAAAGAAAATGTGGACTGTGAAGTTCGAAATTAAAAAGGACTCTGGTTATTTGATTTCAAGCTAATCCTAACAATATTTACTTATATTCATATAACTAAGAACGCGGAGGTCGAGCTAGCCAGATAAAACTTTTTTATAAAAGAAGGTATGGTGTTTCTTCAATGCAAAATTTACTTAAAGAATCACTTTTCCATTAAGAAAGAACTATAAAACAAAGTAAATGTAAAGATAGAAATATATGTTTTCAAAACATAAAGTTATTCAATAAAAAAAAATGTATAAAAATTAATAAAACTAAGTAGAACGTATAAAAAGTTACTTATATTAAATTGTCAATATTTATTAATAATTAATTAATTATTATTAATTATTAATATTTAAATCGTCAATATTAATATGTATGTTAAAAGGAACTTAATAATATTAACTAAAACGTATTAAAGGTCTCTTTAACCTTGCAGCATATTGTTTTTATTATGTGCCCAAAAAGTAGCATGGACTTTTCCTTTTGTATTCACTGTTGATTTTAGTGAGCGAAAGCAAACGATCGTGATCGCACATCGTTAGTGTCTGTGTGAAAATACTAACTCAAATTGCACAATGTGCAACTTTTGGCCGGATTTTCCATAGTACAAAAAAATGAATAAAGTCATATCAGTCTTCTGACGCTAGCAACACAACGATGTGCACGAAACTAAACTGAATACAGCGCCAAAGTAAAACCGATGATAAACGAAGTATACAGTGTGTTACACACGAAATCAAAGTGCTTCTGAGTTAAAGCGGCTATTAAATAAATAAAAATAAATGCAAGGCGCGATAACCTCCGAAGAGATCTAAGGCCGAGCTTCTCTTCCAATTTGCGTCGTGCTCCTCTTGATTTTCACTACAAATTGGCCGGACGGGACCTACATGATTTTATGCCGACTCCGAGCGGCATCTGCAAGGCAGATGAGTTTTCACTGAGAGCTTTTCATGGCAGAAATACTCCCGGAGCGCTTGCCAAACACTGCCGAGGGGCGACTCCGCTTAGACAAATTTTCTTCTAATTGAAAAACCTTATTTCTAAAATTTTCGATGTTGCTTTGCCCGGGGTTTGAACCCAGGGAATCCGGTGTGGTAGGCGGAGCACGCTACCATCACACCACGGTGGCCGCCGAGTAAAGCGGCTATTACATCAGTTTATACTCAACAATGTCATATATGTATGAGACATATGTGTTACGGGGTACTATTATGTTTTTTCTATTTTATGTGCTAATCACTCATAGTATTTGTCTGTACTTGACTAAGTACACATTTAGACACAATTTTTAGGCTCATGACTAAGTGCACTAATTTTATTAGTACTGAAAGCAGATCTCTGCTACACAACTATGTATATGTAGTAGGTTCTCATGCGTACTCAACTTTTTTAGATATGAACGGAATATTTTTTTTCTCATACTAAAGCGGCTGTTACCCACGTGTGCCGTACGTATGGACGTTTGTCGTACGAAACACTGAACCGTCAAGCCCGTAGGAATCAATGTGTGCGTCTGTGTACATGTACATAACATATTTGTGTATGTATTTTTTAGAGCAAAGCACTGTTGCCATTCACCAGTTTGCATGCATGCTTATACAAACATCAACTTTTGGAATTAAAATTTTTCATGGTGCAAATGGCAGAAACAAATACTGAATAAGAATTTATAGTTCATTTAATTGTAACCTCCAATTAAATATAATAATTTTAGGATATTTCAACAAAATTTTAAACAATCTTTAGGCCTTTTTGTATAATAACTGCAAACGGTCAAAAATTAGTGCATACAAATTTTACTAGGCAACTCTGCCGGATTGTTAGCGATCAGCTGACACGTTCTTACGGAAAAAATCAAAATTGGTTTGATTTCTACGTTCCGGGCTACATATGTACGTGCGTTGAACGTCGGTGAGTTTTCGTTTACATTGCACACTCATAAGTTAGGTCGTGTCAGCTGACACGCTTTTTCTACGTACGTTCGTGGTTAACTGCCGCTTAAGCTCGTAGGCATGTCGAAATGTGAACGAATTATGCTTTTTATTCGCTTAACTACTACTGACCCTGTTGCATTAATATACAACAACATAAACAAAGAGAACAAAAATACGCATTTAGTTTACAAAGAGTATAGATAAAGTTTTTAGTTGCGTTATGCAGACTAACAGCTAACCTGCTTTGGTTCAAGTTGCCCTAAATGATCAGTTTCGCACCTAATTGTGCTTTGCGATAGCATGTGCCTCCCTGAAGGAGCTGCATGCTCCAGATCCAGAAAGGTGTGACCGGCATAAAAAGCCTTTTGGCGTTTCTGTACAGCCCGATGCCTAATGATCGTTCTGCCTGCACTTCCAGCAAGCGTTACTTCTATCAGGGCTTCTACAAGCTGCTTTTCGAAGTCCATAGCCTAGGCACCTGAAGTATCGCTGCACATCTACCCACTGTCTCAGAATGCATTGCGCCGATACCTACCTTGCCCGTGACAAATAAAAGAAAACTAAATCATTCGCTTATTTCTCTTCCTATTTTCTCGTCAGCCGCTTTCCGTACTGCCTCCAGAACTAATCCGGCGGTTGTTAGGCAGTCCATACTTAGTATCTCTATTCGAATTAGCCGTCTATGCTGCTTGAGTTTGCTTGCTTATCCAACAGCGCTTCACATGGCTTCAATGAAAGCCAATTTTTATTACAGCCTGCCGTTTCAAATAATACGCTCCTCGATTAGATTTTACGCACGCAGCGCATGACGGTTCCTGTATCTTCGTGTTGGAGTTCGCTTGGCTTGAACTGACCGGTCCGTGAGTACTTCACATAGACTAAATGAGTCCATAGACCTTAACTAGGTTTGCATCTAATGTCTCCGGTTTCTTGTATTCGAGGAAGTACCCTGACCCTTTACCCTCACTACTACACCACTCACCGAGGTTTTCCGGTCATAGTTTCCCACAATTGGCTGTACACGAATGGGGTGGCACTTAACATTTTACTATTTTTTACATTGCCATTAATTTTCGAACAGGTCGTCGCCACTTGCTTCTTCCTTGTGTTTTCCTAGCCAATGATGACCAACCAGCTGGGTTTGCTACTGGTGTCGTAACCACATTGATACTTCTTTGGAAAGCACTTTCACCACAGTTTCTATCATCATTGTTTCGTTTATTAATTTCTTGTCTTTGGGTTTCCGCTGCAAAAGCGGCTTATGCAGTAGACGTATTAGATTCCCATGGTTATCTTTGCATGGGCAAGAGGTCCACGCGAGGGTTGACATAGATTTTTATTAGAATATATGTAGAGCTATAATCCCGTGTGGGTTAAGAGTAATCTCAGCGAAACCTACACCAGCAATTTAATGGTGTTGACGCTTCGAACATTATTGAAGACCTGCGGAGACGATATAAACCTATAAAGCCGTCACCCTCGGCTACTAAGATGGCAGAATAGCGTCAGCGGGGCATAGCAATATTTCTCTTTGCCCATGTATCACCTCTCAGTTGTAAAGGTTGGCCACGTCCCTAAATTATGGTAATCTGAATCTTGGCTTGTGGGTATGAGTTATACTCACCTTATCTAGGCCAAATCAATTTTTCTGTTAACCCGCAGTTAAGTTAGAGTTATTCTCGATAATTTCAAATAAACGAAATATTTGAAAACGTAAACTGAAAACCAGTTGCATATATACGTTTGTGTATGTTTACAAACATTTACAACATGACTTACATTCGTATGTATATTCACTATGTACGTTGTAAAAGCACAGATAAGCATTGGCCAGTTTCACTTTGCTTGAACTTAACTTGTTATGTGGAATTTGTAATCTCAGTACAAAAATGTGCTGCAAATGCTTTTAGTACATAAAATATTTACACAAAAACATAACGTATGTCAGTGCTGTTACGTACTGAAATTTTTTTGTAAAATGAAAAAAAAACATCTATATATATTTTTGTTGTTGACTCTTTGTAGAGTTTCTACGAATGCGCTTACAAAAATCTTGAAACATGCAAATTCAACATTTAAAACAAATAAAAAACAACCAGTATGAGTAAAGAAACAACACAAAATATTTCCTTTTATACAGGGCAAAACTTTTGCAAGTAATGACAAAACTATTTTGAGAACAAACACCTAAGGCTCAAAAATTGGTCATCAAAATATATGTAAGCTATGCCGAACTAATTCTTAAAATATACTGTAACGAATTTAGGGAAACTCCGCTTATTTGCAACCTTCTGCTTACGTTCGTATCGCTAAATTGTTGAATAAAACACTCCAATATTCTGTATTACAAAATGGTCTTTATTAGACTACTGTGAAAGTACTGTAACGAATTTGCTTGCAAATCCTCTTATTTGCCCTTATGCTAAGTTCGAATCACTAAACTGTTGAATAAATAACTCCAATATGTAATAACGCAAAATGGCCTTTATTAAAGTACTTCACAATAACACTCAAACTGTGCAACGAATAGCTTGCTTAGTAACCACGCTGATTGATAGCTCAATGAAACTCTAGTATTCAAAATAATACTGCTATTGCTCGCTAGATATCGTCTTAATCGAAACTGCTTGGCAACTCAAATCAAACTGAATTCCAGCGCCTCTACATCTGCGGCCTTTTATACTCTCTGGTTTCCTCGTTCGCATCTTCTAGAATCTACTAGCATTGTCCATGAGCTCTCAAACTTCTCAGCTATAACTACAATTGCACAATTTTATAGTTTTCACATTGCATACTTATAGGAGTATCTCATATATATGCATGTATTTGTGCATTGACTCTCCGCTGCTCGTATACGTACATGGTACATATATGTAGACGCAGTTATTGTTTCGTTTATGTAGATACATGATGATTGAATTATTGATGTGCATTCGCGTCACTGCTTAGCATCGTCTTAAACCTGGCAGCACTCCTTAGTTTTGCTAATATTCGTAACACTGCCCTCCACCTAAGTCTGATCGTCCCGATCAGACAAATCTCTCAATCTAAACGCTGATAGCATCGCCAAATGGTTTCTCAATGCTTTGTATGCGGAAGATGGTTTCACTGATCTTCTTCACAACCTTGTACGGGCCTTCCCAACTGCACCGAAATTTGGATGGAACACCTTTCCGCCGGTGAGGGTTGTATAACAGTACCAAATCTCCCTACAGGAAACCTTTCGAATTATTGTTCTCATGGTACTTGTGTTTCATCGTACCACCCAATACCCTGGTTCGTTCCTTCACACTCTGTTGTTTGACTGGTGAACTACTTCGTAGAGCTTGCGCTGGACGGAGTTGCTTTGCATAATCAGTATCGTTCCCACGGTTTCCCCACAGTAGTGCGCTCTGGCTTGAAACTACCCTCGCATTCTTTCTCGGAAATTCGTTGCTTCGTTTTCCTGCGTCTTTTAGGTTTTGTCAATGCCAGTGTTTCTCTCGCAGTTACTTTTGATTTTGATTTATTTGGCCCTTTCGATCTATCAACCTTTGCCTTTAACTTTCGTGGTTTTGTCGAGTCTTTTCCACCAGTACCCGATTACTGCTGTACCCTTTTTCCAAACTAAAGTTAAGTGTTATGTCCTGGTTCTTATAACGCATAATTTTTCTCCGCATATCGATCCTGATGTCATGGTCAACCAAACAGTCCACTCCCAATATGACTTCATCAACGTCTCCGCCATAACGAATCTGTGTAGAACCATGAATTTTCCAATTAATACCTCACATACCACTTCGCCTTGGACTTGATTATACTCGCCTGTGACCGTATGCAACCTTGCTCCAGGTAATGACTTTACCCTCCTGTAGACCAAATCAGATCGAATCAAGGAATGAGATGCCCCCGTATCTACAGTCAGTACACGCTCTTTACCATCCACATTCCCTCTGACGGTAAGACTGCTTGATTTCCTTCCAATTTGCGACACAGATATCACAGGACATTCAACAGCCGGGGCAAGTTTTCGTTCTTTACATTCGACACGCTCTTGCTCATTTCCGCCAGCTTTGCGTTTACGGCCACCCACATTGTTGGAACTATTAGGACCAAGATCGCAATGAGGTGCAATGTGACCTGGGTTGCCGCACTTGAAACATTTTATAACTCCGGCATTCTTCTGTTGAGATCCCTTCAGTGCTCCCAAAATTGTGTCTACCCACTCTGGACCTTCTACTTCCACACGGCGTGCATTGAAAACTGGCTTACACAGAAGCGACGCTGTTTCCTGAATCAGAATATGCGATACCGTTTCAGCAAATGTTAGTTTTGGATTCGCATATGTAGCCCGCTTCGTTTCCACATCTCGTATGCCATTTATAAAGCTCTGAATCTTTACCCTTTCAGTGTATTCCGCGGGTGCATCCGCATTCGCTAAGTGTGCTAGCCTTTCAATATCCGACGCAAACTCTTGCAATGTTTCACCAGGCCTCTGGAAGCGGTTCAGCAACTCCTTTTGGTAGATCTATTTCCTGTGTTCGCTTCCGTATCTTCGTTCTACAGCAGCCACCAATGCTTCATAACAGTTCCGTTCGCCCTCTGGAATGGTTTGTAGAATCTCAGCTGCAGGTCCTTTCAACGCCATGAACAGTGCAGCAACTTTATCTTCAGCATTCCAGTTATTCACTGTTGCGGTCTTCTCAAATTGTAGCTTAAAGACCTGGAAAGGAACAGAACCGTCAAAGGATGGTGTTTTTACCTTTGGATTACTAGTTGAAACTGCTGGGCGATTTAGTTGCAACTGCTCGATACGTCCGCTCAAAGCATCCACCTCGGCCTCGATTTTTTCTTCAAACTGTAAATTTTTGTATCTTGCTCCTCCAACTTCGGGGAAATACGTCCTTCTTGCTCTTCCAGTTGAGCAGAGATCTGCGATGATATCTGTGATGAAATTTGAGCCGACATTTCGGATATCCGTGCCTCTTGTGCTTCCATCTTCGATGTAATCTGTGTCGACATTTCTGACATACGCGTTTCTTGTGTTTCAATCTTCGATGTTATTCGTATCTCTTGGGATTCCATCTGTGATGACATATACTTTTCTGTTCTTCTAGTTGAGATGACATATACGTTTTCTGTTCTTCTAATTGGGATGACATTGTCGATGTTTGAGCAGATATTGCAGCCAAAATTATGTTCAAGTCTGTGTTCGTAACTGTCTGCGATGTTTCGTTTTTCTCTTCAATTTTTGTTGTTGTCTCGTCCTCATCAGGATAAAATACATACTCGTCCACATCAATTCCTTCTGCTTCCATTGCCTCTCGTAGCCGTGCCTGAAGTTCGAGTGTAACGCCGCTTGTATTCAATCCACGGCTCTCCAACACCTTCTTCAGTTGCTGGATCTTCAATTCACTGAACTTTGCCATGTCTTTGTGGTCCTCCGGAATTTATTCAACAATTCCTCTTCTGACACCAATTGTAACGAATTTGCTTGAAAATTCTCTTATTTGCCCTTCTGCTAAGTTCGAATCACTAAACTGTTGAATAAATAACTCCAATATGTAAAAACGCAAAATGGCCTTTATTAAAGTACTTCACAATAACAGTCAAACTGTGCAACGAATAGCTTGCTTAGTAACCACGCTGATTGATAGCTCAATGAAACTCTAGTATTCAAAATAATACTGCTATTGCTCGCTAGATATCGCCTTAATCGAAACTGCTTGACAACTCAAATCAAACTGAATTCTAGCGCCTCTACATCTGCGGCCTTTTATACTCTCTGGTTTCCTCGTTCGCATCTTCTAGAATCTACCAGCATTGTCCGTGAGCTCTCAAACTTCTCAGCTATAACTACAATTGCACAATTTTATAGTTTTTCTCATTGCATACTTATAGGAGTATCTCATATATATGCATTTATTTGTGCATTGACTCTCCGCTGCTTGTATACGTATATGGTACATATATGTAGACGCAGTTATTGTTTCGTTTATGTAAATACATGATGATTGAATTATTGATGTGCATTCACGTCACTGCTTAGCATCGGCTTAGAGCTGGCAGCACTCCTTAGTTTTGCTAATATTCGTAACAGTACTTCACAATAACACTTATACTCCGAAACCAATAGCGTGCTTAAATCAAACTGCTTACTGATTACCCAGCTGCTTTTATAGTCTGTGCCCAAATGTCTAGACGTTTCTTCCGGTAGAATTTTGTACTTGGTTACCAACTATACGCGTCGCGTGTGTATATGTAGTTTATAGCCTCTCGCATAGACATATGCGCGTGAGTACTACTTCAACTGATTACTGTGTGTGAGTTATCTCTTCGTTGCCTTGTATGTATGTCGGTAAATGATGATTAATGTGTTTATGTAGCTTGCTTTAATGTTTTTGTTGTTGTGGTCATTTACTTAGTACCAGCTTAGAGATGGTAATGTTAGTCACACTGCCCTCCACCTAAGTCTGATCGTCCCGATCAGACAACGTTTTCGGTCTACACGCTGTTAGCCTTTCCAAATGAACCATTTTCATTCTGTTTCGTGGTTTGCCAATGGTTTGTATGCGGTAGATTGCATCCCTGATCCTCTTCACAACTTTGTACGGGCCTTCCCAACTGCACCAAAATTTGGATGGAACACCTTTACGTCGGCGAGGTTTGTATAGCGGTACCAAATCTTCCTCCAAGAAACCTCCCGAATTACTGTTCTTGTCGTACCTGTGTTTCATCCTACTACTCATTATCCTGGACCGTTCCCTCACACTGTGTTCTTTGGCCAATGAACTACTTCGCAGAGCTTGATCTTGACGGATTGACTTTACATCATCAGTATCGTCTTGACGTTTCATAACAGTAGTGCGCGCTGGCTTGAAACCACCCTTGCATTCTTTCTGGAAAACTCTCCTTTATTTTAGTGCGTCCATTAGGTTTTGTCAATGCCAGTGTTTCTCTCGCAGGAATTTTTGATTTTGCTTTGTTTGGCCCATTCGTTCCATCAAACTTTGACCGATCTACTTCCTTTGACTTGTGTGGTCTTTGTCCAATCTCCACCAGCACTCGCTTACTGCTGAACCCTTTCCCCAAACTGAAATTGAGTGGTACATCCTGGTTCTTATAGCGCATAATCCTTCTCCGCATATCGACCCTGATGTCATGGTCAACTAAAAAGTACACTCCCAAAATGACTTCATCAGCGATCTCCGCCACAACGAATTTATCATCACCTTTCCAATTAAGACGGCCACCGTGGTGTGATGGTAGCGTGCTCCGCCTACCACACCGAATGCCCTGGGTTCACACCCCGGGAAAAGCAACATCAAAATTTTAGAAATAAGGTTTTTCAATTAGACGAACATTTTTCAAAGCGGGGTCGCCCCTCAGCAGTGTTTGGCAAGCATTCCGAGTGTATTTCTGCCATGAAAAGCTCTTAGTGAAAACTCGTCTGCCTCGCAGATGCCGTTCGGAGTCGGCATAAAACAAGTAGGTCCCGTCCCGCCAATTTGTAGGAAAAATTTCCTTTTCAACGACGCAAATTGGAAGAGAAGCTCGGCCTAAAATCTCTTCGGAGGTTATCGCGCCTTACATTTATTATTTTTTTTTTTATTTTTTCCAATTAAGACTTCACAAATCACTTCTCCCTGGACTTGGTTATACTCGCCAGTGACCGTACGCAATCTTGCTCCAGGTAACGGTTTTACTCTCCTGTTGACCAAATTAGATCGGATTAAGGAATGAGATGCACCCGCATCTACAGTCAGTACACGTTCTTTGCCATCCACATTTCCTCTGACAGTAAGACTGCTTGATTTCCTTCCAATTTGCGATACAGATATCACAGGGCATTCAATAGCTGGAGCTAGCTCTCGATCCTTACATCTGACTCGCTCTTGCTCATCTCCTCCTGCTTTGTTCTTAAGACCACCTATGCTGTTGAAACCACTAAGATAAAGATCGCAATGACGTGCTAGGTCACCTGGCTTCTCGCTTTTGAAGTATTTAATAACTCTTGCACTCCGTTTTTGCGATCCTTTTAGTGCCTCCAATATTGTGTTCACCCAGTCTGGCCTTTCTACCTCCACACACCGTGCTTTGAACGCTAGCTTACACAGAAGCGATGCTGTTTCCTAATCAATGCACGTGATACCGTTTCTGTGAATTTAGCTTTTGGGTTTGCGTATATCGCTCGCCCTCTCCCTTTTAAAATACTCTCTAATGCCTTCCATTTGATACCCATGTCATACAAACACATTCCAGGGTTACCCTAGGTTCATTTTCCTACATGGTGATTTTACCCTATTTTGTCTCCAAAGCTCTCAACTGAGTATGTAATGTTCGGTTACAGCCCAACTTAGCCGATTGCTTTCGGAATTGGATTTGAAACTAATCAATATTCCTGCTAAAGGTTGCAGAATTATTGCTTGAATGATTAGATTTAGAACAATAATAAGTCTGACTTAATTACTAGTCCTACATTTTTAAGTTCATGGAGGAATATTCCTTTCAAATTCTATTACGACAGTCATCGGATTCCACGAAATCTTTGAGTACTCTTGATCTCAAAATTAATATGCAGCGAATTTGTACGACAAACTAACAACACACACTTAAATAATATTGATTAAAAAGTATCTAAGGATCTAATAATTCTAACCTTTTTCCTACGTTCGTATTCCCGGCTTTTTATGCTCTTTTTGGTTTAGGTTGCGATATGTGAAATTATATATTTTTGTGCACAGTTCTAAAATGTAAAGGAAAAAAAAAATTATATTTTTCTATTGACTAAATTATTATATAATGATATAGAGAAGCGCTAACACGAATGCAAGTGGTCTCAAACCACTGGTAGGCAATTCACCTCTTTAACTGTCAGAAAAAATGTTAAATTGTTCATTTTATGTAAAAAAATGCTGAAAGTCGCAATTGAAGTTCTGAAAGCTGGGGAATTTCAAATGAAGTTCAAAAAATTACAATTGAAGTTCAGAATTTTCAATAGAAGTTCAGTAAATTATAATTGAAGCTCAGGAATTTCAACTGCAGTTCAGAAAATTACAATTGAAATTCAATTATAATTATCTGAACTACAAAAAGAAATTCTGAACTTCAATTTCAATTTTCTTAACTACAAATAGAAATTCTGAGCTTAAATTTTAATTTTCTGAACCACAAGTAGAAATTCTGAGCTTAAATTTTAATTGTCTGAACTTGAAATGAAATTTTTTAACATTTACTAATGCTTACTTAGGCTCTTTTGACCATTAGCGTTTGGTGCAAATAAAAACAAACTTATTTCACCATTCCAACCCGACGTTTCGCTAGTCTCTCTAGCTATTTTAAGGGCGATCTGTGTATTTTAATAACAAAAAGCAATACATTAATATGAAAAGAGAAAAGGCATAAGTGCGTAGCATTTCAATATTAGTAATCACAGTATTACATACAAACAAATATCACAAAACAAGAGGCAAAGAACACTTTGAATAATATAACACGATTTATATAGAAAACTCACATAATTGGACTATTTAAACAAATTAGTTAGAACTAAAAATATTTTCGGTACCATTCCATAGTGGTATCATTGTCATACTAAAACGAGTTAATGTTAGAGACAGAGGGTGTTGGCAGCAGCAACGTCATCTGTATCTTCCTTTTTGTTTATTGTTTTGTCTCTTCTTTGCAATATTCGCAGGCTTTCTAATGTGTACCTGGCTTTTTCTTGTTTATTTGTGTCTATGATTCTTGTGTTTTGTATATCAGCTGCATGCCCAGTTTGCGTTGTGTGTTGATATAATGCTGTGCTTTGTTTTTTCTTTCGTATATCTGCTTCATGTTCTGCGAGCCGAACTCCTAGTGGCCGTTTTGTTGTTCCTATGTATATTTTCTTGCATTCTTCATTTTCATTGCCTTCACATGTTATTTCATATATAACGTTGTATTGTTGGAGCTCTTCAATAGGGCTTTTTGTTTTTGTGAATATCGTCGATAATGTATGATTGGATTTGTAGGCAAATGCAATTTTGTGTTTGTTTTTGGTTAGCGTTTTGCTGAAGTTGTCCGTAAGTTTAGGTATGTATGTTACGCTAAAGTATTGTTTCGTTTCTTTTTCTCTTTGTATTGTTGTTTTATCTTGTTCGTTTTTTATTTCCATTATTTTGTGATCAACTAGACTTTTTATTAGTGCCCGGATAATTATTATTTTTAAGGATTTCGGTAATTTTCCTTAAGTTTTTATCCCAAAATTGTTCCTCGCTTATTGTTATAATTTTGCATATACGATTTTTCGCCGTGTTTATTTTATATTTTAGGGGTTGTGAAGAGAAAAACTTTATTAGACGTCCAGAAGATAGGGGTTTTGCATACCAATCAAAAACGAGATTTCCATTACATTTGTGTATTTTGACGTCGAGGAAGGGAATGCTGCAGTCCTTTTCCATTTCATATGTAAATTTTATTTTGTTATGATAATTCTTTAGGGCTTCTAAGATCTGTTCCACGTCATTTCTGTTTGTATGTAATACTGTGATTACTAATATTGAAATGCTACGCACTTATGCCTTTTCTGTTTTTATATTAATGTATTGCTTTTTGTTATTAAAATACTCAGATCGCCCTTGAAAAAGCTAGAGAGACTAGCGAAACGTCGGGTTGGAATGGTGAGATAAGTTTGTTTTTATTTGTACCAAACGCTAATGGTCAAAAGAGCCTAAGTAAGCATTAGTAAATGTTATAAATAAATTTACCGAAAAATCACGAAATTTTTTAACTTCAATTATAATTTTCGAACCTCAATTGCAGCTTTCTGAACTAAAATAAAAAAGGTGTAGAATTAAAATTGGCGAATTACAACTCAACTTACTCAAATTGTGAATTGCCTACTCGCGATGGTTTACTGCAACCAATAGTTCCGTTAGTTCTTCTCTTTTGTTCTCTATACCATTAATTAATTAATTTAAGTTTTCTTTAACTTTGCATACACTAAAATTTGCATTTATTCCTCACCGACAAGACTGAAAACCTATTAATTCCTTATCACTTATAGTTAATAATTTACAGCTATTATAAATAAGCTAATATATTGTAACGAATTTGCTGCAAATCCTCTTATTTGCAATCCTCTACTAAGTTCGGATCACTAAACTGTTGAATAAATAACTCCAATTTGTAATAATGCAAAATGGCCTTTATTAAAGTACTTCACAATAACAAGCTGTGCAATGAATAGCTTGCTTAATAACCACACTGATTGATAGCTCAATGAAACTCTGCTATTCAAAATAGCAAAACACTGCTATTGCTCGCTAGATATCGTCTTAATCAAACTGCTTGACAACTCAAATCAAACTGAATTACATTTTACTCGCTTGTGCCGCTTTTATAGTTTACGCTGCATACATCTAGGCTCTTCTATTTCCAGAACTTACCAACTATTTCGAGTGTTTATAGTT
Source organism: Eurosta solidaginis (assembly GCF_040869045.1). Classification (NCBI taxonomy): domain Eukaryota; kingdom Metazoa; phylum Arthropoda; class Insecta; order Diptera; family Tephritidae; genus Eurosta; species Eurosta solidaginis. The sequence continues at coordinate 29,277,854 of NC_090319.1, forward strand.
CTCATATAGTTTCTACTTGTTTACAATTTTCTACTTTTCAGCGTCTCTCAGATGTATGTGAGTTTGTAGTTTACAGTCTCTCGCACACACATAGGCGTATAAGTAAATGCATCTGTGTGTGACATCTCTCGGCTGCCTTATATATGTGTATACATGATTTGATTATTGACGTGAACATCGCTTAGCATCGCCTTAGTGATGGTATAGCTTAGGGATGCTAATATCCGTGACACTGCCCTCCACCTAAGTCTGATCGTCCCGATCGGACAAATCTCTCGATCTAAACGCTGCTAGCATCGCCAAATGTACCACTCTTCTACTCCGTGGTTTCTCAATGCTTTGTATGCGGTAGATAGTATCACTGATCTTCTTCACAACCTTGCACGGGCCTTCCCCACTGCACCGAAATTTGGATGGAACACCTTTCCGCCGGTGAGGGTTGTATAACAGTACCAAATCTCCCGCCAAGAAACCTTTCGTATTATTTTCCTTGTCGTACCTGTGTTTCATCTTACTACTCATTATCCTGAATCGTTCCCTCGCACTCTGTTGCTTGACCAATGAAGAACCACTTCGCAGAGCTTGCGCTGGACGGATTTCCTTTGCATAATCAGTATCGTTCCGACGCTTCACAACAGTAGTGTGCCTTGGCTTGAAACCACCCTTGCATTCTTTCTTCGTTTCAGTACGTCCGTTAGGGCTTTTTAATGCCAGTGTTTCTCTCACAGGTACCTTCGGTTTTGATTTGTTTGGCCCATTTGTTCCATCAACCTTTACCTTTGAAGTTCGTGGCCTTCGTCGAGTCTTCTCCACCAGTACCCGATTACTGCTGAACCCTTTTTCCAAACTAAAGTTAAGTGGTATGTCCTGGTTCTTATAGCGCATAATTTTTCTCCGCATATCGATCCTGACGTCATGGTCAACCAAGAAGTCCACTCCTAATATGACTTCATCAACGATCTCCGCCACAACGAATTTTCGTAGAACCATGACTTTTCCAATTAATACCTCACATACCACTTCGCCTTGGACTTGATTATATTCGCCTGTTACCGTACGCAACCTTGCTCCAGGTAATGACTTTACTCTCCTGTAGACCAAATCAGATCGAATCAAGGAATGAGATGCCCCCGTATCTACAGTCAGTACACGCTCTTTACCATCCACATTCCCTCTGACGGTAAGACTGCTTGATTTCCTTCCAATTTGCGACACAGATATCACAGGACATTCAACAGCCGGGGCAAGTTTTCGCTCTTTACATTCGACACGCTCTTGCTCATTTCCGCCAGCTTTGCGTTTACGGCCACCCACATTGTTGGAACTATTAGGACCAAGATCGCAATGACGTGCAATGTGACCTGGGTTGCCGCACTTGAAACATTTAATAACTCCGGCATTCTTCTGTTGAGATCCCTTCAGTGCTTCCAAAATTGTGTCTACCCAATCTGGCCTTTCTACTTCCACACGGCGTGCTTTGAAAACTGGTTTACACAGAAGCGACGCTGTTTCCTGAATCAAAGCATGCGATACCGTTTCAGCAAATGTTAATTTTGGATTCGCATATGTAGCCCGCTTCGTTTCCACATCTCGTATGCCATTTATAAAGCTCTGAATCTTTACCCTTTCTGTGTATTCCACGGGTGCGTCCGCATTTGCGAGATGAGCCAACCTTTCAACATCCGAGGCAAACTCCTGCAAAGTCTCATTCGCTTTTTGGTAGCGGTTTTGCAACTCAATTTGGAATATCTGTTTTCTATGCTCGCTTCCGTAACGTCTCTCTAAAGCGCTCATCAATGTTTCGTAATGGTTCCGCTCGTACTCTGGGATGGTCTGTAAGATTTCCGCGGCAGGCCCTTTCAGTGCCACGAACAGAGCTGCAACTTTATCTTCAGCATTCCATTGGTTCACTGCTGCGGTCTTCTCAAACTGTAGCTTAAAGACCTGAAAAGGAACAGAACCGTCAAAGGATGGTGTCTTTACCTTTGGATTACTCGCTGAAACAGCTGGGCGATTTAGTTGTAACTGCTCCATACGACCTTTTAAATCATTTACTTCTGCCTGAAATTGAGCCATTTTTGTATCCTGCACTTCCAGTTTTGATGATACCTGTTCCAAAATTTCTGCCGACCTTTCAGATATACGTGCCTCTTGCGCTTCCAATTGAGATGCCATATATGTCTTTTGGTCTTCCAGTTGAGATGACACTTGCGACGTCATTTCTGAAATACGTGCCTCCTGTGATTCCAGTTGGGATGCCATATATGTCTTCTGTGACTCCAGTTGGGATGTTATATTTGTCTTTTGTTCTTCCAGTTGGGATGTTATATTTGTCTTTTGTTCTTCCAGTTGGGATGACATGTTGGTGGATATTTGTGATGACATTTCGGACATTTGTGTCGATATTGCAGCCAATATCATGTTCAAGTCTGTGTTTGTAACTGTCTGCGATGTTTCGTTTTTCTCTTCAATTTTTGTTGTTGTTTCGTCCCCATCAGGATAAAAGACAAACTCGTCCACATCAATTCCTTTCGACTCCATTACCTCTCGTAGCCGTGCTTGAAGTTCGATCTTATTTCCGGTTGTATTTAATCCACGGTTCTCCAACTCCTTTTTCAGTTGCTGGATCTTCAATTCACTGAACTTTGCCATGTCCAAGTTGTATTCCCAATCTTCGGAATTTATTCAACAATTCCTCTTCTGACACCAATTGTAACGAATTTGCTGCAAATCCTCTTATTTGCAATCCTCTACTAAGTTCGAATCACTAAACTGTTGAATAAATAACTCCAATTTGTAATAATGCAAAATGGCCTTTATTAAAGTACTTCACAATAACAAACTGTGCAACGAATAGCTTGCTTAATAACCACACTGATTTATAGCTCAATGAAACTCTGCTATTCAAAATAGCAAAACACTGCTATTGCTCGCTAGATATCGTCTTAATCAAACTGCTTGACAACTCAAATCAAACTGAATTACATTTTACTCGCTTGTGCCGCTTTTATAGTTTACGCTGCATACATCTAGGCTCTTCTATTTCCAGAACTTACCAACTATTTCGAGTGTTTATAGTTCTCATATAGTTTCTACTTGTTTACAATTTTCTACTTTTCAGCGTCTCTCAGATGTATGTGAGTTTGTAGTTTACAGTCTCTCGCACACACATAGGCGTATAAGTAAATGCATCTGTGTGTGACATCTCTCGGCTGCCTTATATATGTGTATACATGATTTGATTATTGACGTGAACATCGCTTAGCATCGCCTTAGTGATGGTATAGCTTAGGGATGCTAATATCCGTGACAATATTATAAAAATATTGAATAAAAGAAATGTTTTATTGATATAGCAGTTTCAGTAAAGTGTATGTAAATTTCCAGATATAATCCAAGTAAAACAAGTAAGGAAGGCTAAGTTCGGGTGTAACCGAACATTACATACTCAGTTGAGAGCTATGGAGACAAAATAAGGGAAAATCACCATGTAGGAAAATGAACCTATGGTAACCCTGGAAAGTGTTTTTATGACATGTGTATCAAATGGAAGGTATTAAAGAGTATTTTAAGAGGGAGTGGGCGATAGTTCTATAGGTGGACGCCATTTAGGGATATCGCCATAAAGGTGGACCAGTGGTGACTCTAGAATTTGCTTGTACAATATGGGTATCAAACGGAAGGTGATAATGAGTATTTTAAAAGGGGTGGGCCTTAGTTCTATAGGTGGACCCCTTTTCGAGATATCGCCATAGAGGTGAACCAGGGGTGATTCTAGAATTTGTTTGTACGATATGGGTATCAAATGAAAGGTGTTAATTTTTATTTTAAAAAGGAGAGGGCCTTAGTTCTATAGGTGGAAGCCTTTTCGAGATATCGCCATAAAGGTGGACCAGGGGTGACTCTAGAATGCGTTTGTACAATATGGGTATCAAACGAAAGGTGCTAATGAGTATTTTAAAAAGGACTGGGCCTTAGTTCTATGGGTGGACGCCTTTTCGATATATCGCCATAAAGGTGGACCAGGGGTGACTCTAGAATTTGTTTGTATGATATGGGTATCAAATGAAAGGTGTTAATGAGTATCTTAAAAGAGAGTGGGCCTTAGTTCTATAGGTGGACGCCTTTTCGAGATATCACCATAAAGGTAGCCAGGGGTGGCTCTAGAATTTGTTTGTACGATATGGGTATCAAATCAAAGGTGTTAATGAGAATTTTAAAAGGGAGAGTTCTTTAGTTCTATAGGTGGATGCCTTTTCGAGATATTGCCATAAAGGTGGACCAGGGGTGACTCTAGAATTTGTTTGTACGATATGGGTATCAAATGAATGGTGTTAATGAGTATTTTAAAAAGGAGTGCGCCTTAGTTCTATAGGTGGACACCTTTTCGAGATATTGCCATAAAGGTGGACCAGGGGTGACTCTAGAATTTGTTTGTACGATATCGGTACCAAATGAAAGGTGTTAATGAGTATTTTAAAATGGAGAGGGCCTTAGTTCTATAGGTAACGCCTTTTCGAGATATCGCCATAAAGGTGGACCAGGGGTGACTCTATAATGTGTTTGTACAATATGGGTACCAAATTAAGGTATTAATGTGGGGTTTAAAAGGGAGTGGCCCTTAGTTGTATATGTGAAGGCGTTTTCGAGATATCGACCAAAATATGGAACAGGGTGACCCAGATCATCTGTCGTGTACCGCTAATTTATTTATATATGTAATACCACGAACAGTATTCCTGCCAAGATTCCAAGGGCTTTTGAATTCGCCCTGCAGAACTTTTTCATTTTCTTCTACTTAATATGGTAGCTGTCACACCCATTTTACAAAGTTTTTTTCTAAAGTTATATTTTGCGTCAATAAACCAATCCAATTACCATGTTTCATCCCTTTTTTCGTATTTGGTATAGAATTAAGGTATTTCTTTTCGTAATTTTCGATATCGAAAAAGTGGGCGTGGTCATAGTCGCATATCGGCCATTTTTTAGACCAATACAAAGTGAGTTCATATAAGTACGTGAACTAAGTTTTGTAAAGATATATCGATTTTTGCTCAAGTTATCGTGTTAACGGCCGAGCGGAAAGACAGACGGCCAACTGTGTATAAAAAACTGGGCGTGGCTTCAACCGATTCCGCAATTTTTCACAGAAAGCAGTTATCATCCTAGAATCTAAGCCCCTACCAAATTTTACAAGGATTGGTAAGTTTTTGTTCGACTTATGGCCTTAAAAGTATTCTAGGCAAATTAAATGAAAAAGGGCGGAGCCACCACCATTTTGAAATTTTCTTTTATTTTTGTATTTTGTTGCACCATATCATTACTGGAGTTGAATGTTGACATAATTTACTTATATACTGTAAAGATATGAACTTTTTTTTTTAAATTTGATTTTAAAAGATTTTTTTTTTTAAAGTGGGCGTGGTCGTTCCCCGATTTTGCTAATTTTTAGTAAGCATATATATTGTAATAGGAGTAACGCTCCTTCCAAATTTCATCATGATATCTTCAACGGCTGCCAAATTACAGATCGCAAAACTTCTAAATTACCTTCTTTTAAAAGTGGGCGGTGCCAAGCCCATTGTCCAAAATTTCACAAATTTTCTATTCTTCGTCATAAGTTCAACTCACCTACCAAGTTTCATCGCTTCATCCGTCTTTGGTAATGAATTATCGCACTTTTTCGATTCTTCGAAATTTTCGATATCGAAAATGTAGGCGTGGTTATATTCCGATATCGTTCATTTTAAATAGCGATCTGAGATGAGTGCTCAGGAACCTACATACCAAATTTCATCAAGATACCTCAAAATTTACTCAAATTATCGTGTTAACGGACAGACGGACGGACGGACGGACATGACTCAATCAAATTTTTTTTTGATACTGATGATTTTTATATATGGATTCTATCTCGATTCCTTTATACCTGTACAACCAACCGTTATCCAATCAAAGTTAATGTACTCTATGAGCTCTGCTCAACTGAGTATAAAACGGTCGTAATGCTAGGCAAAAGGCGGTCATATTAACGTAAAAATATTGTAAGAATACTTGTAAAGTTATAGGTATATAACTTAAAAAATTACTGCCATTTGACTGTTAACGTGAATGTAAGAACAGTACAGCACTATAGTTTGTTTACATTTCGATAACCTAATGACGTATATGTGTGAGCAGTATGGGCAATCACATATGTAAATAAGTACGATACGGAATGGATTATTCACAAAAGTTCCCGATGCCATGTGAAAATATTACTGAAGGTTTTACCTGTTCCACCGTCACAGATTTAGTCAAATTACTAGCCAATTTACGGGTACACTTTTTGCTGGGTGTTACGTACGAATGCAATTCAATTCATTTCATTTTTGTTAATTTTAATATTATGTTATATCAAAACAAGTTCAAATACAACAAGTAAAGGTGTCTAACTTCGGGTGTAACCGAACATTATATACTCAGCGTGAGCTTCAATTGTACATTTCCTTTCAGATAAATTACTTTTCTACATAGCCCGTTTAAAAAATGTCTCCCTATTTCCTCTTAAAATAAAACTTGATAAGTGAAATATCATTAATTCCAAACTATGTTTTGCTAAGTTATAGCTTATTATTCTAGTCTACGACCTTTTTAAACTTGTTTAATATATAAGTTGCCGTGGTCGTTAACCGATCCCGTCCATTTCTACTAAAAATATTTTCTGCTATAAGGAAAATATATGTACACAATTTCATTACGATATGTTAATTTTTCTTCGAATTATGGCTCCCGAAACATAAAAAATTGCTGAGTCATAAAAGGGGCGTTGCCACACCCATTTTCAAAAATTTTAGTGTTTTCCAATTTATCGTTATAATTCAATTTAGAAAGTAAAATTCTATTGATGCAAAGCTCTTTTTCGCTAAGATATAGCTCATTATTTTCGCCCACAACCCTTCTAAAAATCTTTTATATAAAAGTGGGAGTGGTCTTAAACCGATCTCGTCCATTTTCTCCAGAAATATATCCTGCTATAGGGAAAATATGTGTACCAAATTTTATTACGAGCCATTAATTTTTCTTCGAGATATGGCTCCCGAAGCATTGAAAATTGCTTAGTCATGATAGAGGCAGTGCCACGCCCGTTTTTTTAAATGTGAAGTTTTTCCTATTTATTGTTATAAATCCATTTGGGAAATGAAATACCATTGATATAAAGCTCTTTTTTGCAAATATATAACTTATTTTATTCGTCCACGACCCTTTTAAAAATCTTTTATATAAAAGTGGGCGTGGTCCTTAACCGATTTCTTTAAGTTTTCTTCAAAGCATTTCTTATAGCAAAGGCAACCTTTTGGCCGAATTTCGTTACGATAGGTTTAACGATTTTTGATTTATGATTAATAATATTTGTAAAATAGATTTTATCACAAGTGGCGGTGCCACGCCCATTTAAAAAAAAAATTGTTTAATTTTTATCAAGAGTCTCAATATCAGTCCGCACGTCAAATTTCAACATTCTAGGTGTATTATTTACTAAATAATCAGGTTTTTTGTGTTTTCCAAAATGTTATATATATAAAAAGTGGGCGTGGTTATCATCCGATTTCGCTCATTTTCAATACCAATCTATTATGGGTCCAGATAAGCTCGTGTACCAAATTTGGTGAAGTTATCTCAATATTTACTCAAATTAACGGACGGACGGACATGGCTCAATCAAATTTTTTTCGATACTGATGATTTTGATGTATGGAAGTCTATATCTATCTCGATTCCTTTGTACCTGTAGAACCAACCGTTACCCAATCAAAGTTGATATACTCTGTGTGCAAAGCACTCTGAATATAAAAACAGATAGTGACGTAAATAGGTTTATCTGTAATTATACAAATAATTATACAAAATACTAGCTTTGAGAGGATGAACCATTTGTCATTGGTTGAGTCCATATTTATCACATTTTTGTATGTTTTGATATAGATATGAGTATGAGTGCCCTGTAGGAAATAACACGAATCACCTTAGACGGTCTTACTAGAGGTGCCGATTTTATAAAATTCCAAAAGGCTGCCCTATGAATAACTAAATTTGATTGTGATTTGATTGTAAATTATACAAAATTTCTGCACAGTTATTGAAAGAGTTCACATCCAAATTATAATTCTAAAAGCTGTGTTCAAATGATATCGTAAAATTATTAAATTTTTAGACAGAATATTAACGGATAACACCTTGGCTTATTTTGAATAAACAACAATTTTAGTCGTACTTATTTTTCCTGCTGGGTAGAGCTTGAGCTCATCTTTATGATTAACATTGGAATTAACAAATTTTATTATATTTTTTTTAGTGTTACCGCAGGCGGTTTTGTTTGCATGCTGTCGTTATGTATTTACCTCAAATGCAATAAGAGCAGTTCATTATCCAAACATTTGTTAAATCAAAGCGATGCTATTTCGATAATTTGTAATTAAGTGTTTTTAATTCAAATATATGATTTTTATGTAGTATATTGTGTCACATTTGTGATCGAAAATAAACTGAAAATATTGTCGTTGTAGCTCGTAAATGAGTATCTCATCACGACCAGCATTAATCTATTTTTGATCAGTGTGCAAATTTGGGAACACCCTATATTTGCGCTTAGGAATATTAAGCGTTGGCACCAGTTAAAATTCAAGAGCTAATAAATAAGTATACTGCGCTGATATATGTAAATAAATTTTTATCGTAGTATACTTTTACGAATCTTAGAAAATCCTTGAATATTTTTTAACCTTCCGTTATCGTTCGATTGCTGAACTGTTAAAAAAATAACACAAATATTTAATATAGCAAAATAATATTTAAATACAGCACTACTATGATCAGAGTACTTTACAGTTAAACTTCTCGCGTATTTCATTTATATTGTTTTAAAATCAAATGTATTGAATATTTCACATCTTGCGCTGCTTTTATCTCAGTTTCCTCTTTCACCTTCTTCTCTCAGGGTCTAGATTTTTACGATCAGCCTTCTCGAATGGTTGCTTATTTATTTCACTATTTTGTATTTCACATTGGATTTGGCTATATCCCCGTATATCTGAGGTTTGTATAAGGCCATTACCATAATTCAAAGCATGACATGACTTGATAGTACAATGGCCACATGTGTACTAAATTTTACCACACATTACATAGTTTGAATAAAAATCGAAGATCGAAACATAACGACGTAAACCACTTTCACAATTTAAAGGTGTAATAAATATGATCGTAAAAGACTGTGATGAGATTTTTAGAATATGAGTAGATATTTATCAGGCAGAAATCGGTTTTTCTACTGAAGTAAAGGAGGATTTTGATGGCTCAATCTAGCATGCCTAATGATTTCAAAATGCATTTGTATCAGTGGTCGCCATTTCACCGCACAACTGTGCAAACTTTGTTCACACTGATTTCTTTGCCATTTTTTCAATTGAGGTATCATCCACCAAACAAGAAGTACAGTAGCAATATCAGGTTTTTATGTTCGAGAGTGGTGTGGCAGTGTCTGAACTCGCTTGCAATGCGTAGAACTATTTAAAGACTCAGGGTCATAGCAATGTATCTGGAATTCTCAAGCGGATCTTCAAGCGCGCATGAGTAAAGTGGAGAACGGAGCGTAGATGGCTGTTGGGAAGGCGTCCACCTGTGGTCATCTGCTCTGCTCCAGTTAGCAAAGAAAAAGTTGGGCGGACAGTACTTCTTACAGAGTAGCGAAATCAATATGGCCGGAAGTGGATAGCAGATGGTCTTTTGAAAATGTTACGTATACCAAAGATTATCTACAAATGGTGATTTGAGGCTTTTAAGGGTCTGTTGAATATGCATCCATGCGGTACGTCTCAATATACTAGAAAAGTCCTGCTACCACAGCTGCTTGGATGATGATGGGGTGGAATCATCGATTCACTTTCTGCTTGAATGCAAAGATCTTCCCGTATTTCTGTCTCAATTTACTAGGATCTTCGAAAGAGTTAATTAGGGTTAAGATTGGCCTTATCTGAACCTCCATCATTGCTACGAAACAATTCCCTAAGTGGTTATAACTTAATTTAACGTTATTTTATATGGAGTTTTGCAAGTGATTTTCCACTGCCTGAATAGCTACCACTCTACCTTAAATAACCGACGTATCGGACTAATCTTCGTAAGTTCTACTGAGGCTTTTGGTGACTACGAAAAGTTCAGGGGTTGAGTACTTCCCTCGATAATAATTAGGTATTATTTACTTACCACAATTCTTTGAAATGAGTGCAGGTTTCTAGTTCAAAATGGGGATAAGACTCTGAGACAAGCGTCTGTATGAAATAGTTAGATACAATTACAATTATAACTTAAACCGTGAACCTGACCATAACCATATAAAAAAACCAACACCATAACCGTAAACAAAACCATAACAATAACCACAGCAGAGATCTGCTTTGAGTACTAATAAAATTAGTGCACTTAGTCATGAGCCAAAAAATTGTGTCTAAATGTGTACTTAGCCAAGTACAGAAAAATACTATGAGTGATTAGCACATAAAATGGAAAATACATACGAGTACCCCGCAGCACATATGTCCCATACATATATGACATTGTTGAGTATAAACTGAAATCAGTAACTCAGTTAACTCAGTAACACGTTGGTTTCGTGTGTAACACAGTGTATACTTCGTTTATTATCGGTTTTTCTTTAGCGCTGTATTCAGTTTAGTTTCGTGTACCATCGTTGCGTTGCTAGCGTCAGAAGACTGGTATGACTTTATTCATTTTATTGCACTATTAGTCTTACTTATTCCAATTAGTGTTTTCGTATAACACAGTTGAATTTCTTGGTCAATAAGACAACTGAGTACTGAACTGCTTCGTGGCTTATGAGCGGTTATTCATTTTACGAAGCATGACTATGTAAATGTGTGTTAGTCTATATAGGTGCTTGATATTCTTTGTTTGTATACGCACTAAAACTCATTTTTTGGTTAGTCCACTAATAACTATAAAAGATGAATAATTGCAGCTCACTGAACCACAACCACAACAGCAACTATAACCTTAATCATAACAACTATAACCATTACCATTACCATTACCATAACTACAACTATAACCTTAACTATAATCCCCACCACAACTTTAACCATTACCTTTATCATATTCATAACCATAACCATAACCAGTACCATAACCATATTCATAACCGTAACCACTAACATAAACATAAATCTATATATATAAAAATCAAAATCTCTGTGTCTTTCCCACACTACAATCATCACCAAATTTTGGCTATAGCGATCAGCGGGAAGGTTTTAGGCTAAAAAAATTTGGATATATAAAAGGGGCGTGACACCCCCCATACAAATGAAATCTTTGGTACTACATAACTCTGAAGGTATACATACCAGAACATTGAAATTCAGTGAGGAGTTCTATGAGGCCAATCCCTAACACCACCAATAAAATTTGGAATTGAGAAAAAGGGGGCGTGGCACCTCCCATACAAATGGTATATATCATACTGCATATCTCTGGATGTAGTAATGGTAGGATAATAGAAATTGGTAAGGAGCTATATGATCTTAAGTCCTAACACCCCCAGTAAAATGTGGAAATGGGAAAAAAGGGGCGTGGCAACTTCCCTACAAATGGGATTATTCAGAGCTATGGCTGCCGTACAAACTTAAGTTATTTAAACTCCTATATTTGGCTGCATTCTTGAGTTTGGTTGTTATTCCTTTTTAACGTTTAGTAATCTGCCGCCTTTAAAAAAATTTGTTAGCTCCAGTCTGTCTACATCTTCTATAAAAATCAAATTCTGTGTGTTTGTTCCCTATGGAAACCTATGGAAACGTATTTCGCACACTTCAATCATCACCAAATTTTAGCTGTAGGTTCCTTCGCTCAATACGAAGGTTTTCCATAATTCAGAATTAAGAATTTTGAATTAAAATAAATTTTTTTTTTTGGTTATCCGAACGAGCATTCTCAGCTCCCAAAAATGATCATGTTAACAAAATCAATAATCGCATTAAAAACCAAATTCCAGGTGAAGTGACGGAATATAAATCGATTGACACAGTCACAGATGAAGATGAAATTTTAAATTATCCAATAGAATTTCTAAACTCTTTAGAACCACCTGGAATGCCTGCGCATATATAAACCTTAAAAATGGGGCTCACAAATAATGCTTCTTCGGAATTTAGACCCACCATAATTGTGCAATGGAACCAGATTCTGTGTTAAGAAATTAATGCCGAATGTAGTCGAAACAACAATCATCAGCGGTAAAATCAAAGGTGAAGATATGCTCATACTACGGATCCCAATGAGTCCTACAGATTTGCCATTAAATTCTTAGCGTTTACAGCTTCCTGTATCGCTAACTGTTACAGGATTAAATTAAAAGAGGCCGTGCTTTGCCCATGGCCAGCTATATGTTGCTTGCTCTAGGGTTGGAACGCCAAAAAATTTGTTTATCTTTGCACCGAACGAAAAAAATTAAAAATATTGTGTACCCACGTGCATTACAATAAGATACAATAATAAAATGTTTTAAACGAAAGTTTCACCAAATATGCGTACAAAATTCAATTCAATTTACAGAACAATAAACTAAATTATCAAAAAACAAACCTTAAAAAATAACGCAACATTCATTCGATCTCGGGCGTTACAACGTACGCCGAGTAAAGTCAGTATAACCATAACCATAACAATGTTCATAACCATAACAATAACTACAACCATTACCATAATCTTATCAGCAACCATAACCATAACCACAACAACTTTCAAATATTACATTCCTATCCTTTCTTCTTTTTCATACCATTTTTATTGTCGATTTTCTGCTCCCACGCCTTCCCTTTTCCGTCTTCGCAAAATTCAATCTAATAGAGTCGTGCCGTTTTGCCAAAACGCGACTACGAGGGCTCTTGTAAGAATGTTAAATAAATAAAGAGGAACACCGATGTGTAGCGTTAAAAAGTGATTCTTGTTTATTAAAGAAATCCATTTCTATTTATATAACCTACACATACATATTTACATTAATGCTCACATACTAAAAAGTACATGATTTCATAATGAATAATTGTTTGTCAGCATATTATTGTATTGATCTACATATTGTCAATATGATCCGCACATAAGCTGGTTGGTGTGACGAATTGATATATTGGACGGTTTGGCAAATGCGAATGAACTCATAGTGGTTATCTGGGTCAGTTAAATATGAACGTTTGTGTGTATGTATATTTGTAACGTTAAACGCATTCGAAGTGAGGTGAATTCCACACAACACTACACTATTGTTACGGTCGAGGGCCTTTACTTCGGAGGTCCGAACAGTCTTGAGATTTTGTAAAGCAAAGCAGCTTTCTAATGAACTCGTTATAAAAATCCAATATTGAACTGGAGTTCGGAGGGTTTATTATCTGTAAGTCAGCCGAAAGCGGGGTTTATTGAAACCCAACCCAATTCACTTAACTTAAAATATAAAATAACTCGAATAATATCCACTTTAGCAGTTTATAAAAAATCTTTAATATTTGATGGTACGATTTTAAGTTATAATTCTTGCGTGGGGGTTTTTAAGTATTCTTAGAATTAAACAAATCGTAAAAGAAAGCAAGTTTTTGCATATCCAAAGCGAACTTTAGTGGCAATAAAACATCGCAAAATTTATTTGTCACAAAACAGTGGCGCTGCTATTTTCCAGCTGTTTTTCCTATCTAGAATATCTCTACAATGCACACTTTCATTCTCCTTCCTTACTAACGCGTGCCATTGTTTTTGTATTTTTGTTGTATGTACTACGAGTATTTCAGAATATTTGCAACAAATACAAGTTTTCCTAGTCATTGTTTTTGGTTTTTGCTTTCACTTATATACCCAGCTGTACTAGTTGGAATTTTGTAAACTGCTTACAACCTGGCCTTTATATGGGTACCTGGCTACAAAAATATTGAGGGCAACGCGAAGACAGACATACTTTCACTGGAAGCTTGGTCTGCATGCTGAGAGAATGGGAATCCCTTTTAGCTGCATTTGCAAAATCACTCGCCAAGCTTCAGCGCTTGGCATAAATGGAGGCATGCGCACATGCCCCGCGGTGGCAATAGAGGTTCAGTTAAAGCTAACGCCTCTATATAAAGTGTATAAAGTCGCGGAACATAGATAGACTGAAAGAGCAGATTTTATTCATTTAGCTTGCCAGGGGTGATTCCACGTATTTTATTAAATTTGAGAAACGTTTCAGAATCGAGCTGGGAAAAAAGGTATATGGTACACCGATGACGGAAATACACCAGAGGGAATAGAAGGGGGGATATTCCATTCATCCGAGGTTATCGCCGTAATCAAGTCAGCAGAAATAAATCTACACCAAGGATACGCAGATGAGAGCATTGTTATACTCAGCGACAGTGTGACCACGCTCTAGTTAATATCTTCAGTAGAGATTAGCTCATGAACAATCTTGTAGTGCGTGGAGAGATTAAATCGTATATAAGCTAGAAACACAATTATTTTGGCATGGTTACCAGGCAACAGAAGCGTGGGTGGAAATGAGGAAGTGGACAGGCTGGTCAGGAAGGCACTAAGCGAAATGCCATTAGAGTTCGAGACCATCATATCGAAAGGTCACGCTATATAAGAGCAGCACTCAGACAGGAGGACGCATGTCTTAGATAATAAAAATGGCGCAAATGTTCAAGACTGCTGCAGGGAAAGGCATTGATAGGAGGATTCAACACAAGGCATTATCAAGTCATGATTAACTTCCCAAAATGTAGCATGAGAGTTTTAACAGGCATACTCCCAAATCACTACAAACTTAAAATCCATATGCACAAATTAAGTTAATGATCTAATAAATTTGTGTCAGTTATGTACAGCGAGTATGAGACTGCAGAAAAGATCCTTCACGATCAAGACCCAGTTGCGCGAAGAAGGCTAAGGAAAAGTCGAGCACCATTATGGATTTCCACAGGGAACTCGGTTTTGACGGGGTGCTGTGAACAGAATGAGGAGGCAATAGATTTACAGGTGGCTGTAAATAGACTCATGACAATTTATATATCAACCAACCACCCTAGATAATATGGAATTGCGAGTTCTCCAAATAAGTTGAAAAAATACGTGCTTCTGGTAAGTGTATGTCATAAGGACCACAGCTGGGTGTATAATTGGTTGGCTTCACTCAAACCTACATTCTTCACTTATTTTGTTTTCTTGTTTGGTTCTTTCGTGCGAATTTTTGTACAAGATAAGGATGATATACGTTTTGCAAAGCCGTAAAGTTCACAGACGCACATAAACGGACCAACAACGTAAACAAAACAAAAAAGCACATACATATATACATATGTAAAAGAATGCATACATACGGGCACAGAAAACGAATCGTAATACGTAGCCAGAAAGGAAAGTGTGCAAATATGCGCAAATAGTTTTGAAATAAAATGTTTCGTGAAAGTTTAAAGCAACTTCACATACGCACATCCACATATGTGAAACAACACAACTGTACAGATTCGAAAAAAAATTTATAAAATTTTTATCAATTTCGCACAGAGTTATAATAAATTAATTTTTAAATTTTTTAACATTCAAGCGCATATTTAGCTCAATCTCTTATACAAAATAAAAAACCTAAGGCCGGGTTGACCGCCAAACCCTGTAAGACGGATATGGTCTTGTTTACTATGAGGAACAAGCCTACAAATCGGACCATGCCTAAGCTGTAAGGGGCGAACCTGCAGGAGAAACCTTGCGTAATATATCTAGGCATCATGCTAAACAGTAAGATGTAATGGAAGCTGAACATGAAGGAGAGAGTAATGAAGGCTTCGACGACACTTTATGCATGTATGTCTATCGCCCTCTCTCTCTCTCACTGGGTATTTATAGCGATTGTAAGACCTGTCTTATACTATGAAGTCCCAGTTTGTTGGACAGTCACGCAATAAGGAAGGTACTCCAAAAGATTAGAGGGGTTATGCAGGATTTTAGTTATAAGAACAACAGGAGCCCTGAAATCAACACCCACGGCTGCACTGTATGCCACTATACGCATTCCACCTAATGGCAAAAAACATAACGGTAACAATATTAACAATACAGCTATTGCTGTTGTTGATTTTGTTGTTGTATTAACGATACAGACACCCCCAGAAAGCTTTGGGGAGTGTTGTCGTTGTTGATGGTCCTTTGCAGGATATAGATCCGGTACGTTCCGGTAACCAAGCACCATTAGGGTACTAGCCCGTTCATTTCGGGAACGATTTATATGACCACATTAAACCTTCTAGAACATCCCGCCCTCCACACCGCCTGGTTCCAAGAGGAACTTGGGGTCACCAGAGCCTCGACTCTTAATGAAACAGGATTCGCCACGGATAGATGAGGCTGAAAATTGGGTTGGAGAAGCTATATAATGCGCTGGCAACACCTTGAAATGTTGCGCTACAAAACCCCTTGAATCAATTTGGTATTTTAGTCGCCTCTTACGACGGGCATACCTACCGCGGGTATATCCAAATCCGCCTAACCCGCTTGGGTACAATACAGCTAATAGATGCAGCAAGTGGGATAGAACCTAAAAAGATTATAGTATTTACCAAGAGAACGAAGTTGTAGTATATCATAGGTTTTTGATAGGGTTTTTCAGTTTGGTCGTTAAACAAAGTTCTGGTGACACTATAGACCCATTCAGTCTACATAAGGTCGTCACGGATCGGCCTGTTCAAACTGACTTTATTTACTGGTATGAAGATGCTGAAACTTCAATCGTATAATCCTGTATATAAATTCACATGTAAAAATATAACATCTTACTTAAGTTCTTTTGGTTAGCAGAAATCCAGGCAATTATATAGCATTGTTAATTAGCAGCAGCAGATCACCAGTACCTGGTAAATGAAGTTAACAAGTACAAACAAATATATTATCCTATCATCATCAATATTAATGACGCCATTAATCATATTACGACGGCTGTTTTGTGAATGACATTTGCCGGCCTGGAGGTCTTTAATTTGAAGGTACCCAAATATATGTGAACACATATTTATATGCATATTAAGGTGGAACAAATTGAAAGCAAAACAAGTAAGGAAGGCTAAGTTCGGGTGTAACCGAACATAACATACTCAGTTGAGAGCTATGGAGACAAAATAAGGAAAATCAATCTGGGGTAACCCTGGAATGTGGTTGTATAACATGTGTATCAAATGAAAGGTATTAAAGAGTATTTTAAGAGAGAGTAGGCCATAGTTCTATGGATGAACGCCATTTAGGGATATCGCCATAAAGGTAGACCAGGGCTGACTCTAGAATTTGTTTGTACGATATGGGTATCAAATGAAAGGTGTTACTGAGCATTTTAAGAGGGAGTGGGCCTTAGGTCTATCGGTGGACGCCTTTTCGAGATGTCCCCATTAAGGTGGACCAGGGGTGATTTTATAATGTGTTTGTACGATATGGGTATCAAATGAAAGCTGTTAATGAGTATTTTGAAAAGGAGTGATCCTTAGTTCCATAGGTGGACGCCGTTTCGAGATATCGCCATAAAGGTGGACCAGGGGTGTCTGTACGATATGTGCATCAAACGAAAGGTGTTACTGAGCATTTTAAGAGGGAGTGGGCATTAGGTCTATAGGTGGACGCCCTTTCGAGATATCGCCATTAGGGTGGGCCAGGGGTGACTCTAGAATGTTTGTGCGATATGGGTATCAAACGAAAGGTGTTACTGAGCATTTTAAGAGGGAGTGGGCATTAGGTCTATAGGTGGTCGCCTTTTCGAGATATCGCCATTAGGGTGGGCCAGGGGTGACTCTAGAATGTGTTTGTACGATATGGGTATCAAATGAAAGGTGGTAATGAGTATTTTAAAAGGGAGTAATCCTTAGTTCTATAGGTGGACGCCTTTTCGAGATATCGCCATAAAGCTGGACCAAGGGTGACTCTAGAATGTTTGTACGGTATGGGTATCAAACGAAAGGTGTTACTGAGCATTTTAAGAGGGAGTGGGCATTAGGTCTATAGGTGGACGCCTTTTCGAGATATCGCCATTAGGGTGGGCCAGGGTGACTCTAAAATGTGTTTGTACGATATGGGTATCAAATGAAAGGTGGTAATGAGTATTTTAAAAGGGAGTAATCCTTAGTCCTATAGGTGGACGCCTTTTCGAGATATCGTCATTAGGGTGGGCCAGGTGTGACTCTAGAATGTTTGTACGATATGGGTATCAAACGAAAGGTGTTACTGAGCATTTTAAGAGGGAGTGGGCATTAGGTCTATAGGTGGACGCCTTTTCGAGATATCGCCATTAGGATGGGACAGGGGTGACTCTAGAATGTTTGTACGATATGGGTATCAAACGAAAGGTGTTACTGAGCATTTTAAGAGGGAGTGGACATTAGGTCTATAGGTGGACGCCTTTTCGAGATATCGCCATTAGGGTGGGCCAGGGGTGACTCTAGAATGTTTGTACGATATGGGTATCAAACGAAAGGTGTTACTGAGCATTTTAAGAGGGAGTGGACATTAGGTCTATAGGTGGACGCCTTTTCGAGATATCGCCATTAGGGTGGGCCAGGGTGACTCTAGAATGTGTTTGTACGATATGGGTATCAAATGAAAGGTGGTAATGAGTATTTTAAAAGGGAGTAATCCTTAGTTCTATAGGTGGACGCCTTTTCGAAATATCGCCATTAGGGTGGGCCAGGTGTGACTCTAGAATGCTTGTACGATATGGGTATCAAACGAAAGCTGTTACTGAGCATTTTAAGAGGGAGTGGGCATTAGGTCTATAGGTGGACGCCTTTTCGAGATATCGCCATTAGGGTGGGCCAGGGGTGACTCTAGAATGTTTGTACGATATGGGTATCAAACGAAAGGTGTTACTGAGCATTTTAAGAGGGAGTGGACACTAGGTCTATAGGTGGACGCCTTTTCGAGATATCGCCATTAGGGTGGGCCAGGGGTGACTCTAGAATGTTTGTACGATATGGGTATCAAACGAAAGGTGTTACTGAGCATTTTAAGAGGGAGGGGGCATTAGGTCTATAGGTGGACGCCTTTTCGAGATATCGCCATTAGGGTGGGACAGGGGTGACTCTGGTATGTTTTTGTACGATATGGATATCAAATTAAAGGTATTAATGAGGGTTTTAAAAGCGAGTGGCCCTTAGATGTATATGTGAAGGCGTTCTCGCGATATCGACCAAAATGTGGACCAGGTGATCCAGAAAATCATCTGTCGGGTACTGCTAATTTATTTATATATGCAATACCACTAACAGTATTCCTGCCAAGATTCCAAAGGCTGTTGATTTCGCCTTGTAGAACTTTTTCATTTTCTTCTACTTAATATGGTAGGTGTCACACCCATTTTACAAAGGTTTTTCCAAAGTTATATTTTGCGTCAATAAACCAACCCAGTTACCATGTTTCATCCCTTTTTTCGTGTTTGGTATAGAATTATGGCATTTTTTTCATTTTTCGTAATTTTCGATATCGATAAAGTGGGCGTGGTTATGGTCAGATTTCGCCCATTTTTTATACCAAGAAAAAGTGAGCTCAGGTAAGTACGTGGGCTAAGTTTAGTAAAGATATATCGGATTTTGCTCAAGTTATTGTGTTAATGGCCGAGCGGAAGGACAGACGGTGGACTGTGTATAAAAACTGGGCGTGGCTTCCACCGATTTCGCCGATTTTCACAGAGAACAGTTACCGTCATAGAATCTATGCTCCTACCAAATTTGAGAAGGATTGGTAAATTTTTGTTCGACTTATGGCAATAAAAGTATTCTAGACAAACTAAATGAAAATGGGCGGAGCCACGCCCATTTTGAAATTTTCTTTTATTTTTGTATTTTGTTGCATCATATCATTACTGGAGTTGAATTTTGACTTAATTTACTTATATACATTAAAGATATTAAATTTTTTGTTAAAATTTGAATTTAAAAAAATTTTTTTTTAAAAAGTGGGCGTGTTCTTCATCCAATTTTGCTAATTTTTATTTAGCACATATAGAGTAATAGTAGTAACGTTCCTGCCAAATTTCATCATGATATCTTCAACGACTGCCAAATTACAGCTTGCAAGACTTTTAAATTACCTTCTTGTAAAAGTGGGCGGTGCCACGCCCATTGTCCAAAATCTTACTAATTTTCTATTCTGCGTCATAAGTTCAACACATCTACCAAGTTTCGTCGCTTTATCTGTCTTTTGTAAAGAGTTATCGCACTTTTTCGGTTTTTCGAAATTTTCGATATCGAAAAAGTGGGCGTGGTTATAGTCCGATATCGTTCATTTTAAATAGCGATCTGAGATGAGTGCTCAGGAACCTACATACCAAATTTCATCAAGATACCTCAAAATTTACTCAAGTTATCGTGTTAACGGACGGACGGACGGACGGACGGACGGACGGACGGACGGACGGACGGACGGACGGACGGACATGGCTCAATCAAATTTTTTTTCGATCCTGATTATTTTGATATATGGAAGTCTATATCTATCTCGATTCCTTTATATATGTACAACCAACCGTTATCCAATCAAACTTAATATACTCTGTGAGCTCTGCTCAACTGAGTATAAAAATATCTATTACTTATGGGAAATGTTTCTTTAAATATGTTTATTTGCATGTTATTTTCAACCGAATTCATAATTAGAGGTAAGACTTGCTAATTTCCTTGATGTCATGCAGTAAAATGTTCAAACACGTGTGGCCGTTACCTTGCAGTACCTATTACTTAGGCAAGAGTAATATGAGGCATAGTGTTTGAAGTTTAATGAGAGCTGTATATGTGGCGTCTGCTGCTGGCAATCTTGAAAGCAGAAAATTTTCATCTTGCCAAGTGTACAGCAGAAGCAATCCTTTTAAATACAAATTTGCATAATTTGTGATTTGGAAGTGATTGAATGGCTCAACAGTGTTTAAAATAACAAGTAAGGAAGGCTAAGTTTGGGTGTAACCGAATATTACATACTCAGCTGAGAGCTTTGGAGACAAAATAAAGGAAAATCATCATGTAGGAAAATGAACCTAGTCTAACCCTGGAATGTGTTTGTATGACATAGGTATCAAATGGAAGGTATTAAAGAGTATTTTAAAAGGGAATGGGCCATAGTTTTATAGGTGGGCGCCATTTCGGGATATCGCCATAAAGGTGGACCACGGGTGACTCTAGAATGTGCTGCACGATATGGGAACCAAATGAAAGCCGTTAATGAGTATTTTAAATGATAGTGGGCCTTAGTTCTATAGTTTGACGCCTTTTTCAGATATCGCCATAAAGGTGGACCAGGGGTGACTTTAGAATGTGTTTATACGATATGGGTATCAAATTAAATTTATTAATGAGGGTTTTAAAAGGGAGTGGCCCTTAGTTGTATATGTGAAGGCGTTTTCGAGATATCGACCAAAATGTGGACCAGGGTGACCCAGAACATCATCACTCGGGTACCGCTAATTTATTTATATTTGTAATACAACAAACAGTATTCCTGCCAAGATTCCAAGGGCTTTTGATTCCGCCCTGCAGAACATTTTCATTTTATTCTACTTGATATGGCAGGTGTCACACCCATTTTACAAAGTTTTTTCTAAAGTTATATTTTGCGTCAATAAACCAATCCAGTTAAAATGTTTCATCCCTTTTTTCATATTTGGTATAGAATTATGGCATTTTTTTCATTTTTCGTAATTTTCGATATCGAAAAATTGGCCGTGGTTATAGTCGGATTTCGGCCATTTTTTTACCAAGATAAAGTGAGTTCAGATAAGTATGTGAACTAAGTTTAGTAGGGATATATCGATTTTTGTTCAAGTTATCGTGTTAAGGGCCGAGCGGAAGGACAGACGGTGGACTGTGTATAAAAACTGGGCGTAGCTTCAACCGATTTCGTCCATTTTCGCAGAAAACAGTTATCGTCATAGAATCTATGCTCCTATCAAATTTCACAAGGATTGGCAAATTTTTGTTCGACTTATGGCGTTAAAAGTATTCTAGACAAATAAAATGGAAAAGGGCGGAGCCACGCCCATTTTGAAATTTAATTTATTTTTGTATTTTGTTGCACCATATCATTCATTACTGGAGTTGGCAGTTTACCTCATTTACTTATACACTGTGCAGATATAAAAATTTTTGTTATAATTAAAAAAAAAAATTTTTTTAAAAGTGGCCGTGTTCGTCATCCGATTTTGCTAATTTTCATTCAGCACACATATTGGAATAGGAGTAACGCTCTTGCTAAATTTCATCGTGATATCTTCAACGACTGCCAAATTAATGCTTGCAAAACTTTTAAATTACCTTCTTTTAAAAGTGGGCGGTGCCACGCCCATTGTCCAAAATTTTACTAATTTTATATTCTACGTCATAACAAGTTTCATCGCTTTATCCGTCTTTGGTAATGAATTATCGTACTTTTGTGTTTTTCGAAATTTTCGATGCCGAAAAAGTGGGCGTGGTTATAGTCTGAAGTCATTCATTTTAAATAGGCATATGAGATGAGTGCCCAGGAACCTTCATACCAAATTTCATCAAGATACCTCAAAATTTACTCGAGTTATCGTGTTTAGGGATGGACGGGCAGACGGACGGACGGACATGGCTAAATAAATTTCTTTTTTCGCCCAGATCATTTGGAGACGCTATGCAGATCCTTACCCAAAAACGAATGTATAGTAAATATCGTTAGCAGGCAAGGCTCTGATGATCCTTTCTTCCTCATGCAGCATGGGGGTGGGGAGGCGTTATGGCGTATAAGGTTCAATAAGGTTATTCCAAATCGTTCCCGAGATGATCAAGCAAGCACCTTAATTGTGCTTGTTACCGGAATATACCTGATCTGTATCCGGCAAATGTATTCTTGTTATCAAATCGAATGCAATTGGTGTAGATGGAATCAATTAATTTTCTAAAGTTTGTTTATCCCCATGTTCTTCCCAGCCTTACAAACATTTTAAATTTTGGACAACGTCTTCTTCTTTTCCAAACCTGCGGAGTGTGGCCCATGTCATTCCTGTTACTAAAAGCGACTCACCTGAAAACTTTAGGCGCATTAGTATTTTACCTGCTTTAGCTAAAGTTTTTGAATAATTTAGTTTATGAATGCGATGAAAGTTTTTCCCTAAAGCTTGGGAGATTTCTATCGATGTTGATGTTCCTTTGCGGTTATAGATCCGATATGTTCTGGTACCAAGCACCATTTAAGTGCAAGCCCGACCATCTCGAGAACGTTTTAGTATGATCACATTGAAATTTCTAGCCCTTTCCGCCCCCATCGCCTCCTTCATGAGGAACTTGGGGTCCCTAGAGCCGTATCTGCTAAATAAACAAGAGTTGCTATGGGCAGCTGGGGCTGCCAGTTGGGTTGGAGAAGCTGTAAATTGCACTGACCACCTTTTGAAAGTGTTGCACTACACAACCTCTTGAATCATTTGGGTATTTAGTAGCCTCTTCCGACAGGCATACCTGCCGCGGATATATTCTACGCCCTCTAACCCACTTGGACCATTATGACGACGTAGGGAGAGCAGCAGACGTTTTTTTTAACATTTTTTATCGTAAATTTCTGCGAACGGTATGGATCTGTGCCCCATAAACAAATAGCCTACCAAACCAGAACCTTTCTGACAAACTTTTCTTTAAATATTGCATTTTGCACAATAGCGATTTCTTCTGCAAGCAGTAAAATTTCGTACCTGTCAATGTTTTCAGATCCATTTTCAAATAAGTTTCGTCACTCATTATAAACAATTTTTGTTTGCCAATTTGGCCTATATACCCTACTTTACTTTTTGACGATGATTTTTTACCTTGTCTTGGAACTTTTTTCTTTTAGTTACGTTTTAGTATCATTTCTATGCATGATTCGTGTGACTTACACGTATTAGTTTTGGCTATTTTGGTTACATTTCTAATTGTCATGTATCGGTTTTTCCTAATTAGGTATAAATTATTATTCCTCAACTTTACGTCTGCTGAGAAGTGACCGTTTACACTTCTTATCTCGTCATTCCCGAAGCCCCCTTCCTTCAAGCGCTAAACCGTTCTTCGGGCAATATCGTGGGATGCTCGTGTAAGTTTCGCCAAATTTGTTTATGGTTGTAGCGATAACGACACCCTCCGAATGCATTGGGGAGTGTTACTGATGTTGATGGTCCTTTGTCGGATGCAGATCCGGTAAGTTCCGCAGAACTTGCTGTACCAATCCTCATAACTCATTGAAATCAGTGGTAAAATAAATGAGTTATAAAGCAAAAACTGATTTCCCTGTTTTGAAGAGTTCTGAAAATTTTTTTTTTTAATTTTTGATATCTTCTCGAACTACATATTCGATCGCAGGGAGCAAATTTTAAAGAATTTTTGGCGATACGCCATATAGAGATGGTAAAAATGGGTAAATACCCAAAAGAAGGGAAAAATAAATTTTTTGAAAAATATGGAAAATAAACACAAAAATTCAATCCAAAATCTAACCGATTTGCAGTTAGTTATACATTGTGCTATCGGTTGAATTAGTTTTAATATGTAATCCAGCGTTTTTAATAAATCTTCAAACGATTGTGCATACCGTTGTCCAATTTTAGTTAACCCAGCAAAAATTTTAAGTCAAAAAAGAGTCAGAAAAAGTATCTAAATTGGAGCGTTTACAGTCGCTACGAGCTCATTTGGGAGGCCAAATCCAATGGATTTCCCTTCTTGCAATGTTAGCCCTGCATGTGCCTATTACCGTATATCATTTGTGTCAAAATAACAGTCCGACATGAGTCTTAAAAGGCTTTTAAACAGCTCATATTATACTGTACTGGAAATCTTTCCGGCGTCATTTTTAACTCTAATAAACTCTAAGTATAAGACACCTATTTGGACTATATATTTGGTATCATGCATATCGGGCATATATAGTTCTTCGCTCGTTCGACGCTTTTCTGACTCCTACATTGCCTGCTTATTTAGGACTCGTTTCGGATTCTTAAATTATGAGCGTCGTGGGCATGTATGAAGGGTAGCTTTTATTGCCTAAATATGTGTACCCCAGGGCATTTTTTAAGGATTTTTCACTAGGTGGCCAAAAGAAAAATATCTCCTCGACATGACTGACCATACCGGTCAGCTTTTGAATATTGCCATTTTTGGTCAAAAAAAAAAAACATGCTGTGGCAACCGTGGTTGTGACTCACTCATACCAAAACATTTGCAATAAAACAAGTAATCCCAGGAATAGTTATTTTTCATATCCAACTTATTACATACTTGGCCAAAATTTTTTTATTATATGCTGACAAAAAACCCTCGAGCACGTGCAGAATTTGTAGAATTTATATATGTCACGGAAGTCGTGAGTACCTATGTTCTTTTCCATATAAATCCTCATTGATAGTATATTTGATGAACTATCATTAGAGTTGGGATTCTACTGGGTATTTACCATTTTTATGGGTAAATACCGGGAAAATACTCGGAATATTCCTTTTTTGTATCTATTTTTGCGTATTTAAAAATCTTTGGAATCGAGGCTGCTTGGAATTACAATTCAGCAATTAAATTTATACGCCATTTGAAATTAAAAAAATTTCGTTTTTATTTTAAACAAACAACCCAGCAAACACTCGGAGTCAACAATTAGTCTGAAAGGAGTCCAAACTTTGGATCGTTTGCACTCGTTTTGAACTCATTTAGGAACCTGAAGCGAATGCTATATGCTTATATTTTGCCTCTAACATAAGTCTTATACAGACCTTATTCCGATATCATATACGAGCCTTATTGGCGTCATATACTGCTAATTTTGAGCCTTTTAATGACACTACTTCAGGGCTTTTAGGAAGAATTTTTGACATATATCCGAAGCGGAAAACATAGGGGAGAATGTCATAAAACTCACATGAGGATAAGATAGAAATGAAATAAGTATTAGTTGAGTTAATTATTTATTTAGAATAAATTGTCGCAGAAAAATTTCAGAGTTTTTTTCCGGAGCTGCCTAGTTTACTAATTCTAATATTTTTCGTTTGTTTATAATTTCATCAAATCGGAGTCATAAAAGACTCTAAGGTGATCGCATTTTTGAAGCTTTTGAACCATATTAAACTCCAGAACTGTAAGAGAATATTTATAAGGGACACATATTTACCCAAACAAACAGGCTCACGGCGCTCATAATTTAAGAATCCGAAACGAATCCAAAATAAGTGGGCAATATAGGAATCAGAAAAGCGTCGAAACGCGTAGGAGGGTAAAAGAAAATTTAATTTTTGCCTTTTATTTAACGGCCTAAAAGCTCCTAATCTTGCATGCAAAAATTATCATTTATCAACTATTTATGTTCGTCACAGCGAGTTTGGAACAAATTTTGAAACTTTGTTACGATCACTGTTCATTTTAATACAAAATGAATTACATTTGTACATTATTTTTACCCTTCCTATTCTTTTATTGTATAATAGGCCGGGTCGATTTATGGGGAGGCAAAAAAATCGCCCATTGATCTGTGAAAATCATATTCTAGGGATCAAAATAAGAAACTTTGCCGAAGGAACCATACCTCTAAAACGAATTCTGATGCCCCCCCTTTGGGTCGAACTTGCAATTTTTGAAAAATCCCACTTTGAAATGCCTATGTTTTTTTTTCTTTTTGGAGTTTATTTTTCTCTTTAGAAATTTATTTAGTCAGAACATATGTAAATGAAAAAATGAATTTAACTTAGTAATAGAAAAGAAATTAAAAAATTATTAGAAATTAGCGTTTTTACAACCCCCTTTTAAAAGCAAGGCATCACTGTGACACAATTGCAGATCGTAAAATTACTTGTGTTGTTGTTTTTAAGCCACCACAAGACACAGCAGGTAGAATTAAAATTGCCCCTACCCAAAAGTTCGACCCAAATGGGGGGACATCAGAATTCGTTTTAGAGGTATGGTTCCTTCGTCAAAGTTCTTTATTTTGATCCCTAGAATACGATTTTCACAGAGCAATGAGCGATTTTTAAATCGACCCGCCCTATTGTATAAGCATCTTTTTTAGGCTCAAATGATTTACGTTAATAGGCTCATATAGGACGACCATTGCAAGAAGGAAATACATTGGTTTCGGCCTCCCAAATGAGCACATACCGGCTGTAAAGGCTTCAATTTAGATATTTTTCCGACTCTTTTTCGACTCAAAATGTTTACTGGGTAAACTTAAATATTTGCAACGGCATGCATTATTGGCTAAATATTTTTGAAAAACGCTGGATTGCAGATTAAAACTAATTCAACCGATAGCATAATGGATAACTACCCACCAATATAGGACAAATTGGATACATTTTGGAATGAATTTGTGTGTTGGTTTCCCATAATTTCCAAAAGATTATTTTTACCCTTAAAAATAAATAAATAAATGTAAGGCGCGATAACCTCCGAAGAGATCTAAGGCCGAGCTTCTCTTCCAATTTGCGTCGTGCTCCTCTTGATTTTCCCTACAAATTGGCCGGACGGGACCTACATGATTTTATGCCGACTCCGAACGGCATCTGCAAGGCAGATGAGTTTTCACTGAGAGCTTTTCATGGCAGAAATACACCCGGAGCGCTTGCCAAACACTGCCGAGGGGCGACCCCGCTTAGAGAAATTTTCTTCTAATTGAAAAACCTTATTTCTAAAATGTTTGATGTTGCTTTGCCCGGGGTTTGAACCCAGTGCATCCGGTGTGGTAGGCGGAGCACGCTACCATCACACCACGGTGGCCGTCGTGGGTATTTATTTTGGGTAAATATTTGGGACTTTACCCATTTTTACCATGTATAACCAATTTACCGTGTATTTACCATTTGGGTATTTACCCCTTTCCCATATCTAACTATCATTCATTATTTATAAATTTCTTCGATTAGTACCAAAAACTTCATTAGAATTAGCAAGTTATATATTTTTTGACATTTTGGGGAAATCATGTATGTTCAGAAAATTTCTGACATTATTTCAGTTAGGTGTTGTTCACGCATTTTCGAAATTTAGTTGTGGCCAGATTATGATTACTACGTGGCCACGGCGGACTACTACGTGGCCATTTGGCCACGTTCGTATTACTTAAAAAATGCCCTGGTGTACCCTATAAACATTCTCGAAGTGCTTACAGTTCTGGAGTTCAATATGGGTCCGAAATATGTGAAAATATCAGCCTCAAAAATAGTATTACCTAATAGTTCTTTTTATACCTTATATTAAGTCCATTTAAAGTCTCTCACCTCATTTTCATACGAATTTTTGACGCACGGAAGTCTTTTTCGGTAACTTCCCGTTGAGCTAGACACTTGATACTTAGAACATATTCAGATCTATGAGACATTACAATGCAAGTGCAAAAAAAAAAATCCGCTAGGTGGTGCACGGATAGAGATACATATACAGAAAATTAGTTTTAAAATACAAATTTTGCGATCGACTTTTAACTAACTTCTCGGTGATCCAGAGACTTTAAACTTAGCACATAGTTTGCGAGTCGATGGCACTATAATTCGTGGAAGACAAAATGCCGCCAGGTGGCATACGAATCGAGATAAACGAAAATCCGTGAAAATCTCTGAAAAAACGCAGGGAATCCTGCGATCGATCTTTAAGTAACTTCCCGGTGAGCTGGAGACTTGAAACTTGGCCGTGAGTCAGAACCCGGTGGCAATGCAATATTTGATGAATCAAATTTCGCTAGGTGGCGCATGGATCGAGATATTAAGAAATTTAGTTTTGATTTGGGAATCTTTAAATCCATTTTTAACTAACTTCGTGGTAACTAGAGACTTGAAACTTGGCAGTTAGTTAGAGGTCTGGTGACAATACAATTTATAGAAAACAAAGTTCCGCTAGGTGGCGCGCTAATCAAGATAACTGCAAAACCTTTAGAAACGGGGGGAATTTTGCGATCGATTTTGAGCAACTTCCCGATGAGCTAGATGCATTAAACTTGGGCCGTAAGTGAAAATGCAATATTTTATCAAAAAAAATCCGCTAGGTGGCGCAAGGATCGAGATATTGAGAAAACTAGTTTTAAATTGTGCATCGATTTTTAACCAACTTTCTGGATATCTAGAGACTTGAAACCTGAAATATATAGTTTAAAACTCGGTGACAGTGCAATGTTTGATCAAACAATTTGAGCTACGTAATGCACAAGTCGAACTATTTAGAAGATTAGGCCATACCTTCATGGCTAGCCTCCTGAGTGTTGCAGGCGTTGTAGAATTCCACCTCGTTAAAGGCCCAACTCAAAGCACGTCCTTGCATACTTTTAGGCGTACGCAACTTTCACCACGATTCTTTTAGACTTTCAGGCTTATGTGAATTTCAACACGATTTTCAGCTGAACAAATTAAGTAGCTGACAAACGAGGTGCAATTCTCTTTTTATGATGTACATTCACCAGCAATGAAAATTCACAACATCATCAATTGTGTTGAATGTACTTTCTCAACAATTGTGATCTTATTCACCAACATCGATTGCGTTGCAATATCCGGCTTCGCCAGTTATGAGAATAATCGCCAACAAAAATCATTCACAACATTCATCCTCTTTGTCCAACTCACCCGCTCCACCAATATCAAGAACATCGAACAGCTATAATAATTCATCGATTTATATGTAGCACACATACATCTTCTACAGTCACCTAAGCCGAATATAGATATAGACGTTGGACGTCCGAGCAACGCCAAAGAACGGGTAGCTATTTTGAACAAATAAATAAAGATAAGAATTTTCATTTAGGAATTACTGAAATTACTAATCAAAGTTGCAATTGCCTTTGTGTGGGCAGTACTAAAATATTGAAAATAAAAAGATGATAAAAAAAATTTAAGGACTACCAAAAACCAAGGACCAAAAAAATAGAAGGCAATTTTTCCTTTAATACAGACATAGTCGTGTTGAATTTTTACTAAAAAACTAGAACAATAGCTCTTGTAAAAGAATTTTGGGATTTAAGACTATAAAGGTGGAGCGTAATCTTTCAATTTAAGACAAACCATGTTCCTGGGATTAACTAATTGATTATTTCAAATTTAAACACGCGCTCTACCTTTATAATTTTAAATCCCAAAATTTTTTACAAGAGCTATTATTAAAGTTTTTCAGTCAAAATTCAACAAGACTATGTCTGTATTAAAGGAGAAATTGCCTTCTATTTTTTGGTCCATTTATATAAAGTAGTCCTTAACATTTTTTTATCATCTTTTTACATGATCCCAATTTGATGATATTATGAACAAACGAAAAATATTAAATTTTATTTAATAATTTGGAAAAAATTTAAACAACGTGACATCAGGACGGACAAGGCGACATCTGTTTCGATTATACCTTCTAAATCTCTTCTCCCGGGAGTGGCATTCGAACCCGCACTCCTACGATATTTGAAATGGTTACAAACGCATTCAGCTACGTCATGCTTTAGTTGTTATAAAATTGGGAAAAACTTTACAACAACTAAGGCATGACGTAGCTGAATTCGTTTGTAACCATTTCAACTATCGTAGGAGTGCGGGTTCGAATCCCACTCCCGGGAGAAAAGGCTTTGAAGAGATTTACAAGGTATAATCGAAACAGCTGTTGCCTTGTCTGTCCTGATGTCACGTTGTTTACATTTTTTCCAAATTATTAAATAAATTATAAAATTAAAAATTGCTTCAAATAAATGTTTTCATACTTTTAAAGCAATACGGGTAATCCCCGATTAACTCTTACAAACAGAAAACTATTAAAATTAGTAGACTAGGTAGCTGCTGAATAAAAGCTCAGAAAATTTTCTTGTACAATTTATTCACTCTGTCTGTTCAAATGATTTTTAAATATCCCAAGAAAGATACATAAAAGGAATATTCCGGGTATTTTCCTGGTAATTACTCATAAAAGTGGTAAATAAATACCCGATACAATCCCATCTCTACCTCCATATCATCTATAGAAAAAAGTTGCTCATACGCCCAGACGTACACCAAAAGAATTTTAATCTTTTTTTTTCTTAAAAAATATATGAATATACATAAATGCGTAAGTAAACATGCGTATACTAAAACTCCCTTTTGAGTCTGAGCGTTTACAAACTTTATGAAAACTGATGGCTTTATGAATCAAATGCAGGTAATAACTGTAATACTTATGATACATATTACTCATAATAACGGTGAATATGTTATGCACGCCAGCTTCATACATAAGTGTGCAGTGTATGTACATTAATAAGTTCTATTATAAGGTGAAAGCAATACTAAACAGACGTGTAGACACATACGTACATACATACAAACATAAACAAATA
This sequence comes from Eurosta solidaginis, assembly GCF_040869045.1. Classification (NCBI taxonomy): domain Eukaryota; kingdom Metazoa; phylum Arthropoda; class Insecta; order Diptera; family Tephritidae; genus Eurosta; species Eurosta solidaginis. The sequence continues at coordinate 29,309,189 of NC_090319.1, forward strand.
TGTGCATATATGTAATTTGTAAAGAATGGAATGAATGAATTTAAGTGAATGCCAAGTCCGTTACTGGCAATGAGTCTAAAGCAATTTGTTTAAAGTTGAATAAGTGTAATGAAGTAAACTTTTTTTCCATTCATGTCTGTTAGGGTGGGTCGATTTGTATGGATGAAAGTTATCCGATATCGCGCCATCGATTTTTCGATAGGATTTGGGCTCAGAAAAAAAAGTTTCACTACGCATACCCAAAAAAAAAACATTTTCGAACCTGCGAAATTTAATTTTTTTGACTTCTTTTTCGAATTAAATTTTTAAAGTTTTTTCATGACATACTAAATAATTTTCATTTCGTTGGAAAATTTTCATGTATACATTGTCCGGCCCAAAAGCGTCCGCTAAAAACGTTGTCGATAACAGTTTTTTGAAAAAAAACAAAAAAATATTTTCGGACAGGGTATACATATTAAAATTTTTTTAGTAGGTCATGAAAAAAGCCTTAAAAATCAAAGTCGAAAAAAAGTAAAAAAATGAAATTTCGCAGGCTCGAAAATGTTTTTTTTTTGGGTATGCGTAGTGGAACTTTTTTTCCTGAACCCAAATCCTATCGAAAAATCGATGGCGCGATATCGGTTAACTTTCGTTCATACAATTCGACCCAGTTTAATACATATGTATGAGCATTGTTCCTAAGCCTTATATGTATGTATATCCTTGTAAGTACAAGAAAGTGAACAAATAGATCCAGTAGTAGCATAAATGTACGAGATTTGCCGTAGTATATGATGATATGAGATTGTTAATAATTTGTTGTCAAGTGTTAAGGGCCAGTTATCGAAGGGTACTCGATTTGTTATCAACGGAATATGGACGTGTTATTTATTTCTTATAGACGAGTTATCGGTGTGTTATTGATCCAGTATATACGACATATTAACTAAATATAATGAGTTTAATATTGATAACAAAGATTATCGATGAGTTATCGATTTTCTATCCACAAGTTATCGGTATTCCAACAGAAATTTATCAATTAACTACCGAAACGTTGTCGATTATTTATCGATAAGTTACGATAATTTATCAAACAATTATCGATTTGCTATCGATAAGTAATTTTTCAACAGAAAGTAGACAGTTTGCTATCGGTGTGTCCCTCATTCGTTACAGAAAGGCTATCGATAATTTTTGAAGATTTTATTAAATAACGATTGAAACTTTAACAAATAATTATCCAAATTTATCGAAAAGTAATCGATTTGCTTTCGAAAATTTATCGATTGTTACTAATTTTTAATCGGCGCGTTATCGATTTTTTACCGAAAAGAAAGAGATTTATCTAAAAAATATCGAAATTTTAGCAAAAATGTATCGATTGTCTATCGGAAAGTTGTCCGTTTGTTGACGAAATCTGGTCGATTTATTATCAGAAATATGTCTATTATTTATCGTTATGTTAAAAAAAAATTATCGACTTGCTTTCGTTGAGCAATCGTTTTTCATCACAGATTTACCAGTTTGTTATCGGTGAGTTATAGAACTTTTCCCAAAAAATTATTGGTTTTTTATAGAAAACTTATCGTTTTATTACTGCGAAGTTATCGATTATTTGTCGAAAAGCTATCGAAATATTCTCGAAATGTGATTGATTTTTTATAGAAAAGTATTGCAAACGTGAAATCGTAGTGCTATCGACTTTTTATCGAAAATTGTTACTGAAAAGTTATCTAAATGTTATCAAAAAGCTATAGATTTACCATCGAAAAAAATCGTTTGTTATCGGAATTTTACCAATTTGCTATCGCCAACTATTCCGATTGTTATGAAACAGTTAGTAATCAAATTTCCATTGATGATAAAATTGTAACCCGTCGATAACCAATAAAGCGCCGATGGCTCGACGATAAAAACCGATATTTCGACGCTAATTTCGCTTGCGACTTTTACTGATATAAAACCGTCGAATCTCTTCTTAAACAACCGAAGTTATTTGATTGTGACAAAGTTGCTACTGTTTTGGTTTAACTTCAATCCCTGAGGCAGCTCTAGTTAGTTGGAAAACAAGTAAGGAAGGCTAAGTTCGGGTGTAACCGAACATTACATACTCAGTTGAGAGCTGTGGAGACAAAGTAAGGGAAAATCACCATGTTGTAAAAAGAACCTAGGGTAACCCTGGAATGTGTTTGTATGACATGTGTATCAAATGGAAGGTATTAAGGAGTATTTTAAGAGGAAGTGGACCATAGTTCTATAGACGGACGCCATTTAGGGTTATCGCCATAAAGGTGGACCAGGCCTGACTCTAGAATTTGTTTGTACTAAATGGGTATCAAATGAAAGGTGTTAATGAGTATTTTAAAAGGACGTGGGCCTTAAATCTATAGGTGGACGCCTTTTCGAAATATCGCCATAAAGGTGGACTAGGGGTGATTCTAGAATTTGTTTGTACTATATGGGTTTTAAATGAAAGGTGTTAATGAGTATTTTGAAAGGGAGTGGGCCTTAGTTCTATAGGTGGGCGCCTTTTCGAGATATCGCCATAAACGTGGACCAGGGGTGCCTCTAGAATTTGTTTGTACTATATGGGTTTTAAATGAAAGGTGTTAATGAGTATTTTGAAAGGGAGTGGGCCTTAGTTCTATAGGTGGGCGCCTTTTCGAGATATCGCCATAAACGTGGACCAGGGGTGACTCTAGAATTTGTTTGTACTATATGGGTATCAAATGAAAGGTGTTAATGAGTATTTTAAAAGGGCGTGGGCCTTAGTTCTTAAGGTGGACGCCTTTTCGAAATATCGCCATAAAGGTGGACCAGGGGCGACTCTAGAATTTGTTTGTACGATATGGGTATCAAATAAAAGGTGTTAATGAGTATTTTAAAAAGGAGTGGGCCTTAGTTCTATATGTGGACGCCTTTTCGAGATATCGCCATAAACGTGGACCAGGGGTCACTCTAGAATGTGTTTGTACGATATGGGTATCAAATTAAAGGTATTAATATGGGTTTTAAAAGGGAGTGGCCCTTAGTTGTATATGTGAAGGCGTTTTCGAGATATCGACCAAAATGTGGACCAGGGTGATCCAGAACATCATCTGTCGGGTACCGCTAATTTATTTATATATGTAATACCATGAACAGTATTCCTTCCAAGATTCCAAGGGCTTTTGATTTCGCCCTGCAAAACTTTTTCATTTTCTTCTACTTAATATGTTAGATGTCACAACCATTTTACCAAGTTTTTTTCTAAAGTTATATTTTGCGTCAATAGACCAATACAATTACCATGTTTTATTCCTTTTTTCGTATTTGGTATATAATTATGGCATTTTTTTCATTTCTCGTAATTTTCGATATCGAAAAAGTGGGCGTGGTCATAGTCGGATTTCGGCCATTTTTTACACCAATACAAAGTGAGTTCAGATAAGTACGTCAACTGAGTTTAGTAAAGATATATCGATTTTTGCTCAAGTTATCATGTTAACGGCCGAGCGGAAGGACAGACGGTCGACTGTGTATAAAAACTGGGCGTGGCTTCAACCGATTTCGCCCTTTTTCACAGAAAACAGTTATCGTCCTAGAATCTAAGCCTCTACCAAATTTCACAAGGATTGGTAAATTTTTGTTCGACTTATGGCATTAAAAGTATCCTAGACAAATTAAATGAAAAAGGGCGGAGCCACGCCCATTTTGAAATTTTCTTTTATTTTTGTATTTTGTTGCACGATATCATTACTGGAGTTGAACGTTGACATAATTTACTTATATGCTGTAAAGATATTGAATTTTTGCTAAAATTTGACTTAAAAAATTTTTTCTTTATAAAGTAGGCGTGTTCTTCATCCGATTTTGTTAATTTTTAATCGGCATACATACAGTAATAGGAGTAACTTTCCTGCCAAATTCCATCATGATATCTTCAACGACTGCCAAATTACAGCTTGCAAAACTTCTAAATTACCTTCTTTTAAAAGTGGGCGGGGCCACGCACATTGTCCAAAATTTTTACTAATTTTCTATTCTGCGTTTTAATTTCAACTCACCTACCAAGTTTCATCGCTTTATCCGTATTTGGTAAGGAATTATCGCACTTTTTCGATTTTTCGAAATTTTCGATATCGAAAAAGTGGGCGTGGTTATCGTCCGATATCGTTCAGTTTAAACAGCGATCTGAGATGAGTCCCCAGGAACCTACATACCAAATTTCATCAAGATACCTCAAAATTTACTCAAGTTATCGTGTTAACGGGCAGACGGACGGACGTACGGACATGGCTCAATCGAATTTTTTTTCGACACTGATGATTTTGATATATGGAAGTCTATATCTATCTCGATTCCTTTATACCTGTACAACCAACCGTTATCCAATTAACGTTAATATACTCTGTGAGCTCTGCTCAACTGAGTATAATAACACCAACTTTCTAGACATGCACCTGTAAGTTTATATATCGCGCTTCAAATAGTGGTAGCGAATCGAAATATTGGGTTCGACATCTACCGTGGTGTGGTGGTAGCATGCTCCGCCTACGACACCGAAGACCCTGGGTTCACGTCCCGGGCAAAGCAACATCAAAATTTAAGAAACAAGATTTTTGTTACCGATCAGTTTGTTTGGCATGCAGATTTTTTAATTTTTATAAGCTTTTCTGATCTAATTGTTGATAGTGCGAATAAAAGAGACTTATTCCACCTTATAACTCAACGTTTCGCCAAATTTCCTTGGCATCATCAGGAGTTGAGATATCTATATTTATTTAATATAAGAAAGCGAACATTACAATAAGTTTTTATTTTTTTACATCCATATATATAGAGATATGTAAGGAGACGGTGAACATTATGAACGAAACAAGTTTTTTAAATTTTCTAAGCGGGGTCGCCTCTCGGCAGTGATTTGGAAGCACCTCCGAGTGTATTTCTGCCATAAAAATCTTCTCATTGAAAATTCATCAGCCTTTCAGATGCGTTCGGAGTAGGAATAAAACATGTATGTGCCGTACCTCCAATTTGTTGGAAAAATTAAAAGGAGCACGACGCAAGTGGAAAGTGAAGCTCGGCTTAAAATATTTTCGGATATTATCGCGCCTTATATTTGTTTTCTTTATTATCTACCATACTATAACTCATTTACTAGGTCGCTGTTATCTATTCTGTATGAACCTTTCCTCTAACTTTCAGATTTCGGCCGGATATTTTGGAATAATTTTCGGGGATCAATCGGATCAGTCAGATTCTGAAGCTATTCACACTAATGCGGCTCTATTTAACGTTTATTTCTTTGCATACATTTGAGGTCGCCTATCATACCCGTCCCGATATTGGCTGAGAATCATGTACGACGCTAGCATTGAATTGCTTAAACCTAGTGTCATCAGCAACTAGCGATGAATATTGAGTAGTGAGTTGTATAACAAATTTCCCTCGCAATTAAATATTATGGTAATCTTCAGCCCATCTTCATATGGTTGAAGTGCCTCAAGCTCAAAACAATGTGAGAAATCGTGACCATACCAATGTGGGTATAAGCGAAATTCCGTATAGTTTTTTAAATTTTTTTCAATGACAAAAACTCGTTTATTGTAACATGTCCTTTGCGTCGTTTATATCGCTTGGGTGGTAAGGACTCGATATGCTTTTATACATAGGCATGTATGTATGTATATAATCAGTTCATATTACTCTATTTGCGTAAAGCAATGACAACCTCAATACAAAACGCCGTTCAACTGTCCAATTTTCAATGCCTTTCGCTACTTTTGAAAATGAGTGTGAGGTATATTTTAAGGCGCATAAAGATTGTTATGGGCTAGCAGCAGTCGTCCTCATGCTTTGTAACTGAAATTTATAGAAAAAGATTAGCCAAAATTGGTATGCTACTGCGTGAGAGTATTTAGTTATGGCTGCAATATATGTGTAGGCATGCGAGAGAGAGAGAGAGTGAGAGTCTTGAGAGAACTAACATGCAACGAAAGTGGAAGTCTAACGGATGACAAATTAACGAAGCTGCTGAATACAAAATAGCTGAGCACTGTTGTGGCCAGTGAACAAGAGAGGTTGTCATGTATTTACGGGTAAATGTGTACTATAAGAGCACGCGTATTTGAGTGAAAATAAAAACGCGACCTGTTTGCATTTATCTTGCACAGACAATACTTCTTGGAATACCTGTACATTGCTTAACGCTAAAGGAGATATTTGTTTACATATTGAGAATTGCTCCTGGCGCTTGCATGCTCAGCTGTTCTTCTCTTTCAGCTTAGTATTTTTATTATTACAATATTTGTAACACATCAACGTAAACTTTTACCTGCATATAATTTTCTTCGAGTATAATTATTTCAGTCTCTTTCTGTTGATTTGAGATTCTCTTATACTTATTGCAGCTACCATTAAATTTAACAGAGGTAGAATCGTAACAGCATATGCAAATTTACTTTACTACAATGAAATAAATCCGTAAGCTACGGAAAAGCTAAATACTTAATTTTGAGCTATACAAATTTTTTCTGGAATAGAAAGTCGACCCCCTTCGCTGAAGGGATCCAGTGGAAAACGATTTGAATTCCATTAGTCTTAGCAATTAGGCTACAGAGCAACGTTACGAGTATTTGAAGAGGTCGTTAGGGACAAAATTGAAGCGGATGGTTGGCGCAAGGGTGCAAAAATGACGGACGCGGCATTGCACGTGTACACCGATGATTTCAAAGTAATCGAAAGACTGGTAAAGATTGACCAAGCGGTAAAGGTCCAAGCGAGCGGTTGTAAAGTGTTGTATATCATATTTAGTTCTCACAACCTTAGATTGGCAAATTTACTCCTTTCACTAAAAAGAGGAGAAGACTGTAGATTCAAAACGGGTATTCTGACTGAACTTTGTCTTCTGGCGTCACATACATTTAATTGTGTTTGGTCAGTGATAGCAGATGTGGGAAGTTCGGAATAGAGCAGGAAACGATCGATCATGTTTTGTTCTTGCGCTTTCCAGGCTTAGATTCCAGTTATAATGAGAAATACAGCTGTCAGTTCTAAAAGCGGCAAGTGGCATAGGTCCAAGAAAGCTTCTAGGATTTTGCAAGAGGACCGAGTCCTGTAGTAACATAGGGCATGCTTTTTTAAAAGGATTTTTCATTTTGGTCGTTATACAACTTTTTGGAACACTAAGGATTAAGCCAGTCTATTAGAGGTCCTCACAGACCAGCCACTTCAACCTTATCTCAATAATTTTAATAATATTTAAGGGACGTGGCTCTCCAATAGTTGTGCCATCAGCTGCATCCAAATTGTGTATATAGTTACTGTAGACTAGATAGAACGAATGCTGCTCTGTGGCACTTTTCTTTGATTCTTGACGGCTGTCTTATTTCTCATGTAATTCGCAGTCTAGCTCTTTTAGTAACCTGCCATTGTTGACTGTGTCACAAGCCCTTGAAGGTTGAGCACCAAGATTATATATAGATCTAAACCTGATTAATGAGTTTCTCAGTGATGTTTACTATGTACAATGTATTAAATATATAATATATAACCCATACCTAGGACCTTGTGTGACAAACAATATAGGCAACGAAATCTCGAGCGAATCTGTATTTCGGATGACCTTTCTAGGCAGGGTACGATCAGGCAGATTCTTCCCTATAAAGAACGCTTAGACATGCTCCTTGCCACATGCGCGTTAATACTAGAAGTGCTTAAAGATCCTGTCACAAGTTCACATCAAGTAAAATTTACACACTGATATGATTACTAACTGGACACTGCCTTATTAGTTAAGCATGTAGAAATGCTGCAGGATTTGCAAGGAGCATGAAGAGGAGGAAAAGCTGGTTCACCTCTTTTGTAATTGCATGGCGATAAGTGGGGAGAGACAACGATTTCTGGAAACTCTCTTTCAAGATAATCTGCAGCAGATCAAGAACTAGATAGCCTTTTTCAGTTTCTTAGAGAGGGCCTAATTGTTACAGGCCTATGTATGCTCTCTGACAGCTACTTCAACCTAACTCAAGCCAACCCATATGTACTTACATTCCGCCAATATCTAGGCTCCATACATTTTAATTAAACAACAAAGGAAGTGAAATTCTTTTTTTACGCAAAGATAAAAGTAAATCAAAATGTTAGTAGCTTCCTATCATTGCTAAAAATGATTGTAGTTGAGATTAAAAGTTTCGCTTTTGACACAACTGCTGTCAATTGAAAGATAGCATCATTCAAAGCCAAGAAGGGAGTCCCTTTGATTGAGTTTAACCTGTTGAGGATTATCGTAACGGTGTTGAATATGCAGTGAAAACAAAAACAAAAAATCGTTAAATTTAGTCTGCTTGGGCGACAAAAAAAAAAACTATCAAAGCAATGCAGCTGAACTCAACTAACGGTGGATTGGATGAGGGTTCATCAAAAGCAAAGTGACATATATTGATAGGTAACATGAAAGCCATATATATTCGTTTGACAAAGTTTTCACTGCATCGCGGGAGGGCGGGCATCAGATTGATTTTACTTTAATAGCGTCTAAATCGAAAAAAATTAAAAATGAATATTGATAGTTTGAAAGTATGCATAATTACATATTAAGCCCCAAAGAAGATCAACTATTTCGCCACCTGCTTTTCCAAAAAAAAAAAAATAAATAAATAAATAAATTTAAGTCGCGATAACCTCCAAAGAGATTTTAGGCCGAGCTTCACTTCGAGTTTGCGTCTTGCTTCTCTTAATTTTTCTTAATTTTTCCTACAAATTGGCGCCACGGTATCTACTTTTTTATGCCAACTCCGAACGGAGGATGAGTTTTTACTGAGAGCTTTTCATGGCAGAAATACACTCGGAGTGCTTGCCAATCACTACCGAGGGGCGACCCCACTTAGAAAAATGTTCTTCTAATAGAGAAAACTTGTTCATAAAATTTTGATGTTGTTTTTCCCGTGGCGTGAATCCAGGATCTTTGGTGTGGATGGCGGAGCACGCTACTATAACTGCACGGCGGCCGCGGCTTATTCTTATTCCAAATTAGAACTGCCCAAGTGGAGGGTGTAGTGTAGAGTTATCTACTTGTAACAAATATACTTGTTATATTTTAAATTTATTATTATTAGATTATTTATTTTTAATTATCAAAAAATGAAAATATTTTAAGTAATAAAAAATATATTTTAAAAAAATAAAGTTTAAATATATTAATGAAAATTAAATAGAAAATTATTAATTTCTATAATGGCGATCCTACGAACGGACCTACATTTATCTAAGTCTATATTTGATAAATGACACTTTGCGCATCATAAAACTACTGACCAATACAATACCGCAAATAGAAGTACAGCTAAGTGACGTGCTACCAAAGAAAATTTGGTTTAGTTGCCTGAACCAATTGCAGACTATCTCTGGTTTCAGTAAATATGTACACGATCTTGCCTCGAATCATCACATCATTGAAGACTTTTTGATATGACTTTCAAAGAAATTTAAAAAATTTAATTCAATGCGTTTTCATACAATATAAAGTGCTAATACTAAAAACTAAATTAAATTTTGTGAAAGTTACAAATATTTGATTTATAAAATCTATTACAAACAAAAATCCTAATTAACAAGATATATACTACTAAGAACATTGTGTTTATGCCATAATTTTAATCAAATTTAAAATACAAATTTTCATTATTGAAATGGCATCCTTTAGCAGTGATGAAGACTTAGTTCCAACGAATTATCATTAGGTACATTTAAAATGGATGTTATGGATGGATTGTTACAAACATTGAAATAAACGTTGACAATTTCTATTTGCAATACTAATGCCTACGATTTTGAGTCGCATTGTTATTCTTATGTGAGTCGAAATATCAGCCGAACATATTACAACTACAACTTATCCAACTTCTGATCTTGAAAGAGCACGGAGAAAATTATTTTGGAACAATAAATTTCTTCTATTCAAAATAACAACATACAAATCCAATATCAATTTATATTTTTAACTCCAGCATCTACATACCCTCAATTTTTGTTGAGCTATTTTGTTCAAAATTTCATATTTTTATTTTTTTTGAAAAATAGTACGTCTTTCAATAAGAGTGCGTTGTCTAAATCGTTCATTGAACCAATTTACAAACAAAATATTCAATTTATATTTTAATACAAATTATTGATAAAATTATTAAATATATACAAAAATGTAATTAATTTTTCTAAATTATAGTTTAATTAAGTACATTTGAATTATGTACACTTTTTCTCCAGTTTATATTCAAGAATATTTATCATCTACACATATAAGATATTTTACAACAACAGACATACATACCCCGCAATACAAATAAATTCATTTTCAATTCGGATGTAACACAACACACTACAAAAAAAAAAAGAAATAACTTAACATTTTTGAAATTAAACTAATTACTAGAGTCAATTTTAAAAAATCTTAAAATATTTTTTAAAATAGTTTTTAATGACATATTTCGCCAAATATCAATTCTTTCATATTGAAATTAAAATCATATAAAAAACTTAATATTAAAATCATTAACATAACATATCTCCCTCAAACGAATAAAGGAATCATCTTTTCATTCCTTACAAACAACTTGGATATACATTATGAAGAATACAAATATATATTGAATATATATTCTGCATAATGCAAGTTTTTAATTTTTGAGTGATTGTGCATACAAAGTTGCCCTCAAAGTTCAACCTCATTCTAGGTTCTTCAAACATATCGTTATAATTGAGAATATTTCATAAACAGCTTTTAAGATATTTGAAACGTTTAACAATATAGCAATAACACAATCAAATATTAATATACATAAGATATTAAAACAATAAATAAATAATAACAACGCCTACCAAAAATTAAAAGTAAAAATGAACTATCATGTAAATCGAATTGTCAAAAGATTGAGTACTTATATCAATACCAACGTAAACTTAACACAATTACATAAGCACTTTCTCAAAATTCTGACAATTTAAAAACAAAAAAATTACAATGTATTTACAACACAAAATTCAAATATTTTTCAAACTACAACACAAAATTCTTACAGTAATCCATATACACTGTTAATTAACCTTTGCTTGTTTAATGGTGTGCTCAGTTTATACTTATATTTAAGAATTCATGAGCTTAACACCGGCTTATAATAATTGAATTTCAATTATTATGTTTTCTAAGAGAAACTGAAAAGAAGAACCATTTACTGGCATATTGCGATGGAACCATTTCGAAAACCGCCAACGTAATCATCATCAGGCAATTTTGTAATGTTATCAAAGGTTTCACCGAGATTCGAACCGTGAATCACACGGTGAAACTGCAGTTGCCTTAACCACTAGGCTATCCTGCTGGTATTTGTTTTCATGGTTATTTTAGTTTTTCTCGTTTCTACACTAACAACACAATTGAGACATTTTGTCTCTATATTAATTTGCGTGCCATGTATATTTTTTTTTGTAAAATTCTTCTTCGCTGCGAATGAGAAGCTTTGTAAACTCGGGCTGAGTTTTACATATTTATATTTGTTTGTTTAATGGTGTGTTCATTTTATACTTATATTTAAGAAATCATGAGCTTAACACGGGCTTATAATAATTTAATATCAATTATTATGTTTTCTAAGAGAACTGAAAATAAAGAAACATTTACGGGCATATTGCGATGGAATGGAACCATTTAGATTACGTTTGCAGTTTTCGTAATGGGTCCTTCGCAATATGCCAGTAAATGTTACTTTCTTTTCAGTTTCTCTTAGAAAACATAATAATTGAAATTCAATTATTATAAGCCGGTGTTAAGCTCATGAATTCTTAAATATAACTGTAAATTAACATTAAAAAATAAAACCGTTTAATAAATTTTTCGTTTCACTGGAGGGGGAGTATATGTAGAGTTATTTACTTGTAACAAATATACTTGCTATATTTTAAATTTTTTATTATTAGATTATTTATTTTTAATTATCAAAAAATTTAAATATTTTAAGTCATCAAAAATATATTGAAAAAAAAAAAAATTAAGTTTAAATATATTAATCAAAATTAAATATAAAATGATTATTTTCTATAGTAGCATACTCGCAGTACCAGAGTATCGGTCGAAGCGAAATTTATGTCTAAAAAACTGCTTCTCCGTATGCTTTTCAAGCCGACATTGTTTTGATTGTTAGCAGTGTTTCCATAGAGAAACTGACGACAAAGAGACTGCTGCTAAAGTAACTGAAATTGGCCCTACAGTCTCTATAACTTGTATGATTATGCTGGAAAATACGAAAAGATTATGGATAAGGCTAGACAGCAACCTCACTTTATTGAGGCACTTTTGATGAGCCTTTGAATGTGCTGTGTACACAATAATGAATCTGAGTCTAGGGATGCGCGTACCTGCCAGTTATAAGAATCCAATAGCGAAATTTTTCTAAAGAACACTCAAAATGGTGAAGCAAAGGCTTCTCAAGACAGTCGCACAAATGTCCGGTTGTGCTATTACCGTAATGTAGTGGGCAGTGGAATTACTTTGAAAACTGAAGCTACGCGCTTATTCATAACGAAGTCTTGTATTAAAAGGCCGGAAACAAGAGTTTAGACTGAGCATATAACATTAACATCTTTTGAAAGCCTTTGGAGCTACACCTAGAGCTTCTAGGAAAGTGACGTTGACGTGGGTATGAGTTTGAAGTCGCAGTCCTATAGCTTCTGTGTTGGCATATGGTCTGAGCGCCAGGAGGCATGGTAGGGATTGGTGGTTAGCATTGCTGCTGTTCGGAATTCAGGAATTATAGGTCTTAAAACAGCAGAACAACTTCTTCGGCGAAGTTATGCTTTGTACGAGACATACAGACAAAAGCGTGACCATTTTAAGTACTTGAATTTTTTTCGGCAGACGCAGCAGTACCGGCCACTTTTACCGGGGTTAGGTTCAAAGCCTCCCTGGAAGAAGTGAACGAAGGACACCCCGCCGTAAGGACCCACTCCTGAAATTTTTTGAACGATCCGCGAGACATTGAGGATCTTTCTGAAGTGTCCAAAACCTTGAGTTCTTTAAATACGTTTAAACAATACCCTGCCTAAATATTATTTTTTTAAATAGAAAAATCAAACTTTTTATAGTAAGAATGCCGACGCGCCGCCGCCGGTATACAATAGTGCTTACGTCGTCGATAAAGTGATTGGCATAAACCTCTAGCTCGGCTTCAGCATAAAACATACCAGCCTTGTCCCCAATTTGTAGTAACAAATAAGAAGTAGCACGACGCGATACGAAGTCGGTTTGAATCACTTCGGATGTATATCGCGCCCTGTATTTATTGTTTTATTTTAAATTTTGATCACGAATTGATTCCTGGGTTATGTCCAAAGTTTATGCAACCCCATGGATTGACTTTGAACTGAAAAAAGTCTTCACAGTAGACGGTTGGTTCCATAGATTTATGCAAAGTAAGAGCACCCAATTTGTCTACTAAGGAGGTAAAAACTACGCAAACCTCACAACTCTTCGCTCAATAATCGAGGGAGTGGAAGAGACAATTGGGCGATCGGGCAGTTTTATCCATATATGACATGCAAAAGTGACTGTGAGCATACGTTTAGCAGACACTTAAGAAACACAGGTCTACCAAAAGTGTTCTTATAACGGATGGTCCGACTTCGCATGTCGATCTTGATATCTTGGTCTATTAAGAAAACTTTTCCCAGTATGATTTCATCACAAGCCTCTGCCACTATTAAATTGTGTAATACCTTGACATTTTAAATTGCGACTTCCCACGTTACTTCTAGAACCTTACCAAGAGCTTTGGTATCCACGCCAGTGGTCGTACACAATCTTGCTACATGCAATGGTCGTATCTTCTTGCTGATAAGATAATATTGAGTTATGGCCAGTACTTATATAAATTAGAGTAGAAAGGGTATCTGTCCAATTTTACACGTAAGAGTATTCCTAGGACCAGCCTGACATTATACGTTCAGACATAAACGGATACAATTGATCTTTACATAGAACATGCTCGAGCAAACGGGATCACTCCAACCCATATCCTCTAAGAGATCTGAACTGGCTAAAGTCGCATGCTTCTTTGCAACTCAGTCCTGCCACATCCTAAACTAATAGGATTTTTCGCGATTATAAAAAATACAAAAAAAAAAAACAGACCATAACAAAAAATTGGTCTGAAGATGGTATAACTCCGAAATTTTACAAGGGATGGCAGAAAATCGGGGTAATATTCTTACACCCTCTCGGTAACTTAATAAATCAAAATGATTAAGTTTAGTTCGGTTAGTTAATGAGTTGAAAAGTTATGAATAAAATATTAATATTATTATTATTGATAGCTTCTTCAGCCCAATCATATTCGAAAGAGACCTGTGCAAGGGAACCCGCCAGTTCAACCAAAAATAGTCTTTGTGAAGCAATATATCTTACTTTAACTTGATTTAAATTTTCCCAAATCGTTATCATCAATGTCGTCGTTCTGCTTGCTATTCTCCTACATGAAAAATACATTAACTGCTGGATTGGCGTTCCCAGTTGTATTGTTGGTAAGCAAAAATTGTACAAAAAGCTTGTCATATGCATGACATTTCATTGAGTGCAGTCACGGCACGCATTCGTGAATGAACAGACAAATGAGCTGGTGCCCAAACATTCTACGCATTTTCAGCCCATTTTACGCGATACGTCTTCTCTCATCTAACATAAATTTTTTTGTCATTGGCATTCACTGAAACTGTCGCGCAAATGTTGATTCGTGTATTGTGTGGCATACTTATTCTCGAGTTTGACTTGTTAAAACCACAGCATTGTTGCAATTATTGCATATAGTTGTGTGTTGTGTATTGTATATATTTTGATTATTTGATACTACTTCGAGATTGTTTTCGGGAACTTTTCGAGAACGTGCCCCAAAAGTCTTTTGTCTTCAGTCTCATATTGCTCGAGGTTATAACTACTCAAAATTTCAACGTGTGTTTCTCGCGTGATGAGCGTAAAGAAAAGGTTTGTTATAGATGTGATATAGACGAGTTGTCGAATTGTTATCGAAGTGTTATAACATTGGCTAAAACTGACTAGTCGCTTTACTATAGACGAGTTATCGTTTTTTTATCGAAAATTTATCGATTTTTTTCGAAAAAGTCTTAATTTTTTATCCACAGATGGTCGATATGACCTCAAAAAAATTTCGTTTTGTTATCGGAGTTTAACTATGCTGCTACAAGCGTGTTGTCGATTTACTATCGATTTGGAGTAATTGTTCTCATATCGAAAAGTTGTCGATTACATATCGAACAGCTATCGGTTATTTGTCAAAAAGTTATCGATATCTATTCAAAAAGTTATCTATTTATTTTTGCATTCTGATAAATTTTTTATCAGCGTGCTATCGATTTGTAAATGACACTCATCGGTTTGTTATGAATATAGATACTGATCAAGTTTCAATATAAAATCGATGACACGCCGATGCCCAGCCGATAAGAAACCAATAAGAAGATGGTATCCGTATAAATATCCAAATTTTAGTCTTATTATATCCTAAGTTGAAAACAAAAAAATTCTAAAAAATTGAACAAAAACCATGTTGGATATCAACTAGAGAACTTTAAGTCCTGAAAGGTCAGTGGAATTTTTTCTCGAATATTTATTTGAATCTCGGAACCATTTTGGAATTATAATAACTATAATATCAGAACTATTTTGGAAACATTTGGGTGTTCTTTTAAGATTAAGGCGACTATCTAGGGACTATTTGTGGTCGGCTCCCAGATAATTGACTATTTTTGTGATTATTGCGGGGTCTTTAAAAGATATTTCTTCGCGACTGCTTCGCTATTATCGAAGAAATTGTTTTGGGACATATGGATAGTGTTTCGGCACTTTCTTGAGTTGTTTTTGCAATCACTATCCATCGAGATTAGATGACAACGGCCAATGGCAAATCTATTTGTTATCAATGTTTATACATATCTTTTAATTAAAAAAAATCACTCAGGTGGCAACCTTTTAAAAACATCACATGCAACAACGCCTAAATACAAGATTTAACATTTCAAACTCCTTACAAGATAGTATCCGATTTTTTTTTTGGACCATTTTAGGATGGTATAAAAATAATAACAGGCATATTTTAAAATTTTTCGGGATAGATTGTCATAACGATCGTATATGAGCTATCTTCAAAAAATTTCGGGATATACTTTTCTGGATGGTTTCAAAATTATATCAAGGTTAACGTAAATATTTCAGGATGTTTCGAACAATACCTTGTGTATTTTGAAATAATTCCTGTGTATATCTATGGCTATTTCGCGATTGTTTCCGCATTGTTTATGGAATCTCTCTTGTTCCTTGGAACAGTGTTTGGTTTCTTTCTGGGCTGTCGCTAGATAACTTCGAAGAACTTTCTGGATAATTTCACACTATTTAAAGATTAACGGTACTATTTCATGACATTTTGGGATGGCTTTCTGTAAAGAAAAAAATCCGATGATAGTTTCGGGGGTGATTTTGTAACAACATTTAGTCTTTATCGTAACTAATTCCGTGGACGGAATAGTTCGATAATAGTTTCAGGGAAATTATATCTAGTATATATCATGACTACTTCGAGATTATTTCCGCATTATTTCTGAAATTATTCCCCTGTTCCTCAGTGCAGTTGTTTTTTAAGCCGTATGAACCTAAAATGAAGAGATGATAACTACCAGTGACAACGCCATTCAGCATAATTTTATTGAAATACAAAATAAAATCTCTTTCGGTTGGTATCCGTTGTGGTATAAATAATTTAATTAAAAAAAAATTCACTTAGGTGCCAACTTTGTATAAAAATTCCAAATAAAATAAAAGAAATAAATGCAGTGCGTGAACACCTGCAACGAGACTTCAGGCCCGGCTTCAATTCCATTTTGCGCCGTGCTTCTCTTAATTTTTCTTACAAATGGACCTGCATGTTTTACGCCCACTCAGAACAGCATCTGCAAGGTTCATGTCAGAAGTACACTCGGAGTGTTTGCCAAATCGCTTCCGAAGGTCGAACCCGCTTAGGAAAGTGTCTTCATTGAAAGTCCTTGTTTATAAATTTTTGTTATATACAAAATTCCATCCAAATTTTTCCAGCTCGTTCGGGGATAGTAGCAAAAAAAGTAGAATATAAATAATAAGATTAGGTGGCAACCCTATTTAAATATATTTGCAAAAGAGCAAAGTTAAAAACATATTTTGCGTTTTTTTATCTGGGTTATACTCTACAGAACCCTTACGTGGAATGCTCATCTGGATGCTATCTTAAACAAAGCAACAAGAGCTTTCTTCGCCTGTGCTCGACTCTTTGGCAAAGCGTAGACCAAAAATGTAATGTTGTATAAGTTACGGAGCCAAAAGTCACCTAAGCTTCCTTGTTTGTTCAGCATAGAGAATCGATTATTTTGAATTGGCATAACGGGTGCTGAAGCACTTAGTCTTTTAGTGAGAATACCCCCTACGATTTTGCAATGGAGAAAGGGGCAACACTTTTAGCACAAAGAATTCAAAATAAGAGATAAAGACCTGAAACACATCATACGAAAGTAATAGGAAAAGACATGAAAGATCCCGTATTGCAACAACGTGATGCAATGGAGAATCTCAAAAATTTTGAGATATCTATACTTACCCTAACTCAGAGGTATGGTTCATTGATGGATAAATATTTGATGACGGTAAAACGGGAGCTAGGGTCTAGGAACTGAGCGTCAAAGATTCGATAAAAATGGGTTGCGAGCCTACTATTCAGGAAATAATTCTTGAAATTGAAGTTCTGCGGTGCAGAATGTTTATGCAGAGTCTTGTGATCGAAGAATATCTTCATTTTGACAGAAAAAAAGGTAGCCATATGCGTCTTGCAGTCTCACACAATTATTTTAACCTAGTGGATGAAAGAATTGTAGTCCTAAATGATTTGGTTTTATTAGGTCGGGTTCCGAGGCATCAGGGACTTTAGCGTAATAAAGAGGCACACTTCCTAGCCAAGCGGGGCGCCAAGTTTTTTATACTCCCAGCAACGAGAGTATCAGAAAAACTGCGCAAACTACATACTATATTTGGGTGCTATACGGAACACTGTAATTTTCAATATGACCTAAGTAAGCTAAATCTAACGCATATATAAGTTATGCAGGTCCTTATGGTTCTTGCTTTCCTTAAATAATTAACACAACACCTTGCTTTAATACACTTTATTAAGCGACTCATTAGTTGACCGTGCAACTTCTCTGATAAAACTGAATTGCCCTCGAAAGGCAATGATGCCTCCTTAAATACCTTTCCTAATGCCATTCTGCTGCTGCTGTTATCATATGTAAAACGGTCGCACATTCAGTTGTTGTTGCTAGCGCATGTGATGCTATGATAAGTGCAAGTTGCTAGGTAAGTGCAAGCAGCGACGTCGCGCGATCAGTTTTATCGCTTCTCTTTATGCCTGCCTACGACCATCACGTTGCTATGGTAAGCAAGCGCAAGCAGTGACATTGTGCAGTGCGTTGCTGGGCTGGATATTAAACCTGCCGTTGCTATGATAGAACCACGCGCGATTACTTGTTCTACCGTTGGGTTGCATACCAAGCCCGTGCATATGATGTTGCTATGCTGTGATCGTATGCAGTGGGTTGTTGTTGGGCAAGCTCTGTTAGGCAAGCGATGGGCATTTGAGTTGGATTGTTGTTAGGCAAGCGATGATCATTTGTTGGTTTGTTTTGCTCTGCATCAATTGACCTTGCCATTTGACTTGGTTGCTAACTAGTTGTTTGAGGCTACGTAGAGAAGCTAGGCATATTGTTGACTTAGCAGAGATGTGCAATAGGCATCATAACTTAACTTATACATATGATGAATTTCATATCAAAGGCTGAAAAAAACGTACATTTTGAACCCGACCCCCTCATAATTTGATAAAATTATGCATGGGATTACATCTTACCCACCCAAACACAACCTCATTTTTAGAAATTGCATTTTCGAAAAATTGTGGGCGTGGCAAGGTATCGAAATTTCCGAAAATATTAGAAAAATGACGATAATAGGTACTTTTAAAGTGTGATTACTACGGAATGGCTTTACCGATTTCAAAGATCTTCATACGATTAAAAAGGTATTGAAATAAGCTTTCAAAAAAATACACTGTAAAAATTTTTAGTACACTGAAAAAAAAATTATTTTAAACCAAATTTAAAACTGAAAAAACACTTCAAAGATCAAGCGATTTTAAAAAATAAAATTTTATTTTAGAAAGGTCTATTTAATATATATAACATATCTGAAAACTAAAATGGGTTTTTTTTTTAATTTTTATACGTAAATGCATCTCTTGGTTACTTTCTCATATTTGGATATCACGCGTAAATTAATCAACCAATTTGAAAAATTTTTATACCGTTAGAAAGGTATTAAAATCACCTTTGAAAACATATACTGTAAAGATTCTATATTACACTGAAAAAAAAAATTTGTTTTCTACATTTTTTTTTCAAACTGGGAAAACACTTCAAAAACCAAGCGATTTAAAAAAAAATTTTTAGAAAGGCCGATTTAATATAAAAACTGGAACGGTGTTTTTTTTTTCTTTTAAAAAAATTTATAAGTAAAACCATCTCTTGTTAACTTTTTTTTTATTTTGCTATTATTTTGTGACAAAAATGGTACCTACCTATACTTTGGAAGTTATACAGATACTATGACTAAGTATTCTAATAGATTCGAACAAGAATCGTATTATCAAATTTTTCAGACACGTACAATAAATAGACATACACTTGATAAAGTTAATTTTTTATTTTTATTTATTTAGATTTAATATACAACTTTGCGCAGCTCATACTGCTGACTTTCGGAATATTTGCTTACTTACTAGTTTGTTCAGGTAAACTACGCCTGTCCATGCTAGAGCTTTTGACGTCCGAAAACTTTGTTCTATTTTTTTGTATATCTTTGCTAATTTTTATCAATTCATAAGATAAATCATGACCAAAAATGTCTTTAATTTCCTTAGATGTCATGGTGTTTGGTAATAGAGATAATATTTTTTTCTTATCCAAATTATTTGAGCAGTTTTCTATTTGATATTTCAAGTACTCCAAAATTTGTTCGTAGTAAGCTTTGATCTTCTTTAGGTCTTCTGATAAAGTTGACAGTGAACCACCTCCAAGTGAATCCGAAATACTTTGCGCAATTCGCTGTGTTTTTTTTTTTTTTTGCAGTATGAATCCCTTTCTAAATATTTTCGCTTCATTGGCGATGGATGGCTTCCAAGATGAGGAATAACATGCTTATTTATATTGTCGACGAGTTCGTTGCATTCGAGTGATTTAGTATAGCTGCTGCATGTTGGAACTTCCTTATATTCTTGATACAATTTACCGCTAGTCAAGATTTCTTGTGCCTCTTCACTTTCCGTTTCAGTAGAACGCTGATTATCAGCAATCTTGATAGCATCCTTAAGTTTAAAGCGACAACTTTCGCAAATACGGCAACGATGAATGTCGGAGACTGCTGGAAAATGCTCAGATATCAGCGCTGCTTCGTTTAAGCTAATGTTTCGAAGTTGAGAGGAACATTTTCTTGATAGCTGCACACATCTGTATTTATTAGTTGATTCCATATCAATGCCTAGTTTCGTTCTGGTCTGTGTCTATCCGTTGTGTTGTTTTTAATAGTCCATGGGTGCTGTGGCAAGTAATGTCAATCTATGTGTCCGTAGGTAACGTTAATATGCGTGTGTGTGTGCGCGGTATTGATACGTCCGAATTGTTACCTTTTCCAAGGGTTGTTTTTGTAGGTATCTAGACATACCGCTTGTTAGCTAAGCGGTAGGTTGAGGTAGGTAGATATCGGTGTTTTTTTCCGTTTGGTAAATTTTTCGTTTTTGCTTGTTCATTGTTACGTGTTTGGTTGCTGTACCTTCTGGCTTGTGCTGTTTTTTGTAAACTAGTTTTAAGGGTTCAAATATTTCGTCAGAGATAGTGTTGGTTTGTTCGTTTATTATCCTGCCGTCAAATGTTTTTAACTTGTATATCTCCATGTTCTCAAGTACATTGAGCCGCCGACCTTTTCCTTGTACGTGAAGTATTCGAGCCGTTGTTTTGATGTTAGCTGGGGGGCACCGCACTGGAATAAAAATTTTTTACAGTGTATTTTTTCAAAGGTGATTTTAATACCTTTCTAACGGTATAAAAATTTTTGAAATCGGTTGATTAGTTTACGCGTGATATCCAAATATGAGAAAGTAACCAAGAGATGCATTTACTTAAAAAAATTAAAAAAAAAAACCCCATTTTAGTTTTCAGATATGTTATATATATTAAATAGACCTTTCTAAAATAAAATTTTATTTTTCAAAATCGCTTGATCTTTGAAGTGTTTTTCAGTTTTAAATTTTATTTAAAAAAAAAATGTTTTTTCAGAGTACTAAATTATTTTACAGTATATTTTTTTGAAAGCTTATTTCAATACCTTTCTAATCGTAGGAAGATCTTTGAAATCGGTATAGCCATTCCGTAGTAATCACACTTTAAAAGTACCTATTATAGTCATTTTTCTAATATTTTCGGATATTTCGATACCTTGCCACGCCCACAATTTTTCGAAAATGCAATTTCTAAAAATGAGGTTGTGTTTGGGTGGGTAAGGTGTAACCCCATGCAAAATTTCATCAAATTCTGAGGGGGTCGGGTTCAACGCATATTGGATTTGATATGAAATTCATCATATGTAGCTTTTGCGAGCTGAAACGCTGGCTCGATTTCCCTGCGAATGCGTCGCTTTGGAAAGGCAGACAATTTTCCATGTAGGTAGTGTGAATGTTAAGCCCCTAGTGATGTGGAGTAAGAAGACTGAAGACTTAAATACATTTAAAGCCTACACATAGAGTAATAGGCTGAAAGTTCAAGCACACTTGGTCTAAATAACGCTTGGAGTGGATCGTGGTGTAATAATAATAAGAATAAGCTTTTTTTTAGTACTCATATTGACATATCTTATATAATTAAAAAAAATTGAAATAGGTGGCAACCTTTAAAAATATTCCAAGTGGCAGCATCTAGGAGATAACCCTTAGAATGTAGCAGTCGATTCGTTAAATGCAATTTAAAACAAGTTTGTAACTTTTTCGCTTTGCATACTAAATAAATATTTGTTTCACTCTATTTCGCTTATAGATTTAGATTCTAATACACCATACAAACATATGTACATATATGTGTTCTTAAATTACGAACACCCTGAATGTATATAAACACAGATTTTATTCAAATATCAGCCGCCAGTGACCAATTCAAATATTAACACACTACCAGGCAATGCTCTATACTACACAGAATTTGAGGATTTTCAGCATCCGAGAATGTGTTCATCGATATCACATTAAGTAAATATTGAATTTATCAACTCAATATTGCAATTTTAGCCAGCAACTTCAATGAACTGCACATACATTCATGGTACCCGTGGTATTTGAGAGGGTTGTTTGCTTTTTTATACCTTTCATGAACATGAATTGGTATATTAACTTTGGTCCGATGTTTGTAACGTTGAGAAATATAGAAGATAGACGCACCATTAAGTATACCGAATTGATCAGGACGACCAACTGAGTTGATATAGCCATGTCCGTCTGTCCGTCCGTCCGTCTGTCTGTTTGAACGCAAACTAGTCCCTCAAATTTTGAGATATCTCAATGAAATTCAGCACAAGAATATATTTTTGTATTATATTAGACATTTTTCGGATCCGGTAGGATCGGACCACTATAACATATATCTCCCAAACAACCGATCGTTCAGATAAGACGATTTTGGTCATTCCTGCCGAAATTTAGAAAGCATAAACGTGAAACTCGGTGATATCTTCTAATATATAAAATTCTTCTGTCACGGTTTTAGAGGCTCAACTACTCCGAAACGGCTGAACCGATTCTCATGAAATTTTGTAAGCATATTCGGTATGTCTGAGAATCAGCCAACGTCTACCTTTTTTTCGCTACGTGCTTAGGGTCTTGAGATCAAAACGTGGACCCGGGTACCCCTAGAATGTGTTTATACAATATGGATATCAAATGAAATCTGTGCTGAGTGATATAGTACAGGATAATTTCCATACAACTGGGAGGCTAGGGTCTCGAAATATAGTCCAAAATGTGGACCCGGGTACCCCTAGAATGTGTTTTTTCATTATGGGTATCAAATTGAAGCTGTTGATGTGTGCTATAATACAGAGTAAGTTTTACACCGCTGAGTAACTAGGGTCTCGAGATAAAAGCCAAAACATGGACCCGGATACCCCTAGAATGTGTGTGTATTATGGATATCAAATGAAAGCTGTTGCTGAGAGCTCTAAAGTTCATTGTGATATTCGATTTAGTCGCACCAACCTGGCAAAACTGATAAATATGCATGCGAAGTCGAAATAAAGAAAAGAATGAATAATACCTACATACCTATTTACATACGTTCTATTCGATGTGCCTGAAATTTCATATATAAATTTGCCTATTTCTGTATTTACGATTCTTTTTTCCGGGAAGTATACCAGAGACGGACTGGGAATGAGGTTAGGACTGGGACTGGGACTGAGACTGAGACTCGGAGTGGGACTGGGACTGAGACTCGGAATGGGACTGGAACAAAAGACATACCACCCTGTGGGGCTAGCAATAATAGATGAAGAAGAAGGAGAAAAACTTGAGAGAATATTCGGTTCAGTCGCAACAACCTGGCAAAACTGATAAATATGCATACGAAGCCGAAATAAAGACAAGAATTAATAATACCCACATACCTATTTATATACGTTCTATTCGATTTTCCTGAAATTTCATATATAAATTTACCTATTTTTGTATTTACGATTCTTTTTTCCGGGAAGTATAACAGAGACGGACTGGGAATGGGGTTAGGACTGGGACTGGGACTGAGACTGAGACTCGGAGTGGGACTGCGACTGAAATTCGGAATGGGACTGGAACAAAATACATACCACCCTGTGGGACTGGCAATAATAGATGAAGAAGAAGGAGAAAAACTTGAGAGAAGAGAAAAGAGAGAAAGAAACTGGGAAAGAGATAGAATGAGACGAAGATGGAGATGAAGCGAAAAAGACGGAGGGAGGATTGAATAAAAAGATTAGGAAAAAGTGTAGAGGGATAGGGCAGAGTTAGACGGAAAAAGCTTATTAAAATGTATGCAGATGGGCCAAAGTTAGGGCAGAACAACGTCTACCGGGTCTGTTAGTATACTTTAATATATCATAGAAAATATCCTGAATAAAATCACTTTGATCGGAGCTATATATAGTATATATCAAATAATAACGATCGTTCATATAGAAAGATTTTTGGCCATTTCTCCCTTAATTTCCAATATAAAAACGTTAAACTTGGTGATATATATTCTAATATATCTTAGAAGATTTCCGGAAAAAATCATTTCGATCGGAGCTATATATAATATATATCCCATACAACCGATCGTTCAGATAAGGGGGTTTTTTGCCATTTTTTATTTTATATTTATCTTAAAAATCGTTTATCTTATACATCCGATTATTTGGAGATTACGAACGGGATAAGATTGTTGTTCAGCCCCATTCATGAAAGGTATGAAGTCCCGTCCTTACTTGTTTTTTTTTTTGTGTTTTCCATTTCACCTTCACACACTGTGATTTTTCCAAAACAAAGCTCTGCTAGATGGCCAGTCTTCAAAGCGAAAAAAAACACAAAAAATACAACGAGCGAACATATTGCAGTCATCAACAATAACAACAAAAACAACACAACAAAGAAAAGCGAAACAATTCAAACTAGTGCAACATCGACTATTGCGAATAGCATTGCGGTTCGACTTGGTTGTGCGAGGCCACTTGAATTTCAATGAAATTCATAGCAACGACCATCAAGAAACAACAGCAATTGAATACTGCCACCTCCCTAACACTTGCTACACCTCCTTGCAACACACTTGATGCTCTAAACGCATGCACTTTATGTGGCAGTGTGCAAATCAATAGCAACAATAATACCATTTATGTAGTGTAAGTTTTGGCGAAAGCATTTGCACGGGAAGTCAATTGATGGAAGAGGCTGCGAGTTGCTGTTATTGTTTCGTATGTAGTTTCTAGCGGTTAACAGTGCATTATGAAGTTAAAGAAATAGTAAAAAATTATTTTGATGTGCAAAAGTGTCTGCTCAAGGTACGAGGTAATACAGAATGAAAGAAAAAATCAGTACACCGTAGCTTAATGTTAGAACAATGTTCGTGGTAGTATTTTTTATCGAAGTGTTCGTGACGAGTAATCGATTCGTTATCGATGAGGTGTAGACGAGCCATCGGTTTGTTATCGATATGTGATCAAAAAATTAACCACTTGTTGGCATTTTATTATTAAAATGTACCGATAACAGAAGTTACCAATCAGTTGTCGATTATTCTCATACCAGTTATTGGTTTGGTATCGATTTGTTATCCCGAAGCTATCGATTATGCAACGAAAAGTTGTCGATATGTGATGAAAAAAGTATCCAGTTTTTATAAATTTATCATCAAAAAGCTTTCGGGCTGTTATCGGTTAGTCAATTATAAAATATCGAAAATTTATCGATTTACAATTAAAAAAGTTATCAATATGTTTTAAAAAAGTAATCCAAAATTTATCGAAAAGTTAACAATTTGATATTTAAATGTTAGCAATTAATATTGTTATCTGCTTTTTATTGATTTGTTATAGACGACTCATCGGATCCGCATATTAACATGACTCTGCGATAAGCAGCCAATAATAAACCGATAAGTTTGGTTGAACTGTCCGGGTAACAAATGACACACATATACTGAATGTTTTCATAGTGATACCAGAATTTGGTTGGCGTCCAAACAGAAAACCCCAATAAGACACCAGCACTTATGATATTGGCGGCCACCGTGGTGTGATGGTAGCGTGCTCCACCTATCACACCGTATGCCCTGGGTTCACACCCCGGGCAAAGCAACATCACAATTTTAGAAATAAGGTTTTTCAATTAGAAGAAAATTTTTCTAAGCGGGGTCGCCCCTCGGCAGTGTTTGGCAAGCACTCCGGGTGTATTTCTGCCATGAAAACTCTCAGTAAAAATTCATCTGCCTTGCAGATGCCGTTCGGAATCGGCATCAAATATGTAGGTCCCGTCCGGCGAATTTGTGGGGAAAATCAAAAGGAGCACGACGCAAGTTGGAAGAGAAGCTCGGCCTTAGATCTCTTCGGAGGTTATCGCGCTTTGCATTTATTTATTTATTTTTACTTATGCTATAGAATAACTCCGTCCTCTTAAAAATTACTACCAGTTTTCTAGGTCCAACTTTAATTATTGGCTCGATATCTGGCAACACCACCGCCCCAAATAGAATGAGTATTGACCTTGCGATCGCAAGACACACACACAGAACGGGCTCCTACATCTACTGTTACTGATCACGTCTAGCTACATACTCATGTGACGCCAGGAGGCAGTGTCGAGTTAGTATGACCAACGTCAGCCGTAAGTTTTGTCTCTTTAAAGATAGGAGCAACTTTGTGAATTTTAAGTCGTAGAATTTTACCATGATCTTACCACCAAGCTGCTGTCTATGCCTTTGCTGCTTAATGGATCATATGCAACTCGTGTCACCTTTTGATTTATCCCAAACAAATAGGGAAGTCTACCGTCGATTCAGTGAGTGCTGCAGCCTCGTTTTCCAACTCGTCGGCCCTGTGATAGTCTAGAATGTTCAATGTGGTCCTAATAGATCGTTCTCGAGATGTTCGCACTTGTACCTTAATGGTGCTTGTTACCGGAACGTACCGGACCTAAAACCGGGAAAGGACCATGAACATAGATAACACTTTTCCAAACCTTCGAGGAGTATCTTTATCGCTACAACAACGTGGACCAGCGCAAAATTGATATTAAGTTGGATTTGGTTGCTTAATATCGGAAATTCACTACTGTGCTTTAGTAACGAATGCTGCTGATTCTGCGTGTACTAAATATTTTGTTGCTGTTGAGTCCCAATTTAGAGTTGAATGAAAACGCGCTAACGGTGAACGGAAATAACAAGCGAGCGGATATACTATATATATGTGAAAGTAAATATGTTAGTATAAAAGCATACGAGTAAAATTCCAGAAAAAATTGTGTGCGTCTTAATAGAAAATAAAGGAAGCAACTCTGATGATCGACTTACCTTTTAATAGGTCAAGGAATGCAACGCAATAACTCAAATGACACTCTATGGCCTAGAACAACTAAAGTTTAGCTAAATTTGGCGTCCAACGAAAAAAAAAAACTAAAATGGATTTGACTCAAGTTAGGTTTTGTAAAACTGGCTGGTTTGTGTGGTGCTCACACAGACTTAATGATACATAGTGTTAGCAAAAGTTTGCTCAACGATTAAGCTACAGTATAATATAACTCCTTCCTATTGGAAAATACTAGAAGCCTTTTGGGCCCTGGAGTCTTACCCTTGCGAGCGAAGGGCACAAGACAAAACGTGCGCATTTCCTTCTCTTGCCTGCACTTCCGACATCTGCTATATTTGACAAGATGTAATTGAAAAGAATATGACGCCAGAAGACAGTGTCCAGTCATCCATCATGAGCCTATCGTTCACTTTTATAATTTTGAAAGCCTATGATTGTAAGACATGCACATATTCTTCGGCACTTTGCAGCCCCGGGCTGGGTTCTATGCCTTTCCTGATTCGTGGATCATGTGCAGCTCTCACTTTCTGTTAATCTCGCGAAATCTGATTTTGATGGAGCCAGCTTCGCTCTTTCAGCTAACACATCCGCCTTGTCATTTCAATCTATCAGTGCTGTCGGTTTTATTTTAAGAGCTCTGGTTATGCAACAATTTTTTAAGGTATGTTCTTTGATTTGTGGCTGTCCACCAAATTAGGACGGCGTAACAATCACTTTTAATACCTGATTAAAAAGAGAAGGTGGTAGGCCACGCATACACGCCAGCATTATTTTATATGCATGAAGTACCGTCGGGGCTTTCTTTACTTCCTCCTTGAGTTTCCACGCCTTCCCCTACCACAAGCTTAGACCTGATCCAATTAGGGAAACCAAGACTAATCATGGCCAGTTCTTTTTTGTCCTAGCGCTTGCTGTCAACATGACATTATCTGCAACAGATATGTATATCCCAAACTGACCGATCCATCATAGGGCTAAAGAAGGCATTTTGCACTGATTTCTTGGACCCATACAGACGCTTTTGCCAAGTAATCTTATTGAAATTTAGCAGGATAAGTTATAGTGATAATGGTGGCCGCCTTAATGTGGTGGTAGCTCGACTTACCGCAACGTAGCTCCTGAGTTCAAGTTCTGGGCAAAGCAAAATCACAAAATTAAAAAAAATTTCGATTAGTAACAAGTGTTTCTAAGTAGGTCATTGCTGGGCAGTGGTTTTCACTTCCAGTATAATTCTGCTATGAGAAAGCTTCACAGTGATTCACCTGTCCTGCAGCTGTCTTTGGAGTCTACATAAAAGATGCAGGAGACCATCAATGGGTAGGAAAATTACAATGATGCTGGGCCTAAATATCACCGAAGTTAAATCCAAGTATTAATTTTTGCATGCAGTTAATATTCTTTTCACACATAAGCTGTTTTTCCAGAGGGAAGCTTGACATTATAAAACCTCGCAAGTTGCAAATTTTTTGTTGTGTCAATGTTTATATGCCTGCAGGATTGTGTTTATAGGCGGATAAAAGCAAAAGTTGAGGGACATACGAACAGCTGAGTTGTTGTCAAGGATTGAACGATTGAAAGGCTAAAATTTTTCGAAAAAAAATCTGTTTTTGCAGGACGCTACAAATGTGGTCTATGTATATTTATATGTCTATGTGTGTGTTTGTGTTTGTGTGTGTGTGTTTGTCTAATTTGAAATCCTATGTATAGGCAGCGTTTGGTAGTTCAATGATTTAACAGCGCTTCGCGTTGCTGCTGCTGGGATTTATTGAATATTTTATACATTGAAAAGGTGTGCGCTGCTGCACTCTGCTCTCAAGTTCGCGTGTTCAATTGCCGTTTTGTGCGATTTTATGCCGTTACCACAAATGCAAACAAAATAGTTTGAGCGTATTTTCATTTTGCAATCAAAGAGATATGCACACAGACCTCACACATACTTACATAGTCGTGTTTGTGTTTATTAAGTTAAGTCAGTTTTTCGGTAGATTGAATTTAGAAAAAACTAAAAATTAAAAATAAAGGCCAAACATAATTTTTCACTGGATACATCTACAAGTGTTGGGGTGGGCTTTGATAGGGGCTCTAAGACTAAGAGAATCCAACGAATACGGGCAAGCGACGATGTTAGATGACATGACGATTAAACGGAATCACAACTCACCTAACGTCCTACACCGACCACAACATGGCGATTTTTGACTTCGCAATGCAGAAACACCAAGGAATGGAAGGAAGGCCTAGACTGTGGTGGTGACATTAAAATTCACACAGACGACTCAAAATTGGGAAACAGAACTTGAAGTGGAATGTACGCAAAGTATATGTAGGCAAATGGAAGTACGATTCCAGACATCAATAGTTTTCATAGAAAACCAGGCAGCCTTAAAGGTATAAGAATCCATTGTGATAAAGTTTGAGCCTCGTTTTCGACCCTCGTTAACGTCCATTAACCACCTAAATGTAACTCTATCGGTGTCCAAGGGTACAGCTTTCAATGGCAAAGAACTTGCAGTTGTGAAGGTCAGGAAAAATTCCAAAATAGGCATAACCGAGGTGGACAGCTTTGCACAACCACCGCTGAGTTATCCCTGAAGAAAATCGAGACCATAAGATTGGGGCAGCGGACTTTCTGTGAAACAATAGGTATGATTGCGGGGTCTCAAGATTTTAATGGCCTTTTTTGGATGAGAAAGGAATTAGCAAAGCAAGTGAGAGTACTTACGGTTGTCTTCACAGGTCATTGCGCTATTGCATCAATGCTAAGATGGTAGCGCAGAGCGAGTTTTACAAGACTGACACGATGTAGAGAAAGAAAATGTTCAAGACTGCAAAAAATACGACTCAGATTTCTGGGCGCACAGTTTTTTGCTAGTTCGGCAGAGGTTGGGAACGTTTAACTTACACTTCTACAAAAGATTCATTAGAGAAAGCAAGTGGGGCGGAGAAACAGTAGGAAGTAAGCTAGCAACACGAGTGTGCCCCCACCCGACATTAAAAATGGAAAAAATTTCTTCGAGTGGAAGTGTTGGAAATTCCCATGCACGCCCACTTAACCCAACCTAGCCTAACCTAAGGCAATTGTTTTTCAGCGGTTTTATGCATCTTTTTCCATATAAGGTTAGGTTGGGTTAAGTGGGCGTGCATGGGAATTCCCCACACTTCCATACGGAGACATTTGTGTCCATTGTGAGTGTCCTCAGTAAGTACAGGGTGGCGACAAATCCGTTTAGCCCCATTACCTCTTAGTGGTCGTCAACGAACCACTTGGTTTCCCTGATGAACCCAAGAAGAAGCGAGGCGGTGTCGAAGAAGCGTGAGCCCAGAAATCTAAGCTTTCTTCTTTGAAGCGCCGGGCATCGGAAGAGAAAGTGGTAGATCGACTCCTCTTCCTCCTCATCCTGAGTCCTTCTCTAGAGGGAGCTTGTTGGTATTCGCCACCGTCGGAGCATTTGTGCGATATCACAATTACCCGTCATGACACCCGAAAGTATCCTCATCGCAGATTTGTTCAGTTTGAGAAGGAAGGTGGTACCTTTTCTATCCAAGCATGGCCATAAGGACCTTGAGATTTTGCAGTCAACCCTATTGGTCCATAGCAAGTCCCTTGCGCCGTTCTCATATTCGTCGATTCTCCCTAGGAGATAACTCAGCGGCAGTCGGACGGAGCTGTCCACCTCACTTATGTCTAAGTCGGAACCTTTCCTAGCCATCTCATCCGCGAGCTCTTACCCTTCAATGCCGCCGTACCCATGGACCCAGCAAAGGGAGACATTGAGATGCATTATAGAAGCCAGATAGGCTCTACACCTTCGCACGATGTCCGATTTTATCATGTTAAACTCTAATACTCTTAAGGCGTCTTGGTTGTCAACAAAGATTGTTACGTCGGTGTTGGAGACCGCACTATCTTGGATAAGTTTTGCCGCTCTGTCTATGGCATAGACCTTGAAATACACTGCATGCGTCCGGTCGTCGGAATGATTGGCTTAGGTGTAGGTGTGTTGAGTACATCCCAGCTCCAGTTCCCTTTTCCATTTTCGAGCCGTCGGTGTATATTGTGATGGCCACACCCTTATCTAAGTCTACCACCCATTCCTCCCTTGAAGGATATCGTATGTTCTGTATCTGGAAGTCCAAACCCCTGTGATGTGGTCTGTTTTGGATGTTAGGTCGGTTATTATTCCGTTTAATTGTCCACTCGTCATGTCGTCCAGAATCGTCGCGTATCCGTGCTTAGCTGTTTTCCACATGTTGTATTCTCTTTATCGTAGAGCTCCTCTAGCGGCTAATCTCTGCAAGAATACTTGTAGAGGCGTCAAGTAAAAGATTACATTTAGCGCTTCCTGAGGTGCCTTGCTTACGGCGCTTGACATTCCTAGGCATGCCAGCCTTTGTACCTTCCCGATCCTCTGTTGATTACTCTTTTTGTGCGTTGTTGATTACTCTTTTTAGCGCCTTCCACCAGACTAGGGTTCCATATGTTAGTATGTAGTAGTACATGTGGTGCCAGTCCCCAGTTTCACCCAAAAGCCCTTTTGCAGGCGTAGTATGTATAAATATAAGTATAGATATAAATATAGAGCTTTTTTCCGGCTTAACTTGGAACCGAGTATAATTCCAAGATATACCGCTTCCGAAGGTAGGCTTAACGTTGTGCCGTTTAGCCTCGGTAAGTTAAAGGAGGGTATCTTTGTCTTTGTCGTGAACAGGAAAAGTTCGGTTTTTGTTGGGTTTACCCCCAGCCTATTTTGCCCTGCCCATCCTGAAATGTCGCAAAGTGCCGATTCCATGAGTTCGCTGATATTTGCCAAGAATTTGTCCGTAATCAGAATCACTAAGTCATCGGCGTACGCAACTACCTTTCTTCCTTTTCTCCTACAGATTTCAAGAATTTCGTTGACCACTAGTATCCAGAGAAGAGGCGATAGCACCCCGCCTTGGGGGTGCCTCTGCTGGTCAGTTTGCCAATAGAACCAGTCCTTAAAGTCGCGTTGACAACTCTACACCTAAGGGTTCCATATCGTGTAAGAGTCTTGCAGATGGCCTCTGTCTGCACGTTGTTGAAAGTGCGCTCAATATCGAGAAAAGCTGGTAGCGTGTACTCCTTAAGGTTAGGTTAGTTCTCGATGGCACTGACTGTCTCATGGAGGACATTTTAAACTGATTTGCCTTTTTGGTATGCGTGCTGGGCTGCATCCATCTGCCAGATATTGGCACTTCTTCTAATATGTAGATCGATAAGTCTCTCCAGTGTTTTAAGGACAACGGCGGAGATGCCTATTGGTCTATAGTCTCTGGCTTCCGAGTGGTAAAGTGTTCCTGCTTTAGGAATGAAAACCACCCCTAAATTTTTCCAGGCTTCAGGTTAGTACCCATGTTGCAGGCATCTTGGGAAGATGCCGTGTAGATGTGGTATCAATTTGTCACAAGCGGCTTGTAACATAGCCGTCACATAATCCAGTCCCTCAGATTTGTAAGGTTCGAATGATTTTATAGCCCATGATATTTTATCCCGGTCAACGATGTCCGTGACGTCGGTTTCCGGAGGGTATGCGCGGTTTTCTGGCATCGTCGTACATGTCGTATCCATGCATCCCGGAAAATTGTGTCTCTATCAAGAACTCTATAGGTTCCTGACAGGAGACGGTCCATGAGCCATCAGACCGTACCTTTTGCTACTAGGGGCTGAACTAGATCCAGATAGTATTTTGCTAAGTCTTGATGCCTCATTTGTTGTCGCCAAGTTCTCACAATATTATTCCCATGATATCCTATTTGCCTTCCTGATGCAGCTTTTTTATTCGTTAAAGATACATCTGTAGGCATCCCAGTCCTCTTCCAGCCGGCTGTGTTTGGCTTTGTTGAAGAGTTTTCTTGTTGTTGATCTGAGTTGGCTTAGCTTTGTGTTCCACAATGTAGTCCTCGGTTTTGTCCGTGGTCTAGCAAAAGGAGAACAGAGGGCAAAAGTGTTTGTCAATATCATTGTCGGTCGGTTTACGGCTCTGTCTATATTATTAGCCCCCGTCTGACTTCCATTTCCGAGGATGACAGTGTGGGAGATACGACTTCAGAATATTTATTCCAGTCAATTTTTCTGAATGATGAAGAATATCCTACTGTAGCCCGAAAAAGAGCATGTGTCTGACAAGCTCCAGTCATCGATTTTTACAGTGTGAGAGCCTGTGGGCAGGGTGATATCTATGGCTTCCTCTCTAATTCTATTCCTGAACGTTGGTTGGTTGCTTTTGTTGCATAAATTTAGGTTAGTAGTAAGTAAGTAGTCAAAGATGGACTCACCTCTTGCATTTGTGTCGCTACTCCCCCATAGCTCAAGATGTCCGTTGGCGTCGCAGCTAATACAAGGTCCATCCCATTCGTTTTCGCGAACTCCACGAGTTTTCGGACAGGTGTCGGTGGTGGTGTGTCCCCCTCGTACGGGAGGTATGCGGACGATAGCAGCAGCTTGCGCCCCTGCTTTTGTTTGCACACTACAGTGACGAGGTCTCCGTTGTAGTGCTGTGTAGAGACAAATAGATTTATATTTTTCTTAGCTACTATGCATGCTCTAATTTTACCCTCTTTTTGGTGCATGTAGACGGTAGCCGTCCACCCTAATCCGCAAACCCTGTCCCTAAATAGCCAGGGTTCTTGGATTAGAGCTATGTCCACCCCGTTTTCTTCCATGAGGTCGAGCGAGGCGGAAGCTGAGTGGTGTAAATTAATCTGCACCACCGCGAGCTTCTCCCTTTGCGGAATCTGGCCCATTAACCATCACAAAAATTTTATGGGAGCCCAGCCCAAACCTAACGATCCCATTAGGCTTCTTTATGGCTTGCAGCGACGTTTGATCAATTGCGATCAGTAGGTCGCTGCCCGCCCTTGCCTTGGAGGGAGTGATAGAGACCACCTGCCACTGGTCTTCCCTTAGCTCCTTGTTCTGCTTGCCCAGTAGTTTCAGTGTGGATTCCGTTGCCATTACTGGAGGTGGTATCCACACTGAGTCCATCGGACGGAGCGGTAAACTGGAGCGAGGGATCTGCCTTCGTTAGGGATGTGTGTACCACATGCCGCCCCTAACATGGGAACATGGGAAAACAGTCGCCCACTCGTAACCGTTAAGGCAAAAGCAGCAGTTCTTGGTTACCTCCCCACGAAGTTCGAACCGTAGGGGCGGAGAATACCGAAGCATCTCCTTTTGTATGTTCAGCGCCTCGTGGAAGCGGCGTAATCCACCGCACCGCGACAAGGTACCTGTCACAGTGGAGGAACAGTTGCCTTAAATCAGAAATATTTTCAGCTGATTACGATTTCCGCTTAATTATACAAAAAGTCCTTAAGCTATAGAACCGCACTCTAAAAAAAAATATTTTAAAAACTCTTAGTTTTTTTCGGTTTAAAAAACTCGGTGAAACAAATTTTACTATTCTTTCTATGAAATCATAAGTAGCTTTTCCATTGCCACCTAGATTATACTTTTCATTATCATGCAAAGCTCAAGGTCAAGCAAAATTAGAAAATGTGCTGCCGAAATTGATGTTGCGCCATTTTTCATAAGAGACACATACTTACAACTTCTACACATTCATTTCTTTCTTTGTGCACCTTAATATATGAACATATGTATGTATGTATGTAAAAAATCCTACAAATGAAGCACATTATGATTGAGTGTTTGAGTGAGTATGTATCAATCTGTTTGCATGCATTCGTATGCGTATTTTTTGTGTATTTATGTATGTACATATGTGTTTGCATACGAGTAGTTGGTATATCTTTGAATGTTCATAAACTCATATCTATGTATGTTACTGCTCCAATGATTGCCATAATACACTACAACCCGCGATGGGGGTGAGTGTTGATGCAGAAGGGGAAAGTTCATATTTCACAAGTTTGGCTATATGTTCCTTATGTAGCTTTTATACTCGCATATAAACAAATATATAAGCATGCAATTATACCCCGCAGGCAATTTAGCTTTAAACGAGCTATAGAAGAATAGAATACAACAAAAGTCACATATCAAATATCAACAGAAATCAGCTGTTATATCAATCAATCATGTTAGCAACTGCCGGTAATGCAGTGTTAGTTCTAATCAAATATTCATAATAGTGCCGTGGTACAAAGAGATTTCTCTTATTCGTTTAAGTCGTTTATTTTTAATAAAATATAGCTAAACGAAAGCACTACGATCAATAATGCCAAAAGCTCGCTAATAACACGGAACTCCATCTTTACAACCAAAACTTCATTTATAGATTTGGATTCCAAATAATAGCGAAAAAGGGGCCTGTACATAAAAACAGCAATTAGAAATAATATATAAGATTACTAACAGACCCGGCAGACTTTGCTCTGCCCAAAATTTGGCCTACCTGCATACATTTTAAAAAGCTTTTTCCGTCTAACTCTGCACTCCCCCTCTTCACTTTTTCCTAAACCTTTTACTCACTCCTCTCTCCGTCTTTTTCGCTTCATCTATCTCTATCTTTGTCTCATTCTATCTCTCTCTCAGTCTATCTCTTTAGTTCCAGTTCCAGTCCCAGTCCCAGTCCCAGTCCCAGTCCTAGTCCTAGTCTCAATCCCAGTCCGTCTCTGGTCGGATCGTAAGGATGGTAAACACTAATATAGGCAAATTTATATACCAAATTTCAGGCAAATCAAATAGAACGTATGTAAATAGGTATATGGGTATTATTAATTCATGTCTCAATTTCGGCTTCGCATGCATTATTATCAGTTTTGCCAGGTTGATGCGACTAAATCGAATATCACAATGAAAATTGCTTTAAAGCTCTCAGCAACAGCTTTCATTTGATATCCATATTACCTACACATTCTAGGGGTATCGGGGTCCACGTTTCGGCCTATATATCGAGACCCTAGTCACCCAGCGGTATGAAAATTATCCTCTACTAAAGCACTCATCAACGGCTTTCATTTGTTATCCATATTCTATAACCACATCCTAGGGGTACTCGGCGCCACGTTTCAACAAAATCGACTGACGCATCTCTTCAAACACCGGCGACCAACTAACACACATTTTAGCCTTTCCTTCTATATATATAGATTTTTATTTTTCACACTTCACTATAATATTAAAACGAAATGCAGATATTCATTGCTTTTGTAATTATGCTTAAAAATTGCATATGGAACAACTAAAGACTCTCCTGAATTAACAAAAATGTCATAGTACCTCTAAATCGCGGGCCCCCTCAGAAACCCCCACCCTCTCTGCGGGCCTGGTGATGTGCTATACTTGATACCATACGCTATAATATTTTTTATTGATAAGCAGGTTGTTTAATTAAACACCAAGCAATTACACTGAAGTATATCCGCACTACCTAAAATATGAGTGCCGCTGCGTATACGTAACATTTTAATATTACGTATAAACATTTAAAAAAAATTGCAACAAAATAATATTGAGAATATAAACTGAGATATAACCTATCATATATTTCAAATTAGATCAAACTACACACGAGGTGCAAATTCAAAATCGGTTCAGTAGTTTAGGAGTCCATCGCGACCAAACATAGTGGCACGTGATTTTTAGGTATAAAAATTGCTACGATGATAACTTTTTTTTTTGTACAGCACCTCATCCATGCCGAGCGCCCTCAGTAATTCAAGGATATTATTTGTCTTCCTTAAGCTTTCCTTAAGCGTGTGTACCTGTTCTTCAAATTAAATGTAGCATTTTAAAAGAAAAGTGAAGCCTGAAGCCTCATCCGTAAGTTCTTTGCTTGCTAGGTGTCCCCCAGAAGATCGACTGTCAAGTTATTGCTACGTGGTACGAGATAGCGCTGTTAAATTTGCCTATCATAATTTCCTTTTGCCTTTTTTAATTTTAGTGATCTAGCAACTAATAACTAATAATTGGGAAAAATAATAAAACAAAAAAAATATTTTATTTAATAATTTGGGAAAAATTTAAACAACGTGACATCAGGACGGACAAGGCGACAGCTGTTTCGATTATACCTTGTAAATCTCTTCAAAGCCTTTTCTCCCGGGAGTGGGAGTCGAACTCGCACCCCTCCCACTCCCGGGAGAAAAGGCTTTGAAGAGATTTACAAGGTATAATCGAAACAGCTGTCGCCTTGTCCGTCCTGATGTCACGTTGTTTAAATTTTTCCCAAATTATTAAATAAATTATAAAAAATTAAAAAAAAAATTGCTTCAAATAAATGTTTTCATACATTTAAAAAAAAAAAAGCAATATGGGCAATCCCCGATTATTAAAAATCAAAAAAAATATTATTGAGCATAAAGGAGTAATTAAACATAATAAGACATATTACCATTGTTTTAAAATTCCAACAATCAAATAATCAAATACAATCAAATAAATGAAATTAATCAGATAACTAAAACTAAAGGAGTAAGTTAAATTAATCAAATAAATAAAATTTATCAAATAAGTTATGAAAAAAAAAAAACAAAAACTAATTGATCGAATAGTAAAACTTTGCTTGATTACTTTAAAATAAATAAGAAATGAAAATTAATCAAATAACCAAAATTAATCAAAAGATTGAAGCTAGTCAAAAAAGTGGAATCAATCAAATTATTAAAATAAATAATTTAAATGTATCCAATGATTACAATTGATCAAATATCTAATATGTATGACATCATTTAAATAAACCAAAAAAACTTAATTAATCAAGTTTTGAAAACTACTCGAATAACTAAATTAAATAAAAAATTTGAGTTTATCAAGCAATGAAAATCGATCAAGTATTAAAAATTAACCCAATAATAATAAAAATTAATCAAATAACCAGATTTATTCAAAACAAGTAAGGAAGGCTAAGTTCGGGTGTAACCGAACATTACATACTTAGCTGAGAGCTTTGGGACAAAATTAGGAAAATCACCATGTAGGAAAATGAACCTAGAGTAACCGTGGAATGTGTTTGTATGACATGGGTATCAAATGGAAGGTATTAGAGAGTATTTTAAAAGGGAGTTGGCCATAGTTCTATAGGTTGACGCCTTTTCGAGATATCGCCATAAAGGTGGACCAGGGGTGACTCTGGAATGTGCTTGTACGATATGGGTATGAAATGAATGGTGTTAATGAGTATTTTAAAAGGGAGTGGCCCTTAGTTGTATATGTGTAGGCGTTTTCGAGATATCGACCATCTGTCGGGTACCGCTAATTTATTTATATATGTAATACCACGAACAGTATTCCTGCCATGATTCCAAGGGCTTTTGATTTGATAACGGTTGGTTGTACAGGTATCGAGATAGATATAGACTTCCATACATCAAATTCATCAGTGTCGAAAAAAAAATTTGATTGAACCATGTCCACCCGTCCGTCCGTCCGTGTGCCCGTTAACACGATAACTTGATTAAATTTTGAGGTAACTTAACGAAATTCGGTATTAAGTTCCTGGGCACTCATCTCAGATCGCTCTTTTAAATGAATTTTTCGATATCGAAAATTTCGAAAAACAGAAAAAATGCAATACTTCATTACCAAAGACGGATAAAGTGATGAAACTTGGTAGGTGAGTTGAACTTACGACGCAGAATAGAAAATTAGTAAAATTTTGGACAACGGGAGTGGCACCGCCCACTTTTAAAAGAAGGTAATTTAAAAGTTTTGTCAGCTGTAATTTGGAATTCGTTGAAGATATCATGACGAAATTTGGCAGTAACGTTACTCTTATTACTATATGTATGCTTAATAAAAATTAGAAAAATCGTAGAACGAGCACGCCCACTTTAAAAAAAATGTTTTTTTAAAGTCAAATTTTAACAAAAAATTTCATATCTTTACAGTATATAAGTAGATTATGTCAACATTCGACTCCAGTAATGATATGGTGCAATAAAATACAAAATAAAAGAAAATTTCAAAATGGGCGTGGCCCTTCCCTTTTTCGTTTAATTTTGTCTAGGACACTTTTAATGCGATAAGTCGAACAAAAATTTACCTATCCTTGTGAAATTTGGTTGGGGCTTAGACTCTAGGACGATAACTGTTGTCTGTGAAAAAAGGCGAAATCGGTTGAAGCCACGCCCAGCTTTTATACACAGTCGACCGTCTGTCCTTCCGCGCGGCCGTTAACACGATAACTTGATCAAAAATCAACATATCTTCGCTAAACTCAGTTCGCGTACTTATTTGAACTCGCTTTATCTTGGTATAAAAAATGGCAGAAATCCGACTATGTCCACGTCCACTTTTTCGATATCGAAAATTACGAAAAATGAAAAAATGCCATAATTTTATACCAAATAGGAAAAAAGGGATCAAACATGGTAATTGGATTGGTTTATTAACGCAAAATATAACTTTAAAAAAAAACTTTGTAAAATGGGTGTGACACCTAAAAGAAAATGGAAAAGTTCTGCAAGGCGAAATCAAAAGCCCTTGGAATCTTGGCAGGAATACTGTTCCTGGTTTACATATATAAACCTTTATGGCGTTATCAGGAAAAGGCGTCCGCCTATACAACTAAGTGCCACGCCCTTTTAAAATACTCATTAAACCTTTAATTTGATACACATGTCATACAAACACATTCCAGGGTTACCCTAGGTTCATTTTCCTACATCGTGATTTTCCCTTATTTTGTCTCTAAAGCTCTCAGCATAGTATGTAAAGTTCGGTGATATCTGAACTTAGCCTTCCTTAATAGTTTCTACTTAATATGGCACCCATTTTACAAAATTTTTCTAAAGTTATATTTAGCGTATTTGGTATAGGATTATGCCATTTTTTTGATTTTTTGAAAGTTTCGATATCGGAAAATTGGGATGGTCATTGTCGGATTTCGCCCACTTTTAATACCAAGATGAAGTGAGTTCAGATAAATACGTGAACTAAGTTTAGTAAAGATACATCGATTTCTGCTCAAGTTATCGTGTTAACAGCCGAGCGGAAGGACGGACGGTCGACTGTGTATAAAAACTGAGCGTGGCTTCAACTGATTTCACCCATTTTTACAGAAACCAGTTATCGTCACAGAAGCTATGCCCTTACCAAATTTCACAAGGATTGGTGAATTTTTGTTCGACTTATCGCATTAAAAATGTTCTAGACAAATTACAATGATAAATTTTGAAATTTCCTTTTATTTTTGTATTTTGTTGCATCACATCTGGAGTCGAATATTGACATAATTTTCTTATATACTATACTATAACGACTGCCAAATTACAGCCTTAAAAACTTGTAATTTACCACCTATTTTTTACTGGTTTTATATTCTGCGTCATAAGGTCAACCCACCTGCCAAGTTTCATCGCTTTATCCATGTTTGGTAATGAATTATCGCACTTTCTCGATTTTTCGAAATTTCGATATCGAAAAAGTGGGTGTGCTCTCACTGAATGCGCTCCAAATGGATACAAATTTCTTTGAGTGGAAGTTCGAGGGCACCTGCGCATACCCTCTTAATCTAACCTATCTAAAATTGATTGACATACCGTTAGAAATATATTGACTTATTAAAAATCATTTTCAAAATGTTATCGTTATTTTCCACAAAGTTATCGGTATCCAAAAAAGGTAGCTTGTTATCAAAGGTTATAGATTTCGTATAGAAAAGTTATGGAATAAGTATGCCAAGGATTCGGTCGGTGCCCGTGACAGATTTCACGCGGTAAAGAGTCTTAAAAGACTTATCTTTTAGAAAGAGGTAGCATTTAGCATTGATAATCGATGGAGAGAGGAGCTTCGATTTTTCAAAGTTAAGTACAGGTATAGGTAGGCCACCACCCTGAGGCGTCCCTTGTTATATTCTTCTGTGTATACGTGGTTTATGTTTTTGCAATACACCGACGCTTGCCGGCCACGTAGAAAATATACTGTCCAACTTTTGTGATTGGATGGAAGGGTAACATATGTTTTTGATAAATCTAGAGAAATTTTTTTTTTGATCACCCTTATCACTCGTAAGCCTGTCGCCCAATTCACTGCATCTTTAGTGCGGAAGCGAGGTTCCACTTCGAAAGTATAAGCACGACTAACGAGCTCTTAAAGATGTGGGCGCCTAGAAGAATGTTTTCTCTTTTTTCTCCCATACATAAGTAAACTTTGCATCGTACTTACTGCCTTCGTAGACTTCGGATTTGATATGCCTTCTTCCCAGAGTAAAGTCCAATAAAATTTCTTACCTGGCCGTACATTAACATCATTGCCTTTGTTTGGAAAATTCACTGACAAAATCATATTATTGCAACGTATTGGCAGCTGAATCAAGTGAATTGCGAAAATATGGCAAAGAAGAAATATAAAAATATTTGCGCACTTTTCATTTCGAAATGTATATATGATATGAAAATAAGAAATAAAAACGAATACGAAGTATTATAAGAATGTCTTTTTGCAGATATTTTGGTGTACGATTGTATTCAGATGCGTATCAAGCTCGTACGCTTAAACGTACACCCATACATGCATATAAACTGAAATATCGTGTGAATACATTTCTCTTCTTCGATTCATTTCTATGCATCAATACACTGAAAGAAATGGTGCTAGTAAAATCAACAAATCGATTCTGTTGTTCTTGACTTAACGGAGATTCGGTGAAATTGATCGAATTATGGTTAATTCGACCGAGTTCTTTGTCAAACGAACAAATTACTTTAGTCATTTCAACAGAAGAGAAATTGTCGCTCTTAAGTTAACAAAATTCTGTAAAATTGACAGATTCCTGGTCAATCTAACTGATTTTTCTGGTAACACAACTGATCTTACAGGTCATTTCAACGGCGATCAACTGTCAATACATGAGCAAATTTCAAAGAGAATTTAAGCTCACTGCGCTCTCTACTTTGTAGTTATGACGATGGTGCCACTTGTTAAAAAAAAAACACCATAATAAGAAAACCATCAAATCGAAAATCACACAAAATGGGAAAACAACAAAAAACTAATTTTTCAGATATCAATACAAAACGAACAAGTAAGGAAGGCTAAGTTCGGGTGTAACCGAACATTACATACTCAGTTGAGAGCTGTGGAGACAAAGTAAGGGTAAATCACTATGTTGTAAAAAGAACCTAGGGTAACCCTGGAATGTGTTTGTATGCCATGTGTATTAAATGGAAGGTATTAAAGAGTATTTTAAGAGGAAGTGGACCATAGTTCTATAGATGGACGCCATTTAGGGATATCGCCATAAAGGTGGACCAGGCCTGACTCTAGAATTTGTGTGTACGATATGGGTATCAAATGAAATGTGTTAATGATAATATTAAAAGGGCGTAGGCCTAAGTTCTATAGATGAACACCTTTTCGAGATATCGCCATAAAAGTGGACCAGGGGTGACTCTAGAATTCGTTTGTACGATATGGGTATCAAATGCAAGGTGTTAATGAGTATTTTAAAACGGAGTGGGCCTTAGTTCTATATGTGGACGCCTTTTCGAGATATCGCCATAAACGTGGACCAGGGGTGACTCTAGAATGTGTTTGTACGATATGGGTATCAAATGAAAGGTGTTAATGAGTATTTTAAAGGGACGTGGGCCTTAGTTCTATAGGTGGACGCCTTTTCGAGATATCGCCATAAAGGTGGACCAGGGGTGACTCTAGAATTTGTTTGTACGATATGGGTATCAAAAGAAAGGTGTTAGTGAGTATTTTAAAAAGGAGTGGGCCTTAGTTCTATGGGTGGACGCCTTTTCGGGATATCGCCATAAACGTGGACCAGGGGTGACTCTAGAATGCGTTTGTACAATATGAGTATCCAACGAAAGGTGTTAATGAGTATTTTAAAAGGGCGTGGGCCTTAGTTCTATAGGTGGACGCCTTTTCGAGATATCGCCATAAAGGTGGACGAGCGGTGACTCTAGAATTTGTTTGTACGATATGGGTTTCAAATGCAAGGTGTTAATGAGTATTTTAAAACGGAGTGGGCCTTAGTTCTATATGTGGACGCCTTTTCGAGATATCGCCATAAAGGTGGGCCAGGGTGACTCTAGAATTTTTTTGTACGATATGGGTATCAAATTAAAGGTGTTAATGAGTATTTTAAAAGGGAGTGGGCCTTAGTTCTATAGGTGGACGCCTTTTCGAGATATCGCCATAAAGGTGGACCAGGGGTGACTCTAGAATTTGTTTGTACGATATGGGTATCAAATGAAAGGTTTTAATGAGTATTTTAAAAAGGCGTGGGCCTTAGTTCTATATGTGGACGCCTTTTCGAGATATCGCCATAAACGTGGACCAGGGGTGACTCTAGAATATGTTTGTACGATATGGGTATCAAATTAAAGGTGTTAATGAGTGTTTTAAAAGGGAGTGGGCCTTAGTTCTATGGGTGGACGCCTTTTCGGGATATCGCCATAAACGTGGACCAGGGGTTACTCTAGAATTTGTTTGTACGATATGGGTGTCAAATGAAAGGTGTTAATGAGTATTTTAAAAGGGAGTGGGCCTTAGTTCTATATGTGTACGCCTTTTCGAGATATCGCCATAAACGTGGACCAGGGGTGACTAGAATGTGTTTGTACAATATGGGTATCAAATGAAAGGTGTTAATGAGTATTTTAAAAGGGCGTGGGCCTTAGTTCTATAGGTGGACGCCTTTTCGAGATATCGCCATAAAGGTGGACCAGGGGTTACTCTAGAATTTGTTTGTCCGATATGGGTATCAAATGAAAGGTGTTAATGAGTATTTTAAAAGGGAGTGGGCCTTAGTTCTATAGGTGGACGCCTTTTCGAGATATCGCCATAAAGGTGGACCAGGGGTGACTCTAGAATTTGTTTGTACGATATGGGTATCAAATGAAAGGTGTTAATGAGTATTTTAAAAAGGCGTGGGTCTTAGTTCTATATGTGGACGCCTTTTCGAGATATCGCCATAAAGATGGACCAGGGGTGACTCTAGAATTTGTTTGTACGATATGGGTATCAAATGAAAGGTGTTAATGAGTATTTTAAAATGGAGTGGGGCTTAGTTCTATATGTGGACGCCTTTTCGAGATATCGCCATAAACGTGGACCAGGGGTGACTCTAGAATGTGTTTGTACGATATGGGTATCAAATTAAAGGTGTTAATGAGTATTTTAAAAGGGAGTGGGCCTTAGTTCTATAGGTGGACGCCTTTTCGAGATATCGCCATAAAGGTGGACCAGGGGTGTCTCTAGAATTTGTTTGTACGATATGGGTATCAAATGGAAGGTGTTAACGAGTATTTTAAAAAGGCGTGGGCCTTAGTTCTATATGTGGACGCCTTTTCGAGACATCGCCATAAACGTGGACCAGGGGTGACTCTAGAATGTGTTTGTACAATATGGGTATCAAATTAAAGGTATTAATGAGGGTTTTAAAAGGGAGTGGCCCATAGTTGTATATGTGAAGGCGTTTTCGAGATATCGACCAAAATGTGGACCAGGGTGATCCAGAACATCATCTGTCGGATACCGCTAATTTATTTATATATGTAATACCACGAAAAGTATTCCTTCCAAGATTCCAAGGGCTTTTGATTT
The DNA here is from genome assembly GCF_040869045.1 of Eurosta solidaginis. NCBI lineage: Eukaryota > Metazoa > Arthropoda > Insecta > Diptera > Tephritidae > Eurosta > Eurosta solidaginis. Next base: position 29,353,906 of record NC_090319.1, read on the forward strand.
CGCCCTGCAAAACTTTTTCATCTTCTTCTACTTAATATGTTAGATGTCACAACCATTTTACCAAGTTTTTTTCTAAAGTTATATTTTGCGTCAATAGACCAAAACAATTACCATGTTTCATCCCTTTTTTCGTATTTGGTATATAATTATGGAATTTTTTAAATTTTTCGTAATTTTCGATATCGAAAAAGTGGCCGTGGTCTTAGTAGGATTCCGGCCATTTTTTACACCAATATAAAGTGAGTTCAGATAAGTACGTGAACTGAGTTTAGTAAAGATATATCGATTTTTGCTCAAGTTATCGTGTTAACGGCCGAGCGGGAGGACAGACGGTCGACTGTGTATAAAAACTGGGCGTGGCTTCAACCGATATCGCCCATTTTCGCAGAAAAGGGTTATCTCCATAGAAGCTATACTCCAACCAAATTTCACAAGGATTGGTAAATTTTTGTTCGACTTATGGCATTAAAAGTATCCTAGACAAATTAAATGAAAATGGGCGGAGCCACGCCCATTTTGAAATTTTCTTTTATTTTTGTATTTTGTTGCACCATATCAATTACTGGAGTTGAATGTTGACATAATTTATTTATATACTGTAAAGATATTACCTTTTATTTTAAAATTTGAATTAAAAAAAAATTTTTTTTCAAAAGTGGGCGTGGTCGTTTTCCGATTTTGCTAATTTTTATTAAGCAGACATATAGTAATACAAGTAACGTTCCTGCCAAATTGCATCATGATATCTTCAACGACTGCCAAATTACAGCTTGCAAAACTTCAAAATTACCTTCTTTTAAAAGTGGGCGGTGCCACGCCCATTGTCCAACATTTTCTTAGTTTTCAGTTCTGCGTCATAAGTTTAACTCACCTACCAAGTTTCATCGCTTAATCAGTATTTGGTAATGAATTATCGCACTTTTTCAATTTTTCAAAATTTTCGATATCGAAAAAGTGGGCGTGGTTATTGTCCGATAACGTTCATTTTAAATAGCGATCTGAGATGAGTGCCCAGGAACCTACCTGCCAAATTTCATCAAGATACCTCAAAATTTACTCAAGTTATCGTGTTAACGGACAGACGGACGGACGGACGGACGGACGGACATGGCTCAATCGATTTTTTTTTCGATACTGATGATTTTGATATATGGAAGTCTATATCTATCTCGATTCCTTTATACCTGTACAACCAACCGTTATCCAATCAAAGTTAATATACTCTGTAAGCTCTGCCAAACTGAGTATAAAAAACTAGTTTTTTGAATTTACTGTGCAAAAATTATGAAATACCGGGACACCTATTTATCGGGTACAATTTTGCAACTTCTCGTCCAAGCGAAATGCAAAATTTTTCCCTCTTGTTGCAAAAGTTTTGCTTGAACGAAGAGGATTTTTCCAAAGTTAGTAACATTTTGTTCAAGTTTTTAAGAATTTTCACTCACGTGAACGAATCTAATAAGATAATAAATAAAATCCTTTTTTAATGTTGATGTCTCCGACAAAATAAAAGTTTGAGTTGTTTTGGGATAGCTTCAACTTAAAGTGTTACAAAAATTAAACTTGCCGAATTACATGTAAAGTTACTTCAGTGATGAATTACCTTCCTGCCATTTGATTTTTTACTTTTCTATAACTTACAAGTACTCTTTTTAAAATGTTACGTCAAACATTTATACTACAAGTTTTGTTCGAGACAATCAAGTGTGGCAACTACATGCGAGGGAAGAAATTGAGAATGAGCTCAGCTGCAACTGAAAGAATTGAGAATCAGTTTTGTGACTACTATTTTCATTTCTATTTGCAAAGCGAAGTTCAAAGTTATAAATTAAATAAATTATAAAATATAAAATTTGGTGAAAGTGCGTTTAATAAAACAAAATAATAAAGTGTATAATGTTTAATGTGTGCCATCATAGTTGATGTAGCCCAATTGACGTTCGGTTAGTAAGTGCCACCGTGGTGTGATGGTAGCGTGCTCCGCCTGCCACACCGTCTGCCCTGGGTTCGCACCCCGAACAAAGCAACATCAAAATATTAGAAATAAGGTTTTTCAATTAGAAGAAAATTTTTCTAAGCGGGGTCGCACCTCGGCAGTGTTGACAAGCGCTCCGAGTGTACTTCTGGCATGAAAAGCTCTCATTGAAAACTCATCTGCCGTTCGGAGTCGGCATAAAACATGTAGGTTCCGTCCGTTAAATTTGTAGGGAAAATCAAGAGGATCACAACGCAAATTGGAAGAGAAGCTAAGCTCGGCCTTAGATCTCTTCGGAGGTTATCGCGACTTACATTTATTTATTTGTTGTGTATATGGCAACATAGGTAGTTTCGCACAAAGCGGTCGCAACAACTTTTTTTGTTCATTTGACTACTAAAACGGTCAATTACGAATCAACGATCTGTGCGCAGTTGATTCAACATCTTGTTGCGATGGATAAAAAATAACAGAAATTTCGGTTGAATTGACTCGTATTTCGGTTGATTTGACAAGTCTTTTTCTTTCAGTGATATTATTATTATGCATACTAAGACATGTTTGTATCTGCGATAGGGTGGGTACATTTTCTTTCTAGGTTGGAATGGCAATATATACTGTTTTTCATTAAATCACTAATCAGCGGAATGAAGCGGTGAATGCTAGTGTATGCTTGTCTTAAACCAACTGCTCAAACGTTTTAAATGTATTAAACCTGCGAATTAACCCATATTGCTATAACTTCGTCTCCGACTTAGTTACTGGGTCGCACTTCATCTCCAAACTGGTTCACTCTGCAACTCATCTCGTATCGAATTTCTCTTCATTATCTTCGTAGGGTACTTCAAAGAAGATGAATGAATGAGATTATTTTGAAATTGACTCAGGCCCAAAATATGGGTTTGAAGACCAAGGGCTGGAGATTGCTCGTATACGAAAATCAAGCAGCGCAATAATAAAAAAATTGTTTGTGGGTTTGTTAAAGTCAAACTAGAGCCTTCAACTAAGCTATCACTGCCCCTGGTAACTGATAATGATAGCCACAATGAGCTCACAGTTTAGGGAGATGACAGGGTTGACAGTTGTGGACCAAAGACGTTGAATTTAACCAATAGGCAGTTATAAAATTATACAAAATCAACCGGTCACCCCCAAACAACTAACTCTATATGTGCCGGAATAACCATCCGGTCCTAACGTAAGCCCACAAAAGCGAAACACGGAAACGGATGCTTGCTATCATGTTCCCCAAAAACGGCCAATAAAACCACCACTTAATGTGAACCCCAGATCGGAGGAAGCGAGAAGATAAAGCCAAGTAATAAGATTCTAGAAATTATTATCTTGTGCAACAATAGGACAAAGGAGGTGGCTAACCGTGGCCGCAAAAACCACAAGTAGTGTGCCTCCTCGCAGTAAAAGTCCAAAGATCAAGACCTTTTATTTGTTCTCAACCGCACCTTCACCACACCAACCAAGCATCAGACATACGAGAAATTCATTCAAGAAGGTAAGGGGATAGCCCTCATGCAGCAGCCTTAGATCCTTCATACTGCGTATAAGTGCTAAAATGTAGAGATGGTAAGTTAATATACGCCACCAGCTCTCACCCGCAAGCGGCGATACTTTTAAACAATAAACTAACTGTTCTTCCAGTTTTGCAGTTGATGACGGTTGATTTGGTGGCAGTGTGGATAAGAATTTTAAACTTCAGAAGGTGTAGAAAGGCAGTCCCAGAGAAAACGGCTCCAAGAATTGAATCAAAATCCCTCATCGCGTAAGGTCAGCAGAACGGTGTACCATGGATACTCTGCTGTAACACCGATTCTCATACCTTTATGATATGACGTAGAAAGCGTGAAAGGGTACTTAAATACATTAAAAGACGCCATAATAATAAACAGAAAGGTAAAGCACGAATAATAGTAATATGCCGAAAAATATCCCAAGTCTGTCTAAATTCAGTTGCTATTAAGTCTTGCTTTTTAGCACATACGCTAGAGGCAAGTAAGTACAAAAATTCACAAAAGCTTCATCTAAATTGGAGACGTAATAAATTTGGGATGGTTTCGTTGTAGGATTTAATCTCATATAAGCGCGTTATTCGTGATCTAATGAAATTTTCTTAGAATTTTATTTAGAGCTCAAATGCGTCAAGCAAGAGAGTTTAACTTAGGTTGAACTGGTCGGTCAGTAAAGACCTCACATAGACTGGATGTGTCCATAGTGTTACCAGAATTTGTTTAACGACCAAACGGAAGAACCCCAATCAGGTGCCAGCACATACGTTATAGAGTAACTCCATCCTCTTGGCAAATATTAGCAGTTTTCTTGCAGCCAGCTTAATTGCTGTCTAGAGATCTGGCAACTCTGCCAGCTCTAATAGTTGGAGCCTTGACCTGGCGATCGCAGGACACGTACACAGAACGTGCTCAACCTTTTCTTCCTGCAGCTCATACTTCCTGCACTTGCTGTTACTGACGAAGCCTAACTTATAAGCATGTGACGCCAGAAAGCGGTGTCCAATCAGTATGCCCATCATGAGTCTTAAATCTTCACTCTTCAGAGATATGAGCCACTTTGTGAATCTAATATTGTAGGCTTTGCATATTATCTTAGAAATTATGCAGGCCCGCTCTTTCATCCACGCCTTTCCTGGATGATGGGTCATATGCAACTACTGTCTCCATTTGATTTCTCCCAAGCGGATTGGGACGACGACCCATCGATGTGCAAGAGAATAACCCAAAAAAAATTTAACAACCCTAATACTTATGCATGTATGTGCATGTGTGTGTGTGTATGAGCACAATATTTCAATACTTATCCTAGTTTGACTTGCTTTAAAAACATTCACTCACAAACGAAAAACAATCATTCAAGCTGACAGGAATACACACACACACACACGCACGCTCAAATATGTTACGCACATAGATATGAACATTCATGTGGGCCAATGTTTACCCATTGCACTTGTACTCTACTCCCACTACAAGGATGAACTCAATATCGAGATGTAGATAAATACGCTATGAAGATTGACGACTAGCTTGGACTTTTGCAACAAATATCTAATATCTGATATGATATACGATTTTTTATTTTTTTATTTATACGATTTTCATATATATATACATAGATTGAAGTAAACATACATATATACATATGTTTGTTTGTTTAAAAATCCATGTACACATGTAAATGGAAATCCCACCTCTCACATGAATATTTAGCATATTTCATTGCACAAAATGGCATCTACAAATCTCATTGAAACTGACACTAGATTGAATTTTCTGATATGAAAAATAGTACACTTTGCATAAAGATAACTTATAAATATCCATCACACTCATTATTTGAGAATATTGCTTTGTAACGAAACGTAGAAAAATAAATAAATAAATATAAAAAAATAACTGAAAATAGTGAAAGTTGTTCATGTGCAATAGCACAGTTCAATAGTTAGCAAACGTAGCACCAAAATTAAAAAAAAACAATAAGGAAGGCTAAATTCGGTTGTAACCGAGCATTACATACTCAGCTGGGAGCTTTGGGGACAAAATAAGGGAAAATCACCATGTAGGAAAATGAACCTAGGGAAACCCTAAAATGTGTTTGTATGACATGGGTATCAAATGGAAGGTATTAAAGAGTATTTTAAAAGGGAGTGGGACATAGTTCTATGGGTGGACGCCATTTCGCGATATCGCCATAAAGGTGGACCAGGAGTGACTCTAGAATGTGCTTGTACGATATGGGAATCAAATGAAAAGTGCTAATGAGTATTTTATAAGGGAGTGGGCCTTAGTTCTATAGGGTGATGCCTTTTCGAGATATCGCCATAAACGTGGACCAGGGCTGACTCTAGAATTTGTTTGTACGATATGGGTATCAAATGAAAGGTGTTAATGAGGGGTTTAAAAGGGGTGGGCCTTAGCTTTATATGTGAAGGCGTTTTCGAGATATCGACCAAAATGTGGACCAGGGTGGCCCAGAACATCATCTGTCGGGTACCGCTAATTTATTTATATATGTAATACCACGAACAGTATTCCTGCCATGATTCCAAGGGCTTTTGATTTCGCCCTGCAGAACTTTTTCATTTTATTCTACTTAATATGGAAGGTGTCACACCCATTTTACAGAGTTTTTTCTAAAGTTATATTTTGCGTCAATAAACCAATCTAATTACCATGTTTCATCTCATTTTTCATATTTGGTATAGAATTATGGCATTTTTTTCATTTTTCGTAATTTTCGATATCGAAAAAGTGGGCGTGGTCATAGTCGGATTTCGGCCATTTTTTATATCAAGATAAAGTGAGTTCAGATAAGTACGTGAACTAAGTTTAGTAGAGATATATCGATTTTTGTTCAAGTTATCGTGTTAACGGCCGAATGGAAGGACTTCAACCAATTTCGCCCATTTTTGAAGAAAAGAGTTATCGTCATAGAATCTATGCCCTACCAAATTTCACAAAGAGTGCTAAATTTTTGTTTGACTTATGGAATTAAAAGTATTCTAGACAAATTAAATTAAAAAGGGCGGGGCCACGCCCATTTTGAAATTTTCTTTTATTTTTGTAGTTTGTTGCATCATATTATTACTGGAGTTGAATGTTGACATAATTTACTTATATACTGTAAAGATATTAACTTTTATTTTAAAATTTTAATAAAAAAATTTTTTTTTAAAAAGTGGGCATGTTCGTCATCTGATTTGCTAATTTTTATTTAGCTCATATATAGGAATAGGAGTAACGCTCTTGCCAAATTTCATCATGATATCTTCAACGACTGCCAAATTACAGCTTGCAAAACTTTCAAATTACCTTCTTTCAAAAGTGGGCGGTGCCACGCCCATTGTCCAAAATGTTATTAATTTTCTATTATACGTCATACGGCCAACCCACCTACCAAGTTTCATCGCTTTATCCGTCTTTGGTAATGAATTACCGGCCTTTTTCGGTTTTTCGAAATTTTCGAAATCGAAAAAGTGGGCGCGGTTATGTTTCGATTTCGTTCATTTTAAATAGCGGTCTGAGATGAATGCCTATGAACCTACATACCAAATTTCATCAAGATACCTCAAAATTTACTCAAGTTATCTTGTTTACGGACGGACGGACGGACGGACATGGCTAAATAAATTTTTTTTTCGTCCAGATCATTTTGATATATAGAACGAAGTCTATATCTATCTCGATTACTTTTTGCCGTTACGGATTACCGTTTTGCGAAAAAAGTTAACATACTCTGTGTGCTCTGCTCAGCTGAGTATAAAAAAGTTGCAATGAGCAATTTTAAAGTTTTGATTGCTTTTCAGTATAAAGTTTTTACCTTTTTTAATTTATTTCGATATTGGTGGCTTAATTTTAATCTCGTTAGATTTCAAATTGTTATTTTTGTATATGAATAATATTTTATTCCTAAAGCTGGCATCGAAAATATGTAAGCGCTTAATCAAGGCCAACATTTTCAAAATAGCCTACATTTCGGTCAGTGAAACTGAGATATGGCACACATTGCATACTGCTCGTGTAAGAGAATAGTTAGCAGAAACTGGGGCTGTGGCTGTACACAGCGGTCATAAGAATCATCCAAGCGTACGAAGCGTTGGTTTGGTAGCCAGCACTGGACAAGCAATACAACATCAAGAAACTAAACAAGCGACTAGCGTGCGCGGAGGTAACAGGGACACGTAGATCGAGTTCAACGGAGGCGCTAAATATTATCTCCAACCAGCTGTCAATTGACTTCCACATTCGCCTGACATCGACAAGCTCAGTTATCCGACTTAGCTAGGCGAGAAGCTAGAACTAAAAGCTTACAAAGAGGGTGTATTCTCACTATTCTTTGAGAGGTCCAACATGGCCTGCTGTGCTAGTTCCGGGGGTCTTCTCGGAACAGCTGAAAGTCGTAATATTCATCCGTCCTCCAAACTCAGTGTGTATCTTCCAAGCAGAGATACTAGGTATAGACAGCGGCTGCATATTTCTGTGAGAGAATTTGGTAAGCGACGGTGAAAGGCGCATATACTCGGACAGCCAAGAAGGGCTCAAAGCATTAGATTCATCGTATGCGTTGTTTAAGAACGTCAAATACTGGAAGAAAGCGTTATCTTACCAGCTCTGGCGAACATGAGGTTCCGAACTCTAGTCAGTTTTATGTTGCACGATTGCACGAGCTAAAGGACGGTATGTTGTTGTTGTTGTTGTAGCGATGAGGACACTTCTCGAAGGTCTTGGGGAGTGTTATCGATGTTGATGGTCCTTTTCCGGATGCATATCCGGTATGTTCCGGTAACAAGCACCATAAAGGTACTAGCTCGACCATCTCGGGAACAATTTGGTATGATCACATGCAACCTTTTAGGCCATAATGCCCTCCTACCCCCAAGATCCATCAGGAGTTCGAGGTCGCCAGAGCCTCGGCTGTTAATGAAACGATTTGGTATTTTAGACCCCTCTTACGACAGGCATACCTTCCGCGGGTATATTTTAAGCCCCCAAACCCTGGGGCCTATCGGAATACGATATCGGAATGCTCCGTAAAGGACTTCCGAAGGCTTTTTGATTTAACCAAATGGTTTGAGTAAATACGCGGAGAACATTGAGCAACTGGTTCCCAAAGAATATGCAACAGAATAGCGCCTATACCGCTATGTGGATCCAGTTTTTCGGCCGGGCCCTACAGCAATTAACCAATGTAACTAACTTTACTTAAGTACGTCGTCGGCTGCACCCCACGGCCACATGATGCACCAATGTACACGAGTCAAATTGCTTGCCTACCTTGGTCCTAATTGATGATATAATGGAAATACTTGCTGAGCGTGGAGCTTTATCTAAAAACTCTTTCAATGTATGAGTATGTGATGCTTTCGAGGGGCCTATCCCAAATGAGCAGAAACTCTGTGGTATTATAATTGCCTTTTTAAGGACAATATATCTAGTCTATCCCCTCACCCGCAGGGCAATAAGTATCTAGTATAAAATAAAAAAAATATATATATTTTGTAGCGAAATATTTATCTAATATATAAAATTCTTGTTTCACAGTATTTGTGGTTGATATCGTTCGAAACGGCTCCACTGATTCTCATGAAATTTTGTGAGTATATTAGGTAGGTCTAAGAATTGGCCAACTTTTTTTCATACCAATTTTTTTGCTTTTATTGACAGTGGGACTATGATCGGGACTGGGACTGGGAATAAGAGATGGAGAAGAATAGTCAGAACTAAAGAGAAGTAAACAACAAGAGAACAACGCCTACCTTGGCACTGAACGTCATGCTGAACATATACCCAGTAGATATTGCGGGAAAGGCGGCCGCGGCAAGGTCGTTGGTCAGGCTTCGTGATATGGGATATAGACTTTCTGACCGCGGACACTCTAGCCTTCTTACCAGTTTCGACTTCATCCCGGACAGAACGGACTACTGTATGCCGATAACAGCTCCCTATACAACCTTCACCCCAGTTATTCCAGAGAGAGAGGATTGGGGAAGAGGAATTATCTGGGGCATGGGACCGGTTAACTTGTTCACGGATGGGTCAAAGCTGGATGGAAAGGTTGGTGGGGGGGTCTTTTGTCAAGAGCTAAATTTAAGCCGCAAGTTTAAGTTGGCTGATCACTGCAGTGTATTCCAAGCGGAAATTGCTGCGATTAAGGATGCGGTGGATGGAATGCTATCCAGTGCTACCACGGTTAGGGAATTTAACATCTACTCTGATAGCCAATCGGCTATCAAGGCCTTGAGCTCAACTACAGTGCGATCGAGGGTGGTCTGGGAGTGCCTGACCTCGCTTGCGATTGCATCGAATTATTTTACAATTAAGATTATCTGGGTCCCGGGCCATAGTGATATCCCGGGTAACTGTCAAGCGGATCTCTTAGCCCGCATCGGTACAACTGAACCGGATGAAGATGGCTGTAGGGACTTCGGGATCCCGCTGGCCACCTGTGGATTGCTCCTCCATAGCTGGGCCTCGAATCAGCTCAGCAAACGTTGGGCGGATACCACGTCTTGCAGGGTAGCAAGATCTTTCTGGCCGAAAGTGGATGGCAGGAGGTCTGCTGAAATAATTGGGTTCACCTATCAATGGTCATTGGGGTTTTGACAGGGCACTGTCCCATGGGTATCCATGCGGTACGTCTCAATATACTGGAAACTCCATCCTGCTGCAGCTGTATGGAGGATGATGAGGTGGAATCACCAAATCACTTTATGCTTGATTGTCCAGCTTTTGCCAGAATTAGGCGAAAGTACTTCGGTCGCGACTCACTTGGATCTCCCGAGGATATATCCAAAGTTGAGATCGGTATCATTCGGAGCTTTATCGTTGCTACCCAACGATTCTCTAAGTAGCTGGATCTAGGTCACCGTTATTTTTGGTGTATGTGGTATCACAACGGACCTTCGTGTTGTCCAAGTGAGCTATCCTTATCAGGGAAGCTACCACCTAACCTATCCTATCCTTGTATGACATGTGTATCAAATGGAAGGTATTAAAGAGTATTTTAAGAGAGAGTAGGCCATAGTTCTATGGATGGACGCCATTTAGGGATATCGCCATAAAGGTGGACCAGGGCTGACTCTAGAATTTGTTTGTACGATATGGGTATCAAAAGAAAAGTGTTACTGAGCATTTTAAGAGGGAGTGGGCAATAGGTCTATAGGTGGACGCCTTTTCGAAATGTCGCCATTAGGGTGGGCCAGGGGTGACTCTAGAATGTGTTTGTACGATATGGGTATCAAATGAAAGGTGGTAATGAGTATTTTAAAAGGGAGTAATCCTTAGTTCTATATGTGGACGCCTTTTCGAGATATCGCCATAAAGGTGGACCAAGGGTGACTCTAGAATGTTTGTACGATATGGGTATCAAACGAAAGGTGTTACTGAGTATTTTAAGAGGGAGTGGGCATTAGTTCTATAGGTGGACGCCTTTTCGAGATATCGCCATAAAGGTGGACCAAGGGTGACTCTAGAATGTTTGTACGATATGGGTATCAAACGAAAGGTGTTACTGAGCATTTTAAGAGGGAGTGGGCATTAGGTCTATAAGTGGACGCCTTTTCGAGATATCGCCATTAGGGTGGGCCAGGGGTGACTCTAGAATGTTTGTACGATATGGGTATCAAACGAAATGTGTTACTAAGCATTTTAGAGGGAGTGGGCATTAGGTCTATAGGTGGAGGCCTTTTCGAGACATCGCCAATAGGGTGGGCCAGGGGTGACTCTAGAATGTTTGTACGATATGGGTATCAAACGAAAGGTGTTACTGAGCATTTTAAAAGGGAGTGGACATTAGGTCTATAGGTGGACGCCTTTTCGGGATATCGCCATTAGGGTGGGCCAGAGGTGACTCTAGAATGTTTGTACGATATGGGTATCAAACGAAAGGTGTTACTGAGCATTTTAAGAGGGAGTGGGCATTAGGTCTATAGGTGGACGCCTTTTCGAGATATCGCCATTAGGGTGGGCCAGGGGTGACTCCAGAATGTGTTTGTACGATATGGATATCAAAATAAAGGTATTAATGAGGGTTTTAAAAGCGAGTGGCCCTTAGATGTATATGTGAAGGTGTTCTCGCGATATCGACCAAAATGTGGACCAGGTGATCCAGAAAATCATCTGTCGGGTACTGCTAATTTATTTATATATGCAATACCACTAACAGTATTCCTGCCAAGATTCCAAGGGCTGTTGACTTCGCCTTGTAGAACTTTTTCATTTTCTTCTACTTAATAAGGTAGGTGTCACACCCATTTTACAAAGTTTTTTCCAAAGTTATATTTTGCGTCAATAAACCAATCCAGTTACCATGTTTCATCCCTTTTTTTGTATTTGGTATAGAATTATGGCATTTTTTTCATTTTTCGTAATTTTCGATATCGATAAAGTGGGTGTGGTTATGGTCGGATTTCGGCCATTTTTTATACCAAGATAAAGTGAGTTCAGATAAGTAGGTGGGCTAAGTTTAGTAAAGATATATCGTTGTTTGCTCAAGGTATTGTGTTAACGGCCGAGCGGAAGGACAGACGGTGGACTGTGTATAAAAACTGGGCGTGGCTTCCACCGATTTCGCCCATTTTCACAGAGAACAGTTACCGTCATAGAATCTATGTCCCTACCAAATTTGAGAAGGATTGGTAAATTTTTGTTCGACTTATGGCATTAAAAGTATTCTAGACAAACTAAATGAAACTGGGCGGAGCCACGCCCATTTTGAAATTTTCTTTTATTTTTGTATTTTGTTGCATCATATCATTACAGGAGTTGAATTTTGACTTAATGCACTTATATACAGTAAAGATATTAAATTTTTTGTTAAAATTTGAATTTAAAAAAAATTTTTTTTAAAAAGTGGGCGTGTTCTTCATCCAATTTTGCTAATTTTTATTTAGCACATATATAGTAATAGTAGTAGCGTTCCTGCCAAATTTCATCATGATATCTTCAACGACTGCCAAATTACAGCTTACAAAACTTTTAAATAACCTTCTTGTAAAAGTGGGCGGTGCCACGCCCATTGTCCAAAATCTTACTAATTTTCTATTCTGTGTCATAACGTCAACCCATCTGCCAAGTTTCATCGCTTTAGCCGCTTTTGGCAATGAATTATCGCATTTTTTCGGTTTTTCGAAATTTTCGATATCGAAAAAGTGGGCGTGGTTATAGTCCGATATCGTTCATTTTAAATAGCGATCTGAGATGAGTGCCAAGGAATTTACATACCAAATTTCATCAAGATACCTCAAAATTTACTCAAGTTATCGTGTTAACGGACGGACGGACGGACGGACGGACGGACATGGCTCAATCAAATTTTTTTTCGATCCTGATTATTTTGATATATGGAAGTCTATATCTATCTCGATTCCTTTATATATGTACAACCAACCGTTATCCAATCAAACTTAATATACTCTGTGAGCTCTGCTCAACTGAGTATAAAAAGTACAAATCAGTTCTCACCGTACTGCCACCTTGTTCAGTTCCGCCATGGCGAATAGTGGCTTATTTTTATATTCAGTTGAGCAGAGCTCACATAGTATATTAAATTTGATTGGATAACGGTTGATTGTACAGGTATAAAGGAGTCGAGATAGATATAGACTTCCATATATCAAAATCATCAGTATCGAAAAAAAATTTGAATTTGATTGAGCCATGTCCGTCCGTCCGTTAACACGATAACTTGGGTAAATTTTGAGGTACGATATCGGACTATAACCACGCCCACTTTTTCGATATCGAAAATTTCGAAAAATTGAAAAAGTGCGATAATTCATTACCAAAGACGGATAAAGCGATAAAACTTGGTAGGTGAGTTGAACTTATGACGCAGAATAGAAAATTAGTAAAATCTGGTACAATGGGCGTGGCAACGCCCACTTTTAAAAGAAAGCAATTTAGAAGTTTTGCAAGCTGTAATTGGGCAGTCGTTGAAGATATCAATTTGGCAGGAACGTTACTCCTATTACTATATGTATGCCTAATAAAAATTAGCACGCCCACTTTAAAAAAAATTTTTTTTTAAGTCAAAAGTAAAATAAAGTTAATATCTTTACAGTATATAAGTAAATTATGTCAACATTCAACTCAAGTAATTATATGGTGCAACAAAAAAAAACACAATTTCAAAATGGGTGTGGTTCCGCCCTTTTTCATTTAATTTGTCTAGGATACTTTTAATGCCATAAGTCGAACAAAAATTTATCAATCCTTGTGAAATTTGGTAGGGGCTTAGATTCTAGGACGATAATTCTTTTCTGTGAAAAAGTGCGAAATCGGTCGAAGCCACGCCCAGTTTTTATACACAGACGGCCCCTCTGTCCTTCCGCTCGGCCGTTAACAGGATAACTTGAGCAAAAGTTAGTTCGCGTACTTATCTGAGCTCAATTTGTATTGGTTAAAAAATGACCGAAATCCGACTATGACCGCGCCCCCTCTTTCGATATCGAAAATTACGAAAATTGAGAAAATGCCATAATTCTATACCAAATACGAAAAAAGGGATGAAACATGGAAATTGGATTGGTTTATTGACGCAAAATATAACTTTAGAAAAAAACTTTGTAAAAGCCCTTGGAATTTTGGCAGGAATACTGTTCGTGGCATTACATATATAAATAAATTGGCGCTACCCGAAAGATGATTTTCTGGGTCACCTTGGTCCTCATTTTGGTCGATATCTCGAAAACGCCTACACATATACAACTACCACAACTCCCTTTTAAAACCCTCATTAACCTTTAATTTGATACCCATATCGTACAAACACATTATAGAGTCACCCCTGGTCCACCTTTATAGTGATAGCTCGAAAAGGCGTCCACCTATAGAACTAAGGCCCACTCCCTTTTAAAATATTCATTAACACCTTTCGTTTGATACCCATATTGTACAAACGCATTCTAGAGTCCACCCTGGTTCACCTTTATAACGATATCCCGAAAAGGCGTCCACCTATAGAACTAGGGCCCGCGCCCTTTTAAAATACTCATTAACACCTTTCATTTGATACCCATATCGTACAAACAAATTCTAGTGTCAGCCCTGGTCCACCTTTATGGCGATATCTCTAAATGGCGTTCACCTATAGAACTATGGCCCACTCACTCTTAAAATACTCTTTAATACCTTCCATTTGATACACATGTCATACAAACACATTCCAGGGTTACCCTAGGTTCATTTTCCTACATGGTGATTTTCCCTTATTTCGTCTGCATATCTCTCAACTGAGTATGTAATGTTCGGTTACACCCGAACTTAGCCTTCTTTACTTGTTTTATTTGCAGTTTTTGTATCTAGTAGCTGCTTACATATTTCTCTTATAATCTGCATCTCAAACGCGCTGTTGCTTTTATGTATATGGCTAAGTAATATGGGGCTGTGTACATGTATATGTGGTTGTTTTCCATTTCATCTGCTTGCCTTGCTGTTGTTGTTATCTAGCGTTTATTAGTAGCGGCGTAATGATGTATAGAAACTCTTTGTATTCGCCACACTGCCCTTCACCCAAGTGTGATCATCCAAGGTAGACAAATTTTCAAACTCTGCTAGCCTCACCAAATATATTCGAAGCTCTGCACCACTTTTCTAGAGGCTTTTGCGAAATACGATATTGGATTGCGTTAAGGTGCATATTTTAGCATTAATTTCATAAAGTGATAGTCATTTTTGAATGTTTCCATTATATATACAACAGAGCACGCAACTGGGTATACAGTGCGCGAGCTTACCCTCTCTGCCTAATTATATTTCTAATTATGCACATACAATAAGTGCTCTTCAAATTTCATGTTAATCGATTTTATTTGAAGTGCCTTTTACAATTAATTAAATTACTACCCTGCAAAAATTGTTGGATTACGTGTCCCATTTTTTTTCATGTTGGAGTACTCTAACAATACTCCTTTGCAATGCGTTTGCGGAGCACCATCAGCCGATCATTGCTCGTGTTTTAACGACCGTGATCACGACAAGATGACGATCGAACAGAGTTACCAAAAGTAAAATATTGCATACAAATAACTAATAATACAATTTTACTATGCAACCGCACAACTGGTTTTATGTATACATTAGACTGGTCGATTTATTAACCGATATCGCGCCATCGATTTTTCAATAGGATTTGGGCTTAGGAAAAAAAAGTTCCACTACGCATACCCAAAAAAACAATTTTCGAGCCTGCAAAAAAAAAATGGCGAAAGGGTAAATTTTTCGATTAAAACACTCCTCAAAGCCCTAAAAATATTTTTTTTGCAAAAAACTGTTATCGCCAACGTTTTTATAACATTTTTTTGAAAAAAAAAATATTTTTAGGGCTTTGAGGAGTGTTTTGCTCGTAAAATTTACCCTTTCGCCATTTTTTTTTTTGCAGGCTCGAAAATTGTTTTTTTGGGTATGCGTAGTGGAGCTTTTTTTTCCTAAGCCCAAATCCTATTGAAAAATCGATGGCGCGATATCGGTTAACTTTCGTCCATACAAATCGACCCAGGTTAGTATACATACTACAGTATAGAGCAATATTCAAAGAGGGATTGTGTCGGAAAGAATTATAGGAGTGAATTTAATTTAAAAGACAAACAATTTTATTGGTGAAAAATAAAATAAATAAAATAATTATAACCAAATATATAAAGGTAAAATATGGAATACAGGGCACGTCACAAAAGACGTATTCAGAAAATGGAGAGGGAAAAGTTTGCGCGTAGATTGAAAAATGGAGAAAATGCGACGCTCCAAATTGAATCTCCAAATTATACCGAAGGATCAGAGGTTATGGAATTGGTCAGCTTTCCTAGCATAGCACCAGAAGGCAATCGTTTTTCGCAATACAACTTTTCCATTTTATACTACGAATGTTCTTATATTATTTAGAATTTGCGTGAATAAAGTAACTAATATGATTTTTTTTATAAATTTGATGTTTTATTTTGGGTGGCTTCTAGCGATTGTTTTAAAGTACTCTTCCATAGCTATTCCAAGGAGTAATGCTTTGAGAGTACTTTCTTAAATAATCTCCTGTAGGTACTCCATTAGGTAATCCATCGAGTGTGGTTTAACATGTACTCTTTTACTAGTATTCAAAGTAGTAATGTTTTGAGAGCAGTTTTGCAAGTAATCTCTTGTCAGTACTCCATGGAGTAATATTTCAGGAGCAGTTTAGGGAGTACTGTTCCGCAGATACTCCATAGAGTAGTTTTTCTGGTGCACTTTGGCATATGATCCTCTGTGGGTGCTCAATGGAGTACTACAGTGAAAGTACTTTCACGTATGTACTCTATGGAATACTCACAAACAAAGCGAGAGTGGGATCACCTACTCCTCTCCTCGGACATCGCAAAGTTAATTGGAGCACATTTTTTGTATGAATACAGATTAGTTTTGGAGCACACCTACACTCCTAAAGGAGTATACCTTACATTATTTATGGAGTACACGCGTTCTTTGAAGGGTAATAATAGGCTCTTATGCAGTGCATTAAATTCTTCAAACCTAATTAATTTGATTTTAATTTCCAATGCATACATACGTACATATACATAGAGGCTTACGTGGTTTTGTGGTAAACTTTTGTATATCTACAAAATAAACAATAATAAACAAGCAAGGAAGGCTAAGTTCGGGTGTAACCGAACATTACATACTCAGCTAAGAGCTATGGAGACAAAATAAGGGAAAATCACCATGTAGGAAAATGAACCTGGGTAACCCTGGAATGTGTTTGTATGACATTTGTATGAAATGAAAGGTGTTAATGAGTATTTTAAAAGGGGTGGGTCTTAGTTCTATAGGTGAACGCCATTTAGGGATATCGCCATAAAGGTGGACCAGGGCTGACTCTAGAATTTTTTTGTAAAATATGGGTATCAAATGAAAGGTGTTAATGAGTATTTTAAAAGGGGTGGGCCTTAGTTCTATAGGTGGACGCCATTTAGGGATATCGCCATAAAGCCACCATTATGGATATCGCCATTTAGGGATATCGCCACAAAGGGGGACCAGAGGTGACTCTAGAATTTGTTTGTACGATATGGGTATCAAATGAAAGGTGTTAATGAGTATTTTAAAAGGGAGTGGGCCTTAGATCTATAGGTGGACGCCTTTTCGGGATATCGCCATTAAGGTGGGCCAGGGTTGACTCTAGAAGTTGTTTGTACGATATGGGTATCAAATGAAAGGTGCTATAGAGTATTTTAAAAGCGCGTGGGCCTTAGTTGTATAGGTGGACGCCTTTTCGGGATATCGACATAAAGGTGGGCCAGGGTTGACTCTAGAAGTTGTTTGTACGATATGGGTATCAAATGAAAGGTGCTAATGAGTATTTTAAAAGCGCGTAGGCCTTAGTTGTATAGGTGGTCGCCTTTTCGAGATATCGCCATTAAGGTGGACCAGGGGTGACTCTAGAATACGTTTGTATAATATGGGTATCAAACGAAAGGTGTTAGTGAGTATTTTAAATTGGAGTGGTCCTTAGTTCTATAGGTGGACGCCTTTTCCAGATATCGCCATAAAGGTGGACCAGGGGTGACTCTATAATGTGTTTGTACGATATGGGTAACAAACTAAAGGTATTAATGAGGGTTGTAAAAGGGAGTGGTGGTAGTTGTATATTTGAAGGCGTTTTCAAGATATCACCCAAAATGTGGACCAGGGTGACCCAGAACATAATCTGTCGGGTAGCGCTAATTTCTTTATATATATAATACCACGAACAGTATTCCTGCTATGATTCCAAGGGCTTTTGATTTCGCCCTGCAGAACTTTTTCATTCTTCTACTTAATATGGTAGGTGTCACACCCATTTTACAAAGTTTTTTTCTAAAGTTATATTTTGCACCAATAAACCAATCCAATTACCATGTTTCATACCTTTTTTCGTATTTGGTATTGAATTATGGCATTTTTCGTAATTTTCGAAATGGAAAAAGTGGGCGTGGTCATAGTCGAATTTTGGCCATTTTTTATACCAATACAAAGTGAGCTCAGATAAGTACGTGAACTGAGTTTAGTAAAGATATATCGATTTTTGCTCAAGTTATCGTGTTAGCGGCCAAACGGAAGGACAGACGGCCGACTGTGTATAAAAACTGGGCGTGGCTTCAGCCGATTCCGCCCTTTTTCTCAGAAAACAGTTAAGGTCCTAGAATCTAAGCCCCTACCAATTTTCACAAGGATTGGTAAATTTGTGTTCGACTTATGGCATTAAAAGTATCCTAGACAAATTAAATGAAAAAGGCCGGAGCCACGCCCATTTTGAAATTTTCTTTTATTTTTGTATTTTGTTGCACCATATCATTACTGTAGTTGAATGTTGACATAATTTACTTATATACTCTAAAGATATGAAATTTTTTGTTAAAATTTGCCTTAAAAAAAAATTTTTTTTAAAGTGGGTGTGGTCGCTCTCCGATTTTGCTAGTTTTTATTGGTCATACATATATTAATAGGAGTAACGTTCCTGCCAAATTTCATTATGATATCTTCAACGACTGCCAAATTACAGCTTGCAAAACTTTTAAATTACCTTATTTTAAAAGTGGGCGGTGCCACGCCCATTGTTCAAAATTTTACTAATTTTCTATTCGGCGTCATAAATTCAATTCGCCTACCAAGTTTTGTCGCTTTGTCCGTCTTTGGTAATGATTTATTGCACTTTTTGTGTTTTTCGAAATTTTCGATATCGAAAAAGTGGGCGTGGTTATAATCCGATTTCGTTCATTTTAAGCAGCGATCTGAGATGTGTGCCCACGAAACTACGTACCAAATTTCATCAGGATACCTCAAAATTTACTAAAGTTATCGTGTTAACGGGCGGACGGACGGACGGACGGGTGGACATGGCTCAATCAAATTTTTTTTCGATACTGATGATTTTGATATATGGAAGTCTATATCTATCTCGATTCCTTTATACATGTACAACCAACCGTTATTCAATCAAAGTGGCTCTGCTCAACTGAGCATAAAAATTCGTTTATCATAGCGCTGGGTAATTCTAATTTCGCACAGAGGGTATATGAAATAATTAGTAAATTTTTCTACATTAAAGCCCTTATTGAACTCAATCTCCCATAGAAAATAAAAACGCCTAATTATCTCATTATTGCTTTATTGAATGCATAATGGAGCAAAAAATCTAGTATGTTTTGATGGGTCGAATTTTATTGTCAATGTAACAAATGACAGTCAAAAATAAATAATTTTTAAAAATTTACGAAAAATAGAAAAATTTTAAAAGTTTAATTTTCGCTTCATTTGCACCAAAAGATAATATGTCTTTTTTCAAAAACAGGTACCTATTTGGTTAGCTGCAATATCTATGAAAGGTTGTAAATGATTTTATTTTGATTGTCTTAATAGTAAAGGAGGAAACGGCTGCTATCCATTTTGACTATTTTTTCTAAAAGCGTAATATTTTTTTGGGGCTACTGACAGATGTTCGATCAAGTCTCTGTGTGAAATCGGCATAAATTTATGTATGTAATGGGAATAAATTTTAAGAAAGTTTTATTTTTAATAACTGTTTAAGAAAATAAAGCCCACGCTCTTTACATTAGTTTGACAATATACTACCTCGATTAAGTTCGGTAGTCTTTTTCAGAGAAAGAAGTAGGGAACTGTTTAAAACAGCATTACAAATTAGTGCGAAGTGCTAGAAGATTTAAGATGCTACACCAGTGATGCACTCGGGAGCTTCGTAGAGGTTCGGACAATTAAACATCTGCTGAGCGAATTATGCTCAAACACTCTACATGTCAATACATACTACTACAAAGAAAGTTGCTTTTGTATTTCAAGCTCGGCGGCATTGTTCCCCACTGCACTACACCAAACAAACAGAAAGTTCACCGTTGTTTACTTACATAAAATAGGGTAGACAAAGACAAAATCCACAAGATACAGAGTACTTCGCGTGTAAGAAATTGATCAATCATGTATAATAATTAATGAACAAACAAATCCTAAGTCTGACAAAATAATCAAACCTTTAAAAAGGAACACATATAAACAACAATGCAAACTTGCCGATTTAATGAGAAAACCACAGATTTCAATAAAAAGTAAAATCTAGCATATTGTGATTGTATTGCAAATAGGTAGCACTAGATATCGCAGTAAGATCCTGAATAATAGCTTCTAAAAACAAAGGGCTCTTACTGTTTCAACAGGGGTGGACCATAATGAGAGGGGTGTTAGAGGCGTTGGTTCCACATTACAATGGAAATATGGTTGGTGTCATGTGGGGACACATTTCAAGCAGGGCATACATTTTGTATGTCGGGGTTGATTCTGGATAGGTATAAGTTTAACCTATTACAGTCTCCAGATCGAAGTTGAGCTACAGTGACTCGCGTTTCCTTAGGGAGTGTGCGTTTCGCTTCTGCAAGTTTAGGGTATTGTTCTTTGAGTATAGGATTCACCGGGAAATTCCTGACATAGAGGTCCGATGCATATTTGTGGAGCTCACTGAGGAGCTGTTTGTGTTTTTTGGCTTTATACGGCTGTGTTCCTAGGTGCCGGGTGTGTTTATTTAAACCGCAATTAAACTGGGCTATGTTGATGACTGCGTATAGTTTGTTACACTCATCATTAAATCTTTTTCGATATTCGCTGTCGCCAACACAAAGAAGTTCGTAAATCTTTCGATCACTTCCAGAGCCGCTTCATCTGTGGTTGTCATATCAATCACAGGAATTGACTTGTAGAGCTTGATTTTAATTTGCCGAGAGAGGACTTTCCTTTTCAATTACCAAAGTGCACAGATTACGAAGAGAGTATTTCTAGACCTAGAAGGCTCCTTTATCACAATTCCGTTTTTATACTCAGCTGAGCAGAGCTCACAGGGTATATTAATTTTGTTCGCATAACGGTACCCCGTAACGGCATAAACTAATCGGGATAGATATAGACTTCTATATACCAAAAGATCTCCGTCCGTCTGTCTGTAAACGCTAATTAAAATGAACGAAATCGGACTATAACCACGCTCACTTTTTCGATATCGAAAATTTCAAAAAACCGAACAATTGCGATAATTCATTACCAAAGACGGATAAACCAACGAACCTTGGTAGGTGGGTTGATCTTATGACGCATAATAGAAAATAAGAAAAATTTTGGCCAATGGGCGTGGCACCGCCCACTTTTAAAAGAGGGTAATTTAAAAGTTTTGCAAGCTATAATTTGGCAGCTGAGTATGTAATGTTCGGCTACACCCGAACTTAGCCTTACTTGTTTATTTCTAGAATATCATGGTGCTCTCAATGCTTTAAATACCATCAGCATCTCGAAACATTTCTTAGTATTTAGCCTTACATATCTTCTAAAAAGTAGCAACCAAATAAAATATCTTAGAAAGTAGCAACCAAATAAAGCTAAATTGAAACACTGTAATTTTGTTGTGCAAGAAAAAAACAATTTCGAAAATCACTCTCACACTTAAAAGATTCATTTTGCAATCAAACTAAAACGATCGCTTATTGTTATGACAATAGATAGTGTAATATGCAACAATTTTAAGTGCGTGCACACGATATGAATTCCAATAGCAAAGGAAATAGAAAAAATTGCTGTTACAACAAAAAAGAGACACAGCAAGTTTATTGCAATCAAAAACGAATTTTCAACGATTGCGGCTATCGCAATCTCATTTGCTATGGCCATTAATATTGGTTCACTCGACACTCTGGCAGTGGCAAATGTTCGCCGAAAAAACACTTAAAAGTACATAATTCACAGTTGCCACAAGCGGCATGCACGAGTTATGTATCTGTTTATTGCTAAATCATCGCATTGTTTTTATACTCGGCGTGCTTTGCACACAGAGTATATTAACTTTGATTGGATAACGGTTGGTTGTACAGGTATAAAGGAATCGAGATAGATATAGACTTCCATATATCAAAATCATCAGTATCGAAAAAAATTTGATTGAGCCATGTCCGTCCGTCTGTCCGTTAACACGATAACTTGAGTAAATTTTGAGGTATCTTGATAAAATTTGGTATGTAGGTTCCTGGGCACTCATCTCAGATCGCTATTTAAAATGAATGATATCGGACTATAACCAATTCCACTTTTTCGATATCGAAAATTTCGAAAACCCGAAAAATTCCGATAATTCATTACCAAAGACGGTTAAACCGATGAAACTTAGTAGGTGGGTTAACCTTATAACGAAAAATAGAAAATTAGTAAAATTTTGGACAATGGGCGTGGCACCGCCCACATTTAAAAGAAGGTAATTTAAAAGTTTTGCAAGCTGTAATTTGACAGTCGTTTAAGATATCATGATAAAATTTGGCAGGCACGTTACTACTATCACTGTATATGTGCTTAGTAAAAATTAGCAAAATCGGATAAAGAACACGCCCACTTTAAAACAAAATAAAATTTTAAAAGTAAAATTTTAACAAAACAAGTAAGGAAGGCTAAGTTGGGGTGTAACATAACATTACATACTCAGCTGAGAGCTATGGAGACAAAATAGGGGAAAATCACCATGTAGGCAAATGAACCCAAGGTAACCCTGGAATGTGTTTGTATGACATGGGTTTCAAATGGAAGGTATTAAAGAGTATTTTAAGAAGGAGTGGGCCATAGTTCTATAGGTGGACGCCATTTCGGGATATCGCCATAAAGGTGGACCAGGGGTGACTCTAGAATTTGTTTGTACGATATTAGTATCAAATGAAAGGTGTTAATGTGTATTTTAAAAGGGGTGGTGGTAGTTGTATACGTGAAGGCGTTTTCGAGATATTGACCAAAATGTGGACCAGGGTGACCCAGAAAGTCATCTGTCGGGTACCGCTACTTTATTTATATATGTAATACCACGAACAGCATTCCTGCCAAGATTCCAAGACCTTTTGATTTCGCCTTGCAGAACTTTTTCCTTTTCTTCTACTTAATATGGTAGGTGTCACACCTATTTTGCAAAGTTTTTTTCTAAAGTTATATTTTGCGTCAATAAACAAATCCCATTACCATGTTTCATACATTTTTTCATATTGGTATAGAATTATCGCATTTTTTCATTTTGCGTAACTTTCGATATCGAAAAGGGGGGCGTGGTCATAGTCGGATTTCGGCCATTTTTTACACCAATACAAAGTTAGTTCAGATAAGTACGTGAACTGAGTTTAGTAAAGATATATCGATTTTTGCTCAAGTTATCGTGTTAAGGGCCGAGCGGAAGGACAGACGGTCGACTGTGTATAAAAACTGGGCGTTGTTTCAACCGATTTCGCCCTTTTTCACAGAAACAGTTATCGTCCTAGTGTCTAAATCCCTACAAAATTTCACAGTTCTATCCATTTTGGAAATTTCTTTTATGTTTGTATTTTATTGCACAATATCATTACTGGAGTCGAATGTTGACATAATTTGCTTATATACTGTAAAGATATTAAATGTTTTGTTAAAATTTGACTTAAAAAAAAAATTTTTTTTAAGTGGGCGTGGTCGTTCGGACGGACGGACGGACGGACATGGCCGAATTAAATTTTTTTTCGATACTGATGATTTTGATATATGGAAGTCTATATCTATCTCCATTCCTTTATACCTGTACAACCAACCGTTATCCAATCAAAGTTGAGATATACTCTGTGAGCTCTGCTCAACTGAGTATAAAAATTGGATATCTTCACAGTATATGTGACCGGTCTATGAAAAGTTGGCTTATGACTCGAAAAAGCATTTGCGAGAAACAACTGTTAAAGATAAACAATGCATTTCTTCAGTTTCTTAGTAGTTTTCTTTTGCATTATGAACAGTCATGCCCATAAGGCAAAGCACAAATCAGTTTGCGACCAATATGTTGGCTCCATTGCCATCGAAAGAAATGCTATCAAAAAAATCTGAGGATGCTTCACCAGCTACCAAAGTGGCATCGAAGGAACCAAAGGCTTCATCGCCTTTAATTTGTGCTCTTCTCTGTCTAAATTTTTAGTTCACTCCTAAGCAAGTTAGGACTTTCTAGTATTCACCATGTGGAAGAGCATCTCAAAAACTATCGAAATCAGAAAAAAGCGGAAACATTTTTTGCACGAGTGTGCAGTGTAAAACATTAAGTAAACGATCTTAACTGTTATAGTTACATATTTGATATTAAGAGGTGACATGTATAATTATATGCGCGATAATTTAAATAAATAACTTAACTTTACAAGAGGGTATGAGTTTTGTATACGTATGCACCTTCGCCTGCTCAGAAGGGAGCCGACGCGAATTGCTCAGAAAGGAGCTGATTGCCCAGTAGGTGGCTAACGAGAGGTGCTCAGAAGGGAGCTCTGCTGCTTGAAGCTGCTATATTATATATACATAAAATGGAGTAACAGTAAGTTATAGTTAGTTATTTGAAATATGTATACATATATGCTAATTTCACTCAAATAAAATATACATCTTTATTTTGAAAGCGAGTCCGACGTATCAAAATTACTATAATGCTTTTTAAAATCCAGGAACAAACAACGAAGGGCTTCGTGCATTTCGAAATTCGACCTACATGTGCTCAAAAAAAGCGGACTGAGATGCCTTGATAGCCTCATGTGAACGTTAGATTTGATCTCGCTAAGTAAAAACGGTTCCTCTCTATAATTTGCGACCTTTGAACAAAGTTTTGTCTTTCTTGTTGAAACATGAGTTGGTCCATTGCTGCATTACAGTGGAGTAGAATGGTAAGTACTCCAGTGGACCACCTGGTCCAATGATTTTTGCAGGGTTAGAGCAGAATCCTGCAAAATTCGTTAGATTATGTGGCCCACTTGGGTCATACTGGAGTACTTACCATTATACTCAACTGTAATGCAGCAATGGACCAACTCATATTTCTACACGAACATATTGTAAGCCGATCATTGCTCGTTTTTAACGATTGTAATCACTACACGATGTTTATTGGACTGTGGGTACTCCATGGATTACTCTGATGTAATGCGGAGCTGGAGTATATGGTCCTGTCCTAGGACATCGCAATGTTAATTGGACCATATTTTTTGTATGAATTGTGGTAAATTTTGGAGCACTGGCTTGGTCCATAGCGAGTACTCCATACATGCATGCATGGAGTACTCGCGATTTTTGCAGGGATATTATAAGCCGAGCATTGATCGTTTTTAACGATTGTAATCACTACACGATATTTATTCATGTGGGTACTCCATGGATTACTCTGATGTAATGTTGAGCTGGAGTATATGGTCCAGTCTTAGGATATCGCAGTGTTAATTGGACCATATTTTTTGTATGAATTGTGATAAATTTTGGAGCACTGGCTTGGTCCATAGCGAGTACTCCATACATGCATGCATGGAGTGCTCGCGATTCTTGCTGGGAACTTCTACTTACGCATATAAATGCAAATAAATAGAAGACAAACGTGGATATCAGATGCAAAAATGAAAAATAAGTAAACAGCTGTTCGATAGGGCTGTTCATGAAAATTGCAGATCATTGGAGAAATATGGGAATGAGGCAACAAAAGTATAAAAGCAGCGAAATTTGAAGAATAATGAGTCAGTTTGATTTTAACATGCTATACATAAAATACGTGAGTAATATAATTGTGAAGTACTACTACCAACGTAGTGTTGTCAATAAAGAACATTTTGCTTCTCTGAATATTTGAGTTCTTTATTCGAAATTTCAGCGATTCGAACTGTAACAGAAGCTGCAGAATAATCAGGAGTTCCTAAAAGTCGTTACAATATGCAATAAAAATACTGTTTTATTGATCGAACTTACAAAAAATATAACAATCGATATCAAATCGCTTTTTTCGATATCAAGTCGTTAACTATTTGAAAATAAATCGACAACTAGTCGGTAATTCTCCAACTATTTACTAGTACCGCTTCGAAAACCATTGTATTCGATAACAAGCCGAAAAGAAAGTGATAGTAAAAACAGTCCGATAACTTTTCGTATCTGCTTCATTATTCAAAAATAGTCTCGAAATAGTCGCTAACATAATCCCGAAACTATATCGAAATAGCTCTGGAATGAAGCCAAGATGATCGCTTAACGCCTACCAAAAGCGATCTCGAAAAAATTCAAGATGACGTCGAAATTATACGAAAACTATTCCTGAACAATCCACCAATAGTTTCAAAAATATCCTAAATCAACTCCCTGCATGATCCCAAAAATATACTATCGTGTCGTGCTATGATTTTTAAATTTTGACGAATAACAACTATTTGCAGACCCTAACGATAATATAATGTTTAGTTTACATTACTTATGTTAATTCTAATCGAACACATTAGAGATTTACCATTCCCGAAGCCTATCTCGGTCACAAAACAATAGTTTTTAAAAAACCTTAGGTAACACTGGATCACAAATTCCAATTTTTTTCTGCACCAGAGACGCCATTATGAAATTCCTATGTAAAAGCATCCCCTGATTCCGAAAATCAAGGTTATTTTTAATTCTATGGTAACGTTTTTCAGATATTTACGAATAACGGTTTTTTTCCAAAAAAAAAAAGAAAACAATTTGGTACACTTAATCATATATATCTCAAAAAACGAATTGAGCAATTCCAAAGCGGATTGAATCCTTTAAAAGGTATCAAAATTTGCTACAAACTGTGCATACAATTCTTTTTGCTAGGCCCTGTAGATTCAAAGATAACGAACAGTCATTACGGGTTTTTTTAATTTTTTTTGTAAAAATATTAAAAAATTTGTTATTTTGCGAGGAATGATCTCCAAAACTTTTTATTTTTTTGCAGATTTTTTTCCCCTCTAAGCTCTGTTTTATTAAAAAAATAAAATAATTTAAAAAAATGTTTAAGTTAAACGGTTTCATTGAAAACAATACTTACATGAAGTAATAATAATACTAAAAGCTAGAAAATAATTAGGTAGGTCCTAGGTACTAGCCATCACATTCCTCGTCAGTCTAGGGCGTTGATCAGACAATTAAATTTGAAATTTATTTCACCAATGATGTGTAGGGAACCAACTTGCCATTCAACGGACTGCTATATTTGTACTACAAAAGTACTTGGGGTTGGAAAGTCAAGAAAAGTAACTTATTCGAGCGTATCTACAGTGTCATTACCTGAACTAAATTCAACGGGAGCTACATTGCCAGAATCAAATTTAACTTTAGTTCCGGCTCCAGTTTCATTGTAAACAGCAGTATCTGATTACGCGGCATTATGTTGTACTGGATTTTAAATGGAAAATGAAATAAACTCTTTGTCACAAGCACAACTCAATGATTGGATAATGGATTTGGAATTGTCAAAAGAAAAGGCCGAACTACACGCCTCTCGTATGCAAAAATTTAAATTTGTTTCACCCGATGTTATGGTAACATATTATAGAATTCATCACGAACAATTTTCCAAGTACTATACGAAGGAGGACAGTGTTTGTTACTGCAAAGACATTGCTGGTCTATTCAAACAGTTTGGTGAACCATATGATTCAAAAGAGTGGCGATTGTTCATAGACGGCAATAAATTAAGTTTAAAGGTCGCATTACTGCATACTGGCAACCAAAAGCCATCTATCCCGATCGCGCATGCAGTAAATACAAAGGAAACGTATGAGATAATGCAAAAATTGCTCAAATTAATCAAAAACGAAGAACATGATTGGAAAAAATGTGCGGATATTAAAGTCGTTGGAATGCTATGTGGTCTACAAAGTGGATACACAAAATATTGTTGCTTTCTATGCAAATGGGATAGCCGAGCTCGTCAAGACCATCACATTTGGCCGGGACGATTCGAGTTTCAAGTTGGGGTGGATAACATAAATACTACCGATCCCGATAATATCGATCCTAATCTAAATAAGCGTCAAAACAAGACACATAACTTTTTCAATTATAAAATAAGATCATAGAGTTAAGACAGAATCATATGTACACTGCTTATAACTTTTGTATTAGTTCATCGATTTTGTTGAATGAAAGTTTATTTTTTTTTTGTAATAAAACAGAGCTTAGAGAGAAAAAAAATCTGCAAAAAAATAAAAAGTTTTCGAGATTCTTCCTCGCAAAGTAAACACTTTTTTATATTTTTACAAAAAAAAAATTGAGAAAATCCGTAATGATTGTTCGTTATCTTTGAATCTGCAAGGCCTAGCAAAAAGTGTTGTATGCACGGTTTATATCAAGTAATTTTGTTACCTTTTAAAAGCTTCAAACCATTTTGGAATTGCTCAATTCTTTCTTGAGATATATATGATTAAGTGGACCCAATTTTTTTTTTTTTCTATAAAAAACCGTTATTCGTAAATATCTCAGTGATGCTGAGAAAACATTTACAAATAAAAATTATTCACTAAGAGAGACCGAAAAAATTTAAAAAATAAAAATATCTCACTGAGAAATAATGGTTTTTTTCTTGGATATCGGTTGTAATCGATTTTGAACCGAATTGAATTTTCTGGTAGATGGTTAAATGCAATCTCTGGTTTATATACTTATTAAATATTTCTCATATACATACTGTCACGAATGTTAGCAGCACTGAGCGATGCTATCGTCTCTAAGCCGATGTTAAGCAGTGACGTGAATGCACATCAATGATTCAATCATTATGTATCTATATAAACGAAACAATAACTGCGTCTACATATATGTACCATGTACGTATACGAGCAGCGGAGAGTTAATGCACTAACACATGCATATATCTGAGAAGTTTGAGAGCTACTGGACTAGTAGATTCTGGAAGCACCTAAAAGATGTGTAAAATTGTGTAATTTTAGTTATAGCTGAGAAGTTTGAGAGCTCATGGACAATGCTAGTGGATTCTAGAAAAATGCGAACGCGGCAAACCAAAGAGTATAAAAGGCGACAGATGTAGAGGCGCTGTAATGCAGTTTGAGTTGAGCTATCAATCAGTTATTGATTAAGCACGCGATCTGGCGGCCAATAGTAGAGTTTCATTTGAGTTATCAATCAGTTTGGTTATTAAGCCAGCGAGTAACAAAGTATAAGTGTTATTGTGAAGTACTTTAATAAAGGCCATTTTTCCATTATTCAATATTGGAGTTATTTATTCAACAGTTTAGTGATTCGAACTTAGCAGAGGATTGCAAATAAAAGGATTTGCAGAAAACTCGTTACAATACATTATATTTTGTTTACAAATTTTCGTTAAGATGTATGTACATAGATACATAAATAGTTTTTTGCAAGGTAGCACTCAGCAGGCGAACGGAAGCAAGCCAAATGAAAACAAAAGCATAAAGATGAGTTTTTGCTTACCATTCTAGATGCACTCATACCTAGCAAAGTAGCGCCATAAGATTTTACAATTTGCATATTATATTTATACATCCAGCTATTGTTATTATAATATTAAGATCGTAGCCGTTGTAGCACATCACGAAACATTTTGCAGCAAATACACCTTGAATACGAAATAAGCAGATGGCTATGAACGTGCATAAAAGAAATTGCAAGCTGTGAGCAAACAGCCATCGAAAGTAGCCGACAGCAGGAACGTATTTACTTATGTTTAATATCTACCAGCAATAACGTTAATATGGTCTCACGTTTAAGAAAGGAGCAAAAAGCATACCGTTTGAGATATATGAATGTATGTAGATGGGATTGTTGCAATATTCGTGTTTTTCTAAATTTGTGTGTATATGTGTATTGGTAGAAAAAGGTGTTTGCTATTTCGTATTATATTGCTTGCCATTGGCATTGGCTGCATGCGACAATGATTGCTTATAAGAAATGAGAGAATCTCCTACATACACCGAAGATGTAGGTGGGTAAGTAGCGAAACATGCAATGGTTTGATGCTCTGCAAAAAATCGTGCGATATATTCACAAAGATAGCAGTCTGTGATTGATCTCTTTTGTCCACAATGAGGTATAATTGATCCCCTATATTTCTTTTGGGTATATTTGGCATCAGTCAGTTTCAAATTTATGTAACTAATTGAGAAAAAAAAAAACAAACAGCAACGAAGTGAGTAAAATAAAAATATTAAATATGATTGAATAGCATTATTTAAGAAAAATGCGGAGCTCTATAACGAATCTAAAATACTAGGACCATATGTTCCATTATCATAATATTTATTTTATTTTTGTTATTCTACAAAACCAATACGAAACAAGTAAGGAAGGCTAAGTTCGGGTGTAACTGAACATTACATACTCAGCTGCCAAATTACAGCTGGCAAAACTTTTAAGTTACCTTCTTTTAAAAGTGGGCGGTGCCACTCCCATTGTCCGAAATTTTACCAATTTTTTCTATTCTGCGTCATAAGGTCAACCCACCTACCAAGTTGTATTGCTTTACCCCTCTTTGGTAATGAAGTATCGCACTTGTTCGGTTTTCCGAAATTTTCGATATCGAAAAAGTGGGCGTGGTTATAGTCCGATTTCGTTCATTTTGAATAATGATCTGAAATGAATACCCAGGAACTTACATACCAAATTTCATTTAAAATACCTCAAAATTTACACAAGTTATCGTGTTTACGGGCAGACGGACGAACGGACATGGGTAAATTAATTTCTTTTTGCGCCCAGATTATTTTGATATATAGAAGTCTACATCTATCTCGACTAGTTTATGACGTTACGGGGTACCGTTATGCGAACAAAATGAATATACTCTGTGAACGGGTAGAAAGAGAACTTGTCCGACAATACCCATAGGCCAACAAAATAGACTTGTGTGACTGTAGGGGCACGTAGGGAATAAGTCCGACACTACTGGTATGATACAAAAAGGGACCTGTCGGAAACACCGCATAGGGGTACAAAAAGACAGTGTTGAACAGTAGATAAAAATTCTGTTCGATAGTACCCGCAGGGGTAAAAAGAGGAAGTATAGAACATTACAAAAAGGATCTATCCGACAGTACCCTTAGGGGTATAAAGAGGAGCAGTCCGACACTACCCGGTCAGGCATTAACAGTTACAATTGGTCTCTCCATAGGACATGCTCAAACAAAAGGGAACACTCCAACCTATATAAAGAGATCAGAACTGGCTATAGTCCCATACTCCTTTGCGACTCATCCCGGATTCATCCTAGACCATTCGCATTTTTTGCAGGGTGGTTGTCGTTGTATATGTACATACATACATATATATGGGTATGTAATATATGTACATATATGTAACGACTACATGTTTTCATTATTTTATGATGATGCAAAACGCTAAAGTTGCTGCTATTATTGTTGATCATAATAGGGATTAGGAGAAGCCACATTAATTAGAGAAAAGGTTAATGTGGTAAACAAAAAAGAAAATACAAAAATTTTAATATCGATAATTTCTCGAAATTACCACGGCGATAAAAAAATTGGAAACGATAGCAAATCGAAAACTTTCTGATAACATTTTGATAACATATCGATAACTTTTCGATAGTAAAGCAATTAAGTTTGAACATTAAAATCGATAACACATCGATAGAGCAATTAGTTCCAAAGCGGCAACGCGCGTAATGAGGTGCTGGCTAAACACAGATCCCCTAGATACCAAATTCCATGCATGATAGAGTCGTAGGATACACTGCGCCTTCTACGGGGTCAAAACTCGAGTATACGGCGGATACAGGATTGGAAGGTATATCATCTATCTTGGCTTAGGGAGGAGGTTCAGCACTACATCTTCCAAATAAATAAACAGACAGAGGATATGTTATACACGCAGCTTTGGGAAATTTCCTCGGGCACAGGTAAAATTTATCTGCGAATCAGGAAAAAAGTCGCAAGGAAAATCATTCTGACATGCCTAAAAGTGGGCGAGGTTTAACAGGACCTCGAGCCTTGAAATAAGGGCACAGAGGGAAGACGCAGACGTCAACACGACAGTCTTAGAGTGGGAAAAATAGCATAATGATGCTTCGAGTCCTACAAAGGAACCCCAAAAACAGCATTTACGCCTTGGAAAGAAAAGCCCAGAAGAAGAGGACCTAGAAAGCCTTAAACCAAAAGGGAAATCCGGCTATACAACTCAAGCTGTGGGGGTACCTTAGGAGTAGTGCATGACCTTAGTGGAAAAAGAATGGTGGTTGGCGCAGCTTATACCATAGACGTCCCAATCTGATTATTCGAGGTTAAGAGAAGGTGACATTTGTACATAATTGACCAAGCGGGAGAGACGTTTACCCAAGCGGGGGCTGCACAGTGTCAATCATCATGTGCAGGCCTTGCAACCTTAGACTAAAAAAGTTAATATGCTCATTAAAAAAAATTAATATATGCTTTTGACGCTGAACATGATCTTCTGGCGTCACTTGCTTTTAAATAGAGCTGAGACAGTGATATCAGATATGGGTAGTGCCGCTTGGAGGAGGAAATGATCGAGCACGTTTTCTGCTTGTGCCCTGTACTTGCCAAGTTAGGACGCCGTTTATGGTGATTCAGCTATCAGATCTAGAAGCAGTAAAAGGCAAATATCATAGAAAGCTTCTAGTATTTGCCAAAAGTATAGAGTTACTTTACAAAAGAGGTCCTAGCTTTTGAAAGAGTTTCCAGTTTGGTCGTTGAACAAACTTCTGGTAACACTATGAACTCATTCAGTGAATCAGATAACTTAATAAATTTCAGTAATAACTCGTTTGCACTAAATATGAGTATAGTGTTAAATTGTACAAATTAAACGATATACTTAATATGGTCTATCTACAACAGCAATATAAACATACCGCGGTATGGCTTTAACACGATTAGGGATAGCTGCTCCTTCAACTTTTTTGTATTTTTGTAAACGGGCCCCTGCTCCATACAAACCAAACCACCCTAATATATACATACACAAATATTGTAGCGAATATTAGCAATTCCGACACATCAATATGCTGGTAGTAAATTAATACTGCGACGAATATTAGTGACACTAAATGATACTCCCTCGGCCTTAGATCTCTTCGGAGGTTATAGCGCCTTACATGTATGTATGTAAGTGATACTCCCATCACTAATCTGGTACTAAGTAAATAAAGCCACAACAACAATGAAGCAAGCTGCCACACTTGTATGTACGTAAACGAATAAATCATTATGTCTACACATATGTTCGTGCACACAGCAGAGAAGAGATGCACAAACACATGCAGATATCTTATCTGAGATGCTCCCAAAAGTATGCAATTGTAATTGCGGAAGTGTCGCTCATAAATACACGCATATGAGGAGCTATATACGTGCATCTATAGTTATAATTATATGGCGGTAACTAAGTAAATTCTGGAAGCGCCTAGAAGATGCCACGAGGAAATCACAGAGTATAAAAGCACCAGCGGTAGAGGCGCTAGAAGCAGTTTCAGTTAAGCACGCTATATGTCGGGCAATAGACCAGTTTCATTTGAGCTATCAATCAGTTTGGTTACTAAGCAAGCTATTCGTTGCAAAGTATAAGTGTTATTGTGAAGTACTTTAATAAATGCCATTTTCCCATTATTCAATATTGGAGTTATTTATTCAACAGTTAAGCGATACGAACGTTGGCAGAAGATTTCAAATAAGGGGAATTGCGGTAAATTCGTTACAGTTGGTGTCAGAAGTGGGATTGTTGAATAAATTCCAGAGGACAACAAAGACATGGCAAAGTTCAGTGAATTAAAGATCCAGCAACTGAAGAAGGAGTTGGACAGCCGTGGATTGAATACAACCGGCAATAAACTTGAACTTCAGGCACGACTACGAGAGGCAATGGAATTAGAGGGAATTAAATTGGAAGAGTATATCTTTCATCTTGATGGCGAGGAGACAACAAAAATTGAAGAGGAAAACGAAACATCGCAGACAGTTACCAGCACAGACTTGAACATGATATTGGCTGCAATATCTGCACAAACATCGACAGTAGCATCAATGTCGTCACAATTGGCATCACAACTGGAAGCGCAAGAGGCACGTATAACAGAAATGTCATCACAATTATCCACAAATATGTCATCACAACTGGAAGAGCAGAAGACATATATGACATCCCAGCTGGAATCATATGAGACACGTATTTCAGAAATGTTGACACAGATTGCATCAAAGATGGAAACACAACTGAAAGAGCAAGAGGCGCGTATATCATCAAAACTCGAAGCGCGTATGGACGAGAAAATAACATAGTTTGAAGAAAAATTCGAGGCAGGGGTGGATGCTTTGAGAGGTCGTATACAGGAATTGCAACTTAATCGGCCCGCTGCTTCAGCGAGTAATACGAAGGTAAAAACTCCATCTTTTGACGGTTCTGTTTCTTTCCAAGGCTTCAAGCTACAGTTTGAGAAGACTGCAGCAGTGATCAACTGGAATGCTGAAGATAAAGTTGCTGCACTGTTTATAGCGTTGAAAGGGCCTGCAGCTGAGATTTTACAAACCATTCCAGAGGGCGAACGGAACTGTTATGAGGCATTGATGGGCGCTCTAGACAGACGATACGGAACTGAGCATAGGAGACAGATATACCAAATGGAGTTGCTGAACCGCTTCCAGAGGCCTGGTGAAACATTGCAAGAGTTTGCGTCGGATATTGAAAGGCTAGCACATTTAGCGAATGGGGACGCACCCGTGGAATACACTGAAAGGGTAAAGATTCAGAGCTTTATAAATGACATACGGGACGTCGAAACAAAGCGAGCTACATACACAAACCCAAAGTCAATATTCGCAGAAACGGTATCACATGCTCTGTTTCAGGAAACAGCGTCGCTTCTGTGTAAGCCAGTTTTCAAATCACGCCGTTGGAAATAGAAAGGCCAGAGTGGGTAGACGCAATATTGGAGGCGCTGAAAGGATCACAAAAGCGGAGTGAAAGAGTTATCAAATGCTTCAAATGCGGGAAGACCGGTCACATTGCACGTCATTGCGATCTTGATCCTAGTGGTTTCAACAGCATGGGTGGTCTTAATAAAAAAGCTGGAGGGGATGAGCAAGAGCGAGCAAGATGTAGAGATTGAATGCCCTGTGATATTTGTGTCGCAAATTGGTAGAAAATCGAGCAGTCTTACCGTCAGAGGGAATGTGGATGGCAAAAAACGTGTTCTGACTGTAGATACGGGCGCATCTCATTCCTTAATCTGATCTGACTTGGTCAACAGGAGAGTAAAACCGTTACCTGGAGCAAGGTTGCGTACGGTCACTGGCGAGTATAACCAAGTTCAGGGAGAAGTGGCATGTGAAGTTTTGATTGGAAAGTTACAGTTCTACACAAATTCGTTGTGGCGGATATTGTTGATAAAGTTATATTGGGAGTGGATTTCTTGGTTGACCATGATATCAAGATTGATATGCAGAGAAGGGTGATGCGTTATGAGAGCCAGGATATACCACTTAACTTCAATTTGCAGAAAGGGTTCAGTAGTAATCGAGTACTGGTGGACAAGACTCAACAAAGACCACGAAAGTCAAAGGCAAAGGTTGATAGATCGAATGGGCCAAATAAAGCAAAGTGAAAAGTACCTGCGAGAGAAACACTGGTATTGACAAAACCTAATGGACGCACAAAAACGAAGCAACGAATTTCCCAGAAAAAATTCGAGGGTAGTTACAAGAAGGAGTGCACTACTGTTGTGAAACGTGGGAACGATACTGATTATGCGAAGCCAATCCGCCAAGCGCAAGCTCTACGAAGTAGTTCATTGGCCAAACAACAGAGTGTGAGGGAACGTCCCAGTGTAATGAGTAGTAAGATGAAACACTGGCATGGCAAGAACTTTAATTCGGAAGGTTTCTTGGAGGGAGATCTGGTACTGCTATACAAGTCTCACCGGCGCAAAGGTGTTCCATCCAAATTTCGGCGCAGTTGGGAAGGCCAGTACGAAGTTGTGAAGAAGATCAGTTACACCATCTACCGCATACAAACCATTGGGAAACCACGAAGTAGAAGAGTGGTACATTTGGAGATGCTAGCAGCTTTTAGATCGGGAGATTTGTCTGATCGGGACACTAAGTGGTACTCCCATCACTAATCTGTACTAAGTAAATAAAGCCACAGCAACAATGAAGCAAGCTGCTACACTTGTATGTACGTGAACGAATAAATCATTATGTCTACACATATGTACGTACACGCAGCATAGAAGAGATGCACAAACACATGCAGATATCTTATCTGAGATGCTCCCAAAGGTATGAAATTGTAATTGTGGAAGTGTCGCTCACAAATACACGCATATGAGAAGCTATATACGTGCATCTGTAGTTATAATTATATGGCGGTAACTAAGTAAATTCTGGAAGCGCCTAGAAGATGCCACGAGGAAATCACAAAGTATAAAAGCACCAGCGGTAGAGGCGCTAGAAGCAGTTTCAGGTAAGCACGCTATCTGTCGGGCAATAGATCAGTTTCATTTGAGCTATCAATCAGTTTGGTTATTAAGAAAGCTATTCGTTGCAAAGTATAAGTGTTATTGTGAAGTACTTTAATAAATGCCATTTTCCCATTATTCAATATTGGAGTTATTTTTCAACAGTTTAGCGATACGAACGTTGGCAGAAGATTGCAAATAAGGGGAGTTGCAGTAAATTCGTTACAATACCTACAAAAACAAATGGCAATGTAAGCAGATGAGACAACAAATAGCTACGCATGCATCTATGCAACAGCTAAGAGCACAGACACACATGTACACAGCAACAAAGAGCGCAGACGATATTACTCACATATAAAAATGGAAGACATTAGTGAATATGTGATGTGAGTAATGAGTGAATAATCAGCTAATCAAGAAGGCTGTTGAAAGCAAAGAAGGCAACTAAAAGTATATAGTCAGCTTAGCGTGAAAAATAATCGATCAGTTTGATCTTAATACGCCATAAGTGAAGTACGCTAATGCATTGAATTATTCGGAAATTCAGTGACTCGAATGCTTAGAGCAGAAGCAGAACAAATGGCAATTCCATTATAATTCGCAACAATATATATCTGTATTAAAAGGGCTTTCCAATTATCTATTTTCAAAACGTTAGAAATAACGTGGAAGAAGGTCCATCTTTCGCTTTTATTTGGAATCCAAATCTATAAATAAAGTTTTGGTTGTAAAGATGGGGATTCGTGCTATTAGCGAGCTTTGGGCATTATTAGTCGTAATGCTTTTGTTTACCTATATTTTATTAAAATACATTGTTAAAAGTAAGTAAAAGTAGCAAACAAAGAAATCTATTTGTACTTTAGCGCTATTGTGAATATTTGATTAGATCTAACACTGCATTACCGGCAATTGCTAACATTCGCCAGACGGCATCGCAAGCGCATGTAAGTTTATGGGTGTTATTAGAGCTTCGGAGAAGTATTCGGCGCTCACCTACATATCGTGTGAACGCGGCGACGTAGACTCAG
Source organism: Eurosta solidaginis (assembly GCF_040869045.1). NCBI lineage: Eukaryota > Metazoa > Arthropoda > Insecta > Diptera > Tephritidae > Eurosta > Eurosta solidaginis. The sequence goes on from NC_090319.1 coordinate 29,391,703, forward strand.
CAAAGCAAACATTCAATTAGCTTTAGCATGTACTTCAAGCAGTAAACATTCTATGCTCATAGATTATCCATGTAAACACATACCACTACAAAAAAGGTGGGTTTATATTCGAAACTCTGCTGGCGTTGTGCACCACTGGTCTTTTCTATAAAATTCGGAGTTCTAGCCAATCCGAATTGAGTAGAATAAGTTTTTCGAATACTTTCCTGCATGGACACCACCAAAATTCTCTGCGATTTTTCTCTCATTACACTCTCTTAGTGGTGATACATACAAAAGTGTATACTACATACATACATATGCATACGGACATATACACAGTTTATGTATTTTGAACTTTTATGTACTCCACTCGGTGGTTTAGCTTTTGATTAGCCCCAAATGATTTATTATGCTAGACAATTTATGTCAAGCAGAAATCGATTTCTCTTGTAATTAGGTTTTCGTTGACCAAATGAGCAAATAAAAGTGCCTAAAAAAATACAAAAATGTCAAAAAGAGAAAGAAAAAAAAATTAATGCGAAAATAGTACATTAGCCTGAAGAAGATTTGGGCAAACATAAAGAAAAAAAAATTAAAATTGCCAATTTTCCCTTTTCCAAAATTGCTTACATAATGTTGTTTACATTTTTTTTAAACTACAAATTACTTCATATTTTGCAATTTTTCTGGTTCTTATTTACTTTTTTACGGTTTTGCTTGGCTTGAATATAGACAGGCCAATCATTTGTTATACTTGCAAACATACATCGCAATGGGGTATGGGCGAGGCAACGAAATCTGGAAACAGAGCAACGCCGTAGGGTGGGGTTTTATCACCAATGCTGTGGACGCTGATTATAAACCAATTGCTTAGGCGACCGAGGACCAGTCAAAATTATGGCATATGCAGATGACGTTGTGGGTCCGAGAAAACTGCTAGTATTTGCCAAGAGGACGGAGATATTCTATAAGGTATGTCCTGGCCTCTGATTGGGGTTCTTCTGCTTGGTCATCAAACAAACTATGGACATATTCAGTATATGTGAGGTCTCTATTGACCGGTCAGTTCAACTTAACCTAACCTAGCATAATCGTGATTTAATCAATTATTTATAATAATTTTTGAAAAAAAAAAAAATCATGTACTGTCACTCTCCCCTTTTACAATAACGTGGCTCGTCTGCAAAGTATTTAAATCCAGCTAAGTAGTGAATAAGCTCGAACTATGTTGTTGTTTGCATGCAAAAATCTATCACTTGCTTTTTTCAACTCGTCCACAAAAGATTGCGCTCATTGTTCACTCTTTGATTCTACTTATGCGTGTGGCACCGAAGTGTAAGGATAAAATTTTTCACATAATTAATAACACTTAACACTAACGTAGGCATTGCTTTGTTTTGTAGAAAAATAAAGTTTTCAATAGCCTACTAAAAGTTTGAAGTAACTGGTATTTTCGCATGCAGCTTTTCGTTTGGAAAATTAACTTAATCGGTGGTTTTATGTATCTGCATTTACATGGAAGTAAACAAACTCATTAAAAGTAACGTGTGCAAAATTGGAAATCATGTATGTATGTGTTTTTTTAAAAGGTTAATTAAGACCAATTTAGAACTTGCAGACTATAATTTATTATAGAATTTAATTACAAAAGTATTGCAAATAAATATCAATGTACTGGTCCAGTTTATCGAGATAAGGCGGAAAGGATAAACTCATTGTAAATACATACATAGAAACACTAATAAGTACATACAAAGATAATTTAAGCGAATTGATTATTCAACTACTAACACGTTAATACTTGCATTGCCTATATTAACTTGCTTTAATAAAGGGGGGGAGGGGGGGTGCTTATATCATCAATCATCATGTTTCAGAACTTAATAGAACAACACATTCTTGAGCTCGAACATGTATAACAAAATATTTCTCATCTCTTTGAATAAATCGAAGCTTTTGTTATGACAGAGCGCACTGTTCTCTCTTTTTAGCGATAAGAGCATAGCGACAATATCAGGGAGTAGGTGTAGTCACTACACCGTAGCGCAATGTGGGAACAATGTACGTATTAAAGTTGATACGAGGGACAAGATTTGATAAGTGTTCGTTGTCGACGATTTATCGGTTTGTTATACGATTGAAGAATGTCGTGTTGCCAAAAGAAAAGACATGGCTGGAGATACAGTAAACGAACAAGAACAAGTAAGGAAACCTAAGTTAGGGTGTAATCGAACATTACATACTCAGCTGCAAAATTACAGCTTGCAAAACTTTTAAATTACGTTGTTTTAAAAGTAGGCGGCGCCATGCCCATTGTCAAAAATTTTACTAATTTTAGATTCTGCGTCATAAGTTCAATCCATCCACCAAGTGTCATCGCTTTATTCGTTATTGGTAATGAATTATCACACTTTTTCGGTTTTTCGAAATTTTCGATATCGAAAAAGTGGGCATGGTTATAGTCCGATTTCGTTTATTTTATGAGATGATTGCCCAGGAAATTACGTACCAAATAGCATTGAGATACCTCAAAATTTACTCAAGTTATCTTGTTTACGGACAGACGGATGGACCGATGGACATGGCCCAGATCATTTTGATATATAGAAGTCTATATCTATCTCCCCCTCGGCAGAGTTTGGCAAGCGCTCCGGGTGTATTTCTGCCATGAAAAGCTCTCAGTGAAAACTCATCTGCCCTGCAGATGCCGTTCGGAGTCGGCATAAAACATGTAGGTCCCGTCCGGCCAATTTGTAGGGAAAATCAAGAGGAGCACGACGGAATCTGGAAGAGAAGCTCGGCCTTAGATCTCTCCGGAGGTTATCGCGCCTTACATTTTTTTTATTTATATCTATCTCCATTAGTTTATGCCGTTACGAGATACCGTTATGCCAACAAAATTAATATACTCTGTGAGCTCTGCTCAGCTGAGTATAAAAATGTGCGTGAAAATTTCACTTGGTCTTTCTACGCTTCACTCTTCCCTTCTTCTTGAAAAATGTGCGTGAAAATTTCACTTGGTCTTTCTACGCTTCACTCTTCCCTTCTTCTTGAACAAAAAGAGTTTATACGTTTTTTTCTAAAACGTTATAAATTCTAAATACTAGTTTCTTCTTTTAAGGATTAACTTTGCACATTTTAAATTAACTTTATTAAAAAAAAGACTTTGATCTTCAAATCAATAAGTAATAACTTTCAGTGAAAAGATAAGTAAAAGGATAGTTGGAAATATAAATAAATATATCCACGAGCGCGTCCACGATTTCGGGTTGTTAGTACATGACTGATTTGACTGCTCTCGTGTCGGGGACGATGGTGGTGCATGCGTGTTGGTGCCTTTCCACTCGTCGCGCACGGCTGCGCATAGGAATTTCGCCGCCGTTGATATATTGATAAAGGCGACATAAACAGTGCGAGTTGAAAAGGAAAGCAAGAAGCCGCTCGAGCTGGTAGCCATCAGACAAAATGACTGCAAATGTTATAAAAACATCCGCCGACAGAAAGATGGTTTTAAGCCCGGGGAAAACTTCTTAACTGTAAATGAAAACAGCGACCTGGTAACCGATGTCCAGAGGATACTTAGATTATGGACCGAGGCCTTCTCTTCGCGCCTAAACGGAGAGAGCGCTGAAACGCTCAGGGAAGATGATGAACCAAAGCTTGCAAACGATGGTGATTTCAAAAATGTTCCCCACCCAGCTTGGACAAAGTAAGAATAGCAACAACCTGATTAAAAAACAATGCCGCAACCACTGATGGACTGCTTGCGGAGGTATTCAAATAAGGCGGCGAGCAAATGGTAAATATTGTCGAACAAGTGCATGGCCGACGATTGGAATCTAAGTAATTTTTTCCCAGCTCACAGTAACGGGGATGCAGCAAACTACTCCAAATATCGCAGAATCGGTCCTATTTGTATCGCATATAAAGTCCTGTCAAGCGTATTGTTCGAAAGATTGAAAAACACGTGAATTGGCTGATTGGACCATATCTGTGTGGCTTCAGACCTTGTAAATCTATCATCGACCAGATATTGCCAAATCTTGGAGAAAACGCAGTAAAAAGAATTGACTCACATCGTCGGTTTTAAAGCCGAAATTGACAGTGAGGGAAGAACAGCATATATGTCTAAATTTTATTTCCCCGCAAAAATTATAACCATGAACAACATCAGATGGGGCTGCTCTGAAAGTTTTCGAGATAAAAGTTCTTCGAAAGATTTATGAACCTCTACTCGTTGGCGTCGGTGACTCCCGAAGAGGATTTAAAGGTTGAGCTTTATGCAGAAACCAACAGAGTCCAGTGATTAAAACACAGAGTCCAGTGATTAAAACACATAGGCTACGCTTGTTAGGTCATGTTATGCGAATGAAGCAGAAGAACACGGCGGTCTTCAATCTGCTGGAAGTGCCAGTAGGAAAAAGATTTAGCGCCAGACGACACTTTTCACCTATATAATACCAAAACAATTTCATAAAGGCATTCCTATATACTGCCACTCACTTAAGTGAATGAATGTTCTTATGTGATAGGCATCTTGTTTCATATGGGAAGAAATGGCTCGTTGCTTTATACGTAATTTCTCCCTTCAATGCCGTTGGTGCCACTGAGCGCCAGTTATCTAAATAAAAAGCGACCGGTGGGCACGAGGCGGCCATAAGCGTTAGGCGCCAATTAAATAAGTATGTAAATAATAAAGGCTATCGATGAGTTATCAATTTCTTATCGACCATTTATCAGTTATCGATTTTTTATCGAAAAGCTATCGAATATTTATCAAAAAATTAATTGATTTGCTATCACAAAGTTATCAGGTTGTTACCATTTTGGTATAGGCTTGTTATCAAACTGTTATCGAAAAGTAATGGTTTTTATGTATTTTTTATCAAAAATGTATCGAAAGGTTATCGAAATATTAACGAAAACTATCGATTATTAAAAGGAATTATTACCAATTGGATTTCGGCATGTTATTGATCTGTTATAAAAAATGTATCTCTTTGCTCTCGGCAACTTATTGGTTTGTTATGAAACAGTTATCGATGAAACTCCAATATAAAATCGATGAGACATCTGTCGCCCGTTGATAACAATCAGATAAGGAGCTAATAAGTAGCCGATGACTCGGCTATAACAAGCCAATCGGTTATTGCCGATAACCGATGCCGGTTTAACTCTAAGCCTTGTGCTAGCAAATCAACTTCCACTTTCTCGTATCACTTACTACCCTACCATAATTTCACGCATGCATGTATGTTAACTTGGCCATATATATTACTTTTTGCCATTTACAGTTGTAAACTTATAATTGCATATTCAACATAATTACACCTTATTCGCACATCGCGTTCAAATTTATTATTGCTTTTTTGCATTTTTCAATTAAAGTTTGCTGTCGAGAGTAAATATGAAATATTTCTTCAAACTTTTCTACTTCTCATCAAAACTTCTTATTGTGTTCCTGTAATTTAAAAAACCACTTGTAATATGAAGTTTTTGAGTGAAGGAAATTTTCAAATTCTTAACACAAGCCACTGCATACAGCAGTGAGTAGAAAAATAGCAGTGGTAAGTTTTGAAAAAAAATATGTCAATTAAATTCTAGGTTTTTTTCGACAGCTTGATCAAAAATGCCTATGATTTTCCTAACCGAAACTATGCAAATCAATCACAAAAACTTTTATGAAAATTCTATAAAATTTTATGTAAATTTCGAAATTGTTATTTTGAATTTCCTGAATTTTTTTGAGTATGCAGTTTTGTAACACAATCAATTTCAGTCACACAAATTTTATTTAATGCGTCCCTAGATTAGGTTAGGTTAGAGTGGCCGCCGGTTCGAGCACCATTGCACTTAGGCACATTAAGGTCCCGTTGTGATACTACGTGATGTCTCCTCTACTCAAACCCACAGGTTGATTTAGCAAACGTCAGGAATATCTTAGGTTCCAAGTTAACCATATCACAAAGATCTGCAAAAAAGGAGATCCCAGAGATGTTTTCCTCTTGTGCCAAAGAACAGGACAATCGCGCAGAAAATGCTTGACTGTTTCTATCTCCTCTTTGTCTTTGCAGCTCCTGCAGTAATCGTCATAGGGAGCACCCACCCGTTGTGCATGCCTCCCGATTGCTATGTGGCCGGTTATAAGTCCAACCCCCAGAGATAGGTCCCCCCTTCCAAGAAGAAGGAGACGTTTCGTGCACTTCGCGTCCCATTCAGGCCATACGAGCTTAGTGTGGTAGCAGGATTCAAGATTGCTCCAGCTCACACCTGCTTCCGTAAGGAAAATCCCTTTCAAAGTGAGCTTACAGGTAGCGAGCGTCACGCTCAATCTCACGAAAGCGGAACGGATGTGCCCCCTTTTGCAAGTTCGTCGGCCATCTCATTGCGCGGTATATCCGAGTGTCCAGGTACCCATACTAGACTAAGGGAAGTTTACTCAGCGATCGCGTTGAGAGATTTGCGGCACTTCTCTTCTGACCCTAAAAATTGACTGAATTAAAATTTTATTTTTTTTTTCAAAGGGTGTTTCAGCTTTTTTTTCAACATAAAAATAATTGTATGGAAGAAAATATAAAACACCCTTCTGAAAAAATCTGTCAGTTCAAAAGTTGTACTTTGCCGGATTGAGCACCAAAAATGCATACTCGAAAAACTCCCAGAAAACTCCAAAAAAAAATTACAAAATTCCGAAATTTTTTCTCGAATTTTCGAAGTGTTTCGAAAACGCTTTTCAGATTCGATGGCATTGTTTCAGTTACACATATTTCGGAAGTTTTTCCCCCAAATTATTAGCGAAAATGAAAAACAAAAGAATTTAGTTAACAAAATTTGATAAAAGTTTTCATTGCTTTTTCGTGTTTGCTGCTGCACTATGCACATATTTATTTCTTTAATAATACTTCATGCTTTTCAATTGCTTTGCATAAACTTTTCATTGTCTAGCTTTTTTGTTGAACTTTTTAATTTTTGTTTGTAGCTTGTGTGAATGTGACAATTAACATGATAAGGCAACAATTTCGAAACTTGCACGTAGCTAACTACAAGTTGGTCTCCAATGAACTTACGTGAACAAAGAAGCTATCATCTCCGTGGTCCAAAAGTAGTCAGAAATGGTTACTTATGCACTACTTGCAACCTAATTGGTAGTCAACTTATTTTTGACGAAATATAAATTAGGGTATCCCCAATCAATGTTAAGTTTAACGAACATTCCCGATCCGCAATGAATCGCACCCAACTTAAAGTCAAGAACAATTCAAACGAAAAAACGCCGGCAGTTAGTTTGAACCGTTCTGGAACCGTTGCACATTGGCTCCCAATTGGTAGCAGCATATACTAGTAAAGGAAGTGGAACCGGCTACGTCTGTGCCCAATACTGACAAGCCGCATCAATCTGCTGCTACCAGACATCCAGCGTTAGCATATTCGAGTTCCAAGATATGCTTAACCATATCGAGGACACTGCCCGAGAAATGGACGGCGCAGTAATCATATTAGGTAACTTTAACTTGAGAGCGTTGGAAATAGAAGAGAAAAGATGAAACTGCTTACGCTCAAAGAGAGTATATACAAGGACCAGACGTTTGTGATCGGCGGCCACCGTGGTGTGATGGTAGCGTGCTCCTCCTGCCACACCGTATACCCTGGGTTCGCACCCCGGGAAAAGCAACATCAAAATTTTAGAAATAAGGTTTTTCAATTAGAAGAACATTTTTCTAAGCGGGGTCACCCCTCGGCAGTGTTTGGCAAGCGCTCCGGGTGCATTTCTGTCATGAAAAGCTCTCAGTGAAAACTCATCTGCCTCGCAGATGCCGTTCGGAGTCGGCATAAAATCATGTAGGTTCCGTCCGGCCAATTTGTAGGCAAAATCAAGAGGAGCACGACACAAATTGGAAGAGAAGCTCGGCCTTAGATCTTTTCTGAGGTTATCACGCCTTATATTTATTGTTTTTTTTTTAGACGTTTGTAATAAGCTACTGTCGAAGCAAAGCCATACAAGAAAAGAAAAAAGACCTGTAAGCCACTATAATTAACAGCAAAAAGCGGCAATTGGATAAACTACGGGAACAAGTCAAGAAATTCTTGGTGCACGGATTACGAAATAGTATTAAAAAAGATTTGGGCGAGGAAGCCGGCACCAAACCTAGATACAGCTGAAATGGATAAAGTAGTAAAAGCACGCTTCCCTATCTACGAAATGAAGAAAGATAGTAACTTCCACATATGCAGACTTGAAGAACCTCCACCATTTATCTCAACAGAGTTATAACTTGCAGTAAGAAACTTGATATATAATAAGGCCTCGGGCCCAGATGGCATCCTAGCAGAAGCCGTTAAAGAAATTGCAATAATGCGACTTGTGATTATGCTTGATATATATTGTTCTACGAAAAATGGAAAAAGCAATAGCTTGTGTTAATTGCTAAACGTAAGGGACCCAAATTGGCACACCGACCGTTATGAATGATGGACACAGTCGGAAAACATTTGGAAAGGCTCCTAAAACCATGTACAGCAGACGCCGTAGTATAAGCAGAACGCGTGGCTGATCGCATACTTATTATCAAACGAATCCATGTACCACGAAATTTACTTGCGGATCAGGGCATGGATCAATTCTTGGTACTGAACTGTGGAATGCTAGTTACGATTAGATTATAAATCTTGAAATGCCCGCCGGAAATCATACCTGTTTCGGGTGTTATATAAGGTTATCTTAGAAAAGCACAAACTCCACATTTCTCTTTAAAATAAATTGGCTGGCAATATATTTTGCGAAAGCAGCATTCAGCGCCGGATTAACCCTCAACGTGGCACTAGGCAATCATCAATTTGGGGGCACTTTTTTCATGTCCGTTCCCTTCTTTTTTCGATTACAAAATACAAGCTTATAGATATCTTTCATACAAATTTTATTGTCACAATGTAATAATATCAATAAGATTACTATCTACATTTTAAACATGTCATTTTCCACATTTGTTTTCGGCAAATTCGTAAATTATATTATCAATATCGATTTTATTCAATAAATCTGACTCAATCTAAATTATACCTAACATATCGAGTCGCTCTTGTCGCGTTGTAGCTCTTTCAGCAGCTTTGATTCTTTTTAGTTGCGAGCAGGATCATTCGGCAGTACAATTTGTTATCATTAATGTTAAAAAAATCCGAAGAGCTATTACTGTGTTGGGAAATACATCGGCTAATTGATCTTCCATTAAAATCTTATACAAATGACTATGAGTTTTGTGTGCAGCAGTGTATCTGGAGTTCACGTACCTTTGGAATCGTTTCATTTCAGTGAAAAATTCTTCCAAATCTCTAGAATAAAAACGAACTAAGTTATTTATAGCTTCGTGGAGGTCTCCATCGCTTAGAGAAAAGTTGATGAGAGATGCAAATCTTTCTAAAATTTTCATATACACTTTCGCACGTCTCTTGATTTCACTGTGAAGATTGTCGATGATTTCGAGGAAACCTTTTGTCCTAAAATCATTGCGAGGCAAAAATTTTACTTCTGGACTTCTGGAGCATTTCCGTCATTAGGTTGGTTTTTTCTACGACGAGTACGTTTCACGATTTCTGTATAACCTACAACAGGTAATAATTGTTTTGTTTTTTCCTTGAAATCATTGAACTTTTCACGGAATGAAACTAAACCCTCTTCTAACGATTTGTACAAAAAACCACATGTTTGCAAATCTGTTTTGCCCTTTGCAATGACTTACTCACTGAACGCATAGCAGTCAAAATAGAGTTCCAAAAAATCAACATGAAACCAAATTCGCATTTTGGCATTTTATTCGCGATACACGTGGCCTCATAACGAGTATCAGTATTTTGTGATTCATCATCAGCAATGATTTCTAGAGCCTCTAATATGACATCAAATGAATCGTGAGCTGCATTCTTCCCATTCGAATTTGCTTCCCAGCGTGTAGTTGACAATGTCTTCTAAGTTTTCTTATTGTTTTTTTTTTTTATTTTTTAATACGCCCCGACGATTGGTGGAATCTGAAAAAAATTATGTAATGTCTGCATAATGGCGAAAAAATCTACTGCATAAAAACAACACTTCACACCTTGCTCTCCGTCCAAATTAAGAGAATGCGCGGAGCAGGGAATATAGATCGCATTCTCGATCAAACTCAATATTCTTGCTTGCACATCTCTTTATACTTTCCGGACATATTTAATGCGTTGTCACATTGTTGTACTCTACAATTTTGAATATGCAAACCGCAGTCTTCAGTAAGAAACTTTAAAGTTTGAATATACTCTTCCTTCTCTTCACTTCTTTGCAGGCTCATACAATTTGTGAAATATGTCGGAAATGTCCTTTTTAGGAGCCTTGTCTAGTTTGTCGGTCGTCGCGTTTTGAATGCGGTCAATTGAGTTTTATTTATTTGAGTAAAACTTATTTTCAGTTCTGATTATATTTTTCTTTCACTCTATAGAATTTTATGTTTGTAAGAAAATTTTAGAAGTGTTTTTCATTTTTCTGGGGCCCCCAAAAATTGGGGGTTCAGGCAACTGCTCATTCTACCTACTTGTTAATGCGGCCCTGGCAGCATTTGTTCATATTTAGTGAAGTTTAGTTGTTGGGATTATATTAAATATTTTATACTCAGCTGAGCAGAGCTCACGGAGTATATTAATTTTGTTCGCATAACGGTACCCCGTAAAGGCATAAACTAATCGACTAGACTTCTATATATCAAATTGATCTGGGCGAAAAATGAAATTGATTTAGCCATGTCCGTCCGTCTGCCCGTGAACATGATAGCTTGAGTAAATTTTGAGGTATATGAATGAAATTTGGTACGTAAGTTCGTGGACACCCATCTCAGATCGCTGTTAAAAATGAACAAAATCGGACTGTAACCACGCCCACTTTTCGATATCGAAAATTTCGGAAAACAATAAAAGTGCGATAATTTATTACCAAAGACAAATAAAGCGATGAAACTTGGTAGGTGGGTTGAACTTATGTCGCAGAATAGAAAATTAGTAAAATGTTCGACAATGGGCGTGGAACCGCCCACTTTTAAAAGAAGGTACGTTTAAAAGTTTTGCAAGCTGTAATTTGGCAGCTAGATATGTTATGTTTTGTTACACCTGAACTTAGCCTTCCTTACATGTTTTTTTTTTTTGTTTAGATTACAATGGACAATTGTATTCTTAATCATTAGGTTAGTTTGAAATGGCCGGTCAATAAGAGCTCACACAGACTGAATGTGTCCACTTTGTTACCAGATTTTTTTTGACGACCAATCTCCAATCAGGTGCCCGGACTTATATTATAGAATAACTCCGTCGTCTTGCCGAATACCAGACATTTTTTGGACCTATTTTAGTTAATACCTCGAGCCCAGGCAACTCTGCCGCCCTAATAACTGGAGCCTTGACATGGCGTCGTCTGCTGTTTTTAACGAGGCCTAAGTTGTAAGCATGTGAGGCCACAAGGTTGTATGCCCATCGTGAGTCTTAAGTATTCTCTCTTCATAAGATTTGACCATGACCTTAGAAATTTTGCAGCCCCGCACTTCTGTCCACACCTTTCCTGATTAATCATATGCATTTTCTGTCTCGTTTGATATCTCACAAACGGATTGGCAAGTTTACCGTCGATTCAGAGAGTGCTGCACCCTCCTTCGCCAACTCATCTGCCTTTTCGTTACCTTATATCCCTTCATGACTCGGAACCCAGTAAAGATTTAGGGTCCGGCCTGCTTCTTAGCATCCCAGGACACTTATTTATGTAGTACTAAATGAGATTATTGCCTAAATCGCCACCTGACCATCAATATATATGTATATATATATATTGGCGCGACTGAAGCTTAAGCAAGCGTCCTCCATAACTCCTGCTGTTTTCTTTACGTTCCTGATCATTAGTTTTACAAAATATCTGTAATACTTACTGTATAGACCTGTATGTGTGTGTGCGTGCACTCATTACAGTAGATGACGTTTGATGAAGACCAGCGAGTAGTTGTTAGTTACCTAGTTAGTTGAATATATGAATTACCGGTGTATGGTTGTGAACCCATTGGCTACGAGCCCATAATATTTGTGCAACATTCAACTACAATTAAATATACTTTATTAACGTATTTGTGTGACTCATTATTGTGTACGCATAGTATAACAGGTGAGTTATTACACTTACATTTGCGGATGTCTGTTTGCAGGTAAGCTGCGACTGACGCATATCTTTAATAACGATGACTCACAGCTACTTTCAGAAAATCTCTTGCCGGTCAATTTATTTTTAAGGTAAATGTACCCATTTTCTTCCCTAACGCAAATACGTTAATGGCGCATGAAAGCAGGAAGATGATAAAGGTTGGGTGAAATAATTATAATTAAATTTTTTTAATTTACAATTCGTTTAATTTTTTTTCTTTTGTATTTATAAACGCTTCAGTTTCTGCTAAGGACTGTTTTACTTCCTTTAATGAGTTTTCGTTGGCCACTATTTTGTGGCTCACTGATTTTTTAATGGGAACTAATTTCAATTTCGATATTTATTGAGTTTATAATATCTTTAGATTGTGGAAGGCAGAATGAAAAAAATACTGAATGGCCTTAATCAGTACTTGACATAGATTGAGCTACGTCTACGCAAATACCTTCACCATACTTTCGAAAAAAATACCTGCCTTTCACATAAAGTCCAGTGAAATATGCTAAACGATAAATGGAGTATTTTCGACTCAAAACTGATTGGCAACTTTCATTAAGCAAAATTCTTGCTGATTCTTCAAAGGTTCAAGAATTAGGCAGCGGAGCGCGGAACATTTTCTGAAATCTCCCAGCAGTAAGCGCATGGCCAAAGAATTGAAAAAAAGTTGACCAGCCCATGAGGCATTCTAAGAACTTATTAGTACACCAAAGCCTCTTCTTCGCCAAGTCCAGCGAGATAAGGTATTACAAGCTAAAATGTATAGTTTCGAATGAGGAGGAAAAAATAAGACATACGTTCCTAGGTGCATGATTTATATGGAGAGCTCCTACTCTGGCACATATGTCGTCTTTCCAAAAATGGGACAAAGGCAGGCAGCAACTCGTTGGTATATATTTTGAGACTATGGCGGAGAGCTTTCATAGATAATTTTGGCTGTAAGTAGTCTTCTACAACTTATTCCCAACTAGACTTACATAATTTACAATAAAAGCAGTGAGGATGATTGAGTCTTGCTCGTCGTGGTCGAAATGGATAAAGCACGACCGGTAATATGGCTTCGAAATACGGCATTTTAGCATGTGAATTACAGGCCCTCTAGCATTCCCACCGACTTCATTCCTGGCAGAGCATATTACTTTGCGCCGGCTTCGCTTCTGTTGACATACATATTTACCACTCATTTTCACTCAATTGACGAATGGAGTGAGGAATTAATATGAGATGGGAGTCGTGTGCACCTGTTCACGGATGGATCCAGGCTGAATGGGGGGATTGGGGCTTAGTATTTTGCCTTGAGCACGGTTTTATCTGGAAAGTAAAGCATCCCTATCGTTAGTGTCATCCAGGTAGAGGTCGCCGCTATAAAGCGCCTTGTAGAAAGGATGATATCCGCCGCTGTAACTGCAAGGGAATTTTGCATTTACCGGCTATCAAAGCGCTAAAATCTGCCACTAAGAGGACTAGGGCTGTAAGAAAATGGTTGACCCCATTTGCGGTAGCATATAACTACTTTTTGATAAAACTTGTCAGTGATCCAGGTCGCAAAGATATATCTGGCAACTGGCAGGTTGATCTCTTGACCTGCATAGATATGGGCCAGTTAAACGTGTCTGTCAGTGGTTACTCTGGGAGTCTACTATCCGCTTAATTTCTGCTTCTGAACAGAGCGGTCTAGAGTCATCTTTGCAAAAGCTGGGCTGACAAAATCTCTTGTCGCGACGATGTCTCTGTGTCGATTTGTTGACTCCGAATGCTCGGCGGAGTTATTAGGGATGACCAAAGATCATTGCTGCTCACGATGCCTCGTCAGTGCCATCAGATATAGGAAATGCAAGCTGCAAGTGAAAACTGTTGAACTCGTTCTGTCTTCGTGTGCTGCGCTAGTGAGATCAAAGATTCAGCTACTAGCGGCATCAGAGTTGCCAGATCTCGAGGTAGCACTTACGTTAGATCCCAAAAAACTGATTGTATTTAGCAAGAGGACGAAGTTATCATATAACATAAGTGCTAGTACCAATTGGGGTTTTTCCATTTGGTCGCAAAAAAAATGTTGGTCACACTATGTCTATGTGAGGTCTGACTTGACCGGCCAGTTCAACCTAGCTTAGCCCTCAGGTCTAGTTGATTACCGATTAGCGACAACTATAAAGTAAGCATTCCCAGCAGGCATGATTGGGCGTAGTCCTATAGAAGCGTTGCTGTTGATGGGAGCATTTTCATATACACCGACGGGTCTATGCTAGCGGCAGAGTAGGTGGAGGAGTCCTTTAAAGATATAGAGACCTAAAGCTCCTAATCTCCTTCATACTAGACGATCACTGTACAGTATTTCAGAAAGAAGTTCATAAGTAAAAATTAAATATGTACACCAGTAGTAGTACTAACTGGGCACTGACTTTTAGGATGGCGTCGTCTGTCCTGGAGGAGTTGCAAGGCAGATGAAGGAAAGAAACAGAGGATCACCTCATCTATAACTTCCTGGCGCAGGACTTGATATCATTTCGAAGAGGAGAGGTAAGGTTATCTTTTCGTGGTACCACAACGGACCTAAACGTCACCGGCCTATGTGTCCCCTCGGGCAGCCACTTCAACCTAAACTAACCTAGTCACAAATGTTTCGGCAGGATGCTCTGAGTTTGTTTAGTTAAATTTCTTTGATATTTGTTTACTATACATATTTTGTGTAAACACACTTTTTTCAGTTGGGTTAAGTTACGACGGACACAACATACATATTTACATAACAAAGTTCTCTCTTTCTCTCTTCTATCAGCTACTTTTCAAATTGTCAGTTTTTTATTATTTACAGCTATGTGCATATGTCCATTATTTTTACTTAAAAATCTATCTAATAATTTATTTATTATAAATTAATTTTTTATTCGCCTTATCGTTCAAATTTCGAATTGTGTATACACACCAGAACCTGGAACGCTGCCCTTCACCGGACTCACACTGAATACTTGAGAGATATGCGTTCTTTGTAATGATCCATATTGATCGTATGTACGTGTCTCTTCCGTTTCACTCACTCCATTTATCACATGAATTTCGCATGTATATAATGGACAACAATGTGGATAATTAAGAAATTCATTGGCTGGTGGTACGCTATGACAGTTGCCCTCTAACTTGGGTATTTGACATCTGGAAACAAAGAGTTTAACTTAAATATAATAAGGTTATCATCATTAAAATCCATACCTGTCTTCCCATAGTTGCAACGTGCCCAAACACTGCAAACGTATACACCGTCCCGGACGTGTAAAGGCCTCACCTACGAAAAGTTCGCGTCCGGTCTCAACATCGGTACACTTGCTGTCGAAATAGTTACCTGCAAAGATCAATAGTTTTTTTAGTCCAAATTGTTTAAAAGTATAAGCTAGGGAAGCATATCATAGCGATGAACACAACAAAGTGCAACATTTAGGCAACATAGCATCAGCAGGTCAAATGAAACTTTTTTGAAAAGAAATTAAGCTTTTTTATTTCAAATGAAATTTTTTGCATACCAAAGTAAACTTTTCGAACCAATTAAGCTTTTATCATATTGTCACGAATATTAGCAACACTAAGGGGTACTGTCATCTCTTAGCCGATGCTAAGCAGTGACTTGTACGCACATAACCAAATTAATCATTATGTCTACACATATGTACGTACACCTAGCGGAGAAGCAACGCACAACCACATGCATATATCTGAGATACTCCCGAAAGTATGCAATGAGAGAAGCTATAAAATCGTGCATCTGTAGTTACAGCTGAGTAATTTTATAGCTGATAACCAACTAGTAGATTCTGGAAATGGAAGCGCCTAGAAGATGCAAATGAGAAATTATACAATACAAAAGCAGCAACAGTAGAGGCGCGACAATCAGTTTGATTTGAGAAGCTACCTGGAGAACTTTTTTCAAACCAAACTAAATTTTTTTCATACCAAATGAAAGTTTTTAATTCCCAGCAAACATTTTTTCAAATCAATTTAACTTTTTTCATGTCAAATGAAACTTTTTTATTTCAAATGAATCTTTTTTTCAAATCAAATTAAGCTTTTTTGAAACCGAATGAAATTATTTTTTGGTTTATGAGATCTACCGGTTTTGAACCGTGCGCCAGATACGTTATTAAAGTTTTAGTGTTGTAGCTTCATATTCCGACTTATGAGTGGAATATCACGCTAACTCGTCTCCTGAATCGAAAACGGCTTTTCTAAAAAAAAACTCTGCTTCCGATTTTGAAGAACGTTTATTTCTCTCCATTATTCAAAGTTTTGGAACTTCTTTCAAACACGCGCTATCTGAACATAATCTGAATACATTTTGATAGGAAATAGGACGATTTTGAAACAAAAAAGCCTGATTTTAATGCGTTCTGCAACTGCAAAAAAAACAATATAAGGGGTTACAGAAAGATGCGTATTCATTGCGAATTCGAAAAATATCTCTATCTATTTCTGTTGTTGTACGTCAAAACTGCGTCATATTTGTTTTGTACTCTAACCGCATTAATACCTACAAGGATGGAGGGACTGAAACAAAGTATCGCTAATTTGGCTTTTAAGGACCACCCTTATATGCATGCATATACATATATATGCACATATGTACATTAGACTGGGTCGATTTATTAACCGATATCGCGCCATCGATTTTTCGATAGGTTTTGGTCTTATGAAAAAAAGTTCCACTACGCATACCCAAAAAAATAATTTTTGAGCCTGCAAAAAAAATGGCGAAAGGGTAAATTTTTCGACCAAAACACTCCTCAAACCCTAAAAAGGTTTTTTTTTTTTTTTCAAAAAACTGTTATCGCCAACGTTTTTATCTTATCGAAAAGTCAATGGCGCGATATCGGTTAACTTTCGTCCATACAAATCGACCCACCCTAATGTACATACATATTGTTTATTTATTACTAAAAACAAAGTTCTCGTCTACCTACCGCGATAAGCTGGGCTTGCGTTGATCAGTAAAGCCGGCAATAAGCAAGTAATCCATAAAAACAGGAACAATTTATAATAGCAACAAGAAGTACAGTTCATGTAGAACGCGCTGGGTCGACGTGACATCACAAGCAATTTTTGTTTTTTTTTATTGTATAAATTAAAACACGAAGTTTTCAAACTCTAAATAAATAAATATTATTGTTTTAATAAGTATTAATCGAAAATCTTCCAAAAGCTTTAATGAACAAAAAAGATGCTCTTAGTCTCTGAAATCTATGAATAATTATACGCACAAACAAATCGCATTCACATATTTTTTATGAACTTGAACTAATTACGTACGCACACAAACTTGAACTTATCAATTGTTATTATTATTGTTATAATATTTTTGTCTTTCTTTTTTTCTTTTCAGTTTAAAAAATCTTTATATGCTTTAACTTTTTGTGCTCACCCCGTTTTCTACGATTTGTATTTCGCAAATGTTAAAACGCAACTGCGGCTCAAATTCAATAATGCGCAAAAACACTGAGCGGTTTATGATATTTATTTTAAGAAATTATTTTTTTTTATAGATTTTGATAACGAAAATAAACAAAATATGAATGAATGTACAATTTGTGATTGAGTTTTGACAACGGTATTAAATTGAAGAAATAAGTATTTTTTTAATCAGGGTCGAATACAAAGTGGAATATTAGCCTATCTCGGTAGCGCCAAAATGTATATCGGAAAACTTTTGAAAAACGCTATATATCAGAAATATTTTGAAAAACGACTTACGGCAATTTGTTTTCTTAGAGATTGCCGGGCCATCATGAATGGTCCTAATTACATTAAAGTACATCCAGAAATAACAAGGTGGATCGGATGCATGTTAAATTTTAGGAAGATTACTTCGAAATGAAGGTAGTATGAGGGCACGAAATCAGTAAATAGAAGTGAATGGTTGGCGCAAGGGTGGCGATACAAGTGAACACTGATGGTTCCAAAGTAATGAAAGAAGTACGCCCTAAGGTATAATGAGCTGATCCGGACATAAACCGGACCTTAAAACTGCCACACCATTGTGGCGTTTGGCAGGCGGAAGTAGTAGCCGTAGCCACTACAGTAGAAGCACTGAATAAAAATAGCTTAAACTGCGGCCTCGTCAAATTTTAAGGCAATCATTTCGCATAACACAAAATCTAAAAGCGTGTAAGAGTGAAAGCGATCCCTAGAGGGTCAATATTGTTGCAAAATGTACATCTATGTATATTGAGACCTTAGTCATGTAGGATTAGGTGGGAATTAAAAAGGGGATGAGCCAACTAAACAGGGTACATCGCTGTTGTTGTTGTTGTTGTAGCGATAATGTTGCTCCCCGAAGGCTTTGGGGAGTATTATCGATGCGACGGTTCTTTGCCGGATACAGATCCGGTACGCTGCGGTAACACAGCACCATTAAGTTGCTAGCCCAACCATCTCGGGAACGATTTATATGGCCACATTAAACCTTCAGGCCATCCCTCCCTATCCACCCCCCATTCCATAAAGAGCTTGGAGTCGCCAGAGCCTCGTCTGTTTGTGAAACAGGATTCGCCGCGGATAGGTGAGATTGACAATTGGGTTTGGAGAAGCTGTATATTGCGCTGGCAACCTGAAGGTTTGCGCTACACAGCCCCTTGAATCTGGTATTTTAGTCGCCTTTTACGAGAGGCATACGTACCGCGGGTATATTCTGACCACCTAACCCGCTGGGGGAGAGTACATCGCTCGAAGCTTATTGTGTAAACGTTTCAATCAGATTCAGTGATATGAAAAGAAGGTCAGCGCTGAACGTTATCAACCAATCAGGTAAGGCATGAAATCAAGCGCTAGGCTGCAAAGTGTCGAAGATTATGTGCAATTCCTGAAACCTCAGACTAACAAAATTACTTGTATCATTGAAAATAGGGAACTGTAGGCAAGTGACGGGTATTCCGACTGCGCGTTGCATTCTGGCTCGCACGCTTTTAAATTATGACTTGTTAGTGATAGCAGATGTAGGAAGAGTAGGTTGAAGAGAGAAACAATGGAACACGTTATATGATCGTGCACTACGCTAGCAAGGCTAAGATCTGAGTTATTTGGAGTGACACAGCAGTATCAGATCTAGAAGCAGCAAATAGCTAGGTCAAATAAAGCTTTTAGTATTTGCATAAAAGATGAAACTATTTTATAACAAATGCCATTCTTTCTGTTATGGGTTTCCAGCTTGGTCTTTGAGCAAACTTCTAGGAGCACTATGGACTCATTCAGTCTATTTGAAGTCCTTACGGACCGGTCAGTTCAACTTAAATTAGCGTTATGAACTATATCTTGAACCATCGTAGCGGACAAATGTTGTCCTCCACAAAATATGGTTAACCTATATTTGAAAAGTGGTCCGCCTTCTACCCTATCACTCTTTAAACCATCCTCATCAACTTTTTTTTCCATTTCTACTCCACTCCCACTCTTTCTTCCATAAAAACTTATACTTGATTCGAATTTTTATATTTGAGTCAGAGCTTTGGTTGTGTTTCAGAACTTGTTTGGCAACCAAACCGAAGAACCCTAATTAAGTGCCAAGACTTATGTTATAGAATAACTTTGTCCTCTTGGCAAATACAAGCAGTTTTCTAAGACCAAGCTTAATTGTTGAATAGAGATCTGGCAACTCTGCCGCCCCTAATAGCTGGAGCCTTGACCTGGCGAGCGCAGGACAGGAACACAGAAAGTGCTTTTGCAGCCCCGCCCTTTTGTCCACGCTTTTCCTGCATGATGGATCATATGAAACTCCTATCTCCTTTTGATTTCTCCCAAACGGATTGGGCGATCTATCGTTGACTCAGCGAGTGTTGCACCCTCCTTTGCCAACTCATCGGCCTTTTCGTTACCTTCTATCTCTTTATGACCGGGAACCCAGTAAAGGTGTATGGTACGGCCTGAGTGAAATTTTTCCAATGCTACTTTGCATTCCAGAACACTTCTTGATGAAGTATTGTGTGAGATTCTTGCCTTAATCGCAGCCTGAATGTCAACTGCAGCTTAAGCATGCCCCCTCCAGAATGTCTGCTGCTTTCTTCAAAGCTATAATATCCGCCTGAAAAACGCTGCAGTATTCTGACAGCCTATATGATCTACTAATTTCTGGGTCAACACAGTACACAGCAGGGTCAACCCCTTCCAATAGTTTGTAACCATCCGTATACATGTGTATAGTATGTTCTGCCATTTCTGCACCCTGGCACTAACCCTCCGGCTCAATTGTGGCCACAAGATTGCTTTCGAAACTCAGGCACGGGACCATATATTCTGTTTAAATGATATTGGATGGCGCTATACTGCTGTCACCATAAGGCCTACACACTTTGGCCGTTAGGTCTGCAGGCGGAATATTCTACACATCCCGGAATGCTGCTGTCGGGGTAGTTTTTAAGGCTCCCGTTATGCTAATCATTGACACGCTGCACACCCTCTCAAGTTTTTTGGTAAACGTACTTTTTTATGTGGCTGTCCACCAAACAAGAACCCCATAGTAAAGTATGTAGCATGCATACAGTGCCGCGGTTCATGGAGTGTCGCAAAGTTAATATTCCTCTATGGAGAATCAAAAATTCAAATTTAATGATTTGCCTTCTAATACCATTGTTTTGCGCTGTTATTCCCTATGTTTCTCCACTTTTTTTTCTAACTTCCTATCATCTCTCCAACTCAGTCGCTGGGTCTCTCCTCTTATAATATTCCCGCTTCCCCTCTCAGGCTTTCGCCTTTTCTTTTTCCTTAAAATTTCCAGCTTCCTCCCTCTTGCTTTCCCCTCTAAGCTACATTAGGGTTAAATGTCTGTATATTTTGAGTCAAAAATAAAATTTTTATCGTCTGATTTCTAAAATTTGATGCTGGCAAAAATTATACCAGCTGCAGAGCTTAACCGCTCTCAACAATACTCTATACGAGCATGCAATTACTGGCGTATGCTGACGACGAGAAAGAAAGAGAAGGGCAAGGTCATCAAGCAAAGAGTCATCGTATTTATGCTTTGTCACAGTCAATTATCGTTCTCTTTTTGCTATATGGTGTGGAAACATGGAACATGAGAACCCCAGAGGAGGCGGCTCTGTGAGTACACGAGATAAAAGTACTTCGAAGGATTTATGGGCGTATTCGCGTTGGCGACGGCGCGTAACGAAATAGATTTAATGCTGAATACAAACTTTATTTCCATATATTCTAATCCGAATTACAAACAGCGCACACGCTGGCTAGGTCTTGTTATGCTTGAAAAAAAGTGTCTGTATCGAAACTCAGCTATGGAAGCAGAGGAAGAGGAAAACTATTTAAAGCCCCTTGGTTTGATATATTGGTGCCAGTTAACCCCGAGAAGAACCGCCTCGTCATACGGACATAACCTTTTGAACAGATAAATAAATAATTAGTCAGTAACTGGGAAAAGCGTCACACACACAGTGTTATTTTATAGTTTTATTTGAATTGAAAAAAGTTCCATTTCATATGAAAAAGAAAAAAATTTCATATTATTAAAAAAAAATTTCATTTGATATAAAAAAACAGGTTCACTTGCTTTAAAAAATTTTATTTGGTTTGAAAAAAGTTTCATTTGATATGGAAAAGGTTTCATTTCATGTGAAAAAGGTTCATTTGATTTTAAAAAAGTTTATTTGGTTTGAATAAAGTTTAATTTTATTAAAAAAAAAAATTTCATTTTACATAAAAAAAGGTTCACTTTTTTATTTACTTTGAAAAAAGTTTCACTTTTCATTTTATCAAAAAAAAAAAAAAATATTTCATTCGGTAAAAAAGGTTCACTTGCTTTAAAAAAAGTGGATTTGGTTTGAAAAAGTTTCATATTTCATTTGATTTGGAAAAGGTTTCATTTGACTTCAAAAAAGTTTAATTTGGTTTGAAAAAAGTTTAATTTCGTCTGAAAAAAGTTTAATTTGGTTTGATAAAGTTTAATTTGACCTAAAAATGTTATATCCAGAAAAAAAAAAATAACTCAGCTACAGTTGAATAATAGCTAAAATTTATTTTTTATAGGCAACAATAATATAGCATCAATAAAATAAAATAACATATATTCCTTAATTTACAACAAATTTACAATAATTTCACCAGCACTATTTTATACCGAAGCACTTACTTAGCACAGTTTTTAAACTGTAAAATAATATTAAACCCTTTAGTAAAAATTTCTATAACAACTTATGACCTTGGCGATGGACTAGGTAGAGCTCGAGCACTTTCTTTTCTCTTATAAAAAAGTTGAGAGCAATGTATCCATACATCTCTTGCAGTTTTAACATCTTCCGGCATATCACGAACAATTGAGGGTTCTATCAGACAGAGGATAATAAATTTTGCACGTCGTTCTTTATGTAGGGTCTAAAATTTAAATTAAAATGTATCATAAACTTCACATTAGTTTACATATTACATATACATAAATGTTTGTGCAAAAGTAACATATTAAATATATTTGCATACTTACATTTACAGAGGGATCTCTTCTTTCGACTGCCTGCCATAGGTCTTCCATTTCCAGATATGCACGCACCATAACTTTCCAATAATTATAATTAAGATTGTTTAGGCGCTCAATGTATTGCAATTCCATATTTTATAATAGCGTTTTGTCTTTAAAAAAATATTTACATAAATGCACTTTTTTGTTAGAACTTTGTGCTAAATTACCGTTTTCGTATATGAAGTAAAGAGAATAAGCGGTAATGGACGCTTTCAGTGAACACGAATTTTCTGCTTCGTTGCAAACATGTTGAGTAATAGAAATTTGTTTGGTATCAACGTCGAGTTGAGTCAAATGTCAAAGGAAATAATTATTTCAAAATTTTCGGGAAAAGAACCTCTATTATTATTATATTGTAAAGTGATAAGAGTAAACATTTTATTCATAACCAATACTTTAAAGGGTCAAAAAGACAGCCTAACGAACACGTTGAGTGAATGTAGCGTAGACAATTATGTTCAGTAATTTTACGTTAAGTCCAAACCGTTGAGTGTACAAAAGATACTCCAAGGTGCGTTCAGAAAGTTGTCCATCAACGATTGATCTACAGTTGTATTTGCTGAAAGCGCCTAAAACTCATGTATCAACCATCGATTTTGCGAATTAAAAATTAAAACTTCTAAATAAAATTTCTTTGTTCGAGTACGAAATTTATTTCTTTGTTCGAGTACGCAAGAAATTTTATTATGAAGTTTCAGTTGTACACCAACAAAAATTGGACGATACTCAAAGCAGCAGGGAGAGAAATTGTTTGGTACTATTTTGCTGCTCTTTTACTACTTTAGTAATGCATAATGAGGAAAAAAACGAATCTCGATAAATCTTCGAATAGAAACAGGGAAATCGAAAGGAAAGAGAAAATAAGAAGGATTTGGATAAACGAAATTAGAGAAAGTTGGAGGGAAGTCGAAAAAAAAGCAAAGAGGATGAAGGGAGTTCAAGTAAAACTAAGAATAAGGGTAATAATTTGAAAAAAGTAGGAATAGAAGGTTAACAGGAAGGGTTAGAAAAACATTAAGATAAGATTAGGAGTAATAGTGAGATGTGACTCAGATAACAGCAAGAGAAGGAAGAGTAAGAAGAAATTACATGGGCCGATTAAGGTAAACATGAAGAACGCTGATAGGAGAGGAAATAAGAGATAGAGAAGTGGATCAGCCAGAAGGTAGGCATATGGATTAATAGAGAAGTCAGAACAATGCGTGTAAGGTTTGATCATTAGGCCAAAAGTATTTTGATTTGTTCTAAAAGTTAGCCAGAGCTGTTTGAAATAAATATCTGATAAGCAACAAACTTTCATATAATCTGGTTAATATGTATATAATATAAATTAATTCAAGGCACGATAAACCTTCGAATTGATTTAGGCTAAGCTTTTCTTGCAATTTGCTACTTGCTTCTTTTATTTTTCCTAAAAATTGGACGAACGGGAACTACATGGTTTTTTTTACACAATTCAGTCTTTTCTTCCCAACGTGCCCACCTGCTGATTCTAAAAAAGTACACAGTTCTAAAAAAGTGCTCGGTTCTAAAAAACAGCTGGTTCTAAAAAAGTAGCCTAATTTTGTAAATATAAATCGTCTGTTCTAAAAGAAGAGGAAGTTCAAAAATTAATAGCCAACATTCAAAAATAAACCGATTCTAAAAAGTTGCCGCTTTTAAAAATATAACCGGTCCTAAAAAAGTAACCGGTCTCAAAAAAGGAACGGGTTCTTAAAAAGCAGACTAATCTAAAAAAGTTGCCGGTTTTAAAAAGTTTGCCGGTTCTTAGGAAGTAACCGGTTCTAAAAAAAAGCCGGTTTAAAAAAAAGTAACCAGATCTTAAAAAAAAGTTGCCGGTTTTTGAAAAAGTTGCCCTTTCAAAGAAGTAGCCAATTTCGCAAATATGTTGCCGGTACTCAAAATCAAACCGGCTCTAAAAAAATAAACCGCTTCTGAAAAGATAACCGACTCTAGAAAAGTAACCGGTTCCAAAAAAGTTTCCGGTTCTAAAAAAGTGGCCTCTTCTAAAGAGAAAGCAGTTCCAGATTAAGTAAATTAAAAAATAAATCGGTAAAAAAGTCACCTTTTCTTAAAAGTGTATCCGGTTCCAAAATAGTAATGCGCTTCATACAGGTAAAAGGTTTTAAAAAGGAACCAGTTTTGAAATATTAACCGTTTCTTAAAAATGTAACCGATTCTAAATTTATAACCGGTTTTAAATAAGTAGCCGTTTAGCAAACATTAAGCAAAATTTTTCAAGTCATAGGACCTAAAATGTAACTGGATTCAAAAAAGTAATAGGTTTTAAGATAGTTCCGGTTCTAAGAAGGTAACCGGTATTTCAGTCTTATTGATTGAGATAAAAGCGGTCCTCAATATTACGAAGTATAAAAATGTAATCGGTTTCAAAAAAGTAGCCGATTCTAAAAAATTAACATGTTCTATAAATGTTATTGGTTTCAAAAACGTGACAAGTCCAAGCAAAGTAACGGGTTGCAAAACGTAAATGGTAAATGTTACTAGTCCAAATAAGCTATCCAGGCCAAAAAAGAAAAAAAAATAGGTCCAAAAAGTACAAAAAACAATTGCCGGTTCTTAAAAAAGTAACCGGTTAAAGCTAAGTAGCCGGTTCACAAAAAGTAACTGGCTCTATAAAAGTATCTGCTTTTAAATACTAAAAGTCTTCCAGACAGTAAGCGGATCTAAAAATTTATAAAAAGTAATCAATTCTAAAAAAGTAATCCGTTCTATGAAAAAGTGAGTAAGAATTAACCGGTTCTAAGAAACCTGATGGTTCAAAATAATTAAATAGTTATAAAAAAGTAACCGGTTCAAATAAAATAAATGAATTTTTGCCATTCGATATTTTTAAAATGAACTTAACAATTTTTAAGTGGATCATCAACGCCGACAAAGTCATTCAAAAACTATCAAAAGTTCAATATTATAATTTTTTTTCCTAGCCAGTTGGTACTCCAATTCAGACAAGACCAATACATAATGAAGATTCGATCCTATTCAAACGCACTCAGCTTCATTCACTTGAATAAATTTCAAATAGCTGAGGTAGTCGGCAGCGGTCAGGAGTTGGAATAATCTGCAACAAGTGCGGTGCTTACAATTGGTTGCACAAAAACAGTGAATGGCAAGCATTGGCCACAATTCAATTAATTGCAATTATTCAAAGTACATCAAATATTGGGCTAACAAAAAATAATACGAAATTAAGTATAACAAGTAAAGGTGTCTAAGTTCGGGTGTAACCGAACATTATATACTCAGCGTGAGCTTCAATTATACATTTCATTTCATATAAATTACTTTTCTACGTAATACGTGGCAGCGCCCGTTTAAAAAAAATGTCTCCCCATTTCCTCTTACAATAAAGCTTGATAAGTGAAATATCATTGATTCAAAACTATTTTTTGCTGAGTTATAGCTTATTATTCTAGTCTACGACTTTTTTTAAAAACTTATATATAAAAGTGGGCACGGTCTTTAACCCATCTCGTACATTTTTCTACAAATATTTCCTGCTATAAGGAAAATATGTGTACCCAATTTTGTTACGATATGTAATTTTCTCTTCGAGTTATGGCTCCCGATGTGGGAGCCGCCCTCTACCTCTGCTTCCATAGGCGGGTTCCGATAGAAACACTTTCTTGGCCGGAGCATCATCATTCATTCGCATAACATGGCCTAGCCAGCGCAGCCGCTGCGTTTTAATTCGCTGGACTATGTTGATGTCTGCGTATAGCTCGTACAGCTCATCATTAAATCTTCTTCGGTACTCGCCATCGCCAACGCGTAGAGGTCCATAAATCTTTCGAAGAACTTTTCTCTCCAACACTCCCAAAGCCGCTTCATCTGCTGTTGTCATGGTCCATGCTTCCGCCCCATATAGCAGGACGGGTACGATAAGTGACTTGTAGAGTATGATTTTCGTTCGCCGAGAGAGGACTTTACTTTTCAATTGCCTACCTAGTCCAAAGTAGCATTTATTGACAAGATTGATGCTTCGCTGGATTTCAGTGCTGATGTTGTTGCTAGTGTTGATGCTGGTTCCAAATAAACGAAGTCTTTTACTATTTCGAAATTATGGCTGCCAACAGTAGCGTGGTTGCCAAGGCGGGTATGCGCTGACTCTTTGCTGGATGACAGCAGGTACTTCGTTTTGTCCTCATTCACCATCAAACCCATATTTACCGCTTCTTTTTCCAGTTTGGAGTAAGCAGAACTAACAGCGCGGGTGTTTAGGCCGATGATATCAATGTCATCAGCATATGCCAGTAATTGCACGCTTTTATAGAATGTTGTTCCAGTGCGGTTAAGTTCTGCAGCTAGTATAGTTTTCTCCAGCATCAAATTAAAGAAATCGCAATAGGGGGTCACCCTGTCTGAAACCTTGTTTAGTTTCGAACGGCTCGGAGAGGTCCTTCCCAATTCTGACTGAGCTGATGGTGTTGCTCAACGTCATTTTGCACAGCCGTATAAGGTTTGCGGGGAAACCAAATTCAGACATAGCGGCATATAGGCAGCTCCTTTTCGTGCCATCGAAGGCGGCTTTAAAGTCGACGAAGGGTTGATGTGTGTCGATTCTTTTTTCACGGGTTTTTTTCCAAGATTTGTCGCATTGTGAAAATCTGGTCGATGGTAGATTTACCAGGTCTGAAGCCGCACTGATAAGGTCCAATCAGCCGGTTCACGGTGGGCTTCAATCTTTCGCACAATACACTTGAAAGGACTTTATATGCGATATTAAGAAGGCTGATTCTACGATAGTTGGTGCATTTTGCAGTATCCCCCTTCTTGTGGACTGGGCAAAGAACACTTAGATTCCAACCGTCGGGCATGCACTCGTCCGTCCATATTTTGCTAAGAAGCTGCTGCATGCGCCTTACCAACTCCTCGCCGCCGTATTTGTATAGCTCCGCAGGCAATCCATCAGCGCCCACGGCCTTGTTGTTTTTCAATCTGGTTATTGCTTTTCTAACTTCATCATAATTGGGCGGGGGACATATATTCCATCATCATCGATTGTGGGATCGGGTTCTTCATCTCTGCGCGGTGAATTGCTCCCTCCATTTAGGAGGCAGAGAAGTATTCCGTCCATAATATAAACACTCTCTGGACATCAGTTACAAGGTCGCCGTTTTCATTCCTACAGGAGTTTGCCCCGGTCTTAAATCCTTCCGTCTGTCGCCGTATTTTTTGGTAGAATTTTTGGGCGTTATTCCTGGTGGCTAGCAGCTCAAGCTCCTCGCACTCACGCCTTTCTGTTCTGCTTTTTTCTTCCTGAATGGCGTCTCGCTTCCCTTTTCAACTCACTATAGCGTTCACACACTCCTCTTGTCGCGGTCGCTTTTAACGTAGCCCTGTAGGCAGCGTCTTTTCTTTCGGTTGCAACGCGGCATTCTTCATCGTACCAGTTGTTTTTTCGTGGCCGCCGGTGACCAATTTTTTTTTCCTCGGCGGCAGTACGAAGTGCTTTGGAGATATGCTCCCACTGCTCCTGTATTCCTTCAGGATGAGTTGTGCTCTCAGAGAGCAGGTGTGAGAGTCGATTTGCGAAATCATTGGCAGTCTGTTGTGATTGAAGCTTTTCGACGTCTAGCTTTCCTTGTGTTTTTTGTTCCTTGGTTTTAGACGCGTTCACACCCATTTTTTTAAATTTGAAGTTTTTCCTATTTATCGTTATAAATGCACTTGGGAAATGAAATACCAGTTTTTACAAAGGTATAGCTTATTCTATTCGTCCACGACCCTTTTTAAAAATCTTTTATATAAAAGTGAGTGTGGTCCTTAACCGATTTCGTTAATTTTTCTTCAAAGCATTCCTTATAGTAAAGGCAACCTCTGCCGAATTTTGTTACGATAGGTTTAACGATTTTTGGTTTATGATTAATAATATTTGTAAAATTGATTTTATCACAAGTGGGCGATGCCACGCCTATTTTAAAATTTGTTTTCAAATTTTTATCAAGAGTCTCAGTATCAGTTCACAT
Source organism: Eurosta solidaginis (assembly GCF_040869045.1). Taxonomy (NCBI): domain Eukaryota; kingdom Metazoa; phylum Arthropoda; class Insecta; order Diptera; family Tephritidae; genus Eurosta; species Eurosta solidaginis. Next base: position 29,420,363 of record NC_090319.1, read on the forward strand.
GTCAAATTTCAACATTCTAGGTCTATTATTTACTAAATAATCAGGTTTTTTGTGTTTTCCAAAATGCTATATATTTAAAAAGTGGGCGTGGTTATTATCCGATTTCGCTCATTTTCAATACCAATCTGTTCTGGTCCAGATCAGCTCGTGTATCAAATTTGTGAAGATATCTCAATATTTACTCAAGTTATCGTGTTAACGGACAGACGGACGGACGGACGTGGCTCAATCCAATTTTTTTCGATCCTGATGATTTTGATATATGGAAGTCTATATCTATCTCGATTGCTTTATACCTGTACAACCAACCGTTATCCAATCAAAGTTAATATACTCTGTATGCAAAGCACGCTGAGTATAAAAATTGCATGTGATGCTTCCATGCACTAAATTCCACAGGGAGAGGGAGTTGGAATGGTGATGTGGATGTGATTACAACTACGAATATATATGTATATGTAATTTCCGCTTTTCGGTTTTTTTTTTGTTATGTAGAAGGGGAAATACTTTATGCATAAACTGAAACCTTAAGCTTGGACGCTACTTTCTGTCGCAGCGAACCTCTCCGAGTTTAAAACTCCATTTCCTGGTGAGCTATACGTTAAAACCTGACGTTCCACCTACCCCACCTGGAACCACATCTTTCATGACTTAAGCTTCATGCCTACTCTCAAGTTGTTCGGTTAAATATTCGTTCAAAAATATTCCCCTTTCGCCAGGAGAATATTCTTCATGTACGTTCTGACCATATCCCATCTGTCACTTTTGCTGGTCATCTTATGTATGACACTGCCACAGTTTTCCGTTGCTGGGAGAAGTGACTACATTCTAAAGATAACTTTGAACTGTCCCTATTCTGTGAAGCTATTCACGGAAGTAGCCGTGGACAGTTACAAATATTCATCAGTTAGAAGTGGAGTATTCCATGTGGCCACTACAGCTTTGGAGTATGTTCCCTGGTTCATTTTTTACAGTACTGAAACTCCATTACTGTTGCCTACGTCGGATAGATTATTTTCATACTTGGGCGTTAGCAACATATTCTGAAATAGTTATCTTGCTTTCTAGCGTCACTCCAACGTATTTGGTAGAGCTGTATGTTTCTACTTAATGCTCCCCAATAATCATATTTATTATGTTGGAAATACGTCTCTTTGTTAGACTGATGAACTCAGTTTTAGTTGTAGTAATCTTCAGTTTATTGTTATTCATCCATATTTTTACACTTCGTATTATTTGATTAAATCTAAGCTGTGTCAGCTTGCATATCCGTACTTTAATTACGGCAGCCACATCATTTGCGAAAGCAACCATAGTTCGGGACTTGACCGAGAATCCTGAGCCGCCTGCTATCCTTATATTTTTCTTGCCTCTATTTGTTTCGTACGTGAGTCGGCGATCTTTAAGTTGGTCGCTTAATATGTCAAGTAGATATATTATATATATAGTAGAATATTGAGCGAGCATTTTAGCTCGTCGCGCATGTCAACGCACCTCACCTAACGGAGGTCAAAGCATTTTTCACGTCGTCTAGTGTAACCAATAAGACAATCAGCTTGCTTGGTGCCACGCTATGTAGGCTTAACTTAAAACATTTGTGACCACGGTTATGGCGTCTATTGAGGAATGCCATTTGCGGAAGCTATGCTGCAGACCGGATAGACCTCATTTCCTTCTTGAATGGCCGCTATCCTTCTTTTTTTTACAGAGCTATCCATCCATTTCCCAGTCGAGCATGCATAACGGCCGGAAAGACGACTGTGAGTGTTACTGATTTTACGCTGTTAGAATATTACGATGGCACGTTTTCACGCCAATACGTTATGGCGATTTTACGCTATTACGTTTTTACGATAGTACGCTAGTATGCTTTTACGGGGGGACCCAAAAAAGTAAGCCAGCCTTATATCATAATATCCTGTTTTTGAAACGACAGCTGAGATAGAGTGATACCCACTCAGCAGTGAAAATATTGACCATGAAGCACGTCATATTACGTTTACGGTGTCACCCATTTTTTTCTATGTGAACAGCTTTGGGTCTTCGGTCGTCAGTTGACGCAGTTAACTAGTCCAGTGGTCACCATAAAAATTTCTGCCGAACTTTAACAATGCCCTAGTATTCGTGTGAGGGTGTCTGCGTTTATTGTGCTGAACACCGTGTCCTTTATTTGATCCGCCAAAATATCCTGTCTGCTTGTTAATTGGGGCTGTCGGTGACTAGAAGAATGTGGATGTTGATCCCTCAATTCGCATCGCCTAACAGGACTCGCATCCCGCCGGCCATGCTACACGTTTCAAGTAGAGCGATCGTGGAATGGCTTAAAATAATATTCGATAGTGACTGAATTATGTACCGGACTCTTGGAGTAATGCTCATGTAACTTCCCTATGAAAGGCTGGAAACACCGCTCACGTGTATCCCAAAAACCAGAGGCGCATTAGTTTAACATGATTTCTGCTCAAAACCTTTGAGAATCTGTTAGATGTGTACATAAAGTCCAACGTAGATGAAAAGCTGCTCTCCACAACACAACATGCGTACACCAAAAACAAGTCAGTAGACACCGTACTGCATAGGGTGGTAATAAGCATAGAGAAAGCCCCGGAATATAAGTAGTAAGCTCTATGAGTCTTGGAGGGACCCGTAATATACGGCTTTATAGGATGACGTTGCAATTGTTATAAGTGGATAGTGCCTTCCAACAACTAGCTCTTTGATGGATAGGGCGCTGCGATATATTCACACCTGGGCATATAAGGTCGGGTTAATAGCCAACGCAGAGAAGATAGATATGGTCTTGCTTACTTAGAGGCACAAGTTCCCAAATTGGACCAGGCCTAATTTAGGAAGGGGCGCCCTACAAGAGAAACTTTGACATTGTTTCTGACCATGTGGTTGGTGGCGCGAGCAGCAGTGGGACTTGTTGTGCTTTGTTGTGTAGCGGTGCTGTTAGAGCGTAGTAGAAGGGCGCTAAGGCGCAGACTACGGGTAGCCCTGGGGCGGGAACAGCAAGTTGTCATACAACTTTTGAAGAAGTGACAGCGTGGATAATGTTGGAATCTAGCCATCCTTTTCATGTGAACCGCTTACATGTATGTAACCGTCTTAAAAAAATTCCTTTCGGCACACACAGTAAATTCATTTCTCTGGACCAGGGTTAGGTTCAACATCTGTCCGGAGCAAGATAGTAAGCAGCAGGATGTGCTCTGAGGATAACAATTTTTAGGGAATAAACACAACAAATTAATGGGGTTAAAATGACATAACAGGCTTTGTTCGGGAAAAATTCCAAGTCACTGCGGCACATAGAACTGCTGGTTAGCGTATGACATAATCCATTTGTAAAAACTTGGGGCTATACCACTTGGGATTATGTCACGCCACCACCTCATACCGTAGCCGAATGCTGCTAGCGCAGATGATGGGAAACATGAACTGCATATAGTATACAAAGCTAACTAGCGCAACATAGCAAAAGTTGCAACGTTCGTGTGAAAATTAATAACATTACTGACCAATATGTACCTAACCAAAAGCAGCAAAAAGGTCTAATGCAACCAACCAAGATAACAAGAATGCATCAAAAGCAGAAAAAACGGGTGTGAAAACGAGGCAAGACAAACTGAAATAGTAAGATGTGACATATCTCGTAGTTGATGAGCACATCGTGCTTGACATTCCCATATGTATTACATGCATATATATAGCATAACATGTCATATGCAATTGTTGTTGTAAGAGCATACATTTGTATAAACATGAGAAGTAGGAATTGGGCAAAATAGTTGAAGTGGATTTGATTTGATGTGAGCCAGTATTAGATAACATAGGATTTGGCGACCACCGTGGTGTGATGGTAGCGTGCTCCGCAAAGCAACATCAAAATTTTAGAAATAAGGTTTTTCAATTAGAAGAAATTTTTTCTAAGCGGGGTCGCCCCTCGGCAGTGTTTGGCAAGCGCTCCGGGTGTATTTCTGCCATGAAAAGCTCTCAGTGAAAACTCATCTGCCTTGCAGATGCCGTTCGGAGTCGGCATAAAATCATGTAGGTCCCGTCCGGCCAATTTGTAGGGAAAATCAAGAGGAGCACGACACAAATTGGAAGAGAAGTTCGGCCTTAGATCTCTTCGGAGGTTATCGCGCCTTATATATATATATATAGGATTTGGATATGACATAACGTTGCTGACCATATATTTTAAGTTAGATGTGATATTAACCTGAACATATACACATATGGGTATATACATTTTCATATGTACAAAGTTAATAAACAAATAACTACAATTATACATACATATATGTTTGTAAACATGAAAAAATATGCATGTTGTTGTGCGTTTAAACAAAAAATCTAATTTTCCACTCTAAGGCACATCACATCACATCACAATTTATTGAATATATAACGACTTGTATGATGTCCACAGGAACAATGATGAAAGATAAAAAAAGGACTAAAGAGCAAACATATCAGCTTTATAAAATTCGAGTTAAGCTTAATAAAAGTAACAAAAAAGTTAGGTGAGCAAAATTTTCTGAAAGTGCACATAGTAACATCGTAAGGAGAGTTAGTGAAACTTGATTTTGCTAGGACCAAACACATAAAAAAAATTTTTTTTGAAAAACGTGTTATCTTACTGTGATAGCAACATAACGAAATGTTGCGCTTGAATTGAGGACATATTGACATGTTCCACCAAAGAGCAAACAACTTTATGGATAAGAACTATACACATACATGAGTACATCTTATAATTGCATATTTACAGGCGAGTGTACAAATTGAAGTTACGAAGTTGGAGTTCTGTAGATAGAGCGTGAAGAAATTTTAAACATTATTTTTCACCCAGGTACATAGGTTAGATCAGGTTGAACTGATCGATCCGTGATGATCTCACATACACTGAATGAGTCTAAAATGTTACCACAAGTTTATAAAATACCTATGTTATAAAATAACTGCGTACTCTTGACAAATACTAGAAGAATAGTTCCCAAGATGGTCGGGCTGGGTACAGGAAAGCACCGGATCTACATCCAGCAAAGGACCATCAACATCGATAACACTCCCCAAGTCCTTCGGAGAGTGCCCTTATCGGTACAACAGCAACAACTAGAAGCTATCTAGGAGACATGACACTTGCTACTTCAAGAACTGATTGCTCTATCACATCTAATAGCTAGAGTTATATTCTGGTAAGCGCAGGGCATGTGCACCAAACGTGCTCAATCGTCTACCAATACAACCCACACTTTCTAATTTGCCAACATTGAACAAGCCTAATTAAAGAGCATGTAACGCAAGAAGGTAGCGTCCAGTCAGAATACCCGTAAGAGTAACTTTGTTAGTCTAAGGTTTTATGACCTAAACATAATCTTCGACACTGTACAGAGTTGAGTTCCATGGATTTTCCGCTTGGTCGATCATTTGCAAATCTCTTCTTATTCTAATCTCACCCACTCTGATAAAAAGAAGGTTTACGAAACAAGCTTTGAGATATGTGCCCTTTTTAGCTAGCTTATACGGTTTTTTATTTTTCGCCATCTATTTTCATGTGACCTGAGACCCAGTACAGATGTATGCTTCTCCTTATCGCCATTCTTTCCAGGAGTTGCTTACACTCTAATACACTTTAAGATGTTGTACTATGCGTGATGATTGCCTTAAATGTTTACGCGGCTATAGTTTTTATACTCAGTTGAGCAGAGCTCATAGAGTATATTAACTTTGATTGGATAACGGTTGGTTGTACAGGTATAAAGGAATCGAGATAGATATAGACTTCCATATATCAAAATCATCAGTATCGAAAAAAAATTCGATTGAGCCATGTCCGTCCGTCCGTCCGTCCGTCTGTCCGTTAACACGATAACTTGAGTAAATTTTGAGGTATCTTGATGAAATTTGGTATGTAGGTTCCTGGGCACTCATCTCAGACCGCTATTTAAAATGAACGATATCGGACAATAACCACGCCCACTTTTTCGATATCGAAAATTTCGAAAAATCGAAAAAGTGCGATAATTCCTTACCAAATACGGATAAAGCGATGAAGCTCGATAGGTGAGTTGAACTTATGACGCAGAATAGAAAACTAGTAAAATTTTGGACAATGGGCGTGGCACCGCCCACTTTTAAAAGAAGGTAATTTAGAAGTTTTGCAAGCTGTAATTTGGCAGTCGTTGAAGATATCATGATGAAATTTGGCAGGAACGTTACACTTATTACCTGCCTGTTTAATAAAAATTAGCAAAATCGGAGAACGACCACGCCCAGTTTTTAAAAAAAAAATTTTTTAAATTCAAATTTTAAAAGAAAAGTTAATATCTTTACAGTATATAAGTAAATTATGTCAACATTCAACTGCAGTAATGATATGGTGCAACAAAATACAAAAATAAAAGAAAATTTCAAAACTTTTTCATTTAATTTGTCTAGAATACTTTTAATGCCATAAGTCGAACAAAAATTTACCAATCCTTGTGAAATTTGGTAGATGCTTAGATTCTAGGGCGATAACTGTTTTCTGTAAAAAGGGCGAAATCGGTTGAAGCCACGCCCAGTTTTTATACACAGTCGACCGTCTGTCCTTCCGCTCTGCCGTTAACACGATAACTTGAGCAAAAATCGATATATCTTTACTAAACTCAGTTGACGTACTTATCTGAACTCACTTTGTATTGGTGTAAAAAATGCCTGAAATCCCACTATGACCACGCCCACTTTTTCGATATCGAAAATTACGAAAAATGAAAAAAATGCCATAATTTTATACCAAATACGAAAAAAGGGATGAAACATGGTAATTGTATTGGTCTATTGACGCAAAATATAACTTTAGAAAAAAACTTGGTAAAATGGGTGTGACACCTACCATATTAAGTAGAAGAAAATGAAAAAGTTTTGCAGGGCGAATTCAAAACCCCTTGGAAACTTGGAAGGAATATTGTTCGTGGTATTACATATATAAATAAATTAGCGGTACCCGACAGATGTTGTTCTGGTTCACCCTGGTCCACATTTTGGTCGATATCTCGAAAACGCCTTCACATATACAACTAAGGGCCACTCCCTTTTAAAACCCTCATTAATACCTTTAATTTGACACCCATATCGTACAAACACATTCTAGAGTCACCCCTGGTCCACGTTTATGGCGATATCTCGAAAAGGCGTCCACATATAGAACTAAGACCCACTCCTTTTTAAAATACTCATTAACACCTTTCATTTGATACCCGTATCGTACAAACAAATTCTAGAGTCACCCCTGGTCCACATTTATGGCGATATCTCGAAAAGGCGTCCACATATAGAACTAAGTCCCACTCCTTTTTAAAATACTCATTAACACATTTCATTTGATACCCATATCGTACAAACAAATTCTAGAGTCACCCCTGGTCCACGTTTATGGCGATATCTCGAAAAGGCGTCCACATATAGAACTAAGACCCACTCCTTTTTAAAATACTCATTAACACCTTTCATTTGATACCCGTATCGTACAAACAAATTCTAGAGTCACCCCTGGTCCACATTTATGGCGATATCTCGAAAAGGCGTCCACATATAGAACTAAGTCCCACTCCTTTTTAAAATACTCATTAACACATTTCATTTGATACCCATATCGTACAAACAAATTCTAGAGTCGCCCCTGGTCCAACTTTATGGCGATATTTCGAAAAGGCGTCCACCTTAAGAACTAAGGGCCACGCTCTTTTAAAATACTCACTAACACCTTTCATTTGATACCCGTATCGTACAAACAAATTCTAGAGTCACCCCTGGTCCACATTTATGGCGATATCTCGAAAAGGCGTCCACATATAGAACTAAGTCCCACTCCTTTTTAAAATACTCATTAACACATTTCATTTGATACCCATATCGTACAAACAAATTCTAGAGTCACCCCTGGTCCACCTTTATGGCGATATTTCGAAAAGGCGTCCACCTATAGAACTAAGGCCCACTCCTTTTTAAAATACTCATTAACACCTTTCATTTGATACCCATATCGTACAAACGCATTCTAGAGTCACCCCTGGTCCACTTTTATAACGATATTCCGAAAAGGTGTCCACCTATAGAACTAAGGCCCACTCCCTTTTAAAACACTTATTAACACCTTTCGTTTGATAACCATATTGTACAAACGCATTCTAGAGCCAACCCTGGTCCACTTTTTTAACGATATTCCGAAAAGGCGTCCACCTATAGAACTAAGGCCCAATCCCTTTCAAAATACTCTTTAACGCCTTTCGTTTGATACCCATATAGTACAAACAAATTCTAGAGTCACCCCTGGTCCACCTTTATGCCGATATTTCGAAAAGGCGTCCACCTATAGAACTAAAGACCACGTCCTTTTAAAATACTCATTAACACCTTTCATTTGACACCCATATCGTACAAAAACATTCTAGAGTCACCCCTGGTCCACGTTTATGGCGATATCTCGAAAAGGCGTCCACATATAGAACTAAGGCCCACTCCTTTTTAAAATACTCATTAACACCTTTCATTTGATACCCATATCGTACAAACAAATTCTAGAGTCGCCCCTGGTCCAACTTTATGGTGATATTTCGAAAAAGCGTCCATCTGTAGAACTTAGGCCCACGCCCTTTTAAAATACTCATTAATACCTTTCATTTGATACTCATATCGTACAAACAAACTCTAGAGTCACCCCTGATCCATCTTTATGGCGATATCTCGAAACGGCGTCCATCTATAGAACTTAGGCCCACGCCCTTTTAAAATACTCATTAATACCTTTCATTTGATACTCATATCGTACAAACAAATTCTAGAGTCACCCCTGATCCATCGTTATGGCGATATCTCGAAACGGCGTCCATCTATAGAACTTAGGCCCACTCCCTTTTAAAATTATCATTAATACCTTTCATTTGATACTCATATCGTACAAACAAATTCTAGAGTCACCCCTGATCCATCGCTATGGCGATATCTCGAAACGGCGTCCATCTATAGAACTTAGGCCCACGCCCTTTTAAAATACTCATTAATACCTTTCATTTGATACTCATATCGTACAAACAAATTCTAGAGTCACCCCTGATCCATCGTTATGGCGATATCTCGAAACGGCGTCCATCTATAGAACTTAGGCCCACTCCCTTTTAAAATTATCAATAACACATTTCATTTGATACCCATATCGTTCAAACAAATTCTAGAGTCAGGCCTGGTCCGCCTTTATGGCGATATCACGAAAATGCGACCACCTATAAATCAACCACCACTCCCTTTTAAAACCCTCATTAATACCTTCCATTTGATACACATGTCATACAAACACATTCCAAGGTTACCCTGGGTTCTTTTTACAACATGGTGATTTTCCCTTACTTTGTCTCCACAGCTCTCAACTGAGTATGTAATGTTCGGTTACACCCGAACTTAGCCTTCCTTACTTGTTTTCTTCTGTATATGTAGTGTTTCTACTGGTTCTGTTATGCTGTGAAACACTACACTAACTTGGTTTCTGGTATGATTTATTTATTTGTAGATCAGCACAGCATACCGTAGATCGTACACCTTCCATAATTTTGAAACTATCGTTGCTCACGTGTAGCGCCATGCCTGCTATGTGTACCCTTACGCCAACCACTCACCTTAATAATGGATCTAACAGCTTCTTCGAAACGCAAATACGTTATCAAGTGGTATATTTGTGTAATATTTTAAGACGCTAATTTTTAAGGCTATATGGTTTCCGCTCATGGGTCTTGTCCCAATTGTTAACACGATGTTCTTCGCTACCAGGTGTACTGATAAGATGTGCAGAATGACACACACCGCAGCTGTTAGGGTTTATTTCAGGACCATACCCTTTCCAATTTTTTGAAGTTCGTTCTCTTTTGTAAAAATGTCCACCAAACAACGACTCCATAGTGTGGGGATAAGCGTAACAATCACTGTTAATACACAATGAAAGAGAGAGAGCGATATACACAAGTATACACTAGCTTTATTTTTAATACAAAAATCGCCTTCAAGGCTATCTTCACGTACTATTCCACGTTGATGTTCCGCGACAAATTTCCATCTAGATTGGCCTAATCCAATTTGGAACCTTATACCTCTTAGTAAACAAAATCGTATCCGTCTTCTCCACGTTGGCGGAGGGCCAATTATTAGAACCTCAGTATGTACATTCTAAAGCATTCGATCCATCAAATATCTAAAGGCACTTTACGCTTACAACAACTGCGTTATCTTACGTCATTTGCATAAGCGGCAAGTTTACGGGTCCCTCATTAAACCGCCTGAGCAGTTGGCTGGTAACCAACGTGCATATCGGAAGTGATAACAAACCGCCCTGCATCATGTCCCTGTCCACTGATTTCATGGCCTCATACAACCTCCATTGTGAAGTATTCTTCTTGCAACTTAACAAGCGCTGATCCATCTGGTCGTGGCTGGATGTATGTCAATGTATTTAAGACCACCCATGATCGGCCATTAAGAGGCATTCTTGAAGACACCGACAATATCTAAGAAGAATCCACCCTATGCAGTGCCGCATTGTTGTTGATGTTGTTGATGTAGCAGTGCTTCGCCCCATCCAATAGATGCGACCAATCACAAATCGTCATCAATGTCGTCTAACGGGAGTCCAAGGAAACTTGCAGTTTCAACAGGGGTGGACCATAATGAGGGTGCTGTTAGAGGCGTTGGTTCCACATTACAATTAAAGACATGGTTGGCGTCATGTGGGGACACATTGCAAGCGGGGCATACGTTTTGTATGTCGGGGTTGATTTTTGATAGGTAAGAGTTTAACCTGTTACAGTGTACAGTTCGAAGTTGAGCTAGAGTGACTTGCGTTTCCCTGCGGAGTATGCGTTCCTCTTCCGCAAGTTTCGGGTACTGTTCTTTGAGTACTGGATTCACCGGGCAATTCCTGCCATAAAGGTACGACGCCTCTTCGTGGAGTTCGCTGAGGACCTACTTGTGTTTTTTCGCTTCATACGGCTGAGCCCGCAGGTGCCGTATTTTCTCACAATGCTTACGGAAATGACTCCTTAAGCATCTGGGCGGTGTTGGCTCATCAATCATATGTCTGTTGGGATGCCCAGTTTTCTGGGTATTCAACAGGAACTGTTTGGTTAGCATCTCATTTCTCTCCCTGATGGGGAGTATTCTCGCCTCATTTTGTAGATGGTGTTCAGGTAACATAAGAAGACAACCCGTGGCGGTTCTAAGGACAGTTATTTGGCAGGCCTGTAGCTTCTTCCAGTAAGTGGTCTTTAGGCTTGGCGACCATATGGGGGACGCGTAGGATGCAATCGGCTTTGATAGGTCTAGCGCTACGAGTACTGTTCTATGGTGGGGGTTTTGATTTAAACCGCAATTTATCTGGGTGCTAATGGCATTTAGCGCGGTGGTGGTGCTATGGAGTTTTCTAAAGCCATGCTGATGGCAGACTAGCTGCAAATTTGCTTTGAAGTAGGGGAGCAAAATGGCTTCAAGCGTCTTGGCTACTGGCGATAGGAGAGATATCGGGCGATATGACTCTCCTATTTTAGCTGGTTTCCCAGGTTTTAGAAGCCATTTTCCATTTTTCGGGAATGACAATGGTGGAAAGAGATAGATTGAAGACATGTGCTAAAGAGGGTTTCAAATCTCTTTCCCTTGGCTTTTAAGCATCGGCATGGCTATGCCGTCTGGGCCCACTGCTTTGGATGGTGCCGCGTCTACCGACTTGCCTTTGCTGTACGCTGGCTGTGTTGTAGAGAATAATTTTTCATCCATGTTGCAGTTTATATACACATCATTCAGTATCTCAAAGATTTTGATCGGAAATGATGTTAAGGTTTTGGCAAATCTCTAAGACCGGGGTACACCTACAAGGGATGCAAATATTTAAATCGGCATCTGAAATTGCATAACTAAACTAAAAGACAAAATAAACCTAAGTTCCCAGAAAAAAACACAAATTTTCAATGTCTTCAAATTGAAAATTATGACGCCGTTTGAATATGTCTCCTGTGTATTTTAATATACTGCAATTTTATATATGAGTAGGTGTACATATGTTTGTGTGCGAAGCGCAATCATATGAACGACCTCGACCCATTTTATAGGAAAGCCACAAAAATGTTATACATCAGTGATTGCCTCTAACCAGCCATTATTGTCAATGCCACAATTAAAGAGTTCGCGCTCGAGTGCGTGTATGCGTTTGTTTGTGTCATGGTAGATGTATTTGTGTCAAAAAGAGCAAACATATGAGGAGCTCATGTGAATTGTTTTGTCGGTAGCAAAGTGGTGCACACAACTCACTAAAAGTGTTAGTTTTTTTCACTTTTTCAGTTTAGTAGTGTCAATTAGCTAATCAGTCAGTTACACATCAAAGTATGTAAGTACTTCAAACCAGTCACCATCATAGGGTTTCAAAACCCAACATATAACTGTGCTTAGATTTATGCATGCAAGTTGTTGTTGCACATAAACAATAGTGTGTCGAATGTTGACATTACTAAGCTGTTAGTAAATAATCAAAAACAACAAATACGGTAAGCAGCCAAACTTATGTACATGCCCACATAACCAGCAGCTGGAAGTGAAGATATATCTCACACATATACACATGTAGTCATCAGCCGAAGTTTCTACTCACATATACACACGCATATGACTATGCGAAACGCATAAACTACAAATATACACGTATATCGCAGGTAACCAAGCAAGAGATTCTAGAAGGTGAATCATCTAGACCTTTGGAGAAAAATGCTGACGAGGCAACACAGAGTATAAAAGCAGCGCAAACTGAGAAATGGCTAATCTTACTTACTTACTTAATTGGCGTTTAACCGTCTAATCAGTTTGATTTAAACACGATTTCAGTTGCGAAGTGAATTATAATTGTATTACTCCCAAAGTAATCTAATAAAGTCATTTTGCAATACAGAATATTGCAGTGATTTATTCAACAGTTTAGCGATTCGAACGTTAGTAGAAAGTTTCAAATAAACGGAATTTCCCAAAATTCGTTACAATATATTTAGTTATGTAGGGTACGTAGGTATAATGGCTGTGACCCTGGACATCCAAGTAGCTAATGAAAAGCCGGTTTGATTCCATAAACTCGTCTGAACATACTGAGTACTACATGGATATGTTTTACAACCAACCTGAATTGTTTATAAAACCAAGAATGTTTGCCAACCCTATTTCCGCTAATCTTCCTAGATCTGTCCAAAAAGGCATCCCAAATGTTCTTAAACGGGTTCTAGCCAGAGCCGGGCATTTACACAGAAAATGCTCGACAGTTTCTTTTTCAGTCTCTGATAAAAGAGTGGAAAATGAAAGCTATCCACGGAAGACACGCATATGCTCTGTAACATGCAGAAGTGGACGAATCAGCATCCAATGAGTGGTTAAGTCACTCTGGTATTTACGCTGAAACCGAGGGGTTCATGCTGGACATACAAGACCAGGTTATTGCAACAAGGAACGACTGCAGATATGTAATGCGAGCTCCTATTGAAAATGATAATTGTAGACGATGCCAAAGACATCCCGAAGGAATTCACCACACAACTGCTGCATGTGTTACATTAGCGGCTACCCAATATTTAACAGGCATAAACAGGTAGCAAAGATCGTACATCAAACCCTAGCTCTGCGTTATGATCTAATTAAAACTGAATGCCCATACTACACATATAACACAGAGTCAACGCTAGAAAACAGCGCCTTCAAAATATATTGGCACCGGTCTATTCTAACAGATCGTACCATGCCTCATAACCGTCTTGGTACAACTATTGTAAATACGCGGGAGAATCAGGCTTACGTAATAGACATATGTGTTCCAAATACACACAACCTACAGGAGTGCTATACGGAGAAGCTTAGAAAATACCAAAGTCTCGCACACGAATTTAAGGAGATATGGAAGCTGAACAGAGTCGACATAATACCCATAATAATATCCTCAACTGGAGTTATCCCAAAATCACTAAACTGTAGCTTTGAGAAACTTCAACTCACCGAAAAGCGACGAGCTATACAGAAGGCTGTTATTTTATCGACAAGCTCCATAGCTAGGAAATTCTTAAGCATACACTAATCTACGATGATTTATACAAATTTAATAACCTGCTACATATGTAATTATTTATAGAAAATCTTAACAACAGCTGTATAATCAAACCAATGTAACTAGTTAATAGAATTAAATAGCACTAAGTATCTTGTTGTTTATAACCGATAGTTAATGTAAACCCTACAAGGAGAAAATTGTAAAGTAAATTAAAATAAAATAAAATACCTAAAATAAAAAATAAAATAAAATGAAGTTAACAAAATAAAATAAAATAAAATAAATGCAAATAAAATAAAATTAAAGTAGACTAAATAAAATAAAAGAAAATAAATTAAAATAAAATAAAATTTAAAAAGTTAAATTAAAATAAACAGAAATAAAATAAAATAAAAAGTGATATCAACTAACATAAAAACAAAATAAAATAAAAATAAAATAAAATGAAATAAAACTTTTCTAACCTCTGGATAGCATCTTAATGCACATTTTCCTAAAGACATGAGCAAAGCAAAATACTTCTTCCCCAACTTCAGTCATATCTGCATAGATCGTCAAGACTTGGAATCCATTTGCAATTAAAAACAAGTAAAGATGTCTAAGTTCGGGTGTAACCGAACACTATATACTCAGCGTGAGCTTCAATTGTACATTTCATTTCAGATAAATTACTTTTCTTATATTTAAGAATTAGTGAGCTTAACAGCGGCTTATAATAATTGAATTTCAATTATTATGTTTTCTAAGAGAAACTGAAAAGAAAGAAACATTACTGGCATATTGCGATGGACCCATTTCGAAAACCGCCAACGTAATCATCATCAGGCAATTTTGTAATGTTATCAAAGGTTTCACCGGGATTCGAACCGTGAATCACATGGTGAAACTGCAGTAGCCTTTAACCAATAGGCCATCCTGCTGGTATTTTGTTTTCATGCTTAATTCAGTTTTTCTCATTTCTACACTAACAACACAATTGAGACATTTTGTCTCTATATTGGTTTGTGCGCCATGTATATTTGTTTTTGTAAAGTTCTTCTTCGTTGCGTATGAGAAGCTTTGTAAACTCGGGCTCAGTTGTACATAT
Source organism: Eurosta solidaginis (assembly GCF_040869045.1). NCBI lineage: Eukaryota > Metazoa > Arthropoda > Insecta > Diptera > Tephritidae > Eurosta > Eurosta solidaginis. Next base: position 29,435,548 of record NC_090319.1, read on the forward strand.
TTATGTATGTTTGTTTAATGGTGTGTTCAGTTTATACTTATATTTAAGAATTCATGAGCTTAACACCGGCTTATAATAATTGAATTTGAATTATTATATTTTCTAAGAGAAACTGAAAAGAAAGGAACATTTACTTGCATATTGCGATGGAACCATTTCGAAAACCGCCAAAGTAATCATCATCAGGCAATTTTGTAATGTTGTCAAAGGTTTCACCGGGATTCGAACCGTGAATCACATGGTGAAACTGCAGTAGCCTTTAACCAATAGGCCATCCTGCTGGTATTTTGTTTTCATGCTTAATTCAGTTTTTCTCATTTCTACACTAACAACACAATTGAGACCTTTTGTCTCTATATTGATTTGTGCGCCATGTATATTTGTTTTTGTAAAGTTCTTCTTCGTTGCGTATGAGAAGCTTTGTAAACTCGGGCTCAGTTGTACATATTTATGTATGTTTGTTTAATGGTGTGTACAGTTTATACTTATATTTAAGAATTCAAGAGCTTAACAAACTGAATTAAGCATGAAAACAAATACCAGCAGGATGGCCTAGTGGTTAAAGGCTACTGCAGTTTCACCATGTGATTCACGGTTCGAATCCCGGTGAAACCTTTGATAACATTAAAAAATTGCCTGATGATGATTACGTTGGCGGTTTTCGAAATGGGTCCATCGCAATATGCCAGTAAATGTTTCTTTCCTTTCAGTTTCTCTTAGAAAACATAGTAATTGAAATTCAATTATTATAAGCCGCTGTTAAGCTCACTAATTCTTAAATATAAGTATAAACTGAACACACCATTAAACAAACATACATAAATTACTTTCCTACATAACACGTGGCACCGCCCGTTTAAAAAAAATATCTCCCCATTTCCTCTTACAATAAAACTTGACAAGTAAAATATAATTGATTCTAAACTATGTTTTGCTAAGTTATAGCTTATTATTCTAGTATACGACCCTTTTAAATTTGTTTTATATATAAGTTGCCGTGGTCTTTAACAGATCTCGTCCATTTATATGTATACAATTTCATTACGAGATGTTAATTTTTCTTCGAGTTATGGCTCCCGAAACATAGAAAATTTCTTAGTCATTAAAGGGGCGGTGCCACACCCACTTTAAAAATTTTAGGAATTTTCCTATTTGATGTTATAATTCAATTTAGAAAGTAAAGTTCTATTGATACAAAGCTTTTTTTTGGCTAAGATATAGCTTATTATATTTGTCTACGACCCTTTTAAAAATTTCTTATATAAAAGTGGGCGTGGTCCTTAACCAATTTCGTTAATTTTTCTTCAAAGCATTCCTTATAGTAAAGGCAACCTCTCTGCCGAATTTTGTTACGATAGGTTTAACGATTTTTGATTTGTGATTAATAATATTTGTAAAATTGATTTATCCCAAGTGGGCGGTGCGACGCCCATTTTAAAAAATGTTTTCAAATTTTTATCAAGAGTCTCGACATCAGTCCATACGTCAAATTTCAATATTCTGGGTGTATTATTTACTAAATTATCAGGTTTTTTGTGTTTTCCATAATGTTTTATATGTAAAAAGTGGGCGTGATTATCATCCGATTTCGCTCATTTTCAATACCAATCTATTGTGGGTCCAGATAAGCTCGTGTACCAAATTTGGTGAAGATATCTCAATATTTATTTAAGTTATCGTGTTAACGGACAGACGAGCGAACAGACGGACGGACATGGCTCAATCAAATTTTTTTTTTTTTTGATTCTGATGATTTTGATATATGGAAGTCTATATCTATCTCGATTCCTTTATACCTGTACAACCAACCGTTATTCAATCAAAGTTAATATACTCTGTGTGCAAAGCACTCTGAGTATAAAAAGTGACGATGATTGATGTGTAGTAGAAGTTGGACGCATAAGATTTTGCATATATATCAAGGCACTTACATACTAGAGGTTTACGCCGATCACTTTATCGGCGGCGGCGGCGTAGGCTCTATTTTATACCGGCGGCGCGCCGGTGTACGCCGATGTTCTTACTTTAAAAAGCTTGATTTTTATACCTTTCATGAAAATGAAATGGTATATTAATTTCGTCACGAATCCCAAAATTGTAAGTCCTTAAAGGAAAATAGATAGACCCACCATTAAGTATACAGAAATAATCAGGATGAACAGCTTAGTTGATTTAGCCATGTCCGTCTGTCTGTTTGTATTCAAACTAGTCCCTCAATTTTTGAGATATCTTGATAAAATTTTGTGTGCGGATGTATTTGGGTGTCCGATTAGACATATGTCGGAACCGACCGGATCGGGCCACCCATACAACCGATTTTTCAGAAAAAGAGGGTTTTTGTCACATCTTCTTCAATTTATCAGATTTAAGCTTCAAACTTCACCATATACTTTCGTATATTGCACATATTGTTGTCTGAAAAAATTGATGAGATCGGTCGTACATATAGTATATATCCCCCACAACCGATTGTTCAGATAAGAAACTTTTCGTAATTACTGCCCTATTTTAAGAGCTAGAGGCTTCAAATTTTAACCAATGCTTACGTATATAGCAGATATTGTTGTCTGAAGAAATCAAAAAGGTCGGTGGTATATATAGTATATATGGGGTATTCCATCCCATTTCGACCAATTTTGAACCCGACCCCTTTAGATTTGGCTGAAAGTGTTTCTTCTTTTTCTAGCTTACGAAAGACGTTTTTCAGAATTTTTTAAAATTTTTTCATCGAACTCAAAAAAAGTTATGAATTTTTAAAAAACACCGTTTTTTTTTAATTTGTTTTTAAATGTACTTTTCGGAAAAATACAAAAACATGTTTAAAGTTTTTTTTTTTTTAATTTTTCAGTTTTTCGAGATTTTTCGAATTTCGCCTTTTTTTTTTGTTTCTCATAAAAAACTGCAATCAATTCTGCAATCATCCCCACTAATCCCGGAGTGGGCCGATTTTTTTTTATATTTTTTTTATTTAATTGAAAAACATTTTCAAAAATAAAAATTTTTTTTCATCAATTTTATTTATATAACAAAAAAATGTAAGAAAATGATTTTTAAGTATTCTTTTCTTTATATATTATGGTAATCTACGATTAAAATAACCAGGATTAATGACTGACACAGTATACACAGCGAAAGCGAGTCATCTTAATCGTAGATTACCATAATATATAAAGAAAAGAATACTTAAAAATCATTTTTTTGTTATATAAATAAAATTGATAAAAAAAAAAATTTTATTTTTGAAAAATATAAAAAAAAAATCGGCCCACTCCGGGATTAGAGGGGATGATTGCAGAATTGATTGAAGTTTTTTATGAGAAAAAAAAAAAAATAGCGAGATTCGAAAAATCTCGAAAAACTGAAAAATTAAAAAAAAAAACTTTAAAAATTTTTTTGTATTTTTTCCGAAAAGTACATTTAAAAACAAATTATAAAAAAAAAAGATCCCAAACGGTAAATTTTTGAAAAAGTTATAGCATTTTGAAAACAAAAACGGTGTTTTTTAAAAATTCATAACTTTTTTTAAGTTGGTTGAAAAAATTCTGAAAAACGTTTTTCGTAAGCTAGAAAAAGAAGAAAAACTTTCAGCCAATTCTAAAGGGGTCGGGTTCAAAATTGGTCGAAATGGGATGGAATACCCCATATATATATTTTCGCAATTTCAGCCCCAATTTGACAGCTAGAAGCTTCAAATTTCACCAAATGCTTACGTATGTAGCATGTATTGTTGTCTGAAAAAATCATAGAGATCGGTGATATATATAGTATATATCTCATACAAGCGATTGTTCAGATAAGAAGCTTTTCGCAATTTCAGCCCCAATTTGACAGCTAGAAGCTTCAAATTTCACCAAATGCTTACGTGTATAGCATATATTGTTGTCTGAAAAAATCATTGAGATCGGTGGTATATACATTATATACCCCCTATAAACTGTAATTTTTGCCCCTTTTTACGGCTAGAAGCTTCAGAATTCATCAGACTTCACCAAATAGTTACGCTTACGTCATATATTGTTCAAATACGTGATACGCAGTCATAGTTTTTACATGCAGACCATGCTGAGCACAGCTCACAGAGTATATTAACTTTGTTCGTATAATGGCAATCCGTAACGGCATAAACTAATCGAGATATATATAGATTTCTATATATCAAAATGATCTGGGCGAAAAATTTAATTCATTTAGCCATGTCCGTCCGTTCCTAAACACGATAACTTGAGTAAATTTTGAGGTATCTTGATGAAATTTGGCATGTGGGTTCCTGGGCGCTCATCTCAGATCTCTTTTTAAAATGAACTTTTTCGATATCGAATATTTCGAAAAACCGAAAAACTGCGATAATTCATTACCAAAGACGGATAAAGCGATGAAACTTGGTAGGTGGGTTGACCTTATGGCGCAGAATAGAAAATTAGTAAAAGTTTGGACAACGGGCGTGGCACCGCCCACTTTTAAAATAAGGTAATTGAAAAGTTTTGCAAGCCGTAATTTGGCAGTCGTTGAAGATATCATGATGAAATTTGGCAGAAACGTTACTCCTATTACTATATGTGTTCTAAATAACAACAAAATCAGATGACGAACACGCTCACTTTAAAAAAAAAAAATTTTTAAGTCAAATTAAAAAAAATATATATTATCTTTACAGTATATAAGTAAATTATGTCAACATTCATCTCCGGTAATGATATTGTGCAACAAAATACAAAAATAAAAGGAAATTTCAAAATGAGCGCGGTTCCGCCGTTTTTCAGTTAATTTGTAAAGAATACTTTTAATGCCATAAGTCGAACAAAATTCACCAATCTTTATGAATTTTGGTAAGGGCATAGCCTCTATGACGATAACTTTTTCTGTAAAAATGGGCGAAATCGGTTGAAGCCACACCCAATTTTTATACGCAGTCGACCGTCTGTCCTTCCGCTCGACCGTTAACACGATAACTTGCGCAAAAATCGATATATCTTAACTAAACTTAGCTCACGTACTTATCTGGACTCACTTTATCTTGGCATAACATATGACAGAAATCCAACTATGACCACGCCCACTTTCCCGATATCGAAAATTACGAAAAATGAAAAAAATGCCATAATTTTCTACCAGATATGAAAAAAGGTCCAACATGGTAATTGGATTGCTTTATTGACGCAAAATATAACTTTAGAAAAAACTTTGTAAAATGGGTGTGACACCTACCATATCAAGTAGAATAAAATGAAAAAGTTCTACAGGGCGAAATCAAAAGCCCTTGGAATTTTGGCAGGAATAATGTTCGTGGTATTGCATATATAAATAAATTAGCGGTATCCGACAGATGATTGTCTGGGTCACCCTGGTCTAGATTTTGGTCGATATCTCCAAAACGCCTTCACATATACAACTACCAACACTCCCTTTTAAAACCCTCATTAATACCTTTAATTTGATACCCATATCGTACAAACACATTATAGAATCACCCCTGGTCCACCTTTATGGCGATATCTCGAAAAGGAGTCCACCTATAGAACTAAGGCCCACTCCCTTTTAAAATACTCATTATCACCTTTCGTTTGGTACCCATATTGTACGAACGCATTCTAGAGTCCACCCTGGTCCACCTTTATAACGATATCCCGAAAAGGTGTCCACCTATAGAACTAAGGCCCACTCCCTTTTAAAATACTCATTAACACATTTCATTTGATATCCAAATCGAACAAACAAATTCTAGAATCAGCCCTGGCCCACCTTTATGGCTATATCTCGAAAAGGAGTCCACCTATAGAACTAAGGCCCACTCCCTTTTAAATAATCATTAACACTTTTCATTTGATACCCATATTGTACAAACGCATTCTAGAGTCAACCCTGGTCCACCTTTATAACGATATCCCGAAAAGGCGTTCACCTATAGAATTAAGGCCCACTCCCTCTTAAAATACTCTTTAGTACCTTCCATTTGATACACATGTCATACAAACACACTCCAGGGTTACCCTAGGTTCATTTTCCTACATGGTGATTTTCCCTTATTTTGCCTCCATAGCTATCAACTGAGTATGTAATGTTCGGTTACACCCGAACTTAGCCTTTCTTACTTGTTTATTTTATATTTATCTTAAAAATCGTTTAGGTATGTACATCTGGTCACTATATATTTCTTATCTTATACATCCGATTATTTGGAGATTACGAACGGGATAAGACTATTGTTTAGCCCCATTCATGACAGGTATGAAGTCTGCGGCACAGCCGAAGACAGTCCCATCGTTACTTGTTCTATTTAAAAAAATAGTATTTATGAAAGGTTTTGTTTGTACGTGTTTAAGGATCAACGCTATGGCCATTTCGGATAGGTCCGGGGTTTTTGCCTCAAAATCTCGCTAATCGTTAAAAAAATTTTAAGGAGTAGCTCACTGGGGAGGGATTGTCCCTCGTTTACTTACTCCAGAGAGGCATCGATCCTAAACCAAGTCTTTGGAATTGGTACTGCTGCGTCTGCTGAAAAAATAGAGATACATAAAATGGTCACACTTTTGTCTGTATATCTCGTGCAAAGAGTAGTTTCACCTGGGGTTCACTCCTAATAATCGTCGCGAACACAATTTCTTTAAATCACTTGTGGCTTCTTGGCGATCACGCACAAAGGCGACTTACGGTTTCCATTAAGGTTACATTAATACTTATGACTCTCGTGGCACAGGGCGCATCCAGTTTTTTCGAGCTACAATTCCCGATGATTAAGAGCTATAATTCCCGATGTGCGAACAGTAGCAATCCCAACCACCAGTCCCTACCACGCCTCCTGACCCCCACACCATATGTTTGCACAGAAGCTATAGGACTGCGACTTCGAACTCATACGTACCTTCGTCGACGTCACTTTCCTTGAAGCTCTAGGTGTAACTCCGAATACTTTCTGACGGATATTTTTGTCGCGCTATGCTGCCGAGCTACATTACAGAAACACCTTGAAACGTTAGGGAGTGACTATACCGCCAAGGACGCCGCCCTCGAAATTATAAGCAGTCTAAGCGAATGTCATAGCGTAACTCATTGGTGAAAATCGTATAATCCTTGGCGCATCTACGTTATTAAAATTTTACAAGGACGCTGGATAAAAATTGTAAAATGTAGACCAAAATTTGCAGAAGTTTGTGTTCGCAAAATTGATTTCAATCGTCTTCGTTAAATCAAAAACATACTTTAAAATGAAAGTCGACCAATTTTAAGTTGAAAGATGTTAATTGTTGTTTTTCGGCTTTATGCTATAAGATCTCATTTTGGATGACCGCGTAGCTTCAGTTTGCGGACTAGTTAGTCTGTCTACTACGTTAGGGTAGTAGCACACCCGGTCGTTTGTTCGACAGTCTTGGAAAGTTTTTGCTTCACCCCTTTGTGTGTTCTTGCGAAGGAAAAAGCCTCACCTGGAAAATATATGTGCCTAAGTATTCACATTTGTAAAAGGAGCCGTAAAGCGGAGGTGATATTTAAACTTGGTTGATAGGATATAATCAATCACTCCAAGGTAATAGTTTTGGATAGGGCTGCCAATTTTAGGAAATGTCAAACCTGGAGACTTGGGTGTTGAAAGATGAAGTGTGAAAATCAAAATTAACATTTCAGACGCTATTTTATAGTTTCGCAAATAAACAACAGATGTTTGAATGTAAGCCCATGAGATTTTTCAAACCCTTCTCAAACGTCTATATATCCTCAACTTAAGTATGAGGTAAAAATCATTTCAAAGAAGTTTTTATCCCCCTAGAACCAACTAAAGGGTTTTGGATAACTGATTTCGCTTATTCTTTCAGCCAATCGCAATATACATTTTTTTAAAAAAATCGGCACCTTTTTTGTGTAATTTGCTTTTTTAACAACTTGGGGACAATTTGAAAACATGTTTGCCTAGGGTCATTTTATTTGAATTCATCGTTCGTTATTAATTTTTCGAAAAAAAACAAAATGCAAAGTGAGCATATAGATTTATTATATAACTTTTCTTTTAGAGTTTTGTTTTAATAACTTGGTGAATTGGGTGATGCAAAGCCCGCGTTAAGCGGACATCGAAAGCGCCTGTTTTTATACTCAGCTGAGCAGAGCTCACAGAGTATATTAACTTTGTTCGCATAAGGGTACCTCGTAACGGCATAAACTAATCGAGATAGATATAGACTTGTAAATATCAAAATGATCTGGGAGAAAAAGTAAGTTCGTTTTGCCATGTCCGTCCGTCTGTCGATAAACACGGTATCTCAATGAAATTTGGTATGTAAGTTCCTGGGCACTCATCTCAGATTGCTATTTAAAATGAACGAAATCGGACTATAACCACACCCACTTTTTCGATATCGAAAATTTCGAAAAACCGAAAAAGTGCGATAATTTATTACCAAAGACGGAAGCGATTAAACTTTGTAGGTGGGTTGACCTTATGACGCAGAACAGAAAATTAGTAAAATTTTGGACAATGGGGGTGGCACCGCCCACTTTTAAAAGAAGGTAATTTAAAAGGTTTGCAAGCGGTAAATTGGCAGTCGTTGAAGATATCAAGATGAAATTTGGTAGGAACGTTACTCCTAAAACTATATGTGTTGTGAATAAAAATTAGCAAAATCGGATAACGAACACGCCCACTTAAAAAAAAAAAATTTTAAGTAAAATTTTAACAAAAAATTTTATATCTCCAGTATTTGTCTCCAAAGCTCCCAGCTGAGTATGTAATGTTCGGTTACACCGGAACTTAGGCTTCCTTACTTGTTTTAAATAACTTTTGAACAGTTAGAAAGAGTTAAATTTCGCAATTAGTTTCTTATAACTGGAAGTGATGCGCATCCGTTGATACTACTTTTGACCATATGCGACCAATTTTCGACATGAACAATAAATGGAACAAGTGCAGTATACGGACAATGCTGATATAAAAAGACGAAAAATTGAGATCGATAGGTATTAATAAAAGAAACATAACGGTATATTTTTTTTGTTGGGCAAACAACAAAACAAAAGTTATTAAAGGTCAAAGTTCATAATAAGCTTTTTTTTTAATCTAAATTACTTCTAAAGTATTGAACCGATTTTCAAAATTTTGACGTCGTTGGATATGTATTTCCAATACCTTTCATTTGATGTATATCTTAAGTATATAACTGCAAAGAATTTCCTGAAATAATATAATTATTTAAAAAACATATCAAAATTTTTAAAAACTAAATTTTTTTTTAATTTAATTGCTGTGTTAAATATATGAAAATATAGTTTGGTAGATGGGAAACAATTTAAGCTTTCATTTAAAATTATATATAATATCCTTAGTCCCATCAATGCAATACCAACTATCCTGTTCCTGGTATACCAAAACTTAATTTTGGGCAATTAACAGTAATTCTGCGCAGAACACCTGGTATTTGTATCCTTTATGTGCAGAACACCTTTCCGAGTTGGGGGTCTTCGGCCGCGCTTATTTAAATAACCCTGGGCTACGCCATGCCAAGTCCGGGTGGTTGCCTGAACCGTGGCAGCATGCCACGGTACGCACTCTTTTGCGCGTTTTTAGGTACAGCCTAATAAAATTACGACAACCATGTTTTGAAAATGGCAATAAGGCCATACTGGCTTTATTTCAATATACATACACATACATACATATGTACAAATAAATATGCGTAATTTACTTAGTAAATATAGCACTTTTAAACATGTAATTTTTTAAGTATTTTACGGGATAGGAATACAAACAGCATATCAGATGAAAGGTAATTTTACTACCTATACAATGAAAAAAACTATTGAAAATCGGTTCGATACTTAAAGAGAAATTTGGATTTTTCACCTTGACCATGTCTATCAATCCTCATACTTCATTTTTTGATTTTGGAATTGTCCGTATACTGCACTTAAGCCCAATAAATGGCCTAAACAGTATTAAATGTTTCTACCCGTTATATATATAGTAACGCACCGGACACCGCCGCCGCCGCGCCGATTTTTTTGACATTCGGCGGCAGCGTGCGAAAAACGATCAAAATCGGCGGCGGCGGCGCGTATATCTCTATTACATACTTACATATGTATATAAATAACATCTTTTAAAAAAAAAAAAATAAATGTAAGGCGCGATAACCTCCGAGGAGATCTAAGGCCGAGCTTCTCTTCCAATTTGCGTCGTGCTCCTCTTGATTTTCCCTACAAATTGGCCGGACGGGACCTACATGATTTTATGCCGACTTCGAACGGCATCTGCAAGGCAGATGAGTTTTCACTGAGAACTTTTCATGGCAAAAATACACCCGGAGCGCTTGCCAAACGCTGTCGAGGGGCGACCCCGCTTAGAAAAATTTTCTTCTAATTGAAAAACCTTATTTCTAAAATTTTTGATGTTGCTTTTCCCGGGGTTTGAACACAGGGCATCCGGTGTGGTAGGCGGAGCACGCTACCATCACACCACGGTGGCCGCCAATATCATCTTTTAATGCAATATAATTGGGCATGACACTTAAACTCATTACGCACCAAACGCTTTTCTTTTTTTATTTAATTTACTTTTTGTATGTAAATAATATTTTACAAATTTACTTTTACCCTTGCAACTGCAATAAGAGTCAAATAGCAAAAGGCGGATATGAATAAATAATTATATGTAGTTAAAATAACTGATTATATAGCAGATTTTCTTAATTGCATCTTATGTTGCACAGTTGGCGTTGAGTTTCTGCTGCCCTAGACATTTTGCACTTCACCTCTTTCACTTTTTGACACCTAACTTGTGCGTATACGTATGTACTTATGTGCCTGATAATATTTGTATATTTATTTACAACACATACATATAAAGATGTGTGCTTGTAAGCTATTTTGGTGAGCTGATTAATAAGAATGTACATACATATATATATATATATATATATATATATATATATATAATGCACTTAAATTCCATTTACTTTTCGTATCCTTTTAGGCACTTAATGCATACTCAATTCTAAATGTGTGCACTTGACTATGTACATTAGACAGGACATATTTTGTATGAGAAAAAATAAATGATTTTAAAAAAGGGGTACATCCCTTTAAATTATTCCTTTGTATATAGGTAATTAATTTCAAAACTCTTTGGCAGATAACTTAAGGTTAAGGCGTGGCACATTTCAATTGAAAATGCCCAGAATCGGGTTCTTTGTTATTTTCGAGAGCCATGCCCGACAAAACCTTATAAAAAGATGTTAACACGCTATTTATCTTCTAAAGTTTATTTATAACAATTAAATGAATGACAACAATTTTTTGAAGCGGGCGTGGCATTGCCTCTTATTTGATCATGCATTGGCTACGGTTTCTGGAGCCATAATTCGAAGACCGATTGACGTAACTTAAACATATTTAAATGGGGACAGAAACCCTTTACACTTATTTCCTGTACAAAGAGCAATACTTCTTATAAAAGATTCAAAATCATTAAATAAATACCCATCTTTCGATAATACTTAGGTCCAAGAAACTGAACTAAAAGAACTGTGCGACAGATCTCTAGCTGAGTATATGATGTTCGTTTACATCCGAACTTAGACAACCTTTCTTGTTCTTCTTCCATATTTGTTAAAACTGTTTTATGGTTCTCAATTAATTAAAAAAAACACCTATTTGCTTCAGGTCGATTCTTAGCAGCATTTATTTCTCTTTTTGATCCAACTTCCTCACTTCACACAAATTAGCCACAATCCAGTGAGTTTCTAGCTCAGTATCCCGATCAGTTCCCAAGGGAATGCTCTGGATCATTGGGAGACTGGAGAAACAGAAGGTCGTGATATTTTTGTACAAATGAGTTTTGAAAGGCAGTTGTCGCCGTTGTGTTTCATTTAAAACATACGGCTAGTGGCCAAGCAGCGACATCTATATTTGAAAAGGTAGGTTTATTAAAGGCAGCGTTGCCAAACTAAAGATAAGAAATTAACAAATTGATGGGTTTGATGGTGAATGAAGACAAAACGAAGTACATGCTGTCATCGAGCAAAGAGTCAGTGCATTTGCGCCTTGGAAACTATGCTACCTTTGGCAAACATAATTTCGAAATAGCAAGAGACATTAGCTTTGAAATCCAGCGAAGACTCACTCTTGCCATTAAATGCTAATTTCGATTAGGTAGGCAATTGAAAAGTAAATTCCTCTTCCGCAAAAGAAAATCATGCTCTACAATTCACTTATCGCACCCGTCATGCTATATGGTGCAGAAGCATGAATCAGATGAGGCGGCTCTGGGAGTTTTTGAGAGAAAAGTTTTCAAAAGATATACGGACCTCTACGCGTTGGCGATGGCGAGTACCGAAGAAGTTTAAATTATGAGCTGTACTAGCTTTACGCAGACATCAATTTGTCCAGCGGCTACGCTGGCTAGGCCATGTTATGCGAATGAAAGAAAATATTTTTATCCGACCCCTGCTAGGAGGTAGAGGGCGACCGCAACTCCGCTGGAAAGACCAGGTGGATAACGATTTAAACTCCCTTGTTGTGACCGATTGGCGCCAGTTGGCAGAGCGAAGAAGCGATTCGCACGCCTGGTTGGACGAATATAACCATTTAAAGGGTTAAGCGCCAATTAAGTAGAAGTAAAGGGCTGTCGTACAGTTCATCTAGTTTCAGTTTTTGACACTAAGTGTTGTCAAAAGGGAGGTGTTTATTAAATGTATTTTGGCCGATTTTATTGGAAATATTCATATTTATAAAAAATAATGAGTGGTGAAACATCTCTTTTAAATATTTTAGTTCCTTAAATTTCTTGTTATAATGGTATTTTGAAAGTAAAATACGATTGATATGAATATATCTTTCGCGAATATATTACCTTTTAGATTGGGCTATTATCCTTTATTAAAAAAAAAAAAATGTTTATAGAATAGGCGTGGTCCATAACCAATGTGGGAGAAATATGTGTACCTGATTTTGACTTGATATGTCAATTGGTCTCCCAAAACGTTGCAAAATGCTTGATTGAAAAATGGGAAGCACCACGCCTATTTCCAAAAATTCTAAGTAAAACAGCTTATTTACAACTTTCTATTAGATTTGTCGGGCATTATTCTCGAAAATTAAAACAAATGCGTTTGGAAATTTTCAATGGGAATGTGCCACGCCTTAAGCTGGTGTAATCTGGCCAGGAGTTGTGATATTTATTACTTACATACAAAGGAATAAATTGCGGGGCGGTACGGTCTTTTTGCGGAAACTAATTTTTAAGACCACTCTAATGTACAGCCAAATATATTTTGTTACTGTTTGTGTTATTATTGTTTTCGTTATTGTGTTTGAATGTGAGTTTTGCGTACTCTGTATTTATTTTGTTGCATTTCATTGATATACATATGTAAATATATTTCAAAAAGCAATTGCGTATGAATTACGTTTATGTTGGAGTACTCGAGCTTCGATTCTCTATATTATTGTTGTACATTTTGGTAAATTAGCATACTTTTAGGAGTAAACATCAAGTGCTTCAAATGTAGATATGCATGCAGGATGTACCCTGCAGTTGAACCAGGTAGTTGCCAATTATCTATGAACGTGAAGTTAGCGGATCAACTTGTGTGCTTTTTTAAGTGGTCCTTTTTTTTTTGGTGTATCGTGAACTTATCGAAGCACCTTCGTAACAACTGACTTACACTTCTCTGATTGGAATGCGACCTAATTAGAAGGTATTTTGTTACTTATTATGCGCGAATAAGTTGCAAAAACAAATTGTTGCAACTCGTCGTAACTAATTGGCGCCTAATAGACAACAAAACACCACCTAAGGTGCATTTCGAAAAGGGAAGTTTGACTCGATTTTTGCGGCATGACCTAGAAGGTTCACCGATAAGGTCGCGTAAGTATCCTAATGGATCTTTTTACCGCAACATACTGGATCTGATAAAGAAACACCAACATCGATAACACTCCACAAAACATTCGAGGAGTGTTCTCATCGCTAAGACAACAACAAAATGACAAATATCTTTTCTCAAGTTATATATATTTAAAAAGTTCTTGAATATTAAGAAGATATCAAAGACAGCTTTGACGCTATATTGTTTATGCAAAAGGGCATCTGGAAAAACTGGACACTGCCAAATCACCTGTGTGGTATATACTAGATAGTAATTTAAGCGATACTAAGGAATGGTGCCTTAGTCTCGTAGAAGGTGCTAAATAAAAGTTGGGAAAGTGTAAAGACCGGCATGCGTAGGCATATCAAGTATCGTGAGTAGAGCGTCCAAATAAGGCTTAAATATCACCTTTCACTTGATGCGTCTGCATGTGTTCGTATAGGTTTTGTCGTCTAATGGGCTCTTAGACTTAGAGAATCCAACATGAGCAAATAAATTAACTATGAGCACACAAGTATATTATATGAGATGGAAAAAACCCAAATACGCAATACCGAAAGTGACCCGAGGTCTGAGGAAATTTATACTACGCCAATAGCTGAACTCCACGTACAGAATTTTATCTGTATGCTTCGAGGAAGTAATGGGAGGATCGCTTTCACAGCACGGAGGAATATAACTATCTACTGAGACGGCTTAAAACTGTAGTGGGAACTAGGGATGTGTTGTACATGAAGTGTGTGTAAGTCAATCAGACTTTTCGACTTTCTGATTCTTTCAATGTTTTTCAGTTAGAAGTCTTGACTTAATTAGTGTATTGCAGTTACAAAGGAAAACAAGACAGCCTAGTATACCTTTAAGGAATTGTTATCAAACATGAACAAATCGGATATTGTTCGCAGTTGTGAAGCTCCGCTGGCGTTCTTTATATGTCTTAACGTTTCTTTCTGCTGTTTGTTACTGAAAGGGCCAAGAAAGTTTCTGCGAAAAATCGAGCAATACAGTATAAGAGTGACAAACTTTCTATGGACCAACCATCTTTAGATAGAAAGCGAATGAGCTTCTTTATCTTATTAAAGAAAACAAATGCAATGATGGTACTTACCGGCTTCATCAAAAGTCACTGTGATATTATATCGATGATTCGACGATGGAGCATACCTTAAAATTCACTCTGTCCAGGACTGCAGATAAGAAGATAGTCTGTCGGAGATAAGGCAGTATATATTTCTTACTAATTACTACGATATTGGAAGGGATGTAATGAAAATTTGTGAGCAAATATCTGGTGCGGCTAATGCACTCGGATGAGAATGTCTCCGAGCGGATCTTTGCGAAAGTCGTAGGTATGCCCTCTCACGCTCCAGTTCTTATATCAGGGATAATTTTTGCTGGAACAAGTTTGATCCTTCCTGGATCAGTTTAACGTTATACAGACTTACTCTTAGTGAAATTCAGTATTTTTTCCTAACTACTTTGATATTTCTCTACTGGGTAGCTACTAAGGCATGTGTGTTAGTATATTTGCAGTAGTTCTATCAAAAAAGGAGTAAGTATAGCATGAGTGTGCGGTATAAAATGTGATCTCATTGCTCTGCGTTGTATTCTTGGGCAAATTTTGTGAGTGTATTTAAGTGGTTATATGCTAATGTGAATGCAGGTATTTATTTAAGCAAAATACTAGCTCAAGCTGCAAAATAAATAAATAAATAACTCTCAAAAGGTTCTACTAACGATTTGTGAGTTGATAGTGCTAGATATTTATACTTAAACCAAATAAAATGAACAATCAGTGATCATCGCATCGGAACAAAGCAGTCACAATGTTTAATTTTGGCCAGTTGATTTCGGGGCAGGTTGCTCCGTATTTGTTAGTGATAGTTGTCTAAGTAGCTTACTGCCTTTATACCACTTATGAAATAGTCGCATATCACTATAAAGTGAAGGAAGAAAGTGATATGCTAATTCTACATTTACTGGTTCGTAGAGATGTACGCATATCCCGCCACTGTGTCCACTATGTTAATAGGGAAGAGCGAGTACGTGTAGAAATAAGAACGACCACATAGAGTTTCCTTCGTAGAGTGGTCCAAAACGACGACCACCTAAGCAATTGGCCGAGGGAGGGAAAGACTTTGGGCGCCTATATGATAAGAAAAGAAATTCCCTGCAACTTACTCGAGAACACAGGTATAAAACTGAACTTCAAAAATGAATTAAATTTAGCTCTATTCTATATAATTAATCGTTTGCGCTTCGCTTTGGATGACAACTTTTCGTCGCCTAATATTGTCTGCTATAAATGTATAATTTGTGTCACACGCTACTGCCATTTGAGTTTAAGGCAGTGGTCACCAAACTGTAACTGTAGCTGCATTGGTAAGAGTAAAATCATAGCAGCGGTGGTGCTAGCATAGTCGTGAGGGAAGATATATGCATGCATGTTTATTAGCACTTAAAAAATAAGTCTTAGATATGCTATAAAAGATACTAATTTATTGATTAGGTTAGGTTGAACTGGCCGGTCAAGCAAGACCTCAAATGGACTGAATATGTGCATAGAGTTACCAGAACTTTCTTGACTAGCAAACAAAAAACTACACATTAGAATATAATCATCCTTTTAGCAAATACAAAGAGGCTCCAGGACCTCGTTTAATTGCTGCATCGAGATGTGGCAACTCTGCCGCCACTAATAATTGAAGCTTTGACCTTGCAACCAAGGACATGAACTCAAAACGTGCTCAAGTGTTTCTTCCTTCAGCTGGTATTTCCTACATCTGCTCATACAGATGAGGGCTAAGTTAGAAGCATGCGATGTCAGAACGCAGTGTTCAGTCCAATACCAATCATGAGCCTACGACTGTCATCTCTTTTGAATGATTAGAGTAACTTTGTTAGGCTAAGGTTATATTACCAACACATGATCTTTGAAACATTGTATAGTCGCGGTTAGCTCCACGTCTTTCCTGCTTGGTCACTCAGATACAGCTCTCATCTTCATTAAATTTGACCCAATCTAATTGGAACCTCTACGTTAAAAACCTTTGAAAGATATGCCCTGTTTAGCTAGCTTATCCGCAACGATAGGTAGCTTTTATGGCTTTTTCGTGTGGTCAGTGTCGTCGTAGCCTATTTTTCATAAATATTCGGTTTCGTTAGAAACTTCAGTTATAAATCATTATTTCAAATACTCGAAGATAGATGATAGATCTTAAAATCACCTTTTTTGCATATACGCTAGAAATATTTAAAAACTATATTTAAAAATTAAATAATTAAAAAATAAAAAAAATGATAAGGTGTGCCATCGAGTGTGTATTTACACCCATTGCGACTTTCATCTAACATAGTCTCATATATTTAAATTCGACTTTCCTTCTCAATGTTTCATTTTCTTTAAATGCTTCGTTATTACTTTATTTTGTAGTACACGAAAAAACCTTGGAATGCGCGTAATTGGTGTGGTTTTACGTGACCAGTATCCTAAAGAAAAAACAAATGCACCATAGTTGTGGTATGTAAAGAAATTAAAAGAAATAGAATTGCAATAAGAAGCATACCTTCTGTTACATGGAAACTCTTGCCACAAGGTGCCTTTTGAAGTAGCTGAGAATCCAATATAAATGAAAAATGCAAACAAAATGAAAAATTTTCAAAGTATTTTTGTCACACAGTCATACACACAGACATTTTTTAGATTTTTATTTTACAACCTACATCTTGTTTACTTTCAAGGATATTTCACATCCTCTGCCCACTATGTAATTTGCGGCACAGACTGCGCTCGAATATTGGTCAACTGGACAAAGTTACCATTTTGATACAGTTTTTAAAATACTTGGGCTTTTTCCTATTGAACTTGGACTAAATATTCCACTTAAGTAGTACATATTGTGAATTACTATTAGTCCCTTAAAAAGAATTAAATCTGAACCGCTTAAAAAAAATTATTTCTATTTAAAATTTTGGAGCACTCTTTCGGCTTCGATCTAACTCATTTGTTGAATATTGTGGCGAATATTAGCATCAATATGCTGTTAGTAAATAACCACAACAACAACAAGTAAGGAAGGCTAAGTTCGGGTGTAACCGAACATTACATACTCAGCTGAGAGCTTTGGAGACAAAATAAGGGAAAATCGCCATGTAGGAAAATTAACCTAGTGTAGTGCTGGAATGTGTTTATATGACATGGGTATCAAATGGAAGGTATTAAATAGTATTTTAAAAGGGAGTGGGCCATTGTTCTATAGGTGGACGCCATTTCGGGATATCGCCATAAAGGTGGACCAGGGGTGACTCTAGAATTTATTTGTACGATATGGGTATCAAATAAAAGGTGTTAAATAGGATTTTAAAAGGGAGTTTGCCTTAGTTCTATAGGTGGACGCCTTTTGGAGATATCGCCATAAAGGTGGACCAGGTGACTCTAGAATGTGTTTGTACGATATGGGTATCAAATAAAAGGTGTTAATGAGTATTTTAAAGGGGAGTGGGCCTCAGTTCTATAGGTGGATGCTTTTTCCAGATATCGCCATAAAGGTGGACCAGGGGTGATTCTAGAATTTATTTGTACGATATGGGTATCAAATAAAAGGTGATAACGAGTATTTTAAAAGGGAGTGTGCCTTAGTTCTGTAGGTGGACGCCTTTTCGAGCTATCGCCATAAAGGTGGACCAGGGGTGATTCTAGAATGTATTTGTACGATATGGGTATCAAATAAAAGGTGTTAATGAGTATATTAAAAGGGAGTGTGCCTTAGCTCTATAGGTGGACGCCTTTTCGAGATATCGCCATAAAGGTGGACCAGGTGACTCTAGAATGTGTTTGTACGATATGGGTATCAAATTAAAGGTATAAGTGAGGGTTTTAAAAGGGACTGGTGCTTAGTTGTATATGTGAAGGCGTTTTCGAGATATCGACCAAAACATGGACCAGGGTGATCCAGAACATCATCTGTCGGGTACCGCTAATTTATTTATATATGCAATACCACGAACAGTATCCCTGCCAAGATTCCAAGGGCTTATGATTTCGCCCTGCAGAACTTTTTCATTTCTTCTATTTAATACGGTAGGTGTCACAACTATTTTACAAAGTTTTTTTAAGTTATAATTTGCGTCAATAAACCAATCCAATTACCATGTTTCATCCCTTTTTTCATATTTCGTATAGAATTATGGCGTTTTTTTCATTTTTCGAAATTTTCGATATCGAAAAAGTGGGCGTGGTCATAGTCGGATTTCACCAATTTTTAATACCAAGATAAAGTGAGTTCCGAGAAGTATGTGAACTAAGTTTGGTAAAGATATATCGATTTTTGCGCAAGTTATCGTGTTAACGGCCGAGCGGAAGGACAGACGGTCGACTGCGTATAAAAACTGGGCGTGGCTTCAACCGATTTCGCTCATTTTCACAGAAAACAGTTATCGTCATAGAGCTATCGCTCTAACAAATTTCACAAAGATTGGTAAATTTTTGTTAGACTTATGGCAATAAAAGTATTCTATACAAATTAAATGGAAAAGGGAGGAGCCACGCCCATTTTGAAATTTTCTTTTATTTTTGTATTTTGTTGCACTATATCATTACTATTTTGTTGCACTATATCATTACTGGAGTTGAATGTTGACATAATTTACTTATATACTGTAAAGATATTGAATTTTTTCTAAAATTTGACTTTACAAAATTTTTTTTTATAAAGTGGCCGATTCATCCGATTTTGCTAATTTTTAATTAGCATACATACAGTAATAGGAGTAACTTTCCTGCCAAATTTCATCATGATATCTTCCACGACTGCCAAATTACAGTTTGCAAAACTTTTAAATTACCTTCTTTTAAAAGTGGGCGGTGCAACGCCCATTGTCCAAAATTTTACTAATTTTCTATTCTGCGTCATAAGTTCAACCCACCTACGAAGTTTCGTCGCTTTATCTGTCTTTGGTAATGAATTATCGCACTTTTTCGGTTTTTCGAAATTTTCGATATCGAAAAAGTGGGCGTAGTTATAGTCCGATTTCATTCATTTTAAATGGCGACCTGGGATGAGTGCTCAAGAACTTACATTCCAAATTTCATCAAGATACCGCAAAATTTACTCATGTTGATATAATATATATATATTATATATATATATATATATTATAGAAGTCTATATTTATCTCGATTAGTTTATGCCGTTACGTATTACTGTTATGCGAACAAAGTTAATATACTCTGTGAGCTCTGCTCAGCTGAGTATAAAACAGTAAGCAGCCACTATTATTTGCATGTACACATTATGCCAAGCAACACTTACTTTTGTGTACTAAAAGGCGACGAAGAATTTCTCACATACGCATATGTAGTCATCCTAAGAGAAGAAGTAGTTACTCACATATACACACTCATATAGCTAGAAGAAAAGCATAAACTACAAACGTACATGTATACAGCAGTGATGGGCTTTATCAACAAATTTGAATAACGATTGACGAAAAAATAAAAAAATATTCATCATTTTAAATTTTTTGATTGATGAATAAAAAGTTATTTTTTACTCCCTCGGGGTTCCCCGGGGGCTATTGGAGGTCGTTCCTGGATGTTTGATATGGTTTTGGAGCTCCCTCAGGGTCATGTGGGGTCATTCCGGGATAGTGTTGGGACTCCCTCGGGGTCCCCGGGGAAATTTAAGGGCCGTACCGGGATGTTTTTGAGGACTCCCTCGAGGTCCTCCCGGAGTCTTTTGGGAGTCTTTCCGGGATAGTTTTTGGGACTCTCTCGGAGTAATTTGGGTGTCATTCCGGGATGGTTTTGGGGACTCCCTTGGAGTCCCCCCGGGGTCTTATAGGGGTCGTTCTGGGATGTTTGTGGGGACTCCCTCGGAGTAGTACCGGGGCTTTTTGGGGTCGTTCCATTATGGTTTTGGGGAATCCCTCTGGGTCATGTGGGTGTCATTGCAGGACGGTTTTGGGGACTCCCTCGGGGTCCCCTATGGGACTTTTGAGAGTCGTTCCGTTATGGTTGTGGGGACTCCCTCTGGGTCATTTTGGGGTCATTCCGGGATGGATTTGGGGACTCCCTCGGTGTCATTTGGGGGTCATTCCGGGATGGTTTTGGGGACTCCCTCTGGGTCATGTGAGGGTCATTCCGGGATGGATTTGGGGACGCCCTCGGTGTCGTTTGGGGGTCGTTCCGGGATTGTTTTGGGGACTCTTTCGGGGTAATTTGGGGGTCAATTCGGGATGTTTTTGGGGCTCCCGCGAGCTCCTCCCGGGGTCTTTTGGGGGTCCTTCCGGTATGGTTTTGGGGACTCCCTCTGGATCATGTGTAGGTCATTCGGGGATGGTTTTCGGGACTCCCTCGGGGTCCCCAGGGGCTTTTAGGGCTCGTTCCGGTATGGTTTTTGGGTCTCCCTCTGGGTCATGTGGGGTCATTCCGGAATGGTTTTGGGAACTCCCCTCTAAATAATCTGGCGAGATCGAGCCTCAAATTAGCTCAATTTCATAAATGTATTTTGTACAAAAAAACAATGTCTACATGGCAACTTTCAGCCAGCAATCACGCTTGTTGTCCGTATTGGGCTTGCTTATGTTGAAGGTACGTGTGAAGGTACAAACCTGCTGTTGCAATTTGTCTTGGGAAAAGGACAAACACTAACCTTGTTGTTATTATTTTTCCACCGTCTACACATTTTCAGGAATTTTTCTTAACTTTGACTATCGCTGTACCAAAACTTTGTTGTTAGCTACTTTTTAATCTTTTCTCTTTTTAAGATGTTTTCGCTCTATTTCATTGCTATCGTTTTTCACGAAACTTGTTGTCACTTAAATTTGATATAATATTTTTGCCTTGGCTTGTATTATGAACTAAGGAGAGACCTGTGCGATAAAATATTCCTAAAGATGGGGTTAGCTTTTTGCAAAAATTAATATTGACAATAACTGGATCAAGGATGGAACTATTTAAGAAAAAATACATATTTGCTGTTAGTCAAGGAGAGCAGTAGAGGGATTGGTAAGTTGAACGGGGTGAGGCAAGAAGAAAGGTGTACGTCTGGAGACTAATTTTTTTTCAAGTTAACTAGAGCTCTCCCAGGGGTTGAAGCTAAGTCACAACGAATGTAACTTTACCAGAAACAAAAAACTGCGGGTTTTTCGCGAAGAGCTCCGCCGGCATCTTATCGTTGGCAACCAAAACCAGAAACTTATTAACTTACTATCAAAAATGCAATTGTTATCGTCGAGCTTTCCATTCATTATAAGTTTGTCAGCGACTTCTTATTGGATTCTTATAGGCTTGTTCGCGTTGCATCGATAACACGCCAAGGAAAATGAGTAACACTCCAATAACAAATCTTAAGATTCCCGAAAATAAATTGATATACTCTTCATAACATATCGATAACTTTTCTGTAAGTGATCGATAATTTTCAGATAACAAATGGAAAACTTTTCGATAACACTCAGATAAGAAGTTGGTAACAAATCGATAATAATATTTCGGTAACTTTTCGCTAATATCGATCGATAATTTTTCGAAAAAAAAAAAACAAACCTATAGCTCGTGGATTAGAGATCGAATTTTTTTTTATTTGATTTAATTTAGTTTATTATTACATTTCTTTTAATTGTTATTTATTCTTGTTTATTTTTATTTCATTTTATTTTAGTTTGGTTCCTTTTTTATTATAACTTTGATTGGATAACGGTTGGTTGTACAGGTATAAAGAATCAGTATCGAAAAAAAATTTGATTTAGCCATGTCCGTCCATCTTTCTGTCCGTTAACACGATAACGTGAATAACTATTGAGATATCTTCACCAAATTTGGCACACGAGCTTATTTGGACCCAGAATAGATTGGTATTAAAAATGAGCGAAATCGGATGATAACCACGCCCACTTTTTATATATATAACACATTATTTAGTAAATAATACACCTAGAATGTTGAAATTTGAATGGGCGCGGCACTGCCCACTTGTGATAAAATAAATTTTAAAAATATCATTAATCATAACAAAAATCGTTAAACCTATCGTAACAAAATTCGGCAGAGAGGTTGCCTTTACTATAAGGAATGCTTTGAAGAAAAATTAACGAGATCGGTTAAGGACCACGCCCACTTTTATATAAAAGATTTTCAAAAGAGTTTTACCGAATAATATAAGCTACATCTTTGCAAAAACGAGCTTTATATCAATGGTATTTCACTTCCCAAGTGGATTTATAACAATAAATAAGAAAAACTTTAAAATTTAAAAAATGGGCGTGGGATCGCCCCTTTTATGACTAAGCAACTTTCTATGTTTCGGAAGCCATAACTCGAGGAAAAATTAACGGATCGTAATAAAATTGGGTACACAAATGCTGCTATAGTGGGAAATATATATAAAAAAAAAGATGATAAAAAAATTTTAAGGACTACCTTTATATAAAAGGACAAAAAATAGAAGGCAATTTTTCCTTTAATACAGACATAGTCTTGTTGAATTTTGACTAAAAAACTTTAACAATAGCCCTATTAAGAGAATTTTGGGATCTAAAACTATAAACGTGGAGCAAAATCTTTGAATTTAAGGCAAACCATATACTTGGGATTAACTAATTGATTATTTAAAATTTAAACACGCGCTCTACCTTTATAATTTTAATCCCAAAATTCGTTTGCAAGAGCTATTGTCAAAGTGTTTTATTCAAAATTCAACAAGACTATGTCTGTATTAAAGGAAAATTGCCTCCTATTTTTTGGTCCATTTATATAAAGGTAGTCCTTAAAATTTTTTTATCATCTTTTTATTTTAGATTTTTTAGTACTGCCTACAAAAAAGCAATTGCAACTTTGATTAGTAATTTAAGTAATTCCAAAGTGAAAATTCTTATCTTTATTTATTTGTTCAAAATAGCAAGATTTAGAGAATTAGTGGAATTTTCGCTAACAACACTGGCGAAAACAACAGAAATCCACCTCATTTGTCAGCCTCTTAATTTGCACAGCTGAAAATCGTGGTGAAAATCGCGTACGCCTAAAAGTATGCAAGGACGTGCACTGAGTTTGGCCTTCAACGAGGTGGAATATTCTACAACGCCTGCCACACTCAGTAGGCTAACCATGAAGGGATGGCCTAATCTTCTAAATAGTTCGACTTGTGCTTTACGTAGCTCAAATTTTTTGATCAAACATTGCACTGTCGTCGAGTTTTAAACTACATTTCAGGTTTAAAGTCTCTAGATATCCAGGAAGTTAGTTAAAAATCGATTATAAGATTCCCAATTTAAAATTAGTTTTCTCAATATCTCGATCCATGCATAAACTAGCGGAATTTTTTTTGATAAAATATTGCATTGCCACCGGGTTCTGATTTACGGCCCAAGTTTCATGTCTCTAGCTCATCGGGAAGTTACCCGAAAATCGATCGCAAGATTCCCCCCGTTTTTAAAGGATTTGCAGTTATCTTGAATAACGCGCCACCTAGTGGAACTTTGTTTTCTATAGGTCACCGGGAAGTTAGTTAAAAATGGATTGAAAGATTCCCGAATTAAAATTTGATTTCTTACCATCTCGATCGCGTGCCACCTAGCGAATTTTTTTTTGATCAAATATTGCATAGTCACCGGGTTCTGACCCACGGCCCAAGTTTCAAGTCTCTAGCTCACCTGCAAGTTACTCAAAAATCGTTCGCAAGATTCATAATAGATTGGTATTGAAAATGAGCAAAATCGGATGATAACCACACCTAGTTTTTACATATATAACATTTTGGAAAACACAAAAAACCTGATAATTTAGTAAATAATACGCCTAGTATGTTGAAATTTGACACGTGGACTGATATTGAGACTGTTGATAAAAATTTGTGATATTTTTTTTCAAAATGGGCGTGGCACGACCACTTGTGATAAAATCAATTTTGCAAATATTATTACTCATAAATCAAAAATCGTTAAAACTATAAGGCGTGCTTTGAAGAAAAATTTACGAAATCGGTTAAGGACCACGAATAAAATAAACTATATCGTTGCAAAAAAGAACTTTGTATCTATGGTATTTCATTTCCCAAGTGAATTTATAACAATAAATAGGGAAAACTTCCAATTTTAAAAAATGTGCGTGGCACCGGCCCTTTTAAGACTAAACAATTTTCTATGTTTCGGGAGCCATAACTCGAAGAAAAATTAACATATCGTAGATTGATTTAAGTTCTTTATTCAAAAGTTGTTTCTTTTATACAAAATTTCTATGAGCTAAAATACTTACTTTCACTAATACTTAAAAACTAAGTGAATAACACACTTATACGTTCAGTTCAGTTCCCTGGGAACTGCATTCTAAGCATAAATAAAATTAGCTGTGGAATCTGAAATGCAAGCACAAATGAATCATGTTAATAATTTGTCTACAGGCTTGTTGTGTAAAGGCTTGTTGCGAGCAAGCTCCAAACAGTAGCATACCAAGGTTCAGGTTACCAGATGATGCACGGTGTACAAAATATATGTTTGTACAAATGAATCAATGCGTCAATAGAATTTCAGGCCGCCCCAAAGCGAGCCAAAATATATGTATATACAAATGTATTAATACGTATGTAACAGTCAATGCATTTGAAGACATTCCAAATGAATGAGTAACTTAATGAGTGAATTCTACACCATCCGCCTTTTGAAAGAGTAGACATTCTCTCTTTTGTTTCTTTTGTTTGTTTTATTATTGTATTTTTCTTTTGCAGACAATAAAAATTTTCTTTGTGTTTACAAAATTAAAGTGCTCTTATTCTATGAGTTTAATTCTATTTTTATGTATTACAAATTTCTTATTTTTATTGTTTTGATTTATGTTTTCTATGTTTCTATTTTCTACATTGTTTTTATCGATATTTACTACTCTAAATGGAATTATAGTAAAATTATTATTTTTATGGTTTTTTTCTACCTTATTGGGTATTAATAAAATCATTTTTTCTTTTCTACTGGTCATAATAATTTTTTTTTTTCTAAAATTATTTTTCCTATCGGTAGTTTATATTCTGCAGTGCCCTATAGGAATGTCTACTATCTACCCTATGACCTCTATAAAAGGCGAGATTTTCCTAGATGAAGCAGGACCAACTTATATTTATATGAATGATATGAATGAATGGGGCTTTATTAAACTTAGAACATGAGGAATAAAAAAAATTCTATAGCTAATTATACTGAAAATAGGGAAGTTGTAGTTGATGGAAGGGCAAGGTAGTTATGTAGTAAAAGTAATGTAACTAATGGGTAAAAAGAAAGTACAGTGGATGCAAAAATTGTTCAAATTTTGCTATACCATTTTTCATATTTTTCCAGCAATATTTTGTCTGATCTTGTTCATCATGAGATTTATGTCTGGGTGGCCAACCCATATTGGATCGTCATGATATTTATGAAGAATTTCTTATTTGCTTTGTTTTTTTGTATTTTGTCGACTCGTATCACACGCATAACTCCTGAGGTTAATGCTATTATTAGATCTTTTGAGAAATTTGGTACCGTTTTATATTATTTAAATTTGCCTACTCGAGTATCTACTATTATTGACCAATTTGTCCCCTAAGGGACAACTGTCTTTTTATTTTTTTACAAGTCCTATATTGCCGGCATTTTTCAGCCTGGTCGAGTATTGTCCTAAGTCAATGTTTTCCTCAACAATCTGGTTGCTTGTTTGTTATTATGCTACACATTTTCTATCCTTTGGGATGAAAATGAGCGCGACATGTCTAATTGCAAATTAATTTATTTATTAAGCGCTTTATTTATAATAAGGTTCTCTTGT
The DNA here is from genome assembly GCF_040869045.1 of Eurosta solidaginis. NCBI lineage: Eukaryota > Metazoa > Arthropoda > Insecta > Diptera > Tephritidae > Eurosta > Eurosta solidaginis. Next base: position 29,462,182 of record NC_090319.1, read on the forward strand.
GACTTTTTATTTTCTTCATTCTGGCTGGTTTTTAAGTTTCCGATCTTGTGGTAACTTTAGGCATTTTGCATATTTCCACTTACTTAAGGTTTTTAGTCAAGCATTATGTTGCGAAAAGTTTGTGGTATAAATCTTCTACCTTGACAGCCTTCATAGATGGTATTTTAAATAAGTTCTATGCTACTACTGTGAATTAGCAAATTCTTGAACTTAGAGTGTGCTAATGAAGATGCCTTAATAAATACTTCTATTGAGTGAGACATTTTGCAGTGATTCATTTGTAGAAATTGGGTTGAGTTTAGAGGGTTTAGGGTGCTAAATTTGAATATTCTATCAATAGCACGATTACGCAGGTTAAAACTGCTAGCCAAACATCTGAAATTTTCGGGTTAATTCTCGGCTTTGGTTCAGCTGGTGGTTTGTATTTTAATATTCTATTCTCTGATGTTTCAGAGTTTCTGTTCCCTACCTCGTAACCAGATATGGCTATCGTAATGTCGTTTGCCAATTTTTTCCACCAAGGCATTGTGAAAAATAAAAATTTCCCTTAATAACTTTACTGTTTTCAAAAAAAAAAAAAGGCCTCAGTATATGAAAAAGGAATAATTTAGGCAATATAAAAGTATTGATTTTGTTTTTACGTAAAATTTTATTTTACAACTTTCTTGTTTGTAAAAATGTATCTGTTTAAAAAAATTTTATTTTTTTTGTTTTTTGCAAAATACCATAATTTATATTTTCTTACTTAACAAACTTTACTGAATATTGGAATTTGAAAATTTATTTCTCTACTATTTTCATTTTCTATGCCACTTTGGGCTTCATATTTTTTTCTATTCTTTTCATATTAATCTATTACAACGCAAGAATACTGCGTCAAATTCCTCCTGATTACTAATGATGGTCATTTGAAAAAATTAGGGGGAAAAAAAAAATAAATTTATTGGCAAAAATCCACTTTTTGCCCGTAAGCTGGCAGCCGTTAGGTTGCCAAATGCTTCTAAAAAGTATTAAAAATACTCAAATAAAAAATTTACTTAACTAACCATGTAATGTTTGCGTATCCTGCTTGGTGTAAAATAATGACGGCTAAACTAGTCCTGCTTGTTATTACGCAGGTATGGCAGGGTCTTCAGGCTCTTTACTAGATCTTTAGCAGTTTGCTTGAATAATAGCAAACTGCACATTGTAGGGTGGCGGTAGTTGCCAAAATAAGGCAGGATCGCCATGTAATATTTGGCGTCCTGCTAAAGATGTTTAATAGACTGCATTTTAAATAGCAGTCTGCCTATTCTTACGCAGAACTGGCAGGATTGCCATGTAATGTTTGGGAGAATGAAAATAAAGTAATTTAGGTTGCAGTGCCCATTTTGCGGCACCAGATAGAATTTACTGCCATCGAAGCTGCAGCAGATTGAATTAAGTTCTTTATTCAAAAGTTGTTTCTTTTATACAAAATTTCTATGAGCTAAAGTACTTACTTTCACTAATACTTACAAACTAAGAGTATAACACACATATACGTTCAGTTCAGTTCCCTGGGAACTGCATCCTAAGCATAAATAAAATTAGCTGTGAAATCTGCAACGCAAGCACAAATTTATCATGTTAATAATTTGTCTACAGGTAAAGGCTTGTTGCGAGCAAGCTCCAAACAGTAGCATACCAAGGTTCAGGTTACCAGATGATGCACGGTTTACAAAATATATGTTTGTACAAATGAATGAATGTGTCAATAGAATCTCAGGCCGCACCAAAGCGAGTCAAAATATATTTTTGTACAAATGTATTAATATGTATGTAAGAGTCAATGCATTTTTAGACATTCCAAAACGGGTTGAAATATATGTTTGTACAAATGAGTGAATAACTTAATGAGTGAATGCTACAATTTTCCTTCTAGCAGAAAATATTTCTAGTAAAAATGGGAGGGATCGATTAAAGACCAAGGCAACTTAGATATAAAACCAGTATAAAAGGGTCGTAGACTAGAAAAATAAGCTATAACTTAGCAAAAAATAGTTTTGAATCAATGATATTTCACTTATCAATTTTTATTGTAAGAGGAAATGGGGAGACATTTTTGTAAACGGGCGGTACCACGTGTTATGTAGAAAAGTAATTTATCTGAAATGAAATGTACAATTGGAGCTCACGCTGAGTATATAATGTTTGGTTAAACCCGAACTTAACCACCTTTACTTGTTTTATATTGATTTTTTTTTCGCTTTATTTTATTTTAACAATTTTTTTTTTTCTTTAATTTTACACAAATTAATAACACAGAATGTTTCAACTATGTTGTTAATGAAAAAATTAGATAAATTTAAATAAGCGAGAAAACCAGTACAAGCAGGATACCCTTGTGGTTAGGGCAACTGCAGTTTCGCGGTTCGAATCTCGGTGGATCCTTTGATAACATTACGAAATTGCTGATGATGATTACGTGGCGGTTTTCGAACTGATACTATCGCATCTTTCCTTCAGTTTTTCTTACATAAACATAATAATTGAATATTCAATTATTATAAGCGGGTGTTAAGCTCATGAATCCTTAAATATTATGTAAAATTGCACACACAATTATTTCATTTTATTTTATTTCATTATTATTATTATTATTTTTTTTTTTTGAATTTCATGTTATTTTATTTCATTTTCTTTTTTTATTATTTTCCTATATTTTATTTTTTTGTTTATTTTTTTATTTTATTTGATTTTATTTTATTTTTTTTTTAATTTACTCAATTTAATTTTATTTTAAATAATTTTTTTTATTTTATGTTATTTCGCTTTATTTTATTTTATTTTATTTTAATTTATTTTATTTTAATTTATTTTATTTTATTTTATTTTATTTTATTTTATTTTATTTTATTTTACTTTATTTTATTTTATTTTATTTTGTTTTATTTTATTTTATTTTATTTATTTTATTTTATTTTACTTTATTTTATTTTGTTTTATTTTAGTTTATTTTATTTTAATTTATTTTTTTTATTTCATTTTATTTTATTTTTTTTTTTTTTGTTTTATTTTATTTTATTTTATTTCATTTTAATTTATTTTATTTTATTTTATTTTATTTTGTTTTATTTTATCTTATTTTATTTTATTTCATTTTATGATATTTTATTTGATTTAACTTTATTTAGTTAAATTTTATTTAAATTTATTTTATTTTATTTAAAGTATTTAATTTTTTTCTCCGCTTGTACCTTCATATTTCATGTTAATCTAACTTATTAACGTACAAAGAAGCTGCAGCCAACAAAACCCAAAAATTTAATAAATTTAAACTCAAACCTGAACACGTAACCACGTGCTTTGTTTTTGTAAACACCCTCTGACATTTTGTTTGCAACAAAACAGCAGTGTGCACATCTCTTTGTGCACTGGCATGCATAAAAATTTTGCGCAGAGACTTTAATTTATATGTAAGTCACCTACTCGTATTCACTCTAACACATACATTATTCCCACATTACGCTACGTTATAGTGGCCACTTTTCTTACATTCTCTATTATTCTATACACCATACCAATACCACACATTATGCCTGTATTTACATTCTGTATATATCCTCCGTATAGCATACAACTTACAAGGGGTACGCTTACAATTACGGTTACTCATACAACTTACTTTTTCATATAGGATTTCCCCATATCGTGAGCAAAGACGCTTCCACATCCAAAATATGTGGCAAGATATACCTCCGAGGAGATATAGGCCGAACTTCTCTTCAAATTTGCCACGCGTAACATTAAGTTTTTCCTTAGAAACTTTACTTACTTACTTACTTACTTAATTGGCGCTTAACCGTATAAACGATTATAGCCGTCCAACAAGGCGCGCCAGTCGCTCCTTCCCTCCGCCAACCGGAGCCATTTGGTCACACCAAGGGAGTTTAAATCGTTTTCCACCTGGTCCTTCCAACGGAGTGGGGGCCGCCTTCTACCTCTGCTTCCATATGCGGGTTCCGATAGAAGCACTTTCTTGGCCGGAGCATCATCTTTCATTCGCATAACATGGCCTAGCCAGCGCAGCCGCTGCGTTTTAATTCGCTGGACTATGTTGATGTTTGCGTATAGCTCGTACAGCTGCTCATCATTAAATCTTCTGCGGTACTCGCCATCGCCAACGCGTAGAGGTCCATAAATCTTACGAAGAATTTTTCTCTCGAACACTCCCAAAGCCGCTTCATCTGCTGTTGTCATGGTCCATGCTTCCGCCCCATATAGCAGGACGGGTACGATAAGTGAATTGTAGAGTATGATTTTCGTTCGCCGAGAGAGGACTTTACTTATCAATTGCCTACCTAGTCCAAAGTAGCATTTATTGGCAAGATTGATTCTTCGCTGGATTTCAGTGCTGATGTTGTTGCTAGTGTTGATGCTGGTCCCAAATAAATCACGTCTTTTACTATTTCGAAATTATGGCTGCCAACAGTAGCGTGGTTGCTAAGAAACTTTACATAGCACAAATATACTCTCAGTTTTTTCCAAACTACAACAGAGGAGCAGCCACGGGCCTTGAATCCAGAAACTGTTTTTTATAACTTGCCATTTTATTTCAAGTTATGTTGTGTGATGGTTATGTAGGGTAAGGTTTAAGTTACGCTAAGGGCAATCTCTTACGCAGACTAAAGAGCTCACTTTAACATGAGTTTAGTATCTTTAAGTTATAGAGTTTGAGTCACTATATACCTTTCAAATTTAGTATTTTGAAACAAACAAAAAATCAATTTTGCTCACTTAGCTTTGTACGCATTTATGTAAGTATTTCAAATTAATTTCATTTTATGGCATTTTAATTGTAGGAAAATCAACTGTGACATCGCGTTATTATTCTCTAACAACTTCCGCTGTCAAAGCCACGCACACATACACACACACACACACATTATACATGCACATAACACAAGCAAAACACTTGCCAACAATTTTACATACATATAATGATTACACCACTACATTGTCAGCTCAAGTGTATACATTTCTGTAGAACAATGGAACACATTTTATTACAAACTGACAGTTGGCAATATTACATGAGTTGGTATGAAATGTATTGCATAGAACAGCACAGTTTGTATATCCATGAATGCGTATGTGTGTGTATGTAAGTGGATGGTGTTTGACCAGCAAGGATATAGATACTGCAACCAGCAATAATCGTTGTCATTACTAGCGATTGAAATGAACGTTTTGTGGTATTTTGCAATTGCGATGGGATTTTTCCATTGTTACCTTATCCTTGCTGGCATCTAATTTTCGCATAGAACCTGATAGTCAAGGCAGTGCAGGCACGTCGATACGCAATAGCATTTCAGCACGTCGCATGTGTTAAATACCCGATTTTGTGCAAAACTCCATAAAATGAGACCAAACTGGAACCACTTCTTCCCATAACTCCCTACCTCTTCATGTTACTTATATAAGCATTCTTGTGTGTATGATTCGTAACGTTTGGCTTCGGCATAATAATAGCACAGCTATATCGCGATGTTGCTTAAAATAATCGCTGTTCCTTGCCTTAAGCGTTGCTTTTGCTATTGTTTTCATAAGCACGCGCATATGTATGTATGTATATATTGAGGATGTATTTACTACGCTTTTGTTCAAAATCGCTGCTAAATCCGCAGCTGTTATACAATCAGTAGGCATTAACCTGGGTCAATTTGTATGGACGAAAGTTAACGGATATCGCGCCATCGATTTTTCGATAGGATTTGGGCTCCGGAAAAAAAGTTCCGCTATGCATACCCAAAAAAATAATTTTCGAGCCTGCGAAAAAAATGGCAAAGGGTAAATTTTAAATTTTTTTAGTTGGGCCAAACTTCATTCGACCAAAAAACCACTCTCCAAAACCCAAAAAATATTTTATTTTTTTTTCAAAAACCTGTTGTAAAAACGTTGGCGATAACGTGGACGACCCGACCCCAACCATATCACGGCGGTTTTTGACTTCCATGTGCATAACATAAGATTTCCTTCAAGATAGGAATGGAAAAAAGCTGTAGATGTGGATAATGGGTTACAGTATACACACAGGCTTGAAATCGGAAAGGGGGAACGGAGCTGTCGAGCTTAACTGGCTTCCAGAAAGCACCTAAATGTCTCATTTTGCTTGTTCCTAAGACAAACAATATTCCAAGGTGAAAGACCAAGAAAGATACAGAAATTGACATAAACGAGGCAGACAGCTCCGTATGACCACCGCTGGGTTATCTCCTGAAGAACATCGCGGAATATGAGACTGATTTAAGAACCTTATGGCCATGTTTGGTTAGGAAAGAAACTAGTATCCTTCTCAAGCTAAACAAATATGTAGTGAGAGTATTGACTGATGCCATCACAGGTCGTGATGCTATTGATGACAAGATGAGGAGGAAAAGTAGTCAATTCATCACTTTCTTCTTTGTTGTTTAGTTACGAGTATTTGATGTTGTTGTAAGAACATTGCATTTCTCAGCGAGTATAGCTGCTGTTGCTGTTACAGGCGCGAGAAGAATCGATTCGACGCTGGCAAGAACAGTGGAGCAACAGAATCGTAGGAAAGTGTACTAGGAACCTGAACTGAATCCATGGTTGAAGGGACTTCGCGGAGATGTAGACTTTTACCTGACCCAGTTTCTAATGGACACGGTTACTTCCGCAAATACATACACAGAATGTGCACGATTGATAAACCGAGCTGCATGTACTGTGGGAAAATAGACGATATACGCCACACCTTCTTCGAATGCGGGCACTTCTCCGATCAGCGAAGGCGGGTACAAGAGGTACTTGGCGATCTATTCCCGGGCAGTGTCATCAATAACATGACCTGCCGAAGAACCAAACGGGATACGATCAGCATATATGTGAGGCATATTCTTATCAGTAAACCTAACCCATTAGCGTGAGAATAACCATAGAGATCACGTAGCGCGCACTCGTACCCGAAGTAATAGTAAACGCGGTCCCAGCTACGGGGATTTGCGCGGGCTCTAGAAGGTTAGGTTTTAGTGGGTAGCCCTTCATGGAAGAAGGGAGTCCTACCGCAGGGGAGTCTCGCAGTGAGGCTTAAATATCCCATGCAGTGCATATAGCATGTTTGTTTCAATGATTCACTCTGCGCATATGTACTGACATAACTACTTGGCACGTAGTGGGTTTATTTTATCGTGAACGAGCAAACGGCATTGAGCTGCCAAACATGTGGTCATGAAAGCAGTTTCAGATGAACATATTGTAATGAGATTGTTGTTGTGAATGTGCAGCAATTGATCGTGTAATGCTACAGTAAAACAAAAAAATAAAAATACTTCGGATCGAAGTATATTTGAAAAAGTCTTCCACGAAAAACCAACCGTGATAGATTTTCACGCGAATAATGAAATGTGCAGGTTTTCATTGGCAGCGTAGAAAAATTGAGCATACTTAGCTCAGAAACCAAAAAAATTTCTCGTTTTCAAAGAAAAGTAAAGTGGGCCATCTATAAAGTATAGACGGATAAACTTTTTTCTCTTCTTCCAATCCAGACTGATGACTATCAAAGAGGGAACTTGTTTTACGTAAGATCATTGAATGTGGTCGGCTCAATTCATACCGGCTGGAAGAATTCCGGAAATGTAGAAAAATATTCCAACGGAGACCACAACGTTGGTGAGAGAACTTGGGACCTTGTGAAACAGGAGGACTCTGAAGATCCTCAAATCAGCATCGGATAGCTTTTGGATAAACATAAATTGTCAAAGAACATCAAAAGAACTGCAACTTCTATGCCTGTGTTGGCAAGCTATGGTCAGTCGTTAAGTCTCTCTCAAATGCAACAAAGCACATTGACAAATGAGAATTGGAAACGTGCTGGTTTTCATTGGCAGCGTAGAAAAATTGAGCATACTTAGCTCAGAAACCAAAAAAATTTCTCGTTTTCAAAGTTTGGGCCATCTATAAAGTATAGGCGGATAAACTTTTTTCTCTTCTTCCAATCCAGACTGATGACTATCAAAGTGGGAACGTGCTTTACGTAAGATCATTGAATACGGTCGGCTCAATTCATTCCCGCTGGAAGAATTCCGGAAATGTAGAAAAATCTTCCAACGGAGACCACAACGTTGGTGAGAGAACTTGGGACCTTGTGAAACAGGAGGACTCTGAAAATCCTCAAATCAGCATCGGATAGCGTTTGGATAAACATAAATTGTCAAAATGGGAAGACCATCTAAAGAACTGCAACCTCAATGTCTGTTTTGTCAAGCTATGGTCAGGCGATAAGTCCCTCTCAAATCTAACAAAGCACATTGACAAAATATCTGTGGCCTCAAGCGATAAGGTGATGTCGGATGAAAGGATATGCGGCAACATTGCCTGCAGCCGTACGTAATGAACTATTGGGTTGACAAATGCATATGGCCGGACAACAGGCGCGCACATAAAAATAAGCACAGTCTTTTATCACCATTACCGCCACAGACGTTGAAGTAGCCAGCGGGTGTTAGAATATGCCCGCGGAAGGTATGCTTGTCGTAAGAGGCGACTAAAATACCAACTCAGATTCAAGGGGTTGTGTAGCGCACCCCTTTCAAGGGGTTGCCAGCGCAATATATAGCTTCTCTAACCCAATTGTCAACCACACCTATTCGTGGCGAATTCTGTTTCATTAACAGCCGAGGATCTGGCGACCCTGAACTCCTCGTCGGTCTAGGGGGTGGGAGGGCAGTATAGCCTAGAAGGCCACATGTGGTCATACAAAATCGTCTAGAGATGGTCGGGCTTGGTGCCGGAATGTACCGGATCTGCATCCGGCAAAGCACCACGAACATCGAGAAAACTCCCCAAGGTCTTCGGGGAGTGTCCTTATCGCTACAACAACAACAATAAGTAGCCATTTAACTTGAAAAACCATCTAAGGCAGTAGAATGTAACGCGATTGCCCCGCTGATACTAAAAAATCTTGGCTTCAACCTGCCTCTGTCCACTTTCGTCATCACTGTCAATTGAAAAATGGTGTGGGTGGTACCACTACCAAATCCTGAGAAGGTAGAAAACTAAAATGGCTCATTACATCCGATATCTTTAGTGTCACTAGAAGTCCGAACCTGTCGCCATGCTCGTTCTTCCACACAAACCTGCGACTTGCCAACTACCCATGCTTCCGGCCTGTATGCTACGCGCCTCGATATGTTAACCGAGCTTAAAAGAAACAAAATGGATACAGTTGCAGGCCTTTGAAAACACCGCGCTCTTACACGGTGATGCCGAACAAATACAAACAACAACATGGGCATCCTAACAAACATCTGCTTGTAGAGGCCCTGCCTTCCAGGTAGGCATCTCCGCAAGCACAATGAAGAAATACGGGATACTCAGCCGTTTGAACCAAAAATGAATAAACAGGCTTCCAGCCTCATCCCTAAGTAGGCTTTATAGGACTTATGCCGATAAATTTTCGCCGAACCCCACTCTCAGACTTCCCAGGGAGACGCGCGTCGTTTCGATCTGGATATTGTAAAGGGTTGAATTTTTTGTTATCCAGAATCAAGCCCGACATACGCAAAGTAAGTATGCCTTGCATGTAATGTACCCTCACATAACACCAGCCATGTAATCTGGTACCAACGCCTCTAGCTTTAGTCCAACTCTATTAAAACTGCAAGTTTCCTAGGACTGCTATAAGGGGCATTGTGAATTCTAAACAATCAATCCCTTACTCAGTTTCTCCCAGAGTTTGCTTTTCGATATATGACTTGTGCTTCGTAATCACGCAGTTAACTTTTGCCAGCCGCGTTAACATTAGCAACCTTGGTAGGATCTGTTTTTTTTTGTTTTTGTCACAATTCTCATATGGGCGACGGGCGCTTTATGAAGGACACAATGAATGTGTTGTTGTTTGCTTTTGCTCAATGTTGCCATTGTTGGTTTGATTTTCATTTCGCTTCAAATACCAAAAGTTTATAGTTTTTTGCTGTCGCGTTGGCTGTTCGGTTGCTACTTGTCGGTTTTGTGCATCGTTGCTTTTGTTGTCGCAGCACCAAGTAGTGCAACACTTTGGTTGTTGATATTTGGAACAATACATACGCAATTTTGCCAGAGTGTATTGTAGTGTTGGTGGTGATTGTGGTAATGGCTCTGGTTGCGGTTTAATGGCAACCGATACCACTCCCATCAGTTGACACACAGCCTGTTTTGTTTTAGATCGGTTACCTTTTTTTATGCCTATTGCGAATATTGCTATCTGGAAATTTTATTAGAAAAGTGTATGAAATGATACTTTGCAGCCACTTTGCGTTGCTGATATTGGTTATGAGGACACTGTTGGTAAGAGTTTCTAATCAAAGTTTATCTGCAGATACTCAAATACAGAGCCCGCTAAATAGAGGGTTGAAGCTGAGAGAGTTGATAGGTAGAACTTCGATGCGAAAATTATTGTAAAAACGGAAGGTCTGAGTTTGTTGGTAGGTTGCTGTGCTGCCCTGCCGACGATGCCGAACCCAAGTAGGGCTCTAGGTACCATTTTGCACATTCTCCTGGAATCAACTGCATAATGTACCATGTGTGTTCACTCAAAGCATTCGGACAGATCAATAAATCTTCGTTCAGCACCTAAAGTTCGGAACCACGTGTTTGCCATGACTAGGCACCCACAGAGGAAGTGGACGACTGCCTTCCCACCGTCCACACTACAGCTCGTTCACTTGTTGTTAAAGGGGATTTCCAATGGAGGGTTTCCCGCAATGGTAGACGTGACCATGAATATCTCTTTCCACACATGCTCAGTAGAGACTCAGTTGTTGTTGTTATTATTGTTGCTGTTGTAGCGATAAGGACACTCCCCGAAGGCCTTGGGGAATGTTATCGATGTTGATGGTTCTTTGCCGGATGCAGATCCGATATGTTCCGGTAACAAGCTCCATAAAAGTCCTAGCCCGACCATCTCGGGAACGATTTGGTAGGACCACATGCAACCTTCTAGGCCATAACGCCCTCCCACCCCCTAGATCCATAAGGAGTTCAGGGTGGCCAGATCCTCGGCTATTAAGGAGACAGGGTTCGTCACGGGTAGGTGAGCTTGACAATTGGGTTGGAGAAGCTATATTTTCGCTGGCAACCCCTTGAGAGGTTTGCGCTACATAACCCCTTCAATCAATTTGGTATTTTAGTCGCCTCTTAAGCCAGCCATACCTACCGCGCGTATATTCTAAGCCCCCTAACCAGCTGGGGATAGACTCTATTCTTCTCTGGTTGTAGTCAGACCATGGTTGTTTGGACCAAGTACCCGCGTCAATATATACTGGTAGTCAGATGGCGGTAAAGACAATAATCCCACACAATACTTCATCAAAAAGTGTCCTAAATTGAAAAAAAAAGCATTGGGGAGACACTGCAAAGGCCGAACCATACACCCCTGATGGGTTCCAGTTCATACAGGGGTAGAAGGTAACGAAAGGCTGATCACTTGGCAAAGGCGGCTGCAGTATTTGATGAATCGACGGTAGACGTGCCAATGCGTTTGGGAGAAATTAAAAGTAGACAGGAGTTGCATATGATCCATCAAACAGGAAAGGTGTGGCAGAAGCACAGCGCTGCAAAATTTCTTAGATCACGTGCAAATTCTATGACGTTAGACTAACGAAGTTGGGTACATCTCTAACAAGTAAGGAAGGCCGAGTTAGGGTGTCAAATTACAGCTTGCAAAACTTTTAAATTACCTTCTATTAAAAGTGGGCGGTGCCACACCCATTGTCCAAAAGTTTACTAATTTTCTATCTTGCGTCATAAGGTAAACCCACCTATCAAGTTTCATTGCTTTATCTGTCTGGTAATTATTATCGCACTCTTTCGGTTTTTCGAAATTTTCGATATCGAAAAAGTGGGTGTGGTTATAGTGCGATTTCGTTCATTTTAGATAACGATCTGAGATCAGTGTCCAGGAACTTACATATCCAATTTCATTAAGACACCTCAAAATTTACACAAGTTATCGTTTTTACGGCGGACGGACGGACATAGCTAAATTAATTTCTTTTTTCGCCCAGTTCATTTTGATATATAGAAGTCTAAATCTATCTCGAGTAGTTTATGCCGTTACGGAGTTCCGCTATGCGAACAAAATTAATATGCTCTGTGAGCTCTGCTCAGCTGAGTATAAAAAGAGATGACTTAGGCTCACGATGGGCGTACTAACTGGACCACATGTCAATAATATGGGTCTCCTCCGTAACAGCAGATATTGAAATTGCAAGTTGCAGGAAAAAACGGTTGAGCTCATTATGTGTTCGCGTCTTGGGTTCGTGAAGTCGAGGCACCAGCTACCAAAGGTCGGAATTGCCAACTTTTGAAACAGCTTTTAAGCTAAAAGACCTAGAAAGCTTCTAGTATTAATCCAAAATTCTAATATCTATCGGCTCATTCCACTTCAAGACACCCGGTCCGCGCAGTACATGATTTTTGATTTCGATGAAATTTTAATATGTTGTCCTTGGGTCAAACACTTGTTTTTTTTTTTTGCTTAAAACATTTTTTTTTTCCGATTTATCGGCAATTGAATTCGATAAAAAGCAATCGATATTTTATTCACCTATTTCTTCAACTGTCAATAACTTTGTCAAAAATTAACCGATTCTAATGATTTTTAATTTGAAATGTTCGTTATTATACTCAGTTGAGCAGAGCTCACAGAGTATATTAAGTTTGATTGGATAACGGTTGGTTGTACATATATAAAGGAATCGAGATAGATATAGACTTCCATATATCAAAATAATCAGGATCGAAAAAAAATTTGATTGAGCCATGTCCGTCCGTCCGTCCGTCCGTCCGTTAACACGATAACTTGAGTAAATTTTGAGGTATCTTGATGAAATTTGGTATGCAGGTTCCTGAGTACACGTCTCAGATCGCTATTTAAAATGAACGATATCGGAATATAACTACGCCCACTTTTTCGATATCGAAAATTTCGAAAAACCGAAAAAGTGCGATAATTCATTACAAAAGACAGCTAAAGCGACGAAACTTGGTAGATGAGTTGAACTTATGACGCAGAATAGAAAATTAGTAAAATTTTGGACAATGGGCGTGGCACCGCCCACTTTTAAAAGAAGGTAATTTAAAAGTTTTGCAAGCTGTAATTTGGCAGTCGTTGAAGATATCTTGATGAAATTTCGCAGGAACGTTACTTTTATTACTATATGTACGCCTAATAAAAATTAGCAAAATCGGAGAAGGACCACGCCCACTTTAAAAAAAAAATTTTTTTTAAAGTAAAATTTTAACAAAAAATTTAATATCTTTATAGTATATAAGTAAATTATGTCAACATTCAACTCTAGTAATGATATGGTGCAACAAAATACAAAATAAAAGAAAATTTCAAAACGGGCGTGGCTCCGCCCTTTTTCATTTAATTTGTCTAGGATACTTTTAACGCCATGAGTCGAACAAAAATTTACCAATCCTTTTGAAATTTGGTAGGGGCATAGATTTTATGACATTAACTGTTTTCTGTGAAAATGGGCGAAATCGGTTGATGCCACGCCCAGTTTTTATATACAGGCGTCTGTATGTCCTTCCGCATGGCCGTTAACACGATAACTTGGGCAAAAATCGACATATCTTTAATGAACTTAGTTCACGTGCTTACTTGAACTCACTTTATCTTGGTATGAAAAATGAACGAAATCCGACTATGACCACGCCCACTTTTTCGATATCGAAAATTACGAAAAATGAAAAAATCCCATAATTCTATACCAAATACGAAAAAAGCATGAAACATGGTAAGGTAATTGGATTGTTTTATTGACGCGAAATATAACTTTAGAAAAAACTTTATAAAATGGTTGTGACACCTATCATATTAAGTAGAAGAAAATGAAAATGTTCTGCAGGGCGAAATAAAAAACCCTTAAAATCTTGGCAGGTATTACATATATAAATAAATTAGCTGTATCCAACAGATGATGTTCTGGGTCACCCTGGTCCACATTTTGGTCTATATCTGGAAAACGCCTTCACACCACTCCCTTTTAAAACTCTCATTAATACCTTTAATTTGATACCCATATCGTACAAACTCATTCTAAAGACACCCCTGGTCCACCTTTATGGCGATATCTCGAAAAGGCGAACATCTATAGAACAAAGGCCCACTCCCTTTTAAAATACTCATTAACACCTTTCTTTTGATACTCATATTGTACAAACAAATTCTAGGGTCACCCCTGCTCCACCTTTATGGCGATATCTCGAAACGGCGTCCACATATGGAACTAAGGATTACTCCCTTTTAAAATACTCATTAGCACCTTTCATTTGATACCCATATCGTGCAAACGCGTTCTATAGTCACCCCTGGTCCACCTTTATGGCGATATCTCGAAAAGGCGTCCACCTATAGAACTAAGCCCCACGCCCTTTTAAAATACTTATTTACACCTTTCATTTGATACCCATATCGTAAAAACATATTCTAAAGTCACCCCTGGTCCACCTTTATGGCGATATCTCGAAAAGGCGAACACCTATTGTTATCGCTGCAACTAACGCTTCAAGGAAACACAACTAATATTTTAACATGACAGTGTTTATTCAGTCTTACTGTGCAAGTTTTAATATCTACAAGATAGTTATAATAAGTAAATGATTAAATTAAAAATTTTGTAACAAGATTCTTACTTGTTCGTTTAATTTCCTCGAAGGTTTTTCTATAAAATGAAGTTGAAGGAAGCGATTTAGATATTATGAAGAAACGCTTCGTTCAATTTCGTGTTTAACGAAAATTTATATGTATAATAAAAGGATGCCATACTTATGAAATTAAATAAAATGAAGTTTAAACTGTCAAGTTATTATGTCATGTTTACAATGTTTAAGGTAATATAAAATCTTGGTTTGATTCAGCGACATCCCGGCCCCCGTGAATCGATTGGATGCCCGAAGATTCACGAACTACGTCTAATGCCGCCAACTTAGAAGCAGGTCTCCTTAAATTTCCTGTAGCTGTCTTGACAATTGCTGATCTGACTTGACCATCAGATGCCGTAAAAACTTCCACTACGATGCCTCGCTTCCATTCACCACGTCTCTCGTTTTCATCGCATATAAGCACAACATCACCAACTTTCAATGGATCTACTCGTTGACACCATTTGCTTCGACGCGTTAATGTAGGAAGGTATTCTAGGACCCATCTCTTCCAAAAGGTCTGCTTCATTTGTTGGAGGATTTGCCATTGCTTACGCAAACAAGCACCCTCATCTACGGACGGTGTTTGAACATCATTCGGGCAGCCTAATATGAAATGATTTGGTGATAGAGGTTCAGCATCTTCCTCGTCTAATGGCAAATAAGTTAGTGGACGAGAGTTCACCAAGTTCTCAGCTTCAATTAAAAGACTTTGTAACGTCTCCACTTGGGGCACCTTTGTCTTCAACGTAAAGGAAAGGACTCGCTTGACACAGCCCACCATTCGCTCCCATGCACCTCCAGCTGAAGGATTACCAGGTGGGTTAAACAACCATTCTACCCCATACTTTACACCTTCATCGACCAACTTCCTCTCTACCAATACCCAATCTTCTTTACTCACACCAACGAAATTCGTACCCCTGTCACTGCGCATTCTCAACGGGACTCCTCGTCGGTTTATGAAGTTGCGTAAGCACAGTATTAATGCATCAGACGACAGATCCTTTGCCAATTCTAAATGAATTGCTCGTACAGTCAAACATGTAAATAAACATCCCCATCTTTTTTCTTGTCTGCGACCAACTGCTACGTTATATGGACCGAAGAAATCTACACCAGTATAGCTGAAAGCCCGAATGTACGGAGTAAGGCGATCTCTTGGAAGCTGTCCCATAAGTGGTGGCTTTGGTTCCACAATTCTGTTTTTACATATTTGACAATCTCTTTTAGCTGCACGAACCAAACTACGTAAATTAGTTATCCAGAACTTCCTTCTTATAGCGCAAATGATTGCCTCATTATTTTGATGTTTGTATTTTTCGTGATAATGTCTAGCAATGAGACCGGATAATCGATGCTTATGCGGTAAAATTATCGGCCTTTTTGTTTCTAATGGGACACTATCAGCATAATCGATACGTCCTGATAGCCGCAATATTCCCTCGTCGTCAATTATCGGAGTCAGCTTAAATAACGGACTGTTTTTAGGGATTGGTTTTCTGTTTACTAAAATGCGCATCTCCTCCGGATATACGTTCTCCTGAACGAAACGACATACAATCTTTTCAGCTTGAGAAATGTCCTCCGCTGTCAACTGTGGCACGAAATGTGATGATATTGGAGTGAATTCCAGCTTTTGAACAGACCTAAACTTCATCATAGCTTTCTTTACCCAGCAAATGACTCTTAACAGCCTATAATAATTCGAAAATCTGTCAAAATCTATTAACGATGAGTCAATACTTATTGCAAGTATGAACTTCGCTCGCCTTTCTTCGAGGCACGGTTTCGCGGCAGCACCATCAACTAGCTTGGGCCAAGAATCCTCCGGTTCTTTCAAGAAATCTGGGCCACATATCCATCGAGAGTTCGAAACAAGGCGTGCGTTCAATCGTGTTGCATCATCAGCAGGATTCAACTTTCCGGGAACCCATCGCCAACAGTTTACGTTCGACGAGTCCAAAATTTCTGCAATTCTGTGTGATACAAATTGCTTGTAACAACGACTATCTGATTTAATCCAGCTAAGAACCGTCTTTGAGTCAGACCAAAATGTTATTACGTTAGGCCTCCTGTCATGACCATTTAAAATAGCCTCCTGCAGACGAACGCCCAATACGGCAGACAGCAGTTCAAGTCGTGGTATCGAAAGTGCTTTAACGGGGCTACAACGAGATTTTCCAGCTACGAAGACTACATTGACTTCACCATCGAATTTGATTCGCCAGTAAGCAACCGCAGAATATGCAAACTCGCTGGCATCTACAAAAATATGTAAATCAATTGTGGAAACCAAGTTACTAAAATTCCGGTGATAGCAGCGTGGAATGATAAGACTTTTAGCTTTGTCGAGCTCTGTATACCAGTTGTACCATTCCCGATAAACCTGCTCCGGAATAGAACTTGTCCAATCTACATCTAACCGCCATAGTTGTTGCAAGATAATTTTCGATTTGATTGTAATATTCGCCAGATACCCGAACGGATCAAATATTGACATGGTAAGGCTTAAAACTTCAGCTTTCGTCGGTCGCCTTTTTCCCGTCAAGACGTCATTCGGAACTTTCACGAATTTTAGTTTAAAACAGAAAGAATCATCCAGTGGACGCCAGTACATTCCAAGTACCTTCTCTGCCATGGATTCGTTGGAGCAAAAGCTCATTGTTTCAACGTGCGTAAGAGGGGTCTTCGTTTCCCCGAGTGCAAAACAGACCTCTTCAGAGTTGGATTTAAATCCTCGCAACTCGAACCCGGCATAGCTGTGAATTTCCTTGACCGCATTTGTAACACTTATAGCCTCATCTCCTGTTTCGAAACTGTCTACGTAGTCGTCCACATAGTGGCGGTCAATAATAGCACTAGTAGCTCTTGGATGAAGGTCTCGAAACTTCATCGCATTTGTATTCTTCACGTATTGTGCAGAACATGGTGAACAGGCTGATCCAAATATCATCGCGTTCATAATATATACATCTGGTTCCTTTGACGAATTTCCACCCCGCCACAAAAAGCGTTGTGCATCCTGGTCTTCTTGGCGTATCAGAACTCTGTTAAACATTTCTCGTATGTCTGCACATACGCCAATGACACCCTGTCGAAATTTAAATAGTATACTCAATAAAGGCTTTGGCTGATAAGCATCTGGACCTTTCATTAGCCTTGAGTTGAAAGAAACACCATTTACTGACGCTGTGGCATCGAATACTAAACGTAGTTTATTTTCTTTATTTTGATTACATACCGCAAAATGGGGTAGGTACCATGTGTGAGGTTTAACCTCCATTGCTTCCGCCCGTGATAGTTTCCTAGCATATGATTTACTTAAATACTCATTGATCTTATCAATGTACCAAGTCCCAAATTCACGGTTTTTTTCAAATTTTGTCTCCAATGATTCCAGACGACGCAGTGCCATACTATAGCTTTCACAAAATTCTACCTCATTATTTAGCCACAATAAACCGGTTTCATAACGGCAACCGATTTGCTTGGTTGTCTCCAATAAAATTGCTTCAGCTCGTTTGTCTGCTTCAGACATAACCGGCTGTAGGGGCTTCATACCAAAATTCTCCAGCGTAAAATATTCTTTCATTTGCTGCTGAATATCGTTGATTGCGTCTAATTCGCAGTCTATACGACAAACAACTCCTTCTACACTATCTTCGTTGGATCCGAAGAGCATATATCCCAACTTTGACCTGTGGACAGAAAAACAATCGTCTATGTTTATAACTTCTATTGGACGAACCAAATTTGTGTGCGGCATACCGATGAGAATTTGTGGCACAGCATTAACATAATCATCCACTGGCAAGTTTCGAATTTTATCGTACTTTAATTTAAAACTGTCAACATTCAACGTTTGTGCTGGTAGCTCTAACTTTCTTGTTGTGCGTACATTTCTCATCTGAAATGTTGTATTCTGATTCAAGCCAGAAATTTCGACGTCTAATCGTTGTGATAGTTCGCTTGTGGTCTTACCTCCTATCCATTTTAATGATAATTTATCAACTGGACCATTCAAGCCAATAGTTTTAGCTACCTGCTCTTCGATCAAGGATATTTTAGAACCATCATCGACAAATGCAATAACCTTACAACTACCCTTTGGTCCTTTTATTTCTACAGGCAGAAATTTAAATAGCGTTTGCTTACTAAATTCCTTCGCGAATATAGTGACGACATTTGCTGTGTCAGCTGCCTGCTTTTCCACATCTGCATTGTCCGCAGTCGACGTCGACTTTAAATTGCCATTGAAATTTTTGCTACTTCGTTCGTGCAATAGCCGGTTATGATATCTACGGCAAAATTCAAGTCCGCACTCGCGACGTGTATTACAATTGATAGTGCTGTGACCAGGTCGTAGACAACTGAAACATAAGTGATTTGCTTTCACAAATGACCATCTATCGCTGCAGTCCATATTTTTGAACTTTTCACACTGGCTTAAATTGTGGTTACCTTTGCAATATAAACATTTACTTTCTGTCATCACTAGCACTGGTTTCAATGTCTTGGTTGCCTTCGAAATCAACTGTTCATTTGTTTTGGAAGTCTCTACCGGCACAACGTCTGTAGCAATTGAAATAAATATAGCGACTTCTTGTAACCAATTACTAAAATGGCGAACACTTGGGAAACACAATTTCGTGGAGAAAGTATACCTGGCCCATTCTTCACGTTTATTCATCGGCAATTTACTTAGTAATTCGTCTAACAACGTCGGATTCGAAAGATGAGATGCTGCTCCTGCATTTTCCAAGAAAGCAGTTAGGTTGCTCACCATTGTACTGAAGGTTACAATTTCGGACATATTTCCTTCGGCTATGGTTGGAAACGCTCGCGCTTTAGCTATTTGGCTACGTATTAGTAGCTGTGGACGTCCAAAATGGAATTCAAGCGTAGATATTACAGCACCTACACTAGATGGGTGAATTAGTAGGCATTCTACTCGCTGTCTGGCTGGCCCTTTTAAAGCCTTTTGCAAACGGAATAAATTTTCCAAATCTGTGTACATATACATTGAGGTAGTTTCCTTGAATGCTGCAAAAAACATTGGCCATTCTTCCGGCGATCCGTTGAATTCAGGCAGGTCGTGTAATTTGCGTACATACGGCTGTTGTATAGAAATTGACGGTGGCAATTGGTTTGGCTGCACACTTGACTGTGCTGGTGGCGCTTGACTTATGGCAAATGGGGAATACAATCCATTAATACTTGACACATTTAAGGCTGTGCTAGTATAAATATTACTACACGCTTGGCTTACATTAGAGTTTACAGAATGACTGATTCTGGTGTTCATGACGTCGGCATAGGTTAGGTAGGCTGGCTGTACACTAGCATATGCGGCAGTAGTATAGATACTAGGCAAGTTACCATGGCCTAGAGTGATATCAGTATTAGGGAGCATGTTGCAGGGGCTATTGTTTGTAAAGCCAACTCTTGCGCTAGTTCTGTCGGCAAAAATTACTTTAGTGGCGGCAGCGTTGGAACTACCACTGGCTACGTTGACGTTTGCAGAGGATACGGCGGCAGCATTGGCAAAGCTACCATTAACTACGTTAACGTTTGCAGAGGGTATTTCGGCAGATGTGACATGGGCTGAAAAGGCATTGGCAGAGATTACGTCGGCAGAGGTGACGTTAACAGAGACATCATCGGCAGAGATGATGCTGGCTAAAGGGGTTTTGACGAAACCTGTGTTATTTGCAATTTCTGTACAAAATTTCGCTTGTAATGCGATTGTTTCTCTTAAATCTAACTTTTCCTTTTCTGCGGCCGCCAATAGGAGCTGCAATTCTCTTATTTGTGCTTTAAATTCATAAATTGACTTATCTGTTTGTGTGATTGTTTTATCAGTTTCTCCCTCGCTGGCTGAAGCCATCTCAGCGCTGGTGTCCGAGTCCGTTGAATTGTTTTCCGTATCGACCAATGGTATTTCGTTTTTGTCGCTTCTAAGATCGTATCGTTTCATGAGTATTCATGTGATTCCACGCTGTAATTATAGTTTGCGGATTTGTCTCAGAACAAATATTAAAAAATGTTATCGCTGCAACTAACGCTTCAAGGAAACACAACTAATATTTTAACATGACAGTGTTTATTCAGTCTTACTGTGCAAGTTTTAATATCTACAAGATAGTTATAATAAGTAAATGATTAAATTAAAAATTTTGTAACAAGATTCTTACTTGTTCGTTTAATTTCCTCGAAGGTTTTTCTATAAAATGAAGTTGAAGGAAGCGATTTAGATATTATGAAGAAACGCTTCGTTCAATTTCGTGTTTAACGAAAATTTATATGTATAATAAAAGGATGCCATACTTATGAAATTAAATAAAATGAAGTTTAAACTGTCAAGTTATTATGTCATGTTTACAATGTTTAAGGTAATATAAAATCTTGGTTTGATTCAGCGACACCTATAGAACAAAGGCCCACTCCCTTTTAAAATACTCATAAACACCTTTCTTTTGATACCCATATTGTACAAACAAATTCTAGGGTTACCACTGGTCCACCTTTATGGCGATATATCGAAACCGCGTCCACCTATGGAACTAAGGATTACTCCCTTTTAAAATACTCATTAGTACCTTTCATTTGATAACCATATCGTGCAAACGCGTTCTATAGTCACCCCTGGTCCACCTTTATGGCGATATCTCGAAAAGGCGACCACCTATACAACAACTACCACTCCCTTTTAAAACCCTTATTAATACCTTTAATTTGATACCCATATCGTACAAACATATTCTAGAGTCACCCCTGGTCCACCTTTAGGGCGATATTTCGAAACGGCGTCCACCTATAGAACTAAGGCCCACTCCCTTTTAAAATACTCATTAACGCCTTTCGTTTGATGCCCATATTGTACAAACAAATTCTAGGGTCACCCCTGATCACCTTATGGCGATATCTCGAAACGGCGTGCACCTATGGAACTAAGGATTACTCCCTTTTAAAATACTCATTAACACCTTTCATTTGAAACCCATATCGTACAAACGCATTCTAGAGTCAACCCTGATCCACCTTTATGGCTATATCCCTAAATGGCATCCACCTATAGAACTATGGCTCACTCCCTCATAAAATACTCTTTAACGCCTTTCATTTGATACACAGTCCAGGGTTTCCCTCGGTTCATTTTCCTACATGGTTATTTTCCCTTATGTTGTCACCATAGCTCTCAACTGAGTATGTAATGTTCGGTTACACCCGAACTTAACCTTCCTTACTTGTTATTTATAATTTTATACAAATTTATAAACAATAGCAAATGGTTAAAAAAATATTTTTTTGCTGAGATATAAACTGTTCACTCGATACAAAGAAAGTTTAAAAAAAAAAAAATTTACATTTATTGAATTACTAATTTTTGAAAAAAAAGTCATAAATTATTATTAAATACTAAAAAAATATAAATAAATATATAAATAAAAATGTTTAATATTCAAAAATCCATATCTAGAAAACAACGAGTTTTGGCTAATAGGCATTTGGCCGAGTTGAAATACGGAGTGTTCGCTCAATATTGAAAAAGTTTAAACAAAAGAAAGTAACCTTTTTTGAGAAATTAATTTTTGAAAAAAGTCATTAACTTTTACTAAATACTAAAAAAATTTTTTTTTATACTATATGCTACTGTTTATAAATTTATATAAAAGTAAATGTAATAACGACATTTCAGAAAAAAAATCATGAGAATCGGTTAATGTTTGACAAAGTTATTGACAGTTGAAGAAATAGGTGAACAAAATATCGATTGCATTTTATCGAATTCAATAGCCGATAAATCGGAAAAAAATTTTTGACGCAAAAAAAAAACACGTGTTTCATTATTTTGATCAAAGAACAACATATTAAAATTTCATCGAAATCAAAAATCATGTCCTGGCCGGACCGGGTTTCTTGAAATGGAATGAACCTATCTAATTCTAGTATCTAGCCAAAATTCTTATTTTGCCTGGTACCTAATTGGGGATTTTCCGTTTGGTCGATAAAGTAATTCTGCCAACACTATGGATACATTCAGTCCATATGGGGTCCTTTATTGACCGGAAAGTTTGACCTTAACTTACATATCGAAAAGCTAGAGATTTCTAAACGGCTTTTATGGATAACAAGGCAATAATCAAACTTGCGGGTATCGGTCGTTAATGATAAGAAATCGAAGCAGCTCTGCTCAAAGAGCTTGAAATTTTTTGTTCATGGTAAATTTGTCTCTATTGTGGTATAACCACCAAGAGGGAGCGCTAGGTAATTTAAAAACATAAGACGTACGTCTAAGGAGTACTCTGTTCTCACACGTTTTTTTTTTTTTAGTACGCGAAATGCTTTTAAAAATACTCTTAACTTTAAATTAATACAAGTGCTACAACAACACAAAAACTTTATTTAATTTCTGAGCAATATAAACACGCACATCTCTACTTTGATATCTATAAAGATTTTCAAATGTATTTTTCTTATCCGGAAGGCATGTGCTCACACTTTCTGACATCGCTAAATGCACCCAATGATTTTCCGCTATTTTAATTCAATGTTTCCCATTTTGTGGTGCTATCACTACGTGCCGGAGGGTGACTAACAAAATGCTGTGACAACAACTAAGTATTATGCTAAATACTAAAAAAATTAAGTTTTTAACATCTACAAGCATTAATTTTCATGACCAGCGGTGGTTGTGAAAAAAAAAAAATAATAAAAATTGCTTTTAAAATTTTCCATTTAAGGTGAGTTGGTGTGATTTAATTTGAAATTGTGTTGTTGGTTGGTGGAATGAGAATATATTTTGTTGATTTCGTGGCACATAAGTTGAGCTACATATATATGTATGTACATTAGAGTGGACATACTTTGAAATAGCGATCTGTATTATTCATAAAGTGTTTTGTTTTATGTTGTGCCGGAACAGAAATACCACTTTCAGACGAAGTAGATAGGGCTCTGTTAGCTATGGATAGAAGTAGTAATTGTCTATCAAGTGAGAAATTGCGCCATTACGAGAAAGTGCTGAGTAAATTTATTGCAGCGGAGGATGAGGAGGATGATCCGTACGTCACCGAAGACGATGATGGTGAGGATTATGTTCCTGTTAATGACGGAGATGTGTCTGCTGTTGAGAATGAGCTTGAGGTCGAAGAAGGATTGCCTGAAAAAGAAGACATTTATGAAGTTGGGAAGAATTTATTGAACAAGAGCCTAGTTTCTGAAATCTATAAAGTGGAGTGATTACTAGACGAAATGAGAAATATTACGAGTGCAAGACTGACAATATGTTCTGGAAAAAGTTACCACCAACACATAGAACACGCCATTGGAACCAGTTTAACAGTACCAGTACGAGACCAGTGTGAGTTGTTCATAGATTTCTGCCGAATCCAGTAATTATTTTTCGTGACATAATTCACCTGGATATAATTGTCCGTCAAACGAATTGGAAAGCAGGAGAAGTAATCAGGGCCTAGAATGAGGCTAATCCAACATGTAAGCCAAAAAAGTGGAAGCCCACAGACGAAATGAAAACGTATGCTTGATTTTGATTGCTCTTATTTTCCGGTATATTCCAATGTAATAATATGTGAGCAAATGATTTATGGCACTCTCGGCATTTTGATGTTTATAACGCAACAATTTCGTTAGACCGATTCAAAATGTTGCTTCGGTTTATTCGTTTTGGTGGAGCTAACACTCGTTCTGAACGTATGCTGTTGAGTAAATCTGCACCAATTGACGCCATTTGGACTTTGATGAATTACAATCTTCAAGAAGCATATCCCCGAATGCAGCAATAAAAGTAGATGAGCAGCTATTTCCTTACCGTGGGCGAACTAGCTTTACTCAGTATATTCCGGCAAAGTACGGATAAAAAATTTGGTGAGTCTGCGATTTTTCAACAAACTCTTGTTTTTTTAATTAGTATCACACTTATATTAATTACAGACATAATTTTCACACCACCCTATAAACAAAGCACGTTTTCTCATAAGTGGTCTGGCTAGGCCATTTTAAACAACGAAAGGATATAAAAATTTCACACAACGGACCGTTAAACATTTTTAAATGGGGGCAGACCCCTTTACACTTATTTCCTGTACAAATAGTAATACTTCTTATAAAAGACTCAAAATCATTGAATAAACACCCATCTTTCGATAATACTTAGGTCCAAGAAACTGAACTAAAAGAACTCTGCGACAGATATCTAGCTGAGTATATGATGTTCGTTTACATCCGAACTTAGACAACCTTTCTTGTTCTTCTTCCATGTTTGTTAAAACTGTTTTATGGTTCTCAATTAGCAATTGTTTTTGTTTTTTATCGGCCTATTGATAAATCATTCAAGGTTCGAATCGAGCTCAAGGCCACAACAATAATCTATCTGCGCAGCTATGGCAGGTTGTCTGAAAAATTTTCTACTTACTATTCCAAAAACAAAATACAATTTTTCAAATTAAGAAAAATAAAAAAAAAATAACAATAATTATCATTAGAAAAAAAAATTATTGTTCTGGCCTTGAACTCGGGTTCTCAATTAGTTTAAAAAAAAAAAACCACTTATTTGCTTCAGGTCGATTCTTAGCAGCATATATTTCTCTTTTTGATCCAACTTTCTCACTTCACACAAATTAGCCATAATCCAGTGAGTTTCTAGCTCCTTATTCCGATCAGTTCTCTCGGGAATGCTCTGGATCATTGGGAGACTGGAGCAACAGAGGTCGTGATATTGTTGTACAAATGTGTTTTGAAAGGCAGTTGTCGCCGTTGTGTTTCATTTAAAACATACGGCTAGAGGCCAAGCAGCGACATCTATTTTTGAAAAGGTAGGTTTATTAAAGGCAGCGTTGCCAAACTGAAGACAAGAAATTAACAAATTGATGGGTTTGATGGTGAATGAAGACAAAACGAAGTACATGCCGTCATCGAGTAAACAGTCAGTGCATTTGCGCTTTGGAAACTACGCTACCTTTGGCAAACATAATTTCGAAATAGTAAAAGACTTTGTTTATTTAGGAACCAGCCTTAACGCAAGCAACAACATCAGCTCTGAAATCGAGCGAAGGCTCACTCTTGCCATTAAATGCTAATTTGGACTAGGTAGGCAAATAAAAAGTAAATTCCTCTGTCCCCAAACGAAAATCATGCTCTACAATTCACTTATCGTACCCGTCATGCTATATGGTGCAGAAACATGAATCAGATGAAGCGGCTCTGGGAGTTCTCGAGAGAAAAGTTTTCAAAAGATTTACGGACCTCTACGCGTTGGCGATGGCGAGTACCGAAGAAGATTTAGTTATGAGCTGTACGAGCTTTACGCAAACAACGACATAGTCCAGAGAATTAAAACTCAGCGGCTATGCTGGCTAGGCCATGTTATGCGAATGACAGAAAATACCCTGCTAGGAGGTATTTTGACTTGATACGTCAATTGGTCTTGCAAAACGTTGCAAAATGCTTGACTGAAAAATTGCGCTTCACGCCTATTTCCAAAAATTATAAGTAAAACAGATTATTTACAACTTTTTATAAGATTTGTCGGGTATTATTCTTGAAAATTAAAAAAAATGCGTTTGGGCATTTTCAATGATAATGTGCCATGCCTTAAGCTGGTGTAATCTGCCCAGGAGTTTTGATATTTATTACTTACATACAAAGGAATAAATTGCGGGGGCGTTACAGTCTTTTTGCGGAAAAAAAATTTTTAAAACCACTCTAATGTACATTTATACATTCAAGAAGCCAAGTAAATATAATAACATACACAAAAAAAACAATGATTTTTATTTGTCTGCACTTATGTGCATTAGGGTGGCTCAGTATGGTTGTAAGGAAAATATTTTCGCGCTACAGACAGTATATAGTTCAACTTAAGAAAATTAGCTCTGTAGATATTCGAATAAAATGATTAGTACTTTTAAACCACCTAAGAAAATGGAAGGAAGATATATGGACAGGCCGAAATTGGGCGATGTCGTTATACCCATACTGCTTAGGTTTGTAATATGTAATAGCAAGAACAAAACTCCTATCAACTTTCAACATGTGTAAACATGCACGTTAACGTCTAGAAAATTGATATTTTGAAGCGTAGTAGAGGCCGTCCAGAGGTTGAAGTTAAACCGCAGCTTCGTAGGCTTCTTTTCGGCAACAACTTATTATCGATAGCGAATTATTATAGTCGCGTCATCTGTTTATTATCGGCATGGGTTTTCGTTGATTTTGTATAGGCTTGTTATCGACAGGTTATAGATGTGCCATCGCCATCACTAACCAATCGATAAAGTAGGTGAAATGGCTGCGAACCTGGTCGCCCAAGTAGCTATTTAAAGCCGTTTTGATGGCATGTATCTCGTCTAAAAACCTACGGAATGTTATGGTCAATGTATTACAACCAGCCAGAGTTATTGATAAAATTAAGAATATTCGGAATTGCTATCACAGATAACCCTCTGAGGTCTTCTAGAAACGGGGTTCCAAGAAACCTAAGCCGGGCTCTAATTAGAGCCGGTCATTTACGCATAAAGTGTTCTACTGTCTCCATGGCATTTAGAACTTTGCAGCTTCTGCAGCAGTCGTTATACGGAATACCCATATTTTCCACATGCGTACCTACTACCCAATGATCGGTGCAGACTGCTATCAGTTTGCGTGTGTTAGATCGATAAGACGTCTATGAAAAATTGGAGGCCCTGCGTTAAAAGAGCGATGTTGTTTCTATAAAATGTCAATACGTTTTTTATAACGAATCAATAATAAATAAATAATTTTCGACAAAAAACTGAGCACATGACGTTAAGCAATCAATAAAAGTCGACAGAAGATCAATAACTTTTCCAAATCAGAGACACGCGATTACACATCGATAAACAATCGATAAATTTTCGATAAAAAATGTATAGGTTATTGATAACAGATCGGCAACTTTTCAGCAATGTTTATTTATATGAGTTTTTGAGCGGGGATTACCCTTACTGCTTTAAATGTGTGAAAACATTTATTTGAAGCAATTTTTAATATATAATTTATTTAATAATTTGGGAAAAATTTAAACAACGTGACAAGGCGACAGCTGTTTCGATTATACCTTTTTTAAATCTCTTCAAAGCCTTTTCTCCCGGGAGTGGGAGTCGAACCCGCACTCCTACGATGGTTGAAGTGTTATAAATGCATTCAGCCACGTCATGCCTTAGTTGTTGTAAACATTATCCCAATTGCCTTCTTTGCATATTTTCTTTATTCATGGGCAGGGTTCGAATCCCACTCCCAGGAGAAAAGGCTTTGAAGAGATTTAAAAAAGGTATAATCGAAACAGCTGTCGCCTTGTCACGTTGTTTAAATTTTTCCCAAATTATTAAATAAATTATATATTAAAAATTGCTTCAAATAAATGTTTTCATACATTTAATGCAATAAGGGTAATCCCCGCTCAAAAACTCATACAAATAGACAACATTGGTGTTAGTTCGTTGTAGTTCTATAAATAGAACAAAGCAACAACACCAAGTTTCTCTGAAACCGCCTTACCAACGCATAACTTTACCATATGATGCCATACGAAGTATGGACTATGAATAAAGAAAATATGCAAAGAAGGCAATTGGGATAAGGTTTACAACAACTAAGGCACGACGTGGCTGAATGCGTTTATAAAACTTCAACCATCGTAGGAGTGCAGGGTTCGAATCCCACTCCCGGGAGAAAAGGCTTTGAAGGGATTTGAAAAGGTATAACCGAAACAGCTGTCGCCTTGTCCGCCCTGATATCACGTTGTTTAAAATTTTTCCCAAATTATTAAATAAAATGTTTATTTATTGTTTCAAAAATTGGATGTTAAAGTCCAAAAGTGTTATTCCATGTATTGGAATGCATGCACTGCATTGCGAATTGAATACATCCATTAACAACCCTGAACCGCTTTATGAAAAAATTCACGTTAGGTGTCGCAAGCATCGAGATTTCAAAAAACTCGTATTTGGCTCATATTTGAAGAAACATTATACACAGCCCAGTAGAAGTGACATCACAATACTTTGCAGTTCGAGGAGGGACAAGCATACGTGGCGCTGAGTTGAGTACACTCTTTGGAAGGAGGATTATGTATTGAGGACCTAGATTGTAACAAATTGTCAGGAAAGAGCGCTGTAATAATGAGGCACTAAATGAACTAAATATTGAGAAATAATAGGCAATTAAGTAAAAACTAAAAACTTGAAAATTAAATAATAAAAAAAAAATAAATTTTAGTTAAACGGTTTTATTGAAAATAATATTTACATTCAGTAATGATAATACTAAAAGCTAGAGAATAATTAGGTAGGTCCTATGTACTAGTCATCGCATTCCTCGCCAAAGTAGGTCGTTGATCAGGCAATTAAATAAAAGCGTTGGCCGCGTCAAATTTCTATTAATATTTTCATATATGTATACGTAAGACCAACTGAAGCTTAATCAGGTTATGCTACGCCTCACCTATTTAGAAATTTCACGCGTCCAACGCTTTTATTTAATTGTCTGATCCGTGCCCTAATTTGGTGAGGTGTGCGATGACTAGTACCTGGGACCCCCATAATTATTTTCTAGCTTTTAATATTTGTATTACTTAATGTAAGTATTATTTTCAATAAAACCGTTTAACTTAAACATTTTTATTTTTTAAATTTTTTTTTTAAATATACACTTCCTACTTACTATTCTAATGCAGAAAAAGTGTACTTTGTAAAACCCACAGTTATTAAATCTGCAATCAGACGCAACTGTTTTTTGGTTATGGTTTGTTTTTGATATTTCAGCTCTTTGTACAAAATTTACAGACTGCGTCGGGATTGTTTTGAAATTGGTACATAATTTATTGTAAAAGTTATGCAGTTTTTCAATAGTATGACCAAAGCGGCTCAGGAGATATGCGGAATGGATTGATTTGATAACTTTTATACCACGCCCCCTATGTACCGAACTTAACCTCAAAGCACTGAAGAAAAAATTAGAGTTCTGTGGGTGCAAATTCCCTTTGCAACGTTTAACAATTTTTTGTTAAAATTGTGATGTAATTAATAAAGGTATCGATGCCAAACTACGGTGGTGTAGCCGCAGCAGTTACGAATATGTGTGATATGGAAATTTGAGTTAGTATAGGAGGTGCTTCGCCCCCTTTTCCAATAAACTTCAAATTTCGTTAAATCTGTGGCTTTAATAATATTTGCAGCTATGCCGACTGTTAGTAATGTACGTAGATATATGAAGTGGACATTTTATGGGAGCTACCATATCTTCTTTTCCAATTCTTCCCACTTCTATTCACTGATGTCATTGCCCTGGTATCCCAACTTTCAGAGATATATGAGTTTTCATATGTTGGTTATATATCAGATGCCCAGCCCCCTACATACCAAAATTAGCGCCTATGCACTGTAGAACTCTATTTCCTAGACACTGATGTATGTACATACACTTCACCCAAATCGGCCAAATGGTGCGTCCAAAAAAGGAGTTAAAAAATTTGCATGTGACATATTGATATATACATACATAGATTTTACATTGAAGTACGAAAATCTAACTATCCTAAGTTTGCCTCTCTCATAAGAGGACTTAAAGTTTTGATCTTGACTTTGCGATTTTTAGGCCCTTTTTTAAGTTAAGTATTCAGTCTTACTACCGAGCAAATACAAATGTTCCTGTTGTTGCCATTGATTTAATATAGATCTGAATATGAATCAATGAATACGAAAATATATGTTGAAAGATGGTCTTGCATTTGAAAAAATATTTCATTGAAATTTTCAAAACGAGAACTAATACTGTGGGGAATATTAGCATCACTATGTTGTTAATAAATAATGACAACAACAAAAACAGCAAGCAGTACATATATGCATTAAAGCAAGCAGCCACACTTACACAGAAGACGACGAAGAATATTCCACACACATAACCAGCAGCTTAAAGCAAAAAAATTATCTCACATGCACATATGTAGTCATCAGCTAAGAGCAGAAGTTGTTACTCATACATTCACTGGCATACACTGTTCCATGTTCAAGCTGAGTAATAACTAATCAGTTTGATTTAAACACGTTTTAGTGAAGTATAATTGCGAAGTACTACTCCCAAACTAGTCTAAATAAAGACCATTTTGCAATACTGATAATCAGAATTACCAAAATTCGTTACAGTGCCTTTTGAGCTTGGAATTTATATTGTAACGAATTTACTAAAATTCCGCTTATTTCTAATCTTCTACTAACGGTCGAATCACTAAACTGTTGAATAAATAACTCCACTATTCAATAATGCAAAATGGCTTTTATTGAAGTACTTCACAATACTACTACTACTCGACAGATAGCGTGCTTAAATCAAACACAGTCGTCGTGCCTCAGCTGGTACTGCTTTTATACTGTGCGATTTCCTCGTTGACATATTTTTATGCGCTTCTATTTCCAGAATTTACTAGTTAATTATCAGCTATAAAATTACCAGCTAAAACTACGTTTATAGCTTCTCATATGCGCGTGTATATGTGAGTGATACTTGCACAAATTATCGCCTACTTTTGGGAGTATCTCAGACATATGTATGTATGTTTTTGTGCGTTGTTCTCCGCTGCTTGTATGGACATATGTATAGACATAATGATTGATTTATTGATGTGCATACAAGTCACTGCTTAGTATTGTCTTAGAGATGATAGTATACCTTAATGTTGCTAATATTCGTCACAATATCATATATAAAAGGTGAGTCAGAGATCTAAAACTCATTTTCGTTAAAATTGCTGACGGAGGATATTGGATTTAGCCAACGATATACATTTTTTAACAACATATCCAAGGAATTTCAAACAAAGTATTTCTTGCTTAATTATTTTCTTTAAATGTACTATGAAACGCAATTTCAGAAAAACATTTGCAAATACTTTCACACATGCATACAAACTTTTGTTAATGCATTTTACCGCAATATATATGTAGATTCATTATCATTGCAATTTAAATTAATCAAATCTTTTCTACCTCATGCAGGTGAAGAACACCTATGGGCTATGGTGTCTGGACATAAAATCAAAAACAATATTCTTTACGCTCATGAAAATTTGGTATTCAAAATGTGTTTTTTGCTGCAGAGTAGATCAAGTGATTTGTTGTTGCGGTAATAAAAATAGTCAGCAGTATTGTGCATATATTTACATACATATATCTATAACGTTTATAATAGATAATTAGTGTTGGTATGCACTAAATTAACAAAAATATCTGCAATAGGCAATTAAAATCTTAAAATTTATGCATTTTGCAAACAAAAATGGAATTTGAATAACTGAGCTAGATACTTAATATGTGTACTAGACTGGGTCGATTTATTAACCGATATCGCGCCATTGATTTTTCGATAGGATTTGGGCTCAGGAAAAAAAGTTCCATTACGCATACCCAAAAAAATAATTTTCGAGCCTGCAAAAAAAATGACGAAAGGGTAAATTTTTTTTTTGCAGGCTCGAAAATTATTTTTTTGGTTAGTGGAATTTTTTTTTCTGAGCCCAAATCCTATCGAAAAATCGATGGCGCGATATAGGTTAACTTTCGTCCATACAAATCGACCCAGGTTAGTGTACATGCATATAAATATATATATATATATATGTATATATATATGTGTGTAAAATCATATGCAGAAACTTAGATAAATAACCGGGGTCACAAGGTGGCGGATCGTGAACGGCCTCTAGTAGGTTAGCTGCGAATAACCAATAAGCAGCCCCCGACCAAGAGCGGCCATAGAGGAGGGCGTGGCGCAAAAGGCCACACATACCCAATGAATCTTGGTAGCAGGGCGGGTGGGTGCTACCCTTAAACTTCAATAAGCAACCTCAGGATCGAGCCCAGTAAGATCCTGACAGCGACAACTGCAAAATGTTAAGGAAAAGACTGCTATGGTCTGGCGTGGACGGTATTCTACCATCTTACCAGCCGAGGGTGACACCTTGGCCAAACGGCTGGTGGGCTAATATCCTCTTCGTCTCCGTCTCGTTAAAACCTTGGCAGGTCTCTAGGTACGTTGGAAGCCACGCCACCATTAAGTTGGCGGTGCAGGCTCAGTTGAGATGAGTCCTGACTTACGCCGGCTTCTGGCTCTGAACACAGACTCTCATAAGGACCTGTGTCAACCCTCGAGTGGCCTTCCTGCACATGCAAAGATAACCACGGGAATCTAAAACGGCGACTGTACATCGGGCGGAGATAGCGGCTTGGAGCGGAGACCCAACTGAAAAGAAATGAGCCAAACAATTGAAAAGCGTAAAAGTAACGATGTTAATGAAAGCAGCGTAACGGCTTTTCAAAGGAGCAGCAAGGTGCTCCGATCGTCGGTGTTAAAAGCCTCTACCAATGCGACAATAGCACCAGCAGAGAAACAAGGTGGCGGGTCAGCAATGGCCAGGGACACCCCACGACGAACGCAAGGTGGGAGAAAAGCTAGGGAAAGCAGTAGGAAATTAGATGCCACCCCATCTACCCCTGGACAGCAAGGTGACGGCAATGACGGGCGGGAAACCTCCGTATGCGGTGCAACACCGGGGAGCACAAGTCAAGTTGACCTCCTCGAGTATGCGAGAGTTGTGCTGCGCAGCATGCAGGCTGCTGCGGCCAAATAGAAAAATGTGTCGATGGACATAAAGAACGGCATGGCACAACTTTAAGAGACACTGATTCGCATGCGCTCTTTATTAGAGGGTAAAAGCGCAGAGTACACCGAACCGAAAGCGGCTCGTGGGAACAAAAGAGCACGAACGAACTCTGGCTCGCAACCGGGGGCCTCGGAGGCCAAGAAAAGTGCGATGAGGGTTCTGCGAAGACAATCTCGGGCGAGGCCTGGACGACCGTAAGGAGCCGGAAAGCCAAACCACGCCCTGAGAAAGAACAAAGGACACCACCTGGGCAAGCCAAGAAGGTAAAAAGAAAAGGCAAGCCCAGAAACAGACTGGCCGCAACTTTCGTAGTTAGACCAGCTTAGGGAAAGAACTACGCCGAAGTCGTAGGAGCCATCCGGGGCAAGCTTCGGCCTGAAAATACAGGGACCGTCATACGCTCCGTCCGAAAAACCAAATCCGGGAGTATACTTATCGAAACTGTACGTTGCGGCGGTAAATAAGCGTTCATCCAAGCGATAGGAAGCGCTGTTGGAGAAGCGAGCGAAACCACAGCTTACACGGCGAATGCGGATAGAGGTGCTGGGCATGTACTGTCTGGCAACCGCCGAAGAAGTTGCCGAGGTTGTTAGGAAAGCTGCTGGTGGGGAAATGACGTTACACGTCCGTGTGTCTATTTTCTCGGCAAACCAGCGTGAACAGAAGATGGCAACCGTTGAAGTGGACGAAGCTGTTGGCGTCCTTTTACTATCCAAGGGCAAGACCTGTATCGGCTGGCTGCAATGCAGGCTTAGACACAGGGTAGGCGTGCAGCGATGCTTCTGGTGTCTAGGCTACGGACACCAAAAAGCAGACTGCAGAGGCCCTGATGGAAGCAGTGCTTGCTGGAAGTGCGGACAGAGTGGCTACCAGGCCTCGGCCTGCACGGAAACTCCAAAGTGATTTGTATGCCAGTCGGAGAAGCTCGACCACCTTCCCGGGTCTGGAGCATGCAGCACCTTCAGCGAGGCACTCGCTGCCGCAAAGGCCAAACAGGCGCGCTAATGACCAAGTTCATCCAAGGCAACCTGAACCGAAGCAGTTTAGCCGATAGTCTGCTGAACCAACTGGTTCTTGAAAACAGAGCCAGCTATGCCGTCATCAGCGAACCTTATAAAGTCAGGAGTGACTGGCACGTAGACTTAACAGGTGCTGATGCGACTCTGAATAGTTGATGCAAAAAAAAATTACGAAAGGGTAAATTTTTCGACCAAAACACTCCCCAAAACCTAAAAAAATTTTTTTTCAAAAAACTGTTATCGCCAACGTTTTTACAACAGTTTTTTGAAAACAATAATATTTTTTGGGTTTTTGGGAGTGTTTTGGTCGAAAAATTTACCCTTTCACCATTTTTTTTTTTTGCAGGCTCGAAAATTATTTTTTTTGGGTATGCGTACTGGATTTTTTTTTCTGAGCCCAAATCCTATCGAAAAATCGATGGTGCGATATCGGTTAACTTTCGTCCATACAAATCGACCCAGGTTAATGTGTACATACATACAAAGATATGCATATAAATATGTAAAGCAATATGCAGAAACTCAGATAAATAACTGTGCCGAATAGCAAAAAGTATGTGACTAATGAAATAACTCTTTTGCTACACTAAAAAAAAAATCGTAAAAAAAAGCAAAGTAACTATTAAAATAAGTAAATACAGTATAGGATAATTTAAGATAGAAATCCTTCCCTACATATTGGCAAGTAATAATTTTAAAAATTTAAACAAATTTTTGCTTGGCTATTGTAATACTTTTCTTAAAACTGGGGGAAATTGTTTAAAAACAGCGGAAGTATTGCTTTTAAAGCACTGCTAACTAAAAATATAATGTTGATAAGCTCTTTAAAGTGCGCCTATAAGTATTCCACACAATTAGGATTAACAAGTAAGGAAGGTTAAGTTCGGGTGTAACCGAACATTACATACTCAGTTGAGAGCTATGGTGACAACATAAGGGAAAATAACCATGTAGGAAAATGAACCGAGGGAAACCCTGGAATGTGTTTGTATGACATGTGTATCAATTGAAAGGCACTAAAGAGTATTTTATGAGGGAGTGGGCCATAGTTCTATAGGTGGACGCCATTTAGGGATATAGCCATAAAGGTGGATCAGGTGACTCTAGAATGCGTTTGTACGATATGGGTATCAAATGAAAGGTATTAATGAGTATTTTAAAAGGTCGTGGACCTAAGTACTATAGATGGAAGCCTTTTCGAGATATCGCCGTAAAGATGGACCAGGGGTGACTCTAGAATGCGTTTGTACGATATGGGTATCAAATGAAAGGTGTTAATGAGCATTTTAAAAGGGAGTAATCCTTAGTTCCATAGGCGGACGCCGTTTCGAGATATCGCCATAAAGGTGGACCAGGGGTGACCCTAGAATTTGTTTGCACAATATGGGCATCAAACGAAAGGTGTTAATGAGTATTTTAAAAGGGAGTGGGCCTTAGTTCTATAGGTGGACGCCGTTTCGAGATATCGCCATAAAGGTGGGCCAGGGGTGACTCTAGAATTCGTTTGTGCAATATGGTTATCAAACGAAAGGAGTTAATGAGTATTTTAAGAGGGAGTGGGCCTTAGTTCTATAGGTGGACGCATTTTCGAGGTATCGCAATAAACGTGGACTAGGTGTGACTCCAGACTTTGTTTGTACGATATGGGTATCAAATGAAAGGTGGTAATGAGTATTTTAAAAGGGAGTAATCCTTAGTTCCATAGGTGTACGCCGTTTCGAGATATCGCCATAAAGGTGGACCAGGGGTGACCCTAGAATTCGTTTGTGCAACATGGGTATCAAACGAAAGGAGTTAATGAGTATTTTAAGAGGGAGTGGGCCTTTCTGGACCAGGGGTGACTCTAGACTTTGTTTGTACGATGTGGGTATCAAATGAAAGGTGTTAATGAGTATTTTTAAAAGGGAGTGGGCCGTCGTTCTAAAGGTGTTCGCCTTATCGAAATATCGCCATAAAGGTGGACCAGGGGTGACTCTAGAATGAGTTTGTACGATATGGGTATCAAATTAAAGGTATTAATGAGAGTTTTAAAAGGGAGTGGTGGTAGTTGTATATGTGAAGGCGTTTTCCAGATATCGACCAAAATGTGGACCAGGGTGACCCAGAACATCATCTGTTGGATACCGCTAATTTATTTATGTATGTAATACCTGCCAAGATTTTAAGGGTTTTTATTTCGCCCTGCAGAACTTTTTCATTTTCTTCTACTTAATATGGTAGGTGTCACAACCATTTTATAAAGTTTTTTCTAAAGTTATATTTCGCGTCAATAAAACAATCCAATTACCTTACCATATTTCATCCCTTTTTTCGTATTTGGTATAGAATTATGGCATTTTTTTCATTTTTCGTAATTTTCGATATGGAAAAAGTGGGCGTGGTCATAGTCGGATTTCGTTCATTTTTCATACCAAGATAAAGTGAGTTCAGATAAGTACGTGAACTGAGTTTAGTAAAGATATATCGATTTTTGCTCAAGTTATCGTGTTAACGGCCATGCGGAAGGACAGACGGATGATTGTGTATAAAAACTGGGCGTGGCATCAACCGATTCCTCCCATTTTCACAGAAAACAGTTATCGTCATAAAATATATGCCCCTACCAAATTTCAAAAGGATTGGTTAATTTTTGTTCGACTTATGGCGTTAAAAGTATCCTAGACAAATTAAATGAAAAAGGACGGAGCCACGCCCATTTTTAAATTTTCTTTTATTTTTGTATTTTGTTGCACCATATCATTACTGGAGTTGAATCTTGACATAATTTACTTATATACTGTAAAGATATTAAATTTTTTGTTAAAATTTTACTTTAAAAAATTTTTTTTTTTAAAAGTGGGCGAGGTCCTTCTCCGATTTTGCTAATTTTTATTAAGCGTACATATAGTAATATGAGTAACGTTTCTGCCATATTTCATCATGATATCTTCAACGACTGCCAAATTACAGCTTGCAAAACTTTTATATTACCTTCTTTTAAAAGTGGGCGGTGCCACGCCCATTGTCCAAAATTTTACTAATTTTCTATTGTGCGTCATAAGCTCAACTCATCTACCAAGTTTCGTCGCTTTATCGGTCTTTTGTAATGAATTATCGCACTTTTTCGGTTTTTCGAAATTTTCGATATCGAAAAAGTGGGCGTGGTTATAGTCCGATATCGTTAATTTTAAATAGCGATCTGAGATGAGTGCTCAGGAATCTGCATACCAAATTTCATCAAGATGCCTCAAAATTTACTCAAGTTATCGTGTTAACGGACGGACGGACGGACGGACGGACATGGCTCAATCAAATTTTTTTTCGATGCTGATTATTTTGATATATGGAAGTCTATATCTATCTCGATTCCTTTATATATGTACAACCAACCGTTATTCAATCAAATTTAATATACTCTGTGAGCTCTGCTCAACTGAGTATAAAAAGTATAGAATTAGTATGTACCTAATTGTGTTTAATACACTAGAGTAAGCAACAAAAGTCAATACTTAGAAACCAAAGCGCGAAGCGAGGTATTCTTATGGCTGAGTGGATAAAGGCATCTTCCCTTAGGAACCGTCGAACACTGGAAACTTCTAGGTGTGACGTTTGACTAAAGTCTTTGTTTCAACACATATGATTTCGTAATTGCCTGCAAACGGCAGTGTCACAACAAAAACTTCAAGTAGCTGCCGACGACATAAAAAAAAAATTGGCTGGCCAATCTTGTGCTACACTTCGCCATTTGGGACTTCCAATCTACACAACATTCACTGGAGAAAGTTGCAGCCCACGATCTCTTTATTTAAATCTATACACTATCTACAAAGCGAAGTACCTGCAAAACGAAGTACCTGCTGCCATCGAGCAAAGTCAGCACATATGCATCTTGGCAACCACGCTACTGTTGGCAGCAATAATTTCGAAATAGTAAAAGACTTCGTTTATTTGGGAACCAGCATGCACACTAGCAACAACATCAGCTCTGAAGCCCAGCGAAGAATCACTCTTGCCAATAAATGCTACTTTGGACTAAGTAGGCAATTGAAATTAAAGTCCTCTCTCGGCAAACGAAAATCATACTCTACAAGTCACTTATCGTTCCCGTCCTGCTACATGATGCAGAAGAATGGACCATGACAACATCAGATGAAACGGCTCTGGGAGTGTTCGAGAGAAAAGTTCTTCGAAAAATTTATCGACCTCTACGCGTTGGAGATGGGGAGTACAGAATAAGGTTTAACGATGAGCTGTACCAGCTATACGCAGACATCAACATAGTCCAGCGAATTTAGACGCAGAGGTTGCGCTGGCTAGGCCATGTTATGCGAATGAAAAATGGCGCTCCGGCCAAGAAGTGTTTCTATCGGAACCCGCCTATGGAAGCAGTGGTAGAGGGCGGCCCCTACTACGTTGGAAGGACCAGGTGGAAGACGATTTAAACTCCCTTGGTGTGACCAATTGACACCGGTTGGCAGAGAGAAGGAGTGACTGGCGCGCTTTGTTTGACGGACATAATGTTTAAATGGTTAAGCGCCAACTAAGGAGAACAATCTACAAAGCTATGCGGAAGTTTTATAAACTAACGATGAGAAGCCGAAGAAGTAGTTCCTCCTTGTTTGTTCCCATTTTAGGCATCGCAAAAAAGAAAGCTCACACTGACTGAGAGGTACTCGTCACCCTGTCTTAAT
Organism: Eurosta solidaginis; assembly: GCF_040869045.1. Taxonomy (NCBI): domain Eukaryota; kingdom Metazoa; phylum Arthropoda; class Insecta; order Diptera; family Tephritidae; genus Eurosta; species Eurosta solidaginis. Next base: position 29,501,244 of record NC_090319.1, read on the forward strand.
CTTCGATGAATGTCCGCTGTGCGGTGTACCCTCACATGACATAATCCTGTTCAAACTAAACAAATTCACTAACAATAACTTTTTAATGGTCCAATGCTGTTGAAACTAACACTTGCCTTGTACTTCCGTTGAAGCACTTTTATGAAAATTCCTTGAAAAATCGAGTAAAATATGATTTATGGGCTGCAAAAAGGATATGAATCTAAGTTCTTGACACCAATAAGGAAAAATTTCTATGACACTCTAGAAAAGACAGAGCCCTTGACATCAAAATCAGGCTTTCCGACTTAACTACAATGTGGAAAATTTGGTTGGATAAGAGTTCAATACTTTGTAATTGAATTTTTCTTTATAATGAAAATACTAAAAATAAAAACGTCCTTTCAAATTAATGTGAATTGTAATTCAAAAATTAGAAATTCTTACTGATTACATTGAAATTTAATCAGTTAAAAGGAATTTTTTTTACGAAATTTTGTCCACATTTTAGGTAAGTGTTTTTTCTGAGCGTAGGAATAAATAGCTTTCACATAAATTAATATTCTTCCAGAGGCATTTGCATATATTTTGATAGTTGTCAGAGCTGGGCATAGCGTACTAGCAGCATAAATGTACTAAAATGGTATCAAGGTTGAGCTGGTTGTTCCGCGAGGACCTCACGTAAAATAAAAACAAGTGACAAAATATGTAGTATGTAAATTACAGTCTAACTATACTTGAATAATTTTTAAATAAGACCGAAAACAAGACCTGAAATTAGCCTCCAAATGTAGAAAGAAGTGTCTGGAAAAAATATCGAAAATACTTGAAGAAATGCCGGAGATAACTCCGAAATGGCCTTTAATCCTCCCGAAATGATACTGACGTCGTTATTTTATAATAACAAAATCATCTCCGAAATAATTCTAAAATAAAAAATGATACCGTAACGATTTAAAAATTTTTCTCGAAATACTCCCGATATTTTATAACGTAAGTTCTGGTACCAAATTGGGGTTTTTCTGTTTGGTGGCCTGGTAGCACTATTAACAATTTAAGTCTATGTGAGGTCTTTATATGCCGGTCAGTTCAACCTTAACTATGGGTTAAAGATGTTTCATTGATTTTATATTGCATTTTTATCCATATCTATTTTAGTCGTAGTTAAAAAATCTATAACAAATTGGAAGCACTCTTATAAGAAATCGATAACTTTTCGATCGACAACCAATCAATATTTTTTCGATAACAAGTGTATAAGTTTTGTATAAGTAAATTTATAGCGTTTTAATAACAAACCTATATTTTTTCGATTTACGGAATTTATAACTTTTTGATAACAAATCGATAACAAATCTATAGTTTTGCGAAAACATAGCAATATCTTTGCAATACATAATCGTTAAATTTTTAATAATTATGTGATATTTTTCATAAAACACCAAACTCTTTCCGAAAGTAAATCGGAATCGTTTACTTTCTTATCCTTTCATTTCCTTTCTATTGGACTCCCACATACCCTAAGTAAAGATATAAGCACATCTACAAATATTCGTCCACACTGTACTATGCCGATTGTTTAGGTTAGGTCAGGTTAGGTTAGATTAAGAGGTCCATATTACTTCCTAGTAGTTATTAACGAACCCTCTGCTTGCTTTTATGAACCAAAGTAGGAGTGAAAGATCCACTTTCCTGATCTCTGCCAGACTCTCCAAAAACCATGCGCTCACATATCTTAGTTGTCCTGCATATCGGCAGCCAATGTTATGAATTCATTGTTTTTCCTCTTTATCCTGACAGCTTATGCGGAGTGAGTTGTTGGTATGCGTCAACGTCGGTGGTGATAGCGTTCTGATCTGTGATGACACCCGGAAGTATTTTCACTGAATATTTGTTTAATTTGAGAAGGTAGCTAATTGCTTTCCTAATGCAAATGTGGTCATAAGGATTTTAAGACCTCGCAATCATTTAGAAAGTCGGTGGCTCTAATCTCATATTACTCGATTTTCTTCATGAAATACTTTGGGGTAGTCACACGGAGCTGTCCTCGTACTTATATCCATTTCGGAACCTTAAGCGGCCATCTCATCATCAAATTCGTTCCCTTCAATTACGCTGTACAGCACTGGGACCCAGTAAAGGGAGACATTTATGTGACTTATGAACGCCAGCGAGTCTTGACACCTCTGCACGATATCTGCTTCTGGTAATATACTTTTTCATGAGTTTGTTATTCATGAAGTTCTAGGATTTATTTAACAACTCCTGTTATGACACCACTTGCTATCAGTTCGTGTCACTGATTTGTCATATAAATAAACACAAATATCTATAGTAGTATTATTTTAAAACAATAACAACAAGTTTAACAAAACTGATAAACTTTCTGTTGCTGTATTTATACTCCCTCTGTGCCGCGAATCTCCTCAATTAATAACTTCTAGTGTCTACCATTTCACGTAACATTGTTATTGCATATGGTCGCCAAGTTATTTTTCGTTCTTCTGTTCATCGTGTTCCGGTATGTGTATGTGTTTGGTTTGCTCTTGTGCGAAATTTGATAAAATACCCAAGTATATTATTAACCTTTAAAAAATGTTCAAATCTGGCGCTTCTGCGTAAATATTTATCGAAATACTATATATATATACATGTTAGTTTTGACTTACGAACTCCAAAACATGTAAGGCTTAGCAAATTACGGAGCCGTTCGTAATGTTGTTGTGCTCAATTTGTTGTACGCTTGTTAACAATTTGATTTACAAATTTATCATTTTACCTACGTTAGTTCTAAAAGCTTTGTTTTTAGTTTTTTATTATACTCAGTTGAGCAGAGCTCACAGAGTATATTAACTTTGATTGGATAACGGTTGGTAGTACAGTTATAAAGGAATAGAGATAGATATAGACTTCCATATATCAAAATCATCAGGATCGAAAAAAAATTTGATTGAGCCATGTCCGCCCGCCCGTTAACACGATAACTTGAGTAAATTTTGAGGTATCTTGATGAAATTTGGTACGTAGGTTCCTGAGCACTCATCTCAGATCGCTATTTAAAATGAACAATATCGGACCATAACCACGCCCACTTTTTCGATATCGAAAATTTCGAAAAACCGAAAAAGTGCGATAGTTCATTACTAAAGACGAATAAAGCGATGAAACTTGGTAGGTTGGTTGAACTTATGACACAGAAGAGAAAATTAGTAAAATTTTGGACAACGGGCGTGGCACCGCCAAAAATGCAAAAATAAAAAAAAATTTCAAAATGGGCGTGGCTCCGCCCTTTTTCATTTAATTTGTCTAGAATACTTTTAATGCCATAAGTCGAATAAAAATTTACCAATCCTTGGAAATTTGGTAGGGGCTTAGTTTCTGGGACGGTAACTTATTTCTGTGAAAAAGGGCGAAATCGGTTGAAGCCACGCCCAGTTTTTAAACACAGTCGACCGTCTGTCCTTCCGCTCGGCCGCTAACACGACAACTTGAGCAAAAATCGATATACATACCTTTACTAAACTCAGTTCACGTACTTATCTGATCTCACTTTGTATTGGTATAAAATATGGCCGAAATCGGACTGTGACTCTGGTCCACCTTTATGGCGATATCTCGAAAAGGCGTCCACTTATAAAACTAAGCCCCCACTTTGAAATGCCTATGTTTTTTCTTTTTGGAGTTTATTTTTCGCTTTAGAATTTTATTTAGTCAGAACATATGTAAATTAAAAAATGAATTTAACTTAGTAATAGAAAAGAAATTAAAAAAAATTATTAGAAATTAGCGTTTTTAGAACCTCCTTTTGTGATGCATTTGCATGTCGTAAACATAGCTGTGTGGGTTTTTTATTAAACCGTTTTAAAAAATGAAGGTATCACTGTGACACAATTGCAGATCGGAAAATTGCTTGTGTTGTTTTTTTTAAGCCACTACAAGACACAGCAGGTAGAATTGAAATTGCCCCTACGCAAAAGTTCGACCCAAAGGGGGGACATCAGAATTCGTTTTAGAGGTATGGTTCCTTCGGCAAAGTTTCTTATTTTGATCCCTAGAATACGATTTTCATAGAGCAATGAGCGATTTTTAAATCGACCCGCCCTAGTAGATAAAGTTTAACGCTTAGCAGTCCATATAAAGTTTAACTGTATATGTACATAGATGTAAAACAAACACAGCTAATGCTATTCAATCACATTCAGACTTTTTATTCTATTCTATTCGTTGCTATTCGTTTTTTTAATTGGCTCCATAAAATGCAAACTGTCTGATATCAAATATACCCAAAAGAGACTATAGGGGATCAATAATACCCCAATGTGGACAAAAGAGATCAATCGCAGCCCGCTCTCTTTATGGATATATCGCACGATTTATTGCAGGGTAGTTATATATATACACATGTATACTACACAACCACAACAGCTTATGCTTTCATGAAGAGGGCCAAAGAAAGCTAAAATATTTACCTCAATGAGTGTGATAGCTCTGTTGGACAGAAATGATTACACAAAAAATAGTGACGTCAGCTTTCATAACTTGCTGAAGCTTCACCGACATTATTCAGAGTCATCTGGCCACCACTAATACACAAGCATACAAGAGATCTGGATTATAACTATTCAGGATGTTTTTATCCTCAGGGTTATAAACTTGCTAACTAACAACCACATTTCAGAATAGAGGGGTTATAACTAGCCCTGGTAGTGCACCTCTATATACTTAACTTCATCCATAGTCAACCAGAGCTGTCTCTATGGTTCCAGTCAGAAAAGTTTAACCTTCATGTGCCCGAAATATAAGTTTTTAAGTAAGGGTTTAAACTATAAGTAAAGTGAGCTCAATACAATCCTATCACTTAAGCTATAAAGCTTTAATATTACTTCTCATCTTAGTTAAAGCGCCCAAAATTTGGTTAAACACCAGTAACCTCAAACAGTTCATAGTGTGGACAATTTAAAAGATGGGTTAGTTGTTCATCGTTGGAAACATCAGAAGTCGCAGAAAGGGATCGATGTAGTGATATTTTTTTAAGTTCTTGTTTCATTTTGCCGTCTGAAGCTCACTCCTCTCCATATTGGTTGCTATCCCGAGGCCGAGGGTTTCTCGCAACAAAACTCTTGAAATGCCTTTGTCTTACTTCTACCGCTACATGGGCTCATGCCCGCGCTCTCTCTATAGGTTGGCTGGGTCACCCTCTGCTTCTAAGCGCTAGAAAATTCTCATTGGTATACGGTACTATGGAAGGGCTCTTTATCTCATTGGATTCATCTGCCACTTTATAATGGAGCTCGTTGAATTTTCGCTAACTTTGCTGCACGAGCCTGAAACGTCGCTTATAGAGCTTTTTTCTACTCTCACTTGTGAGGATATTCTCCTCTCTCCAGGTATATCCTCTGGCTGTAAATCATTCAATGGTGGTTTTTTTCAAGTGAGGTATGGAAATCAAGCATATAATAGTATGAATAACTTCGACTTAGAATTGATAATAAGGAAGCTACGGAAAACCCTCTGACCTATTGTTTCTGAAATTTTCCAATTATTTGACTTTTTTTGCGAATTTGCTACAAATGTAGACTACCGGTCATATGAAGGTTACGAAAGTAAGAAGATATTTTTTTAGTTCCGAATATCGAATCGCCAGCATCTAAGTTTTTGCAATGTCTATTGGGATCCTGTGGCGGCCACCGTGGTGTGATGGTAGCGTGCTCCGCCTATCACACCGTATGCCCTGGGTTCAACTCCCGGGCAAAGCAACATCAAAATTTTAGAAATAAGATTTTTCAATTAGAAGAAAATTTTTCTAAGCGGGGTCGCCCCTCGGCAGTGTTTGGCAAGCACTCCGGGTGTATTTCTGCCATGAAAAGCTCTCAGTGAAAACTCATCTGCTTTGCAGATGCCGTTCGGAGTCGGCATAAAACATGTAGGTCCCGTCCGGCCAATTTGTAGGGAAAATCAAGAGGAGTACGACGCAAATTGGAAGAGAAGCTCGGCCTTAGATCTCTTCGGAAGTTATCGCGCCTTACATTTTTATTTTTTTTTATTGGGATCCTGTGATAGGCCACAAAGCGGTTCATATATTTCAAAGTTCCATCTGAAAGTAATTATGTGTAGTTGTTGAAAAAGTATTGACGGTTTGACTGAATCATATAACTTCATCTCGCCATGCAAAAGTGCGTCTCGTATTAATTTTATCATAAATTAAACACCAAGCATCCCTCAGCGGATCTATAATGTAAGGAATTGTTAAAGTTTTAACCGGCTGCAGCAGAGCGGAAGATGTCGTAGTGTATCTCAAGGTTAGGGTGTTAAAGTTAAAAGCAAAACCTGTTTTCGGACTGACTGTAGTTTATCACAATGAACCCGATATTGCGTCTTGCACTAATATCGCAAAGAGAGTTAAAGTAAAGTATGGATCTCTGAATTCGTTAGAGCATCAGCTCACAAACTCGAGGGTACCTCCAGCCTTTTCACATAAGACGCAATATTTTATTTAAAATCAACCCTAAGGTTCATTGTAACGCCTACGTCAGCGAAACTGGTGACCCGCTATAGAAAATAATCAATAACGAGCCGGACCCGTGCGCATCTTGCGCAACAAATATAAAAGTCTCATACCATGCCGGTGATGCAGTGTTAGTTCTAATAAAATATTCACAATAGTGACATAGTACAAATAGATTTCTTTGTGTGCTCACAATCGTTTATTTCTAACAAATTATTTTAATAAAATATAGCTAAACAAAAGCACTGCGACTAATAATGCCGAAACCAAAACTTTATTTATGGATTTGGATTCAAAATAAGAGCAAAAAAGGGACCTACACATAGAAACTGCAATTAGAAATAATATATGTGACCCGGTCTATGAAAAAGTGGCTTATGACTCAAAAAATATTTTTCTACTTTTTTTCTGGTTTCGGTAGTTTTTGAGACGCTCTTTCACGTGGTGAAAACTAGAAAGTCCTAATTTGCTTAGAATTGTACTAAAAATGTAGAGAAAGAAGAGCACAAATGAAAGACGATAAAGCCTTTGGTTCTTTTTCGATGCCACTTTGGTGGCTGGTGAAGCATCCTCAGATTTTTTTGATAGCATTTTTTACGATATTATATATAGTTTGTAGTAAGTTTGACGTTATCATCGTACATCACACCATCGTAGGCACCTCACCTTAGGTGATAGCTTTAAGTAAGATAAAAATAATCAAAAATAAAAAAATTGGTTACCGACAAATTTATGTCAACAATATAATGAAATTTTCTATATGTTTTATATGGCAAGGTCTGGGAGTCAGGCAAATAACAGTTTGAATAACTTCATGCATTAATTCGACTTAGAATTGATAATAAGGAAACTGCGGAAAACCATCGGTACTGTTGTTTAGGAAATTTTTATTTTATTTGACTTTTTTCTTAAAATGGTTTCAAATTTAGACTACCGGTTGCATAAAGGTTACGGTCGTAAGAAGAATTTTTCTTATTCCGAATATCGAGTCGCAGGTATCTAAGCTTTTGCAATGACTATTGACATCCCGTAATAGGCCACGAAGCGGTACAAAATTCGATCTGAAAGTAATTATGTTTAATGGTTGAAAATGTCTTGACGTTCTGACTGTAGCATTGAACTTAGTAGCTTTATAAAAATAAGTCATCAAGCATCTCTACACGGCTCTTTAACGAGGCAACTGTTAAAGTTTTAACTGGCTGCGTTAGATCGGTAGATTTCGTGACGTATTTAAAGGTGTGTATTTCAAAGTTAAAAGTAAAAATTATTTTCGGCCCGATTGTAGTTTATCACAAAGGTACTTACTACGCCGGTTCCAAATTAACGACACATACTCCAATGTAGTCCTCATCAATGATGTAAAGAGAGTTATAGTTACGTAAAAAAAAAAATAAATGTAAGGCGCGATAACCACCGAAGAGATCTAAGGCCGAGCTTCTCTTCCAATTTGCGTCGTGCTCCTCTTGATTTTCCCTACAAATTAGCCGGACGGGACCTACATGTTTTATGCCGACTCCGAACGGCATCTGCAAGGCAGATGTGTTTTCACTGAGAGCTTTTCATGGCAGAAATACACCCGGAGCGCTTGCCAAGCACTGCCGAGGGGCGACCCCGCTTAGAAAAATTTTCTTCTAATTGAAAAACCTTATTTATAAACATTTGATGTTGCTTTGCCCGGGGTTTGAACCCAGGGCATACGGTGTGGTAGGCGGAGCACACTACCATCACACCATGGTGGCCACCATAGTTACGTTATAGTTACGTATGGATCGTTAAATTCACAAAAGCGGTGGTACTTTAAGCCATCCATTGTAATAACTAGGTCAGTGAAACTTGTGACCCGCTTAATAAAATAATCAATACACAAGCTTTTATGGGATTGGAAGGACTTTCGTGCAAAACACATGAAATTGCACATCGATGGGTTAAAGTATATTAGTTAGTAAATAATCACAACAACAAATACCTTAAAGCAAGCCACACTTGTGTACATGCACACATCAGTCATCATTTACACACTTACATAGAAGGCGACGAAGAATATCTCACACACACATATGTAGTCATCAGCTAAGAGTTGTTACTCACACGTACACACGCACACGGCTAGAAGAAAAGCATAAACTACAAATATATATAAATGTATATAGCTGATAACCAAGCATGAGATACAACTATTCTCGAACAGTTTTCGCGAAATGACTAGACCTTAGGGGAAACTGGTGCACGAGAAAACCGAGAGTATAAAAGAAGCGCAAGTTGAGGAATCAGTAATCAGTTTCATTTAAACACGCTATTAGTTGTGAAGTAAAGTATAATTGTGAAGTACTCCCAAAGTAGTCTAAATAAAAACCACTTTGCAATACTGAATAATGGAGTTATTTATTCGACAGTTCAGCGATTCGAACATTAGCAAAAGGGGTATACTATCAGAAATCCCCAGAATTCGTTACAATATGATGTTCGCAGTTCGCTATTTAACTTACTTACTTAGTTACTTAATTGGCTCTTAACCGTCTAAGTGGTTCAACTAGGCTGTTAAAATTCGGCTGAGGGAGTGCTCTGCGCTCTGGTGCGCGGTTGGGCACAATAAATTTAACGTCAGCCGTGTACATCAAAACACTTTATAGGTCATTAATGAAAAGTAGGATCAGCTCTGGACCAAGGTGGCTAGCTTGTAGAATCAGAACCAGAAATTTTATTGATAAAATGAGACCAACCTTTTTCAAATAAAACTGTTTGCTTTCTTTCGTATAAGTAAGAAGATCCCCATGAGAGAAACAAAGTTGGAAAGTCTAATCGGTCAACTTTGTACAAGACTGAGGAATGGGAGACTTTTCCAAAAGCCTTACTCAAATCAGTATAAATAACATTAGTTTCACAGTTAAACTTAAAGCTGTGGGATACAAGTGTTGTGAACTCAATCAAGTTAGATACACTAGAACTAGTAGGCAGGAATCGGAATTAAGCAACCACACCCCATTACACCCAACTTTGTGCTTATAGTATTATTAATATGTCCAGTTAAGCGAAAAGAAAGATTATTTTTCTTTCTTTCAAGTCTAACATTTTTTCATTACAAAATCATTAAAATGGTATATCTTCATTAACGTACAAATAGACGGTCAGTTAAATGAACCATTAAAATTTTTCCCAAGCGTTACGCTTCATTTGCAATGAGCCGCTTTTCAATTAAATAAAGCCACAGATGCGTCAAAGCAATACATCCCAATATCTACCTGTCTTCTTAGTGTACGTGTTGTTGTAGAAAAAAATTCCAAGTTGTATACATTTTCATCTAGAAAGTTTAAGACTTAAGCGGAATACTTTGGGAATGAAAAGTAGCCGCCTATAAGAGAAAAACTTTCTATCAGCAAAATATGTGGTTTTTTTTTTTATTTAAGGAGATTAATGGTTAACAAACGTGTGAAATGTCTTAATATGTATTTGCTTTGAAATATTTAGCTGTAGAAATTACTAGAGTCCATTAGTCTGGCATGAAGCTGCAATACAAGCATGTGGTAGTTTTTTGTTTTGTTACTGTGAAATGAGACAGCTTGATCTCGGCTATATATTTCTTTTTTTACAATGATATTTCAGTTAAACGTTCTAGATACCATATGGGGAAAGGTAAGTGGCGTCGAGCGAGCTCCTCCTAAACCTAAAGGAGAATTAATTTGACGTGGCGTCGATCCAACAGCGGTGACTCTCATCGGAAGGCAAATATTTCTGGCCTAAGCGCTCGAGGATTGTGTGTTTACTAGGTGCAATCGGCAGGAAAGGTGCAAGTTGCAGTCACGATAAGGAAACAGTTGCACTCATATATGTTGTCTTATTACACTACAGACCTCGCAGAGAAGGCCGTCGATCAGAGGAATAAACAGGTATTCGATGCAAGTGGAAGAGGAAGGGCGTAAGGGGCAATTTGCTCATAAGAGCGGATGCAAATGCTCTCCACAATGCCGTTTCTGTGAGCGAATGCGTCGCTCTGGCAAGGCAGAGACTCTCCCATCTAGGTGGTGTGACTCGTCATCCCTATGTGATATAGAGTAAAAAGCCTGAAGAAGTTCTTAGATACATCAAAAGCCTTCACATACAAAATAAGACTGAAAGGTCATGCGCAATAGATGTGCACAAAGGTCGCACTGCTTCCAGGCCTAATAATAATAATGCGTGGGCTAGAGGAGATATAATAATGGAGGCGGGTCTCTATTTTGTTACATTTTGCAAATCCATTTGCAGATATCCAACAGGTTTGGTGTCGCTACATATATTGGTCCAACATCCAGCAATGTTCCTTATATTACACTGAGCTCTGAATGTGGCATATGAAGTTAAGATTAGAGAGTTCTCTGTATGCCATTCTTCTCAGACCATAATTATATCAGCTCCAGCATCTCCCAAAAGGGGGTAGAGAAAGATGCAACCTTTAGAAACTCTAAGTCAAAGAACTGAACCAAATTCCAGAAACATCTAAACGCAACCCTGGGACAATCCAAAGAGGTTGCAAATGTGGAAAACTGCAGGAATCTAATGACTTGCTAAGACGCTAATGACTGCGCATACCAGAGCTTGCCATTTGAGAAGACTCAGAGAGAAAGCAAAGCTGCCATGGTGGAACAAGGAGCTGAGTCTCTTTAAGAGACAGTTGAAAGAAATGTTTAAGCTGACAAAGGTAGGGGAAAGCGAAACAAGCAGGTACGGGTAAAGGGAACTGTTAAGGAGCTACAAGGATGAAATTTCCAGTTCGAAGAGAGCCTCGGGGAGAAATTTCTGTGCGGACATCGAATACTCCAGCAAAACAGCACATTGGAGGAAAGTTCTAGCAAAGGGAAATATAGTCTAGGGACTTATAAAGAAAGAAAACGCAAAATGGTCATGTTGTAATGATGAATCCCTTGAGATACTTTTCGACACATATTTGCCATCGGGATGATTTAGAAGAGCTAGCAGACAGCACTTACATGAAGATTTTCCTCATGTCTAAATGCTACAAATTTTGTATAGAGCGAACATGGAATGGTTTAAAATAATATTCGATGGGTGCATAAGACTGAGTCATATACTTAAATGTGTAGCTTACTCAGAAAATGCCGGAAAAAGCGACCAGATTAAGGCCCATTAGCTTGACACCTTTTCCGTTCAAATCTTTTTCAAAGCTGATAAAAGCGTACATATAATCTAATATGAATGAAAAACTGCTCTCCACAGGGTGTTTATAAACATCGAAAAATCCCTGGAATACATGTGTTCTTAGGCATTTTTGGGACTTCCAACAATGTCAAAGCCTAACCAGTAGGATCCACCTGCAAACTTAATTGCAGGATAAGGTCACGAATTTGATGAACAGAGGCACTTCGCTGGATGGGACATTATCACATCTGCTGTGCAAGCTGGGTTTCAACCAAGTGCTAAGGCGATTTGGTAATTTGGTTTTCTTAAATTGAAAACGCCTTCTTGCAATTAGCTCATTTATAGGTAGAGTGGTTCGGGATATTCATATATACCTGGGCATCTAATGTCGGGTTAAGCACCAGAGCGGTGAAAACGGATATGGTCTTGTTTACTAGGAGACATAAGGTCCCAAATTGGACTGGCCTACACTAGGAGGGATTACCGTGCAGGAGGAACAATGTGCAAACTATCTAGGAATAACTCTGATTCACAGTAAGTTTTCGAGGAAACTCAACGTGAATAAGAGGGTGAAGAAGGGATGGAGTTGCACACCGATACCATATCTATTAATTGACAGGGACTATAGCGTGATAAACGGTAGACGAGTTAAGCTTTTTACTCTAACTCACGCAGCCTAGATGGGAAAGTCACTGCCTTGCCAAAGCGACGCATATGCAGAAAATGTGAAGCTCCGTTTGATCCTACAACTAACAAAAGAGAGAGAGATTGGTGTATCCGTTAGATTTAAATTACTTAGCTGAAAAGTAAATGGTCTGCCAGGTACCCAGAGATAGTACGTAGTTTGTGCAGTTTGTCTGATACTATCGTGGCTGGGAGTTTGAACAATCTGCTCTGTCATTGCTTTGGGTATTCATGCTGTGTTATTTGCTGTTGTTGCTTCAATTCCCAGTAACTTGTTATTTCCCTGGCTTGTGCTTTTGTGGGTCCACATAAGGACACTGGACCATAACATGCTGCTATATAACTCTGCTTCGCTAGGCAGTCTACCTTCATGTGCCCGATGCCCGGAAACCCATCCCAACAAACCCTTGTTTTTAAGTCTCAGATCTTTTAGGACTCCAATGCATTCACGCACTAGCTATGAAGTAGTTGAGTAACTGTACAAGGAACGCAAGTTTAGCTGGCTACCTGAGAATACTCCTCGAGGATAAGTCTCTCCGTAGACATTCTCTACCGCAATTTTCCTTGAAAATAGTGGATTAGCATGCCATTGGTATCGATTTCTTGAAGTTCGGTCCATAAATACCTGCTTACATTCTTCCGCCGTAAAGTTTTGATCTATCCGCGAACCAGACCTCTGAGTCAGGGCCAGTGGGTCAACTCTCTGTTTCCCAAATAGTTATAGTTCTATCCACAACGAACACCTCAAATTTCTGAACTTTAGCTCGGAAATATTTTGAAGGTACTAAGTTTATCAGCACGTTCTCATTAAACCCGTGATACCAATTCAAACTGGTAGACGCAGCATTACTGGTAGGAACAAAATATCCAAGCGACGGATTTGTAGGATAAGACAACTATGATCTGCCATTGAAACCATTTCATCAGCATCAAACGTAGCAATTTTCCTTTCGTATATCTGTCCATTAAAGCAAAATCAGGCAAGGTGTTTCAATACTTCAAAATCAAAGATTTCCGCGTCACTCCAGTGCTTAAAGTTTGCACACAAATCATCCTCCACTACTCTTCCGCTTCCTACTGCCCGAGGGCTACATATATATATCAGTTTTGATATTTTGTTCTTCTGTCAACAAGAGCGGTAACCGCTGACAACATCGACATTGTAAGCTTCCTGTTGCATTGCTACTTTCTGTATGCCATATTTCATCGTTGCGTGCTTAATGGCATACTGCCCATCGTTGAAAGTATCATCATCATCATACCGTCGTCGTCCGTTTCGAATATCAAATATTTTGCATAATTCCATTTTGAAGTGCGTTAATATAGGGTGCTGGGTATACATACTAGAGATATACGCCGCCGATAAACGCCGCCGCCGCCGCCGATTATTTTCTACTCGTTTAAGACTGTATAGGCCAGTTATTGTTCATGTCGAAAATTGGTCGGATATGGTCGAAAGTGGCATCAACGGATGTGCATCACTGCCAGTTATAAGAAACTAAATGCGAAATTTAAATATTCCTAACTGTTCAAAAATTATTTAAAAAAAAAACAGGCGCTTTCGATGTCAGCTTAACACGGACTTTGCATCACCCAATTCACCAAGTTATTAAAACAAAACACTAAAAGAAAAGTTATATAATAAATTTATATGCTCACTTTGCATATTTTTTTCAAAAAATTAATAATGAACTATGAATTCAAATAAAATGACCTAAAGCGAACATGTTTTCAAATTGTCCACAAGTTTTTAAAAAAGCAAATTACACAAAAAGGTGCCGATTTAAAAAAAATTTATATTGCGATTGGCTGAAAGAATAAGCGAAATCAGTGACGCAAAATCCTTTAGTAGGTTCTAGGGGCATACACACTCCTTTGAAATGATTCTTACCTCATACTTAAGTTGAGGATATATGTACGTATAAGGGTATGAAAAATCACTTGGGCTTACATCCAAACATATGTTTTCTATTTAGTTTTGATTTTCACACTTAATCCTTCAACACCCAAGACTCCCGGTTTGAGATTTCCTAAAGTTGGCGGCCCTATCCAAAACTAGCCCCTTGGAGTGAATCACATTGATTATAGCCTATCAACCAAATTTAAATATCACCTACATGTTACGGCTCCTTTTACAAATGTGAATACGTAGGCACATATATTTACCAGGTGAGGCTTTGTCCTTCGCAAGAACACTTAAAGTGGTTAAGGAAAAGCTTTTCCAAGACAGTCGAACTAAGGACCGTGTGTGCTACTACCCTAATGTAGTGGACAGTCGAACTAGTCTGAAAACTGAATCTACGCGGTCATCCATAATGAGCTCTTATATCATAAGGCCGGAAAACAGAAGTTAACATCTTTCAATTTAAAATCGGTCGACTTTCATTCTAAAATATCGTTTTTAAAGAAAACTATTGAAATCAATGTTGTGAACACAAACGTCTGCAAACTTTGGTCTACATTTTAAAAATTTTATCCAGGGTCCTTGTGAAATTTTAATTATATAGGTGCACCGAATATTATACGATTTTCACCCATTAGGCAATGACATTCACTTAGACTGCTTATGATTTCGAGGGCGGCATCTTTGGCCGAATAGTCACTCCCTACCGTTTCAAGGTGTTTCTCTGGTGTAGCTCGGCAACATAGCGCGTCAAAAGCATCCGTTGGAAAGTCTTCGGAGCTACACCTAGAGCTTCTAGGAAAGTGAATTCAACGAAGGTTCGAAGTCGCAGTCCTATAGGTTCTGTGCTGGTATATGGTGTGGGATTGCTACTGTTCGCACATAGCGAATAGCTCTTAAAAACAGCCGAAACAACTGGAGGCGCCCTGTGCCACGAGAGTCATAGTATCAATAGACCATTAATAGCAACCGTAAGTCGCCTTCGTGCGTGGCCGCCAAGGAGCCACAAATGATTTAAAGGAATTGTGTTCACGACGATTATTAGGAGTTAACCCTGGGTGAAACCACGCTATGCACGAGATATACAGACAAAAGTGTGACTATTTTATGTATCTCTATTTCTTTTCAGCAAACGCAGCAGTACCAATTCCAAAGACCGGGTTATGTTCGAAGCCTCTCTGGAGTAAGCGAACGAGGGACAATCCCTCAGCAAGGAGCTACTCCTGAAAATTTTTGAACGATCTGCGTGATCTTGAGGCAAAAACCCCGGATCTTCCCGAAATGGCCAAAATGTTGATTTACATAAATACATACAAACACCTTTCCTAAATATAATTTTTTTAAATAGAAAAATCAAGCTTTTTAAAGTAAGAACACCGGCGTACGCCGGCGCGCCGCCCACGCCGCTGCCGCCGGTATATAATAGAGCCTACGCCGCCGCCGCCGATAAAGTGATCGGCGTATACCTCTAATACATACATATGTTGTTGTTGCTTTTTTTGTTTGTTCTGTCACTGTTTCTGCCATGTTGACTCTAATAAAAATGAATTGTCGCTTCGAGTTCTCAGCTCTATGTTTTTTCGCGCTTGTCTCTTATATGTATGTGTGCCTTATAGGGACGACGAATTTCGGGATTTTTGGCTTTCTGGGATTTTCGGTATGTGCTAGTTCAATCCCAGAATTTTACCGAAATTTAGCCTATATATAGATTTATTTTTGGTTTTTGAGAAAATATGCAACATATATATGTATATCATACACGTCTGTGAAATGAAAATGAAATTGTGATATTTTAAATTTATTGTGAAATCAAAAACTATGTAAACATATTAATAATAAATATCTATCTAATCTAATCTAATATAATCTAATACATATGTACCTACCTAAATGTAGGTAGGTAGGCATATTCGATGCGTCCCGAGTCGTAGCTATTGCAAAGCCGTTTTTATGCCAGAAAACTAATTTGAGCCTACTGAGTGCAACAAAAGATATGTACTAAGCTAGCCCGAGGTGCATAAAAAGCAAGAATATTTGGAACCCTTTTTTCCTATAATCTGCGATGATCTTCCAAAAAGGGATTTACGAAGGATCTTAAACGTGTTCCAGATTGAGTCGGGCATTTACACAGAAAATGCTCAGCATCAGCAGTCTCTTTTGTACTTACGTTTTTACTACTTCTGCAGTGGTCTTTATGCGGAATATCCAACTTGTGCGCATGCATGTATAGAGCCCAAATGACCAGTGCAGACCGAAATAAGTTTATGGGTATAGGTCTTGGATCTACTCAATAGACTCCTTGTCCTCCTTTAATTGTAGTGTAGCCATGTAGCTCTTCAAATAGCACAGCCAGTGGTGCTTTTTCATTTTTCATGAGCCATGTTCACGTAAAAATTCCAAATTTTCCCCTTCGCCTGCCATTCGACGGTGGTTGTTCCATCACTTCGTTCCGCTAAGGCCCTACCTGTCAGCTCATCAGCAATCTCATGATGGATAATTCCATAGTATCGGTTAGCGCAGCTATGCATGCTCCTACTAGATTTGAGTAAGTGTGGTGCAGCGAGCGTCTTTATTGCAGCCATTTATATCCGGACGTCAGGTGGATTCCAGCCCTGCCAAACCGCCGTAGATACTTCTGCTTGAAGCATACATGACGGCAATTTGAATGGTACACCTGTGTGTTGATTAGTATGCCGTTATTTACTGGAACCGTGCCCGCTGTGGTATGGTGGTAACGCGCTCCGCCTACCGCAAAGAAGATCCTGGGTTAACGCCCCAAACAAAGCAACATCAAAATTTTGGAAACAACTTTTCTCAATTAGAAGAAAGTTTTTCTGAGCGGGGTTGCCCCTCGGCAGTATTTTGCACTCCGAGTGTATTTCTGCTTTGAAAAGCTTCTCAGTGAAACTCATCTGTTTTGAAGAGGTATTCGAAGTCGACATAAGACATGCAGATCCCGTTCCGCCAATGTGTAGGAAAAACTAAAAAAGGAGCACTGCGCAAATTGAAAGATAAGCTCGGCCTAAATTCTCTTTGGAGTTATCGCACCTTACATTTATTTCTTTATTTTCTAAAGCCGCAGTAAGGTAGTTGCGGTAGACTCCGAGTGCCTAAGACCTTCCCAGTGCGCACCTACTTGGTTCTGTCAACGTTTTCTAATAACACTCATCACTAAAGGGAATGGTCCCGAAATGGCCACATTGTTAGTGGACGCCACAGCCGTCACACCATTTGTGTAGAGTTTCAACAAAATTTTATTTACTGTAATGAGGGGAGGGGGCTTAGAATATACCCGCGGCAGGAATGCTTGTCGTAACAGGCGACTAAAAAACCAAATTGATTCAGGAGATTGTGTAACGGAACCTTTTAATAGGGTCGCCAGCGCACTATATCTTTCTTTAATAGACGAGGCTCTGGCTACCCAAACTTCCTCATGGATCTAGAGGGTGGGAGGGCGGTATGACCTTCAATGTTTTATGTGGGCATGCTAAATCGTTGCTGAGATGGTCGGACTAGTGCCTTAATAGTGCTTGTTACCGGAACTTACCGGATCTGCATCCGGCAAAGGACTACCACCATCGATAGCACCCCCCAGGGCTTCGGTGTCCTCAAAACAACAACAAAAGCAATAGCAGACGTTAAAGTACTCTATCTTGTGTTGTTCTTCTACATATCTGCTTACTAGTTCTTACTCCTCACAGCTCAGATGATATATGGATTTATGTTTAAACATACACAGGCTTCTTTATGTATTATGCTTGTTTTGCACGTAATAAGCAAGTATTTATAGATTACGTTTAAAACTGTTTAAAAGGATATTGCTACCTGTAGCAATCCCGGGATTCAAGTCCAATTATCCACAGATTGTTGGGACTTTAAAAAAACCGGTATCGCCATCCCTAATGTCTAAATGCGCGCTTGAACGAGTCCTCTATTTTGTCACCTTTGCTCATGACACTTGGCAATTTACCCGCGTACGCCCTACCGTCGCACCGTTGCCATGCCGTTGTGGCTATGGCTCTCAGCCATTAAAATTTTTACCTTTTTTAATTTCTTATGACCTTTTGCTTATTTTTATCTTCTAATTCTCCTCCCTCTCAATCTATACGTATTGAACCATGAACTAACTTCTTCTACTGTCGAGTAGCTACGCTCTAACTGTTTTTAAGCATAATGTGTTTATGACACTAGGGATTGCGGAACTGAGGTTGAGCACCTTATTGTTATCATTAATAAGAAGGAGACCGAAGAGAAAGAAAAGATACAGGGGACAGTACGAGGAAGAGAAATTTTCCCAGCCGGTTAGAGGACTTAGAATATATCCGCGGCAGGTATGCCTGTTGTACGAGGCAACTAAAATACCTAAACGATTCAAGGGGTTGTGTAGCGCAAAGGGTTGTCAGCGCAATTTATAACTTCTCCAAACGCACTTACCCGTGGCGAATCCTGTTTCATTCACTGCATTTCGCAGCAATATATTCTTTGCATGTATTCTTATGGAGCCATTCTCATTAAGTCGCAACAGCACTGCGCGCGCGGCCATGAGCGGCCATGTTGACCAAATAGGGGAAAAAATGAAGCGCCGCTGCAGCTACAGGTCGCGTCGCTCAGTGTATCCTTAGCATAAATCGTACCCCAGATGATCAGGCTGGTACCTTTATGATGCGTTATATCGCAACGTACCGGCCCTATATCCGACAAAGAAGTATCAACATCGACATACTCCTCAACGCTTCCCAGGGCAGCCGGTTTAATGTACCAGAGCGACTCGGAATTTTTCCCGAAAAAGGGCTGTCATTTCAGTGTAACCCCTTTTAATTTATTGAGTCCCTATACACAACTATTGGATGGGGCGAAGAACTGCTACAACAGCAACAATAACAATACTCATAAAAACCTTCGGGAGTGTCTTTATCGCTATATTAACATCGAGAAGAAGAGAAATGGTAATTATTTAAATGAAATATATTTAAAAACAAGAAGGGGGTAGAACCCCTATATGATTGAAATCAGTTGGGAGCCAGGCACCTTATCCCCTTCGTGTCTTCATGAGATAACCTTTTTGCCTGGAAGTGGACCACTAGGTGGCCTATCTTATTTATGATGTGATTTCTTATTTAGGTTCAGGAAATGATTGGCTAAAGAGATAAGGATAGGGTGAGCTGGAGGGAGGGTAAAGGGGATAAAAAAGATAAAGCACTGAGACCATAGGAGAGAAGGGGAGTGCACGAGTGGACGATAGACCTGCTGGAAACTAAATGAAAATATGCAGATAAATTTAAGTCATTGCAGGACATATAAATACCTTTTTGCTAGGAGCAGGAATAAATCTAATAGGAAAATAGTATTTATTTTTCGAGTTGCCTTGACTCTCATACATAGGCAGTTTTTTTTCCCAGACAAGCGCATATATGTAGGTATATGTTTCTTTTTCGTAGAGAAGTGCAACCGGGACACATTTAGCCAACACAGAAGAATTTATGGTTACAGAGGGAGAGATAATGAGTGAAAAAGTGAAAAAAACGTAGTTTTTGAAAATGAGAAAATAACACAAGGTTAGATAAAGAAGGATACATAAAGCGAAGCAGGGACAAATAATATAAGCGGTAAAGGATGTACAGACGGAGAGGAAAAGGGAATTGGAATGTGTAGAGAATGGCGAGGAACAGCGACGCGGGGAGAAATTAGTTAATGTCCTTTAAGGTCGCACAATTTTTTTTACAAATGTTCTCTAAACTTTAGGGCAATTATTTATTTTCGAAAATGAGACCAAATTATAGAAACAGAGCGTCGTATCCGAATAATTTAAGAAAGAGACGGCAAAAGTAACTGGAAAGAGACAGGCAGGCGGATAAGAAAAGATAAATGAAGATGTTTAGAGACTGGTGAGAAACAGCGACGCCCCGAGAAGAAAGTATAGGCCACGTCTCGTGTTTTTTTAATTTTCTCTAAATTTTTAGTTGTATAAGTTCTTGTTTCGGAGCTGATTTCATTGAGTCAGTTTGTTTTAAGATTTTTTACTAGAATTGAACGTAAATATAGAAAAAAGAGCATCGTTTCCGAAAAATTGAAATAAAATAGAACACTTTTCATTCTACTGAAAAAAGATATGCGGAAACAATAAAAAGTCTGTAAGTCAACAGTGGTTCATATTTTAATACGCGGAGTTGTGAAACAAAATAATTAACCTTATGGCCACTTGAAAAAAAAGGAGTTATACTGTTTTCACACAGAAACTTAATGATCTCATTTCACCTTCTAATGAAATCGTAGTAGCTGCTCGATTAGTATGAAGGGTGAAATGTCAAGTGAATAAAATGACAATGCTATATGAGAGACAATGACATTTATTTTGACAAATGACATTTTTAAGCACTGAACGCACCAAAAACTAAGAAAATGAACGCTCCCAACAGAGTTGCATTGGGCTTTTGATTTCATTAGGCATTCGATTAGATACTAAGGAAATAATTAAAATTCGAATCTTGTATGGAAGATTGAGCTCAATAAGCGTCTTAATGTAGAAAACTACCTTTATTATTCAATAAGCTGTGTGTATGAAAATAGGGATGGTTATAATGTCAATATTCTTTACTTTGTAAAATTTTTAAATTTGCCGGTGTGACGATTTGTGACCATTTCAAGTGGTCATAAAGTCAACCGAACGAACGAAACAAAACAATATATTTTGTATTTAATAATTTGGGAAAAATTTAAACAACGTCAAGGGGATTCCCACTCCCGAGAGAAAAGGCTTTGAAGAGATTTACAAGGTTAATCGTAACAGCTGTCGCCTTGTCCATCCTGATGTCACGTTGTTTAATTTTTTTCGAAATTATTAAATAAATTATAGATTATAAATTGCTTCAAATAAATGTTTTCATACATTTAAAAGCAAAGAGGACAGTCCCCGCTTAATTCATAAATATAGATATATTTTTTAGTTTCTAGATAAAATATGTCTTGACTTACAACTATTTCAAAAAAACAGAATGATCGGAATAATATCGTTATAATTGTAATCACCTGAAATTTGATGTTGTAATACGGTCATAAATTCAACTGATTTTTGCCCCCAGATAAAGAACGGAAACCGTAAATAAAATTAAAGAAAAAAAACTTTTTTTAAAAATAAGCTTTTACTATTGGTTAACAAAATTAACTAAAAAGTAAAAAATAAATTGACTGTAAATAAATATAACACTTTATAAGTACATCGTAACCTTTAACGATAATTAGGCTTTTTCGTCTGCGACAAAAAGATTCCATATTTTATATAATTATATATTTTTAACATTAAAACTTTACACCTAAATTATAAAATCTTACAGTTTATATCACAGTCCTAATTGTTCCAATAAAAAGCGTGTTAAATTTTGATGGTATAATTAAGAACATTTAGGACCTCTTTTTCTTGCTATCACAATGTAACACGCTTTTATTAGAACAATTAGGACTGTGATATAAACTTTACTTAGTTATTTGTAACGTTTCTCATCCTATCCATTTCTTTTAATGCATCAACATTACAAGGTTTCGTCGAAGTGAACTTTGAACAGTCAAGTTCTTCTATTCGAGTGTTAACTAACTTAAAATCATATTTTATTGTGACTTTGCCTATGACCCGTTCAGTTTACAACTACTGATTGCAGATCTCTGCTCTGTTCCATCGCCAAAAATCTGTAAAACAAAATCAAGTGCGCAGAAATGTATGCAACAAAAAGTATGCAACATTTAGCGATAATAGTCTAACTTCTAGGTTTCTTGCATACACAAACAAAGCGAAGTTGCCTGCGTTCTTGAGGACTTAGACTTTTATTCCCTTGTGAATACAAATCTTTACCGATAACTCTGTTATCGATTAATTTATCGAATTCTGGTAAAGTAATATTGCATTGTCATCGGAGTTATACATGTGTGCAAAATTTCAGCTCAATCGGATGCCGGGAAGTGTATCAAATTATCATATATGTATTAAGTTTAACGCAAGCTTATGCATGATGTGTTGTTTGCACGTATTTTTATAGACAACGGTAAATTGAGCTACTCTGGCGCCATCTGACATGAAAAAATAGCCAACTCGCAATTTTTGTTGCAAGCAAAGCATAAGAAGAAGAATTTGACATTTGCTTTGGCTAAGGGTGCTGGCACACTTTGCAAGTGAAATTATTTTTCCCACTCGTTGGTAACTTTTCTAACATATCTCGCAATTAAAAACTGCAATATAACAAATGAATACGACACAAAATATGTTAGCAAGTATTTTTTGGTATAGGGAGAATGTTTATAACAGCGCTTCGCAAAATTTTTTTATGTGAATGAGCAAGGCGAAATAAACTTCAATTGCCAAGTCTGAAGCTCCTTCATATTTATAAATGCAACATCTAGGTTGATTGTGGCGATGTTACTGGAATACATGCTACAGCCTGTGTTAAACGCATCTAAATGAAAATTTTCATTGTGCTGCGGCCTTAATTGCTTTGTCTGACATAAATAGCTAGGATGTGTTTTGCTCATGAAACATGGGGTGGGGAGGGAGGGATGGCCTGAAGGTTTAATGTGGCCATATAAATCGTTCCCGAGATGGTCGGGTGTGGTGTTACCGGAGTGTATCGGATCTGTATCCGGCAAAGGACCATCACATCGATAACTCTCCACAAAGCCTTCGGGGAGCAACCTTATCGCTACAACAACAACAACATGTGTTTTGCTTACAAAATTATTCAGTTTTTTTTTTCAGACATAGAAAACGATGAATGCAGTTTAGCAATGCAGTTAACGAAAAGACAACTTCGAACACATTTAACTTGCAAATTTATATGTACATATGTAGGTATTTTATAAAAACAGCTCTCCAAAATTGTAGTCTTAACTTTCCATTCAAATCTTGATACAAAGCTTGTCAAAAGTGTAACTCATTTTATCTGTTGATTAAATTTCATGATTAGTTTTTGTCAATTTATTACATATGAAAATAAGTGTTGAAAAAGAAAGAAAAACCTATAACAAACAAATACAATTGTAGCTAATACAATACGAAATATCAAAATTAATAATAAGGGTTTAAACCAGTGGTGCACAACGACAGAGCTTCGAATGCAAACTTTTCTTGTAGACGTATGTGTTTACATTGAGAATGTTTGAGCATAGAATTCACGCATAAGATGCTTACTGCTTCAAGCATTGTTTACTATATAGTTTGGCAGCTTAAAGGGCCTGACAAAGTTGAGAAAGTCATAACGCCATAGTCATAACCATATCTTTACTTATCCATATCAATTGGTATCAGTTATTTGTGCCTTCACCTAAAAATCGTGATATTTTCATAAAAATGAATAAAACGCAAAAAAATTAAAACATGTTCCACATATAATAAGTCTCTTAGTCAAAACCTATACAAAACAATAAACAAAACATACAAAAAGTTAATAAATTCACCAACTCAAATATTTTTAGGTTATGGATTAGGCGAAAAATCAAAAACCAATTGGCTATGGTATGGTTATTGCTATGGTATGGCACCATTGAACATTGAGTTCCGTAAGGTTGGTTTGATCAGCTGTTTTATATGGATAAGGCTACGTCAACTTTGCCAGAACTTTAAATTGAGGTTATGTTACGAATGGAGTGGGAGGCAGTCAAAGAAGGCAATCGAATGGGGTGGAAAGAAGAACAGTAGGAAGAGCACAGTTGCATTGGATCAATATACCTTCAATCTATGTATCAATATTATAGATAGATGTAAACAAAATAACTAAATACTGGAATATAAGCAAACATTTTCTCTTAATTACTGCAAATAAGGTGTTCTTAGTGCTATATATTCGAAAATGATGACAATTTATGTCTGTTTAAAAATTCAAGTTTAATTTTCTAAACGATTAATAATATGGCCTTGAATGATGTTTGGGTGTGTATTTTTTTTATACTCAGTTGAGCAGAGCTTACAGAGTATATTAAGTTTGATTGGATAACGGTTGGTTGTACAGGTATAAAGGAATCGAGATAGATATAGACTTCCATATATCAAAATAATCAGGATCGAAAAAAAATTTGATTGACGATAACTTGAGTAAATTTTGAGGTAAATTGATGAAATTTGGTATGTAGGTTCCTGAGCATCTCAGATCGCTATTTAAAATGAACCAAATCGGACCATAAACACGCCCACTTTTTCGTTATCGAAAATTTCGAATAACCGAAAAAGTGCGATAATTCATTACCAAAGAAAGCTAAAACGATGAAACTTGGTAGATGGGTTGACCTTATGACACAGAATAGAAAACTAGTAAAATGTTGGACAATGGCCGTGGCACCGCCCACTTTTAAAAGAAGGTAATTGAAAATTTTTGCAAGCTGTAATTTGGCAGTCGTTGAAGATATCATGATGAAATTTTGCAGTAACGTTACTCCTATTACTATATGTACGTTTAATAAAAATTAGCAAAATCGGAGAAGGACCACGCCCACTTAAAAAAAATTTGTTTAAAGTAGTATTTTAACAAAAAAATTTATATCTTTACAGTATTTAAATAAATTATGCCAACATTCAACTCCGGTAATGATATGGTGCAACAAAATACAAAAATAAAACAAAATTTCAAAATGGGCGTGGCTCCGCCCTTTTTCATTTAATTTGTCTAGGATACTTTTAATGCCATAAGTCGGACAAAAATTTACAAATCCTTTTGAAATTTGGTAGGGGCATAGATATTATGACGTTAATTGTTTTCCGTGAAAATGGGCGAAATCGGTTGAAGCCACGCCCAGTTTTTATACACAGTCGTCCGTCTGTCCTTCCGCATGGCCGTTAACACGATAACTTAAGTAAATTTTGAAGTATCTTGATGAAATTTGGTACGTAGGTTCCTGGGCACTCATCTCAGATCGCTATTTAAAATTAACGAAATCGCACCGTATCGCCCACTTTTTCGATATCGGAAATTACGAAAAATGAAAAAAATGCCATAATTCTATACCAAATACGAAAAGAGGGATGAAACATGGTAATTGGATTGGTTTATTGACGCGAAATATAACTTTAGAAAAAACTTTGTAAAATGGTTGTGACACCTACCATATTAAGTAGAAGAAAACGAAAAAGTTCTGCAGGGCGAAATAAAGAACCCTTGAAATCTTGGCATGTATTACAGATATAAATAAATTAGCGGTATCCAACAGATGATGTTCTGGGTCACCCTGGTCCACATTTTGGTCGATATCTGGAAAACGCCCTCACATATACAACTACCACCACTCCCTTTTAAAGCTCTCATTAATACCTTTAATTTGATACCAATATCGTACAAACACATTCTAGATTCACCCCTGGTCCACCTTTATGGCGATATCTCGAAAAGGCGTCCACCTATAGAACTAAGCCCCACGCCCTTTTAAAATACTCATTAACACCTTTCATTTGATACCCATATCGTACAAACATATTCTAGAGTCACCCCTGGTCCACCTTTATGGCGATATCTCGAAAAGGCGACCACCTATAAAACGAGGGCCCACTCCCTTTTGAAAATACTCACTAACACCTTTCATTTGATACCCATATCGTACAAACAAAGTCTAGAGTCACCCCTGGTCCACCTTTATTGCGACACCTCGAAAAGGCGTCCACCTATAAAACGAGGGCCCACTCCCTTTTAAAAATACTCATTAACACCTTTCGTTTGATACCCATATTATACAAACTTATACTAGAGTCACCCCTGGTCCACCTTAATGGCGATATCTGGAAAAGGCGACCACCTATGGAACTAAGGATTACTCCCTTTTAAAATACTCATTAACACCTTTCATTTGAAACCCATATCGTACAAACAAATTCTAGAGTCAACCCTGACCCACCTTTATGGCGATATCCCTAAATGGCGTCCACCTATAGAACTATGGTCCACTCCCTCATAAAATACTCTTTAATGCCTTTCATTTGATACACTTGCCATACAAACACATTCCAGGGTTTCCCTCGGTTCATTTTCCTACATGGTTATTTCCCTTATATTGTCACCATAGCTCTCAACTGAGTATGTAATGTTCGGTTACACCCGAACTTAACCTGCCTTACTTGTTTTTTTTTTTTCTTTATTAACAACTTTGATATACAATATATATACATACAATATACACATACATCAATTTATTTTGAGCGATCAGCTGTTAGTTGCGCTACTTGTTAAGGTATAAAATGGCCTGAAGTGCAAGCTTAAACTGCTTGACTGCTTGCTTGACTGAATCATTGTCGCAGTGCTCACACGTCATGCAGGTGAACGCCGACTAGTTTTTGAAGCTCTTTAGTGCACCTGTGGCGGTGCGGAGCCAGAAATAAGTGACGGGCGGAAATAAGCCGATTAGTACTTTGTTCATATGATTTAACACTTCAACTCCGAGCGCAGAACGATTCTGACATTAGTCCATCGATTAACAAAAACAAAGTACATATAAATTTTATTTATATTTGTATGTATGTCACTGTGCTGCCTTCTTGTATAATTTCGCCATGAGTGCACCACTGGTTTAGTTGCATAAGCAAATATGTAATATTTGTAAAGTGTAATTAGCGTAAACAAATCATAAATTAAATCAAATAAATTTGACCACAATATTTCCCAAACGTTCACATATCAATAGATCTTTACACTTGACTGGTTTCTTTATTAGCTTGTTTGTATTTGAGTTATTTAGTCTACATCTTTAAAATTTAAAATAAATATTGACTCAAGTGTAGGATAAGGTTTTCATACCCAGCGTGTACTTATATACAAGGTTATTATAACTTTGGTTGGATAACAGTAGTACGTTTTAGCATAAAATAATCGGAATATATATAAACTTCGTTATATTAATATTACAGCATCGTTCTCAAGTTTAAGCGAGACTAACGCACATAGGGTCCAGGTATACCCATCGGTACTCAATATGACGTTTTTACTGTAGCATTTAATTTAATAACTATTTATAAAACTTTTTAAGTATGTGCATGAAAAAATGATGCTTAAATACATAACCAAGGATACCAAAAAGCGTTGAAATATAAACTCACCTCTTGGCTGAGAAATAGTTAATTTAAGTTCAAAAAGGTCTGGCTGGACCCATCAGTACAAATAAGGGTTAAGATGAAGAAAATTGTAGAACTTTGCAAGCCGCAAATCAGAAGCCGTTAGTTTCGCTTTGCAATTTCCCAAAATTGTGAATCATATCCACGTAAAGTTTTTCTAAGAAGTTGCTTAAACTTTTCATCATGACAAATTTGGCAATTTTATATTGCCAGAGCTAGGCGAATGTACTTCGATCGCGACTCACTTGGATCTCCCGAGGATTTATCCAAAGTTGAGATCGGTATCATTAGGAGCTTTATCGTTGCTATCCAACGATTCTCTAAGTAGCTAGATCTAAGTCACCGTTATTTTTGGTGTATGTGGTATCACAACGGACCTTCGTGTTGTCCAAGTGAGCTATCCTTATCAGGGTGTCATCACAGGTCATTGTGCTATCGCACCAGATGAGGAGGAGTCGATCTACTCTCCTATTCTCCTCTCTCTCTACTATTCTCTGCTGATGTCCGGCGCTTCAAAGAAGAAGGCTCAGATTTCTGGGTCACGGCTCTTCAACAGCCTGGCAGAGGTTGGAAAGGTGTACGTCTCGCTTCTTCTTGGGTTCATCAGGGAAAGCAAGTGGTTCGTTGAGAACCACTAGGAGGTAATGGGGTTGAATGAATGTGCCGCCACCCTGCACTTACTGAGGGCACTCATAATGGACAAAACTGCCTCCGAGTGGAAGTAAGCGCGCCCTCTTACCCTAACCTAACCTAGTTTTTCTTACTTGTTATATATTATTTTGATCACATTTTATATTAATTTATATGTTATCACAACGAATGACTTTAATGATCAATTATTAAACTTCTTTCTACTCCTTTTTGTAATCTCGTTTTGTTGTTTCGTTTAATGGCCATTTTTTTTATTATTCTATACATTTTTATATCACTTTTTTCAACGGATTTGTAATCATTTTATGGTCATCATAAACGCATTTTATAGAAAAATTTGAAAATATTTGGTATACTTTTATTAACGCTAGAAATGTTTTTTCTCTTGCATGCTACTGAGGGAGAGTTTCCGCACTAAAATTAGACTGTGTCGGGAATATTTTCGAATAATGTTTATTCGGTATGTTTCGAATTATTACAAAAAAGTTTTGGGTTTGTTTCATAAATTCTTTCGGAATGATTACATGAATATTTCTGAGAGATTCATGACTATTTTGAAACTTTTTCGAGAACACCTTCGGGATAATTTCATGATTGATTCCAGTTTGTGTTCCAAATAATTTTGGCTTTACTTCTGCACTCAGAAAAAACACTCATTTGGAATGAATAAAGCATTTCATAAAAAACAAATGTATTTAAAATAAAGAAGAATTCAATTTAACGTGTTTCAACTACTAAGTTTTGTCTAAAACCAATTTCACACAGAGGGCTTATGAAATAAGTACTCAAGTTTGCTACAATAAAGCCCTTAATGAACTCAATTTTCCGTATAAAACATAAATTCCTAATTATCTCATTTTTGCTTTATTGAATTCCTTATCAAGTCAAAGATCTTTTACGCTTTGCTTTGATGGGTCAGATTTTGTTGTCAGTGTAACAAATCACAATCAAAAATAAATTATTTTCAATTACTTAATACTACTACTACTACTACTACTACTACTAATACTAGTAGTATAGCGTCCTCAGTCACAAGACGAACAGACTACATGATTCCCTACCTGCACTTTGAGGGAGATATTAAGGCCACAATAGAGGTGGACGGGGTGGACGAGGCGATACATGTGTACACCGATGGTTCCAAAATAGTGGAACTGCGGTATACTGCGCTGATCCGGAATTAAGCAGATCCTACAGGCTGCCGGATTACTGTAGCGTTTTCCAAGCGGAAATATTAGCCGTAACCAAAGCAGTAGAAACCCTGGAATAGAATAGCTTAAGCTGCAACCGTGTTAACTTTTATATTGACAGTCAAGCAGCAATTAAGGCAATAATCTCGCATAGCACAGCATCTAAATGCGTGTTAGAGTGTAAGCAGTCTCTGGAGAGAATCGGGACAGGGAGAAGCATACATCTATATTGGGTCCCAGGGCATATGGGAATAGATGGGAATGAAAAAGCGGACGAATTAGCTAAAAAGGGCGCATCCCTTGAAGCTTGCTCCGTAGACGTCCCAATTAGATTGGGCGAGATTAAGCGAAGGCGAGAGGTGCACATGATCGACCAAGCAGAAAAGGCGTGGGTTCAAGCGCGGGGCTGTAAAGTGTCGAAGATTATGTGTAGGTCTGACAACCTTAGACTAACACAGTTGCTTCTATCATTAAAAAGAGAGGACTGTAGACTCATGACGGGTATTCTGACTGGACACTGCCTTCTGGCGTCACATGCCTTTAAATTAGGCTTGGTCATTGATAGCAGGTGTAGGAAGTGCGGGTTGGAGGAGGAAACGATCGAGCGCATTCTGTGCTCGTGCCCTGCACTTGCAAGGCTAAGACTCCAGCTATTATTTTTCAGTTTGGTCGTTAAAACAAACTTCTGGTAACACTACGGACTCAATCAGTCTATGTGAGGTCTTCATGGACCGGCCAGTTCAACCTACCTACCTAATACTACTACTATTTTCAATAATTTCAAAAAGTAGAAAACCGCCAAAAAAATTCAAAATTTTATTTTCGATGCATTTGCAGCAAAAGACATCATGGATTTTTAAAAATTAGGCACATATTTGGTTAGGTATAACATCTTTGAGTTGTTGCGTAAACATTTTTTTGATTGCCTAAATAGTTAAGGAGGAAACGGCTGCTATCAAATTTTATTTTTTTTTTGTTAAAGCGCAATATTTTTTGGCGCCGCTTCCAAATGTTCGCTTAATAAAGGAAGTGGCGCAGTGTGAAATGGAAAACCTAATTATTTCATTAAATTTAATAATGATTCGGTTAAGTTTCTAGGTAAAATTGGTATACAACTTTTCGTTAATTTTAGGTAATATTTTTCTTAAATTTTTCATCGATAATACTTGATTCAATGTATCTCAAAATTCCAGGTTCAAATTCAAGCCCCAATCCAAACAATAATTTTATGATAATTATTGTATTTTTTTGTTTTTGTAATTAAGCTGCCCATCTATGCAGGAGTCTGAAAAATGTTCTATCTTCCATTCCAAATAAAAAATAATTATTCAATAATAGAAAAGTTAAAAAAAAGGAGAATTCTCATAAAAAAGTATTATTCTGTGGGTGAATTCTTCTTCTGCAAAAAACAAAAAAAATATTCAAATGAAAGATATTTTTTTTTTACTTCAAGAACTTCCTCCGCCTGGCCTTGAACTCGAACTCCAACCTGAGGAGGAGTTCTTGTTCTGTGAAACGATGAAGTGAATAAAAATGTCCAACATTTGAATAAGTTTTTGTTTGAAAGTTTTTTCCATTTCACCGTTTCAGAGAACAATACGCCAATAAAACAAAAACATTTGTATGAGTTAAGTGGGGGTTGCCCTTATTGCTTGAAGCAATTTTTAGTTTATAATCTTAATATATAAAAAACACGTGTCACTATGCTTGAGGCCAATGGACTCCTAAACTACTGAACCGATTTTGAACTTGTGTTGTACCCCGTGTGTAGTTTGATCTAACTTGAAATATAGGATAGGTGACTGGGCGACTAGGGTCTCGATATATAGGCCAAAACGTGGACCCGGGTACCCGCAGGATGTGTTTATAGAATATGGATATCAAAAGAAAGCTGCTGATGAGTGCTTTAGTAGGGGGTAATTTTCATACCCCTGGGTGACTCGGGTCTCGAGATATAGGCCAAAACGTGGACCCGGGAACGCCTAGAGTGTGTTTGTAGATTATGGATATCAAATGAAAGCTGTTGGTTAGTGCTTTAGTAGAGGGTAATTTTCATACCCCTTGGTGACTCTCGATATATAGGCCAAAACGTGGACCTGGGTACCCCTAGAATGTGTGTATAGAATATGGATATCGAATGAAAGCTGTTGATGAGTGCTTTATTAGAGGGTAATTTTCATACCCCTGGGTGACTAGGGTCTCGAGATATAGACAAAAACGTGGACCCGGGTACGCCTAGAAAGTGTTTATAGAATATGGATATCAAATGAAAGCTGCGGCTGAGGCTTTAGCAGAGGGTAATTTCCATACCCCTGGGTGACTTGGGTCTCGAGATAAAGCCCAAAACGTGGGCCACTGAATGCCTAGACAGTGTTTATACAATATGGAAATCAAAAGAAAGCTGTTGATGAGTGCTTTAATACAGAGTAATATATTATCTAGAGACGCACTGGGACTGGGATTGGGAATGGGACTGGGGCTGAGACTCGGAGTGGGACTGAGACTGAGACTGGAATAAGATACATACCATCCTCTGGGACAGGCAATAAGGGATGCAGAAGAATGAGAAGAAATTGAGAGAAGAGAAAAGGGAGAAGGAGATTGAGAAAGAGATAGAATGAAACGAAGATGGAGATAGATGAAGCGAAAAAGACGGACGGAGGAGTGAATAAAAGGATTAGGAAAAAGTGAAGAGGGGGGAGAGCAGATTCAGACGGAAAAGGCTTATTTGGCAGATAGGCCAAATTTAGGGCAGGACAACGTCTGCCGGGTCTTCTAGTCTATTTAAAAAATTGCGAAAATTTAAACAACGTGACATCAGTACGAACAAGGCAACAACTGTTTCGATTATACCTTGGAAATCTCTTCAAAGCCTTTTCTCCCGGGGTGGGATTTGAACTCGCATTTCTACGACGGTTGAAGTGTTGTTATTTCTCAAAATATTTACATGTACAAGTAAGTTCAGTGAATAAGAGCACTCGACTTTTAAGTTGAGCACCTCAACTAGTAGTTCACGTCCATTACAACGACAAAATTTAATTGCTTAATTTTTTTTCAAACAATTTTCTACATCTTAAAGAAAAATACTCCTATAACCAGGGAAAAAATGGTTTAAAATAAAAAAAGTTACTTGCCCAGATTTAAAGAGGATTTCTTTGGAGAAATGTCATAAGCCATTTTTCCATATTTTAATAATTGTTTTTTTCGCTTTTAGAAAAAAAATTTTTTTGCGTGTACTATCAACATCTTTTCACAACAAAATTTTAACATAAAACACCGTTCTGTGAGTTGCCTGCGCCATTGCACGAATTCGTCTTACAGCGCCAGAATCGGAATCAGCGCAATAATGCAAAGTTGCGCATCATCACACAGTCCTTCATGCTACCTGCAGCAACTCATACGTGGTAACTGATATAGTGCGATTAAATAAAAATGATATCGCTTTAATCTCGTACGTGTCAAATCAAATAGATGGCGGTTGGTTTTTATCAAAGCACATAATCTAAAATATTTTTTTTTTTAACATACAACAATATTTTTTATTATTAAACGCTTATCTATATAACAATCACTTACTAAAATTTTAATTTCTCTTTTCTTTGATATCTCTGCGTGCGATCGCAAATTGCAGCCAACGCCACGCAACTCTTGTCAACAAAAATAACAGCAACAACACCAAAGTCAAACCACCAAATAAAATTAACAAAACATCAATGGAATGATATTGAATAAAACTCAAATCTTGTCCAGCACAATGCAAATGTTTAGCGCCCTTATGTCGCACCACATATTCCACCCAATAGACGGCCAAATCCAATGGATTCATGGGTTGATCTTTATAACGCGCCGATATTTCTGCAACATTTTTTGCATAACTTTCATCGCTCAGCATACGCTCAATGGCAGAAGTAAATGTTTCTTTTGTTAATTTCAAATAATCTAAACGTATGCCAAAACCACCAGCTTCGGCACGATTCATATTCAAGAATTGATCAGCAAATATCGGTATACCAATAATAGGTTTACCATGATAAATTGCTTCAGTCGAACTGAGCAAACCACCATGCGTTATAAAGAATAAGACATTTGGGTGCGCTAATATATCATCTTGTTGAAACCATTCACTTATATATACATTATCTGGTTTATCCTCGAGATTGGGATTCTCAAATTTCCACAGTATACGCTGTTTTAAACCACGAAATGTATCGAGTATTGCTTTACGTTTTTCTACAGGTAAATATTCACTACGTAAATTTGAACCCATTGAAAAATAGATTACACCATGTTTTGATTCACTGATGAAACGTTCTAAATCCGCTGGCAATGGTGAACGTTGACGATTTATATGCATACCACCAACTTCGATCTGGCTATGTACTAATGGGCGTGAATAGCTAAGGGAGACATGTTGATTGAGTAGCACCAGCGCCACATTACGACGCACTTCATACATATCACGTTTATTGTTCGGGAAGAATTCCTTATATATCTCAGCCTGTTTGGGTAAATAGTATAAATCGAGTAGAAGACGTTCGTATATATTGAAAGCAAAATTGGCCAAACGTTCTGTTAGCGTCATGTGAGCAGAGAAAGGCAGCAACGCATGAGGCACATACGATGGGGGAGATGGTGTTCCAACCTAGAGAATAAAGAAACTCAAATTACTGAAATTCATAAAATAAAGAGCAGGATTTTATTTTAATAACTACATAAACCAACAAATTACACGCAAACATATTTGGGCCACTTGAAGAGACAGGTACGGATGCGTTTACATAAAATTGCTTGTTTGTTATTTGGTATGAAAGAGTTGATTTTCACAGAGAAGCTTTTCATGGCAGAAATCAAATCGAAGTGTTTACCAAAGAACTACCCAGAGGCGACCCAGCTAAGAGAAGTTTTTTTTCCAATTGAAAAAACTTTTTTCTAAGCTTTTGATGTTGGCTGCGTAGCGGAACCTTTACAAAAAGTTCAAAGCTTTCATAGCCAAGTTATCAACTCAACCATACATGGCGCATGCTGATTACTGAGCAGGCGGGGCTCTAGTGGCCCCTTCCTTACGGACCGGAGGAGGGAGTTTGTTTGACTTAGAAGGTTCAACGTGGTCTTCTTAAATCGTTCCCGAGATGGTCGGCTTTAGCTTTTGGAACTAACTAGATCAGTATGAGGCAAAGAACCACCAACATCGTTAAAACTCCTCAAACCCTAAGAAAAAATATAAGCTATTGTTATCGAAAGATTAACAGCTAAGGGTTCACATAGGAAGTTGAAAATAAAAGCAAAAACAACTACAAATCCTTCCAATATTTTCAGCTCCAGAAACCTAACAATGTTACACACTTAAGCTCGAACAACTCCCTAGGTTTGGAGCATACAGAATTATTAAAGCCTCACTCGCTACTGCAAATGGCTAGAGTATCATCGCAGCAGGTTTATTGAACGGAAATGTCATCCTTATGAAGCAACAGATCCCCGATATCTCAATATAACGGTTGTGTTGACAAATCAAAATTTTTTGGCCTAAGGGTAAGAAGTCTCCTCAAAGCTTTTTCCAGGTGCCTGCTGAGTACTGCACACAAACTTAGGCCGTCCAAGGTAAGGTAGCTGCTCGAATAAATATCGCATTATATATCTACTATTAAAAAAATGGCGCAAAATTCTAGGGAGACGGAATACCTTCGGGAGTACCAATCCGCTTCAGTTCAAACAAATAAATTTGGAAGCTGCGAATTTCTTTAACAAAAACTGTTCTGGTAGTTTCAGGAACCATACCGATATATGTATAGAAGCGACTACGGGTGTTGTTGTCATACTTGGACTTGGAGAAAAGTTCTGACAGTGGGACTACGAACCGAATCGACAGCTGAAGAGTTAAAATGGAGAGGTTTGTTTTAACCCGAAGAAAACCAACTTGACTGCCTATCCGCATGCAGAGTAATCGAAAACAAGTAAGGAAGGCCAAGTTCGGGTGTAACCGAATATTACATACTCAGCTGAGAGCTTTGGAGACAAAATAAGGGAAAATCACCATTTAACAAAATTAACCTAGGGTAACCCTGGAATGTGTTTGTATGACATGGGTTTCAAATGGAAGGTATTAAAGAGTATTTTAAAAGGGAGTGGGCTGAACTTCTATAGGTGGACGCCATTTCAGGACATCGCCATAAAGGTGGACCAGGGGTGACTCTAGAATATGTGTTGTACGATATGGGTATCAAATGAAAGGTGTTAATGTTAAAAGGGAGTGGGCCTTAGTGCTATAGGTGGACGCCTTTTCGAGATATCTCCATAAAGGTGGACCAAGGGTGACTCTAGAATGTGTTTGTACGATATGGGTATCAAATTAAAGGTTTTAAAGGGGAGTGACCCTTAGTTGTACATGTGAATGCGTTTTTGAGATATCGACCAAAATGTGGACCAGGGTGACCCAGAACATCATCTGTCGGGTACCGCTAATTTATTTATATATGTAATACCAGAAATAGTATTCCTGCCAAGATTCCAAGGGCGTTTGATTTCGCCCTGCAGAACTTTTGTCATTTTCTTCTACTTAACATGGTAGGTGTCACACTCATTTTACAAAGTTTTTTCTAAAGTAATATTTTGCGTCAATAAACCAATCATTAAACATTACCATGTTTCATCTCTTTTTTCACATTTGGTATAGAATTATGACATTTTTTTCATTTTTCGTAATTTTCGATATCGAAAAATTGGGCGTGGTCATAGTCGGATTTAGGCCATTTTTATACCAATATAAAGTGAGTTCAGATAAGTACGTGTTAACGGCCGAGCGGAAGGACAGACGGTGGACTGTGTATAAAAACTGGGCGTGGCTTCAACCGGTTTCGCCCTTTTTCACAGAAAACAGCGTCATAAAATCTATGCCCCTACCAAATTTCAAAAGGATTGGTAAATTTTTGTTCGATTTATGGCATTAAAAGTATTCTAGACGAATTAAATGAAGAAGGGCTGAGCCTCGCCCATTTTGAAATTTTCTTTTAGTTTGGATTTCGATGCACCATATCATTACTGGAGTTGAATGTTGACATAATATACTTATCTAATATATAAAATTCTTCTGTCACGGTTTTAGAGGCTGAACTCCTCCAAAACGGCTGAACCGATTCTAATGAAATTTTGTGAGCATATTGGGTAGGTCTGAGAATCGGCCAACGTTTACCTTTTTTTTCGCTACGTGTCTAGGGTCTTGAGGTCAAAACGTGGACCTGGGTACCACTAGAATGTGTTTATACAATATGGATATCAAATGAAAGCTGTTGAGAGTGCTATAGTACAGGATAATTTTCATACACCTGGGTGAATAGGGTCTCGAGATATAGGCCAAAACGTGGACTCGGATACCCCTAGAATGTGTTTATACAATATGGATGTCATATGAAAGCTGTTGATGAGTGCTATAGTACAGGATAATTTTCATACAACTGGGAGGCTAGGGTCTCAAGATATAGCCCAAAACGTGGACCCGGGTACCCCTATAATGTGTCTATACGATATGGATATCAAATGAAAGCTGTTGATGAGAGCTATAGTACACGATAATTTTCATACAACTGGGAGGCTAGGGTCTCGAGATATAGCCAAGCGTGGACCCGGGTACCCCTAGAATGTGTTTATACAATATGGATATCAAATGAAAGCTGTTGATGAGTGCTATAGTACAGGATAAATTTCATACAACTGGGAGGCTAGGGTTTCGAGATATAGCCCAAATCGTGGACCCGGGTACCCCTAGAATGTGTTTATACAATATGGATATCAAACGAAAGCTTTTGATGAGTGCTATAGTACAGAATAATTTTCATACTCCTGGGTGACTAGGGTCTCGAGATATAGGCCAAAACGTGGACCGGGATACACCTAGTATGTGTTTATACAATATGGATATCAAATGAAAACTGTTGATGAGTGCTATAGTACAGGATAATTTTCATACAACTAGGTGAACTCGTGAACGCCTACACAATGTTTTTACATTGTGGCTATCAAATTGAAGCTGTTGATGAGTGCTTTAGTACAGGGTATTTTTCATAACTATTGGTGACTAGGGTCTCGAGATATAGGCCAAAACGTGGATCAGGGTAACACTAGGATGTGTTTTTATATTATGGGTATCAAATTGAAGCTGTTGATGTGTGCTTTAGTACAGAGTAAGTTTTATGCCGCTGGGTGACTAGGATCTCGTGATGTAGGCCAAAACGTGGACCCAGATACACCTAGAATGTGTTTTTACATTATGGGTATCAAGTTGAAGCTGTTTATGTGTGCTATAATACAGAGTAAGTTTTACACCGCTGAGTGACTAGGGTCTCGAGATATAGGCCAAAACATGGACCCAGATACCCCTAGAATGTGTATGTATTATGGATATCAAATGAAAGATGTTGCTGAGAGCTCTAAAGTTCATTGTAATATTCGATTTAGTCGCATCAACCTTGCAAAACTGATAAATATGCATGCGAAGCCGAAATAAAGACAAGAATTAATAATACCCACATACCTATTTACATACGTCCTATTCGGTGTGCCTGAAATTTCGTATATAAATTTGCCTATATTAGTATTTACAATGCTTTTTTCAGGGAAGTATACCAGAGGCGGACTGGGACTGGGAGGACTGAACAAAAAGGGGTAGGGCAGAGTTAGACGGAAAAAGCTTATTAAAATGTATGCAGATAGGCCAAATTTAGGGCAGAACAACGTCTGCCGGGTCTGCTAGTATACTGTAAAGATATTAAATTTTTTGTTAAAATTTGACTTTTAAACAAATTTTTTTTAAAAGTGGGCGTGTTCGTAATCCAATTTTGCTAATTTTTCCTTAGCATACATATAGTAATAGGTGTAACGTTCCTGCCAAATTTCATCATGATACCTCCAACGGCTGCCAAATTACAGTATGCAAAACTTTTAAATTATCTCCTTTTAAAAGTGGGCGGTGCCACGCCCATTCTCCAAAATTTTACTAACTTTCTATTTTGCGTCATAAGTTCAACTCACTTACCAGGTTTCATCGCTTTATCCGTCTTTGGTAATGAATTATCGCACTTTATCTGTTTTTCGAAATTTTCGATATCGAAAAAGTGGGCGTGGTTATTGTCCGATTTCGTTCATTTTAAATAGCGAGCGATCTGAGATGAGTGCTTAGGAACTTACATACCAAATTTCATTAAGATACCTCAAAATTTACTGAAGTTATCGTGTTTACGGACGGACTGACGGACGGACGTGGCTAAATGAATTTCTTTTTTCGCCCAGATCATTTTGATATACAGAAGTCTTTATCTATTTCGATTAGTTTATGTCCTTACGGAGTACCATTATGCGAACAAAATTAATATACGCTGTGAGCTCAGTTATGCTCAGTTGAGTATAAAAATGAGCTTCGTAAGTGACAAATCGGACATGGTCAACAAATATGTGAGGCCATTATTCTCACTAAACGTCATGGCTAACAATTTTTAATTTCACTCAAAAAATTTTTGTTAAATTTTTTTAAAATATTTACCAAATCTGTATTCCAGTTATGTGCTCCAAATGTGCCTATTCCTATTAGTGGTGCCTTGAAATGCTCGCTTAGACCGTAAAGAGCTTCAGTTAAGAAAACTTCGTTGATCACGGCGTCAAACGTTTGATTACTCGCCATAAGCTCTCTCACGCTACGTTCTTCTAGAAATGCACGTGAGAGAGCCAAGCCCAACATGTGAAATTCGAAGTTATTTTGGATTACGCTTTTTTCAGCTGCATTCAGTAGATCTTTAATGGTTCCTGTAAATATAAAATATTTTTTAGCATCAGTCCATTTACGTATCTCTGCTAAGAGAACTAGAAAAAGTTGTTTAAAAATTCTTCTACTCATAAATAGTTGATATCGCGATATCTTGAAATAATATTTACCAAACATTTATTACACTGATGACATGATATAAAACATTCATTCTCTCTCAATTCGTTTCCAGGAATGGGGCTTGAAATCAGATGGCTATAGAGTTGCCTAAAATACGCAAAAAAAAAAAAAACCCCAAGAAATCCGTTCGGTTTCATTATTTTCAAATAAATCAGCAAGTAAGTTGATAAAAACTTATTAAAATTTATAAAAAAGGCAAAGTTCTGTAGAAATATATTGTGGCAGATAAGTTAAAAAATAGGAAATAATATATTTCGATTGCGTTGCTTGGCTTTGTTGCTCCTGCACCGCCAGAAGATAACAATGAACGGCTAGCCCCTTTTTTTACGTTTATGTACATACATATGTATATCCACATACAATAAAAAACGCAAAAAATGTATAAGAAATTACGAAATTAGATCACTTGGTGAAGTATCTGCGTTGTCGTCCGCAAAAGGCTATTAATTAAACATGTTGCGTTAACCTATACGTATAACTACAATTTATCTCAGTTGTCAAAAATGGAATATTGCAACGCTCCACAAAAACATGGCCTTTATGCATCCATTTACATCAATGCGAAGACTAAGAAGCTGACTTCTTTTATATCAATCGAAAGTTGCTTCCAAAACTCGTTTCGTGTGCAACCCTTCGATGAAAGGTGTTGTCACTGATAAATTTTCCGCAGGTGAAAAAGAGTTATTTTTTTCTTCGGCTTTGTAATCCTGACAAAAATTCGAGTTTTTTGATATCCCACTTGACAATCTTGAGTAAATTTTCGGTGAAAATCATAAATTAAACCTTTACCATGTAAAATACCCCAAAGTTATTCTGAAATGCCCAAATTGATTTTGAGCATGATGGCATCTATGGCCCATATTATAAAAAATGCACATTTTCACGCGCTCTCAGAGAGCGAGAACTTTCATATCAGGTCATCAGTGATTTATTAGCTTGGGTTGTATGTACATATGTTTGCATGCATATGTATGTATGTATGTCAGTAACAGAATCTGTAAGCATAAATTTCGCCGATTTCCGGAAGTTTACTAAGTTTGAAACTTTGCACTCGAATCAAGGACCGATGACAATGTTATAATTTCATAGTGGAGTGACATATGGTCATAAGACATAAGGTCAGTTAACCTAATGACCACCAAAAATTGCCATAAGGTCAATATAAACTTTGCGCAAGCACCGAGCTTCTCTTCCAATTTTCATCGTGCTTCTTTTAATTTTTCTTAAAAATTGGCGGAACGGCTCCTACTTGTTTTAAGCCGCCTCCGAACGGCATCCGCAAGGCAGATGAGTTTTCACTGAGTGCTTTTCATGGCAGAAGTACACTCGGAGTGCTTGCCAAACACTGCCGAGGGGCGACCCACTCACAGCAGTTACTGGAGATATGTTGTCCCTCTTAGAAAAATTGTCTTCTATTTGAAAAAAACTTTTTTCTAAAATTTTGATATTGCATTTCCCGGCGTGAACCCAGGATCTTCGGTGTGGTAGACGGAGCACGCTATCATCACACCACGGCGGTCGCAATTCTGTATACGCAATTGCTACTGTATTATTTACTCACCATCCATTGCTGCATTCATATTTCCTAATTTAATATCATGATAATTTTTCAATGGTTTCTTCAATGGAAACGGTGAAATGACCGTAACATCGTGACCTCTTCGCGCCAATTCTTTCATCAACTTCGAACTGACAATGAAATGTGATTTAGCTGTAGTAGGAAGTATGCCTAATATGCGATAGGCTTCAACATTGTACACTAAAGCAATTAAAATCAACAAGAATGCAGTAAATAATTGCATAATTCACAATCAATACGAAACAAAAAACGTGTATAGTTTTATTAAGTAAGTAAATTGCTGTGATCGCTTAGGAGCTTTGTAGTTGACTGTCATTGGTTAAATGGCACTTCGTTCATATTGCCGGCGAACTGTAATAATTCGTATACTTCTCAATGTTAAAGCCGCGTCACATAAGCAGTTTTTCATATAGATTAGTTTAACTCAATCTAATGCATTATGAGTAAATTGTACCTATTTTAAAGGAGAACGGTAGATTGAGCGACACTGGCACCATGTGACATGAAACAGTAGCCAACTTGCAAATTTTGTTGCAAGCAAAGCATAAGAAGAAGAATTTGACATTTACTTTGGCTAAAGATGCTGGCAAACTTTGCAATTAAAATTATTTTTCCCACTCGTTCGTAACTTTTCTAACAATTTTCGCAACTAAAAACTGCAAAATATGTTTGCAAATATTTTTGGTTGTATGTGTAGGGAGATTGTTTAAAACAATGTTTTGCGAAATATTGTATGTGAATGGGCAAAGCGAAATAAACTTCAATTGCCAAGTCTGAAGTTTATTCATATTTATAAACGCAACACCTTTGATTGTGGCGATGTTACTGGAATGCAAAAGCTTGTGTTAAACGCATCGATATGAAACATTTTATTGTGCCGCGGCCTTTAATGCGTGATTTCCACGCCATGAAAGCTCACTACAAATTTAGTATATATTTGTTGTTTACAAAATTCTAGCAGCCAAGTAATTTTGACACTTTAATCTCTTATCTGGTCGAGTTGAAAATGCACTTAAATGAAAGAGAATACACTTAACAACAAAAAAAAGGACACTTGTGTTCAAATATAATTGCAAATTCTTTTTAAAAACTAATAAATGTAAATCGCTATAACCTGCGAAGAGATTTTTGGCTGAAATTCTCTTCCAATTTGCTTCGTGCTCCTTTTAATTTTTCTTAAAAATTGGTGGGACGGCACCTACTTGTTTCATGCCGACTCCGAACGGCAACTGCAAGGCAGATGAGTATCCACTGAGAGCTTTTCATGGCAGAAGCACACTCGGAGTGCTTGCCAAAGACTGCTGAGAGGCGACCCCGTTAGAAAAAATTTCTTCTAATTGAAACAACTTTTTTCTAAAATTTTGATCTTGTTTTGCCCGGGCCGTGAACTCAGGATCTTCGGTGTGGTAGTTGAAGCACGCTACCGTCCCACCGCGGCGGCCGCCAGAAAAACAAGTCAAATAGTTCCATGAGAAACTAGAGGTCGCCAGAGCCTCGCCAGTTAAATATTTACATAATAATTTCATACTTGTAACAGGATTCACCTCGGCAGCCACCGTGGTGTGATGGTAGCGTGCTCCGCCTACTACGCCATATGCTCTGGGTTCACATCCCGGGCAAAGCAATATCAAAATTTTAGAAATAAGGTTTTTCATACTTGTAACAGGATTCACCTCGGCGGCCACCGTGGTGTGATGGTAGCGTGCTCCGCCTACTACGCCATATGCCTTGGGTTCACATCCCGGGCAAAGCAATATCAAAATTTTAGAAATAAGGTTTTTCAATTAGAAGAAAAGTTTTCTAAGCGGGATCGCCCCTCGCCAGTGTTTGGCAAGCGCTCCGGGTGTATTTGTGCCATGAAAAGCACTCAGTGAAAATTCATCTGCCTTGCAGATGCCGTTCGGAGTCGCCATAAAACATGTAGGCCCCATTCGGCCAATTTGTAGGGAAAATCAAGAGGAGCACGACACAAATTGGAAGAGAGGCCGAGCTTCGCAGGTTATAGCGAATTACATTTATTTTATTTTTTTTTATTTATTCACCTCGGGTAGGTGAGGTTGACAATTGGTGTTGAGGAATCTGTAAGGCTATAAATCCTCATACAATTCCATTGAGATCATAAAAGTAGATCATAGAAGTATAAAAAAAGATCATTGAAGCATGAAATCTCAAGGCATGAAGATTACGGTGCATGTTACAGCAGCGAGGACAGCAAAGTATTTCGATTTTTCAAAACGCCATCTTGCGAACAAAGACGGAAGCGATGGAAAGAAAGCTATGGCATTTTATAAACAAATTCACCTCGCCTTCCCTAACATAATTTTGATCTGAGTATTTGCAAACGTGTCCGGTTGTCCCGAAGAGATATTTCCATTCCAATTGAACCGAGTCCTTCAAGTTGGACACAATTAAGCTAAATACCATTTATGTTTTCGAATTGGAAACTCAAAAAGAAAGCCTTTTCGAAGTAAGGCTCGAGTGGTTCTGGAAGTGGGAAGATAATTGATGCGGAAAAGCATAAGTCGTGGCAATGGGCAACGGCTTAACCCGAAATAACACACGATTACCGTATGGTAAAGCAAAAGGTGTCGCTGTATTTCAACGAATTAATTATAAACTGCATAACAAATCTACAAATGAGTAACGGTATTTTATACAGAATAGTCATGACTTTCCGCAAAACAAAGGTTTGGGCAGTCTGGGTTCAAATAGTGAAGATATTGTACGTCAAATTTAAGTGAGAAAAAGAAAAGTTAAAAATTCCTTTTTTTCAATATGGCACGTCGGTAAGTACACGATTATATTAATCATTTTTAAGAAAAATTTAATGAAAGGTATGCAAGTCGGTAACTAATGAAATATATTATTATATTTAAATCCATTTTTGCAGGAATTATTTAATTTCTAGTTTTTTTTTTTTACATTTTATTTAAGGCGTTACCACATGATAACCGTGGGTCGGCTAGGGTGCAGGTTTTTTCGTATTTCATTTCATAATATATAAAATATTTATGCACTGAAACGTAATTCAACTACATACAAATTTAGATATACCTTTCTCTTTATATTTTTAGTAAAAAGTACTTAAAAAAGATTTAAATCGGGTCAAACTAAATTCTTTTATTTGCTTATTAACTTGTTAAGCAAAATGTGAAAAAGCTGCGGAAAAAGTTGGGTTATGTTAGTTATGAAAACACCGTTTCATTAGTCCACCAAGGGACAAATGTGTTGCTATTACTTTTAGCGAAAAATATTACTATTTGTATACAAAATAAAAATATGCCGATGTCATATTTTAAAAGATTTTCTTTTGTAATGCCTCTGTTAAACACATTTTTTCAACATGCAGATTTAGGAAAACAATTTTTTATACATTTTAAATCAGCCTAATGTAGAAAAGCATCATATATATTATTTCTAATTGCTTTTTATCTACGAGCCCCTTTTTCGTTCTTATTTGTAATCCAAATCTAAGAATAAAGCTTTGGTTGTAAAGATGCAGATACGGGCTATTAGCCAGCTTTGGGCAATTTGGTCGTAGTGCTTTTGTTTAGCTACAGCTTATTAAAATAATTTGTTAAAAATAAACGATTGTGAGCACACAAAGAAATCTTTTTGTACTATGGTACTATTGTGAATATTTGCCCTGCGTTACCGGCAGTTGCTACCATACGCCAGATGGCAGCGCAAGCTGTAAGTTTTAATTGATTGATAGAACACCTGATTTCTTGGACTTTATATTGATTGCGCAAGATAAGCACGGGACCGGCTCGTATCTAC
Organism: Eurosta solidaginis; assembly: GCF_040869045.1. NCBI lineage: Eukaryota > Metazoa > Arthropoda > Insecta > Diptera > Tephritidae > Eurosta > Eurosta solidaginis. The sequence goes on from NC_090319.1 coordinate 29,545,645, forward strand.
TAGGTAGGCATTAATAGCTTCCAACTATACGCTTCTGTTTGTTGAAACCGTTTAGAAGCTCTCTGTCTTGTCACTTAAGCTCGCTAAAGCATTTACAAAATTTAGCAAGTCACTGTTAAAATCATATAATATGCAGTAAAAAAAGTACATTAGGGCAGTTCGCCATCACGTGCAAATCGAAAAGCTGGTATTTCCCACAAGAACACTTTATTCGCGATGCATGAGTTGTTTTTAAACATTTTTTTTTCTTTTAGGCTTGTTTTTGCTTGATTTTTGCTATGATATTTGCTTTTGTGATTTACTAAGGTCGACCTGGTGCATTTTTACGCAAATGCATAACTTTCTTACTTACCTCATATGCAATTAGTCGTAAATTGCTTTACTAATTTTTCTGCTGCACTTGGATTCCAGAAGCGAATTGGGCCCAGAATAACTAGATTTACGATTTTTAAAATAAACGCAAAATATTGTTAGTAATTTTTTTTACTTTTGCCATTACTTAAAGTGCAAAACGGTTATTAAATAATTACTAGTATTTTTAGGCAAACATTATTTTTCTCTTTTGTTATAAAAGTCAACCTTTAACTATTATTTTTTACTTTTATAATAGAAGTTATTTTTAACTATTTTCCGGTTAGCGGCTTCGAATCGAGCTCAAGCTATAGCAATAATTTTTTTTACCGTTATTATTATTAGGGGACTCATGAAAACATATAAACTTATAAGGTGTAAAATTATATGTATTTACACACGCTGTTATATGAACGCACGTAGTAATATTCTTGATAAACTTAATTGTTTATCAGCCGTATTATTGCCAAAAAAAACAAATTTTGATTGTTATAAAAATTAAAAAATACCAAGATTAAGTAAAAAATCAAAACTAAAACGTCTTTACTAAGATATACTTGTAAATGACTTGCTGATATTGGAGATTTCTGATGAAAATGCCTGCTGTAATGTCTGCAAGGTTGCATTCCTTTGAGTTTACCGCGTTTACACAATGAAATATGCGCGTAAATTTACACAAATTGTGTAAATGATTTTTCATACAAAATTTGACAGCTCGTTTACGCACTAGATAAATTTATACGTTTACACACTTTATAAGGCATTTATAAGGTTACATGAGTCCCCCTATTGTGATGTAATTTTTCATAATTGAAACAATTTTTTTGATTAGAATCGAAGAACGAACCATTTTTTGAAAAATGCCAAAGCTCCTCTTAATGATCAATTTTGTGGACTGCTTAATTAATTCCTTCATCACCAACGGTTAGGTACCGCTGTTATTACCATTGCCATGAAACAAGTCCAATATTCGCATCGTTTCTTCGACAGATATCGCAGCGCTGTAAAAATGAATTGGCAAGAAACAGAATAGAAGTAGAAATTATGAGGCAAAGCAAACACCCGCTGTGATAGGTGAATTGTTATAAAAGCGGCGGCTAAACGTTGCCGATGAAGGAATTCAGCAGTTCGCGAAATGGATCTGTAGAAAGAGGTTTTGCAGTTTTCTACAATTTTTTCTTTCTTCAATTCCAATCTAAAAAAATTGTTTAATTAAAAAAAAAATTATCACGACAATAATAAGGGTAAAAGAAATTACTGTTGGGCCTTGAGCTCGATTCGAATTCGCGATCTTTGCCCTATAAAAAACAACAAAAATTATTTTGTTTTTCTTTAAATTATAATACCTCAAACAACCCAAATAAAATATAAAATTATTTGTTTATATAATAATTTTCTCAAGAAAACTTACTGCTACATGTTTCTAAACTATTTTAGGAATCACGAACGGGCGATCACTGGTTTCGCCAAGAAATACAAGTGTATCTTATTATTTCTTGAGCAAATACCCTGTAAGAACATACCGACTATGCCAATAGCTATACCGAATACCAAGAATAAAAGTTACTGTATTTATGATTTAGTTACATAAAATTTATAATTCTATTTGAGCCCAAGTGTTCTTTTTCTCTTTTTTAGCGTATTCTCATTAACTTAAGTCAGTTTTCAATGCGAATATGTTATTTTTAATAAAATATCTTCTAAAGCATTGCTAAATCTGAGCAGACAAGTGACGCTGTTTCATAGAGAACAGAACAAAATTACTTGGTTGCATTTTTCACACCAGAATTTAAACGAAATTTTTTTTGAACGTTTTCGTATGATGTGGATGCCGCGATTTAACGATAGATATTACTCTTTTTTTAGCTAATTCAGCCGATTTTTTTAATCCCCTTTATAAAAGCAGTTTGTTACTATTGTTACAATAATTATTGAGATAAAATAAAAAAAAAAAAAAACATTTCTAAATAGTGGACACCCTAAAGTACAGGCATATGTTTGGTTATATGCATATATGTATATACGTGACGCTATTATTAACAAGAACTTGTTTATTTAATGACAATAATTATCATAAAACTGTACAGAAATATGTATGTCAAATATACATACACATATGTATATAAGTATTTTGGTAGAGATTTTTCGTTTCTATTTTACGAATTTATAAACTATTTAGTCATCACATACAATATGAGGTTGAACTTTAACCTCTTAAATTAAACAATTAAATCATGTCATCAATGCTAAATCAGCTCCAACAACTAAATCATAATCAAAAACCAAGGTCCTCCATAACAACACGCAACAGAGCAAATAGCAATACAATTTTGAAGTTATGCTTTTTTAGACGCGTTATAAAAAATGATGACAGTGAAATTTTAAAAATGTTACAAAGTAATAGGTTGAAAATGCAAACTTATTCTGAGTGGAACGGAAGTTTCAACACATTACATTAAGTGCTCCCGCGATTAACAACGAGATTGACTGAATTTTGTGTGTGTTAGTGCAGTCGGGTGGCTTCGTGACACACGTATTTGTTGTCGCTACACGTTGATGAAAATCAAAAATTTTTGATTTTTTCATTTGAAGCTTGCTTATTTGATAGTCGCGGGCGTGATTGACAAAACAGCAGTGTTGTATTTAATTTGTGTTGACATTTAAAATGAACAAATATGCGGAAGAACAGCAATTCATATTAAAATTTATTGAAAATTATCAATGTATTACGTTTTGCGTACAAGCTTCTCATCCATAATTTCTTTTTATCACTATTTTTCCTTTTCTTTTTATTTAAAAAAACAGCTATAGTTGCAAGTAAAAAAAAATTATCATCCGATGACGACATATTCACGTCCGAACGCTACGGTTCTCAAATGTTGATGGCTTTTTATTTGATAGTCGCGGGGCAAGCGTCAAATACTCGACACGCACACATACAAAAATTCAATCAATCTCGTTGTTAATCGCCGGAGCCCTTTAGCGTTATTTAACTTCGGTAGTGCATTTAAAAGTCTGTATGGACATACGTCCCAATAAACATTTTTGTCAATTTTCAGTTTGAGATACATTTTAGAATCAGTCCATTTCTCACATTTCAAACGTTAGTTTCCAAATGCCTTTCAAATAACCGTTGATAGCATTTTCAAGCTAAAAGGCTCATTTTTAATATGGAATTTCTCTTTATTTTCAAATTGAGAATTTTTGGATTCCCAACTTTTTCTCAAACGAATAAAGTGGAACGAAATGGAATCCACTGTTGTGCCACTTTCGGTAAGAAAGTTTAGTATTTGCCTCTCTTCACTTTTAACTCTTTTAGATTTATGCATAATGTAGTACAATATCACTTAATATTACTAAAATGTATAAATAATTCCTTATTTTTATACTCAGTTGAGCAGAGCTCACAGAGCATATTAACTTTGATTGGATAACGGTTGGTTGTACAGGTATAAAGGAATCGAGATAGATATAGACTTCCATATATCAAAATCATCAGTATCGAAAAAAAATTCGATTGAGCCATGTCCGTCCGTCCGTCCGTCTGTCCGTTAACACGATAACTTGAGTAAATTTTTTGAGGTATCTTGATGAAATTTGGTATGTAGGTTTCTGGGCACTCATCTCAGATCGCTATTTAAAATGAACGATATCGGACAATAACCACGCCCACTTTTTCGATATCAAAAATTTCGAAAAATTGAAAAAGTGCGATAATTTATTATCAAATACGGATTAAGCGATGAAGCTTGGTACCTGAGTTGAACTTATGACGCAGAATAGAAAATTAGTACAATTTTGGACAATGGGCGTGGCACTGCCCACTTTTAAAAGAAGGCAATTTAGACGTTTTGCAAGCTGCAATTTGGCAGCCGTTAAAGATATCATGATGAAATTTGGAAGGAACGTTACCCTTATTACTATATGTATGCCTAATAAAAATTTGCAAAATCGGAGAACGCTAACGCCCACTTCTTAAAAAAAATTTTTTTTAAGTCAAATTTTAAAAGAAAAGTTAATGTCTTTACAGGATATAAGTAAATTATGTCAACATTCAATTCCAGTAATGATATGTTGCAACAGAATACAAAAATAAAAGAAAATTTCAAAATGGGCGTGGCTCCGCCCTTTTTCATTTAATTTGTCTAGCATACTTTTAATGCCATAAGTCGAACAAAAATTTACCAATCCTAGTGAAATTTGGTAGAGGCTTAGATTATAGGACGATAACTGTTTTCTGTGAAAAAGGGCGAAATCGTTTGAAGCCACGCCCAGTTTTTATACACAGTCGACCGTCTGTCCTTCCGCTCGGTCGTCAACACGATAACTTGAGCAAAAATCGATATATCTTTACTAAACTCAGTTCACGTATTTATCTTAACTCACTTTGTATTGGTGTAAAAAATGGCCAAAATCCGACTATAACCACGCCCACATTTTCGATATCGAAAATTACGAAAAATTAAAAAAATGCCATAATTATATACCAAATACGAAAAAAGGGATGGTAATTGTATTGGTCTATTGACGTAAAATATAATTTTAGAAAAAAAGTAGAAGAAAATGAAAAAGTTTTGCAGGGCGAAATCAAAAGCCCTTGGAATCTTGGAAGGAATACGGTTCGTGGTATTACATATATAAATAAATTAGCGGTATCCGACAGATGATGTTCTGGATCACCCTGGTCCACATTTTGGTCGATAACTCGAAAACGCCTTCACATATACAACTAAGGGCCACTCCCTTTTAAAACCCCCATTAATACCTTTAATTTGATACCCATATCGTACAAACACATTCTAGAGTCACCCCTGGTCCACGTTTATTGCGATATCTCGAAAAGGCGTCCACATATAGAACTAAGGCCCAGTCCTTTTTAAAATATCGTACAAAAAAATTCTAGAGTCACCCCTGGCCCACCTTTATGGCGATATTTCGAAAAGGCATCCACCTATAGAACTAAGGCCCACTCCCTTTTAAAATACTCATTAACACCATTTATTTGATACCCATATCGTGCAAACAAATTCTAGAGTCACCCCTGGTCCACCTTTATGGCGATATCTTGAAAAGGCGTCCACTTATAGAACTAAGGCCCACGCCCTTTTAAAATACTCATTAACACCTCTCATTTGGCTCCCATATCGTACAAACAAATTCTAGAGTCACCCCTGGTCCACCTTTATGGAGATATCTCGAAAAGGCGTCCACCTATAGAGCTAAGGCCCACGCCCTTTTAAAATACTCATTAGAACCTTTCACTTGGTACCCATATTGTACAAACGCATTCTAGAGTCACCCCTGGTCCACGTTTATGGCGATATCCCGAAAAGGCGTCCACCCATACAACTAAAGCCCACTCCCTTTTAAAACACTTATTAACACCTTTCGTTTGATACCCATATTGTACAAACGCATTCTAGAGTCAACTATGGTCCACTTTTATAACGATATTCCGAAAAGGCGTCCACCTATAGAACTAAGGCCCACTCCCTTTTAAAATACTCATTGAAACCTTTCATTTGATACCCATATAGTACAAACAAATTCTAGAGTAACCCTGGTCCACCTTTATGGCGATATCTCGAAAAGGCGTCCACCTATATAACTTAGGCCCACTCCCTTTTAAAATTATCATTAACACATTTCTTTTGATACCCATATCGTACAATCAAATTCTAGAGCCAGGCCTGGTCCACCTTTATGGCGATATCCCTAAATGGCGTCCATCTATAGAACTATGGCCCACTTCTTCTTAAAATACTCTTTAATACCTTCCATTTGATACACATGTCATACAAACACATTCCAGGGTTACCCTAGGTTCTTTTTACAACATGGTGATTTTCCCTTACTTTGTCTCCACAGCTCTCAACTGAGTATGTAATGTTCAGTTACACCCGAACTTAGCCTTCCTTACTTGTTTCACTTTATGTCAAACCTCACTCAATAAAATTGCTTGTTTACATTTCCAGCTAAAGTATGCAAACTAGAGATCGACAAATTATCAACGGCACTATCGACGACACTATCGATATCATTAATGTAAAACAAACATTTTGTACTCTGTTTTATTTTATTTTTGGGTTTCATGAACACTTATTATGTACTTTAAAATTTAGACACATTGGCACAAAGAGTATTCATATTATTGTTAAAGAAAATATTCCATGATATCGATGGATTTCAACCAGAATTCATCGAAATTCAAGTATATCTCAAACCATTCTCAAGTTGAAGAACAACGTTTGAGAAAAAGTTGAGCGAATATTTAGCTTCAAATGATTAATAGTGCTGAATATCAAATTGAGAATTAATGTTTTCTCAAACATTTGAGAGAAAAGCATTTTCAAGTATATCTCAAATTACTCTCAAGTTGAAGATCTACGTTTGAGAAAAACTCGAGAAAATATTTTGTTTCAAATGATAAATAATGTTGAATATCAAACTGAGAATCAATGTTTTTCTCCAACATTTGAGTTTTTGCTTTCAGTGTTTGTTGGGGTATTTATTTTCATGTCATATCAGCTAGACATACATACATATTCATGCGTGTTATGGGCGAGCCGCAATGAAGGATTTTATATAAATGCGTTCAACGCGATATTATGCCTACCAGTAACATCGCCACAATCACGCAAGATGTTGTGTCGGTTTTGGCAATTGAAGTTTATTTCGCCTTACTCATTCACATACAAAATTTTGCGAAGCATTGTCATAAACATTATCATTATACAACAAAAAGTACTTGTTAACATATTTTGTATCCTATTTTTTTCTTAAAATGCAGTTTAACTGAGAAAAATGGTATAAAATTACCATCAAGTGGGACTTTTAATTTTACTTGTAAAGTGTGAAAGCACCTTTAGCCAAAGCAAATGTCGAATTCTTCTTCTTATGCTTTGCTTGCAACAAAAGTTGGAAGTTGGCTACTTTTTCATCTCGTTAAATGCATCTATATCAAAAAATCTATACGCGACGTGACTTTTAATGTTGTTAACCCTTCGATTAGCGGTGAATAAATTCAACAAATCTTAGCATTGTCGTTGGGCCAGACGAAATTTTACACTTTGAACTTTATCGATTTCGGAATTATTATAAAGCCACAATATGTTTGCATGAAGCTTATGGACTCCAAAAACACTCCGCAGAATTTATTCAAATTTGCAGAATAGCTTCACAGCAATTCAGAGGTGTTTCTATGAAGATTCTTTCCGCGAAGTGGACAAGGGACCGATTAATTCTAACAAATTATATTCACTGTTCGATTTGCCTGAAATTTGATACATACATACATAGGTAGCTCTTTGTCCAGATTAATATTTACGACAGTTTTTCGTGATGCCAAAGAAGTATAACTTCCTACGCATGTACATAAGTGCAAGCAACCATTTATACATTTTTTTTTGTTGATTTGACTGTTAAAACGGTTAATTCATAATCAACAATCTGTGCGAAGTTGATTCCAAAGCTTTGCGGGGAGTATAAAAATTGACAAATCTTACCAGGTTTTTTCTTTCAGATATGGCCATGGCAAACAGTTATCTTCGAAGCAATGTTTTTAAAATCTTCCTAGGTAAAATTCAATTTCTCTTAGACTTATGGCATTGAAAGTATTGAAGAAAGTTTTACGGACCTACCTCCTTTTTACAGCAGTATTCATCCTGGCAAATCCCTACTGAGGTGACAGTCTTATAAAATTTTCACTCGGTTGGTAATTTTTATTGGGTTAAAATTTCTGACATAGTAAACTGTTTCAAGCTGAACAGCTATTTAGTCTGCGTTTCCATTATGTCACATTGCTGACTCGAAGTCGATAAAGCAGTGCATATTCAGAACACGGGCAAATGTTTTGTGTTCTTTTATTGCACAACCCGTTTCATTATTTTTTAAGGTTTCACGCGCTGGGGCATTATTTATAGATGCGGCGCCAGTTGGCTAACGATAATAAATTGCAAATGAAATATGAATGCCAAATTTGTCTTACCCTAGGGAGATCGGTGTTTTCACTTATTGGTAAATGTAACTATCACTTTCTAGTCAAAACAGATAGCAAAAGCATTTGACGTTGAATAACAAACGATTTTCATTAATATGAGGAAGGTTGTAGGAAAATTTGATCAAGTGAGAGCCAAGCCTAATTGTGAAGTGGAATAATGATTCATTGTTTAGAACGATGCCAAATAGTTCGGGGTATCGAATTTAGCTACGACTTAGTATTAAAAAAAAAGCATATATCAGTCGTAAAGGCATACTCTAGATACTTAGAACTCGTCTTTGGAGGATGTATATAAGAATATCTTGATCTGATTAAATTATTCAAAAAGAACAGTATAGGTACTATGAACAGCTTTTGATTAACTGTTTGCCATACTTTCAAATATTCCTTTTCTAATTGTGGGCAGCGCCAAAATTTGATAAAATTGCAGTTGTTTGTAATAAAGTCAAACCCACATATCGATATTTGGTAATGAATTCACCTTTTTTTCAGTTTTTCGAAATTTTCGATTTCGAAAATGTGGGCGTGGTTATTTTTTTATTTCACCCATTTTCAATACTAACCTTTTCTGGCCCAGATAATCCAGTATATCGAATTTCGTTCAGGTTATTGTCCAAATGGACGGACGAGCATGGCTCAATCAAAATCTTTTTCAATGCTGATAATTTTGATATAAGAAACATATTTTTTATTTCTATGTCGATTCTTAAAGCCATTACACGCTGTGAATAAGGTTATGTCAAGCAAAAAAAAAAACATACTTGCTTGTGTAAATTTGCATAATACCAATCCTTAAATAACACTTCTATGAATGTACATATATACGGTAGCAGAGAATTCTTGCGAATTAATAATTTGAAATAGTTTGAATGAGCTCAAAAAGTAAAATTTTTTACAAAAGATGACAGAAATTAGGTAATGACTTTTTTCAAAGCGATTTTTTTTACATGCGTATCTATGTACATCTGTGTTTGGGTGTACAAAGTAACCCAACAAAAAATACGATTAGTCTAAGATGAATTCGAAATGAGACGCATAGGAATATGCGACTTTAGCCAGTTGCTCTTTATATCGGTTGGAGTGATCCCATTTGCTTGAACATGTGCTATAGAGGTACCATGAATGAGCCTGAACGGGTAGAGTCGGATGTGTCCTCTTTAGACCCCTACGGTAACTGTCGGTCAAATATTTTTCCTACTCTCCTTGTTACTCTTGCGGGTACTATTCAACAAGTGCTCTTTGTACTCCTTTGAATACTGTTCGACAAGTACTTTTTGTAACCGTAGGAAACTGTCGGACAGATCCTTTTTCTACTCCCTTTATACCCTTACGGGTATAGCTAAACGCGCTCCCAAGTATCCCTATGGATACTATACGAAACGTAATCTTTGTGCCACTACAGGTATAGTTTGACAGATCCTCTTCATACCCCTACGGACGTTGTCTAACAATTATCTTTTGTTCACTTATGGATACTATGGACAAGTCTTCTTTCTTATTGATTTTATCAATTTTTAAACTCCAATAAAATTTTTTAAAAATTTTTCGTATTGATATTTAAAAAATAAATTAAAACTAAATGAATCCTATGAAAACGGAACAGTCCTAGTATTTAGGGTGCGGTAAAGGGTTCCGCCTTTTTCTTACATAATTCTATTCAATTATATGTAATCTATTTTATTTTATCCATTTCGATGCCGTTTTTGAAGTTATAATTCTTCAGGTACGATATGAAAAAATTATGAGAGTGAAATTTTTAGATGTGACACAAAATTAACAGATTTTAATCCAAAATTAACAGGTTGAAAATGTAGTTCGTGTAGTTGTTCGCTGGGAACTGTCCGACGTTTTTGCTTTGAGTGGCACTTTCACATCACATTATGCGTCATATATATACATGTTGTATTTTTATACTCAGTTGAGCAGAGCTCACAGAGTATATTAAGTTTGATTGGATAACGGTTGGTTGTACAGGTATAAAGGAATCGAGATATATATATACTTCCATATATCAAAATCATCAGGATTGAAAAAAAATTTGATTGAGCCATGTCCGTCCGTCCGTCCGTCCGTTAACACGATAACTTGAGTAAATTTTGAGATATCTTGATGAAATTTGGTACGTAGGTTCCTGAGCACTCATCTCAGATCGCTATTTAAAATGAACGATATCGGACTATAACCACGCCCACTTTTTCGATATCGAAAATTTCGAAAAACAGAAAAAGTGCGATAATTCATCACCAAAGACAGATAAAGCGACGAAACTTCGTAGGTGGGTTGAACTTATGACGCAGAATAGAAAATTAGTAAAATTTTGGACAATGGGCGTGGCACCGCCCACTTTTAAAAGAAGGTAATTTAAAAGTTTTGCAAGCTGTAATTTGGCAGTCGTTGAAGATATCATGACGAAATTTGGCAGGAACGTTACTCCTATTACTATAAGTACGCTTAATAAAAATCAGCAAAATCGGAGAAGGACCACGCTCACTTTAAAAAAAAAATTTTTTTTAAAGTAAAATTTTAACAAAAAATTTAATATCTTTACAGTATATAAGTAAATTATGTCAACATTCAACTCCAGTAATGAAATGGTGCAACAAAATACAAAAATAAAAGAAATTTTCAAAATGGGCGTGGCTCCGCCCTTTTTCATTTAATTTGTCTAGGATACTTTTAATGCCATAATTCGAACAAAAATTTACCAATCCTTCTGAAATTTGGTAGGGGCATAGATTATATGACTTTAACTGTTGCCTGTGAAAATGGGCGAAATCGGTTGAAGCCACGCCCAGTTTTTATACACAGTCGTCCGTCTGTCCTTCCGCATGGCCCTTAACACGATAACTTGAGCAAAAATCGACATATCTTTACTGAACTTAGTTCACGTACTTATCCCAACTCACTTTATCTTGGTGTAAAAAATGAACGAAATCCGACTATGACGAACCGAAAATTACGAAATATGAAAAAAATGCCATAATTCTATACCAGATACGAAAAAAGGGATGAAACATGGTAGTTGGATTGGTTTATTGACGCAAAAAACAACTTTAGAAAAAACTTTGTAAAATAGGTGTGAAACCTACCATATTAAGTAGAAGAAAATGAAAAAGTTCTGCATAGCGAAATAAAAACCCTTGAAATCTTGGCAGGTATTACATATATAAATAAATTAGCGGTATCCAACAGATGTTGTTCTGGGTCACCCTGGTCCACATTTTGGTCGATATCTGGAAAACGCCTTCACATATACAACTACCACCACTCCCTTTTAAAACCCTCATCAATACCTTTAATTTGACACCCAAATCGTACAAACAAATTCTAGTGTCACCGCTGGTCCACCTTTATGGCTATATCTCGAAACGGCGTCCACCTATGGAACTAAGGATCACTCCCTTTAAAATACTCATTAAAACCTTTCTTTTGATACCCATATTGTACAAACAAATTCTAGGGTCACCCCTGGTACACCTTTATGGCGATATCTCGAAACGGCGTCCACCTATGGAACTAAGGATTACTCCGTTTTAAAATATTCATTAATACCTTTAATTTGATACCCATATCGTACAAACAAATTCTAGGGTCACACCTGGTCCACCTTTATGGCGATGTCCGTAAATGGCGTCCACCTATAGAACTATGGCCCACTCCCTCATAAAATACTCTTTACTGCCTTTCATTTGATAGACATGTCATACAAACACATTCCAGGTTTTCCCTCGGTTCATTTTCCTACATGGTTATTTTCCCTTATGTTGTCACCATAGCTCTCAACTGAGTATGTAATGTTCGGTTACACCCGAACTTAACCTTCCTTACTTGTTTTTTTTTTTGTTTTTTTTTTTTACTCGAATGATGAAAAAATAGAGCATTCGCTAGCTTCAATAAACTTCAGAGGTGCATTTATAAGTAAGTGTGGATGTATGTATGTCGCCAAGTTAATGCAGCATATATGGCTAAGAATGCATACAGCTCTTCAAAAATACACTTTTGTTGAAAATTTCGCTAAAATTCTTAAACAGAAGTGCTAATTTTTGGTAAGTTTGTATGAATGTATACTCATGTTTGTTCACTTAAGAGATTTATACTGATATATAAAGCAGGATATACAAAATTTGTACGCAACTTATGGGTTCCGAAACCTCTCAAATTCGCAGTATAGCTTCGGAGCAACTTGGAGGGTGTTCTTGTAAAGTTTCCTTCCGAAAAGTGGACCAGGGACCAATCTATTCGAACAAATTTTATTCACGGTTCGATTTGTCTGAAGCATAACTTATCATGTACACGCATGAAGAAAGTTTTTCTAAGCGGGATCGCTCCTTGGCAGTGATTTTCCAAACACTCCGAGTGTATTTCTGTCATGAAAAAGCTTCTCAGTGCACCAATTTGTTTCTATTGTTTCTTAAATTGGCCCCATAAATTTCAAACTGACTAATTCCAATTGTACTCAAAATGGACTAGTGGATTCAGAGATTAAAAGCACGATTTTTTGCAGGAATTGTATAAATGTATGTGTGAATGAATGAATGGGAAACTTTCAAGCACGTGGTATATTAATGCTTTTGTATTTTAAAAATATAATACCAGTGTAAATCGAAAATGTAAAACTCTCTTCTGTCTACTTTTTTTATTCAAGAACTGTTTGAAATGTAACTGAAGTGTAAGAAAAATCTTTGCATAGTTAAAGTTAAAAAAAAAAAACAGCGCGGAAATGAATTGAAAAGCAAGGAAATGCGTAGAATGTAGGCGTGTATGTGAGCAAGTTTTTAATAGTGAAGCGTGCGTGAAATCAACTTCAAGCTTTAACAAAAAGGAAATGGAACAGGCAAGCAACAATTGCCATATCAATTTTACACACACAAGTTCATGCATATCGACCTACATATATATGTGACTTCATGGTATCCTATAAATTCGGAGTTCATAGCAAAAACGATAAGCTGACTAGTTAGTGCCTAGTCTAATTGCTTCTTTTGACTACTCACCTCCTTATGTGCAATAACATATCAAATTGGCGCAGAAGTACTTAGGAAGCATATGCAAATCATCACTTATTGGCGCGTAACCACCTAACAAGTAATATTATGTAACAGTATCCAGCTGAAAGTTGATCATGAGTAGCTGGAACATCTCTTGGTTCTGATATGGGTGGTACTAAGGCAGGCACACTAAGGTAGAAAAAAAAGAAGTTCTGCTTTTTAAATTAACTAGAGCTGTGGGGTTAAAGTTAAGCCGCAAGAGAATATATTTTACGGAAAAAAATTTCTTTCGGACTTTTAAGAAGAGCTTCGTTGGATTCTTATTGGTAGCAACCGATACAGGTAAGTATTGTTTTATTATCGGCTACCACACCACACTGAAGATCCTGGATTCACGCTAAGCAACATTTAGAAACAAGTTTTTTTCAATTAGAAGAAAGTTTTTCTAAGCGGGGTCGCTCCCTGGCAGTGATTTGCCAAACACTCCGAGTGTATTTCTGCCATGAAAAATCTTTTCAGTGAAGACTCATCTGCCTTACAGAACATAGAACCTGTATCTAAGTCCCGTCCATCCAGTTTGTAGGAAAAATTAAAAGTAGTACGACACGAATTGGAAGAGAGGCTCAGGCTAAAATCTTTTCGGATGCTATCGCGCCTTATTTATTATAGTCGCGTTATTGGTTTGTTATCGGCTTCTATTCGCCGAATCATTGAGTACTTTTTGGTTTGTTATGTTATATTTAAGTTTTTTTAGTATCTGTTCCATAGCAAACCAATAAGCGGCCGTTAAGAACAAATTGGTAATACTCTGATAGGAAATCAAAAATCCGATAGCGAGTTGATAATTTTTTGATAACAAGTCAATAACTTTTCGATAACAAAACGGTCTATACGTATTACAAAGCAGTAATACTCCGAAAACAAATCAAGGCTTTCAGATAACTTAATGATAATTTTTCCATAATTAATGTTGTTAGCAAATCGATTACTTTTCCATAAATTTCTGTTAAAAGGTCGATAACAAATAAAAAAGTCGATAAAAAATTGGTAACACCCTGATAAGAAATCGAAAACTTTTTGTTAACAAATCTATAACTTTTCCATAAGATTTTGATAAAAAATCAAGAAACGATGGATACCAAAGTTGTAACATTCCGATAATAAATCAGTAACCTTGCGATAGCAAATAGATAACTTTATACCTTGCCTTGATGTGGTGTCCGATTTCGCTCATATCAACCTTACCACGTGCTACAGTGTACTGACTATACTTCAATACGTTTACATTCTGTATTCTCCCATATAGCACACCACTGTCCAAGTAACGTCCTTTATTCAAAGAGCAAAGCTGTTTACACATCAATACTGGCGATTTAAAACTCTGCTACTCTGGTTAAAATAGTTTATGTGAATGGCTGATGCTGTCCTGATCCCGAAAGTAGTACTATGGACAGGAACACCCTCCGTTGGAAACATTAAGTGGAAGAGAACTTCGTCAGCGTGTCTACCTGCAGTAAGTTTTGCATTCACTGGTTGGTGGTAGGGAAAGCTTGTCGTAAAAGACATCCCAAATTACAAAACTTTAACCACAGGAAGAATTGCCAAAGGGTCACAGTATTTAAAAAACTGTCCCTGCCGCATCTGTGAAGGTTTCTACCTCTCTCTGCCGCCATATACGGGGCGACCGGCATTAGGTAGATACGCTAACCGCATCTTGCATTGTATATAATGTAGGAGATTTAATTCCACGAAACCATTACTCCAAATCATTTTTCTTTTAAATGGTTCGTCGTGGCACACTTTTAAACTACTCCTTTATGACACGATAATGTCACATAGTCTAATGATTTTTTTGTAGGTATATGCATTATTAGCAAAAGTATACGAGCTAAATTAATATATGTAAACTTTTTTGCATTATAAAATGTATGTATTGTGTATGTATATTAGAAGTCGGTTTTTATACCTTTCATGAACATGAAATGGTATATTAACTTTGGTCCGATGTTTGTAACGTTGAGAAATATAGAAGATAGACTCACCATTAAGTATACCGAAATGATCAGGGCGACGAACTGAGTTGATATAGCCATGTCCGTCCGTCTGTCTTTTTGAACGCAAACTAGTCCCTCAAATTTTGAGATATCTCAATAAAATTTGGCACAAGGATGTATTTTTGTATTATATTAGACATTTGTCAGATCTGGTAGGATCGGACCACTATAACATATATCTCCCATAAAACTGATCGTTCAGATAAGACGATTTTGGCCATTCCTGCCGCAATTTAAAATGTATAAACGTGAAACTCGGTGATATATATTCTAACATATCATAGAAGATATCTTAAAAAAATCACCTTTATCAAAGCTATATATATAATATATCCCATACAACCGATCTTTCAGATAGAAAATTTTTTAGCCATTTCTCTCTTAATTTAAAATATAACAAGTAAGGAAGGTTAAGTCGGGTGTAACCGAACATTACATACTCAGTTGAGAGCTATGGTGACAGCATAAGGGAAAATAACTATGTAGGAAAATGAATCGAGGGAAACCCTGGAATGTGCTTCTATGACATGTGTATCAAATGAAAGGCATTAAATAGTATTTTATGAGGGAGTGGGCCATAGTTCTATAGGTGGATGCCATTTAGGGATATAGCCATAAACGTGGACCAGGGGTGACTCTAGAATGTGTTTGTACGATATGGGTATCAAATGAAAGGTGTTAATGAGTATTTTAAAAGGGAGTAATGCTTAGTTCCATAGGTGGACGCCGTTGCGAGATATCGCCACAAAGGTGGACCAGGGGCGACCCTAGAATTTGTTTGTACAATATGGGCATCAAACGAATGGTGTTAATGAGTATTTTAAAAGAGAGTGGGCCTTAGTTTTATAGGTGGATGCCGTTTCGAAAAATCGCCATAAAGGTGGCCCAGGGGTGACTCTAGAATGTGTTTGTACGATATGGGTATCAAATTAAAGGTATTAATGAGGGTTTTAAAAGGGAGTGGTGGTTGTTGTATAGGTGGTCGCCTTTTCGAGATATCGCCATAAAGGTGGACCAGGGGTGACTCTAGAATGCGTTTGTACGATATGGGTATCAAATGAAAGGTGTTAATGAGAATTTTAAAAGGGAGTAATCCTTAGTTCCATAGGTGGACGCCGTTTCGAGATATCGCCATAAAGGTGGACCAGGGGTGACCCTAGAATTTGTTTGCACAATATGGGCATCAAACGAAAGGTGTTAATGAGTATTTTAAAAGGGAGTCGGCCTTAGTTCTATAAGTGGACGCCGTTTCGAAATATCGCCATAAAGGTGGACCAGGGGTGACTCTAGAATGGGTTTGTACGATATGGGTATCAAATGAAAGGTGTCAATGAGTATTTTAAAAGGCAGTAATCCTTAGTTCCATAGGTGGACGCCGTTTCGAGATATCGCAATAAAAGTGGGCCAGGGGTAACTCTAGAATTCGTTTGTGCAATATGGGTATCAAACGAAAGGAGTTAATGAGTATTTTAAAAGCACTCCCTTAGTTCTATAGGTGGATGCCTTTTAGAGCTATCGCAATAAAGGTGGACCAGGGGTGACTCTAGACTTTGTTTGCACGATATGGGTATCAAATGAAAGGTGTTAATGCGTATTTTTAAAAGGGAGTGGGCCTTAGTTCTATAGATGGACGCCTTTTCGAGATATCGCCATAAAGGTGGACCAGGGGTGACTCTAGAATGAGTTTGTACGATATGGGTATCAAATTAAAGGTATTAATGAGAGTTTTAAAAGGGAGTGGTGGTAGTTGTATATGTGAAAGCGTTTTCCAGATATCGACCAAAATGTGGACCAGGGTGACCCAGAACATCATCTGCTGGATACTGCTAATTTTTTTATATATGTAATACCTGCCAAGATCTTATGTGTTTTTTATTTCGCCCTGCAGAACTTTTTCATTTTCTTCTACTTAATATGGTAGGTGTCACAACTATTTTATAAAGTTTTTTCTAAAGTTATATTTCGCGTCAATAAAACAATCCAATTACCTTACCATGTTTCATCCCTTTTTTCGTATTTGGTATAGAATTATGGCATTTTTTTCATTTTTCGTAATTTTCGATATCGAAAAAGTGGGCGTGGTCATAGTCGGATATCGTTCATTTTTCATACCAAGATAAAGTGAGTTCAAGTAAGCACGTGAACTAAGTTCATTAAAGATATGTCGATTTTTGCTCAAGTTATCGGGTTAACGGCCATGCGGAAGGACAGACGGACGACTGTGTATAAAAACTGGGCGTGGCATCAACCGATTTCGCCCATTTTCACAGAAAGTAGTTAACGTCATAAAATCTATGCCCCTACCAAATTTCAAACGGATTGGTTAATTTTTGTTCGACTTATGGCGTTAAAAGTATCCTAGACAAATTAAATGAAAAAGGGCGGAGCCACGCCCATTTTGAAATTTGCTTTTATTTTTGTATTGTGTTACACCATATCATTACTGGAGTTGAATGTTGACAAAATTTACTTATATACTGTAAAGATATATAAATTTTTTGTTAAAATTTTACTTAAAAAATTTTTTTTTTTAAAGTGGGCGTGGTCCTTCTCCGATTTTGCTAATTTTTATTAGTCGTACATATAGTAATAGGAGTAACGTTCCTGCCAAATTTCATAATGATATCTTCAACGACTGCCAAATTACAGCTTGCAAAATTTTAAATTACCTTCTTTTAAAAGTGGGCGGTGCCATGCCCATTATCCAAAATTTAACTAGTTTTCTATTCCGCGTCATAAGTTCAACTCACCTACCAAGTCTCATCGCTTTATCCGTCTTTGGTAATGAATTATCGCACTTTTTCGGTTTTTCGAAATTTTCGATATCGAAAAAGCGGGCGTGGTTATAGTCCGATATCGTTCATTTTAAATAGCGATCTGAGATGAGTGCTCAGGAACCTATATACCAAATTTCATCAAGATACCTTAAAATTTACTCAAGTTATCGTGTTAACGGACGGACGGACGGACATGGCTCAATCAAATTTTTTTTCGATCTTGATTATTTTGATATATGGAAGTCTATATCTATCTCGATTCCTTTATATATGTACAACCAACCGTTATCCAATCAAACTTAATATACTCTGTGAGCTCTGCTCAACTGAGTATAAAAACGTTAAACTCGGTGATATTTATTCTAATATATCATAGAAGATTTCCTGAAAAAATCAATTTGATCGGAGCTATATGTATATAGTATCTACCTATCCCATACAACCGATCGTTCAGATAGAAAGATTTTTGGCCATTTCTCCCTTAGTTTCAAACATAAAAACGTTAAACTCGGTGATATATATCCTAAGATATCATAGAAGACATTTTGAAAAAATCACCTTGATCAAAGCTATATATAGTGTATATCCCATACAACCGATCGTTCAGATAGAAAGATTTTTGGCAATTTCTCCCTTAATTTAAAATATAAAAACGTTTAACTCGGTGATATTTATTCTAATATATCATAGACGATTTCATGAAAAAATCATTTCAATCGGAGCTATATATAATATATATCCCATACAACCGATCGCTCAGATAGACAAATTTTTAGCCATTTCTCCCTCAATTTAAAATATATAAACGTTAAACTTGGTGATATTTATTCTAATATATCATAGAAGATTTCCTGAAAAAATCACTTTGATCGGAGCTATATGTATATAGTATCTACCTATACCATACAACCGATCGTTCAGATAGAAAGATTTTTGGCAATTTCTCCCTTAATTTAAAATATACAAACGTTAAACTCGGTGATATTTGTTCTAATATATCATAGAAGATTTCCTGAAAAAATCACTTTGATAGGAGCTATATGTATATATTATCTACCTATCCCATACAACCGATCGTTCAGATAGAAAGATTTTTGGCCATTTCTCCCTTAGTTTCCATCATAAAAATGTTAAACTCGGTGATATATATTCTAAGATATCATAGAAGACATTTTGAAAAAATCACCTTGATCAAAGCTATATATAGTGTATATCCCATACAACCGATCGTTCAGATAGAAAGATTTTTGGCAATTTCTCCCTTAATTTAAAATATAAAAACGTTAAACTCGGTGATATTTATTCTCATATATCATAGAAGATTTCATAAAAAAATCATTTCGATCGGAGCTATATGTAATATATATCCCATACAACCGATCGTTCAGAAAGAACAATTTTTAGCCATTTCTCCCTTAATTTCCAATATATAAACGTTAAACTTGGTGATATTTATTCTAATATATCATAGAAGATTTCCTAAAAATTTCACTTTGATCGGAGCTATATGTATATAGTATCTACTTATCCCATACAACCGATCGTTCAGATAGAAAGATTTTTGGCCATTTCTCCCTTAGTTTCCAACAAAAAAACGTTAAACTCGGTGATATATATTGTCACATATCATAGAAGATATTTTGAAAAAATCACCTTGATCAAAGCTATATATAGTGTATATTCCATACAACCGATCGTTCAGATAGAAAGATTTTTGGCAATTTCTCCCTTAATTTCCAATATAAAAACGTTAAACTTGGTGATATTTATTCTAATATATCATAGAAGATTTCATGAAAAAATCATTTCCATCGGATCTATATATAATATATATCCCATACAACCGATCGTTCAGATAAGGGGGTTTTTTTCGTTTTTTATTTTATATTTATCTTAAAAATCGTTTAGGTATGTACATCTGTTTACTGTATATTTCTTATCTTATACATCCGATTATTTGGAGATTACGAACGGGATAAGATTATCGTTCAGACCCATTCATCAATTGTATGAAGTCTTCGGCACAGTCCCGTCCTTACTTGATTTTTTTTAGATATAAGTACATAAATTTAATTAAAAAATTAAAACGGGAAGAAAAGAAAATATAGGAAAATAAATATGATAACAAACTTATGCTTGATTTGTCAACATTTAAAACTCGTATTTAGCATGGTATAAATATTACCAGGTAAAACCATTTATCCTTCTTGGCGGTCATAATGGTTTTTTGATTAAAAAAAAAAAATTTAAATGACTCTCTTAAACTTTGTGGAAATACCAAACCAAAGTAAACAAAAAAATTGTTGGTTTGACTTTTTCATTTTTTTTAATGCCAAAAAAATAATATGCTTATGAAATAAGTGAAAAAATATTTCGAAAAGTTTTGAAATCGGTTTTTATGTATATGGCAAAAAAATGAATTACCAATATAAGGCATGCTTCAACACGTGCTATTTTTGCAAAGGGACAAAAGAAAACCACCTCTACTGATTTTTCATTCATCCTTCTTCAATTGGTTGATACGTCTTTAACCCTTAAATATGCTGAAACTTCACATTATAAGAGATCACCAGTCTCAAGTGTCCTCGCTACTGCGAAAAAAAAATGATTTTGAAGATATTCTTTGATTTGTTTTGATTTGTTTGTCCTTTTCCTCGCGGTTGGAAGATACATTTTTTAATTGGCACTTAATCGTTTAGGAGATGTTGGTCGTTGCGTAACAAGTCACTCCAGCTAACCCTGTTTCGCTATAACTGACGCCAACAGTTTTCCCCCAACTGCTTCTCCAAAACCAGTGGAGATCTTCCCATAACTTGCCCATGCCAGCAAAAACGCTGTAGCTCTTCGCAGCTTAGCCAAACATCATCGTCCAGTTGGAGTATTATAGTTCGTGGAGGCTGAATTTACCGGCTGAACGGTGAGAGTCTGCCGCCGTGATGTAGAGCTAATGTGTTGACCAATCCATCAAAAATATTTAAGAAAATTTGTATAAATGGTATTGATTGTTGTTAAATTTTTGGGTCGGCACAAAACATATATTTAGGTGAGCCAGTTCGTAGAAAAACGAATACATGATAAGTAGCCGTCGAATTAGCTGGAAAGCTAGACCTTAATCTCCTCAAATATATATCACACCAAATTGTTATTATTAGTAGATATGTATCTCTTCCGTACACATTGGCGGTAAGTCGGGATTTTCTTCTAGTCGCGCAGACGCCTACACATTTCTAAACAATTTGTTGAAGAAAATTCCTGCATGAGGATCGTGGCCTGATGCTTCTTTTGCGGGAAACCACAATACAATTCTTGAATTGAAAATGCTAGAATGCAGTTGACCGCTGAGGTTTCTTATTTTCTGGTTTTTCCACCAATAAAAAATTCGGTTTTGGATAAAATATCATAATATTAATGTTAGAACGCAAAAATATATGATAATACTATACGACAGCATGACACTGGTAATACGCGTCCAAAAATACCGACAGAAGTGTCAAAAGACTACTATTGACCTCGACAACAATAATCCGAAGACGGAAAATAAAAATTTTAGATCGTTCAAAAGATATTAACAAAAAACCGAAAAATGACCCCGGAGTGCTCAGAAACCGAGGGCGGGATCCACAGTATTTTTGCGCAGAACACCTTTCTGCATTGGCGGCCTTTTGCCGCGCTTATAAAAAATTACCTTGGGTGGGTCCATCATCGGTTTTGAGACCAAAACTATATCCGCGGAAAACACTTATGTCCACAATTTTTTTTGTGGGTACAACAAAATTATCAAAATTACAACAACCACATGAAAATGCGTCTTTTGATGCCGCTCTTGATATTTTTGGATGTTTATTAAGAGTGTCATGCTGTCGTACAGAATTACCAAATATATTAGAGTTTGTTATATTTATACCTTCATGAACATGAAATGGTATATTAATTTTGGTCCGATGTTTGTAACGTTGAGAAATATAGAAGATAGACTCACCATTAATTATACCGAATTGATCAGGGCGACGAACTGTGTTGATATAGCCATGTCCGTCTGTGCGTCCGTCTGTCTGTTTGAACGCAAACTATACCCTCAAATTTTGAGGTATCTCAATGAAATTTGGCACAAGGATGTATTTTTGTATTATATTAGATATTTGTCGGATCCAGAAGGAACGGACCACTATAACATATATCTCCCATACAACCGATCGTTCAGACAAGACGATTTTCAGCATCATAGAAGATATACTGAAAAAATCATTTTGATCGAAGCTATATATAGTTATATCCCATACAACCCATCGTTCAGATAAGGGGGATTTTTGCCATTTTTTTATATTTATCTTAAAATCGTTTAAGTATGTACATCTTTTCACTATATATTTCTAATCTTATACAGCGAATTATTTGGAGATTACGATTGGGATAAGATTATTGTTCAGCCCCATTCATGAAAGGTATGAAGTCTTCGGCACAGCCGAAGACAGTCCCGTCCTTACTTGTTTTGTTATGAAAACAACACCAAAATAAAAAAATAAAAATGTGAGAGCAGTGAGAAATTTAAAATTTTTTTAAACGTCATTTTGGCTCTCACCGGTTTTACCTTGTAATATTTATACCATGATATTTAGTATCACCCTCATAATCAAAAGCATCCCGAAATACCCAGCGGGAAAAAAATCTGTGTCAAGTTAACTAAAGTTGGAAGCTGTTTCTTCTCCCAGCTCTTCTGATCTGAATACTAATTGCTTCTTGGTACATGCCGCATGACAAGGACGCTCCACCGGAAGAGGTCCGAGCCTGGAGATCTGCTAACATTGTGATGGGATGTGATGCCAATTCAAGGCACTACCTATGGGGAAGTAAGGAAATCAAAACTCGGGGTGAGTCGCTTTTCGATTTTATTATTAATACTGTCCTATTAGTATGCAATCGGGGAAATACACCCACCTTTGTATTTCAAACCACGGACACATTCAACGTTGGATGCCACACTACTAAGTGATAACAGCAATATTCGGGTCGATAGCTGGAGTGTATCGGATGGTCAGTCGTTTTCTGACCACAAGAGGATACTATTCAATTTCTGCCTTAATGTGGAAATTCCTACTCCCTATCGTAATCCAAAGAGGACCAATTGGCGAAGGTTCGTCAAAGTGGAAGGAAATAAGCTAGGTAGGCATTCCGCACAGGAAATTTTATCAGTGGAGGGCCTTGATGCTAACACTAGAAAGCTGGAGAAGGCCATAGGGTCTGCCCTCCGTATAGCATGCCCAACTAGATTTGGTAAAATTGTATACCACCACGGGTGGAATTCCAACCGTTTTACTCTCAGGAAAGAGACTCGCAAATTATTCAACCTGGGCCGGTTAAATGGAAACTGGGAACCGTATAAAGATAGCCTCAGGTGCTACAAAAGCTATTCAGAAGGCAAAGACGGAATGCTTGAAATAATCTTCTATCGAGCCTACTAAAGAATCTTCGAGAATTGGTAAAATTCTCTAGAAGGAAAAATCCGGCCCATCCTTCCTGAGGAAAGAAGACAGGGACAGGGAATTCCGCAGAAACAGTGTGAAAGATTTAAATTTACTACCACCGACCAGATCTTTACGATGTGCCAGGTTTTGAAGAAGGCTCACTATAAGAGAATCGACACTCAGCTTCATTTAACGACTTCAAATTAGCATTTAAAATGTAAGGCGCTATAGCCTCCGAAGCTGCCAAATTACTCTAGCGTTTTCCAAGCGGACATATTAGCCGTAACCAAAGCAGTAGAACCACTGGAAGAGAATGCCTAAACTGCAACCGTGTTAACGTTTGTATTGACAGTAAAGCAGAAATAAAGGCAATAATCTTACATAGCATAGCATCTAAATGTGTCTTAGAGTGTAAGCAGTCTCTGGAGAGAATCGGGACAGGGAGAAGCATATATCAATATTGGGTACCAGGGCATATGGGAATAGATGGGAATTAAAAAGCAGATGAACGTGCTAAAAGGGCGCATATCTAGAATCTTCCTCAGTTGACGTCCCAATTAATCTAGACGAGATTAGGATAAGGCGCATCCCCATGATCGACCAAGTGGGAAAGGCGTGGGTTTAAGCGCGGAGCTCTAAAGTGTCGAAGATTATGTGTAGGTCTTACAATCTTAGACTAGCGAAGTTGCTTCTATTAATAAAAAGAGAGGACTGTAGAGCCATGACGTGTATTCTGACTAAACTCTGCGTTCTGGCGTCATATGCCTTTAAATAAGGCTTGGTCAGTGATAGCAGTTGTTGGAAGTGCGGGTTGGAGCTGGAAACGATCGACCATGTTTTGTACTCCTTTCCTTCCGCTTGCCAGGCTAAGACTCCAGCCATTAGGGGTGATACAGCTGTCAGAGCTAGAAGCTGCAAGTGGCTTAAGTCCTAGAAAGCTTCTTTTATTTGCCAAAAGGACGGAGTTATTTTATAAAATAGGTCCTGGCTTTTGATAGGGTTTTGCAATTTGGTCTTTAAAAAAACTTCTGGTAACACTAGGGACTCACTCCGTCTATGTGAGGTCCTCACGGACCGGCCAGCTCAACCTACCTACCTAGGCTCCGAAGAGTGTTAGACCCATCTTGCCTTCCAATTTCCGTCGTGCTCCCTTTAATTTTTTCCTACAAATTGTCGACACAGAACGCCATACGCAAGGGAGATGAGTTTTCACAGAGAAGCTTTTTCATGGCAGCAGTACGCTCGTAGTTTACCAAATCACTATCGAGTGTCGACCTCGTTTAGATAAGCTTTCTTCTAATTCAAACAAACTTTTTCTATAATTTCGATGCTGCTTTGCCCGGGGCTGGAACCCAGGATCTGCTGGTTAGTATGTGGAGGACGCTTCCACCATACAACGGCGGGCGCCAATCAAGTCAGCATTTGACAGCGCGAAAAAACTTGCATGTTTTGCTTCTGTGTTTGTGAGGCTTCAGAAGTTTTCTCTAACCTAATGCTGAAGATGATAATGTTAGGGGCAGGACTTAACTTAATTATAATGATATCATTGGCTTGAAACCCGGGTTCTCTGGATTAGGTAAAGTGAAAAAAAAAATTACGTTTACGTACTTGCTGTCATCCAAGGGAGAATTGGAAAATTGATATCCTCGCCACTATTCACAGATAAGCATTCGAGACTGTGAAGGACATCGTCTTTCTGGAACCAGTACGAACAGCGGATACAATGTTAGCTTCGCAATCAAATGAAGAATATCTATTGCCAACAATTGAAAATTAAAGTCCTCTCTTGACGAGCAATACTCGCGCTCTACAAAACATGGTGAACGGCTGTCGACTTGTCCCGATATACAGCTTTGAAGATGAGATAACTTTTGAAGAGTTCCGGAGAAAAGTTCACCGGAAGATTTATGGTCCTATCCGTAATACCGACGGCAGGTGTCGAAGGAAGTATAGTGATGAACTGTATGCGCTTTATGCAGGTATGAAAATAGTGCTCGAAACAAAGCCCAATGGCTTTTTGGCATTTTTCAGTCCTAGCTTTCTCAAACCTGTCCCAGCTCAGTCCAGTTAGGGTACAAATTGAATTTTAGTTTGTTATTAAAATAAATGGTTAAAAGATATTGATAGTTTGTCTGAAATCATTCACTACATACACGGGTGATTTCGAAGTCCCATCCGTCACTTTTAGAAATATTTATTTCTTAGCTTCCTAACAAATGAGTATTTCCTTTGAAGTGATAAGTTCTCAAAACTTCTATTAGAGGCGAACACAAATGTCCCACCCGTCACTATGAAATGCTTTTTTCAAGGACATTTTTTTCTTCTTCTACTTTACAGCACACTTCATTACCGTAAGTTTTCTTCGTTAAGAACTTTCTCATATACAACTTTCCAAATTAAGGTCCTTAAAATTCTTTGAAAAACAATTACTTTAGTCATTTACGCTAAGTTTAAAATTCAAATAAAGTTTCAAATCCAAATCTATCTTATAAAGGTTAAGCTAATTTTAGATACATAAGTCAAATGCGCAACACAAAAACTTAAGCCCACAAATCAATTGAGGTAGATTGTGGCAAATGTTTAATAAGACTCTGTAAGCTTATGCTTGTGAGCTTTTGTTTTGCGAATTGAATATGCATGAAAAAAAATTATAATACACCAAAAGTAATATTTTGCTTTACTTATCAAACCGTTGACTACCAAAAATTTCACAAAAGCAAAATTACGAATTTCATAATTTCCACTTTGCCAAAATGTGCGCTACATGCAATATTGCAACTTTGCGGAATGCCTGCAGTATAACCGCGAACTCAATTTCTGTTTAATTGCAAGCAACCAGAGTGAAAATTTTGTGAACATACATATGTACGTATTTTCAACTCTAATGCACTTATATATATGTGTGTATGCGTGTACATTCATACTCATAGATATTTGTATATCATAGATATTTGTATTGCAAGTTGGGGTGGTAGTCAAATGCGGTAACAGATGGTAATGCCGCTGTTAGGGAACAGCAGGCCGTATACGCAACATTTTATATACAAATACCTGTTCGCACGCATAAGCGTATACAAGAGGGTGAATCAATTGCTTGTAGACCCAATAACAACTATGAAAACAAGGGGACTCTAGAATGCGTTTGTACAATATGGGTATCAAACGAAAGGCGTTAATGAGTATTTCAAAAGGGCGTACCGCTAATTTATTTATATATGTAATACCACGAACAGTATTCCTTTCAAGATTCCAAGGGCTTTTGATTTCGCCCTGCAAAACTTTTTCATTTTCTTCTACTTAATATGGTAGGTGTCACACCCATTTTACAAAGTTTTTTTCTAAAGTTATATTTTGCGTCAATAGGCCAATAAAATTACCATGTTTCATCCCTTTTTTCGTATTTGGTATATAATTATGGCATTTTTTTCATTTTTCGTAATTTTCGATATCAAAAAAGTGGGCGTGGTCATAGTCGGATTTCTGCCATTTTTTACACCAATACAAAGTGAGTTCAGATAAGTACGTGAACTGAGTTTAGTAAAGATATATCGATTTTTGCTCAAGTTATCGTGTTAACGGCCGAGCGGAAGGACAGTCGGTCGACTCTGTATAAAAACTGGGCGTGGCTTCAACCAATTTCGCCCTTTTTAACAGAAAACAGTTATCGTCCTAGAATCTAAGCCTCTACCAAATTTCACAAGGATTGGTAAATTTTTGTTCGACTTATGGCATTAAAAGTATCCTAGACAAATTAAATGAAAAAGGCCGGAGCCACGCCCATTTTCAAATTTTCTTTAATTTTTGCATTTTGTTGCACCATGTCATTACTGGAGTTAAATGTTGGCATAATTTACTTATATACTGTAAAGATATTTAATTTTTATACTGAGTTGAACAGAGCTCACAGAGTATATTAACTTTGATTGGATAACGGTTGGTTGTACAGGTATAAAGGAATCGAGATAGATATAGACTTCCATATATCAAAATCATCAGTATCGAAAAAAAATTCGACTGAGCCATGTCCGTCCGTCCGTCCGTCCATTAACACGATAACTTGAGTAAATTTCGAGGTATCTTGATGAAATTTGGTATGTAGGTTCCTGGGCACTCATCTAAAATGAACGATAGCGGGCA
Source organism: Eurosta solidaginis (assembly GCF_040869045.1). Lineage (NCBI taxonomy): Eukaryota > Metazoa > Arthropoda > Insecta > Diptera > Tephritidae > Eurosta > Eurosta solidaginis. Next base: position 29,573,413 of record NC_090319.1, read on the forward strand.
ATAACCACGCCCACTTTTTCGATATCGAAAATTTCGAAAAATTGAAAAAGTGCGATAATTCATTACCAAATATGGATTAAGCGATGAAACTTGGTAGGTGAGTTGAACTTATTACGCAGAATAGAAAACTAGTAAAATTTTGGACAATGGGCGTGGCACCGCCCACTTTTAAAAGATGGTAATTTAGAAGTTTTGAAAGCTGTAATTTCGCATTCGTTGAAGATATCATGATGAAATTTGGCAGGAACGTTACCCTTACTACTATATATCTGCACAATAAAAATTAGCAAAATCGGAGACCGACCACGCCCACTTTTTAAAAAAATTTTTTTTTTTAAATTCAAATTTTAAAAGAAGTTAATATCTTTACAGTATATAAGTAAATTATGTCAAAATTCAACTCCAGTAATGATATTGTGCAACAAAATACAAAAATAAAAGAAAATTTCAAAATGGGCGTGGCTCCGCCCTTTTTAATTTAATTTGTCTAGGATACTTTTAATGCCATAAGTCGAACAAAAATTTACCAATCCTTGTCAAATTTGGTAGAGCCTTAGGTTCTAGGACGATAACCATTTTCTGTGAAAAAGGGCGAAATCGGTTGAAGCCACGCCCAGTTTTTATACACAGTCGACCGTCTGTCCTTCCGCTTGGCCGTTAACACGATAACTTGAGCACAAATCGATATATCTTTACTAAACTCAGTTCACGTACTTATCTGAACTCACTTTGTATTGGTGTAAAAAATGACAGAAATCCGACTATGGCCACGCCCACTTTTTTGATATCGAAAATTACGAAAAATGAAAAAAATGCCATAATTATATACCAAATACGAAAAAAGGGATGAAACATGGTAATTGTATTGGTCTATTGACGCAAAATATAACTTTAGAAAAAAACTTGATAAAATGGGTGTGACACCTACCATATTAAGTAAAAGAAAATGAAAAAGTTTTGCAGGGCGAAATCAAAAGCCCTTGGAATCTTGGAAGGAATACAGTTCGTGGTATTACATATATAAATAAATTAGCGGTACCCGAAAGATGATGTTCTGGATCACACTGGTCCACATTTTGGTCGATATCGCGAAAACGCCTTCACATATACAACTAAGGGCCACTCCCTTATAAAACCCTCATTAATACCTTCAATTTGATACCCATATCGTACAAACACATTCTAGAGTCACCCCTGGTCCACGTTTATGGCGATATCTCGAAAAGGCGTCCACCTATAGAACTAAGGCCCACTCCCTTTTAAAACACTTATTAACACCTTTCGTTTGATACCCATATTGTACAAACGCATTCTAGAGTTAACCCTGGTCCACTTTTATAACGATATTCCGAAAAGGCGTTCACATATAGAACTAAGGCCCACTCCCTTTTAAAACACTTATTAACACCTTTCGTTTGATACCCATATTTTACAAACGCATTCTAGAGTCAACCCTGGTCCACTTTTATAACGATATTCCGAAAAGGCGTCCACATATAGAACTAAGGCCCACTCCCTTTTAAAATACTTATTAACACCTTTCATTTGATACCCATGTCGTACAAACAAATTCTAGAGTCGCCCCTGGTCGACCTTTATGGCGATATTTCGAAAACGCGTCCACCTATAGAACTAAGGCCCACTCCCTTTTAAAACACTTATTAACACCTTTCATTTGATACCCATGTCGTACAAACAAATTCTAGAGTCGCCCCTGGTCCACCTTTATGGCGATATTCCGAAAAGGCGTCCACCTATAGAACTAAGGCCCACTCCCTTTTAAAACACTTATTAACACCTTTCGTTTGATACCCATATTGTACAAACGCATTCTAGAGTTAACCCTGGTCCACTTTTATAACGATATTCCGAAAAGGCGTTCACATATAGAACTAAGGCCCACTCCCTTTTAAAATACTTATTAACACCTTTCATTTGATACCCATGACGTACAAACAAATTCTAGATTCTCCCCTGGTCCACCTTTATGGCGATATTCCGAAAAGGCGTCCACCTATAGAACTAAGGTCCACTCCCTTTTAAAACACTTATTAACACCTTTCGTTTGATACCCATATTGTACAAACGCATTCTAGAGTCAACCCTGGTCCACTTTTATAACGATATTCCGAAAAGGCGTCCACATATAGAACTAAGGCCCACTCCCTTTTAAAATACTCATTAACACCTTTCATTTGATACCCATATCGTACAAACAAATTCTAGAGTCACCCCTGGTCCACGTTTATGGCGATATCTCGAAAAGGCATCCACCTATAGAACTATAGCCCACGCCCTCTTAAAATACTAATTAACACCTTTCATTTGATACCCATATCGTACAAACAAATTTTAGGGTCACCCCTGGTCCACGATTATGGCGATATCTCGAAAAGGCGTCCACCTATAGAACTAAGGCCCACTCCCTTTTAAAATACTCATTAGCACCTTTCATTTGATACCCATATCGTACAAACAAATTCTAGAGTCACCCCTGGTCCACGTTTATGGCGATATCTCGAAAAGGCATCCACCTATAGAACTATAGCCCACGCCCTTTTAAAATACTAATTAACACCTTTCATTTCATACCCATATCGTACAAACAAATTTTAGAGTCACCCCTGGTCCACGATTATGGCGATATCTCGAAAAGGCGTCCACCTATAGAACTAAGGCCCACTCCCTTTTAAAATACTCATTAACACCTTTCATTTGATACCCATATCGTACAAACAAATTCTAGAGTCACCCCTGTCCACCTTTATGGCGATATTTCGAAAATGCGTCCACCTATAGAACTAAGGCCCACGCCCTTTTAAAATACTCATTAACACCTTTCATTTGATACCCATATCGTACAAACAAATTCTAGAGTCAACACTGGTCCACGTTTATGGCGATATCTCGAAAAGGCATCCACCTATAGAACTAAGGCCCACTCCCTTTTAAAATACTCATTAACACCTTTCATTTGATACCCATATCGTACAAACAAATTCTAGATTCACCCCTGTCCACCTTTATGGCGATATTTCGAAAAGCGTCCACGTATAGAACTAAGGCCCACGCCCTTTTAAAATACTCATTAACACCTTTCATTTGATACCCATATCATACAAACAAATTCTAGAGTCACCCCTGGTCCACGTTTATGGCGATATCTCGAAAAGGCATCCACCTATAGAACTATAGCCCACGCCCTTTTAAAATACTAATTAACACCTTTCATTTGATACCCATATCGTACAAACAAATTTTAGGGTCACCCCTGGTCCACGATTATGGCGATATCTCGAAAAGGCGTCCACCTATAGAACTAAGGCCCACTCCCTTTTAAAATACTCAATAACACCTTTCATTTGATACCCATATCGTACAAACAAATTCTAGAGTCACCCCTGGTCCACGTTTATGGCGATATCTCGAAAAGGCATCCACCTATAGAACTATAGCCCACGCCCTTTTAAAATACTAATTAACACCTTTCATTTGATACCCATATCGTACAAACAAATTTTAGAGTCACCCCTGGTCCACGATTATGGCGATATCTCGAAAAGGCGTCCACCTATAGAACTAAGGCCCACTCCCTTTTAAAATACTCATTAACACCTTTCATTTGATACCCATATCGTACAAACAAATTCTAGAGTCACCCCTGTCCACCTTTATGGCGATATTTCGAAAAGGCGTCCACCTATAGAACTAAGGCCCACGCCCTTTTAAAATACTCATTAACACCTTTCATTTGATACCCATATCGTACAAACAAATTCTAGAGTCAACACTGGTCCACGTTTATGGCGATATCTCGAAAAGGCATCCACCTATAGAACTAAGGCCCACTCCCTTTTAAAATACTCATTAACACCTTTCATTTGATACCCATATCGTACAAACAAATTCTAGATTCACCCCTGTCCACCTTTATGGCGATATTTCGAAAAGCGTCCACGTATAGAACTAAGGCCCACGCCCTTTTAAAATACTCATTAACACCTTTCATTTGATACCCATATCGTACAAACAAATTCTAGAGTCACCCCTGGTCCACGTTTATGGCGATATCTCGAAAAGGCATCCACCTATAGAACTATAGCCCACGCTCTTTTAAAATACTAATTAACACCTTTCATTTGATACCCATATCGTACAAACAAATTCTAGAGTCACCCCTGGTACACGTTTATGGCGATATCTCGAAAAGGCATCCACCTATAGAACTAAAGCCCACGCCCTTTTAAAATACTAATTAACACCTTTCATTTGATACCCATATCGTACAAACAAATTCTAGAGTCACCCCTGTCCACCTTTATGGCGATATTTCGAAAAGGCGTCCACCTATAGAACTAAGGCCCACGTCCTTTTAAAATACTCATTAACACCTTTCATTTGATACCCATATTGTACAAACGCATTCTAGAGTCACCCCTGGTCCACTTTTATAACGATATTCCGAAAAGGCGTCCACCTATAGAACTAAGGCCCACTCCCTTTTAAAATACTCATTAACACCTTTCATTTGATATCCATATTGTACAAACGCATTCTAGAGTCACCCCTGGTCCACGTTTATGGCGATATCTCGAAAAGGCATCCACCTATAGAACTAAAGCCCACGCCCTTTTAAAATACTAATTAACACCTTTCATTTGATACCCATATCGTACAAACAAATTCTAGAGTCAACTCTGGTCCACGTTTATGGCGATATCTCGAAAAGGCATCCACCTATAGAACTAAGGCACACTCACTTTTAAAATACTCATTAACACCTTTCATTTGATACCCATATCGTACAAACAAATTCTAGAGTCACCCCTGGTCCACGTTTATGGCGATATTTCGAAAAGGCATCCACATATAGAACTAAAGCCCACGCCCTTTTAAAATACTAATTAACACCTTTCGTTTGATACCCATATCGTACAAACAAATTCTAGAGTCACCCCTGTCCACCTTTATGGCGATATTTCGAAAAGGCGTCCACCTATAGAACTAAGGCCCACGTCCTTTTAAAATACTCATTAACACCTTTCATTTGATACCCATATTGTACAAACGCATTCTAGAGTCACCCCTGGTCCACTTTTATAACGATATTCCGAAAAGGCGTCCACCTATAGAACTAAGGCCCAATCCCTTTTAAAATACTCATTAACACCTTTCATTTGATACCCATATTGTACAAACGCATTCTAGAGTCACCCCTGGTCCACGTTTATGGCGATATCTCGAAAAGGCATCCACCTATAGAACTAAAGCCCACGCCCTTTTAAAATACTAATTAACACCTTTCATTTGATACCCATATCGTACAAACAAATTCTAGAGTCAGGCCTGGTCCACCTTTATGGCGATATCCCTAAATGGCGTCCATCTATAGAACTATGGCCCACTTCCTCTTAAAATACTCTTTAATACCTTCCATTTGATACACATGTTATACAAACACATTCCAGGATTACCCTAGGTTCTTTTTACAACATGGTGATTTTCCCTTACTTTGTCTCCACAGCTCTCAACTGAGTATGTAATGTTCGGTTACACCCGAACTTAGCCTTCCTTACTTGTTTTTTGTTAAAATTTGACTTTAAAAAAAATTTGGTTTTAAAAGTGGGCTTGGTCGTTCTCCGATTTTGCTAATTTTTATAAAGCATACATATAGTAATAGGAGTAATGTTCCTGCCAAATTTCATCATGATATCTTCAATGACTGCCAAATTACAGCTTGCAAAACTTTTAAATTACCTTCTTTTAAAAGTGGGCGGTTACACGCCCACTGTCCATTATTTTACTAATTTTCTATTCAACTCACATACCAAGTTTTATCGCTTTATTCTTCTTTGGTAATGAATTATCGCACTTTTTCTGTTTTTCTAAATTTTCGATATCGAAAAAGTGGGCGTGGTTATAGTCCGACATTGTTCATTTTAAATAGCGATCTGAGATGAGTGCTCAGGAACCTGCGTACCAAATTTCATCAAGATACCTCAAAATGTACTCAAGTTATCGTGTTAACGGACGGACGGACGGACGGACATGGCTCAATCAAATTTATTTTCGATCCTATTGATTTTGATATATGGAAGTCTATATCTATCTCGATTCCTTTATACCTGTACAACCACCCGTTATCCAATCAAAGTTATTATACTCTGTGAGCTCTGCTCAACTGAGTATAAAAAAAGCCGTGGATACCAAGTAGTCGTGTGTAAGGATACTAAAAAAGGACATCTAGAAAACTAATGTTTGTATGTTAAATATAGCTCGCCCAGGGGTTGTAGCTAAGCCACGAGAAAAACAAATAGCTTCGGGCTTTTTGAAAAAAACTTCGTCGGCTTCTTTTCGGTTATAACTGGCTCTTTTATTATTGGTTTATTATTGATAGCGATATATTACCACCGAGATTTCGATTTGTTGCCAGCTTGTCATCGTTTTCTTATCGGCTTGTTATCGAAGAGTTACTTTTTGATAGCAAAACAGATAAGTTTTCAATAAGAAATCGATAAAACGCCCATAAAAATTTGTTAATAATACGATAAAAAATCTATAAAGTTTCAAAAACAAATTGGTACCTCTTTGATAACATATCTATAATTTTTCCGTCAGCAGTCAATAATTTTTGATAAGAAATCGACAACTTTCCGGTAACATCCCAATAAGAAATTGGTAAAAATCTGATAACAAAATGATAAAATATCGATAAAATTTCGTAATTAAATCGATACATTTTATATAAAAAACCGATAACTCGTCAACTAAGTATCGATTTTATTTTATTTTTTGCATTTCATATTATTTTTGTACTCAGCTGAGCAGAGCTCACAGAGTATATAAATTTTGTTCGCATAACGACACCCCGTAACGGCATAAACTAATTGAGATAGATATAGACTTCTATATATCGAAATGGTCTGGGCGAAAAAAGAAATTAGTTTAGCTATGTCTGTGTGTCTGACTTGAGTAAATTTTGAGGTATCTTAATGAAATTTGGTATGTAAGTTCCTGGGCACTCATATCGATGTTTAAAGAAAACGAAATCGGACTATAACCACGCCACTTTTACGATATCGAAAAAATCGAAAAACCGAAAAAGTGCGATAATTGATTAGCAAAGACGGATAGAGCGCTGAAACTTGGTAGGTGGGTAGACCTTATGACGAAGAATAGAAAATAAGTAAAATTTTTGACAATGGGCGTGGCACTGCCCACTTTTAAAAGAAGGTAATTTAAAAGTTGTGCAAGCTGTAATTTGGCAACTGAGTAAGTAATGTTCGGTTACACCCGAGCTTAGCCTTCCTTACTTCTTTAATTTAATTCAATTTTATTTTATTTTATTTGGTTCTATTGTATTTCATTTCATTTTATTTTATTTTCCTTTATTTTATTTTATTCATTTTTTATTTTATTTTATTATATTATATTTTATTTTTGTTTTGTTTTATTTTTTGTAAAGTTATATGCTTTTTAATGTATGATTTGTGTGAATAGCTTGTATTGTTGCTTGGCATGATTTTGTTGTATGTTAGGTGTGGTATATATGTAAATCTAATGTATGTGTTTTTTGTATTTTCCCTATTTGCTGTGTTTAAGTTCTTGTGTTTGTTTTTTTTTTATACCTTTCATGAACATGAAATAGTATATTAACTTTGGTCCGATGTTTGTAACGTTGAGAAATATAGAATATAGACTCACCATTAAGTATCCCGTATTGATCAGGCCGACGAACTGAGTTGATATAGCCATGTCCGTCTGTCCGTCCGTCTGTCCGTCCGTCTGTATGTTTGAACGCAAACTAGTCCCTCAAATTTTGCGATATCTAAATGAAATTTGGCAAAAGGATGTGTTTTTGTATTATATTACACATTTGTCGGTTCCGGTAAAATCGGACCACTATAACATATATCTCCCATACAACCGATCGTTGAGATAAGACGATTTTGGTCATTCCTGCCGCAATTTAAAAAGTATAAACGTCAAGCTCGGTGATATATATTCTATTATATCATATAAGATATTCTGAAAAAATCACTTTGATCGGAGCCGTATATAGTTATATCCCATGCAACCGATCGTTCAGATAGAAATATTTTTGGCCATTTATCCCTTAATTAAGAAATTAGAAACGTGAAACTCGGTGATATATATTTTAATATATCATAGAAGATTTTTTGAAAAAATCACCTAGATCGGAGCTATATATAGTATATCTCCCATACAACCGATCGTTCAGATAGAACGATTTCTAGCCATTTCTCCCTTAATTTCCAATATAAAAACGTTAAACTTGGTGATATTTATTCTAATATATCTCAAAAGATTTCCTGAAAAAATCACTTTGATCGGAGCTATATGTATATAGTATGTACATATCCCATACAACCGATCGTTCAGATAAGGGGTTTTTTTGCCATTTGTGTTTTATATTTATCTTAAAAATCGTTTAGGTATATATATATTTCTTATCTTATACATCCGATCATTTGGAGATTACGAACGGGATAAGATTATTGTTCAGCCCCATTCATGAAAGGTATGAAGTCCCGTCCTTACTTGTTATTATTGATATTTGTATTATATTTTCTATTGTATTGAATGGAGGTCCATTTTTGCGTAATATATTCACCACTTTCTCTCTGTTGTTATTTATGAACTCCTGGTCGCTCAAGGAGTATACTTTCGTTATAAAATTGATAATTGTGTTTCACTTTTGGGTCCATGGGAGGTTGGAATGATAGTTAATTAGTCTTAATGATGCTATTTATTTGTTATTGGATTTGTATATTTCTATATCCAGGAACGCCAGTTTGTTGTCCACATCTTTTTCTATTGGAAATTGTTCTTTGTGTGTTGTCCATTTAATTGGTCTTAGAATTTCATCTACGTCTTTAATTAATTTTATATTATTTTATTAATTTTCTTTATTTTATTTAATTTCAATTTTATTTTTATTTTATTTCTTTTATTTTAACTTAATCAAATTTTTTTATTTAAAATTTAAATTAAAATGTTCACTCCTATGGAAGGGTATGTTCAGGGCCGTAGAGAGAAAATCCGGGCCGGGTACTAAACAATTTGCGGGTCCCCTATAAAAAATCCACCAATACATTTGATTAATTTGAATTAATGACGTCTCATTCATCAATCATTATTGATGGATTACATCAAAAACTATTTTTGCCACATCAACTAAATTGTTTTTGGACTAAGAACTGAAAATAAAATTAACACAGAATATTTACTATTTATACTATTTTAATGTAACGTAGAAATAAAATTCTCTTTTAACAGCCACATATTAGTTCAAATAATCTTTTCTAGTTATTTGGTAACATTTTAACACATTTCTGATAAATTTAATGATGATTTTAAATTTTAATTATTCAATATAGAAGGTTGAGATATCAAAGAGCGGCTTTTCTTGTTTTTTCGCTGCAAAATTTTTTATAATAATAACAAAATTTAACTGTCTTACCAAAACGGATTCAACACAAAACGTGGCAGGTTCTAAAACTCGCTCTTTAGATGAACACGATCGATGAAAGTTTTTGATTCTTGAAAGGACGCTGAAGGAACTTTCTGCACAAGCTACATTGACAGGTATAGTGCAAAATATACGTAAAGCAACACAAATGTTGGCGAAATTTGTATAGAGATTTTGAATATAGGTGGCATTTAGCAATTCCAATGGTGATAGACCTTTAACAAAATTTGCTTCGTAAATGTGCTTAAAGTGAGTTAGTTCGCATTCTAAGCTTTGAGAAATGTTCGACTTGTATTTTACGACAAATTTTGCTGCGCTCGCCCGAACTGTAGTTTCATCCATGTCTTCAAATTGCCACAAAAAGGAAAACGTCTCGCTCAAATTTCTTATACTGCAAATCGTTCAGTAATGCCAGTGATTATCGAATCAAAGATCACAGGAATGTATTGTTTCTAAAATCAGACTCCGAATCATCCGTAATCATCTCTTTAAATTATTTTCATAACGTCTTTTGGATTTTCTTTTTCGAACATCCGCAAACTATGGCGAGATGTTCAATTGAATAACAATTGTTTTGCATTCATTTAAAATTGTTTCCCATTGGTTCCTGATCAACTTCAAATCAGCTAATAAGGCATCTAGGTATCGGACCTCAACATCTATGGTGGCTTCTCTAGCTTGGAGGACCACATTTCTATCATAAATAGTGGCCAGTATTTTGAACCAAATTGAGGACAACAAGATACATTCGAACTTGTATATGTGCTTGAGAATGCAGGTAATATCTTCGTATGATTGCGCAGTCAAATTTGGCTTTTGTCTGAAAGACTATGAAGAGAGCTCGATACATTTTTTTTGAGAACGTCCCATCGTTGTGAACTGCTGCTGAAAATAGTAAAACATTTTTGTACAACTCTGAAGAAAGTAGTTGCAGCCGTACAACATTCTGCAGCATCAAAACCACATAAATTGACTCGGTGAGTTGCACAAGGCGAGTAATCAGCATTCGAGTTTTTGTCGAGAATGTGACGTAGTGCTCCATTGTAAGCTCCTTTCATATTGGCGCCGTTATCGTACCCTTGTGCGCGACAATCTTCAACCAAGTATGGCAAATTAGATCAGCGATTTTCTAACCAGTTTTTTGGTTACAATTCACGAAAGCCAAAAACCGTTCTTGAATTGTAAAATTTGTTGCTTTCGAATTGAAATGGAATTAGCGCAAAATGAACGTAGTCAAAGATAATAGTAAAATACTTGGCTTTCTTGCCTTGATCTAATATAGTTTCACTCACGTGCTTTGCATAAATTTCTATAAATTCGTTCTGAATGTCTGGGGAAAGATAGTGAACTTGTAAACATTTGTGCTGCCGTTGTGAAATCCTAACTTTCTCCAAATGATCTCCTAAGTATCGGATCATAATGGCTTATAAGATCTTAGATGCCCAAAAAATGTCCATTGCTTGGTTCACCAAGATATATACTTGCGCCTTTGAATGCTAGGCCTCTTTCACCCAAAAATAAAATAGTGTCCAATATTCTATACAAATTTTCTTTCCACTTTTCAGTTTCAGTGATTAGCTGTTCATTGATAAGTGTATCAACTGTAGCCTCCTTTTGAATTAGATTTTGTAAAGATCGCCATTGTATAAAACATTTAATGTGATCTTGAGTATTTTCGTGTGATGACAGTTTATCGTATAGCTTCTTCCACACCTGGAATTTCGAATATCCGCCAGGACAATAAATTTTAGGTCGATTTCAAGTATTGGTGCTTAACAGATGGCATGTTAGGCAATAAAAAGCATTGCTACTGGCACTCCTCACTAACCGATCAAGCTCCACTTTCTCGCCATTTGGCAAGATTCTGTTTAACAATGAGGTAGGAAATGTCCCGTCTTGACAATCACGTGAAAAAATAAAAGGACACTTTTGATGGCCTCGACGAATTATTTCGTTGACTTCTTCATATCGCAAAAACTCATTATTCACGGTACCAAAATCGAAGTCGTTTAAATAATCTGGATTTTGTTTCAGAGTTGGTGGTATTGTTGGAAGACTTTTTGAAGATGAACCTTCATCAATGTCACTACGAAACTTTACGATTTCGGATTCATGTAAATATAAATTTTTGTTTGATGTTTTTATTGTCTCCTCACTGCTCGAAGGCCCAGGCAAAAAATCATTATCAGGTTCCTGAGCACTCATCTCAGATCGCTATTTAAAATGAACGATATCGGACTATAACCACGCCTACTTTTTCGATATCGAAAATTTCGAAAAACCGAAAAAGTGCGATAATTCATTACAAAAGACAGATAAAGCGACGAAACTTGGTAGATGAGTTGAACTTATGACGCAGAATAGAAAATTAGTAAAATTTTGGACAATGGGCGTGGCACCGCCCACGTTTAAAAAAAGGTAATTTAAAATTTTGCAAGCTGTAATTTAGCAGTCGTTGAAGATATCATGATGAAATTTGGCAGGAACGTTACTCCTATTACTATATGTACGTTTAATAAAAATTAGCAAAATCGGAGAAGGACCACGCCCACTTTAAAAAAAATTTTTTTTTAAAGTAAAATTTTAACAAAAAATTTAATATCTTTACAGTATATAAGTAAATTATGTCAACATTCAATTCCAGTAATGATGTGGTGCAACAAAATACAAAAATTAAAGAAAATTTCAAAACGGGCGTGGCTCCGCCCTTTTTCATTTAATTTGTCTAGGATACTTTTAACGCCATAAGTCGAACAAAAATTAACCAATCCTTTTGAAATTTGGTAAGGGCATAGATTTTATGACGCTAACTGTTTTCTATGAAAAAGGGTGAAATCGGTTGAAGCCTCGCAAAGTTTTTATACACAGTCGTCCGTCTGTCCTTCCGCATGGCCGTTAACCCGATAACTTGAGCAAAAACCGACATATCTTTAATGAACTTAGTTCACGTGCTTACTTGAACTCACTTTATCTTGGTATGAAAAATGAACGAAATCCGACTATGACCACGCCCACTTTTTCGATATCGAAAATTACGAAAAATGAAAAAAATGCCATAATTCTATACCAAATACGAAAAAAGGGATGAAACATGGAAATTGGATTGTTTTATTAACGCCAAATATAACTTTTGAAAAAACTTTATAAAATGGTTGTGACACCTACCATATTATGTAGAAGAAAATTAAGAAAATTCTGCAGGGCGAAATAAAAAACCCTTAAAATCTTGGCAGGTATTACATATATAAATAAATTAGCGGTATCCAACAGATAATGTTCTGGGTCACCCTGGTCCACATTTTGGTCGATATCTGGAAAACGCCTTCACATATACAACTACCACCACTCCCTTTTAAAACTCTCATTAATACCTTTAATTTGATACCCATATCGTACAAACTCATTCTAGAGTCACCCCTGGTTTACCTTTATGGCGATATCTCGAAAAGGCGTCCACCTATAGAACGAAGGCCCACTCCCTTTTACAAATACTCATTAACACCTTTCATTTGATACCCATATCGCACAAACGAATTCTAGAGTCACCCCGGCCCACCTTTATGGCGATATCTCGAAACGGCGTCCACCTATGGAACTAAGGATTACTCCCTTTTAAAAAACTCATTAACACCTTTCTTTTGATACCCATATTGTACAAACAAATTCTAGGGTCACCCCTGCTCCACCTTTATGGCGATATCTCGAAACGGCGTCCACCTATGGAAATAAGGATTACTCCCTTTTAAAATACTCATTAACACCTTTCATTTGATACCCATATCGTACAAACGCATTCTAGAGTCAACCCTGATCCACCTTTATGGCTATATCCCTAAATGGCGTCCAACTATAGAACTATGGCCCACTCCCTCCTAAAATACTCTTTAATGCCTTTCATTTGATACCCATATTGTACAAACAAATTCTAGGGTCACCCCTGGTCCACCTTTGTGGCGATATTGCGAAACGACGTCCACCTATAGAACTAAGGCCCACTCCCTGTTAAAATACTCATTAACACCTTTCGTTTGATGCCCATATTGTACAAACAAATTCCAGGGTCACCCCTGGTCCACCTTTATGGCGATATCTCGAAACGGTGTCCACCTATGGAACTAAGGATTACTCCCTTTTAAAATACTCATTAACACCTTTCGTTTGATACCCATATCGTACAAACGCATTCTAGAGTCAACCCTGTTCCACCTTTATGGCGATATCTCGAAAAGGCGACCTCCTATACAACAACCACCACTCCCTTTTAAAACCCTCACTAATACCTTTAATTTGATACCCATATCGTACAAACACATTCTAGAGTCACCCCTGGTCCACTTTTATGACGATATTTCGAAACGGCATCCACCTATAGAACTAAGGCCCACTCCCTTTTAAAATACTCATTAACACCATTCGTTTGATGCCCATATTGTACAAACAAATTCTAGGGTCACCCCTGGTCCACCTTTATGGCGATATCTCGCAACGGCGTCCACCTATGGAACTAAGGATTACTCCCTTTTAAAATACTCATTAACACCTTTCATTTGATACCCATATCGTACAAACGCATTATAGTCACCCCTGGTCCACCTTTATGGCGATATCTCGAAAAGGCGACCACCTATACAACAACCAAACTCCCTTTTAAAACCCTCATTAAACCTTTAATTTGATACCCATATCGTACAAACACATTCTAGAGTCAACCCTGATCCACCTTTATGGCTATATCCCTAAATGGCGTCCACCTATAGAACTATGGCCCACTCCCACATAAAATACTCTTTAATGTCTTTCATTTGATACTCATGTCATACAAACACATTCCAGGGTTTCCCTTGGTTCATTTTCCTACATGGTTTTTTTCCCTTATGTTGTCACCATAGCTCTCAACTGAGTATGTAATGTTCGGTTACACCCGAACTTAACCTTCCTTACTTGTTATGTTATGTGTTATTTAATTTGATCTCTTACTTTTTCACAATGTATGTAGCTTAACATCAATTTTCTGTTAGTAACATTGCTTACGCCGAACATAGCTTAAAGCTGCCGACATTATCCGTAACCATATCGGTAACCTTATAACAGCTGATTCGACCAACCTTATGGGAATCAATGCAATTGATTATTTGTGCCGCTAAGGTCGTAACCGTATCGTAGCCAACCAATTGGTTTTTGGTTTTCCGCCGTAACGATAAACAGCTGATTACGTTAGGGATACGACTACAGCGATACGGCAAACGGCACCAATGACTCCGCTTTAAGGTTAACATGAACTATGTATAACCTATAATTACATATATCACTATATACAACAAACAAATTTTATTTTTATAATCTCTGGCCCCTATTATGAGCATTTTTCGATCTTCGATCTTCGCTGGCTATCGAACATCGAAAATCGAATTTGAAATTGGTATTATGACATCTAATCTCTGTCGAAATTTTCGTTGTGTATCTAATTTTGAAGCGAATAGAAATTTGTTGTCGACGCTCTATCGAATAGAAGAAAATAGTTTGAAGCGTAAGTTTTTTGTGTTTATCTTCTACTTTTTTGCTACCTAATAGTAATTTCAAACAATTAGGATGCTTTATTTTATTAAAATTAATATCCACACAAAAATTATTTAAAAGAAAATGTTATATTTTCATGATGCAAAATTGAATAATAATGAAAATTTTTGAAAAATCAATTATTGAAAATTTAAATGTAGTAAAATGAATTAAAATTAGAAAGTTCAAAGTAACATAATAAAAAAGTTAAATAAAAATAATTGAGTCAATATAATTTAAAAACCCTACATATAGGTCCAAGGTCGTGAATTCAAAACAACTGCTTGGAGGATTGGCTTAAAAAATTGGACAAAATCCGTTTATAACAAATGGAACTTGCAGAAAGGATCAGGTGGAAAAAATTCCGAGTGCATTCTCGTACCCGATTCTCAGTTGAGACAATCTCTAGCGCAAAATCTGAGATGGTTGCCAATTTCAAAAAGGTTGGAATAGACTTGGCTCTTGTGCATTGTTGCAGCCATTCATCTTTACTGGATAGCAAGGCCATGAACGCTTCTATGATCATTATGAAGTTAAGTTTTTAACACATGTAACAATATGTTTAGAAAGCTACAATTACGCGTTGAAATTCATTTCAGCGTTTTATACTTCTGGCTAGTTGCAGTACTTAAGCCTTTTTCTTCATAATAAATAATTTTGCTTTTACTTTATTTGACAAATAATGGGAATATGCTTTTCCGAACGGATGAATTTATCGAATTATCGAACAATTAGTCTTGATCGAATGAGTGTCATAATACCGAATGAAAATTCGTTCGATCAACTCTTTCGATCACAGTCGAAGATCGAATTTGTCTCATAATAGGGGCCTCTATTTACTATCTACGCCCCTGACCACACACACTTATGTAAATATGCTTTCATTTGTTCCAGTAGCAAATGATACAAGCTGTTGAAAAGTTCAGATATAAAATGTAGCGAGTGAAAATGTAGTAGAAAGGAGAAAATGCGTTGACTGAAACACGAAAAGCATTTAGCATACACTTAAAAGTACTACTGCATTACAAGTAAACAAATGTATGTATGTTTAAATGTGCACTTTCATGTAAATTGTATTGTATCAATTAAAGAAGTTGAAATGCTGTCGATCCCCGTTAGGCGGTAAAGTTTAGAGTTTCTTATGCGAAACACGAAAATGCTCACAAATTTGCAAGGACATGTGTTTACATTTGAATTTATGCGTAACTTTTCCTTTTTTTAATTTGTTAGAAGCAACGAAAGCCTTAAAGTAAGTAAATGTGGTATCTTTAATGTGAACTTAGCTTTTTTATTGTTGTTGGTATATCAACACGGCCATCGTGGTGTGATGGTAGCTTGCTCCGCCTGCCACAGCGTATGCCCTGGGTTCGCACCCCGGGCAAAGCAACATCAAAAACTTTAGAAATAAAGTTTTTCAATTAGAAGAAAGTTTGCCTAAGCGGGGTCGCCCCTCGGCAGTGTTTGGCAAGCGCTCCGAGTGTATTTCTGCCATGAAAAGCTCTCAGTGAAAACTCATCTGCCTTGCAGATGCCGTTCGGAGTCGGCATAAAACATGTAGGTCCCGTCCGGCCAATTTGTAGGGAAAATCAAGAGGAGCACGACGCAAATTGGGAGAGGAGCTCGGCCTTAGATCTCATCGGAGGTTATCGCGCCTTACATTTATTTTTATGTATTGGTATATCGACTACGCTCCGCCTTATCTAAAAATTGCTACTACTCAAGATTCGGTATGGAAGTCCTCTAGCGGGTATCCAAGAAATGTGGTATTTCAGCAGGGTACTGCCATTATGATGTTACTATTCCACGTGGCATGTGCTGTCTCATCCCATGTCAAATATACATCGCGAATGCCAGAAGCGAGAGTTTAAACTGTTAGAGTATTCTATCTAGGATGAGCCAAATTGACGAGTTTTCGTAAGTCAGAAATTCTCTTCTACAAGAAGTGGGTATGTGACTCTGTTAACGGTATTCATTGTGCGTGATACAGCAAATGAAGGAACCGACTCTCTATGGAAAAAGCAGAGGGCCTTCAAATCCCTTTTCTGATTAAACGGTTGAGTTCCAAGCGCCCAAATACCATCAAAGTGCCTACGGAAGAAGACGAATTGAAGGGAAAGAGGAGGTGGAATAAGAAAGATGAAGTGGGGAGAAAGGTATTGGGGAAGAATTTGAGGACAGGGTGGAAAAAGTGGAGAGAAGAAAAAGGAAAATTGAGAAACAGTATGGTAGAGCGCTACCGGAAGGGGATAAAGGTAAGACCGAGGTACACATAAAGGAGGCTTAACGGCTTAGATTATTCTCGGCATGCCTGAGGCTATAAGAATCTTAAGATCCGATGGTCCTACACGGGATGAAAAAAGGAGTGGAAGTTAGAATTTAAAAAAGAAGGAAAGCGAAAATAAAAGTAGGAAGATTGAGAAGGGATGGAGATAGTGGGAAGGACGAAGTAGAGGGAGAGGAGATGATAAATAACAAAAAGAAGAACCGTGGACATGTTAAGGAGCATTGAATATCGTTTCCGGGGCAGTCGGGCTAGTCCCACAAGGTGATAGTATCCGATAGGACCTGATTTATATCCAAAAAATCCGCGAACATCCCCTTAAACTTTGCGGATTGTATTTTGCGTTACAACAGCAACAATAATAACAATAAAATAGGGAACGGAAAAGAAAATAATGGAAAGGATGCGGTAGGAGAAAAAAGCGAGCAAGAAGAAGGGAAAACGAAATGCAAAGGATAAGGAGTAACAGGGGATTCAAAACAAAAAGGAATGGGCAAAAAGAAAGGAAGAGGGATTGGCAGACGAGAAATGTAGTCAGCGTGATAGGAATCCGAAACGATCTCTATCTGTGGCTTTAAAAGGTGCACAGTAAGAACGCTGAAGGCACACCGAAGAACAGTAGAATTAGGACGAAGCAGTTGGTTGTAAACAGTGACAGATTGGAAGGGAAGCGAGAACGAGTGTTGAAAGGCAGAGAAAGTGTCAAAGAAAATGAGGGAGAAAGATGATAAGGGATATGTAGAAAAACTCGAGGAAGAAAACTACGAAGAATATCTGGAGTAAAACCAAGAACAAAAAAAGCAAATAGATAAAAAGATGTGTAAAGAGATTCAAAGGAGTCGGTAGCGTAATCCTTTCAACTGGTCGTAAGTGCACTTTATAGCTTCTCCAACTAAGAAGGTTTGACATCTCGTTTCCCAGATGATCAAGCTTGTAATTGAATGGTGGTATTTTCGAGAACATAACGGATCAATTGACCGGTAACAACAACGACATCAATAAAATCCCCAAAACGTTCGGATAGTGCCGAGTAATGGTCACCTATATTGGTAACAGTTGGAGTCGCCCCCTATCCTCTAGAATTCTTTGTTCTAAGCCCACGTCTTCTTTCCTGAAAAATCGATTTCATAAATCGTTCTGAGCCTAGTGTCACATAGTTGGAGGCTTATGCAATTTTGTTAAAATGGCTTTATCATCCTCCACTTAGGCATTCCACTCCGCTCACTAAGGGGATTTCTGGTTTCATTTTCGTTTCAGATTCTGTGGTTATGTGATCATTTTCAGCTTATCAAAATGTTTTTTCGGGCTAGTTTTGGGATAAATTGGAAACATCTGTGTATAATTTTTGGGAACAGTTCAGGATATTATTGTGATCATTTTTGGGATAATTTTCGAAATATATCTTTATAATTGCTAAATGGAGTTTGAATAATTTGAGACCACCTATGCGTCTTATACTTGATATTTTTGACCTTGCTAAAAATGTTTTAAAAGGTGACCACACTAAACTACAGAGACTGGTAGGTTGGTAAGGAGGTATAATGGCTAAGACACAGGTTTGAAGTCATAAAACTCGTTTGAACATACTAAGTGCCACATCGGATATGTATCATAACCAGCTCGAGTTGATTATAAAACCAAGAATACTGGGAATCCTTATTTCGACAATCTACACAGATTTTCCGAAACGTGGCATCCAAAGGATCTTATACGGGTTCTAGCCAGAGACGGGCATAAACACAGAAAATGCTCAACAGTCTTATTCACAGTTACTTTTGCAGTGGTCATTATATGGATTATCCATCTTTTCCGCATACGGGTCCAACGACCACCGATGCAGACCGCTATAAGTTAACGGAAGTCGGCCTCAGATATACCCAGTAGACTTCCGGTTCTCCTTCCATGGTATTCTGGTCATGCAGTTCTTGAAGATGCACAGCCCGTTCTTCTACTTTTGTCAAGCTTTGTTCACGTAAAACTTCCAAACTTACTTTTCGGTTACCGCGAATAGATCCGCACAGCTGAGTCAATTTTGGGGCCATCGGTGTAAATGAGTTTACTATTATCAGCTGGAAGCGTGCCACTCTTCCTGTCATTCCTACTTGGAATGATGGTCGTAATACCGTCCTCAAACTGCAGGGATAATTGTCTGTTTCGGCATCATAAGGATACTGCTATGCCCTTTCTGAATATCCCTCCAGCTCCCAAATTTCCTGAGTCTCAGTGCATTTTGTGGACACATATACATAAAATCTGCATATATATTGGAAGCCGGTTTAAGATGGGGTCTAAAGCTGCCACGAGGCAGTTGCGACAAGTTCCAGTAACACCAACGCACGCAATACGCTGAACTTTCTTTAGACTAGTGGGACTGTAGTTTTTACTAAGACCATCCCATCCCATAGCGTTTTGCAAGCGGAAATATTAGCCGTAGCCAAAGCAGGAGAAACACTGGAAGAGAATAGCTTAAACTGCTTAACTTTTATATTGACAGTCAAGCAGCATAGCACAGCACCTAAATGCGTGTTAGAGTTTAAGCAATCTCTGGAGAGAATCGGGACAGGGAGAAGCATACATCTATACTGGGTCCCAGGGCATATGAGAAAAAGCAGATGAACTAACTAAAAAGGGCACATCCCTTGTAGATTGCTCCGTAGACGTCCTAATTAGACTGGGCGAGATTAAGAGAAGACGAGAGGCGCACATTATCGACCAAGCGGCAAAGGCGTGGGTTTAAGCGCGGGGATCTAAAGTGTCGAAGATTGTGTGTAGGTCTTACAATCTTAGACTAACGAAGTTGCTTCTATCATTAAAAAGAGTGGACTGTAGACTCAATACAGGTATTCTGACTGGACAATGCATTCTGGCGTCACATGCCTTTAAATGAGGCTTGTTTAGTGATAGCAGATGTAGGAAATACGGGCTGGAGAAGGAAACAATCGAGCACATTCTGTACTCGTGCACTGCAATTGCCAGGCTAAGACTCCAGGTATGAGGAGTGATACAGCTGTCAGATCTAGAAGCAGCAAGTGGCTTAAGTCCTAGAAAGCCTCTAGTATTTGACAAGGTGACGGAGTTATTTTATAACATAGGTCCTGGCTTTTGATAGGGTTTTTCAATTTGGTCGTTAAAACAAACTTCTGGCAACACTACGGACTCATTCAGTCTATGTGAGGTCCTCATGAACAGGCCAGTTTAAACTAACCTAACCTCTCCTCATACTAAAGAGCCATAAATCGACTGAGTTCCAACCAATTTCATTAAAAATGAATTTACTATTTAACTCGACGAAACTTTAAGTGGTTTTCTCCTCACCGACGGAGCCGCGCATAAATGCCAGTATATTCACATATTTGTCTTGAGAGACGACATTACATTTTTTTTAACAATGTCATAGACATTTTCCCTTTAAACAACAACAGCGTAAATAGTGTTTGCCATAGAATTTATGTGCCCAAAACGGATACAATTTACGATCGTACACATCACGGAGTCCAACTAGCTGTAGGCCATCATGCAGCAACAAAATGTTTGAAAGCGAAAAACAAAAAAAAAAAAAAAGCAAAAAATACAAAATTCAATGCGGCAATGGGCTTGTGAGCAGTAGAGCTGCTTTTCGCTTGCTTTCGCAATGACTTTACTGCTTGTTTTGTATGAATGTACCAGTGCAACCGAGGCAAACACCTGCAGTATGGCAATGCAAATGCAAGTAAAACAAAACTGGTGAAAATAGAACAGGATATGCGGGCGTTTACTATATTCAACTTACATACATGCATAGCAACCCAGCAAAAAATATGACTAGTCTAGGATGAATCCGGGTTGAGTCGCAAGGGAGTACGCGACCAATGCCAGTTTCGATATCTTTGTGTGAGTTGAAGTTTAAGCATGTCCTATGAAGACACTAATTGTACCCATTTATACCCGAAAGGGATCGACTGTACCAATCCCCTTTGTACCCATATGGGAACATATGAAGACTAGCCCCTTTTCGGTTCAATAATGACTCAATTAGGGTCCAGTCGAATTTCCTGCCACGAGATACACAGTCGAAGGGTTTGCCAAGCCACCAAGTCTATTTGATGTAAGTTCTTTGCACGCTTTTCAAAAAAGTATAAAAAATATTCTTCGAAAATTCAACCTTAACCCCGGCGAAGCCGTTAGGTTCGGTACAGGGCTCCGCAATTTTCTTAAATAATTCGATTCAATCACCTGTAATTTTTTTATTGTACTAATTTCGTTGCCGTTTTTATTTAAAATTTCTTAAACTGGGCTACATAGATTTCAAACTGACTAATCCCTAAAGGGGATAAATTATGCCCAAATGTGGGGATAAATTATGTCCAAATGTAGACAAAAGAGATCAATCGGATACCAATCACTTTAGGAATTAAGCGCACTGTTTTTTACAGGGAACATACACAAATACATACATATTTACACATCCATGTAAGTAGGTTTATCATATGTAGATGAAGCAACTGCTAGCGTAGTGTGCGCAGTGAAGTGGTAGAAAGAGCGAATTACTAGGAAACACCAACGGAGGCAGCAGCTATAGTGTCATTTTCCATAATACAGACAAACAAAAAAAGTAGGAAAGTAAAAAGAAAAAAACGAAAAAACAAGAAACAAGTGCTATGAAAAATAGGTTATGCAGATGGCAGATGTTAGACTACTAGACTGTTTGGAAAGTGTTTCAAGTGCTTGAATTGCCAAAAGTGTTGACCGAAAAAAAGAAAAATAGTAAAATGTTGGGCGTCAGCTTAGAACGCATGTAAGTCATGGCATTTAGATCTAAGGCTATCTCCACGTTCACTTTATACGACGTTGTGTTAATCTTAACCGTGTGTAGGCATTTGCTTCTCATGAAAATATATGGCAGCAATATACATACATCTACACATATGTAGGAGTATGTATGACCAATATAAAGCACCTACCAAACCATTTTTTTTTTACTACGAGTATGGTCATCTGTCAGAGTCTCGTTATTATTGAGCGCCGTCATTAGTCTTAACGTCAAATTGAACAATGGCCTTAGCCTCATTTGTATTCACATTCATCTTACATGGATGAAGAAGAATAACTCGTTTTTTTGAGTCGTAATATAATTTTGTAGTGAATCTTGTTGCCAGAACTACTTAGTACTAAACTTTGTTTGCTCTTGAAATAAGTTTCGAAGTTTTTGTTTTTGAAATTATATTTCTTTAGTCGCGTTATGAAAAATTGATGAGAGTAAAATTTTAATAATGAACGAGACACAAAGACGTTTTTCATATAGATGCGTTCAACCCAATTTTATGCATTCCAGTAATATCACCACAATCACGCATGATGTTGCATTTGTAAATATAAAGGAACTTCAGGCTTAGCAATTGAAGGTAGTTTCGCCTTGGCCATTCACATAAAAAATTTTGCGAATCACTGTTATAAACATTCTCACTATGCAAGAAATATACTTTCTAACATATTTTGTGTCCTATTCATCCGTTAATTTGCAGTTTTTAACAGTGAAAAATGTTAGAAAAGCTAACAAGGGGTGGCAAAATAGTTTCATTTGCAAATATTGCTAGCACCAAAGGCCAAATCAAATGTCAAATCCTTCTTCTTATGCTTTGCTTGCAGCAAAAGTTGGAAATTGGCTACTTTTTTGTGTCAGATGGCGCCAGTATTGCTCAATCTACCGTTCTCAACATAATGCATAAGAATGAGGTAAACGCATCTACATGTAAAACTGCTTATGTGACGGGGCTTAAATGTGATACAAAAGTCACAGGTTGAAAATGTGGTTCGTGTGTATGTTCGCTGTGAATTGTACGAGCAAACTTGCTTTGAGTGGGATGTATGTATGTATGTGGATATATGTATGAATACAAAAAAAGCTACCAACAAATTAGAAATAGCGCCTCTATTTTTGGTATGTTTGTATGCATGTGTGTACATTTATACTTATGTTTGTGCGCTAAGGAGGTTTAATCTATCTTATATATCGTAACGAATTTACTGAAATTCCGCTTATTCCAAATCTTCTGCTAACGTTCGAATCACTAATCTGTTAAATAAATAACTCCAATATTGAATAATGCAAAAATGGCCTTTATTAAAGTACCTCACAATAACACTTATAATTCGCAACTGATAGCTTGCTTAAACCAAACTGATTGTCGTGCCTCAACTGTTGCTGCTTTTATACTGTGAGGTTTCTTCGTTGACGTTTGTAGGCGCTTCTATTTCCAGAACTTACTAGTTAGTTATCAGCTATAAAATAAGTCAGCTATAACTACAGATGCATGATTTTATATCTTCTCTCATAGCCCATGCGCGTGTATATGTGAGTGACACTTGCACAAATTATTGCATACTTTTGGGAGTATCTCAGATATATGCATGTGTTTGAGCGTTACTCTCCGCTGCTTGTATGGATATATGGGTAGACATAATGACTGATTTGTTGATGTGCATACAAGTCACTGCTTAGCATCGGCTTAGAGATGATAGTATACCTTAGTGTTGCAAATACTCATCACAATATATTTTTTCTGTAAGTATATTTGTCACTGAACTCCTTCTAAACGTCTGGACCGATTTTGATGAAACGTTATGTGTGTGTTCAGGGGTTTCGAGGATGTTTCAGTATAAAATTTGTTACGGGAATTGGACCAAGGCCGACCTGTTTCAAATAATTCGGTATAGTGGTATTTATTTGAGAAACTTTTCTTTCCGGGAAGTGGAACAGGGACCGACCAACTCCAAAAAATCTTTTTTATGGCTCGATTCACTTGAAGTTCGGTACAGTTGTATATCTCTGACATAGATAATATTTGAGTAAAATCTCATTCCGCTAAGTGGATCAGAGGCCGACCTATCCTACATAATGAAATATATACTTAGAGTGATTTGCTTTATAAATTTGGTGCAGGAGTACTTCCTTCATTTTCGGAAAATGGACGAGGATCTGAGCTATTGTAATAGATCGTATATATTCTGTGAGCCCGGAGACTTTTCCTGTGAATTTTCTTTCCAGGAAGTGGACACAGGGACCGATTCATTCGATCAAATTCTATTATATTGACAACAACTAAGGCGTGACATCGTTGAATGTGTTTTTAATAGTTCAACCACTGTAGGAGTGCTGGTTCAAATCACACTCCCGGTAGAACAGGCTTTGAAGAGATTTACAAGGTATAATCGTAACAGCTGTCGCCTTGTCTGTCCTGATGTCACGTTGTTTAAATTTTTTCCAAGTTTTTCAATAAATTATATATTAAAAATTACTTCAAATAAATGTTTTCATACATTTAAAAGCAATAAGGGCAATTCCCGCTTAGTTCATAAAAATTCTATTCTATTTACTGCTCGATTTGCCTTAAATTTGGTATATATATTGTTAGCCCTTGGCCTGGATTAGTATTGATGATACCTTTTTTTTCGGGATCAGGGATCGGCCTATTTGTTATGATGCCAAAGAAGTATAGCTTCTCCTGAGCGTACACAGCAACGATGCTTATGTATTAATCAAGGTGTGATGTATTTTAAGATAAACTAAAATAAGCTCAGGAGTTGAAATTTATCCATTTTATGGTTAATATAACGAATACTTAAAAACATGACCAAAAATATTTTGTGGACTTACAAACGAACTTACAGACACAGCTCTAAGTTAAAATTGACTACAGAATAAGCTCAAATTCAATATTCGAGCAATCCTTTTATCTCTTAACTTTCACATGAAAACTTCATTGGCGGTAGCATATTTCTCCATCGAGTTCATTTTAATACAATTCGTTATCAATTAATTATGGCTAGTTCTTAAGCAGTTCTAGAACGGACTATAAAGACCCATACCTGAGCTTTGAAAGAGATCTTGGCACCACAATAGAGCCGAACTGTGGTTCCAAAAATAAGTAGATCCTGAAAGTTGCCAGATCACTGCAGTTGCCAGATCAAGCCGAAATTGTAGCTATGAAGAAAGCAGCAGAATATCTGGAAGAAGAATGCCGAAGCTGCAGTCGCGCCAATATATATATATTGATAGTCAAGAGCCGATCAAAGCAATAATCTCAAATTGTACTTCATCAAAAAATGACCTGGAATATAAAGCAATGAAGAGACTTCGATCAGGTGGGATTATATATCTTTACAAGGTTCCCGCACATAAAGGTATATGAGATAAAGAAAAGGCAGATTAATTGACGGAGGATGCAGCACTCGAAGAATAGATGCTACATCCAATCCTTTTGGGAGAAATAATAAGAAGAAAGGTTTTACTTGATCCATCAAGCAGGAATGGCTGAAATAGAAACGCGGGGCTAAAAAAATTTTAAGATCAGATTGCAAATACTGCGAAGCTAGACTAATATGTATATATAGCTGCTGATATTCAAGGGGTTGACAAGCACAATACAAAGCTTTATAGCTTCAGGGCTTTCGCAATTCAATTTTCAACCCACCTACGCGGGGGCAATTCTGTTATAAATATGAATGCATCATAAACATGTTCAAGTTCCTCATGAAGGTAGGGGCTATCTTTCTAAATTGAATTATAACATTAAATTGGATACACTCAAATTTTTGAAAACATGTGTGGCACCGCCTCCTTTATGACTAAGCAATTTTCTATGTTTCGGGAGCCCTAACTCGAAGACAAATTAATATATTGTAATGAAATTGTGTACACATATTTTCCTTATAGCAGAAAATATTTCTAGTAAAAATGGACGGGATCGGCTAAAGACCACGACAACTTAGATATAAAACGAGTTTAAAAGGGTCGTAGAATGGAATAATAAGCTTTAACTTAGCAAAAAATTAATCAATGATATTGCACTTATCAAGTTTTACTGTAAGAGGAAATGGGGAGACATTTTCCTTTTAAGCGGGCGGTGCGACGGTTTATGTAGAAAAGTAATTTATCTGAAATGTACAATTGAAGCTCACGCTGAGTATATAATCTTCGATTACACCCGAACTTAGGCACCTTTACTTGTTTTAAGTATAGTTTAAAACAGTTAATTCATTCAATTGAAGTACGAAGAAATTTATTTTATTTTAATTTTTTTGCTATAAACTGAGGTCCTTCGAAAAACATTGATTTTTGTAACGACAAGTCCAAGACAAGTCAAACTTGATTTTTATTATATTAAAAAAACAATATTTTTCTTTAAAGAACATTTAAAACAAGTATATATATATCAAATAAATGATAAAAAAAAAGAAAAAATTAAGATTTTTTTTTATATTTTTAGGGTCCTTAAATCTGTCCTCCTTGAACACATCTCTCAGACGTACGTCATCTTTCTAGGGTAAAAAAATAACGTTATCTTTCTAGGGTTAAGTATAGACAATGTCTATTAGACATATAAGTATAATTATTTAGCTATTTACATATAAGTATATCGATGTACATACAGACAATACTGCCCTCTGTGCTTTGTGGACAATTATGTGGTACTTCAATAACATAATTTCTCTCCAATTATTAATGCAGATATTACGATTGGTATTGAGTAATTACATGAACGTGAGATGGCCACAAACCATGATTGAAATATGTACACATATATTTACTGAAATGATATGTACGTATACACATAATAATATACATATCTTCTTAAACTATCTGCTGTACTTTGTTGTCGCCTTTAAGTGCAACTGAATATTATGCATAATCTAGAGCAGTGGTCATCAAAATTGAAGCTGTGGTTAGATTGGTAAGAGTAAAATCGTCATAGTGGAGGTGGAAAAGTCGTTGATAAACGAGCAATGCCGCAACACGTATGCACGTATGCACGTATGTCCGTTAACACTCTACAAATAATTCATATATATGATATTGATTTATTATTTAATAGCTAGAGTCTGACAAAAAATTCAAAGAAATTATAAGTATTTTGCAAAATATATTTTTTGAAAATCGCAAATAAACAATAGCCCTTTTTCGATATTGCTAATCAGTTTGTGCGGCGACTACTAAACGAAAGAGAATAATAACACAGGTCAACAAAAAAATTTTTTTTTGTACATGGGTTTTGCCCTATATATTCGGATTCTATGTTCAATTCTATAAAAAAAATGCAATTACGAATCAGAAATATTTGGGTTTGTAGAAGTTATAGCGATTTGAAAATTTTGAATTTTTGCACCAGACTAATGTAGGTCCTTTCGCGCTATTTCTATGATGCAGCGGTGCATCGAAAAGTGATATACTTAAAGCACAACATACTCATCTTAAAAAATAAACCAAAAAGATGTGGCTGAGAAACAGTACAAAGGAGATAAAAGGTCCCAGATATACATGATTTTAGGTAGATTTGGCAATTCGTTAAGTGCATATTAAGAAACTCATCGAAACTTTTACTGACGAATTGGCAGGCCTAGCAATAGAGCATGCCAGCTACCTGATAGCTGATGGTTAACTTGGGTTTAGTACCAGGGTGAGAAAAGAGCCATGGATTTGGAGGGAACCGAGTAATCATGACACTGATTGCTATTTTTGTGTAGTGAAACCACTGAAAGGGGAACGTTTATGGAAAACAATATATCCGGAACTACCATCGACATCTGCTCCAGTACCACATTCGGAACAAAATCCTGTACCTCATCCATCTGTGTTGGAAAAGCAACTATTCCCTCAAGGCAGCTTTCAAACACCGAGTTCATCTGCATCCCTACATTCCGAAGTTGTTCCTCAATTTGAACCAGGAGCACAACATCTCATCAACTCTGAAGATCTCAGTGACCTAATAAGAGATTTAAATCTATCAAAAGACAAAGCAGAGTTATTAGCATCGTGGCTTAAACAACGAAATTTAATTACTTCTGATGTTCGAATATCTCGGCAAAGAAAGCGTCATGAAGAATTTTCTTGCTTCTACAGTAAGGAAGATGGACTTTGTTTTTGCTATTACGTTAAAGGTTTATTTGAGGCAATTGGTAATCCTTGTTATAAAATGAATGGCGTTTCATTATCTACAGCTCAACAAAAAGTCTAAAAGCAGTTCTACTACACAATGGGAACAAATTTCCATCTATTCCACTGGCACATTCCATACATATCAACGAAAATTATGACAGTATTAGAATACTATTAACTGCAATCAAATATACGGAATACAAGTGGGATGTTATTGGAGACTTCAAGATGGTTTGTTTTTTTTTTTTACTGGAATGCAAGGTGTATATACCAAACTCTCCTGTTATCTTTGCCTATGGGATAGCAGAAATGATGCCGCCCACTATCGCCAAAAACATTGGCCTGAACGTACTGAGTATGGAGTGGGAAGATTTAAATTGGGCCTTATTAAACAATTTGTGAAGGCTCTTAATATTGAGTCTAAAGCTTTCAAATATCTGCAGACTTTTTTTCCAAAGCTGTCAGAGGCGAAAATTAAAGCTGGAATCTTTGTTGGCCCTCAAATAAAAAAAATTATGAACTGCGATGTTTTCCTGGACCTACTTAGCAATGAGGAGAAACTAGCGTGGAACAGTTTTAAGGCAGTAGTTCATGGCTTTCTTGGAAATCATAGGGATGAAAATTATGATGAGGTGATAACTGGCATGATTACGAATTTTTCCGCCATCGGATGAAGAATGTCGCTAAAGACGCACATGTTTCATTCACATCTGGATAAATTCAAAGATAATATGGGAGCTTATTCAGCAGAACACGGGGAGCGATTCCATCAAGATATAATGAAGTTTGAGAAACGCTACCAAGGCCAGTATACGGAAAGCATGATGGGGGACTATATTTGGACGTTAATAAGAGAAATTGTTACCGAATATGGCAGGAAAAGCAGGAAAAAGCATTTTTAAACATTTAAACTGTATTCTAAAACTAAATTTATAAGAATAAATCTTAAATTGATTTTCACTATACTATAATAAATCAAATCTATGTCAAATTTTGATGAATTTTCATGTTTCTTGTTTTTCTAATTTTTTTCGAACAAAACCAAATCAAAAACTTGTTTATGTTCATATTCTTATTTCTGGGTGCAAAAGCAATACAAAAATATACGCACGACCCATGTAAAAAAATGTTGTTGACCAGTGTAATATATGGAAAGTAAGCGCGAATAATAATTTCACTAGCTGACGACCTCGATGTGACTGATCAACACATCATAGCTGATTCCCAATTTTATTCAAATATTCTTGTTTATCTATCGTTTAAGTCTTCAGATAAAGACGGTTTCGAAAAATTGCTACTTTTATTTCTCTTCACCAATCATATTTTACCAGCGCTGCGCCACCGGTTGCAAATCACAGATAGTGTTGTATTTTTACTTACTGTCAATCACTTTTTTAGTGTTATGTTATCGATTTGTAATAATGACTACTCGATTTGTTATGCATTTCTTACTCCAGCTCAAGGGCAAAAAATTATAAGTAGGAAAGATTTAACTTACTTATTTGATATCGTAGACTACAGTATCCTGTTTAGTACCCAGTGAGAGCTTTAAGGTCAGCTCTGCTTAGAGGTATAAATTTGGCTGATACTCTCGTTGATAGGAGTGTAAACAATTTGGACTGTCATTGCCTGAGTTATTTCTTTCATAAAATGATAAAATACCTACACTGCGAGAAATTATTGATTGAAAGCGTACACGTTCTTTTCAGAACAGTTCATAGTTGCAAAAAGGTCATACGTGCAAAAACGTGAAATAATATTGCAGTTCAGTGTTCCTAATGCTCTTTGTTGTTACTGTTGTAGAGTTAAGGCTCTACAGTATTTATTTTTTTATTAGATTTGAATATATATATTTTTTTTAATTTTTTGAAGTGCTATTTGTGTACGTCCAAAGTGCTTGCAAAACGGAGTCTCCCTCCACTGTGATTTTGCAAACACTCCGAGTGTATTTATGCTATGAAAAGCTTCTCAGTGAAAACTTAGATACCGCTTGGATACGGCCCAAAGTTGCAGGTCCCATCCCACCAATTTTAAGGAAAAAGAAGTAAAGATGTCTAAGTTCGGGTGTAACCGAACGATAGCTGTATTTCGTTGCTAACTAGTACAATTAAAACACTAACTAGCTTACCGAATTGCATGGAAAGCAACAATAAAAAGTAATCGAGTTGAGTTGGTTAAGCGCTTTCAGCTGAAACCGCTTAGGTAATTGTCGACCTGATTGATAGTGTTGGATAGTGTTGCATATTAAAAAATAGGGCACTATTGTGAACGAGCGAATGAAATGAACATACGAATGTGCAGATAAACAAAAATAACAAAATAACAGCGTGGCGGTAGGGTGACATACATACAAACAAACACACGCATTTCATGTATTTTGTTTTTGTAATTCTCTGGTTGAGTGTCAAAAACATACTGCGCTAGAAGTAGAAATGTCATAGCAGCGAAAGAAAGTAACAATTAGCTGATAAACCTCCACCATCTGTATGGTTTTGGCATAATGAAACTGTTTAGCTAGTTGAAGCGTTTTCTTCAAGCTCGCTTGAAAAAAACACTACATCTATTATATACTCAGCGTGAGCTTCAATTGTACATTTCATTTCAGATAAATTACTTTTATACATAACACGTGGCACCGCCCGTTTAAAAGAAAAATGTCTCCCCATTTCCTCTTACAATAAAACTTGATAAGTGAAATATCATTGACTCAAAAAATTTTTTGGTAAATTATAGCTTATTATTCTAGTCTACGACCCTTTTAAATTTGTTTTATATATAAGTTGCCGTGGTCTTTAACCGATCCCGTCCATTTTTACTAGAAACATAGAAAATTGCTTAGTCAAAAAAGGGGCGGTGCCACACCCATTTTCAAAATTTGTAGTGTTTTCCAATTTAATGTTATAATTCAATTCTATTGATACAAAGTTCATTTTTGCTAAGATGTATATTAGTATTTTCGTCTACGACCCTTTTAAAAATCTTTTATTTAAAAGTGGGCGTGATCTTTAACGGATGTCGTCCATTTCTTCTAGAAATATTTCGTGCTATAAGGAAAATATATGTACCCAATTTTGTTACGATATGTAAATTTTTCTTCGAGATAGGGCTCCCGAAACATAGAAAATTGCTTAGCCGTGAAATGCCCGGTGCCACCCCCATTTTTTAAAACGTGCAGTTTTTCCTATTTGTTGTTATAAATCCACTTGGGAAATGAAATACCATTGACACAAAGCTATTCTATGCAAAGATATAGCTTATTTTATTCGTCCCAGACCCTTTTAAAAATCTTTTATGTAAAAGTGGGCGTGGTCCTTAACCAATTTCGTTAATTTTTTTCAAAGCATTCCCTATAGTAAGGGCAATCTCTCTGCCGAATTTTTTACGATAAGTTTAACGATTTTTGATTTATGATTAATAATAATTGTAAAATTGATTTTATCACAAGTGGGCGGTGCCACTCCAATTTTTAAACAAAAATTTTAAAATTTTAATCAAGAGTCTCAGTATCAGTCCAAACGTCAAATTTCAACATTCTAGGTGTATTATTTACTAAATAATCAGGTTTTTTGTGTTTTCCAAACTGTTATATATATAAAAAGTGGGGATGATAACCACATCCGATTTTATTTCATTTTCAATACCAATTTATTCTGGGTCCAGATAAGTTCGTGTATCAAATTTGGTGAAGATATCTCAATATTTACTGAAGTTATCGTGTCAACGGGCACACGGATGGACATGGCTCAATCAAATTTTTTTTCGATGCTGATGATTTCGATATATGGAAGGCTATATCTATCTCGATTCCTTTATACCTGTACAACCAACCGTTATCCAATCAAAGTTAATATACTCTGTGTGCAAAACACGCTGAGTATAATTAAAAGGAGCATAACGCATATTAGATGAGAAGCTTGACCTTAAATCTATTCGGAAGTTATCGTGCCTTGTTTTTATATATTGATATTTGTATATGTCAAGAAAACGAATTTTTTTAAATTAGCTAGAGCGCACACAGTGGTTGATGTTAAACCCAGGCAGATCTTATATGACAGAAGTAATTTGGGCTATTGAGAATGACTTCTTCGGCATCTTATCGATAACAACCAACACCAAAAAGTTCTTGCTTTATTATTGGCTTATTATCGATTTTACGTAATTTTTCGGTTTGTTATCGGCTTGATATCGCCGAGGGACCGTTTTCTAATTAGTTATTATCGGCTTGTTATCGAAGGGTTTCAAATGTGTCATCGATTTTATATTGCAATTTAATCGGTGTCTTTCGCAAAACAAACCGATGAGGCGTCGATAAAAAATCGATAATACACTGATAATAAATATTTAAAACTCTGATAGCGAATCAGCAGTTTGACAGCATATCGATAACTTTTGGATAAAATATTGATAAATATATGAAAAAAACTGTAGCACGCCAATTGCAAATCGATTATAAATTTAATGCCACATCGATAACATTTCGGTAAATATTTGACAAATTTTCAATATAACTTTTCGATCAGAAACACATAATTCATAACACATCGACATCGCTATTATCACTATCAGTTAGGCTAGACTGATTGTGTTACGAAAATTTGTTTTGCCACCAAACATTAAGTAATTTGATACAAACAAAGAAAATAATAACTCGTCGATAAAAATAATGCCATAGCATGGCAGAAACAAATAGTTAATTCACAGACATTTATCATTTCGATGACAAATTGATATCACGCCATCTGAGTTCTGTTTGACTTCTTATTTGCTTATTTCATAAAACGTATCTTGAACAAGTAAGGAAGGTTAAGTTCGGGTGTAACCGAACATTATATACTCAGTTGAGAGCTATGGTGACAACATAAGGGAAAATAACCATGTAGAAAAATGAACCGAGGGTAATCCTGGAATGTGTTTGTATGACATGAGTATCAAATGAAAGGTATTAAAGAATATTTTATGAGGGATTGGGCCATAGTTCTATAGGTGGACGCCATTTAGGGATATCGACATAAAGGTGGATCAGGGTTGACTCTAGAATTTGTTTGTACGATATGGGTATCAAAAGAAAGGTGGTAATGAGTATTTCAAAAGGGCGTGGGGTTTAGTTCTACAGGTGGACACCTTTTCGAGATATCGCCATAAAGGTGGACCAGGGGTGACTCTGGAATGTGTTTGTACGATATGGGTATCAAATTAAAGGTATTAATGAGGGTTTTAAAATGGAGTGGTGGTAGTTGTATAGGTAGTCGCCTTTTCGAGATATCGGCATAAAGGTGGACCAGGGGTGACTCTAGAATGCTTTTGTACAATATGGGTGTCAAACGAAAGGCGTTAATGAGTATTTTAAAAGGGCGTGGGTCTTAGTTATATAGGTGGACACCTTTTCGAGATATCGCCATAAAGGTGGACGAGGGGTGGCTCTAGAATGTGTTTGTACGATATGGTTATCAAATTAAAGGTATTAATGAGGGTTTTAAAAGGGAGTGGTGGTAGTTGTATAGGTGGTCGCCTTTTTGAGATATCGGCATAAAGGTGGACCAGGGGTGACTCTAGAATACGTTTGTACGATATGGGTATCAAATGAAAGGTGTTAATGGGTGTTTTAAAAGGGCGTGGGGCTTAGTTCTATAGGTGGACGCCTTTTCGATATATCGCCATAAAGGTGGACCAGGGGTGACTCTGGAATGTGTTTGTACGACATGGGTATCAAATTAAAGGTATTAATGAGGCTTTTAAAAGGGAGTGGTGAGCTCTGCTCAACTGAGTATAAAAAATGCTCGTGCTCACAATGTTTTAATTGTTTAATGTTAGCAATCTTGAAATTTTACATTAATATGACACTCTTGTGATTTCCCAAATATTTTTATAGCGTATCTCCGAATTTTTTTAAATTTTAATAAACACGCATGCATACGTCTTGCCTCGTTTCTAGTTGATCAGCGACTATACCAAAACAATTAA
Source organism: Eurosta solidaginis (assembly GCF_040869045.1). Lineage (NCBI taxonomy): Eukaryota > Metazoa > Arthropoda > Insecta > Diptera > Tephritidae > Eurosta > Eurosta solidaginis. The sequence continues at coordinate 29,607,616 of NC_090319.1, forward strand.
GATAAATTTACTGTTACCAATACAGTCAGAGTTTAAATTTTGGTGACCACTGCCTTAAATAAAGCTATCAGCTCAAAAAAAAAAAAAACTATCTCATCTGCGAGAGCTTTACAGAGTGAAGAGTAATAGGCATATAAAGACTTGGTATGTCTAGGTGCTCCTTCCTTTCCTTCAATTATCGAAGAAGTTTTGCTAAATGTACTTAACTTCGCAATGCACGACATTAAAATAAGCGGAAAAGCAAAGCTTGGTTAAACTACTAAAAATGACGAATAAGAGGGGCGACAACCTCCGAAGATGATTTAGGCCGAGCTTGTCTTCCGATTAGCCTTATATGCCTGTTTAAATTTTATTACAAATTGGCGAGATGGGACTCACATCTTTTATGCCTGCTCCGAACAGTATCTGCAATACAGATCAGTGATCACTGAGAAGCTTTTCATGGCAGAAATACACTTGCAGTGTTTGCTAGTGACTGCCGAGGGGCGACCCCGCTTAGAAAAAAATTGTTTTTCATTAGACAAATCCACTGTAAATATATGTACATGAATGTGTTGACTCTAGAGCTTGCGAGTTCTTCAAATGCCTGTGTAAAATATTTTTTTAACGTTGAAAAGAATAAAATTCCAGAGAAAACTAAAGACAATAAACGAAGACAAAATGGAAGTGAAGGACAAAGTGCTTAATTGGGATTACCACGAACAATATGTGAACGTAATGCGAAAGTAAATGAGGCTAAAATGCGCATAGAAGTGCAGAGATTCCGAGGCGCTGCAATACAAGAGAATAGGGAAAATTATAATTAAAAAAACGCTTCCAAAGACTAAAATTAAAACAAATGTTACTCACAATTAGGCGATGGTGTGCAAATTTCGCTTTTAATTTCTTTAGTTGTATTTAGCTTGGAAAGAAATAAAGATAAAATAATACAAAAAGCATTGCCAAATAAGAAAAAAATATAAGTGCAAGCAGCTGCAATTGCTGTTGGTGCAGCAAATGTGTTGCAGATGCGTTAAACAAACGTGTTCTGCAGTGAATATTACAATAGTGTAAAGCCATTTTCAAGGCTATCCTTAAACAGATAGAAACACACACAATCAAATGCACACAATATATGTGTGTAGTATGTGTACTAATGTCTTTTCACAAATACTTTGCAATAATAAAATGTAAAAAAAAATTATAAAAAATCAAAAAAGTCGTATGAAACAAACAAAAGCACTTATAGAAAGGTTAACAAGACATACATACATACATACATACATATGTATATACAAAAAATATTTCAAAGATAAATGTGAGAGGAATAATTTTTTTAACGTAGAATACGCATCACTACACCTTTTTCAGTTTAAGTTCTCAAAATCACATTTCAAGTTCAGAAAGTTGATCAGGATTTTTTTCTTTCATGCAATGGAAATAAAAGTATGTAAGATGATAAATGTCAGCGCTAATAATTTGATACAAGGATATTAAGGCCTACTGTCTGTTACGGAAGCATTGGACTTCTAAGCTCACCTAAACCAACTTTGCTCACATGAATGAGATAGCGAAAAAAACCGTTTCCTCCCTTCTCTCTCTTCCTCTCATAAGAGGTCAGTTACGAAGACATCCACCTATATTCTTAGTGTCACAAGCATTGATCTGCATTGAGTATGAAAGCAGTGATGATGAAGACATGGCCACTTAAACAGTCAACGGAGCGCTCAAAATACATAACGTATAAGTACTGTGTGCACAGATGAAATCTTCCTCCACCTGCCTCTCGCAACTCCGTGGAGTTCTCCCCTTTAACAGCTTTCAAACTGTGGTGCAGACTGAAGTCCTTTCATGGCCAGAGCGTCCTCATGCACTTGTTGCAAGGAGTTGTACTCCGTTGGATTTATAAGCTTGGGATGTGCACGCTTTGGAGCCACCATTGTCAACGAAGCATCAACACTTCCGTAAATAACATATAAGTATTACATTAGGTAGTATGAATTGGAATAACTTTTGAAAAATAACATTTGTTTTTGTTTTTATCGGCCTATTGATAAATCATTCAAGGTTCGAATCGAGCTCAAGGCCATAACAATAATTTTTTTTCTAATGGTAATTATTGTTATTTTTTAATTTTTCTAAATTTGAAAAATTGTATTTTGTTTTTTGGAATAGTAGGTAGAAAATTTTTTCCAGACAACCTGCCATAGCTGCGCAGATAGATCCATTTCGAAGGGTGCTAAGCCTTCATCTTCAGTACGCTTTAGGCATGCTGCGCTAACCATTTAGCTATACAGCGGTTGTTTGACTGGCAAATTTGCTACTTCTATTCCTTTTTACCAACTATATTTATTCAGTGTTGCGCCATCTGGTGCAAATCACTTGTAATGCTGAATTTTTGTTTATTTTTAATTACTTTGTTTGACATTCCCAAGTGCTCATGGTTTATTAACATTTGTTTTTGTTTTTATCGGCCTATTGATAAATCATTCAAGGTTCGAATCGAGCTCAAGGCCAGAACAATAATATTTTTTCTAATGATAATTATTGTATATTGCTATCTGCGCAGCTATGGCAGGTTGTCTGAAAAATTTTCTACCTACTATTCCAAAAAACAAAATACAATTTTTCAAATTTAGAAAAATTAAAAAATAACAATAATTATCATTAGAAAAAAATTATTGTTCTGGCCTTGAGCTCGATTCGAACCTTGAATGTTTGAAAAATAACTTATAAATTTCTGAATTTAAATTAGAATTTTCTGAACTTGATTTGTAATTTTCAGAACTTGAATTTTAAATTTTAGAACTTAAATTGTAATTTTCTGAACTTGAATTTTTAATTTTTGATCTTAAATTGTAACTTTCTGAATTTAGATTGGAGTTTCAGAAATTGAATTGGAATTTTCTTAACTTGAATTGGAAATTCTGAACGTGAATTGTGTTTTATTATTATTACCTTTATATTAAGTCCCTTTTATGTTTGTTCCCTCATTTCCGTACGAATTTTTGACCCACGGAAAAGTCTTTTTCGGTAACTTCCTGTTGAGATAGACACTTGATACTTAGAACATAGTTCAGATCTGGGGGACATTACAACGCAAGTGAAAAAAATCCATTAGGTGGCGCACGGATCGAGATATACAGAAAATTTATTTTAAAATGGAAATTTTGCGATTGCCTTTTAACTAACTTCTCGGTGATCCAGAGACTTGAAACTTAGCACATAGTTTGCGAGTCGATGGCACTACAATTCGTGGAAAACGAAATGCCGCCAGGTGGCAGACGAATCGAGATAAACGAAAATCCCTGTAAAAACGCAGGAAATCTTGCGATCGTGGTGGCGCATGGATAGAGATATTAAGAAAATTAGTTTTGATTTGGGAATCTTTCAATCCATTTTTAACTAACTTCCCGCTTACCTAGAGATTTTTAACTTACCACATAGTTCGGTACCCGGTGACAATACAATTTACAGAAACAAAGTTCCGCTAGGTGGCGTGCTAATTGAGATAACTACAAATCCCTGAAAAACGAGGGGAATATTGCAATCGATTTTCGAGTAACTTCCCGATGAGCTAATGACATGAGATTTGTGTCGTAAATCAGAACTCGATGACAATGCAATATTTTATCAAAAAAATTCCGCTAGATGGCCCATGGATAGAGATATTGACATTTTAAATTAGGAACCTTGCAATCGATTGTTAACTAACTTCCTGGATATCTAGAGACTTGAAACCTGAAACATGGTTTAAAACTCGGCGACAGTGCAATGTTTGATCAAAAAATTTGAGCTATGTAACACACAAGTCGAAATATTTAAAAGATTAGGCCATACCTTCATGGCTAGCCTCCTGAGTGTTGCAGGCGTTGTAGAATTCCACCTCGCTGAATGCCCAACTCAATGCACGTTCTTGCATACTTTTAGGCGTACGCTACTTTCATCACGATTCTTTTAGGCTTTCAAGCGTATGCGAATTTCACCACGATTTTCAGCTTTGCAAATTAAGTAGCTGACAAGCGAGGTGGAATTCTCTTGTTATGATACGAGGTGGAGCTCTGTTGTTTTCGCCAGTATTGTTAGCGAAAATTTCACTAATTCTCTTAAATCTTGCTATTTTGAACAAATAAATAAAGATACGAATTTTCACCTAGGAATTACTTACTTTAAGAAAATTTTGGTATGGCTATCATCGGAAAATTCAGGTGTTTCCCCGATTTTTTTTGTGGACAATTTGGTATCATTTCGGTATTAAGTACCGATAACTGCTTTCGGAATACTCTTGGAATTATCTTAGAATCGTTTCGAAATAATTTCTGGATATGTTTTGGTATATTTTTTCCTTTTTTGAAATAATTTATATATAATGTCACCAAATTAATATTTTTTTTTCGATATATTTTTTTCCCTATTTTGAGACCATTTTGGTATGGTTATCATCGGAAAATTCAGGAGTTTCCCTGAATTTTTCCTGGAAAATTGCGGCATAATTTGGGAACTGAGTACGGATCACTTTCGAACTGCCTCCGAATTCTCTTCGAATTATTTTAGGATAATTTCGATATAATTTCTGGATATGTTTTGGGATCGTTTTGTACCATTTTTGTTATAATTTATATATAATATCTCTAAATATTTTTCTTTAAATTTTTTTCAATATATTTTTTGTTTGCTATTTTGAGACCATTTTGGGATGGTTCCCAGGACTACCTTCGCATAATTTCGGTAGTTTCCCCGAATTTTTTCGAAGATACTTGGGGATTATTTCGGATATGTTTTATGATCATTTTGTGCCATTTCAGAAATATTTAAGGGATGATTTCGTCATTATTTGGGAATGAGTTGAGGATTTACAATATTTCGGGATGCCTTGGGATCGTTTCAGAACTTTTTCCGAATAACTTATGGATTTTTTTTTGTTGATAATTTTGATGCCATGTCTATGGATCACTCCAAATTCGTTTTTCGGATAATTTCTAAACTATTTCGAAATAACTTTCGGATTATTTCTATCCCAGATCGAGATTATTTGTTTTTATAATCAGTTCAAGACTATCTAAGTGATAGTTTGGAAGAGATTTCAGGACTATTTCCGCAATATTTTCGATTTTGGTTTCAGGATGATATCAGGCATATTGCGAGGTCGTTTTGGAGCTATCAGTGGATCATTTGAGTACATTTTCAGTACATTTGTTTCAAGACTATTTCTGGATTGTTTTATACGCTTTCATATGTTTCTAATCCATTTAAAGAGCTTCATTCGTAAAATTTCATAAGATGTCATTAAAATCAGTCATATATCAAGTAAAATAGGTATCTCGTCACGAAACACTTATTTAAGCAACACGAACTGGTTATATCGCCTATATCGTGTTATATAACCAGATTCGCTTTGAAAAATACGGAATATCACAATTTAATTGAAGAGCCCTCTATATCAGTGTATGGGGCAAACATGCCCTAAATCAATTTCAATTGGAAAAATACTGAGTTTGCATTGAAATAAACTTTTCTTGAAAGTGTCATCCCTTGTGAAATTTGGGTTTGAAACAAACCGGTTTCGGCGTTGTGCCATCATCAGTGCCGATTTTCGTTCTGATCTGTTGTTGTCGTTTGTCTTGTATTTATAGTTCGTAGGTGAGCAGGTATTGTCAAAATTGATGCTTGTGTATATTTGGCTATGTGTATGTGCTGTGTGTTCATACAGAACCGAGGGTGGTTTCTACTGATCGATTTGTGTGGCTGTCTGGGGCAGGTAAAAATCAGTAATTTTAGTCGATTGACCTTCTTTGTGGGTGTGTTGTTTTGGTGCGTTAATTGTTGTGTGTTTGTCTGTTGTACTTTTGTGATTACTTTGTTTCTTGTAAACAACCTTTAAAGGCTCGAATATTGTGTCAGAAATTGTGTTTATCTGTTCGTTCGTTCTACCGTCGAATGTTTTCTGTTTGTATATTTCCATGTTTTCGAGTACGTTGAGACGTCGGCCGTTTGCCTGTATGTGAAGAACCCTAACTGTTTTATAGATGTTGCTGGGGAACATTCATTCTCGACAATGATATTTGCGAACTTAGACTCGGGTATAATGTTTGGATTCCGTATTTTTTTGTTGTAATCTCTAATATATTCTCTGAACCTCGTTCTTATTTGCCGTACTGTTTGTCCTATGTAACTATGTTGTCATCCGCAGGTAAGCTTGTATACGCCGTGGCTGCTAAACGGATCCTCTGAGTTAGTGTTAGTTCATAGTTTTCACCCTAGATTGTTTGATGTTTTGAATGCTGTGTTAATGTTGTATTTTTTTAAAGAAATTTGCCAATTTATATGTTGATTTTCCAGTATATGTCATAGTCGTCCAGCTATTATTTTCCTTTTCGTTATTTTTTTTGGGTTCTCCTTTTGTTCTTCTGAGCTTATCTACTAGTGCTTTTTTATATCCGTTGTTTGCAGCGATATTATATATGACCTCAAATTCTTTCTTATATGCCTCTTGTGTAAGAGGTGTTCTTTCAAGTCTATGTACCAAGTGCTTTAATGCTGCATTTTTATGCTGTTGGGGGTGATTTGAGGTATTATGTATTATTGTGTCGGTGTCCGTTGGTTTTCTATATATGTCATGGTTAAATCTTTTCGCTTCTTTATCAATATTTATCCTGAAATCTAGATAGTTGATTCCTCCATCTTTTTCGGTTTCCATTGTAAATTTTATATTTCCGTGCTGCTTGTTGAGATACTCCAGTACAATCTCTTCATTATTAGTAGTTAAAACGCATATTATATCATCAACGTATCTAGCATAAAATAACACGCCTAATTTGGTCTTCATCTCCCGTATGAACTTTTCTTCCAGATTTTGCATGAACACTTCCATAAGAATTGCTGACCGTTTGTTTGTCCATATATTTTATTGTTGAATTGAAAATAGTTTTGACGTTAAGTGGTTCTTAGCGTACTTGTGATTTGCATACTTTGCACTTTGTTTTTTGTATTATGAACTATTGTTGAGCTAACTATGTTCATAGTCTCCGATAGTGGTATTGATGGGTATAAATCTTTTATGTCAAAAGATACCAATTTGCTGTTCTTTGTTAGCTTTACGGTCACAAGGTTCTCTATTAGCTCTGTTGTGTTAGCTATTGCATATTCGTTCCTTAGATTCAGAGTAACTTTCAATATCGTTTTTAGATGACGGGCCTCATTGGCGTGTCCGGCTTGTACATTTTTAGCAGCGCAATCAGTGGAGGATCCGAAGGGTTCATTTGGACCAATCTGTGTGCTATGTTAGAATGTTGTTGTTGTTGTTGCATTTTTTATAGCAACTTTGATTTGTTTTGGTATTCATCTGTGGACTCCTCTCTTATTCTACGACATTTCATTTCCTCTTTGCGATCTTCGGTTTTGGATATATATTTCTCTTTTTCGATTAGCAAAGTGGTGTTTCCTTTGTCCGCTTTCGTCGTGACAATATTGTTTTTCTTAGTTTATGCCGTAGATTCTTCCTCTGCTTTCACCTCCATGTGTCTTGCGTGCTCCGGTTCTTCCTGTGGTATCAATGATATTGCGATCTCGTTATCTTGAAACGTTCTCTGGGATAGGGGTTTCTTGAACCAATTTCTGAGGTAGTGCGTTGTCCAAATAATAATTCTTAATAGGATGTTTTTGAAAACAAACAGATAAAGTAAAGCTAGCCTCAAACAAATTCTGCTACGTGATGTTTTTCAAAAATGCTATGGTTAAGTATGACGTAAACGTGTCCAAAGCAGCACGTAGGTTAAACCAAAAATAATGCACTAATTCCTTTTTTCAGCGCTATTCCCCAGTCATACTTACTGCTCGATGCTCTTAATTGTTAAATGCTGCATGTTGGTTTGTTGGTGTTTATTTTAATTGCCTAATCCTCTGTTGTTGTGAGTGGTTCACTTTCAAAGGGAGCTTGCTGGTACCACAAAGAACATCCACTCACACAAAGGAAAAAAGTGAAAAGTTTAGCAGTATTGCACGGTTTCCGTTGGTTTTTGTACATTTGTACCAAAGTGAGCGTTCCAGCTTTCAAGGATTCTATAAGTGTCTGCTTTTGGCTTTGACTAGAGAGACCACAACTGCATAAGTCCACATTAGCTCTAAAGCTGAAAAATGCTTGTTGGGATTTTCATCCATACATATATATATGTACATAATTGAAATGATTGCAAGCAAGGACAATTTGGAAATTTTTTATAAGATTAGCAGCTAAACAGAAAATATGGTGGAACGTAAACAAAGAAAAATAGTGTGATGATTCTTAAAGCCGCACATAAATGCACGATAACAAATCTTAGGAAACAATGAGTGGTTGCTATGCAGTGCGGCCGCCGAAACCGGACCCAAGGTGCTATTTTGATGCACTTTCTACTAGAGGCAATTAGTTTTCATGTATTATGAATAATTGTGCAATTAACTTGTTTTTACTCGAACCATTTTGTTAATTCAATAAACCTGTTGAAGTCATAAATGAAGTATTTTGATATCACTTTTATATCAGACGAAACCACGAAACTGCCTAGAGTTCACTACTTGATATTAGCCATGGCTGCACATTACCAGAGTATATAAGTAACCGAATTCAATGCCATGAGAGCTGCTTGGATGTTTTAGAATATGCATACCTCTCGACCGTTTACAAAGCTCTTCAATAGTAAGTAACAGGCCTTTTTATTCCCAGTAGCTCTGTTTGAGAGATGTTAGCTGATTTTGGAAAACCGTTTGGAAGTGCGACTACTAGCTGTTTGGTGGAGGATCCTGTACCAACACCGCGGCCCACTTTGGATCCTTCAGTGAACTGTGAAGTGACACCCTACAGAAATACCAATGCGGCTGACTAATCCATTTTCGAGTGTATCCTCACCTTAAAGTTCTTGTCAAAGTTCATCGTAGGCAAAAGATAATCTGTTGTCAAATCTGCAACGGATAGCCATCTTAGGATAGCATTGTGGCCACGCTGCTTCTCGTTCCATCAGATATGTTCTATGGTAGATTTACTACGTTTATAGCTGCACTGATAAGGTTCAATCAGCCGATTCACGGTGGGGTTAAATCGTTTGCACAATACACTTGATAGGACCTTGTATGCGATAATAAAAAGGCTGATTTCCCGATATTTGGCGCAGTTTTCAGGATCCCTATTCTCGTGGGCTGGGAAAAGAATACTTATGGATGTGACTTATCAACGCCTCGCTACCTTATTTGAAAAGCTCCGCAGGCAATCCATCAACGCCCACGGTTTTGTTGTTTTTTAATATGGTTATTGTATTCTGACTCCTTAAAAATCGGGGACATCTCTGTCTCCATTTAGGAAAGCAGAGAAATGCTCCCTTCCTTAACTTAAGTACTCTCTTGAACATCGGTCACAAGGCCGCCCTTCTTTAACAAATCTGCCCCCGACTTAAAATTTTCCGTCTGCCGCCGATTTTCCTAGTAAGATTTGCGGGCGTTTTTTCTTGATGGACAGCAGCTCACGTCCTTCTGCTTTTGTTTTTTACCTTAGTTTTAGCAGCGCAGAGGCAGGAGAGGTTACATTGTGTAGGCTGAGCTAAAGTCGCCCGGCACGACTTTTATTCCATTGCGAGGGCAGCGCTCGTATGTGTATTCTATACATTCATAGAAAATGTCTTGAACCTCATCGTCCTTCCTCTCTCCTTCGATGTATAGGCGCAAATAAATGATATAATAAAAATTGCTTCTTTTATTCGTATAGCGGCAAGAAGTTCGTCCGCAGGCGTGAACTGGCTACAATGTCTCTCTGCCACCACGAATCCGCCACTGAAACTGCGCTTTTTTGCATGGCTACTCCAGTAAATATCACAATATTTTACTTTTTTCCTTCCGTTATTCGTCCATCGCATTTCTTGGATCGCGGTGATGTCAGATTTTGCCTTGACGAGAACATCAACCAGCCGGGCATATGCACCAATCCCATTTAGGGAACGTATATTCTAGAAGCTCGTCCTCAAATCGTTGTCTTTTAAACATTTTCGGGTGTTATCTTCTAATGCGATGTTGTTTGGTTGTTTTCATTGGAGTGTGTTTTGACGTGGTGGATTCCAAGCACAGCACACAACCCGCAAAGGGTAATCTATGCTAGCCAATATTATGCGAATGAAAGATGGTGCTCCGTTCAAAAACGTATTATTATCAGAACCTGCCTATGGAAGCAAAGAAAGAGAGCGTTCCCCATTCTTTTGGAGAGACCAGGTGGAAGATAATTTAGTTTAACAGCATTACTATGGTAGTAATTCTTCACAGTTGAATATTTTCGAACTTATAGCGTACTAAAATAAAACTAATTGATTATTATTTATACTCTCAATTGCCTCGTTTGCTAATTTGTCACAGGGTATAGGCTTTTCGCGAACAGCCTTCTTGAATAGCTTCTCATTTATTCCTCTATAATTTCTGCATCTTATATTCACTGTTGCCTTCTACGCATATCGACCTGGGTCGATTTGTATGGACGAAAGTTAACCTATATCGCGCCATCGATTTTTCGATAGGATTTGGGCTCAGGAAAAAAAGTTCCACTACGCATACCCAAAAAATAATTTTTGAGCCTGCAAAAAAAATTGATTTTTCGACCAAAATTCTTCTAAATCCTCATAAAAGAAATTTTTTTTTCAAAAAACTGCATTTACCAATTTTGCATTTGCCAATTGACACGAAAAAAAATACATAAAAAATGATTTGGAGCCTTGAAAATGAGAAAAATGCATAAAAATCGAAAAATCGTTGAAATTTTGCAGGCTCAAAAATTATTTTTTTGGGTATACGTAGTGGAACTTTTTTTTTCCTGATCCCAAATCCTATCGAAAAATCGGTGGCGCGATATAGGTTAATAAATTCACCCAGTCTAGTGTATATGCCTGAGTAAAATGCGCTCTTTATTTCTGTGTACATCTCTGCATCTCATATACGCTGTTGCGTTCTATGTATGTGGCTCTTTTCTGTTTCATCTGTTTGCCTTGCTGTTGTTGTTGTTCAACATTTATTATATATATAGCGACGTTTCGAAACTGCTAATATTCGTCACAATATTATATTCCTAATGTTTTTCAAAAACGAATTTTTAAGATACGTCCACACCGGTAACGAAATAGCAAAGTTGTATAACAATTGTTTTAAAACAACTTGCAACTTGTTATACAACCAAGTTATCTAATTCCTTTGATCTTTACCGACAACCTCTGGGTAACATGTAACCTGCTATGAAAATAGAAAAAAAGTTACACAATATCGTGTTATACAACATTTTTCAGTTGAATATCTAACAAGTTACATAACATTGGTTATATAACTGTTTGTAACATGTTTTGTTACTGATGTGGACACACCTTTATGTTTCCCTTAAAATATGTACCGGACTATGCACATATACTTTTATGATCGCTACCGTAAATATGTAAGCAAAAAAATGGAAGTGTAAAATTACCGCCATATTCTATCGCTTCTGGTTTATCTGATAACATGCGTGGTAAGCGTGTAATTAAAGGCAATAAACTTAGCAGCTTTCACATCAACATCCGTTGTACAATTTTATGGCAACAACGGAATTATCGATGGCAGGTGTTTCGTCTACTAGTGTGCTATCTTTACTTTGTGCAATAAGTTGTAAGGGCTAAGCTCGGGTGTAACCGAACATTACATACTCAGCGGAGAGCTGTGGAGACAAAGTAAGGGAAACCACCATGTTGTAAAAAGAACCTAGGGTAACCCTGAAATGTGTTTGTATGACATGTGTATCAAATGGAAGGTATTAAAGAGTATTTTAAGAGGAAGTGGGCCATAGTTCTATAGATGGACGCCATTTAGGGATATCGCCATAAAGGTGGATCAGGGTTGACTCTAGAATTTGTTTGTACGATATGGGTATCAAATGAAAGGTGTTAATGAGTATTTTAAAAGGGCGTGGGCTTTAGTTCTATAGGTGGACGCATTTTCGGAATATCGTTATAAAAGTGGACCAGGGTTGACTCCAGAATGCGTTTGTACAATATGGGTATCAAACGAAAGGTGTAAATAAGTGTTTTAAAAGGGAGTGTGCCTTAGTTCTATAGGTGGACGCCGTTTCAAGATATCGCCATAAAGGTGGACCAGGGGTGACTCTAGAATTTGTTTGTACGATATGGGTATCAAATGAAAGGTGTTAATGAGTATTTTAAAAGGGCGTGGGCCTTAGTTCTATAGGTGGACGCCTTTCCAAGATATTGCCATAAAGGTGGACCAGGGGTGACTCTAGAATTTGTTTTTACGATATGGGTATCAAATGAAAGATGTTAATGAGTATTTTAAAAGGGAGTGGGCCTTAGTTCTATAGGTGGATGCCTTTTCGAGGCTCTTGATTTCGCCCTGCAAAACTTTTTCATTTTCTTCTACTTAATATGGTAGGTGTCACACCCATTTTATCAAGTTTTTTACTAAAGTTATATTTTGCGTCAATAGACCAATGCAATTACCATGTCGCATCCCATTTTTCGTATTTGGTATATAATTATGGCATTTTTTTCATTTTTCGTAATTTTCGATATCGAAAAAGTGGGCGTGGTCATAGTCCGATTTCGGCCATTTTTTACACCAATACAAAGTGAGTTCAGATAATTACGTGAACTGAGTTTAGTAAAGATATATCGATTTTTGCTCAAGTTATCATGTTAACGGCCGGGCGGAAAGACAAACAGTCGGCTGTGTATAAAAACTGGGCGTGGCTTTAACCGATTTCGCCCTTTTTCACAGAAAACAGTTATCGTCCTAGAACATAAGCCTCTACCAAATTTCACAAGGATTGGTAAATTTTTGTTCGACTTGTGGCATTAAAAGTATCCTAGACAAATTAAATGAAAAAGGGCGGAGCCACGCCCATTTTGAAATTTTCTTTTATTTTTGTATTTTGTTGCAACATATCATTACTGGAGTTGAATCTTGACATAATTTACTTATATACTGTAAAGATATTAACTTTTCTTTTAAAATTTGAATTAAAAAAAATTTTTTTTTAAAAAGTGGGCGTGGTCGTTCTCCGATTTTGCTAATTTTTATTAAGCAGACATATAGTAATAAGAGTAACGTTCCTGCCTAATTTCATCATGATATCTTCACCGACTGCCAAATTACAGCTTGCAAAACTTCTAAATTACATTCTTTTAAAAGAGGGCGGTGCCACACCCATTGTCCAAAATTTTACTAGTTTTACATTCTGCGTCATAACTTCAACTCACCTACCAAGTTTCATCGCTTAATCCGTAATTGGTAATGAATTATCGCACTTTTTCGATTTTTCGAAATTTTCGATATTGAAAAAGTGGGCGTGGTTATTGTCCGATATCGTTCATTTTAAATAGCGATCTGAGATGAGTACCCAGAAATTTACATACCAAATTTCATTAAGATACCTCAAAATTTACTCAAGTTATCGTGTTAACGGACAGACGGACGGACATGGCTCAATCGAATTTTTTTTCGATACTGATGATTTTGATATATGGAAGTGCATATCTATCTCGATTCCTTTATACATGTACAACCAACCGTTATCCAATCAAAGTTAATATACTCTGTGAGCTCTGCTCAACTGAGTATAAAACAAAAAAATTATCGTATATTATGTGACTTATGACACACGACACTTTGTAAACAACATAATTGTGTGTAGATTGTAACAGATTGTTTTGAGGATATGCGATTATTGGCTGTTTGTGTGCTTTTGGTAATTTCGGTGATTTCCAAGTTCGGATTTCACGATAAAAGTTTTATACAAAGTTGCAAAATTTTTAATTGCTTCCGAGTCATAAACCATGTACATAATATTTTGACTGACATAATTTTGATTTTTATGTACTTGCTATCATAAGTTTTGCCAATATATATATAACAGCATGCGCCAAGGAATACATTTCTTATGGCTTTTCGGGTTACAAAAAATTTAATTACAATAGCAGGTGTGTTGTGTGTGTGTCTTGTTGTCCAAAAAGTTTGCCAAACTGCATTTTATTTGCTGTGGATTTCGATATGCTTGCTGTCCAACAATGGCTATTTTGTGGAGTTTTTTTATTTTTTAAGTGCATCAATTACAATCAGAACTTTAGATAGCACCTGAGTTATCAATACCCCATGTAATATTTTACTTTTACATATCGAAGTTCCCTTGTCCTTCAGAAAGAGTTACCATTGTGTCCTACGCCGATGATTGTACGATAATGGCAACAGGTCCCGCCGCATCCATCGATGAGCTATGACTCCCTCCCCAATCTTTGAAGATGCAGCCACAATTGTACCTAAAGTCCAGAGTCGTAGAATAATCTTTAAGTCTCTTGCCGGCAGAACTTAGAGCAAAGCTAAAGAAACGCTCTTAACTACAAATAAAGCAAATGGTTAGCCACTTGTTCTGGAAAGCAGCCTTTTTATTATCGCTTACAAGGTCCTGTCAAGTATATTGTGCAAATAATTGAACCCAACCGTGAAACGCTGATTGGTCCTTATCGGTGCGGCTTTAAACGTAATAAATCTATAATATAATAGCGCTTAAAATCTTAAAAAAAACAAGTAAGGAAGGATTAGTTCGTGTTTAAATGAACATTACATACTCAGCTGAGAGCTTTGGAAACAAAATAGGAGAAAATCACCATGTATGAAAATGAACCCTGGAAAGTGTTTGTATGACATGTGTATCAAATGGAAGGTATTAAAGAGTATTTTAAAAGGGAGTGGGCCATAGTTCTTTAGGTGGACGCCTTTTCATATGAAAGGTGTTAATGATTATTTTTAAAGGGAGTGGGCCTCAGACGTATTTTCGAGATATCGCCGTAAAGATGGACCAGGGGTGACTCTATAATGTGTTTGTACGATATGGGTATCAGATTAAAGGTATTAATGAGGGTTTTAAAAGGGAGTGAACGTTAGTTGTATATCTGAAGGTGCTTTCGATATATCGGACCGAGGTGACCCAGAACATCATCTGTCGGGTACCGCTAATTTATTTATATATATGTAATACCACGAAGAGTATTCCTGCCATGATTCCAAGGGCTTTTGATTTCGCCCTACTGAACTATTTAAAAAAAAACCAATCCAATTGCCATGTTTCATCCCTTTTCGTATCTGTTATAAAATTATGGCATTTTTTTAATTTTTAGAAATTTTCGATATCGAAAAAGTGGGCGTGGTCATAATCGGATTTTGCCCATTTTAATACCAAGGTAAAGTGAGCTCAGATAAGTACGTGAACTAAGTTTAGTAAAGATATATCGATTTTTGGTCAAGTTATCTTGTTAACGGCCGAGCGGAAGGACAGACGGTCGACTGTGTATAAAAACTGGTCGTGGCTTCAATCGATTTCGATTACTTTCGCAGAAAACAATTATCGTCATAGAGGCCCTTACACAATTTCACAAGGATTGGTAAATTTTTTTGGACTTATGGAATTAAAAGTATTGTGGACAAATTAAATGAAAAAGGGCGGAAGAACGCCCATTTTGAAATTTTCTTTTACTTTTGTGTTTGTTGCACCATATTATTACTGGAGTTGAAGGTTGACATAATTTACTTATATAATAAAAATATATACAATTTTTCTTAAAAATTTGACTTTAAACATTTTTTTTAAAAAGTGAGCATGTTCTTCATCCGATTTTTTATTTGGCACATATATAGTAACAGTAGTAACGTTCCTGCAAAATTTCATCATGATATCTTCAACGACTGCCAAATTACAGCTTGCAACACTTTTAAATTACCTTCTTTTAAAAGTAGGCGGTGTCACGCCCATTGTCCGAAATTTTACTAGTTTTCTATTTTGCGTCATAAGGTTAACCCCCCTAACAAGTTTCATCGTTTTATCTGTCCTTGGTAATGAATTATAGTAGTTTTTCCGTTTTTCGAAATATTCGATACCGAAAAAGTGGGCGTGGTTATAGTCCGATTTCGTTCATTTTAAGATGAGTGCCTGGGAACGTATGTACCAAATTTCATCAAGTTACCTCAAAATTTACTCAAGTTATCGTGTTTACGGACGGATGGACTGACGGACGGACGGACATGGCTAATTTCTTTTTTCGCCCAGATCAATTTGATATATAGAAGTCTATATCTATCTCGAAGAGTTTATGCCGTTACATGGTATCGTTATGCGAACAAAATTAAGATACTCTGTGAGCTCTGCTCAGTTGAGTATAAAAAACGTGAAAAGAGAATTGCCACACATCACCTCTTCGTCGCTTTTAAACCCGCCTTCGACAGCACGAAAATGAGCTGCCCACAAGTCGCAATTTCTATAATTGGTTTCCCCGAAAATTTTAAATGCAAAATGACGTTGAGCAATACCAGTCAGAATCGGGGAGGACCTCTTCGAGCCGTTCGAGACTCAACGATGTTTCCAACAGGGTGACCTCCCATCGTAGATTTCTTTAATTTGATGCTGGAGAAATTAACACAAGCTGCAGAACTTTACCGCTCTGGTAGTACTTTCACACTCTTCTTGTTGCGCTCGCCGGTAACCAGAGTCCAGTAGCGAAATCATTGCAGTATGTTACCAATATATTTATCGTCCCTTGCTACACTACCAGTAGGTAGTGCAAAATCAATAAATTACTAAAAAGCATTTACAACAAGGTCATGCACCAAACTTTGTGACTTTCAAATTTAGAATGTTATTAAGTACAGAGATAAGCAAAATAAGCTGCTTAGTATTAAGAATGAATACAAATTTTTTTTTTATACCCAGCTGTACTTGTACACAGGGTATTATAACTTTGATTGGATAACGGTTGGTTGTACAAGTATAAAGGAATCGAGATGGATATAGACTTCCATATATCAAACTCACCAGTATCGAAAAAAATTTTGATTGAGCCATGCCCGTCCGTCTGTCCGCTAACAAGATAACTTGAGTATATATTGAGATATATTCACCAAATTTGGTACACGAGCTTATATGTACCCAGAATAGATTGGTATTGAAAATGAGCGAAATGGTTATGATAACCTCGCCCACTTTTTATATAAACATTTTGGAAAGCACAAAAACCTGATTATTTAGTAAATAATACACGTAGAATGTTGAAATTTGACCTTTGGACTGATATTGAGACTCTTGATAAAAATTTGAAAAATGTTTTTAAAATGCGCACCCGCACACTTGTGATAAAAACAATTTTACAAATAAATCATAAATCAAAAATCGCTAAACCTATCGTAACAAAATTCGGCGGAGCGATTTCTTTTACTATAAGGAAGGCTTTGAAAAAAAAAAATATTAAAAATTTACGAAATTGGTTAAGGACCACGCCCACTTTTATATAAAAGATTTTTAAAAGGGTCGTGGACGAATAAAATAAAATATATCTTAGCGAAAAAGAGCTTTGTATGAATAGAATTTTACTTTCTTAATCGAATTATAACACTAAATTTGAACTCTAAAATTTTTGAAAATGGGCGTGGCACCGCCCCTTTTTTATCTAAGCAATTTTCAATGTTTCGGGAGCCATAACTCGAAGAAAAATTAACATATCGTTGGGAGAATTGGGTACATATATTTTCCTTATAGCAGGAAATATTTCTAGTAAAAATGTATAATACTAGGTTCAAACACACACCAAATTGGCAATTTATACTATTTGGGTAATTTATTACGCAATTTGTCATATAATAAATTGTAATAATAAATTGCCAATTTAAAAAAAAATTGCGTAATAAATTGTTTCAAACTGCAAATGCAACATTGTAAAGTGTGTTTATTGAGTATTCTTAAACGTCAGTTACGCATGGCTGAACTATATGGTTGGCTCATCTAATCAGCTGATTTTATGTCTTTCATTTCACTGGAGTACGGATTGTCAAAAGAAGATGGCAAAATCAAAATGAAACCAAAACATTGAACACATTTTCTTACAACACACAAAAATTTCAAAGTTTTATGTTTTCATTCCATTTCATTCGCCTAATAATGTGCGTGTTCATTTTGACAGTCTGAACAAAGGTATGTTCTTGCTGTAGAGATGAGCCAATCAGCTATCAAATTACTATTGTGTAAGCTAAATCGAGTTGTGTGAACAGCACTCAATTCAAATCGAAATTTCCTCAATTTATTTTTCTGTTTGAACATAGTATAAGATTGGTTAAAGACTACGCCCACTTTAATATAAATGACTTTAGAAAGGGTCGTAGTCAAAAATAATAAGTTAAGTCTTAGCGCAAAATAGTTTTGTACCAATCGTATTTTGTGCCATTATAATCAGAAATGGGAAGAAATCCAAATCTTGAAAAATTGGCGTGACACTGCCTCTTTCTTACAATGCATTTTCCAACGTTTCTGGAGCCATAACTCGACGAAAAATTTGATGCACATGAATGCCTTTTAACAGGAAATATTTGCAGCATAAATGGACTAAATCGGATAAATCGGCTTTTTTTTATAAAAGATTTTTTAAGAGTGCGTAGATACAGGTAGTAAGCTATTTCTAGTAAAAGTGGGAAATCTTCGTTAATAACACTGCCAATTTCTGTAAATTTTTATCCATCGCAACAAGATGTAGAATCAACTGCGCACAAATTGTTGATTCGTAATTGACCGTTTTAGTTGTCAAATGAACAAAAAAAGTTGTTGCGACCGCTTTGTACGTAAGTACCTATGTTGCCATATACATAAACAAATAAATAAATGTAAGGCGCGATAACCTCCGCAAGAGATCTAAGACCGAGCTTGGCTTCTTTCCAATTTGCGGCGTGCTCCTCTTGATTTTCCCTACAAATTGGCCGTACGAGACCTACATGTTTTATGCCGACTCCGAACGGCATCTGCAAGGCAGATGAGTTTTCGCTGAGAGCTTTTCATGACAAAAGTACACTCGGAGCGCTTGCCAAATACTGCCGAGGAGCGACCCCGCTTAGAAAAATTTTCTTCTAATTGAAAAACCTTATTTCTAAAATTGTTATGCTTTGCCCGGGGTGTGAACCCAGGGTCTTCGGTGTGGTAGGCGGAGCACGCTACCATCACACCACGGCGGCCGCCATATACATACGTAAATATGTGCATACATATAGTACACAGCATAAATAAGTACAAAGTAGAGAGTGCAGTGAGCGTAAAATTCTCTTTGAAATTTGCTCATATATAGACTGTTAAGCGCTGTTGAAATGACCAGTGAGATCAGTTGTGTTAACAAAAAAATCAGTTAGATTGATTAGGAGTCTGTCAATTTTACAGAATTTTGTTAACTTAAGAGCGACAATTTCTCTTCTGTTGAAATGACTTAACTAATTTGTTCGCTTGACAAAGAACTCGGTCGAATTAATCATAATTCGATCAATTTCACTGAATCTCCGTTAATTTAAGAACAACAGAACCGATTTGTTGATTTTACTAGCACCATTTCTTTCAGTGTATATACTTAATTGCAAACAGTAAGCAAATCCCCATATCTGAAGGAAAACTGCATTATTATCCGCTCAAGGTTATCGGTCTTAGCCTCTGTATCCTTTTTGCTTCTGTTAAACGAAAATTAGTTCACAATAGAACCATATGTATATGTATAATTGCGCAGCCTTGTAACACTATTAAGCACACAAAACAAACAACAACAGCACTTCAAGTGCATAGCTGGGTATATAATTTTCGATTTCACCCGAACTTAGACTTCCTTACTTGTTAAACATATTTTTGGTTTTTCTTTGATACTTTTATTACAAAACTTTTCCACCTCAAATGCTCATGATACTTTTTTGTTGTTTTTTTTCTTTTTCCCGCACCACAAGGCACTCGAATATTCTCGAATAAATTCTTTTTTTCCTATTGCAATTAAAATTGCTCAAAGCTTAAATTACCCAAAGTATGTTTGAACATCAATTTTGAATGGAAAATACTTTGAATAACTTTTTTTTAATTTCACTCATTCTCACTTGCACGGTTGCCGTCAAATGTTTCAAAACAGAAATTAAAACTTTTGTGGCACGTACTATAGCATAATTTTTGGCTTGCGTTACATATTTTTGAGTGTAAACATTTCAACTCTCTGCGTGGTCGACTGCCACAGAGGCGACGAGGGAGAGCGATGTTGTATGAAATTTCACTTGTTAAAGCTTCGCGCGTCTGGGTATTAAAACTTTTTCAATAATTAAATTGTTTATAATACTTTTTTTTTGTGCAAGTAAAAAATAAGCAGACATTTAACAACAACTATAATAATCCCATACAAGCGTGTAAACATCAAACGACATGACTGATAAAACCCCAGATTTTTTGTTTTTTTATTACTCCTTAAGCTTCCTCACTCCGTATTACACCATGACTGGTGTGTTAATTATGTTTTTATTGTTGCTGACCCTTTTATTAGCTTCTTAAGTTGGGTACTTATTCAGCTTAGTATTGTTATTACAACTGTTTATGTTGACTTACGTCAATTCCAGTTAGACCCACTTTTGTTTACAATGTATATTTATGGTTTTCGCCAGCTACCGCATTGATAAATATTTTGATGTTGATTAGTTTTATAGACTTTGAGATTATAAATGCGGTTACAGCAAATTAGCGTAGTAGAGTTATATGCAAAGATGCCCTTAACCCTAGTTCGGCCGACGAGTCGCTGGGGTGACTTTTTCATATTCTCCCCTCAAAAAACACATTTTTAATAAATTTTGTTAACTCATTTTCCGTAATATCCTAACTTAATGAATTTTAAGTAGAATAAAAATATGATAAAAAAATTTTACAGACTACCTTTATATAAATGGACCAAAAAATAGAAGGCAACTTTTCTTTTAATACACACTTAATCTTGTTGAATTTTGACTAAAAAAACTTTAAAAATAGCTATTGTAAAAGAATTTTGGGATTTAAAATTACAAAGGGTGAGCGCTATCTTTCAATTTAAGGTAAACCATGTACTTGGGATTAACTAATTGATTATTTCAAATTTAAGCACGCGCTCTACCTTTATAATTTTAAATGCCAAAATTCTTTTACAAGAGCTATTGTTAAAGTTTTTTAGTCAAAATTCAACAATATTATGTGTGTATTATAGGAAAAATTGCCTTCTATTTTTTTTGGCCCATTTATATAAAGGTAGTCTGTAAAATTTTTTTATCATCGTTTTAATTTCACTTTTTTGGTGCTCCCTACAAAAGGCATTTGGAATTTTCGGTTCGGACTCACGGCCCAAGTTTCAAGTCTTTAGCTCACCGGGAAGTTACTTAAAATTCGATTGCAAGATTCCCCTCGTTTTTCTAGGATTTTCAGTTATCTTGACTAGCGCGCCACCTAGCGGAAATTTGTTTTCTATAAGTTGTATTGTCACTAGGCCTCTAACTAAGTGCCAAGTTTCAAGTCTCTAGGTAACCGGGAAGTTAGTTACAAATGGATTGAAAGATTCCCAAATCAAAACTAATTCTCTTAGTATCTCGATCCATGCGCCACCTAATTTTTTTTGATAAAATATTGCATTGCCACCTGGTTCTGACTCACGGCCCAAGTTTCAGGTCTCTAGCTCACCGGGAAGTTACTTAAAAATCGATCGCAAGATTTCCCCCGTTTTTAAAGGATTTGCAGTTATCTTGACTAGCGCGTCTCCTAGCGGAACTTTGTTTTCTATAGGTTGTATTGTCACTAGGCCTATAACTAAGTGTCAAGTTTCAAGTCTCTAGGTAACCGGGAAGTTAGTTAAATATGGATTGAAAAATTCCCAAATTAAAATTTGGTTACTTACCATCTCGGTTCGCGTGCGCCACCTAGCGAACTTTTTTTGACCAAATATTGCATTGTCACCGGGTTCTGACTCACGGCCCAAGTTTCAGGTTTCTAGCTCACCGGGAAGTTACTTAAAAATCGATTGCAAGATTCCTTGCGTTTTTTC
The DNA here is from genome assembly GCF_040869045.1 of Eurosta solidaginis. NCBI lineage: Eukaryota > Metazoa > Arthropoda > Insecta > Diptera > Tephritidae > Eurosta > Eurosta solidaginis. The sequence goes on from NC_090319.1 coordinate 29,629,461, forward strand.
AAGGATTTTCAGGGATTTTCGTTTATCTCAATTCGTCTGCCACCCGTCGACTCGCAAACTGTATGCTAAGTTTCAAGTCTCTGGATCACCGAGAAGTTCGTTAAAAGTGGATCGCAAACTTTCCATTTTAAAATTAATTTTCTGTATATCTCGATCCTTGAGCCACCTAGCGGATTTTTTTTTCACTTGCATTTTAGTGTTTCCCAGATCTGAACTATGCTCTAAGTATCAAGTGTCTAGCTCAGCGGGAAGTTACCGAAAAAGACATTTCCGTGGGTCAAAAATTCGTATGGAAATGAGGTGACAAACATGAAAGCAACTTAATATAAAGTTATAAAAAATAAATATAAATAAAAAATACAAAATGAGGTTTTATAATTTTAGTCATAGACAACTGTAACGGGCTTAACACTTTTATTCTTTTTCCGGCAGTCACCGGGGTGACTTCGTCGGCCAAAAATAGTTGTAAAAATCATCGGCCATAATATTGTTTGAATTGACTCGACAATAAATGAGTACTAAGTACTCCTAAAGTTTGATTCGTATAAATGCAAATCGAAAATACGCCGATAACAAAGTGATAACACTCCATTAGAAAATCTAAGTTTGCGATATCAAAACGATAACTTTTTGATAAATTGCTGATAATAGCGATATTGTTTCGATAAAGAGGTAGGTAGGTATCTTAAGTAGCTAACGAAAAGTCTTTTTGATGCCATGCAACTCGTTTGCACCTATTGAGTGCTACAAAGGATATGTACCATGACCAGCGCGAGTTTTTGTTTTTTATAAAACCAAGCATATTTGCAGTCTCTTTTTCCAATAATCTACCAAGATTTTCCAAAATGAAGCTTGCAATGGCTCTTAAACGTTTTTTTAGCACAGAAAAAGCGCAATATTCTCTATTGCAGTTACATCTTTACAACTACTGCAATGGTCATTATGCATTATATACATATTTTTCGTATGGGTGTAGGCCCTCGATCAACCCTCGTTGTCCTCTTTTAATCGGAAAAGACAGTTACTTTGCCAGTTATGTTCAAGATCTGCAGGGATTCGCAGGCCTACCAAAGCACGAGGACTTCTGCTTGAAACCTACTACAGTATAATATCAGTTTGAATGAAATCGCTGTGGAATGTAAATAGATCCTATCCCCCACACCTAAGTCCACTTTTTCGCCATGAGATTAAATAGGTATGCCGTTGTTACGTGCCCCCTCTTGCAATCATTCCTTCTTGGCATAATATTGTTGATAATGAATGCCCTCATACTGCAGTTTGCTTGGATAATAATATATTTCGGAACTAAAAATTCCAGATCGGTGCAAAAGTACTCTGCATCTAAATGCGGGAGCCTATAGGAATACTTCATGAAGCGAACCGCCTTCATTCAGTCGCCTTGCATAAGCTTACCAACGTATTATTTGGGCATTGTTCGTTGCACTATGTTCATATCTGCGTAAAGCTCACTTACTTAATTGGCGCTAAACCGTCTAAACGGTTATGGCCGTCTAGCAAGGCGCGCCAGTCGGTCCTTCGCTCCGCCAACCGACGCCAATTGGTCACACCAAGGGAGTTTAAATCGTCTTCCACCTGGTCCTTCCAACGGAGTGGGGCCACCCTCTACCTTTGCTTCCATAGGCGGGTTCGGATAGAAACACTTTCTTGGCCGGAGCATCATCTTTCATTCGCATAACATGGCCTAGAGAGCGCTGCCGCTGCGTTTTAATTCGCTGGACTATGTTAATGTCTGCGTATAGCTCGTACAGCTCATCATTAAATCTTCTTCGGTACTCACAATCGCCAACGCGTAGAGGTCCATAAATCTTTCGAAGAACTTTTCTCTCGAACACTCCCAAAGCCGCTGCATCTGCTGTTGTTATGGTCCATGCTTCTGCCCCATATAGCAGGACGGGTACGATAAGTGACTTGTAGAGTATGATTTTCGTTCGCCGAGAGGGGACTTTACTTTTCAATTGCCTACCTAGTACAAATTAGCATTTATTGGGAAGATTGATTCTTCCCTGGATTTCAGTGCTGATGTTGTTGCTAGTGTTGATGCTGGTTCCCAAATAAACGAAGTCTTTTTCTATTTCGAAATTATGGCTGCCAATAGTAGCGTGGTTGCCAAGGCGCATATGCGCTGACTCTTTGTTCGATGACAGCAGGTAGTTCGTTTTGTCCTCATTTACTATCAAAACCATTTTTACCGCTTCTTTTTCCAGTTTGGAGTAAGCAGAACTGACAGCGCGGGTGTTTAGGCCGATGAGCGTAAAGCTCATACATTACATCATTATAGCTCCTTCGATACCTACCGTTGGCATCAGGAACATAACACTAAATGTTCCGGAGAACTTTTCTCTCGAAATAGCAAGAGCTATCTCATCTTATTTCAATACTGACCAAGATTCCAAGCCATACATTAGGACAACTTTGCTGCTCCATTTGTAGAACGTGATTTTTTTCGTACGAATACACACCGACTAAAGCTATGGCATATGGTTGAATTACAGTCCATATATACACACGTATCTGTTTAAGGAATAAATTGATCTGAGTGACACAACAAGGATCTACCTATTGAGGCCTGAGGAGTGTCCAGGAGCATCGAAATGGGAGGTTTTGCATTCGCTGCTCCAGCGAAGAGAAAAGGCATATCTCTTATTATAATCTTGGAAGGAAAAGCGTGAGGACGAACGACAGGAGTGCACGAACTTTTCATGTAAGCTAGTATAAATAACGTGAAAAATTCTACAGGAAAATGAGACAGATAGCTGTAATTTTAAAAATCACGGCAAGGTACTGCAGGATTATTATAAAGTGAGCTGCTAGGTTGAGGTGTAAGCACTTCTTTAACTTCATAGATAGTAAGGCTACCCGATGCATTAAGCCATGATAATAACAATGCCAAGGCCAGTTTACTGGAATTTTCACCCTTTTTGTCGCTCAATTAGTTTTGTGGTAGAAAAGGTATAGTGGTAGAAGAAGTTTTTGTTGTTGTTGGAGCAGAATTAAAAATTAAAATACGACGCGCTTACTCCGAACGGAATCTGCAAAGCAATGCACTCTCACAGAGCAGATTTACATGGCATAGATACACCTGAAGTTTTTTTGTATTTAATATTTTTTTCCTGGGTATTGAACCCAGATCATTTAGTGAGTATACAAGTATGCTGCTATCCCACCACGACGGCCTCCGGCATTGCCTCAATCTCCATTCTCCTAAACGTAGTTCTGCGATATTTGATGTTTCTTCAGGTAGGTCAGACCAAGGACATTGCAGCTAGATTAGTTAGTTCCATAGAGCATATAAAGAGGTAATTCATGTCCTGCGAAGATTTTACGTATTACAGGACGCATATATCAAAACTTTACGTGGTTATGAAGCCTTCTCTGGTGAAAACAATATATTTTTGATAAAGACATATTCTTATCTCCGAGTACATGAATTTAAGGCAGCTAAAGGTGAATTAAATTGCCGGATCTACCTGCTGCTTTATACAATACCAGATTTACTATGAGCTTCATTAGTATACGTTTCAATTCGACTACTCGATAGTAGAGATATACGCCACCGTTTTTTGCACGCCGCCGCCGAATGTCAAAAATATCGGCACGGCGGCGGTGGCGTCCGGCACGGTACAATATTTTCTACTCATTTAAGACTGTCTAGGCCATTTATTGTTCATGTCGAAAATTGGACGGATATGGTCGAGAGGGGTATCAACGGATGCGCATCATAGCCAGTTATAAGAATCCAATTGCGAAATGTAACTCTTTCTACCCGTTCAAAAGTAATTTGAGAAAACAGGCGCTTTCAAGGCCAGCTTAACACGGATTTTTCCTTACCCAATTCACCAGTTATAAAAACAAAACACTAAAAGAAAAAATAATAAAAAATGTAATTGCTCACTTTGCAAAATATTTAACCCTAGAATGCATACGTTGAGCCTCCGGGGCTCACTTGGATATATATTTCAACATATCTTATAAATTTGAAATAATTTTTACAAGAGGCTTTTGGAATGCTATACCTGAATTATTTTAATCATAGTAGGCATTGACTTTTTGAAAAAAAATTTTTTTTCTCAGAAATAAAAGCAATTTTGTATCAATACCCCTTTTATATATATGATGAGCTTGTGAGGCTCATATGGCTCAACCAAGTATGCCATGCAAATTTATTTGAGCAAAGACCGTTATTCTATGTAACTAAAATGAGTCTATTTCATAGTAGGCATTGATGTTTTGAAAAAAAAAAAAAACAATCAAGCAAGTATGCTTTTGCAAAAGAGTACTCAGTAGTATTCGATTCGTGGTCAAGTGCACAACAATATATTTGTTTATTGATAAGAAATAAATAATATCGGTTCAAACTACATCAGGTAATAAAAATTCATAGATAGTGAAGAGGAGAACAGCTCCGAAGAAAATATAGACATATCTGACCGCTGCAGTAACGCCTTTTCTGGAAAAAATTGGTTTATATGGAATAGTTCACCACCCCAGCAGAACAAAGTTCGTGCACACAACTTAATGCGTTTTACTCCTGATCTTATACAAAAATGTAATATTTGGTCTAAGAAGAACGCTTGGGACAAATTTACTACATCGGAAATGATCGACGAAATCATATTATGTACAAACGGAGGAGCTAGCCGCAATTTTGAGGTACAGGGGAAATATTGGCCACCCCTGGAGAAAGACGAAATTGAGGCTTTTTTGGGTTGCTACTGGTGTGGAAAAAAATTGGAACCGGTTCGAAAACATACGCAAGATGCTTCGATTCGATGATAAGAGAACACGCAACCTTCGAATTTCATCAGATAAATTTGCGCCCATTCGTCATATATGGGAATTGTTTCTACAGAAGTGCCGAACAGTAATCATTCCAAAAGCATTTGTAACAACTGACGAACAGCTATTAAATTTTAGGGGACGTGCAAGTTTTATTCAGTATATGTTATCGAATTCAGCCAAGTCCGGAATTAAATTATTTTGGCTCTGTGAAAGCGATTCGGGTTATGCCATTGATGGCCAAGTTTATTTAAGTCGCCAGCCCGGAAATAATGTTCAACATAATGTAGATGAGAATATCGTAAAATCCCTTGTTACAACCATACAGTGTTCTGGCCGAAATCTAAATTTGATAATTATTTAACGAGCATTCCCCTTGCATAGGATTTATTAGAAGCTGGAATAACGATTGTAGGAATTTTACGTAAAAATGAGAAGGAAATACCAGGAGAGTTCCAAACTTCTAAAGAAAGAAGCGGTTTCAAAGACGACTTAATATTAGTAAGATACGTTCAGAAAAAAAAAAAAAAAAAAAAAAAAACAAAGCGGTTATATTACTAAGCTCTATGCATCACGATGATATTGTTAAAATTGAGAATGTAACTAAAAAACCAGATATTATCGAGTTCTGTAACAAAACCAAGGGTGGTGTAGACCATATGGACCAAATGTTTGGTAATTATATATGCCAGAGGCAAACAAGCCGATGGCATATGGCTGTTTGGTGTAATATAATGGATGTTGGAGCTCTGAACGCCTTTTTGATATTCATTCAGGAAAATCCCGCCTTTAGAACTGGGATACGGCACAAAAGGCGTATCTTCCTAAAGGAACTAGCAATTAAGTTAGTACTTCCATTTATGAAGCGGAGAGCACAAAGTTCAAAAAAAATTGTCAAAAGTTCATAAAATAGCTATGGCAAATTTTATACAGATTGAAGAAGAAGCAACGACTATGAATGATGCTCCGCCGACAAAAAAGAAATGATGCGAATTCTGTCCTTCCAAAATAAATCGCATTAGCAGACTATTTTGCGCTAAGTGTGTTAAAAGTATTTGTAAAGAACATTAATTACTGCTTTGTGAAACATGTTCCAATTGTACTAACTAGCACACAATTTTTTGTATTTATATAACCATTACACCTATTTGTATTAATAAAAAGAACCGATAAACGAATTAAAGTTTTGTTCCAGTAATATTTTGTTTTATTTATAAGTAAACCGATACTTCTAGTACTTGAGGCTCTGAGGCTCATCGTATGTATAACTGTAGTTTTTTTTACGCATGCATCCTAGGGTTAAAAAAATCAAGAAGGAACAATGAATTCAAATAAATTGACAAGTGGAACATGTTTTCAAATAGTCCTTAAGTTATTGAAAAAGCAAGTTATCCGAAAAAAATGCTGATTTTTTCAAAAATGTTATATTGGCGTAAATAATAAGCGAAATTAGTTATGCAAAATCCTTTAGTAGGCCCCAGTGGTTTAAACTCTCCTTCGAAATGATTCCCACCTCATACTTAAGTTGAAGATATATGTACGTATGAGAAGGGTTTGAAAAATAACTTGGGCTTACATCCAACCATCTGTTGTTTATTTGCGAAACTTTAAAATAGCGTCTGATGTGTTAATTTTGATTTTCACACTTCATCATTCAACACCCAAGTCTCCCGTTTCGACATTTCCTAAAGTTGGGGTCCTATCCCAACTAGTCCCTTGGAGTGAATCACAGTGATTATAGCCTATCAACAAAGTTTAAATATCACCTACACTTTACGGCTCCTTTTACAAATGTGAATACGTAGGCGCATATATTTACCAGGTGAGGCTTTGTACTTCGCAAGAACATTTAAAGTTGTGAAGCAAAAGCTTTCTCAAGAAAGTCGAACAAATGACCGGGTGTTCTACTAGCCTAACATAGTGGACAGTCGAACTAGTTTGACAACTGAAGCTACGCGTTTATTCATAATGAATTCTTGCATCAAAAGTCTGGAAAACAACAGTTTGAACTGAGCGTATAACATTAACATTTTTCAATTTAAAATCGGTCGACTTTCATTCTAAAATATCGTTTTGGTTTAGCGAAGACTATTGAAATCAATGTTTCGAACACAAACGTCTGCAAATTTTGATCTATATTTAAAAAACGTGTATCCAGGGTCCTTGTAAAATTTAAATTATGTAGGATCATACTATATTCACCGATGAGCTACGCAATATGGCCCACTTGGACTGCTGATTTCGAGAGCGGCATCCTTGGCCGAATAGTTACTCCTTAACGTTTCAAGGTGCTTCTCTGGTAAATCCTTTAGAAAGTCTTAGGAGCTGTTCATAGAGTTTCTAGTGACATTCACGACGAAGTCGCAGTCCTATAACTTCTGTACTGGCATGTTGTGTGAGGGCCAAGAGGCGTGGTAGCGACTGGTGGTGGACAAGATTGCTAATGTTCGCACTTTGGGAATTATAGCTCTTAAAACGGCGGAAAAAACCTTATGCCCCTTTGGCGCGATTAACAATAGGCCAGCGGTGGTGCTCATCGTTAAAACTGCGCCATGAGTATTAAAAGACCATTAATAGCAACCGTAAGTCGCCTTTGTGCGTGACTAGCAAGGGGTCACAAATAATTTAGAGAAATCGTGTCGACAACGAGTATTAGAAGTTAGACCAGAACATTTCCTTCGGTGAAACTACGCTTTGTACGAGACATACAGACAGAAGTGTGATAATTTTAAGTACTTCATTTTTTTGGGAAGATGCAGCAGTACCAGTCCCTTAGACCGGGGCTAGGTTCGAAGCATCCCTGGTGTAAGTGAATGAAGGACAGTCTCTCCGCAAGGAGCTGCTCTTGAAATGTTTTGAACGATCCGCGAGACTTTGAGGCAAAAACCCCAGATCTTTTCGAAATCGCCAAAACGTTGATTCCCTTATATACATGCAAATAAATCCTTTCCTAAATATTATTTTTTTAAACAGAAAATTCAAGCTTTTTAAAGTAAGAACTCCGGCGTACGGCGGCACGCCGCCAACGCCGCCGCCGCCGATAAAGTGATCGGCGTAAACCTCTACTAGATAGCTATGCATGACACAGTTGTTGATTTTTTTGACGTATCAATATAACTATTTATGTTTCATGGTAGTGGATGGAAACTTGCAGAGCAGAAGGCAAGACAAACTTTAACGAGGTAAAAACCCTCAAAAGTCATTGGAAATAGGAGAGCTTTTTCACCTTATTTGTAGAGCTTATGAATTCTCAAGTTTCCTCAAGAAACTATTTCTCGTGAGTCTTGGCTTCTCGCAAAAATCGAGTTTAACGAGTATTTAGCGAGTTTCATATGCGTGTTTTATGCCATGTCGCGCTGCGGTATATTGGTTTAGATTTATACCTTTAAGAAACCCGTTTCACGAACCCCTCATACAAAACTTCGGAGGCATAACAGAAGGCACCCAGTGGACTGCGTGCGTTGAAAATAATTTTTTAGCAGACCTGAAGTTCGCCAGCTGATCGACTTGAAGGGATTGGAGATATTGTGGATGCTCGGCGATGTTCACTTGAACTTGAACGACTATTTCTGGCAACAAAATAAGGGACGGAAAATTTAATTTGAACGAATCTAACAATGACCATCCATTTCATGGTTACAGCATTCAAGACGTCAAGGTTTAAGCCTACGGCATGTAAATAGAAAACTTCCTTGAAACACTGTACTGAAGCTAAAGTGATGCCCCCGATGGCTTCGAGCACCACAAAGTTTTGTTAGGAAGAACGTATATCAGACATTCTGTTGATAAGGAAGTATCTGAGCGAAGTCGCTAATAAAGTCATATCTTAGGAGACCAGTTCAAAGGATTGTAACTGAAAAACTGTTTTTTTGTTATTTTTTTCAAAAATAAAATCCACGCCCTATTAACAATTCGCAAAGACATAAATTGGTAAAGCAGAATGTAGATTCATGTGTTCCTTATAGTAAAATTTTGAAACTTCCTTACAATTAGTAAAGGTTGACATATTGCTGAGAAAAAATATATTTCAATTACGAGGACTTTAAATGATAGCTAAACCTCACATATAACAGATAATAACAATTAATAATTTATAATTTTTCAACAAAACATTTATTGGCTGTAACTTGATGGTTGTGCCATTTTCATGTTGGTGTGTCACGGTATTGTCTGGTACCACTTACGCGCTCCACATAGATGTCCCGAGACCAGCGGATGGTATCGTTTATCATGAGCCTCCTCATCAGGCTTGCGTAATAGCGCGTGACGTTCAGAAGGTTTATGACTCATTCGTTTTCCGGGTCCCATCCGCCCAGTGCTCCAACTATAAAGGCCTCCACTCTGACTTCGTAGCCCAGTGTCGACAGCTGGTCCGCAAGCGGCTGGTATTTCTGTAGCTTTTGCTGCCGAGCATCCTTAAAAGCATATCCTCTATTTTCAAATGGAATAGCCACGTCGATCAGAGTGATTCGTCGGCGTACTTCGTCCCGTATGACGGTGTCCGGTCTTAGGGTGCCAGCAGTACCGTGGGAGCCCTCTACTATTCTATTTACTCTCACGTTCCCGGGTCACCTCAGGGCTCTTACGAGTCTGGCTTGGAGGTTGTTGTGGCGCCGCTGTCGTGCCGCGTAGTGGGGGTGCAGTGGTTAAGCACATGTGGTAGTGTCTCCAGGTCTCTCCGCATTAGCGGCAGCGCTTGTCTGCGTCTATAAGCCACCTCTTTGCAGCGTTCAATGGGAGGACATTGAGACGTGCCCGGTGTATAAAACGCCTGTCGCTAAAGCGGGTGAATTTTCCCGGGCGGAGAAAGTGGTTGATGCGATGGGCGTCCCCCGGTTCGGTAACTGTGAACCTTAGTCCAATAGTTCGCGATACTATTTGAATGTGGGACGTTGGATTCGCTGGACAGGTAACTCGGCATGTCTATATGACATGCTGGTTTTCTTTGCCTTTCCGCCGTAGCCTGTCTCAGCGATGAAACCGCTATATCACTCACGGCGTGATCTTTTGAGCTTAGCATGCATGGGCCACGGTGAGGAGATCCGTCAGGTCTGCCAGGGGTAGCAGCCCGCCACCACCTTTGTGGGGCGGTATGAAGATGAGTTCTGGACCAGCCCGCTGGGGTAGGTTCATCCAGCGTTTGGCTGTTCTCTTTATTACCTTATCGGCCTCGCTCAAATACTCTTTGCCCACGTCTGCCCCTTGAAAAATAAAGTCTAGGCGTGGCAATAGAAACGTTGCCGTAGCATCTATCTTCTGCCATGGGGCCAGCCCTGAGCGGTCCAGTGCCCACACGTCGCTCAGAAGTCCAGCTATGCCGCTCACGGGTGTCTGTCCAATCTGTAAGCCAGTAGGTATTGGGAGGTGGTCTTAATACTCCCATGGCCCCAATGCTCGAACAGGCTAGCCCTGGACTAGGAAGTTCTTAACCATTGCGGCATTGCCCGTCCCTGGTATGTGGAGCGTTGCGAATTTGGCAGCATTATATTTAAGCCCAATAGCCCTCGCCCCTTTCAGCTGCCTCGAGCAGTTTTCGCATATTGGTCGGGGTATCAGCTATTAGCACCACGTCGTCGGCATATGCCAGCTTATTAATGAGGGCGTTGCCCAGATGGTATCCGATCCCTTCTTGGGCCACCGTGCTAACGACTACCTCAAGAATGTGATCAAACACTATAGGACTCAAGGGGCATCCCCGGCGAACTCCGGCCTGCATGTTAATGGGCGGGTACATGCCCTCTGATACCTTGAGTCGTGTTCTCATGCCGTTGTAATTCTGATTGATTGTATTAATTATTTTTCTCGGTAGGCCATGTGCTTCGAGAGACTTAAAAATTATAGAGTGCGGAACAGATATGAACGCGTTGGAAAAATCTAATCAAGCGACTACCGCTTCCTTTTTATTTTTCTAACCATCACGCAGGAACCGACTCCGTTCTCAACACTGCGTTGAACCACGCTGTCAGCACTTGAGTCTTTGGGTAGGCCTTCCGCAGGTCGGAGTAGGACAGGCCATCAGTACCGGGAGTGAAATTTGCCCGACCTTTTTGCCTGTCCATAACCTCTTCTCTGGTGAATGGACGAGTCAATGCCTCGTTGCTTGAGGTGGAGGGATCTTCACGATCGAATACATTCGGTCAGTCTTCCTCAACGTCTCTAGGCGCAGCCAGGGTACGAAAGTGGTGCTCGAGGGTTGTTAAAGGTATCTGGCAAGTCCTATTGGAACCTGTCAGAATTTCTTGCACCGCTTTCTTCCTGTTGTTCCTATATAGGCGCTGTATTCTGGCGGCCCCCCGTATACGATCTGAAGCCCTCCTCTGCGTCGGGTGGTTTCTTCCAGCACGACCTGGGTGAGTTCCTCTCACAGTCTGTCGGTCTACAAGGACGGATAACCTCTATAGGTATCTCATAGCCTCGACTGAGGCTTCTTCTAATTGCACTTGGTCGTTTGATAAGTTCAGAACCTCGATTATTCGCCGTTTATCTGCGTTTGTACCAAGGGGGCAGTTAACGGCTCTACTGGTGATGGTGCGTTGGTTTCCACCATGGGTATGGGGTGTAGCGTGGCCCCTAACGGTGGGCTTGTATGTGGGGTTACTCTTTGCGAATTATCCTCCTCTGACAACGCAGGGGAATGCACCACTTGCGGTGATTGCATGGAAATTAGTATGTTGCTATTGGCTATTGTATTTCCTGCTATTTCCGTTGGTGTAGGTGTTTGTATAATAATTGCGGGTGGGGAGGATTTCGCTGGTGGTAACTGATCGGCATTTACCAGTGTGTTATCAGAAATTATGTTTTCAGTTCTTTGTGTAGCGGCAGTTGAGGTTGACGACGAGTTCGATGAACCCGAAGCATCCACTGCATACACTTCGTGAGAGGCTTCGTAAGTGGTATAGTCGCTCTTGATTCTATTGTTGAGCGTGTACCTCTCCTTCTAGTCCGGGTATCAACAGTCGGCACTGGTCGCTCGGACGTTGCTCCAATTTGTTGGCGAATATCTTGGCGCTGCTCACTGTCTCTCGCGCCTACCGATGGTACTACACGCTCTGGTACGCAGGTAGATCAGTGTTGCCGTACCACTTTCCTCTGATATTTCGCTATGGGCGGAGCTTCAAAAGAGCATCTCCAGCAGCGAAATCGTGGTGGCATATCTGGATGGTGCTCTTTGAGATGGCGCAGGAGATTCTCCTCCTTTCGCGCTCCCGCATAGTGACCAATCCGTCTATCGGAGTACAGCGGGCACAAGAGAGCACGCTCATCCACTGGCAGTAGAATGACAATGATGTTGCCCTCAGCCACTACTTTGGCATCCGGCTCCTCAACCATCCTACCACCTCAGAGAGGGATGGGATTTACAATTGGACAAAAAATTACAAGTCAGTCAGTGTCTCCGCCCCAAGCTGCCTTGGCGAGACGTTTTCGATCCGCCTCTTGGGGGGGGGGGGGCGGCTCTGAGCCTTCCACCGTGGAACCCAGTCATACACAAACAACTCCGCACTCTCCAACCAACAGGCTAGTCCTGATGGCCCGATATCGCCTGATACAGTCTGACGGCTCTAAGCAGCAAGACCAACAAGCTCAGTCACACACGAGACGGACAACAAACACCGCACACTTCACAGCCACCAGGCTAATCCTGATGACCAGTTTCGCTGCCACAGGGTGATCCAACTCTAAAGCTGTCAAACCAGCAGCTGCATTCGCACGTCACAATACAAAAAAAAAAGAGAGAAAAAAAAGCAACACAAATCAAACTCGCTTTGAAATGACTTGAACCGTATGATACTTGTATTGATTATACGGTTAAATACGGCGTTGATGAACAAAGCAGTGTCTGATCAAAAAGTCTATTGATTAACTACACTTTTGATCTAAGCCATAGGCCGCCCACAACCACGAAGTGTTTAGATTCCAACCATAAGAAGTTTGTATTGTTAACTTTTAATAATTTAGAAATAAAATTATTTATAGATATATGACTGGCCAAATCCCTTTTCTTTTTATTTCTTTTATTTCTGCAAGAGACAAACATCTGGGGACTAGAAGATGTACAACCCCCAGATATTCATGGTCATCAAATAACCGGTTAAATGGATCTATGGAAATTCATTTTTTTTTTCTTAAATCTATAATCGGCGTATATTAGAAGGATTTCGACAGTAGCTGTATTTCGTAGCTAACTAGTACAATTAAAACACTAGCTAGCTTACCGAATTGCATGGAAAGCCACAATAAAAAGTAATCGAGTTGAGTTGGCTAAGCGCTTTCAGTTGAAACCGCTTAGGTAATTGTCGACCTGATTGATAGTGTTGTATAGTGTTGCATATTCAAAAATAGGGCGCTATTGTGAACGAGCGAATGAAGTGAACATACGAATGTGCAGATAAACAAAAATAACAAAAGAACAGCGTGGCGGCAGGGTGACATATGTGCATACAAACAAACACACGCATTTCATGTATTTTTTTTTGTAATTCTCTGGTTGAGTGTCAAAAACATACTGCGCTAAAAGTAGAAATGTCAAAGCAGCTAAAAAAAGTAACCATCTGTATGGTTTTGCTATAATGAAATTGTTTAGCTAGTTGGAGCGTTTTTTTCGAGCTCGCGTAATAAAAAAAACCCTAGTGAAGATGGCACAACGCCGAAACCGGTTTATCTCCAACCCAAATTTGACAAGATGGTATGACGAAAAATCGTTCCAATATACATACATACATACAACAATCTCTGGAAAGTTGTTTTCTTTAAAAATATAGCATGCGGTATTCGGTTCGTTAGTTAGTCAAAAACTTGGCTTCGGTTCAAAAACTCATCTTCGTTAAGACTTTACTACTTACCCATTATATTTTGGTGAGCGGTCATCAGATGCGTAAAGAAAAAACTACATACATATCTTTATATTTTCATAATTTAGTGTGTTTTATTTTTTCAAATTTGCTTCCTTGTTTTTATTACTAATTAGTTTTTTGTTTTTATTTCATTTTAGATTTATCACTTAACAATTTTTCAGAATAGTGCTTAAAATAACTTAAAATTTAATATTGAGTTTTTGCTGTAGTACTGAGCTCATTCAGTTCGTATAATTCATTTAGTTAAATGAATTTTTTTTTTTAAATATTATACATACATTTCAATATATATGTATGTTAGTTGCAGTATTAATATAATTTACAAGGAGTGAGTTGTTTTTTACTAATTATTACGTCAAGTATTTATTTAAATCTTAATTAAAATTAATTTACTTAAAGCTACTTAACATTTGTTTGCAATTCATTAGGTCTCAGTTGTTTTTTATGATTTCGTTATTTTGTGTTTTTTTTTTTTTTTTTGTTTTTTGTTGTTCTTAAATATTGAAGAATTTATTTTGCATGAGTGCATTAATTTTGATGTCCTAAAAATTTAATTAGTTTACTTTAGTAAAATAGTTAATTAAATTTTGTTAGAAATTTTATTACTTTAAGTATAAATGTTATGTTTTTATTTACAAGTTTTTTTTCTTCTTACATGTATGTATTTACCTATGAAGGCTAGTTATTTACAAATTGTTGTTATTGTTGTGTTTTTTTTTGACTTTTTATTATTTGTTTAAAGAAAACTTTGATATTAGCTGACTGTGTCAGATATTTCGATCAAATTTATTTTCATATAAGTCAGTGCAAAATTGACAGATTGGAATTGCTTTTACAGAAAAACATGCAAATACTCATACAAATACACACACATATACGACAATCAATTAGACAAAGCTTTTAATTAAATTCGTTGAAAGATTATCTTTTGGTGAGTAAAAAATTGTTTGAAATAAAATAGTTTTATTTTTATCAGTCTGTAATACTAGTTAAATATGTGTACACTGAAAGAAGAAAATTGGTAAAATCAAACGATTTATAGGTCAATTCAACCGATATTTCTGTCAATTCTATTCAACGCAAATAGCTGCTGAATCAACTCTGTACAAGTTTTTTATTCTAAATGAAGAAGAAATTGCGTGAAACATTCAATATGAACACCCGGTTGTATGGGATATATATTATATATATGACCGATCTTTACGATATTTTCATGAAATGCCATTCGCTATATATTTGAGCATCTGGGAAAATTTTAATCTTCTAGGTTTAAAATGAGGAAGAAATTGCGTTAAACCTCCTATCTGAACAATGGGCTGAATAGAATATATATTACGTACCGAACCCGTGTGCATAGAAAAGCTTCATATCAAATATCTACAGAAATCAGCTGTTCTATCAATCAATCTTCTATCAACAAATACTCACATGCGCTTGCGCTGCCATCTGGCGAATATTAGCAACTGCCGGTAATGCAGTGTTAGTTAGTGCTAGAACATTTTTTTGTGTGCTCAAAATCGTTTATTTTCAACAAATTATTTTAACAAAATATAGCTAAACAAAAGCACTCGCTAATAGCACGAATCTCCATCTTTACAACCAGAACTTTATTTATAGACTTGGTTTGCAAGTAAGGGCGAAAAAGGCACATCTACATAAAACCAGCAATAAGAAATAATATATAAGATATATATACGACCGTACTTGCAATTTTTTTAAACGAAAATGTATCCTGTGTAGTTTCAATCCTTCAGCTGTTAAAATGAAGATAAATGACAAACACTTTCAATTTCGAAAAATCGATTGTATAAGGAATATATGCTATAGTGGTCCGATCTGGTCGTTTCCGATAAAATCGAACACAAGTATACCAGCTCAAGAAAATTCATCAAGATATCTCAAACATTGATGGACAGACAGGCAGACAGACACAGCTCAATCTACTCATTCTTGTTATTGGGGTCTATCTTTTCTTCTTTAGGGACTTACAATTTTTAGATCCGTGACACACTTAATATACTATTTAGGGCTGGCGATATCCGCATATTCGAATATCCGGATATCCATACGGATATCCGTTGACATGAATCAAATCCGGTCGGCATGGATATGCGGTTAATATTCGTTTATGGAACTATCCGGATATCCGGATTTTTGAAGATCTGGTTAATAACCGTATTTTTGGATATCCAGTGAAAGCAACAAATTGATGTACCATATATGTTTATTTAACATTAATAACAATAAATTCGTGGGGCATTTAAATCAATTAAGAGCGTTTTTGCACAATATAAACAAATGGCACTGTTCTTATTTTCACTTGTTTGTAAAATTGAAGCTTTTTAAAATTGACGTTAATTCAATAATCTACAAACATATTTTTGAATAATTTTTCGATGTTTGCTTCATTCAATTCTGATATGCACATATTCAACTTTTATATTCCAGTATCCGAACATACGGATATCCGGATTTTCCGGTTACGTATCCGGTTAGCCGAACAACTGATATCAGGATTTCCCAGTTATGAATCCGGATATCCGGATAGCCGGATTTTTTTGCTTAGCTATCAGGTTATTCGAATGTCCGGTTTATCCGGATAGTTGAAAAATCTAGATGCAGTTCATAGCCCTAATACTATTTCCTTTTCATGAAAGGTATAAAAAGTTTATCAAATGGAACCTACAGCTTACACCATATTTATTTTATTTATTTATTTTTTATTTTACACACTTGTTCGCTGTTTAATTGACAAATATATTCACTTCTTTTAGCCAAAAAATCAGTGAGATTAATTAAGGATCTGTGATTTTTACAGAATATTGTTAGCTTTAGCCCAACAATTGTTCCTCTGTTGGAGAAGCTTTATCCTTTTGTTAAACAAAACACCGTTGAACTAATCATAATACGATAAATTTTTTGAATAACTCTTAATTCAAGAACATCAAACCTGATGTGTTTATTTTACTAGATTCATTTCCTTCAGTGTAGTTCTTAAACCCTCTAAATTCGAAACAAATAAATCCAAAATATTAACTTGTTTAACTGCATTTTCTGTATTAATATATAAAGTTGTATATATATAAGCTAACTTTAAATGAACATAAATTGACAATTTGATGATGATATGTGTTTTTCAAATATAACAAATGCTTACGAAATAAATACGAAGGATCACAAAGAATTTCCATACATTATTTCCTTATTATAACGTAAAAGTACGAATGTATTTTAATTAGCGAATCGTGCTCATATTGCTTTATACAAATGTTTTGTTATTGATATTAGAGAAAAATTGCAAAGTTTACAAACGGCGATGGTTACTAGGACATGTTTCTGAATTTCACTTCTTCATCAGCTAGCTTCTTGTGAGCTGAGTATTGAACTCGAATCTCCAACATTCATACCGAGAAGCTGGCTGATAGATGTAAAGAGGCGATTTCGGCGCTTTGTTTGACCATAAAAACCTTAAATGCCGCATTCAGTGGCATTCCGTGTATTGAGTGGCATCAGCAACCAATACCCATATAGTTACTGTTACAAAAGGCCCCACTGTAACAGCCTGCTTTCCTTATTCTCCTTGTTCACTCTTTTTTTCCCTACTCTCTTCATTTTTTATAGTTAACCTTTAATGGCCATTTTAGTTTCCCTATCTCTTGCATTATTTCGTAAGTCTTCCACTTTTCCTCTTACTCTTCCTGCTCTTGTTCTGATCTGAGTCAAACTCTCTCTATATCTCCTAATTGTATCCTAACGTTATCCCTTAGCCTTCCTGCTAACGTCCTAGCCCTACCTGTTCTCAAACCACCGTTCTTATACCTCCTTTTACTCTCACTCTCCTTCTTTCTCTTGTTTCCTTTACACTTCCGACTTAACTCTAATTTCCTCTACTTTATCTTCCCCATTTCCTTTTTTTTTTTGAAAATTTATCGAGCTCAGTTTTTTTCCGCACAAGTAGTAAAAAAGTAGCAAAATATTACCAAACATTTTTCCTCCCTACTACTTTAAAATTCATGACCGTTTTATGAGGGTCGTAAAAGTTTTGTTGTTGTATTATCTGTCTGGTTTTATTGCAATATGCGAAGTTTCATATAATAAGTCAAATTTCTAATAAATTTTAAGTTAACAGAAATTTTCACATGTCAAGAAAACTGATATTAAATTTTGTTTTAATATAGACTTTTACAAAGTTAAAAAATATATTCATCAAATATGCTCATATCGAAAAAAAGGTAAAATATGAATTTATTGACATACTACACACATTCTTTATTCATTTCCTTTTTCCTGTGATTTGTTGTGAGAAATATCTATTAACTTATATAAATACATATATTAAAAAACAACAACAAAGTGCATGATGCCATCAAAAGAGACGATATATGATAGTGCTTATCAATTTTTTACACAAGTGTTTGTATCCACATACATACATACAAATTTATTTGTGTGTTCAAGTGATTACATCAGTCGACAATTTGGTAAAGTGAATGTTATGAATTTTTAAATGACAGTCAATTTGATGTATGTATATGAATATAAAATAAAATCATATTTTTTGTTATATTTTTACATAATAAATAACTTCGAATAAGTGTCGATTTTTTTTTTTTTTAACTAGATTTATTTACATTTTATTTTATTGATTTATTTTTAGTTTTAGTTAAATTTCTGATATTGTTTAATTGAAGTTCTTTGCTTCACAAGTCAGGATGCAATTGCCCATAAAATAAGGGAGAAAATTAACAATGAATGTTAGTTTTTGTTGATTTAGTAGGGAGTGTCCGCTAGTGTTAAAAATACAAAAACATTTTTAAAGAAATTGGTATTATTATTAATTGAATACGAGCCGGACCCGCGCCTAGCAATTATAACAGTATCATATCAAATATAAACAGAAATCAGATGTGCTATCAATCAAATATCTATAAACTTACATGCGCTTGCGCTGCCATCTGGCGAATGTTAGCAACTGCCGGTAATGCAGTGCTAGTTCTAAACAAATATTCGCAATAGCGCAACTAGATTTCTTTGTGTGCTCACAATCGTTTATTTTTAACAAATTATTTTATTAAAATATAGCTAAACAAAAGCATTACGACTAATACCCAAAGCTCGCTAATAGCACGAATTCCAATCTTTATAACCAAACTTTATTTATAGATTTGGATTCCAAATAAGAGCGAAAAAGGGATCTGTACATAAAAACAGCAATTATATGCCAAACTTAACTCTAGTTCAGTGGTGCACCACGCCGGCAGAGCTTCGAATATAAACGCAACTTTTTTGTAGTAGTATGTCTTTATATAAGGAATATTTGAGCATAGAATTCCCTTATGAGATACTTACTGCTTGAAGTACAAGCTTTAACCGATTGATTGCTTGCTTTAAGCTGCAAGTATGCACCGACGTGTGTCGTACGTACGGACGTTTGTCGGACGAAATACGTTTGACCGAACCCTCAAGCCCATAGGAATTGTGCGTCTGTGTACATGCACATAACATATTTGTGTGTGTATTGTTCACAGCAAAACACTGTTGCCATTGACCAGTTTGCATGCATGCTTATGCAAACATCAACTTTTGGAATTACAATTTTTCATTGTGCAAATGACAGAAACAAATACTTAATAAGAATTTCTAGTTCATTTATTTGTAACCTCCAATTCTATATAATAACTAGAAGACCCAGCAGACGTTGTCCTGCCTTAAATTTGGCCTATCTGCATACATTTTAATAAGCTTTTTCCATCTGGCTCTGCCCTCCTCCCCCTCTTCACTTTTTCCTAATCCTTTTATTCCCTCCTCCCTCAGTCTTTTTCGCTTCATCTATCTCCATTTTCGCCTCAATCTATCTCCTTCTCAATCTCCTTCTTCTTCTATCTTTTCTCTTCTCTCAATTTCTTCTCATTCTTCTGCAGCCCTTATTGCCTGTCCCAGAAAGTGGTATGTATTTTATTCCAGTCCCAGTCCCACTCCGAGTCTCAGTCCCAGTCCTAGTCCTAATCCCAGTCCTAGTCCGTCTCTGGATAATATATTACTCTGTACTAAAGCACTCATCAACAGCTTTCATTTGATATTCATATTGTATAAACACTGTCCAATGTTTTAGCCTATATCTCGAGACCCTAGTCACTCAGGGGTATGAAAATTACCCTGTACTAAATCACCCATCAACAGCTTTCATTTGTTATCCATATTCTATAAACACATTCTAGAGGTACTCGGGTCCACGTTTCGGCCTATAACTCGAGACTCTGTACGCCGATCGCAACCAAGTCTATGTATTAACCACCGCCTGAGGTTTACGCAACTTGTGTGAAAATTTGAACAAAATCGACAGACGCATCTGGACAAACACCGGCGACCAACTAACACACATTTTAGCCTTTCTTTTTATATATATAGATTTTTATTTTTCACACTTCACTATAATATTAAAACGAAATGCAGATTTTCGTTGCTTTTGAAATTCGGCTTAAAAATTGCACATGGAACAACTAAAGACTCTCCTGAATTAACAAAAATGTCATAGTAGCTCTAAATCGCGGACCCTCTCAGAAAAACCCCCGCCCACCCTCTCGGCGGGCGTGGTGATGTGCTATACTTGATATCATTCGCTATAATATTTTTTGTTGATAAGCGCGTTGTTTAATTAAACACCTACCAATTACACGGAAGTATATCCGAACCCCCGAAAATGTGAATGCCGGTGCGTATACGTAACATTTTATTATTACGTATAAACAAATAAAAAAAAATTGCATTAAAATATATTAGGACTATAAACTGAGATGTAACCTATCCTATATTAAATCAAACTACACACGGGGTGAAAAACAAATTCAAAATCGGTTCAGTATTTTAGGAGTCCATTGGCCCCAAACATAGCGACACGTGATTTTTATAAATTAAGATTTTCGGACAATTCAACAAAATTTTAAACAATCATTAGGCCTTTTTGTATAATAACTGCAATTGGCCCAAACATAGCACACAAAATAAGTAATAGGCAACTCTGTTTTGTGAGAGAGCGATCAGCTGACACGTTCTTAGGGAAAAAATCAAAATTGGTTTGATTTCTACGTTCCGCGCTACGTACGTAAGATCGTTGAAGGTCGGTGAGTTTTCGTTTACATTGCACACTCATAAGATAGGTCGTGTCAGCTGACACGTTTTTTGTACGTACGTTGGTGGGTAACTGAGGTATTACTGATTATCTGGTGCTGCGCTCACACGGCATGTAGGTGAATTCCGAACAGTTTTCCGAAGCCTAAGCTCTAGAGCAGACATCGGCAAATAGTGGCACAATTGTGCACACTCAATTCACACGTATTCTTATTCTCTTTAGTTTAGTTGTCGCTGAGCATTTGGCGCAGTAACATCGATTGTGTTCGTCGCTCGCTATGTTGATGAATATTATTAGCAAGCAACAAGCATAGATCGTTTGTTATAGCTCCGACACATAAACGGTTTTTCATATAGATGAGTTTAACACAAGCTTATGCATTATGAGTAGATTGCACGTATTGTTATGGAGAACCGTAGAATGAGCGTCACTGGCGCCATCTGATATTGAAAAGTTGCCAACTCCCAAATTTTGTTCCAAGCAAATCATAAGAAGAAGAATTTAGCATTTGCTTTGGCTAAGGGTGCTGGTACACTTTGCAAGTGAAATCATTTTTCCCACTGTTTGGTAAATTTTCTAACATTTTTGCAATTGAAAACTTCAATATAACAATCGAATATGACACAAAATATGTTAGCAAGTATTTTTGTTGTATAGGGAGAATGTTTACAACAGTGCTTCGCGAAATTTTGAATGGGAATGGGCAAGGCGTATAAACTTCAATTGCCAAGTCTGAAGTTCCTTCATATTTAGAAACGCAACATCTTGGTTAATTGTGGCGATGTTATTGGAATGCATGTGCTTGTGTTAAACGCATCTATATGAAAAATGTCATTGTACCGCGGCCTTTAGCGAAAGCGAAAAATATTTAATGTTGACCAACCCTTTGGGCAAATACAATGTATTTAATTGTATAAACCCGTGGCCACCGTGGTGTGATGGTAGCGTGCTCCGCCTATCACACCGCATGCCCTGGGTTCGCACCCCGGGCAAAGCAACATCAAAATTTTAGAAATAAGGTTTTTCAATTAGAAGAAAATTTTTCTAAGCGGAGTCGCCCCTCGGCAGTGTTTGGCAAGCGCTCCGGGTGTATTTCTGCCATGAAAAGCTCTCAGTGAAAACCCACCTGCCTTGAAGATGCCGTTCGGAGTCGGCATAAAAGATGTAGGTCCCGTCCGGCCAATTTGTAGGGAAAATCAAGAGGAGCACGACGCAAATTGGAAGAGAAGCTCGGCCTTAGATCTCTTCGGAGGTTATCGCGCCTTACATTTATTATTTTTTTTTTAATTGTATAAACCTTTTGATTCCCATTGTGCGTATTAAAAATATAATATCAAACGATCTTGTCTTGTTGCTTGCTAATAAGCGAAGGAACTACACAAACCGATGCATCAAGTTATGTGTGCGATTATCGTGCTCTCACCAACATGTTTTCTATACAGTTGATGGTTTAGCAGTTATGGCATAAGCAGATACAATTCGTCACCGTTGTTGTTGTTGTTGCAGCGATACGGTTGCTCCCCGAAGGCTTTGGGGAGTGTTATCGATGTGATGGTGCTAGCCCGACCATCTCGGGAACGATTTATGTGGCCACATTAAACCTTCAGGCCATTCCCTCCCTCCTTACCCCCAAGTTCCATGAGGAGCTTGGGGTCGCCAGAGCATCGTCTGTTAGTGAAACAGAATTCGCCGCGGATAGGTGAGGTTGACAATTGGGTTTGGAGAAGCTACATATTGCGCTGGCAACCTGAAAGGTTGCGCTACACAGCCCCTTGAATCTGGTATTTTAGTCGCCTCTTACGACAGGCATACCTACCGCGGGTATATTCTGATCCCCTAACCCGCTTGGGGTTAGCCATTTTCCAAGGACAGCACATAAGGAAGACACATAACTATGGACCAACGTTTCCACTTGCTCAACTTGCTTTTGTATCCAAAAGCGTATCATTCTTAAAAAGACGTATCCTCTTGTTTTCTTTTTAATTTATAGATTGATAGTTATTGAATAATTTTGTCTTAATTTTACATCAATGAAAAATAATCCTGAACTAATATTTGAAGCAAAACATTACCGAACTATTTTTGTTAAACGGAATTTTATAAAATTTAACAAAACTTACGACAGAAAAATAAATAAACGTAGAAATGTAACAAAAAAATTAAAAACTTTCAGTCAGAACTTCTATAATTTTATGCAGCTTGTAGCTAATTCAATATTAATATAATTCCAAGCTATTTTCAGGAATGACTGTCACATTTACATTGTAAGAAAAAAGTACTCAATACCCTTGACAAAAAACCTGAGAAGTTTTTGAGTATTCTTTACTTGCATTTCATTCAAAAACTTAATGTACCATATTTATATATAAATTCATATTTTTTTTTTTTTTGAAATTCCAACAGTCAATTTTGTAGTTTTCATGACAGATTTCACCCTTTGATTGAACCTTCCCGTTTAAAAACTTATCCATTTCAGATTTTTGTTTCTTCGTATGCACTTCTCATGAAAAATGTATCCAAATGGGTACAATTGTATCCAAACGGCAACCCTGCTACTAACATAAGTGCATTATAATAAACACAGCCAAATCTTTTGTCAGTTTCTTTCTTGTCCGCCAAGTAAGTGACGTATTGTATCTGTTTAGCCTATAACACATTTAAAAATTACACAGCGAAGCAATCCGTGTGAACTGAGTCTGCACAAGTACTCTTTGGCCGGACTATTTATTGCTTTATTAGGGATCAATTCACGCAGATTTTTTTTTTTGTAATTTAGCGAGAATTTTCAGACACTTGAAATTTGCTTTGTTATACTAAATTTTTAATTACAATCAGCCTTAAATATATCAACTATCTTATGTTTAATGAAGTTGAACAGTTGGAGGATTTCCAGTTAACAGATTCTGCCTCAACCAAAACGGACAGAGTAATGTTTACGCTGCTCTTAATATGGGTATGGCTTGGAAAAGCTTTGTATTGACCGACCACCAAAACTGTGTAGCTTTACTTCGAATATAATCTACAGAAGAGATTACTTCTCCCAACTCTACATTCACTAAATATCTCATAGGTACCAAATACTTTCTATTACACAGGCCGCCAAATAGGCTTTCGATATGTTCAATTTACTGTTGGTTTTCACTAGGTCAAACTTTACCACAAACCACGTCAAATGCGGCTTCGGGGGGGGGGGGGGGGGGGGGGGCGGGGGGTAAGATGGTCTTGAAGGTTTAAAGTGGTCGTATTAAATCGCTCCAAATATGGTCGTGCTTGTAACCAGAATGTACCACCAAAATGTACCGGATTTATATCCGACAAAGGACCATCAACATCGATAACACTCCCAAAAACCTTCAGGAATGTCTTTATCGCCACCATTACAACAACAAGCACTCTTAATAATTTTACTGGTGGTAATCAAATACGAAATTAACGCTTGTTTAGGCGGTAACTTTTCGAATGTGCATAAAACGTTTTAAAAAATCCACTCAAACAATTTTAAACTTTCTATTGGGCGAAAATATCAGTTTCCATGTACTTAGTTTGCGCTTTGCGGTCACTTGTGTTCCAATAACTACATAAAATATGTGTTTTTTTTTGTAATTTTGAAATACTATTATAACTTTGGTGTTTAAATATTGTTAAATTATTGGTTTTAATGGGTATTGTTGTAAACAGGGTACTTTATTTTTAAATAAAAACTAGACTCCCTGAAGAAGAAAGAGAAGCGGCGAAACGCGTAGAAGGGAAAAAGAAAACTTAAATTTTTGTCATATATTTACTTTCCGTAAAGCTCCAACTAAGTAAACAAACAATTTTAATTTGATCTGGAATAACCGTGGTTGTTGATAAATTTTCAAATAATTTATAATATTTGCAATACCGATTTGTGCTTAATTTATTTCGAACGGACTGGAATTTGTTGCGTACATTTCTGACGTTTATTTAGATATTATGTTGCATATAATTTTGATGTTTTCATTTGACTTTCAAACTCAAAGTTATTTCTCAAGATGAGTTTGCTAGCTCACTATCCCTTTAACAGCTACCGTATTTTAACGAATTTATTTGCAAATCCTCTTATTTGCAATCCTCTGCTAAGTTCGAATCACTAAACTGTTGAATAAATAACTCCAATATTGAATAATGGAAAAATGGCCTTTATTAAAGTACTTCACAATAACACTTATACTTTGCTACTCGCTGGCTTAATAACTCATTGATTGCTCAACTCAAACTGAATTACATTTTACTCGCTTGTGCCGCTTTTATAGTTTACGCTGCATACGTCTAGGCTCTTCTATTTCCAGAACTTACCAACTATTTCGAGTGTTTATAGTTCTCATATAGTTTCTACTTGTTTACAATTTTCTACTTTTCAGCGTCTCTCAGATGTATGTGAGTTTGTAGTTTACAGTCTCTCGCACACACATAGGCGTATAAGTAAATGCATCTGTGTGCGACATCTCTCGGCTGCCTTATATATGTGTATACATGATTTGACTATTGACGTTAACATCGCTTAGCATCGCCTTAGTGATGGTATAGCTTAGGGATGCTAATATCCGTGACAGTATTTATTTCTTACTGAGTGGATTGTATTGGATTTTATTGTTTTAAGTTACATTCAAATACGATCAGTTCTTTTTATGGAGTTTTGTGTATTATTAAATTATTTACAATTTCTTTTAAAATTTTGAGGTTGATTTTTAAACTGTTTTTTTTTTTTAATTTCTTTCTTTTTTTTTGATATTTGAAAGTTTTTTGTGTTAATTTGTTTCTTCAATAGTTTATTGCACAATTTTAGTTTTTAATTAAATTTACATTTGTCTAAGTTTTCTGTTTTTTTTTTAATTAATTATATATATTTATATACAATTCTTATTATACAGGTAGAAACATTATGCACGATCAAGCAAATATAAAAAAGAATATTTAGTTTTTTTTTTACTTACATTACTTACACCATGTTTTAACTTATTTTTCTATAATTCAAGGTAACTTTTTTTATATTACAGTAACTAAACTATTAGCTTATTTCACGTTGATCATAGATTTAAATCTAACCCGGCCTTCAGGTGAAAGTTTTTTAGCCTACAACCATTTTTACTACCTTTATATTAAGTCCCTTTCATGTTTGTCCCCTCATTTCCATACGGATTTTTTACCCACGGAAAGGTCTTTTTCGGTAACTTTCCGTTGAGCTAGACACTTGATACTTAGAATATAGTTCAGATCTGAGACATTACAATGCAAATGAAAAAAAAAAAAAAATATCCGATAGGTGGCGCACGGATCGAGATATACATAAAATTAATTTTAAAATGGAAATTTTGCGATCGACTTTTAACTAACTTCTTGGTGATCCAGAGACTTGAAATTTAGCGCATTGTTTGCGAGTCGATGGCATTACAATTCGTGGAAAACAAAATGCCGCCAGGTGGCAGACGAATCGAGATAAACGAAAATCCCTGAAAAAACGCAGGGAATCTTGCGATCGATTTTTAAGTAACTTCCCAGTGAGCTGGAGACTTGAGACTTGGGCCGTGGGTGACAACGAAATATTTTATCAAAAAAATTCCGCTAGGTGGCGCATGGATCGAGATATTAGGAAAATTTATTTTAATTTGGGAATTTTTCCATCCATTTTTAACTAACTTCCCGGTCAGCGAGAGACTTGTAACTTAGCACATAGTTCAAGACTCGGTGACCATATAATTTACAGAAAACAAAGTTCGCTAGTTGGCGCGCTAAGTGAGATAACTAAAAATCCTTGAAAAACGAGGGGAATCTTGCAATAGATTTTTGAGTAACTTACCGGTGAGCTGCAGATATGAAGCTTGAAGCTTGATATGAAGTCAGAACCCGGTGACAATGCAATATTTTGTCAAAAAATTCCGCTAGGTGCCGCATGGATCGAGATATTAGGAAAATTTATTTTAATTTGGGAATCTTTCAATCCATTTTTAACTAACTTACCGGTTAACTAGATATTTGTAACTTAGCACATATTTCGAGACCCTGTGACAATATAATTTGCAGAAAACAAAGTTCCGCTAGGTGGCGCGCTAAGTGAGATAACTACAAATCCTTGAAAAACGAGGGGAATCTTGCAATCGATTTTTGATTAACTTCACTATTTAGAAGGTTAGGCCATACCTTCATGGCTAGCCTCCTGAGTGTTGCAGGCGTTGCAGAATTCCACCTCGTTGAAGGCTCAACTCCTTGCATACTTTTAGTCGTACGCGACTTTCACCAGATTCTTTTAGACTTTCAGGCGTATGCGAATTTCACTATGATTCTCAGCTGAGCAAATTAAGTAGCTGACGAACGAGGTGGAATTCTCCTGTTATGATCCGAGGTGGAATTCTGTTGTTTTCCCCAGCGTTGTCAGCGAAAATTCTACTAATTCTCTTAAATTTTGCTATTTTGAACAAATAAATAAAGATAAGAATTTTATCATAGGAAATACTTGAATTACTAATCAAAGTTGCAATTGCCTTTTTGTAGGCAGTACTGTTAAATATTCAAAATAAAAAGATGATACAAAAAAATTTAAGGACTACGTTTATATAAATGGATCAAAAAATTCAAGGAAATTTTTCCTTTAATACAGACATAGTCTTGTTGAATTTTGACTAAAAAACTTTAACAATAGCTCTTGTAAAAGATTTTTGGTATTTAAAATTATAATTGTAGAGCGTGTGTTTAAATTTTAAATAATCAATTAGTTAATCCCAAGTAAATGGTTTGTCTTAAATTGAAAGATTGCGGTCCACCTTAATAGTTTTGTATCCCAAAATTCTTTTATAAGAGTTTTTTTTGTCCATTTATATAAAGGTAGTCCTTAAAATTATTTTATCATCTTTTTATTTCTATTGCTACACCAAACATTTTTCAAATGTCATTGATTTACTCATATGTACAAATACTGTACTTAATCAATGGTGGTGGTCAATCACAAGAGAAAATAGATTTAGATTAAAAAAAAGGAAAAAAAAATTATTAAGAATGCCTATGCACATTTGGGTGAGATTTGGCCCATAAAAATTTATGGTATAAAAATATAGGCAAGTTGAAAATTTCGCTCCCATTTATGGCCAAACTGAAATTCTTAAGTATAAAAAACACCTAAACGAAATTCTTTTATAATACAAAAATAACTTTAGTTATTAGAGCGGGTAAAATCTGTCCTGAAAACTTGACGATAATACATACAACATCGACCATTAAAATAGTAGTGGCATTTTTTTTTTTTGCAAATTTCGTCTAAAAAATTCTTCTTTCTTTTTACTTGGAGCTTCCTGAACTTTCGTGAGTATGCAGATTTGTAAACCCATTAAGTTTAGTCCGACAATTTCTATAGAGCATTGATAGGATTTCAAAACTGCATGTTAAAAAATTAGAAATTAAAAAAAAAATTTAGCTGTAAATTTATTTTATGTTGGAATCATTTTCATTTATTCCTTGTCATAAATAATTAAAAAAATCGGGTTTGGTAAAAAGCAGCAAATGCCGTTGACGCAGGCATGCATTCGAAAACGATTGATTTTCCATTCCAATATATATTTTATACTTAGATTAATATTCATCAGGTTATAAAATCAAATTTGACCCCAAATCGAAAAATGGCACTTAAAATGACAATACGTGGAAACCTGCGCATCTTCGTACCAAGTATGTTTCAACATGTGTTCAATATTTAAGCTTACACTCATCAAGTCCTCAGGACAAAAATGATCACAGAACGAAAAAAAGCACTTAAATCGGCACAGCCCTATAACGTTATATGTCCAAATCCAATTCTATTACAAAAGGTCTCTTATATTCAACCCAAGTTCATCCATCACGTATCTAATATTTAACTTAACTTTAACACCAAAAAATGGCACTGAAGATGGTACAGCGACAAAACTGGTGTATTTCCAAATCGAATTTGTTAAACGATGACGAATATTTATTCCAATATATGTATTATGTACAAATGAATTTTTATGAGGTCTTTAGGTAAAATTTCAACTAGAAAGAAAAATGGCACTGAAGATGGCATAACTGCAAAAACGGTGTATTTCTTAATCAAATTTGGTTAGGGATGATGGTAATACTCTTTTCACACAAAAACTTAATGATCTCATTTCACCTTCTAATGAAATCGTAAATTTTTTGCTTTCACACAGAAGTACCTGCTCGATTAGTATGAAGGATGAAATGTCAAGCGAATACAATGACAATGCTATATGACCGACAATCATGGCGGAACGATACAAGGTGGCAGTATGGTGACATACCTGCATACATAAATAAGAATTCCATGTACTTTGTTTTTGTAAATTCGATGGAAAAATGTCAAAATCGTACTGCGTCGGATGTATCAAATCAAATAAAAAAAGGTTATAATCAGCTGTTCGATGCGGCCACCATGTATCGTTTCGCCATGCAGACAATGACATTTACGTTGACAAATGACATTTTTAAGCACTGAGCACACCAAAAACTAAGAAACTGAACGCCGCCAACAGTGTTGCATTGTGCTTTTGACTTCATTAGGCATTCGATTAGCTACTAATGAAATAATTATAGATTCGAATTTTGTAGGGAAGGTTGAGCTCAATAAGCGTCTTAATGTAGAAAACTGCCTTTATTATTCAATAAACCGTCTGTGTGAAAACAGTATAAATCATTCCAATTAATGTCTCGTAAATAAGCTAACGTTGGTGAGGTGTTCAGATCATAATTAACCTTGAATAAAAAATGGTACTGAAGATAGCGAAAAGACAAAACTGATTTATATTCACAGCTTATTTGATAAGGCATGTCAGAGAAAATATTCAGTATGAATAGATATATAATTTATGGCAACCGTTATGAGTTCTTTAAAAAAGCTTCCCTAAACTTAAGAAAGAATGATACAGAGTTAATAAAATATATATAAATATATATTGAATATGTAGCGCATATTTGAAAAATTTAACTGACACACATTAACATGTATAAGCCGTCTTATTATTCTAACGCAAGGGACATTTCCTTCAATCCCTTAGAAAATCAAAGTGTCGAAAAGTGGAGATTGCCAATACATTTCACTTGAATCTATAAGACCTTCTCTGTAAATTCACTCTTTAATCTATATGGGTAAAAAGGGCTTCGTACATTCCTTTCAATCCTTCTCGACGAAACTGAAGGAAATACATGCGTAGTTTACATTTGAGCGTATATCACCTATTAAAAATATGTGGGGAAATCCGCCAAACTTTGATTTTTTTGGAGAAAAAAATTTTTTTTGAAACATGGTATCACGCAAATATCTTTTTGTTAGGAACATTGACGGGTAAATTGGAGCCATAGTGCATCGCCGTTACTCGTCTTACATAATGCCTCAAAAAGATATAGTCAAAAGATCGAGCAATATATATATAAATTGAGGTGGCAATGTTCAATATACATTTATTTCAACACTTCTGTACCGATTATGTCGAAATTTTAACAAAATATGGAGATATACGCAGCTGTTAGCTATGTAAAATTTTTTTGATACATGATGCCCGCTTTTATAGATATCGATAAAAATATAAAACCGAATAACCGCCAAATATTTTTTATTGCAAAGTTTGCAAACCATTTATTTTAACACCTTTCTACCGATTCTTTTGAAACTTTAAAAACATATAGATATGTGAACGAAGTATGTTTAGGTAAATAAGTTTTAATACCCGGGATCCGGTTTTGGAGATATTGATAAAAATATAAACCCGGAAAACCTTAATTTTTTTTACTTATTTAAACACTTCTTATCCAATTGTTTTGAAATTTTATCAGGCTGTACATATCTATGTGGGGTATATTTAGGTAAAATTTTGTTGATACCCGAAACCCGGTTTTACAGATATCGACAAAGATATGAAACCGGGTAACCGTCAAATATTTCATACCCGCTTGTAGTATACCATCAATTGCCTCATCTTGGAATATTCACGCAAGGAAAGTTATTGATGCTTGTAGATGGGGCAAATATACGAAATTTTCGTCAAAAATTGGCAATCGTCAAAAACTGTAGAATTCTTTTTTTTTTTTTTTTAATTGTTGTACCAAATTTGTGTTTCTTTTCGTTTTTTCTTTACTTTTAAATAAAACCTGGATTGCCAATTTTTGTCGGAAATTTTGTATATTTGCCCCATGTACAAACATCAATAACTTTCCTTGCGTTAATATTCCAAGATGAGGCAATTAATGGTATACCAGTGTGGTGTAGAGAAAAAATTAACAAACGGGTATGAAGTGATAAAAGTAAAATTGTAGCTGTGCCCACAAAAAACATGCTCCTGAAAAAAATTTACGCAACCAAGTGCTTCCACTTTTCTGCCTCTACCTTCAAAACTGAAAGGGGCATATCGAATTTGAAGCCCCAGATATTTTTAGTCCCTGATAGGCTATTATCGTGCATAATCCAAATTTCAATACTCAGTTGCCTCAAAAATCTATAAGCAAAAAACTGTCAATATTGAAAAAGACAAAAAAAGTACCACTATTTTGATTGATGATAGTTTTGAGTATTGGAGGGGCACATTAATTTTGCTCATACTTTTAGAATCTCCGTCTCAAAAACAACATTCAGTTTAAATTCCATAGTGTTTCAGTGATGCCTCAAAATTGTATCGAAAAAATTCAAAAAAAAAAAAAAAATCAAGGGTATCGCTTGATAAAGTGTAAAAATCGACGTTTTTTACGATACGAAGTTCTAGAAAAACTTACTATCAACTTTCTTGATTTTTAAAATCATTAGATTGGATAGTCAAAAGGTCAAACTTAATGTCCTTGTATTTTTTTCTGGCCTTAAGTTTTTTGCTCGTGTGTAAAACCCGAGTATCCAAAAGAGTAAAAGTTTTTGGGATTTGCCCATGTGTTAGATCCAGGCTAACTTGTTCCATTAATAAACGTATTCTATGCACATTGGGCCTAAAACTTAGGAGGACATTTTATGCTGTGAGAGGATGTTTCAACATTCAATGTGTTCGAATGACTTCTATGGCATCAGCACGGCTTCTTATTAGCAGCTCAGACTACTCGACTTGCAGCTGTTATACCTACTGCCCTACCTACCAAAAGCAACATAATTATAACAACCTTAGATTCAATTTAATAAAGAAATAAGAATAAAAATAGTTTTAATTTGATCAGAATGTACAGAAGTGAACACGAAAAGCAGTGCAATTGCTACCAAATTTTTTTTATTCAGTTTTTTTTCGGTAATATGCGAAAAAAGTCAATGAATTTTGTTACTGAAAAAATGCAAATCAATCTAAAAATGTTTTTAAAAAAAAAATAGAGGAACTGAAAAAACATTTTCGAAAAAATTCGAAAATTCGATAAATTTTTTGAAGTTTCGAACTTTTGATTTAAAATTATTTTTGAGTATGTAGTTTTGTAGCCCAATCAATTTTAGTAAAGGTGGTAGGCCTCTCAAAATTCGTTTTGATTTATCGAAATTTGTTTTCAGAAATGTTCTTTATATTTTCTTCCTTAGGGGCGCATACCTTCACTTTTTATATGGAAAAAAATTCGAAACACACTTCAAAAAAAAAATTTTAAACGAAATTGATTGGGCTACAAAGCTGCATACTTAAAAAAAATCAGAATACTCTAAATTAAAAGTTCGAAGTTTTCGTAAGATTTTTTCGAAACTCCGAATATTCGATTTTTTTCGAAAACGATTTCGAATTTATTTTGCATAGTTTCAGTCAGAAAATCACAAGCTAACGAAAAACCAAAAAAAAAAAATTTGATTTGCGAAAAAAAATTCCACTGCTAGTTTCGTGCTCGCTGCTGCACGTGAGCATGTGCCAAAAAGTAATTCTTATTTAATTTAAAAGTTCATATCTACGCCTTAAATAGGTACTCACAAAAAAAAGTCAAAAAACTAAAATAAGACAATTTTCGTACTTTTGCTTCCTTCTAAACCTGAACTACGACCCCTATCTCTTCATTTATAAGTAAATTTAGTTTAGTTCTAAGTAGCAATTCTTTTCTTAAACTTACACTTAAACGCAACTCTCCTGTTGCGAAAACATTAACGGTGTTCTCACTGTTACGATTTCGCGTGAATAAGATTTTCCAATTGCCGAAAGACCCGACAGTGAATTACTCGGACTCGTCACTGCTGCTGTCGTCGTCGCGGAACCAAGACCGCTACTATTACTTGATACCAACAATTGACCGACAGTAGCTTGTTGTTGCTGCAATTGTTGTTGTTGTTGATGTTGTTGGTATGTGGGTGGCATTGGTAACGTACCATGATGATGATGATGATGATAAACATTACCACCTTGCACCACCGCTGCAGCTGCCATTAATTGTAGCATAGACGATGCAGATGAATTTTGCGATTGCTGTTGTTGTAATAGTTGTGGATGCTGGTGTTGTTGTTGCTGGTGGTGATGATGTGATGAATGTTGCTGTTGTTGTTGTTGATGATGATTATGCGGCAACGTATGATAGCCACCAGGATGTGAGGGCATCGTATACATTTGCACCGTACCAGGTGATACCGTTGATGGTGTACCCTGCGATGCCGGCGATGATATGCAAGGCGGGAATGTTGATACGGAATTAGAGGCGGAAGCCGAAGCAGACGATGAACATGCACCATTGCTACCAGCTGTCGCCGTCGCCCCCGTTGATTCTGTTGCTTTGTAATGATCGATTTGCGCATATATCGTTGGTTCTTCAAAGTAATCAAAGGATGTTTGTAGTTTTTGCTGTTGTTGTTGCGCTGCCGTT
This sequence comes from Eurosta solidaginis, assembly GCF_040869045.1. Lineage (NCBI taxonomy): Eukaryota > Metazoa > Arthropoda > Insecta > Diptera > Tephritidae > Eurosta > Eurosta solidaginis. The sequence continues at coordinate 29,663,013 of NC_090319.1, forward strand.
TGCGGCTTGTGCCGTTGTAATGTACTTGCACCAGCATTTGCTGGTATGCTGGGCAATAGTTTGCGTACATTGGAGCCGTGTGGTAGGGTGCCCGCCACATTCACCGAAATATTATTCGTATTTATGCCAGCACCTTGCAATAGCATACTGCTGCTACAATCGACTGAGATGGATTTTTTGGGCAGGCCACTGGTATTGGTGCCACCTACACCAACGCCGCCTGGTGCAAGTGACAATTCGGCATAGTGTAACTCGTCGTCCTGCAAAGAACAGAATAAAATTAAAAATTTTTAGTTGTTGCGTTAAAGATATATTTTTTTAAATTGAAGATTGTTCTACAACAAATATTGTACAGACAGTATAACCCCAAGTAGATGGGGGTGCTTTGAATATATCCGCAGTGAAGCCTGCCTGTCGTAAAATGCGTCATAAAATCTTTGCGGTGACAGTCAGTTAATATCTACCAGGGGATGCTAGTATCTGAGCGAGCTATTTTAATGTCCGGTATAGGACTGACCATATCCGTAAAACCCCTCAAACCTTCGAGATGTGTTCAATTGAATTCCTTGTTGAAAATCTGCTGTAATGTTACACTTTCAATGAAATATTGGAACTTTTCAGGATGATAGTCAAGAAGATCCGAAAAACATCTGTAATCTGAATTTGCATAGCGACTAATCAATAAAAATTACAATTACCCATAATCGGCCATCACTCTTTGGTCGAGATTTTTAAGGTCAAATGAGGTATCAAGTAACCTGAGGAGTTCAGCAATACGCCCACCAAATCTCTAGTTCACAACCAGACTTCTCCGAAGGCAGGCACAAGCTCTGAACGCTATGACCGTAGAAAAAGAAAACAAGATAACGCTGATGGCCTATCCTTAGCGGCAACCAGAAGATATGTCGGCAAGTGACCACACATCAAAATGAACATTGAGATGAAGTAGTTTTGGATATTAAACTTAGGTAGACCAAGCGAGTCCCCGTTAAAACTCATCGATTCGCTGATGGGTTGGATAAAGTGCAATGGTCACCCCAGAGATGAGATGTTAATGGTAAGTTCTATGAGACAAAAGGCTTCCCCACAGATGAGAACTACCCTTTACTGGCAAGCTTAAAAGTTGTAATTCCCTATAGTATATGCCATCATTTTGCAGTCGTACTCACGAAACTATATGAGCCACTGTGGTGTGGCGGTAGCCAGCTAGCTTACCATATCATAGGTCCTGGGTTTTCTTTAGAAAGTTTTTTCATTAAGAAAAAAACTTCCAAAGGAGACGGCAATGCAATGATTTTCCAAACACTCCGAATACATTTCCGTCATGAAATACATCTCAGTGGAAACTTTTCTGCCTACAGATGTCTCTCGGACTAGTTCCCATCCCACGTATGTATTTGTTGGAAAAATAAGAAAGTAGCACTTCGAAAACGGAAGAGAGGCTCGCACTCAATCTCCTCGGAGGTATAAAGCGCCCTGTGTTAGTTTTTTTCACGTGATCTACTTAAAATAAAAATGGTATTTTCATGTCTTCATTTGAGGAGATGTTAGGTAGTTTTTATAACTTGGAAAATATATGTGCCTAAAGTAGATAGCTTGGCCTCTGAACATACGATGTGAAAAACCCGAGGAACGCTGGTCATGATTTCAATCTTGGTGTTAGTTTGGGCATGTTCTTAGTATCAGGCCATTTAATGGATCATTGCTTACTTAGCCTATTACAAATATCCGCAGGCGAGGTAATCTTATCGAGCTCTTCAATCTGTAGTGTGACCGTTTGAGACTTCGATCCAATCTTTGCTTTAGACGTTTTTTTTCCATCTTTTGAGACCTTTTTGTTGTAGCTACAAATCTAATTTGCGTTTCTTCTTAAGGTCACCACAAGGCCTTTTTATTCGTTACAACTCCTCACCTTTCGTAGTATGTCAGCATGCTGCATATGCCTTGTTAACCAGGCTTAGAAGTAATGATTGCATCAGGCCAGGCTTTAATACTTTTTTTCTCACTCGCGTTTTTGGGTTTGACTACCTCCAATCTCCCGTATTTTGAGCTATCGCGTCTTGCTCCTGGTCTTGCTCTTGGGCTTGCTTTGCTCTTGGTCGTCGTGTTTCTTTCCAAGTTTGTCTTTGTTTGGGTCTTGGTCTTGGTGCTGCTTTTGTTCATGTTTTTAATCTTGCTCTTGGAGGTGTTGTTTCTTTCCTAGTTTGTCTTGGTCTGGGCCGTGGTCTTTATGCTGCTTGTGCTCATGCTTTCTTTCTTGCTCTTGGTCTTAGTCTTGCTCTTGGTCTTGGTCTTGCGTCTCCGTCTTATACCTTTCATTAAAGTGAAGATTCGGCGCTCACAATTTTTATCGCCAGTTATAACACCTTCGCGTCTGAGTTGCGGGTCATATAGGTACGTTTTAACTCGTTTAAATATAAAATTCAATTCCGGAGCAATTTATTATTGATCTTGAGATGGGATATCAAAATACGATCGACTACCTATGACTTGCTTGTTTGATATTGCATTAAAAAGTCAAAAGGCTACCTCAAAACCTTGTACTGTAATTTTTCATTTTTTCAGGATCCTTATCTTCATCATATTGTGGCGAATATTAGCATAACTATGCTTTTAGAAAATAATCACAACAACAAAAACAGCAAACAGCCAAACTTACATAGAAGGCGACAAACAATATCTCACATACACATATGTAGCCATCAGCTAAGAGCAGATATTAATACTCACACATACACACGCATATGGCTAGTAGAAAAGCATAAACTACAAATACACATGTATATAGCTGGTAACCAAGCATGAGATACAACTGTTCTCGAACACAATTTCGCGAAATGACTAGACCTTACGAGAAATGGGTGAACGAGAAAATCGAGAGTATAAAAGCAGCACCACCTGAGGAATCAGTAATCAGTTTGATTTAAACACGCTATTAATAGTTCAGCGATTCATACGAAATTCGCTACAATATTTTATCTTAAAAGCGCATATTGGAATATTTGTCTTTCATCAGCACCCTAAAATCTTAAGTAATTGGAACAATTTCCAAATCGGTTCTTGTACACACAGTAAACTAAACTCCCTTAGCACTTAATCATGTTGGAATCTGGTAATTGTATTCAAAACGTAATTAAAAAATTTTGCTTTTTTCTTATTTAACACTAATAAAGGCAAATTTATTTTGAATAGGTGACTAATTGCTACATTTTTTTAAATCAAAGTCTTATGCATAAGACTCGAACTTCAGGAAGTCAAAAATAAAGTTTTGCCAACGGTATGTAATTAAGATTCGAAACACAAACTCTAAGCTTAATAAATGCAAAATAATTCCACAAAGTTATTAAATATTCAATTTTCATTGTTTAACAAAGTAATTAAAACTTTTGGTCGATTGCCTACAAGAAAACATCCATGTACGAGAATGTTTACACACATAAATTTGGTTCAGTGTTTGTCATTTAAATCACAGGTACGTAAGTTGTACTCAGTGACGTGGCTAATGGAAGACTGACATAAAGTCAACGGGAATAACGTCAATTGAGATTATGAGCACGTCAAATGGCCACAAGGAAAAATGTAGTTATGACCATGATAAACGTTCGCCACGCCTAATTTTAAATGTTTACAATGTCAACGTTTTTAATATTATGACTATTCTGCTTTTCTGATATTGTCATAAATTCAACTCATATTTTATCACGTGGTCAAAAGGAAACTGTATTTGCTCCTCAACTTCGTATATGAAAATATGAACAACTGATGAGTTTTAAGTTATATGTTTTTTGTTATAGATCAGAGGCAGAAAGGTGCAAATGCGAGGAGCTTGAGCTGCTAGCGACCAGGAACAACGTCTGCAAATTTAACCAAAAAATTTGGCGACAGGTGGAAGGTTTTACGACCAGGGCAAACTTCAGGGGTGATAAACCTTATCCCGCATTCAATTGTGATGAATTAAATGTCTCCCAACCGATTATGAGGAAGTCAATAGTAATAAGTAGATTAAAGACATAATAACAACGAGACCGCGGGTGCTAATGGATTGCCTACGGAGCTGTTCAAATACGGAGGTGAGGAGTTAATAAGGCGCAAAAAAGGTAAGACGCTCAGTGTATTACTTTCATGTTCTAGAAAATATTAATTAAAAAAAGTATACCATTGAATTTCAAAAACTCTTGAAATTCTATTTAGAAATACGTAATTGAGCGAAAAAATATAAAACTAGGAAACTTGAACTAAGTTCAATCGACTAACGGAGCTTTATTTAAAAGCATATCAATTGAGAAAAAGTTTTAACTAAAATTTTTGCCATTGAATGTGAAAGTTTAAATTGCTGGCCTGCAGTGAGTTATACTTCAATTGCTAAAATATAATATTGTGTTTATTTTCTGAGGTATGCCAATTTTTATAAAAATATTGAGTTTTGTAATTTTAATTGAACAGGAATTAATTTTTAATATTATAGTGGGATGATGTTAAATTAAGTAAAATTTTTGAAATGTTTTGAATTCGTAAGACAAGCAATCTCGTTATCCGCGTTTATCCGCTCAAATTTTTATTTAAACTTGTTTGCTACTATTCGTAAAACTAAAATAGTATAACTTTAGCTGCAGGAAAACGCAGGTTTTCATGTAATATTTTGTTTCAGGAAATATGGCAATTTCAAAGGACGAACTTTTCGAGATTCGGTATAAGCAAAATAATGCAAAAGTCATTAGTCGAAAAGGGAAAAGTTGTCACCTTTGAGAAGAAACTATTCAAAAAAAGAGTTGGCTTTTGCAGCTGCTTCTAGCTTGAGGTTATCAAGTCAGCAGGATGCAGCATAAATGGTAGAAGCCATCACCAAAAATGCAGACGCAACTTAAATATAGCATGCCCTTACTCGTCCAGCATCAGTGATTGTTAAATATACTCCAGAAGAGGCAGTAGCTCTATACATAAATCGAAAGTTTACAGTTAAAACGTCTTTGGAAATACGATCTGGGGCTAAATAAAGTTATGCTGCCATTTATCCAGCCTATGAATTCCTAAGAAAAGAAAAAATTGCATGTTATCCCCCAAAAGAATCTATTCTTATAACTGATTTGTCCTCTTGAAGGAACAGAAAAAAAGATTGTTAAAGAGAGAAAAAAAAAGATTTAAAGAAGACATGGGGTTTTTAGTAGATGTTCCAAAACAAAGCTTTGGGACGACCAGTGATGACAACACAGCCAGACGTTTTTCCAATGCCCTTCAAATGCTGCGGAAATAACGGGAGTTGACGAAAATCTAATTAAGCGATTTGCTGTCATACTTCAAACAATGCCATGTGGATTCGCCGTTGACCACAAAAATGTTTGTAGATTTGTACCCATGGTATTAAATGCCATCGAGCATTCACAAAATTTTGATTCATGGGGCAGACATAATTAATAAAGCATTACTTCCAACAGGAAAGCTCTCAGAGGAAGCATTTGAAAATAGAAATAAATATTTTAAGAGCTAAAGGCAAAATATTATAACAAAGATAAATATACAATGGAAAATTTATTCAATATTTGTTTTTTGTCGTCGATCCCCTAATATACTCTATTTCAGAAAATAACTCAAATAAATTTAAGGCAAATTGGAGAAAGAAGTACTTATATTTTGATCAAGGCTCCGACATCTCAGACCTAGATGAAGAGTTCGACTCAAGCTTCAGCGATTGACATAACGTTATCGACTCAGATTTTTTTGATTTTGATTACATTTATTTAAGTTTATTGCAATTACTTATTACTACATAAAAAAATATGCTTTTCTTCACGATAATACGTTTTTTCTAATGAATTTTTTTAACTTTGGTATACCCTTTCTTAATTTAAATTTATTTAGCTCAATAAAATCTTAAAAAGTGGTGAAATAATAATAAATGTTTACAAATAATATATTTATTTGTATGTAAAAGCGTTAGTTGGTGAGTAGAGCTGGAAAAATTAATTATTTATTCCAACCGTGACTTTATATCAGATAGGTTGATGATATATCACACCGTGAGACGAGCGCATGCCTGACGATTGGAATTGAAATTTTCTTTGCCCAGCGAACAATAAGAAGGATTCTGCAAACTGCGCTAAAAATACCGCCAAATCAGCCTTCTTATAATCACGTATAAGTTCCTGTCAAGCGTGTTGTGTGAAATATTGAAGCCCACTTTGTATCGGCTGTTTGGATTTTATCAATGCGTCTTCCGACCTGGTAAATCTACCATCGACCAGATTTTTATCATACTCCAAATCTTGGAAAAACAAGTGAAATGGGAACTGACACACATCACCCCTTCATCGATTTTAAGGTTGCATTCGACACCAGGAAAAGCAGCTGCCGCTATGTCTGAATTTGGTTTGAAATTAAAACCCAACGGCTACGCTGGTTAGGCTATGCTATGTCAATCAGAGATTATGCTGCGGCTTAGAGAGTAATTATATCGGTACCAGATTATGATTTGGACGGATAAGGTGGAAAACGATTTAACTTCCTTTTGTGGGACCAATTGGCATCAGTAAGCTCAAAGAAAAGGCTCCGGCGCACCTTGTTGGAAGGCCATAATGGTGTAGACCAGTAAAAGATCTGAGTAAGAATTTAAAGAATGCCAGATTTAGGTGCTTTTTTAGAACTTGAATGCGTTTATGGGTTTTTCAGAATAAGTAGAGGTAGCCTTTATCGAGTCCCCAAAGTGGTTTGAAGAGGAAGAGTAATGGGGTCTTTTCAACGGAGCTAATGTCACTGGTATCGGACAGCCTCTTCAACCCACACAACCTATTCAACTGAAAACTTAATGGAAATTTGAAATACAGAAACGTGCGATTTTTTGTATTCCTGATTTCCTCTGTGGCACTTTTTTCCTTTATTATTTTTTTTTAATTACAGAGAAAAATCTGCTTCTAAATTGGTCTGCCTATTTTTTTGGAAAATTAGAAATAAATTGACCTTATATCCATCTTAAGTAGTCATAAGTAAATTGCTCCTTTGGCCGTTAACATTACGTCGCCCCACCGTTGCACTCTTGGTTAACGCCTAATATTGGTATACTTCCTTTAATACAATTTTTCTTATGTTATAACTAAGTTCTACTACTTTTTTACTAACCCAACCACTACTTCTTTTCAAACCTACTACCAAATACATTTTTCAGATTCAACCGCTGCACAGTGTTTCGTGTAGAACAAGCTAGCTGGACAAAAACAAAGTTCTTATTCCAAGAAAAGTGTAATGAGAAATGAAAGAAAAAAAACAAGATAACGGGATTTTTGCTTTTTTTTGATATTTTTGTTCATATACATATATTAAGTAATTGAAGTAAGAAGCAAGAGTGGCCGTAAAATGCATTGATTAATTTGCAAAATTCTTGTTGAATAATAAGCTCTATATTTCTTTTAAGTGAACACTTTTATATAATTTTTTGATGGATTCTAAGCACGAAGGTAAGTAAAATTTTTAATAGTAATTCTTTCGCAATTAGAGTATTTTCAATATATTTAACATTCCGTTATTAAGAAGAAAAGGTATTTTGTCTCTATATTTTTAAATTTAGGGACAAAAAAGTTACATACATCCGCGGACATCCGGGCTAAATTTTACATATGTTATAGTCGCAAGTATTCCCTAATAGCCGAAAAAAAAAACCATTGCGAATTCTTTGCACATCTATTTTTAATTTTTTTTTTTTGTAGATTTAGTTATCTCTATATATAAAATAGGACGTATGTACGTACCAGCTCCGACGAGATATTTGAACCTTTAAAGCTGATCTACAAACGGCAAAACCAATTCCCAGGTACAGGGAAGAAACACGTAGCCATAAAACACACAAAAATAAACGCGAAAGGTCAACAAGAGCACACCAAAAGCAAAAAGGCGAAGATCACTGACTTCAACCTGCCACAACCTACCGCACCAGTCACCAAGGCATAAAAACAGGTACATACAAAGCAATCCTAATGCAGGTATAACCACACGGGACGCTACACAAAACAACCCCATTTGGTAGCATCTACGCCAATACCTGAATGTAATATAAATACTGCACAACTGATAACAAATCAGAACGATCAACGACACTTAAGATGGCAGCACAACAATCATCAACAATTCACCTTGTCGGAAAATCAACAACACAAAGCAGTTTAGTTACAACGGTACCAAGAACGGAGTTTTTTGACATTTGGGTTTAGCATTCGAAGGAAACCAGATATAAAGAATTATTGAGTTTTGTTTTACTTAAGTACGATTTCAGCGAAGCAGCCGAATATTTGAAATTTGACAAAAAGTTGAAGCTTACAAATATCGGCATATTCGTCGAAGCTGGATCAAAAGTGGAACACTTCTGGAAGACATAAGGAGCGATTTTTGAATAAAAACTCGGAGTGGCTTTCGGGTCCAAACATTTACAATAACGGTGGATTCAAAGTTGCCATCAGACCAAACAACCACTTCTTCAGGTAACCCCGGCCCCGGAAGACGAAAGAAGGACTTTGTTAGCTGCAGTGAAAAAACAAAACGGCATCGAGTGGATGACCTCTTGCAATCTAGAAGTCCTGGTGAGTTACTTTATGCGGCAGAAGTATCAACGCGTATGTCCGGCAACAGAAATGTTGCTAACATTATAAAGAAATCACAGGAAACCACTCAAATATCCGGCAAAAAGATGACATGTGAGCCAGATGCAAGATGCTTGAGCAATGTAGAAGCTTTAGCATACTACGTAGATAGCGCAAGTCGACGACTCATGGGTACAAAACGACTCAGAAATGGAGCATCAAGACAGGCCATAAGGTTTATCCATCATTTTACAGTCTAAGAAAAGCTAAGGAAGAATGCTATCCAAATATAATTGATGTGGGTGAAACACGTGCTGAAATTAAAGTCCATTCCGTATTAGATAAAACTGTTGAGCGTTTAGTTTTAGTAAGTCAAGAAGTTTTTGTTAGTTTATTACCTACAAACTTGACGTATACTTTTATCAGGAAGTGGGGTTGCGATGGAAGCTCTGGCCATAGCACATATAAGCAAAAGTTTACATGCAGTTCTGACACTGATGAGTTTTTGTTTATATTTTCTTTCGTTCCTCTTCAATTACAGGATGAAAAAGGTAACATTGTTTGGCAGAATCTTCGACCTTCTTCTACCATGTATTGTCGTCCAATTAAATTTATTTTTTCTAAAGAAACAAAAGATTTTATTGTTTTTGAAACGAACAAAGTTTTAGAGGAGATAAATGCGTTGTTGCCAACAAAGTACATGCTCGAACAATACGAAGTTTCCGTAAATCACAATATGCTTTTAACAATGATTGACGGAAAAGTTTGCAATGCTTTGACTGAAACTTCTTCCGCACAAAAGTGTTATATTTGTGGTGCCACTCCAAAAGATATGAATAATGAATTACGGGACTTTACGCCTCACCGAGATAATCTTGGTTTTGGTTTGTCTACTCTCCATGCATGGATAAGATGTTTTGAATGCTTGCTTCACATAAGTTATCGCCTCTAAGTAAAAAAATGGCAGCTTAGGAATGAGGCAGATAAAGAGAGTGTAAAGCTACGTTCCAACGAAATCCAGAATAAATTTAAAAGTGTACTTGGATTGATAGTAGATAAACCAAAACCAGGTTCCGGCAATACCAATGACGGCAACACTGCTCGTAGGTTTTTCGAAAATTCTGAGGCAAGTGCTGAGATTACGGGATTGGATGTAACTCATCAAAATATTCGACACTCTCCTTCGCGTATTAGCATCTGGGTACAATATAAATATCCAAAGATTTGAAAAATTTGCGGTCGAGATTAAAAAACTATACATAGATCTCTATCCATGGTTTAACATGCCTGTTACAGTTCATAAAATCTTAGTGAATAGTACTGATATTATAAAATCAGCAATTTTACCTATGGACTGACTTCGGAAGTCTTAAATTTACTGTCCCCCGATAATGTTGAGGAGTCAATAAATACCCCAGTTGTTTCAAGCTTTCATAGTAGTGTTGCTGATGCTCATAACTATTCCACAAGTAACTCATCGAATGAAAGTGATGATAGCGAATAATAACATAATTATAAAAGATAACCTACCCTATAGCTTTTTGTTGGATCAGGTTTTATTTAATTTAAATCTATTGTTTTTTCTACGTTGTATGATACTTTACTTTTAAGTTTTTGTAATAAGTAATTTTCACATAATTAATTAAATTATTTACATTGTTATTATTATTATTGTAATTCTCTTTTACATTCCTGACTGGTACTAAAAAATAATTTTGTAAAAATTGCAGTGCCAGGATAAATACTCAAATAAATACAAAATATGTATGTGCTTACCTACAGTCTCTCACATAAATAAGTAGACACCCCTTTTTGGACAATTCTTACAATTTTCGCTTTCGCAAATTTATTTTAACTTATTTCCCATAAGAAAATTTGTCACGATCTATAAAAAAAACTAAATTATATTTAAAAAATGTTTGAAAAATTCGACGAATTTTCATAAAAAATTTTAATTTTTTTTTTACGAATTTTTTGAATTTTTTAGAGTAATGAGATTTTTAGTCCATTCAATTTAAGTACAATAAAGTAATATTCTTAAGTCCTTTAAATTTTTTTGGATCTATGTCACTTATTCACATGAGTTACTGTATATGAAATAAGCAAATGTATGCATATGAAGTAAAATTTTGAAAAAAAAATAAATAAAAAAAGAACATATGGCTGAAAAAAATGACGTAGTTGTAATGAATGACTGCATATGAAACGGAAAATCTCATAAAATAATTTTGTCCAGCTAGCTTGTTCTACACGAAACACTGTGCGCTGCCGTCAAATATTAATATAAAATATGACAGTTTTGGTTTGGCCACCACTTTTTTAGTTGTATATGTATGCTATGAGGTGACAAGTTATCGCCAGAACGACAGGATCGTTAGTCTACCAACAACATTGCCCTAACCATAGTACAGGTTTACAAGTATGATATGTATGAGAAGGAAACAATTCCTTTCTCTTTCTAACACACTGCCGTTTGACACTTCGGTCAGTGTCAAACTATTGTGGAACTCAGTGGAACCTGAGTGGAATAGGTTTGACACTGAATGAAGTGTCAAAATTACCGGGGTTGCTGTCATGGAAAGCGATGCAGGGAAACAAAAAAGGAGCGGAATATCAGATATGGGTTGCTGTGATGGTAACTTTTTTTGAACGAATTTAATATAAAAATGTAGTGCACCTATATGGGTCCTACAGAAAATTATACAAAAATCTTGAATTGGGGTATCTGAGGACGAGTAGTTATTCCAGCATTAGGAATACAAACGCGGGTGCTAAGTTCTTCTACCCGTTTAAAAGTTCTCCGCGAAAAACAGTTTGAAGCCGTCGTCGACTGCAATAACCCGTCCAAAAATGTGGAAAGAGAAATGAAAAGACGCGTTTTGTCTTGTTATCAATAGTTCGAACGAGAACAAATATTCGAATTATTGGAAGCGATGCAAATACGCGTCTATTAGTACCTCCCCCGACAGTTTTGGTCGTGTTTTAGCAATCGTCCCCGGTAATAAAGTATCACAATTTGTTTTTTAAAATTACCCAAAACATGGATTTTAAAGAGAGATGAACTTTAGCTCGTTTGAAAGTATATAAGGATATTTCTTTGTAATTTTACGAGAAAAATTTTACCCAGTTTTCGTTAACAGCTACTACCCTTTTCTTGGACCTAAGAAGTGCAACAGTGCCAAATAGCATCCACAAAAAAAACGAACAAGAACAAGCATTTGAGTGTGGCTGTGTATGTGCGTGCTGCTACATATCATACTTGTAGGCCTTTACAATGAACTAAACCACTACCAATAAGATGATTTTAATTTTACTCACATAGCCACAGTTTGAAATTTGGCGACCTCATACACAATAACAAATTCTGAGTCGGGAGGATTCAAGAAAAGGCAGCGGCGTCTCTGCCTACTTTATATAAACATACGTGTATACGTATATAACTCACCTTATTACTTTGATACATGCCAAGTTCGTCTGTTTGTGGTTTACAGCTGATTTCCACTTCACTTGTTGTTGACAGATGGCCAGATGGTGTTTGTGTTGCTGATTTCTGTTTATATTCGCCATCGACTGAAATGAGAGAAACAAATATTTGGATTATTGAAGCGTAATATTGAACAAAATTTTGACAGAGAGAGATTGTTGTTATTCGGTCGAGTATTTATGTATGTGTGTGTGATTTCATGCATAAATTTACGAAGTCAGCCATTAAATGAAAAAAATTTTAGATCTTATTAGTAAACTCTTTCAATTTTGACATTAAACAGCTTCAGCTATATTTAGAAGAAAATGTGAGTACTGTGTATGAATGTAACAAATATACATATTTGTACATATTAGAGGTTTACGCCGATCACTTTGTCGGCGGCGGCGGCGCGCCGGCGTACGCCGGTGTTCTTACTTTAAAAGCTTGATTTTTCTATTTAAAAAAATTATATTTAGGAAAGGTTTTGTTTATATGTATTTAAGGAAATCAAAGTGTTGGCCATATCGGAAAGATCCGGGATTTTTGCATCAAAATCTCGCAGACCGTTCAAACATTTTCAGGAGTAGCTCCTTGCGAAGGGATTGTCCCTCGTTCGCATGCTCCAGAGAGGCTTCGAACCTAACCCCGGTCTTTGGAATTTGTACTGCTGCGTCTGCTGAAAATAAATAGAGATGCATAAAATAGTCACACTTTTGCCTGTATATCTCGTGCAAAGCGTAGTTTCACCTAGGGTTAACTCCTAATAATCGTCGCGAACAAAATTTCTTTAAATCATTTGTCGCTCGTTGGCGGTCATGCATAGAGGCGACTTAGGGTTGCTATGAATGGTCTATTAATACTCATGACTATCGTGGCACAGGGCGCCTCAAGTTTTTTCGGCTGTTTTTAGGAGCTACAATTTCCGATGTGCGAACAGTAGGAATGCCTACCACCAGTCGCTACCACGTCTCCTGAGCCTCACACCATATGCCAGTACAGAAGCTATAGTACTGCGACTTCGAACTCATACCTTCGTTGACGTGACTTTCCTATAAGCTCTAGGTGTAGCTCCGAAGACTTTCCAACGGATGCTTTTGTCGCGCTATGCTGCCGAGCTACACCTTGAAACGCTAGGGAGTGACTATTCGGTCAAAGATGCCGCCCTCGAAATCATAAGCAGTCTAAGTGGATGTCATTGCGACATGGGTGAAAATCGTATAATCCTCGGCGCATCTACATAATTAAAATTCTACAAGGACCCTGTATAAAATTTTTAAAATGTAGACCAAATATTGCAGACGTTTGTGTTCACAACATTGATTTCAATAGTCTTCGTTAAATTTAGAATGAAAGTCGACGGATTTTAAGTTGAAAGTTGTTAACTACTGTTTTCCGGCCTTACGATATAGGAGCTCATTATGGATGACCGCGTAGCTTCAGTTTTCAGACAAGTTCGACTGTCCACTACGTTAGGGTGGTATCACACATGGTCATTAGTTGCACTATCTTGGGAAAGCTTTTGCTTCACCACTTTGAGTGTTCTTGCGAAGGACAAAGCCTCACCGGGTAGATATATGTGCCTACGTATTCACAATTGTAAAAGGAGCCGTAACGTGTAGGTGATATTTAAACTTGGTTGATAGGCTATAATCAATGTGATTCAATCCAAGGGACTAGTTTTGGATAGGGCCGCCAACTTTAGGAAATGTCAAACCGGGAGGCTTGGGTGTTGAAGAATGAAGTGTCAAAATCAAGATTAACATTTCAGACGCTATTGTATAGCTTCGCAAATAAACAACAGATGTTTGAATGCAAGACTTAGTGATTTTTCAAACCCTTCTCATAAGTACATTCCTCAACTTAAGTATGAGGTAAGATTAATTTCAAAGAAGTGTTTATGCCCCTAGAACCTACTAAAGGATTTTGCATCACTGATTACTTATTCTTCCAGCCAATCGCAATATAAAATTTTAAAAAAATTGGCACATTTTTGGGTGATTTGCTTTATTTAACAACTTGAGGACAATTTGAAAACATGTTCGCCATGGGTAATTTTATTTGAATTCATTGCTCATTATTAATGTTTTGAAAAAAAGTATGCAAAGTGATCATAAAAGTTTATTATATAACTTTTCTTTTAGTGCTTTGGTTTAATAACTTGGTAAATTAGGTGATGCAAAGTCCGTGTTAAGCTGACATCGAAAGCGCCTGTTTTTTTTAAATAACTTGTGAACAGTTAGAAAGAGTTAAATTTCGCAATTGGTTTCTTATAACTGGCACTGATGCGCATCCGTTGATATCACTTTCGACCATATCCGACCAATTTTCGACATGAACAGTAAATGGCCTAAACAGTCTTAAACGAGTAGAAAATATAGTAACACGCCGGACGCCGCGCCGCCACGCTGATATTTTTGACATTCGGCGGCGGCGTGCGAAAAACGACCAAAATCGGCGGCGGCGGCGGCGTATATCTCTAGTACATATATGCATGTATATATGCTGACGATTATACACAGCCATATAAAGAAATGAATATTCATTGAAATTGCTATGTTAGCAAAATCCCTGAACTTCGGCCTCATTTTCATAGTCAGAGCTGTAAGCTGCCCTACGAAGACACTAACAGTATTTCATTTGATAATTTCCATAACGTTATTCGGTACATTGTTGTTCATTATCCACTTTTTTCTATATAATGTTGATTGCCCATTTATCGTTTCCCATTTATGCCTGTGTATGTAAATGAGCACAAATATGTAGTATATAACATTTGTACCCATCAACAAATTATAACCTTATATAGCGCTTATCTAATGATGTCATTTTGCTGATGCGCGACGTTAGAAAGCAGGCAGTCAGTTTTTTAGGACAAGGGAACACTCCTTCCACCCAGTCAAATGGAAGCTGTTCAGGCAAACAAGACTTTCAACATGGCCAAGTTCTATGGGACTATGTTTTTACAAAAAGCTGAGTAAGAGGGCGTCTGCGCCTCTCTTCCCACCAGCTACATTTTCGAAGGAAGCATAACGCAATGAAATTAGATTCAGAGTTTTCCTGGAATCACCTTTGCTTTAGTTTTAGTTTTTGTTTCATACTTTTTACTTTTACTTTTACTTTTGCTTTTACTTTTACTTTTATTTTTACTTTTACTTTTACTTTTACTTTTACGTTTACATTTAATTTTGCTTTTATTTTACTTTTACTTTTACTTTTAATTTTACTATTACTTTTACTTTTACTTTTACAATTACTTTTACTTTTACTTTTACTTTTGCTTTTACTTTTACTTTTATTTTTACTTTTACATTCTTGATTCATAAGTTTAACCGCTCAATGAACAAAATATCTTTGTCTGGTTTTTTGCATTTTAATCGCTCACATCATATTGTGTTGGGTCTGTGTCACATGCATGCAAAGTACAACCACAAGATTTACTTCAACGCTCTAGCACTTCTTATTTTTACAGTAAATGCTTCTTACAAGCGCTGGCAGTTGCTGCTGTCTTAACTATACCCTCTTCTTGTTAATATTGAGTAAATACAAATATACAGACACACACACACACACACTTATATAGTACGATACCAGCTGTTGTTTTAACTGAACTTCCAGATACATTTGCTTACTTACCTTCATTGTATGGCACCACATCAGGATTCTTCTCATCGTACATCTCCTCTGAATGACTTAATGGCAATGAGATTTTATCCTTAATTTGTAAATTGCCTGGTCGTGAGAATTTCGCATTCTGATGTTGGTATTTTTGTTGTTGTTTATGTGACCGTAATTTTAATGCAGCAATTGTACCAATAGCTATAAATACCAACGCCACCAATATGCCAACAAAGATGCCCACAGATAGTATGGGTGTGAGTTCGAAATTTGATTGTGTACCTTTGTAGGATGTGAGGGCAACTGTAAGGAAGAAAGAAGAGAGATAAAATTAACAGAATGATATAAACAGAAATTATTATTTGTATATACATATATACATTGACATATACTACATATATGCTTGGACTGTAAACTTGTAATGAAAATTTAAACTTAAAGCCGGTCGTTCTCAAAATACAGAGATAATTGTATGAGAGGGGACAATTTTTGTATTTAACTGACTCAGTGTAAAGGACATAGTTTGAATAAATACAAGTGGTATCTTCTAGCACAGAGAGATCAACTCATCTATGTATATATATTAACCTGGGTCGATTTGTATGGACGAAAATTAACCGATATCGCGCCATTGATTTTTCGGTAGGATTTGGGCTCAGAAAAATAAAGTTCCACTACGCATACCCAAAAAAATAATTTTCGAGCCTGTGAAAAAAAATGGCGAAAACCAAAACACTCCCCAAAACCCAAAAAGTATTTTTTTCAAAAAAACTGTTGTAAAAACGTTGGCGTTAACAGTTCTTTAAAAAAAAAAAAATATTTTTTGGGTTTTGGGGAGTGTTTTGGTAACAAAATTTACTCTTTTCTTTTTCGCAAGCTCGAAAATTATTTTTTTGGGTATGCGTTAGGGTGGGTCAAATTTATTGTTGAGAAGGCACATCCACTTTCTGAATCAATGGGTCCTACTGAGTAGTATTGCCCATGGGACCGTAGGTCTGAAATGAATTTCGAGCCTCCCTAATTTTGTTAGAAAATATTTTGTTTTTAGAAATTTTTATTATTATTTTTGTTAGAAAACATATTATGCTATTTAAAAATTGAATTTGAAATTTGGAAAAGTAAAATATTCGTCGCTATAGGGCGCTTTCCTACTATTTTTCGCATTTTATCGCTTCTTTTTGGAAAAGATCGACGAATTTGTTGCAAAAATCGACGAATATTTTACTTTTTCATATTGCAAATTCAATTCTTAAATGGCCCAAAATATTTCCTAACAAAAGCAATAATAATTATATTCTTATTATCGGCCTTTAAATAGTACTTTGTTGAAGATTATTCGAGCTCGAGGCCAAAAACATATATATTATTAAAACACGATTGGTTAATATCGATAATATCGACACCAAAAAAATAATGATGTATATTGATTAACCAATCGCGTTTTAATAATATATATGTTTTTGGCCTCGAGCTCGAATAATCTTTAACAAACAACAAGTAAGGAAGGCTAAATTCGGCTGTAACCGAACATTACATACTCAGCTGAGAGCTTTGGAGACAAAATAGTGGAAAACCACCATGTAGGAAAATGAACCAAGGGTAAACCTGGAATGTGTTGTATGACATGTGTATCAAATGGAAGGTATTAAGGAGTATTTTAAAAGGGAGTGGGCGATAATTCTACAGGTAGACGCTATTTTGGGATATCGCCATAAAGGTGGACCAGTGGTGACTCTAGAATGTGTTTGTACGACACGGGTATCAAATGAAAGGTGTTAGTGAGTATTTTAAAAGTGGGTGGGGCTTAGTTCTATAGGTGGACGCCTTTTCGAGATAACGGCATAAAGGTGGACCAGGGGTGACACTATAATGTGTTTGTACGATATGGGTATCTAACTAAAGGTATTAATAAGGGTTTTAAAAGAGAGTGACCCTTAGTTGTATTTGTGAAGGCTTTTTCGAGATATCGAACAAAATGTGGACCAGGGTGACCCGGAACATAATCTGTCGGGTATCGCTAATTTATTTATATATGTAATACCACGTACAGTATTCCTTCCAAGATACCAAAGGCTTTTGATTTCGCCCTGCAGAACTTTTTCATTTTCTTCTACTTGATATGGTAGGTGTCACACCCATTTTACAAAGTTTTTTCTAAAGTTATATTTTGCGTCAATAAACCAGTTCAATACCATGTTTCATCCCTTTTTTGTATTTGGTATAGAATTATGGCATTTTCTAATTTTTTGTAATTTTCGATATCGAAAAAGTGGGCGTGGCCATAGCCGGATTTCGGCCATTTTTAATACCAAGATAAGGTGAGTTCAGATAAGTACTTGGACTAAGTTTAGTGCAGATATATCGATTTATGCTCAACTTATCGTGTTAACGGCCGAGCGGAAGGGCAGACGGGCGATTGTGTATAGAAACTGGGCGTGCCTTCAACCTATTTCGCCCATTTTCACAGGAAACAGTTACCGTTATAGAGTCTATGTTCCTACCAGATTTCACAAGGATTGGAAAATTTTTGTTCGACTTATGGCATTAAAAGTATTCTATACAAATTAAATGAAAAAGGGCGGAGCCACGCCCATTTTGAAATTTTCTTTTATTTTTGTATTTTGTTGCACCATATCATTACTTGAGTTGATTGTTGAAATAATTTACTTATATATTGTAAAGATATTAAATTTTTTGTTAAAATTAGATTTTACATTTTTTTTTTTTAAAGTGGGCGTGTTCTTCATCCATTTTTTTTATGTAACACATACGTAGTAATAGTAGTAACGTTCTTACCAAATTTCATCATGATATCTTCAACGTATGCCAATTTACAGCTTGTAAAACTTTTAAATTACCTTCTTTTAAAAGTGGCCGGTGCCACGCCCATTGTCCAAAATTTTACTAATTTTCTATTCTGCCCCATAAGATCAACCCACCTACCAAGCTTCATCGCTTTATCCGTCTTTGGTTATGAATTATCGCATTTTTTCGTTTTTTCGAAATTTCCAATATCGAAAAAGTGGGCGTGATTATAGTGCGATATCGTTTATTTTAAATAGCAATATGAGATGAGCGCCCAGGAACCAAGATACGAAATTTCATCAAGATACCTCAAGATTTACTCAAGTTATCCTGTTTACGGACGGATGGACGGACGAACATGGCTCAATCAAATTTTTTTTCGATACTGATGATTTTGATATATGGAAGTATATATATATCTCGATTCCTTTATACCTGTACAACCAACCGTTATCCAATTAAAGTTAATATACTCTGTGTGCAAAGTACGCTGAGTATAAAAATATCTAATAATAAAAATTTCTAAAAAAAAAATATTTTCTAACAACATTAGGGAGGCTCGAAATTCATTTCAGACCTATGGTCCCATGGACAATATTATTCAGTATGACCCATAGATTCAGAAACTGGATGTACACTTGAAGTTTTTTTCCCCATACAATTTGACCCGCCCTAGTATGCGTAGTGGAACTATTTTACTGAGCACAAATCCTATCGAAAAATCTATGACGCGATATCGATTAGTAAATGGACCCAGTCTAACATATCAACATATAAATATATATGTGACCCGGTCTATGAAAAGGTGGCCCAAAAAAGAAATTGCCAGAAACAGCTGTTAAAGATAAACAATGCATTTCTTCAGTTTCTTAGTAGTAGTAATCTTTATAGATTAGGGGATCAGGAGTCGGCATTCTATATCACTGTTGTGTTCTCATTGCGCATGCAAAAGAACAATCGCTTATAATTCTTGGAGACTGCGTCTACATATATCAATGGTATCAAGGGCTATCTATCTATGTCAAAAGTTTAAACAATCAGTTGAGAAGTGTCGCCGTGGGCGTCAGAGACCGGGAATTTGAATGGAAATGGAGTGGTAGGGTAGTGAGAAAGGGGCAGGGTAAAAGAGAGTGGAGGTAGAAGTAGAAAGTAAGCTGGAAGGTGTGCGTCGTGATACAGATTGGTCAGCCAAAGTCTTCTCGGTGGTCTAATGCGCCAAGTATTTATTTATTTACAATTTTTTCTTAAAATCTCATGCCTAAAATAGCCTGTTGTCCACAACTGCAAACACTTGGAAATAATTTGATTTGAAATTATATTTTTTTTGCTATTCTCAGCAAAAAAAAAAAAAAAAAACACCAACTCCTTTAAGAATAAAATTATCATATTTGTTCAAAGCAATTTCGTAAATAGAATGAGAAAAAAGTTAACTTGCTTTAAAATTATTTCTTTTCATATTCCTCTTTCTCGCATGTCCCGGGCCATACTTGAGGCTTGAAGATACTAGAAGTACAAGACATTACTTAATTTAATTTTCTAAGATGATGAAGATTTTTCTCAGCCATTCATTTTTGCTAGCTGCTGGTGGTTCAAGCAAGGCTGCTGTTGCTTCGATTCTAATTAGTATTACAACTTACTTTATACGCTTGTGCCATATTCTTGGTTTTACTTACCTGTTTGCATGGGCGTAGCTAGAACTAAATATAAAAGGAGTACAAATTTTCCACCTAACAAGCGGTCACTCTTGATAAGGTTTCAAAATTATGTTTTCATTTAATTTTTGTTAGCTTTTTCTAGATACAAAATAAATAAGCAAATGCCACTTCAAGGTAAGGCTTTGAATCCGAGAAAAGCTCACCTTGGGCTCAACGGGATACCCGTGGTGTCAACTTGGTTAGATGCACGTAACTGCACATAATTCATGTTGCACATGTACAATAATATCTCGTAGAAAGATTGAAGACAGCACGACTAGTTACCATTATAAAACAGAATGTAGACCCCATTTCTCCAAGGCAGACAAATCGTTTGAGAGCCTCCTGAAGCAACATCTCATTTGAGCATTAGAAGACAGAGAAAGAGAGTCTTGCCGACAGCATGGTTTCTGGAGAGGAAACTTCACGAAAGCTGCAATAGCAGAATTGAAAGATGCAGCCAAAAAAGCCGAGACAGTGCGTCATAAAGTAAGACGAATAGTCTTGCTGTCCCCTTAATATTGTGTTTAATTTAACGCCTTGTTGTGGTGGTAGCGACCTACGACTACCACACCAAAGATTTGGCAAGCTTACTTACTTACTTACTTAATTGGCGCTTAACCGCCTAAACGGTTATGGCCGTCCAACAAGGCGCACCAGTCGCTCCTTCGCTCCGCCAACCGGCGCCAATTGGTCACACCAAGGGAGTTTAAATCGTTTTCCACCTGGTCCTTCCAACGAAGTGTGGGCCACCCTCTTACCTCTGCTTCCATAGGCGGGTTCCGATAGAAACACTTTCTTGGCCGGCGCATCATCTTTCATTCGCATAACATGGCCTAGCCAGTGCAGCTGCTGCGTTTTAATTCGCTGGACTATGTTGATGTCTGCGTACAGCTCGTACATCATTAAATATTCTTCGGTACTCGCCATCGCGAACGCGCAGAGGTCCATAAATCTTTCGAAGAACTTTTCTCTCGAACACTCCCAAAGCCGCTTCATCTGTTCTTGTCATGGTCCATGCTTCTGCCCCATATAGCAGGACGGGTACGACAAGTGATCTGTAGAGTTTGATTTTTTTTCGCCGAGAGAGGACTTTACTTTTCAGTTGCCTACCTAGTCCAGAGTAGCATTTATTGGCAAGATTTGGCAAGCACTGCGAGTGTATTTCTGTCTTGAAAGGCTTCACCAAGTTATACATATTACCAAAAACCTATCGGAAAGTTACTATCGAAAACTTATCCATTATTTATAGAAATGTTTACGATAGTTTGTCAAACTGCTATAAATTTTCTATCCAAAAATATCGATTATTTATCGGAGCAAAAATAACCTGTAAATGGCGTGTTATGGAAAGGATATAAATTTAATCGGAAAGATATCAATTTGTTTTCGAAAAATTATCGATGTATTATCATTTATATATCGACTTTTTTCGTAGTGTTACCAATTTGTAAGAAGTGTGTAGTAGAAGTGCCAACGATTGCCCCGACTTGTTGTGAAACAGATACCAATAAATGTTGACAATAAAATCGATGACAAATCTATAATCCGGCTATAAGAAGCCGAAAGTAAAACAAATATGCCAATGACGTGGCTTAGAAATCAAACAGCTTATCACTATCAATAAGCCTCTCATCATAAATGTCCTTATGCTAGCCCCAGAATCATAGACCAAATGGAGCGGTGATGGGATGGCCTTGACCATACTCGAGAGAAAAATGCTACAGAATAATGCGGTTTTTAGCGAATGAAGTCTTAAAATTAGCTGTCTGCAGAGTACCTATAGGAGCCCAAGGGCTTCACTCGTTAGGTGCTGTTATGTCATTGAAATAAAACGCCATGCCTTATTAACTATTCATATCGGAGTGTAAGAGCGAGGGCTGCATTGAGATGGTATTCCCGACTGGCGGAAACTGTCGTGAAGCACGGAGAGATGGGATACCTTATAACGCAAAGACTAAAATCATCTTGGAAGTATATATGGAAAGGGAGTAGGAGAGTGATTGGTAGTGAGAGTAGGATTAAAATGGAAATAAATGGAAAAAGGGATTGACAAGAATAAGACGGAATACAAAAAAAAGTAAGAAATAGTGCGATAAAGAGTGAATACAGAATACAAGGTTCGCTTTTCAGGAGAGCTAAGTCAACGGGGTACGCTTGTTTATTTACAAGTGCCACTATCGGAGCTGATGGTTTAAACAAGTATGTCTACCTCAAGTTTGAGCCACCAACAAATTAAACTTTTTTCAGTTGAGTTTGTCACTCTTACCCCTCACAAAGTCTCTCCTCTTAGCAATCACGTTAACTTTATCCTCAATTTTTCTTCATATAATTGTACACCCCGTACTCCTTTTATGTCCCTATCACTCTCACTATCAACCCCCTCTTACTCTTACTCCTACTCTTACTCTTACTTACAGGGGTAGGGGACCGGTAAACTTATTCACGAATGAGTCGAAGTTGGTCGGAAAGGTTGGTGGGTGTTATTTTGTCGAGAGCTAAATGTAAGCCGCAAGTTTAAGTTGCCTGATCACTGCAATGTATTCCAAGCGAAAGTTGCTGCGATTAAGGATGCGGTGAACGAAATTCTATCCAGTGCTAATACGGTTAGGGAATTTAACATCTACTCTGTTAGCCAGCGGCTATCAAGGCATGGAGCTCAACTACAGTGCGAGCGAGGGTGGTCTGGGTGTGCCTGACCTCGATTGCAATTGCATCCAACTATTTTATAATTAAGACTATCTGGATTCCGGGACATAGTGTTATCCTGAGCAACTGTCAAGTGGATCTCTTAGCCCGCACCGGTACAACTAAAACGGATGAAGATGGCTGTAGGGATTTCGGGATTCCGCTGGCTACCTCCGGTTTGCTCCTCCATAGCTGAGCCTCGAGTCAGCTCTGCAAACGTTGGGCGGACACCACCTCTTGAAGGGTAGCAAGACCTTTCTGGCTGGAAGTGGATGGCAGGAGGTCTGTCGAAATAATTGGGTTCACTTCGGCTCACCTATTAATGGTCATTGGAGTTTTGACAGGGTACTGCCGCATGGATATCCATGCGGTACGTCTCAATATACTGGAAACTCCATCCTGCTGCAGCTGTATGGAGGATGATGAGGTGGAATCATAAAATCACTTTATGCTTTATTGCCCAGCTTTTGCCAGAACTAGGCGAAAGTATTTCGGTCGAAACTTACTTGGATCTCCCGAGGATTTATACAAGGGTAAGATCAGTATCATTCGGAACTTTATTATTGCTGCTCAACGATTCTCGAAGTTGCTATATCTACGTCACCGTTATCTTATTGTGTGTGGTGTCACAACGGACCTTCATGTTGTCCAAGTGAGCTTCCTTTATCAGGGCAGCTACCCCCTATCTTAACCTAACCCAAACTCCCAATCCAACTCTCACTTCCACTTTCACTTTCATTCTTACTTCCATTCCCCTTACTCTCATTCGCACTCCAACTTCTTTTATTTGAAAACGTCCTTTTGCACACCCCTTTGTAAAAAAATAATTCGCTACGTTTCTGGCTGCAGCTTAAATTAATTTTATACAGTTTTCTGTTATCCTGTTGTTTAGTATTCATGCAAAAGGTTGCGTTCGTCCTTATTAAAGCTAATTATTTTAAATTTGCTTTTTTACTTTGACCAATTTATGATAGCCGTCTAGCGATACTTCGTTGTAGTCGTTCGCCTGATACCAATGTTTTGATATATAATTTTTGTTTTATTTTGCCTTTTTCGGCTGTCAGCTACTTCTTTTGGAAAAATATTTTTTTATTTTTACCTTTAAATTATTATGCTAACGGTTGTAAGTCTACACCAGTGGGGCACCATGCCGGCCGAGCTGTGAATAAAAACGCAACATTTTCTTGTTGTTGTATGTGTTTACATATATACAAACGTCTAATAGCTCCTCCTAGAGCTGTACGAAGCTCTGTTGTTGTTGTTGTATTAACGATAAAGATACTCCTACCCGTTGTCGATGTTGATGGTCCTTTGCCGGATATAGATCCGGTACGCTTCGATAACAAAGCACCATTAAAGTACTAGCCCGACCATCTTGGGAACGATTTATTAGACCACATTAAAAAACCTTCAGGTCATCCCTCCCTCCCCACCCCTTGTTCCATGAGGAGCATGGGGTCGCCAGAGCCTCGCCGCGGGTAGGTGAGGTTGACCATTGGGTTGGAGAAGCTATATATTGCGCTGGCAACCCCTTGAGAGGGTTGCGCTACACAACCCCTTGAAAGCTCTCGCGTGCATCGCTGGTCTACACTCAAGCGTGCATATGCCGCAGTTATAAATGGTGTCTACCTCTTTTTGACTTGTTTGAATGTATATATTTATGTCGTTTTGTGGCAAAAAAATGTTCTGCATAATTTAAGGCAAAAGGGTCTATGACACAAAATTCACACAAGCGCATAATTTAAAAGTAATTTTATTTAAATTTTTCTTAACTTCTTTTTATAAGATTTTCTTTGAATAACTAACTAAGCTGCCTTCAATATCCGGTATTGTGTACCTTTTTCAAAGGATACAAAATTAAAAAGTATTGCGGAAAAGAATTTTTGTATTTGTACAGCTTTCTAGTTCCTTTTTTTGAATATATTTACATAAGTAAATTTCTTTTTCGCATATATTTGTGATGTAAAAGACTAAATTCCCTTGATTTCAATTAAGTCGTAAAAGTTGTTTTTCAATTATAAAATGCTACCCTACATAGGCTATTTTTTGTTATTTGGGTTGCGCCACATAATTATATAATTTTTATTGAACCTAATTCAGGGATCAGTTATCTGCACACCAAAAGCAGAGAACTTCAGCAGTTTACTGAGGCCTGACGGTGTGCAAATAAAAGGATTGCTTACCACTTATTGTTTTTTGATTATGTTTACATGGCGCCCTTCTACTACTCCCACTTCCACTCCCACTCTCTACCTTATAGAACTGCTTTCAATCGTATACCAAATAACAGACAAAAATTTCATACAAGGGCGTTGCACCTCATCTTACTCTGCTTAGCCTTCTATATATCGTTGCCGTTTACACAGACGTTCACACTTTCCGCTAGATGCTAGAAAGTGCCCAGTTCCACTCTCACTATCTCTCCACTATCACTTGTCTTTTTCTTAAAGGGAGCGTTGCTTCTGACGCGCATTTCTTACTCTACTTCTCCGTCTCTATACCATAGTCACTTAAGCTGCCACACCCACATTCTAACGTCCAGCTCCATGCGCATTGTCTTTACTACTATCACTTATTCTTTTCTTAAAGGGGGCTTTGCGCCTTATCATCGTCTACTTTCTAGCGTCCATTTCTACTCTCACTACCTCTCCAAAATGACTCATCCTTTTCTTAAATGGGCCTTGTACCTTATCTTTCTCTTCTTCTCCATTTCTATATCGTAGCCATTTTCACTGCTACTAACACTTTCAAGCGTCCAGTTCCACTCTCACTATCTCTACCAATATCACAAATTCATTTAATAAAGAGGGTGCTGCGCCTCATCTGTTGTTGTTGTTGTTGTAGCACTGCATCTTTCTTGGGTTTGTGAAGTGAACTCCTTTCTATGCTGTAAAAACATGTATTAATGCACGATGTGGTCCACAACAAGTTTGTCGTCAAAATGTCGTTTTTCTATTTGCTTTGTTTCTATCTTCTGCGAAACCTCTGCTGATTACCAAACCCATTCCCTTCAATATTGTTGTGCCCGATTACTCCTCAAAGATATATTTTGAGATGCAATGTTATGCCATTCGATTTAAGGAAAAGTAGAATAAGCATGAGTAAGTTACTCTATTTTTCGAAAATTGCAAATGGTAAAACTTTCTATCACTAGAACCAGCCACTTTCCAGTCAAAAGACTTGTTCGTTTCCAAGCTCGTTTAATGCCTTTGCAAATGTTTAAGGCTTTCAGGTCTAGAATGTTGGCTATAAATGACCCTCAATTATGAAAAACTACAATTTTAGAAATCAGCATGTCATCTCAATCCAGGCTCCATAAGATTTTCTGGGTTTAACGTATACCTCAATGAACCCGAGCAGAGCGAATGTGATGTGCTGAGTTTTATTTTTCTGACAACCTGCTGAGTGAGGTGAATATCTCTAAGCAGCACTCTACAACAGTGATCTGCTTTAGTAGAGGCCATCCGAAGTCGCCATAAAATATTTGGGTCTGCCTGTTGGTTGGAATAACGAAAAATCAGCTCACAATTATTCGAAAGAGAGCTCGGCTTCAATATCTTTGGAGGTATAGACTTAGCTTTTATGTTTGTTTTTAAATAGATATTTGACTCTTCTTTTCACTAAGAGCTTCTTACTGTTGGTATGTGATGTAGTATCTGCTTCTCAAAAGCACGCGTATCCGAAATTGTACACGGTTTGAAAATTACGCGATTCCATATAAGTACTTAGTTACTTAGAAGTGCACGGTTCTATAAAAGCATTAAGACCTTAAAAGTTTCCGGTTCTAAAAATTGCCTGCTTATATAAATTCCCGGATACGAAAAAGTATTCGGGTCTGAAAAAGTACCCAATTCTAAATATTAACTGAAACCGAAAGATTTCCTGGTTGAGAAAGAGTATCCCAAAATTGCATATAATGCCGTGCTCTTTAAGTACCAGCATCTGAAAATTTACCCAATTGAAAAAAAAATACCCGGTCCAAAAACGTACCTGGCTCTCCCTGTTCCCAATTAAGCTGGATGCAAAAAATTGCCAAGTTGAGAAAAAGTATTGCAAACTTAGAAGTAATCTGGTTCTTAAAAAGTGCTTGGTTTGAAGAAAGTATCCGCTTTTCTTTTTTCTTACAGTCACGCATAAGTAGTCTTTTGCAACTCACCAGTTTGCTTTTCGGCCGCTTTCATGGTATAACCTTCCACTTGCACTGCTTCGCTGCGTCCGCGCACATTAACAGCATAAACAAATATGCGAAAAAGACGTCCCGAATCTAAACCGGTGACGCTCAGTATTGGATATTTAGATGAAATATTGGCTTGCAATTGACCATTATGTTGATCGAATATTTCCATTAGAAACCATTGACGCAGACCTCCGTCAAAGCCTAAGAAATTAGAAGAAAAAAGAAAAAAATAAATTTTTCATTAATAACCAACATTTATAACAAAATTTAACACTACATTTTTCTTAACATACATATACGATTTATTTATAAATGTTGATTCATAGTTTCATACGTAGCATTTTCGACTATAAATTTGAAGAATTTAATTTCTAAACTAAAATCCACAATAAAGCTATTTAATTCAATTTTATTTTGTATGCCTTATCTTAATAGTTATGTAGAAACTTTTGGCAACTCAGCTTTTATTTACTCTCCTAAAGTTTATTTATTACATTTTGTATTTGCACAAAGTTAAATTTTTAATAATTCAAGGCTCTGATTTTATTTAGATTTATATCGATTAAAACAAATTGCTATAAATTCCAAAGGATTTTGCCTTAACAATTAAACGCATTGTTTCACGAATATTTCAGAGCAAACATTTAGTTTCCAAACTAAATCAAAAAGGAGTCCTAAATCGGAGTGCTTACGCTCTTTGTGAGCTCAATTAGGAGTCCTATATGAAAGCAATTCCCTGCTTGCGGTGGTCGTCTGATATGAGCCTAATTTCGTATATAATATAAACCTGAATATGAGTCATATATGACATATATTGGCGTCATACACAGCTCGTTTCACGTTTGGGAGGCTAAAAGTAAAAACCATAAAATTCTTTTCCAAATTTGCTTTGTCATAATTTCTATCATAATCCAGTAAAATAGGAGTCTTTAATAACTGTACTTTTTTATATTTTCTGAAGCTTATGTTGCACACTTATTTCGGATTCCCTTCGAACTCATAGTTATGAGCGCTCCAAAAATGGTTAAAGGTTTTCCCTCAAACACCCTAACAGCGCTTGTGGTTTGAGAATCAGATATGGGTCCGAAATATGTAAAAAATATGAGCCTCAGAAATATGATTACGAAGGATTCTTTATGACCCAAATTTAGTAAAATAACTAGAAGACCCGGCAGAAGTTGTCCTGCCCTAAATTTGGCCTATCTGCATACATTTTAATAAGCTTTTTCCATCTGACTGTGCCCTCCCCCCTTCTTAACTTTTCCCTAATCCTTTTATTCACTCCTCCCTCCGTCTTTTTCGCTTCATCTATCCCCATCCTCGTTTCATTCTATATCTTTCTCAATCTTCTTTTCCTTTTCTCTTTTCTCTTCTCTCAATTTCTTCTCATTATTCTGCATTCCTTATTGCCTGTCGCAGAGGGTGGTATATATTTTATTCCATTCCCAGTCCTAGTCCCACTCCGAGTCTCAGACCCAGTCCTAGTCCTAATTCCAGTCCCAGTTCGTCTCTGGATAATAAATTACTCCGTACTAAAGCACTCATCAACAGTTTTCATTTGTTATCCATATTCTATAAACACATTGTGCGGGTACTCGGGTGCACGTTTCGGCCTATATCTCGAGACCCTATATGTCGATCGCAACCAAACCCATGTAGTAACCAACGTGAGGTTTACGCAACTTCAAAATCGACCGACGCATCTCACGTAAAAACTATAAACTGAGATATAACCTATTCTATATTTCAAGTTAGATCAAACTACACACGGGGAGCAAAACCAATTCAAAATTGGTTCAGTAGTTTAGGAGTCCATTGGCCTCGAACATAGTGACCCGTGTTTTTTATATATTAGATAAACCTGAATGTGAGTCAGATATAACATATATTGGCGTCATAAACAGCTCATTTCACATTTGGGAGGCTAAAAGTAAAAACCATGAAATTCTTGTCTAAATTTGCTTTGCATTAATTACTATCATAATCGAGTCAAATAGGAGTCTTTAGTAATTGTACTTTTTAATATTTTCTGAAGCTTATATTTTCCACTTATTTCGGATTCCCTTCGAACTCATAGTTATGAGCGCTCCAAAAATGGTTAAAGGTTTTCTCCCAAACACTCCAGAAGCGCTCGTAGTTTGAGAATTAGATATGGGTCAGAAATATGTAAAAAATATGAGCTTCAGAAATATGATCACGAAGGATTCTTTATGACTCAAATTTAGTAAAATTATAAAATTGATTCAACCGTGCAGCTTCGAATAGAAACTCAAAAATTTTAATTTCAGACATTTTATTTTAAATAAAAATTAAATAATAAAAAATTCCTTTCCAGCCGCGATGTGTTTATTTCCGCTGAAGGTCTCTGCAGCCTACTTAAGAACACAGCTTTCTTATTCTGTTTACTTTAACCTTTCGATAGATTGTGGTATTTGGCCGGACGAGAAGGCTTCATTTTCGTGAAGAACTTTATTGCTACCCACCCGATCATGAAAAACTTTAATGACTTCTTAAATTTAGAGGCGGTCTTTATAATAATGCGGAAATCGATAGTTTTTTTCTTTTTATTTTATCTTTTTTTTTGTACCAAAGTTTATTATGTTACATTTTAGCGTTTTCGTCTGGCTAGACGAATATATTTTTATGTACATAAGATATCATAGTTCGTATGCATAACAAAATTTATCAATACAAATTTTAACTTATTACTGGGTAATCACAGTGTGCGACAAGTTTTCTTCAAAATTTAAATAAAAATTCAAATATTTGTGGATAAAGTTCAAAGTGTAAAATTTCGTCTGGCCAGACGACAACGCTAAGATGTGTTGAATTTATTCACCGCTAGTTGGAGGGTTAGGGGTTTCCCGCTAAATGTACTGTTTTCACACAGGTTGGTAAATGCTTCAAAATTCCAATTTCAAATTATGTCATTTGCCATAAGTCTTGTAATAAGAGTCATAAGGGCTTTAAAAATCGTCTTAAAAACTCCTTTCAGACTCCAATATGTGATCTCATATTGGACTACCATCGCAAAATCGGAAATACTTTCATTTCCGACTCCGACATTACTTCATAATGTGTGAAAATGCTGCGATTTAGATGCCTTTTCGGTCTCTTTTGGGACTTGGAATGCTTGCTGGGTTGTTTGTGGTAAAATATATTAAATATGTATGTGCATAGTATGTTTGTACGTTTGAATGTAATACATTTTTATTACAATATATTTTTGTTATACAAAGAATTTGCAAAAATATTTTGCTATAAATTCTTCATTTGCTTAGCTTAAAATATATGCAGGCTACAATTGCATTCATTAATTTTTGTGTGTTTAAGGGTGCGACAGTGCGTATACGCAACGTACTGCCAGTTTTATTGAGAGTGAGAGGCGGGTAATCCTGACCGAACCCATGCTTGGCTATATACACTTCGTATAACGGCAGATAATGCTGTTTATGCCAGCCCTATCCAGGGCGTTTGTAAACGCGCGGATTTGTATATTGTGTTAAGGGTCCCTCTATATCTAAGAAGGCACCCAGAGCGTATTTTTTGTATCCTAAGGATTTCCTATAATACCTGTGAGCTCGTAGAGGGCAGTCAAAACTATCCCCGCCGATTTGGAAAATGCAGAGCACGTAATGTTTCATTGCTCTCACTTTCTCGGCGAAAGACACTATGTACATAAAGTTTTTGAAGGAAACTTTCCCTATCGATTTTAGTTCCCCTAATGTGTAGACACAGATTGTTCGACTGCTTTGAAAAAAATTGCCTTTATAGTTAATACACGCTGAAAGGCAGCACAGAGAAATACACATGAGAAACAGTGGATATCAAATCGCATTTCGATCCATGACGTTATACCTAAAGACAGTTCTACGGGATGTGCAGACACATGAAGGATTTAGACTAGTTTCGTTGGGCTTCTCGATGGCAGTACGCTGCCCCAACGTTTAAGAAAACAAGCGATTTCTGAAGACCTGCTCTTAATGTATGCATGCTGTGCCATAGCAAGCTTGGGTGCATTTAGCAACGACCTATAATGTATGCAGCTAAGTGCCGTTCCAGAACCTTCAGCATGAAGGAGGTAAGGCTAAATGGTCTCTAATCTTTTGCTTGTTCGTATGATCTTCTGCTTGCTTTAGGTAGAAAAATGACTTTAACCTTTTCCATCTCCGAGGAATATAGGCTACAGCTATGCTTGTTCTATACACCCCTTTCAGCCAGTGAATTAGAGGCTCACCAAGTTTCTGAAGTATCACGGGAGTGATACCGCCAGGCCCCGGTGATTTGAAAGGAGATATACTTGTAATAGTGAATCTTATTTTTCCCGGTTCATAATCGAGTCCAGCAGCCCTCTTCATAAAAGCAGCGGACTCCATATACTTTGGTCAATTTGTGTTCAGTCAATAAATGTTGAAGAGAATGTATAGTGACTTCTCAGCAGATGCTGTCCACATCCCATCCTCCCCTCTTTGGAAGTGATCGTTCCGATCTGCACTCTAGTCAGTTTAAATGCGCGAATTTTATGCAGGCATTGTAAAAAATTAAAAAATTTGTTTATTCATTTTCATTTTTCCAAGTCTTAAAAAGAACAAATCCAAAAATTCTCCGGTCTTAGTACATAAACACTAACATAAATCTAGCACCATGTAAGCTTTGCAAAATCTGCTGTCTACAGATAAAAAAATATCACTTTCAACTTGAATTAAAGTCATCAACCGAAGCAATCGCGTATATGAAGTAGTATATATTAAAATACATATGTATATGTATGGTAATGTAAATATTTGCGTCTGTGTGTATGTACGCGCTACATAACTTTACACGTGTTTGCTGTGTTCAAACCCACAACTGGGTCTCATTTAAAAAACATGACCAACTTGAGTGCACTTTTGCAATATGCATACGCCACTCACTCACATTTGAATGCATTTTTACAACTTAAGTGCATACGAATATACATACACTCATACAAAGATTTCACATTCTTTTGCTGTGTATAGTTACATTCGTACCTTAGTGCACATGAATATTCCCTATAGTAAAAATAAGGACAATTGAATAAAAAAAGGCTACTTTCGTGCTGCATACGAAACCTAGGAGTTCACATATTTCGGAGTATTGCACGGTGAAAAAATATTGAAATTAATATGAAAGTGTTTTTTTTTTTGTGATTATAGAATACAAAAATGTCGAATCAGATAAAAAAAAAAAAAAGTAAATACAATATGTAAAAGCCTAATGAATATTTGTATAATGAAAAACCTTGTATTGATTCAGTGTTTCCTTCCCCCCTTTAAATATACGTACAACAGCGATAGCGAAAATTGCAGTGAGAATTTTAATAAAAGTTCGTCAGAAAAATAGTACTTTTTTTATATTGCATGATTTATGTAAAACTGTCTAAAAAATTTGTAGCTGCAATCCTGCAAACCATTTCAAAAACGTTTTCGAAAAAATTTAAGAGTTTTCTGAATATTTTTGAGTATGCGATTTTGTAGCCCAATCGATTTTAATCCACCAAAACTGTGCGAACCATCTCAAAAACTTGCACGTAAATTTGGAAATTTATTTTTAAAGTTTTCTGAAATTTCCTGAGTATATATTTCTGTAGCTCAATAAATTGAAGTCTTTCGAGTCTATGCAAATCATATCAAAATCATTTCCGGAAAATTTCGAAAACTCGAGAAAATTTTCGGAACATTTCGATTGAGTCCAACGAAGCTAGATAAAATTTTCGAAAAATTTCAAAACTTATATTTAGGGTATTCTGAATTTTTCTGTGAATGCATTTTGTGGCGCAAACAATTTTAATCTAAAGAACCATCTCAAAAAAAATTTTTTTTTTTAAATCTAAAAATTTTTAAGTTTGTGGTGAGAGTTTTCTGAATTTTTTTGAAATATGCACACCAAACCAAATAGATTTTCAAAAAATTTCGAGAAAATTTTCCAAGAAATTTCGAAATTTATTTTAAGTTTTCTGAAATTTTCTGAGCATAATCTGACCCAATAAATTTAAGTTTAACGAACCTATGCAAATCATATCAAAAACGTTTTCGGAAAATTTCGTAATTTATGTAGGTATATGGTTTTTTTTTAATATTTGTGAGTATACAGTTTTGTAGACCAACCGAATTGAGTCAAACGAGACTATACAAACCATCTCAAAAACGTTTTCGAAAAATTTCGAAAACTAGAGAAAATTTTCGGAAAATTTTAAAACTTATATTTAGGGTTTTCTGAATTTTTTTGTGCTTAAATTTTGTCTAAAGAAACTGTAAAAACGATCTCCAAAACGTGTTTGGAAAAATTTTAAAATTCGAAAAAATTTGTGGTGAGAATTTTCTGAATTTTATTAAAATATGCGACCGATACCAAAAAGATTTTCGAAAAAGTTCGAGAATATTTTCCAAGAAATATCGAAATTTATTTTAAGTTATCTGAATTTTTTGATTATGCAGTTTTATAGCCCAATCAATTTAAGTCTAACAAGGAAAAAGTTATAAAAAATCAATGTAAGGCGCGATAACCTCCGAAGAGATCTAAGGCCGAGCTTCTCTTCCAATTTGCGTCGTGCTCCTCTTGATTTTCCCTACAAATTGGCCGAATGGGGCCTACATGTTTTATGCCGACTCCGAACGGCATCTGCAAGGCAGATGACTTTTCAATGAGAGCTTTTCATGGCAGAAATACACCCGGAGCGCTTGCCAAACACTGCCGAGGGCCGACCCCGCTTAGAAAAATTTTCTTCTAATTGAAAAACGTTATTTCTAAAATTTTTATCTTGCTTTTCCCGGGGTTTGTATCCAGGGCATACGGTGTGGTAGGCGGGGCACGCTACCATCACACCACGGTGGCCGCCAGGAACAAGTTATAAGTCTCTCGAAATTTGGGTTGATTTTGAAAGATTGCTTTCCCACCATACAAAGGAAATCT
Source organism: Eurosta solidaginis (assembly GCF_040869045.1). Taxonomy (NCBI): domain Eukaryota; kingdom Metazoa; phylum Arthropoda; class Insecta; order Diptera; family Tephritidae; genus Eurosta; species Eurosta solidaginis. The sequence continues at coordinate 29,696,952 of NC_090319.1, forward strand.
CAAACACCCTTCAGATAAAAATTGTCAAAAATTATCACTTAAGAAACTTAAAGCTCATACTTTATCGCACTAAAATTGATTGGGCTGCAAAACTGCATACTGCAAAAAAATTGGAAAATACTAAATAAAAAACTGGAAAAGCTGCAGCCATGATGAGTTAAGGGTTGTCGTTATACCCAAAGGTGGATAAGCTTTGCTTACAATGCTCAATCACTTCATACCTAACAGATGTGTGTCCTTTCTCCTACAAACCTTGAACAGACTCCTGGATGTTTACATTAGAAATAATATACAAATTCACAACCTCTGTACTTCACAACATACAGTGAGGAAAAATCCGTTCAGTCAGAGCTTCATTCTCGCACCGCGAATAAAGAAAGAGATTATCTTAACTCTGTGCGTTTTCTAGACATGGAGTGGGCATTTGCATCTATTCGCAAATTGTGGTTGACTGAACTTTGGGTCATCAAATCTACTTTGAAAGAACACTCATTTACCACCTGAAAAGACGAGTACGGGTGCGTATATTTAACATTTTTGTTTTTGATTAACAGGTCTAAATAAGTTGCATACATACAAACTAACAAGTGAAGCTTATATAAGAATATTAAAGAGGACTGGTTGACAAGCTATCAGATACCCCAATGACATAGTTCTAAAAAACCGGAAAATATTCTCAAACTCTAGGAAACCTTCTGCAAAATGAACTAAACTTCGTAAAGGACTAGCTAACTAAGAATGACGTCACTGAAAGCGGAGATGGTTCCTTTCCCCAGGCGCTACATATTATTTTTAAGGCTGCTGTTCTTAGATGTGGATATGCGCCGGAGGATAAATGAACTCACGCAAGATAAAATGGGCCAACATGACGTTATAAGAAAGGCTCAAGAAAGTCTCTAAGCTTAATGGCAATTAAGTAGTGGTATGAGCGCACTTGATTCGATGCGCCTTAGGTGTACTTAGGTGAATTTGACAGAAGGTAACAAATAACTGCAGACGGTCGCTTAACGAAGTGACCTGTTGGTGCGTGGGATTCGAGGCGTTGATAAGCGCAGTACAAAGATTCGCATACTCGCGACCTACTTTTCAACCTCACATACCACAGAGGTATTCTGTACAAAACTTATGAACGTATTTTACACTTATTTAGCACGCAAGGCTCTGATGACCCCAAGTTCCTTATGGAATTAAAGGGTGGGGACCGGGATGACGTAGAAAGTTCATTATGTTCACATGGTGCAGCTTTTATCTTATGGTGCTTGCTACCGAAACTTGCCGGATCTATTACAGGAAAAGGACCATCAACATCGATAACACTCCACAAAACCTTTAGGCTTTCCTTTATAGTCACAACAAAAAAAAAAAAAAAAAAAAAAAAAAAAAACAGCTCCTTGATGCGTCGCAGTGATAATATGTGTTGAAGGCCACAGTGGTGTTCCTGAAAACTGTGCTACCTTCAAAGTAATGCAGAAGGCGACATTGTTCATCCCTTAGCGACGTGCAAAAATGGCCTTGTGTCGGATTTCAACGAGATGGCTACTAAGAGATGCGCGCTGAAGCACACTTGTTAGCTATCCAGACAAATTTAGCAGAAGCCTAGATAATTTTAATTTTCTCTGCGTAGTTCCATTAATTGCGATATAAACAACCACTACACTTCATTTGTACATGCGTATATTTTCACACGCCACAGTAATCTACGCCGCGCGCTGTCTAGTAACTTGAACTTTATTATGATACTGTTTAAAGCTGATCAAATGCTCGCCACAAGCTTTTACCTGCATACAAATTATTCCCACGATTTATTTATGCTCGCGTTGCATTTCCCACAACTAATTTTATTTATGCTTAGAATGCAGTTCCCAAATCACTCAACTGTCGAATAGATAAGATAAAATGTCCCGTAAACAAAATGCTCTTTATTCACCGCAAAACTCGTAGTAAAACTTCATAGGTCGAAGTATTCACGTACTTCACTTACAACGTGTTCAAATCAAACTGATCAATTATTATTTAGATTGCGCTGCTTATATAGCTTTTGGCTAATCACTATTTTCTATAAAAGTCTTCAATTTTCGCGAACAGTCTTCCCGAGTAGTTTCTTATTTACTTCTCGTTTCTGTATCCCATATTGGCTTTGTCTATATATGTACATAAATGTGCGTCTGTAGTTCATATAATGTCGTCTGCGCTCTTTTTTGCTGTGTACATACACGTGAGCGTAATTTCGTCTGCACTCTTTGTTACTGTGTAATTGTGTGCTGTCTCTTCTGCATACATTGCTGTTGTTGTTTCGCAGCATTTTTATTACAAGCAGCATAGTGATGTGTCAAAATTGCTAATATTCGCCACAATATCAATAAAAAAATACTAAGCAGCTCAGAAGAGTTTTTCCCAACAACTCTAAAAACCACATTCAGGCAAAAAAGAGGGATTTGGACGCGGGGAGAACAGCAAATTCACTACTATTACTACAAATCCGTCACTATACATAATTTTAAGCTTTTGACTCGGATTTGGATTTAATATAAAATTTGATCAACGCCCGAAATAATCACCACATTTCAATAAATTGAAAATAAAATTTACTCACCTTCCACACAGTAAACTTCCAACGAATCCGATGTCTGATTAAATATTGTACAGTTTGCTGGCATTTCAGGTTTACCAGCAGCAATCAAATGAAAAACGCATGGCTCTTTTTGCTGACCCACATTATTATCTGCCCAACACATAATGGTGCCAAAATCCATTTCCTGTAATAAAAAAAATGAAAAATATAAAATGAATGTAAGCAAATATAAAAAGTCACCGCTACTATGAGGAATATATTTATTTTTATTAAATGTGCACAGTTGCGCACACGAAAATAGCAGCGTACATTTTTTATCATATTTCGTCAATCTAATTTTTATTGTTTTTCATTTTTGATGTTTTAAGAAAAAATTGCTAAGAATTTTTTAACTGAAACTATGCAAGCCAGCTTATAAATGTATTCAAAAAGTTTTTATTTGGAGTTCACTGAATTTTTTTTTTTTTTTTTTTGAGATTTTTTGTAGCTTAATCAATTTTAGAGAGGATAAGTAAAAGGCCCCTCACAGGCCTCATTGATTTTTGAATATTTTATTTCCGAAGGCTGCTTCGGACTTTCTACCATTCAAAAAAGAAAGCGCCCTTCATATGAAGTAGAACATTAAACACTCTCAAAAAGGAAAACAAGTAAAAACTTGGCGCAACTTACCTCCGAGGAGGCGCATAACTTGCCATTTTTTAGTCTTAACTTGATTGCCACTGCATACTGGAAAACATTGGAACAACTCTAAATGATATGTTTAAAATTTTCATAAAATTTTTTCGAAAATGCTTCTGACATTGGTTTGCATAGCTGTACTTGCAAATTTCATCGACATTTTTTCTCAAATAATCGAAAAAAGAATTTAGTAACAAAATTTAAAATTTGATAAAAATTTAAATTGCTATTCTCATAATCGCAGCTGTATATTAATGCCAATTGGCCAGCTTTGCGAATACTTAATGATTACAAAGTGAAACAAATTTTTTCCTACAAATAATGCTCACGTGTTCGTTGAGCCAAAGAGGATAAATATAACGAGACACGTCACTCGTTGCTGACTGTATTTAATTAATTAATTAATTCTCTTTCGAAAAATCACATTTGCATAAGGTGCCTACAGGGCATGGATAAATGCGTGACAATTGAAAATGTCTCTCTTGGAAAGCATTAGGCATCAATTTTTTTTTACTTCCAGCGAGTTACTCGCCACTCGTAGTAAACTGATGACTCTTATTATATTTCTCGTTTTGGTTTAGCCAACGGTTCTAATAACAAGTTCTATAATAAGATTTCTGCCTATAATAACATCTCTGTCATGAAAAGCTTTTCAGTGTAAACTCATCTGCATTGCAGATGCCGTTCAGTGTCAACAAAAACAAGTATGTCCCGGCCCGCCAATTTGTAGGAAAAATTAAATAGAGCACGACGCAAATTGGAAGAGAAGCTGGGCCTAAAATCTCTAGGGAGGTTATCGCGCCTGTCTTTTCTTTTAATATCACTATGGTGGTCCTTATAAATAAAACCAATGGTTTTTTCACATTCACCAACACCACATATATAAAAATATCACATACAAGTTTTGGTTCTTATTGCAGACAAAAAGGAGTTTCACACAAGGGTCAAAGGTCAAATTTCTTTATTCAGTCTTAAAAAATTAAAACTGAATACTATGATTTAAAATAATCGAGTGTGCTATAATTGGTAATATCACATATAAGTTTTGGTACCGATTGGAAGCAGTCAAGGCGTGTTGTACAGGGATCGAAGCTCATTGCCATATTAAGACTCAATGTATTCAAATATTATTAGATATCAAAAATTCAGTTTTAATTTTTTATACTCAGTTGAGCAGAGCTCACAGAGTATATTGAGTTTGATTGGATAACGGTTGGTTGTACATATATAAAGGAATCGAGATAGATATAGACTTCCATATATCAAAATAATCAGGATCGAAAAAAAATTTGATTGAGCCATGTCCGTCCGTCCGTCCGTCCGTCCGTTAACAAGATAACTTGAGTAAATTTTGAGGTATCTTGATGAAATTTGGTATGTATGTTTCGGAGCACTCATCTCAGATCGCTATTTAAAATGAACGATATCGGACTATAACCACGCCCACTTTTTCGATGTCGAAAATTTCGAAAAACAGAAAAAGTGCGATAATTCATTACAAAAGACAGATAAATCGACGAAACTTGGTAGATGAGTTTAACTTATGACGCAGAATAGAAAATTAGTAAAATTTTGGACAATGGGCGTGGCACCGCCCACTTTTAAAAGAAGGTAATTTAAAACTTTTGCAAGCTGTAATTTGGCAGTCGTTGAAGATATCATAATGAAATTTGGCAGCAACGTTACTCCTCTTACTAAATGTACGCTTAATAAAAATTTGCAAATTAGCAAATAGTTGATGCCACCCCCAGTTTTTATACACAGTCGTCCGTCTGTCCTTCCGCATGGCCGTTAACACAATAACTTGAGCAAAAATAGACATATCTTTAATGAACTTAGTTAACGTGCTTACTTGAACTCATTTTGTCTTGGTATGAAAAATGAACGAAATCCGACTATGACCACGCCCACTTTTTGATATCGAAAATTACGAAAAATGAAAAAAATGCCATAATTCTATAAAAAAATACGAAAAAAGGGATGAAACATGGTAAGGTAATTGGATTGTTTTATTGACGCGAAATATAACTTTAGAAAAAACTTTATAAAATAGTTGTGACACCTACCATATTAAGTAGAAGAAAAGGAAAAAGTTCTGCAAGGCGAAATAAAAAACCCTTAAAATCTTGGCAGGTATTACATATATAAATAAATTAGCGGTATCCAACAGATGATGTTCTGGGTCACCCTGGTCCACATTTTGGTCGATATCTGGAAAACGCCTTCACATATACAACTACCACCACACCCTTTTAAAATACTCATTAACACCTTTCATTTGATACCCATATCGTACAAACATATTCTAAAGTCACCCCTGGTCCACCTTTATGGCGATATCTCGAAAAGGCGAACACCTATAGAACGAAGGCCCACTCCCATTTAAAAATACTCATTAACACTTTTCATTTGATACCCATATCGTACAAACAAAGTCTAGAGTCACCCCTGGTCCACCTTTATTGCGTTACCACGAAAAGGCGTCCACCTATATAACTTAGGCCCACTCCCTTTTAAAATACTCATTAACTCCTTTCGTTTGATACCCATATTGCACAAACGAATTCTAGAGTCACCCCTGGCCCACCTTTATGGCGATATCTCGAAACGGCGTCCTCCTATGGAACTAAGGATTACTCCCTTTTAAAATACACATTAACACCTTTCTTTTGATACCCATATTGTACAAACAAATTCTAGGGTCACCCTTGGTCCACCTTTATGGCAATATCTCGAAAAGGCCACCTATAGAACTATGGCCCACTTCCTCATAAAATACTCTTTAATGCCTTTCATTTGATAAACATATCATACAAACACATTCCAGGGTTTTCCTCGGTTCATTTTCCTACATGGTTATTTTCCCTTATGTTGTCACCATAGCTCTCAACTGAGTATGTATTGTTCGGTTACACCCGAACTTAACCTTCCTCACTTGTTTTCTTTTTAATCTCCAAAAAGCAATCTTAATTTTGACTTCTGCAACACACCTTTTAGCCGTCTTCAATCGATACCAACATTTACAAGTCATATTGTTGACCTTGATACTGTTGCCTGAGGGAGTGACGTGGAAAAAAATAATTTATTTCACTTATAAGGGCCACCCTAATATACTCACATATTTCATGAACATAAACTCAAACTAAATTTTATTATTATTGTGGTTATTAACCCTTCTTTCAATATCTAATCCCACCACATATATATGTATATTATTATAAACACTATATTTAAATATGCATACATTATATTAAACCATTCATTGTTGGCTTCCTCCTGCGTATTATCTGTATGGTAACACTCAGTTAGCGAACTGCAATACCTCTAGTATTTCTTATGTATGATTTGCTGCTGTCACTACCCCATCTCCTTACTATAAGTTATTATTTAATCTGTTATACATGATTCCGTATGAAGTTGTATCAAATACACTTAAAGATCTCCAAATAAAACTTTGGAAATTTTCGTAAAATTTTTTCGAATTCTTTTGTGATTGGTTTAAATGTCGAAATTAAAATATGTTCTTTAGAAATCCACGAAATTGCCACATGAGCATAAGAAATGTCGCTAGGTGGCTCTTTAAAGAAATCTTTTGAATGTGGAAGTTTTGCTGTCGATTTTTTAAGACCAAAATTTATTGCGTATATTTTCGACATGGTCTTGAGAATCCGTTACGAGAAATTACCGAAAAGAAACATGAAACATTCCTGAAATTATCCCGATGTTATAGTGCACACATTTGCGAATTAGTTTGGAGACAAACTATCAGAGATACACAGAAGGAAGTATATACTGGATTTTTTATTAAGATGAAGCCTATTACTCTTTTGAAGCTTGAAAAAAGTTCGTAGCTACCCTCCTCGATTCTCGAGCAGCTTCCGAAAAGCTCCAGAAACATTTATAAAACTGTCCGAAAAAGTCCCGAAGCAATCTTGAGAGCAATCTAGAAACTATGAAAATAATTACAAAATGATGTAGGCGATATTATTAGGAAACCATCTCAAGCAGATATCGATCACAATCCATAAATAAGTGATCCCAAGATATATTCCAAAAAGTGCTGTTGTGATGCAGAAATAGCCCTAAAACGACACCGAAACAGCACAGAGAAAGCCGGAGTGGCTCCGAAATTATTTTGTAAGTAACCAAAAATCTGACTTTTTCCCTAAATCATTTAGACAAAAATCTATAAAAGCATATATTGATCGCACATATGAAAGTTGGACACAGCGTAAGCTTCAATTGTACATTTCATTTCAGGTAAATTACTTTTCTACGTAACGTGTGGCACCGCCCGTTTAAAAAAAAATGTCTCCCCATTTCCTCTTACAATAAAACTTGATAAGCGAAATATAATTGATTCAAAACTATTTTTTGCTAAGCTATAACTTATTATTCTACCCACGACCCTTTTAAACTTGTTTTATATCTAAGATGGCCGTGGTCTTTAGCCGATCCCGTCCATTTTTTCTAGAAATATTTTCTGCTACAAGGAAAATATGTGTACCCAATTTCATTACGATATGTTAATTTGTCTTCGAGTTATGGCTCCCGAAACATAGAAAACTGCTTAGCCATAAAAGGGGCGCTGCCACGCCCATTTTTTAAATTTTGAGTTTTTCCTATTTATTGTTATAAATCCATTTGGGAAATGAAATACCATTGATATAAAGCTCTCATTTGCATAGACATGGCTCATTTTATTCGTCCACGACCCTTTTGAAAATATTTATATAAAAGTGGGCGTGGTCCTTAACCGATTTCGATAATTTTTCTGCAAAGCATTCCTTGTAGAAAAAGGCAACCTCTCTGCCGAATTTTTTTACGATAGGTTTAACGATTTTTGATTTATGATTATTAATATTTTTAAAATTGATTTCATCAAAAGTGGGCGGTGCCACGCCCATTTAAAATTTTTTCTTCTTTTCAAGTTTTCATCAAGAGTTTCAATATCAGTCCACATGTCAAATGTAAACATCCTAGGTGCATTATTTTCTAAATAAACATGTTTTTGGTGTTTTGCAAAATGTTATATATATAAAAAGTGGGCGTGGTTATCATCCGACTTCGCTCATCTTCAATACCAATCTATTCTGGGTCCAGATAAGCTCGTGTACCAAATTTCGTGCAAATATCTCAATATTTGCTCAAGTTATCGTGTTAATGGGCGGACGGACGGATATAGCTCAATCAAATTTGTTTTCGATATTGATGATTTTAATATATGGAAGTCTATATCTATTTCGATTCCTTTATACCTGTACAACCAACCGTTATCCAATCGAAGTTAATATAACCTGTGTGCAATGCACGCTGAGTATAAAAAGCGAATGCAAGATCGGATGAAGCAGTTTTAAAAATCAAAGCTGCGTTAGTTTCGTAAAGTTTCGTACATGGTTTCTAACTGAGATTTACTTCCATATGTGGTCCCGTTTCTGAGATACCGATCAAAATTTGAACCTGGATGACCCCAGAATGTGCTTTTGTGATATGGGTATGCAATTGGATGTGTTGGTGAGGGTTTTTAAAAGAGGCGGTTGTTAAGCAGAAGAGAGAGAGCGAAAGCAAGAGTTTTACAAAAAAGCAGAGGTAGAAAAAGAGAAAAACTAAAATTAGAGAGACGTAGAAAAGGAAAAGGGTGTCCAGTAGAAAAATATAGAGAGGGCGAAGAAATGGAAGGAAATTTTTAGTAGAGAAATGGAGATAAGAAGGAGAGGAACCTTGAAAAGGAAAGGAGATGAAGAAAAATAGAGGAAATTTGAGGGAGAGGAATTAAGTGGGAGTAAAACAAAGAAAATAATATAAATATAGTTTAAAAACAATTTCTGTAGTTTAAAAAATTAAAAAAACACGCCATGGCACAGAGGTTCGAGTCTCCGCTATTAAGCACAATTCGTTTTGTAGCGAGTTATTTAACCACTGCCGCGAGTCTTCAATAGTTGCCGCTAGATGGGCCTAACTCTCCTTTGCGCGCTTCGGGCACTTCCTCTGTAGATGCCCTGCTCTGGCCAGTATACGTATGGGATGTCTGAAAAAGTATTTCGTCGAGTGTTTAGCAGAACTTGGCTTTGCGGAAATCAAAAATATTCTACGCTACATCAGAAGGTCAAATTGGTTCAAATTCCTACACATCTAAAGGAGGAAGGGCTATAGCCCACACAGTGGTATCACAATGGCCCAACCGGCCTAAGTGTGTCCCTCACATTTCTGGGGCAGCCACTTTTACCTAACCTAACCTAATCTAAACTTCTTTGCGCGCCTAGCCTAGAGAGTTACAAACAAGCATACATACAAGTGGTTTATAGAACTAAAGATATAGAAATCGGCCTGTAAGGTTAAGCAAGTATTCCATATATGCGGGAATCGAGGTAAGCGAAACAGAGGGAATGGGAATGGGACTAAGAGTGGATATGAGAGTGTAGCTAGGAGTAGGAATGGCTTTGGGAGCAGATATCGAATGAGAATGGAAACGGTATTTGAAGTGGAAATGGATTCGGTAGTTGAAATGAAGGCAAACTAATTTTCGGGCAGAACAAGTCTGCTGAATACTTTAGCATGTATATACAAACAAATAGCAATTGAAGATGACTCTTAAAATGTCGGTCTTAAAAAAGTTTTTTATGTAGCTAAACTAAATATTTTCTTTAAATATTTTGACAAATATTATTAATAAAGTTAAATCTGTAGTTTCCTGTCAACATATCTAAAAGAAATTTGTAACAAAATAGTGTCAAATGCCAAAGGCAAAAAAGTTAAATATACATAGATATATATGTAGTATGTATGTATTTGACATTTGTACATACATACATATAAGTACTAAAAAACCGAGAACCTATGCAAGTTTTCATAATTGTTGGCATAAGCGTAAAATGAAAAAAAAAAAAAAAAACAATTTTCGTAGGAGTACTTAAATATGTATGTTATTGCATAACAAGTATATTATTCCCCAGGGCGTGTCGAAAGATGTAAAAACAAAAAGCTAGTTCATATGTATAGATGTACATAGCTGTGTATGTGGATAAATATAAATATTCAAACATCCCTATAGTAGTACCAATAAGTTTTAAACAATTTTTATACTCAGCTGAGCAGAGCTCACAGAATATATTAATTTTGTTCGCATAACGGCAATCCGTAACGGCATAAACTAATCGAGATAGATTTAGACTTATATATATCAAAATGATCTGGACGAAAAAAGAAATTCATTTAGCCATGTCCGTCCGTAAACACGATAACTTGAGCAACTTTTGAGGTATCTTAATGAAATTTGGTATGTAGGTTCCTGGGCGCTCATCTCAGATCGCCATTTAAAATGAACGAAATCGGACTAAAACCACGCCCACTTTTTCGATAGCGAAAATTTCGAAATAGCGGAAAAGTGCGATAATTCATTACCAAAGACGGATAAAGCGATGAGGGTTGATCTTATGACGCAGAATAGAAAATTAGTAAAAGTTTGGACAAAAAGTGTGGCGGTGATTTAAAAGTTTTGCCAGCTGTAATTTGGCAATCGTTAAAGATATCATGATGAAATTTGGCAGGAACGTTACTCCTATTACTGTATGTGTGCTATAAAAAAACTAGCAAAATCGGTTGACTAACACGCCAACTTTTTAAAAAATAAATTTTAAAAGTCAAATTTTAACAAAAAATGTAATATCTTTACAGTATATAAGAAAATTATGTCAACATTCCACTCCAGTAATGATATGCTTCAAGAAAATAAAAAAATAAAAGAGGATTTCAAAATGGGCGTGGCTCCGACCTTTTTCGTCTCAATTGTCTAGAATACTTTTAATGCCATAAGTGGAACAAAAATTTACCTATCCTTGTGAAATTTGGTAAGGGCATAGCTTCTATGCCGGTAACTGTTTTCTGTGAAAATGGGCGAAATCGGTTGAAGCCGCGCCCAGTTTTTACACACAGTCGACCGTCTTTCCTTCCTCTTGGCCGTTAACACGATAAGTTGAGCAAACATCGATATATCTGTATTAAACTTAGTTCAATACTTATCTGAACTCACTTTATCTTCGTATAAAAAATGGCCGAAATCCGACTTTGACCACGCCCACTTTTTCGATATCGAAAATTACGAAAAATGAAAAAAATGACAATTCTATACCAAATACGAAAAAGGGATGAAGCAAGGGGATTGGAGTGGTTTTTTGACGCAAAATATAACTTTGGAAAAAACTTTGTAAAATTAGTGTGACACCTGCCATTTTAAGTATAAGCAAATGAAAAAGTTCTGCAGGGGGAAATCAAAAACCCTTGGAATTATGGCAAGAATACTGTTCGTGGTATTACATATTGTAACGATTTTACTGCAAGTCCTCTTATTTGCAATCTTCTGCGAAGTTCGAATCACTAAACTGTTGAATAAATAACTCCAATATTGAATAATGGAAAAATGGCCTTTATTAAAGTACTTCACAATAACACTTATACTTTGCAATTAGCTTGCTTGATAACCAAACTGACTGATAGCTTAAATGAAACTGATTCTCGCCTCTACTGTTGTCGCCTTTTTATACTGTCTGATTTCCTCGTTGCATATTTCTAGGCTTTTCAAATTCCAGAACTTGCTAGTTAGTTATAAATTTCTCAGCTACAACTACAGATGTATAATTTCTATAGCTTCTCTCATACCCCATGCGCTTGTATGTGTGAGCGACACTTCAACAATTATAATTGCATACCTTTAGGAGCATATCAGATAAGATATCTGCATGTGTTTGTGCATCTCTTCTCTGCTGCGTGTACGTACATAGGTGTAGACAAAAATGATTAAATTATTGATGTGCATTCACGTCACTGCTTAGCATCGGCATAGAGATGGCAATACCCTTTAGTCTTGCTAACATTCGCAAGAATATATAAATAAATTTGCGGTGCCCGAAAGATGATGTTCTGGGTCACCCTGGTGCACATTTTTGTCGATACCTCGAAAACGCCTTCACATATAAATCTAAGCACCAGTCCCTTTTAAAACTCTCATTTATACCTTTAATTTGATACCCATATCGTACAAACACATTATGGAGTCACCCCTGGTCCACCTTTATGGCGATATCTTGAAAAGACGTCCACCTATAGAACTAAGGCCCACTCCCTTTTAAAATACTCATTACCACCTTTCATTTGATACCCATATCGTACCAACACATTCTAGAGTCACCCTAGGTTCATTTTCCTACATGGTGAATTTCCCTTATTTTGTCTCCAAGGCTATCAGCTGAGTATGTAATGTTCGGTTACTCCCGACTTAGCCTTCCTTACTTGTTTATCTAGTATTGGTTCAGATTTCAAATAGTGCGGCAGGACTTCTTGTCATACAAACAACTTGTATTTGACGTACGCCTTCTAGGGATAATAGCGAAACCAAACCCAAATATTTCTTTATATATTCCATTAACATCGTGTTTTAACTATTTTTCAGCTTAAAAGCCACTGGGCTGGTTCCATTTTATGGGTTAGGATGGAAAATGCTCAAGGCATCGTCGTAACAGCCATGTATTCGTGTACTAAAAACAACCCATTTGGAAGCACCGCCCATTCCAGGACCGCTTACGCATAAGTTCAAAGTGATGTTCCATATTTGTCGTTTTTTTTAAATCCTTCTGTTTTTTCTGCGTTCCAGTAACGCTTTCTTGGTCTAAGTTTGTTTTCTACAAAGTTACTAATTTGTTGCTGCTTAGCATTTTTTCGGTAATATTATTAACAGTTATTTGGCTGAATCTTTCCTCGAGCCGCGGCAACTTCAGCCTTGCGCCTAAGGGAGTTGTCGTGTTGGAACAACATGGCCACAGGACGCTCTAGTATAATAAACAAATACAGTTTTCTTACTCCTTGCACGTGTCGCTATGCGACCACAACAGTTGCGGAAACCAACTTTAAGATAAACATTCCCATTAGGGATGACTGGACGGAGTCGGAGACGTACTTTGCTATTGACAGCAGTATTTCCAAATGCACGGACGACTCCAAGCTAAACGGTAGAGTTGAAGGTGGAGTAGACTCGAGGGACCTTGACTCACAGCTCTCCTGCAGACTTCCCGAACACTGCAATATATTCTATGGCGAATTTTCAGCCATTTTGGAAGCCACAGTTAGGATATGGACATACAATGTCGACAAAGAAAACTTAATTTTCAGCGACAGCATGGCTTGGATCATATTCGTTCAATTTTGAACTACAAGTAAAGTGTCGCCGATCTCTTCAAGAGATGGCCCAACAGAACCGTGTACACCTCACATAGGTCCCTGGGCATAGGGTCATCGAGGGAAACTGCATTACAGACGAACACGATAGGCTGGGTAAAACCAGTCAGATTCTTCCCGACCAAGATTGCTTAGGTATGACCCTGGCCATATGCAAGCTAATGCTAAAAGAACGCATCCACCTTCAAGCCGACGAAAGATGGCTACAAACACCGGGGTATCGAAAATCGAAGGAAAGCTGGCCAAACTGGGTTCCTATAAGATCTCGTCACGTGTACAACCTAAGTAGGGATACAATTTTCACACTTGTGGGGGTACTGGTTAACATTAGCTTATAGGTAGGCATGCAGAAAGGTTAAGAGCGCCTTATCGTCGATGCTGCAGGAATTGTAAAAAGGATGAGGAATCAGTAGTTCACCTCATCTGCAACTAATCGACATTAAGCGGAGCACGGCAGCGCTTTCTAGGTGCTTCTGAGCATGTAGTAGCTTTTATTAAGTTCTCAATATGGTGGGAAGAGGAAAGTTAACGCTGTATTTTTGTGGTATCACAACGGGCCTAATATCACTGGCCTAAGTGTGCCCTCGGGCAGCCACCTCAACCTAACCTAACCTTCCTCGAGCATGTGACACTTCTGATTTCATAGCTAAAAATTGAAGAAAACGTGTATCCTGTAGCACAGAAGCAGCATTTTGGGGGTCTTCTGTGCCCCTTGAGTCTATGCCCGAGTTCCTTGCGCAAGACCTTGACCCCTTCTAACGGTACCTTTGCAGTTTCAAGTGGTGTAGTTTGAACCAAAAAATTTAAAGTTTATTTTAACTTATTGAAAGATTCCTTTTTAAGCCCTTGCTGTGAAAGAAGCCACGTTAAATAAGGTTATATTAGGTTTGTGTTTTCATTGGCATCATTTTATTTTTTATACAGTACAATCAGACTCCCTGAGGAAGGTGGAAAGCTAAGTTTAAGTTGGGTTTGATCTGCTCTGGGCTAGTTTTATTTCAGCCATATGTTTGTTGTTGTAAAATAAAATTATTTCTTATAAGTTTGATGTTGTTTTATCACTGGGATATTCGCTTGCGTTACACACTGATGGGCAGTAAAATGAGTGTTGCTTGTCACTCACTCTCACGCTTTTGCTGTGCAGTGACATGGATTTTATGAGTGTGTAAAATTTTGTGCCAAACGCTTGTAAACGACACTTTAAATGTTAAAAACTTGAAAGAAATGACGCGCATACTAAATATGTTTTAAAATAAAATATATAAATATGTAGATGTACATATATTTGAATAAAACTAGAAGCTACGAATGAAAAAAGAAAAGCATGTAATTTATTTTATATTTTAATAGTCGTACAACAGCCACTAGTTTTTGAATAAATGAAATCAAAAGTAAGATTTGTCATCAATAAGTCGTTTAAAAGTTAGTTTTATAAAGATATTTTTTTTTTAACATAGATTAATCTAGAGAAGCGATATAAGCGCTATAAAGTAAATTTACTATTTCATGAGGTACAGTAGCGCACACGAGAAAAGCAGTCAAATTGTTTATTCAATTTCGTAAGTGCTTCCTTATTTTATTTTAGAATATTTAACAAAAAAATGTCTATAAATTGTGGAGAAGAAACTGTACATTATGATATTTTTATTTCGAATTTCATCAACTTTTCTGGGTAAGCTATTTTGTAGTACAAGCAATTTTAGTCTCATGAAGTACAACTTGTAGGTCTCGCGAAATTCGCATTGAATTTTGAACATTTTCTTAGACGGGTGTTTTATATTTCTTATTATATGAAAAGCGCAAAGCTTTATTTTTGATATTGTAACAAATTTTTGGAATTCTCGATAATTCTGGGCCTTTCGTTCGCATCACTGAACTATCGAACATATAAACGCAAGCTTTCTGGTTTCTGTTAACAGCACTACTGTAGTAGATCTTCACAATTTAATATAATTGCGTACTTCACTTATAGCGTGTTTAAATCAAACTGAATGACTACTCCTAAGCTTGCGCTGCTTTTATATACTGATTTGCCTCCTACTCCTATTTCTTCCAGGGTCTAGACTTTTCGCAAATAGCGCATTTAATTTTCTCATATATCAACACCTCATATTCACCTTGCCTTCTATGTATATATGTGTATGTACATATAGGGCTGAGTAATGTGCGCTCTTATTTGCTGTGTCCATGTCTATGCTGCTCCTCTTACCTTGCTGTTTTTGGTGTCCAGCGTTCATTACTAGCGGTGTTGTCATGAATCGAAATCGCTAATATTGTAGCACTATGCACTTCTCCGTCAATACGTTTTTTGCGTATATAAATATCGAACGCACACATTCAAATTGCATTCAAATTACATCGACCCACATAAATTCTGTTCAACCCAACACAACGGCATTTCAACATTACATACAAATGCCGACAGCCAGAGCCATATCTGTTTATAATCGTTAACTCTATTTGACTCGCACATTGACCAACTCGCTAACAATATGACTGAATGTCATTAACAGTTTGTCAATGTGCCTGCCAAAATATTGTTATGTACATAATAACTAATATCTAAAATTAGGTCAAAGTAATATGCTGACACAGAACGTATGTATTAGGAATGTAGATACCCTTAGTGTAATTACGTATGTGAAAAATAAGAAATTTTGTTCAAAAAGAAATGCATTTCTTCAATAAACATCGTTCCTCTTTATTTATATTAAAGTTTACATGGCGATCCTGCCAGTTCGACCTTTAAGGTAAAAAGTTGCTGATCAAGCAACGCTAAAAAGACTTTATTGGTAGAGATCCTGCAGGTTTGAAGGAAAATCCTGAAGAAGATCTTAAGATCCTGCTTACAAAACAGCTAAAGCAGGACATTACAGAAATCCTGCCAAATCTGGGATTTCTACCAAGTTACCAAATAATTTCGAAAGCGCACTAAAGCGATATGGCTGACCGAGGCTCTACGTCAACTTGACCAGAAGGAAACCGATTTCAATTTTTAAAAGAACCAAGGCAGCATGAGAAAGTAAAACAAAGTGGAGGCATACCCGATAAGCAAACCTTAACATATTCATGGCAATCAACAAACTGCATTTACTATGCATAAAAAGGGTGGAATAAATACCATATTAAGGAAAATTGAGCAATTTTGACAGGACGGGCTGAAAAAAAAAACAAGACTGGCGGCAATAGAAAAATAGCTAAGACAAAATAGGTATAAAATTTAGAATCAATTGAGCGGCCTTATGGACGCTTAACCATGAGCAAAAACTTTTGTTTTTGCTTAGGAATTTTTTTTTTTTTAATTAGACAAAGCATTTAGACGGCTTAAAATTAAAAGAAAAAGTTAAAATATTATGAAATAGAGAATAACCAAAGAAATTTTTTTTTAATTGAGCAAGTTGGAATGCCGAGGGCTTTTAATTATACCCCCACCAATGATGGTATGAAAATACAATAAAAACTAGGAACCTCAAAAAAGAATTAGAATCCTTGAAAACTCTCTGCAAATATATAGGAATGGCTAGGGAACCAACGCCAGAAATGTAATAAATCCTACAACTACAGAAAAGGAAATATGTAGGATGATTAGGACGGTTTTCCCTAATAGGGCTATATATATATGTATATATCGTCGCTGCGCTAAGGAAAACAGTTATGTGTTTTTTTCAAATTTTATTTTTTTTTTGCATATTTTATTATCACTATAAAAAACCCACATTTCTGCATACGCCGTTTTTTTATATCTCTTTTGGTTTAGAAGTGATCGAAAACAGCTATGTGCTCACAGTACTAGAAGTCCTCTGAAAAACGGTTATGTACATACTTCCTTATAATTTTCTTTAATCGCTGGCGAAATTGCTTTGATTTCAATGTCAAAAATAATTACAAACCATCTCACTTCCAAAGGCAGCCGGTTCTATGCGTCCCTCCCACAAATTGTCCTCCTCCCAGCAGATGGTTGCAGCGGGGCTGTGGCATATTTTCCTGCTCCGGGAGAGCATCGAACCCAAATCGAGACCCATATCTGACCCCGGTCCAGAGAAATGGTTTTGCTGCGTTTACCGGAAAACAATCTTTTAGGGCGGTCTTGTTAGTGTGTTGCCTGCAAGGGATGGTTGCATCGGACAGGAAGTTCTGGGCTATGCCCCAAAACTCGAAGTCCTCGTAAATTTTATAAATATTTTGTGGCTTCTTGCTGTTTACACCCAAGGGCGTCCCGTAGTCTGCGCCTTCAAGCTGCCCCGCTGCTCAGTAAGCCACAACAAGTACCCGCTGCTGCTCAGGCTAGATGGCGCCGCCAGCTCATACGGCCGCTCCTACTCATAACTACAATGTCCGTAGTAGAGTCGGTAGCACCCGCCCCGTCATCTTCTCCCTTCTTTTGGGCACTAGCACTCGAGTAGGTCAGGGAAACAGACTCTTAGTCCCTACCAACTTTTGCACAATTTGGCAGCAATGAATGTATATGTTTGCGACATCTGACCAATGTAGGTGCTGCCTTGACGGTGCCACTTTCCTAGATGTTCAGGTCTCAGCGACGAAAACCCCTCGACGGGTTTTATGGTGCCATGCCGCCAGGCCGCAAAACCCAACTACACCGGGTACTAAAATGCTTACCCAGGGACGTCCAGTCCCAAGGCCACAACAACAGTTGCATCATGGCCTCCCTCAACTGAGACGTAGTCTAATATCACTTACCCCCGGGGGAAGACGTCTCCCCCGTTGCACTTCAGAATTCTGCAGTTAAACTTTAATGGGTTAACTGGGAATATCACGGAGATAGTTGATTTCATGACGCGGCATTACATCTCCATTTCAGCGATCCATGAGACCACACACAGCAAGATCTGCATTGCATACCTGATCTGGACATAACGTCTGCGAGAGCGGAAATGGAGGCGGTCCCGCGTTTATACCCACCACTCAGTGCAATATAATATATTTGGTCCCGACATCGGCATCATGTTACCGACTGTCTTACACTCTAAAATCTTGGGTGTGACATTTTGGAGAGCATGCAACCGCAACTGTACCGAAAGTCCAGAGCCGCCATAAAATCGTCAAATCTCTTGCCGGCAGCACTTGGGGTAAAGGCAAAGAAACGCTCATTACTACTTACAAAGCAATTGGTTGGCCAATTGCATGCTACGCGACCTCGATATGGTCGCCAAGCCTAAAGTTTACTCACTGTAACAAAATACAGGCCTGCCGAAATACTGCCCTAAGAACCGCTATGGGCTGTCTTCTTAAGTCCCCAGAGCACCATGTACACAATGAGGCGAGAGTATTCCCCATTAGGGAGAGAAATGAAATGCTAAGCAAACAGTTTCTCCCAGGGCGTTGGGGATTCATCACAGTAAAGGCTTGGTTTCCTTGAAAGCGGTGCCGCTACATAGCGGCCGTTACATAGAGTTAGAGTACGTTGTCAAAAATATTGCAATGTAAAAGTAATTATGTGGAAACTAAGAAGACGGTGAAGTTCACCGTAACGTAATATAGCGGCCGGGCATAAAACAACCTTGCTGTTATGACGGTAGAAACTCGTTTATCGCCGTTTTTTCCAACCGTTATTGTCAAAGCGGTGAATATTTTGTCAAATATTTCAAATTATTTATAAAACAAACAACATTTTTGAATGGAAATTTTTTTCTTGTGAGTTTATTAAAAGAAAAGTTATGAAAGAACTAAAAAAAACTTGCAAAAATGTAAAATTAACTTTTGCAACTCGTCTGCCGTAACATTTCATAGTTTCTAAGAAAGCTTTGCCGCTAGAAACGGTGAGTAAACCGGCCGCTATTTAGCGGTCGTAACATAGCGGTACCGCTTTTGGAGGAAACCAAGCCTTAAGCATTATGAGGAAATACGGCAAAAATTTCATATATTTCCCTAACGTCAAAAGCAAATTTGAATCATTTTTGAAAGCAGCTATGTCCTATAAAACGGCGCAAATATTTATCACGTCGTAATGGTTTAAAAAACATGATTTTTTTCCTTCACACATTCCGTAAAATATTTCAAAAATACGACATTTGCAAAACGGACATCAGAAATAAGTTTTTTTGATCTCCTGAAAAGTTACTGAAAAACACATAGCCTGTTTTTGTGAGCGCAGCGACTTTATATACATTTTGATAAATAAATAAAGAAAAAAAATATATAACATAAATATTTTTTTTGTTAATTCTTTAAAAATGGCATGGTGGAGAAACATATTAAATGCTATCCTAATTGGTATAGCAGAATACGAAGTTGGTAATGAAAGTAATGAGAAAAATTCTGAAGATAAGTTGGTCAAATATGAACCAAAACTGGAAATAGAAAATAAAGAAGAAATTTCAGATAAATGGTTGAGTATTTTTGTTTGTGTAACTACATTTTTAATTGTCGCAATTGCAATTCTAATAAAAAAATTATATAAATAACAAATTGAGACAATTGAATAATGTACAACGCGTTTAAGGAAAAATTCAATACAACAAGAAATTAATACATGGCAAGATATTTATGATAAATTATCTGAAGAAAAATCAAAAGTTGATAAGTCATACAAGAGCATAAACAAAAATACTACCATAAAAACAGAAACGATAGTAAAACATTTGAACATAATCTTAGAAGCACTAAATAATATAGGACAGTTGATCAATACAGTAAATCAAATACTCACCAAAGAGCACCAAAAAGAAGCTTACCAATTTTTATCCACCGTACGGGATAAATTAGTACCATCATTAGCGAGACACAATATAGAAATACTAATACCAACCACAGTAGAGGAGAAATTCTAGGTTGACTTTAATTTAATTTTCTCAGAACTTCACCGGAGCCGGACTCCATCACCTTCATTGAGTCAGACTACATCAGTGGAAGAAAATAAACCATTAGATTTCCCAGTTATATATATAACAATGACGCAAACCGTAGTTGAGTTCATTAAAACTGCTTCGTCAGTACTACCGTAATTTGATGGTAAGCAGGAAAATTTGCACAGCTTCCTAGACGCTCTTGATATACTTGACCAAATCAAAGATGCCCACGAAGCCTTAGTAATAACAATAATAAAGACTAAGCTAAAAGGCACGGCAAGAAATTTCATTAGTAACGAAAATACAATCGCACAAATAAACTTGAAGTTAAAATCAGCAATAAAGGGTGAATCAGTAGAAGTTTGAACAGCTAAACTCCTGAACATCCAGCAAAACTGCAAATCAATATGCCGCAGAAATAGAAAAAATTACTAGGTCTTTAGAAGGAGCTTATATCTCGGACGGACACAATTCAGACTTGGCAATGAGATATTCAACACAAGCAGCAGTAAAAGCTATGTGTAAAAACTGATCCAATGACAAGGTTAAAATGAGCATGCAAGCAGGTACGTTCACATCAATGAATGACGCAATCTCCAAATTAACAAATAGCTGAACAGAAATAACGGGCAGCTCGAATAAAATTTTAAACATACGGCAACAAAATCAATACCGGAGTAATTTTCGTGGAGGTTACCGCAGTAACAACTATGGAAGTTACCGAGGTAGGAGATTTAGACCCAGCCAAGATACAACAATAACTTCAGATCAAATAATAATAATAATTCCCAAAGAGTATCGCAAACCCAAAATAGTAATAGATCTTACAATCAGACACGTAACGTGCGCAGTTGCACCCAGCAGGAAAACCAGGAAACTCCACTTCAAGATCAGTAGATACGAAAATATGTGTACCAAATCTACACATAAACAGTTATATATCTACAAGAACAACATTAAACAATTCAATATCAAATTTCTTAACGGACACTGGAGCAGATATCTCCATTATTAAAAAGAACCAAATCAGTAATAATCTTAAAGTAAATACAGAAAAAATTACAGATTTAAAGGGCATTCGTCAAGGTATAACCAGCACATTAGGCACAGTTAGTGCTGATTTAAAATGCGATGACCTACTAATTTATCATAAATTTCATGTTGTAGAAGACGATTTCCCAATCCTATGCAATGGAACTATAAAACTAGATTTCTTATACAAATATAATTGTATTTTAGATTACAGAAAAACAGAGGATAAATTAATCCTAAGACCTTATGATTTTCCCCAAACAATAACAATGCATTTGACAAATTGTCTGTCTATTAATACAATTACGATCCCTGCTAGATCTGAAGTCATTAGACAAGTAACAGTAAACACTGATAGTAAAAACATCCTCATACCCCATCAACAATTATCTGTAGGAATTTTTATAGCAAACACAATCACAAATAAAGATCAAACTTTCGTCGGAATTATTAACACAACAAATAAAAACACAATTATTCAAAATCATAAAATTAATACTGAAAATATAGATGACTATACACTACCTACGCCTACCACGCCGTATGTCCTGGGTTCACACCCCGGGCAAAGCAACATCAAAATTTTAGAAATAAACTTTTTCAATTAGAAGAATATTTTTCTAAGCGGGGTCGCCCATCGTCAGTGTTTGGCAAGCGCTCCGAGTGTATTTCTGCGATGAAAAGCTCTCAGTGAAAACTCATAAGCCTTGCAGATGCCGTTCATAGTCGTGATGAACATGTAAGTCCCGTCCGGCCAATTTGTAGGGAAAACCAAGAGGAGCACTACGCAAATTGGAAGAGAAGCTCGGCCTAAAATCTCTTCGGAGGTTATCGCGCCTTACATTTATTTTTTTATTTATACACTAATTCAAAGCACACACAATAAAAATAGCAATGATATAGAAAAATTAAAAAGACTAACCAAAAACTTTCCAAAATTTGTAAATTCGCAGCTAACACCATTATGCACAGAATTCATAGACATATTTGCACTAGAAACAGAACCAATTTCCTCTAATAATTTTTACAAACAAAAATTACACATGAAGGACGACACTCCCGTTTACATAAAAAACTATAGATTGCCTCAAACACAAAAAGGAGAGATAATCATTTCCTTTTATACAAAATTTCTTATTTTACATATACGTGGTTACACTAAAAATAGTATATATTATGAAAATGCTTCTGGGCTTAGAACTAAGTCTAAAGCAGTATATGAATTTAGTTCACTTTTGGGTTATGATGTTTACGTTTTCGTGGAAACCTGGCTAAATGAAAATTTCTATGACAACGAGTATTTTGATCCCGAAATGTACAACGTATATAGAAAAGATCGAGATACGTTAAAAACTGGCCTGTTCCGAGGAGGTGGTACTTTAATTGCTGTTCGGCGTAAATATCACTCATCATCTATTTCACTGCAGAATGAGGACACTCGGTTGGATCAACTGTGTGTATGTGTCAATGGGTCGTCGACACTCTTTATATGTGTATCTTACATTCCGCCTGGTAGTATTGACAGTTTGTATAAAGCACATACTGATAATCTTATAGACTTAGTTTCTACGAAATCAGAGTGTAATTTTTGTATTTTAGGTGATTTCAATATAGGAGATGTGAGCTGGGCGCCAGTGGGTGGGAGTTTAACTTTGTACCCCAACAATGTAACTAGCTTTTCCGAAACGTATGTTGTTGACATCTTATTAAGCGTCAATCTTACTCAAATTAATTCAATTTTAAATAAACTGTTTAAAACATTAGATCTAATTTTTTTAAGTGAAGATATGAGTTTTTCTTTGGAAGAATGTCTCGACCCTCTGTCATGCCCCGGCTTGCATCATGTTCCTCTTGTCCTGCAACTGGAGTTTTACGAATTTAGAAATGTCGACTTAGATTTGCTACCGGATAATTACTGTTTCAAAAATTGCAAATTTAATGCCATTAGCGATAGAATCAATTTGCATGATTGGGATACTATATTTTCTGGGAAGTGTGTAAATGAATGCTTTGATCTTTTCAAAGTTAAAGTCAATGAAATTTGCTCCACTTCAATTCCTTCAGTGAAAAGGAAATGTTACAAAATACCTTGGTATACAAGAAAGTTGAAAAGACTTAAAAATTTAAGGAATAAGTTTTTTAAAAGGTATAAATTATCGAAGATGCGTCTTCATAAGGATAAATATTTATTATACTCAAGTAAGTTTAAATCTTTGAGTAAGAAACTTCATAAAGAGTATGTTGCTAAATTTGAAAGGAATATTAAGTTAAACCCTAAATCTTTTTGGCGTTACGTTAAGGCTAAAAAGTCGTGTGCAAGTATCCCATCTAAAGTTTCTTACAATGGAAAATCTGCGTATTCCCTCGGCGAAGCTGTCAACCTCTTTGCTGATTTTTTCGGGGCGAATTTTGATACTGGGACGTTTCTCACCGAGGAACTAGATACGGAAAATGACACCCCTATTAATTTTGGTCAATTGTCCCTGACTCTGGAAGATGTCATTTGTGGCATCTCGGTGATCAAGTCGTCAGTGCAAATGGATGTAGATGGGTTCTGTTCTTTTTTGTTTAAAAATATTGCAGCAGTTGCGTATCCAATCTTATTAATTTTTAATAAATCTCCCAGGAATGGAGATTTCATAAACGCTTGGAAGGTAACGTCTATTACCCCCATATTCAAGAGTGGTAATAAAAGTAATGTTGCCAACTACCGTCCTATTTCTAAACTTTCCACTGTCTCGAAATTGTTTGAAATTGTAGTTAAGGATAAAATATTCTTCGCAGTAAAGACCTTGATTTCACCTAATCAGCATGGATTCATGCCTGGCAGATCAACTGTAACTAATCTAGCAGTATTTTCTGAATACTGTATTTCTTCATTTAATAGGAGGGCGCAAGTTGATACTATCTATACCGATTTTTCGAAGGCTTTTGACAAAGTCAACCATTCATTACTAATATCTAAACTTGCTGGCTTCGGCTTCAATTCTAGTATGCTATCTTGGGTGAGATCTTACTTGGCAGATCGTAGCTGTGTTGTTGTGGTAGATGGTATTTCTTCGCGGTCGTTTACTGCCAATTCTGGTGTACCCCAAGGGAGCGTGTTGGGTCCCTTATTATTTGTTATCTTTATTAATGACATACGTCATTGTTTCAGTTATGCTGAATTCTTATTGTTTGCTGATGACTTGAAAATTTTTGCATCAATCACGACTCAATCTGAGTCCACTATGCTCCAAGCTGATCTTGATAACGTAATGGACTGGTGTAAACGGAATCGTCTGCTTTTAAATATAAGTAAATGTTTTAGTATTACCTTTGCTAAAACTCGAAAAGTTCTTCCTGTTTCGTATCATATTGGGGACTCTACGCTGAGGGTTGTTGATGAAATATCAGATCTTGGTGTAGTCTTTGATGCGAAGTTTCTATTCCACAGTCAGATTAATTATGTCATTGCGAAGTCTTATTCCACACTCGCGTTCATTCGCCGTTTCAGTATGGATTTTAGTGATCCTTATACTTTAAAACTTTTATTTACAACCCTAGTGCGGTCTAAACTAGAATATGCTGTTTTCATTTGGAGGCCGTACCATGCCTGCCATATAGACCGACTTGAGCGTATTCAAAAAATATTTTTGCGATTTGCCCTCCGGTCTTTGCGTTTTCAGGACCCTGTTCCAACATACAGTTCTAGGTGTCTTTTAATTAACCTTAAATCTTTAGTGAGTAGAAGATCAATGCTTTCATTGACATTTTTATATGATATCATCAATGGGACGGTTGACTCGCTCTATCTTTTAGAACGTATACGGTTCAATGTACCATCGCGAACCCTTCGATGTCACGATTTTTTCTGGTTAGATAGATTTAGAACGACTTATGCTTCCAACTCTCCAATTTCTAGGGCAATGAGGGAGTTTAATTTGCTGTATTCTATAGATATTGATTTTGCATTAAATAAATTTAGGTTTAAACTGCTATTGAATGAAATTATTTGAATATTTTATATTTATTAGTTAAGATATATTAGTAAATAGTCTGTAAGGAGGTTCTGATTGTCCTAGACTATAATATGAATAAATAAATAAATAAATAATACTTACAAACTGAAAAGTATCAACATTCCTAATACATGCAAGCTGAGTCAGCATATTACTTTGACCTAATTATAGATATTTGTTATTATCTTTATATATAACAAGTAAGGAAGGTTAAGTTCGGGTGTAACCGAACATTACATACTCAGTTGAGAGCTATGGTGACAACATAAGGGAAAATACCCATGTAGGAAAATGAACCTAGGATAACCCTGGAATGTGTTGTTTGTACGATATGGGTATCAAATGAAAGGTGATAATGAGTTTTTTATGAGGGAGTGGGCCATAGTTCTATTTGTGGACGCTATTTAGGGATATAGCCATAAAGGTGGATCAGGGTTGACTCTAGAATGCGTTTGTACGATATGGGTTTCAAATGAAAGGTGTTAATGAGTATTTTAAAAGGGAGTAATCCTTAGTTCCATAGGTGGACGCCGTTTCGAGATATCGCCACAAAGGTGGACCAGGGGTGACCCTAGAATTTGTTTGTACAATATGGGTATCAAAAGAAAGGTGTTAATGAGTATTTTAAAAGGGAGTGATGCTTAGTTCCACAGGTGGACGCCGTTTCGAGATATCGCCATAAAGGTGGACCAGGTGTGACCCTAGAATTTGTTTGTACCATATGGGTATCAAATTAAAGGTATTAATGAGGGTTTTAAAAGGGAGTGGGCCTTTGTTCTATAGTGGACGCCGTTTCGAAATATCGCCATAAAGGTGGACCAGGGGTGACTCTAAAATGTGTTTGTACGATATGGGTATCAAATTAAAGGTATTAATGAGAGTTTTAAAAGGGAGTGGTGGTAGTTATATATGTGAAGGCGTTTTCCAGATATCTACCAAAATGTAGACCAGGGTGACCCAGAACATCATCTGTTGGATACCGTTAATTTATTTATATATGTAATACCTGCCAAGATTTTAAGGGTTTTTTATTTCGCCCTGCAGAACTTTTTCATTTTCTTCTACTTAATATGGTAGGTGTCACAACCATTTTATAAAGTTTTTTCTAAAGTTATATTTCGCGTCAATAAACCAATCCAATTACCTCACCATGTTTCATCCCTTTTTTCGTATTTGGTATAGAATTATGGCATTTTTTTCATTTTTCGTAACGTTCGATATTGAAAAAGTGGGCGTGGTCATTGTCGGATTTCGTTCATTTTTCATACCAAGATAAAGTGAGTTCAAGTAAGTACGTGAACTAAGTTCATTAAAGATATGTCGATTTTTGCTCAAGTTATCATGTTAACGGCCATGCGGAAGGACAGACGAACGACTGTGTATAAAAACTGGGCGTGGCATCAACCGATTTCGCCCGTTTTCACAGAAAACCGTTACCATCATAAAATCTATTCCCCTACCAAATTTTAAAAGGATTGGGTAATTTTTGTTCGACTTATGGCGCTAAAAGTATCCTAGACAAATTAAATGAAAAAGGGCGGAGCCACGCCCATTTTGAAATTTTCTTTTATTTTTGTATTTTGTTGCACCATATCATTACTGGAGTTGAATGCTGACATAATTTATTTATATACTGTAAAGATATTAATTTTTTTGTTAAAATTTTACTTTAAAAAAATTTTTTTTTAAAAGTGGGCGTGTTCCTTCTCCGCTTTTGCTAATTTTTATTGGGCATACATATATTAATAGGTGTAACGTCCCTGCCAAATTTCATCATGATATCTTCAACGACTGCCAAATTACAGCTTGCAAAACTTTTAAATTACCTTCTTTTAAAAGTGGGCGGTGCCACACCCATTGTCCAAAATTTTACTAATTTTCTATTCTGCGTCATAAGTTCAACTCATCTACCAAGTTTCGTCGCTTTATCTGTCTTTGGTAATGAATTATCGCACTTTTTCGGTTTTTCGAAATTTTCGATATCGAAAAAGTGGGCGTGGTTATAGTCCGATATCGTTCATTTTAAATAGCGATCTGAGATGAGTACTCAGGAACCTACATACCCAATTTCATCAAGATACCTCAAAATTTACTCAAGTTATCGTGTTAACGGACGGACGGACGGACATGGCTTAATCGAATTTTTTTTCGATCCTGATTATTTTGATATATGGAAGTCTATATCTATCTCGATTCCTTTATATATGTACAACCAACCGTTATCCAATCAAACTTAATATACTCTGTGAGCTCTGCTCAACTGAGTATAAAAATCACGTGTCACATTGCTTGTCCGCGATGAACTCCTAAACTACTGAACCGATTTTGAATTTGTTTTGCACCCCGTATGTATTTTGATCTATCTTGAAATATAGGATAGGTTATATCTCAGTTTATAGTCGAAATATTATTTTATTGCGGTTTTTTTTTATATGTTTATACGTAATAATAAAATGTTACGTATACGCACCGGCACTCATATTTTCAGGTGGGATATACTTCCGTGTAATTGGTTGGTGTTTAATTAAACAGCGTGCTTATCAATAAAAAATATTATAGCGAACGATATCAAGTATAGCATATCACCAGGCCCTACGAGAGGGGGGGGGGGGGGGGGTAATAGTGGGCATTACCCCGGGTCCGGGATTTCTTAGGGGGACCGCGATTTAGAGGTAATAAGACATTTCTTCTAATTCAAGAGAGTCTTTAGTTGTTCCATGTGTAATGTTTAGGCCGAATTTCAAAAGCAAAGAATATCTGTATTTCGTTTTAATATTATAGTGAAATGTGAAAAACAAAAATCTATGTATATAAAAGAAAGGCTAAAATGTGTTAGTTAGTCGCCGTTGTTTGCAGAAATGCGTAGCTCTATTTCGTTCAAACTTTTACACAAGTTGGTTGCTGTGGTCGCCGTACAGGGTCTCGAGATATGAGCCGAAACATGGACCCGGCTACCCCCAGAATGTGTTTATAGAATATGGATAACATATGAAAGCTGTTGATGAGTGATTTAGTAGAGGATAATTTTCATATCCCTGGGTGACAGGGATCTCGAGATATAGGCCAAAACGTGGGCCCGTAAATGCCTAGACAGTGTTTATACAATATGGATATCAAATGAAAGCTGTTGATGAGTGCTTTAGTATAGAGTAATATATTATACTGCTGGGTGACTAGGGTCTCGAGATATAGGCCAAAACGTGGACCCGGATACCCCTAGAATGTGTGTTTAATATGGATATCAAATGAAAGCTGTTGCTGAGAGCTGTATCTAAAGTAATTTTCATTGTGATATTCGATATAGTCGCATCAACCTGGAAAACTGTAAATATGCATGCGAAGCCGAAATAAAGACATGAAATAATAATACCCACATACCTATTTACATACGTTCTATTCGATTTGCCTGAAATTTGGTATATAAATTTGCCTATATTAGTATTTATGATCCTTTTTTCCGGGAAATAGACCAGAGACGGACTGGGACTGAGATTAGGACTAGGACTGGACTGAGACACGGAGTGGGACTGGGACTGGGACTGTAAGAAAATACATACCCCCCTCTGGGACAGGCAATAAGGGATGAAGAAGAATGAGAAGAAATTGAGAGAAGAGAAAAGAGAGAAGGAGAAGGATATTGAGGAAGTGATAGAATGAGACGAAGATGGAGGTAGATGAAGCGAAAAAGACGG
This sequence comes from Eurosta solidaginis, assembly GCF_040869045.1. Lineage (NCBI taxonomy): Eukaryota > Metazoa > Arthropoda > Insecta > Diptera > Tephritidae > Eurosta > Eurosta solidaginis. Next base: position 29,725,960 of record NC_090319.1, read on the forward strand.
AGGGAGGAGTGAATGAAATGATTAAGAAAAAGGAAGAGGGGTGGAGGGCAGAGTTAGATGGAAACAGCTTATTAAAATGTATGCAGATAGGCCAAATTTAGGGCAGAACAACGTCTACCGGGTCTGCTAGTGTACATATAAATATTTTGTTAGGCACATTGACAAACTGTTACTGACGTTCAGTTATGCTGATTACCGGGTTGGTCAATGTGATAGTCAAATAGAGTTGACGAATGTAAAGAGATATGGGTCTTGCTGTCGGCATTTGTGTATTATGTTGAAGTCCCGCTGGTTCAACATAATTTATGAGGGTCGATGTAATTTGAATGTGTGCGGTCGATGTTTGCATACGCATAACAATGCATTGGCAGAAAGGTGCATTTGGTAATGCTACAGCATTCTGCGGATCACGCAAACCTCCACCATCAGTTAAATGGCGCCTCCAGCTCACACGGCTACTACAACCACCTGAACAACAATAGGAGCAATGCCGAGCAGCAGCCTCCTTCTATCTATATTCGCCTAAAGCACGCTCTTGAATTGGCAATGGCAGCATCGTGACGCTTCATAGTAATATTGCACTGTGTTGTCAAGGCGTTGCCACTCATCCCTGACCTCCAGTGTGAAGGTCACTTCCTCGTCGTACCTTAAAGTCCAACAAATTACAAAATACCTACGAGGGCTTAACCTGAAAGATCGAAGATATTCGGCCTTGGCATCGCAACCAGAGACACTACCGTTGTGTGTCAACGCCTTCAATACTTCTGGCACCTGCTGATTAAGAGACCGTCGCTCTGATATCAGTGCGATACTCAAGGTAAAAAATGCTTAATTCTTGTCGAATTGGTCGCACATTACTGTCTCTTCTATTACCGCTTATGAGCCGACAACAGAACGAGCATGGAGCTTGCGGAATAAGTAGGAAATACGACGTTCAGCACGGTTAACGACGACATCACTCCAAGTGTAGCAGGAACTTATCACAACTTGCCAAGCAATTTCAACGCCAGTGCAGGATTCATTAGCTGCATTGACGGGCAGTCAATGCGTACGCTAGTATCCGCCTGCCTTAGCGAATTAAACTAAGTAATTGGATTTTGTGAATTTCGCCAAGAACGCAATACATCAAATTTGAAGAAGATTCTGTTGTTTTCAAAGCTTACGTTGATCCGAAGTTCCTCTTGGTGGGAGCAATCAATACGTGCAACTAAATAGATCCCGATAACACACCTAAGTTTAGTGTGCAATTTATTTAAACCTGCTGGTGGTGGACAGAGCGGAGAGATGATATATTTTTAGCATAATGTGAATGACCGCAACCAAACGTGAGCGGAGGGACGTCTGAAATATTATAAATAGAGGGGGATACCAGCCAACAAACTATTTGATGTAGCTCCCCTTAGCGAATGAGACGAGCTCCGGCAACACCTAAATCAACATATGAGCAGGACCGAAACAGCTTCTAAACCGAATTACTAAATTCCGTTGTTGACTGTGAGCCTAGTGAGCTCGGTTATCAGAGCTAAATTGTCAATGTTTGAAAAAGGGGAAAACCAACTTGCCAGGGACGGGTGTTGCCCTTGTCGAATTTGACTGCATTATAATATGACTTCATTAGAACAAACCAGGATATACATAATGTATTTCCTGTAAGTTGAGTGCCTCCATATAGCACAAACATCTTTTTCATTGAATGGTGGGACCACTTACCCCTTACGGTTTCCCATGCACCCGATGCCTTTTCTCTATTCTAAAAAAAAGAAACTAAAATTTTAAATTAAAAAAAGAAAATTTTCCCCATTCTACTTTTTGATAGCTCCTACTTTGACTATAAGTTGACGCCTTGGTTGCGGATCTTTAAGCGTATTGTCATCAGCACCAAATAAAAATACGAGGACGGTACGATGATGAGCCGAGTCATTTGCGGAGAGCCTAATATCGATTGGACAACGGAGCTGCATACTTGAAAATCACTGGAAATCAGACAATTTTTCCAAAGTTTCAAATATATTCAAAAAAGGTTTTTGGCATTGGGTTGCATAGTTTTAGTAAAGAAATTAAACAAGTTTTTTATTAAGTTTTCGAAGACAAAAAAAAAGGATTAAATTCAAGAAAGTTCCTATATTGCTGCTTTTCCGGCTCGAAGGACCATGTATAAAAAAATTCACTATGTGGGGTATGTGCACAAGGGAAATGACTTCACTTTAGTAAATAAAAAGGCGCGACAACTTTCGATTTTGTATAGGTATAAAATTATAAACTTTAATATTTATTATTTAATTATTTAGTTTAACACTTTTTCGTATAATAAATTAGAGGCGTTTGTATAGTTAGGCGGATGGCAAATAACTAACTTAAAAGCGGTCCAATGCATTCAGTTGGACCGCTTACTTTTTAACTTAAGGAGAGAGAAAAACGGTAAGTGTATAAATAGGTAAATAGGAAAATATGTATGCATTTCTTAAATCTGCTTATTTAGGCAAACGGTAGCTTACTAAATCGATACAGGGTGAATGTAAAGTATGAGTATGAGTATGTGATTTTATACAATGTAAATATTTCTGAATGGTAAGTATTTCAAATAAGGGTAAGTATTTCTGAAATGTCTATATATAATTAAAAAGGGTAGGTATATATTACAAATTTAAGGTAAGTATTAAGATGTAAGGATTATATATATTAATATTGTACATGTATGCATTAATATTGTACATGTTTATATTAATATTGTACATGTATGACTCATGTCTTCAACACATATCTATGTAGATATGTACTCAATTAAGTATGTTTGTATATAAATGTTCATATGTTTGTGTAGCTTTTATTTGCTTGATGCATTTTGTGTAAGCATCAAACAAATTTTTTACGTTCACATAAGCAAATTGAAAGCGGAAATAGCAAATATGACATTAAAACGGAAACGATTTTTCCATTCGGTAGCACATTATGCCGGTGAATAATTTATAATTTATTGTTGTTGTTTTTACATATATAATGTTAATTGAAAAAACGAGCAACTACTGAGGTGTGGCAAAAGAGGTAAATATGTACGTGTGACAATGACTTAATAAGCTTAATTTGGTAAGGCCCAATTGTCTTAAGTTTCGGTAATTGAGTTTTTTAATAACATTTCGATAAGACAATAGAAAAGACGTCTTTAATCTTTGAAGTCCTTAAATCTCCCAAGTCATTCCATCACGTTCTAGAGCTATCAAGGATCTACATACATACATGCCTTTGGAAAGCGAAAATATTCTATCTGTTACGCCGCTTCCAGTTTAACGCCGTACGCCGAGACTGATCGGCGTTGTATTTCTGAGTTTGCCTTTGCTTACGTTCACAAATACAATTCGCTCTCTTTGCACTACTTAACTTCTGCTTAGCTGTGAATGTATTGCCCACGTCTACAATACATTTAATTATTTGCGCTGCTTTGCATTTACCTGGCTGCGCTGTCAATTGCTTTCCCTACGTTCGTGAATACAATTCGCTCTTTTTGAATTCTAACTTAATTGGAGAAGGTCGCTTCTTAGCACGCAAAAATATAAGTGTAAGAATCTTGTAAAAAATATAAACACACTTGATTTGTTAATAAATTAAATAAATATAGATTTTAGCATTACTACCAGCAATTGGATACGCTGAAAATACGTTTTTGATTTGATTCGCACCCTCTCCAATAAACTAAAATACTTTGGTGCTTCCGCATCTTGTAAACGATCGAATAGGCACGTGTAATCATAACCTGAAAAACGAAAATGAATGTTCAGACAGAACAGCATTCGGTTGACCAAAATGCAGCCACTGTTAACTTGGATGGCCAAATCGCTCCAACCGGCGCCACAGCTTTGTCTACTGTTTGCGCGTCCACTGAAGCACAGGCACCTGCAATAACTGTGGCTGGTACTCATGCCACTCAAATATTCGTCGCATCAACACCAATGCCCTAGCAAGCAACCTCACCTGTACATCAACCATCAGAAGGGTCGTCACGTGATCCCTCTCCTCGCCGAACTCGGGCGGGAACTTTGCTCAAAGAAAGAGAAAATCCTAAAAAGCGAGCACGGTCTGCACAAGCAAATATTGCCAGAGACGCCGCAAGTATTGAAAGTAATCTGCAAGTAAGATGGGGTACCGGTTCTAGCAGCTATGTTCCTAGTTCACTGCCACCTATATCTATTCGTAACGATACGTCGCTAGAACTGGGAACACAGTCGTCGGAAATGGGGTTGCGTAATAAACCTACTGTCAGTATGTTCCATCAACCGTTTTTGACATGCGGTCAGCCGCAAAGTAACTTTCCACCTCTTGAATTAACTAATTACAGCCTTTCCCAAAATTTTCCCGCAACGACCGGCGTGATTGTTCGCAATTATGCACAACAAATGCATACGACTACTTGTTCTTCTGGAACTTTTTCTGAAATTTCTTCGCAGAATACTGCATCTAGCGGCACAAACGTATCAAATGCATTCGCACCAAATCTGGGTCCCGTGTTCAGCATATCGGGCAACCACCGGGAAGGCATGTCCTTATTCTCTGGTATACAGAGTTGCGGAGCCCGTTCAAACAGATTTCCCATAGACGTGCCGACAGCTTCATTGCATTATCCGATAAGTTCTTCGCAACCGTTTATTGGTTACCAACCAAACACATTTCGGAATTTTCCAAATAGCTCTAACCAATATGACAGCGCTTTACCGCCAACGTCATTCCATAACCTACCAAATTTTTCCAACGCTTCCTTTGGCAATCAGCTATATGGACACAACTCGGAGAACGACATAACGTTGTCTGCATCTCATATTTCTGCACGACACGTAATTTCAAAGGATCTACCGCTATTTTCGGGTAACCCGGAGGAGTGGCCAGTTTTTATCACCAATTTCCAGCAATCTACAGAGCGCTGCGGTTTTAGCAATCAAGAGAACTTGATTCGTCTACAAAAATGCCTAAGAGGTCAGGCTCTGGAAGCTGTACGGGGAAAGCTCATGATGCCGAGCACTGTTCCTTTTGCACTCGAAACCTTGCGCATGTTATATGGCCGTGCCGACGTAATACAGCAAACATTGCAAGTTAAGCTAAGACAATACCCAGAGGTAAGGATGAATAAAATGGATACTTTAATTAATTTCGCATTGGCCGTTCAAAACTACAGAACGACCATGCAAGCAATCGGGTTAGATACTTATTTAAATGACCCAATGTTGCTCATCGATTTGCTGGCCAAGTTGCCTTACGACCTTAAGCTAGATTGGGGACGTTATAGGTTAACGCACCAACGAGTTGACATCATTGCATTTGACGAGTGGTTATTCGCTCTGGCCACATGTGCCAGTCAGGTTACGCCTATTGGCAGCTCTGTTTTATCCTCGTCTCGTGTAGAAGAAAAAAGGGGTAGTCGTAAGCAGCAACGTGAAATCCTTATGACGCACGACGTAGTTGGGGGAGACCGGAAGCAAATTAATTGTCCGAAATGCCACGTTAATCATCTATTGACAAATTGTAGTGAGTTTCTAGCTATGAAAAAAGAGGCTAGATGAGAATTTGTGCGCAAGGAAAAGCTATGTATTCGTTGGTTTAAACAGCATTTCGTTAGGAATTGTAACTCAAAGAAGAAATGTGGTGTTGACGGCTGTCAAATGGCTCATAACCCACTCTTGCATACCATTACTAAAACCAACGGCGACGTGCAAACGAAAAATCAAACAGACGTCAAAAATCAGACGACGTCTCCCATTTTATGTCACCTGAAGTATAGTAAGCGCACTCTCTTTCGTTATATACCTGTGACATTGTTTGGCCAAAACAAAGTCGTAAATACGTACGCATTCGCTGACGAAGGATCAGCATGCACGCTAATAGAGCACAGTTTAGCAAACGAGTTGGGTTTAGACGGCCCGCAGAAAGAGCTTTGTCTGCAATGGACGGGCGACATAACTCAGAATGAATTAAAATCAAAGACAGTTAGAGTGAAAATATCAGCTCAGAATAGAGGAGCGCCAGATTTCTATCTGCATAATGCTCGTACAGTGTCAAAACTAAATTTACCATTACAATCTTTGGATGAACAAGACATATCAGAACGTGAACATTTAAAGAATGTACCAGTTTATCCCTATGAAGCAGTACGAGCTAGAGTTCTTATAGGCTTAGACAACATTAAACTTTGCGTACCACTAGAAATTCGGCAATCAGAGTTAGACAACGTCATCGCAGTTAGGTGTGAGCTAGGGTGGCCGGTATTCGGTAAGAATAGCAACAATGAAGATACTTCGCAGAGGGTGATGCACGTTTGCGATTGCGATAATAGCGACCGTTTGGAGAAGCTGCTTCAGTCATACTTTTCCTTAGAGTCGGTAGGAATTCGAGCAGTTGAACCCCTCATCTCAAAGGAAGACGAACGCTCTCTTCGAATTATGGAGTCTACAACAAGACATCGTCCTAACGAAAGAAGATGGGAGACGGGTCTTTTGTGGAAGTCCAACAACGTAAAGCTACCCGACTCCTTTCAAATGGCAAGCCGCAGGCTGCAGTGTTTAGAAGCAAAGATGACACGCGATCCTGGTTTGAAACAATTTCTTATAACTACCATCGCAGAATACGAGCGCAAAGGGTATGTGAAAAAACTTGGTAAGCATGATTCATGCCAGAGTGATAAATCGTGGTATATTCCAATTTTTACTGTTGCTAACGTTAACAAAAACAAAACTCGTCTGGTGTGGGATGCGGCAGCGGCTGTTAATAATATGTCCCTAAATTCCTTTCTTATGAAGGGCCCAGATCTCACAAAGTCTCTTGTAGGCATACTAATCCGATTTCGGGAAAAGCCAATCGCCTTATGTGGCGATATTCGCGAAATGTATCATCAAGTATTAGTGAATAAAGACGACCAAGTTGCGCAGAAATTTTTATGGCGTGAGGGAGACAAATCGAGAGATCCCGATATATATATCATGCAGGTAATGACGTTCGGAGCCTCATGTTCGCCTTCATCAGCCAATTACGTAAAAAACAAAAACGCTGAGCGATTCCGGGACCAGCACCCTGCCGCGGTAGATGCGATAGTCGAAAACACCTTCGTAGATGACTGGCTTCAAAGTGCAAATACAGAGGAGGAGATGATAGAACTGGCTTCAGTGGTACGTGGTATCCACGCTGACGGTGGTTTCGATATGAGAAGCTGGAAATCGAACTCGACAGCCGTGTTGGGTGCCTTAAGCGGACATTTTCATCAAGAGGACAAACATATCGAAAACCCAAGTACCTATCAAGAGAAAATTTTGGGAATGTGGTGGTCTCCGGTCGACGACGTGTTCACGTTCTCTGATAGGTTTTCGAGAGAAGTTTATGGTGTGGATAAATCTCCAACTAAACGTGAGATACTTCGGTTAATAATGAGAATATTTGACCCCTTAGGACTTTTGGGATTCTATCTTATTTATGCGAAGGTACTAATGCAAGAGATATGGCGATCAGGTGTCATGTGGGACGAGTGCATTAAGGCTGAGCAAGAGGAAAAGTGGAACACCTGGTTAAGCCGCCTAGGATCTATAACAAATGTGCGTGTTCCTCGCTGTTATTCCTTAGTTAACTCCGCCGAGAGGGTCGAGCTGCACGTTTTTGTGGATGCCAGTATGGACGCTTACGCAGCGGTCACATATTTGCGCGCAGAAAGAAGGAACGTATTTGTTTGCAGTCTGTTGGCTTCGAAAACCCGCGTGGCGCCTTTGAAGCCCATTTCGATTCCCAGATTGGAATTAATGGCTGCGATTCTTGGGTTACGATTAGCAAAATTTTTAGAAAAGGAGCTTTCGGTTTCCCTTGAACGCAGGATTTTTTGGTCTGACTCGAAAAATGTATTATACTGGATCCGATCCGATGCAAGAAAATTTCAGCAGTTCGTGACTGTAAGGGTAGGCGAAATATTGGAAGACTCGTTAGTGGATGAATGGAGGTGGGTCCCCACATCAGAAAACGTGGCCGACGAAGGTACCAAGTGGTCGAGGGAACCGGTGTTAGACTCGGACGCCCGATGGTTTAAGGGCCCGCATTTTTTAACCCTTCCTGAAAGTGAATGGCCGAAGGGAAATCTAGTCTGTGAGTCAGAACCTCTGTTTCATATGGAGTTAATACGAAAAACGATGTCACCTCTTAAGATCACTAGCCCCGAAGCTGATAGATTCTGCAGGTGGGAGAGGCTAAGAAACGCGCGAGGCTATGTAATACGCTTCCTCAACAAAATCGCGTTAAAGATATTGCAGTCTTCCAAAATGTTTAATTTGTTGAGTAAGCTAGACGTCGAAGGATACGAATGTGTTATTATTCGCAATTGTCAAGAGGAAATTTATTACGAAGAGATCTCATGTCTTATTGCGGGTGGAAATATATCTCCGAAAAGTAGCATTTACAAATGCTCTCCCTTCTTGGACGAATATGGAATCTTGAGAGTACAAGGAAGAATCGACGCAACAGAAGGAGTTAGTTACTCGGTAAAGCGCCCTACGATTCTGCCCCGTCATCACCAGGTGACACGTCTCATAGCAGACTTTTATCATCGTAAGTTTCACCATAACCATAATGAAATCGTGGTGAACGAAATGCGGCAAAGGTATTGGATACAAGGCTTGAGGGCATTAATAAAGGACACCGTGAAAACCTGCCAAGTGTGCCGCAATAATCGCGCGACCCCGCATCCACCAGAAATGGGAGCTTTACCGATAGAAAGGCTTGGGGCCTTTGCTCGTCCTTTCACAAATACGGGCGTCGACTACTTTGGTCCAATTGAAGTTATAGTTGGACGACGACGAGAGAAACTCTGGGGTGTCCTTTTCACTTGCTTAACAGTACGCGCCGTCCATATCGAGTTGGCGTCATCACTTTCAACTGTCTGCTTCTTGCTTGTGCTGAAACAGTTTGTTTCTCGCCGTGGGGTGCCAGCATGCATTTGGTCAGATAATGGTACGAATTTCCGTGGAGCCAACCGCATACTGGAAAGCGAAATTAAAAAACTGTCAGCCGATAAACTCAAAGACCGCCACCCGGATATCAAATGGAAATTTATACCGCCCGCAGCACCACATATGGGAGGCTGTTGGGAGAGAATGGTACGCTCTGTTAAATCTGTACTTATGGACATACTACCTCCGGCTAATTTACGGGAAGATATACTAAGAGCGACTTTGGCAGAGGTGGAGTTCATTTTAAACTCTAGACTACTTACATACGTCCCGCTTGATGCACCAGAGGCAGATGCGATTACGCCTAACCATTTTCTGCTGGGTAGTTCAAACGGAGAAAGAAAATTCTGCTTTGATGACACTGATAATTCGACACTGAATAAAAACCTACGAATCTCTGGACAAGTAGCTGAACATTTCTGGAAAAGATGGTTACGAGAATATTTACCTTGGCTGACAAGAAGGACACAATGGTTCGACAAAACCGCTACCCCTATACGAATTGGGGATATAGTGATCGTCGTTGACGAAAACGTTAAACGAAATACTTGGAAAAAGGGGATCGTTGTGGACGTCAATCAATCAACTGACGGTAAGGTACGCAGTGCTGTAATCAAAACCAGTGAAGGATTTTATACCAGGCCAGTTGTTAAGCTTGCGGAGCTTGATGTGCGAAGTGAACCACGTACAGCGGAGCAGCACGAAGTTCACGGAGGGGAGTATGTTACGCCGCTTCCAGTTTAACGCCGTACGCCGAGACTGATCGGCGTTGTATTTCTGAGTTTGCCTTTGCTTACGTTCGCAAATACAATTCGCTCTCTTTGCACTACTTAACTTCTGCTTAGCTGTGAATGTATTGCCCACGTCTACAATACATTTAATTATTTGCGCTGCTTTGCATTTACCTGGCTGCGCTGTCAATTGCTTTCCCTACGTTCGTGAATACAATTCGCTCTTTTTGGATTCTAACTTAATTGGAGAACGTCGCTTCTTAGCACGCAAAAATATAAGTGTAAGAATCTTGTAAAAAATATAAATACACTTGATTTGTTAATAAATTAAATAAATATAGATTTTAGCATTACTACCAGCAATTGGATACGCTGAAAATACGTTTTTGATTTGATGCGCACCCTCTCCAATACTATCTATGCCCTTTGTTTAAATTGTGCCCTTGGTAATGCTGCTTTCAGTAGCATCACCATCCCACAGTCATATAGTTACTACTACTTCCTAAGGCCGCACTGAAACATCGATCTGCGAGCGATTGTGTATGCACAGAAAAAATGCAGCTTATTAGTTGCGATAGTTCCTTAACCGCGAGTGCGTAAACCTCTCAAACTATTTATAATGACTTACAGTTTACAGGGGGCTGCCGCCGTTGTTGTTATTGTAGCGATATGGACACTCCCCGAAAGCCATGGGGAGTGTAATGGATGCTGATGGACCTTTGCCGGATGCAGATCCCGTACGTTCCGTTAACAAGCACCATTAAGTTACTAGTCCGACCATCTCGGGAACGATTTGGTATGACCACATGAAACCTTCTAGGCCATAGCGCCCTCTCACCGCCTAGATCCATGAGGAGTTTTGGGTCGCCAAAGCCTCGGCTGTTAAAAAAACAGAATTCGAAACGGCTAGGTGAGGTTGAAAATTGGGTTGGAGATGCTATATATTGCGTTGGCAACCACTTGATTGGGTAGCGCTACACAACCCCTCGAATCGATTTAGTTATTTAGTCGCATCTTGCGATAGGCATACCGACCGCGGGTACATTCTAATACCGAAACCCGATAGGAGCGGCTGCCGTGGTGTGGTGGTAGCGTGCGTGCGTGTGTTTGATTCGTGGACAAAGAAACATCAAAATTCTCAGTGAAATCTCATATACCTTGAAGATACACGTAGGAGACCTCCAGCCAATTTATATGAAAAATTTGAATGAGTACGATGAAAACTGAAAGAGAAGCTCGACTCAACTACTTTTCGGAGGTATGTACATATATAGCGCCTTTTATTTGTTTATTATAAACAAGGACCCGACCTACGATAAGGGAAGTTTGTACCGCAAACACCTTGTATGAACGTATTTATTGCCCTCATCTGGCACGGGCCTGACATTTATAAATACTGGCGAAATCGACCGTTTACTACTTTTGCTGTGTGCCGAGATTGGGCGTGAAGCAACCTTATTTCTACTCCCTGCTTCTTCCAGAAACAGGTGTATTCACCACACCTGTACCGCATATGGATTTCCTCAAGCAGTTGCTCGGAAAACGATCAACCAATTCGTCAACTGCGCCTCGCTGATTCAATAATTCCCTCCCTAGATCATGCAATTCGTTAGCTGCGACTCGCCTATCATCGATTTCACCAACCATTGGTTGTTTGGCACTCGATCAACCAGTTCCTCATCTGCGCAACGTCAATTCACCAATTCTACCCACCGACATCTACCATTCCAACAATCCGCCAACTGTAATTCACCGTGTATCGATTTGACCAACCACCTGTCGCTTGGGAATCGATGTACCTGTTCGTCATCGCCTGCATCCACCAATCAATTCGTCATCTTCGATTTGCCGTGTATCGATCTCACTAACCACCAGAAGGTGTTAGGAATCGATTCACCGATTAGGCCTCATCGATTTACCAACTCTACTCACCGATATCCAACAATTCACCGATTTTTAATATAAACCTTGCCAGGTATGATTCCACGAATAAGCGATTGCTTGCGAATCGATTCACCGGTTCTTCTTTACCATTTACCATTTACCATTTATTTATTGATTAAGTCTATGAACACATGTTCTTACAGACTACCAATGAAAAAACTTACAGCCTATTATTAACAAAATTCTTACAGACTACTAACAATTTTCATACAATTAAAAAACTGGCTACAATTAAGAAATACAAAAAGTTAACAAGTCAGTGAAAAACTAGCACTTACAGACTGCTTGTCAAACCATCGTAGCCCCCTTCGTCTGATCGATAGCACACTTATCCGCTGCAAATCTGTCCCCGCCAACCGATACACCGTTCACCGAAACCCGATCACATCTCATCGATTCAAGCAGCAATTGTTGGCTTTCCCTAAACCGATACACCGATACACCGTTCAGAGAAACCTCACACCGATTCCACCAGCAATCTTAAGCTATCCGTCAACCAAAACACCATTCACAGACTCCACCCAGAACCGTAAGCTGTCCGTCAACCGATACACCGTTCACCCATGTTCTACAGCCTGTACACCGATTCCGCTGGCAGCCAGATGCAGTCCATCTATCCTGCGCCTGTCATAAATAATAAAAAAAAAAATAAATGTAAGGCGCGATAACCTCCGAAGAGATCTAAGGCCGAGCTTCTCTTCCAATTTGCGTCGTGCTCCTTTTGATTTTTCCCTACAAATTGGCCGGACGGGACCTACATGTTTTATGCCGACTCCGAACGGCATCTGCAAGGCAGATGAGTTTTCACTGAGAGCTTTTCATGGCAGAAATACAATCGGAGCGCTTGCCAGACACTGCCGAGGGGCGACCCCGCTTAGAAAAATTTCTTCTAATTGAAAAATCTTATTTCTAAAATTTTGATGTTGCTTTGCCCGGGAGTTGAACCCAGGGCATACGGTGTGATAGGCGGAGCACGCTACCATCACACCACGGTGGCCTGTCATATCTTCCATAAATCCGTGGTTGATAACAGTTCCCTTCCAATATTAGAACTAGATACAATTCTCCGTCACAATAGGTGTGTGTGTAAGTTTGAACCAAATACCACCAACAAATTAGCTTGTTTTTATTTAGGAAAGAAATTGGTATATTCTCAAACCTGGATGGGCTAAGTTCTACCCCAGCCTTCACCGAAAACCCACTTTATAAATTGAAAAGCGGAAGTCTTCTAGGCACGAACTGAAAAGTGCTAGTTCTCCAAGCGAAAAACGAACTCTTCAAGTCTTCAACACGAACTGTGCTAGGCTTCCACTTGAACATGATCCATGTAAGTCTTCCATGGTAACTTGAAACATGCTAGTCTTCTATGGGATTGACGATATGTTTTCCTACCACTTTCACCCGATTTTCAAGAAAACGACATGGACGCCCACTTAGTGTTCTTGTAATTTTCTTCTTCGGGAATTAGACCATAGGCCTATCAGTTCTTAAAAAATGCGGCTACATACATTGATAGTTTCTTGCCTAGGTTATTAAGTACTTAGGACACCTTTTTCTGTTTGGTGGACTAGGGATCTAAGTTTGGAAAAAATCTGGTTCATGAAGAAATTTTTTCTAATCACACACCTTAATATTTCCCATGCTTTTAGGAAGTCGATTGCTTAGAATTTGGAAAGAGAAAACGAGAGGTATTAGAAAAAAGGCAAGGAGGAAAGGATATAGTTAAGGAAAACATACAGTATGGGTGTTGGAATTGTTCACAGGGCTTCCATAAAACTAACTAATGATATATTGCATATCCCCTTAACATTTTTGGGATATGCTCTTCTTTGTGTAGCTTTCCACCAAACAGGAACACCATAGTATATGATTGGTTTCAAAATCGCCAAAAAAACTCAATAAGAGAGAGAGAGAGGGCGATAGACCCAAAGTACACAGTGCCGTCGAGGCTATCTTCACTCTCTCCTCCACGTTGAGCTTCCACGGCATCAAACTGTCTAGAGCGACTTTTAGATATTTTGTGCAAGGTTTCTACTGAAGGGTCACCCCTACTAGCTAAGACCTAGTCCAGTTTTGGTTCGTGTACCTCTATGTAAACAAGACAGTATCCATCTTCTCCGTGTTGGCAGTCAACCCGCCATTAGATGCCCAGGTATGTAAATATATTCCGAAGCACCATACAGCAATCAAACCAATAAGTTGACATGCAAGTCTTTCTCTCTCTCTTAAGATCAATCTACATATATATTAAAAGAAAGGCTAAATTTTGTATTAGTTTGTCGCCGGTGTTTGAAGATATGCGTCGGTCGATTTTGTGCAAACTTTCACATAAGTTATGTATATCCCACGCGATGGTTATTACATAGGCTTGGTTGCGATCGGCGCACACATTCTAGGGTCTTGAGATCAAAACATGGACCTGGGTAATCCTGGGATGTATTTGTAAAATATGGGTATCAAATGGAAGCTGTTTATGAGTACTTTGATACGGTTTAGTTTCGTACCCCTGGGTGACTATGACCTCGAGATATAGGCCAAAACATGGACCCGGGTACACGTAGAATGTGTTTATAGAATATGGATAACAAATGAAAGCTGCTGTTGAGAGCTTTAAAGTAATTTTCATTATGATATTCGATTTAGTCGCATCAACCTGGCAAAACTGATACATATGCATGGGAAGCCGAAACAAAGACATGAATTAATAATACCCACATACCTATCTACATACGTCCTATTCGATTTGCCTGAAAATGGGTATATACATTTGCCTATATTGATATTTACAATCCTTTTTTCCGGGAAGTAGACCAGAGACGGACTGGGACTGGGATTACGACTAGAACTGGGACTGAGATTCGGAGTGGGACTCGGAATGAGACTGGAACAAAATAAACATCACCTTCTGGGACAGGCAGTAAGGGATGCAGAAGAATGAGAAGAAGTTGAAAGAAGAGAAAGGAGAGAAGTAGAAGGAGATTGAGAAAGAGATAGGATCAGACGAAGATGGAGATAGATGAAGCGAAAAATACGGAGAAAAGAGTGAATAAAAGGATTAGGAAAAAGTTAGGAGGGGGAGGGCAGAGTTAGACGGAAAAAGCTTATTAAAATGTATGTAGATAGACCAAATTTAAGGCAGAACAAATTCTGCCGGGTCTGCTAGTTATATATAAATTTCCTTTGCATCGCACATACAACTTTACATTCACGATTATGATAAAAGGAAAACCACCAACAAATACTCAAAAGACACCTTTGTATTTATGATACTTTCAGTCATAACTGAATCATACTGAGCCACTTGTGCATACAAGTTGTTAAGTTAACTGCAAGTATGCATTTATATTTACGCGTAAGTGTACCATGTACATACACACATATAAAATCATTCCAATACATTCATACAACACTTGTATGAGCACTCACCTTGACCGGTGTATAGGTCAATGTCGATCCTTGCGCTGAATGTGCACGAAATCCACTTTGCGGCATATCAAATGTCTCAGCTGTATTATTGAAGGACCATTTGAAGTTTTCAGGCGGTGGAAATGCATCAACTTCGCATAAAATCTCAGCGGCCTCATTACGCGCTACACCGTAGATTTTCTTTTGGTCCGGACGGCAAATGGGTTTGTCTGTAAAAAGGAAAGAAACACAAAATAAAAACATTTATGCTTAATGTAAATAAGAATTTCTGTACATGTGTATGTAAAATTCAAAAAATAAGAATATAAAAATAATGCAAGATATCATATGTACATATGAGTATTTCTGTGCCAGAAAGCGAACTCCATAAAAATGAATATATATATAAGAATTTGTATGCAAATTTATTTATGAGTACAAATTAATGTAAGCGGATAAACAGCAGCGAACAGAAAAGTAGCAGCAAAAAAGACCGCAATGAATTTTGTAACTGAAATTATGCAAGCCAATCCTTTTTGAAAAAATTCGAGTATTCAGTTTTTTAGCCAATTCAATTTTAGCATAAGAAAAGTGCAAGTTATTTGTATCTCATTATTCGCATTGATTTCAGATTTCCATACAAAAAAATTTAAAATTTTTGTTATTTAGGCGGCCTTTTGATTTGTAAGATCGCGAGTTCCAATCGAGTTCAAGGCCTAACAATTATTTATTTATTTATTTAATCAACAAACAAGGTGTTTATAGACTGTTAATATAAAAAATTTCAAATTTACATAGCTTATATAAAAAGTATAGTTAACTTTATGACAAGTATCTGATTATCAGGTTCGTAAATGTAAATTTACTACAACTAAAATCAAACGCCAAGGAATAGGAATAAGCATTAAATTAAGAAAGTGTCCTCCTAAGGGGACCATTCATTGCATAAACTGTTCTAGCAACACCCATATAAAACAAATCGTTACAACGAAGCATACGACATTACCCCAGCGGGTAAGGGGATCAGAATATACCCGCGGTAGGTATGCCTGTCGTAAGAGGCGACTAAAATACCAGATTCAAGGGGCTGTGTGGCGCAACCCTTCAGGTTGCCAACGCAATATATAGCTTCTCTAAACCCAATTGTCAACCTCACCTATCCGCGGCGAATCCTGTGCCACTAACAGAAGAGGCTCTGGAACTTGGGGTTGGGGAGGGAGGGAATGGCCTGAATGTTTAATGTGGCCATATAAATCATTCCCGAGATGGTCGGGCTAGCACCTTAATGGTGCTGTGGTACCGGAGCGTACCAGATCTGTATCCGGCAAATGACCATCACATCGATAACACTCTCCAAAGCCTTCGGGGAGCAACCGTATCGCTACAACAACAACAACAGGGTACATTAAAAGGAATTTTCATGAGGAGGTGAATTGAGCCCGAAACGATATCAAAGACAACGAACATTAACAACAGAGTTCGCGTGGAGTCTAGTGACATAAGATTTATCAGTAAACAGCGAGAGTGATATGATGGTACAGGGTCTACAAAGTTCATCGACCGCAACGCAAAGCGCACAGACTCCAACCTTTTGATATAAACAGTATGAAAATGTCTCCAAATAAATAACGCATACTCCAACCTCGATCTAACTAAAGATGTGTACAATAGTTTGAGAGTATAAGGTTCTGAAAATGATGAGCAGTTACGGCGGATAAACACCAACATCGCGTATGCTTTAGAAACTAAGTAGCTTATGTGAGTGGTAAAAGTCAGCTTGGTATCAAAATATACACCCAAATCTTTAACTTCAGTTGACTTTTTTAATTGAACGTCAGAGATACTATATGATTTAGGAACTAAACCAGAACCTTTAGCATAAGTGGTAATACGACACTTACCAATATTTAGGAATAGAAGATTACGGACACACCAATGGTATAAGTTTCTAAACTCATTTTGTAAGATTAAAGAATCATCCAACCACTTGATTTCATGGTAAACTTTTAAGTCATCAGCATAAAGAAGAAACTTACACCTTGGAAAGCAAGATGATATGTCATTAATAAATATGACAAATAGTAGCGGACCCAAAACGCTGCCCTGGGGACACCGGAAGTTGGAGCGAATGGAAAAGATGACACATTATCTAGACGAACGACACAACTTCTGTTCTCTAAGTAAGAAAAGATCCACTTCAGAAACTCAGAGTGAAAGCTCAAGCATTCAAGTTTATTGTTATGATAAATTTTTTTCCTTTTCCAATTTAATTTTTATTTTTTTTTTTTCAAATAAAGAAAAAAATTATCATAACAATAATGATGATAAAAAAATGAATGTTAAGCCTTCAGCTCGATTTTAATCCGCGATCTTAAAAACATTTGCATAAAAACAGCATGTTTTTTTTAATATTGTTCGAGGTTTCGAAGTTCTTCAAAGACGTTTTTGAGTCTAGTTTGCAACATTTCAGTTTCAAATATCATAGAAGTATTTTCTCAAAACATCGAAAATTGCAAAAAAAAAAAAAAAACAAATAAACTGACAAACTTTTATACCAATCGCCTCTGCTATTTTTCTGTTCGCTATTATACCTAAACATTTTAGGACGTTTTCATTATATGGAAAAAAAAAAAGAATTTTAAATCTTATTTTATAACTTAAAATTTTTAACTATCTTATTAAGCTGGCTCGAGGTCTGTGTTTTAAAATAAAACACCGTTGATGATTTTTTCTTTTTTCTCAACCAATATATTTCGACTGCTCTGCGGCAATCGTCATCAGGGTTACAAAACTAATAAAACAAAATAATAGTAAATAAACAATTAACAAATTATCACAAAAAATTTCATCATTTTACATTTGCACATACGTTTCTTAGCACGTCTGCCCTGTGCGACGTGGAGTATGGTACTGTCTTCCTCTAAGCAAATGTTTGTATATATGCGCGGAATTGTCCACGTCGCTCTTAAAGTTGAGTCGTGTGTTAGTCGGTACGTTGATAATGTGTAACATTTCAAGAGTGAATCGTTTACTGTAGTGTTGTTCTTGTTGCAGTATTTTGGTCTCGTCAAAGTTAGGTATGTGCCCACTAGCTGCACAGTGTGCCATAAGTGCTGTTTTCTGGTTATTTTGTTGATGGCATTGTTTTAGATCGGATTTATGTTGTGATAGTCTTGTTTTTAGTTTGGACTTAGTTGTACCGACATAAATACTATTGCAAGCTTCCTCAACCTTGCCTTTACAGGGAATTTTATACACAACGTTGCTTTTGTCCATATTTGGTATGGTTGACTTCGTTTTATTGAAAAATTGTTTTAAAGTATTGGACGGCTTATGTGCTATTTTTGTGTTATCCTTGTTGTAACAATCAGATTTAACCAAACGTTCTGATAATTGAGGTACATAGGCCAGCGACTTAAAATTTAATGGTTTTCCGGGTTTTTGTGTGTTATTTGGCAATTTAGCTTTTTTGATTAACTTTCTTATTGTGTGTTTAGGAAAATCATTATTTCTTAACAATGTGACTATTTCTTTCTTTATTTCCTTGTGGTACACTTCGTCTGAGGTAAGTAGCATTTTCCGTATACAGCCCAATGCTGTATTTACAATCATGGATTTGGGATGCTTAGAATTAAAATTTATAATTCGTCCTGAAGCTATTTCTTTTTTATACCACTTAAGTTTTAGTCGATTGCCTCGTCTGTTTATTTCAGAGTCTAAATAAGCTAATTTTCCGTTGTTTTCTACTTCTACAGTAAATTTTATATTCTTGTCAAAATTGTTGAGTGTGTCAAGTGTATTTTGTATCTCGTTTTCATATAACATCAAAAACACGCTCGAGTTTAAAGAAAGGATAAATAACACTTATATATTTGACGACGAAAAACTTATTTCGTTCGACGTGTTATCACTTTTTCCGAGTATACCAATACAGCTGGTACTCGATACAATACAAGAAAAGTGGGTAATGATTAAAGAGTTCACAAAGATACCCATACAGCTGTTTATGGAGATAACAACATTCTGTATAAAAGAGAGCAGATATTTTAAGTTTAAGAATACCATATACACGCAATTGAAAGGAATGCCGATGGGAGCGCCCACATCCCCAATCATAGCGGATATAATAATGGAGAAACTTTTGGATAGTAGTATGGAAAAATTGCGGTATAAACCTAGGATACTTTCGAAATACGTCGATGACCTCTTTGCCATAGTACGTGAAAACGAGATACAAAATACACTTGACACACTCAACAATTTTGACAAGAATATAAAATTTACTGTAGAAGTAGAAAACAACGGAAAATTAGCTTATTTAGACTCTGAAATAAACAGACGAGGCAATCGACTAAAACTTAAGTGGTATAAAAAAGAAATAGCTTCAGGATGAATTATAAATTTTAATTCTAAGCATCCCAAATCCATGATTGTAAATACAGCATTGGGCTGTATACGGAAAATGCTACTTACCTCAGACGAAGTGTACCACAAGGAAATAAAGAAAGAAATAGTCACATTGTTAGGAAATAATGATTTTCCTAAACACACAATAAGAAAGTTAATCAAAAAAGCTAAATTGCCAAATAACACACAAAAACCCGGAAAACCATTAAATTTTAAGTCGCTGGCCTATGTACCTCAATTATCAGAACGTTTGGTTAAATCTGATTGTTACAACAAGGATAACACAAAAATAGCACATAAGCCGTCCAATACTTTAAAACAATTTTTCAATAAAACGAAGTCAACCATACCAAATATGGACAAAAGCAACGTTGTGTATAAAATTCCCTGTAAAGGCAAGGTTGAGGAAGCTTGCAATAGTATTTATGTCGGTACAACTAAGTCCAAACTAAAAACAAGACTATCACAACATAAATCCGATCTAAAACAATGCCATCAACAAAATAACCAGAAAACAGCACTTATGGCACACTATGCAGCTAGTGGGCACATACCTAACTTTGACGAGACCAAAATACTGCAACAAGAACAACACTACAGTAAACGATTCACTCTTGAAATGTTACACATTATCAACGTACCGACTAACACACGACTCAACTTTAAGAGCGACGTGGACAATTCCGCGCATATATACAAACATTTGCTTAGAGGAAGACAGTACCATACTCCACGTCGCACAGGGCAGATGTGCTAAGAAACGTATGTGCAAATGTAAAATGATGAAATTTTTTGTGATAATTTGTTAATTGTTTATTTACTATTATTTTGTTTTATTAGTTTTGTAACCCTGATGACGATTGCCGCAGAGCAGTCGAAATATATTGGTTGAGAAAAAAGAAAAAATCATCAACGGTGTTTTATTTTAAAACACAGACCTCGAGCCAGCTTAATAAGATAGTTATTTGATGAATAAGGTCGCCAACAAATACAATTTAAAATTTTTAATTTCTCTTCCTGAGATGCAGATAAATACTGCCCTTGTCCCTGGGGTGACATATCAGCACCGACATATCCAAATATGCCATGCCCGCGCGAAATTGATAAAAAGGAATGACATTAAAATTGCAATTGAAAAATCTCAGCAATGGCATCGCATTTTCACATCCAACATCACGGCCGTTGTTGGCCTAGAAAGTAAGTCAAGAATGTTTTTTCCTTTAGCTTTTTATTCTTTGTTTGCACTCTTTTACTACATATTGTCTTGTTTTGTTTGTATATTATTTATGCATAGCTGCGTTTTTTTATATTCTCCATTTGTATATTTTTATTTCAGCCTTTTAAACTGCAAGACGAGGACACCATCACGCTTATTTGTCAATATGTGTTATATGTATGAATTACATTAGGCTAGTAAAGAAAAAATTTATAATAAATAAGCGAACAGGTCCGTGCGACCACCGCTGCTGTCGACCAACCAGAATATTCACGAGATCTCAAGTTCCTTTTGTACATATGTTTGGATAGGAGAGAAGCTGGCTGTATTTCGTTATTGCATCAATGCTGCGCATAGCAACAAGCTTCCTCTGTAATTAAAAGCAGTAAAACTAATAAGAATTAACTCAGAAGACGAAATGCTCCACAAAAAAAGACTCCACTTTTTCAACCCTCAGAGATTGTTTTGAATAAAATACCCGGGTTTAAATAGTGCAGCCTTTTGACTTGCACTTAGACAATCTTTGGTCATGAAAAGCCTGTTCTTACACCCTTCATACATATATATAAGAATTGAATGGCTACACCAAGTAAGTTAAAAAAAACCATGAAAGTTTGAACTTACTTAGAAAAAGACTAAAAATAATAATTTAGAGCCCGTCTAATGTATGAACATACATACAAATGCACATATTTATAAAACAGCAGTCACCTTCAGGCACATTTTTTGCATTGTCAACAAAATATTTATTCCAAATAAAAATATAGCTATAAGGATAACTATATATAGCACATGTATATGGAGCATTCCATGGAAGGTGGTTATTAATTTAAAATTGCTCTCATTATTATCGTACCAATCAATTTCAGCTAAACTTTTAGTTGGGTTCCTCACCCATCCTCACGTTGGTTCTTATATTTTTAGCCAAAGATTTAAGATTCTAAAGTGTTGATATCAGCTGCCACTTTCTGCCACTAACTATGGTTTGCGACAGTTTTCTGATAGCGTGACCCTGATAAATTATTGTCGTATGTTATATGTACTCACATGTACCATACGACATTATTTTATCCAGTCGACGATATGCAAATTTAAACTTTTGTGTATGTTTGTTGTTTTGGTATCGTTATGTGTGCAAGATCTTTTAGTAACTTTATTTTCTTTATTTAATCCTATTAAAGATTGTATTTGCCCCCCACATCTATGTACTTCCTTTTTGTATGCATGCGGTGAAAGTGTGTGGTTTTGGGTCGGTACCAATTTTATGAAAAAATAATTCTCACATATTTGTAAAGCCGTGAGCAAAGTTTCACGTTAATATCTCTACTGGAAGTATTTTTGGCCACCAACTCCATATAAGACCGACCAGTGTGCAACGATGGAATGGCGGGCGCTGTGGTGTGATGGTGGCATGCTCCGCCTACCACACCGAAGATACTGGGTTCACGCCCCGGGTAAAGCAACGTCAATATTTTATAAACAAGTTTTTTTAATTAGAAGAAAGATGTACTAATAATTTGGGAAACATTTAAACGTGACATCTGGACGGCCAATGCATTGAAAGAAAAAGACTGGTAAAATGAACTGAAATAGAGGTCAATTCAACCAAAATTTCTGTTAATTTTTATCCATCGCAACAAGATGTTGAATCAACTGCGCACAAATCGTTGATTCGTAATTGACCGTTTTAGTAGTCATATGAACAAAAAAGTTGTTGCGACAGCTTTGTACGAAAGTACCTTGCCTTGGGTGCGAACCCAGGACATACGGTGTGGCAGGCGGAGCACGCTACCATCACACCACGGTGGCACTTACTAGCCAAACGTCAATTGGGCTTACATCAAATATGCTGGCACACATTAAACATTATACACTTTATTATTTTGTTTTATAAAACGCACTTTCACCAAATTTTATATTTTATAATTTATTTATTTTATAGTTTTGAACTTCGCTTTGCAAATAGAAATGAAAATAGTAGTCACAAAACTGATTCTCAATTCTTTCAGTTGCAGCTCAGCTCATTCTCAATTTCTTCTCTCGCATGTAGTTGCCACACTTGATTGTTTCGAACAAAACTTGTATAAATGTTTGACATAACATTTTAAATAGAGAACTTGAAATTATAGAAAAGTAAATAATCAAATCGCTAGAAGGTAATTCACCACTGGAGTAATTTTACATGTAATTCGGCAAGTTAAATTTTCATAACTCTTTAAGTTGAAACGATTCCAAAACAACTCAAGCTTTTATGTTGTCGGAAACATCAACATTAAAAAATGATGTTTTTTATTATCTTATTAAATTCGTCCGCGTTAGTGAAAATTATTGTACCCGATAAATAGGTGTCCCGGTATCTCATAATTTTTTGCACAGTAAATTCAAAAAAGGGTTTTTCGTTTTGTATTGATAACTGAAAACTAGTTTTTTGTTGGTTTCTCTTTTTGTGTGTTTTCTCGATTTGGTGGTTTTCTTATTTTGGTATTTTTTTTTAAGCAAGCGGCACCATCGTCATAAGTACAAAGTAGAGAGCGCAGTGAGCGTAAAATTCTTTTTGAAATTTGCTCATGTATTGACTGTTGATCGCTGTTGAAATGACCAGAGAGATCAGTTGTGTTAACAGAAAAATCAGTTAGATTGACCAGGAATCTGTCAATTTTACAGAATTTTGTTAACTTATGAGCGACAATTTCTCTTCTGTTGAAATGATTGAACTAATTTTTTCGTTTGACAAAGAACTTGGGCGAATTAACCGTAATTCGATTAATTTCACTGAATCACCGTTAAGTCAAGAACAACAGAACCGATTTGTTAATTTTACTAGCACCATTTCTTTCAGTGTGCGACAGCTTTTTCAAGTATACCTTGGAAATCTCTTCAAAACCTTTTCTCCCGTTAGTGGGATTAGAACCCGCACTTCTCAGATCGTTTTAGTGTTGCAAACACTTTCAGCTCACTCTTTTGTTGTTGTGAACTTATCTCAATTTCCTTCTTTGTATATTTTATTTTTTACACAGTACATGCTTCGTATTATATCATGTATTTTTTTGTTGTTGGCAGGTTTCAAAGAATTGGTATTGCTCTAAGCAGAGTCAACCCTCGGCAATGTTTGGCAATCACTCCGAGTGTATTTCTGCTATGAAAAGCTTCTCAGTGAAAACTCAACTGCCTTGAAAATGCCGTTCGGAGGCGAACAATTAGATCCGGTACCGCCAATTTGTACGAAAAATTAAAAGGAATACGACGGAAATTGCAAGAGAGAAACTCGACCGGAAATCTCTTCGGAGGTTATCTCGTCTAACATTTATTTATTTATTAAACGGTGGAATGCTCCATATACACGAAAATGTAGGAATTCGCTCACCCACATAACGACATACCAAATAACTAGAAAAGCATATAATATTACGAATAAAATATTACGAACACCTGTACAATCTGCAGCTGTTGACGGAGCTTACGGCGCTCTTTTCACAGTAGAACAGAGGCTAGAGTGATAGAAGGAAACTTGACCATTTAATGTATATTTATTGTTATTTTAGCAGCTGGCCATCATGATGTAGGAGTAGAATGCTCGTATTTTCAGAGTTCGAGTGCTATAGATTAAATGGGGTAACACTAAAACCTGTTACATACCAGTCTTCTGCATGGCATTCGAAAATTATATATCACGGTCACCGGCCTAAACGCCGTCAACTCACCAACCCGCCCCACCATTGAATAGTAGTCGTATCGCAAGACTCATCAAAAGCTTTTGGCACAGTCACTCACAGCAAGTTAGTTACTGTGAGATGTGCACTGCAGACGTTTTTAGTGATCAGTCCAATTTACGAACTAAACATCAAAACCAAGAAGAACTATGCACTATTGTTGTTGTCCGCCGTTCAGAAATATTAAATGTGATGTTCAATACTGACCTGCATTTCAGTGAGCATGCAACCGATATTTCTCTTAAAGTTTAAGGCCATAACTAAATCCGCAAGTCTTTCGCTGGCACCATTTTAGGCAATTGATCTGCCGCTTGGTGCTACGCATTTCCAATTTGCCGTCGAGCTTAAACTGAATACAATGGATTAAGCTGCGACTTGTCAAAACTCCGCTCTGAGAGCTGCAATGGAAAGTCTTGTCATTTACACAGTGCGGCGGCAATATTCTCCATAAAGAAGAGACAAAAATTTTCGAACAAACAGTTTATGTTTAATACTCAGAAATCTGGGCATCCAAGCTGACAACCGATTGATGAGGTCCCGCCTCCCAGGGTTAAAAGCGGAAATTTCCGCAAACACTACGAAGAGAGCTAATGCAAAAAAATTCAGCCCTTTGAGCCAGATGAGCATTAATAGTCTTTCAGCCTTATACAAAAAACATCCGGAAAGTTTTATGCCAATGAATATCCGGCGAACCTCGTCCTCATAGTCAGTTACTCCAAACTCGTAGAAGAGGAAAGCAAACTTCCGGGGAGACGCGCGTTAAACTTGGCACTCTGACTTCTGAACTCCGAGATTCGCGATGTTTGTCATGCATGTAATGTGTCTCCACATGACACCAACTATCTTTGCAATTGACTAAACCCATATATCTTTGGTCCAACCCTAATTAGACAGAAAATTTCTTGAAACTTCACAGTTTTTGAGTGATCGTACCTATTGGGTGGGGCCAAGCAAACACTACGACACTCAGAAATAAAGTTTGACCGAATTGATCTTGATGACAATTAAAAAAAACTGGCATGAGTACCAAGTACTCATGAAACTCAATAAGTCAACATAACTAGACCTTAAGCCACAAGGGGGGTAACTTTTCCAGAAAAAAACAATTTTGGGCCGTTCGAGAAAAGCTTCCTCCCTCTCTGCAACTACCGGTACGGACAAGGGATTGTTTTATTATCGGCTTATTATTGAAAGCGAAATTATCGTCGAGTCAGCGGCTTATTATTGGTTAATTAAAGACACAGATAAGTGTCATCAATTTTAAAGAGATGTTTTCGATAATAAATTGATAACCCTCCGATAACAAAGTAATAACTTTCCAAAAAGAAGTCAGCGATTCACTTGACTTTTTGATAACATATCGATATTTTTCCAATAGCTATTCGTTAACTTGCCGACAATGAATTGGAAACACTTTGATAAAGATGAAAAGTTTTTGATAACATATCAATAAATTGTCGATTAATAAAATTTTCGATAGTAAAACGATACATTTTTAATAAAAAATCGATAAATTGTTGAAAACAAATCGATAATTTTCGGTTTATAGTGTGATAAAAGATGGATAGTAAAAAAGCAGCACTCCCATAAAAAACGATAACTTTCCCTTAAGGAACCGTTAACAATAAAATAACTGGTAACTCGATAGGCTTTGCTAACGCAACCAAGTTTGTATAGCTATGATAACAAATCGAAAAGGCATACCTCGTCTACAACACACCATAACGCCTTGATAATAAATAGATAACATGCGCATATCTCACCGATAACAAAGCTTTAATAAACACATACACTTCGGTAGCAAACTGAAGATACGCCCTGATGTTTCGGTTTCGGTTCCGGCTATGATTTTGGCTTCGGTATTGATTTCGGATCTTTCCTTTCCCTTCCCTTTCCCCTACTTTTCCTTTTTCGTTTCACCCTTCTGCTCCTTTCTTTTTCTTTCGCTTTTATCCACATACCTATTATACTGCTCTTTTCTTCCGAACCACACCAACGCTTCCTACAGTCTAGTGCACCCTAACTTATTGAATAAAAGCGAGGAACAAGCAAGTCAAATTTCGCTAAGTGCAGCACACAAAAAGCCAGACTACTTAAATTAAATTGTAATTCAAGCAAAACCTTTTATGTTCAAAAAGCTAGAAATAAGTTGCCTAGAAAGTTTTGTCTTTAACATAAAATAAAATCATGCGAGTACTTGCTGGTACATAACTTTACTTACTTCGTACATTATTCCATATTTACTTCCCTTTAGAATTTTAAAATAAGCTACCAATATAATTGAGTTTATAGCACATCACTAAAGTAAATTTTAAGCATTGAACTCAATTTCACTAGCTCATCTATAAAAATAAAATAAAAACAGCAAAAACAAGAAGCTCTTTTGGCTAATAAATAATGCAATTTTCCCTCAAAATTCAGAGCAAAAAAGGTGGAGCAAAAAAGCGAAAAAAATTGTAACGTAAAAGGAAGCTTTGGTCATAAGAAAACAACAACAACTGACCAAGCAACAATTTCATATTATCTCGGGAAAGACCTAAGGAAACCATATTAACCACACAAACTAAAGCACATAGAAACCATGGCTTGGGGTTACCACATGGATAACTAACATTAAAGTAAAAGTTTATTTATGAGTAAGGAGGGAGTAATGAAGAGAGAAATATTCATGTCTGTATATAAAATGTAAGCGCACATCCAATGAATACTTATACTTTACGAATTGCGTGAACTTTTGTCAAAGAAAGCCTCTCAAATTGATATAGCATAAGTAACGTAAAATAGATGAACATAACAAAGGATAATATAATACAATATATCATAACATAACATAGCATAGCATAATTGGACATAGCACAACATATAAAATAACCTAACATAACACAATATAGCATAACATAAGAATGTTTCTCAAATTGATTTAGCAAAAATAACGCAAAATAGAACAACGAAACAAAGGATAGGATAATTAAGTAAAATAAAACATAACATAGCATAGCATACCATAATATAACATAACATAACATAATATTACATAACACAAAATAACTTAAAATTACAAAGCGTAACATAGCATGTCATAACGAAACATAAATTTAACAATGTGTGAAGAAATATCCAATATTATTTTAAGTACAACCTTGAAAAAACAGTGCTGAATGTAATGTAAAATAATATAACACTAGTTTAGCAAAATTACGTAAAATTTCTCAAACCCGACGTAGCATAACTTAACATAACATAACATTATTTAACATAGCATAACATAAAAAAATATAACGAAATAAAGTATAATACAATAGATAATAAAAAAACACATCATAACATAATATAGCATAAAATAAAATTTTATAATGTAACATAACTTATTCTCTGCCCAATATAAATTTGGTACGATCTGTAACTAGCAGCATAAAATACCAGCCGAACCTTTCCAGTCGTCCAAACCCCTCTTTCTGTACTTAGCTTGATATCAGCAGAGCGGCGATTGCAAAAAGCTTTACCCTAAATAAAACCCACAGAGTATTTAAATTTTGTTCAGGTAACTGTAACTCGTAACGGCATAAAGTAATATATATATATATATATATATATATATATATATATATATATATACATATATATATCAAACTTGAGGCATCTTAATGAAATTTAGTATGTTTGTTCATTTCCACTCATGTCATAAAAAAATAAAAATAAATGTAAGGCGCGATAACCTCCGAAGAGATCTAAGGCCGAGCTTCTCTTCCAATTTGCGTCGTGCTCCTATTGATTTTCCCTACAAATCGGCCGGACGGGACCTACCTGTTTTATGCCGACTCCGAACGGCATCTGCAAGGCAGATGAGTTTTCACTGAGAGCTTTTCATGGCAGAAATACACCCGGAGCGCTTGCCAAACACTGCCGAGGGCGACCCCGCTTAGAAAAATTTTCTTCTAATTGAAAAACCTTATTTCTAAAATTTTGATGTTGCTTTGCCCGAGGTGTGAACCCAGGGCATACGGTGTGGTAGGCGGAGCACGCTACCATCACACCACGGTGGTCATGTCATAACGCCATTTAAAATGAGTAAAATCAGTCAATTTCGGTCTAGAATCTAACCCATTTTTATTTCCTTGATATTAGGTCGGTTGAATGTTTGTCCGCTTTTCATACAAATCTTGCAATCGATTTTTAAGTAACTTCTCATTGATTAGGTGGCGCACGGATCGAAATAATTAGATAAGAATTTGAAAATTTTCAAACCAGCGATGAGCTAGAGACTTGAAATTTTAAACTTAATTCAGAGGTCGATGACAGCCGGTGACACAATACAAAAAGTTTCGCTAGGGAGTGCACGTACCGAGATATTTAGAAAAATCAAACGGAACGGAGGGAATTTGGGATTGATTTTTATGTAAGTTCTCATTGAGCTACAAGCGTGAAACTTAACAGATAGGTTAAGACACCGAGAAAATGTAAGAAAAGAAGAAAATAAAAATAAAATAAAAAAATTTTAAGCACTTCCTTTATATAAATGGACACAAATCAGCGACAAATGTTTCCTTATATAAAGGCATATTCTTACTTAAGTTTGATTTTTAAATTTTGACATAGAAATTGCTGAAATATTTATGAGAAATAAAAATAAAAAGGTGGAGTGCAATTGATTGACTAATAATATGTCCTTTCCTACCAACTTTCCACTGCTCCACTTTTATATTTTTAATTCTCATAAATATTTTTGCAATTTCTGTGTCAAAATTTAAAAATCAAAGTTTAGGAAGAATATGCCTTTATACAAGGAGACATTTTTCGCTGATTTTGGTCCATTTATATAAAGGAAGTGCTTAAAAGTTTGTTATTTTATTTTTGTTATATAAAATATTTAAAAAAATTATCTTACAAAGATATTGAATTTTATATCTCAAGGGCTTCCTTACGAAATGCATGTGGGTCTGAAGTCCGCAGTATAATATATAGCTGGCTAGTCTTAACAAATTTTGGCAGTTCACAAGCATGCTGTTTTCATTGTTTTCACTTTTTAGTTGTTTGCATGGTTTTCAATAAAGAATTTGATTGAAACTTAGCACAAGCAATGAAAAGAGATCTTATGCTGAAAAGAGGCCCCATCTCTAATACTATGTGGACCTACTGTATAGAATGTTTCAAGTCTACTTCCGTCTAGTATTGCGTTTGATTATTTGGAGTAACCAAATTGTAGATTAAATGCTCATTCGCTGCACAGTCACGCATAGCGCAGAACTCTGCATGAAATATACTTGTGTAACGCCGTTTTCTTATTTAAAAGTATATTCATGCATTTTGCGCTTGTAGGGAAGATACGTTTTAAAGTTCATATGAGAAAGTTCAATCGTGGCAATCTTAATTTTAAATTTACACATACTCGATTTAAGCTTGAACTCATCTATATGTTTTCAGAAAAATTACATAGAGGATTAGGCACGAAAAGTTTAAATATACAAATTTATATAATCAGTCACTTTTAGCACGTCCGAAAACTTTATAATTGACCAATGCTGCTAAAATTTTTGGTATATTTTTGTAAGTTTTATCACAGCCTCCAAAAGGCAAACAAATTTGAATTTTTCCTTTTGGTATGTAAAGCATCTGTGTTTATTTTTTGTTTTGTTAGTTCTAAGCAGATCGACTTGTGCGTTCGTTTGAAAATGTTAATATTTTTATGTTTGTATGTGTGCGCTTAATTTTGGGACAAAAAGGTTAAAAGTTTTTCGTAACTATTAACTTTACGCAAATCTCCCATTTAGTCTTTTAGCAGCTTGTTATATTTAAGCTTAAAATTTTTTCTTTACCTAAATATATATAACATATTATAAAACATGTATAAATGTATGTGTGAACTTAATGCGACAACACTTAAGTGGCACCATCAGTTTTTCTGTGACAAAGGTTAGGCAATTAGTTCAAAATTTTAAGCTCTGTATATACATATTGTAACGAATATTAGCAGCACTAAGGGATACTGTCATCTGTAAGCCGATGCTAAGCAGTGACTTGTATGCATATCAATAATTCAATCATTATGTCTAGACATATGTACGTACACGCAACGGAGATGCAACGTACAAACACATGCAGATATCTTATCTGAGATGCCCCAAAAGTACACGCGCACATGAGAGCTATACACGTGCATCTTTAGTTATAATTATATAGCAGTAACTAAGTAAGTTCTGGAAGAGCCTAGAAGTATGCAAACGAGAAATCATAGAGTATAAAAGGCCGCAACAGTAGAGGCACGACAATCAGTTTCATTTCAGCAAGCTATTGGTTGTGAAGTATCAGTGTTATTTTGAAAGTACTTTGATATAGACCATTTTGCATTATTAAATATTGGAGTTATTTATTCAACAGTTTAGCGACACGAACGCTAGTAGAAGATTTGGAATAAGCGAAATTGCGGTAAATTCGTTACAATATTATAATTTCTAACAAAATATTATTTACTTAATCTAAATTCAAAATATTATTTACTAAATTTAAATACATTTAAATTTGAAATAGTTTCTTAAGTATCTAACTAAAAATTTAGAACACTTTAATTTGTTACTATTTTACGAAAACAAGTCATTAAATTTAAATTTTCACTTACACATCACTTTAAGCTCAACGATATTACTATCGCCATCACCCTCCACATTTGAGGCGGTGCATGTGTAGTTGCCAGCTTGATGACGGGTTACGCCCTGCAGTGCCAAATCGCCACTACTAACAATAACGCCAGCACGTTGATTATGTTGTATAATTTGGTTCTAAAATAGAGCAAATAAAATTTAATGAGAAACAAAGTATGCAGTGAACTGAAGTGCGAATATAGCATAGTAAAATTTAAGAAACATGTATATGATAACTGTAAGATATTATATTAGTATATTAACTTTGGTAACAAAACTGTTAATCATTATGATATTAACGAATCGAGATAAATATAGACTCCCATGTATCAAATGGATGGAAAAAGAAACTGATTTAGCCGTTTCCATCCGTCTGTTCGCCCGTCTGCCTTTGATCACGAAAGCTTGAGTTAATATTGAGATACTCGCCGAACCCGTGCGCATCTTGCGCAACAAAATACAAAATTCGCATAACAAATATCAACAGAAATAAGCTGTTGTATCAATCAATCATCTATCAATAAAAACTTGCATGCGCTTGCGCTGCCATCTGGCGAATGTTAGCAACTGCCGGTAATGCAGTGTTAGTTCTAATCAATTATTCACAATAGTGTCAAGTACAAACAGATTTATTTGTGTGCTCACAACCCTTAATTTTTAACAAATTATTTTAATAAAATATAGCTTAACAACAGAACTACGACCAATAGTGCCCAAAGCTCACTAACAGCACGAATCTACATCTTTACAACCAAAGCTTTATTTATAGATTTGGATTCCAAATAAGAGCGAAAAAGGGACCTGCACATAAAAAACAGCAATTTCAAAAAATATATAAGATATTATTGAAATTTGGTATTATGGTTCCTTGTCACTTATCTTGCATCGTTAATTAAAATGAGCTAAATCGGATGATAACCACGCCCACTTTTTATATACAAATATAACATTTTGGAAAACATAAAAAACCTGACTATTTGGTAAATAATACGCCCAGAATGTAGAAATTTGATGCGTGGACAGATATTTAGACTCTTAATAAAAATTTCAGCAACATTTTTGTAAGTGGGCTTTGCACCGTCCACATGGGATAAGCTCATTTTATAAATATTATTAATTATAAATCAAAAAACCGTTCAAACCATCATAACAAAATTCGCAGAGATTCAAAAATTACCGAAATTGGTTAAGTACCATGCCCAGTTTTATATAAAAGATTTTTTACAAAGCGCTGTGGACGAATATTATAAGCTATACCTTTTGAAAAAGAGCTTTATATCAATAATATTTTACTTATAAATAAATAAATGTAAGGCGCGATAACCTCCGAAGAGATCTAAGGCCGAGCTTCTCTTCCAATTTGCGTCGTGCTCCTCTTGATTTTTCCCTACAAATTGGCCGGACGGGACCTACATGTTTTATGCCGACTCCCAAGAGCATCTCCAACGCAGATGAGTTTTCACTGAGAGCTTTTCATGGCAGAAATACAATCGGAGCGCTTGCCAGACACTGCCGAGGGGCGACCCCGCTTAGAAAAATTGTCTTCTAATTATTTCTAAAATTTTGATGTTGCTTTGCCCGGGAGTTGAACTCAGGGCATACGGTGTGATAGGCGGAGCACGCTACCATCACACCACGGTGGCCGCTTACTTACTAAATGGAACTATAAAAGAGTTAGAAAATATAAAAGTTTTTTTAAAGTGGGCGTGGCGTGCACCTTTCTTTGACTAAGCAATTTTCTAAATTTCGGGAGCCAGAACACGCTAATGCTATATTTATATATATAGCAGGACTGGATCGACCAGGGACCACGCCCACTTTTATGTAAAAGATGTTTAAAAGGTTCATAGGCTGGAATAATAAGCTATATTTTAGCGAAAAATAGTTAGTTTGGAAATACTTTGTGTTTAAAATATGCCTCAATAGGATTAGAAAAGTAATTTATCTGATTTGAACTGTACAATTAAAACTCACGCTGAGTATTTAATGTTCAGTTACACTCAAACTTAGACACCCTTATTTGTTACGATTCATTTGGTGCTATAAATCTAGCTTTTCAGGTAGATTTTGCCAATGAGGATATTACCTATTATAAAAGTTCGCAAAGCTTATTTATTTATTTATTTTATTTATTTATTTATTTATTTATTTGTAGTCATACATAACGAGAGTGCACTTACAGACTAATTAAAAAACTTTAGATTTTTTTTTGTTTTTTTTTTTTTTGTGCTTAGTATAAATAATAAATGTTAAGTGATCAATATAAATATTACAGGATTATACAATTACAATATTAATCAAAACTTACAAGTAGTGAAGCTACAAATTTGGCTTTAGAGCTAAATAAATCAGAGGTAAAAGAACCCGATGGAGAGTTAAGTTCCCTTCAAGCTCTATAGATAGGTGCATTGCTAGCATAAGTACTTCTGACTTGTTTTAAGGAAAAAAGATCGTTATTCCTAAGACAACGCTGCGGGACATGGAAAAATATACGTTCAAGTAAAAGAGGGCAATCTATTGTACCATTTATAATGTCGAACACTGTAGAGAGGGAGAGAATAGTTCTTCTGGAGTTTAACGATTTCAGGTTGATTAATTTGCATCTGGCAATATATGGTGGAAGTGGGTCTATAAAATTTAATGAGCGTAGAGCATAGTGCAAAAACACCTTTTGAACACGTTCAAGTCGTTTGATATGACAATCAAAATATGGCCTCCAAATAAAGACCCCATATTCAAGTTTGGAGCGAACAAGTGACGTGTATAAGAGCTTCAGCGTATACGGATCACTAAAGTCCGAACTAAACCGACGAATGAAAGCAAGCATAGCATACGATTTTGCTATAGTGCTATTGATATGGCTCAAGAATGAAAATTTAGCATCGAAAATAACACCCAGGTCGGATATTTCATTCAGGGTGGATAGATTAGAGTTGCCAATGGAATAGGAGGTGGGAATAGAGGAACGAGACTTCGCAAACGACACATGGAAACATTTACTAACATTAAGAAGAAGTCCATTTTTTTCACACCACAAAACAACGTTGTTTAAATCATTCTGAATTCTGGATGAATCAGACAGAGAACGAACAGAGGAATAAATTTTAAGATCATCAGCGTATAGCAGAAAATTGGAGAAGGTAAAACACTCACAAATATCATTAATAAAAATGATAAAGAGTAAGGGTCCCAGAATGCTACCTTGAGGCACACCAGAGGAGGCAATAAAGTTATAAGATGATAAATTGTCAACAACTACAATGCAATGCCGAGAAGAAAGGTACGATTTTATCCAAGATAGAAAAGTAGAGTGAAAGCCCAGATTCGCCAACTTTTCAACTAAAAGTGTGTGACTCACTTTGTCAAAGGCCTTGGAAAAGTCAGTATAAATAGTGTCAATTTGCAGGTGATCATTAAAAGCAGATGTACAGAATTCAGAAAACACTGCAAGGTTGGTAACCGTGGATCGACCAGACATGAAGCCATGTTGGTTGATCGAAATATATCTCTTGATGGAAAAGAACATCTTTTGCTTGACAATATATTCAAACAATTTAGATACGGTTGACAATTTTGAAATTGGCCTGTAGTTGGCAATATCATTTTTATTACCTTTTTTGAAAACAGGCGTGATAGAGGTAAATTTCCAGGCATCAATAAAAACACCCGAATGAAGTGATTTATTAAAAATTCTCATAAGAGGATAAGCAACAGCAGTGCAGTTTTTGAAAAGGTAAGATGAGAAACCATCAACATCTGAACTCGTAGACGACTTAATATGCAGAATACCATCGAGCACATCATCAGGCGATAGGAAAAGTGATCCAAAATTAATTGGTGAATTGGTATCTGGGAAATAGTTGTCATCGAACGGCTCAGACGACGACTCGAAATTAGAGCTGAAAAAGTCAGCAAAAAGATTAGCGGCCTCTTGCGGAGAGGATGCACTGGTTCCATTACACAACACATCCGATGGTATGCTAGAACACATTCTTTTGGATTTAACAAAACGCCAAAAAGACTTTGGATTTTGCTCGATGTCAGATTCAAAATTATGAACATAATCTCGGTATAAGTCCTTATTTAGCGATTTAAACTCTTTGCGATAGCGGTGAAATTTTTCTTTATGAGAAACAGAGTTAGAAGACTTGTACTTTTTGTAAAATTTGTTTCTTAGATTCTTCAACCTCTTTAATTTCGATGTATACCATGGTATCCTATGGCATTTCTTCCCAAAAACTGGAACATGTTTTGAACAAAATGTTTGAATTCTATTTCTAAATACTTCAAAGCATTCCTCAGTATTGATATTAGCAAGTAAGGAGTCCCAATCTAAGGCAGCTATATCCAAATTAACATTATGCAAGTTTCCACGTTTGAAATTGAAACTTGAACAAACAATTTTAAGCGAAACTTCTCTAAAATTATAGAACTCAATAAGTACAATAAGAGGAATATGATGAATGGTTGTCTTAGAAATAGGATCCAAACATTCGGTTATAGAAAAATTTATATTATCATTAACGAAAATAAGATCAAGATATCTAGAAAGACTATTGGAAAAATGGTTAACCTGAGAAAGATCTAAGCTTGCCATGTTGTCGACTACGTAAGACTCTGGAAAACTAATAACAGTTTTTGGAAAGAATGTAAAGTTGTTATCACAGGAAATCCACTCTAAATTACTTAAATTAAAATCACCCAGAATGCAGAAATTACAATTATAATTCTTAGAAACCAAGCCCACAATGTTGTCCACGTGCATTTTATAGATGGCGTCAGCGCTTGCCAGCGGTATGTACGAAGCACAGATTATGAGATCAGACGCACCACGTACACTGATACAAAGCTGATCAAGAAGAGAGTCCCCATTATCCAATGGAACAACAGAGGCTCGATACCTCCTACTGACAGCAATCAAAATGCCGCCACCTCTTAACAGACCAGTTTTTTTAGGGTCTCGATCCTTGCGAAAGACATTGTAAAGATTGGAATCAAAGTATTCATTATCGTAAAAGTCGGAGTTCAGCCAGGTCTCAACAAGTACAAAAACATCATAATCCAAGTGAGCACTCAAATTAAAAATATCTTTAGATTTTGTCCTGATGCCATAGACATTCTGGAAGTAGATTTGGATATTCTTCGATTTAAAAAATTATTTTTTATGCGTGGTTTCTTTAATTTCGAGGATATTTTTCTACACATTTTCCAGACGTACTTTAGCGTATTGAATTATACTTCAGAGTACGCATGATTTATTTCAGAATAATAAATTTTACTTCAGAAAACGTAACATGGACTGCGAAATAGTCAGGTGTATTTCAGAAACGAGAAATTGTACTTCAGAATAGTCAATTGTACTTCAGAAATAGTAAAACGTGTTTCCGAATGAGTTTGCCGTTCACTAAACAATATTTTCTGATTCTTAAGTATAGGATAAGACTTTTTAAGTGCAACAGAAGCACAATATCTTAAGTACAATTTACGGTTTCTGATGTACAATTGACAATTCGGAACAACAATTTACGTTTTCTGAAGTACACTTGACAACTTTGAAGTACATTTTATAACTTCTCAAGCAAATTTGACTACTTTGAAGTCTAACTAATTTTTTTCTGAACAAAATTGTATAATTTTTTAAGTACACTTGAAAAAGTTGTAGTTTCAGCAAGTTGCCTTAATAATTTTTCACAAAAAATCTATTCCGTTGAGTCTGAGAAAACCTCCTAGCATAGCAAAATTTAAGAAACGTAAATGTTATAATTGTAAAAGATTTTGTTGAGTTTTTTTTATACTCAGCGTGCTTTGCACTGGATGAAAAAAGGAATTGATTTAGCCATGTCTGTCCGTCCGTCCGAAATGCGGGGGAGGGGGGAAGCTGCGCCAATCAGCCTTCTTAGTATCGCATACAAGGTCCTGTCAAGCATATTGTGGAAAGGATTAAAGTCCATCGCTCAAGACCTGGTAAATCTATCATCGACCAAGTTTTTACTATACGCCGAATATAGGAAAAACAAGATCGGGCGTAACCGAACATTACATACTCAGCTGAGATCTTAGGAGACAAAATAAGGGAAAACCACCATGAAGGAAAATGAACCTAGGGTAACCCTGGAAGGTGTTTGTATGGCATGGGTATCAAATGGAAGGTATTAAAGAGTATTTTAAAAGTGAGTGGGCCATAGTTCTATAGATGGACGTCATTTTGGGATATCGCCATAAAGCTGGACCAGGGGTAACAACGGACGGACAGACGGGCATGGCTCAATCAAATTTTTCTTCGATACTGATGATTTTGATGTACGGAGGTCTATATCTATCTTGATTCCTTTATACCTGTACAACCAACCGTTATCCAATCAAAGTTAATATACTCTGTGTGCAAAGCACGCTGAGTATAAAAACAGCGAGAAAGAATTGACATTTACATCGCCTATTTGTTGACTTAAAAATGCTTTCGACAGCACAATAACGAGGTATGTGCCGCTTTATCTGAATTTGGTTTTCCCACAAAACTTATACGGCCATACATAATAATTGTGAGCAACACCACCAGTTTAGTCAGAATTGGGAAAGATCTCTCAGAGCCATTCAAAAAAACTAAACTAGGTATCGGACATGGTGACTCGCTATTGTGCGATTTCTTTAATTCGATGCTGGAGTAAATAATACAATCTGCAGAACTTAACCGCTCTGGAGCAGTATTCTTTAAAAGCGACCAATTACTGGCGTATGCTGACGAAATTGATATCATCTGCCTAAATACCTGCGGCGTAAGTTCTGCTAACTTCAAGCTGGAGAGAGAAGCGGAAAATATGGGTTTGATGGTGAATGAGGACGTAAGTATTAAAAACACTGAAGGAAATTTTTCCCTCAAATTAATGAACAGTTGTATGCAAAAATAAGACATTCTTACTCATTGAATTGATATTTTCCTCAATTTGAAGAACATTTTTAGTAAGTGTTTTTTTTTTTTAATTGTGTACGTATAAGCTTTATTTAAACTTGGTATTAACTTTTTATGTCAACAGCTTCAGCAACATTTAAATATAATTATAATATGGTTGGTATATTTTTTCATCATTATTTGCTTTGCTTAAATTAGCATTTTAAATAGCGCGCATTTATTGCTGCTTTAACACTTGCGATTAATATTAACAAGTCGCAGGTACATACATACATACATATATATAAGTTTTTTAAGTTGTGACTAACGACGTTTTAGTTAATTACACACAACTAAGAGTGTAACTTTTCTGTATATTATTCATGTAGCACAATTAAAGTGCACGCAAAATTAAATTAACAATTAGTTTGATTAAAATTGCTAGAATGTTCAATATATCTACGTACATATGTAAAAGTATATTAGGATGTGTCGTTTTCGGATAGATTAAAATTTCTTTGTATTACTCGAAAATATGATTCGCTATGCAAAAAAAAAAGATTTATGAAATCAAGCGAACAAAATATTAAGTATTATACTGGCTTATATCTTTAAAAATATCTATTTTTTTAATATATTGAATTTTGGGATCATTTTGAGCTTTTTGAATTAATGTTGTAATCGTGCCTGAAATGTACTACAAAAAACCAACAAATAACACGCAAACATATCCGTACCACCCTGAAAAAACGTACAAACATATGTACATGTGAAGCTAAGCTAGCAAATGAAGCGGCGATGATATCCAAAAAAAGAAAATACACGCTCCGGAGCACGTGGAATCAGCATACAAAGTTGGCAACTGAGCAGGAATAACCAGGCGCGACGAGAGGGGGGGGGGGGGGGTCTCCCCAGCGGGTTAGGGGATCAGAATATACCCGCGGTAGGTATGCCTGTCGTAAGAGGCGACTAAAATACCAGATTCAAGGGGCTGGGTAGCGCAACCCTTCAGGTTGCCAGCGCAATATATAGCTTCTCCAAACTCAATTGTCAACCTCACCTATCCGCGGCGAATCCTGTTTCACTAACAGAAGAGGCTCTGGCGACCCCAAGCTCCTCATGGAACTTGGGGGTGGAGAGGGAGGGAATGGCCTGAAGGTTTAATGTGGCCACATAAACGTTCCCGAGATGGTCGGGCCGGCACCTTAATGGTGCTGTTGTACCGGAGCGTACCGGATCTGTATCCGGCAAAGGACCATCACATCGATAACACTCCCCAAAGCCTTCGGGGAGCAACATTATCGCTACAACAACAACAACAACAACAACAACAGAGGGGGGGGGGCTGAGGGGTCATTTACCCCGGGCCCGGGCTTTGTGGGGCCCAGGAATCTCAAAATGCTATCCAAGCTTTTTGCTTACAGAAAATAAACCACACCTTTAATCACCTTTCGTAGATAGCAATCATTTTAAATTTCAAACAAATTTAAAAATTTCTTAACGCGTCTGCACCCCGCATAAGGTGTAGTTGGTTTTTGGTGTCGGCTTTGTAGCATAAAGTTGAATTCGTTTTCTGGTGCAGCGGAAAAATTCGGTATGATGCAAATTCTTATACAGCGATATACATGTATGTATGTAAAAACGTTGGCGATAACAGTTTTTTGAAAAAAAAAACATATCTTTTGGGTTTTGGGGAGTGTTTTGGTCGAAAAATTTACCTTTTCGATATTTTTTTCCGCAGGCTCGAAATTTATTTTTTTGGGTATGCGTAGTGGAGTTTTTTCTTCCTGAGCCCAAATATTAACGAAAAATCGATGGCGCGATATCGGATAATAAATCGACCCAGCCTAATACATATGCATGTATACGCTTAAATAAACATGTATATAAAATGCATATAAATATGTAAAAGATGGTAATTTAGATTTTGAGAATTCGTTCATTTTAGAAGGGGGCCGTATTTTTTTTGTCCCCGGGTACGGATTTTCTTTCGTCAGCCCTGGGAATAACTCGACAAAAGGGCGCTGGATTGGATATATTAGTACATCCCCAATGCAGACTATGACGAACGTATGGCGAAGTGGACTTTTTCCTAATCCAGTTCTTAACCAATCACGGATGTTTTAAGAAATACCTCCTTCAGTTCAAGTATGAGGAAAATAGCATATGCAACTAATGCGAGGCGAAACAATAGAGGTTAATATCATATTTTCTACGAATGCTTGAGGAGAAAATTACACTGCTGAGTCATTCGTAGATCAAACGCTCTAAAGTAAAGAAAATGAATGGACGGGTATAATGTCATCGCAGACATAATGAGGTGCCTAAGAAGCCCAGAAACGATACGTCGTAGCAGTAACATCTAGGCACAGAAGCACATACGGGTTGGAAACAAGGCCTTTCCAACTGCAAACATAGTCTTCGTTGTGGATTCGAGACAGGCCTCCACAACTATCCAAGCATTACAGTTTTACCTCCATTGGTGTGATACGGATTGGCGCTTTGGTCTATTCAATCACCATCACCAAACACACTGAAAAGTAAAAAAAAAAAATTGTAATTAATATAAAAAAAATTTATAAAAATAAAAAAAAAAAAATTAAGTAAAAACAAGTAAAGGTATCTAAGATCGGGTGTAACCGAACATTATATACTCCGCGTGAGCTTCAATTGCACATTTCTTTTCAGATAAATTACTTTTCTACATAACACGTGGCACCGCCCGTTAAAAAAAAAATGTCTCCCCATTTCCTCTTGCAATAAAACTTTATAAGTGAAATATCATTGATTGAAAACTATTTTTTGCTAAGTTATAGCTTATTATTCTAAGCTACGACCCTTTTAAATTTGTTTTATATCTAAGTTGCCGTGGTCTTTAAGCGATCCCGTCCATTTTTACTAGAAATATTTTCTGCTATAAGGAAAATACGATATGTTATTTTTTCTTCGAGTTATGGCTCCCGAACAATTGAAATTTGCTTAGTCATAAAAGGGGCGGTGCCACGCCCATTTTTTAAAATTTGAAGTTTTTCCTATTTATTGTTATAAATACACGTAGGAAATGAAATACCATTGATATAAAGCTCTTTTTTGCAAAGACATAGCTTATTTCGTTCGTCCACGACCCTTTTAAAAATCTTGTATATAAAAGCGGGCGTGGTCCTTTACCGATTTCGTTAATTTTTCTTCAAAGCATTCCTTATAGTAAAGGCAATATCTCAGCCGAATTTTGTTACGATAGGTTTAACGATTTTTGATTTATGATTAATAATATTTGTAAAATTGATTCTATCACAGGTGGGCGGTACCACGCCCATTTTAAAAAGATTTATCAAATTTTTATTAAGAGTCTCAATACAGTCCAGACGTCAAATTTCAACATTCTTGTATATTATTTACTAAATAATCAGGTTTTTTGTGTTTTCTAAAATGTTATATGTATAAAAAGTCGGCGTGGTTATCATCTGATTTCGATCATTTTCAACACCAATCTATTATGGTCCCAGATAAGCTCGTGTACCAAATTTGGTGAAGATATCTCAATATTTACTCAAGTTATGGTGTTAACGGGCAGACGGACGGACGGACAGACGGACGGACGGACTGACGGACGGACATAGCTCAATCAAATTTACTGATGATTTTGATATACGGAAGTCTATATCTATCTCGATTCCTTTATACCTGTACAACCAACCGTTATCCAATCAAAGTTAATACACTTCGTGTGCAAAGTAGTCTGAGTATAACAAGTAAAGGTATCTATGTTCGGGTGTAACCGAATATTATACACTCTGCGTTAGCTTCAATTGTACATTTCATTTAAGATAAATTACTTTTCTACATAACACGTGGCACCGCCCCTTTAAAAAAATGTCTCCCCATTTCCTCTTACAATAAAACTTGATAAGTGAAATTTCATTGGTTCAAAACCAGCGGCGGATTTTAGTTTAGTGGGACCCTTGGGCACCAATGATGTGGAGGCCCCGTTGTAAGGGATTTAAAAGAGAAATAAATAAAAAAGACGTGTAGGTAGTTAGGTTTATTATATATTGTCACGGATATTAGCATCCCTAAGCTATACCATCACTAAGGCGATGCTAAGCGATGTTA
Organism: Eurosta solidaginis; assembly: GCF_040869045.1. Lineage (NCBI taxonomy): Eukaryota > Metazoa > Arthropoda > Insecta > Diptera > Tephritidae > Eurosta > Eurosta solidaginis. The sequence continues at coordinate 29,767,970 of NC_090319.1, forward strand.
ACGTCAATAATCAAATCATGTATACACATATATAAGGCAGCCGAGAGATGTCGCACACAGATGCATTTACTTATACGCCATGTGTGTGCGAGAGACTGTAAACTACAAACTCACATACATCTGAGAGACGCTGAAAAGTAGAAAATTGTAAACAAGTAGAAACTATATGAGAACTATAAACACTCGAAATAGTTGGTAAGTTCTGGAAATAGAAGAGCCTAGATGTATGCAGCGTAAACTATAAAAGCGGCACAAGCGAGTAAAATGTAATTCAGTTTGATTTGAGTTGTCAAGCAGTTGCGATTAAGACGATATCTAGCGAGCAATAGCAGTATTATTTTGAATAGTAGAGTTTCATTGAGCTATCAATCAGTGTGGTTATTAAGCAAGCTATTCGTTGCACAGTTTGAGTGTATTGTGAAGTACTTTAATAAAGGCCATTTTGCATTATTACAAATTGGAGTTATTTATTCAACAGTTTAGTGATTCGAACTTAGCAGAGGATTGCAAATAAGAGGATTTGCAGCAAATTCGTTACAATATTTAATACCTGTAATCATAGGAAGCGTTTCCGTGCCTTTTTTTCAGGGAAACATTTTTTATATCGTCAGTATTAATATCACGTACAATGTCACGCTCCATGCTTATAATAGTTAAATGATTTAATATTTTTTAAGTCATCGATACCCCCAAGGAATCATTGACTAGATTTAATTTGGAAAAAGACCCAGTACAGTTAATTATCAATAAAGTTAAATAAATTTTTAAAACCATTTCAGTATTCGAGGAAATTTCTCGGATTTACTTTTCAATTATCAAGGAGTACATCGCTTGTTCTATGCTGATCCCAGCTTCAGGCTCGAATTCAAGCAATTCGGAACAAAATTTTTGGAACAAAATAAATTCCATATCTAAATTAGTCAAGATCGTTCTTTTAAATATTAAGTAACTTTTTAGCACTCTCTGCTAATTCACATGGAGTTGAATAATTAAGTTTTTGAAATTCATATTTAATTATGTATGACATATTTAATTTAATTACTTTTATAGGATGAAAAAAAGGACCTATATTTATGATTTTATACTGGCAATGGCAGATTATTAGGGGGTAACATGATGGTGCTATAGGTTCGAGACCCACCGTCTGCAGGGGGCCACCTGTGACCTGGCACTCTCTAAATTGTACTTTGTTAAATCACGAACAGGCGACGGAGAAATACTATACAATTATAAAAAAAAATACTTTGTTATACCATACGTGAGTGAGAGAGAGAAGTATTATGTTTTGTTTTGTTATAATATTTAAATATTTCTCCATCTTTTATTTGTTGAATTATAGTTTTTTTTTATTATAAATTGATAGTATTTCAGATTTCTCCCCTGCCAGTTACAGGTTTAAGGGTAAGAGTTAGAATTTATTTATTATAATTTATTACTATTTCTCCCCCGCCTGGCAGGGCCCCTTCTGAATTTCAGTCTATGAGCTCACGCAGTTTTAATCCGCCACTGTTCTGGGGGGCCCCTAACTCGTGGCGGCCCCTGGGCACGTGCCCCAAGTGCCCTTATGTAAATCCGCCGCTGTTCAAAACAACCCTTTGCTAAGTTATAGCTTATTATTCTAGTCTACGACCCTTTTAAACTTGTTTTATATCTAAGTTGCCGTGATCTTTAACAGATCGCGTCCAGTTTTACTAGAAATATTTTCTGCTATAAGGAAAAGTTCATTACGATCCGTTTTTTTTCTTCGAGTTATGGCTCCCGAAACAAAGAAAATTGCTTAGTCATAAAAGTAGCGGTGCCACACCCATTTTCAAAAATTTTAGTGTTTTCCAATTTAATGTTATAATTCAACTTAGAAAGTAAAATTCTATTTACACAAAGCTCTTTTTCGCTTAGATATAGCTTACTATTTTCGTCTACGGCCCTTTTAGAAACCTTTTATATAAAAGTGGGCGTGGTCTATAACCGATCTCGTCCATTTTTTCTAGAAATATTTTCTCATATAGGGAAAATTTGTGCACCCAATTTTATTACGATCCGTTACTTTTTCTTCGAGTTATGGCTCCAGAAACATAGAAAATTGCTTAGCCGTGAAATGCACGGTGCCACCCCCATTTTTTAAAACGTGCAGTTTTTCCTATTTGTTGTTATAAATCCACTTGGAAAATGAAACACCATTGATATAAATCTCTCTTTTGCAAATATTTAGCTTATTTTATTCGTCCACGACCCTTTTAAAAATCCTTTATATAAAAGTGGGCGTGGTCCTTAACCAATTTCGTTATTATTTTTTTAAATCATTCCTTATAGTAAAGGCAACCTCTCTGCTTTGTTTACTATACGTTTAACGATTTTTGATTTATGATTAATAATATTTTTAAAATTGATTTCATCACAAGTGGGCTGTGCCACGCCCGTTTAAATTTTTTTTTTTCACACTTTTATCAACAGTCTCAATATCAGTACACACGTAAAATTTCAAAATTCTAGGTGTATTATTTACATATGGATGTCTACATCTATCTCGATTCCTTTATACCTGTACAACCAACCGTTATCCAATCAAAGTTAATATACTCTGTGTGCAAAGCACGCAGAGCTTCTCTTCCAATTTTTGTCGTGCTCCCTTCAATTTTTCCTACAAATAGGCGGGACGGGACCTACAAGTTTTTATGCTCACTCCAAACGGTATCTGCAACGCAGATGAGTTTTTACTGAAAGCTTTTCATGGCAGAGATATTCTTCTAATTGAAAAAACTTGTTTATAAAATTTTGATTTTGCTTGAGCTTGCAAATAGCTTGACAATGTTTGTACGCAGACAAAATACAAACATGCGAAAGAAGAAACAACTTTCGAAAGTCTTAATAAACTTGGATGTATGGTCGGTTTTAAGGACATCATATGGTCTCAAATCAATGATAGTATTCTTGATGAACTAAACCTTACAACTTAATTTTTTTTTTCTTTACTTGGAACTTCTTGTGCTATGAGAGAAATCACATATTTAGCTAACACAAAGAACGAAATTATTCACCTTAAAATCGTACACTCTAATGTTCATTCATACATTAGCAGTTTCGTTTACAGAATACACGTATGTATACAGTACATATATAATTAAATATATTTTGAGATGTGTGCCAAAAATGCTGATATTTGCGTGTTCAGATGCATATAGCACAAGTGGTGCACCCAAGATTTCCAGTGATCGTCGCAAAACTATGCAGCATTCATTAGTTTATGAAATAATGAAAAGAGTTTTCAAGAGCAGGGAAGTGCGCGGTTGAAAGTTTGATGCTATGCCAGACATTATTTTGTGCTACATGCATATATGATCCATCTTAGGTTGAACTGGCCGGCCAATAAATATCTCTCATAGATTGATCTATCTTGATTAGATAAAAAATTTAGTTAGCTTTCTTTCAATTTTAAACAAGCCTATATTGGATTTTTTTTAAACATTTTGGTTTTGTTTAAATAACAGAAGTGTTTTTTTTTTTTTTTGTTTTTTTACTACCAGAAGTGTATACAAGTTTTTATTATTAAATTTTTCGTCTTAGATCCAGTAAGGAGCATGTCATTATTCTGTATTACAAAATTCTGGTTGACAAAATTCTGCAAATTGCAAAAAATTCTGTTTTTTTTAAATTATGCTTTTTAAAATTCGGCTTTTTAAATTCTGCTTTCTAAAATTCTGTTTTTTCAAAATTCTGCATGTTTAATTCTGGAAGTAAAATTCCGGAATCATGGCATGGCGTAGCCGGTGTTGGATCGGCTAAGGGTTATTTTGAAAAAGTGCGGCCGAAAGGCCGCCTACTCAGAAGGGTATACTAACTTTGATTGGATTATTATACCACACACCCGGTTGGCATGGCGTAGCCCAGGGTTATTTTTTATAAGCGCGGCCGAAGGCCGCCTATGCAGAAAGGTGTTCTACGCAGAATTACTGTGCATGTCGCACTTTTTCAAAATAACCTCTTTAACATTGTTAACATTATATTTTAATACAGAATTTTGAACGCAGAATTTTAGAAAGCAGAATTTTAAAAAAGCAGAATTTTGTTTTAGAATTTTGTACATACAGAATTTCGACACCAATCCATCAAGTAGTGTTTCTAAATTTATATTTAAGGTTTTCAAAAGTGTTATAGAACCATTTTTTACATTTGTTTGTTTTTTTTTTTACCAGAAACGTTTAAAATTAATTAATTTAAAATTTTTTTTATTATTTTGCATTTTGTTTTAAAACAACAAGTGTCCACAGACCTGTACGCTTTAAGAATTTTTAAACCTTTTTCTTTTTAAGCCAGTATATCCAGAATTTCTTCTCTTCTATTGCTTTGAACGACATTCGTTCATTTTTTGACAAAAACTTTACACTTGCAATATTAGCTCCGTTGGTGCTGTGCATCACTGATAAAAAAGTAATAACGTAAGTGTGGAAAAAGGTGTGAAATGCAAGTTTTGTTACCTGGATACGAAAGCTGTTAAGTTTATTTAAGTGCATAACAACACAAAAACTATGATCAAGTAAAAAGTTCTGGTTTTTGTTGAATCGTTTTGCAATAAAATCGAGTGGCTTTAAAGAATTTGTTTTTTAAATTTTCGTATCCAACTCGACCATAGCACTATTAAGATGGAATAGCAATTTAATGTAGTCGTAAATAAAATTCTAAAATAACGAGAAACAATCGATAACTTTCCGATAAAAAATCCATAATTTTTTGATATCATATTGATAACTTTCCGATAAGTAATTGATAAATTTTCGATATTGAATAAATAACTTTTTTATAACTTTTTAATCATATATCGATGACATTTAGACGGAAAATCGATGACTCTCCGGCAGAAAGTCGATAAATTTGTAATAATCAATCGATAATTTTGTGATAAAGAAACGATAATTGTTTTTGTTTTAATCGGCCTATTGATAAATGATTCTAGGTTCGATTCGAGCTCAAGGTCAGAATAATAATTTTTTTTTTTCTAATGATAATTATTGTTATTTTTTAATTTTTCTAAATTTGAAAAACTGTATTTTTGTTTTTGGAATAGTAAGTAGAAAATTTTTCAGACAATCTACCATAGCTGCGCAGATAGATCCATTAGCACCCTTCGAAATAGATCTATCTGCGCAGCTATGGCAGGTGGTCTGAAAAATTTTCTACTTACTATTCCAAAAACAAAAATACAATTTTTCAATTTAGAAAAATTAAAAAATAACAACAATTATCATTAGAAAAAAAAATATATTGTTCTGGCCTTGAGCTCGAATCGAACCAAGAAACGATAACTTTTCGATAACAAATCGACGGGATGCCGGGAAAGAGTTGTAACACCCTGATAACAAATCGAAAACTTATTAATATTTCCAGAATTATTCGACTACATTTCGATACATTTTCTATAAAAAACCAATCATTTTTTGATAACGAACTGATAATTTGTTGATAACAAAAGGTTAGCTCATCGATAACCTTTGTTTATAGATAGAAACTTTATAGTACTGCTGTATAAAATCTATAACTTGTCTACAACGTCGTCGACAACATACTTATAACGCACTAAAACTCATCGATAAGTCATCGATACATAATGGAAAATAAGCTTTTAAGCCTTCGATAGCAAAACAGATAACTTGGCGGTTGTTGTTGTTGTTGTTGTTGTAGCGATAAGGTTGCTCCCCGAAGGCTTTGGGGAGAGTTATCGATGTAATGTGCCTTTGCCGGATACAGATCTGGTACCATCCGGTACCACAGCACCATTAAGGTGCTAGCCCGACCATCTCGGGAACGATTTATGTGGCCACATTAATCCTTTAGGCCATTCCCTCCCTCCCCACCCCCAAGTTCCATGAGGAACTTGGGGTCGCCAGAGCCTCCTCTGTTAGTGAAATAGGATTCGCCGCGGATAGGTGAGGTTGACGATTGGGTTTGGAGAAGCTATATATTGCGCTGGCAACCTGAAGGGTTGCGCTACACAGCCCTTTGAATCTGGTATTTAAGTCGCCTCTTACGACAGGCGGTAATATTCTGACCCCCTAATCCGCTGGGGTATAACTTGTCGGTAACAAACCGCTTTTCTCATATAACGTACTTTGTTCCCACAATACGCTACAGTATAATGTCTAAACTTAGGCCGAAGTTCTTTCTCCCCTAAGACTTAAATGTCACCCTAATATTGTAAGTATACAGATAAAAGCATTAACAGCAAATGCTAGGGATTCCAGGCAGTGACAACAATTGTTTGCACTTTCTTATGCTTAAAAGTGATATACACACATACATGCATATATCATACCAAGTAACAAAATTTCCCTTTTTTTAAAGTAAATATTTAAATGAATGCTATAAAATGTATCGACACTGTTTCCCCAACAAAAACTGAAAAGAAGAAGTAGAAAAACACATTAAGTGTTTATAAGTTAAATAATCGTAGCTTTGCTAAACACTTGGAATACATTAAGGCGTTTCAGGGAGAAGGGGGTGCTTTCTGTAACAATTCGCCCTTAGAAAGGAGTTTTTCAAATTCTATGCTATGCAAAACTTGTCCTAACAGATATTGAAATTATAGGCTTTCTGTATGTTTGCATATCGATACGAACATATAAAGCAGTGAAAAAGAAAATAGTTTTATTAAATTTAATTTAAGAAAAATATTCAATAAAATTTTGTAACACAAAATTGTATTCGAAAAAAATTCAAAATTCCTGAGAATTTAACAAAAGTTTACAACGTTTTGTTAAGAGCTTTCTGAATTTTGTTAGTATGCAGTTTTGTAGTTCAATAAATTTTAGTCTGACAAAGTACAAGGTTAGGTTGGGTTGAGCAGGCGGTTCCATTACGACTTCACATAGGGTGAACGAGTTGGTAGTGTTGCCAGTAGTTCGTTTAACGACAAATCTAAAAAACTATATCAAAAATCAATACGTATGTTATGAAATAACTCAGTTCTCTTGGCAAAGGCTAGAAGTTTTCTAGGAGTAATTCCACGTAACGATAGTTTACTCCTCAAACCGCACTTCCCACATCTGCTATCTCTGAGCAAGCTTCAATGCCAGCTGAAGGGTGGTACTCCTACATCAGCGACTTATCAAAATAGTTAATCCAGTGTCCTTCTACCATGAAATAAGACCACCTGTCTGTGATTCATTTTTGTGTAGTTTATTTGATTGTATGGAAACTAGAAATTCCTCTGAATTTCAAGCATGATGTAATTATTTTCTCTTTTTCTACCGAAATAGATTTGATAGTTGTTGAGAGCCATATAGAGCCAACAGAGCCAACGCATGGGTATCTTTGCTTTCAAGAATTTATTGCGGAAACCAGTGAGCTACCGTTGCAATTTATCTTATCTTATTACTGCCCCCGCTTCGCGTTGTGAGTGAGGTTAAGCGACGATTTGTGTTAACTTTTTATAACGGCAGCTTCCGGCTGAGATGATATGCTTATAATAATGGTTTAAACATACACAAACTTTATGGGGAACGGTTGCAACAGCGTTAATCATGTCTCATTTGCCTATGCAAGATGACTGTCGGTGACTGTCTTTAAAATTTCGGAAACGCTACGATTTCTTTCGATAGTCGTGAAAGAACTAGAATATAAAAGCCCTCTCTTTGCAACACTTTTCAGATGACTATAAAAACAAAAGGTATAAAACAACAAGAAAGGCAACTAAAAACTACAAGAGAGATGTGCCAATATCGGGCATAATAATAATCTGCAATAGAAACAGATCTAACGCCGATGATGATGACATCTGGATAGAGAAGTCCGTCTTCCGCAGGAATCTTTTGCCTGACGTTGTGGAATCTGTGTTATGCAACAACCTTGTGAGAACTACTTAACTAAAGTAGTCAAGTACCAACATTTAACTGTAAGGCTAAGGGCGTCGTCAAAAACATAACGCCAGAGTCTAAGTAAGACTGTGAATAGAAAAGGAAAGTGTGGAAGCTTACACAAGTTTCAATAGCCACTATAGGGATTTATGTATATTAAGGAAGATTAAACACGGCTACGCTATATTTACTTACGTAGAGAAAACGAAAATAAATATTTCACAAAGACACTTGAGCGAAGTTGACAGATAAAATGCTCAGGTTTCTTGGATGTCCCTCAGAAGATCACATGCAACTATTTAACAAAACTGCGTTTATCGTCATGTCGTATCGGGCCGTCAATAAAAAAGCAGACCATTTTTCGCAATAATTAATTTAAAAATTTGATGGAAAGGAAAACTTCTTCTAACAGATTAAAAATTTCACCGAAATAGTTGTGGTTCTTCCCATGATAAAAATTTTTTGTATCAAAGGAAGTTGAATTATGCAACCAAAACATTTGATCCACGGAAATAAGAATAAACAAACAAGAACAAACAAAAAAATTCGTATCGCCAAAAGAAAGATGCCTGAGGAAGAGTTGCTCCCCTACCGAGTTAGGAATATAAGATGAAGACCTATCTCCCTTTGGTCATGGTCCCGTGCCTGAGTTTCGAAAGAGATATTGGGCCGCAATTGAGCCTGAGGGTTAGTGTCGGGGGCAGGAACGTTAGAACATGCTATACACGTATATACAGATGGTTCCAAAGTAATGGTAGGGGTTGGGTCTGCTGTTGACTGTGTCGACCTAGAAAGAAGTAGATCATACAGGCTGCCAGATTACTGGAGCACAGAAATTCTGGAGGAAGGGTAGCTGCAGTCGCGTCAATTTATATATTGATAGTCAGGCTGCGATTAAGGCAATAACAGTACTTCAGTACTTCATCAAGAAGTGTTCTGGAATGCAAAGAAGTATTGGAAAAATTGCGCTCAGGCCGGACCATACATCTTTACTGGGTTCTCGGTCATAAAGGGATAGAAGGCAACGAAAAGGCCGATGAGTTGGCAAAGGAGGATGCAACTCTCGCTGAGTCGACGATAGACGTCCAATCCGTTTGGGAGAAATCAAAAGGACACAGGAGTTGTATATGATCCATCTAGCAGGAAAGATGTGGACAAAAGCGCGGGGCTACAAAATTTCTAAGATAATGTGCAAAGCCTACGATATTAGACTCACAAAATGGCACATATCTCTAAAGAGAGAAGACCCAAGACTCACGATGGGCATACTGGCTGGACACAGCTTTCTGACATCACATCCCTATACGTTAGGCCTAGTCAGTAACAAGAAGTGTAGTTAGTGTGAGCTGCAGGAAGAAATGGTTAATCACGTTCTGTGTTCATGTCGTCGCTCGCCAGGTCAAGGCTCCTGCTATTAGGGGCGGCAGAGTTGCCAGATGTTGAGGCAGCAATTAAGCCGGCTCCTAGAAAACTGCTAGTATTTGCCAAGAGGACGGAGTTATTCTATAACGTATGTCCTGGCACCTGATTGGGATTCTTCCATTTGGTAGTCAAACAAATTCTGGTAACACTATGGACACATTCAGTCTATATGAGGTCTATAATGACTGGCCAGTTCAACTTAACTTATCTCCCTTTGAAAGACTGACGAAGCTTAGTACGCAGCGGCCATAAACTTGTAGTCGTGTAAGAGCGAACAGTTTTTTAAAGTGTCGATTGTGTTAGCGAAGTTTGTGTTTAAGATTTATGTTTTCTTTAGAGTGATTTTTTGCAACCTGATTACAAACAAATAAGGTTGCTATGTACATAGTTTACGTGGCATGGCACCTAACCAAAAACTCTTACAGATAAGTGTAAATACTCGAAACACTGGCGTACTTTTAAGCAATATGAACTAAACCGTACAAGAAGTAGTATAAAATGCAATGACGACAGAGCAACGATTGCACCTAAATCCTGCGAACGCATTTTCCTTCTATCACATAGATATTACGTAGCAGGACGTTGTAACGAAGTGTAAAGAAGTTTTGCTATTGCTCTGTGTATACCCTGCAGGGAAAAGGGGAGTCAATTTCACACTGAATATTTAATTACTGCCTCCGAACTGCTGCCAATCGGATGCAAAGCAGGACACATGGCAGCCAAACTTGTACCAAAAGGGCTTTTGTTTAATGATGTATATTGGAACCATTTTCCGTCATCCCTTGTCAAATTTGGTTTCGAGACCAACCGGTTTCGGTGTTGTGCCATCATCAGTGTCGATTTTCGTTCTGATCTCTTGTTGTCGTTTGTCTTGTACATATAATTCGTAGGTACTTGAGCTGGTATTGTCAAAATTGATGTTTGTGTATATTCAGTTATATGTATGTGCTATGTGTTCATTCAGACCAAGGGTGGTTTGTTCTGATCGATTTGTGTGGCTGACTGAGACAGGTAAAAGTCAGTAATTCTAGCTGTTTAACCTTCTTTGAGGTTTGTTGCTTTGGTGCGTTTATTGTTTTGTGTTTATTGTTGTTGTGTGTTCGTCTGTTTTACCTGTGTGATTACTTTGTTTCTTGTAAACAAGTTTTAAAGGCTCGAATATTGTGTCAGAGATTGTGTTTATCTGTTCGTTTCTACCATCGAATGTTTTCTTTTTGTAGACTTCCATGTTTTCGAGTACGTTGAGACGTCGGCCTTTTGCTTGCATGTGAAGAACCTTTCTTGATGTTTGTTTGGGAACATTCATTTCCGACCATGTGATTCGCGAAGTTGGACTCTGGTATAATGTTTGGATTCCGTGTTTTTTGTTTTAATCTCGTTCGTATTTGCCATCCTGTTTGTCTTATGAAACAATGTTTTGGTTCTTTGGTTTAAGTTATATAATTTTAAATTTATTAGTTTGGTAGTATCGGTAATACAATTTAAATGCCAATTAAAGGCTAGTCAGTAGAACTAGTGCTGTCCCTTAATGTGATAGTTCTGCGCTAATTCGAAGCTTGTGCGTTCCGTCGCAGCGTATGTTCTTATTTAACTTTTGCTATAACTTAAACGCCCCTTTTTAATGGTGCAGCGGTGTTACAGTAAAAGGTTGTCGTGGCACTACTTGAGGTGTAAAGTATTGTGACAACTATTAGGTGCTACTGCAGCAAAAAAAAGTGGAAAGACAATAACCAAAAGTACGTTAAGTGATGCGGTTACACTGGCAAAAATAATTTGAATTTGAATGGGGTTTTGTGAATTGCTAAAGTTTCTTGTCAAGGCAAAGTAATAAACATTTCTAATTGAAGACTCTAGAGAGAATAATAAGCTACTTTTTCACTACTGCTATTGATAGAAACCTCATATCTGTCTATCAGCAAGCACACACTAGGGTTAAGTCTACGTTAACGTAACAACCTAGTCTCTACTTTTGAAATATCTTGATTTAAAAAGGATTAATGTCTTGTTGGCTTTCTAGGTAATGAAAAAGCATTCAACAATAAAAGTTCAGATGCCCTTTACACTCCCCCATTTAATCTGGAAGCAAATAGGGCCTAGTAGAGAAGAAAGTATTTCCTTCACTGGGGTCGGTTGATATAATATGCTTTGTCGCAAGGCGCACAACTCAGTATGGTTTTCTCTCTCCCGGCTTCTAAAAAACTCAACGGTAAACTCATTATTAAGAAATACAAAGTGGGTATGCGTTCAAGTTCTTCTAAATTTTCTGCAACCAGATGCAGGTAGCGCTGCGATTTGGGCTCATCGTCAATTCCAATAAAGTTGAGTTTGTCGTATATATTAAACGATACTAATCATAAACTAACCAGAACTAAATGGTGTGCGTCTATACCTGGCAGAAAAGGTTGAATGCTTAAGCGTATTACTGGGAGCCAGAGGTATGGTGCTCTATACAACGTCTAGCGAAGCTTTCTGCATTTATGAGATTCGTACCATTGGAACAATAACACCATAGGACACTTTAGCATACTAAACAAATACAGTTGTTTTCTTTGTGGCACGGATCCCTGTACGCCTAAAACAATTGCAGAAAGCAACTTTATTATTAGCATCCTCATTATAAATGATTGGTGGAGTCCGATAGGTGTCTTGATTTTGATGACTGCTTTTCCATATATACCGACAATTCGAACTTAAACGGCAGAGCTGGCGGTGGAGTCTATTCAACGGAACAAGACTATCATGTTAGTTCGGAATATAGCCGAATAGCACGAGCGAAACCACCGCGAACTAAATTACCACTTCACAAGGATTTTGAGCGGGCACGGCGGCATCAAGGAATATCTACGTAATCGTGGGATAGAGGAGTGTCCTTTCTGCCCACACTGGCCCTCAGAATTGGAAAGCGCAGAACAAGTAATGTTTCACTGCCCTCGTTTTCACGGCGAAGTACACACAATTTTTGGAGAGGAGCCTTCCATTAGAAATTTACTTCCCCGAATGTGCAGACAAATATATTGTTGGACTGCTGTGAGCAAGATGGTCTCCGTAGTTATGACGAAATTGATGCATGCTGAAGTGGAGCGCAGAGAAATGCGCATACGAAGTAGTGGCGACTAAATCGCCTTTCCCCCCCCCCCCCCCCCTCCCCCCCCCCCCCCCCCCCCCCCGTGACGTTATGCCTAATAGCGGTCCCACGGGGTGCGGACACATGAACAGGATTAGGCTGATTTCATTGGGCTACTTGAGGATGCGCTACCCCAACGCCCAATAAAAAAAGAACATCAACTCTCATGCATACTATCCAATCACTACAGTTTCTTCCAGGTAGAAGTATCATCCGTCATAGAAGCCGCATTTGGGATAGCTACACGCAATATCGGCAATAAAATTTTTATTTTTAGCGACAATCATGCTGCTTTCGAATCTCTTGGCCTCAACTTGTTCGATAAAAGATATGTATTGTACAAACTTTAGCATTTTAGTTCTCTGTTTAAAAAGCGTTCTAGAAACTTTGTCAAATGCAAAGTTTATAAATGTTATTCACTTACAATATTTATTGCCTAAAAGTATGCAATTTTTATTTATAAAGACAAACAATTCAAAACTATAAAAGTAAAAGTAAATTTTTGCAACTGTGCTCTAAAATCCACCAAAAAGGAGACCAAAAAAAAAAAAAATTTACTCGTCGTCGACCCTGACCACACTAATGAAATTGTGATGTATTTTAATTGCGAGCATACTTTTTGGGGTGAACTTATTTATGCGGTTTGTGTCTACTCTCATCCATTCGTTTATTTAATGTAATAGCACACAATCAAAACACATTTTGTAAAGTGGCGTTCTTATAAAAAAACTGAAAACAATAGAAATTTGAGTGCAATGCAACAGCATGAATCATCTAAAAGGCTAGAATTTTTGAACGACTTAGCAATAACCGCACAAACTAAATCGCACATTTTTTTCATCACTCAACGCATAACTGAGAGAGGTTACCACTATCTATCTATCTTTTCAGTTTTCTATTCTTATTGTTTTTTTTGTTGAACAGTAAAAAGGAAAAGTTTTTGTGGCACATTTTTCGGCGGATTTGAAAGTTTTTTTTTTTTTTTTGTTTTTTTTTGTTTTTTTTTGTTTTGCTGTTTCAAGGCTGCACTTTGTTTTTCATTTTCTTACTTGTTGTTTCTTCTAGACACATCTTACAAAAAGTACCATTTTTGTTCATTGTTTAACATGGTATATAAGTATACGAGTCACTCTAGCTCAACTTCGTTCTGGATACTGCAACAGTTTAAACTCTTACCTATCCAGAATCAACCCCGACATACAAAATGTATGCCCCGCTTGCAATGTGTCCCCACATGACACCAACCATCTCTTTAATTGTAATGTGGAACCAACGCCTCTAACACCCCTTCGTTATGGTCCACCCCTGTTCAAACAGCAAGCTTCCTTGGACTCCCGTTAGAGGATATTGATGACAATTTGTGATCGGTCGCAGCTGTTAGGTGGGGCGAAGCACTGCTACAACAACAACAACAACAGTAGATATTAACATGGGATAAGGGGCAATTAAGAATGTCGCATTGTTCTTAAGACTCAGTACCTTTTGTTTCTTAAAGCGTTTTTTATACCCAGCTGTAGTATTACTTTGACTAGATAACGGTTGGTTGTACAGGTATAAAGGTAGTAGGTCAAAAGTTGATAACTAAAGCGGTATTTCTAAACTTTCGGCTATTCCCAAAAATTTTGAACAGATTGTTACCAGTCAACTTCAATATCAGTGCTCTTCCCTTTTATCTCAATGCCAACACGGCTTTATTCGTCAAAGGTCAACCACTACAAATTGCTGGTATTTACCTCTTTAGTTATGGAAAGATTGTTAGCGAACAAGCAAACGGATCTCATCTATACTGATTCCAGCATAGCATTCGATACCGTCAACCATGAGTTACTTATTCATAAGCTTGATTTACTGGGCTTTCCGTTTGAACTATTAATGTGGCTGAAAAGCTATCTTTCTAACCGGACCCAAAAAGTGCTATTCAAGTGCAATCTCTCGGAATCGTTTGGATTTTCCTCTGGTGTACCACAGGGAAGTCATCTAGGCCATTTGCTCTTTACCCTATTAATAAACGACTTGCCACAGATAATATTACATTCCCATATTATAAGGTATACGGATGATGTAAAATTTTACTACGCTTATTGTCCTACCGATTTGAGTTCCTTGGATCATATTCAGGTCGGCTTAGACGCGTTCCATTGTTCCTGCACAACAAATTTACTTGCTTTAAATTGCTCTTTGAAATCGTATGTAATAGATGGCACCCCTTTGGAGCGTATATCTATTGCAAATGATCTAGGTGTTCTTTTTGATCCGAAACTGAGTTTCAACATGCATATTTCATCTATTGCCAACAAAGCGTTGGGTGTACTTGGGTTCGTTAAAAGATGGGCTAAAGAGTTCGATGATCCGAACCTCACTAAGATACTTTACACATCGCTGGTCCGTCCAATACTCGAGTATTGCTCATGCGTTTGGTGCCCTGTTTCTCAAAATCATATAAAGCGTCTTGAGTCAGTTCGAAAGCAATTTTTGATATTCGCATTACGTGGCCTTAACTAACACTCAAGTCTTCACCTTCCACCAAACAGAAATAGACTTCTTCTTATTAGCTTACCCACTCTGGAAAATCGGAGAATATTACTGGGGGGTATTGTTCATCCAAAAGCTCATTATTGGATAAATTGATTTGTGGGCTTCTTTGTCGGCAGAATTATTCCAACAAATGATGGTTTCTAATGAAACGCTTTATCGCTGCCGAATCAAGGAAACACACTGTATAACTTTATATAAATATTTCTTGATTTTATTCGCGGATGAACCACAGTGTTTGCGATTTAGTTTTTACAAATTTATGATGAATGCGTGCGCTTGTCACGGCCGCTCGAACAAAGAACAAAGTAAGAAAGAGTATAAAACTCATTTTGACATTTATCATTGAATGACATGTGAATCGTGTCGCGAAGTAAAATGACTCTCATTGACTATTGTAAAAAAGCTAGTTAGCAAACCGCCACATACTCCCCCACCAGTGATCCACCGAACACGTTGAAAAAGTTACAAAACGATTGGGTTTTCTAATCAGTCTTCCTGATCGTGTTCTAACTTCTGTGGGTACACAGTTAACGTTATTGGATTTTTTGGCATGTTCAAATTTTTGACTAAGAGGTTCATTGTTTTCTTTAACATTATTTTTTACAATAAAATTTTTGGTATTCGTTTCATTATTATCCTTATATGATACAGCTGCTTTTAAACGGTCACATGATACCGTTACCAATCTTCCATTTACCCGAATGTCGAAATTTTTTTCTTTTCGTTTAACAACTTCAAATGGGCCATCATATGGCTGTTTAAATGGTGCTCTAACGGAATCATCACGTAGGAATACATGTGTGCAATTCGAAAGTTCTTTTTGAATGAAACAATGGTTCACAGAGTGATTCGAAGTGACAATGGTTTTGATTTGGTTCATGACGTTTTTTAGATTTTTAACAAAATCTGTCGAGAGATCAGTAGTTTTGTCATCGAGAAAATCGCCCGGCAATCTTAAAGTTGTGCCGTATAACAATTCAGCTGGACAAGCTTGTAAATCATTTTTAATTGTCGTTCTTAATGCGAGCATGATTAAAGGTAACACGTCATACCAAGTTTCGTTATGATGACACATGATTGATGCCTTCAGAGTTCTATGGAAACGTTCAATCAAGCCGTTGGCTTGTGGATGATAGGGAGTGGTACGGATGTGTTTACAACCAAGAAGACGATTCAATTCTTTGAATACATTCGATTCGAATTGTCGACCTTGATCGGTTGTGACATATAATGGTACGCCATAGTGTGAAATCCATCCACGAATGAGTGCATTGGCTACCGTTTCAGCTGTCATGTTTTCGATGGGGATTGTAACTGGCCAGCGTGAGAAACGATCAATGCATGTTAAGCAATAACGGAATCCCTTGGATAACGGCAAAGGTCCAATGATATCAATATTTATGTGTTTGAAACGACCGTCAGGTGCATTGAAATTAGCTAAAGCAGTTTTGTTATGTTTGTGGACTTTGCTTTTTTGGCAATTAACACATTCACTTGACCATTTAGAGACATCCGATTTGATGTTTGGCCATACATAACGTTCGGTTAATAAATTGACAGAAGCCCTTTTACCAGGATGCGAGATGTTGTGCACCAGATTGAAAATTCTCTTTCGCATGTTACCGACGATAAAGGGTCTGATTTGCTTAGAAGATGTGTCGCAATAAACGTGCAGATTAGAACCAGGAAGATAAATTTTGTTCAAATTTAAAGAACATGGGATTTTTCCTTCCAGAATGTCATTTAGTTCGTTGTCGTTTATTTGAGAATTTGCTAGAAGTTCTAAGCTGATATCGTTAACTTTGATTTCTTCAATGCGCGACAATAAGTCTGCAACAACGTTATCTTTGCCGGAAATGTGACGAATGTCCGTTGTGAATTGACCAATGAAATCAAGTTGACGTTCTTGTCTGGGTGAAGCTTTGTCGGGATTTTGTCGAAAGGCAAATGTTAATGGTTTATGGTCAGTATACACAATGCAATTGCGTCCGTCGATCATAAATTTGTTGTGTTTGATTGCCTGAAAGATTGCCAAAAGTTCACGATCATAGGTGCTATAACGCTTTTGGGTATCGGTTAATCGTTTGGAATAGAAACTTAATGGTTGAAGTTGACCATTGTTGATTTGGTGAAGGGCTGCCCCTATTGCGTGATTACTAGCATCCACGTGTAATGCCAAAGTTGTATTGGGAATTGGGTGAGCTAACAGGACAGCGTTGGCGATATCAGCTTTACATTTTTCAAATGCTAAAGATGCATCGTCGTTCCAAGCAATTTGCGAATTATCTTTTTTTTTGTTGCCTTTTATTAGCAGCTGAAGTTTGCCTTGGATTTGAGCAGCATTCGGTAGAAAGCGACGATATGAGTTAAGGATTGCCAAAAAACTACGGAGTTCGTGTGCTTTTTCAGGTTTCTTGAAATTTTTAATGACATCAACTTTTTCAGTTTTTGGTAAAATGCCATCTTTTGTGACGATGTGACTGAGAAAAGTGATTTTTTGTTGTCCAAATTCGCATTTGGCAAGGTTGATTTTAATGTTTTTTTCTTTAAGACGTTGTAAGACAATTTTCAAATGTTTTCGATGTTCGCTCATGTCATTTGAAGCTATGCAAATGTCATCGATGTAGACAACGACGAAATCAAGATCGTGAAAAATACTGTTCATGAAACGTTGAAAAGTTTGAGATGCGTTTCTGAGACCAAAAGTCATCACATTGAATTCAAATAAGCCGAAGGGTGTAATGATTGCAGTTTTCTCTTTGTCTTCTTCTGCTATTGGGATTTGATTGTATGCGCTAACGAGATCGATTTTTGAAAAAATTTGTTTGTTTGCAAATATGTGTGTTACATCTTGGATGTGAGGTAAGGGATATCGATCAGGAATTGTAACGGCATTTAAAGCACGATAATCCCCGCAAAAACGCCATGTGCCGCCTTTTTTGGGTACTATGTGCAATGGGCTTGCCCAAGGACTTTTACTTGGTTGACAAATTCCCGCTTTTAGCATTGCTTCGAACTCAACTTTAGCTAGTTTAAGTTTTTCAGGGTTTAAACGACGTGCTCGTGAAAAAGTGGGACGACCCGTTGTAATAATTTGATGTTTTACCGTACTAGGTTTCAAATTGTCACGTTTATTGAAGGTTGGAGGCAGAGTGAGATCTACAAATTCATTTATTATTTCGCTGAAATCAGATTTGCAATGAACCGAAGAGACTCTTTGATAATGTGTAAGATGAGAATTGCATTTAGTTCGTAAATTTGTATGAACATCGATCAATTGTTTATTTTTTATATCAACCAGCAATCCGTATTCATCAAGAAAATCAGCGCCAAGAATGGGTTTGGACACATTTGCTATCAAAAATGTCCAAATGAAATCACGTCTTAGTCCTAAATTGACATTGCAAGTAATGCTACCGAAAGTTTCTATGGGTGTGCCGTTTGCGGCGAAAAGTTTATAGGAATTTGGTTTATTTAATTTATTGAATAAATTTTTTGGCAAAATTGATAAGTCTGCGCCAGTGTCGACTAAAAATTTACGATGATTTGATTGATCAGTGACGAAGAGACGGCGAGTGAGATTTGATTCCACTTCGTGTACCGTCGGTGGCGAAGTGGTTTTTAGTTTTCGAATTATCGTTTGAACTGCCTTCAGGTTTTTTGAACCGGCAAGGTTGTTCACATTTGCGAGCAAGTGCCCCGAATTTGTAATGGTAACGGCAATATGGATGTTTTCTATTTGATTTAGATCGAGAACGTCTGTTACTGTTGTTGTTTCGGTTGGGACTTTTACTTCGACTTGCCCTAAAGTCATTAAACGATTTTGTGAGTTCATCAATTTGTGCTTTTAATTGTGACAAAGAAGGGTTTATTTCCGTTTTGATTTCGGAGATTTGTTTCGAAGAAGTTAATTCCACTACTTTATCGGCCAGAGTGGCGCATGTGTTCAAATTATCGTTAGAAATGGCTACAACCGCTCTCACATTTTCGGGCAGACGATCGATCCAAAGTGATTTTAATGCTTCATCACTCAAAGAACTTCGTGCTAAATCACGCATTTTACGCAATAAATGCGATGGTTTGTCATCACCGAGTTCGATTTCTGTTAACAAAACTTTTAATTTCTTTTGATCAGATGCTGTATATTCATTAATTAAACGCGCTTTTAATGTTTCATATTTTGTGCCGTCGTCCGGCGGATTACGAATCAAATCAGAAACCATTGACAAATATTGAGGATCGAGTGCAGCAATGACATGATTATATTTAGCGTTATCTCTAGTGATTCCACCGTTGGTAAATTGAGCTTCCATTTGAATAAAAAATAAATCCGGTTCATTTTTTACGAACGTCGGTGCCCTTATTGTAATTCTACTAATTTCAGGTAAAGGAAAATTGCTAGCGGTACTTACGTTTGATGCTGATTGTCCATTTGAATTGTTCGATTCGTCCATCTTGAATATCATCCGAAAGCTCTGGTTGAAATCGTCAAGATACTGGTTATCTTCCACTTCGGCTTCTGTTGGGCACGTTTCCCAAATCAATTTTTTGGATAATAATGTTTTTGTGTTGCAAACAATTTAATTTTGTTGCGCACAAGTGACGTAATGTGTGAATCAGCTGGTGAAATTTGTACGTTTTTAATTTTTTGACTTTTGCAAAAAAGACGATTTTGATTGCACTTTTCTGATTAAATTCACTTTTGGTTTTGTGAAAATATCGATGCTTTAATGTTTTTGGTAAGTTTATTCCATTCCCGAGTCGATAAACGATGAGGGCAATGCGAATATGTATTTGCACCTTGTTCACTGTATTGTATTTGTTATATGTCGGGGTCACCAATGTGGGCTTCTTTGTCGGCAGAATTATTCCAACAAATGATGGTTTCTAATGAAACGCTTTATCGCTGCCGAATCAAGGAAGCCCACATTGTATAACTTTATATAAATATTTCTTGATTTTATTCGCGGATGAACCACAGTGTTTGCGATTTAGTTTTTACAAATTTATGATGAATGCGTGCGCTTGTCACGGCCGCTCGAACAAAGAACAAAGTAAGAAAGAGTATAAAACTCATTTTGACATTTATCATTGAATGACATGTGAATCGTGTCGCGAAGTAAAATGACTCTCATTGACTATTGTAAAAAGGCTAGTTAGCAAACCGCCACAGATTCTACTGACCTTCTCAGCCGATTACTTTTGCAGTTATTCCTAGGATTTCCAGACACTACGTTCCTTTTTATTTACGCTTTATTTACCCCTTTGTCGTCGAAACTTTGCTAAAAATAATCCTCTGCTTATTTGGTGCTCGCACTACAATGACTTGTATAGCTGTATCAGTCTTGAATGTAATTTTGCCACTATACCTAATGCAATACTCGCCTAGCTAATTTAAGAGATACAAGCTTATTTATTTTTTAAAAGCTGGAATTATTATTTCTTCCCTAGAAAACAGGCACAATATCGTAAAAGGATGGATTGGATACACCGGTACTTCAACCAGTTCGCGCGTTCTCCCTACTGGGCACCAAGCTCCTTTATCAGCACCTCGCGTAAGCTCCTTCTGAGCTCCTCACCATGACCCGTCACTGGGGACACTTATATTAATCCTTAATAATATTACTTTCTGTATTATAGAAATTGTAATGCCTATAATTATATACAATTTACTTTAAATTTTTAGCAGTCGACCGCTTTGCTTTTGAGTCGACTATAATTTCAAATAAATAAATAAATAAAGGAATCGAGATAGATATAGACTTCCATATATCGAAATCAGCAGTATCGAAAAAAAAATTTGACTGAGCCATGTCCGTCCGCCCGTCTGTCCATCAACACGATAACTTCAGTACATATTGAGATATCTTCACCAAATTTGGTACACGAACTTATCTGTACCCAGAATAGATTGGTATTGAAAATGAGCGAAATCCGATGATAACTACGCCCACTTTTTATATATATAACATTTTGCAAAATACAAAAACCTGATTATTTATTAAATAATACACCTAGGATGTTGAAATTTGAAGCGTGGACTGATATTGTAACTCTTGATAAAAATTTTAATAATTTTTTTTAAAATGGACGTGACACCGCCCTCTTGTGATAAAATCAATTTTACAAATATTATTAACATAAATCAAAAATCATTAAACCTATCGTAACAACATTCGGCAGAGGGGTTGCCTTTTTCTACAAAGAATGCTTTGAAGAAAAATTAACGAAATCGGTTAAGGACCACGCCCACTTTTATATAAAATATTTTTAAAAGGGTCGTGGACGAATAAAATAAGCTATATCTTTGCAAAAAAGAGCTTTATATCATTGGTATTTCATTTCCCAAGTGGATTTATAACAATAAATAGGAAAAGCTTCAAATTTTAAAAATGGGCGTGGTATCGCCCCTTTATGACTAAGCAATTTTCTATGTTTCGAGAACCATAACTCGAAGAAAAATTAGTTCAGAATAGAACCATATGTATATGTATTATTGCCCAGCCTTGTAACACTATTAAACACACAGAACAAACAACAACAGCATATCAAGTGTACACCTGGGTATGTAATATTCTGTTTCAGCCGAACTTAGACTTCCTGACTTGTTTGTTATCAAGACGTATGAATTCACGCAAATTATTAAAGAGAAAATATTTTGTTAATTTGTTGTTAAAACTCAATAAGTTATCTTTTTTTATTTTTGAGCGATCGGTAGCACCAAATGGGAGCATTCAGAAAGACTAAGTCTTCTTATAAGGTCTAAAAGAGATACTCGACTTGAGCTGCTGAGAGGTAGCAGCTTGACGCACCAGAAGAATGGGAAGCGAGAGTGCGAAGTAGCCTGGCTTACAAGTTTGCGATGGGCGGGGAACTGAGGACGGACCATGTCGAATATTGCACCTATAGTGTTACGATTGGTAGTCAGCAAAATATTGGGCCAACGAGTTGTGGAATAGTCGTACAACTAACTGGACCAAGAGTGTTCGAGCGAATAGTTCTCCGCAAAATATAGTTATTATATGATGCCGACGGCAAGTATCGAAAGAGGTACAATGATGAGTTATATGAGCTTTACGCAGATATCACGATAGTGCAGCAAATAAAAACACAAAGGTTTCGCTTGCTAAGTCATGTTAAGCGAGTGGACGAAGACGCTCTGGTCAGAAGTGTAATTCAGTCGACACCGCAGTTTGGAAGCAGAGGGGACATCGGCTGAGTTGGGAGAGGCAGGTGGAGGAAGATTTGAGTTCCCTTGGTGCTCCCAATTGGTGTCACTTATCGCGAAACAGGAAAAGCTGACCTGACTTTTTACAAAACCGACAAAATCGCTTAGGTGGTTAAGCAGCAATAAATGATGATGATGATGATGGTGCAGCTTTGAAGCCCAATTTCGTTTTCTCTGCTGCATGTAGGTATTTGAGAACAATTCAGTCTTTCAAGATACGATTTATTATTTCCGTCGTATGAAGATATGAAAACATTAATTTTATAAACGAATCGGAGAATAACCAGTGAATTTGTGATTGCGCTCATAAAATTCAGCAAATTTTCAAAGTTATTATCAACACTTTTCTGTGGCAAAATCCTGACATTTCTGTGCTTCCGGTTCACACTAAACGCTTACATACAAGCATTCATAATATGGAAGAACATATAACTGCAATATGAAGCTACTCCTGAATGTACACTTGTATGTATGTATGTATCTATGTGTGTTATGTGTTTGTGCGTGGCTGGATACATACGCATATGCGGAAATTCATATTTGACTTTGAATTTAGCTATGACATTTCTACGAACCAACTAATAAAACCTAATAAGAAAATGCGCACGCAATAAAACACAACAAAATTGGCAACTGTCATTTTATGATGCAACCAAATTCATGGAAGTATATTTTTAGAAACTTTCCTAAATTTACGCAAGCTTTATTTGCATATACACATGTATCTTTATAAACACATAATCATACGCACATATGTACCCTGTAGGGGACATCTCTAGCTCAAAACTGGTGCGCGTCTAGTGCATTCGGAACTACTACTAATTCGCCCTCTATCTCTCTGTGCCGGCGATGGAAATTGTCCCCTCTGCATTACCTTAATTATAGTTCCGAATTAGATACAAATTTTCACTTTAGAACCAACTCGGAAAAGAACAAATTATTTCAGAAAAATTAATTGTGTTTCAAAAAAGCTCAAATGAATATTATAAAAGTGTAAATGTGTTTCAGAAAACCACAAATGTATTTCAAATACGTTAATTGTATTTCAGTAAACCTGAACTTTATTTCGAAAGAGCTCAAGTTTTTTTTTGGGGAAAGTCAACTGTAATTCAGATTTTCCAAATCTATTCCAGAAAACTTCGAATGCATTTCAGAATACCCCAAATTTACTTAAGAAGATGTGAAAAGTATTTCAGAACTTATCAAATGTTTTTCAGAAAAACTCAAATGTATTTCAGAAAGCCTCAGATATTTCATAAAAATAACATTTTATTTTAAATAAAACGTTAACCAAATTAAAAAGATGACAAAAGCAGCGAGTTAAATAAAATTTTAAAAAATCTCCATGCTGACTGACAAGTCACGTTATCCCGAATCATCTTAGAAAATGGGTTGAGTGCTGCATATACGTATTTACGAGTGATTTTATATTTACCATCAACATTGGACTAAGCATTAAGGAGTACTGTCCCATACCTAAAGCAGTTTCTGATCTCTTATAACAGATTTCCTTATAACACACCACGACACGGTGGGCGCTTTGTCGAACACAATGACTAAGTTAATCTGCCAAAACAGTTAGTTGTCGTCATTATAGAGGTAACTGAACAGGGATTATAAGAGCGAGAAATATTGGTGCTGCAACATGAAAGCTGCGATATTATAATGCATTGGGTATGAGAGCAATCAGCAGCGGCAGTGGGATTACGAAGCGCGTAATAATAGCGAAGCCGGAGAGATTTCAGAGTCGCCTTTTATGGATAATGTATGTTCTGAGCAATATTTAGTCGTCGACATAATATGCTTCGTTCGACTAGTTGGCCAGCTTTAAGGAGATTGTTGGCTCCACAAAAGTATTAAATGTACAGTTTGGGAGATATTTTTTATGTTTTACCAAGTCGAGTGCAGACGGTGAAAGCTCTTGTTGCTTTGTTCAAATATCAACCAGTCCTTTTAAAGATTAGCTTCCATGTTTGTTTGGCGCTTCATTGAATTGTCACTGGCTTTTCTTTGTCAGGTGTGTTTGGTTATTTGACAGCCAGCTGATCTCTGTTTGCCGCGCTGCTTTGACATAATGTAGTTTCAATCGCAAATAAAACAAGTAAGGAGGGCTAAATTCGGGTGTAACCGAACACTACATACTCAGTTGAGAGATATGGAGACAAAATAAAGGAAAATTACCATGAAGGAAAATGTACCTAGGGTAACCCTGGAATGTGTTTGCATTACATGTGTATTAAATGAACGGTATTAAAGAGTATTTTATGAGAGAGTGGACCATAGTTCTATAGGTGTACGCCTTTTCGAGATATCGCCATAAAGGTGGACCACGGGTGACTCTAGAATTTGTTTGTACGATATGGGTATCAAACGAAAGGTGCTAATGAGTATTTTAAAAGGGAGTGGGCCTTAGTTCTATAGGTGGACGCCTTTTCGAGATATCGCCATAAAGGTGGACCAGGGGTGACTCTATAATATGTTTGTACGATGTGGGTATCAAATTAAAGGTTAATGAGGGTTTTAAAAGGGAGTGGTGGGAGTTGTATGTGTGAAGGCGTTTGCGAGATATCGACCAAAATGAAGACCAGGGTGACCCATAAAATCATCTGTCGGGTACCGCTATATTATATATGTAATACCACGAACAGTATTCCTGCCAAGATTACAAGGGCTTTTAATTTCGCCCTGCAGAACTTTTTCATTTTCTTCTACTTAATATGGTAGGTGTCACACACATTTTACAAAGTTTTTTTCTAAATTTCTTTTTCTCTTTCTCTTTTCCAATTACCATGTTTCATCCCTTTTTTCGTATTTGGTATAGAATTATGTCATTTTTTAATTTTTCGTAATTTTCGATATCGGAGAAGTGGTCGTGGTCATAGTCGGATTTCGGCCATTTTTTACACCAATACAAAGTGAGCTCAGATAAGTACGCGAACTGAGTTTAATAAATATATATCAATTTTTGATCAAGTTATCCTGTTAACGGCCGAGCGGAAGGACAGACGGTCGACTGTGTATAAAAACTGGGCATGGCTTCAACCGATTTCGCCCTTTTTCATAGAAAACAGTTATCGTCATAGAATCTAAGCCCCTACCACATTTTACAAGGATTGGTAAATTTTTGTTCGACTTATGGCATTAAAAGTATCCTAGACACGCCACGCCCATTTTGAAATTTTCTTTTATATTTGTATTTTGTTGCACCATGTAATTACTGTAGTTGAATATTGACATAGTTTACTTATATGCTGTAAAGATAGCACCTTTTTTTTAATTTGACTTTAAAAACATTTTTTTTTAAAGTGGGCGTGGTCGTTTCCCGATTTTGCTAATTTTTATTAGGCATACATACAGTAATAGGAGTAACATTCCTGCCAAATTTCATCATGATATCTTCAACAAATGCCAAATTACAGCTTGAAAAACTTCTAAATTACTTTCTTTTTTCGATATCGAAAAAGTGGGCGTGGTTATAGTCCGATATCGTTCATTTTAAATAACGATGTGAGATGAGTGCCCAGTTTTATCAAGATACCTCAAAATTTACTCAAGTTATCGTGTTAACGGTCGGACGGACGGACATGGCTCAATCAAATTTTTTTCGATACTGATGATTTTGATATATGGAAGCCTATATCTATCTCGATTCCTTTATACCTGTAAAACCTACCGTTATCCAATCAAAGTTGATACACTCTGTGAGCTCTGCTCAACTGAGTATAAAAAAACAGTGGGGATCGTGCTACGGTATAACGCTACTTTATATACAGTGTTGCAAAATATGGTAGTTTTCTACCAAAACTAGTATGTATTTTTATTTGGTAGGGTATAGGCTAGGTTTCTCATAGCTAAAGAGATTTACAAGGTATAATCGAAACAGCTGTCGTCTTGTCCGTCCTGATGTCACGTTGTTTAAATTTTTCCCAAATTATTAAATAAACTACTAAATATTTGTCAAATGAAAATGAGTACAAATAATAGCACGTCATATGAAATTTGGCAAAACGAGCAAGGCGAGTCTCTGTGTTGCCATAGCCTCGCATTTCAAGGGCATGTGAATCGGCGTTTAATTTTTCAGCTTACAAACGCAACACATTTGTGTATCCTATAGATTTAAATTACTTGTGTGATATTGTAGGCTACAGTGTCCCGTATAATACTCAGCGAGAGTTCATAGGTCCTCTTTGTATTGATAAATAAATTTGGCTGATACACTCGCTGCTAGGAGTATAAACAATTTGGCTTATATTTGCTTTTGGCATTCAATTCAGTATTCTATCAACTGCTTTGTTTCCTAGTTACTTACGGTTTTCCTAGTGGGTACGTCTGTGTGTCCACAGTACGGTTCTGAAACAAAGAATGCTACTATAGCACCCTGATTGGCTAGTTAGTCTGCCGCCTGATGCGCGAGAAACCATCTTAACACATACTTTCATACGGCCCTTAGATCATTAAGAACTCTAATACATTTATCCACTACTTTAGAAATAATTGTGTAAGACGACAAGGCACGTAAAACTGTCTGGCTATCTGACATAATGAAGACAATCCGCGAGGATAAGCCGCTCCGTAGACATTCTCTACCGCAAGCTTCTACTGCATAGAGTTCTGCCCACAATTGCGTGAGATTCTGAGCGTAGGTGCCGTTGCATAACGTACTTGCTATTACTTGAATGTACCCTGTCAAATTTCCGCTCTTTAGCTCAGATTCAGACTTCAAAATATGTTTTAGTGCAGCAAATGTTGTGTTTTTCTCTATTGGAAAAGAGGAGGGAGGTATTCCCCCAAAGCACAAAATGCATTAGCAGGGGACGTTCCCATCGCACTTTTATTTACTCTCAGTTACATTTTGGGAATCACTTTCATACAATTTCTTGATTACTTCAAGACTGCCATTCACATCTAAAACCTGCATATTTAATTGAGTAATTTCTCATTGTTTATTACTACAATGCATTATTTTGAGTGGCAGGCACCGAATTTCCTCGAGTTGAAATAATACGAGCGCCTGTGGAAATACTACAAATCCCATTGCGCCCATAAAAGATGGCGCAGTCACTGCATGGGCTCGTCTGATGCTCTCCCTCTAACCCCACCCAAAATCTATGAGCTAAAAGTATTCAACATAAAATTGTGTCCAACAAACAAACAAAGAAATTTCAATCGAAGTTAGTTTACTTGGCTTAACTACTTGTTTAGCACAAGTCGGCACACCAGGGCATATACGTGTTCTGAAACTTCGGTATGCGCATTGACAGTAATTAGATTGCTAATTTGCTAATGAGTTAGGTAGTTTCTCACTTAAAGTTGGTTGTAAATGGTAGTGGCAGGTTGTTGTTGTTGTTGTTGTAGCAGTGGCAGGTCATACTTATTTGTGTATAATTATATATGAACAGTTTTATTAAATGGCTTTTGAAGCGTTTGTTATTATTTTCTTACTAACTAACAAATTGTTTGAAATGTTACGTGCTGATTTCTTTATAATTATACATAAATAAAAGAATATACGATTATAATAACTTACATTATGTTTCCACACAACTTTATAAGCTGCCGGATTCGCATGAACTTTGCACTCGAAATAAACATCATCGCCTTCCTCAATATCCTCTGGATTCAAATTTGAGCCCAAATCCAATTGAAGTGTTGGTATAACTGAAAAGAGAAGTGAAAATTAAAACAATCTTATAACTTTAAACGAGCAATTCTTGTTTGTTTGTATAGCCGAACGATCTCAGGAACGGCCCAACCGATTTAAATGAAATTTGGCACAGAGATAACGTATCACCTTCTAAGACTTTCGACAGGGGTGTTGCCACTCAGAATGTCTCACAAGGTTGCCACCTATTCGAAATTTAAAAAAATTTGCATGTGATATACCGATATGGGTATCAAACGAAAGGTATTTCACTCTGCTTTACATTAGGGACATTTTAGAATAGGGTTGCCATTTAGGGTTGCCACCTATTCGAAATTTAAAAAAAAATTGCATGAGATATGCCGCTATGGGTATCAAACGAAAGGTATTTCACTCCGCATTACCATAGGGACATTTTTGAGTAGGGTTGCCATTTAGGGTTGCCCCCTATTCGAAATAAGAAAAAATGCATGATATATACCGATATGGGTATCAACCGAAAGGTATTTCACTCCGCATTACAATAGGGGCATTTTTGAGTACGGTTGCCATTTAGGGTTGCCACCTATTAGAAATAAAAAAAAAAATTGCTTGAGATATGCCGATATGGGTATCAAACGAAAGGTATTTCACTTCGCATTTCAATAGGGAAATTTTTGAGTAGGGTTGCCATTTAGGGTTGGGGTAGTTAGACGAAATAATACTCTGCATACTCATATTCTATTAAAGCTTTAAGGGAGTACATTAAAGTTAAAAATCTTTGTAAAAAAATCTTACACATGATTCGACTTAATTTTCTTAATTTCATACACGCTAATAAAATTGAAATGCAATATCAAGGCACCGTGGCAAATTCTAGCAAAATATATCTAAATGCATATTTTTGACAAATATGAAATGAATAATTGCAATTTCTCACAGATTACTATTAGAAAGAATTCTCACCTTAGCAAAAAGATATCTCACAATGATAATTTGGTACCGTTGAACACTAGAGGCATATGTTCAATTTGAAAACGACATCTAACCATTTAACTACTTACCAACAGATGGCGCTTAGGGAAGTAAGTTGACATTTAATTAAACCAACTGATAGTTGTCATAACTGATAGTTGTCGTTCGTGAAATTTACAAGTTTTTGGAATGTAATAAAATTATGAGACTTTCAGAGTGTATAACTAAAAAAATGTTTGAAATTAATAACTCGGCGCATGAAGATACTCGACCTAAATAACTTAGTTCTCGATTTCACTAATTGTCATAACAATCCCTTATACTATACGCTGGAACTACCCATTTCAAATTTTTCATTCCAGTTCATTTTGCGGTTAGTGTTTGATATGTTTTTGAAATCTATTTTTAAGGAAATCAAATTTTGGTAAGTAAAAATATATAACATATGTACATGTAGAACAAAGTATGTTATGCGGCATACTTGAAGATTACCGAGCAAAGCTCGGTCGCCCAGGTACTTTTCACATAATTTACATAGAGGAAGAATTTTTATATATGTGAAAACATTTCAAATAAAAGTGTAAACAAATATTTTTTTCTCAAGTTTAAATTACAACATTACAAGAAGACGTCGCTTTTATTTTTTTTCCAAACAATTAAACTTTTTTTATTTATAAAAGGAAAAATTTGTTTCCAAAAATTGAAGCTATATACACAAAATTTATGACATAAGAAATACCACGACACACTACAAACAAGCGTTAAAATAAAACTGAATATTTCCAAATGCCTATGGTAGGGCTGACTCCCTTACTACCCGGTCGAATTCTGGGGGCGAGCTGTTTACCAACGTTGGCTTCAGTGAAGCGGTCTCATCTGTTATTTTAGGGAGATTAAAGCGCGAGCACTGCGCACAGGTAAGAGCGTCTGTTTGCCAAGTCGCCGTTGATATAAGACCATTTCCCCTGATACCCGTGTGAAACCATCGAGCTACATGTAGTTAGCCTTGTATAAGCATTCCTTAATTCATATTGCTAATGAAAGTTCCTTGCAGGTACAAAAACACCACAACTTCCGATCTTTCGACGTCCTATCCCGGAGTCTAGTCTGTGTGTCACCATTACTAATTGTACACCATCATTACTCTCTTGTAAGAAACAACATTGTTAATATACTCGCTGCGAGCATCACCGCCGATACTAAATATACCCGTCATCACTCTTTGGTGATGACCAAAGGCGTTAGTATACTATCTACATGCGTAACCGTAACTAATAGTACTCCGTAATCAATCTCTGGGGGACCAACGTCATTAATATTCTCTCTCGGAAGGTCAACGTTACTAGAAATACTACAGCATAACTCTCTGATGAGAACCAACGTCGTTAGTATCGGCTCTGCGAGCATCACTGTTGCTAAAGGTACCCCGTCATCCCTCTTCGAAGCGTCACCGTTACTACTAGTACACTGTCACTATATCCTGCTAAGGAACAACGCCGTTTATATTCACTCTCCGTGCTTCACCGTTACTAATAGTATACCACTATCACGCTCCGAAGCGTTACCGTTATTACTCTCTGGTAAGGGTCAACGTTGTAAATATTTCGTAATTGTTACTAAAGTTACCGTCAGCTAGTACTCTACAAATATTTCCCTATGTGGAAAACCATCACAATTTTTGGATTGAAACTACCTCCGCGACATGTTCTACTCGAAATTGCACTTCTATCTAGCCTTTTTCGCTCTCATCTGTATTTAAGATGGTTAGGATTCTGGTTTAAAGCCGCGTTGTGTGCGTGTGTTTGACATCAATGCATAAATTTAGTGTATATTTACTAAGGTGGAGGAAGTACGACCTCAACCCGCCCATATATCGACTGAGCATAAATCATAAATTGGTCACAATGAATTGATCTTCATAGCTGCAACCTAAAACTGTAAGATTTCTTAAAGGAACTGGTTCTTTTGCTTCAGAAGTGCTTACTTTTTAAAATCTGTTCCTTTTTTAAATCAGTTTAATTTTTGTAATGGGTTCTTTTTTCGAGCTCTAGTGCTAATGCGAATGTCGTACTTGCAAATCCAAGCAATATCCCTATACTAAAATCCATATATATATATCTAACATCAAAGCTTTAAACAGCTTCATTTATTACAGCATACTTTTTGGCGTTTTTACACTCAATTCATTGCTACATTTTATTTTATTTATTTATTCACACTTGTAGTTGTTACAAGGACACACACTTTGCATGTCACCAAAATATTAATACATGCTTGTGTATGTATGTGTGTGTTATTCATTGTCTACGTCATCTTACAGTGTCGCTTCTTGTCTTCGGCGATATTAACTAAGATAATATTTTCAATTTCCTTGCTCATTTACATGAACAGTTTGCCTTTCGCATACCCATATGTGGTACGCTTGTTGATGAAATTGTTGTTGAAAGAGACATAAAATAGAAAAGAAAATGATAATGTGTATGATAACAATAAAAGCTTACACCCCCATGTTGTGCGTTCTTTTACAAATGGAATTTATATAACTGTATTGGTATGCATACTTTTGTATATGATTGTTTGCATAGGTCTAGATATTTAAATATACATACATTGCTTAAACTTAAAGAAATTTAACAACAAGTAAAGAAAGCTAAGTTCGGGTGTAACCGAACATTACATACTCAGTTGAGAGCTATGGAGACAAAATAAGGGAAAATCACAATGTAGGAAAATGAACCTAGGGTAACCCTGAATGTGTTTGTATGACATGTGTATCAAATGAAAGGTGTTAATGAGTATTTTAAAAGGGCGTGGGCCCTAGTTCTATAGGTGGACGCTTTTTGAGATATCGCCGTAACGGTGGACCAGGGGTGACTCTAGAATGCGTTTGTACAATATGGGTACCAAATTAAAGGTATTAATGAGGGTTTTAAAAGGGAGTGGCCCTTAGTTGTATATGTGAAGGCGTTTTCGAGATATCGACCAAAGTGTGGACCAGGGTGACCCAGACCATCATCTGTCGGGTACCACTAATTTAATTATATATGTAATACCACGAAGAGTATTCCTGCCAATATTCCAAGGGCTTTTGATTTCGCCCTGCAGAAATTTTTCATTTTCTTCTACTAAATATGGTAAATGTCACACCCATTTTACAAAGTTTTTTCTAAAGTTATATCTTGCGTTAATAAACAAATCCAATTACCATGTTTCATCCCTTTTTCGTATTTGGTATAGAACTATGGCATTTTTTTCATTTTTCGAAATTTTCGATATCGAAAAAGTGGGCGTGGTCATAGTCGGATTTCGGCCATTTTTTTATACCAAAACAAAATGAGTTCAGATAATTACGTGAACTGAGTTTAGTAAAGATATATCCGTTTTTGCTCAAGTTATTGTGTTAACGGCCGAGCGGAAGGACAGACGGTCGACTGTGTATAAAAACTGGACGTGGCTTCAACCGATTTCGTCCTTTTTCACAGAAAAAAAAGTTATCGTGCTAGAATCTAAGCCCCTACAAAATTTCACAAGGATTGGTATATTTTTGTTCGAATTATGGCATTATAAGTATCCTAGACAAATTAAATGAAAAAGGGCGGAGCCACGCCCATTTTGAAATTTTCTTTTATTTTTGTATTTTGTTGCACCATATCATTACTGGAGTTGAATGTTGACATAATTTACTTATATAATGTAAAGAAATAAACTTTTTTTTTTTAATTTTATTAAAAAAAAATTGTTTTAAAAGTGGGCGTGGTCGTTCTCCGCTTTTGATAATTTTTATTAAGCATACATATAGTAATAGGAGTAACGTTCCTGCCAAATTTCATCATGATATCTTCAACGACTGCCAAATTACAGCTTGCAAAACTTCTAAATTACCTTCTTTTAAAAGTGGGCGGTGCCATGCCCATTGTCCAAAATTTTACTACTTTTCTATTCTGCGTCATAAGCTTAACTCACCTACAAAGTTTCGTCGCTTTATCCGTCTTTGGTAATGAATTACCGCACTTTTTCGATTTTTCGAAATTTTCGATATCAAAAAAGTGGGCGTGGTTATAGTCCGATATCGTTCATTTTAAATAGCGATCTGAGATAAGTGCTCAGGAACCTACATACCAAATTTCATCAAAAGATACCTAAAAATTTACTCAATTTATCGTGTTAACGGACGGACGGACGGACGGACATGGCTCAATCAAATTTTTTTTCGATACTGATGATTTTGATATATGGAAGTCTATATCTATCTCGATTTCTTTATACCTGTACAACCAAGCGTTATCCAATTAAAGTTAATATACTCTGTGAGCTCTGCTCAACTGAGAATAAGAAGCTCACCACCAACATGCATTACAAAAGATATCTTGGGGCCAAATAGAGCCTGGGGGCTGGCGCAAGAGTGAGAAGAAGAAACATTACGGAGACTTCGCTCTGGAAGGACCATAAATCTATTGTGGGTTCCCGCAACACAAAGAGATAAAAGGTAACGCAAAACGAGGGCGTACCACGTGAATAGACATTAGATGTTTCGGAGGAATCAAAAGGATATATGAGTTGCGTATGATCCATCAAGCAGCAAATCCGTGGACATAAACGCGGGACTGCAAAATTTTCGCTGGGCCTTGTAGCTTGAAGTTTGGCACCGCAAGTGCCGCACACAAACAAAGAACGTGCTCAGCTGTTTCTTATTATACCTCTCCTGTAACTGATGAAGCCTTACTTACAAACATGTGATGTGACGCCAGAAGGTACTGTCCAGATAGTATGCTTATCTTTGGATATGAGATATGAAAAAGTATGATAGTCAGATTACAAGTTTTTGCTGCTTTCGGTATGCGGACTACACGAGCTGTTACCCAAAAATGCGGGACTTTGTACGCTTAAAGATTGTTCGAAGTTAAAATAAAATCGTTTCACCAGCCATCTGCAGCATAGCAGGGCATATTTCAACTGAACTCGATGATTTGAGCTTGGACCAGTTTTCATCGCACATTTAATCTTTTTATTTGTTACCGAACCAGGTACACGTTGTTACGCAATTTTTATGCATTATTTCCTGACGTAAAGTTTGTGTAAACCATTCCCCGTCGTCCTTCTTAATCAGTCCCTGTACTTTTTTACTTAAGAAGGTCGTCGAGCATTCTATGTCCACGCAGAAAGGTTTCCGTAAAACCTTCCTTCCTTGATCTGCTGATTTTACGTTTATAGATCCTCTACAGAGCTTTATATTTATCCCAGTACTTCTCGCTTTCGCAACTTTTGCTACTTAAAATGTTTTTTGCCTACCCTTTAAGAAGACACAACTCTTTACTCCACCATGAGTTTTCTCAGAAGACAAGCTTCACTGAACGCAGTTGTCAGCTTCTTTGATGAGAAATTGTTGCCCCCTTCCAACACCACTATGGTGGTAACCTCTTTACATTGCTTCAGTCTTCCTGCTATATATTTTTGTAATTTTCACCAATCCATCGTATAAAAGGTTTTCCCTTCTCTTAAGGGTGATGCTGAAACTGATATATGCATGCCCTTAAAAGGATGGCCTATGAAGGCCTGATATATGATGCTCAAAGTTCAATGTGATCAAGCACATAACTTGACGTTGGCCCAAAATATGCAGGAATGCTACACCTTATAGCCACCTGTTAACTACTCTGTGGTATATACCAAAAGAGAGACTTGCCTCTATCATTGATATCATCTCATCCTGTGATGCACATTCGCATTCATGCCTATGAAAAGCCACCCCCTGCGCAATTCTTCAACCAGCCTTTCGAACTCTTCTGGTGAGGCTTCTACGTTATGGCCATCAAGCAGGTTGTTAGGATAAGGAAATTTTTTTTTTTTTCCCTCTATTGTGACCACCGGTAGGTATTCAGTGCTGAGAGTAGATAGCGTACACGAATATAAGTGTTTTATTACCATGACTGTAGCTCTAAAGCTGATTTCCGCGGTTGCGTAATAAATGCTGCATACACACGCTTAGAGTCCAGAAACCTGCAGAAATATAAAGGCGAGAGACATGTACCCTGTATCAGCTCCGCATCAAACGAACTCTCCTCTCAAGTCAGTCCATCGTCGTTTGACGTCTCTTTCCTGTGTTGTAGGCTTACCTGTAAAACTCGCAGCGCTATTGCTGTTCTCCACCTTTGCCCTCATGCTATAGATTTGTTATCTGAGGTTGGGGAGGTCCGTTTCTACCTCCTCTTCTCGCAGAGTTATATGGTTACTCCACGGTTTTCCTCTCTACTGTTATACTGTCGTCACTTTACGCTACATCCAGGTTCTCGAGGTCCCTTTCTACCTCTCCCACTTTTAGCATATTCTGGTTATGTTAAGACGGACAGCACCATTCAGATGACTGCACATTTCCGACACCTTCATTGCTGCGGCTATGCACTCGTTATTTGTTGCTACTTTCAGGTCCTCGAGGTTTTTTCTACCACCACTGCTTTTAGGGTATTGGGGTTATTGTCCTTATTTGCTATTTTAACACACTTTATATTGTATGTTTCTGTTGTGCTACCAAGGAACCAAGTATTTGTGCATGAATATTCCCTTTAGCTTACACATTTTTATAGTAAAAAAATTCACAAAAAAAAAAAAAAAAACTTATATGTCCTCGTATTTTGTTTGAATTTTTGCATATCAAACAATCTTTATGCTGATAACGCTAGAATATCGTTTTTGTTTTGCTCCAACAAAGTTCACAAAGCCTTAAAATTTCTATTTTCTTTTTACTGTGATATGCATGAATTTTTTTTGCTTTGTTCTCGTCGCCGTTACTTTTTACACTTTACGCTGCTCTTCTTTTCCTTCTTTTTTGGCTCTTAGACTTGTGTAGCGAAAAATAGCAGCAACAAAAACGCTAACGCCTAACAATGCATTTTATAGCCAATCAAGTTGAGTGCTTTCTCATAGCTAACGTTATATGGATGTATATATATTAGGGCGGGTCGATTTAAAAATCGCTCATTGCTCTGTGAAAATCGTATTCTAGGGATCAAAATAAGAAACTTTGCCGAAGGAACCATACCTCTAAAACAAATTCTGATGTCCCCCCCCCCCCCCCCCCTTTGGGTCGAACTTTTGGGTAGGGGCAATTTCAATTCTACCTGCTGTGTCTTGTGGTGGCTTAAAAAAAAAAAAAACACAAGCAATTTTACGATCTGCAATTGTGTCACAGTGATACCTTCATTTTTTAAAACGGTTGAATAAAAAACCCACACAACTATGTCTACGACAGGCAAATGCATCACAGTGATGCCTTATTTTTAAAAGGGGATTGTAAAAACGCTAATTTCTAATAATTTTTTTTAATTTCTTTTCTATTACTAAGTTAAATTCATTTCTTCATTAACATATGTTCTGCCTAAATAAATTTCTAAAGAGAAAACTAAACTCCAAAAAGAAGAAACCTAGGCATTTCAAAGTGGGATTTTTCAAAATTTGCCCCTACGACCCAAAGGGGGGGGGGGGGGGGAATTCAGAATTCGTTTTAGAGGTATGGTTCCTTCGGCAAAGTTTCTTATTTTGATCCCTAGAATATGATTTTCACAGAGCAATGGGCGATTTTTTTGCCTCCCCACAAATCGACCCGGCCTAATATATATATATATATATATGTGTGTGTGTATACCTGCCTGCGAAAGTTCCTGCTTGCCTTTGATGCAACATTCTAGCAGCTAACTTAAGCCAAGAAATGTAAAGTGACGTTTTTGGTGGCGCAAATGAGTTATTAGACTAAGTGTTATGTTTGCCAAAAGGTTTATATTTAAATTTTTCAAGATTTCGATGAGAAGTATAATTTTTATATTCAGTGCCAAATTATATGGAAACTTGGTGGATGACAGAAATACTATGTAATGTGATGTTATTTTTTGAGAAGTGGAGAAAAAAGGTTGGGAGGAGGTAAAGAGAGAGAGGGGAAGGGGGAGAGAGAGGCAGTGGGTGAGAGAGATGGAGAGGGGAAGAAGAATGAGAGAAAGGGTGATGAGAAAAGGGATAAAGAGGCGGTGAATGGAGAGGGGAAGATGGGAAGTAAGAAAGGAATGGAAAGGGTGAAGGGAAAAGTCGAGTGAGGGAGAGAGAAACAGCGAGGTTATACGTTTTGCAATACCTACAATTATACTTAGGTGACCAAAGCTCACAGAGAATAATAACTTTGTTGATATAACGGTACGTAGTAACGGCATAATTTAATGAAAAAAATAAAGAATTCTATCCACACCGGATTAGCTGGCTTAGAATATAGCAGCAGCAGGTATGCCTGTCGTAAGAGCTGACAAAGAGAGCCCAAATGCGCAACCATTTAAAGAGGATGTCATTGCTATTTATATTTTCTCCAACACAATTGTCAACCTCACCCACCCGTGGCGGAAACCATTTATTAAACACGTGAGGCTCTCGCGTGACAATTTCCTCATGGAACTAAGGGGTGGGGCGGAATATCATAGAAGGGTCAATGTAGCCTTAGTAAATCCTTCTCGAAATGGTCGACCTTGTATCTTTGTGGTGCCTGTTAACATAATGTACAGAATCTGTATCCGGCAAAGGACCATCAATATCGATAACCCTTCCAAAAATATTCGGGGAGTGTCTGCATCGCTACAACAACAACAGAAACACCAATCTAGACATCTATGTATCAAAATGATAAGGGTATGAAATGAGAAATATATATATTTCTTCTGTCCGTGTGTTTGTGATTGAACTCCTCCTAAACGGCCGGACCGATTTTTATGAACTTTTGTGAATTTTGTCCGGAAAGTGGAAAAGTACCGACCCATCCCAAAAATGTATTTCGTATATACTCTCTATGCAGACGTGGTAGCAAAAAACATAGCATTAACAACTGCAACCAGGCTCGGTGCCTCGGGGCAGCTTGA
The DNA here is from genome assembly GCF_040869045.1 of Eurosta solidaginis. Taxonomy (NCBI): domain Eukaryota; kingdom Metazoa; phylum Arthropoda; class Insecta; order Diptera; family Tephritidae; genus Eurosta; species Eurosta solidaginis. The sequence continues at coordinate 29,805,606 of NC_090319.1, forward strand.
GCGCCGACCATATGGCCATAGTAGTATAGCGTCATCAATCACAAGATCAATAGACTACCTGACTCCCTGACTGCGCTTCTAGGGAGATCTTAAGGCCACAATAGAGGTGGACGGTTGGCGCAAGGGTGCGCAAATGGCACACGAGGCGGTACATGTGTACACAGATGGTTCCAAAGTAGTGGAAGGAGTAGGGTCTGCAGTATACTGTGCTGATCCGGAAATAAACAGATCCTACAGGCTTAGGCCCATATCCTACAGGCTTTTGCCCAATTAGACTGGGCGAAATTAAGCGAAGGCGAGAGGTGCACATGATCGACCAAGCAGGAAAGGCGTGGGTTCAAGCGCGGGGCTGTAAAGTGTCGACGATTATGTGCAGGTCTTACAACCTTAGACTAACAAAGTTGCTTCTATCATTAAAAGGAGAGGACTGTAGACTCATGACGGGTATTCTGACTGGACACTGCCTTCTGGCTTCGCATGCCTTTAAATTAGGCTTGGTCAGTGATAGCATATATAGGAAGTGCGGGTTGAGGAGGAAACGATCGAGCACATTCTGTGCTCGTGCCCTGCACTTGCCAGGCTAAGATTCCAGCTATTAGGAGTGATACAGCTGTCAAATCTAGAAGCAGTTAGTGGCTTAAGTCCTAGGAAACTTCTAGTATTTGCCAAGAGGACGGAGTTATTTTATAACATAGGTCCTGGTTTTTGATAGGGTTTTTCAACTTGGTCGTTAAAACATACTTCTGGTATCACTACGGACTCAATCAGTCTATGTGATGTCCTCAGAGACCGGCCAATTCAACCTATCCTCTGCGCTGCGATTCGCTTGAATTTTGGTACACGAGTACGTCGTTGAGCGAAATAATATTTGAGAAACTTTTCAGTCCGGAAAATAAAACAGGGGCCGAATTATTACAAAAAGTCTAAAAATCCGATTGCAATATGACAAATACCGCCGTTCACTGTGAAATTATGTAAATCACTGAGAGAACTATTATCGGGCAGGGAAAGTTCTCAACTGTTTCTATATATCTTATATGTAAAAATGAATGCGATTTAAAAATTGCATTTAGGTAATTGTCATATTATTTCGTAATATTTTATAGACACAAAGATAATGAAGTCGACCGGTCAGGTGAAAAATGCATTTCAAATTTAGTACAGAGTGGTCGTAGAAGTGAGACTAAGCGTGAAAGTGGGAATAGGAGTGGGAGTGGAAGTATTAGTTGGAGTGGTAGCAATAAGGGATGGAAGAAAATGAGAAGAATATAGAAGGTAAAGTAGAAGTATTCGTAAAGAGAGTGAAGCGAGGAAGCGATGCTCATTTCTGAGATGTTAGGTTAGGTTGAGGTGGCTGCCCGAGGGCACACTTAGCCCAGTGATATTAGGCCCGTTGTTATATAACAAAAATACACCATTACCTTCCTTTTCGGGCCATTTTGAGGACCTGATAAAAGCCTTGACGTCGTACTCCACAACTTGGCGCAGATTATCTAGAAGCGGAGCACCCAGAAAGCGTTTTCGTGCTCCGCTTAGTTCCAGGCAGTTGCAGATGAGGTGAAACCCCGTTTCCTCCTTCTCATCCCCTATACAACTCAGCATGCCTATTTATAAGGCAATGGCAAGTTAGTACCCCCACAAGTGTTGAAATTGTATCCCTACTTAGATTGTACACGTGACGGGATCTTTTAGGATCCCATTTTGGCCAAGTTTCCTTCGATATTCGACACCCCTTGGTTTGTAGCGATCTTTCGTTGGCTTGAAATATAGGCAAACCAATTTTCAGGCAGAGTAAAGTCTTCCGGGTATTCTTGTATAGTATACATCATACAGGTGGTTGTTTAGAATTTATGAATATTTCAAATTTTATCAGGTAATTGTTGAGCTCTGATCTACTCTTGTAACTATATTATTTACAAATAATACTTACAGAATACATTAAGTTTCATTGCTGTTTCCCGTATGCCATTTCTCACCAGCTCATTTGTTGCACGACAGGATAATGCTTTGCCATGATCTTCACGTGTTGGTGTTATGCTTAACACTGAAACGCTTACATTGCCATCTTCCGAAACCTATGATTTAGAAAATTATATATATGTAGTTGTTTAAAGGTCTACTAAAGTTCTTATACAGCTTTAAAAAAGTTAAGTTGCTGTTCGTACGGAATATATGAAGTATGGTAAAGTTAGAAAGCGAAAACATAAATTTTTAAAAGGCTTAAAAACAAAACCACTGTATTTTGTGTAACAGTTTTTCCAGAATAATAGTCGAAGACATATATTGATTACAATCTTTCAATTCGACATTACCTTTTGACTATGCCCATGTAATTCCATACTTCCCATCCACCAAGTAATCTTTGCCGGCGGTCGCGAACCAATCGCTTGGCATTCAATTTCATATTTTCGATCGGAAGACATTGGTTGATTGTTGAAGGAGATCTCCACTAGTAATGGACGTACTGAAATTTAATAATATAAAAAATGTGGAATGAGTTTATTTGAAAAATATTATAGAAATATAAAAATCTTATGAGAAATAACATAACATATTTAATAAAATTAACGTTGTTTGCCTAATCCTTGAACAGAAAGCAGAAGGTCTGGAAAAGCTTCGCGTAGTTTCGTTGGGTATACACTTTTTTTTTGTACATTTCATGCATTACCTAGGGGATGTCGTTCTGCATACTTTAAACCATTCAGAAAGCTTTAAATAAAAACTTCGAAAATACCAATACATTTTTTGGATTTCCGAATTTTTTCGAAAACTATTTTTATACTCAGCTGAGCAGAGCTCACAGAGTACATTAACTTTGTTCGCATAACGGTAATCCGTAACGGCATAAACTAATCGAGATAGATATAGACTTCTTATATATCAAAATGATCTGGGTGAAAAAAGAAATTCATTTATCTATGTCCATCCGTCCGTCCGTCCGTCTGTTCCTTCGTCTGTGCGTCCGTCTGTAAACACGATAACTTGAGAAAGTTTTGAGGTATCTTGATGAAATTTGGTACGTAGGTACCCGGACGCTCATCTCAGATCGCTATTTAAAATGAACGAAATGGGACTACAACCACGCCCACTTTTTCGATATCGAAAATTTCGAAAAAGAGATAAAGGCCGATAATTCATTACCAAAGACGGATAAAGCGATGAAACTTGGTGGGTGCGTTAAACTTATGACGCAAAATAAAAATTAGAAAAATTTTGGACAATGGGCGTGACACCGCCCACTTTATAAGAAGGTAATTTAAAAGTTTTGCAATCTGTAATTGGGCAGTCGTTGAAGATATCGTGATGAAATTTGGTAGGCACGTTAGTCCTATTACTGTATATGTGCTAAATAAAAATTAGCGAAATTGGATGACGAACATGCCCACTTAAAAAAAAAATTTTTTTAAAGTCAAATTTTTATCAAAAAATTTAGTATATTTACAGTATAAAAGTAAATTATGTCAACATTCGACTCCAGTAATCATATGGTCCAACAAAATACAAAAATAAAAGAAAATTTCAAAATGGGCGTGGCTCCGCCCTTTTGCATTTAATTCGTCTAGAATACTTTTAATGCCATAAGTCGAACAAAAATTTACCAATCCTTATAAAATTTGGTACGGACATAGATTCTATGACGATAACTGCTTTCTGTGAAAATGGGCGAAATCGGTTGAAGCCACGCCCAGTTTTTATACACAGTCGACTGTCTGTTCTTCCGCTCGGCCGTTAACACAATAACTTGTGCAAAAAACGATATATCTTAACTAAACTTAGTTCACGTAATTATCTGAAGTCACTCTATCTTGGTATAAAATATGGCCGAAATTCGACTATGACCACGCCCACTTTTCCGATATCGAAAATTACGAAAAATGAAAAAAATGCCATAGTTCTATACCAAATACGAAAAAGGGATGAAACATGGTAATTGGATTGGTTTATTGACGCAAAATATAACTTTAGAAAAAAACCTTGTAAAATGGGTGTGACTCCTACCATATTAAGTAGAAGAAAATGAAAAAGTTATGCAGGGCGAAATCAAAAGACCTTGGAATCTTGGCAGGAATACTGTTCGTGGTATGACATATATAAATAAATTAGCGGTACCCGACAGAAGATTATAAAATATCACGTGTTAATTGCTCAACGAAATTTTATTGAAAGCTTAATACAAAATGAAGGTAAGAATCTAAGATTAAAAAAGAAAGGAAAAAATTACTTGTCAACGTGACGATGGTTGCCAGCGAATATATATGTTTGGCGTTGCCACATCACTCCCTTCTTAATAACTTCATTGAAAATATTAATGGTCGGAAGTAATGAAAGCTGGTTTAAGCCGTTCTACAGAAACCTGGACATCTTTGTTCCCGATCCTTATGGTGAAATCTCGATCGGATGGTCTGGATATCACTTCATAGGGCCCAGTGTATGGTGGTTCCAATGGTGCACGCACCGAATCTGTTCGGAGAAATACGTGGGAGCAGCTGCTCATGTTTTTGCTAAAAATGGCTTAATTTTACTATGGTGGGCTGCTGGGACTGGACGTAGTACTCTCATTTGCTCTCTAAGTCTGTTGATAAATTTGTGCGGGCTACTCGTAGACTCATTATGGTCTAAAAATTCATTGGGTAAACGAAGATTGGTCCCGTAAACAAACTCAGCTGAAGAGGCTTGCAAATCATCTTTGAAACTCGTTCTGAGGCCCAACAGTACGATTGGTAGCAGTGTAGTCCACCGATTGCTGTCATGACACATAAGGGCGGCTTTGAGTGATCGATGCCACCTTTCTATCATGCCGTTAGATTGCGGATGATATGCTGTTGTGTGTATGTGTTGTGCGCCAATGAGTTTAGATAGCGAATTGAAAAGAGCAGACTCAAATTGGGTACCTTGGTCAGTTGTTATTGACTTTCCAAATTGTTCCAGTTGTTATTGACATCCAAGGCGCGATATTCAATGGTTCCAGAAAGCTTGCCCAACTACGTCAGCAGTGATGTTTCGAAGTGGAACGGCCTCCGGCCATCGAGAGAATCGATCAATCATTGTTAGGCAGTATCGGTAACCTCTGTCAGGTGGCAGAACGACTATGTCCATATGGACGTGATCAAAACGATTGTTAGGCATCTGAATTTTGATAGGTATGAAATGATTGTGTCTGCTGATTTTAGCTATCTGACATTGCAGGCAACTTCTTGCCCAATGAGCGACGTCTTTATTAATCGCTGGCCATACATATTTACCTCGCATTTGACGAAGGGTCGATCGTGAACTCGGATGTGATTGCCCATGAACCGAAGTAAAAATTTTAAACCGTAAGTTTTTTGGTATATAGATTCTGTTTTGGCCTGTAGAAGTATCGCAATAAATTTTTGTTTGATCGTCGAAATTCAAGCGCTGCAATGTTAAAGAATTTGTGCCGGTTAACAGTTCTCTTAGCTCACTATCCATCTCTTGTGCGTTTTGAAGTTGCTTATTAGTAACTGCGGTTGGCATAAAAATTGTGTAAAGCCTCGACAGTGCATCTGCTACTGAATTTTCGTCACCAGAAAGATGTACGATGCTCGTTGAAAACTGCGATATGTAGTTAAGTTGACGTAGCTGACGAGGTGATGCTTTGTCAAGCTTTTGCGTGAAAACGTACATGAGAGGCTTGTGATCGGTTTTGATGATAAACTGCTGTGCTTCTAGAAAATGTCGAAAGTATTTTACCGACTCGTAAATCGCCAAAAGCTCCCGATCATAAGTGCTATAATTTTGCTCGGTTGGGGATAATTTTCGGGAGAAAAATCCGAGTGGACGCCAAACGCTATTAATTTTTTGTTCAACCGAGGCCCCAATGGCCACGTCTGAAGCGTCACATGTGAGTGCAAGAGGAGCGTTGCATACTGGATGCGCAAGGATTGCTGCATTGGAAATACTCTTTTTGCATGCTTCGAACGCCTTACTCGATTTCGGTGTCCAGATAATTTTTCTTTTATCATTCTTTTTTGAGTCATGCAGGTACTCATTAAGTGGAGCTTGGAGTTTGGCAGCATGGGGTATGCACCGTCGGTAATAATTTATTATACCTAGAAACCTTCGGAGGTCGGCAATGGTTTCAGGTTTATTATATTTTTCAATGACAGCTACCCGATCATTTGGTGGCCTACAGCCCTGCGAATTAACAGTGTATCCTAAAAATTCGACTTCAGGTTCGCTGAATTTACATTTATCAAGATTAATGCGAAGGCCATGTTGCTTTAAAAGAGAAAAAATTATACGTAAATGTTCCTGATGCTCGTTTTGTGTTTTGGACATTACGAGTATGTCGTCAACATATATGTACACAAAATTTATGTCCCTGAAAATTGAGGCCATAATTCGCTGAAATGTCTGTGTGGCGTTTCGAAGTCCAAAAGGCATATATAAGTACTCAAACAATCCAAACGGCGTGCATACGGCGGTCTTGGCAACATCTTCATCTGCCATTGGGATTTGGTGATAAGCTTTGACAAGGTCGATGGTTGAGAAAATCGTGTTTCCGTGCAGCTTCTCATCGAAGACATGAATATGAGCTATGGGGTAGCGATCAGGAGTGGTTTGCGAATTGAGCTTTCTATAGTCTCCACAAACGCGCCACTCACCATTCTTCTTGCGAACCATATGTAACGGGCTCGACCAAGGACTTTTGGATGCTCTGCATATGCCGTTTTCTATTAGACTCCTAAATTCTGCCTTTGCAGCCACTAATTTTTCGCCACTGACTCGCCGAGGTTTTTCTGCAGCCGGTGGACCAGTTGTATCTATGTGATGATGCACCGAGGTAGTTGTAAGCATCTGAAACTTGGCGGATGGGCGAAAAAGGCATTTATATTCACTAAGTAGAGTTCGGGGCACGTTTTCTGTATTTAGAGTGGCGATATTATAATCGGGCATCTGACGTAACACACCTTTTATTGTTTTGCCCGTATTGTGGTCAACGAGAGATTTGTTTGATAAGTCAGGCAATAGGTGGAAATGAGAGAGAAAGTCTCTCCAATTAGGGGCGTTTGCACATCAGCTATAATAAAGTTCCATTCAAACGGGCTAGGCATACCGATATCCACTTTAAGTTTTTTACTGCCGAAGGTACGAATGGGCGTATGGGTGGCGGCAGTTAATTGCAAATCATTTTCCAGAAGGTTTTGCTTTATTGAAAACAGGGGAAATACTGACACACAGGATCCACTGTCGATTAAAAAACGTTGTCTGGAAATACGATCGAAAACATGAAGTCGATTTTCCTTAATGAGTTTGTTTTGTACTTCAGATGTTTTGGGTGCCAATGTGGTGACAGCGCCGATCGTTACGTTAGCTTTGTTTTGGTTGCTGCTGCCGCCAGCAGAATGTGCCGACGACTGCCGGGCTAGTTTCCCGATTTCGGCCAGTGAACGCAGCCATCTCTACACTTTTTAGCAGAACTTCCCAACTTCTTATGAAAGTGGCACAAATTTGTTGTATTTACGTTATTTGACGGGCTGCGATTAGAATTGCTGTGTAACTTTTTGAGCTCAACCTGAATAGCATTGACTTTGCTTAGTAGAGAGTTTATTGTAGCGTTGACATCGGCAATTTTAGATTTGTTGTGAGACGTCGACTTTATTGCAAAGACGGAGTCGTCTTCAGGCGGGACCTCGATAGCTGATATAGATCTGCGAGAGTTTTTAAGGGTTTCCAGCATTCTGTCAGCTGATGTGGCTAGTTGGTCAAGACTTCCTTCTGATAAAACTAGCATTGGCCTAATGGATGCTGGCATCTGCCGAAGAAATAGCATACGAAGAAGGCCAGTACTGTCCTCTGGTGACAAACGGCGCATTTGTGCCAGCATATCAGAAGGCTTTAGCTCAGAAAATTCATTGCCATGTAGTAATTTATGAAGTTTTGTTTCTGGAGAATCCGTGAACTTTTTTATTATGTGCTGCTTTAAATTGTCGTACCTGTTGCTTTCCGGCGGGTGTAGTATGAGGTCTTCCGCGTGGAGTAAGACATCATCTTCTAATTTGATTGAGGTTATGTCAAATTTGTCGTTGTCAACTGTGATGTTGTTCAGTCGAAACGCACGTTCCAGTTGAGTAAACCAAAGAAGTGGGTTTCCTCGATTGAAAGTTGTAATGGACACTGGGCGCAAGTTCGCACTGGTGCTTGGTTGTTGACTGATGCGGCCATATTCTTCTTGTAGATCATTTAACTGTTTTTTGATTGCATCTAACTCCGTCATGGTGGAATCTGTAGTTTTTGATCGAAGTTTGTATTCCGTTTTTTTCATTTACTGTCTGAGGGTCACCAATATAAAATATCACGTGTTAATTGCTCAACGAAATTTTATTGAAAGCTTAATACAAAATGAAGGTAAGAATCTAAGATTAAAAAAGAAAGGAAAAAATTACTTGTCAACGTGACGATGGTTGCCAGCGAATATATATGTTTGGCGTTGCCACAAGATATTCTGGGTCGCCTTGGTACACATTTTGGTCGTTACCTCGAAAACGCCTTCACATATACAACTAAGGGCTACTCCCTTTTAAAACCCTCATTAATACTTTTAATTTGATACCCATATCATACAAACACATTCTAGATTCACCCGTGGTCCACCCTTATTGCGATATCTCGAAAAGGCGTCCACCTATAGAACTAAGGCCCACTACGTTTTAAATAATCATTAACACCTTTCGTTTGATACACATGTCATACAAACACATTCCAGGGTTTCCCTAGGTTCATTTTGGTAAATGGTGATTTTTTGTTTTCAAAGTTCTCAGCTGAGTATGTAATGTTCGGTTACACCCGAACTTAGCCTTCCTTTTGCGTTGAAATTTGTTTGCATAGCTTCAGTTCCGAGAAAGTTCTTTCTAATATTTAACAGATGAAATTTTATAAAAATTGCTATTGCTATTTTTGTCTTTGTAATATACGTGTTTCATACATTGTTATCCACATGCATTTAACATTTTAAACATTGTTAATGTTTTTTTATTCCAACTTTTAACGCATTTTCAAAATTTTTCATATTCATTTCATTGCATTTTAAATTGTTTTAATAGTACTTCTTTTCAATTGTTTTTTTTTGCAGTATATTTTTTTTTTTTATTTTTTTTTTGTTCTTTTACCTCTCGTATTTTATTTACAAAGGTTTTCTTATTTCATTGAAAAGCTGCTCGAAATTAAAGCAAATAGAAATTGAAGTTCAACTGATATTTTATGTCCGCGAAACAAATTGCATTTTGCATTACTTTATTACACCAAACATTTGTGTTTTTATAAAAACTGTGCGAAAATAATAAAAAAAAATTTAAAAAAGAATATAAATATAAATACGAAACTCATGTAATATGCATAGTAATTATAATGCTTTTAAAGAGCGAAAACAAAAAAATTTTTAATTACACAAGCATTATATGTCAAGTACATATTTATTTTTGCGCCCTTTATTTTGTGGTTTACAATTTGTTTAAAAACACATTTTATGAGAAAAACAAAATTTTCTTGTTTTGCTTAATTGCGCTTAACCCATTTGCGGCCGCTGGATGATTTTTCGGCCACCAACTTTGGACTCTCATATCTCTAAAACTAAGTGTTAATTTATTGATATCTACGTTTTCAGGACTAGAAAATTTAGAGTTTAGTAAGTTCCTAAAACATAGATTTGCTAGTAATAATATTAAAATGTGGATTTTCGTAAAATAATGACATTCTCATTATTTCTAAGTGTTTTTGGTGCAGATAAGAAAATAAGGATAAACAAAAAAGCTAAAAATTATTTCTAATTTATTGTGAAGAAAAAAGGTGAAATTAAAAGATTCAAAATAGTGTCCGCGAATATTGCAATAATTCTAACCTTTCCATATGCGTAAACTTTAGTGGTCGAAAAATCGACCGCTGTCCAGAAACCGTCAAGTAGTGTGGAACAAAATATAGCAAATATTCTTTTTATTATTAAATGAGATGCAAGTGAACATCTTCAAGATATTGAAAATGTACTTACTTTTGCTTTCGAAATTTCTAGTTCTCCACTTTTTTGTTTGAAGTTTTTGGAAATATGTAGATTTATTGGAATTTTGTACATATCCGGCTACTATACTTTACCACATATTGACCACTATTCGTCTATTCGACAAGACATGGGTGTTCCAATTGTGAAACAGGCGATGAGTCGCAATCGGTGTAAAAAAATTTAATCTCGCTGATAACAACAATTTAAATGCAACAGACCGATTTGCCAAGGTTCGCCCTCATACTGACGCTCTCAACAAACGATTTATGCAATTCGAAGTTTTTAGCCATACTCTCTCTATGGACGAACAGATTATTCCGTAGTTTGGCCGTAACTCATGCAAAATATCCATCAAAAGAAAACCGATTCGTTTTGGATTCAAGTCATGGTGCTTATGCTCTGAAAGTGGATACTTATGTTCTAGTGCATTGTACGGTGGTGCAGCAACCCCTCACAATCAGAATATCTGCCTTGGCGCACAAACTGTCTTAGACTGGCTTTCAAATGTATCTGACCCTGAGACTACGACGCCTACCGTCAAGTCATCGAGTACTGAGCCTCCCTTTGCTATCGCCTCAGAGTCCTTGTTGTTGTTGTTGTAGCGATAAGGTTACTCCCCGAAGGCTTTGGGGAGTGTTATCGATGTGACGATTCTTTGCCGGACACAGACCAGGTACGCTCGGCTAACACAGCACCATTAAGGTACCAGCCCGACTATCTCGGGAACGATTTAGCTGGCCACATTAAACCTTCATGCCATCCCTCCCTCCCAACTCTCAAGTTCCATGAGGCGCTTGGGGTCGCCAGAGCCTCGGCTGTTAACGAAACAGGATTCGCCACGGATAGGTGAGGTTAACAATTGGGTTTGGAGAAGATATATATTGCGCTGGCAACCTGAAATGGTTGAGCTACACAACCCCTTGAATCTAGTATTTAGTCGCCTCCTACGACAGGTATAACTACCGCGGGTATATTCTGACCCCCTAACCCGCTGGGGGTGCCTCAGCGTACTCAATACCTTCTATCTCTTTATGAACGGGAACCCAGTATAGATGTGTCGTTCGAACTAAGCGGAGTCTCTCCCATTCCTTTTTGCATTACAGAACACTTCTTGATAAGGGACTGTTTGAAATTACTTCTTTGATCGCCGCTTGACTATCAATATATATGATGAACCAACTACATATTTCCTCCAGAATTATTGCTGCTTTCTTAGTGGCTACAATTTTCACCTGAAAGACATTGCATTGATCTTACTGTCGGTAGGATCTATTTATTCCTGCATCGATACCGTAAAAAGCAGACCCGACCTCTTCTGTCATCGGTAAACACGTTCAATCCTTCGGCTCTCTAGTGGCACCAAGATGTCATTCGAAGGTCAGCTATGGGGACACTTAGTCCGTTTGCCTTATACTAGTTGGTGATTTAGTTATGTATATGGACATAAGGCCTGCCTCAAGCTGCCTCGAGGCCCTAATCCTTGTTGCAGTTGCTAACGCTATATTTTTGGCCACTAAGTTTGCAGGCGGAATGTGCAGAATGGAATGCAATCCTGCTGTCAAGGTAGTTTTTAGGACTCCCATTATGCTAAGCATTTATAATCTGCATACTACACCAAACATGAACCCCATAGTAAATTATCGGCTTGACAATTGCCGTAAATATCCATTGGGAGATTATGAACCATAGACCGCAAATGTATCCTATCGGGTTGCTATATGCATACAGTGTCACAGTAAAATACTTAGATATTGTGGGCTGTATTTTTCTCTATAGTTTTACCCCTCCAAACTTTGGTTTAGCCCAATTTGGAATCTTTTATTTCCTAGTAAATAACAATAGATAGGTTTTTTCCGCGTTGGTGCTTAACTCGAATCCAGATAGCCCGGCATGCACATCCCAATGCGGCTGATCTATCGGAGAGCTGATTGTTGGTAAACACCTACTATTTATTGAACCGCCGAAGCACCTAGTTGATAAGTTTCCTCCATAGGATTGGTGATAATACCCCAAGTAGCTAGCTAAGTTCTTCTTGTCTACTTAATACATACATTTACTTAATTTTAATTTGAAAAGCGGACTCGAATAAGTCAGACATAATCAAATTATTTGAGTGTCGATATATGAACTCTATTTGCTTTCCAATTTTTATAACTTTCATGAAAATGAAATGGTATATTAATTTCGTCACGAAACCCAAAATTGTAAGTCCTTAAAGGAAAATAGATAGACCCACCATTAAGTATACCGAAATAATCAGGATGAAGAGCTGAGTTGATTTAGCCATGTCCGTCTGTCCGTCTGCCTGTTTGTCTAGATAAGAAACTTTTAGAAATTTCTACCCCATTTTAACAGCTATAAGCTTCAAATTTCACCAAATGCTTACGTATATAGCATATATTGTTGTCTGAAAAAATCATTGAGATCGGTGGTATATATATTATATTCCCTTATATAAACTTTCAGTTTTGCCCCGTTTTTGCGGCTAGAAGCTTCATAATTCATCAAATAGTTACGTCTACGTCATATATTTTTGAAATACGTTATTCGTAGCCATAGTTTTTACACGCAGACCACAAAAAACCTGAAGCTTTGCATCCTCACACAAAGTACCTACCTATTTTTAATTTTATATTTATCCTAAAAATCGTTTAGGTATGTACATCTGTTCACTATATATTTCTTATCTTATACATCCGACTATCTGGAGATTAAGAACGGGATAAGATTATTGTTCAGCCCCATTCGTGAAATGTATGAAGTCTTCGGCACAGCCGAAGACAGTCCCGTTCTTACTTGTTATTACATAAGTATGCAGCAACAATTATTTCAGTTGACCAGCCCTATTTAATGCTCACTTGTTTTATTATTTTTTTCTCTCATTAATTTAAATATAAGCGCATACAAGAATAATTTAATTAATTAAATATATACATTATTTGTGCAACATTAAAATCTCTACAAGCGATTAATGTATACACACTCAACCGCACATTTGCCTAGTATTTGCAGTGCTGGATTTATAGTGAGCAGGTCCCCCCTTTGATATGCTGCATAGCAAAAGTTAACACTTCAGACAGAGATTTAATGAAGCAATTAGTCAAGTTTTCTTCATTAAAGCCCTTACTAAACACAATTTCTTATTGCTAATTACTGCTTTATTGAATGCCTAATTCAGTCAAAAATCTAACCGGTTTTGCTTGGCGTTTCGGATTTTATTTGCAGTGTAACAAACAACAATCAAAGTTTTGGCACGCTTCATTACGGCAGGTAGAATAACTGAAATTATACCACACCTGCCGGCAGAAGCTGCAAACCGTGTGAACTAGTGAAAGAACTATACCCAAGAGACCATCACATTAGGAATATCAGCTTAGATATTATGTGGCTGGTAAATGAATACAAAACCTACAAAATGAGAAGAGCATCTAAAGAACCGTAACGTCCGGTGTAGGTAAATTGGAGTCAAATGCTAGTCTAAATCAACAAAATATAATGATAAAATACCTATCTACTTTGGCGATAAAACTCTGTCGGACTCGAAGAAATGAGCAAGCCCTACCTGCCTGCAATTTTTGTTGCATCCTTCAGTTTACCAGGCTAAACTTTGTGGAAACGGATAGGCACAAAAACATGCAGTGTCGCCAATTACCATCGCAACTTACTTACTTACTTAATTGACGCTTAACCGTCTAAAAGGTTATGGCCGCCCAACAAGGCGCGCCAGTCGCTCCTTCGCTCCGGCAACCGGCGCCAATTGGCCACACCAAGGGAGTTTAAATCGTTTTCCACCTGGTCCTTCCAACGGAGTGGGCGCCGCCCTCTACCTCTGCTTCCATAGGCGGGTTCCGATAGAAACACTTTCTTGGCCGGAGCATCATCTTTCATTCGCATAACATGGCCTAGCCAGCGCAGCCGCTGCGACTATGTGGATGTCTGCGTATAGCTCGTACAGATCATCATTAAATCTTCTTCGGTACTCGCCATCGCCAACGCGTAGAAGTCCATACATTTTTCGAAGAACTTTTCTCTCTAACGCTCCCAAAACCGCTTCATCTGCTGTTGTCATGGTCCATGTTTCTGCCCCATATAGCAGGACGGGAACGATAAGTGGCTTGTAGAGTATGATGAGAGAGGACTTTACTTTTCAATTGACTACCTAGTCCAAAGTAGCATTTATTAGCAAGATCGATTCTTCGCTGGATTTCAGTGCTGATGTTTTGCTAGTGTTGGCTGGTACCATCGCAACACAGAGGATTAAAAAGCCATTTTAAAAGGCCTAGCCCTCTAAAGCAATAGACTGAGAGGGTACAGCCATGATACAGAAACATTTTACCAATGAGAGTGTAAGTTACCTGACCCACGTTTTCAATTTGTCACTGAAGTTCTTCGTCAATACCGAACAATGGGAAATGACAAGGATAACTTCAATACTAATATCTGGAAAGCCAGCTTACAAAGGTGAGTCATATCGACCGATATCACTCCTCTCGACAGTAGCGGAGACGTTGGAAGCCGTCCTGCTTCCACAGAAGAGCTCAACATAAAAGTCGTGAACTGCTTGATTTAGCCCCGCCTCCAAAAGAGGGTTAATGAAACTAAGCACTATGATGAAATCCCACATTGACTTATGCAGCCGTTTGATCAAGATAAGCCTTTTCCACACAGAAACGCTAAAGAGCTTTGCTACCAAGGGAGGCACGAGTCACTCTGGCCCAACTTCGTTCTGAATACTGTTACATGTTAAATTCTAACCTACACGGAATCAAGCCCGACATACGTAATGAGCGTCCTGCAGGCGATTCATCCTTACATGACACCAACCATCTTTTTTAATTGTATGTAATTTGGAACAGTCAACCCTGTTGAAACTCCTACTTTCTTTTGACTCCCTATAAAGAACTTTGATGACAATTTTTTAAAGGTCACATCTATTAAAAGCCATCGCTTTAATAGCATTTTCTAATTTCTTGGCGTATTTGAACCGCCACTGTGTTTGCTAGGTAGTTTTAATGCCCGAGTAATAAAGATGGCAAAAAAACTATATATATGTATAGTGAATACTTTAGTAGCATTAAAATATTACAATAAAAGCTTAACAGTTTCCGTGGGGTAACCATAACATTTGTACATATGATAAATGAATCCTGGCAAACCGCTTTGCAATTTGTTCAACGTTGTGACAGGTGGAAAGTCTCACTTGACAAATAATAAATATGTACGCAGTTAAGTGCATATGTGAACTAAAAAAAAATAGTAGTAAAAACTACTTAATGCAAATAAATAAATTAGTATGAATTAAAAAGAAAAATATGTAGCAAAACAAAAGCTTACGCTGCAAATAATTTAATAGAACGTTTAAAATAACTGATATGTGTGACAATAAAATGAATATAAAAAGCATAAGCGAGATTGGGCAAAGTTTGCAAATATGGGGCGGTAGCTGGTAGGGCTTTAGGCTGTTACATATTTCAATTTCAATTTCAATTTATTTAAAAAAGTGGTTGTGACTGTAAGACAGAGTCTTTTAAAGCATATCAGCGATTATACATTGCAAAATAATTAACAATTAAGCCTAAATACTTATAAGACAAATACTAACAATAATTATAAATTTAACAAATAGAAAGTTTTGTTGGTAAAAGAAAAGCAAAAATACAAGAAAGAGTATGAAGTTTTATCGCAATCACATTAAGCTCTCTGAACTGAAGTAGTCATGAATACATTTTTTGTAATTGTTGCTGCACACCCTTAAGAAAATTTACGATAGAATTCCAGAGCCTTACAGCATGTATAAAGAAAAGTCTCGAAGAGCACAAATAGAAATATCTGGGAAAGATCAGTTTGCGGTGTCTACCAGAATTGGAAAATTTAAGTTTATCAAAGAGATACTATGGTGTTTGAAATTCAATGAGTTTGTACATGTATATACAATTTCGCGCTGCTATATACTCAAAAATACTGCATCCGAGAACTTTGCGCTTCCATGGAGATATATGATCATATTTTTGCAGGCCGTAAACATAACGTGTGTGATGTTGTTAAAAGAAACATCAATTTTATGGTAGAAAACAGAGTAGAGTTGACTTTAAACGAGGTCTGAGTACGTTATGTGTGGAAGGATCAGCTGTATAGCTAGTTTTTTCCTAGTCACTAGGGGAGTAAAAGAAGCAGACATTCTCAATCTACGTAAAACAGAATAAACATTACTTACAACTTTATTTACATGGTCGACACAGTTTAGTTTTGATTTAATCACAAAGTCCAGATTTTTTATTTTGCTAGTAAACGAAAGCACGTTTTCACCAACGAACAATTTTGGAATAACTTCAGTATGCACAACACTATTGCCAATAGGCAGTACATATGACTTTTTGGCATACAAGCACAGACCGTTTTCACAAGCCCATTTCGCAGACAAGTCGCTATTTATTTTGTAGAGAATATTAACAATTCCGGCACATCGCTATGCTTCACATACAACAGAAATGTGAGCATATAACAAATAGTTACGCACATATGTACACAGCAAATAAGAGCGTATACGACATTACACACACATGTACACAGTAAATAAGAGCGCAGACAACACTGCCCACACATGTACATAAAAGAAAGCAGCGGTTTTTAGACGCAGCAGATGAGAACAGTAAGGAAGCAAATAATCGAGAAGGCTGTTCACGAAAAGTCTAGATCCTGGGAGAAACTCACCAGAGAAGCAACAGAGAGAAGAAAAGCGGCGCAGTCCCAGTGTTGTCAAGTTGTGAAGTTCTACTACCATAGTAGTGCCGTTAGTAGATGGGAATTTATATACGGAACATTTCAATATATTTAATTGACTGTTCCGTGATTCGAACGAAAACAGAATATTCGATATTTTCTTGAAATCCGCAACAATTGGTAATAAAAGAGAAATTGTTGAATAAATTTCATGATTTCGTAGGACAAAGGAGTTCGAGATGCATGGATTGAACACGACAATAAGATATTATGATGTCAGAAGGAGCTGACGTCGAATCTTTTATCGATCTTTTATCTTAATGGCAATGAAACAAGAACAACAGAAATAGAACAAAACAACTAAACAACGCAAGCAATGGCGAACAAAGGCTTGAACCTGATATTGACTGCAATATCTGCAAAAACGTTCACAACAAGTACAGAAGCCATACATGCCATCTAACCTGGAAACACAGGAGACACCTATTTCGGAGATATCGTCACATATAACATTTAATATTGAAGCAAAGGAGGCATGTATATATGTATTTCAGCACAGGTATTATCGCAGATCTCCGCACAACTGGAAGAGCAGGAAAAGTGCATTTGATTAGAGCTTGAGGCTGAGATTTGCCTCAAGTTGCAAATGCGGAAGCATCCGTGGAATAAATTAAGGGAGATAAAGCATATATTCACGGTATCACATGTAGAATGGCCAGACTGGGTGGAAACAATATTTGAAGCACTAAAGAGTGACAGAATTATCATGTGCTTCACGAGCGGTAAGCCAGATCACAACTAAGAACAGCGATATTCTTAAACGCAAAGCCAAAGGAGATGAGCTAGAGCGAACCAAATGCAAAGAGCGAAGACTTTCTACCATTATCTCTGTATCACAAATCGGAAGAAAGTCTAGCAGTGTTACTGTCAAAGGAGCGACTACTGACTGTTGATAAGGGCGCATCTCATTCGATAGTCCGATCTGATTTAATCAAAAGGAAGATAAGGCCACTCAGACGGCGGGTACAACCAAGTGCAGGCAGCAGTAAAATGTGAAGTCGTAATTGGGAAAGTCACGGTTTTACCCAATTTCATAGGGACTGACATTGTGGATGAAGTCATGTTGGGAGTAGACCACTTAGTTGACCATGAAATATAGATTTATGTGCAAAAAAGACTATTCAGCAAAGAACAAGAATGAATTTCAATACGATTTGGAATTTGATTTACGGGTAGAAAAACTTAAAACTTTTCTTCTTCTAAAAGTGGGCGGTAACATGCAAATATTACAAAATTTTCAATATAGTAAAAGTGGAAGTGGCTATCATTAAATTTTCCACATTTTCAATACCAATATGGGTGCCTATAAGCTAGTGTACCATATTTTCTTAAATATATCTAAATTTTTACTGAAGTTATCGTGTCCTCTGGCGCACGGATGGACGGACATGGCTCAATAAGTATCTTTCTCGATCCTGAAAATTTTGATAAAAGGACAGCTATATCTATCTCGATTCCTTTATGCGATTACGTGCAACCGTTATCCAAGTACGCGCCAGGTGTAAAAAGATAAGTATTATTTATTTTTTTTTCTTTCTGTATACTTTGCCACCAAACCAAAAACTCATTAATTTTCAAATTTCATCAAATATTCAGCCGATAATAGTAAAACCCGCACAATGTGCTTTTTAAGTAGGAATAGAATTTTTAAAATTTTACTACATATGAAATTAAATAATGCTTACCTAAATATGCATACGTATGTATAACAGAGGTGCACAACGCCGACAGAGCTTTGAATAAAAACGTAACTTGTTTTTGTAGTAGTATGTGTTTATATAGATAGTGTTTGAGCACAGAATTTACACATATGTTGTTTACTGCTCGAAGTACAATCTAAAACTAATTTCCAGCTTGCTTTGCTGACTCACTGTAGCTGCGCTCACATGGCATGAAAGTAAAACCCAAATAATTTCCCCATGCACTTCTAAGCTCTCGAGTGCACCACTGACACCCACACATGCATACTATCTGGCTATAAAATTGTGGCATATGGTGCAACATGAGAGTTCCATTAAAATTTTTAAATATTTAATTAAAATGAAAAAATTAAATGGCCACCAAAAAAAATACGCAGGACTTCGACTGTTAATCGCAATATTATAAAAACACCGGTCAAAGCGGTAAACGGAAAATGCATTTGTGGGAGTGAGCGGAATTACGTTTTTTACGTAGATGTGAGCAAGAGTTCGTTTCGCGGGAGATATATTAAAATATATTGTATTCAATTTATTTATAAATATCGGTGACATAGAAATATTTGCAAACTTATGGTTGGTATAGTCCTTTTTTAGTTTCAGCAACATTTTTCATTTCATTTCAAAATGTTTAGATGTGGAAAGATGATTTTTGATTCAAATCGAAATAAAGTAAGTGAACTTAATCTTTAAATTCATTTGACCTTTTAAGAAGCACTCCAGAGCTTACCGAATCGTTCATGAATAATGATCCACTTAAAAATGTAATTAAAAACGTAAGAAAAAATTGCCGACAGTGATTACGTAGTAGTGAATTTTATCCTTTCTAGTTAAAATATATGTAACTCCTATGTAGCTGTTCAAAATCCACAATATAATCTCTTTACAATCTGCTCGTTAAATGTATATTACATACATGTTGGGCGGGTATGCACAAAATCCCCTAAGTTACTGAAAAGTTTCTGGAAAATCTATTTTTATTAAAACGTAACTATTTTCGAAAGCTTTTGAAGTTAAAAGAAGTACTTTGAAATTTTTTCTATTTATTCATTTGCAAATTTCAAAATGTTTCTAAAATAAAGTATTTTTTCAATTTCAAAGGAAAAAACTGTTCCAACTTCGAAAATTTTTGGATTTATAAGTGTTTTTATTATATTCCCCTTTTTTGTATTTAGACACTATTCAATTTTAAAATGTTTCAAAGGTACATTTTTTTGAAATTTACAAAAGCGTCTTAAAAATTTGTCCACTTAAACTTTGAAAATTTTTCAATTTCAGAAAGTTTAAGATAAACCTTCGGAAAAAGTGCCTTAAAAATTTTCCTATTTAATATAAGCATTTCGCAAATTTATAAAAGTTTTAAAATCAATTCGCTTCATTTTCGAAATTTTAAATTGGTTCTGCCGAGAAATATTTCGAAATTAGTTAAATTGATTCAAAAATGTCAATATTTAAGTTTTGTATATTTTTGAATTTTAAAAGTTCTAAGAACCAATATTTTTTCAAAAGTGCCATAAAATTTTCGCTATATAAATTTTAAAAATTACAATTTTAAAGAGTTTTTCAATTTCGAAATAAAAAATTTCCTAGCTTGAAAATTTTCATATTAGTTAAATTGCCTCAGAAATGTTTCTATTTAAATTTTAGAATTTTTTCAATTTCAAAATTATTCTCACATCGAAAATTTTCGCAGTTTATAAAGGTGGATAAAAATTTTCCTATTTCGTAATTTTTTTTTTTTTTTGAAATTAAAATTTTTTCAAAAATCGAAATTTTCAACGATGCTATAATATGAGTATACGTGCACTTTTTTTGGAGCTCAAAGTTTTATATTGAATTCGATAACAGATTAAACTTTAAAAACGTCACTAGCTTTGATAGTGGTTTGGTTTTTTGGTTTAACATATGTTTTCAAAAATACTCCTATAAACTTATTTCTGGTTTATATAAAATTAAACTAGAAGACCCGGCAGTCGTTGTCCTGCTCTAAATTTGGCCTATCTGCATACATTTTAATAAGCTTTTTCCCTCTTACTCTGCTCTTCCCCCGTCATCACTTTTTCTTAATCCATTTATTCACTCCTCCCTCCGTCTTTTTCGCTTCATCTATCTCCATCTTTGTCTCATTATATCTCTTTCTCAATATCCTTCTCTCTTTTCTCTTCTCTCAATTTCTTCTCATTCTTCTGTACCCCTTATTGCCTGTCCCAGAGTTTGGTATGTATTTTTCGCTTCATCTATCTCCATCTTTGTCTCATTATATCTCTTTCTCAATCTCCTTCTCTCTTTTCTCTTCTCTCAATTTCTTCTCATTCTTCTGCACCCCTTATTGCCTGTCCCAGAGTTTGGTATGTATTTTATTCCAGTCCCATTCCCAGTCCCACTCCGAGTCTCAGTCCCAGTCCTAGTCCTAATCCCAGTCCCAGTCCGTCTCTGGATAATATATTACTCTGTACTAAAGCACTCATCAACTGCTTTCATTTGATATCCATATTGTATAAACACTGTCTAGGCATTCACTGGCCCACGTTTTGGCCTATATCTCGAGACCCTAGTCACCCAGGTGTATGAAAATTACCCTCTACACAACTAAAGACTCTTCTGAATTAAAAAAAAATGTCGTTATACCTCTATATCACGGGCCCTCTCATTTTTTTCGAAGCTAGGAGAAGTTTTTCAATGCACGAATTATTTTTGTAGCTGGCTGTTGTACTTAAATATCGAATTTGTATTCAATAAATGCGACATGCCTTTTCAAGCAAATTTTTTTTTACCTAGTGTTTTTGCAGTTCGGTTTTTTTCGCAGTTACTTTAAAAACTCGCCTTAGTTCCATTGTTTGAAAAATTTTCGTTTACTGTGGTGGAAACTTTTTGCAAATATCTCTCTTCAATGAATTAAGTCGTTTTTGCAAAGCTGTTTCGCCACAAAACTTTTTAAATAAAAAGCTTAGAAGTTTTTTGTGCTTCTTATATTTTAATTCAAAACACAATTTCTTTCACAAATTCATAATTGTTAAATTGAAAAATTATAATTTTTTGAAATTACATAATTTTGTTTTACATTCTGACCTTGGCTTTTACGAAATTCGACTTATTTTAGAAAGTGGATAATCTTCGAAAATTTCTTTTTAAAGAATGTGCATTAGTTCATATTTTGTTTTGATCCACATATTACATATACCAGAGTTTATTGTGTTGGTCAATTTTTTTTCGGAGTTCGAAAATAAAATTTTTTCACATATTAAATTTTTGCAAATAGGATTCTTTTCTGGCGCTTGTATTTGCGCATTACAATTTTAATGTTCGAATTTTTCGAATTATGTCAAATATTACACTGAAAATAGCTTAAATAAATTTAAAATTAAATGTTCGAATTTTTCGAAGTTAGTTGAGCCTTATACTGTTTTCACACAGACGGCTTATTGAATAGTAAAGGCAGTTTTCTACATTAAGACGCTTGTTGAGGTCAATCTTCCCTACAAAATTCGAATCTATAATTATTTCATTAGTGACTAATCGAATGCCCTGTTGGGAGCGTTCAGTTGCTTAGTTTTTGGTGTGTTCAGTGCTTAAAAATGTCATTTGTCAAAGTAAATGTCATTGTCTGTCATATAGCATTGTCATTTCATTCGCTTGATATTTCATCCTTCATACTAATCGAGCAGTTACTTCTGCGTGAAAGCAAAAAATTTACGATTTCATTAGAAGGTGAAATGAGATCATTAAGTTTCTGTGTGAAAACAGTATTACGCTTAAAATAGCTAAAATAAATTTAATGAAATTTGCTATACAAATAAGATAATTGTGGAAAAAGTAATTTTTATTTTACTCGTTTAGCAAGAAAACTTTATTGGGTCCTTTAACTACTTTTAAAGCAACATTTTCTACTATCTTAACTTATCATTACCACATTTCTCCATGAACGATTTCCGAGCATTGCTGTGGAAGATCTTTCAGTGTTTATTCGTTTATGGCTTTACCTTAAAGTAATCTTCGAAAACTATTTAATATATTATACGTATATACATAAGTTTGTGTGTATACTTACAATATAATTCAATGGTGATATTTGTTGCTACATATTTTTTATGAAAATTGCTCGCTTGGCACGTGTACACAGCATGTTGGTGAATTCGTGACAGATTTCGAACAACTAATTTGTTATTTATGGTGCCATCGTATGTGTAATCAACGACACTATTCTGAATTTGGCCATTCATGAGCCATGTCACTGTCGGTGGTGGTGAGCCTGTAAGTGAAAGGGAAGAAAAAATAAAATAATTGAGCATCAGAAAAATGTTAAGAAAATTTTCTAAATTTTGTATACTAAAATATTTCCTCACAACGGATGCACATTAGAAAAGAATTTATAGAAATTTGTATTAATATTTTGCATGGAATTATTGTATTAATATAATAAATATTTGCTGTTATTTAGAATACTTTACTTGAGTAACCATTAAACTCATTAAGGCACATTTTGCATTATGGCTTTCCTTAATAAATCAAATAAATATGATTTATTTATACTTTTAGTAAACTTTGCCAATGATTAATTTTTAAATATTTTCGTCATTTCAAGTCAATTGAAAATTGGTTACACACAAATAACAAAATGCAGTGTGAACATTTTTCGGAGTAGTATCAAAACTAATTTTAGTTTTAAATTTAGCAACAAAATAGTACAATATGTTGTTATGGTTGTAGCGATAAGGACACTTCCTGAATGCGTTGCGGAGTGTTATCTATGTTGTTGGTCCTTTGCGGGAGGCAGATCGCGTACGTTCCGGTAACAAGCACCATTTAAGTATTAGCCAGACCATTTCGGGAACGATTTGGTATGAACACATGAAACCTTCGAGGCCATACCGCCCTCCCACCCCCTACATCCATCAGGCGTTCGGGGTCGCCAGAGCCTGGGCTGTTAATGAAATAGGATTCGCCACGGGTTGGTGGGGTTGACAATTGGGTTGGAGAGGATATATATTACGCTGGCAAGCTCATCAATGAATTTGGTATCTTAGTCGCCTCTTATGACAGACATAGCTACCGCGGGTATATTCTAAGCCCTCTAACCCGCGTGGGGGGAGTGCAATATGAAAACCTTTGATTTAGTTGTACAATACTACAACTTTGGGAGTGATATCTAAACTAATTTTGGAGTCAACGCTGTGAATAGTTGTATTGCGTAATGGCAGACGTGAACAGAAGTCGCAGTGGTGTAGTGGCAGCGCGTTCCGCCATTCACATCGAACGTCGTTGGTTCAAGTCCCACCCGAAGCAACAATTTGTTCAGCACTTAATGAGGATTAAATTTGCACTATATTGGCTTATTTTCTATAGAGGAACACCACAGTATTTTGTGTGTGCAACTATATATTTATGAAAATTCCAGGGTGTCTTTTTTTATATCATACGTTTACTAAATATATTAAACAGTATTCAGATAACTTTAAATTTAAAAATATTGTAACAAGCTTTGGGGATTTTCTGATAATTATTTTGCACCTTCTGCTAACGTTCGAATCGCTGATCAGTCGATTGAATAACTCTATATTCTGTATTGCAAAATGGTCTTTATTTAGACTACTTTGGTAGTAGCCCAATCATACTTCAATATCACGTACTTCACAAAAGCGTTTTATAATCAAACTAATTCCAGTACTCAGTTTGTGGTGTTTTATACTCTCAGTTGCCATGTTCTTCTAGAACTTTTGTATCGTATACTTGGTTAGTTAGCAATATGCGTGTGTATGTGTGAGTAACAACTTCGGCTAATGATTATTACATGTTTGTGTGTGTGAGATAGCTATGTGTCTGCATGTATATAAGTTTGGCTGCTAACTGTGTTTTTTTTTTTGTGATTATTTACTAACAGCATAGTGATGCCAATACTCGTCACACTGCACTCCCCTAACTTTATTTTGTTTAGATTACTTTGGGAGTGGTACTTCACAATTATACTAGTAGCGTGTTTAAATCAAACTCATTATTATTCCTCACCTTTCACTGCTATTATACTCTCTGTTGCTCGTTCGCATATTTCGCCCAAGGTCTAGACTTTTCACGAACATGGAACAGTTGTATCACATACTTCGTTATTTAGATATATGCGTGTGTATGTGTGAGTAACAACTTCTGCTCTTAGCTGATGACTGCATATGTGTATGTGAGACAATCTCTTTTTGCTTTTGCTGCTGGTTATGTGTGTGGAATATTCTTCGTCACCTTCTATGTAAGTGTAGCTACTTGGTTTAATGTTTACATTTACATAAGTGTGACTGTTTGCGGTTTTTGCTGTTGTGCTTTTTTTACTAACAGCATAGTTATGTTAATATTCGCCACAATATCTTTCTATCCGCTATGAGTTAAGATTTGCATTATAATATTTTCTATGGAATGCTCCAGAGAAACGGCGAGACTGAGGAAAGTCCCATCTACAGGGACTGATAGAAAAGGACGACGGAGATTGGGCACAGAGTAGTGAAGACTCCTTGAAGTACTACTTAACACACACCTGCCATCAGGAGATGATGCGGAAGAGTTAAGTAACCACGTCCACAGCCCTAATACGGAGCTAGAGGTAACAGGATTGGTGACAAATACTATGGGCAATAAAGATTTTTGCCAAGTTCAAATCGCGGGTCCGTATGAGATATTCCCTGCTATGCTGCAGATGGTCGGTAGAAAGATTATATAATGGCTAAGAAAAAACTTTGTGGCTTGCATAAAATTGAACCACCTCCCACAATATTGGAGAACGGCTCGAGCAGTCTTCATACACCGAAAGCTGGCAAAGCCAGTCATATGAACCCTAAGGACCACAGGCCTATTAGTTTGATATCTTTTCTGCTCAAAAACCTAGAAAGATTATTGGATGTGCACATAAAATCAAATATGAATCAATAATTATTTTCTACAGCACAACATGCTTACACCAAAGGCGAGTCAGTCGATATTGCATAGCATAGGGTTATCATGAATATAGAGAAAACCGTGGCACATCAGGAATATGCCTTAAGTGTTTCTTTAGACATTACCGGGGCATCGAAAACGAGCCATCATGGACAGTCTCAACTCGATTGAAATTCATCCAGCTCTAAAAAAATTGGCAAAAAAATTTGTACACAGAGGAACGCCACACGGAGGACCACACAAAATTACGGCTTATGCAGATAACTTTTCCGTTTCGGTCATCATAAGCAACAGATGCCTAACAACAACAATAAGCTCTCTGATGGAACAGACAGTTCGCGATCTACATGCCTGGGAATCAGGAGTCACGATAGACGCCAACGCAGAAAAAAACGATCTAGCTTTATTAAATAGGAAATATGAGGTCCATTACTGAATTAAGCCTAATACTGTTTTCACACAGAAACTTAATGATCTCATTTCACCTGCTAATGAAATCGTAAATTTTTTGCTTTCACACAGAAGTAACTACTCGATTAGTATGAAGGATGAGACAGATAATCATGGCGGAACGATACAAGGTGGGAGCATGTTGACATACCTACAAACAAACAAAATTCCATGTACTTGTAAATTCGATGGACAAATGTCAAAATCGTACTGCGCCGGTAGTTGATGTATCAAATCAAATAAAAAAGGTTATAATCAGCTGTTCGATGCGGCCACCTTGTATCGTTCCGCCATGCAGGCAATGACATTTGCTTTGAAAACTAAGAAACGGAAACGGAAGCGGAACGCTGCCAACAGAGTTGCATTGTGCTTTTGACTTCATTAGGCATTCAATTAGCTACTAATGAAATAATAATAGATTCGAATTTTGTAGGGAAGATTGAGCTCAATAAGCGTCTTAATGTAGAAAATTGCCTTTATTATTCAATAAGCCGTCTGTGTGAAATTAGTATAAGCTTGGAGAGGTAAAGCTACAAGAAAAATATAGCACAAAGTGTCTAGGAGGTATACTAGAAAGTAAGTTGTTGTGGAAACTGCATGTGGAACAGAGAGCGAAGAAAGTCTCCGCAGCACTATATGAATGCAAGAGGATGCGCGTGGGGCCTGTCATACTCTCTCATTGGGTATTTGCCGAATTTCTAAAACTTATTCTTTACCATTCTAATGCAGCGTCTTTCAGGAAATATTATAGCCGTTACGAAAGAAGCAGAAATTCTGGAGGAAGCGTGATTAGACTGCTTTCACGCCAATATAATAATAGTCAGGCGGCAAAAAAGCAATAATAATAACAATCTCGCACAGTACTTCATCGAGAAGTGTTCTGGAATGCAAAGGACCATTCAAAAAACTTCGCTTAGGCCGAATCTTACATCTAGACTGGGTTCCCTGTCAATAAGGAACAGAAGGTAACGAAAAGGGGGATGAATTGGCAAAGAGGAGTGCAACTCTCACTGTATCGATATCCAAATCCGTTTGGGAGAAATGAAAACATAACGGGAGTTCCATATATCCATCAAGCAGGAAAAGGTGTGTGCAGAAGCTCGTGGCTGTATAATTTCTAGAATAATTTGCAAACCCTACGATAATAGGCTCACAAAGTTTCTCATATCTTCAAAGAGAGAAGATTTAAGGCTTACGATGGGCATACTAATTAGATACTGACTTCTGGCGTCACATGCTCATAAGTGGAGAGGAGGAAGAAACGGCTGAACACTTTCTGTGTTCGTGTTCAGCGCTCGCGAGGTCAAGTCTCCAGCTACTAGGAGTAGCAGAGTCGCCAGATCTAGATTAATCCGATAGAGGCAATATAGACACATTCATTCTATGTCAATAACCGGCAAGTTCAATCTAACCACGTTTGGCGTATTGAATAATTCCAAAGAAAAATTTTACTCGTTCATGTATGAAAGTTCATCGGTTTCTATATAATTGCTAGAGATTTTGTATAAGAGTTCATGATTCGTGTTAACGTGTCTCTTGATGGCAGGTTGCAAACAGCGTTCAACATACATACATACGTCCATACAAACAAATATATATACATACCTATCTACTCATGTATCTCTTTAGATTGGCAAACAACTTGCTGGAATAGCAAAATAGCCTCTTAAGATAAAATGTTCATAGCAAAACAACGAAAAACAGAAAAATAACGAGAAAAAATATTAATAAAATGAAACATAACAAACAAAACCCAATTTCATGTTGAACGAAAATGGTCTATAACATAAAACACAAACAACAGCAACAGCAACAATTTGGCGAAAAACAATATAAGTTGACTATAACAATAAGCCCAAATGGCTCGGTTCTATTGATGGAGTCAAATCATACACGTAAACACCCACGTAACGTGAATGGCTTGTGGCGTACACTGAAAGCAAACTGAGATGGTGTAGTTGGAAGTAATTTGCAACTAGCTGTTAACGGTATGTTGGCGTAGTGGAGGATTTATGAGAATATTGCCACTAACGGGGGGTCTTATAAAAGTTGTATAGGTACATTATTTTTATGAAAACCATGTTGCGAGGTGGGTTTCGTCCAAAACTGAGGTAGAACTTAGTCAGTTCATGCTCAAGTAGAGTTTCCACAAAAATCTAATGAATAATATTTAAGTGCTGAGAGCGAATAAACACAAAAAACACCTCTGTAGGGGTTAAGAGACAGCAGCTTTCAGAGAAAAGAGTATAACTAGCGTAAAGGCAATATTGAGGCCGCACAGTATAGAGGAATATACATACGATGGGATGATTGGAAGTACGCAAGAGTTGGGCGTACAATCAGGTGGAGGTTCCGAACGACGACGATAGGGTACCAACGAAGATTGATGTTTTAACTTGTCGCACTGAATAATACGATAGAGGTGGTAGATTAGATTATCGTTTGTTGCTGTCATCATTGAAAACACAGGCCGACAAAATTTGAAAAAAGTGCAGATTCAGAAATGACCTTGAAGTTTTCGAAAGGTATTCAGTTCGCTTAATCTGAATTCCCCACCAGGTATTCTATTTTGGTTCTTGTTTTCGCGATATTCTTAAGAAAGGTATGAAAATCACGTTTTTCGGCTTTATTCTCTACGTAGTTTTGCCACGAAAACTAATTTCAATAATAAATCCCCTTTTTACTGTCGTAATCATTGCCCTCATAAACGTATTGTTACGAATTTAGTGCAATTCCTCTTATTTGCAACCTTCAACTAACGTTCGAATCAATAAACTATTGAATAAATAACTCCACTATTCAATAATGCAAAATGGCCTTTATTCCAGTTCTTGACAATAACGCTACTACTTCTCGACAGATAGCGTGCTTAAATCAAACTGAATACTGATTCTCAGCTTTACCTCCTTTTATACTCTGTGATTTCTCGTTCGCATACTTCTAGGCGCTTCTAGTTCTAGAATTTACTTGCAGCTATAAAATTACCAGCTATAGCATAACTACAGATACAGTAGACTTAATGATTGATTCGTTTATGTAGATACAAGTGACTGCCTGCTTTATTGTTGTGGCTTCATTTACTTAGCATCAGACTAGTGATGTGAGTATCACTAAGTGTCACTAATATTCGTCACAGTATTTTAACTTTTCTCTATATTTAATTGTGATATATTGATATATGTTGTTTTATACGCTCGATCTTGCTCACTGCTAATAAAAGCAATATGTGAAGCATACTTTCAGGCGGACTTCCTTGATATTGGGCTTGGAGTTGTATAGCAGATCGAGTAATCGATAGAGTTCCCTCTTTCTTAAC
This sequence comes from Eurosta solidaginis, assembly GCF_040869045.1. Taxonomy (NCBI): domain Eukaryota; kingdom Metazoa; phylum Arthropoda; class Insecta; order Diptera; family Tephritidae; genus Eurosta; species Eurosta solidaginis. The sequence goes on from NC_090319.1 coordinate 29,834,779, forward strand.
TTTTTATACTCACCGTGCTTTGCACACAGAGTATATTAACTTTGATTGAATAACGGTTAGTTGTATAGGTATAAAGGAATCTAAATAGATATATACTTCCATATATTAAAATCATCAGTATCGAAAAAAATTGATTGAGCCATGTCTGTCCGTCCACGATAACTTGAGTAATTATTGAGATATCTTCACCAAATTTGGTACACGAGCTTATCTAGACCCAGAATATATTATTATTGAGAATAAGCGAAATCGAATGATAACCACGCCCACTTTTTATATATACAACATTTTGGAAAACACAAAAAACCTGATTATTTAGTAAATAACTTACATAGAAAGTTGAAATTTGATGTGTGGACTGATATTGAGACTCTTGATAAAAGTTTTTAAATGGGCGTGGCACCGCCCACTTGTGATAAAATCAATTTTACAAATATTATTAATCATAAATCAAACATCGTTAAACCTCTCGTAACAAAATTCGGCAGAAAGGTTGCCTTTACTATAGGCAATGCTTTGAAGAAAAATTAACGAAATCGGTTAAGGACCACGCCCACTTTTGTATAAAGTTTTAAAAGGGTCGTGGACGAATCAAATAAGCTATATCTTTGAAAAAAAAGTTTCATATAAATTGTATTTCATTTCCCAAGTGGATTTATGACAACAAATAGCAAAAACTTTAAATTTAAAAAAATTTGCGTGGCACCGCCCCTTTTACGACTAAGCAATTTTCTATGTTTCGGGAGCCATAACTCTAAGAAAAATTAACATATCGTAACAAAATTGAGTACACATATTTTTCTTACAGTGGGAAGCATTCCTAGAAAAAATTGACGAGATTGGTAAAAGACCACGCCCACTTTTATATACAAGATTTTTAAAAGGGTCGTAGACGAAAATAATAAGCTATATCTTAGCAAAAAAGTGCTTTGCATCAATAGAAATTTATTTTCTAAATTGAGTTATAACATTAAATTGGAAAACACTAAAATTTTTGAAAATGGGTGTGGCACCGCCCCTTTTACGCCTAAGCAATTTTCTATAGTTCGGGAGCCATAACTCGAAGAAAAATTAACATATCGTAATGAAATAGTGTAGATACATATATTTTCCTTATAGCAGAAAATATTTCAAGTATAAATAGATGGGATCTGTTAAAGACCACGGCAACTTAGATATAAAACAAATTTAAAAGAGTTGTAGACTAGAATAATGAGCTATAACTTAGCAATAAATAGTTTTGAGTCAATGATAATTAACTTATCAAGTTTTACTATAAGAGGAATGGGGAAACATTTTTCTTTTAAATGGGCGGTGCCACGTGTTATGTAGAAAAGTAATTTATCTGAAATGAAATGAAAAATTAAAGTTCACGCTGAGTATATAATGATCGGTTATAACCGAACTTAGACACCTTTACTTGTTTTTATTAATTTGGTATAATTTTTTTTCGAAAATGCACCCACGTGCAGTTCTTAAGTGACTAACGTGCCTAAAGTATATTTCAAATTTGTGAGCAAATTTTGCATAGAGAAAATATTGCAGACCTAATAATGTTTAAAGAACAATATCTCAACTTCCAAAGGAAGCCATCTATAAAGGAAAACTAATTTTTTAATGAAAATTTACTTTCATGTTTTATTGTTTGGTTTTTTTTTTTATTAAAAAAGTTCTCGTAACGGAAAAGCGAAATGAATATAGCAAAAAACCTGATTTTGACTCTTTATGGAACAAATATGTGATGCGGCCTATGAAAAGGTGGCTTATGGTTGAAAAAAAGAACACTACTAAGAAACTGAAGAAATGCATTGTTTATCTTTAACAGCTGTTTCTCGCAATTTCTCTTTTGAGTCATAAGCCACCTTTTCACAGGCCTGGTCACATATATCAAAAACCAGAACTAACTTAAAAGTTTAGAAATCGGATTTAGATTAGGCGTTCTTAACGCATTTAGAAAATTCTGACTTCGTTTTGGGTCTAAACTTTGTCGCCTGTGTTTGTATTGTTCGTGGAATCTGACTTAGAAAATTTAAAATGTTTTATACGTTGTAGTGCTGCTAGCTAAGTAACACATCGAACTTTTATGGCTCCGCACAATTACTTGAATCATATCACAAATGGACGTCACTATTAATATTCTGCCAACTTCAAAAAACCCTACAATAATACTGAAAGCTTTCTGGTTTATCTACTTTTTGTACTCATTGTCCAGTTTCGATATTGTATGACTGTTCTTCATTGTCTTGGCATCAACGAAAAATTTCTGCGATGGTTGGCTTGAGTTCTGCACGATATGGTTGGCAACACAATTTTCAACCGTTAGAAGCGTAAAAGAGATAGCAACAATGTGATTGTAAGCAAAGCAAATTTTGAAAACAAATATCAATAAACTCATGGTGACATTAACTTTTTATAGGCTTTTGCTAATGCTTGTTTGTGGCGGTTGGGCAAACTGCACAATATAGAGATAGATCTATTTTGCATAAGACTAGAGGAAAATGACAACATACTTAAAAAATAATCCAAATTGTGGCCCGACTAAAATAAACGGATATTGTGGCTCAGATTTGCAATACACTACATTTTTTTATTGTTTATTTAGAAACATTTGAAATGGAGAGAAAGTTTTCAATTACCAAAGCCCATGGAAATTACAGGAAAGCAATTACTTTTATTTCATCAGCAAAAAGTGAATGACATGTCGTATGGTTTGATGTTTCCATTCAGATTTTGCATGTAAAGCGGTAAGAAAGTAGAGTAGTACATCATTTATGAGAGCAATAAAAATAAAAGTTCCATAAAACAGAACCGACTGAAATGACGTCTTCTTCTATTTACTATAGCATTTTCAGTTCAAATGAAACTTCTCTCAAATCAAATTAAGCTTTTCTCAAATCAAATGAAAAATTTTTCAAGTCACATAAAAGTTTTTTAAAAACAAATCAATCAACGGAAACCTTAAATAAACATTTTTAAGATTAAATTAAACTTTTTTCAAATTAATTAAATTTTTTTAAATTAAACGGAAGTTTTTCAAATCAAATGAAATCTTTCCTAAATCAATAGAAACTTTTTTTAAAACAAATTAAACTTTTCTCTTTTCTTTAAAGGTTAAATTTAACTTTTTTCAAATTAAATTAAAGTTTTTTAAATCAAATGAGACTTTTTCAAATCTAGTGAAACTTTTCTCAAATCAAATTAAACTTCTTTCAAATAGAATTAAATTTTTTTCAAATTAAATCAAACTTTGTGAAAATTAAATTAAACTTTTTCCAAATCAAATGAAACTTTTTTAAATCAAATGGAACTTTTTCAAAAACAAATGAAGCTTTTTTAAAATAAATGAAACTCCTGAAATTAAGTTAAACTTTTTCAAATGAAATTAAACTTTTTTAAAATTATGTTAAAATTTTTTTAAATTTAAATTAAACTTTGTTCAAATAAAATGAAACTTTTTTCAAAAAAAATTAAAATTGTTTCAAATAATATTAAACTTTTTTCAAACAAAATGAAATTTTTTCAAAAACAAATGAAGCTTTTTTAAAATAAATGAAACTTCTGAAATTAAGTTAAACTTTTTCAAATTAAATTAAACTTTTTTAAAATTATGTTAAAATTTTTTCAATTTAAATTAAACTTTTTTCAAAAAAAATTTAACTATTTCATAAAAAAATGAAAAATGTTTCAAATAAGATTAAACTTTTTTCAAATAAAATGATACTTTTTCAAATAAAATTAAACTTTTTTCAAATAAAATGACACTTTTTTCAAATAAAAAGAAACTTTTTTCAAATAAAATGAAATTTTTTCAAATAAAATGAAACTTTTTTCAAATGAAATGCATTTTTTTTAACCAAATAAACATGAAGAAGATCGGAACGTGATATATCAAGCTATTAAACATTCCGTGGTAGACCATCCTTCTTCGACCATGCGTGTATCAGCTTCAGCATCTCCGTAAAGAGGCGGAGAAGGGAGAAGTCTAAACGATATAGACGAAATTCCAGAAACATGAAAATATGAAATTGGGACCACTTAATGAGATTGCAAATGTAGAGGACCTAGAGAAGTCCAATGATTTACTAACAAAGACGCTTATGACGGCATATAATAGAGCTTGTCCTCTAAGAAGTTCAGAGGGAAAGCAGCCAGTTAAATCTAATCTAACTTAACCATATTAGTTGTATTAGGTTTTCTCCGGCAATACTCCAAGTGAAACTTTTCCGGCGAATAATTTATCATACAACTTTAACATTCAAGCTATCTTCAAAATGTTATGGATTCTCTATATGACTCTTGGTTTTTCATTCAAAGCTCAATTTACAACACCTCCGAAATCTTTGTTGAACTGCGTTACGCTACCCTTTACCTACCGCAATGTTGATATAAAAAAAGAAATATGCGTTAACGAACATTGCGTGTCAGCTTCTTCCATATTGTTGTTGGATAATTTGAGCCTGCCGGCTAGAAACGTAGACTAGGCCAAAGCAATATTTCGTTTTCTTTCAACGACAACATCCTTAATTTTGCATGCTATTTATTGCCGTCATCGGAACTTGCCGTTAGCGTTACTTTTAGCAAAGTAAAAGTTTGCATATCAAACTTGTAGGTGTGTATGTGTGTGTGTCTTATGTCGTGAAAAAGCACTTTGTTTTTTTGTCGTTTCCTTAAAATGTATATAAAGGTCTCTTATATACCTTGTGTGTTTTTGTGCTACACAATTTGTGGCACCTGAGCGAGCTACTGACCTACTTCAACAGTCAATATGCATGGTATGCATGTATGTGTGCGTGCATGCACTAGAGCTGCAGCCATAGCGGCGTACGACTACAGTTTCCTTGTTATTGGTGCTGGCATACTTTTGTATTGATTACAATTTTAACTTTGTTTTGGTTGTGGTAGATATTTGTGCCTTAAAATTTCGATCAATCAAAGTATGGATCTCGCAGAGTCGAGCTGAAAGTGTGCTTTTTCGCAAACATGTACACACATACGTATATATTTACAATTGTGCGTGTGTGTGTGTTTTACATTTCAGCAATACCATGCAAAAAATCGTTCGATTAATGCCTAAAGAAAGTGGTCTCAGCCTGATCTCTTTTGTTTAGATTGGGGCATAATTAACCCCTTTGACTTGGGCCCTATGTTCCCTTATAATCGACCCATAAGTTTTGAATGCGTTGGCGCCTCAATAATTTTTTTACTTATATGTATTTAATAATTTTGCAAATTTTAAAATTGCCGTTAAAATGTAGTACCATACGAAATCTAACACTTTTTGATGATAAAATCTATTAGCCTTCATTTGCTCCCATATGGGTACAAAGGTTCCTATCGTTCCCGTTAAAGTATAATACGATATGTTCAAACAAAAAGGAACAGTTCAACGAATACAAAGAGATCAAATCTGGCATTAGTCGCATACTCCTTTGCGAGTCATGACGGATTCATCCTAGACTAAACGCATTTTTTGTATGGTAGATATGGGAATATCAGCTTTTTCAGAATTTTATAGGACATACATATGCACTACGTCTATGAACCTAAATTTTACAACTGCTGATATGAATTTTTTGTATAGGTCGAATTTCATACACCAATTTTTAAAAGGAAAAAATTACACCGTGCAACGTCGTTTTTGCTCTTTGCAGTAGAGCTCATGTCGGAGAAAATCTTTACACGAGGAACGTGAAAGGCCACAGAGGATAAAAATAAAAAATAAATGTAAGGCGCGATAACCTCCGAAGAGATCTAAGGCCGAGCTTCTCTTCCAATTTGCGTCGTGCTCCTCTTGATTTTCCCTACAAATTGGCCGGACGGGACCTACATGTCTTATGTCGACTCCGAACGGCATCTGCAAGGCAGGTGAGTTTTCACTGTGAGCTTTTCATGGCAGAAATACACCCGGAGCGCTTGCCAAACACTGCCGGGGAGCGACCCCGCTTAGAAAAATTGTCTTCTAATTGAAAACCTTTTTGCTAAAATTTTGATGTTGCTTTGCCCGGGGTGTGAACCCAGGGCATACGGTGTGGTAGGCGGAGCACGCTACCATCACACCAGGGTGTGAAATGGAATACCATTGATATAAAGCTCTTTTTTGCAAAGCCCTTTTAAACATTTTTTATATAAAAGTTGGCGCGGTCCTTAACCGATTTCGTTAATTTTTCTTCAAAGTATTCCTTATAGTAAAGGCAACCGAATTTTGTTAAGATAGGTTTATGGATTTTTGATTTATGATTAACAATATTTGTAAAATTGTTTTTACCACAAGTGGGCGGTGCCACGCACATTTTAAAAAAAATTTTCAAATTTTTATCAAAAGTCTCAAATTTTTATCAAACATTCTAGGTGTATTATTTACTAAACAATCAGGTTTTTTGTGTTTTCCAAAATGGTATATATGTATATAAAAAGTGGGCTTGCTTATCATCCGATTTCGCTCATTTTCAATACAAATCTATTCTGTGTCCAGCTCGTGTACCAAATTTGGTGAAGATACCTCAATATTTACTCAAGTTGTCGTGTTACGGTTAGACGGACGGACGGAAATGGCTCAATCAAATTTTTTTCGATACTGATGATTTTGATATCTCCATTCCTTTATACCTGTACAACCAACCGTTATCAAATCAAAGTTATATACCTTGTGCACAAGTACAGCGGGGTATAAAAAGAATTACTTGTACGCTAATAGTTTTGTTTAAAAGTTTTTATTAAAAAATTGAATTAATTTAACAAATTTATGGCCAGATTTGCCATCCGAATTTAAACTACAGCTAAAAGTGAGCTTAATTTAACAGCGCCACTTTGGCTACTTAACCAAAAGTTTATTATTTTCTTAGTGAAAGCGCACAAAGTTCCCGTTTAACGCGGGTTAGCTCCAACAGTTCAAACTGAACTAAGAATGAGTTGCTTGTTTCTCGTTGGAAACACTAGAAATCGCGGAAAGGGATCGATCTAGTGACATTTCGAAAGTAATATGGGTTTGTTTCATTCTGCCATATGAAGTTTCTCCCCTTTCTCGTAGCAAAACTCTGAAACTGCCTTCGGCGTATTTCTGTCGCCTCACGGCAGATGCCAAATATTAACCCTTCAAGTCTGTTGGGTCGACCACTGCTTCTAAGCGCTAGACAATTCTAAACGAAGCACCGTACTGTTTATGGGCTCACTTACTTTTCTCTATTTACTTTCCTCTATTCTGTACCCATCCCCGAACTTTCTCTAAGATATAATTCACCTTTCGTTCCATGACGGAGTTCATTGAATTTCCTCTAGTTTATGCTATTGTCTTGCCTCGCTTGTGAGTATATTCTCCCTCTTTTCTCCTTGTTATTAATGCAAGAAATAAGAAAGGTTGCATTAAAATACTGCTGGGTATGGTTAAATGTAACACATCTCTGGCCACTTGAAGGGAACCTTGCACATTTTTAAAGCTGTAGCAACATTCCGTTCTAGTCGTTTCGGCGGAGTGGTCATATAGTGTCATCCTCGGATCAACTACAATTTTTCGGGATTTTTTGGTTTAGCTGAAAATTTAAACAGGCCTCAAGGTTGGCTTTGTGATTCCTTCTGGTATTTTTGCGGAGTTAGGAGATGCAATGCGTCACTGACCTGGATTCAGGGTGGTGGTTTTGCACTCATAGCAGAAATCAGTGAAATTATAAGTGATCGCTTATTGAAGTTTAAAAACTGGCATGTGCCATATAAAAACCAACTCCCTCTATACATATAACCGACCGTAACGGGACGTGAAAAAATATGGCGAAAAACCACATTGATACAGCACATTTATATAAAAGAAAATTCTCGAAATAAGATTTAAAAACTGGCGTGGTGCCATTTTCGTTATATATATAACGGAACAGAACGGGATGCTGCTGTGCATGGTTCTAGCCTCTATGGTATTACCAGCCGTCAACAATATAACGAAGCTCTGCAATTGGACAAGCATTGTAAATTGACGAAAGCACACAAACTGAGTGATAACCTGTTGTTTTCTAAGCTTAAGCTTTAACCATTATATTCTAAAATCCAAAAAAAAACTGTAGCAAATATTCTAGGTGTTAACTTAAGAAAAAAACTGAACATCCTAGAATAGTATCGATTATCAAATGGCATCTTTAGCCCACTGCACCTCTTGAAGTAATAATCCCAAATTTTCTTAAATGTCGTTGCTCAACATCTCAACTGAACTGAACAATTTCCTCTCAAACAAATTTCGCAAACTAATGGAAAATTCTTTAACATTTTATAGGCTTAAGCTAAAATACTAAAATGGTTTATATAGATATGAATAAGATCCCTAGTCAAACTTACCGCCATAAACGACACATGTCACTTCCAAGCTGCCACCTTCTTCATACGGACCAGCACGTGATTCTATTCGCAGTCGTCGCTCGTTAAATATATTTGGCTGCTGTGGAGGCACTGAAATGGAAATGAACAAATTATATAAGTAAAAATGTATGCATTCGGCATAATTTACATAAATACATTTAGAAGGCCTAATTTTTGTACAGTTTTTTTTTTTTTGTTTGACTTCGTTGCTCACAGATTCAGTTTTTATATAAATTTGTTAAATGGATTTTATTCATAGAATTAAATGTAGAATCCAAATGTGAAGAATCCAAATGTATTCCCTTATTTTAAGACTAATATTTCTTTTAAATAAATCTACTATTTCAAACGACTTATCTTACAATATTAAAGAACTGTAGAAACTAGAGCTTACGATTTCTCGAACATGTTCGAGAAGAGATTTCTCGCGAGTCTCGCCTTATCGCGAGATTCTCGAATCTCGAATTACTCGTAAGGCTCGCAAGATTCTCGAATCTCGAATTACTCATAAGGCTCGCGAGATTCTCGAATTTCGATTTGCTCGTAAGTCTCGCGAGCTTCTCGACATTCAACTTAATCGATTCATTGCCTGTTTTATATAGAGCTTACGATTTCTTCTGGAGCGCTAGCCAAAATGTCCGCAAAATCACAAGTAAAAACCCCGAGATGTATAGAATATTGCCAATGCAGCGACTGAATTGAAAGTCGAGAAGATCGCAAGTATTACGAGTAATTCGAGTTAGAGAATCTCGCGAGAAGCTGTGTTCTTGATGTCTCATTGAAAAATAAAATATTGCGAACAAAATTATATGCACGATAAATATGTTTGGAGTTAAATGTCATTGAAGCAATATAATCAACAAAAAAGTCACAAGCAAAAAAAAACCCAAGTGTATAAATACTGTCCATATAGCGATTAAGTAAGAATGTCGAGAAGCTCGCGAGACTTACGAATACTTCGAGACACGAGAATCTCGCGAGAAGTCGAGTTCTCCATTTCTCGGGCCTCGAAAATCTCGCTTGTGTTCGACAAGAAATCGTAAGCTCTAGTAGAAACCAAATAATTGTCCTTAACTTACCCACTACTTCCAAATTGACGTTGCTGTTTCTGGTCTGAGAGAGTTTGAAATCAACTCTACAGCGGAAGTTACCGGCGTCTTTTTCCTGTTGATAACAATAACAAAATGTTTACAAAAATTAAGTTAGCTTTAATAGAAATTCAATCCTCTAAATCTTATGAAAAGCTAATAACTATTAACCGAACTCAAGCTCGATCAAAAAAATTTTTGAAGTGATATCTCTTGGGCCTAAAAGTATGCAATGTTTAATTTTAATTATTCTATGTCACTGAAAATCGGTCAAAAGTAGTATGCAAAGCAAAATAGAATGTCTTCTAGGGGACAGCCGAAATTCGTTAATACGTGGCAGAGATGACGTTGCCTAGAGTCCCCAAAATATGTGCCAAATTATCAGCCCCAAAATATTCCACCAGTTATGATCTCAACTGACAATTTATCGGATAAAATGAATGAAATAAAGCCGGTTTCGATCGCATTTATTTTGTATAGTCAAAATAAATCGTCTACATAATCACTTTTACTGTCTTCATCTTGGTCAAAAAGCAACAGCCTAAGGTGGAGTTCTTGTGGCTGACTCGTTGTTAGATGTAAATGGAGTTTCGAAAGCACTCAAGAAAAAACTTACAACCATGCTATCATCACACCCTCAGTATAAACAGACTAAAACACCCTTCGCTAGAGTGGTGGCTTGAATTAAATCCAAGAAGCTATGACAGAATCGCTGCTCCAAAATAAAACCAAAAGAGAAGATTTTTTAAATGTGGCAATTGGAGCTGGGTTCCTAATTTGGAAATTGGAAAGTGAACTTATGTTCGACTATAACTTATAACTGTAACTTATCTGCTTTTCTAAAGCCGAATAAATGAGCGGTGAAGTCGAAGCTCCGCGTTTTTTAACCAAAAGTTCGTCATTTACACATAGGCTGACAAAGCTAAATATCGAGCTTATAGGATTACTATTCTATTACTATAAATATTTGAAAGTAGGAAATATATTTGAAAGAGGCAAAAAATTTGTCATTTCAAGATGAAGAAGCACAAACAAGCTTTAGCAACATTACCAGCGCAACATGTTGCCGCAACACTCCATAGAAAACCGTAACCATGGAAACGCAATCAATCGATCTAGCAGAAGCAGTGCACGGACTTTACCACTTTATCGGTAGATCTACCAACTTTTTAGCCCATTTACATTTTCTACCACCTCTACCACCAAAGCTCAAAAATCTACCAACATTTGCCTTTGTAAGGAAATTGAGAAACGATTCAATTTCGAAGACGAAAATTTACACCTTTTGGAATATTTTGATGCAAAAAATATTCAATCTAGTCAAATGACAACGATTGCTCCCTTATTTAAAGCTTTTCCATTTCTCAAGACTTCCATGGAAATTCTTAACAACGAATGGCGATCATTAATGTTATATGTGACCCGGCCTATGAAAAGGTGGTTTATGACTCAAAAAAAGTTTTTTTACTTTTTTCTGGTTTCGATAGTTGTTGAGACGCTCTTTCACGTGGTGATAACTAGAAAGTCCTAACTTGCTTTGAAGTGTTCTGGAGATGATATTTTCATCCACTACCATTTCACATTCAACTTGAAACAATGCTTGTAGTTCGTCCTCGTAATTGATACCAACATCATCGAAAGAATCATCATCATTCGCTTCCTTTTCACAGAAATATGTTTGAAAAACCTCGCTAAATTCTTCTTGGACAGACATTATTCACAAGCGACACACGTCCTACTCGTTCAGCATTGCTTTTAAATCTGAGCACTCACACGATTTTTTTCGGTCACAAACTGGTTTGTGTTTTGCATTGAAAAAAACATATCTCTTTATATATACACACAAACTTATCTCATTTATGCTCTTTTGCCTTTTTTAGTTGCCTTTTGGACATGACTGTTCATAATGCAAAAGAAAAACAACTAAGAAACTGAAGAAATACATTATTTATCTTTAACAGCTGTTTATCGAAATTTCTTTTTGAGTCATAAGCCACCTTTTCGTAGGCCGGATCACATATGATAAGGAAAAATAGAAAATATATTGTGACGAATATTTGAAACACTAAGGGATACTATCATCTCTAAGCCAATACTAAGCAGTGACTTGTATGCACATCAATAAATCAATCATTATGTCTATACATATGTGCATACAAGCAGCGGAGAGCAACGCACAAACACATGCATATATCTGAGATACTCCCAAAAGCAATCAACTTTGGAAGTTTCACTCACATATACACGCGCATGGGCTATGCGAGAAGCTATAATCATCATGCATATGTAGTTATAGCTGAGAAATTTATAGCTGGAAAGCGAGTAGTAAATTCTAGAAATAGAAACGCCTAGAAGTATGGGAACGAGACATTATAGAGTATAAAAGAGGTAAAGCTGAAAATCAGAAGCAGTTTGATTTAAGCACGCTATTTGTTGAGAAGTAGAAGTGTTATTGTGAAGTACTGTAATAAAGGCCATTTTGCATTATTGAATAGTGGAGTTATTTATTCAACAGTTCAGTGATTCGAACGTTAGCAGAAGGTTACAAATAAGTGGAATTTCGTTACAATATTTTCAGACGATATTCTTAAAGGATGGATAAAATTGGGAACTGAAAAGAGTCTTCTAGAAGAAAATTTTATTTGAAAATTTGAGTGAATAAATGTGCAGCCACAGAAAGGTCGTTCTCTATAATAACGGCATAAAAACCGCCAAGCGTAATGGATTAAAAATTTCAAGCATTTCCAATCAAATATTAATAAAAGAGTTTTGTATCGGGCGGACTTTATTTCAGCCTCCAATTGATTTAATAAGATTTTATAAACAATTTTAATTTTTAGAAGGTGATTTTGTTCCTTGTATTTAATAACACCCTTGTGGCACTAGATTTTTTTTCTGACAATTTTTTTTTTTTTTTTGTTGAAAATTTGGTTTTTATTTTGAAAAATTTGTTCACAAATTCATTACAAGAAATAAATTTGTTTATGAAAGAATTGTAGTAGTCATCTACTCGCAAATATTTTCCTGCGCTATTAAAGAATAATTTTGAACGAAAATAAACAAGTTTTAAGTAAACAATAACATGCCAGTGTGGCAGAAAAATACTGGCATATTGGAAAATTCTTGTTGTAATTAGTTATAGGAAAAGTTTCCTCAGTATTTCGAACTCAAAATATAGCAAAAAAGCAAGTATCATATAGGCTAGGCCGGGTCGATTTGTAGGGAGGCAAAAAAATCGCCCATTGCTCTATGAAAATCATATTATAGGGATCAAAATAAGAAACTTTGCCGAAGGAACCATACCTCTAAAACGAATTCTGATGTCCCCCCTTTGGGTCGAACTTTTGGGTAGGGGCAATTTCAATTATACCTGCTGTGTCTTGTGGTGGCTTAAAAAAAAACAACGCAAGCAATTTTACGATCTGCAATTGTGTCACAGTTGCACCTTCATTTTTTAAAACAGTTGAATAAAAAACCCACACAACTATGGTTACGACTTGCAAATGCATCACAGTGATGCCCTGGTTTTAAAAGGGTTGTAAAAACGCTAATTTCTAATAATTTTTTCTAATTTCTTTTCTATTACTAAGTTATATTCATTTTTAGCACGCTTTTATTAGCTTGGCCTGTATGTAACGCAATTTTTGAGCTTAATTTTCACCGGTTTCTAGAAGTCTGATTAATTTGAAACTTTGCATACATATCAAGAACCGATGACAATGCATTAATGTGATGGTGTGGTGACATATGGTCAACGGCCATAAGGTCAATTGGCCTTATCACCACTTTGAATGGCGATAAGTTTGATTGCAACTTTGCACACCTATCAAGGCTCGATGACAATGCATTAATGTGATGGTGTGGTGACATAAGGTCAACGGCCATAAGATCAATTGGCCTTATTACCACATAGACATTTAGCTGATTTTTTCATGTAAAGTTCAAAAACGGCGATTTTTTGAAATGTTTGTATGGTGAACCCCCGGGGGTTCCAGGGGTGTGCCACTGGCATCGGTGGGCGGGCCTCCAAAGTTAGTGGTGGTCGGTCATACATTTAGACTCGATTCGAGCACTCTAAATGGGTCAAAGTGGGATTTTTCAAAATTTGCCCCTACCCAAAAGTTCGACCCAAATTGGGGGGCATCAGAATTCGTTTTAGAGTATTATGATTCCTTCGGAAAAGTTTCTTATTTTGATCCCTAGAATACGATTTTCACAGAGCAATGAGCGGTTTTTAAATCAACCCGCCCTAATACAGGCATAAGCTATGTATGTATGTATATATATATGCAAATTTACATGAATTTTTTTGTTTTGTTTACATGCTTTTTTTAAAGTGTTATTTCCGTGAAAGTGCTTTATTTGTCTTACGATAAAATATGAATAGTTTTGTAGAAATATAAAGTGTAGTTATTGTTTTCTTTGGAAAAAAATCTACAAATTTCTACCACTATTTGAATTTTTCGTCTACCAACATTCTCTTTTCAAAGGTCCGTGCACTGAGCAGAAGTGTGGGCACTTTACTACAAATGTGGTAGATCAACCTCGTTTTGAGCAAATTTTTTCTTTTACCTCATCTATCCTTTTAATTAAACCTACCACAACAGTTTTATTTGCCAAAATGTTGATAACAGAAATTTTGAGAACTTACAGCTCGTCACACCTCACAATACTTAACACCATGCTCGAACCCTGATGAGAAGACGTCTTTCAATGACGCAAAGCGTGAGAGAGGTGCTTAGAAGGAAGTGCAGCGGAAGGCCGGAACCACGAATTAGGCCGTCTTAAGACGTAAAACAAACGAACGTCAAGGCTAGGAGCAGCAGAAATGATTCCAAAAGCAAATAAATTATAAGCAAACCTTGGATAAAGTGAGTATATCCCAGTTACTATTGAAGAAGTATAAGGGCTTCCTTACAAACAGAAACGGAGATGATTTATGTTATATATATAAATGCGACCTCATGTTCCTACCTAATTGGTAATGGGATCACTCAGAAGGTGTGACGTTGTCAATATCGGTGTAAGTTGTAGCATCCTAAGTTCTAGTGACGGCAATGTCTTATCAGCATCGATAATGCCCCTCAAAGCATTCGTGGAATTTCTTCCAATAGTTAAAAAGCTATTTGCTCAAATATTTAGTATCTACATTAATCAATAAGCGAAATTAAGTAGTCGCCTAATAGAGGAATTACAGTTAAAATAACTTCATTAATCACAATTATTGCAACTTCTACCTATTCATGGTCGGCTATCACAAATTGTTTTACAGCCAACTTTGCATACGAGCATCTGGGAGAAGTAAGCATTTTTTGAATAACCATTCAACAACTCAAATAATGCTGGATTTTGATTAACCACATTTTTTTCTAAGAAATTGATTTATTGACTACTTGACTGGGAAAAATACGCAATTCTTGATTAACTATTTTAATGACTGTATTCATATAATGCCGGATTTTGATGACACGAAATTGTGACTACGCAATTCATTGATAAATTGATAAATTTTTTGGGATAAACATTTCACCGAATTATTGATTATTTGACTGAACAAAATTAGATATTCTTGACTAACTAATTTGATTAAGCAATATTTTTACTAACCATGCCGTTGACTTGAAGAGAAGCTCGTCCTTAGATCTCGTCGGAGGTTATCGCGCCTTACATTTATATTTTTTATGCCGCTGAATTATTTATTATTCAACTGGACAAAATAATCAATTCTTGATTAATCATTTTAACAATTATTCAAATAATGCTCGATATTAATTAACCGAAATTTTGATTAAGGGGATCACTGAATAATTAATTATTCGACTGATAAAGTAAGCAGGACTTGATATAAAAATTTAACAACTACTCAAATAATGCTCGATTTTTACCAACCGAAATTTTTATTAAGGAATCCATTAATTAATTGCTTATTCGATTGGATAAAATAAGCAATTCTGTATTAAATATTCTAATAACAATTCAAATAATGCAATATTTTGATTTTCCGATATTTAGACTAAGCAATCCTTAGATTAATAATTTATTATTCGACTGGACAAAATAAGGAATTCTTGATTAACTATTTCAACAAATATTCAAATAATGCTCGATTTTGATATAACGTAATTTGCGTTGAACATTTCCATGACTAACTGATTATTCAACTGAGCAAAGTAAGCAAATTCGTGATTAACCATTTGAAAGACTACCCAAAAGGTGTTCGATTTTGATCAACTGAATTTTGGGTTAATCAATACACTGACTAATTTAGTATTTTACTGAACAAAGTAAGCAACTTTTGTTTAACTGTTTTAAAAACTACTCAAATAATGCTTTTGATCAATCGAAATTTTAATTAAGTAATAAACTGATTAAATGATTATTCTGTTAAGCAAAATAAGAAATTCTTGACTAACTATTTCAACAACTATTCAAATAAAGCTCAATTTTGAAAAGTCGAAACTTCGACTAAGCAAATCATTGACTTATTGATTATTCGACTTATTAGATTAATCTTATAAGACACAGCGTTTGTTTATTAAAAAATTAAGCGCTTATTTTATTTATTTCACTTACCTTTACAGGACTTATTATCAATTCAGCTGGCTCTTTATGCGTACGAAAAACAGCTCGGTCCTCAAGTACTTCCTCGTCACGCCAATGTGAGGGAGTGCCCGCATGTGCACCACGTGTGTCATAACTGTACAAAATATATATTTGAACGATTTTATAAATAAAATAATTGAAAATTATAAGCTTTAAAACTAGTTAGATATTGTTATTGATTTTATAAAATTTTGAGAGCTTTATCATAAAAATCACCTCATACATTTACGAATAGTAGTAAAAGTTGTTTGTTTTTATCAATACAATAAAAACGTTACTTATTTATCTGAATGTATGTACATACATACATACATACGATAATCTTACAAACCAATTTCAATCCAACTAAAACTATTTAAGTTGTTTGGCCTTAAAAGCTTCTAATAAAAGCTTTTACTTTTCAACTTTTCAATAAACCGTAATTGTGAACGAATTAAAACTCTCCATATTGTTTTGATCGCAAGCCAAAATCGATTTCAATAAAAATGAAAATCAAAATCATCTAACTTACCTATAAATTGGAAGATTATTTTTATACCAAACGACCAGTAAAACTTTATCGTCTGGCAAACTTGAACCGACATCACATTTAATTTGTGCTGTAGTGTTGACGAGTACACGCAGAATCTCGCCATCTGAAAATAAATGAATAGAGAGGGAAGAGAAGGAGTTAGTTTCAGGCTTAGTAAATACGTACATAGAGGGCATTTTTTTTTTTTTTTTTTTATTTTAGTAGTTCCAAGAAATAGAAAAATCTAAGTGTGTGTACCTTTTAAACTCTAATTTTTTATTTTCGATCATTTAAGAAAAAGTATCCTCTAGTTTTGTAACTGAAACTATGAAAATCAATCTGAAACAGGTTTTTGAAAAAGTTCGAGAATTTGCGGAAATTTAAAACAAAATTTTGAACTTTTTATTTAAAGTTTTCTGTGTTTTAAGAGTTTGCAGTTTAGCAGCCCTACGAATGCGGAGGCGTGGATGATAGCAGCAGATTGCGCCCTCGACCCTGTTCGCACACGACCGTGACAAGGTCTCTTCGGAAGTGCTGTGTTAAGGTAAATAAACTAATACCCATTTCGCGACAACGCATGTCGTGATAGCCGACCGGTTCAAATTTGCAAACTCTATCTCTTACCATCCAGTGTTCTTAGAAGAGGCCTTTATCCACACCATAGCCGCGCTATGAACTTCGTTACCGACGGCGTCTTACTTTGTGGCACCTGACCTATCACCAGACACAAACACTTTGAAGGACCAATACCCGAACCTAACTACTGCATTGCTCCTTTTTATGAAATGCAGCCAAATCTGATCAATTGTGATCAGTAATTCGCTGGTTTCGCTTGTCTTGGAGGTGGTCTTCGAAACCACCTGCCACAAATTTGCCTTTACAACCTAATAATCCAATTAGCTTCAGTATAGATCCCACTGGCATTAACGGAGGTGGCATCCATACTAAAATCGTTGGACGCTTCAGTAATCTGCCGCAAGGAATCACCTCCAAGTGATCTGCTGGCATAAGAGCATCCAGGCTTTGGACCGCTTACGTTGAGAAATCCAGATATTTAATACTGTCGCAGCCTACGATCTTGATGCTATCCTGCCTATCTCCTCCCTATGCGTGCTTCCTCGCTGCCGGTTTCAGGCATATTCGTCATTAGTTTTCCCTTTACCGGTAATTATCTTTCCTGCGCTATCTTCTTGTCAGGGCAACTTTGTTCAATGATAACTTTTTAAGTACTTAGGGGGTTGTTGTTGTTGTTGTTGTTGTAGCGATAGGGTTGCTCCCCGAAGGCTTTGGGGAGTGTTATCGATGTGATGGTCCTTTGCCGGATATAGATCCGGTACGTTCCGGTACGTTCCGGTACCACAGCACCATTAAGGTGCTAGCCCGAGCATCTCGGGAACGATTTATGTGGCCACATTAAACCTTCAAACCATCTCCTCCCTCCCCACCCACAAGTTCCATGAGGAGCTTGGGGTCGCCAGAGCCTCGTCTGTTAGTGAAACACGATTCGCCGCGGATAGGTGAGGTTGACAGTTGGGTTTGGAGAAGCTATATATTGCGCTGGCAACCTGAAGGGTTGCGCTACACAGCCCTTTGAATCTGGTATTTTAGTCGCCTCTTACGACAGGCATACCTATCGCGGGTATGTTCTGACCCCCTAACCCGCTGGGGTGACTTAGGGGGGTCGAAGCTAGTTTTTGGTGCAGGATTTTTTGATACCGTTTGAGTTTTTCCACCCGACCTAATCCTTTTACGGCCCTGTACGCTAGTGGATCTAGACGTAGATATTTCATTTGGGTCTTTTCCCTGATCGTTGAGAGCACTTTTTTGAATGTGCAGTTTGACACATTGTGCATTGTCCTCTGCAAAAAAAATGGCAGAAAGATTGTAAAATAATTTTTGTAGCCCTTCTCTCTTGTTATCCTCTTATTCTCCCTGTCCAATTCCTCCGCAGAATTCGAAGTCTGGGCTTATTCGTTGAGCAATACGCTCTCAGCCTTGGGGCCCATTTCATCGTCGCGGCTTACCAATGATGATAGCTCATCTTCGATAGCGCTTGCGGTAGTTAGACTTCTCAGGCGAGATCTGATATTTCCCTTCCTATAGATTCAGAAACTGCTATGGCCATGCTAGTATGAGCGTGATCGGACGAAGTTCTCAACCACTGGTTAAACTTGTTATTTAAGTGTTCCAAATTTTCTTTAGCCATTTTATGAAATACTTCTTTTTTTTTAAACAAATCTTCGCCGTAATCAGATTGAATCTGGCGCGAATCCAAGCGTGGGTCTGCACAGTGTCGAAGATCATGTCCATGTCTTACAACCTGAGACTAACAGAGTTACTCTTACCATTGAAAAGAAGGGACTGTAGGCTCATGATGGGTATTCTCACTGGACACTGCCTTCCTGGGGTTATATGCTTTCATATAAGGAATTGTCAGTAAAAGCAGACGAAAGAAGTATGGGTTGGAGGAAGAAACGATAGCCTACGTTTTTTACTCGTGTCCTGTGCTTGCCAATCTAAGACTTCAATTATTAGGAGTGGCATAGCTATCAGATCTAGAGGCAGCAAGTTGCATAGGTTCTAGATATATAATATTTGCCAAGAGAATGGAGTTATTTTAGAACATAGCTCCAGATTCATGATTGGGTTTTTCACTTTGGTGGCAAACTTCTGGATACACTATGAGCTTATTCAATCTATATGAGCTTCTTACGAAACAGCCAGTTCAACCAAACCTAGCCTAACATCCCCTACATCTTCATCCATAAAAAATTTACTAAATATATAAATCCGTTTTAGACGAAAATTTGTGGTAGCACAATTGAATCGAAAGGATTTGTTGTTTTTGGTTTCTCTATTTAGTGTAAACTTGAGCTGTATATTTCGTTAGCTTAATGTGAAAATGTGCTAAGTAAACTTTTGCGAATTTTACAGGAGACGAAAAAAAAAATGAATAACTTTTGAAATAATCTTCTTTTTTCAAAACTGTGAATGAGGATACCTTAATTGCAATGCTTTTGAGTGTAGAAGCTTTGAAAAAGATAAATCATGTATGCCGACCTAGCAGCTATTTTATGTCTTAGCACAATTTCCACACTCATAACAAATTTTGTCTCCTGTCTGAGCACTTTTTACTCAATATGTTTTCCCACCACTCCTCACCTTTAATGATTTAAATAAAACATTAAAACTATATATTTCAGAAAAAATACTATTTATTTTTCAAACTATTTCTAACGGTTCTGATCTGGACTCTTTTGCCGGATGGTGCGCAGACAATAATTTATATTTAAACTCAAACAAATACTGTGTTGTGTCTCATTTCAAAAAGCCAACTGCCACATACTTCATCTACAAACTAAATACTAAATCTCTTAACCATTGTCAAAAGAGTAAAGACTTGAGTGTGATTTTTAACTCCAAGCTCTCTTATTCTAGTACCCATTGACTTCGTTGTTTCAAAAGTTGTTGCAATGATTTGGCTCAGTAGACGTAACACCAGTGACGTAACCCTATGACGTTGAAGGCACTTTTTATATCCTTGGTCAGAAGTCGTCTTGAATGTTGCTCAATAATATGGAAACTTTTCTATGAATCTAGCTACTATAAAACTGAGAAAATTCAAAAAATGTTTACAAAAATTGCTTTACGTATGCTTCACTGTCCAGACGGCCTCCCATCATATACCAGTAGGCACAAATTGCTTGGTCTTCAGGCTTTGCATGACAGAACAACTTGAATCTCACTCATGCCTTCCTATAATTTAATAAACGTTAGCACGAATTACTCTGATTTATCTAATTTGTTCATTCCATATATTCCAATGCATGATCTTCGGCACAATAGATTATTTATCTAAATCTATACTATAATCTCTCTAGAAAATCGTGTCTGTACATCCAAGATTTCTAAAAAAAAATCAGTGTACTTGAAGTTTAGAATGTCGTAGAATCCATCGGCACCACTTTTTTCTGTTTGTCTGTTTGTCTGTATGATATCGATAATCTCGGAAACTACCGAATGAATCCATCTTTCGCAGATGGATAGCCTGTAATCCAGAAGGGAATCTCGAACTTATTTCATTAAAATCGCGTAAGAAACAAAAAAGATATAGTTGTTTAAGCTATAATTAAGCTACTTTTAAAGATTTGTTTTTTTGAAAAACGAAGGAAAATACACTTAGTTTCCAAACAAATATCAAAGAATGCCTTTGCACAGTTTTTTTTCAGCTTCATATAAACTAAAAATCAAATTCATGAATAGATACAGTGACGTACCAAAAAAAAAATATTTCACGCTGCCACATTACGATAATCGGTTAAAATGAGGTTACCTAAAACCTCTAAATATGCGTACAATATGGGCATCAAACAATAGAGGAAGGTCACAGGTTTCATATGAATTTTGTGATATTTCGATAAATTAATCGATAGCTAAGTTATCGGTCAAAATGTATTTGCTCCAAAATCTTTAAATTTACCTACAATATGAAATACTTTTAGCTAAGATTTTAAACCTTTTACACGCGTTAATCAGGGACTCAAACCTTTTGGTGCAATTCGGTTTATCTATTCGCTGACAGGTGGCGCCAAGTTTTCGTATGTACTGCGATGCTTTGGTAGGTGTGCGATTGGTTGTCGTACACATACACTATATAAAATTAAAAAAAAAAAAAATAAGGGCCACTTTAATATAAATACGCATCCCGAACAACGTCGCGTACCCTGCTAGTAACTAATACAACTAATTATGCTATGAAAGAACTTATAACTAGGACTATACATCTAGCATATAGATTCAGTAGTGTTCTTAATTTTAATAACAACTTATATTATTTTAAGCTTGAATTGTTTTCTATTTTTAACTAGTCTGTAACAAAGCATGTAGTTATCGACATGTAAGAATTGAAGTAGATTATGGCCAGCGCAAAGCATTTACCAAACACCAAAGGTATGTTTCAATTGGGTCAATCCAATTTCAAAGGGTTGTGTAGGCAACCTTTTCAAGCGGTTCCCAGCGCAATATATAGCTTTAACAACCCAAATGCCAACCTCACCTACATGTGTAGAATTATGTTCCATTGACAGCCGAAGCTCTGGCGATCCAAAGTTTCTCATGGAACTAGGGGCTGGGGAGGACGGAATGGCCTAGAAGGTTTAATGTGGTCATATAAATCGTTCCCGAGATGGTCGGACTAATACCTTAATAGTGCTTTGTTACCGGAACGTACCGGATCTATATGCGGCAATAGACCATCAACATCAGCCCAAAGCCTTCGGGGAGTGTCTTTATCGTTAACACAATAACAATAAAACATATACTTTTAGATTAAATGAATTAATTAAATAAACAAATGCGCGCACAAAGAAATGACTAGTAATTCAGATTGATATTATTGACTGGTTGACTTAGCACATTTTTTTTTTGAACAGTTGATGACTTTTTATACGTCATTGCAAGCCATGAACCAATAAACAGATCCCGCATTAAAAAATGAGAGAGCACAAAATCATAGTTGGCTGGGAAATAAATTTTCTCGGCGTGACGTCACGCTTTTGACAACATCTTTCATTGGTGACGTAGTGTTCAGACTCTGTTCGAATCGAAGTATTTTGCTCCACTCTTACCTCCTACTACATTTTTTATCTCAAAAGTTTATTTGAGTCGAGTTGAAAACTAAATAGTATTACTAAGGTATTTGTTTAACCGGCTTTAGGTCCAATTTTTAGTATCAAAACACCAAAATTCACTTCGGTTTGTAACGTCGTCGCGTTAAGTTCGTTTTTCCCCACAGCTCAACCGTGTGCAAAAAATAGGACGTGATTCATGCGGTTGAGAACAAAATGGAGGATAATGCGGAAATCGAAATAACAAAGATCAAATTAAATATTATCGTACTTGGAGTAAACCATTAAATCAAAATATATCTAAACATCGTTTTGCGAAATTGTTTAAAATATTCAAGTGCTATCGTGCCTAAAAATTCAAAGGAATAAATAAACCACATGTGAAGTGCAAACATATATGTATAAAACCTTCGTTTTATACGCTTTTCAGTGTCAAACACGGACAATTGCTAGCGGGAAATTATCCAATATAATAAATTTAATCAGTATTATTATGTTAAAATAATAAATTTAAACAATGCAAATTTATATATACATAAATCTATCTCGCTATGTACATACATACCGATTTGGAAAATATATAATGTCACCGAGGACAAACGGAGAATATAACTGTAATGAAAACGAAAAAAACCTAACATAAATGTACAGTAATGTACATATAATGAATCCACATAAACGTGTTATAATATAAAACAATTTACTACAGAAAATTTGCTTCCTAAAATAAAACAATTTAAAACCAAAGACTGAAATTACCAAAAGGTGGACTAGTTGAGAGGACACATATGTGCGTTACAACCATAAAGTTACATTGTATCAAATTTGACCATAAATCTTGAAAAACATGAAATACCAATAATATATTAAGCCACAGAAGAAAAACGGAAAAATCAAAGGGGCATTTAATGCCCTGCTATAGTCATCATATAGAGATTCACAAACTTTTAAAACAAATCAAATTGAATATAACCTGGCGTGGTGCCATCTAACATACCAAACAAACGGAATATAACCTGGCGTGGTGCCATCAAAAATACCAACCCAAACGAATACAACCTGGCGTGGTGCCATTCAAAAACCAACCAAACTGAATAAAACCTGGCGTGGTGCCATTCAAAACCAGTCCAATTGAATAGAACCTGTCGTGTCGCCATTTTAAAACCAATAAAAAAGTGCAGATAATGCCCCGCTATAGTCATCATATAGAGTTTCACAATCTGTTAAAAACTAATCTAATCTAACCTGGCGTGGTGCCATCTAAAATACTAAGCGAATGGAATATAACCTGGCGTGTTGCCATCGAAAAAACCAACCCAAATGAATATAACCTGGCGTGGTGCCATTCAAAAACCAACCAAACTGAATATAACCTGGCGTGGTGCGATTCAAAAACCAATCAAACTGAATAGAACCTGGCGTGGCGCCATTTTTAAAACCAGAAATATGAACAATTACAAGAATGAATACCAAACAGCAAGCTGCTACACATGGTTCTGGCCGCTATGGTATTACCATTGTGTATTAGTGAAGCCAACATTACACATAAACTTTTTTTACAACAATCAAAAACTTTTACAACAAATCAAAACTGAGATTTAACCTGGCTTTATGGATAAACGTCCGTGCCATTAAACCTAACCCAAAAAAAAAAAAAAAAACACCAAAATTGTTTCTTCTTTAGTTTACCAATATATTTCGGTTACACACGGTAACCGTCTTCAGGGCTTTGAACTATAAACAAATTACAGAAACATAAAATAAAACTACAATTTACATAAAAAATTAAACAAACATGAACATTTCTCTACATACATTATTTTACACGTCTTCGCTGTTTAACGTGGAGTTAGTCACTGTCCGCATATTGTTTATCAAGTGTTTGTAGTAGCTCGCGCATTTATCAATGTCCGTTTTGTAATTCATTCGTATGTTAGTCGGTGTGTTTAAAATATGAAGTACTTCTAAAGTCAATCTCTTATTATATTGTTTCTCTTCCTGATGTATTGTTGTTTGGTTAAAGTTCGGAGAGTGTATTACTACATAATATCTTTCGGTTGAAGTTTTCATTGCATACGTATGAAAAGTTAATTGTTTACAAGTGATTATTAGATTTAATGACGCGAATTCATTGTTCGTGTCTTAAGGCATGTTTGTTCACATTTTACTCACAGTGTTTGTATTTTTTTGTACGGAACGAGAATAGAAGGAGTAAAATGTAAGCAAAAATGTGTCCAGACGCGATCTGTAAATCCCGCCAAAAATTCAACATATAGCACTTTTGAAGTTTTATATAAAAATGAGGTATGTTGAGTAATTGAGGTCAGCTAACCCTGTTTCGCGATAACAGTCGCCTATTAAGAGCACCAAGCGAGGTAAATGCTTCCTCCAACTGTGTCTCCCAACTCAGTGAAGGTATTCTCTTTGCTCTGTTTACAAACGACCGGAGCGTATTCGTTCATCCGCATAACTTGACCTAGCTAGCGAAGCTTTCTGTTTTTATGCGCTGCACTATCGTCATATCTGCGAAAAGCTCATCATTATACCTGCTTCGATACTCACCATCGACATCACGGATAGAACCATAAAGCTTCTGGAGAAATTTTCTCTCGACAGGTACAATGAGTGACTTGTAGCGCGAGAATTTTGTTAGTCGAGAGAGAACTTTACTTTTCAATTGCTTAAAGAAGCACTTGTTGGCAAAAGTTATTCTCCGTTTGATTTCTAGGCCGACATTGTTTTTGCTTTTAATGCTGCTTCCCAGATAGACGAAATTCTTCACAGTCTCGAATATATATCCGTCAACAGTGACGTGGCTATAAAGGCAGCGATGACAGCAAGTACTTCGTCTTGTCCACATTTACTGCAAGACCTTTTTTTTGTGCTTATGGGAGCAATAATTAGTCATCCTACACGTTTTAGGCCTTGCATCTAATAAGGCTGAGAAACATTTCATGGCAAAAACACAATCGAAGGGATTGCCAAGCGACCAAATCAATTTGATGTTAGTTGTTCGCCCGCTTTCAAACAGGAAGAAAAAATATACTCCGAAAATTAGATTTTTACTCCGGCGTAGTCGTTTACTCAGGTAATAGTTTTAAATACTCCGAACACTGGTAGCGAAATATGAGAGAAATGTAATAAATCGAAAAACTTCAAAAGCGCTACGTCATCAAACTTTTTTTCGAATTCAATTACAAATACAACAATTCCGGAATGGTAGATCTTGGCTCGTTTGTTTATGATTGCAAGCAGCACGTAAAAATTAAAATATTTTTTTCTTGTGATCGATGTATTTTGAATTCAGTTTTAAAATTGTATTAAAAAAAAAAATTTTTCAAAAAAAGTGACTTAGCACATTTTCACATTAAGCTAACGATTTATATTGTAGTGGGTTGTATGTGTATTGTGTTCTGTGGCTTTAATTTTTCGGTTTTGTTTCAGCTTTTGTTTTTTTTTGTTCCATTTTCATTAACTTATGAAATGTGTCAAATGTAACATGAAACTCTTGAAACTTTTGCATTGCAGAGCATTAGGCAAAGTAGACTGAATGGTAGGAAATGCGTTAGAGTGAGAAAGTGTTAGAAAGTTAAAAACACTTCACTTTTTATAAGACACTTCGTCTTCTTCACCACCTTCACTACCTTTACCATTATCTTCTTTATTTTTGCTGAGCTTGTCTATCTTTTTTTCTCACGCACGCTACAAGATTCCTTTTTCCTCTATCTTTTCTAATATTCACACTTTCCCAGAACTTTATACCGTTTTTCTTTCTTCCTTAATTTATCTTAATTTTTACTTACTTTCACTATTTTTCCTCTTTCCCACTCTCTTTGTATCTTTCCATCAATGCTTTTTAACTCCCTTGCGCACTTTTTCTTTTTATCTTGCTCTTTACCTTTCGGTTTCAACAAATACATCTATTTAATGGAGAATAAGACTTAAGTCGTTGTTGTTGTCGTTGTAGCGTTACAGGCATTCCCCGAAGCTCCTGGGGAGTGTTATCGATGTGGAAGGTCCTTTGCCGGAAGCAGATATGGTACGTTGCTGGAACAAGCACCATTAAGGTACTAGCCCGACCATCTCGGAAAGGATTTGGTATGACCACATGAAACCTGCTAGGCCATAACTCCCTCACTGCCCCTATATTCATGAAGAAATTAGGGTCGGCAGAGTCTAGGCTGTTAAAGAAAGGATTCTCCACGGGTAGGTAAGGTTGAAAATTGGTTTTGAAAAGCTATATATTGCTTTGCCAATCCCTTTAAAGGGTTGCGCTACACAACCCCTTCAATCAATTTGATATTTTAGTGCTGTGGGTAATTTCTAAGTCGCGGGTATATTCTAAGTCGCTTAACCCGATGGGGGTACCTAAAGTCGTTTGTATGCTCAATAGAGTTCGCATTTAATCGTGTTCTTGTGACAGCGACTGAAAGGTCACTTTATATATCAGCAACAGCTTGGGAGGAACCGCAGTGCTCACTGATTGTGATGGCATTTGCTTCCTATTTGCAATCATGCTTACCAATAATAGAAATCGCATACTCAAAATACAGCTTTCGGTTGTACAGCTGACGGTTTTACCACAGCAAGGTTCGCTGCAGTATGGAATGGTCTTAAACCCTACATTTAACATTACGCCGCTGAGCCCGCCTTTTGGGCAGGCGAACTAAGATGAATTAAAATTTCAACAATAAGGAAGGATGAGTAGAATAAGGCGATAGAGTCGCAAGCCTGTTAAGAGGAAATCGCTATTAGCAATGATTTGGATAAGAGAAGGGAGTTTTGGCACTGGTCTCTGAGAGAGTGGAAAAATATCGAAGGCAGTTTACTGACAAAGTCTTTACTACGAGCACTTCTCAATTTTGTAACCGCATCGAGGACGAAGGAGTCCCGATTGACAAGAGGATATGATCCGTTGAGCCCGACAAGCTAGCTTGATATGCAAAAGAGGAGGACTAAAGTCCGAGTCCCAGAAAGAGGTGTTGAACTAGCTGGAACGACGTATCGTGGACCGCTTCCCAAGGCAGTCGGTTCTATGTACCGGAGCGACTCGGAATTTTTCCCGACCAAGGACTGTCATTTCAGTGTGACCCCATTTAATTTGTTTCGTCCCTCCCACAAATTGTCATCCTCCCAGCAGCTCCTTGCAGCAGGACTGCTACATATTCTCTTACTCCGGGAAGGTATCGAACCCAATCCGGGTCCGTCTCCTGACCCCGGTCCTGGGAAATGGTTTTGCTGCATTTGCCAGAAAAGAATCTTTTTAGGACGGTCATACTCTGTTCAGTGTGTCTCGTGCAAGGGATGGTTGCATCGGACAGGTTGTTCCGGGCTTGATCCCAAAACCCGACGTCCACGTAACTTTTATAAATCTTTTGTGGCTCCTTGCTGCTCACGCTCAAGGGCGTCCTGTAGAGTACGCCTAAGCGCCCCTCCACTACCTTCCAGCAGCCTCGCTGCTCAGCAAGCCACAACAAGTACCCGCTGCTGCTCGCGCCCACCGGCGCCAACAACTCAAACAGCTGATACCACTCATAACTACTACCTTCGTAGTAGAGCTGGTAGCAATGCTGAGCATCAGCCCCTGCCCCCGTCTTCTTCTCCCCCCTCTTTTCTGGCAGCAATCGTGCAGGTCAGGGAAACAGACTCTTAGTCCCTACCTCCGTTTGTACCATCTGCCAGCACAGAATATATAGGTTTGCGACATCCGCTCAATGCAGCTCCTGCCTTGGGTGGTGCCACTTTCCTAGATGTTCTGGTCTCCGCGACGGCAACCCCTCGACGGTTTTCATCGCGCCATGTTGCCAGGTCGCAAACCCAAATCATCCGGGTACCCCAATGCTTGCCCAAGGGCGCCCAGTCCCAAGGCCACAACAGCAATTGCGTCCTGGCCTTCCAAAACCTAGGCGTATTCACCCGTCACTTACCTCTAGAGTGGCGGCGTCATCCCTCATGCACTTCAGAATTCTGCAGTTAAACTGTAATTGACTAACTGGGAAGATTACGGAGATAGTCGATTTCATGAAGCGGCACAACATCCGCATTGCTGCGATTCAAGAGACTAAACTCACAGCAAGATCTGCATTGCAGACCTGCTCTGGGTATAATGTCCACAGGAAGGACCGCGAGAGCGGAAATGGAGGCGGCCTCGCGTTTATTATACACCACTCTGTGCAATATCATATATTTGATCCTGGCATCGACCGCAGGGACAATGTCTTAGAACGTCAAGGCCTATCTGTCCGGTCAGGAGATGCAAATTTAGAAATCATCAACATATACATCCCTCCTGTCACCTGTTGCCCCAGTGGATACCGCCCTAAAATCGAGGCCTTACTCACTGGCAACAATCGCGTTATCTTAGGCGATTTCAATGCCCATCAAGATCTATGGCATTCAAACTTGCGGGCGGACAGTAGGGGTGGGATGTTGGCGGATCAAATAGAAGAAACGACGTTCTGCACAATAAACGGAGACGCCCCCACACGTATGGTAGGAAGCTGTCATAGCTCGCCAGATATCTCAATCGTGAGCGCAGAACTCGTAAACTGCGTCAACTGGCAGCCGATGGTAACATTGGCATCCGACCACCTGCCCATACTTAATTCGTTCGAGCGTACCGCCGACTTCATCGTCACCGAAAAACGCACTTTCATAAACTTCAAAAAGGGAAAGTGGGGAGAATATAAATCTGCAACAGACAGCAGCTTTGCTGCCCTCCCTATCCCGACTGATGCCCGCCAAGGGGAGCGTGCCTTCCGTAAGGTCATTGAATCCGCCTCGGCACATTTCATTCCCGCCGGGAGAATTCCCGAAATCCGGCCCCACTTCCCGGCGGAGGCCGCGAGCTTAGCGAGGGAACGCGACCTTATAAAACAGCTTGATCCAGGCGACCCCCAAATAAGGGATATAAACCAACGCATCAGATTGCTTGTGGACGAACACAAGCGGGCGAAATGGGAAGAGCACCTAAGAGGTTGTAACCTCTCTACCGGTGTAGGTAAACTTTGGTCTACCGTAAAGTCCCTATCGAATCCGACTAAGCACTAAGACAAAGTTTCCATCGTCTTTGGCGATAAGGTTCTGTTGGATGCGGAAAAATGCGCGAGCGCTTTCTGCAGACAATATATAATGCATCCTACGGTCGACAAAGATAGACGGAGAGCCAATAGACAAGCACATAAACACAAATTCAGCGCGTCACCAATCACCATCACCGCTAGAGAGGTTGAGAACGCCATTGGTTGCGCTAAACCATCCAAAGCAGTGGGCCCAGACGGCATAGCCATGCCGATGCTTAAAAACCTAGGGAAAGAGCCGCTACTAAAGCCTGGGAAACCAGCTAACGTAGGTGAGTCATATCGTCCGATATCTCTCCTATCGCCAGTGGCAAAGACGCTTGAAGCCATTTTGCTCCCTTATTTCCAAGCACATTTGCAGCTAGCCCCTCATCAGCATGGCTTCAGAAAACTCTATAGAACTACCTCCGCGCTAAATGTCATTAGCACCCAGATAAATTGCGGTTTGAATCAATACCCCCACCATAGAACAGTACTCGTAGCGCTAGACCTATCAAAAGCCTTTGATACGGTCAACCATGGTTCATTACTGCAAGACCTGGAAGGGTCTACCCTTCCCCCATGTCTTAAAAGGTGAACCGCAAATTATCTGGGTGGTCGGCAGGCATCGGTGCAATTCAGAAACGAAACATCAAAACCAAGGAGAATTAAACAAGGGGTGCCACAGGGTGGTGTCCTCTCCCCACTTTTGTTTAATTTCTACATATCTAAGCTACCTTCACCACCGGAAGGAGTCACAATCGTTTCCTACGCCGATGACTGCACAATAATGGCCACAGGCCCAGGCCCAAAGATCGATGCGCTATGCAATAAAATAAACGGCTATCTCCCTGATCTCTCCAGTTTTTTCCCTCGCGAAACCTGGCATTGTCACCGACTAAATCTTCCGCAACCTTATTTACAACATGGACGCCCCAAATGTTGACCATATTGAACATCCACGTCGATGGCACTACGCTACCGACTGTCCTACACCCCAAAATCTTGGGTGTGACGTTTGATCAGGACCTACATTTTGGTGCGCACGCAACAGCAATTGTTCCGAGAATTCAGAGCCGTAATAAAATCCTCAAATCCCTTGCTGGCAGTACCTGGGGAAAAGATAAAGAAACGCTCATGACCACATACAAAGCAATTAGCCAGCCGATTACGTGCTACACGACACGCCTAAAAGCTACCCACTGGAAGAAACTACAGGCCTGCCAAAATACTGCTCTCTGAATCGCCACGGGCTGTCTTCTTATGTCCCCAGAACACCATCTGCATAATGAGGCGAGAATACTCCCCATCAGGGAGAGAAATGAGATGCTGACCAAACAGTTTCTGTTGAATACCCAGAAACCTGGGCATCCCAACAGACATCTGATTGACGAACCAGCACCGCCTAGGGGCCTAAGGAGTCATCTCCGTAAGCATTTTGAGGAAATACGGCACCTGAGAACCCAGCCGTATGAAGCGAAAAAAGACAAGCAGGTCCTAGGTGAACTCCATAGACAGGCGTCGGACCTTTATGTCGGGAATTGCCCGGAGAATCCAGTACTTGAAGAAAAATATCCAGAACTCGCGGAAGAGGAACGCATACTCCCCAGGGAAACGCGTGTCACTCTTGCTCTACTTCGTTCTGGATACTGTAACAGGTTAAACTCTTACCTATCCACAATCAACCCCGACATACAAAATGTATGCCCCGCTTGCAATGTGTCCCCACATGACACCAACCATCTCTTTAATTGTAATGTTGAACCAACGCCTCTAACACCCCTTTCCTTATGGTCCACCCCTGTTGAAACGGCAAGTTTCCTTGGACTCCCGTTAGAGGATATTGATGACAATTTGTGATCGGTCGCGGCTATTAGGTGGGGCGAGCATTGCTACAACAACAACAACAACAACGTATAGTGGACCGAATAAGGCCCTATCAGCACTCCACACAGCTGGATGGCACAATGGGGTTAAACTGTGACATACACCAATAATGCGACATTATTATGACCTCTGAGAGTTTCTATATTCTGGAGCGTCAAAACGCGGAAGTACCAACACAAGATTGGAAGGTGCTTCATATGTGTATCTCCACCCACGGAAGGGGACTAGAACTACATTTTCCATAATTATGAGAAAAATCAGGAGAAAGAACTGGACCGTTGGCAGTATTTACATGCGCCTTTGAAAAAGTAGTCCTTGGAACACCAATACGCTCGATGCAGGGGAGGTAGAGAGGGACCTCGAGAACCTGAAAATAAGCGGGAGTCTTAAAAATAACCATAAAACGCTTTGAGCGCTACGCAAATCCTTGAATAATTTCGTTTTAGTGTCCTCTTACGAAATGCATACCTGACTACCGAATGCGCGTCACAGCGTTCTTTGTTATATATAACAGAGTAGTCTACAATTGGCTAACAGGGGTAGCGTTCTACATGTGTTGGGCCAACTTCATGTGTTTGATATCACATTGATCAATAATGATTAAAAATGCTCAAATGACAAATTTCTTGTATTACCAAAATAATGAATTTAATTAACAATTCATTCAAATGATTATTTTCAATTCATTATTGAATAGTTTTGATATAATTTTACATATTAGGAAGCACTTAAATTTAATATTCATTTACATCTATAAAATTACATTTTCGCTTTGATATTTTTTTCCAAAAATAATTTTCACAGCATTTAGTTTATTGCCATCATTTAACTCATTTGCTGTATTACCCTTATTTTCAACAACGTTCAACATGGCTTAGCACTTTCACGTCTTCTTTCATACGAAAAATATCCCAAACCTGTGACCATGTCAAGCAGGCAATTTTGATGCTGCCACTTGTGTGGCGCAACGTCAGTGGCATTGATGGAGTGTGATGTTCGCGCAAATGAAGTGGTGAGGAACATTGAACATTTTGAAGTTTGTGGCGAAGCAAGTGACGATGTTAACTGGTGTGCTGTAGTTGAACTTAATACACCAAGCTGAATGTGTTTTTCGAGTGATATTTCACATGTAAAATTTTTTTAGTATTATCTCATATATTACGTTGCCACTTCTGTGGAACTAGGACATTTATTTTTATAATTTAAAAATATAAGGAAATGCTCAGTAGATTTCCTACCAAACTTGGGATTTAAATGTCGAAAAAATTCGAAGTTCGACAAAAATTTAAAAATTTTCTTATTTGCGAGACTAAGCGATCGCAGTAATTTTCTTATATTTAAGTTCGAACAAAATTCGAAGTTTGTAGAAATTTTCGAAGTTTTTCTTGGTTTATGGTGACGTAATTCTGCTTAATGCTTCACTTTTTAAATCTTAGTCTTTTTGCTAATTGTGTAGTAATTGGTAGTGATTTTCAATATTTTGAAATATTATCGTGAGAGTACCTAAGTAAAATACAAGTTGACGAAACATCTCCCTATCTCAGCTAGCAGCCCGAAAGTTGTATTGAATTTATGCTAAGATAGAGCCTTTTCGAAACAAAAACAAAAACAAAACCGCATGCGAAAACAGGGCGTTAATGAATAAAATTTTAAGAGGGCGCTTTTGAAAAAGGCTTTGAACTTGGGCACACAAATTATGATATTGGGTGTTTCTCAAAAGTTTACTAATACAGCGTCTTTTCGAAACGGCAACTGAGATAGGGAGATATTCTACTCAGCAGTCGATACATGAATGCTCTACTGCCAAGCCTAGGGTTAATGTAAATCATTTTTTTCAAAATTTAGTTAGTTTTCAGCAAAATCTTGGCTTTATAATATAGAAAATTATTAAAAATTTCGTAAAGCTATACTTAGTATTTTTAGCAACAAATAAACTTAAGGCGCGATAACCTCCGAAGAGAATTTAGGCCGAGCTTCTCTTCCAATTTGCGTCGTGCGCCTCTTGGTTTTTCCCTACAAATTGGCCGGACGGGGCCTACATGCTTATGCCGACTCCGAACGGCATCTGCAAGGCAGATGAGTTTTCATTGATAGCTTTTGATGGCAGAATATGGCAGAAGGGCTCCGGGTCTTGCCAAACACGCCGATGGGCGACCCCGCTTAGAAAAATTTTCTTCTAATAGAAAAATCTTATTTCTAAAACTTTGAGGTTGCTTTGCCCGGGATGTGAACTCAGGGCATTCGGTGTGGTAGGCGGAGCACGCTACCATCACGCCACGGTGGCCGCTTTTATTATTATTATTACTTAATGTAAGTATTGTTTTCAATAAAACCGTTTAACTTTAAATTTTTATTTTTTTTTTTTTTATCAAATTTTAAATTATTTTATTTACTGAAATTTCACTAACATAATTTGAACTTATGTGCTCCAAAGTATTCTGATGTCACTTCTACCGGACTATATGTAATATTTGTTCAATGAGCCAAACCGGACAGACAAGTACGAGTTTTTTGAATATCTAAATTCTTGCGGCACCTAGTATGAATTTTTTTTAATAAAGGGTTTTCTATTTCTGTATGTCATATATGTTTTCCTAATATGAGCCAAATCGGACTCCAAATACGATTTTTTGACTAACCCGATCCTTTCGCCACCTAGCGCCCCCTATAGTTTTGTCATGGGATTCTGAACTATATTCCAAGTTTCAAGCTTGTAGCTTATCGGGAAGTTAGTTAAATTTGAATATATGTAACAAAACCGTTTAATAAAAAATGTTGTAATTTTAAAAGATTTTCTAGGTTTTTTAACCTCAAAATTATATAATACCATATTTCTTTATTGGAGGCAAAGAAAAAATATCGAAACATTTTCCGAAATTCGTATATTTTTCGAGCTTATGGAAAGATACCTACCATTTATAAGGGAATACATTTTTCGAACTCGATAATTTTATAATAATATAGCTCTTCATAGAAAACAATGTAAAAATATTAGAAAATATTCCGGGTTTCGAATATTATTCAAATTTTCTTATTCGAAAAATAAATTCCTAGTTCTAAAATTTCATTAAGACTTTTATTTGTGAATGAAAAAAATTTATTCAAAAAACATAAACAATATACAGATTTTCTAGTTTTACCTTAGCGTGTTTCACATCTACTAAAATCCAAATAGGTTTTAAAGAAACTTCAAAACCTTTGTTAACTACTGCAGATAAACCTACATATAAGTTCGAAAATGTTCGAAGTTTCAAAATATCTTCAATATTGCATTTTTTTCATTATGAACTTATAATTTTTCATAAAAAAGTTCAAAAAAAAAGACTCGAAATTCAAAAATTTATTTGAAATTTTTATTTCGGAAAGAAACGAATTATGTTACTTATTATTATATTGTTATTATTATGTTATTTACTGATTTGAAAGCCTTTTACTAGCATGTGTCATAATAAAAATATAATTTCGAAAACAATTTCACAACGCAGTAATATTGTATTATTAAGTTCATGGTTCAACTACATATATGGTTGGTTGGCTGAGCTCTACAGCAACAACATACCTGTTTTCAGATTGTTAAAATGGAGATAAAATAATGTAGATAAAACATAAAACTTTGCCATTCTTGTGTGTTGAGGTAAAAATAATGCGCTAAATTAGATGGATTTACTAAAATAAATAATTTAAAGTGATATGACACCATTTTTTAATAAAAAATTTACCACCACGGTAGTGAATAATTGTCAATGCGTTGGTTACATTTTGCGTGAAAATGAAAAAATAAAATCAGCTGATGAAATGAGCCAACCATATAATTGAGCCAGGATTAAGTTCGAAAATTCATTTGAAATGTTTATTTGTAAAAGAAATAAATTAGATTTATTTTAAAGAAATCTTCTGTCAGCTCTGTCATTTTTGATTTTGAGACGAACTGGTATCGGTGCCATGTTCAGCGTTAAATTTCGTGCTAAAATCATTTTAAGAGCTTTATTGAATTGCCAGCATATTTTTCGCGCATTTCGCCTAGTTCTGAAATTAATGGTTTCTAAGTTTTTTCTTCAACTTTCTACTCATAATTTGAGAAAATTCGTGGTTCGAAAATAAAAATTCCCAGTTTGAAAATTCGTTTGAAATTTTTATTTGTGAAAGATGTTTGAAAAATAAAGTTCAAATACGCTAAGAACCACTTCAGGTCAAAACTATTTTCAATTCAACAATAAAATATATAGACAAACAAACGGTCATGGAATAGGAAGTCCCACATCAGCAATTCTTATGGAAGTGTTCATTCAAAATCTGGAAGAAAAGAGCATACAGGATATGAAGTCCAAATTAGGCGTGTCATTTTATGCTAGATACGTGGATGACATAATATGCGTTTTAATTACTAATAACGAAGATCTTGTACTGGAGTACTTCAACAAGCTGCACGGAAATAAAAAATTTACAATGGAAACCGAAAAAGACGGAGGAATCAACTATATAGACCTCACGATAAATATTGATAAAGAAGCTATAAGATTTAGCTATGACTTATATAGAAAGCCCACGGCCACCGACACAATAATACACAATACCTTAAATCACCCCCAACAGCATAAAAATGCAGCATTAAGGCACTTAGTACATAGACTTGAAAGAACACCTCTTACACAAGAGGCATATAAGAGAGAACTTGAGGTCATATATAATATCGCTGCAAACAACAGTTATAAAAAAGCACTAATAGATAAGCTCAGAAGGACAAATGTAGAGCCAAAAAGAAATAATGAAAAGGAAAATAATAGCTGGACGACTATGACATATATAATGGAAAAGCAACATATAAATTGGCAAACTTCTTTAAAAAATACAAAACATCGAACAATCTAGAGCGTAAACTAAGAACTAACACTAACCCAGAGGATCCGTTTAGCAGCCACGGCGTATGCAAGCTTACCTGCGGATGCCAGCATAGTTACATAGGACAAACAGGACGGCAAATAAGAACGACGTTCAGAGAACATATCAGAGATTACAACAAACAATTACGGAATCCAAACATTATACCCGAGTCTAACTTCGCGAATCACATAGTCGAGAATGAATGTTCCCCAGCAAACATCAATAAAACAGTTAGGGTTTTTCACATACAAGCAACCGGCCGACGTCTCAACGTACTCGAAAATATGGAAATCTACAAACAGAAAACATTCGACGGTAAAATAATAAACGAACAGATAAACACAATTTATGACACAATATTCGAGCCTTTAAAACTTGTTTACAAGAAACAAAATAATCACACAGGTACAACAGAAAAACACACAACAACAAATAAGCACAAAACAATTAATACACCAAAACAACAAACCCACAAAGAAGGTCAACGACTAAAGTCACGGATTTATACCTACACCAGTCAGCCACACAAATCGATTAGTAAACCACCTTCGGTTCTGAATGAACACACAGCGCATACACATAACTAAATATACTCAAGCATCAATCTTGACAATACCTGCTCATGTACCTACGAACTATAAATACAGGACAAACGACAATAACAGATCAGAACGAAAATCGACACTGATGATGGCACAACGCCGAAACCGGTTTGTCTCAAAACCAAATTTGACAAGGGATGACGGAAAATCGTTCCAATATACATCATTTAACCACCCTGTCGGAAAATCAACAAAACAAAATAAGTCGATTAAAGTTACTTTTCCATCACCTGTTATCAATTTTTATTTGCAGAGAAATTGGTTTTGGCTTTGTGCCATCTTCAGAGTTTAATTTTGTTCTAAAAATCAAGTCAAACAATTTAAGAAATTTATTGATTTTCCGGTATTTCGTTTTCATGTTTTACATTGTTTTGCGCTAATTGGTTTTACTGCTTACAAGTTCAAAAATATTCGAAGTTCGAACAAGTTTTCAATACAGTTTTTCTATTATGAAGTAAAACTACACTATAAAGTTTTTAAGTTCGAAAAAAAAATTCGAAATTAAACAATTTATTTCAATTTTGTATTTGTATAAAAGTCTAAATAGAAAGTATGAATTGATTTTCCGGTCTTTTATATGAAGGTCTTACTTACATTATATTGAACTGAATGGTTTTTAAATGTTATGTTAGGTTTACTTATTATAAGTTCGAAAAAAATCGAAGTTAGAAAAAGTCGTAAATATAGTTTTTCTATTATAAAGGAAAATTGTTTTACAAAATTTTTAAGTTCGAAAAATAACTTCGAAATTCAAAAATTTATTTATAATTTATATTTGTGTATCAGCCAGTCAAAACAGCTAGAATTAATTGATTTTCCAGCTTCTTGTTAACGAGCTTCATATTTTTACAAAATTTATAAGTAAAAGAAGTTCGACAATTTTCTTTGCTTGTCGCACTCCAAATATTTGAAGATTTTAGGAAATGCGTGAGTATTTTGATAATTTCGTATGAATCTGTGCTTGATGACTTTCACCCAGTATATAGGTGTGTACAGATCTGATAACTTATATAGCCAAATATTAATACTAAGTAACATTCAAAAAATGAACAAAATATTAAGAAATGAATATAATTAATTAACTTTGACTATCAAAATGAACTAACTAATAAACGCAGCTGTGAGAAAGTAGCTGCCAAATCAAAACGAACACAAAAAATTAATAAACATAATAACTAAAATTCAGTGCGTAGGCGACTGCGACGTCTATGTGACTGATGACTGATGGCTGAACTATTTTACATCCTTTAGCTAAGTCTGCTTACACATGTTGTATGTAAAAGTTTTGCAGATCTTTATTTTTATCCCTTTCATGAAAATGAAATGGTATATTATCTTTGTTACGAATCTCAAAATTGTAAGTCTTCAAAGGAGAAGAGTTAGACCTACAAATAATTATACCGAAATGATCAGGCTGAAGAGTTGAGTTGATTTAGCCATCTCCGTCAGTCCGCTTGTCTGTTTGTATGCAAACTATTCCCTCAATTTTTGAGATATGTTGATAAAATTTGGTGAGCGGATATATTTAGGTGTCCGATTAGATATTTGTTGGAACCGGCCGGATCGGACCACTATAGCATATATCTGCCATACAACCGTGTTTTCATAAAAGAGGACTTTTGTCATATCTTCCTCAATTTATCAGATTGCAGCTTTAAATTTCACCATATATTTCGTCACTTGCACATATTGTTGTCTGAAAAAATGGATGAGATCTGTCGTATATATAGCATATATCCCCCATATCCCACTGTTCAGATAAGAAGATTTTCGTAATTAATGTCCCATTTTAACAGCTAGAAACTTCAAATTTCTGCATCACTTTAACACCTATAAACTTCAAATTTCACCAAATGCTTGCGTATATAGCATAGTTGTCTAAAAAAATCATAGAGATCCGTGGTATATATATTATATATCCCATATAAACTCTCATTTTTCCCCTTTTTTACGGCTATAAACTTCAAATTTCATCAACTACTTACGCCTATGTCATATATTGTTGAAATAAGTGATTCGTAGTCACAAAGTACCTACCTATTTTTTATTTTATATTTATCTTAAAAATCGCTTAGGTATGTTTTGTTATTATTTATTATTATTTTTATTTAGTATTATCTTATGAAATGCAATTTAACAGATTTTAACATTAGTACATTAGTGAACGCACAATAAAGTAGATGTAATAAGATAATATCTTCTAATGATTACAATGGAAGTTAGAATGCGGGGTGCAATCAAATAACATTTAAACGGAGTTAGAAAGGTTTTACATTGATGATGAATAAAATATTAAAATAAAGTATTTAAAATAAATAGAAATAAAGGAAATCGGTTCATTACATAGCAAGGAACTTACAAGTTAACCTATTAAATAACAAGTAAGGAAGGCTAAGTTCGGGTGTAACCGAACATAACATACTCAGTTGAGAGCTATGGAGACCAAATAAGGAAAATCAATCTGGGGTAACCCTGGAATGTGGTTGTATAACATGTGTATCAAATGAAAGGTATTAAAGAGTATTTTAAGAGAGAGTAGGCCATAGTTCTATGGATGAACGCCATTTAGGGATATCGCCATAAAGGTAGACCAGGGCTGACTCTAGAATTTGTTTGTACAATATGGGTATCAAATGAAAGGTGTTACTGAGCATTTTAAGAGGGAGTGGGCCTTAGGTCTATCGGTGGACGCCTTTTCAAGATGTCCCCATTAAGGTGGACCAGGGGTGATTCTATAATGTGTTTGTACGATATGGGTATCAAATCAAAGCTGTTAATGAGTATTTTGAAAAGGAGTGATCCTTAGTTCCATAGGTGGACGCCGTTTCGAGATATCGCCATAAAGGTGGACCAGGGGTGTCTCTAGAATGTGTTTGTACGATATGGGAATCAAATGAAAGGTGTTACTGAGCATTTTAAGAGGGAGTGGGCATTAGGTCTATAGGTGGACGCCCTTTCGAGATATCGCCATTAGGGTGGGCCAGGGGTGACTCTAGAATGTTTGTACGGTATGGGTATCAAACGAAAGGTGTTACTGAGCATTTTAAGAGGGAGTGGGCATGAGGTCTATAGGTGGACGCCTTTTCGAGATATCGTCATTAGGGTGGGCCAGGGGTGACTCTAGAATGTGTTTGTACGATATGTGCATCAAACGAAAGGTGTTACTGAGCATTTTAAGAGGGAGTGGGCATTAGGTCTATAGGTGGACGCCCTTTCGAGATATCGCCATTAGGGTGGGCCAGGGGTGACTCTAGAATGTTTGTACGATATGGGTATCAAACGAAAGGTGTTACTGAGCATTTTAAGAGGGAGTGGGCATTAGGTCTATAGGTGGACGCCTTTTCGAGATATCGCCATTAGGGTGGGCCAGGGGTGACTCTAGAATGTGTTTGTACGATATGGGTATCAAATGAAAGGTGGTAAGGAGTATTTTAAAAGGGAGTAATCCTTAGTTCTATAGGTGGACGCCTTTTCGAGATATCGCCATAAAGGTGGACCAAGGGTGACTCTAGAATGTTTGTACGATATGGGTATCAAACGAAAGGTGTTACTGAGCATTTTAAGAGGGAGTGGGCATTAGGTCTATAGGTGGACGCCTTTTCGAGATATCGCCATTAGGGTGGGCCAGGGTGACTCTAGAATGTGTTTGTACGATATGGGTATCAAATGAAAGGTGGTAAAGAGTATTTTAAAAGGGAGTAATCCTTAGTTCTATAGGTGGACGCCTTTTCGAGATATCGCCATAAAGCTGGACCAAGGGTGACTCTAGAATGTTTGTACGGTATGGGTATCAAACGAAAGGTGTTACTGAGCATTTTAAGAGGGAGTGTGCATTAGGTCTATAGGTGGACGCCTTTTCGAGATATCGCCATTAGGGTGGGCCAGGGTGACTCTAGAATGTGTTTGTACGATATGGGTATCAAATGAAAGGTGGTAATGAGTATTTTAAAAGGGAGTAATCCTTAGTTCTATAGGTGGACGCCTTTTCGAGATATCGCCATTAGGGTGG
The DNA here is from genome assembly GCF_040869045.1 of Eurosta solidaginis. NCBI lineage: Eukaryota > Metazoa > Arthropoda > Insecta > Diptera > Tephritidae > Eurosta > Eurosta solidaginis. The sequence continues at coordinate 29,875,382 of NC_090319.1, forward strand.
GCCAGGTGTGACTCTAGAATGTTTGTACGATATGGGTATCAAACGAAAGGTGTTACTGAGCATTTTAAGAGGGAGTGGGCATTAGGTCTATAGGTGGACGCCTTTTCGAGATATCGCCATTAGGGTGGGCCAGGGTGACTCTAGAATGTGTTTGTACGATATGGGTATCAAATGAAAGGTGGTAATGGGTAGTTTAAAAGGGAGTAATCCTTAGTTCTATAGGTGGACGCCTTTTCGAAATATCGCCATTAGGGTGGGCCAGGTGTGACTCTAGAATGTTTGTACGATATGGGTATCAAACGAAAGCTGTTACTGAGCATTTTAAGAGGGAGTGGGCATTAGGTCTATAGGTGGACGCCTTTTCGAGATATCGCCATTAGGGTGGGCCAGGGGTGACTCTAGAATGTTTGTACGATATGGGTATCAAACGAAAGGTGTTACTGAGCATTTTAAGAGGGAGTGGACACTAGGTCTATAGGTGGACGCCTTTTCGAGATATCGCCATTAGGGTGGGCCAGGGGTGACTCTAGAATGTTTGTACGATATGGGTATCAAACGAAAGGTGTTACTGAGCATTTTAAGAGGGAGGGGGCATTAGGTCTATAGGTGGACGCCTTTTCGAGATATCGCCATTAGGGTGGGACAGGGGTGACTCTGGTATGTTTTTGTACGATATGGATATCAATCTAAAGGTATTAATGAGGGTTTTAAAAGCGAGTGGCCCTTAGATGTATATGTGAAGGCGTTCTCGCGATATCGACCAAAATGTGGACCAGGTGATCCAGAAAATCATCTGTCGGGTACTGCTAATTTATTTATATATGCAATACCACTAACAGTATTCCTGCCAAGATTCCAAGGGCTGTTGATTTCGCCTTGTAGAACTTTTTCATTTTCTTCTACTTAATATGGTAGGTGTCACACCCATTTTACAAAGTTTTTTCCAAAGTTATATTTTGCGTCAATAAACCAATCCAGTTACCATGTTTCATCACTTTTTTCGTATTTGGTATAGAATTATGGCATTTTTTTCATTTTTCGTAATTTTCGATATCGATAAAGTGGGCGTGGTTATGGTCAGATTTCGTCCATTTTTTATACCAAGAAAAGGTGAGCTCAGGTAAGTACGTGGGCTAAGTTTAGTAAAGATATATCGGATTTTGCTCAAGTTATTGTGTTAATGGCCGAGCGGAAGGACAGACGGTGGACTGTATATAAAAACTGGGCGTGGCTTCACCGATTTCGCCCATTTTCACAGAGAACAGTTACCGTCATAGACTCTATGCTCCTACCAAATTTGAGAAGGATTGGTAAATTTTTGTTCGACTTATGGCAATAAAAGTATTCTAGACAAACTAAATGAAAATGGGCGGAGCCACGCCCATTTTGAAATTTTCTTTTATTTTTGTATTTTGTTGCATCATATCATTACTGGAGTTGAATTTTGACTTAATTTACTTATATACAGTAAAGATATTAAATTTTTTGTTAAAATTTGAATAAAAAAAATTTTTTTTTAAAAAGTGGGCGTGTTCTTCATCCAATTTTGCTAATTTTTATTTAGCACATATAGAGTAATAGTAGTAACGTTCCTGCCAAATTTCATCATGATATCTTCAACGGCTGCCAAATTACAGCTTGCAAAACTTTTAAATTACCTTCTTGTAAAAGTGGGCGGTGCCACGCCCATTGTCCAAAATCTTACTAATTTTCTATTCTGCGTCATAACGTCAACCCATCTACCAAGTTTCGTCGCTTTATCTGTCTTTTGTAATGAGTTATCGCACTTTTTCGGTTTTTTCGAAATTTTCGATATCGAAAAAGTGGGCGTGGTTATAGTCCGATATCGTTCATTTTAAATAGCGATCTGAGATGAGTGCTCAGGAACCTACATACCAAATTTCATCAAGATACCTCAAAATTTACTCAAGTTATCGTGTTAACGGACGGACGGACGGACGGACGGACGGACATGGCTCAATCAAATTTTTTTTCGATCCTGATTATTTTGATATATGGAAGTCTATATCTATCTCGATTCCTTTATATATGTACAACCAACCGTTATCCAATCAAACTTAATATACTCTGTGAGCTCTGATCAACTGAGTATAAAAACAAGTAAGGAAGGCTAAGTTCGGGTGTAACCGAACATTACATACTCAGCTGAGAGCTTTGGAGACAAAATAAGGGAAAATAACTATTTAGCAAAATGAACCTATGGTAACCCTGGAATGTGTTTGATTGACGTTGGTTTCAAATGGAAGGTATGAAAGAGTATTTTAAAAGGGAGTGCGCCATAGTTCTATAGGAGGACGCAATTTTAGGATATCGCCATAAAGGTGGACCAGGGGTGACTCTAGAATGTGTGTGTACGATATTGGTATCAAATGAAAGGTGTTAATGATTATTTAAAACGTAGTTGGCCTTAGTTCTATAGGTGGACGCCTTTGCGAGATATCGAAATAAGGGTGGAACAGGGGTGACTCTAGAATGCGTTTGTACAATATGGGTATCAAATGAAAGGTGCTAATGATTATTTAAAAGGCAGTGGGCTTTAGTTCTATAGGTGGACGACTTTTCGAGATAACGCCATAAAGGTGGACCAGGGGTGACTTTATAATGTGTTTGTACGATATAGGTACCAAATTAAAGGTATTAATGAGGGTTTTAAAAGGGAGTGGCCCTTAGTGGTATATGTGAAGGCGTTTTCGAGATATCGAACGAAATGTGGATCAGGGTGACCCCGAACCTCATCTGTCGGGTATCGCTAATTTATTTACGAAGAGTGTTCCTGCCAAAATTCCAAGGGCTTTTGATTTCGCCCTGCAGAACTTTTTCATTTTCTTCTACTTGATATGGTAGGTGTCACACCCATTTTACAAAGTTGTTTCTAAAGTTATATTTTGCGTCAATAAACCAATCCAATTACCATGTTTCATCCCTTTTTTCGTATTTGGTATAGAATTATGTCATTTTTTAATTTTTCGTAATTTTCGATATCGAAAAAGTGGGCGTGGTCATAGTCGGATTTCGGCCATTTTTTACACCAATACAAAGTGAGCCCAGATAAGTACGTGAACTGAGTTTAGTAAATATATATCGATTTTTGCTCAAGTTATCGTGTTAACGGCGAGCGGAAGGACAGACGTTCGGCTGTGTATAAAAACTGGGCGTGGCTTCAACCGATTGCGCCCATTTTCACAGAAAACAGTTATCGTCATAGACCCTATGCACACACCAAATTTCACAAGGATTGGTAAATTTTAGTTCGATTTATGGCCTTAAAAGTATTATAGACGAATTAAATGAAAAAGGGCGGAGCCACGCCCATTTTGAAATTTTGTTTTATTTTTGTGTTTGGTCGCACCATATCATTACTGCATTTGAATGTTGGCATAATTTACTTATATACTGTAAAGATATTAAATTTTTTGTTAAAATTTGACTTAAAAAAAAAAAAGTGGGCTTGTTCGTCATCCGATTTTGCTAATTTTTATTCAGCGCACATATAGTAATAGGAGCAACGCGCCTACCAAATTTCATAATGATATCTTCAGCGAATGTGAAATTACAGCTTGCAAAACTTTTAAATTACCTTTTTTTTTCGTCATAAGGTCAACGCACCTACCAAGTTTCATCGCTTTACTCGTCTTTGGTAATGAATTATCGCACTTTTTCGGTTTTTCGAAATTTTCGATATCGAAAAAGCGTTCGTGGTTGTAGTCCGATTTCGTTCGTTTTAAATAGCGATCTGAGATGAGTGCCCAGGAACCTACACACCAAATTTCATCAAGATACCTCAAAATTTATTCAAGTTATCGTGTTTACAGACGGACGGACGGACGGACATGGCTAAATGAATTTCTTTTTTCACCCAGATCATTTCGATATATAGAATTCTATATCTCTCTTGATTAGTTTATGCCGTTACGGATTACCGTTATGCGAACAAAGTGAGCTCTGCTCAGCTGACTATAATAAAAAAGTAGTAATAAAATATGTTGCAATGTTTTTAAATTGGAAGCCAATTATATGATAGGCCGTAACAGAACTTCAATATCTTCATGGCTCAACCCAATAAGCCATGGTTTTACCTGCTTTAAGAAAACGTTTATTCTTCGAATTATTTGTATATCTTCGGGCAGCTTATTGAAAATCATACACGATACTATGGTATAGAAGTTTCGAGACAGAGTTGTGCGTGAGGCAGGAACAGTAATATTTGCATTAGAATTGCTCCTTAACATAATTGAAGTGTATATTGGACTATGTAGATGACCACTTCTCATAAAAAAAATGTTTAATACTTTAATGTAGTACAAGTGTCTTACAGGGAGAATATTTAGTCTTCTAAAGAGAATCATTGAATGCGTTAAACGGCTCGCATTACAAATTCTTCGTATGAGAAACTTTTTCAACATTAAGAGTGGTCGAATTCTACTAGTATATGCACTGCCCCAGCAACTTATGCCATATTGAAGTTTAGACTATACAAGTCCATAATACATCATTTACGCATAGCTTTGCAGGCGGTAAAAAAGCGAACAGTTGCTAGCAAGTAAACTTTCATGGTAGAGATATGCGAAGACCAGCTTAGGTTATGATCGACTATAACACCCAGATATCTAAAATTATTGACAACTTCAACGTTGAAACATATTGCGTCCCAGTTTAAATCAGGAAAATAATTAGTCTAGGTGAGCTCAGAGTATTGTTTACTTTCACCTTTTGACTTCTTAAATTTAGATATAATTTAAACCAATTTAGAACGTTTCCACGGAAACGTGCTGAGTGCAATTTACTTAAAAGAATATTATGGTCAACCATGTCAAAAGGTTTTGTAATATCAACAAAAAAAAAATAGCACAAGTCCCTTCTACATCCATTGTTTTATAAATAAACGAGCATAAGTTAAGAAGAGCGTTTTCAGTAGATACTCCCGACCGAAATCCTTATTGCAATGGACTAAAAAACTTGATTTTATCCAACTATTGCAAGACTTGGCATTTAACAGTCTTCTCAAAAACCTTAGAGATTGATGGCAAGAGAGGAATACGTCTGTATTTATTTTTATCTTTCTTATTACTTATGTAGTGGTATGACAATAGCACATTTCAGATCACCTCGAAACACTCCTGTGACTATACTTAAGTTGAATAAATGCTTTAAAATGTCAACAACATAGAAAGCAGTGATCTTCAAAGTACGATTTGAGATACCATCAATACCAGAAGAATCAGTATTTTTAAAGAATTTATTAAACTTAAAATCTCTGACCCAGAAATTGGAACACTGAAGAAACTACAACATGGAGTAGTATTTACAGAGTAAATTACGCGGTTGTCGCAAGTGCTGCGTATATTATTATTATATGGAGCGGACTCTTTACCAATTGCAATGAAAAAATCATTCAGGCGAGTGGTAACTTCTAACGGGTGAGAAACAAGTTTACCGTCGATATCTAGAACAAACGAATTAGTTTGGTCTTCCTAATTCCGATTAAGACTATCGTTGACGACATTCCATTCTTTCTTCCCGTCACCCTTCGCAGCTAAAAATCTATTTTTATAAAAACTATCATGCTTATAACGACATTTTTTATTAAGACTGCATGTGAGGTGTTTTACACGCTTCCGGAAGCGAGTGTGTGTAGAATGCTTGCGACATTTGAAGCGTAATTTAGTATCGAAAAAAAATTTCATTGAGCCATGTCCGTCCGTCCGTCCGGCTGTCCGTTAACACGATAATTTGAGTATATTTTGAGGTATATTGATGAAATTTGGTGTGTAGGATCCTGGGCACTCATCTCAGATCGCTATTTAAAATGAACGCTATCGGACGCCCACTTTTTCGATAACGAAATTTACGAAAAATGAAAAAAATGCCATAATTCTATACCAAATACGAAAAAAAAGGATGAAACATGGTAATTGGATTGGTTTATTGACGGAAAATATAACTTTAGAAAAAAACTTTGCAAAATGGGTGTGACACCTACCATATTAAGTAAAAGAAAATGAAAAAGCTCTGCAAAGCGAAATCAAAAGCCCTTGGAATTTTGGCAGGAATACTGTTCGTGGTATTACATATATAAATAAATTAGCGGTACCCGACAGATGATGTTCTGGGTCACCCTTGTCCACATTTTGGTCAATATCTCGAAAACGCCTTCACATATACAACTAAGAGCTACTCCCTTTTAAAAGCCTCATTAATACATTTCGTTTGATTCCCATATCGTACAAGAACATGCTAGAGTTTCTCCTGTTCCACCTTTATTGAACTATGGCCCACTACCTTTTAAAATACTCTTTAATATTTTCCATTTGATACCCATGTCATACAAACACAATCTAGAGTCACCTTAAGTTCATTTTCCTACATGGTGATTTTCCCTTATTTGGTCTCCAAGGCTCTCAGCTGAGTATGTAGTGTTCGGTTACACGAACTTAGCCTTCCTTACTTGTTTTGTTTTATATTTATCTTAAAAATCGCTTAGGTATGTACATCTGTTCACTATATATTTATTTCTTATCTTATACTGCCTATTATTTGGATATTACGAATGGGATAAGATCATTGTTCAGCAGCATTCATGAAAGGTATAGCGTCTTCGGCACAGCCGAAATCAGTCCTGTCCTTACTTGTTTTTATTCGTTTAGACGCTATGCAATATACATACATAGGTACGTACATTAACAGAAAAATGTACTTAGATATATTCACATAAAATATATATATGTAAGTATTTTGAGGCATATATGTAAGTAAGCAAAGGCATCACCATACCAAAGTAATAAAATATGTATGTATACACATGTTCAAGTAAAGTTATACATATATTCCTGTGTACCTATGTATTTACATACGTTTACACAAAATTCGTTACGCCAAGTCTGTCGCTTTTTATGATTTTCCTGCTTTCACTCAATTTGTTATTCATTGTTTAAGGGTTTGAGTTTTCAACCGCAAATGATTGGTATTAATTTGCTTGACATTTGCGCGCAATTTTTGGGTTCCACTTTTATTAATGTAAAAAGTTTTTTCTACAACAATAATTTATTTGGAATATATTTCAAACTTATTTGCTATGAGTTGTTTAGACTTCAGCATAACTTTTAAGAGCCGCATGTCGAAAATTATAAATGCGCCTCTGGTGCTATGATCTGCATTGTTGAAAATGAAATTATATTAATAGGACTTTTGTCAATCTTCTTTAAGAACTTCTCATGACATTTAATTTCATTTTTATCATGATATCTACATAAATTCTTGTTATATAATAAATACAATTTTGCACTGCATTTAAAATAGATTCAAATTTTGAGTTCGGATGTCAAACTTTGATAGATTAATAACTTACAAACAACTTTTAAGTTATGAGTTTTAAGATTTTAGCCTGAGGGAATATATTAAAATTTACATATGACAGCACAAAACAACAAAAATATCAGATCTTATTAGTGGGCGGCATTTTTTTATTTCCTCAATTAAATTCTTCTTTTTTCGATATTTTAGAAAAAAACTTCTAAAAATTTTGTTTTCAAAATTAGGGAAACTCAAAAATATTATGAAAAAATTCAAATTTAAAAATAATATATATATGCAATGTGACTGCACTGGTGTGGCTAGTGATAGAAGTCTTAAAACAAGTATTCATACCGGTACTCATATAAAACACTCGGATCAAAGTATCGATGATAGTACTCATACTCAGTAAAAAGTATCTAGTAGACTCGATCCATGTGAGTACTTCGGATGTTTTATCAAAAGAGAAAACAACTTTTTATTTATATGATATCTTATGTTTTGAAGTTAGTAGAAAAAAGTATAAAAGTTAAAGTTTTGACGAAACGGAACTGTAGACAGTGGTTTCGTTCCTGGACAGTAGTTTCGCAGGCACGCCGAGTATATTTCTATCATCTCTCTCAGGAACCGGCATGAAATATGCAGGTCTTGTACTCTCAATTTGTAAGGAAATCAAAAATAACACGTCACAAATTGTAAGAGAAGCTCGGTCTAAATATCCTCGGATATAATCGCATCAAGAATTTTTTTCATGGCACTAAACGATTTTTGGAGATATTAACTAAATAGAAAGCGATTATAACGATTTTCCTTTTTGTATTTGTACTACCATATCTTTGTTGGAAGTATTGTTACGCACCAATATATATATATATTGTAACGAATATTAGCAACACTAAGGGGTACTGTCATCTCTAAGCCGATGCTAAGCAGTGACATGAACACACATCAATAATTCATTCATTATGTCTACACATATCAACGTACACGCAGCGGAGAAGCAACGCACAAACACATGCAGATATCTTATCTTAGATAATTGTGGAAGTGTCGCTCACAAACACACGCGCATATGAGAGCTATACACGTACATCTGAAGTTATAATTATAACAGATAACCAACTAGTAGATTCTAGAAGAGAAGCGCCTAGAAGATGCAATGAGGAAATAAAAGAGTTTAAAAGGCATTAGCAGTAGAGGCGCCAGAGTCAGTTTTGATTAAGCACGCTATCTGCTGAGCAATAGTAGAGTTATTTTTTGAAAAGTAGTGTAATAAAAACCATTATGCATTATCGAATATTGGAGTTATTTATTCAACAGTTTAGTGATTCGAACCTTAGTAGAAGATGTAAATTCGTTACAATATATATATATATATATATTGGAAATTTCCTTAATATTAAAATTGTAAGCCCCTTTTTTCAAAGTAGGCGTGGTCCTTATCCGCTTTTGATTAGATCTATATATATTACTAAGGACCAACTTTCCGTCAAATTGCTAAAAGATATCGATAAATTTTGATTTACGGTTGGCAAAATTTTTAATTTTCTTCCGCGTAATGACAGCGGCGCCACTCCCATTTTACATAATTGTAATAAACTTATATTGTTCCGCCACTTCATCAGTTTTTGTTAAAGAATTGTTCCTTTTCCAGTTAGTAAGTTAGCAGCTTTTGGTTATTTTGTTGGGGCTAGCGATTCTGTACAATAAATACTTACTTTCCTTTTACCACCATTATCAAAAAGTTGGTTTAAATTGAGTGCGGTTTACCGCATCGTTGATGATCTCATTTTATGCTGAAGTTATGGTGTTAATCATTGTGGATAAAATAAGTGTGATATCTGCGGCATAGACGTCAAAATTACAAACAGAATTGATCACTTGATTTTTAAAGTGACTATTGTAATCTCATCCTGTATCTCTTTTTATTATCCGCTGAAGATAGCCTACCGTGTTCGTCGTCATATTGAACATCCCGTCAAAATGCTAAAAAGTAGCCACCTTGAACATCCCGTCAGGGAGTTGACGGATAAGATATCACACTTGTTTTGTACGCAATGGTGTTAACGGACTGAACTTTGTTGATCTTATACATGTAGACAATCGGCACTTGGTAAAGTATCGGGGAAAAGTATCGAGGTAAACTATCGATACTTTACTCTGTACTTGAAAAAATTTATCGAGTACGAAATACTCGAGTATTTTTTGGAAAAGTATTGTTAGTACTTACTGTGCTCGTATCGTTCTGTCACGAAGTGTGGCCACCACTGGCATATCTAATCTTAATATATAAAAAACACGTTTCACAATATTTTTGGTCGCGATGGACTCCCAAACTACTGAACCGATTCTGAATTTGTTTTGCACCCCGTATGTAGATTGATATAACTTTAGAGATAGGATAGGTTATATCTCAATTTAAAGTCGCAATATTAAAAAAAATGTAAAGCGCGATAACCTCCGAAGAGATCTAAGGCCGAGCTTCTCTTCCAATTTGCGTCGTGCTCCTCTTGATTTTTCCCTACAAATTGGCCGGACGGGACCTACATGTTTTATGCCGACTCCGAACAGCATCTGCAAGGCAGATGAGTTTTCACTGAGAGCTTTTCATGGCAGAAATACAATCGGAGCGCTTGCCAGACACTGCCGAGGGGCGACCCCGCTTAGAAAAATTTTCTTCTAATTGAAAAATCTTATTTCTAAAATTTTGATGTTGCTTTGCCCGGGAGTTGAACCCAGGGCATACGGTGTGATAGGCGGAGCACGCTACCATCACACCACGGTGGTCGCAATATTGCTTTATTGTAATTTCTTTATTTGTTTATACGTAATAATAAAATGTTACGTATACGCAGTGGAACTCATGTTTTCAGGTGGTGCGGATATACTTCCATGTAATTGCTTGGTGTCTAATTAAACAACCTGCTCATCAATAAAAAATATTATAGCGAATGATATCAAGTATAGCACATCACCAGGCCCGCCGAGAGGGTGCGGGGGGGGGGGGGGGGGAGGTTCAGCACGCGATTTAGAGGTACTATGACATTTTTTGTAATTCAGGAGAGTCTTTAGTTGTGTAGAGGGTAATTTTCATACCTCTGTGTGACTAGGGTCTCGAGATTTAGGCCAAAACGTGGCCAGTGAATGCCTAGACAGTATTTATACAATATGGATAACAAATGAAAGATGTTGATGAGTGCTTTAGTACAGAGTAATATATTATCCAGAAACGGAATTGGACTGGGATTAGGACTAGGAATGGGACTGTGACTTGGAGTGGGACTGGAACTGGGACTGGAATAAAATACATACCACCCTCTGAAGATTAGGAAAAAGTGAAGAGGGAGGGAGGGCAGAGTCAGACGGAAAAAGCTTATTAAAATGTATGTAGATAGGCCAAATTTAGGGCAGGACAACGTCTGCCGGGTTTTCTAGTATAATTAAAAAAACAAATACTTTTATATTTAAAGTTGTATTTGCAACAGCTAACAACGAACTGCTTTTCCAATATTAATATCAAAAATTGTTTCTTCAGATAATGTAAAACATGTGCACCCGCCATATCGAAATCGTCTATCGTAGTCGCCCGCAAAATCTCATATAAATTTAAAGCTAAACTCATCAAAATCTCATGACAAATACCACAAACTCAAACAACAATTTCGCTATTACAAATACCAACTGAAGTCAAGCGTAAGAGTACGCAAAATGCAATGTCGAAAGGCTAGAGAAGGAAACAAACTTAACAAAAAACGTTAAACAAGAAGGATGTGACTCTAGCAGTGACAGCAACAACTGATTGCAACAGTCACATAAATCTAGCTCACTTGAAGCGACAAGCTATGTACTATGTGTATTATGTGTGTATGTATGTAAGTTCATAAGGCAGACACCTTTACGAATACTTACACCGAAATGCCAGCGAGTTGTGGCACCGAGTGCAAGTGGCAACGGGCACGTATTACAAAGGAATTAAGAAAAAAGCAAATATTCATACGCTACCTACAAAGGTGCAACATTTGGTATACTTGAAGAATGCTTGGTATGGTGGATGTAGGGCAAAATAATGCAGGATGGGCAAAATAAAAAGGAATGCACTTTCTTCCGCACAACAGACGCGGAAAGAGGTGGTTGGAATGATGCGCTGCTTTTTGGTTTTACTAAATATGCAACGAATGTAGAGAGAATTTGTGTATGTATAGGTGCAGTTGTTTCCATGCGTAGCTTTCTGCTGTAAATGTTAAGCTCTATGTAGCATATGCTACTACTAACTGATAGATTATCTTGCGTTATAGCCAATTAGTGAAAATATTTCGATTAGCCTTTTAATTGTTTTAGAAAATAGAATTCCTGAACTCTCGTATGAGATTGCGATGATTATTTTAAAGGCAAGGGCTTTTTTTGTTATGTACAAGAGAAGATTTCTGAATACCGCCTTAGAAATAATGGCTCAACTTACTTAATAACTTCCTCATTACTCGTAACAAGCGCCAAGTCGTGTTTTTTTTTTTTTGTATTATTTTAATTGATTGGCGGGAGGTTAACTAAATGTTTTATGCCAAATCCGAAAGGCATCTCCAAAGTAGATAAACTTTCGCTGAAAAGCTTTTTACGACAGCATGGCTTCCAGAGAGATCACTAAACAAAAGACCCAATTGAATAAAAAATAAACGCAGCCGCCGAAGCGATCATAAAAGGCAGAACAGCCATAGGTTTGGTATTAGACCTCGATCTCTGGAGCATTACTTTCAATGGTATTCTTCGATTGAACATACCAGAGAGTACACTCCTAGCTGCTTTCGCAAACGACGTGGCAGATGTCGTAACAGATGGATGGCTGACTGATTACGGTTTTTATATGCCAACAGCAAAAGCAGGGATCGTCATCCTTACGGAGAGATGGATTCCCACCATCCTTAACATGACGGTAGGGGACCAACAGCAAATATATACACATACTTGAACATAATGGGGTGAATACGGACAATAGTCCCACCATCTCGGTCCACATAAGATAAGTTTGCGAAAGGGCTACGCGCACATGTGCATGGAATCTGCTTACACCAACATCAGATTCTATGCTATTATACGGTGCAGAGATCTGGGTGTGCGCAATAAATCACCAGAATTTATTTGGTATATACCACACCTTCTTCGAATGCGAAAACTTCGTCCACCAAGTAGAATATATATTTGGCAACTCATACCTGGGCAGTGGTTTTAATAATTTGACCTGATCAAGTAGCAGATGCGAAGCTGTCAGCAGATACAAATGTGGGGTATAAACATACTTCTCAGCAAACGAGAAGATGGATGTCTAGCGCATTAGCTTGACAATGGTAATGGAGTTTATGTAGCATGCGCTTGTGATCGAGTAATATTAAATGCAATACCGGGTACGGAAAATTGCGCGGGCCGTGAGAGGATAGATTTTATCGCGTAGCCCTTCAAAGAAGAAGGGATTACAATATTTAGAGAGTCTCTCTGTGAGGCTTAAATATTGCGATTAAAGCAAAAAAGAATTTCTTCCTACTTCCAAACTCAGGCAAAAAACAGAAATAAAAGTCAAGTCAAGTCAAATCAACAATTTGGGCAACGGATCTAAAATAATCCGCCGTAAATAAATACTACCAGTCCACCGAATTACTGCTATATGAAAAGCAAATGCTTATCGAACGACGCTATCATTATTCTATCTTGGTAAATACTAGTTGATCTGCAGTCCAGCGAAATGACCGAACGGTATGACGTTGAAATGGGGTGGCCATCTGAAGATGCGAAGAAAAGCGAAAGGTTAAGAACAACAGCTAAGTGACAAAAACGGTGGGAAGAAACGAGGAAAGGGCGCTGGGTCGCTGTATATAGGAATGGTAAGTGAGTACGGCCCCTTAAACGGAGCGCAGAGAAATTTTCATGCGAAGCGGTGGCGATTAAATCATCATTCCCTCCCGTGACGTTATCAAACGGCGGTATCACGGGATGTAGACACATAAACAGTAATAGGCAGATTATATTAGGCTAATCGAGAGCAGTGCACTGCCACAACATACAAGAAAAAAGGAAAATCGAGTCAAATCAACTCCATTTAAGTCAAGTTCAATAAAGTCAAGTCAAGTCAAGATATGTGATATCAAGTTAAGACAATTCTATTATTTTCATTTCCGTACTAGTAGATAAATCTAACATTAAATTCCAAAAACAGCCCTATGACCCGGAGCTAGAACGGTAGTCAAGACAAGTCAAGTCAGATCAACTCAAGTACAGTCCAGTTAATTAATTCTATTGGTTTCTATTCCATTCTAGTGGATTACTGGAATATTATGGGATTCAAGGGGTTGTGTAGCGCAATACATAGCTTCTCCAACCCAATTGTCAACCTCACCTTCGAGCGGCGAATCCCGTTTCACTAACAGACGAGGCTCTGGCGACCCCAAGGTCCTCATGGAACTTGGGGGTGGGGAGGGAGGGATGGCCTGAAGGTTTAATGTGGCCATATAAATCGTTCCCGAGACGGTCGGGCCAGCACCTTAATGGTGCTGTGTTAGCGGAGCGTATCGGATCTGTATCCGACAAAGGACCATCACATCGATAACACTCCCCAAAGCCTTCGGGGAGTAACTAATCGCTACAACAACAACAACAACAACAACTGGAATATTATATTCTGAAAATAGCCATATATCCAGCAGCTCGATATTGTAGACTCATGACGGATATTCTGACAGCACACTACCTTCCGCGTCGCACGCCTTCAAATTAGGCTTGGTCAATGAAAGTAGATGCAGGAAGTGAGGGTTGAAGGAGGAAACGATCGAGCACATTTTGTGCACGTGCTCTGCTCTTGCCAAGCTAGCACTCCAGCTATTGGCAGTGATACAGCTGTCAAATCTAGAAGCAGTTAGTGGCTTAAGTCCTAGAAACTTCTAGTATTTGCCAAGAGAACGGAGTTATTTTATAACATAGGTCTTGGCTTTTGATAAGGTTTTTGTGTTTGGTCGTTAAAACAAACTTCTGGTAATATTACGGACTCATTCAGTTTTTGTTAGGTCCTCATGGACCGGCCAGTTCAACCTAACCTATTCATGAGCTCAATAACAGTACTGAGAATTAATTCGATTCAATTCGTTACTATTAAATTACCCTATATTCTCTCCAGAGAAAATTTAATTTCGAGCTCAACAATGCCTCGTTTCATATATAAGTAAACCAAGATATGAAACTTTAAAGGTGTGTGTACCGCCATTGTCGTTGTGATAATAAATCCGCTTACAACTTAAATGTTACACTGTGCGCAATTGCTACTTAGCAGCGCTTTTGGTGTCGTTGTTGCAATTGTCGTACTGCAACAATTTCCATAAGCTGTTGCTAGTGCATTTGTATTGCGCTATTGAGGCGTACACAAGATACAATAAAGTGCATAGAGCGCGCTGACTAAAACAAAAAACTACATTTGGCCTACATACAACCAGCTGTTTGTCATCAGCATATATGCATATACAGTGTCTGTAAGTCTCAAAAAGGGGCTACCGTTACGTGATTGCTTTCACTGGTGTTTATAAAAGTTTCGATCAAATGCATGTGTTTTTGAAAATTTTAAATGTGAAGAAAATAAAAAAAAATTGCTATTTATTTGCACCATACTGTACTTCGCTATGTGCGGCATTTTGCTTTTAGCTTATATTGCTTTTCTGTACGTATTTACATACATCTGAGTGTATGCGCAGTAGAGATATATGCCGCCGATAAACTCCGCCGCCGCCGCCGAATGTCAAAAATATCGGCGCGGCGGCGGCGGCGTTCGGCGCGCTACTATATTTTCTAATCTTTTAAAACTGTCTAGGCCATTAATTAAGGAGTATCAAGGGATGCGCATCACTGCCAGATAAAAATATCCAATTGCGAAATATAACACTTTCAAACCACTCAAAAGTTATTTGAGAAAACAGGTGCTTCCAATGCCGGCTTAACACGGATTTCGCATCACCGAACTCACCAAGTTATTCAAATAAAAAACTTAAAAAAAATTATATAATAAATTTAAATATTGGTGGCCACCGTGGTGTGATGGTAGCGTGCTCCGCCTATCACAACGTATGCCCTGGGTTCAACTCCCGGGCAAAGCAACATCAAAATTTTAAAAATAAGATTTTTCAATTAGAAGAAAATTTTTCTAAGCGGGGTCGCCCCTCGGCAGTGTTTGGCAAGCACTCCGGGTGTATTTCTGCCATGAAAAGCTCTCAGTGAAAACTCATCTGCCTTGCAGATGCCGTTCGGAGTCGGCATAAAACATGTAGGTCCCGTCCGGCCGATTTGTAGGGAAAATCAAGAGGAGCACGACGCAAATTGGAAGAGAAGCTCGGCCTTAGATCTCTTCGGAGGTTAACGCGCCTTACATTTTTTATTTTTTATTTAGTCCCAATTCGAACAAGTTTTCAAATTGTCATCAAGTTGTTAAAAAAGCAAGTTACCCGAAAAAGTGCCGAATTTTATATCCCGATTGGCTGAAAGAATAAGCGAAATCAGTGATGCAAAATCCTTTAGTAGGCTCCAGTGACTTAAACTCTCCTTCGAAATGATTCTCAGCTCATACTTAAGTTGCATATACATATCTTCAACACGTATGAGAAAGGTTTGAAAAATCACTTTATTTGCTCATCATTCAACACCCACGTCTCTCAGTTTGACATTTCCTAAAGTTGGCGGCCCTATCCCCAACTAGTCCCTTGAAGTCAATCACATTGGATATATCCTATCAACCATGTTTAAATATGACCAACACGTGACGGCTTCTGTTACAAGTGTGAATACGTAGGCACATTTTTTAACCAGGTTAGGCTTTGTCCTTCGCAAGAACACTTAAAGTGGTGAACCAAAAGCTTTCTCAAGACAGTGGAATAAATGACCGGGTGTTCTACTTACGTAGGAGATAGTCGAACTAGTCTGAAAACTGAAGACGGTCATCCATAATGAGCTCTTTTATCATAAGAGCGGAAACGATGAGTATTGTGGTCAATATATCGAACATAAACATCTGCAAATTTTGGTCTACATTTTAAGACTTTTATGCACTGTCCTTGTAAAGTTTAAATTATGTAAATGGGCCAAGGATTATACGATTTTCAGCCATGTGTTACGCAATGATATCCACTTAGACTGCTTATGATTTCGAAGGCAGCATCCTTGGCCGAATAGTTACTCCCTAACGCTTCAATGTATTTTTTGTTGTAGCTCGGAAGCATAGCGCGACAAAACCATCCGTCAGAAAGTCTTCGGAGCTATACCTAGAGCTTCTAGGAAAGTAACGTCGACGAAGGCATGAGGTCGCAGTCGCAGTCCTATGGATTCTGTGCTGGCATATTGCATAAGGGCGAGGATATGTGGTAGCGACTGGTGGTCGAGATTGCTACTGTTCGCACGTCGGGAATTGTAGCTCTTAAAAACAGCGTAAAAAACTGAAGGCGCCCTTTGGCGCAATCAACAATAAGCAGGCATTGATAATAATCGTGAAAACTGTGCCACGAGAGTCATGACTATTAGTACATAATTTATAGCAACCGTAAGTCTCCTTTGTGCATGACCAGCATGTAGCCACAAAGGATTTAAAGAAATCGTGCCCACGACGGATATTAGAGTTAGCCCAGAACATCTCCTTCGGTGAAACTACGCTGAAAAAGTGTGACCATTTAAAGTATTTCTCCCTCTCTGCGCAAGTAGCTACTCCCGAAAATGTTGAACGCTCCACGAGATTTTGAGGCAAAAACCGCGGATTTTTCCGAAATGGCGGAAACGTTGATTTCCTTAAATACATATAAACAAAACAGATTAATGATATTGCTTCAGATCGTCAAACATACCATTGACGTCAGCATAATGTTTCCATATTCATTAGTTGTGGACAATGTGATACTTTGAAGTCCAGCAATTCAATTCAGAGGTTAACGCCGATCAATTTGTCGGCGCGCCGGCCACGCCGTCGCCGCCGGTATATAACAGAGCGTTCGCCGCCGCCGCCGATAAAGTGACCGGCGTAAACCTCTAATGCGCAGGTAAGCGGACTGCAGGTGAGTTTCATTTACTGTTATACCTTTCACATTTACATTGTATGTTGTGGCTCTACCCCCCTGTTTATTGTTTACTAGTAATATGGGTAAGCTGCTATTGTTTTTGCTGGCACTAAAGTAAAACAAAATTTATTTATCATCAGCAAAAGTGTTGCGAAAGTGCAATGCTTGCCAATCTAAAGCCAGTATTACGCGACGTACATACATGCATAAGTTGCCATTTGCCCCCTTATATATGTAGTTGCGTTCATTATTCCTATCCAAGTATGGGTGTGTGTGTGTATGTGAACGAGCATGCTGCACACTTACTCCATTCATTTAAGTCGCTAATGCCATAGACAGCATGCTGTGCCGCAAATGATATTTCATTGTCCTCTTACCCTGCTATTTCACACATACGCACACACATATCAGCATACATATTCATATCGGCGTTTATGTATTCGTATGTATGTATGCTATGATTCATTCATTGAACAACGCATAAATCAGTAATAAAACGCATACAAACTCAAATAAAGTTGAATGAAAAAAATACGAATAAAAAGTTTGCAAATACTCTTAATGCCTGGCATCAAGTCGTGATTCTTAATTGATTTTGTAATTAATCTCTTTGAAAATGCATGATTAGTTTGTGTGAGTGTGTGAGTATTGCTTAAAATTTTTTCCCAATAATGATGGTGTTTTGAGCGAGTTTAATCTTATTTGATAGCGAGATGTATGTACTAGTAATCATAAATAAAATTGAGAAATAGATAATAATAGCCGTGTTTTTTAACACGCGCGTATACGTTTCGTTTGCGCGTGTTAAAAAACGCCTATCTTCGCTTAGATAATGCTTAGGAGACCCATCTAGCGGCTGTGGTAAAACAACTAGCTACAGCAACAGGGTGTACCGAAAAGCGGAGACGCAACGCTCTGATGGCCATAGGGTATAACATATAGCTGAATCAGTTGCGATGAATTGTGGACACACATATAATACATAGAATTAGTGTACAGGGTGAAACAAAGACACATATTTCAGTTACATCTGAGTATAATGCGTATTGAAATTTAGTAGGACAAAATTTATGCGCAGCAATTTCAGAGGTGTATTTATAGTTTGTCTCTTAGCAGTCAATATAAAGTTTAAGCGTAAACGGATATACGCGTGTTAAAAAACACGGCTAATGTAAAAGATGATAAGTGATAATAAGATGGGATATAAACAGTGGAAATGCAATGTAATCTCCAGTACCGCGCAACCACACTTTAATTAGTGCGATAATTTGAGCTAAGATTTAATATCTCACTTAACTTTCTTCAATCTTAAAACTTTGCGATGAATCGAAAATAGTTGAGTGCTTAGTTTTCATCGCATTAGCCAATGTTTCGTCAGTTGAATGAGTGTAACCTGGCATCATGATAATATGCTCACTCACAAATAAAAAACTACGCATAAAAGTACACTAACATAAGCGGCACAGTGAAAGCCTAACAATAGCGATCGAGGGTAAGCCCCACGCCAGTCAGTGGTACTTCTGTAATTTTACCAATTCGTAATTATACTTCGCTCTCATGACCTATCGGTCTGTGATCTATCGGAATGATTTTTTACCGAAAAGTTATCGAATAACCATCGAGCAGTAATCAATTTGGTGTCATAAAAGTTAGTGCTATATTATCGAGATGTTATCGATTTGTTACCAGAGTGTTACGAATTTGTTATCGGCGTGTTTTTATTTTTTATCACTTTTCTATCGGCAAGTTATCAATTCGTTTTCAAACAGTTATCGATTTGTTATAGATAAATTACCGATTTACTAGCGTGATTTATACATTATCTGACAAAAAGATATCGATTTGTTTTCAAAAAGTTATCGATTTGTTATCCCTAAGTTAACAATATGTTAAAGATGAGAGATATAGATCTGTATTCGGAAAGTTATCGCACATCTAGCGAGAAGATTACAAAATGGTATCAAAATGCTATTGAAATTATAATCGATTTGTTGTCAGAGTTTTACGAAATTGTTATCGAAATGTTACCAATTTGTTATAGAAATGTTATCGACTTATTTTCGCAATGTTACGGATTTGTTTTTAAACAGTTATTACCTTGTTAAAAAGAAATTATCGATTTACTTTCGGAAAGTTATACATTATTTACCGAAAAATTATAGGTGTGTTTTTGGAAATTTGTCGATTTACTATCGTTAAGTTAAACATATTTTAATGGCGTAATGTCGATTTGTAATCTATTTGTTGTCGAAAATTTATCGATCTGTTATCGAGAAGCTATCAGATATATATCGGGAAGTGATCGTATTGATATATGATCGGAAAGTAACCGGTTTGTTATCAAAGCGTTAAGGATTTCCGAGCGGCATCGATTTGTTATTTGCTATCGGGAAATGATGGATTTGTTGACAAACAGCTGTCGATTTTACATGAAAGTACATGATTTATCGAAACCATACCAATGAAATAAAAAAAAAATGTTGATTAGTTTTCGAAAATTTAACCCTTTGTTATCGCTAAGGTGACATAAGATTAAAGGGAATTATCAATTTGATATCGAAAAGTTATCGATTTCTTCTTGTTATCGGCGCTGTTGCTGTTTTTGTTGTAGCTATTAAGGTTTTAGGGAAATACATAGATATTGATGGTCCTTTGCAGGATATAGATCCGATGCATTCCGGTAACAAGCTTCATTAAGCTACAAGCCCGATAATCTCGGGAATGATTTAATTTGACCACATTAAAACTTTTAGGACATCTTGCCTCCACGCGCAAAATTCATGAGGAAATTGCGCTCGTCAGAGCCTCAGCTGCTGAAGAGACAGGATTCATCACGGGTATGTGAGGTTGATAATTTTGTTGGAGAAACTATAAATTGCATTGAAATCGGCATGAAAAGGTTGCATTACAAAACCCTTATAATTAATTAGATATTTAGTCGCCTGATAAGATTGTCATACCTGGCTTCCTAACCTACCAGGGGGGATTATAAGCGGTCTGTTATGTGATAATCGACGACGCTTTGACTTGTAATGAAACAGATACCGACAAAACTTCAATATATAAGTCGATGATGACCTTAAATTCCTTACGAAAGGAGTGGGCGATCCATTGAAGGTTACAGGTGGTCAAAGCAAATCGATCCCAAGATGGTTGGGTGAGCAACTTAGTGGTGCTATTTTTCGTATCAATAACCAGTATAGGACCATCAACAGCCATAAGAGTCCCCTCAAAATTTGGGCAGTGTGTTTATCTCTACAAGAAAAAGCAGAAGTCAGTAAAAAATGGTGTCAAGAAAATTCTTCAAAAATTTTAAGGAGAACTCGTGTCATGTGGCGAAGTCATAGCTCTTACCTAAAGAAAGGGATGTTCCAGTCAACGTAAGGTTTTTACAGACTATCCAGCTCCGACTGCTCGATTTTCAAACATTTTTTTAGAGAACAGCAATATAAAACTGCCCGCGATTCCCGCGTTGACAAGCAGTGGGGTTATTATGAATAGGTGTTAGCTCTCGACGTTACCGGATTCCCCAGCCCTTCCGGTAATATTTTCGCAATACAACGACAAAAGAACAATGTCGAAAGAAGATGGTAAGCCCACTGAAGTGTTGGAAGAAAAAGGTCTATGTAAGACTAAAGGTACGGATATAGCAGTAGAGTAAAAGATGACGTCCTTTCAGTTGATAGTAACGGGCTCATGTTGTTGTTGTTGTTGTAGCGATTAGGTTGCTCTCCGAAGGCTTTGGGGAGTGTTATCGATGTTATGGTCCTTTGCCGAATACAGATCCGGTACGCTCCGGTAAGACAGCACCATTAAAGTGCTAGCCCGACCATTTCGGAAATGATTTAAATGGCCACATTAAACCTTCAGGCCATCCCTCCCTCCCCACCACCAAGTTACATGAGGAGCTTGTGGTCGCCAGAGCCTCGTCTGTTAGTGAAACAGGATTCACCGCGGATAGGTGAGGTTGACAACTGGGTTTGAAGAAGCTGTATATTGCGCTGGCAACCTGAAGGGTTGCGCTACACAGCCCTTTGAATCTGGTATTTTAGTCGCCTCTTACGACAGGCATAACCACCGCGAGTATATTCTGACTCCCTAAAAGCTGGGGTATCATAGTGGGCGTCAATTTTGGCGAAGTGCTAGTTAATGATGACAATAACAACATACTTGCATTTTGTCACCCATATATCTTTAAGTCAAGCACCAATGACTCGCCCAGTCATTCAGCTACCAAAACATGGATCTGATGGTTTTGAGTCCTATCAGCTCGATAACCTTTTTTAAATTTCCGAATTCCGACTACTTGAGACAGTAGTCATAATAGCAGACTTTTATCGTACGACTGCAAGTGTCTTATGAAGAAGCGGTTTTGCAAGAGCATGGATATGCCATTTACCACCCCAGCGGTTTAAGGGGCTTAGCATATTCTCGCAGCAGTTGTGTCTGTCATAATAGGCTATTAAAATCCACGGTACGGAAGGTTCAGGTGGTGAAAAAAATCGCCCCTGTGGTGCACAGAATAGTTCCGAGGCATTTGGAAAAGGCCGAAGTATTTAAGAATTACCAAATTTCCCCCTTACCTGAAATCTATAAAACGTCACCTATAATGTACAATATTCCAAGCTCTCTTCTCACTGGCGTAAGAGGCAAAACACAAGCACATAAATATGTATGATTATATAGAAGTAGATATGTAATTGAATTTTGTAATTTTATTTAATCTCACTTCAAAAGTGTAAGAGGACAGTAAAATGTCTTCTGGCAATGGCAGTTACACTCTTGCAATGCAGCAGATTTTGTTTACGTGTACCATGACACTTGACATCATGAAATCATGACAGCTGACATATAAAGCAACATTGATATGAAAAAAGAGAGAAAAGTAAGCGATTTGCAAAAAGTTTTTAACAGAAAGTAAACAAATATACTTTAATAGCAATAGAAAACTTTAAGTTGATTTAAAAAATTATATAAATCCATTTGAAATATGCAGTAAGGACAAGAATTGTTTTTAAGTGGTTTAACCTTCATCTCACCGGTTGTTGTTGTTGTAGCAGTGCTCCGTCCCATCCAATAGGTGCGATCACTCGCGAATTGTCATCAATATTATCTAACAGGAGTTCGAGGAAACTGCAGTTTCAACAGGTTTGGACCAGAGAGATATGGGTAATAGGGGCGTTGTTTCCACATTGCATGACCTTATTTCTAATGCGAGATCTGTTTAGCTCGGTTTCGGGAATGGCTAGTTCCTTAACTGCTCGGTTAGAATGAACATTTTGTAAAGTTTACAGTTAATTATTATTCCT
This sequence comes from Eurosta solidaginis, assembly GCF_040869045.1. Classification (NCBI taxonomy): domain Eukaryota; kingdom Metazoa; phylum Arthropoda; class Insecta; order Diptera; family Tephritidae; genus Eurosta; species Eurosta solidaginis. The sequence goes on from NC_090319.1 coordinate 29,898,066, forward strand.
CAAAAATGTTAACCATAAAAATAATACCACCAACGTCCCGATCGTATAGATTTGGGCTCATCCCGGACTATTTTCAGTTCAATTCGATATTATTTTGTTATTTTTCTTTCGGGAATGTTTTAGGACCTGTTGCGGCATTACTTTGGAAATATGTTAAGGATAATTTTAAGATTATTTGCGCGTCTTTATTGAGATCTTTTCGGAAAGATTTATGTATTATTTCGCAATTATTTTGAGATCATTACAAAATCATATTGAGACCATTTCAAGATAACTTCTGGATTATATTAGCAAAATATATCGTGACTATTTCGGAATAATTTTGGTACGGTTCGGAAAAATGCATTTACGTTTACATTCAAGTACGTCAAGCCATCGGGGCGTTTTTATTATAGACATGTTATTGGCTTTTTATCGAAAGAATCCGATTTCGAAGGGTTATCGGTTTACTATCGTCGTATTTTAGACGTGTTATCAGTTTGTTATCGATTTATTATTCAAAAGATAACGAAAAGTTATCGAAATTGTATCGATTTTTCATTGCCAAGTTTTTGGTTTATTAAAGAAGTGATATCGGTGTTATATCAAAGTGTTTTTGGAATCGATAAACGGTCGGTACCTCGCTAATAACAAATTAATATGGCGTCAATAATAATACTTCGATATTAGATCGATAGCCTTTCTGTATCAAACTGATAGCTTTTCGATAAAAAACCGATATATTTTTGATAACTCAATATGAGAGTATCGATAAAGTATCGATAACTTTTCGATAGAAAATCGAGAATTTTTTTATAAAAAACCGACAACACCTCGAAAAAGTTTGTTATCGATAACAAATTCATAGCTCTTCTATAACAAATCGATGTTTCGCCTATACTTTATCGATTTCATGTTGATAGTAAACCGATAACAAATGAATAACGAATTTTATCGAACTTAAAATTATTAATACTTTATGAAAACATCGAAAACGACATACAGTTTGAATTGAACCGGTAGTGGGAATTGTTATTTGCGTTCTATGATTTTTTGAAGCGCTGATTGAAGCTCTGCTACCAAGTCTATAAGTAATTACTTCTTTAAAGTTAACATAGTCAGTAGTTGAAAAAAAAAAAAAAATTGCTAGGGAAAGGCATGTCAGCTCTCTGCAGCTGATAGCATTGTAAGGGGTGCTATTGACGTAATGACAAGAATCCCAGATAAAGTTGCAATATGCCTTCTACCAACAAGCTCCTTCCTTTCAGGATACTATAGCGACCTTAAATACACACACACCTTTTCACACGTATTCATTTCAATTAGCCACATTATTAATGAGCACATACAACATTTTTAAGCATTGTCATACACCCATACACACATATATACACAAAAATCTCAGTGCATTAGTTGTAAGTGAGGAAATTGAAATAAATGCTGAAGTTAATGCGTCGTAATTATATTTTTAATGTTTCAGGCGAGAACGTGACGTGAGAATAACCAACACAAAACAAACAAAAAAAAAAGAAATTTCTAGCTGAAAGCGTAATGGCAATGGAAGTAAGATATAACATTACCACAAGGAGTTGACAGTTAAAAGCCAACATGACAACAGCAGAAAGAGTTGCAAAAACAAAATGAAAACGTTTTAAGTAGTACATAACATTCGGGTTGCCCGAAGCGCTGGAATTTTTCACACTGCCACTCGGAGATATTTTTGTCAATTGTGAGTGCCCTCAGTGAGTGCCGGATGGCACCACAATCGTCCAATCAAATTACATTCTAGTTGTCTTTAATGAACTCTTTGCTTTCTCTGCTACACCAAAGTAGGTGTGAAAGAACTACTTTCCCTATTTCAACCAGACTGTCGAAAAACCGTGTGTTTAGGAATTTTAGTCGTCTTGTTTGCAGTCCTATACGGCAGAAAAAGTTACGAATCCACTCTTCTTCCTACGCATCCAACGGCTTCTAAAGAGGGAGCTAGTTGGTATGCACCACCATCGAATGATTGGTGCAATAGCGCAATGAATTATTATGTCACCTGTCAATATTCTCACTGCAGACTTGTTTAGCTTGAGAAGAAAGCTAGTTACTTTTCCATCGAAACATGGTCATACAAACCTCTCATATTCCTCGAATTTCCTTGGATAATAAATCAGCAGTGGTCAATTTTGCAATCTCTCTATCTTATGTCTGATCCATAAACTTCTCTGGGCTTACCATCTACATATTCCCTTCAAGAGGAACCCGACATCTACGCTTGATATCTGACTTTATCACGTTAGATTCTAATGCCTTTAAAGGGGTCTAGCTATCGACAAAAATTATAACATTGATTTTTCGGATAGTACTATCCTGAAGTAGTATATCTGCGCTTTTAATGGCATAGATCTCTGCTTGGAAGACACTGCATGAGTCAGGAAGATGGTACTATTGATTTAGCTGCAGAAGCTTTGGGTACATTCTAGCTCCCATTTTTCTTTTTCATTTTTGAGCCGTCTATGTAGATTGAAATGCAGAATATCTTATATTCTGCACTTGGTAGTCAAAAACTGCGCCCGTTGTGGTCGGCGACAGATGTTTGGTAATTTCCGTCTTCGTTTATTCGTCCCCTTGCCTTGGCATTTTATATCTTCGCGTGCCCGTATTTAATCAATTTCTACATGTTGGACTCTATAAATTGTAGATCCCTTTTAGCGGCAAATCCCTGAACGAATACTTCTCCAGGCGTCAAGTGAAAACCAAGTTGAAATTTTCCAGAGGCTTTCTTGTCACTGCGCCTAACATTCCCAGACATGCCAGCCTTTGCACCGCTCCAAGTCCATGTTGATTGCTCTTTTTGTTTTTCGCCTTTCACCTCGCTCCATGTATTCGTATCGGTCGAAAGACTAGGCTGTACATTAAGCTGGGTTGATTTGGATGGACGAAAGTTAATCTGTATCGCGCCATCGATTTTTCGATAGGTTTTGGGCTCAGGAAAAAAAAAAAGTTCCACTAAGCATACCCAAAAAAATAATTTTCGAGCCTGCAAAATTTGAGTTTTTTGACTTTATTTTCTTTAATTTTTAAGGTTTTTTTCATGATCTACTTAAAATATTTTCATTTGATTTTAAAATTTTCATGTTTAACCTGTCCGACTCAAAATTGTCCGCGATAACAGTTTTTGAAAAAAAATATTTTTTGGGTTTTGAGGAGTGTTTTTGCAAAAAAATTAATTTTTTAGCCATTTTTTTTAAGGGTTTCTTCAGAAACGTGCAAAAGTGTTGCCGATGAAAACGAATTTGTCTCATAGTTCCTATCCCACTTAGAATTATGCGATAAAAACGTTTGCATTAACAGTTAAAAAAAAATTTTTTTTTTTGGTTTTTGTGACTTGTTTTGGTCGAAATCGATTTTTTTCATTTTCAAGGCTCCAAATCATTTTAATGTATATATTTCCGTCAGACCCACCAATAAGTATACAAAAATGATCAGAGGACGAGTTGAGTTGATTTAGCCGTGTCCGTCTGTCCGTCCGTCCGTCCGTGCGTCCGTCTGTCCGTCTGTCCGTTTTTTTGAACGCAAACTAGTCCCTCAATTTTTTAAATATCTTGATGAAATTTAGTAAGCAGGCATATTTTGATGGGGGATTTGACTTTTGTCGGAATCGACCGGATCGGGCTACAATAGCATATGCCTCCCATACAATCGATTGTTCAATAAGAGGGTTTTCGTCATTTCTTCCCCATTGGGGCAGTTTAACAGCTAGCAACATCAAATTTTACCACAAGCTTACGTATTGGCCATGGATTGTTGTCTGGAAAAATCAGCATGATCGGACCGATTATTTTTTTCCTGAGCCCAAAACCTATCAAAAAATCGATGGCGCCATATAGGTTAATAAATCGGCCCAGCTTACTGTACATACCATGAATGCCATTCGGTGACAGTCCCCAGTTCCTGTTGAGAGCTCTCTAAAAGGATGTGTGTACGCTGCTAGAACTTTATTTTATTTCATCTTACGGTTCTTTTTCAACTTTGTTTGGAGTCGCGTATCATGCCAAGTATTTGGCTTCATAAGTGGGATTTAGCGCTGTACTGCTCAACCTCGGTAAACTAAAGGAGAGAATATTTGTTCTCCTTGTGAACAAGTAAAATTCCGTTTTTCTTGGATTTACGCCCAGCCTGTTTTTGCCTACCCATCGCCGAAAAGTTTCGTGAGCTCGCTAGTAGTTGGCAGGAGTTTGTGATCAGAATCACTAAGTGGTCGCCGGTTGCAACTATCCTCGTTTCTGATGCCCTAAAGATTTCTAGTATTTCATTAATATATCGAAAGAAATCGCAATGACTGCACATAATTCTCGTTGAGGCTGACTATCTCATAAATACGCTTTCAACTGCTTTTCCTTTCAAGTTAATAAGTCTCTCCAATGTTTTATGGATAGAAGGGGCGAGGCCTGTGGGCCTTGGCTTTCTTGGTAAAAGTTCCCTGCTTTAGGAATGAACATTACCCGTACGCTTTTGCAAGCTTCGGAAAGATAACGATTTTGTCGGAGTCTTTAAAAAAATAAAAAGAAGATGAGGTATCAATTACGAAAATTTTGAATGAATAGCCTGTAATATCTTATCCTGGCTAAAAGGTTTTTGACGTCGGTTTTCGAGAATTTCAAAGTTTCTGACTGGAGATGATTCATGAGTAATAAAACTTCTTTATGCAACATGAGGCTACATTTGATCCAGTTGAACTTGCTGCCTCAATTGTCGTCTTCAGTTTCTTACAATATTGTTGCCGTGAATCTTTTGTATGCCTTCCTAATGCAGCTTTTATATTTACTAAAGTTACATACATAGGTAGTACAGTCCTTTGGAAACAAATTTCTCTCAGGGAAGTAATTGTTTCATTGCCGCTTATGGACGATATTTGCACTTGTATAAGTAGTATCTTTCAGCTTTTCTATAATTTATCTAATGTTGTTGACATTTTTCACTGAATGTATCATTTTATATATACGTGAGAGCACAACTGGGTATATAGTGTTCGGTTTCGACCAAATTTAGACTTCCTTACTTGTATTTCTTTTTTATTACATAGTGTTTGCGAGCGTTCACAACATTTTTATTGTTGCCTTTTCTGTGCATTGCGAACTTGTGGTAATTAGATTAATTAGCCAGATGTTGAATGCTTCTAGAATGCCCCGACATTTGTCCATGACCACTGTGTATACCAAATGTGGCAACATGTACTATGATCATTTAACATGTTTGTATGTGTATGTGTATAAACGTATGTATATAAAATAACTTTTACAAAAGCTCATCCTTAACTCTTGGGAATCTTAGTTGATTATGTATAGCCGTATGTTTGTATGTAAATATAGAACGAAGAATAAAATGAAATTAAATTTGTTTTTTGGTTTTTGTATTAAATGTACCATGACCATTGTTATTTTTACTGACAAAAAACCAGCTCCAATATACAAACATATACGCCTTAATAAATATAAATCTATTTAATTCACATGTGTAATATAACGTACTGACAGTGAGTAACGTGCTTTGATCATATGCGTGGGGTTTACTCATAAGCTTTTATATATATTAATTACAATAAGCATTTACATTTACATTACTGCTGTGGTAATTATCAAACCGTGGGTATCTGAAATTTAATGTGTGAGAATTATCAACGAAGAACAAAGAACCTTATTACTCTATTACTCTTTATAATTTTCTCTCTCTGCTATTATCAAGCTAATAATTGCGAATGTTCAAAAGTAAAAAATTAAATTTAGCTCGGTCTATCCACAGCTCAGTAGTAAATAAAAATATTAACGGCAGGAATAGATGCGGCGATGGGGATATATATTGTGACGAATATTAGCGACATTAAGGGATACTATCATCTCTAAGCCGATACTAAGCACTCATTTGTATCTACATAAACAAATCAATCATTATGTCTACACATATGTACATACAGTATCGGGGAGATACTCACACAAGTATGTAATCATCAGCAAAGTAGTTCTCACACATACACATGCATATATCGGAGGTACTCACAAAACTATGAAATCGTCGGTGGAAGTATCACGAAGATATACACGCACATATGAGAAGCTATAAGCGTGCATCTGTAGTTATAGCTGGTGAGTTTAAGGCTGGTAAACAAGTAGTAAATTCCAGAAGAAGAAACGCCTAGGAGAAAAAGCTGAGTAAGCATAATCAGTTGGATTTAAGCACGCTATTGGTTGCGAAGTAAAAGTGTTATTGTACTTTCAAAGTAGTCTAATAAAGATCAATTTGCATAATTGAATTTTGGAGTTATTTATTTTATATAGAAGATGTAAAATAAGCGGAGTTTCACTAAATTCGTTACAATATTTATACTAAGTACCCGGCAAACTTTGTTCTACTCGAAAATTTCTGTGTCTATTCTCTATTCCATTCTCGTCTACTTTTTCTTCCATTTGGTGATTCTCGTCCATCCATTAATTCATTTGTGTTCTTGCTACAGCACCAATTCCGACTCCAACTGCCATTTCCACTTCCATTCCCATTCCTACTCTTTAAATTACTCCTGCTACCATTAACACTCCCATTTCCACTTCCATTACCATTCACAGTTCCACTTTCAGTCCCACTCCCACTCCCAATCTACACCCATCACCTCTCTCACCACAGTTTTCTGATGTATGAAATCGCTATATTATATCGAACTTTAAGAAATTCTCTATTCTATTATTGCTCGAAGCACTAAACTGTCGAAAAAATAAACACAAATACTTTATTTATAAAATGCTCTTTATATTTAGTACTACTATGGTCGGAGATCTTCACAATGAAATGTATTCGCCTACTTTACTTTTACCTTGTTAAAATCAATATGGTTAATTATTCGATGGTTTGCGCTATTTTTATACTCCTAGTTGACTTGTTCTCCTATTTCTTCCAAGGTTCGAAATTTTCGCAAACCGCTTTTGCTATTGGTTCTTCCGTTATTGAGTTATAAATTGACCTAAAACTTTCGAAAGGCTTCCTTAATAATAATAGACAATATACAGGGTCCCAAAAGTTAAGAATGTTGAAAAGGAGGCCCTGTACAAAATTTCAAGCAAAACGCTGATTAAATAGGATTTTTTCGAATAGGTCGGCCACTGTTAAAAAGGGTTTACCTGTATCAAATCTCAAGCAAGCCGCACAGTAAACTAGATTTTTTAGAAAAGTTCGGTCCCTTTTCCCAGGAATAAAAAAAAGCTATGGTGGTACCTCCCAGCAAGTTTCAACATTTATAAACATTTTTGGAACAGCGGCCGGCTCTGTTCACTTTTTCACAAGGAATTCGCAGACATAAATAACTTTTTTTTAAAACAGGTCAGCCCCTGGTTCGTTTCCCGTAAAGATGAGCAAGAAAACTTACTGAACTGTAAATTTAAAGCATCTCTAAATCCCTTTGTATGTAATCAGAAAATTTCATCAAAATCGGTCCAGTCGTTAAGGAGGAGTTCAGCCACAAACATACGTACAAAAATTTTTTTTAATATATGTGGATTTATGATTCATTTGTTTCTTTTAAATATCTCTCTTAGTATATCTCCACCGTGGTGTGATGTTAGCGTGCTCCGCCCACCACACCGAAAGGCCTGGGTTCACACCCCGTGCAAAGCAACATCAAACTTTTAGAAATAAAGTTTTTCAATTAGAAGAAAATTTTTCTTAATGGGGTCGTATCTCGGCAGTGTTTGGCAAGTACAACGTAGGTAAGTTTCTGATATGAAAAGGTCTCAGTGAAAACCCATCTGCCTCGCAGATGCCGTTCGGAGTCGGCATAAAACAAGTAGGTCCCGCCAATTTGTAGGAAAAATTAAAAAGTAGCGCGACGCAAATTGGAAGAGAAGCTCGGCCTAAAATATCTCCAGAGGTTATCGCGCCTTACATTTTTTTTATTTCATATTTCCATATACCTTTCAAGTTCTCCGTCTCTGTTCGCTATTCGTTTAAAATAATTGCTGAGATAAAGCAAGTTCCTGTAATTTTTTATAAATATCACTATGGGAATAAGAGTCATACCATCTAGATGGGATAGAGTCCTATAGATTTAACTTACTTGGGCGATATCATATACCTCATTGTTCCGTATACTACCCGGCGATATCTTGTTGGGCCACTCTGCTTAGATTAACGACAGAGAAACAATTTGGCCTCTCTTTACCGTGGGCATTCAATCCACGGTTGTCTGAACTGCTTTGTTTCCCAATTATTTATCGTTTAATTAGTGTGTGCCTTTTCAGTTCATAGAAGGGCTCTGAACCATAGAATGCTATTCAATAGCTTCATGTCGCTGATGACTGGGAATGCATCCTAGCAAAACTTTGTTTGTAGTTCTCAGATCATAAAGGATGCCAATGCATTTCTCCCCTACATATAAATTTAGGCGTTTCTTGCTTATAAACCGAATCCAAAATTTTACCTAGACTGTCTAAATCAATACTTCATATTCGCTCCTTTTACCTCTAACAAATTCCACAGCAAAAAAAAAACGCTACATTTGTACATTTATTTGCCAAATTTAACAAAAAACAGCTCATATTTTATAAATGTGCGTACATACATAGTGAGTGTGCTAAAGTAATTTGTGTATTATGAGCCTTTATATATGCAACAAATTAGAAACATATCCATGTGAATATCGATTTAAAGCGAGCAACTACCCAGCAAACACAGTTTCTAACGTTAGAGAAATATTGTAATTTTCAATAGAATTCTAATGTAGTTCTATAATGCATTTCGAATCGAAAACTAGGTTAGAGAACTAGGTTAGAATTCGACTGTGAAACGATTCGAATAACACTAGAAATGCGATGTTATGATTATTGTCACAGTTATCGATTATTTGCACGACATGATCAGTCATCCTTAGTTCTATACAAACAAAATAAAAATAGTGAAAAGTTGTGTGGAAATATTATAAGCTGCGAAATAAGTTTATTTTATTTATAAAAAGAAATACTAGTAAGCAAAAATGAATCAATAAAAGTCAAAAACGGACAACGAACAGATTATTGAAGTGCTATTTGAATGGCATGAAGAAAACGCTTCCACATCCGTACCTCAAACCAACGCTGAGCTCAGTCTTTAAGTACGTTTTTCATTTATTATAATAGAAAAAGCCTTTGAAATATGTTCATTCTTAATACATAAGATTATAACCAAATAAACGTATTTGATACAATGAAACAATGAAAATCTCGCTGATTTTAAATAATTGAATTTAATTGTGCATCACTTCAAAATTCTCATTAGAAACCCATTAGCAATTGACTTTAGAATTCGATTAGAATTCTAACCCTTTTCTCGATATTGGGAACGAAGTCCCCTTTTTGTCTAGAATGCTATAATTCGCGACAGTTTTGCAAATCGTCCTCTAACCTTCTACCTTAGAGAAATAAATTAGAATTCGATTCGTCTTCTAATTGTTTTCTAACCTAAATGTTTGTTGGGATATGATAGGATTTTGAATTATTTTTATTTTTTTATAATTTATAAGCTTATAACCAAATAAACGTATTTGATATAATGAAACAATGAAAATCTCGCTGATTTTAAATAATTGAATTTAATTGTGCATCACTTGAAAATTCTCATTTGAAACTCATTAGAATTTGACGTTAGAATTCGATTATAATTCTAACCCTTTTCTCGATATCGAAAACAAAGTCCCCTTTTTGTCGAGAATGCTATAATTCGCGACAGTTTTGCAAATCGTCCTCTAATCTTCTACCTTAGAGAAATAAATTAGAATTCGATTCGTCTTCTAATCGTTTTCTAACCTAAATGTTTGTTGGGTAGTTGGAACGCAAACCAAAACAATTTTCAAATCAAAAGAGTGAAAGAGAAAATTGTAATAATCAGCACGCAGTCAAACACATACATTCATGAGCTTAAAATGCTATGTTTTGTGTTTTTCTGCAAACAAAAGCCATGTATGAAAATACGCATGTGTGTGTGTATGAGTGCACATTGAAACTTTACACATTTCCAAGCCTCGTTATTATTATGCTTAATCGGTTTTTGTTCTTCGCACATACACAAATGCATACATTTCCTAACATACGAGGGGTGGCAGTTAGGGTATGTGAATTCAGTTATAATTTAAAAACTGGAAATACTTTTTATTCGTCATCGTCTGTCGATGAGGGCGATCATCCTTTTAATTAGATTTTAAAGTTGTGAAGTAGATAACACGTTTGGTTGGGGTTTTTTGCGTATCTTTTGCAACTCATTTTTTTAGTGCCGTAGTGAAATGTGTGACGTATTTTACAAGCAACTTGTTGTGATTCAATTCAGAGCGACGGCGTTGGCTGAATGTGTCGGGCAGTTACTGGAGATGACACATGGATATTTGAGAATTACCCTCAGACGCGTTAATAAAGTCAAACATGGGTGGAAAAGGATAAAGGGTGACAAACGAAGGCGAGGAAGTGAAGATCGCATCTGAGGGCAATGTTGATTGTGTTTCCAATGTGCAAGGCATCATTCATTGTAAATACGTTCCCTCTGGCCTGACACTAATTGAATAATTCTATGTTGGCATTTTGGAGGGGCTGCGGTTACGTGTTTTAGGGGTGCGACTTGAACCCGAACGCACCAAAATGCACCGGGCCTTCCCTCGTTCATTGTGCAAGAGTTTTTGGAATAAGGGGGATCCAAAAAATGCCTCACCCACCCTATATCCCCGATATTGGCCGCATTTTCTATTCACCAAGATGGAGTCGTACCTAAAGGCTTGGTTTCCTCGAAAGCGGTAACGTTGTATAGCGGCCGCTAAATAGCGGTAGAGTATGTTGTCAAAAATGTCGTTGTGTAAAAGTAATTGTGTGGAAACTAATGCCCCTATTTCGGTTAACAACTCAACTTAGTTGGGTTGTAATTAAAACAACTCAACGTTAAGAAAACTCAACTCCTGTTTGGTATTACGAATTACAACTTATTTCAGTTGAAGTTGAATTGAGTTGCCAACCTAAGAAAGTGATGACTTGACAGATATATGAACAGTTTATCAATTTGTGGCGGAAATTTAGGCATTTGTAAAAGTGATTTTGTTATTAAAAGCAAAACGGATATTATTTGAAATCTATTTTATAATGCTCATAGTTGAGGAGATTATTAAAGGAGAAGAGATAGAGCCAGGAAAAAGTGCACCGAACTTATCAGGATTTAGAGCTGAGTTGATATAGCCTTGTCCATCTGTCTGTCTGCTTGAACGCAAACTACTCCCTTAATTTTTGCGACATGTTTCTCAAACTTGGTGAGCGGATATATTTGGATGTTTATTCGTTTGTCGCAATCGAACGGATTAGACCACTAAAGCCCTACACAACCGTCTTTTCGAAAAAGCGGGTTTTCGTCATTTAAATATATAGGCATACATTCTTGTCTAAAAAAATTTCAAGATCAGTTGCATATAAGTTATATATCCCATACAACCGATTGTTCAAACTAAAGATTTTTCTCACTTCCTCCCTTATTTTAACAGCTAGAAGCTTGATATTTTCCCAGATAGGGACAAATAAGGAATCTTAAGTTTTCCGAAAAAATCGATAAGATCGTTCAGAAATATATGATACTATCAGATCCTAGCAGACATTGTTCTGCCCTAACATTTGTTTATCTGCATAACATTTAAGAAGTGCTAACCTCTTACTCTACCTCCCCGTCTCACTCTTTTTCCTTATCCCTTTATTGACTTCCCGCTCTGCTCTTCTCTCTCTCCCTCACCGTCTTTTTCCACACTTCCTTTCCGCTACATCTGTACCTATCTCTCTATCTTCGTCTAGCTCTATCCTCTTCCGCAGTCTCTCCTCCTTCCCTCTTTACTTTTCTCTTTAGTTCTTTTTATTCTTCACCAACTCTTATTTCCAGTTCCAGGTCCAGTTGCGGGTCCAGTTCCAGTTCCAGTTCTAGGCGTAGTCTCAGTCGAAGCCCCAGTCCCAGTCCCAGTCCCAGTCCCAGTCCCAGTCCCAGTCCCAGTCCCAGTCCCAGTCCCAGTCCCAGTCCCAGTCCCAGTCCCAGTCCCAGTCCCAGTCCCAGTCCCAGTCCCAGTCCCAGTCCCAGTCCCAGTCCCAGTCCAAGTCCCAGTCCAAGTCCCAGTCCCAGTCCCAGCCAAATTTCAAGAAAATCGAACGATGACTAGAAAAGATCGGTCCCTAATATACATCACGGAAAACAAAGATTAGCAGATACTAATTAGGCAGAGACAAGAGAGAGAAAAATGTTTCGTAACTACTGATCTAGACAAAGGGATACCTATATACCAAATTTCAGGGAATTCAAACCTTGGATAGAATTTGTTCGAATAGATCTAACACTGGTCCACTTCCCGCAAAGAAGTTGTCTGTCCATGAGAACCGTCTTCATACTTCAAGAAATATCCTTTAAAAGGAATTTCCGAAATTGGTTCAGCCGTTCTCGAGTCTTGCGCTTGGTAACACATTCAACGACTCATTTTTATATTATTATCCAATACAACCGATTGTTCAGATTTTATGAATTTTTGAAAGTTAAACACATTACTGCTCAGCACCATTCATGAAAGGTATAAAGTTTTCGTTAAAGCCGAAGACAGTTTCATTCCTAGTTGTTCTTTATTGACAAATTCTCGGTACTTAATTGACATACCTCGTACGGTATAAAAGATATATGTACATACATATGTATATATAAATCCATTCATACAGATTTGACACCTTCGCTTGATGAAATTGTTTTTTCCCATGCATATTTTAAATTGCATCAACATGAAATGAAAAGTTTCAAACAAAATACAAAACTTTACATACATATAGCAACAAATTTTCAACAATAAAAACTTTACATGTAAACATACATAACTGAATTAAATGAATGTGTGTGAGATACTCGTATGGAATGGAGATGCATGGCGTTGAGAGGTGGTGTTGCAAGTGCAAAAAAAAAAGTTTACAGTTAAAGCAAGTGTAACGAATGGCCATTGTGTGTGTGGTGCGTAAATTGTTGATCAGCTATCTTTTTTTTTAGCGTGCGGCTCATTTTCGCTTGTCGCTTGTTTAACGACCAAATTGACGTCATTATAAAACAACTCTGCTCTCTCCACTTTCTTGCTGCTCTAAATCTGATAGCCGTATCACTCCTATAAGCAAGAGTCCCAACCTGGAAAGCGCAAACCATTAGCACAAAACGTCTTCAATCGTTTTCATCTCTAACCCAGACTTTCTATATATGCTTTCACTGACTAGACCTGATTTAAAAATATATAACGCAAAAAGGTAGTCGCCAGTCAGAATACACTACACGTCCTATCTTTTTTATGATAAGGGTAATTCGCGCTTGGTTCCACGCCTTTCTAACCTTGGTCGTCCATGCGCCACTTTTGCCTTCTCTTACTCTCGCCCCATCTGATTGAGTCGTCTACGGAGCTTGCTTTGAGGCTTGCGCCCTTTTTAGATAGCTCGTTAGCTTTTTCTTTCCCATCTTATCTCATATTCTCTGGTACCCAATATAGATGTATGCCTCTCCCTATGCAGATTCTTTCAAAGATGCTCTTACAATCTAGCACACTTTAAGATGTTGTGTTATGCGAGATTTTTGCCTTAATGTCTGCTGGGCTGTCAATATAAAATCTGGCGCAGCTGCAGCTTAAGCTATTTTCTTCTGATGCTCATTAAAGTTGTTAACTTCAGCCGTCGGGATTGTTTTCATGGCTCCTGTGATATTAAGCATTTATAGCATGCATACTTCTTCTAATTTTTTGAGATAGATTTTTGTTATTGTGGCTCTCTTCGCCCCAGCGGGGCTTAGAATATACCCGCGGTAGGTATGCCTGTCATAAGAGGCGACTAAAATACTAAATTGATTGAAGGGTTTGTGTAGCGCAACCCTCCCAAGGGGTTTCCAGCCAATATATAGCTTCTCCAACCAAATTTTCAACCTCATCTAACCGTAGCGAATCCTGTTTCATTAACAGCTGAGCCTCTGGCGACCCCAAGCTCCTTATAGATCTCATGTGGTCATATCAAGTCGTTCTCGAGGTGGTCGGGCTAGTACCTTAATGGTGCTTATTACCGGAACTTACCGGATCTGCATCCGGAAAAGGACCATCAACATCGATAACATTCCACAAGGCCTTCGGGGAGTGTCTTTATCGCTACACCTCATCGTACTATAGCTTGCATCCCTTCGAGGGCTTACTCCCTCTCTCCTCCACGTTGAGCTTTCACGACAGTTTACTGTCTAGAATGACTCCTAGATATTTTGTGCAAGGCTTATCCTGCAGTGTTTGGCAAGCACTCCGAGTGTATTTCTGCCAGGAAAAGCTCTCAGTGAAAACTCATCTGCCTTTCAGATGCCGTTCAGAGTCAGCATAACACAAGTAGGTACCGTCCTGCAAATTCGTGTCAAAAATTAAAAGTAGCACGACGCAAATTGGAAGAGAACACCTAAAATCTGTTTGGAGGTTATTTATTTATTTACTATTCTCCTGCAGGGTCACGCCTCCTAGCTTAGGCCTAGTCCAATTTGGGACCTTGTACCTCTTAGTAAACAAGACCACATCCGTCCTCTATGCGTTGGCGGTCAGCATATCACAGCAAAGAAGGTCAGTGGAAGTTGTATTATTTTAACGTTACGTTACAAGTTTTCACTCTACCTTTCTTAGCTGCACAGTAGGGATCGATAAGAAAATGTCGCCCAACGTGGGAGCTCCGAGATTTCTCATACTCAGTTTTAGTTTCATTTTACATGGAATGCCCATATAATTGCTCAATGCATTTACAGATGCCCGGTAAAATAATATTATGCTTGTTTTGTAGTCATTGAATTACGTGCAATTTTGACATTGGATGTCTACGAATGTATGTATATTCCGGCCGATCCAACAAAAATTGAAGTTTTAGAAGGTAGTTTCCAACTGCAATTGTAACTGTATTAGCGCATATTTGTATTAGAAATGTGTCTTGCTTGATTGTCTCCAGTATATCAATATATCAACTAATATCTGGTTTGACTCTTCAGATATCCTGTTAAAGATTTATGTACTTATTCACGTAGACACGCATTTTTATCAATCGCTTCCAATATTTAGCCTAAAAACCTGTAAAAGCAAAACACACGCCTCCTAGCTTAGGCCTAGTCCAATTTGGGACCTTGTACCTCTTAGTAAACAAGACCACATCCGTCCTCTGCGTTGGCGGTCAGCATATCACAGCAAAGAAGGTCAGTGGAAGTTGTATTATTTTAACGTTACGTTACAAGTTTTCACTCTACCTTTCTTAGCTGCACAGTAGGGATCGATAAGAAAATGTCGCCTAACGTGGGAGCTCCGAGATTTCTCATACTCAGTTTTAGTTTCATTTTACATGGAATGCCCATATAATTGCTCAATGCATTTACAGATGCCCGGAAAAATAATATTATGCTTGTTTTGTAGTCATTGAATTACGTGCAATTTTGACATTGGATGTCTACGAATGTATGTATATTCCGGCCGATCCAACAAAAATTGAAGTTTTAGAAGGTAGTTTCCAACTGCAATTGTAACTGTATTAGCGCATATTTGTATTAGAAATGTGTCTTGCTTGATTGTCTCCAGTATAGCAATATATCAACTAATATCTGGTTTGACTCTTCAGATATCCTGTTAAAGATTTATGTACTTATTCACGTAGACACGCATTTTTATCAATCGCTTCCAATATTTAGCCTAAAAACCTGTAAAAGCAAAACACACGCCTCCTAGCTTAGGCCTAGTCCAATTTGGGACCTTGTACCTCTTAGTAAACAAGACCACATCCGTCCTCTATGCGTTGGCGGTCAGCATATCACAGCAAAGAAGGTCAGTGGAAGTTGTATTATTTTAACGTTACGTTACAAGTTTTCACTCTACCTTTCTTAGCTGCACAGTAGGGATCGATAAGAAAATGTCGCCTAACGTGGGAGCTCCGAGATTTCTCATACTCAGTTTTAGTTTCATTTTACATGGAATGCCCATATAATTGCTCAATGCATTTACAGATGCCCGGAAAAATAATATTATGCTTGTTTTGTAGTCATTGAATTACGTGCAATTTTGACATTGGATGTCTACGAATGTATGTATATTCCGGCCGATCCAACAAAAATTGAAGTTTTAGAAGGTAGTTTCCAACTGCAATTGTAACTGTATTAGCGCATATTTGTATTAGAAATGTGTCTTGCTTGATTGTCTCCAGTATAGCAATATATCAACTAATATCTGGTTTGACTCTTCAGATATCCTGTTAAAGATTTATGTACTTATTCACGTAGACACGCATTTTTATCAATCGCTTCCAATATTTAGCCTAAAAACCTGTAAAAGCAAAACACCTTCCCTTTTATCAAAATATTATCTCCCATAAATTTTTATTGACCTTAAATTTGATGCATCGAGTAAAAATTCGGTCTTGAACTTAGCTACATATAAACGAAAAAAGCTGAGACTATCCAAAAATCCCGCTTGACTTATGCTGGATTATGAGATTTTCGATATCAAACTTTAAACCACCAGTCAATTTTGTTAATATTGACAAAGTTTTGTAAACATTGCTTTCTCTCTTTTGCCACTTTCTTTTTTTTGGACTTAAGCACTTTTCACATTATTGTGAGTTTGTCAGTCAAGTTATATTAAAACAATTAAAGGTGTCTAAGTTCGGGTGTAATCGAACGTTATATACTCAGCGTGAGCTTCAATTGTACATTTCATTTCAGAGGATTTACTTTTCTACATAATACGTGGCACCGCCTGTTTAAAAAAAAATGTCTCCACATTTCCTCTTACAATAAAACTTGATAAGTGAAATATCATTGATTCAAAACTATTTTTTGCTAAGTTATAGCTTATTGTTTTAGCCTACGATCCTTTTAAATTTGTTTTATATCTAAGTTGCCGTGGTCTTTAACGGATCCCGTCCATTTTTACTAGAAATATTTTCTGCTATAAGGAAATATGTGTACACAATTTAATTACGATATGTTAATTTTTCTTCGAGTTATGGCTCCCAAAACATAGACAATTGCTTAGCCGTAAAAGGGCGGTGCCACACCCATTTTCAAAAATTTTAGTGTTTTCCAATTTAATGTTATAACTCAATTTAGAAAGTAAAATTCTATTGATTCAAAGCCCCCAAAAGTAGGCAAATATTTGTGCAAGTATCACTCACATATACACGCGCATATGAGAAGCTATACACGTGCATCTGTACTTATAATTTTATAGCTGGTAACTAAGTAAATTCTAGATACGCCTAGAAGTATGGAACAAGGAAATCGAAGAGTATAAAAGAGCGCAATCATGGATTCAGTTTGATTTAAGCACGCTATCTGTCGAGAAGTAGAAGTGTTGTTTTGAAGTACTTTAATAAAGGTAATTTTGCATTATTGAATAGTGGAGTTATTTATTCAACAGTTTAGTGATTCGAACGTTAGTGGAAGGTTGCAAATAAGCGGAATTTCCCAAAATTCGTTACAATTGGTGTCAGAAGAGGAATTATTGAATAAATTCCGAAGATTGCGAACACAACTTGGACATGGCAAAGTTGAGTGAATTAAGGATCCAATAATTGAAGAAGGAGTTGGAGAGCCGTGGATTGAACACAACCGGCAATAAGATCGAACTTCAAGCACGGCTACGAGAGGTAATGAAGTTGGAAGGAACTGATGTGGACGAGTATATCTTTTATCCTGATGTGGAAGAGCCAGCGACTAAATTGGGGGAGAAGATAGAGACTCCGAATCCAATGGCAAGTGTAGGCACTAACGCGATACTAGCAGTGGTCAAGCAAATTTGGTCACAAATATCAACCGATATGTCAACACAGCTCGAACAGAAGACATATATGGCATCCAAGATGGAAACTCAACTGGAAGAACAGAAGACATATATAGCATCCCACCTGGAATCACAGGAGGCACGTATTTCAGAAATGATGTCGCAAGTATCATCTCAACTGGAAGACCAAAAGACATATATGGCATCTCAATTGGAAGCGCAAGAGGCACGTATATCTGAAATGTTGGGAGAAATTTTGGAACAGGTATCATCAAAAATGGAAGCGCAGGATGCAAAAATGTCTCAATTTCAGGCAGAAGTAGATGATTTAAAAGGTCGTATGGAGCAGTTACAACTAAATCGGCCAGCTGTTTCAGCAAGCAATCCGAAGGTAAAAACCAATCTTTTGACGGCTCTGTTCCTTTCCAGGTCTTTAGGCTTCAATTTGCGACGACAACAGCAGTGAACAACTGGAATACTGAAGATAAAGTTGCTGCATTGTTCGTGGCATTGAAAGGGCCTGCAGTTGTAAGATTTCAGCTATTCAGGTTTATTGTGCTTTCCAAAGTTTTATATATTGTGACGAATACTAGCAACACTAAGGGATAATGTCATCCCTAAGCCGATACTGAGCAGTGATTTGTATGCACATAACCAAATTAATCATTATGTCTACACATATGTCCATACAAGCAGCGGAGGGCAACGCACAAAAACATGCATATATCTGCGATACTCCCAAAAGTAGGCAATTATTTGTGCAAATATCACTCACATATACGCGCGCATATGAGACGTGCATCTGTAGGTATAATTTTATAGCTGGTAACTAAGTAAATTCCAGAAACGCCTAGAAGTATGGAACAAGGAAATCGAAGAGCATAAAGGAGCGCAATCTGAGCAAATCATGGATTCAGTTTGATTTAAGCACGCTATCTGTTGAGAAGTAGAAGTGTTATTGTGAAGTACTTTAATAAAGGTCATTTTGCATTATTGAATAGTGGAGTTATTTATTCAACAGTTTAGTGATTCGAACGTTAGTAGAAAGTTGCAAATAAGCGGAATTTCCCAAAATTCGTTACAATATATAAAAAGTGAGCGTGGTTATCATCCGATTGCGCTCATTTTCAACACCAATCTATTCTGGGTCCAGATAAGCTGGAGTACCAAATTTGGTGAAGATATATTAATATTTAATCAAGTTATCGTGCTAACGGGCGGACGGACGGACATGGCTCAATAAAAATTTTTTTCGATACTGATGATTTTGATATATGGAAGTCTATATCTATCTCGATTCTTTATACCTGAACATCCAACCGTTATCCAATCAAAGTTAATATACTCTGTGTGCAAAGCACGCTGAGTATAAAAAAAAAAAACCGACGCAAAAACTCAATAATCTGCCGTTGATAGCACCTGAGCAACGACTTTTCAATTTCAAATAATCAAAGCGTTTCAATAATTTTGATTATAAATTTTTCTTATAACAGCCGGCATGAACACGTTATAATAAAGTTTTGAGGAGCAAGGAAGATGAAGGCAAATACGGTGAATTATATGTAAATTTAGCAGACGTTCACTGAACTGAATAAATAAAAATGAAGATAATTAGCAAAGGAAGTCGCCGGACAAAAAATCAGTAATGCAATGGCTAAGCATTCGCGTTAAAGCAAACAAAAAAAAAATATATATATATCTATAAAAGAGCTGGAAAAAATATACATATTTGTTGTAGCGTAGCATATAATTTGTACAAAGTTCGTGCGGTTGGCTATTCCAATCAAGCTTTGAGGTATTAATTTTTATACACAGCTGTATTTGTACACAGGGTATTATAACTTTGATTGGATAACGGTTGGTTGTACCGGTATAAGGGAATCGAGATAGATATAGACTTCCATATATCAAAATCATCAGTATCGAAAAAAAATTTGATTGAGCCATGTCTGTCCGTCCGTCCGCCTGTCCGTCCGTCTGTCTGTCCGTTAGTACGATAACTTGAGTAAATATTGAGATATTTGCACCAAATTTGGTACACGAGCTTATCTGGTCACAGGATAAATTGGTATTGAAAATGAGCGAAATCGGATAATAGGTAGGTAGGTAGGTGAAATGGCTGCGGCCCTGGTCACCCAAGTAGCTATTTAAAGCCGTTGTGATGCCAGGTAACTCCTCTAAAAACCTACGGAATGCTACGGTCAATGTATTACAACCAGCCAGAGTTGTTGATAAAATGAAGAATATTCGGGATTGCTATCACAGATAACCCTCTGAGGTCTTCTAGAAACGGGGTTCCAAGGAACCTTAACCGGGCTCTAGCTAGAGCCGAGCATTTACACATAAAGTGTTCTACTGTCTCCCTGGCATTTGGATCTTTGCAGCTTCTGCAGTATTAGTTATACGGAATGCCCATCTTTTCCACATGCGTACCTACTGTCCACTGACCGGTGCAGACTGCTATCAGTTTGCTTGTGTTAGCCCTGGATTTGTTCAGAAGACTTCTCGTCCTCTTTCCATCATAGTTTGGCGAAATTAATTTTGATATTGCACAGGTGGTGATGCTATTCCACTTTGTTTGTGCTTTCTTCAAGTAGATGCTATGATATTCCTCTTGGATCGGATAATAACCACGCCTACTTTTTATATATATAACATTTTGGAAAACACAAAAAACCTGATTATTTAGTAAATAATACACCTAAAATGTTAAAATTTGATGTGTGGACTCGTATTGAGACTAATTTCGGGTTTTTTACGAAAAGATTCGTCCGTTGAACTTAAATTTAATACGTGGGAATCATCTGTGGCATCCTCTCCTTCGAAGCAACACTTTGATTTTTCCTGCTGTTTCTGTGTTGTTTAAGCAGTTTATGTTTATATTTACCCTACTGCAATCACCCTTGCCACCGTGGTGTGAAGGTAGCGTGCTCCCCCTGCCACACCGTATGCCCTGGGTTCGAACCCCGGGAAAAGCAACAACGAAATTTTAGAAATAAGGGTTCAGAAGAAAAATTTTCTAAGCGGGGTCGCCCCTCGGCAGTGTTTGGCAAGCGCTCCGAGTGTATTTCTGCCATGAAAAGCTCTCAGCGGAAACTTATCTTGCACCTTTCAGATGCCGTTCGGGGTCCGCATAAAACATGTAGGTCCCGTCCGGCCAATTTGTAGGGAAAATCAAGAGGAGCACGACGCAAATTGGAAGAGAAGTTCGGCCTTAGATCTCTTCGGAGGCTATCGTGCCTTACATTTATTTATCTTTTTTAATCACCCTTGCTCCAAACTAGCGCAGAACTGCAGTATTAAGAGGTGGTACTTGTGAAGCATTCCAGGAATTGTGTACCGCATTCCGTTCAAGGAGTCTCCAGCTCAATTTATAGCTTCTTCAAACCAATTTTATATGAGGCACTCGTTCAATGTGGTCATATTAAATCGTTCCCGAGATGGTCGGGCTTATACTTTAATGGTGTTTGTTACCGGAGCGCACCCCAGCTATATCCGGCAAAGGACCACCAACATCGATACCATTTCCCAAAACCTACGGCGAGTGTATTTATTGCTACAACGACAACAACAGAAACAACTTTACTGGTTTCAACTCACACTTTCAATATTGTGAAGCCCTGCGAAATGGCAATTTCCTTCCTTTCCAGACCACTTGAACGCGTTCTTAGCTTGCTCAGTCCGGCGTGGCTCCGAAGTAGTCAATGCCTTTGAGCCATGTGGCTACCAACTGTAGCGCTCTTTGGAAAATCATCAGCTCGGAGGTTGGCATAAAACCTAAAATGCGAAAATTTATGCAATCCATAGATATTATTTGCCTTTACACAAAGCAAAGTTAAATGCAAAATGCATTAAGTACAAAAACAAAACAAGAGATATACCAAATATGCAATTAGCTGTGCCAAAAGTGTTTAGCTACACTTAAATGGCAACCAACATTAATTACTTAACACCCACCTGTAAAATAGGGATAAGTTGCACAATTACATGAGTATGCTTTTACAAATACAAATGCGCACAAAAAGCTAAAGTATACAACTTTTGTGCAATACATACACATATTAACACAGAAAAGTAGCTGCCAACGAAGTATGCCTGCAAAGCTTGCGTGTGTGTGTGTATGTGTAGGGGGGTTGTGTGTGGCACAATTGCACTGAAATTTGCATAATGGGTGCATTAGCAGTAGTTTTTTTGAAACTAAAAAAACAACAGCAACACAAAATTTTTAATGGCAACGTAACTAAAAACCGCATCGCGCACACACATTGACGTTCATCTCATTTGTATGGGGGAATTGAAAAGGCACACTCGCAATTTTCCACCAAAATGACTGCTTCACAAAAGCGAAGTCGCGCTCAGTTCTACACTCAATGCTTTGCACTGGCTTAAACACAACTTTTTTTATTTTTTTTTTTTTCAAGACGGCGTATGCGTAGTTTTCTTTTATAAGAGCGTGTAAAATAATTTTCACCATTGCACCAAGAAAAAAGTATGTCAGCAGTGGCAGTAGCTTACATCAGATAAAAAAAGGGGAAAAAAATATTGATTTTCTTGTAAAAAGTAGCAGCACTCACTCACTTGCATTAACTTACTTACTTGCCCGCTGCCTGTTGCTTTATCTAATATATAAAATTCTTCTGTCACGGTTTTAGAGGCTTAACTCCTCCCAAACGGCTGAACCGATTCTCATGAAATTTTGTGAGCATATTGGGTAGGTCTGAGAATCGGCCAACGTCTACCTTTTCTTCGCTACGTGCCTAGGGTCTTTAGATCAAAACGTGGACCCGGGTACCCCTAGAATGTGTTTATACAATATGGATATCAAATGAAAGCTGTTGATGGGTGCTATAGTACAGGATAATTTTCAGACAACTGGGAGGCTAGGGTCTCGAGATATAGCTCAAAACGTGGACCCGGGTACCCCAAGAATGTGTTTATACAATATGGATAACAAATGAAAGCTGTTGATGAGTGATTTAGTACGGGATAATTTTCATACAACTGGGAGGCTAGGGTCTCGAGATATAACCCGAAACGTGGACCCGGGTACCCCTAGAATGTGTTTATACAATATTAATATCAAATGAAAGCTGTTGATGAATGCTATAGTACAGGATAATTTTCATACAACTGGGAGGCTAGGGTCTCGAGATATAGCTCAAAACGTGGACCCGGGTACCCCTAGAATGTGTTTATACAATATGGATAACAAATGAAAGCTGTTGATGGGTGATTTAGTATGGGACAATTTTCATACAACTGGGAGGCTAGGGTCTCGAGATATAGCCCGAAACGTGGATCCGGGTACCCCTAGAATGTGTTTATACAATATGAACATCAAATGAAAGCTGTTGATGAATGCTATAGTACAGGATAATTTTCATACAACTGGGAGGCTAGGGTCTCGAGATATAGCCCGAAACGTGGATCCGGGTACCCCTGAATGTGTTTATACAATATGAACATCAAATGAAAGCTGTTGATGAGTGCTATAGTACAGGATAATTTTCATACAACTGGGAGGCTAGGGTCTCGAGATATAGATCAAAACGTGGATCCGGGTACCCCTAGAATATGTTTATACAATATGGATATCAAATGAAAGCTCTTGATGAGATATTTAGTACAGGACAGTTTTCATACAATTGGGAGGTTAGGGTCTCGAGATATAGCCCAAAACGTAAACCTGGGTACCCCTGGAATGTGCCTATACAATATGGATATCAAATGAAATCTATTGATGAGTGATTTAGTAGAGGATAATTTTCATACCCCTGGGTGACTATGGTCTGGAAATATAGGCCAAACGTGGGCCCGTGAACGCATAGACAATGTTTTTACATTGTGGGTATTAAATTGAAGCTGTTGATGAGTGCTTTAGTGCAGGGTAGTTTTCATACCTATTGGTGACTAGGGTCTCGAGATATAGGCCAAAACGTGGATCAGGGTAACACTAGGATGTGTGTGTATTATGGATATCAAATGAAAGCTGTTGCTGAGAGCTCTAAAGTCCATTGTGATATTCGATTTAGTCGCTTCAACCTGGCAAAACTGATAAATATGCATGCGAAGCCGAAATAAAGACAAGAATTAATAATACCCACATACCTATTTACATACGTCCTATTCGATATTCCTGAAATTTTGTATATAAATTTGCCTATATTAATATTTACGATGCTTTTTCCGGAAAGTATACCAGAGACGGACGGGGACTGGGATTAGGACTAGGACTGGGACTGAGACTGAGACTCGGAGTGGGACTGGAACTGAGACTCGGAATGGGACTGGAACAATACATACAAGCATACAAGCATACCACCCTCTGAGACTGGCAATAAGAGAAGAAGAAGAAGGAGAAAAACTTGAGAGAAGAGAAAAGAGAGAAGGAGACTGAGAAAGAGATAGAATGAGACGAAGATGGAGATGAAGCGAAAAAGACGGAGGGAGGAGTGAATAAAAGGATTAAGAAAAAGTGAAGTTAGACGGAAAAAGCTTATTATAAAGTATGCAGAGAGGCCAAATTTAGGGCAGAACAACGTCTGTCGGGTCTGCTAGTATGTATGTAAAAAAATGTGGCTATGCACAAAATGTCAAAGAAACAATTATGCTTCAGAGGCTTTAAACGTGATATGCAATTTTCCGGTATCTTTATCACAGAAAACGCACCCCAAGTTGTTTTAAAATTTCTGGAGGTGGGTCTCTGGAAGTTCGCAAATATGGACATGCTCGTTTTGTTGTTATAGTTGGTGTGGAAGTGCTTCGCGCAATCAAATAGGTATGATCACTCACAAATTGTCATCAATATCATCTAATGGAGGTCCGCGGTTCTTATCCAACGTCATACCCAGTATTTATAGGCAATAGATAACCAATATTTTCAACACTTGTTTTGTCTTCGATGGAAAAAACTAGGACAAAAAGGTGGTGATTTCTTAATTAAAGGTGGATAAATCGTAGGCGGTTCTGAGTATAAATAAGCTCGTGTGATAAATTTGGTGAGAATATCTTAAGTTTCCCACAAGATATGTTAGCAGACGGACGGAAGAACAAACGAAAGACTTTGTATATAAAGTGGGTTTGGATTCCAACCGTTTTCACAATTTTTGTTTTTTACCATCACCTTTACCTTTAGACTTGTAAAATTTTTTTTTTTTTTTTTTGAAAGTGGGCGTGGTCGGCAACTGCTTTTGACAATTATTACAAAAGGTATGTATAATAGCAAACACAACCTTCATTCCAAATCTTAGCACGGCTTTTCATTTAGAGCTTTCAAAACTCTTAACTCTTCTCGTGCCTGTACCTCGCCAGTTTTGCATAAATTTACCAAATTTCTCATCATCATTGTAAGGTCAACCAACGTATCAAATTTCATACCTCTATCAGTCTTCAAAAATAAAATACTGAATTCTTTCCCCTTTTCGAAATGCCCCGATATTGAAAATGTGAGCGTGATAAGCTTTCGATATCGACAGCTTTCAATTCCAATCCATTCTGGGTTCATTTAAGCCAGTATACCAATTTTGTATAGATATCTCAATTGTTGGTCAAGTTATCGTATTAACGGACAAACGGAGAGGCGGATCGACAGGCATGACCCAATCGGCATATTTTTCGATGCTGATCATTTTGATGTAATTAAGTCTATGTGGATTCTTCTATGTCATTAGGTACCACCGTTATTGTGTTCAAGTACACGCGGGGTATAAAAAGCCCCTTATGCCAGATAGGGAGGCAGGCTAGGAGACATGAAGACTAAGTATTCCTTAAAGCTGGTCGAAAAGGGGGATTGAAGCTGGCGCTTTCGGAAATCTATGGACCCTTAGAAATGGGAGGGAAAATGACGATCAACATAAGAGTAGAATGGCAGTAAAGCGGGAAACATTTGAACTGGTTTACTAGCTGTTAGTACACGTATGGCTACCAACGGGCTCACTCTGTATTCAATTTGCACCAGTTCGGAGGTAGTCATATAAACCGTAACACGAAGCAGTCGCTTTGCATGATTGTCTCGCCTTTTCCTGTCATAAATAAATAAATTCAAGGCGTGATAGCCTCCTAAGATATTTAAATCCGAGCTTTTCTTCCAATTTTCGTCGTGCTCCTTTTAATTATTCCTACAAATTTTCGGCACCGTACTTACATGTTTTATGCAGACTCGGAACAGCATCTGCAAGACAGATAAGTTTATACTGAAGGGCTTTGCAAAAATAGAAATACACTCAGAGTATATACCAGATGACCCCGAGTGGCGACCACACATATAAAACGTTTTTTCTTCTAAATTTTCGTTGTTAGTTTACCCGAGTTTTGAATCCAGAACCTTTGGTTTGGTAGATAGAGTGCGTCACCACAACACGACGTCGGTCGCTTTTTTCCTGCCAGGTACATGCAAATATGGCGCAGAAAAATTTTCCATTTATGAAAGCACATCAAAGTAACTCCACTGATATAACTGACTTCACGGCAGCTTTTCTCCGCTCCATAAGTGTAAAAAGGGCTATTTTTGTTTTATTATACTCAGTTGAGCAGAGCTCACAGAGTATATTAACTTTGATTGGATAACGGTTGGTTGTACAGCTATAAAGGAATCGAGATAGATATATACTTCCATATATCAAAATTATCAGTATCGAAAAAAAATTGATTGAGCCATGTCCGTCCGTCCGTCCATCCGTCCGTCCGTCTGTCCGTTAACACGATAACTTGAGTAAATTGTGAGGTATCTTGATGAAATTTGGTATGTGGGTTCCTGGGCACTCATCTCAGATCGCTATTTAAAATGCACGATATCGGACTATAACCACACCCACTTTTCGATATCGAAAATTTTGAAAAACCGAAAAAATGCGATAATTCATTGCCAAAGACGGATAAAGCGAAGAAACTTGGTAGATG
Organism: Eurosta solidaginis; assembly: GCF_040869045.1. Lineage (NCBI taxonomy): Eukaryota > Metazoa > Arthropoda > Insecta > Diptera > Tephritidae > Eurosta > Eurosta solidaginis. Next base: position 29,924,746 of record NC_090319.1, read on the forward strand.
AGTTGAACTTATGACGCAGAATAGAAAATTAGTAAAATTTTGGACAATGGGCGTGGCACCGCCCACTTTTAAAAGAAGGTAATTTAAAAGTTTTGCAAGCTGTAATTTGGCAGTCATTGAAGATATCATGATGAAATTTGGCAGAAACGTTACTACTGCTGCTGTGTATGTGTTAAACAAAAATTAGCAAAATCGGATGAAGAACACGCCCACTTTTTTAAAAAAAATTTTTTAAAAGTCAAATTTTAACAAAAAATTTTATATCTTTACTTTATATAAGTAAATTATGTCAACATACAACTCCAGTAATGATATGGTGCAACAAAATACAAAAATAAAAGAAAATTTCAAAATGGGCGTGGCTCCGCCCATTTTCATTTAGTTTGTCTAGATTACTTTTAATGCCATAAGTCGAACAAAAATTTACCAATCCATCTGAAATTTGGTAGGGGCAAATATTCTGCGACGGTAACTGTTTTCTGTGAAAATGGGCGAAATCGGTTGAAGCCACGCCCAGTTTTTATGCACAGTCGACCGTCTGTCCTTCCGTTTGGCCGATAACACGATCACTTGAGCAAAAACCGATATATCTTTACTAAACTTAGTCCACGTACTTACCTGAAGCCACTTTATCTTGGTATAAAAAATGGGCGAAATCCGACTATAACCACGCCCACTTTTTCGAAATCGAAAATTACGAAAAATGAAAAAAATGCCATAAATCTATACCAAATACGAAAAAAGTGATGAAACCTGGTTAATTTATTGACGCAAAATATAACTTTGGAAAAACTTTGTAAAATGGGTGTGACACCTACCATATTAAGTAGAAGAAAATGAAAAAGTTCTACAAGGCGAAATCAACAGCGTTTGGAATCTTGGCAGGAATACTGTTATTGGTATTGCATATATAAATAAATTAGCAGTACCCGACAGAAGATTTTCTGGATCACCCTGGTCCACATTTTGGTCGATATCGCGAAAACGCCTTCACATATACATCTAAGGGCCATTCGCTTTTAAAACCCTCATTAATACCTTTAATTTGATACCCACATTGCACAAACTCATTCTAGAGTCACCCCTGGTCCACCTTTATGGCGATATCTGGAAAAGGCGTCCACCTATAGAACTGAAGCTCATCCCTTTTAAAATACTCATTAACACCTTTCATATTCTAGAGTCACCCCTGGTTCACCTCTATGGCGATATCTCGAAACGGCATCCACCTATTGAACTAAGGATCACTATCTTTTAAAATACTCATTAATACCTTTCATTTGATACCCATATCGTACAAACATATTCTAGAGTCACCCCTGGTCCAACTTTATGGCGATATCTCGAAAAGGCGTTCACCTATAGAATTAAGCCCATTCTCTTTTAAAATACTCATTAACACCTTTCATTTGATGCTATTATCGTACAAACACATTCTAGAGTCACCCCTGTTCCACCTTTATGGCGATATCTCGAAAAGGCGTTCACCTATAGAACCAAGGCCCATCCCCTTTTAAAATACTCATTAATACCTTTCATTTGATACCCATATCGTACAAACACATTCTAGAGTCACCCTGGTCCACCTTTATGGCTATATCTTGAAAACGCGTTCACATATAAAACTAAGGCACATTCCCTTTTAAAGTACTTATTAACACCTTTCATTTGATACCTACATCATACAAACAAATTTTAGAGTCAGCCCTGGTCCACCTTTATGGCGATATCCCTAAATGGCGTCCATCCATATAACTATAGCCTACTCTCTCTTAAAATACTCTTTAATATCTTCCATTTGATACACATGTCATACAACCACATGCCAGGGTTACCCTAGGTTCATTTTCCTACATGGTGATTTTCCCTTATTTTGTCTCCATAGCTGTCAACTGAGTATGTAATGTTCGGTTACACCCGAACTTAGCCTTCCTTACTTGTTTTCATTATTTGCAACTTCTCTACTACTTCAACATACACAAATATACGAATTGGAGCAACTGTGAGTGCATTGGCTTTTATGTTGTCAGTTTTGAACAAAAATCATAGATGAGTGCTAAATTGACGTAGACAGAGAGTATTTTCATGTGTTTGATTAAAAAAATATGAATGGAACTACTTTTTAGTTGGCATTCAAACTTTAACTTTACACTTTTTTGTGCTTCTGAATAATTATATGGAGTTATTTAAGTAATGCATTATATCTAGTATTTAAATTTATTGTTGGATATAAGACTAAAATTAGTATTTGGTATAGGTAAACCCTGTTTCTATTGCGGTATCAAGATAACAAACTCGACAACCCCTTTCTCAAAGCCTTATTACAATGCGCATTTTCAAGCCTTTTCCATGGATATTTCTCAATGGATTTTCCATGGATATTTCTCAATAGAGCTCGTGATATATGCTGTAATAGCCGATTTTAGGAATACGATTAGTTGAAATCGAATATGTGAATGTCGGCAATTATTCGAATAATTTCTCGTTGTCGCTTTTTCGAGTAGTCTCTGCTGAACGTTTATTTGAATCTTGAAACATACATAGTGTGACGAATACTAGCAACACTATCATATCTAAGCAGATACTAAGCAGTGACTCGTATGCACATCAACAAATCAATCATTATATCTACCCATGTGTTCATAAGAGCAGCGGAGAAGAGACGCACAAACACATGCATATATATTATCTGAGATGCTCCCAAAAGTAGGCAATTATCTGTGGAAGTGTCACTCACATATGCACCTGCTTATGAGAAGCTATACACGAGCATCTGTAGTTATAATTTTGTAGCAGTAAATAAGTAAATTCTGGAAGCGCCTAGAAGTATACGAACGAGAAATCACAGAGTATAAAAAGCAGCAACAGTAGAGGCACGACAATCAGTTTGATTTAAGCAAGCTATCAGTTGCGAAGTATAAGTGTGAAGTACTTTAATAAACGCCATTTTGCATTTGCGTTACAATAGGCAAACTTTAAGCACGAAAACTTAAAATACTTTCTTAAATCAATATTTGTATTTGCTACTTCAAAATAGTAGTAGCAACGAGAGATATGCCGTGCAACTTCCCCAATTATGAATATGAATAGATAATACACTAGACCCTGTGCTATGAGTTACGTCGTCTCATAGAGCGCAGCAATTAGCAAAATTATCACTACGAACGATATTCTTTTGTGGCTGAGCAATTGGCATTACTTTCCGTGGTCGTCTCGAAATCATTGGAGTCACTCCTAAAAAGTTTAGGGAACATTTTTATTGTCATATTGGTTTATTTAGAAGCCTTTGGGGTTTTTATATCGGGGTGATTGTAGGCACTAATAGGATCTTGTGGAGACTCTTTCGTAGTTCCTCCTGGGCCATTTCGAAGTCACTTCTTGATAATTTCCCGTTGATCTTGGGTACAATTTGGTGTTCTCCCAGGGTCGTTTAGGGATCAGTATGGCGTAATTTCGGATGCCGTTCAGAGTTGGCATTGAAAATATAGGTCCCATCCCGCAAGTTTGTAGGAAAAATTAAAATGGAGCAGGACGCAAATTGGAAGAGAAGCTCGGCCTAAAATATCTTCTGAGGTTGGCGCCCCTTGCATTTAATAATTTTTTTAAAGATGTTTGCATTGTCCACAAACAAGTTCCCGAAAATTTTTAAATATGTAGGGGTTTTACCTTTTTTTTTGACCTTCCTACCAAAATCATGATTTTTCCGGAAAGTTTTGTGTGCTAACTTACATTTTTCGCACCGGAATCAGAAAGCTTGGAAAACTGTACTTGCGGCAAACACTTTTAAGATTGCAATATATACTAATCCATCGAATTAACAAAGATTCAACAAAGAATAAATAGTTATACGTATTTTTGATGTTGAAAATCGAATAATTGTTGAGTTGCTATTATTCAAATAATCGAAATAAATCAACAATTTGAATAGTGAAGTTCGATTATTAAACGTACATAATTTTAAAATCGCATATTCGATTAATTAAATTATTCCAATATTTTCCTTGCATTTAGTTTACAATGTTAGATATAATGAGAAAAAGTGTACCACAAGGACTGTTATGTGTGGCTAGACTTCCTCACTGTGAAGGAAAAGATGTGATATTTCGCAAGGTGCTTATTCTAATATACGTGTGGAAGGACGCCACCACAAATTATACGTAAATGTTAAAAAGGGCACATAAAGTGTTAACACGGGGTTGGCCCTGCTACAATTGGTATAAAAATTGCCAAGTTAGCGGCTAGCCTGCAGAACTAAGAGGAAGCTATAAGTAGTACAAATGTTTGCGCTTTCCATGCACACTTGGTTACATATGCATATACGTGTGTTTATTTATTGCTCATGACAATTGTCGTGCACGGAATGAGGGAACGCTGAATGTAGGAGTAAGATGTAAAGGTAAGTGTAGGCGTCTTTGTAAAATCCTGGGTCCACACCCCGAGAAAAGCAACATCAAAATTTTAGAAACAAGTTTTTTTTTAATTTTTTAAGCGGGATCGCCCCTTGGCAGCGTTTGGCAAGCACGGCAAGAGTATTTTTTCCATAAAAAGCTCTCAGTGAAAACTCATCTGCCTTGCAAGTGCCGTTCGGAGTGGGCATAAAACAAGTAGGTCTTGTGCCGCCAATTTTTATGAAAGATTAAAAACGAGCACGACCCAAATTGGAAAAGAAACTTGGCCAAAAATCTCTAAGGAGGTAATCGCGCCTTACATTTGTACACTGTTTGGAGAACGAGAGAGAGAGAGTGGTTACAACCCTGTAGCGAAATATGGGAAAAAGGTACGTGGTGAAATGAGCTAAATAAAACAGCAACTGCAGGCAACCATCATCTTCATATTTTTGAATTAATGTCTCTGAAAATATGCAAAATTTTTATGCGTGCAAGTTCGCAAAGAGCTGTATACACTGCGGTTATGTAAAAAATAAAAAGCTAAAGATATAATGGCAAGTATGAAAACATAACTGTTCACTTTCAATAATTAACCGATAGCAAAACAATTGCTTTTCGGTATTGCTTGTTTCCGATTAATTTAAAAGCAGGCAGTCAAGACTACAAATATTTGACAAAACAGGCACCCTAATGTTAATACATACATACATACGTTCCTATATCATTTCAAATATTTATGCGTTTGTCACCCCTTTTTCTAAGGTGAAAAATGGTAGTAATGTATGGATATATTATTTCATGTTCGGTTCTACAATTGCATATGATTCATTAAGAATCGATATGTGTGAGTACATTCATACTCCGGTGCACTTGACCACTTCTCGTTAGAAACTTTTGTATCGCTCTGGAAACTAATAGCAGTAGTTTCTTGTAAATTCAAGGTAATTGTCCTTATAGGTGCATATGCAAATATGTTCTTTGCTTACATATGTTTATTTGTCCAATAGGGTGAATATGCTTTAATTTTGTTTAGCTTCATTCGTTTTACTTCATTCTGAATGAACTACATTTTTTTTCCGGGCGTAAAAATTTTATGTTTGCAAACTTTCTAAAATTAAGATCACCCGAAACTTCAAAATTCTATTCTTTTTCGGGGAGTCGATTTACAGATGGATCCAAGTTAAACCTCCAGGTGTTGGTAGTGCACCGAAACATATACATCCACTGCCAATCAGATACCTTTTAGGCAGAAAGACGGTTTAGTGAAATTGAAAATTCTGTTTTATAAATTTTCGAAGGTACTTTTTCCGGAGCTTCAAACCAGGATCTCCGATATGGTAGGTGGAGAACGCGTCCACCACACCACGGCGGCTGCCAACAACTTACTTTACTGATAAAAAAAATCTTTTATTTTTCTATATCAACTTATAACTTTTCACAACAAATCGACCACTTTTGAAAACAAATTGAATTATTTTTCTTAACAAATAGATAATATTTCGATAAATGTTAATAAATAGATAATTTTTAGATAACAAAACTATAATTCTTCTATAAAAAACCTTTATTATAGGCAACAATTCTACCACCTACATTATTCGCAATTTGCTGCGCCTGCGGTACACCATCCGCTTACATTCTATATTCCCCCATATAGAATACCATTTCCCAAGACTAATTACATTTAGGCTTACGCTCAGCATACGCTTCTAGTTCTGCCTCTATAGTTCTCTCAATATCACGAGCAAAGATTTAAACACATCAATAAATAACGTTAAATTGTTTATTCGAGCTTGATGGTCTTTAAAGCCTAACTTGATTCAAGAAACTTCTCCTTCTTAAAAAAAAAAACAAAAAAAATAAAATCAAGCGTATTTCTATCATCATTCCCAACGCATAGTTTTCGGATAAATCATAAATTGTATAACTTCAAATTGAAACACCTTTTACATTAATATTTGCACTGGTATGAACACATGAATATGCAACATAATATTATTAAATATGTAATAAGTTGCAATCGGTTTTAGTTAGTTCCAGCATAAATCTAACATTAGCTGCAATTGTCAATGAAAAACTCGCATTACAGCAAAGACTGCACACACTTATACAGTTAATGAACTTGTCATACCCTCAAGGAAATGAAAAATGTGACACCATACAGATTATACATTATACAGATTTACCAACATAATTACGTGTATACGTCCTGACTCGTACTTTTACCAACTTAGTCACATTTTCAATTTTTTCAGACGATTCATATATTATGTTACCAATATGCCACCTAAAACGGCCGACATGTGAGATATCTAACACAATTTTCGTTCAGGGTAGCTAATTTTCTGATTTGTCATGCAATCATGTGCACACTTAAAAACTGTTAGAAGTTAGCGTCTATGGACATTTATAATGAATAGAAATTGTGTAAACATGGATTGCTGTGTGTTGCAATTTTCAAATACTCAATAGTCACGTCAAGTCTGTCTGATAAGCAAATAACTATTCAACTTATCCATTAAAAGTAATCGTTACTCCGTACATAGACTTTTAATATGCACCTGAATTAATCTATTGTGAACTAAACAAGAGCTTGAATGACTTTTCAATATTTGCATTTTATCTCTCTAACTCTCTGCATTTCTATATATTGTGACGAATATTAGTGACACTAAGTGATACTCACATCCCTAGTCTGATGCTAAGTAAATGAAATAACAACAACAATAAAGAAGACAGTCACTTGTATCTACATAAACGAATCAATTATTATGTCTACACGTATGTACATACACGCAGCGGAGGAGCAATGCACAACCACATGCATATATCTGAGGTACTCCCGAAAGTATGCAATGAGAGAAGTTATAAAATCGTGCATCGGTAGTTACAGCTGAGAAATTTGATAGCTGATGGCCAACTAGTAGATTCTGGAAATGGAAGCGCCTAGAAGATGCGAACGAGGAAATCAGAGAGTATAAAAGGCAGCAACAGTAGAGGCGCGATAATCAGTTTCAATTAAGCACGCTATCTGTCGAGCAATAGAAGTGTTGTTTTGAAAGTATTTGAATAACGGCCATTTTGCATTATAAAGTATTGGGGTTATTTATTCAACAGTTTAGTGATTCGAACTTAGCGGAAGGTTGCAAATAAGAGGATTTGCAGCATATTCGTTACAATTGGTGTCAGAAGAGGAATTGTTGAATAAATTCTGGAGATTTCGAATACAACTTGGACATGGCAAAGTTAAGTGAATTGAAGATCCAGCAACTGAAGAAGGAGTTGTAGAGCCGTGAATTGAATACAACCGGCATTAAACTAGAACTTCAGAAACGACTACGACAGGCAATGGAATTAGAAGGAATTGACGTGGAAGAGTATGTCTTTCATCTTGATGGCGATGAGACAACAAAATTGGAGGAGAAAAATGAAACACAGCAGACAATGGCGAACACAGACCTGAACATGATATTGATTGCAATATCGGCACAAATGTACGAAATGTTATCACAAATATCCACCAACATGTCATCACAACTAGAATCCCAGGAGAACCGTATAACATCAAAGATGGAAGAACAGGAGTCACGTATATCTGAAATGTCGTCGCAAATTTCAGCACAGATATCATCGCAGATCTCTGCTCCCCTGGAAGAGCAAGAAAGACGTATTTCCTCGAAGTTGGAGGCACAAGATACAAAAATTTTACAGTTTGAGGAAACAATCGAGGCCGAGGCGTATGCTCTGAGAGGACGTATCGAGCAGTTGCAACTAAATCGCCCAGCAGTTTCAACGAGTAATCCAAAGGTAAAAACACCATCCTTTGACGGTTCTGTTCCTTTCCAGGTCTTTAAGCTACAATTTGAGAAGACCGCAGCAGTGCACAACTGGAAAGCTGAAGATAAAGTTGCTGCACTGTTCATGGCATTGAAAGGGCCTACAGCTGAGATTTTACAAACCATTCCAGAGGGCGAACGGAACTGTTATGAAGCATTGGTGGGTACTCTAGAGAGACGATACGGAACTGAGCATAGGAGACAGATATAACAAATTGAGTTGTAAAACCGTCACCAAAGAGCGAATGAGACTTTGCAGGAGTTTGCGTCGGATGTTGAAAGATTGGCTCATCTCACAAATGCAGAGGCACCCGTGGAATACACCGAGAGGGTTAAAATTCGGAGCTTTATAAGTGGAATACGGGACGTCGAAACAAAGCGAGCTACATACGCAAACCCAAAGTCAACATTCACAGAAACGGTATCACATGCTCTGATTAAAGAAACAGCTTCGCTTTTGTGTAAGCCGGTTTTCAAGGCACGCCGTGTGGAAGTAGAAAGGCCAGAGTGGGTAGACGCAATATTGGAGGCACTGAAAGGATCGCCAAAATGCGGAGTGAGAGAGTTATAAAATGCTTCAAATGCCGGAAGCCCGGTCACATTGCACGTCATTGCGATTTTGATCCTAGTGGTTGCAACAGCATGAGTGGTTTTAATAACAAAGCTGGAGGGGATGAGCAAGAGTGAGTAAGATGTAGAGATCGAGAGCTATCTCCAGCTATTGAATGTCCTGTGATATCTGTGTCGAAATTGGAAGAAACTCGAGAAGTCTTACCGTCAAAGGAAATATGGATGGAAATGAGCATGTACTGACTTTAGATACGGGCGCATCTCATTCCTTAATCCTATATGATTTGGTCAACAGGAGAGTAAAGCCAAAACCTCGAGCAAGGTTGCGTACGGTCACTGGCGAGTATAACCAAGTCCAGGGAGAAGTGATATGTGAAGTCTTAATTGGGAAAGTCATGGTTCTACACAAATTCATTGTGGCGGATATTGTTGATGAAGTCATATTGGGAGTTGACTTCTTAGTTGACCGTGATATCAGGATCGATATGCGGAGAAAGATTATGCGCTATAAGAACCAGGATGTGCCACTTAGCTTCAGTTTGGAAAAGGGGTTCAGCATTAATCGAGTACTGGTAGAGAAGAGTCGACAAAGACTACGAAAGTCGAAGGTAAAAGTTGATGGAACGAATGGGCCAAACAAAAAAAAGATACCTGCGAGAGAAACACTGCATTGACAAACCCGAACGGACGCACCAAAACGAAGGAAAGAATTTCCCAGAAAGAATGCGAGGATAGTTTCAAGCCGGTGCTCTCTGCTGTTGTGAAACGTGGGAACGATACTGATTATGCGAAGCGAATCCGTCAACCGCAAGCTCTACGAAATAGCTCATTGGCCAAACAACGGAGTGCGAAGGAACGGCCTAGGGTAATGAGTAGTAAGATGAAACACAGGTACGATAAGGAAAATAATTCGGAAGGTTTCCGGAAGTGAGATTTGGTACTGCTATACAACCCTCACCGGTGCGAAGTTGTTCCACCCAAATGTTGGTGCAGTTGGGAAGACCCGTACAGAGTTGTGAAGAAGATCAGTAATTCCATCTACCGCATACAAACCATTGGGAAACCACGAAATTGAAGGGTGGTTCATTTGGAGATGCCAGCAGCGTTTGGATCGAGAGATTGGTTTGATCGGGATGATCATACTTAGGTGGAGGGCAGTGTGACGAATATTAGTGACACTAAGTGATACATACATCGCTAGTCTGATGCTAAGTAAATGAAATCACAACAACAATAAAGCAGACAGTCACTTGTATCTACATAAATGAATCAATTATTATGTCTACACATATGTACGTACATGCAGCGGAGAAGCAACGCACAACCACATGCATATATCTGAAATACTCCCGATAGTATGCAATGAGAGAGGCTATAAAATCGTGCATCGGTAGTTACAGCTGAGAAATTTGATAGCTGATGCCCAACTAGTAGATTATGGAAATGGAAGCGCCTAGAAGATACAAACGAGGAAATTAGAGAGTATAAAAGGCAGCAAAAGTAGAGGCGCGATAATCAGTTTCGATTAAGCAAGCTATCTGTCGAGCAATAGAAGTGTTATTTTGAAAGTACTTGAATAAATGCCATTTTGCATTATTAAATATTGGAGTTATTTATTCAACAGTTTAGTGATTCGAACTTAGCAAAATGTTGCAAATAAGAGGATTTGCAGTAAATTCGTTACAATATGTTTGCATATACGTAGGCATAGATCGGGTTGCATTCTAAAGGAAACTACCGATCTCAACCAAGTTTGAAACACCCATTTGAACCCTTCCAAGCAAGATCATATGCTAAATAAAATTTCGATACATAAAAAGAGCGTGACACCTCCCCATACAAATGTAATCTTTGGTACTACATAACTCTGGAAGTATTCATGCTAGAACAGTGAAATTAAATAAGGTGTTATATGAGGTGTTGTGAGGAACAAGGGGTGTGGCACCTACCATACAAATTGAGTGTTTCCTGAAAGAATAATGACAATTAATTACGAGCTGTATGACGCTAAATCTTAACATTCCCAATAAAATGTGGAATGGGAAAAGGAGGCGTGGTACCTTCTTTACAAATGGAATCTTTTAAGGCTGCCGTAAAAACTTGGTTTATTTTAACAGCTAAGGTTTGAGTGTAGAGTGTGGTTTGACTGTTATTCCTTTTGGAAATTTAGTAATCTGTTATGTTAACTTCTGCCCATAAACATCGTCTATCTAACTCAAACAAATAAACTTGAAGTGCAAGTTCAGCATGCGAAAAAGCTGGCCCGTCACAAATTCTTCATGTTAGGGAACCGTAGTATTGAATCTATAAGCGGCTGCGGGATAGGGAAATTTTGGCACCTAAAAATCAGGATATTAGTATCATTAATGCGAAAATCTAAGAAAAACTACCAAGGACCGACACAACTTATAAATTCACTGACACAGTCCTGAAAGTAACCATCAGAAATTCCTCCTCATCGATCCATAATAATAATTCTTCGCAATTTTGATTCTCCGCACTTTTGTTATGGGACAAGGCTTACCATCACAAAACCTTTAACTTATGTCATTGAAACAATGATTTTATCTGGAAATTTCCAAACAAAAAAGTTTTCATAACAAGGATTCCATTGATATCGACAGATATGCCTTGTCATTTAAACGCATCCAATTTACTATTAGGTTGGCTTTCGCAATGTCCATGAGTAAAATCCAAGGCAGTATTTAGCTAATCGTTTCCGAGATGATCGGGGTTTGTACTTTAATGGTGCTTTCTTACTGGAACGTACCGGATCTATATCCGCCAAGGGCTATCAACATAGATAACACTCCCCAAACCCTTCGTGGAGTGTGTTTGTCGTTAATTCAACAACAAAAGTTTTTAGCTGTGGCAGGAGTCAATCTTACCAACTTACCCAACAACCTAGCCTGCTCCAGAGTTTATCATTTATACCCCAAATGGCGAGCTCAAAATCAAAACGCAATAATAACAATCGAGCAGGTTGAAAAAAAAAATTTTGTAAATATAATAAAAATAAGAAGTTTGTTTTATTGACTATGTATACTTTTAAAGAACTACATAAACTAGGAAATAACACATGCGAAGTTAGCATATTTACCGCTTAGAAAGTATATAATGGCTCGTGCTTGTTTAACTGTATTCATACCTGAAAAAGCGGAAAAATATATTGCTGTAATACGTGTAAGTACTTATTTTAAAATATTTGCAATAATGCTATTATTTTCTATAGTTTAATTAAAACTTCATTAAGTTGTAATTTTAATCTAGACTAATTAAGCGCAAAATCTGTATTCGAAGAATTCGAGAACAAATTAAACTAACTAAATCTTCCCATAAGAGGGGCGTAATATGTATTCAAGACAAATATGAAATTGCTTCTCATGTTCTTGTGAGGAACCAGGAAGTTAATCCCTTGTAATAGAACGGCAGCATCTACTGTACCTTGAACGAGCACAGAGATGAAATTATGGCGAATAATAGCAATTTCGATACATCACTAACCGCTTGTAAATAAATGCTGTACAATAATAACAGCAATGCAAGCAGGCATGCTTAACGAACGAAACGATATCATTTCGTTACGATAATCAACGCTAAGTCACTTCGTTTCGTTTATTAACGTTAAGAACGTCAAATTAACGTTAATTTTACGATCTTAACGTTAATAAACGAAACGAAGTGACTTCGTTCCGTTTATTAGCGTTGATTATCGTAACGAAATGATATCGTTTCGTTCGTTAAGCATGCCTGAATGCAAGCAATCACACACATATAAACAACAGCTAAAAGCGAAGAAGAAAGAGAAATCAGACACATATACAAGTACATAGCAATAAACATCGCATATAACTCAGCCGTATGCACACATGTGCATATATAGTAACAGTAAGAGCGCATAACGGACGTTACTACACATGCATGTAAACAATAGTTAAGAGCGCACAAGTCATTACTCGCATATACACACGCATATAACTAGAAGACAAACGATATGAAAAATAAATAAGTAACTCTTAAGTTAAGATCTCCTAAGAGAAATACACGACCGAGGCAACTGAGAGTACAAAAGCAGAGCAAACTGAGCAGTAAGAAATCAGTTTGATTTTTATACGACATATGTGAAGTTCGGGAGTTTGTGTGCTCCTTTCACACAATATGTTTCGCTGAGCAAGAAAAGTGGTCTGATTGCATACAAATAGAGACATTTTTTATAACACCATGTGATCAGTTCAAGAGTTAGAGTTTAAGAGTGCCACATGGGGGTAAAATTTTTCCAAGAAAATAAAACGCCATAAGTGTGAAGTACAACTACCATAGTAGTGTGGTTAATAAAGAAAATTTTGTTGTACTGAATATTTGAGTAAATTCTTCGGCATGCGTTCAAATGATGCTTAAGGACGGAATTATCAGCAGTTTCCATAAATTTTTTACATTGCTACAGTATGATTCTTTTATTGTTTAACGGCTTTAAGTTAATAAAGACGCATCTTGAATTATAAAGGGATATAGTACAAAAAGTATAAACAGCCAAGAGCAAAATTTGCGAAAAACTTTTGCTCCTGTTCTAGTCCCTTAATATGGCAATTGTAATACGGCCGTCATATAAAAGATGCATATTCCCGCTTTAACTTCAGAAAAGTCTGCACTGCACCGGCGAATGCAATTTTTATCAGATCTCGAATTTCGGACTAGGTAGTCAATCTAGACTCATTAATATAATAGTATGTGGAGCTTTATGTACGAGATTTACAAGTTTACGTGAAAGAATTTACTTATATTGAGATGCATTGTGATTTTTTTGCACCAATCAGCTACACTATTTAGATCTTCTTGAAGGCTTACTTATTATCTTATTACAACAGATACACAGGAGATTTTTGAGAAGTTTTTCAAATCATCTGCAAACGGAAAGAACTTTGAAGGGGTAAAACAAGAGGTTATATTATTAATAAATATAACGAAAAGATGGGAACCGAAGAGGCAGCATCTGTGAACGCTTGAGAAGGCAATGAAAGGAACGGATACATGAACAACAACAATAACACACTTCCGGAGTGAAAGATAGTATTTAAACCAGAACAAAAAACCTGAGTGTAAGCGAACACTGGCCAAATTGCTAGAATTTAGTGGCTAACTTTTAAAAGACTGTATAGACCGTATCAACCTGAAGCTGATCATTGAAAGCGCACATATAGTAATCAGGGAAGACCGCCAGACTTAAAACAGTACATTCTCCAGACACGAAACATTTGCAGTTTTACGATGTATTTAAATAACTTTGAGGTAATTGACAATTTAGCAATTGGCTGGTAGTAAGCCACATTTGCTTTATTGCCGCTTTTGTGAATATGAGTTATTGAGTTCAACTTCACCAAATCTGCTTTTTCAGTGAATGTTATGTTGGTAACACTTCTTACTACATCGTCTAAAGTGGGTACCAAACAGCCGGAATTTGAGGAACCACTCGATTTAGAATCAAAATTACAAATTTGTATCCTCTATCAAATTATTTTCTTTACACAGATATATAGGCTTATCTTGATCTGCTCATACCGCTAGCGGCCACTATAGGCTTAAAGCCCTGATGCCAAGTTCAAGGAAAACCAATAAAACCAATTTTTTGAAATTTATCTTTTTTTACAAAAATATCGAACCGACCCAATTTTACTTTCAGTCATCCATAACAGAAACAAAACGTAGCAGTTCTTGCTTGTGCCAATGAATAATCATTTATTTTATAATAAAAGTAACTAGCAATTATTTAAAATAATCGTTTAATGCCTTATTAATTAGTAATAATCACAATTCATAATCAGCCACATTATATCGTTTAATAATGCTTTGATGAAATCAATAATTTCCAGCAATTAATCCAATAGACCAATTATTTAGTGGCGCGTTTTCAAAAGAACAAAAACTAGAAAAACAAAATTAAGAGTAAACACAAAACTTTGGCATACATGGTGATCCACAAACTAAGTTTTGAAAATGTAAAAAAAAAATGGCCAGAAATTATATTTTACCCATTAACTGTGATTTTCAGAAAAAAAGTTCAGGTCGTCAATTTTTTTCTTGTAATTTTTGTTGTTATTAATTTTGTTTTAGTTTTTATGCTGTCGTAATTTTTATTACTCTTTTTTTTGTTGTGCTTAGGAAGTTAATTTTTCCTTCAAGATTTTTCTTCATGGTCCTCACAAGTTTTATTTCTTTTGTTGTAACTTAAAGGATTTTAATATTGTTCTGCATTTTTGCTGTTCTTTTTGTAATATTTATTGTTATTGTTATGCTTGTTGTTTTTTATGCCGAATTTGCTTTTTCCTGATTCTTTTCATTTTGCCTATCATTCCGTTTGTGGCTTACTTGTTTTCTCGTTATTTTGCATGACGTTATTTGTTGTTGAAGTTGTTAAAAAAACAATAAGAAAACACCTTCCGAAAGTTAAAGGCACTGTTATAGCTGTGGAAAGTCCATTGCTGGAAATGATTTTTTTGTACACGCCCGATTACTGCTACACCGACTTAACTGACTACGGTGAACATTCGGCTTATCTCGTCTCGTTTATTTTCTCTCCAAAATCTTTTCATATTCACACGTTTAGCTGAGGTGAATTGTGAGGGGAGTAAAAATATCACACCCAGCTATTGGGAGTGATAAAGCTGTCAGATCTAGCAGCAGCAAGTGGCTTAAGTCCTAGAAAGCTTCTAGTATTTACCAAGAGGACGGAGTTTTTTTTATAATATAGATTCTTGTTTTTGATAGGCTTTTTCAGTTCAACAAAATTCTGGTAACACTACGGTCCTTATCGACCGGCCAGTTCAACCCAACCTAACCTTAATCGACAAACTCATTTGAACTTCTACGAAAAACTGGGTATTATTTTTCTTATTCCATCTATCATATTTGCTGATAACAGCAAAACTTATGTATGTATATTTATCACCCTGTATACGCTTTAGTCGTGTTCGAACGTAAATTTGTTTGATTGTCAATGAAACTTAGGTTATTGCCGACTTAGTACTAATAAACACTATAATAGTCATAAGTAAACACGAATCCAGCGAGCAAAGAAAGAATTCGAACCCAAAATTCATTTAATACCAGTACAGATAAAGAAGACAAATCGAAAGAACAAGAACAGCAAAGTTAGCTGCAACAAAAGTGTGTTGAGAACAATAACATAGTAGCCAATTAGGAAAGTATGCCAAAGAAGCCGGCAAGTGTTTTTGTTTGTATTACTATTTTTATTATTTAACATTTCATTGTTTTGTAATGTAAAAGGAGCAACCTTAATTAGTGGCACTAGGTAAACATTATTAGATAATACGCTAATGATCTTATCTATTTTCGTTCATTTAATGGCCTTGATACTGTGTATTTGTATATACATACCTAGGATAGCCTAAGGCCCTTGCTGCTATGGCTTTATAGCTAGACTATAATTTCATATTATAATTTTAGCTTTTGAATAAATAAATACATATATAGAAAGAAATTCAAACCTTATATACGGATTACTTTATACGGCCAAAAGGCTTATGGAGTTAGGCTTTATTTCTATAAGAAATATATACGAAATATTATTTGTACTCCCAATTTTTCGGTTCTTATGTCATCAGGTTTATCTCAAAGATAAAGTTTGTAATTGCTGCTTTTATGTGCAGATCCCTTTTTAGCTCTTATTTGGAATTCAAATCTATAAATAAAGTTTTGGTTGTAAAGATGGAGTTTCGTGCAATTAGCGTGCTTTGTGCATTATTGGTCGTAGTGCTTTTGTTTAGCTATATTTTACCAGAAACATTTTGTTAAAAATAAACAACTGCGAGCACACAAAGAAATTTATTTGTACCATGGCACTATTGTGAATATTTGATTATAACTAACACTGCATTACCGGCAGTTGCTAACATTCGCCAGATGGCAGTGCAAGCGCATGTATGTTTTTATTGATGGATGATTGATTGATAAAACAGCTGATTTCTGTTGATATTTGATGTGAGGCTTTTGTATTTTCTTGCGCAAAA
Organism: Eurosta solidaginis; assembly: GCF_040869045.1. Taxonomy (NCBI): domain Eukaryota; kingdom Metazoa; phylum Arthropoda; class Insecta; order Diptera; family Tephritidae; genus Eurosta; species Eurosta solidaginis. Next base: position 29,941,564 of record NC_090319.1, read on the forward strand.
TGTGCACGGGTCCAGCTAGTAGTACATATTAAATAAGGTTTATAACAACAACAATATACGGCATAAAGTAAAGTATTGAAAGGCTTATGAACCAGATTAAAAATGCTTATAGAGAACCTTATTATAACATACTACTTGATATATCAGGACTTATTTAAAGCTTATAACCCATTACAAACCAGGCTAACATAATGTAAAATCAGGCTTAAATAGCACTAATAATAACCACCATCTGACTTTAAATTCTTTGACTCATCTTTTTAATCACCAATTTCAAAATATTATTTAAGTATAAATTGGTAAACTATCATCGAAAATGCATTTTCAGTTTCTACATTCAAACTATTTACCTTAGGGGTAAGGCTTATTTGTGGCGTCAATAGACCCAAAATAACGCGTTATTATAAGTTGTACCATTAACTATATCTACCTCATTCTAAAGTTTATCTATAAGGAGCGAAACCAGTATTCTTTATGCCGGTTTTTGATGGGTATATTTAATATGTAAATACACGTGTATGTATGTACATATTTGTATTTAGTTATGTAATGTACATGTATTTGTTGCCCTTGATAACTATTCAAACGACAGTAAAGTTTAACCACAAGCAAGCAAAGTGGTGGGTATGATGGAATGGGCGCAACCTAAAAAAAAGACTCACGAAAAGTTGTAAAAAAAGCTTTTTCTATACACATACATTTATACACAGCTACAAAATTGGAAACACAAAAAATCATCGCGTATAACTTTAATATCTACAACTTTCGCCACAATAAATGTCGTTAAGTGTTAACGGCATTGGAAAAGGACATACATACATAGTCAATATATACCCTACAAAAAATGCGACTAGTCTAGGCAGAATCCGGGATGAGTTGCAATGGAGTATGTGACTATACCCAATGCTGATCTCTTTATATGGGTTGGAGTGCCCTCCTTTTGTTTCAGCATGTCCTATGGAGAAACAAATTGTACCTGTTTATGCCTGAACGGGTAGTGTAGAATTGATCCTCTTTATAACCCTACGGGTACTGCCGGACAGATTCTTTTTTCAATGTTCTACATTCCCTCTTTTTACCCCTACGGGTACTATCGGACAGATATTTTCCGTAGTGTTCGGCACTTCCTCTTTGTACACCTATGGGAAGCGTCCGACAGGCGCTTTTTGTATTCATATGGGTAGTGTCGGAAACAGTCTCTTTGTGCCTCTACAGCCAGAGTCACACAAGTCTCTTTTGTTCGCTTATAGGTAATGTCGGACAAGTCCTCTTTCTGCCCGTACAAAATTTCTTACGTTTTTTATAATTTTTTAAACTCTAATACAATATTCTTAATTTTTTTCATATTGGTGTTGTAGAATAATAAAAACAAAATAAATATTACGATAACGGAACATATGGCCCCATTATTTTAGGTTCGGCATAGAGCTCCGCCTTTTCCTTAAATAATGCTATTCAATCATATTAAATTTTTTATTTTATTCATTTCGTTGCTGTTTGTTTTTATTAATTTTTTTTTTTTCAATTGGCTACATAAATTTCAAGCTGATTGATGTCAAATATACCCAAAAGAGGCTATAGGAGATCAATTATACCCCAATGTGGACAAAAGAGAACAATCGCAAACCGCTCTCTTTAGGAATTTATCGCACGATTTTTCGCAGGGTAGCCAACAAAAAATGTATTATATAAAAAGCGATATATATTATTTCATTGCCTACATTTAGGCGCACGCACCAAGCATATGACTTTAATTTGCTTTTTCCCTCATTTAATATTAATAAAGTGTGAAGTGTGGAAAAATGCTTGAGCCTGTATCGTTTTATACGATCACGTATGAAGGGCCAATTTCACTCAATAAAATGAAATGATAAAACGAATCGGTCAAACTATTTATAAAATACGTATGTTCACTAGTTACCATATGTCATTCATCAAATAATTGACTATGAGTTGAGTCTATTTAGCAAAAACTGAAAATTGGATTCACCTCATATTCGTCGCAGCATATCATCCACATAATGGAAACTGAGATCACAAAGATGCTCGGTCTAAAGGGTGTTTCTTGGAATAAGCATCACCACTTACGTGGTCACGCAATTTTCGCCTTTCCTCTGGAAGAGTATTTAAAGCATAAGACATACTGTTAACCTTGTCCATCAAAACGTGTAAACCTCTCTATCTTGGTACTTTTTTTTGAAAAGGTTCATATATTCGTATGCCACTGACATCCTTCAGATAATGAGAACCAAGGGATTTTACACACAAGGGCATGCAGAGGACCTAGTTATCTGCACCATAGGGATGCACTAGGAAGCAATATCAGATCGCATGCAGCAAGCCCTTCACATCATAGAAAGGTAGTGCGATACCAAAGGACTGTCTATCATTGCTAGCAAAACTGTCCTAATGCCTTTCACCTGGGATAGTCAGTAAATTTATGTGATAACTCTTTGGAGATTTGAAACTTCAAGGCATCCTTAAACCTCTTGGCTGGAATACCTTTCGTCACCAATATCCACAAAAATTTATAAATATATAACTCTATGGAGATTCGTAAAAAAGGTTCATGGAAGGAAGATTTAAAGAAAATGGAAAGAAAACGAACGAAATAACGCCATTTTTAAGCCGATATTTTCAACTTTAACCAAATAACAGTGCAAAATTCCTGAGAAGACTCCATTAACTCCTGGTCAATTGTGGATGAGTATGTCTTGCTTGTGGGTTGTACCCGAGTGCATCACTTTCTTCTTATTTTTGTCGTGGAAAATTTCAGGGCATCCTAAAATCTCCTAGGTGGAATGTCTCTCATCGTCGACATAAACCTATAATCAGTGTATAGTTATATGTGTTAACTCTATATAGATTGGAAAGGGAAGTACATAGAAGCAAGGTTAAAGGAAAGAAGAAAGAAAGGGTAGGGGATAATTTTAAAGCGCAAGTTATCATCTTTACCAAAATAAGAATGCAACCTCCGCTCCCTTCACTCATATCAATTGCGGACGCATGTGATGTGTCTCCGAGTGATATAAATCATTTTTGCTTTCCTCATTGCCTTCAACCCTATTAAAAGAGATATATTATAGCTTATGATAGTTTACTTCTGATAATAGGTTCGTATTCAAATTTCAATTAAATCGGTTAAGAGCTCAAAAGTTTATTCCCGCAGTAAGGCAAGATCATGTGTAAAGCCTACGATATTAGACTCACACGTTTGCTCGTATCTCTGAAGAGAGAAGACTTAAGGCTCACGATGGGCATACTGACTGAACACTGCCTTCTAGCGTCACATGCTTACAAGTTAGGCCTCGTCAGTAACAGCAACTGTAGGAACTGTGAGCTGAAGGAAGAAAAGGTTGAGAACATACTGTGTTCATGTCCTGCGCTCGCCTGGTCAAGGCCCCCGTTATTAGAGGTGGCAGAGCTTCCAGATCTTGAGGTAGCAATTAAGCTGGGTCCTAGAATACTGCTAGTATTTTCCAAGAGGACGGAGTTTTTGTATAACATATGTCCTGGCACCTAATTTTAGTTTTTCCGTTTGGTCGTCAAACAATTTCTGGTAACACTACGAACACATTCAAAACAAACACATACAAAAGAAAAAACAAAACCTATTTAAAAAAGTGTGAACAAAATGAAAAATAGGCATCAAAAAAAATATTTACCTAATACAAAAAGTTGCTGCAGTTGCAATCTCCAGCTTTTCAAGGCTTCTTATCCTCTTCATGATATCGGCGCTTACATCGCACGTTTCTGCCCATTTTTCGTAACTTTCAACCATATGTCTCGCGAATGTCTCTGGAGTGTATATTTCTCAAATATGCTACGCAGTCTCCGTCATTAGCTACGAGATCTTGGGAATTCAAAAAACTACATGATATACCTTCTCCACTGCTTTACTTTCATAATGCTCGCACGAATTATTATCTTTATGTTTAAAATGGTGAGGATATTCCACAAAGCTTTCATACCGGTTTAAAAACTAACATATAAATCCAATTTCCCGTGCCTTCGTAACACTGAATATTTCAAAACGGTTAAGCATTATTACATCTCATCTGACAATTTCGCATACCAACTTCTCGTGCTTAAGAGCATCTTTTGAAATTTTCGCTGCTTGATCTGTGTATGGTGGACTTACCCATATCCTAATGTTTGCCATTAGTTGGCTCCCAACTTTCATATGACGTATAATGTGGATACGTGAGAAGCGTATGTTTGAGGGGTACATACATGCATGATAATATTTGTATGTATTTTGTGTTTGAATAAACCCAAATAAGTAGTTTCAAATAGTACAATATTAACAATTTTGCATATCACCATATTATTCTCAGGTGTCGATAAACAACGCACACATGTAAATATAAATAGTTTTGGTCATTTGTTAACAGACAGACAAATAGCTAAGCAGCTTCCAAACAACCGGCGTAGTAATCTACCAACCAGCAACATTGGTGGCAGCTGAACTAATTAAATGGTGTGCCATAAATTGCACATTAAATAAAATTTATTGCATTTGCGAAATTATTATAGTATCTACATACATATATATTAACTAACGCACAACACTATTAACGCAAACAACTAAAGTATGCACACAAACACAAATACATATAGTACATATACCTAAACGTCACATACATAGCCTAACATTATATTGAAGTTTATTACTAAAACTAAGCTCATACAAATTATAGATACAAACGGAAGTTCTAACATGACAATGCGCTCAATATAATGTACGTAGTCAATTTTGGTGCCTATGTGCAAATAAGTAAATATTTACTTATATGTATGTATGTGATTTTCTCCATAGGGTATAAGAACAATGAATGAGCAGCTAAATATTAACCCAGTACACATATTTGTTCCATTTCAAATAACACTACAACTTCAATTTTAAAATTGTTTGATATTTTTCTGAAGGATGGTGTTACACAAACTTAAACTTGTCACAAGGTGTCCTTGAGCCAATTGCACAGATTCCAGAACAGTTTTAGCTTTCATTTACAAGGAAAATTGGTCTTTTTAAAATGCGTAATATTTCATACTTTTACTTTAAAACTCCACTATTTCTCCTTCCTTCGTTTTTTATCACTTCCCAAATGCACCAGGTAGTTGTGAGGTGTCCATGCTACACGTTGCTAACGATTTGTTCGGAACTATCGGAGCGAATATTAGCAGATTCGATACATCACTACGCCGCTAGTAAATAAATGTTGTACAACAACAGAAAAGTAAGCTGGGATGGAAAAATGCCACACATACATGTAAACAGTAGCTAAAAGCGCAGAAAATATTACGCACACATCTACACAGTAAAAGCGAGTGCATATATCTTACCTAATCTTAAGACATACATGTATAAAGCCAAGGCCATTATGAGATACAGAAATAGGAAATAAATAAGCAACCATGAGATACAGAAACGGGATTTAAAATAAGCACCTATTCGAGATGGCTGCAAAAAGTCCAAACCCTGGGAGAAATATACGAGCGAGGCAAAGTGATAGTATAAAAGTCACGCAGTCCAAGTGATGGTCAATCAGTTAGGTTTTAACACGCTATTAGTGAAATACACGAATGCATTAAATTATTCTGATGCACTACCATAGTAGTGCTGTTAATAAAGAGAATTTTATAATCGGAGCATTTGCGTTTTTTTTTTAACCCTTCAATGATTCGTACAATTGTAATAATAGAGAATTTTTTAGAGCTCGGAACACTTGCTGTCAAAAGTGAAATTGTTGAATAAATTCCAGAGTTTCATTGCAAAACAAGAACATGACGAAGTTGAGTAAATTGCAGATCCCGGAATTCAAAAAGGAGTTGGAGAACCGAGGATTAAATACGATCAGCAATAAATCCTATTTTCAAGCATGACTACGAGCGAATATAGAGTGGGAAGAAATTCATGTGGTGGAGTATGCCTCTCATCTTTATGAGAATGAGGCAGCAACAAAAATAGAAGAGAAAAACGAAACACCGCAGACAGTGAAAAACACAGACTTGAACATGATATCCTTTGCAATATCTGCACAAGCTTTGACAATGGTATCTCAACAGGAATCGGATGACACACGTATAACATCCAAGATCATAGCACAGTAGACACGTAACTCATATCCAAAATTCAAGTACAAGAGGGCACGTATATCCGAAATGTTTGCACAAATTTCAGCTCATATATCATCGCAAGTCTCTGTACTACTTAAAGAGCAGGAAGAAAGCATTTCATAAAAGCTTAAGGCACTGGATACAAATATTTTACAACTCGAGTACAAAACAGATGGCGAAATAGAAGCATTTAAAAGTCGTAAAGAGAAATTTCAACTAAATCGCCCAGCTGTTTCAGCGAGTAACCCAAAGGTAAAAACACCATCCTTTGAGAGTTTCTGTTCCTAACCAAATCTTTGATTTGAGAAGATTTTAACGGAAAAATTAGTCCACTGATTTAGAATTTTTACAGAATATTCTTAACTTAAGATCATCAGTTCCTCTTCGTTAAAATTTATCATCAATTTTAGGGAATATTTGTTAGCTCAAGAACAACAAACCCAATAATTTGTGTATTTTACTAACACCATTTCTTTCCGCGGTCAGTTTTCGCATTTTTTGTTTGCTGGGTAGTAAATAAGCTATTAGGAATGTTTCTGCGGAACTGGTCTATCGTCTAGCGAATTGTAACAAATTAAACTGGTTTATTAATATTTTTATTTTCTTAAATTTATTTTAGATATAAAAGTTTTTTTCGATATACACATGTAACTGGGTCAAACGACGCGCGCGGTAGGCTCGTTTACTGACCAACCAACCGCATTGTTAGCTATGATGGCATTAAGAGCATATGTATTAGATACGACTAAGCCTTTGGGTTTTATGTTGAGCTGACTGTTTAATTTTATTGTTTTGTTTTTGGAAAAATTTAAATACTTAATATACTCTTGCATACATAGCTTGTAGTTAACCCAGCCAGCTAGAAGCTAATTCGGAACAAGTATAACCCCCAAAGACTTGTTAACTAAGTAGAGTCTTTGTTTATAATTTAGACAATTCTTACGTTATTGGACTTCTCTAAGGCATTCGACACGGTCTGCCACAGAATTCTCCTGCATAAGCTAAAAAAATATTTTGGATTCAGTAGCGATGCTGTGAAGCTGCTTGAGAGCTATTTGACAAACAGGTACCAACGGGTAATATGTGGGGATCGTGGATCCAGGTTATTACCAGTAAAATCTGGGGTTCCACAGGGTTCTATTCTTGGTCCAATTTTATTTAGTTTGTACATTAATGACATAGAAAAATGCTGTCGTAAAGTATCCATTCACCTCTACGCGGATGATGCTCAGATATACCTTTCTGCCCCTCTTGGCTTAATAGAGGATTTAGTTTGCCGATTAAATGAAGATTTAGAAGCTATATTTCAATGGTCTAAAAAGAACAAGCTACACCTTAATGCATCCAAAACACAGGCGATCGCTATTTCACATTTTTCCTACAATCTGAATGGCATTTCTCCGCTAGTTATAAATGGAAGTGTTGTGAAATATGAGAAGAATGTCAAAACTCTTGGATTTATCTTAAATAAGCACCTAACTTGTGTTGATCATGTGAATTCCTCAATTAGTAGGTTATATTATATGTTAAGGCATTTATGGAAAACGGCTTATTTTATTCGAGAAGATATAAAACTTAAACTTGTCAAAAGTCTATTAATACCAATAATATCTTACCATGAATTGATATATGGTTGCCTGGATAAAGCTTCCATGAACAAATATCAACTACTGATTAATAATTGTGCCAGATATATCTATCTTAAACGGAAATATGATCATATTTCGATCTTCTCAAAAACTATTCTTGAATGCAGTTTATCAGCATTCTTTGACCGTCGTTTACTAATATTTATACATAAGATTATCTTTTCTCGTACGCCGGAATGCCTTTTTGTAAAACTTACTTTCGCACAATCATCCCGTACTTGCAATCTAATTGTACCGTATTTTAAGTATTCAGTAACATCGAGAATGTTTTTCGTTAGGGCTGTGCAGTTGTGGAATGCTTTGCCTAATAAAGTAAAATTATAATCAAATCCTAAGTGCTTCAAATTAGCTGTACATCGCACCCTTTGTTCTTGAACATTCTTTTGTATTTTACTTTTTCTTTTTCTTTTTTACTTACCTCCATGGAACATATGCTGTATGGTTTGAATGTTACTTCTATTTTTGTTTCTAGCTTTTAAACTTACTTTGTACTAGTAATAAGAATAATAGCAAATATGGCACTGTAAAAGACTATGTCTTATATGTGTATTTTAAATAAATAAATAAATAAATAAATATTATCCTGAGCAATATTAATTGCGAGATTTTGAATAGAAATGCCACAGTCTTCTGCTAGTTCAAAAAAATAAAAAATACAGGGAAGGTTAATATAAATGCCATATAGCACAATGGATAATAAGTCCCATAGAAAATGCAAAGGGTTATATGGCGCAACCCTTTCAAGGGTAGAAGCCGAAAAAGTTTGGTTTTTGGGAGTTGTTGTTTTTGTTGTTTGTTGAGTATTATCGATGATGAAGATCTTTTCCGGATATATATTCGGTACATTCCGGTAACAAGCACCATTAAGACAAAGGCCCGACCATTTTCGGATCGTTTTGATATGACCAAATTGAACCTTTAAGTCTATCCCGTGCCCCAGTTTTATGAGTAACTTGAGGTCACCAAAGCCTCGGCTGATAAAGAAACAGGATTCGCCACGTGTAGGTGAGTTTTCAATTGGTCTGGAGAAGATGTAAATTGCGTTGGAATCCCCTTGAATTAGTCTAGTATTTTAGTCGCCCCTTACTACAAGAATACCTGCCGCGGGTATATTCGCAGTCCCCTAACCCGCTGCTTTACCAGATCTACTCATCCGCGGAAAATGTGAATCGTCGCTTCATCCTCCCTCTCACAATTTGGGTTGTCTTTGTTCTGGTCATTCAATCCAGTTGTTACTCAGTTACGTATGGTTATCTCTTCCGTGTGCTTTTGTGAGTCCATAGAATGTTGCTATAGTACCCTGTTTGGCTAGGTAGTCTGCATGTTTTTACTTTCATTTCCCTGATGCTCGAAAACCCATCCTATTAAAACATTTTTTGTCACCCAGGTCATTTAAGACTTCTATGCATCCATTCACTAGCTTAGAAGTATGTGTGTAAGACTACAAAGTATGCAAGGCTGCCTAACTGTCTGACATAATGACGATACTCCTCGAAGATTACGTCTTCAGTAGACGTTAGTATCAAACTTCTATTGCATCGATTTCGGCCTGAAAAAAAAGTGTGGCAACATTTCATTAGTATTGGTTTCTTATAGTTCGGCCCATAGATGCCAGCTTCCGATTCTCAATGACGTATTGAATTTTTAGCCCTCAGTGGACCAGACCTCTAAGTAAGGATAATCATATGGATTCCCACTTTCCCAAAGAGTTCAGCCACAGTTAGTACCTCAAAATTCGATGAGATTCTGAGCTTGAGTAATAGCATAACTTTAATAACTGATATATGAGCGCATTATCCACTTTTTATCGACGAGTTTTCACTCTGTTATCGGTGAATTGAGGACGAGTCGTTTTTTGATCGAGTTGCTATAAACTTGATATCAATGACAAAGGTTATTGAGTTTTTATTAAAGACTTATCGGATTGTTAGCGACAAGCTGTGGTGGTTGAGCGCTTCGCTTACAAACAAACCTAGGCTTCTGGGTACAAAAAAAAGTTGTTTCAATTAGAAATTAATTTTTCTAATTGGGGTCGCATCTCGGAAAAGATTTGGCAAGTGTATGTCTGCCATGAAGAACTTCGCAGATGAAAATTCATCTGCTTCGCAGATGACGTACGGAGTCGGTATAAATCATGTCGGTCCCATCCCGATAATTTGTAGAGAAACTAGAAAAACCAGCACGACGCGAATTGAAAGCGCAGTTCGGCCCAAAACTCTTCGATGTTAAGTCACGCCATTGCGATTGCGAGGTCCCAAGTGAGTTATGGCTATGTTTGGCTAAGACTGAAAATAGCTGCCGTCTCAAGTTCAAGTACTTACGCATGTCATCACAGGTCATTGCGCTATTGCACCAATGTTACGACATAGGCACAGATCAACAAGTTCATTCTGCAGAAGCTGTTAGGATGAGGACGAACAGGATTCGATTCGACACTTTTACTTACTTGTTATCGATTAATTATAGCTGTGTTTCCTACTTGGGATCGGTGTTGTAAGTTATCGATGACTAACCAGTTTGTAATTAAAACAAGTAAGGAAGGTTAAGTTCGGGTGTAACCGAACATTACATACTCAGTTGAGAGCTATGGTGACAACATAAGGGACAATAACCATGTAGGAAAATGAACCGAGGGTAATCCTGGAATATGTTTGTATGACATGTGTATCAAATGAAAGGTATTAAAGAGTATTTTATGACGTAGTCGGCCATAGTTCTATAGGTGGACGCCATTTAGGGATATCGCCATAGAGGTGGATCAGGGTTGACTCTAGAATTTGTTTGTACGATATGGGTATCAAATGAAAGGTGTTAATGAGTATTTTAAAAGGGAGTGATCCTTAGTTCCATAGGTGGACGCCGTTGCGAGATATCGCAATAAAGGTGGACCAGGGGTGACTCTAGAATGTGTTTGTACGATATGGGTATCAAATGAAAGGTGCTAATGATTATTTAAAAGGCAGTGGGCCTTAGTTCTATAGGTGGACGACTTTTCGATTTTAACGCCATAAAGGTGGACCAGGGGTGACTTTATAATAAAAAAAAAAAAATAAATGTAAGGCGCGATAACCTCCGAAGAGATCTAAGGCCGAGCTTCTCTTCCAATTTGCGTCGTGCTCCTCTTGATTTTCCCTACAAATTGGCCGGACGGGACCTACATGTTTTATGCCGACTCCGAACGGCATCTGCAAGGCAGATGAGTTTTCACTGAGAGCTTTTCATGGCAGAAATACACCCGGAGCGCTTGCCAAACACTGCCGAGGGGCGACCCCGCTTAGAAAAATTTTCTTCTAATTGAAAAACCTTATTTCTAAAATTTTGATGTTGTTTGCCCGGGAGTTGAACCCAGGGCATACGGTGTGATAGGCGGAGCACGCTACCATCACACCACGGTGGCCGCCTGTGACTTTATAATATGTTTGTACGATATGGGTACCAAATTAAAGGTATTAATGAGTTATCGTAATCGTTTCACAGTTATCGTCATAGGATCTATACACAACCAAATTTCACAAGGATTGGTAAATTTTAGTTCGAATTATGACCTTAAAATTATTCTAGACGAATAAATGAAAAAGGGTGGAGCCACGCCTATTTTGAAATTTTGTTTTATTTTTGTATTTGGTTGCACCATATCATTACTGGAGTTGAATGTTGTCATAATTTATTTATATACTGTAAAGATTTTAAATTTTTTGTTAAAATTTTCCTTTAAAAAAAAAATTTTTTAAAGTGGGCATGTTCGTCGTCCGATTTTGCTAATTTTTATTTAGCGCTCATATAGTAACAGGAGCAACGTGCTTGCCAAATTTCATAATGATATCTTCAACGACTGCGAAATTATAGCTTGCAAAACTTTTAAATTACCTTCTTTTAAAAGTGGGCGGTGCCACGCCCATTGTCCAAAAGTTTACTAATTTTCTATCTTGCGTCATAAGGTCAACACACCTACCACGTTTCATCGCTTTACCCGTCTTTGGTAATGAATTATCGCACTTTTTCCGTTTTTCGAAATTTTCGATATCGAAAAAGTGGGCGTAGTTGTAGTCCGATTTCGTTCATTTTAAACAGCGATCTGAGATGAGTGCCCAGGAACCTACATACCAAATTTCATCAAGATACCTCAAAATTTACTCTAGTTATCGTGATTACAAGCGGACGGACAGACGGGCGGACGGACGGACATGGCTAAATGAATTTCTCTTTTCACCCAGATCATTTTGATATATAGAAGTCTATATCTATCTCGACTAGTTTATGCCGTTACGGATTACCGTTATGGGAACAAAGTTAATATACTCTGTGAGCTCTGCTCAGCTGAGTATAAAAAAACATTGAATTATATAAGCGAGGTCAATTGCAAAAAGCAACAACGAAAAACAGACTTGGGCCATAAACTGCGCGGATTAGTGGTTCATAAATCAAAGTGGCTTCAATTGTGGTAAAGGGCGTACTTCAATGAAAATAACTAACTTACCTGGCTAATGCTAGAGGTTAGCATGTATTATGCATTCTATTAATAAACACAAAATTTTAGTTAGCTTCCGTAGTAGTTTCAGGACAAAGTAGCTATCTACAACAATTTTTTTTATGTTTTGCTGCACGTTAAACATCTAAATATCTTTTTGTTTTAATTTTTTGGCTTCATCCATGAATATTTTTTAATAAACTTTTGATCCTCCTCCACATCCGCTGTAGGAATTTTTTTTTTTTTTTTTTTTTTTTGTTTTTACCTTTGGGTATCATAATTCATTTCGTAAATGTACTGACGTTCACTTAAATATGTTTGTGTATGCAAGTATTTATCTGACATTTAAATGTTTCTATGCATATTTAAAAAGTTGTACGATAAACTGTGGTCAGTTGCTGCCGTTGGGAATTAAACGAAAACTTTAACGGAAATTCTAACAACAACAAAAAAATTTCCTTTGCGGTTAAACCGTGCCAGCGACAGCAACACATAATTACTTAATTTATTTAGTTGTATGTGTGACCGATGATTTATTGTGTTTGTTAAAAATGTATGGCAGCGTAGTTCTCATTTTTCGTCTTTTTAAAAAATTAACGGGGCATGTATTTATTTATTTGTTTTTTATTTTTGTTAAGACTTTTAGAGGTCGCTACCGAAGGCCATTCGTATTTGTATTCCTATTCCTAATCCTATTCCTATTCGTATTCCTATTTCTATTTCTATTCATATTCTTATTCCTATTCCTATTCATATTGCCATTCCTATTCCTATTCCTATTCCTGTTCCTATCCTATTCCTATTCCTTTTCCTAATCCTATTACTATTCCTATTGCTATTCCTATTCTTATTCCTATTCCTAGTCATATTCCTATTCCTAGTCCTATTCTTATTCTTATTCCTATTCCTATTCCTGTTCCAATTCCCATTGCTATTCCTATTCATATTCCTATTCCTATTTCTCTTACTATTCCTATTCCTGTTCTTAATCCTATAGCTATTCCTATCCATATTCCTTTTCCAATGCCTATTCCTATTCCTATTCTTATTTCCATTCCTATTCATATTCCTATTCCTATTCCTATTCCTATTCCTATTCCTATTCCTGTTCCTATTCCAATTGCTATTCCTATTCATAAACCTATTCCTATTCCTTTTCCAATGCCTATTCCTATTCCTATTCCAATTCATATTCCTATTCTTATTCCCATTCCTATTCCTATTCTTGTTCCAATTCCTATTGCTATTCCTATTCATATTCCTATTCCTGTTCTTAATCCTATAGCTATTCCTATCCATATTCCTTTTCCAATGCCTATTCCTATTCCTATTCTTATTTCCATTCCTATTCATATTCCTATTCCTATTCCTATTCCTATTCCTATTCCTATTCCTATTCCTATTCCTATTCCTATTCCTATTCCTATTCCTGTTCCTATTCCTATTGCTATTCCTATTCATAAACCTATTCCTATTCCTTTTCCAATGCCTATTCCTATTCCTTTTCCAATGCCTATTCCTATTCCTATTCTTATTCCCATTCCTATTCCTATTCCTGTTCCTATTCCTATTGCTGTTCCCATATCTCTTCCTATTGTGCCTATAAAGCTAAGACGTTTTCTTGTTCTTTAATTTGTGCCTTTGCCTTTACTCATTCCACCAAACTGACAGCGAAAAATATTTTACAACTTTTCAGTTATAGCAAATGTATTTTATTATACCAACCACAAAGGCGACACGCAAATGACATAATAACAAATATTAAAAAATTGGCTATGCAAGCACATTTTCACATGAAAATAAACCACAATTGTTTACGCGTAAATGTGCTAAAACACCTGCAGCCACCACAAAATCTTAAATTGTTACATCGATCGTTGTGTTTATATATATGTTTGTATTTACCAAGTATATGTGTGTCCTTGAATGTAAATAAAATTCCATTGCACAAGTAATATTGCCAAGAATGAAAAGAAATTCCATATTGAAAATTTTGCTTGCAATAAAATTCTTTTCTTTACGCAAATTCGGCTCTTATTAGTTTTTTAGGATTTACTTCGGATTACCCTTTCACTTTTTTATTTAAATTATGATATGAAATATATTTTCTCATTTTTATTGAAACTTTCATATAATGCTTTATATGCTGTCCATAGAAATTGCCTTGACGCGTAAAACGCCAAATTTGTTTGACTTCTAAATACGAAAGCGAAATAAATTTGGCGCCCAACGTTGGTCACACCAATGTTGATGGAATAAATAAGTGCTTATATCAATAAGTTAGTAGATAAAAATTAATAATCAAAACAACTAATATGAGTCAAATCAGCTTTTTTTAATATTTGAGGGGAACTTTCAGATTAGCTGAACGATCAGTATGGTATACAAATTTTAAGATCCCCAGACAGTACTCGAAAAAAGAATTTTGGAAGGGTAATAAACTTTGTGTTCAAGTCTCAGTACGCTGAAAAGCCTATAACAACTCCATCTTAGAAATAAGTTTTCATCTATAGCAACTCAATACGCAAGTATTTCTATTGTTATATATTTTTACACGTACTTGCCTGCAGCTATAAAAAGCGTAAAAAATTATCGATTTAAAGCCATAAGAAAGTCAAAGTTTCCACACCAAAAATATGTAGCAATGTAAAGGCGACAGTTACCCCAGCAGCTTAAAGTACAAATCGAATTCCTGAAAAGGAACAAAGTTTAACACATATACACAAACACACGTGTACACTCTTACACATTCAGAAAATTGTCAAGGTTCTTCGTTATAACATCAATTTTTCTGTGCTTCTTTATCGTATATTGTCCTGGCTTTGCAATGTGTTTTCCATTGTTGTTTCTTTTGTTTAGAGTTCTATTTATACCCAGCAGTGCTATATTTCTACGTGAATGTTTAAGTTTGGATATAAAAAAAAAAAAATTGAGGAAATGTACACACCTGCATTTAGTGATGGTTGTTAGGACAGGTTTCTGACGATTTTATTAGCAGCTCATACAGTATTTAATTATGAACTGTCCTAGAATGCATACTACTTTACTTCATGGTCATAAAAATTCAGAGAGAACCGAAAAGGCCGATGCGTTGGCAAAGGAGGGTTTAGAACTCGAGACACGAGTTGCATATGACCCTTTTCGTGGACAGAAGCATATAGCTGCAAAATTTTTAAGATAATTTGGAGTTCCCACGTGGTTAGACTTACAAAGTTGCCCATATCTCAAAAGAGAGAAGACTTAAAGGTTGCGATGTGCATGCTTAATAGACACTACCTTCACATGTCTTAAAGTAAGGGTTTGTCAGTAACAGTATATGTAGGAAGCGCGAGCTGCAAAAAGAAACGTTTGAGCACGTTATGTGTTCGTTTCCTACGCTAAGGATGCATCTACTAGAGGCGGTAGTGTTTACAGATCTCTAGACATCTATTAAGCTAGGTCCTTGAAAACTTCTGGTATTTGCTAAAAGGATGGATTTAAGAACGCTTAATTGATTAGGGATTTCCGTTGATAAAAAAAAAAATCTGGTAACACTTTGGACACCTTTAGACTATTCGAGGCCTTAATTGACATTCCCGTTTAACCTAGTTCAAAAAACAAAAAAACTCCGAAGTATTGGCGAATACAGGGGTTGCAATAGTTTACCAAAATCTAGAAAAACACTACAAATAGCTGGTTGTATTGGCTTTCTCCATATGGTTAATTATCAAGATGCTAAAGTCGATGGGGTGCCGATAAGAGAAGCAGTAATTGTGGCAGTTTTGTAGCCAAATACATTTTGGCATAACAAAGGATAAGTTATAGGCCTTTCGAAACTCGCATAGATTTTTGACATCTTATAGATTTTCCTTCATATAAAATCTGAAACACCCTCCAAAATAAGACCTTCCAAAAACATTGCGTGTTTTTTAAAATCTTGTACTACGTCTATGATACTGCACACCCAAAAAATCTAAAAAAATGCAAAGTTTTCGAAAAATTTTCTTACAATTTTTTCGAATTTTCGAATTTTTGCGAACACGTTTGCGAGAACGGTTTGCATGGTTTTATCTCCAAATTTAATACAATATTTTGCTCAAAATATAGAAATTAAAAAATGAAAATTTAGTTGACGAAAATTTAATAAAACATCCACTGCAATTTTTCTGTTCGCTGCTGTGCATACACGCAAACATATGTACATATACATATACACACATTCATACTCATACTATTTGCTGCATTTTTCTATTGACTACGGTTACAACAATATTTCTATTATTTTTGTTTTCGTATGTAGGGACTTGCTGTAGAACCAAAATTCTCTAAACAATTTAGTACATTTTTAGCCAAAAACGTTTTTCTCGGTTTTAATTTTATTCTTTTTGCACTAAGTTAAGTATTTTTTGTTATGTAATAAAAATATGAATGTATTCTTGTTTGCGTACAAATATGTATGCTGTTAATTTTAACATCCTAACAATAATAAATTTGTGTGAACATTTTAATATTCATGAGATAACAAAATATTATTATGGTCTTGCATACTTTATGGCGCACTGGGGAGTTTGTCCAATGCCAAAGCTGTCCCTGTTATAATATGACATTTTATTACAATTTTAGACATGGATCAGTGAAATGTGCCACCAGTATTAATCAGCAGATTCTGTTAAGTCAAGATTGTGGAAAATATCAAGTGCTGCTATGTTATAAACTTGGGTTATGACACTGATAAGATTAGATTTGGCGGTAGCTGTCTCATCAGCTGGATCAGGTCACATACCGAACATATATTGACCGATAAACGTACGTCATGTCCTTACAAAGACTGATCAGCTGGGCACGCATAACATCACTGAAATCCACATATCTTCTCCCATAATCTTACTGATGAGTCTTTACAACTCCTGGTAGCTTATGTTGGCAGTATACGCAACCAACACACCAGTCAGACCTCGAAATCTGCTACAACGTGGTAACAAGGGACTGTTTTAGCGCAAGGCAGAGCTTTATAGCTTCGCAGCTTCCCCAACCAAATTTTCAACTTTACCTATTATTCATGCTACCCTTCATGCTAAAAGTATATAAAAATTTTTAGTAAGCAAAGCTCTGGCAACAAAAGGTTAAATATGATCATATTAAATTGTTCCCCAGGTGGTGGTTGTAGTACCTTAATGGGGCTTGTTACCAGAATGGCCGGAATATATTACGGGTTGAGAACCACCAACACCGAGAACATTTTCCAAAGCTGTGGGGGAATCCACATCGGTACAAGCAGAAGAAAAAAGAGATCATATCAGCCCAATTCTTACTTTGTTGATCTGAGAATCTTCTGAAGAACCTAAAGAAAAAGTATCGCTTTAATTGCCGCGTATTTCCTAAAGAAAAAGAGTGGTTCCCTTCAGCCAGCATTCTGATAATTTTATTGCCTGACAACTCTTAAACCCGCTTGCTTGTGCCAGTATATGTTCAACTCCTCTATAGATGCAGGCAACTTACCGGAATGCTTAATTCAGCAGCAGTATTCAGTACCAAATATGATGACATAAGAGAGTAGTTTTTTGCGTTCATATGTAAATAAGCTCAACAGACCCCTACCTCGCAAAAGAATCAGAAAATCAGAACCTGTATTACCATTGTTGGAACCGAACCTGGCCAGAATGTTGGAGTTCAAATGATTTTCAAACCCTCATCTCCGAGTTCTACTAAATATCTTAGTGTGGATCCTTCGATATCTACCAAACTCATAAAAACACCATAGGAGAGAGGCTCCCATTGCGTACAAAGAAGATTTGATGATGAGCTGTACGAGCTTTATGCACACATCAACATAGTCCAGCTAATTAAAACGCAGTGGCAACGCTGGCGAGGACATGTTTTGGGAATGAAAGATAATGCTCAGGCTTGAAAGTATTTTAATCAAAACCTGACCCTGGAAGCAGAGGAGGAGGGCAACCTCCACTTTGTTGCAAGGACCAGGTGAGGCATGTTTTATATTCCCTTGGAGTGACCAATTGTCCAATTAAGTAATCAAGTAAGTATATTAGTTTTAGGTTAAACCAAATTTTTTTTTAACTTGGTTAAACTTAATCGTGCTATTATTTAAGAGGTTTTGCTATTACCAAAAAATTTTACCAACTTTATTTATAAAGTTCATGGAAGAGATACTGGCACAAGTTTCCATACCACAGCTTAGCTATTAGAACTAAAACTTTTCCCTAAATATATTATGTACTTAAACCCTACATCAAAAATAAATTGGAAGTTATTTTACAGAAAAAAAAACAAAAAATGAGATATTCCTCGTGATATAATAAACCTTCGTTAAACAACTGAACATTTCGTGTAAATAAATGTGACATCTCGTTTGCTCATCATTAGCATCACTGTCAACAACATTGCCGTTACACCTGTCATTGTTACTCTAACTCACTTTTTTAATTTGAAAAATGTGTTTCTTTTTTTCATGCTGCAACTATTCCTTTGCAAATAATTTGATATCATGAAAAATGACACAGTCATAAATATCTTTCATTTTACTTTATTTCTTTTATTTAGATTTACTACATTTTCTTTTCATCATATTTGGTGAAGCTGAGCTTTTCGTATGTATGTATGTGTAAAACTTTTTCGAATTTTTTGTTTTGTGGTAAGAAGAAATAAAATTGTAAAAGAAATTTCCACGTTTTTAGAAATTTCTTTTTGGGTGTTAAACATTTATTTATTCCAAACTTTTAACCATTATTTGACAGCTCTGGTATAAACATAAATCCAAACATTTTTTTATTTAATATTTCAACTCTCTGTGAGAATTTGAAGTTGGCTTTTTTACTTCATGAATTCATCAGAAAACACCTCACATAATTCACCCACACGTGCACAAACGCTCCGGAGCAATCTTGTAATTGCAGAGATGACTAACTTTTTTCAGCGTAGCTTTTTTAATATCCAGCTAATGTGATTATAGCTGATCTTATCTCATTTTGTTTTGATTTGCATTTATTGTGTCTGCGGTAAATATTTTCTTTTTTGTTTAAGAGATATTCGCTTCCGGCACAGTTTAGGTCTAAATATAAATAAATAAGAAACAATTGGGCAATTTAGCTACGAAGAGATTTAGGTCTAACTTTCCTTCCAATTTTCTTCGTGCTTCTTTTAAAATTTTTCTATAAATTCGCGGGACATATTCTATATATTTTATGCCCACTCCGAGCGACAGCTGAAAGGCAGAGGAGTTTTCACAATTTTTGCTTGTGCGAAAAGTGTTTACAATTGAAACCAAATTCTCCGAGATCATTTTCGCGAAAAAAGGTTTAATTTCAAATTTAAACCAGATTCAGTTTGTTCATATTGTGACGAATATTAGCAACACTAAGGGATACTATCATCTCTAAGCTGATACTAAGCAGTGACTCGTATGCACATAACCAAATCAATCATTATGTATACACATATGTACGTACAATAAGCGGAGAGATATGCACAAACACATGCATATATCTTATTTGAGATGTTCACAAAAGCAGGCAAGCATTTGTTCTAGTATCACTCACATATACACCCGCATATGAGAAGCTATAAACGTAGTTATAGCTGGTAACTAACTAGTAAATTCTAGAAAAAGAAACGCCTAGAAATATGCAAACGAGGAAACCAAACAGTATAAAAGCAGCACCAGCTGAAGCACGACCAATCAGTTTGATTTAAGCAAGCTATCTGTTGAGAAGTAGAAGTGTTATTGGAAAGTAGTCTAATAAAGACCATTTTGCTTTATTGAATATTGGAAATAATTTATTCAACAGTTTAGTGATTCGAGCGTTAGCAGAAGACTGCAAATAAAACGGAGTTGCTGTAAATTCGTTACAATATATATGGAATCATGAAACGACCCTATTTTGCGAAAACAAGTTTTCGAGAAAAACACGTTTAAAGTTTTTGTTTAGCTTGACTCTGTGTAGCGGCCGGGCGTTATGAACGAATTTTGTAATAAAAATTTCAGTAACTTCTCGATAAGCTACAGACTTGAGACTTGGAATATAGTTCCGAACCCGAGGACAATGCAATAATAAGAAAAAAAATCTCCGATAAGTGGCGCATGAATCGAAATATTTCAAAAAATCGTATTTGTGGTCGGATTTGGCCTTAAATGTGATTTGTGAAAAAACTGTGGAAGATAAAAAACTGCGGTTTATTCCATTTGAAAGAGCGAAAAATTTCCTATAAGAATCAATCAAAAAGTGAACAACGGTATTTTTGCACAATAGGGTCGATTCATGATTCCAGATCACATTTAGTAAAAAAACTAAGGGAGCCATGACGGGACGCCTTGCCGATGTGAAACATCGACATTATTTTCTAATAGGAACTAAATATGGCCCTAAATAACCCTGGGAGTGTCAGCAGGGAGTCCTCGATATCATCTCAAAATGACCACGAAATTAACACAGGAAAACCCAAAGAGAGATTCAAATGGCCCCCGGACAGAGTTCCTAAAATAATACTGGAATGACCCCAAATGACCACGGGAAAACCCTTGGAGTGTCTTCAAAATTATCTCAAGCAAATCCCAAATGACTCTGCGAAGAACCCGATGTAATCGCGAATTTACGCCGAAAAAATTTTGAGGAGTCCAAAAATCATACAGAAATTAACCACAAATGTCCCCGGAAGAACAACGAGAGAGTCGCAAAAGCCATCACGGAATGACACCCAAGAGAGTCCATAAATCGTCCCGCAAGCTTCTCCAAATAACCCCAGTAGGATCCCGAAGAAGCCCCCGAAATCATACTGAGGTGCCCCGTTGGGGTCCAAAAATCATCCCAAAATTACCCCCAAAGTACTCCGGAAAGATTCAACGGGTATTCATAAAATCATCCCTAACTTATCCCCACACTACTACGGGAGGACCCCGAGTAAGTCACCAAAATCATTCCGAAATGATCACTAAATGACACTGGGTGAACCCCTGGGGGTAGATTCACTAAACGTGAGTTTGAAAATGTACATATTTTCCTTATATAATTTGTATTAATTAATACAGCGCCTCAATAGTCCACACTGGAGAGTGACCAACAAATAATCTCATATCGAAACACATTTCCGATCATATGACTAAATTATATATCATGCTTTGCGAACAAGGCAGTAATGCATTCCTCTCCGTCAAAAAAAAAATATCGAAAAAGTTCGAAAATTACGGAAAATTTTTTCGAATACGCAGTTTTGTAGGCCAAGCGTTTTCAGTACAACAAATTGCAAGGTATAGGTCTCTCAAAATTGCCATTTATTTTTGGAAAGTGATGTTTTTGTTGTTTTTGAAGGGTGTTGTCATATGAAAAAAAAATATAAATTATTTAATAATTTGGGAAAAATTTAAACAACGTGACATCAGGACGGACAAGGCGACAGCTGTTTCGATTATACCTTGTAAATCTCTTCAAAGCCTTTTCTCCCGGGAGTGGGAGTCAAACCCGCACTCCTACGATAGTTGAAATGGTTATAAACGCATTAAGCTACGTCATGCCTTAGTTGTTGTAAAGTTTTTCCCAATTGCCTTCTTCGCATATATTATCTTCCACACATTACATAATTCGTATGTAGTTATGTGTTGAAGTTATACCTGTTTGTAAAGCGGTTTTCAGAGAAACTTGGGATT
Source organism: Eurosta solidaginis (assembly GCF_040869045.1). Classification (NCBI taxonomy): domain Eukaryota; kingdom Metazoa; phylum Arthropoda; class Insecta; order Diptera; family Tephritidae; genus Eurosta; species Eurosta solidaginis. Next base: position 29,963,435 of record NC_090319.1, read on the forward strand.
TGTTGTTGTTTTTGTTCTATTTATAGAACTACAACGAAATAACCAAATGTTGTCTACTTATATGAGTTAACCGGGGATTGCCCGTATTGCTTTAAATGTATGAAAATATTTATTTCAAGCAATTTTTAATTTTATAAGCCTTTTCTCCCGGGAGTGGGAGTCAAACCCGCACTCCTACGATAGTTGAAATGGGTATAAACGCATTCAGCTACGTCATGTCTTAGTTATAAAACTGCAAACTTAAAAAAATTCAGAGAGCTCCGAATTAAGAATTCGAAATTTCCGTAAAATTTTTACGAATTTTCGATTTTTTTCGAAATCGTTCTTTAGGTAATTTTACATTGTTTTAGTTAAAATTTTATAAAAGGTTTTTTCTTACAATATTGAAATTGAAGAATTAAGTTGACGAAGTTGAAAAAAAAATGGCACTCCGATTTCCGTTTTCACTTTACATATATATAACAGTAATCGTTGATACGCCCATTATATTGTCTTGTATGTATAAAATATATCTACAAATGTGTTCGAAATAATTGCAGTGGCCTATTCAAATTTAAGTCATATGTGTTTTTAAACTTAAATAGAACTTGTTATTTAAAGTTGTCCACATGTATATGTTCTGGATATACCAAAATAATACCACTCTGCATTTAAAGAAGTTTATGCTACAGTTGTCACATTCATGAAAACCCGTTAAAGCCCCGTCACAGAAGCAGTTTTTCATACTTTTTAACTCAATCTTATGCATTATGAGTACATTTCACGCATTTTTATGGAGAACGGTAGATCGAGCGACACTGGCGCCATCTGATATGCAAAAGTAGCCAACTCTCAAATTTTGTTGCAAGCAAAGCATAAGAAGAAGATTTTGACATTTGTTTTGGGTAAGTGTGCTGGCACACCTTGCAAGTGAAATAATTTGTCCCACTCGTCGGTAACTTTTCTAACATTTTTCGAAATTAAAAGCTGCAATATAACAAATGAATACGACACAAAATATGTCAGCTTGGTTGCATAGGGAGAATGTTTTAAACAGTGCTTCGCGGAATTTTGTATGTGAATGGGCAAGGAGAAATAAACTACAATTGCCAAGTCTGAAGGAAAAATTAAATAAATGTAAGACGCGACAACGTCTGAAGAGATTTAAGACCGAGCTTCTCTTCCAATTTGCGTCGTGCTCCTCTTATTATTACTACAAATTGGCTGGATGGGACCTACTTGTTTTATGCCGACTTCGAACGGCATCTGCAAGGCAGACGAGTTTTCACTAAAAACACTGCCGAGGGGCGAACCCGATTCGAAAAATGTTCTTCTAATTGAAAAATCTTGTTTCTAAAATTTTTGATGTAGCTTTACCCGGGGGCGTGAACTCAGGATCTTCGGTGTGGTTGGCGGATCATTCTACCATCACACCACGGCGGCCGCCAAGTCTGAAGTTCCTTCATATTTATAAACGCAACATCTTGGTTGATTGTGGCGGTGTTACTGGAATGCATAAACTTGTGTTAAACGCATCTATATGAAATATTTCATTGTGATAGATACGCCCATTATATTATCTTGTGTGTGTGCATAAAATATATTTACAAATGTGCTCGAAATAATAGCAGTGGCCTATGCAAAATTTAGTCCTATGTTTTTTTTAACTTAAACATAACTTGTTATTTAAAGTTGTCTACACCAGAAAATAACTCTTCTTTGTATTTAATAAGTTTATGATACATTTGCTACATTCATGAAGTCCCGTTACCTTTCGTGCTACGCAGTTTTTTTTTTTTTTTGTTTTAAGCTAACTGTGATTAAAAATAGATAGTAGTTTTTCCTTTTGAAGTGATTGGGATGAAGCGTGAACATTTTACTTGTCTTCAAGTGGTTCGAAGGGTAGTTATATAAATTCACAATTTTTGAGACAATAATTCTTCGAAATGGGACGTGCTAAACACTGTTCAAAAGAAAAGCGAGAACTCATCCAAAACTTATTTACAGTTAACGAAACTTAGAAACTTTTCAAGGATTTGGTCGAATGTTGTGCCAAAGTGATGGCGAATTCCAAAAAAAGGACACCAAATCTCGAAACAAGAGGACGAAGGAAGCTCCCTCGATGGCAGAGTTGAGAAAAGTTGTGGCTTTAGCTCAAAATAGGTCTTTCTACACCAAAAAAGAAAAAAATAAATAAGGATGAGTTAAGGGTTGGCTCTACTTCAACCCGGCATGAGCAAGCAAGAATTAAATTTTCCGAAGAGCATTTGCACTGGCCAGCTGGTAATGGCGCAACATTTTATGCTCCGTCGAAACCAATATAAAAAAAAATTAATTTTAAATTAATTTGCTTGCAAAAAATGCGTACATTCATTGAAGATCAAATGTGCAATCACCGCTTTGCAATAGCAAACAACTATAGCAGTTAGTTGTAGTTGCTCCTACTCAAAAAAATCGTGTTATGTGGTTCGAGGCGGTGTCGAGAGTATACACGAAGACCAGAAAATTCCTTTTTTTATACCAGATATGTGCGTTGTACGATAAAACATGGAGGTGACAAAATCAATGTGTGTGATTGCTTCTCTAAGTATGGTACAGTTGCGCCATAAAAGAGAATATGGATGCTTAATTGTACATAGAAATAATGGAGCCGATTATGCTACCACACACAAAATGGAAGATGTCGCTGCAATGGTTTTATAAACAAGACAACGATCCTAAGAATATCAGCAAGTTGGCAAAAAATTTGTTTGCTCCAAATGGAGTAGTGGTTTTGGACTGAGTGGCTTAGTCCACTCACCTTAATCCCATTGAGATTTTTTGGGCAGAGGTCAAGGAAGCAGTAGGGAAAGAGAACCCTTCAAATACGAAACAACTATGCAGTGTTGTGACTAAGATGTGGAAAGGCATTCCTCTCCAGATATGCAAGCGTTTGGTGGATTTTATGCCGAGGAGATGCACAGCTCTACTATCCAGCAATGGTCAACCAACAAAGTTTTTCAAAATTAAGTAATTTATTTTGACATTATATTGAATTAATTTTCTAACATTGTAAATAATCAATAGCAGCTTTAGACTCACAATTTGATGTGTTTTTATTTTTAGAAAGAAAACATTAATTTTATTTACACACTTAACCATACTCCACGTAAGCTTGAAAATGAGCAAATTAAATAAAATAAAGAATAGAACTGAAAAGGACCTACACTTCTTTTTTTCTTTTGAATTCCTACTAACACGCCACTGCTATTATTTCGAACAGAGTTGTATATGCATTTACTCATTTATCTTCTTCCATCATTCATATTTCCTTTTTTATAATCAAGCTCGCTTTCTTGTTATAGCCCTGTGGTTGCCTTTCATTGAATTTTCCACATGAATAACTTTTGAATTATACGCTGCCCACTAAGAACGATGCGAGGCAAGAGACTAAATAAATAATAAAATGTAAATTTTGTAAAAAAAAAATGCATTTGATTGAGTGATTTTACTGAATGAGTCTTTTATATTACGAGTATGATTATTATTATTATTTTTATTATCATTTAAAATTTTTTTTTATCTTATACAAGGCGAAGTTCTTCATTATAGCAATTCTAGTAGACTATTTAAATGATTTCGTTTGTTTGTTGTTATTCTTTTCTTACTACATTTTGTTATGGGTGTAAATTCTTTTGACATATTTGTAAAATGTATGCACAGTTTACACATAAACAAATGAGCCAAGATCTAGCATTCCGGAATTATTTTATTTGTAATTGAAATCGAAAAAAAAGTTTGAAGGCGTAGCGCTTTTGAAGTTTTTCGATTTACTACATTTCTCTCATATATCGCTACCAGTGTTCGGAGTATTTGAAACTATTACCTGAGTAAACGACTACGCCGGAGTAAAAATTTAATTTTCGGAGTATATTTTTTCTTCCTTTTTGAAAGCGGGCGAACAACTAACATCAAATTGATTTGATCGCTTGGCAATCCCTTCGATTGTGTTTTTGCCATTAAATGTTTCTCAGCCTTATTAGATGCACGGCCTAAAATGTGTAGGATGACTAATTATTGCTCCCATAAGCACAAAAAAGGAGATCTTGCAGTAAATGTGGACAAGACGAAGTACTTGCTGTCATCGTGGCCTTTGTAGCCACGTCACTGTTGACGGATATATATTCGAGACTGTGAAGAATTTCGTCTATTTGGGAAGCAGCATTAAAAGCAAAAAAATGTCGGCCTAGAAATCAAACGGAGAATAACTTTTGCTGACAAATGCTTCTTTAAGCAATTGAAAATTAAGTTCTCTCTCGACTAAAAAAATTCTCGCTCTACAAATCACTCATTGTACCTGTCGAGAGAAAAGTTCTCTGGAAGATTTATAGTCCTATCCGTGATGTCGACGGTGAGTATCGAAGGAGGTATAATGATGAGCTTTTCGCAGATATGACGATAGTGCAGCGCATAAAAACTGAAAGCTTCGCTAGCTAGGTCAAGTTATGCGGATGAACGAATACGCTCCTGTCGTTTGTAAACAGAGCAAAGAGAATACCTTCACTGAGTTGGGAGAGACAGTTGGAGGAAGCATTGACCTCGCTTGGTGCTCTTAATAGGCGACTTTTATCGCAAAACAGGGTTAGCTGACCTCAATGACTCGACATACTTAATTTTTATATAGAACTTCAAAAGTGCTGTATGTTGAATTTTTGGCGGGATTTACAGATCGCGTCTGAACTCATTTTTTGCTTACATTTTACTTCTTCTATTCTCGTTCCGTACGAAAAAAGTACAAAATCTGTGAGTAAAATGTAAACAAACATGCCTTAAGACACGAACAATGAATTCGCGTCATTTAATCTAATTGTCACTTGTGAACAATCAGCTTTTCATACGTATTCAATGAAAACTTCAACTGAAAGATATTATGTAGTAATACTATTTAGTTTTCAACTCGACCCACATAAACCTTTGAGATAAAAAATGTAGTAGGAGGTAAGAGTGGAGCAAAAAACTTCGATTGGAATAAAGTCTGAACACTACGTAACCAATGAAACATGTTGTGAAAAGCGTGACGTCACACCGAGAGAATTTATTTCCCAGCCAACTATGATTTTTTGCTCTCTCATTTTTTAATGCGGGATCTGTTTATTGGTTCATGTAGTTTACATATCTCAAAATTTTAATTTAGACTTTGTTTTAAATTTTTATATAAAGAAAACAATTCAGTTGAGTTCAAAATTTACATTTCAATGAAAAATATTTCCAATTATTATATTTTATTTCCAAAAATTTCAAGCTTCATTGAAATTTTAATTGAAATAAACTTGCTAGAATGCCCTGAAGTATGCAATGAATTGCTGTATGGTTATTTTAGGAGAAAATCACGAAGAAAAAGAGCTAAGTAAAAGTTTTTAATGTATATGGTTAAGGTGCCTCCACCTTTTTCCTTTCGCTTTATAGGAAGTTAAAGACACGTAGCTGACCAAGAAGGGTACTTCTGTAGGGATACCAGTAATACATCTTCCAAATTAATAGGAAATCGGATGATGTGTTGCAATATTTTTTGCGCTTTCGAAAGAGGAGTTCTACGAACAAGCCGTCGGCGGACCTGCAAAACCGTAATAAATTTCACAATATTAATGTTTACGAACTTTTCGAAAGCTTTTGATAAAGTTAGTCACTCGCTGTTATTATCCAAACTAGCCAGTTTGGGGATTTTACTCAATTTTTTCATCTAGAAGCTACGTAGTAAAAGTTGACAATACTTCCTCATGTTCTTTTATTGCCTTCTGTGGTGTTCCCCAGGGTAGAATTTTTGGACCCGGTGCTCTTTATTATTTTTATAAATGACATATCAAGCTGCTTTCGACACTCAAGATTTCTGTTATATGCTGATGACCTGAAAATATTCACGGCTGTCACCAGTCACCTTGAATCTGTTAAGTTACAAGAGGATCTTAATAAAGTTGCAGCTTGGTGTAATAGTAACCGATTACATTTGAACAAAAAAAAAATGTTTTCATATTTCGTTCTCAAAGTCTCGTTCTCCCATTCCCACCTCATATTGTATCGACTTTGCTGCCTTAGAGAAATTTCGGATCTGCGTGTTGTGTTTGACTCCAACTTCTTATTTCTTGGTCATATAAATTACATAGTAGCCAAATCCTACTCATTTCTTGCATTTATTCGCCGCTTTGGCTCAGATTTTAAGTACCCTTATACACTGAAATTATTGCATACGAGTTTGGTACGTTGAGAGTTAGAATATGCTGTCTTTATCTGGAGACCTTATTATGATTGTCATATCAATAGGATTGAGCGAATTCAAAAATTCTCTATTCGATTCGCTCTTCGGTCGATTGGGTGCAGCGATCCGATACCTTCGTACACTGCTAGATGCCAGCTAATTAACTTAAAATTGTTATACTCCAGAATAATCATTCTGTCACTTTCTTTTGTTTATGACATAATTCGTGAAACTACTGATTCTTCTGCCTTGCTAGAATGCATTTTATTTCATATCCCAGCCCGAAGCTTGAGGAGTAATGACATTTTTTTTATTGATCGAGTTAGAACAATGTATAACTTTAGTTCTGCTATTCTAAAAGCATTAAGAGAATTTAATTCGTACTCAAGTGCACATGATGTTGATTTCTCTCTACCAAAAACTAAATTTAAATTCTTATTAAATAGGATCGTTGATTAATTTGTAATTTAATGTTTTTATTCTACTTAATCTGTATGAAAATGCATATTTTCAAGATGTCTTAAAATAAAAAAATATTGTTACGAATATTAGCAAAACTGAGGACTGCTGCCATCTCCAGGCCGATGCTAAGCAGTGACGTGAATTCACATCAATAATTCAATCATTATGTATCTACATAAACGAATCAATAATATCGTCTACACATATGTACACATTCCGACGAGCAACATTTACATACAAGGCAGCGAGAGATGAGATGTCACACACCGATGAATTTACTTATACGCTTATGTGTGTGCGGGAGACTGTAAACTACAAACACATGCATATATCTTATCTGAGTTGTCACAAGAGAGAGCAATAATTTGTGCACGTAGTTGTGGCTGGCGATTTTGTAGCCGAAACAACTAGTAACTTCTGGAAATCGAAGAGCCTAGAAGTATGCAGCGTAAACTATAAAAGCGGTGCAGGCAAGTAAGAAGTAATTCAGTTTGATTTGAATTGTCAAGCAGTTACGAGTAAGACGATATCTAGCGAGAAATAGCACTATTATTTTGAAAGTCAGTTTCCTTTAAGCTATCAGTTTGGTTATTAAGCTATTCGTTGCACAGTTTGAGTGTTATTGTGAAGTATTTTAATAAAGGCCATTTTTCCATTATTCAATATTGGAGTTATTTATTCAACAGTTTAGCGATACGATCCTAGCAAAAGGGCAAATAAGAGGATTTGCAGGAAATTCGTTACAATTGGTGTCAGAAGAGGAATTGTTGAATAAATTCCAGAGGACAGCAGGGACATGGCGAAGTTTAGTGAATTGAAGATCCAGCAACTAAAGAAGGAGTTGGAGAGCCCTGGATTGAATACAAGCGGCGTTAAACTTGAACTTCAGGCACGGCTACGAGAGGCAATGGAAGCAGAAGGAATTGATGTGGAAGAGTATGTCTTTCATCTTGATAGCGAGGAGACAACAAAAATTGAAGAGAAAAACGAAACATCGCAGACGGTTACCAGCACAGACTTGAACATGATTTTAGCTGCAATATCTGCTCAAACATCGACAGTGTCATCTCAACTGGAAGAGCAGAAGACATATATGGCATCACAACTAGAATCGCAAAAGACAGATATAACATCCAAGTTTGAAGCACAAGAAACGCGTATGGCAGAAATGTCGACACAGATTACATCAAAGATGGAGACACAACTGAAAGAACAAGAGGCACGCATAACAGTACAACTCGAAGCGCAAGAGGCGCGTATATCATCAAAACTCGAAGCACGTATGGACGAGAAAATAACGCAGTTTGAGGAAAAAATCGAAGCCGAGGTGGATGCTTTGAGAGGTCGTATACAAGAGTTGCAATTAAACCGCCCAGCTGTTTCAGCAAGCAATACAAAGGTAAAAACACCATCCTTTGACGGTTCTGTTCCTTTCCAGGTCTTTAAGCTACAGTTTGAGAAGACCGCAGCAGTGAACAACTGGAATGCGGAAGATAAAGCTACTGCACTGTTCGTGGCATTGAAGGGGCCAGCAGCGGAAATTCTACAGACGATTCCCGAAGGAGAGCGGAACAATTATGAAGCATTGATGGCTGCTGTAGAACGACGTTATGGAAGCGAACATAGAAAACAGATATTCCAAATTGAGTTGCAAAACCGCTACCAAAAAGCAAATGAGACATTGCAAGAGTTTGCTTCAGATATTGAAAGGTTGGCTCATCTCGCAAATGCGGACGCACCCGTGGAATACACCGAGAGGGTAAAAACCCAGAGTTTTATAAATGGCATACGAGACGTGGAAACGAAGCGAGCTACATACGCAAACCCAAAACTGACATTTGCTGAAACGGTATCACATGCATTGACTCAGGAAACGGCCTCACTATTAAGTAAACCAGCATATAAGGCTCATCGTGTGGAAGTAGAAAGGCCAGAGTGGGTAGACGCAATATTGGAGGCGCTGAAAGGATCGCAAAAGCGGAGTGAAAAAGTTATCAAATGCTTAAAATGCGGGAAGTCCGGTCACATTGAACGTCATTGCGATCTTGGCCTTAATAGTTCCAACAATGTGGGTGGGCGTAAACGCAAAGCTGGAGGAGATGAGCAAGAGCGAGTAAGAGGTAGAGAGCTAGATCCAGCTATTGAATGCCCTGTGATATCTGTGTCGCAAATTGGTAGAAAATCGAGCAGTCTTACCGTCAGAGGGAATGTGGATGGCAACGAACGAATACTGACTGTAGATACGGGCGCATCTCATTCCTTGATCCGATCTGACTTGGTCAACAGGAGAGTAAAACCGTTACCTGGAGCAAAGTTGCGTACGGTCACTGGCGAGTATAACGAAGTTCAGGGAGAAGTGATATGTGAAGTATTGATTGGGAAGGTCATGGTTCTACACAAATTTGTTGTGGCGGAGATTGTTGATGAAGTTATATTGGGAGTGGATTTCTTGGTTGACCATGACATCAAGATCGATATGCAGAGAAGGGTGATGCGTTATGAGAACCAAGATGTGCCACTTAACTTTAGTTTGGAACAAGGGTTCACCAGTAATCGGGTACTGGTGGAGAATACTCAACGAAGGCCACGAAATTCAAAGGTAAAGGTTGATAGATCGAATGGGCCAAATAAATCAAAATCAAAAGTACCTGCGAGAGAAACACTGGCATTAACAAAACCTAAAAGACGCAGGAAAACGAAGCAACGAATTTCCGAGAAAGAATGCGAGGGTAGTTTCAAGCCGGAGTGCACTACTGTTGTAAAATGTGGGAACGATACTGATTATGCAAAGGAAATCCGTCCAGCGCCAGCTCTGCGAAGTAATTCTTCATTGGCCAAGAAACAGATTGCGAGGAAACGATCCAGAATAATGAGTAGTAAGATGGAACACAGGTACGACAGGGAATTTAATTCGGAAGGTTTCCGGAATGGAGATTTGGTACTGTTAAACAACCCTCACCGGCGGAAAGGTGTTCCAGCCCAATTTCGGTGCAGTTGGGAAGGCCCGCACAAAGTTGTGAAGAAGATAAGTGATACCATCTACCGCATACAAACTACTGGGAAACCACGGATTAGAAGGGTGGTACATTTGGAGATGCTAGCGGCGTTTAGATTGGGAGATTTGTCTGATCGGGACGATCAGATTTAGGTGGAGGGCAGTGTTACGAATATTAGCAAAACTGAGGAGTGCTGCCATCTCCAGGCCGATGCTAAGCAGTGACGTGAATTCACATCAATAATTCAATCATTATGTATCTACATAAACGAATCAATAATATCGTCTACACATATGTACACATTCCGACGAGCAACATTTACATACAAGGCAGCGAGAGATGAGATGTCACACACCGATGAATTTACTTATACGCTTATGTGTGTGCGGGAGACTGTAAACTACAAACACATGCATATATCTTATCTGAGTTGTCACAAGAGAGAGCAATAATTTGTGCACGTAGTTTTGGCTGGCGATTTTGTAGCCGAAACAACTAGTAACTTCTGGAAATCGAAGAGCCTAGAAGTATGCAGCGTAAACTATAAAAGCGGTGCAGGCAAGTAAGAAGTAATTCAGTTTGATTTGAATTGTCAAGCAGTTACGAGTAAGACGATATCTAGCGAGCAATAGCACTATTATTTTGAAAGTCAGTTTCCTTTAAGCTATCAGTTTGGTTATTAAGCTATTCGTTGCACAGTTTGAGTGTTATTGTGAAGTATTTTAATAAAGGCCATTTTTCCATTATTCAATATTGGAGTTATTTATTCAACAGTTTAGCGATACGATCCTAGCAAAAGGGCAAATAAGAGCATTTGCAGGAAATTCGTTACAATATTGACAGCAAAAAAATTTGAGGATATCGTCATAAAGATTACCATTTTACAGTTAGTTCATAGTTTATTGAAATATTTAAAGAATATAACTTGGTGGGAATGTGTTAAATATAATATCCTCTAAATAAGGTAATTTTTATACCCAGCTATGTACTTGTACACAGGGTATTATAACTTTGATTGGGTAACGGTTGGTTGTACAGGTATAAAGGAATCGAGATATATATAGACTAGCAAATATTAAAATCATTGGTATCGAAAAAAAATTTGATTGAACCATGTCCGTCCGTCCATCTGCCGACCAACACGATAACTTGAGTAAATATTGAGATATCCCCACCACGAGCTAACCTGGACCCAGAATAGATTCATGTTGAAAATGAGCGAAATCGGACGATAAACACGCCCACTTTTCATATGTATAACACAAAAGTCCGATTATTTATAATACGTTGTTAATCATTTATTATACATTATAAATTAAAAATTTTTAAACCTATCCTAAGAAAATTCGGCAGAGAGTTTGCCTTTACTATAAGGAATGCTTTGAAGAAAAATTAAAGAAATCGGTTTACGACCACGCCCACTTTTATATAAAAGATTTTTAAAAGGGCGTGGACGAATAAAATAAGCTATATCTTTACAAAAAAGATTTTTATATCAATGGTATTTCACTTCGATTTATAACAATAAATAAGAAAAACTTCAAATTTAAAAAATGGGAGTGGCCCCTTTTATGAATAAGCAATTTTCTATGTTTTGGGAGCCATAACTCGAAGAAAAATTTGTTCAGAATATAACCATATGTATATGTATTTTCACGAATATTAGCAACACTAAGGGATACTATAGTCTCTATGCCGATGCTAAGCAGTGACTTGTTTGCACATAAATAATTCAATCAGTATGTCTACACATATATACGTACACGCAGCGGAGAAGAAACGCACAAGCACATGCATATATCTTTTCTGAGATGCTCCCAAAAGTATGCAATTATAATTGTGCTCACATATACACGCGCATATGAGAAACTATAAACATAGTAATTTTATAGCTGATAACCAACTAGTAAATTCTAGAAATGGAAATGCCTAGAAGTATGCGAATGAGAAATCACAGAGTATAAAAGGCAGCAACAGTAGAGGCACGGGAATCAGTTTGATTTAAGACGCTATCTAGCGAGCTATTGTAGTGTTATTGTGAAGAACTTTAATAAAGGCCATTTTGCATTACTCAATAGTGGAGTTATTTATTCAACAGTTTAGTGATTCGAACGTTGGCAGAAGGTTGCAAATAAGAGTATTTGTAGTAAATTAGTTACAGTATTGTTGCGCAGCCTTATCAACGAATAACCCCAAAAACAATATAAGCAGGGGAGGTAATAAAGGAACTCGATAACCTGAAAATAGTGGGAAATGACGAGAGAATAGGCGATTGAGGTATTGGACGCGGATACATAGGCCAATGGTGCTGCCAGTCTTAACAATAACCGGCGTATGCCAAAAGAATAGGAGGCAGAAAAATACCTAGAAACTTGGAAGCAGTATCAAATGATGGGTACTTAGCTTTAGAGCTGCAGGTGTTGGTAGTGGAAAAACAGCTCAAAGATGCTGCGAGTATGACATATAAGCATTAAAGGCTACGACCAGAAGAGTTAGAAACGGACCTTCAGAGAGCAAAAAATCCATTGCGTGAGCACACTGTTGAAGTATTCGGAGAAAGAACTGCTCAATGGTGCTGCGAGTCTTACAGACAAACCGCCAACACAATAAAGTAAAGTTGAGCGAGCTCCTTCTGAGGCCTGAGGAGGGTTTGTCTAAACTAGTTCCTAAAAAACTTCTAGCATTTACCAGAGAAGTAACGGAGCACTATGTGATGCTTTTCATGATCTGTCTGATCATAAAAAAATCTATATAAAAACCGAAATGTGCTATGTAGCTGACCACAACTGTATATATGCATGCCCATATTTGTTAATTTCTACACGCATTTATATATACTGTAACGAATTTACTTGCAATTCCCCTTATTTGCAATCTTCTGCTGAGTTCGAATCACTAAACTGTTGAATAAATAACTCCAATATTGAATAATAGAAAAATGGCCTTTATTAAAGTACTTCACAATAACACTTATACTTTGCTACTCGCTGGCTTAATAACCAAACTGATTGATAACTCAAATGAAACTCTACTATTGGCCGCCAGATCGCGTGCTTAATCAAACTGATTGATAGCTCAACTCAAACTGAATTACATTTTACTCGCTTGTGCCGCTTTTATAGTTTACGCTGCATACATCTAGGCTCTTCTATTTCCAGAACTTACCAACTATTTCGAGTGTTTATAGTTCTTATATAGTTTCTACTTGTTTACATATTTCTACTTTTCAGCGTCTCTCAGATGTATGTGAGTTTGTAGTTTACAGTCTCTCGCACACACATAGGCGTATAAGTAAATGCATCTGTGTGTGACATCTCTCGGCTGCCTTATATATGTGTATACATGATTTGATTATTGACGTGAACATCGCTTAGCATCGCCTTAGTGATGGTATAGCTTAGGGATGCTAATATCCGTGACACTGCCCTCCACCTAAGTCTGATCGTCCCGATCAGACAAATCTCTCGATCTAAACGCTGCTAGCATCGCCAAATGTACCACTCTTCTACTCCGTGGTTTCTCAATGCTTTGTATGCGGTAGATGGTATCACTGATCTTCTTCACAACCTTGTACGGGCCTTCCCAACTGCACCGAAATTTGGATGGAACACCTTTCCGCCGGTGAGGGTTGTATAACAGTACCAAATCTCCCGCCAAGAAACCTTTCGAATTATTTTCCTTGTCGTACCTGTGTTTCATCTTACTACTCATTATCCTGGATCGTTCCCTCGCACTCTGTTGCTTGACCAATGAAGAACTACTTCGCAGAGCTTGCGCTGGACGGATTTCCTTTGCATAATCAGTATCGTTCCGACGCTTCACAACAGTAGTGTGCTTTGGCTTGAAACTACCCTCGCATTCTTTCTTCGTTTCAGTACGTCCGTTAGGGCTTTTCAATGCCAGTGTTTCTCTCACAGGTACCTTCGGTTTTGATTTGTTTGGCCCATTTGTTCCATCAACCTTTACCTTTGAATTTCGTGGCCTTCGTCGAGTCTTCTCCACCAGTACCCGATTACTGCTGAACCCTTTTTCCAAACTAAAGTTAAGTGGCACATCTTGGTTGTCATAACACATCACCCTTCTCTGCATATCGATCTTGATGTCATGGTCAACCAAGAAATCCACTCCCAATATAACTTCATCAACAATCTCCGCCACAACAAATTTGTGTAGAACCATGACCTTCCCAATCAATACTTCACATATCACTTCTCCCTGAACTTGGTTATAGTCGCCAGTGACCGTACGCAACTTTGCTCCAGGTAACGGTTTTACTCTCCTGTTGACCAAGTCAGATCGGATCAAGGAATGAGATGCGCCCGTATCTACAGTCAGTACTCGTTCTTTGCCATCCACATTCCCTCTGACGGTAAGACTGCTTGATTTCCTTCCAATTTGCGACACAGATATCACAGGGCATTCAATAGCTGGATCTAGCTCTCTACCTCTTACTCGCTCTTGCTCATCTCCTCTAGCTTTGCGTTTACGGCCACCCACATTGTTGGAACTATTAAGACCAAGATCGCAATGACGTGCTATGTGACCGGACTTCCCGCATTTGAAGCATTTGATAACTTTTTCACTTCGCTTTTGCGATCCTTTCAGTGCCTCCAATATTGCGTCTACCCACTCCGGCCTTTCTACTTCCACACGGCGTGCTTTGAAAACTGGCTTACACAGAAGCGACGCCGTTTCCTGAATCAGAGCTTGTGACACCGTTTCTGCGAATGTTGGCTTTGGGTTCACGTATGTAGCTCGCTTCGTTTCCACGTCCCGTATGCCATTTATGAAACTCTGGATTTTTACCTTTTCAGTGTATTCCACGGGTGCGTCCGCATTTGCAAGATGAGCCAATCTTTCAATATCTGAAGCAAACTCCTGCAATGTCTCATTTGCTTTTTGGTAGCGGTTTTGCAACTCAATTTGGAATATCTGTTTCCTATGCTCGCTTCCATAACGTCGTTCTACAGCAGCCATCAATGCTTCATAATTGTTCCGCTCTCCTTCGGGAATCGTCTGTAGAATTTCCGCTGCTGGCCCCTTCAATGCCACGAATAGTGCAGCAACTTTATCTTCCGCATTCCAGTTGTTCACTGCTGCGGTCTTCTCAAACTGTAGCTTAAAGACCTGGAAAGGAACAGAACCGTCAAAGGATGGTGTTTTTACCTTTGAATTACTCGCTGAAACTGCTGGACGATTTAATTGTAACTGCTCCATACGACCCTTCAAATCATCGACTTCTGCCTGAAATTGAGCGATTTTTGCATCCTGCGCTTCCAGCTTTGATGTTACCCTTGCTTCCTGTGCTTCTAACTGTGAAGACATTTGTGCCACCTGCAATGATAAGCGCTCCTCTTGTTCTTCCATCTTTGATGTTATGCGTGTCTCCTGCGATTCCAGTTGGGATGCCATATATGTCTTCTGTTCTTCCGATTGCATTTCCATCTTGGATGTAATCTGTGTCGACATTTCTGACATTCGCGTTTCTTGTGCTTCAATCTTCGATGTTATTCGTGTCTCTTGGGATTCCATCTGCGATGACATATACGTTTTCTGTTCTTCTAGTTGAGATGCCACTGTCGATGTTTGAGCAGATATTGCAGCCAAAATCATGTTCAAATCTGTGCTGGTAACCGTCTGCGATGTTTCGTTTTTCTCTTCAATTTTTGTTGTCTCCTCCCCATCAAGGTGAAAGACATACTCTTCCACATCAATTCCTTCTGCTTCCATTGCCTCTCGTAGCCGTGCCTGAAGTTCAAGTTTAACGCCGCTTGTATTCAATCCACGGGTCTCCAACTCCTTCTTTAGTTGCTGGATCTTCAATTCACCGAACTTTGCCATGTCCTTGTTGTCCTTTGGAATTTATTCAACAATTCCTCTTCTGACACCAATTGTAACGAATTTACTTGCAATTCCCCTTATTTGCAATCTTCTGCTGAGTTCGAATCACTAAACTGTTGAATAAATAACTCCAATATTGAATAATAGAAAAATGGCCTTTATTAAAGTACTTCACAATAACACTTATACTTTGCTACTCGCTGGCTTAATAACCAAACTGATTGATAACTCAAATGAAACTCTACTATTGGCCGCCAGATCGCGTGCTTAATCAAACTGATTGATAGCTCAACTCAAACTGAATTACATTTTACTCGCTTGTGCCGCTTTTATAGTTTACGCTGCATACATCTAGGCTCTTCTATTTCCAGAACTTACCAACTATTTCGAGTGTTTATAGTTCTTATATAGTTTCTACTTGTTTACATATTTCTACTTTTCAGCGTCTCTCAGATGTATGTGAGTTTGTAGTTTACAGTCTCTCGCACACACATAGGCGTATAAGTAAATGCATCTGTGTGTGACATCTCTCGGCTGCCTTATATATGTGTATACATGATTTGATTATTGACGTGAACATCGCTTAGCATCGCCTTAGTGATGGTATAGCTTAGGGATGCTAATATCCGTGACAATACGTTTGTATATTGTGTTGCTAATCTTATTGTTGCAGATTTTGCTTACTAGCTATTATGTAGCTTAAATTCTTTCATATTCATTTTATTTAACAAATAAAAATAAACAAATGTGAATATACAAAAAATATCATACTACAGGTGCTTAAGCACATTGAATTCTACTTATCGATAGCAAGCACAAACAGACTCATTTAATTCTCTAACCCCAACTTCAGATAAATTTCGAAATATAAATATTTCTAGTAAGAAGTGTCATATTTCAGAGTAAATACATATGCTTATAGGTATTTTTCTCTAAGAGTTTAAAAGTACTTTACAAATAGATTTATTTGTATACTCACTTTGTATATTTTGGGGGCGATGGAGGCAAACTGGGTGTGCTAATGAATGGAGTGTTAAAGAGATAAGCAACCGAATAGGAGGAATTGCCGGATGACCGATTTCTGAGGTCTCACTTGTAACGATTTGTGCGAAATGGAAAGCGGTATCGAAGCTGAGGTTTACATCGAGCACCTCACTCTCGCGCTTTTTTCCTTCTCCTTGACTTGATTTGTGTCTTCAAAGTAGAAGTACTGAGGATCAAAACAGTTTTCGGACTTTTCCTGGAAAACTCATGATCACAGAGTTAAGCACCGCTCCTTGCTATGAAATCTCCATCAATATCCTTCAAAGTGATGAGTAGCTATTATATTGGAACAAATATTCGGCATCATAGACCTAGGTCAGGACATTCGACGAAAGACAGTAAATGAAACAAAACTAAGGAACTCAGTCAACTTAAATAATGGCGCAAACAGATTAATAGCCCAATTCAAATGATATTATAAATTGTTTGCGGGAGAGTGCGCATCAATATGGTGTCTAGTCTACTAATTGGGCGCGGTTTTTCTACTAAATGACTTAGCAGGTAACCAACTGAGTAATCGAGTGAACCATTAGACGAAGGTGGACGAGATAGTCAATGCAAGAATGAGTAATCATCGGTTCCCTCATTTGGTTGCAAATTGTTCTCAAAGTTACATAGCATGCAAGAAACCAGCTCAGGATTAATTAAAAAAAATAAAATAAAAATGTAAGGCGCGATAACCTCCGAAGAGGTCTAAGGCCGAGCTTCTCTTCCAATTTGCGTCGTGCTCCTCTTTATTTTCCCTACATATTGGCCCGACGGGACCTACATCTTTTATGCCGACTCCGAACGGAATCTGCAAGGCAGACGAGTTTTCACAGAGAGCTTTTCATGGCAGAAATACACCCAGAGCGCTTTCCAAACACTGCCGAGGGGCGACTCCGCTTAGAAAATTTTTCTTCTAATTGAAAAACCTTATTTCTAAAATTTTGGTGTTGCTTTGCCCGAGGTGTGAACCCAGGGCATGGATTAATTAGCTTTATTATTTGTAAGCAGCTCTTCCTCTTTTAATACTTCACGCACTTTATCGGTGCACAGGGGCTTATTTATACCTCGGTTACTTAAGATGGTGATGCGCGTCGGTATAGAGACGTCAGAGTTAACACAATACAGGATGATAAAGGTTGGTAAATCGTTAATACAAGCAGGAAATTTGATCAATCTATTATAAGGGTTATTTTTAATTCAGACGACTAAATTTTGAAACGTGAAAAACTCTCGACTAACGTACTGAACATAAATCCAACAAGCGAATGAGAAGTTATCCAAAAAAAAAATGTCGTTGCTAAGCAGGTAGATGTCACACAGCGAAGAGCCAACAGAAAGCGAAAGGGAGCTGCTGATCGACATCGCCCAATCCACGTAAAGGTGCTGCTTCAAATTGAGGACAAACACACTTCTCCTCGCTAGAAGATCCGCTGTAAGCGAAGGAAGGAAGGCGACCATGGAAAGTAAAAAATCATACATTTCCAGAACGCATGAAATTCGTAAGCAAAACCATTACGAAAGAGCCTTTTAAGCTGTCGAAAAAACCACGGGAAAATGAACAAAGAGGCAAATTGACTGCGAAACTAATCATATGAAACATGGAGCACAAGAAGCTGTTGTAAAGTAAATCGCTACATTAGCTAAATGCTCTCTGGACATGGATGATAAAAATAATACCTGTACAGAATAATAAAGGCCGCAGAATTTCAATGCATGATGGACCTCTATGCAACAGAATGCTCTTAAAAAACGAGAAATTTGGAACGTCATTGTGAAGTAATGCGAAGACAGTCATGCGTAATAGGAAGATTTCAAAAAGGGTGTTTTTAAGTCCACTTGCGCACAGTTTTTGTGACGGCAGCAATTATGGTGCATTAGACCTTTCCCATCCCCATGCACGAAAAAAAAGAAACAAGTAAGAAAGTCTAAGTTTCTGTGAAATACATACATACAATACAAACATATCTACGAATGAATTTACGAACTCATTTGAACTTGGGAATTATGAAAAAAATGCGTATGCAAAATTTCGTTCGGATTGGAATATCTTCGTTCGACTTATAGCACTAAAAGTATTTTGGAAATAGAAACAAAAAAGGGCGGGTCACGCCTATTTTCAAAATTTGTTTAAGGGTAGAACAACAATCAAATATAGTTAAATACCAAAGATTTATTGCGAAATTTGTTAAGGTTAGACCTTTAGGAAAAGTGGGCATGCTGCTCTGGGCCAAGATAAGCCCGTATACCTAATTTGGTAAAGATATCCCTATATTTGCTCAAGTTATTGTGTTAACGAACGGACAGGCGGACGGACGAACAAGGCTTAATCAAATTTTTTTTCGACACTGATGATTTTGATATACGGAACTTTATATCTGTCCCGATTCCTTTATACCTGTACAACCACCCGTTATCCAATCAAAGTTATTATACCCTGTACACAAGTACTTACATACTTAATTGGCGCTTAACCATCTAAACGTGCGCCAGTCCCTACTTCGCTCCGCCAACCGGCGCCAATTGGTCACACCAAGGGAGTTTAAATCGTTTTCCACCAAGTCCTTCCAACGGAGTGCTTCCATAGGCGGGTTCCGGTAGAAATACTTTCTTGGCTGGAGCATCATCTTTCATTCCCATAAAATGGCCTAGCCAGCGCAGCCGCTGCGTTTTAATTCGCTGGACTATGTTGATGTCTGCGTATAGCTCGTACAGCTCATCATTAAATCTTCTTCGGTACTCGCCATCGCCAACGCGTAGAGGTCTATAAATCTTTCGAAGAAATTTTCTCTCGAACACTCCCAAAGCCGCTCCATCTGCTGTTGTCATGGTCCATGCTTCTGCCCCATATAGCAGGACGGGTACGGTAAGTAACTTGTAGAGTATGATTTTCGTTCGCCGAGAGAGGACTTTACTTTTCAATTGCCTACCTAGTCCATAGTAGCATTTATTGGCAAGATTGTTTCTTCACTGGATTTCAGTGCTGATGTTGTTGCTAGTGCTGATGCTGGTTCCCAAATAAACAAAGTATTTTACTATTTGGAAATTATGGCTGCCAACAGTAGCGTGGTTGTCAAGGCGCGTATGCGCTGACTCTTTGCTCGATGACAACCACCACCATCAAACCCATCTTTACCGCTTCTTTTTCCAGTTTGGAGTAAGCAGAGCAAAATTACCGCTATGTATAAAAATTGGAGTCCGCTGATATAGAAAATCATAAAAATATATATTTCTTTAAATCGATGTGCTTTGTAAACTTATTGATGGTCATGAACTAAAAACACAATATACCATTTGTATATCCCCACCTTAATGGAATATATATCACCCTATCTTCGGCTGCTAATTCGAAGATCTTTTATCAGGAAAATCCTCAGAATTTTTTTGCACAAAAGCACTTTTTTGTTTCAATAATACGTTATCTCAAAATAAGATTGAATATCGCGAAACGTCTTGGTTTTATGTAGAATAGGGCATTTTGAAGCAAGTTTTGAAAGGGAGCGTTTTTAACTGAATTGAGTGTGTTTTTCAAAAGCTGACTAAGATAGGCGCTTTTCGACTCTGCAGCTGAGTTAGGGTAACATTCCACTTAGTAGTCGATATGCATTTATTCTAACAAAATGTCACCCTTCGTTATCTGCAATTGTAATGCCTTATTTACTAGAAATACATATGTGTATTCCAAACTAGGGTGGTCCATATAGCATATTGATTAAGGTTCATATTTAAATATTTAGGGTCCTCGTAGGACAAGCTAAGCTTGTATATTTGTCTAACACGCCTTAACCATTTCCAGTCGGGACCAAAATTTAAAGCTCTAGTTTTATCGATTTTGGGTATTGAAAATCGAAAAATTCATTTTTAATTTAATTTTAACTTTTTGTGTCTGCATAGAGCAATCTCAACTTTGACCACAGAGTCACACCACTTAACATTCTCTAATGGGGACCAAAATTTACAAGAAATATTTTGGACCAAGGTATTGCCGTGTGGTGGAGGTGAGTCTAAGATAAAAATCGCTTATTTGATTGTTTAAGGATCCCCCTTATGTGACATATATAAAATATACTTTTGCTTCTGCCTGCGTTCAAAAGATATGCTTGGGTTGATTGAAAGTCTTGAATACCAGAATATGACCGGAAGGTGTCGAAAAAAAATTAATTGGATGAAACTCACACAAAAGAAGTTGAATTTAAGGTGCGAAAATCTTAAGCTCAACAAAAGTTCTCACACACACATGCCAAAATAGGGACACGTATATTCAAAAACGTGCACATACATATATGTGTGTCCATGTAGGTGTGAAGTTGTTAGTAGACATTTTACCCGACGTGAAAAACTTTTTTTGCAAATTGCTAAATTACCCGAAGCGCAATTAAAATCAACTCAAGCAACGCATGAACATCTTAATACATACATACCTATTTAACCAAGAAAATTTTGTTGTAGGTATGAAGGCACAACTTTAATGTTCAGTAGCCTTTATTTTATGCTATAAAGATTGACTTCGCGATGGCTCTGCTTGTGTGTATGTATGTGTGACGTTGGTGATGCTTCAGTTCATGTTGCTGAATTTATGGCACCCAATCAAAAGCGAGACCAAAATACTTAAGCTATACATACATATATATAAGTATGAAGTTTGAGGACATGACTCTTCCGCTTCTTTTGTGATTATCTTTACATTCATAAGGCAATTTTACCATTTGTTGCTAAGGGAATCAGCATCTTCTAGCAACCTTATACAAGTCCTTGAAGCCAAGCGTAGATACATGCGTATGTATTTATATGAGTATTTATGGTAAGATATTAAAGGATATACCTGAGACTTGAATATGTACTTACAAATGTGTACGAATTTTTCTTTAGCCTTTATTGATTTTTGTGAAGAATATATTCTTAATAATCAAGTAAATGTGTGTTCAAACTTGTGATTTATCAGGGTTGGTACAATAAGGGTTAAGATTCAGTTTCAGCGTGAATGTAAGAATATTAATGTTTTATATATATACGAGAGAGAATAGACTCAAAAGTCTCCATTGCGCGACACAGCTATGCAGTAGTTATTTGATTGAAACAAATAATATACAAAATTGTTAAAATTTTTGCGATATATTACTGGATCAACATGCAGCAGGAATGTGTGCTTAACAACAGACATTATTTTGATGAATTTTAATTTTGAAATTTTTCATTATTTATCCAAAATTATCGATATAAGTATCAAGGAATTCTCAATTTTTTAAGAATATTAACAATTTGCTATCAGCGTGTTATCGAAAATGTATCGAAAATTTATCGATATGGTATCGACTTAATCATTTCAATATTAATCATTTTCTATACATTTTTTTTAATTTACCGGTTTGTTATTTTGGTGTAACTTTTCGAAAAGTTATCGTGTTCAAATTGAAGTGTTTAGATAATTTGTTATCGACTTTTTAAGGACGACTCATTTGATTGTTCAGATTGTTAAAGACGCCGATATAATTTCAATACACAGTCGATCACATCTCTGAATCCCATATATAAAAAACCTTTTTCAAATCGATGAACTAATGTCAAAATCGCACTGCGCCCGAAGTTGATGTATATACATATATATAATTATAAAAAAAGTACAAATCAGATATCACCGTGCTGCCACCTTGTATGGTTCCGCCTTGGTTGTTAGCGATAAAACTCCTTATTGTTACAGCAACAACAACAACAAAAATTATAAGAAACTGCCCTCAATAAGCTCAAAAATTGTTTTTTACTTGTTAAGCTACATCTGTTGTGATTTGACTTCAAAGGGAAAGCAAGCCGTAGTTATTTTAAAAACATTACTTTTTAGACGTATATATTTAGGTTAAGGCATTACAATTCACGCTTCCTTGGTATATATGCCCCTTTCTGAAACTAAGTCAATACCAGAAAATGTCAGCATATTGTAACGAATTTACTTGCAAATCCTCTTATCTGCAATCCTCTGCTAAGTTCGAATCACTAAACTGTTGAATAAATAACTCCAATTTGTAATAATGCAAAATGGCCTTTATTAAAGTACTTCACAATAACACTCAACCTGTGCAACGAATATCTTGCTTAATAACCAAACTGATTGATAGCTCAAATGAAACTCTACTATTCACAATAATACTGCTCTTGCTCGCTAGATAGCGTCTCAGTCGAAACTGCTTGACAACTCAAATCAAACTGAATTTCAGCGCCTCTACATCTTTCGCCTTTTATACTCTTTGACTTTAACATTCGCATCTTCTAGGCGCTTCCAGAATCTACTAATCCATTAGCTCTCAAACATCTCAGCTGTAACTACAATTGCAAAATTTTATAGCTTTTCTCATTGCATACTTATAGGAGTATCTCAGATATATGTATGTATTTGTGCATTGACTCTCCGCTGCTCGTATACGTACATGGTACATATATGTAGACACAGTTATTGTTTCGTTTATGTAGATACTTGATGATTAAATTATTGATGTGCATTCGCGTCACTGCTTAGCATCGGCTTAGAGCTGGCAGCACTCCTTAGTTTTGCTAATATTCGTAACAATATCTTTATATATAAAATTCAAATTATGTATGTAGGTATAGATCCGATTGCGTCCTGAACGGATGGACCGATCACAACCATATTTGAAACTCCACTCCAAGGATGGTCATAGGCTAAAAATAATACAAATGGAATTTTTGATACAGCAATCCGAACCGCCGTCTAACAATCTTATTGTTGTCCCTATTAAAAAATCTGTTTTTGTGTCAAGATTTGATAAAGACACCACAGAAGAGGACCTAAAGTCGTACATCATCGCTAAGCTTAAATTTGAAAACGTGACAGTTCGAAAATTCAATTTTAACTATCCTAGGGATATTTCGTCTTTTAGGATTGATGTATCCGCACAACATTTTGATACTATATTCAATAATTCTTTTTGGCCGCCCGGTGCTTTTGTGCGGGAATTCGAGCGTAGGCGTAATACTAATATTTCAAATCTTGCTACACGTCCACATAACAATATTGCATCAAAAAACTGAATGTTAAATCGGTCCTAAATTTGTTTTATCAAAATGTTAGAGGTTTAAACACTAAACTAACTGAATTGTATTTGAAATCGTTTAACTGCAATTACAACATTATCGCTTTAACTGAAACTTGGCTAAAACCTCATGTATTTAATTCAGAGATTCTTTGCCATGATTACCAAATATACAGAAATGACCGCTTGAACAGAATTGGAGGTGGAGTTTTGCTTGCGGTACATTCTTCTGTACCTTCAGCTGAGGTTAATTTACCCATTATTGATTCTACAGAATTCAAATGCATTAGAATCAATCTCGTAATGGGTTGTGTCTATATCGCGGTCTGCTATATCCCACAATCTTCTGATCCTTCGGTGTATATGGATCATATTTCCCTGCTCAAAATTATTAATTCATTGATGAAGCCCATTGGTTCGATGATAGTCCTGGGTGACTTTAATATCCCGCATGTATTATGGACCATATCTGATCAGAATATTGTACCTATTTCTTCTAACCTGTCCAACAACGAATTTTTAGCCGAAATAACTGAACTTTGCCTTAAACAGATAAATATAATTCCTAACATGTTCGGGAGGACCCTTGGTTTGGTATTTGTCGATGATACATCAAAATATACTCTAAGCCGGGGTGAACCTCTTACTGTACCTGAAGACCCTTACCATCCTTCCCTGGAAATAGCATACGAATTCGAAAGAAATTCTCCGAGTAGCATTGCTACTAAATACGACTCTAGTTTCAGATTTCAATTCGCGAAGGCTAATTTTAGTAAACTTAATCAAACTTTATCTACAGTGGTTTGGCCCAAATATGGTGTTGATATTGACAAAACTGTTTCTGACATTTATACCACCATTTACGGTATTTTGGAAAAACACGTACCGAAGCGAAAACGTGTGTCTACCGAATCAGTCCAAATATGGTTCACTAAAGAGCTGAAGTCCTTAAAAAACAGAAAATCTCGCTTCTTCAAATTATACAAAAGGTCGGGCTCTCACTCCGATTACTTGCATTACTCTATTTTGCGTCATAAATATTTTGAATTAAACAAAAAGTGCTATAATACATACATCTGTAAGATGAAAAGGAAAAAACTTGCAATCCGAAAGCTTTCTATAATTTCGTGAACTCTAAACGTAGGGTTAAAGGGTTTCCCTCTGCTCTAAAATACCAGGGTGATTTGTCTAGTGACGATCAAGATATTGCTAACTTCTTTGCACAATTTTTCAAGTCCAACTATTCCAATGAATTTAATACTTTTTCAAATGAATATCCATTTCAGCTTAACTCACTTAACACCATTAATATTCCAGAAATATATCCGGATGAAGTTTTTTCATATTTAACGTCTTTGAAAGAATCTTACAAGTACGGTCCTGATTTAATTCCCACTTGTTTTCTTAAAAAATGCGCTGAGCACATTTATCAGCCTCTAACTGATTTATTCAATATGTCCCTAAAAAGTGGAGTCTTTCCTTCTGCTTGGAAGGAATCTTTTCTCATACCCCTTCACAAAAGTGGTAGTAGGTCGTGTGTAGAGAACTATCGAGGAATAGCAAAGTTGTCGGCCATCCCAAAGTTGTTTGAAGCTATCGTTACCAATCAGCTAACATTTTCCATTTCTACTTTGATTGCAGAACCGCAACACGGATTCTGTAAAGGCAAATCTACCATTACTAACCTACTTGAGTTCACAACTCATGTTTCTAAGGGATTTAGAGAAAATCTTCACACAGATGTTATTTATACTGATTTCAGTAAAGCATTTGACAAAGTATCCCACTCCTTACTTATCTACAAGCTGGATCGGCTTGGCTTCCAACCTGGTCTCACCCAGTGGATCTCGTCGTATCTCTGCGGTCGAACGCAAAAAGTTATTTTTAAAAATACTTTTTCAAATGTCATCGATGTTCCCTCTGGCGTCCCACAAGGCAGCCACCTTGGTCCAATTCTGTTCTTGCTATTTATTAATGATATCTGTACCACTATAAAATATTCCAAAATCTTAATGTATGCTGATGATGTAAAACTTTTTAGGTCTTATGCGTCTATCGAAGAACGTCCCTTGCTTCTAGGGGATTTAAGCTGCCTAGTTACTTGGTGCAACGTAAATTCAATGCCGCTGAACCTCAATAAATGCAAATTCATGTGCCTATCTCGAAGATCTTTACCAGCAGCCTCTTACGTAATTAATAATTTTTGTCTTCTATCAGTAAACTATTTGAGGACTTGGGAGTCACGATAGATGCTAAACTTAGTTTCAACCTTCATATTAATGCTACTGTCAATAAGGCTAGAGGTGTTCTTTCATACGTGAAACGGTGGTCCAAAGAATTTAGTGACCCTTATGTAACTAAAGCCCTTTTCATCACCTTAGTTAGACCGATACTAGAATACGGATCAATAGTCTTGAATCCACAATATCGAGTTCATGCAGATAGACTTGAATCAATACAAAAGCAATTTCTACTTTTCTCTTTAAGGAATTTTCAGTGGGACTCTGCGTATAATCTTCCACCTTATACTAGTCGGTTAAAGCTTATCAATCTTCCAACTCTTGGAAGTCGTAGAGAAATGCTAGGCGTTATATTTATGGCTAAACTCCTGAATGGACTGATTTCTAGTCCAATTCTTTTGAACGAAGTAAATTTCAACGTCCCATCACGGGTGTCAAGACATTACAAACCTCTTCTTTTGAGGCAGTGTAGAACTAATTTCGAATTAAATGAATCTTTTCGGTGTTTGTGTCATGATTTTAACACTCATTCTAATTCCTTTGATATAACGGATTCACTTTTTACCATAAAGAAAACTGTCTTATCCTATCTTAATTCTTAACAAAAAAAAAAAAAAAAAAAAATCAAATAAATTAAAAATGTTCACTTATTTAACAATGTAGTATATATATGAATAATTTCTATGTAATTTCTAACTGTTATGTATAGTACTCAGCTGATGATTTTTCTTCTGTAGCTGAGCAGTTTTAGATCTCGACGCTTAACAAACCTCCGCCTATCAACAACTCGGCAATAACAAATCCGTGCGTCATGCGGATGCGCCCCTCGCGCCGGTCGGGCGGGCTTTGGAGGGTTTAATCCGTTGGGTATTATTATTATTATAACTGTGGAAGTATTCAGAGTAACATGAGGTCTGTCCCTAACACCACCAAGAAAGTCTGAGCATCGCAACTCCCATGCAGATTGAATATTTCATACTGCATATCTCTGGATGAATTTTCCAGAAATACGGCTGCCGTACAAATAAAAAATAAATGTAAGGCGCGATAACCTCCGAAGGAATTTTAGGCCGAGCTTCTCTTCCAATGTGCGTGTTGCACACCTTTATTTTTCCTACAAGTTGGCGCTACAGGACTTACTTGTTTTACACCGACTCCGAAGGGTATCTGCAAGGCAGATGAGTTTTCACTGTGAGCTTTTCATGGCAGAATTACACTCGGTGTGTTTGCCAAACACTGCCGAAGGGCGACCCAGTTAAGAAAAATTTTTTTCTAATTAAAAAGCCTTGTTTCTAAAATTCATATTGGCTGATGTGGGGCAAAGAGAGAAATTGCTGTGGCCGTTGCTTCCTCAGGTAATGGGATACCCTTTTTTGTAGCGGAAGTACAGCTCAATCTGCATTTAAATTACCACTGTCTCTACAAACATCTTATAAACCGATGTGCAATATAAGCAAAAGGTCAGGCCAAAGTGAGGTTCTATAAAAATGTAAGCTTAACGTGTGGGATAAGTACACCATATCTCATAGACAGTCGCTTGAAGCTTTAGACTGAACCTTTGAGGACTTGAGGGCTGGATGGTGCTTTCTTCTTACTTGCTGGAGATTTCCGACAAATTCTGCCAGTTATTCCAAAAGGAACACCCACAGATGAAGTGAATGCATCTTTTAAATCGTTATGTCTTCCCATTACATTCAAAATTTAGCTTACTCTCTACAAATATGAGGGCGCATTTGGACGGAGAAATTTCGTTAAACAATTTCTTGAAATCGCTTTTGACCAGAATCCTATTTTTTAACCACCATATTTCATTTCTTTACCTCCAAACTTTTGCGAGCTTATGAGATCACCTGAAGCTTTAATAGCTAATATATTTCTTAATATTGAAAATAGTTATAAAAATTATAAATGGCTTTCAGAAAGATCAATTTTGACATTTTACATTGCTGATGTTAATATTATTAATACCAAAATCAAAGAAAAACTACGAGGGACCAAGGCAACATATCAATCTATTGACACAGTCGTGATAGAATCCTAGCTGTGCGTTGTCCGGTTGAGTTTCTTAACTCACTGAAGCCATCAAGAAATCCTCCTCATATACTGAACCTTAAAACAATTCATAACAATAATGCTTCGTAATTTGGATTCTCCGCCCTTATAAAATGGGACAAGTTTTATCATCCCAAAACTTTTACCGAATGTCATATAAACAATTGATTTTATAGGGAAATTTCGAAAATAGCAAAATTTTCATACCACGGCTTCCATTGATATCGAAGGATATGCCTTTATATTTCAAACGCTTTCAATTTCCATTTCTTTTCCTATCAATAAGGACAACTATTAGCTGTAGCAGGAGTCAATCTTACCAACTCATGTTTTACCCATGACGAATTATACTCAGCCTGCTTCAAAGTTGGCTCATCGAAAAATCTTCTTATTTATACTAGAAATAATATAACAAAATATATTTTAAGTGTATCCAATGGTTTTCAGCGATATCTAAATTTGCAAACACAGAACCTTAAAATAAGTTTAAAATTTGTTTCATTTATTTTGCATATTTCTATAGAAACGTGGGATAAGACCCACGGGCATAAGCTAGTTTACATATAACCCACGAATATATTTGTATGCGAAAATCGTGTAGATGTTAAAATATGAATAAATTTGTAAAATAAAAAATTAAGTTTAAAAACAAATAAAGTTATGATTAAAACTTTTAAATAAATATTTATTAACAAAGCATTTTGTCGCATATTGCACATGCATGCATATACATACATATATATGTATGTATGTATGTAAATGTTAGCAGAAAGAAAAGGTCTTTAGAAAATTTATCGGGTGCCAAACCACATTATGTCTAAAAAGCTGTTCATAAAGCATGTACATTAATATTTCTTTACATATATACATATGTACACATTGCTTACCCGTTCGTGCCAGTTGATTGTCAAGCTCGATTACTTTTTGTAAACTAAAACTAAAAATTAAATATTCCTTCATAAATATGTCGTATAGACATGCATTTCTCATACATATCTACAATTTCATAACTTAATTCACATTTCAGATTGTATATGTCATTTGAAATGCATACATATACTAAACACATACACACATGCATTCATGCATACTTATTAGTATCTTTAACCGCCCACAATTTAGCATGTTTGCTTACCAAATATAAAAATGAAACCTTTGTTTGTTGTAAGTTGGCATGTTGCACAAATTACCCGAGAATAAAAGTCGAAAATCGTTTCAATTTATGCAAAGATATGCAAAAATGTCATTCTATATTTGTTATCTTTTTATACTCAGTTGAGCAGAGCTCACAGAGTATATTAAGTTTGATTGGATAATGGTTGGTTATACATATATAAAGGAATCGAGATAGATATAGACTTCCATATATCAAAATAATCAGGATCGAAAAAAAATTTGATTGAGCCATGTCCGTCCGTCCGTCCGTCCGTCCATTAACACGATAACTTGAGTAAATTTTGAGGTATCTTGATGAAATTTGGTATGTAGGTTCCTGAGCACTCATCTCAGATCGCTATTTAAAATGAACGATATCGGACTATAACCACGCCCACTTTTTCGATATCGAAAATTTCGAAAAACCGAAAAAGTGCGATAATTCATTACAAAAGACAGATAAAGCGACAAAACTTGGTAGATGGGTTGACGTTATGACGCAGAATAGAAAATTAGTAAGATTTTGGACAATGGGCGTGGCACCGCCCACTTTTACAAGAAGGTAATTTAAAAGTTTTGCAAGTTGTAATTTGGCAGTCGTTGAAGATATCATGATGAAATTTGGCAGGAACGTTACTACTATTACTCTATATGTGCTAAATAAAAATTAGCAAAATTGGATGAAGAACACGCCCACTTTTTAAAAAAAAATTTTTTAGAATTCAAATTTTAACAAAAAATTTTATATCTTTACTGTATATAAGCAAATTAAGTCAAAATTCAACTCCAGTAATGATATGATGCAACAAAATACAAAAATAAAAGAAAATTTCAAAATGGGCGTGGCTCCGCCCATTTTCATTTAGTTTGTCTAGAATACTTTTATTGCCATAAGTCGATACTGTTCTCTGTGAAAATGGGCGAAATCGGTGGAAGCCACGCCCAGTTTTTATACACAGTCCACCGTCTGTCCTTTCGCTCGGCCGTTAACACAATAAATTGAGCAAAATCCGATATATCTTTACTAAACTTAGCCCACGTACTTACCTGAACTCACTTTTTCTTGGTATAAAAAATGGGCGAAATCTGACCATAACCACGCCCACTTTATCGATATCGAAAATTACGAAAAATAAAAAAAATGCCATAATTCTATACCAAATACGAAAAAAGGGATGAAACATGGTAACTGGATTGGTTTATTGACGCAAAATATAACTTTGGAAAAAACTTTGTAAAATGGGTGTGACACGTACCATACCCATATCGTACAAACATTCTAGAGTCACCCCTGGCCCACCCTAATGGCGATATCTCGAAAAGGCGTCCACCTATAGACCTAGTGTCCACTCCCTCTTAAAATGCTCAGTAACACCTTTCGTTTGATACCCATATCGTACAAACATTCTAGAGTCACCCCTGGCCCACCCTAATGGCGATATCTCGAAAAGGCGTCCACCTATAGACCTAATGCCCACTCCCTCTTAAAATGCTCAGTAACACCTTTCGTTTGATACCCATATCGTACAAACATTCTAGAGTCACACCTAGCCCACCCTAATGGCGATATTTCGAAAAGGCGTCCACCTATAGAACTAAGGATTACTCCCTTTTAAAATACTCATTACCACCTTTCATTTGATACCCATATCGTACAAACACATTCTAGAGTCACCCTGGCCCACCCTAATGGCGATATCTCGAAAAGGCGTCCACCTATAGACCTAATGTCCACTCCCTCTTAAAATGCTCAGTAACACCTTTCGTTTGATACCCATATCGTACAAACATTCTAGAGTCACCCCTGGCCCACCCTAATGGCGATATCTCGAAAAGGCGTCCACCTATAGACCTAATGTCCACTCTCTCTTAAAATGCTCAGTAACACCTTTCGTTTGATACCCATATCGTACAAACATTCTAGAGTCACCCCTGTCCCACCCTAATGGCGATATCTCAAAAAGCCGTCCACCTATAGACCTAATGCCCACTCCCTCTTAAAATGCTCAGTAACACCTTTCGTTTGATACCCATATCGTACAAACATTCTAGAGTCACACCTGGCCCACCCTAATGGCGATATCTCGAAAAGGCGTCCACCTATAGAACTGAGGATTACTCCCTTTTAAAATACTCATTACCACCTTTCATTTGATACCCATATCGTACAAACACATTCTAGAGTCACCCTGGCCCACCCTAATGGCGATATCTCGAAAAGGCGTCCACCTATAGACCTAGTGCCCACTCCCTCTTAAAATGCTCAGTAACACCTTTCGTTTGATACCCATATCGTACAAACATTCTAGAGTCACCCTTGGTCCACCTTTATGGCCATATCTCGAAAAGGCGTCCACCTATAGAACTAAGGATTACTCCGTTTTAAAATACTCCTTACCACCTTTCATTTGATACCCATATCGTACAAACACATTCTAGAGTCACCCCTGGCCCACCCTAATGGCGATATCTCGAAAAGGCGTCCACCTATAGACCTAATGCCCACTCCCTCTTAAAATGCTCAGTAACACCTTTCGTTTGATACCCATATCGTACAAACATTCTAGAGTCACCCCTGGCCCACCCTAATGGCGATATCTCGAAAGGGCGTCCACCTATAGACCTAATGCCCACTCCCTTTTAAAATGCTCAGTAACACCTTTCGTTTGATACACATATCGTACAAACACATTCTAGAGTCACCCCTGGCCCACCCTAATGACAATATCTCGAAAAGTCGTCCACCTATAGACCTCATTCCCACTCCCTCTTAAAATGCTCAGTAACACCTTTCGTTTGATACCCATACCGTACAAACATTCTAGAGTCACCCCTGGCCCACCCTAATGGCGATATCTCGAAAAGGCGTCCACCTATAGACCTAATGCCCACTCCCTCTTAAAATGCTCAGTAACACCTTTCATTTGATTCCCATATCGTACAAACACATTCTAGAGACACCCCTGGTCCACCTTTATGGCGATATATCGAAACGGCGTCAACCTATGGAACTAAGGATCACTCCTTTCCAAAATACTCATTAACAGCTTTCATTTGATACCCATATCGTACAAACATATTCTAGAGTCACCCCTGGTCCACCTTTATGGCGATTTCTCGAAAAGGCGTTCACCTATAGAACTAAAGCCCGTTCCCTTTTAAAATACTCATTACCACCTTTCATTTGATACCCATATCGTACAAACACATTATAGAATCACCCCTGGTCCACCTTAATGGGGACATCTCGAAAAGGCGTCCACCGATAGACCTAAGGCCCACTCCCTCTTAAAATGCTCAGTAACACCTTTCATTTGATACCCATATCGTACAAACAAATTCTAGAGTCAGCCCTGGTCCACCTTTATGGCGATATCCCTAAATGGCGTTCATCCATAGAACTATGGCCTACTCTCTCTTAAAATACTCTTTAATACCTTTCATTTGATACACATGTTATACAACCACATTCCAGGGTTACCCCAGATTGATTTTCCTTATTTTGTCTCCATAGCTCTCAACTGAGTATGTTATGTTCGGTTACACCCGAACTTAGCCTTCCTTACTTGTTTCTTTTTTTTTTTTTAATGTAAGCGCACAACTCCATCTTGAGATAACATAGGAAAGCTATGTATGTTATTGTTACTTACATGATTGACAGTCAAATTTAAACAAAACGTTTATATTTTTTAGTTTATAATAAAAATTTTTTATATGTAAGTACGAGTTTGTTAATTTGAATAATTTCTATTGAGAATTCAACTTTATGGTTATCGCTTTGAAAAAAAAAAAAGTAAGAAAGTCTAAGTTTGGGTGAAACCGTACAAATCATACCCAGCTCTTCGCTAGAAACGCTGTTGTTGTTTGCTTTGTGTGGTTAATCTTAATATATAAAAAACACGTGTCACAAAATTTTTGGGCGCGATGGAATACTAAACTACTGAACCGATTTTGAATTTGTTTTTCACCACGTGTGTAGTTTGATCTAACTTGAGAGATAGGATAGCTTATATCTCACTTTATAATCGCAATATTATTTTATTGCAAATTTTTTTATTTGTTTATACGTAATAATAAAATGTTATGTATGTGCAGTGGCACTCATATTTTCAGGTGGTGCGGATATAATTCCGTGTAATTGCTTGGTGTTTAATTAAACAACCTGCTTATCAATAAAAAATATTATAGCGAATGATATCAAGTATAGCGCTTCACAAGGCTCGCTGAGGGGTGGGCGGGTTTCTGAGGGGGCCCGCGATTTAGAGGTACTATGACATTTTTTTTAATTCAGAAGAGTCTTTAGTTGTGTAGAGCGTGATTTTCATACCCGTGGGTGACTAGGGTCTCGAGATATATGCCAAAACGTGGGCCAATGAATGCCTAGACAGTGTTTATACAATATGGATATCAAATGAAAGCTGTTGGTGAGTGCTTTAGTACAGAATAATATATTATCCAGAGACGAAATGGGACTGGGATTAGGACTAGAACTGGGCCTGAGACTCGGAGTGGGACTGGGACTGCGACTGGAATAAAATATATACCACCCTCTGGGACAGGCAATAAGGGATGCAGAAGAATGAGAAGGAATTGATAAAAGAGAAAAGAGAGAAGGAGAAAGAGATTGAGAAAGAGATATAATGAGACGAAGATGAAGATAGATGAAGCGAAAAAGACGGCGGGAGGAGTGAATAAAAGGATTAGGAAAAAAGAAAAGATGGAAAAGGCTTATTAAAATGTATGCACATAGGCCCAATTTAGGGCAGGACAACGTCTGCCGGGTATTCTAGTAGCATAATAAAAAGATCCAGGTCGTTCCATTTAGTGCGATGTTAGCCACTTGACTTTTGCTGGGCAATAACAATGTCACCAATACGAAGCTACCAGATTGAAAAATGTTACGAATTTTTCTAATTTTTGATGGATTTCATATTAACGGATATGACTAAATTACTTTCATAGTTATTTTAAATAAAATAAAATGAGTTGTATGCGTTGAAAATATTTTAAATATCAGTCTAGAAAAGAAGGTTTTTAATGAGTTTTTTGAGCTCCCGAAAATTGCTTTGGTGGTAGAAACAGGGATCGAAGTATACAAAGCAAGGGAATATAGCCTTCTTAAGTGTCCATACGTTTTCTCAGAACATGTCGAATCGTTTGTCAATTATTTGCCCAATGGAGGTCTTTATAAACAGAAACCGCAATATGTAAAGGGTTAAGCATATTTAAATGCAATTTTTATGAAATCGAATGATGATAAATTCGCTACAAGTCCACGTGCCCTGTAGCTCTGCAAGTTACCACTAGTTATGAGAGTTCTTTTACCCGTTGTATCAGGGGTCATTTTGGGGCAAGTTCCGCCTTTCCCTTTTAGCCGTGACATGGATAGAGGGCCCACAAACGTAACAAATTAATCATCTGCACTCACTTCAGACTTTGGAGGTACTCTTTGTCTCAACATGCCTTGGAAAATATCCACTGTAGAGGCATGATAATAGGAAACGGTATAGCAACGCTTCCAACAAAACTAAAAGCATTATGAAACTTCAAAAATCCCCAAATATTTCAAAAAATTATGAATGGAACTACCTTTTTTTCACCATGGTTAATAGTGATACAGAGCCTACCACTAATAAACTTGAGCGAGTAAAAATTCAGTTTAACAATTGCAGCTATGAGCAAATAGTAATGCCAAATTTCGTTCGGATTGACAGATTTTTGTAAAGAATGAAAAAAAAAAAAAAAGGGGGGGGGGAGGGCGATGGTGAAGCCGATTTTCAAAAAATATGTTTATTCTTCTTAGCTCAACCATACCACTACTGAGGTAGAATATCGGTCAAATGTAGTTATATACCGTAGAGTAGAGCTTTAGGAAAAGTGCACGCCGTTTTAAACCAACTTTGATTATCTTCACTTATTTATAATTTGGAAAGGGCACCGTTTTTGGAGTCTATGTTAGCCTAGCGGTATTCCTCTTTGAGTTATATAATTTTTTCATTTTTCTAAATTTTCGATATCGAAAAAGAGGGCGTAGTTCCAATATATTCTGAGTCCAGATATGCCTGTATACCGGATATGGTGAAGATAACTCAATATTTTCAAAAGTTATTGTGTTAACGGACAGACACTCGGACAAACGAACAGACTGATATGGCCTAATCAAATTTTTTTCGATACTGATGATTTTGATATAAAGAATTTTATATCTATCTCGATTCCTTTATACCTGTACAAACATTCGTTATCCAATCCATTCTATAATTAAGGTTTTAGGCATCTGGCCTAAACACCCAGTGTTAATTACAGCTGGATATAATACAAGAGAGGAAGTTTGTGGGAAACGGGTTTGACAAAAGGCAGTGAACTCTGACCAAATAAACGGGAATTTGCAAATAAAAAACGATTAATAAAAATATTTTTTCCGCAGGCAGAAGCTATGTACTGCCGGCTAAAGCTGAATGAGCCAGATAGAAATCATGCTAGGAGAATATAATTTAAATTTTTTTTATGTTTCATTCAAGTTTAATGATATTATTTTGAACTTTGTTCTATATGGTTTTGATGTAAAGCAGCTAATATAATAATTTGGGAAAAATTTAAACAACGTAACCTCAAGACGGACAAGGAGACATCTGTTTCGATTATACCTTGTAACTCTCTTCAAAGCCTACCGCGAGTTGGATTTAAGCCCGCAGCCTTACGATGGTTGAACTATTACAAACGAATTCAGCCACGTCGTGCCTTCGTTTGTTGGAAACTTATTCCAATTGCCTTCCTTGCATTTTTGATTCTTTGCATAATAATTCCCATATTATCATATGTCAACTGGCAGTTTGCTTTGTTCTATTTATAGAAATACAAAGAACTTACCAATGTTGTCTGTTAGTATGAATCGATTAAAAACAAACCAATTACACAAAAAATTATTCGTACCATTGATGTATAGGTTCGTCTTCAAATCGCACTTGATAGGGTATGACGTTCCAATATACATGCATCTATTCTATTCTGTCGGAAAATCAGCAAAACAAAACGAGTCATATTCGTACAACATGATGAGGTAGGCACCAGTGCGTATACGTAACATTTTTTTAATATTATCCGTGTTTTTTTTAAACGTATATATATACGTCTATGTTTACGTTGTCGATTACGGTGAATACGTACGTTGCCCATACGTTCGTTGCCCGGAACGCAGAAATGAAAACAATTTTGATTTTTTCCGTAAGTAAGTGTGAGCTGATCGCTTTCTCACTAGACAGAGTTGCCTAGTAAACTTTTGTGCGCTAATTTTTGAGCGTTTGCAGTTTTATGCAAAAACACCTAATTAAAGTTTGAAAAATTGTAAATATAATTCGAAATAATTATGCCTCTATATAAAAGGATGTAGAGGAAAACGTTTTACATTTTAATAAAACCATTTATACTTTATTTGAAAAACATGTGCCCAAACGCACATGCTCGTACATTGAACCAGTGCATGCTTGGTTTACTAAAGATTTAAAAGCTTTAAAAAATAAGAAATCACGTTTATTCAAATTATATAAGAGAACCGGTTTACATTCTCATTATGCACAGTACGCTATTTTCCGTCATAAGTATTTTGAACTTAATAAAAAGTGTTATAAAGCTTACATATGTAAAATTAAAAGAAACATTATTTGCCACCCGAAGTCTTTTTATGATTTTGTAAATTCTAAACGCAGAACTAACGGTTTTCCTTCTGCCATGAAGTTTAGAAATAGCATTTCTAGCGACGACCAAGAGATTGCATACTTCTTCGCTCAATATTCACTATAATTACTCTGCTGTGGTTGATTCATCACCTACAAATTATCCGTATGAGCTCCATTCTAGTAACTCAATATATGCCCCACATTTGCTGCCTGAATATGTTCTACTACATCTAAAAACCCTAAAAGAATCCTTCAAATACGGTCCCGATTTGATCCCAACATATTTTCTTAAAAAATGTGCGGAATACATTTACCAGCCCCTTACTGATCTGTTTTACCTCTATTTAAAAAATGGCTTTTTCCCGACGGCTTGGAAGGAATCTTTTCTTATCCTACTCCATAAAAAAGGAAGCAAGTCGTCTATTGAAAACTATAGTGGAATAGCAAAGCTCTCCGCTATCCCTAAGCTTTTCGACTAATCACTTTTTACTAATCACCTTACAATTTCGATTTCTACATTGATAGATAGTTCTCAGCATGGCTTTTGTAGAGCCAAATCAACCACAACCAATTTGCTTGAATTTACAACTCACTTCTTTAGTGGGTTTAGAAACAGTCATCTTACCGACGTTATATACACTGATTTCAGCAAAGCATTCGACAAAGTACGCCACTCATTACTTGTTTATAAACTCTAATTGCTTGGTTTTCAACCTGGCCTATCTCGCTGGATCTCCTCTTATCTTTGCGGTAGAACTCAAAGAGTCATTTTTAAAAACATTTCTTCGAATGTCATCGATGTTCCCTCCGGTGTGCCTCAGGGCAGCCATCTCGGTCCTATTCTGTTTTTGATTTTTATAAACGATGTTTCCACAACTATAAAATATTCTAAAATTTTAATGTATGCCGACGACGTAAAAGTTTTTAAGTCATACGCGTCGGTTGAAGAACGTTCTGTACTCCAGGCGGATTTAAATTGTTTAGTTGCTTGGTGTAATGCGAATTTTATGCCTCTAAACATAGAAAAATGTAAATCCATGTGTTTTTCACGTGGGAACATACAGCCAGCTTCCTACACAATTAATGGCCAAACTCTGGAAAGCGTTGATGTTTTTGTCGACTTGGGAGTTACAATGAATTGCAAACTTAGTTTCAACCCTCATATTAATGCCACAGTCAATAAAGCGAGAGGAGTTTTAGCATTTGTGAAAAGATTGGCAAAGGAGTTTAGTGATCCTTACGTTACAAAAACCCTTTTTACATCACTGGTGAGGCCGATATTGGAATATGGAACGATAATTTGGAATCCGCGTTATCAAGTTCATGTGGATAGACTAGAATCAATTCAAAAACAGTTTTTATTTTTCGCCTTTAGAAATCTTCAATGGGACTCTCCGTATAATTTTCCTCCTTACACTAATCGATTAAAACTAATAAATCTTCCTACCCTTGCAAGTCGTAGAGAAATGCTAGGTTTACTATTTATGGCTAGACTTTTAAATGGATCGATTTCAAGCCAATTTCTTTTGAACGAAGTAAACTTGAATGTTCCATGCCGAGTTTCAAGGCATTATAAATCTATAATTCTTAAACAATGCAGAAGCAATTTCCAACTACACGAACTTTTTCTATGTTTGTGTGAAGATTATAACTCTCACTTGAGAATAATTGATGTTTCGGACTCGCTCTTTGCCACACAAAAGAAGGTTCTATCTTCTCTTTATAATTAAAAAATTATGTTTATACTTTTAGTGTATTGTATTTTGTGAATCTATATTTCTCAGCTGATGAGTTTCTCTGTAGCTGAGCGGTTTTAGATCTCGGCGCTTAAGAAGCCAATGCCTCTCAAAGACTCGGTAACAAAAAAATTATAAATAACACATAAATAAATAAATAAGAATTAGGATAAAAAAAAAAAAAAAAAAAAAAAAAGTATGTATGAATTAAAAAAAAACAGGATTAGCCTGGTTTCATCGTGCCACTTGAGGGCAGTGCGCTGCCACAACGTCCGAGATAAAAAAAAGTGCAGATTTTAAATATGTAATCTATTTATATTTATTTAATATTATTTCCAGCCTTTTACAGCATCAAAGATTAAAATGGAAAAAGTTGATGTGGGCTTGAGGGTTTGGTCAAACGTGTTTCGTACGGCAAACGTTCGTACGTACGGCACACGTCGGTGGGTAACTGCCGCTTTATACGTAAGTATGTATGTTTGTGCATAATTATGTGAGTTCTTACACTCCGCGATAAAAGTTTTCATCTCCTATATATAATTTAATATGTATTATCATTATCCATATATGTTTTAAAATGTATGTATGATTGTACAAAGTATATTTAATTCAAAATGTATGTTCATATATGTATAAGTAAATTCATTTCATGCCATATATATATAATTTATTATAATTCAGTTTATAATTTTACTGTGAAATTGTATTATCTACAATGAAAAATCAAAATTTGTGGAGGCCCCGAAAGCCTGTAATTTTGGAGTCTTCACAAATGACAATGGTGATATGTTCAATAATATACCGTCTTATCTAAACTTGTGCTCATTATTTCTCTATATTGATAACATTACTTTGGGTATTAAGGCTATCAAAAATTCAAAGCAATGCGATTATCAACAATTTTAATCTTTCTTTTTAAAGAAATGTGCGGTTTCTGTTGCGGAACCTCTAATGTATTGTAACGAATTTGCTGCAAATCCTCTTATTTGCAATCCTCTGCTAAGTTCGAATCACTAAACTGTTATATATTCTCCAATTTGTAATAATGCAAAATGGCCTTTATTAAAGTACTTCACAATAACACTCAAACTGTGCAACGAATAGCTTGTTTAATAACCACACTGATTGATAGCTCAATGAAACTCTACTATTCAAAATAATACTGCTATTGCTCGCTAGATATCGTCTTAATCGCAACTGCTTGACAACTCAAATCAAACTGAATTACTTCTTACTGGCTTGCGCCACTTTTATAGTTTACGCTGCATACATCTAGGCTCTTCTATTTCCAGAACTTACTAGTTAGTTTCGGCTACAAAATCGCCAGCCACAACTACGTGCACAAATTTTTGCCCTCTCTTGTGACAACTCAGATAAGATATATGCATGTGTTTGTGCATTGCCGCTCCGATGCTTGTATACGTACATATGTGTAGACGCAATTATTTATTCGTTTATGTAGATACATAATGATTGAATTATTGATGTGAATGTTTGTAGTTTACAGTCTCTCGAGTACACACAGGCGTATAAGTAAATGCATCTGTGTGTGACATCTCTTTCGGCTGCCTTATATATGTGTATACATGATTTGAATATTGACGTAAATACTGCTTGACATGGCCTTAGCATCGCCTTAGTGATGGTATAGCTTAGAGATGCTAATATCCGTGACAGTATTTATTTAACTTATCACTAAAGTCTGGCATTTTTTTTTTGTGTGAATGGAAAATTTCGTACATTCAACCAATTCATAAGAGCGGCAATAAAAATGAAGTTTCAAATTATCGTCCAATCTCTAAACTTCCTGTTATATCTAAATTGTTTGAGAAAATTGCTATGGCTAAAATATCATTCCTTGTTAATCGTTGTCTAAGTTCTTGTCAACATGGTTTTGTTCCAGGACGTTCCACAGTGTCCAATCTCACTGTATATTCTAATTACTGCATTTCATCATTCTCGGATAGCTGTCAAGTTGATTGTATTTATATTGATTTAGCCAACGCTTT
The DNA here is from genome assembly GCF_040869045.1 of Eurosta solidaginis. Classification (NCBI taxonomy): domain Eukaryota; kingdom Metazoa; phylum Arthropoda; class Insecta; order Diptera; family Tephritidae; genus Eurosta; species Eurosta solidaginis. Next base: position 30,003,885 of record NC_090319.1, read on the forward strand.
TGACAGAGTATCTCACTGCGTACTATTGGGTAAGCTAGAAAGATGGGGATTTCATTTCTCATTTCTACTATGGATAAGTTCATACTTATCCAACAGAGCCAATTTCAGCGTTATTGACGGTGTGGAGTCAGCACCTTATGTGGCTACATCGGGCGTGCTTCAGGGAATCATCCTTGGTCCACTCTTTTTAAGTATGTTTTTCAATGACGTAAGTGCTTGTTTTAAGCAATGCCGTCATTTCATGTATGCTGATGATTTAAAAATCTATTTGAAAATTAAAAAAGAGTCTGATGTTTCCATACTTCAAACTGAACTCAATGAATTTAATACTTGGTGCTGTATAAATAAGCTCGCTCTCAATGTCAATAAATGTTACAGCCTTAGGTATTCTAACATAAGAAATACAGTGACTTCGAGTTATCTTGTTTCTGATACAGCTCTAGTTGGGGTAAGTAAAATAAGGGATTTAGGTGTTGTATTTGATTCATCGTTCACATTTACTGAACATCTAAATTTCATAATTCCCAAAGCTTACGTCTTATTGGCATTTATTAAAAGTTATGTCTCCGAATTTAAGGACCCATATACTAAGAAGTTGTTGTATAATGCATTCGTTAGATCTAGTTTTGAATATGCTTCCATCATATGGAGTCCTCAATAATATGAGGATTGAACGCGTTCAGAAAACTTTTATGAAGTACTGTTTATCTGATTTAAAATTCGACCAGCCCCTTCCTCCTTATTCTTCAAGGTGTAAGTTAATTAACCTTCATTCCCTGGAAAGTAGAAGGGTAATATCCACAATTATGTTCCTTTTTGATATTGCTAATGGCATAATTGATTGTCCAATAATTCTTGAATCTGTAAAATTCCAAGTTCCACAACATAATTTGCGTCAACACTATATATGTTTGCTCTTGAGAATTTTAAGTCTAATTATGAGCTGAACAGACCAATCACACGCGCTCTAATTGTAATCAACTCAATTAATCATAAACATTGTATTGATTTTTCTTTATCGCGGCAATGCTTTAAAAATATACTCTCTTCAGCTTTAAGTTGTTGTTGTTGTAGCGATAAGGTTTTGGGGAGTGTTGTCGATGTGATGGTCCTTTGCCGGATAAAAAGATCCACTACGCTCCGGTAACACAGCACCATTAAGGTGCTAGCCCGACCATCTCGGGAACGATTTATGTGGCCACATTAAACCTTCAGGCCATTCCCTCCCTCCCAACCCCCAAGTTCCATGAGGAGCTTGGGGTCGCCAGAGCCTCGTGTGTTAGTGAAACAGGATTCGCCGCGGATAGGTGAGGTTGACAATTGGGTTTGGAGAAGCTATATATTGCGCTGGCAACCTGAAGGGTTTCGCTACACAGCCCCTTGAATCTGGTATTTTAGTCGCCTATTACGACAGGCATACCTACCGCGGGTATATTCTGACCCCCTAACCCGCTGCTTTCGGTTAAGTGGTTCTTTATTATATATAAGTATATGAATTCTTATGTAATCTAGTCTGTAAGATTTTCTGTATATCATACTAAAAAAATAGATATAACTACATAAATTATATAAGATGGTCTTTATCGAACAAATGCAATTGTTTGCAGTTTATATTTAACATGCGAGTAAGTAGTTATGTACGAATATATGTGCATATAATTATGTATGTTCATACATGTGTGTATACATGGATATCCTGCACATATGCTTGATTGAGAACTAGAGCTTTTAACATATATATAACAGTAAACTACAAACACACGCAAATGAGTCCCAAATTGCGGAATTGCATGTTTAGGAACATAAAAAAATAAAACACAAAAAATCAACAAGAGAATATAAAAAGAAAAAACGAAAAATGTTAATGTAAACAAACGTTTTGTTAAAACCCTGCAATAAAATAACAAAATTGCCCCAGGAAGTACTACTTCACTACAAGAATATTTTCATTCAAAGCAACAATGACAACGAGAGAAGAACTCTATAAAGAAAAAGCCAAGTGCGTTGGTGTACATGCCTCGGACAGTCTAAATATATCCACCTTATAGCATATTTCTGTGCCAAAAATACTAGTTATGAGGTAGATAAGAAATTGCTTTAACAGCTCCGAACTTTCATACATATTTATATATATATAATCAGGTGAATATACAGAAAGTGTCATTTAAACTCTAATAGTCTGTTTTCGTTGTCTGATCTGAACCTTCCGGGAAAATATATTAAAATGACATATGTAAATACATATATATCTAGCATGAATGACAGCAGTTACACCTCTAACTACATATGTATGTGTATTAGATTTGTTATCCTTTTTTTTTTTTTTTGTTGCCTTGCTTTTGTGGTTGATAAATTGTGAAGGTTGTAGGAATGCCTACAAGCATTATTTGACAATTAGGCAATGAAGGACATCACGATTGTGAGACAGCTGCACGGTACAAATCGAAAATCAACATTTGCGACACGTAATTACAATGTGAAAGTGTAACAACCAACATATGTACACAAGAGAATTGAGATATGTTTATTAAAATAACTCGGCTTATTTTTATTTTATTAAAACAGTTTAGGAATAACTTCGCTGTGTTGCAAAATTTTTAACAAACATGAGCTATGAAAATCGGGCTAGTAGATCAGTTGTTCTACTCGAAGAATGAAAGGCCTTTAATCACATTTCAACTTTTGCTCTAAAAATATTTTCCGTCTCATTTGAAAGTCCCTTAAAACACTCTCATAGTTACATATGAGCCAGATTATTTGAAGGAGCGTTTTAGTTTCATGAAATCCTCTTTGTCCCTCACTATCTCACTATCTGAAATTGATCGAATTATGGTTAATTCGACCGAGTTCTTTGTCAAGTAAACAAATTAGTTTAGTCATTTCAACAGAAGAGGAATTGTCGCTATTAAGTTAACAAAATTCTGTAAAATTAATCCAACTGATTTTTTTGTTAACACAACTGATCTCATTGGTCATTTTAACAGCGATAAACAGTCAATACATGAGCAAATTTCAAGGAGAATTTTACGCTCACTGCGCTCTCTACTTTGTACTTATGTATGCTGTGTACTATATGTATGCACATATTTACGTATGTATATGGCGGCTGCCGTGGTGTGAACTTAGAGTGCTCCGGCTTCCACACCGAAGACGCAGGGTTCACACCCCGGGCAAAGCAACCTAAAAATTTTAGAAATAAGGTTTTTCAATTAGAAGAAATTTTTCCTAAGCCGGGTGGCCCCTCGGCACTTTTCGGCAAGCACTCCGGGTGTATTTCTGCCATGAAAAGATCTCAGTGGAAACTCATCTGCCGTAACATAGATACTTTCGTTCAAAGCTGTCGCAACAACTTTTTTGTTCATTTGAACTACTCAGACGGTCAATTACGAATCAACGATTTGTGCGCAGTTCATTCAACATGTTGCTGCGATGGATAAAAATTGACAGAAATTTCGGTTGAACTGACCCGTATTTCTGTTGATTTTACCAGTCTTTTTCTTTCAGTGTAGCATTTTTTGTTTTCACAGTTCGCCTTTGGAATAGTCTACCAATAGCGATTAGAAGGTTGAAAAACAAAACCCGTTTCAAACCCGAAGTTATGAAACACTTCATCTACTTTAAGGGCTCCGAATATTGTTTTTCTTCAAATATTCTCTGATTACAAATTTCAGCTTAGTTATCTACTTAATTGGTTAAGGATTTTTTCGTTCTTGAGTATTTGTATGTGTTGTGTAAAATTAAAACTTATTAACCAGGTAACCTGATATGAAGGCCTACATGAATAGTTTTCAATATTACAAGTTTTTATTTAAAATTTTAGTTTGTAAGATATCATGCATCATATGCAGAGGACGAGTGAACTTTTTCTCAGTATGATAGCTTATCACAATATCCACATTTTTGCACAACAACCTGAATACAAACCATCATTTATAAGTAAAATGAAAGCTTGACTGTGAAATTAACTTCCGACTACATTATCCAGGTAATACGCGATATCTTGTAGCAAAGTTTCAAGATAAGATACTAGTGGGTTAGGGGGCTTAGAATATGCCCGCGGCAGGTATGGATAACGTAAGGGGCGACTACAATAACCAAATGATTCAAAAGGTTGTGTAGCGCAATCCTTTAAAAGGGTTTCCAGCACAATTTATATCTTCCCAAATTCTCTCAATTAACAACCTCACTTACCCCCAAGTTTCTCATTTAAGGTGGGGGTGGAGGGCGGAATGGCCCCTGAACGGAATGTTTTTATCGCTACAGCAACAACAACAAGAGCAAATCTTAAATTCATCAATCTTTTATTAGCCTAAATTTACTTCTTGTTTTACATAGCGTATATTTTTGCACAAAGGTATTAAAAATAAGTTGGGATATTGGCCGTTTTTATTGACATAAAAAAGCGTGATCGATTTGAACTTCCGCCTGCCCATAAATCAGTACATTAACATTTTAACTATAACTAACTATTAAAAAACTGATATATCTTAATGAAATATGTATACTAATTTAAATAGATGGAGAAAAGATTGGCATTGAAAATTAGAGGAACCACAATAGCATGGAACCATGAGCGGGGCAACAAAGTATACAAAATTGTGTGCAGGTTTTACAACCTTAGACTAACAAAATTATCTACTCTTATCATTGAAAAGAGGATGCTGGATACTGCCCCTTGTCGTCAAATGCTTTACTATCAGGCCTAGTCAGTGATAGAAGATGTAAGAAGTGCGGGTTGGAGGGGGAAAGCACCCATCGCGTTTTGTGCTCATTACCAAGACTTAGACTCCAGTCATAAGAGGTCACACAGCTATCAGCTCAGGAAGCAGCAAATAACACGAGTTGTTGTTGTTGTTGTTGTTGTAGCGATAAGGTTGCTCCCCGAGGGCTTTGGCGGGTGTTATCGATGTGATGGTCCTTTGCCGGATACAAATCCGGTACGCTCCGGTACCATAGCACCATTAAGGTGCTAGCCCGACCATCTCGGGAACGATTTATGTGGCCACATTAAACCTTCAGGCAATTCCCTCCCTCCCCACCCCCAAGTTCCATGAGGAGCTTGGGGTCGCCAGAGCCTCGTCTGTTAGTGAAACAGGATTCGCCGCGGATAGGTGAGGTTGACAATTGGGTTTGGAGAAGCTATATATTGCGCTGGCAACCTGAAAGGTTGCGCTACATAGCCCCTTGAATCTGGTATTTTAGTCGCCTCTTACGACAGGCATACCTACTGCGGGTATATTTTGATCCCCTAACCCGCTGGGGTAAATAGCACAGGTCCTAAATGCTTTTAGTATTTTCCAGGGGCTTTTAAATTTGGTAACTGAACAAACTTCTGGTACCAATAAGAACTAATTCAGTAAACTTGTGATACCAATAGGAACTCATTCATTTTTTGTCAAGTCCGCATGGGTCACCAAGTTCAACATAACGTAAGCTATAAATTGACAACCTTTCAGGAACTTGCAGGAAGGTTATTGGACAAAGTAGGTTTGAGTAACCCCACCCACTTTTGGAAAAAATCTCACTCAAAATGTAATATTAACAAAAAATGGAATATGTTAACGGTAATAAACAAATTATACTGATATATCACCTCAGTAGTGATATGGCGGGGCAAAGTGGGAGGGTTAAAATAGGTTTGAAAATGGGGCCGACCACGCTACTTTTTAAACTAATCTCTCTTGAACGCTTTATAGGCCACAAATCCAATAAAAATTGGGCGGTTCTGAAGAAATTTGGTAAAAGCATTATTTTTATGACAAAATTTTTTCTTGTAAAAATTGGTTGAAAACCACGCCTGCATTTATATCCAGCTTTGCATCTTACCTGTCTGTCCCAGAATTTTGCTTAGAGAAAAAGCAATTAGAAAATAATCTTATACAATTATAAAACCTAATAATATACCTAACTTTCTCCCTATATTTATTAATGTAGTATATACAATGAAGAAACGACGTCACAAAAGACTTATACATGGATCCAGTCAAATGACGTCAACAACAATTGGCTTATCAACATTTTATAAGCGAAGTATTTTAACATAGCCAATTGCCTTTTGTAAACTTTTCTACTCCTCCCCTAATCTATTAATTTTGTTGTTGTTATGTTTTTACTATTCGTTTGCCTGAATTTTTTTTTCATTCCCTTAGGGTTTTTTTTTTGTACCTTTCACAGCAAATTTTCCTGTTTTTTATTTCATTTGTTGAACTTCTAAAGTTTTGAAAAAAAAAAAAAATATATATGCTCCCTTTTATTTCTCCAAAGTGTGGGTTTTCTTATGGTTATGAAGTTTTTATTAGCAGGAGAAATAGAAAAGTTTATGTTAAATGTGAGAATTAACAGCTGCTTGTTTTGTTTATTATATGCTCACAATACTTCAAATTAGAGTGCGTCTTATTTCGCAACTTTTCACTCGCGCGAATAAAAAATTTTAGGTGCTCCTTTGATTGTTTCTTTTTTGGTGATATAAAACTATGCGTATTAAGACTGTGTTTAATTAGCATCATTCATTTGCGCTCACCCATCTAAGCGATCTTGGCCGCTTTGCAATAAATCACGCCAGCTATCCCTGTTTCACGATAACTGATGCCAATTGGGAGCACCAAGGTATGTTAATTCTCCTTCCAGTTACCAATCCCTAAACACAAAATCCCCAAATAAGTAATCCCCAAAATCAAAATCCCCAAAGTAAAAATCCCCAAAATCAAAATCCCCAAAGAAAAAAACTCTCCAAAATCAAAATCCCCAAAGAAAAAATCTCCAAAATCAAATCCCCAAACAAAATTTCCATATAATTCAATCATATTAAATTGCAAGCCTCACCTATAATAAAATAAATGGGTGTACTACGTGGCTACCGCCACGGTTATGACACACGTCCGGACTTGGATGGTGTAGCCCAGGGTTATTTTTTATAAGCGCGGCCGAAGGTCGCCTTTGTAGAAAGTTGGTATGGATTATTAGCCTTTTTTGGTTGCGGCGATTTTAAACCTAATTTGAATTTATTTCACACATAAAATGGGGATTTGGTGTTGGGGATTTTGATTTTGGAGATTTTGATTTTGGAGATTTTTTCTTTGGGGATTTTGATTTTGGAGATTTTTACTTTGGGGATTTTGATTTTGGGGATTTTGGTTTGGGGAATTTTTTTTCGGGGATTTTGATTTTGGGGATAACGTGGTAAACCCCGACGGAAGATCTTCGTTCATTCGCATAAAATTTCTCAGCCAGTGCAGCCTTTGTGTTTTTATTAGCTGCACTATTGTCATATTTGTCATATCTTACGAAGAACTTTTCCCTCGCATACTCTCAATGGAAGGTTAACAACCAATAATTTCCAAGCCCCCCAACAATGACTACACAGACTTAGGAAGTGAAGGCAGCAATCAGTCAGTGAAGCTACAAAACCGCTTTTAAGAAGCAAAATGGACCAATTTTGGGGCCAGGAAGTCAAGCTATCCGAGTTAAAAAGACATGTATGTATGAGCATAGAGTAAGGCGAATACCTAGCTTTTTGAGAGGACAGCTCGAAACCTGCTGCTCAGAAAGAAGAGGGAAATCTTGGAATTATATGATGAAGAAAGAGAGAAAGACAAAACAAGTGGTTAATTGGTCAGATATGGTTCATAGGGAAATGTTTGAGGTAATTTATATCATTATCAATAGGTAGTTGATGTTAAAATATGAATACAAAATTAGTTTACAACAAGTCAATGGACTTTACTAAAACAAACTACGCATAGAGACAAACAAAGTCTCAAACTTGCACTTGAGTTTCTGAACATAGTTCTTTGAGTATTTCGGCTAATCGCAGAATGTAAGCTTTTACTCATTTAGGGGAAACAAATTCAGACGTATGACGTTCTTCAAACAAAAATCGAAATAAGCGGATTTTTCAAAAGTTTCCTGAAATTTGAGCATTTTTGATGCGACAGCCAAGAAAGGGTGATATTCCGCTCAGCTTTCTCTTTTAATTCTAAAATTAATTTGTTGTTGTTGTTGTTGTTGTTGCATGGATAAAGACACTCCCCGAAGGTTTTAGGGCATTTTATCGATGTTGGTTGTCCTTTTCCAGATACAGATCAGGTATTTTACGGTATGAATTACCTTTATGGTATAAGGCCGGTCATCAACGAGAACGTCTTAATATGACCACTTTCTAGGCCACATTGTCAGAGCATCTGTTGCTTTAGAAACAGCATGTTTCATGGCCGGGTGAAGTTGAAAATTAAGTTGTAGAAGCTATAGTTTGTGCTTGCATTCCCTTAAAAAGCTTGCGCTACACAACCCTTCTAATCAATTGGGAGTTTTTGTCGCCTCTTGCGAAAGGCACACCTGTCGCGGGTATATTCTACGCCGCCTAACCCGTTAGCCAACCACTTATGCTTTAAAGCATTGTAGGCAGGTTTGTAAATGCAAGTGTATAGGGGGTATTCCATCCCATTTCGAGCAATTTTGAACCCGACCCCTTTAGAATTGGCTGAAAGTTTTTCTCCTTTTTCTAGCTTACGAAAGACGTTTTTCAGAAGTTTTTCAAATTTTTTCATCCAACTCATAAAAAGTTATGAATTTTTAAAGAACACCGTTTTTGTTTTCAAAATGCTATAACTTTTTCAAAAATTGACCGTTTGGGATCTTTTTTTTTTTTAAATATGTTTTTAAATGTACTTTTCGGAAAAAATTCAAAAAACTTTTTTAAGTTTTTTTGTTGTAATTTTTCAGTTTTTCAGTTTTTCGAGATTATTCGAATTTCGCCTTTTTTTTCTCATAAAAAACTTCAATCAATTCTGCAATCATTCCCACTAATCCCGGAGTGGGCCGAGAATTTTTTTTTTTTTTATTTAATTGAAAAAAAAAAACTTTAAATTTTTTTTTGTATTTTTTCCGAAAATTACATTTAAAGACATATTTAAAAAAAAAAAAAAAATTATCCCAAACGGTCAATTTTTGAAAAAGTTATAGCATTTTGAAAACAAAAACGGTGTTTTATTTAAAATTCATAAATTATTTTAAGTTGGATGAAAAAATTTGAAAAACTTCTGAAAAACATCTTTCGTAAGCTAGAAAAAGAAGAAATACTTTCAGCCAATTCTAAAGGGGTCGGGTTCAAAATTGGTCGAAATGGGATGAAATACCCCATAGGTAAGTGAGAGCGCATTGATGGCGTGAACCAGTGCACGGACTTTACTACTTTATTGGTAGATCTACCAACTTTTTAGCCCATTTTCATTTTCTACCACTTCTACCACCAAAGCCCAAAAATCTACCAACATTTGCCTTTGTAAGGAAATTAAGATACGATTCAATTTCGAAGACGAAAAGTTACACCTTTGGAAAATGTTGATGAAAAAATATTCAATCTAGTCAAATGGCAATGATTGTTCCCTTACTTAAAGCTTTTCCATTTCACAAGACTTCCATGGAAATTCTTAACAACGAATGACGATCATTAATGTTATATGATAAGGAAATAGGAGCAAAGATATTTTCCGACGATATTCTTAAAGGATGGATAAAATTGGGAACTGAAAAGTCTTCTAAAAAAATTTGAGTGAATAGATGTTCTCCTTAGCAATATTACCTCACAGTAGTGCAGCCGCAGAAAGGTACTTCTCAATAATGAATGACATAAAAACCGCCGCGAGTAATGGATTAAAAATTTAAATCACTCCAAATCAAATATTAATAAAGGAGTATTGTATCGTACGGACTTTATTTCAGCCTCCAATTAAATTAATAAGATTTGTTAAGAAAAGTCTAAAGACCGACAATTGTTTAAGATGTAATATGGAATTTGATTTAATAAAAGAATTTAGAAAAAGTACAATACAAAGTTTAATTATTTATTATAACAAAATTAAGTACGCTTGTCATGATGGCCGTTCATCTACCAACTGACTAGCTGCTCTTCGGCTCACTTCTTAGCTGTCGTCGTGATTTCGCTCTCTCTCATCTTTTTATTCTCCAGGCTTGCCATCTGACTTTGACAGATTTTATAAAAAATTTTACTTTGTAGAAGGTGATTTTGTTCCTTGTGTTTAATAACACCCATATGGACCTAGATTTTTCTTTTGTTTTTTTCTGACAATTTTTTGTTGAGATTCGGTTTTTATTTTGAAAAATTTGTGCACAAATTCAAACAAGAAATAAATTTGTTTATGAAAGGAATGTAGTAAATGAGCTCGCAAATATTTTCCTACAAAAGTTAAGCTGTGAGCGACACCCATTTTTATGCTATATTGTTGTTTGTTAAGAATTTTGTTTTTAATTACGGTTCTTTATTTGTTTACTTTTTATGTTTATTTTCGTTTTTGTCATATCAAATTTTAGATTAGTCGATACATGTACTTTTGTGTTTTTTATTATAATACTTGTATTTTTGTATTTCTAGTCCAGAAGATGACTTCTAATTGCAGTCGAGATATCGATAAATAAAAAAACGACAATATATACCATATACAAATAAAAAGTTTTCTTTGTGTGTTATTTAATATTGTATGGCCTCGAGCTCGACAACTTACAAATATTTTTACAAACTAAAGGCCAAAAAATAAACAAAAAAATAGTTTTAAGTAAACGATAACATTCCAAACTTGGTTATTTTGTGGCAGAAAAATACTGGTACATTGGAAAATTGTTGTTGTAATGAGACGTATCGGTAAAGTTTCCTCAGTATTTCAAGCTCAAAATAGAAAAAAAGCAAGTATCATATAGGAATAAGCTATGTATATACAAATTTACATTAATTTTTTTTTGTTTTGTTTTCATGTTTTTTTTAAGTGTTATTTCCGTGAAATGTGCTTTGTTTGTTTTACAATAAAATATGAATTTTTTTGTACAAATATAAAGTGTAGCTATTGTTTTCTTGAAAAAAAAAAAAAAAAATCTACCAACTTCTGCCACTATTTTAATTTTTCGTCTACCAACATTCTCGTTTTAAAAGTCCGTGCACTGGCGAAGAGCGTAACCTGTTTGTCTGATCAATTGATCTATGAAATGCCGATGTCTGCTTTAAAGTACAGCAAAAGTGTGCCTATATAAAAATAATTGTAAGGCACCCTACTGTGCATGATAATTACTTTCCCGTCTGCTGAGATATACATTAATATTTAAATGTAACTAAATAGTAAATGTTAAATATCTCTGTATAGTAACAATAGTTAATTATTGACAATTATTTTGCAATTAACATTTATTGTCACGCAACAATGATGTTTCCACATACATACATGCATGTATAAGTAAATATGTATACGTGTATGATTACTATAATATTACATAACAATTCATGCTCATGCATATATAATTTTACAAAAAAAAGTAGTTTATTAAATAGCGCTGTTATCATGAAGTTTAACAATAGTGAATGTTAATCAGTGATGCACGCGTTAGTTTGGTGCCCCCACATATCCGCTAATTGACTAATCGTGTGTGCTTTAAGCAAAGGAATTTCAGTGTCGCAGTTAATGACCTAGTTGAAACATATAAATATGTTTATTGATATGTTCTAATAAAAAAACATAGAAAGTTTTGATAACATTTGTCACAAATGCAGGGAAAAAAGTTAAATCATAATTAGTATCGGGTAGAATAAATAAATTTTTTAATAATAGAATAATGATTTAGTTTCAATAACGATTGTAAATATACTAATCAATAACAATTTTTAAAACGTGGTTGGATAGATAGAATGGCTACATTCTGCATTACAAGAAGAGTTGTTGTAAAGCAGTGGTCGGCGCGCCATAGCTCAATTGAGCCAGACTTGCTTTACACATATTCTTACTCTCCATTTTCAGTCGTCAGCGAAACAGCAACGAATAAATACAGCGCACGGCTGTCGCACAAATGTTAAGGTTCCCTGTGAGAAATATAACGATGGGGAAACGCAACTGGGATGACGGCCTTTCCATATGTAGCTCATCTTCCAAACATGTTTAGGTTTGGCATTTTACCTTTCGGGTATGTTATACGTAATAACTTTTCAATACAATATTAGTTTTGTACTGCAAAAACCTACTATAAAATGTTTAAAGAAAGTTTGCGAAATTATAAAAAAAAACGCATTCATGCATTTTTTTAATCAGCGATATATTTTTAAACCTTTTTGTATTTCCCTGGTTTAGGCAAATGTATTATTTTCGGAAATATGATTCTTTAGGCGAGTGATCGGCTATATTTTTGCGATATTTGCCGTGTTGTGCCGATTTGACAAACTTCATGTGCATTTGTATTTATAAATATCGGATACCCTTCGCAGCAGTAAAAATTGGTGAAATAAGCGACTTGAGAATATCTCAAATTATGTCTGAATCAAAAATTAAATTTTCCAAAATTATTGGTATGTCTGTTCTTAATTAATGCACCATCTGCATGTTGTAATTTATACTTTAATTTCTTGCTGGGATGTTTTGCTCTCGCTCTCACTAATATACTTACATTTTAATGTTTGCCAATCACTGTTGTAAAGTTAAGAATATTCGGCATCCATAATTCAGATATTAAAAGGTTGTAATTACAACAGGCTGACAACGATTTCGCAACTCTCACGCCCGCTCTATGAGAGCAAAAGTCAGTCTGAAAAAATGAAGGAGCAGTGGAAGCGTGTCTCTAAAGCACTTCGTAACACCGACGAGAAAAAATTGGTTACCGGCGACCACGTAATACAATAAAGAATGCCGCGTCGCAGCAGAAAGAAAAATACCCTGCCTACGGGACTACATTAAAAGCAAACTCAAAAATATCAGTGTGCGAGCGCTACCGCGTGTAGAAAAGGAAGCGAGCCGTATATACAGGAAGCAAAACCCGGCGACTGAAAGGCGTGAGTGCAAATATCTTGAACTGCCAATCAGCAGAAATAACGCTCGCAAATTTAACAAAATCCCTGTGACAGATAGAAGGTTTTAGGAACCACCTGGAAAACTTTGACCAAAGGTTGTTTAGATTATAAAAGGAAAAGTTATCCGTGCTCCAAAATGAAAAGAGGGATGAAACGCCCAGAGATGATGATAAACCCAAGCCAACAATCGATGCTGATAAAATAATGGGGCGAAGACAAAAAAGCTAGTTAAGCAATTGGCCATCCGCATATATGTTATCGCTCTCGGATATGGTTTTCAAGGGTAAAAGAAACACACATGAGTAAGCTGCATTCTCGTCTAAATACCGAGCTCTAAACTGCCACGGGAAAGGAGTACTCCCAATTAGAAGAGAAACGAAGTGCTGAAAAACCAGTTTCCTTAAAATACTCTGAAACCTTGTCATCTCAACCAACAACTGATTGATAGGGCTCCGACTCCCAAGGATGTAAAGGAACATCCCCGCAATATTTCCCACAAAAATGTTGTCGTTTGAACTATATTAGCATAATGAAACCCCCGGCGTCATTCACAATGATATGGCAAAGTCTTCTGTGGAGAAATGTCATTTGCGAAACCGCTTCATAGTGTCCGATAGTCGAAATTCATTTTATAAGAAAGTAGACTTCCACGGAAATGTGCGCTAATTTGTCGCAACCTCAATCTGAAACTGTAATAGGTTTTACTCTTGCTTATCCAGCAACAACCCGACATAGTCAATGTATGTCCTGTATGTAATGTGTTCCTTCATGGCACCAAACAATTTTCCGTCAACGAATTTCTTTTGTACCGACTAGATGGTGAGGAAGCTACCAGGAAAAAGATGGGTAAGGGCAACTCGGTACTCGGTGTCTTGCCTCGTCGTCCTCTTGCCGTTTAATTGTCTAAAAAGCAGTTTGTTGCTGCTACATATACCTAAAGAAAACTGGCGTAGCCAACCAAAAGATTTTTTATAGAACACAAGGAAAATTGTATTTTTAGTAAATAAATTTGAATCGCTTTAAGAAAATTTGACAAAAAATATTTCCTTGAGCCTTTTTTATACGAATTTCTTGGGAGGTTTAAAGCTACCCCATGGGTTTGCAGACTTATTCTGGTCTTATCGGAAATCGTTGATATTTGTATTAAAGGGAACTTGCAAGTTTTTGAGAAACATTGTGCAGTCGCTGAAATTTGTTGTTTCGGTAATGGTATCTTTGTTAAAATTTATGGTTTTGCATGCATTTAGGCGCATCAGTGTATTTAGGCGCTGGAATACTGTAAACAATCTGGAGCAATTCCTGTTCTGTGAAACGATGACGTGAAAAAAAGTTTGTGCAAACAAATTTTCTTATTTGTATCAAATAACGTCCGTTCTTTTAAAAATGTATTGATTTAAAATAATTATAAAATTGGTAATAATTTTTATTTATTGTAGCATGAAAGCATCTAATTTCCTTCTTATTTTTCAAAGTGCACACATACACATATATTTTTAATAAACTTTATTTTATGTTGATAAAATAGCGAAATATCACTGAAAAATCTGAAATTTAAGAGAAATCGAAATGCGAAACTTTGAACATGATTCAGCAAGAGCAGCGATGACCAAAAACGAACATGAAGAATAAACAAAAAGCAAAATCAAAACAACAAAAAATCTACATGATAGTGATTGCATTTTCATTTTTGTAAAAATATTCAATATATACATTTTATATGATATAAGCAAGTAAATATTAATGAACATATGTGATACATAAAAATTGCAAATGCAACAAAAAAATAAATAAAAAAAATTTGCCTTGCATGCTGTCATTTGTTTATGCAGCCATTTATTAAGCTGAAATATTAATACTTTTGTATTGGTAAATTTTTCTTTATTTTTTTGTTCTTCAATGTGATTTATATGTGTCAGATGCATGTATTTTAAGGGAAACATAGACATTTTATTAAATACAATTTTTAATATCATATTTTTTGCAGGCAGATACACTTAAAGATAAACACTTGGGATAGCAAATGCTATTTTGGACTGAATAAGCCATATCATAGTGAAAGCCTTCAAAAATATGTTCAGATTGCGGTCCACATTTGAGAGGGATCCAATTCTTGTGTCGCCAACATCAGCTTGAACAAAATTGAGCTCACCATCACGTACAATCGACTGGACCTTAATCGCAGCATGAATCATCGCTCTATGATCTATGATTTACTTAAATTGAATGGACAAGTGCCATGTATTTGCATATACAATATTGAAAAATCAATATTTTTGTTTTTGAAAACTGACATTTGAATTTAGGTTGAAAAGTGTGCCCATAAAAATTCTAAAATTTTATTTTGCACTGCCTTACCGACAGTTTCCAGTGATTTATGTTTTTTTCTCTATTTAGGTAGAAATTTATGTCAACTCGCACACAGCCTTAGTATCTCATACTTTTTTTGTCGTTTGTTAATGTATGCATAAGCATTATTTTTTGATGTATTAAAAATATTTGTTATAAATAAATGAGTTAAAAAAGTTTAATTCTATCTAAAAATTATTTCGCCGAAACGAGCAACCCATACAAATATATAGGTGTTTCTTATTTTTCAAATGTCCCGGGAAATTTTAAAAAATCCCGGGAATTTGGCTCAAATTTGAGGTTTGTCCCGCGAGGTTAGATGTTGGGTTAGGTTGAACTGGCCGGTCCATTAGGACTTCACATAGACTGATTGAGTCCGTAGTGTTACCAGAAATTTGTTTTAACGACCAAATTGAAAAACCCTATCAAAAACCAGGACTTATGTTATAAAATAACTCCGTCCTCTTGGCAAATACTAGAAGCTTCCTAGGACTTAACCCACTTGATGCTTCTAGATATGACAGCTGTAACACTCCTAATAGCTGGAATCTTAGCTTGGCAAGTGCACGGCACGAGCACAGAACGTGCTTGATCGTTTCCTCCTCCAGCCCGCACTTCCTACATCTGCTATCACCGACCAAGCCTAATTAAAAGGCAAGTAACGCCAGAAGGCAGTGTCCAGTCAGAATACCCGTCATGAGTCTACAGTCCTCTCTTTTTAATGATAGAAGCAACTTTGTTAGTATAAGGTTATAAGACCTACACATAATCTTCGACACTTTACAGCCCCGCGCTTGAACCCACGCCGTTCCCGCTTGGTAAATCATGTGTACCTCTCGCCTTCGCTTAATCTCGCCCAGACTAATTGGGAGGTCTACGGAGCAAGCTTCAATTTACTGCTTGACTGTCAATATAAAAGTTAACACGATTGCAGCTTGGGCTATTTTCTTCCAGGGTTTCTACTGCTTTGGTTACGGCTACTATTTCCGCTTGGGAAACACTACAGTAATCCGGCAGCCTGTAGGATCTGCTTATTTCCGGATCAGAACAGTATACCGCAGACCCTACTCTTTCCACTACTTTGGAACCATCTGTGTACACATGTATCGTCTCGTCCGCCATTTGCGCACCCTTGCGCCAACCGTCCATCTCTATTGTGGCCTTAAGATCTCCCTCGAAGCGCAGATCGGGAATCAGGTAGTCTGTTCGTCTTGTGATTGATGACGCTATACTGCTATGGCCATATGATCCCGGGAACCCGAAATAAAAATCAGGCAAACCTAATGTACATACATAGACGGCAATGCAGCAGATGAAAAAAGTCAATACGCAACAAGACGCTGGGAGAAATATGCGAACGAGGCAACTGAAAATATAAAGAGATGGTCAATCAGTTTGATTTTAACACGTGCTAATTGAAGTTCTACTATAAGAGTAATGCTTAAAATAAATAGCATTTAATATACACAAAATTTTAATGTATTTATTTGACAGTTCAGCGATGCGAATGAAAACGAAATGATGGGAAAATGCATACATACTTATATACATAGGTAAGAATGCTGTTCTCTTTCAGCAATTCATGCATATTAATACGAATGCGATGTGTTGAAATGCTGAATATGAGCAAAGCTCGCTAATTAAATACATATGATCATATTGATATAATTGTAACAGCGGAAGTATTAAAAACAAATACTGTAAAAATCCGAACAAATGTTACTAAGCTTTCAAAAGCGCGCCTAGTAAATCATATCCACACTATTAGGAATAAACTACATACAGAGTGTATGTGCTTACATGGTGAACAAAAGGATAATAAACTAAAATGGCAATTCTTAGAGACCAATTGTACAGCGAGCAACGGCACATTCATATGGCTGCGTGGCTAAAGGCATCTGCCTTTTCCCTGCTATGAATGTTGGAGTTTCGAGTTCAACGCTCAGCTCCCGAAAAGCTAGCTGATGAAGCAGTGAAATTCAGAAACATTTCCTAGTAACCATCGCCGTTTGTAAACTTACAATTTTTCTCTAATATAAATAATAAAAACCATTGTATAAAGCAATATGAACAAAGCTCTCAAATTAAACACATGCTGAACACATATCTGAACGTTTGGTTGACAGCGAACAAACAAACAAGCTGACTATTTTTTAAAAATAAAAATTTTGTAAGATAGTTCGTTTATAGGAGAAATTCCTAGTAAGATCTTTTTCAACTGAGTGATTCGTTTTTAAGTTATACGCTTAAAAGTTTATAGTTCATTGAAAGGGTGAGGTGATAACGCTACTCTGGCAAAGATTGCACATTACGAACATTCAAATATTCTTTTATGTATAACTGTCTCTTTTCACAATTGACTTGCATTCGCTTTTACATTTACAACTAAATTTATGTTTAATTTTATGTTGCATTTATTTATCACATCAAACTTAACCATCATGTTTGGCACATTAAACATAAAAAATAAACTTGACAGCCTTAATAATCAGCAGTAGCAACAATATAACTGTATAACCTTAAGTATGTATGTATATAGTAAACTCTGCGTATACGAGGTCTCCTTTTCAACATCAATACTGCAAATAACACTAACACAACAAACGAAAAGAAAAAAAATAAATAAATAAAAAGCTACCAACAACTTTTACTCACAGTTTCGCTGTCATTACTCATCAGTATTTTTGTTGTTCTTTTTTGGTGCTTTCACCATTCGCTGCACCAATTTTACAAGTACATACACCCATATCTATGTACATATATACATAGGTATCCGTATACATCATCAAGTGAGATTTTACGCAAGTGAGTCACATAGCAATATTTATTTTATGTCTGCAATTTCACATATCCCCACAGCTACTTTGTTAGTAGTAGAGCAGTAAGAGTCCAGTGCGCTTTGTTAAATCATTTTTTGTTCTGAATTGTGTCATTTTTTATGCTGATCGTCCAGAATTTAACGCTTGTAGCAACGACTTTGTTATGTGATATATATGTGTGTATATATCAGAGGTGCACAGCACCGGCAGAATTTCGAATATTCCTATTTTAAGTTATACTTATTTAGACTCGTTATGAAAAACTGATGAGAGTTGAATTGTATATAATGTGACACAAAATTCACAGGTTGAAAATGAAGTTCGAGTGCATGTTCGCTGTGAATTATACGGGCATACTTGGGATGTATGTATGTGTGCGGAAAAAAGCCAGCATTCCCTAGCGTTACTTAACTTCTGAAGTGTATTTATAGTATGAATGTAGGTATTTGTGTGTTTTCGTTTCATATTAGCTTGACATACATATTTGCTAATATCGTTAATGGTTCAAAATGCATACATCTCTTGAAAAATTATCTATTTTATTTTTTGGTATGCTTGTGTATATGTATGTATGTACATATTTGTCGAGTCTATGCACTAAGAATATTATATATATGTTTGTTCGCAGCTTATGGACTCCCGCAGATTTTATTCAAATTTAAAAGGTTGCTTCACAACAATCCGTAGGGTGTTCGTTTGAAGTATCTTTCCGGGAAGTGGACCAGCGATCGATCTATTCGAACAAAATTTATTCACGGTTTAATATGCGTGAATTTGGGTATATGGTAGCCATTTGCTTAGTTTAAATGATGCCAAAAATTAAGTGCGTACATAAATACATACACCATTTTTTTGTAGTAGTATGTATTTACATCAGTCGGATAAATGTTAAGATTCCCTGTGGGAAATTTTACGATGGGGAAGCGCAACTGGTAAGGTTTCGGTTTTTACATTTTTGGATATTTTATACTTAATTACTTGACCATATAATAGATTTCTTTCAAATTATTTTAACGAGAGTTGTAACAGTTTTATTCTGAACTCCCTTTTTCTGAAGCTCCTGCACTGCAAAAAATTACTATTGAATGTTTAATACTTTAAAAAATAGTAAAAAAGTTACATTAATGTATCTTTATTTGTTTTTAAGTCAGCCGCATATTTTTTAAACATTTTGTATTTCCAAGGTTGCGGCAAATTTTTTTGTTTCTCGGAAATATGATTTCTTAATCTAGTGATCGCCGCTATTTTTGTGATATTTGCCTTGTTCAGCGATTTTTACAAACCAAATTTCTTGTTCATTTGCATTTCAAAAAATCGATTACCCTTCGAAGCGAATAGAACTTAATGAATTGGGCACTTGGCAATATTTTAAACTTTTTCAATCAAAAATAAAATTTTCCAAAACTTTTGGTATAACTGTTTTTAATAAATGCACCAGGGATGCACCTTAACGTTAAGCTAATCGTTTATCAAAAAATTTCCACCGTTTCCGTTGAAACACTTCAAAATATTATCGATAAAGAAATTATCAAGATATATTGTATCTCGTTTTTAACCGAAACGAAAAGCTTTCGTTGACGTTAAAAACGTTAACAAAAACATGATACTTTATGTTTGAATTGTTCTGGCAATGCTATAGCCATGGTGAAGCCGTAAGGTGGTAACAGCGAGCGGACATACACACACAAACTCCATGTAGTTTTTTTGTGTAATTCGTTGGTGGTAATGTCAAAAATACTCTGAGAAATGTTCGTGCTGTCAAAATTCATGAGAAAAGTTGCAATCAGCTTGGCTAATGCTTTCACCTTTAATGACTCCGCCATCAATTAGCTTTGCCAGCATAGTTTGAAATTAATAATCAACATAAACGATTTGATTTCGTTTTGATATGGCAGAAAACGAAACGAAATCATTTCGTTAATTTGACGTTCTTAACGTTAATAAACGAAACGAAATGACTTTGTTTCGTTTATTAACGTTAATTAACGTAACGAAATGATATCGGTTCGTTGGTTAAGCATGCCTGAAATGCACCATCTGCATGTTGAAATTTAAAATTTCTGCTGGGTTGCTCATGCTCTCACGCTCACTAATGCACTTACATTTTAATTTTTGTCGACCGAACGTTTGAGCATGGAATTCACGCATGAGATGTTTATTGCTTGAGATACAAGGTAAAATTGATTGACATTTTACTTCACAAAATCTTTGTCTCTGCGCACAAAATATATTTATGTGAGCGCCGAACAGGTTTCCGAAGCTCTCGAGTGCACCACTGGTCTACACACAGGTATATAACCCCATTTAAAACTATGTACAAACGCGTAAAATTATATAGTATTTTCTTGTATATTTTTTGTTGTTGCTTTTTTCTTGTTAACAAATTTTTTGTTTGCTCACTCTACTCATAGAATAACTGTTGGTTTATCCTGATGATTCATGCACATTTATAGTTATATGGTTGGCCATTATTTTATAGTTGCTCTGGAGCGCTTATATTGCATATATTGTGTACGTGTAAGCTGAGTGCTTCTGCGTCATTTGGTGTATGTGTGAGTGTAAGTGTGAGTGTTTATATTACTTACTCGTGGTATGCGCATGTAAAACTCAGCTGTTGTTTATCGTTATTTTGGAAATAGGAATATATAACTATACATATAACATAAGAAGCTACTCTTTAGTATTAAAGTTTATATTTATAACGTATTACAAGCATAAAAGTAACGGCACCATTTTATTTTTATGTGAATGTATTAGTGTAATGCAAGTTTCAAAGTAGATATTAACATACTTATATATACATATTTGCAAATAATGAAAACAATCTCTCTGGGAGCCATTAAACACAAAAGAGTTGCGTGCTAGACACACTAGGGAATGGTTATGTGACAGAGAAGTAAATTTTTTTTTGTATAAAATTCATATTTTCGTAAAATGAAAAGTATGCTGCAAAAGCAAAATGAAAAATTCTTTGAATAAAACAAAAGTTTATATTCTTTTACGCGTTTCGATGCGGTTTTGCAGCTTTATCAGAGCGTCTATATTTAACATGATAAACAAAACATTTGGTTATTATATCAATTTGTTAAAAATAATTGTAACCTTTTTTATTGCAACAGATAGTGCAAACGTTAGAGGTGCATAGCGAGCAGATTTTCCTGATATTAATTAATTTTAACATGACATCACGCATTAATAATATCATATCATAGAAACAAATTTTGATATCATAAGATGCATTTTTTCGTTATCTAGTGAAGATTTTCTTTTGCTTGTATGATATCATCATACACCATTCTGTGCACCATAATATTATATCATAATTTGATTTTCACAGTTCTACTATGTTTAATATATTACTTTTACTGAATGTGATATAATAATTTGTGATATATAGTGAAACAAAATAGTCCGGTAATATATTGTGATTTAATAGCAATATCACTTGTAATTTCGTATCGTATTATATGTTATGCTCTATTATGATTTGGCATCTTGTGATATAATGCCTTGTGGTATTGTATCTTATGATATTTTGATATGACATCTTATGATTTGTTCTCTCACAATAAGCTTACTCTTTAGAAAGTGTCCTATGATATGAAATTGAGTGTAATTAAATTTTATGAAGTGTTAATGTATTGTATTGTACATATCTTAAAATAATGCGCGTTATGAAATGGTACCTCATAATGTGAATTCTTTGATATGATACCTTATATTAATCTTACTTAAGGTATGTTTTCTTTTGATGAAATATCTCATGATAAGGAAGTCTTTGATATGCTATATTTTGACTTGGAGGCTTATAACATTTTTGATTTGGTGTCGTGTCATATGCCATATAATAATTTGGTATCTTATGATTTAATGCCTTGTTATAGTGTATCATATGATATTTTATGGTTTGATATGCTATATTATGTTTACTTATATCACGTTATGGTAACTTTTGATACGGTATTTTATGATATTGTAACGAGTTTTGTGAAATTCTGCTTATTTCAAACCTTCTGCTAACGTTCGAGTCCCTAACTTTTGAATAAATAACTGCAATATTCGGTAATGCAAAATGGCCTTTATTAGACTACTTTGAGTGTATTTCACAATAACTCTCACTTAACAACTAATTGCGTGTTTAAATCAAACTGTTTAATGACTACTTAGCTTTCGCTGCTTTTATACTCTCTGTTGCCTCGTTAACCCATTTCTCCTATGGTCTAGTAACTTCGCGAACTTCATGCTTGGTTACAAGTCATATATGTACATGTATGTTTGTAGTTTATAGTCTCTCGCATAGCCATATGCGTGTGTATATGTGAGTACTACTTCGGCTGATGACTACATCTTTGTGTGAGTTATCTCTTCGTTGCGTTGTATGTATGTGGGTAAATGATGGTGAATGTGTTTATGTAGCTTGCTTTAATGTTGCATTTATTTAATGATGTGAAAACTCGTCACAATATGATACTGAACTTTAGAACGTGATATGATATTTGTTCTTATAATACTAAATGTTATGACCTTTAACGTGACGCTTCCCAAGGCAGTCGGTTCTATGTACCGGAGCGACTCAGGATTTTTCCCGACCAAGGACTGTCATTTCAGTGTGGCCCCATCTAATTTGTTTCGTCCCTCCCACAAAATGTCATCCTCCCAGCAGTTCCTTGCGGCAGGACTGCTCCATATTCTCTTACTCCGGGAAGGCATCGAATCCAATCCGGGTCCGTCTCCTGACCCCGGTCCTGAGAAATGGTTTTGCTGCATCTGCCGGAAACGAACCTTTTTAGGACGGTCATACTCTGTTCAGTGTGTCTCGTGCAAGGGATGGTTGCATCGGACGGGTTGTTCTGGGCTTGATCCCAAAACCCGACGTCCACGTAACTTTTATAAATCTTTTGTGGCTCCTTGCTGTTCACGCCCAATGGCATCCCGTAGTCTACGCCTAAGCGCCCCCCACTACCTTCCAGCAGCCCCGCTGCTCAGCAAGCCACAACAAGTACCCGCTGCTGCTCGCGCCCCACGGCGCCAACAACTCAAACAGCTGATACCACTCATAACTACTACCTTCGTAGTAGAGTTGGTAGCAATGCTGAGCATCAGCCCCTGCCCCCGTCTTCCCTTCCTCTTTCACGGCAGCAATCGTGCAGGTCAGGGAAACAGACTCTTAGTCCCTACCTCCGTGTGCACCGTCTGCCAGCACAGAATATATAGGTTTGCGACAACCGCCCAATGCAGCTCCTGCCTTGGGTGGTGCCACTTTCCTAGATGTTCTGGTCTCCGCGACGGCAACCCCCTGACGGGTTTCATCGCGCCATGTTGCCAGGTCGGAAACCCAAATCATCCGGGTACCCCAATGCTTGCCCAAGGACGCCCAGTCCCAAGCACAACAACAATTGCGTCCCGGCCTTCCACAACCCAGGCGTAGTCACCCGTCACTTACCCCCAGAGTGACGGCGTCTCCCCTTATGCACTTCAGAATTCTATAGTTAAATTTTAATGGACTAACTGGGAAGATTACGGAGATAGTCGATTTCATGAAGCGGCACAACATCCGCATTGCTGCGATTCAAGAGACTAAACTCACAGCAAGATCTGCATTGCAGACCTGCTCTGGGTATAATGTCCACAGGAAAGACCGCGAGAGCGGAAATGGAGGCGGTCTCGCGTTTATCATACACCACTCTGTGCAATATTATATATTTGATCTTGGCATCGATCGCAGGGACAATGTCTTAGAACGTCAAGGCCTATCTGTCCGGTCAGGCGATGCAAACCTAGAAATCATCAACATCTACATCCCTCCTGCCACCAGTTGGTCCAGTGGATACCGCCCTAATATCAAGGCCTTACACACTGGCAACAATCGAATTATCTTAGGCGATTTCAATGCCCATCAAGATCTATGGCATTCAAACTTGCGGGCGGACAGTAGGGGTGAGATGCTGGTGGATCAAATAGAAGAAACGACGTTCTGCACAATAAACGGAGACGCCCCCACACGTATGGTAGGAAGCTGTCACAGCTCGCCAGATATCTCAATCGTGAGCGCAGAACTCGTAAACTGCGTCAACTGGCAGCCGATGGTAACATTGGCATCCGACCATACTTATTTCGCTTGAGCGTACCGCCGACTTGATCGTCACTGAAAAACGCACTTTCATAAATTTCAAAAAAGGAAAGTGGGAAGAATATAAATCCTTTACAGACAACCGCTTTGCTGCCCTCCCTATCCCCACTGATGCCCGCCAAGGGGAGCGTGCCTTCCGTAAGGTCATTGAATCCGCATCGGCACATTTCATTCCCGCCGGGAGAATTTCCGAAATCCGGCCCCACTTCCCGGCGAAGGCTGCAAACTTAGCGAGAGAACGTGACCTTATAAGACAGCTTGATCCAGGCGACCCCCAAATAAGGGATATAAAGCAACGCATCAGATTGCTTGTGGATTAACACAAGCGGGCGAAATGGGAGGAGCACCTAAGAGGTTGTAACCTCTCTACCGGTGTGGGTAAACTTTGGTCCACCGTAAAGTCCCTATCGAATCCGACTAAGCACAAAGACAAAGTTTCCATCGCCTTTGGCGGCAAAGTGCTGTCGGACGCGAAAAAATTCGCGAACGCTTTCTGCCGACAATATATAATGAATCCTATGGTCGACAAAGATAGACGGAGAGCCAATAGACACGCACATAAACACAAATTCAGCGCGTCACCAATCACTATCACCGCTAAAGAGGTTGACGACGCCATTGGTCATGCTAAACCATCCAAAGCAGTGGGCCCAGGCGGCATAGCCATGCCGATGCTTAAAAGCCTAGGGAAAGAGGGTTTCAAATATTTAGCGCATGTCTTCAACCTGTCCCTTTCCACCTTTGTCATACCTGAGAAATGGAAAATGGCCAAGGTGGTCCCGCTACTAAAGCCTGGGAAACCAGCTAACATAGGTGAGCCGTATCGTCCGATATCTCTCCTATCGCCAGTGGCAAAGACGCTTGAAGCCATTTTGCTCCCTTATTTCCAAGCAAATTTGCAGCTAGCCCCTCATCAGCATGGCTTCAGGAAACTCCATAGCACTACCACCGCGCTAAATGCCATTAGCACCCAGATAAATTGCGGTTTAAATCAATACCCCCACCATAGAACAGTACTCGTAGCGCTAGACCTATCAAAAGCTTTCGATACGGTCAACCATGGCTCGTTACTGCAGGACCTGGAAGGGTCTACCCCTCCCCCATGTCTTAAAGGGTGGACCGCAAATTATCTGGGTGGTCGGCAGGCATCGGTGCAATTTAGAAACGAAACATCAAAACCAAGGAGAATTAAACAAGGGGTGCCACAGGGTGGTGTCCTATCCCCACTTTTGTTTAATTTCTACATATCGAAGCTACCTCCACCACCGGAAGGAGTCACAATCGTTTCCTACGCCGATGACTGCACAATAATGGCCACAGGCCCAGGCCCAAAGATCGATGCGCTATGCAATAAAATAAACGGCTACCTCCCTGATCTCTCCAGTTTTTTCACGTTTGATCAGGATCTACATTTTGGTGAGCCGCAATTGTTCCGAGAATTCAGAGCCGTAACAAAATCCTCAAATCCCTCGCTGGCAGTACTTGGGGAAAAGATAAAGAAACGCTACGCGTCACCCATATGGTCGCCAAGCCTAAAAATTACCCACTGGAAGAAACTACAGGCCTGCCAAAATACTGCTCTCAGAATCGCCACGGGCTGTCTTCTGATGTCCCCAGAACACCATCTGCATAATGAGGCGAGAATACTCCCCATCAGGGAGAGAAATGAGATGCTGACCAAACAGTTCCTGTTGAATACCCAGAAACCTGGGCATCCCAACAGACATCTGATTGATGAACCAGCACCGCCTAGGGGCTTAAGGAGTCATCTCCGTAAGCATTTTGAGGAAATACGGCACCTGAGAACCCAGCCGTATGAAGCGAAAAAACACAAGCAGGTCCTTGGTGAACTCCATAAACAGGCGTCGGACCTTTATGCCGGGAATTGCCCGGTGAATTCAGTACTTAACGAAAATTATCCAAAACTCGCGGAAGAGGAACGCATACTCCCCAGGGAAACGCGTTTCACTCTTGCTCAACTTCGTTCTGGATACTGTAACAGGTTAAACTCTTACCTATCCAGAATCAACCCCGACATACAAAATGTGTGCCCCGCTTGCAATGTGTCCCAACATGACACCAACCATCTCTTCAATTGTAATGTGGAACCAACGCCTCTAACACCCCTTTCCTTATGGTCCACCCCTGTTGAAACGGCAAGTTTCCTTGGACTTCCATTAGAGGATATTGATGACAATTTGTGATCGGTCGCGGCTATTAGGTGAATCGATCATTGCTACAACAACAACAACAACATATGTAACGTGAAATCTTTGATGTGATAGGTTATTACATTCTATCTTATAAAATCTTTCATTTTATGTGAAATTTTATGTAATGGAATTTTTTCATATTCTATCGTATGGCGTAATATTTCATGACTTTATGCCTTATGACAGGATATCTAATGGAATGATATCGGATGATATAACGAGATATGATATATTATTGTGATGTTGTGCCCTGTGCTGTGATATCTTATCTCGTAATTGTTCCGAATTTTGTTTATAATCCAGAAGGAAGGTAAATGAAGAAAAATGGCAAAAAGAAGAGATGAAAAAAGAAAACAATTTTAGATATTTCCGTACGGCAAGTAGGGCCTTTATAATTTTACATATTGTAGTTCCAGTTAATATTGTAACTTGATTATTAGATACGTTCCATTTAGGAAATTTAATTTAGCATATCGAACAGGTGTTGTGACTTTTGCTATGATAAAAATGAAACTACAACGATTTCAAACTAAAAAATGTTATCTATCACGGCAATGAAGTACAGCAACATTTGCATAAATTATAATATTTTATCAATGTTTATTAACTTGACATATCGTTTCTTATATTATTTTAGTAAATTTGTTTCAAGGTAATATCATATGATATCATATCATTGCTTCAATATAATAAATGTGATATGAAACGTTTAAGAAACATTTTAAGCTGATGTAATGTAAAAATATAGCAATGCTAATAAATTCAGTCTTTGTGAGATTTTTACTGACCGGTCAAATCAACCTGATGTGAAAATTGTTTGCATTATAATGCGGGGGTACCCTTATTGCTTCTAATGTATGAAAATATTTTGTAAAATCAATTTTTAATTTTTGTTTGCAAACGGAGATGAAAACGCCTTTTGAATCATAATTGCTGCCGTCGCAGTCCAATCGTGTTTCAGTGAACTAAAAAACTGGAACCATCACTTCGAATAATTTGAAGGTGCCGTATGATTAATAACATGATGTCAAACGATGTATTTGTAGCAATCGATTTGATAGAACGTAATGTTCTGATAATTTATTATTGTAATATGATTTGACATTGAAAACTCAGTAGACACTGATTGTAAAGTTGCATTCATTTCTTATGTCAATTGATTAAAAATACATTATACTTGCCATTGCATTCCAGCTTAGTAGTTTTGAATAGCACGAATAATGGCTGAAGTACAATATAAAACATTTACAATACTATTAACAATTTCCTGTTGTTTACTCAAATTGATCATGGACGAACGCAACGAATTTTGTACTTGAGTACAAGGTATGATGTGATGTTATTTAGGTATGTGATTAAAGTAATATGACATGACAAACATTTCTAATGAAGCACATCATATAATAAAAATGTTCATTACTTCAAACGATGGAGCATAGTCACATGTTCTAAGTAAAGATTGTGCGATGTTATCGAAACCATATTTATTATTTTCAGCCAGTAAAAAATACGCCACAAGTGTACAAACAAATGAAAATGACGTACTCACTGTTTGTAAAAAGTGCTTATATGTGGTATTAAGTTAGCATGTTAAATAACGCTAATGTATTAATTAGAATAATGAAGTGATGTGTTGCGATGAATTTCGATATGATGTGAAGTTATGTGGTGTGATATAATATGACGTGATCTGAAGCAAACAATTTTTTAGTGTGAGCTTAAACTCACACCATACTTTTAATAAGAACAATGTGCATATACAAACATATTTATTTATGTATATTTATTAGGGGTAAACAAAAAGTCACACTAACATACAAATATAAGGTATAATTTTTTATATCAAAATTTTCTTTTCACTATCTGTATAAGTACAAAAAAAACCACAAATATTTTATGCTTTTGTGCTCCTGGGCTGCGGTGCTGTCCCTAGTGTCCCATATAAAACCTGTATCTGTCCAGTGCTGACATTTTGTGAGTGTTTATACCGTTGTTACAAATTCCCATTGCTTATTTGTTTTGCATTGTACGCATATAGTTTATACAAATGCAAATACAATCTAATATATATTATAAATGGGAAAGTTTGGATGTTAAGATGTTTGGATGTTTAGATGTTTGGATGTTTGGATGTTTGGATGTTTGGATGTTTGGATGTTTGGATGTTTGGATGTTTGTCCAGACGTTTGTCTTTGTGACTCAATAACGCAAGAACGGCTGGACCGATTTGGATGAAATTTTGCACACATATAGCCAATAGTCTAGAAGGATCTACTAGCTATATATTTTTCAAAAGGGGCGTGGTCCCCGCCCCCTAGGAACAGTTATAATTTAATTATTATATTTTTTCGTCTTTGCGTCTGAATCACGCCAGAATGGCTATACGGATTTTGATGAAATTTGGGACACAGACAGTAGTCTACTAGCGAAATTTTTTTCGAACATGGAAAGAGGGGTGGGGGTCCCACGACCCTTCGAGAAATTATTTTTCATAATTTTTACACATTATAACTTTACGTATACTGGCCTTCACCAATATCACAGACTCAAGGGGTCAAATAAGTCGAGGGCTTACAAAGTAAGCAGTGACACCCTCCGCCCGCCCGCCTTTATCTCCCCCTCTGGTGTAAAATCCATAAATTGTTATAACTCAATCTAAATTTTCTCCTAAATCAATAGTTTTTGGTATCTGGTACATACAGAACGAGATCTAGACAATTTTGGAGGAACGATCAGTGGTCCTCTCCTCTACTCTCGCCATCCGCCGTCCATCAATTGTTTTTATTAGCACGCTTTTATTAGCTTTACCTGTATGTTTCTATCTAACTTTTTATTCGCT
Organism: Eurosta solidaginis; assembly: GCF_040869045.1. Taxonomy (NCBI): domain Eukaryota; kingdom Metazoa; phylum Arthropoda; class Insecta; order Diptera; family Tephritidae; genus Eurosta; species Eurosta solidaginis. The sequence goes on from NC_090319.1 coordinate 30,033,070, forward strand.
CCAATGCGCCTGCTGCCTTATTAACATGGTTTTATAATTAGCTTCACCTTATTTGTAATCCAAGGGTCATATCGAGACCCTTCCGGGATCATTTCTGGATGGTTTTCGGGATCGGTCCGGGATTACGCCGGGGTAATTTCGGGACTTTTTCGGGACTATTTCGGGATCATTTTGGGACCCTTCCGGGATCATTTCTGTATAGTTTACGGGATCCGTCCGGGATCCCGTCGGGGTTATTTTGGAACATTTTCGGGACTATTCCGGAATCATTTCGGGACTATTTCGCGATCATTTGGGGACCCTTCCGGCATCATTTCTGGATGGTTTTCGGGATCCGTGCGGGATCTCGTCGGGTTATATGGGGACTTTTTCGGGATCATTTGAGGGCTCTTCCGGCATCATTTCTGGATGGTTTTCGGGATCCGTCCGGGATATCGTCGGGGTCATTTGGGGACTTTTTCGGGATCATTTGGGGGCTCTTCCGACATCATTTCTGAATGGTTTTCGGGATCCGTCCAGAATCTCGTCGGGGTCATTTGGGGACTTTTTCGGGATCATTTTGGGGCTCATCCGGCATCATTTCTGGATGGTTTTCGGGATCCGTCCGGGATCCCGTCGGGGTCATTTCGGGACTTTTTCGCGACTAATACGGGATCATTTGGGAACCCTTTCGGCATCATTTCTGGATGGTTTTCGGGATCCGTCCGGGATCCCGTCGGGGTCATTTCGGGACTTTTTCGCGACTAATACGGGATCATTTGGGAACCCTTTCGGCATCATTTCTGGATGGTTTTCGGGATCCGTCCGGGATCCCATTAGGGTAATTTCGGGACTATTAGGGGATCATTTGGGAACCTTTCCGGCATCATTTCTGGATAATTTTCGGGATCCGTCCGGGATGCCGACGAGATCATTTCGGGACTATTTCGGGATCATTTGGGATACCTACCGGCATCATTTCTGGATGGTTTTTGGGATTCGTCCGGGATCCCGTCGTGGTCCTTTCGGGATTTTTTTCGACTAATACGGGATCATATGCGGACCCTTTCGGCATCATTTCTGGATAGTTGTCGGGATCCCGTCACGGTCATTTCGGGACTTTTTTGGGGCTAATACGGGATCATTTGGGGATCCTCTAGGGGTCGTTTCGTGACTTTTTCTGTTTTATTTCGGGATCATTTGGGGACCCTTCCGGCATAATTTCTTGATGGTTTGCCGGATCCATCAGGGTCATTTCGGGACCATTTTGGGATCATTTGGGGACCCTTCCGAGATCATTTCTGGATCCGTCCGGGATGCCGTAGGAGCCATTTCGGGATTTTTTGTTACTTTTCCGGGATAGTTTTTGGATCCTTCCGGGATCATTTCTGGATCTGTGCGGGATCCCATCTGGGTCATTTCCGGACTATTTCGGGATCATTTTGGGATCCTTCCGGAATCATTTCTGTATGGTTTTCGCGATCCGTCGTTGATTCCCTCAGAGCCATTTCGGAACCTTTTCTGGAGTATGTCGGGGTCATTTGGGGACTTTTTCGGGATCATTTGGGGCTCTTCCGGCATCATTTCTGGATGGTTTTCGGGATCCGTGCGGGATCTCGTCGGGGTCATTTGGGGACTTTTTCGGGATCATTTGGGGGCTCTTCCGGCATCATTTCTGGATGGTTTTCGGGATCCGTCCGGGATATCGTCGGGGTCATTTGGGGACTTTTTCGGGATCATTTGGGGGCTCTTCCGGCATCATTTCTGGATGATTTTCGGGATCCGTCCGGGATCCCATCAGGGTAATTTCGGGACTATTAGGGGATCATTTGTGGACCTTTCCGGCATCATTTCTGGATAATTTTCGGTATCCGTCCGGGATGCCGACGAGGTCATTTCGGGATTATTTCGGGATCATTTGGGATACCTACCGGCATCATTTATGGATGGTTTTTGGGATTCGTCCGGGATCCCGTCGGGGTCATTTCGGGACTTTTTCTCGACTAATACGGGATCATTTGCGGACCCTTTCGGCATAATTTCTGGATAGTTGTCGGGATCCGTTCGGGATCCCGTCACGGTCATTTCGGAACTATTAGGGGATCATTTGAGGACCTTTCCGGCATCATTTCTGGATAGTTTTTGGAATCCTTTCGGGATCCCGTCAGGGTCATTTCGGGGATTTTTCGGAATCATTTCAGGATTCGTCCGGGAACCCGTCAGGGTAATTTCTGGACTTTTCCGAGACTATTTCTGGATCATTTTGGGACCTTCCCAAGATCATTTCTGGATGGATTTCGGGATTTGTCCGGGATGCCCTCAGGGTAATTTTGGGACTATTAGGTGAGCATTTGAGGACCGTTCCGGCATCACTTCTGGATGGTTTTCGGTATCCGTTCAGATTCCCGTCGGAATAATTGCGGGACTTTTTCGGGATCATTGGGGTCCCTTCCAAAATCATTTCTGGATGGTTTTTGGGATTCGTCCGGCATCCCGTCGGGGTCATTTCGGGACTTTTTCTCGACTAATACGGGATCATTTACGGGCCCTTTCGGTATCATTTCTGGATAGTTGTCGGGATCCGTTCGGGATCCCGTCAGGGTCTTTTCGGAACTATTGGGAGATCATTTGAGGACCTTTCCGGCATCATTTCTGGTTAGTTTTCGGGATCCTTTCCGGGTCCCATCAGGGTCATTTCGGGGCTTTTTCGGCATCATTTAAGATTGGTTTTCAGGATTCGTCCGGTATCCGTCAGGGTAATTTCTGGACTTTTCCCAGACTATTTCGGGATAATTTTGGGACCCTCCCAAGATCATTTCTGGATGGATTTCGGGATCTGTCCGGGATGCCGTCAGGGTCATTTTTGGACTATTAGGTGATCATTTGAGGACCTTTTCGGCATCACTTCTGGATGGTTTTCGGTATCCGCTCAGGATCCCGTCGGAATTATTGCGGGACTTTTTCGGGATCATTTGGCGTCCCTTCCGGCATCATTTCTGGCTGGTTTTTGGTATTCGTCCGGCATCCCGTCGGGTTCATTTCGGGACTTTTTCTCGCCTAATACGGGATCATTTGCGGGCCCTTTCGGCACCATTTCTAGATAGTTGTCGGGATCCGTTCGGGATCCCGTCAGGGTCTTTTCGGAACTATTAGGTGATCATTTGAGGACATTTCCGGCATCATTTCTAGATAGTTTTCGGGATCCTTTCGGGGTCCAGTCAGGGTCATTTCGGGACTTTTTCGGGATCATTTAGAGATGGCTTTCAGGATTCGTCCGGGAACCCGTCAGGGTAATTTCTGAACTTTTCCGAGACTATTTCGGGATAATTTTGGGACCTTCCCAAGATCATTTCTGGATGGATTTTGGGATGAGTACGGGATGCCGTCAGGGTCATTTTGGTATTAGGTGATCATTTGAGGACCTTTCCGGCTTCACTTCTGGATGGTTATCGGTATCCGATCAGGATCCCCTCGAAATCATTGCGGGACTTTTTCGGGATCATTTGGGGTCCCTCCCAAGATCATTTCTGGATGGATTTCGGGATCTCTCCGGGATCCCGTCAGGGTCATTTAGGGGTGCGTTCGAGATCCCGTCAGGGTCATTTCGGGACTTCTTCGGGAATATATCGGGATCATTTCTGGATGGTTTATGGGATCCGTCCATGACCCCTTAAGGGTCATTTCGGGACTATTAGGTGATCATTTGAGGACCTTTCCGGCGTCACTTCTGGATGATTTTCGGTATCCGTTCGGGATCCCGTCGGAATCAATGCGGGACTTTTACGGAATCATATGGGATTCCTTCCGGCATCATTTCTGGATGGTTTTCGGGATTTGTCCGGGATCCCGTCGGGGTTATTTCGGGACCTTTTCGGGGCTAATACGGGATCATTTGGGGATCCTCTAGGGGTCGTTTCGTGACTTTTTCTGAATTATTTCGGGATCATTTTGGGACCCTTTCGGCATAATTTCTTGATGGTTTGCCGGATCCATCAGGGTCATTTCGGGACCATTTTGGGATCATTTGGGGACCCTTCCGAGATCATTTCTGGATCCGTCCGGGATGCCGTAGGAGCCATTTCGGAATTTTTTGTTACTTTTCCGGGATAGTTTTTGCACCCTTCCGGGATCATTTCTGGATCTGTGCGGGATCCCATCTGGGTCAATTCCGGACTATTTCGGGATCATTTTGGAATCCTTCCGGAATCATTTCTGTATGGTTTTCGCGATCCATCGTGGATCCCCTCGGAGCCATTTCGGAACTTTTTCTGGAGTTAGTCGGGATAATTAAGGACCCTTCCTGGATATTTTCTGGATGGTTTCTGAGATCCGTCCGGGAGCCCGTCAGGGTAATTTCGGAACTTTTTCGGGACTATTTCGGGATCAATTTGGTACCCTTCAGGCATCATTTCTGTGTGGTTATCTGGATAAGTCTAGAATCGTGTCGTTGTCATTTCGGGTTTTTTTGGGACTACTTCGGGAACTTTTGGAAACACTTCCGGGGCGTTTCTGGATGGTTTTCGGGATCCGTCCGCGATAGCGTCGGGGTCATTTCGTGGCTTTTTCTGGATAATTTCGTTATCATTTTGGGATCCTATCAGGTTATCAGCTCATAAAGTTCTTTTTTTTACTCAATTACAAAAATAAAATGCATTAGACAGAAAAAAAATTTTAAACAGATAACTTTATAAGCAGGCTAACGTGAATAGCCCACATATTTCATTTTCTCCTTGCGGACGGGGCCGCGGGTAAAGGCTAGTATATACATACATATAAATATATAGTTGAATGTATGTATATCAATGTTATACGTGATAACGACTTTGTTGTCTTGAATGAATTTTTATTTTCATGCTAAATAAAAGCGCCATATTTTACTTTTGTTCGTTTAATTTATTTTACTTTTTCTTCTTGTTCTTGTTTTTTATTTGCATAAATGTGTGTGATACCGTTGAAGCATCGTTGGGCTAGTTTATTACTCTGATGAAGCTCATGGCATTTTTGTCTACCTTTCCAAGGAATTTGGTCAAATTTCTCTCTAACCATGGGCATTTATATTGGGGCATTGAGATTTTGCCTCTATACAAAGCTCAAAGATCTTCTAGAGTTCAGATACGTAACACAATCCTCGAGTCCCTCGCCGGCAGCCCTTGGACAGAGAAACTCCCATACCTACCTATGAAGCAATTGGACAGACGTTTGCGCGTCCGATTTTAAATGAAACACACTGGAGGAAAATATAGGGCCGTCAAAACACTATACCATTATTTACACAGAGAGCCCAAAGTACTCTCCGTAGAGGAGAATAACGAAATACTGAATAAACAGTTTCTGTTGAATACCAAGGCATCTGACTGAAAAAGCCCCACCTTCCAGCGACTTAAGGCGACATCTGTGTAAGCACTGTGAAGAAAATCAGCAAAAAGAACTCAGCCGTTTGATCCTGTTAAGCATAAGCTGTCGTTCAGCCTCATAAATCATCTTGCCCCTGCCGCTACTCACAGGGGGCACAAAATGGTCCACAAAGAAGAACTTCCTGGATAGTTTGTATTTTTATTATAAATAATTTCTGGAAAAAAAATTTCTATACTAAAAAATTCACGCACATATCCAGAATACTTGCGACATGTTGTGTTCAACATTACAACAGGAATTATTAAAAAATACTTTAACAAAGACTGTCAAACGCGAATCCGAAATTCGAGACACTGTCTTTGAAGAAAAAGCAAAGTCTCTTTGTGAAAAATTGGATATTTATATAGTAAAACGCGAAAGGACGCGCCGCTAAATCGGCTAGAGATATTGGTCTTTCCGCAGAAACAAAAACAAAAAATACGTACAAGGCTTACACGACTAAATAACCTTAATTTTGTATTTGGATTTCTTTTAGAAGTTGTTAAACAGGGATAGGAACGGGACTTGGATGAATTTTATAATATACGATGGAACAGAACTTTTTATCGAAATGTGTGTCTGCAAAATATTACTTCGCAGTAGAAAAGAAATTGAACTTAACCTCCGTTAGAATTAAAAAAAAAAATAAATGTAAGGCGCGATAACCTCCGAAGAGATCTAAGGCCGAGCTTCTCTTCCAATTTGCGTCGTGCTCCTCTTGATTTTTCCCTACAAATTGGCCGGACGGGACCTACATGTTTTATGCCGACTCCGAACGGCATCTGCAAGGCAGATGAGTTTTCCCTGAGAGCTTTTCATGGCAGAAATACAATCGGAGCGCTTGCCAGACACTGCCGAGGGGCGACCCCGCTTAGAAAAATTTTCTTCTAATTGAAAAATCTTATTTCTAAAATTTTGATGTTGCTTTGCCCGGGAGTTGAACCCAGGGCATACGGTGTGATAGGCGGAGCACGCTACCATCACACCGTTAGAATTACGTACTTTTATAATGTCGTATGGAGAAGATGTTTTTCCAAACTACACTATCTCAGTATGTATATTATTACTAATGTATTATAATCTTATTATTATTAAATATGTATTTGGGTCTACATATAGATGATATCTTCAGCCCATGATAAAAATATAGGAAGGTAAAACCATTCTCTCTTCTCGGCGGCCGTAATGATTTCTTGATTTTTAAAAAAATTTTAAAATCTCTCTCAAAAACTTTGTGAAAATGCCAAACCAAAGGATACAAAGACAAATTTTAGTATATTTGACTTTACAAATGCCCGATAAAAAATAAAAATAAAATATATCGAAAATTTGGTATGAATTTTTCGTAGTTCGGTTTTATAGTTTTTTTTTTTTTTTAATTTGTACGATTTAACCATGCATGATCATAATTTGTTCATACCAACATTCAGCTTACTTCCATCATTAGAGGTGTTACAGGTCTTCGCAGCTGGACGATTCATTTAGTCCAACTGGGGAATGTTACTTTGTCGAAGTTGAATTTTTCCGATACCTTTTTCCTCCACTTTGGCGTTTAGTGGGACATCCCGATTTTGTTTTGATAACATGCGGAGAGCAGCGCACATATAAATTTTCCTGTTTATCATCGACAGAACTAGGCGGCGTAGTCTTTTTCCCAACCGTCCATGTATGGTTCTTATTTTTGTCATACAAATCTCTCGCCCGGATTAATAAGCTAGAACACTCAAGAAACTTTAAATAAATTTCTCTAACGGAGGTCCAAGAAATCGAGCAGTAGGCTGATACCATACATAGAAATCGAAGTTGGGGCAGAGTAACGCGCATATCCTTCGGAAGTGTGCATTCTTCTTCGGCGATTTCTGCAAAGTCGGGAGCCTGAGTTTGAAGGAAATCGCAGACTCTGTGTTCGTGTTGCTCTGGATCATACTACGCCAGATCTCGTCATAGGGCTTATGCATATGTCTTCTTATCTATCTTGGAGGTGTAACTATATAAATCAATTGTCTTTTGGGATACTTCGGTGCTCATACGTATTAAAAGATAATCCGTGGCAGTTCTAAGTGGGAAATTTGGCAGCCCTGTAACTTCCTCCGTTGCAGCGATTTGAGGATTTGTATGCATCCTTGTGCATTGTAGGAAATTTCGGGTGCATTTGTATTGAAGCAGAGACTGTGTTCGAACGTCACAACCAAAAGTTTTTGGGATTCGACATTTGTAACGTAGTGTCATAGAAGTGGTTGTCCAGTTTTTCTGTTATGTGCAAGGTCTACGTCGTGAACAATATGGCCGTATGTACACTAAATCAGTGTCAAGTCCTGTGATGTGAAAAATTTGAACAGACATTTAGTTTCAGCCTAGTTTTCTTTTGTTGATTCCAATCTGCATTCGCAGAGCCATAAAGCTGCCGGACAAAACTAAGCTCATCCTCTATGCCTTTCAATCCGCCGCAAAAAAATAGTTTGCTCCGGGAGTAAGAACACCTCACTACCCCACTGACTGGACCTACTTGTTGAGAGGGTTGTGGCGAGGGAGAGGAACGGAGAATTAACAGAGAAAGTTTTACATAAGCGCACTTCTTTTTACTTAAATATTTATTTAAAGTAGACACGAATTCCTCTTAAGATAAATTGGAAGAAAAACGTAAATAATTTCCATAATAGAGAAAGAAGTTTATCCAATCGCAAGAAATTACCCAAGAATACTAGCTTGTACCAGTATATACATTTCTACTCAAGCGAAAAGTCCTTAATCAAGAAAACCAACGATTACAAAATAATTAAAAATTCATGCAAACCCTTTCTTCTAATTTTGTCCTTTTTCGATTTTGAACAATTTTGTATAGAAATTACAACAAAGGGGTCAAAACAGCAAACATTTTGTGTCAACTTCAGCTCATTGTATTTATTGTTATGACAACCTTCGCAACCATTCTGAGAATTAGCCAAGTTAATTAGATTTTGTTGCTATCGTCAACAGGCAATACGAGTGGTGTATATTAAAGCAATTGTTCTTTGTTTTTGCTGATTTTGGGCTTGATATTTCTGCGAACAATGTCAAGTTTATCCTCCGTTGGCTGGTGTTGAAAGTAGCAATTTTTTAATTAACTTAAATGGCTATTTTGGTAACCTTTATAATAGGGGGACTCATAAAAGAATATAAACTTATAAGGTGTAAAATTATATCCATTTACACACGCGGTTATATGAACGCACCTAGTAATACTCTTGATAAACTTGATTGTTTATCAGCTGTATTATTGCCAAACAAAATTTTTTTGATTGTTATACAAATTAAAAAATGCCAAGATTGAGTGAAAAATCAAAACTAAAACGCCTTTACTTGCTGATGTTGGAGATTTCTGATGAAAATGCCTGCTGTAATGTCTGCAAGGTTGCATTCCTTTGAGTTTACCGCGTTTACACAATGAAATGTGCGCGTAAATTTATACAAATTGTGTAAATGATTTTTCATACAAAATTTGACAGCTCGTTTACGCACTAGATAAATTTATACGTTTACACACTTTATAAGGCATTTATACGGTTACATGAGTCCCCCTGATGATATTGAGCAGAAGCAAAGGAAATGTGTGCATTATTATCACAACAAAGTAAAGAATTTTATGTCTGTATGTACAGCAGCGAACAGAAAAATAGCAGTGACAATTTTTATCAACTTCCGTCATTTAGATTATTTTTTTTTGTTTATTTTTTATATTTCAGAAAAAAAACTTCTAATTATGTATTCTGTAACTAAAACTGTGCAAACCAATTTCAAAAAAGTTTCGAAAAAATTCGAAAATTGTACGAAAATTTCGAGCTTTTTATTTGAAGTTCTCTGAATTTTTTTGAGTGTGCAGTTATTTGGCATAATAACTTTTAGGCCAAAGAAGTACGAAAATGACGAAGAACGTAAACGGATAAGTTGAAACCATTCTCTAAAATGTTTTCGAAGAAATTCGATAATTCGAAAATGTTTTACGAAAGTTTCCAATGTTTTTTTTTGGAGATCTCTGAGTTTTCTTTGTATAATTACATATACACAATCTTTTGTTTAGGTAAAATAAAATCAAAAGGTCAAAAATCAATGCGAACTTTCGGAAATACATAAATTGTACGTTTTATACCCAGCTGTAATTGTACACAGGGTATTATAATATCGATTGGATAACGATAATCTAGTTAGACATAGACTTCCATTCATCAAAATCAGCAGTACCGGAAAAACATTTGATTAAGCCATGTCCGTCCTACGTCCCTGTGTCCGTCCGACCATTAACACGATAACTTGAGAAAACATTGATATATCTTCACCAAATTCGGTATACGGGCTTACCTGGACCAAAAATAGGTTGGTATAGAAAATGAATACAATCGGATGATAACCACGCTCACTCCGATATCGAAAGTTTAGAAAAATGAAAAAAAAAAATAGATAATTCGAAAACGAATACAGCTCGTTTTACAACGCAAAACAAAAATTCAAAAAAACAATTTTTTTTTTTGAATATGCCGTGGCATCGCCCACATTTAAAAGAAGAAAATGTAGAGGTTTATCAAGTCGTATTTGGCATGATGAGCCTGCATATGAGCTTCGCTTATCTCGAAGTGTTGTTAGGTTTTTAGCATTCCAAAGTGTTTGGTTAACTGAACTTTCATTGGATTCGCATTTTCGTGATGCTATTCTCTTTATATAAGACTACAAAATATCTCCTGAGCAAGTGCAATATGGAATTGAGTACGTTTTCATTGTAAGTGTTTTCTCTGCTCACTCTGGAGTAGACTGTTATGGCAAAGTGTTAGCAGCATGTGAGTATCTTAAAAAAAACTCAAGTTCCTGGATTAAGCCTTCTGGACACTCCATTACAGCTTAGGTAAAGGTTTCTCTCGGTGATTCTAATATTTTTTTATTAAAATAAAAAACAAAGAACAAAAAAAATAAGGCTGTAAATTTTCTTGTTACACTTTTCCCGCATGCCATTGACTATTTTTCTTCTCCGTTAGTTAATATCAGTTAGATTAGGTTAAGAGATCATGCGTTGGAATTTCCTACACTTAAACTCGGAAACATTTTTGCGAGTGCGCTCAGTGAGTGATGAGTGCGCATTCGTCCAAGAAGTTTCTTCCCAGTGACTATGGAAAAACCGTGCGCCCAGACTATTGAGTCATCTTATCTGCAGTAGTGGATATCAGAAAAGTGATAAACCGACTCGTCTTCCTCCTTATCTTGTCAATTTCTGCAGAGGGAGCTTGTTAGTATGCGCCACCGTCGGAGTTTTGGTGCAATAGCACAATCACCTGTAATGACACCAGTAAGTATTCACACCGCAAATTTGTTTAGCTTAAGAAGGAAGCTAGTTGCTTACTTCTACAAAAATAGCCATATAGACCTTGATACCATACCATCTTCCCTGATATTATACAGCGAGTATGTTGCCCTTATCTCATATTCCTCAATTTTCCTTAGAAGGTAAAGAAGCTGTGGTTATACGGAGCTATCCGCCTTTCCTATGTTCATTTTAAAATCGATCCTGGCTCTCCTATCTTAAAATTAATTCTCTTCAGTATTATTGTGCCACAGGCACAGGTAGACATTAAGGTGCCTTATGAACACCAGGAAGGCTCCATAACTCCGCACGATATCCGACCTGATCACGCTGGCATCAAATGCCTTTAATGCACTCTGTCTGTCGACAAAGATCGTTAGAATGTCTGGAACCGTACTATCCTGGAGCAGTCTGACTGCTTCCTCTATGGTATAAACCTCCTTATGGAAGACATGATGCATGAGTCATGAATTCGGAACTATTGATTTACCTGCAGATGCTGTGTTCACATTCAAGTTACAGTCCCCTTTTCCATTTTCAAGCCATGTGCGTGCATCTTAGTGGCCCAACCACAGCCCAAGCCTGATTCCAATTCCTCCCTTAAAGGAAATATCTGTCTGCACCTGGAAGTCAAAGACCGCCGTGATATGGTCGCTGTCTGACGTTAGATTTGTTGTGATTCCGTTTAACCGTCCCTTTTTCATGTCTTCTAATATCGTTGCGTGCCCGTATTCGGTTGATGTCCACGTGCTTGATTTTCTTAATAGAAGAGACCCTTTCGCGTCTAATACCTGCACGAAACATCAAGTGAAAAATTACGTTTAACTCTTCTTAAGTTCCGCTGTTCACTGCGTCTGACTTACCCAGCATGCTAGCCCTTGCACTTTCCCAACTTTATGTTGATTGTCTAGAGCCTTCCACCAAGCAAGAGCTCCATATATTAGTATCGGACGAATGACTTTTTCAGGAGTAGTATGCGGCTAGACCCCTCTTTGATCTCACGTCAAAATAGTATGATTTTTGTGGAAAAAACGTACGTTTTTTAAGGTTAGAAATTAAATAGGAGTTAGCTTTTGAATTCTAACTACGGATTCGTGCTCAGCGCCCAACAGTCCATAAGAATTAACTACTCTAGTTCGTTGAACATTCCACTGTTTTTTTTTCTGTTTTTTTTAATGTCACCCTAAATAAAAAGCAATTAAAACTGTTATGCTATTGATTTAACAGAGATTTATATGGCACTATAGCCATAAGAACCGTGAGAGGCCGTGAGAGTAAGTTTCTCTTTAAAATTATCTGATACATTTGTTAATATTACCAGTTGTTCGCTGTTGAAATGACCAATTAAATCTGTTCTTTTAACAGAAAAATTTGTTAGATTGGTTGTGAACCTGTCATTTATACAAAATATTGGTAACTTATGATCAAAAGTTTTTCTTCGTTTAAAATAACAATTAAAGTTTTCAGTCATGATGCATAATGCGACTTTACTTGCTTGGTTTATATTGGTGTAGTATCTTTGCTTTAAATAAATAAAAAATAAAAGAAGAACTTAAAATAACCAAAAAGGATGCAAAACACATGTCAATAAAACAAGAGTTTTGGTTTGGTGCAGCTCTACTTGTAACCAAATTTGGTAGTGCTCGGTACGCTGATAAAAATTGTATACTTACTTTTTTGATGCTGTATACACTTTTCTAGATAGGGTCAAGAACCCCTTTTTAAGAGGTTCTGGCATATATGGCCCCATAACTTTGTTCCTGTTTATTCTATCAACACAGTTTTGTCGTTGATGTCGTTGAAAAGAGTGCATTTCGCCGCTTCTATCAGTATACAAGTTGTTAATATGTCTTCATAAACGTTAGAGAAATTGCAAAAATAAAGTGAAAAATTAAAGTTTTTGTTACATTTTTTCATTTTTAATCACGGTTTTCTCGAATAATTTGTCAGCTAGTGCACATGTAAATTATTTTAAAACAATCTCCTGTTAATTTTGTTTTCAAAGACATTTAACTTTTTTATATCCGCGTACTATATATCCGTATCTACTTTAGTACATTTCTACTGTGAAAAAAAAAGAATTATATTATACAAATTTTTTCCTTCCCCTATATTTTTAAAATTTTTCCGGAGCGCGGTTTCAAGTGTTAGTGTCTTTCTATAAATAAATAAAAAAATTTCAATATCATGTCTTCATCACGAGGTAGTTGTGTCAATGACCCGAATGTGTTTTGCTACATTTGTGGGGAATACACAGTCTAAAAATTCAGGAAAAGTACCTATAACAGATTTTATAAAGAGTGCTTATTTTTTGTACTTTAAATTGTAAGTTGTAGACAAAAACAAGCCGTGGATACCTCGAATAGTTTTCCAAAATGTGCTGTGAACACTAGAGACAGTGGGTCAATGGTAAAAGAAGCCATATGAGATTCTGCTGTGTCGATTTGCGTGGTGTTAATGTTAAAAAAAATTATATATCCAAACGTTCAATCCGCTAAGAAACGTTTACCACATTCCGAGGAAGCACCTGTTCCAACATTTTATTCTACCCGTGAATCATCGAATAGTGAAGTGTCTAGCGATAGTGATATCAAAGAAATAGCGTCTACTGAGCCAACAACTTTTACCCAAGTAGAATTAAATGATCTTATAATGGATCTTGAATTATCTAAGGAATCTGCAGAAGTGTTGGCTTCTAGATTAAAAGAAAAAAACTTGTTGGCTACAGGTACGAAAGTGACTTTCTACCGTACAAGAGAACAAGACTTACTGCCATTTTTTAATTAGGAAAATGATATAGTTTTTTGTTCAGATGTGCGAGGCCTCCTTCTCAAAATGGGTCTTTCAGAATACCACCCAAATGAATGGCGTCTCTTCATAGACAGCTCTAAACGAAGCCTTAAGTGTGTTCTTTTACACAATGGCAACCAGTATGGTCGAATTCCCATTGCTCATTCAACTAAATTAAAGGAACAATATCAAAATATTGCACTTGTTTAAAGCAAAATCAAATATAACGAACATAATTGGAGTATTTGTGTAGATTTAAAGATGGTTAACTTTTTGTTAGGACAACAAAGTGGATACACCAAATACCCATGTTTTTATTGCCTGTGGGATGTCGTGCCAAGCACCCACACTGGACAGAAAGGGATTGGCCTGTACGTGAGATGTTGGAAATGGGAAAGCAAAATGTGATAAACCCATCTTTAGTTACAAGAGGTTCAATTATTTTGCCACCCTTACACATTAAACTGGGTCTAATGAAACAATTTGTGAAGGCGTTAGATAAAAATGGACAATGTTTTCTTTACATAGCAAGAAAATTTCCTAGGCTAAGCATAGAAAAAATAAAAGTGGGGTATTTTTGATGGCCAACAGATAAGAATGTTGATCAAAGATACTGGTTTTTCAAATTCAATGTCCAGTTTGGAACTGCTTGCGTGGAATTCGTTTGTTGAAGTTACTAAGAACTTTCTGGGAAATCACACTACTCTGATATTGTTAACAACAAGCTAGAGAATTAAAAAACTTAGGATTTAACATGTCCATCAAAGTCGATTATCTCCATAGCCACTTTGACCAATTTGCAGAGAATCTTGGTTCCTATAGCGAAGAACAAGGCGAATGGTTTCACTAGGACCTAAAAACTATGGAAGAGAGGTACCAAGGCCAATGGGATCAGCATATGATGGCTAACTACTGCTGGGGAATGCAACGTGATTGTCTTGTCATACCACATTCACGAAAATCACGTAAACGAAAGTTTTTATGTAAATAAATAGTTAATAATAAAATAAATAACAAACAACTTTTTTTTTCACAGTAAAAATTTACTAAAATAGAATATATTAGGAAGGTCTACGCGGATATAAAAAGTTATATGTCTTTGAAAACAGAATCAATAGGAGATTATTTTAAAAAAATTTACATATGAACTGGCTGAAAATTATTCGAGAAAACCGTGATTAAAAATGAAAAAATTTAAAAATAATTAAATTTTTCATATTATTTTTGCAATTTCTCTAACGTTTATGAAGATATATTAACAACTTGTATATTGGTATAGAAGCGGCGAAATGTACTATTTTCAAAGACATCAAAACTGTGTTGATAGAATAAAGAAAAACAAAGATATGGGGCCATACATGCCCTAACCTCTTAAAAAGGGTTCTTGATCTTATCTAGAAAACTGTACGTAGCATTAAAAAAGTAAGTATACAGTTTTTATCAGGGTACCGAGTACTACCAAATTTGGTTACATGTAGAGCTGCACAAAAATCACTGTTGACCAGTGTAATTGGTCGTCGAGTTTTGTTTGAGACAATTTTTTGTACACAATTTTTTTAACTCAAGTGCCAAACTATAACATAAATTAGGTGGTCCTGCTTTTTCTTCTTCTTCATTCCCTGTTCCATGGGTACAGTGTATACTAACGTAAACATAACAACAGTTACATTATATATATAACATACCTGGTTTAAAGCCATCGCCATGTTCGTGTGTAGAAATAAATTGCAATGTTGTTAGGATGAGGCACAGCAAAATTGACAAAGCGCGCTCCATTACTGCAATATTACTTATTGTTGTTGCTGTTTTTCTTGAAATTTATGAATTAAAAAAAGATAGCTTGATGAATATAACTGCTAAAGTGCTGTGAACAAAATTCCTATGGCGGCCAGTTTTGGTAAGCTACAATGAAACTTTGTCGAATTTTAATGCTAAGCAAAGTGCTTGGTTGGGAAGTTCCATTTACATTTTTTTTTGTAATAATTTTTTTTTTTTTGTTATTGCACATACATGTATTTAAATGGTGTTATTTTTAACTTTAAGTTTTATTTTCAATTTTTAGTTTTGTACATTATTTGGAGTTTTCTTGATGTTACATTTTTTATCGATTTTTTCTTTTCTTTTAAAGAATTATTGCACAAATTTTCTTTTTTGTTGATATAATTGCATTTGTGTAACAACTTTACATAGAAATTAAATTTTGCTAAGTTATGTTTGGAAATTCTTACGTTAACGCATACTTTTTTAACATTTTTAGCGCACTGAAATTATTTGAGAATTTGATGTTGTTATTACTTTTGTCTAACAAATACTTTTTACATTTTTTGCAGCTTTACTTACAAATTGTACAGTTTTTGTTTTTAACGACCTTTTTGAATTTATTATATATTTGGTTTTTTTTTTTTTTTAATTTTAATTTATTTTAAAAGCATTGTTAGTATGTGCAATGCAGGACGGCTGTTTGCTGTCAACTTCTATCTACTGGAACCATTCGTGTTTCTTTTTTGTTATTGCAGGCAATATTGTTGTAGGGTGTTAGCCTTTTAAATAGCAATTTTCTATTAGTTTATATAGTTGTTGCTTAGTTAAAA
The DNA here is from genome assembly GCF_040869045.1 of Eurosta solidaginis. Lineage (NCBI taxonomy): Eukaryota > Metazoa > Arthropoda > Insecta > Diptera > Tephritidae > Eurosta > Eurosta solidaginis. The sequence continues at coordinate 30,049,150 of NC_090319.1, forward strand.
TAATTTAAGTTTTTTTTTTTTTTTTTTTTTCTACTACAAACTTTCGTTCACCTGTCAGCTGTATGAAGCTGCTTTTTTATGGTCACAGTTTCGTTGATATTTTATGTTGAACATTTTTCAGAATTTATTTAATTCATATTCGTAGCTCTAAATAGAATTCTACAATCAAAGAATCCGCATTCATTTTTATGAAAATTTATTGGTGTATTTTTAGAGGCGACGTCATGGCAACGTTGGCTTTCAAAAAATTGTTATATAAACATTAAAAAAAAAAAAACGGAATATGTTGGGTTGAACTGGCAGGTCAGTATTAATCGCATAGACTGTATTGTTCAAGGTGTTAACAGAATTTGTTAGAGCACCAAACGGAAAACTCCAGTAAGGTAGCAGGACTAATGTTATAGAAAAACTCTTTCCTCTTGGCCATTAACAGAAGTTTTATAGGACTTAGCTTAATCGCTGCCCCGATATCTAGCAAACTGCCTCAAGTAGTTGGAAGCTTGAACTCGCGAGCGCTGCACACAGATACAGAATAGTATTAACCATTTCTTCCTTCTGGTCGCATCTCCTACATCTTCAACAAAAAGCCTTCATTGTAAGTATGTTACGCCATAAGACATCCTATTCTTTTCTTACAGGGAACCCAGTATATATGTATGTATTCTTCGGCCCAATCGAAGTCGCTACAGTACTTCTTCAGACTTCCTGATGAATATTGTGTGGGATTATTGCCTTGATTGCCGAATGACTATCAAAATTAACATAAATACCCAATGAATGAGTTTGAGCGATAGGCCCCTTGTGCATTCTAGCATACATTTGCATGCATACAGTGCCGCGGAGGCATTCTTCGCTCTCTCTCCCCCACATGGACTTTCCACGTAAACTTACTACCTAATATAATTCTAAGAAATTTTATGCAGTAATTTTCTTGAAGGATTACCTTAACAAGCTTAGGTTTAGTCCAAACAGGGACCTAAAATCAGAGAACTAATTGCTGGTAGACATCTTGCGCTTATGATGACTGAAATGTCATCAGCGTACGCCCCGAGTTTGACTGGCTCTCAGTCGTACCACCTAAATGATTGGCTTGTGGCCAGCGTCGACAGCATTGGTGAATATACCCAGACCTGTGGCGTCTCTCTGTTTGGCGTTGCTTTATCAGCGCTAAAATTTCAGTTTCTCCGTACAGCTTTCATATCATATAAGCCTCGTCTGTCGCTATCTCCAACTCTACTAAATTATGCATCCTTTTGTTTCTCACTAATAGTTGTTTGGCGAAACCAATATCACGATAGCCTTATATAAGTTATAGTTCTAAATATTACACACTTTTAGGCGTGCCTGATGTTTTACTTTATGGACGCTGCGGGGTAGTCGAGATTCATAATCCGATCACATCAAACAAACAAATGAAAACATAAATAACAGATTCCAGGCTGACACCTATCGGGCCAGCAAGCTAAGAGGACCTGCTAAATAGGTCTTCAAAGAAAAAATTTGGAGTCACTGCCACATTCATAGGACACTGGCCGCTTGGCCTGCATGCTGAGTGATTCCGGATGCCTTTTAACAGCATTTGCAGGATCTGAGGCAACGAGAGCAGCAAATAAACAGTCACACGCTACCTTTGCGAATACGCAGCTTAAGCATACACCAGGCTCCAAACTATGGCGAGTTGTATACTGTCAGAATTTAAAGAAGTTGCTTACTGCACCGTTAAAGATCACAGCAGCTTCATTGTTCAAGCGAAATGGTTTAAATGGAACACGGATAAGCCCTAATAAAACATAACCAATTGGCTCGATACTTTATTATAAGGGCAGTATAGCTATCAACTGACCAACATGGTGGCCTCAATTTTGGCATTGCAACATATTGTAATGTAGATTACAAACTCTAATATGTAATCGTTCCTTGAGGTGGCCTGTATACAGGATCTGCCCCTGACATCTTGCCATCAGGAGAAGGTCATTCTTCAACTAAACAATATTTCTGTATCAAAGGAGGTACTCTCCATTCAAAACACCAAATTTCTTTCCTATTTTTGATTACATAAAATACACACATTAGCAACTACTGTTACAGGTATTTTAAACACACCCACAAACACGCATCCTTGTATGTCCAAGTACATAAGCTTTGCATAATTTAGTAGACATTTGTTATATGGCAAGCGTGCATACAAATGACAAATGTTCAACCAATCATTCGCATAACGTAAAGTATTTGTGACATCCATAAGCGTAAATCTGTTGGTTGAACAGAGCTCGGTAAGCTTGAGCATTTTAATTTTGATTACGAAATGAAATTTTTATTAACTCATTCACTGCACTGGATGTCCATTAAATGGTAACACGAACGCGTGCGTGATAAAATTTTTTTCAAAGCGATATTATCTACGAGTGCTAAAATGTATGTAAGGATATAATTGAGCGCGTTTATATATATGTATGTGTGAAGGTAGTGATGTGAATATTTAATGATGGTAAAGTGTTGCATTTTTTAAAACTGAAGTACTCCGCTTTTTTATGGCATATTTTTTACAATTATTTAAAGTTGCTTAATAATCTGAAAGTAAAAAGAAATGAAAACAAAATTAGATATAATATTATTATGGAGTTAAGAATTGAAAATTTGTTAAATTTATCTAAGCCTAATCAACTTCTTACAAAACACTCCATACCCCAGTTTGTCATAACTCTACCTATTTGGTCCAAGTTTTGTTATTTTGCTGCCTCTTATAATTGACTTTATAAATTTCACACTGACTAGTCCCAAGTATACTCATAAGAGACTCGAGGGCATCAATAATACTCTCAGTAGACCAAAGAGATAATTCCCTGGCAACACGCTTTTAGGATTACTCTTACGATTCTTTGCAGGGTTAACTTTGTAAGGAACAAAAGTTCAATATTTAAAAAAAAAAAATATATTGTGGGAAATATTAGCAGTTCTATACATAACTATGCTGCTACTAAATAAATATACAACAACAATAAAGCAAGCAGCAACACTTGTGTATATGAATACATCAAAGTAAGCCATTTACACACATACATATAAAGCGATGAAGCATATTTTACACACATAACCAGCAGCTTAAGGCAAAGAGATTGTCTCACATACTCACAGCTAAGAGCAGAAGTTGTTACTCACCCATACATACGCGTATAACTAAATAACCAAGTATGAGATACAACTGCTAGACCTTAGGAGAAAATTGCGAACGAGGCAACAGAGAGTATAAAAGCAGCGCAAAATGAGGAATAACTGATCAGTTTTGATTTAAACACGCTATTAGGTTTGGAGTATAATTGTGAAGTACTACTCCCAAAGTAGTCTGAATAAAGGCAATTTTGCAATACTGAATATTATTGGTTTTATTTATTCGACAGTTCAGTTATTCGAACGTTAACAGAAGGTTTCATATAAGCGGAATTTCCCAAAATTCTTTACAATATGTTGCATGCTTTAAGGCGCAAAATTATAGTCTTTGTTCCTTTTTTCCAAGTTCTTTGTAAATGGACTTCATTTTAGAACACACTTTAAGTTAAGCGTTAAGTAACCTTCGGAACATTATTTTGTTCTAACGTCCTAAGAAAAGGACGAAACAGATCCGTACATATCACTGTACACATACATCTCTGTTCGCTCTGCGAACTGTTGATTCCACCATACTTTAGAGCTGTTAACAACTGTGCATACTTTTGGGTGTGTCCAATATAAAGAACTTATAAATCGTAGTATTTTTCGAAAGCTTTAGCAGAGATAGTAAAGTATAATTAATTTTGCCACAATACCATTAACAATTAACACTCAAATCTTATTCGCGATATAAAATGTGTAACTTGATTTAGTTGGAAACTTATAAATGTAAAATAAATATAATCGAAATCAGCTTTACATACCTAAAACCACTTTTTCGCTGAAAAGTATACAACAATTTTTCAAAGCAATAAAACCGGAACAGGCAAATACAGAAAGATATAGAAAAAAAGCGATTAAGCCGCAACTTGAAAAAAGGAAAAAAAATTATATGAAACGGCCAGGGTCATTTATCATTTAACGCGTTTAAAAACGCCAATTGTTTGCTGTGTCTGGGTGTGCTATATATGTATATATACAACCTCCTTATACATAAAAAGTGTATATGTAAATATACAAAGGCAGAATATAAAGTAATCCTTTACACCATATTTATATGTCCTTAGGGTCATACATAAATACTATCGACATGCTCACAAATATTAATTCATAATAAAAATGCTGCATTGCTTTGTTTGGCGAGCTCAATTCATTAGCTCTATTTTGTAAAATCATTTTTTAATAATTTTTTTTTGGATTCTCCTTCGTCCCTTTTTTGCAGCTAGCGTCAATCTGCTATTCAGTATATTTACATGCAACAGCATAATCTGAGCTTTGAGCTGGTAAGCATATATATATGCACATATGTGTGTGAATGTTTATACCCCGTGGTGAAGCAGACTAGTTGTAAACGATCTCATATCTAAATAGTACGAGTCCCCAGCGTAACTAGCCAGATAATCAACTTTTCTTAATATATGTAAACAGCTGATATATCAAGAGAGATGTCAACTCACCATATTGTTGTTAATTTTATAAAATTTTTGTATTTATATTCTGCCTCGCTGTTATCGGTCGAATCACTAAATTATCGAAAAAATAAACGCAAATGCTCTGTGTGTAAAATACTTTTTATTTACAGCACCACTATGGTAGTAAAGCTTCACATTTTACTGTATTCGCGCACTTCCCTTATAACGTTTTAAAATCAAACTAATTCACTATTTCTCAGCTAACGCTGCTTTTATACTCTCAGTTGCCTCGTTCGCCTATTTTTTGCAAGGTCTAGACTTGTCGTGAATAGCCTTCTTAATTAGTTGCCTATTGACTTCTCTTATACCTCTGCCTCTCTTGTTCAAAGTTGTGAATATATATGTATATGTGGCTATATTCTATTTCATCTGCTTGCCTTGCTGTTGTTGCTCAGCATGTACTACTAGCGGCATAGTGACTTAAAAACCTGCTAATATTCACGCACAATATGCAGGTTTAATATGGTTGATTAGTTATCTACTACTGGGTTTATATGAAAAAAATAATTCCGAAGCTTATTTCCAAAAACAAAACAAGTAAGGAAGGTTAAGTTCAGGTGTAACCGAACATTACATACTCAGTGACTCAGTGAGCTATGGTGACAACATAAGGGAAAATAACCATGTAGGAAAATGAACCGAGGGAAACCCTGGAATGTGTTTGTATGACATGTGTATCAAATGAAAGGCATTAAAGAGTATTTTATGAAGGAGTGGGCCATAGTTCTATAGGTGGACGCCATTTAGGGATATCGCCATAAAGGTGGATCAGGGTTGACTCTAGAATGCGTTTGTACGATATGGGTATCAAAAGAAAGGTGTTAATGAGTATTTTAAAAGGGAGTAATCCTTAGTTCCATAGGTGGACGCCGTTTCGAGATACCACCATAAAGGTGGACCAGGGGTGACCCTAGGATTTGTTTGTACAATATGGGTATCGAAAGAAAGGTGTTAATGAGTATTTTAAAAGGGAGTAATCCTTAGTTCCATAGGTGGACGCCGTTTCGAGATATCGCCATAAAGGTGGACCAGGGGTGACCCTAGAATTTGTTTGTACAATATGGGTATCAAATTAAAGGTATTAAGGAAGGTTTTAAAAGGGAGTGGTGGTAGTTGTATAGGTGGTCGCCTTTTCGGGATATCGCCATAAAGGTGGACCAGGGGTGACTCTAGAATGCGTTTGTACGATTTGGGTATCAAATGAAATGTGCTAATGAGTATTTTAAAACGGAGTAATCCTTAGTTCCATAGGTGGACGCCGTTTCGAGATATCGCCATAAAGGTGGACCAGGGGTGACCCTAGAATTTGTTTGTACAATATGGGTATCAAAAGAAAGGTGTTAATGAGTATTTTAAAAGGAAGTGATGCTTAGTTCCAGAGGTGGACACCGTTTCAAGATATCGCCATAAAGGTGGACCAGGTGTGACCCTAGAATTTGTTTGTACAATATGGGTATCAAATTAAAGGTATTAATGAGGGGTTTAAAAGGGAGTGGTGGTAGTTGTATAGGTGGTCGCCTTTTCGAGATATCGCCATAAAGGTGGACCAGGGGTGACTCTAGAATGCGTTTGTACGATAATGGTATCAAATTAAAGGTATTAATGAGAGTTTTAAAAGGGAGTGGTGGTAGTTGTATATGTGAAGGCTTTTTCCAGATCGCGACCAAAATGTGGACCAGGGTGACCCAGAACATCATCTGTTGGATACCGCTAATTAATTTATATATGTAATACCTGCCAAGATTTTAAGGGTTTTTTATTTCGCCCTGCGGAACTTTTTCATTTTCTTCTACTTAATATGGTAGGTGTCACAACTATTTTATAAAGTTTTTTCTAAAGTTATATTTCGTGCCAATAAACCAATCCAATTACCTCACCATGTTTCATCCCTTTTTTCGTATTTGGTATAAAATTATGGCATTTTTTTCATTTTTCGTAATTTTCGATATCGAAAAAGTGGGCGTGGTCATTGTCGGATTTCGTTCATTTTCCATACCAAAATAAAGTGAGTTCAAGTAAGTACGTGAACTAAGTTCTTTAAAGATATGTCGATTTCTGCTCAAGTTAACGGATTAACGGCCATGCGGAAGGACAGACGAAGGACAGTGTATAAAAACTGGGCGTGGCATTAACCGATTTCGCCCGTTTTCACAGAAAACAGTTAACATCATAAAATCTATGCCCCTACCAAATTTCAAAAGGATTGGTTAATTTTTGTTCGACTTATGGCGTTAAAAGTATCCTAGACAAATTAAATGAAAAAGGGCGGAGCCACGCCCATTTTGAAATTTTCTTTTATTTTTGTATTTTGTTGCACCATGTCATTACTGGAGTTGGATGTTGACATAATTTACTTATATACTGTAAAGATATTAAATTTTTTGTTAAAATTTTACTTTAAAAAAATTATTTTTTAAAAGTGGGCGTGGTCCTTCTCCGATTTTGCTAATTTTATTAGGCGTACATATAGTAATAGGAGTAACGTCCCTGTCAAATTTCATCATGATATCTTCAACGACTGACAAATTACAGCTTGCAAAAATTTTAAATTACCTTCTTTTAAAAGTGGGCGGTGCCACGCCCATTGTCTAAAATTTTACTAATTTTCTATTCTGCGTCATAAATTCAACTCATCTACCAAGTTTCGTCGCTTTATCTGTCTTTGGTAATGAATTATCGCACTTTTTCGGTTTTACGAAATTTTCGATATCGAAAAAGTGGGCGTGGTTATAGTCCGATATTGTTCATTTTAAGCAGCAATCTGAGGTGAATGCTCAGAAATCTACCTACCAAATTTCATCAAGGTACCTCAAAATTTACTCAAGTTATCGTGTTAAAGGCCATGCGGAAGGAAAGACGGACGACTGTGTATAAAAACTGGGCGTGGCATCAACCGATTTCGTCCGTTTTCACAGAAAACAGTTAACATCATAAAATCTATGCCCCTACCAAATTTCAAAAGGATTGGTTAATTTTTGTTCGACTTATGGCGTTAAAAGTATCCTAGACAAATTAAATGAAAAAGGGCGGGGCCACGCCCAATTTGAAATTTTCTTTTATTTTTGTATTTTGTTGCACCATGTCATTACTGGAGTTGAATGTTGACATAATTTACTTATATACTGTAAAGATATTAAATTTTTTGTTAAAATTTTACTTTAAAAAAAATTTTTTTTTAAAGTGGGCGTGGTCCTTATCCGATTTTGCTAATTTTTATTAGGCGTACATATAGAAATAGGAGTAGCGTCCCTGCTAACAACAATTAATAAGCAAACACCAAAATAAAAAAGCAAAAAGAGATTGCAGCTCATTTTTCGAGACAGTGGACAAAAAAGATGAATATCGTTTTTGTAGCATTACGTACGATGAACAATATTTTAAATATATTAAAAAACTTTTCAAGAAATCAGACATAAAAGTTGTCCCAAAAAGTAAGAATAAAATTAAATCTTTGCTAAAATCTACGAAAGACAAGTGTCACAGTTTGGATAAACCGGGGGTTTATTCAGTGACGTGCTCTACCTTTGATGACGACGGAAAGATATGTGGGGCAAAATACATAGGTCAGTCAACGCGCACAATACGAACAAGGATGAACGAGCATCTGAAATATATTAAGAACATCGAACCAAAAAGTGGAATAGCCGAACATGCGCTTGAGAAGAAACATGCCATAAGTGAAGACAATTTCAAATTAATTAAATCGGAAACAAACATGAATAAACTAAATATTTTAGAATCCTTGCATATTTATGTAAATAAAAATGTTGCTGTTAATAGGGATATTGGTCCACTGTACTCTAGCCTTTTTACCGCTTTCCAACAAACTTAAAAATTATTTTGTTATCACAATTATTATTATTGCAAATTCTCTTATTGGTTTTGTTATTGTATTATTGTGTTATTATTTGTTATATTGTTTTATGACAGACAGCGGCTAGTTGAACGCTATCGACTGAGGAAGGCACAACGATAGTGCCGAAACAATTGTATTATTTTTTATTATTTTGAATAATAAAATATAAAAAATATAAGTGACTAATAAGGTGTTTGCGTTTTATTTATTTCTCTTGTGAAAAAGTCACTTAGCACTCAAAACAAAATAATTCATATTTGTAGTTGATAAAAGTTTGTACGTTTTTGGAGTAGTTTATTTTGGGCTCCATTAATTTGTTCTTCTATTTTCATATTTTCGTTCGTATACAAATATAATGGCGTTCATACAAAAAAAAGATTGGAATATTTTATTTTATGACATGATTAATTAATGAAAATATCTTTGTGCAATGTGCGATACTAATATTGGCGCGATAAAAATAAAGATTGGAAAGAAAGAATTGAAGAATTTAGAGCGAGATAAGAATATTTACACAAAGATACCTATATGGAAATAATACACGATTGACTGCAAAAAAAGAGCGTAAGGTTATAAAAAATATTTAATATGCGGTTGAAGGATCACTCTATGTTGGAATTAGCGGGAACTCATGAAATGAGCAATTTTTTAAGAAAAATATGTTGAAACTGTACTAGGGAGAAGAGAAACAGGAGACAAGGAAGGAAAAGAAAGGGAGAATATATAAAATTAAGGCAATTGGAGAGGGAGGGGGAAAAACGAAAGAGAAAAGATAAAGTAAATGGAGCGGGAACGGATTAAGGAAAGGGACTGGAAAAGGAAGAAAGAAATGTAAATAAAATGGAAAGGGACGAAAAAGGGAAAAGGGAAGGGAGACGGTTAAAAGGAAGACAACATACAAACGGAAAGAAAAAGGCCGAGGAGGGTAAGGAAAACAAAAACGTAAATGTAAATTTAATCGAAGGCAGCAGTGAAAAGGAAAGAGATCGAGGACAAAAAGCCAAAGTAAAAAGGTTAAATTGAAAGAAATAAAAAAGGAAATTGAAAAAGAAATTAAAGAAAGAGAAAACTAGAAATATAAAAAAAATTATATGAGAGAATATTAATACAGAACAAGAAATAAAAAGAATAAAAAAATGAAATTGAAAATAAAAAAAAAAAAATAGACATAAAAAGAGGAAGTAAAATTAAGGAAAAAATTAAGGGAAAAATAAAAAAATAAAAGGGAAAAGAAAATTTAAAACAATTAAGTATTAGAAAATGAAAGACTGAAACAGAACGGAGAATGACATACAAAACAAGAAAAGAAGAAATAAAAAACAGAAAAGGAAAAAGGAAAATTAAAATAAAAAGCAAAACAAAAGTAAACATAAAAAGGTAAACGGAACTAAAAAGAATCAGGAGATAAAGGAATATGATGAAAATTAACAAAAGAAAAAGAAAATAAACTTAGAGAAAAAAATATAGAAAAAACGCTAACGAAAAAAAAGAGAGTGAATAAAATTATAAAGGAAATACAATAAATAATTTACAATTGTTTTGTTTTTATCGGCCTATTGATAAATGCTTCAAGGTTCGATTCGAGCTCAAGGCCAGAAAAACATTTTTTTCTAATCATAATTATAGTTATTTTTTAATTTTTCTGAATTTGAAAAATTGTATTTTTGTTTTAGGAATAGTAAGTAGACAACTTTTCAAACAACCTGTCATAGCTGCGCAGATAGATCCACTTCGGAGGGTGCTAAGCCTTCATCATCAGTACGTTTTAGGCACGTCGCGCTAACCATTTAGCTATACAGCGGTGGTTTGTTTGACTGACGAATTGCTACTTCTATTCCTTCTATACCAACTATATTTATTCAGTGTTGCGCCATCTGTTGCAAATCACTGATAATGCTGGATTTGCTTATTTTCAATTACTTTGTTTAACATTCCCAAGTGCTCGTGGATAATAATTCTTAAAAATTTTCTACTTACTATTCCTAAAACAAAAATACAATTTTTCAAATTCAGAAAAATTAAAAAATAACAATAATTATGATTAAAAAAATTATTGCTCCTTGAGCTCGAATCGAACCTTGAATCATAGAAAATTTACAATAAAAAAAAAAAAACAAAAAAAAAAAATATATATATATACATCTATATCTATAAATCTTATAAAATAAAGTCGCTAAATGCACATAACTTCACACAGGATGATCCGATTTTAGAACGGGTTTTTGCATTTGAAAGCCTAGGTACGTCAGATGGCACAGTTAATATAATTTGAAGATATATATTATAGGAGCGTGGCAAATTACCAAAATGTAGTAAAAAATGATGAAGTTTTTGTTTACATAGCTATAACTCATAAACGGATGGATGGATTTAAAAAATTCTACTTTTCATTAAAACTTTGAAATATTTACCTTCGATCTGCATCAAAAAAAATTCTTGATTCATTCTTATATCAGCCAAATTGTTTAAACAAAAGTAACATTTTTACCAAAAAATGTGTTTGTGTGGTTGTTCGCTGTGAACTGTGCGCGCTAATTGCTTTGGAGTGAGGCATGATGCGACACTTACATACGTACATATATAGCATTCGCTGCGTTACTTAACTTCAGGCGTAGGTTTGTAGGTATGTATGGATGTAAATCCCTTACATAGTATAAAACAAAGTCGCTTTTTCTATCGCTATGTTCCTTTGAATGCTTAAACCTATAAACATACGCAACGGATTTTGATGCGCTTTTTTTTAATAGATAAAGAGTGATTGAAGAGGAAGGAACGGATGAACATATTTGGCTGAAAATTGGTGGAGGGTAGCTTAGAAACAGGAGAAAGATATAGGATGATTTTTATCCCGTTCTGGCTAGGGTCTTGAGATCAAAACGTGGACCTGGGTAATCCTGGGATATGTTTGTACATTATGGGTATCAAATGGAAGCTGTTTATGAATTCTATAGTAGATGGTAGTTTTCATACCCATTGGTGACAAGGGTCTCGAGATTGAGGCCAAAACGTGGACCCGGGTACCTCTAGAAAGTGTTTATACAATATGGATAACAAATCAAAGCTGTTGATAAGTGCTTTAGTACAGAGTAATTTGTATACCGCTGGGTGACTAGGGTCTCAAGATATAGGCCAAAACCTGGAGCCGGATACCCCTAGAATGTGTGTGTAATAGGGATATCAAATGGAAGCTTTTGCTGAGAGCTTTAAAGGAATTTTCATTGTGATATCCGATTTAGTCGCATCAACCTGGCAAAACTGATAAATATGCATGCGAAGCCGAAATAAAGACATGAATAAATAATACCCACATAACTATTTACATACGTCCTATTCGATTTTCCCATCAATAAGGGATGAAAAAGAATGGGAAAAACTTGAAAGAAGAGAAAAGTTGGACGAAGAAGGAGACTGAGAAAGAGATAGAGTGAGACGAAGATAGAGATAAATGAAGCGAAGAGATGGAGGGAGGAGGGAATAAAAGGATTAAGAAAAAGTTGGTGGAGGGGTGGTTGGGGGGAGCAGAGTTAATCGGGAAAGCTTATTAAAATTTATGTAGATAGACCGAATTTAGTGCAGAACAACGTCTGACGGGTCTGCTAGTATACATATATATAAACGCAAAATAAAAAAGGGAAACGAAGAGTTGGGTACGATTTCTTTCAAATAATTTGTTTGTTAGCGTTAACCGAAGATGGTGAAAACGGCCCCTGGAATTGTTACCTTATATAGCGAGAAAGTTAAGATATAATGCAAAGGTATAAAATGCTTGCATGCATAAAATCATTTTTATTATATAAAAGTAGTAGGACATTGAGATTTTAGTTCAGCTATTTTTAACACAAAGTTATTTTTAACATAAAGTAAGAAGTAAAAAATATGACCAATGACGTGTTTCATTTATTTTCATTGAGGAATAAATCGTCAAAATAAAAATCATGTTATTATAAAGTATGTGCGAAGCCCCAAAGATAAAATGAATAATGGAATGAATATTGGTTTATATATTACATTTTTAAAATGAAAATCTCCTGCTAAAAAAGTAATAGAATAAACATTCGTTTGTATATTACATTTTTAAAACGAAAATCTCCTGCTAAAAAAGGAGCAAAATATATCTACAGATTTTCATTTTTGTACTTAACTACACTCCCTTTTGTGATTCAGGATTTTGGGCAAATTTTGAAAAAACTCCGAACATCATTCTTTCATTATACTTCATTCGAGTGCTTTTTTCACGGCCTTCAAGTGCCTTCCACTGTATTCGCAACATAACCTCAATTTAAGCTGACAAACTATACTATATAGTAAACAATGTTCATAAAACTCGAATTTTTATATTAAAAAAGCAATCAAGGAATTACAGCAGACATTTTTTTGCAAAGCCAACTATGATGCCTCTTTTGTACAATAGCTCAGCGACAGGTTGGTTACTTAGTTTAAATTGCTGTTTACGAAATATTTTGAAAATAACAGGTGTACTAAATGTAGGATGCTCGGCCTATCTGGGTTAAATTTCTATCAGGAACTGGATCACTGTCCATTGGAACGCGGGGTTTTATTTTTCATAATAACATCCAAGAACTAATTAGTTGTGTTGCATGTATTTAGGCGCAGTCATATTTGGTACGCGTTTTTCAGATAACTAACATATATTTTTAAAACCGTGGCAACATATTTAAAATACCTGCGCACTAACCAGATAAATAATTGAAAGCTATATTTCAGGCTCGTGTTTAGAAAAATATATGACTCAAAAGTAGGATCTTCAACTTTTATCAGTGATATATTGGCGAAGTGTAATTATGAAACTATCTACATCCCAATTCATGCACAAAGGAGTTTTAGCTTGTTTTCAAGTGGCAGCGATACACACATCCATAAGTACGCGATGCAATCATTCCATGAGTTCGCGCTATGTATCTACCCAATTACCATTTCGTAAAAGTTCCCACGACAGGTGTTAGTTTGCACTTCAATTACGCCTGCAAATTTACTCAAACTTATATTAAAAGTTTATGAAAGGCTTACTTACCAACAAACTTACTTGGTACAAAACTCACATTAACTAACGGTAAGAACAATACACGCATACTAACCAATAGAAAATTGACAAAAAAGCAACAAGTTTTTCAAGCGTGTGGTTGAATTGAGAAAATGCAATTAGAAAAGTGTATGCGAAGCGCACAAACACACACGGAGAATGCTTTGCAGCGTAGGCTGAAATTTATGTACCGGACTGTATATCCCGTAGGAAAAATATTGATATTGTTTAATTATTCTTAATTTGTTTGAATAAAAAACAGGATATAGTATTCGAAGTTCATCGGCTTGCATGTCTTCCCTTTATGAATTCTAAAAAGAAATCCAACTAAATGTAATGGTTTCCTGTGGCTCAGGTCTGGAACTAGTGAAAATCGATTATTTATCAAACTAGTTCCACTTTTGCACTTGTATCTGATTCTGAAGCAGTAATTCTAATAAAAAGGTTCAGTTTTTCTTACAGGGCACTTGGCTACCTTTGTCTTTGCCTTAGATTGGTGCTCTAAAAAGTGCATAAACTTGTTCCTAGGCGTATGCGCTACTCAAAGTGTTAGCGAACTTAACAAAGCCCGTTACTTAAACTATGCAAAAAAGTTTTAAAGTTTTTCCATGTTAATTTTCATAGAATATAAAGCAATACAACCTGCTGAGGCGAATACAGAGCGCAGAGTTACAACTGAAAGCTTAAGAGAACGAAAGTTCATATGCAATGCAAATTTACTACTGTAAAGTTCATATTGTAGATGGGGCTCCCCCTGCGGGTAAGGGGCTTATAATATGCTTGCGGAATAGCCATACTTGTCGTGAAAGGCGACCATAAGACTATAGTTCATGTAATCCATGAGTAAATACTATTGGAGAGGGAGTAATGTGGACGGTGTGTACCACCCTGATCCTTTGGACGATGTGCACCACCGGTCGTTAAGAACTATACAGCGAAGAGTAGAAAAGCAGTTGTGATCTTTATATGATGTATCGTAGGTTCTTGTATATAAGTCTCATCTCCTGCCTTGATGTACTCCCACTAGTGGGCGTACCGTAGGCACTTTTGGCAAAGTGAAAACATACTAAATGGAGCAATTCAGTTTCTTCTCCACTGAAGTTGACAAAAAGGTTTCGAATTTGGCAATAGAGCATTATTTTGGTAGTAATACCGTCTCTTCGTTAACAGCTGACAATAACGTTCATTCTTGGAGGCTCTATCATCAAGTTATATGCGCCCGCTTTATCTTTTTTTAGCCAAGCAATCCGTTTTCAACTGATTCTGATATGTAAAATTAAAGAAAAAGTTGACGCATACCTTAATTTTGCAGAGATACTTGACGAATGGATAGTAGACAAAACAGATGTCTACCGTTTGTGAATAAATGTTGATAACTGAAAGAGTGTGGTATATGGTCATTGTTCTTTTGGAATTGCTTGAAACTGCGTTGGACTATGATGAACGGTAACATCAGATCTAGTATAAATGTGACTAGTAACTGAGACTCTATGTCATAGACGCGTACAAACATTTTGTTTCTATGTGATTAAACGGTAGTTATTACGTGAACTTATTATAATGCAAGTTATACTGGTGCCCAGAAAAGGTTGTTCACATTCCTTGCTTGTAAAATTGTTTTATGTATCTGTTGATGTGCCAAGGGCCAGAAAATTATGCAGTGAATATTTATGCTTAGATTAGAATGGTTTTTATGGTGGAGTTGCCTTGCAACTGGATGCCTTTATCCATAAAATTTAAAGATAAAAGATAGACCATTTAACACACGGTCTAGATTGTAAGCCCAATTACAACCTAATTTTGTACCAAGGATCGTGTTCCCGTGGCAGGGAACATGAAACTTTCGTTGGGCCACTGATCATGCAATTAGATCCTGTCCGCGTTTGACACCATACGATGGCCGACACTCACGTTAAGAATTTAGTATATCTGCTAAGCTGAGTGAGGTGGTTAATTTTGAGATAATGTGAAGAGATTTAAAATAGGGATATGGCAAATCACTAAAATGTCGTTCAAAACCATAAAATTGAAGTTTACAAAGCTTTGAAGCAACACAGAATTATTCGATTGAAATATTTTTTATTTGAAATAATACTTTGAAAAACTTACTTTTGTTTTGTTTAAAAAAACAAAAAAACATTTGCGTTATCACGTCAGCTCGTTATCAAATAACCACTTATCTCTTATTTACTTTAAAACCATTTTTCTACATTGTATTTTGTTTTAACAAACTGTGTACAAAAATATAACCGAATAAGCTGATAACCAGCCTCACATGAATACCCCAATTAATTTTTTTTTAAATTACCACAATTGTTTAAACAAAAATTTATTTAATAAAGGCAGATTGTGTATGTTCGCCGTCAACCATCCGAGCGACATTACTTTAAAACATTTGATGTTGAATCAGGTTAAGTAGTGAAAAAGGACAGCTAGCGAAACCATGCCTACGTATGTATGTCAGTATGTGTGCTTTTCTATCGTTTAGAGAGAACCTGACTAAAGCCAACATATACACTCAGAGTGTGTTGCTGTCAAGTTTTTTCGGGAACTGAACCGGAAACATCTCAACTATGTTACGAATTTGTGTTATCCGCCTAAATCTATACTTGCCGTACTTTTTTTAGGAAACAGATTACTAGAAATAGAGGAAACGAGAGAAAAGAAAACCGAGGAAGAAAGAAATGATGTAATAAGACGAACACAGAGATATTTGTAGAGAGAAGCAAATGGAGGTAGAGAGAGTGAGAGACAGAGATGAAGACATAGAAAGAGGGAAAGGGGGAGAAAAAGATATAGATAGAGAAAGCATGTAGATAAAAAGAAAGGGAGAGATAGATGCGAGTAAAGTTAAGAGAGAAGAGAGAAAGAAATATAAAATTTAATAAAAGTCTTGCAGATAGACCAAAGTTTGTACACGACAACATCTGCCTGGTCTGCTAGTAATATCATTTTTATCTTTGGAAAGGTACGAAATTAAAATTTCCTCAAAACAAGTTTTAAGTTGCGCTCTTCGAAAAAGATAAAAAATATTTCAAGTTTTCAGACGAAAAGAAAAAAATTTGTTCGAGCATCATTGAAAACTAAGGAAAAAATTCTATGAAAATCACTTCGAAATTATAGTTGTAAATAATATTTAATATAATAAAAAACAAGCAATATATAGGAATGAGAGATTTATCAAATTTTTGTAGCAGCTGTAACTTGCCGTTTTTAGTAAGTCCTACTTTTTTGCATATAAGATAAAGCCAGGACTAGAAAAATTGTACAAAGTGTGATTTCAGCTGGCTGATATTTTGCTGATAAAAAACCATCTCAGATCCATAAGAGTTTTGAATAAAAATCTATCAGCCAAATATCCTTTAAATCACCAGTTTTGAATAAATTTTCGGTGACCTATTCAGCAAACACAAATTAAAAATATTTCTTTGTTTCACCCTTTGTGCCACCTTAATATATATATTTGGCCTTGAGAAGCTTCACATTTCCGTTTAATGTTCTTTTAAGCTATGAAGTCGTTTTCACATGATTAGGTCAGCTAACAAAATTGTATCCCCCCCTCCCCCCATTAGCCCCTAATGTATGTTTTTTTCCTTACCAAACGAAAGTACTTGAAAATTCAAGAAAATGTTGCTTTGAAACCATATTACTAAAATACTAAACAAAGAAGTTATAGCACTTTCAATATTTATTGCAACTGTTATTTTACCCGATTCTTATTATACTTAGACCTGAAACTCATGATATTTTTGGAGGAAAAATCGCAGAGTTTGCATTGAAATGTTAATAAAGTTATGCCAAATATCAAGTCAAAAAGGAAGTCAAAGTAAATAAGTGAGTTAAACATGTTGTTTCGTATTTATAATAATAACACTATGCCAGAAAATCAACTTTTTTCTGGGTATTGGACAAACCCACTTTTTCGTAGAGATTGTGGCTTAAGTAAACAAAGTACGCTCTCCGTTTTTCGAACTTAGCCTCTTGTTAGCTGACCTAATCATGTGAAAACGACTTCATAGCTTAAAAGAACATTAAACGGAAATGTGAAGCTTCTCAAGTCCAAAATAATGACATATCAATTTTAAAAATCGGACGCCAAATAACCAAGTTACAACGAAAAAACCTTTTTGGCTGTATTTCGAAGGATAAAAAAAAATTTTAAGAAAATGTTTCCCTCTCAACATAACCTTCAAATTTAGGGGCGGACAATAGCAACTTTTTTTTCGACACAGTCTAGTATACATACATATGAAAATAATAAGAAGATTTAATGTTGAATACAATGTTCGTTCAAGCATAACAAATTAAACTACATATTTGGCTAAGGCTCATAGGCAATCAATAAAACTTGGGCTCAGTGCCTTCAAGTTTCTTCGAAATCAACTAATTAGTGCAGACATATAAATAAAAAAACAAATATGAACTAAACAGGCATATTTGTATCAAAAACATTTACTTAAGTGTCAATTAGTACATGCAATTAGTAAACAGAAAGAAAACAAAGTAACTAAATCATTAATTGGCATATAGTAAAAGTTCGAGCAGATACATGGAAAACAAATGAAAGGCTATGTCACTAACTTATGACCACTAACAATTAAAAACAAGTTTTCTTTATTTTAGTTCAAATAAACGCCCTAACTAGTTTATGTTGGCGTGTAACAAAATTTTGGGTAGTTATGAGCTCTTGCTACACAGTAGAACTAAAAAAATTGTTAATAAAACGCACACTTAATATATTTGTAAGGCAGTTATAACTTGCTTTATTTCAAAAAATTGTTGAGTTTTTTTTTTTTTTTTTTTTTTATTATTCAATCTTTTATCTGTCAGTCTCTGTCTCACCCATTTTCCAACCTATCCCCCGCTCTGAAGGATATATCGCTCATATGACATACCCTTTTACTGTATAAATCTACATACAGTTTTCTCTCTCCATCTCGCCTTTCGCCTTCTTTCTTATTGTATCTCATTTTTTCGTCTCTTTCTTTCTTTTTTTTTGCAACAGCTTTCTCCAAAATTCTATTTATTTTTCGTTTCCCACATTAATTGTATTGATAACACCTCTTGCAGCCACCAAGATCTTTCTGGCCGAAATTGGATGGCAGGAGGTCTGCCGAAATAATTGGGTTCACTAAGTCTCACCTATCAATGTTCTTTGGGGTTTTGACAGAGCACTGCCCCATGGGTGTCCATGCGGTATGTCTCCATATACGTGAAACTCTATCATGCTCTAGCTGTATGGAGGATGATGAGGTGGAATCACCATATCACTTTATGCTTAATTGCCCAGCTTTTGCCAGAACTAGACGAAAGTACCTCGGACACGACTCACTTGGATTTCCAGAGGATTTATCCAAGGTTGAGATCGGTATAACTCGGAACTTTTTCGTTGCTACCCAATGATCCTCAAATTAGCTATACATATCTAAATCACCGTTATTCTAACTATGTGGTACCACAACGGACTTTCATGTTGTCCAATTGAGCTTCCCTTATCAGGGCGGCTACCGCCTAACCTAACCTAGCTATGGCGGTCAAATTTAATTTCTATATACATATATGATCATAATCACCTCGAAATATAAAATTTTTGATATGTATCTGTTTACAATAAAGCGTGCAATATCTTCTTCCTTCTTCTCCGTATATCTGATTACGCATTCCCATTATTAGACAGTCTTAACCTAATGAACATTTGGGCTTTTATCACATTAGAGCTCAAGTTGATAACTAGCGTACTTTTTAAATTTTATGCGTTGTCTCTCCTTTTGTTTGAAACTAAAATTGTATTATATTCGCTAAATATATAAAGCAGTAAAAGGCCATTTTATTTACAGAGGAAGCAATTTTCAATACACCGAAAAAAACTACTCATTTTTCGCAGGGGTGAAACTATGTCAACTTTGAGCTGCTCTACATCCTAAACTTAAGTTTTGGGTTCAATACAAAATTTTCATTTAGAGGCGCCATTGTGTGTCAGTGGTGCTAGGACAGCTTACTGCATGGCGGCGCTTCATTAATTCTCATACTACTACCAGTTGCTTTTGACTTCTCAGTAATAATTAATTCTCATTAAAGTATTTTCGATTCATTCATTTTAAAATTTTAATAATTTTCATTTCGCCTTTCCAAATATCTCCTTATGCACGAATGAGTACGGGTGCCGATCTCACGGTTGACTCACTTTAGATAAATACAAGTATATTACAGCATCCACCAGTTTAGTTGCACTGAGGTGTTGCTTTAAAACAAATAACAGCAAATTCAAAAATTTATTATTCATGCACAGAACAGAAGAGTGGAAGTATTAGAGAAAATTTCCTTTTTGGCCTTTTACCTTCACTGTAATACTGTCATACGTATATGCTTGCAGTAAGCTCGTAAAAATACCCTGTTGATTTTTCCTTCTCAACGAATTCGTATGCCTTACCGGAAGCGGAAATATTCATATAGCACAGCCTGCTTCATGATTGAGGTTAGACCCAAAGTTACAGTTTTGTTAGGGCATTTGTATATGTGTCTGTTTGTGTATTCATTGCATTAGGCAGTTGTATGTATGTGTATTTTGTTAGGGCATTTGTATATGTGTCTGTTTGTGTATTCATTGCATTAGGCAGTTGTATGTATGTGTATTTGTGTAACTTTTTTGATTTTTTATTTTTTACTGTTTATTTTCACAAAACCTGGCGACCGGAAATTGTTGTGGCGCTCCATAAAATCTTCGTGGTAGTTCAGCGCCAAGTCACAGGAAGCAAATAAAAGCTGGTAGTAATTTTAATTACAAAAAAAGAAGTTATTTGTATAAATTTTTTATATAAAAGATATTATAGGCTTCTTTTAATATTAATTTAAACACAAAAATTGGGGAGGATGTAATTTTCTGAAAAATAGCCCTAAGCGACCTTGGATGACTTCAGTTGGGAGCATCATGCGCATACATGACATAGTCAGCGATACCATGGAACTTTTGTTCTCTGAACTCAATTGATATCCAGGTAAAGCTAAAAAAGTTCAATACTATACTCACCGACGGCCTTACGGACAGGACCATAAATAATGCGGAAAGCTTTTCAATCGAACACCCAAAAAGCACCGTTCATGGTTCCTCACCATACGTCAAGACTCTTAAAGCAAGTAGCCGAGCTTCTCTTCCAATTTGAATGGTGCTCCTATTAGTTTTTCTTGCAAATTTGAGGGACGGGATCTACTTGTTTTATGTAGAATTTAAACAACATCTGCAAGGCAGTTGAGTTTTCACTGTGAAACTTTAAATGGCAGAAATACACTCGGAGTGTTTGCCAAATCACTGCCGAGGGCGACACTCCTTAGATAAACTTTTTTCTAATTGAAATATTTTGCTTACAAATTTTCGATGTTGCTTTGCCCGGGGCGTGAATCCAGGATCTTAGGTGTGAGAGGCGAAGCACGCTAATACCACACCACGGCGGCCGCCAAATTCTTCTTCGCAAAAAAAAAATTGTGAAAAATCAAGACGAATTTATGGAGCGTTTGAGCTTTAACGCTTTACAATTGATTGTGCTACAATATTATATTTTTACGAATATTAGCAACACTAAGGGGTACTGCCATCTCTATGCCGATGCTAAGCCGTGACTTGATGCACATCAATAATTCAATCATTATGTCTACACATATGTACGTACACGCAGTGGAGAAGCAACGCACAAACACATGCAGATATCTTATCTGAGATTGTGGAAGTGTCGCTCACAAACACACGTGCATGAACTGTGAGAGAAGCTATTAAAATTTTGCATCTGTAGTTATAACTGAGAAATTTATAGCAGATAACCAACTAGTAGATTGTAGAACAGAACCGCCTAGAAATGTCAACGAGTAAACCAAACAGTATAAAAGGCGACACCAGTAGAGGCAAGAGAATCAGTTTTGATTAAGCACGCTATCTGTCGAGCAATAGTAGAGTTATTTATTGTGAAGTTCTTTAATAAAGGCCATTTTGCTTTATTAAATATTGGAGTTATTTATTCAACAGTTTAGTGATTCGAACTTAGCAGAAGGTTGCAAATAAAAGACGATTTGCAGTAAATTCGTCACAATATATTTAACACAATTTTTGAGAATTCCAAAAAAAGATCATGGGAGTGTGTTATGATATTATCAAAAAAAAATTTCTTTCGAAATTTGACTAAAATAGCCACTATTATTTTCGTGTTCCCTGCTGTACATACACAAACAACATTGACTGTCAACTATACTTTTTTTTGCTTTATATATACTAGAGATATACGCCGCCGCCGCCGCCGATTTAGGTCGTTTTTCGCACGCCGCCACCGAATGTCAAAAATATGGGCGCACCGCGGCGGCGGCGTCCGGCGCGGTAATATATTTTCTACTAGTTTAAGACAGTTTAGGCCATTTATTGTTCATGTCGAAAATTGGTCGGATATGGTCGAAAGTGGTATCAACGGGTACGCATCGCTGCCAGTTATAAGAAACTAATTGCGAAATTTAACTCTTTCTAACTTTTCAAAGTTATTTAAAAAAACAGGCACTTTCAATGCCTGACTTATTAGAACAAAACACTAAAAGCAGAGTTATATTATACATTTATATGCTCAGTTTAGATATTTTTTTGAAAAAATTAATAATGAATAATCAATTCAAATAAAATTACTCAAAGCGAACATGTTTTCAAATTGTCCTCAAGTTGTTAAAAAAAACCAAATTACGCAAAGAGGTGCCGATTTTGGTTTATAATTTTATATTGCGATTGGCTGAAAGAATAAGCGAAATCAGTGATAAAAAATCTTTTGCTAGGTTCTAGGGGCATAACACTCCTTTGAAATGATTCTTACCTCATACTTAAGTTGAGGATTTATGTACGTATGAGAAGGGTTTGAAAAATCATTTGGGTTTACATTCAAACATCTTTTGTTCATTTGCGAAACTATACAATAGCGTCTGAGATGTTAATTTTGATTTTCGCACTTCATACTTCAACACCCAAGTCTACCGCTTTGACATTTCTTAAAGTTGGCGGCGCTATCCAAAACTAGGCCCTTGGAGTGAATCACATTGATTTCAGCCTATAAACCAAGTTTAAATATCACCTACACGTTACGGCTCCTTTTACAAATGTGAATACGTAGGCACATATATTTACCTGGTGAGGCTTTGTCCTTCGCAAGTACACTCAAAATGGTGAAGCAAAAGCTCGGGCTCTTATATCAGCAGTTAACATCTTTCAAGTTAAAATCGGTCGAATTTCAAAGAAAATATCGTTTTGATTTAACGAAGACTATTGAAATCAATGTTGTGAACAGAAACGTCGGCAAACTTTAGTCTAAATTTTAAAAATTTTATCCAGGGTCCTTGTAAAATTTTATTAAGTAGATGCGCCGAGGATTATACGATTTTTACCCATTACGCAATAACATCCACTTAGACTGCTTATGATTTCGAGGGCGGCATCCTTAGCCGAATAGTCACTCCCTAACGTTTTAAGGTGTAGCTCGGCAGCATAGCGCGACAAAAGCATCCGTTGGAAAGTCGTCGGAGCTACACCTAGAACTTCTAGGAAAGTGACGGCGACGAAGGTATGAGTTCGAAGTCGAAGTCCAATAGCTTCTGTGCTGGCATATGGTGTGAGGGTCAGGAGGCGTGGTAGCGACTGATGTTCGGGACTGACTGTTCGCACATCGGGAATTGTAGCTCTTAAAAACAGCCGAAAACCTGGAGACGCACTGTGCCACGAGAATCATGAGTATTAATAAACCATTAATAGCAACCGTAAGTCGCTTTTTTGCGTGACCGCCAAGGAGCCACAAATGATTTAGAGAAATTGTGCTCGCGACGATTATTAGGAGTTAACCCTAGGTGAAACTACGCTTTTTATGAGATATACAGACAAAAGTGTGCATATTTTGTATATATATATTTCTTTTCTGCAGACGCAGCAGTACCAATTCCAAAGACCGGGGTTAGGTTCGAAGCCTCTCTGGAGTAAGTGAACGAGGGACAATCCCTCCGCGAGGAGCTGCGCCTGAACATTTTTGAACGGTCTGCGAGATTTTGAGGCAAAAACCACGGATCTTTCAAAGTGGCCAACACATTGATTTCCTTAAATACATAAAAGCAAAACCTTTCCTAAATATTATTTTTTTTAAATAGAATAATCAAGCTTTTTAAAGTAAAAACACCTGCTTACGCCGGCGCGCCGCCAACGCAGCCGCCGCCGATAAAGTGATCGGCGTAAACCTCTAATAGACACAAATATTTGTGTGAAAATATGCAATATGAAATTTAAAATAGTGTATCGAACGGTGAAAATTTTAGTGTTCTTTCTTCCATTTGGCTTATGCAAGACAAAAACAGTTAGTAGTCGTTATAAGTCGCTATTTCCTTTTAACTAAGTTTTATTCAAATATTGTTTCAGCAGTTGAGGTTTTTTGTAATACAACACTACTTGTTTTTATTGTCTTAAAATGTAAATTTTTTCATTTGCCTTATTGCTTTCTTGTATGTTTTTTCCCCCTTTTTGTAAAATCGACTATAAGTCAGTAAGCAAATGAATTGCATTGAAAGTTGAATTTAATGCACCAGAATGTCGATTTCATATTTTGCGGTTTACTACAAGAAAAGAAAAAAAATAAAAATAAAACAAATAAGGAAGTTTAAGTACGGGTGTAACCGAATATTACATACTCAGTTGAGAGCTATGGAGACAAAATAAGAAAAATCATCTTGTAGGAAAATGAACCTAGGGTAACCCTGGAATGTGGTTGTATGACATGTGTATCAAATGGAAGGTATTAAAGAGTGTTTTATGAGGGAGTGGGCCTTAGTTCTATAGGTGGACGTCATTTAGGGATATCGCCATAAAGGTGGACCAGGGATGACTCTAGGATGTGTTTTTACGATATGGGTATCAAATTAAAGGTATTAATGAGGGATTTAAAAGGAAGTGGTGGTAGTTGTATATGTGAAAGCATTTTCCAGATATCAATCAAAATGTGGACAAGGGTGACCCAGGACATCATCTGTTGGATACCGGTTATTTATTTATATATGTAATACCACGTTCAGAATTCCTGCAAAGATTTCAAGTGTTTTTTATTTCGCCCTGCATAACTTTTTCATTTCATTCTACTTAATAGGGTAGGTGTCACACCCATTTTACAAAGTTTTTTTCTAAAGTTATATTTTGCGTCAATAAACCAATCCAATTACCATGTTTCATCCCTTTTTTCGTATTTGGTATATAATTTTGGCATTTTTTTCATTTTTCGTAATTTTCGATATCGAAAAAGTGGGCGTGGTCATAGTCGGATTTCGGCTATTTTTTATACCAATACAAAGTGAGTTCAGATAAGAACGTGAACTGAGTTTCGTAAAGATATATCGATTTTTGCTCAAGTTATCGTGTTAACGGCCGAGCGGAAGGACAGACGGTCGACTGTGTTTAAAAGCTGGGCTTGGCTTCAACCGATTTCGCCCTTTTTCACAGAAATAAGTTATCGTCCTAGAGTCTAAGCCCCTACCAGATTTCACAAGGATTGGAAAATTTTTTTTGACTTATGGCATTAAAAGTATTCTAGACAAATTAAATGAAAAAGGGCAGAGCCACGCCCATTTTAAAAATTTCTTTTATTTTTGTATTTTGTTGCACCATATCATTACTGGAGTTGAATGTTGACATAATTTACTTAGATACTGTAAAGATATTAAATTTTTTGTTAAAATTTGACTTAAACATTTTTTTTTCTTAAAGTGGGCGTGGTCGTTCTCCGATTTTGCTAATTTTAATTAAGCATACATATAGTAATAGGAGTAACGTTCCTGCCAAATTTCATCATGACGTCTCCAACGACTGCCATATTACAGCTTGCAAAACTTTTAAATTAGCTTATTTTAAAAGTGGGCGGCGCCACGCCCATTGTCCAAAATTTTACTAATTTTCTATTCCGCGTCATATGTTCAACTCATGTACCAAGTTTCATCACTTTATCCGTCTTTGGTAATGAATTATCAGACTTTTTCGGTCTTTCGAAATTTTCGATATCGAAAAAGTGGGCGTGGTTATAGTCCGATATCGTTCATTTTAAATAGCGATCTGAGATGAGTGCTCAGGAAATTTACTCAAGTTATCGTGTTAACGAACGGACGGACATGACTCAATCAAATTTTTTTTCGATAATAATGATTTTGATATATGGAAGTCTATATCTAACTAGATTCCTTCATACCTATTCAACCAACCGTTATCCAATCAAAGTTAATATACTCTGTGAGCTCTGCTCAACTGAGTATAAAAAACACTAACTTATTAATGCACAGCAGTGCTTGTGTGTATGCATTGTGCTGGCAATGTGTGAGTTTTTTCAACAATACAAATACAATATTCTTATGTACATTGTACTGTGCGCTTGCTTGAGCTTTTTTCTTGACTTCAATAAAAGTAAAATTATGCTTATGTCGTAAGCAAACATTGCTTTTGAATTATTCTATAATTTTGCAAATTTTTTTTTCGCACACTCACATTGCTGTTGTTCGTCCAGCTGTTACCAATTCAGCAACGCACTAACTTGCTTACTGCATATGTATATATGAATATATTCCTCATGTACAATTTACATCAATTGCCATTGCATGTATGTAGTTGACCATCCATTGTTTGTGGTAACAACAATGAAGTGAACGTAAACGTAAAAAGAGTGACAGTATAAAAGAAAATAAAGTGAAAA
This sequence comes from Eurosta solidaginis, assembly GCF_040869045.1. NCBI lineage: Eukaryota > Metazoa > Arthropoda > Insecta > Diptera > Tephritidae > Eurosta > Eurosta solidaginis. The sequence continues at coordinate 30,075,391 of NC_090319.1, forward strand.
AGGATCGAAAAAAGGTTTTTTTTTTTTTTATAATACAAAGATATTCACAAGGAAGTCAACTGCACAAATGAATAATGAAAATGTCAGCGCAATTGAGTTAAAACAGATTACGGATATGAGTGCAGGGGTGGCTCATTGTGAAGCATCTACATGCGGTTTAAGCTAAGTATAAAATAATTTTTTTTGTTATTATGCTCGAAAAATATGTAGAGATGTTGCGAAACACGGAAGTTAAATGTATAACGTTTATAGGTTAGGTAAGATTTAAGTTACTGGCGGAGGTCACACTTAGGCCAATGACATTAAGCACGTTGTGATATCACGAAAAGCATCATAACATTTCCTCTTCGAACAATTTTGAAGACCGGTTTAAGGCTACCAAGTCCTTAATGTCATACTCAACGATTGTGTGTAGGCTATAAAGAAAGGGTGCTCCCAGAAAGCGCTTCCTTGCGCAATTTAACGCAGAGCAGTTGCAGATGAAGTTAGCCATCCTTTCTTCCACTCCATTCTTATTGCAACTCCTGCAGCAAAGCCGATAAGGCACTCCTAACCTTTTTGCGTGACTATTTATAAGGCAGTATACAGTTATTATTCCTTAAAGCGTGAAAATTTTATCCATTCTTAGGGTGTAAACGTAACAGGATTATTTAGGCTTCCATATCGGCCAGATTTCCTTCGATGTCTGACAAACCGGTGTTTGTAGCCATTTTTCGTTAGCTTGACGGTAGAAGCATTATTGTTCATTGAAGAATCTATCTGGCCGTACACTTCTTGACAAGTTCGTCTGCAATCACTCGATGTTTATGTGCCTCAGGACCTATGTGAGATGTGCAAGGTTCTGTTGGTCCATCTCTTCGGCGACGGTGGTGGTAGTTTATAATTGAATGAGTAAGCGCAAGGAGATTTGATAACAGCCAATCTGTCTCTGGAAATAATTATTTCGTTGCAAATATTGTGTGTCACTTTCCTAACTGCAGATTCGATGTGGGTTGATATTTTTTCCCGGAAGGCACTGTGGTGCTCGGGTAGTTTGAGGGGAGTAGGAGGTATAGGTGCTTTGAATGGACTATCTACACCATCGCCAACGTGTCGTTTGGCTTTGAACCGTCGCTGTATAAGGAAATGCAATCGTCTACAGCGAGGCACTTATCCGATTCCTCCAAATCATTGCTTCAGGGAATGTTTATCCTAAAGTTGCTTTCGGTTTTATTTTTCAAATTATACAACTTTTTTAAACGTTGGTCCAAAGTCGCTGCTGGTCGTTAATTATGAAGTGAAAACTCATCTGACTTGCAGATGCCGTTTCAAAGTCGGCATATAACATGTAGGTCCCGTCCAGCCAATTGGTAGCAAAAACTAAAAAAAGAGCACAAAGCAAATTTGAAGAGATGTGTCACCTTAAATCTTTTCGGAGGTTATCGCGCCTTACATTTCCTTTTTTAGTTGGAAAATCGGCAAAAATTTATGAATTTCCAAGAAATGCCCTTTAAGAAACATATTTCACCTTCCATATGTTCTTAAATCGTGAAGTTCCTCAAGGTATTTTATGTTTGGTTTCGGCTTAACTTAGGCCCTTCATCTCTATTGCGAAAAGAATGTTCGTTTCGCCTCCGCAACGTTAGAAACGAACAGATATGAAAGCTGACGAAGTCGTCAAGAGATGATTCGTTAATCTGAGCTATCGTTCGTAAAACAGAATGATGGCCTTGAACTTTTTTATTAATTAATATGGTAAACAACATTAGAGAAAGTAATATTTTAAATTTTGATAAATTTTCTGACTGCATTAGAGCTGTCATAAATCAGTTTTCTCGTTTGCGTTCTTTGTACAAAAATTCGATTAAATAATGTTTCTAATGAAAAGTCGCCCCGTTGATTTGCTTTAACAGTTTATTGCCAGGTTAGAACCGGCCTGTATGATTTAAAATAACAGACAGTATTTCAAAGAAGTTTAACAAAACTTGATATGTGGCAACTCGACACACTTAAGTTAATTAAAAATGCCTCCCTTTGATGTACATTTGTATGAAGATTACTTAAGCAAATAAAAAAGCAATGAGAACAGCAATCAATTAATATATGGGCAAGGTTCTGAAACTTCAATAAAATTCAACTCAAATGTCATTTAAATATTAATATCAGGGTGGTATGCTTTTATCTGTTAAATAAAGATTTAATTTACAAGAATCAGTCATATACTGTGCAAATATAAATTGGTAGGAGCTAACGCGATCAACTTTTTATTGCTGAAATTGGCGCCTTTGTTGCTGTTGTTGTTGTTGTTGTTGTAGCGATATAGACATTTCCCGAAGATTTTGGGGAGTGTTATCGATGTTGATGATCCTTTGCTGGATATAGATCCGGCACATCACGATAACAAGCACCATCAGGATACTTGCCCGAGCTTCCCAGAAAGCACATTAAACCTTTTAGGCCATCTCGCTACCCGTCTTCCTCTCACACCCAAATTCCATGCCGAACTTTCGGTCGCCAGAACCTCGGCTGATAAAGAACCAGGGATTCGCCAAAGACAAATGAGGTTGACACTTGGGTTGAAGAAGCTATAAATTGCGCTGGCAACCCTTGAACCATTTGGGCACTCTAGTCGCCTCCAACGACAGGCATACCATAACCTGCTGGAGGTACACCCTCTTCGAAATTGGTGGAATGCAACAGCCAATTTTGCTAAGTGCCAACTTAGTCAACGGGCGGTGCTCTCGAAAAAGGTGCAGCGGTTTTTTGTAGCATGTTATACAAAGTAAAAGAATTATATACATTTTTATATTCCGACTTAATGTTAAGCATATACTTACTTACATATAATAAAAAAAAAAAAAACGGTTTATACGCATACACACACACAACGTCACTGCTAGCTGCACATTCATTTATTTGTATTTTGCAACCGAAAGGCTCTCTCGTTAGTGAGCTCGTAATGAAATTGCGCCTATAAATTATTCAACATTCGTTATCAATACATCGTCATCGAAAAGGCACTAAAAAATTGACAGCGCACTTTCGTGCTGCTTTTCATTCACCCATACACATGCAAAAGTCTTTTATTTGATTTCAATTACCCACGTAACAAAATATTTCTATGACTTTTACTTCTGTCGAATTCACGACATTTTATTACAATGGGTTTCGATTTTAAAATTTTAAAAATAAAAAGCAAGTAAGAACGGGACTGTCTTCTTGTGAAGCAAAATTCCTATCATAAACGAGCATTAATTCACTGCAGTGAGTGACAGTAAACCTGATTTCCTTTTTCAAAATTTTTGGTATTATATAGTTGCGAGCATGAAAGTCATTGACTGCGACGCAAAATGCCGCGACGGCATACATAAATTGGCCCTAAGTTTCACCTTTCTTTTTGTTTGCATGAGAAAGCTAGCACTATGAATCTATTCTCTAACCCATGATACAAAGAAGAAGGTAGTTCCACTTAAAATTTTTTGACGTATTTGGCGATTTTTGAAGTTTCATAATGTTTGATGTTTTGCCAGAAGCGTTGCCATACCATTACTGTTTAAGGCGAAATTGTGGGGTTTCGGGATGGACATTTACTTTAGGATGAAAACGCAATCGTCATGTGAGACAATAATAATTTTATTTAAAATTAAATGAAATAAAGTGGATAATGACTCATATCTTTATGTCAGATTGACCCCTAGACAAAAAACAAAAACCAAAAATCCTGTTGTTCTAGCATGGCTCTATTATCATGCCCCTACAGTGGAAATTTCTCAAGGCATGGTGTGAAAAAGTATATCTCCAAAGTCTGCACATCTATGTCAATGCCAAAAGGGCACAGAATGTGTATAGACGGGGCTGTACCAAGGTGACCCCTGGTACAACGGGCAAAAACACTCTCATAACTAGTGGCTAACTTGCAGAGCTACAGGGTAATGTTCTCACTAAAAATGGTTTAACAATTCCCTCCTAAAGCGCAACGCTTGAATTATACAATAAATATAGAAAAAAAAAATGTGGACTTGTAGCCGATTTATCAAGAAATTGCGGTATCGGTTTATAAAGACCTCCTTTGAGCAAGCAATTGACAAACGTATATGTTTTGTCAAAATGTTCTGAGCAAACGTACGGACACTTAAGGAGGCTATATTCCCTTGCTTTGCATACTCCTATCCATGTTTTTTCCACCAAAATAATTTTCGGGAGCTCGAAAAACCTATCTTATCTAGGCTGATATTTTGTATTAAAATAGTTCGAAGGCATGGGGCTCATTTTTTTTTTTTTTTTTTTATTTAAAATAACTATGAAAGTAATTTAGTCGTATTCGTTAATATGAAATCCATCAAAATTAGAAAAATTCGTAAAATTTTTCAATCTGGTAGCTTGTTTTTGGTGAAATTCTCATTGTTCACGCAAAAGTCAAGTGGCTAACGTCACACTAAATGGAACTACCTCCATTTTTTGTATCATGCTCTTACCTATATATGACGTACACGTAAGTAACTTTATGAAATTTGAAACTTCCAGCTGTTTAAATGTGGCACAAATGACGAACATCTTCTTATTTGAGCAATCGCTTGTACAGAATATAAGCTATATATACGAACGATCTCTTTTTCAGACAACAATATGTGCTATTTCTAAAGCATATGATGAAATCTGAAACTTTAATCTGATAAATTGAGGAAGATATGACAAAAGTTGTCTTTCCTGAAAAATTGGCTATATATGCTACAATGGTACGATCCTGCCGTTTCCGACAAATATCTAATCGGACACCTAAACATACCCGCTCACCAAATTTTAACAAGATAGCTGAAAAATTGAGGGACTAGTTTGCGTTCAAACAGATAGACAGACTGACGGACAGGCGGACAGAGGGAGAGATGGACATGGCTAAATGAATTCAGCTTGTCATTCTGATCATTTGAATATATTTATTTGCGGATCTTTCTCTTCTCCTTTAAGAACTTACAATTTTGAGATTTCAGCCAGTTTAATATACCATTTAGTTTTCATGACAGGTATAATAATGATAAAACCTGTCCTGCTTCTTATAGCTTATAGCTCAACTGGAGTTATCATAAAGCTTGATAGCATAATCCCAAAGCTTGGTGTAAAATTTCTAAAAAATAAATTGCATTGTTTTCAGGTTCTCAACTAAGTGTGAGGAATTAAATTTTTATCTTAATAGAGAGTCTGACAAAAATTGTCCATCCCTTCCTTACGATTTTCCTTAATATCTGAATTGCTGTGATACCTAGTGTTAGGTTTCAAGTTTCCCGCTTATTGAAAACTACTTAAAAATCCATCGCAAGATTCTGCATACTCTATATGCATTTTCTAATTCTTCCTAAATATCTCGATCCCTGCTTCAATAAAGAATAGTTTTTATTGCATATTATTTGTGCTTCAAACTTATACCAAAGTTTATCAGGATTTTCCTTAAAATCTGATCCAAAGTTCTTAATCCGTAGGGTTTTTATAATTATTTCGACTACTGCGCCACCTGGCGGATTTTTTTCAACTGTTGTTGCATTGTCTCGGTGCCGTGAATAAATGAACCATAACGTTTCGGCTGTACAGCTTGTAATGTGTACTATAGCGAGCGAACGTCAGCAGCTAAAAAACAACTGACGGGCAAAATAGTGGTGTGGACGTAATGCAGTTGTAGGTGGATGCTGTGTTTGTTGAGACTTATAACAGCTATGGAGCGCTGGCAACTCATGTGTAAAGTTTTCCTACAACTGTATCTCTCAATACGACGGAGGTATTTTACTACCTCTGATACATTATATGGATATCAATAGGAAGAATTTCTTGGCCAGAGCGTCTCATCCATTCGCATAATATAACCTTGCCAGGAAAGGCCTTAAGGATTTTCCGGAAAACTTTTCTCTCAAACACTCTGAGGGCAATCGCAACGCTTCTCGAGCGCTTTCATAATTCGAAAAGATGCATGAAGAGAGGCATGATAAGGGACTTTTTGAGTGGGATTTTAATATGTCAAGAGAGGGATTTAGCTTTCAATTGCCTACTAAGCGCAAAGTAGCACTTGTTGGCACGAGTTATTCCTGCTTCCAATTCTATCCATGCCTCTCCCAACAAAAAATTCGTTCAATAGAAATTCGGAAGCAATAAACAGCGCCTGCCTAGCCAAATAAATCAGCTGTTAAAAAATTAATGAAGTGGTTGCAAGTTTGTAAACGTAGAACATTCAATTATACGACTTACATATACAACAGCGAACAGAAAAACAGCAGTGGCATATTCTCAAATTTCGTAAATTTTTATATTTTTTTTTCGAAATATTAAGAACAAGTTTCTTTGAATTTTGCAATATGTACTATGCAGATTAATCTCGAAAACCATTTCGATAGTTGGAAAAAAATTTTCGATTATTTCCAACATTTTGAAAACTTTTTCAAGATTGGTTTGCCCAGTTTCAGTAATATAAAATTTTTTTCTTGAAATAAGGAAAATATTAAGAGTTCTGTTCTACTGCTATTTTTCTGTTTGCTGCTTTAGGTGTGAGCCACCCTTTTTTTCTGTGCAGTTTTAGTTGAAACATGGCAGAGTCAATCCTGAGTCTTTTCGAATATTCCGTATTTTGGATGTACGGGTAATTAGTTTTCCATAAAATATATAAAAATACTAAAAATCCTCTTGAGATTTGAAGTCAGGTTTTTTTTTGTTTTTTGAAAAATTTTTAATATTATAAATATTATTTTGTAACTAATAACTTACGAAAATGCTGACTTGTCATATTTACCTGAAAAGAAATAAAAAAGTTATAGTTAGTTACATTTTATCACATATATATCTATATTATATTTTATACATAGATCTGACTTTTAAAAATATAGAAGGTAGTAAATATCTCTTTGAGTAAAATTTAGAGGACCTGTTATACAGTAAGACGTGGTGATGGTGGTATGATGCGGATTCAAATTCCACTCTGGGGAGATAAGGGTTTGAAGAGATTTACATGGTATAATCGCAACGGCTGTCACCTTGTCCTTCTTGATGTCGAGTTGTTTAAATTTTTTCCAAAAACATCTAACAAAAAAAAAAATTGAAATAATTGCTTGGAAACAATGCGTAAATGCATTGAAATTGGCAATCCCCGGTTTGCAATAAAAACAACTATCATAGTTAGTTGTTGTCACTCCTACTGTTGTTGTCGTTGTAGCAGTGCTTCGCCTCATCCAATAGGTGCTACCGATCACAAATTTTCATCAATATTCGCTTACGGGAATTCAAGGAAACTAGTAGGATATCAATGAGGACCTGTTTATGTTTTTTTATTCATACAGCTGTGTTCCCAGTTGCCGCATTTCCTAATAATGCTTACGGAGATGACCTCTTAAGACGCGAGGAGCTGGGGTCTCTTCAATCAGTTGTCCAGGTTTCTGGGTATTCAAAAGAAACTGTTTTTGCAGCATTTCATTTCTCTCCCTAATGGGGAGTACTCTCGCCTTATTGTCTAGGTGGTGTGGACATGGGAGCGGTTCTGAGAGCGATGTTTTGACAGGCCTGTATTATGCTATTATATTTTAAAACTTTTCTGCTAACTGGGTTATCCATTGTATCGTCATAAGCGAGCGATATGCACTGGAAGCATATGTGCACAAATACCAACGAAAAAGTAGCAGCATATCTACCTGTCAAAATGTACGCACACAAACATAAGTAGGTAGGTAACTGAATGTATGTCTATGTACATAGTGAACAGGTGGGCTGACTGCCAAGCAACCAATCAGCCAATCAATCAATCTAGCTATCAATCAAAGTGATTAAGTGTTATCCATTTTAATTATCAACAATGACAGAGGCATATAAAGTAATATAGGCCAACGTACGCCTAGTTACGCTGTACATACAGTGCAAGTAATGAAATAAATACTAACAACAACAAAAAATAAATAAAAACAAACAACAATAAAAAATTAATAAGCTACAAAAGTCATAAGAGGGAACTTATTTGCAAAGGAAAATTAACAAAATCATTTCCAGAAAATGGAAAGGAAAGAGTGGGTTTTGTGTTATTTTCTTTAGACCTATGCCCTTGAGCTCTGAGAGTTAAAACATCTGGATATTAACAAAGGTGTCTGCACAGGTCATTCTTTACAAACCATACCAGCTCCAGGAGAGAAGAGGGAAACCTTCTAAAACCACAGGACGACGGTCTGGTATATTCCAGAAATATGTAGCAGGAAGACTGTGGCAACCTATAGATATTATTAGAGGAGTTGGAGGAATGCAACAACATAGCTTGCCCTCTGAGAAGATACAAAGGAAAATTTAAGCCGTCACCGTGAAGAATGAATTGAGTCTTCTTAAAGGGCAATTAAGGACATTTTAAAGCTGGAAAAAGTTGTGGAAAGCAAGGACTGCTTGCAAGAATATGAACATCTGTTGGGAATCAATAATCGTGAAATCAACAGTTCAAAGAGGAGTTTACTAAGAAATTTGTGTGCGGCCATAGAATGCTGAGGAAAGTCCAATCAAAGGGAAATACAATCCAGGAGCCGATAAAAAGGACGACAGGGAATGTTCATTCACTAATGAAGAGTGGATTGATGCTTTAGTTTGAACACACTTCCCATCGGCAGGATAATGACGAAGAGTTATGTTACAACGTCTACACTCTAAATCGGAGCGCGATGTGGCGAATTTTTTGACAAATATCAAAATTGAGTAGGCGATAAAAACGTCTGCAAACTTTTACAAAACAACGGGTTCAATGTTCCCCGCTTTGTAGATGATGAGAAATGGAACTATTGTATAATGGTTTGGAATAATCTTTGAGAGTTGCACAAAACTAAACCATGCCCCGCAATCTTGTAGAATAGCTAGAGTCATCTTCATGCCGAAAGACGGAAGAACAAGACATCTGCACCCGAAAGACTACAGTCCAATTAGTTTAATATCTTTTTAGTACAACATTCTCACATCAACGGCAAGTAAGTTGATATTGCATTTCAAAGGGTGACCATGAATATAGAGAAAGCACTGGAATTCCAATGATATGGCGTATGTATTTTTCTGGATATTTCTGGGGCTTTCAACAAATGTCTCGAAACGAGTCATCATCGACACTCTCAACTAGATTGAAGTACATCTGGCCTTAACGAATTTGATCGGCTCCATGTTAAGTTGCACAATGATCATGTCGCAATGGGGTCTAAGCGAGATCAAAAAATTTGTAAACAGAGGAACGCCGCAGGATATGGAATTCTCACTTGTGCACGCTGATTAAACTCACGACGAATGCAGATGACGTTTCAGTCATCATAGGCGGCATAAGTCTACCAACAATCAGATCAGTGATGGATCAAGCGCTTCAATATGTACATGTATGTAGTAAAATAGATCTTTATTTAATGTTCAAATGTTTATTTCATATTTAAATGTTTATTTTTATATTTAAATGTATTTAATACGCACTTAGATTTAGGTTTAAGACTATTTTTAATGTCTATTTTATGTGAGTGTTGAAGCGTGATGATTCGCGAGCTGGACAGAACTGAAACTGTTTAAAATTGAACTTGCAAAACTGTTCTGTTGAAAAGACGCTTCGTTAAGCAGTGTTGTTTAGTTGCTATGTTAAGGTTGTATTTTAAGGTATGTAAGTTTAGGTCTTTCGTCCACTGCGGTGTTCCCGTCCCACATTCGGCCCTCCTGACGCTTCATTCGGCTCGAATGGTTGCTCGGGTTGAACCGAAGGCTCCCATTTCTTAATAAATTCAGCAACAGAAATTGTACGGCCGGGGCCTTCGTGGTCTCCTATTTTTACAACCTCATACCTCCCATGCTTTAAAACTTTACTGATTTTATACGGGCCTAGAAATTTCGGCTTTAACTTTAATCCAGCACCGAATTGTGTTCGCTTAATGGCTACTAAATCATTTACACGGTACCTGTTCTCTTCTTTCCTGTTTTTATTAAACGTCTTCCTATTCTCTTCTTGAATCTTGCTAATATTTGCTTGTGCTTCTTTACGTATATTCTCACGCTCTTCGTCTAACTCTTGTATAGCTGCATCTTCCAGCAATTCAGCCAGCCTAGGTTCAGTGTTCACTCGCATCTCGACTCCAGTTAACAGCTTAAATGGTGAAAATTTCGTGCTTCTTGGTGGAGAATTGTTTACGGTCTGCTGAACACGCTCTACGTGTTTGTACCAATGACCTGGGTTTTCTGAACAAAGCTTAGATAGCATCGATATAATGATCTTATGGATGCGCTCCACTTGACCATTTCCACGGGGTACGCCGGTAGCAATCAAAAGGTGTTCGATACCCTCCGCTTCGCAATACTCCTTAAACGAATTTGAGGTAAATGCGGCTCCTCGATCCGATACAATTCGTCCTGGGTTTCCAAACACAGAAGCCTGCCTTTTGAGTCGGTCTATGACAGCATCTGCCGCAGTATTTCTGGTTGGATAAAGCCACACAAACTTAGAGAATGCGTCAACAACCACAAATATGTAACTATAGTATTTAGTGGTCTGCTCCATTGGGCCTACGTGGTCGACATGGTAGGTACCCAAAGGTCTGTCCTGCTTATCTATCGGGGTTAAGAACCCTTCCTTTTTACCTGACTTGCTCTCTCCTACAATACATTCCACACAGCTCCTTACAATCCTGGTGATTTTAGGGGTCGCTTGAGGAATATAATACGTTTTTTCAAGTGCGTCTTTTGTTTTTGCAATAGAAAAATGACCTTGCCTATGTTCCATCCTAATTATTTCATCCTCCATAGCCGATGGGACGACTATTAGTTCCTTGATGGGATCCTTGTAGAGGATGTCATACTTAAGATAAAAATCTTCGTAGCTATCCTTTCCCAACACTGTACAAACTGCCCTTACCCAATGGTCATCATTTTGTGCCTGCCGCAACCTATGTATCAACGTATCCTCGAGCATCACACACGACACTCTGCTCAGTGCATCCACGTGCTTCATTTTCGAGCCACTGCGGTGTTCAATCTCATAACTGTAGTCCTGCAAAAACATTGCCCAGCGAGATACTCTTGACGGAATATCGCGCTTTTTCATCGTCATCGTGAAGGCGTTGCAATCAGTTATGATCTTGAATCTGATACCCAGTAAATAAACGCGCCACTTCTTGAGGGCCTCTACTATAGCCAACACTTCGTGCTCATACGAATGGTATCTTTCTTCAGCTGGCTTGCACTTACGGCTCATGAACTGCACAGGATGAAATGCCTGGTCATCTGTGTCTTTTTGCATCAAAACAGCGCCATAACCAAAGATGCAGGCATCTGCGTGCACTTCAGTAACTGCCTTAGGATTGTATAGTTTTAAAACGGGTGCTTTCATCAGAGCTGCCTTCAGCTGCTGAAAAGCGGCTATCTCCGCATCTCTCAATTCGAATTTTGAATCTTTTCTAAGGTTATCCGAAAGGGGTTTAGCTACCACCGCGTAACCTTCTATGAATCTCCGGAAATACGACGTTAAGCCGAGAAAACGCTGCAAAGACTTTTTATCATGAGGTATAGGGAAATTCGCAACGGCTTGAGTTTTTGCCTCTGATGGTGCTATAGTGCCATTTTCCACTATGTACCCCAAAAAGTCCACTCTACGCACGAGAAATCTACATTTACTCCATTTTACTTTTAAATTGTACTCTGCCGCTCTATTTAGCACACGCTCTAACTTCTGGGTGCCCTCATCTACATCCTTTGAGGGAATAATGAGGTCATCCATATAAGCCACGACTGTGCCATTCTGAATCAAATCCCTAAAGACGGCGAATATGAATCGCGAGAACACGGCAGGCGAATTTGAAATTCCGAATGGGACATAGCAAAACTCAAACTGATCGTTGTGGGTTACAAAAGCCGTATATTTTCTAGAACTATCCTCGACCGTTACATGGAAAAATCCGTTGGCTAAATCGAGAGTAGTAAAAACAAGAGCACCCTGCAATCTCTCAATAACGTCATCTAATAGGGGCATTGGAAAATTATCTCTAACGATTTTCGCGTTTAGCCGCCTATAGTCACAACAAAGGCGCTTACTACCATCCTTCTTGGACACTAACACAATAGCGGATGCATATTCTGATGTGCTCCGTTGAATTATACCTTCTTCTAGCCATTTTGCTACCTGGTCATCTACGCATTTCTTGTCTGCGAAAGACATACGCCTAGGCCTTTCATAGATCGGAATATCATCGGTAAGTAGAATTTTCATTTTGACTAGAGATTCACTCACCATTTCCGGCTTATAACTAACAATCAACGATTTCACAACATTGAGCTCGGAAATCTGCAAATGTGACAAGTCGACATCTGGTCCACTAGTCTCAAATTCTTCTACTATGTAGCACATACTCTTAAATTCTTTTAGCACTTCCAGCTTTCCTTGCTGCTTTTCCTTCCCCTCAATTTCACTAACGCACGTATCCGGCCCTCCTAAAATACTACCGCTTTGTGACTTATTTTCAGTTTCACTTTTGGCTTTAAATTTAGCCGACTCCTCCGACACAATTATATCTACCTTCTTGAGTATGGTGTTGCCGATTATCGCCGAGTAATGCATGTCACGCTCTCTCACAGCATGGAAAGTAATTTCAAGCTGTAAATCGTCAACTTGAACGGGAATTATAAAGCTACCTAATGTATTAAGAACACTACCGCTTATACCTCTTAGCCTACGTCTATCCTTGCTCAATTCGATATCCCCACCGAACATAAGTAAGATGTCATAGCGTATCAAACAAAGGTCGCAACCGGTGTCGATTAATGCCGACAAGGTTATACCATTGTACACCAAATCCTTAAAAATGCATCGCCCTATTTCACCTGCTGTTGGGCATGACTCACCCCCCAACGTATTTACGCTACCGTTTTCGATTTTGACAGAACGTTTCGTATCGCTACAATCAGCGGCACGATGACCTGGTTGTCCACACTTAAAACACTTGATCTGTACCTGTTTACAATCTTTTGCTATATGTGCAGCATCACCGCACTTAAAACATCGTTTGATCTTTACTTTTTGTTCATCTGACTTGGAATTCGAGGTCATTTTATCGGCTGTTTGGCCAAAGCTTGAACCAACCACTTGATGGCGACTAGATCTTACCTTTTCGTAGACCCGAATTTGCTCCTTTAGCTCTGATATTGTTTTTGCCTGATACAAATTAACTTTGTTTTGCCGTGAGTCAGGTATACCCTCTATAAAGTACTCAATTAAACTCATATCGTCTAGTTTAATTGCTTTGCTTAACTCCATGAGACTATAAAGGTACTCTTTATAATCTTCGTTCTGACGCTTCCGGCGATTTCTTAGCGTACGATGCACTTCAGCTGCGGACACTGCAATACCAAACTCAGCTCTTAAGGCCTGCGCTAATGTATCAAAACTAACAATTCCTCTTTGACTTCGTATAAAAAGTTTAGCCGCACCTTTAAGCAATTGCTTTGCATATATAAATTTTTGTAGCGGATTCCAATGAACAGCCTCAGCATTTTCATTGAAATCTTCCAACCAATCTTCGACCGACAAGGACCCTGAACCACTAAAAGACGTTAATGAATCTGCAATATCGCGTAATGTAAATGGCGTACGATATAATGTTTGGAACTGGGTTTCACTTGGAGGTGACGAACCAGCATTGCCATATTCAGAGCCTTCGACACCGTTGCCATCATCTACAGTAAGGCCGTAATGCTCAAGAAGCCTATCTTGTAAAGTCATTTGGTTGTGAAGTATAAGTATTATTGTGAAGTACTCTCAAAGTAGTCTAATAAAGCGCATTTTGCATTATTGAATAATAGAGTTATTTATTCAACAATTTAGCGATTTGAACGTTAGCAGAAGGTTGCAAATAAGTGGAATTTCCCTAAATTCGTTACAATATAATCTAAAAAATCTGCGACTCAGTGAATGGTTTCCTCATTTTTCATTACAATACCAAGCAATTATTCAATTCAGCACCCTTTTTGGGACGGAAAGTTTCAACTTCGGGGATAAAAGTGCACATACCGAAATGCTTCATGTAGCGCCTGTAAAATTTTGGTCTTCTTACTTGAGATATCCAAGCCTCTGCGACATAAACTTATGCTTTGCGTCATATAGTATGATATATATGCAGAAAACTATGTATGTACGTTCATATATATTATATATGCACTTATCTATACAAATACATGTTCATATACATATACATATATACATGTGTAAATACATACATACACCGTATAAGTGATTTTGTCACATGTTTGCTTAGTGTTTGAAAATGTAACAATATTTATGTTACTTTTATTACAACATGTACAACACATACATACCCAATTACTACAAATACACTTACACTGTGCTGCAAGGGTTTAAATGTTATAATTGAAAATTGTTTTGTTTTAATTAACTCTCTGTTTTTATAACGGCAACAGCGCAGGTACAATGCGTACATTTGTTATGTTTATATGTATGTACGTATATATGTATGTATGTAAAAACATACGTTGATGTAGGTATATTAGCGTGCCTCTTCGAAAATATTGCGGTTGTTGTCCAAAATAATAAAGTTTTGATAGTTCGATCTGAACATCAGAGACATGTAAGGAAACTTGATGTGGTTCTTCGGAGTACACACATTTACACTTTTATCTTTGTTCTTGATATTAGAGAAACAAATTGCAAGGTTTATTTACGGCGATAGTTAGGTTAGGTTAGTTTAAGCGAGAGAGGGTAGGAATTTTTCACAATTCCACTGGGAAGTATTTTTGTCAATTAAGCGTGCCCTCAGTAACTGCCCAGTGGCGGCACATTCGCCCAATAAGATTACTTAATAGTGACCTACAATGAACCATTTGCTTTCTCTTATAATCCTATGTAGGATCAACTTGTGTGAGACTGAAAAACGGCCTTGTTTATTGGTTATTGCCACCATCAAAGCATTGGTGCCAAAGCGAAATGATCTCTGGTAACACACGTAAGTAACCTCACTGCAGATATGTTTACCTTTAGAAGGAACCTAGTTGCATTCCTATCCAAACATGACCATTAGGACCATAAGAGCTTGCAGTCATCCCAGTTGGTACGCAGCACGTCCGTTGCCCTAATTCTTTATTCCTCGATTATCCTTAGGGGATACGAAGGTGTCTGCTTCGCTTAAGTTCATTTCGGGACCTTTCTTGACCACCTTATCCGAAAATTGTTTCTCTTAAATATCGCTGTGACCTGTGACTCAGCAATGTAAGAAAAATGTGCTTTATGAACACACAGGAGGCTCGATACCTTGACATGATATCCGATCTACCACGGAGGATGTTAATGCGTGGTTGTCGAAGAAGATTGTTTCAGTGATGCTTGTGATCGTACTATCATGGAGAAGGCTGGCTTGAGGACTGTGTTGTACATGTCATAGATAACATGGGGTGACAGTCTCCAGTTCCGTCCAAAATCTCCTTTGCAGGAGTACTATGCTGCCAGAGCTTTCCTTGATCTCCGCTCAAGATTCTTTTTCCAGCTTCATTTGGAGTCGACTATCATTTCAAAATATTTGTCTTCTCAAGAGAGGTTTAGAGTTGTTTCTTTTAGACTTGGTAAGGTAAAGAAAGCGAATTTTTACTCTCTTGTGAACAGGAAAAGCTCAGATTTTTGTTCGGTTTATCCTTAGCCAATTTGGCCTTGCTTTTCGTAAAATTCGGCAAAGTTCCGTACTGATGAGCATGCTAATCGTTGGCAGAAATTCCTCTGTAATCAGAATCACTTCGTCGTATGCAACTACTTTCGCTTATTCTGGACAAAATATTTCTTTAAGTTTATTACTAGTATCCAAAGCAGAGGCGATATCACATTGCCCTGAGGTGTTTCTCTGATAGCCATTATACACTCTGAGACAGCTCCTAAAGTTGCGTTGACGACCCTACTCTGAGCATAGAATCGATATTTTTAGTATTGGGTTCCACAATGTGTAAGTGTTCTGCAGACCTGTTTGGGTGGTAGCGTGCTTCGCCAATGTTCCGAGGTTCAACTTCTGGGCAAAATAAAATAAAAAACAAAAATTACCAAAATTAAAAAACAGTTTTCTATTCGAGGTCGATCTTGGAAGGGATTTCTGCCACAAAAAACTTTTCAGCTGAAATTAAAAAGTAATATGGACGCGACGCAAATTGGAAATTAAGCTAGCCATTAAACTCCTCCGAGGTGAACCGCACCAAGTATTTATTATTTATTAAAGTGCTCTGCAGATGGCCTCCGTTTTTATGTTGTTGAAACAACGGCAACATTGAGGAAGGCTGTCAAAATGTAACCTTTGCAATGCTTTGATTTCTCGATGGTGCTGAGCACGTCGTGAGGGTGGCTTTCAACTGATTTGCTTTTCCGGTATGCATGTTTAGCTGCGTGGATTTTGTGGTGAAACGACGAAATTTAATTCGAAAATCTGCAAAAATGTACGATGTTCCATGGAACGCTCTTTATATGCATTTCCTCATGACACTTACAACTTGGAATGGCACTGCACATCAGCTGAAACCCAACACACACAAGCATATACTGTACATATGAACACACTGTCACCCGATGCAATGGTTTGCTGCAATTTCCGTTAGTTTAATTGCACTTCGTTACTCTTTTGATACGGCAGGGATATTTTTCGTCATATAGCAATTTAAAAGCAACCGAAAACAAGCAAGGAAGGCTAAGTTCGGGTGTAACCTAACATTACATACTCACCTGAAAGCTATAGAGACAAAATAAGGGAAAATAACCATGTAGGAAAATGAACCTAGGGTAACCATGGAATGTGTTTGTATGACATGTGTATCAAATGGAAGGTACTAAATAGTATTTTAAGAGAGAGTGGGCCATAGTTCTATAGGTGGACGCCATTTAGGGATATCGCTATAAAGGTGGACCAGGGGTGACTCTAGAATTTGTACGATATGGGTATTAAATGAAAGATATTAGTGAAGGTTTTAAAAGGGAGTGGAGGTAGTTGTATATGTGAAGGCGTTTTCGGGATATCTAAAAAAATGTGGACCAGGGTGACCCAGAACATCATCTATCGGGTACCGCTAATTTATTTATATATGTAATACCGCGAACAGTATACCTGCCAAGATTTCAAGGGTTTTTTATTTCGCCCTGCAGAACCTTTTCACTTCATTCTGCTTAATATGGTAGGTGTCACCCATTTTACAAAGTTTTTTTCTAAAGTTATATTTTGCGTCAATAAACCAATTCAATTACCATGTTTCATCCCTTTTTTCATATTCGATATCGAAAAAGTGGGCGTGATCATGGTCGGATTTCGGCCATTTTTTACACCAATACAAAGTGTGTTCAGATAAGTACGTGAGCTGAGTTTAGTAAAGATATGTATATCGATTGTTGCTCAAGTTATCGTGTTAACGGCAGAGCGGAAGGACAGACGGTCGACTGATAAAAACTGGGCATGGTATAAACCGATCTCACCCATTTTCATAGAAAACAGTTATCGTCATATAGTCTATGCTCCAACAAAATTTCACAAGGAGTGGTAAATTTTTGTTCGACTTATGGCATTAAAATTATCCTAGACAAATTAAATGAAAAAGGGCGGAGCCACGCCCATTTTGAAATTTGCCTTTATTGTTGTATTTTGTGGAACCATGTCATTACTGGAATTGAATGTTGATATAATTTACTTATATACTGTAAAGATATTAAATTTTTTGTTACAATTTGACTTAATTTTTTTTTTAAAGTGGGCATGGTCTTTCTCCGATTTTGCTAATTTTTATTAAGCATACATATAGTAATAGGAGTAACGTTCCTGCCAAAATTCATCATGATATCTTCAACGACTGCCAAATTACAGCTTGCAAAACTATTAAATTACCTTCTTTTGAAAGTGGGCGGTGCCACGCCCGTTGTCCAAAATTTTACTAGTTTTCTATTCTGCGTCATAAGTTCAACTCACCTACCAAGTTTCATCGATTTATCCGTCTATGGTAATGAATTATCGCATTTTTCCGTTTTTCGAAATTTTCGATATCTAAAAAGTGGGCGTGGTTATAGTCCGATATCGTGCATTTAAATAGCGATCTGAGATGAGTCCCCAGGAACCTACATACCAAATTTCATCAAGATACCTAAAAATTTACTCAAGTTATCATGTTAACGGACACACGGACGAACGGACGGACGGACGAACGTACGGATATGGCTCAATCAAATTTTTTTTTCGATACTGATGAGTTTGATATATGGAATTCTATATCTATCTCGATTCCTTTATACCTGTACAACCAACCGTTATCCAATCAAAGTTAATATACTCTGTGAGCTCTGTTCAACAGAGTATAAATATAAAGGAAGCTATGAACAGACAAAGAGTACCAAATTCCATATGGTGGCAATGAAACAAAATGAAATCAAAAGAAGAAAAAAAAGAAAAAAATTTTAAATTCATAGAGGCAAATTAAAGACTGCAACGAGCCAAGCAGTAGGCAGTAATCAGAATGAAGTACAAATGAAGAAATTAAAGAGCGCACAAAAATACGAAATGCAAGCAAAATGGTATATGCTGCTACATAAACAGCAGCGAACAGAAACTCAATTGAGCTCTACTTTTTTCAATATTCGATATTAAAAAAATCGTATGAGTTTTGTAAATGAAAACATGAGGAACAGCCTCAAAGCAAATTTTAGAAAAAATGTAAAAATTGACGAAACTTAATTTGAAATTCTTTGAATTAGTATGGAGTCTTGAAGGCCAAGCAATTTTAGTCTTATGAAGTACAAGTTATAAGTCTCCCAACGTTCGACCAGATTTTCGAAAATTTTTTTCCCAACTGTGTTTAAGACTTTCTTCTATATTGAAAAAAAAACTTACACTTTATATGAAGGAAAATCAAAAGTGGACTTCAGGAAAAAGATTCTCAGATGTCAATACGAGTTTTGAGAGACCAAATGTACTTTTTCCGACTAAAGTTGATTGGGCTACAAAACTGCATAATCGAAAGAATTCCTAAAAATAAAAAAAATTTCGAATTTTTTGTATAATTTTTCGAAATTTTGTAGATTTTAACGATTTTTTTTATCAAAAACGTTTTTTAGATTGGTTTAAAGTGTTTTTATACTCAGTTGAGCAGAGCTCACAGAGTATATTAAGTTTGATTGGATAACGGTTGGTTGTACATATATAAAGGAATCGAGATAGATATAGACTTCCATATATCAAAATAATCAGGACCGAAAAAAAATTTGATTGAGCCATGTCCGTCCGTCCGTCCGTCCGTCCGTCCGTCCGTTAACACGATAACTTGAGTAAATTTTGAGGTATCTTGATGAAATTTGGCAAGTAGATTCCTGGGCACTCATCTCAGATCGCTATTTAAAATGAACGATATCGGACTATAACCACGCCCATTTTTTCGATATCGAAAATTTCGAAAAACCGAAAAGCGATGAAACTTGGTAGGTGGGTTGATGTTATGACGTAGAATAGAAAATTAGTAAGATTTTGGACAATGGGCGTGGCACCGCCCACTTTTACAAGAAGGTAATTTAAAAGTTTTGCAAGCTGTAATTTGGCAGTCGTTGAAGATATCATGATGAAATTTGGTAGGAGCGTTACTACTATTACTGTATATGTGCTGAATAAAAATTAGCAAAATTGGATGAAGAGCACGCCCACTTTTTAAAAAAAATTTTTTTTTAATTCAAATTTTAACAAAAAATTTAATATCTTTACTGTATATAAGTATATTAAGTCAGAATTCAACTCCAGTAATGATATGATGCAACAAAATACAAAAATAAAAGAAAATTCCAAAATGGGCGTGGCTCCGCCCATTTTCATTTAGGTTGTCTAGAATACTTTTAATGCCATAAGTCGAACAAAAATTTACCAGTCCTTCTTAAATTTGGTAGAGGCATAGACTCTATGACGGTAACTGTTTTCTGTGAAAATAGGCGAAATCGGTGGAAGACACGCCCAGTTTTTATACACAGTCCACCGTCTGGCCTTCCTCTCGGCCGTTAACACAATAACTTGAGCAAAAACCGATATATCTTTACTAAACTTAGTCCACGCACTTATCTGAACTCACTTTATATTGGTATAAAAAATGGCTGAAATCCGACCATAACCACGCCCACTTTATCGATATCGAAAATTACGAAAAATGAAAAAAATGCCATAATTCTATACCAAATTCGAAGAAAAGGATGAAACATGGTAATTGGATTGGTTTATTGACGCAAAATATAACTTTGGAAAAACTTTGTAAAATGGGTGTGACACCTACCATATTAAGTAGAAGAAAATGAAAAAGTTCTACAAGGCGAAATCAACAGCGTTTGGAATCTTGGCAGGAATACTGTTAGTGGTATTGCATATATAAATAAATTAGCAGTACCCGACAGATGATTTTCTGGATCACCTGGTCCACATTTTGGTCGATATCGCGAAAACGCCTTCACATATACATCTAAGGGCCACTCGCTTTTAAAACCTTCATTAATACCTTTAATTTGATATCCATATCGTACAAACACCTTCTAGAGTCACCCCTGGCCCACCCAAATGGCGATATCTTGAAAAGGCGTCCACCTATAGACCTAATGCCCACTCCCTCCTAAAATGCTCAGTAACACCTTTCATTATTTACCCATATCGTACAAACATTCTAGAGTCACCCCTGGCCCACCCTAATGGCGATATCTCAAAAAGGCGTCCACCTATAGACCTAATGCCCACTCCCTCTTAAAATGCTCAGTAACACCTTTCGTTTGATACCCATATCGTACAAACATTCTAGAGTCACCCCTGGCCCACCCTAATGGCGATATCTCGAAAAGGCGTCCACCTATAGACCTAATGCCCACTCCCTCCTAAAATGCTCAGTAACACCTTTCGTTTGATACCCATATCGTACAAACATTCTATAGTCACCCCTGGCCCACCCTAATGGCGATATCTCGAAAAGGTGTCCACCTATAGACCTAATGCCCACTCCCTCTTAAAATGCTCAGTAACACCTTTCGTTTGATACCCATATCGCACAAACGAATTCTAGAGTCACCCTTGGCCCACCTTTATGGCGATATCTCGAAACGGCGTCCACCTATAGAACTAAGGCCCACTCCCTATTAAAATACTCATTAACACCTTTCGTTTGATGCCCATATTGTGCAAACAAATTCTAGGGTCACCCCTGGTCCACCTTTATGGCGATATCTCGAAACGGCGTCCACCTATGGAACTAAGGATTACTCCCTTTTAAAATGCTCATTAACACCTTTCATTTGATACCCATATCGTACAAACGCATTCTAGAGTCACCCTTGGTCCATCTTTACGGCGATATCTCGAAAAGGCGTCCATCTATAGTACTTAGGTCCACGCCCTTTTAAAATACTCATTAACACCTTTCGTTTGATACCCATATCGTACAAACGCATTCTAGAGTCAACCCTGATCCACCTTTATGGCTATATCCCTAAATGGCGTCCACCTATAGAACTATGGCCCACTCCCTCATAAAATACTCTTTAATGCCTTTCATTTGATACACATGTCATACAAACACATTCCAGGGTTTCCCTCGGTTCATTTTCCTACATGGTTATTTTCCCTTATGTTGTCACCATAGCTCTCAACTGAGTATGTAATGTTCGGTTACACCCGAACTTAACCTTCCTTACTTGTTTTTTTAGAAACGTTTTGTTTATATCGAAAATTATAAGTACAAAATTTGGTTGACGAAATTTAGTAAAAAATTGCCACCACTATTTTTCCGTTCGTTGCTGTATGCATGCAATGTCACATTCTGCACAGAGAACCCAAACAAGGAAAAGGTATTGCACTTGGTTTGCTTTTATTCAAAACATCTGCTGTGTGGCTTTTCACATTGTGCCAAAAGTAAAAATCCACCATAAAAATTCTCAAAGTCTCCGAAGCCTAAATCCGAAATATCACAATCGTCTTCACGAAAACACCGAGCAGTAATTGAACAGTTATAAAGAAATCATTGAACTGCAAAAAACACAATTTGGCAGTATTACTCAAAATTGAGGACGCCTTCAACAAGGTTCAAACAAAATTCATCGGCAGAGCACTTACACGACATGGAACCCAAGACTCTATTGTTGCTTGGATCGATTCTATGCTCAAGAGCAAGGCAGTCAACGTAACTTTGGGAGCTTGCTCAGCTAGCAAAATGGATACCAGGAACCCACCTCAGGACGGTAATATATGAAATTTGGGAAGTCTTAATGCCAGAACGAATAAGGGTTTTTGCGTACATCGACCACTTAGTGTTTCTGATCACAGGTTAATTCCTGCCGATGATAACCGATCTCACGGATATGGCACTTTTCGCTGTTCCGCGATGTGCAGGGCAAAAGGGAGATTATCCTACTCACAAGAAAAACAAATACACCATTCTTTAGTTTACCAAGGCTAAACGGAACAATCACAAATCTCTCTTCCATAGCGAAATATCTTGGCATGATACTCGAGCATTAGGATCAGGTGGAAAACAAGTTTGGGTCCTTTGGTGTAGACAGTGGAAGGGGCATAACAATTTACATATATGGCTCAAAATGGAAAAGGGAACTAAAGTTGGAATTTACTCAAATTATCTACAAATAAATTAATCCTACCCAACTCATTCAGTGTCACGTAAAAGTCTATTCTATAGAAAGAGCAGCCAGACTACTCCAGAACATTATGGTCGCAGACTTCAACGTTACGGACTTTGTCGACTGCCAGGCAATTTCAAAAGCGGCTGGAATCCAACGTGATAAAATCGAATATCGTGCGCAAATGTATAGCCTCGCTTGCGTTCATAAGGCACCTAAATGTTTGACTTTTCTGAATCCCAGGGCACAGCGATATGGAAAGAATGAATTTGCGCTCACTGCTAGGTTATCTCCTAAAGAAAATCGAGGATTCTGAGATTAGTCTGAGATTAGGGCAACGAACTTGCTCTGGACCAGCCGGATTCGAAAGTAATCTTGTTGGACGAATGTGCCACCACCCGGAACTCTCTTAGTGTCCACCGTTTTAGCCCAACCTATCCAAATTTTACAGCTTTTGATAAAAAACGATACTCAGAAAAGCTTGAGACGCACAAATTTAGAGATTTGAAAATAGTCAAAACCAAATATCAAAATATTATAAAATCTTGTTTCCGCACTGCACTGCAGCATTTACATTGTCAGTCACTATTTGCAATCAGGAAAACTTCATATCAGAAAAAAGACACAATGAGCGCAAAGCTAAGAATATTATGAAATTGATGTATTTGCGCTGGGTCAGCGATGTCTTTTTGTGCGATGACAAGTGCGCCACTTATTGACAGTTGTAAGCGAACGGCTGCCTGGCGAATTAACTCCTTCTCTGTTGTTCGCGTTTGTTGTGTACAAGTGATGCCACGACTGATTGTAACCCGATGACAAAGACGATGATGAGGGTACTGGTGTTGTGCATTTTACTGAAACAACTGTCAGTTTTAAATAAGCGACATCCAAATGGAAGCAAATTCGTGTGCGCATATTCTATTATAACTGGAATTGGAAACTTTTGAATTTACATACATACATTTTTAGTAGACTGATAAACTCATGGATTTTGACTTCGTATGACAATATCGCGGTTAATTGTGAAATCTGCTAATTGTGGTTCAAATGGGGATGGTTGAGATTGTTGAGCTTGAATGCTTGTTTATTCAATCCACTGGTTTTTTGATGTGCCATTACGGTAAGATAGTTGTTAACCAGTAGATAAATGTAATTCTTAGAGTGAGTACATTTCCATCCATATAGGAACGCATATTCACTTCTCACAGGGCTAGGTTATGTTGAACTGACCGGGCAGTGATGACAGCACATTAACTGAATGAGTTCATGGTCTTAGCAGAAATTTGTTTAACGAACAAACTAAAAAACTCAATCAAAAACCAGGACCTATGTTATAAACAAACTTCGTCCTCTTTGCAAGTACAAGAAACTTTCTAGGACCCATGCCACTTACCGCTTCTAGATCTGACAGCTTTATCACTCCTTATAGCTGCAGTCTTAGCCTGGCAAGCGCAGGGTGCCAACACAAAACGTGCGCGAACGTTTCCTCATCCAACCCTTTTCTCCTACATCTGCTATCGACAAGCCTAATTTAATAGCATGTGACGAAAGAAGGCAGTGCCCAGCAATTTTGTTAGTCTAAGGATGTAAGACCTACACATGATCTCTAAATATCCTCCAATTTAATTGATACGTCTACAGAGCTGATCTGTTCATTCATATCTATTCCCATATGCGCTGTGACCCAGTATAAATGTGAGCTCCTCCTATATCAACTCTATAACATTTTTAGATGCCTATATTGCTGCTTGGCTGTCAATAGAAAAAGTGATGCGGATACAGGTTAAGCTTTTTTCTTCCAGTGATTCTACTGCTTCCGCTGCAAAACACTACATTGACCTTGTAGTTTGTATGGTCTGTTTATTTCCCTATCAGGACACTTTTATAAGCACAAGATATTTTGCCAAGCTGAGTGTACAATAGGAGATATATTGTGTTCCTGCTTACTTAAAAGATGTTGTGTCGGTATATTTGAGCTTTGACTCTGTAGAAGGCGCAGCGTATCCTCCAACTTTATCACGCATGGTATCCGTAATTTGAATTTTGGTATCAACCACCACCTTAATCCGCGCGTTTGTGCAATGCCTTTGGTAGTTTGGTACCTCTAGTCATCCCGCCGAATTATTGCGTGGAAATGTTAACTGGGTATTTCCTGCATCACCCTCAGTATTAAGCTAACAAGCTCTTATTCTAAAGACCTCTACTTTTCAGTAGTAATCTGTCCAAAAGGATTGCTTCGATGAGCCAACGCTACAGTCAATGACTGCTTTGCTACATCAATCATCTTTTCGGGAACAGTCGGAGTCATAATGATATCTCACTTTGGCATCTCCGAGAAAGCCGAAGTCTCAGTGTTAACTCTCATGTTAGGCACATATACACATTTAACGCCTCTGTCTGACTTGCAGCTTTCGACGTAGTAAATACCGCTCTGTTGGGGCCAATATGTCATACAGCATTAGACCCACTAATCCTGTCTATGCAATTGCCCCACCTCGCGGTACTGGGACTGGAACCATTCTGCCTTTTGAAAGTAGGCCTGTCGCCTTACGCCGAATGTTACTTCTTCATTTTGCCGTTCGAAGCTTCTCCCTCCTCGTGGCAGTTGCAGTACCAAGGGTTTCTCGCAGGAAACCTTTTGAACTGGCTTAAACCTACTTCTTTCGCTTCACGGGCTAACTCCAAGCGTTCACTTTTTAGTTATGTTGGGTCGACCACCGCTCCCAAGCATTGGACAATTCTTAGTGATGCTTGGTTGCTGAAAGCGAGCGCTTTTTTTCCTCTGCCGTGGTAATAGTTTAGTCGTTAATTTACGAGAAACGTGGCAAAATGTATGCGTGCAGATTTGTTAAGGCTCAAAAAATTGTTCGTTAATATGCTTTAATAATGCTTGGGTCTAACAGAGACTTAAGACAAACTGGTAAAATAAGCAATAGCCTCCTTCGATATTGTTACTCTGGTTGTTCAGCGACTACTAAACTAAACAGAATATAAATAAATTTAAGAGAGTGCGAAGTATTATTTCACTGGCTCACGATCTCTTGTGTACTAATAGCAATTCACGAGTGCTTGGTATTCAGGCCATATTTTTACATGTTCCCCTTAATCTCTCAAGCTACACTAAGTTCATCAAGCTTCCGTAAAATTTAAAACTTTTTTTCAAGATATCCACTTTTTCTGAATTTTCTATGAGTTTAGTGAACATTTTTAGTAGATTGAAAGGACCGCGAAAGTTGTAGGATTAAAAAGTGCTGCAGTGGCCGCAATGTACACCTTTTTCTTAAATATACGAATAGTCCAGATTGGAGGTTTCAGCATATCAAATTTTTTTTGTCATTTCGTTGCTTTCATGTCTTCATAGGATCTTGTTAAAGTTTGTGTTTCATTTCTTTTTTGTTAAACGGTCCAATTACGAGAGCGCCACATTTTTTACAATCCCCGGTATTTGCAAGCGAAGCGAAAAATGGTAAACTCTTTGCTGTGTCGAAATATTAAAAAAAAAAGTAATAATATAAATGAAACTGATATGCTGCGACGTTGCTTGCTTTGTGGTCACTGATTGCCCCGTAGGAAAGAGAGCTCATTTACTTCTAAAATCATAATTGATATAAATGGCTATTTTTTTTAAATAAGTCTCTCTCTTACCTGAGCACTCAACTTGCTTGCAACTTTCACACCCATTGTGTTGAGGATTGTTATTGTTCAAAAGAACTCGTTTCGTATATCTTCGGATGACCACTGTTCTCTCTTTTGTTCAAACTCAACTTAAGTTCAATCAGAGAACGAATTTTTTCTCATACGTCTGTTCACAAATATGTATCAAACTAACTGCTGATAGCTTTCTTAATTCAACCCCAGTTTTGTTGCGAAATTCTTCAGAGTTCTAAATTCAAAAAAAAAAATGTTTTTTCTCAAACCCAAAATCTAATGTGACCGGAATGAAATGGAATTCAAAACCATCCTTTTAAAATTTTGTTATACTGGCTTATCTGCATCGGGATTATATTGGTATTGAAAGTGTTTGTAATCAAACGCTCACCGCGTCCACGTTTTTGATATCGAAAATTACGAAAAATGAAAAAAATTACATAATTCTATACCAAATACGAAAAAAGGGATGAAACATGGTAATTGGATTGGTTTATTGGCGCAAAATATAACCTTAGAAAAAACTTTGTAAAACAGATATCTCGAAAAGGCGTCGACCAACAGGACTAAGGCCCGCTCCCTTTTAAAATACTCATTAACACCTTTCATTTGATATCCATATCGTACAAACGCATTATAGAGTCACCCCTGATTCACCTTTATGGCGATATCTCAAAAAGGCATCCACCTATAGAACTAAGGCCCACTCCCTTTTAAAATTCTCACTAACACCTTTCATTTGATTCCCGTACCGTACAAACCCTTTCTAGAGTCACCCCTGGTCCACCTTTATGGCGATATCTCGAAAAGGCGTCCACCTATAGAACTAAGGCCCCCTCCGTTTAAAAATACTCATTAAAACCTTCCATATGACACCCATACCGTACAAAAAAATTCTAGAGTCAACCCTGGTCCACCTTTATGGCGATATCCCTAAATGGCGTCTATCTATAGAACTATGGCCACTCCCTCTTTAAATACTCTTTAATACCTTCCATTTTATACACATGTCATACAAACACATTCCAGGGTTACCCTAGGTTCATTTTCCTACATTGTGATTTTCCCTTATTTTGTCTCCAAAGCTCTCCGCTGAGTATGTAATGTTCGGTTACACCCGAACTTAGCCTTCCTTACTTGTTATGACATAAATTGTTTCATGTAAAAATTTACAAAATCGGTTGAAATCAGTTTTCCAGTTTTCTTGCCAACTTTCCTTCGGTTCGTTAACTTGATATCTTGAGCAAAATTTTAAATATCTTCACAAAATTGAAAATTTACAAAATCATATAATATAACGCCTACTTTTTCGATATCGATAATTTCGAAAAATGGAAAAACTGAGACAATGCATTGGCCAATACTGATAAATTATTGAAAAGCTAAAGATTAATTTTATGACGCAAAATTTTAGTAAATATAAATAATAAAGTAAATTGTTTGGCGACCTTTCATATTTAATATATATTTTTGCCGGCTCGAGGTCAATTAAAAAATAAACACAAGTTTTCTTTAAAAATCCGATATATTTCGGTTACTCCGCGGTAACCGTCCTCAGGGATATAAACTGCAAAATATTAATTTACACCTCCTCTTGCTTAGGCGTGGAGTTTGGTACTATGCTACTATTTATAATATTTTTTTTTTTTTTTTTTCAAAAAACTGTTATCGCCAACGTTTTTAACGGACATTTTTGGGTTGGACAGGGAATACATGAAAATTTTACAATCAAATGAAATTTTTTTTAGTAGGTCATGAAAAAAACCTTAAAAATCTAAGTCGAAAGAAGTAAAAAATATGAAATTTCGCAGGCACGAAAATAAATTTTTTGGGTATGGGTAGTGGAACTTTTTTTTTCATGAGTCCAAATCCTATCGGGATATCGGTTAATAAATCGGCGCAGCCTAATTCTCATACTCATTGTTGCGTATTTCCTACAGGGTGTGTATCAATATACTATGTATGAAAATTTATGTGCTCATCAAACGTGAGTTACAAGGACGATGGTTTTTGCACCATTTGCCAGTTTGCCGCTACTCAGCACCAGCAAGTCGTAACGGTGTTATGCTACTTCATGCAACAACAACAAAATCAACGGCAAAAAAATTACAAAAAGGATAGCGTACATGCATACGTACATGTAGATGGCGGTGAGTCGCATTTTTTTGTTATGGTGTGGAGAGGTGAACATCAAAGTTGTTGCCGCGAAGTTGGTCAAACCGAAAACGAGCGGCTCAAATGCAATGACAGTAATACATACATACACACATATACATGCATTTTGGCATAAATATGAAAGATTGAGTACGCTTTTGTGCTCTTTGCAAAATTGTATTGTTACAGTTGTTCTGTGCTCATATATGTAAACGAGCTTTAATTAAACGAACATCACTGTCGTTTCCTTTCAAAAAATTTTTCGAAATCGCCTGCCAACATAATAACGATGATATTCCAGGAAGCTCAACGTGAGAGAGGGGAGAAAGTGATGAAGGCCTCGATGGCACTTTATGTATATAACAGAATGCTGTAGTGTAAGTAGGGGTTATCACCCTCTTTCTTTTATTGGGTATTAAAAGCCATTGTAAAGAATATTCTCTGCTATGTAGTACTTTTTTGGTGAACATCAGAGAACTGCAAAAATCACAATATTCTTGATTTAATCAAAAACTGAAACTTGCATTCACATTTAATATTGCGAATAAACTCATAATTGAATAAACCCAGCGTCTGTCTTTACTAGACTCCGTTAGCATGATTGCGATCGAATGACCGAACAGGTTTTGCGTACGATTGTATTGATCAAACGAAGGCAAGCGGAGAATAAAATCATAGCACAAAAATTAATATCGTTTAGTTCGGCAAACAAACAGAATCATAAGCAATGTTTATATTTAGCTTGTCGCCATGACGTATGGGCAGAAGAATCATGCAAATATTCAGACGCATGGAGTTTTTCATATTTGCCTTTTCATTCCGATGAATGTAATCGTGGTTGAGGCAAACGAGCAAACGCTTGCATTGATTATATTCACGCATGCAATAAGTTGGTTGATTTTAAATCAATGTCGATTATGTTCGTTTAGGCAAGTTGGATCATTGAACACGATCATGTTGCCGAATGTAATCGAACGTTGTTGTGGTCGATTTTTGCTGTTCTCTGGTGGACATCCACAAAAAAAGGAACATACCTTAATAAAATTTGAAGAGGTGTGTAGGATATCAATGCTTAGCATAACCTGGACCCTAAAAACAACCCCTACGGCAGGCTACTCTGCATATTCCACCCGTAGAACTGGTTGCAAAAAACATAGCATTAACAAAGCAACATTAGTGTAAGCGTAGACCAGACGGCCGTAGTAGCATAGAGTTTAAATAGCAGGGCTAAAAGACTAGCTGATTTCGTATCTATGTTTTGAAGGGGCTTTATGAGTCACAATAGACTCATCGATTGCAGGACTAAAATACTAGCTGATTCCGTATCTATATTTCGAAGGCCCTTTAAGAGCCACAATAGAGATGGATGTTTGGTAGAAGGACACCTAAATAGCAGACGAGGCGATGGTACACTGATGGTTCCAAAGTAGTAGAAGAAGTAAGTTCTTCGGTGTGCTATAATGATCAGGAAATGAACAGATCCTACAAGCTGCTAGAACACTGTAGCGTTTCTCAGGCGGAAGTAGCAGCTGTAACCGAAGTAGTAAGGATAGTGTAAGAGAATAGCTAACACTGCAGCCGCTTCAACTTTTATAACGTCAGTTTAGCAGCAATTAACGCGATTATTTGCATGGCACTGCATACTAAATTTTTTTAGAGTGTAAACAAACGATAGAATAAACTGGGATTGGAAAAATCATGCATCTTTATTGGCTACCAGGGCGTACGGAAATAGATGGAAATAAAAGAGCAAACAGGACGCATCCCTTGAAGCTTGATCCGTAGACGTCCCAATTAAGTTGGGAGAGATTAAGAAAGAGCGAGATTTGATCAAATAAGCGGAAAACCCAGGCCTCAACCACGGTGCGGTAAAATGTTGAAGATAATGCAAGGTCTTAAAACCTAAGACTAACAAAGTTACGCCTATCATTATAAACATAGGACTAGAGCCTCAAAACGGGTATGCTGAGTGGACCTTACCTTCTGGCGTCGCATATCTTTCAATTCGGCTTGGTCAATGAAAGCAGATGCAGGCAGTGCGGGTTGGAGAGAAAACGATCCAGCACGTGTTTTTGCTCGTGCCCTGCGTTCGCCAGGCTAGGACCAAAACTATTAAAAGTGATAGAGCTTTCAGATCTAGAAGCAGCAAAGGTCATACTTTGGTTCTGGAAAGCTTCTTTTATTTGATAAGAGGACGGAGTTCTTTTACAAGTTAGATCGTGGTTTTTGATAGACTTTTTAGTTTGGTCGATAAAAAAAAGTCTGATGTTACTACGGACTCATTCAGGATATACGAGGTCCTCACTGACCGGCCAGTTCAACCTAACCTAACCGTCTATTAAAAAATTATCTATCCAGGCGAATTCAATACAAGGCTGGTGTTATCTCATGAGTTGACTGCTTCTTCTTGATAATTTACAACATGTTATGCTTCTACACGGAGGATTGGATTGAATTCGCTTTGACATCACCTCGTATACATTCAGCTGTAGTGGAATTCACTAACTTTTTAACGACATTTGCCAACGCTTTATTTGCGAATCGATAACTATAACGTGTTCGTTATTCAGTGACTATTTTGTATCGATATTCGTTTATAGACGATCAGCTGTGTCGTTAAATAAACGGCAAGTATATTGGCTGCGTTAAAAATCTCGATATTAATATTTCTGGCAATTTTAGTTAAAAAAGAAAATCGAAACTTTAATTAAATACTTTCAAACACGAAAAGCTGCTTTATTTATAAATCAGATGGTATTTGAGTATTTGGCGTACGTTTTATCACAAAATAAAGAATTACTAAGTCCATCGCCAGTGGTTCATAGAGAAGTATTCCACTTGAGTGCAACGGAGTTTCTTAAGCTGTACCGACTAACCCTAGACTTGGCTCATGATATTATTTCTCAACTTGATGGTCAATTAAGGGGTACAAGAATAACTGCGATGTCAACAGAGAAAAAAAGTAATAATACCGCATTTACTTACTTTTTGTTAAAATATGTAAAAACTTTTAAAAGCAGTTAGTATGCGGAATTTATTTATTTTTGGCACTGTTTTTGTGCTTTTCGCATTTTTTAGGTTTCGTTAAGCTGTGCTACCACCTTTATACTATTAAAACGAAATTTAAATGTAATTTATTTCGATTCGTTAAAACTAAGTTAGTGAATAGCACAATCGATAAGGCAAACGACAAAATCGTTAATTAAAATCTCGACAAATCGCATCGTTATAAGTTAGTGAATTCCGCTACTGGTCTTGTAAGTAGAATTTTGATACAAATTTCGATAAAATTGCAGTAAGCACACCTGCATCGCAATTGACAACAGTAATGTTAACTGATTTGAAAATCAAACAAGCAATGCAAAATAAATAAACTAAACTCAATATTTTTAATCTTCATAGATCACCAAACACAAAGTAGAATATTAAAAGCTTTGCTACAAGGTTATTCAAATTTATATAATTAGCATAACCTGGCGTAGATTGTTGATTAATATTTCATCAAAGTACCTAATCCAAACCGCTGCCACATGCCATTTTAATTACAGTCTAATATATGCGGCTAATTTTCATTCACAATGAATATCACATACATATTTTATGTATAAAGTCTAACAAAATTACAATCGAAGGCAAAGAGCAATCATAAATAATTTCAACGCTGATTTTGGTTATGAATTTCAATGACGAGTACACGAATATTAAATTAAGCATACTTTCAGGCAGTGGGAAATTTTCGAAACAAGTTTTACAGGGACAACGATATACGTAGATACATCTATAACACCACAAACGATATTAAATTTTAATCAAAATCCACACGCAATGTCGTAAAGAACAAGGCAAGCCTGTAGCAGATAATTTTTAAATTGAGCATTTTAATAACCTTTATCAGCTTGTGCGCCTCAAAGTATACAATGCTTGTATGTGAGTTGAAAAACTTTAACTTATAATTAATATGCAACAAATCAACGCAACCGACCCGCACAACAGCAATCATTGATTTTTCAATTAATATTCTATTTAAATAATTTGCGTCCGTTGGTGATGGATGGTCTTCTTTGCATAAAGTCTAAAAGCTTAATGACAAGCTTAGTAGCGCTGACGCGCGTTGAACTCAAAGCAGCTCATCACAACTCGTAGATATCGCAGTACGAAGTATGAGGTTTGGTAGTGCGACGTAAATTTAATTGAATATTAATGAACGAGCAGCTAATTTGTGGAAGATCGTAGCAAAATGTCTGAGCAGATATCAAAGGAAATATTTACGTAGCAGCTCATAAGCCAGGGATCGAAATAGTTTTTTTCTTACTTAAAGTATACTTTCACTAATGCTGCTGTTTTTTACTTTATGCAAAGATTCCGAAAAATAATAAAAATATGACTTTTATTCTTTCAAACTAAAAAAGAAAACAAAAATACATACATTTTCTAACCTGCTACACATTTTCGGTTGCACTTATTTCGCCACACTAAATAAATACTCTTTATTATCCTTTTACTTGGTTACGTAAAGTTGAACAAGCCGTTCAATAAAGACCTTACATAGATTGAATGAGTCAATGGTGTAAGCATAATTTGTTTGACAAACATAAATGCACCAATTAAGTACCAGCGCTTATGTTATAGAATAACTGCGTCATCTGCCTCGAGATCTGGCAAATCTGTCACCCCATGTAGCTGGAGCCTTGGCCTTGCAAGCGCAACACACTAATACAGAAGGCGTTCAACCGTTTCTTCGCACACCTCGCACTTCATACATTTGTTGCTACTGATGCCATTCTGTCCACGCCATTGGTGCTTGGTAGATCATATGCACCTCCTGTCTTTCGTGGTTTCTATCAAATGAATTGGGACGTCTGCCGTTGATTCATTGAGCATTTTTGTAACCTTATATCCCTCGATGACCGGCAACCCAGTATAGATGTATGGTCCAGCCTGAGCGAAGTCTCTTCAATGCTTCTTTTCATTCCACGAAGGTTCCAGATGAAGTGTAGTATGAGATTATAGCCTCGAATGCTGTCTGAGTATCAACATATACATTAACGCAACTTCCGCTTTAGCATGTTTCCGCTGATTTCTTCACGGTTATAATTTTCGCCTTAAATAGGCTGCAGGATTTGGCAGCCTGTGGGATCAACTTATTTCTGCATCGACACAGTAAACAGCAGACCCAACCCCTTCCCCTACCTTGAATTTAGAACCATTGGTATACATGTGTATTTCTGCACTGTGACGCATACTCTCCGGCTCAACGGTGGCTCTAAGATATCTTTCAAAGCTTGAGCAAGTGACCGTCTGCATTCCGCCCGAAATTTTTCTGTATAAGCATTTCACTTTTTGTGTGGCAGTCTAACAAAGAAGGACCCCATAGTAAAGTATGGGCTTGGAAATTTCCGTAAATATCCAACAAGATAGATTCGGCGATTTAGGCCCCACGTGAGTCCAAGCATCTTCATGCATGCGTACAATTCAACGCAGGCCTTCTACGCTATCTCTTCTATATAGAGCTTCCACGACAACTAACTATTGAGTATAATTTCTAGATATTTTGTGCTGTACCCTTCTTGTTGGGTTCCGCATTCAATCTTACGCTTAGTCCAATAAGTGGCCTTGTGTTTCCTGATAAATAATACTAGATCGAGTTTTTCGATTGTAAGTTCGACTCCAGATGCCAAGTCATTTACATCCCGAGGTGACTGATCCATTAAAAGTTTGATTGTTGGTAAACATTGGATTTGGCCGAACCTAATACATTTACATGTCCACTGCTGAACAGAATATCAGCCTATTTCGGCATTATTCTTGATCACCGAGCACTCCTCTTCCACTTTGGCTTCTTGTTTGTCTTTATTTTATTATTTGAATAAAAATCATCACCTTTACGGTCTTTGGCCGGGGCGTGAACCCAGGACCTTCGATGTGGTATACAGAGCACGCTACCATCACACCAAGACGGCCGCTTAATATAGTTTTTAAAAAACAAGTGATTAGAAAATGTTACGTATATACTCATCTTTTCATGTGGTGCGGCTATGTTTTCGTGTAACTGGATAGTTTTTTTCTGTCAAACAGGCCGCTCAAAATATGCGAACCGTATTTCTAGGATGCTTAAGTTTTCTAAATTTTTTTAGCGAACTACCGTCAGAATTTGTCACTGACTTCAATATGCTGTAGGGCCATCAAGTAGAGGTTCTCGTAGGCTGATATCGTTGCCATTGCTGCCGCGCTAAACGGGACAAGGACTGTTGAATAAATAACTCCAATATTGAATAATGGTAAAATGGCCTTTATTAAAGTACTTCACAATCACACTTATACTTTGCAACTAGCTGGCTTAATAACCAAACTGATAGCTTAAATGAAACTGACTTTCAAAATAATACTGCTATGGCTCGCTAAATAGCGTTTTAATCGAAACTGCTTGATAGCTCAAATCAAATTTAATTCCAGCGCCTCTACATTTGCTGCCTTTTATACTCTCTGATTTCAACGTTCGCATCTTCTAGGCGCTTCCAGAATCTACTAGTTGCCATCAGATCTCAAACTTCTCAGCTGTAACTACAATTGCACGATTCTATAGCTTCTCTCATTGCATACTTTCAGGAGTATCTCAGATATGTGCATGCGTTTGTGCATTGACTCTCCGCTGCTCGTATACGTACATGGTACATATGTGAGCTCTGCTCAGCTGAGTATAAAAAAACGGTATTCGAAGATAAGAGACACTCTAATATACAAATGATGTATTTATATAAGCCGCTTAATAACATAAATGCCTAAACAGCAATTCAGCAACTACCACCAGGCGGAACTTCAAATCTTTCAATATATACGTGGAAGGGTTGTGAGAGAGTGGTGGAAAACGACAACAGAAAAAAAATGATGCTGATGAAGAAAGCATTTTCAATTTAATTAAGCAACCAAAAATTATACAAACTAATGATATTTCCTTGTGATTTTGGTATGAGTTGAACTTTGGGTATATTACGATGATGAATAGAACTTCATTTTAAGCAATGACAGGAAGTTTTAGTGTAAATTTGGTGTTTTGTATTTTATCAAAAATTTTCAATATCACTACATGAAGTTTAATTCTAATTATTTTTTAATTTATTATTAAAATATGTGACAAAGTAGCAAAATTAGTTTGTTTAGTTTATAAAATTGGGTAGATTAAAATAAAAATTTCAACAATTTTTCCTTATCTTTTGAAAGACTGGTCTGTAGACGAAATTATTTCAATTTTGCGATGTATTGAGAGCCATTTTTTTCGTTTTTAAGATTTGGAATTTCAATCTCTATAACGGACGGTATTAGTCAAATCGTGGGAGTTGTTTAGCTCATGACCATTCGAACTTCACTGGCTATAAAATGGAATTCAATTAAAATTTTTTTATTCTTCCTATACGCGTTTTGTTGTTTTTCTACCTTCTTCAGTGAGTCCGCAGTCATGTTGTAGGAGATTTGAGGTCATGACCAACCTTCCAACTTTTGTTCTTATTTTACTTACTTGGAAGTTTACTGGCATTAAATGAAGATTCAATACCAAATAATTTCTATTTCCTAGTACGCGTTTCGTGGTTTTTAAACCTTGTTCAGTGAGTGAGCTTATGGTCAACATCTCTACTTTTGTTTTGGTATTACTTATTTGGAATTTAACGTGCTGTAGATGTATATTAAACATAAGATTTTTTTCCCTCACATGCATTTTGCTTGCATATGACCTTCACGAAGTCGGTTTGAGTGCTGATTGCAAGCGAGTCAATAATTTTGAAATGGCTTAAGGGTTTTATGTGAAAAAGTGGATGAACTAGCTAAAAAGAGTGCATCAGGTTGCGCGATATTAAAATAAAGCGGGATTTGCACATGATTGACAAAGCGGGAAAGGCATGGACCCAAGTGCGGGGCTGTAAGGTGTCGCAGATCATGTGTAAATATTACAACTTTAGATTAGCAATTTTATACTTAGCTTTAAAAAGAGAGGGCTCGTGGAGGGTTTTCTGACTTGAAACTGCCTGTTGACTTCACATACTTTTAAATTAGGCTTGGTCAGTAACAGCAGATGTAGACAGTGCGGGTTTGAAGAGAAAAAGATTCAGCACGTTTGCACTCGTGCCCAGATGTAGGAAAAGCGGTTAAGAGAAGGAAACAAAAGAGCACGAATTGTGCTCTTGCCATGCGCATGCCAGGCTAAGAATTCAACTATTAGGATTAATACGGTTTTCAAGCTACGGCTAGAAAGCTTTTAGTATTTGTCAAGTGGATGGAGTTATTTTAAAATAAGGGTTCTAGTTTTTGATGAGGTTTTTCAGTTTGGTCGTTAAACAAACTTCCGGTTATATTACGGACAAAATCAGTGTATGTGAAGCCCTCATGGACCGACCAGTTCAACCCAACCTGTTATCGTGAGCAAACTATTTTCGTAGAGGATTCGGTTTGTAATCGCCGAGTCATTGTTAGTTTTTATAGGCGTTTTATCGATGGTTTACTAATGGTTCATCGAGTTTCCTTAAGTTTCATCAGTAGCTGGTTTGGTAATGCTTCGATAATGAACGGATAAAATTACGGTATCAAATCGATAACTTTTTCATAACATCTCGATTATTTTTCGATAACAAATCAGTGACTTTTCGATAAAAAATTTATATTTTTACCATCACAAAACAATTGCTGGTCGATAACTTATCGATAACAGATCAATAAAAAACTGGTAACACTTAGATAAAAGATCGGCCAACTTTGGACAACAAATCGATAACTTTGTTGTAACATATCGAAAATTTTTAGCTAAATAATCGCTATTTTCTAAATATCAAATCGATACATTTTTCTTAATATATCGTAATTATGTTAAAAGCAAAACCACAACTTCGTATCTTTCTTAACCTCCTCTACTTTTCTTTTCTTTTCTTTTCTTTTCTTTTCTTTTCTTTTCTTTTCTTTTCTTTTCTTTTCTTTTCTTTTCTTTTCTTTTCTTTTCTTTTCTTTTCTTTTCTTTCATATACTTTCACTTTGATGATCTTCCCATTAAAAATGGATAACTATCTGATAAAAAATCAATTGCCTTTAGATAATAAATCGATAGCAGACCAATAACAAACTGGTAAAAATCCCATAAGAATTCGACTATCCAAGTGTACAAGTCGATAACTTTTTGACTTGTCGAACTTTTTTCGATGAATGATCAATACTTTTTAAACAATAAATCCGTAAAGTTTCGACAATATATCGATAACTTTATAATACGGCATCCACCTTCGGTTCTGAGCTCGGCTATGACTTCTAATTTTTCCTTCTCCTCTCCCTTCCTTTCTCTTTTTTCCTTTTTGTTCCTTTATCTCACCCTCTTTCTAATATTTTGTCCTGTCAGCTCTATAAAACGATTAAACTTTTTGGAAGTAAAGTTAAAATTTGCAAATTTATTATAACAAATATGCAAAAACGTAAATGAACATTCAAGAATAAGGCACTTTCATGCTATGTTTATAAACATATTTTAAGCACACATACATACATACAGACCCATACATTTATAGTATGTAAATTTATTCTCTCTACCGCAAATATTACTTTGTACCTATATGCATTTGTAAACACAAAATTATTTATATGTTTATATAATAAATGCCATAACGTTCTCCTTTGCCTTGTGTTGCATTATAAAAATCTAGTACATGTGTATGTGTGCATGGATGTGTGTTAATATATTTTACTGGTTTTTTTTTTTTTTGTGTGCCATTAACACGCAGCGCTCAGGTCAAAGCGCAAAGCATGCGTAACATTTAAAGTAGAAGAAATTTAGATCCATTTGGTACACACATACATACATGCATGTACATAAACATATAAACTTATGTATTTATTTTAGTATATGCTTATTGCAATATATACAGGTGAAGGTCAGCGCGTGAAGACACAGTTGGATGTCTAGGCTGGCGTTGACCCAGAGGACTCACAATAAATAGAAACAAATAGAGATATACACATGCATAAAATAAATTTGTATGTATGTATGTATTTATGCAACCGGTTTGAATGTAATAAGAATTGAAGTGTAGCGTACCTAGGAACAGACTGACTCTTAGTGAATAAAAATTAAGTAAAACAAGTAAAGGTGTCTAAGTTCGGTTGTAACCGAACATTATATACTCAGGGCGAGCTTCAATTGCACATTTCATTTCAGATAAATTACTTTTGTAAATAACACGTAGCATCGCCCGCTTAAAAAAAATTTCTCCCCATTTCCTCTTACAATAAAACTTGATAAGTGAAATATCATTGATTGAAAACTATTTTTTGCTGAGTTATAGCTTATTATTCTAGTCTGCGACCCTTTTAAACTTGTTTTATATCTAAGCTGCGTTGATATTTAACCGATCCCGTCCATTTTTTCCAGAAATATTTCCTGCTATGGGGAAAATTTGTGTAACCAATTTTATTACGATCCATTAATTTTTCTTCGAGTTATGGCTCCAGAAACATAGAAAATTGCGTAGTCATAAAATGGGCGGTGCCACGCCCTTTTTTAAATATGAAGTGTTCTCTATTTATTGTTATAAATCCACTTGGGAAATAAAGTACCATTGATATAAAGCTTTTTTTTGCAAAGATATATCTTATTTTATTCGTCCACGAGCATTTTAAAAATCTTTTATATAAAAGTGGGCATGGTCCTTAACCGATTTCGTTAATTTTTCTTCAAAGCATTTATTATAATAAAGGCAACCTCTCTGCCGAATTTTGTTACGATAGGTTTAACGATTTTTGATTTATGATTAATAATATTTGTAAAATTGATTTTATCACAAGTGGGCGGTGCCACTCCCATTTGAACAAATATTTTAAAATTTCTATCAAGTCTCAATATCAGTCCACACCTCAAATTTCAACATTCTAGGTGTATTATTTACTAAATAATAAGGTTTTTTTCGTTTTCCAAAATGTTATATATATAAAAAGTGGGCGTGGTTATCATCCGATTTCGCTCATTTTAAATACCAGTCTATTCTGAGTACAGATAAGTTCGTGTACAAAATTTGGTGAAGATATCTCAATATTTACTAAAGTTATCGTGTTAACGGGCAGACGGACGGACGGATGGACAGACGGACGGACGGACATAGCTAAATCAATTTTTTTTTTGGCACCGATGATTTTGATGTATGGTCTATATCTATCTCGATTCCTTTATACCTTTACAACCAACCGTTATCCAATCAAAGTTAATATACTCTGTGTGCAAAGCACGATGAGTATAAAAAGTGTTGGTTGGAAGGTTGCGATATTCAGAGATATGTTCGCAAGTATGTGTATACACACACATACATACACAGTTAAATTATGCTTACATTTGTTTATTTTTTTGGTGCTTATTTCTTTTTAAATTGTGCCAAACGAAATATTGATATAATATTCACACTCATATTCACACTCATATACATTTTTGTACACAAACAACGCTAGCATGTGGAGTAGTGAAAAGAGCCAAAAATGCGGAAGATCATTTGTTTGTAAAAGAAAAATGTGGAAATGCGAAAAAATGTGCAAAATTAAATTTCGCTTGGCACAGCAGGCAATTTTAAAAATATTTGTAAAAGCAGATTTACTCGCATGTGGTGCTAAATATATAAGAGCTAAATATAACTACAATAGAAGTTAAATTTAGGTTGATATCAACGCTTGTATACCCGCGTGGGTGACGGTTTCAAGTGGGGCGGTGTTTTGTCCAAAAGCTCAGGTAGCAATTATAATGCATTAGGCATTTTCCCCCCCATCCCGCAATACAAACAAGATGCTGTTTTACTAAAAAGCATACCCTTTCAATTAAATTTTAATAATTTTTGTAATTGCCTCGTACAAGTGATTGGCAAAGATGGCAAAACCTTAAAATTTGTTTCAAAAAAGCCCCACTCTAGAAAAATTTTATTTATTTTAAGCTAAGATAGGGCGTTATTGAAATTCGTACCATGTTCCGTGATAAGGCGTTTTTGAAAAAATAATCTAATAAAGAGATTTGCTCAAAAATATGTGAGGTCGTAAGATCATAGATGGGAGATACTCATACAGGACAACAGAAGAGCCCCATTAAACCATAGATAAATAAATCGATAAAACATTGAAGTCAAAACCGCGGCCGGAACCAAGACGAGACGGCGTGATCTAAATTTGCCATCAAAGTGTTAACGGTTTTTTATCGAAGAGCTATCAGCTTGTTATCGACGGGCTATGGGTGTGTTATTCACTTGCTATCGACGAGTTATCGATTTGTTAGACTTGTGTTATCGAATAGGTAAAGAAAATTTATCAGTATGTTATAGGAGCGTAATAACTTTGTTATCGATGCAAAGCTATCGACCAGCTAACGAAAAAATTTCGGCTTGTTATCGAGTCACTATCGGAAGGTTATAGATTATTCATCGAAAAGTTATCGATTTGTTACCGAGTTTTCGGAATGCCGAAATATCAGTCTGCTATCGAAAAATTATCGACTCACTATCGAAAGGTTATCGATTATTTAATGAAAAAAATCGGCTTCTTATTGATTTGTTACCAATAAGCCACCCATTTATTACCGATTTAGTACTCCTTATTGAAGTGTTAACAATTCGTTATTGGAGCCTTATAAATTGGTTATCAACAACAAATCCATTTGTTATACCGACGAAACTTCAACATAAAATCGAAGAACCAACTGCAGCCCATCGATAACCAACTAATAAGAAGCCGATGACTCGGCGATAAAAATTCGCTATGGCATGTATCATATAAGAAGGCGACGAAGCTCTTCGCAAATAGCCCAATGTTATTTGTAGTAGTGGGATTCTGTGGTAAATGAATACCGAAATCGCTGCCTACCCGTTGAGATATCGATTTCGGCTAAAAAAGTTAGTGATCGATTTCGAATGTTTTAAAAAAATTTACCGATAACTTTCCGATAACATATCGATAGCTTTTCGATAGTATATTGATAAATTTTTGGAAACGAATCGATAATCCGGCAAAAAAAATGTTACTCCATTTCGAATATTGTTAAAAAAGTAAGTGAATTTTTCTACTGGGCGAGCTCTAGTTATTGTGAAAACATTAGCCAAATTGATAACTGTTTGAATATGCATATATGGATAGCTTTTCGATATTTTTTGCTGATAGATTTTCAATAACAAATCAATAACCTTTCGATAAGCCTTCGCTAACAACTTTACTACTTTAACATAATAAATCGGTAGCACTCAAATAAGAAATCGATAATCTTTCGATATCCAATCGATAAAAGAACCAACTCATATGGAGCTAAATGACATGCGTAAAGAATTGACGGACTTTGATTGAAATTTAAAGGGGATTGAGCTGTATCGTATATTTTTGGACCACTTTGGGACGACTTCGATACCGTTTCGCGAACATCTCAGGATGACTTAAGGATATTTTCGAACCAATTCGGAACAATTTCTGCATAGTTTAGAACCACGTCAGGATTATTTCTACACATTTTCAGAACCAGCTTAGAATAATAGCAGGACTATTCCGGGATTGTGTTTTTTTAATGTTTTCGAGATAATTCTTAGTTTTGTAGTTCCATCTTCTATAAACTTTTATAAAATTTGGCACTTAGCTTCACATTACTTAGTTGATTTGCACGCCCGACCACATGTACATTTTAAGATATCTTCTATATTGAAGTTCTGCTGGGTATAGCATAGTCTTTTTGGTACAAATATTAAGATATATTTGTTAAGCTCGGAAGCAAGTGAATACACAAAAACCGCAAAAGTCTAGAAAGGTAGGTTAAAAAATCTGCATTCACATTGACGCTTCTTCAAGTACGAGTGCACATATGTACAAATGTAAATATGTATGTATGTGTGCGTGATTGTCTATTATATAGCGAAAAACTGTTAAATAACGATGAATGCGTGAGCACTTGTTAGCGTAAAATAACAAAAACAAAAAAAAAAGATAACAGCTAACAAGCTGGCTTAGTAGTATAGATAGAGCATAGCATAGAAACAGTTTACGCTTGTGTAAGTGCATATGTAAGTATATAGCATTTACAAATACAATTTTCCAACCGTTCACCACATACTTACATACCAACACAGAAAATTTTACCGCCAAAATTAAATCGACAATGGCCGACCATGAACTCTTCTGCAAGCATTTTGTGACATTAAGTGCTAACGAGCAAACTAACTTTGGTGATGAGAGACTGCTGCTGTGGCTTTTGGTATTTTGTCAGTTTTTATACATAATTAAATATTAACTTATTTGCATAAACTCTGTATTTTTATACTCAGTTGAGCAGAGCTCACAGAGTATATTAAGTTTGATTGGATAACGGTTGGTTGTACATATATAAAGGAATCGAGATAGATATAGACTTCCATATATCAAAATAATCAGGATCGAAAAAAAATTTGATTGAGCCATGTCCGTCCGTCCGTCCGTCCATCCGTCCGTCCTTTAACACGATAACTTGAGTAAATTTTGAGGTATCTTGATGAAATTTGGTATGTAGGTTCCTGAGCACTAACCTCAGATCGCTATTTAAAATGAACGATATCGGACTATAACCACGCCCACTTTTTCGATATCGAAAATTTCGAAAAACAAAAATTTTTTTAAAGTAAAATTTTAACAAAAAATTTAATATCTTTACAGTATATAAGTAAATTATGTCAAGATTCATCTCCAGTAATGATATGGTGCAACAAAATACAAAAATAAAAGAAAATTAAAAAATGGGCGTGGCTCCGCCCTTTTTCATTTAATTTGTCTAGGATACTTTTAACGCCATAAGTCGAACAAAAATTAACCAATCCTTTTGAAATTTGGTAGGGACATAGATTTTATGGAGATAACTGCTTTCTGTGAAAATGGGCGAAATCGGTTGATGTCACGCCCAGTTTTTATACACAGCCGTCCGTCTGTCCTTCCGCATGGCCGTTAACACGATAACTTGAGCAAAAATCGATATATCTTTACTAAATTCAGTTCACGTACTTACCTGAACTCACTTTATCTTGGTATGAAAAATGAACGAAATCCGACTATGACCACGCCCACTTTTTCGATATCGAAAATTACGAAAAATGAAAAAAATGCCATAATTCTATACCAAATACGAAAAAAGGGATGAAATATGTTAAGGTAATTGGATTGTTTTATTGACGCGAAATATAACTTTAGAAAAAACTTTATAAAATGGTTGTGACACCAACCATATTAAGTAGAAGAATATGAAAAATTTCTGCAGGGCGAAATAAAAAACCCTTAAAATCTTGGCAGGTATTACATATATAAATAAATTAGCGGTATCCAACAGATGATGTTCTGGGTCACCCTGGTCCACATTTTGGTCGATATCTGGAAAACGCCTTCACATATACAACTACCACCACTCCCTTTTAAAACTCTCATTAATACCTTTAATTTGATACCCATATCGTACAAACATATTCTAGAGTCACCCCTGGTCCACCTTTATGGCGATATTTCGAAGCGGCGTCCACCTATAGAATTGAGGATTACTCCCTTTTAAAATACTCATTAACACCTTTCATTTGATACCCATATCGTACAAGCGCATTCTAGAGTCACACCTGGTCCATCTTTATGGCGATATCTCGAAAAGGCGTCCACCTATAGAACTAAGGCCCACTCCCTCTTAAAATACTCATTAACTCCTTTCGTTTGATACCCATATTGCACAAACGAATTCTAGAGTCACCCCTGGCCCACCTTTATGGCGATATCTCGAAACGGCGTCCACCTATAGAACTAAGGCTCACTCCCTTTTAAAATACTCATTAGCACCTTTCGTTTGATGCCCATATCGTGCAAACAAATTCTAGGGTCACCCCTGGTCCACCTTTATGGCGATATCTCGAAACGGCGTCCACCTATGGAACTAAGGATTACTCCCTTTTAAAATACTCATTAGCACCTTTCGTTTGATGCCCATAACGTACAAACGCATTCTAGAGTCAAACCTGATCCACCTTTATGGCTATATCCCTAAATGGCGTCCACCTATAGAACTATAGCCCACTCCCTCATAAAATACTCTTTAATGCCTTTCATTTGATACACATGGCATACAAACTCATTCCAGGGTTTCCCTCGGTTCATTTTCCTACATGGTTATTTTCCCTTATGTTGTCACCATAGCTCTCAACTGAGTATGTAATGTTCGGTTACACCCGAACTTAACCTTCATTACTTGTTTTTTTTTATTTTTTTGTATTTTTATTTTCTTTTTGACAGCAAAGCGGTTAGTTTGTAAAGCAGCGACTAACAGTACTTTAAAATAAGTTTGCATGTATATACATATGTA
Source organism: Eurosta solidaginis (assembly GCF_040869045.1). Lineage (NCBI taxonomy): Eukaryota > Metazoa > Arthropoda > Insecta > Diptera > Tephritidae > Eurosta > Eurosta solidaginis. Next base: position 30,120,120 of record NC_090319.1, read on the forward strand.
TGTATTTGCTCGTTAATAAATTTGACTGAAGTGGCGCGTCGCGCCTGCCACATAAGAAAGTAGAAAATTAATTAATTTTGTTTTGAGTTAAAATCTGACGGGACATCAAATTACATGACTGGTAACAAAAAATTTTTAAACCCACATGAGTTCACTATTATTTATAGCTACTTATACATACATGCAAGCGAAATCGAGTTTAAATTATTTATGGTTTATAAAAATAAAAAATAAGTGTAAGGCGCGATAACCTCTGAAGATATTTAGGCCGAGCTTCTCTTCCAATTTGCTTCGTGCTCCTTTTTAATTTTTCCTAAAAATTGGCGGGACGGGACCTACTTGTTTTATGGCGACTATGAACGGCATCTGCGAGGCAGATGAGACTGAGAGCTTTTCATGGTAGAAATACACTCGGAGTACTTGTCAAACACTGCCGAGGGGCGACCCCGCCTAAGAAAATGTTCTTCTAATTGAAAAACCTTATTTCTAAAATTTTGATGGTGTTTTGCCCGGGGTGTGAACCCAGGGCATTCGGTGTGGTAGGCGGAGCACGCTACCATCACACCACGATGGCCGCGGTGGTTTATGCCTACATACAAATGGAGCAACAATTCTGGACCCGTATCGTGTTATACGATCCGTGATCGAAATCAAAGTTTAAAATCGTAATAGCTCTGAAATATTGAATCGAAAAAACGAAACATTTGAAATAGTTGTTACTAATACACATTAGATCCATAACCTGATATAATTTTTACCAATACTTTGAAAGATGCATATTTATAATTTGAGTGAAAGCGTTTTTCGGTGCTATGTCGTACAACATGCCCTAAACAAACAAAAAAGAATTGATAACACTTATTGTCAATACTGTCGTAAGAATTAATAGAACGATACGAGTACTGAATCAATAGTATCGACACTTTCGCAAAAAACACTCTTTCTACCAAGTCCTTTCCGAAGAAAGTGCTTTCTGTGAACATTTTTTCGAAAATAAGGCCTATATGGTAGTTTTTCCAAAGATCATGGAACGGTTTCACTTTTTGGGATTAGATTTTTTCCTAACTTTTCAATGAACATTGGTGACCCACGAAAAAAACAACTCTAATATTTTTTTATTCACTGAAGAGGGGCCCACTTGTTACCTGAATTCGGGACTATGAAGGAGTTCGTAAATTCTAGAGGCACCAATAGCAGCCAAGAAATATGCTAGCGTAAAATTCGCTCAACACGGTGACTGATTTCTCTTTTCAAATTTTTTATAGAAGGAAAAACTCGTTGGCATCGTCTATTGGAGCGTAAGCGCATGTAAACTGTTTTAATACCCGACAATCTCGTAGCTTAAGAATGAAGTTATTCAGGAGCGACTAGTTGCAACATTCGCCGTGAGTAATATTTGTAATTTCTATCTAAGTTAAGTTAGGTTAGGTTGAACTGGTCGGCCCATGAGGACCTCAAAAAAATTGAATGAGCCTGTAGTGTTACCATAAGTTTATTTAACGACCAAGCTGAAATACCCTATCAAAAACCAGGACCTACATATGTTATAAAATAATTCCGTCCTCATGGCAAGAACTAAAAGCTTTCTAGGACCTATGCCACTTGCTGCTTCTAGTTCTGACTGGCAAATGATATCAATAATGATATCAATAACAATTTATTTGCAATAGTTATTATGAAGTAGGTACACCATTGCGTATGAGCAACTTCTTATTTTACAAAAGGAACAGGAATTCGAAATGGAAAAGGGCAGAAAATATGACAAAATATATACATAACAAGTAAGGAAGGCTAAGTTCGGGTGTAACCGAACATTACATACTCAGCTGAGAGCTTTGTAGACAAAATAAGGGAAAATAACCATGTAGGAAAATGAACCTAGGGTAACCCTGAAATGTGTTTGTATGAAATGTGTATCAAATGGAAGGTATTAAAGAGTATTTTAAGAGGGAGTGAGCCATAGTTCTATAGGTGGACGCTTTTTCGAGAAATCGTCATAAAGGTGTACCAGGGGTGACTCTAGAATGTGTTTGTACGATATGCGTATCGAATGAAAGATGTTAATGAGTATTTTGAAAGGGAGTGGGCCTTAGTTCTATAGGTGAACGCCTTTTCATGATATCGCCATAAAGGTGGAACAGGGGTGACTCTATAACGTGCTTGTACGATATGCGTATCGAATGAAAGACGTTAATGAATATTTTAAAAAAGGGAGCAGACCTAAGTTGTATATCTGAAGGCGTTTTCGAGATATCGACCAAAATGTGGACCAGGGTGACACAGAATATCTTCTGTCGGATACCGCTTATTTAGTTATATATGTCATACCACAAACAGTATTCCTGCCATGATTCCAAGGGCTTTTGATATTGCCCTGCATAACTTTTTCATTTTCTTCTTTGTAGGTGTCACACCCATTTTACAAATTTTTTTCTAAAGTTATATTTTGCGTCGAAAAACCAATCCAATCACCATTTTTCATATCTTTTTTCGTATTCGGTATAGAATTATGGCATTTTTTTTTTCATTTTTCGAAATTTTCGATATCGAAAAAGTGGGCGTGGTCATAGTCGGATTTCACCCATTTTTATTACCAAGATAAAGTGAGTTCAGGTAAGTACGTGAACTAAGTTTAGTAAGGATACATCGATTTTGTTTCAAGTTATCGTGTTAACGGCCGAGCGGAAGGACAGACGGTAGAATGTGTATAAAAATTGGGCGTGGCTTCAACCGATTTCGCCCATTTTCACAGAAGACAACTGTCGTCATAAGGCCATGCCCTTACCTAATTTCACAATGCTTGGTACATTTTTGTTCGGCTTATGGCATTAAAAGTATTCTAGACAAATTAAATGAAAAAGGTCGGAGCCACGCCCATTTTGAAATTTTCTTTTATTTTTTGTATTTTGTTGCACCATATCATTACTGGAGATGAATGTTGACATAATTTACTTACTGTAAAAATTTTAAATTTTTTTTAAAATTAGACTTTTACAAGTTTTTTTTTTCAAGTGGGCGTGTTCGTCATCCGATTTTGCAAATTTTTATTTAGCACGCATATAGGAAAAGGGGATAACGTTCCTGCAAAATTTCATGATGATATCCTCAACGACTGACAAATTACAGCTTGCAAAACTTTTAAATTACCTTCTTTTAAAAGTGGTTGGTGCCACGCCCATTGTCCATAATTTTATTAATTTTCTATTCCGCGTCATAAGGTCAACCCACCTACCAAGTTTCATCGCTTTATCCGTCTTTCGTAATGAATTATCTTACTTTCTCGGTTTTTCGAAATTTTCGATATCGAAAAAGTGGGCGTGGTTATAGTACGATATTGTTAATTTTAAATGGCGATCTGAGATTAGTGCCCAGGAACCTACATACCACATTTCATCAAGTTACCTCTAAATTTACTCAACTTATCGTGTTTATGGACAGACCGTCGGATATGGCTAATTTAATTTCTTTTTTCGCCCAAATCATTTTGATATATAAAAGTCTATATTTATGGCGTTACGGGGTACCTTTATGCGAACAGGGTTAGTATAATCTGTGAGCTCAAGTTAGCATTCATTGAATCGGTGTCATGCAAAACAGCAGAAAGATTAAATTGAAATGTTGTATATAGAGGAACACCGCAGAGTGGGGTATTATCACGCGCTTAGGTATGTTAGTTCACGCCAACGCGGAAAAACCGACCTAATCTTGCTTGATAGGAAATAGAGGGTCCCGAGTCAATTATAAGCAAAAGGAAGCCTTATCCCGATAGCAGCATTGCATGCCATTTTGCACATGCCGCCTGCAGACTTAACGGTCATGAATTAATACTACATTAATTGATTACTGGCAGTGACATTGTACAAAAGCGCAATGAGATCAAACAAAACAAAAAAGGGCAGCCCTATCTCAATTCAATTTAATTATATTAAGGGAATTCATTGTGTATGCGTATGATTCGTACTTAAAGGAAATCCAAAGGGAGCAATAAAGTAAAGGGGAAAACGATAAAATCTGTAAAAAATACATAAATATACCCTTCAACAAACAAAAAAATAGCAGTTGATCAAGAACAAATGAAAACGAAGATGTATGAAAATTACTAAGTAAACATTAGAAAACAAAAGTCCAAATAGCAAAGCATACAAACTATTGTGTATAAACAATTACATGAATAACAAAAACAATAAAATTACGTTCAAACAAAAGCGCTATTGTATGACGGCAATGATATATATGAAAATGTTTGTAGAAATATATTGCATTGTACTCTGTTTGTATGCTGATGCTTGTATGTACGAGTAAATACATACAAAAATATTTATATATCTCAGTGCTTTGATACGAATAAATAGATACTATACACTGGGATAAAATAAGAAATATGATATAAAGTTTCGAAACGTGCCGATTCAGGAAGTAACACAGGATACTTAAGCTTTATTTTTGCCACGCCAGTTTCTCTACACTCTTTTCATTTTGCCAACATTTAACTTCCTTTCGATGTTTCCTTCCTGTTTGCTCTTACTTATATACATACGCACATACATAGGTATGCATGCATTATCGTTGATTTTCTTTCATTTGTTTGTTTGCAGCAATTGACAATCTTAACCCATTCATCTTTTAAATTGAAGTGGACATAGTAAACCATGACAATGGGATATCTTTCTTTTCTTCGACATAAAGAAGTAAAGAGTCAAGTTAAACGGGACGTAATGCAAATGAAAGAAATAAATTTATGATTCTAGGTGAGACATTTTTGTTTTTAGAATGAAAATGGGATAAAAAAACAGATTAAAGTTGTATTAAAGATTACAAAGAATATTTAATGTGGCAAAATGTAGTTTAGGAAAAATAAATTTGGTTAATCACAAGTCAGACAAAGAAGCAGCACTTCATCAAATCTCAAAAGAAAAATAAAACGAAGATGAAAAAAAAAGAAAAGGAAAAAATTTAGAAAAAGATAATGAGCAAAAGAGCAAAAAGAAACAGAAAAAAAAAAGAAGTGGAAATATAAAAACAAAATTTAAAACGAAAAAAATAAAAAAAACACATTTACAAGTTCGAGGGAAAAAAAAATAAAAATAAAAAAAAAAAACAAAACTAAAAAAAAATTAAGATATACATAAAGAATAAAATGAAGAAAAACAGAAAAATAAAAATTATTTTTAAATAAAACTAACACTAAAAAAGGAGACAAAGAAAAACATATTTAAAAATTTTTAAATAAATATAATTTGAGAAAAGAGGTAAAAAATAAAGAATAAAAAAGAGAAAAAACAGCAAAAAACAAACAAAAACCAAAAATTCAGATAAAGGACAAAAAACTAAAAGAAAATTTAAATTGAAAATTAAAAGAAACCCAGATATGGCAAATATAAAAAAAGAGAGAAGAGCAAAAATATAAAAAAATGGAAATACAAAATAAGGAAAGAGAACAAAAAACGAGTAAGGAAGGAAATGAAAAGGAATAAGTAGAGAAATGGAACACACATAAAACGAAAACGAAAAATCAAAAGCAAGAAAAAATATTAACAGAAACAGGAAAATTCAAGTAAAATTAAAGAGAGAAGGTGAATACAGAAAAACAAGAGAGATTAAAAGTAAAGTAAAAATAAAAATAAAATTAATAAAAAAGCGATAAAGCAAAAAAAAAAAAAAAATAGGAATAGTCAACGGAAAGGAGAAGAGAAAAAAAGGAAAACAACATGAGAAAGAATGGGAAAAATAAAACAAAGAGAAGGAAAACACAAATAAAAAGGAACAAAAATTAAAAGTAACAAGAAAAAGAAAGAGAGAAAAAGGAAAACAAATGTAGAGAGGAAAGGAAATAAAAGAAACAAAACAAAATGAAATGAAAGTGCCAAAAAAGAAAAAAGGAAATATAATGAAAAAAATAAATGGAAGAAATGGAGAAACTAAGAAGGAAAATAAAAGAAGAGAAACAAAAAGACAAAAGAAAATAAAAAATGAAACATAAAATTTTACGCGAAAATAAAAATAAAGAAAAGAAAAGAAAAACCACAAAAAAGGAATGGGACACAGAAAAACTAAACTGATATAAAAAAAAAAAAACAAAAAACACAGAAAATGTGTATTAAGTAAATTTGAATACACAATTAAATGTACAAATGAAAAAAAGTTAAAGGAAATTGAAAACCAATCGAAAGATAGGAAAAGGAATGTTACGTTAACAAAAACAAAAACCAAAAAATAAAAGCAAAAGTAAATAGGAACGGTATGTAGTTCTGCAAAATACGTATAATTTATAAATATCATTTTCGGGTGCATGTCCATGGAGCAGTCATCGAGAAGCAACACTTTAATTTTTGTCATCTTCTCTTTTCGGAACTAGTCTGAGGTCTTCAGAACCTCAGAATGAGTGTAATGTTTCCTATGAGATTCTCTTGGTCACTAAAAAACTTTCAAATCTACAATTCTTTTTCACCATCGTTTGTAGAAGCTTTTTCTTGAAGTTGTTTATATAAACATACATAATAATAATAAACATACATCTGCCATAATGAATCGTAATTTGTTGGCAAAACTTATTTAAAGTCTCAAAAATTAAATCGATTTTCCTGTTTCATTAAGATCTTTTTAAGAAATGAACATCTTGAAAAAAAACTATATTAATTTCAAAAACCATTAGTGTTTATGAGAGCTTAGGCCAATAACTACTTACTAACATTGATTTATTATGTACTTTGAAATATCTATTGAAAATCCAATACTTCAAACTTTTCGCTTTGACATCAAAAAGGTTTTTCCTCTATTCGTGTTATAAATTTAAAAATACAATAGCTCCTTTTTGTTGCTTACGTACGTGAGCTAACAAAAGATTTTTGCAGGTGAAAAATGTTTTGTGTATGACATCTTGTTGTTGGAAAAACATATTTATAGATTTTTACAGTATTTATATGTGTAGAATTTTAGGTGAAAAGTAGCCGCTTGGCAAAAGCTAAGTCAAATACTAACACCTACCTACTTAACTGAGTATATATGTACATTAGACTGGGTAGATTATTAACCGATATCGCGCCATCAATTTTTCGATAGGAATTGGGCTCAGAAAAAAAAAGTTCCACTACGCATACCCAAAAAAGTAATTTTCGAGCCTGCGAAATTTCAATTTTATACTCAGTTGAGCAGAGCACACGCTTGGTTGTACAGGTATAAAGTAATCGAGATATATATAGACTTCCATATATCAAAATCATCAGTATCGAAAAAAAATTTGATTGAGCCATGTCCGTCCGTCCGTCGGTCCGCCCGTTAACACGATAACTTGAGTAAATTTTGAGGTACCTTGATGAAATTTGGGATGTAGGTTCCTGGGAACTCATCTCAGTTCGCTGTTTAAAATTAACAATATCGGACTATAACCACGCCCACTTTTTCGATATCGAAAATTTCGAAAAACAGACAAAGTGCGATAATTCATTACCAAAGACAAAGACGGATAAAGCGATGAAGCTTGGTAGGTGGGTTGAACCTATGACGCAGAATAGAAAACTAGTAAAATTTCGGACAAGGGGCGTGGCACTGCCCACTTTTACAGGAAGGTAATTTAAAAATTTTGCAAGCAGTAATTTGGCATTCGTTGGAGATATCATGATGAAATTTGGCAGGAACGTTACTACTATTATTATATGTATGCTTAATGAAAATTATAAAAATCGGAGAACAACCACGCCCACTTTAAAAAAAAAAATTTTTAAAGTCAAATTTTAACAAAAAATTTAATATCTTTACAGTATATAAGTAACTTATGCCAACATTCAACCCCAGTAATGATATGGTGCAACAAAATACAAAAATAAAAGAAAATTTAAAAATGGGCGTGGCTCCGCCCTTTTTCATTTCATTTGTCTAGGATACTTTTAATGCCATAAGTCGAAAAAAAATTTACCAATCCTTGTGAAATTTGGTAGGTGTTTAGACTCTAGGATGATAACTGTTTTCTGTGAAAAAGGGCAAAATCGGTTGAAGCCACGCCCAGTTTTTATACACTGTCGACCGTCTGTCCTTCCACTCGGCCGTTAATATGATAACTTGAGCAAAAATCGATATAACTTTTCTAAACTCATTTCCCTTTATTATCTGAACTCACTTTGTATTGGTATAAAAAATGGCCGAAATTCGACTGTGACCACGCCCACTATTTCGATATCTAAAATTACGAAATATGAAAAAAAAATTCCATAATTCTATATGAAATACGAAAACAGGGATGAAACATGGTAATTGGATTAGTTTATTGCCGTAAAATATAACTTTAGAAAAAACTTTGTAAAATGGTTGTGACACCTACCATATTAAGAAAATGAAAAATTTCTGCAGGGCGAAGTCAAAAGCCCAGGAATACTGTTCGTGGTATTACATATATAAATAAATTAGCGGTACCCGACCGATGACGTTCTGGGTCACCCTGGTCCACATTTTGGTCGATATCTTGAAACGCCTTCCTTTAATTTGTACCCATATCGTACAAACACATTCTAGATTCACCCCTGGTCCACCTATAGAACTGAGGACAATCCCCATAAAATACTCATTAACACCTTTCGTTTGATACCCATATTGTACGAACGCATTCTAGAGTCACCCCTGGTCTACCTTTATGGCGATATCTCGAAAAGGCGTCCACCTATAGAACTAAGGCCCACTCCTTTTTAAAATACTCATTAAAACCTTTCATTTGATACCCATACCGTACAAACAAATTCTAGAGTCACCCGTGGTCCACCTTTATGGCGATATCTTGAAAAGACGTTCACCTATAGAACTAAGGCCCACTCCCTTTTAAAATACTCATTAACACCTTTCATTTGATACCCATACCGTACAAAAAAATTCTAGAGTCAACCCTGGTCCACCTTTATGGCGATATCCCTAAATGGCGTCTATCTATAGAACTATGGCCACTCCCTCTTTAAATACTCTTTAATACCTTCCATTTTATACACATGTCATACAAACACATTCCAGGGTTACCCTAGGTTCATTTTCCTACATGGTGATTTTCCCTTATTTGGTCTCCATAACTCTCAACTGAGTATGTAATTTTCGGTTACACCCGAACTTAGCCTTCCTTACTTGTTTTTTTTTTTTTACTTTTTTTCGCCTTTGGTTTTTAAATTTTTTTCATGACCTACTAAACAAATTTTCATATGATTGTAAAATTTTCTTGTATACCCTGTCCGACCCAAAAATGTCCGCTAAAAACGTCGGCAATAAGAGTTTTTTGAAAAAAGAAATAGTTGATGTTGTTTTTATTTTTTATTTCGACAAGGTGCATTCACAAGTCCCTGAAGACGATTTCTAATTGAAATCGAAATATCGACAAAATAAATAAATACAACATATATGGTATAATCAATTGCATTTTTATTACTAATATATATGTGTAGCCTAGAGCTCGGAAATTCTTCTTGAAAAAGAAATATTTATATGAAAATTTTTTTAGTAGGTCATAAAAAAGCCTCAAAAATCAAAGTCGAAAAGTCAAAAAACTGAAATTTCGCAGGCTCCAAAATTTTTTTTTCGGTATGCGTAGTGGAACTTTTCTTCCTGAGCCCAAATCCTATCGAAAAATCGATGGCGCGATATCAGTTAACTTTCGTCCATATATATCGACCCAGCCCAATGTACATAAATAATGTGCGAGAATGAGAGAGAGAAGCAGTGTAGTAAGAGGGAGGGGGAGATGAAGTTAGATGGTGAAGATGATGGAGGGTGAGAGAGGTATAAGGGGAGAGAGAGAAAGGACGTGTGACAGGAAGAAGGGGAAACTTGAACAGTTTCCGAATTTCGCTTGAATTCGTTCAATTCATTTTAGGTATTTCTGTCATTAATAATTTCAACTCTGGTATAAGTAGATTTCCCTTTTCAGCCAGAAAACCTTGATATAGAGAGTCTTTGTCTATCTCAACCAGTTCACGTCATCACATTTAGCCTATCAAATTGTATGCTAGGCACTACGAAGTATATAAATATCAAGGAAGTATTTTTGCCTTAACAAAAGGTTTACAAAATAAAATACGACGAACTAGTTACGTGTACCGGTACAAAAATAAATTTGTACGTATTCGTATATGTAAATAAAAATGTATACATATCACAACGTACAAGAACATATGAGCGTGTATGCTAACAATAAAAGCTCATCTAAAATAACAAAACACTACAGCAACAGCTAACAATATTATGGAAGTAAACCCACTGATGATGAGTTTCTTCTACTGTCATACATGGTGTATGCGCAACATAAATAAAAATCGATGATAACGATGCACAGTGATTCGCGTAAGAACTGTAAAACCCAGTTTTTCCATATTTTTCCTGCTTAGCTTATAGACTGGGTTCTTCCAAAAAGTAGCTCCGATTTCAATGTTTGATACATTTCCTTTAGCAAATATCGGAGAACTGTAAAATTTGCCCATGTTAGGTAAGCATCTTTGCTCATGGTATGGGGGAATCCTGAATGTAGGCATTACATCTGACGCGTAGCTATATGGGGGATACATGTAGAACGTTATCTAATGCAGGTGGTGAAATGGTATACTGTGTGAAGTATAAGAGAATTTGTTTTAGGCATAGTATAGGGTATTGTTAGCATGCCGTAGGGAGTACCAGAGATTGTAAGGGTAAGTGTAATCAGTTTACTGGAGGGTAATGTGGGACAGGTACGCGGTGTAGTTGATAGAGCGAAATCATACAGCTACTCAAGGCAGAAACATCACTTACATACAAATTAAAATATTTGAGCATAAAAAAAATTGTATTCATGCAAGTGCGCTAAAAGATGTATACACTGCTACTTTGTTAGAAATCAAGAGACAAATATATAATCGCAAACATGAGCAAATGCGGTCTTACTATTCCTAATACACAAAGTGTTTAAAAAACAAAGTAGGTGATAAGATATTCAGGTTTAAGTTGTTTTTATTTCTTTTTAAAGTTTTGTTGTTTGAAAAATTTTTGTATAATTAAATATAATATAAAAGTGCAAACAAATTATAAAATTGAGTAAAAAAAAATTTTAAATAATAACAACGTAAAATATATTATAATATATATCAATAAAGAGTAATAAAATTAAATTTAATTAAATTTAATTTAATAAAATAAAATAAAATAAAATAAAATAAAATAAAATAACATTAAATTAAATACGAAAAAGCAAAATAAAATAAAGTAAAAAAATTTTAATTCATTATACACATATTGTGTATCTAATTTTTTGAGATCTCCAAATATCACAAACCTTGATTTTTCAGCAGAATTTTTATACTCAGCTGAGCAGAGCTCACAGAGTATATTAGTATTGTACGCTTAACGGTACCCCATAACGGCATAAACTAATCGAGATATATATGGACTTCTATATATCAAAATGATCTGGGCGAAAAAAGAGATTCATTGAGCCATGTCCGTCCGTCTGTCCATAAACACGATAACTTGAGTAAAGTTTGAGGTATCTTAATGAAATTTGGTACGTACGCTCCTGGGCACTCATGTCAGATCACTGTTTAAAATGAATGAAATCGTACTATAATTACGCCCACTTTTCGATATCGAAAATTTCGAAATACCGAAAAAGTGCGATAATTCATTACCAAAGACGGATAAAGCGATTTATGGCGATTTCTCGAAAAGGTGTCCACCTATAGAACTATGTGCCCACTTCCTTTTAAAACACTCTATAATACCTTCCATTTGATACCCATGTCATACAAACACATTCCAGGGTTTCCCTAGATTCTTTTTCCTACATGGTGATTTTATTTATTTTGTATCCAAAGCTTTAAGCTGAGCATGTAATGTTCAGTTACACCCGAACTTAGCCTTCCTTATTTGTTATCCTTATTTTTGGATCTTTTCAGAATTATTTTCAATATTTCAAACCTCTAGCTCACTAAAAGTTACATAAAACTCGATCGCCAAATTTCCAAACTCGAACGAGCTTTCGAGCATTCCAGCTCCACCTAGCGAAATTTGTATGTTCCAAGTTTCAAAAATTTATCACAAGGTTACCAATTTCGTACTGAAATTTATGGACAAATATGAAACTGCACTAATAAGTTGTGTTCCCCGAGAAGCAGAAAGTTTTTCTAAGAATTCCAAACTTCAACTAATGATATTCCAAAAGTCGTCAAAATGTTACATGCGATGTTTGTAGATCTGTGACTTGACATGTGTGCTTGTTTTCGTAAATCGCGCATATACATATGCACATTAAGGTGGTCCTTATTTTTCAAAGCACGCCTGTCCTCAGTCTTACAATCCAGAAATATTGGAATAGACTAAAAGTGTGTCTGCGCAAAATTTAGGATCAAACAAAAAAGATATAAACGTTGGTCTAAAAGCCTGAAAACGTAAAATTTGCGAACTGTTACATTTCTTTGGTTCACCTGTACACATTTATTGTAAGCGTAATTGCCTATCGCTTATTTCAATTAACCTCAACACATTTTGCTTTTATATATCTTAAATTAGAAAAATTGGTCAAATAGTAATAAAGTTATAAAATAGAAGAAGTGCCAAGATTGCAATAATACCCAAAATTTTAACTTTTTATTATGAATTTCTAAAATTTTTTTAAAAGCGCGCATTTTTTGTTGCTCATTCAGTTTTACTTTAACGGCTTGCAAGTTTCAAAACTTTATCGACTTCCGTTTATATTTGAGACTTTTTTTTGTGTGACGGCAGTTGGTCATTTCTTTTATACAATGAATGAAAGAAATCTACTTTTATTTTAATTATATTTTGGTCTCTAGCTCTGCTATTATTTGACCCATTTCTACAAATGTAGTCAAAAAACAAGGAGGTAAAGTTATAAAAATTTAAAAATGAGAGGAAACGTCTTGTGGTATAAAGGAATATGGAGACGTGAATTGGTTAAAATTCGTCCTTTTTCAGGACTTCAAGTTCCTTGCGTAATTTCTAAATCTTTTAAGATTACCATAATACATTTTGTATATTCGTTTTTGCATTATTCGTATATTTCTAGGAGGTCACATCCAATAAACGTACACTTTTTTTCGCAATTTGATAAAAATATATATATTTAGCGTATTTTGCTTTAGTTTAACATACATTTACTTAGTCAAGCCATTAAAGCTTATCAATGCTTGAGCTGCTGTAGACAGATTGAAGGATTATGTCTAAAGCAATTTGCAATTTTGTGACTCACATATTATTTACCGAATATATGCATTTAAAATTTTGTACTACGTGCATATTGACAAATATAAGGGATTATCTTAACGCAATGTCATACCTGCGTTAAATTGTTTTTCATATTTGTGTGTGTACTTATTTGCACAAATACATCCACAAAAGTTAACATATTTGTAACACAATCGAGCATTGAATGATATATTCACATATTATAATGTAATTTCCTCATACTCGAGCTGCTTCAGCCAAAAGGAAGTAAATGCCGTATTGTGAAATGACACGATAAATGAAGACCTGAATAAAATTATAACATGGGAATAGTTAGCTTTTGTGTCACCGCAAGAAAATGTGTTATAGCGGAATTGTTAGCTGCCATATATATAAGTGAAAAATCCCATGCTGTTGTTCGTTTGTGAAAATACTTTGACAGGCTATCTCAAGGTTGCAAATTCTGAAGTATTGAAAGAATAGTAATAATTAAAGTGTTTTTTAGCACGTACATATGTTGTGGTTGACACTGCCTCCATTCGTTCTTTCATGGTCCGATTGAAAAAACGCTCATATGATCATTTGTTGAAAAAATATATATTTTTTTATTGATATTAGAGGAAAATTGTAAAGTTTACAAACGGTTGATGGTTAAAATTTACAATTTTTCTCTAATATCAATAACAAAAACCATTGTGTAAAGCAATATTAGCAAAGCTCGCTAATTAAATACATATTTTTTTTTTATTACTAAAGAAATAGTTTTCTAATAAAGCACATTTAAGATATATTTGCAGAATACACGAAATTACAAAGTAATATAAAATAATAATTCATCCAAAAATTTTAAACAATGGAACAAGTGCCTTCAAACCCTGAAAAAATTGCAAAAATCACCCCTGTATTTTTGATCTAAAGCAATGGGACACAAACGGAGCAGAGCCTCGAATACAAAACTCAAAATTTTTTGTAGTAGTATGTGCATAAAAAGAGAAAAAACAAGTAAGTAAGGCTAAGTTCGGGTATAACCGAACATTACATACTCAGATGAGAGCTATGGTGAAAATCACCTTGAAGGAAAATGAACCTAGGGTAACCCTGGAATGTGTTTGTATGACATGTGTATCAAATGGAAGGTATTAAAGAGTATTTTAAGAGGGAGTGAGCCATAGTTCTATAGGTGAACGCATTTTCGGGTTATCGCCATAAAGGTGTACCAGGGGTGACTCTAGAATTTGTTTGTACGATACGGGTATCAAATTAAAGGTAAAAAAAAAAAAAAATAAATGTAAGGCGCGATAACCTCCGAAGAGATCTAAGGCCGAGCTTCTCTTACAATTTGCGTCGTGCTCCTCTTGATTTTCCCTACAAATTGGCCGGACGGGACCTACATATTTTTATGCCGACTCCGAACGGCATCTGCAAGGCAGATGAGTTTTCACTGAGAGCTTTTCATGGCAGAAATACACCCGGAGCGCTTGCCAAACACTGCCGAGGGGCGACCCCGCTTAGAAAAATTTTCTTATAATTGTAAACCTTATTTCTAAAATTTTGATGTTGATTTGCCCGGGAGTTGAACCCAGGGCATACGGTGTGATAGGCGGAGCACGCTACCATCACACCACGGTGGCCGCAAATTAAGTCAAATTAAAGGTTAATGAGGGTTTAAAAGGGAGAGATGGTAGTTGTACATGTGAAGGCGTTTTCGAGATATCGATCAAAATGAGGATAAGGGTGACCCAGAAAATCATCTGTCGGGTACAGCTAATTTATTTATATATGTAATAACACGAACAGCAATCCTGCCATGATTCCAAGGGCTTTTGATTTCGCCTTGTAGAACTTTTTCATTTTCTTCTACTTAATATGGTAGGTGTCACGGCCATTTTACAAAGTTTTATTCTAAAGTTATATTTTGCGTCAAAAAACCAATCCAATTACCACTTTTCATCCCTTTTTCGTATTTGGTATAGAATTCTGGCATTTTTCCATTTTTTGTAATTTTCGATATCGAAAAAGGAGGCGTGATTATAGTCGGATTTCGGCCATATTTTATACCAATACAAAATGAGTTCAGATAAGCACGTGAACTGAGTTAGTAAAGATATATCGATTTTTGCTCAAGTTATCCTGTTAACGGCCGAGCGGAAGGACAAACGGTCAACTGTGTATAAAAACTGGGCGTGGCTTTAACCGATTTCGCCCTTTTTCACAGAAAATAGTTATCATGCTAGAATCTAAACCCTACCAAATTTCACAAGGATTGGTAAATTTTTGTTCGACTGATGGCATTAATAGTATCCTAGACAAATTAAATGAAAAAGGCCAGAGCCACACCCATTTTGAAATTTTCTTTTATTTTTGTATTTTGTTGCACCATATCATTACTGGGGTTGAATGTTGACATAATTTACTTATATACTGTAAAGATGTTAAAGTGGACGTGGCCGTTCTCCGGCTTTGCTAATTTTTACTAGGCATACATATAGTAATAGGAGTGCCAAATTTCATCATGATATCTTCAACGACTGCCAAATTTCAGCTTGCAAAACTTCTAAATTACTTTCTTTTAAAAGTGGGCGGTGCCACGCCTGTTGTCAAAAATTTTACTAGGTTTCTATTCTGCGTCATAAGTTCAACTAACCTACCAAGTTTCATCGCTTTATCCGTCTTTGGTAATGAATTATCGCACTTTTTCGAATTTTCGAAATTTTCGATATCGAAAAAGTGGGCGTAATTATAGTCCGATATCGTTCATTTGTAATTACGATCTAAGATGAGCGCCCAGGAACCTACATACCAAATTTCATCCAGATACCTCAAAATTTACTCAAGTTATCGTGTTAACGGTCGGACGGACGGACGGACCGACATGGCTCAATCAAATTTTTTTCGATACTGATGATTTTGATATATGGAAGTCTATGTCTATCTCAATTCCTTTATACCTGTAAAACCAACCATTATCCAATCAAAGTTAATATACTCTGTGAGCTCTGCTCATGTGAGTATAAAAAGTTGAGCACAAATTACACGTGCTGACCTGCACGGGTTGGCGATGGCGAGTACTGAAGAAGATATAAGGATGAGCTGTACGAGTTTCACGAATTAAAACGCAGCGGTTGCGCTGGCTAGGCTATGTTATACGAATGAAAGATGACGCTCCGGCTAAGAAATTGTTTCTATCGGAGCCCGCCTATGTATGTAAGCAGAGGAAAAGGGCGGCCCCCACTCCGCTGGAAGGAACAGGTGGAAAACGATATAAACTCAATTGGTATGACTAACTGGCGCTAGTTGGCAGAGAGAAGAAGCGACTGGCGCGCCTTGTTGGACCGTTTAAACGGTTAAGGGCCCCATTAAGTAAGTAAGTAAGTAAAGAATAGAAAACCATCGGCACTATTTTTCTACTCTTTTACCACTTTTGTAATGGAATGTATAGAAAAGAAACCAAACTCGATATAACTACGCATTGTGAAAGGGAAATCAAAAGAAAGAAGAAAATTAAAAGGTTGAAATAGAGGAGGAAATATAGAGGAAGTTGGAGTAAAGTCGGAAAGCTAATAGTGAAAAGGCAAGGCAATAGGTGGAGGGAAAGTGTGAGTAAAAGTACAAATAAAAGTAATGGCTTAGGTAAA
The DNA here is from genome assembly GCF_040869045.1 of Eurosta solidaginis. Classification (NCBI taxonomy): domain Eukaryota; kingdom Metazoa; phylum Arthropoda; class Insecta; order Diptera; family Tephritidae; genus Eurosta; species Eurosta solidaginis. Next base: position 30,136,928 of record NC_090319.1, read on the forward strand.
ATTTGAAATAAAAAGGTTCCCACGAAGAATTCAGAAAACAGAATAAAAACAAGTAAGGAAGGCTAAGTTCGGGTGTAACCGAACATTACATACTCAGCTGAGATCTTTGCAGACAAAATAAGGGAAAATAACCATGTAGGAAAATGAATCTAGGGTAACCCTGGAATGTGTGTGTATGACATGGGTATCAAATGGAAGGTATTAAAGAGTATTTTAAGAGAGAGTAGGCCATAGTTCTATGGATGGACGCCATTTAGGAATATCGCCATAAAGGTGGACCAGGGCTGACTCTAGAATTTGTTTGTACGATATGGGTATCAAATGAAAGGTGGTAATGAGTATTTTAAAAGGGAATGGGCTTTAGTTCTATAGGTGAACGCCTTTTCGAGAAATCGCCATAAAGGTGGACCAGGGGTGACTCTAGAATATGTTTGTACGATATGGGTATCAAAGGAAAGCTGTTAATGAGTATTTTGAAAAGGAGTGATCCTTAGTCCATAGGTGGCCGCCGTTTCGAGATATCGCCATAAAGGTGGACCAGGGGTGTCTCTAGAATGTGTTTGTACGATATGGGAATCAAATGAAAGGTGTTACTGAGCATTTTAAGAGGGAGTGGGCATTAGGTCTATAGGTGGACGCCTTTTCGATATATCGCCATAAAGGTGGACCAAGGGTGACTCTAGAATGTTTGTACGATATGGGTATCAAACGAAAGGTGTTACTGAGCATTTTAAGAGGGAGTGGGCATTAGGTCTATAAGTGGACGCCTTTTCGAGATATCGTCATTAGGGTGGGCCAGGGGTGACTCTAGAATGTGTTTGTACGATATGGGTATCAAACGAAAGGTGTTACTGAGCATTTTAAGAGGGAGTGGGCATTAGGTCTATAGGTGGACGTCTTTTCGAGATATCGCCATTAGTGTGGGCCAGGGGTGACTCTATAATGTTTGTGCGATATGGGTATCAAACGAAAGGTGTTACTGAGCATTTTAAGAGGGAGTGGGCATTAGGTCTATAGGTGGACGCCTTTTCGAGATATCGCCATTAGGGTGGGCCAGGGGTGACTCTAGAATGTGTTTGTACGATATGGGTATCAAATGAAAGGTGGTAATGAGTATTTTAAAAGGGAGTAATCCTTAGTTCTATATGTGGACGCCTTTTCGAGATATCGCCATAAAGGTGGACCAAGGGTGACTCTAGAATGTTTGTACGATATGGGTATCAAACGAAAGGTGTTACTGAGCATTTTAAGAGGGAGTGGGCATTAGGTCTATAGGTGGACGCCTTTTCGAGATATCGCCATAAAGGTGGACCAAGGGTGACTCTAGAATGTTTGTACGATATGGGTATCAAACGAAAGGTGTGACTGAGCATTTTAAGAGGGAGTGGGCATTAGGTCTATAGGTGGACGCCTTTTCCAGATATCGCCATTAGGGTGGGCCAGGGGGACTCTAGAATGTTTGTACGATATGGGTATCAAACGAAATGTGTTACTGAGCATTTTAAGAGGGAGTGGGCATTAGGTCTATAGGTGGCCTTTTCGAGACATCGCCAATAGGGTGGGCCAGGGGTGACTCTAGAATGTTTGTACGATATGGGTATCAAACGAAAGGTGTTACTGAGCATTTTAAGAGGGAGTGGACATTAGGTCTATAGGTGGACGCCTTTTCGAGATATCGCCATTAGGGTGGGCCAGAGGTGACTCTAGAATGTTTGTACGATATGGGTATCAAACGAAAGGTGTTACTGAGCATTTTAAGAGGGAGTGGGCATTAGGTCTATAGGTGGACGCCTTTTCGAGATATCGCCATTAGGGTGGGCCAGGGGTGACTCTAGAATGTGTTTGTACGATATGGATATCAAATTAAAGGTATTAATAAGGGTTTTAAAAGCGAGTGGCCCTTAGATGTATATGTGAAGGTGTTCTCGCGATATCGACCAAAATGTGGACCAGGTGATCCAGAAAATCATCTGTCGGGTACTGCTAATTTATTTATATATGCAATACCACTAACAGTATTCCTGCCAAGATTCCAAGGGCTGTTGATTTTGCCTTGTAGAACTTTTTCATTTTCTTCTACTTAATATGGTAGGTGTCACACCCATTTTACAAACTTTTTTCCAAAGTTATATTTTGCGTCAATAAACCAATCCAGTTACCATGTTTCATCCCTTTTTTCGTATTTGGTATAGAATTATGGCATTTTTTTCATTTTTCGTAATTTTCGATATCGATAAAGTGGGCGTGGTTATGGTCGGATTTCGGCTATTTTTTATACCGAGATAAAGTGAGTTCAGATAAGTAGGTGGGCTAAGTTTAGTAAAGATATATCGGTTTTTGCTCAAGTTATTGTGTTAACAGCCGAGCGGAAGGACAGACGGTGGACTGTGTATAAAAACTGGGCGTGGCTTCCACCGATTTCGGCCATTTTCACAGAGAACAGTTACCGTCATAGAGTCCATGTACCTACCAAATTTGAGAAGGATTGGTAAATTTTTGTTCGACTTATGGCATTAAAAGTATTCTAGACAAACTAAATGAAAATGGGCGGAGCCACGCCCATTTTGAAATTTTCTTTTATTTTTGTATTTTGTTGCATCATATCATTACAGGAGTTGAATTTTGACTTAATTTACTTATATACAGTAAAGATATTAAATTTTTTGTTAAAATTTGAATTAAAAAAATTTTTTTTTTAAAAAGTGGGCGTGCTCTTCATCCAATTTTGCTAATTTTTATTTAGCACATATATAGTAATAGTAGCAGCGTTCCTGCCAAATTTCATCATGATATCTTCAACGACTGCCAAATTACAGCTTGCTAAACTTTTAAATTACCTTCTTGTAAAAGTGGGCGGTGCCACGCCCATTGTCCAAAATCTTACTAATTTTCTATTCTGCGTCATAACGTCAACCCATCTGCCAAATTTCATCGCTTTAATTGCCTTTGGCAATGAATTATCGCATTTTTTCGGTTTTTCGAAATTTTCGATATCGAAAAAGTGGGCGTGGTTATAGTCCGATATCGTTCATTTTAAATAGCGATCTGAGATGAGTGCCCAGGAATCTACATACCAAATTTCATCAAGATAGCTCAAAATTTACTCAAGTTATCGTGTTAACGGACGGACGGACGGACGGACGGACGGACGGACGGACGGACGGACGGACATGGCTCAATCAAATTTTTTTTCGATCCTGATTATTTTGATATATGGAAGTCTATATCTATCTCGATTCCTTTATATATGTACAACCAACCGTTATCCAATCAAACTTAATATACTCTGTGAGCTCTGCTCAACTGAGTATAATAATAGATTTAAACTTATTTGAATGGAAGAAAAGTAAAGATAAGAGAAACAGGGGAAAAATAACACAGAAGAATGAATAGGATAAGGAAATTGAGCGGATCGATTAAAGTAAGCTGAAAGAAGCTATCTCAAATTTTCGTATTACTAGCTTGTCGGATACTCATCTTCATCTTCAAAATATTGTTAAATAGACTGGGTCGATTCATTAACCGATATCGCGCTATCGATTTTTCGATAGTATTTTGGCTCAGGAAAAAAAGTTCCACTACCCATACCCAAAAAAATTATTTTTGGGCCTGCGAAATTTCATTTTTTTTACTTTTTTCGATTTTGAAATTTCAGGGTTTTTCATGACCTAATAAAAAAATTTTCATTTGATTGCAAACTGTTTATGTATTCCCTGTCCGACCCAAAACTGTCCGCTAAAAACGTTGTCGATAACAGTTTTTAAAAAAAAAAAATTTTTTTAGTAGGTCATGAAAAAAAAACCTTAAAAATGAAAGTCGAAAAAAGTCAAAAAATGAAATTTCGCAGGCTCGAAAAATATTTGGGAATGCGTAGTGGAACTTTTTTTCCTGAGCCCAAATCCTATCGAAAAATCGATGGCGCGATATCGGTTAACTTTCGTCCATTCAAATCGACCCACCCAACCGTTCCATAATTTAATTGTTGTCTACGGTCTGTCTCTATATTCCTTAGTTGTGGACAATGTGGTACGCTGAACATACAGGTATTCAGTTATATTCACTAAAACTTTGTCATTTCCTCTCTGGAGCTCCGATGGAGTTAAATAATGCCCTTCAAATGATGGAAGTAACTCTCGTGGAACCTATTTGACAAACAGAAGGGAAATAATACACGTCAATGAAAGGAAATACAAACCTCGGGCGTAATCTTCTTGCACGTAATTTCATATTTCAGAAATGCATGAATGTAGACGAAAAATCAAGAAGCAATATTTTAATTTTTGAGGGTGAGTATTGTCGAATGCACAATTTTGTCATATTGACGTCACCTTTTTTTTTTATTGCATCATGGTATAGGTTAGATGTACTTCGAGATATATCGAAATAAAAGAACTGTTCAGATGTGGATGTCACAACCCTTGTAAGCAAGATTTTTTCCAGTTCGTTTCATACGAATCGAATAAAAAATACCATTACGTAAGCTTATCGATATAATATCGTAAGCGTAAAATCATATTCGTATAAATTTTATGTCGCAAGCGTAAAATTATAAGCTTAATAAAAGTAAGGGTGCTATTTTACTGTCATGGCAACGGCGAAAAATGTAATATCGTAAGCGTGCTAGTACGAGAGTACCAGCGTAAGCTTAGTTTCTTTAGCGTAACAGCGTTCAGGGTTAAAGCAGTAGCGATAGCGTAATAACGTACGTTTTATAGACAAATAAAATAATTTAAAAAAATTTTAAGTTAAACGGTTTTATTGAAAACAATACTTACATGAAGTAATAATAATACTAAAAGCTAGAAAATAATTAGGTAGTTCCTAGGTACTAGTCATCACACTCCTGATCAATCTAGGGCGTTGATCAGACAATTAAATAAAAGCGTTAAGCGCCTAAAATTTCTAAAAATGTGAAGCGTAGCATAACCTTTTTAAGGTTCAGTTGGTCTCTCCTGATAATTTGTTCCAATCTAAGGCCTTGATACATAATCCTTCCAAAGACTTTGCTTGACTCTGCGCCACGTATGCTTGTCCCTCCCCGAACTCCAAAATATTTTGATGACACTTCTGCCGGACTGTATATAATATTTTTTCCAAATATGAGCCAAATCGGACATCATAAGTCGCTTTCTATTCCTGTATGTATTACGTGTTCCAAATATGAACCCAATCGGACCACAAATACGATTTTTTGAAATATTGCGATCCATGCGCCACCTGTCGGAGTTTTTTCTTATTATTGCATTATGCATACACAATGAATTTGGACTCATTATAAATTTAAACCAATTAAACCTAGACCATTGATAATTGGTTCAGGTGAAAAGTTTTGTCAACTTAGAATTATGTGATTGAGAAACAGTTGGCCATGCCCATCGCTTGGAAATTTTTTGCGGAAGCTCTACCTCTTAGCACCTGTGAGCTTTTTTAAACTGAGCACTTGTATTTGATTTATCATTAAGATTGAGTTGGAAGCAATTTTGGAGCATAATGTACGATGTTCTTAGCCAACAGTGAACGTTCTATTAGCTTATAAAACACGTTTCAAATTGAAAGTTTCGAGCTTTAGTGAAAGCTGCACTTACGAGTGTTTTTAATTGTATGGATCCACGAACAGATGCTCTGCCTACCCCACCGAGTATCATGGGTTCAACTCACTGACAAAGTAATATCCAAAATTTAGAAAAAAAGTGTCTTTGCTTACAAATAAGATTTTCTATTTGGGGTCGCCCCTCGGAAGTGATTTGGCAAACTCACAAAATTTAAAAACCTTGTGGATTCTGTTCGGAGTCGGCATAAGATATTAAGACGAAAACGATGGAAATTGGAAGAAAAGCTCGTCTTGATGTCTGAACCACGTTTCAAATATCAAGTCCTTAGTTCATATTTAACTTTTTAAGAAAACGATGCTAATAGCCGTGTCTTTTAACACGCGTATAGCCGTTTGCGCTTAAACTTGATATGGACTGCTAATCGACAAACTTTAAATACACCTCTGAAACTGCTGCGCATAAATTTTGTACTACTAAATTTCAATACGCATATACTCAGATGTAACTGAAATATGTGTCTTTGTTTCACCCTGTACCCTAATTCCATGTATTCTATGTGTGTCCACAATTCACCGCAACTCATTCAGCTATATGTTATACCCTATGGCCATCAGAGCGTTGTGTCTCCGCTTTTCGGTACACCCTGTTGCTGTAGCTAGTTGTTTAACCACAGCCGCTAGATGGATCTCCAAGCATTATCTAAGCGAGGATAGGCGTTTTTTTCACGCGCAAACGAAACGTATACGCGTGTAAAAAAAAAAACACGGCTAATATTAAAAATCTCGTATAAATATTCTAGTTCTCAGATCATACGATTTTTCTTTTTAATTTCGTGAACCCTGTGAAACCTAGCAAAAGATTTTTATTGAGTTTATATCTTTTATTGCGTTCTTATATAAACTCACGATATGTAAACTATCAAGTGAAGATTTTATTCCTGCCGTTATTGTTGTTGTAACCGCGCCGTGAAACTTTATTGAAGTGCGACGGCTGCGGGCACTTCTTTGTCGAATATGAATTCCGTAGCCATCTATACTACCTCCTTCTAGTAAGGGAACAATTGCTCCGGAAAGGTTTTTTGAGTCTAGGTGTAAAATATAACATTGGAAAAGTGATTGATAGTGCTATATCCGTTCGCCCATAATTCCTCACCAATGACTGATTGAATGATGTTAAAGAAGCAGCCGCCATCGTGAAGATGTAGCATGCTCGCCTTCCACACCGAAGGCCCTGGATTCAAACCTCTGGAAAAGACTGCTTCAAAAAATTTAGAAAAAGTGTTTTAAGCAAATTAGTCGCTTGACAGTGTTTTTGGGAAACGTTCCGAATGTTATCTTAAAAAGGTGATAACTCGCGAGTTGCAGCGCCCAATCGAAGAAGCGAAGCGCAACCACAATGGCTTTCTCCAAAATTAAATTTTATTTTAAAATGTATTGCACATTGCCAATTCTTACAATGTACATATTATGTACTAATATTTGTGTACTACCAAAATTTCACTATATCTCCTCCCCCTTCTATCATAAACCAAGGACTTATCTGCTTAAAGCAATATCCATTTCAAAGCCGTTTTTAATCTTACCAACATTTATCAGCACATAAATCAATCAAATTTCAATCCATGCAACAAAAACTAAAACGTTATTCAGCTTATTTGATTGAACTTATGGCGTCGACAAATGGAAGCACTACAAGCATGGACAAATTTTCATTTTCTCAAATTTCAAGCACAGACCGTTGGCTCTACAAAACATTGAATAGAGCTGAAGAGGCTTATAAATAAACAAGAGGACTAAGTTGAATTGACAGGCAAATGTGGATACAAATTGAAAGCGATTTCGTAACGATAAAGCAAGATAGAAGATGGGACAATGTTTGGCTATCGAATTTCTTAACAAAGCTGTCTAAGGAAAAATAGAATTTGCTGGTTAAAAGGAAAAATCGATTTGGTATGTATAGACATATGTAAAAAGATGTGTGGGACTTGACAATAGAGCAGATCGGTTCGGAGAGTAAAGAAAACGGTTTTAATACACAAACTGTAAGTCACCTTAAAAATCGATGTAGAGATCGGTATTTGACACAATGTCCACAGAAAAGTTGTTTCACATGTGCCGCCAAGCATTTTAAACTTATGCGGTTTAATAGCGCAACAAACGATCCGCCCTTATGTGCATACATTTGTGTGTATGGCTTTTGTTTTTGTTAACTTTTTTTTAGAATTCGTTTTTTTATACTCAGCTGAGCAGAGCTCACAGAGTATACTAACTTTGTTCTCATAACGTTAATCCGTAACGGCATAAACTAATCGAGATAGATATAGACTTCTATATATCAAAATGATCTGGGCGAAAAAAGAAATTCATTTAGCCATGTCCGTCCGTCCGTCCGTCCGTAAACACGATCACTTGAGTAAATTTTGAGGTATCTTGATGAAATTTGGTACGTAGGTTCCTGGGCTATTTAAAATGAACGAAATCGGACAACATCCAAGCCCACTTTTTCGATATCGAAAATTTCGAAAAACCAAAAAAGTGCGATAATTCATTACCAAAGACGGATAAAGCGATAAAACTTGGTAGGTGCGTTGAACTTATGACGCAAACTGGAAAATTAGTAAAACTTTGGACAACGGGTGTGGCACCGCCCACTTTTAAAAGAAGGTAATTTAAAAGTTTTGCAAGCTGGAATTTGGCAGTCGTTGAAGATATCGTGATGAAAATTGGCAGGCACGTTACTGCTGTTACTGTATGTGTGATAAATAAAAATTAGCAAAATCGGATGACGAACACGCCCACTTTTAAAAAAAATTTTGTTTTTAAGTCAAATTTTAACAAAAAATTTAATATCTTAATAGTATATAAGTAAATTATGCCAACATTCAACTCCAGTAATTATATGGTGCTACAAAATACAAAAATGAAAGAAAATTTAAAAATGGGCGTGGCTCCGCCCTTTTTCATTTAATTCGTCTAGAATACTTTTAAGGCCATAAGTCGAACAAAAATTTACCAATTCTTGTGAAATTTGGTAGGTGCATAGATTCTATGACGATAACAGTTTTCTGTGAAAATGGGTGAAATCGGTTGAAACCAGTTTTTATACACAGTCGACCGGCTGTCCTTCCGCTCGGCCGTTAACACGATAACGTGAGCATATCGATATATCTTTACTAAACTTAGTTAGTTCACGTACTTATCTGAAGTCACTTTATCTTGGTATAAAATATGACCGAAATCCGATATCAAAAATTAAGAAAAATTAAAAAAAAGCCATAATTCTGCACCAAATATGAAAAAAGAGATGCATCATGGTAATTGGATTGGTTTTTGACGCAAAATATAACTTTAGAAAAAACTTTGTAAAATGGGTGTGACACCTTCCATATTAAGTAGAAGAAAATGAAAAAGTTCTGCAGGACGAAATCAAAAACCCTTGAAATCTTGGAAGGAATACTGTTCGTGGTATGACATATATAAATAAATTAGCGGTACCCGACAGATGATGTTCTGGGTCACCCTGATGCACATTTTGGTCGATATCTCGAAAACGCCTTCACATATACAACTAGGGGCCACTCCCTTTTAAAACCCTCATTAATACCTTTAATTTGATACCCATATCGTACAAACACATTCTAGAGTCACCACTGGTCCACCTTTATGGCAATATCCCGAAATGGCGTCCACCTATAGAACTATGGCCCACTACCTTTTAAAATACTCTTTAGAACCTTCCAATTGAAACCCATGTCATACAAACACATTCCAGGGTTACCCTAGGTTTATTTTCCTACATTGTGATTTTCCCTTATTTTGTCTCCAAAGCTCTCAGCTGAGTATGTAATGTACGGTTACACCCGAAATTAGCCTTCCTTACTTGTTTTTCTTTTGTATTTTGACTTGATCGTTAAAGTCAAAAGAAAGCGATTGCGCTAAGCAACTTTTTTGAACATAATCGGTTGCTTAACTATCAGATAAAATGCTTATTATGTGATTTTTATACGCAAATGTCTGTTATATTTATATGTTTGTATGCACATATACTACGCCGTTAGCTTGGAAATCAGTTTGAGTATGCGAAATGGGTTGGTAATACATGACATGCCCCACAATAAAAATAAATACAAAGTTACAAATAAAGATTTTTTAAGGGGTTGCGTGAAAAGTTGACAGAATAAAAGCCACACTGTTTTAACAAAAGCGCGTATTTGCCAAAGGCTTGTAATGAACCTGATATTTTGTTCTTAGTAAATCGGTATACAAATAAATAAAACAGAGATTAGAGGGTCTTCTAGTATTGAACAAAGTAAAAAGTTGTTTTATTGAAGCCTTTCCATTTTATAACGGTAATGAATGTGTCAGATATTTGTCAATCTTGATAACTTTACTTTAGTACATACAAAAATGCTTTGGCATATATAAATTTTATTGAAATACTTTTCATGAGTTGCGTTTGATAGGCTTCCGTAAAAGGGGTTTGGTAATCTAACCGAATTTGAAAGGCTTATATAAAAACAAACCTCGATTCGATAATTAGCAGCAATTTCAAATCAATATCCAAAAGTGAAAGTGATTCCATATATAAGGTTATGACGGGGAGCGAGAGAGGTAGAGAGAAATGATAAAGTGAGGACAATGGATAGGGATAGAAAAAAGCGAAGCATGGTGAAAGTGTGATGCATATAATCGCAAACGGGGTAGGAAAGGTGAAGGAAGAAACTGAAAAATAAGCAGAAATATAATTCAAGAGGTTATGTATTTAGATGCAATTTAGCGGGTTAGGGGGTCTGAATATACCCGGTAAGTACGCCTGTCGTAAGAGGCGACTAAAATACTAGATCCAAGGGATTGTGTAGCACAACCCTTTCAGGTTGCCAACGCAATATAGTGCTTCTCCAAATCCAATTGTTAACCTCACCCATCCGTGGGGAATCCTGTTTCATTAACAGCCGAGGCTCTGGCGACCCCGAACTCCTCATGGATCTATGTGAAGGGAGGGCGGGATTACACAGAAGGTCGCATATGGTCATAAAAAATCATTCCCGAGATGGTCGGGTTTGTTACCGGAACGTATCGGGTCTGCATCCGGCAAAGGGCCGTCAACATTGGTAACACTCTCAAAGGCCTTCGGAGAGTGTCCTTATAGCTACAACAATAACAACAACAACAACGAGGTTAATTATCTAAAGGTTATGTATTCAATGTATTTTCTGTGCACTTTATAAATTCCTACAACGACCACGACTACGACTTTTTATATGATAACGACCCTATGACCACGAGAGTAGATACAACTACAACTGCGATCAAGACTATGACTCTGACTATTATTATGTCTGTGACTATGACTATGATTATGATTACGACTATGACTATGACAATGAGTATGGCAGTGACTATGACTATGACTATGACTGATAATGACTATGACTATGACGATGGCTATACGTATGACAAGGAATTTGGATATAACTATGTCTATGACTATGAATAAGACCATAACTTTAACTACGTTATTATTGTCATAGCTTTTAATGCATATGATTATGACTATTACAACGACTACGACTTTAACTATAACTATGGATAAGACTTTGCTATGACCTTAAGGGAATATGAGTGGTGAATATAGCAACAGCAGAGAAAGCCGGCACACAGAAGTTTTCCTGTCAGGCATAAATTTGTTTAGGGTAGAATGCTCAAAAGCCTTCCGTTCACACGCTTAAGCTGCAAGTATGCACGGACGTGTGTTGTACGTACGGACGTTTGTCGTACGAAGCACGTTTGACCGAACCCTCAATCCCGCAGGAATCAATGTATACGTCTGTGTACATGTATATAACATATTTGTGTGTGTATAGTTTACAGCAAAACACTGTTGCCATTGACCAGTTTGCATGCATGCTTATGCAAATATCAACTTTTGGAATTACAATTTTTGATGGTGTAAATGGCAGAATCAAATAAGGAATAAGAATTTCTAGTTAATTTATTTGTTACCTCCAATTTTATATAATAATTTTAGGATATTTCAACAAAATTTGAAACAATCATTAGGCCTTTTTGTATAATAACTGCAAACGGTCCAAACATAGCACACAAAATATGTAATAGGCAACTCTGTCTTGTGAGAGAGCGATCAGCTGACACGTTCTTACGGAAAAAATCAAAATTGATTTGATTTCTATGTTCCGGGCTACGTACGTACATGCGCTCAACGTCGGTGAGTTTTCGTTTATATTGCAAACTTATAAGTTAGGTCGTGTCAGCTGACACGTTTTTTCTACGTACGTTCGTGTGTAACTGACGCTTTATTTACTGCGTCACAAAGGCGTAGTGTCGGTTAAAAATTAAAAATTGTCTTTAGTGTCAAGAAGGTGTTCCACAAAAAGCTCCCACCTAATCCAAGCATCGCCAATCGCAGACTGCTTAAAACCAATTCACCGTGAAAGAAAGATTTATTGTCACCATACGGACCAGAACGTCATAGAATAGAATCAGCTTGATCAACATGTGGAACATCAACCCCTTAATGGAGTGTTGTCAAAGCTTTTGAATCATTTTCGACCGCGTAAAAAACAACCTCGGTTTTGCTACAGTGGACGCATAAGCCTTGAAATCCAGCGAACAATCACTCTTCCCAATAAATGCTACTTTAGTTTAGACTGGCAATTGAAAATAAAGTCCTTACTTTGCAACTGAAAATCATTTTATATAAGTCACTTATTGCATACAGCCTGACACACGGTACAGAGGCATGAACACTGCCATTTTATAATGACGGAGCTTTGCGTGGAGAAAAAAGATTATCTGCGTGTTGGCGTCCGAAAAAGTAAAGAAGAAGGATTAAGAAAAGAGCCACACACATTGTACGCAGATATCAATTTAGTGAAGTGAACTAAAACACAGCGTTTTTGCTGGCTAAACCATATAATTCTAATAAAAGATGATGTCGCGTCCCAAAATGTATCCTTATTGGAAAGTGCCTATGAAGAAGATGACGATCTGCAGTCCGCTGAAATCACCAGATGTGAAACGATTTAAGTTTCTTGATGAAATTTGGTATGTAGGTTCCTGGGCGCTCATCTCAGATTGCTATTTAAAATGAACGAAATCGGACTACAACCACGCCCACTTCTTCGATATCGAAAATTTCGAAATACCGAAAAAGTGCGATAGTTCATAACCAAAGACGGACATAGCGATGAAACTTGTTAGGTGCGTTGACCTTATGATGCAATATAGAAAATTAGTAAAATTTTGGATAATGGGAGTGGCACCGCCCACTTTTAAAAGAAGGTAATTTAAAATGTTGCAAGCTGTAATTTGGCAGTCGTTGAAGATATCATGATGGAATTTGGCAAGCACGTTCCTCCTATTACTATATGTGTGCTAAATAAAATTGGCAAAATCGGATGACGAACACGCCAACTTTTAAAAAAAAAATTTTAAGTCAAATTTTAACAAAAAATTTAATATCTTTACAGTATACAAGTATGCCAACATTCGACTTCAGTAATGATATGGTGCAACAAAATACAAAAATAAAAGAAATTTTCAAAAGGGGCGTGGCTCCGCCCTAATTCATCTAGAATACTTTTAAGTCCATAAGTCGAACAAAAATTTACCAATCCTTGTGAAATTTGGTAGGTGCATAGATTCTATGACGATAACTGTTTTCTGTGAAAATGGGCGAAATCGGTTGAAGCCACGCCCAGTTTTTATACACAGTCGGCCGTCTGTCCTTCCGCTCGGCCGTTAACACGATAACTTGAGCAAAAATCGACATATCTTGGTATAAAAAATGGCCGAAATCCGATTCCGATTTTCCCTACAAATTGGCCGGACGGGACCTACATGTTTTATGCCGACTCCGAACGGCATCTGCAAGTCAGATGAGTTTTCACTGAGAGCTTTTCATGGCAGAAATACACCCGGAGCGCTTGCCAAACACTGCCGAGGGGCGACCCCGCTTGGAAAAATTGTCTTCTAATTGAAAAACCTTATTTCTAAAATTTTGATGTTGCTTTGCCCAGGGTGCGAACCCAGGGCATAAGGTGTGGTAGGCGGAGCACGCTACCATCACACCACGGTGGCCGCGGTGGAGTGGTTTATTGACGCTAAATATAACTTTAGTAAACACTTTGTAAAATGGGTGTGAGACCATATGGTAGGTGTCGTAGTAGAAGTAGAAGTAGAAGAAAATGAAAAAGTTCTGGAGGGCAGAATGAAAAGCCCTTGGAATCTTGGCAGAGCGCGATAACCTCCGAAGAGATCTAAGGCCGAGCTTCTCTTCCAATTTGCGTCGTGCTCCTATTTATTTTCCCTACAAATTGGCCGGACGGGACCTACATGTTTTATGCCGACTCCGAACGGCATCTGCAAGTCAGATGAGTTTTCACTGAGAGCTTTTCATGGCAGAAATACACCCGGAGCGCTTGCCAAACACTGCCGAGTGGCGACCCCGCTTTGAAAAATTTTCTTCTAATTGAAAAACCTTATGTCTATAATTTTGATGTTGCTTCTCCCGGGGTGCGAACCCAGGGCATACGGTGTGATAGGCGGAGCATGCCACCATCACACCACGGTGGCCGCCATATTTCTCCTTATTTGGTAAAAACTTCGATATAATCGGTACAGAAGTGTTGAAATAAATGTATTTTTAACATTGCGACATCAATTTATATATATTTTGCTCGATCTTTTGACTATATCTTTTTGAGGCATTATGTAAGACGAGTAACGGCGATGCACTATAGCTCCAATTTACCCCTCAATGTTCCTAACAAAAAGATATTTGCGTGATACCATGTTTCAAAAAAAATTTTTTTGCTCCAAAAAAACCAAAGTTTGGCGGATTTCGCCATATATATATATTTTTTTTCAAACAAATGCCAAAACGTTCTCATTCACCAATCAAATTGCGTTCTTAATATGACGCGCTTTTTATTCATTCATAACTGCAGCGATAGTAATTTGTATGCAGCAGCAGCAGGTGTAGCAGTCAAAAGCAAGTGCAAGGTATATACACCCTACTGCCAGCTTTACTAACTCATTCAAATTGTCGCGGAAGTTTTTTAATTTGATGCAGCTAAGAAAAAAAAAATACCTCTTTTGCAGAAAAGTTTTGCCACTGCAGCAATTTTTGCCTTTTTTGCATTCAACTAAATTATTTAAAATCGTTTTATCACTCCATTTTTAAATGAATGCTGAGCAGCCATAGTCTTTCCTTTGCTGATTAGTGAACACAAAAAATGTCTATGCTCACGGCGGGCAAAGTTGGCAGCGTAAATATTTTTCGCTTCGCATAAACTTCCTGCTGCTTTTCCAACATCTATGCCGTTTGTTATGCTATGACATACACACATTTGGACAAGTACTTAATTCCTATACATACTCTCTAACTTTATCACATTTATATGGATTTCAAAGTAAAAAGGATTAAAAGAACGCAAAAAAAACTTTACATTTTTCAAACGGCTGCTTTTACTTTGTTTGCGCTTTAGAGTTTTCTGCCTTACATTGTTCGCGCATTTCATTTGATTTGTGTATAAGCGGGTTTGAAGTGGAAAAGAAACCAATGTTGTGCGCCACTTTTTATGCAACGATTATGAGCTGAAAGTAGTGCAGAGTGCAAGTTCGAGAACGGGAAAAATAATGTTTGAAGGACGCGACTAAGTCGATTAATATGAGTTCTGTGCGTTTAAATTTTGTGCTCTAGACAAAGTACTAAATAAAAGTGGGGTATGGGTAAAATAATTAAACACTCTAAGTACATCTTTAAATGGTAGTAAGTTGACTTTAAGTATGAAATGTCAAAGTCTGGACAGTGGACACAAGTTTTTCCCCCCAAAAAGCGACAAGTATTGTGGACTACGTCACCATCTTTAAATGGCGCTTAACCATTCAAGCGACTTTGTTCATAGCAACCCACGCCAGCTTTCCGTGCGTTAACTTACGCCAACTGGCAGCACAAAGTGAGCTCAACTTTTCCTCTGCCTACCTCTTCCAACTCGATGGAAGGATCCACCTTCCTCTGCTTCTAAACTACGGTATCGATTGAAATGCTATTTTGGCCGTAAAGCATTCGTTCGGTCTCATAACATAACCTATTTATTCGCTATCTTTTTTTCGTATTTGCGTTATGTTCATGCAACTCATTATTATATGTACCTCCTTCAATGCTCACAAATAAATCCATCGAAGAACTTTTCCCTCGCACACTCAAATAATCATCTCGCTCTCAGACCATACATGTTTATCGAAAAAAGACTTTAATTTTAAATTTACTACTCAGTTCAAAGAGGCACTTGTTGGCAAGACTTATCCTCCATTCGATTTCCAGACTGACATTATTTTTGCTGTTAAGGTTAGACGATGACCTTCACAGTACCGAAATTTTAGCTATCAACAGTGACGCGACTAGAGTGGCGCGAATGCGCCAATTATTTTTTTAATGAGAGAAAATTCTTCATCTTGTACTAATTTTCGGCAATACCTGCATATTTTGCCTCTTTATCTAGCTTAGATAAGGTAGAACTCATGTCACGTTTGTAAGCCAATAATAATGTGGCAAATATTAACATCACTATGTGGTTAGTAAATAATCACAACAACAAAAACATCAAACAGCTAAACTTACATAGAAGGCAACGAATAATATCTCACATACACATACGTAGTCATCACTTAAGAGCAGAAGTTGATACTCGCACATACACACGCATATGGATAGTAGAAAAGCATAAACTACAAATACAAATATACATGTATATAACTGGTAACCAAGCATGAGGTGCAGCTGTTCATAAGTTCAGGTTCGTGAAACGACCAGACCTTAGAAGAATTGGCGAGTGAGATAACTGAGAGTATAAAAGCAGCTCAAGCTGAAGAAACTGTAGTCAGTTTGATTTAAGCATGCTTTTGTTAAGTACGTGGTATTGAGTTATAATTACACTACTCCCAAAGTAGTCTAAACAAAGATCCTTTTGCAATACTTAATATTGGAGTTATTTATTCGACAGCTCAGCGATTCGAACATTGGCAGAAAGCGCGTAACTATCAGAAATCCCCAGGATGTATTACAATATCAATATCATAAATCCGTAGTTTTACGCTGTTGTAATAGATTCGGTTTAGGTCTGCATTAAATTAAAAAAAAGGAGTCAATCGCTTTGTCTAAAGCCTCGTTTGCTTTCGAATAATTCGAGTAGGTCTTTCCAAAATTAACGGAGTTGGTGGTGTTGGTCAACGTCAATTGGTAGAGAATTTTTAGCTTTATGGGAAACTTAAGCACAGACAAAGCAGCATACAAGAAACGATTTTTTGTGCTTAAAAAAAATGATTGCAAAAAAATTGCGAGTGGCGATTCTTTTATCATAAGATTTCTCAAGTAAGTAGCGCATCGTTAAGATCTCATATATGGAAGCTTTGCCAGATTTGATGCCATAATAATAAAGTGCAGTCATTTCGTTGGTTTTGTACCTCAATCTTTCACAAAGTAGGCTACATAAATTTCGCGATATTCATAAATTGCAATTTGTAGAGGACTTTGATTGTTTTTTTAGAACAATGCATGGAAGGCTATAATAGCATGCCATATAAGGCTTACAGCGAACCCAACTACCACCGAACTAGCTCCGAGCTTTCTCATTAAGAGGCGTTAGTAGTTACGATTGTGTTCCCTCGTAATTGCATTGCTGCTCCTTTTCGAACCTTAAAACGCCTTCTTAACTGGTTTAGTGGATGGCGGTTTAAAAATCATCGCTACTTTTGATGAAATAAATTTATTACATATAGCTTGAACTTAGGCGCTGCTGGTACAAGATAAGAATGGCCGTCCTCGTGCATTAGGCAAGTTGATTCCTACAGAGAGGGAGTTTGTTCAGGTTGGCCTGCCTAATGTTCTGATATTTTTTTAATAGCACATATTATTATCGACAGAAAGCTTTCGCGCTTTACACAGTTCCTAAATCGACTTAGACTGTTTTCGCTTTCGACCACAGTTATACGGCGTAAGGCAAACATTTTTTTCAGATTTGTCGTATTATTGTTTTGTGGTCAAAACACGTCTTTTGATACCTCTGCCAGCATTTTTAATCTGACTAAGCTTAAATTGGTCAAAATAGGCAAAGCTAACATCACGTTTTCGGTTTGGTGAGAACGTAGCATAAGTGGGCCTTCATTATTTCTAGCTCATGTTCCGAGCTAATATGACAACAATGGCGTATATAGTTGTGTGAGTATTTATTTGACATAATAGTGTTCGCGGTGGTGTTGTGGCAACGCGCTCCGCGAGGGTCATGGGTTCAACTCCCGGGCAAAGTAACATCAAAAGTTTCGAAAAAAAAATTTTCAGTTAAAAAAAAAAACAGTTTTCTAATCGGGGTCGCTCTACGTAAGTGATTTGACAAACACCCCGCGTATATTTCTGCCATAAAAAGCTTTTTAGTAAAAACTCATCTGCCCCGCAGGTGCCGTTCGGAGTCGGCATAAATCAAGTAGGTCCCGTCCTGCCAAATTGTAGCAAAAATTGCAAGGACCACGATGCAAATTGGAAGAGAAGCTC
Organism: Eurosta solidaginis; assembly: GCF_040869045.1. Lineage (NCBI taxonomy): Eukaryota > Metazoa > Arthropoda > Insecta > Diptera > Tephritidae > Eurosta > Eurosta solidaginis. Next base: position 30,155,050 of record NC_090319.1, read on the forward strand.
GGTCTAAAATCTTTTCGGAGGTTATTCCGCCTTGCGTTTATTTTATTTATAATAGAGAAGCAAACCGATAGAAAGAAATCGGGGAAGTATTTTATTCATCACAATTTATATGCTTTTATGTCAATATGTATGTACATACTTAATCATTTACCACTAAACTTAGCTGCCTTAATATATCCTATACGCTTAAATATATCTTACAAATATTCTTGTCTAATACAAATCTCTCAAATTAATTAAAAAGTAATCAAAGTTAGAATAAAACTATTTACAAATACCAAGTTATCTTACCCTGTAACTAAGAGCTAACACAATGGTTATATTTTATTGAGTCGTATTTAATTACTTTGACGTTGCTATATCAACGTGTGATAAGGCTATGTTTGTTGTATGTCAACTGCAAAAGCAGCTACAACAAAAGTTTAAAAATAATGTAGAGATGTAGGCACTTTAAGAAACATAAAAGGAAGGGATGTGGTGAAAACGTCAAAGTCATTATACAAATACACATAAGTACAGTATTGGGCAAAAAATATGCGTAGGCTTGCATTACTAACTGGAAATTGAAAGACTGGGGACTCCATATTATCAAGTGCTCTTGTTTTAACCGTCTATAACTCATCACCTCGAAATAATTTTATTTCAATTAAATCGGATAGATTCGTGAATAAAAAGTCGTTTTTTTTTATTTTTATTTCCAAATTACTTATCTTGTATGGATACTATTATAAAAAGGGGAGTGTAACCGACAGCCACAATGAGCAACAGTGGAGAGAAAATTATCAGAAAAGTTATTAGCGATTAGGAAGGGTGGATATTTCTTTCTATTGGAACTTTCCCGTATGCTTCGTTCAAGGAGTCCGCACAGGGACGTATTTTAAAGATTTTGTCAACGTCAAGGTGGCTCCTTGGAAGACATTTGCTATTGTCATTGAAATGAAGATTTTGCAGTATCTTTTCAAATTTGTTACAAGACATAACCTGTGAAATTATAGTTGTGCCTATGATGGAACTCAAATGGTTGGTTACCCTGGGTAGCTGGAAATTGTCGGATTTCTATCTCAGATACTCTAAAATTATTGTTTAGATCTTTCTGTTCCAAATAGAGGGTTGTCTCTTCCAAAATTTTTTTATAAGTTCTGGTCGAAATAAGTAAAGAAGTAAGTGAATGGGAGTCTCAAGCTCCAAGATATCAGATGTCAATGAATCGTTTCCAGTAAACGACAGCTGCTCTAAGCTCAGCTCTTACTCATTTTCTTCCAAAGTTACGGTAGCTTTTCAGTTTTTTGTCGCTTTGATGGAGGAGCTGAAGTACTTGTGATCTCTGACCGAAATGGGGCGACCTCTACCGCTTCTTCATGAATGAAGTTACGGCCGTCATAGTTCACGTACTCTACTAACTCATCCACATCAAATTCGCCTTCAAAAGAGTCTTTACTTAGCTCTCCGAAATCCGATATCAAATCGGGTCGAAGTCAGGGTCAGCCAAACTATCATCATCAAAGTCGAGGCCATCTTCACTTGCGTAATCGTCATGGAGTGCGCAGGCAATTTCGCTATCAGTGAGAGATCGTAGTCGACGAGACATCCTAAAAAAGTAATAGGTAACGCAGTCACGGTTTTCATGCAAGATATTTCCTCTTTTTACATAATGTAGCCTACAAGACACAAACACTAAACACCACCCACTGACAAAATACTGAGGATATATCTATAACAAATAGTGTCACAATAAACTCTGAACTCTTACCTTATATATTTTTACAAAAAATATCCACATTATCCTCAACAACTATTTTTTTTTTCGATATTATTTATATTTAGCACTTGCACAGTGTACAAAATTTTCCAATTCACTGACAATATCACTTACTTTGAAAAGGCTAACGGTACTTTATGAGCAAAGACATGTTTCGTAGAAAGAATGAAACGTAGACTATAGTCTACAATTCTTAACAAAACGAAAAAATTATTGCTGCGTGAATTTACCAAGGTTAAATGGTATGCTGCCTGTGGTCTACAGTATGTTACAGAGGGTTAAGACACTATCTGTAGCGGTTTTCGGCTGCATATTTCTTGCACAACAATGTAGATATGCACATACTAGCTGTGGTAAAGTGATTAATAATTGCAGCCTGAAGTAGAAGTATAAAGAAAATGTTAAGCACAATTTATACAATCCTTCGTCAACATTTTCGTCACCATCATCACCCTTTGTTGCGCTATTTGCGGCTCTGACATTTTATTTCCAAGTAGCAATACGGCAAATGCATTCACGACAAAAAACACAACGTTTATGAAGGGGTCGTGAGCTAAAATTACAACAATGAAGTTGTTTTACTTACATACGTTTGTAAATATATAACAACTTCAATATTGTTGGAGACAAAGTGAGCAATTGCAAACACCTCTTACATTGTTAGTGTAAAAGTTAAAACAAACAACAAAAAAAAAACTTTTCTAACAGTTCCAATATTAAATTCTAGTTTTCCTTGTATGACATGAAGCATTTGACCGAAACAACAATATGCAACGTTTTACCTATACTTTGTATAAATATTGTAACGAATTTACTGAAATTCCTCTTATTTGCAACCTTCTAATAACGTGCGAATCACTAAACTGTTGAATAAATAACTCCACTATTCAATAATGCAAAATAGCCTTTATTAAAGTACTTCACAATAACACTACTACTACTCGACAGATAGCGTGCCCACGTAAGTACTCTTGGTCAGGAAGAATCTTCTTAGTTGGACCCTGCCTGGCGGGTTCATCTGCAATCCAGTTTACCTCGATGTTCCTGTTCTTCGGAACCCATTAATTGAACCAGTAAGAGCCGAAAGATTTTATAGCATCCTCACTGTCGCTGTAAAAAATATTTCGTTGCTGACGACGTGTGCTCCTATCATAACTGCGGCTTTTATGATGTCTGATAGTTCTGCCTGGAAGACACTGCTGTCAAATGTTGCTGGATGTAAGGTCATGGATGATGACTTGCAAAGAATTTATTCTGATCTCTAGGGATAAAGCAGAATACTAAAGTGCTCCTATCATAACTGCGGCTTTTATGATGTCTGATAGTTCTGCCTGGAAGACACTGCTGCCAAATGTTGCTGGATGTAGGGTCATGGATGATGACTTGCCAAGAATTTAATCTGATCTCTAGGGAAAAAGGAGAATAGTAAAGTGCTCCTATCATAACTGCGGCTTTTATGATGTCTGATAGTTCTGCCTGGAAGACACTGCTGTCAAATGTTGCTGGATGTAGGGTAATGGATGATGACTTGCAAAGAATTTAATCAGATATCTAAGGAAAATGCAGAATAGTAAAGAAGAAATTTCCCAAAAAATAACGATTAGATTAACTACAGTTTAAAACTAAAATTTTGTGACAGGTTTGAAAGCAGTCCGAGAAAAATTTAACTTATGCCAAATGGTTGGTTGACATTAGCTGGATAACTTTTCATAATATTCATGCTTTAAAATTAAAATACCCCGACCAACGATGAAGACTGGTATCCAACAAGTACGAACACTAAGATGTGTTAGGGAAACATATCTTACTGGAAAAACCTCGAAAGGAGGAAGGAAGCACACCATAATGTTTCAAAGACAAAAAAAGGAGGCCTCAGCCATGTATAGAGGAAAGACACGCATTTATCTTGGTTTATATATGTTCTTCTATATACTTAGGAAATTTGGCCGTATGCTCAATACCAATGCAGCTACTTCCTCGTCGGTCGCACGTAAGCGCTACGAGTTATTTCACTTTATTACATGGTACACACAAAAGCTCTCTTCATCGTTTGGGCTCCTTTCTCTACTATATCCAGACTATTTAGGCACCAGTGCGGGGATATCTCGGGATAAATTCGGGTATTTTATAATATTGTTCCTTAACTACTATGCGTTAATATCTTAATGGTTGTGGATACTTTAGGGATCACTTTGGAACGCTTTTCAGACATCCCTTCTCCGTTTTGGTTTGGAGGAAAACCGTTTTTGGCTTTGCTTCATGAATTGGTACAAACTTATACTGGGCGAAATATCAAAAACAAAGCATGCTTAAGAGATCCCTTCGAGATAATATTTGGATGAATTCAGAACCATCCCATATCCTTTTGTGTTCTTTTTTTCGTTAGAATCAATTGGCTATTTCAAGATGTTATCCACACCACCTTCAACTCGGTGGTTTTTCCGAACAATATAATTTTCCTTCTATTCGGTTTCATTTTGGAACTGTTTTCAAATTTTTTTTTTCGACTTTTAGCATAAGCTCCCGCTGCTTCGATCTTCCCATTGGATTCAGTGTTTTTAATGGTTACAAATTTGAACAAGGCTAGTAATATTTTATCATGATGGAGCCTCTAGTAAACTCTAGCAGGAAACAGAACAAAATCTATGACCTTGGGGTAGAAATCAGTTAAGATTCTGCTCTCCTAATGGCATAGTTAGAATTGATTTGGTGCTGGCAAAGGCAAAAGAGCAGCAATACCGCAGGAGATTTGAACAATGAATAAAGTCTGACCTGGGATGAGGTCGGGGATACATCTGAATTAAAATCAAGTAGATTAGATGACTTCCTATCTTATAAATGTAAAAGTAACTACAGCACGAAAAGCGCTCTATTACCAGTACCAGTAACGTTAACAGCGTTACCAAGCGCTGGAGATGTACGGCCAGTTGAACTAAGGTTTGAGTATAGCCTTTTGAACAAGAAGTGAGCCCAATACTCAGTTCGAAATGACTCGGTGCGCAATTCAATAAAAATTGTGCTCAGTCAATGTTTCTTTATTCAAAACTTGACTTTAAACATCTGCTTCCAGCGACTTATATACATAAAAACGCAGTTTGTCTATAACTCGCGTTCTCTTGACATAGGTCAATCCCAAATGTACAATCAACCGCAGTTAACACAAAACAGCGATAGATGCTTTACAACATTGGTTACCATCTAAGCTGTTAAGCGCCAATTAATGATAATGAGGCATACCTTTAGGCGCTTAGGCTTGTCTGTGCATTTTATCTCAGGCATAAATAAATCTCGACGTCAATAATAATAGTTTATCTATCCAACTGTAAACGCAAATTTGCAAAACAAAAACTGCTGTGATTCACGCCAAAAATTAGTAACCATAACACAATGAAAATCAGTGGTTTTTGCAGCGCACAAAAGTATACTACAAAATTTGCAATTCTCTTTTGAGCGATGTGCGGCAATATACGCTGAAATGAAATGTGTATGCAGGCTATGAAAAGGTGTTTATTGCACCAACATAAAATTTAATTTATGATTTCTGCTTTTTATTACAACTCTTCCACTTTCTGATGCTTCTTGCTACAGCCATGTTATAAAATTATAAGTACGAGTATATCTCACGCGCCACTTTTGAGCTTTGATTCACGGTAACTTTCATGACTCCGCTTTTTACCACTTAAGTTAAATGAATTTGTAATCTTACAAGTGTAACATAATCTCTTAAAACTCGCTATCATTGTTTATGCCTAACCATCATTTTGCTGTCAGTTTTTTTTTGTACTTAAATAAAGTAAAATATATGTATAAGGAAAGTTCAGGTATTATTCACGGTAACGAAAGTTTTATTTTCTTAACGAAATTGGTTGCTTTTGTGTATCACATTTACTTCTTCAAACAGCTTTTCAAGTTTAGCAAAATGCGTTGGAAATACTGTGATATATAATTTTTGCTTTTTATTTTTGCTTCGAATGTAAATTTTATAAATAAAATGCAGGAAAGAATCTTTATTTGATCCAGTTAGGTGTGTCTCGATTTGTGTCATCTGTACCACCAACCTCCAGCATGACATGTTTATCAACTAAACGCAGCCCAATCATAAAGAAATAATTTTCAGGTGTATAAGTTCAACACGACAGTTAACTGTTTGTTTTACATGAGCTACCAATTTTTTTATCGACGAGTTCGCGGATTGTTCAAGGTGTTGCTGCTGTGTTTTCGACGAGGTATAGATGAGAAATCACTTTGTTATTCCAAATTTAAGTTTATTTATCGCGAGTTTATCAAAATGTTACTAAAATATTTATCGACTTGCTATCGAAGTTTTATTGATATTCTTTCGAAAATGTATGGATTGGCTTCGAACAACTGAATAAATAGTTATCAAAAAGTTATTGATTTTGTTTTTGTTGTGATAAACACGCTACTCGAGTGTTTTGGGGCATATATTCGATGTTGATGGTCCTTTACCAACTTGCTCTTAGCGTGTTATCGACTTGTTATTAAACACATAGTGATAAAACTTCAATTTTACATCAATGACACATCTATAGCCTGTCGATAACAAATCGACAATACACCGAAGAATAGCAGATAATAATTCGATAATAAACCGATAAAGTTTTTCTCAAAAAGTTCTAAGTTATTTATTTCAGGTGAAGATACCTCTGTTTTGGTGTTAACTGACTCGGTATGAATTATGGCTTTCCAATCAGTTGCCTTGCTGGATAATCCAGAATTGTCGAAATTCAGCAAAAGCAACTTGTTGAGCATTTCATTACGTTCTTTTAACATTCATAAAATCTCAGAGTAAACTTTTTTACCTGTGCACAGTTTGGTTGATTATAAAACTTTTTGACAAATTTCCGCTTTCTTTAACAAACCACTATATATTTAATAATATGTTAAATAAGATGCATGCCATAAAATTACTACTGGAGTCAATTTTGATCCAAAAAAAGTTTTAAATGGTAATACTGTCACGTCAGACAGTCATACCATACAGAAACGTAACACGTTGTCTGATTAAGTGTCGCGCTCGTTGTGTTTTCATTCTTCTTGCAAGTTTTGACAAAATTTTCTCTAAGTCATTCGAAAACAGAATAGAATTCAAAGAAAGCTATTCTGCAATAGATTCACATCATTATGATGCAATTTTTCACAAAAAGTTCAGCCAATTTTGCAGAAATTTCTTTCTGCTTACTTTTTTTTACATACTGACATCACAAAGAATCAGCAAATTCGTACTTTAAAAGCCGCTCATGCCTGTCCGGATGTATTATTCGTAGTCATAGAACGAGTCAAGTAAAGTTGAGATCTCCTTTTTTGATGCAAAATTAAAGTCATGTGAAATAATCCTATTTTTATACTTTTCATGAACATGAAATGGTATATTAACTTTGGTCTGATGTTTGTAACGTTGAGAAATATAGAAGATAGACTCACCACTAGGTATACCGAATTGATCAGGGCGACGAACTAAGTTGATATAGCCATGTCCGTCTGTCCGTCCGTCCGTCTGTCCGCCAGTCTGTCCGCCCGTCTGTCTGTTTGAACGCAAACTAGTCCCTCAAATTCTGAGATATCTCAATGAAATTTTGCACAAGGATGTATTTTTGTATTATATTAGAAATTTATGGAATCCGGTAGGTTGGGACCTCTAAAACATTTATCTCCCATACAACCCATCGTTCAGATAAGATGATTTTGGTCATTTCTGTCGCAATTAAAAAAATCTAAACGTGAAACTCGGTGACATATATTCTAATATATCATAGAAGATATCCTGAGAAAATCACTTTGATCGGAGCTATATATTGTTATATCCCCTACAACCGATCGTTCAGATAGAAAGATTTTTGGCAATTGCTCCCTTAATTTAGAAAGTATAAACGTGAAAGTCGGTAATATATATTTTAATATATCATAGAAGATTTTCTGAGAAAATCGCTTTGAGCGGAGCTATATATATTACATATCCCATACAACCAATCGTTCAGATAGAAAGGTTTTTGGCAATGTCTCCCTTAATTTCCAATATAAAAACGTAAAATTTGGTGATATTTATTCTAATATATCATAGAAGATTTCATGAAAAAATCACTTTGATCGGAGCTATATGTATTTAGTATATACCTACCCCATACAACCGATCGTTCAGATAGAATGATTTTTGGCCATTTCTCCCTTAGTTTCCAATATAAAAACGTGAAGCTTGGTGATATTTATTCTAATATATCATAGAAGATTTCACGAAAAAATCACTGTAATCGGAGCTATATGTGTATAGTATATACCTATCCCATACAAGCGATCGTTCAGATAGAAAGATTTTTGGCCATTTCTCCCTTAGTTTCCAATATAAAAACGTGAAACTTTCTGATATATATTCTATTATATCATAGAAGATTTCCTGTAAAAATCATTCCGATCGGAGCTATGTATAATATATATCCCATACAACCGATCGTTCAGATAAGGAGGTTTTTTGCCATTTTTTATTTTATATTTATCTTAAAATCGTTTGGGTATGTACATCTGTTCACTATATATTTCTTATCTTATACATCCGATTATTTGGAGATTACGAACGGGAAGTCTTCGACACAGCAGAAGACAGTCCCTTCCTTACTTGTTTTTTTTTTTTAATTTCATTTTTTTAGTATAAACTTAATTCTACTTCATTTTTTTTTTTTATGATACTTACCTTTTCAATTTTACAAGACTGTCCATGATGTCTGAAGAGTATCTAAAAAATTAAAACAAAAACAGTTTAGAAACTAATATATAATTTAATTGAATGTATATTTAAGATTTAAGTGACGAATTATTAGCAGTATCGATTTTTTAACTCCATATAATAATTGTCTTTACATTGTCCATCATAATATTCGAAGTCTACGGCAAAACTTTGATTCCATAATATGTAATTTAGAAGCATTTCCAACTTTTCTTGGTCTAATTTTTGTATCGAAAATATGGATTTATTCTCATGAGAGTGAATTTTTCCATATATAAATGTAAATGTACTTTTGGCGTAACAAATGTTGACTTTTTAGGACATAATATTTCTGAAACGGGAATTAGACCCTCAGAAGAAAAAGTTTTAGCCATTCGAAATTTTGATCGTCCAAAATCTATTAAGCAGGCACAAAAATTTATTGGTATGGTTAATTATTACCATCGATATATACCAAAATTAGCAGAGTTTACGACAGTTATCTATGATTTAATTAATAGAACAAATAAGAAGCGAGACAAGATTTTAATTTGGGACGATACATCTAATGAAGCTTTCGAATGCATTAAAGAAAAGTTTGCATCTGCGATATTGTTAAATCATTTTAACAAAGATGCAAAACTTTCTTTAAATGTAGATGCATCCAATACGGCAATAGGTGGTGTCATACATCAAACGTTTAATAATAAGTCAGAACCACTTGCATTCTTTTCAAAGAAATTGTCTCCATCCGAAATTAAATATAGTGCACTTGATAGGGAACTATTAGCTATTTATTTGAACATTAAATATTTTCGTTACCTTCTAGAAGGACGTGAATTTACAGTTTTCACAGATCACAAGTCTCTTGTATTTGCTTTAAATTCAAAAACAGAACGCAGTCCAAGACAGACTAGACATATGGAATTCATTGCTCAGTTTACGAATGACATTAGGTATATTAAAGGACAAGAAAATGTTGTAGCTGATACATTATCTCGTGCGTTTGAAGTAGAAGCGATTAATAATTCGGACATTAATTTAAAAATTTTACAAAGTAAACAACAACAAGACAGTGAATTAAGCAAACTTACCTCAGAGCAAACATTTTTAAATTTGAAACTAATAAAAATTCCTGTTCTTAACTTTAATATATGGTGCGAAGTGTCAGGAAAAAATCCTAGACCATTCATTCCAAACAATTTAAGAAAAATAATATTTGATATGTTACATGGGATTTCACATCCTGGTAGTAGAGCTACAAATCGTTTGATAGTTAAGAAATATTTTTGGCCTAAAATGAATAAAGATATTAATACTTGGTCTAAAGAATGTATAAGTTGTCAAAAATCGAAAGTACATCGTCATACAAAATCTCCAGTTACGAAAATTCCAATTCCAAAATCTAGATTTGAACACATTCACTTAGATATTGTTGGACCCTTACCTGTTTCAAAAGGATATCGTTACATATTAACTATAATTGATAGATTTACACGTTGGCCAGAGGCATTCGCACTAAGAGATATTTCTGCAATTACGGTTGTAAATAAATTTTTTAAAGAATATATTTCACGTTTTGGAGTTCCATTAGAAATAACAACAGATCAGGGATCTCAATTTACTTCAAACTTGTTTTCAGAATTAACGAAACTTCTTGGAAGTCATCAAATAACAACTTCTCCTTATCATGCCCAAGCTAATGGAATGATAGAACGTTTTCATAGACAGCTTAAATCTTCAATAATGGCTAGGAATGGATCCAGAGATTGGTATGAAGAGTTACCAATAGTACTTATGAGTTTGCGATCGATTTTTAAAGAAGATATTTCAGCAACACCGGCTGAAATGGTTTATGGACAAAATTTAAGATTACCTGGTGAATTATTTGTTTCAACTACAGAGAATATAACTTCAACGGATGTTTTAAGTAGTTTGCGTGAACATTTTAAAAATTTTAAATCAAATTTGGAACATCATCAAAATTCTAGTGGTATTTTTGTTCCAAAAGATTTAAAAGATTGTAATTTTGTTTTTGTACGTGTAATAAACAAACATTCCTTGCAACATCCGTATGAAGGTCCTTATAGAGTTATTGAAAAAGATATTAAAAACTTTAAAATTGAAATAAACAATGAAATTAAATCTATTCCTATTGATCGTTTAAAACCAGCAATGATTGATAAAATACAGATACCTAACACAAAAACAAAAAAGAAAGTTACTTTTAATTTACTTAACGTTAAATCTCCGGAAGGGGGAGTATTGTAGGGTTATATTTATATTCAACTTTAAATGTACCTACTTTAAATGAATTTAATTTTTGTTCTTGTTAATTTTTTATATTTCAATTTTGAGATTATTCTTTCAAAAATTTTCATCCGGTTATGAATTTTTAAAACGTATTGTAACATACATTTAGGAGTCATTAAAATAAAGATATTTTATAAAAAAAAAAATAGTGTTTGTACAATTAAATAGTGGTATATTTATCAACTACCACATACCCAATTTTAATTTTTATGCAAGTTGTAATGATGAATACTCTGCAGGTGGTGTTGGAGTTTTTGTACGAGACACATTTGATTGCAACATAGAGAGGTTTAATCTGCGAAGTGCAGATGTTGTAAAAGTTCTTCTAAAAATAATAATAATAATGTGACCATAATATGCGTTTACAGACGACACGCTGAATCTAGTCGGAGTTTTCTGGAAGAATTTTCTAACTTTTTAAATGATGAGAGATCAAGCAATACTGTCTTATTAGGTGATCTAAATCTGGATATACTCCAGTCAAATTCAACCTCCGAAAACTATCTAACCCTTATGGCTAGTCATGGTTTTATTTCTTATCTCAACAAACCAACGAGAATTTTTCCGGGAACCTGTTTGGATCATGTTTTTTGTAGATTTACTAGCATGTGTACTTGGATCTTCAAATCACTGATCATGCCATGACCGGGATTAAAAAAGAAAACTTATACCAGAGAAATAAGCAATCAAATAAACTAGGTGCTATACATAAAATAAATTATGCTTTGCTGAACGACAGGCTTCGTTATGAAAATTGGGTTAGGTTACATACGGAGCCTGATATCTCAAAAGCGTAATCGCTCTGTATATAGGTATATTGCAATTTCATATAAGATGTGCAAGCTTCACTTGTGCACCGCGAAGGCACAAAACTAAACGAAAACCCTGGATTACCTTGGATTTAGTTAAAAAAATTTTACTTAAAAATAAGTTAGGCAGTAAATGTCGTAAGCATCCATTCAATCGGGAACTCCGCTCTCTTTTTGAAAAATTATGCAAGGATTTAAGTAAAGATATCGCTCTACAGCGTGATAACTATTTCCGCAATAGATTCGTAGATTGCCGAGGGAACCCGAAAAAAGAATGGAAACTTATGAATAGCGTTGTCAATAGGAAATGCGTAAGTGATGAGAAAGTAATTTGTCTAAACGAGTTGGGCAAAAATATTTCAGATCTGTCCGGCGTTTCCGCTGTACTTAATGAGTTCTTTGTATCAGTAGGCAGTCTCATCCCACCCCATGCAAGTGTATTATGTCGAGTAATGACGTATCTAGTTCCAGAAATAGTTTTTTGTTTGAACCCATCACAGATTTAGAGACTATAACAATTATTAAAAATCTAAATAATTCCGGTTTGTGTGGTTCTGATGGGATATCAAATAAACTGCTTAAAATCACAGCCCTTAATTTCGTAGACATTTTGAAATATCTTTTTAATACCCGTGTTTACACAGGTGTCTTCCCTGGCCAGTTGAAATGTGCGACAATTGTATCCCTATTTAAAAAGGATAACAAGAAGATTAAGATAATTATAGAATGATTTCACTGTTGTCATCCTTCTCTAAAGTTATCGAGAAAGCACTAAAAACTGCGTACTATTATTTTTTGAAAGCAAAAATTTCTTTAGCTCGAGGCAGTGTGGGTTCAGGTCGAGCCGTTCTACGGAAGATGCGCTCATCGAATTTTGTTCATTCATTTGCAAAGCGATGGATGGCATAAAAAGCCTTGGTGGTATCTTCTTTGACATTACGAAGGCTTTTGATACAGTTGACCTTAAATACTTACTGGATTAATTGCCATGTGCCGGCTTTCGCGGGTTTATACACGACTGGTTTAGATCTTATCTTACAGGTAGGGTACAAAAGGTAAGAACTCAAGACACTACCAGTGATCCTAAATCAATAATAGTGGGGGTTCCGCAAGGTTCTGTGCTGGGCTCTATTCTTTTCCTAGATTATATAAATTCCATTTTTGACTTACTCTCCAACGCTGCGTTGTGTGATATGGCCTATGCAGGCCATTTCGGTTTTTAAAGGATTATATCTCTTTGTTTAGTTAAGTTTTAAAAAAACGGCGCCAATATACCATACAGGTCTGTTAGCTAAAGCTTCTGAAAATTTTGTAACCATTTCCAGAAGAGTGATAATGAAAAAAATACATTTTACCCAAAAACTTCATATGCTAGGGTAAATGGCCTGCACAGGCCACCACTGCAATTTTTTGTAGTCATGTACCGTACTTTATCTTCTGACTAGTTAGAGTACAAGAAAGAGTGAATATAGTTCTCTCTCAGTCAGAAGTTGAAATTTTAGTCATTATCTCGCTCTCAGCGCATTTTCGACAGTTTTACTAGATTTAGTAAAAGAAACACGAGAACAGGTGCCGTTAGAATTGAATTTGGTTGTATTTATTACGTGTGCAAATTTTCATTGTCTATGATTGATTTTGCTTTTTGCAATCATTTTTGTTTGAGTGGAGAAAAGTAAGTATTTATTTACAATTGAAATAGAGATCTGTATTATTTATGAAGTGTTTTGTTGTATGTTGTGCCGTAGATAGGGCTTTATTAGCTATCGATAGAAGTAGTAATCGTCTATCAAGTGAGAAATTGCGCCATTACGAGGAAGTGCTGAATAAATTTATTGCAGCGGAGAATGAGGAAGATGATCCGTATGTCACCGAAGACGATTATGGTAAGGATTATGTTCCTGTTAATGACGGAGATGTGTTTGATATTAAGAATGAGCTTGAGGTCGAAGAAGGATTGCCTGAAAACGAAGACATTTATGAAGTTGGGATAATTAATTGAACAAGAGCCTAGTGTCTGAAATCTTGAAAGTGGAGTGATTACTTGACGAAATGAGAAATATTACGAGTGCAAGACTGACTCCGGAAAAAGGTACCGCCAGCACATAGAACACGCCATTCGAACCGGTTTAACAGTACCAGTACCAGACCATTGTGAGTTGCTTATAGATTTCTGCTGAATCCAGTAACTATTTTTCGTAACATAATTCACCTGGATATAATTGTCCGTCAAACGAGTTGGAAAGCAGGAGAAATAATCAGGGCCTGGAATGAGGCTAATCCAACATGTAAGCCAAAAAAGTGGAAGCCCACAGAAGAAACGAAAACGTATGCTTGATTTTGATTGCTGTTATTTTCCGGTCTATTCCAATGTAATAATATGTGAGCAAAGGATTTATGGCACTCTATGCATTTTGGAATAAAAATTTGGTGAATCTGCGATTCTTCAACAAACTCTTGTTTTTTTAATTAGTATCACACTTATATAAACAAAGCACGTTTTCTCATAAGTGGCCTCATCAGGCCATATTAATAACGAAATGATATAAAACTTTCACATAACGGAAGGTTAACGGAAATGTTACTGCGTTTGCTGACGATCTTAAATTAGAGTATGGCTCAGGTATTCCTTTTGACCTAATTGCTAATATAAATTATGACGCTTGAAAAAATATTTGCAATATTCACTACGCTGCTTCTAACAACTCAGGAATTACTGCTCTAGTAAAACTATGAAAACAGTTTACTACGCATTATTTCACTCAAAATTGCTATATGGCAACACCTGTTGGGGAGGCGCCAGCTAGAACAAAATTCAACCACTTATAACATTGTGTAATACGAAGAATATGCAAGGTAAACCGAATGCACTCCTCATGGCGGCTTTTTAGATGGTTATTAATTCTTCTTGTGAGAGATATTATTTTAAAGTTTTAAAAGTTTTTTTCCTTAAATGTGGTTACCTGGAAACATGGCATCTGAAGTATATAGTCAGAAGACGAACGCAAACAATACCGTCGCTGTGCCTTCTTGGAGAACCAAACGCTCTAACAAATTGTATACAATAGTGCCTCGTAAACTATTCAATGCACTACCAGCAGAAGTTCGGGCCTTACGGAATTTTCAACTGTTTTTAAAATATATGAAATCCTTCCTTCTAAGCAGGTCGTACTTCGAAATCGAAGTTTTGCTTCGGACAGATAATTATAATTAAAAATTTGATTTCTTAAGAGTTGTAATTTAATTTAATTAATTTCTTTTGTTTTATTTTTGAATTCTATTCACTTTTACTCAACCCACCGTAGGTACAAAATTCTATTACGATTTTACAAGTTTTGTTATTTTGTTATCTTTATTTCATGTAAAAATTTAATATTAATTTAACAGTCCACCCCACTGTAGGATTGGCACTTGATGATATGTTATGCATAACATATAAAATGCCCTAACTTTTCTTATATCTTGAATTTATATTCATACTTTGCCTTATTGTAATTATATCTAAAATTTATGTAGATTTGATTAGTAAACTAAACTAAAGATATAGAAAAGCTATTACACTGCAAAAAACTTATAAAATCAACTAAATTACATGTCAATTCAACCGATGCTTCTGTCAAATTTTATGAATCGAAAATAGCTGTTGAGCCGAATTGTTGATTCCGATTCTACCGTTTTATCAAATCAACAAAGATATTTGCATCATAATTAAGCCAACGCTCTGTGAACTTAACCATCACCCAAAGTTAACCAATGAACACTTTAAAAATAACAGAATTTCATCAACTTTAAGACAACGTAAGGGCTGTTGATATGACAAAGATTTCTGCGCCAACATAGTCATAAGAACAAGATGGGGTGCACCGTGGCGTAAATTATGCATTTACATAATATCGGCAGTTGTTCATAGTTGAAATGACCAATAAAATCAGTTATTTGTTAAGAGAATAATCCTCTCCATTGATTAAGCACCTGCCACTGTTACAGAATATTGTTAGATTGAGACCAAATGTTTTTTTATACCTTTCATGAACATGAAATGGTATATTAACTTTGGTCCGATGTTTGTAACATTGAGAAATATAGAAGATAGACTCACCATTAAGTATACTGAATTGATCAGGGCGACGAACTGAGTTGATATAGCCATGCCCGTCTGTCCGTCCGTCCGTCTGTCTGTTTGAACGCAAACAAGTCCCTCAAATTTTGAGATATCTCAATGAAATTTGGCACAAGGATGTATTTTTGTATTTTATTAGACATTTGTCGGATCCGGTAGGATCGGACCACTATAACATATATCTCCCATACAACCGATCGTTCAGACAAGACGATTTTGGTCATTCCTGCCGCAATTTAGAAAGCATAAACGTGAAACTCGGTGATATATATTCTAATATATCATAGAAGATATCCTGAAAAAAGTCACTTTGAGCAGAGCTATGTATAGTTATATCCCATACAACCGAACGTTCAGATATAAAGGCTTTTGGCCATTTCTCCCTTAATTTAGAAAGTATAAACTTGAAACTCGGTCATATTTATTCTAATGTATCATAGAAGATTTTCTGAAAAAATCACTTTGATCGGAGCTTTATGTAGTATATATCCCATTTAACCGATCGTTCAGAGAGAAATACTTTAAGCAATTTCTCCCTTAATTTCCAATATAAAAACGTTAAACTAGGTGATATTTATTCTAATATATCACAGAAGATTTCCTGTAAAAATCATTTCGATCGGAGCTATATGCAATATATATCCCATACAATCGATCGTTCAGATAAGGGGGTTTTTGCTAATTTTTTATTTTATATTTATCTTAAAAATCGTTTAGGTATGTACATCTGTTCACTATATATTTATAATTTTATACATCCGATTATTTGGAGATTTCGAACGGGATAAGATTATTGTTCAGCCCCATTCATGAAAGGTATAAAGCCTTCGGCACAGCCGAAGACAGTCCCGTCCTTACTTGTTTTCTGTTAAAATTTTTTTTTTTTTTTTTCACAAAAAGCTCGATTAAATTAACCACAATGCGATCAATTTTTGGGTATATTTCTTTATTCAACAACAATAAACATGTTTGATCTAATAAAGCAAAAGCCATTTTATTATTACCAAAACATTATGAAACAGAGATTTTTGTAGTTTTCATCAGCTTTTACTTTTAATAAAACTATGTTTCAATACAGGGCAGCAAAACTTTGAACTAAGGAGTAAGGAAGTGGCTAATTGTGCGGGTTTTCCTTTTTTGCCCAGAGTTAGATACAATTATTGAAGACTGCACAGAAATAAAAAAAAAAACACAAAAAAGTTTGAATAGAATATAATTTTTCTGAATATGCTGTTGGGTAGCCATGGTTCAAGTTGGCTCATCTCGACAGCAACAACATACCTTTGTTCAGGTACATAAGTATTACCGATCTTCTGATAGCAAAATTTGCTTTACATATTTCATTGGTTATTTATCACATAATATAAAAGGGTTAAACCACTTGAACTCAACCGGTTTGGCGATTTGAAGGTACCTAGAAAACGATTAGTGAATCGGTTCAAGTTTTGCTAAAGTGGTCCGAACCACTGAACCGAACCATTTTAATTTGGGAGGTGGTTTGTAGCCCTGCTAACTACAAGCTAACTAGAATTTGGTTTCCAATAAAAAATTTTGCAGTTTTATCTAATAGCTAATTGCTTTTCTATGCCAATTGCCGAAAAATTGTCAAGTTCTGTTATTCAGGGGTGAGATAATGTCAACGGTCTTAATGTCAATTGACATAATATCACTTGACCTTATGACCACTTAAAACGACCGCAAAGTCAGTTGAATTCATGACCACATGAAAGTGTCACAACAACAAAATTTGAAGTGCTTACAACGCCAACGATATTGATATTATGACCATCCTGTTTTCACAAAATGATCTTAAAGTCAATTCGCAGCTCCACGTATTACAATTCTAATAACTTTTTGAGCTACTGTGATGTTTTATTGTTATACTCAGTTGAGCAGAGCTCACAGAGTATATTAAGTTTGATTGGATAACGGTTGGTTGTACAGGTATAAAGGAATCAAGATAGATATAGACGTCCATATATCAAAATCATCAGGATCGAAAAAAAATTTGATTGAGCCATGTCCGTCCGCCCGTTAACACGATAACTTGAGTAAACTTTGAGGTATCTTGATGAAATTTGGTGCGTAGGTTCCCGAGCACTCATCTCAGATCGCTGTTTAAAATGAACGATATCGGACTATAACCACGCCCACTTTTTCGATATCGAAAATTTCGAAAAAACGAAAAAGTGCGATAATTCATTACAAAAGACAGATAAAGTGATGAAACTTGGTACGCGAGTTGAACATATGACGAAGAATCGAAAATTAGTAAAATTTTGGACAATGGGCGTGGCACCGCCCACTTTTAAAAGAAGGTAATTTAAAAATTTGCAAGCTGTAATTTGGCAGTTGTGGAAGATATCTTGATGAAATTTGGCAGGAACGTTACTCCTGTTACTATATGTACGCTTAATAAAAATTAACAAAATAGGAGAAGGACCACGCCCACTTTAAAAAAAAATTTTTTTTAAGTAAAATTTTAACAAAAAATTTAATATCTTTACAGTATATAAGTAAATTATGTCAACATTTAACTCTAGTAATTATATGGTGCAACAAAATACAAAAAATAAAAAAAATTTCAAAATGGGCCTGGCTCCGCCCTTTTTCATTTAGTTTGTCTAGGATACTTTTAATGCCATAAGTCGAGCAAAAATCTCCCAATCCTTTTGAAATTTAGTAGGGGCATAGATTTTATGACGTTAACTGTTTTCTGTGAAAATGGGCGAAATCGGTTGAAGCCACGCCCAGTTTTTATACACAGTCTTCCGCCTGTCCTTCCGCATGGCCGATAACACGATAACTTGAGCAAAAATCGATATATCTTTACTGAACTTAGTCCACGTACTTATCTGAACTCACTTTGTCTTGGTATAAAAAATGAACGAAATCCAACTATGACCACGCCCACTTTTTCGATATCGAAAATTACGAAAAATGAAAAAAATGCCATAATTCTATACGAAAAAAGGGATGAAACATGGTAATTGGATTGGTTTATTGACGCGAAATACAACTTTAGAAAAAACTTTGTAAAATGGTTGTGACACCTACCATATTAAGTAGAAGAAAATTAAAAAGTTTTGCAGGGCGAAATAAAACACCCTTGAAATCTTGGCAGATATTACATATATAAATAAATTAGCGGTATCCAACAGGTGATGTTCTGGGTCACCCTGGTCCACATTTTGGTCGATATCTGGAAAACGACTTCACATATACAACTACCACCACTCCCTTTTAAAACTATCATTAATACCTTTAATTTTATACCCTTATCGTACAAATTTTAGGGTCACCCCTGGTCCACCTTTATGGCGATATTTCGAAACGGCGTCCACCTATGGAACTAAGGATCACTCCCTTTAAAATACTCATTAGCACCTTTCTTTTGATACCCGTATTGTACAAACAAATTCTATGGTTACCCCTAGTCCACCTTAATAAGAACAACTTCTGAGACACAAAGAAACATTACGAGATGCATCTGACGGTTGAGTTGGTCAAACTGCGAGCCTACAAACACTAAAATTAGATAAGATTATTTTGGTGAAAGTTCTTCAGGAATTCTTCCTATTAAACCAATCGAAGCATTGTTGCATAAACAACCACAATTCCGGAAGCATCTGGTGGGAAGTGTGGCAAAAATTTTAAGGTGAATTTGATGCAAGGGACATTTATAACGAGACAGCAAGCTTTAAAAACCGCTTAAAGCACACAAAATTCAAAATAAAAATTTTTCCAAATGGGTGTTTTTTTTTAACTACGTAATATTTTAGCTCTGTCACGTATGATTGCAGAGTCTTAGCTTAATCATAGATTTCTTTACGGAACAAAAAAAAAAAAAACAACAACCAAATAAAGCGAGCAATAAAATAACATACAAGAAGCGTTTGCTAAAGTTAGAGTAAAGAAAATTCGGTGAAAGAGTAAAAAAGTAGGAAACTGGTAAGTCATTCGCTTTAGTGTGCAGCAAGCATAACGAGAATACAGGAAAAATATATAATAATAATAGAAGCTAAAAAAAACGATATATTGGTGAAATCACGTAGCTTGGAATTCATGCGTGAATAGTGTACAAACGTTTATAGTATAAACTTTATTACATACTTACATACAAATATATATACTAGGTTGGGCCAAACAAAATATTTGTTTGCTTTAGGTGTAGTGAAACTACAACGCTTAATCTGCAGAGTCAAGCGAAGTGGGAAGCCTGAGTAGTGAAAATTCAAGTACCTCAAAAAGTGTAATACAGAAAGGAGTGCAATACATGCACACAAAGTAGGGACGGAAAGTCCAATAAGCTAAATGTAGGTATTGATTAGGCTACAGCTTATTCGATGATGCAAAAGCGAATTAACACTGAGAATCTGTTTGTCACCGAGAAAAAGACAAACGAATTGGCAAATCAGTCGTTCAGTATGGCACCAGCAACCTCCTGGCAGATGTCTATGGAAAGCTGGAGGTCCGTAGAAGGAGAGCTAGCTACTAGAAAATGATGCTTAATGGACCCAGTGAAGCGCTACCAGCTTTTAAATGTGCTCAGTGGTGCAATAAGGTTAAACTGGTTACCTGCACCAACAGCTCGACCTTAGAATGACTTCAGAAATTTGTGTCAGAATTTTGAAAATAAGAAGGCGCAAAGGTGAAGACACTGGCCTTTCGTACCAAGGTTCGGATGGGACGTGCGGTGAAGATGGAGGATACGCCAAACATGCTGCGGCATCAAAACCCAAATATACCTACACGGGGTTAGTAGGTGTTAGGTGAATCTCGAACCACGAAGAGGCAGAGCGCCGCATTCTTCAAATTTATAGGGAATCGGAATATGTGTTACACTTGTAGCTGGGAAGAATGGCTTGGTATGCTAACAGTGTTTGTGTCTTACGTAAAACTTACGGCTTACGCAGATGAAGTAGCAATTGTCATAAGTGGAAAGTGCCTCCCAACGATAAGCTCTTTGATGGATCGGGCGCTTCGGGATATTTATACCTGGGCATCAAATGTTGGGTTGAAAGTCAACGCGGAGAAGACGGATATGGTTTTGTTTACAAATAGGTACAAGGTCCCACATTGGATCAGCCCTAAGTTAGGAGGGGTGAACCTACAGGAGAAACCTTGCACAAAGTATCTAAGAATCATCCTAGGAAGTAAACTGTCATGGAAGCTCAACGTGGAGGAGAGGGTCCAGAAGGCTTCATCGGCACTTTATACATGTAAAAGAATGCTGGGCTGTACGTGGGGCTTATCGCCCTCTCTTTCTCATTGGGTTTTTACAACGATTGTAAGCCCTATTCTTGACTATGGAGTTCTTGTTTGGTTGAAAGCCACACATAAACAACCTACCTCAAAAAATTAGAGGGGGTATGCAGACTATCAATGCTTAGCATTACGGGAGCCCTGAAAACAACCTCGACAGCTGCACTGTATGCCATTCCACCCGCAAACCTGGTAGCAAAGAACATAGCGTTAATAACTGTAACCAGGCTCGGTGCCTCGGGGCAGCTTGAGCGCCGATCATACGGCCATAGTAGTATAGCGTCATCCATCACAAGACGAACAGGCTACCCGATTGCCTATCTGCGATTCGAGGGCGATCTTAAGGCCACAGTAGAGGAGGACGTTTGGCGCAAGGGTGCTCAAGTAACGGACGAGGCGATACATGTGTACACAGATGGTTCCAAAGTAGTGGAAGGAGTAGGGTCTGCGTTATACTATGCTGATCCGGAAATAAATAGATCCTATAGGCTGCCGGATTACTGTAGCGTTTCCTAAGCGAAAATAGTAGCCGTAACCAAAGTGGTAGAAATCCTGGAAGAGAATAGCTTAAGCTGCAACCATGTTAGCTTTTATATTGAGAGTCAAGCATCAATCAAGGCAATAATCTCGCATAGGACAGCATCTATATGCATGTTAGAATGTATACGGCCCTGGAGAGAATCGGGACAGAGAGAAGCATACATCTTTATTGGGTCCCCGGGCATATGGGAATAGATGGGAATGAAAAAGCGGACGAACTAGTTAAAAAGGGCGCATTCCTTGAAGCCTGCTCCATAGACGTCCCAATTGGACTGGGCGAGATTAAGCGAAGGCGAGAGGTGCACATGATCGACCAAGCAGGAAAGGCGTGGGTTCAAGCGCGGGGCTGTAAAGTATCAAAAATTATGTGTAGGTCTTACAACCTTACACTTACAAAGTTGCTTCTACCATTAAAAAGAAAGGACTGTAGACTCTTTGTGGGTAGTCTGACTGAACACTGCCTTCTGGCGTCACATGCCTTTAAATAAGGCTTGGCCAGTGAAAGCAGATGTAGGAAGCGTGGGCTGGAAGATGAAACGATCGAGCACGTTCTGTGCTCGTGCCCTGCGCTTGCCAGGCTAAGACTCCAGCTATTAGGAGTGATACAGCTGCCGGCTCTAGAAGAAGCAAATGGCTTAGGAAGCTTCTAGTATTTGCCAAGAGGACGGAGTTATTTTATAACATAGGTCCTGGTTTTTCATAGAGTTTTTCAGTTTGGTCGTTAAAACAAACTTCTGGTAACACTACGGACTTATTCAGTATATGTGAGGTCTTCATAGACCGGCCAGTTCAACCTAACCTAATCTTGTGTCTTGTGCACGAAACTTCAAAGTTTCAGCTATTAGGGGCGGCAAAAAAGGCCAACCGCAATTTTTTGATAACAGGACTGGTTTAGTAGTTATGCAAGGTTATAGTCTAACCTAATATTGTATGAGATTCAACATATGATTTGTATCGAAGAACTTGAGGCACCTCTGAATAGTGAAATAAAAAGCTAACCTTTTTTCTTTTTGCCCACCTTAATACATATGTAGGTACAACATACGAGTAAACAAGTTTTTTGTCTGCGTAAAAATCAACTGACAAATAATAGAAAAAGGAAATAAAGAAAAATGATAAACATAAATCAAAACCATGTACGGTAGGAATAAGCATTTCTTATTTCTTTTGCTAAGAAAGTTCACTCACACACAATCCGGCTTTCTTTTTTACGGTTCATGCCAAATCAGACCAAAACAGATTTGGCTACTTTTACACACAGGTAGATAATATGAAGTGAAGGAGGTAAGTTGAAATGATGCACACATACATGCATATACAATATATGTATAACTCTATGTAGTGCGGACATATGTAATTCTAGTTTACCATAAGTAACTGCATTTGCGTATTTTCCTTCATACTTACAAACTTCTCAACTGGCATACGTTGCGTATACGTAATCTTTATGGTGTCAGTCAGTAGAAAGTTTTCAAGGTAAGCAAAGTTAAATTTTCATATGTACTTATATATATGTATAGATTTTTTCAGCAAATATGTGCAAACATGCGATAAGCACGGGTATTTGTGTTTAAGAAGAGTTACGCCAAAGTTTTTACATTTTTAATATACGCTTGTATGTGCAAATCAACTGCAGCTACACGATATAGCTTTATTTACATAAACACAAGTAATAGATGTGAACTGTCAGTGTTAAGACAACTGCATTGAAATATATGGGGTATTCCATCCCATTTCGACCAAGTTTGAATCCGACCCCTTTAGAATTGGCTTAAAGTTTTTCTTCTTTTTCTAGCTTACGAAAGACGTTTTTCAGAATTTTTTCAAATTTTTTCATCCAACTCAAAAAAAGTTATGGATTTTTAAAAAAACACCGTTTTTGTTTTCAAAATGCTATAACTTTTTGAAAAATTTACATTGTTTTTAAATGTACTTTTCGGAAAAAATACAAAAAAAATTTTAAAGTTTTTTTTTTCTTGTTTAATTTTTCAGTTTTTCGAGATTTTTCGAATTTCGCCATTTTTTTTTTTTTTCTCATAAAAAACTTCAAACAATTCTGCAATCATCCCCACTAATCCCGGAGAGGGCCGATAATTTTTTTTTTTTTATTTAATTGAAAAAAAAAACTTTAAAAATATTGTTTGTATTTTTTCCGAAAAGTACATTTAAAAACAAATTAAAAAAAAAGATCCCAAACGGTCAATTTTTGGAAAAGTTATAGCATTTTGAAAAAAAACATCGTTAATTTTATAAAAAAATTTACTTATCGTTAGATTTTGAATTCTTTTTGCCTTGCAGTCGTAAATAGGTTTACTACAACGATTTGTAAATCGAAATTCACTAAGATTTAAAGTCTTTTCCTGAAATTCCTGTTTAGTTTGTCTCAATGTTACTTACTTACTTAATTGACGCTCGTTTAAAAGGTTATACCCGTCCAACAACGCACGCCAATCGCTTCTTCGCAGTGCTAAGTGATGCCAATTGGTAGCACCAAGGGATTCCAAATCGTTTTCCACCTAGGCCTTTCTGCTGAATAAGGCCACCTTCTTCGCCTACTTCCATAGACGGATTCCAATAAGAACACCTTTTTCGCCAGAGCATCAAATTTCATTAGCATAATATGTCCCAGCCAGCGTAGCGGGTGCATTTCATGTCATTAGACTAAGTTGATATCGGCGTAAATTTCGTACAGCTCGTCACACAAGATTTTACTTTTCAATTGCCTACTCAATCCAAAATAATAGCACATTCAAACCCACCTTTTCCGCTTCTCTTTCCAATTTAGAGCGGCAAAACTGACGAGCGTTAATCCTGATAGCTAGCAGCTCAAGTTCCCCGCACTCCCACATTGAAATGCCGTACGAAAGCTGTCAAGATACATATTTTTTTTTTTTTTTTCAAATGAAAAAGAAATTTCTTTTGATTCGAGTTCAATAATAAGGCCTAGCAGTTTGTCCGTGGTCGACTGTAACCAAATTTTCCCAACGCGGCTATACAAAGTGCTTTAGATATAAGTTGTCACTGCTTCTGCATTCCGTCAGATTCAAATGTGCTCTCTGGAAGCAGGTGATAGAGTGGAGTTGAAAAATCATTGGCAGTCGTTGCGATTGCATCCTAGAAGCATACGCGTATCTTGACTGCAAGGAGATAGTGATTCGAGTCTTTGTGAGGTCTCCGAATTATGCGTGCAACTTAAATAGTCTGTTTATCTCAACGTAATCGATCAAGTTTTATGTTTTTTGATCAGGGGATAGTCATTTAGCTTGATGGTTATCTTTATCATAAACCTAATGCTGGCTATAACTTTGATTTGAGCCATGGTGAAGTCGATCAGTCTCAGTTCATAAGGGGAGACTTTATTGTGTAGGCTGAACTTTCCGACAGTGGGGCCAAAAATATCTTCTTTCTCCACCATGTAATTTAGGTTAGCCAAGCATGGATTTCATTTCATGGCGGAGACAGTGCGTGTGCGTGTTCTGGGCATTCGTAGAATACGTTCCTCACCTCAACATCCATTTTAAATCATCGGCGCATGGGCAGAAATGAATGAGATATTAAACAATTTTGATATTACGAGCGAAACGCTGAGACGTTCGTCCAAAGGAGTAAAGGTCAGTACTTGGCGACAAGGTCTCTTTCCGACCACATATTCCACACCGAACCTGCGCTTATTTGCATAGCCACTATAGTAAACGGGCTATGACGGCGATGGTGTCGGCTTTTGCTTTCACTAGGAAATCAACCACATGGGCATCGCCACCAACCCCATTAAAGAAACGGATATTTTAAGTGCAGGGACTTAAATCGTTAGCCCTTAAACTTTTGCCGTGGTCGTCATCGAAAGAGGGGTTTTTTCTTATCCGAGGCCTGGCTAGTATTTTCATAGGAGTATGGTTTTACGTGGCGTGTCCCAATCCCAGCGTTAAACTCGGTCAGTAGAGGAAAGCATTTGTGATACACGTTTATGTAGGCAGCCGCTTGCTCCAATACATACGCTCGCTTTCAGCTGCACTTTATGATGATCAAATGATGCTGATTAAGTCCCACAGCTAGCCCTTGAACCGATTATGATAGCCTTGTTATGTTGCCGACTATTCAAAATAGTTTTTTATTCAAAATATTTGTCTATGCTTTTAAAATCAGACACTGTCGCGCTCGCTGCTATATGTAATCTTGATGTTTTTTTCAAGTTTTGTATAAAATAAAGTCAGTACCGAACTGTGAACTAAAAATATCCTAAAGTAGTGCATCATCATTTTTAATATTCAAGCCAAGCAGAATATAAAACATTTTCTATACTACAGAGAGAGAACAAATGCAACAATATGTGTGTATGCCTATGTATATCGCTTAGTTTCATTGAAACACAAGTGCATAGTAAATACCTGCGGTCACATGTCACAACCGCCTAAGTAGAGATGGGATGATGCGCAAAATAAATGTTTGGGAGCATTTTATAAATACTAAATGTGCATTTATGATTTTATATTTTAAAACGTATAACGGTGCATATTTTGTCTATTGACTTCGTATCTTAACTGCCTACTTTTTGCTTGTATATTTGAGATTTGAAGCGTTTTAAGCAACCTATTCGATGACTTTAGACTTAGGCTATTATGACTTGTGTCCACAGATATGTGAAATGTCTCTAACTTTGTGTGCGCGTGATAATTTATATGTATTTGGAGTCTCGTACTAAACAGATGCTTATCGTGAGTATATATATGTATATTAACCTACAAAAGTAAAGTCGCATGGATATACAAAAAAAAATATTTATTTGTAACACAAAATCAGCGTTAAATTTACATAAGACCTCAAAAGAAGTCGTTAAAGCAGGAGTCGTTATCCATCGCTTACTTTACTTTTCAAATATGATTTATACTTGTTTCAGTACTTTGAGTAAGTTGCCTATCAGGAAATTTCTTCTTAATTTTTTTTATAACTTTCATGAACATGAAATGGTATATTAACTTTGGTCCGATGTTTGTGACGTTGAGAAATATAGAAGATAGACTCACTATTAAGTATACCGAATTGTATAAATTGTATAATTGTATAATTGTATTGTATAAACGTGAAACTCGGTGGTATATATTCTAAAATATCATAGAAGACATCCTGAAAAAATCACTTTTATCGGAGCTATATATAGTTCTATCCCATACAACGGATCGTTCAGATAGAAAGATTTTTGGCCATTTCTCCCTTAATTTCCAATATAAAAAAGTTAAATTTGGTGATATTTATTCTAATATATCATAGATGATTTTCTGAAAAAATCACTTTGGTCGAAGCTATATGTATATAGTATATACCTATCCTATACAACCGATCGTTCAGATAGAAAGACTTTTGGCCATTTCTCCCTTAGTTTCCAATATAAAAACGCGAAACTTGGTGATATTTATTCTAATATGTCATAGAAGATTTTCTGTAAAAATCATTTCGATCGGAGCTATATACAATATATATCCCATACAATCGATCGTTCAGATAGAAAGACTTTTGGCCATTTCTCCCTTAGTTTCCAATATAAAAACGCGAAACTTGGTGATATTTATTCTAATATGTCATAGAAGATTTTCTGTAAAAATTATTTCGATCGGAGCTATACATAATACATATCCCATACAACCGATCGTTCAGATAAGGGGGTTTTTGCCAATTTTTTATTTTATATTTATCTTAAAAATCGTTTAGGTATGTACATCTGTTCACTATATATTTCTTATCTTATGCATCCGATTATTTGGAGATTACGAACGGGATAAGATTATTGTTCAGCCCCATTCACAATAGGTATGAAGTCTTCGGCACAGCCGAAGACAGTCCCATTCTTACTTGTTTTTTTTTTTTTAACATCACCATCACCAAGCCCTTTGGTGCAAATCTTTCACATTTCCGATTTCTTGTGTTCTCGACTTTGTATTTTTTAAACTTTTTTTTTGTCGTTTGTTTGTTTACTTTGTATTTTCTCACTTTCTTGCCTTGAAATTTACTTTTTGATTTTCATGGTTTTTTTATGTTTCTTCAAGTACTTTTTAAACTAATCTGATATTTTTATTTCAATCTACCGGTGCTTTGCATAGAACAAAACACAAAAAAAAAATAATAAAAGATAAAAAATTTCAAACAAACCTTGGCATTTCATTGCAAAAATTTTCTTTTTTTTTTCATTTGCTTAAATTTGTATTTTTTAGAGTCAGAAATGACTTTTGTCAAGTTAAAGGATCTACAGCACGTTTGCTTTACTTAATACTTGCGCCTGTCTTCGCTCCCTTTTTTGTTTTACACGCTCTCGCACAAAAACTTTTAAATCATCCTAAAAGTATGCTTGAGCTGAATTAAGAAAGTCGTAAACTACATAAGTTTTTCAATACTTTCATTCATAAATAATGCAGGGCTCTCTCTTATTGCACACAAACCAAACATACTTTTTACATAAGTAAACACGTATCAAAATTTACATAAAACGTAACTGAGATAGTTAACGAGATACGCCGAATTTTATGCAAATAACTTTTTGGAGAATTGCAAATGGGAATTATGTTTTCATGTATATGCTTATATAGCTGTGATCACTAAAATAGCAGTGACAAACTTGAGCAAACTGCACATGCTAATATCTTCCCTTTCTTATTTTCGATTCGTTGGTTGCTCTGCTTAAGGCGCCATATTGATGCACATTCTCCTGAAACCAGTTGCTCGATTTACCCTGTGTGTTTATTAAAGCCATTCAATAAACCTCCTGATATCCTCCGTTAAGCATTTTCACACCACTTCTAGGTCGTGCAGACTAAAACTACCTAGAGTTCGTAATCGCATATTCGCCAGGGCTGGGCACTCACAGCAAAAATTGGTTAGCTGTCTACTTACAACCTTCCAGTCTACAAGTCCTGCACCTGTCGTTAATATGGATTCCCATTCTCTTCGCTTGTGAGCTGCATGGCCAATGCCGTGAAATGGTACATGTGATCCTGCATATTTCTTTCCTTGACATATTCAATGGATACCCTATCCCTCTCTGGTTGTTCCTCCATGTTTGCTTGATGATTTAGCAAGTAGAGTACCAATTTCAAATTACGGTTTTGCTGAGATTGATAAATTATCACTCCTTATTGATGAAAGTGGCTAGTGCACCATGACTGCCTCAAAGGTATTTAAGGCTGCATTGGCCTTTGTCAATTCGGTGCAGTGAAATAACTCCCAATGAAATAAATCCCAATAAAAATGAAATAACTCCCAACTTTAATAAATGAAATAACGCCCAAAGAAGGAAATGAAATAACACCAAATATTTGCCAGATATTTCATAATGAAACCACAATCCCAAAAAAAAACTGAAATAACTCCCAAATGAAATAAGTCCCAAAAAATGAAATAAATCCCAAATCGAAATTTGAAATGGTATCTTTATACTATATAATCAGTTACAATGAGATTTGAAAAATACAGCAAACTAATATGTACATATGTAAAAGTTACAATTACAAGAAAACTTGAATAGTGTCGTCGAAGTAAACGTAATTTATTTTAAAAAGTCGCATTTTTTTATGAAATTAACATAATTTATTAAAAGTAAAAAATAAAAGGAACAAGTCTGCGTAGAACACCTTTCTGCATAAGCGGCCTTAGACCGCGCTTATAAAAAATAACCCTGGTAAACGCCATGCCAAGTCCGGGTGTGTGGTATAACCGTGGCGCGGCCGAAGGCCGCTTATGTAGAAAGGTTTTATACGCGGAATTACTGTGCATCGCGGGATTTTTATTAGACATTTTTTATTTTTCTGTAAAATAAATAAATAGAGTTGAATGAAAAAGGTCCATTTTCCTCGTTGGAACAATTTAAAGCATCTGGTACCACCAAGCAAGCAGTGAATTGGATAAAATGGCTGTATGCTTGTGTTCGCGGAAAGTAAACAAATAAATCATTAAATTTTACAATAATATGCAAATTTAAACAAATGAAAATAGTTGATTGTGGTTTTATAAACATTATAAAGTGTACTTATGTATAAAATTCTTGTGAAGGTGTTCGTATGTAGATAAAAAGTGATAGTTATACCATGGTAATTTTAACTACTAATTACTAGTAAATTGTTAATAACAAATAAAAATTACTTATTGATTCTCGCTGGGAAACTCCCTGAAAACCTATGTGCAAATTCTCAAAGTTCAAACCCTTTGGTTTACGAATAAAACCAATTGGTCCCTTAATTTATAGCCGACCCACAGGAACTGTCAGAAGAACGTCAAAGTTTGATAAAATTGTATTTTTAACAAAATGAAATAACTCCCAACAAAAATGAAATAACTCCCAATGCCTGAATTACAAACAATGTAGCAAGTCCCAATAAAAATGAAATAACTCCCAATCTCAAAAAATTATGAATTAACTCCCAAAGAAATTTTATTGGGGATTATTTCATTTGGAAGTTATTTCATTATGAAATAATTACCAGCAAAAATTATGAAATAAGTCCCAAAGAATTTGGAGCTATTTCATAATGAAATAAGTCCCAATTTGTATGGAAAATATATGGGAGTTATTCCATTTTTTTTTTTCGGGAGTTATTGAATTTGAGAGTAATTTCACTGCACCGCACTGGCCTTTGTCAATTCATCCGCTTTTTCGTGGTCGTCAATATTCTTGCGACGGGTGTGCGCAAGGTTTGCTGCTTCACAATATGCCCTATTTTATGTTTGTTTGTTTTAATTGTGTGCTCAATTTATACTTATTGCTAGCAGACCCGGCAGACGTTGTTCTGCCCTAAATTTGGCCTATTTGCATACATTTTAATAAGCTTTTTCCATCTAGCTCTGCCCTCCCCCACCCCTCTTCACTTTTTCCTGATCCTTTTATTCACTCCCCCTCCGTCTTTTTTGCTTCATCTATCACCATATTCGTCTCATTCAATTTCTTTCTCAGTCTCCTTCTCCTTCTCTCTTTTCTCTTCTCTCACGTTCTTTTCATTCTTCTTCATCCCTTATTGCCTGTCCCAGAGGGTGGTATGTATTTTGCTCCAGTCCCAGTCCCAGTCCCAGTCCCACTCCGAGTCTCAGTCCCAGTCCTAGTCCTAATCCCAGTCCCAGTCCGTCTCTGGTCTACTTCCCGGAAAAAAGGATCTTAAATACTAATATAGGCAAATTTATATACCAAATTTCAGGCAAATCGAATAGGACGTAGGTATGTGGGTATTATTAATTTATGTCTCTATTTCGGCTTCGCATGCATATTCATCAGTTTTGCCTTATGTTTTCAACTGCGTTGATGCGACTAAATCAAATATCACAATGAAAATTACTTTAGAGCTCTCAGCAACAGCTTTCATTTCATATCCACATTACCCAGACATTCTAGGGTTATCCGGGTCCACGTTTTGGCCTATATCTTGAGACCCTAGTCACCAAGCGGTATAATATATTACTCTGTACTAAAGCACTCATCAACACCTTTCATTCGATATCCACATTATATAAACACATTCTAGGGGTACCCTGGTCCACGTTTGAACAAAATCAACCGACGCATCTTCTCAAACACCGGCGACCAACTAACACACATTTTAGCCTTTCTTTTTATATATATAGATTTTTATTTTTCGCTCTCCACTATAATATGAAAATGAAATGCTGTCGGCTTAAAAATTGCACATGGAACAATTACGACTCTCCTGAACTAAAAAAAAGGTCTTAGTACTTCTAAATCGCGGGCCCCTCAGAAAATCCGGGTCCGGGGGTAATCCCCCATCATCTTCCCCCTCTCGCTGGGCTTGGTGATGTGCTAGACTTGATATCATTCGCTATAATATTTTTTATTGATAAGCACGTTGTTTAATTAAGCACCTACCAATAACACGGAAGTATATCCGCACCACCTGAATATATGAGTGCCGGTGCGTGTACGTGACATTTTATTATTACGTATAAACATAAAAAAAAAAATTGAAATAAAATAATATTGCGACTACAAACTGAGATATAAGCTATCCTATATTTCAAGTTAGATCAAACTACACACGGGGTGCAAAACAAATTCAAAATCGGCTCATTAGTTTAGGAGTCCATCGCGGGCAAACAATGTGACACGTGATTTTTATATATAAAGATTAAGAATTCATGAACTTAACACCAGCTTATAATTATTGAATATTCAATTATTATGTCTTTCTGAGAGAAACTGAAAACAAAAAAAGAAACATTTACTGGCATATTGCGATAGTACTATGCGCCACGAATTCATCGTCAGGCAAATTCGTAATGCTATCAAAGGTTTCACCGAGATTCGAACCGCGAATCACACGGTGAAACTGTAGTCCTTAGTTTTCGACAGCCTCAGAGAAGGTTTGTGATGAATGTAGTGCTTTAGACGCTGCTTGGCTGCCCAAGTATATGCGTATCTCGTCGTTGCTTACCTGATTCTCATTTTTTCTTGAAATGAGAGACACTCTCTATACGTAGTACGTCTTTTCTGTTAATATTTTTTTACGAATATAATGCAATGTATGCCTTGTCTACAATAATGAATATGAAGCTAAGATTCTGTCTATCTCGACCGAAGGTCCATAAGTACCTATCGTTGGGAGCAAGCGTTCAGTGCCATCAAGTGAGGGCTTAGCGCACCCTGTAGGAGTTCGCTCTAAAATTATGGAATACATCCCGACACTGTGATTACTAGGTAGTGCGCGTGTGCTACTATCTTTAGTCCGTTCTTATCGAGCTCAAGTAGTATATCGTTCAGTGCTACAAACCAAAGTTTTGGGGAGATTACTTCGAAAAAAACTTGTCAAAAAGCAATGCAAAGTTTTAGAGACCTACAACTTTTTCTTCCTTAAATAAAATTGATTGGGCTACAAAGCTGCATAAAATAAATTCCTAAAAAAATTAAAGCATTAGCAAAAAAAATTTTTTTTTTATTTTCTCGAATCTCCTAATTTTTTCGCAAAAAGTTTTTCAGATTGGTTTGCATAGCTTCAATAACTCAATTAATGAAAATTTTTTTCCAAATTGTCAAAGAAAAAAAAGTAGATAAAAATGAAATTTTATGAAAATTGCCATTGTTATTTTCGTGTTGGCAACTATATATGTACATATGTGTTTGAATTGAGGCTACCTAAAAAACTTTGAACAACATACACATACCTTTACATACGCACATACGTATGCATGCACATATATATCTATAAAACATCACGTCTGTAAGCCAAACACTCTAAACAAAGAAAAAAAGTAAAATAAATATACAAGTGGGGAAGTAGTATATTAAAACAAAAAAGTTTCTTTCGACTCAAGTAGATTTATTTTCATTCATAAATCAAAATAATTGTGTAGTAAATCAAAACAAACCGTTTTTTTTATACTTAGCCCTCATCAGCATACTTAATTTAAAATAATTTGAAGTTTTTTCAAATTTAAATTATTCATATTTTTGTCACAAATTATAACACGCCACAAATCATCCTTAGGAACCCACACGTAAACTGCTTGATCCTCGAGTATCTGATTACTTCACGTCAGACCACTATTTTTCCATATATGGCTTTTCTAGGAGCTCACTCTAACTCCCTTGGCCTCTAGGCACCCCACAAATTGCAGTATCACTCACATATACACGCGCATATGGGAAGCTATACCGTGCATCTGTTGTTATAGCTGGTAATTTTATAGCAGGTAAACAAATAGTAAATTCTAGAAATGCATAGAAATATGCAAACCAGGAAATCGAGGAGTATAAAAGCAACACGAGCTGAGGCATGGCATTCATTTTTGACTTAAGCACGCTATCTGTCGAGAAGTAGAAGTGTTATTGTGAAGTACTTTAATAAAGGCCATTGATATTGGAGTCATTCAACAATTTAGTGATTCGAACGTTAGTAGAAGGTTGCAAATAAGCGGTATTTCCCAAAATTCGTTACAATACGTATTAAACAAAAATATTGGCGAAATAAGACGATATTTCAATCGAAATTATTGTGCCTTCAAATGTTTTAGCAATATTTTTACCGAAAATTAGCAATTTAGTAAATGTAGCCCGCTTTAACGCGAGAGGAAGAAATCTCTGTTATCTCCCTTCTTTGGCGATCTTTGTGATCTTGTTAGGTTGGAACCTAAGAAATTCCTGAAAGTTGCTTAATCGCCCTTTTGGTTTGAGTAGAGATGGTATCACAATGGGACCTTTTTGGGCCTAAGTACCAATGCTGTTCAAAAATTTATGTACGATTATCTCGAAAACAAGTAAATAAATTTGATACGGTATTGAGGTAGAGACAGCAAAATACATTATGAAAAGTGTCGACTCATTTCTAGGTCTGCAATGAAATTAGTTGAAACTTATAAACATGTCGCACTTTTTTCCTATCAATTCAAAATCTTCTCGTACCTTTCACTCAAACCAACTTTTTTCGGATGAAGTGAAACTTTTTTATATCAAGTGAAACTATTTTTATATAAAATGAAACTTTTTTTTTGTATCAAATGAAACTTTTCATTCATACAAAATTATAATTTTTTTCACACCAAATTAAACTTTTTTATCAACTGAAAATTTTTTTATAGCAAATGAAATTTTTTTTATATCAACTGAAACTTTTTTCATACGTAGCTACATATTTTTTTTTTTTTTCATATCAAATGAAGCTTTTTTTATAATGAAACTTCTTTTATATTAAACATTTCTTTTATCATCATAAAAATCACGTGTCGCTATGTTTGGTCCCGATGGACTCCTAAACTGCTGAACGGATTTTGAATTTGGTTTGCACCCCGTGTGTAGTTCGATGTAACTTGAAATATAGGATAGGTTACATCTCAGTTTATAGTTGAAATATAATTGTATTGCAAATTTTTTATTTGTTTATATGTAATAATAAAATGTTACGCACTCACATTTTCAGGTGGTGTGGATATACTTCCGTGTAATTGGGTGGTGTATAATTAAACAACGTGATTATCAATAACAAATTTTATAGCGAATGATATCAAGTATAGCACATCACCAGGCCCGCCGAGAAGGTGGGGGGATTAGCCCCGCGGCCGGGGTTTCTGACGGCACCCGCGAGTTAGAGGTACTATGAGATTTTTTTTTTTTTATTCAGGAGAGTCTTTATTTGTTCCATGTGCAATTTTTAAGCCGAATTTCAAAAGCAACGAAAATCTACATTTCGTTTTAATATTATAGTGAAGTGTGAAAAATAAAAATCTATATATATAAAAATAAAGGCTAAAATGTGTGTTAGTTGGTAGCCGGTGTTGGTCGATTTTGTTCAAACTTTCACATAAGTTGCGTAAACCTCACGCGGTGGTTACTACACAGGTTTGGTTACGATCGACGTATAGAGTCTCGAGATATAGGCCAAAAACGTGGACCCGAGTACCCCAAGAATGTGCTTATAGAATATGGAAAACAAATGAAAGCTGTTGAGGAGTGCTTTTGTAGAGGGTAATTTTCATATCCCTGTGTGACTAGGGTCTCGAGATATAGGCCAAAACGTGGCCCAGTGAATGCCTAGACAGTGTTTATTCAATATCGATATCAAATGAAACCTGTTGATGAGTGCTTTAGTACAGAGTAATATATTATCCAGAGACGGACTGGGACTCGGATTAGGACTAGGACTGGGACTGACACTCGGAGTGTGACTAGGATTGAGACTCGAAGTGGGACTGGGACTGGGACTGGAATAAAATACATACCACTCTCTGGGACAGGCAATAAGGGATGCAGAAGAATGAGAAGAAATTGAGAGAAGAGAAAAGAGGGAAGGAGAAGGAGATTGAGAAAGAGATAGAATGAAACGAAGATGGAAATAGATGAGGCGAAAAAGACGGTGGGAGGAGTGAATAAAAGGATTAGGAAAAAGTGAAGAGGGGGGAGGGCAAAATCAGACGTAAAAAGCTTATTAAAATGTATGCAGATAGGCCAAATTTAGGGCAGGACAACGTCTACGGGTCTTCTAGTATTAAATAAAACTTTCTTAATACCAACTTACAATTTTTTTCATATCAGATGAAACTTTTTTTCATATCAAGTGAAACCTTTATAACAACAAATGAAACTTTTCTTGTGTCGAAAGAAACTTTTTCATTTAAAAAGAAACCATTTTCATTTTAATTGAAACATCTTTCATATTAAATGAAACTTTCTTTATATCAACTAAAAAGTTTTCTCATACCATATCTTTTTCATTTCAAATGAAACTTTTTTATATCTACTTAAATTTTTTTCATATTTACTGAAGCTTTTTTCACATCAATTGCAACTTTTTTTATATCAAGTAAAATCTTTTTCATTTCAGGTCAAACCTTTTTCATGTCAAACTAAACTTTTTAATATCAAATCAAACCTTTTTCATTTCAAATGAAACTTCTTTCATATGAAATTAAACTTTCCTCATATCAACTTAAACTTTTTTCATATTAACTGAATCAAAAATCACGCTATGCAAGTCTTAAGTCATACCTGTCCTGTTGTGAGGCTCGGAATCAACGACAATGTCGATGAAAATTGGGCATGATTTTTGGTTTTTTCCGTAATGCTAATGGCTAAGATCGAAGCGTATATAATGATGAGCTGTATGAGCTTTCCACAGATATGAAGATAGGGTAGCGAATAAAAACTAAGGGATTCTCTGTACAGGTCATGTTATGCAAATAGACGAAGACGCTCCGGCCAAGAAAATATTTCAGCCGATACCGTAGTTTGCGAAAGAGAAAGAAAGAGGGAAACCTCCACTGAGTAAGGGGGTCAGGCGAAGAAGGACTTGACCTCCGTTCGTGCTACCAATGGCCTTTGGTTACCGCGAAGCAGCGAACGCTGGAGTGACTTGTTACGAAACGGCCGAACGTACTTAGGCGGTTAAGCGCAAATTAATGATGTTGATTCTTTCGGTAGCTTTTGGGTCTGCATTGTCTTGTAAGTATACGTGCTCTCAAGATGTGCTCCAAGCAACATGTATTGTGATTTTTCCAAAAAAGCCTTTTCCTATAGCAACTCCGCGATTTTACTTCGTCTAAAATATGCACTTGTTTTCACTGAACTCATCTTTACTGTGTTAGTTTTTATTGCTATGGGGGTTCAGCTATCTACCTAACGAACTTCTTTTATGCCCAGTTGCTAATCAATTCCAGCTTTACATTCAGACGACGACTTTGTAATTTCTACTAAATGATGCTGCGAAACCGCTTGCATGCATGGCTTTAACGCCACGGTGAATAAAAATGTTGTTTTTGGCCCCACTTTCGGAAAGTGCAGCCTCGACAATGAAACCTTCCCTAATAGATTGAGGCTGATCTACTTCACCGTTGCTCGGGACATGATCATAACCAGGATGAGATTAAAGCACAAATAAAAAGATGATACAAAATTTTAAGGACTACCTTTATATAAATGGACCAAAAAACAGAAGCCAATTTTTCCTTTAATACAGACATAGCCTTGTTGAATTTTGATTAAAACACTTTAACAATAGCTCTTGTAAGAATTTTGGGATGTAAAACTATAAAGTGGAGTGCAATCTTTCAATTTAAGGCAAATCATGTACTTGCGATTAACTAATTGATTATTTAAAATTTAAACACGCGACCTACCTTTATAATTTTAAATCCCAAAATTCATTTACAAGAGCTATTGTTAAAGTTTTTAGTCAAAATTCAAAAAGACGATGTCTGTATTAAAGGAAAAATTGCCTTCTTTTTTTGGTCCATTTATATAAAGGTAGTTCTTAAAATTTTTTTATCATCTTCTGATTTTCAATTTTTTAGTACTGCTTACAAAAAGGCAACTGCAATTTTGATTAGTAATTTAAGCAAAGACTCTCTAAATATAAGATGGTACATTGTAGAGTTCTAAAGCTTTGTGGAAATTGTGGGACGGCTATACCAGGAATTCACCATACTTTTTGCTATGCTGTCCGCCTTAACATAGCTGATTTTATAAGGCTGTATAACTCTGTAATTTATTTTGCCTTTGGAAAAATTACCTATTTGAAAATAAACTGGCTAAAAAATATTGGCATAACAGCTTAAGTTAAATCAACAAATGAAAATCTCAGCCAAGCGATTTGTAAAAAAAAAGCTAAGTTGTCTATTTGTTACTTTCTCGATATAGGGTGTGTTCGAGCTGCAGCAGTGTTACTTTTTATGACTGCGGATAACGTTCTTCAGCAACATTTGAGCAGATGTGGCGCAAAAATTCGCTTGGAGTCATTGAGCTACCATTGAGCTGTCACCGCATTGGCGCTGGCGCCATGTAATTTACATCACTAAAATTGCGCGAATGCCCAGGCTCATGACTTTTTTAATCCAGATGGTGAAAACGAAGCAGGAGCAAAACGTATGGTGTATTCCTGGTGCAGCTGTCCCACTTTGTGGAAAATGAACGACTCTACAATGCTCCCTCTTATTAATCTACTCCCTTTGATTTAAGTAATTCCTAAGAGAAAATTCTTATCTTTATTTATTTGTTCAAAATAACAAGATTTAAGAGAATTAGAGGAATTTTCGCTGACAACACTGGCGAAAACAACAGAATTCCACCTCTCATCATAGCAAGAGAATTCCACCTCGTTTGTCAGCTACTTAATTTGCACCGCTGAAAATCGTGGTGAAATTCGCATACGCCTGAAAGTTTAAAAGAATCGTGGTGAAAGTCGCGTACGCCTAAAAGTATGAGAGGACGTGCACTGAGTACGGCGTTCAACGAGGTGGAATTCTACAACGCCTGCAACACTCAGGAGGCTATACATGAAGGTATGGCTTAGTCTTCGATAGTTCGACTCGTGCGTCACGTAGCTCAAATTTTTTGATCAAACATTGCACCGCGACCGAGTTTTAAACTATATTTCAGGTTTCAAGTCTCTAGATATCCAGGAAGTTAGTTAAAAATCGATCATCGTGAAATTACTCGAAAATCGATCGCAAGATTCCCCCCGTTTTTAAGGGATTTGCAGTTATCTTGACTATAATGCCACCTAGCGGAACTTTGTTTTCTATAAGTTGTATTGTCACCAGGCTTCTAACTAAGTGCCAATTTCAAGTCTCTAGGTAACCGGGAAGTTAGTTAAAAATCGATTGAAAGACTCCCAAATTAAAATTTGTTTTCTTGCTATCTCGATCCGCGTGCCACCTAGCGAATTTTTTTTTATCAAACATTGCACTGTCACTGGGTCTGATCCACGGCCCAAGTTTCAATTCTCCAGCTCACCGGCAAGTTACTCAAAAATCGATCGCAAGATTCCCCTCGTTTTTCATGGATTTGTAGTCATCTCAATAAGAACGCCACCTATCGGAACTTTGTTTTCTATAAATTGTATTGTTACCGGTTCTCAAACCATGTGCTAAGCTACAAGTCTCTAGGTAACCGGGAAGTTAGTTAAAAATGGATTGAAAAATTCCCAAATTGAAATTATTTTTCCTAATATCTACATCCATGCGCCACCTAGCGGATTTTTTTTTTTTTTTTGATAAATTGATGTATAGTCACCGGGCTCTGACTTACGACTCAAGTTTCATATCTCCAGCTGACAGGGAAGTTACTCAAAAATCGATTGCAAGATTCCCCTCCTTTTTCAGGGATTTGTAGTTATTTCACTTATCGCGCCACCTAGCAGAATTTTGTTTTCTGTAAATTGTATTGCCGCCAAGCCTCGAACTGTGCGCCAAGTTTCAAGTCTCTAGGTCACCGGGAAGTTAGTTAAAAGTGGATTGAAAGATTCCAAATCAAAACGAATTTTCTTAATGTCTCGATCCATGCGCCACCTAGCGAAATTTTTTTCATCAAATATTGCATTGTCACCGGGTTCTGACTCACGGCCAAAGTTTCATGTCTTTAGCTCACCAGGAAGTTACTTAAAAATCGATTGCAAAATTCCCTGCGTCTTTTCAGGGATTTTCAGTGATTTTCGTTCATCTCGATTCGTGTGCCACCTTGCGGCGTTTTGATTTCCACTAATTGTAGTGCCATCGACTCGCAAACTATGTGCTAAGTTTCAAGTCTCTGGATCACCGAGAAGTTAGTTAAAAGTCGATTGCAAAATTTCCATTTTAAAATAAATTTCCTGTATATCTCGATCCATGCGCCACCCAGCGGATTTTTGTTCACTTGCATTGTAATGTCTCCCAGATCTGAACTATGTTTTAAGTATCAAGTGTCTAGCTCAACGGAAATTTAACAAAAAAACTTTTCGGTGGGTCAAAAATTCGTATGAAAATGAGGGGACAAACATGAAAGGGACTTAAGTAATATAAAGGTAATAAAATATACATAAACTCTAATGGTTCACCGCCACGTCCAGTAATTAGAAGGTCGCACGATTCGAAGACCTAACATCGGCTTGGAGCAGCCAAAAAAACCGAAATAAAAAGGACAAGGAAAGACAAACGTTGCTAAGCTGCATTGTTAACAGACTACCAATGATCTTGAAACTCAATTCTGACCCCTGCTTTCTGAGAGCATAAGTAAACCCAAAGGAATTCAGGAGAAATGTAAGCATATCTCTAGAATAATTTGTACAGTATGTAAGTAAGTACATAAGTATAAGCATTATTGTGCTGTCCTCGTATATTACTGCGACTGTGTCTGGGAAACTCTAAAAAATGTACGCATTCTCTGCTTAAACTGTCCTTATATGTTTTTTGCAGAGTTTGCTGGTTTGTATATGCGTAAGCGTATTACATGTAAAGGGGTCAGATCGAGCTGCACCGGAACGCCGATGGAAATGCGAAATCAGTACAATTAACCATGCTAAGCAATAACGTTGTTTGAGTTATTTCTGATCTTCAATCAAACTTATTTGGTACGTCCAGGTGACTTATTCATATACAAACTACTAGCAGACCCGGCAGACGTTGTTCTGCCCTAAATTTGGCCTATCTGCATACATTTTAATAAGCTTTTTCCATCTAACTCTGCCCTACCCCTCTACACTTTTTCCTTTCTCAGTCTCCTTATCTCTTTTCTCTTCTCTCAAGTTTTTCTCCTTCTTCTTCATCTCTTATTTCCAGTCCCAGAGGGTGGTATGTATTTTGTTCCAGTCCCACAGCGAGTCTCCGTCCCAGTCCTGGTCCTAATCCCAGTCCCAGTCCGTCTCTGGTATACTTCCCGGAAAAAAGCATCGTAAATACTAATATAGGCAAATTTATGTACGAAATTTCAGGCAAATCGAATAGAAGATATGTAAATAGGTATGTGGGTATTATTAATTCTTGTCTTTATTTCGACTTCGCATGCATATTTATCAGTTTTGCCAGGTTGATGCGATTAAATCGAATATCACAATGAACTTTAGAGCTCTCAGCAACAGCTTTCATTTGATATCCATAATCCACACCAAATTCTAGGGGTATCCGGGTCCATGTCTTGGCCTATATCTCGAGATCCTAGTCACTCAGCGGTGTAAAACTTACTTTGTATTATAGCACACATCAGCAGCTTCAATTTGATACCCATAATAGAAAAACACATCCTAGGTGTATCCGGGTCCATGTTTTGGACTATATCTCGAGACCCTAGCCTCACAGTTGTATGAAAATTATCCGGTACTATAGCACTCTCCAACAGTTTTCATTTGATATCCATATTGTATAAACACATTCTAGGGGTACCCGGGTCAACGTTTTGATCTCAAGACCCTAGGCACGTAGCGAAAAAGGTAGACGTTGGCCGATTCTCAGACCTACCCAATATGCTCACAAAATTTCATGAGAATCGGTTCAGCCGTTTCGGAGCAGTTAGCCCCTAAAACCGTGACAGAAGAATTTTATATATTAGATATAGTCTTAAAAAATGGGCCTATGGTGTTAGAGGTTCTGAGACCACAATCTCGAGATTTACTTGCAATCGAACTTGATCCACCATTTTAGCCCGAAGGTACCTTTTTCCAAGCCACACTCAATTTAACTACTTCGTCCGAGCACCCTCTCTCATTTTTTTTGAAGAATCCTCTTTTAGAAACAAGAATAATGAATGTAAAACCAACTTCGTATCTACACGAATTTTTAATTTGAAAAACATATGTTATTGTTCTTGAAAACTCGTCAACATTCGTATGTCCCTTCATACCTTGATTGTCCGTCATACCAAAAACACGCAAATGACATATATATATAAATGTATATATGGATATTAAAAAAACTTTAAATGGATAGAACGCAATATCAACTTGTTTTGTGGCAGGCACTTTCGCCGAATAGACAATCGCGCCCTTTGGCTGTTTGTCAGCCTGCTTTTCCGTTGCTTGCCCTTCGTTACACTTTTGCGCGTTGGGTATGCTCTGGCTTTGTCATTGTCGCAGTTGATGTACTCTTATTTTCTCATATATCAAACTAAAATAGTTGAGGCTCAACAAAAAAACATCTGGCCTAACAATTTTTTTCTAAAACTTCTGTAAAATACGCCTACGCGCTTAAAAATATGCGCCTACTTTTAAGCAATGAGCACTTTTCCGGTCGGTCACAGCAATATTTGTTTACCAAAAACAATTTCTCGTATTTTTTAGATTTATTGGTGTCCTTCAACTACCAATTTTCATCAGCTACATATTTACTTATGCACCAACCTACTTTTATATATTATTTAAATGTTTTTTATGTTGTCACACATCAGTGAGGCGGCAACGCGTGAATCACAAAAATTATTGGGTGAGTGAACAACACTTTGAAAAAAAAATAAATAAAAATTAAAGCAGTGTTATTATAAATACTTGCGTATAAAAACTTGTCGATAACTGGTAGTAATTTTAATCGTGATTAGTTAATTCGTCAAACACTGAATCGGTCTTTAGCTACCAGCAGAACTTTTGAGATTAAATTAAAAATAACAAGTAAAGACGGGA
This sequence comes from Eurosta solidaginis, assembly GCF_040869045.1. NCBI lineage: Eukaryota > Metazoa > Arthropoda > Insecta > Diptera > Tephritidae > Eurosta > Eurosta solidaginis. The sequence continues at coordinate 30,197,402 of NC_090319.1, forward strand.
CTGTCTTCGGCTGTGCCGAAGACTTCATACCTTTCATGAATGGGGCTGAACAATAATCTTATCCCGTTCGTAATCTCCAAATAATCGGATGTATAAGATAGGAAATATATAGTGAAAAGATGTACATACCTAAACGATTTTTAAGATAAATATAAAAAAAACAAGTAAGGAAGGTTAAGTTCGGATGTAACCGAACATTACATACTCAGTTTAGAGGTATGGTGACAACATAAGGGAAAATAACCATGTAGGAAAATGAACCGAGGGAAACCCTGGAATGTGTTTGTATGACATGTGTATCAAATGAAATGCATTAAAGAATATTTTATGAGGGAGTGGGCCATAGTTCTATAGCTGGACGCCATTTAGGGATATCGCCATAAAGGTGGATCAGGGTTGACTCTAGAATTTGTTTGTACGATATGGGTATCAAATGAAAAGTGTTAATAAGTATTTTAAAAGGGCGTCGGGCTTAGTTCTATAGGTGGACGCCTTTTCGAGATATCGCCATAAAGGTGGAACAGGGGTGACTCTAGAATATGTTTTTACGATATTGGTATCAAATTAAAGGTATTAATGAGAGTTTTAAAAGGAGTGGTGGAAGTTGTATATGTGAAGGCGTTTTCCAGATATCGACCAAAATGTGGACCAGGGTGACCCAGAACATCATCTCTTGGATACCGCTAATTTATTTATATATGTAATACCTACAAAGATATCAAGGGTTTTTTATTTCGCCCTGCAGAACTTTTTCATTTTCTTCTACTTAATATGGTAGGTCTCACCACCATTTTACAAAGTTTTTTCTAGAGTTATTTTCGCGTCAATAAACCAATCCAATTACCATGTTCCATCCCTTTTTTCGTATTTGGTATATAATTATGGCATTTTTTTCATTTTTCGTAATTTTCGATATCGAAAAAGTGGGCGTGGTCATAGTCGGATTTCGGCCATTTTTTATACCAATACAAAGTGAGTTCAGATAAGTACGTGACCTGAGGATAGTAAAGATGTATCGATTTTTGCTCAAGTTATCGTGTTAGCGGCCATGCGGAAGGACAGACGGACGACTTTGTATAAAAACTGGGCATGGCTTCAACCGATTCCGCCCATTTAACGTCACAAAGTTAACGTCATAAAATCTATGCCCCTACCAAACTTCAAAAGGATTGGTAAATTTTTGTTCGACTTATGTCATTAAAAGTATCCTAGACAAATTAAATGAAAAAGGGCTGAGCCACGCGCATTTTGAAATTTTCTTTTATTTTTGTATTTTGTTGCACCATATCATTACTGGAGTTGAATGTTGACATAATTTACTTATATACTGTAAAGATTTTAAATTGTTTGTTAAAATTTGGTTTTAAAAAAAATTTGTTTTAAAATGGGCGTATTCGTAATCCGATTTTGCTAATTTTTATTTAGCAAACTTATAGTAATAGGAGTAACGTTCCTGCCAAATTTCATCATGATATCTTCAACGACTGCTAAATTACAGCTTGAAAAATTTTAAATTACCTTCTTTTAAAAGTGGTCGGTGCCACGCCCTTTGTCCAAAATTTTACTAATTTTCTATTCTGCGTAATAAGTTCAACTCACCTACCAAATTTCATCGCTTTATCTGTCTTTGGTAATGAATTATTGCACTTTTTCGTTTTTTCGAAATTTTCGATATCGAAAAAGTGGGCATGGTTATGGTCCGATATCGTTCATTTTAAATAGCGATCTGAGATGAGCGCTCAGCAGCCCATGTACCAAATTTCATCAAGATACCTCAAAATTTACTCAATTTATCGTGTTAACGGACGGACGGACATGGCACTATCAAATTTTTTTTCGATCCTGATAATTTTGATATATGGAAGCCTATATCTATCTCGATTCCTTTATACCTGTACAACCAAACGTTATCCAATCAAACTTAATATACTCTGTGAGCTCTGCTCAACTGAGTATAAAAATGGCAAAAACCCCCTTATCTGAACGATCGGTTGTATGGGATATATATTATATATATCTCCAATCGAAATTATTTTTAAAGGAAATTTTCTATGATATATTAGAATATATATATCACCAAGTTTCACGTTTTTATATTGGAAACTAAGGGAGAAATGGCCAAAAATCTTTCTATCTGAACGATCGGTTTTATGGGATATAACTATATATAGCTCCGATCAAAGTGATTTTTTCAGGATATTTTCTATGATATATTAGAATATGCATCACCGAGTTTCACGTTTATGCTTTCTAAATTGCGGCAGGAATGACCAAAATCGTCTTATTTGAACGATCGGTTGTATGGGAGATATATGTAACAGTGGTCCCATCCTACCGGATCCGACAAATGTCTAATATAATACAAAAATACATCCTTGTGCCAAATTTCATTGAGATATCTCAAAATTTGAGAGACTAGTTTGCGTTCAAACAGACAGACGGACGGACGGACAGACGGACATGGCTATATCAACTCAGTTCGTCGGCCTGGTCAATTCGGTATACTTAATGGTGAGTCTATCTTCTATATTTCTCAACGTTACAAACATCGGATCAAAGTTAATATACCATTTCATGTTCATGAAAGGTATAAACATTGGAATAAACTGTTAGTTTACTTAGCATAACAAAATAAGATGTTTGTTTCATGCAACAGCGTAACCATTTCGTTAACTCATATGTGTAGTTAACTCAGTGTACTTTCAAAAAAAAAATTGCGAGGGATACGAAAGTGTGCCCAAAAACTGTGTTAAGAGAAATAACTTCAAAGGGGGTTATTTGTGACTTGAAAGCCTGGTTCTGGCAGAAAAAAGGGAATTAGTGACCAAAATAAGAAGAATAAATTTATAAGCAGTTTACGGAGAAACCCCAGTTTTTCCGGTAGAACATAGGTGCTGAAACTGGAATGTTCAGAGTTTTTGGTTGGCAAAGCTAAAAGGGAGGCTGGCCTCAAGACCTTTAAAGTTCAAAAAGTTCCAGAAAGGAATGCTGTGAAAAACATTGAAGCAAAACAACATGCCAAAAAATTAAAAAAAAAATTTTTTTTCAAAAGTTAAGTTGGCGCTTTATGAACGAGTAAATTTAAATTTTAGCAGATTTTTCGCAGCTTCTAGGCCAAAATCTTTTCAAAGATAGCATATGGTTCCAGCCATCTTTTGGCCGGACCTAGCTTCATGCCATTACAGTAAATTTTCTTTGGAATGGTGCTTAAAGATGTTAGTGGCGTTCTGCAACCCAAAAATTTTTAGTGGAAATAAAATATTTGCTCCCTATACAAAGTTAGGCATTTCATTCAAGTACTTAAACAATCTATTATTAGTCCTTCTTTAGTTTTTCAACCCATAACTGAAAATATCGAGTAAATCTTTAGCAAAAAAAAATTGTTCGAACTCGTAGCAAACTTCGAAAAACCTGAAAAAGTGGTGGAAGGAATAAAGATAAAATTTTTAAGTAAAAAATGGTGTAAAGGGATCGATAAAATTTCCAAGTGCTAGATAGAAATCCTGTGATGAGCTTTCCTACTCTCCATTACAAGTTTTCCGAGGATACATTGTGACCAAATTAGTCTTTAAATACAATTAAAACAAGTAAAGAAGTCTTAGTTCGGGTGAAACCGAACATTACATACCCAGCTGTACATTTGAAATGCTGTTGTTGTTTGTTTTGTGTCCTTAATAGTGTTACAAGGCTGCGCAATAACACATATACATATGGTTATATTTTGCACTAATTTTTCTACGAGTTATGGCTCCCGATTAGTGGAGCGAAGGAGCGACTGGCGCGCCTTGTTGGACGGCCATAACTGTTTAGACGGTTAAGCGACAATTAAATATGTGATCAAGTATGGCTCCCGAAACATAGAAAAGTGCTTAGTCATAAAAGAGGCGGTGTCACACCCATTTTTTTAAATTTGAAGTTTTTACTATTTATTGTAATAAATCCACTTGGGAAATGAAATACCATTGATATAATGGTCTTTTTTTCAAGAATCTTATATATAAAAGTGGGCGTGGTCCTTAACCGATTTCGTCAATTTTTCTTTGAAGCATTCCTTATAGTAAAGGCAACCTCTCTGACGAATTTTGTTACGATAGGTTTAACGATTTTTGATTTTTGGTAAATAATATTTGTATCACAAGTGGGCCGTGCTACGCCCATTTAAAAAAAAAATTGAAAATTTTTATCAAGAGTTCCAATATCAGTCCGCACGTCAAAATTTCAACATTCTTGGTGTATTATTTACTAAATAATCAGGTTTTTTGTGTTTTCCAAAATGTTATATATACAAAAAGTGGGCGAGGTTATCATCCGATTTCGCTCATTTTCAATACCGTTCTATTCTGTGTCCAGATGTAGTTTACCTGGTGTACCAAGTTTCGTGAAGATATCTCAATATGTACACAAGTTATCGTGTTAACGGACAGGGGGACGGACGGACAGATGGACGGACTTGGCCCAATCACATTTTCGATACTAATGATTTTGGTATATGGAAGTGTATATCTGTCTCGATTCCTTTATACCTGTACAACCAACCGTTATACAATCAAGGTTATAATACCGTGTGTACAAGTCCAGCTGGGTATAATAAAAAGGCAGAAAAACACTCGGAGCGCTTGCCAAGCGGGTTGGCCGCTTAGAAAAATTGTATTCTAATTGAAAAAACTTGTTTATAAACCTTTCAATGTTGCTTTGCCTGTGGCATGAGCCCAGAATCGTCGGTGTGGTAGGCGCGAACGCTACCATCACACCACTGCGGTCGCACTAAGGCCTAAGTCCTATGTGAAAGTATATATTTTATTCCTGGCATTCCTTGGAGTTTGGGGGCATGTGTTGCACGCAGGGTTGGTTTGACAAAGTTGCAATCTATCTAAGGTTAGAATGTATTTAAAATTTTAGTTTATCGAAAAGCTGTCGACATGTAATCAAAAACTTGTCGACTTGCTATCGAAAAGTTATCAATTTAACATCAAAAATGTATCTTTTATGTATCGAAAGGTTATCGTTATGTTATCAAAGTGTTAACGATTTGTTATTAACCAATTCAAGCAGCCATTGGAGTGCTACTAATTTGTCATCGAAAATCTTTCGTTTTTTTATATTAAAAAGTTATCGATTTTTTATCAAAATGGTAACGACTTAGTATCGGAATTACGAGAGTTTTACGAATTTGTTATCGGCACGTTATCGGTTAGTGATGAAACAGAAACCGATAAAACTTCAATATAAAATCGATGACACATTTGTAACCAGTCGATAACAAGCTGCTAAGAAACCGATAACTCAACCGTAATTTTGACATTGATAAAGCAATCAGTTGTAGATGTGGCTTCACTTCACTTAATTCAAAATTATTAGTTTTCTAGAAGTATATTTGTACGTTTACACATCGGCGTGCTATGAAGTATTTGGAATTCACATTATCATCATCATTCATTACCAATTGAGGCTTAACCGCATAAGCGATATAGAGAGATTCTTAACAAGTCATGCCAGATATGCCTGTTTTGCGATAGCTGAAGCCAATTGGGAGCACCAAAGGATGTCAAATGTTCCTGCGTCTGCCTTTCCCAGAGTTCTTCCCTTCCTCTGCTTCCAAACTGAGGTGTCAGCTGAAATACTTTCATGGCTGGGTTGCTTTCGTCCATTCGTTTTTTAAATCGAAGAAAATTTTTGTAAGCGGGGTCGCCCCTCGGCAGTGTTTGGCAAGAGCTCCGAGTGTATTTCTGAAATGAGAAGCTCTCAGTGAAAACTCATCTGCCTCGCAGATGCCGTTCGGGGTCGGCATTAAATAAGTAGGTCCCATCCCGCCAATTTGTAGGAAAAATGAAAAAGGAGCACGACGCAAATTGGAAGAGAAGCTCGGCCTAAAATCTCTTCGGAGGTTTTTGCTCCTTACATTTATTTATTTTTTCATTCAGCTCATCATTATACCTACTTCGGTACCATAAATCTTTCAGAGAATTTTGCTTCCGGAAAACTTTTCTCTCAAATATTCCAAGGCTAACTCATCTTCCCTCGACTCCGTTCATGACTCTGACCCATACATCAGGGCAGGTATGATGAGCGACTTGTGGGCCATAACTTTGGTTCGTCGAGAGATGACTTCTCTAAATTCTGACTTTTCTAAATTAGAAAAAGTAGCACAACAAGTGTGCATTAAGGTAGATGAGGACAAGATGAAGTACTTGCTGTCAGCCAATAAAGTATCGGCGCATTCGCGCTTTGGCAGCCACGTCAATGTTAACTAATACAAATTCGACACTATGAAGGATTTTGTCTATTTGGGAATCAGCATTAAAAACAAAAACAATGTCAGCTAAGTAATAAAAAAGTGAATAACTCTTTCCTACAAGAATTACTTTGAGAAGTCAATTAAAAAATTAAGCCCCCTCTCGACTAACAAAAATCACGCTCTACAAGTCGGGCATTGTACCTGTCCTGATGTATGTCTCGGAATAATGGACGGTGTCCAGAGAAGATGAGATGGTTCTTGGAGTTTCCGAGAAAAAATTTCTCCGGTAGATTTATGGTCCTATCCGAGATGCCGAGAACGAGTATCGAAGGAGGTTTAATGATAAGCTGTATGAGCTTTACACAGATATGACAATAGTGTAGCGAATAAAAGCCCAAAGGCTTCGCTGGCTAGGTCATGTTATGAACGAAAAAAACGAAAACGCTCCGGTCAAGAAAGTACTTAATTCGAAATCGTAATTTGGAAAAAGAGGAAAGGGAAGAAGAACTTCGCCCTCTTTAGTGTTACCAATTGCCGTTGGTTATCTAGAAACAGGGATAGCTGGTGTGACTTGTTGCGAAACGGCCAATAACTTTGAAGCGGTTAAGAACCAATCAATGCTGGTGATGATAATGAAGTTTCGCCTACAGAGAATGTTATAAATTGTCACCTTTTTTTTTTTTGTGATACTTGGACATAACGAGGGTATCAAAGAAAAGAGGCTAAGCATATTCTTTTTTTGATCGGAATTTATTCCGACATTGTTGTTGTGATAACTGTGATACTTCCCGAAGGCCTTGGGGAGTGTTATCGATGTTGGTAGTCCTTTGGCGGTTGCAGGTCTGGTACCCGACCATTTCTGGAACGATTTGGTATGACCACATGAAACTTTCTAGGCCATCACGCCCTCCCACCCCCTAGATCTATCAGGAGTTCGGGGTTGCCAGAGCCTCGGCCCTTAATGACTGTTTCATTCATTCGCCACAAGTAGGTGAGGTTGACAATTGGGTTGGAGAAGCTATATATTACGCTGGCAACCACTTGAGAAGGTTACGCTATACAACCCCTTGAATCAATTTGGTATTTCAGTCGCCTCTTACGACTGGCATACCTACCGCGGGTATATACTAAGCCCCCTAACCCTATATTAAACTCGATTTAAGAAATTAACGTGATAAAACATTCAGTATTTATTTTTTATTTTTTTTTTTTTAAATGAGTTTAACCACTTGGCCGAATGTTTCCTGCTTCCAAGTCATGCAAACCAACAAAGTAGCGCGGAAATGCCACTACTTATTTATTATTATGTTGAGTAAACATTGATGAAACAATTTTTTCTTTTTTTTTTTCTGAAATTCTCATCTACCGGATTGCCTTTGCTGAGTACACATATATTGATGAGTGCTGACATCATAGCACACATCAATATATGGACATATGTATGTAGGTAAGTACATGCCTAAAAAATAAAAAAATAAATTTAAGGCGCGATAACCTCCGAAGAGATCTAAGGCCGAGCTTCTCTTCCAATTTGCGTCGTGCTCCTCTTGATGATCCCTACAAATTGGCCGGACGGGACCTACATGTTTTATGCCGACACCGAACGGCATCTGCAAGGCAGATGAGTTTTCACTGAGAGCTTTTCATGGCAGAAATACACCCGGAGCGCTTGCCAAACACTGCCGAGGGGCGACCCCGCTTAGAAAAATTTTCTTCTAATTGAAAAACCTTATTTCTAAAATTTTGATGTTGCTTTGCCCGGGAGTTGAACCCAGGGCATACGGTGTGATAGGCGGAGCACGCTACCACCACATCACATAATTTGCATTTATGATATATGTATACAGCACCACGCATCATCATTTATATTTATTTATGTATGCCCACTTATATAAGCATTTTATGTGTAAATATGGATGTACAACGTCGATAGCCTTCAGCGTATGAGCACACAAAACACTTAAAGGATTGCTGTACAAACAGATAAAGGTGCACGCGCACTAATACATAAGTAGTTATATTTAATGCAAAAGCACAAATAAATATATGTAATGTATGTATGTGTGATTGTTTGTATTTAGGCAGCAATTGCTCATTGTGCTGCGGTTATCGTTTACTTCATCACTTCCTTCTGCTTGTCAATTTATTTTGTTTTACTTATGCTTGTATGTGTTTGCTTGATTGTTTTTATAACGTAAAGCTTTATTTGTTTTATGGTTGTTATATATGTATGTAGCAAGTTTTCAGGCATTTTATACTCACACATACTTACATTAATTTGTACATACCTTCCCCACATTTATATACTAGTTCTACTGTCTTATATCTCTCAGACCATAATTTATCCATAAATATATTTTCTTAAGCAAGCACTTAAATGCATACATACATATATTAAATACATATTGAGTATTCTACAACACGTTGTACAAATTTTTATAAACAAAACACACGGCAACGGGAATATGTCTAACGGCGAAGGAGCAACGATTATATATATTGCGTGATTGTGAAACATTACGTAAGTTAAACAAATTTACATATACGCGTGTATCTACGTTAGAAAAGGCTAAGACAAGAAAAGAATTCTCAAACAAAATACGAATATGTTTTCGTTACAAAATTGACAAGGTTTTTTCACACATCTAACTTCTTCCGATTTGAGAAGAAATTTAAATTAATTTATCGCTGAATCAATCTAATATATAAAATTCTTCTGTCACGGTGTTAGAGGCTTAACTCCTCCGAAACGGCTGAACCGATTCCCATGAAATTTTGTCTTGAGATCAAAACGTGGACCCGGGTACCCCTAGAATGTGTTTATACAATATAGATAACAAATGAAAGCTGTTGATGAGTGATTTAGTAGAGGATAATTTCCATACCCCTGGGTGACTAGGGTCTGGAGATATAGGCCAAGCGTGGGCACGTGATACATCTAGAATGTGTTTTTAGAGTATGGGTATCAAATTGAAGCTGTTGATGTATTCTTTAGTACAGAGTAAGTTTTACACCGCTGGGTGACTAGGGTCTCGAGATATAGGCCAGAACATGGACCCGGATATTCCTAGAATGGGTGTATTATGGACATCAAATGAAAGCTGTTGCTGAGAGCTCTAAAGTTCATTGTGATATTCGATTTAGTCGCATTAACCTGGCAAAACTGATAAATATGCATGCGAAGCCGAAATAAAGATAAGAATTAAAAACACCCACATACCTATTTACATACGTCCTATTCGATTTGCCTGAAATTTCGTATATAAATTTGCCAATATTGGAATTTACGATGCTTTTTTCCGCGAAGTATACCAGAGACGGACTGGGACTGGGATTAAGACTAGTAATGGGACTGAGACTGAGACTCGGAGTGGGACTGGGACTGAGACTCGGAATGGGACTGGAACAAAATACATACCACTCTCTGAGACTGGCAATAAGAGATTAAGAAGAAGGAGAAAGGCTTGAGAGAAGAGAAAAGAGAGAAGGAGACTAAGAAAGAGATAGAATGAGACGAAGATGTAGAGGAAGCGAAAAAGACGGAGAGAGGAGTGAATAAAAAGATTAGGAAAAAGTGTAGAGGGGTAGGGAAGAGTTAGACGGCAAAAGCTTATTAAATTTTATGCTGATAGGCCAAATTTAGGGCAGAACAACGTCTGCCGGGTCTGCTAGTGGAATATAAATGCAAGGTATAGTCACTCTTTCACGTAGACAGCCATCTTAACTATTTGACTTTGGCTGCAATGATGACAACTCATACTACCGGACTAGGTTAGATAAGGTTGAACTGACCGATCTGTGAGGACCTCACAGAACAAGGTGTTACCAGAAGTTTGTTGGACGACCAAACTAAAAAATTCTATCAAAAATTATGACCTCTGTTATAAAATAACACCGTCCTCTTGGCAAATACTCGATACTTTCTAAGACTTACGCAACTCCCTGCTTCTACATTTTACAGCTGTATCACTCCTAAAAGCTGCAGTCTTAGCTCGGAAATCGTTGGACACGAGCACAAAACGTGCTCAACCGTTTCCTCCTCCGATCCGCACTTCCTACAACTGTTTGCACTGACAAGCTTTATTTAAGGCCCGTGACGCCAGAAGGCAATGCCCAGTCAGAATACCCGTCATGAATCTACAGTCCTTCGTTTTAATGATAGGTGTAGTTATATTAGCATAAGTTTGTAGGACCTACACATGATCTTCGGCACTTTATAGCCTCGCGCTTGGGTCGACATCTTTCCCTCTTGGTCGGTAATTAGCAACTATCGACTTTTCTTAATCTCACGCAATCTAATTGGGATCTCTATGGATCAAGCTTCGAGGGTTTCGCCGTTTTTAACTACGTTTCTCCTATTTTTGATTCCCGTCTATTTCCATATACCATGGGACCCAATATAGTTGTATGCCCTTCTTATCCCGACTCTTTCCAGGGATTGCTTATACTGAAACACACTTTTAGATGCTGTGCTACGTGGAAAAGTTGCCTAGGGCTTTTTTGGTATGGCTGTATAACAAACAGGGATTTCATTGTCGCTATACATACCCAATGAGAGAGAGGGTGATGAACCTCACGTACACCGCAGCATTCTCCTTTATGCATAAAGTGCCGCCGAGGCCTTCTTTACGATCTCCCCTATGTTGGACTTACACGAAAAACTAACTGTCTAGAATCGTTCCTAGATATTTGGTAAAAGTTTTCGCCTGCAGGGTCACACCTCCAAGCTTAAGCCTAGACCATTTCGGAACCTCAGATGCCCAGGTATATATATCCCGAAGCGCCCGATCCATCAAAGAGCTAATTATTGGAAGGCACTTTTCCCTTATGACAGTTGCAGTGTCATCTGCGTACGCCGTAAGTTTGATGGGTCACTCATCGCACCGCTTGAGCAGTTTTTTGATGAGCATCGTTCATAGCAGATGTGATAACATCATGTCCTGCGCGGTGCCCCTCCCAATGATTTCGTGGCCTCATACAGCCCCCATTGTGAAGTAATCTTCCTGCAATATAACATGCCATCAGTTCGTAAGCTGATGTTCGTGGCAGAACAAAAAAATTGTTTAATTATTGTTAAAATAAATTCAAACGAGAATATATTTCTCAAGCTCCCACCAATCATTTTCATGAGAAGGCGATAGGTAAAAGCTTGAGAGAAACGAAAAAATAGGACGGACGGCGTAAAGTGTCTTGGCCACTCGCTATAAGAGGGAAATCGGACAATTTGAGTCTCTTTCCTTGCGGTTTCCCATACTTAAGAATTTTTCTAGGATGACAAAGATGGGAGAAAACAAACTAAAGGTAACTATATCCCCCATTACCAAAAATTTTTAGCAAGACAATCCTATTCAGACCTTTTGGTTTTAATAATTTAGCATGTCCGATGGCTCTTCAACCTCTGTGACGATGATGGTAATGGATAACGAACTGTGTTTATGTGAAAATCTGTTGACTGCCGTCTAGATTGGTCAACCGAGAAATGCATTACGTAGCGTCGTCAAGAGCAAACGCGCATTTCTCCGCATTTCACAGCACGTTATAACCAAAGATTTTTCAGATTTTTTAGCTCTCATTTAGTTTAGCGCAGGACCCGCTGACGTTTGAAATGTCTGACTAGCTCACCCCAACGCGTGGGGGCGTCTTCGTCCGCAAAGTAGGGCGTTCTGTTATCTAGTTGCTCCTTCAACATCTCTCCCTTTGCTGCCCGCCTGCAGGTTGGTATGCCCCAGCTCGTAACGGCCATTTAAAACGCCTAAAATTGTGTGATATTCGAATGTGAGTAGAGCACTTATGTCGAGGGGAGTACCGTTAAGTACTATTGCTAAGCCGGGATGGCAGATGGCGCATATATAAACACATATATTTCTGTACATGAGAAGGACTAGCAGCCTACTTCCCTGTCCTTATCGTATACCGGTGCTTGAAAGAGAAGATCGCACAACTTATTTCTGTTTAAACATGATGTAATGAATATTAGCAGCACTAAGGGATACTATCATCTCTAAGCCGATGCTAAGCAGTGACTTGTATGCACATTAATAATTCAATCATTATGTCTACACATACGTACATACACGCAGCGGAGAAGCAACGCACAACCACATGCATAAATCTGAGATACTAAAGAAAGTTTGTAATGGTTGTGCAAGTGTCGCTCACACATACAAACACATGCAGATATCTTATCTGAGATGCTCCCAAAAGTATGCAATTATAATTGTGTTCACACATACACGCGCATATGAGAAGCTATAAACGTAGTAATTTTATAGCTGATAACCAACTAGTTAATTCTAGAAATGGAAGCGCCTAGAAGATGCGAACGGGAAATCATAGAGTATAAAAGGCGCAACATTAGAGGTACGACAATCAGTTTCATTTAAGCAAGCTATTTGTTGTTAAGTATCAGTGTTATTGTGATGTACTTTAGTAAAGGCCATTTTGCATTATTAAATATTGGAGTTATTTGTTCAACAGTTTAGCAATACGAACGTTAGTAGAAGGTTGCGAATAAGAGGATTTGCAGTAAATTCGTTACAATGAGATATACTTCCCTTGTTCAAACAGTTAAGCGCCAATTAAGTAAGTAAGTAAGTATACTTGCCCTGTTTAAAATTGAAGTCAAGTCTTGCCATAAGCTGATTTGATCTTATACGCAGTAGGAAGAAACTACTAACTTTTAATCGTGCACTGATCGTAACGGTTGACACTTACCAGGGAAGCAGAACAAATTTTTTTGGTATAAGGAGGTCTACCGCTTCCAAACTGACCAAACGTATTATATGTCATGCTTTCGGTCAAAGGTGACCGATACGCGACATTGAAAAGCATCTATGTAAATGAGTTCCAAAGTAGCTTTGACGCCTGCTCTGAAATATTAACACCATCACAAATTTGAACAACAAAGTCCATTACCTATGAAGTAATCCTATGTTGCATGAGTTGTCTTCTGGGCTGAAACTACATCTGGGGTGGTGAAAATTAAGATATTTCTTCAGATTCTTTGAAAAGCTGAGCAGGTATAGGATGTACCCGTGCGAAATTTGCAGATGAGTGGCTTAATTTGCATGAAAGTGGCATCAGGTACGGGTGCCCAGTTGGCAGAATACTGCAACACACAATTAGTAGAAGACGCATGGGCTCACAGACCCCACTACAACATACAGCTTACTTTTGTATGTAAGTAACTGTATTGTTATGGATATGTATGTTATCGACTTGGTGCTTATGAGTTCTCGATTTTTTACCGAAGTATTAAAAAGTTGCTATAGATGATAGAGGTTATCAATGCGATAACGATTGTTCTCGACCAGTTATTGGTTTGTCGTCGTTAATGTATCAATTTTTAATCAAAAAATTATTGATAATTTAGCAACTAGCTCTCGATATTTTATCAAAAGCTATTTATTTGTTACCGAAAAGATATAAATTTTCAATCGAAAAGTTATCCATTTATTAAAGAAAAATTATAGATTTGTTTTCGAAAAGTTATCGTTTTATTATCAAAAAATTTCGAATAATTATGGATTTGTTAACAAAAAGTTATCAATTTGTTGTTGTCAAGTAAATCGATACGCTTATCGGCATGTTAGCGATGTGTTATCGGTTTTTTATGAAACAAATACCAATTATACCTCAATATAAATAGGATGACATTTCATCGCGCGTCCTTTGACAAGCCGCTAAGAAACCACTCAGAAGCGGATAGCAAACCGATAACTCGAAGATAATAATTCGCTATCGATAACTAGCCGATAGTAAGACCACACTTGTCGTTTTCGGTTGTTAGCTATAAGATCGACAAAGTTCTTCCTAAAAAGCCTGACTTTGTATGTTTCTGATTAAGTTACCTCTTTTTCACTTTCTAAAAAGTGGGCGTGTTACAGTCCCATTTCGTTCATTTTCAACAAAATCTTACTTTATTGAAATAGCGCTTTTTCTTAGTTCAACCAATAACTCATACGCCCTGTCGCACATAAACTGACCATCTTACCAAGCCAATATCGCACCACAAGGATAAGACACTGCTACAAAAAACAATATCATCGCCACTCAAATTCGAAATTCAAGCATATTGACATATTCAGTTTCAGCGCAATAAAGCATAAACACTCACCAAACGTTGCCTAAATGCTCCTCTGTAGACGTAGGTACTCGTCCTCATTTTATTGTTATTGACTTGTGTAAAAACTTTCAATTTCGGCTATTTTTGTTCGGCTGCTGTATTGGTTTTCAAAATGTTACCAAACACAAAAAATTTATTTAGATGTTTTTTTTTTGGTGTTGTTGTTTTCATTGTTGGTGAAACAGTTCAGTGCATATTCAACATTGGCTGTATTTGAGAGCACGTTAAATCGCCAGCAGTATGAATAAAAAAAAAAGAAAATGTACAATGAAGTGGTCAAAGCACAACAAAAAGTTCGATAAATGCCTGGCAAACATTTCATTTTAAATTTCGTTGTTTTTATTGTTGTTGTTGCATTTTTCGTTTATATGCGTTTTTGCCACTACTATTGGAGGCCATTGATTATTTGTACGTTAAAGCTTTTGCACTTAGCATTGTTATTCTTGTTGTTGTTGTTTACTGCAACTGCTATTGCTGGTCGGTTATAAGCTTTTTTGTACATCATTGCTGTTTTAGCTCTTTGCTGCTTCGGCCAATGTTGCATTCACTGCATTTTATTTGCTATTTTTGTTTTATTGACTTTTTTTATTATCCACATATTTGGGTCGAGTGCAGTTCACTTCGATCGCCTTGAACGGGCGCTGCTTTGGTTGTATTTTGACCGCCACCCGCCTGCGCTTTTGGCTTCACTTCCTTGCTTGTAGGCAACCTTTTCTTTATTCCTTGCGCGCAACCATCAGTGATTTGGTTCGAGCGTTTTTTAAGCTGGTTTCAGCAATTTTTTATAAGCAATTTTTTATAGAATATTTTGCTTTTTTGTTTTTTTTTTTTGTAAGTAAAATTCTCCTTTCTTTTACTTAATATCATCAGCCACTTCAAGAACACTGCAGTCAATAACATTGAAACTACATTAGCCACTTGGCTCGAGGGCACAGCATAAAATTTATATCAGAGAATATATATCTAAAGCAGCCGCAGTAAATGCACTAAACAGGGCATGAAGATATTGCATTTTTAGCCAATTTGTAAGTCTTCGTGTAATTTAAACGAACAAAAAAGTACTTGATTGGGATGTATTGGAAAAAATTTATTAAATGACATTTGAAGATTTTAGCTGTCAAGATTACGGAGATCAAACAAAGCCCTGTTATTTTCAGAATAATTTTTCTATTTACTAGTGATGGAAAGCATAACCATAATAGCAATCGTGACCATAACTGTTAATGTACCATAATGAAAACTTTTACAATAACAACCACCATAACCAAAACCGGGTTGGTAACGAAATCCTGTTTTTGTAAAATCCTGCTTTCTAAAATCCTGATTTTTTAAAATTCTGCTTCTCAGAATCCCGACTTAGAAAATTCTGTATTTAAATATAGTATAAATAATGTTAAAGTGGACATGTCATTACTTTGAAAAGTGCGCACTTTTCAAAGTAATGATATGTCTACTTTAACATATTTTATATTACATTTAAATACAACACTGTGTACACACTATTTTTTATTTTATTATTCCACCCATATGAACATACATATGTCTGTATGTATACATGTTCATTGACGAATTGCTGGAACTAGAAATAGGTGATTGTAGGTCATTGTAGGTGAAAGTACCTCAATATTTTATAAACTCGTATAAAATTTACAAAAGGAGCTTATTTATGCGAAAACTCAAATACAAAGAAGGGAAAATGGAGAAATAATAAGAAAGAAAAGAAACATAATTATATAAAAAATACAGGCAACTACGAAGAGTTATTAAAAAAGGAATGAATTAAATCAACCAAGTTATTTGAAGAGAGTTGCAAACAATATTTCAATTTACTAGACTAAAATATTTACATATATATATAAAAAACATATTACGAATAAAGTTCTTTATTTGATTTCTAAAATCGCTGTGTATGAGTTTGAATACTTTCGCTGCGTATGTCGGTTCATTTCGTTGTTCAGAAAGTTTATCTAAAGGGTAAGTACACTAAAAGCAAAATTTGTCAAGCCGGATTTAGCAAAAGCAGAATTTTGGAAAACCAGGATTTTGGAAAAGCAAAATTTTAGAAAACCAGGATTTTACCTATGCAGGATTTTTTAACATTTTGCAGGATTTTGCGAGGTAGAATTTTCTAAAACAGGCAAACGTTACGCTCCCACCAAAACCATAGCTATAGCCGAAAATATAACCAAAACCATTAGCATAATCATATTCGTAGCTATAACCATAACTATAACCTAAACCATAACCATAGCCGTACCCATAACCATAAACATAAACATAGCTGTAACCATAATAATAACCATAACCATAAACATTACCATAACTATAGCCATAACCATAACCATAAAAATTACCATAACCATATTTTTAACCAAAACTATGGCCATAATCATAACTATAAACATAACCATAACCATAGCTTAAACCATCATCATAACCATAACCGCAGCTATAACCATTTCCATAAATATAAACATAGCCATAAACATAACCTTAATCCATTACTATTAGACCCTAACCATAACTGTAATCGCCACAGTAACTCATAATATCCATGCTCGTGTCGGTAATCATAAAGCAGTATTCTTACAGCTCCGACACATAAGCAGTTTTTCATATAGATGAGTTTAACACAAGCTTCTACATTATGAGTAGATTGCACGTATTTTTATGGACAACGGTAGAATGAGTGACACTGGCGCCATCTGATATTGAAAAGTAGCCATCTCCAAATTTTTTTCCAAGCAAAGCATAAGAAGAAGAATTTGACAGTTGCTTTGGCTAAGGGTGTTGGCACACTTTGCAAGTGAAATTATTTTTCCCACTGGCTGGTAAATTTTCTAACATTTTTCGAAATTAAAAACTGCAATATAACAATCGATTATGACACAAAATATGTTAGCAAATATTTTTGTTGTATAGGGAGAATGTTTGTAACAGTGCTTCGCGAAATTTTGTATGTGAATGGGCAAGGCGTAATAAACTTCAATAGCCACGTCTGAAGTTCCTTCATATTTACAAACGCAACATCTTGGTTGATTGTGGTGGTGTTATTGGAATGCATAAGCTTGTGTTAAACGCATCTATATGAAAAATGTCATTGTGTCACCGCCTTTCAACATAGCCGTTAGCGGTGCCAAAACCTTATACCGTACGATCAACAGTGCCGATCCGAGTCCATAACCGTGAGCGCTGACGCATTAAGTACTTTAAGTAAATCCGTAACCTTAAGAATAAACACTATTGTAACACTAAACGTTACCATAAGTAAAACCCAAGTCTTAAATTAGCACTGGCCACAAACGTGTTGAGTAACTGAAAACACGTTGGTTTGTTGGTGTTGTTTGGTTCAGACGCACACACACAGGCGCCGTTGGGGTGGATTGTAAATATTTGTAATATTGCAGAAGAACTTCAACCAACCGCTGCTTAATGGAAGGGGCGACAGGCGAAGGATCGAGGGACAGCAAGCGGCAGCCGGTGCTATCGATGAAGGTTTGTCGGCCTTTGTATTACGGTGAACGGTATTAGTGTATTATGGTTGAGCGAGCGGTTGACAAATTGTAGTTCATGTTCTTTTACATCCAATCTCCGAACACACCAAAAGTGGTGGGCGACTGAGGTCCCCACTGACATAAAGTGGCAAGCCTGTGCAAGATAAGTGCATTACAACAATTTAGGTCGAATAAAGTGCAAGTTATAGGACTTTAAAAATTCAAAAAAGAGTGTTTAACATATTTTTCCATAAAAAAAAACTAAAATATGTGCTTCACGTTAAGTTTGAGGTGCTCGTAGAATTTTCTCGAATTTTTGAACTTATTCGAAAACGTTTTTGATATTGGTTTGTAAAGCTCCGAAATTCATAGAATTTTTTATAATTTTATCAAAAACAAAAAATTGAAATTAAGTTGAGGAAATTCGCTAAAAATTCTGACGGATATTTTCGTGTTCCCGATTTTAGTTGCGCCTGATTAACCACGCATGGTGTTTTGAACAAATTTTTTCAGGCCCACTTGCAGAACGCTAAGTTATTTTTTTAATGCAGAGTTTATTTAAACATTTTTTCAAAAATGTACGAGTTTAACCCCTCGTGTCAGTTTAGCACTGAGTTAAAAAGAACTTGCCGTTCTAAAATTGAGCGTTAATATTTTTCCGGAATAAATATCTAAATAAGATTCATAGAAAAATAAAAAATTTAAGGGCAATTGAATTTTGCCTTTCAAAAATAATTTTTCAAGACTAAGTAGGATATTGTTTGTGTAGTTTTTTTTATTTTGCAGCGCTGATTTGAAGTATTTAATATCCATCGCTCTTCTATGACTGCCCTTTTTGCGTTACTTATTCACTTTTATTTCATCTTCTTTTGCAGTCGTGCTATAACAATCACAATTCATTTGCTTATTATTGACACTTGAGTTACCAACAACAACAACTTGATTGCATCCTTAGTAAGGAAATATTTATTGTTGTACGTTTCACTAACTTAAGAGTTCATAGTGAATGCACTTGCATACTTAACTTAGAAGGCTTGTAGTGTAATCAGCTTACGTTTTATTGTTTATATATATACATATATACATATATGTATATACGTGCGTATATACTAAATTTCACTCTAAGCTTCTCAGTGTGGCTTGAGTATTTAATTTAACAAACAAACGTACGATTATTAGGATATTACATATTTACTGAGTATTGAGAAGTCGTTTCGAAGTTACACTCAACGTAATTATATAATAGTGTTCGTACGTCACTTAAAATTATTTCGTTATTCACTTGTATTCAAATTTGGTTATAGATAGTTATTAACTTGATTTGACAGAATAAAATATATTGATCCAAATTTCTCATATATTTATTAAGGGTCATTTGCTGAGAATACAATGTTAAATGCATTAATTTGAAGTTAAGTTAGGCAAAGCAAATCGTAATTAAATAACTTTCAACTTTATTTTCTAAAATATGGAGTGTTTAAAATAATACTGATTTACGAAATCCCGAAAAGCAAAATCCCGAAACACACAGTCCCGACACGCCCAAATCCCAAAAATTCATAATCGCGAAACGACCAAATCTCGAAATTTCACTATGCACACAGAATCGAAGAGCAGCTAAGAGCTAAGAGAATATTTCACACACATGTTAACAGAAATATTTAAGCAACTATTCGAGACGGCTGTCAGCGAAAAGTCTAGACCCTGTGAGAAAAAGGCAAAACGAGGCAAACGGAGAGTAATAAATCGTCGCAGTCACAGTGACGAGGAATCAGTTTGATGTTATCAACTCATAAGTGAAGTATGCGAGTAAATTAAGTGTGAAATATGACTACCATAGCAAAGTTGTAAATAAAGAACATTTTGCTATACTGAATATTTGAGTTATTTATTCGACACTTCAACGATTCGAACGATTACAAAAGGGCAGAATATTTAAGAGTTTTCTAAAATTCATGAAAGATTATAAATTTAGACCAGACACCCTAAATAAGATTTTTTTATTCGAGTTAAAAAAAAATCACAGAAATTTTAATAAGCATGAAAAGAAGAGATTTACAAGTTATAATCGAAACAACTGTCGCCTTGTCCGTCCTGATGCCACGTTGTTTTAATTCTTCCCAGATTATTAAATTAATTATGAAAATAAACGTTAAAAATAATTTTGACCAATAAATATTTATTAGGTCATCTAAAATAATTTTTTTTTAATTTTTACTTAAACAAGTAAGGAAGGCTAAGTTCGGGTGTAACCGAACATTACATACTCAGCTGAGAGCTTTGGAGACAAAATAAGGGAAAATGACCATTTAGCAAAATGAACCTAGGGTAACCCTGGAATGTGTTTGTATGACATGTGTATCAAATGAAAGGTGTTAATGAGTATTTTAAAAGGGAGTGATCCTTAGTTCCACAGGTGGACGCCGTTTCGGGATATCGCCATTAAGGTGGACCAGGGGTGACTCTAGAATGTGTGTTGTACGATATGAGTATCAAACGAAAGGTGTTAATGGTTATTTAAAACGTAATGGGCCTTAGTTCTATAAGTGGACGCCTTTTCCAGATTTCGTCATAATGGTTGACCAGGGATGACTCTAGAATGTGTTTGTACGATATGGGTATCAAATTAAAGATATTAATGAGGGTTTTAAAAGGGAGTGGCCCTCAGTTGTATATGTGAAGGCGTTTTCGATATATCGACCAAAATGTGGACCAGGGTGACCCAGAACATCATCTGTCGGGTACCGCTAATTTATTTATATATGTAATACCACGAACACTATTCCTGACAAGATGCCAAGGGCTTTTGATTTCGCCCTGCAGAACTTTTTCATTTTCTTCTACGTAATATGGTAAGTGTCACACTCATTTTACAAAGTTGTTTCTAAAGTTATATTTTGCGTCAATAAACCAATCCAATTACCATGTTTCATCTCTTTTTTCATATTTGCGATAGAATTATGGCATTATTTCATTTTTCGTAATTTTCGATATCGAAAAAGTGGGCGAGGTCATAGTCGGATTTCGGCCATTTTGTATACCCAGATAAAGTGAGTTTAGATAAGTACGTGAAATAAGTTTAGTAAAGATATATCGATTTTTGCTCAAGTTATAGTGAGCGGAAGGACAGACCGTCGACTGTGTATACAAACTGGGCGTGCCTTCTACCGATTTCGCCCATTTTCCGTCAAAACAGTTATTGTCATAGACTCTATGCCCCTACCAAAAATCACAGGGATTGGTAAATTTTTGTTCGATTTATGGCATTAAAATTATTCTAGACGAATTAAAAGGAAAAGTGCGGAGCCACACCCATTTTGAAATTTTCTTTTATTTTGTATTTTGTTGCACCATATCATAACTTGAGTTGAATGTTGACATAATTTACTTATATACTGTAAAGATATTAAATTTTTTGTTAAAATTTTACTTAAAAAAAATTTTTTTTTAAAGTGGGCGTGTTCGTCATCCGATTTTGCTAATTTTTACTTAGCACATATATAGTAATAGGAGTAACGTGCCTACCAAATTTCATCATGATATCATCAACGACTGCGAAATTACAGCTTGCAAAACTTTTAAATTAACTTCTTTTAAAAGTGGGCGGTGCCACGCCCATTGTACAAAATTTTACTAATTTTCTATTTTGCGTCATAAAGTCAACCCACCTTCCAAGTTTCATAGCTTTAGGCGTCTTTGGTAATGAATTATCGCACTTTTTCGGTCTTTCGAAATTTTCGATATCGAAAAAGTGGCCGTGGTTGTAGTCCGATTTCGTTCATTTTAAATAGCGATCTGAGATGAGCGCCCGGGAACGTACGTACCAAATTTTATCAAGATACCTCAAAATTTACTCAAGTTATCGTGTTTACGGACGGACGGACGGACATGGCTAAATGAATTTCTTTTTTCGCCCAGATCATTTTGATATATATAAGTCTATATCTATTTCGATTAGTTTATGCCGTTACGGATAACCGTTACGCGAACAAAGTTAATACACTCTGTGAGCTCTGCTCAGCTTTCAGGTCTACCTATAAGATTGGTCCTCCCTCTAAACTTTTAGCTGTTTATCTTTAAAAATTACAGAGATATCCCGGAATATGTGTCTAGTGGGATTAGGCGAATGGTCTGAGGCTGATCCACCTATACGCCGATGTAACTGCCAGATAATTCAGCATCTATTTAGATATTCAGGTGGTTGTCTCTTACTGTGAGAGATTGCTTGACCTAATTTGGGCTGATACCATCTCTAGACGCCCCTCGAAAATTTTCTGACCCTTTGTTGAAGCACTACATCTATCCATCGTTCTTGCAGTGTAGGAAGGCACTGCCCAGTGGTAGCTTACGCGATCCGCCTTAATGTTATATACAGCGCCAGCTGTCCTATCTGGAGGACAGCGAGATGGAAGCATCTTCTCGCCATATACTCAGCTGCCTTGCCTTTGCATTGTACATTTGCACCCCTTTAATCAGCCCAATATGCTGTAACACTTCTTAACTCTTTATTTGTTCACTTCCGTATTTGAAACACACAAAATTCTCATAAATTATAATGGCAGCATTAGCAATTGTTTAGTTTGGCGTGCAAATCATTTGAGTGGAAATAATCGAAAAAGTCGGACATATGTATGTACAATGTATATATGTAGATATGTACAAAGGGTCAGTCACTTAGCGCAAAACACGCTATGGTCTAGTCAAAATAATAGTAGTGAATAACTGAATAAATATGTAGGTGTGTAATGGTATGTAAGCATGTGTGTGTTTGTGTAGAAAAAAGAAAATAAATTTACCAAAACTTTTTTATGATCGAAGTCTTTTTGCAAAAGGTAATATGGATTAGCCGCCTTTTTAACGCCTTTGACGGAGTTCTTAGCACTTAATAAGAATAAATATGTAAGGCGCGATAACCTCCGAAGAGATCTAAGAATAACACTTTAATAAACTTCGAAATTGTGCTCTCATACTACAAAATATTCTGCATAGTTTCCGTTATGTTTTGTTTTATTGTTATTAGTTTCCTTTTCTACAAAAGAGCTTAAGCTATGATAAGTGATCAATTTGCATAGCTTTGCTATTTGAATTCTTTATGAGGTGCACAAATGGAGCATGGAGTTAATTGGAGGTCTTTAAATACATGTTGAAAAAGCGGGGCATAAAGGACGTGAATGTGCTTATGATATTAAATATACCAGAATTTTATGCTATAGAATAGTTTCGAATTATTGTCTTCACCATTTCGACTGCTGAGTTGGAACGCTATCTTGGCTGCCATCACAAAAACGACCCAACTCAAAAACAATGTTTGGGTAGCGCCCTTTTTCAGACATTTTTTTAAAGCGCCTTACCTAGGAACTTTGTTTAAGAACGCCCCATCTCAGAGTCAGTATCAGAAACGCCCTTTATGAACTCAAATTCATTTCATTTTGACATTCGATGGGGTGTTTATGAAAAAAGTTTTGATATAGGGCGTTCATGAACCAAATTTTCAGGTAGAGCGGTTTTCAAACAAAGTCCGAAATATGGCAATCTTCAGACGATTTCTGAGATATGGTGGTTTTTAAAAAATTCTGAAATAGTGAGCTACTCAAAAGTTTGTGAGATAGAGCGTTTTTGCAACAGCAGCCGAGATAGGTTGATATTACACTCAGTAGTCGATTTTCAGATGTACATTAGAAAGGGTCAATTGGGTTTTGGTATAAACATGGACTTTGGAAAAGCCTGTTGGATTAAAAAAAGCGCGATTGTATTTTATTAGAATAATATCTTTGATTGATCGCTTGATGTGATTGCCAGAAATTAAAGACCAGAGCCAAGGCAGCGCATTGGACGCCATTTTGATGCGCTTTCTCTTGAAACTGACTGCTTTTGTTTTAATTGGAGCTAGTCGTTACTTGGTCGACCGTCAGTGCGTGCTGGTAGCGTGCTACATCTACCGCATCGAAGATCCTGCGCTAAAGCCACTGCCAAATGAACATTAAAAATTTTGAAACAAGTTTCTTCTTAAAAAAAAGTTTCTACGCGAGGTCGCCCCTCGGTAGTAATAACAAATTCTCTGTGTCATGAAAAGCTTCTCAGTTTAAACCTATCTGCCTTGCAGATGACGTTAAGAGTCGGCGTCAAAATATGTAGGTGTCTGCACGTCCAATTGTAGGAAAAAAAGGAGCAGGACGCAAATGGTGCGAAGGTTATTGCGCCATGCTCTTTTTTTATTTCACTCATTCCTTCCTTCAAACCATTTTGATTTGGTTAATGAACTTGCCGATATCTTTTGCGGAACAGAGAGCATTTAACTGTCCACAGTTTTCAAACTAGTGTGCGCTAGAGCCGGAAACTCGGACAGGTAGTGCTAATCTGCTAAAAAAAAAGCTCCCTCATCATTTCAGCAAGTGTCTTTCCTTTATTTATTTAGCAGGTCCTGTGTTCTTCCACTTTTGTAAGTTGGCCAAGTTTGCTTGGTTATTTAGCAGGTGTTCGAAGATTACCAACTGGTGACGGTTATTTCTGGAAAACTGCCAAATATGTTACTTTGTATAAATGTGAGTGGATTATACATATCGCTCGCCTCCGTAGCATCAGCAAAAGCCCCTGCCTTTGCAAGTCCACCGACTTTTCGTTGCATTTAATGCTCCTGTGACTAGGAACCCATATAAGCTCTATATTTGCGAAGTTAGCTGAGTATTGCAGTAACCTCTTGCAGCCTAAAAACATGGTGGTTAGGCGAACTTGTGTTGGTTGGCCAACGTTTACTTTACTGATCTCTTGACAGTTTGATGAAAATGCAAAACATTCTACTACCGCGTTCATCTCAATGCGAGTTATCACCATAATGAGGGTATCTCAACATCTCTTTCACAAATTATATGCTTCATGTTGGACTTTAAAGAGGTGCTGATTATTAAATTACTGTTGAGTATTATATTTTTTTGACTTGCGCCAATGCTCAACTTTTAGTAAACTATTTCACGAAAGCACTTAATATGGCCATATTATATGCAAGAAAGGGCTTTAAGACATACTTTTTACACATAAAACACAGTATCTTGGGGTATAAAAAGGAGCTATCTGCCATCCAAAAAACGGGTTGGGCGAAGAATGGAAAAAGTTAGTTAAAATTTTTGGTATTTATTGGAGATGGCCTGGAAAATAAGCACTTTTTTGGTAATGAACGGTTCTCGCATGTGGACGTACATTCTGCAGCTATCTTCATATAAGGAAATTTTCTAATATGTCGTCTATCTGCCTCTAGAACATATAAACCAGCACCGCCTTCACCCAAGATATAGACGTAATGCTTGGCGACTTTAACGCCGAAACAACGAAACCACCCCTAATGGAGTGAGACAGTTGGACCTTCGATAGTTTACGAAAAAACTTGAATGAAGATCGTAGATGAAACTATACAAAACGTGAAAATTTTTCGAAATTTTTCTTTGGAAATTTCTATAACTGCATTTAGTTTTCGCTAGTTTGGAAATTGTAAGTCCTTAAAAGAGATAGACCTAAGACTAGTTGCTTATACCGAATTGACCAGGTTGACAATCTGGTTTTATTTGACAACGTTCGTCAAACTATTTGAGATTGAGAAAACGTGGCACAACCTATTGTTCAGAAAAGACATTCATGCACAGCCCTATTATCATTATATGCAGTTTTGTAGCCCAATCAACATAAAACTAACCAAGAACAAGTTATAAGTCTCTCAAAATTCAAATTGGTTTTCAATAATTTTTTCTGGAGAGCGTTTTAGATTTTCCTCCATACAAACTGGGAACATACATTTTTTTTATAGGGGGAAAATCTGAAACACTATTCACAAATAAAACAAGTAAGGAAGGTAAAGTTCGGGTGTAACCGAACATTACATACTCAGTTGAGAGCTATGGTGACAGCACAAGGGAAAATAACCATGTAGGAAAATGAACCGAGGGTAACCCTGGAATGTGTTTGTATGACATGTGTATCAAATGAAAGATATTAAGGAGTATTTTATGAGGGATTGGGCCATAGTTCTATAGGTGGACGCCATTTAGGGATATCGCCATAAAGGTGGATCAGGGTTGACTCTAGAATTTGTTTGTACGATATGGGGATCAAATGAAAGGTGTTAATGAGTATTTTAAAAGGGAGTGATCCTTAGTTCCACAGGTGGAAGCCGTTTCGAGATATCGCCATAAAGGTGGACCAGGGGTGCCTTTGTACAATATGCGTATCAAACGAAAGGTGTTAATGAGTATTTCAAAAGGGCGTGGGGTTTAGTTCTATAGGTGGACGCCTTTTCGAGATATCCCCATAAAGGTGGACCAGGCCATAAAGATGGACCTAGAATGTGTTTGTACGATATGGGTATCAAATGAAAGGTGTTAATGAGTATTTTAAAAGGGCGTGGGCCTTAGTTCTATAGGTGGACGCCTTTTCGAGATATCGCCATAAACGTTGACCAGGGGTGACTCTAGAATGTGTTTGTACGATATGGGTATCAAATTAAAGGTATTAATGAGGCTTTTAAAAGGGAGTAGCCCTTAGTTGTATATGTGAAGGCGTTTTCGATATATTGACCAAAATGTGGACCAGGGTGACCCAGCACATCATCTGTTGGATACCGCTAATTTATTTATATATAATACCAGAGCAGTATTCCTGCCAAGAGTTCAAAGGTTTTTTATTTCGCCCTGCAGAACTTTTTCATTTCATTCTACGTAATATGGTAGGTGTCACACCCATTTTACAAAGTTTTTTTCTAAAGTTATATTTTGCATCAATAAACCAACCCAATTACAATGATTCATCCCTTTTTTCGTATTTGGTATAGAATTATGGCATTTTTTCGTTTTTCGTAATTTTCGATATCAAAAAAGTGGGCGTGGTCATAGTCGGATTTCGGCCAATTTTTACACCAATACAAAGTGAGTTCAGATAAGTACGTGAACTGACTTTAGTAAAGATATATCGATTTTTGCTCAAGTTATCGTGTTAGCGGCCGAGCGGAAGGACAGACGGTCGACTGTGTATAAAAACTGGCCGTGTCTTCAACAGATTTCGCCCTTTTTCACAGAAATAAGTTATCGTCCTAGAATCTAAGCCCCTCCAAATTTCACAAAGATTGGTAAATTTTTGTTCGACTTATGGCATTAAAAGTATCCTAGACAAATTAAATGAAAAAGGGCGGGGCGACGCCCATTTTGAAATTTTCTTTTATTTTTGCATTTTGGTGCACCATATCATTACTTGAGTTGAATGTTGACATAATTTACTTACATAGTGCATACATATAGTAAAAGAAGTAACGAACCTTCCAAATTTCATCATGATATCTTCAACGACTGCCAAATTACAGCTTGAAAAAGTTTTAAATTACCTTATTTTAAAAGTGGGCGGTGCCACGCCCATTGTTCAAAATTTTACTAATTTTCTATTCTGCGTCATAAGTTCAACTCACCTATTAAGTTTCATCGCTTTATCCGTCTTTCGTAATGAATTATCGCACTTTTTGGGTTTTTCGAAATTTTCGATATCCAAAAAGTGGGCGTGGCTATAGTCCGATATTGTTCATTTTAAATAGCGATCTGAGACGAGTGCTCAGGAACCCACATACCAAATTTCATCAATATACCTCAAAATTTACTCAAGCTATCGTGTTTACAGGCGGGCGGACATGGCTAAATCAATTTCTTTTTTCGCCCAGATCATTTCGATATATATAAGTCTATATCTATCTCGATTAGTTTATGCCGTTTCGGATTAACGTTATGCGAACAAAGTTAATATACTCTGTGAGCTCTGCTCAGCTAAGTATAAAAATTCAAAATATTTCGAAATTTATCGAAAACATTTTTCAGATTGGTTTGCATAGTTTTAGTCACAAAATTCATATACATTTTTTCTTTGATATAAAAAAAACAAAAAAATGAAAAACTTAGTTAACGAAATTTAATAAAAATTGCCACTGCTGTTTTTCTCGTCGCTGCTGTATCAAAGCTTTCTTCCTTAAATCCAAACTTGAATAAAGCAATTAAAGACCTCTTCATTTCATCAGTTCAATAAGATGTCGTTGAGCCTTCTACCAAATTCAGTATGAAGCCATATTATTTTATTTTCCTTAACTTAATCCATTACATAAAAGCTAAATTTGCAAGCATGTTTTCAAGTATCAAAATAAGTGAGGCAAGTAGTCGTAAGTCAATTGCTTGTAATTGTGCAAAGCAACAGAATGGCAATATATCAAATGTGTGTATACATATATACAGATAATAGAAATTACAACAAACAAATCCAAATCCTACAAATGCACACATGAACTGAAGCGGCAAACACAAAGTACCGTTATAAGCAGGTGGAACAAAAAAAAAAAAAAACAGGCAACAGAAATAATAAAATAACTGCTAAGCCCCAGCAACAACTAAAACCATGCAAAGTAAAAGTGGAAAAAAACACAAACATACTCACACTTATGTTCATATAAACCCTGAGGAAGTAACGAGACACAGCCACACAAAGAGACAGTGACGCAAAGTGACAGCTTCGCACTATATGCATATGTTATGTCATCTTATGTTATGGTTTTTTATGTTATGTTATATTACGTAGCATTAGTTTTTGTCATGTTCTGTTGTGTTGTATTATGTTATACTTTTAAGTTATATTATGTATAGCATTACTTCGAGGTAATGTTGAACGCGGTCCCAGGAATGGGGAATTGCCCGGGCCGTGGGATGTAAGGTTCTATTGGGTAGCCCTTCATGGAAGAAGGGAGTGCTTTAATTGGAGGGTCACGCAGTGAGGCTTTCCTCCTTCCACGAAACTTAAAAAAAAAGACTTCAGGCTTATATTCTGTTATGATATTGTTGTTATGTTATGTAATGTTATGTTATGTTGTGTTATGTTATGTAATGTTATATTATGTTATGTTATTTTATGTTATGTTATATTATGTATTTTATGTTATGTTGTTATTTTATAAAAAAATTATGTAATATTATGTTATGTTATTTCATTATATTTTATTTTATTTTATTTTATTAATTATGTTTTTTATGTTATAATGTGTTATGTTATGTCAAGTTTATTTAAGATATTTTAAATATATTTTGTTATGTTATGTCATATTGAAAGCACTGCGATTTGACACAACTTATACCAACTTGAAATGTATTAGTTCTCAGCGAGTTCAGAGCTAGTGCAATTTACTGCTGGGACCACACATGTGTATACATACATATATACATTGGCTTAGCGCAAAACTGCAATTGCGAATGGCAATGGTTTTTAATTTATTTGTTCATTTGACTTAATGCCACTTGATGTATCGTCTGGCTTGGTAAGCAGCTAAATACAGCAATAGAGCGAAAATATCGATTGCAGTAAAATGGCAGCAGTAATTTAAGCAATCATGGGAATTGAGTGCTATTTGCTGGTAAGAGCGGTTTCTCTTTTAACTTTCCTCGTTAGCTTTGTTTTTTATTTTTAAGCTTTGTTCGCTGTGTCAGATGGCCAACGGGACTTAAGCAATTTAAGCACATACACTTACACGCATGAACAGAGCAATTGACATATGTACGAATTTGAGACGAATTTGAGACTTCTCTGAAAGTTGTAACTCAGGGGCACGACTTTTTTGTTTTATTTGTTATTTAATAATTTAACGGTATGTTTTATATAACAGTAGATATGTTGTGTTATGATATATTTTTGTTTTGTGTACCATTTTGCGTTATATTGTGCGTATCCTAATATTCCATGTTATGTTGTTTTAAGTTTTATTATATTATATTGTTTTTTCCTTATGATGTGTTATGTTTAGTTATATTATATTGTGCTATGTTATGTTATGTTATATAATGTTATGTTATATTGTATTATATTATATCATATTATATTACGCTATGTTGTATCACGTTACACGTTGTTATACTCAGCTGACCACAGCCCACAGAATATTTTCATTTTGTTCGCATAACGGTACCCCGTAACGGCATAAACTAATCGAGATAGATATAGACTTCTATATATCAAAATGCTCTGGGCGAAAAAAGAAACGAATTTCTCGATTTTCGTCTTTCAGTGCGTCCGCCTGTCCGTAAACACGATAACTTGAGTAAATTTTGAGGTATCTTAATGAAATTTGATATGTAAGTTCCTGTGCACACATCTCAGAGCCCTATTTAAAATGTATGCAATGGGACTATAACCACGCCCACTGTTTCAATATCGAAAATTTCGAAAAAACGAAAAAGTGCGATAATTCATTACCAAAGACGGGTAAAGCGATGAAACTTGGTAGGTGGGTTGACCTTATGACGCAGAATAGAAAATTGGTAAAATTTTAAAAGAATATAATTTAAAAGTTTTTGAAGCTGTAATTTGGCAGCTGAGTGTGTGATGTTCGGTTACAGATTATTTATTGAAAAAAGTTTTTATTTGATTGTATGCCCATATTTCGAGCAGACCACTTTATCCAAATTTTTCCATTCAGCATATGAAGAATGCGAGTTTCCAAAATAGATATTTTTCAAGAGTTAATCAATCAGAAAATATCAATCGAATATAGCGATATGGCTGTTATAAGAACGCAGAATAAGAATAGTTTAATAAGAAACCGATAACAGGTTAAACAAAAATTAGCAAAAAATTCTAAAGAACTTAGTGTCACAGGCGCGATGCATCTCACACGTTGTAAGGCGGCAATGCAAATAATAAAGACTCTTCATTTGCCTGTTCACGTCTGGAACCAATGGACATGGACCTCGGAGCATCATGGATATATTAGGATATGGATACGGATGATTAGTAGAATGTCTTTAAAAAACCCTGGGAACTCACTCAACATAAGTAGGTTACAACTTTGGGATAGATAGAGAAGACTCACAATCACATGATTCCGTTGTGATTGTAGTAACCGACGGCTTGACAAACGTTACCGGTATTACCGGAAGTCGTTTTTCGGTACGCCCCAATACTAGCACCTCGCCCCTCATCAATAAACTATACAAATTTAGCTACTGAAAAATCACTCACTACAAATTTCAGCAGATGCTTTGTCGATGTGAAATTATTTAACGAAAACATAAACATTTTGCCATATTTTTATAGTGCATATGAACATTGTAGTGTATTACAGTGACATGCAAAATAAACATCAATAATTATAAAAACATAGAAATAGATCTAATCTGGCGACAGCGGCATTCATGATTGATTGCCGCTTTGTCGTGTCGTTCCCTAAAAATGCATCCCAATTAGTGTGTAAAAATAATTTGACAGGTGGTCGCCCATCGTTGCCGTGGTGAATCTGTTTTCCCTAATTATCGAAATAAAATATTTACCGGGGGTTTCCCAACTACGTGAAGTTTTATATCAATTGTGTTTCTTGTTCTCTGTAAAATAATAAGTTTGCAAAAAGAAATCAATAAAGTTATAGATAAAAAGAAACCTAGTGGTGCTTTTAAGTGCAAACAACGCCAAGAGAGAAAAAATGCTAAACAAAAGCTACCAAAAATTGAAAAATTTTTTAGTTCGCCTTCTTGTAGTTTTATCACAAATATTTCCGAGGAAGTGAATGTGTCTACTGTAGTGCAGGCTGAGAATCCTACTGAAACAGATCTGGCAGTTCAAAATACCGCCATTACACATGATGCCTCTGAGCACATCAACGATGATGCCTTCCTGACACAGTTAACAGCGGAAAAACCAGTGAAATCATCAGTGTTCGAAAATTTGTTAAGCAATAAGGAGAAACGTCAAATTTTTTATCGTTGGTTTTTACAGCCTTAGGGACCTTTTCCAAAAGACGCCCACCAGGACAACAGATGCTTTTCAAAATCCTACTTTTTCTCAACTTCTAAATATGGACCAGTTCACCGATTGTGGTTGTGTTATTCTAAAATACTGGACGCTGTATTTTGCCAACCCTGCTGGTGTAACCCTGTTTTGTGTAATGGCTTTCGTGACTGGGGAATTTATCAGGGAGAATAAAACAACGCAGTGTCTCGAGTGGTCATACTGAAGCATGTGCTGTTTATTAAATTTGGAAAAGAAGTGACACTACTATGGACAAAGAACTTGAAAATGAAATTCGTAAAGAATCGTCATTTTGGAAAATGGTTTTTAAAAGGTTATTTGACGTCATACTTACAATGGCACAGTGTTCTTTGGCTTTAAGAGGACATCGAGAAAACTTAAGTGAGGAGGGGTACCACGGAAACTTTCTGTCCGTCGTACAACTCGTCGCCCGATATGATCACATATTGCGTCAAGTTTTGGATATGCCCAAAGGTAATTTCTTATATCGTCGCCCGCAAGCCAGAATCATGCATGTGTCAAAATCAAAATGTTATTATCGTTTTTTGTTTGCACATTTGAATGGCTCCTGTTATGCATTTTATTCGAGATTTTGATGTAATCAAAATCGAAAAAATGGCACATCAATGCTTCTGACAAGAGAGCGATGATATCTAAATTTTAACTGTTTGTATTATATGTTGGTGGTGCAGTGCAATAACATCCACGGGCGTTATTTCCCAACAAAAAAAAGGAAGGTGGGCTTTACTTCATTTTCGCTAAAGGAATAAGGCCCGTGGGCTGTTATTGCTCTCCAACTATGTTGGTTAGATCTTATCCGCCTGTCAATTTTTAATAAATATTTTGTTCATCCATATTTTATTTTTATAAAGTTGTATAGTTTTTTCCTTTTCTAATTTGTATTATAATAAATGATGTTTTTGTTCGTACTTTAGGATCTAACAGATATTTAAGTCCAACTATGCAAAATGAAATGATTGAGTCCTTGGGCACTACACTTGAAAATCATCTACTAGAACAGATCAGAGCATCCCCGTTTTTCGCCATTATATTAGATACGACTCAGGATATATCGAGTGTAGATCAATTGAGTATTGTTGTGAGACATGCGTTAATCAACCGTTCGGAGAATGGTGAATCAGTTGGAATAGAGGTTAAAGAAACATTTCTAGGATTTTACGCTGTCAGCGAACATGGCGCAGCAGATTTAGTACGACAGGTGACTACATTTTTTACCGAAAAAAAAATTAGATTTAAAAAAATTTGTGGGGCAAGGCTATGATCATGAGCGGTGTGTACAATGGTGTACAAAAACAGATTAGAGATATTCAGCCTAACGCGTACTTCATACATTGCTCCACTCACAATTTAAATTTAAGGTAAATGATGCCGTTAGTAATTGTACGGAATTGAAAAACTATATCCAACATTGCAATAATTGTATAATTTTTTCTGACTTACCATCAAACGCTGGGATCTGCTGTCGAAATTTACTGGCGAATCGGACATCACTTTAAAAAAACCAAACCCAACTAGATGGTCCAGTCGGGCAAATACGGTATCTGCAGTAAAACTTTGTTTCTTCGATATAATCAAAGCGTTATCAGAAATAATTCGCAAAAGTTGCAAAAAAGATGAGCGTGATCAAGCAGAAAGTATTAAAACAAAAATGTTAAGTTTCGAGTTCGTGTTTCTTTGCGAATTCATGCACTGTATTTTAAATAACATCAATTATGCATCCAAAATTTTACAAAAATCCGACATCGATTTGGACATGGCAAGCAGAGTTTAGCAGAAATAAATTTAAAGATGAAAACTTATAGAAATGACTTTGAATCATTCAAATGCAAAGCCATTGAAACTGCAACAAAATATGGTATATATCCTTATTTTAAAGTAAAAAGGCAAAGTAAAATTAAGAAACATTTTGACGAATTATCTTCTGATTACCGATTTAAAAACAGGGAACACATATTTAAAATTACTGTTTTCAATAATGTAGTGGACACAATAATAAGTCACTTAAATGCACGTTTTGCTGGTATGAGTGCAGTCAGTCAAATTTTCCTCAGACCAACATTCTTACTCGATGTTGATGAAACAACTTTAATACAAAAGTGTAACCAATTCCAAAATAGATATTCTGATATGATAGGCCCTAAATTTACCCTTCAATTTCTTAATATTTAACACCTACTTTTACCTGGATTAACTGAGGCAAAAACATGGACTGTTCACAAATTTTGTAATGAAATAATGAGAAACTATGGAGTATTAGAATGTGACATAACAGAAGTATTTACTGCAATGTTGCTATTCCATACAATTCCTGTTACTTCCGCGGAAGCTGAAAGATCATTTAGCAAATTAAAAATAATAAAAAAAACTATTTAAGTAATAACATGGGGCAAGCTCGACTCCGGCATTTACAACTAATAGCAATCGAAAACCAAGTCGCTTCATACTTGGATCTAACCGAAGTCATTGACATCTTTCCAAAAAATAAAGCTCGGAAACTATTATAAATATACTACTTATAAATTTAGAATATACTAAATAAATAATTTTTCATATTTTATGTGCAATAAAGTATAACGTTAATACAAAAACACAATTAATTTAACCAAGTATTCATATTTGGGCATATATTGACACAACTCAAAGATTGGGGCCCTAGTTTGTTTTTTGCACAAGGGCCCTTTGGTGACCTAGCTACGCTACTGGGTGTGTTAATTTTAGTCGGTTGATGTTTTGTGCAAACAAGGCTAAGAAATTTCCTATAAAGTGCCGAAATTATTCTGTAGCTTTAAATTAAAGGGCGTTGACAATAACCTCGTAATAGTGAAGAGTACGTCTAAATGCTTCTTTATGCATAATTCAAATCAGGTGCCTATTAGACTGTTATAGAATAGATGAAAATAGCCCTTAAGATTTTATAGAACAAAATTATGTGTTACAGGATAGCTCAGTCTCTCTACTAAAGATGGGAAAGTTCATATTGGGTATGTTCCTCGAAATACTTGCGAGCCTAATAGACGTGAACATGAATGAAAAACCATATTTAGAAACTAGTCTGTCTGCCAAATGGGTAGACATCCTACTGTATATAAAGGCTAAATGCATAAAAGAATCCTTCAAACACAAGATTTATGAATTAGGTATCTATTTAAAAACCACGAAATCCATTACAGGGGCACACTCCAGTCGGGCCCGATACCATTTCGTCTGCTGTGTGCGCTAGTCATCAATTAACTGACGTTACAGTAATTGATATTTATAATTTCTTGCTAAATAATTGCTCTCAGTTTTATCAGGTGCTTGGGATGGATATTCATATCTCGGCACATGGGGGCGGTAAGGTTCTGACATAAACAAGCCATTAGCTAGAAATATAGTCAAAAATATTTATAAATCATTCTAAATAGCAAGGTATTAAAGAAACTCAAAGCTTTTAAGAATATTCTGAGTTAGTGTGGGTCCCAAGTTTTTCGCACACTTTCCGTATTGTAAGCATGTATTTAAAAAACAATGGGGAACATGCAGATGATCAGTGATGAGCTTTGATAAGTACCACGCCAACAGCACTGTATGTCATTATATGTATTGGTCCAAGCATAATTGGTACAGACAGACATTTAAAGCACGACTGAGCACACGATAATATGAAAATAACCGATCATGATTGGGGCAAATGAAAAGAAGGTAACATTTTCAAGTTATTAACTAAGCAGAAAAGGCATGGAAATAAGCGAGTGGCTGTCTTTAGCAAACATAGAGATATCTCCACCAAACTTATCTTTGTTCAAAATATATCGATACTGAAAATGGGCGAAATAAGATTATAATCGGACCCACTTTTTCGATATCGAAATTTTCGAAAAGTTGAAATAATGGCACAATGCATTGACCAACACTCATAAAGTTATGAAACTGCTCGCATTTTCTCATTTTTGTCGATTCTTCGAATATTGCGATATCGAAAGTGTAAAGAACAAGGAAGCATAAAAGTTTTGCAAGCCGTAAGCATTACTTTGCAATTAGACAGAAGTTACGGTAAAGCGGTTTCCCATGTTTACATACTTTAAAATTTGTTTTCATCTATTCTACAGTTACTCAGATAGGGCAGTTGGCCTTTAATGTCCCTAAAGGCTTGGTTTCGTCTAAGGCTGTACCGCTACATAACAGTGGAGTACGTTTTTTGCAATGTAAAAGTTTATATGTGGAAGCTCAAGAAGATTGCGAAGTTCACCGTAGCGGCAACGCGATAATTATGACAGCTGTTATGGTGGTAAAAATTTTTTCCCACCGCTATACTCAAAGCGGTGAATATTTTATAAAATTTGAGATTATTTTTAAAATAAACAACATTTTTGAACTCAAATTTTTTTGAACATGTTTTTTTGTCTAGTAAATGCATTTAAAAATAGAATAAAGAAACATAGAGAATATGCAAGAATACAAAATCTTATTTTGAGGATCGTCTACTGTAAGTGTTCGCAGTTTGCAACAAAGTGGTGCCGCCGATAACGATGAGTTGAATGACCGCTCTTTAGCGGTCAGAATATTGCGTCATCGCTTTTGGAGGAAACTTAGCCTTAACAGACCTTTTCACTTTCACAGTACGGGCTGCGTTCGAATAACTTCAGTTTTGCACCTCTTCTAAGAGGACTTGTAGAAATTAAACGCATATCCAGAAGCTTTGATCTTGACAATGATATACCGAGGTCTCAGTTGTTTAACTAGTACTAAGTTAACCTGTAATCTGGTCAGTAAAGTTGTTAACATTTGACTCAATAAAGATATATGAAATGAAATGAAATATATCTATTGCAAAATCGAATAGGCTATAGTAAATACAAACTAGAGTACTCTTATGAGGTTGTGCCTTATGAGTCTAGGTATTTCATTCAAAGCTGCAATCTACCTCTGTGGCTGTATTTGAAAATTCCACAAAATGTATGCGCAGATCCAAGAAATAGAGCTATATTTTTTAATAGCTTCCAGCTTTCTGGATATGAATTTCGAGTCGCACTTTTTATTTTGCTTCTAGTTTTTGCTATATTCATACCTGAAAATGAAAAGACTCGAATTTCTGCTTTATTACCTACGCTTTTTCGTCACATAAACAACATTTAATTGCAAAACAAAATTTATTATTTAAAAGTGCAAGTTATTCACTTTTCAACACAGTTTAATATTTTGGAATAGCCAGTTTTCTCCATACAATGTTTTTTGCATACTTATAGTCTACTTTTAGGCACGTAAGTCACATGATGTATGCAAATAATCAGCCTCAGCAAACCATGCCTTCTTGAAATAAAATTTTTTATAACTAATGATAGAATTAATTTAAATAAAAAAGAATTATATCGACAACTCCAACTGGTATACAATTTCAAAGCTTTTTTAGCAAAATCTGCTTAAAAGTGTGCTAGAAAGATTTTTACTGTTTGAAGCAATCAAGAACGTAGTAACCAAAATCATTATGCATATCAATATGTCTAGATAAATTATCGAGAAAAATTAAACAGTTTTTGCAGGCAGGCAATTACCCTCAAGTAGTGCATGTAAGTTTGCATTGAAAATTACGCAGTGAATGTAGCCGGTCAACGTGTTTTTGCACCCCTATGTACATATATGTACGTATCTATGTGTATCTTAAAAACCAGTACCAAGTTAAAAAACTGACCTGATATTCAGCTTCAGAGAACCTAAAACTTCAGAAAAGATTCAATTCGTTTCTAGGTCTAAACTTTTTTTAATTTTTTCGGCCTGTGACAATAACAGATCCAGCACGATTTCCCCTAAAAATATGCAAACAAAAATTTTGTAACATAGCAAGCGAAATTGTTCCACATTCAAAATTCAACAAAATGAGAGCACGAGCCCTGCAAAAATCGCGAGTACTCCATGCACGCATGTATGGAGTACTCGCTATGGACCAACCGAGTGCTCCAAAATTAACCACAATTCATACAAAAAATATGGTCCAATTTACATTGCGATGTCCTAGGACTGGATCATATACTCCAGCTCCGCATTACATCAGAGTAATCCATGGAGTACCCACAGTCCAATAAACATCGTGTAGTGATTGCAATCGTTAAAAATGATCAATGATCGGCTTACAATATGTTCGTGTAGAAACATGAGTTGGTCCATTAAATAAAAAAAAAATAAATGTAAGGCGCGATAACCTCCGAAGAGATCTAAGGCCGAGCTTCTCTTCCAGTTTGCGTCGTGCTCCTCCTGATTTTCCCTACAAATTGGCCGGACGGGACCTACATGATTTGTGCCGACTCCGAACGGCATCTGCAAAGCAGATGAGTTTTCACTGAGAGCTTTTCATGGCAGAAATACACCCGGAGTGCTTGCCAAACACTGCCGAGGGGCGACCCCGCTTAGAAAAATTTTCTTCTAATTGAAAAATCTTATTTCTAAAATTTTGATGTTGCTTTGCCCGGGAGTTGAACCCAGGGCATACGGTGTGATAGGCGGAGCACGCTACCATCACACCACGGTGGCCGCAATTGGTCCATTGCTGCATTAAATTTGAGTATAATGGTAAGTACTCCTGTGGACCACATGATCCAACAATTTTTGCAGGGAGATTGCTGTCCGTCAATCCAAAATTTGTATCTTTTTTTTTGAAATTAGCAAAAATAGATGAAGATGAAGCCATTTTACCCAGTCGTGTGAACTCCACTCTAAAAAGCATATTTTTAGGCGCATTTTTTGCAACTAAAATGAAGTCTTGTAATAATACATTCCATTCCAGCAAAGGAAACGAAATACTTGCAACCATACAAATTTCGCGCTTACACGACTTTGGCTATTATAACTATATAACTAGCAATATTTGTCAAAATGAATAATATTTTCAAACATTTTGTGAGCGTTGAAATTTGTTTCGTACTTCAGAAAGTTACTCATACGCACCGTAGGGTGTTGGCTTTAAAATTATACTCAAGCACTTTTAGCTAAGCCTTTAATGCTCACGCGACATATCTACATATCCATAGTTTTTCGAGTGTGTGTGTGCATATACTCGTAAGTACACTTTCGATGTTGACTTAAAATTTGTAGCAAATTTCCGCAAATATCGCCTATGGTGTTTTTACCGTTGCGCATTACAGCAACTAACAAAACGACTATCAAAAAGCAAATAAAACTTTGTAATCATTTATATAGAGAAAAACGCTACAGAGTAGAATGAGCTACAAGACAACTATCATAAATATGTAATATTTACTCAAAGACATACGCATGCCAGCATATATATATAAATTTAAAATGTTCACCTAAAAAAATACACATTTTCTGTATGCTTGTGATCTATAAAAAAAAGTCAACTGGCTGTTTGAAAATGAAACGAAAGAGGAAATTTGCACAGCAGTTAGCTATGAAGGAAAAGACATAAGAAGAAGAATAGTTAGAACCAAAAAAATAACCTGCAACGTACGAGCAATGTCTTAAAAGCCCAAGCATAAAAAAAATTATATTACTTACGGCCAGGAAAAACTTAGCTGTTGCACAAGTAAGTTTATGCCACCAACATGTGGGTAAAACTATTACAGCAACAAAGTAACTGACTGACTGATTGTCTCTAGCTGATGTAAAATGTTGCATATGTGCCTACATATAAGCCATAATGTAAGACCGTGAAACGAACTTGAGGGAGATGAATGAAAGCCACATGAAATAATGTATTCAATGTATGATTGGTATATACTGGAGCTCTAGATTTTGTTCGCACATACTCGAGCAGCCCGGGTATTCGAGCTATGTGTACTCGCACACCTGCTCATTGCTCGTTACTTGGGAATTATCGAGCTTCTACTCGAATATTTCAAGCAATTTCGAGTAATTTCTTCAAAAACGATGTTAGTTGTCAGAGAAGCAATTTGTCGAATGCTGAGAAAGCATTGCCATCTCAACAAAATTATGTTTTGGTGCTCTGTTGAACAATCACCTCAGCTACATGGTAGCACTAAGCACCTACACTAGTGAAAAGCTCTCTGTCCTGACAAAGATTGGAAAAGAAATTATGATGTCTGCATGCTGTGTGGTGTCAAGTTCGGCATGTAGTAGATGTGTTGGGTTCAAAGCTGCTCGAACAGATTGTTTAAAGTCTAACGTGGTACCCAAACATTTACTCATGTAGAGGACCCATGCCTAACATGGTAATTTTTCCTGCGCTCTACAATACATATTTCAAGGAGTTGGGGACTCAATGGGTTCATTAATGCAATACAAAGCTTTATGGCTTCAGAGCTACCGAAACTGTCAACCTCACCTACGCGAGGGGAATCTTGCAACAAATAGAATATATCATACACTTATTCAGCAGCGGAGATTTTGACAATCCAAAGCTCCGCATTTAATTAGGGGTGGAAGCGAGATAACCAAGAAGGTTTAATGTGGTCATATTAAATGTTCCCGAGATGGTCGGTCTGGTACCTCAAAGCTGTTTGTTACCGTGACATACCGGACCTATATACGGGGGGTGTCTTTATTGCGTATACAACAACAACAAAAATACATATTTCAGATGTTTTCTGCTTTTCACAAAAAAAATTATATTTGGGACAATTAATTTTTTTAAGATATGGCAGCGCTATTTCAAACGGGAAAATCAAAGCACAGTTTATGTCAAGTGGGTGTTGCAATGGCGGTCAAAAAGACCAAGTTGAAGTAGCTCTCTTTATTTAGAAATAATTTATAGGAATTTGTATAAATTAGAGCTGGAAATACAGTAGCTTTTGTGTCTCACTAAGACCGAAGGATCTGTATGCCTGCCCCACAGACACGACACTGGTCCAGTGATATGATAAAATTGCAGTCTAACATACTGTGATATATAAAGTCCCAATATAGCACATTCCTTTAAACTTTGCACCTATAATCAATAAGGTTGATTGCCTGGTAACCCACATTGGCCAGGTGATTGAGGAAGTGAGTATTTGAAAATGAAATGAAAGGTGAGCATTTTCAAGAGAAAGACGGATGTTTTTCAGAGGTCAGCATCAATGACAGAAAAAGCCTTAAAAACTGAGCAACGTCGTCGTAGGAGGTAATTTTTCAGTTGGTTGAGAAAGTTTTAATATATTCAGTCACTCTGTTGTCATGCGGTTCTTACACATGACGATGAGTCTCGAGCAACTTAATGCGTCGGGGGTTTTCTTCAAAAAGTTAGTTATCCACGGAAATGTACATTTTAATGTTTTCTTAACAGGAAACTTCTATATATATATATAGGTTATAAGTTTTTCTTCTTTTTCTAGCTTACGAAAGACGTTTTTCAGAAGTTTTTAAAATTTTTTCATCAAACTCAAAAAAAGTTATGAATTTTAAAAAAAAACACCGTTTTTGTTTTCAAAATGCTATAACTTTTTCAAAAATTGACCGTTTGGGATCATTTTTTTTTTAAATATATTTTTAAATGTACTTTTCGGAAAAAATTCAAAACAATTTTTAAATTTTTTTTTTTTGTAATTTCTCAGTTTTTCGAGATTTTTCGAATTTCGCCCTTTTTTCTCATAAAAAACTTCAATCAATTCTGCAATCATCCCCACTAATCCCGGAGTGAA
The DNA here is from genome assembly GCF_040869045.1 of Eurosta solidaginis. Classification (NCBI taxonomy): domain Eukaryota; kingdom Metazoa; phylum Arthropoda; class Insecta; order Diptera; family Tephritidae; genus Eurosta; species Eurosta solidaginis. The sequence continues at coordinate 30,238,646 of NC_090319.1, forward strand.
AAAAAACTTTAAATATTTTTTTGTATTTTTTTGGAAAAGTACATTTAAAAACATATTTAAAAAAAAAATGATCCCAAACGGTCAATTTTTGAAAACGTTATAGCATTTTGAAAAAACACCGTTTTTTCAAAATATTTAAAACTTATTTTGAGTTGGAAAACGGTGTTTTTTTCAAAATGCTATAACTTTTTCAAAAATTTACCGTTTGGGATCATTTTTTTTTTTTTTTAATATGTTTTTAAATGTACTTTTCGGAAAAAATACAAAAAAAAAATTTTAAGTTTTTTTTTTTTAATTAAATAAAAAAAAAATTCTCGGTCCACTCTGAGATTAGTGGGGATGATTGCAGAATTGATTGAAGTTTTTTATAAGAAAAAAAGGGCGAAATTCATTCGGTAAATCTCGAAAAACTGAAAAATTACAAACAAAAAAACTTTAAAATTTTTTTTGAATTTTTTCCGAAAAGTACATTTAAAAACATATTTAAAAAAAAAATGATCCCAAACGGTAAATTTTTGAAAAAGTTATAGCATTTTGAAAACAAAAACGGTGTTTTTTTTTTAAATTCATAACTTTTTTTGCATTGGATGAAAAAATTTGAAAAAATTTTGAAAAACGCCTTTCGTAAGCTAGAAAAAGAAGAAAAACTTTCAGTCAATTCTAAAGGGGTCGGGTTCAAAATTGGTCGAAATGGGATGGAATACTCCATATATAGTTTTTTGGTAGTAAATAAGAAAATGTACGAGAAAAACCAAACATGTTAGTTAGTTTTTTTTTCATTTTTTTTTTTTGTTGCAGCTCTAAAGGCCGTTTTCTCAAGTAAACTTTAAGATTTGTCTATCTCATTTAAGCATTTTTTTGTAACGAAATTCGTGTTTGTAGGTCAGATAAGTTTTAAAGTTCATATGAGGCAGTTTAGCTACGAACGAGAAACGAGGTACTCGAAGTGCGCGATACCCGGATATATAGAGCTCTAGCAGATACAAATATATTTACAATTGCACATATGAAGTTCATATAGCTGTAGTAGTAGGTCATATACTGTAGCATCTCTTTATGCTATATTCCGCAATACTTTATTTCTCTTGTTTTTCTTGTATATTAAAATTTTCCTTTTTTACTTTCCATTCGACTAGTGGAAAATTAAATAAGGACAAGCAGAAAGGCATGCAGTGGCGGCAAGGGGCACACGGAACTGATTCGTTAAGGTTCTGTGTTTGGTTTTTTGTAGATCTGAGCTTATTTGAATAAAACTGCTGATTCTTCGTACAGGATATTGAATGTGCCACCACCTGCAAAAATTCAAGAGTCACCTTGTATGATTAAAATGCAAATAATGGCAAGAACAAAAAGGCTTTTAGAATTAACCCACGAAACACAGGCTGGCAAATTCAAGGTGCAGAAATGAGCCTACATCTTTCTAACGACTTTTGGTATAAAAAAGCTTAATGCGGGGTCTTAATTTTTAAATTGGTTACAGTTTTCGAGATATTTGTAGCTGAAAAGGCTAAAAGCACGATTTTATTCCTTAAGGCTTGGTTTCCTCAAAAATCTGTGCCGCTTTATTACGGCAGTTAATTATCACCCGCTTTATCCAGGGCCGTAGAGAGAAAATCCGGACCCAGGACTAAACAATTTACGGGCCCCCTATAAAAAATCCACCAATACATTCGATTAACTTGAATTAATGACGTCCAATTCATGAATCATATTTGCCACATCAACTAAATAATTTTTGGACTAAGAGCTGCCAATAAAATTAACACAGAAAATTTACTATTTATACTATTTTATTGTAACTTAGAAATAAAATTCTCTTCTAACGGCCACATATTGTTTCATATAATCTTTTATAGTTATTTGGTAACATTTTAATACAGTTCTGATAAATTTAATGATGATTATAAATTATTATTCAATATGGAAAGTTCGGATATCAAAGAGTTGCTTAACTTGCTTTTTTCGATGCAAAATTTTTTATAATAATATCAAAATTTAATTGTCTTGCCAAAACGGATTCAACACAAAGCGTGGCAAGTCCTGAAACTCGCTCTTAAGATGAACACGATCTATGAAAGTTTTTGATTCTTGAAAGGACGCTGAAGGAACGTTCTGCACTAGCTACAGTGACAGGTATAGTACAAAAGATATGTAAAGCAACACAAATGTAGATGGCATTTAGCAATTCCAATGGTGACAGACCTTTATCAAAATTTGCTTCGTAAATGTGCTTCAAGTGAATTATTTCGCATTCTGATCTTTGAGAAATGTCCTACTTGTATTTTTCGACAAATTTTGCTGCACTCGCCCGAACCGTAGTTTCGTCCATGTCTTCAAATTGCCACAAAAAGGAAAACGTCCCTTTCAAATTCCGCATAGCTGCAAATCGTTCAGTAATGCAGTGATTACCGAATCAACGATCACCAAGAATGTATTGTTATCAAAATCAGACTCTGGCTCATCCGTAATCATCTCATTTACATTATCTCTTTTGGGTTTTCCCTTTCGAATGTCCGGAAACTTTGGCGAGATGTTCAATTGAATAGCAACTGTTTTGCATTCGTTTAAAATTGTTTCCCATTGGTTCCTGATCAACTTCAAATCAGCTAATAAGGCATCTAGATGTCGGATCTCAACATCTATGGTGGCGTCTCTAGCTTGGAGGACCACGTTTCTTTCATTAATGGTAGTCAGTATTTTGAACCAAATTGAGGAAAGCAAGATACATTCTAACTTATTGATGTATTCGAGAATGCCGGTAACATCGCCGTATGCTTGCGCAGTCAAATTTGGCTTTTGGCTGAAATACTATGAAGAGAGCTCGGTACATTTTTTTTTGAGGATGTCCCATCGTTGTGGAGTGCTGTTGAAAATAGTAAAAGATTTTTGTACAACTCCTAAATGACAGGACACTTTTGATGACTTCGACGAATTATTTCGTTGACTTCTGACTGCCTCAGAGCGCAAAAACTCATTATTCACGGTACCGATATAGAAGTCGTCTAATAATCTGGACTTTGATACAGAGTTGGTGGTATTGTTGGAAGACTTTTTGAAGATGAACCTTCATCAGTGTTACCACGAAAATGATTTCGGATTCATGCAAACATACATTTTTGTTTGATGCTTTTATTGTCTCCTCAGGCCCAGGCAAAAAATCATTATCAATATTCGTTGCTTTTGAAATTCCGCTTAAAATTTGCACATGGAACAACTAAAGACTCTCCTGAATTAAAAACAATTTCTTAGTACCTCTAAATCGCGGGCCCCCTGAGAAACCCCGGGCCCGGGGGAATCCCCCATTCCCCACCCCGCTCCCCCCTACCTAACGTCATCAGCGGCATCGCTTCGTTTTAAAGTTGGTCCACCGTCGCAGCCATTTATTTTAATTTAAATTAAATTAAAAACTGTTTTTGTTTTTATTTATTTATTCAAAGAAATCAAAAATTTTAAGTTTGGCCTAAATCTCCTCCGAGGTGAATTGCGCCCAGCATATGTTTATTTTTATTTGGAAAAGTCATAGTTATATCAATAGTTTAAAAAACATAGCGTCTTAGCTTAATAATAATAATATAATGAATAGAAGTAAACTTACCAGGAATAATATGTTGCTCTGGTTCTTCTCGGAAATTTTGGGAACATGACACTATGTTTTTGTTTTTTGTTATTGCAAAAGGATAAAATAAGTTGTTTTGTTAATTATTTTATTGTTATCAAAAAAGCATCCACGATTATTGGTAATTAAGTTGTGTTTTCTGTAATAACACAGTTTATTTAAAACCTCACTGTTACGATACCTTATAAAGTATTTAGTCTGTATTTATTCGTTTGATTTATTGTTTTTATACTCAGCGTGCTTTGCGCACAGAGTATATTAACTTTGATTGGATAATGGTTGGTTGTACAGGTATAAAGGAATCGAGATAGATATATACTTCCATTTATCAAAATCATCAGTATCGAAAAAAAATGTCATTGAGCCATGTCGTCCGTCCGTCCGTCTGCCCGTTAACACGATAACTTGAGTAAATTTTGAGGTATCTTGATGAAATTTGGTATGTAGATTCCTGCAACCATCTCAGATCGTTATTTAAGCTGAACGATATCGGACTCTAACCACGCCCACTTTTTCGATATCGAAAATTTCGAAAAAATTAAAAAATGCGATAATTTTTTACCACAGACGGATAAAGCGATAAAATTTGGTAGGTAGGTTGATCTTATGACGCAGAATAGAAAATTAGTAAAGTATTGGACAATGGACGTGGCACCACCCACTTTTAAAAGAAGGTAATTTAAAAGTTTCGCAAGCTGTAATTTGGCAGTCGTTGAATATATCGTGATGAAATTTGGCAGTAAAGTAACTACTATTACCATATATGTGCCAAATAAAAATTAGCAAACTCGGATGAAGAACAAGCACACTTAAAAAAAAAATTTTTTTAAGTCAAATTTTAACAAAAAATTTTATATCTTTACAGTATATAGGTAAATTATGTCAACATTCAGCTCCAGCATTGATATGGTGCAACAAAATACAAATATAAAAAAAATTTCAAAATGGGCGTAGCTCCGCCCTTTTTCATTTAATTTGTATAGAATACTTTTAATGCCATAAGTCGCACAAAAATTTACCAATCCTTGTAACAGTTTTCTGTGAAATCAGGCGAAATCGGTTGAAGCCACGCCCAGTTTTTATACGCAGTCAACCGGATGTCCTTCCGCTCGGCCCTTAACAAGATAACTTGAGCAAAAATCGATATAGCTTTACTAAACTCAGTTCACGTACTTATCTGAGCTCACTTTATCTTGGTATAATAGGATTTGTTTTTTGACGCAAAATATAACTTTAGAAAAACCTTGTAAAATGTGTGTGACACTTACCATATTAAGCAGAGGAAAATGAAAAAGTTCTACAGGGCGAAATCAAAAGCCCTTGGAATATTAACAGGAATAGTTTTCTTGGTACTACTTATATAAATAAATTAGCGGTACCCGACAGATGATGTTCTGCGTCACCCTCGCCCACATTTTGGTCGATAACTCGAAAACGCCTTCACATGTAAAATTAAGGGCCACTCCATTTTAAAACCCTCATTAATACCTTTAATTTGATACCCATATCGTACAAACACATTATAGAATCACCCCTGGTCCACCTGTATGGCAATATCTCGAAAAGGCGTCCACCTATAGAACTATGGCCCACTTCCTCTTAAAATACTCTTTAATACCCTCTTGATACCCATGTCATACAAACACATTCCAGGGTTACCCTAGGTTCATTTTCCTACATGGTGATTTTCCCTCATTTTGTCTCCAAAGCTCTCAGCTGAGTATGTAATGTTCGGTTACACCCGAACTAAGCCCTCCTTACTTGTTGGGTTTAATTTTAGGTACTTTACTTTTCTTTGACGAAAATAACCGAAAGATTTTTATTATTTATTTCATTTTAATTTCATGGAAAAATATTGCGCATTTTTAAGGAAAAAATTTTACCTTTTTTTCTATGGTCTGTTGTCACTTTCCATGTACAAATATTAATAAATTTAGATAATTGTTCAAAGGCAGTAACTACCACCGAACCAATTAGGAAGCCGTTTAAAAGGTATGCAGAGGACGACAACTGTTATTTCGTAGAACATGTTAAAAGAGTTGATAGAAAGCCTGCGAGGGGACAGAACTTGAATTAGTGCCGCCTCTAAATGTGATAGTTTTAAGCTTGTTCGAAACTAGTTTGATTCGCTACAGGGTTATTTAAATTTATTCACTCTTTCGTGCGCTAAAAATTTAAATTCTTTCAAGAATCAAACATTTTACTCGCCTCGAGTCTGCGGTTTACTGGATCCAGAAATAAGAAGATCTTGAAGACTGCCAGCTCACTTAGAATCTTTCAGGTGGAAATTATAGTCATGACGTAAGCAACGGAGATTCTGAATTGAATGTATATATATATATATATATATATATATATATATATATATATATATATATATATATATTGTTAGCCAAGCGACCATTATGGCAACAATCTCACACCGTACTTTGCCAAGATGTTAACTGGAATGCAAACGAACTTCTCAGATATTTTTCTCAGGCCGCATCGTACATCTTAACTGAGTTCCCAGTCATAAAGGGATCGGAGGCAACTAAAAGCACGATATATAGATAGAGGGTGCTGCACTTGACGAATCAACAGTGGACACCAACATGCGCTTGGCCGAAATCAAAAAAAGAAATGATCAATCAAACAGATAAGTCAAGTGAATAGAAGCGCGGGTCTATAAAATATTAAAGAACACTGCCTTCTGGCGTCACATGCCTAGAATAAGCCAGTTCTCGAGGCAACAATTAAGCTGGAACCTTGGAGAATTCCAGTATTCACAAAAAGAACTGAGTTATTCTATAATATTTATCCTCGTACGTTTTTGAAATTTTCGTTTTGTCGTCAGGCAAATGCTGGTAATGCTATGGACACATGGACACATGAATTCTATGTGAATCCTTTATTGACCAGCCAGTAAACCGCAACACATACAGCTTATGTGAAACACATCCGAGTTATAATATATGCAGTTTATTTTAAACTTAAATAACCTTAGTTGTTTTGTTTTTTTTTGCCGAAACAACTTAACTTCGGAAACTTTTTTACCGCCCTTTTGTGAATAATAACAACAATGAGCTTTATTATTTCATATTAGGCTGCCGATCTCCATATATGCATATATGGCTACACATATCCCTAAACGATTCATGTTATTTACTATATATATTCTAAATTATGAACCTTTTATGATTTATCACTCAATTCTCAAAGGAAAAATACTGGTAAATATAAAATGGTTTGTTAACTAAAAATATTGCCTATTTTTAGGAGTACCTAGCTAAACCTTAAGACATAGAATAAACGTTCAGTCATACTTTAAATTTCCAATATTTTATGCATGATGTATTTTAAGTAAAATGATTTTCTTTTCCGTTGCTTTTGCTAAACACTAACAATCTATGAGCCATGCGCTGCTATCGATCAAGGGTGTAGTAAATTGTGGGCGTAGCGCATAGGCAAGCCACACAAGCTGAGCCTAAATGTATGCTTACAATTCAACTTTTAATTTTCTAACTCTCCCACTTTTCTTGACATAGCTTATTGACTTTAAGTTTAGGTTAAATGGAAAGTTGGCAATCAAAACAAACAAAAAATAGAAAATTAGTTGTTTTACACACTTTTAAAAGTTCTTACATACATATTTAGTTTTCCTATACAAATAACCCACTGTGAATACCTATAAACTAAAATACCGTAATCTATTTAAGTATTCTAAAATACATATGCTTTGTTTGTCCCTTTTGTACATGAAAAAGTTTAAGTAAGGTCATAAGGAAACCTTTTCGTGCATCAGTAAGCTTTAGTTGAGTACGCTCAAACCATTTATTTTGCTTTTCGCTTTACAACTCCCACTAGGTGGGTTAAATTTTATTACATTTTACTACATTTAAGACAACATTTTTTTTTATTCTTGCTTGGCTACTATGAATTCGCTTTCTTTGCCTTTTAGACTTCCGTTCATTTTTTTTTTTTTTCAAGTACTGCAAATGCTTTCGTCTGGCAGTCTGTCTTTAAACGCGGCAATGCTTAATTTTGCGTAAAATTGTTGTCGTCAATGGCGCACAACTTGCAAGCGATTTCGGCTCCGCTAGACTATAAATTCTTGCCCTAGCTTTGTTTGTATGTTTGATATGTTCGCTGCGCCAGCAGTTTTTATTTTAATGCAATTTGGCCACAATTTTGGTATGCCATGCAATTTTATATTAAATTAAATTTTCTTTCAATGAAATATTTTAAATTTAATGTCGGTTGTAGGATATTCAAAGTTTTTACAAATTTCAAAGTTATACGTGGCACAAGCATCTAGATGATTAGGCGCTAATCAAGTGGAAGTTACAGTATTAAAGGGGGGAGAAGCAAAACAGTGAAGACAAGTATTAAAATAATTGATCTTTTACTTGCCTCGGGTATCACAGAAATTCGGAAGGAAGCGTTTTGAGCTGCGGGTGCTTTTGGCAATTTGATAAAACAACACAACTCGAATTAAGATAAAGGTGTTATTTTGGTGTTCTTAACAACACTTCTGCAAAATCATCTATTGATAATTCTGGCGCTTTAAGACTGCTTAACTCAAGTTAGGTTGTTCTGCCACAGATATTTTGTTAGCCAGGCGGAAAGTAAGTCAATAGTTTATCTCACACTAGACTTCATCAAGAAGTGTCTTGGAAAGCACACAAACACATGGGAAACTTGGCTTAGGCCAGACCGTACATTTAGTTAAACTGCAATCCCGGTCACAAGCAAACACAAGCTAAGGCAACGACTGATGTGTTGGCCAAACAGGGTGTAGCACTCGATGAATCTAGGGAAGACGTACAAATCTGCTTGGATGAAATTAAAAGGAGAAAGGAGGTGCATATAATCGAAAGTCGTCGACAGAAGTGTGGATACACAATTTTTACATCATGTGCAAAGCCCACGATATCAGACTCACAAATTTGTTCGTATATCTAAAAAAAAGAAGAAAAATTTACGGCTCATGATGGGCGAACAAATCGATCACTCGTTATAAAAGTTCAAGGCGTTATATACCTCCAAAGAGAATTTAGGCCGTACTTCTCTCCCAGTTTGCGTCGTGCTGCTTTTATTTTTCCTACAAATTGGCAGAACAGGACTTACATATTTTACGCCGACTTCGAACGGCATCTAAAATGCGGATGAGTTTCCACTGAGTAGCAACTTAGCTTAAGAAAATTTTTTTCTAATTGAAGAAACTTGTAACTTAATTTTTGATGTTTCTTTGCCCTGTAAATGAAACTCATGATCTTCGCCATGCTTATAAATTATATCTAAGAGCGTTTGTTGTCCACAACCGATCAGAAGGATTTAGAGACCCGACAAGAGTTGGCATCGGCTCAATGCTTGCTTAGCTGGCCCAAGTCCTACCTCTCAAAGACCAGACTACAATTGGTAAGCGACTTATCAAAGTCCCTGCTGTCACACACATCCTATTTGCACTTACCAGCTCGGTATAAAAGAGATACGCATGCCACTTTGCCCCAGCACTTATGTACATATGTAGAGTAGTTAGGAAGTGCGCAGATTGGTTACCATGATCACAGTTGCCAGTTAGCTGTATTTTTTAGTTGTCTGCAGACTTGTCCACACAAAGAGATCCAAATTCTGCTGTTCTGAATTGTGTCTTCAGCATTATCTTCAAGCTTCATAGTCTCACACCTACTATGCGAAGGAGAAGGAGGTATAACAGGTTACTCTTCTAGGAATAGCTATTTAGGAGCCACTCTAATTAAATAGCTAGTCAACTCATTCCCAGGGGCTCCTGTTGCAACTGCTATTAAGGCCGCTATGAAGCATATTGGTGGCATCTTTTTTAAAAGAGATAAGGGATTTCTATCCACCACTTAATTCTGAACAAATGACTCTAAAGAACGCACTAAACCTAATCCACAAAACCTCTTATTTGCTTATCAAGTAGCGACTTCCGGTCCTGCGATGAGGAAGTGAGCTATGGTATCATTACATGTAATGAAAATAATTAATTGTTCAAGCTCAAAAACTTGACTTGCTTATTTAAGGAAATTTTTAATGCAGATATTTCTCTCCACGATTGATGGAATCATTACCTAAACACAGCAATATTATCACTCGCAGTCACGATGGAATAAAATTTTTCAGCACCCATCTATCGCAGTTTTGACGGACGAGATATCTTTGCTTGAAACTCAGGAGTTTTTGGCAGTGAAACCCCTTTCTGCTCTGATCATGTGGTGATCACCTGCAAACTCAAGCCTTGGCTTAATCTCCAGCCATTGTTCCTAATTTTCTGAAATGTGTATCTTACAATGGGAATGTTGCGTTTTTCGTATTTTGTTAAGATATGATTTGACTTTTATTAACTGCAAAACTGATTTATCATTATAACTAAATGTTCATATGCATAACAGGGGCGTTTTTACATAGGCGTTGACTAACGCGCTCAAATCCTCAGTTTTAAAAAGAGGCTACGAGTTGCTTTGATCTCAAAAGAAAATCCGGCATAGAGTAGTTTATAAAAGTATGCTTGAAGTGGGCATACCGGAAACGATTACCTAGTAAATGTGTAGATTTAGTCAGAGGTCGAAAATTATAAGTACATGCACATATTTTGTACTCATCGAAGTTTTACTTAGTTTTACAGCAAATCCAATAAATATTTTAAAACAGACGTTTTTGACAAATACTACAGCAATTTCGATGCAAATGATGTATGTAAATTCCTAAATCTGCTATTACTTCCGTATACTGTTGCATATTTTTAGGCTTCCTTTTTTCCAGAAATTACAATGCTGTTTTCCAACCACTTTTTTCAAATTTTTTTTGTCAGGGTTTGAACTCAGGACCTTCGGTGTATTAGGTAGAGCACGCTACCAATATAATTTTTGAGATACCTATTCGTAGAACACGAACACAGTTATTGTTTGCTATAAAAATTAAAAAATTTGGAGACTTTATGAATTATCTAGTAAATCCCTGAAAATATTGTATACCTTCAGGTGTAAAAAAATTTATTTTTGAAACTGTTGGTTATACAAATTTTACAATAGATCACTAATTATTTAATAATTTGAAGAAGTTACCTTCTACTATAAAATACGCATAAACCCGGAAATTATCTGGCATAACAATAGACATGTAAGAATATGTAGCATAATTTCAGGATCAAATTAAATTTTTATTAAAAATCTTATACTATTTTCACACACACGGTTTATTGAATAATGAAGGCAGTTTTCTACATTAAGACGCTTATTGAGCTCAATCTTCCATACAGGATTCGAATCTATAATTATTTCATTAGTGACTAATCGAATGCCTAATGAAATCAAAAGCACAAAGCAACTCTATTGGGAGCGTTCAGTTTCTTAGTTTTTGGTGTGTTCAGTGCTTAAAATTGTCATTTGTCAAAGTAAATGTCATTGTCTGTCAAATAGCATTGTCATTTTATTTGCTTGACATTTCATCCTCCATACTAATCGAACAGCTAATTATGTGTGAAAGCAAAAAATTTACGATTTCATAAGAAGGTGAAATGAGATCATTAAGTTTCTGTGTGAAAACAGTATTAGGTAATCGAGTTTTTGTAATTAAAATTTATGGATGCTGAGAGCACTAATCAAATAAAATTGAAGTTGTATTTATGAAATGATTGTCATTTTAATTATGTATATTTGGAAACTATTTGGAAACTAGTCCGGATTCGCTGCTCAACAGAGATAGGATAAGGTTATATAAATTAGGAAACAGTTTTTCTTTATTTGTAGGTAATTATCGTATATTATTAAAACTTGGAAATGGAAACGTTAATATTATACACCAGAGTCACTGTGGTGTTCCCACTAGCACTTTATTTCACGGAAAGTGCAGACTACTCTTCGTAATATGTAGGTGCTAGAGATATACAATCAAATATTGCATACTTTATGGAGAAATTTTAGCTATTCTAAAACCGTTTGCCAACATGTTTTAGCGATACCGATTTGTTTAATATGAACGAAGATATTGTTTGCTTTGAAAATTGTAAATTCAGGAAGCTCATGAATTGCTTGGAAAATCTAAATAAAAAACTTTGTGAGCTTTCAAGCGGATCGATTTCGGATTTCTATGCAGAATCATTCGCCTAAAGTTGTGCACCTTAACATTTTTAACTACAGCGATTGGCATTCCAACGGCTGGGGTTCGTTTGGGTCAACGTCTTCCATTTAAGTGCGTGCTTTTAGGAGCCGAATTTTGTATACAAATCCCCACTGTAGGCATCACAGTAAGAATGTAAGAAAACATATCAAACTTTTATGATGAAAGTAATCTTTTCTTAGACATTTTTACCCAGCGGGTTTTAATAATAATAATAATAATAAACCCAACGGATTAATACCCTCCAAAGCCCGCCCAACCGACACGAGGGGCGCATCCGCATGACGCACGGATTTGTTTTTGTTTTTGCCGAGTTGTTGATAGGCGGAGGTTTGTTAAGCGTCGAGATCTAAAACTGCTCAGCTACAGAATAAAAATCATCAGCTGAGTATTATATACATAACAGTAGAAAATTATACATATAGTAAATTGTTAAATAAGTTAAGGACTTAGCATATAAAGATTTTTATTTTTTATTTTTATTTTTATTTTGTTACGAGTTAAGATAGGATAGGACAGTTTTCCTTATAGTAAAAAGTGAATCCGTTATATCAAATGAATTCGAGTGAGAGTTAAAATCATAACACAAACACCGGAAAGGTTCATTTAATTCGAAGTTAGTTCTACACTGCCTCAAAAGAAGAGGTTTGTAATGTCTTGACGCTCGTGATGGGATATTGAAGTTTACTTCGTTCAAAAGAAAGGGGCTAGAAATTAGTCCATTCAGTAGTTTAGCCATAAATAATACTCCTAGCATTTCTCTACGGCTAGCGAGAGTTGGAAGATTGATAAGCCTTAACCGACTAGTATAAGGTGGAAGATTATATGCAGAGTCCCAATGAAAATTCCTTAAAGAAAAAAGTAAAAATTGCTTCTGTATTGACTCAAGCCTATCTGCATGAACTTGATATCGCGGATTCCAGACTACTGATCCGTATTCTAGTATCGGCCTAACCAATGTGGTAAAAAGGGCTTTGGTTACATAAGGGTCACTAAATTCTTTAGACCATCTCTTCACGAATGATAGAACACCTCTAGCCTTATTGGCAGTAGTCATAATATGAAGGTTGAAACTAAGTTTAGCATCCATCGTAACTCCCAAGTCAACAAAATAATTTACTGATGCAAGACAAAAATTATCAATTACGTAAGAGGCTGCTGGCAAAGATCTCCGAGAGAAGCACATGAACTTACATTTATTGATGTTCAGCGGCATTGAATTCGCGTTGCACCAAGCAACTAAGCAGTTTAAATCCGCTTGAAGCAATGGGCGTTCTTCAATAGACTCATAAGACCTAAAAAGTTTTACATCATCAGCATACATTAAAATTTTGGAATATTTTATTATGGTACAAATATCATTAATAAATAGCAAGAACAGAACTGGACCGAGATGACTGCCCTGTGGGACGCCAGAGGGAACATTAATGACCTCTGAAAGAGTATTTTTAAAAATTACTTGTTGCGTTCTACCGCAGAGATAAGAAGATATCCACTGAGTGAGACCTGGTTGGAAACCAAGTCGATCTAGCTTGTGGATAAGCAATGAATGGGAAACTTTGTCAAATGCTTTACTGAAATCAGTGTAAATAACATCGGTGTGAAGATTTTCTCTAAATCCATTAGAAACATGCGTTGTGAATTCAAGTAGGTTGGTAATGGTAGATTTGCCTCTACAGAATCCATGCTGAGAGTTTGCAATCAATGCAGAAATGGAAAATGTTAGCTGATTAGTAACAATGGCTTCAAACACCTTTGGGATGGCAGACAATTTTGCAATTCCTCGATAATTTTCTACACATGACCTACTGCCGTTTTTGTGGAGGGGTATTAGAAAAGATTCCTTCCAAGCAAAAGGAAAAACTCCATGTTTTAGGGACATGTTGAATAAATCAGTTAGGGGCAGATAAATGTGTTCTGCACATCTTTTGAGAAAACATGTGGGAATTAGATCAGGACCGTATTTATAAGACTCCTTCAAAGAAGTTAAATATGTAAGAACCTCTTCTGGAGATATTGATGGAATATTAATTGCGTTAAGTGAGTCAAGTTCATACGGGTATTCACTAGACAAAGAAATTAATTCAGCGGAATAGTTAGATTTGAAAAATTGTGCAAATAAATTAGCAATAACTTGATCGTCGCTAGAGAAATCATCACGGTATTTCATACCAGAAGGAAAGCCTTTAACCCTACGTTTAGAGTTCACGAAATTATAGAAAGCTTTCGGATTGCAAGTTATTTTCTTTTTCATGGCACAGAGATAGATATTGTAACACTTTTTATTTAATTCAAAATATTTATGACGCAATATAGAGTACTTCAAGTAGTCGGAGTGTGACCCCGTCTTCTTGTACAGCTTGAAGGAACGCGTTTTTTTGTTTTTTAAAGATTTCAGTTCTTTGGTGTACCATATTTGGACTAGTTCAGTGAAAACACGTTTACGCTTAGGTACATGTCTGTCCAGAATAGCGTGAATGACGGCGTTGAAGTCAGAAACGTTTTTGTCAATATCTGCACCGTATTTGGGCCAAACTATTGTAGATAAAATTTGGTTGAGTTTATTAAAATTAGCCTTCGCGAATTCGAATCTAAAACTAGAGTCGGTTTCTGTGGTAGTGCAACTCCGAGAACTTTCTTCCAATTCGTAAACTATTTCCAGCGAAGGATGGTAAGGATCCTCAGGTACAGTAAGAGGTTCACCCCTCCTAAGAATGGATTTTGAAGTATCATCAACAAATACCAGATCAAGTACCCTCCCGTACATGTGATAAAAATTTATGAAAATTGAAAGCAGTTATCTTGTACTATAAGAAATAATGTAATTAAGGCCGTATAATTTGAACTATTGCCATTATTAAGTACAAATATTGGAAATGTCGGGCGGACCCGCTGCTCAACCGAGAAATGTAACATGGGTGTTGGCGGATACGAATAGATTTGTAAAACTTAGATTACAATGGCTATGTTGTTGTTGTTTTTGTAGCGATAAAGACACTCCATGGAGGTTTTGAGAAGTATTATCGATGTCTATGATCCTTTGCCGAACACAGATTCGGTACGTTCTGGTAAGAAGCAGCATTAAGGTATAAGCTCAACAATCTCCGAAACGATTTAGTATGACCACATTCAACCTAATAGGCCATTCCGCCACCCACTACCTAGTTTCACTTCGATCTTTAGCCTCAGTTGCTAAAAAAACAAGATTTGGCAGGAGTAGTTGAGATTTACAATTGGGTTGGCTAAGCTTTAAATTGCTATGGCAGCCCCTATAAAGGGTTGCACTACACAACTCCTTGCAACATTTGGGTATTTTAGACATCTCTTATTATATGCACACCAGCCTTGGGTATATTCAAAGACCCCTAGCCCGCTGAGGTTTTCGTCAAATTTAGCGTTAACTTTTAATAATTTTTCAATCAATTTTTTTTCACAAACTTCAATGATTTTATGTATGAATAAAGTATTCGAAAATATGTGATGTCTCTTGCATATCACGCCATTGGAGCCTATAGTGCCATTCACACAACAAAGTTTCCTTAACAAGAATATAAAAAAAATATGCACACACATTCACACATATTTAAATACAATAAAAATACACTCAAGGTTATTGCTATACATTTTGTTGAATTTGCACTTTCTACACATTTTTTTAATACAAGTAAAAAACCAACATTGCCAACACGCAACACGTCGAATTTGTTTTGCTTATCAATAATATGAAACTGTGTTTAGTTGTTGTTGTTTCTTTTGTACTACTTACACCTGAATAAACACATGCATAAAATAACACTTTTACGTTTAGCTAACGCACACGCATTGCATATATTTACCTATAAAGGATATATTTTGTTTATTTATTATTTCAGTTTTTAGTTAGCCTACTTTTAGGCGTTTTTTTTGCATGGAAACGCAGGTTTTTACAATTAAAACTACACGATTTTGCTATTTATATGTAAATACGTTTAATTGTTGACGAATGCATTTAAACGCTTCGTGAATTTCACACTACACAAAATAATTTAATTTGTTTTTTTTTTTCTTTTCAAAAGCAAACGGAACTTTTAAGCTACAAAGGCTAGTTTTGTTTAACCTTTTTCTTTTTTAATTACATTTATTTGCTTAAACTTTTATTGGTTTTTTTTTTTTTCTTTATTTTTCAACTCACACACCGCAACGCGACATACCGTCACAAATGCATATTACAATACGTATCGGCGAGCGCTGCTGCGCTATTTTTCCAAACGACGACTACACAAAACCACGACCTTTTCAGTACTAAAGGATTTTCGCCCATTCATACATGACTTCGTTAGCGTACTCGTTTCGTATGCGCGCTCGTGCTTTCAATACGCCCAACACATACACACACACACGCGCATAAAACGAATGGTGGGTGCTCAATGTTGCAAATGTTACGATGATTAAACGAGCGCTTTTGCGTACGTATGTGTTTTAAAATTTGCTCAAATTGTAGCAGCGAGACATTCGCATCAGCTGCTGCTCGTTCACTTATTGTTTGGTGTCAGAAAATTTCGCCTGTGTTTACTTAACCATTCACAGCAGCAGCGGCAATTTCGTTTCGTTGACATAACTCATTCGCTCCCACACAGCATACATTTTTAATGTGGTTGTTATGTTGTTTTGGTAGAGTATTTTTTGTGTACAATGAACTCGTTACTTACTCGCTTGTCTATGCGGTATAAGTTGAGTTGTTCGTTTAGCTACTTTTGCAGTCGTTCATCATTGGGGGCAGTGTAAGGGACTACGCCGTGTGCGCTGGTTTTTGGTTCATGAATGATATAGTAGATGCTTTTGAGAATACATATTAGGAAATAATACAATTTTTTTTTTTTTTTTTTTTTTGTGGAAAAAGTTTTCGTTGTTATAACTGAAACCTTACCGCATATATTCAGCACTTGGGTTTAGTTGTCTAATTTATTCTCACATAATATTCTATGTAAACACCGTTTACTCAAATAGAAGTTTATGATAGCAAAACTTATTGGAACTATTATTCTATATATTAATAGTTATATATACAAACTGCAGTAAAAAATTGCTACATGTTCTCATACATATATGAAATTCCTTTTAAATTATTTTAAAAATATTATAAGCACTACCTTACCTCAGCCTCTCAATTGCCACGTGCTCTTCTCATTTAATGACGCTTATGCTCACGCTCTCTACGTTACAAATAAGAAAAACGTACAAAACTTTGAGTTAGACTACCTCCCAAGTGCACGCTCTTTTACTCAGCTTGTCATATCTGCTCCCATTCAGCTATTCAGTTTTCTCTCACTCATCGTTGCAATATCTAAAACCATGTTCTCATTTGTAACGGTATGCTTATGATAAAGCACTCAACAAAGTGGCCCTGAATTTATATCTCTCTTCATATCCCATTATCTCTTCTCACCCTATTTTACTTCTTCTTCTGCTCAATATTTGACTCTACTTAATTTATTTTACAACTGTCATTTCTAAATAGAATTTTATTTCTCACTTGGTGGCAGTGCTATTCTCAGAACACCTCGTAGCCTAAATCAAGCAATTGATGAATAAAAACACCCATCCATTATCTGTAAACTAAAATCTAAAGTTATTTGCTGTTATTTCAATCCATTATTAATGTATGCTCGTTCACTGGTATTTTCGGCTATTCGTATTTTCTAACTGGAAATCCTTAATTTATTTTGCTTAGGTAGGGTGAAAGGAGAACAAAAAGAGTTAAAGCTGCGTAAATCCCAAATTTACTTAAGTAGTTGTTGTTGCTTTACTTTTGTAGCTACTTAAATAACATAGTAATTTAGTGATGGATGAAAAAAGAAATACTAATAAATGCCTAAAGCGCTCAAGATGTGGGCTGCGAGATAATACAAAGCAATTAAAATGTCATAAACTTATGTTCATTTAAGGACACGCCAGGATAGGTGAGATGGCTAGGGGACAACTCTATGCGATTATGTTGATTTATAGGTGCAGAAAATAGGATATTCTTCAAGAGAGGAATGAGAATGAGGCCTAGACATAAAGGAAGCGGCATTACAATATACGCAGATGGCTCAGTAATGAAAAGCAATCTGCAAATGGAACGCACTTAAAGAATTTGAATTTAAATCAATCATACTGACTTCTTTACGCATGTAGTATCTTCCAGGCGGAGCTATTAGCTATTAAGAGAGCAGCCGGACTGCTCCAGGACAGTATGGCTCCACACACTAATGTGAAAATCGATGACAACTAGGATGCCTCGAAGGTATTAGATTGCAATTGGATAACGTCGAATATCGTGCAAAGGGTTCGTGACTCACTGGCGTCCATAAGGCACTCAATTATCTTCTTTTACTAGGTCTCTTAGCAAAACGATATTTAAGGAAATGAACTTGCAGATAAGATGGCTACGATAGGTTTGGAAACAAACATAAGCAAGGCGTACAGTGAGAGCACATGCGTCTGTCATCAAAAGTCTTTGATGTGCAAGCTGTCGGTATGAAGACGAAGACGATTCGATCTATAATTTTTTTCGCCGACGTCGAGTACTGCAAACAAAACGACACATTTCTGGGAGCATAGATTTCGGCAGTCTGATCGACAGTTCAGCAGCTAAAGCAAGTGGTACGTTGAGAACAGCTAGGAAGTATTCTGATTGTATAAAAGCGATATCTACGATGAACTTTTGTTCATAAGACTACAAGTGCAGTGCTGGATAACGGGGTTGAATGGAAATATTCTTTAGCATAGACAAAGCAGTAAGCAGTAAGCGGTGACGAAATCAATACACAGCGACAATTTAACAAGACTGTGTGGTACTCACTTCACCTGTTAAGGGGGTTGAAATATAGGCAATAAGACTTGTGTCAGGAGCTTAAAATGGAGCTAGCCAGAACGAGTTCAGCAAAAGACCGAACATAACCATGACATTTACTAAGACTCTGGGCAGAATATTTTATTAAATAAAACAACAATAATTGGGCGTTTATAGGGTGCATAAATTAGCCCCAAACTCTTTGCGAGTTGACGAAATATATGGTCGGTGGATATAGATGTGTACCAGCGACTTCAATTCATCACTTTAATTGGCAAAAACCGAAAAACCGTCCATAAAGAAAAGGAGGCGGCGGGGAGGGAGTTACTAGCTACAACCAATATAGCTTGGGTATCCAAACAGAAGCTTCACTGAACGTCAGATGTTAGTAAGTTGGGTTACCGCGAATCTCAGGAAGTTGGAATTGGACCTAAGGAGGGCGAAAGGCATTTTAGCAATTTTGATTTTATGGCCAACGCTAGTTGGAGTCTATTTCCAAGCTTCCAGGTGAATTCTAATTATATGAAGTAACCTTAACGTAGTAACTTGTAGCAAGGCGATTATAAAGAAGAGGTTTCTTGGTGGTTTTCGCTTGACTGAGAAAATACTGGAGCACTACGTTAGTTGAATTGCTTTGCTAGATTTTTTCATTCTTCGCTGACGTGCGGCAGAAAATTTCTGTGCTGCACTGCTTACTACTCTGCACTGAGTGACGAGAGGGAGTTTCTTTCACCAAAGACCGAACGCTTAAGAAGATCTTTAAATGAGCCACTACATCAACTTGAGTGTGGTGGATAGTAACAAAAAGTATGGAGTAATTTCAAAGTACAGAATTGGGTAGCCAATGCTAAAAGTCTACATGAGTAAAATTGCTTTCCTTGAGCAGTAGTATTTCTTTGAGTAGCTTACCCTTATACTGTCAATCCATATGCTACACTACTTGAGTTCGTATTCTTATTCCTACACCTTTTTCTATTTGTATTTTTATTCTTATTCATATTCCTATTTGTATTTTTATTTCTATTCCTATTCCTATTCTTACTCCTTTTCCCATTTAAATTCTTAATCCCATTCCTATTATTTTTCCTATTCCTGTTATCCAGCTCTAATTCGAATTCTTATTCCTATTCCTAATCCTTTCCTATTCCGATTCTTATTTCAATTTCTATTTTTACTACTCACATTCCTATTTCTGTCACTATTCCTATTCCTTTTATTATATAACGCTCATATTGCTAGTTAACAAAGAATGTTAGGAAAATTAATTAACCATCATAAAAAAAGTTGGATTGCTATAAAATAAATAAATATATAAATACTTACTAAGGATAAGGAATGAGGTGTCAATAACAAAAAAAAAAACTTATTAACGCTCTCCTCATTATCTCGTAGGCTGCCAAAAAGCCCTCAAATTTCTCATTAATGCGTTCATCAGCGCTATCAAATGCTCACTTCACTCACATTTTACGCCACTCATTTTGAGTGCATAAAACCTTGTACCGTTAAATGCACGGCACTCCCTTGTAAGCTATGGTAATCGTCCAGTCTCGTGTGACATATTCGTCGAAACTCTGACTTACTTTTATTCATACTCACAACGAAATTACAAAATGCTTCCGATATAAGGCAACCACGTGACAATTTGTTATTGTTCGCCCACACGAAGTCGAGAGTGAGCTTAATAATAATACCGAAAAAACTATTTAGCTACTATTTTGAGCACAAGTGTTATTTATGTATGAGAAATGTGATAAAAGTTATCTCTTATACGTCAATATGCGTATGTCGTTTTACGAGGAGCTTTCACTCAAATTTGTTGGAGCTTATTGAGTGCAAAATATACTAAAAAATATTTAAGTGTGAAGGATTTTAGGTAAAAACACTCGATTTACTTCTTAAAAACAACATCTTTTATTTTTCTTTTACTTACTTTTCGAAACGTTTATCAACCTCGCAATGAGCGCATTTTCTTTGACGCTGTGCGAATTTCGTTATTGATGCCAAAGTTTCTCTCGACTAAACTCGTGTTGGTAAAGTCTTATCGATATAACTATGTATGTAAGCGGTACCCTTATCACTTCTTTAAAAAAAAAAGCACACCTATGGTCGCGGTTACAAAAACAGAACTTGTAAAAATTGGTGAACCGTAATTTCATATTCGTAGCTAAATGGGGAGGAAATTCACAAATTTTAATTGCGAAATTATGAGAACTCTCGAACTTCAAATTAAACACCTATATACTCGATTTACTAAAACCTCCACTAATCAGCATGAAAAGACGGCATATAATAAAAGTTGCATTGGCTTAGCATTGAATGTCATGCTAAACATAAATCCAGTAGATATTGCGGGAAAGGCGGCCGCGGCCCGGTCGCTGGTTCGAGCACGCTAGCCTTCTTACTACGTTCGAGTTAACCTTTGACAGGACAGACTATTGTATGCCGATAACTTCTACCTATGAAACCTTCACCCCAATCATTCCCCGAGAGAGGAATGGGGATTCATATGAGGCAGGAGACCAGTTCACTTGTTCACGGGTGGTTAAAAGTTGTGCGGAAAGGTTGGTGGGGGTTCTTTTTTCAAGAGCTAAATGTAAGCTGAAGGTTTAAGTTGGCTGATCACTGCAGCGTTTTCGCAGCGGTGGTTGCGGCGATTAAGGATGCTGTGGTTCAAATGCTATCCAGTACTGCGGATATCTACTCTGACAGCCAGCTATCAAGGATTTGAGTTCAGCTATAGAACGATCATGCGTGATGTGATAGTGTCTGAACTCACTTGCGATTGCACCGAACTATTTTATGAGTAAGATTATCTGGGTTTCGGGCCACAGCGATCTGCTGGACAACTGTCAAGCGGATATCTTAGCACGCATCGGTACAATTGAATTTGAATATAAATTAACGTAAATAACAGTTACCAATGGGTTAACGAATTTTTCTCTATGGTATATGAGCGGCTTATCCCATTAAATTTGACAAATTATGTCTTTGATTTTATGCAGGTAAAAATTATAATACCTAAAGAACTCAAACTCCCTGAAGCAGTATATAAGAGCGCGCATGCTGCGTATGCTGACCACATTGATATTATCGGCCTAAATAGCCTAGCTGTAAGTTTTGCTCATTCCAAACTGGAAAAATCAGAGGAAACGAAGGGTACAGGACGGGGAAGGCCATTCATATTTGTTGGGTACCAGGGCATATGGGAATTAATGGGAATGAAAAAGCGGATGAACTAGCTAAAAAGGGCGCATCCTTTGAAGGTTGCTACGTAGACGTCCCAATTAGATTTCGCGAGATTAAAAGGAGGCTGGAGGTGCACATGGCAGACCAAGCGTCGTAGATTATATGTAGGCCTTACAAACTTAGACTATCAAAGTTGCTTCTATCATTAAAAAGAAAGGACACCTTCTGACGTCACATGTCTTTAAATTAGGATTGGTCAGTGATAGCTGATGTAGGAAGTGCGGGTTGGAGAAGGGAACGATCGAGCACATTTTGTACTCGTGCCCTGGGCTTACCAGGCTAAAACTATAGCTATTAGGAATGATACGGCTGTCAGATCTGGAATCAGCAAGTGGCATAAGTCCTAAAAACTTCTAGTATCTGCAAAGAATGCGGAGTTATTTCATAACATAGGTCCTGCTTTTTAAAAGGGGTTTTCAATTTGGTCATTAAATAAACTTCTGGTAACACTACGGACTCACTCACTCTATGTGAGGTTCTCTCGGACCGGCCAGTTCAACCTTAGTTAACCTTAATGGGGCTTGTTACCTGAATGTGCCGCATCTATACCCGGCAAAAGAACATCAACATATGAAACACTCACCAAAGTCTTCTGGGAGTATCTTTACCGCTACAACAAACACATAAATTTTCCTGTTTTAATCGAAATTTTCTGAGGTTAGCTGTCAAACCACTAGTGAATCTCTTTTTTTTTTCAAGTGTTATTGTTTTCAAGTAGATATCCTAAAGGACATAAGGCACTATAACTCTTGTGAATAAAGCATAGAAAATTTACTTTGTCTCACTTTTATTGGTTGCGATATCTGTAGATTTTTATTTTTCCATGCCGACCCCTGAGTCTTTCATTTATAACAAAAAATACCATCGCATGCTGTTATTAATCAAATTATTTTAAGAAGTTTATTTATCTAACCAAATATCGTGGTAAATAAATTTTTGCATACAAAATAACGCTCAAAATTCAAAATATTGCAAAAAACTTTTTTATTTAAAATTTTTTACTTTTTTTTTGCTTTTTGTAAAAATACCAATACAACCAAGAAACTATGCATTAAGTACACTTTCGAGTTTTGTTAACTCGCTCAAAAAAATTGCAATAAAACTGCCAAAAATTGCAACGCAATGCCCCAACTCACATAGCAACAATATACAGCAGAAAACTCATAGTTAAGTAGAAAACAAGTAAGGACGGGACTGTCTTCGGCTGTGCCGAAGACTTCATACCTTTCATAAATGGGGCTGAACAATAATCTTATCACATTCGTAATCTCCATATAATGCGCTGTATAAGATAAGAAATATATAGCGAACAGATGTACATACCACCTTATCTGAACGATCGGTTGTATGGGATATATATTATATATAGCTCCGATCGAAATTATTTTTACAGGAAATCTTCTATGATATATTAGAATAAATATCATCAAGTGTAAGGTTTTTATATTGGAAATTAAGGGAGAAATGGCTAAAAACTTTTCTATCTGAACGGTCGGTTGTATGGGATATATATTATATATAGCTCCGATCGAAATTATTTTTTCACGAAATCTTTTATGATATATTAGAATAAATATCACCAAGTGTAACGTTTTGATACTGGAAATTAAGGGAGAAATGGCTAAAAATGTTTCTATCTGAACGATCGGTTGTATGGGATATATATTATATATAGCTCCGATCGAAATTATTTTTTCACGAAATCTTCTATGATATATTAGAATAAATATCACCAAGTGTAACGTTTTTATACTGGAAATTAAGGGAGAAATGGCTAAAAATGTTTCTATCTGAACGATCGGTTGTATGGGATATATATTATATATAGCTCCGATCGAAATTATTTTTTCACGAAATCTTTTATGATATATTAGAATAAATATCACCAAGTGTAACGTTTTGATACTGGAAATTAAGGGAGAAATGGCTAAAAATGTTTCTATCTGAACGATCGGTTGTATGGGATATATATTATATATAGCTCCGATCGAAATTATTTTTTCACGAAATCTTCTATGATATATTAGAATAAATATCACCAAGTGTAACGTTTTTATACTGGAAATTAAGGGAGAAATGGCTAAAAATGTTTCTATCTGAACGATCGGTTGTATGGGATATATATTATATATAGCTCCGATCGAAATTATTTTTTCACGAAATCTTTTATGATATATTATAATAAATATCACCAAGTGTAACGTTTTGATACTGGAAATTAAGGGAGAAATGGCTAAAAACTTTTCTATCTGAACGGTCGGTTGTATGGGATATATATTATATATAGCTCCGATCGAAATTATTTTTTCACGAAATCTTTTATGATATATTAGAATAAATATCACCAAGTGTAACGTTTTGATACTGGAAATTAAGGGAGAAATGGCTAAAAATGTTTCTATCTGAACGATCGGTTGTATGGGATATATATTATATATAGCTCCGATCGAAGTTATTTTTTCACGAAATCTTCTATGATATATTAGAATAAATATCACCAAGTGTAACGTTTTTATACTGGAAATTAAGGGAGAAATGGCTAAAAATGTTTCTATCTGAACGATCGGTTGTATGGGATATATATTATATATAGCTCCGATCGAAATTATTTTTTCACGAAATCTTCTATGATATATTAGAATAAATATCACCAAGTGTAAAGTTTTTATATTGGAAATTAAGGGAGAAATTGCCAAAAATCTTTCTATCTGAACGATCGGTTGTATGGGATATATATTATATATAGCTCCGATCGAAATTATTTTTTCATGAAATCTTCTATGATATATTGGAATAAATATCACCAAGTGTAACGTTTTTGTATTGGAAATTAAGGGAGAAATTGCCAAAAATCTTTCTATATGAACGATCGGTTGTATGGGATATATATTATATATAGCTCCGATCGAAATTATTTTTTCATGAAATCTTCTGTGATATATTAGAATAAATATCACCAAGTTTAACGTTTTGATACTGGAAATTAAGGGAGAAATGGCTAAAAATCTTTCTATCTGAACGATCGGTTGTATGGGATATATATTATATATAGCTCCAATCGAAATTATTTTTTCACGAAATCTTCTATGATATATTAGAATAAATATCACCAAGTGTAACGTTTTGATACTGGAAATTAAGGGAGAAATGGCTAAAAATCTTTCTATCTGAACGATCGGTTGTATGGGATATATATTATATATAGCTCCAATCGAAACTATTTTTTCATGAAATCTTCTATGATATATTAGAATAAATATCACCAAGTTTAACGTTTTGATACTGGAAATTAAGGGAGAAATAGCTAAAAATCTTTCTATCTGAACGATCGGTTGTATGGGATATATATTATATATAGCTCCAATCGAAATTATTTTTTCACGAAATCTTCTATGATATATTAGAATAAATATCACCAAGTTTAACGTTTTGATACTGGAAATTAAGGGAGAAATGGCTAAAAATCTTTCTATCTGAACGATCGGTTGTATGGGATATATATTATATATAGCTCCAATCGAAATTATTTTTTCATGAAATCTTCTATGATATATTAGAAAAAATATCACCAAGTTTAACGTTTTGATACTGGAAATTAAGGGAGAAATGGCTAAAAATCTTTCTATCTGAACGATCGGTTGTATGGGATATATATTATATATAGCTCCAATCGAAATTATTTTTTCACGAAATCTTCTATGATATATTAGAATAAATAACACCAAGTGTAACGTTTTGATACTGGAAATTAAGGGAGAAATGGCTAAAAATCTTTCTATCTGAACGATCGGTTGTATGGGATATATATTATATATAGCTCCAATCGAAATTATTTTTTCACGAAATCTTCTATGATATATTAGAATAAATATCACCAAGTTTAACGTTTTGATACTGGAAATTAAGGGAGAAATGGCTAAAAATCTTTCCATCTGAACGATCGGTTGTATGGGATATATATTATATATAGCTCCGATCGAAATTATTTTTTCACGAAATCTTCTATGATATATTAGAATAAATATCACCAAGTGTAACGTTTTGATACTGGAAATTAAGGGAGAAATTGCTAAAAATCTTTCTATCTGAACGATCGGTTGTATGGGATATATATTATATATAGCTCCAATCGAAATTATTTTTCCATGAAATCTTCTATGATATATTGAAATAAATATCACCATGTGTAACGTTTTTGTATTGGAAATTAAGGGAGAAATTGCCAAAAATCTTTCTATCTGAACGATCGGTTGTATGGGATATATACTATATATAGCTCCGATCAAAGTGATTTTTTCAGGATATCTTTTATGATATATTAGAATATATATAACCGAGTTTCACGTTTATACTTTCTAAATTGCGGCAGGAATGACCAAAATCGTCTTATCTGAACCATCGTTTGTATGGGAGATATAAGTTTTTAGTGGCCCGATTCTACCGGATCCGACTAATGTCTAATATAATACAAAAATACATCCTTGTGCCAAATTTCATTGAGATATCTCAAAATTTGAGCGACGAGTTTGCGTTCAAACAGACAGATGGACGTACAGACGGACGGACGGACGGACAGACGGACATGGCTATATCAACTCAGTTCGTCGCCCTGATCAATTCGGTATACTTTATGGTGAGTCTATCTTCTATATTTCTCAACGTTACAAACATCGGACCAAAGTTAGTATACCATTTCATGTCCATGAAAGGTATAAAAATATATTTTAAAATTTATTGATGCTCCTCGATGATGTACAAATTCTTCAACTTGCAGCTGCAACAATATTACGTTTACGCCCTCTCAACGTCGCCTGCGCTGGTGGACACTACAAATGCTTGCAAAGCTGCACAACAACGCTTAGGGAAATGGAAATGTAAAAGCAATTGTTGAATATTTGTATGTAAATAATACGAGTAGATGGATTTTCCAGTATAATATAGCTCAGTAAATCTATTTATTATATTCGAAATTTGCACAATTTTTCAAAATAAGCAACAGCAGTTCGGCTAATAACAAAATCAGAATGAGAAATGTATGCACTTTTAGGTATTTGGTTTCTATACCCATTTGTGATATCTTAATACTTTGAGTTCAATGAGGGCTGAGTGCAAATCATACTTCGTTCTATGTGACAACCTGTAAACTGGCTTCTTAGCTCTTCACTATACCATAAGTTACCCTTTTCAATTGCGTAGAGGCTTAAGAGACGGACTTCGTTACTCCCTACTATGTTGTTGTTGTAGCGATAAGGTTGCTCACCGAAGGCTTTGGGGGGTATACAGATCTGGCAAGCTCCTGTACCACGGCACCATTAAGGTGCTAGCCCGACCATATCGGGAATGATTTTTGTGGCCACATTAAACCTTCAGGCCAACCCCTTCCTCCCCTTCTCCAAGTTCCATGAGGAGCTTGTGGTTGCCAGAGCCTCGTCTGTTAGTGAAACAGGATTCGCCGCGGATAGGTGAGGTAGACAACTGGGTTTGGAGAAGCTATATATTGCGCTGGCAACCTGAAGGGTTGCGCTACACAGCCCCTTGAATCTGGTGTTTTAGTCGCCTCTTACGACAGGCATACCTACCGCGAGTATATTCTGCCCCCTAACTTGCTGGGGGTACTCCCTAAAAGGTTGACCGGTTTGGGGATGGCATCTACGCCGACCTGCTTCATATAAAAACGCTGGGATATCAGTGACCAATCCATTGTTAAATGATTTTCATACAAAGAATATATTCGAGTGTATTTGAACGGATACTTACAGATAGCGATCGCGATTCAACACAGCAAGAGGGACTGCTCCGGCCGAGGGCTATTTTTTCGCACATTTAGCAGTGATAAGACCGCCATGCCGAGAAGGGAAAAGTACTACAATGTGAAACTCAAACTTTGTAAAGGCAACATCGGTAAGGAAAAAGAAGAGAGAATTGCGCCACAAGCCGTGAAAGAGGGCAGGGCTATAACAACACAGAATGGCACGGAAAACATAGTAGAAAACTGCTGAACCTGCTGCAGAATCAAAAACCGTATACACCGACAGAGGAATGTAGAGAACTTCGTATATCGACACTTTTCATGTATGTTGATATATACTGCACGGACTCTCAATGGAAATTGACCCTCAAAGTCACAGACACCATCGACACATGCGCTTTGGCGCACTAAGTTATTTCAGCAGACTGCTTGCCTCTTGACCTTAGGCCTATCTATAGAGGAGCAGACCATAAGTTAGGGGTACACATCATTCCCTACAGCTGACTGTACTCTGTTTAGTTGTATCCATGCGGGCTATTAGGTCCGCGTGACAATTGCTGTGTCGCAGGACCCAGATGATATTAACAAAAAACTAGTTCGGCGCAACCGGAAGCGATGCCAGGCACTCTCATATCACATTGATATCTCATACCGTGGTAGCACTGGACAGCATCTCATGAACCTTATAATTAATTACGGCAATATACCACACTACTTTATGATATCTAACTTCAGCGCTGGTAGTGGTAAAAATCGAGAGTCATAGTAGTAGCCCCTAGCGTCCTGCTACTTGGTCATCACAAGAAAACCCCTCAGAAGGAGATCAAAACGCTGGTGGAGAGGTAGAAGGAGAATAAGAGAGAGAGAGAGAGATAGAGGGAGGGAAAGAAAGTTAAAAGGAAGAATTAGAGGGAGAGGTAGAGAGAGTTTGAGGGATATGATGGAGAGTTAGAGAAAGAGATATATGCAGGAAGAGGTAAAAGGAGACGTAGAGATCGATTGATAGATGCATTTAGAGATAGCGAGAGAAATAGAGACAGAGAGAAAGAGAAATAGAGGGTGAGGGAGAGGGATAGGGAGAGGTTAAGCAATAGTTAGACAGAGATATAAAGGGAGAGTTAGAGAAAGAGTGATATACAAGCAGAGGAAGTCGGAGATGTATATATGGAATAAGAGGTGCATGATTTATGTAGCGGAAGTGAGGGAGGGAGACTTAGAGAGAAAGGACGATGTAGAGGGTGAGGAAGAGAGGGAGATAGAGAGAGAAGAAGAGATAGGGGGTGGAAAAGAGAGGAAATTAAACCACGAAAGAGGTGATGGGGAATAATGAGAGCGAGAGCGAGGTGTAGAGGGAGAGGGACATGGACACGGAAGTAGAGATGAAGATGGGAATGGCAATGGAGAGGGCAAGGGTGAAGGAAGGAGAGAGGAAAGGAAGGGAAAACAAAAGGGAGACGGAAAGGAGAGGAGACGGAAATAGAAGTGCCTTCTGAGACGGAGGCGGAGCCGGAGACGGAAACGCATATGTAGGCTAAAATGGATACCGAGCCGGAGACCATAGACAGAGGCGAAGATAAAGACGGAAAATCATAACGGCTTTATCCAGTGACTCATTCTGGCTATACTTATTATAGTTGTTTCCCATTTGTTTTTTATGACCTGTTTTTGTTTGACCTGGTAGTTGCAATACTACGCTGACTAAGTCTGTGTAATTCAAATTTGAATTATAAAGTTAAAATATTGAACGTATCTCAATAAAGGCACTGCAGTGATCGCTCAGCTTAAGTCTCCAGCTCTTGGCAGAATTAAATTGTAACAGCAACAACTTGCTATACAATTTTCGGTTTAACAAAATCGAATACTTTTGAAATCTTTTTTTTTTTTTCTTCTTGATAATTTTTCGATGAATAAAATAAGTGCACAGAGCGTGGCTGCCAGCACAATGCAACACCAATTGTGTGACGTAAATCATTCGAGCCGCTTTTGACAGCGCATATCAAAAATGCGCAAGTCAGCAGCAGATGCAGCACCAGCAGTACCGGTGGAAGTAGCATTCGAAGTTGAAGAAACGTTGTGTTAACCATCACTTCAGGCGCTTGGTCTGTCTGATATATTCCCTGTAGCGCTGAAAGTTAGTTGCCTTGAAGCATTTAAATAAAATTGGCTGTAACTCGGATGCTACGTTACATAAACCAAATTGCAAAGGTAGTACAGCAGCCATACTTCTATCTATGTACTACATTTCTTATTTACGCAGTGAGCAGAGTAAAATTGGTCGGATGCTAAAAGGAATAAGTGGTAGATAGTTTGGGTGGTTTGTTGCCTGTCGCTTCAAGGCAGCATTGAAATTCTCTAAAGTTGTAGTTGTACTATGGCAGCGTTCAACAATTTACGTTTTTGCATGCGCTCATTCCGCAACATCAACATTAACATGTATATATATTCATACACTCACACACACACATACATACATATTTACACTTTCGCATTCTTGATATGCTTATTCCAGCGCATCGCTTGGTTGTCGGCAGACCATAAGCTGTTGTTGTTGGAACAAGCAATTTTCACTAAAAATTCCAGTGTGCTGCTTGTAGTTGACCTGAGCAGCGCCATAAAACAACAAGTGCCCGACAGCGAACCTCACTCAAATGAAAAAGAAACAATGAACAAAAAACCAACTTCATACACGTACGCAAAATCTCAAGGCGCCATTATACTATAACCCTTACGTCGCTTCGCTTACTGAACATCAACATACAAACACATACATACATGCATACATACAAACTTGCATAGCTCTAACCAACTAGCCGCTAAGCTCAACATTTCATCTCAAAAGTTAATCTAAAAGTGAATTCCCGAGAGTTGGTAACTAAAAGCGTCAAAAACCACTATAACCGACCGAACGACCGCCTCACCTACCTCTTCGTCAGTCTGTAAGTGTATAAATTGCTGAGCGTTAATATGCTGTAGAAGCGTAGATACATAGATGTACGCAAACGTTGCAGGCACTCCCTACAAAGGCAAACCACTTTCAAAATGAAATAAAGGAAAATGGGATTTTTTACGCTTGGAAAGCTATATAGAGAGAGAGAGACACAAAGTAAAATTGCAAAATTTTAAACAAATGTCAACAGTAAAATAAATTGTATGACAGCAAAAATCACAGCGGCAATTGTTACTATAGCAGATAACGGCAAAGTTGTTAGTGATGTACTACAGTGGTAGCGTAAACGAGACGCCTTGGCGTATGAGTGACTTATATTTTTGGTTCCATATTTTAATTATACTCAGTTGAGCAGAGCTCACAGAGTATATTAACTTTGATTGGATAACGGTTGGTTGTACAGGTATAAAGGAATCGAGATAGATATAGACTTCCCTATATCAAAATCATCAGTATCGAAAAAAAATTCAATTGAGCCATGTCCGTCCGTCCGTCCGTCCGTCCGTCCGTTAACACGATAACTTGAGTAAATTTTGAGTTATCTTGATGAAATTTGGTATGTAGGTTCCTGGGCACTCATCTCAGGTCGCTATTTAAAATGAGCGATATCGGACCTGTTTTCTGTGAAAAAGGGCGAAATCGGTTGAAGCCATGCCCAGTTTTTATACACAGTCGACCGTCTGTCCTTCCGCTCGGCCGTTAACACGATAACTTGAGCAAAAATCGATATATCTTTACTAAACTCAGTTCACGTACTTATCTGAACTCACTTTGTATTGGTGTAAAAAATGGCCGAAATCCGACTATGACCACGCCCATTTTTTCGATATCGAAAATTACGAAAAATGAGAAAAATGCCATAACTATATACCAAATACGAAAAAAGGGATGCAACATGGTAATTGTATTGGTCTATTGACGCAAAATATAACTTTAGAAAAAAACTTGGTAAAATGGGTGTGACACCTGCCATATTAAGTAGAAGAAAATGAAAAAGTTTTGTAGGGCGAAATCAAAATCCCTTGGAATCTTGGAAGGAATACTGTTCGTGATATTACATATATAAATAAATTAG
Source organism: Eurosta solidaginis (assembly GCF_040869045.1). Classification (NCBI taxonomy): domain Eukaryota; kingdom Metazoa; phylum Arthropoda; class Insecta; order Diptera; family Tephritidae; genus Eurosta; species Eurosta solidaginis. The sequence goes on from NC_090319.1 coordinate 30,270,214, forward strand.
CGGTACCCGACAGATGATGTTCTGGAATCACCCTGGTCCACATTTTGGTCAATATCTCGAAAACGCCTTCACATATACAACTAAGGGTCACTCCCTTTTAAAACCCACATTAATACCTTTAATTTGATACCCATATCATACAAACACATTCTAGAGTCAGCCCTGGTCCACGTATATGGCGATATCTCGAAAAGGCGTCCACTTATAGAACTTAGGCCCACTCCCTTTTAAAATTATCATTAACACATTTCATTTGATACTCATATCGTACAAACAAATTCTACAGTCACCCCTGGTCCACCTTTATGGCGATATTTCGAAAAGGCGTCCACATATAGAACTAAGGCCCACGCCCTCTTAAAATACTCATTAACACCTTTCATTTGATACACATATCGTACAAACCAATTCTAGAGTCACCCCTGGTCAATCTTTATGGCGATATCTCGAAAAGGCTTACATTTATAGAACTTAGGCCCACGCCCTTTTAATATATTCATTAATACCTTTCATTTGATACCCATATCGTACAAAATAAATTCCAGGGTCACCCCTGGTCCATCTTTATGGCGATATCTCAAAAAGGCGTCCATCTATAGAACTTAGGCCCACGCCCTTTTAAAACACTCATTAACACCTTTCATTTGATACCCATATCGTACAAACAAATTCTAGAGTCAGGCCTGGTCCACCTTTATGGCGATATCTCAAACCGGCGTCCACCTATGGAACTATGGCCCACTTCCTCTTAAAATACTCTCTAATACCTTCCATTTGATACACATGTCATACAAACACATTCCAGGGTTACCCTAGGTTCTTTTTACAACATGGTGATTTTCCTTTACTTTGTCTCCACAGCTCTCAGCTGAGTATGTAATGTTCGGTTACACCCGAGCTTAGCCTTCCTTACTTGTTATTTTTGATAATCTCTTCTTACAGCTTCGTTTTAAAGCGAGTATTGGGAAGCGCCTTTGCAAGGTTTTTTCTTGAAATATTACCTAAACGATTAAGGATATGACTATGAAAGAAATTTGGAATAAAACTACGACTATAACAATGGACTAGCAATAACAATGACTATGACTTGCTTAAAATATTTAGGAGAAAATATTGACTAAAACTTACTTTAAAGAGCATTTTAGGGCAGTGGGAGAGAAATATTATAAAGTCATTGGCGCCTTTATTCGAATATTGCCCAAAAAAAAGATGTACTAGCAGCCTAGCAAATTACTGGCATACGAATGGCAAGTGCTTATCGGGCGTTGTCCAACGATGAGATCCTTGTTTAACCAGTTGATCTACTGTCAAGTGAAATTGAAGAAATGTATGTATTGGAGTCGGAAGACCATCTGAATATGCAAACAGAAACGCGGGGTCACGAACAATAGTTAGGTGGCAAGAACTGTAGCCGTAATCATGGTCGTTATCACAATATTCGTCATAGCCGTGGTCTTGGTGGCAGTCACAGTTGCAGTCGTGATCGTGGTCTATATCTGGGTAACTAGCTATGAAAGTTGTAGAGCGAGTCTTTCGCCGGGAAAACGATGGCACTGAAACATTACGCGTTCTTTGTTTTCCAAATCCTGGGATAGTGGACAACAATGTAGATAGAAAATACCCTTTTCTATCCCATGCTTACATTAATACTGCTTGATACCGCCGTTCCCACTCAGTGTCGGATATTTTCGTAAGGATACGTGGGCATCAATAATTGGCATAACAGGAGCTCAAATAACAGCCATTCTACACAATCTGCCTGCAGACCTAATAGGCAATACTACCGCGTTGGGTACTGCGCCATCTAATATCGGAATATCGCCGAAGGGTTGGCGTCAGGGTTCATTAATAGCAGAACGTACTATACATGTGTATACCAATGGCTTCAAATTAACGGAAGTCGTCAGGTCTGCTGTTTACTGTGTCGATACAGAAATAAGTAGTTCCTACAGATTACTGCTACATGTTTGAGGCTGAAATTACTGCCCTTAAGAAAGAAGCAGAACTTCTGAAGAAGGTGTGCTTAAGCCGCAGTCGCGTCTTGTATATTGATAGTCAGTCGGCGATCAGAGCAATAAACTCAAACTCTACTTCATCAAGAAGTGTCCTGGAATGTAAAGAAGCATTGAAAATCTTTGATCAGGCCGGACCAAAAATCTTTACTGGGTTCACGGTCATAAAGGGATAGAAAGTAACGAGAAGGCCAATGTTTTGGCAAAGGAGGGTGCAGCACTCGCTGAATCGCCGCTACACTTCAATCCGTTTGGGTCAAGACAAAAGAAGACAAGTGTTGCATATGATCTACCAAGCAGGAAAGGCTCGGATAGAAACGCGCGGCTCCAAAATTTCTAATCACGTGCAAATCCTACAATATAAGACTCACAAAGTTGCTAAAATATCTCTGAAGAGAGAAAATTTAAGACTCACGATGGGCATACCAACTGGACACTGACATACTGTTGGGCATGCTCTGTGTTGGTGTGAAAGCTCCAGCAATTAAGGGCAGCAGATTTGTTAGGTCTCAACGTAGCAATTATGCTAAGTCCTAAAAAACTTCAAGTATATTCCAAGGGGACGGAGTTATTCTATAAAATAAGTACTGTCACCTGATTGGGGGTTTTAATATTTGGTCCTTAAAAAATTCTGGTAACACTATAAACGTCAGGTCAATGTGAGGTCTTATTGACCGTCTCAAGTTAAAAGTACATTTCAATGCATAAATACTAATAGCAAATTTACAATAATACAATGAAAAATAATTAATTTTCCATAAATTTCCCAATACTTACAAATATAATACATAAGTAATTCCATTTGTTTACATATGTATGTGTATGTGCGAAAAAAATACTTTTGTCAGCGTTATCCACAATGCAGCTTTTGTTCGTACAGCCTTTTGTTCCAGCCACAATTATTGTATTGTATAGCACGCATCTCTGGAATGACAACAAAAGGCAAGACGGACAATGAAATGCAGCAAATAAAAAAATTTAAATAAAAAAAATAAATAAAAGTGTAAATATTCGTATGAGGAAAGTCGTCACCTATTAATCAGCGTTTCATTAGTCATTCTTTTTTATACCTTCCAAGAACATGAAATGGTATATTAACTTTGGTCCGATGTTTGTAACATTGAGAAATATAGAAGATAGACTCACCATTAAGTATACCGAATTGATCAGGGCGACTAACTGAGTTGATATAGCCATGTCCGTCTGTCCGTCCGTACGTCTGTCTGTTTGAACGCAAACTAATCACTCAAATTTTGAGATATCTCAATGAAATTTGGCACAAGGATGTATTTTTAACACGCTTTTATTAGCTTGGCCTGTATCTATCTTCGTATGTATGTAACGGAATTTCTGAGCTTAATTTTCACCGGTTTCTAGAAGTCTGATTAATTTGAAACTTTGCATACGTATCAAGGACCGATGACAATGCACTAATGTGTTGGTGTGGTGACATAAGTTCGAGGGCCATAAGGTCAATTGGCCTTATTACCACTTTGAATGGCCATAAGTTTGTTTGAAACTTTGCACACGTATCAAGGCTCGATGACAATGCATTAATGTGATTGTGTGGTGACATAACGCAAACGGCCATTAGGTCAATTGGCCTTATTACCACTTTGAATGGCCATAAGTTTGATTGAAGCTTTGCACACGTATCAAGACTCGATGGTAATGCATTAATGTCATGGTGTGGTGACATAAGGTCAACGGCCATAAGGTCAATTGGCCTTATTACCACTTTGACTGGCCACAAGTTTGATTGAAACTTTACACACGTATCAAGGCTCGATGGCAATGCAACAATGTGATGGTGGGGTGACATAAGGTTAACGGGTATACGGTCAATTGAACTTGTGACCACCCCAAATGGCCATAGATTCTAAATCTTGCACATAAAGCGAAAAACGCATTCCTTCATTAATTATAGAAGTGGATGCATGGCACATCTACGAAAGAGCACATTGGAGCCTCTTTTAACACGCTTTTAATAGCTTGGCCTGTATCTATCTAAAAATTATGTGTCCACATGTATGTATGTAACGGAATCTGGAGTGGAGCCGAGATACCCGGTAATGTAGAGCTCCGAACTCCGTTGCACCTTTTGAAGCATTTTAAGATAGGTACTTTTAGCTAGCGCAGGCCACCAGACCAAGGCACCATAAAGAAGAATCGGGCGCACAATGGCTGTGTAAATCCAGTAGGTCGCCTTAGGGGAAAATCCCCAGGAGGTGCCAATTGCCCTCTTGCAGGTGAACAGCTCTGCTGCTGCCTTCTGGGATCGCTCCACTATATGGTCACTCCATAATAGCTTCCTATCCAGAATGACTCCCAAATACTTGACTTGATCGTTAAATGCTAAGAACGTACCCCCAATTCTTGGCGGTGTAAGATTTGGTACTTTGTACCTCCTCGTGAAGAGGACAAGCTCGGTTTTATCCAAGTTGACTTCCACACCTATGCCTGTAGCCCAGTGCGAAAGTTTGGATAGTGCCCCTTCCATTAAGTTGCAAAGAATTTGCGGAAATTTTCCCCACATGGTGACGTCATCTGCATACGCGATCACTTGGTGATCTTCTGCCTCCATGAGGCATAGTAGTTGGTTGACGGTAACCACCTAAAGTAGAGGAGAGAGAACGCCACTCTGTGGAGTACCTCTGCCGACCGGTCTGCGGATCACGCATCCACCTAGCTCAGTTTTAATCTGCCTACGCGTAAGCAGATTGTATATAAACTCCACCAGGCACACGTCAACCCCCAGAACCGCCAGCGCCGAGGTGATGACCTCAGGGAGAACGTTGCTGAAGGCACCCGCTATATCTAGAAATGTATAGTATAGGCATGTTGAATTTGCGAAAGAAGCGATGGCTCAATCCTCCTATTGATGTAGTCCTCTAGTAGTCTTTAGAGTCCTTTGAACAGAAAAGAAGATAAGCTTATAGGCCTATAATCATTTTGTTTATAGTGGGAGGTTTTCCCTGCTTTGGGGATAAAAACCACGTTGACTTCTTTCCACGATGCTGGTACGTAATCGAGCCTAAGACAACCTATAAACATTCCTTTTCTCCAGGGGCTTATAAGTTCGGCAGTATACTGTAGCTGAGCTGGCAAAATTCCATCCGGCCCCGGCAATTTATTGGGCTTGAAGTTTTGTAAATCCCAATCAATCCTCTTATCATCTGTGATTTCGCTTATTAGCTGATCATTAGGTGAACCTCCGCTAACGATATTTGAAGACACGCCCGCGCTTGCTGGGAAGTGTGTATCCATAAGCAAGTTTATGGTTTCAGCGCTGGAGTCCGTCCAATGCCCATCCGGCTTTTGGACGTAAATTAGTTGAGTTGGAGATTTCGATGGCACCGCGGGTGTGGATTCAATCCTGCCGCAGAAATCCCTCCAGGAGGATCGCTTTTCATTTCGGATTGCTTTTTTATATATATTTATTTTCGTTTTATAAGCAGCCCATGCGGATTCGTGTCCATCATGCTTTGCTTTATTAAATGCCGTCCTACATGACTTCCTAAGCTTATCAAGATCGGACGAACACCATGGTGTTTTGTGAGTTTCCATAACCTTTTTAGTCGGGCAAGCCCTATCTAAAGTATTCCTATATTTTTGAATTATTTACAAGCACGTCCAGCACCTCCTCACTCGCTGGGGCTCGCACCTCTTCAGATAGCTTTTTACCTATTATCTTCTTATAGTAGCCCCAGTTCGTTCTTCTAATATTTTGCATGTACTTAGGACTTATGTGCGCCTGCGATATAGAAAAGCTTGCATACCTATGGTCAAAAAGGAGTGCTCCTTTAGAACTCTCATGAAACGATCAGGTCACTGAAACGAACCTTTCACCAGGATTATGCCAAAGACCTCTTCGCGATTTCTCGTAATGAAGGTGGGTCCTTTCCCCAATTAAATATACTTAGATTAGTGCCTAAAAGATAGTTAAATAAAGACTCACCTCGATCATTTGTATCACTGCTGCCCCACTGGGCATTGGCATCGCCTCCTAGTAGGATGAAGTCATTTCGTGCATTTGCTGCTCTCACGAACTCCCTGAAATTATCCGGTAGTAGTGAACCTTGGTGATCGTGCGCTAAGTAGAAGGAGGCAAGTTTCAAGCTCCTCCCTAGCACCTCGATGCTAACCGCTGTCAGATCCCCGTCGCTAAAATTGGGTAGAAGAAAAAATTAAGAGTAGACTTAGCCAATATAAATATGCGAGGCTTACCCTTTTCCTGAGCGCTATAGAACTTATACGCTGGCCTCCGCAGGCTACAGATCCTATTGCCAGTGATCCACTGCTCCTGGACTAGTACGATGTCTACCACAATTGATGACAGGTGCAGGGGATTCAAGGGGTTGTGTAGCGCAATATATAGCTTCTCCAACCCAATTGTCAATCTCACCTTCGAGCGGCGAATCCCGTTTCACTAACAGACAAGGCTCTGGCGACCCCAAGCTCCTCATGGAACTTGGGGGTGGGGAGGGAGGTATGGCCTGAAGGTTTAATGTGGCCATATAAATCGTTCCCGAGATGGTCGGGCCAGCACCTTAATGGTGCTGTGTTACCGGAGCGTATCGGATCTGTATCCGACAAAGGACCATCACATCGATAACACTCCCCAAAGCCTTCGGGGAGTAACCTAATCGCTACAACAACAACAACAACAACAACAGGTGCAGTAGAAGTGCAGTTGATGCTGCTTTACAATGATGCAGGTTAATTTGGAGGATCCTGGTCATAAAATGTTTGCGGTCTCCTCCGTTAACATCGCATTCGAGTCACCGTCCTGCAGAAACTGACCCTCAAAGTACAAATTCCTGAGAGCCAAGCTTCCAGCCGAGCCTTACGAAGCTTAGCCACTACCTTCCTCGCTTTCGTCTACCTCCATCTCGTCTTCACGGGGGGAGTTCAACCACCTCCGTGCGAGACTGAAGCTTTACCAAGGCTTCGACATCAGCCTTATAAATCTAAAGGCTTATATTTTTGAAATCGTAGCTTACTTTGAAGTCCTGCTTTTTCAGCGCTTCGATGCTAGCGCTGTCGAGCAACAGGACTACCTGCATCGTGGCCCGTTCAGATTTCTCCACGTTGACCACCTTCCAGTTCTTGGTCGGTAGAACCGGGTTGTACTCCTGGAGCAGCTCCAGGATGTCAGCTGGGTACGATGGCGTCACTGAACCCCAGACCCTTGGCAATTTCGGCAAAAGACCGCGTCCAGCCTCCCTGCGTCTTGGCCCTTCTCGGTGCTGTGGGGTTGGATTCATTCATGGTCCGCTGGCTTTTCGAGATTTCATCACTCTCGACTAAAACTTTTAAAATTACTTGAACTAAAAAATTAAAAATAAATAATAGTTTAAAAAAACTAAAAAAAAAACGCTTTTATAGCTATCAGAACTAAAAATTAGAAAATAATTTTCAATTAAAAAGAGTTTATATAACAGTAGTAGAAGGTCAAACAATCATTTATAGTTAATCACCTCAAAATAAAATTACAATAAAATTTAAGTTATTAACAGAATAATTTAATTCAGAGTAAAAACGTGGGGTGCTTGATATTGAATGTTACAATCATTCTATTGGCAACTATCTGAGAGGAAATATATGAAATGTAGTCAAATGCACCCCACGCTTTTTAATCTGAATTAAATTATTCTGCTAATAACTTAAGTTTTATTATAATTTTATTTTGAGGTGATTAACTATAAATGATTGTTTGACCTTCTCCTACTGTTATATAAACTCTTTTTAATCGAAAATTATTTTCTATTTTTTAGTTCGGTTAGCTATAAAAGCGTGTTGTTTTAGTTTTTTTAAACTATTATTTATTGTATTATATTAGACATTTGTCGGATCCGGTAGGATCGGACCACTATAACATATATCTCCTATACAACCTACGGTCATTCCTGCCGAAATTTAGAAAGTATAAACGTGAAACTCGGTGATATATATTCTAATATATCTTAGAAGATTTCCTGTAAAAATCATTTCTATCGGAGCTATATATAATATATATCCCATGCCACCGTTCGTTCGGATAAAGGGGTTTTTTGCCATTTTTTTATTTTATATTTATCTTAAAACTCGTTAAGGTATGTACTGTATCGGTATCTGTTCACTATATATTTCTTATCTTATACATCCGATTATTTGGAGATTACGAACGGGATAAGTTTATTGTTCAGCCCCATTCATGAATGGTATGAAGTCCCGTCCTTACTTGGTTTTTTTTTTTTTTTTTTTTTTGTTCTCTTTTATCTTGTAAAACGATTGGCAGTGTAACGATATTGGTGGCAGAAAAAAACACAAGCACACGCACTTAACCCAACATGTGTGCCAGTGTAGTATTGACACAGCGTCAGCTAAAGTGCCGACAAAAGCCACACCAGCCATTGCACCAATTACCAATTAAACAAATACACAAATTTATCGTTCGTTTGGTAAGCGAACAAGAGAATGAAAAATAAATGAAAATGTGCCTTCATCATATATTTATCAGGATATATTTATGTATGACATACGTATATATTGTATGTAGCTGAAGCAAAAACAAAAAAAAAACGGAATGCATCTGTTATCTCAGTTGAATACAAATTGGCTCATACCTATGTATGTGTAGGTGTGTACACACGGCAGACGGAATTGTAGGTTAATGCGCGATAATAACATTGCACACTAGCAAAAGAGTTTCAGAATTGCAGCACGGTTGAAAAAAAAAAAATTTCGAAACGCTATGCTAAAATCTTTTGTATTGTGTTCATTGAAATTTCCGCCGCTTTATAGACGATTAGCGAGTCTTTATTTCATATATATTTCCTTTGCAAATCCAAGTACTAGACGCTCCGTCAAGAAGGAGCCGTAATGATTGGTATCATTTTAGAATTTATGAAAAATGCTCAAAAGTAGGAAAAAGTTAATTATTATTAAAGCGCACGTCACTATCCGTCAGCCCATAGCACACTTTTGCTACAACTGAGGAGGCTCTTTGCAAAATCTGAACACCTAACGATAGAGGAAATCTGTCTGGCACTAAACTGGCAGTCGCAGGGTAAAGTAAAGGCGAAGAAAAACCGCTTTGCATTCGAGTCATTAAAAAATTGTACGGACGAAACGGAAAACGGAAACGGCGAATATTTCCCTTTCTACGGAGATTGGCAGGAAACGCTGCTTTAGGTACATGAATTTCGGCCATATACCGAGGAGGTGCACTAGTAAAATCGAGTCAACAAGAGCGTGCTGTAAGTGCGTGGATGGATGTAACATAGCCAAAGCTTGCAAAAGTTTACCAAAGTGCTTACTGTTTACAAGAAGGGGAACCAGTCTTCATCCCAATGGGCAAATAAGTTGCAAAGTATATGATGAGGCCCCCAGCGGTTTAAGGGGCTTAGAATATACCTGCGGTAGGTATGCCTGTCGTAAGAGGAGACTAAACGAACAAATTGATTCAAGGGGTTGCAAGTGCAATATATAGCCCTGGCGAATCCTGTTTCATTAACATCTGAGGCTCTGGCGACCCCGAACTACTGATGGATCTAGGGGGTGGGAGGGCGGTATGTCCTAGAATGTGTCATGTGGTCATAACAAATCGTTCCCGATATGGTCGGGCTAGTACCTTTATGGTGCTTGTTACTGGAACGTACCAGATGTGCATCCGGCAAAGGACCATCAAAATCGATAACACTCCGCAATTCCCTGGGGGAATGTCCTTATCGCTTCCAAACCAACAACAACAACAGGGCGGTTAAGACTAGTATGATATTCATGCAGCTTAATCTCACTTAGACCACTGCAAGTCCGTTCGAAATCTTTTGCAGCAAACAATACTTGAGCTAAACGTCGATGTGGCCTCCATGGTGTGATGGTATCGTGCTACGCCTACCACATCGGAGAGTAAACGCCCTGCGCAAAGCAACATCAAAATTTTAGAGACAATGTTTTTTTTTTTTCAATTAGCAGACAATTTTTTAAGCGTGGGCGCTCCTTGGCAGTGATTTGGCAAACACACTGAGTGTATTTATGCCATGAAAAGCTTTTCAGTTAAAAGTCATCTGCCTAGCAGATGCCGTTCCGAGTGGGCATTAGACATGTGCGCACGACGCTAATTGAAAGAGAAGATCGGCCTAAAATCTCTGCGGAGGCTGTCGCACCTAACATTTCAGTTTATACAAAGGGAAAGCAGTAATCAAGCTGCCAGACTCTTGTGAAAAGTCCGTAATCTGATCATCAGAAACTGTTGCATGTAGAGGTTGCACTAAAGGAAACAGAGTTTGCATGTGGCAAGATATGCGATATTCAAGTATATACTTGTTATATACCATCTAGCTTCCCGCTAGATTTCTATGCAGAAATAGCAGTGCAGATAACTGCGACAACTGTGACAACTAGGCAATATTTCGTCACAGCCCGTGTCTTTAATGCGTGGGCTGACGAGTGGGGCTCACAGCGCACTTCACCAAGCAGAGCTCTGCTTTAAGCAATTGCCTGGCTGGATGTGTCGTTTCTCAACACATGCATGCAACACACCTTTTCCAGAAAATTCTTTCGGTTCCATAATCGACATAAATTTAATTAGCACTGATCTCTACAAGCTGTGTGAGTGGAAGATTTGTGATTACAATACCTAAAGTGATCACCCATCTATAGTTGTGCATATGAACCTAGATAGTAGAGGGTTCCGCGTAAAATCAGCTCCCTCAAAAAGCTTAGGTAAGAGACCCAGCAGCGTCGAGCCTAAAAATTTCAAGGTTCTTCTATCGACAATTGAATACATAGGAAGCGCGGACGAAAACGCCACTAATTTATTGGACGATATCAGAGTGTCATGCGACGTATCTATGACTAGGATGCCAAAACGTAATCAACGCGGTTCTACTTATTAGGGGAATGACCGCAGCATCCAATCAATAAAAAGAGATTGTATGCAAGCCAGTATATAATTCTGCTCAGTGAAGATTCATTTACCTTACAGCTACAGCTGAAATTCGGCATAAAATGTGAAAGTACCGCCCCAAAAATCTGTAGGAATACAGATCACAATGCAATTTGAAAACGATTTCTATACGGACCATATGTTTAACAAACGCGCTACAGGTTTTACGTTCTCGGGCTTTGAAGAGGTATAAAAAGAAAAGAATAGGCGCGTTTGCGTCTTGGGAATCATCGTTTGCTGTTGATGCATACAAATTCAAGACTGTGAAGTACATAATCGAGCTGAGAACCAACGTTAACAGCGAAAATAATATCAGCCTCTTAGTCAAACGTATTAAATGGTGTGGGGGGGGGATCTTAAATCTCCTGGTACTCGGAATTGGTACCGGTTTTAACAAAATATGGAAATCAGCTATGGACAACAATGTGCGATATTTTTTAAAACAAATTTTTTAAAATTCTGTAAATCTTTATTAAATATTAAATAATGCTTCAAATCACACATGCCTTATTATATTTAAAATTTATAAACTTTTCACGCATTTATTTATTTACCAACACAGCAACCGAATTCTTTACATCCGGTTACGCAGATTGCACATCAGCTGCCACATTATAAATATGATTGCATGTATTCACTATTATGTGCACACAAAAATTAACGGAAATAACGATGTGTGCTAATTGGATATATGTATGTGTCTACACCTACGGCTCTATCTACATTTATTATTAGGGAGGGACATACAATATGCAATATTTTGAGTATTTGTGAAATGCAATAATTTTGAACTCTTTGCGGCTGACAGATAAAATAAAAAAACTGTTTTTTTTTTTTCAATAACTTCATCTTGAACTGATATTATGGATTACGCTATGTATCAAACTATAAAATTTCAAAACCCCGATGCGACTAAAATATTGTAACTGAGGAAAGCAAATCTGTTAAAATCACTCTTTCATCCATCTCAAAGTTGTCTAAACTTAAAAGCGTAGCACTTTGTATAACACAGCATTTAATGCAAATACAGCAGCGACCAGAAAAACAGCAATAGCGCTTTTTATGGAATTTAGTGTTTCTTTTTTATCATTGACAAATTTAAACACTGATATGAATTTTATAACTGAAACGGAGTAAATCGATCTCAAAAAAATTTTTTAAATAATCCGAAAATTGGAGAAAATATTAAAATATTTTCGAATATTTTATTTATCGGATTTTAAATTTATTTAAGTAAGCAGTTTTGACCAAATCAATTTTAGTCATTAGGCTATCTTAAAAATGTTCGCCAATGTTGGCGTTTTTTTTTATAATTTCGCAAAGACTATTAGATGAATACCGATGGACCCCGGATTTATTTACAGAAATTTATCATTTGGTTATTGGTTTCCATAAGTAAGGCCCTTCCAAGCTATTACGTTTATATTGTTGACAATTCCATTATATGTGACCCGGCCTTTGAAAAGGTGGCTTATGACTCAAAAAAGAAATTGCGAGAAACACCTGTTAAAGATAAACAATGCATTTCTTCAATTTCTTAGTAGTTTTTCTTTTGCATTATGAACAGTCAGGCTCAAAAGGCAAAGCAAAAACCAGTTTCTGACCGATATTTTGGCTTCATTGCCATCGAAAAAAATGATATAAAAAAAATCTGAGGATGCTTCACCAGCCACCAAAGTGGCATCGAAGGAACCAAACGATTCATCGACTTTCATTTGTGCTCTTCTTTCTCTACACTTTTAGTACACTTCTTAGTAAGCTAGGACTTTCTTGTTTTCACCACGTGGAAGAGCGTCTCAAAAACTATCGAAACAAGAGAAAAAGTGGAACAAGCCATTTTTTCTTTACCGGGTCACATATATGGTCAATACTTCCAAAAAAAGAAAGAAAAAATTTAAATAGGAGCTGTATCGTCACTAATGATCACGGATCGAAAAACATTTACACTCAAACGATAGATATGAAACCGTCCACCTTTTTTTAAAATGAAAATTGGATATTATGAGTACGAATCAAATATCAAATATGTTATTACTCCAAATCTCTATCTTAGAGCTATTGTGATTTCAAAAATGGTTGTCGATCACGGATCGTAATACACGATCAGGATTTCGTGATTCTAAAATCAAATTTTAAATCAAAGATACTTTTTAGTTTTTATTTAATTTGACATCGAAATAAAATATAATTTTTATATGTGATTTGGTTTCATAGCCAAATCAAAGATAATATTTACGCCTTTCGTGCAAATGGAGAGGTTCATTATGTTTGGTCCGAATCTCAAAACTATAAATCCCTAAAGGAGAAGAGATATACAGATAGATTATGACATACATTCCTTGGCAAGCCCTCTGACCTTTAATCCAACAGAAGCTTTAGACGCCTACGAGCCGATTATTCTCCACTGCTTGGCTAGGCGGACCAGGCCCAGGTAAAAATTCTATTGGGCCTGAGAAGAAGGACACGCCATTTTCGAACTGCGCAAAAAATCTCCTATTTTTAAATGGAATTGCAAAAACGTGTTTCTCCCCATTAAATATCTCCTGCCGCCCTAACTACCCGCATTATAGTGTTTTTCAATCAGACAAATATCTGAGGAGATATTCGTGCATTTATTCGAGAAATAGGGCTTAATTTTAGATTCGTTCTCAAACTGAGTATGACATATTTAAAAGAAATCAAGACTGAAATTGCTCACTTTCTAAAAATTGACAGACTGGATATCTGCTTGTAGCTTGAGGCTGAGTTTTAAACTCTTGGTTCTACAACTCCATCTGCCTCTAACAAGTCACGTGTAACTCTTTTTAACTGAAAAGCGACATAAATAGAAGACTTTCCATTTTACACATACTCCATTGAACAAAGTTAACAATTTATATGCGAGATGCAATAAATCTTCATATGGCGCAGTAGGAGGCTGAGGATCAAAATTATGTTCGTATACCCAGTTGAAATGTCCTCATTTCTACTAATAGGATACCGTTTTTTACCCAAAAAAATTGCTCGGAGTGAACGGGGGTACGGGGTGTCGTACATTATTCGTAGAATGAAAAATACATTTATAATACCAAAGAATTCCAGTATAGTCTGGTGGATAAGACTTGGCAAAAAGAGCATGTCCTCAGGTCGCCTACCAGCAGAACCTAGGGAAAAATAACCCTGCAGTCAAAAGCCAAAGTAGTCAGCAAACATTCTAGTTTTATTGACTAGAATTTTGTGGCGTTCATTATACTAGTCAGTTTTAGAATGGTTTATTTACTATAACTTTGTGGTGTTATTAATACTAAAAATAAAAAAATATAATAATGCATTTGACTATAATTTCGTCTGTCGGCTCGAGGAAATGCGTGAGTGCTTTCTGTAGCCAATTTGCAATGCATACTTCAGTTGACAATGCTATATATCGTCCAAATCAATGGGCACAAAACACAAGCATGACGAGTCAACCCTCACCGTTACCTCAACAGAGGTTAAAGAAGTTATTGAAACGGCCAAGCCTTTCATATCAATAGTCCCAGACGGAAGACCTATACCGGTGCCAAAACACCTTGGCCATGAGGGCATCACCAGCCTAGGACATTTTTTCTACTTGTCGTTAAAAGACTATGCCTTTCCAGAATAATAGAAAAAGACCGGAAACCTAGCCAGTATCTACCGATATTATCCCTTTAGTTAGTAACGAAATGCCGTTATGATTCCCTTAATTAAATAAAATTCTTCGGTTATCCAGCCATCAGCATGACTTCCGTAAAGTGCATATCACTACCAACATTCTGAACTCAATTAACACTCATAAGAGGACGGCGCTAGTGCAGCTTGGCCTGTTTTGACACAGTCAACCACTACTGGTTCGCTCCTTCTCCGTTAGATGGATAGAAAATTTATTGAGGATTGCACTGCGAACATTGGTCAGCACCTCATCCCATCCGACTTCCATGATGAACCCTAACAGTTCTCTTGGCTTGAGGGATTTAATGTAGGAATGTTCTGGCCATGGTGAACCCATAAACTTATCTCTGCGTCTTAAGATTGTGTCACAACCATGTGTTATTCCGTTACTTTTTAGTTTTCATATATATGTACGTATTTTTATTAAAATTTATTCCAAAGTATAATGTATTGAAGTGATAAATTTTACAGTTATATACATATGTACATATATACATACCTTTTATATATATGAAATATAATGAATAGCATGAATTTGAGCTAATTTATCAATTTCAACCCAACTGAGACTAGTATATTAACTAGTAGGATGCATAGACTGAGTAGTATGCCAACTGGTATGCTGATGTTGAATACACTGACTAGTATGTCAAATTGGTATGATATTGGTGTATACAATAACTAGTATGACATCTGGTATAATGCTGGCGCAAAGGCTGACTAGTATGTTAATTGGTATGACTCTGATGTGTATGCTGACTAGTATGACATCTGGTATGATGTTGGTGTATATAATGACTAGTTTTTCAATTGGTACGATGCTGATGCAGAGGCTGGGAATTGAAATTTCGTAGGACATCACCATGTTAAAAATACCAGTTGCTAATATGGAAAAAAACAGAATTCATACTAGTTGGTATTTTTGGCAAACTAGTATTCTTCTGGTATACAACTAGTTGGTTTGACTGCAGGGACGTTTTGGTATGGAGCGTCTTAAGCAAAAATATAAAAAATATGTAAAATCAAATGAAATTGACATAGAATTATGGTGAAATTACTTGAAATTGAATTGAAAAATAGCTTTTTCCAGGGGCGGAAACTGTTATCCTTTTATAATATAATTGCCTGCCAAACTATTAATTTTGGACTTTAATATATTTTGAAAATTTTAATTCGGATAAGCCATTTTTTTGTTACTGATATCGGACTCAAAAAATAAAAATACAGATTTTACTTTTATCGAAAAAGTTTGATAAATAAAAAGGATGCATGGTTCGGCATGATATTGCTATAGGGATACGTGGGAACTCAAACATTTTCACCTAAGGCAATTTTTTGACCAGGACTTTTTCGACTCCGATAAAAACAATAATTATTATTTTCCGTCCCGGGCTTTTTCCACACCACCCGGTAGGAAATGTGCTAAAGGAATTTAGCGTATTTCACACCACCCGTTAGGTATGCAATTGAAGCTTTACCGAGTTTAATTTTGTATATATATATATGTAATATGTAAGTGTTACACAAAACGAAAATTTCGAATACAAGAGAGAATAACTTCATATAAAATAAAATAAAACTATAAAAAAAATTATGTAATGGGAAAGAAGGAAGGTTAGGTTAGGTTGAACTGGCCGGACCTCACATAGAATGAATAAGTTCGTAGTGTTACCAGAAGTTTGTTTTAACGACCAAACTGAAAAACCCTATCAAAAACGAGGACCTATGTTATAAAATAACTCCGTCCTCTTGGCAAATACTAGAAGCTTCCTAGGATTTAAGCCACTTGCTGCTTCTAGATCTGACAGCTGTATCACTCCTAATAGCTGGAGTCTTAACCTGGCAAGCGCAAGAAAAAGGAAGAGTTTACTAAACAATTTTAAATTAAAGAAAAAAAAATAAAGTACTTAAATTGCGAAAAAATCAAGTGAAGTAAATGAACAGTTCCATACAAAAACGCAATAAGTGCATTTAGACTTTTGCCGGGTTTTAATGTTATCATTGTGGAAATATGAAGATTCTACTAATATTCGGATATTTAATGTTGGGATTCCTATTGAGATCTATGCACGTAATTTATTTGTATCAAATTTGTAAACACTCCATTTCATGAATATATATGACCATATCTATCTTAAAATATTGTCTGTGAAAGATATAATATTAAGATATGACAAAGCAGTATAAATTACAAAGAAAAGAAAAACAAACAAAAACATTGAAATTATTCACGCAAACATATTTACAAAAATAAAATTAATTTTATAACTTTAAGCGACATAAACAAATTAGGGTTATGGGATCTAAGCATTCGATTAATCGGCATATCATCCAAAAAAGTTAGCCTAATAATAAATATTGTAATGAATACTAGCAACACTAAGGGATACTATCATCTCTAAGCCGATACTGAGCAGTGATATGTATGCACATAACCAAATTAATCATTATGTCTACACATACGTCCATACAAGCAGCGGAGAGCAAAGCACAAACATGCATATAACTGAGATACTCGCAAAATTAGGCAATGATTTGTGCAAGTATCACTCACATATACACGCGCATATGAGAAGCTATACACGTGCATCTATAGTTATAATTTTATAGCTGGTAACTAAGTAAATTCTGGAAGCGCCTAGAAGTATGGAACGAGGAAATCGGAGAGTATAAAAGAAGGCAATCTGAGCAATTATAAATTCAGTTTGATTTAAGCACGCTACCTGTCGAGAAGTAGTAGTGTTATTTGTGAAGTACTAGAATAAAGTCCATTTTGCATTATTGAATAGTGGAGTTATTTATTCAACAGCTTAGTGATTCGAACGTTAGTAGAAGGTTGCAAATAAAAGGAATTGTAAGGTATTAATTGGAAGGTAATGTACGGCCGCTATGATGACGGTTGCCGTTTTGACCTAAAATCAAAAATGTTTTTGGAACTTTTTTTCGTTTAATATAAAACGTGAAATTTTCCGATTCAGTCAAGTTGAATTTAAATAATAATAAACTATGAGTTTAAGCGTGGATTACCCATATTGGTTTTAAATGTATGAAAACATTTATTTGATGCAATTTCTAATTTATAATTTATTTAATAATTTCGGAAAAATTTAAACAACGTGACATCAGTACGGACAAGGCGACAGCCGTTTCGATTATACCTTGTAAATCTCTTCAAATCCTTTTCTTCCGGGAGTGGGATTTGAACCCGCACTGCTACGATGGTTGAAGGGTTACAAACGCATTCAGCCACGTCATTGCTTAGTTGTTGTAAATCTTATCCCACTTGCATTCTTTACATATTTTCTTTATGCACTGAACATACTTCGTATTCCATCATGTGGTAAAGTTATGCGTTGGTAAGGCGGTTTCAAAGAAACTTGGTGTTGTTGCTTTTGTTCTATTTATAGTACTAGAACATTGGTTAACTCGTTGTTTTTTATACCTTTCATGGAAATGAAATGGTATATTAATTTCGTCACGAAACCGAAAATTGTAAGTCCTTAAAGGAAAATAGATAGACCCACCATTAAGTATACCGAAATAATCAGGTTGAAGAGCTGAGTTGATTTAGCCATGTCCGTCTGTACGTCTGTCCGTCTGTCCGTCTGTCTGTTTGTATGCAAACTAGTCCCTCAATTTTTGAGATATCTTGATAAAATTTGGTGAGCGGGTGTACTTAGGTGTCCGATTAGACATTTGTCGGAACCGACCGGATCGGACCACTATAGCAAATATCCTCCATACAACCGATTTTTCAGAAAAGAAGGATTTTTCTAATATCTTACCCAATTTAACAGATTGATGGTTCAAACTTCACCATATACTTTCGTAAATAGCACATATTGTTGCCTGAAAAAATTGATGAGATCGGTCGTATATATAGTTTATATCCCCCACAACCGATTGTTCAGATAAGGAACTTTTCATAGTTACTGCCCTATTTTAAGAGCTAGAGGCTTCAAATTTCACCGAATACTTACGTATATAGCATACATTGTTGTCTGAAAAAATCATAAAGATCGGTGGTATATATATGGTGGTATATATAGTATATATGTATATATTTTCGCAAATTTTAGCCCCAGTTTAACAGCTAGAAGCTTCAAATTTCACCGAATACTTACGTATATAGCACATATTGTTGTCTGAAAAAATCATAGAGATCGGTTGTATATATAGTATATAGCTCATACAACCGATGGTTCAGATAAGAAACTTTTCGCAATTTCTACCCCATTTTAACAGCTATAAGCTTCAACTTTCACCGATTGCTTACGTATATAGAATATATTGTTGTCTGAAAAAATCATAGAGATCGGTTGTATATATAGTATATATCTCATACAACCGATTGTGCAGATAAGAAACTTTTCGCAATTTCTACACCATTTTAACAGCTATAAGCTTCAAATTTCACCGATTGCTTACGTATATAGCATATATTGTCGTCTGAAAAAATCATAGAGATCGGTTGTATATATAGTATATATCTCATACAACCGATTGTTCAGATAAGAAACTTTTTGCAATTTCTACCCCATTTTAACAGCTATAAGCTTCAAATTTCACCGATTGCTTACGTATATAGCATATATTGTTGTCTGAAAAAATCATAGACATTGGTTGTATATATAGTATATATCTCATACAACCGATTGTTCAGATAAGAAATTTTGCGCAATTTCTTCCCCATTTTAACAGCTAGAAGCTTCAAATTTCACCAATTGCTTACGTATATAGCATATATTGTTGTCTGAAAAAATCATAGAGTTCGGTTGTATATATAGTATATATCTCATACAACCGATTGTTCAGATAAGAAATTTTACGCAATTTCTACACCATTTTAACAGCTATAAGCTTCAAATTTCACCGATTGCTTACGTATATAGCATATATTGTCGTCTGAAAAAATCATAGAGATCGGTTGTATATATAGTATATATCTCATACAACCGATTGTTCAGATAAGAAATTTTGCGCAATTTCTTCCCCATTTTAACAGCTAGAAGCTTCAAATTTCACCGATTGCTTACGTATATAGCATATATTGTTGTCTGAAAAAATCATAGAGTTCGGTTGTATATATAGTATATATCTCATACAACCGATTGTTCAGATAAGAAATTTTACGCAATTTCTACACCATTTTAACAGCTATAAGCTTCAAATTTCACAGATTGCTTACGTATATAGCATATATTGTCGTCTGAAAAAATCATAGAGATCGGTTGTATATATAGTATATATCTCATACAACCGATTGTTCAGATAAGAAACTTTGCGCAATTTCTACCCCATTTTAACAGCTATAAGCTTCAAATTTCACCGATTGCTTACGTATATAGCATATATTGTTGTCTGAAAAAATCATGGAGATCGGTTGTATATATAGTATATATCTCATACAACCGATTGTTTAGATAAGAAACTTTTTGCAATTTCTACCCCATTTTAACAGCTATAAGCTTCAAATTTCACCGATTGCTTACGTATATAGCATATATTGTCGTCTGAAAAAATCATAGAGATCGGTTGTATATATAGTATATATCTCATACAACCGATTGTTCAGATAAGAAACTTTGCGCAATTTCTACCCCATTTTAACAGCTATAAGCTTCAAATTTCACCGATTGCTTACGTATATAGCATATATTGTCGTCTGAAAAAATCATAGAGATCGGTTGTATATATAGTATATATCTCATACAACCGATTGTTCAGATAAGAAACTTTGCGCAATTTCTACCCCATTTTAACAGCTATAAGCTTCAAATTTCACCGATTGCTTACGTATATAGCATATATTGTTGTCTGAAAAAATCATGGAGATCGGTTGTATATATAGTATATATCTCATACAACCGATTGTTTAGATAAGAAACTTTTTGCAATTTCTACCCCATTTTAACAGCTATAAGCTTCAAATTTCACCGATTGCTTACGTATATAGCATATATTGTTGTCTGAAAAAATCATGGAGATCGGTTGTATATATAGTATATATCTCATACAACCGATTGTTTAGATAAGAAACTTTTTGCAATTTCTACCCCATTTTAACAGCTATAAGCTTCAAATTTCACCGATTGCTTACGTATATAGCATATATTGTTGTCTGAAAAAATCATGGAGATCGGTTGTATATATAGTATATATCTCATACAACCGATTGTTTAGATAAGAAACTTTTTGCAATTTCTACCCCATTTTAACAGCTATAAGCTTCAAATTTCACCGATTGCTTACGTATATAGCATATATTGTCGTCTGAAAAAATCATAGAGATCGGTTGTATATATAGTATATATCTCATACAACCGATTGTTCAGATAAGAAACTTTGCGCAATTTCTACCCCATTTTAACAGCTATAAGCTTCAAATTTCACCGATTGCTTACGTATATAGCATATATTGTCGTCTGAAAAAATCATAGAGATCGGTTGTATATATAGTATATATCTCATACAACCGATTGTTCAGATAAGAAACTTTGCGCAATTTCTACCCCATTTTAACAGCTATAAGCTTCAAATTTCACCGATTGCTTACGTATATAGCATATATTGTTGTCTGAAAAAATCATTGAGATCGGTGGTATATATAGTATATATCTCATATAACCGATTGTTCAGATAAGAAACTTTGCGCAATTTCTGCCCCGTTTTAACAGCTAGAAGCTTCAAATTTCACCAAATGCTTACATATATAGCATATATTGTTGTCTGAAAAAATCATAGAGATCGGTTGTATATATAGTATATATCTCATACAACCGATTGTTTAGATAAGAAACTTTTTGCAATTTCTACCCCATTTTAACAGCTATAAGCTTCAAATTTCACCGATTGCTTACGTATATAGCATATATTGTTGTCTGAAAAAATCATAGAGTTCGGTTGTATATATAGTATATATCTCATACAACCGATTGTTCAGATAAGAAATTTTACGCAATTTCTACACCATTTTAACAGCTATAAGCTTCAAATTTCACCGATTGCTTACGTATATAGCATATATTGTCGTCTGAAAAAATCATAGAGATCGGTTGTATATATAGTATATATCTCATACAACCGATTGTTCAGATAAGAAATTTTGCGCAATTTCTTCCCCATTTTAACAGCTAGAAGCTTCAAATTTCACCGATTGCTTACGTATATAGCATATATTGTCGTCTGAAAAAATCATAGAGATCGGTTGTATATATAGTATATATCTCATACAACCGATTGTTCAGATAAGAAACTTTGCGCAATTTCTACCCCATTTTAACAGCTATAAGCTTCAAATTTCACCGATTGCTTACGTATATAGCATATATTGTTGTCTGAAAATATCATAGAGATCGGTTGTATATATAGTATATATCTCATACAACCGATTGTTTAGATAAGAAACTTTTTGCAATTTCTACCCCATTTTAACAGCTATAAGCTTCAAATTTCACCGATTGCTTACGTATATAGCATATATTGTTTTCTGAAAAAATCATAGAGACCGGTTGTATATATAGTATATATCTCATACAACCGATTGTTCAGATAAGAAACTTTTCGCAATTTCTACACCATTTTAACAGCTATAAGCTTCAAATTTCACCGATTGCTTACGTATATAGCATATATTGTTGTCTGAAAATATCATAGAGATCGGTTGTATATATAGTATATATCTCATACAACCGATTGTTTAGATAAGAAACTTTTTGCAATTTCTACCCCATTTTAACAGCTATAAGCTTCAAATTTCACCGATTGCTTACGTATATAGCATATATTGTTTTCTGAAAAAATCATAGAGATCGGTTGTATATATAGTATATATCTCATACAACCGATTGTTCAGATAAGAAACTTTGCGCAATTTCTACCCCATTTTAACAGCTATAAGCTTCAAATTTCACCGATTGCTTACGTATATAGCATATATTGTTGTCTGAAAATATCATAGAGATCGGTTGTATATATAGTATATATCTCATACAACCGATTGTTCAGATAAGAAACTTTTTGCAATTTCTTCCCCATTTTAACAGCTATAAGCTTCAAATTTCACCGATTGCTTACGTATATAGCATATATTGTTGTCTGAAAAAATCATTGAGATCGGTGGTATATATAGTATATATCTCATATAACCGATTGTTCAGATAAGAAACTTTGCGCAATTTCTGCCCCGTTTTAACAGCTAGAAGCTTCAAATTTCACCAAATGCTTACATATATAGCATATATTTTTGTCTGAAAAAATCATAGAGATCGGTGGTACATATATTTTATACCCCATATAAACTGTATTTTTTTGCCCCTTTTTTACGGCTAGAAGCTTCAAAATTCAAAACATTTCATCAAATAGTTACGTTTACGTCATATATTGTTGAAATACGTGATTCGTAGTCATAGTTTTTACACGCAGACCACAAAAAACCTGAAACTTTGCATCCTCACACAAAGTACCTACCTATTTTTTATTTTATATTTATCTTAAAAATCGTTTAGGTATGTAGATCTGTTAACTAGATATTTCTTATCTTATACATCCGATTATTCGGAGATTACGAACGGGATAAGTTTATTGTTCAGCCCCATTCATGAAAGGTATGAAGTCTTCGGCATAGCCGAAGACAGTCCCGTCCTTACTTGTTTTTTATTGTTTTTTTTTTTTCCAAGTTTGTGATTTTTTTGAGCCAATTTATGGAAAAAAAATACACAAATTCTAAACCGAAATTTTTTTGAGACCGTTATTCCCATTAACGTTAAAATTGTTGAAAAAAATTGAGAACAAAAATATTTTTATGTTTTTCGATGAAAATAATGTTATTATGCAGCTTTGGTATAAGCTTCGCTAAAACAATTTTAATCTAAATATACAAAAAAATTTAACTCTTAGCAGCTGTTTATTAATAATCGACCCCGTAAGATTAAGTAGGATGTTACAGTTATGGATTGCTCTTTTGCAATAATTGCATTAGGTCCGCTTCGGATCTGCATTTTATGGTACTGGGCCGAACGGAGCAGGGTCTGTCTATCAATTTACATACATATTCTGTCAAATAATAATGCATTTGTCAAGAGTTTTTGTGGTATCTTTTGATCAAATTTGTTTAACATATTAGAAGGGCATATGTCTTACTTCAGCTGTAACTTTGTATGACTTTTTTTATGGGTGTAATCACTCTTGAGCGGGTCTGTAGGTCTTTTCATCATTACGAAACCAATAGGCGAACGCAAAACCCATTCAAGTTCCGCAAAATGTAGTTGAGTTTGAGATCAGTTTACTTTGGACACAATCATTGAATTTTACTGCTCACCACAGTTTAAGTGGTTCTAGTTCCTGATATTTTCATTTGCATTGGGATTAGGTAGCAATATTATGCTAAAAAAATAGTTTCTGTAGTGGCTTCTGTAGAAAGCTATTCATTTTTCTACTCTTACTTCAAATCTGGTGAACATTTTGCACTCTTCTGACCGTCCAAGGTACACTCGTATCGTTTCCGATAGTGTTCATCTTCTGTCTTTTTCTATTTACTTCACCTGGTGACTCCATCATGGTCTTTCGGAATTCCTATTGTTTTTTACAATTTTTTTTCGAAGGCTGCCACAAATTTTGAATTTCCCCTTTGGCTTCCTCCAGGGGTATGCCTGCTTCTACGCTGGCCATTTCCTCGACTTCCTTCCGTTGAGCGCCTATATGCCAGCTCATCAGCCACCTCATTTCTTTCGATTCCGCTATTTACCAGAAAGCAAATAATGGATATTTTCAGAGTGTCGATTAAAGCAGTTGCAAGTTGTTTCATGGGGCGTTATTTTTAATAGTATTTGGACTGGGACTGGGAGTGGGACTGCGAGTGGTACTTGGACTGGCACCTGGAATTAGACTTGGGTTGGGGCTGTTACAGGAATTGGATCTGGAGCTGGCACTGCGAATAAGGAATGGACGAGAGCTAGAGAAAAGATGGAAGTAGAAAGGGATAGATTAAGACGAAGATAGAGAGATTTGGATAGACGAAACGGAAAAGAAGTGAGAGGTGAGATGGATTGGGAGAGGAGAAAGAACTTTAGAAAAAGGCAGAAAGAGGAGTAAATAAAAGGATAAAGAAAAGAGAGAAGGGGGTAAAGAGAGGGAGAGCGAATAAAACCTAAAAAATTCTTAAAAGTTATACAGATAGGCCAAGGTAGGGTAGAACAAAATCTGGCGGGCCTGCTAGTATACATAAAAACATAACCACACATTTAATTAACAATTCTAGTCATGCCATACAATGACTTTGTTTCGTAATCAAAGCAGTGTTTCAACGATTATTTATTTTAAGTAACATAATTAACAAAAATATAAATTATTTTATATGCTGATAAAATATTGCAATTATGTAATACAAATTTTGTTTCACCTTAAAATATATTAAAAATTAAAAAAATATTTTCTATGAACAACGAACAAAAAAAAGAAAACAAATAATGTGGTTTACTTTTATAAAGTTATTAAACAATGCTAATTATTCAATGCCACGATGTTTCTTTTTCTACTTTTGTGTATTAACCAAATTTAAACGCACAATTAATTACAAAACCAAAGAGCTGAAATCATTAATGCAACAACAACGCCGCTAACGTTTTATAAACAACTAATCGCATATTATGTCATCCTAAATGCCATTGGCAAAAAAAAATAAAGTCATCAAAGAGAACGAGTTAAATGCGAGTTGATAAAGGAACTTAATGGATTGGAAGGCAAGCAAATTATAAATGATTAATAAGGAAATTGAATAATGAAAAGTTTTTAAAAAAATGCTGACCAGATTGGAAGTTATCAAAAATGATAAACCCAGTGGATTAGCGGGCTTGTGGTATACCCGCGGCAGGAATGCCTAAAGTAAGAGGTGACTACAATACCCAAATTGTACAAGGGTTGTGAAGCGCATTTTATAGCTTCTCCAACCTAAATGTCTACCTCACCTTTAAGAGACAAATCTTGTTTCTTTAGCAGGCGCGGCTCTGGCTGCCACAAGTTCTCATGACCATGCTTGGTTAGGAAATGCACCAGCTTTCTTCTCAAACTGCACAAATCCGCGGTGAGGGTACTTACGGGTGTCATCACAGGTCGTTGTGCTATCGCATCAATACTCAGACGGTGACGAATACCTGCAGAAGCTGTCATGATCGGTAGGAAGAAAAGTCGATCTACCAGTTTCTCTGCCGATGTCCAGCGCTTCAAAGACGAAGGCTCAGATTTCTGGGTGCACGGTTTTTCGACAGCCTGGCAGAAGTTGGGAAGGCAGACGCCTTGCACCTACTTGGGTTCCTCAGGGAAAGCAAATGGTTCGTTGAGGACCACCAGGAAGTCAAAGGGGTTAAACGAATGTGCGGCCACCCTACACTAACTGAGGGCACTCACAATGTATAAAAATGTATCCGCGTGGAAGTGTGGGTAATAGCCACGTACGTCCTCTTAACCTAACCTAACCTAAGATGTTATAGATTTTCCTGCATATAAAAAAAAGCTATGCGTTTGGAAGATATTACAAAACTCACTTTGCACAAAAATAATTTTAGAAAATCAATTCGAATTTAGACCAAAAGCTTACACTTTGTTTGACTAGAATTGATTGGACTAAAAAACTGCATATGAACTCAGAAATATCAAAATAAATTTTCTCGAAATTTCGAATTTCTTCGAAAACAAAATTCATGAAAGTTTTTTTAATTAATGAAAATATAAAAAAATAAAAATCTTAATATATAAAAAACACGTGTCACAACATTTTCGGCCGCGATGGACTCCTAAGCTACTGAACCGATTTTGAATTTGTTTTGCACCCCGTGTATAGCTTGATCAAACTTAAGACATAGGATTGGTTATATTTCAGTTTATAGTCACAAATTGCAAATTTTTTTACTTGTTTATATGTAATAATAAAATGTTACGTATACGCAGTTTCTGAGGGGGCCCGCGATTTAGAGGTACTATGACATTTTTTTTAATTCAGGAGAGTCTTTAGTTGTGTAGAGGGTAATTTTCATACCCCTGCGTGTCTAATGTCTCGAGATATAGGTCAAAACGTGGGCCAGTGAATGCCTAGACAGTGTTTATACAATATGGATATCAAATTAAAGCTGTTGATGAGTGCTTTAGTATAGAGTAATATATTATCCAGAGACGGACTGGGACTGGGATTATGACTAGGACTGCGACTGAGACTAGGAGTGGGACTGGGACTGGGACTGGAATAAAACACACCCTCTGGGACAGGCAATAAGGGATACCGCTGAGACAGCGAATGGCATCAAAAGCCCCTCCAGCGTGTAAGTAAAGCTTGAAATAATCCCACGGTAGAGCATAACTTTCGCAAGAGGCGTACAAAATCAAAACTTCTTCTGCCAAAAAACCCACTTGTGAAAAAAATAGGTAACAAGCCTCAAATGAGACCTACTTTTTCTGATGAAGACCACGCCAAATGCTTCAGCAACTGAAATATACGGACACTTGCACGAGAACCTGAAGGAAAATACTGACATCAGAGTCATATACAGTGTACAGTGTGTAAACTGACATTAATTAAAGCGCATCAGGTATGACTGACGTAAATTTTTAATGATTTCTGAAGACGAATTTTGTTGAGCAATTTAGGCAGGTAAAATTCATTTAACCTTTATAAGGTCTTCGAGTCAAATTTGAGCTATTGTAGAAAATTATTATTTTTGATTTCCAGGATAGAAATTTTTGCTCATCACACTTGAAGACCATTTTATACCTTTATTTTATTACTGCGGTCGAGTTTTATCCGAAGAATTTTAATGACGTGAATTTTAAAGTACTTATAAAGGTTTAAGTCAATACAAACCAACTGTAGATGAAAATCAGTAAAAATCAATTTTTATCGATCAGCGTCAGATACAATTTTATAAAATAGTAAAAGGCTACACGAAACTTCAAAATATATTTAGACACTAGCTTTCCAAAGCAATCAAGTCTTGTAAAATATGTATCCCTTACTATAAAATCAGTCTATGCACACACATTTTTGTGCTTCTCGACATTTCTTTGATTTCGTCTGTTCATGCAATTTTTATTTGGTTACAAAAGCAATTGACAATTCAACCTGTTTGTTGATTTGGCGGCGGCCATGCTTTGTATTTTCAATTTACTCATACGAGTACAATAAATATGCGACAAGCTACGTATGAAACTATATCTACATTAGGGTGACTTATAAAAGTTTAACAGATTTTTAAAAATAAAAATAGGGTTCAGTATTTTACAAAAAGAATTTTAAAACAAGTAAGGATGGGAATGTCTTCGGCTGTGTGAAACTTGAAGGTTCTGGCTGATATAATGGTTTAGAAATTGCGAAAAGTTTCTTATCTGAACAATCGGTTGTATGGGATACATAACATATATACGACAGACCTATACAATTTTTTCAGACAACAATGAATGCTCTATACGTAAGCATTCGGTGAGATTTGAAACCTCTAGCTGTAAAAACTGGGCAGTAATTACGAACAGCATCTCATCTGAACAATCGGTTCTGGGGATGTTTGTTATATATACGACCGATCTCATCCAATTTACCAGACAACAATATGTGCAATTTACGAAAGCGTATGGTGAAGTTGGAAGCTTCAATCTGATACATTAAGGAAGATTTGACAAAAATCATCTTTTCTGAAAAATCGGTTGTTTGGAAGATATATGCTATAGTGGTCCCTTCCGGCCGATTCTGACAAATGTCTAATCGAACACCTAAATATACCCGCTCACCAAATTTTATCAAGATATCTCAAAAATTGAGGGACTAGTTTGCATACAAACAGACAGGCGGACATGGTTGACTCAACTCAACTGTTCAACCTTATGAACATTATTTTCCTTTAAGAACTTACAATTTTTGAGATTCGTGATAAACTTGATATACTATTTCATTTTCATGAAAGGTATAAAAAAGGACCTAAGCAAAAAAAACGGCTTTAATCAAGAGCTCCTGAAATATTTTCGCTATTTCATTGAAGTTGAGCTCCTTCGTTGACCATAGATTTTTGGGCAAAAAAATAGTGTGACTACCAAGTATTCATGAAGTTCGTTGTGTCAATATAGAGGTACACGTCGAAAAAACTAGCATCTCTAAGTTTACTAGAGCTCCCAGGCTGAAATTAACCCACAGCAGAAGTTACTTCTTCAGAAAAAAATAATTTGATGCTTTTTGAGAAGAGCTTCACCAGTTTCTATCTGTAAAACCAATACCTACAAGTTATTGTTAAATTATAATATTGTATAGCAGCACTAAAGGATACTATCATCTCTAAGCCGATGCTAAGCAGTGACTTTTATGCACATCAATAATTCAATCATTATGTCTACATATATTTACATACCCGCAGCGGAGAAGCAACGCACAACCACATGCATGACATACTCCCGAAAGTATGCAATGGTTGTGCAAGTGTCGCTCACACATACAAACACATGCAGATATCTTATCTGAGATGCTCCAAAAAGTATGCAATTATAATTGTGGAAGTGACGCTCACAAATACACGCGCATATGAGAAGCTATACACGTGCATCTGTAGTTATAATTTTATAGCTGATAGCTAACTAGTAAGTTCTGGAGATGGAAACGCCTAGAAATATGTGAACGAGGAAACCACACAGTATAAAAACAGCAACAGTAGAGACGCGACAATCAGTTTGATGTAATACGCTATCTGGCGAGCAATTGTAGTATTATTTTGGAAGTACTTTAATAAAGGCCATTTTGCATTATTGAATAGTGGAGCTATTTATTCAACAGTATAGTGATTCGAACGTTAGCAGAAGATTGCAAATAAGGGGAATTGCAGTAAATTCGTTACAATATATAAAAACAGGTAACTCTAAGGAATAATGAATCAGTTGATTAAACACGCTATGAGTAATTTCGCGAACAATCTAATTGTGAAGTATGACAGTAGGGTTGTAAATAAAAAACAGTTTGATATACTGAATATTGAGTTATCTATTCGACAGTTCAGCGACTCGAACAACAACAAAAGCTGCAAAATAATTATGAATTTTCAGAAATCTTCAAAAATTTGCTAGAATAGAAAAGCCATAAGTCATCGCTAACACATCGATAAACCGCCAATAATATATTCATAACACTCCGAGAATAAATCGATAACTTTTCAATATGAAACAAACATTTCTTTAATAAGACATCGATTACTGTTCGATAATCAATGGATAGCTTTTCGCTATTCAACCGACAACAACTCATCAATAACTATTGTTATAGATAACAAATTTATAAAACTTCGATAGAAAATCGAGAACTTACCTTTAGCTTGCCACAAACGCACCTATAACAAACCGATAACTCGTATATAAGAAATAAACAGATAAGTCATCGAATGTAAAAAATACCAATCCCACACGCTACTTTATAGCTCACCTCAATTCAACATTTTTTACAGGTACCCCGTAAATTTTTTTCTGCACAAAAATTGGTTTGCCTACATTCAAAATGTGAGCTTCGTTCTCTCTACATATCATTCTGGTCTGCTTTACCCTCCCTTCCACTCACACCCCCACAGCACCTTCAACTTCCACTCCCACTCCAAAACTCACTACAAATATTTCCATTCCCACTCTCACCCACTTTCTTACTTACATACTTAATTGGCGCTTACTTGCTTATGGCCGTTCAACAAGGCGTGCCAGTCGCTCCTTCTCTCTCTGCCAATCGGCACCAATTGGTCACACCAAGGGAGTTAAAACCTGGTCCTTCCAGAGGAATGGGGGCCGCCCTCTTCCCCTGCTTCCATAGGCGGGTTCCGATAGAAACACTTTCTTAACCGGAGCGTCATCTTTCATTCGCATAAAATGACCTATCCATCGCAGCCGCCACATTTTAATTCGCTTAATTATGTTGATGTCTGCGTATAGCTCGTACAGCTCATCGTTAAACCTTCTTCGGTACTCGCTATCGCCAACGCCATTGTCCATGCTTCTGCACCATATAGCAGGACGGGAACGATAAGTGATTTTCGTTTGCCGAGAGAGGACTTTACTTTTCAATTGCCTACCTAATCCAAAGTGGCATTTATTGGCAAGAGCAATTCTTCGCTGTATTTCGGAGCTGATGTTGTTGTTAGCGTTGATGCTGGTTTTAGTTAAATCTTCATAATTAGAAAACCTTTTAGTCGAAGCCCGCTAGGACCTCTCCGAGCCGTTCGAAACTAAACGAGGTTTCAGACAGGGTGACCCCCTATCGTGGGATTTCTTTAATTTGATGCTGGAGAAAATTATACTAGCGGCAGAACTTAACCGCACTGGAACAATATACCATAAAAGTGTGCAATTACTGGCATATGCTGACGACACTGACATCATCGGCCTAAATACCCGCGCTGTTAGTTCTGCTTACTCCAAGCTGGAAAAAGAAGCGGTAAAGATGGGTTTGATGGTGAATGAGGACAAAACGAAATATCTGCTGTCATCCAGCAAAGAGTCAGCGCATACGCGCCTTGGCAACCACGCGACTGTTGGCAGCCATAATTTCGAAATAGTAAAAGACTTCGGTTATTTGGGAACCAGCATCAACACAAGCAACAACATCAGCACTGAAATCCAGCGAAGAATCAATCTTGCCAATAAATGCAACTTTGGACTAGGTAGGCAATTGAAGAGTAAAGTCCTCTCTCGGCGAACGAAAATCATACTCTTCAAGTCACTTATCGTACCCGTCCTGCTATATGGGGCAGAAGCATGGACCATGACAACAGCAGATGAAGCGGCTTTGGGAGTTATCGATAGAAAAGTTCTTCGAAAGAATTATGGACCTCTACGCGTTGGCGATGGCGAGTACCGAAGAAGATTTAATGATGAACTGTACGAGCTATACGCAGACATCAACATAGTCCAGCGAATTAAAACGCAGCGGCTGCGCTCGCTAGGCCATGTTATGCGAATGAAAGATGATGCTCCGGCCAAGAAAGTGTTTCTATCCGAACCCGCCTATGGAAGCAGAGGTAGAGGGAGGCCCCCACTCCGTTGGCAGGACCAGGTGGAAAACGATTTAAACTCCCTTGGTGTGATCAAATGGCGCCGGTTGGTGGAGCGAAGGAGCGACTGGCGCGCCTTGTTGAACGGCCATAACCGTTTAGACGGTTAAGCGCCAATTAAGTAAGTAAGTAAGTAAGTAAGTTTCGATAAAGGATTCTCTCAGAGGGCACACTTACCATATAAATCACGCTTTAGATTTGGATCAAATAATAATTCAGCTCCATTCATTTAAGGGATGACATGTCTTCGGCACAGACAACTACTTTCTTATATCTTTTTATGCATTCTACAAAAATTATCGCAAGATTTTTTCAAGACCCTTATGTGGATACAATCATCAAAACAAAGCTAAAGCAAACGAGAAACCTCGTAAAATAAGAAAATATATTTGTCTGCACATTGAACACGTCGTCAAATTCATCGGAAATAAATTTAGCAACAATTTTTATTTCAAAAGCAACAGAATTTTGTTACACACAACCAAACATATACACATACTTATGTGACCAAACTCGAAAAAAAACATGGATTTTCCATAGTTTAGTTGCATTTTTCACAACAACGCTTGCATTTCAGCCACAAATATTTCTATTGACCTTCGGCGCTTTGATGGCAAAAGAGGTAAATGCAGCAGCAGGAGCTTTTTAAGTAAATCAAGAAGCACTAAAATCACATTTTCCTTTGCTTGTTTCTTCGTTATTTTCTTTATGCTATATGCATGTATGCTTTGCTTTTGCAGCTACAATTTACACAACATCATAGCTAACGAACACACAAAAAATCACATTAAATTTCACTAAAGAATGCAATTTTCAATTCATGCATTTGCTTTGAATTCAACGAAACTCAGCATGTAGCAGAAGCAGGATCAAGAATTTCATATCAACATAGCATAAAATGGCATGTGCGTGTAAACTTTGTTATAGAAAACGTTTCTTCTAAAAAACGCTTTAGTGATATGTAACTTTTTTTTTTGTTATTAAAATTTTAACGATTTTCTAGCTCATATAAACATGTTTTGTAAACTAAAAGCTTTGACAAATATTTAGAACCCCAGCGAGTTAGGGGGTTAGAATATACCCACGGTACGTATGCCTGTCATAAGAGACTAAAATATCAAATAGATTCAAGGGGTTGTGTAGCGCAACCTTCTCGAGGGGTTGCCAGCGCAATATATGACTTCTACAACCCAATTGTCAACCTCACCAACCTGGGGCGAATCCTGTTTCATTAACAGCCGAAACCCTGGCAATCCCGAACTGCTCATGGATCTAGTGGATGGAAGGGCGTAATGTTCTAGAAGGTCGCAAGTGGGCATATTTGACCCGGCCTATGAAAAGGTGGCTTATGACTCAAAAAAAAAAATAATAAAACTACTAAGAAACTGAAGAATGCATTGTTTATCTTTAACAGCTGTTTCTCGCAATTTTTTTTCTTTTGAGCTATAAGCCACCTTTTCATAGGCCGCATCACATATATCTAAAAAAAATTGGTTTTGGAAATGAGTGACATCGGATGGTGATAATCTTCTTCCACTTCCACTTTTCATATATATAACATTTTCGAAAACACAAAAAATTTATAGAATAGAATGTTGTTTTGATATGTGGACTGATATTAACACTCTTTATAAAAATTTTAACTAATTTTTGAAAATGGGCGTGGCAACGCCCACTTGTGATAAAATCCGTTTTACCTACCATAATAAAATTCAGCAGAGAGCTTGCCTTAACTGTAAGAAATGATTCGAAGTTAACTTCACGAAATCGCTTAAGGACCACCTCCACTTTTACGTCAAAGATCTTTAAAGAGGTCATGGACGAATAAAAGTGAGATATATCTTTGCCAAACAGAGCTTTATATCAATTATGTTTCCTTTACCAAGTGGAATTATAACAAGAAAAAGGAAAAAATTCTTTTTTTTTTTTAATTTGCGTTGCACCGCTCCTTTTATGACTAAGCAATTTTCTATGTTCCAAGAGCCATAACTCGAAGAAGCATCACCGGACATTGATAAGATTGGGTACACATATTTTCTAGAAAAAACGACCGTGGACAGTTAAAGACCACGCCTACTTGTATATAAAAGATATTTAAAAGAGTCGTAGAGTAGAATAATAAGTTATATCTTAGCGAAAATAATATTGTATCTATGATATATCACTTACCAAACTTTATTGCAAGAAGAAATTGGGATAAAGTGTTTTTTTTTTTTTTTAATGAGCTTTACCACCTGTTATGTAGAAAAGTAATTTATCTAAAATGAACTCACGCTGAATATATAATATTAGGTTACACAGGAACTTAGACCCTCTAATTTGTCTCAAGTGTTATTAAACACAGCGTGCTTTGCACACAGAGTATATTAAATTTGATTGGATAACGGTTGGTTGTACAGGTATAAAGAAATGAAGATAGATATAGATTTCCGTATATCAAAATCATCAGTATCGAAACAAAATTTGATTGAGTCATGTCCGTCCGTCCGTTAACACAATAACTTGAGTAAATATTGAAATATCTTCACCAAATTTCATAAACGTGCTTATCTTGACCTAGAATGGATTGATATTTAAAATGGGCTAAATCGGATGGTAACCAAGCCCACTTTTTATATATATAACATTATATATATAAAACACAAAAAACCTGATTATTAAGTAAATAATAACCTAGAATATTGCAATTTGACATGTTGACACATATTGAGACTCTGGATAAAAATTTGGAAAAATGTTTTAAAATGGGCGTGGCACCGCCCACTTATGATAAAATCAATTTTACAAATATTATTAATCATAAATCAAAAATCGTTAAACCTATCGTAACAAAATTTGGCAGAGAGTTGCTTTACTATAAGGAGTGCCTTGAAGAAAAATTTACGAAATCGGTTAAGGAACATGCCCAATCTTAATATATAAAAAACATCTGTCACACAATTGAGGCCAATGGACTCCTAAACTACTGAACCGATTTTGAATTTGTTTTGCACCCCGTGTGTAGTTTGACCTAACTTGAAATATAGGATAGGTTATATCTCAGTTTATAGTCGCAATATTATTTTATTGCAATTTTTTTATTTGTTTATACGTAATAATAAAATTTTACGTATACGCAGTGGTGCACCTCTTTTCAGTTGGTATGGATATACTTAAGTATAACTGGTTGGTGTTTAATTAAACAACATGCTCATCAATAAAAATATTATAGCGAATGATATCAAGTATAGCACATCACCAGGCCCGCCGAGAGGGTGGGGGTTTCTGAGGGGGCCCGCTATCTAGAGGTACTATGACATCCTTTTTAATTCAGGAGGGTCTTTAGTTGTTCCATATGCAATTTTTAAGCCAAATTTCAAAAGCAGCGAAAATCTGCATTTCATTTTAATATTACATTAAAGTGTGAAAAATAAAAATCTGTGTATATAAAAAGAAAGGCTAAAATGTGTGTTAGTTGGTTGCCGGTGTTTGAAGAGATGTGTCGGTCGATTTTGTTCAAACTTTCACACAAGTTGCGTAAACCTCACGCGGCGGTTACTATATAGGTTTGGTTGCGATCGACGTACAGGGTCTCGAGATATAGGCCGAAACGTGGACCCGAGTACCCCTAGAATGTGTTTATAGAATATGGATAACAACTCAAAGCTGTTGATGAGTGCTTTAGTACAGAGTAATATATTATCCAGAGACGGACTGGGACTGGGACTGGGGCTGGAATAAAATGCATACCACCCTCTGGGACAGGCAATAAGGGATGCAGAAGAATGAGAAGGAATTGAGAGAAGAGAAAAAAAGAAGGAGATTGAGATAGAATGAGACGAAGATGGAGATAGATGAAGCGAAAAAGACGGAGGGAGGAGTGAATAAAAATATTAGGAAAAAGTAAAGAGGGGGAGAGCAGAGTCATACGGAAAAAGCTTATTAAAATGTATGCAGATAGGGTAAATTTAGGGCAGAACAACGTCTGCCGGTTCTTCTAGTTTTATATAAAAGATTTTTAAAAGTGTCGTGTATGAATAAAATGAGCTATATCTTTGCAAAAATGAGCTTTATATCAATGGTATTTAATTCCCCAAGTGGATTAATAACAATAAATGGGAAAAGCTTCAAATTTTAATAAATGGGCGTGGCACCACCCCTTTTATGACTAAGTAATTTCCTATGTTTTGGGAGCCATAACTCGAAGAAAAACTAACGGATCGTAATAAAATTGGATACAAAAATTTTCCCTATACCAGGAAATATTTCTAGAAAAACGGACGAAAACTTTTATATAAAAATTTAAAAAGGATCGTAGACGAAAATAAAAAGCTATATCTTAGCGTATACGAGCTTTGTATCAATAGAATTTTACTTTCTAAATTGAATTATAGCATTAGAATGAAAACACTAAAATTTTTTAAAATGGGTGTGGCACAGTGCTTTTTTTTGGCTAAGCAATTTTTGTGTTTCGAGAGCCATAACTCGAAGAAAATTAACATATCGTTATGAAATTGTATACATATGTTTTCCTAATAGCAGAAAATATTTCTAGTAAAAATGGACAGGAGCGGTTAAAAACCATGGCAACTTAGATATAAAACAAATTTAAAAGGTCTAAAAGCGTCGTAGACTAGAATAAGAAGCTATAACCTAGCAAAAAATAGTTTTGAATCAATGATATTTCACTTATCAAGTTTTATTGGAAGAGGAAATGGGGAGACTGAATGGGGAGATTGAAGCTCACGCTGAGTATATAATATTCAGTTACACCCGAACTTAGACACATTTACTTGTTTAACAATCTATTTTTGTTAGCTTTGATTTCAGTTAAAATATTACTCATACGCCATGGCATTCAGAAATTTTTTGCATGAATATTGAGACACGAACTATCGCTGGCTTCGTAAGCAAGCGTGCTAAGCTAATTTTTTATGAAATTTGAAAGCGTTAAGGCAGAAAAACGAAATATACATTAATTTATAGGAATAAAGTTATTATATTGTAATTTATACATATGCAGTGTTGTGCAAATTTAATAAGTCCAAAACAGTTTTTTATTACAAAAACAAAAAATAAGTCCTCTGTCTACCTAAAAGCCTCTTAAGACTGGGTTTTTAAATTTTGTTTCTAGAATTTAATACGTTTATTGCTTTAATTAACAAAACTACTGACTAAATATTTTATATATTATCCTGCTCTTAATAGTTGTTAATATGCTATTGAAATGAACTGGGAGCGCTACTCATAATTTTATTATTTTTTACCTTAGGAAAGTAAGTAGCAATTAAATTTTCAACAACAAGTACCAGTAGCACATGCTTTAAACTTTCATTTCAGTAATTTTTTTTTTTTTTTGCATTTTAGGACGAATGTGCGTTTCGTTGCCGTAACACTAATTGTAACCCTGGTTAAACAGTTCTGTGCCAAAATTTTGGGAAGGAAGACGATTTTCGCAAAGCTTTATGAGAGCAAAAACTCTTAGAAATTTTCTAGTAGCGTTTTATTTATGTTTTACCTAGAATTCCGCTTTGCTGCTTCATATTGTGGTTACGATGTCTGAAGTCTTGGTCAAGTTAACGTGTTATCGGAAGTACGGAGGCACACACGGAAAGCTGGGTATATAAAGTATGTGTCGTTTCCACCTGATTTCGCCCATTTCTAACAGAAACAGTTACTGTCGTAATAGCAACGCTCTCACCAAATGTCTATTTTCAAAAAAATTCCAAAGTTTTAGGGTCTTAGCTCTGAATTTAAATTTTTTTTTTTTTTTCACATTAGGCGTCGCCAAACGATTTTGCGTCCTTTTATATGGCATATATATGGGAAAACTTCATGCCAAAATTCAACATAACAACAAATGTGGGCGGTGGCACTATAAATTTCTATTTTGTGCCTGGAAGATGTTTTTGCCATCAATTTTTGTCAATTTGTTGGACTTTGGTAATACTTTTTTCCATTTTACGAAACTGGTGATGTCAAAAAACTTGGCGTGGTTTTAGTTTCGATTTCGCGCAATTGAAGGCCATTATATCAAATTTCGTAAAGATTTACCAATTGTTCCCAAACTTACCGTGTTAATGGCGTGAAAATGGTGCAATTAAAACTTTTTTTCTTAACATAATTTTTATATAAGGAAGTCTTTATCAATCTCGCTACTTCTAAGCCACTTTTTTGCTCCGTTATCCAACTGAAGTTATAATACCCTTGTGTGCATGAACACGCTGGGTATAGAAAAACGCCTGCGTACCAAGTACTAGTGAAGTTCGATGTGCAAAGACAGAGGTGTACCTGTAAGCAACTCTTTTTAGTTGAAGTTGAACCATAACAGAGATAACTTCAGTAAACACCATTAAATTCGAACTTTTTGGGCAGGGCTTTTTAGATTTCACTACCGAGGGATGACACCGTTTAGAAAACTCTTCTTCTAATTCTAAATGTTTGGTGTTTTTTGCTCGGGGATCGCTGCCACTACAAACAGGCCGGCCGCAGTGTTGATTTACTATCGGCCAACTGTCGATGGCGAGTTGCTATAATCGAGTTATCAGTTCGTTATCAGATTGCTATCGAGGAACGATTGGCCATTAATTAGCTTCTTTGTGGCATGACATCAATGGGTTACAGATGCGTCAGCGATTTTATATTGTAGCTTTGTCGGTATGGTTTCATAACAAACCGCTAAGCCATCGATAACCTATCGATAGCATGCCGATAATAAATTGGTAACACTCCGAGGATGAATCGATAACTTTAGATTTGTGAAAGGGTTGGCCCTGCCTAGTGGCAGACCTGCAGAGCTACCCGTACACTAGCACTTACATTCGGTATTTTAAAAATAACGAGTATTTTAATTGGCTTTGGCATATAAAGTGTGACGAGATTTCTTTGAATTCTCTTTGTTATCAACATATTTTCAATCAGTTTTTTCCGAAAGGGCTATTAAAAATGGTTAAAAAATGTCACTTATAGCCGTGTCATCCTTAAATCTATATATATAAAAAGAAGTGTACATTTTGATTTTCACTCCATAACTCGAGAACGGATAGAAAGATTGCCATGAAATTTTTAGGAAAGATACAGGAAGGAGAGATTATGGTTAGTTGATTTTGAAATCCCAAATCGGTTTAGTCATTCTCGAGTTATGATTTTTTTTAGAAAAATTCAAAATTTGAAAAATCTATATATATAATGGCCAGCGTGTGTATTTTACCGATGCAAATGTACAGCAGAGAGCAGCACAACCCCCAGCAACAACATTAACTGCATTCTTTCAATTGTGCGAAAGCGATAACTTTGCCAGAACGTTGCTGTATTCAGATGTAACGCATTATTTTACTTGGACTGCAAAGAAATGGCAACGATGTAAACAAGGAACACCTCTTGATGGCCATCCGGGTGTTTTATTTTTTGCAGATACCATGGGAAGATTGTACACAGCTCATCCAAACAATGCAGAATGTTATTATTTGCGATTGTTGTTAGTAAATGTTGTTGGGCCACGTTCACTTCCACATTTGCGAAGAGTGAATGGTCATTTATGTATGACGTATCGTGAAGCATGCGAGCAATTAGGTTTGATTGAAAATGATGCGTATCGGGATTTAACGCTTCACGATGCATCGATTGCTTCTTCTCCACAACAAATACGTATCTTATATGCCATAATCGTGTCAACATGTTTTCCATCAAATCCTCTTGAATTGTGGAATAAATACAAATATTTTATGGCAGAAGACTATTTGATTCGAATGCGTCATCACACAAGAAACGCTGATTTGCTGATTTCATTAAATAAAAAATAAAATAAATGTAAGGCGCGATAACCTCCGAAGAGATCTAAGGCCGAGCTTCTCTTCCAATTTGCGTCGCGCTCCTCTTGATTTTCCCTACAAATTGGACGGACGGGACCTACATGTTTTATGCCGACTCCGAACGGCATCTGCAAGGCAGATGAGTTTTCACTGAGAGCTTTTCATGGCAGAAATACACCCGGAGCGCTTGCCAAACACTGCCGAGGGGCGACCCCGCTTAGAAAAATTTTTTTCTAATTGAATTTAATAAATAATTTCTAAAATTTTGATATTGCTTTGCTGATTTCATTGGAAATGTATAATGAGGCATTGATAGCGATTAAATATATTGCCTTACGATTGCAAATAAAGGATTAGGGCAGTTAGGTTTGTCACCACCCAATCGTCCAATGCATAATTTATTTGATCGAGGATTGCAACGTGAACAACATTATGATTGCAATAAATTGCAAACATTTGTTAATTTCAATGTTCCTAAATTAAATGACCATCACAAACATGTCTATGATACCATCAACCAAGCGGTGCAAAATGAAGTCGGTGGATTATATTTGTTGGATGCGCCTGGTGGTACGGGAAAAGCATTTGTGATATCACTCATTTTGGCATCCATTCGATCGCAATGAAAAATTGCATTGGCACTTGCTTCGTCGGGAATCGCTGCTACTCTATTGGATGGTGGACGAACAGTGCACTCTGCATTAAAATTGCCGTTGAATGTGCAAGTATGCTAATATTTATTGACTGATCACTTTAAAATTTAATCGATATTAATTAAAATGTAATTATTTTCAAATTGGCAGGTGATTGAGCATCCCACGTGCAATATTTCAAGAAATTCTGCGATGGCAAAAGTTTTGCAACAAGCGGCAATTATTCTATTGGATGAATGTACAATGATGCATAAAAAATCGCTGGAAGCATTACACCGTACAATGCAAGATCTACGTCAGAATCAAGACATTTTTGGTGGTGCATTAATATTATTGTCAGGGGATTTTCGACAAATATTGCCCATGGTTCCACGATCAACACCGGCGGATGAGATCAACGCATGTTTAAAGTCTTCTCTTCTGTGGCGACATGGGCAAAAATTGACATTGAACATAAATATGCGCGCTCAATTCCACAACGACCAATCTGCAGATCGGTTCTCGAAGCAATTGTTAGATATTGGCAATGGAAAAGTTCGAGTCGATAATACAAATGGATTGATTACATTGCCGAACAATTTCTGTACCATTCTCCAATCAACAGAAGAGTTGATTGAAAGTGTGTTTCCAAATATTGTTCAAAATTACAGGAATCACAATTGGTTGAGAGAACGCGCAATACTGGCCCCACAAAATTTACACGTCAATGCAACCAATTATCAGATTCAAGAAAAATTTCCAGGTGCAGTGACATCATATAAATCTGTTGATAGCGTAATGAATGCAAATGGTGCAGTGAATTATCCAATTGAATTTTTGAATACATTGGAACCACTTGTTATGCCACCGCATTATTTGAACTTAAAGGTTGGCTTATCAATTATTTTACTGCGGAATTTGAATGCACAAAAACTGTGCAATGGCACAAGATTAGTAGTAAAAAAATTGATGCCGAATTTAATTGAAGCGACAATATTGACCGGAACAGCGAAAAATTAAATTGTGCTCATACCACGTATTCCACTGATTCCAACAGACATGCCATTTGGATTTAAGCGTTTGCAATTGCCAGTGCGTCTATCATTTGTCATGTCCATCAATAAGGCACAAGGACAAACGCTTCAAATATGCGGATTAAATTTGGAGGAGCCGTGCTTTTCACATAAACAGCTATACGTGGCCTACACAAAAGTTGGAACTCCAAATTGTTTGTTTG
Source organism: Eurosta solidaginis (assembly GCF_040869045.1). Lineage (NCBI taxonomy): Eukaryota > Metazoa > Arthropoda > Insecta > Diptera > Tephritidae > Eurosta > Eurosta solidaginis. The sequence continues at coordinate 30,311,537 of NC_090319.1, forward strand.
TGCTCGCTTCCAATGGGAAAACTAAAAATATTGTATATCCAAATGTTTTGGATTGACATTAATAATTTTGAAATACAATGCATTCATTTCATAAAAAAAAAATGTATAATCTTTCATTTCTTTGTTTGGTTGGATGCTACGAACTGCAACGGGGTCCGCTAGTAAATACATAAATATATCCGCGCAATAACCTCCACGGAGATTTTAGGCCGGGCTTCTCTTCCAATTTGCGCCGTGCTCCTTTTAAATTATCTTACAAATTTGCGGGACTGGACCTACTTGTTTTATGCTGATTCCAAACGGCATCTGCAACGCGGATGAATTTTCACTGAGAGCTTTTAATAGAAGAAATACGCCCGGAGTGCTTGCCAAATACTGCCGAGGGGCAACCCCGCTTAGAAAAATTTTCTTCTATTTGAAAACCTTGTTTCTAAAATTTTTGTTGTTTTGCCCGGCTCGTGTACCAAGGATTTTCGGAGCACCCCGCCTTGCGATAATTAGTGCTAATTTTAACATTTCATATAGGCGTCATATTAAAACATATTTAGCATAGCATTTGGGAATAATTGAAAGAGCTCTAGAATTATTTAAAATTTGTTAATATTAATTTTAACTAAGAAATCATGAAAGGTATAAAAAATGAAAACCAAAAACAGCAAAACCCAATCACATTTAACCAGTTTTACGCTTAAATATGCCCTGATTTAGCAAAAGTTCACATGTTCATAGTGCAGGAACGTGCCTTTTAAGGGCAGTCTTTTCATAAACACCTTCAACTCAGATTTATATTTCCATTAGGTTGCATACAAACTTAAAAAAAAGGTATACTAGTGAAATTACAAAACCAGCGGCATTACTAAAAAAGTAAACAAAAAAAAAAAAACATAAAAAAATAAAAAAAGCTATCACAACATACTTTTCATATAAATGTGAGCTAATGTGTTGCCAGCAAAAGATGGTATGAGCGATTTCAAGGCAAGATATGTGCGGCGCCAACGCTGCTTGCTTGGCACGCAGGTGAATATTCTTTGTATTACATATTTGTATTCAGATCTTGATGCACTGTGATAGCAGGTAAGGTCTATTGGGCAAAAACAAAACAAAAAAACAAAAAAAAAAAAAAAAAAAAAAAAAAACATAAAACAAAAAAGATCTGTTACGCATCAACCAATCAGTTTATCACGATTTCACGAACGGGTTAAAAATTTTGTTTCCTACAGAGTACAGTAAATTAAGCCAATTTGTTTACATTTACAGAGTATATGAACCAACAATCATAGCCCCATTCAAAACTGTGTGGAGATATCGCAGGCTGCTGAATGAGTGTTATTGTGCTTACTCTGTTTGAGCTACTTAGAAAGTATGAATGATTGACTTTAAATGACAGTAATAGCAAATTTATATGACTTGGTGCAAGGCAGTCAATCGAGTTTTTCTGACTTGTTCTATTTAGTCGATTTTTATAACGCCAATTTAACTGATGACCAGTTTAAGTGACGACAAATAACCACCAGAAGTTTATCCCTGTCTTAAAAGGCGATTAAAATACGAAATAGATTCAAGGCCTTGTGTAGCGCAACTCTTTCAATTATCAACCTCACCTGTCAGTGGCGAATCCTGTGTCATTAACAACCGAGGCTCTGACTACCTCGGAATCCTAATGGATCTAGGGGTTGGGAGGGCGGAATGACCTAGAAGGTCGTATGTGGCCGTAACAAATGATTCCCGAGATGATCGGCTTGGTACCGGATCGTGCCGGATATGCACCCGGCAGAGGACCATCAACATCGATAACACTCCCCAATGCCTTCGGGGAATGTCCTCACCGTCACAACAACAACAACAACAACCACAAATTTAATGGAAGTTATGACCATATGAAATGATCAGAAAGCAAATTTCACATTGGACCTCTGTACTTTCCAATCATAGCTTGATTCGTAGCGAGATGTGTTGTGTTATCGTTAGACGAAATTCGATGAAAAGTCGTCTTCTCAGATTTTTCTAACTACTGCACAGTGTTTCATGTAGAACAAGCTAGCTGGACAAAAACAAAGTTCTTATTCCAAGAAAAGTGTAATGAGAAATGAAAGAAAACAAACAAAATAACGGGATTTTTGCTTTTTTTTGATATTTTTTCTAATATATATTGAGTAATTGAAGTAAGAAGGCAGGGGTGGCCGTAAAATGCATTGATTAATTTGCAAAATTCTCGTTGAATATTAAGCTTCATATTCCTTTTAAGTGAACACTTTTATATAATTTTTTTATGGATTCTAAGCTCGAAGGTAAGTAACATTTTTTAATAGTAATTCTTTCGCAATTAGAGTATTTTCAATATATTTAACATTCCGTTATTAAGAAGAAAAGGTATTTTTTCTCTATATTTTTAAATTTAGGGACAAAAAAGTTACATACATCCGCCGACATCCGGGGGAAATTTTACATATGTTATAGTCGCAAGTATTCTCTAATAGTCCAAAAAAAAACCATTGCGAATTCTTTGCACATCTATTTTTAATTTTTTTTTTTGTAGATTTAGTTATCTCTACATTTTGACAGGGCACTGTCCCATGGGTATCCATGCGGTACGTCTCAATATACTGGAAACTCCATCCTGCTGCAGCTGTATGGAGGATGATGAGGTGGAATCACCAAATCACTTTATGCTTGATTGTCCAGCTTTTGCCAGAATTAGGCGAAAGTACTTCGGTCGCGACTCACTTGGATCTCCCGAGGATATATCCAAAGTTGAGATCGGTATCATTCGGAGCTTTATCGTTGCTACCCAACGATTCTCTAAGTAGCTGGATCTAGGTCACCGTTATTTTTGGTGTATGTGGTATCACAACGGACCTTCGTGTTGTCCAAGTGAGCTATCCTTATCAGGGCAGCTACCACCTAACCTATCCTATCCTATCCTATCTCTACATATAAAATAGGATGTATATACGTACCAGCTCCGACGAACCTTTAAAGCTGATCTAAAAACGGCAAAACCAATCCCCAGGTACAGGGAACAAACACGTTGCCATAAAACACACAAAAATAAACGCGCAAGGTCAACAAGAGCACACCAAAAGCAAAAAGGCGAAGATTACTGACTTCAACCTGCCACAACCTACCACACCAGTCACCATGGCATAAAAACAGGTACATACAAAGCAATCCTAATGCAGGTATAACCACACAGGAACGCTACACAAAACAACTCCATTTGGTAGCATCTACGCCAATACCTGAATGTAATATAAATACTGCGCAACTGATAACAAATCAGAACGATCAACGACACTTAAGATGGCAGCACAACAGTCATCAACTATTCACCCTGTCGGAAAATCAAAAACACAAAGCAGTTTAGTTATAACCGTACCAAAAACGGAGTTTTTTGACATTTGTGTTCAACATTCGTAGGAAACCAGATATAAAGAATTATTGAGTTTTGTTGTACTTAAGTACGATTTAAGCAGTCGAGTATTCGATAAAAAGTTTAAGCTTACAAATATCGGCATATTCGTCGAACCTGGATCAAAAGTGGAACACTTCTGGAAGACATAAGGAGCGATTTTTGAATAAAAACTCGGAGTGGCTTTCGGGTCCAGACTTCACATTTACAATAACGTTGGATTCAAAGTTGCCATCAGACCAACCAACCACTTCTTCAGGTAACCCCGGTCCCGGAAGACGAATGAAGGACTTTGTTAGCTGCAGTGAAAAAACCAAACGGCGTCGAGTGGATGACCTCTTGCAATATAGAAGTCCTGGTGAGTTACTTTATGCGGCAGAGGTATAAACGCGTATGTCCGGCAACAGAAATGTTGCTAATATTATAAAAAAATCACAGGAAACCACTCAAATATCCGGCAAAAAGATGACATGTGAGCCAGATGCAAGATGCTTGAGCAATGTAGAAGCTTTAGCATACTATGTAGATAGCAAGTCGACGACTCATGGGTACAAAACGACTCGGAAGTGGAGCATCAAGGCAGGCCATAAGGTTTATCCATCATTTTATAGTCTAAAAAAAGCTAAGGAAGAATGCTATCCAAATGAAATTGATGTGGGTGAAAACGTGCGGAAATTAAAGTCCAGTCCGTATTAGATAAAACTGGTGAGCGTTTAGTTTTAGCAAATCAAGAAGTTTTTGTTAGTTTATTACCTACAAACTTGACGTATACTTTAATCAGCAAGTGGGGTTGCGATGGAAGCTCTGGCCATAGCACATATAAGCAAAAGTTTACATGCAGTTCTAACACTGATGCATTTTTGTTTATATTTTCCTTCGTTCCTCTTCAATTACAGGATGAAAAAGTAACATTGTTTGGCAGAATCTTCGACCTTCTTCTACCATGTATTGTCGTCCAATTAAATTTATTTTTTCTAAAGAAACAAAAGATTTTATTTTTTTTGAAATGAACAAAGTTTTAGAGGAGATAAATGCGTTGTTGCCAACAAAGTACATGCTCGAAGAATACGAAGTTTCCGTAAATCACAATATGCTTCTAACAATGATTGACGGAAAAGTTTGCAATGCTTTGACTGAAACTTCTTCCGCACAAAAGTATTATATTTGTGGTGCCACTCCAAAAGATATGAATAATGAGTTACGGGACATTACGCCTAACCGAGATAATCTTGATTTTGGCTTTTCTACTCTCCATGCATGGATATGATGTTTTGAATGCTTGCTTCACATAAGTTATCGCCTCTAAGTAAAAAAATGGCAGCTTAGGAATGAGGCAGATAAAGAGAGTGTAAAGCTACGTTCCAACGAAATCCAGAATATATTTAAAAGTGTACTTGGATTGATAGTAGATAAACCAAAACCAGGTTTCGGCCACACCAGTGACGGCAAAACTGCTCGTAGGTTTTTCGAAAATTCTGAGGCTAGTGCTGAGATTACGGGATTGGATGTAACGCTCATCAAAATATTCGACACTCTCCTTCGCGCATTAGCATCTGGGTACAATATAAATATGCAAATATTTGAAAAATTTGCGATCGAGACTAAAAAAACTATACATAGACCTCTATCTATGGTTTAATATGCCTGTTACAGTTCATAAAATCTTAGTGCATAGTACTGATATTATTTTTCCTATTGGTCAACTTTCTGAGGAAGCACAGGAAGCCCGTAACAAAGATTTGAGACGATTCAGGGATGATAACACACAAAAGCAGTCGCGTGAAGCTACGAATAGAAATCTTATGAATATGTTGCTTATAACATCGGATCCTTTAGTTAACAGTTTTAGTGAGATACCTAAGAAAAAATTTAAAAGTCTGACTTCAGAAGTCTTAAATTTTCTGTCCCCCGATAATGTTGAGGAGTAAATAAATACCCCAGTTGTTTCAAGCTTTCACAGTAGTGTTGGTGATGCTCATGACTATTCCATAAGTGACTCATCGAATGAAAGTGATGAAAGCGAATAATAACATAATTATAAAAGATAACCTACCCTATAACTTTTTGTTGGATCAGGTTTTATTTAATTTAATTCTATTGTTTTTCTACTTTGTATGAAACTTTACTTTTAAGTTTTTGTAATAAGTTATTTTCACATAATTAATTTAATTATTTACATTGTTATTATTATTGTAATTCACTTTTACATTCCTGACTGGTACTATAAAATAATTTTGTAAAAATTGTAGTGCCAGGATAAATACTCAAATAAATACAAAATATGTAGGTATGTACATATGTACAGTCACTCACATAAATAATTAGACACCCCTTTTTGGACAATTCTTACAATGTTCGCTTTCGCAAATTTATTTTAACTAATTTCTCATAAGAAAATTTGTCACGATCTATAACAAAAACTAAACTATATTTAAAAAATGTTTGAAAAATTTGACGAAATTTCATAAAAATAATAATAAATTTTTTTTTTTCGGAATTTTTTAGAGTATTGAGATTTGTAGTCCATTCAATTTAAGTACAATAAAGTAATATTCTTAAGTCCTTTAAATTTTTTTGGATCTATGTCACTTATTCACATGAGTTACTGTATATGAAATAAGCAAATGTATGCATATGAAGTAAAATTTTGGAAAAAAATAAAAAAAGAACATATGCCTGAAAAAAATGACGTAGTTGTAATAAATGACTGCATGTGAAACGGAAAATCTCATAAAATAATTTTGTCCAGCTAGCTTGTTCTACACAAAACACTGTGTACTGGCCAAATTAAATTTTCTAAAGGGTTGCCTCCAAATTATCCAAATGGTTTTTATTTAGGCTACTTTGTAAACACGGCCATTCATTAAATTAGCTGTAGTTAAAGGTTTACATATATCTACTGGCTGCTTAGGAATATATGTTCATACAACTGAGTTCATAAGAAAGATAAGCTCTCATGGCGTAAATCTTTTAACCAAATGAAATAAGCGCCGGTTAAGGTGTACATTTTTGTCAGGTTAATGTGAATTTGGAACAAAATTTATATATACACGTATGTATGTATGTATGAGAAGAAAGGTAAAAGAAAGCGAATACACAAATGAAGAAGGAATTTTGAATTCACACACATGTAGAGTACTTCAAAAGGAATGAAACTCTTTTCAACCAGCCGACGGCGACAAAAAAACGCTCACAATAAACCTACATACTTAGGCACCCTCTAGGAAAGCCCAAGAATCTTGGGTATATTTTTTAAGTTTTGAATATATCCTTAAAGCTTAGAGATGGGGTACTAAACCGCAAAAAGATAGTACGCTGACTCAAAATTGGGTACGCTTCCTCAGATTTGGCCATTCTTCTTGTACCGTTACAAATGCACAGTAACAATATTCATAAGTAAAAATTATTACAGATTGCGTTTTGCTAGCTATGTTATACTGAAAGACCCAACCGAAAATCGCGAAAAGCATGCAGCATCTGCCAAATGTCTAGACGTTTCTTCTTCTAGAGTCCTCTACCTGGTCATCAGCCATACGCGCGTGTATTTTTAGTGTGTAACCATATGCGTGTGTATATATGTGAGTAGGTCTTCGCGACTTCGCTGATGATGACATGCGTTTGTGAGTATATCTTTGCTGCTTGTATGTATGTGTGTACAAAATGATTAATGTGTTTATTTAGCTTGCTTAAATGTTGTTGTGCCTTTACTTAATAACCTTAGAGATGGTTATATCCATCTCAATACAATATTTTTTGTTTCAAGATTCACGTTTTCTAATATATTTTTACAATCCGTAATAAAAATTTCATATTAAAACAAATGAATTTTATGATATTGATGGGTACACGGGTATCCGGTTATGCGCTCGCGTAGGTGTCGATTTTGGAAATTTATATCTAGGGAACCCCTCACCAGAAACCTACAAGCATTGACTTAAACAATATAGAAATACTGTAGTTTCCTAGATTAAAAGGTTCAACACTGTACTGACAGTGGTTCTCTAACTGAGTAGTTTAAAGTCGCAACTGGACACACGGGTACCCGGTTATGCGTTCTAGGGTTAAATGCTAGCAAAGGCTGAGTTAGTAATGAAAGGTAAATTAGAGGCACCACAAACCATCTCTTAATAAAACTCCATTATTATTGTGCTCGGACCGAATACACAGGCACCAACCACCTTAAAAGTTAGGAAGACCGCCACCTAACGCAGCATGATAGTGATGTGCGAGAAATAGAGGCTTCCCGGGTTAAAGGTATGCGATGTTAATAGAAGTTGAGGACGCACTGTGACAGATAGTAAGGAAAGCGGTCGCATTAATAGTTAATCGAGACGTCAGGGGACCTTAATAAGATGACAACAGTTTGGCGCCAGCTGAGCGGCGGTATGATAATGGACATCCAAGGGCTAGGATGGCAACAGAGAATATAAGAACGGTAATAGCTGTGTGGTGATGTGATATCGCGCAGCATCAGTTGGTGGTTATAGGAGTGTCGGTGCTGACACAAGTCTGTCGATATGGATGCTTTACTTTGTCGCATTGTTTTATCCCCCATTGATTTTTGCCGGTGGGTGCTTCTCTGGTGGAGTCAGCTTCCACAATGAGAACTGCGAGCATAATCAGCACATTTGTCATATTCTTGATTGCATGGAATTTAGAAAAATTCAAAGATATACCCTCTGGATTTTTAGCAGCTCCAGTTGCTATATGCTACGGCAATTAGGAAGGCTTCAAAAGAACTCTTTTTCCAGGTTCTGTTTTAAGAAACTTTTACCAACTTTCCTTGAAGCTTAAAGCCACCTATAAACATACTTCAACAGTATGTGGTACATTTTGGTCAAGTGGAAATATGACTAATGAGGGATCTTAGCGATGCACCATTTTAAGAAACAATCAATACCGAAAGTGCAGGGATCTGTCATCACGCAGATTTTTTCTATCGCAGCTTTTGGGATGCGCAAAAGGTAGGTATTGTCCTTTGTTTCTTGTGTGTGGCCAGAAGACGACGCAGATTCTTAGTCCATTGCGTTTCCAATTGCTCAACAATTGAGGGTTTGCGAAAATCGATAAACGTTAATTTGAAAGTAATCAAAGTAATAGTAATAGTAATAGAAATAGTAATGAAAATGGTAATGATAAGCTTTAAGCTTTATATTTGGTAATGATAATTTTAAATTGTATGTTATTGGTAATAATGACAATTGTAATGGTAGAGGTAATGTTAGGGCTATGGAAGTAAAACTTGTAATGGTAATAGCAGGGTAGTTTTAATGGTAATAGTAGTAATAATTGTAATGGTAACAGTAATGAGAGTGGTAATGGTAATGGTAAAGGCTGTGCTGAAAGCACGTTAATAACACCTACACCAATAAAGAAACTTTCAAGAAGATTAGTGGTGTCATTCTTTAAAAATTCAACAATTTCCTAACGGTCTATATTTTCCTATACCCCGAAATGTTTGCATACGAAAATATCTGTGTGAATGCAAAATAATACAAAGAACGCATTTAGGGACTTAGTACACAAACGAATATTATGAACGCCCCCAACAATTACAACAACATAAGTTTGTGTACGCAAAAAAGGCATAACTAGGCAGCCAACAGCGCTTAAGCATTAGCAAAAGTAACATAAACAAATACTCACATTTGTATGTATGAGCACAAATTTTTGAGAACGAGCTGCGCAAATTTATAAATGGAGTTTTCGTGTTTATAATGTCATTAGCTGAACTATTTGTGGAGTTCCACTTAATCAACACACCAAAAACACAGCATTTGTATGCACGTTTGTGGGTATGGAATTTATTAAAGTATTCAAAAGGATTTTACCTAGATATTATAATGTTTTTAAGTACATACGATACGTACAATTAGCACATAACCAAGCGTTTTTTTTTTTTTTTTTCTCTTCGCGCACATTTAAAACCCTCGAAAACAAGAGTACATCAAATTTCAGACATAACAAGAATATGCGATCGTTTTCCTAGTTCTTAATCCTCGTATGACAATAAACATTATTATCATTAACAAAATCAGCATGGTTTTCTTCATTTGTTCTTCGATCGCAAAATAGTTTCTGCATTTGCACATTCTTCTTCATCTTACCATTTCCTCAAACATTTTATTCCCTTTTTGTTCAGTTAAAATTTTTATTTTATTATACTCATTTGAGCAGAGCTCACAGAATATATTAACTTTGATTGGACAACGGTTGGTTGTACAGGTATAAAGGAATCGAGATAGATATAGACTTCCATATATCAAAATCATCAGGATCGAAAACAAATTTGTTGAGCCATGTCGGTCCGTACGTCCGTCCGCCCGTTAACACGATAACTTGAGTAAATTTTGAGGTATCTTGATGAAATTTGGTATGTAGGTTTCCGAGCACTCATCTCAGATCGCTATTTAAAATGAACGATATCGGACTATAACCACGCCCACTTTTTCGATATCGAAAATTTCGAAAACCGAAAAAGTGCAATAATTCATTACCAAAGACAGATAAAGCGATGAAACTTGGTAGTTGAGTTGAGCTTATGACGCAGAATAGAAAATTAGTAAAATTTTGGACAATGGGCGTGGCACCGCCCACTTTTAAAAGAAGGTAATTTAACATTTTTGCAAGCTGTAATTTGGCAGTCGTTGAAGATATCATGATGAAAATTGGCAGGAACGTTACTCCTATTACTATATGTGCGCTTAATAAAAATTAGCAAAATCGGAGAAGGATCACGCCCACTTTTAAAAAAAAATTTTTTTAAAGTAACATTTTAACAAAAAATTTAATATCTTTACTGTATATAAGTAAATTATGTCAACATTCAACTCCAGTAATGATATGGTGCAACAAAATACAAAAATAAGAGAAAATTCCAAAATTGGCCTGGCTCCGCCCTTTTTCATATAGTTTGTCTAGGATACTTTTAATGCCATAAGTCTAACAAAAATTTACCAATCCTTTTGAAATTTGGTAGGGGCATAGATTATAACTTTAACTGTTCTCTGCGAAAATGGGCGAAATCGATTGAAGCCACGCCCAGTTTTTATACACAGTCGTCCGTGTGTCCTTCCGCATGGCCGTTAACAGAATAACTTGAGCAAAAATCGACATATGTTTAGTGAACTTAGTTCGCGTACTTATCTGAACTCACTTTATTTTGGTATAAAAATTAACGAAATCCGACTATGACCACGTCCACTTTTTCGATATCGAAAATTACGAAAAATGAAAAAAATGCCATAATTCTATACCAGATACGAAAAAAGGGATGAAACATGGTAATTGGATTGGTTTATTGACGCGAAATATAACTTTAGAAAAACTTTGTAAAATGATTGTAACACCTACCATATTAAGTAGAAGAAAATGAAAAAGTTCTGCAGGGCGAAATAAAAAACCCCTGAAATCTTGGCAGGTTTTACATATATAAATAAATTAGCGGTATCCAACAGATGATGTTCTGGATCACCCTGGTCCACATTTTGGTCGATATCTGGAAAACGCCTTCACATATACAACTACAACCACTCCCTTTTAAAAGCCTCATTAGCAGCTTTGGTTTGATACCCATATTGTGCAAACGCATACTAGAGTCACCCCTGGTCCACCTTTATGCCAATATCTCGAAATGGCGTCTACCTATGGAACTAAGGATCACTCCCTTTTAAAATACTAATTAACACCTTTCATTTGATACCCATATCCCACAAACAAATTCTAGAGTCAACCCTGGTCCACCTTTATGGATATATCTCGAAACGGCGTCCACCTATGGAACTAAGGATTACTCCCTTTTAAAATACTCATTAGCACCTTTCATTTGATACCCATATCTTACAGACAAATTCTAGAGTCAACCCAGGTCCACCTTTATGGCGATATCCCTAAATGGCGTCCACTTATAGAACTATGGCCCACTCCCTCATAAAATACTCTTTAGTGCCTTTCATTTGATACACATGTCATATAAACACATTCCTTACTTGTTTTTAACTATTTTTCTGTTCATATCCATTACATGGGGATCTTTTTGTTTCGCGTTATTTTTGGATATGTAAACATCTTTTGATATGTGTGAGTCCAGAATGAAAGCCAGCGGTTAGTTTAAGTGTAAGCGTTAAGAATAAATGTTAGTGTAGGCGTGATAAGTGGTGGTAGGAAAGAAAACGAAAATAAAATGAAAAATAGTGGACAGGAAACTTAAGATTATAAACAAAAACCGAAACCTTACCATAAACCAATTTGCTTGTTATGTCATTTTTGTAGACACGTTAATGGTTTTTTATCGATATCAATCGTTATCGACAAGTTATTGGATTATTATCGAGTGCTTGCGAGCGTGTTATCCATTTTCAACGAGCTATCGATTCTATTTATTGTCGGTTTTTATTAATTTGTTATCTGCGTGTTATCGATGAGGTATAAACGAGATATCGATTGGTTATCGTAGTTTTATAAAATTGTTATGGACAACACACTTTATCGAAGAGCAATGCGTGCATATGAATATATTATTGATTTTTTTTTTCGATTAATTAAAAATTTGTTATCAAAAATGTTCGAGAAGTTATCGAGAACTTTACGATCTTTTATCAAAAATATGTGGATTTTTTTTTCAAAAATTTATTGTGTTACTATAGGAATGTTAGCGACTCGTTATGCCCATATTATTGAAATATTATAGGCGTGTTATCGGTTTGTTATCGGCGTGTAATCGAAGATCAATAAATAATTGCGAAAACATCTGCTATTCCCTATATTTTTACGCTTAGAAGATTTTCGTGATAGAAATATATTTGCATTGTTTGCCAAATCACTGCCGAGGAGCGACCCAATTGCCAGCCTCACCTACGTGAGGCAACTATATTTAGCAGACGAGGTTTTGGCGATCTCCGGCTCCTCATTGAACTAGGACGTGGGGAGCAGGATGGGATGGGAGAGATGACACGGTTCAGTGTGGTCATATTAAATCATTCCCGAAGTGATCGCGCTTGTACCTTAATGGTGCTTTTTAGCGCAACGTACCAGATCTATATCCGACAAAGGACCACCAGCATCGGTAACACTGCTCAAAACCTTCGGAGAGTATCTTCATTTCTACAGCAAGAACAGCAAAAAAAAACAACAAAACTTCAGTATGCTTGTCGCCATATCTAATGAACCTCTTCATCGAAAAAGCTTAGTTCTACATAGGTTTGTACATAATCCGCAGCATAAGCTTAAAAAAAATAAAACTTCTACCACATTTGCACATCGCACGAGCTGTTGCAACATTTGCTTAAGCTATGCAACAACTTTGTCGTAAATGTCATCAATGTAGGTGGAACCACCTCATTTTTATAAAAAGAACTGTAAGTACAATACAAAGTAAAAAAAATCTCTGTATAGATCGAAATATCAAGCATGTTAATGTCTTAGCACCAGTAACGGAAATAAAGTTTATCGTAATAATTTACAAACCACTAGTTTTATGTACAACAACAACTAGTGGAAGTTCGCGCAGTACATATAGCGAATTTTATTTGAAACAAGCGAAGCGTTAGTTAGTGGCACTTCCGACAGTCAGCAACTAAACTTACTTAACCTAACAATGTTTTATGTTTTTTTTTCACAATCAGTTGTTCTATATGTTGACATAGCGAGACATAGCTGACTCTACTTAAACCTGATAAATTTACTCACAGTCGTAGTTTCGTTACTGACAAGTATGCATTCTACTTTCTGTTTCACTCTTTTTAGTGTTCTTTGCTTTAAAAGCACCTGTCACCAAAGTTGTTTGGTTATTGTGATTACTCGCTCTTTTAAAATGGTGAGTAACATTTTTTTTATTTTTATGTAGACTTTTACAACCAAATATACTGGCATGATGTCTGTTTATATTGAAGTTCTTATGTTTAAGTGCAAATGTATAATAAAAATGTACTGACTTATATGCTGTTTGTATATGAAAACATCTATATAAACAGCAAAAGCAACCCAGGGATATACGCCTAACTCGTTATCTTCTCCTCACCATAAAAATCACGGTTAGAGTTTATACGGCAAAAGCTACGGCTTTGAATGCACTTACTGGGCTTTAAACTTGGGATTGAGTATAGCAATCTGACCTTAGTCTTAGTCCTTTAAGGCAAGGTACTTTCTCCACGAATTTGAAATCACTCTAAATGTCTGATGTCAGCTGGCAAAGCGCTGTACTTGAGGATCTCCCTTTCCCGTATGCATGCCTTTTAATGTTCTACATTTCCTTATTTACTTTAACAGAAAATCTGTCAGCCTAATTATTCTGAGTGACATAGTTCACGTTTGGGATTACTGTAATCTCCACTTTCCCATTTACTGTTACACTCTTATTTAGGGTCATGGTAACGGTTACACATACGGTCATTTTTACGATTACGGTTTTAAATACCAGGTTGCTGTAACGATTACGGATATCATGTTAGGATTGGACTTATTTTTACGGATATGGATATGGTGGGGCTTACGGTAACGGTCACATTGACGGCCACGGTTGCGATAACATTTACGATTAGGGTTACCGTAACGGGTACGCGAACCGTTGGGGTTAAATTCATTGTGGTTGTGGTTACGCTTAGAGATACGGCTTTAGCTATGGTTTCAGTCATGGCTTCAATTACAGTTACATTTGCATTTGCAGTCACAGTTACGGTTACGGTTATAGTTACGGTTACAGTTAACGATACAGTTACAGGTAAAGTTATAATTACAGCTAGGGTTGCAGTTACGGATACAGTTAAATGTGCAGTAACGGTAATTTTTATGGTTGCAGTATTAGTAATAGTAACGTTTACATTTACGAATACTGTTTCGGTTACAGTAATCATTACACTTACGGTAACAGTAACGGTTACAAATACAGTTACGGTTACAGTTGCGGTTACAGTTACGGTTATGGGTACGGTTACAGTAAATATTACAGTTACGGTAACAGTAACGGTTACAATTATAGTTACGGTTACAGTTGCGGTTACAGTTCCGGTTAAGGGAAGGTAAGTAGTTTTTTGAATACCATCCTTCAAAAAGGCTGTTGCTAATACCATACTACCAGAAATATACAAAATATTTAAATAATGATATAAACTACTTGCATGCAAGAGGCGTTCAAAACATGACAACTACATGATAACTACAAAATACTTCTTTCAAGTGTCATTATCTTCTATGCTTTTGATTTTCTGCGCCTAATGAGCATCATTTTATTAAGTGGTTGTGTATATGCGTGGCAAATAACTGGTAAACACCCACTTGAAACAAATACAAATTGTATCCCACCCATTACTGACATATACATAAAAATTAAAATAAAAAAAAAAAGTGAAATAAACTATAAAGTGCTCATTGTTAGGAATAAATGGTAGGCAATTACAATATATAATGCAATTTTATGGGAAGAGTGATTTCATCCAATGCTGGTCTAACACACAATGGGTCCACTGAAACTAAGAGGTTCCACTGCTTTATAACATAAGTGCCTCTAAAGTGGTCCTTATTATATTTAAATTATAATTATAATTTATCGTTTTGTAATTTGTAGTTTGTAATTTGTGATTTGTAATTTATAGTTTGTATTTTTTAATATTTAATTTGTAATTTGTAATTGGTACTTTGTAATATGTAACTTGCAATTTTAATTTGTAATTTGTGATTTTGTAACTTGTTATTTCTAATTTTTAATTTTTAATTTGTAATTTTTAGTTTGTAATTTTTAATTTGCATTTTGCAGTTTCTGATTTTTAATGTGTAATTTGTAGTTTGTAATTTTTATTTTGTAATTTGTGATTTGTAATTTGTAACTTGTAATATTTTATTTATATATTGTAACTTGAAACATGTAATTTGTGACTTTTAATTTTTCAGTTGTCATTTGTAACCTGTAATTTGTAATTTTTAATTCGTAGTGCGTAGTTTGCAATTTGTAGTTTATAACTTGTAATTTTTAATTTATAATTTGTGATTTTGCAACATGTTATTTGTAATTTTCAATTTGTAACTTTTAATTTGCATTTTGTAGTTTCTGATTCTTAATGTATAATTTATTGTTTGGAATATTTATTCTGTAATTTGTAATTTCTTATTTGTAATTAGAAATTTTTGTAATTTGTAATTTTTAATTTGTTATTTGTAATTTCTTATTTGTAATTAGAAATTTTTGCAATTTGTAATTTTTAATTTGTAATTTGTGATTTGTAATTTGTAACTCGCAATATGTAATTTATAATTTCTGACTTGCAATTTTTGAAATTTGTAATTTGTAATTTTTAATTGTAATTTGTTATTTGTAAATAGTAATTTGCAGTTTATAATTTTTATAATTTGTAACCTGTAATTTGTAACTTATAATTTGTAATTTAGAGTTTCTTACTTTTAATTTATAACTTGTAATATGTAAGTTGTAGTTTGTAATTTATAATTTGTTAATTGTATGCTGTTATTTTTAATTTGTGTTTGTAATTTGTAATTAGCCATTTGTAATTTTTAAATTTAGTATGTAATTTTTAATTATTCATTTGTTATTTGCAGTTTGTGATTTGTTATTTGTAATTCGTAATTGTAATTTGTAATTTTTAATTTGTTATTTAAATTTGTAATTAGATATTTGTAGTCAAATTATATTTTATTATTTGTAATTTGTGATTTTTAATTTTTAGTTTGTAATTTGTTATACGTAATTTGTAATTTGTATCTTTTAATTTGTAATTTTTAGTTTATAATTGGTAATTTCTTATTTGTAATTTGTTTGTTATATGTAATTTGTTACATGTAATTTTATTAATATATTTATCCTGGCACAATAATTTGGAAAAAATTTTAAAGTCAGAAAAACTTCTAAAGCCTTTATTTAATATTTGTTTGCAAAGAGATTTGATCGATATCTTCCCTTCTCAGGCACACTCTAGCTTAGAACTATAAACTTGCTGAAAACAAAATTATTCACAAATAAGCGACAGCTTCACCAACTTCAACTCCTTATAAAATAGTTTATGGCACACACGATTTGGTGCACAGAGAATTATGCAATTAAGACATCCTTAACCACACCCATTTTACAGTCAAAGCAGATAGTCAGTCGGTCAAGTATCAACTCATGACGCTGTGGCACTTTGTACAACACTTTTGAACACTCATTTACAGCAAAAACGTGATTGTAACATGCCACCCCTTTAAGTTACGAAATGCAAGGTTTTTGTTGCATTTTTCCTTATTTCATGAACAGTTTCGGCTTCAGCTTAGTTGTTTTGCGTTGTAAATGTTTTACAACTGTAAACGCTTCATCGCACTTTTTTTCGTCTTTTTGTATATTTTTTTGTTTTACCTATGCAGGGAAGGCAAATAATTGTGAGTGATGAAATATTTATTTTAAAAATCAACTTAACTGAGAAAATACCGCAAAATAAAATAGACCTGTAATCTAGCCTGAAAAAGGTCGTAAGCATATTAAAAACTGAAACAATAGGAAAAGCCGAAAGTGTATAGAAATTCGAAATCGGGAGATTTACCATATCCGTGAAAGGTCAACGTTAGGCATGTAAAAGAATGCTGGCGTGAAAGTGGAGCGTTTCGCCCGCTCTATCTTATTGGGTATTTACACCGATTGTTAGGCCTATCCCATACTATGGATTCCTTGTTTGGTGGATAGGCACACAAAAACGAAACTCCCTAAAAAAATAAGAAGGATATGCCAGCTATCAATGATTAGCATGACAGGAGCCCTGAAAACAACCCCGACGGCTGTACTTTATGCCATCCTGCACATTCCACATGTAGACCTGGAAGCAAAGAATATAGCATTAACGACTGCAACGTGACTCAGTGCCTCGGGCAACAATAACCCAACCATAAGCATAAGCAAAGCCATAACAATAAACATAATCATAGCCATAACTATAGCCACAAACATAACATAACCCTAACCATAATCATAAGAAAAACCATAACCGTAGCCATAACCATTACCATTCACATTACCATAACATTAAACATTAGCGTAATCATTAACATTACCATAACAATAACTATAAGCCAAACCATAACCATAACTATAACCATAAACACAATAACCATACCTTTAACCATTAGCATAACCTTTGTCATAATCACAACCATAACCATTACCATAACCACAACCACAACCATAGCCCTAACGAATATCATAAACATAGTCAAAACTTAAACCATAACAATCACCACAAATATTATCATAACCCTGCTATAACCGCACTTCAACCGGAACTGTAACTACTGCGGGGTTTTACTTCAGCTCTTATGTGTATAAGAACTGTCTTAAGTGTAATATAGTAAGCGTAAAGGTAGCAACTGTGACGCTCCCTATTTCTATGTACTTACATTTCTTTGATACCAAAAGTGTCTGCATAATATTTAATGCAAAATTGTATATAATTTGCAGTACAGCAATCACTTGCCAAGAAATGTGCAAATGTGAACGTAACTAAAAACAAAAATATATAAATAAACAGTTAGATACAACTTCAACGAAAGCAACAAAAATTTACACGTATTACACCGAAGTGAATGCAAAAATCATGGCAACTTGACTAACTTATACTCGTACAATTCGTACCTACAAAAATACAACAAGTTTTTTTACTGATTCATTCTAGTTTCGGGCGGTGTTGAGCAACATTTTCGGTCACTACGATCACCATCAGCAACACTGTCACGCCCATCTTACAAAAATGCGCTCATTTAGTGGGTACCCATTGCATTTGCTTAGTTAGTTATGTTAAATGTATATATTTACATATCATTTAAGTACAAGTTACCATTTGTCGAACATACATCGCATGAACACGTACACACACAAACATACACAACGAAGTGTGGAAGTGTGTGTGTGTAAGGCAAACACCTACAATATACAATATGCTAATCAACGTTGAGTGTTTGTGAAGTGACGAAGTTTAAATTAAGACTTTTTACTATTGTGATAACTTTTTTTGTTGTTGTTGCTAGGGCTACTGTTACTGTCAGCAAATATGTAGACAAAAATTTGTTGAGAGTATTAATTTGAAAGTAAGTTTTTGCATTATTTCTTTTTTTGGAAGAATACTTCCCTAAGGCGTGATAGCTGCGTATAAGTGACTTGTAATAAAAACGCAAGTTCAGAATTCAATTAAGGATATTTCTTAACAATGGAAAAGGTTGGGTAGTGTACGCCCACACTGTTTTGTGGGAGTGAAAATAAATTATAAACGAACGTACACGCAAAAGTTCTTTGTTTGGTGTCAGTAGAAGATTGTGGTATGTTTAATTCTTAAACAATACGCATATTTATATACATACGTAACAACATGAGCAGGGAGGTAACTATGAATGAAATAAAAAATAGAAATTCCTAGAACTCACAGCATGTTAGGGGCTTAGAATTTACCCGTGACAGGTATGCCTGTCGTAAGAGGCGGCTAAAATACCCCCATAATTCAAGAGGTTGTGTACCGCAACCCTCTCAACATGCTGCCAAGGCAATTTATAGCTTCTCCATTCCAATTGGCAACCTCACATACACTTGGCCCCTGACCTCCTGATTCTTTAGCAGCTGAGGCTCTGACGACGCCAACCTCCTCTTGGAATACACCTTAATAGTGCTTGTTACCGGAAAGTACGCGATCTATATCCGACAAAAGAAACTTCAACATCGATACCCTCTGAAAAATCTTCGTGGAGTGTCTTTAGCGCTACAGTAACAACAACAACGCTTGCGTAATACTTACAAAAGGAAGACAATAACGAAGATGTGTATTTTTTGTGACATCATGTGCGATTTTGCAATTTACTTGTTGTCGGAATTATCTTCGGAATTTGGTTGTGTCGGGATTGGAATTTGGTCCTCTCGAGATAAAGTTATGTCTGTATTATTAACTGTCGGTATCTGGTCGTGTCGGGATTATGGGTATTGGCATTTTTTACTTTCGGATTTTGTTATACACCCGGCTAAACATCTCGATAAGATACAATTTGTTTTTTTCACTTTCTTTCCTGTTCGAACCCAGCTTCGAGCATCCACATATGTAGCTGCCGCTATCACGTTTCAAATCGATATAAAACAGCATTCCTAAATGGCTGGTTTAATAGTTTCAACTTTGAGTATTTATGCTGCTGAAACTTTCCTGCTTTCCGAGAGCACGTAGCATGAATAAACTTAAATCTTCTAGTAGACACGTCCTTTCAATACAACCAATAAGAACAGGTTCAAAGCTTACGATAACAAACATCTCAGTTAATAAAAATACGATTACATAATTGCTCTGTCCTTATTACAACGCCGTGCTTCTCTAAGCCATTCAACAGTTAGTCTCCAAAAAATTCAGTAATACTGCGCTTTTAATGAGCATAATCTACGAAATATATATATAGTCGAAGTGCCTTTCAACCAGTCAAAAAAAATTTAAGTAATCCCCAAGTACTCGCGAAGTCAATGTACAAACAAAATTGGGCAGGGGTTGATGTTAAACTACAACAGAACAAACTTTATCAGAAACAAATAGCTTCAGGCTACCGATAACGAAAAATAATTATTTTATTATCGGCTTTTTATCGACATCAATACTATCTCCGAGCTATCAGTTTGTTATTGGCTTGTTGACTGCAAGTCATCGTCTTTTTACTGGATTCTTTTCGACTTGTTCTAGATGCGTTACAGATTTGTCACCGATTTTATATTTAAGTTTTATCGGTATATGTTTCATAACAAAGCAATGAGTCGTCGAGAACAAGTCGGTAGCAAGTCAATTGAAATCCGTTAAAAAATAGTAGCACTCCGATAACAAATCTATAACTTTTCGAAAACTGATAACTTTTTGATAAAAAATCGACAAAGTTTCATAGTCAAATGTTGACTCTTCGACAAAAAATCAAAAAAATTACGATAATAAATTGATAACAAATCTATAAACTTTTGATAACATATCGCTAAATTTTCAACTAAAATCGATATTTTTCGATAGCATTTTGAAAATAAATCAATTTGAAATCGTTAGCAAATTGAACCAATACTCCGATAACAAATCGATAAAAAATCGAATGCAAGTCGATAACTTTTGACAATATATCGATAACTTTTCAATTACTGATCGACAAGTTTTCGTTGATAAATCAACCACTTTTCGTCAGTAACCCGACGAAAAAAGTTCACAAAATTTTCGATAACTTTTCGATAGCTAGATTATAACATTCCGATATCAAATGGATTACTTGCTTATACCCAGTGGATAACATACTCATAACCAACCAATAACTCGTCGATAACAACCAATAACGGAATATAACACACCGTTCACAATTTTATGACAGATTGATGGTAATTTGCCAGATATACATCCGATCATCACTACTGTACAAGCCTGGCCATCTCGGGAACGATTGAATATGACCACATTGAACCTTCTAGGTCATCCGGCTCCTACCGCCTAATTGCATGAGGAACTAGGGATCGCTTAGCCTCGGTTAATAAGATAACATGATTAGACACGGGTAGGTGAGGCTATCAACCCATTGAAAGGTTTGCGCTACACAACCCGATGAATAATTTTGGTATACTCCAAGCCCCCTAACCCGCTGTGGTTCCTCCATTTCTCCTATTTCATACTTTTAACATTTACTTCTTCTTTTTTGTACCTTCACTTTCTCATTTATATATAATTTTTTTAATTTTTCTGAATGATAAACCTATAAACATATATGATCTGCGCATAACATATGCTTTAAAAAATGTTTCCGTTAACCATAAGCAGGCATTTTTCTGGCTCCAATTTGACAATAGATTCAATTTGCATATTAAAACTTTTGCATAATTTTACTTTATTTACATAAATTTTATTTCCCAGCTTTTTTCACAAGACAATCGTACAAAATATAGTGTTGGCTTCACAGCATAAGTTGCTTTTGGCTGAGTAGTTCACCATCGCAAGTGTTTGCAGCACAATTCTTCTTTTATACATTCCAATTCTTGTACTATGATGATGATGGTCCTGCTTTGGAAGCGACGCTCAAAGAAAACGTGGACAAGTTGTGTGAAACTGTGAAAAGTGTAGCAATTTTTCTGTTAAACGGTTTTGTGCTATAAGTCTAAATAAATAAATACTTGGCACTATATTCGTCCGAGAAGATTTAAGCCGAGCTTCTCTTCTAACTAGAGTCGTGCTCATTTTAAATGTTTCTTACAAATTGGCGGACCGGGACGTAAATGTTTTATGCCGACTCCGAACGGCATTCAATGCAGGTGCATTTTCATTGAGAAGCTATCGGTTGCACCACTGCCGAGGTGCGACCCCACTTTAAAAACCTTTTTCTAATTGAAAAAACATTTTCTAAATTTTTGATGCTGCTTTGCCCGGAACTTGAGTTCAGGACCTTGGGTGTTTTAGGTGGAGCACGCTAAAATCGCTGACAATCGTAATTTATGAATACTTGTGATGTGAGAGAAAGTATGCTAATAGTACTGGATGCTTTTCATAATCCCGACATTCAGAATCCGCACTATCAATAATCCCAACCATTTTAGGAATCCCTACAGTACACAACCCAAACATAATAAAATCCCGACATAATGAAATCCCAACAATAAAATGTCCCGTCTAGGTGGAATCCCAACAACTCTTAATACCCATAACATACAATCCAGAAAAATTTACAAAAATGTGGTTATTATGTTCGCAGAAGATGGTGTTGGATCGGGTAGGTGTTGTTATGCAGAGATGTCTCAAATAGTAGAACAATACGGAATATGTGTATTTTTTATGACATCATGTGAAATTTTCCAATTCGTAATTTTTTTGTGAGTTTTGGTCTTTACGGAATAATAAATGGTCGGGATTTGGTCCTTTTGGGATTATGAGTTTGCCGGGACTCAGTTATATCGGATTTTGTATTTCGGGATTTTGTATTCGGGATTTTGTATGTCGGGATTTTGTATGTCGGGATTTTGTTTCGCACCCAATAGTAATACATTAGTAGTTGTGAATTTGTAAACATTAGTGATATTTGTAATTGGTATTAGAGAAAAATTGTAAGTTTACAAACGGCGATGGTTACTAGGACATGTTTCTGAATTTTACTTCTTCATCAGCTAGCTTTTCGGGAGCTGAGCGTTGAACTCAAATCTCCAACATTCATATCAGTGCAAGCCTTTAGCTGCTAAGCCATATGAATGTTCCGTTGTTCGCTGTACAATTGGTTTCTAAGAGTTGCTTTTTTGTTTATATTCCTTTTGATCACCATGTAGGATATTGTCGTAAATAATAACAAGAATTGCCCAATACGTCATACCATTTCGCTTCGAGCTAAGTGTAATCGTAGTTTATTTTTAACAATCTTATTAGGACAGCCTAAGTGATCACATGTAATATTTGAGGCATTACAACTTGTTATAATGAGTTCTTGACGGTTAAAATAAAATAAATGTAAGGCGCGATAACCTCCGAAGAGATCTAAGGCCGAGCTTCTCTTCCAATTTGCGTCGCGCTCCTCTTGATTTTCCCTACAAATTGGACGGACGGGACCTACATGCTTTAAGCCGACTCCGAACGGCATCTGCAAAGCAGATGGGTTTTCACTGAGAGCTTTTCATTGCAGAAATACACACGGAGCGCTTGCCAAACACTGCCGAGGGGCGACCCCGCTTAGAAAAATTGTCTTTTAATTGAAAAACCTTATTTCTAAAATTTTGATGTTGCTTAGCCCGGGGTGTGAACCCAGGGCTTACGGTGTTGTAGGCGGAGCCCAATGATTCAAGGGGTTGTGTAGCGCAATCCTTTCAGTTTATGGCTTGAGTGTTATAGCTCTTCCATCTCAATTGTCAACCCCACCTTTGCGTAGTGTTTCCAGTTTCTTTAGAAGGCTAGGCCCTGGCGTATCCAAGCTTCTCATGATGCTAGGGGACGTGGGCGAGATGACCAAGAAGGTTCAACGTAATCATATATAATCGTTTTTGTGATAGTCGGCTTCTACCTTAATAGTGCTTGTTGCCGGAATCTATATCCTGCAGAGTCCCATCAACATCGATAATACTCCCCAAACCTTCGGGAAGTGCTTTCATCGCTAAAGAAACAACAACAGTACGTAAGAAAGCATAGCTTGAGCTCAAAATAAGCAATATATAGCCAAACCGCCCTTTTTTCGTTTTACTATTGAATTGGTAGTTAAACGGGTGGAAAACGAAACGCTAATTACACTTTCTTAAAAATTTCGATAGCAGCTGTTGGTCTCAACTTAATAATACACTGTAAAAATTACAGATTCTTAATCAATCTAACTGATTTTTCTGTTAAGAGAACTGAGTTGAACCGAACAATTATCAGTATTATGCAAGTGTATTCGCCTATTTGACAGAGATTCTTATGCTCACGGCACTCATTAAGTTGTTCTTATAACCAAGATGCTGTAGAAATCTCTGTCATATTAACAGTCCTCATTGTTACTCTAGTGTTGACGAAGAGCTGTTATTTTAACATTTTTCATTGGTATTCTTAGTTTGACAATAATAATAGTTAAACAAGTAGAGGTAAGGCTTTCTTATCGTGAACACTTTTCGATAAGAAACCGATAATATGTGTCGATAACTTTTCGATGAAAACTTTCTGAACTTTCTATAATAAATCGATAACTTTTCGATAGCAATCTGATAACTCGTCGATAAAAAATCGTTAGCTCATTGTAGTTGTTATAACGACAAATTCATTTCCCGAAGGTCTCATTCACATTTGTAACAGAACTTCCCACGAGTAGTTGATGTGAACAATTGAGTTGAAGCTGCGAGGTTAGAAAAATTTGCATTGCGCTTATCAACCCAATAAATCTTTCGCTAACTAACTCATAACCTTTGTTGTCGACCGCAAATTTAACACTTTGATAGTAAATAGAAACTATTTTTACAACAAATCGATAACATTTTAATAACAATTAGATAAGTTTTCGTGAGCAAATGGATAACTTTTCGAAAAAAACCGACACTTTTTTGATAATATAAGATATAATTTTGATGAATAATCGATTACTTTTAGATAAATAGTCTACTTTTGGATAATAAACCAGTACCTCATAGATATTAAATAGGTTATTGATAACCTTTGTTTTCGACAACAAATTTATAACACTTCGATAACAAATCGATAACTCGAAACGTATAAACCGGCCTATATACCGTTGATAAGAAACCGATATCTCAAAGATAGATGTTTTAGTTTTTACCTGATGTATGTAAACTCAAAGATAAGATTAAAGCTTTTGAATGAAAGAATGAGAAATTAGTGGCTTTCTAAAGGAAGGTTCAGTTGTATGTATAGTTGATGAGTGAAGTTTCTACTGGATAGAGATGCAAGCTAATATTTAAGTTGGTAATATTGTGTAACATGGAGCGACCGGTTTGCATTTTTAGAGTCCAAAGAATATTTTTGCTAGCACATAGCCAGCAAAGCTGTGCTGCTATTCAAAGATGACCATCTCCTTACTCACCTGAAAGTTGAAGCATTAATTTGGTAGAATCAGTTCGTATTCACGCATATTAACAGTCTGCTGGACTATCAAGGTATGTGATCTTGTTGTAATCGGTGAGACGAAACCCTTCTCAAGTTTCAAAATTGTGTCTTTGTCGTACCTCCGTTCCGCATATTAAATTAGATAAATATAATTTTTTAATAGCACAACATAAGGCGCACCTACTCGGTTAAGCGACTGAACTAAGTGACGCTAATAGACGAGTACGAGTACCAAAAACAACTTAACACACATACTTTCATGTGAAGAGCATATGTGTATGTGTCTACAATTCTCTGCTTGCACACATTTAATATCACTCATACTGGCCCATAAAAAAATGTCTGTAAGTATGTGAGCATAAGTGAAGCTGTGTGAAGTGGAGTGTAGAGTGCGTTTAATGCGCTACATGCCACAATAAAGCGCAACCACATTAGGTTGCATACAACAACACAACAATAAGGTTGGAAAAGAAAAGGGTTAACATGGTTAAAGCGAAGACAACAAATAGGAAACCGTAAAACAACAACATACTTTACTGATGGCTAAAGCTATGATAGCGTTTGCGAGTTGTAGTTCCTATTAACATTACTGCCTCACTTATTTAAATAAAACACTTTTGAATATTTATATTATTAAAAGTGAGAACAATAAAAAAAAACTTTTTACTTTGTTGCATGAAAATTGCTATTTGAATTTTTTTATTTGCACATTATTTACACTATAAAAAAAATTTATACGAGAAACAGTGTTAAGTGCTTTTGGTAAAAAGGAGTAGTTGAACTAAATTTGCAAGAAAAAAATTCGTACAGAATAAAGTTTGTAAAATAAAAGCTACAAGAGAAGCGCAAATTTATGCAAACAATTATATGACGTTATTTTGTAGTTGTTGTTGGCCGCAATAAATTTTGCATTTAAAGTTACATAAGTGCTGTGGCGGTTGAGGAATAATTTTATTTGCTTTATACCCAGCTGCGTTTAGCTAACAACATTAGACGAAATCAACATATTCATTTATATAACTCTAATCGAAATATCGAAATTAAACTGTTTGCCGCCTTCATGTGATTGTCCGTCTGTCGTCTATTTGTCGGTGTAAATTGATAAAAAAATAAACTATATATCCTATCAAACAAGGTTGCTGTTTTAAATAATTCAAACACATTAATAACTGCATCCACTGTTTCGATATTTAAAGCTTAAACAAATTTAAATAAATGACAAGTCAATAATCATAACCATAACCATAGTCAAAGCCATAATCATAACCGTAACCATAACCATCACCATAACCATGATCATAACCATAGCCATAACCATAATTTCAGCCATAACCATAACCATAACTATGACCACAACCAAAACCATAAGATTAACCATAACCATTAACCGTAACTATTACCCTTACCCGTTACCATTACCATAACCATAATCATAGCCATAGCCATAACCATAACCATAATCATAACTATAACCATAACCATTAGCCATAACCATCACCGTAACGATTACCATAACCATATCCGTAGTTATGCTTATAACAGCAAAACTAGGCATAACTAACACCGTGATCATAACAATAAGTTTTACCCATAATTACAATCACAACCATTACCATCATCATTACAATTAATATTATAGTTATGACTACCATTACCATTACCACACATTACCCTAGACGTAACCATAACCATAACCATAACCATAACGATAACCATAACCAAAACCATAACCATAACCGTAACCATAAACTTATTCATAACCATGCTTATAACATTGAAGATAACCATAACCAAATCGTGATTGTAACCATTACTTCTAACCATAATCACAACTCTAACTATTACCATTACAAATAAAATTAAGATTACCATTATAATAACATAATCAAGGACGTGACCACAACCTTGCCGTTGCCGTTATTATACCCGTAACAGCATTCAAAGAGCTAACCTTAATTGTAGGAGCAACGGTAATTTTGAACTGCAAGTTTCTTCAATTATATCATCGCCTCCATCCCAACCCTCTGTTTCATCTTTAATGTCATATCATCAGCATATCCAGTTTCAATTTAACAGGTTCATCTTCGCTCTACCTAACAATGGAGCTCTGTTCGTAAGTCACCAGGTTTCCATTATCACTGCTGCAAGACTTCGGCTCGACCTTCAAATCATGCTCTATCCTTGGGCTTCTCTGGTATAACTTTGGGGTATTTTTCCAAGACAGCGGAGCCCTGTGCAACGTACGAAATGTTTTTCGGGGCACGGAAAAAGTATGCCCTCACTTTTCAGTTACATAAACAATTTCCAAAGTCCAAAATGTAATGATCACCTCTGTTTTTCGTTTGGCATGATTAGAATATCACGTTGTGAGCAGGTATCATATACCTTTTCCAATTAATCATACAAAGAGGTCCTTTCTAGGGCGTTTGCATCCCATTATAGTATGTAAGTTGTATGACAGATAAACTCGTTTTGTTGTCATTCGCCGTAAGGCGAACAGGCACAGATGGTAAGGACAGTACTGCGCGGAGAAATATTAACTCCGAGGCGACTTGTGTGACACTTTTACCATATGTCATAAGACCATAATATACCGTATATTATACAGCCTTTAATGCTTTCCAAAAACTTTATAAGATACAGGTTCATGTCCTCAAATCAAGGTTAGCAGCCTCAGCTGCGACGTAAGTAGGTACCCCCGCGGGTTAGGGGGCTTACAATATATCAGCGGCAGCTACGCCTGTTGTAAGAGACGACTAAAATACCAAACCCGCTTAAGGGGTTGTGCAGCGCAGCCTTTCAAGGGGTTGCCAGCGCAATTTATAGTTTCTCCAACGCAATTGTCAACCTCATCTACCCGTGGCAAATGCTGTTTCTTTAGCAGCAAAGGCTCTGGCGAACCAAAGTTCTTCATGGATCTAAGGGGTGGGAGGTTGGGATGGCCTAGAAGGTTCCATGTGGTCATACTAAATCGTTTCCCAGATGGTCGGGCTAGTACCTTATTGGCGCTTGTGTTCGGAACGTACCGGATGTATATCCTACAAAGGCCCATCAACATCGATAACACTCCCCGAAAACTTCGGTGATTGTCGCTACAACCGTAACAACAGCATAAGTAAGACAAAGTACTTTTAATCTGAAGCTTGTAGCTACTACTTTTTATACGAAACGACGCGTTCCACGCCCTAGATCAGGTGGACAGAGGCAAAGACCTAATCGAGCCCTTTAATCTATTATGCCGTCACTAAGTCTAATATTACTTGTCTTTCCGCGGTTGTTTGCCACATCCTAAATCACTATTCCCTACATTTCACATATTGCATGAACGAAAACGTAAATGCCCGTAAGAAGAATAAACCCACAGAAGAAAGAAAATTTTCTACGATATGTTGCAAGTTGTACGCTTAAGTAGTTTGTAGTAAAAGGATAACATTTAAGTTGTCAAAAAGCAAATAAATCAACATAGTGAACTAAATAAATGTACAGCCTAAACGCTCGTATGCTCGTCTATTAGGCGTTTGCCTACGCTCATTCATTTTACTTATGCGCTACTTAAGTACATAAGTCGACAGTATGGTAGCTGCAGCTTTGTAGTGAAATTCCCTCAAAAAAATAAAAATATATATAATAATATTAACAAATGAATAAAATATTATCGAATTGTTTGGGGAGTGGGATGACAGACTCTCAATTCTTTGGTGCGTTTTCGTGATCATTTTTCATTTGCTTAATGCTTAACAAAATGCGTTAATAAATGGAGTTTCAGTCAAATTGACTGATAGACAACACAATGAGTAATTTTGTATGAACTAAGGTCAAACGCAGTATGAGTATAAATAAATATACTGTAACGAACTCTGAGGGATTCCGATTGTTTTGCATCTTCTGCTACCGTTCGTATCGCTGAAGTGTCGAATAAATAACTCCAATATTCAGTATTGCAATATGGTCTTTATTTGGTCTACTTTGGGGGTAGTACAATTATAATTCAATATCACGTACTTCACAAAAGCGTAACTAAATTAAACTGATTACTGATTCCTCAGCTTGCGCTGCTTTTATACTCTCGTTTTATCGTTCACCCATTTCTCCTAAGGTCTAGTAATTTCGCGAACAGTTGTATCTCATGCTTGGTTACCAGTTATATACATGTATATTTGTAATTTATGTGTGAGTAGCTACTTCGGCTGATGACTACATCTGTGTGTGTGAGATATCTCTTCGTTGCCTTGTACTTATGTTGCCGCTTGCTGCGTTCTTTTGTTGCGATTATTTACTAACAGTATAGTGATGTCAACATACGCCACAATACCAAAGCACACTCACACATACATTTACGTAAAATCCACTAGATATATAGCAATTAAAAAAAATATTATTCGAAAAAGTGTTACGAAAATCTCAAAATCCTTAGAGTTTTCTTAGCTTTTGAAGTACACAATTTTATGTTGGAATATTATTATTATAATAATTATAATTATTGGGCCTGGAAGCACTGCCACCTTGGAACATACTTACCTTGAAATACTTTTTGACCGTCTGTAGGAGAATAAAACATCATTAATTGGCGTTTAACTGCCAATGCGATTTTGGCCGTTTCGTAACAAGTCAAGCCAGCTATGTCTGTTTCGCGATAACTGACGCCAATCGGGAGCAGCAAGGGACGTCAAGTCTTCCTCCATCTTCCCTCTGCTTCCAAACTGCGGTTTCAATTGAAATAATTTCTTAGCAGCAGCGTCCTTGCCTGATCGTAAGAAATGTTATAGAAGGCTTTTATTTGCTGAGCTATCACCATATCTGCGTTAGGCTAATAAAGCTCATTATATCGTCTTCGATACTCGTCGACGGCATCACTGAAATGACCATAAATATTGCACTCGAACACAATAAAGGAAATTTCATTTAACCTCGACATCGTCCATGATTCCAAGCCATACATCCGGAAAGGCATTATAAGCAACTTGTAAAGCGTAATTTTTGTTCGTCGGGAGAGGAAATCCAAAATAATTCTTATTTGACTTCATATTGCTACTATTGTCGCTGTTGATAATATATCTCACATATATCGAGTCTTTAGTAGTCTAGATTTATATTTATATGCTGATGCTTTCTATGATCGCAACAAGTACTCATACCATATTGCTTCTGTTTGCAGAGGGTCCATTTTATCTCTATCTCTTCTCTCAAGTCAGGAGAAGCAGAACTTAAAGAGAACTTTAGCAACTTTTCCGGGAACTCAAATTGGGACGTAGTAGCACACAAGCGTATCTGCTGTCAGCGGTTGCTTTGAAGTTGACCAAAAGGATGGTTCGTGTCGATTCCCTTACCGCGAGTCTAATCCAGGGTCTGGCGTATAGTAAAGATCGTGTAGATAGTAGCATTAACAAATCCAAAGCCACACTATAACAGTTTGTTGATTTTATAAACCACTTTTTTTTAATAAGGGATGTAGACCATTTATGCCATATTAAGCAGGTTTTACTGTCATCAGCGGTTGAGGGGTTCTTTCATTTTGATCGCTATCATACAGTAAATTTAAGTATTACCCCCGAAACTTAAATCCTTTTTATTAGGCGGCTATCAGCTCTTGCAATAATCCTCCTCGGTCTTGAACTGATCCGTCATTTGGTACATTGTCTAGTAAAAGTCCTGGCAGCCAACCTTTGCTGAGCTCCGTTCGGCGACGTGTTTCTTTCTTTCAAGTAGGCATCTGATCTCTTAGCATCTAGATTGTGCGCCCATGCAAGGCGTAGTTCTGCGTCCGTTCACAACGGATGCTGCCTCTTGCCCATGGAAATGCAACATTCCTCATCGTGCTAGTGGACTTTGCTGACTCGCTGGGATCTTATGGCGCTTATAGCAGTGATAATCAGTAACAAATGTGCTGCCACTGCTCGGATAGGTTGTCAGGTTTATCCCAGTGAGCAGCGTTGTGAATGAAGTAATCGTTAGCAAGCTGTTCCATCAGGAGCTTTTCAACGAAATAACATTTTTTTTCCACCTCACAGAGGTATGCGTATCTTGGCTCAAGGTAAAGATACAAAACGATATTTGGACCTTGAATATGAACTCTGGTATTATAACCGCCGCTGACCGTGACGTGATCGATTTGGTTTTATGTTCTTTCAAGCTTTATATCGATTTTTCACGTCATCAAAACTGCTTGAAAATGCAGCATAAGAAATCAGAAATAATCGAGAAACGTTTAGCGTCGTTGGCCCCTTAAAAGCTTCTCAACGACTCTATGTCGACCCAGCAGACACAGCAACATCGTTACGTTCATGCAAGTTATAAGGTCTTCGACTTTCATAGGCTTCTTAAACCACGTATTGGAACCGCCATAGAACAAACAGAAAGACTTGTTCTCACGCAAAACGTCTTCATGTAAATCTAGACTTAAAAATAAAAAAAAATTCATTGTTATACTCAGTTGAGCAGAGCTCACAGAGTATATTAACTTTGATTGGATAACGTTGTATAGGTATAAAGGAATCGAGTTAGATATAGTCTTCCATATATCAAATTCATCAGTATCGAAAAAAAATTTGATTGAGCCATGTCCGTCCGTCCGTCCGTCTGTCCGTTAACACGATAACTTGAGTAAATTTCATCAAGATACCTCAAAATTCTACACACAAGTCTAGATTTTTTTTTTTTTTTTTTCTGCTTAAAATGAACGAAATCGGACTACAACCACGCCCACCTTTTCGATATCGAAAATTTCGAAAAACAGATAAAGTTCGATAATTCATTACCAAAGACGGATAAAGCGATCGATGAAATTTTGTAGGTGCATTGACCTTATGACGCGAAATAGAAAATTAGAAAAATTTTTGGACAATGGGCGTGGCACCGCCTACTTTTAAAAGAAGGTAATTTAAAAGTTTTGCAAGCTGTAATTTGTCATTCGTTGAAGATATCATGATGACATTTGGTAGGCACGTTACTCCTATTACTATATGCATGCTAAATAAAAATTAGCGAAATCGGATGACGAACACGCCCACTTTTAAAAAAAAATTTTTTTAAGACAAATTTTAACAAAAAATTTAATAGCTTTACAATATAAACGTTAATTATGTCAACATTCGACTCCAGTAATGATATGGGGCAACAAAATACAAAGATAAAAGAAAATTTCAAAATGGGCGTAACTCCGCCCTTTTTCATTTAATTCGTCTAGAATACTTTTAATGCCATAAGTCGAAAAAAAATTTACAAATCCTTGTGAAATTTGGTAGGGATATAGATTCTATGATGCTAACTATTGTACTGCGAAAATAGGCGAAATCGGTTGAAGCCACGCCCAGTTTTTATACACAGTCGACCGTCTGTCCTTCCGCTCGGCCGTTAACACGATAACTTAAGCAAAACTCGATATATCTTTACTAAACTTAGTTCACGTACTTATCTGAACTCACTTTATCTTGGTGTAAAAAATGGCCGAAATTCGACTATGAACACGCCTACATTTTTGATATCGAAAATTACGAAAAGTGAAAAAAATGCCAAAATTCTATACCAAATATGAAAACAGGGATGAAACACGGTAAATGGATTGGTTTATTGACGCGAAATATAACTTTAGAAAAAACTTTATAAAATGAGTGTGACACCTACAATATTAAGTAGCAGAAAATGAAAAAGTTTTGCAGGGCAAAATCAAAAGCTCTTGGAATCTTGGCAGGAATACTGTTCGTGGTATTACACATATAAATAAATTAGCGGCACCCGACACATTTTGGTCGATATCTCGAAAAGGCCTTCAAATATACAACTAAGGGCCACTCCCTTTTAAAACCCTCATTAATACCTTTAATTTGATACCCATATCGTACAAACGCATTCTGGAGTCACCCCTGGTCCACATTTATGGCGATATCCCGAAATAGCGTCCACCTGTAGAACTATGGCTCACTCCCTTTTAAAATACTCTTTAATATCTTCCATTTGATACCCATGTCACACAAACACATTCCATGGTTACGCTAGGTTAATTTTCCTACCTGGAGGTTTTCCCTTATTTTGTCTCCAAAGCTCCCAGCTGAGTATGTAATGTTCGGTTAAACCCGAACTTAGCCTTCCTTTCTTGTTTTAAATATAACTTCCATCATCTGTAACTCACAGCACTTTGTGGTATAAATTTTTTCACAAAAAAATTTGACCCACCTTATTGCGATTCCAATGTTTAGCGAATGCCAGTACATTTCTAGCTAAGCTTATTTACTCTTAATAATGCATTTATTTTGATTTCCGCGTTATCTCTAATCTGATGTGATATTTACGCAACAGAATTAATGATACAAATCCTTTGAATGAATGACCACGTGCGTGCTACATACACACACACATACGTATATCCATATCTCAAAGCATGAATAACCATCAAGTTAATCCAGTTAGCTACATTGTTGGGGGCAAATTTCTAGTTGAAGGGCTTTCTTTGTGATGAATTGAAAAGTCGAATAAAGAAATTGTTATCTTTTTGAGGATTCATCTTTTGACAAGTGATAAATGATTACAACTCATATGTAAGAGTTTTGAAAAACGATTTGATTTAACAAAGCAACTCGAAATGACGAGTGTGCTTCCATGATAAACTGAAGAAAGGAAGTATTTTATTAGTTTCAATACGCTCATGGCACAAAGAGTGCTTGAGGACAGACTCGACAATTAACCAAAGTAAGGGCAAATGTTTTCTCTACTGCAGCCTTGTAGAGACTTGTGCATGTAACAGCAGAAGGTGACCAAAACAAATTTTATTTTTAAATTACGTGTCTGAAAAATTTTCTATTGATTGCAGATTTCGGTTCAATATTTTGTTTCCTATATTTAAAATTCAAAAAAATTAAGCTTTTTTGCCATCGGGTGTTTCGTTTTCGAGACATAAATAAAAAGCTGACGTAGTCAAAGATCAATAAAGCTAATGAGTACATCGCAAAAATTTTGCAGACTCAAGTTGTATTTTTAAAATCTCAGCCCTATTTTTACTTGTTTGGTATTGACTATTTGCGTGAAGGCTATCCGGCTACCTTAGGTAATCGTCCGGAAACTTCAGCCCAAAATTTTCCAAAACTGTTTGTTTCTTTGTCAATTATTTTTTTTTTTATGATTTTCTTCATTATTCTTCATTATGAACATTAAAACATTAAAATTGCCGTCGTGGTGGCAAACATTCCGAACATATTAGCGGTCGCAAGATTTCACTTTTTGTAAATGCACTTTCTGAAAATCTCTAAGTATCTCGATTCCTGTTCCATCAAGAAAACTTTTTTCCCCTAAATATTACAACCTAGTACAGCCCAAAGTTATGTTTTTAAACTGGTAAATGGATTATCGGAAAGGTCCTTGAAACTCGAAAAAAAATTTCCAATATCGGACGATTTTTTGAATTTTCACGATCTCTGTACCAGCTAGCGAAAATTGTCATCATTCTTAAGTATGTTCTTAGTTTTAAGAATCTAAATTTACAGGAAGTTACTTAAATGGCGGTTGCAAGATTCCACTTTTGTTAATAGACTTTCTAAATACCTCGATCCCTGTCCGTACTTTTTCAGCATGTTCACGATCCCTGGACCACTTAGCAAAGGTTTTTTCCCTTGTAGTAAATTGTCATCGGGTTATGATTTGTGTTCCAAGTTTCAAGGTCCTACCTTTGGTACCTACCTTTGGAAAGCAACTTAAATATGGATTGAAAACCTTTCCAATTTTGTGTGGGAAAACATCAACGAAACTAAGTAATATAAAGGAAGTAAAAAGAAGCACGACGCGAATTGGAGAAGCTCGGCCTCAACTATATAATATACAAAAAAATTGGCTCTTACTTAAGTAAACCTGTTATTTTTATCCTCTTTAAAGTATTTTGGAAAATGTGAAAAATTTTCACTTTTAAGGAACCGGTCATTTTTTGCAACCTCGTATATTAGGAACCGCGTACTTTTTGAAACCTGGTATATTTGGAACCGGGTACTTTTTGAAACTGATTACGTTATGGAACCGGGTACTTTTGGAAACGGACTATTTTTTGGAACTGGGTACCTTTTTGGCACTGGTTAATTGTAGGAACCGGTTACCTTTTGATGCTGAAGCTCCTTAAAGTAGGAACTGAGTAATTTTAGAAACTGGAAACTTTTTGGAAACGCTTACATTTGGATATCATAAGATTTCGGAGCCGGGTACATTTTGGAACTGATCAGTTTTTTAAAACCGGTTTTTTTCTGGGACCCAACATATCATTGGAATAGGCAAAAAGTTTTTGTATAACTTTTTTCTATCCTAACCTAACTTTGAACCGGCAACTTTCTTGTGACCGGTAATTTTTTTGAAAGACGACTAATTTCAGGAACAGGTTCTTTGTAGTCGGTTATTTTTTTTTTTATTCAAATGGTCCTTTGGAAGCAGTGAAGTTTTGCAACCGGTTACTTATTTGAACCGGTTATTTCCTTGGAAATATTTACATTTTTTGGAACCGGTTACTTTTTTTTACAGATAACTTTTTTGGAAGCAGCAGCTTTTAAGAAATATTTAACTCTTTTGGAACCAATTCCTTTTTTCGAACATATTATTTTTTTGGATTTGGTTCTTCTACGAAACCCGTTTTTTGTTCCGAATTGGTCCTTTATTGGAAACGATTACAACTTTTAGACCAGTTAATTTTTTGTAACCCCTTACCTTGTTGGAACGGCTACTTTTTTGGAACCGGTTACTGTTTTGAGACCGCTTACATGTATGACCGTTTATTTTTTTTTTTTTTATTTCTTTTCACTTTGTTTTTTTCACTTTGTTTATTCTTGACTCGCTGACTTTTAAGAAAAAATAAAATTTTGGAACCGGTTACTTTTTTGGAACCGGTTACTTTTTCGGAACGGCCTAATTTTTTAAGAGCACTTACTTACTTGACCTTACATTTTTGTATTACTCGTGACTTTTTGTTAACCGTTTACATTGTTGGAACCTGGAACGTCGCTGACTATAAAAAAAAATATAAAATTTTTGAAACCAGTTGTATTTTCTTTTTTACTTTCTTTATATTATTTTAAACTTTCGGGATACTCAAATCTTTCCGTCCCTGTCTTCTTACAAGCTTAGTTTAAAACTACCAAATTCTGCTGCAAAAGATCAATCCAAGGCTCCGATAGAATGCTAGTTAAAGGAGCAACCTTATCCTCCGTCACACTGCTTTTACAAAGCCAACAGCAGAACTTCAACATAGGAGTTCATTCAACCTTCTTCTAGAAAGCTCGATACTCAAAAACTCAAGATAATATAGTTCTTGAATAAAAAAAAAACAATATTTTTTGTAGGTAAACTTTTCAACGCTAGAAATATCGGACTGCAGTACCTTTTAAGTGATGCAGAGCAGTTGGCAAGCCAATGGGAACGTCGTTATCCCCGACAGCAAAAAAAAGACTGCTGTAGAGTGCAGATGGAATGATAAAAAAATTGGCAGTAACCGAGGGGGCCAAAATAGATTAGAGTAACTTGATCGTCGGATATTGGCATAACTTAGTTGGGCTGAATGTAATGGCTGACATTCTTGTTAGAATGCCCTTGACGTTGAAGACCACGGTCGCAGCCAGAGCGGTAGCAAGATATTCTTCACTTTATAGGGCGACGAACGGCAAACAGCTTAAAATAAATCTGATTCGTAAATGAAAGATGATATGCGTCGTAAAAGTATATCTTTCAGTCAGCCACAGAAAATAGATAAATATACAACATAGACATCGACTCATCATGCCCTTTTCAAAAGAAGTACATTTACATACCTACACGTGTTTTTCGTGATTTTC
The DNA here is from genome assembly GCF_040869045.1 of Eurosta solidaginis. NCBI lineage: Eukaryota > Metazoa > Arthropoda > Insecta > Diptera > Tephritidae > Eurosta > Eurosta solidaginis. The sequence goes on from NC_090319.1 coordinate 30,348,253, forward strand.
GTTGTCGCGTCAAATACTCAGTTGTGTCAGCTTTAATATAGTCGGCTTGCCAGCGGAGTGATGTCATAGCGATGTCGCAGCGATGCCCCATAATCGTAGAAATCAGCTTTTGATTGAGGCCATGTAGTACTGGAAAGCGCCTTGATGAGCTGGAGAAGGCCTTGTAAGTCTGGAGAGTCTGATGTGGTACGAACAGCAACAGTCCCCTCTGGCACTACAGCAGAATCTTTATTTTCGTGACTATATACAATTATTTTGGTTAACGGTTGAGAAGGGGGGGACAAGTCGTCCTCTGTCGCCATCTTTCAAAAACTTTCTACAACAAAGTTTGTATCAAATGCGCTTTACACCGTTTTTTGTCAACGAGGTGTTTAAAAATAATGCAGTCTTAAGATAAAGCTCCCACTTTGACACAATCTTTTAAACAACGCATACAAATATTCTAACATAAAACGATTTAACGGACGTGCAGATGGCTTAGTGGAATATAGCAAAACTGCTATCTCAGAAATTGTATTAAAGATGGCATTTCGCGTTCAAGTTTATTGTGCGAATAGGGGTGATATTCCACTCAGTATTGATATATTTGTTAAAGAGATTCTGTTAGTCTGCTTTTAGGCGTTGTTTATAATATGTTGTTAAGCTTAAGGCCCCCAAACCGAAATTAAGATCAGCGGGTTCAGCAGAGATTGCTTATGATATTAATAATATGATTTATGAAACTTTTTATACTTGTTGAACTTAACCTCTGCCATCAGCCGATTCCATCAATTAAAAGGCTAAAGCTAAAATTTTCATCAAAAATACTTTCATCCCTAACTTTCATTCTTCTCCTGAATTTGTGACGATACCCAATTGACAATCAGCATGATGTATGATGATAATTCTCGCGTTGTTACAAACTTTATTTTCAATGACATCCATACATATTTACTGCGCCACCAAACATCTATAATTAGCAACCGCATTACATTACAATTCCATTAATAATCCAACGGAACGTTCGCAGAAGCTCCAATTATCCGGCTTAAATAGAATACATCCCACAATTGGTACAGAGCTTTGGCATTACTCTAATTCAATACCGCGTGTGCTTTAACAGAGAGATAACAAACTTATTGGTGTATACACCCGCACACATAAACACAGGAATGTTTAAATAAATCCAGCCATAAATAAATATGTATGTAAGTACAAGTGTTCAGTACATTGCTTCGCAGCTTCAAACCATTAAAGATCAATCAAAATCGATTACCCTTGATTAGTTGGAATTGTGCTTTTGATGTGAAATACATATACATACACACATAGCCTTAAACACATACGTTAAACACACGCATAGATGTTTATACAGCAATGGTAGATAGCGTGTTTGTATTTGTGCTGGTGTCTATCGTATGTTGTGTATTCTTGATTGTTAATGTGCTAAAATTTTATTTTATTCTTTACATGCGTTCTCTTGTAGTTGAAGCAAGTCATCGTTAAAGTCTAATCGTTTTCTCGCTCCGGTTTTATCAATCGTAATTTTCTTGCAATTTTCCATATAATTTTTCTTTTTACTTTTTGTTCGATAAAATCATTCAAGTTTCCAATCAGTGAACTTGAATCCTTTTATCTTAATCAGCTTTAAGCTCAATCCATGAAGACTGAATGGTTTTCCTAACACGTACCAAGAACAACCGCCAAGTGGCTTGTATATGCATAAGAAATGTGTGTTCCATAGCTGCGTCTTCTAACCAAATTTACAAATCAACGAAAACCTTAAATTCGTGTTTCCCTCTAACGAAAACGCGTTACCTAAAGACGCAGCACTACTAAGTTTATTTAAAAATGGCTAGAACTGTATGGAAGATTTTGATATCTATGTAGAAATCAACATAGAGTAATCGGCTATCTATGCTTATATGAAATGAAAGGTGTTCCACGCCCCCAAAATAGTAAATTTTTAATTGTTCTTGTGACTCAATAGTCGACATGCTACAATCGGCCCTGCCAGATAATCCGGCAAAACACACCACTAGGTGTTCAAAAGTTTCTTCTAATCAAGATTTCCAGATCTTTTATTTAGAAAGCTTTCGGCAGTCACTGCTTTCTGGCACCAACATATTCGTTTACCAACACAGCCCTGAGTAGAGTAGATGAAACACATTACAAGATATAACCCTTTTCTCCCACAATACCAAATATTCCATAACACTCGGAAAATTTTCGAGCATATTCCAAGCCAAAGTTATCGCCCTAAGCCGGTGTGCAGAGAAAAACCTGCAGCAGGGTTACACAAATTGGGGAACTTTTAAAATCTGTTGCAGTAAGGCCGCGCTCAAGGCAATATTTCATTTCTTCAAGAGTCCTTGAGTGTGTGGAGAGATTTAGCCTTCCAGGGGCTATTAACACCATTCGTTTGACTTTGGTAGCTGGTCACAAAGGAGCGGATGAAATGGAGCAAGTGGCCTGGTTGACCAGGATGTCAGCGGACTAAAAGCCAATAGGGTCTGAGCGCATCATGACGATAGGATTACATACTTTAAAGGAAGAGCTCGGGCTTTTACAGACAACCTCTTTGCTGCGCTCCCTATCCCGACTGATGCCCGCCAAGGGGAGGGTGCCTTCCGTAAGGTCATTGAATCCGCCTCGGCACGTTTCATTCCCGCCGGAAAATTCCCGAAATTCGGCCCACTTCCCGGCGGAGGCCGCAAACTTAGCGAGAGAACGTGACCTTATAAGACAGCTTGATCCAGGCGACCCCCAAATAAGGGATATAAACCAATGCATCAGATTGCTTGTGGACGAACACAAGCGGGCGAAATGGGAGGAGAACCTAAGAGGTTGTAACCTCTCTACCGGTGTGGGCAAACTTTGGTCCACCGTAAAGTCCCTATAGAATCCGACTAAGCACAAAGACAAAGTTTCCATCACCTTTGGTGACAAAGTGCTGTCGGATGCGAAAAAAGGCGCGAGCACTTTCTGCCGACAATATGTAATGCATTCTACGGTCGACAAAGATTGACGGAGAGCAAATAAACACAAATTCAGCGCGTCACGAATCACCATCACCGCTAAAGAGGTTGAGGACGCCATTGGTCGCGCTAAACCATCCAAAGCAGTTGGCCCAGACGGCATAGCCATGCCAATGCTTAAAAGCCTAGGGAAAGGGGTTTCAAATATTTAGCGCATGTCTTCAACCTGTCTCTTTCCACCTTTGTCATACCCGAGAAATGGAAAATGGCCAAGGTGGTCCTGCTACTAAAGCCTGGGAAACCAGCTAACATAGGAGAGTCGTATCGTCCGATATCTCTCCTATCGCCAGTAGCAAAGACGCTTGAAGCCATTTTGCTCCCTTACTTCCAAGCAAATTTGCAGCTAGCCTCTCATCAGCATGGCTTCAGAAAACTCTATAGCACTACCACCGCGCTAAATGCCATTGGCACCCAGATAAATTGCGGTTTGAATCAATACCCCCACCATAGAACAGTACTCGTAGCGCTAGACCTATCAAAAGCTTTTGATACGGTCAACCAATGCTCATTACTGCAAGACCTGGAAGGGTCTACCCTTCCCCCATGTCTTAAAAGTTGGACTGAAAATTATCTGGGTGGTCGGCAGGCATCGGTGCAATTTAGAAACGAAACATCAAAACCAAGGAGAATTAAACAAGGGGTGCCACAGGGTGGTGTACTATTCCTACTTTGGTTTAATTTCTACAAATCTAAGCTACCTTCGCCAACAGAAGCAGTCCCTATCGTTTCCTACGCCGATAACTGCACAATAATGGCCACAGGCCCAGGTCCAACGATCGATGAGCTATGCAATAAAATAAACGGCTACCTCCCTGATCTCTCCAGTTTTTCCGCCTCGCGAAACCTACCGACTGTCCTACACCCCAAAATCTTGGGTAACGTTTGATCAGGATCTACATTTTGGTGAGCACGCAGCTGCAATTGTTCCGAGAATTCAGAGCCGTAACAAAATCCTCAAATCCCTCCCGGGCAGTACCTTAGGAAAAGATAAAGAACCGCTCATGACTACATACAAAGCAATTAGCCAGCCGATTACGTGCTACGCGTCACCCATATGGTCGCCAAGCCTAAAAATTACCAACTGGAAGAAGCTACAGGCCTGCCAAAATACTGCTCTCAGAATTACCACGGGCTGTCTTCTTATGTCCCCAGAACACCATCTGCATAATGAGGCGAGAATACTCCCCATCAGGGAGAGATATGAGATGCTGACCAAACAGTTCCTGTTGAATACCCAGAAACCTGAGCATCCCAACAGACAACTGATTGATGAACCAGCACCGCCTAGGGGCTTAAGGAGTCATCTCCGTAAGCATTTTGAGGAAATACGGCACCTGAGAACCCAGCCGTATGAAGCGAAAAAACACAAGCAGGTCCTTGGTGAACTCCATAAACAGGCATCGGACCTTTATGCCGGGAATTGCCCGGTGAATCCAGTACTCAAAGAAAAGTATCCAAAACTCGCGGAAGAGGAACGCATACTCCCCGGGGAAACGCGTGTCACTCTTGCTCGACTTCGTTCTGGATTCTGTAACAGGTTAAACTCTTACCTATCCAGACTCAACCCCTACATACAAAATGTATGCCCCGCTTGCAATGTGTCCCCACATGACACCAACCATCTCTTTAATTGTAACGTGGAACCAACGCTTCTAACACCCCTTTCCTTATGGTCCACCCCTGTTGAAACAGCAAGTTTCCTTGGACTCCCGTTAGAGGATATTGATGACAATTTGTGATCGGTCGCGGCTGTTAGGTGGGGCGAAGCATTGCTACAACAACAACAACAAGCTCGGGCAAAATAAGGCGTGCCCCAGAGAACAACACTGGCGCAAAAGTCTAGGACTTCGGAAATCAATGACGCTAATAGGAGAATACAACGTGAATAATTATAAAGGCATGATTGACCTCCCCAAAGGCAGCCTTAGAGTTTTAAAAGGCATATTCAGTGGTTACTGCAGACTAAAGAGCCACATGCTCAAACTGACTGTATGGTCTAAAAACCTTTGCCAGTTCTGTAAGATCGAAGATGAGACTGCAGAATACATCAAGTGTGAATGCGATGCAGTCGCGAAAAGAAGACTGAAGATACTTGGATCGCTAAATTGAGAAAGTAAAGTCTAAAGCCGAGCACCGTTCTGGATTTCCTCAGAGAAATCGGTTGGAGCGAGGTGCAGTGAAGAAAGAAGAAGGCAAAATAGATCAAAAGGTGGCAGAGCATAACCCCCAAAAACCTAACACTTTTCTCAATTTTGGCCGCTGCCCACTTTGCTACCACAGTTCTGCCAAGAAATATTTAAACGCCTCTTCGATATCCATGCACTGAGGGCATATGCATTACATCTTTATTTACTTTAAAATCGATCAGAGAGCCGTTTGTGTCGACCTCCTTTTACAACTGTCATTCAGTGATGATAAGAGTAACACCCTAGGAGCTTTCTTTCACACGCACAGGAAATTCAGGCGTCATAAGTGTCAAGATTGTTATGTTTATGAGGTCCTTATGTAGTAATTGGAAGCTTTTTCCGGCCCTTGTAGTAAATGTTATTTGTAGGCTTGAAGATTTGTAGAGATTTAAAAAGCAAAACCCCGTAAAAGTCAGCTCACTCTCACGGAGCGTGAGCCGTTGTTGCGGAGCCAAAATCGCAAACGGTTCAGGTAGGGCTTCCTGCACAAACGCGATCCCAAAAAAATGAATGCCCAACAGAATCTTAAGAGATTTCTCGCGATTCATGCAAAGAAGCATTGGCGAGAGTTCACTTCTGCCGGATCATATATAAATATAAAGACAAGAGTTGCATATGATCCATCAAGTAGGAAAGTCGGCGCGTGGATGCAAAGTTTCTAGGATCATGTGCAAATCTTACGACTTTTATTAGACACAATTGCTTATACCTCTGAAAAGAGAAGAACTTAAACTTACTATGGGCTTTTTCACTGGTCACTACTGTCATATGCCACATGCCCATAAATTAGACTTCGTCAGTAACAGCATAAACAGGAAGTGTGAGCTGCAGGCAAAACGGCTCAGCACGTTCTCTTTTCATGTCCTACTCACGCCGGTTCCAAGTTTCAGCTACTACGGATGGAAAAATTGCCAGATCTCGAAGCAGCTATTAAACTAGGTCCTGGGAAAATTTTGGTATTCACGAAGAGGAGGGGGTTTATTTATAATGTAATTTCTGCTACCTAGTTTTAGTTTTTCCTTTTGGTCGTCAAAAAAAACTCTGGTAACACTATGTACACACTCAATCTATGTGAGATCTTTATGTGCAGGCCAGTTCAATCTAACCTAACCTCGCAAATCATCGTTCAAGCTCTATTCACATTCTACAGGTATCACAAAATGGCAGAACTCTCTGATAAAAATTTTTTTAGCCTCGCGAGTTCACTGCAGTCTTCCACGTTTTCGCAAAAGCTTATCCTCAAATCTCCTTTGCGTGCTGTTCTTCGTGCTTAAAAATTCTCATAATAATCAAGTGCAGCTCCCACACTGCAAACAATGTTTGGCTTGGCTCTACTAAAGGGTTACCTACTATTATCCATAATTTGCCGACAGATTTCGAACAAAGTAGCCCTTTGAAGCTTTTATCAGGCTGCACTTTTGAAAGGCGCCGTAGAAAAATTGTCTAGTAAAGTGCTCATGGCAGTCTCGTACATGACCGCACTAGCAGCAGGCGTCGGTGGAATACTTCTTCTTACCATACAGGTCCTAGTTATTGATTTCAAGTTTTCTAAAAGAGAGAAGCTCTCCTGAAATCTTAGTCTTTTCCAAAGCCGTATGAGCTCTGAACGTGTTCACATCGTCTGTTTTGCTTGGCAGAAAATAAATAGAGAGACCACACCAAGTTGGTTAACAAAAAGAGAAAGAAGAAGACTTAATTCCCCTCGGTAACATTAAAGTCCTGTGTAGTCGTGGGAAAAGGTTTTCCCAAAGGTATATGCATTTCATGTTTTATAAATAGAAAGAAAAACAGTAATAATTATATAAGGCATTCAAGTGTAAAAATAGACAGCAAATTTCTTCTTTTCCCCAATTCCTTTTGTATTATATTATTTATCAAGTTTGAGTGTTTGACGGCAAATGACTTAATTTGAATTTGACAACACATACTTTCGCCTAAATTTTATAGCTTTATAGATATTATTTATATCATGAATAAATATATAGCTATAAGTATTTATGCATGTAATGTGATGAAAGCATTTAGTTACCAAATTTTATTACTTTACTGCTGATGTCACCAAAAGCGATTTTTTTCTTTTCGTAAACGAAGTATTTTTGTCTACCATTGGTTTGTGTGACACGCAATCAATCAAAGTTAAACCGCATGAATTATTATTTTGGCATGATGAATAAGGCATAAAATATCCTTTCAATCAAACACACAAAATCCGCAATGTGACAAGCTGTCTCGCACAATCTACTTATACACATATATACATACATACATACAAATAAAGAAACGCATTATAATGCCGTTTACCTTTGATGTTGGCAAAGAAGGAATTAAGAAATTTTCTAATCGATAAGCATTGTCAATACGCACATACGCACTGACATACATAGCTGTAATTTTTTTTAACGTTATATTGCATTTACTATACGTAAATACCTTTACAATTTTTTTCCTTTATGATTGTTGACGTTGTTGGATTGGCCTTGTTTATGTTGCTACCATCATGCCGAGGTATAAATATTACATATAAATCGAATTAAATTCTATGCAGAGTGATATGGCTTTAAAGAACAAAAAATTTATTTGCGTTCACAGTGTAATAATCGCTTAGTTCACTTGAATAATTCTGCTCCTTCTTCTCTTAGTTAACATACGGGGGTTATTTTTTTTTTGATGTTGGTACTTCAAGTGCGTGGCCTGAATTGAATATTGCCGACCTCCACTGCGTATACGCAACTTTTTTCTTCATCTTGCGACGGTATTCATATTATGTTAAATGAGGCGGGTGATAATCATCTTATTGGAGACTTTTTATATGTACGGATTACATGGTATTTATAAAAAAAATGTTAACATTCATATTAGGCTGTGTCGAAGAAAAAGTTGTAAAATATTGCCCCTAAATGTAAGGGTTATGTGGGATACATATTTTTTGATCAATATAAATACAGCCGCCATTTTTGATGTATAAACATCTTTGCTCACGGTATAAGGGAATCCAGAATGTAAGCGTCGGCTAAGGAAGCAAAATGGAGAGAGAAAAAGCGAAGGGAAAGGAAGGGAAGGGATGGCAAAGGGAATAGAAGGGAAAGGAAAGGAAGGGAAAGGAGGGGAAGAGAAGTAAAGGGAAGGGAGGGGGAAAGGAAGGGATTAGAAGGGAAGGGAAAAGAAGGGAAGGGAAGGGAAGGGAAAGGAGGGGAAAGGAAGGAAAGAGAAGGGAAGGCAAGGGAAGGGAAATGATGGGTAGGGTAGGGAAGGGAAAGGAAGGGAAGGGAAGGGAAGGGAAGGGATTGAATGTTGCCGACCTCTACTGCGTATACGCAACTTTTTTCTTCATCTTGCGACGGTATTCATATTATGTTAAATGAAAAAGAACTGAAGGAAAGTAAATTGAAAGAAAGGTATATAAAAGGTATATTATCGATTTGCTATCGTAAATCAATCGACTTGTTATGTAAAATTTATTGAGGTATTATTGACAAGTGATCGATTTTTGATGATAAAGTTAAAGATTATTTATCTATTTACTATATGAAAGTTATTGGATATTTATTTCATGTTATCAATAAGTTTACGATTTATCATCAAAAGGTTTTAGTTATCGAAAATGTATTGATCATTTATCGAAAGGAAGGGGAAAGGAAAAATTAATCGATTTGCTTACGAAAAGTCAACGACGTGCTATCGGATCCACTATTTTGGCATTATCGTGTTATCGATTTTTTGTCCAAAAGTTGTCAATGTGTTTTCGAAATTTTCGATTTTTATCGGAAATTTATCTATTATTTATGCGAAGTTTGGATATGTAAGTAAAAAGATAATCGATTAGCTTAGAAAAAGTTATCAATTTGATATCGGAGTTTAACCAATTTGGTATCGGCATGTTAGGTATCGATTTGTTATCGATAAATAATCCATTTGGTATCTTACACTAATCAATGTGCTATCTAACATCAATCAATTTTTTATAATGATGTTAACAATTTTGAATCGGTTTAATAAAAATGTATCGGTAGTTTATCGAATTGTAGAAGAAAATGTATAGATTACTCATTCGATATATTTGCAGAAATTCATCGACTTGCTAACGAAAATTTATCTATTTGTTATCGGCGTGCAACCATCTTGATTTCGGCATGTTATGGATTCGCTATCGAAAAGTTAAGCATTTGTTATTGGAAATTTATCTATTTGTTATCGAAAAAATATCGATTTTTTATAAAAAAGTTATCGATATTTTACCGATATAGTATAAGAAAATATTCGATATATTAAGCGAAAAGTTATCGATATATTTTTAAAAACTTATCGAGCTATTATCTGAAATCTATCTATTCGTTACAAAAAAAAGTTATCGATACCTTACCACATTGTTCCCTCACTAGGGTAGGCACCTTATCTTTGGTGTGAGGGTTTAATCGAACTCTATAACGCCCGACAATGGGGCGGAGCTGTTTAGGACTGACATCTACTAGGTTTCGCCTCATAGGAGGGCGGCGGGATGTCGGTGATCAAGAACTGCCAACCCCCTAATCCAGGGTGTTATTCGGATCGTGCCTATTGGATTTGCAGCCAGGGGATAAATTCGGCTGTATTCGAACGGAGCCTTCCCGATACCGGGCCACCTCGGGAAGTATTTATGGCCTTAACACAGTAAGGGGCGCTTCTGTGGTGAACGGTTATTTCCCCGTATATAATACTGGACCGCTGAGCCCGCCTTGTCGGGCAGGTGGTCGTACGACCCAGATGAACGACTCATTACCTGATTGTAGGGGTAGGACGATGATAAGAGGAGGACTGAGTCGCAAGCCAAGGACGACAAATACGCATTAAACGATGCGTCGGACTCGGGCAGCGAGATTAGTGCTGGTTCAGTGAACTCCGCGTTGGAGAAGCACACAAATGAAAACGGAGAAGAAGAGTGGAGAAGGGTACGGAGCAAAGGAAGTAAAAGAGCTCTCTCGCAGTACCGTGCAGCACTAAGAACTGTACAACGCTTGGGAGCAGTGGTCGACCCAACAGAAGTGGAGATCGAGCGCTTGGAATGGGCCCATTAGGCGCTAGAAATAGGTCGTAGGAAGTTCAAAAGATTTTCTGCGTGAAACCCTCGGTTCTGCAACCGATACGAGGAGAAAGAAGCGTCGAATGGCGTAATGAAGAGGGGACGTTCGGGTGAAAGCGACAAGCCTGCTTTGAAGAGCCAGAAAGGACCCAGTCCTAGACCCGCGAGGCAGGGCAGTCGCATATACAAGACAAGTAGGCCCAAAGCTGTAAGAAAAATGGGCCCCAATAGCAAAGTAGCAACTAACTCGAAAGCTGCGAGTCAGAGGGAAGTTCCAACTACGGAAGTAAAAGGTAAGCCAAAGGGAGATAACACTAAGACTCCGGCTTTCTCGGAGGTGCTAAAGGAAGTTAGCGCTAAGACTACGGCTTTCTCGGAGGTGCCAAAGGGAGATAACACTAAGAATCCAGCTTTTCCCGAGGATATGAGTGATGTGGCAAAGCAGTCACTGACTGTGGGGCTGGTTGATCGTAGCAGTCGTTTCAGACAAATTATTATCAATTCTTACCATTACGGGAGCCCTGAAAAAAACCCCGACAGCTTCACTGTATGCCATTCTGCACATTCCACCTGTAGACCGGGTAGCAAAGAATATAGCATTAACAACCGCAACCGGGCTCGGTGCCTCGGGCAGCCTGAGCGCCGACCATATGGCCATAGTAGTATAGCGTCATCAATCAGAAGACGAACAGAATACCTGATTCCCTATCTGCGCTTTGAGAGAGATCTTAAGGCCACAATAGAGGTGAACGGTTGGCGCAAGGGTGCGCAAACGGCCGAAGAAGCGATACATGTGTACACAGATGGTTCCAAAGTAGTGGAAGGAGTAGGGTCTGCGGTATGCTGTGCTGGAAATAAGCAGATCCTACAGGCTGCCGGATTACTGTAGCGTTTTCAAGCGGAAATATTAGCCGCAACCAAGGCAGTAGAAACCCTGGAAGAGAAAAGCTTAAGCTGCAACCGTGTTAACTTTTATATTAACTGTCAAGCAGTTTGGTCGTTAAAACAAACTTCTGGTAACACTACGGACTCAATCGGGCTATTTGAGGTCCTCATGGACCGGCCAGTTCAACCTAACCTAACCTTACTACAGTGATTCCTGAACACCAGTAGTGGAATTCTGTAATTTGTTTAACGACATTCACTATTGCTCTACAACGAATCCATAAATATAACGATTTCGATACTCATTAAAAAAAGTTGAACTACGTTCGATCATCTGTTATCAGCTATTGTCGGTAGATAGTAAAAGAATATTTAGTTCTTTTTTTTTGTGAAGATACTTGTTTTCCATTTAATAAGATGCATACGATTGTCCAGTTTCTCTTGTAAAGTTGTTTTTCTTGTTGTTGATGTATTAACGATAATGACATTCGATGAAGCTTTTGGGGAGTGGTGTCGATGTTTTCATATATGAATATTTCACCATTATTGTCTTACTAATAATTTGATAATTGTGGCATCACTGCGTAGAGTAAAATAGGACGTGAATAGTGAGCTCAGATGAATAGTTGAGAAACAAGTCAAAATAAGCCTCATCGTTGCAAGCCTACCTGCATACTCTTTTGTTCAGATAACAGTGTGTGCATTGCTGTATACCTAACTTTTATATATCAAAGTTATTCTGTACATTTTATTACTTTAATAAATGAATTAGTAATAAATAAATGAATTCTTCTAAATATCACAACAGATGTGAACGGTCTTTTGCGGGATATAGATATGGTACGTTCCGATTCCATGCAGCATTGAGGTACTAACCCGACCATTTCGAGAACAATTAGAACTACCACACCTAACTATCTAGGTCACTTAGTCAGCTCTAAATCGCGTTTGCAAAGTCGAAATTCACTACCACCTTTTGCTTTGGCCAAAAATTTCGGCATTTTTTATACTCAGCTGAGCAGAGCTCACAGAGTATATTAATTTCGTTCGCATAACGGTAATCCGTAACGGCATAAACTAATCGAGATAGATATAGACTTCTATATATAAAAATGATCTGGGCGAAAAAAGAAATTTATTTAGCCATGTCCGTCCGTCCGTCCGCCCGTAAACATGATAACTTGAGTAAATCTTGATGAAATTTGGTATGTAGATTCCTGGGCGCTAATCTCAGATCGCTACTTAAAATAAACGAAATCGGACAATAACCGCGCCCACTTTTTCGATATCGAAAATTTCGAAAACCCTAAAATGTACGATAATTCATTACCAAAGACGTATAAAGCGACGAAACTTGGTAGATGGGTTAACCTTATGACGCAGAAAAGAAAATATTAAAATTTTGGACAGTAGGCGTGGCTCCGCGCACTTTTAAAGGAAGGTAATTTAAAAGTTTAGCAAGCTAAAATTTGGCATTCGCTGAAGATATCATGATGAAATTTGGCAGGAACGTTACTCCTATTCCTGTATGTGTGCCAAATAAAAACTAGTAAAATTGCAGGGCGAACACGCCCTCTTAAACAAAAAAAAAAATTGTAAAATTTTAACAAAAAATTGTATATCCTTACAGTATATAAGTAAATTATGTCAACATTCAACTCCAGTAATGATATGGTGTAACAAAATACAAAAATAAAAGAAAATTTCAAAATGGGCGCGGCTCCGCCCTTTTTCATTTAATTAGTCCAGAATAACTTTAATGCCATAAGTCGAACAAAAATTTACCAATCCTTGTGAAATTTGGTAGGGGCATAGATTCTATGACGATAACTGTTTTCTGTGAAAATGGGTGAACACGATTTAAGCCACGCCCAGTTTTTATACACAGTCGACCGTCTGTCCTTCCGCTCGGCCGTTAACACGATAACTTGAGCAAAAATCGATATATCTTTACTAAACTTTGTTCACGTACTTATCTGAACTCCCTTTATCTTGGTATTAAAAATGGGCGAAATCCGACTATGACCACGCCCACTTTTTCGATATCGAAAATTACGAAAATTTAAAAAATAACAAATATGAAAAAAGGGATGAAACATGGTAATTGGATTGATTTATTGACACAAAATATAACTTTAAAGGAAACTTTGTAAAATGGGTGTTACACCTTCCATATTAAGTAAAATAAAATGAAAAAGTTTTGCAGATCGAAATCGAAAGCCCTTGTAATCTTGGCAGGAATACTCTTCGTGGTATGACATATATAAATAAATTAGCGGTACCCGACAGATGATGTTTTAGATCACCCTGGTCCTCATTTTGGTCGATATCTCGAAAACACCTTCACATATACAACTAAGGGCCACTCCCTTTTAAAATGCTCTTTAACACCTTTCATTTGATTCCCATATCGTACAAACACATTCCAGGGTTACCCTATGTTCATTTTCCTACATGGTGGTTTTTCCTTATTTTGTCTCCAAAGCTCTCAGCTGAGTATGTAATGTTTGGTTACACCCGAACTTAGCCTTCCTTACTTGTTTTATTCATGAAAGTCAGCGAATTTTTTTTCCCCCAGTATTTCCAAAAATCCGTCAATAAATTTGCGACTGCCCAAAAAGGCGGTGAATAAATTATTCAGTAGTTAGTTCGTATATGTAGCCTTAATTTGCCTACAATTCACCAATGAATTTTTGATTTCCTGAAAATTTGTTTCAAATGTTGCTTCCGTGTTCGCCCAGAGGTTTTTCTGGTTATTAATTTGAAACAAGAATTTGAAATAAAAAACATCTCTTTATTTGTACACAATTTTTTTTTTTTTAATTGGAATATCAGCCTAAGTTAGCTGCCGTTTCAAAAAATGCCATATTCTTTACGAAAATCGGTCCGGTCAAGGAAAAGTCATTTGGGAGAATATCAACTAATACATTCAGTAGAATTTTCCTATCCTTTTCAAAACAACAGGAAAGGTATATAAAAATTTACACAAAAACGGAGCTAAGAAGAACGACTTAACTTAAAAAAAAATTTTATTCCCAAGTTGTTATAGCATATTAATCAAAAATATCAACTTTAAAAAGTTCATATATACTGCAGTCAAAAGTACGATAAGAAGAAAATGATAATACTTACATTAGATGAGAACAATTTTTTAAAAGCTCAGAAAAACTTAATCATCAAAAAGATAAAATATTATGGTTGTAAATGTGGTTGAGCCATGTATGTACGATCAACCTATCTGATGCACTCTCTTTTATCCCTATGAATCAGACTGGATGTACATGAATCACCAAGAAAATTAAGTCTACAAATGTACACAGCGTAGGTAATATATTTAACTAATACACACAAAAACAATTAGAACATTTAATGAAGATGCAGTGAGACATAAAAATTTTTCAGCCAAGCAGCGACCAGCGAACAGCAAAAAGCATCCAACCAAAGAATTTTTATTGTTGTGTAAAGGTGTACGTTAGGGTGCAGTGCTAAATATTGGAAATTTGGCAAGTTGTTATTGGTAGTTACTTGAAGGCAAGTCTTAAAAACGTAATTTAATTTTGGCCCAGCCCGAGTAATCCATCTAGCTAACTAATAGCAGATAAAATTACTAACAACATGTAAGGAAGGCTAAGTTCGGGTGTAACCGAACGTTACATACTCAGCTGAGAGCTTTGGAGACAAAATAAGGGAAAGTCACCATTTAGCAAAATGAACCTAGGGGTAACCCTGGAATGTGTTTGTATAACATGTGTATCAAATGAAAGGTGTTAATGATTATTTAAAACGTAGTGGGCCTTGGTTCTATAGGTGGACGCCTATTCGAGATATCGCAATAAGGGTGTATCAGGGGTGACGCTAGAATGTGTTTGTACGATATGGGTATCAAATTAAGAGTATTAATGAGGGTTTTAAAAGGGAGTAGCCCTTAGTTTTATTTGTGAAGGCTTTTTCGAGATATCGACCAAAATGAGGACCAGGGTGACCCAGAACATCTTCTGTCGGGTACCGCTAATTTATTTATATATGTCATTCCACGAACAGTATCCCTGCCGAGATTCCAAAGGCTTTTGACTTCGCCCTGCAGAACTTTTTCATTTTCTTTTACTTAATATGGTAGGTGTCACACCCATTTTACACAGTTTTTTCAAAAGTTATATTTTGCGTCAATAAACCAATCCAATTACGATATTTCATCTCTTTTTTCATATTTGGTACAGAATAATGGCATTTTTTTAATTTTTCGTCATTTTCGATATCGGAAAAGTTTGCGTGGTCATAGTCGGATTTCGGCCATATTTTATACCAATACAAAGTGATTTCAGATAAGTACGTGAACTGAGTTTAGTAAAGATATATCGGTGTTTGCTCAAGTTATCGTGTTAACGGTTATGGTGTTAACGGCAGGCGATCGACTGTGCATAAAAACTGGGGGTGCTTTCAAACCGATTTCGCCCGGTTTCACAGAAAACAGTTATCGTCATAGAATCTATGTCCCTACCAAATTTCACATGGATTGGTAAATTTTTGTTCGACTTATGGCATTAAAAGTATTCTAGACGAATTTAAGGAAAAAGGGCGGAGTTACGCCCATTTTGAAATTTTATTTTATCTTTGTATTTTGTTGTACCATATCATTACTGGATTTGAATGTTGACATAATTTGCTTTTATACTGTAAAGATATTAAATTTTTTGTTAAAATTTGACTTTAAAAAAAATTTTTTTTTAAGTGAGCGTGTTCGTCATCCGATTTCTCTAATTTTTATTTAGCACCCATATAGTAATAGGATTACCGTGCCTACCAAATTTCGTCATGATATCTTCAACGACTGCCAAATTACAGCTTGCAAAACTTTTAAATTACCTTCTTTTAAAAGTGGGTGGTGCCACGCCCGTTGTTCAAAATTTTTCCAGTTTTCTATTCAGCGTCATAGGGTCAATGCACCTACCAAGTTTCATCGCTTTATCCGTCTTTGGTAATGAATTATCGCACTTTTTCGGTTTTTCGAAATTTTCGATATCGAAAAAGTGGGCGTCGTTGTAGTCCGATTTCACTCATTTCAAATAGCGATCTGAGATAAGTGCCCAGGAACCTACATACCAAATTTCATCAAGATACCTCAAAATTTACTCAAGTTATCGTGTTTACAGACGGTCGGACAGACGGACGGACGGACGGCCATGGCTAAATGAATTTATTTTTTCACCCAGATCATTTTGATAAATAGAAGTCTATCTCTATCTCGTTTAGTTTAAGCCGTTACGGATTGCCGTTATGCGAACAAAGTTAATGTACTCTGCGAGCTCTGCTCAGCTGAGTAAAAAAACGAGGTATATCTCCAAATAGTATTCTCAGAGCAAAAACTTGAAGTTTTCTAGGACCTTACTTAATTGCTACTTGGATATCTGGCAACTCTGCGGCCTCTACTAGCTGGAACACAGAACTCGCTCAACCGTTTCTTCTTGCAGCTCGAACTTCCCACATCTAGGTAATATAATGTGACTGAAGAGACCTAATCTGGTAAGATGCTTATAAGTTGTGTGCTTTTAAGATGTGACTTCTGAAGGTAGTGTCCAGTAAGTATGCACATTATGACCTTTAAGTCCGCTCTCTTTAGAAATATGAACAACTTTGTGGGTCCAATATCATAAGATTTGCTCATGCTTTTAGAATTTTCGCAGCCCCGTGCTTCTGTTCACGCCCTTCCTTTTTGATGGATCCATCCATACAGGTACTGTCTCCTTTGTTGTCTGCCGAATGGATTTGATCGGCTATTTTCTATTGCTTGTTAAATGCACTTTCCAACTAGAATACTTCCTAGTGGTACTCTACGAACCATTTTCTCTGATGACGTTAAGTAGAAGCGAAAGATATATCTTTCCAACCCCTGCCAGAATGTCAAAAAACCGTGAGTCTAAGCCATCTTGTTTGCAGCAGAGAAAATGACGAATGGACTTCTCTTACTCCTCATCTTGACAGATTTTGCAATTCTGTAAGCGCCACCGTCGGAGCATTGGTGCAATTCCCCAATGATCTGAGAAGAAAGCTTGTACATCGCAAGTCCGTTTTCCTAATGTCATATTCCCCAGTTTGTTTCAGGACCTAAAAAAGCTATGATCGTACGAAGCTGTCCGTCTGGTTTATGATCGTTGCGTATCCTTTCCTGGCCATCTCGTCTGCAATTTAATTCTATTCTCAATTTCGCTGTGCCTCTGGGCTCAGTATAGGGAGACACTGAAATGCCTAAAGGACACAACCGAAGCTCGCCTTCTCCACACCCGGCTTCATCACAGTGGATTCCAATGCCTTTAGGCTCGTCTGGCTATCGACAAAGATCGTTACATTGGTGTCTGGGACCATAGTATCCTGGAGCAGTCTGTCTGCGCACTCTATGGCATAGGTCAATACCTTTGTTGTGATGTTATGCGCTGATAGCCTCTAGTTTGCTTCGAAAGCCTTTTTGCAAGTTTGGTATATAAACAGATTACAAACTTTAAAAAAAATCGGTATCCCTTCTCCTTAAGTACACCCCTAATATAATCCCATTCATACCAATGTAGATAATAAGTTTCACACATAAATATGTTAAATTGTAATTAGAAAGATGTGTACATACCTCAAACAAGCCGTTAGTGTCGCCTGTTATTGGCTATATTACAAGCAAAAACAAAAAAACAGAAACACCAAAAACACATAAAAAGGAAACAATACAATATGAGACACCTTTATTACATGTTACTCATACGCCCACGTGGACGCCCACGACGACGCGCATCAGCCACCAACATAGCTATGATGCTAGTAAGAAGCAGAGCATGAAAGATGGATTTTATAGGGACTGAGATTGTTGTAAATGTGTATATGTTTGTAATAAGCTATTGTTAGTGTAAACTGTAAGCAGCTTGTAAATTACAAATATCACAGCATGCTAACATTTATGGCCCAAACATGACATAAGAAGGAATAAATGTATGATGTGCGATGTGAAATGGGTACACTTAAAGCTTGAAATAAAATCTACGAAACATGAGACACCAAATGAAGTTGTCATTTGTAGGCAACGAAAATTAAACAAGTAAGGCAGGTTCAGTTTGGGTGCAACCGAACATTACATACTCAGTTGAGAGCTATGGTGACAACATAAGGGAAAATAACCATGTAGGAAAATGAACCGAGGGAAACCCTGGGATGTGTTTGTATGACATGTGTATCAAATGAAAGGCATTAAAGAGTATTTTATGAGGGATTGGGCCATAGTTCCATAGGTGGACGCCATTTAGGGATATCGCCATAAAGGTGGATCAGGGTTGACTCTAGAATTTGTTTGTACAATATGGGTATCAAATGAAAGGTGTTAATGAGTATTTTAAAAGGGAGTACTCCTTAGTTCCATAGGTGGACGCCGTTTCGCGATATCGCCATAAAGGTGGAGCAGGGGTTACCCTAGAATTTGTTTGTACAATATGGGTATCAAAAAAAAAGGTGCTAATGAGTATTTTAAAAGGGAGTGATCCTTAGTTCCATAGGTGGACGCCGTTTCGAGATATTGCCATAAATGTGGACCAGAAGTGACCCTAGAATTTGTTTGTAAGATATGGGTATCAAATTAAAGGTATTAATGAGGGGTTTAAAAGGGAGTGGTGGTAGTTTTATATGTGAAGGCGTTTTGCAGATATCGACCAAAATGTGGACCAGGGTGACCCAGAACATCATCTGTTGGATACCGCTAATTTATTTATATATGTAATACCTGCAAAGATTTCAAGGGTTTTTTATTTCGCCCTACAGAACTTTTTCATTTTCTTCTACTTAATATGGTGTCACAATCATTTTACAAAGTTTTTTCCAAAGTTATATTTCGCGTCAATAAACCAATCCAATTACCATGTTTCATCCCTTTTTTCGTATCTGGTATAGAATTATGGCATTTTTTCATGTTTCGTAATTTTCGATATCGAAAAAGTGGGCGTGGTCATAGTCGGCTTTCGTTCATTTTTTATACCAAGATAAAGTGCGTCCAGATAAGTACGCGAACTAAATTCAGTAAAGATATGTCGATTTTTGCTGTAGTTATCGTGTTAAAGGCCATGCGGAAGGACAGACGGACGATCGTGTATAAAAACTGGGCGTGGCTTCAACCGATTTCGACCATTTTCACAGAAAACAGTTATCGTAATAAAATCTATATCCCTACCAAATTTCACAAGGATTTGTAAATTTTTTTTCGAATTATGGCATTAAAAGTATTCTAGACGAATTAAATGAAAAAGGGCGGAGCCACGCCCATTTTGAAATTTTCTTTTATTTTTGTATTTTGTTGCACCATATCATTACTGGAGTTGAATGTTGACATAATTTACTTATATACTGTATAGATATTAAATTTTTTGTTAAAATTTTACTTAACAAACAATTTTTTTTAAAAGAGGGCGTGGTCCTTCTCCGATTTTGCTAATTTTTATTAAGCGTACATATAGTAATAGGAGTAACGTTCCTGCCAAATTTCATCATGATATCTTCAACGACTGCCAAATTACAGCTTGCAAAACTTTTAAATTACCTTCTTTTTAAAGTGGGCGGTGCCACGCCCATTGTCCAAAATTTTACTAATTATCTATTCTGCGTTTTAAGTTCAACTCACCCACCAAATTTCATCGCTATATCTGTCTTTGGTAATGAATTATTGCACTTTTTCGGTTTTTCGAAATTTTTGATTTCGAAAAAGTGAGCGTGGTTATAGTCCGATATCGTTCATTTTAAATAGCGATCTGAGATGAATGCTCAGGAACCTACATACCAAGATTCATCAAGATACCTCAAATTTGCTTAAGTTATCGTGTTAACGGACGGACGGACATGGCTCAATCAAATTTTTTTTCGATCCTTATGATTTTGATATATGGAAGTCTATATCTATCTCGATTCCTTTATACCTATATAACCAACCGTTATGCAAACAAACTTAATATACTCTGTGAGCTCTGCTCAACTGAGTATAAAAAGGTTTAATAGGAGAGTATGATGTTATGATTTCAAATGATTTAAAGAGAGAGTATGGCTTTTATGCACTGCTTAGCACAATATGATAGTTTCTGCCTCTTGATCTGTGCCAATCCTCATAGCTGAAGTCTTAGACACAAGACGTGCTGGATCGTTGTTCCTCCAACGCACTTCCCACACCTGACATGGCCTAATTTGAAAGCATGCGACGCCAGAATGCAGTGTTCAGTCAATATACCATATTGAGCCTACAGTCCTCTTCTTTTAATGATAGGAATAAATGTGTAAGTATATCATTTAACACTCTAACTTACGCGACTGCGGTTTGAGCAACTTTGCTCCAGTAATCCTATTGCTTTTGTCACACGCAACCGCAATTATTCCGAAAATCCAGAGCCGTAATAAAATCCTCAAATCCCTTGCTGGTAGTACCTGGGGAAAAGATAAAGGAACGCTCACTACTACATACAAAGCAATTGGCCAGCCGTTTACGTGCTACGCGTCACCTATATGGTCGCCAAGCCTAAAAATTACCCATTGGAAGAAGCTACAGGCCTGCCAATATACTGCTCTCAGAATCGCCACGGGCTGTTTTCTTATGTCTCTAGAACACCATCTACATGATGAGGCGAGAATACTTCCCATCAGGGAGAGAAATGAGATGCTAATCAAACAGTTCCTGTTGAATACCCAGAAACCTGGGCATCCAAACAGACATCTGATTGATGAACCAACACCGCCTAGGGGCTTAGGGAGTCATCTACGTAAGCATTTTGAGCAAATATGGCACCTGAGAACCCAGCCGTATGAAGCAGAAAAACACTAGCAGGTCCTTGGTGAACTCCACAAGCAGGCGACGGACCCTTATATCAGGAATTTCCCGGTGAATCCAGTACTCAATGAAAAGTACCCAAAACTTGTGGAATAGGAACGCATACTCCCCAGGGAAACGCGTGTCACTCTTGCTCGACTTCGTTCTGGATACTGTTTAAACTCTTACCTATCCAGAATCAACCCCGATATACAAAATGTATGCCCCGCTTGCAATGTGTCCCCACATGACACCAACCATCTCTTTGATTGTAATGTGGAACCAACGCCTCTAACACCCCTTTCATTATGGTCCACCCCTGTTGAAACAGCAAGTTTTTTTGGTCTCCCGTTAGAGGATATTGATAACAATTTGTGATCGGTCGCGGCTGTTAGGTGGGGCGAAGCACTGCTACAACAACAACAACAGCGAAGGGATATTAGCGCAACAACAAAAATGAACATCACGCATCTGCTGCCCATGAGATATGGTCAGTTATGAAAGTTACTTATCTTTTTAACCGAACCGCCCAAGAATACACAGCCAAGTGTACCTTTTACCCTCCTTTGTTACTTTGGCAAATGATCGCCCCCATTATGTGGAGGTTTTTACGAAAGTAGTCATGTCATGTCCAAACCAACTGCTAAGTAAATGCTGTCTAGTTCGCCATTAAAACGTAAGCTTTATGCTAATATTTTGAGCTCAGTCAATTACAGTTTATGGTCTTTTGGTGTATTTTTATTCGGAACATAACACCGTTAAGGCACTCCGATGATTTCGGCAACGATTTGATATCACCACATTGAACTTTCTAAATCCTATAGCCTCTTTCTTTCGTGAAGAACTTGTGGTTCCTATAGCCTTGCATGCTGAATGAGCAGGATTCGCCAAGGGTGGTCAACAGTTGGGTTGAAGAATCTGCAAATTGCGTTGGCAATCCACTTCAGAGGATTGCGCTTCACCACACAGAATCCCATTGGGGTAGTGTCTCCTTTGTATAGGCATAAGTAATATAATGAGATTGAGGATTATATGCTCTCACCCATTCCAAAATATACAAAAACTTCAGATATCAAACTTCGCAACTATTTATATCATGATACAAAAAAGAAAGTAGTTCCACTCACAATTTTTTGACGTATTTGGGGATTTTTGAAGCTTCATAATGTTTGCTATTTTTCGTTGCCATGCTGTTACTGTTTAAGACGAAATTGTGGTTTTTCGAGATGGAAATTTCCTTTAGGATGAAAACGTGGTCATCTGAGACAATAATAATATGCTTTAGCACGATTTATGTGCATGCAATTTTATTGAAAAATAGTGGATAATGACTCATACATTGGTTAATGACTCATATCTTCATGGCAGCTTGACCCCTAGCCAGAAAAAAAAATATACAAAAAATTCTGTTGTTCTGGCATGGCCCTATTATCATGCCTCTATAGTGGATATTTCTCAAGGCATATTGAGAAAAAGTGTACCTCCAAGGTCTGCACATCTATGTCAATAAACAGGCACAGAACGTGTATAGGCGGGCTGTCCCAAGGTGACCCGTGGTACAACAGGCAAAAAAACACTCTCATAACTAGTGGCTTACCTGCATAGCTACAGGGTAAAGTTCGCCCTAAAAATTTTTTTGACAAATCCCTCCTAAAGCGTAACGCTTGAACTATACAATAAATAAAAAATGTGGACTTGTAGCCAATTTATCAAGAAATTGCGGTGCCGGTTTAGAAGGACCTCCTTTGAGCAAGCAATTGACAAACAAGTATGTTTTTTCAAAATGTTCTGAGCAAACGTACGGATACTTAAGAAGGCTATATTCCCTTGCTTTGCATACTCCGATCCATGTTTTTTCCAACAAAACAATTTTCCGGAGCTCGAAAAACTTATTAAAACTCTTCTTTTCTAGGCTGGTATTTCGTATTAAAATATTTCCAAGACATGGGGCTCATTTTTTTTTTCTTTTTTATTTAAAATAACTATGAAAGTAATTTGGTCGTATTCGCTAATACGAAATCCATCAAAATTAGAAAATTCGTAACATTTTTCAATCTGGTAGCTTGTTTTTGGTGAAATTGTCATTATCCCCGCAAAAGTCAAGTGACTAACGTTACACTAAATGTAACTACCTCCATTTTTTGTATCATGGTTTATATGAGTTTAATATTTTTCTTTATTATTTGGCATGCCATTTGAAAACATGCCAAAGGAAAAGATATGACGATGTGTTACTTAAACCCACACAAAAATTTGTAATAACTTTTTTCAAACCTTTGTAAGACATCCACAAAATTGTTAAAAAAAGCACAACGGATAAAATCTTACAAGCAACTGTTGAAAATATAAAATTTTTTTTTTTAATTTTTTTATATTTTTTGTACCAAAGCAGTGAATCCCGAAGGGTACTTGGAAGGCATGTGAAAGTTTTGTTAAGAAGCTTTTAATGGCAGAAATACGTTCAGGGTATGTGACAACGCACTACTAATAAAAAAATTTGGTAAAAAAAATCTCTTTTTCAAATATTAGGATGGTGCCATTCCCGAGAACAGCCAGGGAAGCCCGAGCAATAGCCCTCATGGTATCGACCAATAAGTCTGGGCTCTTTTCTACAAAAGCGTATGGCGAAAATCTTAGACTAGCTTATCAGCGGGTTCCATCTAGATAAACTCCTTCTGTGTAGAAATCAGTACGCCTACCAGTCAGGGAGATCCACGGAGACGGCTATTCATAGCCTCACGCTAAATTCGAAAATACTCTAGAATCAAACAATATAGTTCTCTATGCATTTATTGACACATCAGGGGCTTTCGATAACACAACACATCAAGTTTTCCAACAAGATATAATAGACAAGGACATAACCCCTTTGAATATTCGATGTGTGCTGTCCATGTTAAAGAGTAACAAAAATCCATTTGGAACTGGGAGAGACAACTGAATCAATGGCGGCCACAAGAGGATGCCAACAAGAAGGTATGCTCTCCGCTCTCATGTGGCCCCTGATCATAGATGGCCTCTTTAAGTTAATAAAAACTAAGGGATTTGCATCACAGGGATGCACGAGTAACCAATATCAGATCATATGCAAAAGCCCTTCGCATCATAGAGAGGTAGTGCGATAATAACGGACTGTCTATTAATCCTAACAAAACAGTCCTAGTACCTTTCACCCAGAGAAAGAAAGCGTCCATCCCAGAAACATTCCTGGGTGGAGCCAAAATATAATTATCAATGGAAGCAAAATACCAAAAGATCATACTGAATAGAACCCTCACGTGGAATGCTCATTTGGATGCTATCCCAAACAAAGCAACAACAACGATCTTCGCCTGCACTCGACTCAACGGCAAAACATGAGGGATATCTCTAAAAATGGTATACTGGATATTTATTACTATTGTAAAGCCAACAGTTACCTATGCTTCCCTAGTTTGGTGGCAGAAAGCAACGCGAAGAACGGCAAGAGCAAAACTAAACGAACAGCATCCACTAGTTTGCATTGTCATAACGGATGCGATGAGAACTTCCCCTGCTGATGCACTTAGTGCTTTAGTGGGAATACCTCACTATCCTATTTGGATAAAGAAATAAGCAACACTAGTCGCACTAAGACTTCAAAATATTTCGGAGTTGAAGCTAGGAACTTTGATAGGGCATCTGAATGTAATAAAAAATATCATAGGAAATCCCACATTACAACTGTGTGACGTGATGTCCCCTAAGCTCAGAATCTTATGGAACTTTGAAGTGTCCATTATGGACAGATCCCACTGGGAAACAAGGAATCCTTATAATAACCCTGACTCAGAGGTCCGGTTTACGGATGGATCGAAATTCGATGTCGAAACAACGGAAGCTAGCTTCTATGGGCCGAACTTCAAGAAATCGAGACCAAGTTTGCAGTAGAAAATGTCTACGGAGAGGCTCATCCTAGAAGAGCATATACATTATGTCGGACAGCCAAACGGCCCTGCATGCTTTGGTATCCTACACGATTACATCTAAGCTAGTTAATAACTACATTGAAATCCCTATTGACATGCGAGCCAAAAACAGGATGTTGTTAGGATGGGCTCCCAGACATCAGGGACATGAAAGTAATAAACATCCCGATTACCTATCAAAACAGGGTACTCCAGCAGCATTCTATGATCCAGAGCCCTTTTGTGGACTCACAAAAGCACACACCAGGGAAATCATAAATAACTGAGAAACAAAACAATTCAGACGTCATTGGATTGACTGCCCAAGGCAAAGGCAGGCCAAACTGTTTGTACTTCCGGCAAAGAAAGTATCAGCAAAAGTCATTAATTTAAGCAGGTAGGACCTACGAACTCTCACTGGCTACTATACGGGATACTATGGTCTAAGATAGCACCTAAGTAAGTAAAATTTATCCGATACTCAAATTTGCCGCTTCTGTGAGCTGGACGATGAAACACTGGTTCACATTCTCTGCGAATGCGTTGCTCTGGCAAGGCAGAGTCGCTCCCATCTACGTGGTGTGACTCTTAACCCCTATGTGATATGGAGTAAAAAGCCTGAAGAGGTACTTAGATACATTAAAAGCCTCCACATGCAAAATTAGGCTGAAATGTCATGCACAATAGATATGCACAAAGGTCGCAGTGCTGCCAGGCCTAATAATAATAATTCACGATAATAGCTTAAAATCGTCAGTAGGGTAGGCGAGTGCGCCAACTCAATACCACAGCCAATATCGCAGCATGAAACGAAAACAGGTATACGTGTACTCAATTATTGAACTCTTGAACTATTTTTGCCTATAAAATAAATATAACTTCGTATTTTTCCTCGCTTATTCAATACCGTACTCGTTCATTCGATCCTTCCACAGATGTTTTTATACCTTTCATGAAATTGAAATGGTATATTAATTTCGTCACGAAACCGAAAATTGTAAGTCCTTAAAGGAAAATAGATAGACCCACCATTAAGCATACCGAAATAATCAGGTTGAAGAGCTGAGTTGATTTACCCATGTCCGTCTGTCCGTCTGTCTGTTTGTATGCAAACTAGTCCCTCAATTTTTGAGATATCTTGATAAAATTTGGTGAGCGGGTGTATTTGGGTGTCCGATTTGACATTTGTCGGAACCGACCGGATCGGACCACTATAGCATATATCCTCCATACAACCGATTTTTCAGAAAAAGAGGATTTTTGTAATATCTTACCCAATTTAACAGATTGAAGCTTCAAACTTCACCATATACTTTCGTATATTGCACATGTTGTTGCCTGAAAAAATTTATGAGATCGGTCGTATATATAGTATATATCCCCCACAACCGATTGTTCAGATAAGGAACTTTTCGTAATTACTACCCTATTTTAAGAGCTAGAGGCTTCAAATTTCAACGAATGCTTACGTATATAGCATATATTGTTGTCTGAAAAAATCATAAAGATCGGTGGTATATATAGTATATATATGGCGGTATATATAGTATATATATATAGTATATATATATATTTTCGCAAATTTTAGCCCCATTTCAACAGCTAGAAGCTTCAAATTTCACCGAATATTTACGTATATAGCATATATTGTTGTCTGAAAATATCCTAGAGATCGGTTGTATATATAGTATATATCTCATACAACCGATTGTTCAGATAAGAAACTTTTCGCAATTTCTACCCCATTTTAACAGTTATAAGCTTCAAATTTCACCGATTGCTTACGTATATAGTACCTATTGTTGTGTCAAAAAATCATAGAGATCGGTGATATATATAATATATATATGATGGTATATATAGTATATATATATAGTATATATATAATTTTTTTACGATTTCGGCCCCATTTTAACAGCTAGAAGCTTCAAATTTCACCAAATGCTTACGTGTATAGCATATATTGTTGTCTGAGAAAATCATAGATACCGGTGGTATATATAGTATATATCCCATACAACCGATTGTTCAGATAAGAAACTTTGCGCAATTTCTTCCCCATTTTAACAGCTAGAAGCTTCAAATTTCACCAAATGCTTACGTGTATAGCATATATTGTTGTCTGAGAAAATCATAGATACCGGTGGTATATATAGTATATATCCCATACAACCGATTGTTCAGATAAGAAACTTTGCGCAATTTCTTCCCCATTTTAACAGCTAGAAGCTTCAAATTTCACCAAATGCTTACGTGTATAGCATATATTGTTGTCTGAGAAAATCATAGATACCGGTGGTATATATAGTATATATCCCATACAACCGATTGTTCAGATAAGAAACTTTGCGCAATTTCTTCCCCATTTTAACAGCTAGAAGCTTCAAATTTCACCAAATGCTTACGTGTATAGCATATATTGTTGTCTGAGAAAATCATAGATACCGGTGGTATATATAGTATATATCCCATACAACCGATTGTTCAGATAAGAAACTTTGCGCAATTTCTTCCCCATTTTAACAGCTAGAAGCTTCAAATTTCACCAAATGATTACGTGTATAGCATATATTGTTGCAGGCATGCTTAACGAACGAAACGATATCATTTCGTTACGATAATCAACGCTAATAAACGAAACGAAGTCACTTCGTTTCGTTTATTAACGTTAAGAACGTCAAATTAACGTTAATTTGACGATCTTAACGTTAATAAACGAAACGAAGTCACTTCGTTCCGTTTATTAGCGTTGATTATCGTAACGAAATGATATCGTTTCGTTCGTTAAGCATGCCTGTATTGTTGTCTGAGAAAATCATAGATACCGGTGGTATATATAGTATATATCCCATACAACCGATTGTTCAGATAAGAAACTTTGCGCAATTTCTTCCCCATTTTAACAGCTAGAAGCTTCAAATTTCACAAAATGCTTACGTGTATAGCATATATTGTTGTCTGAGAAAATCATAGATACCGGTGGTATATATAGTATATATCCCATACAACCGATTGTTCAGATAAGAAACTTTGCGCAATTTCTTCCCCATTTTAACAGCTAGAAGCTTCAAATTTCACCAAATGCTTACGTGTATAGCATATATTGTTGTCTGAGAAAATCATAGATACCGGTGGTATATATAGTATATATCCCATACAACCGATTGTTCAGATAAGAAACTTTGCGCAATTTCTTCCCCATTTTAACAGCTAGAAGCTTCAAATTTCACCAAATGCTTACGTGTATAGCATATATTGTTGTCTGAGAAAATCATAGATACCGGTGGTATATATAGTATATATCCCATACAACCGATTGTTCAGATAAGAAACTTTGCGCAATTTCTTCCCCATTTTAACAGCTAGAAGCTTCAAATTTCACAAAATGCTTACGTGTATAGCATATATTGTTGTCTGAGAAAATCATAGATACCGGTGGTATATATAGTATATATCCCATACAACCGATTGTTCAGATAAGAAACTTTGCGCAATTTCTTCCCCATTTTAACAGCTAGAAGCTTCAAATTTCACCAAATGCTTACGTGTATAGCATATATTGTTGTCTGAGAAAATCATAGATACCGGTGGTATATATAGTATATATCCCATACAACCGATTGTTCAGATAAGAAACTTTGCGCAATTTCTTCCCCATTTTAACAGCTAGAAGCTTCAAATTTCACCAAATGCTTACGTGTATAGCATATATTGTTGTCTGAGAAAATCATAGATACCGGTGGTATATATAGTATATATCCCATACAACCGATTGTTCAGATAAGAAACTTTGCGCAATTTCTTCCCCATTTTAACAGCTAGAAGCTTCAAATTTCACCAAATGCTTACGTGTATAGCATATATTGTTGTCTGAGAAAATCATAGATACCGGTGGTATATATAGTATATATCCCATACAACCGATTGTTCAGATAAGAAACTTTGCGCAATTTCTTCCCCATTTTAACAGCTAGAAGCTTCAAATTTCACCAAATGCTTACGTGTATAGCATATATTGTTGTCTGAGAAAATCATAGATACCGGTGGTATATATAGTATATATCCCATACAACCGATTGTTCAGATAAGAAACTTTGCGCAATTTCTTCCCCATTTTAACAGCTAGAAGCTTCAAATTTCACAAAATGCTTACGTGTATAGCATATATTGTTGTCTGAGAAAATCATAGATACCGGTGGTATATATAGTATATATCCCATACAACCGATTGTTCAGATAAGAAACTTTGCGCAATTTCTTCCCCATTTTAACAGCTAGAAGCTTCAAATTTCACCAAATGCTTACGTGTATAGCATATATTGTTGTCTGAGAAAATCATAGATACCGGTGGTATATATAGTATATATCCCATACAACCGATTGTTCAGATAAGAAACTTTGCGCAATTTCTTCCCCATTTTAACAGCTAGAAGCTTCAAATTTCACCAAATGCTTACGTGTATAGCATATATTGTTGTCTGAGAAAATCATAGATACCGGTGGTATATATAGTATATATCCCATACAACCGATTGTTCAGATAAGAAACTTTGCGCAATTTCTTCCCCATTTTAACAGCTAGAAGCTTCAAATTTCACCAAATGCTTACGTGTATAGCATATATTGTTGTCTGGAAAAATCATAGAGATCGGTGGTATATATATTATATACTTCATATAAACTGTCGTTTTGACCCCTTTTTTACGGCTAGAAGCTTCAAAATTCATCAAATTTCATCAAATAGTTACGTTTACGTCATATATTGTTGAAATACGTGATTCGTAGTCATAGTTTTTACAGGTAGACAACAAAAAACCTGAAAATTCGCATCCTCACACAAAGTACCTACCTGTTTTTTATTTTATATTTTTCTTAAAAATCGTTAAGGTATGTATGTAGATCTGTTCACTATATATTTCTTATCTTATACATCCGATTATTCGGAGATTACGAACGGGATAAGATTATTGTTCAGCCCCATTCAGGAAAGGTATGAAGTCTTCGGCACAGCCGAAGACAGTCCCGTTCTTACTTGTTTTTTTCTTTCTTGATACAAATTATTTTAAAATCAAAAAAGCTAATAAGTAATAAATTCATAAAGTACTGAAACACCAAAGTGGTAAAACTTTATCAGCTTCAATGCGATCATGGACTTTTTAATTATTTTAACAACCATCTTTTGCAAAGAGACTGAGAAATTAAGTAAGTGTTGTCAAGTTGAGTAATAGAAATGTTTTTTTTTAGTGTTTGCAGATGAATAAAGAAAAATATTTCATTAAACTATTGCAAAGATGTGTACGTATGGACATTAGGGTGTGGGTATATATTGAACCAAAAAAAATTTCAGTTTTTTTGGTTTGTATGCTCTGAATGGAATAGAATATAATCATAAAATACGCGCTTTTCACACTATATTTTACACTTATTTGTACAACACAGGTGGAGGAAGACCTGAGCTCCCTTATTGCTTTCAATTAGCTTCAGTTATCGCGAAACAGGGATGGCAGTTAAGCGGCAATTAATGATGATTATGAAAAGAGTATGATCACATAGAGTTCTATAATCATTCTAGTCGTACATGGAAACAATTCTGTTTATCACAAAGCGATTCATCGACCTATTTTTTCCAACTTTCTAGGAACTAAAAGCTTTAATAAAACATTTTTGCTTAAAATTTAAACCCAAATAGTATTTTTGTAATTGTTACACCATCTACATAAGAGGTACAGCAGCGAACAGAAAAATACCATAGGCAATTTTGACCAAGTTTCGTACTTTAAATTCTTGTTATTTTTTTTAATTTTCGATATTTTAAGAACAAATTTCTATGAAACTGCAACTATGCAAATCAATCTCAAAATTTTTTTTTTTTTTTTGAAATAACTCGAAATATTTTTTTGGAACTCCGTGAATGTTTTTGAGAATACAGTTTTAAGGGCCAATTAATTTTAGTCTAACCAGTGAAAGGTCTTACAAAATTTGTTCATCATTTTTTGTTTTTTTTTTGTTTTTTTTTTTTTTTTTTTTTGGAAGGTTGTTTAAGATTTTCCTCCATAAAAAGTGTGAATTTTTTTTTTTTTATATAAGGCCAAATTTTTATCGCCATTGCCAAAGATCCACGTGAATTTTCAAAGACCCTTTACTTGTTCTTAGTTAGACTGAGGATTGTTTTCTTAAGTAAATTTTAAGTTCCGATACAAAATATGATTGCGTGCAAAATTTGTCTTTATAGAGCAGATAAATATTGTCACGGATATTAACATCACTAAGTTAAACCATCACTAAGGCGATACCAAGGCCATGATAAGCAGTATTTACGTCAATAATCAAATCATGCATACACATATATAAGGCAGCCGAAAGATGTCACACACAGATGCATTTACTTACACGCCTATGGGAGCGCGAGAGACTGTAAACTACAAACATTCACATCAATAATTCAATCATTATGTATCTCCATAAACGAATAAATAATTGCGTCTACACATGTGTACGTATACGAGCAGCGGAGCGGCAATGCACAAACACATGCATATATCTTATGTGGCTGGCGATTTCGTAGCCGAAACTAACTAGGTAACTTCTGGAAATCGAAGAGCCTAGAAGTATGCAGCGTAAACTATAAAAGCGGGGCAGGCGAGTAAGAAGTAATTCAGTTTGAGTTGAGCAATCAATGAGTTATTGATTAAGCACGCGATCTGGCGGCCAATAGTAGAGTTTAATTTGAGTTATCAATCAGTTTGGTTATTAAGCCAGCGAGTGGCAAAGTATAAGTGTTATTGTGAAGTACTTTAATAAAGGCCATTTTTCCATCCTTCAATATTGGAGTTATTTATTCAGCAGTTTAGTGATTCGAACTTAGCAGAGGATTGCAAATAAGAGAATTTGCAAGTAAATTCGTTACAATATTAAAGTTCACATAAAAAACGGCCCTTAATAGATTAGAGCACACTATATAAAAATTAAAAAATTTTGTCGAATTTTCTAATAATTTCGAAAAGGTTTTGAGTTTTTTGAGACTTGTTTACAATATCTCAATTGTAAAATTAATAGAAATAGCCCAAAATATCGGAAACAAAGAAAAATTTAACTGACAAGATTTGGATAAACCCTCCGGAGATCCAAGTGAAGCGCGACCGAAACACTTTCGCCCAATTCTGGCAAAAGTTGGGCAATCAAGTATAAAGTGACGCAATGATTCCACCTAATCATCCTCCATACAGCTGCAGAAGGACGGGGTTTACAGTATATTGAGATTTACCGCATAGATTCCCATTGGGCAGTGATCTGCCAAAACTCCAATGACCATTGCTAAATGAACCTTAGTGAACCCAATAAATTCGGCAGACTTCTTGCCATCCACTTCTGGACAGAAATATCTTCTATGTTCTTGTTGGATGGCTATAACCATTTAAATGGTTAAGAGCCAATAAAGTAAGTATGTGTTCGTAGATAATTGAATGCTCTTCCAAACAGATTTGAAACCTTTGTGCGCTAAATAACTTAAAAATATTGGGGGAGATATCTGCAGAGTTTCACCGTGCATGCACGCATGTCTAATGGGAGAGGAATAAGAAGAATGATGATATGAAGCAAAACGAAAATGAACTATACATTTTCCTTAAGAAACTGCCAAATGTTAACACCCACTGAATTTGAATCCAATTTTTCCTCCTTTCAGTAGGTGGTAAAGGTTCAAGTTCTTCCGTGGCCTATTCAAGCTTCGACTTTGTCCCACCCTAATGCATGCGTATAAGTCAAATTGCAAATCAAAATTGCGATGAACGTAATAAATGCACACAGATAGAGCTTGTATGTATGTATATCTGCTTCTGTGAACTAAAAATCACAAAAATGTTTTGACACCTTGCTATGTGTGAAAAAGTGAAGCAATCAAATTGAATTGCTATTTTGTTAAGCGGATTTTCATTACTCAAAGAGAATAACAATATGAAATGTCAAATCAATAGCAAAATTTTTGTTTGTCAACTTTATCAAGCAGCAAAAGTTCAGATTACAGCACAAAGAGGCAAGATACAAATGTAGTACATATATACATATGTGTTATAGTGCGTAAGCATTTTTCTCAAAAAATATTATTAATTGATAAGACCAAATAAATTGAAGTTGAAAAAGCTGCAAATAAGTAAATTTGTAATAAATTTAATGCCTTTTGCAAAGAAATTCAAGAAAGAGTTTAGAGAAGTATAAATAGTTTTACTTTTTGATGGAAATTAATTTAAAATTCTTATACCCAGACTTTCAAACCAATATATAATAGAATATTTGAGTTCCATCGCGCAAACTATACCTTAAAATTTGTTCTTAATTTTTTCTTTAGAAGTCAAATTTCATCAAAATCGAAGCCATAAAATTTGTAGGCGGGTACACTCAATGTAGGCATAACACATATTAAAATAGTTATTAAATAACGTGTTCTTTTCTGGAGAAAAGATTCCCTCATGTTGCAATCTTAAGTTCTATCATTTGAAATAAATCACCTAGCGCTTTGTAAAATTGCTCAATTAGAAGGTAGAGGAGCCGTTTTCTCAGTCAAAGGGAAATATTTTGTGAAAGCAACACACAAACTTACAAGAAAGCAAAGAAAGACTAACAGGGTGACATTATTTTCAGAAAAAGAAAACTCTATAAGCTCTGGTAGCTCAAAAAGCAAGTCGTAATTTTGCTTTATAATTTTTGTTTTTTATTCCTTTATGCAAACAGGACGTGCTGAGCAGCAGTTGAACCCTGTACTGCATTCACTCGGAGCGAGCACTTGCCTCTGACGTATTTGGATGCATTTTCAGCCATTCCATTTTGTTGTGAAAACCCCTCATGAGTATTAAGCTGGTGCAAGTACTTGTGGTTCTATGGATATACTTTTCTTATTTCGCTATGAAAACCGCAGCTTTCGATAATAAACTTTAATTATGTCTTAAGAATATTTCATTAACCAGTTAAGAATTACGATCGCATACTTTGTCGTATGAAACAAACGAAATTATCGTATGTACAGCTTATGTCACGTCAACAGTAGTCTTACCACAACAATCAGTACCTCACGTATCTCACGTATCAGCTATCAGCTAATGAATTCTGTGCACCGATGGGGCTGTTGCTTTCGATGTATGTAGCAAAAATACAATGATATTTCGCACCAATGAATATGTAGAAATATACGAGTCTCTGTAGGTATTTGAAAAATCTGATATGCCTGGGAAATTAATATGTTACCAAACTTGGTGTACAAAATTTTATATACAACATAAATTATGCTATATAAGTAAATGTTTATGTAATTCAGACGATTGGGTTTCATTAAGGTAACTCACTTTTTTTTTATACGCCGCTTTTCAAGTATGTGTTTCTGATATACAATTTTGTGAAAA
Organism: Eurosta solidaginis; assembly: GCF_040869045.1. Lineage (NCBI taxonomy): Eukaryota > Metazoa > Arthropoda > Insecta > Diptera > Tephritidae > Eurosta > Eurosta solidaginis. Next base: position 30,382,526 of record NC_090319.1, read on the forward strand.
AGTGTCCAATTCTGTGAAATGTGCGCAATCTTATATATTATTTCTATTAACGTTTTTATGGGCAGGTCCCTTTTTTGCTCTTATTTGGAATCCAAATCTATAAATAAAGTTTTGATTGTAAAGATGAAGATTCGTGCTATAGCTATATTTTATTAAAATAATTTGTTAAAAATAAACAATTGTGAGCACACAAAGAAACCTATTTGTACTATGGCACTATTGTGAATATTTGATTAAAATTAGCACTGCATTACCGGCAGTGATTGATTGATATAACAGCTGATTTCTGTTGATATTTGATATGAGACTTTTATGTTTGTTGCACAAGATGCGCATGGGTCCGGCTAGTCAAATCTTAAAAGAAGATATATATTGTAACGAATTTACTGCAATTCCCCTTATTTGCAATCTTCTACTAAGTTCGAATCACTAAACTGTTGAATAAACAACTCCAATATTGAATAATGGAAAAATGGCATTTATTAAAGTACTTCACAATAACACTTTGCAAATTGCTTAATAACCAAACTGACTGATAGCTTAAATGAAACTGATCTATTGCCCGACAGATTGCGTGTTTAATCAAAAACTGATTGATAGCGCCTCTACCGCTGGTGCTTTTATACTATGTGATTTCCTCGTGGCATCTTCTAGGCGCTTCCAGAATTTACTTAGTAATAAATTTCTCAGCTACAACTACAGATGTATAATTTTTATAGATTCTCTCATCATACCCCATGCGCTTGTATGTGTGATCGACACTTCCACAAGCACAATTGCATACCTTTAGGAGCATTTCAGATAAGATATCTGCATGTGTTTGTGCGTTGCTTCTCCGCCGCGTGCACGCGTATGTGTAGACATAATGATTGAATTATTGATGTGAATTCGCGTCACTGCTTAGCATCGGCCTAGAGATGGCAGTTCCCCTTAGTGCCGCCAACATTCGTAAAACTATTGATGTGAATTCACGTCACTGTTTAGCATCGGCCTAGAGATGGCAGTTCCCCTTAGTGCCGCCAACATTCGTAACAATATATACACATATGACATTATATCATCCGTACCACCTGAATAGACGGGTACGTGTGCGTATACGATTTTTTTTTTTTTGTTTTTTCAGAACCTGCCAAATTAGGAGTTAACAATTTTTGACTGAAATTGAAGTAGATTTTGACTCGTATTTTTAACTTTAAAATGAAATTTTGAGAATGTAAACTACGTCTTGATTTTAAATAAAAAAAAATTTTGTAAAATGGTAAGTCGCATTCAGTACTGAAATAATAAATTGTATGTTGAAAAAATAAAATTTTACTGCTAATTTTGTACTGAAAAAAATTAAGAAACTTCCAATTTGGAGTAATAGAACTAAAGTAGAAAATTAACTACCAACTAACAGTTGCAGAGCACAGATCTCGAAGAGTATAGCTACCCTAATCCAACTTGGCCATAAGACTATACTATCATTGCAGGACCCGTAGCAACTTGATTACCCTTCAAGTTGATAATTATTTCAATTTAATATTCAATAAGTTACCTTAAAACAAAGAACAAAAAAATGTTCAATGTAAGATAAAGGAAGTTTAATTTGATTGAAAATAAAGCACCCTAATGTACATGTTAGAGACAAATATGTGAACAATGATGAAAGGTAAATGAATTATATTTAGAGGCTCTTCCCAAGTACAGATGAAAAGTCAAAAACAAGCGATTTGGGAAAAAACCGAGCTGTATATACCCAGCAGGAAGTTCACAAACTTTCTTGCATAAGAATTTTTCATATAATTTTTTTATATTATTTTTTTTTTTTTTTTTTGTTCCTAATTCAATTAACCTTTTTATAAAACACAAATGCGAATTTGCTGGATTGGGTGCCATTTATTTAAAAAAAGCAAAACAGCAACAAGTACTCAAATCATTGTAGTCAAAGAAATAAGAAGCTTTTTTCATGTTGGCGGCACCATTAGCCACATAACGGTTGTCGTTTGGTGCAATGGAAGGATGTGTATGTGCGCGTTTGTAGTTGTATTGCTAACGACAAATGTGGCTTTTTCTACTCAAACTCCGACTAAGTGTAATTGGTTTTTGCGGCATCTCGTAGTGAAGCAATGGACTCTTTTTTTTTCTTCAGCTACAACCAGCACCCACAGTGAAGCAGTTTATTATTATTAATTTAATGTCATAAATTTCAATGCTTTATATATAGTGTATGTACAATGTACATTAGAGTTGTCTTTCGAAGCAAATTTACGATTTTGCTTGTCTTAATCCCCCAAGCGGTAATAACAAGGACAGAAATCTCGCATAATAATATTGGGCGCCATTGGGTACGATTAAGGGGTGTCGCAGAGCTATAACCCTGAGGCCAAATTTTTTGTTCTCCCAGCAACGAGAGCCAGCCAAACTCATTAATTTAAGCAGAGAGGAACTACGAACCCTGGTTACTAAAGGGGCGCTTCCCAAGGCCGTCGGTTCTATGTACCGGAGCGACTCGGTATTTTTCCCCACCAAGGACTGCCATTTCAGTGTAACCCCATTTAATTTGTTGCGTCCCTCCCACAAATTGTCATCCACACAGCAGCTCCTTGCAGCGGGACTGCTCGATATTCTATTGCGCCGGGAAGGTATCGAAACCAATCCGGGTCCGTCTCCTAACCCCGGTCCTGAGAAATGGTTTTGCTGCATCTGACGGAAAAGAATCTTTTTAAGACGGTCATACTCTTGTCAGTGTGTCTCGTGTAAGGGATGGTTGCATCAGACAGGTTGTTCTGGGCTAGATCCCAAAACAAGACGTCCACGTAACTTCTATAAATCTTTTGTGGCTCCTTGCTGTTCACGCCCTAGGACGTCCCGTAGTCTGCGCCTTAGCTCCCTCCGCTACCTTCCAGCAGTCCCGCTGCGCAGCAAGCCACAACAAGTACCCGCTTCTGCTCGCGACCCACGGCGCCACCAACTTACACGGCTGCTCACATTCATACCTACAATCTCCGTAGTAGAGACGGCAGCAATCCCGAGCATCAGCCCCTGCTCCGCGTTCTCCCCCCCCCCCCTCTTTTCCGGCAACAATTTTTTAGGTCATGGAAACAGACTACTAGTCCCTTCCTCCCTTTGCACCGTCTGCCAGCACAGAATATATATGTTTGCGACATCCGCCCAATGCAGCTCCTGCCATGGAGGGTGCCACTTTCCTAGATGTTCTGGTCTTCGCGATGGAAACCCCCCGACGAGTTTCATTGTGCCATGTTGCTAGGCCGTATACCCAAATACACCGGGTACCCCAATGCTTACCCAAGGACATCCAGTCACAGGGCCACAACAGCAGTCGCGTCCTGGCGTTCCACAACCCAGGCGTAGTCAGCCGTCACTTACTCCCAGAGTGACGACGTCTCCCCTATGCACTTCAGAATTCTGCAGTTAAACTGTAATGAATTAACTGGGAGGATGACGGAGATAGTCGATTTCATGAAGCGGCACAACATATGCATTGCTGCGATTCAAGAGACTAAGTTCTGCATTGCAGACATGTTCTGGGTATAATGTCCACAGAAATGATCGCGAGAGCGGAAATGGAGGCGGCCTCGCGTTTATCATACACCACTCTCTGCAATATCATATATTTGATCCCGAGATCGACCGCAGGGACAGTGCCTTAGAACGTCAAGGCTTACCTGTCCGGTCAGACGATGCAAACCTAGAAATCATCAAAATCTACATCCCTCCTGCCACCTGTTGCCCCAGTGGATACCGCCTTAATATCAGCACCTTACTCACTGGCAACAATCGCATTATCTTATGCGATTTCGATGCCCATCACGATATATGGCATTCAAACTTGCGGGTGGACAGTAGGGGTGAGATGTTGGCGGATCAAATAGAAGACACGACGTTCTGCCGGATATTTCAATCGTGAGCGCATAACTCCTAAACTCCGTCAACTGGCAGCCGATGGTAACATTGGCATCCGACCACCTGTCTATCCTTATTTCGTTTTAGCTTTCCGCCTACTTCATCGTTTACAGACAACCGCGTTGCTTCCCTCCCTATTCCAACTGATGCCCGCCAATGGGAGCGTGCTTTCCGCAAAGTCATTAAATCCGCCTCGGTTCGTTTCATTCCCGCCGGCAGAATTCCCGAAATTCGGCCCCACTTCCCGCCGGAGGCCGCAAGTTTAGCGAGAGAACGTGACTTTAAAAGAGAGCTCGATCCCGACGACCCCCAAAAAAGGAATATAAACCAACGCATCAGATTGCTTGTGGATGAGAACAATCGGGCGAAATGGGAGGAGCACCTAAGCGGTTGTAAGCTCTCTGCCTCTGTAGGTAAACTTTGGTCCCTATCGAATCCGTCTAGGCACAATGACGAAGTTTCCATCGCCTTTGGCGATAAAGTGCTGTCGGATGCGAAAAGAATGCGCGAGCGCCTTCTGCCGACAATATATCATGCATTCTACGGTCGACAAAGAGAGACGGAGAGCCAACAGACACGCACATAAACATAAATTCAGCGCGTCACCAATTACCATCTCACTCAATTACCATCACCGCCAAAGAGGTTGAGGATGCCATCGGTCATGCTAAACCATCCAAAGCAGTGGGCCCATACGACATAGCCATGCCGATGCTTAAAAGCCTAGGGAAAGAGGGTTTCAAATATTTAACGCATGTCTTCAACATGTCTCTTTCCACCTTTGACATACCCGCAAAATGGAAAATGGCCAAGGTGGTCCCGCTAATAAAGCCTGGGAAACCAGCTAACATAGGAAAGTCATATCGCCCGATATCTCTCCTATCGCCAGTAGCCAAGACGCTTGAAGCCATTTTGCTCCCCTATTTCAAAGCAAATTTGCAGCTAGCCTCTCATCAGCATGGCTTTAGAAAACTCCATAGCACCAACACCGCGCTAAATGTCATCAGCACCCAGATAATTTGCAGTTTAACTCAAAACCCCCACCACAGAACAGTACTCGTTGCGCTAGACCTATCAAAAGCTTTTGATACGGTCAACCATGCACGTTACTACAAGACTTGGAAGGGTCTACCCTTCCCCCATGTCTTAAAAGGTGGACCGCAAATTTTCTGGGTGGTCGGAAGGCATCGGTGCAATTTAGAAATGAAACATCAAAACCAAAAAGAATTAAACAGGGGGCGCCACAGGGTGGTGTACTATTCCTACTTTTCTTTAATTTCTACATATCTAAGCTACCTTCGCCAGCAGAAGCAGCCACTATCGTTTCCTACGCCGATGACTGCACAATAATGGCCACAGGCCCAGGCCAACAAATCGATGAGCTTTGCAACAGAATAAACGGCTACCTTCCTGATCTCTACAGTTTTTTTGCCTCGCGAAACCTGGCATTATCACCGACTAATTCCTCCGCGACCTTATTTACAACATGGATGTCCCAAATGTCGAACATTTTGAAGATCACCGTCGATGGCACTACGCTACCGACTGTCCTATACCCCAAAATCTTAGGTGTGACGTTTGATCAGGATCTACATTTTGGTGAGCACGCAGCCGCAGTTGTTCCGAAAATCCAGAGCCGTAATAAAATCCTGAAATCCCTTGCTGACAGTACTTGGTGAAGAAAAGTCAAAAAAAACGCTCATTACCACATACAAAGCAATTGGCCAGCCGATTGCGTGCTACGCGTCCCCTATATGGTCGCCAAGCCTAAAAATTACCCACTGCAAGAAACTACAGGCCTGCCACAATACTGCTCTCAGAACCGCCACGGGCTGTCTTCTTATGTCCCCAGAACAACATCTACATAATTAGGTAAGAATACTCCCCATCAGGGAGAGAAATGAGATGCTAATCAAACAGTTCCTGTTGAATACCCAGAAACCTGGGCATCCCAACAGACATCTGATTGATGAGCCAACACCGCCTAGGGACTTAAGGAGTCATCTCCGTAAGCATTTTGAGGAAATACGGCACCTGAGAACTCAGCCGTATGAAGCAAAAAAACACAAGCAGGTCTTTGGTGAACTCCAAAAACAGGCTTCGGACCTTTATGCCAGGAATTGCCCGGTGAATCTAGTACTCAAAGAACAGTACCCAAAACTTGCGGAAGAGGAACGCATACTCCCCAGGGAAAGGCGAGTCACTCTAGCCCAACTTCGTTCTGGATACTACAACAGGTTAAACTCTTACATATATAGAATCAACCCCGACATACAAAATGTATGCCCCGCTTGCAATGTGTCCCCACATGACACCAACCATCTTTTTAATTGTAATGTGGAACCAACGCCTCTAACACCCCTTTTATTATGGTCCACCCCTGTTGAAACAGCAAGTTTCCTTGGGCTCCCGCTAGAGGATATTGATGACAATTTGTGATCGGTCGTAGCTATTAGGTGGGGCGAAGCACTGCTACAACAACAACAACAACTAGAGGGGACACTGAAGTATACGATATCACCAAAGTAAGTTTAATCTATACTATATACAAATCTGACGCCTTTGTGAGCTGTAGCATGAAACGCTAGTTCACGTTCTTTGCGAATGAAGGTACTTAAATATATTAAAAGAGTCCAAATGCAGCAATAAGCTAAAAGTTCCAGCACAATAGATCTAAAAAAAGTTCACAGCGTATCAAGGCCTAATAACAATAATAATAAGTGAGCGTTTTTTTTTAGTGTCGAGAACTATCGATTTTATATATTGGCTAGAAAAAGAATTTTTTTTTACACAACAAAATCTTCTTTACTTTCGTGCTTGTGCGACATATTTTCATCGCATTCAATCAGAACCATTTGGCTTAAAGAGATTGATTTCAAGCCTATTCCTTCAGAACGAAGTAAAATTTTTGTGTGGCACCTCTCTAACTAAGAGACACTTCAACCCTCTTCTTTTGAACAAATTAAGAACTACTTTCGAGCTGAATGAGCCTATCGAGTGTGTGCCAGATTTAGTAATTAATTTGAGTGGGAGCAAACGCATTTGAGAGCTCGGACTCCCTTTTTCCTATAAAAAGGACTGTTCTTACCTCTCTTAATATTTAACGTATAATATGTTTGTGCCTGTTTTATTAATTGAGATGTTATGCTCAGCTGATGATATCACTTCTGTAGCTAAGCATTTTTAGATCTCAACGCTTGACAAACTGCTGTTTATCAACGACACTTCAATAAGAAAAAAAATATAAATTAATATATTGTGGCGAATGTTAACAATTTCAATGCGTCACTGTGCTGCTAGTAAATAAATGCAACAGAAAAATTAAGCAACCACACATAAGTGCATGCAAACATCAAAGCAAGCAGCCACACATACATGCAAACAGGGAAGCGAAGAGATTATTTCACATACACACATATGTAGTCATCACCTAAGAGCAGAAGTTATTACTCACACATACACACGCATATAAAAGGAAGACAAAAGTAAATACCAGATACCTAAAGGAGAAATAAGTAAACAGCTGATCGAGAAGATTGTGTGTGAAAAGTATAGACATTTGGAGAAATATGTGAACGAGGCTACAGAGACTATTAAAGCAGCGCAAGCTGAGAACGAATGAATCAGCTTGATTTTAACCCACCCTTATACTGTTTTCACACAGACGGCTTATTGAATAATAAAGGCAGTTTTCTACATTAAGACGCTTATTGAGCTCAATCTTCCCTACAAAATTCGAATCTATAATTATTTCATTAGTAGCTAATCGAATGCCTAATGAAGTCAAAAGCACAATGCAACTCTGTTGGCAGCCTTCCACTTCTTAATTTTTGGTGTGTTCAGTGCTTAAAAATGTCATTTGTCAAAGTAAATGTCATTGCCTGCATGGCGGAACGATACAAGGTGGCCGCATCGAACAGCTGATTATAACCTTTTTTATTTGATTTGATACATCAACTACCGGCGCAGTAGGATTTTGACATTTGTCCATCGAATTTACAAGTACATTGAATTTTTTATGTTTGTAGGTATGTCACCATGCTGCCACCTTGTATCGTTCCGCCATGATTGTTTGTCATATAGCATTGTCATTTTATTCGCTTGACATTTCATCCTTCATACTAATCGAGCAGTTACTTCTGTGTGAAAACAAAAAATTTACGATTTCATTAGAAGGTGAAATGAGATCATTAAGTTTCTGTGTGAAAACAGTATTAAAGAAGTATGCGCGCATTGTAATTTTGAGTTACTACTACTACTGTAGAGTTGTAAATATAGGAGATATTGCTATACTGAATATTTAAGTTTTTTATTGTTTGAGAAAGTAAGATTGGAAATAAGAATAATTTTGATTTTGATTTATTATGACCACCCTAGCGTAAATACATGCAAATGCTTATTTACGCATGCAAGAGGTTCCTCTTTTTCTGTTGAACAATTTGTAGTGCGTGATTTAAAAAGCATAAGTGAATTTTAATTATACGTCTATTAACAAAAAAAAAAGAAATATTTTACGAAATATTCCGACAAGCAAAAAGAAGTAACTCTCATTAAAAACCAATTCGGTTTTAATTTTAGACTCAATGTGCTTACACGTTTCAAACACAACGAACTAGTATGTAGTCAACCACATTTTTCGGAACTACCTTATTTGAGCTTTATAGGAACCTAACGTAATATTTAGAGTATTGGAAAATGTTACGACTGGGAATATTGATGTTGCCAGAATGTGACTAATCTCCTTGATCAGCGCCCAAAAATGATCCTCTGTTCTACCAAACCAAAGCATTGCCTATTCTGGGGAAATAAGAAACTTTTTATACCTTTCATGAACATGAAATGGTATATTAACTTTCGCCCGATTTTTGTAACGTTGAGAAATATAGAAGATAGACTCATCAACAAGTATACCGAATTGATCAGGGCGACGAACTGAGTTGATATAGCCATGTCCGTCTGTCCGTCCGTCTGTCTGTTTGAACGCAAACTATTCGCTCAAATTTTGAGATATGTCAATGAAATTTGGCACAAGGATGTATTTTTGTGTTATATTAGACATTTTTCGGATCCGGTAGGGTCGGACCACTTTAACATATATCTCCCATAGAACCGATCGTTCAGATAAGACGATTTTGCTCATTCCTGCCGCAATTTAGAAAGTATAAACGTCAAACTCGGTGATATATATTCTAATATTTCATAGAAGATATCCTGAAAAAATCACTTTGATTGGAGCTATATATAGTTATATCCCACACAACCGATCTTTCAGATAGAAAGATTTTTGGCAATATCTCCCTTAATTTCCAATATAAAAACGTTAAATTTGGTGATATTTATTCTAATATATCATAGAAGATTTCCTGATAATATCACTTTGATCGGTGTTATATGTATATGGTATATAGCAATCCCATACAACCGATCGTTCTGATAGAAAGATTTTTGGCAATATCTCCCTTAATTTCCAATCTAAAAACGTTAAATTTGGTGATATTTATTCTAATATATCATAGAAGATTTCCTGATAAAATCACTTTGATCGGAGTTATATGTATATGGTATATACCTATCCCATACAACCGATTGTTCAGGTAGAAATATTTTTGGCCATTTCTCCCTTAGTTTCCAATATAAAAACGTGAAACTTGGTGATATTTATTCTAATATATCATAGAAGATTTACAATTTATTTAATAATTTGGGAAAAATTTAAACAACGTGACATCAGGACGGACAAGGCGACAGCTGTTTCGATTATACCTTGTAAATCTCTTCAAAGCCTTTTCTCCCGGGAGTGGGAGTCGAACTCGCACCCCTACGATAGTTGAAATGGTTGTAAACGCATTCAGCTACGTCATGCCTGTTGTGAAGTCTTTCCCAATTGCCTTCTTTATGCATTTTAATCTTTTACACATTGCATACTTCGTATGCAATTATGTGTTAAAGCTATGCTTGGTACGGCGGTTTTCAAAGAAACTTTGGTTTTTGTTGCTGTTTTCGTTCTATTTATAGAACTACAACGAATTAACCAATTTTGTCTGTTTGTATGATTTTTTAATAATCGGGGATTGCCCATATTGCTTTTTTTTTTTTGGTTAATTCGTTGTAGTTCTATAAATAGAACGAAAACAGCAACAAAAACCAAAGTTTCTTTGAAAACCGCCGTACCAAGCATAGCTTTAACACATAATTGCATACGAAGTATGCAATGTGTAAAAGATTAAAATGCATAAAGAAGGCAATTGGGAAAGACTTCACAACAGGCATGACGTAGCTGAATGCGTTTACAACCATTTCAACTATCGTAGGGGTGCGAGTTCGACTCCCACTCCCGGGAGAAAAGGCTTTGAAGAGATTTACAAGGTATAATCGAAACAGCTGTCGCCTTGTCCGTCCTGATGTCACGTTGTTTAAATTTTTCCCAAATTATTAAATAAATTATAAAATTAAAAAAAAAATTGCTTCAAATAAATGTTTTCATACATTTAAAAAAAAAAAAAAAAAAAAAAAAAAAAAAAAAAAAGCAATATGGGCAATCCCCGATTATTAAAAAATCATACATAGAAGATTTACTGTAAAAATCATTTCGATAGGAGCTATACATAATATATATCCCATACAACCGTTCCTTCAGATAAGGGGGTTTTTTGCCATTTTTTTATATTTGTCTTAAAATCGTTTAGGTAGGTACGTATTTGTGGGGAGGCAAAAAAATCGCCCATTGCTCTTTGAAAATCATATTCTAGGGAAAAAATAAGAAACTATGCCGAAGGAACCATACCTCTAAAACGAATTCTGATGTCCCCCCCTCCCCCTTTGGGTTGTAGGGGCAACTTTTGAAAAATCCCACTTTGAAATGCCTATGTTTTTTTCTTTTTGGAGTTTATTTTTCTCTTTAGAAATTTATTTACTCAGAACATGTGTAAACGAAAAAATGAATTTAACTTAGTAATAGAAAAGAAATTAAAAAGATTATTAGAAATTAGCGTGTTTACAACCCCCTTTTAAAACCACGGCATCACTGTGATGCATTTGCATGTCGTAAACATATGTAGTTGTGTGGGTTTTTTATTCAATTGTTTTAAAAAATGAAGGTATCACTGTGACACAATTGCAGATCGTAAAATTGCTTGTGTTGTTTTCTTTAAGCCACCACAAGACACAGCAGGTAGAATTGAAATTCCCCCTACCAAAAAGTTCGACCCAAAGGGGGGACATCAGAATCGTTTTAGAGGTATGTTTCCTTCGGCAAAGTTTCTTATTTTGATGCCTAGAATACTATTTTCACAGAGCAATGAGCAATTTTTAAACCGAACCGCCCTACTATTCACTATATATTTCTTATCGTATACATTCGCTTATTTGGAGATTACGAATGGGATAAGATTATTGTTCAGCCCCATTCATGAAAGGTATGAAGACAGTCCCATCTTTACCTGTTTTGTATTAAATACTAACCAAGCGCTTAAATGGCTTTAAGCATTGCAATTAAAATACTTATTTCAAAAAACCCAATGCTTTTGAATCAACAAACAAAACTTTGTCAAAGCAAAGTTTTTGCAAAGATAAAAACTTGAGGTAAGCACAGTTAGGCTATTTAGAAAATGCGTCAAAAATTTAGAAGGGGTTGACCAAAAAAGTTCCAATATCAATTAAAACTATAAAGCCACTGAATGAAAAATGCAAAAGTTTTGTGACGTTTGTAGAAATGTAAAAAGTTATTCATAGAAAGGTGTTTAAAGCGTGCCTTTCACTTTGTAAAAAAATTTGTTTCCAAGCGCTTTGCTTGTCTTTATTTAAACCACAATAAAATGCAACATTTTTAATCACAGCTTAAGAGTGCATTTACAATATCCTTAAATGCCCACAAAAAAAAATAATAATAAAAATAAAACTAAGGAAAGCGGATATAACACAAGTAAGCATCGGACTGTCTTCGGCGTGCCGAAGACTTCATACCTTTCATGAATGGGGCTGAACAATAATCTTATCCCGTTCGTAATCTCCAAATAAGCGAATGTATAAGATAGGAAATATAAAGTGAACAGATGTACATACCTAAACGATTTTAAGATAAATATAAAATAAACAAGTAAGGAAGGTTAAGTTCGATTGTAACCGAACATTACATACTCAGTTGAGAGCTGTGGTGGCAATATAAGGGAAAATAACCATGTAGGAAAGTGAACCGAGGGTAACCCTGGTATGTGTTTGTATGACATGTGTATCAAACGAAAGGCATTAAAGAGTATTTTATGAGGGAGTGGGCCATAGTTTTATAGGTGGACGCCTTTTCGAGATATCGCCATAAAGGTGGATCAGGGTTGACTCAAGAATTTGTTTGTACGATATGGGTATCAAATGAAAGGTGTTAATTAGTCTTTTTAAAAGGGATTGGGCCTTCGTTATATAGGTGGTTGCCTTTTCGAGATATCGCCACAAAGGTGGACCAGGGGTGACTATAGAATATGTTTGTACGATATGGGTATGAAATGAAAGGTGTTAATGGATATTTTAAAAGGGCGCAGGGCTTAGTTCTATAGGTGAACGCCTTTTCGAGATATCGTCATAAAGGTGGACCAGGGGTTACTCTAGAATGTGTTTGTATGATATGGGTATCAAACTAAAGGTATTAAAGAGGGTTTAAAAGGAAGTGGTGGTAGTTGTATATGTGAAGGCGTTTTCAAGATATCGACCAAAATGTGGACCAAGGTGATCCAGAACATCATCTGATGGATACCGCTAATTTATTTATATATGTAGTACCACGAACAGTATTCCTGCCAAGATTTCAAGGGTTTTTTATTTCGCCCCGCAGAACTTTTTCTTATTCTTCTACTTAATATGGTAGGTGTCACACCCATTTTACAAAGTTTTTTTCTAAAGTTATATTTTGCGTCAATAAGCCAATCCAAATACCATGTTTCATCCCTTTTTTCGTATTTGGTATAGAATTTTGGCATTTTTTTCATTTTTCGTAATTTTCGATATCGAAAAAGTATGCGTGGTCATAGTCGGATTTCGGCCATTTTTATACCAATTCAAAGTGAGTTTGGATAAGTACGTGAACTGAGTTTAGTAAAGATATATCGATTTTTGCTCAAGTTATCGTTTAAGGGCTGAGGGGAAGGACATACGGTCGATTGTGTATAAAAACTGGGCGTGGTTTCAACCGATTTCGCCCATTTTCACAGAAAACAGTTATCGTCCCAGAATCTAAACCCCTACCAAATTTTACAAGGATTGGTAAATTTTTGTTAGACTTATGGCATTAAAAGTATGCTAGGCAAATTAAATGAAAAAGGGCGGAGCCACGCCCATTTTGAAATTTTCTTTAATTTTTGTATTTTGTTGCACCACATCATTACTGGAGTTGAATGTTGACATAATTTACTTATATATAGATACGGTTGCATGGGATATATATTATATATAGCTCCGATCAAAGTGATTTTTTCATGAAATCTTCTATGATATATTAGAATAAATATCACCAAGTTTCGCGTTTTTATATTGGAAAGTAAGGGAGAAATGGCCAAAAATCCTTCTATCTGAACGATCGGTTGTATGGGATAGGTATATACTATATACAAGTAAAGGACTGAAGGTCCTTGAACAATAAAAAAATTAAAGGGCCAACTTGCCCTGAAATGAAACTCAGAAAAGTTAGATTTACAGTAATTTATTGAAATAGAACAAGCGGGTTAGTAGTCCACGATGCAACTGCCACTTTGATGCGCGCTGCTTCCTTATATAGAATTGTTGCTCTGCTGCCTTGGGGTGCGCAGTATTTGGTACGCTGGCTTAGGCCCTAGTTTCTCACAGTTGACATGCACTGAGGGCATGTGCAAGTATTTCACAAACGTGTGAAACATTATTTGTCTGGCCCTGTTGGTATGATTCTTGTTGATCGTGTGAAACATAATTTGCTGACGCTACTGCCTGGCCCTGTTGCTATGGTTCTTATTGCGTAAACATTAGTACGTGGTACTAATCATGAACTTGGTTTCCCACAGGTGTATGTGGTGAAATATCATTGGCCTTGAATTAGGGTATTGGGTTGCAAAATGGTATAACTGCAATTATGCTGATACAGCGGCACGCGTACAGGTAGAGTGTGGGAATGGAATGTGTTGGGTGCCGCAGCGTGTTAACTTACATACAGCTCCGATCGAATTGATTTTTTCAGAAAATCTTCTATGATATATTAAAATATATATCACCGAGTTTCACGTTTATACTTTCTAAATTTAGGGAGAAATTGCCAAAAATCTTTCTATCTGAACGATCGGTTGTATGGGATATATATGTTATAGTGGTCCGATCCTACCGGGTCCGACAAATGTCTAACATAATACAAAAATACATCCTTGTGCCAAATTTCATTGAGATATCTCAAAATTTGAGGGACTAGTTTGCGTTCAAACAGACAGACCGACGGACAAACGCACGGACAAACGGACTAACGGACGGACATGGCTATATCAACTCATTTCGTCGCCCTGATCAATTCGGTATACTAAATGATAAGTCTATCTTCTATATTTCTCAACGTTACAAACATCGGACCAAAGTTAGTATACCATTTCATGTTCATGAAAGCTATAAAAAGTGGGAGAAATTTTTTGCAATTGAATTGCATACTTCATTGCTCTAGACAAGTTATTTCATCAAAACTAAGATATGTTTTCCTTGCTCCTGGAAAAAAATAAATAAATAAATGGGGGCCGTCACGCGACGCCTGGCAGATGCAGACAAAGGTATGATTTTCTGAAAGTAATATGCAGAAAAGAAGTGATGGCGATAGGAACTAAATATGACAAAGTGATAAAATAAAATGTAACGAATTTGATCCGAAGTAATTCCCAATTGATCGCGGGAGGATCCCAAAGGAATACCCAAAAAAAATTATCAATTTAGCACCAAATGAGCCTGGGGGACCACGAGAGGACTCAACGAGAGACCGCGGAATGGCCTCCTAACTACCCCGAAGTGATCACTAAATGACGCAGGGAGGGTCTCGAAGGAATCCCAAAAGTTATCCTAGAATGACAACCAAATGACCCCGAAGTGAACTCCAAATGCCCCGAGAGAAGCACCGGGGGGTCCCCAAAATCATACAAAAGAGTCCCGCGATGAACCCGAAAGAATACTCTAAATCATCCAGAAATAGCCCCCAAATGAATCCGAAACGATTCCCAAATGACCTTCAAAAAAACTTGGGAGGATCCCTAGAGGGTCCTCTAAAACAATTCGAAATTACTTCAGGAGGACCCCGATAGAGTCCCCGAAGTCATTGTGAAATGAACCCCAAAACCGATCCGGGAAAATCTATAGGAGTCCAAAAATCGTCGACTATTGCCAAATGACCCCAGGAAGACCTCGAGAGAATCCACAAAATAAGAAGTTATTCGGAGAAGAAGAACCAGACCTACTACACTTGATTTTGCTCGCGCTATACACCACTCAATTACTTTTCTTAGATAATTTGGAATAACGTGACATGTCAGTCGGAATGTAACAGATTTTTTTTAATTTTCTCCAATTCGCTGCTCTTGTTATCTTTTTAACATGGTTAATTTGTTAGTTAAAATAAAATGTAATTTTTGATGAAATAACTGAGACCTTCTGAAATACATTTGAGCTTTACTGAAATACATTTGACTAGCTCCGAAATACACTTTACGTCTTTACCCGAAACAAATTTCGGGTTTTCTGAAGTACATTTGATGTTTTCTGAAATATATTTTTTTTTTTAATTTTATCAAGATATCTCCAAAACTTGAGAGACAAATTTGCCTTCAAACAGACAGCTGGACATGGCTAAATTAACTCAGCTCGTCATCCTGATCATTTGCGCATATTTATTGGTGGATCTTTTTCTTTTCCTTTAAGGACTTTCGAACAAATAATGACACTGACAACGGCGCAACGCTGAAGCTGGTATGTCTCAAAACTAAATTCGACGAGGGATATCGGAAAATCGGTACAATATGCCTTTACAAGTGTTTCTACTGGAATATCTTATAACTTTAAACGAGCAATTTGTCTCGGGAACGGCTCAACAGATTTAAATGAAATTTGGCACAGAGATAACGTCTCACCTTCTAAGACTTTCTGCTTAGGTGTTGCCACTCAGAATGTTTCACAAGGTTGCCACCTATTCGAAATTAAAAAAAATTGCATGAGAAATGCCGATATGGGTATCAAACGAAATGTATTTCACTCCCCATTACAATAGGGACATTTTTGAGTAGGGTTACCAATTAGGGTTGCCACCTATTGGAAATTAAAAAAATATTGCATGGGATATGCCTATATGGGTATCATACGAAAGGTATTTCACTCCGCATTACAATAGGGACATTTTTAAGTAGGGTTGTCACCTATTCGAAATTAAAAAAAAATTTTATGAGATATGCCGATATGGATATCAAACGAAAGGTATCAAACGAAAGGTATTTCATTACAAAAGGGACATTTTTGAGTAGGTTTGCCACCTACTCGAAATTAAAAAAAAAAAATTGCATGAGATATGCCGATATGGGTATCAAACGAAAAGTATTTCACTGCGCATTACAATAGGGACATTTCTGAGTAGGATTAATATTTAAGGTTGGTGTAGTTAGACGAAATAGTACTCTACTTACTCATATTCTATTAAAGCTTTAAAGGAGAACATTAAAATTAAAAATCTTCGTTAAAAAATCTTACACATGATTCGACTTAATTTTCTAAATTTCATACACGCTAAAAAAAATTGAAATGCAATATCAAGGCACCGTGGCAAATTCTAGCAAAATATACATATTTAAAAGCATATTTTTGGCAAATATGATATGGATAATTGCAATTTCTCACAGATTACTACTAGAAAGATATCTCACTGGCTGAGCGACTATTATACAGTCATCAACAGCCAACTGCATCAACATATTTTATAGCTAATTAAAAACCTAAACCTGAATTTTAATGGAATTTTATATTGAATTTGAACATGTGCCTTTTTGATAACTACTTTAACTAAGTTACATATATGTATATATAAATATGTACATTGAACCTTTTTATACATTACCACTTGATGTATAGCTATTATATTTAAGACTCATGAATTACGTTAAACCCATGAATTATATCTATATTTATATCTATTATAGTATAACAGTTCACACTTCACCGCTCTGGCAACCCCATCCGTGAATTGACAGATCGGGCTTGTGTGTACATATGTATATACATATGTTTTTTGTTGTGACATTTCTTTTGCTTTATATTCACTCGAATTCTTTTACTCATCCCGGTGTGACACAAAAAAAATTGTAAATCGCTTTGTATTAAATAAAAGTAGTTTTGCTTTGAAATTTAGAAAGTGCCTTTTCACTCGCAAATTTTGATATTCCCGGTGGTGACTTTCCTTTTTCTCGTGTTAACTTTTTATAAAAAGAAATTGAAAACATAAAAATACAATTCGTCGACTTATATCAAACTTTATGAGGTCGTGTTTTAACTCTTTGGCATAAGTTCAAGCCCAATTGTGTAGTGTTCAGGAAAGTCTAGCCAAACTCTGTTTTACACAAGACGTAAAGAATTATAAAATCCGTGACTTTAAGCCACCACAGGAGCCACCGCCACCGCATTAAACCGCCACCAATATCAAAGCGACCTACCACCACCATCATCGCCATCACCGCAGCAGCGGTATCCATGTAAAGGAACCATCCCTCAAACACTCACCGTAGCAAAAATATATCTCACAAAGGTAATTTTCTACCGTTGAACACTAGAGGCATTTGTTCAATTTGAAAACGACATTTAACTTTTTAACTACTTATCAACAGATAGCGCTTAAGGAAGTAAGTTGACATTTAATTAAACTAACTTATAGTTGTCATAACTGATAGTTTTCATTCGTAAAATTTACAAGTTTTTGGAATGTAATAAAATTGTGAGACTGTCATAATGTATAACTAAAAAAATTTTGAAATTAATAATTCAGCGCATGAAGATAGTCGACCTAAATAACTTAGTTATCGATTTCACTAAATGTAATAACAATCCCTATACTATAGACTGGAATTGCCCATTTCAAATTTTTCATTCCAGTTAATTTTGCGGTTAGTGTTTGATATGTTTTTGAAATCTATTTTTAGGAAATCAAATATTGGTAATTAAAAATATATAATATATGTGCATATACATAAATGTAGAGTTTGATTAATGATAACATGTAGAACAAAGTATATTATGCGGCATACTCGAAGAATGCCGAGCAAAGCTCGGTCGACCAGGTACTAAGATATTAACTCGGAAACGGCTCCAACTATATGATATAGACCGAGCTCTCCAACTAAAGTACTTCTAATAAAGTTCAGGTATTTTCTGCTTTGAAAAATGAAATGAAATGATATTCGTATACTTATATGCTTGTATATCGCATATCCAAAGAGATCCTAACGCAAGGTGGTTTCACACCAAGCTAGGCCTCGCCCCCCACCTAATATTTCTTTCTACTTATAATACAGTCCTGCTATGCAAGGCATCTTAAACCCATATACCATACTCTATAATTTTTGCAAGTAGATACTTCAGTTGATACTCTCATTAGTAACAACTTGCTGACATTTATTTACGATTATTTTGTAACAGTATTTTAACTGTTAAGACATTCCCGCACGATCAACTCAAATTCTTCTTCTTATTTAGTTTTCTAACTCAATTTTTGTGGTTGCCATTTGTAACAGTTAAACTTATCCTTTCTCATTACGTGTGGGCATGTGTGCGTGCATGTGTGTGTGTGTGTATGTGTTAAATAAGTGGCATTTATTTGCAGTTTGTGTTTGGTATATTGTCATATGTTTTATTTATTTTGCGCGTTCTTTTATTTTCATTTAAGATGTTGAATTGTAACGCTGAAAACAAATTGCCAAGCATCAAGTGTCGTGTAATTGCGACACATGACTACCAACTGTGTGTCACGGACCACCAAGAGAAAAAGGGTAGCAGATGTGTGTGTGTGCGTGTGTGTGTGTAGATAGTACTCAGTGTGTGACATATGTTGGTACGTGTGTGCAATGAGTGAGAACAAAGACGGCGAGCACAACAAAAATTTAACGGAATGAAAAAAGATACGCGAGGGACATAAAAACCCCAAGAACAAAGTTAGCTAGCGGTTGTGTGAAAAAATAACGCAATAAATCGAGCGCAATAGCTGTAATAACAACAAAAGTATTCACACAAAAAGCGTTTACCACAACACGTACAAAAACTAGTAGCCATGTTACATGCGTCAAGCTATACTAACTATCCTATGCTATTCTTATACTGCAGTAAAACAACAAAGTAGTGAAAAGTCTAATACTAGGGAATCTTGGTGCGTAGTGTGTATGAGCGGAAGCCGGAAATACCTAATCCTTTTCTCCCTAGAGCTTTGCGTTGCTCTGTAATCAACACATGATCGGTTAAGGTTACAGATATCCACTAATTCCAGATTCAGTGAGTTCTGTACAAATCATTTGTTAATGTTACGTTGGATTCTTAACTCACCACTAATTCACCCTCACACTGCCTTCCAATTTTGCATAGCAGTTACCGAAGTGACACACACTTTGCCAGCGGGTTAGGGGCATGCCTGTCGTAAGAGGCGACTAAACTACTAAATTGATTCAAGAGGTTGCCAGCGCAATTTATAGCTTCCCCAACCAAATCTTCAACCTCACCTACCCGTAGCGAATCCTGTTTCTTTAGCAACCGAAGCTCTGGCAACCTCAAGTTCCTCATGGATCTATGGGGTGGGTGGCCGGTATGGCCAGAAGGTTCCATGTGGTCATACTTAATGGTGCTTGTTACCGGAATCTATATCCAGATCTCCGATAAAGAAGCATCAACATCGATAACACTCCCCACAACCTACGGGGAGTATCCTTATTGCTACAACAATTACAATAAGATAAACCCAGAAAACCTGTCCCATGTACAACATATTCACCTCCCCGTTCATTTGGAAGACGAAGTGCTCCTACTCGCGCTGGGTTGCATCGACTATTTGGAATAGAGTTTGTCGTCTTATGGGGATCACTGATGTTCAATCCGCTCTAGGCCCTTTATCATATCGTTTTCTGTATCGAGGATTTCTCGCTGCTAATCTCAAAGCAGCGAAGCGCTAAATATTATGTACGCTTTTCTACTTCTTTTCTTTGTTCGGACTCGGCCATTACCCTATTATAAAACTCATGACTTCCCATTTTTCTCGACTTATGGCATGTACATGTCTTCCTGGTTTCTTGGTATATATGTAATAATGATCTATTTTTCGAAGTGTTTCATTTTAGTCGTACCACCACTATTAAATATGTTGAAGAAAAACAAGAAAAGTTCCGTTCAAACTTAGCTCAATAAACAACCTGCTTGCAAATTATCCAAAAAGTACGGACCATATGCCACCCTGGAAACAAGCGCGACATTTGTAGATATTCGCCTCGTCTCTTATTAAGGTGAGCCCAAGTTCGCGTGGACACCTCGTGGTAGTGTTTCGTTAGACATCTTGCAGTTGGAGCTACAATGATCGGCTACTGGCTCACGCTGCCTTATTTGTTAAGCGATCGGCTATGCAGTTCTCATATACATCACTGAGACTTGAGCCCCATTTTGGTACTCAATTACTTAGGTGAGTTTTGTCAAAAGTTCAGATAGTACCGAGTCAATCCAATATTTTATATATTGGAAGGACAGCAGTTTTTCTTTCAAAGAGAGTGGAGAGAATGAGAACAAAGTACCTTGGCTTGTTAGTATGCGACTGACATGATTTCGAGGCTGAACGATGTCGTAGGTATTATAGGTAGTCGGGATCAAGAACCATAGTAAGTAGCAGCGAAAATCAGGACGACGAAAATTGGATAATGGGATGACAGCTGGCAGCATCAAGCTGCCTTCGCACGCGAACCTTTTGTTGCAAAGCAGATTACAGCGTGGTACCAGCGTATTCATACATGTCTGACAGGAATCAAAAACTTGTTAGTTTCGCTGCTGGGTAGTACCTATATGGCAAACCTCTATCCATATTCCTTTAGGTACTGGCAGGAGCTAAACGTTTGAATTGCATTGTGTGGTTTACTGAGTTTGCTTGCTTTTATTGTTGTTGCCCATATTTTGGTTGCTTTAACTGTTAACTTTCTTGTAAGCATTAGTTTTTTTGTCTTCCTGTCATTTGGGACAAGTTTTTACATTTTTTTTTTTTTTCATTCAACGCCTAAAACTCACTTGCTGAACTTTTTCTTTATTTCGTTTTAGTTGCGTTGTAGTTAATGATAGTGTTGTTATTGTTGCTGTTATAATTGTTGTTAATATTGCTGTTATTTTATTTTATTTTATTTCATTTTAATAAGTTAGTGCACTTATCAGTGCTAACTGATGACCCGGCAGAAGTTTGCCTACTAGAACATTACTATGCGCTTATCATATTTTCAGATTATTTCTGAGTTTTCTGTTAATTCTTCTAGCTTGATTTATCTCCCTTCTGTCACCATCTAACTTACTACCTGCGCCTCCCTTTCGCACTTTCACTTTGCCTTCACTTCTGCCTTCAACTCAACTCTTAATCCGAATTTCACTTTCAAACTCACTCTCACTTCCTGCTTTATTCTTACCCGCACTACCTCTCTCTCATTGCACTCCTTCTCTCACCTGGCCTCTCTCTATCACCCTTACTCTCAATATTATGGTTATCGAAAATCGAAAATCGACACTGATGATGGCACAACGCCGAAACCGGTTTGTCTCAAAACCAAATTTGACAAGGGATGACGGAAAATCGTTCCAATATACATCATTTATCCACCCTGTCGGAAAGTCAACCAAACAAGATAAGTCAGTTATTTTTTTCTTTAATTTATTTCCGTCGGCATTTCTCTACCTCTGGCTCTCACATTTAGTTTCACTTTTCCGTTCACTTTTCATTTCCATGTTCCTCTTCCCTAAATTTGTTTTTCAATTTTCCTTTTGCTTTGCTTTCACTCTTGAATTTAGCTCTTATTCCGATTTATACTTTCACATTCACTATCACCCTCGCTCTTACCTTCCCCTCCACTCTCACGCTCCATTAGTTTTTAAATTACTTTTGCCCTTTCTCTACCATTGATTCTCACATTTTTTCTCTTCTCCCCCTCTTTTTCCCTTCTCATTAACCTTTTCTATCCAATTTCTCTTTTACTCTCTTTCTATTCTCCTTCCGTCTTTCCATTCGTAGGAGCTTCACTAGCACTCTCGACATCATTTTCATTTTTTTTTGTTTTCCAAATCCTTTTCCTTCCTTTTATTCCTTTTTGTTCTCACTCTTTAACACTTTCCATGTCACTTTTTTCTTTTCTACCCTTATTCTTTACCTTTACCATTCTCTTCTCGTTTACCTTTCTTTTTCATTCCCCTTTTCGCACCTTTTCCCAACCCTCGCCCATCCTCCCCTCTCTCGTTTTCCCTTACTTTTTCCTTCTCTTTTTTTATTGTTTGCTTACAATTCTCCTTTCCCGTCTTCTTTTCCATCCCCTAACCCTTCCAAGACCCTTCTCCTTTCCCATTCCCGTATGGGAAGCAGAAATTTTGGAAACCTAACTCTCAAAATTCATGCAGTAACCAGAGATCCACACAGATGCTTTTATCCGCTCTAATATCAATAACAAAAACAATTTCTTTAAGCAATATGAGCATGTTTCGCTAACTAAATACAGATATTGATATAATAGTGAACAGCGGAAGTACTGCTTATAAAATCAATGCTATAAACCCAATGTTACTAAGCTCTTGGAGCGCGCCTATAATTATTCCACATAATTAGGATTAAAAAGTATATAGAATTAGCATGTACCTAAATGGTGAATAAAGGAGTAGCAACAAAAGAAGCAACACTTAGAGACCAATTGCAAAGCGAGCATCGAGTCATTCTTATGGCTGAGTGATAAAGGCTTTTGCACTAGTATAAAGTATGAAAGTTTGAGATTGCGAGTTCAATACTCAGCTCCCGAGAAGCTAGCTGATGAAGAAGTGAAATTCAGAAACATATCCTAATAAACATTGCCGTTTGTAAACTTTGTAATATTTCTCTAATATATATAATAAAAGCTACGGGTAAAAAAACTGATCTTAACTATCACGGAATAATTGTGAGCACCTACTGTAAATCTAAACTAATTCACTCCAGGCCTATCTCTTTCTATAAGCCTCACACACAAATGTTTTAGATTGTTGTATATACAGGAACGAGTTTGATATGTTTGGTTTGCTGAGTTATGCACATATTTTATCAAGCTACGTTCATATATATTTATATATATATTTTTGTATCTTAGCGGATTTATGTCCAAGCCACGAGCAGACACTGTTTTCATATAATATTGTTGTTGTTGTTTATTTTGCTGTTACCCGCTGGCTGACAGCTGCAATATTGCTTGTAAATTAATGTTATAATAATAGTTGCTAACTTCAAATGACTTTGTCAGACTTTCAGCTAGCTTGAATTTATATCGCAACACATATGTATGTGTGTACGCACTTAACAAAAACTTTCACACACATACACACTAACATAACGATGCTTAAGCATTTGTGCGCGCGTTAATTATGGTTGATTTGTGCACAATTGTTGTTGAGCGAAAAGTTACTGTTTAGCAATTTTTTCTCATTATTGATAACATATACGACAATAACAACAATCACAACCACAATTATTTGTAATGTCCATTATTATTATCATTGTTGGCTTTTTTTTTTGTATTTTGGTTTAGTGCGCTGTTAATGATTTTGTAAGACTTTTGTTTCGTCCCGGCATGGGGATTGTTTTTAGCGAAGGAAAAATATAACAAATTTAGCGAATGAAGTGTAAATATATAAGTATGTATCCGCGTGGATTGACAACCTGCTGTAGTGTAAATTTTGTTTCGTTCGACATACTGAAATAAGCAAGATTTTCTTTATTTATTCCCTTCATTCACTATTTTTGGAATTTAGGTATATTTTAAAGCTGAGTTGGTGAAACCCGTAGTTGTCGATTTTTTTTGTTTTTAACGAGTTATCGGTTTGCTCAAGTGCCTTCCAATAGTTAGCTCTCTGATGAATCGGGTACATCGGGATACCTGGGCATTTATTGTCGAGTTGCGCACCAACGCGGAGAAGAAGGATAAGGTCTTGTTTACTAAGGTATACAAGGGCTCAAATTGGACCAGGCCTAAGCTAGCAGAGGTGACCCTGTAAGAGAAATCTTGTACAAAATATCTAGAAACCATTCTAGACAGTAAGTTGCGCGGAAGTTCAACATGGCGGAGAGAGTGAGAAGACCCCGACAGCACGTTATGCATGTAAAAGAACACTAGGGTGTACGTCGGGTATATAGCCCTCTCCCTCTCTTTCGTGGGGTATTTACCGCGATTGTAAAGCCTATCGAGTACTTTTTTTGCGGAAGGCCGCTTATAAATAAATAACCTAAAAACCTTGGATAAGTATGCAGGCTATCTATGCTTGACATTACGGGAGCCCTGTAAGCAACCCTTAAGGCTGCACTGTATGCAATTCTGCATATTCCATCTGTATACCTGATGGCATAGAACATAGCTTTAGCAACTGGTACGACGCTCAGTGCGTAGGGGCAACTTGAGCGCAGAGCATATGATCATAGCAGTATAGCACCATCAATTACAGATTACTTGCTTCCAAACTTGTGCTGCAAAGGGGCTCTGAGAGCCACAAAAGCGATGCATATTTGGTACTAGGGTAGGTAAATGGCGGACGAGGCGATACACGGTACACCAATGATTCCAAAGTAATGGAAGGAGAAGAATCTGCAGTATGCGTACTGATTCGGAAAAGAAAAGGTTTCTACAAGCTGTCAGATCACTGTAGCGTTTTTCAGGTGAAAGAAATAGCCGTAATGAAAGTGATAAAAACACTGACAGAAAATTGCTCCAACTGCAGCAGCGATAGCGATTATATTTACAGCCAGGCAGCAGTTAAGGCAATAATCTCGCATAACATCATCTAAAAAGAGGTTGGCTCCCAGGCCATATGGGAATAGATGGGAATGAAAAAGGGGATGAGGTAGCTTTATTGAGCGTATCCCCCGAAGCTTGCTCCGTAAACCTCTCAATTAGATTGGGCGAGTTAAGGAAAGGTGTGAGTTGCACATGATCGACTAAAATAAGGCTTGGTCAGTGAGAGATGTAGGAAATAGGAAGGAAAAAATTATCGTGCACGTTTTGTGCTCGTACCGTGCGCTTGCCAGACTAAGGATTCAACTATAAAGAGTGATACAGTTTTCAGGTATAGAAGCAGCAAGTGGCATAGGTGCTAGAAAGCTTCCAGTCTTTTCAAACTGGACGAAGTTTTTTTATAACATAGGTCTTGGATATTGATAGGATTTTTAATTTGGTTGTTCTGGACAATGCACTCCTTCAGTCTATGTGAGATGCCACGAACTGGCCAGTTCAACCTAACCTAACCTATAGTTCTGTTACCGACAATTCGTCAAAGTTTTCTCGCAAATTGTTCGACTATTTATCGCAGAAACACCGATATGTCATCAAAAACTATAGAAAATTATCAAAGTTGTATCAAATTTTTTTTGATTTACTATGAAAAAGTAACCGATATATTATCAAAAAGTTATCGAATAACTATCGTTTGTTATCTAAAAGCTATATACTGGTTACAAAAAGTTATTGATTTGTTATCAAATGCTCATCTTTTTTATCTTGGCATTACCAATTCGTTATCGGGTAGATATCGATTTACTATCAAAGTTAAGGATTTGTTGTCAAACAGTTTCAGATTTGATATCGAAAAGCTATCGGTTCATTATTGAATTGCTGCTAATTTGTTATCGGCGTGTTATAGATTTAATTACGACGACTGATCGGTTTGTCAGGACGCAAATACGTACACTGAAAGAAATGGTGCTAGTAAAATCAACAAATCGTTTCTGTAGTTACTGACTTAACGGAGATTCGGTGAAATTGATCGAATTATGGTTAATTTGACCGAGTTCTTTGGGAAGCGAACAAATTAGTTTAGTCATTTCAACAGAAGAGAAATCTTCGCTCTTAAGTTAACAAAATTCTGTAAAATTTACAGATTCCTAATCAATCTAACTGAATTTTCTGTTAAATCAACTGATCTCACTGGTCATTTCAAAACACCGATCAGCAGTCAATACATGAGCAATTTCAAAGAGAATTTTACGCTCACTGCGCTCTCTACTTTGTACTTATGATCATGGTGCCACCTGTTCAAAAAAAACACCAAAATAAGAAAACAAGCAAATCGAAAAAACACACAAAATGAGAAAAACAACAGAAAACTAGTTTTTCAGTTATCAATGCAAAACGAAAAAAAACCCTTTTTTGAATTTACTGTGCAAAAAATTATGAGATACCAGGACACCTATTTATCGGGTACAGTTTTGCAACTTCGCTTCAAAGCGAAATGCAAAATTGCGCCCTCTTGTTGCAAAAGTCTTGTTTCAACGAACAGGATTTTTCGAAAGTTAGTAACATGTTGTTCAAGTTCTTATGAATTTTCCTCAGGCGAACGAATCTAATAAGGTAATAAAAAACATCATTTTTTAAAGTTGATGTTTCCGACAACATAAAAGTTTGAGTTGTTTTGGAATCGTTTCAACTTAAAGTGTTACGAAAATTAAGCCTGCCGAATTACATGTAAAGTTACTCCAGTGGTGAATAACCTTCTTGCAATTTGATTCTTTACTATTATATAAATTACAAGTTCTCTATTTAAAATGTTATGTCAAACATTTATACTACAAGTTTTGTTCGAAACAATCAAGTGTGGCAACTACATGCGAGAGAATAAATTGGAATGAGCTGAGCTGCAACTGAAAGAATTGAGAATCAGTTTTTTTACTACTATTTTTATTTCTATTTGCAAAGCGAAGTTCAAAACTATAAATTAAATTAATTAAAAAATATAAAATTTGGTGAAAGTGCGTTTAATAAAAGAAAATAATAAAGTCTATAATGTTTAATCTGTGCCAGCATATTTGATGTACGCCCAATTGAAGTTCGGTTAGTAAGTGCGTACGTATGTATGTATATGTAGTAAGCATGCGTATTTATCTATTCACATATTTACGTATGTATGTATATGGCAACATAAGTACTTTCGTACGAAGCTGTCGCAATAACTTTTTTTGTACATTTGACTACTAAAACGGTCAATTACGAATCAACGATTTTTACGCAGTTGATTCAACATCTTGTGGCGATGGATAAAAATTTACAAAAATTTCGGTTGAATAGACCCGTATTTCGGTTGATTTAACAGTCTTTTTCTTTCAATATATACACTTCCATAAAAATATTGATGGCATATGTTTATCCCGTTCATAACAAGTCGAAAGGAAGCCAAACAGAAGGCGATGACCCCCGATAAAAATTCGCTATAGATGAAAGTTCGTTAATTAAACATAACCTGTCGGTATCGATAGGAAACCAACAAAGCTCTTCGGCCATTCATGTTTTCTTTTTGAACTTCACGAGTTATGGGTACTCACGCCATGATGACCTAAAGTATATAAAATCGGAGCAGGCTTCAATGCACGAACACTTCAAATGTATAGTCGTCATATCTTTTTGACATCCAATGGTTTGGGCGATGAGCGGAGTCTCAAACTCCATAGTATTTTGATGTCACTTCTACCGGACTGTATGTAATATTTTTTCCAAACATTAAAATACTATAATACTAGCAGACCCGTCAGATGTTGTTCTGCCCTAAATTTGATCTATCTGCATACATTTTAATAAGCTTTTTCCGTCTAAATCTGCCCCCACCCCTCTTCATTTTTTCTTTATCCTTTTATTCACTCCTCCCTCCGTCTTTTTCGCTTCATCTATCTTCGTCTCACTCTATCTCTTCTCTATCTAGTCTCCTTCCCTCTTTCCCCTTCTCTCAAGTTTTTCCCACTCTTCTTAATCCCTTATTGCTAGTCCCAGAGGGTGGTATGGATTTTGTTCCAGTCCTAGTCCCACTCCGAGTCTCAGTCCCAGTCCTAGTCCTAATCCCATTCCCAGTCCGTCTCCTGTCTACTTCCCGGAAAAACGGATCGTAAGTACTAACATGTATAGGCAAATTTATATACCAAATTTCAGGCAAATCGAATAGGACGTATGTATGTAAATAGGTATGTGGGTATTATTAATTCATGTCTTTATTTCGGCTTAGCATGCATATTTATCAGTTTTGCCAGGTTGATGCGACTAAATCGAATATCAAAATGAAAATTATTTTAAAGCTCTCAGCAACAGCTTTCATTTGATATCCATATTACACACACATTCTAGGGGTATCCGGGTCCACGTTTTGGCCTATATCTCGAGACCCTAGTCACCCACGGGTAAGAATAATACCCCGTATCAAAGTACTCGTAAACAGCTTCCATTTGATGCCCACATTTTACAAACATATCCCAGGATTAACCAAGTCCACGTTGTGATCTCAATACTCTATCCAGAACGGGACAAAAAGTATCCTGTGCCTGTCTCCTGGTTCTAAGCTACCCCTCCTCCAATTTTCAGCCAAATCTGTTCATCCGTTCTTGAGTTATAAAGAGTGTAACTAACACCACTTTCTTTTATATTTATACTTACATCACATTAGAAACTTCAAAAATAACAGTATTTCTCCACTATTTAATGGATGTTATTATACATAGAAATTTCCCTCTTCAATCACTCTATCTATTAAAAGAAAGAGCATCAAAATCCGTTGTGTAGTTTTAAACGTTTAAGCATTCAAAAAACATTGGGACATTAAAAGCGACTTTGTTTTATACTATGTACTGATAGTGATAGTGATACATGCAAAAATAACAAAAAATTAAACTTTTGTTTAAGAATTTTAAGGAAATGTTCAATATTTTTAACAAAAGATATACATACTTACATCCATACATATAAATGTACTTCCGAAGTTAAATAACGCAGCGAATTCTATGTATGTACGTATGGGTCGCATCATGCCTCACTCAAAAGCAATTTGCTCGCACAGTTGACACCAAACAATCTCACACACGATTTTCTTGGTAAAAATGTTACTTTTTTTTAAACAATTTGGCTGAAATAAGAAAGGAATCAATAATTTTTTTTGATGCAGATCGAAGGTAAATATTTCATAGTTTTACTGAAAAGTAGAATTTTTTAAATCCATCCTTCCGTTAATGAGTTATAGCTGTGTAAACAAAAATTTTATGATTTTTTACTACATTTTGGCAATTTGCCACGCCCCTATAATATATATCTTCAAATTAAATTAACTGTACCATCTCACGTAGCTAGGCTTTCAAATTCAAAAAACCGTTTTAAAATCGGAGCATTCTGTGTGAAGTTATGTGCATACATGGCATTTAGCGACTTTATTTTATAAGATTTAATAGATTTGAATTGCGATCGTGTTTTCACGAAATGGAAAAAGTGGTCTGATATATATACATATATATCAAACGCTTATGTTCAGCGCATTGCCATTTTTCTGGGCTTCGAAAAATTATTAAAGTAAAACGCGTTACATTGCTCATTTGTCACAAACTTCATAATTCAACTTATGAGTGAAATAATGGAACATTTTGCAAAAGCGCTTGTCAAATTCACATCCACGTTAACAAAAGACAACAATTTTAGTTCGATATTTGATAGAAGCTTACACATTGGACTCTAGGGCATTATGTAAATGGTGAATTAATGCGAAAGTTTTATATCTTATAAACACTTTTCTATATTCTCTCGCATGAGTTTATTAATATAAGTACATACATATGATAATGAAAGTTAAGAGTCTGACTTCCGCTGCGCTTATTATACCACAGAGAATTGTACTAACTATTCATTATTTAGTATTTGTCACGCAATCCCAAACACGTAATGGCTTATATTTGTAAGATATGCGCATACATAAGACCAAATAGCGGACGTTCGATTTACCAGTGAGGTTCGTGAAAGAAATAAACGCAAATTTTATTTAATACTTACACACTTGCATATTAATATACATCTAGTTGCTGGTTGAATCTTAATATAATTATTAACAGAAATTAAACTGCACAAAATTATAAAAACATTTGAAAACTTAGCTTACACTAGGCATCAAATGAAAGTATAAACGATACTTATTAACAACCGTTTACCTGTTACGTTTTCAATACCTGTATTTAAATTCAAAAAGTATGCCATGATGATTCCCCGTTAGGTGAATAAACAGTTCTAACAAAATTATAATCTACTAGCTTTGCCAGGCGTACGTTGTAACGCCCGAGATAGAATGAATGTTGCGTTATTTTTTCTGTTTTGTTTTCTGATAATTTAATTTATTGTTCTGTAAATTGAATACGCATATTTGGTTAAATTTTCGTTTAAAACATTTTATTATTGTATCTTAATGTACTGCAACTGGGTATATATAATTTTTGGTTTTGTCGTTCGGTGCAAAGATAAGCAAATTTTTTGGTTTTCCAACTCTAGAGCAAGCAACATATAGCTAGTCATGGGAAAAGCACGAACTCTCTAAATTTAGGCATGCAATAGTAAGCGATTGTCCGTGTGCTTGCAAAAGCAAGGCGTACAGGAAACTGTAAGCGCTTAAAATTGAATGGCAAATATGTAGGAATGATTGGGATCCGTGGTATGATCACAACTTCACCTTTGCTTTTACTGCTGATGATTGTTGCTTCGATTAAATTCGGTATTCATTTCTAAATGCAAATTCCATTTGCACAATTTTGGTGGGTTTAAATTCCGAAGAAGCATGACTGGTGAGCCAATTTTCAAAGTTGATATATGCGCAGGCATTCCAGGTGGTTCTAAAGAGTTTAGAAATTCAATTGGATAATTCACAATTTTATCTTCATCCTAACTGTGTCGATCGACTTATATTTCCTCGCTTCACCTGGAAATTGGTTTTGAATACGATCATTGATTTTGTTAACATGATCATTTTTGGGAGCGAAGATAGTTCGTTCGCATAGCCAAAAAACAAAAACATTTAAATTTAAAATTATTAATTCTGAAATATGAAAAACTTTCGTCTTGATCGAAGGAATACAGCCAAAATTTGGTGATGACTGATGTATGGGAAACACGTTTTCATATGGAACAAACACACACAACTTGATTTTTATATATATAAATAGATGTGGATAGACTGAAGCTAACAACATAACAGCCAAACTCAACAATGCAGTCAAACTTTAGGTGTTAAAATAACTTAAGTTTGTACGGCAGCCATAGTTCTGAAAAATCCCATTTATAGGGAAGGTGGCACGCCCCTTTTTCCACATTCCACATTTTACTGGAGGTGTTAGGACTTAACGTCATATAGCTCCTTACCACTTTTCATTATCCTACCATTACTACATCAAGAGATATGCAGTATGATATATTCCATTTGTATTGGAGGTGCCACGCCCCATTTTCCCAATCCCACATTTTCTTGGTGGTGTTAGGGATTGACCTCATATAACTCCTTACTGAATTTCAATGTTCTGGCATGTATACCTTCAAAGTTATGCAGTACCAAAGATACCATTTGTATGGGAGGTGCCACGCCCCTTTTATATATCGAAATTATTTTTAGCCTAGAACCTTTCCGTTGATTGAAGGAACCTATAACCAAAATTTGGTGATGATTGAAGTGTTGCAAATACGTTCCCATAGCGAACATACACACATACACAGAATTTGATTTTTATATTCTTATGGCTAAACCGATTTGGGATTTCAAAATCAACTAACCATCATCTCTCCTTCCTGTATCTTTCCTAAAAATTGCATGGCAATCTTTCTATCCGTTCTCGAGTTATGGAGTGACAACAAAAAGTAAACTCCATTTTATATATATAGATTATTGAGTTTTAAAGGTCAGTAGTCAGTGCCGGACATGTAAAGCGCGCGTCATACGAAAGTATAATTTGAGTTTGTGCCGTGTTTTAGCATAGCAAAACCAAGATTAGCTGCAGAACTTACTAAAACTAAATGCAAATATTAATTTCTATTAATTTTTGCATTTAGTTTTTTTCCGTCACAAGAGAAAAATGCGCAAAACTGAAGAAATTCGGAAATTAATTTAAGAAGATAGGAAAAAGGGTGAGACATATGCAAAAATTGCTGAAAAATAATCTATTTCGATCGGAGGGACCAGAAAGATTTTTGAAAACTTCAAGAAGCGGAAGACATACAAGACTCAGTATGGAGGAAGTCCGAAGGCCAAAATCACGATACACGTTGAACGCCTCATGAGAAAAAAGTAGCAAGCAACCCAGAAATTTTTAGCGAGAGAGCTAATCGATAGTTTGAATTTGAATGTTTATACCAGTACAGTTCAGACAACATTACGTGCATTTGGCTTGAAAAACTATGTCGCCAAGAAAAGACCCCTGATCTGCACTGCAAATAGGAAAAACAGACTGGCTTTTGCAAAGAAGTAGGTAAGCATGCCAAACACATTTTTGGGCAAAGTGATTTGGTCCGATGAGTCCAAATTTCAGCTGAGGAACTCAAAAAAATGTAAATTAGTGTGGTGTAAACCTCAAATCGCTTAAAGCCTCAGGGTATACAATCAGTGGTGAAACATGGAGCTGGCTCTCTCATGATTTGGGGCTGTTTCTCAAAATTTGGCGTAGGTAATCTAGTAAAAATCAATGATCATATGACGTGTGCTTCTTATGTTGACGTTCTCAGTGGAATTTTAGAAATAAGTGCGGCAAAAATGAATTTGCGGTCGTTTTTCTTGAACAAGATAACGACCCCAAACACACTTCTCGACTTGCTACTCGCTTTTTTGGAAGAAAACGCCTTATAAAAACTCAACTGGCCAGCTCAATCGACAGATTTAAATCCAATTGAGCATATACGGTCAATTTTGTACTCAAAAATACCAAAAAGCAGCGTACGAACTTGGAGTCGTTTTTCTCAGAGATGAGGTGGCACTGAGCTAATATTCCTTTGAAAGTGTTAGAGAATTTGTTTCGAATTATGCCAAAACATCTCCGTGCAGTTATTCAGAGCAAAGGTGGAAATACCGATAACTAAATTTTGTTCAAAAATAAAGCCTTTTGTTTGTTTTACACTTTTATACTTTCATTTGCAGCGCTTTGTAGAAGAATTCCTATCGCAGAATTAAAAAAATCATATTTTTCGTTCGATACTTGGAAAAATATATATTCCTATGTTTTTGTTATCCATTTACCTATGATAATATTGTAATATTTGTTATTTAATAATTTCAATAAATTTGCACTGAAATAACTACTGTGAAATTTATACTTTCATTTGATGCATAGTAAACTACCCAAAGATATTTCTGCTATCTCCATAGCAGGAAGCATGAAGGAATCTGAGAACTTTTTATCGCAGATACTTATGACAGCAAATAGAGGGTTTACCCTCTAAGAAGACTCAGGGGAAAAAAGCAGCCGATTGAGCACGGCCTCTTCGTTGAAGAAACACAAAAGAAATTTTAAGGCTGAAATTCACACAAGCAAAGATAGTTTAACAAAAAAATGTCTATGCAGACATCAAGTGCATAAACGAAAGAGCGAGGTTGGAGAAGGTTTTATCTATGGTGTCTTCCAGAGACTAATATTGGAAAATGGTTCCAAAGAGTCCCTCAAGGAACTTCTCGACAAATATTTCCCATCGGGATTTGGTTCACGACCCTTATATTTCGATTATGTGGCTATTTCTGGACATGGTGGCTGATATCAAGAAGCAATGCGGATAAAAACATTCTCTAAACTTGAATCGCAGAGCCCAGCCGGCTTAATCCCTACCATGCTACGAGTTTATGGTAGAGTGATCATGGAACGTCGCAGGATTATATTCAACGGGTGCATAAGATTAAATTATGCATCCCATTAGTAGAGGAATGTCGTATTTCTAAAAAGGGGAATGATTAGATTTATGTTTTCAAAAAATTGCAGGCGAGTTGGTGTCACATGTTTCTGGGCAATAACTGAGCGCGACTAACAGATGTGCATTCAGTGTTCAACATGGATGGAAAACTTCTATCCTCAACACAAATTGGGAACAATAAAGGCAAGTCAGTATGAAATTCAATCCACCAGATACAGTAGATATGAACATAATGGAGCCCTGAAATACAAGAATTATGCCTAATACTAAAATAAATTGAGGCAATTTCGAACTCAATTTAGCTTACACAATAGTTATTTGATAGCTGGTTGGATCATCTCTACAACAACAACATACCTTTGTTCTGACTGTCAAAATGTGCGTGTTGGTATTAGACGGCTGGAATGCACAGAAAACATAAAACTGTGAAATTTTTGTGTGTTGTAAGAAAATGTGTTCAATGTTTTGGTTTCATTTTGAGTTTACCATTTTCTTTTAACAATCACTACTACCGTGAAATGAAAAAAATCAAATCAGCTGATGAGATGAGCCAATCATATAATTCAGCCATGCATAACTGACGTTTAAATTTTCTCAATAAACACACTTTACAAGGTTGCATTTGCAGTTTGAAACAATTTATTACCCTTTTTTTTTCAAATTGGCAATTTATTATTACAATTTATTATATAATAAATTGCGTAATAAATTGGTATGTGTTTATACGTAGTATAACATTGACGTTGCATTTGTCGTAAAAGAAAAATTTACTCTTTTATAAATCCCGCGCTTCGGGATGTTAATATCCGGGCATCTAGCGTCAGTTTGACCACCAACGCAGAATAGATGAATCAGGTCTTGTTTACTAAAAGATATAATGTCCAGGGTGGACTAAGCTTAATCTAGGAGGTGTGAGGCTGAAGAAGACACTTTGAGCAAAATATCTGTGAATCATATCAGGCAGTAAGCTGCCGTCTTCTGTACTTCGTGCATGAAAACGAATAATGGAGCATACGTGAGGTCAATCAGCCTATCTCTCTTATTTGTTATTCAAACTCTTTGCTGACCTGGAAGTAAGCAGATGCCACAAATCTTCCAGATTACTGGAAGGTCTTTCTGACCGATATAGTGATGGAACTCAGCATGTAGGCGTAAGGTAGCTGTAAACATACGCACAGTCTTTTGAAGTTGTATGCTAATTACAGAATGTAGGCGCTGGATTGGTGTATAGGGTTGATATGATTGTAAAGTGTTGGATTGGTTTCTTGAACGTAGTCACCAAACTGTAGCGTAAAGCGGTAACAATGTACGGGGTAGAATTTATGTGACCGAATTCTGAAATAACAAAAAGCAAAACAAGGCATGGCAAATTAGGGAATGGAAAAACCAGAAATGAAGAGGAGTAACGCGAGTTCTCGAAGTGCGAGTATTGCACATATTTTTCGACAACGTTATAGATGAGTTATCCTGTTTTATCGTTGATCTGTAGGTTTTTTATTGAAAAAATATCCATTTGTTTCAAAAAGCGATTGACTTGTTATCGGTACTACCAGCGTGATATCGATTTTTTAACGACGAGTCTTCGAAAAGTTATGGACTTTTTGATTGAAAAAACATCGATTTAGTGTCGAGATATTATCGGTTTTTTATCGAAAAGTTGTAGCCGTGCCATCGAAAATTATCGATATTTAATTAAAAAGCTTTTGATATTTTACCGAAAGTCATCAATTTACTATCGGATTGCTTTTGATTTGTTGCCGAAAGGACTCAAGTTGTTACCAATAAGTTATGTCTTTCTTATCGCAAATGCAACGATTTATTATCGAAAATGTAGCAATAAGTTTTCAAAAAACTATTTATATGTTATGAGAGTTGTAGATTTGTTATCGGAATGTTATCAATTTTATATCAGTGCATTGTTTATTTGTTATTGTATAACCCTGTTTTTTTTTATTGATGACTCATTAAATGACAAAGATACCGATAGTACTTTAATACTTTAATATTGTAACGAATTTACTGCAATTCACCTTATTTGCAATCTTCTGCTAACGTTCGACCCTAAACTAAACTGTTGAATAAATAACTCCAGTATCCAATAACGCAACATGGACTTTATTAAAGTACATCAGAATAACACTACTATTGCTCGCCAGATAGCGTCTTAAATCAAACTGATTATCGTGCCTCTACTGTTGCTGCTTTTTATACTCTTCTATATCCTCGCTCCATACTTCTAGGCGCTTCTATTTCCAGAAATTAATAGTTAGTTATCAACTATAAAATGACTCAGCTGTAACTACAGATGCATGATTTTATAGCTTCCCTCATACGCCATGCGCGTGTATATGTGATTGCATTTGGGAGCATCTCCGATAAGATATATGCATGTGTTTGTGCGTCTTCTCTCTGCTGCGTGCACGTACATATGAGTAGACTTAATGATTGGTTTAATGATGTGCATACAAGTCACTACTTAGCATCGGCTTAGAGATTATGTTGTTGTTGATGTTGTAGCAATGCTCGCCCCACCTAATAGCCGCGATCGATCACAAATTGTCATCAATATCCTCTAACGGGAGTCCAAGGAAACTTACCGTTTCAACAGGGGTGGACCATAAGGAAAGGGGTGCTAGACGCGTTGGTTCCACATTACAATTGAAGAGATGGTTGGTGTCATGTGGGGACACGTTGCAAGCGGACATACATTTTGTATGTCGGGGTTGATTCTGGATAGGTAAGAGTTTAACCTGGTACAGTATCCAGAACGAAGTTGAGCAAG
Organism: Eurosta solidaginis; assembly: GCF_040869045.1. Taxonomy (NCBI): domain Eukaryota; kingdom Metazoa; phylum Arthropoda; class Insecta; order Diptera; family Tephritidae; genus Eurosta; species Eurosta solidaginis. Next base: position 30,419,117 of record NC_090319.1, read on the forward strand.
AGTGACACGCGTTTCCCTGGGGAGTATGCGTTCCTCTTCCGCAAGTATTGGATAATTTTCGTTAAGCACTGGATTTACCGGGCAATTCCCGGCATAAATGTCCGACGCCTGTTTATGGAGTTCACCAAGGACCTGCTTGTGTTTTTTCACTTCAGACGGCTGGGTTCTCAGGTGCCGTATTTCCTCAAAATGCTTACGGAGATGACTCCTTAAACCCCTAGGCGGTGCTGGTTCATCAATCAGATGTCTGTTGGGATTCCCAAGTTTCTGGGTATTCAACAGGAACTGTTTGTTCAGCATCTCATTTCTCTCCCTGATGGAGAGTATTCTCGCCTCATTATGCAGATGGTGTTCTGGGGACATAAGAAGACAGCCCGTGGCGATTCTGAGAGCAGTATTTTGGCAGGCCTGTAGTTTCTTCCAGTGGGTGTTTTTTAGGCTTGGCAACCATATGGGTGACGCATAGCACGTAATCGGCTGGCTAATTGCTTTGTATGTAGTCATGAGCGTTTCTTTATCTTTTCCCCAAGTACTGCCAGCGAGGGATTTGAGGATTTTGTTACGGCTCTGAATTCTCGGAACAATTGCGGCTGCGTGCTCACCAAAATTTGGACCCTGATCAAACGTCACACCCAAGATTTTGGGGTGTAGGACAGTCGGTAGCGTAGTGCCATCCACGTGGATGTTCAAAATGGTCGACATTTGGGACATCCATGTTGTAAATAAGGTCGCGAAAGATTTAGTCGGTGATAATGCCAGGTTTCGCGAGGCGAAAAAACTGGAGAGATCAGGGAGGTAGCCGTTTATTTTATTGCATAGCGGATCGATCTTTGGGCCTGGGCCTGTGGCCATTATTGTGCAGTCATCGGCGTAGGAAACGATTGTGACTCCTTCCGGTGGTGAAGGCAGTTTAGATATGTAGAAATTAAACAAAAGTGGGGATAGGACACCACCCTGTGGCACCCCTTGTTTAATTCTCCTTGGTTTTGATGCTTCGTTTCTAAATTGCACCGATGCCTGCCGACCACCCAGATAATTTGCGGTCCACCTTTTAAGACATGGGGGAAGGGTAGACCCTTCCAGGTCCTGCAGTAACGAGCCATGGTTGACCGTATCGAAAGCTTTTGATAGGTCTAGCGCAACGAGTACTGTTCTGTGGTGGGGGTTTTGAGTAAACTGCAAATTATCTGGGTGCTGATGACATTTAGGGCGGTGGTGGTGCTATTGAGTTTTCTAAAGCCATGCTGATGAGAGGCTAGCTGCAAATTTGCTTTGAAATAGGGGAGCAAAATGCCTTCAAGCGTCTTGGCTACTGGCGATAGGAGAGATATCGGACGATACGACTCACCTATGTTAGCTGGTTTCCCAGGCTTTAGTAGCGGGACCACCTTGGCCATTTTCCATTTCTCAGGTATGACAAAGGTGGAAAGAGACAGGTTGAAGACATGCGCTAAATATTTGAAACCCTCTTTCCCTAGGCTTTTAAGCATCGGCATGGCTATGCCGTCTGGGCCCACTGCTTTGGATGGTTTAGCACGACCAATGGCGTCCTCAACGTCTTTAGCGGTGATGGTGATTGGTGACGCGCTGAATTTGTTTTTATGTGCGTGTCTATTGGCTCTCCATCTATCTTTGTCGACCGTACGATGCATTATATATTGTCGGCAGAAAGCGCTCGCGCATTTTTTCGCGTCCGACAGCACTTTGTCGCCAAAGGCGATGGAAACTTTGTCTTTGTGCTTAGTCGGATTCGATAGGGACTTTACGGTGGAACAAAGTTTACCCGCACCAGTAGAGAGGTTACAACCTCTTAGGTGCTCCTACCATTTCGCCCGCTTATGTTCATCCACAAGCAATCTGATGCGTTGGTTTATATCCCTTATTTGGGGGTCGCCTGGATCAAGCTGTCTTATAAGGTCACGGTCTCTCGCTAAGTTTGCGGCCTCCGCCGGGAAGTGGGGCCGGATTTCGGGAATTCTCCCGGCGGGAATGAAATGTGCCGAGGCGGATTTAATGACCTTACGGAAGGCACGCTCCCCTTGGCGGGCATCAGTCGGGATAGGGAGGGCAGCAAAGCGGCTGTCTGTAAAGGATTTATATTCTTCCCACTTTCCTTTTTTGAAGTTTATGAAAGTGCGTTTTTCAGTGGCGATGAAGTCGGTGGTACGCTCAAGCGAAATAAGTATGGCCAGATGGTCGGATGCCAATGTTACCATCGGCTGCCAGTTGACGCAATTTACGAGTTCTGCGCTCACGATATAGATATCTGGCGAGCTCTGACAGCTTCCTACCATACGTGTGGGGGCGTCTCCGTTTATTTGATTTTGATTCGTTTCTTCTATTTGATCCACCAACATCTCACCCCTACTGTCCGCCCACAAATTTGAATGCCATGGATCAATATGGGCATTGAAATCACCTAGGATAATGCGATTGTTGCCAGTGAGTAAGGCCCTGATATTAGGGCGGTATCCACTGGGGCAACAGGTGGCAGGAGGGATGTAGATGTTGATGATTTCTAGGTTTGCATCGCCTGACCGGACAGATAGGCCTTGAAGTTCTAAGACATTGTCCCTGTGGTCGATGCCAGGATCAAATATATAATATTGCACAGAGTGGTGTATGATAACCGACCCTGTCGCGGTCTTTCCTGTGGACGTTATACCCAGAGCAAGTGTGCAACGTAGATCTTGCTGTGATTTTAGTCTCTTGAATCGCAGCAATGCGGATGTTGTGCCGCTTCATAAAATCGACTATCTCCGTAATCTTCCCAGGTAGTCCATTACAGTTTAACTGCAGGATTCTGAAGTGCATAAGGGGAGACGTCGCCAGTCTGGGGGTAAGTGACGGGTGACTACGCCTGGGTTGTGGAAGGCCAGGACGCAATTGCTGTTGTGGCCCTGGGACTGGGCTTCCTTGGGCACGCACTGGGGTACCCGGATGTAGACTACGGGACGCCCTTGGGCGTGAACAGCAAGGAGCCACAAAAGATTTATAAAAGTTACGTGGACGTCGGGTTTTGGGATAAAGCCCAGAACAACCTGTCCGATGCAACCATCCCTTGCACGAGACACACTGAACAGAGTATGACCGTCCTAAAAAGATTCTTTTCCGGCAGATGCAGTAAAACCATTTCTCAGGACCGGGGTCAGGAGGCGGACCCGGATTGGGTTCGATGTCTTCCCGGAGTAAGAGAATATGGAGTAGTCCTGCTGCAAGGAGCTGCTGGGAGGATGACAATTTGTGGGAGGGACGAAACAAATTAGATGGGGTCACACTGAAATGACAGTCCTTGGTCGGGAAATACCCCAAGTCGCTCCGGTACATAAAACCGACTGCCTTGGGAAGCGCTTAGAGATGATAGCATCCTTTAGTGTTGCAAATATTCGTGACAATATATAAAATCGATAAACACCTTCTACCTGTCGATAACCAATAAGAGAATGATGACTTGATGATAAAAATCAGACATCGAACCGACGAACTCAACGGTAAGTACGCTATCGATAATTACCCGATAATAATACAATAAGCCGTCGGTATTTGTTGTTAGCGATAAGGAGCTGTTAAACTTACCTCTGTTGCAGTAAACCTCAACCCTTGGACGAGCTCTTATTTATTTAAAACATTAGTTTCCTAGAAGTTCACATGCATGTTTACATATCGGTGCTCACGTTTTAACTTCATTATTTTTGGGGCAGAAACGGAAGTAAATAATTACTTATTTAATTTGGATTTCTAAAAATAGCATAGCAACAACTTACGTCAATGACAACAATATCACATAGTTAAAGTAAAGTGACAATTACACGTGCTCAAATGTTAATTATAGCCACTCGAATGACTCTACGAGGTGGATGTATAACATTTCTACTTCCGCTACGGCGAGAGTGAACATTTTACTGCCATACAATCATATTTTTCTGGCGCCTCATTATCCTTTTTGACATTTGACAACTGACCTGCGAAATTCAATTTCATATTTCCGCTTAGTTATGGTGAAAAAATAACTATGTATTGTTCGAAACATTTTTGACATCTTAAGTTGGTATGAACAGGTGCAAATTACTTGCAACACGCATATGGAAATGCTACAGCACAATAAGTAGAGTTGTTATAAAAAGAGCGAAATCTTGCTCAAGGGAATTGAAAAAGAAAAATGTATTGCCAAAATGCTTATAAGATATTTTCCGTGAAGGTATCATCCCATTGTATTTCTAGTAATTCTCATGCTTATTATTAAACCTCTTCGGTGGATATTTCTTAAGACAATAAATATTGGGTATGTTGAGAGAAAGAATACCCCGAAGTATGTAATGTGTGGCAGAACGCCCTTGATGGAAGTACAAGGGTGTGACATTTCTCAAAGTATTTAGTTAGCTACGTGATGCAGATTGCCAACGCCAATGACATGTCAATGTAAAAAGGACAAAGAATGCGTATAGGTGGGGCTTGTCCTTCATACGACGGTTTTACCTTGGCGTTGAATGTCATGCTGAAGATACGTTTTGTAAATATTACGCAAAATGCGGCTGCAGCGTTGATTAGGCTTCGTGAGATAGGCTATGCGCTTTCTAACTACGAACACTCAGCTCAACATGCATTGGGCGGACATCACCCCTTGCAGGGTAGCAAGATATTTGCTGGCCAAAAGTGGATGGCAGGAGGTGTGCCGAAATTCTTGGTTTCACTAAGCGTCGTCTATCAATGGTCGTTGGTATTTTTACAGGACACTGTCCACTGGCAATCTCTGCAGTACGTCTCAATATACTGGAAACCCCAATCTTTTGCAGCTGTATGAGGTGAAATTATCGAGTCACTTTACGCCAGCTTTTACAAGAACCAGGCGAAAGTATTTCGGTCTCGGCTCACAAGTTTTCCAAGGTTGTGTTCAGTCTCATTCAAAACTATAAAGTTGCTATGCAATGACTCTTAAAGTAGCTATAGCTTACGTCACCTTTATTTTATATCGTACTACAATGGACCTTCATGTAAGCTCAAGTGCAAACATGAGTTTCTTCAGCATACTTTTGCAGTAGCAAATTTTACGATTGCAGATCTATATTTTTTCAATAATAAATCGATAACTTTTTTGGTTACATATCATCAACTTTTTTACAATAAATCGACAACTTTGAGCTACCAAACCGATACATTTTTAATAATTTATCGACAGTTTTTCGATGCAAAGTCTATAGCAAATTGATTACACGTCGTCCGGTTTTATTTCCGGCTTAGGTTTTTCTTTTTGTTTTGATTTCTTATGTTATTGTTGTTGTTGTTGTAGCTATAAGATTGCTCCCCGAAGGCTTTGGGGAGTGTTATCGATGTGATGGTCCTTTGCCGGATACAGATCCGGTACGCTCCGGCACCGCAGCACCATTAAGGTGCTAGCCCGACCATCTCGGGAACGATTTATGTGGCCACATTAAACCTTAAGGCCATCATCTCCCTCCCCACCCCAAAGTTCCATGAGGAGCTTAGGGTCGCCAGAGCCTCGTCTGATAGTGAAACGGGATTCGCTGCGGAGAGGTGAGTTTGACAATTGGGTTTGGAGAGGCTAAATATTGCGCTGGCAACCTCAAAGGTTGCGCTACACAGCCCCTTGAATCTGGTATTTTAGTCGCCTCTTACCACAGGCATACCTACCGCGGGTATATTTTGACCCCCTAACGCGCTGGGGTTCGATTCCTTATCTTTTCTTTCCTTTCCCGCCTTTTCTTTTTTCCATCATTTTCTTTCCGTGCGTTTCCTGGACTTGCCTTGCTTTGCTTTTGATAAATGTGTATATATACTTAGTGCCTCACAAAGCTGGGATTATTATCATAAGTAACAATATAAGCTCCCACAAAATTGGTATAGCGTGTTGGTAACAAGTTACCTTTTCAATTACTCGTGCAGGGAACATACATTTTTACCTAATACAAAACATACCTAAAAGATGAAAAATAGCTCCAATAGAAACGTGCTCCGACCGGAACCTGTGCTGAATGCTTGATGTTGACAGCTTTGTTAGGTCGCCTCATACATATGGTAATCAAGGATACGACGTAATAAGTAAATGTATTTACAAACGTATCTCTAATGTGTTCTATCACCGTCTCCACGCCCACAGTCACTTCTGTTAAATGAAAAATTAAAAGAGCACGCCATAGAATTAAGTACTACAATTGTGAAATATAATACTTGTGCTTACCAAATTGCCTATATATGTATATTGTAACAAATTTAGTGAAATTCCGCTTATTTTACACCTTCTACCAACGTTCGTAACGCTAAACTGTTAAATAAAATACTCCAATAATCTGTATGACAAAATGGTCTTTATTAGGCTGATTTGAAAGTACTTCACAATTAAACTTCACTTCGCAACTGATAGCGTGTTCAAAATAAACTGATGATTACTCATGCCTCAGCTGGTGCTGCTTTTATACTCTTCGGTTTCCTCGTTCGCATATTTCTTTGCGTTTCTCCTTCTATACTTTACTAGTTCGCTGAAGATTGCATACTTTTGTGAGTATCTCTCCGCTGCTGTATGTACAAATGTGTAGACATAATGATTGATTTGTTTATGTAGATACAAGTGACTGCTTAGTATCTGCTTAGAGATGATAGTATCCCTTAGTGTTGCTAATATTCGTCACAATATATATATATATGTGCGTGTGTGTGCGTGTGTGTGCGTGTGTGTATTTAAAATATACATAGCTAGAGGTGACAGTTCTTTGTACTCTCACTTGTGCACAAATCTAAAAGAAACAGAAATTTCTGAACACTACTGTAGAAATTGCCGCTTGAAAGCTTTTGGATGAATATATTTTCATTAATATATTCCATTTCAATCACTGGAAATTTTTTTACTCAGCGTGCTTTGCACACAGAGTATATTAACTTTGATTGGATAACGGTTGGTTGTACAGGTATAAAGGAATCGAGATAGATATAGACTTCCATATATCAAAATCAACAGTATCGAAAAAAAATTTGATTGAGCCATGTCCGTCCGTCCGTCCGTTAACACGACAACTTGAGTAGATATTAAGATATCTTCACCAAATTTGATACCCGAGCTTATATGGACCCAGAATAGGTCAGTACTGAAAATGAGCGAAATCGGATGACAACCATTAGTAAATAATACACCTAGAATGTTGATATTTGACGTGTGGACTGACATTGAGATTCTTGATAAAAATTTGAAAAAAAATTTTTAAATGGGCGTGGAACCGCCCACTTTTGATAAAATCCATTTTACAAATATTATTAACAATAAATCAAAAATCGTTAAACCTATCGAAACAAAATTCGGCAGAGAGGTTGCCCTTACTACAAGGAATGCTTTGAAGAAATTGGCTAAGGACTATGACCACTTTTATATAAACGATTTTTAAAGGGGTCGTGGACGAACAAAATAAGATATATCTTTGCAAAAAAAAGAGCTTTATATCAATGGTATTTCATTTCACAAGTGGATTTAGTTCTCCGGCTGTTACTCGAAGGGCAAGGCAGTAGAAGGCTAAAACAGGCACTCCTTCATTAAGTGACCTCATTAAGAAGGCTGCAGAAGATCTTCGAAATCCTCAGACCTCAGGAGGGATCGAGAACAAGTTGACCAAGTTAGGGAGATCAACTGATGATCTCATTGAGTTTTTTAAGGGCGTAATAATGTACACGCTAAAATTAAGCGCTTAGCCTCAATTGTACATAGAACCCGCACTGGAGGTAAAGGACTTAAAGAACAAAATCATTTCCAACGATTCGGCTAAGGATGGAAGCTCGTCACCCTCAGAAAAGAGACCGGGGAAGAATTTGACAAGGGGAAATCAAGTAGCCAATCCCACGATCTCAGCCAAGAACATTACGCCAAGTCATGAGGAGAGTCGCATGCGAGTAAAATCGCAAGCGCCTCTGAACCAGAAAATGTTCGAAAGAAAAAAACGCCATAGCGCAGCCAAAGTCGGGAGATTTGTAGGTAGCCAAAACCAAAAAGGCGAATAGGGAGAAAATGATTAAAGCCAGGCTGGATGCAATCATAATTTCGAAGGTTGGACATGCTACGTTTGCTAACATACTGCGAAAAGTGAGGAGTTGCGATGAACTAAAAGCGACGAGGGGGCGACATCAAAACTATTAGAAGAACGACAAAAGGAGATTTGATGCTGCAGCTAAAAAGATCTCAAGAGGGAAAAACGGAGATTGAAGCAGTGCCAAAGGAGTCAGCGAAGGTCACAGCAGAGTCTGAAATGATCATATTACAGCTCAGAGACATCGATGAGATTACTACACCCAATGAGATTTGTGATGCGATCCATCAGCAATGTTGAATAGAACAGCAAGATTCAACTGCTATAAAAAGTATACGTACGGTGATAATGATAAAGTAGTTCTAATAAGAGTAGGATGTGTATCTTGTCGAATTAGAGAGGTGAAACAGGAGAGATACTGTTGTAGGTTCTGGGCTTATGGTCATATAGCCCAGAAGTGCAAAGAGACTATTGAGGCCAAAACTTTGAAGGAATTGCGGTCAGGAGGACATAAGGCCGCAAACTGCTCCAACGTACCAAACCAAAATGTGCGTTATATGGAGGACAACATTCGGCAGGCAGTTTTAGATGCCCACAATGGGAAGGAATCAACAAGATTGCCCTATGAGATTGTTGCAACTCAATTTAAACCACGGAGAAGCGACACAAGACCTGTTATCCCAAATAATGTTTGTAGGAGGATTTGCCATAGTGGTACTCTCTGAGCCGTACAGAAATAAGCAGGAGTAATGATGGCTCACGGACTCGGCTGGGAAAGCCTCAGTTTGAATACCACGAAAACTGCTTCTGCAGGAAAAGATGACACCGACAGTGGCAGGATTTACGTAGCCAAAAATCAAAGGAATATATATTTTTCGTAGTTATGCACCTCCGAGCATGACTAGCATATAGTTTGACTAAAGAAGCATAGGGTAAAGACTCGCTTAAAATATGTGGAGACTCCAATGCTTGGCCAACTGTATGGGGTAGTAGGAGAACTACCGATAGAGGTAGAGATCTTCCCGAAAGCCTTACACCCCTGAGGCTGGAACATCCAAATGAGGCAGGGAAATATACATTCGACATATGGAATAGACGCTCCGTTATAGAGCGGGTGGAAACTTCACCAAAGACAGCTTCCAACCAACTGCAAAGAAGAAGACTGAAACAAAACTTTTTGAACCATAAGTATTTGAAGTTGTATGGAATGATGCCATGATACGAAGGACACATGCGGAAGATCTTTCCGTTCAAATATCTATGTCATTAGGTATGGCGTGTGATTCTGCCATTCCCGGAAGTCGCGCAAAAGTAAGTCAGACTCCGGAATATTGGTGGAACGGGGAAATAGCGGAGGAGCGTAGAAAATGCCACAGGGCACGGCGAAGGGCACAGAGGGTACGCTCGTCGGCACGATATGATGAGCTACACAATACCTACATAGCACAAAGAACGGCACTTAAAAATGCTATAAAAAAGAGCAAGAGAGCGTGCTTCAAGGAACTGATGGATAGATCTTGATCCCTGGGGATTGGCTTACAGAGCGGTGATGGCAAAAATTAAAGGCCAGAAATCAGAGCAGCCTACATGCCTGATGTTAATGAGAATCGTAGAAACTCTTTTACCGACAGAAGATTACTGGACCTATCAAAGTGAGGACCTCGAAGGTATGGAAATACCATAAATAACCGAGCAGGAGGTACTAGATTCAACACAAAGAGTTGCGGACAGTACCGGGTGAAGTGCCAAATATAGCGCTTAAGTCAGCGATTAAGTCTAGAACATCGGCATTTACGGATCTCTTCAACGCCTGTTTATAAGAAGGCGTCTTCCTCCTCTAATTGAAACGTAAAAGACTGGTTCTTTTGTTGAAACCTGGTAAGATGCCCGAACAGCCATCTTCATACAGGCCACTTTGTATGTTGGGTTCAACAGTAAAGATTCTCGAACGTATTATTAGTGAGCGTCTGCAGCATACCCTGGAAAGCCCGAGTGGCTTGTCAAATAGCCAGTTTGGATTTCGAAAATCGAGATCCAAGATAGATGCAATACAAACAGTTTTCAATATAGCCCGCGGAGCCATTACCGGAGGCCAAAATAAAGGGAAGCTTTGTGCACTGATAATTCTGGATATTAGAAATGCTTTTAACACCGCGAATTGGATGCAGATAATGACAGCGCTACGAAAATTTGACACACCTGCTTACCTGCTCCGAATAATTGGTAGCTATTTAAGCGACAGAGTACTCCTTTTAGACACGGATGACGGACCAAGAAAGCACAAGATGACGGGCGGTCTCCCTCAGGGATCTGTGCTAGGTCCAACTTTTTGGAATACGTTGTATGACGGCGTGCTACAAATAGACTTCCCGGAGGCACGGAAACCTGATCTAATTCAAGCATTATATAATGACGCCGTGGGAAGAATAAAGAAATGGCTGGCGAACATGGGGCTGGAGATGGCTAGCAATAAGACAGAAGTGGTTTTGGTGAACTCAAAACGGACTGTGGATGAGTTAGTCCTAACCATAGGAGATTATCAAATAAATTCAAAGCCTTCCTTGAAATATCTAGGAGTAAGCATTGACTCAAAACTAACTTTTAACTCGTGGCTGTGGGGGAGAAAGTGTTTAGAGTTAGTGGAGCCCTAACGCGAATAATGCCCAATATCTACGGCCCAGGCGAAGCTATCCTTCAGCTGGTATCCAATGTAACAAGCTCTATAATATTATATCCAGCACCAGTATGGCACGGATCCAAAAATTCCACCAAGAAGATATACTAGCAACCTACCGCATTACTGCTATACGAATAGCATGTGCTTATCGGACGGTGTCCGACGACGCGATCCACGTTTTATCCAGGAAAATCCCAGTAGATCTACTCTCAGGTGAAATGGCCGATCTGTATGGCATTGGAATCAGCCGACCATCTGAATATGCTAAGAAAAGCGCAAGGTCACGAACAATAGTTAAGTAGCAAGAACAGTGGGAAGAATCGAGAAAAGGGCGCTTCGGAATATAGCGGAATGATACGAGCGAAAACACGGCGAGATAAATTACCACCTCCGAATTGGAAAGCGCAGAACATGCAATGTTTCACTGCTCTCGTTTTTACGGCGAAAGACTCACTGTACACAGAGTTTTTGAAGAGGAGCCTTATATTAGGAATTTAGTTCCACGAATATGCGGACAAATGGATTGTTGGACTGCTTGAGCAAGATGGCCTCTGTAGTTATGACGAAATTGATGCATGCTGAAGGGGAGCGCAGAGAAATGCGCATACGAAGTAGTGGCGTCTAAATCGCCTTTGCCTTGTGTGACATTATGCCTAGCGGCGGTCCCACGGGGTGTGGACACATGAACAGTATTAGCCTGGTTTCACTGGGCCACTTGAGTGTAGTGCGCTACCCCAGCGTCCAATAAAAAAAGGTTAGCTTGTGGCGTGCTTATAGATTGGGGTAGCTTTATACAATACACAATTACAAAATATTTGTATATATGGACCTTGCATACATGGACATGACCCGTTGTGGTCAGGTAGATTCTGTCTCTTTTTACCTTGAGCCGTAGCCTTGAGAAATTGAAAAAGAGAGGAGTTAGGATACCAGTTTTTGGTAACCCCTTTTGTATCGCGCGCTATCTTGATTCTGAAAGCTCTTTTATCTCTCCCATAGTTCTGGAACCAGTTACTCAGAGATACTTGTATTTATCAAAATGACCGTTGCTTACAAGTGCTTTTGTTGTCTCTTTTAACTCGTCGTGTTATAAACAGGAAGTTTACGCACATGAGCTGGACAAATTCATATTTATAACCAAAACATTAACTCAGTTAATGTAACCCTCCTTTTGTCTGGAAGATATCTTTGGAATAAAGCGAGTTTGGAATGTGGATTTCGTAGATGTGCTGGATGTGTAGGCAGAATGTAGACTCGTGCTTTTAAGACTTTGAAATATACAGAAGAAAGAATAACAGTGTCCAAAAATGACCGGGATGGAAATCTTGGCCACCACATAAACCCTCTTAAGTTAGAATACTTGAAAAGCTGCTGAATAAGTCCTTCATTACATTTAGGCAATATGCGTGGTACATATCTTTCGATCTCTACTTATTATAAGCCCCGCTAAGATTGTGACGAAATGCAAGCCTTACCGGTTGAGATGTATGGATTGTCAATTCAAAGCCCGTATCCCCAACTTACAAGAGATGTGAAGCAGAGTATGAATAAAGGAAGAAATTAACTGATTATCTGCCCCCTTCCGAGATATAGGCGTCTTAAGTAAGAATTTTCAGAAGTGAAAAATCATCCATCCGTATGAAGACGGAAAATTCAACGCCAAACCGATTATGACAAACCCAAATAATAGTACCAAACTTATCCCAAAATTATGCCGAAAACAATCCCAAATTTATCTGCAAAATGGTTCCGAAATCATCCCGAAATGATTCAATATTACAAAAAATCACAGCCATGCAGGAACTCATCTAGAAAAGACAAAAAATTATACTAAATTTTACGAGAAGAGTCACTGCATATCTGTAATACCGTAATCGATTTATTATCGAAGACTTATCGTTTTGTTGTCCCTTTGTTACTAAACGTTATCGAAAATGCATCGATTTTTTGTCGGATTGTTACCAAAGATTATCAAAAAGCAAAAACTTATCAAGTTGTTAAAGTTAGGTTACGTTAGGTGGTAGCTGCCCTAATAAAGGGAGCTCTCTTGGACAACATGAATGTCCATTGTGATACCACATGCAATAAAATAAACGTGACGTAGATACTTAGAGAATCGTTAGGTAGCAACGATAAAGTTCCGAATGATACCGGTCTTAACTTTGGATAAATCCTCCGGAAATCCAAGTGAGTCGCGACCGAAGTACTTTCGCCTAGTTCTGGCAAACGTTGAGCAATCAAGCATAAATTGATTTGGCAATACCACGTCATCATCCTCCATACAGCTGCAGCAGGACGGAGTTTCCAGCATATTGAGCAATTGTCGAAAATTTGTCTATTTACTATCGAAAATTAATCGATTATTTAACGTAAAGTAAGTTATCTCTTTGTTATCGACAAGATGTTTATGTGGTACCAAAACTTCACCAAAAACTCATCGAAATGTTAGAAGACAGTTATCGGATAGCTATCGATTGGTTGTTAGAGTGTGACTATAATCTAACTAACTATAATACACTTTTTATCGGTTTTTTATCAAAAAGTTATCGATTCGAGTAACACTCGTGTAACAAGCATGTTGTCAGCGTATTATCGATTTGTTATGTCGGTATCGGTTGTTACCGATAAGAATCCGACGAAGCACTCTCAAATCCCCCTAGCGAGCTTTGTTTAACTTAAAAAATATGTTAACACATCCAACTTAAGGAGTACCAGGAAATTACGTTGTTTTTTGTTTTATTCGAGTTAATTAAATACATTTTTTATTTCACCTTTTTTTATTTTCCAGACGCTTGTTCCCCCTATGATCTACTGAATACTTAGCTTCTCCTAATTTACCAGTAACTGTTTACGCTTACCTCTACTTTACACGTCCAATGTAAAAAAACTCATATTATTTCCTAAACAAAGGAATTGCACAAATAAAAGGACGGGTCATTGTAACGAACCGATGGTAGGAGCCACAAAAGCCACTACATACAAAAAATCACATCCTGTCTAGACTATGAATGCTACGAGTAATCTGCCTAACTCTAATGCCAGCTTTTTGATGAAGGCCAGTAACAGTAAAGTTGGCGAATGAAGTGAAAAACCAGTTTGTAAGTAATGGTAGTATTGTGTTTGTAAAATTTCACTATTTAGCATTGGTGTTTAAGGCGGATGACCGGACGACAGTCAACAAAAGGTGACAAGTACCTGGCAAGTGCCATGTTTCGTTGGAGAGCTAGATTGAAGTGTCAAGTAAACACATGTAAAGGACAATGGTAAGTGGAGGCAGCACTAGAGTAATTGCTAAAAAATACAGCAACAACAATAATAAAATTGCCAAAGGAAAACAATTGCGTAATTGAAAAGTCACAGATAAACACACACACATATATATATCTAGATGCCCTTATACATATTTACACTGGACGGCGAATTTAAAAAGATAGGCGCTGTGGAGAATATTGTCTTAGTGTTGCAAAATAAAAAAAAAGCTGTGTCTTTTGTCATTTGTGCTGCTCGAAAATAATCTTGGCAAAAGGTAAACTGTTAATAGATTAGAGCGCGATAACGATAAGGAGGAGAAATGTATGAGTGTTGTGTATTTATGGAGCAGTGAGTGGGCCGCTATTGACTATAGCATGTAATTATGTTTCCGTATTGCGTAAAAACATAGCATGATTCGAAAATAATTGGGAAGTTAAATGGAATGATATCATATTCAATAATATCTACTAAATTTATCAAATTTAATATCATCCATCGATTGATATATATACAACAAAATTTTAACAATATCACATCTGAAAATATCACTTTCAAACCACATCATATGATCTTATATCACATCGACCTCTGATGTAATCTAATAAATGATTTCATTTAACACTAAGGGCCATATTATATATGACTCCATGACATTTTAGGTCGCAGTCGCACATACTCACAGTCAGCACTATATGATACTAAAATTCCATAAAGGATAGGGATTTACATGATAGGAATTTAGGCTTACACGAGAAAAAATTACTTGCTGCGTTATACATTATTTACGCTTAAATCTTGTTATAACTTATAGCAAAAAAGGTCATAGCGCCTTCTGATTGGAATATAACCCTATATCGGATGCCGTTGTGAAAACATCCTACGTCAAAAAATGTTTGAAGGACTCGCTTTCTCAAAATTTGATTTAAAAACGTCCTAACTGAGCAAATACTCAATACACATTGACGTTAGATAGAGCGCTTTTGAAAACAAAATCTGAAATAGTACACTCTTTAACCGGTTTCTTAGATAGGGCCTTTTCAAACCAATATTGAAGTAGGGAATTTTTGAAAAATACTTTGAGATAGGGCATTTTAGAATTGGGAGTCGATTTAGGGTGATATTCCACTCAGCAATCGATAAATGAAATGCACAATACTTCAATCCTTATTATTTTTGCTTACGTGGACGCTGATCAACAAACAACTGCTCAGGCGATTTGATGAGGGACCCGTAAAACTTACGGCTTACGCGGATGACGAATCGTCATAAGTGGAAAGTGCCTTCCAACGATTAGCTCTTTGATGGATCTGATGAAGCTGTCATGGAAGCTCAATGTGGAGGAGAGGGTGAAGTAGGCTTCAGCGGTACATTATGCATGTAAAAGAATGCTGGAGTGTACGTGGGGCTTATCGTCCTCTCTTTCTCATCAGGTTTTTACAGCGATTGTAAACCCTATCCTATACTATGGGTTTCTTGTTTAGTGGAAAGCCACACAAAAAGCAACCTACCTCAAAAAATTAGAGGAGGTATGCAGACTATCAATGCTTAGCATTACGGCAGCCCTGAAAACAATCCTGAAATAAGCCGATCCTACAGGCTGCCGGATTACTATAGCGTTTTCCAAGCGGAAATATTAGCCGTAACCAAAGCAGTAGCAACCCTGGAAGAAAATAGCCCAAGCTGCAATCGCGTTAACTCTTATATTGACAGTCAAGCAGCAATTAAGGTAATAATCTCGCATAGCACAGCATCTAAATACATGTTAGAATGTAAGCAGTCCCTGGAGATAATCGGGACAGGGAGAAGCCTACATCTATATAGGGTTCGAGGGCATACAGGCATAGATGGGAATGAAAAAGCAGGTGAACTAGCTAAAAAGGGCGCAAATTAAGCGAAGGCGGGAGGTGCACATGATCAACCAAGCAGGAAAGTCGTTGATTCAAGCGCGGGGCTGTAAAGTGGTAAAGATTATGTGCAGGTCTTGCAACCTTAGACTAACAAAGTTGTTTCTATCATTAACAAGTAAGGAAGGCTAAGTTCGGGTGTAACCGAACTTTACATACTCAGTTGAGAGCTGTGGAGACAAAGTAAGGGAAAATCACCATGTTGTAAAAAGAACCTAGGGCAACACTGGAATATGTTTGTATGACATGTGTATCAAATGGAAGGTATTAAAGAGTATTTTAAAAGGAAGTGGGCCATAGTTCTATAGATGGACGCCATTAAGGATATCGCCATAAAGATGGACCAGGGGTGACTCTAGAATTTGTTTGTACTATATGGGTATCAAATGAAAGGTGTTAATGAGTATTTTAATAGGGAGTGGGCCTTAGTTCTATATGTGGACGCCTTTTCGAGATATCGCCATAAACGTGGACCAGGGGTGACTCTAGAATTTATTTTGTACGATATGGGTATCAAATGAAAGGTGTTAATGAATATTTTAAGAGGGCGTGGGCCTTAGTTCTATAGATGGACGCCTTTTCGAGATATCGCCATAAAGATGGACCAGGGGTGACTCTAGAACTTGTTTTTACGATATGAGTATCAAATGAAAGGTGTTAATGAAAATTTTAAGAGGGCGTGGGCCTTAGTTCTATAGATGGACGCCTTTTCGAGACATCGCCATAAAGATGGACCAGGGATGACTCTAGAATTTGTTTGTATGATATGAGTATCAAATGAAAGGTGTTAATGAATATTTTAAGAGGGCGTGGGCCTTAGTTCTATAGATGGACGCCTTTTCGAGATATCACCATAAAGATGGACCAGGGGTGACTCTAGAATTTGTTTGTACGATATGAGTATCAAATGAAAGGTGTTAATGAATATTTTAAAAGGGCGTGGGCCTAAGTTCTATAGATGGACGCCTTTTCGAGATATCGCCATAAAGATGGACCAGTGGTGACTCTAGAATTTGTTTGTACGATATGGGTATCAAATTAAAGGTATTAATGAAGGTTTTAAAAGGGAGTGGCCCTTAGTTGTATATGTGAAGGCGTTTTCGAGATATCGACCAAAATGTGGACCAGGGTGATCCAGAACATCATCTGTCGGCTACCGCTAATTTATTTATATATATGTAATACCACGTACAGTATTCCTCCCAAGATTCCAAGGGCTTTTGATTTCGCCCTGCAAAACTTCTTCATTTTCTTCTACTTAGTATGGTAGGTGTCACACCCATTTACCAAGTTTTTTTCTAAAGTTATATTTTGCGTCAATAGACCAATAAAATTACCATGTTTCATTGCTTTTTTTGTATTTGGTATATAATTATGGCATTTTTTTCATTTTTCGTAATTATCGATATCGAAAAATTGGGCGTGTTCATAGTCGGATTTCGGCCATTTTTTACACCAATACAAAGTGAGTTCAGATAAGTACGTGAACTGAGTTTAGTAAAGATATATCGATTTTTGCTCAAGTTATCGTGTTAACGGCCGAGCGGAAGGACAGACGGTCGACTGTGTATAAAAACTGGGCGTGGCTCCAACCGATTTCGCCCTTTTTCACAGAAAACAGTTATCGTCCTAAAATCTAAGCCACTGCCAAATTTCACAAGGATTGGTAAATTTGTGTTCGACTTATGGCATTAGAAGTATCCTAGACAAATTAAATGAAAAAGGGCGGAGCCACGCCCATTTTGAAATTTTCTTTTATTTTAGTATTTTGTTACAACATGTCATTACTGGAGTTGAATATTGACATAATTTACTTATATACTGTAAAGATATTAACTTTTCTTTTAAAATTTTAATTTAAAAAAAAAATTTTTAAAAGTGGGCGTGGTCGTTCTCAGATTTTGCTAATTTTTACTAAGCATACATATAGTAATAGGAGTAACGTTCCTGCCAAATTTCATCATGATATCTTCAACGACTGCCAAATTACAGCTTGCAAAGTTTTAAATTACCTTCTTTTAAAAGTGGGCGGTGCCACGACCATTGTACAAAATTTTACAATTTTTCTATTCTGCGTCATAAGTTCAACGCACCTACCAAGTTTCATTGCTTTATCCGTCTTTGGTAATGAATTATCGCACCTTTTCAATTTTTCGAAATTTTCGATATCGAAAAAGTGGGCGTGGTTATTGTCCGATATCGTTCATTTTAAATAGCGATCTGAGATGAGTGCCCAGGAACCTACAGACCAAATTTCATCAATATACCTCAAAATTTACTCAAGTTATCGTGTTAACGGACAGACGGACGGACGGACGGACATGGCTCAATCGAATTTTTTTTCGATGCTGATGATTTTGATATATGGAAGTCAATATCTATCTCGATTCCTTTATACCTGTACAACCAACCGTTATCCAAACAAAGTTAATATACTCTGTGAGCTCTGTTCAACTGAGTATAAAAAACGTGATTTCCTGGTACTCCTGAGGTTGGATGTGTTAACATACTTTTTAAGTTAAAGAGAGGGGACTGTAGACTCATGATGGGTATTCTGACTGGACACTGCCTTCTGCCGTCACATGCCTTTAAATTAGGCTTGGTCAGCGATAGCAGATGTAGGAAGTGCGGGCTGGAGGAGGAAACGATCGAGCACGTTCTGTGCTCTTGCCCTGCGCATGCCAGGCTAAGACTCCAGCTGTTAGGAATGATACAGCTGTCAGATCTAGAAGAAGCAGGTTCCTTAAATCCTAGGAAGCTTCTAGTATTTGCCAAGAGGACGGAGTTATTTTATAACATAGGTCCTGGTTTTGATAGGGTTTTTCAGTTGGTTGTTGAAACAAACTTCTGGTAACACTATGGACTTATTCAGTCTATGTGAGGCCCTCATGGAACGGCCAGTTCAACCTAACCTAAAGGCTTTGCTCAAATTGACTTTTTAAACCCGCACAAGGTTGCAGGCAACTCAAATTCATACATGGCAGCCTAAAGAGAACTGCCTTTTGCACATTCAACAGTTATTTTAAGGATCGTCTTAAAATAAATAAATGTAAGGCGCGATAACCTCCGAAGAGATCTAAGGCCGAGCTTCTCTTCCAATTTGCGTCGTGCTCCTCTTGATTTTCCCTACAAATTGGCCGGACGGGACCTACATGTTTTTTAAGCCGACTCCGAGCGGCATCTGCAAGGCAGATGTGTTTTCACTGAGAGCTTTTCATGGCAGAAATACACCCGGAGCGCGTGCCAAACACTGCCGAGGGGCGACCCCGCTTAGAAAAATTTTCTTCTAATTTAAAAACCTTATTTCTAAAATTTTGATGCTGCTTTGCCCGGGATGCGAACCCAGGGCATACGGTGTGGTAGGCGGAGCACGCTACCATCACACCACGGTGGATCGTCTTACCGTGAATCAAAGTTACTTTGGGCTTCGGACTCTCTCGCAATACGTAAGATAAAACCTGGTACGTATGAATTCTGCTATCATCCTTTTTGTGGAAAATTATGGGGGTTAAGAACATATCCCTACACTTCTCTGTAGTATCGGACTCTAGATCAAGGGATGCTAATTTCTTCAAACCGACCCTAGAGATCACTTTTCATTAACTGCAAGAGGTACCCCTGGCTTATACATAGTAGATGATCTAGAAAGGATAACTTTAATAATCCCTAATCCCTAAGCAATTATGCTGGCTCCTGTATGGGAGAGTACTTAATATGTCAGCAGCATATGCGGTGACTAATAAGCAGGTTTTAATTTCTAAAGGTACAGCGACCAGAATTTGATTGAATTAAGTCTGCATTGAACCTAATCAATCGGTGGGTGAGCTAATATCATAGCTGCTCCCAATCCATTAAAACCTTGGCAAGCCGAAGACTTAAAGCGATGGGGCAGGTACCGAAAGCAAAAGTAGCGAGGAGTAAAGGAGCTCTATGATAGAACGGTAGGTTAATCTAAGCGAATAAGTAGACTGGAGAAGGGTGAGGAGCCGAAAGAGAAGGATTATACTCCCACAGTACAGTGCAGCACTTGAGAGCATTCCATGAGGCTGTAACAGTAGGTCGAATGCATTTCAAGAGTTTTTCTACGAGAACCCCCGCGGTAATGCAACAGGTATGAGGAGGTCAAAATATTCGAACGGCAGAATGAAGAGACAGCGTTCAGCTAAAGTTGACAAGCCTGCTTTCAGGAGGCAGAAAGGATACAGCCGCGATACAAGCCGGCCATGCTGAGAAGACAAGTTGATTTAAAACTGTAGGGCAGATGAAATCCAGTAGTGATTCAGAAACTACCTCGAATGCTGCAAGTCAGAGAGACGACTTGAAAAGGGGCGGTTTGCCAACAATAAAAGTGGAAGTCGATGATGTGCCAAATGGTTTTACCCTCCTTCAGACTATTTTACCCTCGAAGGGGCCAAAGGGAGGCAACCGAAAGACTCGCAAGAAGATTAGCGACATGTCTTAGCAGTACCTGGCTGTGACGCTGATTGATCATGTCAATCCCTTCTAACATATTTCAACCAAATAGTGCAGATCTGTAAGACGGAAACTTATTAGCTCATGCTCAATATGTTGGGGTAAGAACCAATTAAAACGCTGCGAGCCTTTAATTCGGCAGTACGGTACAATGTTGTAAGTTAGCTTGAAGTAGGGTAAACAAAGGACGAGTGCGAGTATTGAGAAGAAGGAAAGAGAGCCAATTCCTACAACACCGAATGTCAAAGTTTGGATCCCGGGAGTGATGAAAATTCTTCATGGGCTGCGATGATGAGGATACGCTGCGTCTCCATAGAGTCAAAACATGGTTATACCGTCACATGATTGGAAACTCTTTAATGTAACTCGACCTATGGAGGTGGTTCAGCGCAAACTCTTCCAAAAAACATCAACAAAGCTACGGAGGATAAATTGGGAAAATGTGCTGGGGAACAGGCAGAATTCTATAGGAAAAGAAGCCTCAAAGATAAGATAGCTATCTATCTACGCTAGAGGGCTTACAATAAGGGGAATGAGGGCGACGCAGACATTGCGGCGAAGCTGCTGGAGAAGAACCTAAAGCCAAATGTTACCGTGATTCTAGCAGATGAACCTCCAACGCATCATTTGCACATCGGGAAGAAAACGCCCGTGAATAGCAATCTTAAATTCTTAAGCCAAGAGGGCGAAGGCAGGACATTGATGAAACGACGTAGATGTTGGGGATGGTAAATAGTCCAATGGTTCTGCAGGTTAACCTCCAACGAGGATGACTGACGTGGTACTGATCCAAAAGCCATGACTCTAATCGGGGGGAAAGGTTTTGTGGGCGCAATCAACAGGCATGGTTGGAACTGAGAATTTGATTTCTGAACGTGCAATATCAAAGTACGATTGTTAAGCCATCCATTTCAGACTATGTGCAGATCAGTTCCGGCATCGCCCCACAGAGGTAGAGAAGTGAAAACTCTCTTGGCACTCTAGATCAAGGCGATGGACGAAATTCAGTAAACGTTTAGAAACAAAACTGAGACAACCCAAAGAGGTAGCTACTATAAAGCAGCTGAAGGAATCCAATAAATTCCTATCAAAGACACTTCACAGTACATATCACAAAGCTTCTTTTTATCTAAGAAAATAAAAAGAAACGGTAATTGATTTTTACCGCAACAACTGTACCTTAAACACAGTACGCATCACATTTAAAAATTTGCAATTTGAAAGTAGATGGTGTTTTGGTTTAAGAATTGAACCAAAGTCTACCGTGTTCCCCCATGAAAACGCAGTCAATTAATATTGCACATTTATAATTTGTTTACGGTAAATACCAATTAGTGCAACTGTCAATGAACTGCAGAGGGGCACTCAAAATACCTACGAATGTTTTTCTTTAGAAAAAAAATCATGCCCAAAGCTAATGCGCCTTAAAGCAACACTTTTTCAAATGACACAATTTCACACCTACGCTTCCTCATTGTTGTAAGTACACTACTTACCTTCCATATTGGCTTACATGCCTCACTAATATAAATGTACATATAGAGTCAATGCAACGAATAAGCCATTCATTGTATGTCTGACGCGTTGTCAAAGTGACTTTCAAATGCTTACGGCCACCTTTTCTACGAATGTTGCATTTTACCAGTTTTAGTATAGAAAACCGCGCAGTCAGTTCCCTGGCTGTTGTGAATGAAAAATTGTTTAAAGAAGAAGAAGAGTTTCCATATTGCGTATATGAACTACAAGAGTTGATTGAGATGAGTCAGATACGTACGCAGGGATAAAGTCGCTTGTGTGGGGCATAACCGAAGGCGTCTTTTATGTTGCAAGCATGACTGATTATCAACCAACACATCAACGTCATATTCTACTCGTATTGCATACAAAAGGAGTTGCTTTTTCTGCATGGCATAGAGTGGCATACTGTTGCACAAATTTGGTGCATTACATTAAAGATTAATTTGGATGATTTTATTATTACTAAAATTTCATTTGCATTACTTTTTAACCGTCCTGTGCATAGATGGGTGCCTTTTGCATATTCAAAAGTAGTTTTTAAATAATCTACAAATAGAAACGAGTTAAAATTTTGTGGCATCGTATGGGAATAAGTTTTCTACAAAAAGGAGGGACAATTTTTTCAAATATAAATTCATAGAGATGATTTTTTTTTTAAAAATTAATTTCTTATTACTAGTTCTCCTTGCTGGGATACCCAGGTACCACTCGTAGTTCTCACGTTTTTCGTAATCTACAAAAAGGTTAGGTTAGGTTAGGTTGCAAGGTCTGAGCTAGACCCTATGGTAACAGCTCACTACTTAGGCCACCAATGGGCCCATTGTAATACCATATATGGTCTCAAAGAGAACCCCTACCGTGCCTAAGGCGGGTCAAACCACTTCGTGGAAATTATATATTTTGCTAGCGTCTTTACTTCATAGCTAGAGACCTCAGCAAGGTCATGGCCAATACCAAGGATGGCCAACCTACGCCTACGTCGTTGCCCCCATTCTAGCACCATGCGTGTCTATTAAACAATGCCCTGTTAGAACCCTTATCAGGGACGATAAAACTGATATGTTTAAAATCAGAATCGCTCCTGTGCGCCCTTTGTCATATGTGGGTCAGGTTAGCCTGGATGTCTCACACGATGATATGGCTGACATTAGTCCATTTACAATTCTTATAGTGCGTGTGTTCACACGAAGCCTGAAAGTGACCATGGGTAGACCTACCCAATCATTTCCCAGAAGCATATGGTCGGTGGTGCCCCTTCTGCCCAGCTCATCTGTTCTGCAGTTGCATTCAATATCCCTGTGCCCAGGTACCCATATAAGGCTGATACTGAAGCGCTGAGCTATCTTGCTAAGAGATCTGCGGCAATCAATGACCGACTTTGCATTGTCCAAGAATGAGTCCAGGGCCTTTAATATGGCCTGGTTTTTTGAGAAAATAAACACTCGTTTACCGTCCTCAGGAATAGGCCCGAGAGGTTCACAGTCCTGTGTATTGCCGGCATTTCCGCTTGGTAAACACTACAATGATCTGGTAGGCAAAAAGAGACCTCTAGATCCAGATCCGATGAAAAGAGGCCTGCTCCCACCTTCCCTCAAGCTTAGAACCATCCGTGAATATGTTGATGGCACCTTTACCGTATGCTGTCTGGTATTCCAGTCTTGTCGCGATAATCTACAAATAGAAACAAGTTAAAATTTTGTGGCATCCTATGGGAATAAGTTTTCTACAGAAAGGAGAGAAAATTTTTTCAAATATACTTTCTTAAAGATGGTTTTTTAATAAATTAGTTTTTTATTACTAGTTCTCATAGCTGGGATACCCAGGTACCACTAGTAGTTCTCACGTATGAACTGCCTTGTGGTACCCATGTACCCAGCCATACGAACTAAGAAGGAAAATTATTCATGAACAGGACGGTTAAGCACGCTTCTATTGTCTAAACATTTTTTAGAAAAATTACATTCAAATTTAGAAATATAACTGTAGTAATGCAATTTCATTTGCAGTTCAAAATATTTGTACTGCTTGTGGAAAGCAAAAGTTTTTCTAAACAGTTTTTTTTATCAGTAGTGCAATTATACTTGCATTACTTATGTATAACAAATTTTCATAAAGTACATAGCTTTCAGGCAGTCTGCTTCTTGTAAAACAAGTTTTTTGCATTAGCATTACAAATAAGAATAAAGCATTATAGAAAATTATTAAAGAGTAATTTGGAAATCGTTTGGTATTTCATTTTTGCTGCAATAAATTCAGTATGAAAATATTTACAAAAACTGGAATTACTTTTGCATTACCCCTAGCATTAAATACATTTTGATTTACCACTAGCATTTCAAGCTTAAGAAACACCAGTAACTTTCTTTTTCGATTTCATAATGTATTGGAAATTTTCAAGAAATATCGTTTTTTACATTAATTGCAATATTGACCGATTTTTTTTGTTTTTTTTTTTTTTTCAAAAGAGGCCAAAGCCCATCATAAAATTTTTGGGGTGTACTTATGTAGTAATGGTAAAGGCTAACCGTAGAGGATTTTTCACTGATTATGCAATGCTATTTATAAACTCGAATTTTGCTTTTGCTCACGCACTTTGAAAGCAAACAACTTTCTTTAATACAGTTATTCCAGAAAAATAATTTGCATTACACATGAATTTTTAGTATGTTTATTAGTAAATAAAATTCTTCACTGAAATTCTACCAATATTCCGAGTAAACAAATTTGCGTAGTAGTGCAAACGAACTTGCATTACAAAACGAATTGCAGTATCTCAATAAATTTGCATTTTCTTTGCATTACGAGAAAATTATTTTCTTTTCAAAAATTGTTGCAATAAACAGTAAAATTTTAGTGGTAATGTAAATGAAACCGCTTAATAATTTCGTGTTTTCTATTTGATCGGTAAAATCTTTACTACAACTTTTTCAAGGAGCAGCAAAATTTGCGTAGTAATGCAAATGATACAACATTACATATAAAAATTTAAAAGTTAAAAAAACTCATATTTTTTGATTATTTCCACCAGTTTAACCTTACAAGGATTTTACAAAAACGAAAAAAAATTCGATAGGTAATGCAAATCGAATTGCATTACAAATGAAATTTCAGTACCAAAGACATATCATTCTTCTCTATTATCATTACATAATTCTCCTTATTACCACCACCCAGTAAATTTTTATTAATAATGCAAACAAAACTGCAATACAAAACAAATTTTTAATCAACTAATCAACTGGAGAGAACGCTTCGACGCTTTATATATGGGCAGTCAAAAGTGTACCTGACCACAGCTTACACTGACTCATAAAAATCGTACTACCCTCACGTTCTCTACGAGAGTCTGGTATCTGGGCAGTAGTAAAAATCGAAAGTAGGGTCGAAAAGGCTTACACGGCCTACGACCGATGCAAAAGAATAATCTGCGGAAACTCTGATCTAATACCCAAACTCGTGATGTGCTTCAAAACCTTCTACTTATGGGGATTCACATACGTGAAATGGCAGATATACTTCGTGGGACTGACTTTTGGAATCACTCGGCTGTATGGACGCTGTCATATCCTCAGAAGGCTTGCGAATGTGGCACCATCATCATAATATCCCATGCCATCTCTTAGTTTTGAGCGCAATTATAAGGTAAAGCTACCCTCAAGAGCATACTGGTGGGGGCGGGGTGCAAAATAAGAAAGCAACCGAAACTGTTTTGTCTCGATTCTTATCTTCGACAAGGGATAACGGAAAATCTTTTCGAAATACATCAAAGCAATTTCAATTTACACCGAACTGTCCAGAATGGACAGCGACGTGGAAGTTGGTATCATCTCTGAGCAACTGGAGCTGTCCCTGTCAGTCCGTCATCCCAACATGGCTAGTATCTTTAAAGCTTCTGCGTATAAATATGGCCTGTACGCTTTTGTCGGTGGACGTAAATGGGAGGGCTTAAGATATGTATTTGCACAGATAACAAAATAGCGCTCATTGCGCTTAACTCACCCATCACTTCGACTTAGGCTGTCAGCAGCGGCAAGAGATCAGACGAATTTACAATATTAAAAAGGCAAGAGCACTAATGGATAGTGCGGCGGCGTTCGAAATGCATCATCGGCTCACATTAATTAAAAGGTTAGCACTTAGCAGGAGATAACGGTTTCCAGTTGATGCTCCTCGGACACCTGCAAGATACACAAGTGAACTTATGACAGTAAGAAAACAGAGGACCTACATAATGGGTAAAGGACAAAATTCTTTAGGATCACTGTCACAGATACACCACACTGGCCGGTAAATATGCCGTTAAAGATATGAGCATTTTCATTGACCGGAGCTAATGGGGTGAAAGGAGAACTGAATAGCCCTAGAGGAAACTGCAACAACTGGTTCCAGGAGAAAGTGCATCAAAGTAGCGCGCCATGTGCTATTTGAGCTCAGGTTTCTAGTACCCGCGTAGCACAGAAACGAACCAACCAATGTTTTATATGTTCTTTATGAATAAAACTAACGGAAATTGCCCATCTATGCTGCACGCCTTTCATTCACCAGAATATCTCTTTAAACAACTTAAGCCATTTTGCTTTTCAAAACCCATTCTATATTTTTTCGTTGGCCTACGGTAATGTTTGCTTGCTTCCTAAAAATGCTAACAATAAGTGCATTTGTTGTTGCCTACATCGCTATATATTCCTTTTACTGTTTATTCTCACTATCGCTTTTCGTGATGGCGTTGATGAGTTGCTTGTCGTCATCGTCGGTCAATGGATATGTCAGTGGCAAATGTTTTTACATGCATTTTAACAGTTACATACAAGTATTTCTAAGTATTTCTTTACTCACTCATTCAGTAGATTCTACACAGGCACATATGCAAGCAGCCGTTGGACACACTTGTCCTCATAGTTGTCAAATGCGTTGTTGTTGTTGTTGTTGTTGTTTGTTGCATGTGTATACACAACTCATGTATTTCCTTTTTCAAATGTTTTCGTTGCACTTGTCTGTTGATTAGATAATCTGTTAACTACTGTTGTACACACATACATATATACGAGTTAAAGTTTTTGAGGTCATCAAAATTGTCTTACAGCACACGTATCTGTTTTGAATTCATTGCATTTACTGTGGTGAACTATTTGGTGCAACGTAAGCAACTTTTCGTTGAGTTGTTGCGTTACTTAAGGTTTTTTTGCGTGTATAATCATATTTGGCTATAGATATGCATGCAAGCACACTAACACACAGACACATTTCGTGGCAACCCTTTAGGTGTTGGTTTACGCTG
Source organism: Eurosta solidaginis (assembly GCF_040869045.1). Taxonomy (NCBI): domain Eukaryota; kingdom Metazoa; phylum Arthropoda; class Insecta; order Diptera; family Tephritidae; genus Eurosta; species Eurosta solidaginis. The sequence continues at coordinate 30,446,243 of NC_090319.1, forward strand.
GCGTATTGGAAATACTAAAAGGGAACCCTATTGTGGATTTGCTGGCGCTTCAAACATAAGTAGCAACAAATACTACTTGGTTGTGGGGTACTTTTTTCCCCGAAAGCACTAACGGCAACGCTGACGCTACAACATGTTCTTACGAGCAACTTAATCTCATACCACAAACTTTATCAACGAGTTATCGGATTGTTATCGAAGGGTTATGGGTGTGTAAAAACGAAGTATAAATAAATTATAAATTCTTTCTCGAAAACAAAGTTTATCGTCTAGTTATCGGATTTTCATTGACAGGTTATCGAATTTTTATCGATAAATTATCGAGTTTTTTTTCAAAAATTTATCGAAAAGTAATCGTTTTGCTGTCAGAGTACCGCCAAATTTTTTATTGATAGGTTATCGGCGTATTGTCGATTTTTATCAGCTAGCCATGTATTTGTTTACGATGTGGTATCGTTGTGATATCGACAATTTATCAGCTTGTTATCAGCGTGTTATCGATAAGCTATTTGTTTTCGATAGAAGGTTTATCGATTTTTAATAGTTGTGTTATCGATGTGCTATCGGTGTTATCGGAGTACTTAACTTACTTTTTAAACGTTACCGATTTGTTTTCGGCTGGTTATAAGTTTGTTATCAAAGCGGTATTAGTGTGTTATCGGTTTGTAATAGAAATTTAATTGGGTTTTTATCGATATCAGAGAAAGCATCGCCTCGCCGTTTTGCATTTGTGTTCGTATTACAGAGAGCATGGGTGTTCCCCGAACAGCTTGAAATCGCACTCTCAATCCAACTTCCGAACTCAGCTAGCATCTTTAAGCAGAGCTACGTGGTAAAGAGAAGAACCGTTGCTACATATCTGAGAACCCCTTAAACGGTCGACAGGTATACATATTCTATGACAAGCCGAGCAGCGCTTATGGTGCTACACTCATCAATCGCGTCCTCTAAGGCGTCGATACATGTAATAAGGCGCTGCGCAATGCAGCAAACTCAGCAACCATTATTTTCACATAGTTACCGGGTTACAGAAATATATACGGCAATGGAAAAGGCCGATGCCTCGTTAGGCAGTCGCGATATATCGACTGTTTACATCCATAAAAAGTGCCACTCTTGCACATTTCACGAAAACCGCTATTCAAAATTGGTACTCTATGATCACTAAAAGAATTTGGCCGGACTACAACCATGAAAAAACCAAGTACTTGCTAAAATTGTCTAGGAAAGATATATTTATGATAACAGCCACAATTATAGGACACACGCAGAAAGAATGGGATTTACCTTGAACGAAGTATGCCCTAAGTGCAGCCAAGAAGGTTGTAAGGAAACCGTAACCCTTTTCCTCTGCAAGTGTCCAACCCTGCTGTCCGATTTAATTGTGCTATCAAAAACCGTCACAAAAGAGATCAACGAAGTGATTCGAGTTAAAATAAGCTCGCTGAATGGTATAATAATATGAATTACTACTACTAATTGGTTCCAGGAGCAAGTACATCGAAACGACGCCTAGAGCATTACTTGGGCCCAGTCGCATCGGCCGGGCAGCAGAACAAACAACCAACCATGATTGTACTAAACCGATCAATTGAATTGGTTTTTCTAGTATAAACATACCTTTGCTGTAGTTTAATTTTCACAAACTTGGAAGCTTTAGATAATTCAAAAATATTTGTTTTCTGTCCATACACCTTTACGTTTAAGCATTGAACTTCACGAGTACTTGGTACTCTCGCCGTTGCTTTTTAATTTGGATGTGGGCTGCTCGTAGTAGTGAAGTAAGGGAACAATAAGTGCATAGTCGTCGTTGTGGGCTCGGAATCAGCTCTTAACTGGGCGACACATTTCTGCCCCCATTTAAGGCAGAGATGTGCTTCTTTCCTCTCTGGATATCAGTGATTGGGTCGGAATTTTTCTTTTTTCATGAACTAATAATGGGCTTGAAAGTTTTCGTATTTAGCCATATATGTAAAGTTATGCAATTAATAACGTTTATTATTCAATTCAAAGTTGAGTATTCAAAAATAAGTACAATTAAAGTTATGGTTTAAAGTGGATTACAATTAAAGTAGGTTGGTACAGCGAATAATTATAGTAACGACGGCTGCTTTGGTCGACGGCTGATTACGACTCACTTGTCCGCTCGCTATTAGATTTTCTCCGAGCTAATTTACTCAGGCTGTGCGCTCGTTATTCGCCTTGAGTGTTTTACATTTGCGCTGCCATATGTGTTGGTATATGCGTGCTGTCACAGTGCCTCCTCACCCGACTTACATTCGGCCACCCTGATTAGTCATCTGCCTCAGATGACAAAAGCTCTTCGTTGTTGACTGTATACTTCCAAAGTTTCATATTATCGCAACTCGTGGACGTATTACAGGGCCCCTCTACATCTGCCGCCTTTCTAACGTTGAACCGGCCATTTCGTTTAACTTGTGTGATTTCGTACGGGCCGAGATATTCGCTAGCCAGCTTTCGTCCGGCTACAAACTGCGTGCGTCGTATTGCTACTAAATCGCCGATCTTGTACCCGTATTCCTTCTTTCGTTTGCTATCAAACTGCTTTTTGTATTGATTCTGAGCGCGCTCGATTTCGTGCCTCGCCTCTTGCCGCAAATTGTGCCGCCCTTCGTCGTATGCATCATATAGCTCCTGCTCGAGTAAAAGTTGTATCTGATCACTGCATGTGTGGTTCATTTTGACACCAAACATAAGTTCAAACGGCGGCCGCTTTGTAGACGCATGAGTATGTGAATTAATAGCTTGCTGTACTTTTGGAACTAACTTGAACCATTTTGCAGGTTCTTCTGCCGAGAGCTTTGCATTAATCGACATAACCGTTCGATTCACTCTTTCGATCTGTCCGTTTCCACGTGGGACCCCGGTAGTGCTCCAGATGTGATCAATACCCCTCTCCTTTACGTGCTCGGAAAACATATGTGCCGTGAACGCGGCACCTCTATCGGTAACTATGCGTGCGGGGTTTCCAAAAACCGCAGACCATGACTCCAGCTTCTGAACCGCTTCTTCGCAACCTGTGCTCTTTGTGGGGTACAGCCACACAAATTTGGTAAACGCGTCGACGATTGCCAAGATATATTTATACTGCTTTGAGGTAGCGTCCATTGGTCCCAGATGGTCAATATGCAACGTATGCAATGGTTGGTCACCTTTATCAATTACGTGCAGATAACCCTCTTTTTTACCCAACTTCTTATTATAAATGATACATTTCACACAATTGTTGATTACCTGCGTAACTTTTTGTTCCAGGTGTGGTATCCAATAATTTTGTTGTATAGCATGCATAGTTTTCTGCACCGCAAAGTGACCAACATTATGAGCATCGACAATAATTTCTTTTTCCATCTGCTTTGGAACCACCAAAAGATCGTTACCCTCAATATTTTTATATAACAGCCCACCTTTTATTTTAAAAGCTCCGTATGGTCGGCTATCCAGTAGATCTGCGATTGCTTTAGTCATTGTATCCTCTTGCTGTGCTTTTTTAATACGAGCCGCCAACTCCGACGCTACTATCATAACCTGCTGTGGGTATCGACTGAGGCAATCAACGTGCTTTAGCCTTTCGCCTGCTCGGTGTTCTACACTAAAGTCGAAGTCTTGCAAATAAACCACCCACGAGGCAACTTCTCGGGGTACATCCTTTTTACTTAACGTTTGTTTGAACGCCGCGCAATCAGTCACTAGCTTAAAATGAATACCCAACAGGTAGTGACGAAACTTTTTAAAAGCGAGGTATACCGCCTTCGCTTCCAAAACATAACTGTGCTGTCGCGCTTCTGCCCCCGTCGACTTTTTGCTCCAGAAGTACACTGGGTATAGCTGGCCGCTATACCATTGCAATAGTGTTGCACCGAAACCATCCTTCGACGCATCTGTATGTACCTCAGTCTTTGCATTTCTGTTGTACAACCTTAGTACTGGCTCTTTAGTCAAACAATTTTTCAGCGTTTGTACAGCTTCGACTTCAGCTGGACCGATAGCAAACACAGAGTCTTTACGTAGTAGATTTGTTAATGGTCTGGCGATGTGTGAGTATCCTTTAATGAACTTTCGAAAAAATCCCGTTAGGCCTAAAAACGACTGCACGGCCTTAACATTTTTTGGGATTGCAAACTTATTAACCGCATCCGTTTTCTCTTTGCCTGGCCACACGCATCCATCTTTAACCAAGTGACCCAGGAAACTTACAGATGCCTGCATAAAATGGCATTTTGGCCATTTGATTTTCAAACCGTGTTCTGCTGCCGTTGCAAAAACCAGCTTTGTCTTACGAAGACAATCATCAGCTGTTTCTGCGTGAATGATAATATCGTCCATATATAAGTCTAATACGTTATTATTTATTAGATTCTGGAAGACGTAGTTAACGAAACGTATAAAAACGGCGGGAGAGTTGCAGAAGCCAAACGGAGCCCTATTAAATTCGTAAAGCCCCCTTGTTGTTGTGAAAGCGGTGTATTTTTTGCTACTCTCTTCAATGGGGACATGGAAAAACCCATTTTCCAAATCCAAAACCGTAAAAAATTTCGACTTCTGCAACTTTTCGAGTACGTCCTCAATTATAGGGACCGGAAAACAATCTTTTAGTACAGCCGAGTTAAGTTTTCGAAAATCCACACAAATGCGGCACGTACCGTCCTTTTTCTTCACGATAACCATGCGGCTGGCGAAGTTGGACGTAGACTGTCTTATGATTCCAGCTTTAAGCCACTCATCAATTTGCTTGTTGACTGCTTCAACTTCGTGGAATGGTATGCGACTTGGAGCGTGCCTGAACGGGACAACGTTACCATCCGGAATGATCTTCAATACAACTGGACATTCCTCAACATAATCGATTGGCTTGTAGTTGGCAATCAAGGAGCGAATTTCGGCTTCGTACTGCGGAGGAACATCAACATGAGAATTTGTGTCGGTTACATTATAAATACTTATCTGATTAAGATCCTCATAAGTTTCCCCCACGTTTAGTGGAGAAAACTTATATCCATCTGCCGTCGCCGCCAAGTTGAACTTCGAAATAAAATCGTAACCCAGTAGCGCATCATACATAACGTTTTTGTCAGATACTACAATGAATTTTTGCTGCGTCAGTAAGTCGTCAACACCTACTTCAGCAACGAAACACCCAATTGGTTTTGTAGATTTAGTACCGAGGCCGCGAAGCTGTTGCATATATGTTTGCAGCACACCTCCACCAACTTTTTCGAATGTACTTTTTTTCATAATAGTTATATCTGCGCCCGTGTCTACTAACCCGCTTACTTCGACGTTGTTAATCTTTATGTTTTTACAGCGTTTCGAATTATGAACCAGGTTTACAGCAGCAGCTACAGTTGGACAGTCTTTCGACATATGCCCACTTTTATTGCAACGAAAACACTTTGTTTCTGCTTGGCAATTTTTCCGCATATGATCCCTTGCGCCACAGTTAAAGCAATGTGTTTTCTTTTCGCTTGAAATGTGCGAACGCTTCTCGTTTACGTGTACTTGCCCTTTATGCTCTTTGTTGTTTTTTTCCCGCAAAACTATTTTCTCGTAAACTTCGTATTGATCTTGCAATTCCTTATATGACTCACAGCTCCAAAGGTTGTATTTAAATTCGTCTTTTAATTGCAGTCCACCAACTATATAACGAATCACCGACTGCGTGTCTATATTACTACGTGTAGCCAATTTCTTCATCTGCAGCATATATTCGTGCAAACTCTCATTCTTTTGTTTTTTCCGTTTTCGTAGCTCTGCGTGAACATCAGCACTACACATTTTTGACTTGTCAAATTCGTCTTCCAACATTGTGCGCATTGCACCATATTCGTAAACAGCTACCGATTCAAGAAAAAGTTTCGCAGTTTTCGTCATTTTCGCCCTTGCTTGCACGTACTTCTGTACATTGTTCAAACCGTATGCAGCTGCGTTTAATTCAAAGTTAGTAAACCAGTGTTTCACTGGCATATTTCCTCCATCAAATTCGGGTATAATTTTGCCAAAACTTTCTGCCGTAATTTTGGTTTCGGCCTGCTTTGTTTCGTCTGCTTGGATTTTCAATGTAAGCAATTGCACCAGCTGTTGTAGCAATTCATTATTCTTACATTCCACTGTTTTGTTTTGTTCTGCCATTGCCGCTGCTTCTTTTACTGCTTTCTGCTGCTCTGCTTCGGCCATGACTTTCTTGGAAGCTGTCTGAGCGTATTCTCTTCACCTCGTTGCCTGCTTTGTTGAGCGTGTGTTGTAACGCCGTCTCACTTCCTCTACCTGCTTTGTCTGCTTTTTGACTTTGGTGGTGTTTTTTGAATCGCCTGCGCTTTGGCGACTAGCACGAGTCATATGCGTTGAAAGGAATTTTTTTGACCGATCAACGACCCTTTTTTTTTTTTTTTTGCGACTGAACTGCAACTGTAGAAGTACTGTTTTGCCAACTTCACTTTATTGCACTGCTTGCCTATTGTTCTTCAATTCGGCTGCAACTTACATAAGTTTGATTCAATTTGTATTAAGGTTCGGCAGGTTGAGCCCCCAAATGTAAAGTTATGCAATTAATAACGTTTATTATTCAATTCAAAGTTGAGTATTCAAAAATAAGTACAATTAAAGTTATGGTTTAAAGTGGATTACAATTAAAGTAGGTTGGTACAGCGAATAATTATAGTAACGACGGCTGCTTTGGTCGACGGCTGATTACGACTCACTTGTCCTCTCGCTATTAGATTTTCTCCGAGCTAATATACTCAGGCTGTGCGCTCGTTATTCGCCTTGAGTGTTTTACATTTGCGCTGCCATATGTGTTGGTATATGCGTGCTGTCTCTTTCTTGTTCAAAGAAGAGTGCAACTCAGCGGGTCGACGTTAGACGTCCCAATCGGTTTGGGAGAAATCAAAAGGAGACAAGAGTTGCATATGATCCATCAAGCAGGAAAGGCGTGGACAAAATTTCTAAGATCATGTGCAAAGCCTACGAGATTAGACTCACAAAGTGACACATATCTCTGAAGAGTGAAGAATTAAAGCCAACGATTGGCATACTGACTCGACACTGCCTTCTGGTGTCACATGCTTATAAGTTAGGCCTCGTCAGTAACAGCATGTGTAGGAAGTGTGAGCTGCATGAAGAAATGGTTGAGCACGTTCTGTGTTTTCTGTCCATACACCTTTACGTTTAAGCATTGAACTTCACGAGTACTTGGTACTCTCGCCGTTGCTTTTTAATTTGGATGTGGGCTGCTCGTAGTAGTGAAGTAAGGGAACAATAAGAGCATAGTCGTCGTTGTGGGCTCGGAATCAGCTCTTAACTGGGCGACACATTTCTGCCCCCATTTAAGGCAGAGATGTGCTTCTTTCCTCTCTGGATATCAGTGATTGGGTCGGAATTTTTCTTTTTTCATGAACTAATAATGGGCTTGAAAGTTTTCGTATTTTGCCATATATTTTTGTAAAAGTTTCCTTCTCTTTCCTGTTCAAAGAAGAGTGCAAATCAGCGAGTCGACGTTAGACGTCCCAATCGGTTTGGGAGAAATCAAAAGGAGACAAGAGTTGCATATGATCCATCAAGCAGGAAAGGCGTGGACAAAATTTCTAAGATCATGTGCAAAGCCTACGAGATTAGACTCACAAAGTGACACATATCTCTGAAGAGTGAAGAATTAAAGCCAACGATTGGCATACTGACTCGACACTGCCTTCTGGTGTCACATGCTTATAAGTTAGGCCTCGTCAGTAACAGCATGTGTAGGAAGTGTGAGCTGCATGAAGAAATGGTTGAGCACGTTCTGTGTTAGGCAAAAACACCTTGTGTGTCCTTCGCTCGCCAGGCCGAGCCTCTAGCTATTAGGGGCAGCAGAGTTGCCAGATCTTGGGGCAGCAATTATTTGCCAAGAGGACGGAGTTATTCAATTACATTTGTCCTGGCACCTGATTATAGTTCTTCCGTTTGTTCGTCCAACAAATTCTGGTAACACTATTAACACATTCAGTCTATGTGATGTCTTTTTTGACCGGCCAGTTCAACCTAAGCTAACCTAATTTTCCTGTTCACCCACGGCTAACGCATTCCACCTGGGTGACTCGTGGTCTCAGAGAACAAGAGAAAGTATGTACATCAAAATTTTATGAGCCAAGAGAGATCGATGTCTGGCCGAAATATAGGTTCCAAATGTAATAGAACCAACATCCGGCTGTACTTACCGCGGGCACCCCATTTAAGTATTAACACAGCTCTACCAACAATTGTCTAACCCATTCACCGTACAAGAAACTTCAATACTCCGTTTCAGCAAATCGAAGTTACTTTAAATAATAAATTCCGCACTTAATTTAGTTAGAATTTAAAATTTCTTTTGGTGTTTCTTTGAGTTCATTATTTTGCATTAAAAATCGAATTATCTTAGCTACTCAACAACAACAAACAAAAATCGAGATAAAATGCCAACCCACATCCCACGCATAAGATAATCAAAATATTGGCTTTTGAGGGGAGCGCTAAGAAGGAAAAAGTTTCGTGAAAACTTACCTAGTGTGTGCAACTGTGAAGAAATCATCGATTGCAATCGAAGTGAATTCAATTTTATTTATGCGCCAATGCGTTAAAACAACGGAAGACAGCAGCAACAGCACAAACGGAAAAAGGAAGCAGCAAACGGCAAGCAATCGGTTAGCAAGTCGATGACGAGGGTCTTTGACAGCGGCAAAAAAAAACTGATTGAAATAAAAAAAAATAATAATAAAATAAGAGATGTTTAAATCAGCAGGAAAGAATGCGAGAAGACACACAAAAGTATGTAAGCATACGCATTAGGAAAGCACACAAGCATGATATGGAAAAGTGTAAGTAAGGAAAGGAAAGATGATAGATAGATGTATGGGGAACAACGAGTTAAGGTGTAGCTGAAAGCGAAAGTTGCTGATTTTTATTTATGTTTCGATAGTTTGGCGGATGCGAAATAGATTGCGTTGGTGCACAGTTGGATTCATTTAAAGTTCACAATTTTCTTTATTAAATTTTCATAAATAAATGTAAATTTTAAGATTTATGTTTTTGAGTTTATTAGACGTGTCCTCTGAGAGTCCGCTTTACATCCCGTCAGTGGAAATTGTAAAATACTGAATATATGTAGGTTATGCATTTTTTTTAGTAAATATGCACAGTGGAACAAGAACAGTTGATTTTAAGTTAACTTTTTTCCAAACAATATTGTTTCATGCTTTAGCAATCACAAATTGAGGATTGAGTGGAACATCATCTCTTATTAGCTGCTGACTTTAGATGGCGTTCGGATTCGACATAAAACAAGTAGACCCGTCTCACCAATTTGTAATCAAAACTAAAAGGAGAACGACGCAAATTGGAATAGAAGCTTGGCCCAAAATCTCTTCGGAGGTTACCACGCCTTACTTTTATTTATTTATAACAAGGATTACCGATAAGCTCAAAATTTCTTATCGACGAGTTATCGGTTTGTTATTGAACACCAATCGATATGTTATCAAAAAAACATCAATTTACATGTTGTTGTTGTTGTTATTTTTGCTGTTGTTGTTGTTGTTGTAGTAGTTGTTGTTTTTGTTGTTGGTGGTGGTATTTTTGCTGTTGTTGTTATTGTATTAACGATAAAGACACTCCCCGAAGGCTTTGAGGGTGTTATCGATGTTGATGGTCGTTTGCCGGATATAGATCCGGGACGTTCCAGTAACAAAGCACCATTAAGGTACTAGCCCGACCATATCGGGAACGATTTATATGACCACATTAAACCTTTAGGGCCATCCCTCCCTCCCCACGCCCTATTTCCATGAGGAGCTTGGGGTCGGCAGAACCTCGTCTGTTAATGAAACAGGATTCGCCGCGGGTAGGTGAGGTTGACAATTGGGTTGGAGAAGCTATATATTGCGCTGGCAACCCCTTCAGAGGGTTGCGCTACACAATCCCTTTAATTGCAATAACTATCGATTTGTTATCGGAGTGCTGCCTATTTTTTATCAGGGTGTTATCGAATAAATTACAAAAAAAAAATATATTTATTTGTAATCAAAAACTTCCCAGTTTGAAGAGAAAAGTTATGCTGTGCTATTCAAAATTTATCTATTTGTTATCGAAAAAGTATCGATTTGTCATCCAAAAAAGATCTATTTGTCATAGGAAAGTTATAGATTTTTAATCAAAAATTTATCTATTCGAAATCGCAAAATTATCGATTTGTAATCGAAAACTCATCGATATAAAATCGAAAACTTTTCGATTTGTTTTTAAAAAATTACCTATTTGTTATCGAAAAGTTATTGATTTCTAATCAAAAAGTAATACTGTTATTGTCTTAATGACAAAGAAGGTTTCGGATTGTTGGTGGTCCTTTGCGGGATATATGTGATCTGGTACGTTCTGGTAACAAACACAATTAAGGTACTAGCCGGAATATCTCGGGAACGATTAATATGGCCACATTAAACCTTCTAGGCCATCCCGGAGCGTTATCGAAATGTTATTGATTTGTAATTAAAAATTAATTGATTTGTTTTACAAAAAATATCAATTTTTAATCGGGTTGGATTCGAAAATTTATCGATTCGTTAGCCGAAAACGATATTTTTAGTATCAAAAAGTTGCCGAATTTTAGTTGAAAAATTAGCAACTTTCTTCAAAGAAGTTCTTAATTTGCTATCGAAAAGTTATCGATTTGTTTTCGGAGTACTTCCAACTTTATGCCGGGTCTTACTGACTTGTAATCGAACAGTTATCGATTTGTTATCGGGTTGCTTCCAATTTATTTTCAGTGTGTTATAGGAAAGTTATCAGCGTATTATCGATTTGTTATCGAAAATTGATCGAATATTTAAACAAAAATTATTTATTTATTATCGGAAAGTTATTGATTTGTAATTAAAAATTATCGACTTGTAATCGAAAAGTTATCGATTAAGACTCGAAAAGTTACGGATTTGTTATACTAATATAACTACAACATAAAATCTCCCCTGTTGTGGCTTAACTCTAGTTCATTTAAAAACGTGCTAGTTTTCGAGGCTTAAACTTCACATGTCAAAGGTACTTGGTACTCATGCCTTTCTTTACCAAAATATGCAGCACTTTTTCCAAGCCTTTTACGAACTTATGTGTTAAATATACTCGCCTTTTTATACCTTTCATTAACATGTTTGCAACGTTGAGAAATATAGAAAATAGACTCACCATTAATTATACCGAATTGATCAGGGCGACGAACTGAGTTGATATAGCCATGTCCGTCTGTCCGTCCATTCATCTGTCTGTTTGAACACAAACAAGTCCCTCAAATTTTGAGATATTTCAATGAAATTTGGCACAAGGATGTATTTTTATATTATGTTAGACATTTGTCGGATCCGGTAGGATCGGATAACTATAACATATATGTATCTCCCTTACAACCGATCGTTCAAATAGAGAGATTTTTGGCCATTTCTCCCTTAATTTAAAAAGTATAACCGTAAAACTCGGTGATATATATTTTAATATATCATAGAAGATTTTCTGAAAAAATCACTTTGGTCGGAGCTATACATAGTATATATCCCATACAACCGATCGTTCAGATGGAAAGATTTTTGGCATTTTCTCCCTTAGTTTCCAATATAAAAACGTTTAACTTGGTGGTACATATTCTCATATATCATAGAAGATTTCCTGTAAAAATCATTTCGATCTGAACTATATATAATATATATCCCATAAAACCGATCGTTCAGATAAGGGAGTTTTTTGCCATTTTTTATTTTATATTTATCTTAAAAATCGTTTAGGTATGTACATCTGTACATCTATATATTTCTTACCTTATACATCCGATTATTTGGAGATTACGAACGGGATAAGATTAATGTTCAGCCCCATTCATGAAAGGTATGAAGTCTTCGGCACAGCCGAAAACAGTCCCGTCCTTACTTGTTTTTTTTTTTTTAGTTTTATTAGAGATGGTTGGGGAGATATTCTTAAATAAAATCGACCTCGATCATAGCTGTCCACAGATGTGATAAGTGACTTTATTAGAAGTTGACATTGCTTCCATTTTTTTTATTTATTTGTGATAAAAACAACTGTAACATCAGCCCACAATGCTTGTCAGTGGGTGGGCGTAAATCACTGATTTCCGGCCTAAGCTGTTGATTAAATCTCAACAGTATTCTGCTTGCCCGCACCTTTTTCTCAAACATTATTTATATATATATATACATAGATACATATACTGACGTGCTTATAAAATTGGCTATGCTTCATTTTTTTTTTTTTTTTTGTAGGATTTTAATTTTCTCTCTTTATACTTACAAGATTTTTTTCTCTATGTATTTTTGCATGATTTCAAGGTTCTAAATCAATGTCAATTTTACGCTGAATTCCGTTGCTTACAAACTTAATACCATAGCAACAAACTATGTAGCATATGGGCTGATATTGTTGTTGTTGCACTATATCTTTACTTATCTTTTTGCTTTGCTGTTGATTCCTGCCATTTTTTTATTAGTTTATCTTATTGCCTTAATGGTTTCAAAGACGTTAGGCTTCCAATTGGGGGTAATGCTCGTGTTGTTGTTGTTGCTTATTGCGTTGGTTTTGGTGTGTTGGTTAACACGTTGCTTAGAACTTTGTACGCATTTTCTATTTGCTTGAGAAGATTGTAAGATTTGTACAATGGAATGGTTACGGAAACAGTTGGCACCAGTTGCGTATCACTGGCTATTCAATAAAAACCCTGATTTATGCCACTCTCATGCTAATGTCGTAATTATTAAGTAGGAAGAGGCTTTTCTTTTCATTCACGTTTTACCCGTGGGACCTTTGCTTTGTTTCGCTTATTTTATTGCTTTTTTATTATGCGACGCAATATATTCTGGATTTTTGTTTTTGCTTTCACTTATTAAGTAGATTTTTGTTTAACAGCTGCTAACGGCCTACTATTGTTAAATCGCCATTGGTGACATTCGGTGATTTAATAATATTTTATTTAATGCTTTAGAGATAGATCATAATCAAAATCAATTTTTTTATTTAATTGGCGAATATTATCTACCCTTACATATTTAAGCACGCTTGGGAAGCCGTACAAATTTTGTATTGTGCGCTTAAATTTTTTCCGCACTCTTTCTCGATCTTGGTAATCACCGCTTTCGTCGATTTGTTATCGACTACTTAAACTATAGCGAACTGTATTGGAGACTATCCCTATAAATAGAACATCGGCAGTCTATGTGAGAGTGGTGACACCAGTCGGGTAGCTAGGAGATAACCTCGGCAGTAGGCGGCGGAGCGCATCGTGACGACAACAGACGGCGAAAGTATAACAGCGGCATCAGTCGGATAGCACGGTGTCCATAGTGGCAGTACGGAGCGTTGAGTTGGGAGGGTCTAAGCATGGGCAGCAATTGCGGAAACCCCTTTTGATTTAACGATTAAGGCCATACAACAAGGCGCGCCAGTTGCTTCTTATTTGATTACACCAAGGCAATAAAAATCGTTTTCCACCCGGTTATTCCAGTGGAGTGGGACACCTTCTTCCTCTGATTCGAGGAGCGGGTCCCCAAAAAAAACTTCTAAAACGGAGTATCATCTTTCATTCGCATAACATGGCCTATCCAGTGAATCTGCATTTTAATTTGCTGGACTATGTTGATGTTCGATGATGCTCGTATAGCTCATCATTAAATATTCTTCCGTATTCGCCATCGCCAATGCGTAAAGGTCCATAACTCTTTAGAAGAACTTTTCTCTCGAACACTCACAGAGCCGCTTCATGTGATATTGTCATGTTCCATGCTTCTGCACCATATAGCAGGACAGGTACGATAAGTGGTTTGTAGAGCATGGTTTTCGTTTGCCAAGAGAGGACTTTACTAGTCCAAAGTAGCTGTCGAAGGCAGTTTCAAAATCAGCTTAGAGGTGGTATGTGTCCGTTCTTTTCGTGTTGGTCTCTTGCAAGATTGGAAACATTGTAAAAATTTGGTCGATGGTAGATTTACCAGTATGAAGCCGAACTGATAAGGTCCAGCCAGCCGATTCACGGTGGGCTTCAGTTTTTCGCACAGTATATTTGACAGGCGATACTAAGAAGACTGATTAATGTACTATATATTGTATAATTTTAGGAGCAAATGAAAAAAAGCTATATAGATTTCTAAGTAGAATACCACTCTTTCTCGTATGCTATTTCGAAAACGGCAAATCTCAAAAGACTTTTGAATAACGACATATTTCAGAATTTGCTTCAAAAACTCGGGATTCGTTTGAAGAACGCCCCATCTCAGAATTTATTTCATTAGCATCTCAGCTACTATCACAGTATATTGAATTTAAGTTCAGATAGGACATATTTCATACAAACTTTGAGATAGGGCGAATTCTTAGATAGAGCTTTTTTTAAGCAAATTCTGGAAAATGTTGTTATTCCACAGTTTTCCGAGATTGGGCGTTTTCTAAACGGCAGCCCAGATGAGATGGTATTTCACTGAGCAGTGGATATAGGGAGGGTCGCACTTTTTCGCAATCAACTGATTCAAAAAGAAATTAACCAGTTTTTCATAAATCTATTTTAGGCATTCGTTTTTAGATATGAAGCTTCCCTTCTACATTTCTCAGCACAACACAAACATCATTGCAAATTACTAAGACAACACTGAGCCTTGCATTGCTATATCTGCAAAATTTTGTGCGCAAAAATGCACAATCAAAAACTTGAATGAGAATGCATTTCCAATTTACTAAAATCTACAATCCATATCTAACATTTGCTCATCAATTAGCAATCATTGATTCCTTTAAATGAGACCCATTCAATTGAGAATAATGTGGCCAACTACGCTCTGATTCCATGCGCGCCATTTTATTTTATGACGCGTATTTACTTAGCTAAAGTTTCATTTTTATTAACTTGAACATTGCACAAGAAATTTAAGCAAACCCCCCCTCCCCCCAAATATCCAACATTTCAATAAAAATTGTAAAAGCCAAGCAAAAGCGTAGCAAAAGTTCACGTTAAATTTAATGCATTTTAATTTGGCTTCGATTTCCGAAAAGTCATCGTCAATATCTAAACCAAGGAGGAAAGGAAAAAGTGTAAATAAAACGAAAAAATTGCAAAGCGACGCTAAAGAATATGCTGACATCAGGGTTTAAGTTGAAAGAAGTGAATGCGTTGTGGGAGTCGACAGACGCTTGGATTGGAACAAGCGTGTAAAATTTACGTGAAGTACGCTTTGCCAAAATAAAATGAGGCACGAAAAGTATGACTTCCTGTTACACAAACTGGAAATAGATGTAAAGGAAGTACAAAAAAAAGTAGCACAAAACAACAGGAACTACCAGTCTGAAGTCTTATATAAGGTTGAGCTTAGGGCCAACTGGACGCAGTACTTTTGTTATTGAACATTTGTCGAAAAACGCTTTAGAAAACCTTCCCCTAGCGTAAATAAGTTCACGCGAAAAAGCGTACAAAAGGTTAAGGGACCATTAAAATGTGGCCAGTCTTTTTTGGTATATGAGACTGCTTCGCTTCTGCATCTTCTGTTACTAACCTGACTAACTCTTAGCCACCTCTTACCACAGGCATGCCAAACGCAGGAATATCCCTGCAAAAATCGTTGGATCGTGTGGTTCACTTGTATCATATTAGAGTACTTACCATTATACTCCACTGTAATGCAGCAATGGACCAACTTATGTTTCTACACGAACATATTGTAAGCCGATCATTGCTCGTTTTTAACGATTGTAATCACTACGCGACGTTTATTGGACTGTGGGTACTCCATGGATTATTCTGATGTAATGCGAAGCTGGAGTATATGGTCTAGTCCCAGGACATCGCAATGTTAATTGGACCATATTTTTTTATGAATTGTGGTTAATTTTGGAGCACTCGCTTGATCCATACCGAGTACTCCATATATGCATGCATGGAGTACTCGCGATTTTTGCAGGGTTTCCCCCTCAACCCACTCGCCAGTGATAGCAGTTGTAGAAAGTGCGAATTAGAGGAGAAAACGATTGAGCACGTCTTGTGCTCGTGCACTGTGCTCGCAAGGCTAAGACTCTAGCTATTAGAAGTGGCACAGATATCAGATCTAGCAGCAGCAAGTAGCATAGGTCGCAGAAAGCTTCTAGTATTTGCCAATAACGATATGTCTTGGTTTCTGAAAGTGTTTGCCAATTTGGTCGTTTAGCAAACTTCTGGTAACACTATGGACTACTCAATCTATGTGAGGTCGCCACAGACCAGCCAGTTTAACCTAACCTAACCTAGTTGATGCGATCGTTGATCTTCGTATGCCTCATTGCCGATAAGTCTAGAGAATTCTAGACTCTACTGTGGAGGAGTAAGAGGAAGTGGAAGTGGAATAGCAACTAGCAAAAGCGCGTCTCTTATATTCATATACCCTGATCATATAGGCGCACATACTTCCATATCGGAATCTTTATGCCTTTAAAATATCCAAAAGCACATAACTCAATATACACAGCTAAGTATACAATTTTCGTATTAAGTAAAGTATGTTCTTTTAGCAATATTTTGGCGGGTGTAAACTTGAGAGAAACCCGCTGAAAATATGAAAGTGAACATGTCGTCTTTGTGTCAATTTATGCAAAAAGAAAAGAGAATCCACTCATTGAGCACAGATTTTTTTATTGTTTTTATTTCATGCCTTTTCTTGTGTAATTTCGACAAAATCATCGCATTTCACATATCGAAAAAAAACACAAAATAATAAAAAAAATTGAAAATAAAACAGCAAACTGAATAACCAAACCGAAAAAAAAAGTAAAAATATAGAACGTCCCAAAGTTTTGTTGTTTGTCAGATTGTGGCATATGCAGACAAGCAAAAACAGCTGCTGTAAGAGTGCAGTTGTGCCAAATGCAGAGATTTTCAATTTGCCGTCACTCAGCAATTTTCGCAGAAGAAACCTTTTGCCAGCTTCCTCGTTTTGTAAGTCATACATATGGCGTTGCTATGGTTGCCAACTTTTCAATTCCTATTGTATTAAATAAAATGTATACAAAATTAAGCTTTTATTAATAGAAAAAATTTTTATTTCATTTTCAAACAATTTTTCAAAATTGTTAATATATCAGGTAATGTACTTTACATATGATGTGATATCACATGGCTTTATATAATCTGATATGAAACTATGTGCTTTATTTGACTTTATGAAATTACCAATGTAATCATATATTAAGTTGTACTCAGTTTTTATCTGAGTAGTATAATGTGATAAAATATCACTATTTTCTCTTCTTTAAAATCTTATGACATTTTTACGCTAAGATGTGTTAAAGGCCATATTAGAAAACCGAGATTTTGGTACAAGACAAAAAGCAGCTCACATAACATAAGTGATGTTACCTCATGTAACGTATTCAATATAATATGATTTGGTATGATGTGATATCGCATGAAGTGATATGATCTTATAAGAAGCGGGGTGCATTACATGAATTGGCTTGAACATATCTAATGTGATGTGATGTTAAGCTTTAAACTGATTTTATATGATCTAGTGTGATGTGATAATATATCAGGTAACGTATTTTACATGTGATGTGATATCACATGGCTTTATATGATCTGATATGAAACTATGTGCATTGTTTGATTTAGTGAAATTACCTATGTAATGGTATATTAAGTTGTACTCAGTTTTATCTGTAATGTGATAAAACCGCATTAACTTTTATGCGTTAAAATCTTATGATATTTTTACGGTAGGATGTGCTAGGGTCATATTAGAAAGCCGAGATTGTGATACTATACAACAAGCAGCTACCATAGATAAGTGATGTGGCCACACTGATGTGACAATTTTTACAAAACCTTAAATATATCATGTAACCTATTCAATATAATACTATTTGGTATGATGTGATATCGCATGAAGTGATATGATCTTATAAGAAGCGAGGTGCATTTCATGAATTGGCTTGAACATATCCAATGTGATGTGATGTTAAGCTTTAAACTGATTTTAGTTGATCTAGTGTGATGTGATATAATCGCTTTATTTATTTCTTTGTTATTATTATGATGCGATATTATCAGAAAAGCGAAACTCTGGTATAATACCAACATGCCTTGACCATAGCTTAACTAATGTGACCTGTCGTTAGGACGTAACTAGATTCGGTTACCACAGCCATAACCTTAATCGAAATTATTATTACAACAGTTAATGTTATTGTATCCATCACCACAACCGTAACCATAACTGCAACAATGACAAATTACTAAAACTTTACTCGTTACCGTAATCAAAATCGCAATCGAAACTATAACTGTGATCGCAACCATCACTGTAACCATTGCTGTAACCACCTCTGTAACTAAACCCGTATCTGTAAATGTCATAGGAACCGTAACCGTAAGTATATTATATATCAAGAATCTAGGCGGTAACCATAACCTTAACTATGACCAAGCGATAAAGCAGTAGCATTCGGTCAACATTGACGTAAACTTCACACCACTTATTTGGTACAATATTATTTGAACTGATGCAGTCTGGGTTGATATCGTATCATATGATATGAATTGATTTAATTTAATCTATGTTATATTTTGTTATATAACAGCATATTTTCACTTCCAATTAAGCTGAAAGATAATACTGTGATGTATAAAAAAATGTTTTCAAATACAACGTGACGTGTTCATGTATGAACGGACTAAACTCTTTACAGAGGTAGCTAAGTTTATTTGGGATGATATGACTAAACCCTTTACAGAGGTGGGTTAGTCAATTTGGGTGATATGTTGACTTATATGTTAAAGTTTGACAAAACTGTATTTAGTGACATGATATTATTCTATTTTAACAGATCTTAGATTAATTTGACCGTCCGTATGTTTGATGATGTATGTTCAATGATCACATTTAATATGGTATGATATAACATCATGTCATCTAAATTGACCTTATGTGATGCAACACATTATCATTAAATACCATTTGTAATGAAAGTATACACTTTTATGGTGTTTAGATGGATTTATTTATATTTGGTCCGGTATCATGTCATATGATATAAATGACATGTGCAGCTATGATATGATGCATCGTTTGTAATATTATAGTATCAGCTGGGTTGAATTAAACATGTATATAATATAGTCGTATTTTAATAGATGAACTGACTTGAGTGCTTAGATTGAAAGGAGTTTTTTATATTTTAAGATATAATGTCATATATTTTTCATTCACCTATACTATCACAACAACAAAAAATCACCTTGCTGAGATTTGTAGCATATATAGCCAGAAACGTAAGTATTGTTCTATGCATACTTTTGTTTATATGATATGATATCATGTGCTTTAATTTGATGGAATTGGTTAGAACCCATTATTCCATACTAACTTTGAAATACTAATTCTGTCAAATGTGACTTGATGATAATCTCATAAATGATGTGACGTGATATTTTTACACTGTACGAAAAACATCGGCCACCGTGGTGTGATGGGTAGCGTGCTCCGCCTATCACACCGTATGCCCTGGGTTCAACTCCCGGGCAAAGCAACATCAAAATTTTAGAAATAAGATTTTTCAATTAGAAGAAAATTTTTCTAAGCGGGGTCGCCCCTCGGCAGTGTTTGGCAAGCACTCCGGGTGTATTTCTGCCATGAAAAGCTCTCAGTGAAAACTCATCTGCTTTGCGGATGCCGTTCGGAGTCGGCATAAAACATGTAGGTCCCGTCCGGCCAATTTGTAGGGAAAAATCAAGAGGAGCACGACGCAAATTGGAAGAGAAGCTCGGCCTTAGATCTCTTCGGAGGTTATCGCGCCTTACATTTATTTTTTTTTTTTTTTTTTAAACATCAAATTTTATATATTCACATAAAATTGGCAACTATGGTGACTACAACCTTCAAATGCAGAAGCTAACGACTAAAAGGGCATGGGGGTGTGCGAGTGAAAATGACAAAAATAATGCCAAAGCATTATGTCCCGCTGTTGCGCTTTCATATATGCAACCATTTCTGACTAATGCATTGAGGCATCTCAGAATACTTTAGCTTTGTCGTTTCAAAAAAATTGCTGTTTGTTACCAGTTTGTGCGCTTTTTCCCCCGACCTACATACATACATAACTATATAGATGGATACTTTTGCTGCCAATGCAGGTTTTATGATTATGTAATAGTGCAAAATTGCCAAATCACGCAGACATTACAGCGACCGAATACACGCACGCACATACAAAACTAAATTTTTTAGGTATGGGTTTAGTAGGGTTTTGTGAGGTAGGAAAGTAAGTACGTAAAGTGAATAAAGCAACAATCGCATGGCATTTCAAGGCACACAAATGCAAACGCAACTGAGGAATTGTGTGTAGCGTCGCTTTGAAGCCAAAAGGGGTTGATGATTGGTTGGTTAGCTGCGCGCATATGCTTGTACCGGATGAACTTGTGCAAGAAGGAAATTACTTTATGCTTACAATGTCATCGATGCCATTCAAAGGAATAAAAGCTTTTTGAAAATGGGACAAATGAGAAAGAAAATGAGAAAAAAAATTAAAGTTTAAATAAAAAGTTTGAAGGTAGTAACTACTTACTCATGAAAAGAGTAAAAAATAAATTATATAAAATTTTGTCAAGATTGTTTCATCACAACTCGTTATTGTCTGCATGTGTGCGTTGTAGATGCATTGCACTGTAGGTCGAATTGATTTATTTTTCATAAAATCTTGAGGAGATGTACTAATTGGTAATAATTTTTCATTGAATTAAATGGCGATAATAACCTTAATCTTAATCGTAACAACAGCCGTAATTTCAAAAATAAAGCCTCATCGTAGCGGTAACCATTGATATAATTGTATACGTTACCTTTATCGTAACCATAACGGTAGCCTGAGTTGTAAATGTAAACTTTGTCGTAAACGTAATCGCAGCTTTTATCGTATATCCAACTTTTATTTTACCCGTATCGATAATCTTAACTGTTATAGAAAGCACAACTGAATTTGCAAGATTTTATTATAACCGGAAATGTAACTGTCACTGTAACCGTATATGTATTGCTTACTATATTCGTAATGTATATGTATCATAATAATTAATATAGCCGACTTATATAGGAACTGTTTCCCGTCATCCCTTATCAAAATTGGTTGGAGACAAATAGGTTTTGGCATGGTTCATTGTGTCTCTTGGGAAATCAACCGTCATTGTAACCGTAACTGTTATTGTAGCCATCACTGTAAACGTATATGTAATCGCAACTTAAACTGTAACCGTTACTCTTACCGTAATCGTAACTGTAACCGTAACTGTAAAAGTATATGTAATATTAACTTTAGCTTTAACTGTTACTCTTACCGTAATCGGAACTGTAACCGTAACTGCAACCGTTAAGGTATCTGCAATCGTAGTTTTTACTGTAACTGAAACCGTAAATTTAGTTTTAACTGTTACTCTTACCGTAATTGTAACTGTAACCGTAACTGTAATTGTAAACTTTTCTGTAATCGTAGTTTTAACAGTAGCCGTAACCGTAACTGCAACTGTAACCATAACCGTTAAAGTACCTGTAACCGTAACAGCAACTGTAATCGTAATTGTAATTGTAAATTTAACCATAAATGTAACAATAAATGTAACCTAAACTGCAACCGTAACCGTAAATGTAACAATAACTAATTGAAACTGTGACTTTAGCAGTAAATATAACGGCAACCGAAAACGTCATAGAAATCATAACCGTCACTGTAACTGTTACCACAACTTTAATTTTAACATACGTAACAAATACCGTACTGTCCTGTAGCCATGACCATAACAATATTTACTTACTTAAACCGCAACGGTAAAGTTCAAAGCAGTCACGGTAATCAACAACCGTAACATTAAACATATATCAAGACATAAAAAATATTTGAGATTGCGTACAAGAGTAGTTTCAGGAATATTAGCTGTGTTTTTTTTACATCTATAGACCTTTACGCTTAAACTTTATATGGACTGCTAAGCGTCAAACTTTAAATACTCCTCTGAAATTGCTGCGAATAAAATTAGTATTACTAAATTGTAAATCACATTATACTCAGATGTAACTGAAATATGAGTCTATATTTCACCGCAACACTAATTCTATGTACATATCACCTCTAAAAATGGTGTGTATCCACTATTCAGCGCAACAGATTCAGCTATGTGTTATACACTATGACCATCAGAGGGTTGTGTCTCTGCTTTTCGGTACACCCGCAAACGTAAACGTGTGTAAAAAAAGCAGCTATTGATCAATAATCCCTGACTTATTTTTATTATTTCAGACTCACTGTGCACTACTTTAAGAAAATAAGTCAAAAAAAGGGTTATAAAAAAGTTAAAATTTCTACGAAAGTGTGAAAAACTGACTGCTTCTACATTTCAACTAGAACCAGTGATACTAAATGCATACATACATACCTACATATATATATATATATTAGGCCGGGTCGATTTGTGGGGAGGCAAAAAAATCGCCCATTGCTCTGTGAAAATCATATTCTAGGGATCAAAATAAGAAACTTTGCCGAAGGAACCATACCTCTAGAACGAATTCTGAAAAATCTCACTTTGAAATGCCAATGTTTTTTCTTTTTGGAGTTTATTTTTCTCTTTAGAAATTTATTTAGTTAGAACATATGTAAATGAAAAAATTAATTTAACTTAGTAATAGAAAAGAAATAAAAAAAAATTATTAGAAATTAGCGTTTTTACAACCCCCTTTTAAAACCAAGGCATCACTGTGATGCATTTGCATGTCGTAAACATATGTAGTTGTGTTGGTTTTTTATTCAACTGTTTTAAAAAATGAAGGTATCACTGTGACACAATTGCAGATCGTAAAATTGCTTGCGTTGTTTTTTTAAGCCACCACAAGACACAGCAGGTAAAATTGAAATTGCCCCTACCCAAAAGTTCGACCCAAAGGGGTGGACATCAGAATTCGTTTTAGAGGTATAGTTTCTTCGGCAAAGTTTCTTATTTTGATCCCTAGAATGTGATTTTCACAGAGCAATGAGCGATTTTTAAATCGACCCGCCCTAATATATACGAAGGAATGCACGACAATAACTCCAGTTAGTGGCTACACTCGAACAAATGTCATGATGTCATAGCCGCTGTCAATGTAGTGGGAAGTACGATCACTGACTTCTATCTAATTCAAATATACAAATACGAATGGGAATATCAACTTAAATATGCAAATGTTTAGCAAGAAGGTACATAGATATGGTTTTCCCCTTAGAAAAATCGTAGAACATTAAAGAAAAAATATAAAAAAGTTATTTTAGTTGAAAGTGTGAAGATATAAGTGCTTCAAGTCACTGCACACACATACAAAGCAAATGCAATTTCCTGTCAAATAATGCGCACCAATGCATACAAACAACAAACATAAATGGAAATAAGTAAAAATGCGTTGGTTTGTATTGTATCCACTTAGCACTCGAGTGCCGAGTGAATAAAACCAAATTCTGTTGAAAAAGAGAATCCACATACCATTGACAAGAGCAAGAACATAAGGCCAACTAACATACAAATGTCAAATGCACGCATACAAATAAACATAAAATCCTGTGTGCAATCACAATCATTGGATTGTACTGCATATGTGGCGATAATTTTTTATAGCAAGGAATGTGTGAAGTTGTAAGTAGGTTTATTTGTTATACCTAGTTTAAGTTAATAAGCAATCACTACAAATATATGCATGCATAAGTAAATATGAACAAACACAATATTATAACAACAAATCGCCTTTAATGAAATAACAATAGTGGAATAGTCATATGTATGACATAACAACCTGATAAAATGATATACAATCTATCGATCAGGATATAGGCAACCAATAATCTCGACATATGTATATCGATAAAATTCTGTTTTCATCACAATTATAAACAAACTTCATAAAAAAGGTGTTTCAATTTGTTCTTTCGCTCATGTTATGAATTGATAAAAACACTGCTACGAACTTGGTAAACTTCGGATATTCTCGTGAAGGTATTTGCATGCAACATCAACATTCAAGATTATTCGATTATGCTAATGAGCTAACCTCCAGCGTCAAGCATTAGTTAAGACAAAATGTTTTATAACATAATGTAACGAATTTACTGCAAATCCTCTTATTTGCAATCTTCTGCTAAGTTCGTATCACTAAACTGTTGAATAAATAACTCCAATATTGAATAATGGAAAAATGGCCTTTATTAAAATACTTCACAATAACACTTATACTTTGAAACTAGCTTGCTTAATAACCAAACTGACTGATAGCTGAAATGAAACTGATCTATTGCCTGACAGATAGCGCGCTTAATTGAAAACTGCTTCTAGCGCCTCTACCGCTGGTGCTTTTATACTCTGTGATTTCCTCATGGCATCTTCTAGGCGCTTCCAGAATTTACTTAGTTACCGGCATATAATTATAACTACAGATGCACGTATATAGCTTCTCATATGCGTGTATTTGTGAGCGACACTTCCACAATTACAATTGCATACTTTTGGGAGCATCTCAGATAAGATATCTGCATGTGTTTGTGCATCTCTTCTCCGCTGCGTGTACGTACATATGTGTAGACATAATGATTTATTCGTTTACGTACATGCAAGTGTAGCAGCTTGCTTCATTGTTGTTGTGGCTTTATTTACTTAGTATCAGATTAGTGATGGGAGTATCACTTAGTGTCACTAATATTCGTCACAATAAGATAAAACTGCATAAAATAACATTACATAACTTCATATTTAATATACACATAACATAATATAAAACAACAAAATGACATAACAAAACACAACATAACATAACATAATATAATATAATATAACACAACATAACATAACATAACATATCATAAAATAACATAACATAGCATAACATAACATAACATGACATGACATAACATAACATAACAAAACATAACATAATAAAAAACATAACATAACAAAACAAAACATAACAAAACATATCATAACATAACATAACTTAGCATAACAATATAACATAACATAACATAACATAGACACACATAACATAATAAAACAGTACATAACATAACACAACATTACAAAACATAACATTAAATAACACAAGTAAGGTTGTCTGAGTTCGGGTGTAACCGAACATTATTTAAAGCGCGTTTCAATTGTACAGTTCATTTCAGAAAAATTACCTTTCTAATCGAACTAAGGCATATTTTAAATACAAACTATTCCTCGTTTACTTTGGTAACATAACGGTTGATCGTAACGGCATGAACGAATAGAGATAAATTTAGACTTCCATATATCAAAATGGTCAGGATGAAAAAAGGAATTGATTAAGCCATGTCCGTCCGTCCTTTTGTCCTTCCGTCTGTCCGTGATCACGATAACTTGAGTAAATATTGAGATATCTTACTGAAATTTGGTATATCGATTCCTTGGCATCAATTCTAACATTCTAGCTGTATTATTTACTAAATATTCAGGTTTTTATGTTTTCCGAAATTTTATATATGTAAAAAGTGGGCGTGGTTATCACGCGATTTTGCTTATTTTAAATGGCGATGGGAGCTGAGTGCCAAGGAAAGCATATTCCAAATTTCTATAAGATATCCCAACATTTACTTAAGTTATCGTGATCGCAGACAGACGGACGGTCGGACGACCTGATCTTGACGACAAAATTTTGCTGTTCCTGGTAGAACCTCCAGGCACTTTGTGCCTTTTCATTTACCACTTTGCCGGCAAAATTTTGCCAAAAATAATCCACTGCGTAATTGGTGTTCGCAATACAACAACTTGTATAACTGCAACAGCTTTGAGGGTTCGTTTTCCGCGTTGCGTAATTCAATACTGTCACGTCTGGCTTGATATTTTGTACTTTCTTTTATATGTATGGTTGAATTTAATATATAAATTTGTATTTAATTATTTTCGATTGTAAGATTAATTTATGTTAATATACATATATCTTAGTAGTCGGCCGCATTGTGTCTGTGTCGACTTTAATCCAAATAAATAATAAATAATTATGAGCATTTACAACCATTACAACAAACAAAGCTTAGAGTGAATATAACTCCGATCAGTCTTAAGCGAGAGGTGTCAGAAAAGTCAAACGATAGCCAATAGCAATTACAAATAGCATAAAAATCACAGATATCAAAAATATGTGTCCTATAAGTAGCTGGTAAGAGAAAAAGCACATAGCAAAATAGTCACCATATAGGCAAGGGTAGTTCGTGGTAAGATAAAGTCACCAGCAACGAAAAGCTACCGAAAACGGAAAATTCAGCCACAACTAAGTGCAAATATCAGCGATTGGAAAAAATTAGAGATATCATAAACATGTTAACAAAAGTAAACGATCGCCGGGTTTCGATTTTATCAAACATCGGTTGCTTGATTATCGAGCCAACAATTCATCAGCGCTGGACCACCGGCTTTCACCGGTTCGTCATATACCACTCGCTCCGACTATACCGATCGATTAGAGATTTGTCTGATGTAAATCCCGTCATCGTCAACCAAAACTGAAAACCAGTCACTGTTATCCGATTGCATCAAAAACCATAAGGTGTCTGTCAACCCTTGCACCATCTATCAAAGGCCTGTCACCATTTACCAATTACACCGGGAGTCGGACGCCGCCCATCGCTCCCACGCCTTTCAGCCCTTCCATCAATCAGCGGTTGGTTACAGTTCACCCTTAATTATACGACCAGATATAATTCTCTTCCGGGGTGTGTGTATGTACGTCTGAACCAAATACCGTCAACAAAGTAAAAACGTATCTTTCTTATCTCTGGATTGACTTGAGTTCTATATCAGCCTGCGATAAAACCTCCCTGCAAAAATTTTCTTATGCAGCGTATATTTGCCGTAAAAAGGTGCTCGCGTTCTTGTACGCAGAAGCAAGAAACATTCGTGGTTTGTTAAAATAGAACGTTATTGTATCGCACCCCGACACGCTAGTTGTTGATAATTGTAGAACGTTACTTGCAGCGAGCCCCATTGTACATCGCCGCTATGGCATGGGTTTGTAATCGCTGAAACAAAGAAATTTTTCTGCCATGACCTGAAGATCATGGTCACCGAGGTAGAGTGTTCGAGAAATCAACTTATTGGTTACTGATTTAGATTCGCGCTCACCTGGAAAATAGCGGGATATGGTGGCTTGAATTTAAAACGGTACCGCAGCAGTGAGAGCCACACATAGCCCTCATAGAACCTCAATCATCTACCTTTAGTCCACTGATCAAAGTATAAGAAGAGTACTATCTAATGGAAATCTATTTTCAATGCATGAGGCAAAAGCTTTTGAGCACTTCTTTAGCTGATGACTTACTTTGACAAAAAATTTTATAGAATTTTGAAGGCATATTGAGGTCACTACAGTTAAGGATAGACAAAATAGTTTAGCTTCTTGCACATCTAAAGTAGGAAGTGTTTTAAATCATATTAATGATGTGCCAATGGGAAAATGTGTTGTCGGCCTTGCTAAAATGTTGCCACAAAAACCAAAGTAAATTTGGCCTAATCTTATAAATGAATATACGTATACTTTTCGCAAATAATAATTGGAATAAAGAAACAAACTTATTTACTTTGTTCCTAAAATTTCTAATTAAGCTTTACTTAAGCATACACAAAACAAAGCTTCTAGCAAGTTTTCTAAGAAATACGTCGACTCAAATTAACCCGGCATTTTCATACACACACATATTTATGTTTAATCAACATTTGTGCAGCTGGAATGGAATGTCATTTATTCTTCTATCATACTCTACCAATTAATTCACTTTAACCCTTCGTTAGACACGTGGTCTACAATCGTAGACCACCTCTTTTCAAAATCGTGCACCTCCTTAAACTTTTCTCTTAAATTATATAAGCCTTTTTAATAGCTGTTTAAAATTAATCTCTTTATTCAATTTGTGCATTCAGTGCGGGTTTGAGGTGCAGTTGTAAATTATATCAAGTTCTGAACAGTGTTGGTTTACATATGTAGACCACGTGACTAACGACGTTACTTTTTCTTGCTACAATATTACTTAAGTTCAGTTAAGTTCTGCGTATATTTTGTTAAAAAAGTGTGGTAATTTCACTACTTTGAGATAGTATTATGTCTGATTCCAAAAAAAGACGAGTGGAAAGGAGCAAAAATCCTGAAGTATGGGAGAGATGGCTCTTCGTACTATCAAGTAGTGAAGAAAGCGCTATGGATGAAGAAGACGAGACGGAGGTTGATGAAGATATGGATGTCCGGTGTGAATGCTGCTAAAGAGAGTGACCTCGAGACCGAATCAAAATTAGAAGTATCAAGCGATTATGAAATTCTCTCAGACGGAACACGCGTCGTTGGCCAATGGTAATATTTTACAATTTTCTAAATATCTCTGGTATAAACGCTCTTTGTGTTTATTAAGCAAATACACCTCAACGCAGTATAAAACGCAGTGATTTTCTTGAAAAATGTGCTTGGGACCTCATTCGACCACAAATTGAAGTTTAATCAAAGAATCTTCGACTACCCAGGGAAATAAGGCAGCAAGCCAACAACTTTCTTGGCATCCCAAGTATTGCACCACAACGCACTCAACCACCAAGAAACTATGTCGGACGTTTTCATATTTGTCCTCGCAATATAAACAAATCATCCCGAAATTCGTGCATTAAATGCGGCAGATTTGCTTGCAAAAATCATCAAAAAACATAAATGAATAAAATTATCAAAAAAAAAGTAAGGAAGGTTAAGTTCGGGTGTAACCGAACATTACATACTCAGTTGAGAGCTATGGTGACAACATAAGGGAAAGTAACCATGTAGGAAAATTAACCGAGGGAAACCCTGGAATGTGTTTGTATGACATGCGTATCAAATGAAAGGTATTAAAGAGTATTTTATGAGGGAGTGGAACGCCATTTAGGGATATCGCCATAAAGGTGATCAGGGTTGACTCTAGAATTTGTTTGTACGATATGGGTATCAAATAAAAGGTGTTAATGAGTATTTTAAAAGGGCGTGGGGCTTAGTTCTATAGGTGGACGCCGTTTCGAGATATCTCCATAAAGTTTCGGATATCAAAAGAAAGGTGTTAATGAGTATTTTAAAAGGGCGTGGGGCTTAGTTCTATAGGTGGACGCCTTTTCGATATATCGCCATAAAGGGGGACCAGGGGTGACCCTAGAATTTGTTTGTACGATATGGGTATCAAATTAAAGGTGTTAATGAGTATTTTAAAAGGGCGTGGGGCTTAGTTCTATAGGTGGACGCCTTTTCGATATATCGCCAGAAAGGTGGACCAGGGGTGACTCTAGAACCTGTTTGTACGATATTAGTATCAAATTAAAGGTATTAATGAGAGTTTTAAAAGGGAGTGGTGGTAGTTGTATATGTGAAAGCGTTTTCCAGATATCGACCAAAATGTGAACCAGGGTGACCCAGAACATCATCTAATTTATTTATATATGTAATACCTGCCAAGATTTCAAGGGTTTTTTATTTCGCCCTGCAGAACTTTTTCATTTTATTTTACTTAATATGGAAGGTGTCACACCCATTTTACAAAGTTTTTTTCTAAAGTTATATTTTGCGTCAACAAACTAATCCAAATACCATGTTTCATCCCTTTTTTCGTATTTGGTATAGAATTATGGCATTTTTTTTCTTTTTTCGTAATATTCGATATCGAAAAAGTGGGCGTGGTCATAGTCCGATTTCGGCCATTTTTTATACCAATACAAAATGGGTTCAGATAAGTACGTTAACTGAGTTTAGTAAAGATATATCGATTTTTGCTCAAGTTATCGTGTTAACGGCCGAGCGGAAGGACAGACGATCTACTGTGTATAAAAACTGCTCGCGGCTTCAACAGATTTCGCCCTTTTTCACAGAAATAAGTTATCGTCCCAGAATCTAAGCCCCTACCAAATTTCACAAGGATTGGTAAATTTTTGTTCGACTTATGGCATTAAAAGTATCCTAAACAAATATAATGAAAAAGGGCGGAGCCACGCCCGTTTCGAAATTTTGTTTTATTTTTGCATTTTGCTGCACCATATCATTACTGGAGTTGAATGTTGACATAATTTACTTATATACTGTAAAGATATTAAATTTTTTGTTAAAATTTTACTTTAAAAAAAACTTACTCAAGTTATCGTGTTAACGGGCGGACGGGCGGACGGACGGACATGGCTCAATCAAATTTGTTTTCGATCCTGATGATTTTGATATATGGAAGTCTATATCTATCTCGATTCCTAATATACTCTGTGAGCTCTGCTCAACTGAGTATAACAAAAATGAATAACACTTTTAGTCATAATATTAAAATGATCTATGATTGTAGACCACGTGCCTAACCACGTAACAGAAATCCTCGTGCCTAACGAAGGGTTAACACATATCCAAATGTATCTACGTCTGTATGTATTTGTTTTTAATGTGCACTTGTCATTGTGTCGTGCTTTGTTGCCATTATTATTGCTGTTGTTGCTATCTCGTAATTGAATGGCTTGTTTGTTAGCGATTTTGTGTCACCCGCATATAATTGTTATTGTTATTATTCTCTTGTCGTACTTCAGAGACGAAACGCCATAGCATATTGTTCTCGATTTTGTTGTTTCCTTTGTCAAATAACATTCAGTATGTTATGTTTTGCAAGTGTTGTTGCACGAATGCATTCTCTATTTTATTTAGTTTTTTTTTCTTTCCGTTTTGCATTTTCAAGGCGACAATTGGCTGCTACGCTTTCTTAAGCTAAAACTATAGGCAGAGTATGCAAGCGAACAAAACTTGGGTGAAGAGAAAACATAAAACATCATCCCACAGGATGTTATTGATCAACTTTCCCACTACTGAAGCGTGGTGGCCCCAAACAAAATTTCAGGCTGGCAGAGTACCAATGTAAAAGTTCTTCGAAGGATTTATGGACCACTACGTGTTGGCGATGGCGAGTATCGAAGAAGATTTAACGTTGAGCTTTACGAGCTTTACGCAGACTATGTTGATGTCCAGCGAATTAAAATGCAGCGATGCCGCTGGCTGGGCCATGTTATGCGAATGAATGATGACGCTCCGAATAAGAAAGTGTTTCTATCGGAACAGAGGAAGAGGGCGGCCCCCACTCCGCTGGAAAGATCAGGTGGAAAACGGTTTAAAATCCCTTGGTGTGGCCAATTGGCGCTAGTTGGCGGAGAGAAGAAGCGACTGGCGCGCCTTGTTGGACGGTCATAACCATTTAAACGGTAGAGCGCCAATTAGCTAAGTAATAACTATGTTCAAATACATAATCGGGCCATCATATTGATGCTGATTCACGGAGCAGGCAGCTGATAACTTTTTGCCAAATGCTACTCCTAGCGATCTGATATCAATATTCGAGCGAATTTCTTACAGCTTCCATATATACACTAACATGGTGGACACGCGCCCGGGTAAACAATTTGTACTGTTAAGATTTCCGCACTACTTCGGTAAAAATGCCACTTGACCAATTATGTACTCACCAACATATCGGTGAGCGCAGTGACTTAGACTTAGCAGATCAAATAGTGCACCAATTTTCGCTTGTACTTCAAGCAAAGTATTTCTATATTCTCCTTGTACACACATACTACTAACAAAATTGTTGCATCTGTGTTCGAAGTTCTGCAGGATTTGTTCACCGCTGCGTAAGACACAGAGTCAAACTTTGCAATGACTCAGCCACGACCCGGTGGTGTATGTAAATGTTATCATAATGAGAATGGGAAGCATGACGCCTACTTATGTATGAGGCAGAATGTTTAGCTGAAATTCGCAGATATTTTAGAACGCCCAAAGCTAACTTCTATTATAAATAGTCAACATACATCATCTCTTTTGGGGTAATGATTGTATGAGGCTCCGTCTGATTTAAAAGCCCTGCTTCTTGAGAATTTTAAAAGCCCCGCTGATCCATACGAAACCAAATGAAACATACAAGGCAGCTTTCTATCCTGCAATTTCTTCAACTTGCTGGAGGTGATAACTCGAGAACAACTAATAAATTTCCGTGGTAGAGTTTATTAAAAAAATGTAATTGTAAACGCATGGCATCACTGATCTTACTGAGCGCACTGGCAAGTAGATTTTTTTTCTGGTCAGTGTAAAGAGTCTTAATGATGGTTGTTGCGGTTGAGACAAGATGAAGTGCTGCTTTTAAAAAATGAAACTTTGCATACCTTCGCTTTGGCAAGAAAAACTCTTTTGAAAAACATAAACTTGAAACTCTTAAATACTACATTAGTTTGAAAACCAGCGTCAACTTCCGTCATAATGCAGCGTAAAAATTCAACGGTAAATCACGACTGTCAACAAGTTCCACTAAGGAACCTGAAAGTTCTATTTCAATTACAAACCTACACTCAGAGACCATACTAGTTCTAACTCTGTCCCTCGCCCACTTTCAACAGAAACTTTTAAAATTGTGCTGTCAAATGAAATGACGACTGCCCCAAGTCGCAGAACTTTACAAAGCATTCTTAACTAGTTCAGCTGTAGGTGATTACAATGATAACCGATGCCTTTGACTGATTATGTTAGGTTAATTAAACTCGCCGGTTCGTAAAGTTGTATCAACGACTAAAACAAAAAACCCTTTGAAAAGCCACGACCGATGTTATAAAAAAACTTCGTCGTTTTTAATAGCTGTGTAACTCCTAATAGCTGGAGTCTTATCCTGGTAGCACTATACACGAGCACGTACATGCTCGATTATTTCTTCCCGCATACCGCACTTTCTTACATTTGCTTTCATAACTAGGTTTTATTTAACACCACGTGGTTTCAGAGGGCAGTTTCCAGTCAGAATACTCACCAAGAGCATCCAGTTCTCTCTTTTTAATGGTAAGAGTCACTAGATAAGTCTAAGATCGTAAGTCCTGTGAAGCGACTGCATCCTATTAGCTGCAGCTCGGAGGCAGTCATTAAGGGCCACATTATGTATGATGCCGTTACACTTTCCATCGCAGTCACTCACATTCACAGTGACCAAATTTTTACAAAGCCTGAATACCTTTACAGTCACTCACTGAAGTGAATGAATGCTCTTATATGAAAAATTACTCGTTGCGTTATATGTAATTTTCCCCTAAACCTCTAGTGCGAAACATTCACTTTGTTTGACCTATTTTTATATCTGACGGTTATCTGCATACATAAGTAAGTTTGATAGTTATCAAGAAAGTTACATCAGCTAAATCAGCTTCATGACAACTGACGCTGTACGTGCGCACAAAGTAAGATCAGTCCTTCATTCAAATGTGTATGACACCGCAAAATATAAATGTGAATAGATCACTTTCTAGAAGAAGAATTCTTTAACTATTCGCATAACATGAAAGCTCTATGCTTTAATTTGATGCGTTTTGTTCATATAGCTTGTATTCAAGCTTCCTTCGATACAGCCCATTGGCACACGAAAATTATTTATTTATGAAAGGCTTATAAAATGAGATTTTGATTCGTCGAGGCAGGAATTTACTTTTCAATTACCTGCGCAACAACAACTGGCAATTATTAACAGTAGAGTGTTCCTAGTCCTTGCAGGCGAATGCTCAATGTGGTCACGTGCCTAAGCTTCAAAAATGTTCTGGGTGTCACAATTAAGCGGTAGGGTTGGCGCCATACATTTGTGTACGGATGGTCTCAAATTAACGGAAAGGATCAGGTCTGCGGTTCACTGTGTCGATCCCGAAATAAGTAAATCCTACAGGCTACCATATTACTGCATCGCCTTTCAGGCGTGCTTAAGCTGCAGTCGTCTCAATATATGCTGATAGTCAGGCGACGATAGTTACACACATTATTTCATCAAGAAGTGTTCTGGAATGTAAAGAAGCATTGTAAAAACTTCGCTCAGCCCAGACCCGGTTCCTGATCATAAATAAACAGAAGGTAACGAGAAGTCCGATGAGTTGGAAGAGGATAGTTCAGCAATCGCTGAATCACTGGATAGACGCCCCAATCCATATGGATAGAATCAATACAAGACAGGAGTGTAATATGATCGCTACAAAAACAACAACAGTTGCATATGATTTATCAAGCAGGAAAGGCATGGTAAGAAGCGCAGGACCGGAAAGTTTCTAAGATCGTGTGCAAATTCTACGATATAAGACTCACAAAATGGCATATATCTCTGAATGGAGAAAACTTAAAGCTCATGATGTGCATACTAACTGGATACTGCTTTCTTGCGTCACAGGCTTATAAGTTAGGCCTCGTCAGTAACAGCAGATCTAGGAGCTGCGAGCTGCTGGAAGAAACAGTGTCTTGCGCTCGTAAGGTCAAGGCTTTAACTATTATGGGTGGCAGAGTTGCCATATCCCGAGACAGCAATTAAGCTAGATCCTAGAAAAATTCTGGTATTTTCCGAGAGGACAGAGTTATTTTATAACATAAATCCTAGTACCAAGTGGGGGTTTTTAATGTTTGGTCATCAAACAAATTCTGGTAATACTTTGGGCACATTCAGTGTGCGGTTTTTATTGATCGGCCAGTTGAACCTAACCTCGCTGAATGTTTTTATACTCAGCTGAGCAGAGCTCACAGAGTATATTACCTTTGTTCGCATAACGGTCATCCGTAAAGGCATAAACTAATCGAGATAGATATAGACTTCTATATACCAAAATGATCTGAGTGAAAAAAAAATTAATTTAGCCATGTCCGTCCGTCCGTCTGTCCGTCCGTCTTTAAACACGATAACTTGAGTAAATTTTGAGGTATCTTTGTGAAATTTGATATGTTGATTCCTGGGCGCTCATCTCAGATCGCTGTTTAAAATTAACGAAATCGGACTACAACCGCGCCCACTTTTTCGATATCGAAAATTTCGAAAAACCGAAAAAGTGCGATAATTCATTACCGAAGACGGATAAAGCAATGAAACTTGGTAGGTGCGTTGACCTTATGACACAAACTGGAAAATTAGAAAAATGTTGGACAATGGGCGTGGCACCGCCCACTTTTAAAAGAAGGTAATTTAAAAGTTTTGGAAGCCGTAGCTTGGCAGTCGTTGAAGATATCATGATGAAATTTTGTAGGCATGTTACCCTTATTACTATATGTGTGCTAAATAAAAATTAGCGAAATCGGTTTACGAACACGCCCACTTTAAAAGCAATTTTTTTTAAGTAAAATTTTAACAAAAATTTAACATCTTTACAGTATAAAAGTAAATTATGTCAATATTCGACTCAAGTAATGATATGGTGCAACAAAATACAAAGATAAAGGAAAATTTCAAAATGGGCGTAACTCCGCCCTTTTTCATTTAATTCGGCTAGAATACCTTTAATGCCATAAGTCGAACAAAAACTTACCAATCCTTGTGAAATTTGGTAGGAACATAGATCATATGACGATAACTGTTTTCTGTGGAAATGGGCGAAATCGGTTGAAGCCACGCCCGGTTTTTATACACAGTCGATCGTCCGTCCTTCCGCTCGGCCGTTAACACGATAACTTGCGCAGAAAACGATATATCTTAACTAAGCTTATTTCACGTACTTATCTGAAGTCCGTTATCTTGGTATAAAATATGGCCGAAATCCGACTATGAGCACGCCCACTTTCCCGATATCAAAAATTACGAAAAATGAAAAAAATGCCATAATTCTGCACCAAATATGAAAAAAGAGATGAAACATGGTATTGGATTGGTTTATTGACGCAAAATATAACTTTAGAAAAAAACTTGGTAAATGGGTGTGACACCTACCATACTAAGTAGAAGAAAATGAAAAAGTTCTGCTGGGCGAAATTAAAAGCCCTTGGAATCTTGGCAGGAATACTGTTCGTGGTATGACATATATAAATAAATTAGCGGTACCCGACAGAAGATATTCTGGGTCAACTTGGTCCACATTTTGGTCGATATCTCGACCATATACAACTAAGGGCTACTCCCTTTTAAAACCCTCATTAATACTTTTAATTTGATACCCATATCGCACAAACACATTCTAGAGTCACCCCTGGTCCACCTTTATGGCGATATCCCGAAGCGCCGTCCACCTATAGAACTATGGCCCACTCCCTTTTAGAATACTCTTTAATACTTTCCATTTGATACAAATGTCATACAAACACATTCCAGGGTTACCCTAGGTTCATTTTGCTAATTGGTGATTTTCCCTTATTTTGTCTCCAAAGCTCTCAGCTGAGTAAGTAATGTTCGGTTACACCCGAACTTAGCTTTCCTTATTTCTTTAGTATGCAGTTTTGTAGCCCAATCAATTATAGTCTAATAAACTACAATTGAAAGATCTTAATTTATTACCAGTTTTTTTGTAAAGCTGTTTTAGATTTTCCTCCATAAAAGTGTGAACAATTATTTTTTTTTTTAATAAGTAAATTTTAAAAATAATTCTGAAAAAAAATTTCAAACAGCAATGTGAAACTTCAGAGATTCTAAGGCCCTCTTGCAGAATGTTATGTTTTTAACTCAGAGTTTGCCTTACATGAGGGGTTATACTCATACATTTTTGACAAATTTTTCAAATTAACTTTGACTTTAACAGATAACTGTCCGTTCTGCAAGTTGGCCTAAACTTGTACTTGGCTAGACCGTTTTCTCAGCGAATTTTAAAATTAATCAGCCCTATAAATATAAATACAAAATTTTGTTTTTTAGTTTACATGAGAAAATGGCCCTCAAATTGATTGAGCTACAAAATTGCATACTAAAAAAAAAATTCACAGAACTCAAAATAAAATGTTCGGAATTTTCCTAAAAGTTTTCTCGAATTTTCAAATGGACTTAAAACTATCTCATAATTGGCCTAAACCAACTTCATAGGCGGAAAAAAATTCCCTCACAATATATGGCTGCTCTTTGTTTGCCTGTTGGTGTATTTTCATATAACACGGCAGTGTTATGTATTTTTACGAATATGAGGCTTTCTAAATGTACTCCTTCTCGCGTAAAAAAGGTTCTGCATCAAGCAATCGTACGCTCGAATGTCAAGATTTGTAACACTTCTCCTGATGTTCACGTTTTATCAAAATTCGGGTAAGTAGTCAGTCAAAACGTTTGAAAAGTTTTCAGTACTCTTCCACTGACTTTGTGTATAGTTTTGTGACTTTTCATACACAGCCTATGCGCGAGCATGTAAAAACATACACATTTACATAGAAATACGTTCACTGTAATTGTTATTCACATATACTATGTACAAAGCACATACAAACAAACAGCCATACCTACATTTATACAAATTCCTTAGAACCTTTGATTTTGTTTCACACAATTGTTTGTTTACTTGGCTTAAGCTGTGTAGTTGCTTTACTGCAACTGTTTTATTCCTTTTAATATTTATTCTACACAACTTATACGCATAGCAGAGATAGCATTTTTTTTTTGCCAATTGCAGCTGTTGCAACCGTAAAATGTCAGCTATCACATTAAATGTGCAAAAATAAATGCCTAGTTATAGGCGCATAAACAGTGCGGGTTAGTTGGTTGCTTTCAAGTTGACATTGCACGAACCAAAACATGAATTGAAAGAAAGAAAGTGCAAACTGTGTCTTCTGGAAGTTTTGCAGCAGCATGAAAGCAAGAATTTCTAAGGATATGTGCTGGCATATATGCATGTATGTACGCAGTAGGCATGTATGTGTCGCGCTGCAAATGTAAGATCAATATTTATCTATAATAAATTAACTGCTTAAAGTTTCATTAATTTTAGTTTCA
Organism: Eurosta solidaginis; assembly: GCF_040869045.1. NCBI lineage: Eukaryota > Metazoa > Arthropoda > Insecta > Diptera > Tephritidae > Eurosta > Eurosta solidaginis. The sequence continues at coordinate 30,484,001 of NC_090319.1, forward strand.
TTTGCTTTGGCTGCGCTTTTGAATAAAATATGCTTATTGTAAACTAACACTATCAAATTGCATTTAAAAAGCCCACGGTAATGGAAAACCACTTAATCGAAATTTTGTTTTCAATTTTCAATTTGTGTTCAATTTCAATTTCATTTCAGTAGAAAGGACTAGTGAGGGCTTATGTTGTTGTTTCTATTACTTCTAATTTATCTATTTTATTAAGGAACAGCTGAGTAAACAAATAAATGTAAAAGAGCAATGGAATATAATATGGATTGGTATCAGTGGCGCTCTGAGAATAACACCTACCTTGGCACTGAATGTCATGCTGAACATATATCCAGTAGATATTGCGGGAAAAGTAGCCGCGGCCCAATCGTTGGTCAGGCTTCGTGATATGGGTTATGGGCTTTCTGACTTCAGACACTCTAGCCTTCTTACTAATTTCGACTTTATCCCGGACAGGACGGACTATTGTATGCCGATGATCGCTCCCTATGCAACCTTCACCCCAGTCGTTTCCCCGAGGGAGGAGTGGGGAAGAGGAATTATCTGGGGCATGTGACCGGTTAACTTGTTTAAGGATGGGTCGAAGTTGGACGGAAAGGTTGGCGGGGGAGGGGGGGTCTTTTGTCAAGAGCTAAATGTAAGCCGCAAGTTTAAGTTGGCTGGTCACTGCAGTCTATTCCAAGCGGAAGTTGCTGCGTTTAAGGATGCGGTGGATGGAATACTATCCAGTGCAACCACGGTTAGGGAATTCAACATCTACTCTGATAGCCAAGCGGCTATCAAGGCCTTGAGCTCAACCATAGTGCGATCGAGGGTGGTCTGGGGGTGCCTGACCTCGCTTGCGATTGCATCGAATTATTTTACAATTAAGATTATCTGGGTCCCGGGCCATTGTGATATCCCGGGTAACTGTCAAGCGGATCTCTTAGCCGGCATCGGTACAACTGAACCGGATGAAGATGGCTGTAGGGATTTCGGGATTCCGCTGGCCACCTGTGGATTGCTCCTCCATAACTGGCCCTCGAGTCAACTCAGCAAACGTTGGGTGGACACTACGTCTTGCAGGGTAGCAAGATCTTGCTGGCCGAAAATGGATGGCAGGAGGTCTGCTGAAATAATTGGGTTCACTAAGGATCACCAATCAATGGTCATTCAGGTTTTGACAGGGCACTGTCCGATGGGTATCCATGCGGTACGTCTCAATATATTGGAAACTCCATCCTGCTGCAGCTGTATGGAGGACGATGAGGTGGAATCACCAAATTACTTTATGCTTGATTGCCTAGCTTTTGCCAGAACTAGGCGAAAGTACTTCGTTCGCGACACACTTGGATCTCCCGAGGATTTATCCAAAGTTGAGATCGGTATCATTCGGAACTTTATCGTTGCTACTCAACGATTCTCTAAGTAGCTGGATCTAAGTCACCGTTATTTTTGGTGCATGTGGTATCACAAAGGACCTACATGTTGTCCAAGTGAGCTATCCTTATCAGGGCAGCTACCACCTAACCTAACCTAAACTAACCTAATGGAATATAATAATACAATTTTATATATTCATTTTCGTCACAGTCGTGTTTGTTATAGCTCTGCAAACTTTATTTTATTTCATCTGGATTTCTGTTTTTTCCGCCAATATCGGTGCAATGGATAGTTTCTGTGCTAAGTGCGATAACAGTTTTGGCCAAAGTGAAACTCAAATGTGCCGTGCGGTGGTTTTTGTAAAAAATTCTTCCATCGTACCTGCTGTGAAAGCAACATTTCCGCATACGATATAGAATTGCTAAATAAGAACCGGCATCTCAGTTACCTGTGCACTGAATTCTTAAATTCTTATGACAAGCTTTGTAAGGCATATGACACCGTCCTGGCTTCACACAAAGTCTGCCTTCTCGTAATTGTAATCTGTCTTGCTCGTAATTGATGTTAAATTTAAGCTTTTGATTGAAGAAATTGCTAAAATAAAAAATGATATAAACACTCATGTTAAATCAAAAGCGAATTCTAACAAAAACAACAAAGACTGTATGGACGTGACGACATGTAGTATCATCAAAATATCGAATGTTGTCAGCTCTCTCAATACTGCGAGGACGTTGCGCTGTTTTTGCAAATGCTAATACTACTGTAAGCAGGGGCTGAAACTGTTATTCCTTTTATAATATAAGTCCTTGCAAAACTATTAATTTTGGACTTTAAATATATTTGGATCAAGATGATCCAGAGACTTGAAACTTAGCACATAGTTTGCGAGTCGATGGCACCACAATTCGTGGAAAACAAAATGCCGCCAGGTAGCAGATGAATCGAGATAAACGAAAATTCCTGAAAATCCCTGAAAAAACGCAGGGAATATTGCAATCGATTTTTGAGTAACTTCCCGGTGAGCTGGAGTTATGAAACTTGAGCCGTAAGTGAGAACCCGGTGACAATGCAATATTTTATCAAAAAAATTCCGCTAGGTGGCGCATGAATCGAGATATTAGGAAATTTTTTTTTAACTTGGGAATCTTTCAATCCATTTTTAACTAACTTCCCGGCTACCTAGAGACTTGAAACTTGGAACTTAGTTAAAGGCCTGGTGACAATACAACTTATAGAAAGCAAAGTTCCGCTGGGTGGCGCGCTAGCCAAGATAACTGCAAATCCTCTAAAAACGGAGGGAATCTTGCGATCGATTTTCGAGTAACTTCCCGATGAGCTAGAGACATGAAACTTGGGCCGTAAGTCAGAACCCGGTGACAATGCAATATTTTATCAAAAAAAATCCGCTATGTGGCGCATGGATCGAGATATTGACAGAAATAATTTTAAATTGGGAATCTTGTAATCGATTTTTAACTAGCTTCCTGGATATCTAGAGACTTGAAACCGGAAATATAGTTTAAAACTTGGTGACAGTGCAATGTTTGATCAAAAAATTTGAGCCACGTAACGCACAAGTTGAACTATTTAGAAGATAAGGCCATACCTTCATGGCTATCCTTCTGAGTGTTGTAGGCGTTGTAGAATTCCACCACGTTGAAGGCCCAATTCAATGGACGTCCTTGCATACTTTTGGGTGTACGCGACTTTCACCACAATTCTTTTAGACTTTCAGGCGTATGCGAATTTCACCACGATTTTCAGCTGTGCAAATTAAGTAGCTGACAAACGAGGTGGAATTCTGCTATTTTCGCTAGTGTTGTCAGCGAAACTTCCACTAATCCTATTAAGTCTTGCTATGTTGAACAAATAAATAAAGATACAAATTTTCACTTTAGGAATTACTTAAATTACTAATCAAAGTTGCAATTGCTTTTTGTAGGTAGTACTAAAAAATTGAAAATAAAAAGATGATAAAAAAATTTTAAGGACTACCTTTATATAAATGTACCAAAAAATAGAAGGCAATTTTTCCTTTAATATAGACATAGTCTTTTTGAATTTTGACTAAAAACTTTAACAAAGCTCTTATAAAAGGATTTTGGGATTTAAAATTATAAAGGTAGAGTGGGTTTTTAAATTTAAAATAATCAATTAGTTAATCCCAAGTACATGGTTTGCCTTAAATTGAAAAAAGTTGCGCTCCACCTTTTTAGTTTTAAATACCAAAATTCTTTTACAAGAGCTATTGTTAAAATTTCTTAGTCAAAATTCAACAAGACTATGTCTGTATTAAAGGAAAAATTGCCTTCTATTTTTTGGTACATTTATATAAAGGTAGTCCTTAAAATTTTTTATCACCTTTTTATTATTTTTTGAGTCCGATAGAACCAGTTAAACTCGGACTTTTAAAAATAAAAGTGCGGAAGTAAAAGTTAAATCCGGAATTTTATTTTTTAAGGCCAAACTAAAAGTCCCGCTTGATAATTAAGAAACGGCTAGTCCGAAATAAAAAAAAAATTTAATTCGGATAAGCTGTTCCTTTGTTATCATGCGGGACTTTTATTTTGGCCTTAAAAAAATACAAGTCCGGATTTAACTTTCATATCCAGACTTTTATTTTTAAAAGTCCGAGTTTAACTAGTTCTATCGGCCTCAAAAAATAAAAATACAGATTTTACTTTTATATGTGGACTTTTATGGAAAAAGTTCGAAAAATAATAAGGATGCATGATTCGACATGATATTGCTATAGGGATACCTGGGAACTCAAACATTTTCACCTAGAACAATTTTTTGACCAGGACTTTTTCGACTCCGAAAAAAAAAATAATTATTATTTTCCGTCCCTGGCTGTCAGTTACAGTGGGCCATTGTCTACATTGCTTCCTACTGCTAACCCTGACAGTGAAATGATGAATATGGGTGTTTTCACACTAGCCGACACGACACCGGGACGACACCGACGACGACAACAGTGGGAACACAAATTCCTATAATTATATGGGCACGCTTTCACACTTGCCGACACAACAGCTTTATGCCGTTGTCGGCAACGACATTTCGGCGGGAAGCAAGCATTCCGTTCGTGTCGTCGTCGACAAGCTGTTTTTATTTGTTACATTGTTTGTTATTTTATGAGGAGTGTTGTTAAATCGTGCCGTGTCGTATAATGTGTAAGTACTTTGAAAATATCGTGTCGGTGTCGTACCGGTGTCGTGTCGGTGTCGGTGTCGGTCAATGTGAAAATGCCCACGCTGCTGCTAAAGCGGGAGTCATTGGTGTCGTATGTCGTATCGCTGTAGTCGTATGCCTAACATAATCGGTTGTTTATCGTTACGACAGTAAACCAAAAACCAATTGGATGGCTACGATACGGTTACGACCTTAGCGGCACCAATAATCGATTGCATTGATTCCCATAAGGTTGGTCGAATCAGCTGTTATAAGGTTACAGACACAGTTACTGATAAAGCACCAATGTCTGCAGCTTAAATCCAAAGCCGCCGTTAAAATCAACACGAATGCTAAACCTAACACTGAAAGCGCGAACTTTATTAGCTATGCTACTGCAACTGCCAATGGAAATACTAATGCTGCTATTAACGCTGGTGGTGAGGCTATGGGTGCTGGTAATAAAGCTAATAAGAAAAATACCTCACAAAAAATTGCTGCTAATTCCGCCGCACCTGCCTTAGTTATACCTACATCATCTTCACAAACTGGATCTGACATTCGTGGAGCAAGCCCTGATGTCCCCAGGACTGTGACTGCCGCGCCGCCTCGTAGATCTATTTTTGTCTCAAGCCTGCACGCTTTGCTGACGGAAAATGATATTAAAAATTTCATTTTTTCTAAACTTATTCTTACGACATCTGTTCATATTGATGTCTTTAAATTTAACTTTAAATCCGAGGGAGATATATCCTCTTTTAAGATATCGGTTCCTGATGCTTTTGTCGATAAAATATTGGCTCAATCTTTTTGGCCAGAGCGTTCTGTTGTACATTTATACACCAAAAGGTCAAAAAACTGAATTGCCAATACCTTAACGGTGGCCCAAATGTGAATATAGACTCGTTCAGTTTAACTATAAATTATCAAATCGTTCGCGGCTTACGCTCGAAATTAAGTACTGTTTTTCTTAATAGTTTTGCTTCTACAGCTCAAGCGATAGCATTTACAGAGACTTGGTTAAAGCCTGATAATTTTAATTCTGAGCTTTTCTGCAATAAATATGTTGTTTATCGATGTGATCGTACTTGCAGAGCAGGTGGTGTCCTTATTGCCGTGGAATCGTGTATATCATCGGAGTTGCTGTCGTGCGGCAACTCGTCTGATATTCAATTTGTAAGCTTGTGACTTTTCACCGAGTGAAGCCATATTTGACGCTATATACTCTAAATGCAACACCTCTGGAGCGATTATATGCAGTTAGTGATTTGGTGTACTTTTCGACCCAAAACTATGTTTTAATATGCATATATCATCCATTGTAAATAAAGCAACGGGTATACTTGGCTTTGTTAAACGTTGGGCCAAAGAGTTTAACGATCCCTATCTCACGAAGATCCTATACACTTCCTTGGTCTGACCATTGCTTGAATATGGCTCGTGTGTCTGGTGTCCTGGTCACAATAATCATATAACAATAACCTGTATAAGTGTATAAGTATGGAATGTTCGCTTCCTGTGTTAAATAGCTTAATACTTTTTAATTTGACCTGATATTTTACAGTTTGCTATTCTCTCTGAATCATTTTGAATGGTTAAATGCATAGGTTTACTTTTTTATACTCAGCTGAGCAGAGCTCACAGAGTATATTAACTTTGTTCGCATAACGGTAATCCGTAACGGCATAAACTAATCGAGATAGATATAGACTTTTATATATCAAAATGATCTGGGTGAAAAAAGAAGTTCATTTAGCCATGTCCGTCCGTCCGTCTGTCCGTCCGTCTTTAAACACGACAACTTGAGTAAATTTTGAGGTATCTTGATGAAATTTGGTACGTAGGTTCCTGGGCGCTCATCTCAGAACTCTATTTAAAATGAACGAAATCGGACTACAACCGCGCCCACTTTTTCGAAATGGAAAATTTCGAAAAACCGAAAAAGTGCGATAATTCATTACCAAAGACGGATAAAGCGATGAAACTTGTTAGGTGCTTTGACCCTATGACGTAAAATAGAAAATTAGAAAAATTGTGGACAATGGGCATCTCACCGCCCACTTTTAAAAGAAGGAAATTAAAGTTTTGCAACGGAAATTTGGCAGTCGTTGAAGATATCATGATGAAATTTGGTAGGTACGTTACTCCTATTACTATATGTGTGCTAAATAAAAATTAGCGAAATCGGATGAGGAACACGCCCACTTTTAAAAAAAAATTTTTTAAAGTCAAATTTTAACAAAAAATTTTTTATCTTTACAGTATAAAAGTAAATTATGTCAACATTCGACTCCAGTAATGATATGGTGCAACAAAATACAAAGATGAAAGAAAATTTCAAAATGGGCGTAGCTCCGCCCTTTTTCATTTAATTCGTCTAGAATACTTTTAAGGCCATAAGTCGAACAAAAATTTACCTATTCTTGTGAAATTTGGTAGAGACATAGAGCATATGACGATAACTGTTTTCTGTGAAAATGGGCGAAATCGGTTGAAGCCACGCCCAGTTTTTATACACAGTCGACCGTCTGTCCTTCCGCTCGGCCGTTAACACGATAACTTGCGCAAAAAACGATATATCTTAACTAAACTTAGTTCACGTACTTATCTGAAGTCACTTTATCTTGGTGTAAAATATGGCCGAAATCCGACTATGACCACGCCCACTTTCCCGATATCGAAAATTACGAAAAATGAAAAAAATGCCATAATTCTGTACCAAATATGAAAAAAGAGATGAAACATGGTATTGGATTGGTTTATTGACGCAAAATATAACTTTAGAAAAAACTTTGTAAGTAGAAGAAAATGAAAAAGTTCTGCAGGGCGAAATCAAAATCCCTTGGAATCTTGGCAGGAATACTGTTCGTAGTATTACATATATAAATCAATTAGCGGTACCCGACAGAAGATGTTCTGGGTCACCCTGGTCCACATTTTGTTCGATATCTCGAAAACGCCTTCACATATACAACTAAGGTCTACTCCCTTTTAAAACCCTCATTAATACTTTACTACGATATGGGTATCAATATCGTAGAAACACATTCTAGAGTCACCCCTGGTCCACCCTTATTGCGATATCTCGAAAAGGCGTCCACCTATAGAACTATGGCCCACTCCCTCATAAAATACTCTTTAATGCCTTTCATTTGAAACACATGTCATACAAACACATTGCAGGGTTACCCTAGGTTCATTTTCCTACATGGCGATTTTCCCTTATTTTGTCTCCAGAGCTCTCAGCTGAGTATGTAATGTTCGGTTACACCCGAACTTAGCCTTCCTTAGTTGTCAATGTCAATCTTATAATTTATAAGTTAATTCACTTTTTGTACAAACTTCATACTTTTCCAGTCGACCGTTTTCGTTTTGTGTCGACTTTAAATAAAATTAAATAAATAAATCAATAAATAAATTTGAGCTTTCAGGTCGATTAGTTAAAGGTAAAAAATACGATGAAATTCCTCTTTGTACTAACACGTTTAGGTGCAGTAGCAGGGTTGGTGACATCAAAATTGAATGGGCGATAAAAACATTTGAAAAATTCTAACCGCCGGGTCCAGATGATATATTACTTTCTATGCTGCAGATGGTGTGTGGAACGATTGTAGAATGGCTTAGAACAATCTATAAGATTTGCATAAAACTGAACTAGATCCGGCAAACTTGGAAAACATCTCAAGTAGTCTTCATACCCAATATGGAAAAAACCAGTTAACTGCATACGAAAGTCCACAGATTTGCTGGGCTAGGTTAGGTTAAAGTGACCGGCCCATGAGGACCAGAAGTTTATTTTAACGAACAAACTGAAAACCCCTATAAAAAACCAGGACCTATGTTATAAAATAACTTCGTCCTCTTGGCAAATACTAAAAGCTTTCTAGGACTTAAACCACTTGCTGCTTCTAGATCTAACAGCTGTATCACTCCTAATAGCTGGAGTTTTAGCCTGGCAAGCGCAGGACATGAGCACAAGACGTGCTCCATCGTTTCCTCCTCCAACCTACACTTCCTACATCTGCTAGCACTGACCAAGCCAAATTTAAAGGCATGTAATGTCAAAAGGCAGTGTCCCGTCAGAATACCCGTCGTGAGTCTACAACCTCTCTTTTTAATGATAGAAGCAACTTTTTTGTCTATGATTGTAAGATCTACACATAATCTTCGACACTTTATATCCCCGCGCTTGAACTCGCGCCTTCCCGCTTAGTCGTGCTATGCGAGACTATTGCCTTACTTTCTGCTTGGCTGTCAATATAATAGTTAACAAGGCTGCAGCTTAAGCTATTCTCTTCCAGTGTTTCTACTGCTTTGGTTACGGCTAATACTTCCGCCTGGAAAACGCTACAGTGATCTGGCAGCTTTTAGGATCTTTTTATTTCCGGATCGGTACAGCATATCGCAGATCCTTCTCCTTCCACTACTTTGGATCCATATGTGTATACATCCTCCATTTAAGCACCCTTGTGCCAACCATCCACCTCTACTGTGGCCTCAAGATCTCTCTTGAAGCGCATATAGTTCGTCCTGTAATTTATGACGCTATTATGACCGTATGGTCTGCGCTCAAGCTGTCCCGAGGCGCTGAACCTGGTTGCAGGTGTTAACGCTTTGTTCTTTGCTAACAGGTCTACAGGTGGAATTTGCAGAATGGCATAATGTGCAGCGGTCGGGGTTGTTTTCAAGGCTCCCGTAATACTAAGCATTGAAAGCCTGCATTCCCCTCTAATTTTTTCAGGTAGGTTATTATACCTTTCATGAAAATGAAATGGTATATTAATTTCGTCACGAAACCGAAAATTGTAAGTCCTTAAAGGAAAATAGATAGACCCGCCATTAAGTATACCGAAATAATCAGGTTGAAGAGCTGAGTTGATTTAGCCATGTCCGTCTGTCCGTCTGTCTGTTTGTATGCAAACTAGTCCCTCAATTTTTGAGATATCTTGATAAAATTTGGTGAGCGGGTGTATTTGGGTGTCCGATTAGACATTTGTAGGAACCGAGCGGATCGGACCACTATAGCATATATCCTCCATACAACCGATTTTTCAGAAAAAGAGGATTTTTGTAATATCTTACCCAATTTAACAGATTGAAGCTTCAAATTTCACCATATACTTTCGTATATTGCACATATTGTTGCCTGAAAAAATTGATGAGATCGGTCGTATATATAATATATATCCCCCACAACCGATTGTTCAGATAAGAAACTTTTCGTAATTACTGCCCTATTTTAAGAGCTAGAGGCTTCAAATTTCAACGAATGCTTACGTATATAGTATATATTGTTGTGACAAAAAATCATAGAGATCGGTGATATATATAATATATAAATGATGGTATATATAGTATATATATATAGTATATATATATTTTTTTACGATTTCGGCCCCATTTTAACAGCTAGAAGCTTCAAATTTCACCAACTGCTTACGTGTTTAGCATATATTGTTGTCTTAAAAAATCATAGAGATCGGTCGTATATATATTATATACTTCATATAAACTGTCATTTTGACCCCTTTTTTACGGCTAGAATCTTCAAAATTCATCAAATTTCATCAAATAGTTACGTTTTCGTCATATATTTTTGAAATACGTGATTCGTAGTCATAGTTTTTACATGCAGACCACAAAAAACGTGAAGCTTTGCATCCTCACACAGATTACCTACCTATTTTTTATTTTATATTTATCTTAAAAATCGTTTAGATATGTTCAAATTTCACCAAATGCTTACGTGTATAGCATATATTGTTGTCTGAGAAAATCATAGATACCGGTGGTATATATAGTATATATCTCATACAACCGATTGTTCAGATAAGAAACTTTTCGCAATTTCTACCCCATTTTAACAGCTATAAGCTTCAAATTTCACTGATTGCTTACGTATATAGCATATATTGTTGTCTGAAAAAATCATAGAGATCGGTGGTATATATATTATATACTTCATATAAACTGTAATTTTTGCCCCTTTTTTACGGCTAGAAGCTTCAAAATTCATCAAATTTCATCAAATAGTTACGTTTACGTCATATATTTTTGAAATACGTGATTCGTTGTCATAGTTTTTACATGCAGACCACAAAAAACGTGAAGCTTTGCATCTTCACACAAAGAACCTACCTATTTTTTATTTTATATTTATCTTAAAAATCGAGTTTTTGGCGATATCAAAGGCAAATATAGCTATTGCGTTGGTATACCGAAATCCGTCATTCTCATTGCCGACATTTAGAAGAATGCTGGAAGAGGATACTAAGGAGCTCTTCAATGAAAATTTAGAAAAAATTGTTCTTGTAGGAGACTTTAACATTTGTCGAAATTCGTCAAATGATATACTTGGGAGGAAATTGGAGCAGCTGGGACTGCATTCACTTTTGGAAAATCTTGCCACTACGAAGCAACAAACTGCTATTGATTGGTTACTGACCAGTTTATCTCCGGTCAGTGTAAAGGCGATAACTTATGAAACGCCTTACAGTGACCATGATGGAATATTTTTATGTGCTCCTGGCTGTTATTAATACAATTTTAATCATTATTACAGAATGACAGACCCATCGAAATTATCAGAACAATGAGGTTAGTCGATTAAGCCATGGCTGGCTCACAGCCAGGTTTAACGCAATTAAGTTTTTCTCCCTTTCAACTAATTGTTCAAATAAAATTTTTTTCCTTAAGTTTTTTTAGCTTTGTCAATATAGTTTAGTTTATATTTATCTTAAAAATTGCTTAGGTATGTACATCTGTTTACTATATATTTCATATATTATTAAGCCGATTATTTGGATATTACGAATGGGATAAAATTATTGTTCAGCCCCATTCATGAAATGTATGAAGTCTTCGGCACAGCCGAAGACAGTCCCGTCCTTACTTGTTTTTTATGTGGCTTTCCACCAAACAAGAACTCCATAGTATAGAATAGGGTTTATAATGGCTGTGAAAACCCAATGAGAAGGAGAGGGTGATAAACCCTACGTACACCCCAGCATTCTTTTACATGCATAAAGGGCCGTTGAAGCCTTCTTCACTCTCTCATCCACGTTGAGCTTCCATAACAGCTTACTAGATATTTTGTGCAAGGTTTCTCCTAGAGGATCACCCCTCCTAACTTAGGTCCAATTTGGGATCTTGTATCTCTTTATAAACAAGACAGATCTGTTAGTTTGTCGTCTTTTCTGCCCAAAATTCTAAAGATATTTAAAGATGTGTATACAAAGTCGAATATGAACGAAGATTTATTCTCTTTAATATAACATGCATACACCAAGGGCAAGTCAGTCGATACTGCATTGCACAGAGTGCTCACGAATATAGAGAAAGTCCTGAGTCACCAGGAATATACCGTAGGTATTTTTGTGCACAATGCCGGTCTTCCAGCAATCTCTCCAAACGAGAAATCATGCGTCAACTCTATTTAAATTCATCCAGCATTAACAAATTGGATCGGTTAATCACGTTTTCTGTTCGTGTCGCCAGGTCAAGGCTCAAGGTACAAGGAGCAACTCGGTGCTCAGCTTGTACCCAGTTGCTGCTGTATGTTTATTTTAACCTGCTTAACACTATCACTCTCGGTTGTTCAATTAGATCTTAGGTTGAAGTGGCTGCCCGATTTCACTTATCCCAGTGATATTGCACTTTTCCTTTTAGAACAGTTTTCAAGACCTGATAAAGGGTACAATGTGCCTGACGTCATGCTTAATGACCTCGATTATCTAGAAACGGATCTCCCAGAAAGTGCGGCCATATTAGCTTGCATGTGTCAGGGGACCTACCTAAGTTTTCTTGGCCTTGAAGAATATGCCTTGTCCTACCCAGCATAGCCAGCTCGTCTCCAATGCAGTTTCCTGCGATCTCCCTGTGTCTGTGTTCGATTTTCGACGGAACTTTTACCTACAATCAATCGTCAGTATAAAAACCCAATTCGACCTAACAGATACATTCTTATTTTATATTTATAACATTACAGCAAAAGTATTTGTTTGCGCGATTTACCTCGGATGTGATTTAGGCCTGACTTCTCTTCCAATTTGCGTAGTGCTGTTGTTGTTGTGTTAACAGTGCTTCGCCTCATCAATGGGCACCATTCACAACCTATCATCAAAGTCCAGTTTCAGTAGGGTCGAACCATAGGGAGATTGGTGTTAGAAGCGTAGCTTACCCATTAAAATTGGAAAGTGTCATATGGGGGCACATCGTATGCAGGACATACATTAGGTATGTCAGGGTTAATTCTGAAAAGGTAAGACTTTAACCTGTTGCAGTATCCAGAATAAAGTGGGGCCAGGTTGACTCTTGTCTCCTTTGGTAGTATGTTTTCTTCTTCTTCAACAGTAGGATATTGTATATTGACAAAAGGGTTCACGGGGCCCGTCCTGGAAAAGGCATTTACCTCCTTATGCTTGTCTGGATCAAACGGCTGTGTTGGCAGTTGCTGGATCTCGTCAAAGTGCTTACGGAAATGTTCCCTTAACCCCTTCGGAGGTGCGGCTAGATCAAGAAGTTATTTGCTAGGTTGTCCTGGTTTGTGACTGTTTAGCAAAAACTGCCTGTTCAGCTTTCTTTTTACTCTTTAATGTTGCGCCCTTTGGCTTCGCTATGTAGATGGTGTTCTGGGTTCATAAAGAAATATATCGTGACAGTTTTGATTGTAGCATTTGACAAGCCTGCAGTTTTTCCAGTATTTGTTTTTAAGACCAGGCGAACAAACTGATGACGCGTAGCACATAAGCGGCCGTGCAATTGCTTTATATGTGGTTAGCAACATTTCTCTATCTTTTCCTCAGGTGTTTCCGGCAAGTGAATTGAGGATTTTATTGCAGCTTTGTACTTTAGATACAATTTCGGTGTGTGGAATTACCAGAATATGCCTAGATAAGTTATGTTGAACTCAGCGGAAGTCGTATCTGTTTACAGTTGTTAACCCTTACTCAATTCGTCACATTGACCAACCCACGTATCGATCAGCATGACTAATCGGCGGCGTCGGTTTGTCAATGTGCACTGCCAAAACATTCAGACATATATCTAATTGCATTGTAATTATAAATAGGTCAATGAAGTAAATGCGGACTTTACATATCCATATTAGTAATGTAAATGCTTTTATTTTATTTGTATTAGTATAATCGTGTATGTGTAAGTTAAGAAATTTATGTATAAAAGGAAGGCATTTCTTTAATAAAGCGAATAATTTTCTAACGCTAAACTTGAGCGGACCTTTTCATTTTATTTAGTACATTATAGGTTGCATGCGCCTTGAAGGTCAGAGTATTATCGAACGTTACCCCTAAGATCTTTGGACGACTGACAGTCGGTAGCATGACACCATCGACGTGAACGTCCAATACTTGCGTCATTTGTTTCTTCCACGTCTTAAACAGCAGATTGGCAGTGTCAATGATAATGCCAGGTTGCGCAAGCTGAAGAGAGTAGAAAGATCAGGGAGATAGCTGTTCATTTAAGAAACTAAACAACTAATTGTCGTGCAGTCTTCGACATTGGAAATGCGTAGTGTTCCTCTTTAATAACATCAGCCTAGGCAAAAATTATAAATCATTTTCTCTGTTTAAATGTTTTCTAAGGGCTGGGATTATTAATTTCTATTTGTTGCGTAAATTGGCCACTCCACTAACCTCATTAAAATCATATTTTTATACGTCTGCAAACATATTTTAATGTGTGAATGTATATGTGCTGCCACATATTCGCCCATTACATAAATGTGTAAGTACATATGAGTATCTTTTAGTCAGCTTAATGCATATTTAGGTATATTATATACGTACTTCTATTTATATATAATATGAATAGCTTAAATTTTTGCCAATTTCACATAAAAAACACACTTAGTCACTTCCACTTATTACGCCACAAGCATATGCGCCTTTGTGTATGTTACCATTGCCTGACTTTAGAGCCCTAAGGACAACTTTTGGCGTTTATAACCAACTGCCAAAGAACGGTAGCATGAGTGCCGGAATTATTAGATCAACCTTTTTATACCGGAGATCCTCTTTAAATAATAAAATAATTACAAAAAAATGGTTAAGTTAAACGGTTTTATTGAAAACAATACTTACATTAAGTAATAACAATACTAAAAGCTAGAAAATAATCAGGTAAGTCCTAGATACTAGTCATCCCACTCCTCATTAATCAAGGGCGTTGATCAGACAAATAAATAAATAGTCATAAGTAAGACCAACTGAACCTTAATCAGGTTATGCTACGCCTGACATTTTTAGAAATTTCATGCGCCCAACGCTTTTATTTAATTGTCTGATCAACGCCCTTGATTAATGAGGAGTGGGATGACTAGTATCTAGGACCTACCTGATTATTTTCTAGCTTTTAGTATTGTTATTACTTAATGTAAGTATTGTTTTCAATAAAATAATTTTTTTTTTATTTTTTAATTTTTTTTTTTTTTTCAAGTTTTCAGTGCTTATTTAATTGCATATTATTTCTCATTCTATTTATTTCAATTAGTGACTCATTATTACAAAGACCCTTTCTTGATAATTTGTTACAATAGATGTCCTCAATACGTAATCCTTCCAAAGACGTATGCTTAGCCGTCCTCGAACTTCAAAGTATTTTAGTGTCACTTCTACCGGACTGTATGTATTATGTGCTCCAAATATGGACCAAATCGGACCACAAATAAGATTTTTTGAAATATTTCGATCCATGCGCAACCTAGCGGCGCTTTTTTCATAGGTCGTTTTCTATTCACGTACGTATTATGTGCTCTAAATATGGACCAAATCGGACCACAAATACGATTTTTTGAATATCTCGATCCTTGTGCCACCTAGCGACGATTTTTTCATAGGACGCTTTCTATTCATGTATGTATTAAATGTTCCAAATATGAGCCAAATCGGACCACAAATAAGATCTTTTGAAATATTTCGATCCATGCGCCACCTATCGGAGTTTTCTCTTTCTTATTATTGCATTGTCATCGGGTTTTGAACTATATTCCAAGTCTTAAGCTTGTAGCTTGTCGGGAAGTTACTTAAATTTTAATTACAAAATATGTGTCGGCCGACCGACCGACCGCTACACAGAGTCAAGCTAAAAAAAACCGTTTAAAAAACAAACCTGATATCTGGTGACCTAGATCGAAATAATATTTAGAAGTCGGGAGCACGCTTGTTTGTTCATTCAAACTGAGAAGGGTACGTAGCACCACAAAAAATAGGTGATGGAATTACTGTTCATAGCCCGATTACTGTGATTCACTCGCACAATGGTAAAAGGCCAATCAGATTGGGTTGAGATGGCGTGTTTGATAATTAGATACACTGCCCTCCGTGAAGGAATTCAAAGGGTTGATAAGCGCAATACAAAGCGCGAGGGGAATCACCTTATAAATATGACTGTACAAATATTTAGTAGGCCAGGCTCTGGCGACCCCAAGTTCTTCATGAAACCAGGGCCTAGATAGTTTAATCGTTCCCGAGATGGTGGGACTAGTACCTTAATGACGCTTGTTTCCGGAACGTACCATATCAATAACCGGCAAAGTACCATCAACATCGATAACACTCCTCAAAACTTTCGCGGAATGTCTTTATCACTAATACAATAACAATATTACACTCTTAAGCATTCCTACAGCGTATTTGAGAACGAACCTCATCATTTTTCTTTCGAAACACGAACATAAGTATGGTTTGTCAGGGTATGTCCATAATAAACTTGCTTCCTTCAACTCAATGGTACTCATACTGAAATGACGCTCTCGTGTTTTATCATTTCAAAATCATTCATATCATTTCATTTGTGTAGTGTCCATGCGTTTGACTGTGACATGCTCGTGGTACCAGAAAAGATTTTCGTCATTTCTTTATAATTTCCGATTCTTCATAATTTCCGATTCTTCGAAACTAGATTTTACGAGCTTTAAGGCAACCTGAAAGGCATCAAAGATTAGCACAAATATTCCTTTATAATTTTTTTGTGGTGGTTTTTTAGCATTGTCGAAACCCTTCCTATATTCCTGCCCTTAGGGATACTCTATTTCCTGAACACCAAATTCCATCATATATAATTTTCATCTACTATTATTGAAGCCTCGTTGATAGGTTTCACATTTTGAATTCTTTCATTAAAGGAGCTTTTTTGCTTCCGAACTATGCCCGAACTCATTCGTAAGGCTAAAAATATCGATAAAGCCGCTCCGCGGCGCGCTACTCTCTTTACACTAGATTAGAACACTAAACGTTGATATCGACCAAAAGACCGGTTTGCGCATACCATGGATGACATAGAGCAACAGTCGCCAGTTTTTATTGGCCTTTTGCTGTGGAAGGCTTCTCTGATGACATCTCAATATTCACTTTCCAGCTTTATTACGGGTCGAAAATTATATTAAGATATTTGAGGTTTGAAGGTAATGCTGAAAAATTCGGTGCTTATAGAGGACAAGGTGACCTCGCCATTGAAAAGGCTTTGATTTTAACTTTGTTTTCTAGCACTCAAAGTTTATTCCAAAATTTGTCTTTATCCTTGGAAGAACAGACAATTAAGTACCGATTAGTAGCTCCCCTATGGTCTTCAACACCTTCATTAGCTCAAGAGAGGTTTCGGGATGAAACTAAACTAGAGCAGTGAACTTAAACTGGTCTTTGTGCGCTTCTCCCGCCAGGGTAGCTACAATTCAACCCATCATCCTAATCTGTGGTAATTAAGAGGAGCACTGAAGTGTCAATAAAGCCCGCCGGGGAATATATTTTTGTAGATTTGGCGGACGTTGTTCATGTTGGGCTGTGTTCATTCGGCGAAAGTTTGCATTGTCCTTTGTCAGCCGATTAAATACCCAATAAAGTTTCGGACTGCGGTAATCTGTCGGATGACCGATACGCGACTCAAATGGAGCAGCTGGAAGTAGAGGAAGTAGATCGTGCACACTCCCTTAGAATTATTAAGGCAAAACAGCTGTTGCTTTCTGGAGTTAAAAATAATTTTGAATGATTAAACGCCAATAACAAGTAAATCCGCCATGCGAAAGCAATTTTACTAAACATTGTATACTTTCAGGCGCAACTAATTTTTTTAATCATTATTTTATATAAGTTAGCGCCAAAATCGTAACAACTGAAGCTCTTTAAAAACTTTGAAATATTTAGACTATCAGACATAAATATTTTTTTTGATCTTACAAAAACTGGGTATAAAAAGTTCTTTTTAAACAATGCCGAGACTTTCTTACTGAACTTCGACTGCGGCTAACGACAATAATTTGCGCTTTCCAGCCATTGGAGTTGCTGGCAGAGATGCATTAAAAGACAAACCCATGGCAATAGCAGAGCATACAAATGCCTGGATAAACTGGATCACACACCACAAACTGGTGCCACAGACATACACAGTAAGTATATGCATATACAATCAAAAAAAAGTTGACTAGAAAGAGTATAATGTTGCTAAAAGTTTTTACAGTTCCGCTAAAAAGTTTTTGTTGCCATATTTTGCAGCACTTTCAACATACAGTGACATTTTTGTTTTTGCTTTGCCTTTGGATATTTTTCTTTTTGTTTATATATATGCACACATATTTTTGTATATATATGTTATCAGCTTTACATTTTTTTATCACCTTATCTTAGTTTTGTGGTATATTGGTATTTTTTCTCTTTTCTTCCACTTTTCCTATAACTTCAACGACTTTTCGACTTTCTTAAGATGTATGCATACATACATACACACATATTTATATACAACATACTCAGATTTCGCATAAATACTTATTTCTCAACCACGCCTATATCTTTTACTTTTCAGATTTTTACTTTTCCTTAGAAAACTTCTTTTCGTTTATTGCTTCTTTACCTTAGTTTTTTTTTCTTTATGTTTATGTCTGATATGGTGTGAAAGTATTATAAAACAAACCGGAAATCCGTTAACAATAAACTGTACTTTATGTGCTTTCAATTCCACAAACTTGTTCGCACAGATTAATCCACTAAGCATATTGTGGAGTACATTCGTATGTTGCACGTTTACATATGCGAAATACAAACACACTCATACTTTTGTGCATAGATTTAGGCGCCTTTGTAGGTTTATGTGTCAGTTCATCGTCTTGCAGCAAGGATGCTTGAATTTTTTTTATGGATTTGTTTTAATAATGACATTAAGCGAAAGCACTTTTAGAGATTTCGCTACAAATAAACTGCGTTTTATATGCAAAGTTATGCGCCTTAAAATATGTACTATTTTCAAGAAATGTTTTTGGGGGAAATTATACGTGAGACAGATAGAGCGTAGGCGTACAAGCATATAGGCATAGAGTATTAGCGTATAAGCGTAAAGACGTAAGTATATATGCATAGCATAAGCGTAAGTGTATTATCGTAAGCGTATACGCATGAGCTTATAAGCGTAAGCGTAACAACATAAGTATATATGCATATGTAGCGTAAAATTATAAGCGTAAGCGTATAAGCGTGAGCATATAGAACTTTTTCAATTCACAGCCATAAAATATAATATTCACTGTGGAGTAGAAAGCTTAAAGTAAAGAAGCTGAACTGATCTTTCCTTACTTATATGTATTTAAAAACAAGTAAGGAAGGTTAAGTTCGGGTGTAACCGAACATTACATACTCAGTTGAGAGCTATGGTGACAACATAAGGGAAAATAACCATGTAGGAAAATGAACCGAGGGAAACCCTGGAATGTGTTTGTATGACATGTGTATCAAATGAAAGGCATTAAAGAGTATTTTATGAGGGAGTGGGCCATAGTTCTATCGGTGGACGCCATTTAGGGATATAGCCATAAAGGTGGATCAGGGTTGACTCTAGAATGCGTTTATACGATATGGGTATCAAATGAAATGTGTTAATGAGTATTTTAAAAGGGAGTACTCCTTAGTTCCATAGGTGGACGCCGTTTCGAGATATCGCCATAAAGGTGGAGCAGGGGTTACCCTAGAATTTGTTTGTACAATATGGGTATCAAAAGAAAGGTGTTAATGAGTATTTTAGAAGGGAGTAACCCTTAGTTCCTTAGTTACATATGTGGACGCCGTTTCGAGATACCGCCATAAAGGTGGACCAGGGGTGACTCTAGAATTCGTTCGTGCAATATGGGTATCAAACGAAAGGTGTTAATGAGTATTTTAAAAGGGAGTTGGCCTTAGTTCTATGGGTGGACGCCTTTTCGAGATATCGCCATAAAGGTGGACCAAGGGTGACTCTAGAATATGTTTGTACGATATGGGTATCAAATGAAGGGTGTTAATGAGTTTTTTAAAAGCGAGTGGGCTTTAGTTCTACAGGTGGACGCCTTTTCGAGATATCGCCATAAAGGTGGGCCAGGGGTGACTCTAGAATGGGTTTGCACGATATGGGTATCAAATGAAAGGTGTTAATGAGTATTTTAAAAGGGAGTGATCTTTAGTTCTACAGGTGGACGCCTTTTCGAGATATCGCCATAAACGTGGACCAGGGGTGACTCTAGAATGTGTTTGTACAATATGGGTATCAAATTAAAGGTATTAATGAGGGTTTTAAAAGGGAGTGGCCCTTAGTTGTATATGTGAAGGCGTTTTCGAGGTATCTACCTAAATGTGGACCAGGGTGATCCAGAACATCATCTGTCGGGTACCGCTAATTTATTTATATATGTAATACCACTAACAGTATTCCTGCCAAGATTCCAAGGGCTGTTGATTTCGCCTTGTAGAACTTTTTCATTTTCTTCTACTTAATATGGTAGGTGTCACACCCATTTACCAAGTTTTTTTCTAAAGTTATATTTTGCGTCAATAGACCAATAAAATTACCATGTTTCATTGCTTTTTTTGTATTTGGTATATAATTATGGCATTTTTTTCATTTTTCGTAATTTTCGATATCGAAAAAGTGGGCGTGGTCATAGTCGGATTTCGGTCATTTTTTACACCAATACAAAGTGAGTTCAGATAAGTACGTGATCTGAGTTTAGTAAAGATATATCGATTTTTGCTCAAGTTATCGTGTTAACGGCCGAGCGGAAGGACAGACGGTTGACCGTGTATAAAAACTGGGCGTGGCATCAACCGATTTCGCCCATTTTCACAGAAAAGAGTTAACGTCATAAAATCTATGCCCCTACGAAATTTCAAAGGAATTGGTTAATTTTTGTTCGACTTATGGCATTAAAAGCATCCTAGACAAATTAAATGAAAAAGGGCGGAGCCACGCCCATTTTGAAATTTTCTTTTATTTTTGTATTTTGTTGCACCATATCATTACTGGAGTTGAATGTTGACATAATTTACTTATATACTGTGAAGATATTATATTTTTTGTTAAAATTTTACTTTAAAAAAAAATTTTTTTTAAAATGGGCGTGGTCCTTCTCCGATTTTGCTAATTTTTATTAAGCGTACATATAGTAATAGGAGTAACGTCCCTGCCAAATTTCATCATGATATCTTCAACGACTGACAAATTACAGCTTGCAAAACTTCTAAATTACCTTCTTTTAAAAGTGGGCGGTGCCACGAGCATTGTCCAAAATTTTACTAGTTTTCTATTCTGCGTCATAAATTCAACTCATCTACCAAGTTTCGTCGCTTTATCTGTCTTTGGTAATGAATTATGGCACTTTTTCGGTTTTTCGAAATTTTCGATATCGGAAAAGTGGGCGTGGTTATAGTCCGATATCGTTCATTTTAAATAGCGATCTGAGATGAGTGCTCAGGAACCTACATACCAAATTTCATCAAGATACCTCAAAATTTACTCAAGTTATCGTGTTAACGGACGGACGGACGGACGGACATGGCTCAATAAAATTTTTGGATCCTGATTATTTTGATATATGGAAGTCTATATCTATCTCGATTCCTTTACATATATACAACCAACCGTTATCCAATCAAACTTAATATACTCTGTGAGCTCTGCTCAACTGGGTATAAAAAGTGCGTACGCGTATAAGCGCAAGCGTTATAGTGTTAGCGTTTAAACGTAAGAGCATAAGCATAAGCGTATTACAGCAAACGTGGCCGTATAAGCGAAAGTGTATTATCGTAAGCGTATACGAATATCTTTGCTTCACAAATTTTAAGCAATAGCAGTGATTAAAAAATGTTTACCATCCTCTTCCACCTCTGCGGCCACCGTGGTGTGATGGTAGCGTCCTCCGCCTATCACACCGTATGCCTTGGGTTCAACTCCCGGGCAAAGCAACATCAAAATTTTAGAAATAAGATTTTTCAACTAGAAGAAAATTTTTCTAAGCGGGGTCGCCCCTCTGGCAAGCGCTCCGATTGTATTTCTGCCATGAAAAGCTCTCAGTGAAAACTCATCTGCCTTGCAGATGTCGTTCGGAGTCGGCATAAAACATGTAGGTCCCGTCCGGCCAATTTGTAGGGAAAAATCAAGAGGAGCACGACGCAAATTGGAAGAGAAGCTCGGCCTTAGATCTCTTCGGAGGTTATCGCGCCTTAAATTCATTTTATTTTTATCCTCTTCCACCCTATCAGAAATATCTTAAGCAATTATAATTAACAACTGATATGCAAATATTTTTTTTACATATTTATATATGTATGTTCATAGTTTTGCTATCGGTAAAAATCAATTTAATTATTTTCTAGTACATACATAATACTTCAAAACTAATTTCATCAATCAAAAACAAAAAAAAAATCTAACCAAAAGTATCAAAATAGAGAAAAATCCTAAAACAAAACAATATAGCTGTGGTAAAAGGAGTAGCGTATAACCAGTTGTTAGTTTTACTGAATATGGTAGATAAGTGAAGTAAGGTCACGAATATTAATGTGTCATAACTACACAGCTTTAGAAGGCGAGGCTTACGCGTTCTTCGTAGAACAAAGGAAATGATGGCTGAGATGGCCTAGTGGTTTGAATGTTGTCATATTCAATCGTTCCTAGATGTTTGCGCTAGCACCCTAATGGTACTTGCTACTGGAATGTACCGTAACTATATTCGGCAAAGGACCATTAACATCACCAACACTCCCAAAAACCCATGGGGTGTGCCTTTATCGGTACAAGGAGAAGAAGAAAGCAATTGATTTGAGAGTCTACTGGTAAAGCATAATGAACATTGGCGGCCATCGTGATGTGATGGTAGCGTGCTCCGCCTGCCACACCGTATGCCCTGGGTACGCACCCCGGGCAAAGCAACATACAAATTTCAGAAATCAGGTTTTTCAATTAGAAGAAAAATTTTCTAAGCGGGGTCGCCCCTCGGCAGTGTTTGGCAAGCGCTCCGAGTGTATTTCTGGAATGAAAAGCTCTCAGTGAAAACTCATCTGCCTTCAGATGCCGTTCGGAGTCGGCATAAAACATGTAGGTCCCGTCCGGCCAAATTGTAGGGAAAATCAAGAGGAGCACGACGCAAATTGGAAGAGAAGCTCGGCCTTAGATCTCTTCGGAGGTTATAGCGCCTTACATTTATTTTTTTAATGATCATTAACAAAGAGTGAGTCGCCAGACTACTGCGGTAACTCGACGTTGAAACTTTTAGAAAAAAATAACCAATATTTTTATTGAGATTCGAGATACTCAGGCGGAATTTTAATGAATCCGGACTAAATCTGGACATCTACAATGTTATGTTGAACTAGCCGTTCAATAAAGACCCTACATAGACTGAATGTGTCCAGGTGTTACCGGAATTTGTTTGACGATCAGACGGAAGAACTCCAATCAGGTACCTAGACTTATGTTATAATAATAATAATAAACCCAACGGATTAATACCCTCCAAAGCCCGCCCAACCGACACGAGGGGCGCATCCGCATGACGCACAGATTTGTTTTTGTTTTTGCCGAGTTGTTGATAGGCGGAGGTTTGTTAAGCGTCGAGATCTAAAACTGCTCAGCTACAGAATAAAAATCATCAGCTGAGTATTATATACATAAGAGTAGAAAATTATACATATAGTAAATTGTTAAATAAGTTAACGATTTAGCATATAAAGATTTTTATTTTTTCATTTTGTTTACGAGTTAAGATAGGATAGGACAGTTTTCCTTATAGTAAAAAATGAATCCGTAATATCAAATGAATTCGAGTGAGAGTTAAAATCATAACACAAACACCGGAAAGGTTCATTTAATTCAAAACTAGTTCTACACTGCCTCAAAAGAAGAGGTTTGTAATGTCTTGACGCTCGTGATGGGACATTGAAGTTTACTTCGTTCAAAAGAAAGAGGCTAGAAATTAGTCCATTCAGTAGTTTGGCCATAAATAATACGCCTAGCATTTCTCTACGGCTAGCGAGAGTTGGAAGATTGAGAAGTCTTAACCGACTAGTATAAGGTGGAAGATTATATGCAGAGTTCCAATGAAAATTCCTTAAAGAAAAAAGTAAAAATTGCTTCTGTATTGACTCAAGCCTATCTGCATGAACTTGATATCGTGGATTTATTCAAGTATCGGTCTAATTAATGTGGTAAAAAGGGCTTTGGTTACATAAGGGTCACTAAATTCTTTAGACCATCTCTTCACGAATGATAGAGCACCTCTAGCCTTATTGACAGTAGCCATAATATGAAGGTTGAAACTAAGTTTAGCATCCATCGTAACTCCCAAGTCAACAAAATAATTTACTGATGCAAGACAAAAATTATTAATTACGTAAGAGGCTGCTGGCAAAGATCTCCGAGAGAGGCACATGAATTTACATTTATTGATGTTCAGCGGCATTGAATTCGCGTTGCACCTAGCAACTAAGCAGTTTAAATCCGCTTGAAGCAATGGACGTTCTTCAATAGACTCATAAGACCTAAAAAGTTTTACATCATCAGCATACATTAAGATTTTGGAATATTTGATAGTGGTACAGATATCATTAATAAATAGCAAGAACAGAATTGGACCGAGATGACTGCCCTGTGGGACGCCAGAGGGAACATTAATGACCTCTGAAAGAGTATTTTTAAAAATTACTTGTTGCGTTCTACCGCAGAAATAAGAAGATATCCACTGAGTGAGACATGGTTGGAAACCAAGTCGATGCAGCTTGTAGATAAGCAATGAATGGGAAACTTTGTCAAATGCTTTACTGAAATCAGTGTAAATAACATCGGTGTGAAGATTTTCTTTAAATCCATTAGAAACATGCGTTGTGAATTCAAGTAGGTTGGTAATGGTAGATTTGCCTCTACAGAATCCATGTTAAGAGTCTGCAATCAATGCAGAAATGGAAAATGTTAGGTGATTAGTAACAATGGCTTCAAACACCTTTAGGACTCCGTCCTCTTGGTAAAAACTAGAAGTTTTATGAACCTAGCCCAATTGCTGCCTCGAGATCTGGCAATTCCGCTGCTTCTTATAACTAGAGCCTTGACCTGGCGAGCGCAGGACACGAACATAGAACGTGCTCAACCGTTTCTACGTGCAGCTCGCACTTCCTAAGATTGCTATTACTGTCGAGACCTAGTTTTGGACATCTTAAAATACGATATATAAATCAAAAGTTGATCTTGCTGTGAATATAAAGATAATCTGCAAAAATTAAGGAGACTACTGTCGATCTTAGCATTTTAAGGTACTAGCCCAAAAAAGGTTTATTTATAAGTTTTATAAACTGTTTGAACATAAAAAGCGCATCATATAACAAAACCTTCGCTAGCTAGGTCATATTTGCAAATATATGCTGACGCTCCTGACTATTATGGGGTCGTATTGATAGCCATGTAGCAGTGTGGTCTCTACCCAGTTAGAAGCGGCACTTGGAGGAAGTTTTAATCTCCCCTGGTCTTCTCAATTAACGCAATCTATCACGAAGGAGATTTTATTCGCAAGTGAGTGGGAAGATCATTTTGGAGGAGCGCATGCACAACTGGGTACACAAATTTGCATGTCACGCACTTTATGGTATTAGAAGTAGCACGTCGATAACACTCAATACACTGACGGTAATAGCAATTGAATTTTTTTCAAATTGACGAGCATCTCCAGCAGACTTAAGCGTACTGTTAAAGTAGTTATTGGATGACGCCGTTCTTGTTGTTGTTGGCCATCTGATGTTTTTCTACTAAGCCACTAGTCAAACTTTTACGCTTTAGTTCAAAACATTCCACTGTTCATTAAATTCGTTTCACGCAAATTCATGGTATCAAATGAATTTAATTAGAGAAATTCTTCGTCAAATAAAAAATTTGGACTTATACTAGGTAAACGTATCTATAGTGAAAAGCAAAAACAAAAAGGAGCAAAGAAATAGTTTTAAAAGTATGTGGAAAAAACTACAACGCAGGCTAAGGAATATAAAAAAACTTTTTTGCCACTCTATTTTTCGGTTTTCATTTCACGCGCTGAGAGCTTGAAAAAACTTTTTTCAGAAACGCAGAAAAAATTTGGGCTACTGTGAAAGATCGTGCAAAATTTCATATTCGTGGCAGCGGCTGCCTTTGTGGCTACAATACTTGAGCAATATCCTGCATATTATACGATACGTTTACAAATATATATTTAGACATGCAGTAGATGTGCCCAACAAAAAATGATGTGAGCAGTTATTAATAAAGAAACCGAACAACAAATCTGCTTGCTGGGTTTATTCTTAGTGATCGATATAACTTGAAATAGGGTTACGGCAGCAGGCTGGAGTGCTTCAGAAGGATAACCAAACATATTTGTTATAAGTTCATTCGTTTCGCAGCGCTATTATAATTGCCCTTTTCAAAGAAGGTGACGCTGATCTTCCATCCAACTACAGGTGCCTATCACTGTTTGATTCAATTTATAAAATTTTCGCTGGTTTGCTGCTGAGCCCCATCAACGCGTGGCTTGATTGTAACAATATAATTACGGAATACCAGGTGGTTTTCCGTAAAAACTATTCAACAATGGACAATCTGTTCAATTTAACTAGTATAGTACACTTAAACTTCAGTGCGAAGAAGAAAACTTTCGCTTTCTTTGTTGATTTTTCATGTGCTTTTGACGCAGATCCTTGGAATTACAAGTTGGCTCATATCGGTCTCTCCAGCCACATTATAGAGGTTCTGTGACTCATTTATAAAGATACATCAAGTCAGGTATGGTTTGATGGAGTGCTTTCTGAGCCGCTTACTCTCAATCAAGGTGTTCGACAAGGTTGGTTGCTGAGTCCAACTCTTTTCTCGATATATATAAATGACCTAAGTGAGAGTCTCTCCGGCGGTGTACAGGTTGCGGATACAAAAGTAAAAGCTCTTATGTACGCCGACGATATCGTGCTTTTAGCCGACTCGGCACAAGTTTCACAGAAAATGATAAATGAGCTTTACGAGTAAAGTATGCAGTGGTGCTTGAGATTTAACCTCGCCAAATCTAAAATAATAGTTTTCAGGGAATGTAACAGGTCTCCTACTTTTCAATGGAATTACGGGAGCGAGATCATTGAAATTGTTAATGAGTACAAGTACTTGGGAGTTATATTGAACTACAAATTACCGTACATAAAGCACCTTGATGCGAAACTGGCAGAGGTTAAGGCAGCTATAAATGCTACATGGTTAAAATAAATAAATGACCCTCGCATTTGTATCTCAAAAAAGATGAAAATTTTTGACGCCGCATGTAGGTCCATCCTGTTTTACGGTGCGCAAATATTGGGTGTTGAAGTTTGAATGCGTAGAGAAACTTCTCCGTTTCTTTGTAAAAAAGTTAATCTTTCTGCCATTTAACACACCAAATTATATGATTCACCTAGAATCAGGTTTATGCTCCCTATTCATACATACTTTGCGTACACACATGCTTCATATTTCACGCTGTTTAAGCTTGACTCCAAACAGACTCCCCCGCGTTGTAGCAGAGGAAGCAGTAAGGCAAGATTCCTACTGGGTCAAAAAGTGGAAAAACATTTACGAAAATGTTAACATGATTCCCCAATCGGACTTCTCCCACGCATCGCTTAAGCTTAGTATTCCAATAGTACTAGAAAAATTGATTCAAAAAGAGTTTGATAACTACACCGAAAGTGCACGCCAGTCTAGGTCACATCACCTCTACTCCGGCTTGAATCCTACGGACTCCACCTATTTTAATGATACGTATTCTGCGTATGCCATAAATCTGATCTTCCGGGCAAAGGGTGGCTTGCTAAATTTTAATGCTAGAACTTTTAAAAACGTTGCTTCCGTAAACTGCTCTATTTGCAATCTAAATGCTGTTCAAGACACATACCATTTCATTGGCATATGTCCTATATATAAAGATATTCGGTATAATTGTTTTGGTGAGAAAGTTTTAGATCTTCAGATGGTGATAAATATCCTTAAAAGTTGTAACTATCATTCGCTTTGCGTTTATATAAGTAACTGCCTTAAATATAGAAGTCTTATTATGAAGGATTTTCCTAAATGTTTGTTTAGATAAAAGTGATATTAAGACACACAACATTTATTGTTATTGCTTAAAAATTTTTATTTGTTTTATACCTAGTTCAGGTAAATTTTGCTTTTACTTTGTAATTCCATTTAAAAAAAAAATAAAAATAAACTACTAATACTACTACTATTTGATTTAAGTTGTAGTCGCAATCGGTCTTTGCTTGCTATATGAATTTTTTAGCCTGGTTTATGGTTTGTAGTACTTACATAGCATCCGCTACCAACAAAAAACCAACTGAGCTCATCTCAAAGAAAGCCGCAGGTGAAACTACGCTTTTTGGTGACTGCCTCTGTTGTAACCAAGAATTATGAGGAACTTATACCGATTACTAATCCGGTTGGTGAACTCGGTTAACAACTCCTTAACATTTCGAGAATGGGAGTGAATTCCACATATGGGTCGTACCTCTTTCATCCCCAAGCCGTTGGTATAAATATACCGTTTATTCTGACACTGATACAACGGCCATTTAACATCCGTTTACCGTCAGTAATCTGCCGCTTATTTTTCATCGATATATCACCGAAATGGTTACCGTTGCTCCTGTTATGTAGACAAAACTCACTGATTGCCCAGTAATTCTTATCGATTCACACTCCATCAGCCATCAAATACTAAGTATCAGTTCATAGCTCTTTTGAGTTAAGATGCATCTTTCACTTATCCAGCGATTAATCATCGCCCAGGCTTAGACAGTGGCCACTTCGGGGCTTATATAAATGTTTGCATTGCTGTGTGTCTTTTTTCTCGATTGCAATCATCACTTCCGAACTTAAAACTCTTGCACAGTTAGATACTGCCACGAAAAAGCACTCCAAACAACATTTCGAAATGAGCAGATTAGACCAAACTACAATGGTGCTCCTGAACCTCGTGTGTTAAAATTCCTGCTCAGGCTTTTCCTCTAATTTATTTTTGTTGAATATCCACCTACTACGAACCTACAGCTTGGGCAGGCGTGTAGCTTTTCAACCATAACAACAATAAATACGGTGCCGAAGTCAGCAAAGGTTTCTGTAGCCATATACAGCTCGAACATATGCATTACGACTAGTGAGGTGCTCTACACAGGATAGTCTGATTCGCTCAAGCTTCTTGCTTTCAACAAGGTATTCGTATCTCACCGAAATGTGTGAGTATGTGGTGCTTGAGAGCTTGAGAGAGAAGTGATAAGAATCTTCACCTTCGTCATTCATTTTCTCAGAGGGCGGATCTATCTACCAGAATAGCTCGAACTTCACCCACAAAAATCTTCAGCGAATTTGCCAGGTTTCAAAACCGGGAGAAATTCTAGAGGCACAATTTTGATAACCGACGAATGCATTATGCATAAGTGGGGAGAAAATCTTTACCTTTATAAAGGATCTAACGAACTTGATACTTCACATCCCTTGAATGGAGAATTGTTCGAATATGCGTATGATATGAATTGACAGTGGAAATAATACCGTTGAGGAGGTAGCTTGACTTTATAGGCTCGGCATAAGACTCAGAAAGTCCACTAACGATCTGATTTCCACGTAATATAACCTTGGAACTTGGCTTACCTACAATACTTTTTTGGGTTAGCGATAGGGCTATGAAAGACAGGGAGAAATTATCCATCAAAATTGGAAAAACTTTTCTGAATTGTTCGAAAACATATGAATTTTGATGCGAGGAGTTGCTGTTGTTGTAGAAATGAAAACACTTCGGGAAGGTTTTGCGGAGTGTTATCGATGCTGATGGTCCTTTGCGGGATGTAGATCTGGTATGTCCTGTTAACAAGCACCATTAAGGCATAGGCCCAACAATCTCGATATCGATTTAATATGACCACATTGAACCTTCTGGGTCATACCGCCCCATTCCCTACTTCCATGAAGAACTTGGGGTCGCCAAAGCCTTGGTTGCTAAAGAAACAGGATTCGCCACGGGCAGGTGAGATCGACAATTGGGCTGGGGAATCTATAAATTTTGCTACACAGCACATTGAATCATATATATATTCAAAGCCCTCTAACCCGACGAGGTGTTTTAAACTTAAATATAGAAATGACACTCTGAGTAGTATGGTTAAAATGACTGCAAATGAGCATGAAATTTTGGCCTGGATAAAAAGCAGAAAGATTTTGTCATGCTAAGAAAAGAATGTACTTGGAGGCAACGGCACAACGTCACTTTTGACAGATAATAATTCTTTAAAGAGAAGTATTTTACTTTATTATAGAATGAGCTACAAGTTTTAGGGTAGATGCTCAGCGGTAAATCCTTCCTGAAAACGGGTGCTTCTTTAGATTTAATAAGTGGCGGAAAATTCTGGTCGCTTTCAAATTCAGAAAAAAATTCTGCGAAAGATTTATGGACCTTTTTATTATAACACGGGAAATATTGTTTAAAAACCTAGCCAATAGTCTCGGCTAAAAAATTGTATACGATACATAACATGCTCTCACCCAGAACATATTTCCATCAGCGCACTCTCTTCATACCAGCGGTCTGCCATCCATAACAATACTGTGCTCTATTTGAGTATGCGAAAGAGCAAATACTTTCAGTTTTTGGAGAACTTTGTTTCACACTTTGGGAAAGGGAAGACGATAGCGGTCAGTTATAATTAATAAGAAATTGCTTCTACTGCTTTCATGATTGTTGCCCTTTTAAATAAAAGAAAGTAAGCCTCAAATAAGCGCCACATTTTAAGATGGGTATATGTATCGAAGTAACCCCATGAGTACGACGTTTACACTACGTGCATAGCTATGACGTCGTATTCCTCCACTTCTATACCTTCAATTCACAAGTTACTCCCAATGGAAAGGCACGCACAAAACACAAGCGAAAACTTAAATCCGAATGATATTGCATCGTACGGAGAATAAGAGTGAGTTCGGATAGCTTTTGTAAGACATGGGAGTATAGGATAAGATAGAAAATGAAATCATAGATGATGCACACGCGCCTTGAAAGCGAACAAATGCCAAAGTTCAACTGGCCAGCTGGACTTTTTGATTGTTTGGATAATTAAAACGTGCTTGTTGTTTTATTAAAAAATTTTATTTAGCAAATAAGTTTTTACTAAGCTAGGGCATGTAATACTATGGCACAGATTGCAATTTGATTGAACTGCATGGCCTCTAAGTGTTGTTTTCCATTTTCATGTTAAATAATGACTTTATGGGCTGGGCCACATATTGAAATGAAGTAAGCACGTTGTTTTACTAAAAACCAACCAATTACACTCAAACGTATCCATATCATATGAAAATGCGGGCACGACTTCGTATACGCGATATCTTTTTTTCTTATATATGGGGTATTCCATCCCATTTCGACCAAGTTTGAACCCGACCCCTTTAGAATTGGCTGAAAGTTTTTCTTCTTTTTCTAGATTACGAAAGACGTTTTTCAGAATGTTTTCAAATTTTTTCATCCAACTCAAAAAAAGTTATGCATTTTTAAAAAAACACCGTTTTTGTTTTCAAAATGCTATAACTTTTTCAAAAATTGACCGTTTGGGATCTTTTTTTTTAAATTTGTTTTTAAATGTACTTTTCGGAAAAAATACAAAAAAAGTTTTACAGTTTTTTTTTTTTTAATTTTTACAGTTTTCAGGACACTACGGACTCAACCAGTCTATGTGAGGTCCTCATGGACCGGCCAGTTCAACCTACCTATCCAGATTTTTCGAATTTCGCCATTTTTTTATAATAAAAAACTTCAACCAATTCTGCAATCATCCCCACTAATCCCGGAGTGGGCCGATTTTTCTTTATATTTTTTTTTTATTTAATTGAAAAAAAAAATTTCAAAAATAAACATTCTTTTCTATCAATTTTATATATATAACAAAAAAAATGTAAGCAAATGATTTTTAAGTATTCTTTTCTTTATATATTATGGTAATCTACGATTAAAATAACCAGGAAAGCTTTCGCTGTCAGTCATTAATCCTGGTTATTTTAATCGTAGATTACCATAATATATAAAGAAAAGAATACTTAAAAATCATTTTCTTACATTTTTTTGTTATATAAATAAAATTGATAAAAAAAAAAATGTGTATTTTTGAAAAATTTTTTTTTCAACAATTGTTTTTGTTTTTATCGGGTTATTGATAAATGATTCAAGGTTCGATTCGAGCTCAAGGCCAGAACAATAATTTTTTTCTAATGATAATTTTTGTTATTTTTTAATTTTTCTAAATTTAAAAATTTTTATTTTGTTTTTGGAATAGTAAGTAGAAAATTTTTCAGACAACTTGCCATAGCTGCGCAGATAGATCCATTTCGAAGGGTGCTAAGCCTTCATCATCAGTACGCTTTAGGCACGCTGCGCGAACCATTTAGCTATACAGCGGTGGTTTGTTTGACTGGCAAATTTGCTACTTCTATTCATTTTACCAAATATATTTATTCAGTGTATTTCTACTTACTATTCCAAAAACAAAATACAATTTTTCAAATTTAGAAAAATTAAAAAATAACAATAATTATCATTAGAAAAAAAATATTGTTCTGGCCCTGAGCTCGAATCGAACCTTGAATCATTTATAAATAAGCCGATAAAAACAAAAACAATTGTTAATAAACCATGAGCACTTGGGAATGTCAAACAAAGTAATTGACAATAAACAAAAATCCAGGATTATCAGTGATTTGCACCAGATGGCGCAACACTGAATAAATATAGTTGGTAAAAGGAATAGAAGTAGCAAATTTGCCAGTCAAACAAACCACCGCTGTATAGCTAAATGGTTCGCGCAGCGTGCCTAAAGCGTACTGATGATGAAGGCTTAGCACCCTTCGAAATGGATCTATCTGCGCAGCTATGGCAGGTTGTCTGGAAAATCTTCTACTTACTGTTCCAAAAACAAAATAAAAATTTTCAAATTTAGAAAAATTAAAAAATAACAATAATTATCATTAGAAAAAAATTATTGTTCTGGCCTTGAGCTCGATTGGAAACTTGAATAATTTTTTTTTTTCAATTAAATAGGAAAAAAAAATTCTCGGCCCACTCCAGGATTAGTGGGGATGATTCCAGGATTGATTGAAGTTTTTTATGAGAAAAAAAAAATCACGAAAAACTGAAAAATTACA
Organism: Eurosta solidaginis; assembly: GCF_040869045.1. Lineage (NCBI taxonomy): Eukaryota > Metazoa > Arthropoda > Insecta > Diptera > Tephritidae > Eurosta > Eurosta solidaginis. The sequence continues at coordinate 30,517,007 of NC_090319.1, forward strand.
AAAAAAAATTTTTTTTAATTTTTTTGAATTTTTTCCGAAAAGTACATTTAAAAACCAATTTTTTAAAAACAAAAAAAAGATCCCAAACGGTCAATTTTTGAAAAAGTTATAGCATTTTGAAAACAAAAACGGTGTTTTTTTTTTCAAATTCATAACTCTATTTGAGTTGGATGAAAAAATTTGAAAAAATTCTGAAAAACTTCTTTCGTAAGCTAGAAAAAGAAGAAAAACTTTCAACCAATTCTAAAGGCGTCGGGTTCAAAATTGGTCGAAATGGGAAGGAATACCCCATATACATATTGTGGCGAATACTAGCAAAACTAAGGGATACTATCATTTCTAAGCCGATACATAGCAGTGACTTGTATGCACATAAACAAATTAATCACTATGTCTACACATATGTATGTCCATAAAAGCAGCGTAGAGCAACGCACTAACACATGCATATATCTGAGATACTCCCAAAAGTAGGTAATAATTTGTGCAAGTATCACTCACATATATACTAGGGTTGCCAGATTTTTATTTCGAGTTCCCAGGACCAACCTAAAATTCGAGCCAAATTCCCGGGATTTTTAAAAATTTCCCGGGGCATTTGAAAAATAAGAAACACCTATATATTTGTATGGGTTGCTCATTTCGGCGAAAAATTTTTTAGATGGAATTAAACTTTTTAAACTCATTTATTTATAACAAATATTTTTATGAAACAGACTAACACTTAATATTGTAACGAATTTAGGGAAATTCCGCTTATTCCAAATCTTCTGCTAACGTTCGAATCCCCAAACGGTTGAATAAACAACCGCAATATTCAATAATGCAAAAATGGTCTTTATTAGACTACTTTGAAAGTACTTCACAATAACACTTAACTTCACAATCAAGAGCGTGCTTAAATCAAACTGATTACTGACTACTCAGCTTGCTCTGCCTTTATACTCTCTGTTGCCTTGTCCAAATCTGTAGAGACATTTCCTCTTCTAGAATTCTCTACCTGGTCACCAGCCATACGCGCATGCATTTGTAGTGTGTAACCATATGCGTGTATATATGTAAGCATTACTTCGGCTGATGATGACATGCGTTTGTGAGTATCTCTCTGCTGCTTGTATGTATGTGCGTACATGATGATTAATGTGTTTATGTAGCTCGCTTTAAGGTTTTCGTTGTTGTGCATTTATTTATTGATGTGAATATTCGTCACAATATGTTTATTGTATTTAATGTTAATTCAATATTCTATGGATTCATTTTGCAAACGTTATTTTAAAACACAACATTTGCCTTGCAAAATGAATATTTAGGTGTGCGAAATATCAAACACTGACAACATTAAGAACCACAGTAGGGATGCACTTTTCTTCTTTTCAGAGTTGCATGCAATATGCTAATGACCTGAATACAATCGAAGCTGCAAATATGGCCATGTTTCGTAGCAGATTATAATTTTCATATTGTGAAAATGCCGTAACATAACATTTCCCGGCTGGACACTTTAAAATTTGTGAAAAATACGGAATGTCCCGGCCAATACGGGACATTTGGCAACGCTAATATATACGCGCATATGAGAAGCTATACACGTGCATCTGTAGTTATAAATTTATGGCTGATAACTAAATAAATTCTGGAAAAGCCTAGAAGTATGGAACGAGGAAATGGAAGAGTATAAAAGAGCGCAATCTGAGCAATCAGTAATCAGTTTGATTTAAGCACGCTATCTGTCGAGAAGTAGTAGTGTTATTTTGAAAGTAGTCTAATAAAGAGCAATTTGCATTATCGAATATTGGAGTTATTTATTCAACAGTTTAGTGATTCGAACGTTAGCAGAAGGTTTCAAATAAGAGGAATTTCAGTAAGTTCGTTACAATATATTACATACACACAAACATACAAGAGAACCTACCCAGACAACATTTTTTGAAAATGTTGATCAAACAAGTAAGGAAGGCTAAGTTCGGGTGTAACCGAACATTACATACTCAGCTGAGAGTTTTGGAGACAAAATAAGGGAAAATCACTATGTAGGAAAATGAACCTAGGGTAACCCTGGAATGTGTTTGTATGACATGGGTATCAAATGAAAGGTGTTAATGAGTATTTTAAAAGGGAGTGCGCCTTAGTTCTATAGGTAGACGACATTTCGGGATATCGCCATAAAGGTGGACCAGGGGTGACTCTAGAATGTGCTTGTACGATATGGGAATCAAATGAAAGGCGTTAATGAGTATTTTAAAAGGTAGTGGGCCTTAGTTCTTTAGGTCGACGCCTTTTCGAGATATCGCCATATAGGTGGGCCAGGGGTGACTCTAGAATGTGTTTGTACGATATGGGTATAAAATTAAAGGTATTAATGAGTGCTTTAAAAGGGAGTGGTCCTTAGTTGTATATGTGAAGGTGTTTTCGAGATACGGGCCAAAATGTGGACCAAAGTGACCCAGAACATCATCTGTCGGGTACCGCTAATTTATTTATATATGTATGTAATACCAAGAACAGTATTCCTGCGAAGAATCCAAGGGCTTTTTCTTTCGCCCTGCGAAACTTTTTTCATTTTCTTCTACATAATATGGAAGGTTTCACACCCATTTTACAAAGTTTTTTCTAAAGTTATATTTTGCGTCAGTAAACCAATCAAATTACCATGTTTCATCCCTTTTTTCGTATTTGGTATAGAATTATGGCATTATTTTAATTTTTCGTAATTTTCGATATCGAAAAAGTGGGCGTGATTATAGTCGGATTACGGCCATTTTTTGTACCAAGATAAAGTAAGTTCAGATAAGTGCGTGAACTAAGTTTAAGTAAGATATATCGTTTTTTGCGCAAGTTATCGTGTTAACGGCCAAGCGGAAGGACAGACGGTCGACTGTGTATAAAAACTGGGCATGGCTTCAAGCGATTTCGCCCTTTTTCAGAGAAAAGAGTTGCTGTCATAGAATCTATGCCTCTACCAAATTTCAGAAGGATTGGTAAATTTGTGTTCGACTTATGGCATTAAAAGTACTCTAGACGAATTAAATGAAAAAGGGCGGAGCCACGCCCATTTTGAAATTTTCTTTTATTTTTGTATTTTATTGCACAATATCATTACCGGAGTTGAATGTTGACATAATTTACTTATATACTGTAAAAAATTTAAATTTTTGTTAAAATTTGACTTTAAAAAATTTTTTTTTAAAAAGTGGGCGTGCTCTTAATCTGATTTTGCTAATTTTTATTTATCACATATATAGTAATAGGAGTAACGTTCCTGCCAAATTTCATCATGATATCTTCAACGACTGCCAAATTACAGCTTACAAAACTTTTAAATTACCTTCTTTTAAAAGTGGGCGGTGCCACGCCCATTGTCCAACATTTTACTAATTTTCTATTCTGCGTCTTAAGGTCAACCTACCAAAATTCATCGCTTTATCTGTCTTTGGCAATGAATTATCGTATTTTTTCTGTTTTCGTTTATTTTAAATAGGGATCTGAGATGAGTGCCCAGCAATTTAGATACCAAATTTCACCAAGATACCTCAAAATTTACTCAAGTTATCATGTTAACGGACAGACGGATGAAGGGACGGACGGACGAATATGGCGCAATAAAATTTGTTTTCGATACTGATGATTTTGATATATGGAAGTCTATATCTATCTCGATTCCTTTATACCTGCACAACCAACCGTTATCCAATCAAAGTTAATATACTGTGTGTAAAGCACGCTGAGTATAAAAATAGTATAATATAAGAGTGTTGAAAAAACTATTGTATCTTGACCTTTCACACAACGTTGACGTAGACTACAACTAATTAGATAAAAAGTACAACTAATTCGAAATTGTATACCAATATCGATTTGAATAAATCCGCTAGAGCTACACGTTGTGACAAACTCTGGGCAGTCAAACATGAAATTTTTAAACGATTCCTCGTCATCGTTCCCCATAGAGCTGCGGCTAGAAGGTTTTTCCGTAAACTAATACGCATGTTATGAACTCTCATTAGACAGTGACAAATTAGAAACCCAATCACTATTAATTCATAATCCTTCTGTACCGGGAAAATCCCAAAAATGGTGCGCTAACAGTTCATTCAGAATCATTACTAGTTAGCTCTCAATCTTTTTTACATGATTTCAATTGGCGAATTTTACATGGCGTTGCCTTAGGCTGTAGAATTTTATTTCGCTTTATTATCTTTTCTTAAAGGTAAAACAATTTTAAAAATCTAGCTACTATCGAACTAGTTCTTATTTCTTACTTTAGCTCTAGTTCTTACCCAGAAATTTGTACCACTAGTTACTGACCTTCATAAATCACTCAATAGACCTCTTGCCAACTAATTTCTTCCAGAATATTCCTGCGCAACCTGCAAGAGGTAGTGTATACCTTGCGTTTGCTTAGCTGACTCAAGTCCCAATACCGCATACAGCCATAATAGCTTTGAATTCGGCGTGACATTTCTTGAGAACACTGATTGGAAAAAACTTTGCATCTTCACGCACGAAATTTCAACGAAATAACAAAGAAAATATTTTTAATTGTTTTTGCTGACTTCTTTGTATAGTTAGAATTGTAGAGTTTTTGCATATATGTATATATTAAGGTGCGTCTTAAATGGGTGCAAAATTTTATTTTTATACTCAGTTGAGCAGAGCTCAAAGAGTATATTAACTTTGATTGGATAACGGTTGGTACAGGTATAAAGGAATAGAAATAGGTATAGACTTCCATATATCAAAATCATCAGTATCGAAAAGAAATTTGATTGAGCCATGTCCGTCCGTCCGTCTGTCCGGTAACACGATAACTTGAGTAAATTTTGAGTTATCTTGATGAAATTTGGTATGTGGGTTCCTGGGCACTCATCACAGTTGGTTATTTAAAATGAGCATTATCGGACTATAACCACGCCCACTTTTTCGATATCGAAAATTTCGAAAAACAGAAAAAGTACGATAATTCATTACCAAAGACGGCTAAGTTGATGAAACTTGGTAGGTGAGTTGAACTTATGACGTAAAATAGAAAATTAGTAAAGTTTTGGACAACGGGCGTGGCAACGCCCACTTTTAAAAGAAGGTAATTTAAAAGTTTTGCAAGCTGTAATTGGGCAGTCGTTGAAGATATCATGATGGAATTTGGCAGGAACGTTATTTCTATTACTGTACGTATGCTCAATAAAAATTAGCAAAATCGGAGATCGACCACGCCCACTTTAAAAAAAATTTTTTTATGTCAAATTTTAACGAAAAATGTAATATCTTTACAGTATATAAGTAAATTATGTCAAAATTCAACTCCAGTAATGATGTGGTGCAACAAAATACAAAAATAAAAAAATTTTCAAAATGGGCGTGGCTCCGCCCTTTTTCATTTAATTTCTCTAGGATACTTTTAATGCCATAAGTCGAACAAAAATTTACCAATCCTTGTGAAATTTGGTAGGAGCTTAGATTCAAGGACGATAACTGTTTTCTGTGAAAAAGGGGGAAATCGGTTGAAGCCATTCCCAGTTTTTAAGTCGACCGTCTGTCCTACCGCTCGGCCCTTAACACGATAACTTGAGCAAAGATCGATATATCTTTACTAAACTTAGTTCACGTACTTACCTGGACTCACTTTATCTTGGTATAAAAAATGGCCGAAATTCGACTATGACCACGCCCACTTTTTCGATATTGAAAATTACGAAAAATGAAAAAAATTTTCATCTATATCTCGAAAACGCCTTCACATATACAACTACCACCACTCCCTTTTAAAACGCTCATTAATACCTTCATTTGATACCCATATCGTACAAACACATTATAGAGTCACCCCTGGTCACCTTTATGGCGATATCCCTAAATGGCTGCCACCTATAGAACTATGGCCCTCTCCCTCTTAAAATACTCTTTAATACCTTCCATTTGATACACATGCCATACAAACACATTCGAGGGTTCATTTTCCTACATGTTCATTTTCCTACATGGTGATTTTCCCTTATTTTGTTTCCATAGCTCTCAGCTGAATATGTAATGTTCGGATACACCCGAACTTAGCCTTCCTTACTTGTTTTTTTTTTTTTTTTTTTGTCTGAGCACCATCTCAATTGGTTCTCTATCATGAGAAACTATTACAGTAATTTTCTCAATTTTTTTGCCGAATATTAAGAGGGACTGATTACTCATTTAGTTAGTAGTTTTACAACTTTTAACGTTATTTTTGTCGCAAAATAACTTAGATAATCTTTACGCTTATAATCAGAGATTTTGGAAAACCCACATTAAGAGCTTCATTTCCGTTTTTACCTGTTTTTTTCATTATGTTATAACAATGCTTTTTCTTAAAGTTTGACCTTCCATAGGGACCCCTTAAAACTTTTCAAAAAATAAAAATATACGCCACCAATATTTTTTGAGTATATATTTAATAAATACTGATTTTGCAGGGTACCTTGTTACCTCTTTAAAAGTCGAAAAATAAGGACCGACCTAGTATGTATGTATATCACGAGCAGACAATTTAAATATTTACAAGTTTGTTTGACTTCTGCCTTGTTCTATGTTTCTTGCAATTTGCATTTTAAAGTTTTCTTGAGACTAACCAAAAACAAATAAATTATAAAAGTAAGACCAAACAGTCAATGCTTCAAAGGACAAGCATTCAATCAGGGGCACACATAAAAGCATATATTTTAAAGAATTGAAATGAGCATAAGTTATGAACTTTTTATGCTCATTATTGATTCTGGACTGTCCTTAAAAAAACTTAAAGAAGCAGTAGTGCAGTCGTCGGTTTAGGGGGCGGCACGTAAATACCTAAAGGATTTAAGGAGATTCTAGCGCAATTTATAGATTCTCCAACCAAATTGTCATGCCTATGGCGGGTCCTGTTTCTTTAGCTCCCAAGGCTCTGGCGACCCAAAATTCCATGGAGCTAGGGGGTGGGTGGGGAAGGGATAGTGATAGTCTAGAAGGTTCATGGTGCTCATCACAAATCGTTCCCGAGATGGTTGGGCTTGTACCTTAATGGTGTTTGTTACCGGAACGTACTGGATCTACATATATCCAGCAAAGGGCTATCAACATCGATAGCACTCACCAAAACCTGCAGGTAGTATCTTGATTGCTACAACAACAACAACTAGACATAATTTTACAATGTTGCATGAAAGAGGTATATGTGACGAATATTAGCAGCACTAAGCGATACTATCATCTCTAAGCGATACTAAGCAGTGACTTGTGTGTACATAAACAAATCAATCATTATGTCTACACATATGTACATGCCAGCAGCGGAGAGATGCTCACAAAAGTATGCAATCATCAGCAAAATATTCTTTACACATACACATGCATAAAGGTAGACAGTCATCGGTCAAAGTATCACTCACATATACACGCGCATATGAGAAGCTATAAACGTGGATCTGTAGTTTATAGCTGGTGAGTTTATAGCTGGTAAATAAGTAGTAAATTCTAGAAACGCCTAGAAGTATGCCGACGAGGAAACCGAATAGTATAAAAGCAGCACCAGCTGAGGCATGGGGGATCAGTTTGATTTAAACACGCTATTGGTTGCGAAGTATAAGTTTTGTTGTGAAGTACTCTAATAAAGACCATTTTGCATTATAAATATTGGAGTTATTTATTCAACAATTTAGCGATACGAGCTTTAGTAGAAGGTGTAAAATAAATGGAGTATCACTAAATTCGTTACAATACTCTTATGGGCGATTGCAAAGAGAATTCAACCCCGTCAATTACTTTACCGTCAATAACTGTCCAGAACTTTTTGGGAAGAAAAAATCCACAAATTGACCGTGATTCAGGTGTCTGGTTCACAAATTGGTTAAAAGTTGATGACTAAAAAACCTGAGCTGGAAGCAACCCCACTAGTTTTCAAGCAGAAATCGCTGCAATAGAAGTAAACGGTAGAGACTGTGTAAGGAGAGCCTCATGGAATATCCTCATTACGTGAGGCAGCCAGCTATTTTTGCATGTCTTGCAGTATCAAACAGCTACTTCATTTATGGACTGAAAAAGGCACACCTAAAGTAACTGAAAACCAAAGCATTTAAGACAACACTAGATTGACTGGCCAGGGCAAAGACAGGCAAAATTGTTTAAACTCCCAGCATCGCATCAGCCAAACTCGTAAATCTAAGCAGAGAGGATCGATGAACTATCCCTGTATACTAAACGAGACACTGTAGACCAAGATATTAGCTTGATAAATTTAACCTATCAATTACCCAAATCTGTCTTTTTGTGAACTGGCGGTTGAAGCTCCGGCTGGCATTCTTTGTGATTTTGGTGCTCTGGCAAACGCAGAGACCCTCTATGTGGCACGACTGTTAATATTTTCGTGATATGGAGTAAAGAGCCTGTAGAGGACCTTCAGTGCAATTTAAAGGTACAAAGGTCAAGCGCAATTGATCTTAGTAAAGGTCGCAGTGCATTGATGACTTATAATAATAATAATACTTGGTGAATTTTAAGAATTTCGATATGTCCCTATGCTGCTGGTGAACAAAAGCACAACAACTTCAAAGCAAGCAGCCACACATAGATGTTAATAGCAAAGCTCAAAGCGAAGAGAATATTTCACAAATACGTAGTCAGCTGCTAAAAGCGAAGAAGAAAGAGAAATAGTCCCACATAAAGCTAAGAGTGATCATAACTTGCTCACACATATACACGCTTATAACTAGAAGATAAATATAAATATGAGATACTCAGAGAAATGATAAATAAATAAGCATAAGCAATAGAGACCCAGGATAAATAGGCGAAAAAGGCAACTCAGAGAATAAAACCAGCGAAAGCTGAGAAATAATCAACCAGTTTGATTTTAACACGCAATACGTAAAGTTCACTTGTAATTTAATTGTGTCCTACTACTACCATAGTAGTGTAATAAATAAAGAACATTTTGCTATACTAAATATTTGAGTTATTTATTGGACAGTACAGCGATTAGAACTATAACAGAAGGATGTAACGTAGCAAATACTACGCTGCAATATCTATCCCTCAATACAACGCCCATCCTACGTATTATATGTACCTACTGCATATTACTAACCTACCGTGCAAACACAATGCATGGTGATACCCACGTATATATACCGATATACATACACACACTAATTGCATACATACAGGCCCAACAACCACAGCGCAAGCTGAAGCAAGCCAGCGCTGGTAAACGCACAATGGTTGAGAATTTTCATGCGTGTCGCGCTGTGCGCGGCAATGCGAGTATAATTCCCAGTGTGTTCGTAGACACATATGAATAAGATGATTGTCAAAACACACCAGATACACTTCGCCTTAGGTGAGTGGAGTGCGTGCCGGCTGCCATGGGCAGTCGGCAAGGGGTAGCCATTGGGTCAGAGAGGAGTTTTACAAGGTCGGTTCCGCCGACAAGTACGCCCCCTCTGTCTATCGGAAACCCTGCCGGTTTACCTCCATTTCCTCTGAGTAAGACGGAGCTAATACCCCATATTACTTAGATGAAAGGTAACGCACGTGCAGCCTTCTCGGGTACGAAGGAAAGCCGGGGCCACCGTTAGCTAGTACTCTATCTCTCTCTGCGGAGAACCGCCGTTCTTGGATCGTGATATTCTCAGCGACACTACCTAGGAAACATCTCTCTCTCTCTCTTTCTCTCTGTACTGGATTCAAAGGTTGTGGATATTCTAGCTTGAGAGCCGGGTGTGTGTGTGTTTTCGAAATCAAAACATTAATTTACTGTGTATTAATTTAGGTTGGGGAAGTGGGACCTCCACCCGACTATGGATTGACTAAGCATATCTCAGCCTTTGACCAAACCCAATTCATAAGGTGCCAAAAAGAAATCTCGATTTCTTGAAACCCGTTACAATGTTTATAGGAACAAGGGGAGCACGCTTTCAGCAAACCATCTATAATTTGCCCGCCACACATTTATCAGCTGCAAGAATCCATATCTGACTGACCCTTGTTACATGTGTCAGTACTTGTATATTTACACTCAACCGTCATACGCCAAAAGAGATAACTTGACAACTCAATATTTATTTGGCACATACTTTGGCATTACCTTGAAAATATACTTTTGCAACTCCCCAAAAAAAAAAGTTTAAAAGGACATGCATACTAAATGAGGTGTGGGAAAAAAGTTTATGAGTGGAAATCTTCAAGGTTACCACAAATTTGGATATTTGTATCTAAGCTCAAAACTTCGAAGATGTGGCAGAATATAAAATGAAAAATAGAAAATATTTTTCGATGTGAAGTATAATATAGAATTATATACATGTATATATGCATCTGTATGTACATATAAATATCGATATACTCAAAAGTTTAAAAATTTTGTAACTGCCAAGGTAATCCAACAAAACCACATTTGGCTACAAATCACACACGAAATAAGAATTTAACCACAAGTGCACAGCTGGCGCATTTGGCAAAAAAAATCAACAACACGTATAGATAGATATACTGACGTTGAACTTGTTACATAGTGAAATCGTCGTAAAATGCAATACAAGCACAGAATTATGTTTGCTTGTATGTCTGTATATATGCGTGCCAGAAGATATCTATGAACAAGTAAGAACGGGACTGTCTTCGGCTGTGCCGAAGACTTCATACCTTTCATGAATGGGGCTGAACAATAATCTTATCCCGTTCGTAATCTCCGAATAATCGGATGTATAAGATAAGAAATATATAGTGAACAGATCTGCATACCTTAACGATTTTTAAGATAAATATAAAATAAAAAACAGGTAGGTACTTTGTGTGAGGATGCAAAGTTTCTGGTTTTTTGTGGTCTGCGTGTAAAAACTATGACTACGAATCACGTATTTCAACAATATATGACGTAAACGTAACTATTTGATGAAATTTGATGAATTTTGAAGCTTCTAGCCGTAAAAAGGGGGCAAAAATTAGAGTTTATATGGGGTATATAATATATACACCACCGATCTCTATGATTTTTTCAGACAACAATATATGCTATACACGTAAGCATTTGGTGAAATTTGAAGCTTCTAGCTGTTAAAATGGGGAAGAAATTGCGCAAATTTTCTTATCTAAACAATCGGTTGTATGGGATATATACTATATATACCACCGGTATCTATGATTTTCTCAGACAACAATATATGCTATATATGTAAGCATTTGGTAAAAGTTGAAGCTTCTAGCTGTTAAAACGGGGCAGAAATTGCGCAAAGTTTCTTATCTGAACAATCGGTTGTATGAGATATATACTATATATACCACCGATCTCTATGACTTTTTCAGACAATAATATATGCTATATACGTAAGCATTTGGTGAAATTTGAAGCTTCTAGCTGTTAAAATGGGGTAGAAATTGCGAAAAGTTTCTTATCTGAACAATCGGTTGTATGAGATATATACTATATATACAACCGATCTTTATGATTTTTTCAGACAACAATATATGCTATATACGTAAGCAATTGGTGAAATTTGAAGCTTATATCTGTTAAAATGGGGTAGAAATTGCGAAAAGTTTCTTATCTGAACAATCGGTTGTATGAGATACATACTATATATACAACCGATCTCTATGATTTTTTCAGACAACAATATATGCTATATACCTAAGCATTCGTTGAAATTTGAAGCCTCTAGCTCTTAAAATGGGGCAGTAATTACGAAAAGTTCCTTATCTGAACAATCGGTTGTGGGGGATATATACTATATATACGACCGATCTCATCAATTTTTTCAGGCAACAATATGTGCAATATACGAATGTATATGGTGAAGTTTGAAACTTCAATCTGTTAAATTGGGTAAGATATTACAAAAATCCTCTTTTTCTGAAAAATCGGTTGTATGGAGGATATATGCTATAGTGGTCCGATCCGGTCGGTTCCGACAAATGTCTAATCGGACACCCAAATACACCCGCTCACCAAATTTTATCAAGATATCTCAAAAATTGAGGGACTAGTTTGCATACAAACAGACAGACGGACATGGCTAAATCAACTCAGCTCTTAACCTGATTATTTCGGTATACTTAATGGTGGGTCTATCTATTTTCCTTTAAGGACTTACAATTTTCGGTTTCGTGACGAAATTAATATACCATTTCATTTTCATGAAAGGTATAAAAATATAGTTATTTAAGGCCCGATTCTTAGCGTTACCGGTAAAATACTAACCAGAACATTATGTAACCGAAAATCGTTACCAGTTGTTTTATTCGCGATTCTGGCCAAAGTGGTAACGCTGTCATCACCGAAAAACTCACCAGTGTCTGTGGTTAAATATAAAAGTTGGTTTTCTTTACCCATGGCGGAACGATACAAGGTGGCAGCATGGGACAGCTGAATACAAACTTTTTTATTTAATTTGATACATCAACTTGCGGCGCAGTACGATTTTGACATTTGTCCATCGAATTTACAAAAACGAAGTACATAGAATTTTTATATATGTTAGTAGGTATGTCACCATGCTGCCACCGTGTTTGGTTCCGCCATGGCTTTACCGAAAATGTGTCACTCGTAGATACGTTGTTAACGAGTAATGCGGCAGTTACCCACCGACGTGTGCCGCACGTACGGACGTTTGTCGTACGAAGCCCGTTTGACCGAACTTTCAAGCCCGTAGGAATCAATGTGTGCGTCTGTGTACATATACATAACATATTTGTGTGTGTATTGTTTACAACAAAGCACTGTTGCCATTGACCAGTTTGCATGCATGCTTATGGATACATCAACTGTTTCCAATTTAATTTTTGATATTGTAAAAGGCCGGAATACATATTAAATAAGTATAAATAGAATACATATTTATAATCAGGACTTTTACATAATTATTTCGAATTATTTTCACAATTTTTCAAACTTTAATTAGGTGTTTTTGCATAAAATTGCAAACGGTCAAAAATTAGCGCACAAAAGTTTACTAGGCAACTCTTTCTAGTGAGAGAGCGATCAGCTGACACGTTCTTACGGAAAAAATCCAAATTGTTTTGATTTCTACGTTCCGGGCTACGTACGGACGGGCGTTGCACGTCGGTGAGTTTTCGTTTACATTGTACACTCATAAGATAGGTTGTGTCAGCTGACACGTTTTTGGTACGAACGTTCGTGAGTAACTGCCGCATAAAGGGGACGATGTGTATATACATATGTGCCTACATGCATACGTTTTTACATAGCTATATTGTAATATATACTGTGAAAGTAGATGGAAACAAATATGTATAGCAAGAGGCAACACTTTTTATACTCAGTTGAGCAGAGCTTACAGAGTATATTAAGTTTGATTGGATAACGGTTGGTTGTACATATATAAAGGAATCGAGATAGATATAGACTTCCATATATCAAAATAATCAGGATCGAAAAAAAATTTGATTGAGCCATGTCCGTCCGTCCGTCCGTCAGTCCGTCCGTCCGTCCGTTAACACGATAACTTGAGTAAATTTTGAGGTATCTTGATGAAATTTGGTATGTAGATTCCTGAGCACTCATCTCAGATCGCTATTTAAAATGAACGATATCGGACTATAACCACGCCCACTTTTTCGATATCGAAAATTTCGAAAAACCGAAAAAGTGCGATAATTCATTACCAAAGGCAGATAAAGCGACGAAACTTGGTAGATGAGTTGAATTTATGACGCAGAATAGAAAATTAGTAAAACTTTGGACAACGGGCGTGGTACCGCCCACTTTTAAAAGAAGGTAATTTAAAATTTTCGCAAGCTGTAATTTGTCAGTGGTTGAAGATATCATGATGAAATTTGGCAGGGACGTTACTCCTATCACTATATGTACGCCTAATAAAAATTAGCAAAATCGGAGAAGGACCACGCCCACTTTTAAAAAAAAATTTGTTTTAAAGTAAAATTTTAACAAAAAATTTAATATCTTTACAGTATATAAGTAAATTATGTCAGCATTCAACTCCAGAAATGATATTGTGCAAAAAAATACAAAAATAAAAGAAAATTTCAAAATGGGCGTGGCTCCGCCCTTTTTCATTTAATTTGTCTAGGATACTTTTAACGCCATAAGTCGAACAAAAATTAACCAATCCTTTTGAAATTTGGTAGGGGCATAGATTTTATTATGATAACTGTTTTTTATGAAAACGGGCGAAATCGGTTAATGCCACGCCCAGTTTTTATACACAGCCGTTCGTCTGTCCTTCCGCATGGCCGTTAACACGATAACTTAAGCAAAAATCGACATATCTTTAATGAACTTTGTTCACGTACTTACTTCAACTCACTTTATCTTGGTATGAAAAATGAACGAAATCCGACAATGACCACGCCCACTTTTTCGATATCGAAAATTACGAAAAATGAAAAAAATGCCATAATTCTATACCAAATACGAAAAAAGGGATGAAACATGGTAAGGTAATTGGATTGGTTTATTGACGCGAAATATAACTTTAGAAAAAACTTTATAAAATGGTTGTGACACCTACCATATTAAGTAGAAGAAAATGAAAAAGTTTTGCAGGGCGAAATAAAAAACCCTTAAAATCTTGGCAGGTATTACATATATAAATAAATTAGCGGTATCCAACAGATGATGTTCTGGGTCACCCTGGTCTACATTTTGGTCGATATCTGGAAAACGCCTTCACATATACAACTACCACCACTCCCTTTTAAAACTCTCATTAATACCTTTCTTTTGATACCCATATCGTACAAACACATTCTAGAGTCACCCCTGGTCCACCTTTATGGCGATATTTCGAAACGGCGTCCACATGTGGAATTAAGCATCACTCCCTTTTAAAATACTCATTAACACCTTTCTTTTGATACCCATATCGTACAAACGCATCCTAGAGTCACCCCTCGTCCACCTTTATGGCGATATCTCGAAAAGGCGACCACCTATACAACTACCACCACTCCCTTTTAAAACCCTCATTAATACCTTTAATTTGATACCCATATGGTACAAACAAATTCTAGGGTCACACCTGGTCCACCTTTATGGCGATATCTCGAAACGGAGTCCACCTGTGGAACTAAGCATCACTCCCTTTTAAAATACTCATTAACACCTTTCTTTTGATACCCATATTGTACAAACAAATTCTAGGGTCACCCCTGGTCCACCTTTGTGGCGATATCTCGAAAAGGCGACCACCTATACAACTACCACCACTCCCTTTTAAAACCCTCATTAATACCTTTAATTTGATACCCATATCGTACAAACAAATTCTAGGGTCACACCTGGTCCACCTTTATGGCGATATCTCGAAACGGAGTCCACCTGTGGAACTAAGCATCACTCGCTTTTAAAATACTCATTAAAACCTTTCTTTTGATACCCATATTGTACAAACAAATTCTAGGGTTACCCCTGGTCCACCTTTATGGCGATATCTAGAAACGGCGTCCACCTATGGAACTAAGGATTACTCCCTTTTAAAATACTCATTAACATCTTTCGTTTGATACCCATATTGTACAAACGCATTCTAGGGTCACACCTGGTCCACCTTTATGGCGATATCTAGAAACGGCGTCCACCTGTGGAACTAAGGATTACTCCCTTTTAAAATACTCATTAACACCTTTCATTTGATACCCATATTGTACAAACAAATTCTAGGGTCACCCCTGGTCCACCTTTATGGCGATATATCGAAACGGCGTCCACCTATGG
The DNA here is from genome assembly GCF_040869045.1 of Eurosta solidaginis. Lineage (NCBI taxonomy): Eukaryota > Metazoa > Arthropoda > Insecta > Diptera > Tephritidae > Eurosta > Eurosta solidaginis. The sequence continues at coordinate 30,532,692 of NC_090319.1, forward strand.
AACTAAGGATTACTCCGTTTTAAAACCCTCCTTAATACCTTTAATTTGATACCCATATCGTACAAACAAATTCTAGGGTCACACCTGGTCCACCTTTATGGCGATATCTCTAAACGGCGTCCACCTGTGGAACTAAGCATCACTCCCTTTTAAAATACTCATAAAAACCTTTCTTTTGATACCCATATTGTACAAACAAATTCTAGGGTTACCCCTGGTCCACCTTTATGGCGATATCTCGAAACGGCGTCCACCTATGGAACTAAGGATTACTCCCTTTTAAAATACTCATTAACATCTTTCGTTTGATACCCATATTGTACAAACGCATTCTAGGGTCACACCTGGTCCACCTTTATGGCGATATCTAGAAACGGCGTCCACCTGTGGAACTAAGGATTACTCCCTTTTAAAATACTCATTAACACCTTTCTTTTGATACCCATATTGTACAAACAAATTCTAGGGTCACCCCTGGTCCACCTTTATGGCGATATCTTGAAACGGCGTCCACCTATGAAACTAAGGATTACTCCCTTTTAAAATACACATTAACACCTTTCTTTTGATGCCCATATTGTACAAACAAATTCTAGGGTCACCCATTATCCACCTTTATGGCGATATCTCGAAACGGCGTCCACCTATAGAACTATGGCCCACTCCCTCATAAAATACTCTTTAACACCTTTCATTTGATACCCATATTGTACAAACAAATTCTAGAGTCAACCCTGATCCACCTTTATGGCGATATCCCTAAACGGCGTCCACCTATAGAACTAAGACCCACTCCATCATAAAATACTCTTTAATGCCTTTCATTTGATACACATGTCATGCAAACATATTCCAGGGTTTCCCTCGGTTCATTTTCCTACATGGTTATTTTCCCTTATGTTGTCACCATAGCTCTCAACTGAGTATGTAATGTTCGGTTACACCCGAACTTAACCTTCCTTACTTGTTTACTATTATGTTTACTTATTTGCGCTCACAATTCTTTATTTTTCAGTATTGCCTTTTTCTAAAAAAACAGCTTTTGTGTGGTTACATCGATGTTACAACCTGTTTTAGTGGGTAAACAATTATCCGGCTACTTTCATGGGCAGAATACCAAAATGGTACAAAAGTTACCACATGAAGAAAGTTGCCGTGGTGAAGAAAGTTATTAACACATTAGAATCATGCTGTTAGAGATTGTTTTAAGTTTGGTTGCAAAACTCAATGCCACAAACGTGTTGAAGTTGCAAGAGTAAAAAAAATTGTAGTTCTATTATAAAAATACAACAAAACATAGGATGAATAACAGCGGAAATGCGACAATTTGCCTTTAGGTTATCACCAGCATATGCAATGAGACGTGCAGGTGTGCAATATTTCTGCAGGTTGTCTGAAGTGTTTCAGGCAACGAGTTGGAGTTTCATGTTTAGGCGATATTTAGTCTAGACTAGTTTCCTACCCGCTTAAGGACAATTATTGACTCCACTTCAGACATGGCGTCTCTAGTTGTCTTCTCTACTTCCGGTGAGTACAATTTCGAACCAATCTGCATACCTATGCCAGTCAGAAAGAGAGTTAAAGTAACTAGAAAAAATCTGTTTAATTATTTTGGGGACTAATCCTGAAATGTGGAAACTTCAGTCATAATATTGTAGCGAATTTTCTGCAAATCCTCTTAATTGCAATCCTCTGCTAAGTTCGAATCACTAAACTGTTGAATAAATAACTCCAATATTGAATAATGGAAAAATGGCCTTTATTAAAGTACTTCACAATAACACTTATACTTTGCTACTCGCTGGCTTAATAACCAAACTGATTGATAACTCAAATGAAACTCTACTATTGGCCGCCAGATCGCGTGCTTAATCAAACTGATTGATATCTCAACTCAAACTGAATTGCTTCTTACCCGCCTACCCCGATTTTATAGTTTACGCTGCATACTTCTAGGCTCTTCGATTTCCAGAACTTACTAGTTATTTTCGGCTACAAAATCGCCAGCCACAACTACGTGCACAAATTATTGCCCTCTCTTGTGACAACTCAGATAAGATATATGCATGTGTTTGTGCATTGCCGCTCCGCTGCTCGTATACGTACATATGCGTAGACGCAATTATTTATTCGTTTATGTAGATACATAATGACTGAATTATTGATGTGAATGTTTGTAGTTTACAGTCTCTCGCGCATACATAGGCGTATAAGTAAATGCATCTGTGTGTGACTTATTTCGGCTGCCTTATATATTTGTATACATGATTTGATTATTGACGTAAATACTGCTTATCGTGGCATCGCCTTTGTGATGTGATAACTTAGTGATGCTAATATCCGTGACAATATTAATATTGTAAATGTTCAGGTTGGGTGTTCTGGCGTTTGTTTTAGGTGTGCAATTAGAACGTATAAACAAACTTGAATGCCAATTGGGCACACGAATAGCGAAGTATCTCGAAGTATATACCGTCTTTTTTTTTGTTTTTTGAAAACTTGGGAGTAAATTCCCCATGGGAAGTTTTAGTTTTTATTATTTGTACACCTTTTTTCTATTTTTCTTCTTCTTCTTGGTAGCGATAAAGATAATCCCTGAAAGATTTGGCGATCATTCTCGATAATGATGATCATTTGCCGGATATTTTTCCGGTTAGCTCTGAAAACTAGCACCCGGTCATATTTGGAATGATTTGATATGGCTACGACAAACCTCATAGGTCTATGGACTATTATTATTATTATGCCTAGGAGCATTGCGATCTTTATCCAGATCTATTGCGCATGACCTTTCAGTCTAATTTTGTATGTGAAAGCAAAGCATGACATGGCTGAATGCGTTTGTGACACTTGATCCATCGTAGGAGTGCGCCTTCAAATCCCACTCTGAAGAGAAAAGGATTTGAAGACATTTACAAGGCCTATGGACCACATTGCCTCTTACGAGAAGCATGCCTATTATAAACCCTTTAACCCAGAGGCGGGTGTTTTACTTTGAAATAATTTTGACAATGTCTTTGTTCCATTTTTAGATCGTTTTTGAAATCATTTCGGGACCATATTCATATCATTCCGGAGCTACTGCGGCGCTTTTTAGGGATCTAGTAAATTCATTTGCCGAATTATATAGGGGGTTGCTTTTCAGATGATTTTGTGACTATTTAAAAATAATTTAGGAAATAGTTTTGGAATAATTTTAAAAAAGTTGTCGGGATGATTTGGTAATATTTCGTTACCACTTTAAAATCGTTTCGTTTTTTCTTCGGGTGAATTTCGCAGCTCTTTCGATATCAAATTTTTACTATTTTTGGAAAACCTTAGAACCTTCGCATAATTGTTTTCGAGCAAATTTTATAACCACTTCAGGTAAATTTGCACTGTTTTTAGGATTATTTTGAATTATTTTCTAGATCGATTCCGTACCACTTCGGGACCGTTTTTGAATTGTGCTTAAGATAGTTTTGTGCCATTTAGGATTAGCTTTGGGATAACTTCTTTTCGGGTCTATTATTCCATCAACATAGGTCATATATATTTATTTCCATACCATATTGGGCTATTTCAGTATAAAATCTAGAGTTTTTTGGGACCATCTTCTTTCATTTTTGTTTTCGAGCTTATTTCATAAACATGTTTTCAGGCTTACATTAAATCTGTTTTGGATTGTGCTCCAAATCTATTCCGTATTATTTCGGAAACGTTTTTGTATTGCGCTTAGGATAATTTCGTTGCCGTTTTGGCATAGCTTCCGAAAACTTTTCTGGATTATTTCGATACTATTTTTTGAACATTTTGAGGTCATATATGTTTATTTTCATACCATTTTGGGTTCTTTCAGTATACAATCTTTACTTTTTTGGGACTACCTTCGGATTTCCTTATTTTTATTACAGAGCTTATTTTTTAATAATTTCAAGAGAATTTCGGGAACCTTTTCAGGATATTTCAAGACTATTGTTAGTTTTAGAGGCAAGGTAAGCTTCGGTCCATAAGGAACTCATATAGACTGCATGAATCCAGAGTATTACCAAAAATGTGCTTAACTACAAAATTGAAAACTGCTTTCAAAAACAAGACCTCTTTTATAAAATAAATCCGTCCTCTATACAAAAAGTTTTCCAGGACTTATGCTACTTGCTGCTTCTAAATCTGAAAGCTGTGTACCTCCTAATTTCTGGAGATTGCAACCAGTACCTTCTACCTCTGCTACCACTGACAAAACTTAACTGAAAAGCGTGTGTTCTGGCCGTTTCGGGAGAGTTTTGAGAACAGTTCATGTTTTTTTTTTTTTTTCTTTGTATAATTAATGAATCATTTCGGCATTGTATTCATGTTTTTTTGGGAATCATTCCGCGATCAATTTTTAGATATTTTCAAAGTCATATTGGTTCCATTTTTCATCTTTGAATTTATTTGCCCAAGACCAAGCTAATTTTTTGGTAGTCAAAACGACTTCTAAGCAATGTCAGAAAAGCAATTTAAACTTGCAATTCAACAAAAAAAGTTCATATCCGAAACATTGTGGAGTCACTGTGAAAACATTTCAAAATTGCTTCAGCATTGATATAAACTGATCGCTTTGGAATCAGGTCGAGACTACTTCCGAAGGATGCCAAAAATTGCATCGATATGATCCGGAAAATACTCTTACACAAATGTGCATAGCTCTTCCGGCGTTAGCGCAGTTTACTCCACCTATGATGTTAGCGCAATTGTGCATCGTATTGCTGAGTTACTCATCCATTCTTTGATGTCAGTGTAATGCGTACATACTAACATGTCAATATGTACTCGTACATATATCAACCGTTTGAACAACACAATGGTAAGCCACAGTTAGAACCGCAGCCACATCCGCATGCAATATTCTGTGCATGTGTGTTAGATGTGGCAGCTCTTGAGCTAAACAACACATATATATGGACATATGGAGCACTCCATGTCGATTAATCTTAAGGCGAACTTTTTCTCGTCAATTTCGGCATATCTTTGTATCGATAAAAATATAAATTTTTGAGGATTTCGTTTTTTCCCTGGGGCGGAAACTGTTATTCCTTTTATAATATAATTCCTTGCAAAACTATTAATTTTGGACTTCTTATATATTTGGATCAAGATAAAAATTATTTTCCGATTGTTATTACCTGATTTCGATAGAACTAGTTAAACTCGGACTTTTAAAATAAAAGTCCGGAAATAAAATTTAAATACGGACTTTTATTTTTAAACGCCAAAAAAAGTCCGAGTTTAACTAATTCTATCGGACTCAAGAAATAAAAATACAGATTTTACTTTTATATGTGGAGTTTTATGGAAAAAGTTCGAAAAATAAAAAGGATGCATGATTCCAAATTATATTGCTTTAGAGATACCTGGGAACTCAAACATTTTGACCTAGGACAATTTTTTTACCAGGAATTTTTCGACTCCAAAAACAAATGTTTATTATTTTCCGTCCCTGGTTTTCCTTTTTTTTTATTAAAAATTACGTATATATAAAGACATAGCCTCTTATAACAATAAATTATATATTTTAGGTGTTTTGTCTTGTCATTTTTGTTACTTTTGGACTTCCTCTGCATAACCACGCACGCAAGGGTGTGGGCTTACTATGCCGGCGTGGGTGTGAGCTGGCAAAAGTTAATATTTGGTCAGGCACATACAAAACTTTTGATGCAAAAAAATACAACAGTTTAAAATAAAATGTATCTCAACGATTGAGGGTGGATGGTACAAGGAAAGTTGTAGAAAATTTTTAAATAATTTGAAGCAAACAACAGAAAAATGAGGTACAAATGTTCATATGGCCACTAAAAAAAAACAAAAACAGTGGAAGTACCGAACTTGTTACACGGAAGCTGCTAAGTTTTTTAAAAACTGCGCATTTAAAAACAATAAATCAAATACACACAAAACGTTCACATTAGACTGTGTTGGAAAAGAAATTTACAAAAGACAACCCTTTATTTTAACAACTTCCCTGACCCCATACAAAATTTAATAATATGAATAATAAATAAAATAAATGTAAGGCGCGATAACCTCCGAAGAGATCTAAAGCCGAGCTTCTCTTCCACTTTGCGTCGTGCTCCTATTGATTTTCCCTACAAATCGGCCGGACGGGACCTACATGTTTTATGCCGACTCCGAAAGACATCTGCAAGGCAGATGAGTTTTCACTGAGAGATTTTCATGGCAGAAATACACCCGGAGCGCTTGCCAAACACTGCCGAGGGCGACCCCGCTTAGAAAAATTTTCTTCTAATTGAAAACCTTATTTCTAAAATTTTGATGTTGCTTTGCCCGGGGTGTGAACCCAGGGCATACGGTGTGGTAGGCGGAGCACGCTACCATCACACCACGGTGGCCGCGGTGAATATATATTATAAAATATTATTTTTATAAATAATTCGACATATATTTACCTTATTTTGGCTATTTTATTTTGTCAGTCAAATGTGACTCCTGAACGTAGCAAAAACAATTTTGGTTACCACGTTCAATGAGTCACATGTGAACATATGTATAAGACCATAAGAAATAATTTAATTTTTGAATCACAATAACAGTAAATTGATATATAAATGTCAAAAGCGTGTATTAGTGTGCTTTTTGTTTAATTGAAGTTAGAAGTATATACAAAAATTGAAAAAAATGAGAAAAAGTATCAGAAAAAAAATTTCGAAATTTTCTTTCATTTTCCTAAAGTTTAGGTCTTTTGATATACGCTCACATAGAATTCACAAATATATAACGACACGTTCATACCAAGAAAGCGTCTTTAAGTTGTATAAAGAAATGAGTCAAATTGGACTCATGAACTTATTTCAATACGATCTTGTGAGTCACATATGACTCATTGGACAGGGAAGTTGTTAAGTTTATATTGAGGATTGAAATTAGTTTTTGGAATTGTTATTAGCCAATAATTAAACCAAAAAAACTATAAAACTAAATGAAAGTGACAGAAAAGTACACTAATACGTTCCTTGCTACACCGAAAAATTAAAAATAGATTGATTTTTAGTTTTTGAATTTCTGTTTTAGACTCGAAAACTGTAATAATTTTTGTAGTTTTTTATTCCGCTCGGAAAGTAAGAGTTCTTTTTTGCGTTTTCTCTTTTGCTCAGATGATAAGAGATTTTCAATGCGCAAAACAAGTATTTTTTTGTGTTTTTTTTTACTCTGAAAATAAAATTAATTTTTTGAGTTTTTTATTTTACTCGTATGATAAAAGTTTTTTTTTTTCTTTGTTTAATTTTACTCGGGAAATAATACCAATGTTTTGTATATCTCTCTGAAAATATTAATATCCATTTTTTTAGTTTCTTACTTCCCTCAGAAAGAACAGTTCTTTTTTTGAGTTTTGTATCTTGCTCGTATGATCAGAGTTGATTTTTGAGTCCTTTATTTCGCTCAGAAATTTTAGATTTTTTTATTTCTCTCAAAAAAAGGAATTTTTTTCTATTTCTCTTGGAAAAAATAAATTTTTATTTTTTTATTTTTATACTCAGTTGAGCAGAGCTCACAGAGTATATTAAGTTTGATTGGATAACGGTTGGTTGTACATATATAAAGGAATCGAGATAGATATAGACTTCCATATATCAAAATAATCAGGATCGAAAAAAAATTTGATTGAGCCATGTCCGTCCGCCCGTTAACACGATAACTTGAGTAAATTTTGAGGTATCTTGATGAAATTTGGTATGTAGGTTCCTGAGCGCTCATCTCAGATCGCTATTTAAAATGAATGATATCGGACTATAACCACGCCCACTTTTTCGATATCGAAAATTTCGAAAAACCGAAAAAGTGCAATAATTCATTACCAAAGACAGATAAAGCGATGAAACTTGGCAGGTGAGTTGAACTTATGACGCAGAAGAGAAAATTAGTAAAATTTTGGACAATGGGCGTGGCACCGCCCACTTTTAAAAGAAGGTAATTTAAAATTTTGCAAGCTGTAATTTGGCAGTGGTTGAAGATATCATGATGAAATTTGGCAGGAACGTTACTCCTATTACTATATATACGCTTAATAAAAATTAGCAAAATCGGAGAAGGACCACGCCAACTTTTAAAAAAGAATTTTTTTAAAGTAAAATTTTAACAAAAAATTTAATATCTTTACAGTATATAAGTAAATTATGTCAACATTCAACTCCAGTAATGATATGGTGCAACAAAATACAAAAATTAAAGAAAATTTCAAAATGGGCGTGGCTCCGCCCTTTTTCATTTAATTTGCCTAGGATACTTTTAACGCCATAAGTCGAACAAAAATTAACCAATCCTTTTGAAATTTGGTAGGGGCATAGATTTTATGACATTAACTGTTTTCTGTGAAAACGGGCGAAATCGGTTGATGCCACGCCCAGTTTTTATACACAGTCGTCCGTCTGTCCTTCCGCATGGCCGATAACTTGAGCAAAATTCGACATACCTTTAATGAACTTAGTTCACGTGCTTACTTGAACTCACTTTATCTTGGTATGAAAAATGAACGAAATCCGACTATGACCACGCCCACTTTTTCGATATCGAATATTACGAAAAATGAAAAAATGCCATAATTCTATTCCAAATACGAAAAAAGGGATGAAACATGGTAAGGTAATTGGATTGGTTTATTGACGCGAAATATAACTTTAGAAAAAACTTTATAAAATGGTTGTGACACCTACCATATTAAGTAGAAGAAAATGAAAAAGTTCTGCAGGGCGAAATAAAAAACCCTTAAAATCTTGGCAGGTATTACATATATAAATAAATTAGCGGTATCCAACAGATGATGTTCTGGGTCACCCTGGTCCACATTTCGGTCGATATCTGGAAAACGCCTTCACACCACTCCCTTTTAAAACTCTCATTAATACCTTTAATTTGATACCCATATCGTACAAACTCATTCTAGAGTCACCCCTGGTCCACCTTTATGGCGATAACTCGAAAGTCCAACTATAGATCTAAGCCCCAACTCCCTTTTAAAATGCTCATTAACCCCTTTCATTTGATACCCATATCGTACAAACAAATTCTAGGGTCACACCTGCTCCACCTTTATGGCGATATCTCGAAACGGCGTCCACCTATGGAACTAAGGATTACTCCCTTTTAAAATAATCATTAACACCTTTCTTTTGATACCCATATTGTACAAACAAATTCTGGGGTCGCCCCTGGTCCAACTTTATGGCGATATCTCGAAACGGCGTCCACCTATGGAACTAAGGATTACTCCCTTTTAAAATACTCATTAACACCTTTCTTTTGATACCCATATTGTACAAACAAACTCTAGGGTCACCCCTGGTCCACCTTTATGTCGATATCTCGAAAATGCGACCACCTATACAACAATCACCACTCCCTTTTAAAACCCTCATTAATACCTTTAATTTGATACCCATATCGTACAAACATATTCTAGAGTCACCCCTGGTCCACCTTTATGGCGATATTTCGAAACGGCGTCGACCTATAGAACTAAGGCCCACTCCCTTTTAAAATACGCATTAACACCTTTCGATTGATGCCCATATTGTACAAACAAATTCTAGGGTCACCCCTGGTCCACCTTTATGGCGCTATCTCGAAACGGCGTCCACCTATGGAACTAAGGATTAGTCCCTTTTAAAATACTCATTAACACCTTTCATTTGATACCCATATCGTACAAACGCATTCTACAGTCACCCCTGGTCCACCTTTATGGCGATATCTCGAAAAGGCGACCACCTATACAACAACCACCACACCCTTTTAAAACCCTCATTAATACCTTTAATTTGATACCCATATCGTACAAACACATTCTAGAGTCACCCCTGGTCCACCTTTATGGCGATATTTCGAAACGGCATCCACCTATAGAACTAAGGCCCACTCCCTTTTAAAATACTCATTAACACCATTCGTTTGATACCCATATCGTAAAATACTCACTAACACCTTTCTTTTGATACCCATATTGTACAAACAAATTCTAGGGTCACCCCTGGTCCACCTTTATGGCGATATCTCGAAAAGGCGACCACCTATACAACAACCACCACTCCCTTTTAAAACCCTCATTAATACTTTTAATTTGATACCCATATTGTACAAACAAATTTTAGGGTCATCCCTGGTCCACCTTTATGGCGCTATCTCGAAACGGCGTCCACCTATGGAACTAAGGAGTACTCCCTTTTAAAATACTCATTAACACCTTTCATTTGATACCCATATCGTACAAACGCATTCTAGAGTCACTCCTGGTCCACCTTTATGGCGATATCTCGAAACGGCGTCCACCTATGGAACTAAGGATTACTCCTTTTTAAAATACTCATTAACACCTTTCATTTGATACCCATATCGTACAAACGCATTCTAGAGTCACCCCTGGTCCACCTTTATTGCGATATCTCGAAAAGGCGACCACCTATACAACAACCACCACTCCCTTTTAAAACCCTCATTAATACCTTTAATTTGATAATCCATATTGTACAAACAAATTCTAGGGTCATCCCTGGTCCACCTTTATGGCGCTATCTCGAAACGGCGTCCACCTATGGAACTAAGGAGTACTCCCTTTTAAAATACTCATTAACACCTTTCATTTGATACCCATATCGTACAAACGCATTCTAGAGTCACTCCTGGTCCACCTTTATGGCGATATCTCGAAACGGCGTCCACCTATGGAACTAAGGATTACTCCTTTTTAAAATACTCATTAACACCTTTCATTTGATACCCATATCGTACAAACGCATTCTAGAGTCACCCCTGGTCCACCTTTATTGCGATATCTCGAAAAGGCGACCACCTATACAACAACCACCACTCCCTTTTAAAACCCTCATTAATACCTTTAATTTGATACCCATATTGTAAAAACAAATTTTAGGGTCATCCCTGGTCCACCTTTATGGCGCTATCTCGAAACGGCGTCCACCTATGGAACTAAGGATTACTCCCTTTTAAAATACTCATTAACACCTTTCATTTGATACCCATATCGTACAAACGCATTCTAGAGTCACTCCTGGTCCACCTTTATGGCGATATCTCGAAAAGGCGACCACCTATACAACAACCACCACTCCCTTTTAAAACCCTCATTAATACCTTTAATTTGATACCCATATTGTACAAACAAATTCTAGGGTCATCCCTGGTCCACCTTTATGGCGCTATCTCGAAACGGCGTCCACCTATGGAACTAAGGAGTACTCCCTTTTAAAATACTCATTAACACCTTTCATTTGATACCCATATCGTACAAACGCATTCTAGAGTCACTCCTGGTCCACCTTTATGGCGATATCTCGAAACGGCGTCCACCTATGGAACTAAGGATTACTCCTTTTTAAAATACTCATTAACACCTTTCATTTGATACCCATATCGTACAAACGCATTCTAGAGTCACCCCTGGTCCACCTTTATTGCGATATCTCGAAACGGCGACCACCTATACAACAACCACCACTCCCTTTTAAAACCCTCATTAATATCTTTAATTTGATACCCATATTGTAAAAACAAATTTTAGGGTCATCCCTGGTCCACCTTTATGGCGCTATCTCGAAACGGCGTCCACCTATGGAACTAAGGATTACTCCTTTTTAAAATACTCATTAACACCTTTCATTTGATACCCATATCGTACAAACGCATTCTAGAGTCACTCCTGGTCCACCTTTATGGCGATATCTCGAAAAGGCGACCACCTATACAACAACCACCACTCCCTTTTAAAACCCTCATTAATACTTTTAATTTGATACCCATATTGTACAAACAAATTTTAGGGTCATCCCTGGTCCACCTTTATGGCGCTATCTCGAAACGGCGTCCACCTATGGAACTAAGGAGTACTCCCTTTTAAAATACTCATTAACACCTTTCATTTGATACCCATATCGTACAAACGCATTCTAGAGTCACTCCTGGTCCACCTTTATGGCGATATCTCGAAACGGCGTCCACCTATGGAACTAAGGATTACTCCTTTTTAAAATACTCATTAACACCTTTCATTTGATACCCATATCGTACAAACGCATTCTAGAGTCACCCCTGGTCCACCTTTATTGCGATATCTCGAAAAGGCGACCACCTATACAACAACCACCACTCCCTTTTAAAACCCTCATTAATACCTTTAATTTGATACCCATATTGTACAAACAAATTCTAGGGTCATCCCTGGTCCACCTTTATGGCTATATCCCTAAATGGCGTTCACCTATAGAACTATGGCCCACTCCCTCATAAAGTAGTCTTTAATGCCTTTCATTTGATACACATTCCAGGGCTTCCCTCGGTTCATTTTCCTACATGGTTATTTTCCCTTATGTTGTCACCATAGCTCTCAACTGAGTATGTAATGTTCGGTTACACCCGAACTTAACCTTCCTTACTTGTTTTAGTTATTCTTGGTTTCTTATTTCGCTGAAAAAAAGTTATTTCTTTAGCTTTTAATTTCACTCGGAAAGTACTAGTAATTTTTTTAGTTCTTCAACTTCTCTCTTAAAATAATTACATATTTTTTTTTTAGTTTTTATTTTTCCCATAAAAAACTGTTTGTTATACTCAACGTGCTTTGCACGCAGAGTATATTAACTTTGATTGGATAACCGTTGGTTGTACAGGTATAAAGGAATCGAGATAGATATACACTTCTATATATAACAAGTAAGGAAGGCTAAGTTCGGGTGTAACCGAACATAACATACTCAGTTGAGAGCTATGGAGACAAAATAAGGAAAATCAATCTGGGGTAACCCTGGAATGTGGTTGTATAACATGTGTATCAAATGAAAGGTATTAAAGAGTATTTTAAGAGAGAGTAGGCCATAGTTCTATGGATGAACGCCATTTAGGGATATCGCCATAAAGGTAGACCAGGGCTGACTCTAGAATTTGTTTGTACGATATGGGTATCAAATGAAAGGTGTTACTGAGCATTTTAAGAGGGAGTGGGCCTTAGGTCTATCGGTGGACGCCTTTTCGAGATGTCCCCATTAAGGTGGACCAGGGGTGATTCTATAATGTGTTTGTACGATATGGGTATCAAATGAAAGCTGTTAATGAGTATTTTGAAAAGGAGTGATCCTTAGTTCCAAAGGTGGACGCCGTTTCGAGATATCGCCATAAAGATGGACCAGGGGTGTCTCTAGAATGTGTTTGTACGATATGGGAATCAAATGAAAGGTGTTACTGAGCATTTTAAGAGGGAGTGGGCATTAGGTCTATAGGTGGACGCCTTTTCGAGATATCGCCATTAGGGTGGGCCAGGGGTGACTCTAGAATGTTTGTACGGTATGGGTATCAAACGAAAGGTGTTACTGAGCATTTTAAGAGGGAGTGGGCATGAGGTCTATAGGTGGACGCCTTTTCGAGATATCGTCATTAGGGTGGGCCAGGGGTGACTCTAGAATGTGTTTGTACGATATGTGCATCAAACGAAAGGTGTTACTGAGCATTTTAAGAGGGAGTGGGCATTAGGTCTATAGGTGGACGCCCTTTCGAGATATCGCCATTAGGGTGGGCCAGGGGTGACTCTAGAATGTTTGTACGATATGGGTATCAAACGAAAGGTTTTACTGAGCATTTTAAGAGGGAGCGGGCATTAGGTCTATAGGTGGACGCCTTTTCGAGATATCGCCATTAGGGTGGGCCAGGGGTGACTCTAGAATGTGTTTGTACGATATGGGTATCAAATGAAAGGTGGTAAGGAGTATTTTAAAAGGTAGTAATCCTTAGTTCTATAGGTGGACGCCTTTTCGAGATATCGCCATAAAGGTGGACCAAGGGTGACTCTAGAATGTTTGTACGATATGGGTATCAAACGAAAGGTGTTACTGAGCATTTTAAGAGGGAGTGGGCATTAGGTCTATAGGTGGACGCCTTTTCGAGATATCGCCATTAGGGTGGGCCAGGGTGACTCTAGAATGTGTTTGTACGATATGGGTATCAAATGAAAGGTGGTAAAGAGTATTTTAAAAGGGAGTAATCCTTAGTTCTATAGGTGGACGCCTTTTCGAGATATCGCCATAAAGCTGGACCAAGGGTGACTCTAGAATGTTTGTACGGTATGGGTATCAAACGAAAGGTGTTACTGAGCATTTTAAGAGGGAGTGGGCATTAGGTCTATAGGTGGACGCCTTTTCGAGATATCGCCATTAGGGTGGGCCAGGGTGACTCTAGAATGTGTTTGTACGATATGGGTATCAAATGAAAGGTGGTAATGAGTATTTTAAAAGGGAGTAATCCTTAGTTCTATAGGTGGACGCCTTTTCGAAATATCGCCATTAGGGTGGGCCAGGTGTGACTCTAGAATGTTTGTACGATATGGGTATCAAACGAAAGCTGTTACTGAGCATTTTAAGAGGGAGTGGGCATTAGGTCTATAGGTGGACGCCTTTTCGAGATATCGCCATTAGGGTGGGCCAGGGGTGACTCTAGAATGTTTGTACGATATGGGTATCAAACGAAAGGTGTTACTGAGCATTTTAAGAGGGAGTGGACACTAGGTCTATAGGTGGACGCCTTTTCGAGATATCGCCATTAGGGTGGGCCAGGGTGACTCTAGAATGTGTTTGTACGATATGGGTATCAAATGAAAGGTGGTAAAGAGTATTTTAAAAGGGAGTAATCCTTAGTTCTATAGGTGGACGCCTTTTCGAGATATCGCCATAAAGCTGGACCAAGGGTGACTCTAGAATGTTTGTACGGTATGGGTATCAAACGAAAGGTGTTACTGAGCATTTTAAGAGGGAGTGGGCATTAGGTCTATAGGTGGACGCCTTTTCGAGATATCGCCATTAGGGTGGGCCAGGGTGACTCTAGAATGTGTTTGTACGATATGGGTATCAAATGAAAGGTGGTAATGAGTATTTTAAAAGGGAGTAATCCTTAGTTCTATAGGTGGACGCCTTTTCGAGATATCGCCATTAGGGTGGGCCAGGTGTGACTCTAGAATGTTTGTACGATATGGGTATCAAACGAAAGGTGTTACTGAGCATTTTAAGAGGGAGTGGAAACTAGGTCTATAGGTGGACGCCTTTTCGAGATATCGCCATTAGGGTGGGCCAGGGTGACTCTAGAATGTGTTTGTACGATATCGGTATCAAATGAAAGGTGGTAATGAGTATTTTAAAAGGGAGTAATCCTTAGTTCTATAGGTGGACGCCTTTTCGAAATATCGCCATTAGGGTGGGCCAGGTGTGACTCTAGAATGTTTGTACGATATGGGTATCAAACGAAAGCTGTTACTGAGCATTTTAAGAGGGAGTGGGCATTAGGTCTATAGGTGGACGCCTTTTCGAGATATCGCCATTAGGGTGGGCCAGGGGTGACTCTAGAATGTTTGTACGATATGGGTATCAAACGAAAGGTGTTACTGAGCATTTTAAGAGGGAGGGGGCATTAGGTCTATAGGTGGACGCCTTTTCGAGATATCGCCATTAGGGTGGGACAGGGGTGACTCCGGTATGTTTTTGTACGATATGGATATCAAATTAAAGGTATTAATGAGGGTTTTAAAAGCGAGTGGCCCTTAGATGTATATGTGAAGGCGTTCTCGCGATATCGACCAAAATGTGGACCAGGTGATCCAGAAAATCATCTGTCGGGTACTGCTAATTTATTTATATATGCAATACCACTAACAGTATTCCTGCCAAGATTCCAAGGGCTGTTGATTTCGCCTTGTAGAACTTTTTCATTTTCTTCTACTTAATATGGTAGGTGTCACACCCATTTTACAAAGTTTTTTCCAAAGTTATATTTTGCGTCAATAAACCAATCCAGTTACCATGTTTCATCACTTTTTTCGTATTTGGTATAGAATTATGGCATTTTTTTCATTTTTCGTAATTTTCGATATCGATAAAGTGGGCGTGGTTATGGTCAGATTTCGCCCATTTTTTATACCAAGAAAAAGTGAGTTCAGGTAAGTACGTGGGCTAAGTTTAGTAAAGATATATCGGATTTTGCTCAAGTTATTGTGTTAATGGCCGAGCGGAAGGACAGACGGTGGACTGTGTATAAAAACTGGGCGTGGCTTCCACCGATTTCGCCCATTTTCACAGAGAACAGTTACCGTCATAGAATCTATGCTCCTACCAAATTTGAGAAGGATTGGTAAATTTTTGTTCGACTTATGGCAATAAAAGTATTCTAGACAAACTAAATGAAAATGGGCGGAGCCACGCCCATTTTGAAATTTTCTTTTATTTTTGTATTTTGTTGCATCATATCATTACTGGAGTTGAATTTTGACTTAATTTACTTATATACAGTAAAGATATTAAATTTTTTGTTAAAATTTGAATTTTAAAATTTTTTTTTTAAAAAGTGGGCGTGTTCTTCATCCAATTTTGCTAATTTTTATTTAGCACATATAGAGTAATAGTAGTAACGTTCCTGCCAAATTTCATCATGATATCTTCAACGACTGCCAAATTACAGCTTGCAAAATTTTAAATTACCTTCTTTTAAAAGTGGGCGGTGCCACGCCCATTGTCCAAAATTTTACTAATTTTCTATTGTGCGTCATAAGTTCAACCCACCTACCAAGTTTCGTTGCTTTATCTGTCTTTTGTAATGAATTATCGCACTTTTTCGGTTTTTCGAAATTTTCGATATCGAAAAAGTGGGCGTGGTTATAGTCCGATATCGTTCATTTTAAATAGCGATCTGAGATGAGTGCTCAGGAACCTACATGCCAAATTTCATCAAGATACCTCATAATTTACTCAAGTTATCGTGTTAACGGACGGACGGACGGACGGACATGGCTCAATAAAATTTTTGGATCCTGATTATTTTGATATATGGAAGTCTATATCTATCTCGATTCCCTTATATATGTACAACCTACCGTTATCCAATCAAACTTAATATACTCTGTGAGCTCTGCTCAACTGAGTATAAAAATAAATAGGAAAAACTTCAAATTAAAAAAAAATGCGCGTGGCATCGCTCCTTTTATGACTAAGCAATTTTCTATGTTTCGGGAGTCATAACTCGAAAAAAAATTAACGGATCGCAATTAAATTGGGCACACACATTTTCCCTATAGTAAGAAATATTTCTAGAAAAAATGAACGAGATCGGTTTAAGACCACGCCCACTTTTATATAAAAGATTTTTAAAAGGGTCGTAGACGAAAATAATAAGCTATATCTTAGCAAAAAATAGTTTTGAATCAAAGATATTTCATTTAGCAAGTTTTATTTTAAGCTGAAATGGGGAGAAATTTCTTTTTTAAACGGGCGGTGGTGTTTTTTTTTTTTAATTTTGCTCAAACAACAATGGTTAATTTTTGAATTTTTTTATTTCTCTCTAAACATAGGAGTTATTTTGGGACTTTCTTTTTTTTTTACTCGGACTTTGTGGCAGCACACTGCCCTCAAATGGCCCGATGAAACCAGGCTAATCATGTTATTTTTTTTTTTTTTTTAATTCATACATAATTTTTTTTTTTTTTTTTTTGGTATCCTAATTCTTATTTATGTTTTATTTATAATTTATAATTTTTATTGTTACCGAGTCTTTGGAGGCAGTGGCTTCTTAAACGCCGAGACCTAAAACCGCTCAGCTACAGAGAAACTCATCAGCTGAGAAATATAGAATCACAAATACAATAGATTAAAAGTATAAATATAATATTTTAATTATTAAGAGAAGATAGAACCGTTTCTTTTATGGCAAAAAGCGAGTCCGAGACATCAGTTATTCTCGAGTGAGAGTTATAATCTTCACACAAACATAGAAAAGGTTCGTTTAGTTGAAAATTGCTTCTGCATTGTTTTGCTGAGAAAAAAAACAGTAATTTTTGAATTTTTTTTTCCTTCAAAATATTTTGAGTTGCTTATTGCGCTCGGATGGTATAAGCAATTTCTTAGGTTTTTTCTTTAATTTTTAGTTTCGCTAGGAAAGTAACAGTTATTTTCCCGTTTTTTATTTTGCTTGGAAAATAAATTTTTTTTTTTTTTTTTTGTATTTTAATTTTGCACAGAAACGTTTTTTTTTCTCATGCAATCACTAACCTATTTTATAGACTAATTTCACTAAATTTTGAAAAATTAACCACTTTATGAAAAATGCCAACCCAATATATACAACAGCAACCCACACATACATAAAAATGTTTCTATTGGAAAATGAGAAGAGCCAGTTATGTCGAAAAAAAATAAATAACACTCGAAAAGTATGTACGTGTGAAATGTGAGCTGCATGAGTGTACGTTTGTAGATTTGTATGTATTCAGTCAAAAAGATACGGAATCCCTGCGACACGAATTTAACAGGAAGTGTTTAAAATGGCAAGCTTATTGCTGAGTATGTGTGCGTGTGTTTACGTTAGCTTTTTTTTAGTTTCTTTTTTTCGTATGTTTGAGTTTTTACTTTTATTTGTTTGCTGCCGCCCGGAAAGTGTAGCTAAACAATTTGCCGTATTCGTTTATAAAAAAAAAAGTTAGCGAAACACCAACAGTAAGCAAGAAGAGAAACAGCAAAAAACAACCAATGTTGACAACAGTAAACGAAGAACAACAAACATCTTGATATAAAGCAAATGGAAAAGTTTTATATGCATACACTACGCATGATGCACAAACAGCCATACAACTCTCGCATGTGTTAGAATGCAAAATAACAGTGTTGAGGGAAAAAAATGAATGAAAAATGACGCTCCGGCCAGGAAAGTATTTATATAGGAACCAACCTATGGAAGCAGAGGTAGAGGGCGGCCCCCACTTCAATGGAAGGACCAGGTGGAAAACGATTTAAACTCCCTTGGTGTGATCAATTGGCGCCGGTTGGCAGAGAAAAGGAGCGACTGGCGCGCCTTGTTGGACGGCCATAACCGTTACAACGGTTAAGCGCCAATTAAGTAAGTAAGTAAATATGTAAGTAAGAAGGAAAACAATTTATTTAGCGGAGGCAGCTCATTTTTATTTTTTTAATAACAAAATAAACCGGTTCTTTGTAACTGCCGGTCTTTTCCTTGGGGGTTCTTATTCATTGATAATAAAAGAAATGTAGTAAAACTTGGAAAGTTACGATGTCACTTACTCATAATCAGCCTATAGTCAAACACCAAGTTTGAGAAAAATCATAGCAGTTTTAGTAAGCAATAATTTGTGCTAAGCTTGGTTTACGCCTTTGTGGGAATATGACGTCACATTATCAAAGTTTTGTACCAAGTTAAATACCTAAAATATAAAACATAGAACATAAGTCTGTTTAATTTATGCTCGCTACTGTAGAATAATATAACAAACAGGGACCCAAATTAAAAAAATAATTACTGAAAATTTCTATATTAAAGTCAATGCTATTGCTTATATTTTTTGTTTAAAAAAGCAATTAGTTGACTTATGTCAAAAATTAACTTTTTTTTTTTTTTTTTTTGAAAGAAACAGTCTGTTGTTGTTTTAGATGATAAACTAAACTCATGTCTGACTTTCATAACATAAGTTAAAAAATTTCAACTTTTAATTTTGACTTTAAAATAAAAAATTTTGCTTTTTGTCACTTAAAAAATGGCAGAGTTTTGAGCCAATACCCGCTCAAAACTCTGCCATTAATTGCTTTTAAATGTATAGAAACATTTCTTTGGAACAAATATACAACAATGGTTAGTTCTTTGAAGTTCTATAAATAGAGCAAAAGCAAAAATACCAGTTTCTTTGAAACCGGCCAACAACAAAAAGCATATCTTTAACAATTGATAATATACGAAAAATGTACTGTGTAAAGAATAACATATGGAAAGAAGGCAATTGGGATAAAGCTTACAACAACTAAGGCATGTTAAAAAAGTAAGAGTAAAATAGAATTTTTTTTATTCTTCACAAATTAAATTCAAATATAATTTGTATACTATAATATATACATTTTTTATCCTAAGTCATAAAATTGCAATAAAATTGGAACAGAATAAATTTTTTTTTTTACTTTTCAATCACACAATAAAAGTCAAATTGATTTTTAAATTGAAAAATAAAATTAAAACTGATTTATTTTTTTTTTTTTTTTTTTCATTCAGACAAACATGGACCTAACTAAAACTGCCTACTTACTTTTCAATTTAAAAATAAAAACCAAGTTGATTTTTTTTTTATTTTAACCTAAAAATTTAAGTCATGTTGATATTTTTTTTTTATTTATTTTTAAAATAAAATCCAAATTGACATTTTTAATTTTTCGTCAAAAAAAAACCGACTTCTTTTGTTTTATTTTTCGCTCAAAGGTCAAATGCAATTTTTTTAACCTTCACTAAAGTAATAAGGCAGTAATAAATTTATTAATTTTATTGAATTTTTCATCCTTCACTCAAATAAACAAATAAAAATTGTTTTGTTTTATTTTGCACATAAAAACTAAAAGTCGAATTAATTTTTTTTGTTTAATTTTCCCTTAAAAATTTTAAGTCAAAAATATTTTATTTATTCACTTAAAAAATTTAAGTAAAATGGAAATTTTAATTATTTTTCAACTCAATTGGTTTCTTTTACTTAAAGACACACTCAAATTTTTATTTTTCAAATAAGAAATTGAATTAAAATGCTGCTTATTTCTAAATTTGAATTAAAATTAAAACGTTTTAGACTTGAAAATAAAATGATTTTTGCTAAAAAAAATTAAAAAAAAACCAGATTGGAATTTCCTTTTCTTTCCACTAAAATAATAAAAGCTATTAAAAGTTTTGTCTAACTGTCGTTGCTTCTAATGCACGAAAGCATTTTATTAAAGCAACTTTTTAATTATAATTTATTTCATAGTCTGAGAAAAA
Source organism: Eurosta solidaginis (assembly GCF_040869045.1). Classification (NCBI taxonomy): domain Eukaryota; kingdom Metazoa; phylum Arthropoda; class Insecta; order Diptera; family Tephritidae; genus Eurosta; species Eurosta solidaginis. The sequence continues at coordinate 30,553,497 of NC_090319.1, forward strand.
TTTAATTTATCGTTTCATTTATCCCAAATTATTCAATTAATTTTAAAACTAATATGAAATTTTCAAATTAAAAAAATTAAAAAACTCACTTAAAGAATAAAAGTTACATAAAATTTTTTTTGACTTAAGAAGTGAATTTTTTCATTTATCGCTTAAAAAACTATGCTAATTAAAAAATTTATTTTGAATTTTATTTGTTATTTCAAAATAAACGTAAATTTGTGTTATTATTGACTTACACTAATCAACAAGAGATATTACTTTGAAGTCTAACTATTTAATTTCGAAGTATTACGGCCCCCTAAGTACAAAAACACCCAAAATTTAAAATTCTATGGATACGATTTTTTTTTTTTTCTAAAAAGTTCACAAAGGTCTTTCCATTTATATTTAAGAATTCATGAGCTTAACACCGGCTTATAATAATTGAATTTCAGTTATTATGTTTTTTTTTTTTTTCTAAGAGTAGTATGTTTGTCAATGATGTGTTTTCCGTGTGTAAGTATGTTAACGTCCACGCATACGCTGATGATATTCAGTTGTACCTTTCTAATCGTGTTGGCCTCGTTGAAGACTTATGCTTCAAAGTAAACTGTGATCTGTCTGCTGTTTTCTGTTGTGCTAAAAACAATGCTTTATGTCTTAACGCTGCAAAATCGTACGTTATGCCGATATCCAAAAATGAAATCGACCCTGAAAGTATTCCATCTTTAAAGATTGGCTCGCATGCACTTAGTACCACTGACAAAGTTAAAAATTTAGGCTTTGTATTAAATAACAAATTAACTTCTTTCGACCACGTTAATAAAGTAGTCCGCAATGTTTATGTTATACTGCGGACCTTACGCATATCGGCACCGTTCACACCACAGGAAACTCGTCGCAAGCTTGCAATGCAGCTAATTGTACCCCAATTCACATACTTTGAACTTGTGTATACTAAACTTGACTCGGAGTCCGCCAACAAGATCAATGTAACCTTCAATAATGTTACCAGGTACGTGTATGGGGTAGGTCGATACGATCACATATCACCCTGGAGGGATAAAATTCTGGGATGCAACATCCTTAATTACTTGGCTGCCAGAAACTGCATGTTCATGTTTAAACTATTAGAATGTAAGCTCCCCAAGTATCTTTATGACAAACTGCATTTTACCAGGTCTCAAAGAAACCGTAAATTGGTGGTTCCGATGTTCAAATACTTAGCGTCTAGCAGATTGTTTTTTATTAGCGCTGTTAGACTTTGGAACGCTATTCCCGAATCAATTAAAGTAGGGATGAATAATAGAAACTTCAAAAGCATTATATTGAGATACTTCGCAGATGTTGATATTTCTTCTATATTTTGACTAAAATACTATTTCTAAAATAATCTTTATGTCATCTAATTTCCTTGCTTCTCCTTTCATTGTTTTCTGTACTTCTGCTATTCATGTGTCTCGATTAATTTGTAATAGTGATAAGATTAATCTAAGTAAGTGCATATATTAAACGCATACTTTTATGTCAGTAGGTAAATTTTAGTTTTCTTTAAATTTTTATATTGTGAACTTCCCAATTACATAAAATGTATTAGCATAAGTTTTTAATGTCAGTTGATGTACATATAAAAGGCTTAAGTTCATAGTTGTACAAATTTGTTAAATAAATGAAATGAAATGAAAAAAATGAAATGAAATGAAGAGAAACTGAAAAGAAAGAAACATTTACTGGCATATTGCGATGGACCATTTCGAAAACCGCCAACGTAATCATCATCAGGCAATTTTGTAATGTTATTAAAGGTTTCACCGGGATTCGAACCGTGAATCACATGGTGAAACTGCAGTAGCCTTTAACCACTAGGCCATCCTGCTGGTATTTGTTTGCATGCTTAATTCAGGTTTTCTCATTTCTACACTAACAACACAATTGAGACGTTTTGTCTCTATATTGATTTGTGTGCCATGTAGATTTGTTTCTGTAAAGTTCTTCTTCGTTGAGAATGAGAAGCTTTCCATTTATTTTATCATATCTTGGAAATTACTTATCTAAATTCGTTGAGAGAAAAACCAGTGGATTCACCGCAAAATTTTCTTCAAGTCTTGGTAAGCAAATTTTTTTATATGATCGTCGGTTGTGGAGTTATTCACATAAAAATTTATTTAATCCGGCCTTGAGCTCAAAAATATAAAATAACTGTTTATACTGACGGCCAAAAAATAAAATAAATCATAAAAATTCATAAAAAATCGAAGGTTTTAAAAACTTACATTTTTATTTCACGGTCTTAAAACTGTAAACATTATAAATAATTGAAATATTATTTCATGAAAATACATAAATAAATGTTGGTTTTATTGACAATAAAGTGAAAATACTCAATATAACGAAAATTTTGCATATCAAGCCTATTATTGCTTTTGACAAACAAATTATTTAGGTATGACATTTTGCGCAATCTTGTCTTTTTAAAGCTTACTACGGGCATCGCCAGAAATGAGAAAACTCCATAATGACACTCAAGTAAATTTTCCCCGTCAATTTTTCTTAAGGCAAAACGCAGATCATAAGAAAAAATGTGCCATACTGTATAGAAAATTTAAGTTGCCAACGCGGGTTTTCGTAAGAAAGAAGTACGGTCATATATATTTGTTATCAAATATATATGTACAACTTTTTCCTTGAGGCATTTCTTGCAAAGTTCTTAGAATGCTTAAATCATGAAAGTGGTAGCTTTACTAACTGGGCTACACAAAACATTGTTGATTTTTTTTTTTTTGCTTTTGGGATAGCCGAGATCTTAGCGCACATTATGTAAGGATGGACTGGCCAGCAAGAACCAATTACGAAGTAGGCACACACAATATAAAATATGTTGCTCTAATAAGAAAGGAGAATGTGATTTTTCCGCCATAACACATCAAGCTTGGATTAGTCAAGAATTTTGTTAAGGCGCTAAAAAAAAAATGAAAAAGCATTCGATTATATTCAAACAATATTTCCAAAATTATCCGCTTCAAAAATTTCTGAAGGTGTTTTTGATGGTCCACAAATCCGAAAACTACTACAGAGCTATACATTCGAGATGTTACTATCACCCGATGAAAAGGCTGCTTGTAACTCATTTAGGCTGATTGTTTCAAACTTTTTAGGAAATAATCGGGGTACAAATTATAAGGAAATCATTTCTGATTTACTAACCAACTATTCGAAAATCGGTAAGTAGGGATATGATATGATTTTTGTATATTCATCATAATTGTAACCTCTAAATTACATATACATATAATTTCAGGTGCAAATATGTTTCTAAAAATGCATTTCTTGCACTCCCATTTTGATTTTCTCCCTTCAAATATTGGTGATGTCAGTGACGAACAAGGAGAACGATTTCACCAACAACTTAAGTCAATGGAGGAGCGTTATCAAGGATTCTGGAACGAAAATATGATGGGGGATTATAATTGGTTTCTTATACGAGAATCAAATTCAGAAGATTACAGTAGACAAGCAAAAAGTAGAAACTATTTTTAAATATTTCAAATACTAAAAAAAAATTGAAATTTTTAATGCGATGCAAATAACTCTGAAACCAATAAGTATTTAAAAATGGTATTTAAACAATTTTAAGGTAATTTCATTTGCTATTATATGCTGTTCTCTCCAACAAAATCGGTCAACCCATTCCAGAGATATGATAAAATCAATGGATCTCCCTTTTCAAAAAGGAAAATTTTAGAAAACAAAAACAAAAACAAAAGCGTATCCATAGTATTTTAAATTTCGACCATTTTTATAATTAGGGGACTATAACAAATACAAAAAAAAAATAGTGGTGATCCAGGGTAATGCAAAAAGTTAAATTTTGTAGAGCAGTGTTATTAAACAATGCACAGATTACTCCTTTCACCATCTATATCTTTTAGCCCAGTTTTTTAACCAAACAAAATTTGAGTAGTTTGAAATGCGTATGCAGACTCCATTATTCAGTTGATCGCTCAAAAACAACTCATAAATACGATCTCTGCTTCCCAGTCATATGAGCGACATCAAGTAAACGGTAAATTGTAACAAAAATATGCAAATGCATGAACAAAAAGAAAACAAAACATACACACATATATACATGTTTATAAACATACCTAAATATGTAAATATAAGCAAAAGAAATAACAAAATTTTAAATTTTTAAATAACAGTTCAAGTTTTTTGTCGTCAGCATTCAGTTTTGGTAACAGATATTGAGGTGAAGGATACAAATACCGAGCGTAAAGGACACAAGTTTCACTTTGGCAAATGTGTAGATAACAAATAACGGCAACACTAAAACAGACAAATATCAATAAAACTAACAAAAATAAAATTTGCAAATGTGAATGAAGCAAGAGATTTGGTATGCATATGTGTATGTATGTATGTATGGGTGTATGTATGGATTTAGGAGTGCGCCGACATTGAGCAGGGCCAACATGTGCCAACAGTAGATATATTGAATTATTGAATATTTTAAAAATTTACAGTAACATTTTATTTTACATCTCAATCTAGATTTGTTTTTTTTTTTTATGTTTTATTTATTTTATAAATTTATCAAAGCGTGCTTTAAAGAATAAACACAGTGAATCCCTTTATTTCGAATTATATAGGAGAGCACAAGTTAGACTCTTCTTAAATTTGGAAATAGCTATTCAAAGTGAAAAGCGCTGAAAATTTGTATAAAAATCCAATTCAAGCAATGACGGGGCCTCCAGTAGTACAAACAGTAGTGCAAACGGTGTAGCAATATTTTGAGGAACTCATACTGTTTACATTATTAGCAAATGTTGTCAATATGTTCGTATAGCATCGTAGGTACGAGTTTTCTCAAAATTTCGATCAGTTCCCCAAATAGCAAATTTTAGCATTTTCATCGGGCTTGGAGCTTATTGTTTGGCAGTTCTATGTAACCGAATTCCCGAAGCCATCATATATCGCTTTAAAGCGTACTCGTACAAACTAAACTTTTCGGGTTTCAGAAAGGTTTTCCTACATAAAAGCTGTGACGGACTCAACAGTCCAATGAATTTGTATTTGACTGTAGCCGCATACATTTACACTAGCAGAGGATCTAAATATCCTTTAATATTTGTGCTAGTACTAGAAAGGAAGTATTTTGATAAAGGTAGAAACAGTCGTTCCACAATGCTCTCATTCAATAAGGACGTGCTGAGAGAGTGATGCCTATGTTGAGTGCTTATGAAAGTTTTTGGGAACTAAGAGCAGAGATTTTCAAACAAATTACAAAACTTCACTACACCGTTACTCTTCTTCGTGGTGAAATCCCCCTCCTTTCCGAATGCACTAACTTATCAGGTTTGGGACCCCATTTCTTCCTATTTATTTTAAAGGTAAGTTTCGATTAGGTTAAGTCGATTGGCATACTAAATAAGATAACGGTTACGTAAGCTAAAACTATTTCCAGAAACGCTGAGTAGCAACGATTTAGTTTCAAATAAGACCGATATCGACTCTTAACAAATTCTTCGTAGTTCTAACCAAAGCTGGGCATTCATACATGAAGTACCTCGATTGTTCTTCCTCGTCGTGCTCTATCAAGCTGCAGCATTGAACAATAAGCGCTGAAACCAAAGTCAAGATTGATAGATAAGTCTTGGTGTACCCTATAATTTCAGCAGACCGCTTGTTATCCAATTCCAGTCAAAACGTTAGCTAAGTTGGGTAATCTTGGAAAAGCTTGCTTTCGCTCAGTGTTTTCTTAGCTGGCTAAATTTCCATCCATAAAATGGTAAGGCGTAATTTGTATTCCATAAAATCATCTATATTCGGTTCATTTGTACCCATGCATGCTTTATCCCGTTACACATAGGACATAAATATTCAAATAGTTCGAAACAACCGCAAGCTTAAACTTGAATTATCTAGTCGTAGTCGTATTCTGAATTCGGCAGCCTTCACTTGAAATAACCTGTAATGATCAGAAGCTCCCGACAGAAAACCTCGTCTACAACTTTCGTGTCCAACTTCGACCCATCCCTAATCCTTAGCTAGTCAACTGTGCCATATTAAATTCTTTCTTCACAAATCTATCGAAGGAACGAATGGCAAGGCCATCGTTACTTACCGAGGCAGCGCGATATCGGGAAAGCTTTGTTCAAATAGTGTCAAACAGACATGGGGCAAATCATTTAAAAGATACGGACCACATAATACCCCCCATTAGAGGGTTGGTCGCAGCTGCAGAAAAACACGGTCTAGCCCATTCTGTGTTCATATCCAACATTCGCATAGTCAAGGCCTCAGTTACTAGGGACGGAAGAGTTGTCAGATCTTTAAGCAGCGGGCTAGGTCTGGAAAAATTTCTGATACTTGAGAGGAGGAAGGGGCTATTTTCCTTATTAGGCTTATCCGTTCGTCGTCGAACTATTTCTGGTATCACTATGTATATATTGAAACCTTACACCATTTCAAAGAGCTATGGTTACTTCGAAATAAAAGGACTAAGGCGGCTAAAATCGTTAAACCGGCACAAATTCTTTCTAAGAGTACTTCAGTAGTTGACCTAGCCATACAGTTCGTAGTCAAAAATCTTAGGCATTAGTGATGCTGGTGCAAGTGTGATTGCCATCTGATTATCAATCAAACAAATTAACCAAAGATAGACCTACTCGATGTAATGTCTTTTACGATGCGATCTGCTTTTGCCTGGAATAATATTGTTGGATCAGGGATGGCTCCTATGAAAAAATTGTATGTATGGTAAGTGCGGAAGACAGATAGTGGTGGTATGCTGAGCGGGATGAAGGAACGGTGGTGAAGAGAAAGTGAAATTAAACAAGTAAGGAAGGCTAAGTTGGGGTGTAACCGAACATTATATACTCAGCTGAGAGCTTTGGAGACAAAATAAGGGAAAATCATCATATATGAAAATGAACCTAGGGAAACCATGGAATGTGTTTGAATGTCATGGGTATCAAATGGAAGGTACTTAAGAGTATTTTAAAAGAGAGTGGGCCACAGTTCCGTAGGTGGACGCCTTTTCGGGGTATTGCCATGAAGGTGAATCTATAATGTGTTGGTACGATATGGGTATCAAATTAAAGGTATTAATGAAGGTTTTGAAAGAGAGCGGCCCTGTTGTATATGTGAAGGCGTCAATAAACCAGTCCAATCACCACATTCCATCCCTTTTTTCGTATTTGGTATAGAATTATGGCATTTTTTTATTTTTCGAAATTATCGATATCAAAAAAGTGGGCGTGGTCATAGTCGGATTTCGCCCATTAACACCAAGATAAAGCAAGTTCAGATAAATGCGTGAACTAAGTTTAGTAAAGATATATCGATTTTTGCTCAAGTTGTCGTTTTAACGGCCAAGCGGAAGGACAGACGGTCGACTGTGTTTAAAAACTGGGCGTTGCTCAACCGATTTCGCACATTTCCACAAAAAAACTGTTATCGTTATAGAAGCTTTGCTCTTAACAAATTTCATGAGGATTGGTAAATTTTTGTTCGACTTATGGCATTAAAAGTATCCTAGACAAATTAATTGAAAACGGCCGGAGCCACGCTCATTTTGAAAATTTCTTTTATTTTTGTATTTTGTTGCACCATATTATTGCTGGAGTTGAATGTTGACATAGTTTACTTATATACTGTAAATAAATTGCATTTTTTCTTAAAATTTGAATTTAAAAAAATGTTCTTCATCTGATTTTGCTACTTTTTATTAAGCACACATATATTAATAGGAGTAACGTTCCTGCCAAATTTCATCATAATATCTTCAATGACTGCCAAATTACAGCTTGCAAAACTTTAAAATAACCTTCTTTTAAATGTGGGGGGTTCCACGCCCATTGTCCAAAATTTAACTAATTTTCGATTCTGCGTCAAAAGTTCAACCCATCTACTAAATTTTATCGCTTTATCCGACTTGGGTAATGAATTATCGCGCTTTTTCGATTTTTCGAAATTTTCGATATCGAAAAAGTGGGCGTGGTTATAGTCCGATATCCTTTATTTTAAAAAGCGATCTGAGGTGAGTGCCCAGGAACCCATATACCAAATTTCATCAAGATAACTCAAAACGTACTCAAGTTTTCGTGTTAAGGGACAGACGGACAAACGGACGGACATTGCTCAATCAATTTTTTTTTCGATACTGATGATTTTGATATATGGAAGTCTATATCTATCTCGATTACTTTATACCTGTACAAACCAACCGTTATCCAATCAATGTTAATATACTCTGTGTGCAAAGCACGCTGAGTATAAAAAAGGAAGGTGATAGCACGGGGAGAGGTAAAAGGAAAAGCAAAGGCAGAACCAGATGATAGGGTAAGAAAGAAGAGTTTAGGAGAAAATGCGTTGGAAGGAGAGAAAGCGAGGGAGAATAAGGAAAACTGAGCGAATAAGAATAAGAAAAAGGCATAAGGATATATGTAGAAGAAGGGTTGCAAGCTGCAGAAAAAGTAGTGAGAAAGGTAGGGGAGAAGGAGTCGGCTTACAGCTAGCTAATAATATTATTAAAAACTTAAAAAAAGCTTCCATAATATGTGGGTAAGTACCTCAACAAGTTTTAAAATAAAAGGTGACTTTGCACACACTTAAATTATGGCTTAACTTTCGAACTGATCTCATTCATTGAGATTTATAGAAACATGTTTATACTACTAAGAGACCCGGCAGATGTTGTTGTGCCCTAAATTTAGACTATCTGTATACATTTTAATAAGCTTTTTCCGTTTAACTCGGCCTTCTGCCCTTCTTCACTTTTCTTAATGCTTTGATTCACTCCTCCCTCCGTATTGTTCGCTTCATCTATTTCTATCTTCGTCTCACTCTATTTCCTTCTCAGTGTCCTTCTCCTTCACTCTTTTCTCTTCTCTCAAGTTCTTACCATCCTTCTTCGTACATTATTGCCAGTCCCAGAGGGTGGTTTGTATTTTGTTCCAGTGTCATTCCGAGTCCCAGTCCCACTCCGAGTGTCAGTCCCAGTCCTAGTCCTAATCCCAACTCCAATCCTTCTCTGGTCTACTTCCCAGAAAAAAGGATCGTAAATACTAATATAGGCAAATTTATATATCAAATTTCAGGCAAATCGAATATGACGTATGTGGGTATTATTAATTCATGTCTTTATTTCGGCTTCGCATGCATCAGTTTTACCAGATTGATGCGACTAAATCGAGTATCACAATGAAAATTACTTTAAAGTTTGATATCCATATTACACACACACATTCTAGGGGTATCCGGGTCCATATTTTGGCCTATATCTTGAGACCCTAGTCACCCGTCGGTATAAAAATTGCTCCTCACTAAAGCACACATCAACAGCTTCAATTTGGTACCCATAATATAAAAACACATCCTAGTGTTACCCTGATCCACGTTTTGACCTATATCGCGAGACCCTGGTTACCAATGGGTATGAAAAGTACCCTATACTAAAGCACTCATTAACAGCTTTCATTTGATATCCATTTTCTCTTTTGGCCTATATCTCGAGGCCCTAGTCACCCAGGGGTACGAAAAATACACATATCAACCTTCTTCTTCAATCACTCTTTCTATTAAAAAAAACCGCATCAAAATCCGTTGCGTAGGTTTAAAGGTTTAAGCATTCAAGGGGAAATAGGGACAGAAAAACGGCTTTGTTTTATACTATGTAGTGATTTATTATTAAGGTATCATAGAAACTCGTTTATTAATATTCGAGTGATGAATTTCACGGTATTCGTCTTTAGAAACACAACACCCACATGTACCGACATACATTCTGCTACTAAGTCAAATGAAATTTTTACAACTTCATTTATGTAAAATGCCAAGACACCGTGGGTACACAATTCATGTCAGACACATCTCATTTTGCAATATATTTCAAATTAAGTAAAAGGCCGCAAGGCGAAACCTTTGGCGATAGCTTTTTTCAGTCGTTCTTGCCGTTGACAGTTATTAGGGTCATTCAAATTACTGCCTTCTCACATAGTACAAGGTATTTTCTTCTTATATGCACACATGCAAACTAACATTGAAAAAAATTTATAAAAAAAAGCCAATCCCTTCAGGCTAATATGAATAGGTTTAGATGTGTGTATATATGTATGACTATTAACAGCTCCAATGATTTCAACACACCCAACTAAGCAAAAACAAACACCATCAAGCAAAGAAAGACAGAGAAAAACTTAAAGTAGAAAATATAAAAATTATAGGATACAACAAATTTAAGTATGCACTTGTGCCTACTTGCCGAAATTTATTGCAGCGTTACTTTGCTAACAAAATAGAATGAACTACAATGAAGTTACAGCCCCGAAGCTCTTTAATGTATGTATATGTGTGTATGTGTGGTTGTATATCAGTGCTCCAAAGGAAGAATTTGTCGAAAAACTGTTCGCATTTTACATTGAGGGGAAAATATTGGAATACAAAAATAAAGGTCTTTCATTGAGAGATAATGTCATCATAAATAAATCCTGCGTAAAATATTTCAGCCGTTTGATTTAGATGAGCATAAATAGACCATCAGCCTCATCGACAAAGACTCGGCAAAGTCGCACTCCGATATATGCGCAGCAAGCCCCGTTCTCATAGTCTAATACCCAAAACTCGCAGTTGAGTAAAGCAAATTTCCCAGGGACACGCGCCTCAATCTGACGGATACAAATTCGATCTGGATGCTGTAACAAATTAAACTCTTACTTATCCAGAATCAGCCTAAACATTTACAATATTTCTGACACCAACCACCTTTTCAATCGCAATGTGGAACCAAAGCTTTCCGTTCGAGTATACCGATCAGAATTTGTGAGTGATTCCACATAAAGGATGGAAATGCGGCTACCAATGGCAACCTCCCCTATCCGTGGATTACCTTGTTTTTCAAACAGCCGAGGCTCTGGTGACACCAACTTCCTCATCTGAGGGGTGGGAGGGCGGTATGGTCTATAAGGTCCCATATGTTCCTACTTAATCGTTCCCGAGTTGGTCGGGCTAGTACGTTAATGGTGCTTATTGCCGTAACGTAACGGATCTGCATCCGGCAAAGGACCATCGATAACATTTCCCAAAACCTTCGGGAAGTGTACCTGTCGCTACAACAATAACAACAGCAACTCGCCGCTGGAGGTCATTTTTATATACAACAATTTACATATTTGAAGTTGAGCTGTTTCTGTCTGTTTACCGTTGCTCTTATACTTTTCTCTGCTCTTCGTTTTCATGTTGGTTTAGCTCTCCAAATTTTCGTCTGGTTCCTTTCTTTCTCTAGAAGTAATTTGACTCTCGTTCTTGCTCTTACTCTTACGTTAGCTCTTGCCCTAACTCTTGCTATCACTTTGAGTTTTACTCCAATTCTAACTTCTACTCGTACTCTTACTCTTACTCTTCCTCTTTCTTTTACTATTGCTCTTGAAATTAATCTTATTCTTTCTTTTGCTCTTGTTCTTTTCTTTAATCTTACTCTAACCCTTACTCTTGCTATTATTCTTACTCTTAGTCTTATTCTTACTCTTCCTTTTTCTTTTACTATTGCTCTTGAGATTAGCCTTATTCTTACTTTTGCTCTTGCTTTTTTCCTTAATCTTGCTCTAACCATTACTCTTACTATTGTTCTTACTCTTAGTCTTAATCATACTTATTACTCGTACCGTTACCCGTATTCTTCGTGTTTATTTCACTATTACACTTCCGATTAATTTTACTTTTAATCTTACTTGTACATTTACTCTTACTCCTACTCTTACTCTAACTCTTACTCTTACTCTTAATCTTACTGTTACTCTTACTCTCATTCTACATCTTGTTTATTTTCTTAATCTTACTCGTATTCTTAATCTTACTCTTACTCTTACATTTACGATTAATTTTACTCTTGCTTTTATTCTTACTCGTACTTTTACACTTTCTCTCACTTCTACAGTTACTGTTGTGATTGCTGTTGTTGTAGCGATAAGGATGCTCCCAGAAGGCTTTGGGAAGTGTCCATGAGGAGCTTGGGGTCGCCAGAGCCTCGTCGGTTAGTGAAACAGGATTCGCCGCGGATAGGTGAGGTTGGCAATTGGGTTTGGGGAAGATATATATTGCGCTGGCAACCTGAAGGGTTGCGCTACACAGCCGCTTGAATCTGGTATTTTAGTCGCCTCTTACGACAGGCATACCTGCCGCGGTAATATTCTGATCCCCTAACCCGCTGCGCTCTCTACACTTACTCTTACTGTTTTGAATAATCTTACTTATAATCGTACTCTTTCTCTTACCCTTACTCTTAATCTTACTCTTACTTTAATTTTACTCTTGCTCTTACTGCTACTCGCACACTTGCTCTTACTCTTACCCTTATTCTTACTCTTACTCTGACTCTTGCTCTGATTCTTACTCTTACTCCTACTCTTACACTTATTCTTGCTCTTTTGATTAATCTTACTTATTATCTTACTCTTTCTCTCACCCTTGCTCTCAATCTTACTCTTACTCTTACCCTTACTCTTACTCTTACTTTTATTCTTACTCTTACTTCTACTTCTACTCTTATTCTTACTCTCGCTCTTACTCTAACTTTCGCCCTTACTCCTACGCTTTTTTCTTGCATGCCTTCTCTTTTTTCCTTTCTCTCCTTTTCTTTTCTTTCTTTACTGACGACCTTGTATATTTCTCCTTCAAAAACTCTTTTAACCATTTCATTGGCTGAGAGTTATTCAATTCCTCTGCCATATTTACTTCCAGCATAAGTTAACTCTTGAAAGCTTTTTTTCCTTCTCACAAAACGTCAACAAAGGCATTGAAAAAAATGGTTTTTGTTTTATCAGCAGCACTAAGGGAATTGCCGTTAGAAATTTTCTAAAATTTTTATTTTACCTTTTTTTCGTACTTTCTTTGTTAATCAAATGACAAATTTTACGGTAACTTGAGAAACTTCATTGATATCGTTATGGGAATTGATGAATGTGCATTATGCAAATAGTTTATTTTCATATATATATTAATGTATGTGTGTGTGTTTGTATATTGTTTATTGTTGCGTATAAGTAATTTCTTTGTTTGTTATATTTTGTTTACTGCTACAATTGTCCTTGTGTCTGTTTAGTCAATTTCATGCTCAGTTGCCTTAAGTGGACACATTTATATTTGAATGCCCAACGGGGACATGAAGTGCTGAAGCAGCAAAATGCTTCTTATACATACTTTTATATGCATTTTTGAGTTTTTTCCCATAAATATTTGTGCAATATATGAACTTGTTGCGTATGTGTAACACATACATAGCTACTTACATACATATGTATGTGTTCGATTACTAAAGCCCAATTTCAAAATTGCATTGTGATTTGCTGTACTAAGTGACAACTTTAATTTTAAGCTACTTGCCAAAATATTTCAAATGTGTAGTTCCATAGAATCCAGTCGCACGTTGATTATTCAAGTTATTTGTCACAATTTAATGAAGTTCTACATAAAATTCCGACTGGAAAAAAAGCATTTGCGATTATGTCTAAATATGAAGATGCGGTGCTGCCCTTCGCCATGTGTGCACAAAGTTAAGCGGAGTACATTCTTATTATATTTTAGTTTACAACCGCAAAAATCTCACCGAATCTTCTGACTTTAGCATTCAAGTTATCCATATCTTGAGCTTTCCTATCATGGGGATCAGTTCTGTATCCACCACTCAATTCATGCGCATGTGCTTTTTCTTTGGAGGTCTAAAATAACTCCCTGCATCTATTCTCTAGACGCTTAATTGTTGCGTGTTATCCACTTAACCCCATTAGATCATCCCGCTTAATCAAACGATAGTAATCGTTTACCTCGTTCGTTTCGCAAAATGTTGATAATGATTAGGTCCCCTTCTACAGATCTCCATCTTTCAGAACACATCTATTGATTGGCTTCACAGTCAGGGAAAGAGTTAACTTCCTTTGCAACCTGTAAAGAAGACGCGGACTTCCTTTTTATATCCTTTTAGCCTTTAGCTAAACAACTACTTCACCTGCTTTGCAGCTCGGCAACGCTTGCTACGCTTGCTTTGTTTACTTCTCAACTCAATTTCTTTGTTCAGACTCGCCGAAAACTATCTCATTGAGATCGCGGACTCCACGCTTCCTTCGCTAAACACGATAAAATAATAGCTCTAAGCTATTTCTTCTCTCCCATCTTGCAACGCCATCTTTTTTTTTCCTCTCCTTAATCTTACTGTGGTGAGACAATCGTTTTTTCCCGAGGTGGGCGTGATTATACATCGTCTTCTTCGGAAGAGCCTTCCCGCAAATCGAAACGTACCACAACAACTTTCATTGGACTGTGGGCCGCCATTTTGGCAAGCGTCCGCTTTCTAATTCTCGCCAGCAATATACACTCGCTCTACCCAATAAAATTGAGGATGTTAGTATTCTCTCGCCACCTAAGAACAGGCTGCTTACCTTCCATCCATATCTACCTCAGCTACTGGTACTAGCTTCATCCTTCTCAAGAAAAAGTAGCAAATCCCAGTCTTACTTGCAGCGTAGAGCCTTAAAATGCTTTGACTGTCGCATGGAACTATGCCAAGCGCTCGCTTTCGAAGTCCTCTATATGAATCCATTGCCTTTGTTTCACTCCACATTTCCTCCAATTATTCCTTATAGTGATTTCTGCTTTCTCATCTTTCAACTTAAAGCCATCCATACTTCTCTAGGCGGCCCGGGATCGATAAGACTATTTTATGCTTCATGGCGTATCACATGGCCTTCATTGGACTGTGCCTCATCATAGCCCCAATCACAATATAAATGAGCCTTAGGGTACACAGTAATTTCAGCAGAGTGCCTGTCATCGACTTCGGCCAGAAGGAATTATGGCAGAGCTAGGGTGTTGTCTGTGTTTGCTTAGATGGCTGGCAACACATTTGCACAAGAGCAGACTGCAAGTACCCGGAGGAGCCTGGAATTCTCTACGGCTCCCCATGTCTGTTTCAAGTGTGTCTATTCGCAAAGCAATTTCCCACAAATCAGATGATGTATTGAACCAAACTAGCGATGGTTCCCATCTGAAGCATCATCGCCTCCGGAATCTTCTGCCCGTAAGACTCTATAGTGATAGGGCAGCTTGGACTTGATGCTAACATTGTTCTTCTGACAGAAAAATTGGCCAATGTCTTTTCTTCCAACTTCGATTGGAAAAACTCGAACTTGCGGTTTACATCGCGCTCATCACAGAAAATTCCGCCACTACTCTTCCCTTCCATCTTCCATCCACCCGTGAATCAATTTACTGGTCTATTGTTCCTGTCGACGGAAGCTGCTTAAATACGAAATGGAAGCATTGGTGTGCACAGATTATAGTTGGGCAAATAGCACATAACTAGTGCATACCACAATGTCTTTGGCGATGCAGTTCGTTATGTAGTTACTCCTTCTTAGTAAGTTGCAGTTTGATTTTCGTTGTATGCACATTTCACCCTTCACATTCCCAACTTCTTCTTTTAGTGATTAGTGCACTTCCCCAGGGTTCATTCATGATTGTAACCGGATTCTCCTCGAGTAGGTGAGGGTGACAAATGGATTGGTGAGGCTGTGAAGCTATAAAACTTTGTCTTGCACTAACGATCATCTTACTTTTAGATGGCAGCCTTTACCTCAATCTATCTAAAGCACTGCTGTCTTCGGTTTCGCTAGGTGTTCGTATAACCCTTCTAAGCTCTTTCCATACTAATATTTTGAATTTTGCTGCAAAAGTGAAGCCGATTGCAACTACTGTAGCTATCTATAGATCTGCTGGGCTTCATAAATTTCTCTTACAGCACTTCCTATGGCTTAAGCAAAAATCGGTGTGAGTTACACACAAAATTGTGAATATTAGTATGTTTCTATAAAAGTCAGGTGGCTAAATTAAAAGCCACGCCCACTTGTAAAACAAAATTCGAAAGACAGCACATCTAAAACAAAATTTAATAACTCAGCAACACAAAAAAGTACTGAATTTATTTAATTCTTATGAATTAAAAAAAAACGCTCACGCCCACTTTCAGTATAATAGTACTCCCTTTAATTTTTCTAACCTCACATGTTTTTTTTTTGTTTTTTGGGTATTTTAAATTAAAATAATTCCAAAACAAAATCGATGTTACACTGACAGCTCGGTTGTTAATGCCCTTTCATTTTGATTACACGACCATATTGCATAAACTCACTACCAAATTCAAGGGTCATTCTCTGTCAATTAATCAATTTACTCTCACACACACTTATGCTGTGTACGTTTATGTGTTTGTAAGCGTTTTATTTAGTGTGGTTGGTGTGGTCTAGCGTTTGCCGGAAAATATAATTTTTGCATTGCAACAAATCGAAACTGACACTCTTTGAACGCCACATAAAACACATAAATACTGGTGAATACATACATTAACACATATGTACCTACTTATGTCGTAGTATGTGTATACATTTGCACGCGAATATTTTCAATTGTTGAGCCAAATCGTTAGAGAACAATTGTGCTGAATATTAACAATGCTAAACTAACCGCCAGCTGTCAAATGAAAATGTTCGAATTATATGCCACACTAATATATAAAACTATATGTTTGTGTATTTATGTGTGTGAAAGATGTATATATATACGTACATAGATATGTGTGCTATATTTACAATCAAAGGGTGAAGCTTCGCATGGTTTCCACTAAGGTACATATATTAGATTATGTTATGTTATTTTGTATTATGATATATTATATTATGTTATGTTATGTTGTGTTCTGTCATGTTAAGCTTGGTAACTTTTTGTTATGTACATGAATCATATTTCGTTGCTGAAAGCTATCATTTCAATGATGAAGCCTATTGATTCTATAATTGTCTTGGTGACTTTAATCTTCCGCATGTTTCATGGACCACATCTAACCATGAAATTGTACCTGTTTCCTCCAAATTGTGCAGCAACGACTTTTTAGCCGAAATAACTGACCTTTGCTTTAGACAGATAAATATAGTTCCAAACATGTCCGGGAGGGTCCTTGATTTGGTATTGGTTGATGTTGCATCAAAATTCACTCTTAGGAGGAGTGAACCTCTTACTGTACCTGAAGACCCTTACCCTGGAAATAGTTTACGAATTGAAAAAAAGTTCCCGGAGTTGCATTACCACTGTATACGACTCTATAATTTGCGAAGGCTAATTTTAATCAACTTAACCAGATTTTATCTACATTAGTTTGGCCCAAATACGGTGCAGATATTGACAAAAACGTTTCGGACTTCAATACCATAAACGTGTTTCCACTGAGCTAGTCCAAATATGGTTTACCAAAGAGCTGAAATCTTGAAAAAATAAAAAATCGTGTTCCTTCAAGCTGTACAAAAAGACGGTTTCACACTCTGACTACTTGAAATACTCCATACTGCGTCATAAATATTTTGAATTAAACAAAAAGTGTTATAATACCTATCTCTGTACGATGAAAAAGAAAATAACTTGCAATCCAAAAGCTTGCTACGATTTCGCAAACTTTAAACCTAGGGTTAAATGGTTTCCTTTTGGTATGAAATACCGTGATGATTTCTCTAGCGACGATCAAGATATTGCCAACTTCTTTGCACAATTTTTCAATTCCAACTATTCCCCTGAATTAATTTCCCTGTCTAATGAATACCCATATCAACTTAAATCAGTTAAGGTAATTAAAATTCCAGCAATATCTCCTGAGGAGGTTTTTTCACATTTAACGTCTTTGAAGAAATCTTACAAATATGATCCAGACCTTATTCCCACATGTTTTCTTAAAAAATGCGCTGAACATATTTATCAGCCCACAACTGACTTATTCAATATGTCCCTAAAACATGGAGTTTTTCCTGCTGCTTGGAAGGAATCTTTTCTTATACCCCTTCATAAAAACGGCAGTAGGTCATGTGTAGAAAATTATCGAGGAATTGCAAAATTGTCTGCCATCCCAAAGGTATTTGAAGCCATTGTTACTAATCAGCTAACATTTTCCATTTCTACGTTGACTACAGACAGCACGAGTTCTGTAATGGCAAATCTACATTACCAACGTACTTGAATTCACAACTCATGTTTCTAATGGATTTAGAGAAAATCTTCACACCGATGTTATATACACTGATTTCAGTAAAGCATTTGACAAAGTTTCCCACTCCTTGCTTAGTTGCTTGGTGCAACGCAAACTCAATGCCGCTGAACCTCAATAAATGTAAATTCATGTGCCTCTCAAGAAGATCTTTACCAGCAGCCTCTTACGTAATTAATAATTTTTGTCTTGCATCAGTAAATTATTTTTTTGACTTGGAAGTACGATGGATGCTAAACTTAGTTTCAACCTTCATATTATGGCTACTGTCAATAAGGTTAGGGGTGCTCTATCATTCTTGAAACGATGGTCTAAAAAATTTAGTGACACTTATGTCACTAAAGCCCGTTTTACCACATTAGTTAGACCGATACTAGAATACGGATCAATAGTCTGGAATCCGCGATACCAAGTTCATGCAGATAGACTAGAGTCAGTAAAGAAGCAATTTTTACTTTTTTCTTTAAGGAATTTTCATAGGGACTGTGGGTATAATCTTCCACCTTATACTAGTCGATTAAAGCTTATCAATCTTCCAACACTCGCAAGTCGTAGCGATATGCTAGGCGATTTATTCATGGCTAAACTACTGAACGGACTGATTTCTAGCCCCTTACTTTTGAACGAAGTAAACTTCAATGCTCCATCAGGAGTGTCAACATATTACAAATCTCTTCTTTTGAGGCAGTGTAGAACTAATTTCGAATTAAATGAACATTTTCGGTGTTTTGTCATGATTTTAACACTCATTTGAACTCGTTTAATATAACAGATTCAATTTTTACTACTAGAAAGAAAACTGTCCTATCCTATCTTAACTCATAACAAAAAAAAACAAGTAAGGAAGGTTAAGTTCGGATGTAACGGAACATCAGATACTCAGTTGAGAGCTATGGTGACAACATAAGGGAAAATAACCATGTAAGAAAATGAACCGAGGGAAACCCTGGAATGTGTTTGTATGACATGCGTATCAAATGAAAGGCATTAAAGAGTATTTTATGAGGGAGTGG
Source organism: Eurosta solidaginis (assembly GCF_040869045.1). Taxonomy (NCBI): domain Eukaryota; kingdom Metazoa; phylum Arthropoda; class Insecta; order Diptera; family Tephritidae; genus Eurosta; species Eurosta solidaginis. The sequence goes on from NC_090319.1 coordinate 30,572,568, forward strand.
GCCATAGTTCTATAGGTGGACGCCATTTAGGGATATAGCCATAAAGGTGGATCAGGGTTGACTCTAGAATGCGTTTGTACGATATGGGTATCAAATTATAGGTATTAATGAGGGTTTTAAAAGGGAGTGGTGGTTGTTGTATAGGTGGTCGCCTTTTCGAGATATCGCCATAAAGGTGGACCAGGGGTGACTCTAGAATGTGTTTGTACGATATGGTTATCAAATTAAAGGTATTAATGAGGGTTTTAAAAGGGAGTGGTGGTTGTTGTATAGGTGGTCGCCTTTTCGAGATATCGCCATAAAGGTGGACCAGGGGTGACTCTATAATGCGTTTGTACGATATGGTTATCAAATGAAAGGTGTTAATGAGTATTTTAAAAGGAAGTACTCCTTAGTTCCATAGGTGGACGCCGTTTCGAGATATCGCCATAAAGGTGGACCAGGGGTGACCCTAGAATTCGTTTGTGCAATATGGGTATCAAATGAAAGGTGTTAATGAGCATTTTAAAAGGGCGTGGGGCTAAGTTCTATAGGTGGACGCCTTTTCGAGATAGCGCCATAAAGGTGGACCAGGGGTGACTTTAGAATATGTTTGTACGATATGGGTATCAAATGAAAGGTGTTAATGAGTATTTTAAAAGGGCGTGGGGCTTAGTTCTATAGGTGGACGCCTTTTCGAGATATCGCCATAAAGGTGGACCAGGGGTGACTCTAGAATGAGTTTGTATGATATGGGTATCAAATTAAAGGCATTAATGAGAGTTTTAAAAGGGAGTGGCGGTAGTTGTATATGTGAAGGCGTTTTCCAGATATCGACCAAAATGTGGCCCAGGGTGACCCAGAACATTATCTGTTGGATACCGCTAATTTATTTATATATGTAATACCTGCCGAGATTTTAAGGGTGTTTTATTTCGCCCTGCAGAACTTTTTCATTTTATTCTACTTAATATGGTAGGTGTCACAACCATTTTATAAAGTTTTTTCTAAAGTTATATTTCGCGTCAATAAAACAATCCAATTACCTTACCATGTTTCATCCCTTTTTTCGTATTTGGTATAGAATTATGGCATTTTTTTCATTTTTCGTAATTTTCGATATCGAAAAAGTGGGCGTGGTCATAGTCGGATTTCGTTCATTTTTCATACCAAGATAAAGTGAGTTCAAGTAAGCACGTGAACCAAGTTCATTAAAGATATGTCGATTTTTGCTGAAGTTATCGTGTTAACGGCCATGCGGAAGGACAGACGAATGACTGTGTATAAAAACTGGGCGTGGCATCAACCGATTCCGCCCATTTTCACAGAAAACAGTTAACGTCATAAAATCTATTCCCCTACCAAATTCCAAAGGGATTGGTTAATTTTTGTTCGACTTATGGCGTTAAAAGTATCCTAGACAAATTAAATGAAAAAGGGCGGAGCCACGCCCATTTTGAAATTTTCTTTTATTTTTGTATTTTGTTACACTATATCATTACTGGAGTTGAATTTTGACATAATTTACTTATATACTGTAAAGATATTAAATTTTTTGTTAAAATTTTACTTTAAAAAAAATTTTTTTTTAAAAGTGGGCGTGGTCCTTCTCCGATTTTGCTAATTTTTATTAAGCGTACATATAGTAATAGAAGTAACGTTCCTGCCGAATTTCATTATGATATCTTCAACGACTGCCAAATTACAGCTTGCAAAATTTTAAATTACCTTCTTTTAAAAGGCGGTGCCACGCCCATTGTCCAAAATTTTACTAATTTTCTATTCTGCGTCATAAGTTCAACTCATCTACCAAGTTTCGTCGCTTTATCTGTCTTTTGTAATGAATTATCGCACTTCTTCGGTTTTTCGAATTTTTCGATATCGAAAAAGTGGGCGTGGTTATAGTCCGATATCGTTCATTTTAAATAGCGATCTGAGATGAGTGCTCAGGAACCTACATACCAAATTTCATCAAGATACCTCAAAATTTACTCAAGTTATCGTGTTAACGGACGGACGGACGGACGGACATGGCTGAATCAAATTTTTTTTCGATCCTGATTATTTTGATATATGGAAGTCTATATCTATCTCGATTCCTTTATATATGTACAACCAACCGTTATCCAATCAAACTTAATATACTCTGTGAGCTCTGCTCAACTGAGTATAAAAAATAAAAAAATGTATATAAAATGTTCACTTATTTAACAATGTAGTATATGTATTATTTCCAACTGTCATGTATAATACTCAGCTGATGATATTTATTCTGTAGCTGAGCAGTTTTAGATCTCAACGCTTAACAAACCTCCGCCTATCAACATCTCGGCAAAAACAAAATCCGTGCGTTATGCGGATGCGCCCCTCGTGTCGGTTGGAGGGGCTTTGGAGGGTATTTATCCGTTGGGTTTATTATTATTATTATTAAAAAATGTTATGTTATTTTATGTAATGTTATGTAGTGTAATGTTATGTTATGTTATATTAGGAAGCATTTTTTCATACACTTGAAAATACCCCGCGACCGATGAAGTACCCACGAAAGCAATTAGGCCACCTTCAAATAGCTGCCCAGAACTTTAGGCAAACATTTATATAATGGCGAGCTCAGCTTGCATGCTCCGCGATTAAAGTTTTTCTAAGCAAGTTTTGTGAAAATTCATCTGCCTTACAGATGCCATTCGGAGGCGGCATAAAACATGTAGGTGCCGTTCCGCTAATTTTTAGAAAAAACTAAAAAAAAGCACCACACAAATTGGAACAGAAGCTCGGCCTAAATCTGTTCGGAGGTGATTCGCGCCAAGTTTTTTTTTTTTTATATACAACAAATGTCTCGAAAAAAAAACATTCTCCACCAGAGGGAAGACAGCACGACTAGTTCTCATTCCGAAAGAGAAAGGAGACCCCAACCCACCTAATATGCATTTTGGGCATTGCAGGCAAATGGAAAGAGATCCTCTAGAAGCACTGCCTCCAGGGGCTATAGTTGACTGTTTCAGCGAGAGTACGGTATCTGGAGAGGGCAATCCGCAGCAGATATCACAGCAGAAGTTATGGCCTCAGTCAAGAAACTTAAGACAGAGTGGCACAGAGCAAGACCGATAGTCGTATTGATCTGCTAAAAGTTATAAGGAACTTCCGACCGAATAAACCGAAATCTTATCCACGAAACCACTCACGTTCAAATAAATCTAAAGACAACAGGCAAGAGTGTTTAATACTAGGTAGCGATCTCTGGAATATTACTTATCACAGCCTTCTGCGATTGGATATACCATATAGCACCGCTCTCGTTGCTTTCGCAGACGACATGTCACCTATCATATTGACACGACGCTGCAACCTGGCACAACTTAAACAGGTCATGCGCAGTGTAAAAAGATGTTTGGCTAATCATGGTATTCAGCTAGCTACAGCAAAAACGGAGATCGTCCTCCTAACGAAGAGGTAGATTTCCACACATTTCCGAACACACGGAGAGGCCGAATTCTAAGTGAATACGTTTTTAACCCAACCCAATTTATTCTGTAAGTACCTACGCAGGATGGGGTTGAAAACCTGAACTACCTGTGCTGCGGTTTAACAGACGATGTACACCACACCTGCTTCAAATGCCAATACTTCGTCAGCAGATATGTGAGGCTTATACATCTCAGCAAAGAGAAGATTGATGCCAAGCCCATTAGCATGAGAGTCGCCATGAAGCTTTCGCAGTGCGCAAGTACAGCTTGTTGCGGTCCCAAGAGCAGGGAATTTTGCGGCCGCTGGTGGATTAAGTCTAGGTGAGTGGCCTGCCTTTCAAGGGATGAAGGAAGTTTTACACTCGTGGAGTCTCACAGTGGGACTTAAAATAACCAGGTCAGTACAAAAAGCATTTCCTACTTCCAGGAAATTCAATTAAAAAAAATCTATGTTATGTTATGGTGTGTATTGTTGTTATATTATAGTATTTTATGTTATTATATATTTTGTTATAATAAGCTGTGTTGTGTTATGTGATGTAATATTTCGTTATTTAATGTTATGTTGAGTTATGTTACTTTATTTTATGTTATGTTATGTTATGTTACGTTATGTTATTTTAGGTTATGTTATGTTAAGTTATGCTATGTTATGTTATGTTATGTTATGCTATGCTATGTTATGTTATGCAATGTTCTATTTTGTTGTGATATAGTAATTTATATTAAAATTTTGTATATGCGTCGTATTTTATTATACTCATTCAAGTTATGTATGTTCATATTCCATATCCCGCCACACCCTTTATTCCCTTTGTCAAATATCAAAAAATTTAACAACATCAACCACTCTCTAACACCGTAATACGTGTTGCGAATTCTACATCAAGTTTATTCATGTATTTAGTCGCTGAAAGTCCTTGCTGCAACACGCAAAAGTCATTCGCCATTTGATTTTAACCATTTGCTCTTCACAACAATTTGCCCCACCAACTGCATAGTTAATACATTTAACTGGCGTCAAATCACCTCTTTGAATTTCAGCTCAAGCTTAACATCAGCTCATATGCAGATGCACTACATATTCGTACCAACATACAAACACACACATAGGCATATGTTAATTTTTCCGCGAGCGTTTGCTACCGATACCGCTACTGCCAATCAATTGCTTCATAATGAGCGTTTTTAGCGAGGTCTTTGCTGCGTGCTGTGGCGAATTTCCGGAAGTTTTCAAATTTACAATTGTATGTGATTGCGCCTTGCATGCATGTGAGTATGTGCGTGCGTGTGCATGTATTGAAAATTTAGTTGGCACTTGAGTAGAATAGCAATATGTCCTGCTTGTCTGTCTCTTTGTGTTTTGCTTGCGCGCTTGCCATGTTTTGCTACAATTTTGTTACCGTTTTTGTTATTGTGATGGCTGTTGTTGCTGTTTATAAATATGCAAACATGTCTCTATGCTGCATGGTAGTTGCATATTTTTAGGCGTATAAGCGCGACACTCATTCTAATGGCAGGTTGTTAGTGTTGATGAATAATGCAATTAGGTTGAAAGTGAGCTTCTAATGAATTGCATTCATTTGTTGTTGCACGTGTGTTTGTTTTATGTTTCTCTTTTTTTTTTTTTTTTGTTTGTTTCGGGTGATTGTCAGTCAGAAATTGTGTTGGTTCTAATGTTGCGAAAAACGTAAGCAAAGCGGAATTGATTGCCTACCATGATTGACTCCAAAATGAGCTGATCGATTTATGCCGAGTATATAAAATACAAATACAAAATCTGAAGTGCAGATGACGCTTTTAATCTCTTTAATTGTATTTTAAAAGAGAGGAGAAGAAGCGAAACTCGTTACCGTGGTTTTTTGAGACCAAATGTAGGTGCACAGCTACCTTTGCAACCAGAAAGATTATAGAACTGACGACTTTTTAGAAGAAATCTTTTCTTCAGGACCAGTGGTGTAAACTATCCTCGGAGTTTGAGTTGAACACATGGCATTTTCAATTCAGAGATTCGAAGAGTCAAGCGGGTAAAATAGACCTTCTCCAGCCATCTTGCATTATCTGAGCACTTAAGATGTATGAATAGAAGCTGGGCGCTAATTGATATGAAATCTCTTTGTAATGGTCACTGCGATTCAAGGGGTTGTGTAGCGCAACCCACTCAAGGGATTGCCAGCGCAATATATAACTTATCCAACACAATTGTCAACCTGACCTACCCGCGGCCGATCCTGTTCCATTAACAGACGAGGCTCTGGCGACCCCAAGCCACTCATAGAAAAAGGGGGTGGGGGTGAGAGATGGCATTGAAGGTTTAATGTTGTCATATAAATCGTTCCCGAGATGGTCGGGCTAGTACCTTAATGGTGCTTTGTTACCGGAACGTACCGGATCTATATCCGACAAAGGACCATCAACATCGATAACACTCCCCACAGCCTTCGGGGAGTGCCTTTATTGTTAACACAACAACAACAACAATGGTCATTTGCTTTTCGGGCGTTTCCCAGTTGCACATATAACTTTACTGTCGGCGTTTGCTGGTCTAAAAGGAATAACAACCCTCCCCCTTAGAAAAGACCAACCTACATGGATGTTCAAAAATTTGATTGGAAGTGTTGCAGCGAATGGGGCTAGATGAAGTAAGTTAGCCATTCGTACAAAACCTACACTGGCAATAAACTAAATCTAAAACCGGATGACATTATGGACAAGACAACCATTTCTTGAGCAGCACAACAGCTTCTAAACAAGGAATACAATTCTAATCGGCTTCGACTTCTTCCTAAATAGGAGAGATTACTGTACGCTGTTGCCAGATTTACAATTCATAATCCCTGAAGAAAAAAGGAAATGTGGTGAGGAATGAGTTTTGGCTAGAAAGTCTGAAGAACATATTCATGGAAAGGTCTAGGCTGGACGTAAGTATTGGGTGGAGTATTCGTGCAGGAGCTCGGTAGGAGCTTGATAGGAGCCCGACTATGGCAATATTTTCTAGGCGCTGGTTACCGCTATTAAGATTCGAAAAAAGTAGTTTAATATTTCGTCGTAAGTCTAGCAATGTAACTTTAAAAACCAAGCTCTTCCGCCGTTAGATTGGCGACTGTCATTGTTTATTTGAACTCACATAAAATGTTATTGAACTACTTTTTGATAATCATCGAAGCAAACCCTGGTATCTGCCAGTTATTAAGGTCTTTTGGAACAGTTGTTGACTGCGAAACAAACACTAAATATAACGTTACGGAACATAACATGCCATAGCACATCATAGCTAAGGTTAATAGGCAAAGCAAACCAATATGCGTCATAGAACAACTTAACATGGGAAAAATATATTTAAGCATAGAACCATTTAAGATAAGGAGACAAAGCCTGACATAAAATGCTACGTCACTATGGTAAACATGAATGCAAACATAATGAAGTGAAGCAAAATACATATTAGTACAAAGGTAGACATAATGGCATCATTACTAACATAACACAATCAGCAAAAAACCGTAAAACATAATCCGTATGCAAAATCAACCAAACAAATAAAATACCACAAGCGGAAACCATGTCTAACGCAGCATAAGGATGTGTAGTGGAAACATAGTACAATCTAACAAAGCTTAAAGTAACTTTGCATAACATAAGAATACGTAGCAAACCTAAATATTGTAACGAATATTAGCAGCACTAAGCGATACTATCATCTCTAAGCCGATGCTAAGCAGTAACTGTATGCACATCAATAATTCAATCATTATGTTTACACACATGTACGTACACGCAGCGGAGAAGCAACGCTCAAGCACATGCATAAATCTGAGATAATCCCAAAAGTATGCAATGGTTGTGCTAGAGTCGGTCACATATACAAGCGCATGGGGATTGAGAGAAGCTATAAAATCATGCATCTGTAGTTACGGCTGAGTAATTTTAAAGCTGATAACTAACTAGTAAGTTCTGGAAATAGAAAAGCCTAGAAATATGCAAAGAGGAAATCAGACAGTATAAAAGGCAGCAACAGTAAACGCACGACAAGCAGTTGGATTTAAGACGCTATCTGGCGAGCAATAGTAGTGTTATTCTGAAGTACTTTAATAAAGACCATTTTGCATTATTGAATAGTGGAGTTATTTATTCAATAGTTTAGTGATTCGAACGTTAGCAGAAGGTTGCAAATAAGAGGAATTGCACTAAATTCGTTACAATATGATAAAATATAATAAAGCAAAACAAAGTTTAGTCAAGCCTATATTCATATATGTATATCACATAACATAACGTAACAAAACACAACATAAGAACACGTAACACAACATAACATAACACGGAAAAGTACAACACAACATTATCAAACATAACATAACAAAGCATAAAATAACAGAACACGACATAACATAACAAAATATAACACAATAAAATGTACTCAAACATCATAAGATTGCCTACATATTTATAACTTGAGACAAACCTAAATATCATAAAACTCTTGTCAAAGCAAAAATATGTATAAACGCATAGTTTTACCACAGCAGTATTCATAAGCGCATAAAAAAACCACAGAAACACACATACATACATACATACAGTCAAGCATAAATAAACTAGTGCAAATATACAAGAAAATTTGAAAACTATTTGGTGTTTTTCTATTGAAATCAATCAACTGGCTTCTAAAACGTAACTTATATGGCAAGTTAGTTGTTGAGGCATGAGCTCGTGTTAAGTTGTTTGGGTGGTTAGCGTTTGATTGATATAACCACTAAAAAGTCACAAACACGAAAAATTATAAAAACAGCATGAATAGCAAAATATTGTCTAGCAAAACAATATGAAATCAACACAAATTGATGGCCAGTTAATAGTAGAAGCAATCGAGCGCAACGCGAGCGCCACAGTCGATTGATGCAACGACAAAGTTGTTCAAAACAACTTTTAATAATATTTGATGGAATTCGAGAAATATTTTACAAATAGGGAAACACAAAGAAAATAAAGCAAACAAGACTCAATGTTGATGAACATTTATATTAAATAATTCTACAGTAGTGGATTTTGATGACATCACATTGACTTGTTTTACACCACTACTCACACAAATAAATATATCATTTCCTTCTCAAAAACAAGGCGTGCTTCTCTTCTGCTTAGCATTTCTTTTGACTTAAAAGTTTTTAAGTTGAAATCCTACAATGAATAAATAAACATGTAAAAATATTTTCCAGCTCCCAGATTCATCATTTTTATAATCAATTTTTTTCTTGTTTCTTGGTTAAAAAATTAATAAAATTCAAGCATAGCAAACAAATATCGCTACAACACATTTTACCTATTCTCACAGATGTAATAAACAAACAGTTGGCACATTAATAATTCACGTGTCAGGTAAACAGAGACCAATAAATTGCTTAACTGTAAGCAGAAATCACAAAGTAGAAAATATAAAATTTACCACACAGATATTAAAAATTCAAAACTATGAAAAAGAGCGAAAACTAACAGAAGAAGAATGCAAAAAAATTCCAAAAAATGTTAACATTATTTGCTCATATTAAAGTTATTTGCTCATGCATACATTAGCTTATGTAAGTGAGAGCGAAAAAAAACATCCGGAGAATAAGAGAAAGAAATTATCAAAGTCAATTAGCGGTCAAAATGAAAAGGGAAAGTCTCAGAGTGCTTCAGTGAATTTCGAATGCTTTTTAAATTTTAGAATTTTTTAACAATTTGAAGACAAGCGAATGAGTTCAAACTAAACTAAACTAAAAGAATGAAACTAAAATTAAAACAAAAACTAAAACTAAACCTAAAACTAAAACTAACTCTAAAACTAAAACCAAAACTAAAACTAGAACTAAAACTAAAACTGAAACTAGAACTAAAACTAAAACTGAAACTAGAACTAAAACTAAAACTAAACCTAAAACTAAAACTCAAACTAAAACTGAAACTAGAACTAGAACTAAAACTAAAAATAAAACTAAAACTGAAACTAGAACTACAACTAAAACTGAAATTAGAACTAAAACTAAAACTAAACCTAAAACTAAAACTGAAACTAGAACTAAAACTAAAACTGAAACTAGAACTAAAGCTAAAACTAAACCTAAAACTAAAACTAAAACTCAAACTAAAACCAAATCTAAAACTAAACCTAAAACCTAAAACTAAAACTAAAGCTAGATCTAAAACTACATAAAACTAAAACTAAAACTACATAAAACTAAAACTAAATCTAAAACTAAAACTTAAACAAAAACAAAAACTAAACTAAACTAAAAAATCTAACTTAATTCACATAAATTTAACTTAAATTTAAATTTAAAACTTGAATCCCATCATTCACCTGAGTTGAGGGAAAATCAACAAAAACGTCTACACACTTGTAAACAATCCTGCTGTGAGTATGCTATCAAGATTTGTAATAAATTCTAAAAGCTTAACTACGATCATAGTGTCAAACTAAGCGACTGCATATGATCCACGTTTGCCTAACGGATACATGTCTATCCGCTTTTACCTATCGCCAATGTGTTATTTACATTTCTTGTATTTGTATATTCATTGTTGATATTGATATATTTTTTCAATATTCGAATGCTTTTTAAAGTTTAGAATTTTATAACACTTTGAAGACAAGCCAATGAGTTCAAACTAAACTGAACTAAGAGACTGAAACTAAAATTAAAACAAAAACTAAAACTAAACCTAAAACTTAACCTAAAACTAAAACTAAAACTAAAACTATAACTAAAACTAAAACTAAAACTAAAACTGAAACTAAAACTAAAATTGAAACCAGAACTAAAACTAAAACTAAAACTCAAACTAAAACAAAAACAAAAACAAAATCTAAAACTAAACCTAAAACTAAAACTAAAACTAAAACGAAAACTAGAACTAAAACTAAATCTAAAACTCAAACTCAAACTAAAACTAAAACTGAAACTAAAACTAAAACTAAACCTAAAACTAAAACTAAAACTAAAACTAGAACTAAAACTAAAACTAAAACTAAAACTAAAACTGAAACTAGAACTAAAACTAAAACTGAAACCAGAACTAGAACTAAAACTAAAACTCAAACTAAAACTAAAACAAAAACTAAACCTAAAACTAAAACTAAAACTAAAGCTAGAACTAAAACTAAAACTACATAAAACTAAAACTAAATCTAAAACTAAAACTTAAACAAAAACAAAAACTAAAACTACAACTAAACTAAACTAAAAAATCTAACTTAATTCACATAAATTTAACTTAAAATTAAATTTAAAACTTGAATCCCATCATTCACCTGAGTTGACGGAAAATCAACAAAAACGTCTACACACTTGTAAACAATCCTGCTGTGAGTATGCTATCAAGATTTGTAATAAATTCTAAAAGCTTAACTGCGATCATAATGTCAAACTAAGCGACTCCATATGCTCCACGTTTGCCTAACGGATATATGTCTATCCGCTTTTACCTATCGCCAATGTGTTATTTACATTTCTTGTATTTGTATATTCATTGTTGATATTGCTGTATTTTTTCAATATTCAAACAATGTGCATATTTATTTCACCTCTATTCGCAGTCAATTCCAACATGTAAATTCAAAGACATTTGTTTTATTTACAACTTTATTTTCGATATATGCTTGTTGTTTTTGGTGTTTTGCTTTTAAAGAAAATAAAATCATATAGAAATTAGCTACAAATAAATTCACAACGAACAATGTCAATAACACTGGTAGCTGCAGCTCAAGTTGTATTTTATGTGAAAAATGGCTAACACAAATTGGTCAAAACAATTTTTTACGGTATTATTAAATTTTAGAAAACAAATGTTCACACACAAATTTGGCTTCCTAAGAAGTGTTGGCAAATATTCTGAAAAAATTTTGTTTTTAAACAAAGTCATTATGTTTATAGAAAATGATATCTTTGTAAGCGCTTAAATAATAGAAATAATTTTGGAAGAAATGCAGAATAGCTCCACTAATTAAGCTAAAAGAAAAAATAGAGATCATCAGTTATTTATCGCGACCAAGCCTCCAACACCTGTCCCTTTTGGTGCAACACTATCTAAGCTGCTAGTTTGTGATTTGTGACTGATCGCACCCAGTTGATGAAACGAATCACTGCTACAAGAGGAGAGGAAGAATGTCAAAGAATATGATATAGTAGTAAGTAGTGAAAGGGTTAAAGCATACATAACTGACCCGAAACTGGGCAAGTATTTTATAGGAAGCCTACATGAACCCATGCCTCTGGAAAATATTGCAGCAGAGTTTGTTTGGTCTTATCATGAAAAGCCTTTTACAAAATCTAGTCTTCGAACCCGTTAAAATGCAGCTCCTTTCTTGTTAAATTATCACAGGCTTCTCATTCTCATCAATATATTTTTGAATTAAATTACTTTAATTAAAATTATTTTGTTCTGCCACGAATTTGGGATTATTAATGTGTTGATACTTACTCTGGTAACATGAAATGTTCTACTTCCAGCTAAAGTTGAACTGATCGGTCAATAAAGACCTTACATAGACTGAATGTCTCTATTGTATTACCAAAATTGTTTAACGACCAAACGGAAAAACTTCAATCAGGTGCCAGTACCTACGTTATAACATAACGTCGTCCACTTTGAAAATAAGATCAAGATCTGGCAGCTCTGCCGCCCTCAATGGCTGTTGCCTTGGTCTGACGAGCACAGAATACGAACACAGAACCTGCTCCTTTCTCCTTTTGATTTCTCCCAAACGGATTGGGACATCATTCGTCCATTCCACGGGTTTGAAACGCATCGGCCTTTTCGTAACCCTCGATCTCTTTATGAGCGGAAACTCAGTAGAGATATAAACTTCGGCCTTAAGGTAGTTTTTCCAATGCTTCGTTGTATTCCAGCACATTCTTGAAGAAGAACTGTGTGAGATTGTTGCCTTAATCGCCGCCTGAATATAAATATATATATGTTGACGCGACTGTAGGTTAAGCACATTTCCTCCAGAATTTCTCTGCATTCTTCACGGCTAAAATTTGTAGCATGAAAAACGCTGTAGTAATCAGGAAGCATTTAGGCTCTATTCATTTTGTTTGGACGATACATTAAACAGCAGACCCGACCCGTTCCATTAATTTGTAACCATACGTATAAACATGTATAGTATTTTCTGCCATTTCTGCAACCTGGCACCAATCCTCCGGCTCAATTTTGGCCCCAAGATATTTTTTGAAGCTCAGGCACGTACTCGTGGCCATAAAACCTTCACGTCAGCTGTCCCGAGACCTTAAGCCTTCTTGCTGTTGCTAACGCAATATTTTTGGTCATTAGGTCTGCCGCATTGGCCATTGCTGCTGTTGAGATAGTTTTTAGGGATCCCGTTATGGTAATCATTGATATTCTGCATACCCCTTTAAGTTTTTTGAATAAAAGTACGTTTTTGTATGGCTGGTGGTGGACACCAAACAAAAACCAATGATTGAGTTTAGGTAATAGACCCCACTTATATCCTAGCATCCCCTTGCGTGCATACAGTACTGCGGAGGCTTTCTTCGCTCTCTCTTCCACATGGAGTTTCCACAACAACTTACTAACTCGTATAACTCCAAGTTACTTTGTGCTATATTTTTCTTGTAGGGTTACCTCCAACCTTAGGCGTAGTCCCTTTAGTCACCTTATACTTGATAGTAAATATTACCAGATCAGTATTTTCCGAGTTAGTGGTTAACCCAACTCCAGATGCCGAGCATGTACTTCGCGCTGTGTCTGATTAATCAGAGAGCTGATTGTTGTTAGGCATCTGCCGCTTAAGATGATTGAAACGTCATTGCATATTCAATGAGTTTGATTAGTCTTCCATCGAACAACCTAAGCAAGTGGTTCGTAACCAACGAATATGGTCGCCTACGATAAAAAGTGTATACTTATAACATGGGGAAAGCATACAATTGTACGCGAACTTCATAAACACTTTCTATTTTATTTTATTTTTTATATGAATCTAAAAATTGTATTATATAATTTTATTTGCTTAGTATGAATCAATAATTCAATCAGAGCCCAATACGCACATAAACAACAATACAACTTCAAATCTGTCAGTGGCATATTTTTAGAATAATATAAACATTCTTGTTATGCTTTGTTGCCTTGCGAAGAATAAATTTTTCGTTGATTAGGTTATGATTGATAGCTGCTATGTATACTTATGCAATAGTCATATTTATACACACACATACATACACACATACACTTTGTATGGGGTATAACTCAATCATTTATGCATATGCTCTAATTCCATCTAAAGCCATTATCACTCATATTCTTTGTAGTTTGTACTTCCCACGTGCATGCTCACGTATTGAATGTTTGTATACTCAGTTGAGCAGAGCTCACAGAGTATATTAACTTTGATTGGATAACTGTTGGTTGTACAGGTATAAAGGAATGGAGATAGATATAGACTTCCATATATAAAAATCATCAGTATCGAAAAAAAATTCGATTGAGCCATGTCCGTCCGTCCGTCCGTCTGTCCGCGAACACGCTAACTTGAGTAAATTTTGAGGTATCTTGATGAAATTTGGTATGTAGGTTCCTGGGCAATCATCTCAGATCGCTATTTAAAATGAACGATATCGGACAATAACCACGCCCACTTTTTCGATATCGAAAATTTCGAAAAATCGAAAAAGTGCGATAATTCATTACCAAATACGGATTAAGCGATGAAACTTGGTAGGTGAGTTGAACTTATGACGCAGAATAGAAAACTAGTAAAATTTTGGACAATAGACGTGGCACCGCCCAATTTTAAAAGAAGGTAATTTAGAAGTTTTGCAAGCTGTATTTGGCAGTCGTTGAAGATATCATGATGAAATTTGACAGTAATGTTACTCTTATTACTATATGTCTGCTTAATAAAAATTAGCAAAATCGGAGAACGACCACGCCGACTTTTTAAAAAAAATTTTTTTTTAATTCAAATTTTAAAAGAAAAGTTAATATCTTTACAGTATATAAGTAAATTATGTCAACATTCAACTCCAGTAATGATATATTGCAACAAAATACAAAAATAAAAGAAAATTTCAAAATGGGCGTGGCTCTGTCCTTTTCATTTAATTTGTCTAGGATACTTTTAATGCCATAAGTCGAACAAAAATTGACCAATCCTTGTGAAATTTGGTAGCGGTTTAGATTCTAGGACGATAACTGTTTTCTGTAAAAAAGGGCGAAATCGGTGGAAGCCACGCCCAGTTTTTATACACAGTCGACCGTCTGTCCTTCCGCTCGGCCGTTAACACGATAACTTGAGCAAAAGTCGATGTATGTTTACTAAACTCAGTTCACGTACTTATCTGAACTCACTTTTTATTGGTGTAAAAAATGGCCGAAATCCGACTATGACCACGCCCACTTTTTCGATATCGAAAATTACGAAAAATGAGAAAAATGCCATAATTATATACCAAATACGAAAAAAGGGATGCAACATCGTAATTGTATTGGTCCATTGAGGCAAAATATAACTTTAGAAAAAACACCTACCATATTAAGTAGAAGAAAATGAAAAAGTTTTGCAGGTCGAAATCAAAAGCCCTTGGCATCTTGGAAGGAATACTGTTCGTGGTATTACATATATAAATAAATTAGCGGTAGCCGACAGATGATGTTCTGGATCACCCTGGTCCACATTTTGATCGATATCTCGAAAACGCCTTATATACAACTAAAGGCCACTCCCTTTTAAAACCCTCATTAATACCTTTAATTTGATACCCGTATCGTACAAAAAAATTCTAGAGTCAGGCCTGGTCCACCTTTATGGCGATATCCCTAAATGGCGTCCATCTATAGAACTATGGCCCACTTCCTCTTAAAATACTCTTTAATACCGTCCATTTGATACACATGTTATACAAACACATTCCAGGGTTACCCTAGGTTCTTTTTACAACATGGTGATTTTCCCTTACTTTGTCTCCACAGCTCTCAACTGAGTATGTAATGTTCGGTTACACCCGAACTTAGCCTTCCTTACTTGTTATTGACGTTTTTTTTCTCTTTCTCTATTTTCGATTTATTGTTAGATTTAGCTACTCGCCTTTTGTGAATAGACAACAGCAACAACAAAAACAAAACTACATAGCATAATTGACTGTAGTAACCTCAGCAACAATTTTGCAAACAATGCTTTTATTTTATTTATTCGTTGGTTGAGTGACGCTGAGCTGTGATTAGTGACGCCTAAAACAATTTTTGTTCGATGAGGATTTTGCATGCGATTGCCTTGTTTTTGACACTCAACTTTGTATAGTTATTGCAATTTGCAATAAGTGTGTATGTGTGTGCTTAATCCTATTCACAAACGCAGACAATTGACATGGATATGTGATTTATTCCATTCTTTTGATGACGATGATATATTGTGTGTATGTATCACCATTAAGGGTGCCTCACAAAAAAGTTGTATTTCTGGTGTACGAGTATATACAACTTTGCTTATGGTATGGGAGAAATCAGGATGTAATTGCAAGCGTTGTCCTTAGAAGTGGTATGCTCTACATGGGGGAATACAGTATGAACGATTTAGTATAGTTATAACACAATAATGTTGTATGGGAACAAACGAAAGTATCAACGCTTTGTTATCGATGAGCTATCGCTTTTAAAAGGACTTCTCAATTAGTTATCGACGTGTTAATTTGAAATCGATTAAAAGGGCTATCAATGAGTTCAAAATATTTTGTCGATGAGTTATCGGTTTTTATTGTAAATTTATCAATTATTTGAAAATTTTATACTTCAAAAAATATGGATATGCTACTTAAAATATATCGAAAAGTTAAACATTTGTTTTCAAAATATTGGTGATATGCTACCGAAAGGTGATCGCCTTTTTTTTGAAAAAAGTTCGATTATTCACCGAAAATTTATCGATGTACTATCAAATATTTATCGGTTTGTTTTCAAAATTTTATTGAGTTGATACAGAAAAGATATCGGTTTTTTATCTGAGTGTTATCAATGTGCTATAAGCGCATATTTGGTATAGACGAGTTCTCGATAAGTTATCGATGTTTTACTTTGATATCGATTACAAGGGCTATCAATGATCGGTTTTTATTGCAAATGTGTCGATTATTTGGAAATTTGTCGATTATTTTAAAAAAAAAATATCGATATGCTACTTAAAATATATCGAAAACTTACGCATTTGTTGTCAAAATATTGGCGATGTGATACCGAAAAGTGGTCGATTTGTTTTTGAAAATAGTTCGATTATTCACCAGAAATTTATCGATTTACTGTCAAAAATTTATCGGGTTGTTTTCAAAATTTTATTGAATTGATACAAAAAAGTTATCGATTTTTATCGGAGTGTTATCAATTTGTTATCGGCGCATATTTGGTATAGAACGGTTCTCGATTAGGTATCGATGTGTTAATTTGATATCGATTACATCAGCTTTTATTGAAAATGTGTCGATTATTTGAAAATTTGTCGATTATTTAAAAAAAAATATCGAGATGCTACTTAAAATATATCGGCAAGTTACGCATTTGCTGACAAAGAGTTTTCGATGTACTATCGAAAAGTTATCGATTTATTTTTAAAAGGGTTCGATTATAAATCGAAAATATATCGATTAACTCTCCAAAATTTATCGGTTTGCTATCAACATTTGATTGAATTGATGCAGAAAAGTTTACGGTTTTTTATCGGAGTGTTATAAATGTGTTGTCGGCCGATAACTCGACGATAATAATTCTCTGTGGAAAATATGTGGATAATACATCAACGACTTGTTGGTATAGGTCGTCACTTTTTTCTCAGAAAGTCTGAAATAACTTATTTGTCCTCATTAGATATAATTACCAAGGGTACCAAATAGGTTTTTCCGTGTATTATAACAATGAGCTCTCCAACGATGCAGTCAGCAGATCTTAAATTCAACCCACATATATACTTAACATCAAAGGCTACTCTTGGAGTTCGCAGAACAACTTCTAAGAATGAAGGACACCTATCCTATCAAGTACGAAAGGCTCTTCTATAACATTATGAGTATCCAATGGCCACAGAGGTGTATTATCCAATGTATTTGGGAAACTATCGCTGAACACCTTTTCTGCTACCGAAGGTAGAATAGGCTGGTCACGTGTAGTTCACATTATACCTGTACAGATTAAAAATGGTCGTTGTTATTAAGTGAGCTAAAGGATATGCCGACGAGAAAAGTTTGAACAAACCTTCTTCAAATGCGCGCGATTGAGCCAGGTCCGAGCGAACAATCGACCAAATTACTGTTATTACAGCGAAAACGCTAAGTAGCCCAGAATGTTAGCAACAAATCAGCGACTTCTGGATGCAAAATTTAGTGCAAAAGAACCGGATTTGAATGCAAAGACAGCAGAAGGCTCTAAAAAAATAGGATATATAAAACTCTACTTTAAAGCAATTCGATAGTAGTCTGGAGGTGGAGCTGTTTGTCATACTAAACGTGTAACTTGTCATATGTGCCCTGCTATTTGGTGCAAAAGAATAGTCAATGATACGAGCTTTATGCAGATATCAGCATAGTCAAGCTGATCAAGCGAATTAGTTTTAAGTCTTCCTCCACTTGTTTTTTCGCAGCTTCTAAGGTACCATACTATCAAGTTTGGCTCTCGGTAGGATTAATTTTTGAGCTTTAGGGTTTCTATCTCTTTGCATAATATTTTCTAGCTATCGAGTCTATTGTGTGTATACGTTAAAGTCACGTCAGTGACGCAAATGAGAAGATGGGAAAGTCGGTTAATATGTCAAAGACATTTTTCCTTGAATAATTCAAATGCAATTTTATCTTGGCTCGATAACTTATACACTCCAAGCCATACATCATGGATGACATATGAGGTGATTGTTGTTAGTCGAAAATCGTCGAAAAGTTACTTTATTTTCAAGCTCGACGAGTGTAGAAATTAAGATGTATTTTGTAAAGACCACGATATCAATATCACATACATACTCCAATTATCTTCTCCTAAATCGGACAAAACTCACAGGTCTTCGAATAGCTTGAAGGGGTTTGTCATAATACCCACTGAAATCTGGAGTTGCTCAGCGTCATTCTGGAGAGCAGATCATTTTCGCGCTGTTTTAATGCCGACTAAACGATTATACGAGTAGTTATCCACGCCTCGCTATAACCTTATGTTCTGTTATATTTTTATGGAAAAAAGTGTTGTGTGCACTTACAGGGAATGACAGCTTGGTAGTTTCTTTCCTGCTGAAACTAAGTACTTTGCCAGCAAAACTTCTGGATACCGTGACCGGGTTGATGATGAAAAGCCATCGAGTGGAAAGAAACGAAAGTGATCGACTGAATGTGATATTACATTAGTGACGTGACTGTTGTGCTAACTGAATAAAGTAATTTTTATGAGAATGATCAGAATGATGCTCAATGAACCGAATAGATCAACGCTATTCTTGGATTCACAAGGAAAGCAAAATGGGGTTAAATTTTTATGGTGCATTTTAATTGAGACCCTGAAAGGCATAAAGGAAATTATTTGAACCCTTCAAAAGCAAAACACCAACGCGCGGTGTGTAGTGCTGGACAGAGCACTGTACCTCACTACACTAAAGGCCAAGGTACGAATCAATTGTGAATTCAAAAGTGGCGTTGCTTCTGGTGCAGTGTTTAACCCCGACACAATAATGGAAGGTAATACAGCACTTCATTCTACAAAATAATCATAAGGCTTGGTAGAAGTTAAGCCGAGAGCTTGAGAAAATACCTTGATGCATAAACAGTTTATCTGAGACCCACAAAAAGTGGTTCGAAGGGCATGAATCAAAGCTAGAAGCAGGCGAAGAAGAAAGGGACTTGCACAACCTAAAATAAGTAACAGCAAATGTAAGAATATAGCAGGTGAACAAAGTGGCGTGCAGCGAAGTTCTCCTGACTTTTGAAGAGGGTGCGTTCTATGTGACAATATACCTAGAGCCGTGCCTCTCATCTGAACAAAATTTTAATAACACATCCCTTCGGCATCATACGCAAATAAATTAGGTTTGATTAATGGCTACAGATGTAAGAAACGCGGTCTTTGGAATAAATTGGTTGAGTATATTTCGATTGGCACGATTTTCCGATATAGAAACAGCTAGTAGGCTGTGTCCTGGTTTTTTGTATTTATGAAAAAGATAATGATTTTTTGGTAAATGAGACCTGATTCTTGATCATTTCAATCTTGCTCTTTCTTTCTGTTTGTAATTTTAAGCAGTTCGTATTTGTCATTGCGGCGTCCCCGTTTTCCGTTTTACAGTTGATATGAAAATTTCCATCTGAAAATTGTAGTTTCTTTGTTACATTTTATTATTAAGTGTTAAAAATTAACAATACAGCAACAATTTCAATTTATAATTAACTCATTAATTTTCGCGAAATCATTGCGCTTCAGGGTGCCTTACCTGATTTTCGCTGTCGTATGTCACTCCATAACAAGTGTGCATGTGCGTGTGTGTGATTGAAAAGCGCATCCACGCATCACATTTACGCGCTCTTAATATTTAAATTTATATATATTAAACAAACGTTCACGGCATACAGATGTACCTTCAGTGCATCTTAAACACCTTTGAGGGTTTTGCAAAGTTTTAAATAATACAACCATCTAACTGCAGGTAGCTGTAAAGCAATGCCTTAATTAGTTACGTATACGCCATGCACTTAAACAAACAAAAGAGATGCTTCCCTCAGTTACGCCTTATAGCTTGTACGTATTCTTATGAACAGTTAATGCAATATTGTACAGGGTGGGGCAGAAGCGACTTTTACTTTGAAAGTATTACATTATAGGTGGATGGCTGAGCATGGTATCCAGTTAGCAACAGCAAAAACGGAGATCGTCATCCTCACAAACAGACGTATTCCCACTACCAGGAACATGATGGTTGGGGACCAGCCAATAGAAACACTCGCTTCAACGAATTATCTGGGAGTGAGGTTGGACAAACTTAACTTCTCGGATCACATAAGAGGAGCCTGCGAAAGAGTTGCGCGCACAATAGCGAATTTGAGTAGATTAATGGCAAACACAAGGAAGTTGCTTGCATCAGCCTCGGATTCTATACTCCTATATGGTGCAGAAATCTGGGCGAACGCAATGAAATACCGGAAGAGCCGAGTCGCCCTCACCTCGGTCCAACGCAGAGGGACACTGCGAATATCCTCGGCTTACCGCACGGTATCGGCTGAGGCTATCCTGATCGTTGCGGTAACCATACCGATATATCTTCCCGTTGAGAAAAGAAAAGAAATATACGACAACGGATCGCAAGCAAGTACAGCTGCTGTTGCCATGCAGCCGCGAGTAGAATCGACTCGACGCTGGCAAGATCAGTGGAGCAACAGCATCGTAGGAAAGTGAACTAGGGAACTAATCCCTGAACTGAATCCATGGTTGAAGCGACCACACAGAGAGGTAGAATATTACCTGAACCAGTTTCTAACGGGACATGGTCACTTATGCAAATACGTACACAAAATGGGCAAGATTGGTAACCCGAGCTGCTTGTACGGTGGAAAAATATACGATGTACGCCACACCTTCTTCGAATGCAGGCACTTCTTCGATCGTTGCGGTAACCATACCGATATATCTTCCCGTTGAGGAAAGAGAAGCAATATACGACAACGGATCGCAAGCAAGAACAGCTGCTGTTGCCATGCAGGCGCGAGTAGAATCGATTTGACGCTGCCAAGATCAGTGGAGCAACAGCAGCGTAGGAAAGTGAACTAGGGAACTAATCCCTGAACTGAATCCATGGTTGAAGCGACCACACAGAGAGGTAGACTATTACCTGACCCAGTTTCTAACGGGACATGGTCACTTATGCAAATACATACACGGAATGGGCAAGATTGATAACCCGAGCTGCTTGTACGGTGGAAAAATAGACGATGTACGCCACACCTTCGAATGCAGGCACTTCTTCGATCGGCGAAGGAGGGTAGAAGAAGTACTAACGCGCACCCGTACCCGAAGTAACGCTAAACGCGGTCCCAGGTACGGGGATTTGCGCGGCCCGTGGGAGGTTAGGTTTTAGTGGGTATGCCTTCATGGAGAGTTTCGCAGTGAAGCTTAAATAGCCCGGTCAGTGCATAAAGTTAACACAAAAAAAAAATACATTATCTTAACTTTAACTTTAACTTCAACTTTAACTTTAACTTTAACCTTAACTTTAACTTTAACCTTAACTTTAAATTTAACTTTAACTTTAACTTTAACCTTAACTTTAACTTTAACTTTAGCATTAACTTTAACTTTAACTTTAACCTTAACTTTACCTTCAACTTTAACTTTAGCTTTAACTTTAACTTTAACTTAAAATCTTTAACTTTAACTTTAACTTAAACTTTAACTTTAACTTCAACTTCAACTTTAACATTAACCCAAAATCTTTAACTTTAACTTTAACTTTAACTTAAAATCTTTAACTTTAACTTTAACTTAAAATCTTTAACTTTAACTTTAACTTAAAATATTTAACTTTAACTTTAACTTTAACTTTAAATTTAACTTTAACTTTAACTTCAACTTCAACTTTAACATTAACCCAAAATCTTTAACTTTAACTTTAACTTCAACTTTAACATTAACCCAAAATCTTTAACTTTAACTTTAACTTAAACTTAAAATCTTTAACTTTAACTTTAACTTAAAATCTTTAACTTTAACTTTAACTTAAAATCTTTAACTTTAACTTTAACTTCAACTTTAACATTAACCCAAAATCTTTAACTTTAACTTTAACTTTAACTTAAAATCTTTAACTTTAACTTTAACTTTAAATCTTTAACTTTAACTTTAACTTCAACTTTAACATTAACCCAGACTAACACCCGTGGAAGGTTAGTCCTTGAGATGGCAGCCAGGCTCGGTTTGAACGTGCTTAACACTGGTACGACCCCTACATACCGACGGCCAGGCTTTGGATACTCGATCCCCGATGTAACACTAGTGTCAGAAAGCCTGCTGCTGACCGCTGCTGGATGGAGAGTCATAGAGGATCTGACTGGCAGCGATCACAACTATATCACTTTCCACCTAAACGATCCCGGTCAGAGGCAGATTCCGAACGGGCCACGCAGAACAAAAGCATGGGACGCATCCAAGGTCGACTCTGCCACGTTCTCCGCATCAGTGCTGGGGGATGCCCGACGGATAATCAACAACTCCAGTCCGACGGAAGAGACGGTTGAAAAGACAATGAGCTGTCTTCGCCACGCTTGCAACCTCTCTATGCCACGGAGGGGAGTGTGGAGGGGTAAAAAGCAGGTATACTGGTGGAATAGCGAAATCGCGGAGCTGCAGAAAATATGCCACAGGATGCGAAGGCTAGCAACTCGCGCGCGCGGCAGGCCTGAGGCTCTAGAAAAGTCGGAAGCGTACAAAGGAGCGAAGAAAGCTCTTAGTGCTGCCATTAAGCAAAGCAAGCTTAAGTGCTGGAAAGCGCTTTGCGAGGAAGTGGATCGAGACCCATGGGGGCAGGGATATAAGATAGTAATGAAGAAGTTCCGTCCGCCAAACCAGCTGATGGACGAGAACCAAATAAGGAACATTGTGGATGGCCTGTTTCCCACCCAACTGCCTAGGGATGGCGCGTACGTTACCCATGAAGATCGCAACGTGGAACCATTCCAAGAAGAAGAGCTTAAAACTGCCGTGCGAACTATGAAACCTATGAAAGCATCTGGGCCCGACGGAATACCCGCGGAGGCAATTAGACTAGCTGCAAACGACTGCCCAGAACTTATGTTGCACATGTACAACAAATGTCTCGAAGAAAGAATTTTCCCCACCATATGGAAGACAGCACGACTGGTTCTCATTCCAAAAGGGAAAGGAGATCCCAATTCTCCATCATCCTACCGTCCCCTATGTATGTTGGACACAGCAGGGAAATTGATGGAGAGTCTCCTGAAGCAACGCCTCACCAGAGCGTTACAGGACGCCGGAGGACTGTCGCCCAGACAGCATGGTTTTCGGAGGGGGCACTCTACAATAGATGCCATAGCAGAAGTTATAGACGCAGTCAAGAAAGCCGAGACAGCGTGCCACAGAGCAAGACCTATAGTGTTGCTGGTCACGCTGGTCGTCAAAAACGCTTTTAACTCAGCTAGGTGGGAGGACATGCTTGAGGCACTAGAAAGCACTTTCAAAGTACCGCAATATTTGTTAGAAATTTTAAAGGACTACCTAAGAGAGAGGTATCTAATATATGAAAGTACTCACGGTCAAAAAAAGGTAAAAATAACAGGTGGAGCAGCCCAGGGTTCGGTACTAGGTCCCGATCTCTGGAATATAACTTACGACAGTCTTCTTCGATTAGACATGCCAGAAAGCACCTTCCTCGTTGCATTTGCAGACGACGTGGCAGCTGTGATAACAGCACCAAGCTGCGAGCTGGCACAGCTAAAATTAAACCAGGTCATGCGTAATGTAAATAGGTGGATGGCTGAGCACGGTCTCCAGTTAGCAACAGCCAAAACGGAGATCGTCATCCTCACAAAGAGACGTATTCCCACTACCAGGAACATGATGGTTGGGGACCAGCCAATAGAAACACTCGCTTCAACGAAATATCTGGGAGTGAGGTTAGACAGCAAACTCAACTTCTCGGATCACATACGAGGGACCTGCGAAAGAGCTGCGCGCATAATAGCGCAGTTGAGTAGATTAATGGCAAACACAGGTGGCCCAAAGCCATGCACAAGGAAGTTGCTTGCATCAGCCTCGGATTCTATACTCTTATATGGTGCAGAAATCTGGGCGGACGCAATGAAATACCGGAAGAACCGAGTCGCCCTCACCTCGGTCCAACGCAGAGGGGCGCTGCGAATATCTTCGGCTTACCGCACGGTATCAGCTGAAGCTGTCCTGGTCGTTGCGGGAACCATACCGATATATCTTCTCGTTGAGGAAAGAAAAACAATATATGACAACGGATCGCAAGCAAGTAGAGCTGCTGTTGCCATGCAGGCGCGAGAAGAATCGATCCGATGTTGGCAAGATCAGTGGAGCAACAGCATCGTAGGAAAGTGGACTAGGGAACTAATCCCTGAACTTGATCCATGGTTGAAGCGACCGCACGGAGAGGTAGACTTTTACCTGACCCAGTTTCTAACGGGACATGGTTACTTCCGCAAATACCTACACAGAATGGGTAAGGTTGATAGCCCGAGCTGCCTGTACTGTGGGGAAATAGACGATGTACGCCACACCTTCTTCGAATGCAGGCACTTCTCCCATCACCGAAGGAGGGTAGAAGAGGTACTTGGCGACCTATCCCCGGGCAGTGTCATTAATAACATGACCTGTCGAAGAGACAGATGGGATACGGTCAGCACATATGTGAGGCATATACTTACCAGTAAACGAGAAGACGGATGCCTAGCCCATTAGCGTGAGAGTAGCCATAGAGCTCACGTAGCGCGCACCCGTACCCGAAGTAATGCTAAACGCGGTCCCAGGTACGGGGATTTGCGCGGGCCGTGGGAGGTTAGGTTTTAGTGGGTAGGCCTTCATGGAAGAAGGGAGTCCTACACTCGGAGAGTCTCGCAGTGAGGCTTAAATATCCCGGTCAGTGCATAAAGCATTTCCTCCTTCCACGAAACACAAAAAAAAAAAAAAAAAAAAAAAAAAAAAAAAAAAAAAAAAAAAAAAACCCAAAATCTTTAACTTTAACTTTAACTTAAAATCTTTAACTTTAACTTTAACTTAAAATCTTTAACTTTAACTTTAACTTCAACTTCAACTTTAACATTAACCCAAAATCTTTAACTTTAACTTTAACTTTAACTTCAACTTTAACATTAACCCAAAATCTTTAACTTTAACTTTAACTTTAACTTAAAATCTTTAACCTTAACTTTAACTTAAAATCTTTAACTTTAACTTTAACTTAAAATCTTTAACTTTAACTTTAACTTCAACTTTAACATTAACCCAGTGCTGCCATTAAGCAAAGCAAGCTTAAGTGCTGGAAAGCGCTTTGCGAGGAAGTGGATCGAGACCCATGGGGGCAGGGATATAAGATAGTAATGAAGAAGTTCCGTCCGCCAAACCAGCTGATGGACGAGAACCAAATAAGGAACATTGTGGATGGCCTGTTTCCCACCCAACTGCCTAGGGAGGGCGGGTACGTTACCCATGAAGATCGCAACGTGGAACCATTCCAAGAAGAAGAGCTTAAAACTGCCGTGCGAACTATGAAACCTAGGAAAGCATCTGGGCCCGACGGAATATCCGCGGAGGCAATTAGACTAGCTGCAAACGACTGCCCAGAACTTATGTTGCACATGTACAACAAATGTCTCGAAGAAAGAATTTTCCCCACCATATGGAAGACAGCACGACTGGTTCTCATTCCAAAAGGGAAAGGAGATCCCAACTCTCCATCATCCTACCGTCCCCTATGTATGTTGGACACAGCAGGGAAATTGATGGAGAGTCTCCTGAAGCAACGCCTCACCAGAGCGTTACAGGACGCCGGAGGACTGTCACCCAGACAGCATGGTTTTCGGAGGGGGCACTCTACAATGGATGCCATAGCAGAAGTTATAGACGCAGTCAAGAAAGCCGAGACAGCGTGCCACAGAGCAAGACCTATAGTGTTGCTGGTCACGCTGGACGTCAAAAACGCTTTTAACTCAGCTAGGTGGGAGGACATGCTTGAGGCACTAGAAAGCACTTTCAAAGTACCGCAATATTTGTTAGAAATTTTAAGGGACTACCTAAGAGAGAGGTATCTAATATATGAAAGTACTAACGGTCAAAAAAAGGTAAAAATAACCGGTGGAGCAGCCCAGGGTTCGGTACTAGGTCCCGATCTCTGGAATATAACTTACGACAGTCTTCTTCGATTAAACATGCCAGAAAGCACCTTCCTCGTTGCATTTGCAGACGACGTGGCAGCTGTGATAACAGCACCAAGCTGCGAGCTGGCACAGCTAAAATTAAACCAGGTCATGCGTAATGTAAATAGGTGGATGGCTGAGCACGGTCTCCAGTTAGCAACAGCCAAAACGGAGATCGTCATCCTCACAAAGAGACGTATTCCCACTACCAGGAATATGATGGTTGGGGACCAGCCAATAGAAACACTCGCTTCAGCGAAATATCTGGGAGTGAGGTTAGACAGCAAACTCAACTACTCGGATCACATACGAGGGGACCAGCCAATAGAAACACTCGCTTCAGCGAAATATCTGGGAGTGAGGTTAGACAGCAAACTCAACTTCTCGGATCACATACGAGGGACCTGCGAAAGAGCTGCACGCATAATAGCGCAGTTGAGTAGATTAATGGCAAACACAGGTGGCCCAAAGCCATGCACAAGGAAGTTGCTTGCATCAGCCTCGGATTCTATACTCTTATATGGTGCAGAAATCTGGGCGGACGCAATGAAATACCGGAAGAACCGAGTCGCCCTCACCTCGGTCCAACGCAGAGGGGCGCTGCGAATATCTTCGGCTTACCGCACGGTATCAGCTGAAGCTGTCCTGGTCGTTGCGGGAACCATACCGATATATCTTCTCGTTGAGGAAAGAAAAACAATATATGACAACGGATCGCAAGCAAGTAGAGCTGCTGTTGCCATGCAGGCGCGAGAAGAATCGATCCGACGTTGGCAAGATCAGTGGAGCAACAGCATCGTAGGAAAGTGGACTAGGGAACTAATCCCCGAACTTGATCCATGGTTGAAGCGACCGCACGGAGAGGTAGACTTTTACCTGACCCAGTTTCTAACTGGACATGGTTACTTCGCAAATACCTACACAGAATGGGTAAGGTTGATAGCCCGAGCTGTCTGTACTGTGGGGAAATAGACGATGTACGCCACACCTTCTTCGAATGCAGGCACTTCTCCCATCAGCGAAAGAGGGTAGAAGAGGTACTTGGCGACCTATCCCCGGGCAGTGTCATTAATAACATGACCTGTCGAAGAGACAGATGGGATACGGTCAGCACATATGTGAGGCATATACTTACCAGTAAACGAGAAGACGGATGCCTAGCCCATTAGCGTGAGAGTAGCCATAGAGCTCACGTAGCGCGCACCCGTACCCGAAGTAATGCTAAACGCGGTCCCAGGTACGGGGATTTGCGCGGGCCGTGGGAGGTTAGGTTTTAGTGGGTAGGCCTTCATGGCAGAAGGGAGTCCTACACTCGGAGAGTCTCGCAGTGAGGCTTAAATATCCCGGTCAGTGCATAAAGCATTTCCTCCTTCCACGAAACACAAAAAAAAAAAAAAAAAAAAAACATTAACCCAAAATCTTTAACTTTAACTTTAACTTTAACTTAAAATCTTTAACTTTAACTTTAACTTAAAATCTTTAACTTTAACTTTAACTTCAACTTTAACATTAACCCAAAATCTTTAAATTTAACTTTAACTTTAACTTTAACTTTAACTTTAACTTCAACTTCAACTTTAACATTAACCCAAAATCTTTAACTTTAACTTTAACTTTAACTTAAAATCTTTAACTTTAACTTTAACTTAAAATCTTTAACTTTAACTTTAACTTAAAATCTTTAACTATAACTTTAACTTTAACTTAAAATCTTTAACTTTAACTTTAACTTTAATTTTAACTTTAACTTTAACTTTAACTTTAAATTTAACTTTAACTTTAACTTTAGGTTTAACTTTATCTTTAACTTTAACTTTAACTTTAACTTTAACCTTAACTTTAACTTTAGCTTTAACTTTAATTTTAACTTTAACTTTAACTTTAAATTTAACTTTAACTTTAGCTTTAACTTTAACTTTAACTTTAGCTTCAGCTTCAACTTTAACTTTAACATTAACCTAAAATCTTTAACTTTAACTTTAACTTTAACTTAAAATCTTTAACTTTAACTTTAACTTAAAATCTTTAACTTTAACTTTAACTTTAACTTCAACTTTAACATTAACCCAAAATCTTTAAATTTAACTTTAACTTTAACTTTAACTTTAACTTTAACTTCAACTTCAACTTTAACATTAACCCAAAATCTTTAACTTTAACTTTAACTTTAACTTAAAATCTTTAACTTTAACTTTAACTTAAAATCTTTAACTTTAACTTTAACTTAAAATCTTTAACTATAACTTTAACTTTAACTTAAAATCTTTAACTTTAACTTTAACTTTAATTTTAACTTTAACTTTAATTTTAACTTTAACTTTAACTTTAAATTTAACTTTAACTTTAGGTTTAACTTTATCTTTAACTTTAACTTTAACTTTAACCTTAACTTTAACTTTAGCTTTAACTTTAATTTTAACTTTAACTTTAAATTTAACTTTAACTTTAGCTTTAACTTTAACTTTAACTTTAGCTTCAGCTTCAACTTTAACTTTAACATTAACCTAAAATCTTTAACTTTAACTTTAACTTTAACTTAAAATCTTTAACTTTAACTTAAAATCTTTAACTTTAACTTTAACTTAAAATATTTAACTTTAACTTTAACTTTAACTTTAACTTAAAATCTTTAACTTTAACTTTAACTTAAAATCTTTAACTTTAACTTTAACTTTAATTTTAACTTTAACTTTAATTTTAACTTTAACTTTAACTTTAACCTTAACTTTAACTTTAACTTTAACTTTAACTTTAAATTTAACTTTAACTTTAGCTTTAACTTTAACTTTAACTTTAACTTTAACTTTAACTTTAACCTTAACCTTAACTTTAACTTTAACCCTTCCCCTCCTTTTTAGACAAACGATGTTGCCTTAATTTCCATGTCGCGAATGCAACTTATGTATCCAAATTTCTTGTTCACCCTGTATATAAGTTAGGATATATTAAGCGCATGCTGGCACCTGTATAAATACTCTTTTGTGTGAATACATGCATATGTATATAAGTGTGTATATGGGTATTTGGTTTATAGCAGATTGAAGTGCATGTATGCATATCTTTGTACCTGCACCTTTAAGTTATAAATCCCATATATCAGCATTTCTTCCACGCACACATACACCCACAAGTATTTACAATAAATGCGTTGATAATATGTACTTATACACAGCAGCCGACACTTTTTTCCACTCTTGAAGGGCTTATTATTAAACTGTCTTTTTTTTATTTTTTTGGTCTTCCCAACTGCTGTTGTCTTTCGCACAAGTAATATAAGTTAAGCATCTTGTTAAGAAAGTTGTATACTCATGCTGGAGGTGTTGATGGTAATGGCCTGAGATAGCTTGTAAACTTTTTATATATATTTTTTTTTTTATTTAAGTCTCCATTGGTGTAAGAAATATACTTTAGTAATTATGTATAAGTTAAATTTTTTCATTAAGAAATTTTTTAAATTTTATTTATGCGGCCAGCTAATTCTTCCTATAAGACAACGTTGTGCCAGGGCGTATGAGCAACTTAAAGATTTTGATAGAATACAACAAAAATGCCGTTATTGTCGATATTCCTTATGTTAGTGAAAAGGGTGAAACCAAGTGCGGTGCTGCAAAATGTAAAATATCATGTGCAGATCATATGACCTAAGTCTCACAAAGTTAGCCTAATAACCAAAAAGAGAGGACGGTCAAATCATATTGGCTCATTTTGACTGAATAGTACATGAGGCTCTTAGCAAATTCACGTGAGCTGCTGTAGGCAATCTTATTCAAGCTAACATAGATCATTTATTTTATCGGTTTTTTAGTATGAAGCTATTAATTTATTATCGATAGTATGGAATATTTATCGAAAAGTTATCAGTATGAAAACAACAAGTTATCGAAAAATATGGATTTGTTATCGGAAATTTAGCGATATGGCATCAAAAGTTTCTAGATTTGTTATCTAAAAGTTATTGATTTTCTATTGAAAATTTATCGATCAAACCGATGTTAACAATTATGGACTACTTACCAAAAAGTAATAGATTTTTTATTGAAAATATATCGATTTGTTATTGGAGTGCTACAAATTTGTATAGGCTTGTTATCCAGCTGTTATCGAAAATTTATCGATTTAGTATCAAAAAGGTTTATGGCACAGTTCTTGATTCGTTATCGGAAAGTCATCGACATGTTACCAAAAATTTATTTACTTTTTGTAAAACAAGTATCGATTTAGTATCTAAAAAATATCGATAGCACATCGGAGTGCCACAAATTTCTTATCGGCTTCTTATCGATTTGTTATCTAATACTCATCGGTTATTAATAAAAATTCAATATAAAACCCGAGACACATCTGTAACCTCTGTAAGGTTAGGTTAAGAAAGCGAGTATGGAAGTCATCCCCACTTCCACTCGGGTATATTTTTGTCCACTGTAAGTGCCGGGTGGCGGCAAATTCGTCCTAATAACCCGGAACGAATGATACAACTTTCCAACCTATTCGAGACTGTAGCCTCTGCGCTCAGAAATCTGAGTCGTCTTGTTCGCAGTCCGGACATCTGCAGAGAAATAATTAATCGAATCCTCTTCCTCCTCATCCTGACAGCTTTTGAAGAAGGAACTTGTTTGTATGCGCCACCGTCGGAGCATCGTTTCAATTGCACAATGCCGGGTACCAGCCCTTACTCCCATCCCGCCACTCTTTTTCCGGCACACGCAATCACGTAAGAAGGAGTCATCAACTTCTAGTCCCCCGCATCATGTGCTCCGTATGCCAGCTAAGAATTTTTACGATCACGATATCGGTCCATTGCAGTTGATGCCTTTGGAGATTACACCTTCATAGATGCTCCGGATTTAGAAATGGCAACCGTCCAACCGATGCATTTGTTGCACCGTGCTGCCAAGTCATCGACACCAAGGACTTCAGCCGTAGTCGGACAGCTACACTCGAAAAAGCCTAAATCCTAAATGATACCCGTTATTACTCTTACTGCTGTTTCGTTTAGGAAGCTAGTTTCTTTCTATCCAACCATGTCTGTAAGGATCTTGGGCCTTCGCAATCATCCCTATAGGTCCAGAGCAAGTGCGTTACCCTAATCTTATATTCCCCATTTTCCTCAGGAGATAACCCAGCTGTGACCAAAATGAGTTCTGCACTCGCTTATGTCGATTTCGGAGCCTTCATGCCCATATCATCTGCAAATTCGTTCCCTTTAATTTCGCAGTGCTCATGGATCCAGAAAAGGGAGATATTAATAGGCCTTATGGACGCCAGGAATGTTCGATATTCGACATCTTCGCACGATATCCGATTTTATCATGCAGGATGCTTATGCATTTAAGTGGCCTTCCTGCTGACAAAAATTGTAACATTTGTGTCCGGGACCATACTCTCCTGGATCAGACTGGATGCCCTCCCTATGGAATGTTCTGACATTTTTCTAATTCTCTCTTTCTATTTCTTTTTAAATCACCATCAGCTATTGCTGTACAATTTAGAGAAAAAATCCAAATTATCTCTTCTGCGTTATAGCGCTAGCTAAAAAATAAACAACAACAAATTTCTCCCATTTTATACCACAAAAAATTTTCTTCAACAAATCACTTTATTTGTTTTCTTCTAACATTCCTTTCTACAAAATGCCTACAATAATACAAACAAATTTGTACACATTTTCAATATGCACTTATGCACTTTATGTACGTAACTGCAACAAATATTTATCGAATTTATTTTCCTTAACCCAACAAAACAATTTGGCATGTTGTTGACACATTTGATGCCACAACAATTAGCTGTAATACCAATGTGAGAGATTGCAGCTGTGTACGTGTATGTGTACGAGAGATAGGCTGCGGGTTGAGCCACCTTATTTTGCTCTGAAAACCCCCCTTTGGGATACAAAAATTTAAACTATGTCTTTAGAATATTTCACTAACCAGTTGAGAATTACAAGCACACTCAATTGCTAATGAAACAAACGAACGAAAAATGTTCATAGTTTAAGTCACTTAAAGAAGTTGTTATCAAAAATGTATCGGTACGTTATCAAAAATTTATCGATTTAATATCTAAAAGTTATCGACAGCACATCGGGGTGCTACGAAGCTATGATCGGCGCTTTAGCGATTTGTTTTCTAAGACGCATCGGTTACTGATAAAACTTCGATAAAACTTAAGTCGGGGATACACTGTAAGCCGTCTGTACCGAAACGAAAAATATCAATTAAAAAACTTACGACTTGGCGATGACAAGCCGATAGCAATCCAAAAGGTTAGGTTAAGAGGGCGTGTATATCGGAGACATGTTTATCCTTTTGTAAATAGTAGCAAATGATCCAGAGCATCGGCTGTTAATGAAAAAGGATTCGCCACGAGTATGTGAGGTTGAAAAATGGTTGGAGAAGGTATATGTTGCGCGTGTTGGTATTTTAGTCGCCTCTTACGACAGGCATACCTACCGCGGGTATATGCTATGCCCCCTAACCCGCTGGGGGATCTTCTTTAAATTCTTTAACATTCGCAGAGAACATTTGAATCGACTCCCCCTTATCCTCCTTCAGCGGGACCTTGTTGGTATACGCAACCGTCGGAGCATAGATGCAATGAGCTTTGATGACACCCCCCACTTTTACAGCAGTTTTGCTTAGATAACTTGTCGGTATCGTTTGTTACCGATAGGAAGCCGGCGCATATCTTCTCAAAAAGCCTACAAGTATTTGTTCCTGGTAAAGTTGCCTCTGTTGTATTTAAGCTTGAATTCCTTGTCTGCTCGGGCCTTTTATTGATGGCAAGATAATTAGTTGCTCATTTTCGCTCTGCTGTCACTTCGCTTTTTGGCCTGACATGTTTCCGGTTCATTTTTTTTCTATTTCTATGCAAATCACCATCAGCTTTTGTTTTACAATTTAGAGAAAAAACTCAAATCTCCTCTTCGGCGCTATATCGCTAGCCAAAAAATAAACAACAACAAATTCCTACCCCTTTATGCCAAAAAAACTTTTCTTCAACAAATCAATTTTCTTGTTTTCTTCTAACATTCATTTCTACAAAATGTCTACAATAATACAAACAAATTTGCGCACATTTTCAATATGCACTTATGCACTTTATGTACGTAACTGCAACAAATATTTATCGAATTCATTTTCCTTAACCCAACAAAACAATTTGGCATGTTGTTGACACATTTGATGCCACAACAGTTAGCTGTAATACCAAGGTGAGAGATTGCAGCTGTGTATGTGTGCGTGCGTGTGTGTGTGGGGTAGGAGTCCGTCGAGATAGTAGTAAAGCGGTGTCAGCATAAAAAATGTAGATCCCATGATATCAGTTTGTATAAAAACTTAGAAATAGCATGACGCAAATTGAAAAGTTTCTCAGACTTAAACTCCTCAGAGGTATACAGCGTATTGTATATTTATGTAAATGTGAGATAAATGTAGCAATAATGTGTCTGACTGATTGTTTTTTGTAGATGGATTAAAGGTATCGATCGGTTTGCTATCGAAAAGCTATCGAAAGTTTATCGGTTTGATAAAAGAATTTTTAAACTTGTCATTGAAAAGTTATCGATTTGCTATCGAAAACTATCGATTTTAATCGCAGTGCTACCCACTTGTAATTGACAAGCTATATGCTATCGCCTAGTTATCGGTTCGTTATCGATAATAAAGCTATCTATGAGTCATCAGTTTGTTATCAAAAATTTTAAACTTAAATTCGATAATTTCCGGATGATCTTGCTATCTATTATACAAAAAAAAAGTATAGGGTACGATAACATCCGAAGAGATTTAAGACCGAGCGTGCATTTCCATTTATGTCGTGCTCCTTTAAAATTTTTCCTTCAAATTGACGGAACTGGACCGACATGTTTTATGCCAACTCCGAACGGCATCAACAAGGTAGATAAGTTTTTACTGAGAAGGTTTTCATGGAAGAAATACAATCGGAGCGCTTGCCAAGTCACTGCCGAGGTGCGAACCCGCTTAGAAAAATTGGCTTCTAATTGAAAATACTTGGTTCTAGGATTTTAGTGTTGCTTTGCCCAGAGTGTGAATCCAGCATCTTCGGTGTGGTAAGCAGAGCACGCTACCACCACACCACGGCTGCCGCCAATTATATGCCAATAAAATATTCGCAATATAATCGAAATAATCTCGGAGTAGAACGAACTCGACCCGCCCAATTCCTACCTTCTTTTTTTTTTGTAGCAGTGCTTTCCTTATCTTCCTCTAAGAGAAGCCCAAGAATGACACCAAGGGGCTACGGACTTAGGACTAGCCAGTTTGTAGATGACATTGTGGGCCTTTGTATGCTCTTAAAGCTCAAACGGCTGAAATCTTGTGTGTCGGAATTTTGCATAGCGCTTACGGAGATGTTCCTTGAGGGCGGGGCGGGGCCTCTGCAATTAGTTGGGTGTTAGGATGCTAAAGTTTTTGAGTATTTAACAAAATCGACTTCTTCAGCATTTCGATTCGTACCTCATTGTGTACATGATATTCTGGAGACATAAAAATATATCCAATGACAGTTAAGGGCACGGTGCTTTGGAAGGCCTGTAGTTTCCTTATAGGTATCTATGAGCATTTGTCAGCAAATGACTTAAATATTTTGTTACGGCTCAGAGCTTAGGTGCCAGTAGTTGTGGGTGTCGGGCAGTCGATGGCGTAATGTCATCGACACGGATGTCAAATATTTCCAACTTTTGTGTCGTACGCGTCGTAAATATGGTCGCTAACCACTTGATCGGTGATAGTACCACGCTGCGCAAAGCGAAAAAGCTAAAGCTGCCGAGTCCGAAGGAAACCAAATCAAAACAGAACTGAAAAGGAGACCGAGTTGATATGGTCATTCCAAACAGGCACCCAGCACTATTTGAAATCTTTCTGAACGATTTCCAGCTGATCTTTTTAAGGATCGTGAAACATTCTGAATATTATCCGTATGAATCCTGAAGAGGTTAGTTTAGGTTGAACTGGCCTGGAATTTGAGGAACTCAAATAAAGTGAATGAACCCGTAGTGTTACCAGAACTTTTTTTTAACGACCAAACTGAAAAACCATATCAAAAACCAGGACCTATGTTATAAAATAACTCCTTCCTCCTGGCAAATACTAGACGCTTTCCAGGACTTAAACCACTTGCTGCTTCTAGATCGGACAGCTGTGTCACTCACAATTGCTAGAGTCTTAGCTTGGCAAGCGCAGAGCACGATCACAATACCTGCTCGATCGTTTCCCCCTCCAAACCGCACTTTCTACATCAGCTATCATTGACCAAGCCTAATTTAAAGGAATGTGACGCCAGAAGGCAGTGTTCAGTCAGATTACCCGTCATGAGTCTACAGTCCTCTCTTTTTAATGATAGCAACAACTTTGTTAGTCCAAGGTTGTAAGACCTACACATAATCTTCGGCACTTTACAGCCCCGCGCTTGAACCCACGCCTCTCCCGCTTGGTCGATCGTGTGCACCTCTCGCCTTCTCTCCATCTCGCCCAATCTAATTGGAACATCTGCGGATCAAGCTTCAAGGGATGCCCCTTTTAAGCTGGTTCATTTGCTTTTTCATTCCCATCTATTCCCATATGCCCTGGGACCCAATATAGATGTATTCTTCTCCCTGTCCCAACCCTTTCCAGAGACTGCTTACACTTTAAGATACTTTTGTTTGCTGATTCTACTGCTTTGTTTACGGCTAATACTTCACCTTGCAAAACGCTGCAGTGATCTGGCAGCTTGTAGGATCTGTTTATTTCCGGATCAGCACAGTATACCGCAGACTCTACTTCTTCCACTACTTTGAAACTGTCATTTGAGCCCTTGGGCCAACCATCCACCTAGATTGTGGCTATCAGATCTCCATCGAAGCGCAGATAGGGAATCAGGTATTCCTGAATCCTCTAGAAGACAAATCACTATTTCGGGTAACTATTATAATTCATTCAGCTTAAATCGCTTAGAACCAGGATATCCTTTGATTTTCCCTGCAGCCAAGGGCTAAAATAAAAGTATCACTCATACATAACTTTTTACGCCAGCATGCTTCCTGTTTCTCTCTCACACTTCTCTTCGCTATAAAATTCAAGGCAAATCGCACACAATTTACTGCTGCAATTATCGCCGCTATTAGCTTTTAACGATGCCAAAGCTTTCTTCCGTCTTAAATTTACTGGGGCATGATTTTGTTTCCATTTTTTTACGCTTTTACATATACATATTTATGTATCTCCGACCAACTAAATACCATGTAAGTAAGTACTAATACGCCAGCTTTACATTCATTTCACCATTACTTATTGTTTGAGAAATTTTTTTTTTTTTTCCTAAGCAATTTTTTTTTTCTTTTTCAATTTTAGCGGTTTTAAGTGCCCCAGCATTTGTGTTTTAAAAATTTTCACTTCAACCTGTCAGCACATATGTTAGTTCTTTGTAAATTTATCGCTTCCTACTGCTTAGTGCACTTGTCGTTGTCCATTAGTGTTTTTGGTGTAGAATTTTCTCAAATTTCAGTGCCGTGCTGCTGCCGAAAAGAAAAATTACTAGCGAAAGTACAGCAGCAGCGAACATTTTAGGTGGCATATGGCCTTACAGATCGGAGGTCATACACATACATACATGCATACATTTGTAATGCAACCATTAGTGACGTACATCACATAAGTACTTAGCGCAGATATTGCGCCAAAAAAGTACAGTTAGTTCTGTTAGTTTAGTTCTGTTAGCAAAAGCTGGATGGCCTTGGGAAGAAAATCAGGCAGCAAACATCATTTGAACAGTTGGTAAAAACGCCACCTTGAACCTCCAACTCGACCCTTGAATCATTTATCAATAGCCCGATAAAACAAACACAATAGTTGGTAAAAACTTTTTTTGTTTACTAAAAAGTTGCAAGAAACTTGTGTAATTATGTGAGGCCATTTACTCGGAGAAGTGACATAAGATCAATTGAGCTTGTGACCACTTCAAATGGCCACGAAGTCAATTGAAGTTATGATTACATCGCGGTGTTTCAAATTTTTACAATATCAACAATATTGCCATTATTGTGCTATTCCGAAATGATCATAAAGTCAACTCCATTTTTTTTTTTTTTTTGTCAAGAGGCCATAATGTCAAGTAATTTGTGGCGCACCACCACATATTAAAATGTTAGCATCTGTTGGATTGCAGTTATATTTCAATGTTTTCGATAAATTTTTTATTGATTCTAGTGAAAAATTGGATAAAAAAAACTAGCCCATTAAGGTCCTTTCTGAGTTAAGAACTTATTCAACTAAATTTTAAGGGAAATTTTGGAATGAAAAGAAATGTCATTCTTTATTCCAAATTTTCGACTGCTGCGCTCGTTTTCCTAATTCTGGTTTCATTGAAGTGCAAAATCCTATTAAAAGCTGTGACGACTTTAAAATCCAGCTAAGAATGGGCATAAAGTCAATTGACCATTTGAAATGGTCATAACGTCAATTGACCTTTTGGCTGTTGACCTTATGTCAAATAAAAGCTGGGACGGCTCTAAAGTCTAGTTAAGAAAGGTCATAAAGTTAATTGACCATTTGAAGTGGTCATAACTTCAATTGACCTTTTGGCTGTTGACCTTATGTCAAATAAAAGCTGGGACGGCTCTAAAGTCTAGTTAAGAAAGGTCATAAAGTCAATTGACCTTTTGAAGTGGTCATAACTTCAATTGATCTTTTGGCTGTTGACCTTATGTCACCAAACCCATTTTCTCAAATGAAGCCATTTATAGAAATCCACAGAACTGGAGA
Source organism: Eurosta solidaginis (assembly GCF_040869045.1). NCBI lineage: Eukaryota > Metazoa > Arthropoda > Insecta > Diptera > Tephritidae > Eurosta > Eurosta solidaginis. The sequence continues at coordinate 30,610,674 of NC_090319.1, forward strand.
CGTGTTCTATGCGGTATTATTTGCATGTGATTCAATCTGCTCACAAATTCCCAGACACTCGCGCCAAAGTATCCATGCTCATAGCCAATGAGCTATAGTGAAAAGGTGACAGCCTGATCAGACTACTTGCTCAGTTTACGTACTAGAGGATGACTCAATTGTCAGCGACAACTTCAGCAAAAGAGGCTGGTACCAAGCCAGACAATCTTGGGAACGATTTTTTATAACCACATGCGACCTTCTAGGCCATCCCATCCTGCCACCCCCTAGATCCGTGAGGAGTTCGGGGTCGCCGGAGCCGCGGCTGTTAATGAAACAGCATTCGCCACGGATAGGTGAGGTTTAAATTTGGGTTTGGAGAAGCTTTGTATTGCGCTGGCAACCTGAAAGTGTTGCGCTACACAAACCCCTTGAATCCAGTAATTTAGTCGCCACTCATGACTGGCATACCTATCGCGGGTATATTCTAACCCCCTAACCCGCTGGGGGTTATGACCTCGTGACCGCAGAAGCTGACATAACCGTCATCTAAAAGGCACTTTGAACGAGGGTGGATAGAATCACATTAAAACATGTGAAGTTTACTGGAATGACTAAGCATTATTCTGCGCAGTATCCAGCGATATCGGGTCTTCCTCCACCTGCCTCTGCCCTTTCCTCTGCTTCCAAATGACCTAGCCAGCGAATATGTATGTTCAATTTTTTAACTACGTCGCATCGATTTGATATGATAGAGATAGCATTAATTTAAAAAAAAAATGTATCGCACATCTTTAGCACGTCGATAACAAGCCGATTATATAACATGCCCACGACGATAATAAGTTGATAATTCGCTTTCGATGATAAGCCGATAGAAAAACAATAACTTGTCGGTTCCGGCTAGTACCTTAACTAGTATTTAGTACTCATTTCTTTTTGTACCCTAGAGCGACGGTATAACTCCAGTGGTCTATGTGCCCAAGATTCGTAGTGCCAACATACATTCACGTGCGAAAAGAGGCAAGTCAAGCTAGAGGTCGAAAAGCTGACGCAACCTACTGCTTATGACATCACAACTTGGCTCTCAACTCTTGCTTCAAATATGATATGCGTGAGAAGTCGGGCATAACTGAAGAGCATTTTTTTGAACGATACCTGAGAAACTAATTGCTTTCCGGGGATCAAAAAAAAATACAGTGCAACATCAGAAAGGCCACATTGTATTCAGAAGGTAGCAGGGAAGTGATATGTTTTTTGAGGGGAAAAAAGTGGCAAGGCTCGAGTACGGACTCGTAGAGCGTGCTTAGTTTATGACGAAAGATTTCACTGCCTTCTTTAACAGAGGCAGCGATGAAGCACTCAAGAAAGATGCTAAGCAAGCTCACAAATGATGTATATTTAATTATATTGACAACAACAACAATAATAAATGCCCACAGCACGCAAAAACGGCAATAATTTAAAGCTTCTTTAACAACCAAAAAAGGGAAATGTAATCAAAAAACAACTAAAAAGTTATCAAATGTCAAAACAAAATTGACAATCGGAAAAACTGTCCAGCGTAAGCACTTGAGTTAAAGATAATGAAGAATAAACTTAATTTTTTCTTTGCTAATAAAAAACGAAACAGAACACTCGACAATCATCAATAGCCAATAAAATGCCAAATAAATGAATTGCAAAAACTAAAAAAAAATAAAAAACGAAAAAAAAACTGTAAAATTAGATGAGAAAGGCAGACGACAAGTTGCCATAAGAAACAAGTAAGGAAAGCTAAGTTCGGGTGTAACCGAACATTACATACTCAGCTGTGAGCTTAGCTGCATTAGTTTCGCAGATGGTTTTTAAGTGGTTTTTAATTCCATATCAGATATTTTGGGATATATCGACCAAATTTTGGACCAAGGGTGACGTTTTTTGGAACGATTTTTCTTCATCCTTTGTCAAATAAGTGAATATCACCACTTAGGAAAATGAACCTAGGGTAACACTGAAATGTGTTTGTATGACATGGGCATCAAATGAAAGGTGGTAATGAGTATTTTAAAAGGGAGTGAACTTTAGTTCTATAGGTGGACGTCGAGATATCGCCATAAAGGTGGATATGGGTGTCAAATTAAAGGTATTAATGAGGGTTTTTAAATTTTTTTTAATTGCATATGTGAAGGCGTTTTCAAGATATAGACCACGGTGACCCAGAACATCATCTGTTGGGTATCGCTAATTCATTTATATATGTAATACCACGAGCAGTATTCCTGCCATGATTCCAGGGGCTTTTGATATCGCCCTGCAGACCTTTTTCATTTTCTTCTACTTAATATGGTAGGTGTCACACCCATTTTACAAAGCTTTTTCATAAGTTACATTTTGCGTCAAAAAACCAATCCAATCGCCATATTTCATCCCTTTTTTCGTATTTGGTATAGAATTATGGCATTTTTTTCATTTTTCGAAATTTTCGATATCGAAAAAGTAGGCGTGGTCATAGTCGGATTTCGCCCATTTTTAATACCAAGATAAAGTGAATTCAGATAAGTACGTGAACTAAGTTTAGTAAAGATATATCGATTTTTGCTCCAGTTGTCGTGTTAACGACCGAGCGGAAGGACAGACGGTCGACTGTGTATAAAAACTGGGCGTGGCTTCAACCGATTTCGCCCCCACAGAAAACAATTATTGTCATAGAATCTATGCCCCTACCAAATTTCACAAGGATTGGTAAATTTTTGTTCGACTTATGGCATTAAAAGCATTCTAGACCAATTAAATGAAAAAGGGCGGGGCCACGCCCATTTTAAAATTTTCTTTAATTTTTGTATTTGGTTGCACCATATCATTACTGGAGTTGAATGTTGGCATAATTTACTTAAATACTGTAAGGGTATTCAATTTTTTCTTAAAATTTGACTTAAAAAAAATTTTTTTTAAAGTGGGCGTGTTCGTCATCCAATTTCGCTAATTTTTATTTAGAACGCATATAGTAATAGGAGTAACATTCGTGCCAAACTTAATCATAATATCTTCAACGACTGCCAAATTACAGCTTGCAAAACTTTTAAATTACCTTCTTTTAAAAGTGGGCGGTGCCACGCCCATTGTCCAAAATTTTACTAATTTTCAATTCTGCGTCATAATCTCACCTACTCATAACTCACCTACCAAGTGTCATCCCTTTAACAGTCTTTGGTAATGAATTATCGCACTTTTTCGGTTTTTCGAAATTTGCTATACCGAAAAAGTGGGCGTGGTTATATTCCGATTTCGTTCATTTTAAATAGCGATCTGAGATGAGTGCCAAGGAATTTACATCCAAATTGCATTAAGATACTCCAAAATTTACTCAAGTTATCGTGTTTACGGACGGACGGACGGACTTGCCTAATGAATTTCTTTTTTCGCACAGATCATTTTGATATATAGAAGTCTATATATATCTCGATTAGTTTATGCGGTTACGGTGTACCGTTAAGCGAACAAAATTAATATACTTTGTGAGCTCTGCTCAGCTGAGTATAAAAAGTACAACAACAAATACGATTAATAATGAAATGAAGCATGAAGACAGCTATCAACTTGAAAACTTAATGCAATCAACGACAGAGCCAATTTTTATATTCATTGCTACGTGAAGAAGCAATAAAATTCAGACAGAAATACAAAGAAAAAAGAAAATTGAGCTTTAACAAATTAAAAGAAAAAAAATTATAGTAAAACGGAAAAGTTTATATCACTGATATGGTTGAGTAGGTAGGTGAACCGTGAATATTTGTAGTTGGGTAATAGACAAATCATTGCTGTAAACAAAAGAAGCAAGAGCAAAGCAAGGCAATCATAAAATGTCAAGTAGCGCGTCCTAGAGATCGCAAATGAACAAAAAGAAACAAAGCAAGGACGGAAATAATAAATATATTTTTTTGAATGTTTTTTTTTTCTTTTTTGCTCACTCAACAAAGCTAAGTTATTTAGAAGACGCGGTGCGTGATATAAGTGTCTTGTGGTTGATATCGCTCACAAAGCTCACATGTTCATAAGCTCGTTCATATCACTTCAAACATGAAAAGCTTCAGAAAACGTGATCGCCAGTCGAAGATGGCCACCATCCGAGTGTATTTCTGGAACGAAAAACTTCTCACGAAGAATGCTTTCCCCTCTCGATCCAAATTTGTATATGATAAACTTACATATTATTAATTACTTAGTTCTAACATACTCAGAGTTAAAACGATTGTAGCAAAAAAGTCATTAAAGTGATTAGCGACGTCCACTGGGTGAGAAACATCTACCCCGTTGATATCTAAGACAATAGAATTAGCATTGGTGACCGAATTCCGATGAAGGATGTCATAAACCACATTCCATTCTTTTTTAAGGTCACCATATGCAGCTATTAGCCTATTTTTATAAAAAAAGTTCCTGACTTAAACGAGTTTCTTTATGCAACCTGCTTGTAAGACGGTTCACGCGCTTCCGGATACGACTGTTACTGGAATGTTTGTAACTTTTAGCTCGTAATTTATTTTATTTATTAGTTTAATTTTTTTGAGTAAATTATGGTTAATCCAGGGCTTGAGAATCATATCCGAACGCTTTGGAAAAGTTACAGAACTGGATTTAATTAAGTGAACTTCAAGCGTAGACAAAAATAAATTGTACGCCTTGCTTATGATCAAGGTTTAAAGCCACACATGGGCAAAATGTAGAATCGTCGAAGCGTCCGTATATATGGTCTAAGCATGTGCCGGAGTCAGGTCGAGTAACACATTTAATAAACGATGACAAACCATGACTTGCCATTAACTCAAGATGATTATCTACTGCAGAGTTGTTGCCGAATAAATCAATATTGAAATCTCCTATAATAACTAGATTTGTTGTTTTAACCTCATCTAAAAACGATGAAAACTCTTCATAAAATGAATATAAGGGAACAGAGTGAAGTCTGTACAAACAAGCGAGGCTCAGTAGCTTATCACATACTTTCATATCTATTTTCATAATATTCGCACTGGTAAGGCAGAGTCGTGTTACCTCGCACTCATACTTGGTATGAATAAAAACTCCAACACCACCAGCTGAGTACGAGTCGTTGGCATTAGCGAAAAAAGAGTAATAAGGAATACGGTAATCATCCACTTCATAGGAGAAAATCCAAATTTCCGATACAAAAACTATATCTGGGAGATAATCAAAGGCCTCCAGGTTTAAACATAATTAATCAAAATTCTACGATAGTCAAAGTGTTTGTTGCTCCTGATAAAATATTTGGTTCGTTTACGACGTTTATGATAGGGCTGTCATCTATAAAAAAATGTCTACTGTTCATCTAAAAATTAGTTAATTACAACAGCTCTATCATTTTCGGTCTTTCTTATATGTAATCTTGAATTCTTGAACCACAAATACTTAAAGTGTTTCTCCTTTTAATCTTACTAGCAGCTGAAAATAATGCGCGGTTATAACCGGTTAAGGAGTTATTGATAAAAATGTTTTTAATATTGTTGCTATTATTTGGAAATAAAGAAGTATTTAGTTTCTTACGCGCAGTCCTCTTGACCAACATAATTTTCTTCTTCATATCATTAGATTTGAATTTTATTATAATATAATGAATAAAATTATTGCCCGACGAAGATTCCCTTACTTTTTTTCTCTTAAAGCTAAATTCCTCTATTTCTTCCTCCGAAACCACTACATCCAATGCATACCTGAAAATTTTGTCAACACATTCTTTGGCATTTTCTTTATCGGCACTCCCACTATTTCAACTGTATTTTCTAATAGCTTTTGCTCCTTCCAATTCAATTTGCTTTCCAGCTTTGATACCTTGGTTTTCAATTCATTGTTCTCTTCCTTTAGCTGCTGCGCTGTTGCTAGAAAGTCAATGTTCATTTGCTTAAGGTTGATAATCTCTTCGTACAGAAGTTGAAGAGTTACATTGTTGTCACTGCTTGTTGCTTTGTCCACTTCTTTCTCTGCATTACACTCTGCCTTGCGCTGGTCGCGTGTTGGTTGGCTCAAAGCAGTCGGCGCAAGCAAATATTTATTGTGACTTTGCGCTATTTGGGTAGTTGTTGTTGTGTTTTGCAATGTTTTTCTTCGCATGACACTGCACTTGTGACATCGGTATTTTTGGTAGTTTACCTTGAAGAACTCAACATCTTGAGATTTTAAGTTCACGCATTTACAGTGAAAGTAATTTTTGCACTCTACGCAATCAATTTTGTTACCACTATAACGCTCGACTTTTTCTTTGCAAATTATACTACTCATATTGCACTTTAAAATATTAAATACTTCGTTTGATAGGCTTTTAAGTCAGCACCCCACGATCACAACCGTCTTGCACGAAGTTTTTTTGGTAGATATCGGGACTATAATCCTTGAAATAATGGAAATAGTACTAAAAACAATTAAAATAGTACTCCAAACAGTCGTAAAATGACAAAAACACAATCTCGAAATGATTTGTAGATGGTTGCAAAATTATGCCGAAAGAACTTCGAAACTAACGCGAATAATGCTAATAAACATTGAAAAAATTAACCCCAACGGCCTCGTGATTATCTGTAAAATAATCTCTAATTCGTCTTCAAATTATGTTGAAAGCCATCCTGAAGTTATCCTAAAATAGTCCCTGATTACGTTATTGTTTGAAAAGTCCTTATAGTTATAGTTTTTAAAACATTTCTTAATTAGTTCCAAAATTATCCCAACACAATATGAAACCGATCCCGAAGGGTCAAAAGATTATTCAACAACATGTTTTGAAAATTCGCGAAATAATCCCGAATACAATCTCAAAATAGTCCTGATGTCGTCGCTCAAACAATTACTATATGATGCCGAATTGATACCGAAAATGTACCGAACTTTCTTCGAATCCGCCATGACATGTTCCCAAAATGATCTCAAGATAGTTACTATATGATCACAAAAAGGTAGCACTTGGGAATAGCACTGAAAATGTTCCGAAAATAATTCCAAAATTTTGGAAATAGTCTCAAGACCGTTCTGTAATCATGCGGAAAAGATCCCGCACACATTTCCGAAATCATTTGCTGAGATTATCTCCAAAAAAAAAAATCGGGAGTTAATCCGTAATTGTCCCTGAAGAAATTAAGGAATTATACCAAAGTAGTCACAAAAACAATATCAACAGATAATTACAAAAATCGTTATCAAATTATCTGGAGCTATTTCCGAACTACTCACAAAGAGCATATTGCTGAAATTATAACGAAAAAATTTCGAAATTATCCCGAAATTGTATCTTTAAGAACCACGAAGCAATACAAAGATAGGCCTTGAATGATTTTCAAATAGTGCCAAAGCTACCCCGAAAAAACCGGAAAATAACCGGAAAATAATCCGTAGGTAATTCCGTAATGATGTCGTAATAGTCACAAAACAGTCCCAAAATAAGCCGGAAACAAATTAAAAATATCTTGAAATAGTCCCGGAACAATCCTTATAACACTTCCCTATAGTAGTAAAGGCGGTAGAGTTGTCTGAGTCTGACATTTTTATGGGTTGCAAAATTAGACATAAATTGTATGTTGTTGTTCCAACTTGACCATATCAAAAAGTGTCAAACCCATTTAGAAGTTTCATCACAGTAAAACGATTTTCGAATCTTTCGAAATCAAAAATTGGATTTCAATGATATTTGAACTGAAAAATTTAGCACTTTCTTTACTTCAAAATGTTTCGATATCGAAAAGTGGCGCATTCTTCGAAATGTTCCAAATTTTGTATGCCCTACAGTGTTATATATTCCATAAGTAAACAACTTATGGCTTAAATAATTATTTTCGGCAATTTATCGAAAACCAAATTTATTTCCTATGAGATTTTTTACTTCATATCAAGGCGAATTCAGTACGAGGGGTTTCTAACCCAACAGCTGATTGCTTCTTCTTGATTATTTTCCATACAGCGCTTTATATGTCAGTTAATCGGAATCAATTAAAATTGTCTTTTGTCTTGTCATTCTTCTGCACGGCGACCTGGTATGGATTCGCCTTGCTTCATATATTTCAACCATTGTAAAAATAGTCAGTTTTACACATTTTCGAAAATTTTGTATATCGATTAAAAAAATTTAAAACTTTAAAAAAATTCTTTATCGCGAGTCCAATTAGCAAAAAAAGATGGTATTTTCTACTAAAGTTTTGAAGCAAAATGGTGAAATTGAAATTATTCTTAAGTTGAAGTTTTCAATATCGAAATTTTTCGCACAAAAAACTTTGACTTTTCTCCAAGTTCAAATAGTTGTAAAATACCACCACATAAATATATACATACACTAGCAGACCCGGCAGATGTTGTTCTGCCCTAAAGTTGTATATCTGCATACACTTTAATAAGCTTTTTCCGTCTAACTCTCCCTCGCCCCTCGCCTTTCCTAATCTTTGTATTCACTCCTCCCTCCGTATTTTTCGCTTCATCTATCTCCATCTTCGTATCAATCTATCTCTTTCTCAGTCTCCTTCTCTCTTTTCTCTTCTCTCAAGTTTTTCTCATTCTTCTTCATATCTTATTGCCAGTCCCAGAGGGTGGTATGTATTTTGTTCCAGTCCCATTCCGAGTATCAGTCCCAGTCCCACTCCGAGTCTCAGTCTCAGTCCCAGTCCTAATCCCAGTCCCAGTCCGTCTCTGGTCTACTTCCCGGAAAAAAGCATCGGAAATACTAATATAAGTAAACTTATATACCAAATTTCAGGCAAATCGAATAGGACGTATGTAAATAGGTATGTATGTATTATTAAATCATCTCTTTATTTCGGCTTCGCATGCATATTTATCAGTTTTGCCAGGTTGATGCGACTAAATCGAATATCACAATGAAAATTACTTAAAAGTTCTCAGCAACAGGTTTCATTTGATATCTAAAATAAACACAGATTATAGGGGTGCCCGGGTCCACGTTTTGGCCTATATCTCGAGACCCTAGTCACCAATAGGTATGAAAACTACCCTGTACTAAAGCACTCATCAACAGCTTTCATTTGATATCCATATTGCATAAACACATTCTAGGGGCGACCGGGTCCACTTTTTGTCCTATTTCTCGAGACTCTAGTCACCAATAGGTATCCTGGTCCACTTCCCGAAAGAAAAATTATCCGACATTTTATTCAAGATATAACGCTACCTACATACCAAATTTCAGGCAAATCGAGCCATATATACGACAGTTTAGAATAAATCGGTCCCTGGTCCACTTCCCGAAAAAAAACGGGTTCCTATTAAGTTATCCTAAAAATTTCATGGCAATCTTTCTATCCGTTCTCGAGTTATGGAGTGACAATCAAAATGTACACTTCTTTTTATATATATAGATGTCGCAAATGTCGGACTTCAGACAACTTTTTAGGGGGCAATTCCAAGTTTACTAAAAAATCTAAAATTAAGCACAAGATTATTTATCCATTTGTGAGCAAAGTGGAAAAATAATACTTTTTAAATTTAAGCATTTGCATATTAAATATTTTGCACAATAGCATCGAAAGTTGTTAACAATAAATTAACCATCACATAACAATGCTAATGAAACATTCTTTTCGAAATTTCGAATTTCGAGTGATTTTTGATTAACGTATCCATTTCGATTTTCTGAGACAAATGATGAATTTTGTGATGTTCGAAAATTTCGTATCAAAAATTCTACCGACAATGTCGAAAATTTTCGAACAACCAATTTCTCTTCTTTTGATTTATGTATCCATTTCGATTTTCTGAGACATTTTATACATTTTCTTTAATTCGAAAATTTCAACATGTATCGCTAATTCTATCTATAAAGTCGAAAATATTCGAACTATAAGTTGCTCTTCTTTTAAGTCTTTAAAAAACATTGCTAGATATAAAAATATGCTTCGAAGGTTTCATTCGTCGGACATCATTCGCCCTTTTACAAAACAATTTCAAATTTAGCAAAATTATTATTTTTTTATTGTTTTTCACTACATTGCGAGCATTGATTGTTATGTATTCATTACATTTTTTTGATGCAAACTGGAAAAATATTAAAGTTTTTATTTAATTTCGAAATATTCGAAAATTTAAACGGTAAATTTCAAAATTTTTTCTGCCATAACAAAATGCTGGAAGTCACTATATCGAAAATGTCGACCTTTCGCGTTAAAATTTTAGTAAAACTTGTTTTATTTTCACAAGTGTGCAGTGGCGTAGTGAAGTTTCCTTGCGCCTGGGAAAAATATTTTTTTTGTGGCGCGAAGTAATATTTTCCAGAAATCAGTTAGAATAAAAATACAATTTATCCATGAAGTTCTTTGACGCCCCCTGTCAGTAGCGCCCGGGGCAAGATGCCCCCCTTCCCCCCTCACTACGCCACTGGAAGTGTGCAGGCACTTTTTTTTATTTCAATGTACTTTTCTACTTATGAGTCTATTTCTATTTAGATATTTTAAGGCAAGTTGCGACAATGAACAATTTTTAAAAAATCGAAATTTTTGGTAACGAGAATTCTACATAACAATATCGAAAACTTTCGAATACAAAATTTTCATTTTCTACGTCTCTACAAAATACTGTCGGTCATAAAAATTATCAAATATTTCGAACTTCGAAAATTCGTAAATTTGTACTAAAAAAATCTTTTTTTTTTTATAATTTTTCTTATTTCTTCTTATTCCACTGAGGGTATTTTGATTTATGAATCTATTTCCATTCTTTATGCCACTACAAAATACTGCCAATTATAAAAAAAAATACATTACTGTTTTACGAGTCCTTACAACCGATTCAACTCAAAAGTCGCATATGGCTGTCGTTAGTCGCTTCTTTGTTTGCATCTGTGTATGTGTTTCGTCATCAACGACGCTGTCAGCATCATCACGCCTTCATTAGTACTCGTAGTAAATATACAACATAGCTTGTACTATGTTGCCAACGCACCTGTGAAATAAATTAATGAATTTATTACGTGTCGTTATGTGTTTGCGGCAGCTCATCTCTGTGCATTATGTAAGTCTTGACGTTGTCAGGGGGTGAAGCACAGCCTGTCCTTACTGTTCCCCTTCTATCCAAAATGGAAGTAAAATACTTCTTCTTGTTCATGCTTTGCATCGTTTAAAATAGCTTTACATATTTTTTTGTACGTGTGACTTTGTAGTGGTACATGCATGTGTGTATGTGTGTGTGCATTGTATTTTCATTCTGCTCGGTTTGCTTTTCATCACACACTTTCGCGTAATTTCTCATGTTTTGTTTAACACATTTTTTATGGTTTCTTTTCTTTCCTTCGTATATTTTAAGGAATTTTTTATTACCTTCGACTTTGCTTATTTTGCCTGTGTGTGCGTTCGTGTATGTGTGTAAGCGTTGTGGTGGCGCAAGGTGTTGGCGTCGTGGGAATTTCACGATTTATTTGTTAATAAACAAATCAACACCAAAGTTTCCACCACAACAATAACAATAACAACAACATTGACTACACCAGAAAAAGTAATAAGAAATGATGTTGGTTGCTTGCGACCACATCAATGAGTATGAGATGAGTAATAACAACAACAACTATCAGACATATACATATAACCGTAATAAGGCTTTTGTTGTAGCTGAACTGTAATGAAAGCTGTCGTAAAAATTTTACAACACCCCAAAGAAACAAACATATTGCCCGTAGGACATACTGACACAAAGAGCTTTTATATACAAATGTGCATACATATATACTCAGTATGTACTTAGTATATACATTGTATAAACATATAGTCTACACTTCATACCCTTAATAGGTAGAAATAGCTCATGGTGTTCAACGGCACAATAAGATCACTAGAAAAAATGCAGGAGAAACTCGAAATCTGTTAATTCCCTATGATTCAACCATAAGAAGCTCCTCAAGTCCACCTTTGCAAACTGTCTTAACCTTTTCTGAAAGGGTACATGAATGCAGAGGTATGTTATTACGATAAGCGCGTGACACTTGAGTTTTTGACGCGAAATTGGAATCGTAAAAAAATATTTTTCGAAATTCGAAAATCTCAATAGCAAAGTTCGAAAATTTCGGTATCGAAACTGACTGCTGCGAAAATGTATACGCATATTGACGCAAAGTTGGAATCGTAAAAATGATTTTACGAATTTCGGAAACTGCATTTCGATATTGATTGCGATATCGAAATTCAAAACTATGCAAATGTATAAAATGAAAGAAAAACATTGATTTTAAATATATTTACGAAGTGTTGTGCTCTTGTTGTTTTAACCGCATAAACAGTCCCCGTATTCTTAAAGAGTGTTACGGATTTGGGAGTTCTATGCCATAGCATCTTCCGCTGCATGCCCCATTCCACCGAGAAAGATATTTTTAATCCCTTAAATCTTTGGGTCTATGGATTTTAAACAGGCATGCATTCCGTGGTAATATTTTAAGCCCCCTCCTTTAATATATATGCGCAATAGCCACTTTTTTTTCATCATCTTCAGATATAGCAACACCGTCATAGAACTATAAGCCTCCCTCCGTATGGTCACATAAAACGGTGTAATATTAATATCACGTATTCGGTAAACCTTAATTCTTTGTAGCAGAGCCTTAATCGATTCATAAAATAGGACCCAACCTAGCATATTTGATCTCGTAGAGGACGCTTAGTGGATTTTGTATGGTCTTATCCTATATAATTTCGCCTAGAGCGGTTATGCCATTATTTGCACTCACGGCATCATTTACCTAAAATGCAGAGATATTATCTGCGATAAAAAGTCGGAACGCAGGAATCAGGCTTAAGCATGGCCAAGAAATTTATAATACTTACCCAACTATACTGCCTCACCCCATCACACTACAGGCTACCCTTGATATTGAAAATCCTATTGCGAACTGGCGAGGGTCGGACCTGTGGTCTATAATAAAGATAACAGCACTTAAGTGAAAGAAAAATTCACAGGACGGTATCCTACCACCACTTCCCTTCTACATTGCACTTCCCTGTAACGCATATTCCATCAACTCAACAAAAATTGGATTATAGCGTCTCACCGTCTCCCTGACGGCTCAGAAAAGCCAGTGGCTTTTGCTTCTAAAACTCTAGACGTGCATCAAAAGCTACTGCAGATCGACCCCGGCAGCGCATCCATTTAGACTTTGCTGGGCCCTTCTTGGACTCGATGTGGCTACTGTGTGTAGACGCATACTCTAAATTCCCGTTTGTTCTAAAGATGCAAAGCATAACAACCAATACAACGATAGAAGCTGTAAACTCAATTTTCGCACCCGAGGGGTTTCCAGAAACAATTGTCTCGGATAATGGGCGACAGTTCACTCCCTTAAAATTTAATGAATTTTGCAAACACCGTGGAATTAAGCACCTCGCCACTGCTCCATTTCAACCAGCATCAAACGGTGAAGCCGGGAGATTTGTGCGAACTTTTAAGCAAAGTCTTAAGAAAGCTATAGCTGATGGTAGAAACAAAACTGATGGCCTTATAACGTTCTTAACCACTTTTAGAGCTTCGTCAAATCCAACCACCAGTAAATCGCCATCTCAGCTTTTACATGGGCGACAACCAAGAGGATTGCTAACGCTACTTCATCCGTCCCCAAATAATAATATTAGAGAGTGCAGTTCATCAGCAGTATTTGATACATAAGACTTGGTTTGGGTGAAGAACTTCGCGAGGAGTCCACCTTGGATCCCGGGCACCATTACTTCCAAATGTGGAAGGGTCATGTACAAAGTAGAGACCGATCAAGGCGCACTGAGGAGACACAAAAATCAAATTAAATCCCGAAAAGAGAATGAAAGATTTGTCTCCGTAACTAAAGAACAGTCTAGTTCAGATGAGGTGCCAGTACGCCAATCAGCCCGTATCAGGCAACGCAAAGGAACTCAAAAACAAGTAAGGAAGGTTAAGTTCGGGTGTAACCGAACATTACATACTCAGTTGGGAGCTATGGTGACAACATAAGGGAAAATAACCATGTAGGAAAATGAACCGAGGGAAACCCTGGAATGTGTTTGTATGACATGTGCATCAAATGAAAGGCATTAAAGAGTATTTTAAGAGGGAGTGGGTCATAGTTCTATAGGTGGACGCCAGTTGGGGATATCGCCATAAAGGTGGATCAGGGTTGACTCTAGAATGCATTTGTACGATATGGTTATCAAATGAAAGGTGTTAATGAGTATTTTAAAAGGGAGTACTCCTTAGTTCCATAGGTGGACGCCGTTTCGAGATATCGCCACAGAGGTGGATCAGGGGTGACCCTAGAATTTGTTTGTACAATATGGGCATCAAACGAATGGTGTTAATGAGTATTTTAAAGGGGAGTGGGCCTTAGTTCTATAGGTGGACGCCGTTTCGAAATATCGCCATAAAGGTGGACCAGGGGTGACTCTAGAATGTGTTTGTACGATATGGGTATCAAATTAACGGTATTAATGAGGGTTTTAAAAGGGAGTGGTGGTTGTTTTATAGGTGGTCGCCTTTTCGAGATATCGCCATAAAGGTGGACCAGAGGTGACTCTAGAATGTGTTTGTACCATATGGGTATCAAATGAAAGGTGTTAATGAGTATTTTAAAAGGGAGTAATCCTCAGTTCCATAGGTGGACGCCGTTTCGAGATATCGCCATAAAGGTGGACCAGGGGTGACTCTAGAATGCGTTTGTACAATATGGGCATCAAACGAATGGTGCTAATGAGTGTTTTAAAAGGGAGTAATCCTCAGTTCCATAGGTGGACGCCGTTTCGAAATATCGCCATAAAGGTGGACCAGGGGTGACTCTAGAATGTGTTTGTACGATATGGGTATCAAATTAAAGGTATTAATGAGGGTTTTAAAAGGGAGTGGTGGTTGTTTTATAGGTGGTCGCCTTTTCGAGATATCGCAATAAAGGTGGACCAGGGGTGACTCTAGAATGTGTTTGTACGATATGGGTATCAAATTAACGGTATTAATGAGGGTTTTAAAAGGGAGTGGTGGTTGTTTTATAGGTGGTCGCCTTTTCGAGATATCGCCATAAAGGTGGACCAGGGGTGACTCTAGAATGCGTTTGTACGATATGGGCATCAAATGAAAGGTGTTAATGAGTATTTTAAAAGGGAGTAATCCTCAGTTCCATAGGTGGACGCCGTTTCGAGATATCGCCATAAAGGTGGACCAGGGGTGACTCTAGAATGCGTTTGTACGATATGGGTATCAAAAGAAAGGTGTTAATGAGTATTTTAAAAGGCAGTAATCCTCAGTTCCATAGGTGGACGCCGTTTCGAGATATCGCCATAAAGGTGGACCAGGGGTGACTCTAGAATGTGTTTGTGCGATATGGGTATCAAATTAAAGGTATTAATGAGGGTTTTAAAAGGGAGTGGTCGTTGTTTTATAGGTGGTCGCCTTTTCGAGATATCGCCATAAAGGTGGACCAGGGGTGACTCTAGAATGCGTTTGTACAATATGGGCATCAAACGAATGGTGCTAATGCGTGTTTTAAAAGGGAGTAATCCTTAGTTCCATAGGTGGACGCCGTTTCGAAATATCGCCATAAAGGTGGACCAGAGGTGACTCTAGAATGTGTTTGTACCATATGGGTATCAAATGAAAGGTGTTAATGAGTATTTTAAAAGGGAGTAATCCTCAGTTCCATAGGTGGACGCCGTTTCGAGATATCGCCATAAAGGTGGACCAGGGGTGACTCTAGAATGCGTTTGTACGATATGGGTATCAAAAGAAAGGTGTTAATGAGTATTTTAAAAGGCAGTAATCCTCAGTTCCATAGGTGGACGCCGTTTCGAGATATCGCCATAAAGGTGGACCAGGGGTGACTCTAGAATGTGTTTGTGCGATATGGGTATCAAATTAAAGGTATTAATGAGGGTTTTAAAAGGGAGTGGTCGTTGTTTTATAGGTGGTCGCCTTTTCGAGATATCGCCATAAAGGTGGACCAGGGGTGACTCTAGAATGCGTTTGTACAATATGGGCATCAAACGAATGGTGCTAATGCGTGTTTTAAAAGGGAGTAATCCTTAGTTCCATAGGTGGACGCCGTTTCGAAATATCGCCATAAAGGTGGACCAGGGGTGACTCTAGAATGTGTTTGCACGATATGGGTATCAAATTAAAGGTATTAATGAGGGTTTTAAAAGGGAGTGGTGGTTGTTGTATAGGTGGTCGCCTTTTCGAGATATCGCCATAAAGGTGGACCAGGGGTGACTCTAGAATGCGTTTGTACGATATGGGTATCAAATGAAAGGTGTTAATGAGTATTTTAAAAGGGAGTAATCCTCAGTTCCATAGGTGGACGCCGTTTCGAAATATCGCCATAAAGGTGGACCAGGGGTGACTCTAGAATGTGTTTGTACGATATGGGTATCAAATTAAAGGTATTAATGAGGGTTTTAAAAGGGAGTGGTCGTTGTTGTATAGGTGGTCGCCTTTTCGAGATATCGCCATAAAGGTGGACCAGGGGTGACTCTAGAATGCGTTTGTACAATATGGGCATCAAACGAATGGTGCTAATGAGTGTTTTAAAAGGGAGTAATACTCAGTTCCATAGGTGGACGCCGTTTCGAAATATCGCCATAAAGGTGGACCAGGGGTGACTCTAGAATGTGTTTGTACGATATGGGTATCAAATTAAAGGTATTAATGAGGGTTTTAAAAGGGATTGGTGTTTGTTGTATAGGGGGTCGCCTTTTCGAGATATCGCCATAAAGGTGGACTAGGGGTGACTCTAGAATGCGTTTGTACAATATGGGCATCAAACGAATGGTGTTAATGAGTGTTTTAAAAGGGAGTAATCCTTAGTTCCATAGGTGGACGCCGTTTCGAAATATCGCCATAAAGGTGGACCAGGGGTGACTCTAGAATGCGTTTGTACGATATGGGTATCAAATGAAAGGTGTTAATGAGTATTTTAAAAGGGAGTAATCCTCAGTTCCATAGGTGGACGCCGTTTCGAGATATCGCCATAAAGGTGGACCAGGGGTGACCCTAGAATTTGTTTGTACAATATGGGTATCAAAAGAAAGGTGTTAATGAGTATTTTAAAAGGGAGTAATCCTTAGTTCCATAGATGGACGCCGTTTCGAGATATCGCCATAAAGGTGGACCAGGGGTGACCCTAGAATTTGTTTGTACAATATGGGTATCAAATTAAAGGTATTAATGAGAGTTTTAAAAGGGAGTGGCCCTTAGTTGTATATGTGAAGGCGTTTTCCAGATATCGACCAAAATGTGGACCAGGGTGACCCAGAACATCATCTGTTGGATACCGCTAATTTATTTATATATGTAATACCTGCCAAGGTTTTAAGGGTTTTTATTTCGCCCTGCAGAACATTTTCATTTTCTTCTACTTAATATGGTGGGTGTCACAACCATTTTATAAAGTTTTTTCTAAAGTTATATTTCGCTTCAATAAAACAATCCAATTACCTTATCATGTTTCATCCCTTTTTTCGTATTTGGTATAGAATTAAGGCATTTTTTTCATTTTTCATAATTTTCGATATCGAAAAAGTGGGCGTGGTCATAGTCGGATTTTGTTCATTTTTCATACCAAGATAAAGTGAGTTTAAGTAAGCACGTGAACTAAGTTCATTAAAGATATGTCGATTTTTGCTCAAGTTATCGTGTTAACGGCCATGCGGAAGGACAGACGGACGTTTGTGTATAAAACTGGGCGTGGAAAAACACAGTTAACGTCATAAAATCTATGCCCCTACCAAATTTCAAAAGGATTGGTTAATTTTTGTTCGACTTATGGCGTTAAAAGTATCCTAGACAAATTAAATGAAAAAGGGCGGAGCCACGCCCATTTTGAAATTTTCTTTTATTTTTGTATTTTGTTGCACCATATCATTACTGGAGTTGAATGTTGACATAATTTACTTATATACTGTAAAGATATTAAATTTTTTGGTTTGCTGGGTTGAGCTTAGTGGTCGTCTAAATAAGCAAAATTTGTTTTTGTTTGATTTGCTTCAACGCGTTTCAACGCTTCATGCGTCATCCTCAGGAAGCTATTTATTGAAATATTTTAATAGTTTAAAATTTTTTTAACAACAAACATGAAATTATTGCTTACATTGATTAATTTACATAAATAGTATCACATTTTTTTACACTGTGTACAGAATACATATATATAGGTACCTTAATGTTGACATTTACTTGTTTTATTTTCTTTTCGCACAACCGCAGTATAGACATTACTTATGTTGTTTATATCTTCTCTGAAGTTCATTACATTGTTTATCTTTTGCTGTATTCTTAAGCTCTCTAAAATTAGTCTTGTCTTTTCTCTTTTTTCTATATCTAATATTTGTGCATTGTCAAAGTCCGCTATATGGTTACTCTTAGTCAAATGTTGCGCGAGAGCTGTGGTCATTTTCTTGTTTTTTGCATCCGCTCTGTGTTCATTTAGCCGTATACCCAGTTGTCGCTTTGTTGTGCCCACATAGTACTGATCGCGTTTTTCCTCATCTTTGCCGTTGCACTTTATTTGGTACACTACGTTATTTTGTTGCTCTTTTTCCACTTTGTCCTTTGTTTTGTTAAAAATATGTCGTATAGTGTTGTTAGGTCTGTGGGCGTAATTTATATTTTGAGATTTTATGGTTTTTTGGAGTATTTTGCTATCCGTTAAGCCCGTTATAAATGTTACTCCGATAAATTTTTGGTTTTTTTCCCTTTCACAATTAGATGTTTCCTTTTCCTCTTTGCGTATTTTTTCCTTTGTATTTTCTAGAAGCCTGTCAATGAGCTTCTGGGGATAGCTGCTTTTAAATAAAATACTTTTTATAATGTTTTGGGTTTCTGCCATGAACTCGATGTCTGTAAGCGTTATGGCTTTCCTAATAAGGCTTGTCGCTGTATTTAGTTTTTGATTGTAAGGATGGTTCGAATGGTAGTTAAAATTTTACTTTAAAAAATTTTTTTTTAAAGTGGGCGTGGTCCTTCTCCGATTTTGCTAATTTTTATTAAGCGTACATATAGTAATAGGAGTAACATTCCTGCCAAATTTCATCATGATATCTTCAACGACTGCCAAATTACAGCTTGCAAAATTTTAAATTATCTTCTTTTAAAAGTGGGCGGTGCCACGCCCATTGTCCAAAATTTTACTAATTTTCTATTCTGCGTCATAAGTTCAACTCATCTACCAAGTTTTGTCGCTTTATCTGTCTTTTGTAATGAATTATCGCACTTTTTCGGTTTTTCGAAATTTTCGATATCGAAAAAGTAGGCGTGGTTATAGTCCGATATCGTTCATTTTAAATAGCGATCTGAGATAAGTAATTAGGAACCTACATACCAAATTTCATCAAGATACCTCAAAATTTACTCAAGTTATCGTGTTAACGGACGGACAGACGGACGGACATGGCTCAATCAAATTTTTTTTCGATCCTGATTATTTTGATATATGGAAGTCTATATCTATCTCGATTCCTTTATATATGTATAACCAACCGTTATCCAATCAAACTTAATATACTCTGGGAGCTCTGCTCAACTGAGTATAATAACTGCGGAAGAGATGATATATATTGTAACGTGAAACTACAATACATCTGGCAGTACACTTTTTCATTGACGTTTTACTTTACCCGTCTTTCGCAATCTGCCGCCTATTTTCGACGTCACTTGGTTTTTGCCTCCAACACGATAGCATCTTTAATTCCGCTACAATTCTTCTATTTAATATACTAATATTTTACTAAATTGTAAACCATAAAAATAATCAACAATAAAGTAATATAGTGAAGTCACAACACATTCAGTGCTTCCAAAATTGTGTCTACCCAATATGGCCGTTCCACATCCACGCGATGAGCTTTGTATGCGGGCTTACTCAAAAGTGACGCTGTGTTCTGAGCCAGTGCATGTGATACCGTTTCGGCAAATGTTGGCTTTAGGTTTGCATATGTAGCTCGTTTCGTTTCGACATCCCCTATTCCATTTATAAAGCTCTGAATTTGAACCCTCTCGGGGTATTCCACGGGAGCGTCTGCATTTGCAAGATGAGCTAATCTTTCAACATCCGACGCAAACCCCTGCAAAGTCTCATTCGCTTTTTGGTAACGGTTTTGCAACTCAATTTGGTATATCTGTTTTCTATGCTCACTTCCATAACTTCTCTCGACAGCGGCCATCAATTCTTCATAACTGTTCCGTTCGTATTCTGAAATAGTCTGTACGATTTCAGCTGCAGGACCTTTCAATACCACGAACAGTGCAGCACATTTATCTTCAGCATACCAGTTGTTCACTGCCGAAGTCTTCTCAAATTGAAGCTTGAATACCTGGAAAGCAACAGATCCGTCAAAAGATAGAGTTTTTACCTTCGGATTGCTCGCTGGGACAGCTAGGCGATTTAGTTGTAACTGTTGTATAAGACCTTTCAACGCTTCTATCTCGGCATCAATTTTGTCCTCGAATTGTAAAATTTTTGTATCCTGCTCTTCCAGTTTCGCGAAGAGCTGCGATGATACCTTTTCCGAAATTTGTGTCGACATTCCAGGTATACGTGCCTCTTGCGCTTCCAGTTGAGATGACATATACATATGTCTTCTGTTCTTCCAATTGAGATGACATTTGCGACGCCATTTCTGAAATGCGTGCCTCCTGTGACACCAGCTGAGATGCCATTGTCGATGTTTGTACAGATATTGTGCTCGTCACTGTCTGCGGTGTTTCGTTTTTTCTTCCATTTTTGTTGTTGTTTTGTCGCTATCAGAATGAAAGACATACTCGTTAACATTGATTCTTTCAAATACCATAGCTATACTTAGTCGTCTTTGTAGCTGGGATTTATTGCCAGTAGTCGCCAATGCACAGATTTCCAACTCCCCCTTCAGTTGCTGGATCGTCAATTCACTCAACTTTGTCATATCCAAGTTGTATTCCCAATCTTCTATTAACGTTCGTAACGCCAAATTGTTGAATAAATAACTCCAATATTCAATAATGCCAAAATATTCTTTATTTGACTACTTTGAAAGTAATTCACAATAACACTTGACTTCACAACCAATAGCGTGCTTAAATCAAACTGATTTTTCGACTACTCAGCTTGCGCTCTTTTATACTCTCTGCTGCTTCGTTTAGATATTTCTACTACAGTCTACACGTTTCGCCTGCTAGAATTGCTGTACATATCTCCTACTTAGCTATATACATATATATTTGTAGTTTATGCGTTTCTCATAATCATATGCGTGTTTATGTGTAGCAACTTTCGGCTAAAAGCGTGTGCGCGTAATATTTCTTCGTACCTTATATATATGGATGTAAATGATGATTGATGTGTTTATGAATACAGTGTGGCTCTCTTCAATGTTTTTGTGTTGGGAGTTTATTACTAGTGATGGTAATATTCGTCTTAATATTTATCTCCTAGGGAAACTTGTTGACGCTAAAAAACGCGTTTTTTTTTTTATATTTTACGCAAAGAAGTATTGAGCTCATAAAATTCGGTTATCAGTAAAAAAAATTCCTATTTAGGGACCGAAAAAAGCTGCATTATAAAATTTAAAAAAAAATTGAAAACTTAAATTATATTTTATGTGATAAAGCAGGGTAAAACTTTTATCAATTTAGTACCAAAACATAAATTTACCGTTTCCGTAAGTTTTAGTTCTAGTTCAAGCCTATTAATTTATATATTTGCCCCTTATGAACATTTTATTAACACTCAAAATGCGCTATTCGTTAAAATCATATTTCATGCAAAGAAGTATTAAAGTCATATAACTTCAGTAGCAATATTAAAATTTCCCCTTTAGGGAAATTTAATTTTTGCTCATAATATACCCATAATTTGGATACATGTAAATAATTTACATATGTATACCCTGTCCGACCCAAAAATGTCCGCTAAAAACGGTGGCGATAACAGTTTTTTGAAATGCAATTTTTTTGGGTATGCGTAGTGGAACTTTTTTTTCTTGTGCCCAAATCCTATCGAAAAATCGATGGCGCGATATCGGTTAACTGTCGTCCATACAAATCGACCCGGGTTACTCATCATAGGAAAAAATTTTGATTCTGGGAAACTTTAGTTTAATGCATTAAATAGTAGCTATATTTTATGTAGTAAAGCGTGTGAACTATTTATAAAAAATGTATCAAAATATAAATTTCCCATTTCAGAAAATTTGAGTTTATTCCACATATTCAGAGTTATAGATGGAAATCCTTAACGGCTGAGAAAAATAATTTTAATTAAGTTTTTTTAAGTCTTTATATAAAATTACAAAAATTTCCCATTTGAATAACTCGTTTTTGTTGGTTATCTACAAAACAAGAAGAGTTGAAAAAAATTATAAATTTCAGAACTAAATTTCATTCCAAAAAAATTTCCCTTTTTGGGAAATTTTATTTTTTCTCTTTGTCAACACTTCGGCTGGGGAAAATTTTTTTTTTTTTTTTCTAAATAGACACTGGGGTAGAAAAACGAAGTTTTTCGAAAAAGGTCTCGAGATTTTTCGTTTTGAAATTAGTTTTCTGACTCGCTTCCTACCTTTTAAATACTATTCCGTTGATTCAAGACTATTCGGTTAATTCAAGAGCTTTAGTACCATTACGACACATTAGCACTAATTGGGTTCAGCAGAGAGTCGGCACACCAACCAGTCCTTTAAGCCGCTACCAAGTGTGAACTATTTTTAAAAACACTTACCGCTTTTATCGAAAACGTGGCTCCCCTCCCTACGCGTTGTACAATGAGATTTATAAAAGCTTTTAAATAATTTGACAACATTATCAAATCCATATACATTCGACTGAATTTGCAATCCCTTATGGAGGAATGGCTTTGACTGCGCCAGTAGGGTATGCAAATAAGTTTATAAATAGACATATCGCGCGCGCTATATTCAAAGCCGGTTTGAAGGAGATTTCATGTCTGCTGTGGATTTATGTTTCCCGTTTTGCTTTTGCATATCAAAAGCGCTTGCTTTGCTTTTACCATTTTCTCATTTTTTTTCAGTGCTTTTTTTTTTGTAACTTTACACCCCATCATTTCGATGACATTCTCCCACATTTGCTTTTCCATTTCATCGAATTTTCGAGGCTCTGTTGTGCTCAGTTTTTTGTGTGTGTGTTTCGTTTATTTTTTTTCTTGAATCGCCCTTCATCATAAGAAAGCGCTTTACTGCGCGTAATACGAGGATCAGCGTTTATGCCTCAATAAGCTGATGATTAATAGGTTTTCAGCGTTTTCTCAAGTTGCTCGTTGCGCCAAAAGCGTGATGTGGCATGTACATACACGGTGCAGAGTGGGAAGAGTAGAGCAGTGGCGCAATAGTGCTCAAAGTTGAGTGCTTCGATTTCTGTCTATATAAATATCAATTTATATACACTAGGGTAGGCAGAATTGTTTTCGAAAGTAGGAAAGAGTGATAATGACCCCCAAATACGACCTACATAGTGAGGCCAAAGAGCTCCATATTAAAGAGCACAACGAAATTCTGAACAAGCAGTTTTTGCTAAATTGTCACAAACCAGGATATCCTAGCAAACAACTGCTTAATTTAGCAGCGCCTCCACGGGGATTAAGGCAACATCTCCATAATCACTATGACGAGATCCGGCACCTGCAAACGAAGCCGTTTGATCCAGTCATGCATAAGCAGGCCCTAAGCGAAATCCCCAACGAAATCGGTAAACGCCTTTGCCAGGATACTCCCGGTGAACCACCTTATTAATATGCAATAACCCACCCTTTCAGAAGAAGAAAACACACTACCCAGGGAGACACGAGTCACCCTGGGCCAACTTCATTCTATATATTGTAACAGTTTAAACTCTTACTTGTCCAGAAACAAACCCGACATACGTAATATATGTCCTGCATGCGATGTGTCCCCACATGACAACAACCATCTATTCAATTGTAATGTGGAACCTACACCTCTAACACATATCTCGCTATAGTCCGACCCTGTTGAAACAGCCAGCCATTCCTTGGACTCCCGTTAGAGGACTTTGATGACAATTTGTTAGTGGTCGTGCCAGTTGAATGCGGTGAAACACTCAACAACAACAGTAATAAGCTCCTGCGGCGCAACAAAGAGGCTCGCATGTATTCTCTCTGAGAGTAAGTTGTTAATGTTATCCCAATGTAGTCGCTTGTTCTTCGATCTTAGCGCACCGATGGTTAAGATATACAAAATATACCCGAGTCATAAGGGGCGACTTATGTAGTAACTTGAAGGCTCAAGGAACTAAACAAATTATTCGCTTGGCAGTGGGGCTATTTAGGAAAGGGAAAAACTATTTTCAAAATTTTGGTATTACTTTCCGGGGACTTGAACCCAGGTCTTATATGGTTGACTGAGCATGCCCACCACATAACGGCACCAGCGTATCATGCATACCATACCTTTTATACCCAGCTGTACTTGTACACAGGGTATTATAAACATTGATTGGATAACGGTTGGTTGTACAGGTATAAAGGAATCGAGACAGATATAGACTTCCGTATATCAAAATTATCAGTGTCAAAAAAAATTTATTGAGCTATGTCCGTCCGTCCGTCTGTCCGTTAACACCATAACTTGAGTAAATATTGAGATAACTTTGCTACACGAGCTTATCTGAACCCAGAATAGCTTGGTGTTGAAAATGAGCGAAATCGGATTATAACCACGCCCACTTTTTATATATATAACATTTTGGAAAACACAAAAAACCTGATTATTTAGTAAATAATACACCTAGAATGTTGAAATTTGACGCGTGTACTGATATCCAGACTCTTGATAAAAATTTAAAAAAAAATTTAAAATGGGCGTAGCACCGCCCACTTGTGATAAAATCAATTTTACAAATATTATTAATTATAATTCAAAAATCGTTAAACCTATCGTAACAAAATTCGGCAGAGAGGTTTCCTTTACTATATGGAATGCTCTGAAGAAAAATTAACGAAATCGGTTGAGAACCACGCCCACTTTTATATAAAAGATTTTTAAAAGGATC
The DNA here is from genome assembly GCF_040869045.1 of Eurosta solidaginis. Taxonomy (NCBI): domain Eukaryota; kingdom Metazoa; phylum Arthropoda; class Insecta; order Diptera; family Tephritidae; genus Eurosta; species Eurosta solidaginis. The sequence goes on from NC_090319.1 coordinate 30,635,622, forward strand.
GTGGGCGAATAAAATAAGCTATATCTTTGCAAAAAAGAACTTTATATCAATGATATTTCATTTCCCAAATGGATTTATAACAATAAATAGGAAAAACTTCAAATTAAAAAAATTGGCCTGGCACTGCCCCTTTTATGACTAAGCAATTTTCTATGTTTCGGGAGCCATAACTCGAAGAAAAATTAGTTCAGAATAGAACCATATGTATATGTATTATTGCGCAGCCTTGTAACACTATTAAGCACACTAAACAAACAACAACAGCATTTCAAGTGTACAGCTGGGTATGTAATGCTCAGTTTCACCCGAACTTAGACTTCCTTAGATGTTTCCATCAAACTTTCTTTACAAACTTTAACCCACCCTAATGCATATGTTCATATTTATGATGCACAATAAGGTATACGTATGTATGTACGTATATATAAAAGTATTTACATATATGTGTATGTGCGGAGGAGTATTAACATCGTCAACGCCAAATTGCAAGTCGAAGAAAAATTATGAGCTTAAGATGTAGCGTGAAGCAGTGCTATAAGTGAGTAAGAAAATGAGGGAGAGAGGCTAGTGATTGTTAAAATCATTCCACAACTTTATGTGGGGGTGTGGGTGTGTGGATGTCTCGTATTATGCAAACACTTGAAAAAATCGCTTTAAATCGAATGGCATCGAATGCTCTAAAAGTGGCAAAAACCAAACCAACCAACCAACCATTAAAAAAACCCACTTTTAATAACTACAATTTGCGCTTTGGTTTAATATTCTTGATGAAAATGCTGTTGTGTGTTTGTAAGTATGTGTGCTTCCTTTGTAATGGAGTATAAGTAAGGTAAAGCAGAAAATGTGATGAAATTGAGTCATTTTTTTTTTTTTGTCGGTTTGAGAAAATTAAGAACGCCGATGGATGTGATATCGATGATTGCTTGAGTCTCAAAACTTTAAATACCTTTATTTCGTCGTCTTGACGGCTGAGTTTGATGTACGATATTAAAACATAATTCTTTGATGTCACAAATGGGGAGATTTCGTAATAATATTTGTATGGCGTGGAATTTCTTCTTTTTCGTCTACATGTTTTAATTTCTATCGTTGGCTTGATATGAGATCTCATCTCTTCAATCGCAGGCGTAAGGAGGCTCATATCTCTACTCTGTACTATTTTTTCGACACATACATTGAAATATTTTCTCTTGTATGCACCTCTTTAAAAATAACTGTATCTTGATCTAAATTCTATTTCATTAGCCTTTGCATTCGCTTGTAATTCGCAGCTGACTTATAAGTTATTCTAAATACATGGCTGAGGTATATTATTCCTATTCGTGGACCTGTCAAAAGCTTTTGACCAGGGACGGAAAATAATAATTATTTTTTTTCTCGGAGTCGAAAAAGCCCGGGTCAAAAAATTGCCCTAGGTCAAAATGTTTGAGTTCTGAGGTATCCCTTTAGCAATAACATGTCGAATCATGCATCCTTTTTATTTTTCGAACTTTTTCCATAAAAGTACACATATAAAAGTAAAATCTGTATTTTTACTAACTTTTATTTCCGGACTTTTATTTTTAAAATTTCGAGTTTAACTAGTTCTCTCGGACTCAGGTAATTAAAATAGGAAAATAATTTTTATTTTGATCCAAATATATTAAAAGTCCAAAATTAATAGCTTTGCAAGGAATTATATTATAAAAGGAATAATAGTTTCCGTACCTGCTTTTGACACGGTCAACTACGGCACGTTACTGCAAGACCTGGAAGGGTCCTCCCTTTCCTCAAGTCTCAAAAGATGAACCGCAAATTTTCTGTCTGTTCGGCAAGCATCGGTGCATGTCAGGAACATAACATCCAAACAAAGAAGAATAAAATAAGAGGTACCTCAGGGTGGTGTCCTATCCCCACTTCTGTTTAACTTCTACATATCCAAGCTACCTTCACCACCAGAACAAGTCACTATCGTTTCCTACGCCGATGACTGCACAATAATGGCTACAGGCCCAGGCCCACACATCGATGAGCTTTGTAATAAAATAAACAGCTATCTCCCTAATCTATCCAATGACTTCGCCACACGAAACCTGACATTTTCATCGACCAAATCATCGGCGACCTTATTTACATATGGACGCGCCAAATGTCGAAAATATTGAACATCCACGTCGATGGGATTATGCTACCGACTGTCTCACACCCAATAATATTGGGTGTGAAGTTTGGTCAGAATCTACATTTCGGAGGGCATGCAACCGCAATTGTTCCTAAATCCAGAGCCGTAATAAAATCCTCAAATCTCTTGCCGGCAGCACTTGGGGTATAGACAAAGAAATGCTCATTACTACTTACAAAGCAATTGGCCGGCCGATTGCATGCTACACGTCCCCGATATGGTCGCCAATCATAAATGTTACTCACTGGAAGTAAATACAGGCCCGCCAAAATACTACCCTCCGAACCGCTACGTGTTACGAGTCCCCAGAACACCACCTACACAATGAGGCTAGAATACTCCCTATGTGGGAGAGAAATGAAATGCTGAACAAATTTCTAGTGAATACTCAGAAACCTGGGCATCCGAAAAGACACCTGATTGATGAGGCTACAAATCCCAGGGGCTTAAGCGGTCATCCCCGCAACCGTTATGAGGAAATACGGCACCTGAGATCACAGCTGTATGAAGAAAAAACACAAGCAGGTCCTCAGTAATATCGACAAATAGGACCTCTATACCAGGAATTCCCCGGCAAATCCAGTACTTAAATAAAAATTCCCAGAACTAGCGGAAAAGGAACGCACTATCCCTAGGGAAACGCCCGTCACTCTAGCTCAACTTCGATATGAGTACCGTAAGAAGCTAAATTCTTACCTATCCATAATCAACCCCGACACACAACATGTATTTCCTGCTTGCAATGTGTCCCCACATGACACCAACCATCTCTTCAATTGTAATGTGGAACCAGCGCCTCTAACACCCCTCTCACTATGGTCCACCTCTATAGAAACAGCAAGTTTCTTTGGACTCCCGGTAGAGGACATTGATGACAATTTGTGATCGGTCGCACCTAAGGTATGGAGCGAAGTACAACGACAGTAACAAAATAACTGCAAGCAAGGTCGAAGCGCTCACCTACAACTACTTACTAAAAATCATATTTTGTGAATTGAAAGTACAAGATTGATTTATAATACTTTCCAAGGCTTTAAGGCAAGATCTTTGTGGTTGGTGTTGGGAGTCCTTTCTGACTGCTATGTGACTAATACGCCGCCGCGATACATGAGTTAAACATGCCACACTTCATACACCCGGTTGAGTTAAAAATAGGGGAAGCGCTCAAGGCCTTACACTTTTAAGTTCTGGTGGCTATCGGAAAATATTTTTTCTAAGGTACTTAATTCAAAATCCAGCTAAAGATTTGCAGCTGCGACGTGAGGTGTTGCGTTCCGATCTCAGCCGCTGAAGATCGGTGCTGGTGAGTACCGCAGCTAAGTACAATATATCCTTTCTTTTTATTCGAAGTATGCCTAAGATTGTATTTCGTTGCACGATGCCCACATACTGCAGGAGTATCACAGCTTCTGCTTACAGAACTGCAAACTCTTCAACTAGCATTTGATTCATTAAGACTGTGTTGATAAGGCCATTGAGATGTTTCATGGCCGCATAGAAATGTTGTTTTTGTTGTCGTTTTAGCGAAAACGACACTCTCGGAAGGTCAACCAACTTGGGAATGATTTAGTAGGACCACATTGAACTTTTTAAGCCATTCCGCCCCCCTTAGTTCCATGATTAAGTTGGGGTCGCTAGAACGTCAGATGCTATAGAAACAGGATTCGCCAAGCGTTGGAGAATCTATAAATTGCGCTGGAACTCTTTTAAATTTTTTAAGTATTTTAGTCGCCTCTTATGACACGCATATATGCCGTGGGTATATATTAAGCCCCCTTACCCACTGCGGGAAGCCGCAAGGACCTCTTTCCATTCCAAGACATCAAGACGGCATATGGCTGCACTATCACGTGAGACGAACAGATGGACGTGGGTGGCGTAGGTGCAATTCTTGCTCCTACTCCTCAGACCATCGCTATCGAATCTTGAATGAACTTCGCGTCTCTTCAAATAATTTTCAAAAGAAAAGGGAATCTTAGAATCGAAGACCAGGCACAAAGAAGAAATTTGTGTTGTGAAGTGGAGCAACCTCAAACTGACCGTTTACCAATTCCGTGAGCCTTAAATAAAGGTTAAAGCCTCTTCTTCAAGGAAGAACAGAGCAAATATGTCCACATCACATATAATCCGCGAAGTTGCTTAAATTTTTTTAGAAAAATAAGCCGGTCGAAACTAAAACCAAATTCGTAACTTATACCTAAATAGGATCCGTAAATAAATCGAGAATGGGAATCGATTTGACAGTCGAAAACAAATTCGAAATCTACCTAAAATATTTCATAACATGCGAATGAAGCCGAAAATGATATCAGAGCCTAACAATGATGTAACATAGAAGATCGAATGTGGTCAAATTAAATCGTTCACGACATGGTCTGGCTGGTACCTGTGATATAGTGCTATTCTCCAGGACCATCAACAGCGATAAAACTCCGCAAAACCTTAGGGGAATGTCTATATCGCTACAAGATGAAGAAGAAATCGTTAGCAAAAATTTGTTCGACTCATTCTGTTGGCCACTGTACTACGGCGTTTCACATTGTAAATGAGAAAACGTCACTTAGATATGAGAACAATCAATTACTTGTGAGAAGACGTAAGTTGTAATTGAGAAGAAACGGTTATAAATGAGTACAGTCAATTGAAACTGAATTGACATCACATGGAAATGAGAATAGTCATTTGTAAGGCCGCAAATTTCGATTAGTGAGTAGTCAGTTATAAATGAGAAATCATCAAACGATAATCCGAAAGAGTCGTTTGGTATTAAGAATAGTCACTTCTAAATGAGAAAGCGCTGTCTGAAATTGGAAACAGTCACTTTTAAATGAAAATTTGAGAGCATCAGTTGTAACTGAGAATAGTCAATTGAAAATCAGAAATCGTCTCTTAGAAATGAGAACACTTAATTGTAAAATTAAGTGAGAGCACTCAAATGAGAAATCGTCACTTCAATATTCGGTTAGTTATAAATGAAAAATCAGCAAATCAATGTGCGAAAAGGCCATTTGAAATCGAGAACTGTCGGTTAGAAATAAAAAATTGTTAGTTGAGAAAGCGAAACATCAAATGTGAATAAGCAATTTCTCCATTTACTGTTCCCTTCGCTTCATCTACCAATTATATTCTAAATATTATAACCATTGCTCTACAACATGCCGCGTTTTTGTCTGCGGGATGGTAATGTATCATTCCATATACGTTTTTACATTTCCCAAGCAGCCTCGATTTGGGGCATTGGCGTGCACGATGGTTAGCGCAAGCCTGACTCGCTACCGCTGACACAATTCTCGAACAGTATGTTGCGTCCGTCATCGCACATGTAAAACTAAATCTGTTCAATGGCTCACCTGCTCTTTCCAGCAAGCAAAAGCTAATCTTACTCAAGAAGGGCATTTGTCCGTCCTTCACGAACCCATCTAACTGTCGATCGACAGCACTCTCCTGACTTTGATATGCCAACTAAATGAAAATTTTAGCATCTGGCAAATTAAATATTACACATTTCCATATCAATTTGATCGTTTTGTCATTCACGCTTGACTATTTTGATACAGTCGCATTTGAAATAGACTGTCGCCATTTCCATATCGCTCGCCGAATCAATCCATAAGGAGTTAACACAGTAATGTAAAATTTTGGAACAACCAAGCATATCTATTTATTAGTTGAATAGGCTTATGTCATTCAAAAAAAATTTCTTTTATTGGAACATGTCATGAAACCAACAACAAGGCAAATTGTTCCTTCTACTTGCGCTAAATAGCAAGACTCTATCCAACCTTATTTTATTTATATGAAGTTACATACATATGTTCAAACATATTTACTCATGTCATGACTTTGACAATCGAAGGCTACTAGCTTTTGTTGTTAGGGGTCGTAACCTTTGCCAATGGCTGTGTATTGTTGATTTTGCTATGTAGCACAATAAATCATTTTATAACAAACTTTTATTTAGTTTTTCCCAGTAGTCATACCGAGTAGTTTCAAACTACTTTCTGTAGAATAACTATATTTCATTAGCTCAATTAGTCGCCTCATGCAAGCAACAGCTAAGTGAGAGATTTCGATTAGATGCAATCCAGTCCCCTACTAGTTCAAAAGCATAAAATAATGGAGTAGTGGTACCAATAAGATTCATACTTTTAAGCTCACTTTCAGAACGTAAAGTTATGTACAAACACACACAAAACTGGCAATTTATACCATTTGGGCAATTTATTACGCAATTTATAATATAATATTAATAAATTGCCAATTTAGAAAAAATGCATAATAAATTGTTTCAAACTTCAAATGCAACCTTGCAAAGTGTGTTTATTGAGTAGATTTAAACGTCAGTTACGCACGGCTCAACTATATGGTTGGTCACCTCATCAGCTGATTTTATTTCTTTCATTTCACTGGAGTAGGGATTGTCAAAAGAAGATGGCAAACTCAAAAAGAAACCAAAACATTGAACACATTTTCTTAGAACACACAAAAATGTCAAAGTTTTATGTTTTAATTCCATTCGTCTAATACCAACACGCACATTTTCACGGTCTGAACAAAGGTATGTTGTTGCTGTAGCGATGAGCCAACCAGCTATCAAATTACTATTGCGTAAGCTAAATTGAGTTGTATGAGCACCACTCAATTTAAATCGAAATTGCATCAATTTATTTTTCTGTTTGAACATAGTATAAAGTTATTTTTTAGCTCAGAGTTAATTTAAAAAATATGTAAAAAATGTATGTCTGGGTAACTTTGAGTTAAAAAGTTAACTTGCTGTACTGTAAGTGGGCCTTAGTATCTAAGTGAAAAAATGTCTGCTGAATGCGAGAAATTGAATTGATTGAATTGATTAGAAACTTTAACATCCTTAGTTTAAGAATGAATGCGAAATAAGATGTTGAAGTTAAAAATGTAAGAAAAGAACTCTCTATGATTTAAGCATTGTCGTGAACGTTTGTATGTTTAATGGTGTGTTCAATTTTACTTAAGATTTTTAAGCATTAATGAGCTTAACACCGGTAATTGAATAACAATTACTATTTTGGTTTTATTGGGAAAAACTGGAAAGAAGGAACATTTACTGGCATATTGCGATGGTACCATTTCGAAAACCTCCATGTTATCATCGTCAGGCAATTTCATAATGTTTTTATTTATTTCACAGGTTTCATCGGTGACCGAACCGCGGTCAAACTGTTGAAATCACAATCGCCTAAACATTAGGCTATTGTGTTGTATTTGATTTCTTGGCTAATTTCAGTTCCATCCCATAATCATGCTCTCGCACAATTTGAGACATTCTATCTTTGCATTAATTTGTACTAGTCGTGAACTCTACGTAAGTGCGTTGTCGGCTTACTCGTGAGGGCATATCGGCATAGCAAAATTCCTGCTCCAAATACAAAATTTGCTGTACTTTACTTTAAACAGTGGTTGTCGAAAAATACCCTACAATGGAAAAACAACTGAGCACCATGGCTATTTCTACGCCATAAGGAGTGAAAGGATGAAAAATACTCGCATGTAAGAATTTGCCAAGGAATTTAACCACTCAAAATCCTGATGATTGTATATTAATTCCAATAAAATTGTTATTTTCACGAAGACTTGAATGCTGGAACTGTAACCTTCGCAGTACGGCTGATACTGGTTAATAGGATTCAATAATTATATTTGACATTACAGGATTTGTGTGAAGCACAGAATGTTGGAGCTCTCGGAAAGTGCTGCGGATCCTCCCCAATGAGCTGTATAATATGGTGGTCAAACTTATTTTCTTATATCGAGTACTGTTTGGAGGAAACACACTACACACTGTTCCAACTGTACAAAAAACATTAAAAGGCGCAAAGAATGATCATTGTTGTATTCTGTGATGAATTCGGAGTTAACCGACAAGATAAGCTTTGTAAAACAAGAATGCCCAACATGGTATGATATGTAGGGAATGGCACATGCAAAGCGACCATGGATGCCAGCAAACATTCAGCTACCTACTTGCAGTCTCCCATTGTAGAGGGATTAACTCACAAACGCTGGGCTAACAGATACTTTTAGTGGTGCCTTTTAAATAGTTGTTTACGCAGCCAAGCCTCAGGTGGTCTTTTTAAATTGGCTGCTCTATGCAAGCGGCTGAATATTTTGAATAATGTCAATCTCCTAATGTTGTTGTTGTTTTAGCGATAAGGACACTCCCCGAAGGCCTTAGCCTCGGCTGTTAATGAAACAGAATTCGCCACGGGTAGGTGAGGTTGCAAATTGAGTTGGAGAAGCTATATATTGTACTGGCAACCCATTCAGAGGGTTGCGCTAAACAACTCCTTGAATCAATTTGGTATTTTAGTCGCCTCTTAAGACAGACATACCTACCGCGGGTATAATCTAAGCCCACTAACCCGCTGGGGGGATCAATCTCCTAATCGTACTAGATCGTTTAACCTCTATTTTGATACCAGACTGGCGCCTCATGCAAAAGGTTTATAATTAACCTTTCAAACCATATACTTTATCTCATCTTGCTTATCCTTTCTTCACAAAGATCGTTGAAGTTACCATTCCCACCTAACCAGACTAAAGACTGAGTGATAAAAGATATTAAATCCTCAGGAATAGATTTTCATGTCAGTATTCATTTCGGCAGCAAGTCATCGTGATTAAATGGAAATTATATGCAGTGATTACTTATAGTGCAAATTTTATTTGGCAAATCATCTCGCATCCTTTCAAGCATTACAACTGCTTCCAGATAAAGACTCTGAGATTAGGTGCATAGCAACTTCATTGCCCTAATAGGGTATTTGGCAATGCATAGCTGTCACTAAATTTCTGTAAAATGAGGCAGCTCAGAGTCACGTCCACGTCGGATCATTTCCTGGCTACAACTTTTGCAATCGAGTCCCATTTGACCTAAACGTGCCAACGAAGCTTGACATATTCGTACCACACTTGGAGAAAAATTACATCTAGTTCTTACTAAGTCGCTGTATTTACCGATACTGATATTCCTGTTGCGCGGTGAATTCTATCTACTTAAAAAAAAATAAATGTAAGGCGCGATAACCTCCGAAGAGATCTAAGGCCGAGCTTCTCTTCCAATTTGCGTCGTGCTCCTCTTGATTTTCCCTACAAATTGGCCGGACGGGACCTACATGTTTTCTGCCGACTCCGAACGGCATCTGCAAGGCAGATGAGTTTTCACTGAGAGGTTTTCATGGCAGAAATACACCCGGAGCGCTTGCCAAACACTGCCGAGGGGCGACCCCGCTTAGAAAAATTGTCTTCTAATTGAAAAACAGGTGGAAGAAAACTTGACCTCTCTTGGTGCTCCCAATTGGCGTCTGTTATCGCGAAACAGGGATAACTGGCGTGACTTCTTACGAAACGGTCAAAAACGCTCAGCCGTTTTAGCGCAAATTAATGAAAAATTATTATATTTCTATGCTCAGTTTTTCCAATTGTCTCTTGTTTTTCGATGGGGGGCCCTTGGCCCCTAGGAAAAGTTACTTTTTAATTGGTTTTAACAGTATAACACTAATTATATTGACCAATATAATACGTCATGTACTTTTTTTTTTAAGTGAAAAATTTCACATCCCTTCTTCACCGCGCTCCCACTCCCCCTCTGTTAACGACCATTTTTTGCTAAATATGAGGATCATATAGGTCGAGGTTTAAGAAATTTGGAAAAAATGGGCAGTAACGCCCACCTTTCATTGAGAAAGAACTTGGTTGGTGTTTTGGACCTTTTTTCGAACAATTTTCGGACTATTTCGGGCTAATCATCAAATCAACTCGCGTTTTTTTTGGGATTATCTCCGGATCATTTCGATACTACTTAATATATTATTTCGCATCTATTTCGGGATAATTTAGCGATCAGCCACTTTCTGATAACTTCGGGATCACTTTGTATTTCAGACTACCTACGAATAGTTTTTGGATTTTTTCAATATTATTTTAGAACTATAAGACCCGGCAGACGTTGTCATGCCCTAAATTGTGCCCCTCTGCATACATTTTAATAAGCTTTTTCCGTCTGACTCTGTCCTCCCCGCTCTTCACTTTTACCTATTCCTTTTATTCACTCCTCACTCCATCTTTTTCGCTTCATCTATCTCCATCTTCATCTCATTCTGTCTCTTTCTCAATCTCCTTCTCTCTTTTCTCTTCTCTCAATTTCTTCTCATTCTTACCCTTTACACAACTAAAGACTCTCCTGACCTAAAAAAAAAAATTACATAGTGCTTCTAAATCGCGGGTCCTCTCAGAACCCCCCCCCCCCCCACCCTCTCGGAGGGTCTGGTGATTTCCTATACTTGATATCATTCGCTATAATATTTTTTATTGATAAGCAGGTTGTTTAATTAAACACCAAGCAATTACACTGAAGTATATCCGCACCACCTGAAAATATGAGTGCCACTGCGTATACGTAACATTTTATTATTACGTATAAACAAATAAAAAAATTGCAATAAAATAATATTGCGACTATAAACTGAGATATAACCTACCCTGTCTCTCAAGTTAGATCAAACTACACACGGGGTGTAAAACAAATTCTAAATCGGTTCAGTAGTTTAGGAGTCCATCGCGGCCAAAAATGTTGTGACGTGTGTTTTTTATATATTAAGATTATTCCAGATGATTTTGGGACAGTGCAAAACAGTTCACTGGATCATTTCTGAATTGTTTAAGGAACTAGTTTTGTAATAATTTGCCGCAACTAGTTTCGTAATAATTTGGGACTAGTTTGCGATCGTTTCGGTATTATATTCTGTGGCCATTCGGGCCTTATTTTGGAAATATTTTAAAAATTATTTCAACACTGTAAGAATAATATCGGAGATATTTCCGGATTATTTAGGGATGGTTTTGAGGATCGTTTTGGAGTTGCTTTTGAATTATTTCGGAACCATTTCGTGAGTATTTTCAGGTCCATTTCGCAAATGTGTCAAGGATAATAATTGAATTATCACCAGAATATTAAGGGTTTGTTTTCAGAGCCATTTTGTACATATTTTAAGAATCATTACGAACCTGTTTCAAGACTGTTTCAGATTGCTTTTGGAATCATTGCGATCACTTCTAGAAAAATTCAATTTACTGTAGGAGTCATATGTATTATTATTTTATGTATAGATCGAGGTGAAGGCAATTTTGGAATAATTGAGACTAACCATTTTTGTATAAAGTTTCCTTCAGGAAAACAAAGTTTTATGTTCTATTTGTTTTGTACAATCAGCGGCCCTGTAAATAGTTAATGAACAATTTCTCTAATACCATAATCAAACATAAATACATTTATACAATGTACTTACATATATTTTATATATATGTGCACATAAATGGCTCATTTTAGACATTGTTGTTGCTGTTTTTTATCCTTTTTCTACTAAATATAATTCACCGCAATAATCATTTCATATCGCCTTGACTTTCTGCACGGTTTGTTCACTTTGTTGTTATTTTTCTCTTTAGGTCAACTGCTATTATGTAACAAATACATATATGTATATACACATAAAACAATCTCATTTACAAACAATCGCACGTATTATTGTAATATTTAAAAGCACACAACATAGGGGCACTTAACATTGTCACTTTCGTTGTCGCATTACTTGAAAACTTTTGTTGCTTTTTATGTTGCGGTCGTCACCTCTCATGACTTGACATCTATTGTTCATCGTCGATATGTAGTACATGGCTGACATTTGACATTTGCCAACCCAATAGCTCGCCCATTCTTTTCTCACTCCTGCCATTAACGCAATGGCTTAGCGCTCATTGGTATTCCCCTTTTTGTTTGTTGTCGACCGAAATGTGTAATAATCGATTATAACGGTACTATTGTGACATTTAAGATATCATAAATTTATTAGAAAGTTATGCTTGTAGTTGTGAAAAGTTATTTATTTACGTTTGGAGGGTCGTTTTTAGCTTTGGTAGCAGATTCAAGGTCAAGCGCTGATGGTGATAGAGATAGACTGGCTTGGAAAATATTGGACTTTGAGCTGTTGACAGAAGCTATCATCCGGTGGCAAAATCCTGAGCCAGATAAATAATTTTGCATGTAAATACAACAACAACGATTTGAGCCAGATAAATCCAGATAGAAGTCTGATTCAATTTGTGAGCCAGATAATTTGTTAATTACTTCTTTTTAGGTTAGCAATGCGGCCTTTAATATACCTACTTTTTCAAAAATAGTTGTCGCTGCTTAGCCTTTCGCCGTATGAGTTAAAAGAAAAACAGCGGCGACATCTGCCTATCACATTTCACGTGTGCGAAAATTTCACGACATCTGCTTCTCAAGTCTCTCAATGATCCAGAGCATTCCCGTGAGAATTGAGCGTGAGCCGGAGCTCTAAAACTCACTGAAAGACGGCAAGAGTTGAGATGAATATGTATGGTATTGAAATTAATTTAAATAGTTTCTAATAACAAAAGGAGTCATGATCTAAGGCGTCCACATTCCGTAGGTTGTTATGAGCTGTCACGTATTTCCCAAGTACTTCAGTCTCTCGCAAAAACGTTGCGCCTGATATATCTGTAGATTCGAGCGATAAGTTCTTGATGTCTACTATAGGAATCTCAATTTGCTTGTCAATGGAAGTTTAACAATATCTTACTTGGAGCTATTGAAAAAGCCCTAGTGATGGAGTGAATGGCGGCTCTGATTGATTTGATTTTCAAACTATCGAGAGAAGGGAGTGCAGAGGGACGCCACAAGGAGAAGTAAACTAGCTAAACTCGAGGCCACTGGCCTGCTAATGTGAATGAGCTGGCCACCTTGGGTGTTGGTAAATTTCTACAAGCCCCGCGCGATGCATTGTGGAGGCTATGTGGTCACTGTTGGTCTAACGTGTCAGGAGTATTGACTGTAAGTCCCAGGAATTTAAAACTCCATATTGAAGGTAGAGCTCGGAAAGCTTTGGTGTCCTTCTTCTAATGTAGTGGCGCCATCGACTACAGTTGAGACCTCTCACCTAGATCACTTTACGATATGGAGTCAAGCTGCTACTTTTCTATAAAGTTCTGGTCTTGAGGAACGAAACTATTATGGCGATCATTTTCAATATTTTGGCTTGCCTGCAGCGGACAGGGATGAATGGTATCAGTGGTTCTCAGAGAACCAAACCTACCTTAGCCCTGAATGAAAGGCTAAGCAAACAGATATGCAGATCACTGTAGGCAAGATGGCTGCGGCGCCAGTGTTAGTCCAACTTTGTCGGCAATCCGTAATTCTTACCGGCTTCGAATCTTTACCGGGCTTAGACGACTAATGTTTTCCGATACTCTGTACGGGTATCAATATTTTGATTTTCTTGAAAATATACTAAGCGGAGGAAGTCAACTGATGCAAAGGACGAGAAAAGTGGTTCACGGAAGGGTTGAAATTGAAAGAAAAGGTGGTAGTGGAAATTCAAATATAACCAGCACAGTTTTATTGGGGTCGTCAGCTAGTCCACAAAGTTCAGACCACCTTGCCACCTGGTACCCCTAGTATCAGTGCAAATAGTTCAACAATTACAATTACCACGCCGTCAGGACCACTTTACCTACTCTTCCGCCCTTTTTTAAATTTATCTCTGCAATAGCTCACCCCTTCGCCCCCACTCTCTGTCACAAATCGCCCGCAAAGCCATGATAAACAAGTTCAGAGGCGCGTCGACTCACAATCCTATTATATTGACAATGCAGATGTGAGCTACTTCAGAAGGGTTGCCTTTAGTATAGACGTCTCTTCATAACAATATCCGCTCCAGAGGGATAAGTCCATATGCCTAGATCGATCGGGCCATCTCAAAATTATAAAATAAACTGTTAGCAATCCCCATATATCTCTGCAGCTACACCGGAATTATGTCATCGCCCCTTGAAGGCTCAGAAGAGGGGGGGGGGGGGGGGGGGGGGGGGGGGGGGTAAAAGGGTTAATAGCTCTTCCAAGCTCTTTTTTCCCCAATTAAACGGCAAGCAACCTTCCTCATGACAGCATATTTGGTAAGCAATCAATGGTGCCGAAGGAAAAAAAAACTCCTGCGCAGTCAGGACTTCGGGAAAGTGGGTGTTCATTAGAAACTACAAAAAATTTCCGCACAGCTCAATGCCCAACTTCTATTCACCAGTCTAACGTACCCTAAGGAAGCAATATAACCGGGAGAATTGTTCCTTCATGTTATGTCCGCACAACAAATCACGCCAGTCGCTTCTTCGTTGGACTAACTGGTGCCAATTGCTCACACCAAGTGAATTGAAAGCGTTTTTCACCTGGTTTTTCCAGCGGACAGGGGCTGCCTTCCGTAGGCTGGTTCCGATAAGAATATTTTATTGTTCGGAGCATCATCTTTCATTCGCATAACATGACCTACTTAGCCTAACACGTCCGAAAATATCGGGAGTGGTACGAAAAGAAGCGTTTTGAACTAAAAAACTATGGTCCCAAGGCTTTTATTAAAAAGTTTACTTCTGTCAGGAGCTTTGTGCATGAGCCAATTGCACATTATGTTGTGCTTCTTGTATTTTTCAAATAAAAAATGTATAAAATGAATATAACTATTTTAGGGCCTTAATAATTTGTTAACAAAGTTAAAGTAAAAACTTATGGATTTTCGAGTGGAAAAAATTTGTTAAATATCGGATGCCCTAGTGCATACGTCTGATAGTGCCATCAAGTACAGCCGGTTTACTGTCAAAAATTTTCCACAAAAAAAAAACATATAAACAGCGCCACCCTGTTGATCCACAATTGATTCATATAAGTAGCATTCCATTGAGTCGTCGAGCTCTACATTATCTTGCAGTTCTTATAGGTTGTCCAGTGCAAAGTTTTTTTTTTTTTTTAATATCGGATGCGCTAGTGAATATATCTGTAAGTGCCACCAAGTGCAGAGCGTATGCTGTCAAAAATTTTCCACAAAAAACCAATTCAACAGCGCCACCCTGTTGATCCGAAACTGATGCAGATAGATATCAGGATCACAGCGTTGTTGTTGAATTTGCATGTTAAATTTCTATCCGTATCTGGATCACGCTCCATTGGAACGCAACTATTTTTGCAATTGTATGTTCAATTTTTATCGGTATCTGAATCAGGTTTCATTGGAACGCTACCTTTGTGTGCGCTGCTGTATATACCTTTGTACGCAACTCTATGATAATTGGAGCTCTGTATATGTGCGCCTATTGTTATTATTGCTTTCATTGTCAACTCTGAGAGTGTTTACATTTAATTATACTCAAAATAATTGAATTTTAATTAAATGAAATGACACAAATGGTCAGGCGGTCAGTCGGTCAGTCGGTTTGGTCGGAGGGTTGTTTGCTTGTTTTGTCCAAAACCAAATCCATCAGCAAACAGACTACACCAACGGACACATTTAATATACGCCACCAATCTAACTAAAAAGCTTTGTCTCCTCTACAACAACAACGTAAACGCCAACAACAAAGTGAATTGATTTGATTTAGTTTGATTTTGATTATGATTTGCCGCTCACCACAAGTTGTAAATTGACTGCTTTATTAGGCGACGAAATACAAATAAACATACAAACAAATAACAAACAACAAATGCGGCCAACTAATACAAAATGAGTACATAAATTTTCATGAATTTGTGTGTATGTGTTTGTATATACTTAAGCATTTCAATTCGCTATTTATCTGGCCACCCTGTGACCTCCGCTGCAAACCGACTTGCCTCCTTTTCCCCTGGCTTGTGTGAATTTCCTTTGGCTTTTAATGACATATTTGCGTAATGCCGCAAATGTCGGGCGTTCAGTCATTCTGTTTAGGACATATAAACCTACAATGACTACACTTACACACTAACAACTTACAATTATATAAATGGCATCATCCTCCGTGTCACTATGCTTCCATATTTCCTTTCACTTGAATTCCTTTTCTTGTAAGTATTTGAAATTTTCACACTTCGTCGGTTGTCCAGCGCGCAGCTGTCATTTTAAGCTTTGGTATTTAGTCAAATTGTTTGTTTCATGCTGTTACTTTGTACGTTGTTGTTGTTATTGTTGAAAATTTTTGTTACTTTGGTTTCGGCTTATTTGTCTTTGAAATTTCAACAGTTATCTACACAGTTAAGCTCTATCGTCAACAGAATTCATTTAAGTAAATTGCAATTTTCCTTTGCCAGTGCTTTATTAACAAATTATTGTACACACTAACATACGGGGGGCATTCCATTCCATGATTACTCAAACTACCGTTAGATTTGACAGCAGTGATTTCGCTGAAGTATTTTGCGACGCTCGACGAAATGATTTTAATATTTTTTTCTTTCTTCAAAGCCAGCAAGGGATAGAAATTTTTGCGAGTCAGGTTACTCATATACTAATAACCAGCTTGCGCCAATATGTTTACGACTACGACTATTGCTATGACCACGAATATGATTACAACTACAAATGTACCTATAATATTTCACTTTTTCTTAAGTCAATACGGCGAAATGCGTGTTTGCTAATACACTTATACGCTCCTATACTGAGTAATTTTCGCTGAAGTATTTTTGTACGCCTCGAATAAATGTTTTTAATTTTTTTTTCTCAGAGACCATCAAAAGATGCAATATTGACAGTTTTGAAATTGTTTGGGAGTGGGCTCATGCACCTATAAGTCTCCATGTTATGTCTAAACGTTTACGACTACGACTATGCCTCGCAATATGACTACGAATGTTACATTTGTCACTTACCTAATTCAGTATCACAAAACACGTGTACGCGAATACACTTTTACGCCACTACGCTTTTACGATACTAATCTATACGCTATATGGCGGTCACTGTGGTGTGATGGTAGCCTGCTCCGTCTACCACACCGTATGCCCTGGGTTCACACCCCGGACAAAGCAACATCAAAATTTTAGAAATAAGGTTTTCCAATCAGAAGAAAATTTTTCTAAGTGGGGTCGTCCCTCGGCAGTGTTTGGCAAGCGCTCCGGGTGTATTTCTGCTATGAAAAGCTCTCAGTGAAAACTCATCTGCCTTGCGGATGCCGCTCGGAGTCGGCATAAAACATGTAGGTCCCATCTGGCCAATTTGTAGTGAAAATCAAGAGGAGCACGACTCAAATTGGAAGAGAAGCTCGGCCTTAGATCTCTTCGGAGGTTATCGCGCCTTACCTTTTTTTTTTTTATTTAATCTATACGCTGGGATGTTTTACGCTTACATGAATTTATGTTAAGGCCACTTTCAGCTAATACGCTGATACACTTTAACACTCACTTCCTTTTACGCTCTTACGCTGGGAAGTTTTTACGCTAGTATGAATTTATGCTAATACGATTTCAGCCAATACGCTTTCACCCCTGCGCACTTTTTCTTTAGTACGCTTCTCCAATAATACAATTTTATGCTGCTACACTTTCACGCTTATGTACGCTTAGCACAACCACAGCTGGGGCGTTTTTACATTTATATAAATGTATACTATAAACATTTTCAGCTGATACACTTGCACACTCGTTCGCATTTACGCAACTACGCTCTTGCGCTGGAAAGTTTTTACACTTATATGAATTTATGCTTAAACTTTTTGCAGCTAACATGCTTTCACTCTCGCATACTTTTACGTTAGTACGCTTCTCCAGTAGTCCACTTTTACGCTGCTATGCTTTCACGTTTATATGCTTATGCACTTAAACGCTGAACACAGCTTTGTATTGCACATACATTTGCAGCCTTTTCTTAAAAATATTGTTGCGAAGGCAAGTTTCACGTAGAATTTATGTTTTCTTTAAAAAAAAATTATTTTTTATCCGCCCATATTTTTTTCATTTTAAAATTTTAAAGAGCGTAGCTGACTACGATTTATATTTTTTTCTTTATATATATATATATTTTTTTTTGTGCAAAGATCCTAGAAATCGGAAATCGTTAAGTTAATTCACTGTCCGAATATCGTTAATGTAATTTTATTTAAAACGTATGCAGGGTTCTCCAAAACAACAACAAAAACTCTAAAGAAAAATCTAGAAATATTTTTATAAAAAATATTTAAAAAAAAAAATTCTTTTCAAACCCGTTTATATGACTTTAGGTATGCAGTTGAACGTGCCCTGGAACTTTCTCTAACAGCCTTGCGAATGATAAAGGGAAACAAAATTTTAATATTTTTTATGAATTTTTTTATTATAATTTTTTTTTTTTTTTTTTTTTTTTTTTTTGAAAATAGTCCCGAAATTATTTGAAATAAAATTACAAAAAAAATTTTATTCTAGTTGCGATTTTTTTGTTGTTCTACTTACAGGATAAGACTAGTGAGTTAACTACAATATTTCCCATATCTTAATATTTTCCATGAGTAAAATAATTTCAAGAAAATTAAAAATGTTCAGGATATAAGGTAAGGGTCAAAGGTTTTTTGCGAAATCTGTGAGACAGTATTTATTATGCACATGACCTAGCATGGAATGCACCACTTACATACATGCATACATTTCGTATCTATCAATACTTTCGTATCTTTTAATTTGATTTATTTACTATAATTTTTCATTATTTGCTGTATTTGAAGCAATTTCAATAAATTGCCACATAATTAATTTTAGCTCAATCAGAGTTTTTCCCCCAATTAGCTCTTGGCGGTAACAAAGTTACTTGTCCACATTTCATCTGAGTTTTTAGGTATTAGTGCTCCGCCCGCCACACCGAAGATCCTGGGTTCATTTTCCGGGCAAACGGTATCAAAAATTGGGGAATTTTTTTTTTTTTTCAATTCTAAGATAGTATTTCTCAGCGGGGTCGCCCCTCGGCAGTAAGTTGGCCAACACTGAGTGAAAACTCATCTGCCTCGCAGATGCTGTTCTGAGTCGGCGGAAAATTATTAGTTCCCGTCCCACCAATTTTTAGAAAAAAGTTAAAAAAGAGCACGACGCAATTTGTAAGAGAAGGTCGGACTAAAATTCTCTTCGGAGATATATTGCTCCTAGCATATATTTATTTATTTATTGAACTATTTTTTTCAATGGCAATGCGAAAGCAAGTCCGATTAGTGTAATCGTGTCTTAATCAAGGGGACTGAAAATTTGCGCAATGGTCACCCTGTCTGGAAGAGAATAATAAGGGTATCATAAGAACGTAACCTCAAGGCACAGCTATCAATATGGCAAATCACTGCCCGGTACCTTTGTACTCTCCCCCAATGTCTTCTAACGACTATAAATTGAGGTATGTCACAAACGGCTGTCATTGGCGCTAATAGTGAGGTGACAAATGACGTCATAAGACGGTAAAATCAATTTTATAAATATTATTAACCATAAATCAAAAACCATCAAACCTATCATAACAAAATTCTACAAATAACTTTTCTTTACTATATGGAATACTTTGAAGAAAAATTTACAAAATCAGTTAAGAACCACGCCCACTTTTATATAAAAGATAAAAGGGTCGTGGGCTAGAATAATAAGCTATATCGTAGCGAAAAATAGCTTTAACAATAATAATGAAGACAAACAAAAAACCGCTGTGATGGCTGAATGGTTATAGCAGTTAATTGAAAGGAAATTGGAAGACATTTTTTTTAATGGACAGTGCCACGCCTCTATTTCGATTAAGGTTAAGTTAGGGTGGCTGCCCGAGGGCACACTTAGGCCAGTAGTATTAGGCCCGTTGTGATACCACGAAAAACACCGTTACCTTTCCTCTTCGAACCATTTTGAGGACCTGATGAAAGCTACCAGGTCCTTGACGTCATGCTCCACAACCTGGCTCAGATTATCAAGAAATGGAGCTCCCAGAAAGCGCTGCCGTGCTCCGCTTATTGATGGGCAGTTGCAAATGAGGTGAACCACCGTTTTCTCCTCCTCATCCTCTTTACAACTCATACAGCAACGACGATAAGGCGCTCCTAACCTTTCTGCATACATACCTATGAGGCAATGACCCGTTAGTGCCCCCACAAGTGTGGAAATTGTATCCCTTCTTAGGTTGTACACGTGACGAGATCTTTTAGGATCCAATTTAGGACAGGTTTCTTTCGATGTTCGACACCCCGGTGTTTGTAGCCATTTTTTGTCGGCTTGACGGTAGATGTGCTCTTTTAGCATTAGCTTGCATGTGAGCAGGGGTATACCTAAGCGTTCTTGTCCAGGAAGAAACTGCCTGGTTGTACCCTGCCTAGCGAGTTCATCTGCATTGTAGTTTCCCTCGATATCGCTATGTCCAAGGACCCATGTGAGGTGTACACGGTTCTGTTGAGCCATCTCTTGAAGATATCGGCGACAGTTTAGTGCTAGTTTAGAATTGAACGAGTGGGAGCCCAGAGATTTTATGGCAGCTTGGCTGTCGCTGAAGATAACAATTTCTTTGCCGACATTGTATGTCCCTATCCTAGCTGCGGTTTCCATTATGGCTGCAACTTCTGCCTGGAATACACTGCAGTGGTCGGGTAGTCTGAATGATAGCTGGAGGTCAAGGTCCCTTGAGTATACTCCACCTCCAACTCTACCGTGTAGCTTGGAGCCGTCCGTGTATATGGAAATGCTGTTGCTCATAGCAAGGCACTTGTCCGACTCCGTCGAGTCATCCCTGCTGGGTATGTTTATATTAAAGTTGGTTTCCGCAACTGTTGTGGTCGCACAGCGATCCATGCTAGGAAGAAGAAAACTGTATTTGTTTAGTATACTTGAGTGTCCTGTGGTATTGTTGTTCCAACACGACAACTGACGTTGCCGCTGCTCGATGGCCAGCTAGATCCAATGGAAGGATGTCAAGAATGGCCTGAAGAGCTTCGCTAGGCGTTGTTCTTAGAGCCCCGCTTATGCTTATCATGCTGGATCTGTGGACTTTGCCCAACAAGTTTAGGTTTGACGCCTGCTCAAGGCTGGCCACCATACGACTACCCCATACAGCAGTATGGGTCTGATAATCGCGGTATAAATTCATCTGCATATGTTGGGGGTGAGTCCCCATTTTTTGCCAATGGCTCTTTTACACGTATATAATACAACGTACGCTTTCTTTTTTCGCTGGATAACGTTGTCCTTCTAGTTCAGCTTTTTGTCTAAAACTACACCTAGAAATTTGGCTTTATATGCCAGGCTTAGGCGCACCCCATTTAGTTCTGGTAGGTTTAACGATGGTATTTTGTATCGTTTGGTATATAAGACAAGCTCTACTTTATCGGAATTGACGCTGAGTCCACATCGGGAGGCCCACAGGGAAACCTCTCGCAATGCTACCTGCATCAAGTCGCATAAAGTTTGAGGGAACTTGCCTCTGTAGACAATCGCTAGGTCATCAGCGTATGCCACAACCTTCCCGCTCCCCCCAACTAGTATCTCTTAATAGCGAGTTTACCGTTAGGTTCCATAGTAGAGGGGAAACGACACCACCCTGTGACGTGCCCCTTGCGACAAATCGTGTTATATCAACCTTTCCCAGTGAGGACAGCGCTTTCCTTCCCCTGAGCAGTTGATCAATCAGTCCCACTAGGGGTCTATTTACGTCCAGATCAGTTAAAGCATTGTTAACGGCGTCTGGACTTATATTGTTGAATGCTCCTTCAATGTCTAGGAAGGCCACAAGACAATAATCCTTTTCGAACAAAGATGTTTCTATAGTAGAGACTAGGCTGTGTAGCGCAGTCTCCGCAGATTTACCTTTGGTGTACGCGTGTTGATAGCCCGAAATAAGGTTCCTATCAATGCTTGTAGTGAGAAAATCGCTTACTATTCTATCTAGGGTCTTAAGTACGAAGGATGAAAGACTGATAGGTCTGTAGTCCTTCGGCTTGTAGTGAGAGGCTTTGCCTGCCTTAGGAATGAATATTACCGTGGCGCTCCTCCATGCACACGGAATATAGTTCAGAGCCACACAAGCGGTAAATATCTGCCGCAGCCAGTTGGCTGATAATTCCAAAGAGTAGATAAGTTGAGCGGGGACAATCCCGTCTGGTCCAGCAGCCTTAAAAGGTTTAAAACTTTTAACTGCCCACCTCACCCTCTCCTCAGTGATGGGTATATTCACAGCTTGGTTGGCTGCAGGTACTTCCGGTGCGTTGGTCATATTTCCCGGGAAATGTGTGTCCAGGAGCAGCTCTAGGGTTTCCCCTTCTGTGCTGGCCAAGGTACCATTCTGTCTCCGCAGAAAGCTAATAGTTGTTTGCGTCTTAGAAAGCATGCACCGTAGCCTTGATGTGTCAACGACACCTTCGACTCCAGTGCAGAAATTTCTCCATGAAGTTCTCTTCGCTTGTCTCAGGACTTTTTTGTATTCTAGCCATTGTGACCCGTTATCAAAGAATTTTGCTTTGTTGAACTGTTCTCTACAGGATTTACGAAGTAGGTCCAGATCATGGGACCACCAGTGAGGTTTACGCTTACCGCGAGGTTTTGGCAATGGACAAACCTGTTCTAAGGAAATTGAGAATGCCGATGTGAAGGTTTCTATCAGACCCTCTAGCTCCTCCGTTGATGAGGGGCTTTGTGGGGGCAGTTCTGGTAGTTCTCTTGCTAACAGCTCATTATGTAGTTCCCAGTTTGTATTACGTGGGTTACGTCTCGCAATGGGCTGATCGACGAAGAACTCTAACATCACTTCAATATACCGGTGGTCTGAAAAGGAATGTTCCTCAAGAACACGCCATTTTTTAACCCACCCAAAAACGCTTTCGCTACAAATAGTGAGGTCAATAACCTCCTTACGGTTTTTAGTAATAAAAGCTGCAAAACACATTGCAAACTACAAGGTTAGTTGTTAAAAGGTACTCAAAAAGTGACTCACCACGAGTGTTTATGTCGGAACTACCCCATTGCACGTGGTGGGCATTTGCGTCTGTCCCGATTAGCAGATGGCCTTTGCTTGAGTCGGCCACCAGATCCTTTACCGTCTTTTGCGGAGGAGGTTTCTCTGCGTCGTACGACATGTAAACGGAGGCTAGCGTTAATTGAGTGCCTCCGCTTGCCAAGCTGGCCGCTGTAACGTCACCATTGCTATAATAAGGTAATAGAAAGATATTTAGCTCGGACTTTACTAAAATGCAGGTTCTAACTTTGCCTTCATCGGCAGCTCGGCTGAGCTTAAACCCAATGGCCCCCAATCCGCAAATCCTTGCGTTCTTGGATAAGGACCACTTCGACGTCGCCTTTGAAAGGCGACTGATGAGAGCAGCCGAGGCTGCCTTACTTTTGTGCAGGTTTATCTGGAGCAACCTCAGCATAAGCTTGCTCAGACTCCCCTGCCTACATCACCGTGATATTGGGATCCTCTCCGTCGCTATCCAGCAGAGCATCTTCCATCGACAAATTGCCCAGAGCCCCTGCGCAATTTGACGTGGCGGAAACCAGGCTTTCGGCGTCGGAGATTTCCGCTTCCACTTCGGGTGCCTCAATGTCCGTGTCCAAAGAGGCAATCGAAAGGGATGCGCGCTGTGCGTCCCCACGGTATACGTGAATTACGACCTCGCTGAGGCCGGAAAACACTCTTCCTTTGCTCCCTCTAAGGGGCTCGAGAGCTTCCTTATTCGGGACTAACACGACCTGTCTCCTAGGTCCTACAGCATCCTCGACTTGGATGACACTTTAGTCCTGCGTTGGAGAGTCGGGTTCATCAGTTGCAGCATTCTGAGAATTCTCTCAGGTTCTGCTGGAACCGCTGGAACCCATGCCCTGGCGTTTGGCCGAGCCGGAATATCCTTCCAGTCGACGACCTCAATAATCGCCCCGGTATAGACTTGTCCCAGCTTTGCGGCTGCTGCCTTGTACAGCGCAACAGACCTTGCGTCCTCGCAAGCGAGTAGCTTGATTTGGCCCTGGTACCATCCTGCATCAGAACCTCGCCGCGGACTACCCGGAGACTCCATCAGCACGTCGAGAACGGCGTTACCGATTTCATTCCGGACGTACGGCCAATGGTCTTTAGGGATTCCACCACGGTCATTCCCTCTATCCAGGATTCCTATAAGGATCCGGCCCTTGGCTACCACGACAAAGCTGGGTTTAGCTACCGCGGGGTGATTTTGGTGCCTTTTCGGCGGTGGTTTAATATCCTCATCGGACCTTTGACGCATGTATGGGGTTGCGCTTTCTACATTTGTTGGCAGAAAACCCCGAAAATTAGGCAGTAGAGCTCGCGCCTTTTCCATCGTATTCCTGGCGTTCTCTGACAGCGTTTCCAGCGGAACGCCCTCATACCTTGACAAGACTTTTGCAGCCCTTCTTTTGTTCCTGTGGAACGATCCCTTGCGGGACTCTTCTTGAGAAGGGGTCCGATCCCTAGTTGCCCTCGCGGTCGCACCCCCTGATGATGTCTTCTTTATGGCTCCTTTCTCCTTTGGCTCAGTGTGACCATATCGTGGGACCCCTGTCACAGCCGTGGGGAGAACAGTCGCCGTACCGGCGTCAGATGGGCGCCCAGCATCAGCAGGCGCGTCAGTGTTCGCCGTTGCCAGCGCAACTACCTTCGCCGCCATACTGGTACTTGCCCCCGTCAGATCACCTAAGACCGTATTGACTGAGGTTGCCCTTTTGTCGTCCATGGGGAGCCGACCCGTCGTTTCCAACGCAGTCGCTCCCACGGTTGAAGTAGCTGTTGCGGCACCGTTTTCCCTTGGCTCGGAGTGGCCAGGTCCAGAGACCCCTGCCACAGCCGTGGGGAAAATGTTTGCCGTTCCGGCGCTTGGTCGGTGTCCGGCAACAGCAGGCGCGTCATGGTTCGCCGTTGCCAGCGCAACTCCCTTCGCCGCCATACTAGTGCCGACCCCCACCAAGTCGTTCTTCCCTTTAGCTTTGGTAGCCCTCCCTAGTTCACTAGGGCGTATTCGTTCGATTAAACATTACACAACATTTCTATACCCTCAAAAAAAACCCTCCTAACAAAACTCGAAAACGGAATTTATCTGAAATGAACTGCACAATTGAAACTTATGCTGAGCATATAATGTTCGGTTTCACACGACACCCTTACTTGTTATACTCAGCTGAGCAGAGCTCACAGAGTATATTAACTTTGTTCGCATAACGGTAATCCGTAACGGCATAAACTAATCGAGATAGATATAGATTTCTATATATCAAAATGATCTGGGCGAAAAAGAAATTCATTTAGCCATGTCCGTCCGTCCCCCCGTCCGTCCGTAAACACGATAACTTGAGTAAATTTTGAGGTATCTTGATGAAGTCGAACAAAAATTTACCAATCCTTGTGAAATTTGGTAGGGGCATAGATTCTATGACAGTAATTGTTTTCTGTGAAAATGGGCGAAATCGGTTGAAGTCACGCCCAGTGTTTATACACAGTCGACCGTCTGTCCTTCCGCTCGGCCGTTAACACGATAACTTGAGCAAAAATCTATATATCTTTACTAAACTTAGTTCACTTACTTATCTGAACTCACTTTATATTGGTATAAAAAATGGCCGAAATCCGACTATAACACGCTCACTTTTTCGATATCGAAAATTACGAAAAATTAAAAAAATTCCATAATTCTATACCAAATATGAAAAAAGAGATGAAACATGGTGATTGGATTGGTTTATTAACGCAAAATATAACTTTAGAAAAAACTTTGTAAAATGGGTGTGACACCTTCATATTAAGTAGAAGAAAATGAAAAAGTTCTGCAGGGCGAAATCAAAAGCACTTGGAATCTTGACAGGAATACTGTTCGTGGTATTACATATATAAATAAATTAGCGGTACCCGACAGATGATGTTCTGGGTCACCCTGGTCCACATTTTAGTCGATATCTCGAAAACGCCTTCGCATATACAACTATGGGCCACTCCCCTTTAAAACCCTCATTAATACCTTTAATTTTACACCCAATCGTACAAACACATTCTAGAGTCACCCCTGGTCCACCTTTATGGCGATATCCCGAAGTGGCGTCCACCTATAGAACTATGGCCCACTCCCTTTTAAAATACTCTTTAATACCTTCCATTTGATACATATGTCATACAAACACATTCAGGGTTAC
The DNA here is from genome assembly GCF_040869045.1 of Eurosta solidaginis. Taxonomy (NCBI): domain Eukaryota; kingdom Metazoa; phylum Arthropoda; class Insecta; order Diptera; family Tephritidae; genus Eurosta; species Eurosta solidaginis. Next base: position 30,661,739 of record NC_090319.1, read on the forward strand.
CCTAGGTTCATTTTGCTAAATGGTGATTTTCCCTTATTTTTTTTTTTTTTTTTTTTTTAATGGACGTTGTGGCAGCGCGCTGCCCTCAAGTGGCCCAATGAAACCAGGCTAATCCTGTTCACGCGATCGATTTATATATATATATAATAACTTTTTTTTTATTTTTTTTATTTTGCCGAGTCTTTGATGGGCAGCGGTTTGTCAAGCGTCACGATCTGAGACTGCTCAGCTACAGAAGAAATTTCATCAGCCAAGCGTAATACTTAAAGAGAACAGAAGCAAACGTATTATACATTAATTTAGAGAGGTGAGAACAATCTTTTTTATAGAAAAAAGGGAGTCCGAGCTATCATATGTGTTTGAGGGAGAGTTATAATCTTGGCATAAACGCCGAAAAGGTTCATTTTGTTCGAAATTCGTTCTACATTGTTTCAGCAGAAGAGGTTTGAAGTGTCTCGATGTCCGAGAGGGAACGCTAAAGTTCACTTCATTCAGAAGGAATGGGCTCGAAATTGATCCATTTAAAAGTTTGTCTCCAAAGTTCTCAGCTGAGTATGTAATGTTCGGTTACACCCGAACTTAGCGTTCCTTATTTGTTTTATTTATAATTTTAGAAATCAATATGGGTCTCTCCAACATTTGGTGATACCAAATATTTCCGAACTGTCTCCGGATCAATTTCGGCATAACTTTTATTACTATTTTGCATCTGGTTGAGAGTCGTTTCGGGCATATTTCAAAATTTCGTTATTATTTCAACTATTATATCGCGAGTATTTTGCCAATATTTTGAATTGTTGTTCCTATTTGGAAAATTTTTTTTTTTTTTTTTTGTAAATCTGAGTTTGTTTTATACAGACCAATAGTCTTTAAATTTAAATTTTTTAGTCAAATAAAATTTCAGATTTTATTTTCTTTATACATGTATTTGTAATGTAAATGTAATACTATTTACTATAAATGCTGAACTTTTTTGTATTGCAAAATGTAGGCGCTATAATTGTCATAAATTCTTGTTATTTTTTCTCGTTTAATATATTTTGTGCTTTCTTTTTCACTAAATTGAATTGCATACTTTTTCTAGAATTTTAAACTTTAATGTGTCGTAAACTACACGCACACATCTATAGATACTTACATACGTACAAACCTACGTAAAAAAAAATTGTGTACAAACATATGTTTGTATTTAGTTTCAATTTTCCACATTTTATATTCCATTCAATTAGGCACATTTTTAGCATTGAACGACAAGCCCGAAACGGAAAAAGTTTTTTAATTTCGTTAAATACTGCTGAAAGAAATACTTGCTTGTAATATAAAAAGAATATTAGATCAAAGTAATATAAAAAAAATTTATTTTTATTTTTTTGTCATACTCTTATTGGCTCAACATTAAAATTTATTTCCTTTTAGTAAGCTCAATGAATCGTATTGATTTTTATTGAATTAAAATTAAGGCAACTAAAGTAAGCGTTTCGCTTTATAAATTTCATTTAATTTTATATATTTTACATGTGTGTATGTGTGTAAGACATTGGAATATTACTTTTTATTGTTGCGGAACGACTAAATAAGCCCTTAGTGCAAGGGCGTGGAGGTCAGTGTCGGAAAAGTTAATACCGTAACTTTGCAGGAAAAGCGCACACACTCATATCGGGTTTTGATATCCTAGCCCTTCTTAGATTGGTCAATGCGCAAAACAGTAAGTGCCGTCCAAGTTTTTTGGTTGATAAAAGAAAGTTCATATATGGGACTTAGGACGTTTTGGGGAACATATTGTAACGAATTTTGGGGACACTCCGATTATTTTGCACCTTCTACTAGCGTTCGTTTCGCTGAACTGTAGAATAAATAAATCCAATATTCAGTGTTGCAAAATGGTCCTTTTTTAGACTACTTTGTGAGTAGTACTTCACAATAACACTTATTCTTCACAACCAATAGCGTGTTTAAAGCAAACTGATAGACTATTCCTCAGCTTGCGCTACTTTAATACTCTCGGTTATCAATTCTCCCAAGGTCTAGGCGTTTCACGAACCAATGTTCCGTAACAGCTGCACCTCATGCTTGGTTACCCAACTATTTACATGTATATTTGTAGCTTATGCATTTCTTCTTCTCTTGAGTATCAACTTCTGCGCTTAGCTGATGACTACATATGTGTGTGTGATATATTCTTCGTCGCCTTCTATATAAGTTTGGCTGCTTGCTTGTATGTGTGTAAGACATTAGAATATTATTTTTTTTTACTGTTGCGGAGCGCCTAAATAAGTCCTTAGTGCAAGGGTGTGGAGGTCAGTGCCGGAAAAGTTAATACCGAAACTTTGCAGGAAAAGCGCACACACACATATCGGGTTTTGATATCCTAGCCCTTCTTAGATTGGTCAATGCGCAAAACAGCAAGTGCCGTCCATGTTTTTTGGTTGATAAAAGAGAGTTCATATTTGGGACTTATGACGTTTTGGGGAACATATTGTAACGAATTTTGGGGACACTCCGATTATTTTGCACCTTCTACTAGCGTTCGCATCGCTGAACTGTCGAATAAATAAATCCAATATTCAGTGTTGCAAAATGGTCCTTTTTTAGACTACTTTGGGAGTAATAATAGCGTGTTTAAATCAAACTGTTAGACTATTCCTCCGCTTGCGCTCCTTCAATACTCTAGGTTATCTCGTTCGCCAATTCTCCTAAGGTCTAGTCGCTGATGACTACATATGTGTTTGTGATATATTCTTCGCCGCCTTCTATGTAAACTCGGCTGCTTTCTGTTTTTGTTGTTGTGATTATTTACCAACAGCATAGTGATGCAAATATTCACCACAATATCTACACTCGCTTAACGCAGAATGTGTGCTAAAATCGGTTTATTTACGACTCAAAAAATCACACTTCTTACAGCTCTAGCGCTGAATTTGCATTCGCTTATAGCAATACTGTGCATAGTGTAAAAATTTTGAAACTAAATTTTTCGAATATTTCAGAAATACATTGTATAATTATAACTTTCATGAAAATGAAATGGTATATTAATTTCGTTACGAAACCCAAAATTGTAAGTCCTTAAAGGAAAATAGATAGACCCACCATTAAGTATACCGAAGTAATCAGGATGAAGAGCTGAGTTGATTAAACATGTCCGTCTATCTGTTTGTATGCAAACTAGTCCCTCAATTTTTGAAATATCTCGATACAATTTGGTGAGCGGGTGTATTTAGGTGTCCGATTAGACGTTTGTCGGAACCAGCCGGATCTGGCTACTATAGCATATATCCTCCATACAACCGATTTTTCAGAAAAAGAGGATTTTTGTCACACCTTCCTCAATTTATCAGATTGAAACTTCAAATTTCACCATATGCTTTGGTAAAACTTTGCATCCTCACACAAAGTACCTACCTATTTTAATACCCAGCGTGCTTTGCACACAGAGTATATTAATTCTGATTGGATAACGGTTGGTTGTACATGTATAAAGGAATCGAGATAGATATAGACTTCCATATATCAAAATCATCAGTATCGAAAAAATATTTGATTGAGCTATGTCCGTCCGTCCGTCTGTCCGTTAACACGATAACTTGAGTAAATTTTGAGGTATCGTGATGAAATTTGGTACGCAGGTTCCTGGGCACTCATCTCAGACCGCTATTTAAAATGAACAAAATAGGACTATAACCACACACTTTTTCGATATAGAAAACTTCGAAAAACAGAAAAGTGCGATAATTCATTACCAAAGACGGATAAAGGGCTGAAACTTGTTAGTTGGGTTAACCTTATGACGCAGAATAGAAAATTTGTAAAATTTTAGACAATGGGCGTGGCACCGCCCACTTTTAAAAGAATTTAAAAGTTTTACAAGCTGTAATTTGGCAGCTGAGTATGTAATATTCGGTTACACCCGAACTTAGCCTTCCCTACTTGGTTTTTTATTTTTTTTGCGGCAGAAGAAAATGGTCATCCTATCACACACGCAAATAAAACCTAGGCAGTACGATGGTTGCCCATTCGCACTGCTAGTGGCCGTTGAGGACGTCATACATCTGCCTTCTCCATCCATCTCAGGCTCAGCCTTTTGCTCTTATTTTCCCTCCCCTCTGCTTCTTTTAGGTTAACCTTAATCAACCCACTCAATTTCTCTGTTCCTTTAGCTCTTGCTTATGCTACTTTAGCTTAAGCCCCACTCCAACTATCACTTTCAAGCGTACCCCTATATTATTCTTACCCTTTTACTTTTACTTCTATTCCACTTATCTAATGTGGAGATTTATCGAGTTTACCTTTTTTCCGTACATTCCATTAGTGAAATAGTAAAAAAATAGCAAAATTTTATCAAACATTTTCCCTCCCTACTTCTTTCAATTTCGTGACCGGATTATGAGAGCCGTTGAACATTTGTTGTTGTACTACTAATTTCATCTGTCTGGTTTTATAGCGTCATAAAGTTTTCGTAAAATTTTTTTCGAAATTTCGAATTTTTTCGAAAACGCTCTCTAGGTTAATACTGCTGTTTTTCTTTTCGCTGCTGTATGTACTGATTTCATCTGTACTGATTTCATCTGTCTGGTTTTATTGCGTCATAAAGTTTTCGTAAAATTTTTTCGAAATTTCGAATTTTTTCGAAAACGCTCTCTAGGTTAACACTGATGTTTTTCTTTTCGCTGCTGCTTTTCTTTTCGCTGCTGTATGTATTTAAAAAATATCTGATTTTGAGCTCATCAAATATGACATTCACGAAAATTGTATACCAACATAATTTGGTAGAGCGCCTAGAATTATGCCACATTAGCGTAATGTATGAAAATACTTCATTACTAATTTAATTTCAAATAACTTTCAAATACAATTAAATGCGCATTAATTAAGCGTACAAATTAATAACTGATAAATATTGCGGTTGAATTGTTGATGAGTTCTACTTTCGATTTCAATTGCCAGCAAATATTTTTGCAACAAATAACCGCAATTGATATTGTTGTGACATAAAAATTTTGAGTGGCATATTGACCTAAATCTTTTCAAATAATTCAACACACAGATTTGAAATTCTATACCTAATTGAAATTTTATTATTACGAAAATTGTTTTGTGTCAAAGAAACGCATTATTATACAAACAAATGTGACCAAAACAAAAAAAATTAATGTTATTATCAAATTTTGATTTGATAATTTGTGGAAATTATGCATGTGGTTGCATATATTTGAGCATGCGATCGTATATACACGTAATACAAGGTGTTGCCGTTTTGTGTTATTTTTGCCAAATTTTCTAGGAAAGTTTGCATTACATTTTTATACAGACTAGGATGTTATACAGACTGGGAGGTTTAACTCCAAACGGGAAAAAGAAGGGGTAAATATGGGTTTGATAGTGAATGAGGACCAAACGAAGTACCTGCTGTCATCGAGCAAAGAGTCAGCGCATACGCGTCTTGGCAAGCATGCTACTGTTGGCAGCCATAATTTCGAAATAGTAAAAGACTTCATTTATTTGGAAACCAGCATCAACACTAGCAACAACTAGTAGGCAATTGAAAATTAAAGTCCTCTCTCGGCGAACGAAAATCATACTCTGCAAGTCACTTATCGTACCCGTCCTGCTATAGGGGGCAGAAGCATGGACCATGACAACAGCAGATGAAGCGGCTTTGGGAGTGTTAGAGAGAAAAGTTCTTCGAAAGTTTAGACCAATTAAGTAAGTAAGGCTTTTTACTTTAAGAGCACAATTAGCCGTTTTTTATCCTTCTGGTAATTTGCCTCAATTTTTTTGTCCCTATTTTTTTTTTTTTTAGCAGCCTTGAATAGAGATATGGCACACTTTCTCGTACCTTTTTATACCCAGCGTGTACTTGGGCCCAGGGGTGGTAATATTTCAATGAGAAAACGGTTGTATTTAATGATATAGGGGAATCTAGTTCTAGACTATCAGCATCGAAAAAGACTTTGATTGGGACATTGCCATTTCCCCCTTAAACACCTTAATATTAGTAAACATATAGACATCTTTACTGAGTTTGACGATCAGGCTTATCAGCACCTAAAATGGATTGTGTTATTGAAAAATTTCTAAAAAAGAAAAAAATGCATAATTCCTTACCAAATGCCGATAAATTGTTGAAACTTGACTTTATGACGCAAAATAGAAATTTTGGAAAATGGGCGTGGCACTGCCCATATCTAAAAGGAAAGAAGTTTTTTAAGAATCAAACTCCATTAAAGTTATCGTGTTAAAATTTGATAGGGAGCTTTTGCTTTCTTAATGTACATACTCAACGAAATAATTTGCCAGATCGGCTGACCACCACGCCCATTTAAGAAAAAAAATATTTAGGTATATTAGAATTATATTTCACACCAGAAATGATATTATGAGACAAAGTACGGGAATTAAATTTCTTTTTAAGTTAAACTCTCTATATTGCCATAAAACTCGGAAAAAATCTACTTTTCATGGCCAATTGACGATGAACCGTTAAAACGGTCTGACCGTCGGACAAGGTGTACCTGTCGCTTTTCCGATCTATCGTAACGAAATTTGGGGAGAGCATTATTCATATAACTGTTACTTCTAAAAATAGGCGAAATCGCTTGGTAACCACGCCCATACCCTGCTTTATGTCCGTTTATACCTTAACTTGCGCAAAATTTTAAAAATTCCAACGAGAACGCAAAATATTCTCTCATTTAAAATGGTCGAAATCAGACTAAAACCACGCTCATTTTTTCGATATCGAAAATTTCGAAAAATTTAAAAACTGGGAAAATGTATTAAGAAACACAGAGAAAGCATTGAAACTAGGCAAGTGAATTAATTTTATAACGCAAAATAGAAATTTAATGAAATTTTTAAAAATGGGCGTGACTTCGCCTCCTTTTTTAGTTAATCTCTCTATAATACTTTGTAACGTAGCAAATGCTACGCCACAATATCTATTTCCTATTTAGCGCCCACCCCTAACATCATATTTTCCATTTACTGCCCACCCCTAGTAGTGTATGTACCGACATACATATATACATACATACCGGCCCAACAACCATCGCGCAAGCACAAAGCAAGCCAGCGATGGTGAACGCACAATGCTTGGGAATTTTCATTCGTGGCGCGCTGTGCGCGACAATGCGAGCATAATTCCCAACGTGTTCATAGCTACCTATGAATAAAATGATTGGCCGGAATACACCAGGCACACTTCGCCGTAGGTACCATCATCATCGCGATCCCGATCCACGGACATCCCATCCCGAAGCCTAGCCACCCGTTGTCATAGTTATTTGGTGAGAGCCACCGTCATCCAGTACTCTCTCTCTGGGCGTGATCCTAACTACCGCCGTCACTACTACCGCCGTTAGCACCCCTTAGCGAGAGCCACCGTCGTCTCCACCATCTCGGCCACCGCTAGCTAGCACTCTATCTCTCTCTCTGCGGAGAGCCGTCGTCCTTGGATTATAATATCAGCGATACTACTTAGTGAACATCTCTCTCTCTCTCTCCCTTCTGGATTCAAGGTTGTGGATATTTTAGCCCGAGAGCCGCGTGTGTGTGTGTGTTCGAAATCAAAACACTAATTTACTGTGTATTTATTTAGGTGGGGGAAGTGGGACCTCCATCAGACTCTGGATTGACTTGAGCATACCTCAGCCTTTGACAAACCCACCTCATAACTTTTAATGCCATAATTCGAACAAGAGTCGACTCATCCCAACAACTTCCTATCACTATTTTTGTGACAATAAATCTATCTTACAAAAATGGGCGAAATCGGTTCGAAACCACACCCACATTTTGTCCCAAGTTTTCGGTATGTCTTTATGTCTGTCTGTTAATACGATGAAATGACGTCATCAGCACGTGAGCTTCAGATGTGATACGTGCGGTGTTAAGCAATTTTTGAGCTCAAAAATAAAATATTGAAGGCAACTGTATGTTATGGCGGTGGAAGTGTGATGGTTTTGGGCCTACTGGGGTGCCTCTGGAGTTGGAAAAATAAATTTCTTTGATGGCACAATGGACAAAAATTTGGATTTAACCTTACGAGAAGACAATTTGTTGCAAATTGCCCCTAATTTAGGTGTACGTGATCGATTTCGCAATAACCAAGACAAATACTCTTAACACAAATCTGACATTGTGCAGGCATGGGTAATATGGAACTGTCCACACCGCATGAATCCACTTCCACAATGTCCCGCCTTAAACGTCATTGAAAGTTTGTGGTCAATTTTGGAATCGGCTACATGGCAAAGGCAGATTAGTAAGATTTTTTTTTATTAAAATTGGGCTTTTGAATTTTTTTTCCACCGTCACTACTTTCCTTTCTATATAGCTCAACAGTTTTGTTCTGTAGCTGCACGAAATAAGCATTGAGCCACTGTATGTGAGAGCACGCAACTGGGTATTCAATATGCGGTTTCGCCTGAACTTAGATTTCCTTATTTATTTTAATTCATTTCACTAATATACTTTTAGACTATTACGGTTTTCCATTATATGACTCATATGCGGCCTTTTAAGCTATACTTTAGCGGCGTTCTGTTTTTTTATTTTTTGTTTTTGTTAAATGAATCTACAACACGATATTACGATTCAAATTTAGTTGTAAATGACAACACTTCGTAAAACTGCTATTAGTTCAATGGAGCATGCCACTTGCAGCCGGATTATTTGTAAATTTCAAATGAAAATTTAGTTCACAAATTAAGCGAAAGTTGCATGTCAAACAGATTTTCAATAAAATATGTTGGCAGAAAATTGCTTCGAAAAGTATGAGAGAAAGTAATTGTCTTTTAATTTAATAATTTATGCTGACAGACGCAGCACAGCCTTAAATTAAGGTACTGATTCAAAATCGAAAAAAAATTCGAAATAGTTGCGTTTGTTTACCGGCCGAGGTGAATCTTACGAATTAGCCTGACGATAACTCACGCTGGTATTTAAATAAAAGTATAATTTTAGGTCAGTGGTCGTCAAAATTGAAACTATGGCAGTGTTGGTTAATGAGACTGTGATTATGGTGGTTTAGTCATTGACTAACAAGCAACGTGACAGAAAATATGCACGTACTTTCCAACATATTTCGTAAATATGCTTAAAAATCTACCAAACAATTATAATTTATTTTATTGCCAACATTAAAAAGTTGCATACTCTGCGCATAATGCTACGCGCTTGCTCAGCGACTACTTAATATAAGGAAATAACTTATAATAGCCGTGTTTTTTTTTCACGTATATACATATGCACTTAAACTTTATATCGCCCGATAAGAGCATAACTTTATCTGCACTAATGAAAGTGTTGAGCAGAAAATAAGTACTGGTAAGTTTCAATATGCATTATACTCAGTTGCAACTGAAATGTGTCTCTCCATTTGATCTCTACACTATTCTCTGTGTGTGTCCACGATTCATCGCAACCGATTCAGCTATAGGCTATACACTATGCCCAACAGAGCTGTGTGTCTTCGCTATTAAGCACAACCCGTTTTGTAGCGAGTGCTTTAAACACTGCCGCGAGCTTTCAATGATTTCCGCTAGATGGGTCATCTAAACATTATCCAAGTGATCATAAGCGTTTATGTTTTATCCACAAATGTAGATATAGGTATATACAAGTAAAAAAAAAACGGCTCAGCATATTAAGCTTAGCCTCTAGATATTTTGGCTCCATCAAAGTTGCCGGATCTATTCAAATACGGCGGCGAAAAATGTATTAATACATAAGAATGCGATTCACTGGCGCGTATGGTTATGAAGTCACGGGCATTGTTGTCGTTGTTGCTGTAGCGATAAAGACATTTCCCTAAGGTTTTGGGATGTGTTATCGATGCTAAAGATTCTTGGCAGATAAAGATCGTTGATGGATTTAGATTTGCTGCGTTCTGATAACAAGCAGCATTAAGGTACTATTCCGACTATCTCGGGAACGATTTAATATGACAAAATTAAACTTTCAAGGCGATCCCACCCCTCCACCCCCCCCCCCCTGGTTCCATGAGGAACTTTGTGGTCGCTAGAGCCTCGCTTTCTAAATGTGTGCATTGTACATGCATATATCTAAACGGGATTCGCCTCGCGTATTATTATACAATTGCGTGGGTTGCGGAAGCTATAAATCATTTGAGCTATGAAGCGCTTATCAACCCTTTGAATCCCAAGTCGTGAGCGTCGTGAGCAACGCTGCCGGGCGGTCGTCTAGTTATCACTAATTTTTTTATATTAGTTTTTTACGCATCACACAACTAGACTAAAACAGTGATCAACTCAAAAGATCACAGAGTTCAGAAAAGGCAAACAACTGATTGGCTTTCCCATATATGGTACCAATGCAAGTTTTAGTTTTTTACATCTTTTTAGTTGATGATTACTGGAATTTATATCCAATTAAGTTAACAGATCGGTAATCCGATAGTACGCATAACTTCAATTTTCAAATTTTTTACAAAGCTCACTATTGATCTAGGTGTGTGGCATATTGGTTGAAACTATTGCTATCTGTATTCCCTACGCTCGTAGTTCTGCATGTTGTTGTTATTGTATTAACGATAAATACACTCCCCGAAGGCTTTGGGGAGTATTATCGATGTTGATGGTCCTTTGCCGGATATAGATCCGGCACGTTCCATTAAGGTACTAGCCTGACCATCTCGGGAACGATTTGTATGACCACATTAAACCCTCTAGGCCAACCCCCCTCCCCACCCCCTAGTTCAATGAGGAACCGCCATAGCCTCGGCTGTTAATGAAACAGTATTCACCACGGGTAAGTGAAGTTGACAGTTGGGTTGGAGAAGCTATATCTTTCGCTGGCAACGCCTTGAGAGGGTTGCGCTATACAACCCCTTGAATCACTTTGGTATTTTAGTCGCCTCTTATGGCAGGCATACCTACCGCGGGTATATTCTAAGCCCCCTAATCCGCTGTTTTGCATCTCTATCGCTATCGTAAATGGCAGTTGCAATCGCTTTGTAATATGCGATACTCGATAGCATGCGCCGCAAAAAATTCAATTACAGTTTTACTTCAACATCACCTCATTGTTCTTGCGATGAAATCATCGCCTAAAATTATGCAACATTTATTCGATCCCTTGGTACTGCAAGAATTGTGGGTAGGAGCGAGTGTAAGAAGACTTTCGACACTTCAAATTATTGTTTAGCTTACACGAGTTTTACTAGTTACCCAACAAACATTTAGGTTAGAAAACGAATAGAAGACGAATCGAATTCTAATGTATTTCTCTAAGGTAGAAGGTTACAGGACGATTTGCGAAACTGTCGCGAATTATAGCGTTCTCGACAAAAAGGGGACTTCGTTCTCGATATCGAGAAAAGGGTTAGAATTCTAATCGAATTCTAACGTCAAATTCTAATGAGTTTCTAATGACAATTTTCATTGTTTCATTATATGAAATACGTTTATTTGGTTATAATCTTATGTATTAAGAATAAACATATTTCAAAGGCTTTTGCTATTATAATAAAGTAAAACCGTACTTAAAGATTGAGCTCAGCGTTGGTTTGAGGTACGGATGAGGAAGCGTTTTCTTCATGCCATTCAAATAGCACCTCAATAATATGCTCGCTTTCCTTTTTTTACTTTTTTTGATTCATTGTCACTTACTAGTATTTATTATTATAAATAAAAAAAAACTTATTTCGCAACTTTTAATATTTCCACTATTTTTATTTTGTTTGTATGACACTAAGAATGAGTGATCATGTCGTGCAAATAATCGATAACTGTGACAATAATCATAACATCGCATTTCTAGTGTTACTCGAATCGTTTCACAGTCGAATTCTAACCTAGTTCTCTAATACTGTTTTCACACAGAAACTTAATAATCTCATTTCACCTGCTAATGAAATCGCAAATTTTTTGCTTTCACACAGAAGTAACTGCTCGATTAGTATGAAAGATGAGACAGACAATCATGGCGTAACGACACAAGGTGGGAGCATGGTGACATACCTACAAACAAAAAAAATTCCATGTACTTGAAAATTCGATGGACAAATGTCAAAATCGTACTGCGCCGGTAGTTGATGTATCAAATCAAATAAAAAAGGTTATAATCAGCTGTTCGATGCGGCCACCTTGTATCGTTCCGCCATGCAGACAATGACATTTGCCTTGAAAACTAAGAAGCGGAAACGGAAGCGGAAAGCTGCCAACAGAGTTGTATTGTGCTTTTGACTTCATTAGGCATTCGATTAGCTACTAATGAAATAATAATAGATTCGAATTTTGTAGGGAAGATTGAGCTCAATAAGCGTCTTAATGTAGAAAATTGCCTTTATTATTCAATAAGCCGTCTGTGTGAAAACAGTATAACCTAGTTTTCGATTCGAAATTCATTACAGAACTACATTAGAATTCTAATGTTAAATTACAATATTCCTCTAACGTTAGAAACTGTGTTTGCTGGGTATATAAAGCCAGAATTCAGCTACAAGTAATTTTGCTAGTTTCTTTCATTTTCAAATATCTTCTCTTTTCCTTCAAGTAAAAAAATGTACTGCGATTTCTGGTTATCAATTTTAATCGATTTAATCAATTTTAAGCTTCTAAGCTTTTAAAAGGTATTTATTTTTATTTGTTTCCGATCCCAAATTAAATCACTAGATGAGCCCTTTGCGATTTGATTTATTAAATCGATTTTTAGGCGCATTTAAAATTCCATTGAAGTGTTGGTAAATGAAAATTTAATTGAAACACATACTCGTAGATGCAAATGGCGCTAATAAACCCAACTCAAATGCTGTACGGGACATATGAATATTTGCACCATGTATGTATGTATGTATGTTATATAATACACCCACAAATATGTATGCCTAATATATTGATATTTCCTTGTTAACAATTTTAATTACTAAATTTGCAATTGACCAAATTCCATTCAGTGCGAATCAATTCAATTCATTTTCAATTTTAGTTTATAAGCTTTTTGTTTCAAATCAATTATTTGCATTAGATGACAGTTGGCTTTGCCAATTTAGATTTCATACATATGTAGTGGTGAATACTTACATATGCATGTGGACACGCATGAGTATACAAACTCTAAAGGAATTTTTATTAGAAAAAACGATCGATTGTGTACACAGTTTAATTGCATTTTAAAGTAAAGTTATCTAAATTTGTTTTAGCTTTCGAAAACTATGTAGATATTACCGCGAATCTCACTTTCAGTTACATAAACATGGATAAGCTTGAAAATTTAGAAGTAGAGGTAGAGGTGGCTGTAGAGATAAAGGTGGAGTAAGAGGTAGAGGTGGAGGTAAAGGTATAGGTGAAGATAGAGGTAGAGGTCGATATGATATTGTAACGAATTTACTGAAATTCCTCTTATTTACAACCTTCTACCAACGTTCGAATCACCAAACTGTTAAATAAATAACTCCATTATTTAATAATGCAAAATGGCCTTTATTCAAGTACTTCACAATACTACTACTTCTCGACAGATAGCGTGCTTAAATCAAACTCATTGCTGATTGCTCAGATTGCGCTATTTTATACTCTTCGATTTCCTCGTTCCATACTTTTAGGCGTTTCCAGAATTTACTTAGTTATCAGCTATAAAATTATAACTAGAGATGCACGTGTATAGCTTCTCATATGCGCGAGTATATGTGAGTGATACTTCCACAAATTATTGCCTACTTTTGGGAGTATCTCAGATATATGCATGTGTTTGTGCGTTGCTCTCCGCTGATTGTATGGACATATGTGTAGACATAATGATTAATTTGGTTATGCGCATACAAGTCACTGCTCAGTATCGGTTTAAAGATGATAGTATCCCTTAGTGTTGCTAATATTCGTCACAATATGATCAGCTACACAGTAGCTACATAGCCTAAAGTGCAGCGCTTAAAAATGCTATACATAATAACAAGAGAGCATGCTTCAAGGAACTGATTGATGGTGCCGAACTTGATCTTTAGCGACTGGCTTACGGAACGGTGATATCTAAAATTAGGGGCAGAAAGCGGCATTCACGCCCGAAACTAACGAGAAAAATCGCAGAAACTCTTTTTTTGACACAAGATTATTGAGCCTGTAAATTCGGGGAATTCGAAGGTATGGAAATTTCAGGAATGACACAGTAGGAGGTACTGAATGCAGCAAAAAGAGTTGCAGACAATAAGTACCAAATGGAGTGCCAAATATAGCCCTTAAACTAGCGATAAGATCTAGGACATCAGTATTTACGGAGAATAATATAGGAATGGCTAAAGAACATAGAGCTTAATATGGGTAATAATAAGGCATAAGTGGTTAGGGTGAGCTCAAAGCGAAATGTGGATGAGTTAGTCCTAAATATAGGAGATTATCAAATAAATTCAAAACTTTTCTTGGAATATTAAGGAGTTAACATGTGATGTGCCCATCTGTATAGCACTGGAAACGGTCGACCATTTGAATATGCAAAGAAAAGCGCAAAGTCACGAACATTAGTTAAGTGGCAAGAAAGGTGTGAAGAATCGAAGAAACGACGCTGGATCTTCACGTTAGTTTGAAATATATCAAAATGGTACGAACGAAAGTACGGCAAACTAAACTACCACTTCACACAGATTGTGAGTAAGCACGGTGGTTTCAAGGGTATCAACATTAGCGTGGGATGGAGGAGGATCCCTTCTGTCCATACTGCCCCACCGAGTTGGAAAGTGCAGAATACTAATGTGTTTCATTGCCCTCGTTTTCACGGCGAAAGACTCTCTCCACACAGAGTTTTTGGAAGTCCGTTGCAAGTTGAGCTCCCCTAATGTGCAGAGATTTACACTGTTGGATTAGATTAAATAAATGTAAGGCGCGATAACCTCTGAAGAGATTTTGGGCCGGGTTTCTCTTTCTCTTTCGAATCTCTTCAACGTACACTAACAGCTCCATAGCATACATGCCTGATCACTTAATCAAGCCTAACCTTAGGCTTCTGATGATTCCATCATTATCTCTGTGGTCGGAAACCAATTAATTTTGTTCTTCGTCAAGAAATGCGTTTCGATTTGGGTTGCTCTGCATGAAGCTTTGCAGCAGTGAATGCAACTCTGAGTGTTCTTCTCTTAGTAATGAAGATAGTCTTTCGAGCTTTCATGTGCAACCAA
Source organism: Eurosta solidaginis (assembly GCF_040869045.1). Taxonomy (NCBI): domain Eukaryota; kingdom Metazoa; phylum Arthropoda; class Insecta; order Diptera; family Tephritidae; genus Eurosta; species Eurosta solidaginis. The sequence continues at coordinate 30,676,866 of NC_090319.1, forward strand.
GGTTTTGGGTTCGTTTTGTTCACACATCCAGCAGGCGTCCCTCCTGTCTGTACCCTTACAGTCAGCCTTCCGGTGTCCGAAGCAGCGCTGCACTTCCTCTCGCTGATTAATTTTGCAATCCTTGTACGAGCTTTACTAGCTAATTTTACTGAATTTTAAATAAGTGGCTAATCTCTTGGAAAATTTATTCACCAGTAAACTGATATTCACTAAAAGTTAATAATCTATCTGAAGCCTCCTTTGTGTGGTATTTATATAAGCAAATTTTTTCATATGAAAAAAGAAATCATAAAACAGATGACAACACTTTATCCTCATTGAGGATATTCAATACCGAAAATTTTCCCAGAATTCAATATTGTATATGAACAACAACAGCAAAATTTTTCAAATTTATTATAGTTGCACATATGTCATACGCATACATACATATTGGGCTAAAATAACATATTTCTTCATTGAATTGCTATTAAATTCAATTTACATGATTTTAATTGACTTAGAATCAAACAACCCAATCCTTCATTTTTTCTGTCTGCTGCAGTAATTAAATTTTAATAATGCTGGAATTTTTTTTTTTTGTAAACAAATTCAGAAATTATGCAATAACAAAAAAGCAATATTTTGAATAATTTCATAGTTGATGTTTGCTCGATTGATAATTAAATTTCAATTAAACATTAACTTGCTGGCAATTTATGGTTGTATCTACATTAGGGATGAACAATTTTTCAAAGGCGATTTTGCTGTGATTTGGCGAATATAAAATCAAAACTATTAAGACTTTCGTATAGCTGGGAAATTAAATGATGTTAGCATAAAAACCTAACGTCGAATCAATCTTTCCCACAACTGTTACTTTGGACGGAATAGGCAATTTAAAAGTGAACGTTTCTATCGGCGAACAAAAATCACATTTTTAAACAGTGGTCGGCGCGCCATAGCTCAATTGAGCCAGACTTGCTTCACACACCCTGCAAAAATCGCTGGATCATGTGGTCCACTGCAGTAATTACAATTATACTCCACTGTAATGCAGCAATGGACAAACTCATGTTTCTACACGATCATATTGTACGCCGATCAGTGCCCGTTTTTAACGATTGTAATCACTACACGATGTTTATTGGACTGTGGGTACTCCATAGATTACACTGATGTAATGCGGAGCTGGAGTATATGGTCCAGGCCTAGGACATCGCAATGTTAATTGGACCATATTTTTTGTATGAATTTTGGTTAATTTTGGAGCACTCGGTTGGTCCATAGCGAGTACTCCATACATGCATGCATGGAGTACTTGCGATTTTTGCAGGGCATCTTCTCACTCCCAATTGTTCAGTCGTTGGCGGGACAGCAACGAATAAACACTGCGAATGGCTATCGCATAAATGTTAAGGTTCCCTGTGAGAAATATTACGATGGGGAAACGCAACGGGTATGACGGCCGTTCCATATGAAATTCAACTTCCAAACATGTTCAGGTTTGGGTGATCACCTTTTTGAGTATGTTATATTTAAAAACTTTTCAATAAAATATGCTTTTTTAATTATTTTAACAAAAGTTGTAACAATTTCATTCTGGACACCCTTTTTTTCTGAGCCAAAATTGAACTTATGCATTTCAAAAAAAGAAATTTAGCGAAATAGTAAAAAAAATTAAATTTTTTTTTAAGTTAGCGACATATTTTTTAAACATTTTGTATGTCATTGGTTGTGGCAAATGTATTAGTTTCGGAAATATGATTTTTTAAGCGAGTGATCGCCACTATTTTTGTGATATTTGCCGTAATTTGCAAATTTCAAGTGCATTTGCATGTAAAAATATCGGTTACGCTTCGAAGCAAGTAAAACATAATGAATTGAGGGACTTGAGGAAATTTCAAATTATTTCTGAATCAAAAATTAAATTTTCCAAAATTTCTGCATGTTGCAATTTTAACTTTAATTTCATGCTGGGATGCTCTTGCTTTTGCTCTCACTAATGCATTTTCAATTTAATTTTTGGTGACCACTGCTCTTAAACCTCTCACCACAACTTTACAAGCCAACCTAAGATAAACGCACGCAAGTCATTTTCTCTCACAATTGCCTCAGGCACATACAACTTGTATGATAGCAAACGAAATTGAATTTGCTGCGTGAAAACCTACCTTGATGTCCAATTTTTGTTCTGCCCGACATTTAGATTTGACGTTTGCACACATGTCGCAACGAATGCTTATTTCGGTTAGGGCAAAACACGCCGGTTGTTTTCGTGCGCTAAAAAAACGCAGTGCGGTTTTATTAGGTTGGCTTGTTACAGATGTACAGCTTGGAGTCATTGATTGTGTCAAAATAAGAGAGGATGACTCTTAGAGTATACGAAAGAAAATTTCTCCGGAAAATTTTATGTGATCCCAATGTGATTGAATGAAGACGTCCCTGCCCAGTAATTATTCTTATTGGCACACGAATGTGCCAACACAGAAAGAAGAAGTCTCCAATGAGTTTTGAAACAAGTGCAGGAATACTCCTTGGTAATCCTTCGATAGGATTTGGGCTCAGGAAAAAAAGTTCCACTAGCATAACCAAAAAAATAATTTTCGAACCTGCGAAAAAAATGGCGAAACGGTCAATTTTTCTACCAAAACACGTCCCAAAACCCAAAAAATATTATTTTTTCAAAAAACTGTTGTAAAAAAGTAGGCGATAATAGCTTTTTGAAAAAAAATATTTTTTGGGTTTTGGGGAGTGTTTTGATTGGGAAATTTACCCTTTCGCCATTTTTTTTTCCCAGGGTCGAAATTTATTTTTTGGGTATTCGCAGTGGAACTTTTTTTTCCTGAGCCCGAATCCTATCGAAAAATCGACGGCGCAATATCGGTTAATAAACCAACCCAGTCTAATATCTATAGAATGCTCAAGATGAAAAAAGGAATTGATTTAAGCATGTCCGTCCGTCCGTCTGTCTGTGCACACGGTAACTTGAGTAAATATTGAATATTGAAATAGTATATAGGTTCCTTGGCAATCGTCTTCCATCCCTATATAAAATTTGCGAAATCGGATAATAACCACGCCCAATTTTTACATATATAACATTTTAGAAAACACAAAAAAACTGATGATTGAGTAACCAACACACCTAGAATGTTGATTTTCTTGAAAAAAGTTTTGAAAACGGGCGTGGCAGCGCCCACTTGTGACAAAATCAATTCTACAAATATTGCATCATAAATCGAAAACCGTTAAGCCTATCGTAACAAAATTCGACTGAGAGGTTGCCTTTACTATAAAGATTGCTACGTAGAAATATTTACGAAATCGGTTAAGGATCACGCCCACTTTTATATAAAAGCTTTTTAATAGAGTCGTGGATGAATAAAATAAGCTATATCTTTGCAAAAAAGAGTTACATATCAATGGTTTTTCATTCCCCAAGTGAGATTGTAACAAGAACAAGTAAGAACGGGACTGTGTTGTGCCGCAGACTATATACCTTTAATGAATGGAGCTGAACAATAATCTTATCCCATTCGTAATATCCAAATAATCGGCTGTATAAGATAAGAAATATATAGTGAAAAGATGTACATGCCTAAGCGATTTTTAAGATAAATATAAAATAAACAAGTACGGAAGGCTTAGTTCGGGTGTAACCGAACATTACATACTCAGCTGAGAGCTTTGGAGACAAAATTGTCTTTTTCATGCATACATGCAAATGGTAATACTAAAAAGTGAAGCAAGCTGCCTTTATCTTTGCTATCTTTCTTCAGCTATCAATTCGTTTTATTTGAATAATTTTTTTAGATATGAAAATATGGTTAAATTTGAACGCATTTCATTATCATTTCATTTTTAAATCACCACTGAAATATTTTCGAAGCGTTTCCAGTTATGTGTCCGATAACAGTCCAAAATTGTATACCAAGGGTGACGTTTTTTTGAACGATTTTCCTTCATCCTTTGTCAAATAAGGAAAAATCACCATGTTGGAAAATGAACCTAGGGTAAACCTAGAATTTGTTTGTACGACATGGGTATCAAATGAAAGGTGTTAAAGAGTATTTTAAAAGGGAGTGAGCCTTAGTTCTACAGGTGGACGCCTTTTCGAGATATCGCCACAAAGGCCAGGATGACTCTATAACGTGTTTGTACGATATGGGTATCAAATTAAAGGCATTAAAGAGAAGTTTAGAAGTGAGTGGCCCTTAGTTGTATATCGATCAAAATGTGGACCAGGGTGACCCAGAACATTATTTATCGGGTAAAGCTAATTTCTTTATATACATATGTAATACCACACAGTATTCCTGCCATGATTCCAAGTGCTTTTGATTTCGTCCTGCAGAACTTTTTCATTTTCTTCTACTTAATGTGGTAGGTGTCACACCCATTTTACAAAGTTTATTCTAAAGTTATATTTTACGGCAAAAAACCAATCCAATTACCATGTTTCATCCCTTTTTTTCGTATTTGGCGTAGAATTGTGGCATTTTTTCATTTTTCAAAATTTTCGATATCAAAAAGTGGGCGTGGTCATAGTCGGATTTCGATTTTTAACACCAAGAAAAAGTAATTTCAGTACCTAAATACAAAGTTTAGTAAAGATATATCGATTTTTGTTCAAGTTATCGTGTTAACGACCGAGCGGAAGGACAGACGGTCGACTGTATATAAAAACGGGGCGTGGCTTCAACCGATTTCGCCCATTTTCACAGAAAACAGTTATCGTCATAAAGGCTATGCCCCTACCAAATTTCACAAGGATAAGTAAATTTTTATTCGACTTATGGCATTAAAAGTATTCTAGACAAATTAAATTAAAAAGGGCGAAAATTTTCTTTTATTTTTATATTTTGCTACACCATATCATAACTGCAGTTGAACGTTGCCATAATTTACTTATATACTGTAAAATTATTCAATTTTTTGTTATAATTTGACTTAAAAAAATGTTTTTAAAGTGGGCGTGTTCGTCATTCGATTATGATAATTTTTATGCAGCACACATATAGTAATAGGAGTAACGTTCCTGCCAAATTTCATCATGATATCTTCAACGACTGACAAATTACAGCTTGAAAAACTTTTAAATTACCTTCTTTTAAAAGTGGGTGGTGCTACGCCCATTGTCCAAAATTTTACTAATGTTCAATTTTGGGTCATAAGTTCAACTCACCTACCAAGTTGCATCGCTTTATCCGTATTTGGTAATGAATTATCGCACTTTTTCGATTTTTCGAAATTTTCCATATCGAAAAAGTGGGCGTGGTTATAGTCCGATATCGTTCATTTTAAATAGCGAACTGAGATGAGTGCCCAGGAACTAACATACCAAATTTCATTAAGATACCTCAACATTTACTCAAGTTATCGTGTTCACGGACAGACGGTAGGACGGACATGGCTAAATGAATTTCTATTTTCGCCCAGATCATTTGGATATATAGAAGTCTATATCTATCTCGATTAGTTTATGCCGTTACGGAGTATCGAACAAATTAATAGCTATCATCCGGTGGCAAAATCCTGAGCCAGCTAAATAATTTTGCATTTAAATGCAACAACAACGATTTGAGCCAGATAAATCCAGATAGAAGTCTGGTTCAATTTGTGAGCCAGATAATTTGTTAATTACTTCTTTTTAGTTTGGCAACGCTACCTTTAATAAACCTACTTTTTCAAAAATAGATGTCGCTGCTTAGCCTTTCGCCGTATGAGTTAAATGAAAAACAGCAGCGACATCTGCCTATCACATTTCACGTGTGCGAAAATTTCACGACATCTGCTTCTCAATGTTCCAGAGCATTTCCGTAAGAATTGAGCGTGAGCCGGAGCTCACTGGAAGACGGCAAACATAATCTGTAAGCTCTGTTCAGTTGAGTATAATTAACAACTTACACATATGATTGTTGCTTATCGACTAATTTTAAACATCAGGTAAAACAATATAAGAAGCACCTAAGACAATACGATTTAAACTCCCTTGGTGTGACCAATTGGCGCCGGTTGGCGGAGCGAAGGAGCGACTGGCGCGCCTTGTTGGACGGCCATAACCGTTTAGACGGTTAAGCGCCAATTAAGTAAGTAAGTAAGACAATATGTAAACAATTAAAGAACCGTAATGGTAAACAAAATTTAACAATAACAACCATATATAAACTAATACTATGTAAGCGACGCTCAAAACATATTTATCACCAATATGTTAGTTGTTGTTGTATGGCGTGAGAACATACAAAGGTGGTAGGACAGAGAACACGAACAAATGAGTCTCAGCATTGCTTGTAGCTATTTTTGATGAGTTGTTTGCAAGCTTGTGCACACTGTGGTCCGTATTTATAATTTGCAATATTTCCAGAATGCGCTTATACAGCCCAATTCTAAACGAAAATTCCGTGCGAGTTTTTTCCCTTCTCCCATTCCTCGTATTCTAAATAAAAATTCCTTGTGAGTTTTTTCACTTCTCCCTTTCCTCCTATTCAGAACAATGTTCGAAAAAGAGGAAACCGGTTATGGGAGAAAAGTAGGTATTATGAATGTGAGGGAGAGGGAGATTTCTTTGCCATTTCATAGGAGTTTTTTCACTAGTTAAATTAAAGGGAATGCATCAAAATAGTTAAAGGAAATTCGTTCTTTTAAGAAAGAACACTTATTTGTACAAATTTGTGCTAAAATATGTATTTACATTCTACCACAATATTCTTACTGTTAATACAACAACAACAACAACCACAATATTCTCTATTTTAAGTCGAAAAGTATATTATAAGCAACGGAAGAGCTCTTTGTATATTTGATGCAGCCATCCAGAAATTGCGCAAGGATTTTCTAAGAAGGCTTAATTAGATTTTGGCATATGGCGAAGGCGAACTCAACTCGACGTGGCCGCCAGGAAATTGTTTTGCAGGATGAAAGCAGGCAACTCCGGCGGATTTATGTTATCCCGCCGGCCTTCTTCTTATGCTCCTCTGGTGATGTTGCTTTGGCACCAATTCATTACTCATTTCTGTGAATACCACATGAAATGCAATAATGTGCATTGTTTATACCTTATTTCTTAATTAACAAAACAGCTGACCTCAAAAATTCGAAATTCCTATTCCCCAATTTTTCTTCTCCCTAGGAGAAAAGAATTGGAGGAATTTTTCCGCGGGAATAAAAAAATTCCCGAGAACAAAATTCCGCGAGAATATTTAGAATTGCTCTGATTATAATGCTTTTCTTGTTCTAATATCGCTACATTTTCTAAATCTGGATTGTGTCCCGTGGTCCTACAAAGTTTTGCAAACTGTAATTTGGCAGTCGTTGAAGATATCAAGATGAAATTTGGCAGGAACGTTACTCTTATTACTATATGTACGCTTAATAAAAATTAGAAAAATCGGAGAACGACCACGCCCACTTTAAAAAAAAAAAATTTAAAGTCAAATTTTAAAAGAAAAGTTAATATCTTTACAGTATATAAATAAATTATGTCAACATTCAACTCCAGTAATAATATGGTGCAACAAAATACAAAAATAAAAGAAATTTTCAAAATGGGTGTGGCTCCGCCCTTTTTCATTTAATTTGTCTAGGATACTTTTAATGCCATATGTCTAACAAAACATTACCAATCCTTGTGAAATTTGGTAGAGGCTTAGATTCTAGGACGATAACTGTTTTCTGTGAAAAAAGGCGAAATCAGTTGAAGCCACGCCCAGTTTTTATACACAGTCGACCGTCTGTCCATCCGCTCGGCCGTTAACGCGATAACTTGAACAAAAATCGATATATCTTTACTAAACCTAGTTCACGTACTTATATGAACTCACTTTATCTTGGTATTAAAAATGGGCGAAATCCGACTATGAACACGACCACTTTTTTGATATCGAAAAATGAAACAAATGCCATAATTACATACCAAATATGAAAAAAGGGATGAAACATGGTGATTGGATTGGTTTTTTGACGCAAAATTTAACTCTAGAAAAAACTTTGTAAAATGGGTGTGACATCTACCATATTAAGTAGCAGAAAATGAAAAAGTTCGTCAGGGCGAAATCCAAAGCCCTTGGAATTATGACAGGAATACTGTTCGTCGTATTACATATATAAAAAAATTAGCGGTACCCGACAGATGATGTTCACTCTGGTCCATATTTTGATCGATATAAAACTAAGGGCCACTCTCTTCTAAACTCCTCTTTAATGCCTTTAATTTGATACCCTTATCGTACAAACACGTTATAGAGTCATCCTGGCCTTTGTGGCGATATCTCGAAAAGGCGTCCACCTGTAGAACTAAGGCCCACTCCCTTTTAAAATACTCTTTAACACCTTTCATTTGATACCCATGTCGTACAAACAAATTCTAGGTTTACCCTAGGTTAATTTTCCAACATGGTAATTTTCTCTTATTTTGCCGCCAAAGCTCTCAGCTGAGTATGTAATGTTCGGTTATACCCGAACTTAGCCTTCCTTACTTGTTCGATTTTACTTTTTGTGTTGCTAAATATTTGTTGCAGAGTATTATCATATTTAAATGCCATTGTAAATTTTTCTTTGTCATACATATTAGAATGCTTCATTATGCTATTTTTATTTCTCATAAATATTTTTATAATTTATATGTCAAAATTTTAAAATCAAAGTTCAGCAAGAATACGTATTTTTATAAGGATACATTTTTCGCTAATTTTGTCCATTTATATAAAGGAAATGCTTAAAATTTGTTTATTATCTTTTTATTTTCTATTTTTTGTTTTAGATCGAAAAGAGTAGTGCCTTATTTATTAAAAGGTGAAAAACTTACTTTTATTGATTCAGACGCCATACAAGTATTGTGTGTATATAATATAGTACATATCAGAAAAATACGTCAAGCTACATTAGTTTTTAAGCTACTTGAAAATTGTCCATATATGCCAAGCTTGAATTGCTACAAGTGAGTATGTGGATGAAGTTCCAAAATTGTAGCTCAATGGGAAGTATCTTGAAAACTCCGTTCCGTACGATTTTTCTTAAATCAAAATTCGTGCGCCCCCTATCGAAAGTCTCTGTATTATGTTTTATACGGCCTCTGAATTAAGTTTGAAATTTCAAGTCTCTAACTTACCGAGAAGTTGCTTAAAAGCCGGTTTGAAATTTGCACATTCACATCTAATTCTTTCGATCCTTGCGTCACCTAACGGAATTTTTTTCCCTATTGTTCCTTTGTCACGGTGTCTTAACATATATGTGAAGTTTCACGTTTGTAGCTCAAGGAGAATTTACTTAAAAATCAATCTCAAAATTCCAAATTTCCAAATTCTTATCTAATTATTTCGAACTATGCGCCACCTAACGGAATTTTTTTCTACTTTTGTTGCATTGTCTCGTTGTCTTATCCTATCTGTGATGTTTCACGTTTGTAGCTCAATGTGAAGATACATAAAAATCGATCGCAAAATTTCCTCCATTCCGTACGATTTTTCTAAATATCTCGATACGTGCGCCCCCTAGCGAAACTTTTTATTATGCGTTTTATTACGGAACTAGTATTACGGGCACTGGTTTGGTAGCAGTATACAATAGAACTTATGTGTACTTTTCTGTATTTAGTCATTAAAAATATGATCACAATATTGACACCATATAAACAAACTATTTCTAGAAAATGTTCTCTGAAAAATAATTACTTATTGTTATGCCATATTTACGCTTATTTCATTTCGTTGGAGTATGTATAAACACCTTGAATTTTAGCTTTTGTTTTTTTGGTGATCAAAAGCTGCTTGTTTAACTAACTTTTATCAATTAAACAGCCTATTCATAAAAATAACAAGTAAGGGCGTCTAAGTTCGGTTGTAACCGAACATTATATAATCAGCGTGAGTTTCAATTGTACAGTTAATTTCAGATACATTACTTTTTTGAATTTTTTGGGGATTTTTTTTGAGGCTCTAGAAATGTTGTGTAATGCTTGGTCGATATGGAGGCGTGACACCGCCAATTTAAAAAAGGTTTCTCAATTTTCTCTTACAATAAAACTTGGTTTTGTTTTAATTATGATAGATTTCACGGTGGGCGGTGCCACGGCCATTTCCAACAAATTTTCCAAATTTCTATCATCACTTATACTATCAGTACACGTCAAATTTCAACATTGGTGTATTATTTACTAAATAATCAGGTTTTTAGTGTTTTCCAAAATGTTATATATATGAAAAGTGGGCGTGGTTATAATCCGATTTCGCTCATTTTAAACAGCAATTGGAGATGAGCGCCAAGGAACCCATAAACAAATTTCAATAACATATATTCAAGTTATCGCATTCACAGACAGACAGATGGACGGGTGGATGGACGGATGGACGGACATGCTTAAATCAGTTCCCATTTTCTTCCCTTTTTCTTTTTTATGGAAGTCTATATATATCACGATTCGTTAAACCGCTAGGATCAAGCGTTATGTTACCAAAATTAATTAAGGTTATCGCGCTTTGCATTTATTTATTTGTATAATAAGCCGAGTGCTTGCTTTGAAAAAAAAAAACACATTTTCTTAAATCAAGAAGTATTATTGTTGTGTCAAATCTAGAGTAAATAGGTTTTGCTTGTTTTTAAATCACATGACCAAATTTTGTATAAATAAAAAAAAATAAAAAATAAATAAATGTAGGGTGCGATAACCTCCGAAGAGATTTTAGGCCATGCTTCTCTTCCAATTTGTGTTGTGCTTCGTATAATTTTTCCTATAAATTGGCGGGTCAAATTGTTGATCACCTATATGTTTTATGCCGACTTCGAACGGCATCTGCAAGGCAGATGAGTTTTCACTGAGAGTTTTTCATGACACATACACACTCGGAGTGCTTGCCAAACACTGCCTAGGGGCGACGCCGCTTAGAAAAATCTTCTTCTAATTGAAAAAACTTGTGTAAAGAATGTGTATGTTACTTTCCCCAGGACGTTAACCCCGGATCTTAGGTGTGATAGGCGAAGCACGCTTCCATCACACAGCGGTCGCCGCTTTGTATAAATAGCGCGCACAAAATTGAACTTTGCTCACTTTATACTTAAAAACCGACGGAAAAAGTTGTAAATTAATATGGATCTACGGGGTTATTTTTCGCTTCTTTTTGTTGTACTTAGCAGCCTGACTTATACGAATGCGCAGCTTCGTGTTGTAAATGGTGATACTGCCAGAATTAAGGATATTCCATACTTGGTAGCAATATTTTACACCAACAATTATCATTGCGCTGGCTCATTAGTGACTATGCAAATAGTGGTTACAATTGCGCTATGTGTGGCACAAATCCAGGTGGAAGACATGATCGTTATTGCTGGTGTAGCCTATTTACACGATTTGCGGAGACAAAGTCGCTTTGTGGATAATGTATATTATCCATGTGCTTTTCAGAACAGTATTACTTCCAATACACGCGATCACGAAAACACTGATATTGATATAGGTGTGATTAAAGTGCAAACACCCTTTGACAAGACTCCTAAAACAAACGCAATACCACTTTGCACTGCTGAATTAACAAAAAACACAAAAATGCGCATTAGTGGATGGGGTTCAAAAGGTTTAAAAAAGTTTAAGCCAACAAAAAGGCTTCGATCTATTAACGTGCCTATAATACCACGTGAGGAATGTGCTGCTTCTCTTAATGGGACAAAGATTTTATTAACAGACTCAATGATTTGTGCTGGAGATGAAAATCATGGTGCGTCTACTTTAGATTATGGAGCATCAGGTGTTGTGAATGGAACCCTTTGTGCGATAGCATTAGCTAATGCAAAAAGTGCGAAGTATCCTTATATATATATAGATTTAAACAATGAAAAAGTTCGTAGCTTTATAAACAAGCATATAAAAAATTAATTGAATTGTGTTGTTTTAAATCGACTGCTGAGTGGAGTATCATCCTTTCAAACACGCCCCAGCTCACGTCGAAACATTTATGCGGAAACAGATCGTTTTTGAAAAAGGGCATTTATGATTAATATACCGAAGAAGGGCGTTCTTCAAACAATTTCTAAAATAAGACGTTTTCAAACGTTTTCTAAGAAGGAACTTCCGAAACGGCAGCTGTGATAAATAGAGTGAAACTCAGCGTTCAAAATGGCGATATTTTGTTTTTGTAACATCTAAAAATAAATATATACACAAGATAGCGATTTAATGAAAAAAATTTTTTGTATGCAAAGCAAGTGTGACGCATGCCTTAGGCGGTGAGACCTAACTTATGGCGTTTTATTTTCCAACTAAAATGTTGCCCTGTTGGATTTTGCCAGCTTTTTAGTAGCAATAATACCTAAGAATTCATACCATTTTTCCAGTAGGTAAGTTAGGCTGAACTGGCCGGTCCATAAGGAGCTACGGACTCCTTCTATAGTTTACTAAGAAATACAAGGTAATGTATATTGCATGACGGGATGACGCGAAAGCGTTCCAATATACATTACCTTGTACCTCTTAGTAAACATGACCATATTCGTCGTCTCTGCGTTGGCTATCAACCCGACATTAAATTCCCAGGTATGTATATCTCGAAGAGCGCGATCCATCAATGAGCTAATCGTTGGAAGGCACTTTCCACTCGTAACAATAGTAAGGTCATCTGCGTAAGCCGTAAATTTGACTGGACCCTTATCGAACGGCCTGAGCAAGTGGTTGAATGCCAGCGCCAACAGCAGAGGTGATAACACCATGCCCTGTCGCGTGCTGTTGTCCACTGATTTCGTGGCCTCACACAATCCCAAGTTATGTTCCTGCAATTTTATATGCAACCGATCCATCTGGTTATGGCTGGCTGTACTTCAATGTAGCTAAGACCGTCCATGATCACCCGTATAGAGAAACTGTTGAAAGCCCCCGCAGTTTGTAAGAAGACTCTCATAGTTATTACCACCCTAAACAGTGCAGTATCTACCGACTTGCCTTTGGTGTACGCATGTTGTATTTTGGAGAGCAATTTAACAACCACGTTGGACTTTATGTATGTACATGTAGCGGTTTAGATATTGGTGAAAATAAATACCGAAAAACCATCTAATTAATAGTTTAACTTTATTGAGTATTAAAATATCGCATACAAATTATTGTAACGAATTTACTTGCAAATCCTCTTATTTGCAATCCTCCGCTAAGTTCGAATCACTAAACTGTTGAATAAATAACTCAAATATTGAACAATGGAAAAATGGCCCTTATTAAAGTACTTCACAATAACACTTATACTTTGCTACTCGCTGGCTTAATAACCAAACTGATTGATAACTCAAATGAAACTCTACTATTGGCCACCAGATCGCGTGCTTAGTCAAACTGATTGATAGCTCAACTCAAACTGAATTACAGCGCCTCTACATCTGTCGCCTTTTATACTCTTTGGTTTCCTCGTTCGCCTCTTCTAGACGGTTCCAGAATCTACTAGTCCAGTATCTCTGAAACTTCTCAGCTGTAACTACAATTGCACGATTTTATAGCTTCTCTCATACCCCATGCTTGTATGTGTGAGCGACACTTCCAAAATTATAATTGCCTACATTTAGGAGCATCTCAAATAAGATGTCTGCAAATGGTTGTGTCTTGCTTCTCAGCTGCGTGTACCTACATATGTGTAGACATAATGATTGATTCGTTTATGTAGATACATAATGATTGAATTATTGATGTGAATGTTTGCAGTTTACAGTCTCTCGCGCACACATAGGCGTAAATGCATCTGTGTGTGACATCTCTCGGCTGCCTTATATATGTGTATACATGATTTGATTATTGACGTAAATACTGCTTAGCATGGCCTTAGTGATGGTATAGCTTAGTGATGCTAATATCCGTGACATTATTAATTTACTTTAAGTTATATATTAACAAAATTGCGTGGCAGTCGCGACGAGCCGCTGATACGAAGAAGGGTAGAACCCTAGAAAATGAAAATTACCTAACGGGCTACTAGCGGTCGTCTTGACATTCCATAGTTGTCATATTGGCATGTAGTTAGAAAATATTTAAAGATTAGTAGGGCGGTAGTCACTACACTATTCCTCTTCTTAGAAAAATATAATATTTCATTACAGTTTACAATAAAATTTTTTTTTACAAATGTGAAAATTTATAGCTGTTTGAATTTAACTGCAGCGGCTTGATGTGGTGATATTGAATTTTCGGGATGCTGTTCCAGCTCGCTTGTAAACTCGTTAGCAGTATAGACAGGCTTTAATCTGTCTATGGAGATAAAGGTGTGATTGCGTTTGTAGTCCACGATGAAATACTTTTCGTGACGTGTAATTACCTTGTAGGGACCCTCGTAAGGCGATGAAAATTATATTTCGATGTGATCATTTCGTTCGAATACGTGTTACCATGTCGTGACATTTCAGTTGGTGCTAAATTTTTAAAGTGGTTCTTCAAAGCTGCCAACACATCTGTGGCTGTTGCATGTTTGTTTCTCCATACACTAGCTCGGCTGGGGTAGCGCCAATGTCTCCTTCCAAGCTGCTCGTAGACCAAGCAGTACGACTGGTAAAGCTTCGGTCCACGTCTCATGATGGCATAGCAAGGCAGATTTTAATTGGTGATGTATACGTTCGACCAACCCGTTTGACTGGGGATGGTATGACGATGTTCGCAGATGCTTCTCAATACCAAGGATTTGTGACAGCATGTTAAAAAGTCGAGAATCAAACTGACGGTCTTGGTTAGACCTGATACGTTCGGGTACCCCATGTCTTGATATCCAATTTGTAATCAACGCTCGCTCAACAGTTCCCGCCATGCCATTTTCCAACGGCATTGCCTCAGGAAATCGGGTAAAACGATCGATGATGGTAAAACATTGATTATAGCCTCTGGATGAAGGCAGAGAAACCATATCAATGTGTATGTGTTCGAATCGTTAAGACGGGAGTTGAAAATTTGCTGGATGCGTTTACACATGGCGCTGAGTTTTGTTGCGTTGGCACTCTAAACACGATTTTGCCCATTCTCTGCAGTTTTTGTTGACCGATGGCCAGACATAACGTTGACTCACTAGCTTTGCGATGCTTTGGTTCCGGGATGTGCATGTGAATGGAGAGACTCGAAGACTCGTTTGCGTAGAGATGCGGTCATATTGCCACTGCTGCAATACGGTCGTATTGCCCCTGCTGCAATATCACAATATACTGCTGGTTAGCCTTCTTCGATCTGTATTTTCCGAAGTTTCAGGGACGACGTGGAGTGATGACTCAGTAGTTGTTTCAGCTCTGCGTCATTTTCTTGTGCTGTCGCTAATTCTTGAACTCGTATGGTTGCGGAAATTACTTCAAATCGTGACAATGTTTCGGCGATGATATTACGGTGGCCAAAAAAGGTGTCGTATGTCGGAACTAAATTGGCCAATATAATCTAACCGACGGAACTGCCAAGGGGAGGCTCGCTCTGTGCGTTGCTGGAAAGCATGTTTTAGAGGCTTATGATCCGTGTATATCACCACATGACGGCCTTCAAATATATGGAGAAAATGCTTCACTGCCTCGTAGATACCATGCAACTCCCGATCGTACGTCGATAATTTCTGTATAGCAGGTGACAGTTTTTTGCTAAAAAATGCCAAAGGCTGCCATCTGTTGTCCACCCGTTGCTGAAGAACTGCTCCGATGCCATAATCAGATACGTCCATGAAAATTGCATTGTGCATTTGTATCTGGATGGACCAGAAGAGTGCATCATGCTTCGCGTTGCTAAATGCGGTTTCAAGTTCTTTAGTCCAATTGACTTTTTGGGAGTTCTTAATATAGCAGTGCATTAAGAGGTGCAAGAATCTCAGCAGCGTTTTTAATGAATTTTCTGTAGAAATTAATAGTGCCAAGAAATCTTCGCAAACTTTTAATGGTGGTGGGAAAATCAATCTTAAGTATAGATTTAACTTTGTCAGTCAATGGGGTGATACCCTCCTTATTTATAGTGTGGCCCAGAAATGTGACTTCTGTTTGACCCAAACGTCTGGGCACCATTTCGTAAGCCGGGCTACAAGGATCTGGTGAAACGCAAGAACAAGATCTATGGTTAAAAAAACTTGTTTTCCGTGAAGTGTTGCGCTGAAACCTTCCAGATAACGGACGGGGTATTTGTCAGGTATCGTGCGTGCGTTCAGGCCTCTGTAGTTCCCACAAGGTCGCCAAACCCAGAGCTTTTCTGAGTTAGGTGAAGGGGCGATAAACAAGGGCTGTTCGAGGATCGGGCAATACCAAGATTTATCATCATATCAAATTCGTCACGTGCCGCTTTGAGCTTATCCGGTGGCAATCGTTGAGCTTTATTTGTCATAGGCGATCCATCCGAAGTGTGGATGTGGTGAAGCGTTGCATGTGTCTTCAGGTTTGAGACGCCATCAGGGTTTGAAATATCGGACTGCTTACGTAGTGGGTTGTAGTATACTGTGTCACCTGTAACAGCTTTTATTGATGCCATGTCAGCCGAATGAACTAAAAATCCTGATGACGTCAATCCAGTTTGACCATCGCGCAGACATCTTCGTTTAAGGTCGACTAACAAATTAAAATGACTTAAAATGCCGGCCCCGATGATTGGTTTGGTGACGTCAGTGATGAAGAATTTCCAAACGAACTCACGACGAAGACCCAAATTTAATGATAACAAAGGCGTTGGTTGGATAATAGAACCGCTTGCAGCTTGAAGCTGGTAACTAACTTCAATGGGTTTGCCTCTCAACCGCATGCATGGTAAAAATTAACAGATCCGAACCAGTGTCCACGAGTAATCGTGCACCATAGGATCGGCCTTTGATATACAGGCAGTGGGAATTAGATATGGAATCACTGCCCGCCACTAGTGACTCCCATCTGCGTTTCCCGAGTATTTACAGCCTCTCTTACAATGTTTGGCATTGTCATGATAATAACAAAAACCCTCTGACTTCACTTCATTTGTTTTATGTTGACTACGGGACCAGGATCTAGAGTGCTGAAATGTTTTGTGTCTAGATTGACGCTTGTTAATTATGGAAGTCAATGCAGCTACTTGTTTGGTTAGGTCTGAAATTTGTTGTGTTAAATCTGAGCCTATAGCATTTGCCGTTACAGATGACACATGGCTCTTTTGCAGAATTTCGTATAGCTTGTCTGCGCTAACGCCTAAATTTTCTACCGAGGCATTTGTTTGCAATACTAGCATAGCCCGAGTATCTTTGGGTAAAGCCGACAACCATTTTGCCTTAAGTACGTCCTCGTCGACGCCCGGCACCAACGATTTTAGGTGACGTAGAAACTGAGAAGGAGTGCGGTGCCAATTTCCTCGCCGTCAAGAAGCTGTTGAAGTTTGGCTTCCTTTGACTTTGATAAACGTGCTATTAGTTGAATTTTTAGCATTAAAAAGGGTGTCGTTTCGGGCGGATCGACGATAATTTTTTCCACTTCAGCAGCGTAACGCGCTTCGAGAACAGAAATCGCATTGCAAAATTTATCGAAATCACTCACCACTTTTAAAACTCTGAATTGTGCTTCAATTTGGGCTATCCATAGTGATTGCTTATCCGGATTAATTGGTATAGGTCGGATAACGCTGGATGTGGTTTGAAAATGCTTAACATCGGCAATGTTTTCTTCCGGATTTTTCACGTTGGTCATTTTGGAAAAATACAAGATTATTTAGTGCACGATTGTCGCGAATAATATGTAATATAAATTTTCCAAACCTCGAAGTAGTTTTGATGTAGAGTCTTCCGTGTTGCGTGTCGCATTTAAAACTGAGATATAAATTCCAAATTTATCTGTGCAATCGGGGTCACCAATGTAGCGGTTTAGATATTGGTGAAAATAAATACCGAAAAACTGTCTACTTAATATTTTCAATTTATTGAGTACTAGCAGACCCGGCAGACGTTGTTCTGCCCCAAATTTGGTCTATCTGCATACATCTTAATAAGCGTTTTCCGTCTAACTCTACCTCCCCCTTATTTTTTTTAATCCTTTTATTCACTCCTGCCTCCGTCTTTTTCGATTCATCTATCTCTATTTCGTCTCACTCTATCTCTTTCTTAGTCTCCTTCTCCCAAGTTCTCTTCTCTCAAGTTCTTCTCATTCTTCTTCATCCCTTATTGCCAGTCCCAGAGGGTGGTATGTACATATTTTGTTCCAGTCATATTCCGAGTCCCAGTCCCACTCCGAGTCTCAGCCACAGTCCTAGTCATAATCCCAGTCCCAGTTCGTCTCTGGTCTACTTCCCGGAAAAAAGGATCGTAAATACTAATATAGGCAAATTAATATACCAAATTTCAGGAAAAGCGGTCGGTTTCGAATAGAACATATGTAAATAGATATGTAGGTATTATTAATTCGTGTCTTTATTTCGGCTTCGCATTCTTATTTATCAGTTTTGCCAGGTTGATATGACTAAATCAAATATGATAATGGAAATTACTTTAAAGCACTCATCAACAGCTTTCATTTGATATCCATATTGTATAAACACATTCTAGGGGTGCCCGGGTCCACGTTTTGGCCTAAATCTCGAGACCCTAGTCACCCAGGGGTACGAAAAATACCCAGTATCAAAGTACTCATAAACAGCTTCCAGAACGGGATAAAAATATCCTATGTCCGCTTCCGGGTTCTACGCTACCTCTGCACCAATTTTCAGCCAAATCGGTTCATCCGTTCTTGAGTTATGCGTAGTGTAACTAACACGACTTTCCTTTATATAGATAGATGAAAATATCGCATACAAATTCTTAATTTACTTTAAGTATATATTGACAAAATTGCGTGGTAGTCGCGACGAGCCGCTGATACGAAAAAGGGTAGAACCTCAGAAAATGAAAAATTACCTAACGGGCTACTAGCGGTCGTCTTGACATTCTCATAGTTGCCATATTGGCAAGTAGTTAGATAATATTGTCACGGATATTAGCATCCCTAAGCTATACCATCACTAAGGCGATGCTAAGCGATGTTCACGTCAATAATCAAATCATGTATACACATATATAAGGCAGCCGAGAGATGTCACACACAGATGCATTTACTTATACGCCTATGTGTGTGCGAGAGACTGTAAACTACAAACTCACATACATCTGAGAGACGCTGAAAAGTAGAAAATTGTAAACAAGTAGAAACTATATGAGAACTATAAACACTCGAAATAGTTGGTAAGTTCTAGAAATAGAAGAGCCTAGATGTATGCAACGTAAACTATAAAAGCGGCACAAGCGAGTAAAATGTAATTCAGTTTGATTTGAATTGTCAAGCAGTTGCGATTAAGGCGCTATCTAGCGAGCAATAGCAGTATTATTTTGAATAGTAGAGTTTCATTGAGCTATCAATCAGTGTGGTTATTAAGCAAGCTATTCGTTGCACAGTTTGAGTGTATTGTGAAGTACTTTAATAAAGGCCATTTTGCATTATTACAAATTGGAGTTATTTATTCAACAGTTTAGTGATTCGAACTTAGCAGAGGATTGCAAATAAGAGGATTTGCAAGTAAATTCGTTACAATTGGTGTCAGAAGAGGAATTGTTGAATAAATTCCGAAGACTTCGAATAAACTTGGACATGGCAAAGTTAAGTGAATTGAAGATCCCGCAACTGAAGAAGGAGTTGGAGAGCCGTGGATTGAATACAAGCGGCGTTAAACTCGAACTTCAGGCACGGCTACGAGAGGCAATGGAAGCAGAAGGAATTGATGTGGAAGAGTATGTCTTTCATCTTGATGGCGAGGAGGCAACAAAAATTGAAGAGAAAAACGAAACATCGTAGACGGTTACCAGTACAGACTTGAACATGATATTGGCTGCAATAGCTGCTCAAACATCGACAGTGACAGAAATGGCGTCGCAAGTAACATCACAATTGGAAGAACAGAAAACGTATATGTCATCACAGATGGAATCCCAAGAGACACGAATAACATCGAAGATGGAAGAACAGAAGACGTATATGATATCCCAACTGGAATCGCAGGAAACTCGTATAACATCACAATTGGAAGAGCAGAAGACATATATGGCATCCCAGCTGGAATCACATGAGACACGTATTTCAGAAATGTCGACACAGATTACATCAAAGATGGAAACACAACTGAAAGAACAAGAGGCGCGTATATCATCAAAACTCGAAGCGCGTATGGACGAGAAAATAACGCAGTTTGAAGAAAAATTCGAGGCAGAGGTGGATGCGTTGAGAGGTCGTATACAGGAATTGCAACTTAATCGGCCGGCTGCTTCAGCGAGTAATCCAAAGGTAAAGACACCATCCTTTGACGGTTCTGTTCCTTTTCAGGTCTTTAAGCTACAGTTTGAGAAGACCGCAGCAGTGAACCAATGGAATGCTGAAGATAAAGTTGCAGCTCTGTTCGTGGCACTGAAAGGTCCTGCCGCGGAAATCTTACAGACGATTCCAGAGTATGAACGGAACAGTTATGAAACATTGATGGCTGCTGTAGAACGACGTTATGGAAGCGAGCATAGGAAACAAATATTCCAAATTGAGTTGCAAAACCGTCACCAAAGAGCGAATGAGACTTTGCAGGAGTTTGCCTCGGATGTTGAAAGGTTAGCTCATCTCGCAAATGCGGACGCACCCGTGGAATACACTGAAAGGGTAAAGATTCAGAGCTTTATAAATGGCATACGGGACGTCGAAACAAAGCGAGCTACATACGCAAACCCAAAGCCAACATTCGCAGAAACGGTGTCACAAGCTCTGATTCAGGAAACAGCGTCGCTTCTGTGTAAGCCAGTTTTCAAAGCACGCCGTGTGGAAGTAGAAAGGCCAGAGTGGGTAGACGCAATATTGGAGGCACTGAAAGGATCGCAAAAGCGAAGTGAAAAAGTTATCAAATGCTTCAAATGCGGGAAGTCCGGTCACATAGCACGTCATTGCGATCTTGGTCTTAATAGTTCCAACAATGTGGGTGGCCGTAAACGCAAAGCTGGAGGAGATGAGCAAGAGCGAGTAAGAGGTAGAGAGCTAGATCCAGCTATTGAATGCCCTGTGATATCTGTGTCGCAAATTGGAAGGAAATCAAGCAGTCTTACCGTCAGAGGGAATGTGGATGGCAAAGAACGAATACTGACTGTAGATACGGGCGCATCTCATTCCTTGATCCGATCTGACTTGGTCAACAGGAGAGTAAAACCGTTACCTGGAGCAAAGTTGCGTACGGTCACTGGCGAGTATAACCAAGTTCAGGGAGAAGTGATATGTGAAGTATTGATTGGGAAGGTCATGGTCCTACACAAATTTGTTGTGGCGGAGATTGTTGATGAAGTTATATTGGGAGTAGATTTCTTGGTTGACCATGACATCAAGATCGATATGCAGAGAAGGGTGATGCGTTATGAGAACCAAGATGTGCCACTTAACTTTAGTTTGGAAAAAGGGTTCAGCAGTAATCGGGTACTGGTGGAGAAGACTCGACGAAGGCCACGAAATTCAAAGGTAAAGGTTGATGGAACAAATGGGCCAAACAAATCAAAACCGAAGGTACATGTGAGAGAAATACTGGCATTGAAAAGCTCTAACGGACGTACTGAAACGAAGAAAGAATGCAAGGGTGGTTTCAAGCCCACTGTTTTGAAGCGTCGGAACGATACTGATTATGCAAAGGAAATCCGTCCAGCGCAAGCTCTGCGAAGTAGTTCTTCATTGGTCAAGCAACAGAGTGCGAGGGAACGATCCAGGATAATGAGTAGTAAGATGAAACACAGGTACGACAAGGAAAATAATTCGAAAGGTTTCTTGGCGGGAGATTTGGTACTGTTATACAACCCTCACCGGCGGAAAGGTGTTCCATCCAAATTTCGGTGCAGTTGGGAAGGCCCGTACAAGGTTGTGAAGAAGATCAGTGATACCATCTACCGCATACAAAGCATTGAGAAACCACGGAGTAGAAGAGTGGTACATTTGGCGATGCTAGCAGCGTTTAGATCGAGAGATTTGTCTGATCGGGACGATCAGACTTAGGTGGAGGGCAGTGTCACGGATATTAGCATCCCTAAGCTATACCATCACTAAGGCGATGCTAAGCGATGTTCACGTCAATAATCAAATCATGTATACACATATATAAGGCAGCCGAGAGATGTCACACACAGATGCATTTACTTATACGCCTATGTGTGTGCGAGAGACTGTAAACTACAAACTCACATACATCTGAGAGACGCTGAAAAGTAGAAAATTGTAAACAAGTAGAAACTATATGAGAACTATAAACACTCGAAATAGTTGGTAAGTTCTGGAAATAGAAGAGCCTAGATGTATGCAGCGTAAACTATAAAAGCGGCACAAGCGAGTAAAATGTAATTCAGTTTATTTAATAATTTGGGAAAAATTTAAACAACGTGACATCAGGACGGACAAGGCGACAGCTGTTTCGATTATACCTTGTAAATCTCTTCAAAGCCTTTTCTCCCGGGAGTGGGAGTCGAACTCGCACCCCTACGATAGTTGAAATGGTTGTAAACGCATTCAGCTACGTCATGCCTGTTGTGAAGTCTTTCCCAATTGCCTTCTTTATGCATATTTTAATCTTTTACACATTGCATACTTCGTATGCAATTATGTGTTAAAGCTATGCTTGGTACGGCGGTTTTCAAAGAAACTTTGGTTTTTGTTGCTGTTTTCGTTCTATTTATAGAACTACAACGAATTAACCAATTTTGTCTGTTTGTATGATTTTTAATAATCGGGGATTGCCCATATTGCTTTTTTTTTTTTAAATGTATGAAAACATTTATTTGAAGCAATTTTTTAATTTTATAATTTATTTAATAATTTGGGAAAAATTTAAACAACGTGACATCAGGACGGACAAGGCGACAGCTGTTTCGATTATACCTTGTAAATCTCTTCAAAGCCTTTTCTCCCGGGAGTGGGAGTCGAACTCGCACCCCTACGATAGTTGAAATGGTTGTAAACGCATTCAGCTACGTCATGCCTGTTGTGAAGTCTTTCCCAATTGCCTTCTTTATGCATATTTTAATCTTTTACACATTGCATACTTCGTATGCAATTATGTGTTAAAGCTATGCTTGGTACGGCGGTTTTCAAAGAAACTTTGGTTTTCGTTGCTGTTTTCGTTCTATTTATAGAACTACAACGAATTAACCAATTTTGTCTGTTTGTATGATTTTTAATAATCGGGGATTGCCCATATTGCTTTTTTTTTTTAAATGTATGAAAACATTTATTTGAAGCAATTTTTTAATTTTATAATTTATTTAATAATTTGGGAAAAATTTAAACAACGTGACATCAGGACGGACAAGGCGACAGCTGTTTCGATTATACCTTGTAAATCTCTTCAAAGCCTTTTCTCCCGGGAGTGGGAGTCGAACTCGCACCCCTACGATAGTTGAAATGGTTGTAAACGCATTCAGCTACGTCATGCCTGTTGTGAAGTCTTTCCCAATTGCCTTCTTTATGCATATTTTAATCTTTTACACATTGCATACTTCGTATGCAATTATGTGTTAAAGCTATGCTTGGTACGGCGGTTTTCAAAGAAACTTTGGTTTTTGTTGCTGTTTTCGTTCTATTTATAGAACTACAACGAATTAACCAATTTTGTCTGTTTGTATGATTTTTAAAAATATGGCAATCCCCGATTATTAAAAATCATACAAACAGACAAAATTGGTTAATTCGTTGTAGTTCTATAAATAGAACGAAAACAGCAACAAAAACCAAAGTTTCTTTGAAAACCGCCGTACCAAGCATAGCTTTAACACATAATTGCATACGAAGTATGCAATGTGTAAAAGATTAAAATATGCATAAAGAAGGCAATTGGGAAAGACTTCACAACAGGCATGACGTAGCTGAATGCGTTTACAACCATTTCAACTATCGTAGGGGTGCGAGTTCGACTCCCACTCCCGGGAGAAAAGGCTTTGAAGAGATTTACAAGGTATAATCGAAACAGCTGTCGCCTTGTCCGTCCTGATGTCACGTTGTTTAAATTTTTCCCAAATTATTAAATAAATTATAAAATTAAAAAATTGCTTCAAATAAATGTTTTCATACATTTAAAAAAAAAAAAAAAGCAATATGGGCAATCCCCGATTATTAAAAATCATAATTCAGTTTGATTTGAATTGTCAAGCAGTTGCGATTAAGACGCTATCTAGCGAGCAATAGCAGTATTATTTTGAATAGTAGAGTTTCATTGAGCTATCAATCAGTGTGGTTATTAAGCAAGCTATTCGTTGCACAGTTTGAGTGTATTGTGAAGTACTTTAATAAAGGCCATTTTGCATTATTACAAATTGGAGTTATTTATTCAACAGTTTAGTGATTCGAACTTAGCAGAGGATTGCAAATAAGAGGATTTGCAAGTAAATTCGTTACAATATTGAAAGATTAGTAGGGCGGTAGTCACTAAATACACATCTATCAGCGTCTCAAAAGTTTTGTGCTCAAATGAAGTTAAGCTAATGGGCCTGTTATCTTTGCGATACATATGACCGATCCTGCCCGCCTTTGGTAGTAAAGCTACGCGAGCAGTTCTCCAAGTGTTTGGTACTTTAATCAGCCTTATGCACCCATCGAATTTGATTTTAAGCCGTTCCACGACCGCATTTCTTGATATTTTTAGCATAGCTTGGAATATACCATTTAGGCCTTGCGATTTAAACATATAGAGTGTCTACCCCGCCCATTCGATCTTAGTATCGGTCACCAACCGCTGCGTGATCGAAGTGCGTGAGCTGTCTACTCACCATCTCTCGATGGGAAATGTATGTGCAAAAGCACCTCAAAGGACTTCTCACTATCACGTGACCATTCCTCATTCTCTTTCTTTATTTGTCCCTGGACAATGTTTCCTCTTATTAGGACTGTTTCGGTTGAGAACTCGATTTTCGCACAGAAATTTTTCTATGAGACTCTTCGCTCTGGAAATTTCACGATTTTAGATTGTCAATAGATCCCGATCTCTATACTCGTCCCGGCAGGCTTTGCTTTCCGCGCCCTTTGCCAGCTTAAACATTTCTTTTACCTATCTTCTGAGAAGACTCAGCTCATTGTTCCATCCCTAGACTATATTATTTTCCTTAGATAGGACTTTCCTCAGTCTCGCCATTTCACTGGAAAAATCATTCTCCGCGCAGAAGTTATTTCATGAAACTCTCTTTGACCTGCTGACTTCAAGTTTATAGAACCTCAACAAATCTCGGTATTCATATAGTCATAGCACTTCTCCCTTTCCGCAACTTATGCCAGCTTAAGTCTCTTTTACCTGCCCTCTTAGAAGAGTCAACTCTTTGCACCACCGTGGTGGCTTTGCCTTTCCCTTGAAACTTCTCAAAGGGGAAGCTCTGTTTTACGCAGCTGTCAGCGCCTTTGACAAGAAGCTGTTGCACACCTCCAACTCCTCTATAGTGGTAAACTCTTAAGGTTGCCCAAATCTTCTTTCTACATATTTTTGGAATTTGTATCAGCCTTTTGTCCTAGTGTTTCTAAAGATTTTTCTCTTCTCGACTCTCTTCAAGGGGAATGCCGATGCTGCTATATGCACGGCCTGAGAACGATGGAATTAATTAAATAACTTCAATCGGTTTTTATTTCAAAACTCGGAAAAAACTTTGGAGTCCCGAATACCGATACCAATTTTTTTCCAGAGTTTCTTTTCAAACATTTTGTATATCAATTGATTTATTACCATATTTTTCCAGTGTACAACTCGAAGCTCATGTAGAGTGGCACATGTACATGTGTATGTATTAAAGTATATATTAAATATATTAAAGGAAACGTCTTTATCTGATTTCATATCTTCCCACAAAAACTAAAAGCACCTCTGGTGCAACCCAGATTTCTTAATATCAATAACTTTTTTTTTTGACTATCCGACAGGTTGGAAAGATGATAATATTAATGAACAGATTTTCCATCATCACTTGACAAAATAAGCTCGTAGTAAAACCGAATTTGACGTTGTGGCATTTTCGTCATTTATTTTTCTCCCTTTAAATATGCGCCTTGGCAACCACGCTACTGTTGGCAGCCATAATTTCGAAATAGTAAAAGACTTCGTTTATTTGGGAACCAGCATCAACACTAGCAACAACATCAGCACTGAAATCCAGCGAAGAATCAATCTTGCCAATAAATGCTACTTTGGACTAGGTAGGCAATTGAAAAGTAAAGTTCTCTCTCGGCGAACGAAAATCGTACTCTACAAGTCACTTATCGTACCCGTCCTGCTATATGGGGCAGAAGCATGGACCATGACAACAGCAGATGAAGCGGCTTTGGGAGTGTTCGAGAGAAAAGTTCTTCGAAAGATTTATGGACCTCTACGCGTTGGCGATGGCGAGTACCGAAGAAGATTTAATGATGAGCTGTACGAGCTATACGCAGACATCAACATAGTCCAGCGAATTAAAGCGCAGCGGCTGCGCTGGCTAGGCCATGTTATGCGAATGAAAGATGATGCTCCGGCCAAGAAAGTGTTTCTGTCGGAACCCGCCTATGGAAGTAGAGGTAGAGGGCGGCCCCCACTCCGTTGGAAGGACCAGGTGGAAAACGATTTATACTCCCTTGGTGTGACCAATTGGCGCCGGTTGGCGGAGCGAAGAAGCGACTGGCGCGCCTTGTTGGACGGCCATAACCGTTTAGACGGTTAAGCGCCAATTAAGTAAGTAAGTAAGTAAGTAAATATTTTTTGGTAATTTTCAGTCAGGCTGGAGAGTTGATATGTATTGGGTATATTTTTCTCACCATTTCATGTATGGTTTGGACGTAAATCAGATTGGGTGTTTGCCATCTTCAGTTTCGGTTTCACTTTTCATTCTGGACCCCCTTTTTGTGGTGATTTTACAGCAGTGTGGAAAACCGATGGATTTTCAACAAATTTTCATAAGCCCTTGGCCAATTATGCCTAAAAGAAACCAATTTTAGCGTTGAGTCATCTTCAGGATAGTTGTTATTTTCTGAACTTTTTGTTACGGTTGTTTCGTAAAAGGTTGGAGCAATTTTGCCGTAATTTATAAATAATTATTTTTTAGTAAGATATAGTTTGCATTCAGCCTGATATTCACATTGCGCCAACTTCAGTGCAATATTTTAATCCCTCACGTTTTTATACTCAGTTGAGCAGAGCTCACAGAGTATATTAAGTTTGATTGGATAACGGTTGGTTGTACATATATAAAGGAATCGAGATAGATATAGACTTCCATATATCAAAATAATCAGGATCGAAAAAAAATTTGATTGAGCCATGTCCGTCCGTCCGTCCGTCCGTCCGTCCGTCCGTCCGTCCGTTAACACGATAACTTGAGTAAATTTTGAGGTATCTTGATGAAATTTGGTATGTGGATTCCTGGGCACTCATCTCAGATCGCTATTTAAAATGAACGATATCGGACTATAACCACGCCCACTTTTTCGATATCGAAAATTTCGAAAAACCGAAAAAATGCGATAATTCATTGCCAAAGGCGGTTAAAGCGATGAAACTTGGCAGATGGGTTGAAGTTATGACGCAGAATAGAAAAGTAGTAAGATTTTGGACAATGGGCGTGGCACCGCCCACTTTTACAAGAAGGTAATTTAAAAGTTTTGCAAGCTGTAATTTGGCAGTCGTTGAAGATATCATGATGAAATTTGGCAGGAACGCTACTACTATTACTATATATGCGCTAAATAAAAATTATCAAAATTGGATGAAGAACACGCCCACTTTTTAAAAAAAATTTTTTTTAATTAAAATTTTAACAAAAAATTTAATATCTTTACTGTATATAAGTAAATTAAGTCAAAATTCAACTCCTGTAATGATATGATGCAACAAAATACAAAAATTAAAGAAAATTTCAAAATGGGCGTGGCTCCGCCCATTTTCATTTAGTTTGTCTAGAATACTTTTAATGCCATAAGTCGAACAAAAATTTACCAATCCTTCTCAAATTTGGTACGGACATAGACTCTATGACGCTAACTGTTCTCTGTGAAAATGGACGAAATCGGTGGAAGCCACGCCCAGTTTTTATACACAGTCCACCGTCTGTCCTTCCGCTCGGCCGTTAACACAATAACTTGAGCAAAAACCGATATATCTTTACTAAACTTAGCCCACCTACTTATCTGAACTCACTTTATCATGGTTTAAAAAATGGCCGAAAACCGACCATAACCACGCCCACTTTATCGATATCGAAAATTACGAAAAATGAAAAAAATGCCATAATTCTATACCAAATACGAAAAAAGGGATGAAACATGGTAACTGGATTGGTTTATTGACGCAAAATATAACTTTGGAAAAAACTTTGTAAAATGGGTGTGACACCTACCATATTAAGTAGAAGAAAATGAAAAAGTTCTACAAGGCGAAATCAACAGCCCTTGGAATCTTGGCAGGAATACTGTTAGTGGTATTGCATATATAAATAAATTAGCAGTACCCGACAGATGATTTTCTGGATCACCTGGTCCACATTTTGGTCGCTATCGCGAGAACACCTTCACATATACATCTAAGGGCCACTCGCTTTTAAAAGCCTCATTAATACCTTTAATTTGATATCCATATCGTACAAACACATTCTAGAGTCACCCCTGGCCCACCCTAATGGCGATATCTCGAAAAGGCGTCCACCTATAGACCTAATGCCCACTCCCTCTTAAAATGCTCAGTAACACATGTCGTTTGATACCCATATCGTACAAACATTCTAGAGTCATCCCTGGCCAACCCTAATGACGATATCTCGAAAAGGCGTCCACCTATAGACCTAATGCCCACTCCCTCTTAAAATGCTCAGTAACGCCTTTCGTTTGATACCCATATTATACAAACACATTCTAGCGTCACCCCTGGCCCAGCCTAATGGCGATATCTCGAGAAGGCGTCCACCTATAGACCTAATGCCCACTCCCTCTTAAAATGCTCAGTAACACCTTTCGTTTGATACCCATATCGTACAAACACATTCTAGCGTCACCCTGGCCCACCCTAATGGCGATATCTCGAAAAGGCCTATAGAACTAAGGATTACTCCCTTACTCACCCATATCGTAAAATTATTCTAGAGTCACCCTTGGTCTACCTTTCTGGCGATATTTCGAAAAGGCGTCCACCTATAGAACTAAGGATTACTCCCTTTTAAAATACTCATTACCACCTTTCATTTGATACCCATATCGTACAAACACATTCTAGAGTCACCCCTGGCCCACCCTAATGGCGATATCTCGAAAAGGCGTCCACCTATAGACCTAATGCCCACTCCCTCTTAAAATGCTCAGTAACACCTTTCGTTTGATACCCATATCGTACAAACATTATAGAGTCACCCCTGGCCCACACTAATGGCGATATCTCGAAAAGACGTCCACCTATAGACCTAATGCCCACTCCCTCTTAAAATGCTCAGTAACACCTCTCGTTTGATACCCATATCGTACAAACACATTCTAGAGTCACCCCTGGCCCACCCTAATGACGATATCTCGAAAAGGCGTCCACTTATAGACCTAATGCCCACTCCCTCTTAAAATGCTCAATAACACCTTTCGTTTGATACCCATATCGTACAAACATTCTAGAGTCACCTCTGGCCCACCCTAATGGCAATATCTCGAAAAGGCGTCCACCTATAGACCTAATGCCCACTCCCTCTTAAAATGCTCAGTAACACCTTTCATTTGATTCCCATATCGTACAAACACATTCTAGAGACACCCCTGGTCCACCTTTATGGCGATATCTCGAAACGGCGTCCACCTATGGAACTAAGGATCACTCCTTTTCAAAATACTCATTAACAGCTTTCATTTGATACCCATATCGTACAAACATATTCTAGAGTCACCCCTGGTCCACCTTTATGACGATTTCTCGAAAAGGCGTTCACCTATAGAACTAAAGCCCATTCCCTTTTAAAATACTCATTACCACCTTTCATTTGATACCCATAACGTACAAACACATTCTAGAGTCACCCCTGGTCCACCTTAATGGCGATATCTCGAAAAGGCGTCCACCGATAGACCTAAGGCCCACTCCCTTTTAAAATGCTCAGTAACACCTTTCATTTGATACCCATATCGTACAAACAAATTCTAGAGTCAGCCCTGGTCCACCTTTATGGCGATATCCCTAAATGGCGTCCATCCATAGAACTATGGCCTACTCTCTCTTAAAATACTCTTTAATACCTTCCATTTGATACACATGTCATATAACCACATTCCAGGGTTACCCTAGGTTCATTTTCCTACGTGGTGATTTTCCTTATTTTGTCTCCATAGCTCTCAACTGAGTATGTAATGTTCGGTTACACCCGAACTTAGCCTTCCTTACTTGTTTATACTCAGTTGAGCAGAGCTCACAGAGTATATTAAGTTTGATTGGATAACGGTTGGTTGTACATATATAAAGGAATCGAGATAGATATAGACTTCCATATATCAAATAATCAGGATCGAAAAAAAATTTGATTGAGCCATGTCCGTCCGTCCGTCCGTCCGTTAACACGATAACTCATTTTTTAGGTTCCTGAGCACTCATCTCAGATCGCTATTTAAAATGAACGATATCGGACTATAACCACGCCCACTTTTTCGATATCGAAAATTTCGAAAAACCGAAAAAGTGCGATAATTCATTACAAAAGACAGATAAAGCGACGAAACTTGGAAGATGAGTTGAAATTATGACGCAGAATAGAAAATTAGTAAAATTTTGGACAATGGGCGTGGCACCGCCCACTTGTAAAAGAAGGTAATTTAACATTTCTGCAAGCTGTAATTTGGCAGTCGTTGAAGATATCATGATGAAATTTGGCAGGAACGTTACTCCTATTACTATATGTACGCTTAATAAAAATAACAAAATCGGAGAAGGACCACGTCCACTTTAAAAAAAAAAATTTTTTTAAAGTAAAATTTTAACAAAAAATTTAATATCTTAACAGTATATAAGTAAATTATGTCAACATTCAACTCCAGTAATGATGTGGTGCAACAAAATACAAAAATAAAAGAAAATTTCAAAATGGGAGTGGCTCCGCCCTTTTTCATTTAATTTGTCTAGGATACTTTTAACGCCATAAGTCGAACAAAAATTAACCAATCCTTTTGAAATTTGGTAGGGGCATAGATTTTATGACGTTAACTGTTTTCTGTGAAAATGGGCGGAATCGGTTGATGCCACGCCCAGTTTTTATACACAGTCGTTCGTCTGTCCTTCCGCATGGCCGTTAACACGATAACTTCAGCAAAAATCGACATATCTTTAATGAACTTAGTTCACGTGCTTACTTGAACTCACTTTATCTTGGTATGAAAAATGAACGAAATCAGACTATGACCACGCCCACTTTTTCGATATCGAAAATTACGCAAAATGAAAAAAATGCCATAATTCTATACCAAATACGAAAAAAGGGATGAAACATGGTAAGGTAATTGGATTGTTTTATTGACGCGAAATATAACTTTAGAAAAAACTTTATAAAATGGTTGTAACACCTACCATATTAAGTAGAAGAAAATGAAAAATGTCTGCAGGGCGAAATAAAAAACCCTTAAAATCTTGGCAGGTACTACATATATAAATAAATTAGCGGTATCCAACAGATGATGTTCTGGGTCACCCTGGTCCACATTTTGGTCGATATCTGGAAAACGCCTTCACATATACAACTACCACCACTCCCTTTTAAAACTCTCATTAATACCTTTAATTTGATACCCATATCATACAAACTCATTCTAGAGTCACCCCTGGTCCACCTTTATGCCGATATCTCGAAAAGGCGTCCACCTATAGAACTAAGCCCCAGGCCCTTTTAAAATACTCATTAACACCTTTCATTTGATACGAATATCGCACATACAAAGTCTAGAGTCACCCCTGTTCCACCTTTATTGCGATATCTCGAAAAGGCGTCCACCTATAGGACTAAGGCCCACTCCCTTTTAAAATACTCATTAACTCCTTTCGTTTGATACCCATATTGCACAAACGAATTCTAGGGTCACCCCTGCTCCACCTTTATGGCGATATTTCGAAACGGCGTCCACCAATGGAACTAAGGATTACTCCCTTTTAAAATACTCATTAACACCTTTCTTTTGATACCCATATTGTACAAACAAATTCTAGGGTCACCCCTGGTCCACCTTTATGGCGATATCTCGTAAAGGCGACCACCTATACAACAACCACCGCTCCCTTTTAAAACCCTCATTAATACCTTTAATTTGATACCCATATCGTACAAACACATTCTAGAGTCACCCCTGGTCTACCTTTGTGGCGATATTTCGAAACAGCGTCCACCTATAGAACTAAGGCCCACTCCCTTTTAAAATACTCATCAACACCTTTCGTTTGATGCCCATATTGTACAAACAAATTCTAGGGTCACCCCTGGTCCACCTTTATGGTGATATCTCGAAACGGCGTCCACCTATGGAACTAAGGATTACTCCCTTTTAAAATACTCATTAACACCTTTCGTTTGATGCCCATATTGTACAAACAAATTCTAGGGTCACCCCTGGTCCACCTTTATGGCGATATCTCGAAACGGCGTCCACCTATGGAACTAAGGATTACTCCCTTTTAAAATACTCATTAACACCTTTCTTTTGATACCCATATTGTACAAACAAATTCTAGGGTCACCCCTGGTCCACCTTTATGGCGATATCTCGAAGCGGTGTCCACCTATGGAACTAAGGATTACTCCCTTTTAAAATACTCATTAACACCTTTAATTTGATACCCATATCGTACAAACGCATTCTAGAGTCGATATCTCGAAAAGCCGACCACCTATACAACAACCACCGCTCCCTTTTAAAACCCTCATTAATACCTTTAATTTGATACCCATATCGTACAAACACATTCTAGAGTCACCCCTGGTCCACCTTTGTGGTGATATTTCGAAACGGCGTCCACCTATAAAACTAAGCCCCAGGCCTTTTTAAAAAACTCATTAACACCTTTCTTTTGATACCCATATTGTACAAACAAATTCTGGGGTCACCCCTGCTCCACCTTTATGGCGATATCTCGAAACGGCGTCCACCTATGGAACTAAGGATTACTCCCTTTTAAAATACTCATTAACACCTTTCTTTGGATACCCATATTGTACAAACAAATTCTAGGGTCACCCCTGGTCCACCTTTATGGCGATATCTCGAAACGGTGTCCACCTATGGAACTAAGGATTACTCCCTTTTAAAATACTCATTAACACCTTTCATTTGATACCCATATCGTACAAACGCATTCTAGAGTCACCCCTGGTCCACCTTTATGGCGATATCTCGAAAAGGCGACCACCTATACAACAACCACCGCTCCCGTTTAAAACCCTCATTAATACCTTTAATTTGATACCCATATCGTACAAACACATTCTAGAGTCACCCCTGGTCCACCTTTGTGGCGATATTTCGAAACGGCGTCCACCTATAAAACTAAGCCCCAGGCCTTTTTAAAAAACTCATTAACACCTTTCTTTTGATACCCATATTGTACAAACAAATTCTGGGGTCACCCCTGCTCCACCTTTATGGCGATATCTCGAAACGGCGTCCACCTATGGAACTAAGGATTACTCCCTTTTAAAATACTCATTAACACCTTTCTTTGGATACCCATATTGTACAAACAAATTCTAGGGTCACCCCTGGTCCACCTTTATGGCGATATCTCGTAAAGGCGACCACCTATACAACAACCACCGCTCCCTTTTAAAACCCTCATTAATACCTTTAATTTGATACCCATATCGTACAAACACATTCTAGAGTCACCCCTGGTCCACCTTTGTGGCGATATTTCGAAACAGCGTCCACCTATAGAACTAAGGCCCACTCCCTTTTAAAATACTCATTAACACCTTTCGTTTGATGCCCATATTGTACAAACAAATTCTAGGGTCACCCCTGGTCCACCTTTATGGCGATATCTCGAAACGGCGTCCACCTATGGAACTAAGGATTACTCCCTTTTAAAATACTCATTAACACCTTTCGTTTGATGCCCATATTGTACAAACAAATTCTAGGGTCACCCGTGGTCCACCTTTATGGCGATATCTCGAAACGGCGTCCACCTATGGAACTAAGGATTACTCCCTTTTAAAATACTCATTAACACCTTTCTTTTGATACCCATATTGTACAAACAAATTCTAGGGTCACCCCTGGTCCACCTTTATGGCGATATCTCGAAGCGGTGTCCACCTATGGAACTAAGGATTACTCCCTTTTAAAATACTCATTAACACCTTTAATTTGATACCCATATCGTACAAACGCATTCTAGAGTCGATATCTCGAAAAGCCGACCACCTATACAACAACCACCGCTCCCTTTTAAAACCCTCATTAATACCTTTAATTTGATACCCATATCGTACAAACACATGCTAGAGTCACCCCTGGTCCACCTTTGTGGCGATATTTCGAAACGGCGTCCACCTATAAAACTAAGCCCCAGGCCTTTTTAAAAAACTCATTAACACCTTTCTTTTGATACCCATATTGTACAAACAAATTCTGGGGTCACCCCTGCTCCACCTTTATGGCGATATCTCGAAACGGCGTCCACCTATGGAACTAAGGATTACTCCCTTTTAAAATACTCATTAACACCTTTCTTTGGATACCCATATTGTACAAACAAATTCTAGGGTCACCCCTGGTCCACCTTTATGGCGATATCTCGAAGCGGTGTCCACCTATGGAACTAAGGATTACTCCCTTTTAAAATACTCATTAACACCTTTAATTTGATACCCATATCGTACAAACGCATTCTAGAGTCGATATCTCGAAAAGCCGACCACCTATACAACAACCACCGCTCCCTTTTAAAACCCTCATTAATACCTTTAATTTGATACCCATATCGTACAAACACATTCTAGAATCACCCCTGGTCCACCTTTGTGGCGATATTTCGAAACGGCGTTCACCTATAGAACTAAGGCCCACTCCCTTTTAAAATACTCATTAACACCTTTCGTTTGATGCCCATATTGTACAAACAAATTCTAGGGTCACCCCTGGTCCACCTTTATGGCGATATCTCGAAACGGCGTCCACCTATGGAACTAAGGATTACTCCCTTTTAAAATACTCATTAACACCTTTCTTTTGATACCCATATTGTACAAACAAATTCTAGGGTCACCCCTGGTCCACCTTTATGGCGATATCTCGAAACGGTGTCCACCTATGGAACTAAGGATTACTCCCTTTTAAAATACTCATTAACACCTTTCATTTGATACCCATATCGTATAAACGCATTCTAGAGTCAACCCTGATCCACCTTTATGGCGATATCCCTAAATGGTGTCCACCTATAGAACTATGGCCCACTCCCTCATAAAATACTCTTTAATACCTTTCATTTGATACACATGCCATACAAACACATTCCAGGGTTTCCCTCGGTTCATTTTCCTACATGGTTATTTTCCCTTATGTTGTCACCATAGCTCTCAACTGAGTATGTAATGTTCGGTAACACCCGAACTTAACCTTCCTTACTTGTTTTTTTTTGTTCCTACATGTGGAATTCTGAAGTTCATTGAAACGAATTTTCGCTGTCTCTTATACAATTCTTGTGCCATCTTAAGCATAATTTTCCTCTTTTTCCACCTAACGGAATTGCTTTCCCCGTTTGTTCCTTTGTCACGGTATCTTATCTATATGTGAAGTTTCACGTTTGTAATTGATTATATTTTTTGACTATTAGCTGGCTCTAGGTCATAAGGAGTAAAAACACAAGTTTTTTAAGTTCTTCCCAATATATTTCAGTAGCGCATCGGTAAGCGTTCTCAAGGGCAACTGCAACTATATTATAAACAAATCTCGCTTAAAAATTACATACAAAATTTTACATAAACAATTATAAACATTTACGTACATGAATTTACACGTCTGACTGATTTGACGTGGAGCTCGATAATGTCCGTTTGTTTGTCAACAAGTGTCTGTAGATGGGTGCAATCTTATCAGTGTCCGAGTTTAAGCGCGGATTGCCCTTATTGCTTTAAGTGTATGAAAACATGTATTTAAAGAAATTTTTAATTTTTAATTTATTTAATAATTTGGGGAAAATTTAAACAACGTGCAACAACACGTTTCTTTGAAACCACCTTACCAACGCATAACTTTACCACATGATCACATACGAAGTATGTCCGGCGCATAAAGAAAAATATGCAAAAGAAGGCAATTGGAATAAGGTTTACAACAACGAGGACATGACGTGGCTGAATGCGTTTGTAACACTTCAACCATCGTAGGAGTGCGGGTTCATATTCCACTCACGGGAGAAAAGGATTTGAAGAGATTTATAAGATATAATCGAAACAGCTGTCGCCTTGTTCGTCCTGATGTCACGTTGTTTAAATTTTTCCCAAATTATTAAATAAGTTATCAGTGTCCGTTTTGTAATTCATTCGTGCTCGCTTCTAAATATAAAGAGCGAAGCAATTGACAAGTCAGTACTTTGAAGTATTTAGGAATCAAAATCGATGATAAACTCAACTTTAGTGAGCACATCGATTACACGGTTGGGAAAATAGCCAAAAAGATATATTTCATGCAAAGAACCTGCAAGTATTTAAGTAGACGGTACAGGGTAATGGTTTACATACAGATCGATAATCGAACCTCACTTCATATATTGTCCAGCATTATTCTTCATTATGAGAGATAGCCAAATTTACAAACTGCAAAAGCAACAGAACCGAGCTATGCGATTTATTCTTAGGAAACGCTATTACACACCTATCAGAGATATGCTCGCCGCTCTATAGTGGCTAAACATTAAACAGATACTGTTTTATCATACGATGAAGTTTATTAGAAACATAATAGAAGGCAACTTGCCTGATTATTTGAAAAGTAACATAACATATGTAAGAAATATTCATTCCGTAAATACAAGAAGAAGGAATGATTTTAATTTAAGAATTAATGAGCTTAACACCGGCTTATAATAATTGAATTTCAATTATTATGTTTTTTCTAAGAGAAACTGAAAAGAAAGAAACATTTACTGGCATATTGCGATGGACCATTTCGAAAACCGCCAACGTAATCATCATCAGGCAATTTTGTAATGTTATCAAAGGTTTCACCGTGATTCGAACCGTGAATCACATGGTGAAACTGCAGTCGCCTTTAACCACTAGGCCATCCTGCTGGTATTTGTTTTCATGCTTAATTCAGGTTTTCTCATTTCTACACTAACAACACAATTGAGACATTTTGTCTCTATATTGATTTGTGTGCCATGTAGATTTGTTTTTGTAAAGTTCTTCTTCGTTGCGAATGAGAAGCTTTGTCAACTCGGGCTCAGTTGTACATATTTATGTATGTTTGTTTAATGGTGTGTTCAATTGCTTCGCTCTTTATATTTAGAAGCGAGCACGAATGAATTACAAAACGGACACTGATAACTTATTTAATAATTTGGGAAAAATTTAAACAACGTGACATCAGGACGGACAAGGCGACAGCTGTTTCGATTATAGTCGAAGTCGAGTTTCGATTAATAGTATAAACTGAACACACCATTAAACAAACATACAGAAATAATTTTAATTTACCAGCTTATAGAACAGAAGCAGACAAATGTAATTTGTATTATAAAGGACTAAAATTCTACAATGAATTACCAAGTGAAGTAAAATCTAGTATTTAAAGGAATTTAAACACAAATTTCACAATTACTGTAGAACACTGCCATTCTAGTGCAAGGTGGGCAAACTTTCGAATCACCAATAGCATTGCATACATCCTGAGTACTCTACGCTAGCACTAGAAAGCTTTCCAACGTATGGAAAAAGTAGCCGAAGCGCATACTGTAACGCATCACTCAACCTAATAAGTGCATCGCCGTTTAGATGTTGCCTTCGCACTTTAAATACGTTAACAACGTCAGATGCAACTGGTGCAATCCTTGCGTTGGTGTCATTCGTTTGATACCTATCTCTCAATCCATTTGGGCAGTCAATAGACTCATACAAATAATTTAGATTATTTATTAATTACTATATATAGATATAAGCTAGGCTTAGTATAAGCTGTAAGAATAAATACATAAACATACAACACATCATAACCGAATTATTCACGCAAATATTGGTCAGTGCACGACGAGTCTGCAAGCGTACATTTTCCAAGAACAAAAAACAATAGGGGGACTCATGAAAGCATATAAACTTATAAGGTGTAAAATTATATCCATTTACACACGCTGTTATATGAACGCACCTAGTAATATTCTTGATAAACTTAATTGTTTATCAGCTGTATTATTGGCAAACATTTTTTGATTGTTATACAAATTAAAAAATGCCAAGATTGAGTGAAAAATCAAAACTAAAACGTCTTTACTAAGATATACTAGTAAATGGCTTGCTGATGTTGGAGATTTCTGATGAAAATGCCTGCTGTAATGTCTGCAAGGTTGCATTCCTTTGAGTTTACCGTGTTTACACAATGAAATCTGCGCGTAAATTTATACAAATTGTGTAAACGATTTTTCATACAAAATTTGACAGCTCGTTTACGCACTAGATAAATTTATACGTTTACACACTTTATGAAGCATTTATAAGGTTACATGAGTCCCCCTAATGATGAAGCTTGGCTTCGTCGCCTGAAGGTTATTGTTGGGAAACGAAAATGTGGGCTGTATAAACTGATAAATGATTTAAAAGGCGAGATGCTTTACTGCGAAAGCGCTGATTGCGAGAGTTCAGAATGGCCAAAATATAAAACAAAATTTGAAAACATTAAAAGCAAATAAAAAAATTATAAAATAACGAAGAAACGATGTGATTTAAGTCCACTTTGTTTCCTAAAAAGAATTGCTACAAATTTAATTGTTCAATAACTTCTTTTCTACATACATACATATATACATACAAATGTACATACTAGGCCGGGTCGATTTGTGGGTAGGCAAAAAAATCGCCCATTGCTCTGTGAAAATCATATTCTAGGGATCAAAATAAGAAACTTTGCCGAAGGAACCATACCTCTAAAACGAATTCTGAGGTCCCCCCCCCCCCCCTTTGGGTCGTAGGGGCAAATTTTGAAAAATCCCACTTTGAAATGCCTATGGTTTTATACTCAGTTGAGCAGAGCTCACAGAGTATATTAACTTTGATTGGATAACGGTTGGTTGTACAGGTATAAAGGAATCGAGATAGATATAGACTTCCATATATCAAAATCATCAGGATCGAAAAAAAAATTTGATTGAGCCATGTCCGTCCGTCCGTCCGTCTACCCGTTAACACGATAACTTGAGTAAATTTTGAGGTATCTTGATGAAATTTGGTATGTAGGTTCCTGAGCACTCATCTCAGATCGCTATTTAAAATGAACAATATCGGACTATAACCACGCCCACTTTTTCGATATCGAAAATTTCGAAAAACCGAAAAAGTGCGATAATTCATTACCAAAGACGGATAAAGCGATGAAACTTGGTAGGTGAGTTGAACTGAAGACGCTGAATAGAAAATTAGTAAAGTTTTGGACAACGGGCGTGGCACCGCCCACTTTTAAAAGAAGGTAATTTAAAATTTTTGCAAGCTGTAATTTGGCAGCGTTGAAGATGGCATGATGAAATTTGGCACGAACGTTACCCCTATCACTATATGTATGCTTAATAAAAATTAGCAAAATCGGAGAACGACCACGCCCACTTTTAAAAAAAAATTTTTTTTTTAAGTCAAATTTTAACAAAAAATTTAATATCTTTACAGTATATAAGTAAATTATGTCAACATTCAACTCCAGTAATAATATGGTGCAACAAAATGCAAAAATAAAAGAAAATTTCAAAATGGGCGTGGCTCCGCCCTTTTTCATTTAATTTGTCTAGGATACTTTTAATGCCCTAAGTCGAACAAAAATTTACCAATCCTTGTGAAATTTGGTAGGGGCTTAGATTCTGGGACAATAACTTATTTCTGTGAAAAATGGCGAAATCGGTTGAAGTCACGCCCAGTTTTTATACACAGTCGACCGTCTGTCCTTCCGCTTGGCCGTTAACACGATAACTTGAGCAAAAATCGATATATCTTTACTAAACTCAGTTCACGTACTTATCTGAACTTACTTTGTACTGGTATAAAAAATGGCCGAAATCCGACTATGACCACGCCCACTTTTTCGATATCGAAAATTACCAAAAACGAAAAAAAATGCCATAATTCTATATCAAATACGAAAAAAGGGATGAAACATGGTATTTGGATGGGTTTATTGACGTAAAATATAACTTTAGAAAAAAACTTTGTAAAATGGGTGTGACACCTACCATATTAAGTAGAATGAAATGAAAAACTTCTGCAGGGCGAAATAAAAAACCCTTGAAATCTTGGCAGGAATACTGTTCGTGGTATTATATATATAAATAAATTAGCAGTATCCAACAGATGATGTTCTGGTCACCCTGGTCCACATTTTGGTCGATATCTGGAAAACGCCTTCACATATACAACTACCACCACTCCCTTTTAAAAGCCTCATTAATACCTTTAGTTTGATACCCATATCGTACCTACACATTCAAGAGTCACCCCTGGTCCACCTTTATGGCGATATCTCGAAAAGGCGACCAATTATAGAACTAAGGCCCACTCCCTTTTAAAAAGACTCATTAACACCTTTCATTTTATACCCATATCTTCAAACAAAGTCTAGAGTCACCCCTGGTCCACCTTTATGGCGATATCTCGAAAAGGTGTCCACTTATAGAACTATGGCCCACTCCCTCATAAAATACTCTTTAATACCTTTCATTTGATACACATGTCATACAAACACATTCCAGGATTACCCCCGGTTCATTTGCCTACATGGTTATTTTCCCTTATGTTGTCACCATAGTTCTCAACTGAGTATGTAATATTCGGTTACACCCGAACTTAACCTTCCTTACTTGTTTCTTTTTGGAGTTTATTTTTCTCTTTAGAAATTTATTTAGTCAGAACATATTAAATGAAAAAATGAATTTAACTTAGTAATAGAAAAGTAATTTAAAACAAAAATATTAGAAATTAGCGTTTTTATAACCCCCTTTTAAAACCAAGGCATCACTGTGATGCATTTGCATGTCGTAAACATAGTTGTGTGGGTTTTTTATTCAACCGTTTTAAAAAATGAAGGTATCACTGTGACACAATTGCAGAGCGTAAAATTGTTTGTGTTGTTTTTTTTAAGCCACCACAAGACACAGCAGGTAGAATTGAAATTGCCCCGACCCAAAAGTTCGACCCAAAGGGGGGGGGACATCAGAATTCATTTTAGAGGTATGGTTCCTTCGGCAAAGTTTCTTATTTTGATCCCTAGAATACGATTTTCACAGAGCAATGAGCGATTTTTAAATCGACCCGCCCTAGTACATACACATATTACCTATAAAGTAAATTGTTTTTTAATTACACAATTTATTCTTAAAAATCAGAATATGAGTGCCTTATTTTCAACAATAAAAACACCCAGATTTTTGTCTAAAATTATTTGGAAACTAGAAATTTACTTTCCAGGATTATGCCCCTTCGTCATTATGTCCATTCAGAATTTTGGAATACAGAATTTTGATTCGAAATTAATAAGTCGCGCAGAATTTTTTTTTTAGTTTTGCCACATTTTTGACCCAAAATCATTTTGAAATACAGACTTTAGTCACTATCCCGCCGAGCATACTACATTTAGTAGACCTGTTATTTTCAAAATATTTCGTAAACACTAATTTCAACTAAGTAACCAACCTGCCGCTGAGCTATTGTACAAAACAGGCATCATAATTGGCTTTGAAACAAAATTTCTGTTGCAATTCCTTGATTGCCTTTTTTAATATCAAAAATGCGAGTTTTATGACATTGCCAAAAGTGTGAAGATGTCGCGTAATCTGTAAAAAAAAAAAAATATTTTAGCCCAGTTTGTTTTGTTCTGTTTTTTGGATACTTTTACTAAAAATTGTTGTGGAAATTGAGGTACACCAGTAGTGGAAGTGTAAAACCAAATTATATGTGATATTTGTTGATTTATTTACAGGCCACCCTACAAAATCGTTTAAAAAACAATTTTTTTTAATTTATCTTAATTTCTGTAATATTTTATGTTAAAAGAACGGTACTAAAAAAAATTGTGGAAATTGCTTCACCAGGAGGTCCGTCGGCATATCTTAGTTAAAAATGCGGTGGTATAAGAAACCAACAGCGTCAGGACAAGTCATCAATTTTCATTCGGGTCATTCGGTGAACGATGATAATGAATACAGCAATGGGCTGTATATGACGCATGTTGAACATATCGGACGAAATTTACCACAGGGAAAGAGAGAAAAAGATATTGTGCTTATATGCAAAATGACTTTCTAGAAAATATCATTAAAACCTTAATAAAAAGAGCAAAAACCACGAAGAATCTGCGGAAAGACGAAACCCCGAAAGTTTATAAATCAGTCTCTCAGAACGGCTAACAAGATCTTACATTTACAACAAAGAGAAAATAAAGATAGGCCACAAACCCACCAAAAATTTTAACAAGATATTTAAGAGGACAAAGTCCAAAATACCTCCAATGGAAAAAAGCAATTTAATTTACAAAATACCCTGTAATGGAAACAACCACGAAACCTGTAACAACGTTTACGTAGGAACAACAAACTCAAAATTAAAAACTAGAATATCACAACACAAATCTGACTTCAAACAATGTCAAGATTCAAATATCCAAAAAACAGCACTAATGGCCAACTGTG
This sequence comes from Eurosta solidaginis, assembly GCF_040869045.1. Taxonomy (NCBI): domain Eukaryota; kingdom Metazoa; phylum Arthropoda; class Insecta; order Diptera; family Tephritidae; genus Eurosta; species Eurosta solidaginis. The sequence continues at coordinate 30,719,629 of NC_090319.1, forward strand.
TATCTAGCTGCCATTCTCCAAACTTCGAGAGAGCATCAATTTTAGCACAAGAAGAATGCTACAACAAACGCCTAACATTGGAAATTTTACATATAATAAACACGCCGTCGAGCATAAGAATGAATTACAAAACGGACACTGATAACATTGCACACATCTACAGACATTTGTTGATAAAAATGTTGGCCGAGCACGTAATTTTTGAGGAACAATGTTATCTGTGATTGTGACCTCTCAGTCACAGCGGCTTTTAACCGTGACTGTGACTGAAAAAAAAAAAAACAAAGGAATCAGTTTTGGTGATTCTATACGACAGCATGACACTGCTGATACGGGTCCAAAAATATCGGGAGAGGCGTCAAAAGACGCGTATTGGCCTCGACAATAATAATCCGAAGGCGGAGAATAAAAATGTTGGGTATGTCAAGAGATATTTGCGAAAGAAATTGTGGTTGTTGTAATTTTGGAGATTTTGTGAACATAGGTGTTTTGCGCGGATGTAGTTTTGGTCTCCAAACCAGTTTCCAAGCACTCTGGGGTCATTTTCCGGTTTGTCGTTAATATTTTTTTGAACAATCTAAAATTTTTATTTTCCGCCTACGGATTATAGTTGTCGTCTTTTGACACCCCTCTCGATATTTTTGGACGCGTATTAGCAGTGTCATGCTGTCATATAGAATTACCTCAGGTAGGTAGGTAGGTTAAACTGGCCGGTCCATGAGGACGTCACATAGACTGAATGATTCCATAGTGTTACCAGAAGTTTGTTTTAATGACCAACCTGAAAAACCCTATCAAAAACCAGGACCTATGTTATAAAATAACTCCGTCCTCTTGGCAAATACTAGAAGCTTCCTAGGACTTAAGCCACTTGTGCTTCTAGATCTGACAGCTCTATCACTCCTAATATCTGGAGTCTTAGCCTGGCAAGTGCAGAGCACGAGCACAGAACGTGCTTGATCGTTTCCTCCTCCAACCCGCACTTCCTACATCTGCTATCACTGACCAAGCCTAATTTAAAGGCATGTGACGCCAGAAGGCAGTGTCCAGTCAGAATACCCGTCATGAGTCTACAGTCATCTCTTTTTAATGATAGAAGCAACTGTGTTAGTCTATGGTTGTAAGACCTACACATAATCTTCGACACTTTAAAGCCCCGCGCTTGAACCCACGCCTTTCCCGCTTGGCCGATCATGTGCTCCTCTTGCATTCGCTTAATCTCGCCCAATCTAATTGGGACATCTACGGAGCAAGCTTCAAGGGATGCACCCTTTTTAGCTAGTTCGTCCGCTTTTTCATTCCCATCTATTCCCATATGCCCTGGGACCCAATATAGATGTATGCTTCTCCCTGTCGCGATTCTCTCCAGAGACTGCTTACACTCTAACACGCATTTAGATTTTGTGCTATGCGAGATTATTCCCTTAATTGCTGCTTGACTGTCAATATAAAAGTTAACACGGTTTCAGCTTAAGCTATTCTCTTCCAGGGTTTCTACTGCTTTGGTTACGGCTAATATTTCCGCTTGGAAAACGCTACAGTAATCCGGCAGCCTGTAGGATATGCTTATTTCCGGATCAGCGCAGTATACCGCAGACCCTACTCCTTCCACTACTTTGGAACGAACGGTGTACACATGTATCGCCTGGGCCGCCATTTGCGCACCCTTGCGCCAACCGCCCACCTCTATTGTGGCCTTAAGATCTCCCTCGAAGCGCAGATAGGGAATCATGTAGTCTGTTTGTCTTGTGATTGATGACGCTATACTACTATGACCATATGGTCGGCGCTCAAGCTACCCCGAAGCACCGAGTCTGGTTGCGGTCGTAAACGCTTTGTTCTTTGCTACCAGGTCTACAGGTGGGATGTGCAGAATGGCATACAGTGCAGTGTTGAATACCTCAGTTTTATATTTTTCCCTGCGGATTGTGTTGCGAATAATAAACTCTGCGTAATTTTTTGGGACATCTACTGTTATTCAGTCGCAACTTAAGTAACTTGCTCATTGTATTGGTTCATAGCATAGAAGCGATTTGTTCCTGTGATAAGAGCCATGTTTGAGTCTGTGATTGGTAACGGGAAATAAATGCTGTCACATGCAATCAGTCACGAATATTTCTTGTAAGCTGTCGCTGCATTGTACTGTGATATTTCAGTAGCTGTGACAAAATCACAGGTACACGGATATTTACCAGCTCTAGTTGATAAACAAACCGACAGTATCGAGCTCCACGTCAAATCCATCAGACGTGTAAATTCATGTACGCATAGCGGAATGATACAAGGTGGCAGCATGGTGACATACCTACAAACATAAATAAAAATTCCAAGTACTTTGTTTTTGTAAATTCGATGGACAAATCAAATAAAAAAAGTTTATAATCAGCTGTTCCATGCTGCCACCTTGTATCGTTGCGCCATGCATGTACGTAAATGTTTATAATTTTTTATGTAAAATTTTGTATGTACTTTTAAGTGAGATTTCTTTATAAAATAGTTGCAGTTGCCCTTGAGAACGGTTACCGATGCGCAACCGAAATATATTGGGAAGAACTTAAAAAACTTGCGTTTTTACTTCTTATAACCAGAGCCAGCTAATAGTCAATAAATATAACTGAAGCTAAAGGTCGCAAAAATAATAATATTAAAAATTGATTGCTACATTTATATCGAAAATTCAAACATTCAGCCGACCTAATATAAAGGAAATAATGAGTTTCGATCACGGAACCTAACACGTAATACGGGCACTGGTTTGGTGGCAATACACAATAGAATTTATGTATTAGCAGTTTGAAAACATTGAATTAGCTAAGTGTTACTGTGTACTTTTCTGTATTTAGTCATTAAAAATATGATCACAATATTGACACCATATAAACAAACAATTTCTAGAAAATGTTCTTGGAAAAATAATTACTTATTGTTATGCCACATTTGCGCTTATTTCATTTCGTTGGAGTATGTATAAACACCTTGAATTTTAGCTTTTGTTTTTTTGGAGATCAAAAGCTGCTTGTTTAACTAACTTTTATTAATTAAACAGTCTATTCATAAAAATAGCAAGTAAGGGTGTCTAAGTTCGGTTGTAACCGGACATCATATAATCAGCGTGTATTTCAATTGTACAGTTAATTTCAGATACATTACTTACTTACTTAATTGGCGCTTAACCGTCTAAACGGTTATGGCCGTCCAACAAGGCGCGCCAGTCGCTCCTTCGCTCCGCCAACCGGCGCCAATTGGTCACACCAAGGGAGTTTAAATTGTTTTCCACCTGGTCCTTCCAACGGAGTGGGGGCCGCCTTCTATCTCTGCTTCCATAGGTGGGTTCCGATAGAAACACTTTCTTGGCCGGATCATCATTTTCATTCGCATAACATGGCCTAGCCAGCGCAGTCGCTGCGTTTTAATTCGCTGGACTATGTTGATGTCTGCGTATTGCTCGTACAGCTCATCATTAAATCTTCTTCGGTACTCGCCATCGCCAACGCGTAGAGGTCCATAAATCTTTCGAAGAACTTTTCTCTCGAACACTCCCAAAGCCGCTTCATCTGCTGTTGTCATGGTCCATGCTTCTGCCCCATGTAGCAGGACGGGTACGATAAGTGACTTGTAGAGTATGATTTTCGTTCGCCGAGAGAGGACTTTATTTTTCAATTGCCTACAGATACATTACTTTCTTGAATTTTGTTAGGAATTTTGTTTGAGGCTCTAAAAATGTTGTGTAATGCTCGATATGGAGGCGTGACAACGCCAATTTAAAAAAAAACGTCTCTCAATTTCCTCTTACAATAAAACTTGGTTTTGTTTTTGTTATGATAGGTTTAACGGTGGGCGATGCTGCGCCCATTTCCAACAAATTTTCCAAATTTTTATCAACAATCATACTATCAGTACACGTCTAATTTCAATATTCTAGGTGTATTATTTACTAAATAATCAGGCTTTTGTGTTTTCCAAAATGGTTATATATATAAAAAGTGGGCGTGGTTATCATCGGATTTCGCTCATTTTAAACAGCAATAGGAGATGAATGCCAAGAACCTATAAACAAATTTCAATAAGATATCTCAATATTTACTCAAGTTATCGTGATCACAGACAGACAGAGGGACAGACGGATGGACGGACAGGCTTGAATAAATTCCTTTTTTAATTTTTATGGAAGCCTATATTTCTCTCGATTCGTTTATGCCTTTAGGATCAAGCGTTATATTAACAAAATTAATATACTCTGAGTGAAAAGCACGCTGAGTATAAAAATATTTTTATCACGCTTCTATAATAGGCGGCCGCGATGTTGTGGAGGTAGCGTGCTCTGCCTACCACACCGCAGATCAAACCCGGGGCAAAGCAGTGCCGAAAATTTAGAAAGAAGTTTTTTCAATTAGAAAAAGGTTTCTCTTAACGGAGTCACCCCTCTGCAGTGATTTGGTAAGCACTTCGAGTGTATTCTGCTATAAGAAGCTATATATAAAAACTCATCTACCTTGCAGTTGCCATCCGGAGTCGGCATAAAACATGTAGGCTAAGAACCATTAACATCGATTACACTCTCCAAAACCTTCGGGAAGTATTATTATCGCTACAACAACAGGAGCACGACGCAATTTTGAAGAGAAGCTTGGCCTGATATCCCTTCGGAGGTTATGGAGCTTTACATTTAATTAGTTGTATAATGAGTCGGGTTCTTAGAAAAAAAAAAAAATATTTTTTTTAATTAAGAAGCATTTTTGTTGTGTCAAATTCCCGGAACCTAGAGCAAATAGATTTTTCTTATTTTTAATCACATGACCAAATTGTGTATAAATGAAAAAAATAAAAAATAAATAAATATAAGGCACGATAACTTCCTAAGAGATTTTAGGCCGAGCTTCTCTTCCAATTTGCGTCGTGCTCCTTATAAGTTTTCCTACAAATTGGCGGGACGGGAGCTACATGTTTTATGCCAACACCAAAAGACATCTACAATGCAGATAGTTTTCACTGAGAGCTGTTCTAGGCAGAAACACACTCGTAGACTGCCGAGGGGCGACCCCGCTTAGGAAAATCTCCTTCTAATTGAGAAATGTTTATGTTACTTTGCCCGGGACGTGAACCCCGGATCTTAGGTGTGATAGGCGAAGCACGCTTCCATCGCACCGCGGCCTCCGCTTTGTATAAATAGCGCCCGCAAAATTGAACTTGCTTCACTTTATACTTAAAAACCGGCGGAAGAAGTTGTAAATTAATATGGATCTACGGAGTTATTTTTCGCTTCTTTTTGTTGTACTTAGCAGCCTGACTTATACGAATGCGCAGTTTCGTGTTTTAAATGGTGATGCTTCCAAAATAACGGATAGCCCATACTTGGTAGCAATATTTTACAATCGCCAATATCATTGTGCTGGCTCATTAGTGACTAGGCAAATGGTGGTTACACTTGCGCAATGTGTGACACAAATTAATGTGAAGCGCATGATCGTTATGGGTGGTGTAAGCGATTTATTCAGTTGGAAAAGGCAAAGTCGCTATGTGGTTAATGTATATTATCCATGTGCTTCTAATACACGCGATCACAAAAACACTGATATTGATATAGGTATGATTAAAGTGCAAGTACCCTTTGACAAGACTTCTACAACAAAAGCAATACCACTTTGCAGTGCTGAATTGACAAAAAACAAAGAAATGCGCATTAGTAGATGGGGGGGAGTTTTAAAAAGGTTTAGACCAACGAATAGACTTCGATCTATTGTCGTGCCTATAAAACCACGTGAGGAATGTGCTGCTTCTCTCAAAGGGACAAAGATGTTATTAACAGACTCAATGATTTGTGCTGGAGATGAAAATCATGGTGCGTCTATTTTTGATTATGGAGCACCGGGCGTTGTGAATGGACAACTCTGTGCGATAGCATTAGGTCACACAAATTATGGGAAGTATATATATATAGATTTAAACAATAAAGAAGTTCGTAGCTTTATAAACAAGCATGTAAAAAATTAATTGAATTGTGTTGTTTTAAATCGACCGCTGAGTGGAGTATCGCCCTATTTGGGTTGAACGCCCCACTTCTGAATTTTTTTCAAAAACGCCCTAGCTTACGTCAAAACATTTATGCGGAAATAGATCATTTTTGAAACAGGGTATATATGATTAAAATACCGAAGGAGGGGTTCTTCAAACAAATTCTAAAATAAGATGTTTTCAAACGTTTTCTAAGAAGGAACTTCCGAAACGGCAGCTGCGATATATAGAGTGAAACTCAGCACTCAAAATGGCGATATTTGGTTTTTGTAACATCTACAAATAAATATGTACACATGATAGCGATTTAATAAAAATTATTATTTGCAAATGTCTTAGGCGCTGAGACCTAACTTATGGTGTTTTATTTCACAGCTTTTTAGTAAAATTGTGAGTTTCTCTCACAAATATAGGATAGTTATCCATGTATGTTGTCATGGAAGCTTAACGTGGAGGAGAGAGTTAAGATATTCCGTCATCCCGGAACATCGTTCTAACATACACTACCTTGTACCTCTTAGTAAATAAGACCATATTCGTCGTTTCTGCTACACTAGCCGTTCTCCAAGACTGTGGTACTTTATTCAGTCTTATTCACTCATCGAATATTATTTTAAGCCATTCCACGACCGCTTTTCTTGAAATTTTTAGCATAGCTGGGAATATACCATCTTACTTACATACTTAATTGGCGCTTAACCGTTTAAACGGTTATGGGCGTCTACAAGGAGCGCCAGTCGCTCCTTTTCTCTGCCGACCGGCGCCAATTGGCCACACCATGGGTGTTTAAATCGTTTGCCACGTGATCCTTCCAGCGAAGTGGGGAGCGCCCTCTACGTCTGCTTCCATAGGCGGGTTCCGATAGAAACACATTCTTGGCCGGAGCGTCATCTTTCGTTCGCATAACATGGCCTAGCCAGCGCAGCCGCTGCGTTTTAATTCGCTGAAGTATAGCTCGTACAGCTCATCGTTAAATCTTCTTCGTCATCGCCAAAGCGAACTTTTCTCTCGAAGACTCCCAGAGCCGTTTCATCTGATGTTGTCATGGTCCGTGCTCCTGCACCATCTATACCATCTAGGCCTTGCGATTTAAACATATAGAATGTCTGCCCCACCCATTCGATCTTAGTTTCGGTCGCCAACCGCTACGTGATCGAAGTGTGGGAGCTGCCTACTGAATCTTCTGAAACATCTCTCGATGGGAAATGTATGTGCAAGAGCACCTCAAAAGACTCCTCACTATCACGTGCCCATTCCCCAGTATCTTTCTTTATTAGTCCCTATATTTATGTTTCCTCTTGCTAGAACTGATTCGCTGGAGAACTCGATTTTCGCACAGAAATTTTTCTATGACTTCGATCTGGAAATTTCACGCTTGTAGATCCTCAATAGATCCCTATACTCGTCCCGGCATGCTTTGCTTTCCGCGCCCTTTGCCAGCTTAAATATTTATTTTACCTGTCTTCTGAAAAGACTCAGCTCTTTGTTCCAACCCTTGACTATATTATTTTCCCTAGATAGGACTTTCCTCAGTCTCGCCGTTTCACTGAAAAAATCATTCTCCGCGCAGATGTTTTTTCATGAAACCCCTCTTTGTACTGCTGACTTCAAGTTTATAGAACCTCAACAAATCTCGGTATTCGTCACAGCACTTCTCGCCTACCGCAACATTTTCCAGCTTAAATCTCTTTTACATGCCCTCTTAGAAGAGTCAACTCCTTGCACCACCATGGTGGCTTTGCCTTTCCCTTGAATCTTCCCAAAGGAGAAGCTCGGTTGTCTTATCGACCCTCTTCAAGGGGAATACAGAAGCTGATATATGCATGGTCTGAGAACGATGGAATTAATTAAATAACTTCAATCAATTTTTATTTCAAAAACTCGGAAAAAAGCTAGGAGTCCCTAATGTGTATTTAAAATACCCATATTTTTCCCGAATTTCTTTTCAATCATTTTTATGTCAATTAATTTATTGCCATATTTTTATCAGTGTACAACTCGAAGCTCACGTACAGCGGCACATGTGTATGTGTGTGTATTAAAATCATTTATTCACAATTATTTCATCAGTTACACGAAGGCGTCAACGAAGGAAGCACTAAAACGACATTATACTGTTTTCACACAGAAACTTAATGATCTCATTTCACCTTCTAATGAAATCGTAAATTTTTTGCTTTCACACAGAAGTAACTGCTCGATTAGTATGAAGGATGAAATGTCAAGCGAATAAAATGACAATGCTATATGACAGATAATCATGGCGGAACGATACAAGGTGGCAGCATGGTGACATACCTACAAACAAAAAAAATTCCATGTACTTGTAAATTCGATGGACAAATGTCAAAATCGTACTGCGCCGGTAGTTGATGTATCAAATCAAATAAAAAAGGTTATAATCAGCTGTTCGATGCGGCCACCTTGTATCGTTCCGCCATGCAGACAATGACATTTACTTTGACAAATGACATTTTTAAGCACTGAACACACCAAAAACTAAGAAGCAGAACGCGGCCAACAGAGTTGCATTGAGCTTTTGACTTCATTAGGCATTCGATTAGCTACTAATGAAATAATTATAGATTCGAATTTTGTAGGGAAGATTGAGCTCAATAAGCGCCTTAATGTAGAAAACTGCCTTTATTATTCAATAAGCCGTCTGTGCGAAAATAGTATTAGCCTAATAACTGAAAATGCAGCTACATACATATATATATACACGTGGGCAGGTTGATAAGACATGCATTGTTTAATTTGCTATATTTTAAAGGAAACGTCTTTATCTGACTTCATATCTTCCCACGCAAACTAGAACCACCTCTGGAGTAACCCAGATTTCTTAATTTCAATAAGTTTTTTTGACTATCCGATAGGTTGGAAAGATGATGTTAATGAACAGATTTTCCATCATCACTTGACAAAATAAGCTCATAGTAAAACGGAATTTAGCGTTTTGGCATCTTCAGATTTATTTTTCGCCCTTTAAATATCTTTTGGTAATTTTCAGTCAGGCTGGGGAGTTTATATGTATTGGGTAGATTTTTCCCACACCATGTCATGTATGGTTTGGACGTAAATCTGATTGGGGTTGCACCATCTTCGGTTTCACTTTCAGCAGTGTGGAAAACCGATGGATTTTGAAAAAAATTTCATAAGTGGCTGGCAAATTATGCTTAAAATAAATCAATTTTAGCGTTGAGTCATCTTCAGGATAGTTGTTATTTTCTGTACTTTTTGTTGCGGTTGTTTCGTAAAAGGTTGGAGCAATTTTCTGTAATTTATAAATTATTTTTTTAGCAAAATTTATTTTGCATTCAGCCTGAATTCCACATTGCGCCATCTTCAGTGCAAAATTTTAATTCCGTACTTTTTTTTCGTTCCTACATGGTCGAATTCTGAAGTTAATTGAAACGAATTTTCGCTGTTGTAGGGTATTAGTAATAGAGCTGCAAAAGTATCGATATTCGGCATACTCGATATTTTCGTTATTTAAGAGGGAGGGTATCGATATATCGCGATATATATCGAATTTTTTGTTAGAGTGGAAAGCGCTTAAATAAATAAAAAAATAAATGTAAGGCGCGATAACCTCCGAAGAGATCTAAGGCCGAGCTTCTCTTCCAATTTGCGTCGTGCTCTTGATTTTTCCCTACAAATTGGCCGGACGGGACCTACATGTTTTATGCCGACTCCGAACGGCATCTGCAAGGTAGATGAGTTTTCACTGAGAGCTTTTCATGGCAGAAATACAATCGGAGCGCTTGCCAGACACTGCCGAGGGGCGACCCCCTTAGAAAAATTTTCTTCTAATTGAAAAATCTTATTTCTAAAATTTTGATGTTGCTTTGCCCGGGAGTTGAACCCAGGGCATACGGTGTGATAGGTGCACGCTGCCATCACACCACGGTGGAAAGCGCTTACTCAATTTAAAAGCAATATCAGGTATATATCAGACATTTATGTAAATATAATATATACATGTATATATATATATTTAATATTGTAACGAATTTATTTGCAATTCCCCTTATTTGCAATCTCCTACTAAGTTCGAATCACTAAACTGTTGAATAAATAACTCCAATCTTGAATAATGGAAAAATGGCCTTTATTAAAGTACTTCACAATAAATAATATTGCTATTGCTCGCCAGATAGCGTCTTAATCAAAACTAAATTCTTGCGCCTCTACGGTTGTTGCCTTTTATGCTCTCTGATTTCCTCGTTCGCATCTTCTATGCGCTTCCATTTCCAGAATCTACTACTAGTTGGCGATCAGCTATCAAATTTCTCAGCTGTAACTACAATTGCACGATTGTATAGCTTCTCTCATTGCATACTTTCGATAGTATCTCAGATATATGCATGTGGTTGTGCGTGGCTTCTCAGCTGCGTGTACTTACATATGTGTAGACATAATGATGGATTCGTTTATGTAGATACAAGTGACTGTCTGCTTTATTGTTGTTGTGACTTCATTTACTTAGCATCAGACTTGGGATGTGAGTATCACTTAGTGTCACTCATATTCGTCACAATATTGTCTTCATAACTTCGAAACGATCATAAAACACATTCTGCAAGGTTGTCCGCGATGGTAGCTTATACAGCGAATCGAGGGTATATACAAAGTTACGACACCCTTTGTCATCCACCATGGTATAAATATTACAAGGTAAAACCGGTGAGAGCCGAAATGACGTTTAAAAAAATTTTGAAATTCTCACTGCTCTCACATTTTAATTTTTTTATTTTGGTGTTGTTTTCATAACAAAAATATAACAAACTGTAATATATTTGTTAATTCTATACAACACCCTTAATACACGTCCAAAAATATCAAGAGGGGTATCAAAAGACGCATTTTGGATACAAGATCGCGAATCCGAAAGCGGAGGTAAAAAAATTCGGGTATGTCAAGAGATATTTGCAAAAGAAATTTGGAAAATTTTCATGTGATTGTTGTAATTTTGATGATTTTTTTGGTGCCCACAAAAAAAATTGTGAACATAAGTGTTTTCCGCGGATATAGTTTTGGTCTCCAAACCGGTTTTGAACCCACCCAATGTAATTTTTTATAAGCGCGACCAACGGCCGCCAATGCAGAAAGGTGTTCTGCGCAAAAATACAATGGATCCCACTCTCGGTTTCGGAGCACTCCGGGGTAATTTTTCGGTTTTTCGTTAATAACTTCTGAACGATCTAAAATTTTTATTTTCCGCTTTGGGATTATTGTTGTCGAGCTCAATACGAGTCTTTTGACACCTCTCTCGGTATTTTTGGACGCGTATTACTGGTGTCATACTGTTGTATAGAATTACCATATATTTTTGCGTTCTAACAATTACATTATGATATTTTATCCAAAACCGAATTTTTTATTGGTGGAGATAACCAGAAAATAAGAAATCTCAACGGTCAAACGGATTCCAGAATTTTCAATTCAAGAATTGTATTGTGGTTTACCGCAAAAGGAAGAATCAGACCACGACCTTCTTCTGAGGAATTTTCTTCAACAAATTGTTTAGAAATGTATCAGCGTCTGCGCGACGAGAAGAAAAACCCGACTTACCGCCAAGGTGTACGGAAGAGATACGCATCTACTAATAATAACAATTTGGTGTATATATCTGGGGAGATTAAGGTCTAGCTTTCCATCCAATTCGAAGGCTACTTATTGTGTATTCATTTTTCTACGAACTGTCTCACCTAAATACATGTTTTGTGGTGACCCAAAAATATATCTGCTAATTCGGTCGAACTTTTGGTGCCAAGGTAATGCCGAGGGACAATCAATACCTTTTGTACAAATTTTCTTAACTATTTTTGATGGATAGCGCAACACACTAGCTCTACACGATGACGGCAGTCTTTGACCGTTCAGCCGGTATATGCAGCCTCCACGAACTATCATACTCCAACTGGACGATGATGTTTAGCTAAGCTGCGAAGAGCGTTTTTTCTGACGTGGGCAAGTTATGGGAAGATCTCCACTGGGTTCGGAGAAGCAGGAGGGGGAAGACATTGATCTCTCTTGGTGCCCCCTGTTGGCGTCAGTTATCGCGAAACAGGGTTGGCTGGAGTGACTTGTTACGCAACGACCAGTATCTCCTAAATGGTTAAGCGCCAGTTAAAAAAAGAATATCTCCAAGATCATTTTTTTCCGCAGTAGCGAGGACACTTGATCTCTTAATGATCTTTTATAAAATGAAGTTTCAGCATATGTAAGGGTTAAAGACGTATCAACCAAGTAAAGAAGGATGAATGAAAAATCAATAGGGGTGGTCTCCAACATTCGTTCTTCTTTCACTTTGCAAAAATAGCACGTGTTGAGGCATCCATTATATTGGAAACTAATTTTTTTGCCATATACATAGTAACCGATTTCAAAACTTTTCGAAATATTTTTTCACTTAATTCATAAGCATTTTATTTTTTTGGTATTAAAAAAATTAAAATGTCAAACCAACAATTTTTTTTGTGTTTACTTTGGTTTGGCATTTCCACAAAGTTTAAGAGAGTGATTTTAAAATGTTTTTAAAAATCAAAAAACCATTATGGCCGCAAAGAAGAGTAAATGGTTTTAACTGGTAATATTTATACCATGGTCATCCACTATGGGAAAAGGTCGAACGTCTGCGGTGGCTAAACCCCAGTATGGTGCTGGTAAAAGCCCTTTACGTGATGATAGATCTTCATATGTTTTTTCATATAAAAATTCATATAAAAAAAAACCCGGATGCCCTGGGTTCAAACACCGGGCAAAGCTACATCAAAAATTTTAGATATAAAATTTTTCAATTAGAAGAACATTTTTCTAAGCGTGGTCGCCCCTCGGTAGTGTTTGGCAAGCGCTCCGGGTTTATTTCTGCCATGAAAAGCTCTCAGTGAAAACTCATCTGCCTTGCAGATGCCGTTCGGAGTCGGCATAAAACATGTAGGTGCCGTCCGGCCAATTTGTAGAGAAAATCAAGAGGAGCACGACGCAAATTGGAAGAGAAGCTCGGCCTTAGATCTCTTCGGAGGTTGTTGCGCCTTACATTTATTTTTTTTTTATGTGAATCTAAATTTGCAGTTGTATGCGATCGTTCTAGATGGTGAAACAAATTGGACGTATTACCACTAGTTGTATAACATTTTTTGCAATAGTATTACTGATGGGTCCAAATGCTTGACTATTTACTTCATAGCTTTTTGGCAACACAATTTTCGTCTTCAAACTCAATGACGTGTTCTGTTGCGTGTATATATGTACATATACGAATACATGTATATATGTGTATATAATATGAAAAAATAACGTAACTTACAGATTGAACTCTCGTAAGAATTTTTCAATATTCGGAGCCACCAACTTGTTAGGTATTCATCTAAAATAAACACAAATCTGACATCTTAATACATAAAAAACACGCGTCACAGGTTTGAGGCCAATGGACTCCTAAACTACTTAACCTATTTTGAATTTGTTTTGCACCCCGTGTGTAGTTTGATCTAACTTGAAATATTTTCTGAGGGGGCCCACGATTTAGAGGTACTATGACATTAATACAGGAGAGTCTTAAGTTGTTCCATGTGCAATTTTTAAGCCAAATTTCAAAAGCAACGAAAATCTGCTTTTCGTTTTAATATTATAGTGAAGTGTGAAAAATAAAAATCTATATATATAAAAAGAAAGGCTAAAATTTGCGTTAGTTGGTCTCCGGTGTTTGAAGAGATGCGTCGGTCGATTTTGTTCAAACTTTCACACAAGTTGTGTAAACCTCACGCGGTGGTTACTACAGGTACAGGGTCTCGAGATATAGGCCAAAACGTGGGCCAGTGAATGCCTAGACAGTGTTTATACAATATGGATATCAAATGAAAGCTGTTGATGAGTGCTTTGGTACAGAGTAATATATTATCCAGAGACGGACTGGGACTGGGATTAGGACTAGGACTGGGACTGAGACTCGAAGTGGGACTGGGACTGAGACTCGGAGTGAGGCTGGGACTGTGACTGGAGTAAAATACATACCACCCTCTGGGACAGGCAATAAGGGAAGCAGAAAAATTAGAAGGAATTGGGAGAAGAGAAAAGAGATAAGGAGAAGGAGATTGAGAAAGAGATAGAATGAGACGAAGATGGAGGTAGATGAAGCGAAAAATACGGAGGGAGGAGTGAATAAAAGGATTAGGAAAAAGTGAAGAGGGGGGAGGGCAGAGTCATACGGAAAAAGCTTATTAAAATGTATGCAGATAGGCCAAATTTACGGCAGGACAACGTCTGCCGGGTCTTCTAGTAATGTATGTAATTTTATTTATTCATGTTTTGTCTTACCAAAGTTTTAGACGCTGGTAATTCTGCCGCTAGAAAAAGGAATAAGAAATGGGTATAAAGTACTCGATATTTAGAAAAAAACATCGATAATCGCACCACGAACCTGGTATCGATGTATCGATATTTATATCGATACATTTGCAGCTCTAATTAGTGATAGATTAATTGTATTAATTTAATTTAACTTTGTAAATTTATTACTTTGAATTTTGTAATTTTCAATATGTATCTAAATGTTATTTTTCAGTGTAGAATTTTATAACATCAAAAATTTTCATTCTTTGGAATTTGTTAAAGCAAAAATATTTGAAAAAGCTATGTACATAAATAAACTTTAAACAAAATACGTTTCTATAAAAAGAATCTTAATCGTAACCTTCAGCTGCTGTCTCTTATAATTCTTGTGCCATCTTAAGGGTAATTTTCCTTTTTTTCCACCTAACGGAATTGTTTCCCTTTTGTTCCTTTGTAACGGTGTCTTAACCTATATGTGAAATTTCACGTTTGTAGTTTAATGAGAAGTTACTTAAAAATTTATTGCTAGATTTATATTGCAAATGTGTGCAAACATTCAGCCGACCTAATATAAAGGAAATAATGAGTTTCGATCACGGAACGTAACACGTAATACGGGCACTGGTTTGGTGGCAATACACAATAGAATTTATGTATTAGCAGTTTGAAAACATTGAATTAGCTAAGTGGCCTCTGTGTACTTTTCTGTATTTAGTCACCAAAATATGATCACCGTATTGACACCATTTAAACAAACAATTTCTAGAAAATGTTCTTTGAGAAATAATTACTTATTGTTATGCCATATTTGCGCCTATTTCATTTCGTTGGAGTATGTATACCTTGTTTTTGTTTTTTTTTGGTGATCAAAAGCTGTTTGTTTAACTAACTTTTATTTATTAAACAGCCTATTCATAAATAACAAGTAAGGAAGGTTAAGTTCGGGTGTAACCGAACATTACATACTCAGTTGAGAGCTATGGTGACAACATAAGGGAAAATAACCATGTAGGAAAATGAACCGAGGGAAACCCTGGAATGTGTTTGTATGACGTTTGTATCAAATGAAAGGCATTTAAGAGTATTTTAAGAGGGAGTGGGCCTTAGTTCTATAGGTGGACGCCTTTTCGAGATATCGCCATAAAGGTGGACCAGGGGTGACTCTAGAATGAGTTTGTACGATATGGGTGTCAAATTAAATTCCGCTAATTTATTTATATATGTAATACCTGCCAAGATTTTAAGGGTTTTTTATTTCGCCCTGCAGAACTTTTTCATTTTCTTCTACTTAATATGGTAGGTGTCACAACCATTTTATAAAGTTTTTTCTAAAGTTATATTTCGCTTCAATAAAACAATCCAATTACCTTACCATGTTTCATCCTTTTTTTCATATTTGGCATAGAATTATGGCATTTTTTTCATTTTTCGTAATTTTCGATATCGAAAAAGTAGGCGTGGTCATAGTCGGATTTAGTTCATTTTTCATACCAAGATAAAGTGAGTTCAAGTAAGCACGTGAACTAAGTTCATTAAAGATATGTCGAGTTTTGCTCAAGTTATCGTGTTAACGGCCATGCGGAAGGACAGACGGACGACTGTGTATAAAAACTGGGCGTGGCATCAACCGATTTCGCCCATTTTCGCAGAAAAGAGTTAACGTCATAAAATCTATGCCCCTACCAAATTTCAAAAGGATTGGTTAATTTTTGTTCGACTTATGGCGTTAAAAGTATCCTAGACAAATTAAATGAAAAAGGGCGGAGCCACGCCCATTTTGAAATTTTCTTTTATTTTTGTATTTTGTTGCACTATATCATTACTGGAGTTGAATGTTGACATAATTTACTTATATACTGTAAAGATATTAAATTTTTTGTTAAAATTTGACTTTAAAAAAATTTTTTTTTAAAAGTGGGCGTGGTCCCTCTCCGATTTTGCTAATTTTTATTAAGCGTACATATAGTAATAGGAGTAACGTTCCTGCCAAATTTTATCATGATATCTTCAACGACTGCCAAATTACAGCTTGCAAAAGTATTAAATTACCTTCTTTTAAAAGTGGGCGGCGCCACGCCCATTGTCCAAAATTTTACTAATTTTCTATTCTGCGTCATAAGTTCAACTCATCTACCAAGTTTCGTCACTTTATCTCTCTTTTGTAATGAATTATCGCAATTTTTCGGTTTTTCGAAATTTTCGATATCGAAAAAGTGGGCGTGGTTATAGTCCGATATCGTTCATTTTAAGTAGCGATCTGAGATGAGTGCCCAGGAACCTACAAACCAAATTTCATCAAGATACCTCAAAATTTACTCAAGTTATCGTGTTAACGGACGGACGTACGGACGGACATGGCTCAATCAAATTTTTTTTCGATCCTGATTATTTTGATATATGGAAGTCTATATCTATCTCGATTCCTTTATGTATGTACAACCAACCGTTATCCAATCAAACTTAATATACTCTGTGATCTCTGCTCAACTGAGTATAAAAAGATGATAAAAACATTTTAAGGACTACCTTTATATAAATGGACCAAAAAATAGAAAACAATTTTTCCTTCAATACAGACATAATCTTGTTAAATTTTGACTAAAAAACTTTAACAATAGCTCTTGTAAAAGAATTTTGGGATTTAAAATTATAAATGTGGAGCGCAATCTTTCAATTTAAGGCAAACCATGTATTTGGGATTAACTAATTGATTATTTAAAATTTAAGCACGCGCTCTACCTTTATAATTTTAAATCCCAAAATTCTTTTACAAGAGCTATTGTTAAAGTTTTTTAGTCAAAATTTAACAAGATTATGTCTGTATTGAAGGAAAAATTGCCTTCTATTATTTGGTCCATTTATATAAAAGTAGTCCTTAAAATACTTTTATCATCTTTTTATTTTCACTTTTTAGTGCTGCCTACAAAAAGGCATTTAGAATTTTTGGTTCTGACTCACGGCCCAAGTTTCAAGTCTCTAGCTCACCTTGAAGTTACTTAAAAATCAATTGCAAGATTCCCCTCGTTGTTCAAGGATTTGCAGATATCTTGACTAGCGCGCCACCTAGCGGAAAATTTTTTCTATAGATTGTATTTTCTCTAGGCGTCTAACTAAGTGCCAAGTTTCAAGTCTCCAGGTAACCGGGAAGTTAGTTAAAAATGGATTGAAAGATTCCAAAATTAAAATTTTTATTTTCTTACCATCTCGATCCGCGTGCGCTACCTAGCGATTTTTTTTTTTATCAAATGTTGCATTGCCACTGGGTTCTGACCCACGCCCAAGTTCCAAGTCTCCAGCTCACCGGAAAATTTCTCAAAAATCGATCGCAAGATTCCCCTCGTGTTTCAGGGATTTGTAGTTATCTCAATTACCGCGCAACCTAGCGGAACTTTGTTTTCTATAAATTGTATCGTCACCAAGCCTCGAATTGTGTGCAAAGTTTTGCTTCTCTAGGTCACCTGGAAGTTAGGTAAAAATGGATTAAAAAATTCCAAAATCAAGTATGTCATTGTCACCGGGTTCGGACTGACGGCCCAAGTTTCAGGTCTCTAGCTCACCGCGAAGTTACTTAAAAATCGATCACAATATTCCCTCCGTTTTTTCAGGGATTTTCAGGGATTTTCGTTTATCTCGATTCGTGTGTCACCTGGCGGTATTTTGTTTTCCACAAATTGTAGTGCCATAGACTCGCAAACTATGTGCTAAGTTTCAAGTCTCTGGATCACCGAGAAGTTGGTTAAAAGTCGATCACAAAATTTCCATTTTAAAATTAATTTTCTATAGATCTCGATCCGTACGCCACCTAGCGGATTTTTTTGACTTGCATTGTAATGTCTCCCAGATCTGAACTATGCTCTAAATATCAAGTGTCTATCTCAACTGGAAGTTACCAGTCAAAAATTCGTATAGAAATGAGGGGACAAGCATGAAAGCGACTAAATATAAAGGTATAAAAATAGCAAATAAGGGTGTTTAAGTTCGGTTGTAACCGGACATCATATAATCAGCGTGTGTTTCAATTGTACAGCTATTTTCAGATACGTTACTTTCTTGAATTTTGTAAGGGATTTTTCTTTTTTTTTTTTGTGAGGCTCTAGAAACGTTGTGTAATGCTTGATCGATAGGAGGCGTGACACCGCCAATTTAAAAAAAACTTCTCTCAATTCCCTCTTACAATAAAACTTGGTAAGTGAAATATAAATGATGCAAAATTATTTTGCGCTAAGATATAGCTTTTGGTTCTAGTCTAAGACCCTTTTAAAACTCCTTTGTTTAAAGTGGAGGTAGTATTTAACCTGCTGTGTTTACAGACGGACGGACAGACGGACGGACGGACGGACATGGCTAAATGAACTTCTTTTTTCACCCAGATCATTTTGATATATAGAAGTCTATATCTATTTCGATTAGTTTATGCCGTTACGGATTACCGTTAAGCGAACAAAGTTAATATACTCTGTGAGCTCTGCTCAGCTGAGTATAAAAAGTGGGCGTGGGTATCATCCGATTTCGCTCATTTTAAACAGCGATGGGAGATGAGTGACAAGGAACCCATAAACAAATTTCAATAAGATATCTCAATATTTACTCAAGTTATCGTGATCACAGACAGACAGAGGGACAGACGGATGGACGGACAGGCTTAAATAAATTCCCTTTTAATTTTTATGGAAGCCTATATTTCTCTCGATTCGTTTATGTCGCTAGGATCAAGCGTTATATTAACAAAATTGATATACTCTGAGTGAGAAGCACGCTGAGTATAAAAATAGATTTATCACGCTTCTATAATAGGCGGCCGCGATGTTGTGGAGGTAGCATGCTCTGTCTACCAAACCGCAGATCAAACCCGGGGCAAAGCAGTGTCG
The DNA here is from genome assembly GCF_040869045.1 of Eurosta solidaginis. NCBI lineage: Eukaryota > Metazoa > Arthropoda > Insecta > Diptera > Tephritidae > Eurosta > Eurosta solidaginis. The sequence goes on from NC_090319.1 coordinate 30,738,846, forward strand.
AAAATTTAGAAAGAAGTTTTTTCAATTAGAAAAAGATTTTTCTTAGCGGATTCGTCCCTCGGCAGTGATTTGGTAAGCACTTCGAGTGTATTCTGCTATAAGAAGCTATATATAAAAACTCATCTACCTTGCAGTTGCCATCCGGAGTTGGCATAAAACAAATAGGTCCCAATCCCGCCAATTTTTCGGACAATTTTAAAAAGAGCACGACCCCACCCCAACGGTTGGGGGGGCTTAGAATATACCAGCGGCAGTTATGCCTGTCATAAGAGGTGACTAAACTACCACACTGATTCAAGGAGTTGTGTAGCGAAACCCATTCAAGGCGACCCCAAGTCCCTCTAAGGGATGGAAGTGCCTAGAAGGTTTCATGTGGTCACGGCTACCGAGATGGTCGGACTAGTACTTTAATGTTGCTTGTTATCGGAATGTACCGAATCTGCAAAAGGCTAAGAACCACCAACATCGATTGCGCTCTTCAAAACTTTCGGGGAGTATTCTTATCGCTACAACAACAACAACAGGAGCACGAAGAAAATGGACGAGAAGCTTGGCCTTAAATCACTTCGAAGGTTATCGCGTTTTGCATATATTTATTTGTATAATGAGCCGAATGCTTAAAAAAAACACATATTTTCTTAAATTTAGAAGCATTTTTGTTGTGTCAAATTCCCGGAATCTAGAGCAAATAGGTTTTACTTGTTTTTTAATCACATGACCAAAATTTGAATAATTAAAAAAATAAATAAATAAATGTAGGGTGCGATAACCTCCGAAGAGATTTTAGGCCGAGCTTCTCTCCCAATTTGCGTCGTGCTCCTTATAATTTTTCCTACAAATTGGCGGGACGTGACCTGCATGTTTTATGCCGACTCCGAAAGGCATCTGCACGGCAGAGGAGTTTTAACTGAGAGCTTTTCATGGCACATATACAATCGGAGTGCTTGCCAAACACTGCCGAGGGGCGAACACGCTTGTTTCTAAAGTTTTTATGTTACATTTCCCTGGACGTGAACCCCGGACCTTAGGTGTGATAGACGAACCACGCTTCCATCACACAGCGGCCGCCGCTTTGTATAAATAGCGCCCACAAAATTGAACTTGCTTCACTTCATACTTAAAAACCGGCGGAAAAATTTGTAAATTAATATGGATCTACGGAGTTATGTTTCGCTTCTTTTTGTTGTACTTAGCAGCCTGACTTATGCGAATGCGCAGTTTCGTGTTGTAAATGGTGATACTGCCAGAATTAAGGATAGTCCATACTTAGTGGCAATATTTTACAAAAGAACATATCATTGCGCTGGATCATTAGTGACTATGCAAATGGTGGTTACACTAGCGCAATGTGTGACACAAATTAAAGTGAAGCACATGAAGGTTACGGCCGGTGTAAGCGATTTATACGATTGGAGGGTACACCGTCGCTATGTGGTTAATGTATATTATCCTTGTGGTTTTCCGTACAGTATTACTTCCAATACACGCAATCACAAAAACACTGATATTGATATAGGTATGATTAAACTACAAATTCCCTTTCGCAAGACTTCTACAACAAAAGCAATACCACTTTGCACTGCTGAATTAACAAAAAACAAAGAAATGCGCATTAGTGGATGGGGTTCATCAGGTTTAAAAAAGTTTACACCAACGAATAGACTTCGATCTATTGTCGTGCCTATAAAACCACGTGAGGAATGTGCTGCTTCTCTTAAAGAGACAAAGATGTTATTAACTGACTCAATGATTTGTGCTGGAGATGAAAATCATGGTGCGTCTATTTTTGATTATGGAGCACCGGGCGTTGTGAATGGACAACTTTGTGCGATAGCATTAGGTCATAAAAATTATGGGAAGTATCCTTATATATATATAGATTTAAACAATACAAATGTTCGTAGCTTTATAAACCAGCATATAAACAATTAATTGAATGGTGTGGTTTTAAATCGATTGCTGAATGGAGTATCGCCCTATTTTGGTTGAACGCCCCACTTCTGATTTTTTTTCAAAAACGACCCAGCTTACGTCAAAACATTTATGTGGAAATGGATCATTTTTGAAACAGGGCATTTATGATTAAAATACCGAAGATGTGTGTTCTTCAGACAATATCTAAAATAAGATATTTTCAAACGTTTTCTAAGAAGGAACTTCCGAAACGGCAGCTGCGATAAATAGGGTGATAGAGAGAAACTCAGCATTCAACATGACGATATTTTGTTTTTGTAACATCTACAAATAAATATGTACACATGATAGCGATTTAATAAAAATAATTATTTGTATGCAATGCAAGTGTGACGCATGCCTTAGGCGGTGAGACCTAACTTATGGCGTTTTATTTTCCGAATACAATGTTGCCCTGTTTGATTTTCACAGCTTTTTAGTAAACTTGTGCGTTTCTCTCACAAAATATTTTCCACTGAATATGAAAAGGAACACCATTAGTTTAGGTTAGGTTAAAGTGGCTGCCTCCGCTGGCCGAGCGGAGACTCACGTAGGCCGTTGTGGACCGTTGTGCTACCACACGAGGGGGCCCCTATTTCCTGTTACCCTACTTTCAAAGAAGAAGAAAGTTTAGACCAACAAGACAAGTTTAGAGCACCATTGCCTACAAATACTACGATTTTGCAAAGTTTTAGGTGACCTGGTCTAAGAGTTAGAATTTAGGAGTGCAGCATGAGGGTAACATATTTTTTCAGGAAAGAAAACTCCCTTAAATCATATTTACTGTCCCAAAAACTCCTCATTGTTAAATTAAGTTTTTATCTTTTTTACTGATTTCAACAAATTATCACACATTTATTTCTATTTCATCAATTACACTGTGTGACACATAATAATACCTAGGAATTCATACCATTTTTCCAGTAGGTAAGTTGGGCTGAACTGGCGGGTCCACAAGGAGCTGCGGGCTCCTTCTATAATTTACTAATAAGTACAAGGTAATGTATATTGCATGACAGGATGACGGGAAAGCGTTCCAATATACATTACCTTGTACCTCTTAGTAAACATGACCATATTCGTCGTATCTGCATTGGCTGTTAACCCCGACATTAAATTCCCAGGTATGTATATCCCGAACAGACCGATCCATCAAAGAGCTAATCGTTGGAAGACACTTTCCACTCGTGCCAATAGCAACGTCATCTGCGTAAGCCGTAAGTTTGGCGGGTCGCTTATCGAACCGCCTGAGTTAATTGCTTGATGACAAGCGTCCATAGCAGAGGTAATAGCACCAACCCAAATGTGACAAGTGATGACTTAAAATTGATCCAATGTATATCAATTAATGACACTGTTGGAAAATCAACACAACAAAAAGAATCAGGAACAAGGTCCCAAATTGGACCAGGATTAAGTTAGGATAGTGATCCATGGGGCGAAGCACTGCTACAACAACTATAACAGGAATGTTTCGAATAGATGTTACCATGTTAGTGCTTCGACGCTTATTTGATTTATCAAACCGCCCTTTAGAAGCGCATCCTAGTAAACAAGCAAATAGCTTTTTTCGGGATTTACTTGTACACAGCGAAAACAAATGCTTATAAGAAAATGGAATGGACAATTATTGCGATGGAATATCGTAAAACATTTCCCGGAATTTAAGGGAACTAAATCTAGTCTTTGCTCCTAATGTCGACTATATCAAAAGTATATTATCAAGGCAATTTCGTTAAACAAGGGACGATAATGCTCTAAGCTTTCTCTCTTCTCTATCAGAGATTGGGCTCACCTATTGTTTTCTTATCTTAAACATGGATATGTGATGGCTACTTGTTCTGGTTAAAGCTGGGAAGCTGAGCTTAAATTAAAAGTTCCAGGGGGGAGTGCATTGTTAAAACCACACAGGGACTTAGCTATGCAAAGGTTAAGCAAACTATGAGCACGATTCATATATTCAGCAGAAATCCAAGATTCAGACTGCTTGCTTCGTTAGGCTCACATGTTCCGACATATCATTTTGTGCCCAGGAATAAATTTTCTTGAAGAAATTAGACCAACTTAATTGGCGCTTAACCGTTTAAACGGTTATGGCCGTCGAACAAGGCGTCCAACCTTCCTTCCATAGGCGGGTTCCGATATACCAACAGCGCCTAATTTAAAAATACGTCTATAATTAGTCATATTAAGCGCCATCACCAACACGCTTGAAATCTTAGCGGAGAACCGAAGGTAAGCGCCCTTCAGGATTATATGAGAGAGCCTAAAGTTTTCACTGTGGAAATATAATACAATGACCTATTTGTTGTTGCTGCAGAAGCTCTTTTCGCGTTAGCCGAAACGTCGTCACCAAAGTTGTTGCAGTCATATAACGGAACCCCTTGAAAAAGTCGGGACGGACTTGTGTACTGCTGGTGTCGAGCGGACTTAAATAGCCTTAGAATAGGAATAATTTGTCATTTAACAAAAATCGTTTCGGTTTGTGTGTTTGGTTTTTTCTTAATAAGTGTTTTTTTGTTTTTTTTTTTTCTCTGCGGGTTTCACTCTAATTTTCAAACAACAGTTTTTACGTCTTTCATGAAAATGAAATGGTATATTGATGACGAATCTTAAAATTGTAAGTCCTTGACGAAGAAAAGATACCCCCAAAAATAAGTATACCCAAATTATTAGGATGACTAGCTGTGCTGATTTAGTCATGTCGGTCTATCCATCTGTCTGTTTAAATGCAAACTATTTCCTCAATTTTTAAGATACCTTGATGAAATTAGGTGAGCTGATTATATTTGGATATACATACATATCCCATACAACCGATTGTTCAGATAAGAGGTATAACGTTATTCCTTCCTCATTTTAACAGCTAGAAGATTGAAATTTGACAAGATACTTACAAATATGTCATAAGTTTTTGACTGAAAATATCGTCAAGTTCGGTCGTTTATGTAATATATATCCCACACAACCGATTGTTCAGACAAAAGGCTTAACATTTCTCATTTTAAAAACTAGGAGCTTAGTACAATAAGGCATGTATTTTTGTCTGAAAAAATCTTTAAGATCGATACTATATTTATTGTAACGAATTTAGTGCAATTCCTCTTATTTGCAACTTTCTGTTAACGTTCGAATCACTAAACGGTTGAATAAATAACTCCAATATTCAATAATGCAAAATGGTCTTTATTAGACTACTTTCACAATAACGCTTCTACTTCTCAACAGATAGTGTGCTTAAATAAAACTGATCCGCCGTGCCTCAGCTGGTGCTGCTTTTATACTCTTTGGTTTCCTCGTTGGCATATTTCTAGGCGTTTCTATTTCTAGAATTTACTACCAGCTATAAACTTATCAGATATAACACGGATGCACGATTATAGCTTCTCGCATAGCCATATGCGCATGTATATGTGAGTGATACTTCCACCGATGATTGCCTACTTTTGGGAGTATCTCAGATATATGCATGTGTTTGTGCGTCTCTCTCCGAAGCTTGTATGAACATATGTGAAGGCATAATGATTGATTTGTTTAAGTGCATACAAGTGCGGCAGCTTGCTTTATTGTTGTAGTGGCTTTATTTACTTAGTATCAGATTAGTGATGTGAGTATCACTCAGTGTCACTAATATTCGTCACAATATTATATATCCGATACAACTGATTGTGCGGATTTTATGAATACTTCAAATCCCAACATATTATTGTTCTACTCTATTCATGAAAGGTATAAGGTTGTCGGCACAGTCGACGACAGTCCAGTCCTTGCTTGTTTCTATTGCAATACAAACAAGTAAGGAAGGCTAAGTTCGGGTGTAACCGAACATTACATACTCAGTTGAGAGCTGTGGGGACAAAGTAAGGGAAAATCACCATGTTGTAAAAAGAACCTAGGGTAACCCTGGAATGTGTTTGTATGACATGTGTATCAAATGGAAGGTATTAAAGAGTATTTTAAGAGGAAGTGGCCATAGTTCTATAGATGGACGCCATTTAGGGATATCGCCATAGAGGTGGACCAGGCCTGACTCTAGAATTTGTTTGTACGATATGGATATCAAATGAAATGTGTTAATGATAATTTTAAAAGGGAGTGGGCCTAAGTTCTATAGATGGATGCCTTTTCGAGATATCGCCATATAGATGGACCAGGGGTGACTCTAGAATTTGTTTGTACAATATGGGTATCAAACGAAAGGTGTTAATGAGTATTTTAAGAGGGCGTGGGCCTTAGTTCTATATGTGGACGCCTTTTCGAGATATCCCCATAAAGGTGGACCAGGGGTGACTCTAGAATTTGTTTGTAGTATATGTGTATCAAATGAAAGGTGTTAATGAGTATTTTAAAAGGGAGTGGCCTTAGTTCCATAGGTGGACGCCTTTTCGAAATATCGTTATAAAAGTGGACCAGGGTTGACTCTAGAATGCGTTTGTACAATATGGGTATCAAACGAAAGGTGTTAATAAGTGTTTTAAAAGGGAGTGGGCTTTAGTTGGGGAGTTGAGTTTCGGGATATCGCCATAAACGTGGACCAGGGGTGACTCTAGAATGCGTTTGTACAATATGGGTATCAAATGAAAGGTGCTAATGAGTATTTTAAAAGGGCGTGGGCCTTAGTTCTATAGGTGGACGCCTTTTCGAGATATCGCCATAAAGGTGGACCAGGGGTGACTCTAGAATTTGTTTGTACGATATGGGTATCAAATGAAAGGTGTTAATGAGTATTTTAAAAGGGCGTGGGCCTTAGTTCTATAGGTGGACGCCTTTTCAAGATATCGCCATAAAGGTGGACCATGGGTGAATCTAGAATTTTTTTGTACGATATGGGTATCAAATGAAAGGTGTTAATGAGTATTTTAAAAAGGAGTGGCCTTAGTTCTATATGTGGACGCCTTTTCGAGATATCGCCATAAACGTGGACCAGGGGTGACTTTAGAATATGTTTGTACGATATGGGTATCAAATTAAAGGTATTAATGAGGGTTCTAAAAGGGAGTGGCCCTTAGTTGTATATGTGAAGGCGTTTTCGCAATATCGACCAAAATGTGGACCAGGGTGATCCAGAACCTCATCTGTCGGGTACCGCTAATTTATTTATATATGTAATACCACGAACAGTATTCCTTCCAAGATTCCAAGGGCTTTCTTCTACTTAATATGGTAGGTGTCCCATCCATTTTACCAAGTTTTTTCTAAAGTTATATTTCGCCTCAATACACCAATACAATTAGCATGTTTCATCCCTTTTTTCGTATTTGGTATATAATTAGGGCATTTTTTCATTTTTCGTAATTTTCGATATCGATACACCAATACAAAGTGAGTTCAGATAAGTACGTGAACTGAGTTTAGTAAAGATATATCGATATTTGCTCAAGTTATCGTCTTAACGGCCGAGCGGAAAGACAGACGGTCGACTGTGTATGAAAACTGGGCGTGGCTTCAACCGATTTCGCCCTTTTTCACAGAAAACAGTTATCGTCCTAGAATCTAAGCCTCTACCAAATTTCACAAGGATTGGTAAATTTTTGTTCGACTTATGGCATTAAAAGTATCCTAGAAAAATTAAATGAAAAAGGGCGGAGCCACGCCCATTTTGAAATTTTCTTTTATTTTAGTATTTTGTTGCAACATATCATTACTGGAGTTGAATGTTGACATAATTTACTTATATACTGTAAAGATATTAACTATTCTTTTAAAATTTGAATTTAAAAAAAATTTTTTTAAAAAGTGGGACATATAGTAATAAGAGTAACGTTCCCGCCAAATTTTATCATGATATCCTCAACGACTGCCAAATTACAGCTTGCAAAACTTCTCAATTACCTTCTTTTAAAAGTGGGCGGTGCCACGCCCATTGTCCAAAATTTTAGTAGTTTTCTATTCTGCGTCATAAGTTCAACTCACCTACCAATTTTCATCGCTTAATCCGTATTTGGTAATGAATTATCGCACTTTTTCGATTTTTCGAAATTTTCGATATCGAAAAGTGGGCGTGGTTATTGTCCGATATCGTTCATTTTAAATAGCGATCTGAGATGAGTACCCAGGAACCTACATACCAAATTTCATCAAGATACCTCAAAATTTACTCAAGTTATCGTGTTAACGGACAGACGGACGGACTGACGGACGGACGGACAAGGCTCAATCGAATTTTTTTTCGATACTGATGATTTTGATATATGGAAGTCTATATCTATCTCGATTCCTTTATACCTGTACAACCAACCGTTATCCAATCAAAGTTAATATACTCTGTGAGCTCTGCTCAACTGAGTATAAAAATTCAACAAAACAAACTTTGATGTTTAGAGAGCTGGAAAATTCAACTAAATGTTTATAAATATGCGTAGAAAATTTACCTGCACCAACTACAATAAATAAACATAGCAAAAAAAAGAGCGCAACAAAAAAACACAAAAATAAATAAATTTAAATATAAGAAAGTAAGGAAGGCTAAGTTCGGGTGTAACCGAACATTACATACTCAGCTGAGAGCTTTGGAGACAAAATAAGATAAAATCACCATATAGGAAAATGAACCTAGGGTAACCCTGGAATGTGTTTGTATGAATTGGTATCAAATGGAAGGTAATAAAGAGTACTTTAAAAGGAAGTGGGCCTTAGTTCTATATGTGGACGCATTTTCGAGATATCACCATAAAGGTGGACCAGGGGTGACTATAGAATGTGTTTGTACGATATGGGTATCAAATTAAAGGTATTGATGAGGGTTTTAAAAGGGTTGGGCCCTTAGTTGTATCGAGATATAGATCAAAATGTGGACCAGGGTGACCCACAACATCATCTGTCGGATACCGCTAATTTATTTATATATGTAATACCACGAACAGTATTCCTGTCATGATTCCAAAGGCTTTTGATTTCGCCCTGCAGAAATTTTTCATTTTCTTCTACTTAATATGGCAGGTGTCACACCCATTTTACAAAGTTTTTCTAAAGTTATATTTTGCGTCAAAAAACCAATCCAGTCACCATGTTTCTCCCTTTTTTTGTATTTGGTATAGAATAATGGCATTTTTTCATTTTTCGAAATTTTCGATATCGAAAAAGTTGGCTTGGTCATAGTCGGATTTCGCCCGTTTTTAATACCAAGATAAAGTGAGTTTAGATAAGTACGTGAACTAAGTTTAGTAAAGGTATATCGATTTTTGGACAAGTTATCGTGTCAACGGCCGAGCGGAAGGACAGACAACCGATTTCGCTCATTTTCACAGAAAACAGTTATCGCCATAGAAGCTATAACTTACCAAATTTCAAAAGGATTCGTAAATTTTTGTTCAACTTATGACATTAAAAGTATTCTAGACAAATCAAATGAACAATGGTAGAGCCACGCCCATTTGATGAATGTTGACATAATTTACTTATATTATATATATACTGTAAAGATTTTCAACTTTTTGTTAAAATTTTACTTTTAAAATTATTTTTTTTTTTAAGTGGGCGTGGTCGTTATCCGATTTTGCTAATTTTTATTTAGCACACATATAATAATAGGATTTACATTCCTGCCAAATTTCATCATGATATCTTCAACGACTGCCAAATTACAGCTTGCAAAACTTTTAAATTACCCTCTTTTAAAAGTGGGCGGTGCTACACCCGTTGCCCAAAATTTTACTAATTTTCTATTCTGTGTCATAAGGTCAAACCACCTACCATGTCTCATCGCTTTATCCATCTTTGGTAATGAATTATCGCACTTTTTCAGTTTTTCGAAATTTTTGATATCGAAAAAGTGGGCGTGGTTATAGTCCGATTTCGTTCATTTTAAATAGCGATCTGAGATAAGTGCCCAGGAACGCACATACCAAATTTCATCACGACGCCTCAAAATTTACTCAAGTTATCGTGTTTACGGGCGGACGGACGGACATGGCTAAATGAAGTATATCTCGGTTAATTTCTGCAGTTACGTTAGTTTATGCAGTTACAGGTTACCGTTATGCGAACAAAATTAATATACTCTGTGAGCTCTGCTCAGCTGAGTATAAAAAATATATATAAAACCTAAATAAAACGAGTTTTGTATGCTGCCAGCACTAAAAGCACTAATTAAAACTCACTGACCGTGTTAATGTTCAACCCCGTACGAGTATGATGACGAAGAAGACAACAACATACTGTGTGATATCACCACCCAACCGCCCACTACTTCTGCCTCTTTTTTGCCCACTCACAAGTCTTCACCACTTGCATGCTAAATCGGTCAACTCCCTCCTTGCTTAGCCACATTTGTCATAGCCATCAGCAACAGCTTTTATGAATTTCGAGAGATCTCTGCCCACCTGCATGTACGCGTACATATGTACATACCGTTAGGAGCGAGTGTTTGAGTATATTTTCTTCCATTTGTTTCTATGTTTTTATCGCGAGTTCTTGTTTAAAAAAACCTTTATACCAAACTTTGTCACGTACGAATGCGTTCAGCAGCAAAAATTTTCACTAAATGCAGCCACTTCTGCTGTTGATCGAAATTTTTGTGGCGGAATTTTGGAGTTTCAAACGGCAAATGGATGGCGGTCTGTAGGTACACGTACTCGCAGTTTCGTAAGGTATGTAGTATACAAATATGTATATATATGTATGAATATTTGTTTGTGCACGTAAATAGCTGATAGTTGACATGAGTAGCATAGTTAGTGGAGTTTTTTGTTCGCGACTTTGCGGTATATTTGTTTAGGTGCATTCAAAATTTTGTTAGCAAACTACAATAATAGTTGGCTGATTTGGTGCTGCACACGAGTTTTGTAAACCGCAGTCGTAATTGTTTGAGCAGTTTTATTTGTTGTTGTTGGCTTCACATTAATATCATTTCTGACGGTTACTGGGTGGAGTCCGGAATTTTTGTTACTTGGAAATGCGTAGGATGAGGGAGAGTGGGAGAGAGAAGGATAAGGTGTAGGAAGGAGAGTGTGATGGAGAGAGAGAAGGAGAGGAAGCGGAAGAGAAAGAGGAAAAGGAAGAGACAGACAACAATATATGCTATATACGTAAGCATTCCGTGAAATTTGAAAACTCTAGCTGTTAAAATCGGACAGTAATTACGAAAAGCTTCTTATCTGAACAATCGGTTGTGGGAGATATATTCTATATATACGACCGATCTTATTCATTTTTTCAGACAACAATATGTTCAATATGGTGAAGTTTCAATCTGATAAAGTGAGGAAGAGGAAGATATGGCCCCATCCAGCCTGTTGCGACATATATCTAATCGCATACCTAAATATACCCGCTCGCCAAATTTTATCGAGATATCTCGAAAATTGAGGGACTAGTTTACATACAAACAGAAAAACGTGCAGACGGACAGATGAACCTAGCTAAGTCAACTCAGTTCTTCATCATAATCATTTCGGTACACTTATTAGTGGGTCTATCGCTTTTCCTTTAAGGACTTACAAATTTAATATTCGTGACAAAATTAACATACCATTTCATTTTCATGAAAGCTATAAAACCATTCCAGGTCCGATTCGAGCTCAAAACCGGAACAATATTTTTTTTTATTTTATTTTTTTGGGAATAGAAGATAGACAATTTTTCAGACAATAAAACAATAACTATGGAAAAATTGTTGTATTGCCCTTGAGCTCGAATCGAACCAGGAATCCTTTATCAATAGGCCGATAAAACAAAAACAATTGTTAAAAAAAACCATGTTTACCAAAAAAATCTGATTTATCGCAAGTTGTATTATAAAAATCTTTTTTTAAACGGTTTTATTTAGCTTAACTCTATGTCGCGAACAGAATTTTATACTAGAAATTTAAGTAACTTCCCGGTAAGTTACAAGCATGAAACTTGGAACATAGTCCAGGACCCATAGACAATGCAATAATAAGAAAAAAATTCGATAGGTGGCGCATGGATCGATATATTTCAAAAAATCGTATTTGTGGTCCGATTTGGAACACATATTACATACTTGAACAGAAAGCGACCTATGAAAAAAATCGCCGCTAGGTGGCGCAAGGATCGAGATATTCAAAATACTCGTATTTGTGTTCCGACTTGGCTCATATTTGGAACTCATATGTATTACATACAAGAATAGAAAGCGACATATAAAAAAAATCGCCGCCAGATGGCGCAAGGATCGAGATATTAAAAAATATTATTTGTGGTCCGATTGGGCTCATATTGGGAACAAATATTACATACAGTCCGGTAGAAGAGATATTAAAATAATTTGAAGTTCGAGGAGGTACAAGCATACGTGGCCTTGAGCCGGGTAAAGTCTTTGGAAGGATTATGTGTTGACTACTTAGATTACAACAAATTGTCAGGAAAGGGTCCTTTTAATAATGAGTCATTAAATAAACTAAATAGAATGAGAAATAATAGGCAATTAAATAAAGACTAAAAATTTTAAAATAAAATAATTAAAAAAAAAATTTAAGTTAAACGGTTTTATTGAAAACAAAACTTACATTAAATAATAAAATCCTAAAAGGTAGAAAATAATTAGGTAGGTTCTAGGTTCTAGTCATCACACTCCTCATCAATCTAGGGCGTTGATCAGACAATTATATAAAATCGTTGGGCGTGTGAAATTTCTAAAAATGTGAGGTGTAGCATAACTTGATTAAGGTTCAGTTAGTCTTACTTATACATATATGCAAATATGATTTGTAAAGATATGAGCGGTTGACTATCAATAGAAATTTGACGCGTCCAACGCTTTTATTTAATTGTCTGATCAACGCCCTAAGTTATGAGGAGTGTGATGACTACTAACTAGGACCTACCTAATTATTTTCTATCTTTTAATATTATTATTACTTAATGTAAGTATTGTTTTCAATAAAACCGTTTAACATTTTTTTTTATCAGTATTATTTATTTTTTTTTTTTTTTGCTCGAAAAATTATAGTAGTATTTAAACATTTATTAATTCGAGTTATTTTCAACCGGTGCTTCTGATTATTCTGAACGCAACATTACCAGTTACCAGAAACTATGGGGCACAAATAAGCAATGCTTACACTAAAAGAAAAATACTAGTAAAATCCACCGAGCTGCGGGTCGATTCAACTGAAATTTCTGTCAATTTTTATCCATCGCAACAAGATGTTGAATCAACTGCGCACGAATCGTTGATTCGTAATTGACCGTTTTAGTAGTCAAAGGAACAAAAAAAGTTATTGCGACAGCTTTGTATGAAAGTACCTATGTTGCCATATAAATAAATAAATGTAAGGTGCGATAACCTCCGAAGAGATTTTAGGCCGAACTTCTCTTCCAATTTGCGTCGTGCTCCTTTTTAGTTTTTCTTACAAATTGGCGGGACGCGATATACTTGTTTTATGCCGACTCCGAACGGCATCTGCAAGGCATATTAGTCTTCACTGAGAGCATTACATGGCAGAAATACACTCGGAGTGCTTGCCGAACACTGCCGAGGGTCGACTCCGCTTAGACAATTTTTCTTCTAATTGAAAAAGCTTGTTTCTAAAATTTTGATGTTGCTTTTCCCCGGATGTGAACCCAGGGTCGTCGGTGTGGTAGGCGGAGCTCGCTACCATCACACTACGGCGGCCGCCATATAAATACGTAAATATGTGAATACATAAATAGGCATGCTTGATACATATACATACATATGAATGAAATGAAAATAGTAGTCACAAAACTGATTCTCAATTCTTTCAGTTGCAGCTCAGCTCATTCTCAATTTCTTCTCTCGCATGTAGTTGCCACACTTGATTGTTTCGAATAAAACTTGTATAAATGTTTGACATAACATTTTAAAAAGAGAACTTGTAAGTTATAGAAAAGTAAAGAATCAAATCGTAGGAAGGTAATTCACCACTGGAGTAACTTTACATGTATTTCGGCAAGTTTGATTTTCGTAACAATTTAAGTTGAAACGAATCAAAAACAACTCAAACTTTTATTGTGTCGGAAACATCAACATTAAAAAATGATGTTTTTTTTATTATCTTATTAGATTCGTTCACATGAGTGAAAATTCATAAAAACTTGACAAAATGTTACTAACTTTGGAAAAATCATGTTCGTTCAAGCAAAACTTTTGCAACGAGAGGGCGCAATTTGGCATTTCGCTTGGACGAGAAGTTGCAAAATTGTACCCGATAAATAGGTGCCCCAATATCTCATAATTGTTTGCACAGTAAATTCAAGAAAGGGGTTTTTCGTTTTGTATTGATAACTGAAAAACTAGTTTTCTGTTGTTTTCCCATTTTGTGTGTTTTTTCGATTTGTTGGTTTTCTTATTTTTGTATTTTTTTTTTTTTCCAACAAGTGGCACCATCGTTATAAGTACAAAGTAGAGAGCGCAGTGAGCGTAAAATTCTCCTTGAAATTTTCTCATGTATTAACTGTTGATCGCTGTTGAAATGACCAGTGAAATCAGTTGTGTTAACAGAAAAATCAGTTAGATTGATTAGGAATCTGTCAATTTTACAAAATTTTGTTAACTTAAGAGCCACAATTTCTCTTCTGTTGAAATGACTAAACTAATTTGTTCGCTTGACAAAGAACTCGGTCGAATTAATCTCCATTAAGTCGAGAACAACAGAACCGATTTGTTGATTTTACTAGCACCATTTCTTTCAGTGTACTTAAACAAGTTGTTTCGTTTAAATAGCAAAGCAAGTTACTTCAATATTTCCTAACTTTTCAACATTAAAAACTTTAAACGCCAGCAGCTGCGCTCATTTATACCAAATGACTATTTTATATTTCAAATCACATCTCTCCAGTTTTCTTTTCATTTGCATCCAGGTAAATTAACATACTACAAAAACAAAAAACACAATTTTTTTTTTCTTTTTACAAAATGCATTTTATTGCCTTCAAGCTCAACAACACATACAATGATGATGATATTACCGTTATTCCTGCAAATACAAACAGCATAAATATTATTTGAGTATGTTTAAATGTATTTTAGAAAATATTTGCATAATAAATTGTTGTATATTTAGCTGCTTATTAACGTTAATATTCTGACCAAAATTAGCTGACATAAATAAGAGTAGCTGCTGCTGTTGCTGCCGCTGCCGATTAGAGCCTAGATTTTAGTGCGGATAATGGCTTTGCTCTGAACAAATTTTCTATGTTTCATATTTACTTACTTAATTTATGTTTATAATGAAATTTATTTTTGCATAATGAGAGAATTGCATGGATGAACAGGCATACACACATACATACATTTGAAGTAGCTAGTGCATTATATTAATATACATATATATATATCTATATATATTAGGGCGGGTCGATTTAAAAATCGCTCATTGCTCTGTGAAAATCGTATTCTAGGGATCAAAATAAGAAACCTTGCCGAAGGAACCATACCTCTGAAACGCATTCTGATGGCCCCCAATGTGGGTCGAACTTTTGGGTAGGGTCAAATTTTGAAAAATCCCACTTTGACCCATTTAGAGTGCTCCAATCGAGTCCAAATGTATGACCGACCCCCACTAACTTTGGAGGCCCGACCCACAGATGCCAGTGGCACACCCCCTGGAACCACCCTGGGGGTTCACCATACAAAATTTCAAAAAATCGCCGGTTTTGCACTTTACATGAAAAAATCAGCTAAATGGCTATGTTTTTTCTTTATTTTGATTTATTTATTTATAATAATATTTATTATTTATTTTTAATAATATCTATTTTTTCTCTTAAGAAATTTATTCAGTCAGAACATATGTAAATGAAAATTTATTTAAGTGAGTTATAGAAAAGAAACTAAAAAAAATTATTGTTTGAAGTCTTTTTTACTTTCAAGTCTGGGCAATTTCGCACGGCTCTCTAATGTCGTCGCCATAACAGCCTCTACATTTTCCGGTATAACCTGTTTGGAAACGCTAGCTAGCAATTGAACATGTCGTTCCGTTCTTGTATGTGTGATGGAATTTTTGGATCATTAAACGGTGGATCATCTTCATTCACAAAAACTGTTGCGTTATATATGGTCTACGAGACGAGGTAATAAGAATGAAATGGTAATTTCAATTATACCTGCTGTGTCTTGAGGTGACTTAAAAAAAACAACACAGGCAATTTTACGGTCTGCAATTGGTTTTAAAAGGGTTGTAAAAACGGTAATTTCTAATAATTTTTTTTTATTTCTTTTCTATTACTAAGTTAAATTCATTTTTTCATTTACATCTGTTCTGACTAAATAAATTTCTAAAGAGAAAAATAAACTCCAAAAAGAAAAAACATAGGCATTTCGCTGATTTTTTCATGTAAAGTGCAAAACCGGCGATTTTTTGAAATGTTTGTATGGTGAACCCCCAGGGGGGTTCCAGGGGGTGTGCCACTGGCATCGGTGGGTCGGGCCTCCAAAGTTAGTGGGGGTGGGTCATACATTTGGACTCGATGGAGCACTCTAAATGGGTCAAAGTGGGATTTTTCAAAATTTGCCCCTACCCAAAAGTTGGACCCAAATTGGCGGACATCAGAATTCATTTTAGAGGTATGGTTCCTTCGGCAAAGTTTCTTATTTTGATCTCTAGAATATGATTTTCACAGAGCAATGGGTGATTTTTTTGCCTCCCCACAAATCGACCCGGCCTAATATATATATATATATATATATATTTATGTGAAATTTTTATACTCAGCGTGCTTTGCATACAGAGTATATTAACTTTAATTGGAGAATGGTTGGTTGTACAGGTATAAAGGAATCGAGATAGATATAGACTTCCATATATCAAAATCATCAGTATCGAAAAAAAATTGTATTAAGATCCGTCCGTTTGTCTGTCCGTCTGCCCATTAACACGATAACTTGAGTAAATTTTGAGGTATCTTGATGAAATTTGGTACGAGGTTCCTGGACACTCATCCCAGATCGCTATTTAAAATGAACAATATCGGACTATAACCACGCCCACTTTTTCGATATCGAAAATTTCGAAAAACCGAAAGAACTCGATAATTCATTACCAAATACGGGTAAAGCGATGAAACTTGGTAGGTGGGTTGACCTTATGACGCAGAATAGAAAATTGGTAAAATTTTGGACAATGGGTGTGGCATCGCCCACTTTTAAAAGAGGGTAAGTTTTGTATGTTGTAATTTGGCAGTCGTTGAAGATAGCATAATGAAATTTGACTACTATTACTATATATGTGCTTAATAAAAAACAGAAAAAATGGATGAAGAACACGCCCACTTTTAAAAAAAAAATTTTAAAAGTCGAATTTTAATAAAAAATTCAATATCTTTACAGTATATAAGTAAATTATGCCAACATCCAACTCAAGTAATGATATGGTGCAACAAAATACAAAAATAAAAGAAAATTTCAAAATGGGCGGGGCTCCGCCCTTTTTCATTTAATTTGTCTAGAATACTTTTAATGCCATAAGACGAACAAAAATTTACCAATGCTTGTGAAATTTGGTAGGGGCATATATTCTATGACGATAACTGTTTTCTGTGAAAATGGGTTGATGCCACGCCCAGTTTTTATACACAGTCGACCGTCTGTCCTTCCGCTCGGCCGTTAACACGATAACTTGAGCAAAAATCGATATACCTTTACTGAACTTAGTTCACGTACTTATCTGAACTCACTTTATCTTGATATGAAAAATGGCCAAAATCCGACTATGACCACGCCCACTTTTTCGATATCGAAAATTAAGAAAAATGAAAAAAATGCCACAATTCTATACCAAATACCAAAAAATGAATGAAACATGGTAATTGCATTGGTTTATTGACGCAAAATATTACTTTTGAGAAAGCTTTGTGAAATGGGTGTGACACCTACCATATTAAATAGAAGAAAATGAAAAAGTTCTGCAGTTCGAAATCAAAAGCCCTTGGAATTTTGGCAGGAATACTGTTCGTGATATTACATATATAAATAAATTAGCGTTACCCGACAGATGATGTTCTGGGTCACCCTGGTCAACTACCTTTTAAAATCCTCATTAATACCTTGAATTTGATACCCATATCGTACAAACGCATTCTAGAGTCACCCCTGGTCCACCTTTATGCCGATATCTGGAAAAGGTGTCCACTTATAGAACTAAGGCCCACTCCCTTTTAAAATACTCATTAACACCATTCCTTTCATACCCATATCGTACAAACACATTCTAGAGTCACCCCTGGTCCACCTTTATGGCGATAAATCGAAAAGGCGTCCACCTATAGAACTATGGCCCACTCCCTTTTAAAATACTCATTAACACCTTTCATTTGATACCCATATCGTACAAACAGTCTCTAGAGTCACCCCTCGTCCACCTTTATGGCGATATCCCGAAATGGCGTCCACCTATAGAACTATGACCCATTCCCTTTTAAAATACTCTTTAATACCTTCCATTTAATACACATGTCATAAAAACACATTCCAGGGTTCCCTAGGTTCATTTTCCTACATGGTGATTTTCCCTTATTTGTCGCCAAAGCTCTCAACTGAGTATGTAATGTTCGGTTACACCCGAACTTAGCCTTCCTTACTTGTTTGTGTTCTTGTTGTTGATTTTGCATCTCATGTGGGTAATGGCAATAAATTTCATTGAAAATAACATATGTAGAACACGTGTATATGCAACACGCACCTTTATAGCACAATGTGTGAACATATAACTATATGTTTATATCTACCTTCTATGTATTTGTGTTGTATATGCCTCTTAGCGTACATAAATAAATTATTGCACACCCAAAGCATTATGGCAATTTGAATTGCCATTATAAAAAGGATTTTTCATTTTTCCACTTAATTTTCCTGCACCTCTGGCAGTCCCTTCCCCCAACATATCATATAATATGCACATGTGAATGTACAGTGGCTGCCAATGGGAGCATGTGTAATAAAATTTCAACCCTATCCATATTATTCAATTAATAGCATAGGTTGGTTGAACTTACCTCGGCTTTGCTTTAAAAATTCTATAAATTCACGATATACAATTATAAATATATATAATTAAGGGTAGGGTATCAACACTGCTCAAAACTATTTTTCTTGAAGAGGTTATATAAAATACTAACCGTTTCATGCCCATATTGGCATTTTTTTATTTTTTTTTAATTCCCAAAAACTGGCAACGTTGACTTGAGATCTTAAGTACAAGACCGAGTTTTAGAGCAAAAAACGTAGTTTGTATGCTACAAACGAACTTATGCTCTAAAATTCCAAGTCATTTTGAGATAGCAGGGGACTTATAAATAAATAAATTTAACAAGATTAGATGGCAACCCCGCTTCCAAATATGATCGTTGGCCAACGTCATTATATGCCTTTTTTTGAGACCCATACTGGTATATCTCGTTTGGTTAAAAAATATGTTCATATATGTGACAATCTTCTAAAAATATCCTAAGTGGCAACACCTGTAGTGAATATATTTCTTTAAGAACGACTCAAATATCTATCTTTTGATACCCATAATTAAATTAAATTTTTTTAAATTTAATTAAAAAGACATTCAAATAAGTGGCAACCCTGTAATTATTTTTACAACAGCAATACTTTGTTAACTCACAACGTTTAGTACCTTTGATTTCATACTCTTATTGATGTAGCTCAAAAAAATATTCACGAGGGTGGCAGCATCCAAAAAATATCCAAAGTCGATGTTGCCATATATGAATATTTTTCTTGAAAATCGGCTTAAAATATCTTTCGTTGAATACCCATAACGGTATGCCTCATTATTACTGAAAAAATATTTCAAATAGGTGGCAACCTTGTAAGAATACTCACTATAGAAATACTAAATATGAGAGCCTAAAATGTAGCGTGCTACCTACATCCAAAATGTAATCCAAAAAGAGTATAAAATTTCGAGATAGCAACGGATATACAAAGTAATATATGTAATAATGGAAGGTGGCAACCCTTATTGGCAAGCTAACTAATACTTTTTTTTTCAAAACACGACGTAAAAGAGAAATGTTTAATTGTCAATTCTCTTTAAAAAAAAATTTGTAAAAATGCGCCATAAAATAATTTTCGTTTGAAATCGATACTGTCATCTATCAGACTTTTTCTCAAAAAGGTGGCAACCTTTTAGAGATACCATCGGGAACTAAACTAAAGTAAAATGTGTGTTGTTGTTCGTATCAGTTTCTTGTACCGTACACTCTACGAAATCAGTTTCTGACGATGATTTTGGAAGTCAATCTTGAAGACATATGGGCCGAAAGGAATGAACGAAAGTTCACGAAGTTTAAGCAACCTGTTTAGTTTACGCAGATGTTAGTGTAGTTTGCAGCTAATGGCAAGGGGGCTGCTTTTGTAGCATGATCCAAGGGTCCCCATGTTATTTTTAGGTTTAGTTCAATCTAAAAAAAATTATAATTTATTATGAAGAAAAAGTTGTTATAAAAAAATTTTTTATTAATCAGTAATAAGGGTTTTTACTGGAACTATTAAAAAAAAGAAGCTTTATTATTTTTCATGTGATGCAAATTATTAGATTTTCTATAAAAAGAGGACGAACATTTGATGAAACGAAAAAATGCATGGCTCATTCCATTTCAAGACACCCGGTCCGCGTAGGACATGATTTTTGATTTTGATGAAATATTGATATGTTCTTTTTTGGTCAAAATAATGAAACAAGTGTGTTTTTTTTTTGCCTCATAAAATTTTTTTCGGATTTATCTCATGATTTTTTCTTTGAAATGTTCGCTATTAATTTTAATTTTATTTAAATTTATAAACAATAACATTTATCTAGTTTAAAAAAAAAATTTTTTTTTTGTTATTCATTTTTTTTTTAACTCTATGCTATTGTTTATAAATTTATATAGAAGTACATGTATAATTAACATTTCAAAGAAAAAATCATGAGAATCGGTTAATGTTTGACAAAGTTATTGACAGTTGAAAAATAGAAGAATAAAATATCGATTGCATTTTATGCGATTCAATTGCCGATAAATCCGAAAAAAAAAATTTTATTAGGCAAAAAAACACCTGTTTCTTTATTTTGACCAAAGAACAACATATTAAAATTTCATCAAAATCAAAAATCATGTCCTGCGCGGACCGGGTGTCTTGAAATGGAATGAGCCTTATTAATTTATTTTATTATTTTACTGATTACGTTTTTATAAAGAAAAGAAAGTATGTTTAGAAAAACAAAACAATTCGAAAAAAATGCATGTTCATACAAACTTGTGTTTAAAGAAATATTAAATTTTTATATAAGAAAATATTAAATTAAAAAAAAATAACAATAAATTTTACCACAAAAAAATTTTTTTGTTAAGAAATTTAAATTATCTTTAAACTAAAATTTTTTAAATAGCTTATGTTAATATATTCATAAAATGATTGTTTAAAAACAAAACTTAGGTTTTATAAAACAAACCTAAATTAGGATAAGAAAATTTTCAAATTCGATTCAGCAATAAAATTTCCGGCATTTTAATATTTTTAAAGATACTTTGTATTGTTTTAGATGCAAACAAAACAGCAAATTGTCAAGAATTATATCGGATAACTTTTATTGGCTTACTAATTATTTTTTTTATATTGATAAATTTTTTCTTTTTTTTCTTTTTTTTTAAGAATAAAAATTTAATACAAAACATTAGTTTTATAAAAAAATGCGTTATTCAAAAAAAAATATGCAAAAAAAAATAAAAAAAATGCGTTATTTAAAAGTATAAAATTTTTTTTTATTACATTTAACAAAAAAATTTAAATATTTAAAACGCAATTGTTTCAGTTGGTTTAACATTATTAAATTAACTTAATTTTTCAAAAAAGAATTTTAGTTCTTATTAAGTAAAGTTCTAGTGTTTTTAAATACGCAGCAAAATATACATTTTGAACAGCGGAATAAAATATGAAATGCATTTAAAAAATTTTTTTTCATAGAAAATAACAACAAAATTTAAAGAGCTTTATAATTTTCTAATTTTTTTAAGGAACGTAGCAACAATCTAGTAAATTTCTCACTTTTTAATTAGGAAAAATTTTTTTAAATTACATACTTTTAAATTAAAAAAAATACTTGAAATTTTTTTAAAATATTTTTTAATTTTTTTTCAAAACGATTCATATTTTTCAAAAGAAAAGAAAATCTAATATAATACATTAGAATTAAATTTGTAAAAATCAAATAAATGTTATTCAAAAATTTAAAATTCTTATAAAAGAAAACTAAAATTTTTACATAATAATAATATTTATTATAATTTTTATAAAAAAATATTTTTATAAAAAATAAATTAATAAACGAAAATATGAATTTTAATATTAAGAAAAATACATAACTTTTTTTTAATCAAAATTTTTTGTTTAACTTTTAACTAGACTTTGTAGGAAATTTAACACAAGAAAAGTTTATAAAATTGCTAGCAAGGTGATTGGCAGTGAGTCGCATCAACTCACACACACACTGACGACTACCACCACACCATTTTCTTCAAATTAATTTAGTAAATTTAAATTAAATTTCCCGAGTCGATTGCATTTAATTTTTCTACCTGTAAGTGTGCACACACCTCTTCACAACTGGCGCTAAAGCAAGCAAACCTGCACACAAATGGCCTCATATAAACTTAAAAACTCACCTATCAGCCATATCAAACGCGTACTTTTATTCATTTGCATTTGGATTTGCATTTATTGCATTAATTTCCCAACCGTGGCGCGTGCTAAATCTTTTATTCGCCATAATTTGCCAATGCCGGTGTGTGTACATCCGTGCGCACATTTGTTGGTTAAATTGAAACCGTCCATTTGGGGAATCAAGCGTAATAAGCAGCTGCGTTCTTTGGTGCACTGAATTGCTAGCGCCTAAAGTTTTTTTTGCAATTTTGTTGTTTTAAAACACAGCGACTGTGGTGCAGATAGGCTCGACTGCAGTTACCGGAAATTATGCTATGCTTGACGGTAAAATAATTGCTGACTATTATGCCATTGATTCAGAGAGACGACTATGAAATTTCATTATGTCAACTTTGAATTTGTTTTATTTGCATGTTTTGTATTCTAAACAAGTTTTGTAATTTTACTTTATTTAATATTTTGGGAAAAATTTAAACAACGTGACATCAGGACGGACAAGGCGACAGCTGTTTCGATTATACCTTGTAAATCTCTTCAAAGCCTTTTCTCCCGGGAGTGCGAGTCGAACCCGCACTCCTACGATAGTTGAAATGGTTATAAACGCATTCAGCCTTAGTACCTTAGTTCCTTAGTTCTTGTAAAGTTTTTCCCAATTGCCTTCTTGTCGCATATATTATCTTCCACACCACATAATTCGTATGTAGTTATGTGTTGAAGTTATACCTGTTTGTAAGGCGGTTTTCAGAGAAACTTGGTATTTGGGATTTGGCAATTGGGAAAAACTTTACAACAACTAAGGCAAGACGTACCTGAATGCGTTTATAACCATTTCAACTATCGTAGGAGTGCGAGTTCGACTCCCACTCCCGGCTTTGAAGAGATTCACAAGGTATAATCGAAACAGCTGTCGCCTTGTCCGTCCTGATGTCACGTTGTTTAAATTTTTCCCAAATTATTAAATAAATTATAAAATTAAAAAAAATTGCTTCAAATAAATGTTTTCATACATTTGAAAAAGCAATATGGGCAATCCCCGATTATTGTAATTTTATACCTAGAGCTTTTATGAAAATGAATTTTTAAATTATAAAGGTTGCGTATACGACACGTACCCACATTGGGAAGAGAATACCTTTAATCTAATTTACTCAGCTGAGCAGATCTCACAGAGTATATTAACTTTTTGTTCGCATAACGGTAATCCGTAACGGGATAAACGAATCGAGATAGATATAGACTTCCGCCCGTAAACACGATAACTTGAGTAAATTTGAGGTATCTTGATGAAATTTGGTATTTAGGTTCCTGGGCACTCATCTCAGATCCCTATTTAAAATGAACGAAATCGGACTACAACCACACCCACTTTTTCGATATCGAAAATTTCGAAAAACCCAAAAAGTGCGACAATTCATTACCAAAGACGGACAAAGCAATCAAGCTTCGTAGGTGGGTTGACTTTATGACGTAGAATAGAAAATTAGTAAAATTAGGGACAATGGGCGCGGCACCGCCCACTTTCGAAAGAAGGTAATTTGAAAGCCGTAATTTGGTTGAATATATCATGATGAAATTTGGCAAGAGCGTTACTCCTATTCCTATATGTGTGCTAAATAAAAATTACCAAAATCGGATGACGAACACGCCCACTTTTTAAAAAAAAATTTTTTTAGTCAAATTATAACAAAAAATTTAATATCTTTACAGTATAAAAGTAAATTATGCCAACATTCGACTCCAATAATGATATGGTGCAACAAAATACAAAAACAAAAGAAAATTTCAAAATATGCGTCTCTCCGCCCTTTTTCATTCAATCTGTCTAGAATATTTTTAATGCCATAAGTCGAACAAAAATTAACCAATCCTTGTGAAATTTCGTAGGGGCATAGATTCTATGACGGTAACTGTCTGTGAAAATGGGCGAAATCGGTTGAAGCCACGCCCAGTTTTTATGCACAGTCGACCGTCTGTCCTTCCGCTCGGCCCTTAACATGGTAACTTGAACAAAAATCGATATATCTTTACTGAACTTAGTTCACGTACTTATCTGAACTCACTTTATTTTGGTATAAAAAATAGCCGAAATCCGACTATGACCACGCCCACTTTTTCGATATCGAAAATTACGAAAAATTAAAAAAAATTCCATAATACTATACCAAATATGAAAAAGGGATGAAACATTATAATTGGATTGGTTTATTGACGCAAAATATAACTTTAGAAAAAACTTTGTAAAATGGGTGTGACACCTACCATACCAAATAGAAGAAAATGAAAAAGTTCTGCAGTTCGAAACCAAAAGCCCTTAGAATTTTGGCAGGAATACTGTTCGTGATATTACATATATAAATAAATTAGCGGTACCCGACAGATGATGTTCTGGGTCACCCTGGTCGACATTTTGTTCGATATCTCGAAAACGCTTTCACATATACAACTAAGGGACACTCCATTTTAAAACCCTCACTAATACCTTTCATTTGATACCCATATCATACAAACGCATTCTAGAGTCACCCCTGTTCCACCTTTATGGCGATATCTGGAAAAGGCGTCCTCCTATAGAACTAAGGCACACTCCCTTTAAAAATACTCATTAACACCTTTCGTTTGATACCCAGATCATACAAACATATTCTAGAGTCACCCCTGGTCCACCTTTATGGCGATATTTCTAAGAGGCGTCCACCTATAGAACTAAGGTCCACTCACTTTTAAAATACTCATTAGCAGCTTTCATTTCATACCCATATCGTACAAACACATTCTAGAGTCACCCCTGGTCCACCTTTATGGCGATATCTCGATAAGGCCTCGACCTATAGAACTAAGGCCCACGCCCTTTTAAAATACTCTTTAATACCTTCTATTTGATATCCATGTCATACAAACACATTCCAGAGTTACCCTAGGTTCATTTTCCTACATGGTGGTTTTCCCTTATTTTGTCTCCCAAGCTCTCAGCTGAGTATGTAATGTTCGGTTACACTCGAACTTAGCCTTCCCTACTTGTTTTTATTTAACTTGAAGCTCAACTTGAGGTGTTTCTATAACTAGAGGAGCTAAAGGGACCTCGGTAATCTTTTCTATGTCTAGCAATAAGCTTTTTTTCTTGTACGGCTTATGCAGATTGAGTTAAGTCACGTATGTCACACCTACCCTCAAAGGTCATCATCGTTATGTTGATGTTGTTGTTGTAGCGATAACGACACTCCCCGAAGGCCTTGGGGAGGGTTGTCGATATTGATGGTCGTTTGCCGGATGCAGATCCGGTACGTTCCGGTAACAAGCACCATAAATTAATTAGCCCCACCATCTCGGGAACGATTTGGTATCACCACATGAAACCCCCCTACCCCCTAGATCCATGAGGAGTTCGGGGTCATAGCATCGGCTGTTGAAAACAGGATTCGCCACGGGTAATTGAGGTTGACAATTGGGCTGGAGAAGCTATATATTACGCTGGCAACTCCTTGAGAGGGGTTGCGCTATAAAACCCCTTGAATCAATTTGGTATTTTAGTCGCCTCTTACGACAGGCATACATACCGCGGGTATATTCTAAGCCCGCTTCCTAGCAATGCACATCTGTTAACCCTGTTCCGCGATAACTGAAGCAAACCTGCCTCTCCCAACTCAGTGGAGGTCTCCCCTTTCCTCTGCTTCTAGATTGTGATGTCGACTGAATTTCTTTCTTGGACGGAGTGCCTGCGTCCATTCGCATAACATGACCCACCCAGCGAATCACTATCGTCATATCTGCGTAAAAGCTCATGCAGCTCTGCACTACATCTCCTTCGATCATCGCCGTAGACATCAAGGACAGGACCATAAATCTTCCGGATAACTTTTCTCTCGAACATTCTAAGCGCAATCTTCCCTTCTCTTGACAGCGTTCGTGATTTCGAGGCATACATCAGTACAGATATCATGATCGCATTGTAAAGTGTGATATTTGTTCGTCGGGAGAGGACTAAACTTTCCAATTGACTACTCAGAGCAAAGTAGCTCTTGTTGGTAAGAGTTATTGCCCCTTTCCTTTCTAAGCTGATATTGTTCCTCCTGGTTCCCAAATAGAAGAAGAAGACTGTGAAGGATAGTCGCGAATGTATATCCGTCAATATTGATGTGACTGCAAAGGCCCGAATACGCCAATTCCTTCTTGGATGTACTTCGTCTTGTTCTCACTTACCGCTTCCTTATCAATTCCAGAGAAGGCGGAACATATAGTGCGTTTGTTTGGGCCAATAATAATATTAATATCTGATAAGGTGCAATCAGTTGGCTCACTATGGGCTTCCGTCTTTCGCACAGTATTGTGACGAATATTAGTGACACTAAGTGGTACTCACATCACTAGTCTGATGCTAAGTAAATGAGGCCACAACAACAATAAAGCAGACAGTCACTTGTATCTACATAAACGAATCAATCATTATGTCTACACATATGTACGGACACACAGCGGAGATAGACTCACAAACACATGCATATATCTTAACTGAGATGCTCCCAAAAGTAGGCAATCATCTTTGGAAGTATCACTCACATATACACGCGCATGGGCTATGCGAGAAGTTATAACAATCGTGCATATGAAGTTATAGCTGAGAAATTAATAGCTGGTTGTAAATTCTAGAAATAGAAACGCCTAGAAATATGTCAATGAGGAAATCAAAAAGTATAAAAGCAACACCAGCTGAGGCACCACGATTTAGTTTGATTAAAGCACGCTATCTGTTGAGCAGTAGAAGTGTTATTTTGAAGTACTTTAATAAAGGCAATTTTGCATTATTTAATAGTGGAGTTATTTATCCAACAGTTTAGTGATTCGAACGTTAGTAGAAGGTTGCAAATAAGCAGGAATTTCCTTAAATTCGTTACAATATGCTAGATGGAACCGTATACGCGATATTAAGCCGGCTGATTCCGCGCTTGTTGGCATAGTTCAAGGGTTCACCTTTTGGGTCGAGTACACTTAAGTTCCAATCTGGAGGCATGCACTCATCCGACCGTATATTGCATAGGAGTTGATGCAGGCTTTCTACCAACTCTAAGTTTCCGTGTTTGAACAGCTTGGCGGGCATTCTGTCATTACCTGACATCTGGTGATTTTTTAGCCGTGAGTGTCAGGTTCGTCTTCTCCCTCCCTAGCTAGTAATGAGGGGAAGTGTTCTCTTCACAACTTAAGCACACTCTGTACGTCAGTTACCAGGTCGACGCTATCGTTCCTGCAGGAATCTGCCTCGGTCTTGAAATCATCCGCGGATTTTTTGTTTTAACTTTCGGGCATTATTCCTATCAGACAGCACATGAAGCTCCTCGCAACCACTCCATTCTGCCTCATGTTTTTTCCTTCTTCCAAAAGAAAAAGTTATTACCGTCATTGGAAGGACCAGTTGGGCACCGAAGCCCTTTGCTTTATATGTGCTTTAAATGTTTTTGTTTCGTAGTTTTTTTTATAACTATATTCGCTTGATTTCAAGATCCTTAAGAAAGAGTTGTGAAGCTATCGATCTAAGTTTTCACAATTTGGCATTTCACCGCAACTAGTGCTCTTTGTGTGCACGTCAAAGACTATCTAATCCCAAAGAAATTTGTTTTACCCTAAGAAACTTTTAGAAAACTCACGTGCTGCCTCAACTGTTCAAGAAACCAAAAATGAATTGATGCTTTATTACTTCATATTTTGTATGTTTGTTTATTACTCTTTGCACAAATAACAATTGAGCTTAATTTTATATCCCAAACGAAAGGGATATGTCAAAGGATAATTTATTGTTTGACTTTAGTATGTTACATGCGCACATAAACTTTTATATATATTTGTGTTAGTGTATATATAGAGCAAATTGAGAAAGGATGCTGAATAACCCTTGTCAGCTAAGATTTCTTGGTACTAGTTTTGAGAATGTTTGGTGTTGTATTTGCTTTGTTTTTTTTTTTTAACGACGCCCGGGCGAAGACACAAAGCTTAAGTAACGCTCCACATGCCTTTTTGATGCACATTCTCCTAGAACTAATTAATTATTAGACCGAGGTTCCCCTCGGATCTCCTTCATGTAGCAGGGGACCACCAACGTCTGAGGTCCATTTTTATACCCTGTATCAGGTATAAGCTTGAGCTAGAATCTATTCCCCTCTTCGCTTATAAATGCTGCGTACCTGGACAGAAGTTCCAACGAGACCTTATCTGCACACTTGACACTTTTGCTCACGCACATAGCGCATGGCAGGTCTCCACAGCCCGATCTTGATCTGCACCCAGTTTTGTTCGATCTTTGTCGGTAAGAGGCTATTAGCTTTCTCAATAGCCATTTGCAGGTGATCTATGACAATCTCCCTTAAGTTTTTCTCCGATATTTGTTCCATCGCTGTCCGTTTGGGCTTCTTTGCAACCGCTTCATTGCTGATCCCCGGTTTGGTTTTTTGTCTGGCGTGTTGAGAAATAGAATGATCTCTTTGGTTGCTAATGTACTAATCTAACACTGATCTGTGGTTTGCAGCATCCTAGGAGCCGCTAGCGATTTCGCCTTTTTGTATCCTCTAAGGAATAGGCAGTGCCCGTTTGCTCCTACTCCGATTCGACCTTGATTTTTTTTTTCTTCTATTTAGCTTTTGAGTCCTGTGCATTATAGATTGTGCCGGTAGCCTCCTTCAAATCGGAAAATGGCCCCTGGGTATTATAATTTGTACCCATCTGGACCTTTTTTGCTATTGTTGATGCTGTTAGTGATTTCTATGTACTTTGCATGGTACTACGGCAATTCTTTATAACTTTCTCCTGCATTGTCATATTCGATGTTGCAGTTTGCGACTCTGTCAACGTAGCGTTCGTCGGAGAATCGTTTATTTCCGTTGTCTTTTCTATTGCATTCAATGTTTTCATTTAATTGTTTGATTGTTTCCAATTGTTTGTCCCACGAGTAGACCGGAACGAGTTGGTCACTCTACAATGGATTTTGACGACCATGAGGGAACCGTTCGGGATCAGCAATAAATTCGTTTCTTTTTAAACGGTCGAAGAGAGCTTTTCATTCACTTGCCTTTTAAAATAGATATGCTTTTATGTCGACAATAGTCCACAAAAATTCAAGTCCCACATGTATCAGGCGATCCAGCGTTTTGATGAAAAACGACGATAGGTTGATTAATCTAAATTTCTTAAATTATTCATGAGAGTTTCTAGCGATCTTTGTATAAACGTAACTTTGACCTTTTTGCAAGACTTGGACAAAAACTTTGAAGTTGCTTAGGAAACAGCTATGCGGCCCTGAAAAATGTTTTGACTTGAAATCTTGGCTTTCTCAGGTAGACCACAAATGTTCCGACATTTAAAAAATCGCCAGTGGTACAAGAACGGCTTCTTGCGCAACCAGATAATGATTGCCAGAAGTTTCAGCGTTTCCTCTGCTACTACTAATCAGCAGCCATCATTCACATCACCTAAGTACCCCAAAGCGGCAGAGTTTCTTAAGGGAGTTGCTCTGACGTGGTTTCAGTGCAGTCTGCAAGGCTTTCGTAGAGGCTTCGCCACGAATCTCGCCAGGCTTTCGTTATTTCCGATTAGTAAATATCCAAAAATCACCTTTTAGAGCTCGGAACAATTTTAGTTTGAAGGCGAACACAGACTTGTTGTTGAACTATATTAAGGACAGCCTCACTGCCAAAATATTATTTGTAGGCGTATTTTTGCTTGATGCCATCTTCAATGTCATTTTTACAATTAAAAGATGAATGTGATTGCAATTTGGCTGTACGTGGAAGCAACTTTTCGTCTTCCCCTGTCAAATTTTATATGTAGGCAAACCGGGTTCAGCGTAGTGCCATCTTCAGTGTAATTTGTAGTGCCATCTCCAGCCTAATTGTAATGGCTATAACGCGTTCCATTTAAAACAAGAAGCAGGTTTTAAACGTTGAAGCAATGTTCCGTGCTCCTTTTCTAAATAAATTTTTCTTGGTGAATAGGTTTAACATTGTTGTCATCTTCAGTGTAATGTATTGTTTCAATTTGATAACTAATTGTTTCAATACACAAATTATGTGCTTGTAAGTTGACTGTATGATGGAGCAATTTTCTGCCATGCCTCGCCAATTTGGTTTGAAAGAAAACTTGTTCCAGCTTAGTGCCATCTTCAGTATCATAATTTGTTTAAGAATTTATATTATTGGTTTTAATTGAAAAAGGTTGATACATATGTATAAACTGGCTGTACGTTAAAATATTTTTCCGTCCTTCCTCTCTACGTTTGGTCTGCTGGCAAACCAATTTCAGTTGGTGCCATCTTCAAGGTAATCTTTTCTTCTAGAATGACGCTAAATGGTTCCAATGAAAGGAAGTACATACATAACTAACTGTAGTTTTTTTGTTATTTGGAGCAAATTTTAGTACTCTTTTGGCCAATTTAATTTGTATTTAGCTTGGTGCTATCTTCAGTGAAATGTTTCGTTATAGAGACTGACAGTAAATCATTTCAACTAAAAGAAATATAAGATTATAAGCTGAACTACGCAGTTTAAGCCTTTAGTAATCAGTTGATTACTGAAGAGTGAGTACAACGGCATTAAGTAAGAGTAATATATTACAAATATACCGCAGTAAGTAACTCATACTTAATATGAATAGTTATTTGAAGGCTCTGGTATGTACATATATATATATATATATAAAGTTTGTTTGGGCATTTTCTATAAATTCCTTTAGTAGACAGTTACCACATCCCATACATAGAGCAATGTGTGCTTTGTATGATTTTCAATTGAAATTGATAATACAAGAGGTGCCATACATACACACCTACATATATATATATACATCGGAAACATGTATATACATACATATACATCATCTATGTTTGAAATAATTCTGATGAAATGAATGCAACTTTGCATGAAGTTCAATTAATTTTCTACGAAATTGTAGCATCTATACATAAGTTGAGTTTTGGAATTGTTTGTATCTATTGTGAGGAAATGAGTATTAGTAAGAGTCAAGTGCTGCAATGCGTATGAGTTACTTTCATATAAAGTTTCAATTATACAATTTTGATCAATTATCGGGCAGTTGAAAATATTTCTAGATAAAATTGTACTATCTATCATTTATATGTGAATGCATATATAAATTAAGTTGCATTTACAGTGAAAATGTATAGATATAGTTTGAATATTATTTGAGCTATTTTTAATTAATGTTATACATATTTAAAATCATGCAATAATAAATTCGTATGCAAACATAGCTTTAACGATAATTGAATCAATATAAAATTATTTCTTTAAAAAATAGAAATATGTGTGTAATAGGAAATTCGCATTAAATTACAAAACGTTTTATCTTGTCAGCACTTATTTTCAATATTGAATGGGTATGGCAATTTTTACAAAAATTGCTAATTGTTTCATTAAAAGCAAACCCATTACACGCAAAGATGGATATCTTACCTGAAGGAAGGTAACCGGCGCGTATGCGTAATATTTTTATTTTTATTCTATTTTTTATTTAATTATCATACCAGTGAAGCTAATCAAAGCGTGTTCAAAATAATATTGCTGCCGTTTTGCTTAATTTCTAAAAAAATTTAATTGGTTTTTCTTATAACTCTCTATCTCTTTCTCGCGTATCATATCTCCTTTCCCATTCTCCATTTTATTCTTTATTATTTTTTATTTTCATTCTACTTTCTTCTCCATATTTATTTTTGCATCCTTTCTTTCGCTTCTCTTTCATATCTGCCCAGTTCTCCTTCTCATTATCATCGTCTGCTTTTATTCCATTTTTCGCTTCTTTCTCCTTCTTTGCTTTTTATACTATTTTATCACTTCAACTGCAAATGATTCCCTATTCTCATTCCGTTCCGCTACTTTCCTCTCCATTACTTCACGGTTTTTTCTAATTATCCTCTTTTTTATACTCAGCGTGCTTTGCACACAGAGTATATTAACTTTGATTGGATAACGATTGGTTGCACAGGTATAAAGGAATCGAGATAGATATGGACTTCCATATATCAAAATCATAAAAAAAAAAAATAAATAAATGTAAGGCGCGATAACCTCCGAAGAGATCTAAGGCCGAGTTTCTCTTCCAATTTGCGTCGTGCTCCTCTTGATTTTCCCTACAAATTTGCCGGACGAGACCTACATGTTTTATGCCGACTCCGAACGGCATCTGCGAGGCAGATGAGTTTTCACTGAGAGCTTTTCATGGCAGAAAAATCATCAGTATCGAAAAAAAAAATGTGATTGAGCCATGTTCGTCCGTCCGTGTGTCCGTTAACACAATAACTTGAGTAAATTGTGAGGTATCTTCACGAAATTTGGTATGTAGGTTCCTGGGCACTCATCTCATCGCTATTTAAAATGAACAAAATCGGACTACAACCCCGCCCAATTTTTCGATATCGAAAATTTCGAAAAACCTAAAAAATGCGATAATTCATTACCAAAGACGGATAAAGCGATGAAACTTGGTAGGTGGGTTCAATTTATGACGCAAAATATAAAATTACTAAAATTTTGGACAATTGGCGTGGCACCGCCCACTTTTAAAAGAAGGTCATTTAAAAGTTTTACAAGCTGTAATTTGGCAGTCGTTGAAGATTTCTTGATGAAATTTGGCAGGAACGTTACTCTTATTACTATATGTGTGCTAAATAGAAATAAATGACGAACACGCCCACTTTAAAAAAAAATAAATAAAATTGTTTAAAAATTTAATTTTTACAAAAAATTTAATATCTTTACAGTATATAAGTAAATTATGTCAACATTAAACTCCAATAATGATACGGTGCAACAAAATAGAAAAATAAAATAAAATTTCAAAATGGGTGTCGCTCCGCCCATTTTCATTTAATTTGTCTAAATATTTTTAATACAATAAGTCGAACAAAAATTTACCAATCCTTGTGAAATTTGTGGATTCTATGACGATAACTGTTTTCTGTGAAAATGGCCGAAATCGGTTGAAGCATAGCTCAGTTTTTATACATAGTCCACCGTCCGTCCTTCCGTTCGGCCGATAACAAGATAACTTGAACAAAAATCGATATATCTTTACTAAACTTAGTTCATGTACTTATCTGAACTCACTTTATCTTTAAATAAATTAGCGGTACCCGACAGGTGATGTTCTGGGTCACTCTGCTCCACATTTTGGTCGATATCTCGAAAACGCCTTCACATATACAACTAAGGGCCACTCCTTTTAAAACCCTCATTAATACCTTTAATTTGATACCCATATCGCACGAACACATTATAGAGGGAACCCTGGTCCACCTTTATGGCGATATCACGAAAAGGCGTCCACCTATAGAACTAAGGCCCACTCCCTTTTAAAATACTCACTAGCGATATCTCGAAAAGGCGTCCGACTATAAAACTAAGGCCCACTCCCTTTTAAAATACTCATTAACACCTTTCATTTGATACCCATATCGTACAAGAGTCACCCTGGTCCACCTTTATGGCGATATCTCGAAAAGACGTCCACCTATAGAACTAAGGCCCACTCCATTTATAAATACTCATTAACACCTTTCATTTGATACCTATATCGTACAAACAAATTCTAGAGTCACCCCTGGTCCACCTTTATGGCGATATCTCGAAAAGGCGTTCACCTATAGAACTAAGGCCCAGTCCATTTATAAATACTCATTAACACCTTTCATTTGATACCCTTATCGTAAAAACAAATTCTAGAGTCACCCCTGGTCCACCTTTGTGGCGATATCTCGAAAAGGCGTCCACCTATAGAACTAAGGCCCACTCCCTTTTAAAATAATCATTAACACTTTTCATTTGATACCCATATCGTACAAACAAATTCTAGTGTCACCCCTGGTCCACCTTTATGGCGATATCTCGAAAAGGCGTCCACCTATAGAACTAAGGCCCACTCCCTTTTAAAATACTCATTAACACCTTTCGTTTGATACCCATATTGTACAAACGCATTCTAGAGTCACCCCTGGTCCACCTTTATGGCGATATCTCGAAAAGCCGTCCACCTATAGAACTAAGGCCCATTCCCTTTTAAAATACTCATTAACGCCTTTCATTTGATACCCATATCGTGAAAAACCCATTCTAGAGTCACCCCTGGTCCACCTTTATGGCGATATCTCGAAAAGCCGTCCACCTATAGAACTAAGGCCCATTCCCTTTTAAAATACTCATTAACGCCTTTCATTTGTACCCATATCGTGAAAAACCCATTCTAGAGTCACCCCTGGTCCACCTTTATGGCGATATCTCGAAAAGCCGTCCACCTATAGACCTAAAGCCCACTCCCTTTTAAAATAATCATTAACACTTTTCATTTGATACCCATATCGTACAAACAAATTCTAGTGTCACCCCTGGTCCACCTTTATGGCGATATCTCGAAAAGGCGTCCACCTATAGAACTAAGGCCCACTCCCTTTTAAAATACTCATTAACACCTTTCGTTTGATACCCATATTGTACAAACGCATTCTAGAGTCACCCCTGGTCCACCTTTATGGCGATATCTCGAAAAGCCGTCCACCTATAGAACTAAGGCCCACTCCATTTATAAATACTCATTAACACCTTTCATTTGATACCTATATCGTACAAACAAATTCTAGAGTCACCCCTGGTCCACCTTTATGGCGATATCTCGAAAAGGCGTTCACCTATAGAACTAAGGCCCAGTCCATTTATAAATACTCATTAACACCTTTCATTTGATACCCTTATCGTAAAAACAAATTCTAGAGTCACCCCTGGTCCACCTTTGTGGCGATATCTCGAAAAGACGTCCACCTATAGAACTAAGGCCCACGCCCTTTTAAAAAACTCATTAAAACTTTTCATTTGATACCCATATCGTAAAAACACTTTCTAGAGTCACACCTGGTCCACCTTTATGGCGATATCTCGAAAAGGCATCCACCTATAGAACTAAGGCCCATTCCCTTTTAAAATACTCATTAACGCCTTACATTTGATACCCATATCGTGAAAACCCATTCTAGAGTCACCCCTGGTCCACCTTTATGGCGATATCTCGAAAAGCCGTCCACCTATAGAACTAAGGCCCACTCCCTTTTAAAATACTCATTAACACCTTTCGTTTGATACCCATATTGTACAAACGAATTCTAGAGTCACCCCTGGTCCACCTTTATGGCGATATCTCGAAAAGCCGTCCACCTATAGAACTAAGGCCCATTCCCTTTTAAAATACTCATTAATGCATTTCATTTGATACCCATATCGTAAAAACACTTTCTAGAGTCACACCTGGTCCACTTTTATGGCGATATCTCGAAAAGGCATCCACCTATAGAACTAAGGCCCATTCCCTTTTAAAATACTCATTAACGCCTTACATTTGATACCCATATCGTGAAAAACCCATTCTAGAGTCACCCCTGGTCCACCTTTATGGCGATATCTCGAAAAGCCGTCCACCTATAGAACTAAGGCCCACTCCCTTTTAAAATACTCATTAACACCTTTCGTTTGATACCCATATTGTACAAACGAATTCTAGAGTCACCCCTGGTCCACCTTTATGGCGATATCTCGAAAAGCCGTCCACCTATAGAACTAAGGCCCATTCCCTTTTAAAATACTCATTAACGCCTTTCATTTGATACCCATATCGTGAAAAACCCATTCTAGAGTCACCCCTGGTCCACCTTTATGGCGATATCTCGAAAAGCCGTCCACCTATAGAACTAAGGCCCATTCCCTTTTAAAATACTCATTAACGCCTTTCATTTGATACCCATATCGTGAAAAACCCATTCTAGAGTCACCCCTGGTCCACCTTTATGGCGATATCTCGAAAAGCCGTCCACCTATAGACCTAAAGCCCACTCCCTTTTAAAATAATCATTAACACTTTTCATTTGATACCCATATCGTACAAACAAATTCTAGAGTCACACCTGGTCCACCTTTATGGCGATATCTCGAAAAGGCATCCACCTGTAGAACTAAGGCCCATTCCCTTTTAAAATACTCATTAACGCCTTTCATTTGATACCCATATCGTGAAAAACCCATTCTAGAGTCACCCCTGGTCCACCTTTATGGCTATATCTCGAAAAGCCGTCCACCTATAGAACTAAGGCCCACTCCCTTTTATAATACTCATTAACACCTTTCGTTTGATACCCATATTGTACAAACGAATTCTAGAGTCACCCCTGGTCCACCTTTATGGCGATATCTCGAAAAGCCGTCCACCTATAGAACTAAGGCCCACTCCATTTATAAATACTCATTAACACCTTTCATTTGATACCTATATCGTACAAACAAATTCTAGGGTCACCCCTGGTCCACCTTTGTGGCGATATCTCGAAAAGGCATCCACCTATAGAACTAAGGCCCATGCCCTTTTAAAAAAACTCAGTAGCACTTTTCATTTGATACCCATATCGTACAAACAAATTCTAGAGTCACCCCTGGTCCACCTTTATGGCGATATCTCGAAAAGACGTCCACCTATAGAACAAAGGCCCACTCCTTTTAAAATACTCATTAACACCTTTCATTTGATACCCATATCTTGAAAAACCCATTCTAGAGTCACCCCTCGTCCACATTTATGGCGATATCCCGAAATGGCGTACACCTATAGAACAATGGCCTACTCCCTTTTTAAACACTCTTTAATACCTTCCATTTGATACCCATGTCATACAAACACATTCCAGGGTTACCCTAGGTTAATTTGGCAACATGGTGATTTTCCCTTATTTGGTCTCCAAAGCTCTCAGCTGAGTATTTAATGTTCGGTTACACCCGAACTTAGCCTTCCTTACTTGTTCTCTTTCTATTTTCATTCTCTGTCCCTTTATAGTAGTCTTTCGCTTTTCCATATTGTTTTACACGTCCTCCTTTTGCTTCTACTTCCTCTCCTTTTCTATTTTCTCCATTTGCTTTTCCTTCTCTAACCTTCTTAAATCCTTGTTCTCTTTCAATTTCTCCATACTCTATATCAATTTTTTTGCTTTTCTTTTGCATTACATTTTGTTTCCACTTTCTTACTGTTTTACTTTTTTCTGCTCTGTTTCATTCCTATCATTCAATGCTCTTCTCGTCATTGGTCCTATGCTTATCATTTCATTTCCCATTATCACTTTCTTTTTATTTTTCTCTTTTCTCTTCTGTTTCATTCTCAATATTTATTTTCTTTAACACGTTCTCTTTTTACTGAGCCTTATTCTTCTTTAAATATTTCTTTTCATTGTTCCCCCTCCCCCCCCCCCCCCAAACTTCCATGAGAAACTTGGAGTCGCAGGAGCCTTGGTTGCTAAAGAAACAGGATTTACAACGGACAGGTGGGGTTGACAATTGGGTTGGAGAAGCAGTAAATTGTGCTGGCGACCCATTGAAAGTGTTGCACTACACAACCCCTTGAATCATTTGGGTATTTTATTCGCCTCTTACGACAGGCCTACCTACCGCGAGTATATTTCAAGCCCCCTAACCCGCTGGGGTTTTCCATTTTTTCTTCTGGTTTTCTCAGCTTCTCCTTATAAGCAATTATTTTTTTATTTTTTCCTTTATTCTTATTCTCTTGTCTTTTCTCCTTTTCATTACTCTTATCCATCTTCCCTTTGTTTTGCTTTTCATTTTATTCCCATTTCGCTTTTTTGCCTTCTCTTCTCATTCCCCTTTTCTGTCTCCCTATATATTGTATTTTACTTGTCATTTTCATTTTCTAGTTTTCCCTTATTTGCTCTTCTCTTTCTTCTTCGACTTATTCTATTTCATACTTCTCCTCCCATTGCGCTTTCTCCATTTTCATATCTTATTTTTTTCTTCCTATTCTCCTTTTCCTTCCTTCTGCTCTCTTTTCTCATCTTCCTTTCTCATAATTTTTTCTTTTCCTTTCTCCTTTTCGCACTTTATTCACTCTCCCATCTACTCTCTCTCTTTCTCTTTTCCTTCTTATTTTTCTCCTTCTCTGTCGTTTTTACTTTTGCATCTTGCTCTGTTTCTGTCTCGACATAGATATTTTAATAAAAGGTTGCTATGCAATGAAGTCGTACGCCAATTAGGCTGATAAGTATAGTTGTCACATTTTTTATGGCCTACTTTTAGGTGCACTTAATATATGTAATTTTTAGAGTTGCTGGCAATTTATTTCATTGGCAGCAAAAAGTAAAATGTTTTGCAAGTCTCATTGCTCTTATTGTTAACTTTTGTTATGATATTTGAAATAAGATCAGTTCCGCCTAAAAGTATGCAACATCGCGGAAATACTACAAATAGACTCTCAAAACTATTGGTTCATTTCCAAAGCTTCAATAGACAAAAATGCATGTGTTTTCTTACAACAAAGCATTTCAAGTTAATAAAAATTATAAGTAACACGATTTGAAAAGTACAACAAAAACATCACTTAACCATACACCTCAACAAAATATTCGGAAGGACTTCATGAGAATTAACTTTAAAAAAATGGCAAATTCCAAACTCCAAAGAAAATGTAACTACACCACAAACTAAATAAACCACAAGTAGAAATTGAAGCATATTTACTAAAACAAACATTTATTTTCTTTGTTTTTGTTTTCTATCACAAATAATTTACCAACATAAAATAATAGTGACATTGCGGTAAAACTTTATTAATTTTTATTAACAAAATGCCAAAGTAGAAAATTATTATCTCAATGTTAATGACAATAGAAACCACAAGTTTATATATTTTATAAGTAAGCATCAACTTCTATGCAACAATAAAAACATCAATCAAGCAATAATAGCAAAAAGTTAAATAATGTAAGGAATTTCTCTCTCAAATTTGTCGTTATTATTTTGGCTTGTTAATTTTAATTGAAAAATTCTTATTCAATTGAAAATGTTGTTTTTATTTTGTACTTATCTAACTTGACTTTTGAAAATATTTCTGTGCTACATTAAAATGGTTACTTAAATCTTATCATTGTTGTTGCTTGTGCATACTAACCTCAACAAAGGATAATAATAATGAATGCTATGGTCAGAAAATTTTTTTTCTTATGGTTCATTGTTAGGACACTCATATACACTTGTATAGATTCTATAAATAGAGTATATCGACTTACTGTATTTATGTAGTTTAGCATTTGAAAATGTTCAAAGGATTAAATCATTTACTATTCGATTTAGTTATAGTAGCAAAAACTTTAAAATGAAATCAAGCATATAAAATTCATTCAGTTTTTGTTTAAATTTGATTATGTTGTTTAATTTTATTAAAAATTAGGTAGTTAGACATGAATTCAAAAATGTTTCATTAAAATCGTTACCATGCTAACATCATGTGATGTTTCTGTGAAATAATTCGAAATAATAATAAGCATCATATTGCCATGACTTCCCCACATCACCTTGTCCTGAGCCAGTGCCATGTGATCTAAGAAAATAAAACAAAAAAATAGGAGAAGGAAAAAGAGCTGAATAACAACATTTTCGATAATTAATGATGGGAGGGATGCGAGAAAAAAGGAACGATAAGAAGTCAAAACCGGAGTACCGAAGCTGGCGCCAAAACCGGGCGGCGTATTATAATAATATTTTTTTTTTAAATATTAACGGTTTGTTATCGATGTGTTATCGACAAGGTACGGAGTTATTATCATTCTGTTATTGAAGTGTTATAAACTTGCTATTAATAGAAAAGTTTATCGTTAAATTAACAAAATTTTTAACAACGACTTATCGAAAGTGATCGCTTTATTATCGAAAGAATTTTATCGAAAAGGT
Source organism: Eurosta solidaginis (assembly GCF_040869045.1). Classification (NCBI taxonomy): domain Eukaryota; kingdom Metazoa; phylum Arthropoda; class Insecta; order Diptera; family Tephritidae; genus Eurosta; species Eurosta solidaginis. Next base: position 30,779,130 of record NC_090319.1, read on the forward strand.
ATCATTAAGTGCGTGTTATATATTTCTTATCGACAAGTTATCAGTTTGTTTTCGACGAGGCATAGACTGGCTGTTGGCAACGAGGGTTATCGATAACAAATCAATTTTTTATTGACTTGTTATCGAAAATTTATCGATTTACTATCGATGGAATGTAAATTTTTATCGGAAAGCTATTTGTTATCAATAATTTCCAATTTGATAGCGCAAAGTTTTCGATTTGTTATTGTAGTGTTAATACTTTTTTATCGAAAAGTTATCGTTTTATTATTGAATGAATGCCGATAACTTATCGAAAAATTTTATTGTCAAAATCGATTTGTTCTCGATAAGTTTTCGACTTGTTTTCGGAATGTTTACAATTATCAATAACAGTCGGTTGTCGATTTTCCATCGAAAAGATATCGAATTATTATCGAAATTTTATCAATTATTTACGGAAAATGTATCGATTAAATATACAAAAGTGTTAGTAGTTTATTATCGCAGTGTCACCAATTCCTTATCGGCGTGCTTTTGATTTCTTATCGAAAAGGTATTGACTTAAACGAATAATAATCGAAAGTTTATCAATTATTTACCGAAAAAATATCGATACGGTATGAAAAAGTTAGCAATTTGTTATCGAAAATTAATCGATTAAATATCGAAGTGTTTCCAATTTATTATCGTAGTGTCACCAATTCGTTATCGGCGTGTTTTTGATTTCCTATTATTCACTTATTATCGACAATTTTTCGATTATTTATCGAAAAGTGATCAATATGCTATCTTAAAGTTACCGACTAGCAATCAAGAAGTTACCGATTTATCATCGAAGTGTCACCAGTTTGGTAGAGAATGTCTACAGAGAGGCTTATTCTCAAAGAGCATCTACATTATGTCGGACAGCCAGGCGGCCCTGCGTGCCTTGCAATGCTACATAGTTACATCTAAGCTAGTGGATGACTGCATTGAAATCCTTAATTACCTGGCCAAAAAAAAATGTTTTGTTAGGATGGGTTCCCGGACACCAGGGATATAAAGGTAATGAGCATGTAGATTACCTAGCCGAGCAGGGTGCTACAGGAGCATTTTATGGTCCAGAGCCCTTCTGTGGATTCACAAAAGCACACACTAGGGAAACCATAATTAACTAGGAAACAAACCAATTCCGACGTCACTGGATTGACTGCCTAGAGCAAAGACAGTCCAAACTGTTTATACTTCCGGAAACAAAAGTATCAGCCGAACTCAGTAATCTAAGCAGGGAGGACCTACTCACTATGCCGTATAGTAGGGATACTGTAGTCTACGATATCACCTAAATAATTAAATTTATGCGATACAAAAATTTGTCGTTTCTGTGAGCTGGAGGATGAAACTCCGGTTCACATTCTCTGCGACTGCGTTGCTCTGCTAAGGCAGAGATTCTTCCATCTAGGTGGTATGACTCTGGAGTAAAAAGCGTGAAGAGGTACCTATATACATTAAAAACCTGCACATACAAAATTAGGCTAAAAGGTCATGCCAAATAGATCTACACAAAAGTCGCAGTGCTTCTAGGTCTAATAATAATAATAATGGTATTAATAGGCAGTTTACATACAATAATTTTCTTCACCAAGAGGAATTTTTGATATTTAAGCATCTTTTCTCTGTTATCGGTTTGTTATCGGCTTATTATCGAGGAGGTAGAGACAAGTTATCGATTTGTTACAAAAGAGGTATACATTTGTTATCGCTATTGAACTTATGTGATGATTGTCGGTTTTCCCTAGACGAATCATCGATTTTTTATCGAGATAACTACAAAAGCCCTGAAAAACGAGGGTATCTTGCGAACGATTTTTGAGTAACTTGCCGGTGAGCTAGGGACTTGAGACTTGGGCCGTTGGTCAGAACCCGGCGACAATGCAACACTTGATCAAAAAAAAATTCGCTGGTGGCACGCGGATCGAGATAGTAAGAAAGCAAATTTTAAATTGAGAATCTTTCAATCAATTTTTAACTAACTTCCCGGTTACCTAGAGACTTGAAACTTGGCCCTTGCGATCGATTTTCGAGTAACTTCCCGATGAGCTAGAGACATGAAACTTGGGCCGTACGTCAGAACCCGGTGACAATGCAATACTTCATTAAAAAACGCGGCTAAGTGGCGCATGGATCGAGATATTGAGAAAACTAGTTTTAAATTGGGAATCTTGCAATCGATTTTTAACCAACTTCCTGGATATCTAGAGACTTGAAACCTGAAATATAGTTTAAAACACGGTGACAGTGCAATGTTTGATCAAAAAATGTGAACTACGTAACGCATAAGTCGAACTATTTAGAAGATTAGGCCATACCTTCATGGCTAGCCTCCTGAGTGTTGCAGGCGTTGTAGAATTCCACCTCGTTGAAGGCCCAACTCAACGCATGTTCTTGCATACTTTTAGGCGTATGTGAATTTCACCACGAATTTCAGATGTGCTAATTAAGTAGCTGACAAACGCGGTGGAATTCTCTTGTTATGATGTACATTCAGCAGCAATGAAAATTCACCACATCATCAATTGTGTTGAACTTACTTCCTCAACAATTGTGGTCATATTCACCAATATCGATTGCGTTGCACTATCCGGCTTCGCCAATTATGAGAACACTCGGCAACGAATCATTCACCACATTCATCCTCTTTGTCCAACTCACCCGCTCCACCAATATCAAGAACATCGATCAGCTATAATAATTCACCGATTTATATGTGGCACACATACATCTTTCTACAGTCACCTAAGCCGAATATAGATATAGATAGATATAGACGTAGTACGTCCGAGCAACGCCAAAGAACGGGTAGCTATTTTGAACAAATAAATAAAGATAAGAATTTTCACTTAGGAATTACTTAAATTACTAATCAAAGTTGCAATTGCATTTTTGAAGGCAGTACTAAAAAATTGAAAATAAAAGGATGATAAAAAAATTTTGAGGACTACCTTTATATAAATGGACCAAAAAATAGAAGGCAATTTTTCCTTTAATACAGACATAGTCTTGTTGAATTTTGACTGAAAAACTTTAACAACAGCTCTTGTAAAAGAATTTTGGGATTTAAAACTATAAAGGTGGAGCGCAATCTTTCAATTATGGCAAACCATGTACTTGGGATTAACTAATTGATTATTTAAAATTTAAACACGCACTCTTACTTTATAATTTTAATTCCCAAAATTCTTTTACAAGAGCTATTGTTAAAGTTTTTCAGTCAAAATGCAACAAGACTATGTCTGTATTAAAGGAAAAATTGTCTTCTATTTTTTGGTCCATTTATATAAAGGTAGTCCATAAAATTGTATTATCATCTTTTTATTTAGCTTAACTTGACAGGCTGCACGGCTGCACTGCCGTTGTGAACGAATTTTGTAATTGAAATTTAAGTAACTTCCCGAAAAGCTACAAGCCATAAACTTGGAATATAGTTCAGAAACCGATGGCAATACAATAATAAGAAAAAATCGCCGCTAGGTGGCGCAAGGATCGAGATATTCAAAAAAATTTTATTTGTGGTCAGATTTGGCTCATATTTGGAACACATAACACATACAAGAATAGAAAGCGATCTATGAAAAAAATCGCCACTAGGTGGCGCAAGGATCGAGGTATTCAAAAAAATTTTATTTGTGGTCCGATTTGGTCCTTATTTGGAACACCTAATACATACATGAATAGAAAGCGACCTATGATGTCCGATTTGGCTCGCATTTTGAACAAATATTACACTCCAATAGAAGTGACATCAAAATATTTTGGAGTTCGAGGAGGGACAAGCATACGTGGCGCAGAGCCGAGTAAAGCCATTGGACTTGGACTAAATAAAAGCGTTGGACGCGTCAAATTTCTGTTGATAGTCATATATAAGGCCTACTGAACCTTAATCAGGTTATGCTACGCCTCACATTTTTAGAAATTTCATGCGCCCAACGCTTTTATTTAATTGTCTGATCAACGCCCTAGATTAATGAGGAGTGTGATGACTATTATCTAGGACCTACCTAATTATTATTTAGCTTTTAGTATTATTATTACTTCATGTAAGTGTGGTTTTCAATAAAACCGCTTAACTTTAAACAATTTTTTTAAATTATTTTATTTTATATTACATTTTCGCTAGCAGCGAAAAAAATAAATTTTCTACAGCTAAACACCCTAATGTGCAAACGTATCTATCAAATATGAAATAATTATCAATTTAACGTTATTATTCGTTTCTATGCATAGTCATGTTTTGAATTTGAGTTATTCATTAGAATTATATATTTACAGATATAAACAAACAGATATATACATCTTCTTGGAATTTCCTCCTTTGGCTTATAAATACATATGTATGTATGTGTGAACGTATGTCTGGGTGTAAATGCATAGCAACAATTTGTAAGTACATGCAAATGTTTAATTGGTTTTACAAAACAGTTATATGTACTAAAAGCCAATAGTTGCCCTTGTTTACATTCAAATAATAATAACTACTTAGTATGTGTTTACAATTAAATATCGACTCACATACATACTTACATACGTAGACATATTTAATAACCCTGAAGTCAAATCAAGTAGTTATAAACTAATTGACAACTGGTATAAATACAGAACCTTGTCACTCCATTGACATCCACGTCGATGGCATTACGCTACCGACTGTCTTAAACCCAAAAATTTTCAGTGTGACATTCGATCAGGCTCTACATTTTGAGAGAGCACCTAAAATCCGGAGACGTAATAAAATTTTCAAATCTCTTGCCGGCAGCACTTGGAGTAAAGACAAAGAAACGTTCATCACCACTTACAAAGCAATTGGCCGGCCGATTGCATGCTACGCGTCCCCGATATGGTCCCCAAGCCTAAAGACTACTTACTGGAAGAAGCTGCATGCCTGCCAAAATTTTGGCCTCAGAAGCGCTACAGGCTGTCTTATAATGTCCCCAGAACACCACCTAACCAATGAGGCGAGAGTACTCCCCAATAGGGAGAGACATGAAATGTTGAAAAACAGTTTGAATTGAATACGCAGAAAACTGGACATCCCAACGGGCATCTGATTGATGGGGCCACAACTCCCAGGGGCTTAAGAGGTCATTTTGAGAAAATACGCACCTGGGAACACAGTCGTATAAAGCAAAAAAGCACAAGCAGGTCCTCAGTGATATCCACAAACAGGCGTCGTAGCTCTATGCCAGGAATTACACGGCGAATCAAGTTCTTAAAGAAAAATACCCAGAACTCGCAGAAGAGGAACGCACTCTCCCTAGAGAGACGCGTGTCACTCTAGCTCAACTTCGATCTGGGTACTGTAACAGGTTAAACTCTTACCTATCCAGAATCAACCCGGACATACAAAATGTATGTCCTGCTTGCAATGTGTCCCCACATGACACCAACCATCTCTCCAAATGCAATATGGAACCAACGCCTCTAACACCCTTCTTGCCTTTAATGAGTTCATAGCTACGACACTCTGACGGTCTTTCTAGAGTTAGAAGAAAATTTTCACAATATACATCTCAGCATGATTACCAACTGCCAAATTTAGCAATCTATGTTGTTAAATAGATTAAGCTATCATGGGCTCGGCAGCAAGAACTAGACGCGCGAGGACAATAGCTTCCCAATTGGATGTTTTCTCTGCTTTTTTGAGTTGTGGCACCGAACGATATTCTAGAAGGCCTCTATAAAAATTTAAAAGGAAAGAGGAAGGGCCTGTTTTTGCCTATCGAAAGGCTACATAAGAGGACTTGAGCTGCCATTAATCAGGCAGCTAAGCAGCGAGCGTGAGCTTTATTCCTTCAGCGCATTGTGAGGCCGCCATCAGTATCTCAGGTCGTCAGTAAGCAGTGTGTTTCATTACAAAGCAAACTACTTTTATAGCATGCTTATATGGGACCATAGTCGCAGCCACATTAGAAGTTTCAGAAAGCAGAGGAACTCCTCAAATCAAAAACTTTTCTCAACGCTTCTTAGGTAATCGATATGGCAAAATCCGCATCAATCGAAGTAAGCATACATAACGGTTTCAACGTGTTGGCGGTTTAGAACTAATTTACCGCGTAGACCAATAAAAAAAAAAACAAACAAGCTGATCCGGTGTTTTGGCATGCACTCCGAGTGTATTTCTGCCATGAAAAATTTCTCAGTGAAAATTCATCTGCCTTGCGGATGCCAAGAAGTTTCAATGTGGTCATATTTTATCATTCCCGGGATGGTCAGGCTATTACCTTAAGGTGCTTGTTCCTGGAACGTACCGGATTTATACAGTTAAAGTTCCTCGAATTATTGCACGCTGGTCTCACACGCTTTTCATTGAAAGTCTCCTTCACCAAACTGCAGATGCATATCTAAGAATATGTATGATTATAGAGGTGTATACCCATAAACGCTATCACGTTAGAAAACAGACTATTCTTTATTGTAAAAACTCCGCTGATGTTTGAACGTTTACGCGACTTATACAGCAGATAGCGAAGAAAAGATCCGTGTTTGGGACAAGTGAATGTGGATTTGGGGATTGTAAAGTCAATACCGCCTTTCGAATGGGAGGCTGAACAACACTCCCCTGAAATTTCATCAGGAATGAAATCAAACCAAACACTTTTGAGTCAGCCTTACACATCTTTGAAAAGATACAGGATCAATTATTCTAATACTAGTTTCATCTCAGTTCTGGTTGAGTTTTGATTACACTTTTGTCTTTCTAATTGTATTGCAGAGACTATTTGCATCAACATATTTATATGTGCACGTATGTATGTAACTTCATGCGTTGCTAAGCTTCTTGAAAATGTGTTAGGTAATTAATATATTTGTTTTATGTTGACATTGGTCATATTAATTGCACTTTTAAGTTTGCATTCTGCTCATTGTGAAGCTTCAATTGCTTAATTGTATGTATAAATAAATATCCCAGTGTAATCTCATAATAGAAAATTGATAGTTAAACAATATTTATTCAGTAACTAATAGATTAAAGAAACTTTTGACCTACACACATACTTATCGGCATATGGTAATGAAACTCCCTAAGCAACATACATACATACAATGCATAGTTTATTTATTCAGTTAACGTGAAACCTCTTTTCTCATATATTTATGAAATAATTTAGGAAAGCTAATCCCAAACATCCCTCAAAACGATGCCGAATTGAGCTCGAAGTAGTCTCGAAATGGCCAAGAAATTTCCCCATCCACATTTTCACTGAAAATGGCACCCGAAGGACACCAAAATGACACCCAATTCATCTTGAAATAAGCCAGAAGTTAACCCAAAATTACTCCGGAATTACCTCAAAGTAGTCCCCAATAACATCCCTAAATTACCCCTAAACTACCCCTAAAGGACCTCCTAAAGGACCTCTAAATAATTTAGCTAACACAGCAAAATGATCGCGAAGTGAACCTGGAAAGAGAGCCAAAACTTTCTGAAAACCATTAAAAATTAACCCCAAAGTGATCCCGGAATGAGCTTGGAGAGCGCCGAAGTAGTCGCAAAAACCATTCCGAAACGAATCGAAAATGATATCAGGAGATGCCGACATGATCCGGAAGGATTATCAAAAATCATCCTAAAATTACCCCTAAATTGTTGAGAGATTAGCCAAAAAAGCAAACACAACTGACAGTGATCAAATAATTTCCGATTAGAGCTCGAAAACAAAAAATTAAAAATTTGTCGCCATAGAACTGCTTTATTCCTCCTAAACGATAAAAAAGATAAGCTAATTAAACAAGAAGTTATCCCGAAATTACTCCGGAATGATCTCAAAGTAGTCCCCAAATCTATCCCCAAATTACCCTAAATTACCCCTAAATTACCCCCAAAGGACCCCTAAGTAATTCAGCCAATACAGCAAAATGATTCCGAAGTGAACCTGGAAGGAGAGCAAAAGCTTTCTCAAAAACCATTAAAAATTATCCCCGAAGTGATCCCGAAATGAGCTTGGAGAGCCCCGAAATAGTCCCAAAAACCATTCCGAAATGACACTACAATGATATCAAGTGATGCCAATAGGATCCGTAAGGATCTCAAAAAATTATCCTGAAGATTTACCCCAAAATCGCTCCGAAATGAGCCCAAAAAGGAAACGCAACTGACAACGAGGTTGTGCTTACAAAAATTCCGATTAGAGCTCGAAGTGATCTCGAATTGAACTTCAAATTATCCCGAAAGAATCCCATTAAAAGTAAAAAATTAAAAATTTCTCGCCATAGATCTGCTTTCCTCCTCCTAAACGTTCAAAAAATTAGCTAATTAAACAAGAAATGATCCCGAAGCTACACCGAGTATGTCCCCAAAAATGTATCGAGAAATTACTCCTTAATCACATCCAAATTACCCCGAAGTAATAAAGAAATTACAGCAAAATGATCACGAAACCACCCTGAATCAACACCAAAGTGATGGAAAAATAAGCCTGGTAGGACCCCGACAAAGTCACCTAAACTATCCCGGAATCACCCCAAAATTACTCGCATATGACCTGGAAATGATCCTTATATGACTCAAAAGCACCTCCAATTAGTCACCAAAATCATCCCTAAACAGCCCCAATATCGCTGCCAGGAAATGGTCGCAAGAACACACTGAAATAATCTCGAAGTAGTCCTTAACGGAAGAACGCAACGCAAACTGACCCTAAAAATTGCACCGGAAAGATTCCAAAATATCACTCAAATTATTCCGAAATGCCACGGAAATAAAACTAAAATGGCCCCAGAACTACGACGAAGTCACGAACACCGTTTCTTAATTACCCTACGACTCTGTACGTATGTATATATGTAGGTATAATCGCTGCGACCCAGGTCCCTGAGTAGCTAATATAAAGCAGTTCTAATGTCATAACACTCGCTTGAATTTTCTGAGTGCTAAAACGGATATGTACTACAATCAGCCCGAGTTGTTTATAGAATGAATACTATTTGGAAACCTTATATCCGCTTATTTTCCAAGATTTTCCAAAGCGGGGCTTTAACACAGAAAATGTTCAGCATTCGGTGTTGCAGACACGCCATTACAACTAATACTCGTACAGTGGTTTTTGTTCTTTTTGTAGCAGTGTTTCGCACCATGCAATGGGTGCGATCACTCACAAATTATCATCAATATTCTCAACGGGGATCCGCGGAAACATGCAGTTTCAACAGGAGTGGACCAGAGGGAAAGAGGTGTTAGAAGCGTTGGTTCCACATTTCAATTAAAAAGATGCTTGGTGTATGTCGGGGTTGATTTTGGATAAGCAAGAGTTTTACCTCGTACGGTATTCAGATCGAAGTTGAGCTAGAGTGCCGCGCCTCTTCCTAGGAAGTATGCTTGACACCTCTTGGAGTTCAGGGTAATTATATTTAAGAACTGGGTTCGCCGTGCGATTCCTGGCATCGAGGTGCAACTACTTTTTGTGGATATCACTGAGGACCAGTTTGTGTTTTTCTTTTGCATACGGCTGTGTTCTCGTATTTGCGCATTCTGCTTGTGGAGGTGACTTCTTAATCCCCTCGGAGGTGGGGCCTCTTCAATCATATGTCTGTTGGATATTGAACAGAAACTGTTTGTTCAGCATTTCATTTCTCTCCATAATGAGGAGTACACTCATCTCACTGTGTAGGTGGTATTGTGGGGCATAGGAAAACAACCCGTAGCGATTCTGAGAACAGTGTTTTGATAGGCCTGTTTTTGTCAGTGAGTAACCTTTAGGCTTTACGACCATATCGAAGACGTGTAGCATGCAAGCGGCCGGCGAATTGCTTTGTAAATCGTAGTGAGCATCTATGTGTCTCTACCGCAAGTGCTGCCGGCAAGAGATTTGAATATTTTATTACGGCTCTCGCCAAAATGTAGATCCTGATCGAACGTCACACCCAGCATATTTGGGTATAAGACAATCGGTTAATGGCATCGACGTGGATGTCCAATATGGTCGAAATTTGCCATGAAAATGTTGTAAATAAAGCCGCCTATAATTTGGTCGGCAACATTGTTAGCTTCCGAGGCGATAAAACTTGAGAGATCAGGGAACTTTTGTTTATTTTATTACATAGCTCATCAAGAGTGTGGGGCGGAACCTGTAGCCCTTATCGTGCAGTCATCGCTGTAGGATACAATGGCGACTCCTTCTGGTGGCGAATGGAGCTTCGAAATGTAGAAGTAAAAAAAAGCGGGCACAGGACACCAGTTTGTGGTATACCTTCTTTATTTCTTCCGGATTTAGATGCTACATTCCTGAATTGCGTGGATGCCTATTGAGCAGACAGTTAATTTGCTTCTAGAGTGGTCAGAGATAAAAAACTTCTTGAGTGGTATATGTTTGGGGTATCCATCTTTTCTGCGTGCGTGCCTAAAGTCCAATGACCGGTGCAGACCGCTATAACTTTATGGGTGTTGGCTTCGATCTGCCTAGTGGACTTTTTTTATTTCAATTCAATGTAGTCCAGGTAGAGCCATGTAGCTTTTGAAATTGTACGACTCGGAATTGACCCTGTCATAATCTCTTAAATTATCTCGCATTGAGCTCCAAGTTATCCCGATATGGCGCATAAACTACCTGGGAAGAACTTAGCCCGAACTGACCTTAAAAAAGACACCGGAAGGACTATGAAATTGTACCTAAACTATTTCGAAATAACTTCACATCTACCTTGTAAGAGCCCGTCGCGAATTTACACTAAAATTAACCCAGAAGAGCCAAGCCCGAGTGACTTGGAACGAAGGGGACCTTGTTAAGACCCCAAAGTAGTCAACAAAACTATACCTAAATTACTTAAAAATGACTTCGAGATGACCCCATAACCATTCCCAATTTAATCCCAATTTATCCCAAGATTAGCCGTATAATACCTCAGTAGAACCAGTTCCGCCTTTACCCTTATAGTGCCACGGAGCGACCCCGAAGGTGGTAGGTTTTATATAAAAATCGCTACTTTTTACTTATTCTATAGACAATTTTGGGCAAAATATTTTCCCAGTTCCAAGTACGTTTTTTTTCACAGTGTAAATATGTATCGTTCGTATATTTTGTTTTTAGGTGTTAGTTATGTTAGTTAACATTTCGGCGATTTTTAACACGCTTTTATTAGCTTGGCCTGTATCTATGTAACGGAATCTTTGAGCTTAATTTTCACCGGTTTCTAGAAGTCTGATTAATTAGAAACTTTGCATACGATGACAATGCATTAATGCGGTGGTGTGGTGACATAAGGCCAACGGTCATAAGGTCAATTGGCCTTATTACCACTTGGAATGGCCATAATTTTGATTGTAACCTTTGGAGTGAGATAAGGTTAACGGACGTAAGGTCAATTGAACTTATGACCACCCCAAATGGCCATAGATTTGAAACCTTGCACATAATGCGAAAAACGCATTCCTGTATTAATGATAGAAGTGGATGCATGGCACATCTACGAAAGAGCATACTGGAGCCCTTTTTAACACGCTTTTATTAGCTTGGCCTGTATCTATCTATGTATCCATGTATGTATGTAACGGAGTCTGGAGTGGAGCCGATAGCCCCGGTAATGTAGAGCTCCGAACTCCATTGCACCTTTTGAAGCAGTTTAAGATAGGTACTGTTAGCTAGGGCAGGCCACCAGACCAAGGCACCATAAAGAAGAATCGGGCGCACAATGGCTGTGTAAATCCAGTAGGTCACCTTAGGGGAGAATCCCCAAGAGGTGCCAATTGCCCTCTTGCAGGTGAACAGCTCTGCTGCTGGCTTCTTGGATCGCTCCACTATATGGTCACTCCATAATAGCTTCCTATCCAGAATGACTCCCAAATACTTGACTTGATCGCTAAACGCTAAGAACGTACCCCCAATTGTTCCTCGTGAAGGGGACAAGCTCGGTTTTATCCGGGTTGACTTCCAAACCTGTGGCGGGTTGTACTCCTGGAGCAGCTCCAGGATGTCAGCTGGGTCCGTTGGCGTCACTGGAACCCAGGCTCTAGCCCTTGGTCGTGAGGGGATAGCACGCGCCTCCACTACCTTGAGGCGCACGCCCGGATATACCACCCCTATCAGCGTGACGGCGGCCCTATAGAGGTTTACCGACCTGGCGTCTTCACAGGTAATTACCTTGACATTGCCCTGGAACCACGCTGCATCGGTGTAAGATGGCGGTGGACAAGGGTTGTCTTTCTTAACCTTAACGGCCACCGTAGCGAGCGCGGCCTCGATCCACTTCCACTGTTGTTTCGGGATCCTGCCATCTTCGCTGCTTCGAAAGACCCCGTCCAGCCTCCCTGCGTCTTGGCCCTTTTCGGTGCCGTGGGGTTGGATTCATCCATGGACCGCTGGCGTTTCGAGGTTTCATCACTCTCGACTAAATCTTTTAAAATTACTTGAACTAAAAAATTAAAAATAAATAATAGCTTAAAAAAACTAAAAAACACGCTTTAGAATGCCAATAGAATGATTGTAACATTCAATATCAAGCATCCCACGCTTTTTAATCTGAATTAAATTATTCTGTTAATAACTTAAATTTTATTATAATTTTATTTTGAGATGATTAACTATAAATGATTGTTTGGCCTTCTACTACTGTTATATAAACTCTTTTTAATTGAAAATTATTTTCTATTTTTTAGTTCGGTTTGCTATAAAAGCGTGTTTTTTTATTTTTTTTAAACTAATATTTCTTTTATGCATGAAAGTACAAAAATGTGTGTGTTCTTATTTTAAACAACCTACAAAACACTTGAGCTGAGTGAGCGTGCACACACACACATACAAACATACATACATAAATACCAAAAATATATATGCACAAAAGTGAACTTTCAAAGAAAATAAGATTTTGCATATGCAAGCAAGTCTCCGTCTGATTTTTTTTTTTTTTTTTGTTGGTTTTTGCTTTATAGCATGAATGAAGCAACTCTTACTTAAGTGCACTTAAGTATGTGTAAAACACAAACGCAAGATTTTTATCAGCAACAACAAAAGCAACAAGAAGAACAACAGCAACAACAAAGTACTCAGTATGCAATAAACGCAACAATTTTTGTTACATAAAATATTGCATTTTTTTAAATTTTGCTCCTTTGACGTTTATACTTACAAAATACATACATACATACGCACATACATGGTTATACACACATACTTAAGTGTGTTGCATGTATGTGTATATTTGTTTATAACTTTTAGAAGGGGGATAAGAGGGGCTTTCGCGTTTACGTCTCAAGTATGCCCACTTCCTGTTTGAGGCGTTTAAAGCTGAATTATAAGAGGTTTAGTGAACAAATTTTATGTGGGCGTGTCAAGGAGCATTTGAGCAAAGTAATTGTTTCAAATTATTAATTGAAATACGCGAAAAAGGGTAACAAATTGTATTTCTATTCATAATCACAATTAGCGTATTTGTGATAGAGGAAATTACTTTTGCCGTACAATAGCGAACAATTTTGGAAGTAGAATGAGACGAACTCAGAATGAACGGTTAATTTACAACGAACACTTCAAAGACTATGATTTGAGGATACATAAGGTGGGTTTCGTCTAAGGCTGAGTGGTGGTATTTAGTTAAGACGTGTACACATATATACAAAGCGTGACGTAGAATTGTTTCTAGTTGCAATATTGAAGGAGAACTGTAACCAACCGTTGATTGATGGAAGTGTTGACAGGCGTAGGATCGACTGGCGGTAAGCGGCGCAATACGGGTGAAGCGTGTATCGGTTCACGGACACCTCATATTTGCCAGTGGAATCACTGAGGGGTAACTGAGTTTGCAGCGTGTGATAGTGTCCCATCGACCAACATAGGGGATTGCAATAGCTGGAAAGGTGATAGGTGGAGTTGATGCTTTGCGCGCGTAATAGCCGCACCCGATGAAACGAAGGATCGATTTTCAAGCAGCCGCTGGTTGGCGAAATTGATACCCGGCAAGCCGCAGATCAGGAATCGGTAAGTTGTTGGATACAATTGGTGACTTGGCGATAAAAAACATGTGGATCGATTTCCAAGTAACTGGTGGTTGTTAAAATTGATACACGACGGGTGGGAAATGATGAATCGGTGAACTTTTGGACGCCGGTGATCGGAACGATACCGAAAATATTCCCTAAAAGTGTGTTAAGTTGTATATAAAGATAGCTACATTTTACTTATTCTATAGAAAATGTTGGGCAAAATATTTTCGATTCTTTCTAAATCAGCGATGCGCAAATGGCCAATTTATAATGGGTTGATTTCCAACCAACCGGTTATTGGTGAAATCGATGTTTGACAAGTTACAGCTTACGAATCGATGGATTGGTGGATGCCTATGAATAGGATTAGTGAATCGGTGATGATAAATCGCTGGATCGGCGGATTCCGATTAATAGAGCTGGTGAGCGAGTTAATAAATTTCCGAGCAACTGAAGGTTGGTGAAATCGACGTGTGAAAATTTGCACATCACAGACTGGTGAATCGACTTCAAAGCAACCGATGGTTGATGAAAATGATGGCCGAGGGGTAACAGACGACTGATTGACGGAAATATACACTGTTTATATATATGGAGATCTGACCCGGTAGGTACGGCAGCGTTGGAGGTACCTGTGCTTAGAAAAAGGGGAAAGGTTATATTCCGTCACGCCCAATCTCCGGACCCACCAAAAAGTAGTGGGCGAACGACGTCACTTGGTGTCCTACCAATGAAAAATGGTGGACGCATGCAATATAAAGACATTGCATCCATTCACAAAAAATGTTTGTGATGAAGACTTATCAAAGACCGAGCTTTCGATCACCTTTACAGGAAACACGTAGGACGTGGCACTACCGAAGGACAATAGAGCTTGCGACGGCTGCCACAGTGGTCAGAAATAGGGAGGAGCGAAAACTAGCCACTGCTTTTTGGTTTTGTGGTTAAGAAAAGATTTTGCCACCAAGGATATTGTCAAGGACAGATTTTAATACTAACCTGCGCTTGTACCGACTGTTTCGGCCCTTCGAATTTCGCGCGGAGGCAAAGATCTATTATTTATAAAGTATGATGTATGGAGACCGGGGCAAACTCCTGTAGGAATGAAAACGGGGACCTTGTAACTGATGTCCAGAGAGTGCTTAGATTATGGAGGGAACACTTCTCTGCTCTCCTAAATGGAGGCAGCAATTCACCGCGCAGAGATGAAGAACCCGATCCCGCAATCGATGATGATGGAATATATGTCCCCCCGCCCGATTATGACGAAGTTAGAATAGCAATAACCAGATTGAAAAACAACAAGGCCGTGGGCGCTGATGGATTGCCTGCGGAGCTATTCAAGTTCGGCGGCGAGGAGTTGGTAAGGCGCATGCAGCAGCTTCTTAGCAAAATATGGGCGGACGAAAGCATGCCCGACGGTTGGAATCTAAGTGTTCTTTGCCCAGTCCACAAGAAGGGGGATACTGCAAAATGCACCAACTATCGTGGAATCAGCCTTCTTAATATCGGATATAAGGTCCTTTCAAGTGTATTGCGCGAAAGATTGAAGCCCACCGTGAACCGGCTGATTGGACCTTATCAGTGCGGCTTCAGACCTGGTAAATCTACCATCGACCAGATTTTCACAATGCGCCAAATCTTGAAAAAAACCCGTGAAAAGAGAATCGACACACATCACCTCTTCGTCGACTTTAAAGCCGCCTTCGACAGCACGAAAAGGAGCTGCATATATGCCGCTATGTCTGAATTTGGTTTCCCCGCAAAACTTATACGGCTGTGCAAAATGACGTTGAGCAACACCATCAGCTCAGTCAGAATTGGGAAGGACCTCTCCGAGCCGTTCGAACCTAAAGGAGGTTTCAGACAGGGTGACCCCCTATCGTGCGATTTCTTTAATTTGATGCTGGAGAAAATTATACTAGCTGCAGAACTTAACCGCACTGGAACAATATACTATAAAAGCGTGCAATTACTGGCATATGCTGAAGACATTGATATCATCGGCCTAAACACCCGCGCTGTTAGTTCTGCTTACTCCAAGCTGGAAAAAGAAGCGGTAAAGATGGGTTTGATGGTGAATGAGGACAAAACGAAGTACCTGCTGTCATCGAGCAAAGAGTCAGCGCGTATGCGCCTTGGCAACCACGCTACTGTTGGCAGCCATAATTTCGAAATAGTAAAAGACTTCGTTTATTTGGGAACCAGCATCAACACTAGCAACAACATCAGCACTGAAATCCAGCGAAGAATCAATCTTGCCAATAAATGCTACTTTGGACTAGGTAGGCAATTGAAAAGTAAAGTCCTCTCTCGGCGAACGAAAATCATACTCTACTCACTTATCGTACCCGTCCTGCTATATGGGGCAGAAGCATGGACCATGACAACAGCAGATGAAGCGGCTTTGGGAGTGTTCGAGAGAAAAGTTCTTCGAAAGAGTTATGGACCTCTACGCGTTGGCCATGGCGAGTACCGAAGAAGATTTAATGATGAGCTGTACGAGCTATACGCAGACATCAACATAGTCCAGCGAATTAAAACGCAGAGGCTGCGCTGGCTAGGCCATGTTATGCGAATGAAAGATGATGCTCCGGCCAAGAAAGTGTTTCTATCGGAACCCGCCTATGGAAGCAGAGGTAGAGGGCGGCCCCCACTCCGTTGGAAGGACCAGGTGGAAAACGATTTAAACTCCCTTGGTGTGACCAATTGGCGCCGGCTGGCGGAGCGAAGGAGCGACTGGCGCGCCTTGTTGGAGGGCCATAACCGTTTAGACGGTTAAGCGCCAATTAAGTAAGTAAGTAAGATGTATGGTGTCTATGGAAAAAAGTACATTTTATAATCAAGATCGCGGATATGTGGTGAGAAAAAAGACTACGCCGCCAAGTACTGCCGAGATCAGAGTCAAGGCGAGCTTTTCTCAGTAGATTATGTTACTGCAATATATCAAAATCTTGCTTGACGACGTCAACACCAGGGTGCACGATGAAGGAGTATTTGTTACCACGGGAAAAACTTCAACTTGCACCATGTAACATTCCTCAACTGGTTAAGGTTGACTGACTTTACCGCGACTCGTAATATGGTCATCTTCAGCCGTAAAGGACGCAATAATCGAAGAAAAACGCCCATGTCGTTATCAACAGCATTCATAGCGCCTTTTTCCGAATATCCTAACTCTGCGAGGTACAAAGTTTAATCTGACCATTATCTTATGACAGCGAGATACGCACGCGAGTCTGTGCAGTAAAAAAAGCGCCAAGGAAAGTTTTCCGGAGAGCAGACTTAATGGCTAAAATGAGTGTAGCTGTGCCCTTATCGGTTCACAACCTAGTTCGAAGTTTTGCAAAGTAGACTCCGAATGCACGCACACTGAGTCCAAAAACGCTACCTGCAGACGAGAATATGGAGAAGATGAGCTATCTTGCTTTAGGTTGAAGCTACTTGTTCGTACGAACCTCACATAGTGTTCCTCGTTCTTCAGATCGTTTTGTGTTTTTGCATTTTTGTTTGCAAGTTTTTCTATAAATTTTTTAGCTTTCTTTTTCCTTTATTTTTGTAATTTTTTATTATACTATTTTATTGTTGGCCATTGTGCAAGTTCAGTTCACTCAACCAGCTTTTCATGCAGAAAATTATACAACATAAAACGAGTGATTATCCTGTCGTAGCTTTTTATTGTACCGCAAGCGCAAGCAAACGCAAAGAAACCAAGCACACAACCACACATTAAGCTATTAATGACTGCGTGAAGAAAAATTTAACTATTCTGAGGATATACTAGTTTCCAACTAGAATTTTCGTACTGCAATCGACTAAGTCCAAAAATACGCAGACTTTTATCTAATACAAGGTCAAAGTTAAAGAGAATACTGGTGTAAACAGAGTCGGCTCAAAACTGAATATCAATGTCAAATGGAAAAGCTCCGCCCAAAAGTTATATCTATTAACACCGACGGTGGCAACAAATGAATGGTGTGGTCTCACTCAACCCATAAAACATGCTGGACAACGTCTTAGTTCCGATATAAGTTTCACGTTTGTAGCCATAAGGAACAGGAAAGAAAAGGTGACTTGTGACGTAGGAATAACGCAAAAAAAATATTCCTATCATTAGGAAGAGGCTGCAAGTGCTTAGCAGAACCATGCATAAATATAGAATACGTTTCTCCGCCTTGAATTCAATCTAAACACCGGGCAAGCGAAAATTTTGCAGTTTACAGCCAGTCTCAATAACTCAAACTAGGTGGAGCAAATTCATAGACGATTTAGACGCCACTGAATATCAAGCGCATTTCTCTGCGCTCTCTTTCGGCAAGTATCAATCTGGTCATCAAGAAATGCATTTTACTCACCGCAGTCCAACATTGTATGTCTCTGCATATTAGGGGGACTAAATTCCTAATGGAAGGCTCCTTTTCAAAAACGCTGCGTACAGAGAGTCCGAACTAACATGAATTCTGCCTTACTTTCTTGCCACCTAACTAATGTTCGTGAGTAAGCGCGTTTTTTGGCATCTTCAGATGATCGGTTGATTCCAATGCCATACACGGCCATTTCACTTGACAGTAAATCAACTGTGACTTTTGAGATACAGCCAGTATCGCGTCGTTGGACACCGTCCGACAAGCATATGATATTCGTGTAGCAGTAATATGGTAGGCTGTTAGTATCTCATTTTGGATGATTATTTTAGATCCGTGCCATACTGGTGCTGCATATAATATTATCGAACTGGTTACGTTGGATAATAGATAACGGCTAGTTTCGCCTGAGCCGCTGATGTTGAGCAATATTCGCGTTAGGACTCCACTAACTCTAAAGACTTTTTCTCCCACCGCCCTGAAGTGCTCCTTAAAAATTAGTTTTGAGTCAATGTTTACTCAACATATTTCCAGAAAGGTTTTGACTCTATTTCTCCAAAGGTTAGGACAAACTTTTCCACACTTCGCTTTGAGGTCACCAACACCACTTCTGTCTTTTTGCTTCGCATTTCCAGCCCCCTGTTCGTCATACATTCCTTTATTCTTCACACGGCGTCTTTACATAATGCTTGGAGCAGATCCAACGTCTTGCGTGCCTCTATGAAGGTCGATTTGTAGCACATTGTCATGCATCCCATTACATAGCTTTGGCCCTAGAACAGAACACTGAGCAACACCGCATATGATTTTATGCTTTCTTGGTCCCTTATCCGTAAAAAAAATTGAAAATATCTACCATTTATTCTGAGCAGCTAAGTAGGTTTGTCAAAGTTTCGTAGCCCTGTCATTATCTGCATCCAGTTCGCGGTATTAAAAGCATTTCTTATATCCGAAGTAATCAGTGCACACAGCTCCGTTTTATTTTTCACGGGCTATATTGACAACTATTTGTATTGCATATATCGTGGATCATGACTCCAAATCCAAACTGACAATTTGACAAGCCACCTGGGCTTTCCAGGGTCTCCCCGTAGTCCTTACATTACTCTTACTCTTACTCTTACTCTTACTATTTATCTTACTGTTACTCTTACTATTACTCTTCCTATAACTCATGCTCTTACTCTTTTTCTTACTCTTTCTCTTACTCTAATTCTAAATCTTACTCTTCTTTTTAATCTTACTCTCACTCCTACTTTAACTCTTGCTCTCACTCTTACCCTTACTATTGCTCTTGACTTTCCGTGCAGTATGTCAATAAACTCCCCTCCCTTCAACCAATACATTACTCTTACTCTCACGTTTACTCTTCCTTTTACTATTACTCTTACTCTTACTCTTACTATTTCTCTTACTGTTATTCTTACTATAGTACTGCTACTCTTACTCTTACTATAACTCATACTCTTATTATTTTTCTTATTCTTTCTCTTACTCTAATTCTAACTCTTACTCTTACTCTTACTCTTACTCTTACTCTTCCTCTTACTCTTCTTTTTACTCTTACTCTTACTCCTACTTTAACTCTTGCTATCACTCTTACCCTTACTCTTGCTCTTAACTTGCCGTGCAGTATGTCAATAAACTCCCCTCCCCTTAACCCTTACATTACTCTTACTCGTACTCTTATTCTTACTCTTGCTCTTACTATTTCTCTTTCTGTCACTCTTACCCTTACTCTTAATTTGCCCTGTAGTATGTGAATGGACTCAGTCGGAACCCCCCCCCCCCCCGCTTTCTATAAGCAATTGGGAATTTTAGATAGCCCCGGACATTGCAAATTCAAGTGCGTTAACTCATAACTACTCAATTTAACTCCTGGGTAAATATAGGTAAGTCCAACTATTATATGACCAAACTGGAGGCAAGTACAAACTACTACCCGCAACCCACAAATACAAGGCTTGACTTTGCCCGAATGCATTTAGACATCACTTCGTAGCGGAGGGTGAGGTAAGAGAAAAAACAAATAACAATAAGCATGAAAAATAAGCATAAAAAGAGAGAGCGCTACGCGCATTACAACATAACTTCTACCGCCATAAAAATTTAACTCCATTCGCATTTTAAACCCAACCACATTACTACTCCCGTTTTTTGAGGGCATTTAAATTTACCAGAAGCAACCACATAATGGTACTCCTTACGACACCAAAAAAGCATTGTTGGCCACTACAACAAACACACTGACATACTACGTATTTGAACATTTACCAAAAAATAACAGGTTTTCGTAAACAAGCAAAACAGGACGGGAGTATAAAGAGCGTGACGTTAATGAAAGAGTAGCAAATGGTCAAAAGAACGCCTGTTTCCTGCCTTTGGTGGCGTGGATAATTCTGCACTTAACTTTTTTTTGCCATTTTTCTTTTGGGTAAGTACAAAAATTTCGCCACTTTTGTTGTAAAACATAAATAAGTAGTAGATGAAACATATTGCTACCTCAAGCCCATAAAGACAATAACGAGCATAAATGTGTAATAATAGCAGTTGCAATAAAAACTTGAAAAACAAGGCATGTAAGGAAATCAAACTCGGCTGCAACTACTCAGTACTTCGTTAGAAGAAGCATTAAAAGGCTCAAATTCGGTTTGAGCTTTTAGTTGATCTAAGGCTTCTACTTTCTAACTACTATGTGCCGTGAAGTATTCTGTTTAGAGGTAAGTAGTTTGCTGATTGGATAATTTATTCCAGGATCTGAACCAAGATCTACATAGAAAAGTCGGGGAGGTGAGGCGGGAGAGGTGATTCTGATGATCATAGGTGATAAGGGGGAGTTAGAGGAAAGGAAAAAGGATAGGCAAGAGTTCAACAAAGGGAGAAATGTGAGAATAGAGTGAGAGAGGGGGAGAAAATTAAAAAAAAAGATATAAATAACAAAAACAAGGTGCAATATATCCCCGAATAAATTCTCGCTCTTGCTCTTAGTCTTACTCTTGCTCTTACTCTTACTTTTTCTTTTACGCTTATTCACTTAGTCTTCCTCTTAGTCTTACTCATACTCTTTCTCTTACTCATAGTGTTACTATTACATAGTCTTATTCTTACTATTACTCATATCCTTACCCTAACTCTCACTCTTACTCTTACTTCAACTCTTACTCTCAGTCTTACTCTTAGTTTAACTCTTACTCATACTATTTTTTCACTCTCACTCCTATCCTTATACTTACTCTTACTCAAATCCTTACTCTAACTCAAATCCTTACTCTAACTCTCACTCTTGCTCTTACTCTTAATTCTAGTCTTAATCTCAGTCTTACACTTACTTTAACTCTTACTCTTACTCTTTTCTCAGTATCACTCTCACTCTTATTCTTATACTCACTTTTACTTTAACTGTTTCTGGGTTTGGGGAACTGTGAGGGAGGCAGTGCATTGAGTTTAACAACGTCTAAATGTTTCTTAAAATTCCCTGTTGTTGTTGAGGAGTATTATAGATGTTGATGGTACTTTGCCGGATGCAGATCCGGTACGTTCCGGTACCAAGCACCATAAAGGTACTAGCCCGACCATCTCGGGAACAATTTGGTATGAACACATGATACCTTCTAGGCTGTAGCAACAATACTGTGCTTTTGAAATTCTTTCATAATTATAGTTAGTTGGCATTGATTTTTAATTGTGATATTTTTTCTTGCCATCAAATTTTTCTTATATTGTCATATTACAATTGAATAATTATTCGTGTAATTTTTAAATCGTTTAAAAAATTTAAAAAATATTTTTTATAAATCGGGATTGTTTTAATTTAATGTGCGGCCACCGTGGTGTAATGGTAGCGTGCTCCGCCTATCACACCGTATGCCCTGGGTTCAACTCCCGGGCAAAGCAACATCAAAATTTTAGAAATAAGGTTTTTCAATTAGAAGAAAATTTTTCTAAGCGGGGTCGCCCCTCGGCAGTGTTTGGCAAGCGCTCCGGGTGTATTTCTGCCATGAAAAGCACTCAGTGAAAACTCATCTGCCTTGCAGATGCCGTTCGGAGTCGACATAAAACATGTAGGTCCCGTCCGGCCAATTTGTAGGGAAAATCAAGAGGAGCACGACGCAAATTGTAAGAGAAGCTCGGCCTTAGATCTCTTCGGAGGTTATCGCGCCTTACATTTTTTTTTTTTTTTATTTTAATTTAAACAACTCGATAGGGCCATACCGCCCTCCCACCCCCTAGATCCATCATGAGTTCGGGGTCGCCAGAGCCTCGGCTGTTAATGAAACAGGATTCGCAACGGGTGGGTGAGGTTGACAATTGGGTTGGAGAAGCTAAATATTGCGCTACACAACCCCTTGAATCAATTTGGTATTTTAGTCGCCTCTTACGACAGACATTCCTACCTCGGGTACATTCTAAGTCCCCAAACCCGCTGGGGTCTTAAAATTCCCTCTCTCAAAATTTCCTCTACTCAATGCGCCCTTGAATATTCTCCTGCTTTCTAGCTTCATCTCACTCTCTGATGTATTCTTGTATCCTTCAGTAATTCGATGTATTGATTTTTTGGGCTATTTGGCCTTTTAGCTTGGTATTATTTGAATATTTGTATTCATTTGTCAACTGCTTCAATTTCGGCTCCCGCTCGGGCGCCAATAAGGAGGAATGAAGCTCCTGGCCTAACCAGAAAAGAACACAATTTTCCATATATATTCCCATAAGTTTGTGTCAATTCTGCCGGTTTTTTAAGTTTGCACAACTATGCGCGAAGTCCTTTATCAATTTTTCTATTTTTTCTCTCTTCTATACATTATTATACGCGCGAAAAGTTATGGATGCTCTGTTCACAACTCGGTATAAAAACTATGAAAAGTGAAGCTCAACAAGGCATTTCACTGATATAAAAAATTCAAATTTCACAAACTAGGCTAATCTGTGCCGGAAATAACTGAGGCGGTCGAGTGAACGTAGTCATATATGCCTATATGCAACAAACAAAAAAATGCACGCAAACATAACAACACAAACAACCAAAAGAGTACATGCAAATATTTAGATAAATGTAATGAGTCGAGTGTTGTTACTTTCACTCAAAAGTTGAATATTCAAGCTGCCCAATTTTACTAAGCTGTTATACGGAAAACGTGCTGCATTTTTTGCAGCGAAACAGTAAAAGTAATCCAAAAAAAATATAAAAATTCCTTTTGCTTATTTTTTCAAATTTTTTATGCATATTTTAGTTTGCAAAGGTTTGATATTTAGATCAGCAGCAACATAGAGTGGTTCAACCAGCTTACTCATATATGTAGGAATTTAAAAAAAAGCGGTTCAAAGTCAAAACAGTAGCTATAGAGAGATAGGAAGCTCTTAAACTTTTAAGAGTCTGCTTTAATCGTGATTGTGATTTTAATGTCACTGTTCACTTTAGCTGTAACTTCAGCTACCGTTACTAGAAATGTGCCACTTTCAAACAGTTCAAGCTTTATTTTCTAGCCCATCTTACGGAAACTCTCTTTATCATAAACGCACAGTTTAAAAGCAGTGGCATTGCTCGCTTTTTATATAGGACTAGCAGACCCGGCAGACCTTGTTCTGCCCTAAATTTGGTATACCAGCATACATTTTAATAAGCTTTTTCCGTCTAAATCTGCCCTCGCCCTCTACACTTTTTCCTAATCTTTGTATTCACTCCTCCCTCCGTATTTTTCGCTTCAGCTATCTCCATCTTCGTCTCATTCTATCTCTTTCTCAGTCTCCTTCTCTTTTTTCTCTTCTCTCATGTTTTTCTCATTTTTCTTCATATCTTATTGCCAGCCCCAGAGTTCCAGTTCCATTCCGAGTCTCAGTCCCAGTCCCACTCCGAGTCTCAGTCTCAGTCCCAGTCCTAATCTCAGTCCCAGTCCGTCTCTGGTCTACTTCCCGGAAAAAAGCATCGGAAATACTAATATAAGTAAATTTATATACCAAATTTCAGGCAAATCGAATAGGACGTATGTAAATAGGTATGTGGGTATTATTAATTCATGACTTTATTTCGGATTCGCAGGCATATTTATCAGTTTTGCCAGGTTGATGCGACTAAATCGAATATCACAATGAAAATTACGTAAAAGCTCTCAGCAACAGATTTAATTTGATATCCAAAATACACACGCCTTCTAGGGGTATCCGGGTCCATGTTTAGGCCTATATCTCGAGACCCTAGTCACCAGTAGGTATGAAAACTACCCCGTACTAAAGCACTCATCAACAGCTTTCATTTGATATCTATACTGTATAAACACATTCTAGGGGTGCTCCGGTCCACGTTTTGGCCTATATCTCGAGACCCTAGTCACCATTAGGTATGAAAACTACCCTGTACTAAAGCACTCATCAACAGTTTTCCTTTGATATTCATACTGTATAAACATTGTCTCGGGGTATCCGTGTCCACGTTTTGGCCTATATCTCGATACCCAAGACACCCAGCGGTATAAAAAATTATCTATAGAAAAGCACACATCAACAGCTTCAATTTGATACCCATAATGTAAAAACGCATCCGAGTGTTACCCTAATCCACGTTGTGGCCTATATCTCGAGACCCTAGTCACCAATAGGTATGAAAACTACCCTGTATTAAAGCACTCATCAACAGCTTTCATTTGATATCCATACTGTATAAACACATTCTAGGGGTGCCCGGGTCCACGTTTTGGCCTATATCTCGAGACCCTAGTCACCAATAGGTATGAAAACTACCCTGTACTAACGCACTCATCAACAGCTTTCATTTGTTATCGAAAATACACACGCATTCTAGGGGTATCCGGGTCCATGTTTTGGCCTATATCTCGAGACCCTAGTCACCAGTAGGTACGAAAACTACCCTGTACTAAAGCACTCATCAACAGCTTTCATTTGATATCCATACTGTATAAACACATTCTAGAGGTGCCCCGGTCCACGTTTTGGCCTATATCTCGAGACCCTATTCACCAATAGGTATGAAAACTACCCTGTAGTAAAGCACTCATCAACAGTTTTCCTTTGATATTCATATTGTATAAACATTGTCTCGGGGTATCCGTGTCCACGTTTTGGCCTATATCTCGATACCCAAGACACCCAGCGGTATAAAAAATTATCTGTAGTAAAGCACACATCAAAATGAATGCATAGGCTTGGACCTACTACCTTTCTTATGTAAGGGAATAATAAATGATTGCTTCCAAATTGAAGGGAATACAGAAGATTCAAGAGATAGTGTAAATAATTTAAGGATCGGCTTAGATAAGTTGACAGCGCAAAACTTTAGAACACAACTAGGAACACCATATGGACCAGTAGAGGTAATTGGTTTCAACTCCAGAAAACTCTTCAGAACAGTATCTATATCTGTGACAGCATCTAGAATACAATTAGAACTTTCTAAGGTGTACGGATAGAGATCCGATTGAAAAAGCTGAGATGAATAGGTCGACTTAAAGCATTCAGCAAATAAGTTAGCAACATCATCATCCGAACTTGCGTTCTTACATCCATAAGCAAAAGCAGACGGAAATCCTGAGGTTTTTCTCTTGGAATTGACAAAACTAAAGAAATGTTTCAGGTTGTTAAAAAATTGAAGCTTATACCGGTTTAAGTAACATTTATAGCACTGCTGATTAAGACGATGAAAGTTTGATCTAGTAGCTAAATATTTAGAAAAATCGGAGCATGATCCTGATATTTTAAATCGTTTGTATAGACTAGATTTAATATTATATAGTCTTACAAGATGTTTTGAGAACTACGGGGGTTTGCCCGTTCCAGCATTGCCATGACGAAGAGGTACACAGCATCCAAAGAAACCATCGAGAGAACTATAAAAAATAGAAGTTGCTGACTCGACATCATTACAAGCATATAGATCCGACCAGTCATTGGTGGAAATAAGATAGTTCAGCTTATTAAAATCTGTCTTACAAAAAAATTTTGATCGAAAGCTAGATTTTACTTTTGCTGCATCAAACAACACAGCCTGAGCATAATCAAGCATTACCTCAAGTGTAGTATGTAGTGGATCCTCTGGAAGTCATAATGGAGGAATTCGCTTGAGGGCAATACCCACTGGGTCATCCGTAAATACCAAATCTATTCTTACAAAAATCGTGCTGAGTGGTGGACGTCAAAAAGTTTAATTCATTGTTGGCAATCCAACTTACTGTAGGCAAATTGAAGTCACCAAGCACCACCAGGCGGTCCCTATCTCGCAACTGAGGGTAAACACTACGTATAGATAAGCTATGTTGAGTATACACATGCATATCCGAACGTGGCGGAATATAGCAGCAGCAAATAAATAGACTAGCACTACGTAATGAGATCTATACTGCTATAAATTCAATGTCAGAGTCATTGTCCAACGACATTAATTCTGACGGTAGGCTAGATTCTACGGCTATAAGGACACCACCCGCTCTAGATACACGACATAGTTACACGAGCAAATCTCTGAGTTATAATTATCTTCCTTAAGCCAGGTCTCAGCAAAGGCTATCACTTGCGCTGTGAACGAAAAAATGTTTAGAAATAACGAACTCATTTTGGATCGTAAGCCACGAACATTCTGATAATGAATAGATATATAAGACAAACCGATATTTACGTCTGTGGTATTCTTGCCGAGTCCGGTAAGTTTTTTGAAGTTCTTGCATTTGCCTTTTTTGTGAACAAATGTACCACCGAATATTTCGGCCAAAAAGACTGTTCAGGAATTTTGTCAAAATATGCATCAGGCTATTGTAGCTATGAGCTCACTTGACATTCGCCACCCTTCTGGTCCTGAAGCTGATCGATCATGACAACTGCAGAGAAGAGGAGGGCACTTTACTTCTCTTTGTAACATACCCCCTCTAACCTTTCTTAACTATTCCCTACTATTTCGTTTAAACGTTTTGCAACACCTTAAACTGCTAATGAACTCTACCTGTTTCGATTTAGTTATGAATGTTAGTACGGCTTTTTCTATGGGCGTGGAGCGCACAATGTTAGAAACTCCACTGAGGGTTGAAAAAGTCAATGTGCCTACAAACAGTCGTCAGTATTGTGGTCGCACCTCCAGCAGCAGCAGGCAGCCAAATGAAAACAGACGCGCTTAAAGTACTCTCCGAAGAGCTCCTAATCATGACGCGCCAACAGACTTCCGCTCACACTTCCGCCCATAACTGCACGCAGCACTCAACTTACAGACTAGTGACCTTTGTCATCGTGCTGATTTAAAGAGTTGCTATCAATATGGACCTCCCCTTCTGCCGTGCTGCGTCTTTTTTGCTGTCTATACATCTAACGATTTGCAGCCTCTGTTCACGATTTGCACAAGTAGGGCCATCATCAATTCCATTTCCACTTATTAAACTTAAGTCTGTCGCTCTTTGTAGATCAATATCGCTTTTCCCCGCCCGTAGGCTCTTACTCTTCGTACGTGTCATAGTATCGGCGTATACTACTTGCAAAGCTTCTGTCAATACCTCCTCTGCCTCAAGCTCCTTTCAAATTGTATTCTGCCTCAGACTCCTATGCCAATAATTCGTTTCAGCGCCCTCTGTTCGTAAGGTGGACCACTGCTCCTAAAAGTCGGACAATCCTTAGCATTGCGCAGTTCTTGAATATGGTCCCCGCTTTCCTATAGACCTAACCGGCGCCGCACTATTGTAGCTTTTCTAAGGTAGTGTTGGTCTTCAAACCACCACAGACTATGGAGTTTGACTTAGTTCGCGGCCCCAGCGGGTTAGGG
Source organism: Eurosta solidaginis (assembly GCF_040869045.1). Taxonomy (NCBI): domain Eukaryota; kingdom Metazoa; phylum Arthropoda; class Insecta; order Diptera; family Tephritidae; genus Eurosta; species Eurosta solidaginis. The sequence continues at coordinate 30,807,172 of NC_090319.1, forward strand.
GGCTTAGAATATACCTGCGGCAGGTATTCCTGTCGCAAGAGCTTACTAAAATATCCAGTTTATTCAAGGGATTGTGTTGCGCAATCCCGTTCAAGGGGATGTCCGCACAATTTATCCTGTTTCTTTAACATTCAAGGCTCTGCTGCACTAAGTCTCTCATGAAACTAAAGGGTGTGGGCAGGATAGCCTAGAAGTTTCAATAAGGTCATATTATATCATTCCCGAGTCGGGCTTGCACCTCAATGGTGCTTGTTCGCGGAACGTACCAGACCTCTATCCGGCAACTGATTTCTAACATCGATAACACTTCCCAAAAGCTTCGGAGAGTGTCTTTATCGCTACAACAAAAACAACAACTAAGTGGACGAGCGATAAGTTTACTGCCCTTGCAAGAACTTAGGTGGTGAAAGAGCAGAGGCCGGTACATTGTTGGTGTGCATCGAATGCACCATTGTGCCAAGAGCTTGAAACACCAGATAAATATTATAAAGCCACTACTTGCGATTGGGACACCTATAAGATGACCAAAAAATTATGGCGTGCTATGTAGAGAGTAGGATACTTAGCAAGGAGCAAGGGAAACGCGCCAATTGACCTTTTTTACTGAGATGATATAAATTTCCCTTTATCACTTTATCACAAAGCTTGGCCCAAAGAAATTGCAAAGAAATTGTTTCCCATCCTATCACATTTCCCACTCTGTATCACAATAAAATGCTTCTTAAGTGCGAACTCGTGAGATGGGCGCATTAGCATTCCAAGGGATAACACGTAAAAACAAGTAAACGTCGGTGAAATCTTTTACTTATGGGAAATCTCTGACTGAGGTTCCAGCGCGCTATGGGGGTAAAAGTACTACTAAATACGAAAGCGAATATGAAGAGATTAGTGTATGACAAGTTGAGCTGGCATTTTATTTTTTTTAGTCTCTTTTAACTATTACGAATAAGATGCAACGCAATAGACCAAGCGTAAACAGTGCTGAGGGACGCAGTATATATTTTTGTAAGTATTGTATATTGATATTTTGTACAATTTTTATGCTACACATGCACACACACTGATGTAAGATTGTGTCCGTTAAATTAAGAGCAGAAAAAACGTGAATTTGTTGTACAAAACTTAACTCAGGCGGCAAAAATAAATACAAATTCTTCCCCAAAAAAATGCCACTAAAGCAAGGCAAATAGCATAGAATAAAAGTAGAAGGAAAAGAAGGGGATCAGTAAGAGCGCTTAAGTATTTTCCACTAATGTGGATTTATTAAAAACTCTTCGGATTACATATTGTCAAGTATTTGCTAAGTACGACAGCTGAAATATGAAAAATGATTATTAATTGGTTTGTTTATTGCATTTGACTATAAATATTTATTTGACTTAGTAAATACTTAATGTTGATGTGATAAGACAAAATTTTTCCCTTTTTTGCCATAGATGATCGCATTTTACGTATACGCCTAAAACAACTAATATTTTATTTATATGCTATATTCAAGTGCCGAAACAATTTTTGATCAACAAAAAAATAACTTTTTGGAAATAAGCAAATTTAAAACCTATTTAAAGCTTATACTTAAACTCAGTTTAACCCTGATATTTATATATGTACATATCGATGGGTGGGCCCACATTTGTGATGAGTGACAAATTTCAAGGTTTTCAGGAGAGCATATTTTGTCTTTTAGAGGCGATTGCCTGTAAACTTTAACAGATATTTCCACTGGCTTCTGAGCCGTCATTATTGATAACTCGCTTGCACACTAGGTAGGCACGATGCTGAAGTTTCAGAAAGTGCAGTTAACTCAGTTTTGGTCAAATAGGCGCACAAGTGTGAGCTCACTCATCGATATATACTCTGCCTGTCTTCGCTGCGACTAAATCTAACTTAGATGTTCTAGTGAAAAATCTGCCCTCTGGAATATATAGAGAAGTGTAAAGAGTGAGCCTTATCGTAACCTACGAAAATACGAAGTATTTGCTGACAACAAGGAGAGAATTGATGCATTGATACGCACCTAGGCAACTACGTTATCGTTGACGGATATAAACTCTAAACTGTGAAGTATTAAGTCTACTTGGAAAGCAGTGCTAACAGCGAAAACAACGCTTAGACCGAGTTTTTGAGTACAAAAATACCCATCTTTTAGCCAGAAACTCGAGTCTGAGAAAATACTCGTTTTATATGCATTTGGTCCAATATTGAGAAGTGAATTGGACAATCACACTGAAATTTTTTTAACCGCCTGAGTGCTCTCTGAGAAGACCGATCGATATATGTATATAATTTTTTATAAAATAGAATTATAGTTTGGACGTAAATGGGCGCACAATTTTTAAATTGGCTATATGTGTATAGAATTATTTATTAAAATTTTTTATAATACTTTATTTTATTTTGATTTGTTTTATTGTGTTTTATGCAATTTTATTTAACCGCTGTGATAGCTGAATGCTTATAGCAGCGGCGCCTAAACGTTGTCGATGAAGGAATTTAGCAGTTCCCGAAATGGATCTATACAACGAGCTTTGGCAGTTGTCTAAATTTTTTCTTTCTTTTATTCTAATTTAAAATTTTTTCAATTAAGAAAAACTATATCATAACAATAATAATGATAATATAATTATTGCTAGGCCTTGAGCTCGATTCAAACTCGCGATTTTATTTTACTTTATTTTATTTTATTTCATCTTATTTTATTTTCTCGTTTTATTTTATTTTATTTTATATTATATTATTTTATTTAATTTTTTTTATTTTATTTTACACTTCTTTGTTTTATTTATTTTTTTTTCTTATTTTATTATGTTATATAATATTTATATAATATTTTATTCTGTTTATATAATATTTTACTTTGTTTTTTCTGTTTTATTTTATTTTATTTTATTTTATTTTACTTTATTTTATTTTATATTATTTTATTTAGTTTCGTCTTATTTTTTATTTTTTTTTTCCTTTTTTATTTTACACTTTATTTTATTTTATTTTATTTTTTTTTTTATTTTAGATTCTTTTATTTGATTTTTTTATGTATACCTTTTATTATATTTTATTTTATTCTATTTTTTTATATTTTGTTTATTTTATTTGACTTTATTGGGTTTTATTTTATTTCACTTTTTACACCTTTCATGAACATGTAATCGTATATTAACTTTTGTCCGATGTTTGTAACGTTGAGAAATATAGAAGATAGACTCACCATTAAGCATACCGAATTGATCAGTGCGACGAACTGAGTTGATATAGCCATGTCCGGCTGTCCGTCCGTCTGTCTGTTTGAACGCAAACTAGTCCCTAAAATTTTGAGATATCTCAATGAAATTTGGCACAAGGATGTATTTTTGTATTATATTAGACATTTGTCGGATCCGGTAGGATCGGACCACTATAACATATATCTCCCATACAACCGAACGTTCAGATCAGACGATTTTGGCCATTCCTGCCGCAATTTAGAAAGTATAAATCTGAAACTCGGTGATATATATTCTAATATATCATAGAATATTTCCTGTAAAAGTCATTTCGATCGGAGCTATATATAATATATATCCAATACAACCGATCGTTCAGATAAGGGGTTTTGCCATTTTTATTTTATATTTATCTTAAAATCGTTTAGGTATGTACATCTGTTCACTATATATTTCATAGGATATATGCATCCGATTATTTGGAGATTACGAACGGGATAAGATTATTAGCACAGCCGAAGACAGTCCCGTCCTTACTTGTTTATTTTAATATTTATTTTTTTTTTTTTTATTATTTTATATTATTTTATTTTACATAAATTGTTCATAACTTAGAATTTAATTTGGCCGTAAAAGCGACTCGAAAACTCTCCAAATTGCCTATTTATATAATGAATATCAAAAAATAATTGCGGATAATTAAAATAAAAATTTATTAGGCAGAATTATTAAAAAGTTTTTTGTTTACATTAATTGAAATTTCTTTGATTTTTATGAAGTTAAGGAAAGAAAGAAATATTAATTTGGATATCAGATTCAACTATTGCGCTCAAATTATATCATATGAATATTCGAATTTAATAAAACAGAATTTCAGCAAAATTTTACCTTCGAGCACTTCCTCGTGAAACATAAATCCGAAGAATGTTTTCAAATTGTAGAAATTGTTCTTGAAATCGTTATGTATAGAATAGTGAAATTTACAAAAAAAAAAATCTGCGAAAATAAAATTAATTGCATGAATCTGCGCAGTAAATAATCACAATCGAAGAATAAGTAAATCTAACGAAAAGCTAAAATAAAGTGGCTTACAAAAACATGAAATCAAATACAAATGTGTGAATGACAGTACAATTTGAACAATTGAGCAATTGATCGATTCAACCATTGTTGTTGAATTCTGTGAATCGTGTATTGCAAAAATTTTCTGCTTTTCAATCACATCTATTGTATCTGTTAGTTTATTGAAACAAGCTACAGAATTTCATATAACAATGTAGGCGTGAATATGTTGAAATGATAGTCAAACATAAGTTCAGCTTTGCACAATTCATAGGAAAGGGTAAAATTACTTTTCAAATATTTTCTAATTGCATTTTCAAGAACTCTAAATAAGTACGAAAGCTGAACGGGATGTAAATTAGCTACGGCACTTCCAAGAAATACTTCATTTCTAAAAACATTTTTTTTCATCAACTATTGCGATGTAAAATACCGAGTTTTTTTTAGAATATATAAAAAATATGTATGTTACCCAGGCTTTATACAATTCTGTCTCATCTGATGTTTCCATGGTCCACGCTTCTGCTACATATGACGGGTACTACACGTGACTTGTACGGCATGATTCTCGTTTGCCGAGACAGGACTTTACTTTTTAAATTACCTATCTAGTCCAAAGTAGCATTCATTAGCAATTGTGATTCTTCGCTGGATTTCAGAGCTGAGGTTCTTGTTTGTTTTAATGCAGATTCTCAATTATACGAAGTATTTAACTATTTCAGAATTTTGGAAGCCAACAGTGGTGCGGTTTTCCAAGGCACAAATACGCTGACTCTTTGCTGGATGGCAGCAGGTACTTCGTGTTGTCCTTTTTCCTCATCTTTTCTGCTTCTTTTTCTAGTTTAGAGTAAGCAGAACTTGCAGCGCGGCTGTTCAGACCGATGATATCAATGTCATTAGCATACGCCAGTAATGTTACGATTTTAAAGAATATTGTTCCTGAGCGGTTGAGTTCTAAAGCTAGCATAATTTTCTCTAGCATCAAATTGAAGCTCGTTTAGATTGGAGAGACCCGGAGAGGTCCTACCCAAAAGCTTTTTATATATAGCACTATTACGGTTGTACAGCTGTACAATTTAATGTATTCGCGTATTTCACTTACAAGTTAAAATCAAACTGATTTATCATTCCTTAGATTGCGCTGCTTATATACCATTTAGTTGGTGCTTCATAATTTTCTCCCAGGGTCTAGACTTTTCTCGAATAGCTCTCCCGAATAGACGATTCTTTACTTTTCATTCTTCTCTCTCATATACGCCGTGGCTATATACATGTGTGTGTGTGTTGTTTAGCTAAGTCGTCTAAGGCTGAATGCGCTCGTAGTTGCTGTGTATGTGTACCTACCCAGTGTTTTGTACATCTTAGCTGTTTGTATATTTGTATAGCTGATGTTTGTTCGTCTGCCGACACGGTTGTTTTTTGTAGTGCAGCTATATTTTGAATTTGGTTATATTCGCCACAATATAATACCACCATACTAGGCGTATACGTGACATTTAAGCTCTCGAAAGCAAACCTAAAAATTCAATAATTTTCAAGCTCACAGTATCAAAGTACTACAAAATAATATTTTTTGCAACAGAGAAGATAAGTATGGTATTTATCATAAACAAGACTGTGAGGTCTCTAGCCAAGTTTTAGCAAATCTGGAAGAGTTACAATTATATTGTCTTAGAAAATATTGAGGATGTACAAAGTAGAGCTGAATTCGATTCGATTTTTTGAAAAATCGATTTTTTCGATTCGATTCTCAAAAAAATCGATTCAATCCATTAGAAAAGTTGATTATTAGTGTATTTGATACTGAAACATCATTATTTTTTGTGCTTTTTCAAAGTAATTTATAGCAGTAGTACCTCGGGTACCAAAGAGCATTAACAATTTTTATTTAGGATTTTCCATTTTGTACGCAGAAATTTCTTCAGTAAATCCTGCCTTCTCTGCAATGCCAGCTTAGAAATCAAACATAGATAAACTCTTGTCATTAACGCTCTATAAATCTCCCATCGTACCTCCTTCTAATGTATGCTGATGCCAACCGCTACGTCATGTTGTGGGAATGCACGAAAACGCAGAGCACAGAAAGTATACTTATCGGTACCCGTATTTGGAAGCAGACGAAGGGGGAGACCTCCCGTAAGAAGACTTATGTTGAAACAGGGATGCTGCTACGCAACGCCAAAACCGTCTAGGCGGTTGAGAACTAATCGAAGTCACCAACACAATGGCGCAGTCATGGTGTATGGTTCTAAATAAAGTCGAAACTATTTTCTTTTGACTATGATTCTAGAAAAAAAATCAATTCTTCATTCTTCGAAAAAGATCAATTCAATCGATTAAAAATCGAATCGGAATCCAGCTCTAAGTACAAGGCTTAAAATTTCATACTATTGGTTCAACTCTGCACGATTAGTCCTTCCATGGGTTTTATACGCTAGAAATGAAACAGCCGAGTAAATCTTTATCAATATTGTGCATCAACACGTAAAAAGTGGTGAAAGCGGCTACCGTGGTGAGATGGTAGCGTGATCCGCCTACCACGCCAAAGATCCGGGGTTCACGTCCCGGGCAAAGCAATATCAAAATTTCGGAAGTAAGTTTTTTCAATTGGAAGAAAACTTTTCTAAGCCGGGTCGCTCCTCCGCAGTGTTTGGCAAGCACTCTGAATGTATTTCTGCTATGAAAACTGCCTCGCAGACGCCGTTCGGAGTCGGCTTAAAACAAGTAGGTCCCGTCCCGCCAATTTGTAGGGAAAATTTAAAAAGAGCTCTGCCTTAAATCTCTTCGGAGATTATCGCGCCTTACATTTATTTTATTTATTTATGAAATGTTACTTCTTGTTTAAGGACCGCTGCTCTTTAGGAATCAAAGCTTAAACTTTTTAGGATTCTGCACACATGACCGAAGGACACCTTTTGACCAATTCAACCTTTAAAAACAATTTAAAGTAAACGTGACGAACTTGGCTATAAGGTTGTTGAGAAAAATTTAAGTACGCAAAAACATCGCCATGTTTAATTTGTTGCAAAAAGACTGTTGTACAGTGTATTTATTATATTAAATATTTTTTATTAATGAGCAACAATATTTCTAATATTTCAGGAATTATTTTCAAATAAAATAAAAGTTTTACTACGTATTTCCCATTGCACACAATTTTATCATTTTTTGTTTTGTGCCAAATTAAATTTTCAAATTTTTCACGAGCTTTAACTGCACAGAGAGAAAAAAAATCACAGTAATGCAAAAAACAAGCCAAATAAAAATCACAATCTGTCAACTCAGTAACAAATCCTTATGTCAGCAAAGTCAAAACAAGCCACAAATGTATAGCCGTAATAAAAGAAAAGTAAGGTGAATACGCAATGCTGCCCGCATCGCTTCCCCGCCACCCTAAAGACGAGGCGTATTTATACGCGTATGATTGGTAGCTTGTCAAGCGCTTGTCTGGTGCGACGAGCTACCAGCCAGCTCCAATGGATGGGTATAACATTACAAAACAAACAAACTACGCGCACGCTATTATGTAACAGACATGCAGACGCATTGACAGACAGATTTATAGAGCAGCGATAGATTGTTGAATGAGTTGAGCAGAGCCAAAGGATGAGAGAAAAGGATTATTAGGGTGTGTGCAGCGACAGTTAAGGATAACAAAGCAATATAGATAAGAGCGCATGAAAATTGAAATACAACAATAATGAAACAAATGCAATACAAGCTAACAAGTAAGCATAATTATGTATGTATAGCTAACAACGTTTGTATGTGTGTATGTACTTGTTTGGTGTATGCAAACACGCATAAACAAAGCAGCTTTAGCGCGCATAAGTGAGTGCCAATGCAAGGCGTGAAAATCTGTTGGAAAGCTTAACTCGCACGAAGCAAAATAAAATCGAAATAGTATTGTTGTAAAGGATTAGGTATAATGGTTGCGAAACAGGCAGCGCATGGTGCAAAGGGAAAGAGAAAACATAAGCAAAAAACAATAGCTTAGAAACTAGATAAAAAGGAGAAAAATAAACAAAAGCGTAAAAAAAACTTTATTGCAACAAATCACTTTTTATGTGCCAGCTTTACTATGTATATGGGCAGCAAGTGAGTGAGTTTGTACTAGCTGCTATAACAAGTATGTATGAGTGTGTTGGTGAGTGTATGTGTGTATGTTAAATGTTAAATATCCGCGCCAACTGCCATCATGCAAAAGGATATTTCACACAGCGAAACTACCAAAGTTAATCCTATGTGGTAATTTACAAGGATGTACCACAAAATAAACAAAATGAGAATCTATCTATGAGTGTAAGTATGTATATATAAATGTATTTAAATGTCTGTATTAGGGTGGGTCGACTTGTATGGACGGAAGTTAACCGATATCGCGCCATCGATTATTCGATAGGATTTGGGCTCAGAAAAAAAGTTCAACTATGCATACCCAAAAAAATAATTTTCGAGCCTGCGAAATTTCATTTTTTTTTTTTTTTCGACTTTGATTTTTAAGGGTTTTTTCATGACCTACTAAAAAATTTTCTTTTGATTGTAAAATTTTCTTTTGATTGTAAAATTTTCATGTAGTCATGAAAAAAACCTTAAAAATCAAAGTCGAAAAAAATAAAAAAAAAATGAAATTTCGCAGGCTCGAAAATTATTTTTTTGGGTATGCATAGTGGAACTTTTTTTTCTGAGCCCAAATCCTATCGAAAAATCGTTGGCGCGATATCGGTTAATAAATCGACCCATCCTAGTGTGTATGTAAGCATAAAACGTTTATAACAGTTGATAAACCAGCAAAAAGAAAGAAGGTTGTTATCCTATTGTTGTAATATTTTAGTATATCTAGTAGTGAAGAAAAATACTAATATAGACATTATCATACATCGTAGCAAATATATACTCACACATATTCATATCCCAGCAAACAATTTGACAATGTTAATACTAGGCGAGCTTTAGTTTGCATGTATGTATTAACATCTACATTTGTGACTAAAAAAACGCATTTACACAAACCTTTTGGTCATGGTGTGTAATGCATACCAAAATTTTAAGGGGAGAAGAGTGGAGGCATACACTTTTTATACCCAGCTGAGCAGAGCTCACAGAGTGTATTAATTTTGTTCGCATAACGGTAATCCGTAACGGCATAAACTAATCGAGATAGGTACAGACTTCTATATATCAAAATGATCTGGGCGAAAAAAGAAATTCATTTAGCCATGTCCGTCCGTAAACACGATAACTTCAGTAAATTTTTAGGTATCTTAATGAAATTTGGTTGTAAGTTCCTGGGCACTCATCTCAGATCGCTATTTAAAATGAATGAAATCGGACCATAACGACGCCCACTCTTTCGATATCGAAAATTTCGAAAAACCGAAAAAGTGCGATAATTCATTACTAAAGAGCGATAAAACGATGAAAGTTGGCAGATTGGTTGACATTATGACGCAGAACAGAAAATTACTAAAATTTTTGGACAATGGACGTGGCACCGCCCACTTTTAAAAGAAGGTAATTTAAAAGTTTTACAAGCTGTAATTTGGCAGTTGTTGAAGATATCATGATGAAATTTGGCAGGAACGTTACTCCTATTTCTATATGAATGCTTAAAAAAAATTTGCAACATCGGAGAACTACCACTCCCACTTTAAAAAAAAATTGTTTAAGTCAAATTTAAACAAAAAATTTAATATCTTTACAGTATATAAGTAAATTATGTCAACATTCGACTCCAGTAATGATATGGCGCAACAAAATACAAAAATAAAAGAAAATTTCAAAAAGGGCGTGGCTCCGCCCTTTTCATTTAATTTGTGTAGAACACTTTTAATGCCAAAAGTCGAACAAAAATTTAGCAATCCTTGTGAAATTTGGTAAGGGCATAGCTTTTATGCCAGTAACTGTTTTCTGTGAAAATCGGCGAAATGGGTTGAAGTCATGCCCAGTTTTTATACACAGTCGACCGTCTGTCCTGCCTCTTGTCCGACTAACACGCTAACTTGATAACTTGAGCAAAAATCGATATCTCTCTACTAAACTTAGTTCACGTACTTATATGAACTCATCATTTATCTTGGTAATAAAAATGGGAGACATCCGACTATGACCACGCCCACTTTTTCGATATCAAATATTTCAAAAAATGAAACAAAATGCCATAATTCTATACCAAATACGAAAAAAGAGTTGCAACATGGTAATTGGATTGGTTTTTTGACGCAAAATATAACTTTGGAAAAAACTTTGTAAAATGGGTGTGACACCTAACATATTAAGTAGAAGAAAATGAAAAAGTTCTGCAGGGCGAAATCAAAAGCGTGGTATTATATATATAAATAAAATAGCGGTACCCGACAGATAATGTTCTAGATCACCCTGATCCACATTTTGGTCGATATCCCGAAAAGGCCTTCACATATACAACTAAAGTCCCTTCCCTTTAGCACCTCATTAATACCTTTAATTTGACATCCATATCGTACAAACATATTATAGAGTCACCCCTGGTCCACCTTTATGGCGATATCACGAAAAGGCGTCTACCTATAGAACTATGGCCCTCTCCCTTCTAAAATACTATTTAATACCTTCCATTTGATACCCATGTCATACAAACACATTCCAGGGATACCCTAGGTTTCTTTTTCCGACATGGTGATTTTCCCTTATTTTGTCTCCAAAGCTCTCAGCTGAGTATGTAATGTTCGGTTAAATCCGAACTTAGCCTTCCTTACTTGTTATTAATAGTTTTGTGCGCAACAATTTCATAAGTGTACAAAAAATTGTGCACTTAGCAGTCAACATAAGGTTTAAGTGCATATGTTCAAACATGTAAAATACAAGTAAGGAAGGCTAAATTCGGGTGTAGCATATTCAGCTGCGAAATTACTGCATGCCAAACTTGTAAATTAGAAAAATAAAAAGTAAGGCGCGATAACCTCCGAAGAGATCTAAGGCCGAGCTTCTCTTCCAATTTGCGTCGTTCTCCTCTTGATTTTTCCTACAAATTGGCCGGACGGGACGTGCATGTTTTTATGCCGACTCCGAACGGCATCTGCAAGGCAGATGAGTTTTCACTGAGAGCTTTTCTTGGCAGAAATACGCTCGGAGCGCTTGCCCAAATACTGCCGAGGGGCGACCCCGCTTAGAAAAATTGTCTTCTAATTGAAAAAACTTATTTCTAAAATTTTGATGTTGCTTTGCCCGGGGTGCGAACCCAGGGCTTACGGTGTGGCAGGCAGGGCACACTACCATCACACCACGGTGGCAGCCTGTACAATACCCTCAACAAAACACGCTCATACCAAGGGAACGTCGATAGACGACCGACTGCACCGAAGCTTTGGAATCGGATTCCTTATTTCTTACCGGTATGCTTGTTTTTAGTGGTAATTTTTTTGGAAGCGATACATTTCTTGGTTCCATTGTTTGAACCGAAGATATTTTGGAACCCGTGACTGAAAACGGTTATTTTACTTTTTTTGTATATAACCGGTTACTTTTCTATGTATGTTCATTTTTATAACCGTTTACATTTTTGGAACCTAGTAATTTTGTGAAACCCAGTAAACTCTGTATATTATCAAACCGATTCCTTACTTACCTTCGGTTCCTTATTTCAACCTTTCTATTTTCGTTGCCGGTTAATTTCTTTGAAACCAGTTACTATTTTGAAACCGAGTACTTTTTTTATTTGGAACATATAAATTTTTGAAACAGAGTAGTTTGTACAAATTCAGTACTTTTTCGAAACTTTGCACTTTTTTGAAACTGAATACCTTTTTTAAAATGCAGTACTTTTTTCGAAATCCATTGCCCAATATTTCGTTTAACCAGTTACTTTTTTGAAACCCAGTACTTTTGTGGAACACAGTAACTTTTTGAGGACCAGTACTTCACACAGTACTTTATTGAAACCCAGTAACTTTTTGAAACCCAATTTTTCGAAACATAGTACTTCTTCGGAGTTCTATACTTTTTTAAAACCCAGTACTTTTTCTGAGCTTAATAACTTTTTTGAAACACAACACTTACGTATTTTAGACCGGTTTCAAAGCCACTACTTTTTCGAAACTCTGCACGTTTTTGAAGCACAGCACTTATTTTAGATCGGTTACTTATTTGAAACCCACTACTTTTTCGAAATTCAGTAAGTTTTTGAAACAGACTCCTTTCTTTTTAAATCAATACCTATTTCTAATGGTACGAAATTATTTTGAAAATATGCAAAACTTAATTACCTAGGATTCTGAAATCATTTCGAAAATGTATTGAACTCAAAAAGATGCCAGTATCATAAAAACTGCCTCAAAATGTTCTTAAAATATTCCTCATATATTGAATCCATAGTCATGTTAACCCCCTACTTCTTTAAGAGTGTTACGCAAGGTCACGATATGTTTGTTTAGTACTCAGTAGATTACGGCTAAGCGCTTGCCCTAGCGAGTTAAGCTGCAGACATTGGTGCTTTATCGGTAACCGTATCGGGAACCTTATAACAGCTGATTCGGCCAACCTTATGGGAATCAACGCAATCGATTATTGGTGCCGCTAAGGTCGTAACCGTATCGTAGCCAACCAATTGGTTTTTGGATTACCGTCGCAACGATAAACAGCTGATTATGTTAGAGATACGACTACGGTGATACGACATACGGCATCAATGACTTCCGCTTTAATGGGCTTAACATTTATACCAGCGGTAAATCATGCCTGCACGCTGCAGTGAGGGAAAATTAAAACCCACAAACCCTGAGATTCAAAGAATCATAAGAATCGCTCGCATTAATGAAGACCCTCCCAACCAGAAAGTATGCCTATCGATACCCGTGTTTGGCAGCAAGTGCAGAAAGACTTAACTTCCCTTTGTCGTCAGCTATACCGAATCACGATGGTGATGTGTATCTAATTCTTTCTCATTGCTTTTAGTTTTCTGAATTCACTGCATTTTTTAATGGCTTGAAATCGGGTCTGAGACCCTACCATTTCGCTCCGGTAGTGACTTTAGAACTCTGGTTGGGATCAGTAAGTGGGATTTCTAGTGCGCCTCAAATGCAATGCTTACCAAAATATCTGCAAGGTACTTACTTGTACACTAATACACTCAAATATACAGACATTTATATCCCTTAAGAAGCATTCCAAAAATGTTTGCTGGGTTCGTTTAAAACAAACATACTAAGCGTTTTGCTTGTGAATTTTCTTTCGCTCGTGGTGCACCAATCATCGTAAAAAGATCAAAATTTATGCTAATTTCGCATTACACCATTTTTTCCTGCGAAAAATGAAGCAACAATCATTTTATGTAATTTATATTGGTTTTTTGTGTAAGTAAAGCAAATGAGATTACATTTATTACTTTTTTTGTGGTTTTCTTAGCGAGCATGTTAAAAGAAGGAGAGAAAACCATTCGATATCACATTTGTGAGATTTGTTTTGTTTTACTTGCGTTAAAATTTAAAACAATATAAAATCAGATTTTCTATAACAAAAATGGTTTAATTGTTTGTTTATTTCTGTTTATCTCTTTAGAAAAAAAGTTAGAAATTGCAATCAGACCTGCATTGGTTTTACGTAGAGATCACCGATGGGTGAAAAAAAAACACTTCATATGTTCCTGATAATAGCAAAATGTTATCAATCTTCATCTTATAATAATACCAAAAGAAAATGATCAAGCAAATTTGGACTTCACAAAGCTGTCATAGTGTAGTTAACTAGCCTAACTAATCGAAGGTCGCCAAATCCTATAACTTACATCAATATACTTTAGAGTATTTATTTAAGTTGGAGTCGTACCTCATCAGTGGTCTGGCAAGCTCTTCAAGCGTATTTCTGTTATGGAAGCCAAATTCATTTTTCTTAGCGAAAGCCGGTTGGACCTAACACTTTAGGTCTGCCAATTTATAGGAAAAATAGAGGAGCAGCATACCACAAATTGAAAGAGAACTGTTGGCTTAATTCTCGGTAGTATGTCGCACAAAAAATTACCAAGTACTCATGAAGTCCGATGCACAAACATACGGTGTACGTCTAGAAAACGAATGTTTTTGAATTACCTAGAGCTAGCCAAGGGGTTGAAGTTTAACCAAAACAGCGGCAACTTTACCAGAAACAAATCATTTCGGACTGTTTGAAAAAAGCTTCGTTGGCAGTTGTTTCAATATCAGCTTATTATGAAAAGCGATGTTATAGTTGAGTTATCGACTTATTATCGCCTAGTACTAGGCTTCTTTTTGGTTTCTTATTGGCTTGTTATCGATGGAAAACGGATGAGTTGATTTCATATTGATGGTTTATGGGTATCTGTTTCATAGTCGTAGATATCAAATCAAAAACACACCGCTAACAAATTGTTAACACTCCGATAAGAGATCTATAACTTTTCGAAAGCAATTTGTTTTATTTGCGAAATCAAATCAATAACTTTTCTATTACAAATCGTTAAATAGTAGATACAAAATCGATACATTTTATAAATATCGATAACACGCCAATAACAAATTGGTAACTCTCCGATAAAAATTTATAATTTTTTGTTAAAATATCCATTATTTTTCGCTATATAGTCGGCAACATTTTGACAAGAAATCGCTATTTTTTTGTTAAATAACCGATAACTTATTAACAGGCTTTGCTCTACATATGTATAACACTGCGTTAGCAAATCGATAACTCGTCTACAAGAAATTGGTAGCACTAAGATAGAAAACCGATAACAGCTTGATGAGTAATCGAAGCAGAAGTTATTGCTCACACATATACACGCACATACCTAGACGACAAACGTGAATATGAGATACAGAAATGGAAAATAAATAAGCACATGTTCGAGAAGTGTAAAATCTAGACCTAAGGAGAAATGGGCGAACAAGGTAACCGAGTGTATAAAAGCAGCGCAGGCTGAGGTATAATGAGTCAGTTCTATTTTAGGACGCTATAAATAAAATACGCGAGTCATCTTATTGCGAAGAACTACCAAAGTAGTGTAAATAAAGAGCATTTTCTATGCTGTATATTTGAGTTATTTATTCGATACTTCAAAGACTCGAACGATAACAGAAGCTTACAATATGAAATTTTAAGTTCCATGTCATACAACATACCTGACGCTTTTGCAACATTTTGCACTTGATCTTCTGAAACTTTCATTCAACGCCCTTTAGCCTACCTACTTTGCATGCTCACTGAGAATAGTGTAGCATCCCATTCCAAATAAATTATGTTCTACATTTATAGTGAATATTCACTTATGCTGTCATTGCGAGATTCGACCAAGTTTTCGCATAAAAAAATACTATCAACATGCATTTTGTTTCAAACTCATTTAAAAGTTAAATAAAAGTGTACCGAGGAGTGCCTTGATATTTGCTATTAAATTACACTCTACACCTTTGCTACGTCCTCAGCGGAAACTTTAATTACTTTGTCTCTCTCTCTCTGGTGATGCGTTGCAAGAACACAGAAGACAGCGACGACACGACAACATCATCAACTCGCATCGAATCACGCGCGGGGTCAAAATTGTGGCTTTGCTTGAATTAAATTTTTATACTCAGCTGAGCAGAGCTCACAGAGTATATTAACATTGTTCGCATATAGGCAATCCGTAACGGCATAAACTAATCGAGATAGATATAGACTTCTATATATCAAAATGATCTGGGCGAAAAAAGAAATTCATTTAGCCAAGTCCGTCCGTCCTTCCGTCCGTCCGTAAACACGATAACTTGAGTAAATTTTGAGGTATCTATATGAAATTTGGTATGTGGGTTCCTGGGCGCTCATCTCAGATCGCCATTTAAAATGAACGAAATCGGACTGCAAGCACGCCCGCTTTTGCGATATCGAAAATTTCGAAAAACAGAAAAAGCGCGATAATTCATTACCAAAGACGGATAAAGCGATGAAACTTGGTAGGTGGGTTGACCTTATGACGCAGAATAGAAAATTGGTAAAATTTTGTACAATGGGCGTGGCACCGCCAACTTTTAAAATAAGGTAATTTAAAGGTTTTTCAAGCTGTAATTTGGCAGTCGTTGAAGATATCATGATGAAATTTGGCAGAAACGTTACTCATATTACTATATGTGTGCTAAATAAAAATTAGCAAAATCGGATAGCGAACACGTCCACTTTTTATCAAATTTTAATAAAAAATTTGACATCTTTACAGTATATAAATAAATTATGCCAACATTCAACTCCAGTAATGAAATGCGCAACAAAATACAAAAATAAAAGAAAATTTCAAAATAGGCGTGGCTCCGCCCTTTTTCATTTAACTCGTCTAGAATACTTTAATGCCATAAGACGAACAAAAATTTACTAACCCTTTTGAAATTTGGTAGTGGCATACATCCTATGACGACAACTGTTTTCTGTGAAAATAGGCGAAATCGGTTGAAGCCACGCCCAGTTTTTATACACAGTCGTCTGTCCTTCCGCTTGGCCGTTAACATGATAACTCGATATATCTTTACTAAACTTAGTTCAGTGAACTCACTTTATCTTGGTATAAAAAATGGCCGAAATCGGACTATAACCACGCGCGCTTCGATATCGAAAATTACGAAAAATTAAAAAAATGTCATAATTCTATATCAAATATGAAAAAAGGGATGAAACATAGTAATTGGATTGGTTTGTTGACGCAAAATATAACATTAGAAAAAACTTTGTAAAATGGGTGTTACACCTACCATATTAAGAAGAAGAAAATGAAAAAGTTCTGCAGGGGAAATCAAAAGCCCTTGGAATCTTGGCAGGAATACTGTTCGTGGTATTACATATATAAATAAATTAGCGGTATCCAGCAGATGATGTTCTAGCTCACCCTGGTCCACATTTTGGTCGATATCTCGAAAACGCCTTCACATATACAACTAAGGGCCACTCCCTTTTAAAACTCTCATTAATACCTTTAACTTGATACCCATAACGTACAAACACATTCTAGAGTCACCTCTGGTCCACCTTTATGGCGATATCCCTAAATGGCGTCCATCTATAGAACTATGGCCCACTTCCTCTTAAAATAATCTTTAATACCTTCCATTTGATACACATGTCATACAAACACATTCCAGGGTTACCCCAGGTTCATTTTCCTAAATGGTGATTTTCCCTTATTTTGTCTCCAAAGCTCTCAGCTGAGTATGTAATGTTCGGTTACACCCGAACTTAGCCTTCCTTACTTGTTTGCATTTTCGTTTAATTATTTTGCAAACATTTTTGCGTGTAAATACATATTTCATCACAGTTAAGTACACATTTTATCATTATTTTAATTAAAAATAAATTATGTTGATTGCAATGCAGTTAAGCGAATGAATGAACACGATTTTATATTATTGATTATTGCTTATTTATAGGATAAAAATTTTTGTTTATGACTTAGCGTTGTAGGCGGCGATGTTTGTTTTTATAATTCGTGCTGTTTTATTGTTTAACAAAAATAAAAAAATATTTACATATTTTATTATTTATGAATAATTGTGTAAACATATGAGATTGTAAATGCCCAACGCATTTTTTTAAAGTACTTAATGACGGAAATTAAATTACTTTAAATGACGTCACAATCATTTATTTTGACGTCATGAACAATAACAGTTAAAATTAAAGGCAGCGCTGAACAGAATTTCATTCAAAGAGCAATCGCCTACACTCGCAAAATCACCTAAAGAGATAAAAATCAGGGTACCCCCTAGATGGACAAACCTTCCACGCCCACGTCTCCTGCACTCTGCGAAGTGGTCAAGCCCAACAGTGCGCTGGCGGTCTAGATCTGCAGTCATCCATCTGGGAACATGACCACGGATAATTGGAAAGATGTGCTTAATGACCTTCTCAGGTTGTTTAGGGAGATAATAACCAAACATCCGTTGCGTGCTCCCACGAACCGCCATGCAGGCCTGGTACCAGCCTCAAATTGATCTCCTGCACCGACGAGCGTTCTTGCAAATTCAAAAGGCTCGTCATATCTTCGGTAGGTAAGCTGTGGCCTGGGGTCGAACTGGTTGCGGTCAGTTTAAAAGAAATTCCAAACAGACGGAGAGCTTGGGCCTGGATGGCAGATGAATTGGCGGAGCCTGCAATGGTCTGGGAATCATCTCTCAATGTAACCCGGGACTACCCACAAGTGATTGGAGCATAGTGTGGGTTGGCGAGACAAGGGAGTAGCAATGCTATGCTTATTTCCTGCATCTGCTGATAATTTATTAGCAAGTGACAACAACAGTTTTTGCCCTCTAAGTACGCCCATCATGAGCCTCTTATCTCTTCTCTTTAGAGATTAACGAAACTTTGTAAATTTGATATTGTTGAACTTGCACAAGAACTTAGGTGTTCTGTGGCTTGATTCCACACCATTTCTCCTTGATTACTCATACGCAACGCGTTTCTCATTTTTATTTCTCCCAAAAAAAAATGGGTCGTCCAAGTCTGGCGCCCTCCTTCGCCAAATGCATCGGTCTTTCCATTACACTCGATACTCTTTTGACTGAAAATCCAATAGAGATGTACTTTTCTGTCTGATCGAATCCTCTACTGTACTTGGTTCCACTCCAGCACATTTGTGTTGTAGATGGTGTATTATATGAGCTCATTGGCTTGATTCCAACCTGGACGAATAAATACTAGCTGGCGCTTACCGTGTGCTTTTATTATGATCTGAAAATTCATCTGTTGTTGTTGTTGTAGCGATAAGGACACTCCCGAAGGCCTTGGGAGTGTACCGATGTTGATAGTGCTTTGTCGGATACAAATCCGGTACGTTCCTGTAACAAGCACCATAAAGGTGCTAGCCCGATCATCTCGGGAACGATTCGGTATGACCACATGAAACCTTCTAGGCCATACTGCCCACCCACCCCCTACATCCATCAGAAGTTCGGGGTCGCCAGAACCTCGGCTTTTAATGAAACAGGATTCGCCACGGGTAGGTGAGGTTGGCAATTGGGTTGGAGAAGTTATATATTCCGCTGGCAACCTTGAGAGGGTTGCATACGTACCGCGGGTATATTCTATGCCCCCTACCCCGCTGTGGGGTGAAAAATCATCTCTTCCTACTCGGCGGATCATATCAACTGTATGTTCCGTTGACTTTAGCCCCAGAAGTCACCGTGGTGTCCAAATCGTGAATATTTCCAGCTGAGTTCCAGTGCCTCCCAAATCGTCCTATGAAAACCGCTTGGGATAAAATTTCTTACTGAAATCTCTAAATGCTAATTTTAACGCCTTCACGCTGATTAAAATGCGATGTTTGGCTCTCTATCGGAACCTGGCGTGTGTTGCATTCAGTACATCTGTGACTGGTGTCGGGAAAGGAGGTTACGCGATTCTTCTCATTAGTATCGGGCATGTACGTTTCCCTGATTTTGGCCCCCTTCAACCATGTACGTGGTGTAAGCCAATCCCTAAGAACCAAGGTCGACACTATCCATTAGTTCATTTGAAGACCGCTTTCATGGTGCTTTTTATGACATTCTTAAGCGCTGCTCTTTGGGCTGTATAGGTGTTATGAGTTTCATCATTCAATGGTGATAAGTAGGCAGTCTGTGCAATTCGTCGTATTTTGTGGCATTTAAACGCTCATACCCTATTTCGCCATTCAACCAATACAGGAATCCGACAGGCCTTCCGCATATGTCCTTCATTTTGTGTCATCATTCCATATAACATGAAATATTTTTGGTTTAAAAAGTTGTTGTTTCCATCTCCTTCTTTGTAGTTGGTTGGAAGCTTTCACTAGCTCCAAGCTAATAGATTTGTGATCGCTGTGTGTGTAGATGTTGCTGATTATCGACTTTGCTCGTCTCGCTATATCTCTACCAAGAAACTAAAGAATGTGAGAGAGCCTTGCCAGTGTCGAATGTTTACTTATCACGTTCATTTAGAAGTTCTAGCCTCAGGGGTGTAAAGCTTTCGAGAAAAACTCTACCTTGATCGTTAGTTCCACTACAATCCCATACGAATGACCATTCATTGAAGTGTCCACATATTATAAGCGGGTGTTTGCCCTATGCTTTTATTATCATGCCAAGAATCCCAAGATTTTTGTCCACGTGAATTCTGCCCCTACCTCAACCACTACTCCCACCTCTAGGTGTATGGTTTCACACGTTTTCTATTAAACAAATATAGAAAATTGTGCAAAAATTTTAAAAAGTTTATATGAGTGCTATAAATTGTTAAGATAACAAAATATTCCCACCCCTTCTGGTGCAAATTCCGCAAGCAAGCCCACCAGTGCGTATGAATGTTACGGCGCCAGATAACGAATAATTCGATGTCTAATTTGCAGTAATCAAAATGCAAATACATATAGGCATATGACATGCAAACACAAATATGAGTTGAAAGGCAATGTGTGTGGGTGTGCGTGTGTATGCACGTCCATTTTGCCTTGATGCATACATTCAGCACAAATACCCATTAGAACGTTGCATATCGTTTATTTGAACAGTGCAAAATAATTTCATTGCATGTTTGCATTTACATTTCAGTCCAAATAATTTAATTGCATATTAAATTTATTTGAAACATATATAAAATGCGCATTAAAATAAATATTATTCGTTTGTGCGTAGATTTTTAATCTAAATACATTTACAGTAGAGTACACGAAAATAGCGTTGGCAATTCTTTATCAAATTTCAGTAATTGTCAGAGAACTGCAAAAATCACAATTTTCTTGATTTAATGAAACACTAATACTGTTTTCACACAGAAACTTAATGATCTCATTTCACCTTCTAATGAAATCGTAAATTTTTTGCTTTCACACAGAAGTAACTGCTCGATTAGTATTAAGGATGAAATGTCAAGCGAATAAAATGACAATGCTATATGACAGACAATCATGGCGGAACGATACAAGGTAGCAGCATGGTGACATACCTACATACATACCATGTACTTTGTTTTTGTAAATTCAATGGACAAATGTCAAAATCCTACTGCGCCGGAAGTAGATGTATCAAATCAAATAAAAAAGGTTATAATCAGCTGTTCGATGCGGCCGCCTTGTATCGAGACAATGACATTTACTTTGACAAATGACATTTTTAAGCCCTGAACACACCAAAAACTAAGAAACTGAATACTCCCAACAGAGTTGCATTGTGCTTTTGACTTCATTAGGCATTCGGTTAGCTACTAATGAAATAATTATAGATTCGAATTTTGTAGGGAAGATTGAGCTCAATAAGCGTCTTAATGTAGAAAACTGCCTTTATTATTCAATACGCCGTCTGTGTGAAAACAGTATAAAACTTGCATTCATATTCAATCATGCGAATAAACTCATAATTGTATAAACTCAGCATCTGTCTTTGCTAGACTCCGTTAGCATGATTGCGATCGAATGACCGAACAGGTTTTGCGTACGATTGTATTGATCAAACGAAGGCAAGCGGAGAATAAAATCAAAGCACGAGAATTAGTATCGTTTAATTCGGCAAACAAGCAAAATCGTAAGCAATGTTTATATGTATGTTTATATCTGGCTTGTAGCCGTGACGTAAGGGCAGAAGAATCAGCAAATATTCAGACGCATGGAGTTTTCATATATGCCTTTTCATTCAGCGATGAATGTAATCGCTGTTGAGGCAAACGAGCAAACGCCTGAATTGAATATTCACGCATGCAATAAGTTGGTTGATTTTAAATCAATGTCGATTATGTAACTTTAAGCAAGTTGGATCATTGAACACGATCATGTTGCCGAATGTAATCGAACGTTGTTGTATTCGATTTTTGCTGTTCTCTGATAATTGGGTAGTTTGCTTTAATTTCTAAATTTAGGAAAACACGGTTATGCGTTTTGTAACTGATACTATGCAAACCAGGCTCGAAAACGTTTTCGAAAAATTGAAAAAAAATTTACCAAAATTTCCCACTAATTTTATAAAAGCCCCGTCACATAAGCAGTTTTCCATATAGATGCGTTTTACTCAATCTTATGCATTATGAGCATATTGCACGTATTTTTATGGATAACGGTAGATTGAGCGACACTGGCGCCATCTGACATGAAAAAGTGGGCAACTCGCAAATTTTGTTGCAAGCAAAGCGTAAGAAGAAGAATTTGCTTTGGCTAAGGGAGCTGGCACACTTTGCTAGTAAAATTTTTTTCCCACTCATTGCTGACTTTTCTAACAGTTTTCGCAATTAACTGCAATATAACAAATGAATACGACACAAAATATGTCAGCAAATACTTTTGTTGTATAAAGATATTGTTTAAAACAGTGCTTCGCGAAATTTTGGATATGAATGGCAAGGCGAAATAAACTTCAATCGCCAAGTCTGAAGTTTCTTCATATTTACAAACGCAACATCTTGGTTGATTATGGCGATGTTACTGGAATGCATAAGCTTGTGTTAAACACATCTATATAAAAAATTCCATTGTGCCGTGGCCTTAAATGTGCATGCCATGTTTTGATATGGTGATGTCCAGACTCTGGTTTTTTGTTGCTCAATCATGCCAAAACACCGAATGGATTTCGATGAAATTTGGCAGACATATAGACAATAGTTTTGTAAATAGATTGTCCTAAACCCTCTCTAGGTTGTCCCAGAACGGCGGAAGAATACCGGAATTTCACACATATAGCAAATAGCTTGGAAGAACCAACAGGCTTTATTTTTATTGAAAAGAGTTCCCGACTCTGACATTACTTGATTTAGAATCTTTGTTATATTTATCACTCAAAAAACAACCCTTAACCAATAACATAAAGTGCATAAGTAGTATAGGTAGATCAGGGTCTTAAAACTTTTGGAAAAGCGAACAATACCACCCTACTGTAATGCATCCTCCTTATACTTTGCACAATTTACACAGCTATGAGATTGGCACTACGAATAAACGCCAAATGCATAGCTGTCGCTACTAGCGTCATCTGTGGCTTTTCGGCAACACGAAGTCGAATAATCGACGAAGTTTGACTGACACTTTTCTTCTTTGTACAATAAACACAGCTATACAATAATACGCACTACAAATAAATGCCAAAATCAATGTGTTTATTGTGCAAAATATTAGTTAGATTACTTACCTACATCGCCTTCACCAAAACAGTTTAGAAAAGTCACAGCAAAAGTGGGGTACGGGGCTTTGGGTCTATTTTGGGAGCATCTTAGAACTATTTCCACACTTGTGCGATACATGTACCGAAATTTTCGATATCGAAAAAGTGTGCATGGTTATCGTCCAATTTTACCCATTTTCTTCCTATACTGGGTCCATGAAATCTACTGTACTAATTTTGGTAAAAATGTCTTTATTCTTGATCATTGACGCCATCAAAACATATTTTATTGCACACAACTGTTAATACCTACACACATATCAATAAGCTGATAAACAGCAAAGTTTTTAAACAAAATTTGCATTTTATCGCAAATAAATAAACTGAAAAATTGTTGTAAAAAAATTGATTAAAGCAACAACAAAATGCCACGAAATATTCCGTTAGTTCAAACATTGTTCATTTGTGGCATTGTTCATGTGGTGGTGCTGGTCAACGTTTGTTAGTACATCGCTACAGTTTGGCAGTATTAGGGTTAATTGTATGCCTGATTTGTCGTCGTCGATTAATTCCGGTGCATCATTGCGGCGCAACGCCACAGCACCTCGGTTTCAATGCGATGCATGCATTTAAGTATTTTCAAAATTTTCAAATTTAATCATGTGATCTCCTCACGCTCCGCTCCACTTATTGTCACATTATTGCCTTTCAATGTTTATGTAATATTTTTTTGTTTGTTATTGTTGTCACATTATTGCCTTTCAATGTGTGTGTAATATTATTTTGTTTGTTATTGTTGTTTAAAATTTTTTGGTTAGCCTGTTTGCTTATGCATATTATTCGCGTTTATCGCCACATTGCGGCAACTGTCAAATTAAAATAAATTTTTTTGGATATAAAAAAAATTTTAATTTTTTTATTCAATGTGGTATAAAAGGCAGCAAAAGTAGAGGCGCTGGAATTCAGTTTGATTTGGGCTATCAAGCAGTTTCGATTACAGTATTATTTTTAAAGTCAGTTTCATTTAAGCTATCAGTTTGGTTATTAAGCCAGCTAGTTGCAAAGTATAAGTGTTATTGTGAAGTACTTTAATAAAGGCCATTTTTCCATTATTCAATATTGGAGTTATTTATTCAACAATTTAGCGATACGAACGTTAGCAGAAGATTGCAAATAAGAGGATTTGCAAGTAAATTCGTTACAGTATTATAAATGTGAATGTTTGGATATTTGGAATGCTTGGATATGGTGATGTTCAGACTTTTGTTTTTCTCACTCAATCACGCCAGACTGCCTGATCCTAGACCGCCTGGAAGCAGTTACTTTTTAATTGTTTTTACTCTTATTTAGTCACACATCATAGCCAGAGCATCTGAACATATTTTGGAAGAATATCGCAGTAAATAGGCTGAAAAGATCTACAGACTATATTTTTATTACGAAGGATCCCATGCCTTTGACAACAGTTAATTTTAAATTCTTTAAATCGGTATTACTCAAATAAAACTGGCCTTAACAAATGACATAAAGTGTATGGGTCATACAGAAAAGCGAAAATCCACCTTTACACAATAAACACAGCTATGCCATTGGCACTACGAAAGTATACCAAATGCATGCCTGCAGTCATCTGTGGGTTGCCGGTAACATGACATCGAATGAACAGCGAAGTCAAGCTGTCACCTTTTTATTACACATTAAACACAGTTATGCAATTGGCACTATGACAGACTCCCCCCCCCCCCCCCGCCCCCTCAAATAGATCGAGTTTTACAAAATAGTAGAAAAGAGAGTAGTGGCACCCGTCTCCCATTTCGGGCAATTGCGGCAACATTTTAGCACTATTTTGTGCCTACTCGGAAACAATTTGGGACAATTTCGAAATTTTTTTATAGATCGGCTCTATTTTGGCGGCCACCGTGGTGTGATGGTAGCGTGCTCCGCCTACCACACCGAATGCCCTGGGTTCACACCCCGGGCAAAGCAAAATCAAAATATTACAAATAAGGTTTTTCAATTAGAAGAAAATTTTTCTAAGCGGGTCGCACCTCGGCAGTGTTTGGCAAGCACTCCGAGTGTATTTCTGCCATGAAAAGCTCTCAGTGAAAACTCATCTACTTCGAAGATGCCTTTCGGAGTCGGCATAAAACTAGTAGGTCCCGTCTCGCCTATTTGTAAGAAAAATTAAAGAAAGAGGCCCGAAGCAAATTGGAAGAAAAGCTCGGCCTAAAATCTCTTCGGAGGTTATTGCGCCTTACATTTATTTTTTATCTATTTCGGGACATACAATCATTTTGGAATAGTTTCAGTGATATTTCAAGATGATTTCTGATAGCTTTTTCTTAATTTCGAGACTGTGCCAGGATAGTTTCGGTATAATTGCAAGGCTTTTCCGGGACCATTTCGACATAATTTCACGATAGCATTTGGATATGTGTTGTTAAGAATATGAACAATCCTTTGCTGGATTGAACCCAGTGCACTCCAGTATGGGCTTTTCTGGTAGTTCGAGTGTCTCGGGAACTTTTTTTTTCGAAATGGGAAAATTGGGAGTGCCACGAAATCCCCAAAAAAAAAATACCCAAACACAAAATTCCCAAAGAAAAAAATACCCAAACACATAATCCCCAAATTCAGAATCCCAAAAATCAAAATCCCCAAACACAAAATCCCAGTGCTATGATAAACATAATGACCGTGTAAAAAATAGCAATATCTCTTTCCTCTTTCATTCATATTTATGTATGTATAACCATATATTCACGTTTTGGCAATACATATTTTTACTTATCCATATATAGGACTGCTAGTCGCTCTAATTCGAACAAGCTAACAGAAGCGTGTACTACGCAGAAGGACATCACCGTGGCGGTAGCCACGGTTATCCCACACACCTGGACTTTGCATGGCGTAGCCCAGGGTTATTTTTTATAAGCGCGGCCGAAGGCCGCCTATGCAGAAAGTTGGTATGGATAATTAGCCTTCTTTGGTCGCGGCGATTTTAAACCCAATTTGAATTTATTTCACACATAAAATGGGGATTTTGATTTTGGGGATTTTGATTTGGCGATTTTGTTTTGGGGATGTTGTTTTGAGTATAACGTGGTAGACCCCAAAAATGAACATCACGCATCTGCTGCCCATGAGATATGGTCACTTATGAACGTTACTTATCTTTTTAACCGCCCAGGAATACACTGCCAAGTGTACCTTTTACCCTCCTTTGTTACTTTGGCAAATGTTCGACCCCCATTATGTGGAGGTTTTTACGAAAGTAGTCATGTCATGTCCAAACCAACTGCTAAGTAAATGCTGTCTAACTCGCCATTAAAACGTGAGTTTTATGCGGGAGTGCCACGAAGTCCCAAAAAAAAAATACCCAAACACAAAATCCCCAAAGAAAAAAAATGCCTAAACACATAATCCCCAAAATCAAAATCCCCAAACACAAAATCCCAGTGCTATGATAAACATCATGACCGTGTAAAAAATAGCAATATCTCTTTCCTCTTTCATTCATATTTATGTATGTATAACTATATATTCACGTTTTGGCAATACATATTTTTACTTATCCATATATAGGACTGCTAGTCGCTCTAATTCGAACAAGCTAACAGAAGCGTGTACTACGCAGAAAGGCATCACCGTAGCGGTAGCCATGGTTATACCACTCATCCGGACTTGGCATGGCGTAGCCCAGGGTAAAGCCCCCATTACTGATACTTAGCACAGACTTGACTTGACTTGGCGTAAACTTGGCAACTTAGCCACGATTATAATCCACTTGGCGCATACAATCTGGCATCATAATCAGAGGTGAAATTTATTTTTTTAAATAAATGTCAATTTGTATGACAAAATGTCAAAATGAAATGGAAACAAACAAATGGCATCTCAAAATGTAAACGTCACCTTAGAACTTACATAGAAAATCAAAATTCAACAGACTTCTAAGTCAAGTTAAGTGTTGCTAAGTTTTGAGTAATCAGTAAAATGCAATGTTCATTTAACAGAACTGTAAGTGGCAATGCTCAAGCCAAGTCAAGTATATGCTAAGTATCAGTAATGGCCCTTTATTTTTTATAAGCGCGGCCAAAGGCCGCCTATGCAGAAAGTTGGTATGGATTATTAGCCTTTTTTGGTCACGGCGATTTTAAACCCAATTTGAATTTATTTCACACATAAAATGGGGATTTTGTGTTGGGGATTATGAGTTTGGGGATTTTGATTTTTGGGATTTTGATTTTGGAGATTTTGATTTTGGGGATTTTGATTTGGGGATTTTGTTTTGGGCATTTTGATTTTGGGGATAACGTGGTAGACCCAGGAAAATTTTTTCTCCTTAGTAACTTCTTTATCAAAATAATGAAATTAAAAAAAAAAATAAGCAATCCTCTCACATAAGGAACGTGTATAATAAATTGCGAAAAAAGTTTCTTGACGAAAAATCGAGCAACCATATTACATTTGGCATATGCTGGGCCAGTGAAGCTCAACCCACAGGTCATATTTGCAGACTGGCATGCAATAGTGGATTCACGCTGATTTTCGAAGCTCCCTTTGCGAAGTATTGATCATCTTGATAACTTTACCCGCTTCATCCGCTTTAGTTCCTTAATACTTTCATTTATTTTTGGCTGGACTTAGTACTATAGGATTATTTACACAACCACTGTAAATACCTATTAAGATAAAGAGGCTGATATAGCCCACCCAAGATCTTGGGTTCACGCCCCGAGCAAAGCAACATCAATTTTTATTAAAAACGTTTTTCAATTAGAAGAAACTTTTTCTAAGCGGGGTCGCCCTTCGGCAGTGTTTCGTAAGCACGCCGTGTATATTTTTAACAATCCAATAGCAAATCGATAACCTCTAATAACAAGTACAAAACTTTTTGATGACATACCTATAAATATGCGAACAATATTCGAAAATAAATCATATCGATTAAAAAATCGTCAGCTTATTGATAACTATATAGCATAACACTTCCAGAGACTACGCTTACGCTCTGGGTTCCCCCATACCGTAAGCAAAGTATAGTATTATAACGAATTTACTGCAAATCCTCTTCTTTGCAACCTTCTGCTAAGTTCGAATCACTAAACTGTTGAATAAATAACTCCAATATTTAATAATGCAAAATGGCCTTTATTCAAGTACTTCACAATAAATAACTCTACTATTTCCCGACAGATAGCGTGCTTAATCGAAACTGACTGTAGCGCCTCTACTATTGCTGCCTTTTATACTCTTTGATTTCCTCGTTGCATCTTCTAGGCGCTTCTGTTCTAGAATCTACTAGTTGGTTATCTGTTATAATTATAACTACAGATGTACGTGTATAGCTCTCATATGCGCGTGTGTTTGTGAGCGTCACTTCCCCAATTATAATTGCATATCTCACAGTATAATTATATCCTTCTGGGGCCAGAACTGGTGTCATACCCGTTTCCCTCTGTAACCCAACTAAACTGAACCGGTGCTTTATATACTGTTAAGGAAACATCACCATTAACAACTGGATAGTATAGGTGGTACAAAGTTCGACAAGTGATTGACGACGGATTTTTAATAACTTCTTTTTTTAATTTAAGGATTCACTCATACGGCTATAAGTTTATGCAGCTGCTGCGTGAGCTCGTGATAATCTTATTGTAAGATACATTACACCTTGTTGTTGCTAAAATGGAGAACACAGATGCGTTTTTATATTTTCACTGGTCAAGTCAGCACTTATCACTCACTGCACGTAAATATGACTAAAGTAACAGATTGAACACAAATGACATGCTTCAATGGCGTTATGTAAGGGAAGCATTTACTGGCTTGACAAACAAGAAGAAAGAGAAAGAAACTTAAAGCAATCACAACAAATGAGCACAAATAAAAGAACGGCAAAAGCAGAAATGGTAGTATTCGAAAATTTTATATTTTATAGAACACTAAAAAGGAAATTTTCGTGTAAGCAATTTTAACTTATCACTTTACTTATTTATCAAGATGACATCAGTTTGGACAATGAGCATCTGTGACACAAACTCCGCAGCTCCGTTGTTGTTGATACGATTAAGCCGCTATGGAGATAACTGCATATATTTACATTAAGGTGGGTAAACTCTTTTTGTCACATTGCCACTAACTGATATTTTACTTGAAATTCTATGCAAAGAGGTCATTGGGCCCTAGTATAAAGCAGATATGGGCGGTTAGCCGAGCGGGCTGTGCAAATGTTGTTACACCTACACAAGAGCGAAATTGCACAAACGGGTTATCGAGCTCCTTTTCTCAAGCAACTGCTTCTAGCACATTATGTTTGTTGTCTGTTATATTCTTGTTATATGGCAACCCTTTAGCTATAAGTTCTCAAGCTGTAATATTATAATGGAATTAACAATAAACTAGTTTGATACACGCGAGCAAGCGAATAAAGCTGTAGTCATTGGTGCCGTTTGTCGTATCGCTGTAGTCGTATCCCTAACGTAATCAGCTGTTTATCGTTCCGACGGTAAACCAAAAACCAATTGGTTGGCTATGATACGGTTACGACCCTGGCGACACAGACCTCATTTATCATCTCAGTGAAAACCCGAGTCACAGCGTTACCTCCGTTTTGGCTTCTGCAAGAATGCCAGACTCTTTTGTAACTCCTTTTTGCCTTATCGGCCACTTCATTAAATGTCCTCTCTATCACTGTAATACTACCACCATCCCCCTTCTTTTGCCTTTTTAGTTTTTGAAGTAGCTGTTTCCCTTATATTGGGGTCCTTCTCTCCTACATGTCTTCTAGATGCGGCTAACCTGCATCACGGCCTGGGACTTAGTTCTTTCT
Source organism: Eurosta solidaginis (assembly GCF_040869045.1). NCBI lineage: Eukaryota > Metazoa > Arthropoda > Insecta > Diptera > Tephritidae > Eurosta > Eurosta solidaginis. The sequence goes on from NC_090319.1 coordinate 30,837,312, forward strand.
GCCTCTTAAATGCAACTAATCATCCCATGCGATCCCTACCTCTTCCCTCTGGTCAAACTCATCCTTCTGGTTCTGCTATTGAAAGTTTTCACGCAGCTAAATTTTTGGTCCAAAATTGAGGTCGGCCTACATATGATAAATGCTCCCTCTTCCGGAGACGTGGTCAACCTAAGCCTTAGACAATTGTTAGTGCCACATGCTACAGAGGGATCTCTTATTCGCTCTGCTCGGTACTCTTCTCCACTCTTCTTCTCAGTTCGGACTTGCCAGCCACTCCCTAGCCGAGTTCATTGATTTTTCGCTACCTTCTCTCTCCAAGACCGACTCATCATCTACCGTGGCTTGCGACCCTTTTTAGCTCTATTTTCCTCATTTCTCACTTCCGTTGTAAATTTCGCTGTTATTCATATTGGTCGTTCGACAATATTGGTTCCGCCAGTGCCATCCTAGTGCCACTTTTCAAATCGGTCCGATATCAGAAAAAACTCCGTTCAACCGAATATATTCCTGGCCCGGAAATCATGCAATAACCACAGTTCGCTTAACAGCTTGAAGTGCTGGGTCACCGATATTACGCCGCTTTCATAGGAGTTTGAGTGACGCCGATGCAGGTGGCTTCTCGACTGAGGCCTTACACCATCGACTAGATGCCTACGCCAGTGAGAGGTCAGCACGGGAAGGTCCACACATGTTTCTAAATTATGTGTTGTATGAGTTTTACGTAGACATGAATATAAGACTGAGTTGGCATCCATAGGAAATGAAAAAGTTGCATAACACCGCCTCCCAAACTTTAAGCTTATGCCTAGAAGATCTCGGAAAATTGCTTGGTTATATGACATCCGATATTAAGAATTGATACGTCATTATTTTGTTCTTAAGACCTCTATACTTTCTTGCAATGTCCTTTGTCGAGTTTAGTTGTTTTCCATAGAGGCTTCATACAAACCTTAAAGGCAGTTTTCACCATCTTTAGATAGTCACCTACATATCTATAAGTTCTTGTTTTCCATAGAGGCTTCATACAAACTTTAAGGCAGTTTTCACCATCTTTAGATAATCACCTACATATCTATAAGTTCTTGAAGCTCACGTCGCTAACTGAAGCTCCGCTTGGTCACCCTGTGTTGGTGAAAAAGGAAAATGGATGGTGAAAACAGCCCTAGGACACTTAACTCGTAGATAAAGCTATGAAGCGGATGAAGGGGGCACCTTCACTGAGTTGGGGAAATAACCTGGAAAAAGACTTAATCAAATAGCCCAGTCGGTTAATCAGCAGTTAGGGCCGTATTCACCATCTCTAATTATGAAAGAATTTAATTGTAGGTTATCAATGATTCAGATAGCTTGATTTGAATTATAATTTAACTGAATATTAGCAATCTCTCAGATAACTTCATTTGACATTTTCGATTTCTCCAACACAGGGTGATGCACCCCCGGTAAATCTATAATTGTAAATATTTTGTAGTACAAATCCCGTAAATTTTTTGTGAGTACACGAAAACAGCTGATTTGTGTTTACATTTTTACCTCGGCTCCTCAATCAGCATGGAGGAAACGATAACTTCGAATGCTCAGAGAAAATTTCGATAGATCACTGACTGATGGAAGAAAATATTGTTACGAATTTACTTGCAATTTCCCTTATTTGCAATCTTCTGCTAAGTTCGAATCACTAAACTGTTGAATAAATAACTCCAATATTGAATAATGGAAAAATGGCCTTTATTAAAGTACTTCACAATAACACATACTTTGCAACTTGCTTAATAACCAAACTGACTGATAGCTTAAATGAAACTGATCTATTGCCCGACAGATAGCACGCTTAACTGAAACTGCTTGTAGCGCCTCTACCGCTGGTGCTTTTATACTCTGTGATTTCCTCGTGGCATCTTCTAGGCGATTCCAGAATTTACTTAGTCACCGCCATATAATTATAACTACAGATGCACGTATATAGCTTCTCATAGGCTTGAATTTGTGAGCGACACTTCCACAATTACAATTGCATACTTTTGGGAGCATCTCAGATATCTGCATGTGTTTGTGCATCTCTTCTCTGCTGCGTGTACGTACATATGTGTAGACATAATGATTTAGTCGTTTATGTAAATACAAGTGACTGTCTGCTTTATTGTTGTTATGACTTCATTTACTTAGCATCAGACTAGGGATGTGAGTATCACTTAGTGCCACTCATATTCGTCACAATATAAATCGTAATCATTGACAAGCAATGCACTCAATAGAGACATTTAATTTCTACATACCATCAAAATTTCATCAGTTCCCACCAATTGGTTTTGTAAATTTTATGGAATCACAAGGAGACAGCCGTTCAGTTGTTCACTTTTGCCTTTAGAGTCCTCATGGAACTTTATTGAAACAAAAGTGTTGACGCTTCGTCAAATAAACCAACAACTAGTCATTTAAAAATAGTCAGCAACAATATGATACTTAGAGATGCTAAGCCTCAAGTTTTCTCCAGGGTATCCTTATCCTTTTTGAGTGTGTGTGCATGTGTTAAGAGTCATTGACTTTTTGACATTACTGTAATTTCACTTATAATAAATTACAATGCAGTAATTATGCCTAAGCTTTTGTTGTTATTATTGCTACATACATACTAACAAATATTATTGTTGTTATTATTTATACATTTTAGACATTTGAGATGCCGGGAAGTCGAGTTTTTACCAAACAAAACAACTTAAGAAAGTGTCCTTTCACACACATACACTCACGCTTAGACAGTATAGAAGTTAAGTGGTCACACGTGTATTGTGCTTAATACCGTTACGTTTGCAAGATTGTGTGTTAAGAAACAATAATCACCTGTTTTGTTTTTTCTCATTTAAACTCAGCACAACAATACCGGAACGGAGCGGAAGTAATACAACTGTTAACGCCTTCGGCATGTCAGCTCATATAATGGGATATGTTGGTGTGCGTGGAGACCGTTTAGCGATGTCGCATTAATTATAATTCATTTTAAGTTACAAAGGTTCTGCAATAGCAAATACGGGTATAGGTTCGCTTGTGTGTGTGTGGGTGTACCCAAGTGGACTGTCAAAGGTGTTAAGTGTTAAACTACAAATTTTACTAAGAAAAGGAATAGTACTCGACTTATAATGCGCCATAATATAATTCATAGGTACAGGTAAGTGAATGCTTAGGTGTTGTACACATAATATATTTTGAGTTGAGTGTTAAATATTTGTTCCGCACTTAAGTTATGGGTCCTTTAGGCGCAATGCCTCTTGTTGGGTTCGAGTATTCGCGGCGGTGACGAACGGTGTTGCTGTCATGCGAAGGGAACGAAGGTAAAAGCGGATACCGTCGAAGAGCTCTGGATTAATTTATACATTTAGTACAGAGTTTTTAAACAAAAACAGACTACGCACCCACTACTAATTGTAAGAAAAAGGGTTCTATTTTCGTATGTATGCATGAAACATCGATATTTGAGCCATGAACTGGAGTTATGTATTCATGCCAGTATAAATGCACGTTTATTTCTTTTTAACACATGTAGTTTATCATGGAGCATGCGTACTATATTACTCCTTTTGTACTACATTTGTATGCATACGGTTGTACTAATGCCGTATGCATACAAAATCACTGGAAAAACATGTATATTTCATACGTACGAAAGCACTATCGCTGCATTGATCCATACGAATTGGTTCTCCATACATACATATTGTAACGAATTTACTTGCAAATCCTCTTATTTGCCCTTTTGCTAAGTTCGAATCACTAAACTGTTGAATAAATAACTCCAATATGTAATAAGGCAAATGGCCTTTATTAAAGTACTTCACAATAACACTCAAACTGTGCAACGAATAGCTTGCTTAATAACCAAACTGATTGATAGCTCAAATGAAACTCTACTATTCAAAATAATACTGCTCTTGCTCGCTAGATAGCGCCTTAATCGAAATCTCAAATCAAACTGAATTCCAGCGCCTCTACAATTGCCGCCTTTTATTCTCTTTGATTTCAACCTTCGCATCTTCTAGGCGCTTCCAGAATCTACTAGTCCAGCAGCTCTCAAACTTCTCAGCTGTAACTACAATTGCACAATTATATAGTTTTTCTCATTGCATACTTATAGGAGTATCTCAGATATATGCATGTATTTGTGCATTGACTCTCCGCTGCTCGTATACGTACATGGTACATATGTGTAGACGCAATTATTGTTTCGTTTATGTAGATACATAATGACTGATCCATGGATGTGAATTCACGTCACTGCTTAGCATCGGCTTAGAAATGGCAGCACTCCTTAGTTTTGCTAATATTTGTAACACTGCCCTCCACCTAAGTCTGATCGTCCCGATTAAATAAATCTCCCGATCTAAACGTTGCCAGCCTTTCTAAATGGACCACTTTCATTTTGGTTCGTTGTTTACCGATGGTTTGTATGCGGTACACTACATCGTAGATCCGAATACAACTTTGTATGGGCCTTCCCAATTACACTGCAATTTCGGGGACAAACCTTTTTTACGTTGTGTGTTGTATAAAAGCACCAAATCTCGTTCCTGAAAACCTTCTGAATTAATTGCTTTATCGTATCTGGCTTTCCTCTTGTCACTCATAATCATTGTTCGTTGCCTTATCACATCATGTATTTCTCTTAGCTCGTCTTCCAAATCACTAGTGGATTTCTTGACATTTCTCTCCGTATTGGAATCTATCCCAAACTGCAAATCAGCTGGCAGTCTAAGGTCATTGCCAAAAATTACTTTTGCAGGGTTTGGCCCGTTGTCTCATGCACTGCTGATTGGTAAGCCATCAAGAATAATGGTATGCGGGTATCCCACTCTTTATGGTATTTGTCTACTACTTTCCTTAAGTGTTCCTCAAATGTTCTATTGAATCGTTCTACCATACCATCGGATTGAGGATGCAATGCAGTTGTTCATGTTTTTCGAATGCCCAATGATTTACACATTTCCTGGAACACAGCTAATTCAAAATTCCTGCCTTGGTCAGAATGTAACTCCATTGGTACACCATACCTTGCAACCCATTCGTTTTTAACCACTTCTGCTACTGTTTCTGCTTCTTGGTTTGGGATTGGTTATACCTCTGGCCATTTACTGAAATAATCCATAACCAACAGTATGTATTTGTTTCCGCGGTTGCTAGTAGGAAATGGACCTGCGACATCCATGGCGATCCTTTCAAATGGTGCACTATTTACTTCATCTGGCCATGACTTCGGGTTTTGGGCCCTTTCGCTCTGTTGCATACCTCGCAGTTGGCAGTCGAGTTGGTGACCGACTGACGGCAACCAACCCAATGGAATCTCTGCTTAATTTTCTCGAGTGTCTTCGTGATTCCAAGATGACCTCCACTTGGACCATTGTGCAGCTCGCTGAGCACGTCAGGAATCCTCTTCCTGGGAACAACTATTAGTTTCTTCTTGCATTGACCATCCTCACTCTCCCATACTCGATGCAAGCAACCGGATATCAACTCTAGACTGTTCCAATATGACTTTGCAATAGGACTCTCTGCTGACATCTCCTCTCTGCTTGGTCTTTCGTTTCGTTCGAGCCCTTGCATAACATGTGACAGATCTGTATTTTCTAGCTGACACTTTCTTAGTTGTTCCTTGTCCCATTCATCCGTACACGTTATAGTCATTAGCCGAACATCTATAATGTCTTCTTTAGCCTCGGTCTTTGAACAGTGCTTGCATTCCAGACTACATGGTCTTCGTGACATTGCATCGGCATTTCCATGGGTACTACCTTTTCGATGCTCAATGGAAAAGTCATAGCTTTGTAGTCGCTCGATCTACCGTGCCAATTGTCCTTCCGGATTACGGAACTGCAGAAGCCATTTCAACGCTGTTTAATGCACTCTACCAATGCCAACAGTTCTCTCCGCGTAACACAGTAGTTCCTCTCTGGTTTTCCAATCGAACGGCTGTAATATGCAACTACCTTCTCCTGTCCATCGACCAGTTGTGATAAAACGCCTCCTATAGCATATCCACTCGCATCTGTATCAAGAATAAATGTTGCTCCTGAAATCGGATATGCTAACATCGGGGCAGTGCATAAACGCTCCTTCAATGTTTGGAAAGCCACTTCTTGCTCCTTCTTCCATTCAAAAGCTTTGTTTTTTCTTGTAAGCTCATGGAGGCTATGGGCTACGCTGGAAAATTTTGGTACAAATCGGCGGTAATATGTGCACAGCCCAAGGAAACTTCTCAACTCATGCAGGTTCTGTGGTCTTGGCCAATCCTTTACAGCCTCTATTTTTTCGTTCGCAGTGCAGATGCCCTCTGTCGTTACCTTGTGACCCAAATAATTGACTTCCTTTTTAACACTTTTTGGGACTTAACTTCAGACCAGCGCCAGCTATTCTCTGGAAAACTTCCTCCAAGTTCTTAAGATGTTCATCAAAGTTCTTGCCCAATACGATGATGTCGTCCAGGTACACCAAGCATGTTTTCCAATGTAGTCCTTTCAGTACCTGGTCCATGAGTCTCTCAAAAGTAGCTGGTGCATTACAAAGTTCAAAAGGCATCACTGTAAATTGCCACAGACCATCACCGGCACTGAAGGCTGTTTTCTCTTTATCTTCCTCCTTCACCTCAACTTGCCAATAGCCGCTTTTCAAGTCCAGTGTGGAAAACCATTTCGTACCAGATAGCGAGTCCAGAGTGTCGTCAATTCTTGGCAATGGGTAGCTATCCTTTTTCGTAACGTCATTCAACTTCCGGTAGTCCACGCAAAACCTCATTTTTCCATCCTTCTTCTTTACAAGTACTACCGGTGAGCTCCATGGACTAGCTGATGGTTCGATGACGCCGCTGTCGCTCATTTCTTGTATGATTTGACTCACAACTTCCCGCTTCGCCAGTGGAACACTACGTGGAGCATGACGGATCGGCCTCGCATCTGCCGTGTCAATTTGATGTTTCACAACATTGGTGCGGCCTGGTTTGGAACCATCCTGGTCAAATATGTTCGCGTACTTTAGGAGCAGTTGTTTTGCCTTACTCTGATAGGCTCCCTCTAGCCCCTGCGTCCATGCCGTGATGTCATTTGAAAGATCAGTATTACCAGATGAAACGTGTTCCTGGAGCTGTTCACAGTTAATAACTACTTCGGCCTCTTGGCATCTTCCCAAAATAGCTCCTTTGGTCGAATTGAATGGTGACTTGAACTCATTGAGCACTCTTACCAGAATACGTCCATCTTGTTTTGTCATAGCCAGGGTTTTTCCTACAAGTATGTTCAGTGCTGATTTATTTGCTGCGTGCAATATGACCTGGGTTGCCGCACTTGAAACATTTAATAACTCCGGCATTTTTATGTTGTGATCCCTTCAGTGCTTCCAAAATTGTGTCTACCCAATCTGGTCTTTCCACTTCCACACGATGAGCTTTGTATGCTGGTTTAGTCAATAGTAAGGCAGTTTCCTGAGTCAGTGCATGTGATACCGTCTCTGCAAATGTTGGCTTTGGGCTTGCGTATGTGGCTCGCTTCGTTTCGACGTCCCGTATGCCTTTTATAAAGCTCTGAATTTTTACTCTTTCGGTGTATTCCACGGGTGCGTCGGCATTCGCCAAATGTGCAAGCCTTTCGACTTCTGACGCAAACTCCTGCAAAGTCTCATTTGCTTTTTAGTAGCGGTTTTGCAACTCAATTTGGAATATATGTTTTCTATGCTCGCTTCCATAACGTCGTTCTGCAGCAGCCATCAATGCTTCATAACTGTTCCATTCGTACTCTGGAATCGTCTGTAAGATTTCGGCAGCTGGTCCTTTCAATGCTACGAAGAGTGCAGCAACTTTATCTTCAGCATTCCAGTTGTCCACTGTTGCGGCCTTCTCAAATTGTAGCTTAAAGACCTGGAAAGGAACGGAACCGTCAAAGGATGGTGTTTTTACCTTTGGATTACTCGCTGTAACTGCTCGATACGTCCTCTCAAAGCATCCACCTCGGCCTCGATTTTATCCTGTCGACCACTGAAGCCTTCATGAAAATGGGTTAGTTTTTATCCATATGCGCTTCCAGTTTAGATGATATACGGACTTCCTGCTCTTCTAGTTGTGTGGAGATCTGAGATGATATCTGTGCTGAAATTTGTGCCGACATTTCTGAAATACGCGTTTCTTGTGCTTCAATCTTCGATGTTATGCGTGTCTCCTGCGATTCTAGTTGTGATGCCATATATGTCTTCCGCTGTTCCAGTTGAGATGACACTGTCGATGTTTGAGCAGATATTGCAGCTAAAATCATGTTCAAGTCTGTGCTGGTAACCGTCTGCGATGTTTCGTTTTTCTCTTCAATTTTTGTTGTCTCCTCGCTATCAAGATGAAAGACATGCTCTTCCACATCAATTCCTTCTGCTTCCATTGCCTCTCGTAGCCGTGCCTGAAGTTCAAATTTAACGCCGCTTTTATTCAATCCACGGCTCTCCAACTCCTTCTATAGTTGCTGGATCTTCAATTCACTGAACTTTGCCATGTCCTTGTTGTCCTCTGGAATTTATTCAACAATCCCACTTCTGACACCAATTGTAACGAATTTACTTACAAATCCTCTTATTTGCCCTTTTGCTAAGTTCGAATCACTAAACTGTTGAATAAATAAATCCAATATGTAATAATGCAAAATGACCTTTATTAAAGAACTTCACAATAACACTCAAACTGTGCAACGAATAGCTTGCTTAATAACCAAACTGATTGATAGCTCAAATGAAACTCTACTATTCAAAATAATACTGCTCTTGCTCGCTAGATAGCGTCTTAATCGAAGTCTCAAATCAAACTGAATTCCAGCGCCTCTACAATTGCCGCCTTTTATACTCTTTGATTTCAACGTTCGCATCTTCTAGGCGCTTCCAGAATCTACTAGTCCAGCAGGTCTCAAACTTCTCAGCTGTAACTACAATTGCACAATTTTATAGTTTTTCTCATTGCATACTTATAGGAGTACCTAAGATATATGCATGTGTTTGTGCATTGACTCTCCGCTGCTCGTATACGTACATGGTACATATGTGTAGACGCAATTATTGTTTCGTTTATGTAGATACATAATGATTGATCTATGGATGTGAATTCACGTCACTGCTTAGCATCGGCTTAGAGATGGCAGCACTCTTTAGTTTTGCTAATATTCGTAACAATAGCCGTGTTTTTTAACATGCGTATATCCGTTTACGCTTAAACTTTATATTGACTGCTAAGGGACAAACTATAAATACACCTCTGAAATTGCTGCGCATAAATTTTGTCCTACTAAATTTCAATACGCATTACACTCAGATGTAACTGAAATATGTGTCTTTGTTTCACCCTCTACACTAATTCTATGTGTGTCCACAATTCATCGCAACAGATTCAGCTATATGTTATACCCTATGGCCATCAGAGCGTTGCGTCTCCGCTTTTCAGTACACCCTGTTGCTGTAGCTAGTTGTTTAACCACAGCCGCTAGATGGGTCTCCTAAGCATTATCTAAGCGAAGATACGCGTTTTGTTACACGCGCAAACGAAACGTATACGCGCGTGTTAAAAAACACGGCTAATATGTATGTAATTAGAATAACAATAGCTGTGTTTTTTTTTTTACTTCTATATACGTTTAGGCTTAAACTTTATATGGACTGCTAAGCGACAAACTTTAAATACACCTCTGAAATTGCTGCGCATAAAATTTGTCGTACTAAATTTCAATACGCATTATACTCAGATGGAACTGAAATATGTGTCTTTGTTTCACCCTCTACACTAATTCTATGTATTCTATAAGTGTCCACAATTCATCGCAACTGATTCTTACTTACTTACTTACTTAATTGGCGCTTAACCGTCTAAACGGTTATGGCCGTCCAACAAGGCGCGCCAGTCGCTCCTTCGCTCCGCCAACCGGCGCCAATTGGTCACACCAAGGGAGTTTAAATCGTTTTCCACCTGGTCCTTCCAACGGAGTGGGGGCGCCATCTACCTCTGCTTCCATAGGCGGGTTCCGATAGAAACACTTTCTTGGCCGGAGCATCATCTTTCATTCGCATAGCTTTTCATGGCAGAAATACAATCGGAGCGCTTGCCAGACACTGCCGAGGGCGACCCCGCTTAGAAAAATTTTCTTCTAATTGAAAAATCTTATTTCTAAAATTTTGATGTTGCTTTGCCCGGGAGTTGAACCCAGGGCATACGGTGTGATAGGCGGAGCACGCTACCATCACACCACGGTGGTCGCCAATACGCAACAATACTTACATGAAGTAATAATACTAAAAGCTAGAAAATAATTAGGTAGGTCCTAGGTACTAGTCATCATACTCCTCATCAGTCTAGGGCGTTGATCAGACAATTAAATAAAAGCGTTGGACGCATCAAATTTCTATTGATAGTCATATATAAGACCAACTAAACCTTGATCAGGTTATGATACGCCATGCAAAGAATATTTTGTAGTGCAGTGCAGTGCTGCGTAGTGCAGCCTAATGTGGCCTTACCTTAAGAACGTCAAATTAACCAAATGATTTTGTTTCGTTTTCTGCCATATCAAAACGAAATCAAATCGTTTATGTTGATTATTAATTTCAAACTATGCTGGCTATGCTATGTTATCCATTTTGATGGCGGAGTCATTAAAGGTGAGAGCATTAGCCAAGCTGATTGTAACTTTTCTCATGAATTTTTACAGTACGAACATTTCTCAGAGTATTTTTGACATTACCACCAACGAATTACACAAACAAATTGCATGGAGTTTGTGTGTATGTCCGCTCGCTGTTACCGCCTTACGGCTTCACCATGGCTATAACATTGCCAGCACAATTCAAACATAAAGTATCACCTTTTTGTTAACGTTTTTAACGTTAACGAAAGCTTTTCGTTTCGGAAAAGAGGATAAATACAATAAGAGCCGTCACTCGTTATTTTGTGGCGAGTATCTCGCTGGAAATTGAAAAAATTGATGCCGAACGTTTTCTGAGAGGGACATTTTTAATTGTCTCGCATTTATCCATGCCGTGTAGGCCCCTTGTGCAACTGTGATTTTTGGAAAGAGAATCAAATACATTAATTAAATACAGTCGAAAAATAAACACAAATACCACACGAAAATGTATAGAAGACATTTATAAACATCTCGCCCAAAAAAAAAGTAGCGACTACCTCTTAGTATACATCGAGTAAATGCCAAAAAAATAACGAGTGAAGGCTCTTATTGTATTTATCCTCTTTGGTTTCGGTTAAAAGCGAGATACAATTTATCTTGATAATTTCTTTATCGATAATATTTCGAAGTGTTTCAACGGAAACGGTGGAATTTTTTTGATAAACGATTAGCTTAACGTTAAGGTACATCCTTGGTTTAGTGACTCATTACTACAAGGACTCTTTCCTGACAATATGTTACAATCTAAGTCCTCAATACAAAATCCTCCTCGAACTCGACAATATTTGGATGTCACATCTATTCTTATATGTATTATGTGTTCCAAATATGAGCCCAATCGGACCACAAATACGATTGCATGTAATATTTGTTCCAAATATGAGCCAAATCGGACATTACAGGTCGCTTTCTATTCATGTATGTATGTATTATGTGTTCCAAATATGGACCAAATCGCACCACAAATACGACTTTTTTGAATATCTCGATCCTTGCGCCACCTAGTGGCGATTTTTTTCCATAGGTCACTTTCTATTCTTGTATGTATTATGTGTTCCAAATATGAGCCCAATCGGACCACAAATACGAATTTTCCTTGCCTCCCAACCCGCTGTCGTGGTTTATCGACACCTCTAGTCCTATTTATCAACAGACTATTGGGCAACAGGATTGTCACAGCGGTTGGGGTGGAGAAGTAGGAGAGACCTCCTGCTCTGGTTGATGTTCGTAAACTCCATGTATCGAATGCAGCAGATGCCAAGTGTACCCTATGCTGACAACCCGGCAATCATCGTCAGATGGATATCCCGGGGACTCTGCGCCACTTTTTTCAGGGATACTTGAATGTGGTGGCTAAGTAGTCTGAATTCTTATTTAGACAGCATTTAAACTTAGGGGGTTTAATCCTAAATAATATGTATGTAAAGGCAAGATTTGTGCCGCTAGGCTTCCGCCAACCTCCTGCACTCCAACTGCGTGCTTCAACATCACCCGCGCCTTCTAATTCAGCAGAAAGGACCCAAAATAAAGTTATAAAAATAACGCTCAACTGCCATAAACTGCAAAATCTTTTTGTCATCTTCAAATTATTTGACGTCCGTTGCGTTTATGTTCTAAAAACAAAACTCCAGGTATCCGGTTCGCTTGTTGAATAGAATTCCTGTAATTCAGCAAAACAAAAAAAAACAAGGACGCAAGGTAAAATAAGTTATAAGCGTGCATGCCTACAATTAATTAAACTGAAACGTTGACCAACTATTTTTTTTTTATTTTTAACATCGGCAGTGGGATATGGGTGTGATAATTACATACAATGAGGTTTGTGTAATGTATCATTAAACGGAAATATTATTGTATTAAGAGCTGGTATAGAAAGTGTGGCGTAGTAATAGTAATAAAAATACATGCCGCCTGTTAAAAGACGGCAAGGTTGTACATAGATAACAATACAAGCTTTGAAACTGTTAAACCTATCGAAGTCTAGATCCAGCTTCAACGAGCTATCCTCTTCGAATTTGTTTGAGTCGACGAACTCACCCGATTCCTCTTGAGATCACCGGATAATTTTCATCTTATCTTACCTCAAGCTAAAACGGAGAATGAAATCCACTCTCTCCACCGAAGCGATGCCGTCCTCGGTTACGAAAAGCACGAAAAAAGGCTTTATAAACATGAGTTCTTCTCCTTGATAACCATACAATCAACCATAGGCACCTGCCAGTTGTGAGCCAACAGTATTTTGACAGAATTTTCAGGATCCAAACCCTTGTTTGAGGAGACCTGGGAAGTTTAACGGCTGAGAAAATCGAGTAAACTATGATTCGGCACTTTTCTAAGAAATCCTACGACTACTGGTCCTCACAGTTAGCGCCACGTAATAATAATTTAAAAGTCGATGACCATCTGTAAAAACGTTGCCCAGATCTTGGCACGAATGCGCTTTTTCTGGCTAGTTTGGATATGGGAAAGACAAGGCACTTGCTGTCATTAAAAAATCGGCTCATTCGCAGAATATTATTACGAGACTGTTGAAGACTTCGTCTATCTGAGAACTAGTCAGCGTAGATTCCCATTGGAGGTGTGCTCCCGTGAGAAAGTAAAGATGAGATGGGAGGGCCCTTGAAGTATTCAAGAGGAAATTTCTCGGGAAAATGTTTGCTCCTGTTCGTGATACCAAAGGAATGGAGGTTTAATGATGAGGTGCATGTATGAGCTTTACGAAGATATGAACATAAGGTCAAAGCGGGTTATATTAATTTTGTCGAATGGGTTAACCCTTAATTAGTCGCATGAAGAAAATCACACAAATAGTCGCGTGGGGTCTCTGGTGACCCCAAACAAAACTTAGAAAAATAATTATAAAAACTAAATAAAACGATTTAGAATTTTCATAAACATAAACATACTTTATTATTAAGTATTTCAAAAAACTAAAAGGTAACTTTCACTTTTAACTTAAATTAAAAAATAATTAATTTCAAATTCATCTTAAAACATTTCATTTTTGCCATAACAGAGTTAAAAAAATAAAGAAAAGTTAATCTGAGCTATCAGTCACGTCTTGCTTAATGCACTCTGTGCATAATGGCTTAGAGCATCTTTGGCAAATAAATTTGCCACAATTGTGGCATTTAGATGCCACTTTCTTGTCATCCTTTCTGGGGCATGATGAACAGCGTCCGCGTTTAGCTGTTGATTGTTGCGGCGGCTCGTGCACATTATGTACTTCAGAAAGACGTTTTTTTATTGACCTGGGAATAGCAGATTGGCGAACTCGTCTTTTCTGGTGGTCCTCGACAAGTGTTGTAGCTAATTTTTTCAAAAAAATGCGCCTTATGTGTGTGTCGCTCTTATCAGTATTTGCTTTATGTACAACAAATGCGTTAATGCCAGATATGTTTATCAGATGAAAAAATACAGCCATCGGCCACCTTCTCGTTCTCCTCCCAACGTTGTAAGTGGCACAAAGTTGGTCATTACAATCAACACCACCTTTGGTACCATTATAATATGTAACTATTTCTGGTTTCTGAGCGCTGGCTGTTGCTTCATCAATGGCATTATCATTATGCATTGTTGAAAGGAGAACTACGGCTTTCTTTGGCTTAGGAACATAAGATACCATCGTAATTTGATTATGAAATCCAAATAGTGAGCTAAATTGTTCTCTGTTTTTGCTTGGTAGGAATTCACAAGGGATATCAGGCTTTCGTTTATTCAATGTACCAACAAGGGTCAATTTATATTCTGGAGTTAGCAACTCCTTAGCCAGTTTAACGCTAGTATACCAATTGTCAGTCGTTATATTGCGACCACTGCCTTTCACTGGCTGAACTAGGCGTTTCACTATCTCATCTGGAGAATTAGACACCTGATACTCTCCATCTGGCTGCTTACCCGAGTATACTTCAAACTTGTACAAATAATATGTTTTCGAATCAACCATGGCTTGCACTTTTATGCCATACTTATTAGGTTTATTAGGCATGTAAACTTTACCTTTAAAACGACCTCGAAAACCAATCAATTGCTCATCTATAGTCAAATTCTCACTGGCGGAATAAGCTGCTAAAAACTGGTTTTCTAAAATTGTACACAGATTTCTTATAGCTGCTAAATTGTCAATTTTTTGTCTTTCTTCTCGATCTGAGGTATTATCAAAGCGCAAACAGCGTAATAAAAACAAAAAACGTCTATGAGACATCGTAAGCCGAAACATTTCTATGCCAGATCCATCTTGTGCCCACAAATCTAAAAAATTCAAGTGAGAAGCTCTTAGGACTCCAGCCATAATCAATAAACCCAAAAATGCGTTTATTTCCAAAGTATCAGTTGGAAGCGCATCACGATTTCGTTTGAACTTACCTTTTAATTTCGAGATATATAAATTAGTGTTTACGACCAGAAGTTCAATAACTTCATTGTCAAAAAAGAGTCGGAAGCATTCTAGGGGAGATTTAGCATTTTTTGCATGCTGTTTAACTCCCGGTAAATGAAGAATTATGTTGTGGGTTCGCGTCCTAACTGCACTTGATGGCGGTGCTTTATACCATTTCACTTTTGATGCATTTTTTGGATTATGCCTGGATAAGTAATAGTTACCAAAAGATAATTCAGTATTTTCGCTGTCTTCGGTGTCTGAAATTTCGCTTTTCAAATCATGAGAACTTTCTTCAATAACGAAATTTGCAAACTCGCTTTCGGACGAAGAACCACCAACATCTTCCTCAATATCCGACAACTCATCCAGCCATTGCAGTATTTGCCTTTCTTTATCCATTTCAAAATAGCAAATTTAAAGAAAATCAGGGAAAACTATCGAAATAATAACGAAAATAGAATACGCATTCTAACAAAACATAGCTACAGACAAAAACAAATATATTTACTAAGAAAAACCCGAAACACAACAACTCACCTCCGAACGAAAATTTTACGTAACTAGTCGCGTGGGATCAGAGCATAAAACAGTAGCGACAGGTGTACACGCGTCGATGTTTTGATCTATACTAACTTGTACTCACAACAAAGAGTTAGAAAGCTAGAAAGAGAGCGAGCGCTAATTTGAAATGGTCTTGACCCCACTCGACTAATTAAGGGTTAAGAAGCTATGGTCCAGCAATGATGTGGTGCATGTATGAGCTTTACGAATATATGAACATAAGCTCAAAGCCAGTTATGTTAATTTTGTCGGATGGGTTCGAAGTAAAGTAAGGGAGGAGATCTCCACTGAATTGACGAGAGACAGGTAGGGAGAACTTGATATCCCTTGGTGCTGTCAATAAGGGCCAGTTATTGAAGAGATGTCTGGCGTAACACGTAATAAAGTGACGTGCTCCCCCTGCGGATTAGGGCCTGTAGAATTTGCCCGCGGTAGGTATACCGATCGTAAAATGCGATCATACCATGTAGCCGATGTGACGCTTTGAAACGTAGCAAATGTACGTCATCTTTTAAGTGACACTTAAGGATGCAAACGGTACATTGAATTTTTCGAAACATCGATGTTTTCCCCATTAATATCGATGTTTTGCTAGACGATACATCGGATAAAAAATCGAGAAACATCCGACATCGCCCATTCCTAACTATTTATAGGAAAAAAGGGCGCTTTGCAAATATGAATTGTACATGAAACATGCCTCTCCTTCTATTTCGTAAAATGCTGGTGTAATTGAAATTCATATGTACCCTTCGTCTCCTGTTACACCAACAAAAGCAGATGATATTGAAATTTGGGAAGATATGAAATCCGTTTTCCCAAAACTTGCGAAGATTGCAAGGATATACCTCCCCATCGTCGCCACATCTGTGCCAAGTGAACGGATGTCCTCAGAAGGTGCCGAAACCGTCACTCAGGATAGGAATAGGCTTCTGGGAAGTAGATTGGCAAAGCTTATTTGTCTAAACTCGATCTCAACTCTGTTTATGTAATTAAACAAGTAACTTTTGTACCTGTGCATCACAATCATATTGATGAGTGTAATTAATGTTAAAGATCCTTGAAGGAAATTCCTAAAAATGCATACATATGTATATAAAAACGTTCCTATTTTATTAAGAATGTGTGTTGTTTTTAAACCCATTGGCTTGTAAGTACTAATAATTTTACACCGACATTTCCGTAACACTAATGGGCTTTTCCATTCAAACACTATTTACACTAGCTAGTATGGAAAAGCCCGTACTTTCAAAGTTAAAAAGAAACTTCTGGCAATACTTTATATCGGTGGTTTGATTCAAAATGAAAACATCGATGTTTTTTTGGCGATGTTGCATCCCTAGTGACGCTTTGAAACGTAGCAAATGGGCGTCACCTTATTAGTGAAGATTTTATAAACAAGGCTTTTCAATCCTGGATTGGTGTTTACTCAAAAATGAGCAGTGTGGACGTGGTGTATGACCTGCGCGTTCGGACATTAAAAACTGTACCGAGGGGAGCAGGACAAGTCAGATGTGACCTGATACAATGTATCGCAGATGCCTGTATTCAGGACTTGTTTCCTGCCTTGAGGATTTCAATGGTTCGCGAGGGGTAGTGGTTTCATATCGTATTTTGGCGGTTGTTTTCGGATTTTTCCCTTTGGCTTTTGCCTTCGACTTTTTCCTTAATGCGATGATTTCACTTTTGGAGAAAGTTGACAAATAAAGTATACTTAACGAAGCTATGCAGCCTCTTCTTCGCTGGAGTTGGCAATAAGGCATTCCCTGCGGAGTAATGCGGCCACTTCAGACCTCCAATCAGACAATAAATCATTCTCTTTGGAGTGATGCGATCTTCTTAATTGGAAAGTTGGCATATAGTTTACTCTTGTTCCACTCACAAGACTAAACTGCCTCTTTACTTATTCAAACCTAATCATAAGTATTTCGAAGACTCTTTGGCGGAAGGTCAAATAAAAGGTTGATCGATTCCCAAAAGTGTGACCCCGTTGTTTAAGCCATTGTAACCTGTTGAGAAATTGAAGATAAAGTAGCCTATAGCTTGTGAATAACAATTGATAATTGTAGGAGTGGGTTTGTGCTCACTCTTCTTTTTGAAATGTTTGAGACTAGATCTAGAGTTTGAGTCCTTCATTGACAGGTACTCACGTTAAAGCATATTGAATCAATAAGATATTTCTATATTTGGTCGGTGTTGACGTGATCTGATATCATATCATATTTATCTTAAAGTGATAGAAACCTAGTAGACAATTTGGAATATGAAATTTAGAACCGCATGTTGTAATATATAATGTAATTGTAGTATATTGATATCAATCTGTTTATAAGTATGATTCTGCACTTCGAACTGAACTGAAATATTCTCAGTTTGGTAACTTTGCTATCCTGCGTTCCGTTTTCATTCAGTCCAACTTCGAAAGTCTCGATTTGACGTATCCTACACTTAAGCCGGAGTCATTGGTGCCGTATGTCGTATCGCTGTATCCGTATCCCTAACGTAATCAGCTGTATATCGTTACGACGGTAAACGAAACCCCAATTGGTTGGCTACGATACGGTTACGACCTAAGCGGCACCAATAATCGATTGCATTGATTCTCATAAGGTTGGTCGAAACAGCTGTCAAAAGGTTACCGATACGGTTACCGATAAGGCACCAATGTCTCCAGCTTTAGAGCGGGGTTCCGTTTTTCTCAGTTGCAAATTAGTTGACGGAGATTGTTTCGATTTTTATTTTCGGGGGTTTTAAAGCGCAATTTTTTAAAAAATATGTAAGTAAAATATACATTAATGTTTCTAACATTTATTTTAAAACAAATTTTTTTTGTGATTTTGTAGGGCAACAAGTACAACATTAGAGCAATATGAAAAATTGTTGGAAAAGCTGTCAACAAAAACAGACATTGCACAAGGTTTCTCAAAGAGGCCTAACGAAGAAGTGCAGGCGTTTTGGAAAGAGATTGCATCGGCATTGAATGTACTTGGTCCTCCATTGAACGAAGCGAATTTATGGAGAAAGGTAAGGTTATCCTGAAAATAACGTGTGTGTTTCCTAATACTTGTAATGATTTTTGCAGACGTGGGTTGATTTGAAGTGCTAAGTAATCTGTACCAACACCATGCTGGCAGCTGCCTTCAGAAAAAAACCTCAAAGCAGCCATTACGCTGTAAATTGCTGTTAAGGAAGTCAAAGTATTTCTCGGAACTTCTGCATCAAATATATCCAAGATATACTTAAATGCGTCTTTATTTAACCAAAAATTATTTGAATTTAAAAATATTTAACATGAATGAAGGTTTAGCACTTTCAGCACCAACTTACAATTCATCTCTCATCCTGAATGGATCACTGATGTCCCTCAATCTCCGTCTTTCCACTCTCACGTCTACATTGTGGGACGCAATGTCCTCCTCTTCAATTAAAACTGCAACGGCTAATGTTTCCATAATTCATTTGTGTTAAGTAAATGTTAAATAACGAAATGTTCACTAATTTAAAAAATTTCAACCAAAAATATTTCTATATTTTGTTGTGTTCTAATTTCATCAATTTCTCATTCTTCCTCTTCTTCTGTCAATTCAAGCGGAACTCAGGATACCTATTTTCAATTCAAGCGGAGCGAAAGCTGAAACGGACTTGTAATGCAGAATAGTGGTGATGATTTTTTGCACATTTTCCCTTATTGCTTCTATATAACAAAACTAAGGCCCTTATTATGAGACAAATTCAATCTTCGACTGTGGTCGAAAAAAATGATCGAACGAGTTTTCATTCGATATTATGATACGATATGATTCGATAAAGACTAGTGTCATTGTTCGACAATTCGATAAATTCAGCCGTTCAAAAAAGCACATTCCCATCAGCTATCAAATAAAATAAAAGCAAAATTATTTATTATGAAGAAAAAAAGCTTAAGTACGGGAACTAGCCAGAAGTAGAAAAGGGCTGAAATGAATTACTACACGTAATTGTAGCTTTCTAAACATGTTGTTATATGTGCTAAAAACTAAATTTCATACTGACAGCAACGTTCATGGACTGGATATCCAGTAAAGATTAATGGCTGCATTGACAACAATTCTCAGATTTTGCGCTAGGGGTTGTCTCAACTGAGCATCGGGAACGAGAATGCACTCGAAATTTTTTTCCACCTGATCCTTTGTGCAAGTTTCGTTTGTTATAAACGAATTTTGTCCCATTTTCGAAACCTATATTCCAAACTGTTGTTTTGTATTCACGACCTTGGACCTATATAAGATTAATACAAATAGGTCGAAAATACTATTAGGTAGCAAAATCGTAGAAGATAAACACAAAAAACTTACATTTCAATTTTCTTCTACTTCAATCCATCGTCGACAACAAGCTTCTATTCGATTCGAAATTAGATACAAAACGAAAATTTTTACAGCAATGAGATATCATAATACGAATTTGAAATTGCATTTTCGATGTTCGATAGCCAACGAAGATCGAAAGATGCTCATAATAAGGGCCTAAAGCTATAGCTAGAGGAGTCATGTGATTTTTTATGTTATGATGCAGAAGGTTGTCATATCGTATGATTATTTCATCTAAAAGAAAGTTGTATGATACGAACTAAAATGATCTTACTTTATGCAAACGATGTGGTATACTATGGCTTCTTCTAACAATACGGACTTTTTCTGTCTATGTGAGGTCCTCACGGACCGGCCAGTTCAACCTATGGCATGTTGCTGTTGTATCAAGAATAAAGACACTCCCCGGATTGCCCTCGCGTAGGTTAGATTGACAATTGGGTTGCGGAAGATCTGAAGCTATAAAGCTGTGTACTGCGCTTAGCAACCCTTTGAATAGGTCTGCCAACCTATGACATCTTTTATTATGGTTTGGTACAAGCTGTTTGGTTACTATTTTGGAATATACCAACATGCGTGCACATAAATTTAACTTTGATTTTGTGATATGATATCAATCGATGCAAAAATCTTGATTGCATGATAACATGCTGTTGTTTTTGTTGTTGTAGCGATAAAAACAACAAAAACAGTGATAAAAATAACTACATGATAACATCGCTCGGGTCTGCTAATACGTTCTTAAAACTGACAATATAAAAAATCTAAAGTGATATTTTGTTGCAAACTGCTTTAATAATTATTTTATTGCAGTCAAATTCTTTGTTTTAGTTTTTCCACATATGTATGTATATCTATCTAGTCCTTTAAAATTTTGATATAAAAAAGCTATATTTTCTATAGCAAGCTTACACCACATGGGCTTAAGCATTTTAGTAAAAATTAAAAAAAAAATCACTTAAAATTTAATAATAAAAAGAAAATGCATACTTTTGCTGTTTTTATTTTATAAATATTTGTTCTTTGCTTTTGCTTAGGAATTTCAGTTACGTTACTTTTTCGTGCACACTGTGTAACACAATACGATTTGTGCTTAACGAACATAGCTTATTTAGACATTTATTTATTTTTTGACATATATTTATTAATAGTTAATTATTATCACTATTTCAATAATTTGGTGTATTGCTTACATTTTCATATGTTTATGTATTTTTTTGTTTAATAAACGATATTTGCGTGCTACAACAAAGTCAAGCGATCTATTTTTAAATTTTCTATTATTTTTTCTTGCAAATAAACGTTTTGTATTTTTATAAAAATTTTATTATTATTCAATATTATGCTAGATCACGTGCAATTAATTTGGTTGTATATGAATTCAGTTTATTATTATTTTTTTTTTTTTTTTGAAAATTCTTTTTTAAACAAGTTTCGCTTTTCCACTAATTTTATTTGCAAAATTTTGCAATCGAGCAATAATTTTTTGTTCTTTTGTCAATTCGAATTATCAACTTATGCACTAATAACTAAACTTATTAAGCTTCAAGCCAAAATCAAAAAAAAAAAATATTCAAAACTTTAAATAATTTTTAGTGCATAATTTTGTGCATTTCTTGAACAGTGCTACGTATGTAGCGAAAGCTTTAAAAATATGGACCTCAACTTAAATGCTAGCGACAATTTGTTAAAGGTACAAAAAATTTATATTTACTTTCTATATAAATATGTTTTTTTTTGCCTTAATTTTGCAATAAAATTCGAAAACTTTATTAGAATCAAAAAAAAATTTATGCGCGTAATTCTTAGCTTAAGTGTGTCTGTATGTACATACGTAGTTGCCAACTTAATATGTCATACCACTTTGGATTCTAGTTTTATCCTTTCAGTACTTATAGTTATAACACAAAATTGTTTGGGGCTTTGTTCTGTAGTCCTTGTGCTTTTCCTTTCGTGGGTGGGTTTATTAAGTTGTGACGTCATGCAGTATGCTTGATAAATTTTTATATGTTTATGCATATACTTTGCTGCTCTTGGAATTATAGCTTGCCTTGTTTGTTCTTTAATAGTAGTCACTATATCATTTGGCCGTATCGGGCGGTGCTGTAGCGGCGCCAAAGAGTTCCTCATAAGAAGGTGCTGTAAAAAAGATGTGAAAAGTTAATCGAATTTTTTTAAAAAAAGATATATAAATTATATTAGATTTTAGTATACAAGAAAGTGGAAAAACCCTTATGTTAACAGCCAGCTCTGAACCTATATAAAATTATCATCAGCATTATTTCATATGATGTTTTATCGCGTGAAATTGATGTTTTGATGTGATTACCCATAAGCTTAACTTAAAATATTTTACGTAAATTAACGTTTCCCCTCCGTAATGAGCGAAATCATGGAAAGGGCCTTGGCTAAATTCAGCAGATGGGCACAGGGATGTGGCCTTAGGTTAAATCCCGACAAGACGGACCTGCTTCTCTTCACGAGGAAGTACAAGCCACCTGCCTTCAGGCTACCATTCTTAAACGGCCAGCAACTAACCCTGCCATCGAGTACCAAGTATGTGGGACTAACAATTGACTGCAAGTTGAATTGGAAAGTATGCATCGAAGAGCGGGTACAGAAGGCCTACATCGCCTTCTATGCCTGCAAATCAATGTTTGGTAAGAAATGGGGACTCAAGCCAAGCATGGTACTTTGGATGTACGAGGCAGTGGTGCGCCGGTGCTTACCTATGGTTCCATAGTCTGGTGGGAAGCTCTAAGTAAGAGCTACAATCTCACAACTGCATGTGTTGGTGCCATAGGGGCCGGACGCACTTGCCCCAAAGCTGCTTTAGACCCCATTTTGCACCTGCTTCCGATCGACTTGCATATACTTTGTACATCGTCACAAACCGCACTGAGACTCAGGGAGTCTGGGTGTTGGAAGGATACTCAGCAAGGGCATAGTAGTATCCTAAAGAAACTTCCGGATGGTACATGTAGTACCGAAACAGATTACTACCCTCGCAAACTGAAGTTTGATTACGGTTGTAATACCGCCATTCCAAGCAGGAACGAGTAGAAGAGAAACCCGGGCATAAGGGTCGACGACATCCAAATCTACACTGACGGCTCCAAGATGGAATCGGGAGTGGGGGCCGGAGTCTACTCTGACTCCTTAGATTTGTCTGCATCATTCAGACCCCCATCACACTGCACCGTGTTTCAAGCAGAAATCCTCGCGATTTGGCAAGCCTGCAAATC
The DNA here is from genome assembly GCF_040869045.1 of Eurosta solidaginis. Classification (NCBI taxonomy): domain Eukaryota; kingdom Metazoa; phylum Arthropoda; class Insecta; order Diptera; family Tephritidae; genus Eurosta; species Eurosta solidaginis. The sequence goes on from NC_090319.1 coordinate 30,860,530, forward strand.
ACTGGAGGGCTTGAATGTATCTGGTAAAGTTTGCATCCTGTCGGATAGCCAAGCAGCGATAAAAGCGCTTTCCTCGCCACACATTAACTCAAAATTAGTGTGGGCTTTTGTAAGCGACTCATATCCCAGTTATCCACCAATCTAGAACTATGCGTAATCTAGGTCCCGGGTCATAGGGGGATAGAGGGTAACGAGAAGGCCGACGAGCTGACACGCAGGGGCTCATCGGAGATGAACGAGGAAATAACCAGTGTCGAAGTAGGCATACCCTTAGCAGTAGTAGCCAAGGGGAATATCCAAAGCTTCTACTTGAGGAAAGCACAAACAAAGTGGAATAACATCACCACCTGTGCAATATCAAAAACCATTTGGCCAAAATATGATGAAAAGAGGACGGGAAGTCTTCTGAACAAATCCAGGGCCAACACACGCAAACTGATAGCAGTCTGCACCGGTCATTGGGCAGTTAGCTAGAGCCCGACTAAGGTTCCTTGGAACCCCGTTTCTAGAAGACCTCAGAGGTTTATCTGTGATAGCATTCCCGAATATTCTTAATTTATCAACAACTCTGTCTGGTTGTTATACATTGAACGTAACATTCCGAAGGTTTTAAGACGAGTTACATGGCATCAAAATGGCTTTAAATAGCTACTTGGGCGACCAGGGTCGCAGCCATTTCACCTACCTACCTAACGTTCTTCAATGTGATTTAGATTGAAGTAATCCAATTAAATATGATTTGCTCTATATTCTGACCTGATCTTGCGTCACACGATGCGATGTCATCTCTGTTTAATGTGATATGATGTTTTAGCGGTTCACATGACTTGATATGAAATTATGGCATTATGAGCTGATTTTATGAAATTTGACTAGGTATCACACGACCTAATTATAACTGATTTGGCCTGTGTGATATGTATGTACTAATTTAATTTATTGTTATCAGCAAAGCTCGTTATAATAGGCCGACTACAGTCACATGGCTCGATATGATATGATGCGGTAATCTAACCTGTTGAAATGTGGTACAATGTGTCAGATGTGACCTTATTGAATGTCAACTACAACAATCTTAAGTCTGTAACTAAATGGGTCGCGTGACTGCTGGATAAGTTCTGATTTGATGTATTAGCCGTAATCGATCGAAGGAAATGATTTTGTGCAATAGTGAGCTTCGATTTGAAGTAGAGTTTTGCAATTCAATTATTATTATTGTCGATTATGATTCTAATTTGTTTTGCAATATTTTGCAGCTAAAGATACCTTCGCAGCATTTATCTTATTTTTTATTTTTCGATGTGATCTTGTATCATATCACACAGTATGCCCTAATTTGCAGTGAAAATTTTTATATATTTTGAGGCATGGAATCCTCCGTTGGTAACCATTTATAGTATATGAATTGATATAATGTGATTGTAATTTTGATTTGGTGAAATGATATCCATTGATGAATCTATCTGATTTCACCACTTTATAACTTACTAGCAGACCGGCAGACGTTGTTCTGCCCTAAATTTGGCCTATCTGCATACATGTTAATAAGCTTTTTCCGTCTAACTCTGCCCTACCCCTCTACACTTTTTCCTAATCTTTTTATTCACTCCTCCCTCTGTCTTTTTCGTTTCATCTTCGTCTCATTCTATCTCTTTCTCAATCTCCTTCTCTCTTTTCTCTTCTCTCAAGTTTTTCTCCTTCTTCTTCATCTATTATTGCCAGTCCCAGAGGGTGGTATGTATTTTGTTCAACTCCCATTCCGAGTCTCAGTCCCAGTCCTAGTCTCAATCCCAGTCCCAGTCCGTCTCTGGTATACCTCCCGGAAAAAAGCATCGAAAATACTAATATAGGCAAATTTATATACGAAATTTCAGGCAAATCGAATAGGACGTATGTAAATAGGTATGTGGGTATTATTAATTATTGTCTTTATTTCGGCTTCGCATGCATATTTACCAGTTTTGCCAGGCTGATGCGACTAAATCGGATATCATAATGAATTTTAGAGCTCTCACCAACAGCTTTCATTTGATATCCATAATACACACACATTCTAGGGGTATCCGGGTCCATGTTTTGGCCTATATCTCGAGACCCTAGTCAATCAGCTCATCAACAGCTTTCATTTGATATCCATATTGTATAAACACATTCTAGGGGTTCCCGGGTTCACGTTTTGGGCTATATCTCGAGACCCTAGCATCCCAGTTGTATGAAGATTATCCTATACTATAGAACTCATCAACAGTTTTCATTTGATATCCATATTGTATAAACACATTCTAGGGGTACCCGGGTCCACGTTTTGGGCTATATCTCGAGACCCTAACCTCCCAGTTGTATGAAAATTATCCTGTACTATAGCACTCATCAACAGCTTTCAGTTGATATCCATATTCTATAAACACACGAGTTATGGAGTGACAATCAAAATGTACACTTCTTTTTATTTTTTTTTTTTCAAATTTTGAATTTTTTCTAAAAAAAAATCATAACTCAAGAATGGCTAAACCGATTTGGGATTTCATAATCAACTAACCATCATCTCTCCTTCCTGTATCTTTGCTAAAAATTTCATGGCAATCTTTCTATCCGTTCTCGAGTTATGGAGTGACAATCAAAATGTACACTTCTTTTTATATATATAGATTTTGTCTATACAGCAAATTATGTTGCAAGAAATTATTTGATATATATTATATCATACATATCTCGAACTTATAGAAGCTACGTGGAATATTTATGGTTATGATATTTAAAGTTGTATATTTAGCATATAATGATATAATAATCAAAGCATAATCTGATTTTCTGCCCTGAGATTGTGTACATATCATAATTAAAAAACATACGGGTTTCATGATATGGGGTCGTTAGGTTTGGGCTGGGCTCCCTTAAAGTTTTTGTGTCGCTTGACAGGCCAGATTCCGCAAAGGAAGAAGTTCGCGGTGGTGCAGATTAATTTGCACCACTCAGCTTCCGCCTCTCTCGACCTAACGAAGTTCATTGCAGAAAACGGAGTGGACATAGCTCTAATCCCAGAACCCTGGCTACTTAGGGACAGGATTGTCGGATTAGGGCTAGACGGCTACCGTCTACATGCACCAAAAGAGGGTAAAATTAGAGCATGCATTGTAGCTAAGAAAAATATTAATCTATTTATCTCTACACAGCACTGCAACGGAAACCTCGTCAGTGTAGTCTGCGAACAAAAGCAGGAGCGCAAGCTGCTGCTATCGTCCGCATACTTCCCGTACGAGGGGGACACGCTCGCGGAAACGCATGGAATGGACCTTGTCCACAGTAGGATACTCTTCAACATCGATCTTGAAGTGGACGTTGCCCGGCCAGACTGGAATAAATATGCTGAAGTAGTTTCTCGCAAACTGGCATCTACGGAAATGGAAGTCAGACGGGGAGCTAATATATATAGACAGAGCGGTAAACCGACTGACAACGATATTGACAAACACTTTTGAACTCTGTTGTCCCCTTACTAGACCACGGCAAAACCGAGGACTACGTCGTGGAACAGAGAGCTAAGCCAACTCAGATCAGCAGCAAGAAAACTCTTCAAAAAAGCCAAACATAGCCCGCTGGAAGAGGACTGGGATGCCTACAGATGTAGCTTTAACAAATACAAAAGCTGCATTAGGAAGGCAAAAAAGATATCATGGGAACAATGCTGTGAGAACCTGGCGACGACAAATGAGGCATCAAGACTTCGCTAAATACAATCAGGATCTAGTTTAGCCCCTAGTAGCATAAGGAAGTCTGATGGCTCATGGACCGTCTCCAGTCAGGAAACTCTAGAGGCCTTGATGGAGACACACTTTCCGCGATGTACGGATGCGATAGGCACGACGATGCCAGAAAACCACGCATACCCTTCGGAAACCGGCGTCACGGACATCGTTGACCGGTATAAAATATCATGGGCTATAAAATCATTCGAACCCTACAAATCGGCGGGACCGGATGGTGTGATACCGGCTATGTTACAAGCCGCTTGTAACGAATTGATACCACATCTACACGGCATCTTCTAAAGATGCCTACAAGATTGTTATCTACCCGAAGCCTGGAGAAATGTACGGGTGGTTTTCATTCCCAAATCAGGAAAGCTTAACTACGAGAAAGCCAAAGACTATAGACCTCTCCTACTTTATCCTTAAAACACTGGAGAGACTTATCGATCTACATATTAGACGCAGTACCAATCTCTTGCAGATGGATGCAGCTCAGCACGCATACCAAAAAGGCAAATCAGTTGAAAGCGCCCTCTATAAGACAGTCAGTGCCATCGAGAACTCACTGAACTACAAGGAGTACACGTTAGCACCTTTTCTCGACATTGAAGGCGCTTTCAACAACATGTAGACGGAGGCCATCTGCAAGGGTCTTACACGATTTGGAACCAAAATCTCTATAGCTGCATGGATTGATTCTATGCTTAGGAGTAGGGTTGTCAACGAAACTTTAGGAACTGGTTCTATTGGTAAAAGGACCACCAGAGGCTCTTTTCTGGATACTCTTGGTCAACGAAATTCTAGAAATCTGTAGAAGAAAAGCAAGAGGGGTAGTTGCGTACGCTGACAACTTAGTGATTCTGATCACAGGCAAATTCTTGCCAACGATCAGCGATCTCATGGAAACGGCACTTTGCGACGTTTAGCGATGGGCAGTGAAAAATGGTTTGGGGGTAAACCCAACAAAAACCAAACTTGTCCTGTTCACGACAAAGACAAAGTTACTTACCGAGGCTAAACGACACAACGCGAAACCTATCTTCGGAAGCCAAATATCTTGGAATTATACTCGATTCTAAATTAAGCTGGAGAAGGAACGTCAAGATGAGATCAAAGAAAGCTCTAGCAGCATACTACACCTGCAAAATGGCTTTTGGGCGGAACTGGGGACTGCCACCATATGTAATTCATGGCATGTACAGCACAGTCATTCGACCGATACTAACATATGGAGCTCTGGTCTGGTGCTAGACAAAAAGAGTAATCAACAGAGGATCGGGAAGGTACAAAGGCTGGCATGCCTGGGAATGTGAGGCACCGTGAGCAACGCACCTCAGGAAGCGCTAAATGTAATCTTTCACTTGATGCCTCTGCAAGTCTTCGTGCAGGGATTAGCCGCAAGGGGAGCTCTACGACTAAGAGAATCCAACATGTGGAAATCGGCTAAGCACGGGCACGCGACGATTCTGGACGATATGACGAAGGGACAATTAAACGGAATAATAACCGACCTACCATCCAAAACCGACCACATCACAGCGGCTTTGGATTTCCAGGTTTAGAACATACGGTATCCTTCAAGAGATGTATGGGAAGTAGGCCTAGGCAATGGCAGGGGCATTACAATCTACACCGACGGCTCGAAAATGGCAAAGGGAACTGGAGCTGGGATGTACTCAACACATCCACAGTTAAGCCAATCATTCCGACTTCCTGACGCATGCAGTGTATTCCAGGACGAGGTCTACGCCATAGACAGAGCAGCAAAGCTGCTTAAAGTGTGGTATCCGACACCAACAGCCAAGTCATCTCAATGTCTCCCTTTGCTGGGTCCCTGGGAACAGCTGTATTGAAGGGAATGAACTCGCAAATGAAATGGCTGGGAAAGGCTCCGATTTGGACATAAGTTAGGTGGACAGCTGCGTCCGACCACCGCTGAGGTATCTCCTGGGGGAATTGGGGAACATGATAACAAGGAAACGGAGTTGCTATGGACCAAAAGAGTTGACTGCGAAGTGTCAAGGTCCTTATGGCCATGCTTGGATAGGAAAGGCACCAGCATCGTTCTCTGGTGAGGGTACTTAAGGGGTACTCAAGGGGTACTTAAGGGTGTCATCACAAGTCGTTGTGCTATCGCACCAATGCTCCGACGGTAACGAATACCAACAAGCTCCATCTGCAGAAGCTGTCAGGATGAGGAGGAAGAGGAGCCGATCTACCACTTTCTCTACCAATGTCCGGCGCTTCAAAGAAGAAGGCTCAGATTTTTGAGCTCACGGTTCTTCGACAGCCTGGCAGAAGTTGGGAAGGTGAACGTCCCGCTTCTTCTTGGGTTCATCACGGAAAGCAAGTGGTTCATTGAGGATTGCTAGGAGGTAATGGGGTTAAACGAATGTTCTGCCACCCTGCGCTTACTGAGGGCACTCACAATGGACAAGAATGTTTCCGAGTGGAAGTGTGGGTAATACCCACGCACGACCTCTTAACCTAACCTAACATTCATGATATGATATGCTGTGATATCGTATGATGATCTGATCTAATAGAATGCGGTGATATGATCTAAAATTGCAATGTTTGATATAAACTGTTTAAGTGAGTTGTGCTCACTTAAATAGCAAATGATATTCCTGTCCTTAATTGACCTCTTGGCACCTAACCACCCATCTGTAACTTGCGATCACTTCTCCAGTGACTTGCGTTCACTTCACTAGTTATGACTTGCGTTCATACAACGCTGGCTGTAGAGTAGACTGCAGTTGCCATCCAGTGCTTCCAGTCAACATTGTTGGAGTTGCCTTCCATCAATCTTTTTCTTCCTATATATACAGGTGCGATGCATTATCTCACTCTCTTATTTACGTGGAAAGCTAAGCAGATATCATCAACCAATATTAAATCTTCATCGAATAATTAATTACGAAGCGAGTACGAACATCATCACCTACGCCAACTCCAGGGAAAAGAAAAGGAAGTATTCACCCACAACCGTAAGTTATATCTGTAAATATCAATCATCCGAGGTAGCACTTGCGCTGCGGTAATCCCCTAACTCAATCTAACCCTTGCGCGGTCACCACCATACTCGCGTGAGATTGGTTCTCGAATCCCACCTAGCCCTTGCGCGGTCGCAAGACGGATTAAATCCCGAATTATATTCTTCAACTTAACTATTCAAATTTCATTTCATTAAATTTTTTTTCCATTGTGGAATTAGTTATCTTTTACATCATCATATTTGCTGTGTGAAGTATCAGCCTTTAATTTCCAATTGTTAGTTTTAAGTATTAAATTCAATAAAAGAATTAGAATTGCATTAGTATCCACATGCGTCAATGCTTTAAACATAAACTACTTGCTGTAATACGGCATTCGGAAGCAATCGCGAAATATTCTTAAAATAGCCACGAAATAAACTCGAAACACAGTTATACAGAAAACAGTCCTGAAATTATCTCGAAATATCTTGAAAATATCCGAAGATAGTTCCGAAACGATCCCGAGGTAGTACAGATTTGATACCTAAATAGACCTAAAATTATGCCGAGCATAATGTCAATATGACCTCGAAAGGATCAGGAAATAGTCCCGAAATGATCCCGCAAACGCTTCCGGATTTATCTCGAAATAGTACCCAACTGATGTGTCGATTATTTTACCTTTCGGAAATAGTACCTTGTCCATAATAATATCTCTCATTAAAACCCTCTACTTACGCAGTTCATGCGCTCCTGGCGCTTCAGCTCTACGCAAAAATGATGTTCTCGCAGCGGACGATGTGGAAGACATTGACGAATCGTGGTGTGGCAGTGTTGATGACGCTGAGCCAATTGACGGCGACACAACTGCTGGTGGAGGTTGGGGTGATACACTAGCTGGTAATTGCATCAGCGAATAACCAGGTGACTCTGAGAGTGGTGAATATATTGGTACCTGCGCTGGTGGATAAGAATTAATCATAAGTGGACTACTGGTCTGTTGTTGATACATAACATATGGTATTGTCGTTGGACTACGCAGACTAGCGCGTGCCGAAGGACTATTAAATTGTGACGATGTACCCGAAGCATAAGAAAGATCTGCATTAGCACCACCCACAGCAGGACTGAGTGTAGCCGCTGAAGAATCTGAAGTGATCGAACGTATTGAACTGGATTCGCTGTCTTGTGAAGAATGTGTGCTGTTACTTAATATATTAAATACTATAATATCAGCAGTGCTATTACCATTATCATATCCGCGTGGCGGACGTGGTGGACCACCGGATAAATTATTAAGCACACTACCGCTACAATGTATGCTATTGTGACTCTCAAATGAATTTCCTCCATCACTATTACTTCCAGCACTAATGCTATTACGATTATCATATCTGGGTGGCGGACGTGGTGGACCACCAGAAAAATTATTAAGCACACTACCACCGCTAGCACCACCACGCGAGTACAACTTGAAAGGCAAATTAAGTACAAGATTCTTGAAGAAGCCACGCAGTACAGCCTCAACACGCAATTCATATGAAATATTTATAACGCCACTTAGCTCATCATCGGTTGGTTGCGCCGTCGTTGGTATCATCAGCTCATGCGCAAAGGAACGCTCACTCTTTTTGTGCACAGCACCAGTCTCTTTATTCGCAATTGTCACACACTCCATTTTTTGTATTCGCAATGGTACATGACTATAATACCAAATATATTGTAGGGCGCTAAAACGTAACTTTTCCACATTTGTTGTGCTATTATTTGTCACAGTGACACAAATCTTCAATGGTTCGCCACGTACCGCGGCATCTTCGGGCAACAATGCCAGCATTGTTATGGGACGTGTACCGAAAAGGCTTATGGTTTTTGTGATTTGTTTCTCTACTGAGGTGGGATTCGAACGATAACATGGTGACAGTGGCATATGTTTCATAATGGTTAACGGTATTACGTGACGTTCGTCGAACGTCCAGGGACGTTGTATAAGTATTCTTAACTTATATTTGATGGAACCATAACTACCTTTGAAACTTGAAGGTAAATTCCTTTCGAGTGGTACTGTAAATTCGAATGTATGTTCGCCAGGGCTTAGTTCAATGCCGCGCGGCTCGAAGACAGGCAGTATGTGTTCGTTGTGCGCATAAATTTCTTTGCTGGAATAGAAAAGGCTACGCGCTGATTCATTGTTGGAGTTTTTACGCAATATTTCCATCCATTTGCATTTTCCTTTACCGGTGATTTGAACTTTAATTGCTGCGTAAATAAAGCGAAAGAAAGAACAAAGGCAAAAAAAGTTAAAGTATATGTCACATTGTAATATAGTAAATGAATTCCAATACATGCAAAACTATATTCTATCTGGGGGTATCCTGGTCCCCCAACCTCTTCTCTACAGTTCTCTAAGGACAATATCCGACCTTACCGCTTTAGTAAAACTGGGAAGAGTAACTGCCACGCTCCGACGGTATACCGTCCGTTGAGCAGATAAATATTGCGAGGCGATATTTCGAGATGCAACAGGATATATTAGAAGTTGTTCTTGCTGTTGATGTAGCAGTGCTTCGCCCCATCCAATAGGTGCGACCGATCACAAATTGTCATCAATATCATCTAACGGGAGTCCAAGGAAACTTGCTGTTTCAACAGGGGTGGACCATAATGTGAGGGGTGTTAGAGGCGTTAGTTCCACATTACAATTAAAGAGATGGTTGGTGTCATGTGGGGACACATTGCAAGCGGGTCATACACTTTGTATGTCGGGGTTGATTCTGGATAGCTAAGAGTTTAACCTGTTACAGTATCCAGATCGAAGTTGAGCTAGAGTGACTCGCGTTTCCCTGTGGAGTGTGTGTTCCTCTTCCGCAAGTTTTAAGTACTGTTCTTTGAGTACTGGATTCACCGGGCAATTCCTGGCATAAAGGTCCAACGCCTGTTTGTGGAGTTCACTGAGAACCTGCTTTTGTTTTTTTGCTTCATACGGCTGAGTTCTCAGGTGCCGTATTTCCTCATAATGCTTACGGAGATGACTCATTAAGCCCCTGGGCGGTGTTGGCCCATCAATCAGATTTCTGTTGGGATGCCCAGGTTTCTGGGTATTCAACAGGAACTGTTTGGTTAGCATCTCATTTCTCTCCCTGATGGGGAGTATTCTCGCCTCGTTAGTAGATGAAGTTCTGGGGACATAAGAAGACAGCACGGGGCGGTTCTGAGAGCAGTATTTTGGCAGGCCCGTAGCTTCTTCCAGTGTGTAGTTTTTAAGCTTGGCGACCATATAGCGGACGCGTAGCATGCAATCGGCTGGACAATTGCTTTGTAAGTGGTAATGAGCGTTTCTTTGTCTTTTTCCCAAGTACTTCCAGCAAGATATTTGAGGATTTTATTACGGCTCTGGATTTTCGGTACAATTGCGGCTGCATGCTCACCAAACTGTAGATCCTGGTCAAACGTCACACCCAAAATTTTGGGGTGTGGGACAGTCGGCAGCGTAGTGCCATCGACGTGGATGTTCAAATTGGTCGACATTTGGGACGTCCATGTTGTAAAAAAGGTCGCGGAGGATGATGTGCGAGGCGAAAAAACTGGAGAGGTCAGGGAGGTAGCCGTTTATTCTGTTGCAAAGCTCATCGATCTGTGGGCCTGGGCCTGTGGTCATTATTGTGCAGTCATCGGAGTAGGAAATGATTCATCATGATTCATGTTCTATGGTTTTGATTTAAACCGGAATTTATCTGGGTGCTAATGGCATTTAGCCCGGTGGTTGTGCTATGGAGTTTTCTGAAGCTGATGACAGGCTAGCTGCAAATTTGCTTTGAAGTAGGGGAGCAAAATGGCTTCAAGCGTCTTGGCTACTGGCGATAGGAGATATCGGGCGATATGACTCTCCTATGTTAGCTGGTTTCCCAGGCTTTAGTAGCGGGACCACCTTTGGCGTTTTCCATTTTTCGGGAATGACGAAGGTGGAAAGAGACAGGTTGAAGACATGTGCTAAATATTTGAAACCCTCTTTCCCTAGGCTTTTAAGCATCGGCATGGCGACGCGCTGAATTTATGTTTATGTGCGTGTCTGTTGGCCTTCCGTCTATCTTTGTCGAGCGTAGAATGCATTATATATTGTCGGCAAAAATCGCTCGCGCATTTTTTCGTATCCGACAGCACTTTATCGCCAAAGGCGGTGGAAATTTTGTCATTGTGCTTACACGGATTCGATAGGGACTTTACGGTGGACCAAAGCTTACCTACACCGGCAAAGAGGTTACAACCGCTTAGGTGCTCCTCCCATTTCGCCCGCTTGTGTTCATCCACAAGCAATCTGATGCGTTGGTTTATATCCCTTATTTGTGGGTCGCCGGGATCGAGCTGTCTTATAAGGTCACGTTCTCTCGCTAAATTTGCGGCCTCCGTCGGAAAGTGAGGCCGAATTTCGGGAATTCTTCCGGCAGGAATAAAAGGACCGGCGGCGGATTCAATGACCTTGCGGAAAGCACGTTCCCCTTGGCGAGCATCAGTCGGTATAGGGAGGGCAGCAAAACGGTTGTCTGTTTCCTTTTTTAAAGTTTATGAAAGTGCGTTTTTCTGTGACGATGAAGTCGGCGGTACGCTCGAGCGAAATAAGTATAGGCAGGTGGTCGGATGCCAATGTTACCATCGGCTGCCAGTTGACGCTAAGGCGTAGACTACGGGACGCCCTTGGGCTTGAACAGCAAGGATCCACAAAAGAATTATAAAAGTTACGTGGCCGTCGGGTTTAGGGATCTAGCCCAGAACAACCTGTCCGATGCAACCATCCCTTGCACGAGACACACTAACAAGAGCATGACCGTCCTAAAAAGATTCTTTTCCGGCAGGCGCAGCAGAATCATTTCTCAGGACCGTTGTCAGGAGACGAACCCGGATTGGATTCGATACCTTCCCGGAGCAAGAGAATATGGAGCGGTCCCGCTACAAGGAGCTGCTGGGAGGATGATAATTTGTGGGAGGGACGCACCAAATTATTTGGGGTTACACTGAAATGACAGTCCTTGGTCGGGAAAAATCTCGAGTCGCTCTGGTACATAGAACCGACTGCCTTGGGAAGCGGATATATTAGAGGTCGATCAGTTACTTATTTCAGTGTCAGAAGTAACAGAGGTCGATTAGTTACTTATGACACTCAAATATATTGTGCTCCAATTATAGGGTAAAGATATTTTTAAGGAGTCGCTAAGAAATTACAGACTTTCTACTTCAGTTTCAAAATTTTCATTTTACAAAATTTTCTATTACAACAGGGTTATACAACTGGGTATACAAATTACAAAAGTTCGTGAACGAACATTTTATCGCTACACACATTAATACGACTACCCAACCATATTTTTATTCATTACGAAAAAGGGCCAAAACTAAGAAAAAAAGATCGTACAAGTATTTCTTCAAACGTTCAAGAAATAAATGCAGGCTTAAATTTATGGTAGCGGCATCAATCTTTGAAGCAATTTTATAAAGAAAATGGATAATAATATAAGAAAACACATATTTTTATTTAAACCATTTTCAAGTTTGGTTTACAAGAGAAAAATTTTTAAATTACTTGAGCGATTTCTTGTAATCTGGATACCGCGCTTAAGAAGTATTACGCCTGGTTTTTCAGTGCGAATTTAAACTCCAGTTAAAGTTGACTAGAGTTTAACCCTGCCACTTCGGCCGCTTAAGGTGAGATGAGTAGCAAAATTTTATGATATCGAACAAGTTGGCAAGGTTAAACTCTCAGTCCACTCTAAGCAGGAACTGAAAAACAGGGCTTTGAGTACCAAACAACTTATCTCGCGTCATATAAAAAAAGGTGATCCAATTTACTTCACGACTACCTAGAGCAGCATCACCTACACCAGCTCGGAGTACTCCATTTCATTGTGCGGAATTATAGGACCGTTCGGCGTTTTGAATACCTTTGGCCCCGTACATGGTTTAATTATTACAGGTTACCCATGTAACCTTAGACCACCCTGTGCTTTTCATTTCATTTCATTTATTTGCAGTCAATGGAATAAATCCTTACAGACTAAATATATTAAATAGTTCTTAAATTCAATGTAGAGCTAAAAGTATGAAACTTATATACATATGTATATATGGACCGGAGAGCTTAAAATGCAGAGTTTGAAATAAATAAAAATTTAAACCTTGGTAGTGAAAAATCCAATGAAACCGTAACGCTCAGTGAGTCAAACTCTCGTATAGCACGGGCAATAGGAGCATTACAGGCATAATTAGTTCTAAGATTATCACCATAAAAGGGATAGAAATTTCGGAGAGAACTTTGAGGGACATTAAATCGAAACCGCTCCAGCAAGTACGGGCGGTCAATAAACCCATTAATAATGTTATAAGCGAAACTTAAGCAGATAATAGATCTACGATCCAACAAGGTCTTAAGGTTTAATAGCAAGAGACGAGAAGAATAAGGAGGTATAGGTTCAGAGAAGTTTAAAGGTCGAAGAGCATATTTAAGAAAGATCTTCTGTATACGCTCTATTCTATTTACAGCTGTCTGCTGGCTTGGCCTCCAAATAAAAACTGCATATTCCAAACGCGACCTAACAAAGGCCGTGAATAATAACTTGATCGTATACGGATCTGAGAATTTTATAGTATTACGCCTAACGAAACCAAGCATAGAATATGATTTAGCAGTTATATAGTTTACGTGATTGTTAAACGAGAACTTACTATCAAAGATAATGCCAAGATCTTTAATCTCATTAACACACTGAAGCTCACAATTTGAAATTCTGTAAATCGTATGTAGTGTACTAGTTGTTTTCGCATAAGTTATGTGGAAACATTTGCCGGGGTTCAAGGAAAGATACGATTCCTCGCACCAGTGGTAAAGTTTGTTAATGTCATTTTGTAATCTTGAGGCATCATCTGGCCCCTTAATTGCTGAGAATAATTGCTCAGAATTTTGCTTTTCACATTCCAAACTCCCAAGCACCTAAAAATGAGAAATGTTATTTCTTTTCAAACTCCTTTCTGAATAATGAACAAAACTTTAAAACAGTACTGAAAGTTTGGGTACACTTTTTTAGTTTTGATAGTTACTTTTGATAACATTCGGGAAAAATTTAATAATTTTGCGGTAAATTTTTGGGTAAATTACAAATAATAACGCAATTTGTAACAATGTTGAGTACTTGAACTTTGTATTTATTTTGCAGATGCCACAAATAAGCGCAAATCCTGGTTGCTGTGCTGCCCGAATGCTAAAAACCCGCAAGCAAAAACCGTGGTACTGTTTTGATGCACTTTCTTGCTGCTGGTCAAAAGGATGTTCGGCGCTCTTTTCAAAACATTTGGCTCGGCCGTTTGAGTTTCGAGATCTCGTTTACGGAGTACTAACAATTTCCGGAAGTTCCGGCTGTGTGCAACTGCCAATAGTTTGAAACCTAGCGTGTGCTCAAGCTGGGCATAGCTAAAGGCAGTGCGTGACTGTTTCTTTGCAGCTCTCCTTGACGCAGCTCATGCCCAAGTTGTAAAAAGGGATCTCCGTTCTTTCTGCATGCAGACAAGTGGCCAGTGATTGTGGCCATGATCCCAAAAATTATTTTTCTTAAATGATGCATCTTCACCACCAATGCTGCATCTATCGGTGCCTGTTGCCCAGTTAGCTGCAGCCTAAAGCGACCTCTTGCAGCTGCTGACGATCTTGGACGAACTGATGGGGAGTTAAGCGTCATGAGCGCTGTTTGAGTAAATGGTCAGATGTGTTATTATATAACTCTATTCGAAAGAAATTTTTTTCGGATTAAAAAAAAAAATTTCATTTGAAAGCATTTTTCTTCGAATATAGTTACAGGATAAGACCCCAGGACTTCTGCTTGGAAGATACTAGCCGAGTTTGAAAGATGCGCTGACAGCGACAGCTAAAATTGCTGAGAAGCTTTCAGCTCCTAAACCGCAGTCCATATATCAATCTTAGGATTTATCTATGACGCGTTATGCTCACCATCATTTCCCCTCAGTGTCAAATGTGACTAATAGGTTGTTTATGGTCACATTCTCTAACAAAGCCCTTGGCTAAAGCTTTATCAATCGTTGTGTTTCAAACGGAGATTTTTGTCGAATTTGTGCCTTTTTGAAAAAGGGGATTTCATTTTTCCCTTCTCCACTTCTTCTTAAAAACAACCATGAGTGCGGAATGTCATATTTTTAAAAAAGATACATGCGAAACCTCGTGTAATTGAATCATGGGCCCGTATCGGCATTATTGCTCTAATACCGATTCATGGTTGCCTTAGAGTACACGAAACGGCGAAGACGAATTATGAGGTTATTGCTGCATTGGCAATGCAAAATCGCCTAAAGAAATGTTGGAGGATTTATATAAATACTTTAGTATACAGAAAGTCGCAAAGTACTGAAACTATTACAACATAGTGATACATATACGAAAGCGTAAACATAGCACTGCAGAGAAGAGGAATTCAGATGCCTATCCAGAGATGGATTGACAATCTACTCCACACAAGAATTGATGAAGTCCATGTAGGCAACAGCGCAGTTAAGGTTAGTACCACGAGGGGGTGCCCCCAATGAGGTGTCCTGTCACCCTTTCTGTGGAGCCTAGTAGTAGATGAACTCGTGCAAAAGCTATCAAACAGTGGCATAAGATGTCAAGGATATGCTTTCGACATAGTTATAATTCCAAAAGGTAAATTTGAGAGTACGCTCTGTGACATAATATAAAGAGCATTGAACATTACAAGGGGATGTTGCGCCAGTGTGGGGCTTAACATCAACCCATCTAAGACTGCCATCATCCCCTTCACCAGAAGAAGTGTCCCACCAGTCCTGAGAGCAAGAACTATAGATGGCGTGGCACTAGAATATGGAACCGCTGTGAAATAATTGGGGGTCACTTTTGACACCCCAAGCTCCTATGGAAACAACACTTCGACTCCATGAAAGATAGGGCCACGAGGTCCATCATGGTATGCAAGCGTCTAGCAGATAAATCATGGCGCTGTAGCCCACATGTGCTAAGATGGATGTATACCATGATAGTAAAACCTATGATAACATATGGCTCGATAGCCTGGGCATCGAGAACATTTCGGGCGACGACGAGGTAAGCACTACCAAAACTTCAGCCACTGGCATGCGTATGCATCACGGGAGCTATGCGCACATGCCCTAAAACAGCGCTGGAGGCTATCCTCGATCAAACCTCGCTGTATATATCGATAGAGCAGTCAGCCAAGCGAATCCTCTTGAATATCGCCAAAGGAGCGCTCGGGCAAAGGTAAAGTTATATCGTCCCGGAACATGGAGGAATTGAGAGAGAAGATCCCAATCTCCAAACTCCCGAGGGATGATATTCTCAGGCAGATAGTTTATGAGAAAAGGTATAAAGTAGAACTGGGAGACAAGGGTACGTGGGAGGAAAGCAGAATTGATAACATTCATCAGCTAAATACAATAGTATGGTATACCGAAGGCTCGAAGACCCCAGAGGGGATTGGATCTGGAGTCGTTGGACCCATAGCCAAGATATCAACACGCCTGGGAGATATCAACACGCCACGAGCATTTTTCAAGCGGAAGTATTCGCCATAAGCCAGTGTGCTGACCTGAACCTTCAGCGCGAATACTACAATGAAACAATTGCCATACTCAGTGACAGTCAGGCGTCAGATCTCGGCGTCTGAAATAAAATCAGCACTGGTTGTTGTTGCTGTTGTTGTTGTTGTTGTTGTTGTTGTTGTTGTTGTTGTTGTTGTTGTTGTTGTTGTTGTAGCGATAAGGTTGCTCCCCATAGGCTTTGTTATCGACGTGATGGTCCTTTGCCGGATACAGATCCGGTACGCTCCGGTAACACAGCACCATTAAGGTGCTAGCCCGACCATCTCGGGAACGATTTATGTGGCCACATTAAACCTTCAAGCCATCCCACCCTCCCCACCCCCAAGTTCCATGAGGAGCTTGGGGTCGCCAGAGCCTCGTCTGTTAGTGAAACAGGATTCGCTGCGGATAGGTGAGGTTGACAGTTGGGTTTGGAGAAGCTATATATTGCGCTGGCAGCCTGAAGGATTGCGCTACACAGCCACTTGAATCTGGTATTTTAGTCGCCTCTAACGACAGGCATACCTACCGCGGGTATATTCTGATCCCCTAACCCGCTAATCAGCACTGGTCCTTGAGTGCGTTGAAAAGCTAAATCAACTAGCAGCATACAACGAACTACTGTTGGCCTGGGTTCCTGGCCACAGGGAAGTTGAGGGTAATGAGCAGGCGGACAGCCTAGATAGAGAGGCATCAACGACACGACCTATTGGTCCTGAACCGTTCCTGCCAGTATGCGTGCAGGAAATTAGAGGGCATCTATTAGTAGAAGAAAGGGAAAAGAGGGACGAACACTGGCGCAATATGCCAGGCCTGAGACAATCTAAGTTACTGTTAGGGGGTTACAATACAACTCGATATAGGGCATTAATAGGCCTCTCAAAAGATAACCTAAGAATCCTAACAGATATTCTTACAGGACACTGTAGACTGAACAGTCACATGCAAAAACTGGGTATATCATCGAACAACGCATGTCGATTTTGTGATCGATCAGAGGAGACGGCGGATCATATCCTCCTGGAGTGTGATGCAATCTCAAGATGCAGGGCTAAGTTTATGGGCTCGCCATGGCCAGAGCATTCTCACATCAAATCCCTCAAGTCAGGTGAACTGCTAGGGTTCATCAGAGATGTCGGCTTTGATGAGGTGCTGTGAAGCAGCTGAGGGCTCAAAAGACCAATGGTCGCAGTGCGATCCTCAATTAATTATCTATCTAGTGATAAATATTAAAAAAAAAAAAAAAACAACGAAAATAATACATGTGAAGCAAAACTTGGTAAAAATTGCAGAAAATCAATGACTTATGTTCATGCGTGTAGGTACATGATATTAATTGAACCGGCTATAACTAAAGGCTCCATTACTGATACTTAGCATAGACTTACCTTGACTTGGCGTAAACTTGGCAACTTAGCCACGATTATACTCCACTTAGCGCATACAATCTGGCATCATAATCAGGTTTGAAATTTACTTTTAAATAAATGTCAATTTGTATGACAAAATGTCAAAATGACATGGAAACAAACAAATGGCATCTCAAAATGTAAACGTCACTTAGAACTTACATAGAAAATCAAAATTCAACAGACTTCTAAGTCAAGTTAAGTGTTGCCAAGTTTTGAGTAATCAGTAACATGCACTGTTCATTTAACAGAACTGTAAGTGACAGTTCTCAAGTCAAGTCAAGCCTATGCTAAGTATCAGTAATGGAGCCTTAAACATCTCACACACTCATAGAAAATGTTGCAGAATATGAACCGAACGAACGGAAAATTTTTGATAGAAATGAACGTAAGTGGCAACAGTGATGATAATCATGGTACATTTGTACTTTTTTTGGTACATTTTGTTTCACGAAAGTACGTTGGTACTACATTAACATATTTGGTACATTTTTGTAAAATACAGCACTACACTTGAAGTCATTAGCAAAGCAGCTCTGAATGTATACAAAAATTTTAAATTTTTCAAAGAAAATATATAGTTGAATTGTTTTGTTGACGAGCACAATTTGCCATTTGCAAGTATGGATTATTTAAATATGTTTATGAAAAATAGCATAACTGATTCTAAAATTGTGAACAAATTTTGCATCAACGGAATTAAAGTACAGACAATAATAACTCAAATAACAGGGCCAGAAAATTATAAATCCACTAGCAGACCCGGCAGACGTTGTTCTGCCTTAAATTTGGTCTATCTGCATACATTTTAATAAGCTTTTTCCGTCTAACTCTGCCCTCGCCCCACTACACTTTTTCCTAATCTTTGTATTCACTCCTCCCTCCGTATTTTCCGCTTCATCTATCTCCATCTTCATCTCATTCTATCTCTTTCTCACTCTCCTTCTTCTCTCTTTTCTCTTCTCTCAAGTTTTTGTCATTCTTCTTCATATCTTATTGCCAGTCCCAGAGGGTGGTATGTATTTTGTTCCAGTCCCATTCCGATTCTCAGTCCCAGTCCCACTCCGAGTCTTAGTCTGAGTCTCAGTCCCAGTCCTAGTCCTAATCCCAGTCCCAGTCCGTCTCTGGTCTACTTCCCGGAAAAAAGCATCGTAAATATTAATGCAGGAAAATTTATATACCAAATTTCAGGCAAATCGAATAGGGCGTATGTAAATACATAGGTATGTGGGTATTATTAATTCATGTCTTTATTTCGGCTTCGAATGCATATTTATCAGTTGCAACAGCTTTCAATTTGATATACATTATGTAAAAACACATCCTAGTGTTACCCTGATCCACGTTTTGGCTGGTTTGGTTTATCCCGAGACCCTAGTCACCAATAGGTATGAAAACTGCCCTGTACTAAAGCACTCATCAATAGCTTCAATTTGATACCCATAATGTAAAAACACTATCTAGGCGTTCAGGGGCCCACGTTTTGGCCTATATCTCAAGACCTTAGTCACCCAGGGGTATGAAAATTACCCCCTACTAAAGCACTCATCAACAGCTTTAATTTGATATCCATATCCTATAAACACATTCTAGGGGTACCCGGGCCCACGTTTTGGCCTATATATTCAGACCATAGTGACCCAGGGGTATGCAAATTACCATCTACTAAAGCACTCATCAACAGCTTTCATTTGTTCCCCATATTCTATAAACACATTCCAGGGGTACCCGGGTCCACGTTTTGGCCTATATCTCGAGACCCTGTGTTCCTGAATTTTCTTCGCTATAAACCTCACGGAGCCCAAGACCTTTCCAACGAATGCAAAACCGTGGAAATCGGTTCGTGCGTTCGTTAGTTATAGCGTCAGGAAGGAAAACCCGACTTATTTTTATATTATAGATAATTGCATTTTATCAGAATAATTATTACTCTCTAATAATAGATGAAACGACTAATATATGTATATCAAAAAATTTGGCAGTTCCGATTCGAATTTTTGATAAAAAGTGCATTGATAGATTTTTAGATTTTATAACTTTGACCGATAGTAGCACGGAGGCCATTTTTAATGCCAATATTAAATCATTGAAAGACCATTCAATACCACTTGAAAAAATTATTGGTTTCACTGCCGACAATTGCTCGGTTATGATGGGAGCAAAAAGCGGATTGCAAGCAAGGCTGAAGCAAGTTGTTCCAAATCTGCATGTTAATGGATGTGTTTGTCACATTTTAAATTTAGCTTCAATGGCCGCTTGTGATGCATTTCCCAACAAAATTTGTTAAAAGACGTAAACTATAATTTTTGCTCTTAGGAGGGCAGAGTTTCAGAGTTTTCAAGAACATTTCGGTACAGGAATGCATGTTATACTAAAGTCCGCCCCCACAAGGTGGCTTTCTAGATAAACAGTCATAGATATAATTATTTTGCAATGGGATGCCCTCAAGTATTAATTTAATCCTTACGTATCTGAAAATAGAAGCAGTAATCAAAATATTAATCGTATATCTGAAAATTTTCAAGGCCTATTTATAAAGTATATTTTACATTTCTTTCTTAAATTTTAAATTAAATAAATAATGTTAATATAGAAATGCCGTCTGAAGATATTCGCATACATTTACTTATTACCAAATTAAAATTTTATAAAAAAATCTTATTTAGACTCCAGTCCTATTTGGATGTTAAATATTGATTCAGACGAAAATCACTTAACCCCAGATGAAGTTTACTGCGGTGTTAATGTGGATATTGTTCTATCAAACAACCTTTTCGAAAAAGATGACGTACACATATTTAAGAGCTGTGCTAAACAATTTTATATACAATTTTGTAGTACTTTATTAAAGAAAGTAAATTTGAATGATAAAACTTTGTTGTGAGCTGCAAAGCTTTCACCAGAAAGTATTTTAAGCGGTGAAACAAATGGTATTGTGCCTTTAGTTATGGACTTCTTTCCGAAATCTGCATTTAATAAAATAGGATTAAGAGCAGTTAAAAATAAATTAAAAGCGCAAATTTTTTCCAATATTTATAGAATAGTTCAAGGCATATTGTCAATTCCACATTCATCCACAAACGTAGAAAGGATATTTTCTATGCACAATTTAATTAAAACTAAGTGCAGAAATAGACTTCAAATAAACACAGTTTCGAATTTAGTAAAAACTAAAGACTTGATGAAATCAACTAACAGTAGTTCTCATAATATAGATACGAAAAAAAACTTTTTGTCAACTGAGGTATTTAAAGAACTCAAAGAAGTAGAACTGTTAAAGTAGTGATTGAAACTTGTGTTGTTAGTATAGATGTTTCTCAACTTTTATAGCTGAATCTAAACCTTTTGTACCTAAAATGTTTTTGCATTGAATGCAGCTCTTATTTTGTTTAAATATTAATTTTATGTTCCTTACTGGTACTCAATAAAGAAATCTTTTTATATATGTACATAATTGTACGCTTCAATCGATAAACTTCTTTTATCATTTTTACTGCAAAAGTATTTCTTCATAAATCATATTTCCCTGTTATACTACCTTTAATTTGTGTTAGAAAGTTTCCTGACTAAAAAGAGTTTTTGGATAAAGAAGCAGAATATAGCTCTAGTTTGGTTCAAACTCACATCCGAAGACTTTTGGTACATTCTTGGATGATTTGGTACATTTTTTTTTTTTCCTCGTTTGATACAAAATGAAAAAATCCATTTATCATCCCTGAGTGGCAATCGTGCATATTTGTTTCATTTCATTGCGTTCCAACTAGCCAAATACTATTGTGACCGAAAACAAGAACAAGAATAGCTGACATTTTTCTTTTCTGTTCGAAGCGTGTACGTGAAAAAAATTTTGCTGATGGTGTTTGATTGATTATAAAGCTCATAAAATTATAAAATTTTAAGAAAATTGTATTCGTTGTGAGTACAAAATGAGTTCAAAATAATTTTACTACTAAATTTTCAAGGAAAAATCAGAAATTAAAGCATTTAAGCGTAAGTGAAAAAATGGTTGCCGGTTGTCGGCGACGCAGCACGAAGGTTACTTGTCGGCCATCTATATGAAAAATGTATACAGGAAATTTTGTGTCAGCAGGAATGGATGCACATATTTATTAGACCAACGCAGCTATTTTTAAATGAATAAATTAAATTAAAATTTTGAGACAAGAATAATTATTGGAATTTTTTTACAGATGGCGTACGTTTTGTTTACGGAAAATATTTATATAAATATGTCTATAACAAGTGTGTGTTGATTGAAAAAAGTTTAAATACTAACGCGTACGTCGGCAAAGAATAATTTGTCGTAAAGATTCATGCATTTTATCAATTTGCATTAGTTAAATTACAATTGAATTTGACTGCAAGTGTATATGAATTATCAAACCGAAATGAATTCAAGCTATATAACACGAGCCTTGAGCTTTCATGGTCAGCCCATGCAAAAAATATGGGAAGATGAACGTGGTACGGGTAGCCTACAAAATTGTGGTGTACCCAACCAAATCGACTACAGCATTTATCAGGAACGTCAGCGTTATTTTACATTTCAAGATCGTGCTAAACGTCTCAAATTACATCAATTTTTTGCTCGAAAGGCAACTGATTTGTATGATGCTGAATTGACTACCAGTAAAGTGCAAGTCGAAAAAATTGCAGAAAGTATGTACCTAGATAATAAGAAATTATTTGTTATGATTATGCTTATAATACTTACTAGAATCAAAGGTTAAAATGCATATGTAGAAAATTTAAGTGTGTGCTAAGCAAATTTTCAATTTGGTTGCATTATAAATTAGCAGTAAATACCAGAGAAGCGATTGGTATTGTATTGCTAAATACTAGTGTGTTATTTGTTTTTAGTTTGCATTGAAGGTTGTAGATACGTTGCGCCTGAAATATATTTTATTTTGCAGATATCCAATATATAGCAGCGCTACCACCGTATGAACTCTTCGTCAACAAAAATAAAGACAAACAAAAAAGTTGTCGTTGTGTTTTAGAAGCGATAAAGCCTGGCGACATCATTTATTGCCAGGTGCAAAAAATAAGTCTTAATGTTGTCAAACCACTGTGTATGGAAGAGCCAATGGCACGCTATTTAGGTGATTTGCCAATTAAGGTCAGTATAAGAATATAATGGGCATTTTCTGTGTTTTATTTCTAATTGTATTTGCATGTTGAGATTTTTGGTTTGGAGAAAGTGAGAAGATATTGCAGCACCTCCGAAGAGTTCTTGGTGAGACTCATAATGGGTTAAAATGGATTTTCTAATGAGTTAAAAGTTTCCTTTTTCTGGACCAGGGTGGTGACAAAGAATTAATAATATATTGGGTTATTTTGAACTTGGCACACACCTAATTTTACTCAAAATATTTGTATATGTGTAATGTTAGCACTTTTAGGGTCTGTGCATTTAGCACAATATAAGGCCCCTATTATGAGACAGATTCGATCTTCGACTGTGCTCGAAAGAGCTGATCGAACGAATTTTAATTCGGTATTATGACGCGCGTTCGATGAAGGCAAGCGTTATTGTGAATTTCGATAAATTCAAAAGTTCACAATAGCACATTTCCTATACTCTATCTAATAAAATAAATAAACAAAAGCAGAACTAGTTATTAAATGCAAATATTAAAAAAAAAAAGTATGACTACATCGGAATTGTGGTTTGATGATTCGTCAGATGAAGAGGAAAGCTTACTGGAGTTAGCCAGAAGTAGAAGACGGGTGAGATGCTTCAAATCCTTTCGAAATGAATTCCACCACGTAAGTGTAGCCTGCTAATTACGTTGTTAAATTGTTGAAATTATAAGTTTTGTTTATAGATTTATTCAAAATTTCAGGCTGTCCAAAGAAGCGTTCATGAACTTGTTGCGCAGTACAGATGAACTGCTGCAGCAATGCACAAGAGCCAAGTCTATTCTTAATATTTTTTAATTTTGGCAACAGTTCTCCGATTTTGTGCTCAGGGATCCTACCAACTGAGCATTGGAAACGAAAATGCACTCGGACTTGCCCAGCCGACTGTGTTGTGGTACTATCAGAGGTGTTGAATGTCTTAGACAATTTTATTTGTGAAAGATGGATAAAATTTAATCACGAGGAGGCTGAGCTGCATCAAGCAAATTTGCATTTCTATAATGTGGAAGTTCCTTTGCTATATGGGGATTTTGTTCCATAATTGAAACCAGCCTTTCAAGCTGTTGTTTTGTACTCGCGACCTCGGACCTATATAAAATGAATTCAAATAGTATAAAATTAATACTAGGTAGTAAAAAAGGAGAACATAAATACAAAAAACTTACATTTTAAACCATTCTTTTTCTATTCGATACAGCATCGACAACAAATTTCTATTCGCTTGGAAATTAGATACACAACGAAAATTTCGACGGAGATGAGTTGTCATAATACCAATTTCAAATTCGATGTTCGATAGCCAGCGAAGATCGAAGATCAAATAATGCTCATAATAGGGGCCTAGGAAATCAGATACCAATGTCGTTTGATAAAAATACAGCAATGCATTTGCATAGTAGTTGCTTTAACTTCACCATATATGCGAACGAATATATTTATCACCCACCCTCTTCTATCTGTATATCTGTGTACATGATTGGCTAATTGGACGCCAAAACATTAGTCGAGAACTATTGAGTTAAATACAGAACCAAGAATTCAGACAGACTTAGTGTTGTTAGATCCAGAAGGGTTCGGGTATTTGCATGCTCTCTTTTAGTTCTTGGAATTCAAAAAGCTCTGTCAACTTAAAATGAATTACAGTAAAACTATCTTAAATTGTCATGTAATTAAAGTCCTATAAGGATGCTAACCATTCTTACAGTATCCCAGCTACTGCAAGTTGAGGTTAAACAATTTTTAAAAATGAAAATGAATGAAATAAACACAGATCATGCTCCTGTTATAAATTTCATAATAAAAAAATTATACAAACTATTTTTCTTTTTATAACAAATTAGGCATATCTGACCAAAATCGGTGTGGATAATAATGGTAAACCACGCGTTTTAAACAAAAATGATCTGGTGCGTTGTGAGGTATTAGAAATATCTATAGATGCAGAGCGTCTCTACCTTAGCTTGGAAAGTGCCAATGAAAAAATTAAAGAACTTTTAGGCGTTGTAACATATGCAGATTTGCCAAAATATTATCGGTATGTTGAAGTACATAAAAACTAAAAACTAATAATGCATAGAGATGGTCATTATGGTAGAAAAGAAAAAAATCGTATTGTACTATTTCATGTGCACGATCAGCAAACATATAGTTTATTTATACGGAGAATGTAGAATCCAACCTTCATTGGAATCTCAATAGAAAGGGACAATATGAAAAAGCTTAGAACTGTAGCACTTTGAGCCGATGTAAATTTTTCTGTGCAATTCTTATCTAAATTGCACTTGAATTTTTGTTCTAATCGCACTCATGTCGATTTTCAATATAATTTGCCCACATCGTACTCAAGTCAGGAGAGATAAAAGTAATACTAAAAATTTAATGTGCTCAGTAGGATATATTTAATGCTTGGTTTTCGTTAGGTCAAATTTGACCATATCAGGAAAACAGCTTGTCATACAAAGCCAAATGCGTTGGCCGTCCGTTTGGACTACATAGGACAATTAAGCTGATCAATAAGTGAAAACGACAATTGCCCAACGGTGTAGCAAACTTGAAATTAAAATTTAATTTGACCCATTGAAAGCCAAGCATAAGACTGGATACTGTATTAAGTATCTTATTTCAAAATGAAAACTGGCTTCAACTATCATGCACAATTATGACCTCGCTTTACGTTGTCTTCAAACTTGATTGGTTATTGTTCTTATTATTGAAGAAAATACTTAAGTTATTTTTAAAATATTTTTCCAATCGTTTGCATTCTTAAGCCTAATCGATGAGCATAAATCGGATAAATTTGAGGAATATATGGTTAAATCAAAGGAATTCTTAAATCCTAATTATGATATACTTTATGAAATCAATGGCTTAGATGTAAACGAAACATATAGTTTTATGAGTTCGTTAAAAAGTAATTTTCCACGTGATGAATATGCTAAGGAATTACGTCGCACACAAGCAAGCAAATGGGCCTTTCGGTGAGTCAACTATTTTTGAACAAAACTTCCTAAATTTTCTTTTTTTTTTTAGACACCTACATATTTTAAATGAACATCTTATACAAAATGTATGAAAAAAAATTAAAAAAAATTTTGCTTAGATCTGTTGCTGAAGGCATTGAACATTTTAAAAATGGCAATCATGTTGAAGCATTTCAATGTCTGAACAAAGCGCTCTCCATTGATCCACGCAATGTTGAAGGTTTGGTGGCACGTGGTGCACTCTACGCAAACAAGGGTTCATTTCTAAAGGCAGTGGATGATTTTGAAACGGCCCTAAAACTCAACGCTTATCATACTAATGCACGTAAATATATGGGAGAAACATTAGTGGCACTTGGACGTCGTTATGAGGATGAGGGTCGTATAAAAGAAGCCGCTAAAGCATATCAGGATTGTTTAAATATTATTCCAAATCATGAGCAAGCGCGCTTATCACTTGAAGCCATACGACAGCGTAATGTTCCTTATTTTGAGACTGCTGTTGCTGCTGCGGTGGCTGCTGCTGCGCCACCTCCCGTAATAACTATGCCGCTCCCCATGGCGCCAGGTAGTGGAAGTTTTTAAATTATAAGTAAACTTATAATTTTTTTACACCTTTTGTTTGATTTTATTTGTCAACGTTGTAACGATAGTGGTACAAATAAAAGAGGAAGTGATTGATCCGGAAATAGATGTTATTGCAGTAAAGGAATCTTCGAGCGATGAAGGCACTTCAACGAGTGGCGGCAGCAGTTCTGATAGTGATCATTCTGGTAAGCATTTGTTTTTGAATGCACTATAATAATACGATTTTTTTTTAATTTTCAGTGTTTTATTTTTGAAAATACATATTATTTTTGCAAGTATTTTCTATTGTTAAAAAAGAAATTGTGTTTGCACATTTGGTTAAAATATTACCGATGCCCTAATATTACAGATCATGAAGGTAATGGCAAGGAAGGTTCGCTTTCGCCGCTCAGCAAACGTATGGCATTACATGTCGCCAGCCTGCAAAAGGAGGAGCAATCCAGGAAGCAGTTAAATCAACCATTTTATATGACAGCTTATAATGTACCCCCTGATCCACCAGTGGTGGCTGCAAAAACAAATATGAACGATTTTAGGGTAAGAAATTATTTTTTTAAATTAAGCCGGAAGTTTTTGTAAACTCAGCTGTGAATAAGAAAAAGGATGTTCACAGCATAAATAATGATAGCACAGAAAAACAACGGGGAATCAATCGCTTTTTAAAAACTTCTACTTAGGACTGAGATAGGACACTGATTATTAAAATGGTGAATTGAAAATCTGTAGTAGTTTTTCAATGCAGTAACTAATACTGTTCAGGAAAAAGAGCGATAACAATGTCTGCTTAGAAATTCAACGGAAAATCTTGCCTACACGCGCTACTTTGGACTGAGTAGGAATTGAGAAATAAAATACTCTTTTCATAAGAATCAAGCTCTCCAGTCTCTAATCTGAACTGTACTAAAGTGTGGCTTTTTCAAAAATGTCGATACTCTGTTGTTTAAAGGTAATATCTCACCTATTATCGAAAAACCCACAGCTGAGTAGACATTTGGTTCCCTTACTCAGGCAGATAGGATTTCTTTACCAGGTAATTTGGTAAATATACTTGCAGCTCGACGATGACGATACTGGATCACGTGTACGAAAACTATTACAAGATGCTTCGAAGCATAAGAAGGAAAAACGGAGAACAAAAAAGAAAAAGAGTAAGAAATCGCGTAAAGGTAATCGCAAAGAAAAAGCCGCTACAACGTTACTAGACAGCATTAATTTTCAGGACGCATACAAGTGAGTACTTTGCATTTATATACTTAATAAATCAAGCCGAAATTTTTAATATTCTATACTCCTTTCATTCTATCAGAGCAATTAGCAGCATGAACATCGAGAATAAATTATCGGAAAATTTACAAAAGTATGAAAAAACAATTGCCCAAATTAAAAAACGTCAACATGAATTGGTACAGTCTATAGAAGCTGGCATGACTGAACGCAAACGTTCTGAATCTCCACCACCACGTGCACCATCAATGCGTTTGCCCAACACCAATAATAATTCTACAACTAACATTTATGGATCATCAGCAACATCAACATCATCATCTAAAATATATTCAAGCTATCCAAGTACTTCAGCAACAGCAGCTGCTGTCACTGCTGCAGCTGCACCAACAACAGATGGAAATGATCCAACAAAATTATCATTTCAAATAAAGCGTGCAGCTAAAGTGGATCTAATGGGTTTATTACGCATAGCAACACCATTGAAACAAAGAAGCCCTTCACCAAGACGCTCACGTACGCGTTCTCGTTCACGCTCACGCGGACGTCGTCGACGTAGCCGCAGCCGTAGCCGTACTCGTTCTCGATCTGGTGGTCGTTGGGGTCGGCGACGCTATCGTTCGCGTTCTGCTTCTATTACGCGTGCCGCAAGGCGACGTCGTTCCCGTAGCAGACGCTCTTCAAGATCGCGTTCACCATATCGCCGCTCACGAACACGGTCACGTTCACGTCCCGGACGTAGCCGCCGTGATTCCCCACCACCACGTGGTGCTGATAGTAGGCGCGGGATTGGCAGAGATCGAAGACCATCACCACCGCCACGTCAGCGCTCCATTTCACCGCGCTCTAAATCAAAAGGGGGTAAGAAACCAAAACGTGGCGGTGGGGGTGGTGGGGGCAGGGGGGCGGGTACTGCTGCACGTGGCAATGGTTTTGGTAATCGTGTATGGCGTCGTGAAGAGCCAAACGATGTACGTAATGTAAATGGACGTTGGTTGCATGACAAATTCGACGAAGCTACGGGAGCACCAAAGAAAGTGGATGATGGTCCTTCAATTGAGGAAATCGATGAAATAATAAATAGAGCACAACAACAGCGAAAACTAGAGATTATACAACGCGATAAAAATATTTTGAAGAAGCCAATGTTTGGACAATTTTAATATTTAAGCTTTAAATTTAAAATATTATATATAGTATATAAATTACAAATTCATAAATGTGTTTTTTGGTTACTAATCAGCGAATTAGTTTTATTATTTCAGTTTCCTTGCAATCTACACAAATATAGAAAGTATTGTGAATACACACACACACACACACACATATATATATATATATAATAAACTTAAATAAATAACTGCAATAAATTATTGCATAATTGAATAAACATAAAAATATATGTTATTAAATGTGTTCATCAAATTATTTAGAAATGACAAATTTTAAGTGTTAGGATGATTACCGCAGCTCAGGGTACAACTTTGGTACGATTTACAACTCAAGAATATTGGATTTCAATCCAAAACAAAACTTATTCAGGCAGACTATACCAGGATTGGAAGCAGTTCGGCGAGAATTTGCGAAGTTTGTGAGGGATTTATAAGATAATTTGAGTAGGTGATTTTCGGAAGTTTTCACATTTTGTTGCAGTGTTTGAGCTGAGTATGCAATTAAGAAAAAGCAGCTGCCTGCAAACGTTAACTCAGTCCTACGAATCAGATGAGGTGAATTTAGGGTATTGTAATATTCCCGGAGTAAGGCATGTCTCAAGTATGAGACGACCGAAATGCACCAACCCGAAGATTCGGGGAGTCAAAAAGTTGGTCTAACGGAATGAGGGCTAGTATCAGATTGTACCGAATTCATATCCGGCAAAGTATGGCTCACCCCCATGAATATCCGGGGATTGTTTATGTAATTACAACAACAACTGCTTGCGATTATAAAAGAGAAAGGTTTACGGATCCCTACAGGTTGACGACGTCGATCGCCGAAGAACATTTAACGATAGGCTTAGATATAGTTCAGCTTCAGCAAATCAAAACCCGGCGGCCGCGCTGAATATACCATATTGTGCGATTTGTATTCTCATCGGAATTCGCCTATTTAAGCAGAGAAAGAAAGACCAAGTGACGAATCATATAGGATCTTTTCGAATCCCAAATTGTTGGTATGTGGCAAAAAAATGGAAATAACAGTTGCTATTCCTTTAACGGTTGTTGTTGTTGTTGTAGCGATAAGGAAGCTCCGGAGGTTGTTGCTGTTGTTGTTGTAGCAGTGCTTCGCCCCACCTAACAGCTGCGACCGATCACAAATTGTCATCGATATCCTCTAACGGAAGTCCAAGGAAACTTGCTGTTTCAACAGGGGTGGACCATAATGAAAGGGGTGTTAGAGGCGTTGGTTCCACATTACAATTAAAGAGATGGTTGGTGTCATGTGGGGACACATTCCAAGCGGGGCATACATTTTGTATGTCGGGGTTGATTCTGGATAGGTAAGAGTTTAACCTGTTACAGTATCCAGAACGAAGTTGAGCTAGAGTGACACGCGTTTCCCTGGGGAGTATGCGTTTCTCTTCCGCAAGTTTTGGGTACTTTTCTTTGAGTACTGGATTCACCGGGCAATTCCCGGCATAAAGGTCCGACGCCTGTTTGTGGAGTTCACCAAGGGCCTGCTTGTGTTTTTTTGCTTCATACGGCTGGGTTCTCAGGTGCCGTATTTCCTCAAAATGCTTACGGAGATGACTCCTTAAGCCGCTAGGCGGTGTTGGCTCATCAATCAGATGTCTGTTGGGATGCCCAGGTTTCTGGGTATTCAACAGGAACTGTTTGGTTAGCATCTCATTTCTCTCCCTGATGGGGAGTATTCTCGCCTCATTATGTAGAT
The DNA here is from genome assembly GCF_040869045.1 of Eurosta solidaginis. Lineage (NCBI taxonomy): Eukaryota > Metazoa > Arthropoda > Insecta > Diptera > Tephritidae > Eurosta > Eurosta solidaginis. The sequence goes on from NC_090319.1 coordinate 30,891,099, forward strand.
GGTGTTCTGGGGACATAAGAAGACAGCCCGTGGCGATTCTGAGAGCAGTATTTTAGCAGGCCTGCAGCTTCTTCCAGTGGCTAATTTTTAGGCTTGGCGAACATATGGGTGACACGTAGCCGGCCAATTGCTTTGTATGTGGTAATGAGCGTTTCTTTATATTTTCAACAAGTACTGCCAGCAAGGGATTTGAGGATTTAATTACGGCTCTCGATTTTCGGAACAATTGCGGCTGCGTGTTCACCAAAATGTAGATCCTGATCAAACGTCACACCCAAGATTTTGTGGTGTAGGACAGTCGGTAGCGTAGTTCCATCGACGTGGATGTTCAAAATGGTCGACATTTGGGACGTCCATGTTGTAAATAAGGTCGCGGAAGATTTAGTCGGTGATAATGCCAGGTTTCGCGAGGCGAAAAACTGTAGATATCAGGGAGGTAGCCGTTTATTCTGTTGCAAAGCTCATCGATTTGTTGGCCTGGGCCTGTGGCCATTATTGTGCAGTCATCGGCGTAGGAAACGATAGTGACTCCTTCTGGTGGTGAAGGCAGCTTAGATATGTAGAAATTAAACAAAAGTGGGGATAGGACACCACCCTGTGGCAACCCTTGTTTAATTCTTCTTGGTTTTGATGTTTCATTTCTAAATTGCACCGATGCCTGCCGACCACCCAGATAATTTGCGGTCCATCTTTTAAGACACGGGGAGAGGGTAGACCCTTCCAGGTCTTGCAGTAACGAGCCATGGTTGACCGTATCAAAAGCTTTTGAGTGTAACGAGTACTGTTCTATGGTGGGGGTTTTGATTTAAACCGCAATTTATCTGAGTGCTGATTGCATTTAGCGCGGTGGTGGTGCTATGGAGTTTTCTGAAGCCATGCTGATGACAGGCTAGCTGCAAATTTGCTTGGAAGTAGGGGAGCAAAATGGCTTCAAGCGTCTTTGCTACTGGCGACAGGAGAGATATCGGACGATACGACTCTCCTATGTTAGCTGGTTTCCCAGGCTTTAGTAGCGGGACACCTTGGCCATTTTCCATTTTTCAGGTATGACACAGGTGGAAAGAGACAGGTTGAAGACATGCGCTAAATATTTGAAACCCTCTTTCCCTAGGCTTTTAAGCATCGGCATGGCTATGCCGTCTGGGCCCACTGCTTTGGATGGTTTAGCGTGACCAATGGCATCCTCAACGTCTTTGGCGGTGATGGTAATTGGTGACGCGCTGAATTTATGTTTATGAGCGTGTCTGTTGGCCCTCCGTCTATCTTTGTCGACCGTAGAATGCATTATATATTGTCGGCAGAAAGCGCTCGCGCATTTTTTCGCATCCGACAGCACTTTATCGCCAAAGGCGATGGAAACTTTGTCATTGTGCCTAGACGGATTCGATAGGGACTTTAATGTGGCCAAAAGTTTACCCACACCGGCAGAGAGGTTACAACCTCTTAGGTGCTCCTCCCATTTCGCCCGCTTGTGTTCATCCACAAGCAATCTGATGCGTTGGTTTATATCCCTTATTTGGAGGTCGCCTGGATCGAGCTGTCTTATGAGGTCACGTTCTCTCGCTAAATTTGCGGCCTCTGCCGGGAAGTGGGGCAACAGGTGGCAGGATTGATGTAGATGTTGATGATTTCTAGGTTTGCATCGCCTGACCGGACAGAGAGGCCTTGCAGTTCTAAGACATTGTCCCTGCGGTCGATGGCAGGATCAAATATATGATATTGCACAGAGTGGTATATGATAAACGCGAGGCCGCCTCCATTTCCGCTCACGCGATCTTTTCTGTGGACATTATACCCAGAGCAGGTTTGCAGTGCAGATATTGCTGAGTTTAGTCTCTTGAGTCGCAGGAATGCGGATGTTGTGCCGCTTCATGAAATCCACTATCTCCGTGATCTTCCAGTTAGTCCATTACAGTTTAACTGCAGAATTCTGAAGTGCATAGGGGGAGACATCGCCACTCTGGGAGTAAGGGACGGGTGACTACGCCTGGGTTGAGGAAGGCTAGGACGCAACTGCTGTTGTGGCCCTGGGACTGGACGTCCTTGGTCAAGCATTGAGGTACCAGGTTGATTTGGGTTTGCGACCTGGCAACATGTCGCAATGAAACCCGTCAGGGGGGGCCGTCGCGGAGACCAGAACATCTAGGAAAGTGGCAGGAGCTGCATTGGGCGGATGTCGCAAACATACATTCTGTGCTGGCAAACGGTGCAAACGGAGGTAGATACTAAGAGTCTGTTTCCCTGACCTACACGATTGCTGCCGAAAAAGAGGGGGAAGGGGGGGGGGGGGGGGGGGGGGGGGAGACGGGGTAGGGGCTGATGCTCAGCATTGCTACCGACTCTACTACGGAGATAGTAGTTATGAGTGGTAGCAGCCTACATTTTGGTGAGCACGCAGCCGCAATTGTTCCGAAAATCCAGAGCCGTAATAAAATCCTCAAATCCCTTGCCGGCAGTACCTGGGGAAAAGAAAAAGAAACGCTCATTACTACATACAAAGCAATTGGCCAGCCGTTTACGTGCGACGCGTCACCCATATGGTCGCCAAGCCTAAAAATTACCCACTGGAAGAAGCTGCAGGCCTGCCAAAATACTGCTCTCAGATTCGCCACGGGCTGTCTTCTTTTGTCCCCAGAACACCATCTACATAATGAGGCGAGAATACTCCCCATCAGGGAGAGAAATGAGATGCTAACCAAACAGTTCCTGTTGAATACCCAGAAACCTGGGCATCCAAACAGACATCTGATTGATGAGCCAACACCGCCTAGGGGCTTAAGGAGTCATCTCCGTAAGCATTTTGAGGAAATACGGCACCTGAGAACCCAGCCGTAGGAAGCAAAAAACACAAGCAGGTCCTTGGTGAACTCCACGAACAGGCGTCGGACCTTTATGCCGGGAATTGCCCGGTGAATCCAGTACTCAAAGAAAAGTACCCAAAACTTGTGGAAGAGGAACGCATACTCCTCAGGGAAACGCGTGTCACTCTTGCTCAACTTTGTTCTGGATACTGTAACAGGTTAAACTCTTACCTATCCAGAATCAACTCCGACATACAAAATGTATGCCCCGCTTGCAATGTGTCCCACATGACACCAACCATCTCTTTAATTGTAATGTGGAACCAACGCCTCTAACACCCCTTTCATTATGGTCCACCCCTGTTGAAACAGCAAGTTTCCTTGGACTCCCGTTAGAGGATATTGATGACAATTTGTCATCGGTCGCGGCTGTTAGGTGGGGCGAAGCACTGCTACAACAACAGTAGTAGCAGCCTTTTGAGTTGTTGACGCCGTGGGGCGCGGCAGCAGCGAGTACTTGTTGTGGCTTGCTGAGCGGCGGGGCTGCTGGAAGGTAGTGGGGGCGCTAAGGCGTAGACTACGGGACGCCCTTGGGCGTGAACAGCAAGGAGCCACAAAAGATTTATAAAAGTTACGTGGACGTCGGGTTTTGGGATCAAGCCCAGAACAACCTGTCCGATGCAACCATCCCTTACACGAGACACACTGACAAGAGTATGACCGTCCTAAAAATATTCTTTTCCGGCAAACGCAGCAAAACCATTTCTCAGGACTGGGGTCAGGAGACGGACCCGGATTGGATTCGATACCTTCCCGGAGAATATGGAGCAGTCCCGCTGCTGGGAGGATGAAAATTTGTGGGAGGGACGCAACAAATTAAATGGGGTTACACTGAAATGACAGTCCTTGGTCGGAAAAAATCGCGAGTCGCTCCGGTACATAGAACCGACAGCCTTGCGAAGCGACTCCCCGGAGGTCTTGAGGAGTGTTATCGATGTTGATGGTCCTTTTCCGGATACAGATCCGGTACGTTCCAGTACCAAGCCCGACAATCTCGGGAACGATTTGTTGTGACCACAAACGACCTTCTAGGCCATACCGCCCTCCCACCCCTAGATCCATGAGGAGTTCGCGGTCGCCAGAGCCTCGGTTGTTAATGTAACAGTATTCGCCACGGATAGGTGAGGTTGACAATTGGGTTTGGAGAAGCTATATATTGCGCTGGCAACCTGAAAAGGTTGCGCTACCCAACCCCTTGAATCTATTTGGTATTTTCTATCCCCCTAACCCGCTGGGGGTTCCTTTAATGGTCAAAACCTTTTACGCGTCAAATAAGTGAGTTCACATTTCGTTGAGGAAGCTTACGTCACATATGGCTATCAATGGCAGCTTAAACATTTTCGAGCAAAGTTGTAATGTTGCTTCCCGCGAAAAACCCTACAACGAAAACGAAATCGTTTTAAACTTAACGAGATCCTGCCTTGAAACTTTCTAATACAAGAGACAGACAGATTTCCGAAGCACGGTCTGCGTCTTCACTGGAAGTAATCTTCATGCCTTCCGACAAAGAGAGGTGATTGGAAACACATTCTTTCCAATATCCCAGTACATGTTAAGCTGTGTTGACTCAAACATTCAGACAGCATAAAATACCAATATAATTGATGAATATATGTTCCAAATTTTTTTACCTTAAGCCGGGAGCAATAGAGGATTGGAAAAGCGTCCTTTCCTACTTCTTTAAAGAAGCTGCTCCCAGACCCGTGCTTATCTTATGCTTAGGTCGATATCTTTTATGAATTGACATTTGGTTGCTCTTCAAATGACAATGAGAGAACAAGATGTAAACAAGACAGCAATACGACTCCGTATGCCAATGTAAAGCAGTTGGCAAACTATTGCAGAAAGGCAGGACTACGCTAATCATCAGATATGCCGCCAATGAGGAATAGAGGGCATAAGTAACACTTAAATGGGTTACTGCCGTCTTAGAAGGAGAGAAAATAGGTTTAAGTTATTATCCTCAGAAACAACCTGCCTGATAACTTAATTTCGGGATGTAGGGTCTCCTTCAATGCCCACCTCCAGGGCCAAAATCAATAAAAAGGTCAACTATAAAGGATCCCTGGAACCGCGATTTCAATTAAATTTTCTAAGTCTTATTGAAAAATAGTTTAAAATCCCAAAGGCCTTTGCCGGCTTGAATTTTAATGATATATAAAAAAATCTGATGGTATATATATCTTGCAAGTGAATAAAATGTGCTTCTATGGGTAATACCGACATCAGGATGGCACCTGGCAAGGAACCGTCTGTTGTTGTTTTTGCAGATATAAGGACACTGCCCGAAGGTTTCCGAGAGTGACATCGATGTTGATGGTCCTTTGTTGGATATAGATCTGGTAACAAGCGCCATTAAGGTACTAGCCCGACCATCTCGGAAACGACTTAATATGCCCACATTGAGCTTTCTAGGTCTTCTCGCCCCCACCCCCAAGTTGAATGAGGAAGATATGAATTGCGCTTATCAACCCCTTTATTCTCGCAAAAAACCTCTCAGGGTACAGTGAAACGCGCTATAGGATCTTATGAGCACTACGAATCTCAGGAGATTGAGACTAGCCAAAGTGGTTTCCCCACCAAAAACAACATACGAGAACTATTAGGCTGCGAAGTACTTCTGTCCAAGAAATCTAACATTCTTTACTTTGTACGCAATGAAGGAAATTATATACTACAAGACAGTACAGTACAGGACACGTACATAAGTTCACTCACGCAGCCTTTTACTTGCTCAACATGGATATTCCGCGGCCTCAATAACAGAAAAGTAATGTGTGCCTTTCTAGGCTGAAAATGCCTTCGGCAGTAGTATCTATGTAACGGTGATAATAAATTAAGTTAAATTCGAAGCTTTTTTGACAAAAAAAAAATAATTTTTTCTGTTACATTTTTAGCCGGTCTCCTAAGTTACTTCATCAACGACTTCGCTCAGATGCGGCCTTATTACGGATTCAAGGAGTTGTGTAGGGTATTCGAGGGGTTGTGTAGCGCAATATATAGACCCCACTCAACTTATGAGCAGACCAACGAGCAAATTCACAATAGAAGTCGGAGAGCAGCCTAAACAGTGAAACAGAGAGAAATCTACCTGAAATAAAGCCAAAAACAATGTCAACAGAGAGGAACAACGAAACAAATGTGGGCGCCAAACAAAAAAACTTACTTGACGTAGGTATATATGTATGTACTTTTGTATATACATACAGTGAGTCTGACAGTTGTTCAATAAATTATCCCAACATATGGCGGCCGCAGTGGTGTGGTGGAGCGTGCTCCGCCTCTCACACCGAGGGTCCTGGGTTTAACACCCGGGCAAAGTAACATCAAAAATTAGAAACAAGTTTTTTGGCAAACACTCCAAAAGTATTTCTGCCATGAAAAGGTTGTCAGTGAGAATTCATCTGCCTTGCAATTTCCTTCTGATTAAAAAAGAATCATACATTGGCGTGAGTACGGAGAACCACAAATGCCGCTAATACTTGAAAGTTATACCTACTAGGAAATCTGGCGGATGAAAAAAAAAATTTAAGACCGTATCAAATTACTTCAGGAATGATAATGTTAACCTCAACTGAAGTAAAGCGTATGCTTAAGTTATGGAGAAAACACTACGTTATGTTACTCTGTGTGGATCGGAAACGATCTTCCAGAACTATGGGACGTGGCATTATGCTACCGACTGTCCGGTACCCAAAAATATTGGATGTGACTTCCGATAATGACCTACATTTTGGCGAGCATGCAGTTGCAATTGTCCCTTAGTTTTTAAGTCGTAACAAAATCCGCAAGTCCCTCGCTGGAGCACTTAGGGAAATGATAAAGTAACGTTGATAGCTACCCATAAAGCAATTGGCTAGACGTTTGTCCGATATGGTCGCAAATCTTAAAATAAACACACTGGAGAAAGCTGCAAGCCTGCCAAAACACCGCGCTCAGAACTGCCATGGGATGTGTTCTTATGTCGCCTGAAGATCATCTAAACATTGTGTGCGAATACTTCCCATAAGGAGAATTGAAATGCTAAACAAATTGGTTAAACACTCAAAAACCTGGGCATCATAATAGACATCTGATTGAAGAGGTCCCGTCTCCCAAGGACAAGAGGAGTCATCTGCGTAACATGAAGAAACCTAGCGCGTTAGAACTCATCCAGTTGAACCTGATGAGCATAGAGGTCCTCTGCCCCGAGCGAGGTCTTGGGAGTGTTGATGCTCCTTTACCGGATATTGATCCGGTACCTTCTGGTAACAAGCAACATTAAGGTACTCGCCCGACCATCTCGGGAACGACTACATGCAACCTTCTAGGCTATACCGCGACCCTCCCCCTAGAGCCATGAGTAACATGGGGTCGCCCGATCCACAGCTGCTAAAGAAACAGAATGCGCCACGGGTGGGTGAGTTTGACAATTGGGTTAGAGAAGCAATAAATTGCGTTTACAACCCCTTGAAGATTGAGGTACCCGACCCCTTGAATAATTTGGGTATTTTAGTTGCCTCTTACGACAGGCATACCAGCCGCGGGTATATTCTTATCCCCCTAACCCGCTGCTCCCAGTTAGCTTTAGGCTATTACGAAACACGGATGACTGATATGGATTGAAAACCATAGACACAATGAAACAAATAAATAAAAAGTTTGATATTTTTAATCCTATACGAGTTGCTGCTTTTAGTTTTGAATGAATTGCCAATTGCAGTGGAAATAAATTTTCATGGATGAATAAACAAATTTAAAACAGTGTTAAATTTTTCGACTCACTGTAAATACTTATACAGCTACATACTTCAGACATATGAACAACCACCAGGCTTTGTCAAACCCCCTTAGAATATCATAAAATTCTGTCTGCGTAATCAGTCAATGGCCGGTCGCTGGATGTGCGAGTAAAAAAAAGCACATAAAATCGGGTTCGGAATATAATTTCATATACATACATATATCTAAGTTTGCAACAACAAAAGACGCAGTAGTTGAACACGAGGTGACAAAAACATGTAAATCAATTCATTTGATTATTTTTATGATAAATTTCTAAGCATTAAGTTAATAAAAAATCGATAATCGAAAATAACGTTGCTATATATTTGTGCTTGCTATTTGACTACATTAAAAAAAGTTAAGATGAGCTCCTTAAGGACCTAGACAAAAGTTTAAGATAATGTCTACTTAGCCATCGCTTTTTGTTGTTGTGATAAAGTGATATCAATGTGATGTCTTGGAAGACATTTTCCATTTGCTTTAAAGTAAAAATGAAACAAGTAAGGAAGGCTAAGTTCGGGTGTAACCGAACATTATATACTCAGCTGAGAGCTTTGGAGACAAAATAAGGGAAAATCACCATGTGAGGAAAATGAACCTAGGGTAACCCTGGAATGTGTTTGTATGACATGAGTATCAAATGGAAGGTATTAAAGAGTATTTTTGAAGGGAGTGGGCCATTGTTCTATAGGTGGACGCCTTTTCGTGATATCGCCATAAAGGTGGACCAGGGGTGACTCTAGAATGTGTTTGTACGATATGGGTATCAAATTAAAGGTACTAAAGAGGTTTTTACGAGGGAGTGGCCCTTAATTGTATATGTGAAGGCGTTTTCGAGATATCGACCAAAATGTGGACCACGGTGACCCAAAACATCATCTGTCGGGTACCGCCAATTTATTTATATATGTAATATCACGAACAGTATTCCTGCCATGATTCCAAGGGCTTTTGATTTCGCCCTGCACAACTTTTTAATTTTTTTCTTCTTAATATGGTAGGTGTCACACCCATTTTACAAAGTTTTTTCTAAAGTTATATTTTGCGTCAAAAGACCAATCCAATCACCATGTTGTATCCCTTTTTTCGTATTTGGTATAGAATTAAGGCATTTTTTTCATTTTTCGAAATTTTCGATATCGAAAAAGTGGGCGTGGTCATAGTCGGATTTCTTCCATTTTTAATACCAAGATAAAGTGAGTTCAGATAAGTACGTGAACTAAGTTTAGTAAAGATATATCGAGTTTTCATAACGGCCGAGAGCGGAAGGACAGACGGTCGAATGTGTATAAAAACTGGGCGTGGCTTCAACCGATTTCGCCCATTTCACAGAAAACAGTTATCGTCATAGGATCTATGCCCCTACCAAATTTCACAAGGATTGGTACATTTTTGTTCGACTTATGGCATTAAAAGTATTGTAGACAAATTAAATGAAAAAGGGCGGCGCCACGCCCATTTTGAAATTTTCTCTTGTTTTTGTATTTTGTTGCACCATATCATTACTGGGGTTGAATGTTGACATAATTTACTTATATACTGTAAAGATATTCAATTTTTTGTTAAAATTTGACTTTAAGCATTTTTTTTTTCAGATTTTGCTAATTTTTATTTAGCACACATATAGTAATAGGAGTAATGTTCCTGCCAAATTTCGTCATGATACTTCAAAGGCTGCCAAATTACAGCTTGCAAAACTTTTAAATTACCTTCTTATAAAAGTGGGCGGTGCCACGCCCATTGTCCAAATTTTTACTAATTTTCTATTCTGCGTCATGAGGTCAACCTACATACCAAGTTTCATCGCTTCATCCGTCTTTGGTAATGAATTATCGGACTTTTTCGAAATTTTCGATATGGAAAAAGTGGGCGTGGTTATAGTCCGATTCCGTTCATTTTAAATAGCGACCTGAGATGAGTACCCAGGAACTTACATACCAAGTTTCATTAAGATGCCTCAAAATTTACTCAAGTTATAGTGTTTACGGACAGACGGACGGATGGAGGGAGATGGCTAAATGAATTTCTTTTTTCGTCCAGATCATTTTGATATATAGAAGTCTATATCTATCTCGATTAGTTTATGCCGTTACGGATTACGGTTATGTCAACAAAATTAAAATACTATGTGAGCTCTGCTCAGCTGAGTATAAAAAAGGCACCCAATCGCCCACGGTTGAAGCAGTGCAGCTATGTGAATACTCACAAAAGTACATACGTACATATGTACATATGTATGTATTTACATATTGTGAATCAATTGAAAAATTTATATAAGCAAAAATGTGTGAATGCATCACTTCGTATTTGCAATGTTTTAAAAGCAATTTATGTAAATTGAAAAATATAAATATGCACATGCTAGAAAAGATAAAAATAAAATAAATACGTAATTGTAAACAATTAATATGAATTGATGTGAAAAGCGCATTGTTGCACGGTGGAGTATTTTGATGTAACTAGAGACAAAAATGAATATCTGAATAACATAAAGAATCCGTTGTGTCTGACTGCCGAGGATGTGGTGACTGACTGCCGATAGAATAAGCTAAGGGAGAAAATCCAGGAAGCTAATTTACGGACGTAACATTATATAAGGACGCTTAACATGTCCAAAGCGTTTGACTAATTCAACCATGGCATCCCTACCTCAAGACTTAAAGGAGACATTCTCCCTCCTTGTCTCTCGACACACAGTGTTTGAAATTCAACCACAAGAATAATCAAAGTAACTTTATCAACTACCATAGAAAAACTTAATACTACCGGCTGCAGTTTAAGCTTTATAGTTTTGTGATTTTGAGTCTGGCTTGCGTTTTAAAAAACTCGATTAAGGCTGCTATGTCGGTTTCGAGAAAGATTTTGCTCAAATACACCGGGAATTTGCCGGCACCGTGCACGTTTTTGATTTTGGTGCCATTCGCAGTATGAGTTTCGGTTTGAATTGGGGTATCAGGTTCGGCTTTGGTTCCGGTCCTCGCTTCGGATCTGGCTTTGATTACTGCTTACTTTCTCCTTTCGTTCCTGGTTTAAGCTCTTAATTTATGCTTCGGTCCATCCAATAGAAACGAACACTTACAAATTGTTATTGATATCCTCTAACGGAAGTCCAAGAAAAATTGCAGTTTCAACAAGGCTGGACCATAAGTCATGGGATCATGGAAGGCATTGGTTCCACATTTCAATTGAAAAGATGGTTATTGTCATGTGGCATACACAGTACGTGCATGACATATGTACATTACCTTTGTCGGGGTTGATTCTGTATAAATAAGAGTTCAACCTAGTACAGTACATATACAGAACGAAGTTGTGATCGGATGACCTTCCTGGAAAATGTGATTTTTTCAACTGCGAGTTTTGGTTATTGGACTCTTGGAGCGTGGTACGCCGGACATTTATCAGGATACGGATGTCTCATCACGGATGTAACAGGGATCCTGTTTATGCTTATCTGGTTCAAACGGCTGAGTTCCTGTGTGCCGCATTTGGCCATATGTCCCTGGGAGCAGCGCCTTGCGAAGGTCACTTTCATAAATATTGTAACGAGTTTTGGAAAATTCCGCTTATTTGAAACCTTCTGCAAACGTACGAATCACTAAATTGTTGAATAAAGCACTCCAATGTTCTGTTTTGCAAAATGGTCTTTTATTAGACTCCCTTGGGAGTAGTACAATTATACCTCACTTCGCAACTGATATCGTGTTTAAATCAAACTGATTACTAATTCTTCAGCTTGTGCTGCTTTTATACTCTTGGCTTTCTCGGTCACCCATTTCTCCTAAGGTCTAGTCATTGCGCGAACAGTTCGAGAACAATTGTACCTCATGCTTGGTTAACAGCTATATACATGTAAATCTGTAGTCCACGTCTCTACCATAGCCTTATGAGTGTGTATGTGTGAGTAACTACTTCGGCTGATGACTACATATTTGTGTGTGTGAGATATCTCTTCGTCGCCTTCTACATAAGAGTTATTCCTTTATTGTTATTGTGCATTTATTTAATAGCAGCTTAGTATTGCTAATATATGTACGTCACAATATACAATTTTGGAAAACACCAAAACCGTGATTATGCAGTTTGAAATACTAACCTCTATTATAAATTGTTGAAACCGGGCGTGGCACGGCCTACATCTAAACAAAAACGAATTTCTCAACTGTTATTGGTTATAAATCAAAAGCGGGTTATGTTATAATCACAAAAGCCGGAAACTATTTATCTCTGTCATACGTAATTAGTCTGGAAAAAATTAACGCAATTGGTAAAGGGTCACGCCCACCTTTAAATAAGAATACTTCAAAAATTCGTGAGAAATCTTCTACGCAATATCTTAACATAACACAACTTTATACCAATGCTTTTTTTACTTCTTAAGTGTATTTATAACAAGAAAATGAATGAATAAAAAAAATTCGGAAACGGGCGTGGCACCGCCTCTTTTCTGAGCAATATTTCTTAACCTTATCATCATCCACATAACTAGAACGATTTTTCTTTCTTTTTTCTTTCATCTTGTTTATTTTTTTTTTATTATTTTTTATACTCAGCGTGCTTTGCACACAGAGTATATTAACTTTGATTGTATAACGGTTGGTCATCAGTATCGAAAAAAAATTTGATTGAGCCATGTCTGTCCGTCCGTCCGTCCGTTAACACGATAACTTGAGTAAATATTCAGACCAATTCTAAATATTCTCGCGGAATTTTGTTCTCGCGGATTTTTTTATTCCCGCGGAAAAATTCCTCCAATTCTTTTCTCCTAGGGAGAAGAATAATTGGGGAATAGGAATTTCGAATTTTCGAAGTCAGCTGTTTTGTCAATTGAAATTTCGTTGCGCATTTCTTATTTTGTTTAAAAAATTGTAAAGTTTAATTATTGTTGCCAATTTGTTTGAAATTAAGAAATAAGGTATAAACAATGCACATTATTGCATTTCATGTGGTATTCACTGAAATGAGTAATGAATTGGTGCCACAGCAACATCAACAGAAGAGCATAAGAAGAAGACCGGCGGGATAACATAAATCCGCCGGAGTTGCCTGCATTCATTCTGCAAAGCAATTTTCTGGCGGCCAAGTCGAGTTGAGTTCGCCTTTCGCCATATGCCAAAATCTATTTAAGCCTTCTTAAAAAATCCTTGCTCAATTTCTGGATGGCTGCATCAAATATGCGAAGAGTTCTTCCGTTGCTTATGATATACTTTTCGACTTAAAATAAAGAATATTGTGGTTGTTGTTGTATTAACAGTGAGAATATTGTGGTAGATTGTAAATACATATTTTAGCACAAATTTGTACAAATAAGTGTTCTTTCTTAAAATAACTAATTTCCTTTAGCTATTTTGATGCATTCCCTTTAATTTAAGTATTGAAAAAACTCCTATGAAATGGCAGACAAATCTCCCTCACCCTCACATTCATAATACCTACTTTTATCGCATAACCGGTTTCCGCTTTTTCGAACATTGTTCAGAATAGGAGAGAGAGAAGTAGAAAAACTCACAAGGAATTTTTATTTAGAATACGAGGAATGGGAGAAGGTAAAAAACTCGCACGGAATTTTCGTTTAGAATTGGGCTGATTGAGATATCTTCACCTAATTTGGTACACGAGCTTATCTTGACCCAGAATAGATTGGTTAGCTTCAAATAAGGGGTTATATTCATAAAATTTTTACAAAGTTTCAAATTAACTCTGAGCTAAAAAGATAACTTACCGTTCTGTAAGTGAGCGTAGGATATTTTATTCATTAAAACATCCCACTGTACCCCACATCTATCGAATTCAAGTTGGCGTTTGTAGCTCATGGATGGATTGTGACGCTGTTTAATGAAAAGATCTTAAATGTGTCTTTATTGAAAATGCTTTAAGACCAAGCCACAATGAAGTTTTTTAATGCCAGTAACATCGCCACTAGATATACAAGAAAAATACTTGCAACATATTTTGTGCCCTATTCACTTGTTGAATTGCAGTTTTTATTAACTGTGAAAAATGTTAGAAAAGTGCCAACAATAAAAAAATAATTTCACTTGCAAAGTGTGAAAGCACCCTTAGCCAAAGTAAATATGAAATTCTTCTTATTGTGCTTTGCTTGCAACAAAAGTTGGAAGTTGGGTACTTTTTCATGCCAGATGGCGACAGTGTCAATCAATCTGCTGTGTTCCATAAAAAAGGTTGCTATTGATAATAATTTGGGTATGTGATTTGTATACATTAACTCTGGTAATAAAAATTGTCTTTGGAATTAGCCGTAAGCCGTTTATAGGTACGATTCACAAGATAGGTCGTGTGTCGCTTCTTCTTTGTTAGAAGTGACGCAAATTGGGAATACAGAGTCAACCGTACCGTCTCGCATTTTTCGCCTACAAATCCTCTGCGAGCATTGACCTTTCGGGAACGGAATACTTCTGTATAAACATCTCCCTAAACATTTCCACAATCTGTAAATGCACCTGCGTTTTCAACTACACAATCTTTGTATGGAATAAAAACCAAACAACATACACCCGGTTGGTACATATTCGCCGGTTTGCTGATATGAAATAAAAATAAATATAAACAAAACGCGAAACATGATAAGAGTGACACTCAAATCTGACCAGTAGATAATAGATGGAGTGGGGACAGTGTACTGAATTGTTGAAATTTATATTTAAAAAAATGCTTTCTATTAAATATATGTAAATAAAGAATAAAAACGAAAAATGACACACCAATGAAACCGGAAGATCGTTGTGGTTAAGCCTGGCGCCCCTCGGCAGTGGTTTGGCAAACACGCCGATTGTATTTCGGCCATAAAAGGCTTCTGAGGGAAAGTTTATCTTTTTTTAGAATCGCATAAATTTGCTGTTAGATTCAGAGCCGACTTCGAAAGCCAATGCCTACGTTTTGGAATGGACAGAGACGCTCCGGCCAAGAAAGTATTTCAGCCGACACCGCAGTTTGGAAGCAAAGGAATTTAAAGAGGCAGTGCTTGGTGCTCGCAATTGGTGTCAGTTATCGCGAAACAGAGGAAGCTGGCGTGACTTGTTACGAAACGGCCATAATCGCTTAGGTGGTTAAACGCCAATTAATAATGTTGATGATCATGTTGGTGGAATACCAGTAACCCAGTATCTGATAAACGATCGGCTGGATCGGCTTGTACAGATATTTCGCATTTTCGCCACATCTCTCAGTGGGATGTCCACAACAAAGAAATTTTTTTAAAAATCATAAAAGATACATTTATGTAGGGCAAGACTGGTGCTCTTTGCCATAACTGATTCACCCGGTATGACGATTAACGTATCGTGAGCAGCTTGCTTCTTGAGAATTTAATCAGATTAAAGTTAAGTTACATTTACGAAATAGAACATTAGGGAAATAGAAACACAATACTGAATGGTTTGAGAAAATGAAATTTTAATTTGATTTAAAATGCCGCACGGTGGAGTATTTGATCAATCTAGCTGGCCAAAAGTCGATTTTTCAAAATATTCCAGTTTTTTTAAATATACTCCCTGGCGGTCCTAAATGTACACTGAATAGTATACATACCCCAAAACCCATTAACAACGTCAACGGAGCTAACCGCGCACATCTAAAGTTGTATAAAAATTGTGTGCAGTTCGATGTATTTTTGGATTAAAAAGCAATATACCCTTCTAACCTAAATACTTGTTCACTTGTTTAGCCTTAATAAAATCTAGTTACAATTCCCTTTAAGACAGGTAAATGTGTTTTTAATTCATATGTTAGATTTTTTATAGCGCATGTTTTAACTGAGTTATTCTACTTGTAATACTACTACTTTTCAATATTAAATTTTTTAAAAACCTTGCAAACAAAAAGATATATCTCTTTTTCATGGCATATCATGTCAGTAATTTTTTGCCAATACATAAGCTTGTGTTTGTTTCAAAGTTTAATAACAAAAACGGCTGCGCATACCCGCGATTTTTTGAGTGGTGATCAATATTGTAAGAGACTGATACCCTTATTGGCAAAAGGTGCCAACCTTGTGAAAACATCCTCAGTGGCAACACCTAGGTAAAAAGTCTTAAAATGTAATAGTATATTGATGTAACAAACTTGATTCAAATCGGCTAAGCCGTTTCCGAGATGGTAGTGGATATGCAAGGAAATATAAAAAAAGCTGAGGTGGCAACCCTAAGTGGTAACCCTTCTTAAAAATGTCAATAGAAATGCGGAGTAAAATACTTTTCGTTTCATAGCCACATTCACATATCTCATGTAATGCCAAAAAAATTACCCCGGATCCATCCGAAACCGGTGGCCCCGTTCCATAGTAATTCTGCGCGGAACACCTTGAATTTGTTGTCAAATATTTCCTTTCATAACAATGAAGTTAGAAAACCACTTTTTGAACAGAATTAACTGCTGTTTTAATTTTGGCCAGCTAGATTGATCAAATACCCCACCGGTGCGCCGTTTATCAGTTTTAGATTATAGAGAGGGTTGAGCTCAGTAGAAGTTGGGAAATATTTGATAAAGGCGTTTCGGTTTGATTTGTTCTGGTTTTTGTTCTTATTAATTTTTAGATATTCGGCTATGCGAATAACCGATTAGTCGATTGGCAAAAGTTGTTTAGTAAAATAATCGTTAATCACTAATCGACTAGTTGTTTGCATGCGATTAGTAGCTATTCATTATTTTTTCTTTGCAATTTGCAAGAGTTCTGCGATTCGTAAGAACGTTAGACGATAGTTAACCATCTGTAGCTCACATATTTAGCAGCTTGCATCTTCGGCATCCTCGAAACCGTTAGCAGATTGCGCGCAATGCTTAATTGAAATACCAGTATGTCGATTTTCAGTTAATGCAATAGTTGTGGCTCGACTATTCGATTAGTCGAATAATCGGTTGTAAACAAGAGCTCTAGTTTCCACCGCACACGCTCTCCAATGATCAGATAAGAATCTCGACTCCAAAGAAATCTTTGAAAACTATACTAACACTCGACGGAGTTTTCTCGATTTAAGACTAATGTAACATTTTGTTTGGGAGCGTTATGCTTGTCCAGTGTTTCTCGAGTGTTAGGAAATGGAGCTTATTATATAATTTTCATCTAATAGATATCTAACTTCGTTGTTTTTTGGGTTTGAGATTGATTTGATGATACGAAACGCCCAAACTTGAGAAGTAGCGAAAATAAAGAAAGTTATCAAAGCTTTGAAATGCATTCAAGAAGTAATGCTTGAAATTCGAGAATAATATTAACTCCGATATTCAGATTAAAAAAGCTTGTTCGTGCTTATGACGTACTGTGCTTCCGAATCAATGTGCCATTGTTAAGTACTATGATTTTTCAATGTAAAATTTAAGCAAATCCAACACTTTTTTATTAAAAGGCATAAATCAAGCTACTCCAAAAATTAAGACCTAAATGAAATTTACAAAAGAATAGTACTAACATTAATAAGTAAAGAAGGCTAAGTTCGAATGTAACCGAACATTACATACTCAGCTTTGGAGACAAAATAAGGGAAAATAACCATGTAGGAAAATGAACCTAGGGTAACCCTGCAATGTGTTTGTACGATATGGGTATCAAATGAAAGGCGTTAATGAGTATTTTAAAAGGGAGTGGGCCTTAGCTCTATGGGTGGACGCCTTTTCGAGACATTGCCATAAAGGTGGACCAAGGGTGACTCTAGAATGTGTTTGTACGATATGGGTGACAAATGAAAGGTATTAATGAGGGTTTTAAAAGGGAGTGGCCCTTAGTTGTATATGTGAAGGCGTTTTCGAGATAAAATAAAAAAAATAAATGCAAGGCGCGATAACCTCCGAAGAGATCTAAGGCCGAGCTTCTCTTCCAATTTGCGTCGTGCTCCTCTTGATTTTCCCTACAAATTGGCCGGACGGGACCTACATGTTTTATGCCGACTCCGAACGGCATCTGCAAGGCAGATGAGTTTTCACTGAGAGCTTTTCATGGCAAAAATACACCCGAAGCGCTTGCCAAACACTGCCGAGGGGCGACCCCGCTTAGAAAAATTTTTCTTCTAATTTAAAAAATTTATTTCTAAAATTTTGATGTTGCTTTGCCCGGGGTGCGAACCCAGGGCATACGGTGTGGTAGGCGGAGCACGCTACCATCACACCACGGTGGCTGCCAGATTCGAGATATATCGACCAAAATGTGGACCAGGGTGACCCAGAACATCATCTGTCGGGTAACGCTAATTTATTTATATATTTAATACCACGAACAGTATTCCTGCCAAGATTCCAAGGGCTTTTGATTTCCCCGCCAGAACTTTTTCATTTTCTTCTATTTAATATGGTAGGTGTCACACCCATTTTACAAAGTTTTTTCTAAAGTTATATTGTGCGTCAATAAACCAATCCAATTGCCATGTTTCATCCCTTTTTTAGTATTTCGTATAGAATTATGGCATTTTTTTTCATTTTTCGTAATTTTCGATATCAAAAAAGTGGGCGTGGTAGTCGGATTTCGGCCATTTTTTATACCAAGATAAAGTGAGTTCAGATAAATACGTGAACTAAGCTTAGTAAAGATATATCGATTTTTGCTCAAGTTATCGTGTTAATGGCCGAGCGGAAGGACAGACGTTCGACTATGTATAAAAACTGGGCGTGGCTTCAACCGATTTCGCCCATTTTCACAGAAAACAGTTATCGTCATAGGATCTATGCCCTTACCAAATTTTACAAGGATTGGGAAATTTTTGTTCGACTTATGGCATTAAAAGTATTGTAGACAAATTAAATGAAAGAGGGCGAAGCCACGCCCATTTTGAAATTTTGTTTTATTTTTGTATTTTGTTCCACCATATCATTACTTGAGTTGAATATTAACATAATTAACTTATATACTGAAAAGATATTAAATTTTTTGTTAAAATTTTACTTTAAAAATTTGTTTTTTTAAGTGGGCGTGTTCGTCATCCGATTTAGCTAATTTTTATTTAGCACACATATAGTAATAGGAGTAACGTTCCTGCCAAATTTCATCATGATATCTTCAACGACTGCCAAACTACAGCTTGCAAAACTTTTAAATTAAATTCTTTTAAAAGTGGGCGGTGCCACGCCATTGTCCAAAATTTTACTTATTTTCTATTCTGCGTGATAAGTTCAAACCACCTGCCAAGTTGCATCGCTTTATCCGCCTTTGGTAATGATTTGTCTCGCTTTTTCGGTTTTTCGAAAATTTCGATATCGAAAAAGTGGGCGCGATTATAGTACCGATTTCGTTCATTTTAAATAGCGATCTGGTATGAGTGCCCAGGAACCTACATACCAAATTTCATCAAGATGCCTTAGAATTTACTCAAGTTATCGTGTTTACGGACGGACGGACGGACGGACATGGTTAAATGAATTTCTTTTTTCGCCCAGATCAGTTTGATATATAGAAGTCTATATCTATCTCGATTAGTTTATGCCGTTACGGATTACCGTTATGCGAACAAAATTAATATACTGTAAGCTCTGATCAGCTGAATATAAAAATACTTCCTCGAATAACCCAAACAACCTGATTCCTTATCTGCCCTTCGAGGGCGATCTTAAGGCCACAATAGAGGTGGACGGTGCTCAAATGGCGGACGAGGCGATACACGTGTACACAGATGGTTCCAAAGTAGTGGAAAGAGTAGATTCTGCGGTATACGGCGCTGATCCGGAAATAAACAGATCCTACAGGCTGCCGGATTACTATAGCGTTTTCCAAGCGGAAATAGTAGCCGTAACCAAAGCAGTAGCAACCCTGGAAGAAAATAGCTCAAGCTGTAATCGTGTTAACTTTTATACTGACAGTCAAGCAGCAATTAAGGCAATAAGCTCGCATAGCACAGCACCTAAATGAGTGTTAGAGTGTAAGCAGTCCCTGAGGAGAATCGGTACAGGGAGAAGCATATATCTATATTGGGTCCCAGGGCATATGGAAATATATGGGAATGAGAAAGTGGATGAACTAGCTAAAGAGGGCGCATCCCTTGAAGCTTGCTCCGTAGACGTCCCAATTAGAGTGGGCGAAACTAAGCGAAGGCGAGAGGTGCACATGATCGACTAAGCAGGAAAGGCGTGGGTTCAAGCGCGGGGCTGTAAAGTGTCGAAGATTATGTGTAGGTCTTACAACCTTAGAATAACAACGTTGCTTCTATCATTAAAAAGAGAAGACTGTAGACACATGACGGGTCTTCTGACTGGACAATGCCTTCTGGCGTCGCATGCCTTTAAATTAGGCTTGGTCAGTGATAGCAGATGAAGGAAGTGCGGGCTGGAGGAGGAAACGATCGTGCACGTTCTGTGCTCGTGCCCTGCGCTTTCCAGGCTAAGACTCCAGCTATTAGGAGTGATACAGCTGTCAGATCTAGAAGCAGCAAGTGGCTTAAGTCCTAGGAAGCTTGTAGTATTTGCCAAGAGGTCGGAGTTATTTTATAACATAGGTCCTAGTTTTTGATAGGGTTTTTCAGTTTGACCGTTAAAACAAACTTCTGGTAACACTACGGGCTTATTCAGTCTATGTGAGGTCCTCATGGACCGGCCAGTTCAACCTAACCTAACCTAACCCAAACAAGACAAACTGAATTTTGTCACTAATACAGCGGCTCCCAGATTTCTGATTGTTCTAAGCTGATAAAAGTGCCTATTGTGACAAATATTACTACCATTTTGAAGGTTATTTTATCGAAAACTCGTAACGTGATTCTGTCTTAAAATAAAATTTCCAATAAACAAACAATAGAAAAATAAGTAAGCGATCTGAATATAATTGACTTTTGTTTCTTTTGACACAACTAAATAAATAAACAAATAACTTCTGACGAAGAATAATAAATTTAAACAATAATCAAAGTAACTTTAGCTAAATTTATAGTTGTTGATAGCGTTGAACATAATCGAGGAACCGGGTACCTTAAATGAAGTAACCAAGAATCCGGTTCACAAGTTACTGCAGCGGAGTTTCTTAAGACCCGTAAGCGACCAAAATAAATTTTTTCGGAGACAAATTTTTCTTATTAAACATTTTTTTTAAGTGTATAAAAAGTGTTAATAAAGTCTTCTATTTTAGCCATAACTTCTCAAAGGTTTATCGCAGAGATTTGAAATTCGATTTCAAAAGATCAATCGAAAATTTCCAACTATTTTTCAATTTCTGGGGGGAAACGGCAAGAGATATCCCTAAATAATATGTTCTATACTTTTATATAGATATGTTAAGAGATTTAATATCCAAACTCTGGTATCGTATATAATTTTGCCATAAAATATCTTGGCTGGAAAACTTGGCTTGGCAGGTTGAATTTAAAATTATTTCGACTCGCCCATTGCCGACTTTTGTATATCAGATGGCGCTATTACCTAAAAATATTTGAGTTGGAGAATTTATTAACTTTTTGTAGATTTTATTTATTGTTTTGGATACATTTTGACTAAGTGACTTATTTTTTGTGGAATATGTTTATAATTTTTTGCGTTTTCTTCATTGGCGTTATGGTTAAGGAAGTTTAACTGGCCCTTAAGTTTTCCATATTATTTCAATATATAGTAAATAAAGAGGGTGTTATTGCCTGTTAGATATTTGATAATCCAGCTCACATAAAATACTCCTGTATAACCTACAACATTGGCGACGGCCGAGACTACAGCTATGTTTGTCCCTACTCATTATGATGCCGCTTTTATCCCTTCAATTTGTAATACTTCTAAACCTTCAAGTTCTGCACAAGTTACAGCAACGAAAGCCTCAGGGTCCTCTGCGTTCTCAGTATTGATCTCGTGTAATACCGAGCCCGGTATGCACGGTTCGATTTGTCTGAAATTTGGTATTTGCCCAGATAAGTACGACACTTTTTTTTCCGGGAAATGGAGTAGGGACTGACTGGGACAAGGATTTGGGTTGGGACTGTGAGTGGGAGTAAGGGGTGCAGAAACGTGAAAAGAACTGGAGAGAAAAGAAAAGAGGGAAGGTGAAAGAAATAGAGTAAGAGAAAGAAAGGGAAATAAGTAAAGATGGAGCGCAAAAGAAGTGAGGGAAAAGACATGGAGGGAGAAAGAGACGCGGAAAGAGGAAGAGGCAGAGGGAAGAGTGAACAAAAAGATAAGGAAAAGGGGGAGAGAGAGGAAGGGAGAGTAAGAGGTAAAAAATCCTTAAAAGTTATGCAGATAGACCAAAGCTAGAGCAGAACAACGTCTGCTAGTATATATATAAAAATTTATGAAGTTTAAGTTTTCCCAAGAAAGAAGTATTTCTTCTTTAAAAACTGAAACGGTAAACTAGTGGACACAGCGTTCTAACCAGTTGCAGCGTTAATTTTTAATAAAGATCTCGAGAAAGGATCCAAAATTTTACGCAAATCCCGCAATCTGACAACGTTTCAAAAAACTGAACGGTAAAATCTATTTATTACCAAAATGTTAGGGGTTTGAACACTGAAATTGTAGATATATTTCTAGTTAGCCACGACCTTTCTTACAATACCATCGTTTTTACTATTATTTGGCTAAAACGTCATGTATTTAACGCTGAAATCTGTGCAGTCGATTTGAGATATGTATTTCGTAGGGATCGGCCTATTAAGGTGGGTGTTTTAGTTGCAGTTCATGTAAGTTTCGCTCCTGTAGTGATTCCGTTACTGAAGCCGATGACATTGAATTTCTCTTTGTGTGACAGACAGACAGATGTTTTCCGTAACACTTCTAATTATTCCAGACATCTGAGGCTATACAAACGAATTTTTAAATAATCACAACCAAACATCCCTAGTTGTAGTACACTCACACATCAAATGAATAAACCCACTCCCCAACAAAGCACCAAGACACGATGCAACAACTCTATATTTTTTATTGCTTCTACTATATTTAGAAACATGTGATATTTTGTGCGATTGGCTTATCAGTTAGCACAATTAAATTTATGTTTTGTATTTTTGCTACTTTCAGTTGCAGTCGATGCGTCAACGAATGCGCACAAAATACACTAACAGTCCAGAATAAAAGTCAATTAAATTAATAAAACGCGCAAACAGTCAACACAGCGAATATGCTCTTCTCCAAAGTCTTCCGTATGGTAATACTGGGCGCTCCAGCCTCTGGTAAAGGTACAATTTCAAAACGTATTGTCGACAGATTCGGATTCGTTCACATATCACCGGGTGATATGTTGCGTCTCCACGTCTTACATGGCAGTGATTTGGGTAAAAAGGCAAAAAAATATATGGATGAAGGAAAATTGGTGCCCGATGAAATTGTAATGAAATGTGTGCTCGGACGCATAACCGAAGTTGGTAATAAATCATGGATGTTAGATGGATTCCCACGCACACTGGTGCAAGCTGAACGTTTGAGTGCAAGTGAACCGTTACATGCTGTCATCAATTTAGATGTGCCACATGATGTGATCATTGAACGTGTAAAAGGGCGTTGGATACATTTATCATCTGGACGTGTATATAATGTGGGCTTCAATGATCCCAAAGTACCAGGCAAGGATGATGTGACTGGTGAAGATTTGGTGCAACGTGCTGATGATAAACCTGACGTAGTGGCCGAACGTTTAAATGTCTATGAAAAAATGTTACGACCGGTGTTGAATTATTATCAAAAACAAGAATTGATAACAAATTTCAAAGGTAGCACAACAGCAGAAATATGGCCACAAGTGGAAAAATTTTTATTGGCGAAAAGGATGAAAGCAGTGGCGGAAAGTATTCAAGGCTAAGCGGTTGCGAGTGCGAAATGTGAAAATCCAAAGAATGTAATGTAATGTTGTAAAGTAATTATTGAGTTTTATAGCCAAGTGTAGCACAAAGCCATATTACTTAAAATGATAAATGAAATCGAGAACAATAATCATTATTTACAAAACTTTTTTATTATCAATATACACCGTTTGGCAAAAAATAATAGGAAATATTATTGACAAATTTAATTTATTTTTTTTTATTATTTAAAAAAAATACTTTCATAAATTATGTTAACATAAACTACATAAACCAATTTCTAAAACGTTTTCGACACAAAAAGTTTAAAAATCTTGATCAAAATTTTGAAATATTTACTGGGAATTTTTAAAAAACTCTGAAGTATGTAGTTTTGTATTCCAATAAAATTTAGTCAGCCAAAGTACAAGTTTGAGGTCTCCCTTCAAATTCGGATAGGTTTTCGAAAATTTGTTTTCGCAGTTTTTCAGATTTTCTTCCTCGATATCAAGGCGAAGCCATACGAGGTGGTGGTAAAGCGAATTCAATCAATTCGCCGTGACGAAAAATGTCAAGTCAAGAGAAAATTTTCATTGATTTCCAAGGCGAATCCATACCAGGTGGTGGCAAAGCGAATTCAATCAATTCGCCGTGCAGAAGAATGTCAAGTCAAAACAAAATTTTCATTGATTCCGATTAACTGACATGTTGTAGTACAAGGCGTCGTATAGAAAACTATCAAGAAGAAGCAATCAGCTGTTGGGATAACAACACCTGGTACTGAATACACCTTGTTCGATATGAAAAATAAAATTATACAAATAAAACTGCATATCAAAACGATTCTACACAAGGAATGACAAAGCGAATTCAGCCCAGTTCGGCGTGCAGAAGAACGTCGAGTCAAAACCAAGGCGAATTCAGTAGCAGGTGTTGTTATACCAACAGCTGATTGCTTCTTCTTGATAATTTTCCATAGAACGCCTTGTACAGCAATATGTCCGTTAATCGAAATCAGCGAACATTTTCTTTTGACTTGACATTCTTCTGTACGGCGAATTGGTTGAATCCGCTTTGCCACAACCTGGTATGGATTCGCCTTGGTCAAAAGTAAATTGGCATTGATTTCGATTAACTGACATATTGCTGACACAAGGCGTTGCTTGGAAATTATCAAGAAGAAGCCATCAGCGGTGCAGTGAAATAACTCCCATGAAATAAGTCCCAATGAAAATGAAATAAGTCCCAACTTTAATAAATGAAATAACTCCCAAAGAAGGAAATGAAATAACTCCCAATATTTGCCAGGTATTTCATAATGAAACCACAAGTCCCAAAAAAAAATGAAATAACTCACAAATGAAATAAGTCCCAAAAAAATGAAATAAATCCCAAATCAAAATTTGAAATGGTATCTTTATACTATATAATCAGTTACAATGAGATTTGAAAAATACAGCAAACTATTATGTACATATGTAAAAGTTACAAATACAAGAAAACTTGAATAGTGTCGTCGAAGTAAACGTAATCTATTTAAAAAAATCGAATTTTTTTATGAAATTAACATAATTTATTAAAAGTAAAAAATAAAAGGAACAAGTCTGCGTAGAACACCTTTCTGCATAGGAGGCCTACGGCCGCGCTTATAAAAAAATAACCCTGGGCTACGCCATGCCAAGTCCGTAGTACACCCTTCTGCGTAGAAGGACATCACACACCCGGACTTTGCATGGCACGGGGTTATTTTTTATAAGCGCGGCCAAAGGCCGCTTATGCAGAAAGATTTTCTACGCAGAATTACTGTGCATCGCGCGATTTTTTATCCCAAATTTTATATTTTTTTGTAAAATAAATAAATAGAGTTGAATGAAAAAGGTCCATTTTCCTCGTTGGTACTATTTAAATATTTTTCATCCCAAAGAAATTTTATTGGGGATTATTTCATTTGGGAGTTATTTCATTATGAAATAATTACCAGCAAAAATTATGAAATAAGTCCCAATGAATTGGGGGCTATTTCATAATGAAATAAATCGCAATTTGTATGGAAAATATTTGGGAGTTATTTCATTTTTTTGTTGGGAGTTATTTCACTGCACCGCCATCAGCTGATGGGATAACACCACCTTGTATTGAAGTCGCCTTGATTGCATACTAAAAATGCTTTTAAATATTTCCAGTAAAAATTTCGAAATATTTATGATTTTTTAAGACTTCTCGAATTTTTCGAAAATTATTTTGAAATTAGTAATAGAATTTACAAGAACTTTTACTAAATCTAAATAAAGATTTGGAAATAGTTATGTAGTTTTTTAACTTTCTCAAGTTTTTCGAAAACGTTTTCGAAATTGGTTACATAGGTTTCGCTAACAATACACTATTTTTTTTTTAAATAAACCAAATAAATAAACAGTAGAAAATAACTAAAATATTAAACTAATTTATTGTTTTACTCGCAGGTGTAGATGCTTGTATTGAAGCGGTGCGAACGAGTTAAAAAGAGTCATTTGTATGAAATTTGTAGTTTATAAAAGAAGAATTATTAAGCTGATGTCAGAGTTTTATGTGTTAAGTATATTTCTCAATGGAATCATAATCGTGAAATGATTATGGTGAATTTCGCTAAAAAATATTGTTGAAATCAGTTTATTTAAAAATTGTTATGAATGCTAAAATTTAATGTTAAAAGGGCCTTTAGTAAACAAAATTTCTACAAATTCCATCTTCATGTTAAGGAGCAATTTTTATTTTTTTTCGGCTCACCCTAATATATGGTACATACAATGCATAAATATATGTACGTGTTTACAAGTTTATATAAATGTTTGTAATGAATAATTTAGTCCTTACATGTGCATCTGTATGTATGTATGTATATACAATAAACAATATACAAACAATATGCGCAAATATAATATATAAAATATAGTTACAACGATTATTTTTGTTATTGTATAAATTCATGTGTATGTTTGTAATTGTTAAATGTGTGTATACAGTAATAATTTACGTTGTTATTATTCTAAACAAGTAGTATTTAAATAAATTATTAATAAAATTTACATTACGCTTTGTTTGGGGTTTGTGAGGTTGCCAATTTAAATTAAATCAGGCGAGATAATTTAATAATAAACAAATAGCATGAGATGTGTGCTGCAGCATGGTACAGCGCCATTGCGCTGACATTAAGCATAGCGCCGCTGGCACTGAAACTTAGAAACACCAAGGTGAAGAGGGATCTCAGTGACCTCAGTAGTGCAAACTACCTGGAAAACACGACGAAAACAAGTATGGAAAGAAAAATGCCATTTAAAATTCGTTATTACAATGTCCTACAAATTTTTTATAAAGTTATGAAAAAATTGCGCTCATACCGGCTTTATGATATCAACGCATGCACACTTGCGCTTCAACCCCCCACTTTTTCTGAGAGCTGCCAAATCAAATTGAACGAATTGTTACTAAATTTTTACATAAAACCCGTACATATAAAAAGAGATATTTATATCCAGATAAACAAAATTTACAGTGAATGTAAGCCAGAATTTCCAAGCTTCTATAATAAATTTTTAAAATAAGTAATTCGCGCCTTATTTATTTTTCTTTCAAATATAATTCAATATCTCCTGTGGCTTTTCTGGCTATCACCCACTTCGTCCTCTCAACCATTCTCTCACACCATTCACCCAAATTTTCTCATTTGGCTCTCCCACTTTCCCACTCCCTGTTCCTGTAATATTCGCATTATTCTCCCAATCTCTACCTGCCTTTCTCTGTATCGACGGTTGCCACTTTTGGTCCATTTGGTTCCTTCCAGCCCCATTTGGTCCGCTGGTCCCTTTTTTCAATTTTGGTCCTTTTTAGGTAGTAGCCACGATATTGGTACTTTTCTTCCTTTTTCACTGAGGTTAAAATTCAAAACTCTGCCCACAACATTTGGTACACTTTCATTAGGATAGGATAGGATAGGTTAGGTGGTAGCTGCCCTGATAAGGATAGCTCACTTGGACAACACGTAGGTCCGTTGTGATACCACATACACCAAAAATAACGGTGACTTAGATCTAGCTACTTAGAGAATCGTTAGGTAGCAACGATAAAGCTCCGAATGATACCGATCTCAACTTTGGATAAATCCTCGGGAGATCAAATTGACTCGCGACCGAAGTACTTTCGCCTAGTTCTGGCAAAAGCTGGGCAATCAAGCATAAAGTGATTTGGTGATTCCACCTCATCATCCTCCATACAGCTGCAGCAGGATGGAGTTTCCAGTAAATTGAGACGTACCGCATGGATACCCATGGGATAGTGCCCTGTCAAAACCCCAATGACCATTGATAGGTGAGCCTTAGTGAACCCAATTATTTCAGCAGACCTCCTGCCATCCACTTTCGGCCAGAAAGATATTGCTACCCTGCAAGACGTGGTGTCCGCCCAACGTTTGCTGAGCTGACTCGAGGCCCAGCTATGGAGGAGCAATCCACAGGTGGCCAGCGACATCCCGAAATCCCTACAGTCATCTTCACACTTTCATTAACCCACATATAATTTTCAATTTGCAAAATTGCTCAGTCAATAAAATGTAGCAGCCCAATGACATTTCATAGGAGATACTGTAGGCGAGGTATTAATAAGAAAAGTGATGGATCTAAGGGCAAACACATTACACGGACCTTTCAGAAAAAATTCTTGTTTTAGTATCCAGATATTTCGATCGGTTATCAAACACTTTTCGTGATATATTTTTTCACTAGTTGAGCTAAGAAAATTTTTCTCAAATGCACGTGTGCCTCTAAGAAATTTGGCAGGGCTTTCCACTGATGGAGCCATTACGATGGCCGTCGAGATAAATTTTGAATTGAAAACTAAGTAAAATAATGAAACTAATTGGTTTTATGTTTGGTAAGACTTTCAAAATTTTTTACAAAGAAATCCTATGTATCGTGGTGTTCCAGAAGTATTGTGGTTTTAAGGCACGCCGAATACTTGAAAACTAAGTAGCTTGGCATAAGAAATATTTTAACTGTAAGTAAGGTAGGAATACTTCTTGAAAGCGGTAACTTTATAAATGAATAACGAATCGCGATTGAACAAATTTACTTTTATATTCAGATTTTGAAGCAAATGTAAAAAAGATTTGATTTCGAAAGATGTGTTTTGTGTTTTATTCAGGTACAGAACCCCATAAACTTCAACAGCAACGCTGTTAACTAATTTCTTGTACATACTTAAATGTAATCAGGTTCCGTTATTGCACAGTTGAAACTTTTAAGACGTTTGATTTTTAATCTGAAGCCTGGGTCTAGATTCAGTAAATGTGAGTTTTTCAAAAATCACACTTACTAAATGTTACTATGAAATTTCAACGTTCAGGGGAAAAAGTAAGCACCATTTATGATTTACTGAGTTTGCTCATAGTTCGGCTACACCAAAACGTAAATTTTTGAGCCTTTTCTTACTAAAACCCAACTGCGCTATACATTTTATTTCTTTCCAATTAACAACATAATGCTGGAACTAAGAGCTTTGTCAGCAAAACTACATTCAAAACGTATATTTAGTGAAAGCATGCTGTTATCCTAGAAATTTGAAAATATAATACCTAAAAGTAGTGTTTTTGTTTGTGCAGTTTGAACTAAGTCCCCTATTTGCTAAGTTTATTAAAATTTTGTATAGGAAACCATGGAAAAATCCTGAAATTTTATATTTAACAACGACTACGACACTTTTGTGAATTGCTTGTATCACAATCAAATAACACAAAAATTTTATCCTTTTTTCTGAGACTTGGTCCTTTTTTTCGATGAATTTTGGTTCCAAATGAAAACATTCTGTGGCAACCGTGTCTGTCTCTCTCTCTCTCTCTCTCTCCTAAGTTTGCTAAAGGTTTCTCATTATCTAGAAAATTTGTCTTCTGGAAAACATGGAAAAAATATTTCACCAACCTTCGAGAAATATATATCTAGTCCTGAAGTTGATATCCAACCATTATCTAACCTTTGAGAAATGTATAGCTCCAAAATGAATATCCAGCACATTTCTCCAGTTGATATCCTACATTTGATATCGAGTGGAGCCGGAGTTGAAAAAAAAAATTACTACAAGGTGGTACAATCAAAGCCAACAACGGTTATTGGTAGCAGTATTGAAGCATTATCAATTAAAAATAAATTATACAAGTTTAATTTTATTTTCGTTAAAATACTGTTATATTGGAATCTTACATTTGAGTCAAGTTCGAGAATCACACTTGAATACAAATTGCGAACTATCTTTTTATCAACTTAGATAACAGCAATTTTTGCTTTATAAAAAAATTTCCTTTTCTAATTCGTAAGCTGAGCCACTACGACGAAACCACGATTAAGTGTATGCTTGTTTACAACATGAGCTCTAAAGTACTCAAGCCCCAATGGCTCGTTGGGTATATTCCAAGCACTGATGACCTGATACGAATCTTTCATTCTCTCTCAATTTGTTTCCAGGAAAGGGGCTTGAAATCAGCTGTCTGTTCATTCAATTGTAAACAAAAGTTCATTCGTTGTAAACAAAAGTTCATTCATTTACAAGAATGGGGCCTGAAGTCAAAGGGCTATAGAGTTGCCTACAATACGCAAAAAAAATTCTCCAAGAAATCCGTTCGGTTTCATTATTTTCAAATAAATCAGCAAGTAAGCTGATAAAAACTTATTAAAATTTATTCAAAAGGTAAAGTTTTGTAGAAATATTTTGTGGTAGATAAGTGAAAAAATATGAAATAATATACATATTTCAATTGCGTCGCTTTGCTTTGTTGCTCTGGCACCGCCATAAGATAACAATAAGCGGCTAGTCCCTTTTTTCACTTTGATGCGACCAAAACGTTTATGTACATACATCCACATACAATAAAAAACGCAAAAATGTATAAGAAATTACGAAATTATATCACTTGGTGAAGTATCTGCGTTGTCGTCTGCAAAAGGCTGTTAATTAAACATGTTGCGTTAACCTATACGTATATCTGCAATTTATCTCAGCTGTAAAAAATGGAATGTCGCAACGCTCCTCAAAAACATGGCCATTATGCATCCATTTACATCAATGCGAAGACTAAGAAGCTGACTTTTTCACCAATCGAAAGTTGCTACCAAAACCCGCTGAAAGGTGTTGTCACTGATAAATTTTCCGCGGGTGAAAAAGCGTTATTTTTTTCTTCGGATTTGTAATACTGACAAAAATTCGAGTTTTTTGATATTCCATTTGACAATCTTGAGTAAATTTTCGGTGAAAATCATAAATTAAACCTTTACCATCTAAAAAAGTTTTTCTGAAATGCCCAAATTTGATTTTGAGCATGATGGCATCTATGGCCAACGTTATAAAAAATGCACATTTTCACGCGCTCTAATAGAGCGAGAAGTTTCATATCAGGTCATCAGTGATTCTAAGCAAATAACTGATAGGTTAACTGTAGTTTAACCTTGCCAGATCGGCCGCTTAGGCTCAGCTTAAACTTTAGTAAAATTAGACTGAAAAGCTCCATAATAATAAGTTTAAGCGTAGTTTAACTGACAAACTGAGATGAACTTGTACTGAAAACCGGGCCTAAGAACTATAAACGAGATGCTATATGTAGATATAGCCATCGGACCGTTAATTGGTCTTACTTGAATTATAAGCAAGTGCTGGACGGATGTCACTCCTTCAACTTTTTCCAAATGCTCCCCCACTCCTCTTTGCTTTTTAACAATTTCGTACTTTCACTCCTCCCCCACTGCTTCTGCTGATGTCCTTCTTCACAGCAAGGCTCTGGAGTTGAACTTAACACCATACCTTTAATAACATACGTATGTTGGTTACCTTAACCTAAATTGAAATGAACAAGTCAAACCCAGATTGAGAAAGACAAATATAGTTCAGCATGCCTCCAAATCAGGCATGGTTGTACACTGCGCTGTTGTATGAAGACAACTTAATGTGAAGTCTTTCTGATACAACAACTCGTTCTGCAGCAAACCTTAAGCTCTAGCTTGAACCTGCTATATATTACTGAGAAAATTAAATCGACGTGCGCTGAACGCGTCAGAGCACAAATCTAAGATCCATATGAATTTATATGGTCTCTTAAGGTTTATAAAAATTTTTATCTTTTTCTAATAACTTCCAGGCATGAACCCCTTTTTATTCAAGTCGCTGTGGGTAAAGACGGCGGTGAAATACCCTGCCCAAAACGACGAGCTAGCGTGAGTGCAAGCAAACCTGCTTACCGCCGCTCCTCAACACCCGTAACAGAATGCGTGGTAAACTAACGAGGATCCAAAAAAGATGGATTTTGTGGTAGCCGCTGCAAAAATGAAAACATTGAACGGAAGCAAAGTGGGCCGGCTGGTTGTGCTTGTGATTGAACGTTGCAGCAAACATACTTACATCCGCTGAGCTTTAATAAGGCTTCAGCACAAAAAATCAATTTATGAGTCATCATCATCAAATAAAATAGGCTTTAAATTTAGTTGCAGCTTTTTTGCAGATAACTCATAGCAAATCATGCCAAAAAGCAGAGATTTAGAAACCAATTCATTTGGACTATGACTATGCGCCAATGTTTTTCTACTGGTAAGAAAAGAGCGTCATAAACATCGTGGTAGTAGCAGAATTGGCTGATGCTGGCCCATCTTTGGCACACCAGCTGTATAGAGAGAGTTTGGTACAGCTAACGACGGCTCTTCAGAGTCTCAAACTGTCGCATGTATTTTCGCAGTTGAGGTAATGGCCTCGTCACCAACTCCGTAATAGGCAGACAATCTTCACTTATCTATACTTACCTTCTCTACATCTCCACATAATCAGCCAATTTTCAATTGATAGTCAATATGATGACCGGAATGCAGAGGACTTTTTAGTCACCGGATGAATCGAATCTCAGTGTTCCCGGAGCCTACCCTACTATGATTCTGATTGGAAGTTGTGGTTGAATGAGTCGACTGGGTACGTGAAAATCCACAACAACAGAAGCGTCGGAAGTCTTAAAAAAATTACCCGTAATTTATCTCAAGGGTGCTAAAGTTATTTGACTATTGAAATCATACGGATTATACTCAAGATAGAAAGTAAGAGTGTCAGTAAATGCAATGTTTATGCATTTTTTATTTATCTACAATTTTAAAAATATACATTTGGTATATGGTAGGATTAACGTCATCACTTCACCTGGATTTGTTTGTTAGGTACATTGCATCAGATAACGCTTTGAAAGTCATATACACAAAGGTGCAGAGTTGGGCAAAATTTATTCGAATGACGTAAAACACATTTGTGCTCCCTTGATGATGTCGCGGCAAATCACACCCTAAACGGCTTTGACGATTGCTCGGGCGGATATGAATCTGAGTCATTCAGGTGATTATACCAATCTGCCGGTCTATCCTAGAATAAACTGCCCAACAAAACATCGTGTGAACCGAAGACTACTTCAGAGGCTTTAGAAGCGCTTAGAACACTTATGGTGATTTCTTTTCTACACGAAAATGTCGCCTTTTCGTCAACTCTTCAAAAAGTTGTGTTCTGTTGTAAAATCAGTGTAGCCTCAATAGAGGGCATCATTATCTTTTCTCAGCAACCTACCCCTAAAATGGCCAAAAGTGCAACACTACTTGCCCACGCTGCCATTGACTGTGCAGAGAACAGCCCTGTCAATCAGCTGGTTAATCACATTGACAAAAAACCACAGTATACTAAAACAGTATACCAAAACGAATTTTATTTGAATAAATATAATTTGCAAAAGTTTTTGTTTATTTGGCGCGAAGAAACAGCTGATTACGTGACAGGGTTACAATTTTTCTTCTTTTCAAGTCATGCAGGGTGGCACTGA
The DNA here is from genome assembly GCF_040869045.1 of Eurosta solidaginis. Taxonomy (NCBI): domain Eukaryota; kingdom Metazoa; phylum Arthropoda; class Insecta; order Diptera; family Tephritidae; genus Eurosta; species Eurosta solidaginis. The sequence goes on from NC_090319.1 coordinate 30,924,269, forward strand.
ATATTTTAAGTGGCTACAATTTCACAGGGCTAAGTGAGAATCTTAAAAATGTTTGCCCCTGAAAGTGGCGACATTTTCGCATAGAAAAGAAATCACCATTAGTCATTGTGGGTAAGTATAAGTGTGTCGCTTAAGTTAGCATAGCGGGAAAATCTGGGTTGCCATTGTTGTTTCGGTTGAAAACGGTCAATTAGGGTTCTGTGCAGGGACATATAAAATTAAAACTGGGCTTTGTACTTATGACGATGGTGCCACTTGTTTAAAAAAAAAAACCAAAATAAGAAAACCACCAAATCGAAAAAAACAAAATGGGAAAACAACAAAAAACTAGTTTTTCAGTTATCAATACAAAACGAAAAACCCCTTTTTGAATTTACTGTGCAAAAATTATGAGATACCGGGACACCTATTTATCGGGTAAAATTTTGCAACTTCTCATCCTAGCGAAATGCAAAATTGCGCCCTCTTGTTGCAAAAGTTTTGTTTGAACGAACAGGATTTTTCCAAAGTTATTAACATTTTGTTCAAGTTTTGACAAAATTTCATTCACGCGAACGAATTTAATAAGATGATAAAAAACATCCTTTTTTAATGTTGATGTTTCCGACAACATAAAAGTTTGAGTTGTTTTGGAATCGTTTCAACTTAAAGTGTTACGAAAATTAAACTTGCCGAATTACATGTAAAGTTACTTCAGTGGTGAATTACCTTCTAGCGATTTGATTTACTTTTCTATAACTTACAAGTTCTCTTTTTAAAATGTTATGTCAAACATTTATACAGGTTTTGTTCGAAACAATCAAGTGTGGCAACTACATGCGAGAGAAGAAATTGAGAATGAGCTGAGCTGCAACTGAAAGAATTGAGAATCAGTTTTGTGACTACTATTTTCATTTCTATTTGCAAAACGAAGTTCAAAACTATAAATTAAATAAATTATAAAATATAAAATTTGGTAAAAGTACGTTTGATAAAACAAAATAATAAAGTGTATAATGTTTAATGTGTGCCAGCATATTTGATGTAAGCCCAATTGACGTTCGGTTAGTAAGTGGCACCGTGGTGTGATAGTGCGTGCTCCGCATGCCACACCGTATGCCCTGGATTCGCACCCCGGGCAAAACAACATCAAAATTTTAGAAGTAAGGTTTTTCAATTAGAAGAAAATTTGTCTAAGCGGGGTCGCCCCTCGGCAGTGTTTGGCAAGCGCTCCGAGTGTATTTCCGCCATGAAAAGCTCTCAGTGAAAACTCATCTAATAAAATCAAGAGGAGCACGACGCAAATTGGAACAGAAGCTCGGCCTTATATCTCTTCGGAGGTTATCGCGCCTTACATTTATTTATTTATATGGCAACATAGGTACTTTCGTACAAAGCTGTCGCAACAACTTTTTTGTTCATTTGACTACTAAAACGGTCAATTATGAATCAACGATTTGTGCGTAGTTGATTCAACATCCTATTGCGATGGATAAAGATTAACAGAAATTTCGGTTGAATTGACCCGTATTTCGGTTGATTTTACTAGTCTTTTTCTTTCAGTGTGTGGTGCTTTATATTTTGTTAAGTTTTTCTAGACTTTTTCGACTCTAAAAGCCTTCCGCGATTTACAACCAGATTGACTGAATTTTTGTATGTGTGCGTGTCGGGTATTTGACGCTTGCCCTGCGACTATCAAATAAAAAGCCATCAATCAACATTTGCATTGAGAAACCGTAGCGTTCGGACATGAATATGTCGTCGTCGGATGATGACTTTTTTTTACTTGCAACTACAGCAGTTTTATTAAATAATAAAAAAATTAATAAAATGTTTATTAAATAATAATAAAAGCTTTACATTCCATAAAGCTGGTAAACATTGATAATTTTCAATAAATTTTAATATGAATTGCTTTTCTTCCGCGCACTTGTTCATTTTGAATGTCGACACAAACTAAATACAACACTGCGTTTTGTCAATCACACCCCGCGACTATCAAATAAGCTAGCGTCAAATGAAAAAATCAAAAATTTTTGATTTTCATCAACGTGTATCCGACAACAAATACGTGTGTCACGAAGCCACCCGACTGCACTAACACACAAAATTCAGTCAATCTGGTTGTAAATCGCGGAAGGCTTTAATTTAAATAAATTTTGCAATGTCCGTATGTCACCGCATTGTTGGAGGCTATAAGTCTTCTATTATTTATATTTCCGTGGTAATATATGCAACTATTTCAACTGTAAATACTACAAAGTTTTATTGAACTATTAAATGCAACTAAGGTAAAAATACTCTTACGTACCAAAAATGCAACTCTAGACCTGAGATTTGCATCAGGTGAGCGAGGCTGTATAGTATTGTACACTATGCACTTAGTCGTGTGTCGGCACCGTACTCAAGCACAATATATTTGAGAACGGTGAGAAGATAATTTTGTCTAATCCCTAAGTGCAGCTGACACAAAAATATTCACCTTACAGAAAGAAGAAGGGTGGAAGAGCAACCACGCGTTAGTCTGAATATCCAGTCCTTCCCAATGGGAAGAAGATTTGAGAGTGATATGTGAAGGCGTCATATCTATAGATCAGCCATCGAGTTGCACATTACTACCCTTTGGGCCAGTGTTATTTGCTATGGTTTAACCAAATAATTAAACTACTCAGGCTATGAAACAGAGAAGATCGCTTGCAGATTTATATGATCTACATCGTAATTTGTCAGCTTCGTCAGGAACTTAGTACTTGAAGAAAGCATGGTTATATAAGATGGAGAGAGGATCGAAATAATTGCAAGCAAGTAAGGTGATACCCAATACAAGCCAGTTTTTAGGAATAAACTAACATTGCGACTATAAACTGAGATATAACCTATCCTATATTTCAAGTTGGATCAAACTACATACGGGGTGCAAAACAAATTCAAAATCGGTTCAGTAGTTTAGGAGTCCATCGCGGACAAACAATGTGACACGTGATTTTTATATATAAAGATAAAGCGCGTGCCGAGCAGCCTTCGAACGGAAAGACTGACGGATGGATGGACGAGCATTACTAGCTTAAATTTTTTTTTTCGGCAGCGGTTACTGTTTTTTCGGTTTACTAAAATCGATGAATGTCACCGAGGCAATAATAAATTGAATGAAACCATAGATCGAGCCCAATCGATTTCGATAGCAATCCTGAAATGATGAGAAAGTGAAAATATCACAAAACGTGATTTCAAATTCCGTAATAAGTTTCGAAAAGAAGCAAAGACTGACACTGCCCACTTTTTACAATGCTTAGACTTTTAGAGAAAATACCTAGATACCAAATACTATTTGGTCTAGCTCAAATAGCTTCAAATCTGAGAAAACAATTTTAAGCGTTAATTACCTAAAAAGAAAAAAGCAACATCATTTAAAGTTTGGGAAGGGCGTATTGCCCATAGTACAGGTTTACAAGTATGATATGTATGTATGAGAAGGAAACAATTCCTTTCTCTTTCTAACACACTGTCGTTTGACACTTCGGTCAGTGTCAAACTATTGTGGAACTCAGTGGAACCTGCTTGGAACATACGTTTGACACTGAACGAAGTGTCAAAATTACCAGGGTTGCTGTCGTGAAAGCGACACAGGGAAACAAAAAAGGAGCGGAATATCAGATATGGGTTGCTGTGATGGTAAATTTTTTTGAACGAATTTAGTATGAAAATGTAGTGCACCTATATGGATCCTACAGAAAATTATACAAAAGTATTGAATTAGGGTATCTGAGGATGCGTAGTTATTCCAGTATTAAGAATACAAACACGGGTGCTACGTTTTTCTACCTGTTCGAATGTTCTCCGCGAAAAACAGTTTGAAACCGAGGTCGACTGCAATAACTCGTCCAAAAATGTGGAAAGAGAAATGAAAAGACGCGTTTTGCCCTTTTATCAATAGTCCAAAGGCGAAAAAGTATTTTATCAGGTGAGCGTGGCTGTGTATGCCCGTGCTGCCAGATATCCTACTTGTAGACCTTTACAATGGTTCTGCTCAATCGAAATTTGATTCTTTAATTTACCATGCCTTGTTTTTAGTGGTAGATCTACCAACGGGTAGGGTAACGAAATGTCTTAAAGGGCGAGACAAAAATGAACAACTGTTTTGTATTTCTTCTTCTTTTAGTGCCGACCATTCACAATGTAATCAAAACAAAAGCAAAAAAACTCACTCAGAATTACGAGAAATATAAATGACGTTATTGAGGCCAACAAGCAAAACAAATGAAACAGAAATAAAAGCAATGAAACAACAACAAATGCAATGTGAGGCAAGAATAAGATTCAAGCAGTTAAAAAAATAAACAAAATTTTTTTAAAACGCGAGATTATTCGTAGATGAATGCATTTTTTTTGCGAAATATGATATTTCTGTTTGGCTTTGTTTATTTATCAAGCCACGCAAAGTATGAACATAAATGAAAATAATAAAGATTCGTTGTTCTTTGATCAAGTCGAGGAGTCAAAGCCAAAGTTAATGGCAGATTAAGCTTTCATAGCAGAGGCACACACATGGCTATGTACGCAAACGTACATGCGGCCATAAGTATGTACTAAATGATGAATCAGGTTTCTGTAGAATGCTTTAGGTCTAATAAACCAGCTTTTTCAGTGGCCGCTTAAACATACATATGTATGTATATATATTAATTAAAAAAATATGCATTCATACATTATTTAAATACAGTACGCACTCGTTAAACGCAACAACTTTTACTACATCTGTTGAAGCTTGACAATAACGAGGTTTCAAGCCAAAATTTCCCATCTTGCTTTTTAGAAGAGTCGATTGCCTTTCATGATATGCAACACCTGCTCAAACTTAAAAGTTCTACAAGCCCGGAAGAAGTAAAGGATTAAACAATTTGCAGGTTTGCAGGTTACTACTATCAGATTTTTACGACACGCCAATGTCTTTGTCGAAAGCATAGTTCATACTGGTTTGCCAAATAACGCCAACACCGAACCAGACTCATTACCGTGCGATTTCTTCTTTCATCTCATACTGGGGAAGATAATTGAAGCAATACCAGTTCGATACACTACAAGAGAGAGAATTGCACGAGTTTACGATGACATTAGCTGTGTTTTTTGTTTCACATCTATATACGTTTACGCTTAAACTTTATATGGACTGCTAAGCGACAAACTTTAAATACACCTCTGAAATTGCTGCGCATAAAATGTGTACTACTAAATTTGAATATGTTATACTCCGATGTAACTGAAATATGTGTCTATGTTTCACCCTCTGCACTAATTCTATGTATTCTATGCACGTCCACTATTTATCACAACGGATTCAGTTATATGTTATACACATAAATACAATAGAGGGTTGTGTCTCCGCATTTCGGTACACCCTGTGCTGTAGCTAGTTGTTTAACCATTACCGCTAGATGGGTCTCGTAGGCATTATCTAAGCGAGGATAGGCTTTTTTTCTTGCGCAAAAGAAACGTACACTCGTTAAATAAAAAACACGGCTTTGATAGCATTGGCCATAAAAAGCCTGTCTTCCCGATCCTGTATGAAAAAATATATAATCGTGGGTACAGCGGTAAATGAGGGCATGAAGAGTTACATGTTAACAGATATAAACTAAAAAATGTGACTTTGGGTTGAGTAGGCGAATAAAAAGTAGTGGTTTTTTGAAGAAACAAAAAATTTAGCTCTATATATAAGTCGTTTATCTTACATGTACTATGATATATGGCTCCGAATCAAAGACAAAGTTGAGAGGAGTTGGAATGTCTCTTTGTATATTCGAGAGAAATCATGCAGGAGGATTTTTGGTCCTATGTGTGATGACTACGGCGTGTATCAGAAGAGGTTTAATGAGCTCTATGAGCTTTACGCATGAGCAAAGCTGAACTATTTTAGATTCTGACTTGTGATGTTGGAGTTGAATGAAAAGCGTCCGTTGTCCTTTCTCATTCGTTGGACAATTTAAAATATCTGGTAGCACCAAGCAAGCAGAAATTAGATAAAATGGTTGCATGCTTGTGGTCGCGGAAAGTAAACTAATAAGTTATTAAATTTTACAATAATACGTAAATTTAAACCAAAGAAAATAGTTGTTTGTGGTTTTATAAACATTACAGAGTGTAGTTATGTATAAAATTCTTGTGAAGGTGCTCGTGTGTAGATAAAAAGTGATAGTTATACTCTAGTAACTTTAACAACAAATTACTAATAAATTGTTAATAACAATTGAAAATTACTGATTAATTCTCGGTGGGAAACTCCCTGACAAATTTGTTACGATAGATGTGAAGTTATAAAGCTTGATTTACGCTTATCAACCCCTTAAGTCCCAGAGATATTTTTATTTATTTATTTATTTATTAGTCTACAAATTTTACAATTAATCAGACTAAATATAATTACGGATTGCAGAATAAATTATAGAAGCATACATTAAGAGCAAAATTATATTATAAAATATGAATATATATTACTAAATCAGTTGTCGGGATGGATTGTGATACCGAGCAACGGAATTGATTATTAGTGTTGTCAGAATAGACGTGATTTCGAGCAGCTGATGTATATTTAACACACAATAAGTAGGGCTGTGATGTGTGGGAGGTTGGAAAGGACGTGTTTCCAAGCCACCCGCCCAAAGTAACTGGATTTAGTTTAACATGTTAATTCTGAAACAGTTATGAGTTCAAGGCAGTGAGTATAAATTTTTTTATACTGTAAAGTGTGTCACAAATATCAATATTATTGCAGTGATTATTGAAATCTTGACACAGACAACGGAGAGGTTCATGCATTTAAAAATTCGATCTACATGTAATTAAATATAGCGGTTGGAAATACCGAGAGGGCCTAAAAGGGACATTAAGCATCACCTCGCCAAGCAGAAATGGATTGTTTATTACCCCTCTTAATAGTTTTGCCATACGGCTCTGCAGTGAAGGCAGCTGGAAAAATGTTAACGGGCTGCAGTAGGGCGGTAGATTCCTGGATGGATCCCAGGGCAAATGATTTAAAGCAAAAAACAAAAATTTCTTTTGGACCGATTCCAATTTTTCGCTAGGAATCTGATAACGCGGGTTCCAGATAATGGAAGCATATTCCAATATAGGTCTTACTAACGATAAAAAAAAAAAGTTTCAGTGTCATAGGGGTCATTGAATTCCTTTGACCACCTTTTTACGAAAGACAAAGTCACTCTAGCCCGATTCACACACGAGTCGATATGTAATTTGAAGTCCAGTTTAGGGTCCATTATAAGGCCAAGATCAGTAAAGTTTGTGACTTGCTTTATGATATAAACGCCTATCAAGTACTGATGGGATTTAAAAGATTTCCTCGTAAAACACATAAACTTGCACTTCGGTAAGTTTCAACTAGGTTATTCAGATCCGATTGAAGAAGTGCCCTATTTTCAGGTGAGCGAATGGCCATAACCAGTTTGACATCATCAGCGTACATCAGCGTCATGAAGCCCTTCAAAGCATTTGGGAGGGCATTAATGAAGAGCAGGAACAACACTGGACCAAGCTGATTTCCCTGAGGAACTCCAGAAGCATTGTAAATTTTACCAAGTAGCGCAACTAACAGCTGATCGGTGAAAATTTGCACATTCACACGCACAGTTCTCGACTCAGTTTCAAAACAAAACTTTAGATTATTTAATTCAAATTTTCAAGTGAGATAATACTTACAAATTTATGTATACAGAATATATATGGCATTTTGGGAAAATTTTAGAATAGCACCCCCCGATTTCGGGGTAAAACTTGGTATCAAATGAAAGAGGGAGTTCTCCCGAGCACAAATATATATATTTTAAAGTGCGCAAACTTATAATTTGAAAGTTATTTGTTGTTAAAGTTTGCAAATTTAGCAAATTTCTATAGCACTTTAAAGTACAATTAACATATCTTTCAAAACCTTAATCCACATATATATCTATATAAATTGGCAACGATAAACTAAAATTGCATTTTTGCATTGTTTTTACTTATTATAAATGTTTTTATTAAATCAATCGCGCTTTTGTAGCAACATGCACATTTATATATATATATATTTTATTGATGACATTACAAAGCTGTGCTGCCACATAAACAAAAAAAAAAAACAAATATAAATATTACCTTACCACCTTTCAGTTAATAGGGGGACTCATGTAACCGTATAAATGCCTTATAAAGTGTGTAAACGTTTAAATTTATCTAGTGCGTAAACGAGCTGTCAAATTTTGTATGAAAAATCATTTACACAATTTGTATAAATTTACGCGCACATTTCATTGTGTAAACGCGATAAACTCGAAGGAATGCAACCTTGCAGACATTAGAGCAGGCATTTTCATCAGAAATCTCCAACATCAGCAAGTAAAGGCGTTTTAGTTTTGATTTTTCACTTAATCTTGGTATTTTTTAATCTGTATAACAATCAAAAACATTTTGTTTGGCAATAATACAGCTGATAAATAATCAAGTTTATCAAGAGTATTGCTAGGTGCGTTCATATAACCGCGTGTGTAAATGGATATAATTTTACACCTTATAAGTTTATATGCTTTCATGAGTCCCCCTAATAAAGAAAAAGGCTACCGCCACGGTGATGACCTTCAGCGTAATACAACCTTCTGCACAGAAGGGTGTACTACGCAGAAGGACATCACCGTGGCGGTAGCCACGGTTATACCACATATCCGGACTTGGCATAGCGTAGCCCAGGGTTATTTTTTATAAGCGCGGCCGAAGGCCACCTATGCAGAAAGGTGTTCTACGCAGAATTACTGTGCATGGCGCAGCCGGTGTTGGATTGGCTAACATAACAATAAACATAAGAGTTATAAGGTAATATCACGTTCAAATATCGTTCACGAATGCAAAAAAGAGCTTTTTCAAATTTTTGGTAAATAATGAGTAGAAAGTTTAGAGATATATGTATATACATCAGATGAAAGGTATTTTTATAAGTTATTTTTCGATTCTGCACTTGTTCCGTTTTTTAGATGTGGCAGCACAGATATGTAATGTCATTAAATATATATACGTATACACATATAAAAGTTGTATAGAAATTTGCAAACTTTAACAACAAATAACTTTTAAATTATAAGTTTGCGCACTTTAAGATATATATATTTGTGATCGGGAGAACTCCCTCTTTCATTTGATACCAAGTTAAACCCCGAACTCGGGGGGTGCTAAACTAAATCGCTGCCGAGGGATTAAATAAGCAGGTAAGGGGTTGACAAAGAAATTGAGGGCAAGTTCTTAGCACAACAGATGGTATTTCATCAGGTCCATTGGAGTAGGAAATTTTCAAACTTTCCAGATGCCTTAGTACCTCATCTGTATGAACATATGGGATAACTACTGAGTTAAGCGAAGGTAAGATATATTGATAATCCACCAGAGGGGAGTCAGGGATAGTCGAATAATTAGATTTAAAAAAGTCAGCAAACATATTTGCAAAATCTCGGAGTCATTACTAGAAATCTGATCGTTATACTTCATTACAGAAGGAAACCCTTTAGTTTTTCTTTTGGAGTTGACGAAGGACTAAAATGATTGCAGTTTTTTATCGGTTATTGTTATGGAAGCCCCACCGTACCTACATTTACTCATTCATGCAAACATAAATATGTGTGCCTGATAGGCAACTGCATATACCGAATGCAGTGATGAACTCAAGAAGCATTCCAAGATACTATCATATGTATGCCATTCTGTTTGTGAATGTGTATTTATATTCTGACAATATATTTACAGCAAGTGTTTTTGTTTTCAATGTAAATTTACATATATATTTTTTACTTACCACGTATTTTTGTGCGCTTAGTTAAATTCAGCCAAACTTCACCTTTAATTGTATCACCTGCAAAATATATTTTATCCGGATTGCTTAAGGTTATGCGTAACCGCTCCGTTTCCATTGTGAACACACGGAGTAAGCACTTCCTTGCACTTTTCCAATTGGTGTTTCTTATAAAAAATATATTTTGCAAAATATTTAGTGCGTACTCATGTGCATAAATAATTGTTCACCAAATTTTTCTTAAGTCAGCGAGAGCTTTCGTCCATTCTCTTTGTGAATTTGTTACGTTTGCTTAGTTCTCCGCATCCTTTTTGGCCAGCTTAAGTACAGAGGCCAAATGATATTTGCTGTTTTGTGTTTTTCTTCTTTTTTTTATCGAAAAATAAATCACTTTGACACTAAGACACTACGCAAAGCAAAAGCATACACCCGCGCCCCGGTTCGCTTCCTTTACTTTCTCTTGGTCTATTTATGTTTGTTAAGCTCTAGTACCATGGTACCCTGGTGATCTCTATTCTTTACTGTTGTTGCTCTTTTCACAACGAATTTTTCACGCACATTCACATACATGCAATCTTTGGTTTAGTAACTCTTCAATTTCCTGTCCAATTTTAAAAATGCACTTGCTGCCATTTCACCACTTTATATAAAAAGTAGTGAATAAAAAAGACCAAAATAGACGATAATTTGCAAAAGCAAGAACTCTTCTGAATAGCTTCTCTTTTTTCACGCAATTTTGGTCCGCACCTATTTACCGCTACACCAATTCTTTTCGGCTTTTGTGATTTTTCTTTCTTTTACCATTTTAGCCATAATTGCTATTTCCACCCGCCTCAAATACTCATCGAAAAAACTCATTCACAGATTTTCCTCGCAAATAACAAAGAGAAGCATTCCATTCTTCAGCAAAAAGTTTATTTATCTTTCATGTAACTCGTGTGCGTGAAAGAGATGCTTATAACACATGCCGTAATTGGGAAAACAGCTGTACAATTAAAGCATTGCCAGAGAAAGAAATAATTTTATTTTTGCAAAAACAGGGTGTGTACAAATTTTTGTACTGTTTCGTTTTAGTTTTCCACCAAAGAGGATTACACCTCTATTATGAACTCATACGATACACGATAAACGCTTGCATCTGTTATACCGTATTATGAAATAAATTCTAGCGTATGAAACCCGATCGTTAGCTTTTATCGTTTATCGTGGTATTGCCATACGCTAACTATCGCATCAGCTGTTCAATTTTCTACGCTAGCTATCGTTAATAAATTTTTGCAGGATACGTTGCGAGCTATTTAAATAAAAGTAAATATATAATTATTACAAAATCCAAAAGAATCCAACTAAAGCCTCATTCCCAACACTCTATTGCAAAACCCTGGACAAGAAACCTTAAAGTGGCACTAACTTCAAAATATTTGGGATGGATTGTTGTGGAAACGCATTTACGATGGAAGCAGTAAGGAAAGCGGTCGGCATGATGTGTTGGTGCACAGTGGCTAGTCATTGTCGGCTGGGGCGGGTCCTTGCCAATCTTACTGTTCCTGCGCCATAAGCAGAAAAAAAGTTCCTATCATGCCTATCAAAACGAGCAGCTGTCAAATTCAAAACAAACTGACAGAAGCGCAGAGACCGACTCAAAACGCTTATAATTCAAATCAAAACGACATCCGGTCGAACCGGATGCCACGGACAACCCCTTAACATTCCAAAATTTAAAAATTCAAAAAAAAAATTACCGCAAAAAAATTTACCGAACCGGACATGGCCGGTTACCAACGCTGAAAATCGAAAATAAAAAAAAAAGCTGAAAATTAAAATATAACAAAAGGGGGAAAAACAAAAAGGGCCGAATATATCTTGGGGGCGCAGCGGGTGTCGTTGCGACGCCCGGTGCTAGACCCACCCTCAAAATCCATGGCCACCGACGCACCTATTTTTCGGTGGCCCCTTACCTGATCACCCTACGTGCCTTCTAAATAAATGGCGACGCCAGCATTCCCATATTATTAACAACTTTTATTCAAAATTCATTATTACTACTAACATAGCTTTCTGTTTTTTTTTTCTTACTTCTTACTGCAAGGTCTTTTGAATATATTTAAGCTTATAAATAATTTTAAAAAAAAATAGCAATCTAAAAGGCGTGTCAAATTAAAGAGGAACTCTATTCCTTTTGTAAGTTTTAGAAAAATTTATTGTGAGCCGCGTTTTGCGACGGTTCATTGAAAATAATAATAATACTCGGTTAGTTTTATAATCTAATATACTATATATGTAATAAAAAAATCTTTTTTTTTCAGAAATTTGGATAAATGCCTTTTTTTTCTTTTTTTTTTTTCACAAATCTATCTTAGGGCTGTACAGTTTGGATTAATTGGGGCCCCCTTACAAAATTAATAGTTGTTGTATTAAACTTACTTTGAGTTTAGCTGAACATCAATTTGGTATTACACATAGTATAATGACACTAATATGTACTATGCACTAAGAAATTAGTTATAAACGCAACTAGGACTAATCTTGGGGTAAATCCTACCCCTCAAAAAATATTGTTTCACAAGCTCAAGTAAAACGTAAGCTTTTAGATTCATGGAAAAATTACCGGAGTCATTCACCTGTTCAGGTAAAACATGAACCTTTTAAACTTATAGTACAATTAATGAAATTGTTTTACTTGTTCAGTTGAAACGTTAACTACTTTACATGTAACAGTCAGGGTTGGTATTGTTCGGGTTTCGTGCAACTCAGTCACCAAAAAAAAATGTATACAAAAAAAAAGTTTTGTTTTGATAATGCAAGCTAACCCGCATTACTTGTTATTTGCGTCTCTTAATATAGAGTTAATGCATTTTAACTGATAATGCAACTGAACTTGAATTACCAGTAAAACTTTGTTCCTTACCGAAACAATATCAACACTTTTGCTCACTCCACGATGGCATCAATTAAAAAAAATGTAATAGTAAAATTCTACCATAACGCAAAGCAAATTTTAATAACTGAAACACTTTTTCTTTTGTTTCACAGGCAGTATACATTGCGCACCTATGACCATTAAAATATGCTTTGTTTTTTTGTTGGTTAAAAATTTGTTTCCAGTATGCAACAATTTTGAACGTACAACAAGAATTGCTTTTTTTTTTCTTTTTAACTTTTCATTTCCTCCGGTCATTGTGCATATTGCATTAGTATTCACATTTGCTTTGATTCTACACTAGCGTGATAGCCCTAAGTTCGAGTATGTCATTAACATTACATAATGTTGCGGAGTCAAAATTATAATTTTAAAGGATAGGGTTAAGGCTACAAATACATAACTTTAGTTCAGTAGTGGAACGAACTCACCGCTTTAACCGCTGATGTTCGTTATCGCAATTGGAGTGCCTGCAGGCCTATATTCGCTGCCCTGTGGTCGTCATTGCAGCTGGTTTATTGTAGCCCATCTGGTCGTAGCTGATATGGGTTGCGCTAGTAGTGTTGTTGCCGGTATGGACGCAGCCAATAAGGATGCGCTAGTAGTATTGTTGCCGGTATGGACGCAGCCAATAAGGATGCGCTAGTAGTATTATTGCCGGTAGGAACGCAGCTAATAAAGATGCGGCTAGTATTTGGGTGGGTGGTACCGCCTGTTGTTGGGGTTACCGTTAGTGGGCGCAAGCCTATGTACGTGGCCCCGCTACGTGCGTTGCAACTGGTGTGGCGGTACGTCTGATGGTTGTTGCGCTCGTGGTTGGCGCTTATGAAGGAGTTGGGGGAGGTACTACCGATAGTGATGCCCGTGGTAATAGTAGGCCCCGTTGGTGGTGGTTGGCGCTGTGATCCGAAGTAACTAAATGACCCGGGTGGCGATAGAGCTTCGTGCTGGCCTTTACGCCGGAGGTAGTGTCCTCATTCGGTTAAGATTTATTACCACCCAATTTTTTTACATTTGCTGCGCTGCATACAATTGCCACTTGAACATGCCTAATGTTTGAGAGGTTAAATGCAAATCTAATTCTGGCGTTGTTTCATTAATGGGAAAATGTTCACGCTGTGAGTTCCAATAATCATTTATAAATACAATGCGTAAATACGTTTTACCACCATCATCTTTTTGGTGTCTATTTGGCCGGAAACTCGTGCGATTTTCTCGATTTTTTATTTCTTACCAATTTTTTATCTTTTTTCGTGTGTATACGGCCGGAAACTCAATGCCTTTAGCTGGAGTCATTGGTGCCGTATGTCGTAGAGCTGTATCCGTATCCCTAACGTAATCAGCTGTTTATCGTTACGACGGTAAACCAAAACCCAATTGGTTGGCTACGATACGGTTACGACCTTAGCGGCACCAATAATCGATTGCATTGATTCTCATAAGGTTGGTCGAATCAGCTGTTAAAAGGTTACCGATACGGTTACCGATAAAGCTCCAATGTCTCCAGCTTTTCTTCCTTTCTTCTCTAGTGATGGCCGGTCTGTCTTTTCCTTGTTTTCGATAATTTTTTATCGCAACTTTCGCCACATCGCTAGGTGTGTTCACGTGAACACGCTCCCAAGTGGGTCGTAGCCGTAGACCGTAGCAGCAGACCGTAACAGGATGAACTATTTTTAGACATACTCTGAAATTTACTTTTTTTATTGAACTTTTTTTTACTTTTCTTTTAGTATGTCAAGTCATTACACTGTAGAGTTTATTTCAAGAAGATTGGAAGCATCTCTCAATTTCCTTCTTTCTATAGCCTTTATGCGAGTTTCGTCAATTTGTTCATTTGAGTTTATATAAAAGGCAACATACATAGGTAGCAGAAAACATTTTATTATTACACCTTTTAAAAACTTTTGCCACTTTTAAGCCGGAGTCATTGGTGCCGTATGTCGTATCGCTGTATCCGTATCCATAACGTAATCAGCTGTTTATCGTTACGACGGTAAACCAAAACCCAATTGGTTGGCTACGATACGGTTACGACCTTAGCGGCACCAATAATCGATTGCATTGATTCTCATAAAGCCGGAGTCATTGGTGCCGTATGTCGTATCGCTGTATCCGTATCCCTAACGTAATCAGCTGTTTATCGTTACGACGGTAAATCAAAACCCAATTGGTTGGCTACGATACGGTTACGACCTTAGCGGCACCAATAATCGATTGCATTGATTCTCATAAGGTTGGTCGAATCAGCTGTTATAAGGTTACCGATACGGTTACCGATAAAGCGCCAATGTTTCCAGCTTTAGGTTGGTCGAATCAGCTGTTATAAGGTTACCGATACGGTTACCGATAAAGCACCAATGTCTCCAGCTTTACGTACAAGACAATTGAATTGTTGGTATTTACGTTTTGTTTTGCTATCTGTTTCGTATAGATTCACAAAAATTTTTAAACAAAACTCAGCCGTCATTCACAATAGCAGATCTATCAGGCGTGTGGAAATCGCAATATGAAAGCCGATTTTTTACCATACGCTAGCAAGCGGTTATCGTTTATCGTATGTAAATTCATAATAGAGGTGTTAATAAATTTTTAAATTCTTATCTCTCATATATCATTTATTAAATTATTATTAGCCGTGTTTTTTTTACACGCGTATACGTTTACGTTTGCGCGTAAAAAACGCTTATCCTCGCTTAGATAATGCTTAGAAAACCCATCTAGCGCCAGTGGTTAAACAACTAGCTACAGCACAGGGTGTACCGAAAGCGGAGACACAACCCTCTGATGGCAATGGTGTATAATAGGGGGACTCATGATAGCATATAAACTTATAAGGTGTAAAATTATATCCATTTACACACGCGGTTATATGAACGCACCTAGTAATACTCTTGATAAACTTGATTGTTTTTCAGCTGTATTATTTCCAAAAAAAATTTTTTGATTGTTATACAAATTAAAAAATACCAAGATTAAGTGAAAAATCAAAACTAAAACGCCTTTACTTGCTGATGTTGAAGATTTTTGATGAAAATGCCGTCTGTAATGTCTGCAAGGTTGCATTCCTTTGAGTTTACCGCGTTTACACAGTGAAATGTGCGCGTAAATTTATACAAATTGTGTAAATGATTTTTCATACAAAATTTGACAGCTCGTGCGTAAACTAGATAAATTTATACGTTTACACACTTTATAAGGCATTTATACGGTTACATGAGTCCCCCTAATATATAGCTGAATTAGTTGCGATGAATTGTGGACACGCACCATTTTTAAAGTTGATACATAGAATTAGAATAGAGGTGAAACATAGACACATATTTCAGTTACATCTAAGTATAATGCGTATTGAAATTAAGTAGTACTAATTTTATGCGCAGCAACTTCAGAGGTGTATTTAAAGTTTGACGCTTAGCAGTCCATATAAAGTTAAGCGTAGCCGTTTATGGATGTAAAAGAACACAGCTATTATTATGAAATTTATTTATCCTCTTTGTTCTTGCTAAATGAGCCTTTTAGAGCAGTAAGTAACTCCATTTTAAAAATGGTGCATGAGTCTAATTCTGGTTGTTGGTGTTGTTGTAGCAATGCTCGCCCCACCTAATAGCCGCGACCAATCACAAATTGTCATCAGTATCCTCTAACGGGAGTCCAAGGAAACTTGCCGTTTCAACAGGGGTGGACCATAAGGAAAGGGGTGTTAGAGGCATTGGTTCCACATTACAATTAAAGAGACGGTTGGTGTCATGTGGGGACACATTGCAAGCGGGTCATACATTTTGTATGTCGGGGTTGATTCTGGATAGGTAAGAGTTTAACCTGTTACAGTATCCAGAACGAAGTTGAGCAAGAGTGACGAGCGTTTCTCTGGGGAGTATGCGTTCCTCTTCCGCGAGTTTTTGATACTTTTCTTTAAGTACTGGATTCACCAGGCAATTCCTGGCATAAATGTCCGACGCCTGTTTATGGACTTCACCAAGGACCTGCTTGTGTTTTTTCGCTTCATACGGCTGGGTTCTCAGGTGCCGTATTTCCTCAAAATGCTTACGGAGATGACTCCTTAAGCCCCTAGGCGGTGCTGGTTCATTAATCAGATGTCTGTGGGAATGCCCAGGTTTCTGGGTATTCAACAGGAACTGTTTGGTAAGCATCTAATTTCTCTCCCTGATGGGGAGTATTCTCGCCGCATTATGCAGATGGTGTTCTGGGGACATAAGAAGACAGCCCGTGGCGATTCTGAGAGCAGTATTTTGGCAGGCCTGTAGTTTCTTCCAGTGGGTAATTTTTAGGCTTGGCAACCATACGGGTGACGCGTAGCACGTAATCGGCTGGCTAATTGCTTTGTATGTAGTCATGAGCGTTTGTTTTTCTTTTCCCCAGGTACTGCCAGCGAGGGATTACTTCTGGTGCTTACAGGCTGTTGTTGTTGTAGCGATAAGACACTCCCCGCAGGCCTTTTGTAGTATTATCGATGTTGATATGGTCCTTTGCCGGATGCAGATCCGGTACGTTCCGGTAACAAGCAACATTAAGGTATAAGCCCGACTATTTCGGGAACGATTCAATATGACCACATTGAACCTTCTTTGCCATACCGTCTCCACCCCCTAGTTCCTTGAGGAAATTGGTGTCGCCATAGCTTCGGCTGTTAAAGAAACAGTATTCGCCACGGGTAGGTGAGGTTGAAAATTGGGTTGAGAAACTATTTATTGCGCTGCACAACCCCTTGAATCAATTTGGTAATTTAGTCGCCTCTTACGTGAGGCATATCTGCCGAGGGTATATTGTAAGCCCCCTTACCCACTGGGGGCTTATAGGCTGTTCATGTTCGGTAGCGCTATTCACTTACTATTTTAACAATATTTGACAGCGGTAACTTAGCTTAACGACAATTCCAACATCTCTTCTACTCAACCCCAAAACTCGACAAAATAAAACTCGCTGTTAACGTTTTCAAATTTTACAATTGGCAACTTATCGTGGTCTTTGATGATTAAGCTGTCGAGATAGTTCGTACACGTTTTTTATTTCAGACCACATTATTATTATTAACTAATTAGCGAGCTTTGCTCATACATATTGCTTTATACAATTGTTTTTGTTATTGATATTAGGGAAAAATTGTAAGGTTTACAAACGGTGAAGGTTAGGTACTAGGACAGGTTTCTCAATTTCACTTCTTCATCAGCTAGCTTTTCGGGAGCTTTTTTCTTCTTTTTTTTATAGTATAGCATTTGAGCTTATAGCATCTAGCTTGTCGCGGAACGCGACTGCAAATAACGCAAGAGTAGTGGACCTTGCTGTTGCCTTTCTGGTGAACGCCATACTGAAAAAAATATAAAAAACTGCTGTTAATTTTGAAATAATATCAAAAATATTTAACTTTGCTGAATCCTGCACAAAATTTTTAGCGCGAACAAATGATAAGTTGTTTTTTCTCAATTCGTCTTTGACCTTTTCGTAAATTTTGACATTTCATTACCACTTTTTCTCGAATTGAATAAAATACTTCTGTGGCTTTCAGGCATAACCTAAAAGGTTACATTTTTCTCGAATTTGGGCTAGTGTGCGATTCGATATACATTCGAATGTTAAACTTTATAGAATATATAAATTTATATTGGAATATCCAACATTCAGTTCATGATATAGACATACCAGCTCCCGTTTTTCAGTCATCACAATTTGACCCATACCTATGTACGCACAACTCTGTGTCAAGCATGGTATAAATATTACCAGGTAAAACCATCTACTCTTCTTGGCGGCCACAAAAAAATTGTTGGTTTGACATTTTTCACTTTTTTTAATGCCAAAAAAATAAAATGCTTATGAAATAAGTGAAAAAATATTTCGAAAAGTTTTGAAATCGGTTTTTATGTATATGGCAAACAAATGAGTTACCAATATAATGGATGCCTCAACACGTCCTATTTTTGCAAAGGGACAAAAGAAAAGACCTTACTTCTTATTCTTAACATCTTCTAATTAAGAAGCGAATGTAAGAGACCACGCCTATTGATTTTTCATTCATCCTTCTTCACTTGGTTGATAAGTCTTTAACCCTTAAATATGCTGCAACTTCACTTTATAAGAGATCAGCAGTCTCAAGTGTCCTCGCTACTGCGAAAAAAAATGATCTTGGAGGTATTCTTTGGTTTGTTTTGGTCCTTTTCCTCGCGGTTGGAAGATAAACCGTTTAGGAGATGCTGGTCGTTGCGTAGCAAGTCACTCCAGCTAACCCTGTTTCGCGATAACTGACGCCAGAAGGGGCACCAAGAGAGATTCTTCCCCCACCTGCTTCTCCGAACCCAGTGGAGATCTTCCCATAACTTGCCCACGCCAGCAAAAACGCTGTAGCTCTTCGCAGCTTAGATAATCATCATCGTCCAGTTGGAGTATGATAGTTCGTGGAGGCTGAATTTACCGGGCTGAACGGTCAAAGTCCAGTATAGGGCTAGTGTATTGGCCTATTCATCAAAAAAATTTAAGAAAATTTGTATAAATGGTATTGATTGTCCCTCGGCATTAACTTGGCGCCTAAAGTGCGTCCGCCTTCGCAGATAAAGTTTTGGGTAAGCACAAAACAGGTATTTAGATGAGCCAGTTCGTAGAAAAACGAATACACGATACGTAGCCTTCGAATTGGATGGAAATCTAGACCTTAATCTCCTCAGATATATATCACACCAAGTAATTGTTATTATTAGTAGATATATATTCTTCCGTACACCTTGGTGGTAAGTCGGGGTTTTCTTCTCGTCGCGCAGACGCAGATAAATTTCTAAACAATTTGTTGAAGAAAATTTCTCAGAAGAGGATCGTGGCCTGATGCTTCTTTTTGCGGGAAAACACAATACAATTCTTCAATTGAAACTTTGGAATGCGGTTGACCGTTGAGATTTCTTTCCCACCATAAAAAAGTCATTTCCACCAATAAAAATTCGGGTTTGGATAAAATATTGTTACGAATTTACTGCAATTCCTCTCATTTGCAACCTTCTACTAACGTTCGAATCACTAAACTGTTGAATAAATAACTCCACTATTCAATAATGCAAAATGGCCTTTATTAAAGTACTTCACAATTAACACTATACTTCGCAACTGCTTAAACCAAGCTGATTTTCGTGTCTCTACTGTTGCTGCCTTTCATACTGTCTGGTGTCCTCGTTTCATATTTCTAGGCTTTTCTATTCTAGAATTTACTAGTTAGTTATCTGCTATAAAATTACTACGTTTATAGCTTCTCATATGCGCGTGTATTTGTGAGTGATACTTGCACAAACCATTGCCTACTTTTGGGAGAATCTCAGATATGTGCATGTGTTTGTTCGTTTTCTCTCCGCTGCTTGTATGGACATATGGGTAGACATAATGATTCATTTGTTGATGTGCATACAAGTCACTGCTTAGTATCGGCTTAGAGATGACAGTACCTCTTAGTGTTGCTAATATTCGTAACAATATCATAATATGAATGTTAGAACGCAAAAATATATGGTAATTCTATACAGCATGACACTGGTAATATGCGTCCGAAAATACCGAGAGGGGTGTCAAGAGACTCGTATTGACCTCAACAACAATAATCCGAAGGCGGAAAATAAAAATTTTAGATCGTTCAAAAGATATTAACGAAAAACTGAAAAATTACCCCGGAGTGGTCCGAAACCGAGGGTGGGATCCATAGTATTTTTGGGCAGAACACCTTTCTGCATTGGCGGGCTTTGGCCGCGCTTATAAAAAATTACCTTCGGTGGGTCCAACACCGGTTTGGAGACCAAAACTATATCCGCGGAGCACACTTATGTTGACAATTTTTTTGTGGGTACCTCAAAATCATCAAAATTACAACAACCACATGAAAATTTCTTTTGCAAATATCTCTTGACAGACCCAAAATTGTTTACCTCGGCTTTCGGATTCGCCATCCTGGATCAAAAACGCGTCTTTTGATACCACTCTTGATATTTTTGGACGTATATTAACAGGCGCGGATCTACGGGGGGTAGGGGGCATCCCCCGCCCCCACCAAAAGGTCGAGAAATTTTATTTTTCAAATACTTTACAGAACAAAAATGAAATATCCAAAGAAAACAAATATTCAAATGTTCAATACTTAATTTTGGCATTTCACGATGCACGGCAATTTATACATGCATACCGCTTTTATAAAAATAAAACAAAATTTATGAAACTTTTTGATACCATTTCCCACCCATAGCCAAGCTCACGATCCGCTACTGATACTAAGAGTGTCATGCTGTCGTATAGAAATACCAAATATATTACAGTTTGTTATATTTTTGTTATGAAAACAAAACCAAAATAAAAAAAAAAAATGTGAGAGCAGTGAGAATTTTAAAATTTTTTCAAACGTCATTTCGGCTCTCACCGGTTTTACCTTGTAATATTTATACCATGGTGTCAAGGTCAGTAAATTGATTCCCTCTTTTCCGAAGTGTTCTGTTCCCAATGTACGTCTCAAAATTGCGAATTGAAATTTGAAATAAAAGGAAAAGGCGAAAACTTAGTCTTGGCTTTTTTCGGGTAGTATATTTTTTTGGCGGCCACCGTGGTGTGATGGTAGCGTGCTCCGCCTACCACACCGGATTCCCTGGGTTCAAACCCCGGGCAAAGCAACATCAAAATTTTTAGAAATAAGGTTTTTCAATTAGAAGAAAATCTTTCTAAGCGGGGTCGCCCCTCGGCAGTGTTTGGCAAGCCCTCCGGGTGTATTTCTGCCATGAAAAGCTCTCAGTGAAAACTCATCTGCCTTGCAGATGCCGTTCGGAGTCGGCATAAAATCATGTAGGTCCCATCCGGCCAATTTGTAGGGAAAATCAAGAGGAGCACGACCCAAAGTGGAAGAGAAGCTCGGCCTTAGATCTCTTCGGAGGTTATCGCGCCTTACATTTTTTATTTTCATATTTTTTTTCTAACCAATTTGATTTATAATCCATAATAAACCCGTTTCATGTTTAAAAAAATTTAAACATTGTTTTATGGCTATCATTGCTTAGGCGAATTAAACTTATCTACCTATGTACATACATATATGTATGCATAATAATTAGAAGGAAGGAGAAACTCCAAAGTCTTAATCCGGATTTGCGGCTTCTAACTTTTCTGAAGTCTACCTACCATCCATAAATACATATACATATATTATTATATTATATACAGCATACATTGTATATATATACGTAAGTTTGTATTTTCACGTTGGAATGAGCGTAGTGTAGAATGGGGGAGAACAAATTTTATCCACAGCCTTCTGTACTATCTGATTATACTTCTATAAACCAAACGAACATCTACAATATAGACTATGATCCATTTTGAAGACATTCTAGATAATATCTTAAAATTACACGAGCTCTAACGTCAGCGGATTAGACCTTATTAGAGTTTGTTACCGTGTCATTGCAATTTCTGCCAATCGGAAATTTGTGTTTTCCAAAAGCTTATTTGGGATGCTCTGAACTGCTCACCAATCAAAAAACTATTTAATTGGACTTTGTCTTTTCGCAATTAAAAAATTATAAAAGTATTACTATTTTTTTAAAGTGCGACCGAAGGCCGCCTACGCAGAAGGACATCACCGTGTTTTGTTTAATTGGATACCTGTTTCAAATACCGAGATATATATAGGAAATTTCGATATTTCTTATTAGCGGGCGTGACTTTTTTCAAACCTATATACAGCAAGAAAAAACCGGGTGACCACATGAACCTACTGTGAAATTTTTGTCAAGATCGGTTGAGTATTTTGGACGGCTACTGGATATCTATTTTTATACTCAGTTGAGCAGAGCTCACAGAGTATATTAACTTTGATTGGATAACGGTTGGTTGTACACGTACAAAGGAATCGAGATAGATATAGACTTGCATATATCAAAATCATCAGTATCGAAAAAAAATTCGATTGAGCCACGTCCGTCCGTCCGTCCGTCCGTTAACACGATAAATTTTCAGGTATCTTGATGAAATTTGGTATGTAGGTTCCTGCGCACTCATCTCAGATCGCTATTTAAAATGAACGATATCGGACTATAACCACGCCCACTTTTTCGATATCGAAAATTTCGAAAAATCGAAAAAGTGCGATAATTCATTACCAAATACGGATAAAGCGATGAAACTTGGTAGGTGAGTTGAACTTATGACGCAGAATAGAAAACTAGTAAAATTTAGCACAATGGGCGTGGCATCGCCCACTTTTAAAAGAAGGTAATTTAGAAGTTTTGCAAGCTGTAATTTGGCAGTCGTTGAAGATATCATGATAAAATTTGGCAGGAACGTTACTCTTATTACTATATGTATGCTTAATAGAAATTAGCAAAATCGGAGAACGACCACGCCCATTTAAAAAAAAAAATTTTTTTAAGTCAAATTTTTAAAGAAAAGTTTACAGTACATAAGTAAATTATGTCAACATTCAACTCCAGTAATGAGATGGTGCAACAAAATAAAAAAATAAAATAAAATTTCAAAATGGGCGTGGCTCCGCCCTTTTTCATTTAATTTGTCTAGGATACTTTTAATGCCAATGTCGAACAAAACATTATCAATCCTTGTGAAATTTGGTAGAGGCTTAGATTCTAGGACGATAACTGTGAAAAAGAGCGAAATTGGTTGAAGCCACGCCCAGTTTTTATACACAGTCGACCGTCTGTCCTTCCGCTCGGCCGTTAACACGATAACTTGAGCAAAAATCGATATATCTTTACTAAACTCAGTTCACGTACTTATCTAAACTCACTTTATATTGGTGTAAAAAATGGCCGAAATCCGACTATGGCCACGCCCACTTTTTCGATATCGAAAATTACTAAAAATGAAAAAAAAATGCCATAATAATATACCAAATACGAAAAAAGGGATGAAACACGGTAATTGCATTGGTTTATTGACGCGAAATATAACTTAAGAAAACAACTTTGTAAAATGGGTGTGACACCTACCATATTAAGTAGAAGAAAATGAAAAAGTTTTGCAGGGCGAAATCAAAAGCCCTTGGAATTTTGGAAGGATAACTGTTCGTGGTATTACATATATAAATAAATTAGCGGTACCTGACAGATGATGTTCTGGGTCACCCTTGTCCACATTTTGGTCGATATCTCGAAAACGCCTTCACATATACAACTACCACCACTCCCTTTTAAAACCCTCATTAATACCTTTAATTTGATACCCATATCGTACAAACACATTATAGAGTCACCCCTGGTCCACCTTTATGGCGATATCTCGAAAAGGCGTCCTCCTATAGAACTTAGGCCCACTCCTTAACTCATTAACACTTTCATTTGATACCCATATCGTACAAACACATTATAGAGTCACCCCTGGTCCACCTTTATGGCGATATCTCGAAAAGGCTTCCACCTATAGAACTAAGGCCCACTCCCTTTTAAAATACTCATTAACACCTTTCATTTGATACCCATATCGCACAAGCAAATTCTAGAGTCACCCCTGGTCCACGTTTATGGCGATATCTCGAAAAGGCGTCGACCCATAGAACTAAGGCCCATTCCCTTTTAAAATACTCATAAACACCTTTCGTTTGATACCCATATTGTACAAACGCATTCTAGAGTCACCCCTGGTCCACCTTTATGGCGATATCTCGAAAAGGCGTCCTCCTATAGAACTTAGGCCCACTCCTTAACTCATTAACACTTTCATTTGATACCCATATCGTACAAATAAATTCTAGAGTCAGCCCTGGTCCACCGTTATGGCGATATCCCTAAATGGCGTCCATCTATAGAACTACGGCCCACTCCCTCTTAAAATACTCTTTAATACCTTCCATTTGATGCACATGTCATACAAACACATTCCAGGGGTACCCTAGGTTCATTTTACTACGAGGTGATTTTCCCTTATTTTGTCTCCATAGCTCTCAACTGAGTATGTAATGTTCGGTTACACCCGAACTTAGCCTTCCTTGCTTGTTATTTATAAAATTTATAATAATAATGTAATACTTACTTTGGAGCGGTATACATCCAAGGAGATTAAGGGCGCGATTCTCTGCTTAGAGATAAGATTTTCTGTTTTCATAATTTTTCGTACAATTTTATGTTATGAAGTTTTTCACTGCAGAAATACAGTCAAGAACTTATCAAACCACTTCCGACGGCCAATCCATCCTTTTGTAGAAACATGTTTTAAAGTATTTTGATGTTGTTTGTTCCAAAACCAGGGAAACTAGCAGTTTAAACACTGTTGCACAGCAAAAGAAAAGCTGCTGTTAGAGGGGTCCAAAATCTCCCGCGTAACTCGAGGACCAACATCTGAGACTATAGCATGAGTTCGTTTAGTTCTCTTATTGGCCCGTAACCATGGTGGAATCACCAGGTGAAGTAAATAAAAAGACATAGAAGATGTACGCTATCTGAAACGGTAGGGATGTATTTTCAACGGTCAGAAGAGGGTAAAATGTTTACCCGCTTTGGAAAAGTAGGAGTACAAAAACAAAGCCTTGCTACGAAAGCCATTACAGACTGTTTTTTTCAGCATATCAGTGCAACCTAATGCCAATACAAAAAGGGTACACAGGACCAGTGCGAACTTATATTAATTTAGGCATCGAATAAATAATAATATAATAAAATAAGATGAAAAAAGTACTAAAACTACCATATTTTACTCCTGAAAATGCAAAAAAACAACACTTTTTCGGGGACAATATCGGTGAAAAATTTTTAGATAGCCGAATGACAGAACAAAGAAGAATTTAGAGCGAGACAATTGACGGCTTACTTCGCCTGGTTATTCCACCATACCCCATGGTTCCATGCCCGCAACAAAGAGAATAAGACGGAAATATGATATTATTCACTCAATCTCATTAGAGTGGCTTTTTTCATACGTCGGTTTCTCTGCTCGTTTGGAATAAACTTTTTCCCTACGAGGTGCTTTGAGTTCCCCACCATACGCAGGGCTCCAACAACGCGCAATTGAAAGTTGCGTTTTACTGCGGACTACTGGCTGCTGCTTGATGTCTCTTTGTGCACGATTTCTGCCTTTGTTATATTTTTGCTTATTTATTTAATTCAGTTTGGAATGGCAGTTGTAAAGTAGCGGACGCGTTTTGGGAAACATTAATCTCACGAAACGAGAAAAGATTCGAGACAAACGAGAGGAAAATGTGCTGAATACACAAAATTTGTATTTACACAAGTCTAAGCAGCATTTCTAAAGATTCGCTTCCGCGCAGTGCTAATTATGTATTGGGGAATCCGTTTGAACTGGGCTGGATAGGTCAGCCAATCGGTCGTTCGGTCGCGTGCGTGTGAAATTATGTCATACTGACGTTTGTGTTATAAATAAGTTGGTCGCTTAAAACAAAAAACAAATAAAATAATGGAGTTGTTTAGTAAATTGCAATGGAAATAATTGGTTTTTGTGATATGAATTTGACCTAAACGTGGAAGAGACAATTTTTGAAGCATTAAAAGTTAAATATATATGTACATACTATTTGTAGGTATATAAATATGTAAATAAATGTATAGATATTTTGGTTTTGTATGTGTACATACATATTGTACATAAAGAGGGTCGGTTGACACCGGCTTTGCAACCTTGAAATTTAGCATCAACAATTGGCCGCATATAAATTAAACCACACATAAAGGGCCAATTAATGGTGACTTATACATAACCAAATAAAACCGCTGATCGAACCAACCTTAAGCGCCAAATACACGACACGAACATTTCCGCGAACATTCCGCAATCTTGTTCGCAGCTTTGGCCATACACCATACGAACTTTTGGCCGAACATTAGTTCTCTTTCAGACAGCGATGAATACGAACAATTGTGCTGCGATTAAAGTCGCATAATCATTATTATTTTTAATTCTATTACAATAATCTTTGCTTTTTACTTGCCACAATGATGGCAAAGATTTATACATTTCAATAAATTCACTCAGAAATTTTTTATTGTCTATTTTACTTTTCCGCGCACGTCTGTTCCGTTCAGAAATTACTACGATTATGAGCTATTTCGCCATACACGCACGAACAGTTCGCGCATATATTTTGATTTTTGGCGAACATTTGCGCGAACTGGCAAACACCACCATACACGACAGAAAAGGTCGCAGAATCATGATATAACGGGAATGTTCGCGGAAATGTTCGTGTCGTGTATTTGGCGCTTTATGGAAATCAATGTAATCGATTAATGGTGCCATACCATATACTGCAGGAATAGTCCATGTGCTGCAGTCCTAAGCAAAACAACATCAAACATGTAGGAAAAAGTTTCTTCAATCAGACAAGTGGAGTCGCCCTTCGGCGGTGGTTTGGCAAACACTCAAGAGTGTATTTCTGCTATGAAAAACTGATCAGTCAAAATGTATCTGCATTGCAGCTATCGTTCGAAGCCGGCTTAAAACATGTAGCTCCCGTCTCGCCCATTTGTAGGAAATATTTAAAAGGAAAACGACGCAAATTGGAAGTGAAGCTCGGCCTGCATCTCGATACTAGAGAATTGTACGTCTTTAAAGGAGAAAAGATAGACCTACCAATAGGTATACCGAAATGATCATGATGCTGAGTTGATTTGGCCATGTCCGTCTGTCTGTTTCAACGTAAATTAGTCCCTAAATTTTTGGGTTTATGAAATCCGACCGGGACCTATATAACATATATCTCTTATACAACCGATTTTTCGAATAAGAGAGCTGTCGTCATTTCTCTCTCATTTTAACTCCTAGGAGCTTGAAATTTTTCAGATGCTTACATATACGGCATACATTGTTGCATGAAAAAATTGCCTAGATGGAGCATAAATATAAAGTATATACCCCTTACAACTTATTGTGCAAATTTTCATCCTTTCTTCCTCATTTTAACAGTTAAAAGTTCTAAAATTTAGCAGATGCTTACATATCAATATGGCATACGTTATTTTCTGTAAAAAATCTACATCGGTCGTATATATAATATATATATCATATACAACTTATTGCTTCTTCGATTTTATGAATTTTTAAAATTTCATCAGATTATTGTTCAAATCCATGCATGAAAGGTATGATGTCTTGAGAATCTCGCCCTTCACTGTTTTTTTATCACGAAACATTCCCGAAACAATTTAAAAATTAACCCAAAAAGCTCTCAATCAAACCGAAATTATCCTGAAATAGTCCCGAGTTGATCCTGAAAGTTATTCCGAGATGGTTCACAAATAGTCCTAAATTAATTCACAAACTGATTCTAAAATAATCCCGAAAATTAAAAGAATTCCGTAATGATCTTAAAACGGTAATGATGTGATCCCAAAAATGTTCAGCAAGTAATCCCTCCATGCTCCAAAGACTACAGAACCTGTGGGCTGCACTTTTTTTAAACATTGCTTCAATGGTCTTTTTGAGCTCTGCCGACTCTATTAATTACCAGTAGGTTTTTTCTTAGGGCAGTTGTGCCTCACACAAATACACCAGTGAGCCATGTCCGTCCGTCCGTCTGTCCGTAAACACGATAACTTGAGTAAATTTTGAGGTATCTTAATGAAATTTGGTATGTCCGTTCCTG
The DNA here is from genome assembly GCF_040869045.1 of Eurosta solidaginis. Classification (NCBI taxonomy): domain Eukaryota; kingdom Metazoa; phylum Arthropoda; class Insecta; order Diptera; family Tephritidae; genus Eurosta; species Eurosta solidaginis. Next base: position 30,952,565 of record NC_090319.1, read on the forward strand.
GGCACTCTTTTCAGATCGCCATTTAAAATGAACGAAATCGGACTATAACCACGACCACTTTTTCGATATCGAAAATTTCGAAAAACCGAAAAACTGCGATAATTCATTACCAAGGACGGATAAAGCGATGAAACTTTGTAGGTGCGTTGACTTTATAACGCAGAATAGAAAATTAGTAAAATCTTGGACAATGGGCGTGGCACCGCCCACTTTTAAAAGAAGGTAATTTAAAAGTTTTGCAAGCTTAATTTTGGCAGTCGTTGAAGATATCATGATGAAATTTAGCAGGAACGTTACTCCTACTACTGTATGTGTGCTAAATAAAAATTAGCAAAATCGGATAACGAGCACGCCCACTTTTTAAAAAAAATAATTTTAAAAGTCAAATTTTAACAAAAAATTTAATATCTTTACAGTATATAAGTATAGAGTATTTGATACTTATGTCAACATTCAACTCCAGTAATGATATGGTGCATCAAAATACAAAAATAAAAGAAAATTTCAAAATGGGCGTGGCTCCGCCCTTTTTCATTTAATTTGTCTAGAATACTTTTAATGCCATAAGTCGAACAAAAATTTACCAATCCTTGTGAAATTTGGTAATGACATAGCTTTTATGACGATATTTGTTTTCTGTGAAAATGGGTGAAATCGGTTAAAGCCACGCCCAGTTTTTATACACAGTCGACCGTATGTCCTTCCGCTCGGCCGTTAACACGATAACTTGACCAAAAATCGATATATCTTTACTAAACTTAGTTCACGTATTTATCTGAACTCACTTTATCTTGATATTAAAAATGGGCGAAATTCGACTATGACCACGCCCACTTTTTCGATATCGAAAATTTCGAAAAATGAATAAAATGCCATAATTACATACCAAATACGAAAAAAGGGATGAAACATGGTGATTGGATTGGTTTTTTGACGCAAAATATAACTTTAGAAAAAACTATGTAAAATGGGTGTAACATCTACCATATTAAGTAGAAGAAAATGAAAAAGTTCTGCAGGGCGAAATCCAAAGCTCTGGAATCATGACAGGAATACTGTTCGTGGTATTACATATATAAATAAATTAGCGGTACCCGACAGATGATGTTCTGGGTCACCCTGGTCCGATATCTCGAAAACGCCTTCACATATACAAATAAGGTTAACTCCCTTTTAAAACCCTCATTAATACCTTTAATTTGATACCCATATTGTACAAACACATTATAGAGTCACCCCTGGTCCACCTTTATGGCGATTTCTCGAAAAGGCGTCCACCTGTAGAACTATGATCCACTCCCTTTTAAAATACTCTTTATTACCTTCCATTTGATACCAATGTCATACAAAGACATTCCAGGGTTACCCTAGGTTCATTTTCCTACATGGTGATTTTCTTTTATTTTGTCTCCAAAGCTCTCAGCTGAGTATGTAATGTTCGGTTACACCCGAACTTAGCCTTCCTTACTTGTTTGAAGTGGTTTTGAGTTCGGATATTGAATTTCGAGGTAAAAAGGTTCGGTTTATAGCGCGCAGCCCTGTATTTACCTAGTGGCATATGCATGCGAAAGTAAATTTTTCTATCAACCAGCTCCGCATATAAAGTACAACAAACAAATACCATTTGCTGAGGGTTGAAGTTCGCACTGAATATAAAGAGCAGCTGGAGTAAAAAAAACATTTGGAGACAGGTCCATAAGCAGTTTTGAACTACTTAATATTAAATACGCAATAATATAATAACAAAGCAGTTGCTTGCATTATATAAAGATAACACACACACAAAGATATATCTACTGACATAAAATATGGCCAGTAAATGTACAATAACGTTTGACAACAATCCCTTGGGGGTCTACTATGCCGGCCAAGTGGTGTCCGGAGTAGCGGAGCTGATTACAACAAGACCTAAGACGATACGATGTGCGTAAGATAATAATTTTATATACGATATTTGAATATGTAATTAAATATAGCTGTTATTGTTGTTATTATCATTATTTTCAAAATTAACTTCCAGATTTCAATTAAGAATATAAATGGTTGTCAAATTTTTTTGGTCTTTCCTGTACTTCGTATTGGAAGAGATGACACCCTAGAGATGGTTCTAGTATCGACATCTTTAAAATTTCTGCATTATTATCAATTTGCAAGGTTACAATTAATATGGGAGATATAGTTATTTAATTAGCGATTATGAGTAAAGTATGAAAATGAAGATAGTCTCGTTATATGTAAACTATGTCTAGTATTTAGAAAAAATATAGTTAATTTTGACCAAATCCAATGAAAATTCTGCGGGGTGCTAATATATTCGTAATCATCTTTGATTCTTACATATCAGAAATCCCCCCCCCCCCCCCCCTTACCAAAAAGATGGTCATTGTTTAAAAGTTATAGGGACAGGATACACTTCGCTTTGAACAATCAACGTCACTGATAACTCGTTTTTGTTCACACTCTGAATATCTAAAAATAAATGTTCTATACCAATTTATTAAAAATATTCTAACATTCATTAAAAAAAAAACAAAAAACAATTAAGCTATGAAGTCATTTCTGTTTCACTTTCATACCATTAAACTTTATTTATTCCAAATCTCAGCGCATTCATAGAGCCGTAAAGACATACTCCAATTGAACCTCAATATTATTACGTCACCGGAAATTAGCGAAACCATCGTTATATGCTATGTATATAAATATATATCACAGCATGAATACAACACATTAAAGAAAAAATATTCATTATTAATGAATTAAGAAAATGTTTTATAACGCCTTTGTAATACAACACTGTTAGGTGGCACAAAAAATGTATAATTCTTTAACAAAATAGAAATAGTAATAAGGCATAGTCGAAAGAATATTTTGAGCAACAAAAAAATTTAAAATAAAATGAAGTTGCCGCCGTTAGACTTGTTTTATATAATTACACTGTACAGTAGCAATTTCGGAACATAGTAACCATAACATGTTCTTTAAAGATTGCATCGCACAGATAATATTTGGCGAAAAACCATATAGCCGAAACCGTCTGTAGAGCTGGATTCCATTCGATTTTTTGAAAAATCGATTTTTTCGATTCGATTCCCAAAAAAAATCAATTTAATCGATTAAATCGAGTCGAAAAAAGTTGATTGCTGCTTAATAGTTTACACGATTTTCACCGTTTAAAAAAGCTCGACAGTTTCTTCCTCTTTCGTTAACTGGCGCTAACTCGAAAATCAAGAGGTACCACCTGGTTCTTCACTTGGTCCTCCCATCGGAGTGGGATTATTAGAGTATTTGATACTGAAATATCATTATTTTTTGTGCTTTTTAAAATTAATTTATAGCAGTAGTACAGAAATCAACCTCGGGTACCAAGGAGCATGAACAATTTCTGTTCAGGATATTCCATTGTGTAAGCAGAAATTTCTTAAATAAATTCTGCCTTCTCTGCATTGCTAGCTTAGAAATCAAATAGAGATAAACTCTTGTCAATAACGCGCCATAAATCTCTCGTCGTACCTCTTCTAATGTATGGGTCGGAATCATGGACCATGTCGAGAGACAATGGGAGTGCCAGTGTACGAGAGAAAAGTACTGGCCACGATTTATGGTGCTCGCCGTGTTGCCAACCGCTACGTCATATTGTGGGAATGCATGAAGACGCTCTGGCACAGATAGTATACCTATCGACACCCGTATTTGGAAGCAGACGCAGGGGGAGACATTCAGTAAGAAGTCTTGATCTCCCTTGGTGTCAGTTATGTTGAAACAGGGATGCTGGCGTGATTTCTTATGCAAAGCCAAAACCATCTAGGCGGTTCAGCGCTAATCGATGGTGATGATAAAACCTCATAAAACTTCACTCGAAGTCATAGTCATGGTTTAGGGTTCTAAATAAAGTCGAAACTATTTTATTTTGACTATGAATATTAGCCAGTGAAGGTAAATTTTATATTTTTATTTATATATAAAACTAGCAGACCCGGCAGACGTTGTTCTGCCCTAAATTTAGCCTCTCTGCATACATTTTAATAAGCTTTTTCCGTCTAACTCTGCCCTACCCCTCTACACTTTTTCCTAATCTTTTTATTCACTCCTCCCTCCTTCTTTATTGCTTCATCTCCATCTTCGTCTCATTCTATCCCTTTCTCAGTCTCCTTCTCTCTTTTCTCTTCTCTCAAGTTTTTCTCCTTCTTCATCTCTTATTGCCAGTACCAGAGGGTGGTATGTATTTTGTTCCAGTCCCATTCCGAGTCTCAGTCCCAGTCCCACTCCGAGTCTCAGTCTCAGTCCCAGTCCTAGTCCTAATCGCAGTCCCAGTCCGTCTCTGGTGTACTTCCCGGAAAAAAGCATCGTAAATACTAATATAGGCAAATTTATATACGAAATTTCAGGCAAATCGTATAGGACGTATGTAAATAGCTATGTGGGTATTATTAATTCTTGTCTTCATTTCAGCTTCGCATGCATATTTATCAGTTTTGCCAGGTTGATGCGACTAAATAGAATATCACAATGAACTTTAGAGCTCTCAGCAACAGCTTTCATTTGATATCCATAATACACACACATTCTAGGGGTATCCGGTTCATGTTTTGTCCTATATCTCGAGACCCTAGTCACTCAGCGGTGTAAAACTTACTCTGTATTATAGCACATATCAGCAGCTTCAATTTAATATCCATTATGTAAAAACACATTCTAGGTGTATCCGGGTCCACGTTTTGGGTTATATCTCGAGACCCTGGCCTCCCAGTTGTATGAAGATTATCCTGTACTATAGCACTCAACAGCTTTCATTTGATATCCATATTGTATAAACACATTCTAGGGGTACCCGGGTCCACGTTTTGGGCTATATCTCGAGACCCTAGCCTCCCAGTTGTATGAAAATTATCCTGTACTATAGCACTCATCAACAGCTTTCATTTGATATCCATATTGTATAAACACATTCTAGGGATACCCGGGTCCACGTTTTGGGCTATATCTCGAGACCCTAGCCTCCCAGTTGCAAGAATGGCTAAACCCATTTGGGATTTCAAAATCAACTAACCATCATCTCTCCTTCCTGTATCTTTCCTAAAAATTTCATGGCAATCTTTCTATCCGTTCTCGTGTTATGGAGTGACAATCAAAATGTACACTTCTTTTTATATACATATATGTAGATTACAATAAATATATTTTCTGCCCATTTTGATTAATCAATATTGTAACGAATTTACTGCAATTCGCCTTATTTGTAATCTTCTGCTAACGTTCGTATCGCTAAACTGTTGAATAAATAACTCCAATATTGAATAATGGAAAAATGGCCTTTATTAAAGTACTTCACAATAACACTTATACTTTTCAACTAGCTTGCTTAATAACCAAACTGACTGATAGCTTAAATGAAACTGATTCTCGCCTCTACTGTTGTCGCCTTTTTATACTGTCTGATTTCCTTGTTGCATATTTCTAGGCTTTTCTAATTCCAGAACTTACTAGCTAGTTATATATTTCTCAGCTACAACTAAAGATGTATAATTTTTATAGCTTCTCTCATACCCCATGCGCTTGTATGTGTGAGCGACACTTCCACAATTATAATTGCATACCTTTAGGAGCAACTCCGATAAGATATCTGCATGTGTTTGTGCATCTCTTCTCCGCTGCGTGTACGTACATAGGTGTAGACAAAATGATTAAATTATTGATGTGCATTCACGTCACTGCTTAGCATCGGCATAGAGATGGCAGTACCCCTTAGTGTTGCTAACATTCGTAACAACCCTTCAAAAAAGGCGAGTACTCCATAAATAATGTAAGGAATATTCCTTTGGGAGTATAGGAGTGTTCCAAAACTAATCTGTATTCATACAAAAAATGTGCTCCAATTAACATTGCGATGTCCTAGGAGAGGAGTAGGTGATCCCACTCTCGCTTTGTTTGTGAGTATTCCATAGAGTACATACGTGAGAGTACTTTCCCAAGTACTTTCACTGTAGTACTCCATGGAGCACCCACAGAGGATCATATGCCAAAGTATTAAAGAGGAATTGTGTCGGAAAGAATTATCGGAGTGAATTTAATTTAAAATGAAAGTAAATGAAGAGGGGCAATATAACTTTTATATTTTTTACTATGAATATTCTTATGTTATTTAGCATTTGCGTGAATAAAGACACTAATATTTCTCTATACTATAGTATGTATACATAAAACCAGTGCGCGGTTGCATTTTATCAGAGTTGCCATAGTAAAATTTTATTATCAGTTATTTGTATGCAATATTTTACTTTTGGCAACCTGTTCGATCGTCATCGTGTCGTGATCACGGTCGTTAAAAAACGAGCAATGATCGGCTGATGGTGTTCCGCAAACGCATTGCAAAGGAGTATTGTTAGAGTACTCCAACGTGAAGAAAATGGAACACGTAATCCAACAATTTTTGCAGGGAATATTAAATTGTACCTACTATAACTGTAAGATGATCAAAACTTCGAAGGCTAAAAAATCGAACGATTCTTGAAAAAAATCGATTCTTCATTCTTCGAAAAAAGATCGATTAAATCGATTAAAAATCGAATCGAAATCCAGCTCTAACCGTCTGAGTTCTGAATTTTTTTTTAATTAACAGATAATTAGATCAGCAGCATTGGACCAAACACTTTTAAAGAGTTGCAGTTTGGAGTTCAAAGAAACATTTACACACTTTTAAATTGCACCATTTCTCATGCCATTGATTTTTATACTAAACTGAGCATAGTTCACTAGATATATAAATTGCCCTTATTGTGAGCACCTTTCAGTCACCGCTGGCTTTCGAATATGGCTGTTATTTACAATGGATTCATAGCTAATCGACTAGTAGAATAGCAACTTTTGCACTGATTGAAAATCGACGGTTTCATAAATAAAATTTCTTACCATTAAAAATAAATAAAAAAATTTCATACACTTAATTTTTTATGATAGAAGTTAAAAAAAAAATTGTTTGCTGCAAAATGAGTTTCCGAAAACGTACGTAGTATGAAAAAAGTTCTTTTCTGGTTCCGAGAATGCCAAAAAAGCAAAATGCAAAATATGCTGCAGATGGCTTGCAATAACTCCACAACGTCTTTACGAATCCCAGAATCGTTAAAAAATAACTCATTATTTTAATAACAACCTCTGCTAATCAACTTATCGATTATGCGGATTGTTGATTATCTAATATTTATTATATATGTATCTATTTATTAAAATAAAAAAGGATATAAATTTAGTTGCACTTTTTTGACATAATATCCTATAGGCTATCTGTCAAAAAAGCTGCAACAAAATTTAAAACCTATTGTATTTGGACGATGACTATGTGCAGATAACATTCCACCTGTATACCTGGTAGCAAAGCACATAGCGTTAACAACTGCAACCAGGCTCGGTGCCTCGGGGCAGCTTGAGCGCCGACCATACGGCCATAGTAGTATAGCGTTCGAGGGAGAACTTAAGGCCACAATAGAGGTGGACGGTTGGCGCAAGGGTGCTCAAATGGCGGACGAGGCGATACATGTGTACACAGATGGGTCCAAAGTAGTGGAAGGAGTAGGGTCTGCGCTATACTGTGCTGATCCGGAAATAAACAGATCCTACAGGCTGCCGGATTACTGTAGCGTTTTCCAAGTGGAAATATTAGCCGTAACCAAAGCAGTACAAACACTGGAAGAGAATAGCTAAAGCTGCAACCGTGTTAACTTTTATATTGACAGTCAAGCAGCAATTAAGGCAATAATCTCGCATAGCACAGCATCTAAATGCGTGTTAGAGTGTAAGCAGTCTCTGGATAGAATGGGAACAGAGAGAGACATACATCTATATCAGGTCCGAGAGCATATGGGAGTGGATGGGAATGAAAAAGCAGATGAGCTAGCTAAAACGGGCGCATCCCTTGCAGCTTGCTCCGTAGACGTCCCAATTAGTCTTGGCGAGATTAAGCGAAAGCGAGAGGTGCACATGATCGACCAAGCGGTAAAGGCGTGGGTTGAAGCGCTGTGCTGTAAAGTGTCGAAGATTATGTGTAGGTCTTACAACCTTAGATTAACAAAGTTGCTTCTATCATTAGAAGGAGATGACTGTAGACTCATGGCGGGTATTCTGATTGGACACTGCCTTCTGGCATCACATGCCTTTAAATTAGGCTTGGACAGTGATAGCAGATGTAGGAAGTGCGGGTTGGAGGAGGAAACGATCGATCACGTTCTGTGCTCGTGCCCTGCGCTTGCCAGGCTAAGACACCAGCTATTAGGAGTGATACAGCTGTCAGATCTAGAAGCAGCAAGTTGCTTAAGTCCTAGGAAGCTTCTAGTATTTGCCAAGAGGACGGAGTTATTTTACAACATAGGTCATGGTTTTTGATAGGGTTTTTCAGTTTGGTCGTTAAAAGAAACTTCTGGTAACACTACGGACTCATTCAGTCTATGTGAGGTCCTCATGGACCGGCCTGTTCAACCTAACAATGCGCCTATGACTGTTTTGTGTGCCGGTGTTATTACCCCATGTAATGCTAAGAAATACAAAGTTTCCTATTGAGAAAATAATCTTACAGACACCCACCTGTAGGACGAAAAGAATGGTCGCCACTGGTTAGGTAAGATGAGGATGAGAAGCAATTGGCTAGCCTTGGCATTATTAATTGGCGTCAGTATTCCCATACTTGCACTACCTAGTTGTTGTCATATAATTTTATGAGATATACATTGGCTGATAATTGCACTATTTTCGAAATATACAATGGCTTTAAAAAATAAATAAATACTCATGTAGGTACATATGTCTAGTAAATATCAAATATACAAACAAAAGCGAGCATATGACATCGAAGATAGAATCAGAATGCGGGTTCAACAACTTGTTTTGCCCGCCGATGAACGGAAATGGATTTGCATTGTTTGAGAAGCTTCAACCTCGTTTGCTTCATAGCCACAAAATGTGATTGTTGTTATAATTTGTAAAATGAATTTATTTACATATATTAGAATATTTACATTAGATCGTTAAAAATTTGATTATTGTGATGTAATGTAATAAGTCATAATGTGATGTAATGTGGCTTGAGGTTTCGAAAAATGCAGGATACTAATTTAGCTTAGGTTTGGAAAGAAGTCATTGTCCTTACGCCACTAAATTCGCAAAAAAAAATAACTAACGGGCGGAGAAATCTTGTGAAATGGCCTTGGAAAAATTTGTTGGTCGCATTTCCTTGCTGCATGACAAGGAAGAAGTTATCTTCAGTTTTATTTGCGTGCATGAAGGATACCGTCACTTTCGGAATAATGTGCAAGCACTTGCATACTCTTTGAATTCTTTGGATCTCTTACTTAGTTGGCGCGTAACTATTTAAATGGTTATGGCCGTCCAACAAGGCGCGCCAGTCGCTTCTTCGCTAGGTTAACTGGCGCCAATTGGTCACACCTAGAGAATTCAAATCATTTTCCACCTGGTCTAACAGCGGAGTGGGGGGGGGCCACCCTCTTCCTCTGCTTCCATAGGTGGGTTCCAATAAAAATACTTTCTTAGCCGAAGCATCATCTTTCTTTCGCAAACCATAGCCTAGCCAGCGTAGCCGCTGCATTCTAGCTCGCTGGACTATGTTGATGACTGCTTAAAGCTCGCCGTCGCCAACGGAGTAAGCCGATGATATCAATGTCTTCAACACACGCAAGTATGTGCACACTTTTATAAAACATATTATAGAGCGGTCAAGCTCTGGAGCTATTATAATGTTCTGCAGCATCAAAATAAAGAAATCGCACTATAGGGGGTCACCCTGTCTGAAACCTCGTTTAGTTTCGAATGCCTCGGAGAGGTCCTTCCAAATTCTGACTAAGCTGATGATATTGCTCAGCGTCAATTTGCACAACCGTATAAGTTTTGCGGGGAAACCAAATTCAGACATAGCGACATATAGGCAGCTCCTTTATGTGCTGTCGAAAGCGACTTTATAAGCGACGAAGATGTGATGTGTGTCAATTCTTTTTTCGCGGTTTTTTCCAAGATTTGGCGCATTGGGAAAATCTGGTCAATGGTAGATTTACTAGTTCTGAAGCCGCCCTGGTAAGGTCCAATATTTCGCACAATGTACTTGACAGGACCTTATGTGAAATATTGAGAAGTTTGATTCCGCGATAGCTGGTGCAGTTTGCAGGATTCCCTTTCTTGTGGACTGGGCAAAGAACATTTAGATTCCAATCGTCAGGCTTGCGCCTTACCTCATTGGATATCTGGCAGATATTAATTGGGGACCAGCAGTCTTGCAGTGCTGTCTTAATATGGAATGTGGGTACACTGAATAAGATGGAAACTTGGTGTAATGAAGATGATCATAATATAAATCATAACTAAAAATGGTCATAATCAGGGTTGGGCCTGTAAACTGTCTACATTGTTTCGCAGCAATTCTTTACATGTAAACAATGTAATTTTTTACAAGCTAATAGTTTACGTAAACAATTAATTGTTTTGCTTTTTTTTATGAGTCAGAAACAATCTACTCCTAATTAAGCATTTTCACTATTTTTCAAAGTTTTCCAAGCTTGTAAAAAAATAATAAAAAAAAATACGCTTTAATATTTAGGATTTTAATATTTTTTATTCATTTTCACTGTCCGATTCTTCATTGTTTTGGTCAATTTTCATTTTACAATAAATAAAAGTTACTTTTTGGACCTTTCAAATCGAACTGTTTGACTTGACAGTTTACAATATAAGTTGAAATGACATATGCTGGTAAATGTTTACAATTATTTACATTATTTACAATTGTTTACAATGAAAGTATAAACAATCCAAAAAATATTGTATACGCGTAACCCTGGTCATAATATAAATCTCTTCGCAAGCTAAATATCTTGTAACGATGGGGTTGTGTCCTGTTGTTCTTGTTGTAACCGCAAAAACCCTCCAAGATGGCTAAGAATGATTTTTCATATCGTTGTTCATAACAGTTTCACGGGTCTATTGGCATCTCTTAATTTATGTTTCCTTTTGGAATCAAGTTCCAGCTTCTTAAAGACCGTGTTACGCATCCTTTTGAACCATGTATCCGTTCGTTTAAACTTGTTGCGGCAATAGAAAGCTCTGGATCGTAGTTCTTTAAAAAAGTCCCTGTTCCCAATGGTAGTTTTCTCAGTTCTGTGCCATATTCCGTGATGAGACATTTCTATCTAAATGACAAAGATGAATAGTATAATTTAGCCTAAATGAAAAAGTATCTCAGACACTTAAAAGTTAGTTGAATTCTTTACAGTGGCGTCATATCAACAATTACTTCTATGACTATTTAATTGAATTAAATTTATAGTGACCCTCTAATTGATGACTTAAAGTAAAGTTATTCAGTTAAGCCAACAGATAAATTGTTTCCTTAAAGGTTGTTATGGAATCGCATCTACAGTGGAAGCAGTAAGGAAGGCGGTCGGCATGATGTGTTGGTGCACAGTGGCTAGTCATTGTCGGCTGGGGCGGGTCCTTGCCAACCTTACTGTTCCTGCGCCATAAGCAGAAAAAAGTTCCTATCATGCCTATCAAACTAGCAGCTGTCAAAATCAAAATAAACTGACAGAAGCGCAGAGACCGACTCAAAACGCTTATAAATTCAAATCAAAACGACATCCGGTCGAACCGGATGCCACGGACAACCCGTTAACATTCCAAAATTTAAAAATTCAAAAATTCAAAAAAAATTACCGCAAAAAAAATTTACCGAACCGGACATGGCCGGTTACCAACGCTGACAATCGAAAATAAAAAAAAAGCTGAAAATTAAAATACAACAAAAGGGCCGAATATAACTTGGGGGCGCCGCGGGTGTTGTTGCGACGCCCGGTGCATTTATCCCACCCTCAAATAACCATGGCCACCGACGCACCTAATCTTTCGGTGGCCCCTTACCTGTTAACCCTACGTGCCTTCTAAATAAATGGCGACGCCAGCATTCCCATTTTAAAGGTTAATTTATTTACAGTTCATTATCAAAACATTTCAGTGAGACTTATTCCGTATATACCTGGCATTACAGGCTATATAACTAAAGCTATACTAAGGCTTATGAAAAATTATTATAAGGGAAACCTTAAGCAAAAGAAAACTCAAGGGTAAGTGTATTTTAAGATGTGAGAGTATCTGACTTACTTGGATATCCGTTTCTACGGCGAGTACAACCCAAAGGCTCCTAAGACAATTGCTACTCTAAGTTTCCTATCTCTTTCTTACGCTAGACTTACGCCCGACGCGTACCTGTACACCCTCTCTAAAAGTTTCCTCAACTTCCTACCTATTCTACCTTTATTGAGTTTTATTTTATTTTACCTTACGTTCCTTCCTTTTCTATTTCTTTTCTTGGATAATCCTGGTAAGTAGTGTTGTTCGGGTTTTAATAAGGTTTCCAAATAATATAGATACATAAATAATATAGCAAATTAAGAATAACTACGTGATATATATTTACAGAGGCACGTTTTTTTTTTTTTTTTAATTCAAATTTGTGCTTAATAAACAAGACTGTCATATATTTCTTTTTATCATTTACGCAAGTTAGCAATTGATTGTTAAGACCTCGTCAAATCAGAGTCGGTTAACATTGTGTTAAAAAGTTTTTTTACTTACAAGCTCAGGTAAGGCTACTATAAATTATCATTACATACTTAACTGAGGCTGTGGTTCGTATGAGCTGTTTTATAAGCTATCGAGGGAGAAAACTTGTAACACTAGCGATATTCTTTCATAATCGCGCTGCAAAGGAAAACACCCGGTAGAGTATTGGGAAGCATAAGGCTTGGGCAACATTAAGCCGTTTGGAAGCAACTCGTTCTGCTCAAGTTACAAAGACTCCTTCGATTCTCACATTCTCACATACGTCAGTCGAAGATGTGAAGAGTCAACGATTTTCAACAGTAATGATTTCGAAATTTCATCAGTTCCTTCGTTTATTTTAGTTAATAAAAGAAAGATTCTTGAATACCGAAATCTTTATAACTTAGCTCTAATATTTTAGAAAAGTTATAGGATTCACAAAAGGAATCTTTTATTGAGAGTTTCCGAGAAATTTTTTTTTTTTGAAGTTCAAGAAGCTTTTTTTTTTTTTGTATTAAATCAGTTTTCGAACGTGTTTTCGGAAAGTTCCAAAGATTACATAAAATTTTAGATAATTTCAAACCGTTTCCAAGCATTTACTTGGAATTTCAAGAATCTTTTAGTGTGCAGGGTTCCAGTCCAATTAATGTTAGTTAGTCAATCAAGAACATATTTTTCTTTGACCATCCCTTTTAAAGAGTATTCCAAGTTTTCTCCCCTAAGAAAAACTTAATTTTACATACATTATATAAAAAAAAAATCCACAGATGCCTTTGAGAAAAAAAAATTGTCAAAATTAAGTGTTATACCGGTCTGGGCCGAAATGAATTAGACGATACAACCCAGGGTAAAAGTAAAGTTTTGAAGCTTAGATAAAAATTTGTAGATTTAACAAAAAAAATTCATCAGAATTTCTCATTCTCTTGTTTTGAAAATATTTTCCGTAACCGGAACGAACTCACCGCTTTAGATGTTGTTGCTGGTAGTTGGTACTATGAGGTCATTGCCGGTAAGTTGTCACAGCTGGGTGGTAGTAGCAGGCCTATATGCGGCGGCCCTGCTATTGTTGTTACTAAAATCGGTGGTGGTCACGCTCGTTGTTGGCGCAATCGATTTGGTAGCGCGCGGTATTGCACGCAATAATGGTGGCAGCCCTTAGGCCTGACGATGCTGTTGGCTCCGCGAACGTCCAGATGTGAGGAATGTGGATTTTGAGGTGCTATCAATTGTTGATGTTGCTGTTCGAAAGATTGCACACGCTGTTATTGTCGATATGTCACTCTAGGAGTGGTACGTCTGGCGTCTTGGCATATGACGGTGCCGGGGTCACTGGATATGGTTGGTGCTATTGTAGTTGGTGTGGATGGAAATGACACCGCTAAGCCAACACCACTATTGCTAAGTTGAGGAACCATGTATATTACGTGGCAATCGTTGGGAATATTCCAACATTCCCGTGCTCCTCGCATACGCGGAGAAGGCAACGCCGATGCCTTCCAATTACTATTTATTAGTATTCACGATGTTTGGGAATTTAGCACGTCCTGAGAGTAGGTTAAAACAATTTCAACGTGGCCACCGGCTAGCTTACTTCGTTTTTAATTGAATTCACTCATTTCGGAGACAATTTTCGGGTTAAAATGTTGAAATGTAACTTCACGTATGAACATAGCTCCTCAGCCTTTCAAAATTTGGCTATGTATATAAGCACGGCTTTGAGGAATTCAGAAAATACGATGGACATATGTAGAGGAGTGGTTTTATGGTTGCTATAAACCGCCCGATTTTTGATGGTGAACTATCTGTATTTGAGGGCGGCGCTCGTCAGTTCCACCAGCTATATGTGGATGCACTTATGTATCCTGTCTGCCGAATGTAAAACAAATTTTCGTGCAACTTTTTACCGGTAACCTTTTGCAATTGTATTCGCTGCAATTTTCACTTGGCCACTTTTTGGTCACGAGGGTTATCTGCTCTACCGCTTCAGACCGCAAGCAAAAAGGAAAGGGATCTTTTTCTTTTTCGGAAACTCGTGGTGGTTTTTCCTTTTTTTTTTTCTCCCGTCTTCTAGTGATGGCCGGTCTGTCTGTTCCCTTCTTTTCCGATATTTTTCATCGCAACCTTTTCCACATCGCTAGGTGTGTTCCCGTGAACACGCTCCCAAGTGGGTCGTAGCCGTAGACCGTAGCAGCAGACCGTAACAAACCTGCTTCGCTTTGAAGACCTGACGATGAAGCGAACAGGTAACCGGATCATCTGTGGGAAGCTATTGCCAGGGATCTCCGATGACAAGCAACGTGGGGCACGACTCACCCCTGAGATAAGAGTCTCAAAGTCCTACTACGAAGCTAGCCGGGCAACATGGGTCCATCAAAAAAAAAGTTAAGTCAAATTTGGGAATTAATTCTGTTTCCTAGTTTAAAAGGGCTTTGCGGCAATTAGACATTTGTTATGGAGAACTCGTCAAAACTCCGAAAGGTTTTAGTGGTTATCGCCCCCACAAAAGGCAAGACAAAAAAAAATAGACATTTTGATATGGAGAACTCGTCCAAACTCCGAAAGGCTAGTCCGACCTAAGCGGGACTGCCAGGGTGTTCACGGTCCTCGGTGAGTACGCGCGTGAACATCCTATGAGGTCAGTGCTCGGGGAGAATACTGGACGAGATGTCCCCGACCGCCAAAACGCCCAGACAAAAAAAAGTCCAATAGGTGGATATATAAACAAAAAAAATCAAATTGTAAATTGGCAAAAGAAACGCCCTTGTTGGTTCATTGCGGACGAATATCCGAAGCATGGAAGCGACCTATCAATTTCCCGTTTAGGTCCTCGAGGTCATACAATGCGTTACCTATTTTTCGAAGCACGCGACACTTCAGGTATTTGGGTAGGAATTTGGCATTAATGCCCTGTTTAAAATTACTTAAGGCAAAGTTTCTCCGGAAAACTTCCTGACCTTCCTTATAGTTGACGTGTCTAGAGCGCTTGTTATAGGTGGTTACTCCCCTATCTTTGGCCTGATCTAAATTTCTGCGGATCTGCTCACGAATATTAGTCAACTTGTCAGCTCGGCTTACTACCATAACCTGGTCTTCTCGAAGGCTGTCGAGTTTCCCTAAAATGTTGTACGTTGAGGCATGTTGGACCATGTTTTGGCCATATAATGCAAAGTACGGAGAACACTGAATCGCCGTATGAAAATCACTTCTTAAAACTGATAAAATTTCGGGTATATGCTTATCCCAATTAGTGTGGTCAGGTTTATCCTTCAGGAAAATCCTAATCTTAGAAACAATTTCTCTATTGACGCGTTCGGATGCGTTCGCTTGGGGAGAATATAGCCCCGTCCTCACGTGCGTCACCCCGTAGTTTGCAAAAAATTGGTTCATTTCCTTCGAGATGAACTGTTTACCATTGTCACTGTGAATAAACTCAGGGACCCCTACAGCCGGAAAAATTTCTGAAGCGAAGTAATTTATAACGTTTACAGTGGTGGCTCTCTGCATGGGCTTTAGCCAAACGTATTTTGAAAAATGGTCTAGTACTATGAAAAGAAATTGATTTCGCCGCTTAGATCTCGGATACGGCCCTAGAAAGTCGCAATACAACCGCTGAAATGGCCTTTCGGATTCAAAGGTACTCCCTATAGGTGGTCTCGACTGCTGATTGGTGGGTTTTACCGTTTTGCAGGTGTCACAACGCTGGACGTAGTCCCTGACGTCCTTAGTCTGCTGCGGCCAGAAGTACTTCTGCCTAACACGTTCTAAGGTTTTCAGCCATCCGCCATGGTAACTCCGGTTAGCGTCATGTGCTAATCTCACTGCTTCCTCAGTCAACCCTTTTGGCAACCATAAACGCCACAGCGAGTCTTCTTCCCCTTCCATCCCCTTACGAAACTTAACTCTTTTGAAAATTACACCGTCCACCACTCGTAAATCCGGAAGTGATTCCTCGTTTTCGGTGACGGTCCGAATTAAGTCTAAATACTCCTTGCTGGCAAATTCGGGAGAGACTAAGTCTATTTCTCCGGGTGTGGTAGTGAAAGTTAACTCGTCAACGTCAAAACGCGACAGCGCGTCTGGTACTACATTCAGGGTGCCCTTACGATGTTCCATTCTAAAATCGTATCTTTGCAGTAAGAGTGACCATCTCGCCAACCTCCCGCTCAAGTCCTTTTGTGTCATCAACCACTTGAGACTGGAGTGGTCCGTAATAATCCGAAAAGGTAATCCTTCGACATAGGGTCGGAAACGCTTCACGCTAATTATGGCTGCAAGACATTCCAGCTCGGTTACTGTATAATTGCGTTGAGCATTATTCAGCTTTTTCGACACGAATGCGATTGGATGCTCAGCGCCATCATCATCGACCTGAAACAATACTCCGCCAACACCTATTTTGGAAGCGTCACATTGTATCACGAATTCCCTTGAAAAGTCTGGTTGGGCCAAAACAGGGGCGGAACTCAAAGCTACTTTTAGTTTTTCGAACGCCTCTATAGCTTCAGGAGTGAGTTTAAACGGGCCTGCTGACTTGCGGAGACAGTCGGTTAAGGGACCTGCCGAGTCAGCAAAATTGGTAATAAATGCCCGGTACCAATTCGCCATGCCCACAAACCTACGCACTTGCCGAGGGGATTTAGGGATCGGGAAGTTTTGTATTGCTTCTACTTTTCCCGGATCCACTTTCAGGCACCCGCTGCCTATCAAATACCCTAAGTAGCGTATTTCCTTCTGACAAAATTTACTTTTTTCCACATTTATTGTCAGACCTGCATCTCTCAAACAGTTCGCCACTTCCGCTAGCAATTTTAGATGATCCTCAAAATTAGTGCTACATACCATCAGATCGTCCAGGTAGACAAAGACGTTCTCTCGCAGACGCGAAGGGATCGCCTTGTCCATCAGCCTACTCATAGTCTGCGGTCCATTGCACAGACCAAATGGCATCACCTTGAAGTGGTACAGAGGCCTCCCCGGAACTGCGAATGCTGTTTTTTCCTTAGAGGACTCTGTCAATTTGATCTGGAAGAACGCGTCTTTCAGATCAATGCCACTAATAAAATGCGTGTCCTTGAGTCTGCTCAATAAGCCGTTGATATGAGGCAGGGGGTACGAATCCTTCTTAGTCACCGCGTTGACCTTTCTCGAATCTATGCACAGCCTGACTTTGCCTGGTTTCCGGACCAGTACTACAGGACTACACCACGGGGAGTTGGATTCTTCTATAACTCCTAACTGTAGTAACCTGTCTAGTTCTCTAAAAGCTTCGGCTTGCCTCGGCGGCGAAAGGGGGAAATGCTTGCTTTTTATAGGTACAGCATCACCGGTGTCCATGTGATGCTCCACTAATTTAGTTTGCCCTAGGCCTAACTTCTCGTACGAAGGAAACGTCTCGATGACTTTTCGCAATTCTGATTTCTGTTCTGGTGACAATTCATGGAGGTTAAGTTCCTCTTCCTTTTCAAGCCTAGTCTCTAAACACTCTACGCTCGGGAATATTTCGGGAGCTAACGCAAATGCTCTCCAAAAATCTACCCCGAAGTATGCTTCTTGGAGCAACGAGGGAACAAGGTAAAAACGAATAATCTTTGTGATATTTTTAAAAGTGACCGGTAGGGATACTGAGCCTAAAATTTTTTGCTTGTTGCCGCCCGCGGTATATACGAACGCATGTAAGGGCTGATATTCGAAGCCGTTATCCTCTAGGAATTCTACTCCATTTTTCCCTAAGATGGAGACGTTGGCTCCCGAGTCTAACAACCCTACAAGAAAACTATTTTTAATTCTAGCCTTTACTAAAGGCCTTTCGTCCTCTGTAAGCGTTAACGTGGTGGCTTGCAGCAGTCTACGCTCCTGTACTCTCCGGTGGTATCTCTTCCTACACTTCAAAATATTGTCCGATACCGGATATTGGTCAAAAATGGTATGTCTCATTTGTTCATACCTATCCTCCCTTTCTTTTAGGGTTGGGAAAAGTTGCGTTTGGCACGCGACATCCCTATGCTGGCGTCGCAGGATTTTGATTTGCTCGCCCATCGTGAAAGAGGACGTTCGACTCTCGGATTCAGAACTATTCGAATCGTCAGTACTATCGGGGAAGGTTATTATTACAGTCGAGGGTTCTTCTGCCAGGGTACTACTGCACCTCGGAAGCTCACCACCTCCATGCAGAGATTCGCCCTCTGGTTCAGCGCACGGGACGACGCCTCGAGCACTGGCTGATGTGGGAGCTATGAAGCCGAACGAGGTTCCCCCATCTTCTCGCTCGGGTACTGGTTTCCCTGCCTGCGATGGTCCCTAGGGCATTTAGGAGTGAATACACCCTTATACCCACATTTAAAACAAAAAGGACTTTTTATGGGTTCCTCGCAATATATATAGGAGTGCCCCATTCCCTGGCAATTCCAGCACTGGATTCCCGAGTAGTCCGGTCTTCTGCTGCGTCTATATTCCAGCGCCTCTATCTGCGGATCTATCTCGCCGTTCTCGCCTTCCATCTTCATGTCCGGGGTTGTCACGCGTGCCTCGCTTACATGCCGTCCTGGGTAATTGGCTCCCAGCAGCTTGCTCTCTTTCAGCACTTGTTCACCTCGGCGTGCTACATCGCGCAGATCATGGAGGTTCCTTACGTCCGCATTAAAAAGCATTAGCTTAAGGCTACTGTTGACGTTCCTTTTTATTATGTCAATCAGTAGAAGCTCTGACATCGGCTCCCTTAAGCGCGCGTTCAAGGAGATTATGTCCGCGTGAAACACGTCATAACACTCACTTGCCTTTTGCTTGCGCATGGAGATCTCCATCATGATCTCGTGGTCCGTTTTCAAGGTGCCAAACTCTCTTTTTAAGGAGTAGCACAAAAAGGCATATGTCGCATTTGGGTTTTGTTTTGTGAACAGCCAGTACCATTCTTCGGCTCGTCCCGAAAGGAATAAGTGGAAACTGGCCATTATTTGTTCGTCAGGGCATTGTGTGCGCTCACACAAGGTGTTTAATTTGAAGAGGAAATCGCTTACACTCCCAGTGCCGTCGAATGCGATTTTCCACTCCTGCGGTTTTACTGTTATGCTGCTTGGAGTCGGGTACATTGGCGGTACTACCGATGGCAATGGGTTACGGTCCATCCTGCTTGCGTTCCTGTGTTGCTGGTGTGCTTGCTGCGTGGATTCGAGAGCGGCGTTGAGCTGGGCCATGTTGGCTCTAATTGAGCCCATCTCTCTCCGCATTTCCTCCTGCGAAGCCTGGAACAGTTGGTGTAGCACGTCCACCCACGAGCCTCCACGAGTGGCTTCGTCCTGCATTCCTAGGGGGTTCGCCTGATCACTGATAGCGTCCCCAAAATTTCCAACCTCTTGATTTGGTGGTAAGGCACCCGCTCCATCTGGTGCATAGTTCGACACATTGGTCATTATCCCCGAGATGTTGTGTGTGTTTAGCAGCGATGCATTCAAATTGCTGGTGCTTACAGGTATGTCCAATTTGTCGCGGTCGTCGTTCCGGTTTGGGCCTATATGAGTCCCCGCGGGATTTCCGTAGGACCCTCCTACTGGGGTATGCACCACCAAAGGACGCCTAGCTTTCGAAAAAGCCCCCCTATTAGCACCGCCCCGGTGCTGGTTCCCTCGTAAACTGCCCGCACTCTCGAACGGAGTGTTCCGGCCCGTTTGCCCGTAGGACTGGTTACGCGACATAATCCGTTAGAAAAAAAATTCTTTGTCAAATCCTAGTATTCGAGAAAAAAAAAAACTTCTGTTCCCAGAAGATGGTTTGTTAAAAGAGGAAAAAAAAGTTTATATATCTATATATAAAAAAAATTGTGCGAGAATTAAGGCAATCATTTATCAATGATCGCACCAAAATAGAAAAAAAATTCAAAAGCTGAAAAGAAAACGGTTAGTTATCTATAAATTTTATATGAACAATGTAGGTGGTGATGGGAACGCTGACATCCCATCATTAGAAGGCAGTAGGCTAGGCAAAAAAAAATTTGATGCAAACACATTCATACTTGGCCCTAGTGCTCCCAACCGCAATCGAGGGGGGGGTCTTAAGGCCCCCCTCCGAGATTGGTTGGGGCCACCAGGGTCGGCTCCAGGCCCACACGAGTAGGTCTCAACACGCCCAGCCGCAACGCAGGGGCAGTCTCCAGGGGCTTGCCCCTGGGACTGGTTGGGGGTGTTGAGGCCTCCCGTCCATTCTCGCTGGACACCCCTCCTGCCTCCGCCGCAATGGGTGGAGCGGTTTCGAAACCGCTCCCCCAGTCTGGTGGGACAGGAAGGGGTGCCACTCTGAATCCCAGCTCAACCCGTCACAATCCAGGTGGCACTGTGTGTTGCCACCTGAGACGTGGGATGAGCTGGGGTCCTACAACACATACACTCACACACTCATACCAAGACGATACAAAATTCTGCAAGGAAACAAAAAAAAACTACTTTACAACAAAAAATTTAAACCCAATTAGCGGACAAAATTATTCCATAGCCGACTAACGGACAACATTCCGGCGACTAAAATTCCCAATTACAAAAAAAATCAAGTGCGTGCAGCACTGCCTCATCGGGTGAAAATAAAAAAATCCCGGAGACCGACGTGAAGTCCCGTGGCTCCGTCAGCCACTGCCCCCGATGACCAGCCCGGACAACCTGATCCGTCCAACCATCCCACCGCAACGGAGGTGGCAGCTACTGTGGCTGCTCACTCGGACTGGTGGGATGGTCAACTTCACGGGTTGACCCGACTGACCCTCGCGACCAGCGCCTCAGGCGCCACGTTGGGCGCCATCTGTTAAGGCGCCCTCAGCAACTGTCAACGATGATCACTCCGGACAACTTGATCTATCTAACCATCTCACCGCAACGCAGGTGGCTGCTCCTGCGGCTGCTCACCTCGGACTGGTGGGATGGTCAACTTCACAAGTTGACCCGGAATTACCAGCGCGACAGCGCCTCGGGCACCAAATCACGTTGGGCGCCATCTGTTATGGAATCGCATCTACAGTGGAAGCAGTAAGGAAGGCGGTCGGCATGATGTGTTGGTGCACAGTGGCTAGTCATTGTCGGCTGGGGCGGGTCCTTGCCAACCTTACTGTTCCTGCGCCATAAGCAGAAAAAAGTTCCTATCATGCCTATCAAACTAGCAGCTGTCAAAATCAAAATAAACTGACAGAAGCGCAGAGACCGACTCAAAACGCTTATAAATTCAAATCAAAACGACATCCGGTCGAACCGGATGCCACGGACAACCCGTTAACATTCCAAAATTTAAAAATTCAAAAATTCAAAAAAAATTACCGCAAAAAAAATTTACCGAACCGGACATGGCCGGTTACCAACGCTGACAATCGAAAATAAAAAAAAAGCTGAAAATTAAAATACAACAAAAGGGCCGAATATAACTTGGGGGCGCCGCGGGTGTTGTTGCGACGCCCGGTGCATTTATCCCACCCTCAAATAACCATGGCCACCGACGCACCTAATCTTTCGGTGGCCCCTTACCTGTTAACCCTACGTGCCTTCTAAATAAATGGCGACGCCAGCATTCCCATTTTAAAGGTTAATTTATTTACAGTTCATTATCAAAACATTTCAGTGAGACTTATTCCGTATATACCTGGCATTACAGGCTATATAACTAAAGCTATACTAAGGCTTATGAAAAATTATTATAAGGGAAACCTTAAGCAAAAGAAAACTCAAGGGTAAGTGTATTTTAAGATGTGAGAGTATCTGACTTACTTGGATATCCGTTTCTACGGCGAGTACAACCCAAAGGCTCCTAAGACAATTGCTACTCTAAGTTTCCTATCTCTTTCTTACGCTAGACTTACGCCCGACGCGTACCTGTACACCCTCTCTAAAAGTTTCCTCAACTTCCTACCTATTCTACCTTTATTGAGTTTTATTTTATTTTACCTTACGTTTTTCCTTTTCTATTTCTTTTCTTGGATAATCCTGGTAAGTAGTGTTGTTCGGGTTTTAATAAGGTTTCCAAATAATATAGATACATAAATAATATAGCAAATTAAGAATAACTACGTGATATATATTTACAGAGGCACGTTTTTTTTTTTTTTTTAATTCAAATTTGTGCTTAATAAACAAGACTGTCATATATTTCTTTTTATCATTTACGCAAGTTAGCAATTGATTGTTAAGACCTCGTCAAATCAGAGTCGGTTAACATTGTGTTAAAAAGTTTTTTTACTTACAAGCTCAGGTAAGGCTACTATAAATTATCATTACATACTTAACTGAGGCTGTGGTTCGTATGAGCTGTTTTATAAGCTATCGAGGGAGAAAACTTGTAACACTAGCGATATTCTTTCATAATCGCGCTGCAAAGGAAAACACCCGGTAGAGTATTGGGAAGCATAAGGCTTGGGCAACATTAAGCCGTTTGGAAGCAACTCGTTCTGCTCAAGTTACAAAGACTCCTTCGATTCTCACATTCTCACATACGTCAGTCGAAGATGTGAAGAGTCAACGATTTTCAACAGTAATGATTTCGAAATTTCATCAGTTCCTTCGTTTATTTTAGTTAATAAAAGAAAGATTCTTGAATACCGAAATCTTTATAACTTAGCTCTAATATTTTAGAAAAGTTATAGGATTCACAAAAGGAATCTTTTATTGAGAGTTTCCGAGAAATTTTTTTTTTTTGAAGTTCAAGAAGCTTTTTTTTTTTTGTATTAAATCAGTTTTCGAACGTGTTTTCGGAAAGTTCCAAAGATTACATAAAATTTTAGATAATTTCAAACCGTTTCCAAGCATTTACTTGGAATTTCAAGAATCTTTTAGTGTGCAGGGTTCCAGTCCAATTAATGTTAGTTAGTCAATCAAGAACATATTTTTCTTTGACCATCCCTTTTAAAGAGTATTCCAAGTTTTCTCCCCTAAGAAAAACTTAATTTTACATACATTATATAAAAAAAAAATCCACAGATGCCTTTGAGAAAAAAAAATTGTCAAAATTAAGTGTTATACCGGTCTGGGCCGAAATGAATTAGACGATACAACCCAGGGTAAAAGTAAAGTTTTGAAGCTTAGATAAAAATTTGTAGATTTAACAAAAAAAATTCATCAGAATTTCTCATTCTCTTGTTTTGAAAATATTTTCCGTAACCGGAACGAACTCACCGCTTTAGATGTTGTTGCTGGTAGTTGGTACTATGAGGTCATTGCCGGTAAGTTGTCACAGCTGGGTGGTAGTAGCAGGCCTATATGCGGCGGCCCTGCTATTGTTGTTACTAAAATCGGTGGTGGTCACGCTCGTTGTTGGCGCAATCGATTTGGTAGCGCGCGGTATTGCACGCAATAATGGTGGCAGCCCTTAGGCCTGACGATGCTGTTGGCTCCGCGAACGTCCAGATGTGAGGAATGTGGATTTTGAGGTGCTATCAATTGTTGATGTTGCTGTTCGAAAGATTGCACACGCTGTTATTGTCGATATGTCACTCTAGGAGTGGTACGTCTGGCGTCTTGGCATATGACGGTGCCGGGGTCACTGGATATGGTTGGTGCTATTGTAGTTGGTGTGGATGGAAATGACACCGCTAAGCCAACACCACTATTGCTAAGTTGAGGAACCATGTATATTACGTGGCAATCGTTGGGAATATTCCAACATTCCCGTGCTCCTCGCATACGCGGAGAAGGCAACGCCGATGCCTTCCAATTACTATTTATTAGTATTCACGATGTTTGGGAATTTAGCACGTCCTGAGAGTAGGTTAAAACAATTTCAACGTGGCCACCGGCTAGCTTACTTCGTTTTTAATTGAATTCACTCATTTCGGAGACAATTTTCGGGTTAAAATGTTGAAATGTAACTTCACGTATGAACATAGCTCCTCAGCCTTTCAAAATTTGGCTATGTATATAAGCACGGCTTTGAGGAATTCAGAAAATACGATGGACATATGTAGAGGAGTGGTTTTATGGTTGCTATAAACCGCCCGATTTTTGATGGTGAACTATCTGTATTTGAGGGCGGCGCTCGTCAGTTCCACCAGCTATATGTGGATGCACTTATGTATCCTGTCTGCCGAATGTAAAACAAATTTTCGTGCAACTTTTTACCGGTAACCTTTTGCAATTGTATTCGCTGCAATTTTCACTTGGCCACTTTTTGGTCACGAGGGTTGTCTGCTCTACCGCTTCAGACCGCAAGCAAAAAGGAAAGGGATCTTTTTCTTTTTCGGAAACTCGTGGTGGTTTTTCCTTTTTTTTTTTCTCCCGTCTTCTAGTGATGGCCGGTCTGTCTGTTCCCTTCTTTTCCGATATTTTTCATCGCAACCTTTTCCACATCGCTAGGTGTGTTCCCGTGAACACGCTCCCAAGTGGGTCGTAGCCGTAGACCGTAGCAGCAGACCGTAACAAGGTATCATTTATGCTTTTAGCAGTCAGTGATGGGCACACTCATAATTATAATTAGCCTATACATTTTAGACCTCTTTAAAAAAAATTTGAAAAGATTCGAAAAGCTCCTTTAATTGTGAATTTCAGTGGAAATTTTAATTTAATTTTAAAGAGCTTTCAAAACCTTTTATATTTTTTATGAATAACAGAGTTTATGTAGATCTACTTTCAAATGTTTCTATATTTACAGTGAATAAAAAAATATTTTAATTTTAGCTATTTACATCAGCATCTGTGGTCATGCTGAGACTCGTTGGACGGAGAATGTCACCAAAAAAGACACTGAGGGTAAACCGCAAAAGACGATCGAAACATTTTCTGCTTCCGAACTGTATTACAGCACAGAGAGTCATGTTTATGGACAAAGTGGTGGAGCACAGATAGAATTACCAGCCGGAAAGTATGCTTTTCCCTTTCGCGCTACTATACCGCCAAATGCGCCGACATCATATAATGGATCATGGGGTCAAGTACAGCACGAGGTTGCTTTGGTAATTGATCGTGTGATGCGTTATGACAACAGATTCAAACAAGGCTATA
Source organism: Eurosta solidaginis (assembly GCF_040869045.1). Classification (NCBI taxonomy): domain Eukaryota; kingdom Metazoa; phylum Arthropoda; class Insecta; order Diptera; family Tephritidae; genus Eurosta; species Eurosta solidaginis. The sequence continues at coordinate 30,978,112 of NC_090319.1, forward strand.
CAGTTATTTCGCCATATGATTTAAATTTGAATCCGGAACATATGGTAGGTGGTGAGAAATTTGAAGCCTTTCGAATGAAGGTTTTTTAGAAGTTCCCCATTTTGTATGCGGCTACCATTCTCTTCAAAGTTAAAATATGCCAAAAGTGAAATTTTTAGTTTTCTTTTACCCATCAATGAGTCTTGCGCGTCTTCAGGGAAACGCGTAGAAGGCTAAAGTCACATTTATGTACATAAATCGGCCTTTAAACTTCAGTGCAGTATATAAAACCAAGTCAATTGAAATATTATACACTTATGTATATAGTTATTATTATTTTATATAGAGTTGCAATTTTATTTTATTCTTTCATTTGAGTGAAGCAAATGTGACAAAGTGAAATTCAAACGAAGCGTATTTTTGCTTGGTTTAATTCAGAAATACTCGAAGTCAGCCATGAAGATAGACACTTTATCAAAAATACGTTCGAAGTGCGACTCGTACCGTTTTGCACTTTCTTCTAGAACCAATTATTTATTAAACTTTTGTATCCTGTACTTCGATTTACTCAAATCATATGGTTAGGTTAATATACCTGCTGAAGTCCTTAATTATACCTTCCTTAGAATAGACGGGACAAAATTTCATAAATTTCCATGCCTGAGTAGTATGGAAATAGCGGTTCTACCCCAAATGGTGAAAGGAAAAATGTGAAAGGAAAAGTATATACATACTGACATACACATATGTGTGTGTGTGTGTGTGCAAAACCGCAAATGTGTGTGTGTATCTGTGTGCGTGAGAACTTTGTGAATCCAGCAAGAAATCGAGCGACTGGTCAGTATCAGATCACAGAAACTGTTCAGATACTGATCAGTCGCTCGATTTCTTGCTGGGTTCACAAAGTTCTCACGCACACATATTTGGGGTTTTGCACACACACACACACACACACACACATATATATATATATATATATATTCCTTTCACCATTTGGGGTAGAACCGCTCTTTCCATACTACTTGCTTGATATTCGCTAGAGCTTTTCTTTGTATCTCTCGTGGCAGCAGTTCTTATACACGTCATTGATGGCGGTGCCCATTATATTTGCGTGTACGTTCCACGGTCAGTGTACTGTAATTGTGGTTGTGATTCCAAATGTTTCTTTTATCCACCTACTTAATAAGCTTCCTCTTCTGTTCGGGTACGCTATTCAGCCCCGAAGCCTGTGAATCGGGTAATGCAAATCACACCGCCTTCCCGGCACCGGAGCGGCTTAAAATTATTCCCTACCAAGTGCTTTAAATGCACTTTAACCCCCATTTAGTTAATCACTGCTTCAATAAGAAGAGTGGAGTGATGCATCATCATTTTCTCATTGCAGCTGACTGCCGCTGTTGATCGCCCAACCCTCGTTGTTGAATCTTTCCTGCTACTCACTGCAGTCCCTCAGCTATTCAGCTACTTGCACCCAACTAATGCGACCACCGATCATACCCCGTAGGAGTATTCTCCGACATCGTCTGCCCTCAACTTCTCCATCCGCCGCACACTTAAAATGCAGGCCACCACGTCGTTCCCCTTCTTACTTTCTTGTTAAGGAAAGCTACGGCCTTTCTAAAGCCAGGTATGTGTGTATGCACCTTATGATCTTACTACATAAATACTCTGTTTTTATTCAGTGTTGGTCTGTGGGACCTTCAATTGAACCTGGATAGACTGCGTTCTATCTCGCCCTCGACAAAACATACCTGATAACGATTAAAACCTTTTTTTGAAGCTAAATCGAATTAATTTTTATATTATATGCATACGAGCCGGACCCGTGCCACCTTGCGCAACCAATATAAAAGTCTCTTGTCAAACATCAATAGAAATCAGCTGTTCTATCAATCAATTAAAACTTTCAGCTTGCGCTGCCATCTGGCGTATGGGAGCAACTGCCGGTAATGCAGTGCAAATATTCACAATAGTGCCATAGTACAAATTGATTTCTTTGTGTGCTCACAATCGTTAATTTTTAACAAATTATTTTAATAAAATATAGCTAAGCAAAAGCTCTACGACCAAAATTGCCCAATGCTCGCTAATAGCCCGAATCTCCATCTTTACAACCAAACCTGTATTTATAATTTGGATTCCAAATAAGAGCGAAAAGGGGACCCGTACATAAAAACAGCAATTATAAATAATAGGGGGACTCATGTAACCGTATAAATGCCTTATAAAGTGTAAACGTATAAATTTATCTAGTGCGTAAACGAGCTGTCAAATTTTGTATGAAAAATCATTTACACAATTTGTATAAATTTACGCGCACATTTAATTGTGTAAACGCGGTAAATTCAAAGGAATGCAACCTTGCAGACATTACAGCAGGCATTTTCATCAGAAATCTCCAACATCAGCAAGTAAAGGCGTTTTAGTTTTGATTTTTCACTTAATCTTGGCATTTTTTAATTTGTATAACAATCAAAAAAATTTTGTTTGGCAATAAGACAGCTGATAAACAATCAAGTTTATCAAGAGTATTACTAGGTGCGTTCATATAACCGCGTGTGCAAATTGATATAATTTTACACCTTATAAGTTTATATGCTTTCATGAGTCCCCCTAATATATATGATATATATCTGTGGCAATTTGAAAAACAACCTAATTCGAGTTAGGGTAATGGCGATACATAGATCTTTATCTGAAAAGCCACCCACAATTCACCGTTGTAACTTCCTTTATTTTGTAGCAGCCATTTGGCACTAGGGCTATGAGTAAGTACCACAGGGAGATCTGTAACGGATTTCTGTTATGAAGCCAGAATATCACTTTTATCCTAACTCGAATTAGGTTGTTTTTTCAAATTGCCACAGATATTTCAATCAACCAATGCAGGGATGGTACAGCTCCACTACACATCGCTAATAGATAATGAACCCATCTGGAGCAAGTTCTATTTTAGTTTGGCGCACTATGATCCAAGTTTCCCACTCTATGCATTTTTATAATTTTATTAACTCCAAACTGTATTCCCTCTAGAAACCCTTGCAAAAGATTGAAGAGAAAATATTCTGTTGGATTTTCTGCTGTGGTGCCAACGGTCCTATGGTGATGCATGTTAAGGTGCCCTTCTCCGCTTATGCGCCGGGTCAAAAGATACATTTCAATATTGTCCTGGATAATCAATCGGATTTCAATTGTTCCGATGTCAAAGTGCGTCTAATTAAAAAAGTCAACTTTACCAGCCGTAATCCAGAACCTAAACGTCAAGTTGTCGAAGTCAAGGTGGCCGATAATCACTGCGGCGAAGTTGTTAAACATAATAAAGCTGAATTTAATGAATATTTGCAAATTCCATCGACCACGCCCACTTCATTGGAGAATTGCAGCCTTATACAAGTCAGTTATACGCTACGATTTATTGCGAAAGTTTCACGTATCTACACGGATTGTGTAATAGAATTTCCACTTACAATCGGCACGGTACCGCTATATGCGAGCGGCGCTAATGAACAACCAGCAATGATGTCACAGCCTGGCGCAGGACCGAGTTACAAGCCATTGCGTAAGTTTGCATGTTTCGAAAGTCTTAGGGTCGTTTTTCTCATCTCTGGTTACGCTGAGCGACACTTAAATTGTCGTAAATAACCTGCGTATTAGCGTTAACTAGAGATAGAGAAACCAGCTATTAAATGGAAATACTTAATTAACTTAGATACATAAATTTTTTCCTATTTTAGCACCTCCCATGTTTGAGGAGGATATACGTAGTGAACAATTTGAAGATACTACATTCCGTCCACGCTATCCTGTTTTTCTAAGTGATGCAGCTGTTACAGGTGGTGATGTGAATAACCCAGCTAACAAACCTTTACCACCAACGAATGGTAACTATCCTTCGCATATTCCATCGTCACCAGCACCGGCATCCGCGCCAGCACCATCAACACCGATGCCAGCTTCTGCATCGCATCCGGCAACACCTCAACCGTCACACACAAATTATTCTCCCTCACCATCTACTCCAGCTCAACATAATACATCAGCTAGCTCTCAAAGGAGTCCATCCAGCAGGGGAGCAGGTGGTAATGTCGAAGCGTTGGGTTTTAGTTTACCACCTGATTATCAACCCACACGGACACCACCGCCCGGTTCTAAGCCTGGTATAGGCTGGAAGTTGTGCGAGTGACTTGAAAGTAGATATCGTTTTTGGGAGACATCGTATTCCATAATGGCGAAACAAGTATATTTTTATTTAAGTTGTTTAAATATCGATGGAGACACATACATATATACGTATGTAAATATTTTTACTTCGAATGTATTACTTTTTTTACAATAAATATTTGTACCCATTTATAACCCTCAGGCCCTCAGGGAAATTAAAGTTGTAATTAAGAAAATACTGAGGCAGAACTATTTGAGTGCAAGAAGCTGTAGATGCTGGCTGATAGAAATAATGTCCGAAAGGTTAGGTTAGGTAAGGTTGAATTGGCCGGTCATTAAAGACCTCACATAGACTGAATGTGTCCAAAGTGCTATCGAAAATTGTTTTACGACCACACTGAAAACCCCTAATTAGTAATGTACCAGGGTTTATCTTATGGATTAACTCCGCCCGCTTGGAAAATACTATAAGTTGTCTAGGAGCAAGCTTAATTATTGCTTCGAGATTTGGCAGCTCTGCCTCCCCTATTAGCATTAACTCCGCGAGGGGAGAACACGAACACAAAACACGCTCAACCATTTCCTCCTGAGAATCGTACTTCCTACATCTGCGGTTACTGAGAGGGTATGCGGGCTATCAATCATTGGCATTACGAGATATCTGAAAACTACCCCGAAAGCAGCATTGCATGCCATTCTGTACATCCCACCTGCTAACTTAGGCCCGGTTTATCAGTGGTTGGTTAAGCTAAGCTTAAACTCTAGTCCAATTTAAACTCCAGTTAAACTACTGAGCAGTTTTTCAGTCACAGTTGAAGGCCGCCTTTGGGGTATGCTTTTTTGTGCGGCAACATTGTTTTTTTTATTATCTAGATAATTTGTAAATTGTTAGATTTATTCAGCTAAAAGGCTTCAACAAAAGGCGACCAAATAAATTATAAATGAATATAAACAAAAAAATAAGTTTTATTCATCTTGAAGCCTTTTAGCTCAATAAATCTAACAATTTACAATATTCAAGGCTATTAACTTGTATTAAAAATAGATAATTTGTAGATACGGCAACAGCTGGATTTTGTTTACCCAACAAACATGGAAAAAATTCTCCAGGGAAATTTATATAGTTCCGGAAGTGATATCCAACATCATTATTTAATTATTCTTAAACCAGATAGTTCTCGAGTTTATATCCAAATTCATTCCTCAATCACTATCCAACCTTTGAGAAATTTTGTAAAATTAAAAGTTTTCCGGTTGATCTCCAACGTCATTAATATTTTCCAATTATTATTCTAATTTCGAGAGATTTTGAGAAATACACAGTTCTCAAATGAATATTAAACCCATTTTTCCAGTTGATATTTTACATTATATATCGAGTTGAGGTGGAGTTGAAAAAAATCTCATTGGTGGTACCACCAAAACCAACAGCTGTTTATTGTGAGTAATAAACACCTGGTTGATAGCAGTAATGAAGCGTAATTAATCAAGAATAAATTATATACGCGGCCGCCGTGGTGTATGGTAGCGTGCTTGGCCTGCCACACCGAAGATGCAACATCAACATCATTGAATCATACATCTGAGTCCAGTTAGAGAACCACAAGTTGTTAATTACATTTTTTCAACTTAAGTAATAGCATGTTTTGCTTTACAAAAAGTTCTCTCTTTTGCTGAGTACGCTGTGATTCTCGAGTTGACCCACTGTTTCGAAACAACTTGAAATTTTAGAAGTATGCCTAGTTATCAACATGAGCTCTAATGGTACTCAAGCCCAAATGCTTGTTGGGTATATTCGACGCCATTTCGTACGAACGCAAATAACTGATAGGTAAACTAGAGTTTAACCCTGGCAGATCGGCCGCTTAAGCTTAGCTTAAATTTCAGTTAAAGTAGACTTAAAAACTGCAGAATAAATTTAAGCGTAGTTTAACTGACAAACTGAGTTGAACTTGTACTGAAAAATCGGGCCTTAATGGTAAAAAAAAATAGCGCTAGCAACTTCAATAGAGCTTAAGGTCCCGGGGCAGAAGGATTGCAGGCCGTACGGCAAAGCAATATAGAGACATCAAATATGGGGCGAACGGACTACATGATTCCGTGCCTGAGCTGCGAAAGAGATATTGGGGCCACAATCAAGCCGAATGGTTGACGCAAGGGCGTGGAAATGGCAGAAAGTACTATACACGTGTATACCGATGGTTTCAAATTAACAGAAGGGGTCTGGTATACTATTTACTGTCTCGATCCAGAAACAAGTAGATCCCACAGTCTGCAAAATCACTGCTGTGTCTTTCAGGCGGAAATTGTAGTCGTGGAGAAAATGTACTTAAGCTACAATGTGTTGGAAAGTCAGGTGGCGATCAAGGTAATAATCTCACTCAGTACTTCATCAAGAAGTGCATTGGAAAGAGAGTCTTCGCTAAGGCCGGACCATACGACATGACTCGATGAATCTACCAATCCGTTTGGTAGAAATCAAAGGGACAGAGGAGGTGCCTATGATCCATCAAGAAGGAAAGACGTGGATAGGACCACAGGGCTGCGAAATTTCTAAAATCATGGGCAAGTGCTAAAACGTTATACTCAGTTGCCCTTACTTAATACTTAAAGCTGGAGACATTGGTGCTTTATCGGTAACCGTATCGGTAACCTTTTAACAGCCGATTCGACCAACCTTATGAGAATCAATGCAATCGATTATTGGTGCCGCTAAGGTCGTAACCGTATCGTAGCCAACCAATTGGGTTTTGGTTTACCGTCGTAACGATAAACAGCTGTTTACGTTAGGAATACGGATACAGCGATACCACATACGGCACCAATGACTCCGGCTTAAGGCTCACGATGGATGCCTGAAAATGCAACAAAAAAATTCGATGGGTAACGTAAGGTTTGAAGATTAGAGTTGTACTTTTTCGTTCATTTCAGAGATTCGAATCTTTTGTTCTTTTTCTGATGAACGAACAAGCTGTTCTTTTTGTTCATCTGTTCTTTTTTTTTTTCAAGCAAATTTGATCACTGCTGCTCGCACCCTCGAAAAAAGCCAACAAGTATAGATGGGGGTGTGTATGCAGCAATGCTTTGTGTAGGTATGTATATTTAAATGAGTAATGAATAAATAAGTTAATATATATATATTAACTTCAAAAAAAGTTACAATTTTCGGAAGATCCAGGAAATTGAAAGAGTACAGACACAAATTATAAATATGAACTTTTCAAGTTTAATAAATGTAATAATTAGTTTCTTACAAAGCATGTTTTTCATAAATAGTCCATACATATATTGTTGAAGCAGTGCCAGACACAAAGATGACCACACATATCTTTAGTGTAAGTGGCATCATCGAAATTCGTGCTCACTGTGAATTTCTGCGTATGTATGTATGAATTTACAATGTTCGCGAACGAGAAGAGAGAAAGAATAACATTAGATAAAACGAACTAAAAGAACAAATGAACTAAAAGACCAAAAAGAACCGAAACCGAAGATCTAGTTCACTTGTTCAGTTGAGAGTCCCGGTCAATTGAACAAGTTCAGAACGAAACGACCCAACTCTATTGAAGATTGGGACCGTTTCCTGCATAAATGATAATAGCGACCTGCTAACTGATTGAAGACGAAATGAACCAGCATTAACAGAGTTTATGACTTGGCAGCAAGCGTATATGGAAGAAAGTATGTTGTTGTTGTTGTAGCGATAAGGTTGCTCCCCGAAGGCTTTGGGGAGTGTTATCGATGTAATGGTCCTTTGCCGGATACAGATCCGGTACGCTCCGGTAACACAGCACCATTAAGGTGCTAGCCCGACCACATCGGGAACGATTTATGTGGCCACATTATACCTTCAGGCCATCCCTCCCTCCCCACCCCCAAGTTCCATGAGAAGCTTGGGGTCGCCAAAGCCTCGTCTGTTAGTGAAACAGGATTCGCCGCGGAAAGGTGAGGTTGACAATTGGGTTTGAAGAAGCTATATATTGCACTGGCAACCTGAAGGGTTGCGCTACACCGCCCCTTGAATCTGGTAGATATGAAGATAGTGTAACATCTTTATTGGCTAGGTTATGGTATGCGAATGAACGCTCCGTCTAAAAGGTGCTCCTATCAAGACTCGGACTTGGAGACAGAGGGAGGGCGAGACTCCCACAAAATTGGTGTAAGAAAACTTGATCTACATTGGTGCTTCCAATTGGAGGCACAGTGATTTGTTAAGTAATGGCCAAAATCGCCTATGCGGTTAAGCGCAAGCTAATTATGGTGATGATAAAGCAGATAGCACAACGAAGAAGCGAAAGACTTCAAGAAATAATACTATACGTTGTCGGCTTCCGAGTACGTGCTGGAATACGTAAAAATTTTCACGAATATTTAGTTTGTAGTCAGTTTTGAATCATGTCGTAAACGGTTAGATCGATTATTCAATTCGAATACTTTCGTCGTATGCATGCCTGTCGCTAGGCAATCGGCCCGGAACCGGAAGGGGTGTACCAGGTTCATAACCGGCAATCGACTACATTCATCCACAACACTTTTCTATAAATAATATAGCAAGTTTTTCGAAATGTGATAGAAAGGCCATGACAAACTGTGTTGGTTTCATTTTGAGTTTGCCATCTCTTTTTGACAATCCCATCGACCATGCAATGAAATAAATAAAATCAGCTGATGAGATGAGCCAGCCATATACCCTACAAGAATACTGACTATCATATGACTATCATCGGATTGTCAGCAATGCCAACCTAACGATCAGCGCCTCATACAAACTTTCTTTCACAAACTTAAGGGGACTTGCGCAAATGTGATGTAAACAACTGTGTACGTATGAGTTTTTGTCTCCTTCTTATACACCAACATCGCCTACTGATTAAGTATATAGCCGTACTGCTCACTCTCATTCCTTTTCCTGGATCAGTACTGACACTCTAACTATCAAAAAGTGTCATAAATGATAGTTTACTGTAGATACAGAAGAGCGCTTTCCTCATGCGGAAACACATTTAAAAATGAATCACTCCTAACCACTATTATTTTTCGCGTATCAATTTTTTGAGTGCGCCACATTCATTCCGACAGCTTTTGGTATTTTTAAATATTATTTTCGATTTTTTTTCTTTTAGCATGGATCTTTGAAATGCTCTCTTTTTCATTTTTTAAACTTATTTTTTATATGGTTTTCGTCGGTTGAAAATGGCGGAATTTAAAAAATAAAACAACCGTGATAATCATTTGATTGTCATATGACAGTCAGTAGTGACAACATGATTAAATCGGATAAACTGTTCTCGCATACATAAAATTCCGTTGAGAATTATGTACATATCTGTCTCACATGCATAATGGTATCTGCTTTATGTTCTTTTGTTCTGTACCAGGGTCCGAAGCTTTACCAGTTTGAGTCCTTTTTCATTAGGGGGACTCATGTAACCGTATAAATGCCTTATAAAGTGTGTAAACGTATAAATTTATCTAGTGCGTAAACGAGCTGTCAAATTTTGTATGAAAAATCATTTACACAATTTGTATAAATTTACGCGCACATTTCATTGTGTAAACGTGGTAAACTCAAAGGAATGCAACCTTGCAGACATTACAGCAGGCATTTTCATCAGAAATCTCCAACATCAGCAAGTAAAGGCGTTTTAGTTTATATTATTCACTTAATCTTGTCATTTTTTAATTTGTATAACAATCAAAAAAATTTTGTTTGGCAATAATACAGCTGTAAACAATCAAGTTTATCAAGAGTATTACTAGGTGCGTTCATATAACCGCGTGTGTAAATGGATATAATTTTACACCTTATAAGTTTATATGCTTTCATGAGTCCCCCTATTAATATAGGCTGTCGTTGGGAACATGCGGACATGCGTGAGCGAGTAAAGGATCATACATAAATTTGAGTATGAATATTTACGTCATCGCAGGATCAGCATTGTCAATTACAAGTGTGAGTGATTAGTAAGACTATCAGCGTTTCTTGTAGGGTAATTGAGCCATGGTTTAGCACAAATCATACACAGAGGATTGTGCATTCGCGAGTTCAAAATTGCTTCGTTCCGTACATACACGTCACACTTGACTGCTTCAGCGAATGAAAGAAAGAGAGTAATACTGTTTTCACACAGACGGCTTATTGAATAATAAAAGCAGTTTTCTACATTAAGACGCTTATTGAGCTCAATCTTCCCTACAAAATTCGTATCTATAATTATTTCTATAGTAGCTAATCGAATGCCTAATGAAGTCAAAAGCACAATGCAACTCTGTTGGTGGCGTTCAGTTTCTTAGTTTTTGGTATGTTCAGTGCTTAAAAATGTCATTTGTCAAAGTAAATGTCATTGTCTGCATGTCGGAATGATACAAGGTGGCCGCATCGAACAGCTGATTATAACCTTTTCTTATTTGATTTGATAAATCAACTTCCGGCGCAGTACGATTTTGACATTTGTCCATCGAATTTACAAAAACAAAGTACATGGAATTCTTATTTATGTATGTAGGTATGTCACTTGCTGGAACTATCAATCTCTAAAAGGTGTAGCCAAGTGGGATACATTTGGCAGGTACATAATTTTAAAGGGAAAAACTAAATTTGTTTGTTTAAATATGGTTTATAATAGATAAAAAAGTAAATTTAAGGTATTTATTATTTTGCAAACTTTAACTGCTAACATGCTGAAGAAATACCAACCTTGTAAGCAAAATTTTCTTAAAACGTGGCAGCACTCATCTTCGAAAAATTCTTTCAACATACTACTTCTAAATACAACCATGCATTGCGAATGCAAGAAAAATTATTTATTGAAGAAAACTGCATAATACAAGATGGACGTGGTTTTGTCGCTGCTGTCGTCCAATTGCAAGTTTTACTTTATTTGTAATTTGTAAAAATTGTGATTTCAATATAAAACAATACAATAACAAGTACAAAAGTTTAGTCCGGAAAATTTCAAGATAAACAATTGGTTTGCAGTAGAACGGAATACAAAGTTTAGTGCGTGTTTTCATTTTATTTGAGTAGCCTTTGCACTGCTGCGCCTCTACAGATTTTTACAATTTTCTTTGCATTGGTTGTATGTGTGTCGCGCTTGGAAAACGGCAGTTTGTTTTCTTTTTGTTTGGTGAAAAATCGAAGTTTGTTACTCTGCCGCCGCCTGCAGCTTCTGGGCAAGAAGAAAATTGTGACAAATCAAATGTGAATATACACAATGAAGGCATTTTTGTAAAAACACGGCTGGGTAGACTAGCAGATACATCAAAAGATTGATTGTTAAAATGCAAATATAAAAAATTGTGCTGTGAAAGTTCTTTTCGAAAGTTATTAAGTGTGAATCAGTGCGCTCAATTTGTTAAGCAGCTGCATCGGGTGCAAATTGTGGAAGACGCAGCCCCACATTTGGTTTGCTTGTGACTTGAAAATCTAAAAATAACCACCAAGATTTCACATTTTGCCAAAGAAATCAAAATTTAATTAAAGCTTAGAGTGAAGTCAACTTGTTTGGGTGTGGTGAAACGGTAAGTCGACATCTTGATTTTCCACAAATGTTCATGCAGTTTTCCCCCCATTCGTTATGCTACCATCTTTTCGCCAACCGATTTCCTTATTTTCTTGTCCACTTTCTGCGCATCTGTTTGACCATGTGCGCGCGTTTGTGTGCTTTGCGATTTTTTGCTACTCAGCTGCTTTTGCTGAGACAGTCGCAGATGTTTTTTTTTAATTGTTTTTGTTTGTTCGCTTGCCGTTGGTAGTTGATCAAACAGTTATCACACAAAATTCCCCCACAGCGCTTAGCTGAGTAGGCGCCTTTCACTGCAGAAAAGGGGTGGAAAAAGCACAAACAACAATATACAGCATTCCGTTAATTCGAAATTGAAAACAATGAAAAATGTTGGTCGAAAGTGCAAAGAATATGCAGAAGGCAGAATACAAATATTGGGTTGCCTGTCAGTAAGAAAAAAAAGTACTGCCAAGGCGGAATATTTTGAATAAGGTGCCACGATTTTCAAACTTTTGTTTTTTGTCCTAAAAATCACAAATTATCATCCGCAACTCTAGGAAACTCTTAGTTTATGAAATATAAGCTTTTTAATTTCCAAATTTAGTAAAATTTCAACTTAAGTCCTGCACTTAAAATTGGGGTCGCACATGTCGGTAGCGGTATCAAAAGACGCGTATTTGCGTCAAGATTCAGAATCCGAAAGCAGGAACTATATTTTTTATTTCGTTTAAAAGTTATTCGCGGAAAACACGTCGGTACTATTGTCGCTTTTTTCGTTGTTGCAATTAAACGAAAACAAAAAATAGTGTTGCCAGCTCCGCAACAATATCTTTTTATTTTGGTAGAACATTATACACTATCAATGTATTTTGTTTTTGTAATTCTCTGAATAATTTGAAATTAATGTATTTAATTTACCGGAACGCGATTTTTAAGTAAATATTAAAATTTTTTATGATAAGAATTTAGAAAAAGGGGCTTAAGTGCAGAATACATACAATTGTAAAAAAAAAAAAAACAAATCGGACTTTATAGAGATTTTTATGCTGATTCCAACGGTATATTTCTATTTTGGTGCAAATGAAAGGTTTGGGGGTAATTCCATGTTATGTTGATTAAATTATGAATTTTTCAAATCAAAATATCTCCGAAACTAGTGGATGGATTTCAAAAATTAAAAAATCGAAAAATAACAAAAACACATTTTATCTGATGTATATATATATCTTTAAATTGTCTAGTCTTTATTTACCAAAAATTTGAAAAAGCTCTTTTTTGTGGCCATGCACAGTAATTCTGCGTAGAACACCTTTATGCATAGGCGGCCTTTGGCCGCGCTTATAAAAAATAACCCTGGGCTACGCCATGCCAAGTCCGGGTGTGTGGTATAACCGTGGCTACCGCCACGGTGATGTCCTTTTGCGTAGTACTCCCTTCTGCGTAGGCGGCCTTGGGCCGCACTTTAAAAAAACAACCCTTAGCCGATCCAACACCGGCTACGCCATGCACAGTAATTCTCCGTAGAACACCTTTAAAAAAATTACCCTTAACCGACCCGACACCGGCAACAAGAAAACTAATATAAAAAATCACCTCCAAACAAACCCGTCATAGAGTTTTACAAAATCAAAATACATTGATAGGGTATGTTTGTTTGCATTTATGTCGACGTGCCATCACCTTATAATGTTCTACCAAGATAAAAAGATATTGTTGCGGACCTGGTAACACTATTCACCACCTTCATTTGTTTTCGTTTGTTTATTTGCAACAACGAAAAAAGCGACAATAGTATCGACGTGTTTTCCGCGAATAACTTTTAAACGAGATAAAAAATATAGTTTCTGCTTACGGATTCTGAATCTTGACGCAAATGCGCGTCTTTTGATACCGCTATCGACATGTGCGACCCGAATTTTAAATGCAGGACTTAAGTTGAAATTTTACTAAATTTGGAAATTAAAAAGCTTATATTTCATAAAATAAGAGTTTCCTAGAGTGCGGATTCCATTTTGGTGATTTTTAGGACCCCCTCTACCCCTACTAATCAACAAAAGTTTGAAAATCGTGGCACGTTATATAAAATCCAACCCGGCAACAGCTGGATTTTGTTTACCCAACAAACATGGAAAAAAGTTCTCCAGCGAAATATATATCTAGTTCCGGAAGTGATATCCAACATGTTGTTGTTGTAGTGATTAGGTTACTCCCCGAAGGCTTTGGGGAGTGTTATCGATGTGATGGTCCTTTGTCGGATACAGATCCGATACGCTCCGGTAACACAGCACCATTAAGGTGCTGGCCCGACCATCTCGGGAACGATGTATATGGCCACATTGAACCTTCAGGCCATCCCTCCCTCCCCACCCCCAAGTTCCATGAGGAGCTAGGGGTCGCCAGAGCCTCGTCTGTTAGTGAAACAGGATTTGCCGCGAATAGGTGAGGTTGACAATTGGGTTTGGAGAAGCTATATATTGCGCTACATATCCAATATCATTATTTAATTATTCTTAAACCAGATATGCTAGGTAATGACGAAGCTGAAGTTTTTAATGGCCTTCCTTAAGGCAGCTGTCTGTAATTGTTGTTGTTGTTGTAGCGATAAGGTTACTCCCCGAAGGCTTTGGGGAGTGTTATCGATGTGATGGTCCTTTGCTGGATACAGATCCGGTACGCTCCGGTAACACAGCACCATTAAGGTGCTAGCCCGACCATCTCGGGAACGATTTATATGGCCACATTAAACCTTCAGACCATCCCTCCCTCCCCACCCCCAAGTTCCATGAGGAGCTAGGGGTCGCCAGAGCCTCGTCTGTTAGTGAAACAGGATTTGCCGCGAATAGGTGAGGTTGACAATTGGGTTTGGAGAAGCTATATATTACGCTGCCAACCTGAAGAGTTGCGCTACACAGCCCCTTGAATCTGGTATTTTAGTCGCCTCTTACGACAGGCATACCTACCGCGGGTATATTCTGACCCCCTAACCCGCTGGGGAGGCAGCTGTCTGTCGCCTCTTCTGTTTAATTTATATACAGCCTCTTTACACAATCTCAGCTATGACAACGCACAACACACGAAAGTGAAAGTATAACTATCTTCACAGATAGTCTAGTGGTTCGTCACATTCTAAAAGACCGTCGAACCAACAACTACATAGCTCAAAATATTTTTCGCACTATTCACAATCACAATTTCAATCAAGTACACATAATCTGGATTCCCAGTCACATGCGTACACCAGGAAATGAAAGAGCTGATGCAATTGCCAAGAAAGCTACCGAAGCAGACATGTTGTTGTTGTAGCAATGTTTCGCCCCACCTAATAGCTGCGACCGATCACAAATTGTCATCAATATCCACTAACGGGAGTCCAAGGAAACTTGCTGGTTCCACATTACAATTAAAGAGATGGTTGGTGTCATGTGGGGGCACATTGCAAGCGGGGCATACATTTTGTACGTCGGGGTTGATTCTGTATATGTAAGAGTTTAACCTGTTACAGTATCCAGAACGAAGTTGAGCCAGAGTGAATCGCGTTTCCCTGGGGAGTATGCGTTCCTCTTCCGCAAGTTTTGGGTACTGTTCCATGAGTACTGGATTCACCGGGCAATTCCCGGCAAAAAATGCAATTCGGCTTTCGTCGCGTATAGACGTGTTTCGTTTGCTACGTGATTTTCTTTAAAATTTTTTCTTAAATGTATGACTTTTGTGCTAAGTGCAATAAAGCCTTTGCGAGAAATGACTCCCTTGTTGTGCCATGTTCGGGTTTTTGCCAAAAAAGATTTCATAGAAACTGTTGTGATGGCCAGATTTCAGAATATGATGTGAAATTATTTAAGCTTAATCGTAACATCGTATACTTATGTCAAGGGTGTGTTAACTTGCCTGAGCGCTTTATATTTTCTTTGGACTCTATTGCTGCTTCGCAGAGGCTTGGCATAGATTTTTTAAAAGATCTGGTCAGCTCTAAATTCGAGGATTTGATGAAGGAAGTTGAGGGGCTGAAATCGCTCATCAAATCAGATATGCAACTTCAAAACTTTAACAGTGATAACATCAACAATGCCAATGGCCTACAATTCTTACATAGTGCCCTTCAGTCCATCTTGTGTTAGTGTGCGGGAGGATACAAACAACAATAACCACGGGTCTGCTGCAGCTGCGCTTTCGTCTTTGCCGTTGTGTTTTACATCTTCTGTTTACCCTATACCTACGATGTTATCACCTGTTTTTTGCAATTTCAACGGCACTTCGCCATTTGTATAGTCAAATGGTGTGAGTGGGCAAAATACATGTTCTTTAACAGATGTTACTAAGGGTCATGCAACGTCTGTTAATAATGCTATCGTCAGCAACGTACCTACTGCCGATGGGACTGTTATTGCTTCGACTGGTGCTCAAACGTTTGCCTCTGTTGTTGCTAACAGTGTGAATGCATTTGCTTCTTCAGCTGACGATGTTTATTAATCGTAACAATGCTACTTATACTTCTACGAATCCTGTTAAATCAGATGCTGCTGATACTGCTAATGCTAAAGCGTCAAAATCTACAAAGAAGCGCACACTTAAGGAAAAACCTGCTGCAATTGCTGTTAACCCTGATGAGTTAAATATTACTGCTAGTGGTGGGAATCCTAATTTGCAATCAAGTACATCGTCGGGATTGGACATCCAACCTAGCTCGCCTAATGACAATAATAATAATAACAATAACAAGAATGCCAACAACAACAACAAGGTCGGTAACAACAACAATAATGTTAATAACAATCATAGGCGTTCACGGAGGCGTGTGATTGGCTCTTGTGTGTCTACTGAACTTGGGGTAGCTACTCGTTTCAGATGGTTTCATCTTTCTTCTTTTTTACCCTCGGTCAAACCTGAGGATATTATTGAGTATGTGATTAAACATACTAATCTAAATAAGCATCAACTGCAGTGTTTCAAGCTTGCTAAGGAGTCGGAGTCGATTAACCGTAAATATGTAAATTTTAAACTTGGTGTAGATGAATTGCACTTTGATAAAGTTATGAAGCCTGAGTTGTGGCCAGTCAATGTGACGATCAGCCACTTCCGTTTTTTTCAAAAGGACGCAAAACTACAACAGCAAATATATCAATATCTTTTTTCAAAATGTTTCTGACCTTAGAAGCAAGACCGAAAATGTGCGCCTATTTAGTTCTTTATTGGAGTATGATGTATTTGTCATCATTGAGACTTGGCTGAATAGTAATTTCTTAGATGCTGAATTTTTTGATCCTAAGCTTTATCATGTTTTCCGTAAGGATAGAGATGCAACAAAGACTGGCCTAAATAGAGGAATTGGCGTGCTGATTGCCGCCCGGGTCGGTCTCCAGGCCTCGCTTATTTCTTTAACTGTTCTTGATCAACTTTGTGTGCGGATTCATGGCTCTCTGGGTCAACTGCTCATTTGTGCTTCATACATTCCGCCGTCCAGCCCAGAAAGTATTTATAAGGCTCATGTAAATAATATCTTAAATATTAAGCGAAGTTTAGGAGAAACGCAGCTATGTGTACTGGGGGATTTTAATATAAGTAATGTTAGCTGGATCTCTCTTGGAAACAATTTCTATTTAACTCCTACTAATATTAACAGCTCTTATGAATCGTATCTTATTGATAATTTTGGAGGGGTTGGTTTATCTCAAATTAATAGTTTCCATAATTCTTTACATCGCACTCTTGATTTAATTTTTGTAACTAATAATATTAGTTTTGTTATCTCGGAACCTGCGTCTTCAATTTCGCCACCAAACTTGCATCACCTGCCCTTAAAGCTTGAAATTCAGTTCTTTGAGTATTTCTGTATTCC
Source organism: Eurosta solidaginis (assembly GCF_040869045.1). Taxonomy (NCBI): domain Eukaryota; kingdom Metazoa; phylum Arthropoda; class Insecta; order Diptera; family Tephritidae; genus Eurosta; species Eurosta solidaginis. Next base: position 30,995,590 of record NC_090319.1, read on the forward strand.
TACATCAAATATGAAAACATCGTTCAATTTTCGAAGATGTGATTTTAATCGTTTAAATTCTGCTTTACGTGGAGTTGATTGGGATGCTATGCTTGGCGAAAGTGAAGTTGGAAAGTCTTTCAATGTATTTAAAAATGAAATTCATAAGATTTGCGAAAATATCGTGCCGGTATATAAAAATAAAATTTATAAATCTCCCTGGCACAATAGTGAGCTCAAACATCTAAAAAATTTGAGAAACAAGTTCTTTAAAAAATATAAGTTTACTAATCAGCGTCGATTTTATGATTTGTTTATTGTTTATAAGAAAAAATTTAACAATCTTAATAAGTCTTTATATGCTAAGTACGTCAGAAATTGTGAGGTAAACATCAAGAGCAATCCGAAGAACTTTTGGAATTACATTAACTCCATGAAGAGCGTATCTAGCATACCGAAATCAGTAAGCTACAATAATATTACTGCCAACTCTGTTAATGAGGCTGCTAATCTCTTTGCTGACTTCTTCTCGGCGAACTTTATCACAGATAATGATTTAACTGTGGAAGATACAGATAACATACACAAGTTAATTAAGTCTCCCTCCGCTAATAATTTTGGGTCACTTACTCTCACTGAGGTAGACATAGTTGATGGGATTAAAAAACTTAAAAATTCCTCCAGAACTGATGTTGACAATCTTTCAGTTATTCTATTGAAAAATTGTCCTTCGCTAGTACGACCGTTAATGATTATATTCAATAAATCATTGGCATCGGGTATTTTTATTGATGACTGGAAACAAGCATCCGTCACTCCCATTTTTAAGTCTGGCAACAAAAGTAACTGTTCTAATTACAGGCCTATTTCCAAATTGTCTACAACTTCGAAGCTTTTCGAATGTGTTGTCAATGACAAGCTTTACTTTAGTATTAAACACCTGATTTGCTCCAATCAACATGGTTTTGTCCCGGCCAGATCCACATTAACGAACCTCGCTGTGTTTTCTGAGGATTGCTACGCGGCATTTAGGCGGGGGTTTCAGGTTGATACAATATACCTAGACTTCTCCAAAGCATTCGATAAAATTTCTCATAAAATTTTAATTGCGAAATTAGCTTGTTATGGGTTCCATTCTACGTTCCTACAGTGGATTAAATCTTACCTGCACAACAGAAGTAATGTAAATATTTACGGTGTTTATTCGAAACCATTTTGGGCCACCTCTGGAGTGCCCCAGGGCAGTATTCTGGGCCCTTTACTATTTATCTTTTTCATTAATGACATTAGCTCTTGCTTCTCATCTACCAAATTTTTCTTTATGCTGATGATCTCAAGATCTATTCTGAGATCAGTTGTTATAATGATGTCGTTGTTCTTCAATCTGAGATTAATAAGCTTTATATCTGGTGTGTTAAGAACCGTCTTTTCCTTAATATAAGTAAGTGCCACACTGTGACGTATGGTAAATTGCTGAGGCCACTTCATACCTCCTATCATATTGCAGAAACCTTTCTTCGTACGACTCTTGCAGTTAAAGACTTGGGGGTATACTTCGACTCAAAGTTTAATTTTAACACTCACGTCAGCTTCACAATTTCTAAGGCGCTTTCAATGCTTGCTTTTGTCAGACGCCATTCCGCACACTCAAAGTTTTATATACGTCCTTTGTGCGGTCCAAACTTGAGTATGCGGCTTTCATTTGGCGGCCCTACCACACAGTTCACATCAACCGCCTGGAGCGCGTTCAAAAAATCTTTATGCGCTTCGCGCTTATTTCATTACGTTTCTCTGAACCGATCCCGTCTTATGAGTCTCGATGCCAACTAATATCCTTACTTTCCCTAAACAGTCGCAGAATTCCTTTGGCCTCGTTGTTAATTTTCGATCTTTTCACGGGCAAAATTGACTGCGCGCTGCTTCTTGAAAGACTATGCTTAAATACTCCCTGTAGAAACCTCCGCCACTTTGAAATCTTTTTCATAGGGCTGAGTAGAACTGTTTATAACTCAAAAGCGCCTATTAACAGAGCCCGATCAGAAATTAAGTGCTTCTCAAGTGTTTTGGATATTGATTTCTCCGACTCAAAATACGCTTTTCAACTTAAACTAAAAAATTACTTAATATGTAATAATATAAATTATTTTTGCTAGTGTTCTCCATAGCTTAATATAAGCTGGTCTCTGTAATTTAGTCATAAGTGTCTGTAATAAACATTTGTTACTAGACTAAATAAATAAATAAAGGTCCGCCGCCTGTTTGTGGAGTTCACCAAGGACCTGCTTGTGTTTTTTTGCTTCATACGGCTGAGCTCTCAGGTGCCGTATTTCCTCAAAATGCTTACGGAGATGACTCCTTAAGTCCCTAGGCGGTGTTGGCTCATCAATCAGATGTCTGTTGCGATGCCCACGTTTCTGGGTATTCAACAGGAACTGTTTGGTTAGCATCTCATTTATCTCCCTGATGGGGAGTATTCTCGCCTTATTGTGTAGGTGGTGTTCTGGGGACATAAGAAGACAGCCCGTGGCGGTTCTGAGCGCAGTATTTTGGCAGCCCTGTAGCTTCTTCCAGTGGGTAGTTTTTTTCTTTGTTTTTTCGCCAAGTACTGCCAGCAAGGGATTTGAGGATTTTATTACGGCTCTGTATTTTCGGGACAATTGCGGCTGCGTGCTCACCAAAATGTAGATCCTGATCAAACGTCACTTGAGAGATCAGGGAGGTCGCCGTTTATTCTGTTGCAAAGCTCATCGATCTGTGGGCCCGGGCCTGTGGCCATTATTGTGCAGTCATCGGCGTAAGAAACGATTGTAACTCCTTCCGGTGGCGAAGGTAGTTTTGATATGTAAAAATTAAACAAAAGTGGGGATAGGACACCATCCTGTGGCACCCCTTGTTTAATTCTTCTTGGCTTTGATGTTTCGTTTCTGAATTGCACCGATGCCTGCCGACCACCCAGATAATTTGCGGTCCACCTTTTAAGACATGGGGGAAGGGTAGACCCTTCCAAGTCTTGCAGTAACGTGTCATGGTTGACCGAATCAAAAGCTTTTGATAGGTCTAGCGCTACGATTACTGTTCTATGATGGGACTTCTGATTTAAACCACAATTTATATGGGTGCTAATGGCATTTAGCGCGGTGGTGGTGCTATGGAGTTTTCTAAAGACATGCTGATGACAGGCTAGCTGCAAATTTGCTTTGAAGTAGGGGAGCAAAATGGCTTCAAGCGTCTTGGCTACTGGCGATAGGAGAGATATCGGGCGAATTGACTCCTATGTTAGCTGGTTTCCCAGGCTTTAGTAGCGGGACCACCTTGGCCATTTTCCATTTTTCGGGTATGACAAAGGTGGAAAGAGACAGGTTGAAGACATGTGCGAAATATTTGAAACCCTCTTTCCCTGGGCTTTTAAGCATCGGCATGGCTATGCCGTATGGGCCCACTGCTTTGGATGGTTTAGCATGACCGATGGCATCCACAACCTCTTTGGCGGTGGTGGTAATTGGTGACGCGCTGAACTTTTGTTTACGTGCGTGTCTGTTGTCCCTCCGTCTATTTTTGTCGACCGTAGAATGCATTATGTATTGTCGGCAGAAAGCGCTCGCGCATTTTTTCACATCCGACAGCACTTTGTCGCCAAAGGCGATGGAAACTTTGTCATTGTGCCTAGACGGATTCGATAGGGACTTTACAGTGGACCAAAGTTTACCTACGGTGGCCACCGTGGTGTGATGGTAGCGTGCTCCGCCTATCACACCGTATACCCTGGGTTCGCATCCCGGGCAAAGCAACATCAAAATTTTAGAAATAAGGTTTTTCAATTAGAAGAAAATTTTTCTAAGCGGGGTCGCCCCTTGGCAAGAGCTCCGGGTGTATTTCTGCATGAAAAGCTCTCAGTGAAAACTCATCTGCCTTGCAGATGCCGTTCGGAGTCGGCATAAAACATGTAGGTCCCGTCCCCCAATTTGTAGGGAAAAGCAAGAGGAGCACGACGCAAAGTGGAAGAGAAGCTCGGCCTTAGATCTCTTCGGAGGTTATCGCGCCTTACATTTATTTTTTTTTTTATTTATAAAGTTTAGCTACACCGTCAGAGAGGTTACAACCTCTTAGGTGCTCCTCCCATTTCGCCCGCTTGTGTTCATCCACAAGCAATCTGATGCGTTGGTTTATATCCCTTATTTGGGGGTCGCCGGAATCGAGCTGTCTTATAAGGTCACGTTCTCCCTAAACATGCGGCATATGCCGGAAAGTGGGCCGAATTTCGGGAATTCTACCGGCGGGAATGAAAGGAGCCGAGGCGGATTCAATGACCTTGTGGAAAGCACGCTCCCCTTGGGGAGCATCAGTTGGATAGGTAGGGCAGCAAAGCGGTTGTCTGTAAAGATTTGTATTCGTCCCACTTTCCTTTTTTAAAGTTTATGAAAGTGCGTTTTTTGCGACGATGAAGTCGGCGGAACGCTCGAGCGAAATAAGTATAGGCAGGTGGTCGGATGCCAATGTTACCATCGGCTGCCAGTTGACGCAGTTTACGAGTTCTGCGCTCACGATTGAAATATCCGGCGAACTATGACAGCTTCCTACCATACGTGTGTGGGCGTCTCCGTTTATTGTGCAGAACGTCGTTTCTTCTACTTGATCCGCTAACACCTCCGTGACACCTTCAACCTTTTTAAAAATCATCATAATTTTATAGATATTCACCCTTATCGCGAAGTTCACGCGGAAAAGTGTTCGCCTTCACTTCTTTTGTTCGGGTGAACTTTTTCCGCCAATCGGCAATTTTGGGCGAACAAAAGTTCACTTCGAAACAGCTGATGCTCTATTGCGAATTGGCAGTGAACAGATAATTTACTTGCAATTGTGTAAATTATGTAACCAATCATATATTTCCTTAAAATACAATAAAAATATAAATAAAAAATTAATAATGTTTAGTATTGCACTTAGGTTGGTATTGATTGAGGCCGAGGATAAATGTGAAAGCGATTCGGAGGCAATTAAGGGACTGTTCTAACCCTTTGGAGCTAAATGATTCACTGTAAGCTAAAAATTACTATTTTCAGCACTTTTGAATAACAAGTTAATTTTATTCAATTAGCTTTCGCCAATATTACAGGCTAAACAAGTCGGAATTCTAATATTTGATACGTTATTCTTACCAACTCCTTGCCACCTTTGAAGCACAAATTTGGAGTTCCACCAATTGTACATGTCTTCGTTTTTTCGCATAGGGAAAAGGCGTCGGAAAGGACCATGAAGTGGGTCTTAGCCGATCTTGTTTCAGTGAGGTGCTCAAAATTTGGAACCGTTGCTTTGTCCACAATGGATAACTTGGCCGACTGATAAGTTGTCATAAAAAATAGAATTTACAGCAATACAGGAATTTCACTTTTTTCCACTCAGCTTCCGATTGTGCATTATTTATTGATTTATTTCTAATAATAAAAGAGTATCAAATTTCAAAACAAAAATCACTTACATTTTGTTTTCCTCTCGTTCGCCTGTAAAATATAAGTGAACAAATTTGGGTTTCCCCGCTGTTCATTTCGCCCGAACAAAGAGTTGCCGATAAGGTGAAATCTTTTTCGAACATGAAAACTTTTTTCGCCACCCTCTGCGATAGGGTGAACAAAAACTGAAAATTTTCGGGTGAAAATAAAACAAGCGATAAGGGTGATTCTTTATGATAACAATTTAGCCAAAATCACTGAACTCATACATTTTTTCAAAAAGCAACTTTTAAATTTTAATTAACTTGACTGGCTATCGATGCTTGTTTATTTTTATGTAAATAAAATGTTTTGCACCTTATATGTATATAATAATGTTTTGTTTATCAAGGATACAACAATATTTTGTTTGTATTCCTTATACCATCCACCAAGCATAAACAAATGCACGTCATTTACACGGTCATTATGACTTCAACATGTCATATGAAATGCAACAAATGTCAATTGGCCAAATGTCATTTCGTTTCACTCAACACATTTGTACATACGAAAATTTTGTAAAAAACTACAAAACCTCATACGCGTCGAATATAACCTGGAGCCACAAAATTTGAACGCACATCCTGAATCAACAATACTACTGGAATCACAACATACTTGGAATACAACCTGGCCTATTAGAGATTCAATTGATCCTGGCGGCCATTAAATATTGAACCCAAAAAAATAAACAAGATAGTTCTCGAGTTTATATTCCACTTCATTCTCCAATCACTATCGAACCTTTGAGCAATTTTGTAAAATTAAAAGTTTTCGAGTTGATCTCCAACGTCATTAATATTTTCCAATCATTGTCCTAATTTCGAGAGATTCTGAGAAATGTACAGTTTTAAATGATATTCTACACATTTCTACAGTTGATATCCTACATTGCTTATCGAGTTGAGGTTGAGTTGAAAAAAATCTCCAAGGTGGTACCACCAGAACCAACAGCTGTTTATTGTGAGAAATAAACACCTGGTTGATAGCAGTAATGAAGCGTAATTAATCAAAAATAAATTATATAGGCGGCCGCCGTGGTGTGATGGTAGCGTGCTCCGTCTCCCACACCGAAGATCCTGGGTTCCCGACCCGGGCAAAGCAACATCAAAATTCTAGAAACAAGGTTTTTCAATTAGTAGACACTTTTTCTAAGCGGGGTCTCCCCTCGGCAGTATTTGGCAAGCACTCCGAGTGTATTTCTGCCATCAAAAGCTCTCAGTGAAAACTCTCTGCCTTGCAGATGTTGTTCGGAGTCGGAATAAAACAAGTAGGCCCCGTGCCGCCATTTTGTAGGAAAAATTTAAAGGAGCACGACGGCAATTGGAAGATAAGCTCGGCCTAAATCTCTTCGGAGGTAATCGCGCCTCACATTTATTTATTTATTTTTTATATATATTTCATTTTAGTTTCGTGAAAACACTGTAATATGGAATCTTACATTTGAGTCCAGTGAAAGAACCACAAGTTGGGAATTAAAATTTTTCAACTTAAGTAATAGCATTTTTGCTTTATAAAAAATTCCCTCTTTTGCTGAGTACGCTATGATTCTCGAAACAACTCCTGAGATTTTAGAAACAACTCTTGAGATTTTAGAAGTGTGTTTAGTTATCAACATGAGCTCTAATGGTACTCAAGCCCAAATGCTTGTTGGGTATATTCGACGCCATTTCGAACGAACGCAAATAACTGTTAGGTTAACTAGAGTAACCCTGCTGGATCGGCCGCTTAAGCTCAGCTTAAACTTGAGTTAAAGTAGACTGAGAAACTGCAGAATAAGTTTAACCGTAGTTTAACTGACAAACTGAGTTGAGTTTGTACTGAAAAACCGGGCCTTATTCTCTTCTTTTTATTCTTCAAGGAAAAGACGTCCATAGATTTAATGGGCTTACAATAATCCCGCCCTAGGGATGTCTGTCGTGAAAGGCATCTAAAATCCCCAGACCTGTGAAGTTCGAATAGTTCCTTAAAATAAAAAATAATAATACTTGGCGCGTTGTACCTTTGAGGAGATTAAGGCAGAGCTTCTTATTCAATTTGCGTCGTGCTCCTCTTAATTTTCCCTACAAATTGGCGGGACGGGACCTACACGTTTTATGCCGACGCCGAACGGCATCTACAAGGCAGATGAAAAGCTTTTCATGGCGGAAATACACGCAGAGTGTTTGCCAAATAACTTCCAAGGCGCGATCCCGATTAGAATTTCTTTTTTCTAATTGACAAAACCACACCACAACGGCCTTCCGAATAGGCCCTTAATGGTGCTAGTTTCCGAAACGCACCGGATCAATATCAACTAAAGGATGGCGAAGAAGGTCAAGGAAATGCTGGTGTGATTTTGTGCGTGGAAATGTCACCAGAGGTTGCAATCTAGATACATGGATGTATTATCTTTCTTTAAGCTGTGTTAAATGATTGTCAAGCGCAGTACAAAGCCCTATATTTTTAAAGCTTCTCCAACCAAATTGCGGCAAAAAGTACGCTGCCGTCTATCATCGGTCTATTCTGAAACCGGGGGTGGCATCCATAGTATGCCTTGCGACAATGTAAAACATGTATGCAAACGTCAAACCGAAAGGTCCCGCAGAACAAAAATCGGAAATCGAGTCAACTTTTTACATAATAAATTCAATTTCGGTTGTTCTCATACAATTCATACGTTTGTATTAGGTTGGCCTATTTTTTTAAGGTTGATATGTGTGCATGAATTAAGCTTTAATGGAGACTAGTCCCATGGTACAGACCCTTTTATTAATCCATTACATGTTTATTCCACAGTCTAGCCTCTGAATTCAGCCTTGCGGGAAGTGAAGGCCTTTTTTTTGGTTAGGGATTTAGGCCTTAGTTTATAGCATTTAGCCACGCTATGAAGTATGCAGAAGCAGGTTCGTGATAAGGTAAGGGAGAAAAACTAATCTTATTTGCAAGCCTTCAGTAAAATAACATTGACCTTTTTCATATTTCGTAACTGAAAAAGGTTTGGGGGTTTTGTTATCGATGTTGATGGTCTGATATAGATCCAGTACGTCCGGTAACAAGCAATATTAAGATACTAGCCCGACCATCGCGGGCCTATTTAATATGACCACATTGAACCTTCTGGGCCATTCATGTTTTCGAAAGCCTTTTTGCTATCGAATGAATTTGAATTGAGCACGCTCACTGAAAACGTAATACCAAAATGCGATAATGATTATACGTTCACGTGTATCACGAGTATCTCGATCACAGGCCCAAGGCATTAATGCACCACCCCCAACTCTGCTTTTACCCATCTGCCAACAACAACAACAACGGATATTCGTATAAACCGAAGTCGGGGTAGCCGGGATTTTAGAGATAGAAACAGTGACACAAAGTTTGGTGGTACACCATGCTAATTGAGGTCGGGCTCTTGCTGCTATGGACGGAAATTTGCCGGATATGGCAAGGCCTTGGAGTATAAAAAGTGCCTTTATTAACATATCCCAGGCTCTAGATAACGCGTGTGAGCTGGAGGCGCGGGTGGGCGCGAGCAAGAGCTTGTATTTGGTGCAAACTACGAAACGCCCTGGGGTGTGAACAGCAAGTTTCCACAAAAGTTTGACATATGCTGTGATCTAACAAGGGATGCGAAGACAAAATAACGTTTCAACGCTTCCAGATCATTTAAAAATATTTTTCTGTTGTGCGTGTTAGTGCGTTTATTCCTTTCTGCAAAAATGTATCACAGAATAAGTAGCAGATAAACACACATACATATCTCCTTTACTTTCAAGCTCATTCTTTGTTTAAGCTTTTGTTGTTCTGTAAATAAAAGTTGAAATCCTATGTGATCAACATAGTTTTGGATGACACATCCTGTCGTTTCCCATATTCCTTCTTTATATCCCTTCTCAGTTGTACTCACGCTAGTACTCAAGCCTCCAATTGCTTCGTTTATTATTTACTTTGTTTGATTGCGTGCTTCATGATTTCATTCAGCCCAATACTTATGGGTGTGTATATGCATACATACATATGTAGATACTTAGTTACTATTAATGTATGAATGAACTTCTTAGAAAATGAGTCAAAACTGTTAAAGAACTTTTATAGTCATACGTCATCTCTTTGTGAATTCTCTATAATGAATTGGTTATTTGTTTATGCTTTCAAGCGTTTCATAATGGCATAATTTACGCTGGCGGGGGGAAGTTTATTGCTTACAATTTGTTTGACGAAAAGAAAGAAATGATAATTTGTTTCAAACTACCAGACACGTTGGAAATTCTTAATTGTGAATACTTAATTAATTTTTATCTATTTGTGGATTTGATTTTTCAATCGATATTTTTTCGATTTTATTTTAATTATGGCGGTTCGAAGTCTATAATGAAGATATTCAAATGATGTTTAAGGTCGAGACAAAGCGTTACAGCTTCAAACTCAAATATATCACTCTCGCCTAAAAAAAAAATACTTGACACGGTTTAACTGCGAAGAGATTTAGGCCGATCATCTCTTTCAAGTATGCGTCGTGCGTGGCCCTGATGATCCTAAGTTCATTACGAAGGAAGGATAAAATGATTTAGATGGCTTGACATGGTTGTTGTTGTAGCGATAAGGACACTTCACAAAGGCCTTGGGAAGTGTTATCGATGTTGATGGTCCTTTGCCGGATGCAGATCCGTTACGTTCCGGTAACAAGCACCATAAAGGTACTAGCTCGACAATCTCGGGAACGATTTGGTATGATCACATAAAACCTTCTAGGTCATCACGCCCTCCCACCCCTAGATCCATCAGGAGTTCGGTGTCGCCAGAGCCTCGGCTGTTAATGCAACAGGATTCGCCACGGGTAGGTAATGTTGACAATTGGGTTGGAGAAACTATATATTGCGCTGGCAACCCCTTGAATCAATTTGATATTTTAGTCGCCTCTTACGACAGGCAAGCCTACCCCGGGTATATTCTAAGCCCCATAACCCGTTGGGGCTAGGTATTGGCAAAAGGTATGTATCTATGAAACAGATATTGTCGGCAACAATTTTCCCACGTAATTTTCCAAAAAAAAAAAAAAAACAGTGGTCGCTTGTGTCACTTTTATGAAACAGGCTCCGACTACAGGTGGATCCAACGCGTTGATAAGAGCAATTCATAGCTTCCGCAACCCAATTGTGAACCTCAACTAAACAAGGCGAATCCTGTTACAAATATGCATGTATCATACACATATTTAGCATGCGAGGCTCTGGCGACCCGTCATAGAACTATGGGGTGGGGGTGTAATGGCCAAGAAGGCTCAATGTGGTCATATTCAATCGTTCCCGAGATTGTCGGGCTAGTACCTTTATTGTGCTTGTTACCGGAACGTACCAGATCTAAATATATCAGGCAAACCACATCGATAACACTCCCCAAAGCCTTAGGGGAGTGTCTTTATTGCTACAACAGCAACAACAACAGACCCCACATTTTTATACTCAGCGTTCTTTGCACACAGAGTATATTAACTTTGATTGGATAACGGTTGGTTGTAGAGGTATAAAGGAATCGAGATAGATATAGACTTCCATATATCAAAATCATCAGTATCGAAAAAAATTTGATTGAGCCATGTCCGTCCGTCCGTCTATCCGTTAACACGATAACTTGAGTAAATATCGAAATATCTTCAACAAATTTGGTACACGAGCTTATCTGGACCCAGAACATATTGGTATTGAAAATGAGTGAAATCGGATGATAACCACGCCCACTTTTTATATATATAACATTTTGGAAAACACAAAAAACCTGATTATTTAGTAAATAATACATCTAAATTGTTGAAATCCGACGTTTGGACTGATATTGAGACTCTTGATAAAATTTTGAAAACATTTTTTAAAATGGGCGTGACACCGCCCGCTTGTGATAAAATCAATTTGTCAAATATTATTAATCATAAATCAAAAATCGTTAAACCTATCGTAGCAAAATTCGGCAGAGAGGTTGCCTTTACTATAAAGACTGCTGTGAAGAAAAATTAACGAAATCGGTCAATGACCACGCCCACTTTTATATAAAAGATTTTTAAAAGGGTCGTGGACGAATAAAATAAGCTATATCTTTGCAAAAAAAAGATTTATATCAATGGTATTTCATTTCCCAAGTGGATTTAAAACTTCAAATTAAAAAAATGGGCGTGGCACCGCCCCTTTTTTGTCTAAGCATTTTTCAATGTTTCGGGAGCCATAACTGGAAGAAAAATTAACATATCGTAATGAAAAAATGGACGAGATCGATTATAGACCACGGCAACTTAGATATAAAACAAGATTAAAAGGGTCGTAGACAAGAATAATAAGCTATAACTTAGCAAACATTTTTTTGAATCAATGATACTTCACTTATCAATTTTTATTGTAAGAGGAAATTGGGAGACATTTTTTTTAAACGGGCGGTGCCACGTGTTATGTAGAAAAGTAATTTATCTGTTCGGTTACACCCAAACTTAGACACCTTTACTTGTTTTTTGTAAGCTTGGTGGGCAAACAACGGCGCATCGGATGAGCTAGAAGGAGAATTCCATCAGTAACAGTTATAGAGAATGGTGCTAACAGTGATCTCAGCTGAACCTTTGCTGAACCTTAACTGTCATTGGAAATGTTTTTTATATGTAGATCCCCAATTCGCAGCACTTTCGCTGCGGTATTAAAAGCATGTATAAAGCGCGCAGTTTACTCAAATACATTATTATTTCAATATAGAATGGATCAAATCTTGAAATGTAATGTGAAAAGCACTTGTGAATGTGAAAAAAAGAGATAATAACTTAGTTCGCCAAAAAGTGAGCGAAAAAAGGTAAATGGCCGAATTAGATGTGCCCACTTTTTGTATCAGTTGTTTCTATAATTACATATACATAAGTATATGTATATGGCTATATACGCGTTTAGTTCTACTCTTACCAAAATACATAGATAAAAGAAAATAAAAAATTTATTTAATTGTTGGTTTAATGGTAACACTTAAATGTACATATGTACATACATATATACATATCCATATGTATATTAACATATCGATTTGATTTATTTCCATACATACTCGTACTTATTTATGTAAGTATGTATAGGGAAATCCATCAATGTTTTCATAATGAAATTTACATGGTTTTTCTTTATGTTCTAGTTTCTATGAATGCCTTTCACCACTTACAACAACATATGGCATGTGATGACCACACTTAAATGTCAATAAACCTACGCTATACCGCAACCACATGTCACTTAAAATCCCTATTCTACTAAAATTTTGCTGCTATTCAATGTTTGTACAGTAGTGGTAATTTTAAGAGCAGTGTTATTGAAATAGAATGGAACAAAAATGATAAGTTCAAAAAATGATAGGTCAAACAAGTAAAGGTGTCTAAGTTCGGGTGTAACCGAAATTTATATACTCAGCGTGAGCTTCAATTGTACATTTCATTTGAGATAAATTACTTTTCTACATAACACGTGGCACCGCCCGTTTAAAAAAAATTTCTCCACGTTTCCTCTTACAATAAAACTTAATAAGGGAAATATCATTCATTCAAAACTATTTTTTGCTAAGTTATAGCTTATTATTCTAGTCTACGACCCTTTTAAACTTGTTTTTATATCTAAGTTGCCGTGATCTTGAACCGAACCCATCCATTTTTACTAGAAATATTTTCTACTATAGGGAAAACTTGTGTACCTAATTTTATTACGATCCGTTAATTTTTCTTCGAGTTATGGCTCCCGAAACATAGAAAATTGCTTAGTCATAAAAGGGGCGGTGCCACGCTCATTTTTTTAATTTGAAATTTTTCCTATTTATTGTTATAAATCCACTTGGGAAATGAAATACCATTGATATAAAGCTCTTTTTCTGCAAAGATATAGCTAATTTTATTCGTCCACGACCCTTTTAAAAATCTTTTATATAAAGGTGGGCGTGGTCCTTAACCGATTTCGTTAATTTTTCTTCAAAGCATTCCTTATAATAAAGGCAACCTCTCCGCCGAATTTTGTTACGATAGGTTTCACGATTTGATTTATGATTAATAATATTTATAAAATTGATTTTATCACAATTGGGCGGTGCCACGCCCATTTTAAAAAAATTTTCAAATTTTTATCAAGAGTCTCAATATCAGTCCACACGTCAAATTTCAACATTGTATTTGTATTTGTATTTATTAGGCAATTCATCCCAGCACAACAATTTCGCAAAAATTATTTTATAGTGCTAGTCGGTAAAAGGCATAAAACAGGAACAATTTAAACTTGAAACTTAAAGCTAATGACTATGGCTAAGAAAATGTTACAATAAATAATATATTTAATAAATAATAAATAAATAGATAAACGAATGATAGAGTACATTTGCTTAGAAGAAATCAGTATTTTAATTGTTTAGGTTATTATAGAAACTTGTTAATTCTTTATTGAAAAGCAGAGCATTGCTTATAAGCCTAAGTCTAGAAGGGAGTGAGTTCCAAAGACGTATGGAAGTAATGAAGAACTGGCGATCAGATATTAGCATACGATGTCTGAAGTGGGTAAGGAGAACAGATCTAGACGACTGGAGAAAATTTAGCCTCCGATACAGAGTCAGGTTCCTTCATATATATTAATTTATGTAGGGTAGTGAGCGTTTTAAGTTTAATAAGGTTATCGAAAGAAATGTTTAGCAACCTGTAAGCATGATGAGAGACGTGGTCAAGTCTTTTCAACCCATAGACGTATCTAGCAATGTTGTTATAAACAACATTAAGTTTCCTATTACATACATAGTCACAATTAGAGTAAATCTCACATCCATAAAGGAGCGTAGGTATTAAGTACGCTTTTGCTATTAGTAGACAAGTATGTAACGGAGTAAAATATTGTGTAAGCCAGAGTGTACGAAGCATCTCATACACTTTTCCCACTGTGCGGAAGATGTGATCTACCCATGTCAAGGTTTTGTTAAAAACTACACCTAGATTTTTTGCCGTATATGCCGTATTCTATAATAGTGTTGTCTAAAATTAAATTTTCCATTCCACTTTTATCTAGTGACCTTCTATGAATGTCTATACATTTTAGGTGTATTATATACTAAATAATCAGGTTTTTTGTGTTTCCAAAATGTTATATTTATAAAAAGTGGGCGTGGTTATCATCCGATTTCACTTATTTTCAATACCAATATATTCTGGGTCCAGATAAGCTCGTGTACCAAATTTGTTGAAGATATCTCGATATTTACTCAAGTTATCGTGTTAACGGACAGACGGACGGACGGACATGGCTCAATCAAATTTTTTTCGATACTGATGATTTTGATATATGGAAGTCTATATCTATCTCGATTCCTTTATACCTGTACAACCAACCGTTATCCAATCAAAGTTGATATACTCTGTGTGCAAAGCACTCTGAGTATAAAAATTTCCTAATCGCTGTATGTGCTATTCTGTAATGAATTTTTATAGTAGAAGCCGAGGAAACAAATGAAATCCCAAAATTTTACATGAATACGACATTCTTTGAATTACCCAAAACTTATAAAGTAAACTAAAAAAGAAACTAAAAATGAATAAAAATAAATAAAGCAGAAATAAAAAGGAATTTAAAAAAAAAAATTAGGATTTAAATATTGAGATCAAAAATTTAAAAAAATACTTAAAAAATTATATATAATTTAACCCTCCGATGAGTGACAGTTCTGAACTTCACGGCCGTGTGAAAAGGTCCCTACGGATCTTTTTTTGTAAATCATGTTTTTTTTATATAAACAATTTTTTTTGATTTTTTTTTTGTTTTTATTGTTTATAACTAAATTCTACATACAAAAATAATTTTTTTTTTGCTGGAATTTTCTTAAGACTATTATAAAAAAGTTTAAAAATTATTGTTGTTGAGCGTGTATTTCTTGTCCCCCGCCCTGTGCGCAAGTGTTGCAGCGATGTAAAAGTGTGCTATGTTCTCCGCAAACAGCGTTGCCGCAGCCGAAGCAGTATGCCCGCGTTTTCCGCTGCCGCCCGTACTCAGAACGGCAAAGGCGACATGACGGTCTACTTGACCTAGCCGCAAACGACGGTGCATTGCCTTCCATCGGTCTTGGTAATACCTGAAATGAAAAGAAAAATAAAAAACAAATAAATATATATTCTATTCTTGAATTTGAAGATGTTTTTCTTACCCTGACATCGAATACTTCCATCGCATTGCGTATCCTTGGATATGAGGTTATATGGTTGTTCAGGGCACGTTCTTCGATATTTGGTGTGGCCAATTGTTTCGTTAGCAGTAACAAGTACGACCGCCGTCTGTCACTCCTTTTTATAGGCTTCATTTCGTTGTAAATCGTAAAAGCAGCCAATGCAGCGACGTCCAGCATATTATAAAACATGGACGGCCATCGTTGTGTTGCCCTTTTGCAGCTGTAAGTGCCTAGCATTTGATCCATGGTATCAACGCCGCATATGTTGGCGTTGTAATCTAATCAAGCTTCCGATTATCGGTTTGCTCGTCAACGCGGCAGGTGTAGTGCATTGTGGAGAGCACGTTCACCACTTTATTTTTTTTCGGCACGTATGAGCATAACGCTATATCCCCTTCGTTGAACCCAAATAATGTACTATTGATGGTGCGCTTCGGGTTCTTGTTGAACTCCTGTGGAATGAATGTTTTGTTGTAGCGCACTGTACCAACATATGCGGTCTTCCTCCTCATCAAAATACGCGCCAAGTCAAGAGTGGTAAAGAAATTATCCGCGTATATAGTACGGCCAGCATCTAAATATTTTCCCACAAGATCCTGCACTACGTTCTGCCCTTGGTTTATCTCCCGTTGTTGGTTTGGCAGTTTTCCAGAATATATCATTCCCTTCACAGGATAATAACTCTGTGAGTCGCATAACCACCATACTTTCAAACCATACTTAGCTGGCTTTGACGGAATATATTGTGTGAAGCGGGTGCGGCCTCTGTAAGGGAACAGCTGCTCATCAACTGTTAGTGCTTCATGAGGAGTGTAAGCTGCTGCCAAGTTATGTTGCAACATTTGCCAAATATCGTCAATAGCCGCAGTTTTGCTGTTGATGACTCGCTGTTGTCGAGTATTTCCATTGTCGAATCGAATAAATTGCTTTATACACATGAAGCGATCGTACGACAACGCAGCTTTGTATATTGGGCAACGCGCCGCGCCCCATAATTCCATAGCTGGTTCATGGTTTGATCTTCTGAGTCCAGCATACAAAAGAATAGCTACAAAGGCGTCAAATTCGTTTCACTGTCACTGGCTTCCACTCCTTTTTCTTCGCGGGATTCGCCAAATTCCATGCAGCTGTAACCTCCCTGCCTTTACGATTTGTTTCACGTAGCACTAAGTGTATTATTTCCTGTGTCATAATTGAACGCATTATTGTATAGGGGTCGTGTATATTTCCTGTTGGTCCTGGTTTCTTTCTTGTGAAGTCGACCACGTTATGATTACGAGTGCGTGATGTTGGTGGTGCTGTTTTACTCCATTGAGTGCCATCTTTACCAATATAGTAACTTTCATTCGTTTCCTGTCCATCATTTTCTTCCTCTTCATCATCGTCGTCATAAGTATCTTCATTTAGCTCGACGTATCCTTCAGTTTCGGCATCTGACTCTTCAGCAGGTTGGTATGTGCGATCTTCATCATCCTCAACTTCATAATTATCAATTTCAGCAATATCAATTTCTTCATCCATGTCTTCGTCCATAAAATCAGCAAATCTACTATCAACTGCACGCCTTTCATTCGCAGTCATTTGCTGGTAACGTCTACTAAGGCGTACAACAATGTAGTGGTCGAAGTAGGAGTAATTTCAGTTTGAAAAGGCAAAAAGGACCTTCTCAATTATCGGAGGGTTAAAAAAATGTAATAAAATTGAAAAAAGTCAAAAAATTAAATGAAAAAGCTAGAATTAATGCACTAAAAAAATATAATATAATATTTTAAGGAAGTAAAGAGGAAGAAATTGTTAAAAAAATTGAATGAACGAAAAAAATATCTAAAAATTTAAATTAAGGTGGGATAATTTGAAAAGAAAGCACAATGACGTTAAAAAAATTAAGAAAAATTTTAATTATTCGTTTCAGTTTTTTCATCATAATAAAATTCAGTAATGTTTGTTTGTTTTAATGGTGTGTTTAGTTTATACTTATTATTAAGAACTCATGGGCTTAACACCGGCTTATAATAATTGAATATTCAATTATTATATTTTTCTAAGAGAAACTGAAAAGAAAGAAAGAAACATTTACTGGCATATTGCGATGTTACCATTTCGAAAACCGCCACGTAATCATCATCAGGCAATTTCGTAATGTTATCAAAGGTTTCACCGTGATTCGAAACTGCAGATGCCTTAACCACTAGGCTATCCTGCTTGTATTTGTTTCTTTGCTTAATTCAGTTTATCTCATTTCTACACTAACAACACAATTGAGACATTCTGCCTCCCCCGACGGGTTTCACTGCGCCATGATGCCAGGCCAAAAATCCAACTACACCGGGTACCCAAATGCTTACCCAGGGACGTCCAATCACATGGCCACAAAAGCAATTACGTCCTGGCCTTCCTCAACTCACACGGTGTCACCTATCACTTACCCCCAGAGTGACGACGTCTCCCCTCGTAGTATTTCAAAATTCTGCAGTTAAACTGTAATAGGTTAACTGGGGAGATCACGGAGATAGTTGATTTCATGCAGGGGCATAACATCCGCATTGCAGCGATCCAAGAGACCAAAAACAATGCAAGATCTGCTCTGCAAACTTGCTTTGGACAAAACGTCCACAGAAACCACCACTCAGTGCAATATAATCTATTTGATCCCGATATCGGCATCACGCTACCGACTGTCTTACACCCTAAAATCTTGGGTATGACGTTCGATCAGGATCTACATTTTGGAGAGCATGCAACCGCAATTGTACCGAAAATCCAGAGCCGTACTTACAAAGCAATTGCCCGGCCGATTGCATGCTACGCGTCCCCGATATGGTCACGAAGCCTAAAGGTTACTCACACGAAGAAAATACAGGCCTGCCAAAATACTGCCCTCAGAAACGGGCTGTGTTCTTATGTCCCCAGAACACCACCTACACAATGAGCCGAGAGTACTCCTCATTAGGGAGAGAAATGAAATGCTAAACAGTTTCTGTTGAATACCCAGAAACCTGAGCATCCCAACAGACATCTTGTTGATGAAGCTACACCGCCCAGGGGATAAACGGGTAATTTCCGTATGCATTATGAGGAAATACGGCAAAAATTTCATACATTTCCCTACCGCCAAAAGCAAATTTGAATCATGTTTGAAAGCAGCTATGTGCTATAAAACGGCGCAAATATTTATCACGTCGTAATGGGTTAAAAAACACGATGTTTTCCCCTCACACATCAATAACATACTTTCCATAAGATATTTCAAAAATACGATATTTGCCAAATTTTGCAAATGTACACCAGAAATAAGTTTTTTTGATCTCCTGAAAAGTTACTCCAAAAGACATAACTGTTTTTGTGAGCGCAGCGACAATATGTACCTAATTGTGTATAAAAGGATAGAGGCATCTGCATTTACACCGGTATGAATGCCGGAGATTTCGAGTTTCGAAAACAATCGCAAAATTTTGTAATTTGCCTTAATCCACAATAAATCGCTTTCTTTTGTGCTTCCAATTAGGGATTACACTCCAGAGGTGGAATATTTTATATGAAAAAAATCCGCATATCTAAAATTTGTTTATAATTACCGATTATCGAAGGAAATATTTTTAAATTTGAAAATCTGCGAAAATTTACAATTTTCCATGGATGTTTCTAACTAGAACTTTGTATGTGAATTGGTCCCCGGTCAACTTGAAAAATTTGCATGGATATATCGATATTATTGCTTACAAGTTATTTTTATTGGGCAAAGAGCTCTAAATTGGCCCTTTTCATTCAATATAAAATCCTAACTCATCTAATATGCAAATTTACTCGTTTATTAGGTGCGTCATCATTGTTCCAAGTTTCTTTCAATCAGTGTATCACGTGCCATGTGTAGGTAGGTGTCTGCCATGAATTATTAATTAAATTCATATTGCTTTCACCTTCCGCATTACCTCACCTGTATCATTCGGTTAAACATTTGTAACTAAACAAACAGTAATCGCTACATGTTATCTTCCAACTTTTCCCAATTTTGCCTCACATCAACTCATTTGCTTTTGTTGTTTGTCTGTCGGCCAAAACCACAAAAGGTCATTCGTTTCTTCTTTTTTTTTTTGTATGCAGCAGTTCAATGGTAATAATGAAGGCAACAACATTTTTAACAAATCACTGCGGTGTTAGGTAGAAATATTGTTTGCTGGTCAACGTATGCCCATAAATGTTATGAGCTTTTATGGTTGTCGTAGCTGCTACTTATCTTTTTTATACTCAGCTGAGCAGAGCTCACATAGTATATTAACTTTGTTCGCATAACGGTAATCCGTAACGGCATAAACTAATCGAGATAGATATAGACTTCTATTTCTGGGCGAAAAAAGAAATTCATTTAGCCATGTCCGTCCGTCCGTCCGTCCGTAAACACGATAACTTGAGTAAATTTTGAGGTATCTTGATAAAATTTGGTATGTAGATTCCTGGGCATTCATCTCAGATCGCTATTTAAAATGAACGAAATCGGACCATAACCACGCCCACTTTTTCGATATCGAAAATTTCGAAAAACCGAAAAAGTGCGAAAATTCATTAGCAAAGACGGCTAAAGCGATGAAACTTGGTAGGTGGGTTGAACTTATGACGCAGAATAGAAAATTAGTAAAATTTTGGACAATGGGCGTGGCACCGCCCACTTTTAAAAGAAGGTAATTGCAAAGTTTTGTAAGCTGTAAGTTGGCAGTCATTGAAGATATCATGATGAAATTTGGCAGAAACGTTACTACTATTACTATATGTAAGCGTAATAAAAATTAGCAAAAATGGAAAACGACCACGCCCACTTAAAAAAAAAATTTAATATCTTTACAGTATATAAGTAAATTATTTCAACATTCAACTCCAGTAATGATATGGTGTAACAAAATACAAAAATAAAAGAAAATTTCAAAATGGGCGTGGCTCCGCCCTTTTTCATTTAATTTGTCAAGAATACTTTCAATGCCATAAGTCGAACAAAAATTTACCAATCCTTGTGAAATTCGGTAGGGGCATAGATTCTATAACGTTAACTGTTTTCTGTGAAAATGGGCGAAATCGGTTGAAGCCACGCCCAGTTTTTATACACTGTCGACCGTCTTGGCCGTTAACACGATAACTTGAGCAAAAATCGATATATATTTACTAAACTTAGTTCACGTACTTATCTGAACTCACTTTATCTTGGCCGAAATCCCACTATGACCACGCCCATTTTTTCGATATCGAATGCCATAATTCTATACCAAATATGAAAAGACGGGTGAAACATGGTAATTGGATTAGTTTATTTACGCAAAACATAACTTTGGAAAAAACTGCAAAATGGGTGTGACACATACCATATTAAGTAGAAGAAAATGAAAAAGTTCCGCAGGGCGAAATCTAAAGCCCTTGGAATCTTGGCAGGAACAGTATCGTGGTATTACATATACAAATAAATTAGCGGTACCCGACAGATGATGTTCTGGGTCACCCTGGTCCACATTTTGGTCGATATCTCGAAAACGCCTTCACATATACAACTAAGGGCTTCCTTGTAAAGCCCTAATTAGTACCTTTAATTTGATATCCATATCGTACAAACACGTTATAGAGTCACCCCTGGTCCACCTTTATGGCGATATCTCGAAAAGGCGTCCACCTATAGAACTAAGGCCCACTCCCTTTTAAAATACTCATTAACACCTTTCATTTGATACCCATATCGTACAAACACATTCCAGGGTTACCCTAGGTTCATTTTCCTACATGGTATTTGTCTCCAAAGCTCTCAGCTGAGTATGTAATGTTCGGTTACACCCGAACTTAGCTTTCCTTACTTGTTTTTTCTAATTTCGTGCTAGAAAATTATATAAATGTGTAAATGAAGGCTGATTGATATAACATGGTAGTGCAGCTTATTGCGTAGTTATTTGGTATTCTCTTGTGGCTTGAAATGAGAGGTGGTACCTAATGTAGTAATGGTGATGGGAGTATATGCAGATGGGTGAATTCGATCGATGCTTTTGCCTTGCCTAAAACAGATGTTAACTTTAACATTTTGTTTAAATAAGCAGCTATAGCAAAGTCTTGTATTAAATGGCGCATAATCATAGTCAAAATAAAATAGGTTTTAAATTTGTTTCAGCTTTTTTGACAGATAGCTCATAGAAAATTATGTCAAAAAGCTGCAACTAAATTTAAAATCTATTTTATTTTGACTATGATTATGCGCCAATGTGTTTTGGAAGATACTTTATACTAACTATCGCGTAACCAGTCTCTTCGGTATCAGACCAAATTCAATATTTTTATCAAAAATTGTTGTATCTTTTACATATAATATATCGGCGGCTGAGTATACCACCCAATCTAGCCAGCCGTTTCTAAAAAACAATGTTTCGGCAACCTTTTGAAAAACACCAATATCAGAATTTTTTTACGAAGTTTTTCAAGAAATCCCTACTTCAGTATATCTTTCTATTACGCTGTAAGAATTTGTTTTTGGATTTTTTTAGAATTCGTGTGAAAAACGCCTTGCCTAATTCAATACATTTTGATATCAGATCAAGCGATGATAAACAAGTTCTGAGTTAGGATATTCTTCCATAAAAATCTGAGATAGCAAGTCCTTAGAACAAATTCTGAGATGGCGCGTTTTTCACATTTTACTTGCTTTGAAACGCAATCCAAATTAAAGTGTTGCCTAGCACCTTTTCAAATATTCAAACTAAACTATATATCGTCATGTGATACGAAAAGTAGCACTTTCATAATTTTTTACAACAACGAACAGAAAAATACAAGTGGCAAATTTCAAAAAATTTCAATCTCATTTCGAAAAAATTCGAAAATTCGAGAACGTTTTCCGAAAATTTCGTACTTTTTATTTGGAGTACTCTGAATTCGAGTTTTCAATTTTAGTCTAACAAAGTACAATTTATAGGTTTTTGAATTCTCTGTGTCGTTGACAATTTTTTCCGAATGGTGCTTTAGATTTTTCTTCATGCAAAGTGTGAATTTTTTTTATTTGGAATGAAATACTATGCCTTCAAAAAAAAAAAAAATGCCAAAATCAATGCGAATTTTAAGAGACCTATAACTTGGTCTTTGTTAGACTACAATTATTTGGGCTGCAAAAAGTGCATGGCTCAAAAAACTCAGAGAACTCCCAATAATAATTACAAAATTTTTATAAAATTTCGATTGAAATTGGTTTGCATTGTTGCATTTAAAAAATTCATAGAAGTTTAAATTGAATTTAAAAAAAATTCAACTACTAATTTTCTGTTCGCTGCTGTATAAAGAAATATTATGTAAAACACCTTCGGCTTCTCACCTCTACAGGCATGCCTTACGCAGGTAAAGTCTTAGTCCCTTAATTTCCTGGTCGTAGTCGTAAGCCTCACGGCATAAGCAAACAAGCATAGTAGCGCATCAACGTGAGCGTATCATCGTAGTAGCGTAGAGCCGTACAATGGTGATAGCCTAAATGCGTAAAAGCATTTTACCGTAAAATCGTAATAGCGTTAAACGTATTACCGTAAAGGCGTATGAAATATTTTAGTCGTAATATTAATCGTAGGCATAGCTATAGTCTCAGTCGTAAGGGTGGGCGTAACCTAGAAACAAGCGTTGTAGCGTAAAAACGCAGTATCTTTAGCGTTACAGCGTAAGCGTAAAAATGTGTTATGCTACAAGCGTTTTAGTGTAATAGTTGTAAACTTCGATTTCGAAAGATTTGATCTGTCAGACGCTGGATGATTTGCCGATTAATTAATTTTCATTTTGTTCATATTTTGTACTAATTAAAAGAAAATCTATTTAAAAATGTATATTATAAAGCGTTTTAAATATGTCGGAAATGTACGTATGTAGACAGTGATGAACCCATTTCAAAATTCGTATTGATCCTTATTAATTTTATCAATTTTTGCGTTAAATTTTCTTTCATACACAAAAAAATCTAAAGCAACCATCCAAAAAAGCGAAAATAATTTTTTGAAATATCTAGGAATTGTACTTGCTGGGACTAATTTTAATCGAATTGCCAAACTGCATACTCCAAAAAGTTTCCTGAAACTCAAAATACAAATTTTCGAAATTTTCCTGAAGATTTTTAAAAATTTATCGAGTTTTCCAATTTTATTAATTGTTGTCTTTTCTAGAGTCACCCCTGGAACTCAAAATACAAATTTTCGAAATTTTCCTGAAGATTTTTAAAAATTTATCGAGTTTTCCAATTTTATTAATTGTTATCTGGTGAACATATCGAATTCAAACGATTTTTGCCAAGTTTCTATTTATGTAAAATCGCATTTCAATTATGTAAAGACCTGTTGTTCTTGTACTTGTTGGTGCTTTGCCACTTGTTTTGGGTGTTGCAACACGCAACTCTGCTTGCAACACAAAAATTCCGCTCCATAAAATACGACACATTTAACCTATTCGAATATATTTATATACTTACACGACTGTTATGTACCAGCATATCTATTTTGTTTTTAGAATTTGCAGTGCCTTCGTCCCCATTTAAAATTCAATTTTTTTTTTTTGTTGCTAATTTGCATTCAAATCACATCAAATTTGTATATTTGGCACTTAAAACTTCTAAAGTTATCCTAAAGCATGCGCAGATATAAAATAGACACAACTAGCGTCAGTGCAACGGACGGCGCTGATCGGTTTCAATGGTGCTCTCAGAACAACACCAGGCTTCGTGATATGGGCTATGGGCTTTCTGACTTCGGAAACTAGCCTTCTTACCAGTTTCGACTTTGTCCCGGACAGGACGGACTATTGTATGCCGATAACTGCTCCCTATACAACCTTCACCCCATTCATTCCCCGGGAGAGGAGTGGTGAAGAGGAATTATCTGGGGTAAGGGACCGGTTAACTTTTTAACGGATGGGTCGAAGTGGGACGTAAATGTTGATGGGGGGGGGGGAGTCTTTTGTCAAAAGCTAGATGAAAGCAGCAAGTTTAAGTTGGCTGATCACTGCAGTGTATTCCAAGCGGAAGTTGCTGCGATTAAGGATGCGGTGGATGAAATGCTATCCAGTGCTACTACGGTTAGGTAATTTAACATCTACTCTGATAGGCAAGCGGCTATCAATGCCTTGAGTTCAACTACAGTGCGATCGAGGGTGGTCTGGGAATGACTTACCTCGCTTGCAATTGCATCAAACTATTGTATAATTAAGATTATCTGGGTCCCGGGACATAGTGATATCCCGGGTAAATGTCACGCGGATCTCTTAACTCGCAGCGGTACAACTGAACCGGATGAAGATCGCTGTAGGGATTTCGGGATTCCGCTCCATAGCTGGGTGGATTGCTCCTCCATAGCTGGGCCTCGAATCAGCTCACCACCTCTTGCAGGATAGCAAAATCTTTCTGGCCGAAAGTGGATGGCAGGAGGTCTGCCGAAATAATTGGGTTCACTGAGGCTCACCTATCAATGGTCATTAGGGTTTTGACAGGGCACTGTCCCATGGGTATCCATACTGGAAACTCCATCCTGCTGTTGCTGCATGGATGATGATGAGGTGGAATCACCAAATCACTTTATGCTTGATTGCCCAGCTTTTGCCAGAACTAGGCGAAAGTACTTCGGTCGCGACTGACTTGGATCTCCCGAGGATTGTATGTGGTATCACAACCGACCTTCGTGTTCTCCTAGTGAGCTTTCCTTATCAGGGCAGCTACCACCTAACCTAACCCCCCAAGAGGGGACTAATAAAAGTTCGCTAATTTGTGCCACCTTCAGTGTCGTTTTTCGATAAATTGTAACGATTTTCCGCTATCCTCGAAAAAGTACTCTGAAGATCGCACAATGCCGAAACCTTTTTGTCTCCAAACCAATTTTGAAAAGCTGTGAAAGAAAATTTTTCAATATTCATGAATTATCCACCCTGTCGCAAAATCAACCAAACAAAATGAATTCGCTAATTTTTATGTGAAGTACAAAAGCCAAAATAATGAATCTTGGGTTTTCGTCCTAATCGGAGATGTCGTTGTTCGTAATGCAAAAACACTGTTCCGAATGTTTAGTCCAACTGCCGAACTAAAGACCTTTTTTATCCCTCGAACATTCGATTCTGTAGACTTTAATCACCTATTACGATTGGCATGGCTTATCGCGGGAGTATTGCAAACCCCGGAAGCCGTTGGGACAGGCGTTACTATGGTACCGTGAAATTTTTTGTTAGAAAATCTTCCGAAAACTCTCCCCTAGAACAAAAAAAATTTGAATAAATTGTCCTTCCTGGGAGCACAATTAGTAACAATTACATTATTTGATGTCATTAACTTAAGCTTGAGAGCTGTTTTTGATTTTGAAAAAAAGAAAAGAAAAATTAACACATTTCTCAGGCGAACTTGTTTTAGTGACCTCGTATATGTAAATGTAATTTTGTCGAATAATTTCCATAGGTATTAGCATATTTGCAACTTTGCCCCATTCTTCATTTAGAGAAAAACTTATTTTTAGTTCAGCTTTCACGTACCTAGGTATGTACCTCCGCGGGAAAAAATATAAAAGCACAGATTATTTGGAAATTTTAACAGCTATTTTTTTTATCTTCTTGGGTTCGATACAAGCTCAAAACCTTAACAATATTATTTTGTCATTATCAATGCTTCGATATACATTTTCTTAATTGAAAATTTTTTAGAAACAGAAATTTTTGCAGACAATTGCCATAGCTGGTTATAGAGCTCCATTTCGAGGGTTGCGTAACCCCAACTCATCAGTAACGTTTAGGCACCGCTGTCCTAACAATGTGGCATAAAATATTGTCAAGGCTTTAGGCTCGTATTCGAACCCATGATGTTGCAAATAAACGGGCCGACAACAACAACAAATATTTTTTTATTCACTCTTAAGTGTATTGTATATGGGGTATTCCATCCCATTTCGACCAATTTTGAACCCGACCCCTTTAGAATTGGCTGAAAGTTTTTCTTCTTTTTCTAGCTTACGAAAGACGTTTTTCAGAATTTTTTCAAATTTTTTCATCCAACTCAAAAAAAGTTATGAATTAAAAAAAAAACACCGTTTTTGTTTTCAAAATGCTATAACTTTTTCAAAAATTGACCGTTTGGGATCATTTATTTTTTTAATATGTTTTTAAATGTACTTTTCGGAAAAAATACAAAAAAAAATTTAAAGTTTTTTATGAGAAAAAAAAAACAAAGGGCGAAATTCGAAAAATCTCGAAAAACTGAAAAATTACAAAAAAAAACTTTAAAAATTTTTTTGAATTTTTTCCGAAAAGTACATTTAAAAACAAATTTAAAAAAAAAAGATCCCAAAAAAAAGTTATAGCATTTTGAAAACAAAAACGGTGTTTTTTTAAAAATTCATAACTTTTTTTGAGTTGGATGAAAAAATTTGAAAAACTTCTGAAAAACGTCTTTCGTAATCTAGAAAAAGAAGAAAAACTTTCAGCCAATTCTAAAGGGGTCGGGTTCAAAATTGGTCCAAATGGGATGGAATACCCCATATATAAACAAATTTCGAAAACGTTTTCAGAAAAGTTAGAAAAGTCGAACAGTATCTTTAAATTTTCAAATTTTTATTTATAATTTCAGAAATCTTTTCGAATATGCAGTTTTGTACCATTTCAAAAACGTTTTCGAAAAAATTGGAAAAATTTTATTAAGAATTTTTAGCACATTTTTGAGTAATCAGCTTTGTATTTCTATTATTTTAGTCTAACAGAATACAAGTTTTAAGTATGTCAAAATTCGCAATGATTTTTGGAAATTTTTTTCCGGAGGCTATTTTATTTTAGTCTTTCCTCTACACAAAAATTTTACTTTTCACACTTTGTATGAAAGAAAATTTGAAAACCCCAATTGCCAAAATTTACACTTTGTAAGACAAAAATGAATTAAACTAAAAGCCTGCTTAATAAAAAGTTTGTTGAAATTATAATTAAAAATTTTAAAATTTTCCTGAAATCTTAAAAAACCTCTCGAAAGATCGAACTTCTTTCAAATTATAAAAAATATAATAAAAAATATTAAAATTTGTAAATAATTTTTGCTGCTATTTTTTACTCGCAAGTGTATTTTTTTTTTTCAAATATTGTATTCCCTTCACTGCAAGATATTTTGTCAGGAATATTCTATTTTAAGTTTCAGATTTGCTGCTGCAATTTCGTGATGCCTAGATATTCCAAATTAACGGCAACGCGTGACAAAGCTTCACCTGAAAAGGCGAATATGTAAACCGTTCTAAATAGTTAAAAGTAAAAGCATGATAACGGTCTTATAGGGCAAATACCGGAAATTACTTGTTTTAAGATCAATGACATCATTTTCTTATCCTGACTAAAAATAAAAAAAAAAACTTATGTAAGGCGCGATAACCTCCGAAGAGATTTTAGGCCGAGCTTCTTTTCCAATTTGCGTCGTGTTCCTTTTTAATTTTTCCTACAAATTGGCGGGACGGGACCTACTTGTTTTATGCCGACTCCGAACGGCATTTGCGAGGCAGATGAGCGCTTTTCATGGCAGAAATACACTCGGAGTGCTTGTCAAACACTGCCGAGGGGCGACCCCGCATGGAAAAAATTTTTTCTAATTGAAAAACCTTATTTATAAAATTTAATGTTGCTTTGCCCGGGGTGTGAACCCAGGACATTCGGTGTGGTAGGCGGAGCACGCTACTATCACACGACGGTGGCTGACTAATAATGGCAAAACGAAGACTTTACCGCCTACGCCGATACTATTAATATCATTAAAATGTTTATCCTTATATTACATTCACATTGCACTATAAACTCGAGTTTATGGCTCATATTGGAGTTTAAAAGTACTGGTAAGTTTTGTTTTGCTGATTAAAGATCAATGATCTACCCTATTGATGTATATTGGAACGATTTTCCGTCATCCCTTGTCAAATTTGGTTCTCGGAAGAAAATCGACACTGATGATGGCGCAACGCCGAAACCTGTTTCCCTCCCAACCAAATTTGACAAGGGATGACGGAATATCGTTCCAATATACAGTACTGGTAACCATGAAAATGGCCCATAAGCCTTAGTTAAGGGCGCCCTGAACGTAATATTAGGTTTTATCGTCTTCATAATCAAAGATTAAACAATAAAAAGTCCCATCCTCTTTAAGTTAACCATGCTCTCAACCTTGGCAATGAGATCTCCATTATATTTGCTGTAAGAAATTATCCGCGTTTTTTTTGTTTATTATATTATTGTAGCGATAGAGACACTAGATGTTGATGGTCTTTCGTGTAACAAGCACCATTAAGGTATATAAGCCTGACCATCTCGGGAACTATTCAACATGAACATATTGAACCTTCTTTGCCATACCGTCCCCAGCTCTTAGTTCCATGAGAAACTTGGGGTCGCCAGAGCCACGGATGTTAAAGAAGCAGGATTCGCCACGGGTAGGTGAGGTTCAATCTCAAACCAATTGTGAATTTTAGTCCCCTCTTATGACAGGTCTTCCTGCCGCGGGTATTTTCTAAGTCCTTTAACCGGCTGGGGGTAATTTCCGTGTCTCCCAGTTCTGACTCATTCTCCTAATCTAAAAATTTACAAAATTTGTTATTGTTTTCATTTCCTTTCATTGTTTGCATTTCTCACAAAAATGTTTTCCTTTATTTTCTTCGCCACTTTTTATTATTTATTAAAACGTAATTCATGCTTATAAATCCGTTGAAGCGTGAAGGCAATATTAATCAATGTTCCCAAGTGAAGCCAACCCAACAACCGGCCAGCAGAAACACCCAAAAACGCCATATAAATACTTAAATTGTTTCGTGCCAAGATTAGGTCCTATTAAGGTGGCAGACACACTATAGCAAACAACAATATTATATATTAAATAATTTATACCTCATTTATTGGCAATTTAATACCGCAAAAAAAAATTTAAAGCTGCGTCCGGTTCCGAGAAACGGGAGTGTCTGCTAGCTTAAGACTCAAGCCAGCAGACACTTCGTGAAAACACGACCTACGACTTCCGAACGACTTGGATAATTGATATTACATTTATTGGCAATTTAGTACCGCAAAAAAAAATTTAAAGCTGCGTCCGGTTCAGAGAAACGGGAGTGTCTGCTAGCTTAAGACTCAAGCCAGCAGACACTTCGTGAAAACACGACCTACGACTTCCGAACGACTTGGATAATTGATATTACATTTATTGGCAATTTAGTACCGCAAAAAAAAATTTAAAGCTGCGTCCGGTTCCGAGAAACGAGAGTGTCTGCTAGCTTAAGACTCAAGCCAGCAGACACTTCGTGAAAACACGACCTACGACTTCCGAACGACTTGGATAATTGATATTACATTTATTGGCAATTTAGTACCACAAAAAAAAATTTAAAGCTGC
The DNA here is from genome assembly GCF_040869045.1 of Eurosta solidaginis. NCBI lineage: Eukaryota > Metazoa > Arthropoda > Insecta > Diptera > Tephritidae > Eurosta > Eurosta solidaginis. The sequence goes on from NC_090319.1 coordinate 31,025,602, forward strand.
GTCCGGTTCCGAGAAACGGGAGTGTCTGCTAGCTTAAGACTCAAGCCAGCAGACACTTCGTGAAAACACGACCTACGACTTCCGAACGACTTGGATAATTGATATTACATTTATTGGCAATTTAGTACCGCAAAAAAAAATTTAAAGCTGCGTCCGGTTCCGAGAAACGGGAGTGTCTGCTAGCTTAAGACTCAAGCCAGCAGACACTTCGTGAAAACACGACCTACGACTTCCGAACGACTTGGATAATTGATATTACATTTATTGGCAATTTAGTACCGCAAAAAAAAATTTAAGCTGCGTCCGGTTCCGAGAAACGGGAGTGTCTGCTAGCTTAAGACTCAAGCCAGCAGACACTTCGTGAAAACACGACCTACGACTTCCGAACGACTTGGATAATTGATATTACATTTATTGGCAATTTAGTACCGCAAAAAAAAATTTAAAGCTGCGTCCGGTTCCGAGAAACGGGAGTGTCTGCTAGCTTAAGCCTCAAGCCAGCAGACACTTCGTGAAAACACGACCTACGACTTCCGAACGACTTGGATAATTGATATTACATTTATTGGCAATTTAGTACCGCAAAAAAAAATTTAAAGCTGCGTCCGGTTCCGAGAAACGGGAGTGTCTGCTAGCTTAAGACTCAAGCCAGCAGACACTTCGTGAAAACACGACCTACGACTTCCGAACGACTTGGATAATTGATATTACATTTATTGGCAATTTAGTACCGCAAAAAAAAATTTAAAGCTGCGTCCGGTTCCGAGAAACGGGAGTGTCTGCTAGCTTAAGACTCAAGCCAGCAGACACTTCGTGAAAACACGACCTACGACTTCCGAACGACTTGGATAATTGATATTACATTTATTGGCAATTTAGTACCGCAAAAAAAATTTAAAGCTGCGTCCGGTTCCGAGAAACGGGAGTGTCTGCTAGCTTAAGACTCAAGCCAGCAGACACTTCTTGACAACACGACGTACAGCTCCCTAACGACTACAATAATTTATACCTTATTGATTGCCTAAATGTTTCGTTGTCCTGAAAAATATTTTCACTATACCAAAAGGAAAAATTAAATTTTATATTTTGCCGACCCTAATAAATATAAATTATAACTTTCGAAAATCAGTGAGTTGCATGTTACTGATTACTCAAAACTTAGCAACACTTAACTTGACTTAGAAGTCTGCTGAATTTTGATTTTCTATGTAAGTTCTAAGTGACGTTTACATTTTGAGATGCCATTTATTTGTTTCCATTTCATTTTGACATACAGATTGACACTTATTGATTATGATGCCAGAGTGTATGCGCTAAGTGGAGTATAATCGATGCTAAATTGCCAAGTTTACGCCAAGTCAAGTCAAGTCTATGCTAAGTATCAGTAATGGGCCCTTAAGTCTGAAGCCAGCAGACGCTTCGCGAAAACACGTATGAACATACATGCATACATACATATGTACACATGTACAATGTACATGTTACCGCGCATACAATGATTTAAGTAATGCGTAAATTTAGTTGCATCAATATGTTGATTGTTTTTGTGTTGATGATGTTCGCAACTATAACGGTTTATGAAATACATGTCGGTCTTCTTTCTTTCGAAAATCAGAGAAAAGTTTGTGCATATTTCGTATTTGTATTTTCCCGCTTGCGCGCAGGATTTCTGATAACGGGTACATATGTGCTTTAGGGTGTGCCGAGAAAAACAACTTTTCAATTTCCATCCTCTCAAATGTTTCTATTTTATTAAAAACAAAAAACCCTCACCAAAGATGGGTCCTATAATTCCACTCTACAGGGTACGATATTTTTATTTTATTTTCCCATTTCGTTAACATGGGAACAACTATTTTTTGTCCAAACTTGAATTTACTCAACTTTTTACGAAAATCTTTTATGTGCCGTTTTGCCTAGTTTTGAGGTCTTGTACAGGTTACAAAAAGGTTTTATGATTTTTTTCTAATCATATCATTTGAAAACACTCTTAATGTATTGCGACCTTAATTACGAATTTATGTTATTATTATATTGTTTTAGTTATGGCTATGTGAATTTATGCTTTATCATTTCAATAGACTTTTTAAGTGTGAAATAACTGTTTACACAATTTCGTCAAAGAACACAACTTCAAATGGCCACGACTTTTGGACAAAAATCGTAATTAAGATCTCAATATATTAAAGAGTGTTTATAAATGATATGATTAGAGAAAAAAATCATACAAATTGTTTGAAGCCTGTACAAGACCTTAAAACCCGGCGGGAAATCCGTTTTTCGGGTACCACTTAGGGTGGAATAATAGGACCAAACTTTGGTGAGGGTTTTATTTTTACATCAAATTGAAACATTTCAGAGGATAGAATTTGGACAAAATTTTTTTTCGAACCACCCTAATATGCACATTTTCATATGTACCCATTAGCGCAGAAATCCTGCGCGCATGCCATTTGAAACATATCGAAATACAAACTTTTCTCTGATTTTCGAAAAATAGTAGAGCGAGATGTATTTTAGAAACCGTTATAGTAGCAAACATATCAGTTTGTGGTAACACATACACAATCAACATATTCATGCAACTAAATTTACTCATTACTCAAATCATTTGTAGTAAGTATGCTCGCTACCTTGAATGTATGTTCCAGCGTTGCCACTCGCGCAATTTTTTTTGTTCATAAAGTGTATCATTCCTGAAAAAATGTATCAATTCGTTTTAATAGATTGATACAAAGTTTTTGAGTCATTTCGTCTGAATTTTATATAATGTGTGAAACAAAATTCTGAAATTAATAATATTTAAAACAAAACATCACCGCACTATTTTGGCTAAACGGATCACACAACTGAATTTTATAAAATTTTACCAACGCTCAGTTTTAAATAAATGTCGCTGTTATAAAGGTTTTTCTATTTAACATATCGAAACGCGTTTATTTAAACGAAATTATTGTTTATACGTTTTTTAACAAACACTACTTATTTTAAACAAAACTAATACCAACAAAATTAGATTATGTAGAAGAAATACGGTTTATCTATATATATAATATAGATAGAAAGGAAAAAATAAATATCATTCTAAAATTTGATTTACTATAAAACTGCATATTCAAACATTTTTTAGAAATCTTACTGATAATTTGTAGTTCCCATGACAGGGACAGAGCTTCAATCTTCCAAAATAAAATGTATACATAAAATTTCGTTATACGAAAAATTTAGCCTGTCAAAATTGCAGGTTTTAATTTTAATGTTAAGAGGTGCATCATGCGAATCTAGTTTTCTCTTACAAATTACATGGGGAATTTTTATTCGATGTGTACCTACGCTTTAATGACGTTTACTTAATGATCCGGTCTTATAGCGTTTTCTTTTCTGGCAAAAGTGTTATGATTTTTGTACGCGGCGTAAGAGTTGTAAATATATTTTGTTCTATTCTAAAAAGCAGGTAACGCCTTTACGGGGTATTTCGTTCTTTTGTGTAATTGTTGCAGGCTCGCAACGCAAAAGCGTTACACTTTTACCCTGCAAAAAATGGCGGTGTGGCAGAACAACCCTGCTAAACCACCTGATCGTGACAATTTATTTTCATAACTTCACAAATTTTTAGCGACGAAAATTTAAATGAAGGAAATACTTCTGTGTGCGTTTTTGAAAATCAGCTAATACACGGGGTAGCCATTTATATTCTTTGCACTATAAATGTTGAAAATTTTCTGAGGTAGGAGTAACTCTATTAAGGCTTTACCATTTACTTAGGAAAACTTTTATTTCAGAAAAGAAAACTCTATTATTCTCCTGGAATATATGGCAAAAGTGCGTAAGTTAGTCTTAACATTTTTTTTTTAATCAACACGGCTTCTCAGCTGCTTGAAACTCACACTGTTTAATACGAATGGGTATTGCTCATCATTTAAGACCCAGCGCAGGTACACTTCAAATAAAAAATCAAAACCTTCCCATATAATTTTGTATGGAGAAACTAAAATCGCGATGAGGCACTTCTTAACATAAAAATTAAAAGCTGCAATTTTTAAGGACCATTTTTTTCGTTGTTCTCAACAACATTTTTACTATACCAAAAGAAAAAATTTTACTTTTGGTCCGTTGGTTCCTTTTTTAAATTTTGGTCCTTTTTAGAAAGTAGCCACGACTTTGGTACTTTCCTTTCCTTTTCACTGAGGGCAAAATTCAAAATACTGCTCACAAAATTTGCCACACACTCGTTAACTCACATATAATTTTCAATTTACTTCAATGTAATTCTTAATATAAAAATTGGTCAGTCAACAAAATGTAACAGAACAATGACATTTCACCAACGAGATAATTTAGGCGAGGCATTAAAAAGAGATGTGTTGGATCCTTGGGCAAGCACATTGTCATTAAATTTGGTGAAAGACATAGGCTTATCCTAGAAATATGGAAATGTTATACCTAAATAATTAACGTAGTATTTGTATACTTTTAATATTTCTTTTCTATTTATTAATTTAAACTCAGCTGATGGTATCTATTTTTTGTAGGAAACCAAGGAAAAATCCTAAATTTTTTATATTTCACAACGAAACGACACTCTAGTAAATTGCCGAATTGTTTGTATAACAATAAACTAAAAGAAAAATTTGGCCCTTTTTTGAGATTTGGTCCTTTTTTCGATGAATTTTGGTCCCAAATGAAAACATGATGTGGCAACCGTGCTTACTACAAATGATTTAAGTAATGCGTAAATTTAGTTGCATAAATATGTTGATTGTATATAGCTATGTTAACAAAAAAGGAAACGTTTGCTACTATAACGTTTTATAAAATGCATCTCGCTCTTCTTTCTTTCGAAAATCAGAGAAAAGTTTGTATTTCGATAAGCTTCAAATGGCATGCGCGCAGGACTCCTGCGCTAACGGGTACGCGTGGGGTATGCATATTTTTGTATGTAATTATCATTTACTACAGTTTTTTGATGGTTTCAACTTCTTTGTTGCCGAATTCGATGTTTTATTGTTTCGCGATTTGTTAACTAAAGAGGTTGCTCTGAGGAATTTCTTCAGTTGCAAATAAGAAATAGATTCAAAAAGTTGTGCGTTCTAAATAAATGTGATAAAATATTATTTATTAATAGAGTGAATTTTGTGTTATTTTTATACGAATTTAGTCGACATTTCTTTAAATCGCGAGCGTGAAAAAGTGTATCAAGAAGTAAGTATTTTTTTAATTCATATCGCAACATTTAATTAGAGCACAATGCACTAAACTTTTGTTTTCATCAACATTTTAAGTTGGGTCGTAGTGGTAATAATTTCCAATTTTACAAAAATTGATTGAAAACTATGAAACAGATTATTATCTTCCTTCCACTTACACACATATTCCTTGCTTGATGTATACATAACTAGGAATTTTTCACACGCTGCATTTTGTCGTAGGCAGGAACACTTGCAAATGTATTTACTTTAAATTCAATCATTACCTTACCATTTAATAATGTACATAACTGTCGCATTGACATTTCAATATTAGAGCATGAACTCATAATACAAACAGACATGTGTGTACCCACATAATTAATAGCTGTGTTTTTTTTAGTTCTATATATGTATGTACGTTTACGCGAAATTGCTGCGCATAAAATTTGTCCTATTAAATTTCAATACGCATTATACTCAGATGTAACTGAAATATGTGTTTTTGTTTCACCCTCTAGACTGATTGTATGTAACCCTCTAGACTAATTCTAACAAACGCATGTATGTATACCTACATATGCAGCTACACTGAAACAATAGCCGTGTTTTTTTATACTCGCGTATACGTTTCGTTTGCGCGTGAAAAAACGCCTATCTTTTCTTAGATAATGCTTAGGAGACCCATCTAGCGGCAGTGGTTAAATAACTAACATAACATCACAGGGTGTACCGAAAAGCGGAGACACAACCCTCTGATGGCCATAGGGTATAACATATAGCTGAATCGGTTGCGATGAATTGTGGACACACATAGAATACATAGAATTAGTGTAGAGGGTGAAACAAAGACACATATTTCAGTTACATTTGAGTATAATACGTATTGAAATTTAGTAGGACAAATTTTATGCGCATCAATTTCAGAGGCGTATTTAAAGTTTGTCGCTTAGCAGTCCATATAAACTAGTCTACAGTGAACCACCAAGAGGCGTAGTTTTATCGTGCTATTTTTCTTTTAATTTAGAGCACAGCTCAGTCCCTGTTTCGAATTTTTTCCGCGGTAAGAAAAAAGCTTCTTCACCCTACAGTAACAGTTAGAACATACCATAATAGCATGTTCCAAACAAATCTTCAACCTGGCTGTCATTTTCATCCTTATATTCAGAACTCGAAAATTCTTCCTCCAAAAGTAGTTTGATTTGCTCTTGATTCATTTTGATAATTACAGGTACCTTCAAAATAATAAAAAAGGACGTGTGGCACTCGGGGACTGCCACGGTAAAGCTATTGCATATTATCACTTATGCAATTATAATATTTATGCAACATTTTGTTTTCTTTGATATTAATTCAAGTTTTGTCTTTGATATTAATTCAAGTTACACTTTTTAAGCGTGGTGACCGATAAGAAAACAAATTTTTTACTTTTATTGATTAAATCTAACGTGCAGGTCATCTGGCATCTGGCGGTTACCAGTGCCATCTACGGCGCAGTAGTGAAGATAGATGTACACCAAAGACAACAACCAATATTCGCATAAATAGATCCAATTTTATGTGATCAGCCTGTTGCTAACACCGAAACTTTTGCTCTTATTAACAGATGTTATTCCATGATTTTATGTACATATATAGTTACGGTTTTTTTGATTCAGTCGCCACGCTCAAAGCCCGCGATAAAATTTATGCAATAACTTAAAATCAAAGGGAACAACTATGTACGTAATTACTGTACTAAGTTCAACAGCAACAATGGCAATTCTGTACAGCGTGTGTGTGTGTGTGTTGGTGTGCATCATCTAGCGTGCAGGTCATCTGGCATCTGGCGGTTACCAGTGCCATCTACAGCGCAGTAGTGAAAATAAATGTACACCAAAGACAACAACCAATATTCGCATAAATAGATACAATTTTATGTAATCATCTTGTTGCTAACACCGAAACTTTTTCGAAACTTTTCGAACCTTTTTTGACAAATATCCGTTACGGTTTTTTTTGATTTGGTCGCCAAGCCCGCGATAAAATCTATGCAATAGCTTAAAATGCACAGCAATGAAGAAAAAACACCAAAAAAATTTTACCTGCACAAAAAGTTACACATATACCCGTGCCGGTCTCACAGACCAATTATTATCAAATACACCAGTATGCCCGTCTCGCACAAACACTAAAACAAAGCCTGTAAAAAAGCGGCAGCTAACAGAAAATTCAAATTTCTAGGGTTGCTGGGAAAAGAGTATTTACGTAAAAGCGTTTTGTTGGTCTCACAGACCAATGCGCGGGTATAGGAAGGTTAAAAGATACCAGATTTCCTGGAATCTTTTCACAATTTAAGTCAATACCTAAATACATATGTATATCAAGACTTCCTTCAAAAAAAGTTTATTTCAAAGATCTGCATGTGTTCAGATTCCATGGTTAAGCAAACTTGCCCACATTCAAAATTCTATATATTTGGTTCCACTCGTCGTTTTTGTTTTATTTTGAAGGTAACGACATTTACTTTATAACTGCGTTAAAGAAAGATTTTATTTTATAAAATCGAAATAGTAAATAAATAATAAAATTATTATTTTATAAAATCGAAATAGTAAATAAAAGTTATACTTTTTAAACAAATATTACATACTCTATTCCCCTTTTTATTTTATTTTGTTGGTTCAAAAAATATTAACTAATTTCTCACGTTACTACGACAAGCTTGCCTACATTTACTTACAGCAAGCAATAGGTGGCATTAATTGTATACAGCTAACGCGTGCCTACATATGTATGTATATACATATGTACGTATGTATGCATGGTCAACTTAACAACAACAACATACATATATATATATATATATATATACATATGCAATCATTATTGTAGTACAAAGGACAATAGGATACAAATAAAAAAATAATTTCTACTCCTTTAGTTATTTTATAAATTTTATTTTCATTCACAACGCACATTTCAAAACCTTCGTAAGAAAATATATGTGTACACTAGGGTGGGTCGATTTGTATGGACGAAAGTTAACCGATATCGGGCCATCGATTTTTCGATAGTATTTGGGCTCAGGAAAAAAAGTTCCACTACGCATACCCAAAGAAATAATTTTCGAGCCCGCGAAATGTCATTTTTTTGACTTTTTTCGATTTTGATTTTTAAGGTTTTTTTTTCATGACCTACTAAAAAAATTTTCATATGTATACCCTGTCCTACCCAAAAATATCCGCTAAACGTTGTCGATAACAGTTTTTGAAAAAAAAAGAATATTTTTTTAGCGGACATTTTTTGGTCGGACAGGGTATACATGAAAATTTTACAATCAAATGAAGATTTTTTAGTAGGTCATGAAAAAAACTTAAAAATAAAAGTCGAAAAAAAGTAAAAAAAAATTATAATTTTCACAGGCTCGAAAATTATTTTTTTTGGGCATGTGTAGTGGAACTTTGTTTTCCTGAGCCCAAATCCTATCGAAAAAACGATGTCGCGCTGTCGGTTAATAATTCGACCCAGTATAGTGTACACGTTTAGATACTTCATGTAATAATATAAAAAATTTCCTTTTCGAAAATAGAATTTAATAATTTCTAATAATAAATTATAATTTATATTAATTATTTTTGTAAAATTAATATTTTACAAGTTATTATTAAATTTTGTTATTTTATTGTTATAAGTGGAAAATGAGCAATGAAGTGTGAAAATAAAATTTATAAAAGAATAGAAATAATTTTTTCATTTGTATCCTATTGTCTTACAATAATGGTTTGGTAAAACACAAATACTAGCTACTTACCAAGTGATTAGTACGTTTATTTACGATTGCATATGTACATATGTATGTATGTGTAGTTACCCTGCAAAAATGCGATTAGTCTATGATGAATCCGGGTTGAGTCGCAATGGAGTATATGACCAATGCCTGTTTTGATCTCTTTGTATGAGTTCAACTGTTCCCTTTTGTTTGAGCATGTCCTATGAAGAATTTTACCCATTTATACCGAAAGGGATCGATATAACCAGTCCCTTTTGTACCTTTATGCGAACATATGAAGACTAGTCCCTATCGGTTCAACAAGGTCTCAAATAGGCAGCAGTTGCATTTTCGTGGCAGAAACACTATCGAAGGGTATGCCAAGCCACCAAATCTATTTGTTGAAAGTTGTTTTCCCCGTTTTTCAAAAAGGAATAACAAATATTATCCACAAATTTAGGGCGTTTTATATTAAATATTTTTTAAAATGGGCTACATAGATTTCAAACTAATCGCAACTGCAACCGAAAGGGACTAAAGGGGAGCAATTATGCTCAAATGTAGACAAAAGAGATCAAGCGGAGTCCAATCCCTTTATGTATTAATCGCACGAATTTTTGCAGGGTAACTCGACCATGCATTCATACAAAGGGACGCGTTAGCTGCATACAATTAGTGAAACAAATTGTCTGCTGCAAGTAAATGTAGGCAAGCTGCTCGGCGTCACGTCATAAATGATTTAATATTTTTTGAACTAACACTCCACTTTGAAATAAAAAAAAAGGATTTTTTGATGAACGTGTAGCGCGTATTATATCGTCGCCCGCTTAGCAGAAGCATGAATGTGCCAAAATTAAATTGCTGGGAAATCGAGTTTCAAACTTTATTGCTCTCTCAAATTTAGAAGAATTATGCGGCAGTTACTCACGAACGTACGTACCAAAAACGTGTCAGCTGACACGACCTATCTTATGAGTGTGCAATGTAAACGAAAACTCACCGACGTGCAACGCCCGTACGTACGTAGCCCGGAACGTAGAAATCAAAACAATTTTGATTTTTTCCGTAAGAACGTGTCAGCTGATCGCTCTCTCACTAGACAGAGTTGCCTAGTAAACTTTTGTGCGCTAATTTTTAACCGTTTGCAATTTTATGCAAAAACACCTAATTAAAGTTTGAAAAATTGTGAAAATAATTCGAAATAATTATGTAAAAGTGCTGATTATAAATATGCAATCTATTTATACTTATTTAATATGTATTCCGGCCTTTTACAATATCAAAAATTAAATTGGAAAAAGTTGATGTTTCCATAAGCATACATGCAAAATGGTCAATGGCAACAGTGCTTATCTGTAAACAATACACACACAAATATGTTATGTACATGTACACAAACGCACACATTGATTCCTACGGGCTTGAGAGTTCGGTCAAACGTGCTTCGTACGACAAACGTCCTTACGTACGGCACACGTCGGTGGGTAACTGCCGCATTAGTTTCTAATGTAAAAACGTATCTACATATATATTATACTCACAATATGCTCTTTCAACTGAAATAACAGTTCTGCTCCCATCCCTTTTATTCTCCGAGATTTAGCCCATTAATTTTTCTGGCACAACAAAAGTTTTAAAAACTGATTTAATTTTTTTTAACACAGCTATACAAAAAAATTAAAAAATGTAGTCGGATCAGGTAATGCGGCTCATGTTTTCTATCAATTTTGATGCGCTGAGTCCGAATACGCTATAGGAATTGGCCCAACTGGTAAATTACCCTTTTTTCGGATAGCGTTGTGCCGAATCCCATTTTTTAATTATTATAGAAATAATTAAATATTTAAAATAATTCGAATTATTAGTAAAAATTAATGAATGAATGTGTGCTGTTCTTACCTTAATTTCAAAAATTGTTGAGCCATATCAACGAATGTGTCATACAAACAGGAACAGCATTACTTTGTTGTCATCGAGAAACATGAATATACCACATTCATTTTTCTAACCCAATTTTGTGTGATTGATTTATACATTCGTGAAAACGGCATAAATTATTGGGGTTTCCATGTAAGGTAGGAAGCTGTAGATTTAAGTAGAACCTAGAGAGTCTAAAGGGTAATCCAAAGAGGCCTCTAACACAAATTCGGAAAAATTTGACATTCATGCTTCAGGCTAGCGAGCGACGATGTAATATTTTCGAAAATATTTTAGGGGAATATAGTACGTAATATTTGCTCATACTCATGACGAATCGTGTATCCTTTCTATTTTTCTGATTTATTTAAAAAAGTACAACATACTTCATACTTAATTTTTCAGTTAGATAATATCAGTTAAACGGAGCCAATTTTTTTTGTCAAAAATAAAAGGCTTGGTCGGATAAAGATTAAAAGTATTAATCCTATATTTAAAAATTTGGAACCATCCGATTGGTCCTAATGTCGACAATTTGAAAATATATAGTTAGTTTAACATCGGGTGTTTCATTGTTCTGCAAAAAGTGTATCGAAGTACCATAGAAATATCATTTTGCTATGTGTCACGAACTAGACTACATATAAGTATTTGATTTATGTATATCTTACAAACGAAACACTCCATTTTAAACAAACTATATATTTTTTAATTCTAGACATAAGGCCAATCGATGTTTATATAGATTCAATGGCTTGATCAAAACTCGTGCAAGCCATCTATTTTTGCCAAAAAAATACTTGGCTTGGTTTAACAGATATTATTGGACTAAAAAAAGCCAAGGAATTAAAATAATTTAAAAAAATTACAGTAGAAAAATACCTGTTTTTCTAGGACTTTTAATAGAAAATTCGTAACAGGGACCCACCCTGGCTAGGGTCTATGCACCGTTCTAATAATTTCAGTCGAATAAACCCGAATAAAGAGTAAGTTTAGATCCGATGGAAATTGTAATGCAGCTAACGTTTTCCTGTTGTTCTTTATGTTTTAAGTGGCTCCTATGGTTGGTCGTAAGCCAACAGTTTTAGAAGAACCGTTTGTAAAAGCGTGTATTGAGCACAAAGACGAAATACTAAAGGAAGACCGAGTAATTGCCAGTAAAAATAGTGAAATTTGGCGTGTTATTGCTGATGAACTAAATGTGGACGTAAAACCAACTACACTTTATACCAAAGTATGTGTGAATGCTTTTAAAGTATTGGACAAGTTACGTGGTATCGAGGAGCTAAGTTTTATAACATCTCGGAATACTACGATTAATGACGATTCAGAGGAAGATATGGATGAAGAAACAGACACGATAGCTTTTGAAATAATTTTAGAAAGGGAAATTTTCAAGCAAATTTCGACTACCGTAAAAAAAAAGAACAAGCGAGCTTGTGCAAAAAATGTTTATACACGAACGTGGACGAAGTTTAAGCAAGGAGCATGGCAACACGTAATTACCGAAAAAGTTTGGGAGGAAAGCCGCTACAAATGCCCCATACTTTTTAAGAATTACTATTTGTCCGAGAACGCTGTCGAAGGAACGATAAATGGTAAATAGCGTTTTGATCTGTATTACTTTTATCGGCAACTAGGGCTGCCGGATTTTCAGGTGGTGATATCAGTACTTTTGGTCTGGGCATCAGTATATTTTAGAATATTTTTTCTCAATCGAATTCAGTACATGAGGTGTGCGCCAACTATTTTATGTTCTTCTGTGACTTCATAAATTTTTGATTTATGAGGGATGCATTCGGTCGTTCATGTGAAATTAAAACAAAAAATACTTAAACTCCAAAAATGTATGGAAGTTTGTCTACGACATGCTACATATGATATTAAAACATCTATTTGATTTTCAATAAGTTTCAAAGATGTTACAATCTTCTAAAATGAGTGGATACGGATTTGAAAACAAATATAAGTATTATTTCGGCGGCTGAGTGGAACATCCCTCTATACCGGTTCGAAACCCCTCTATCTTTGAAAACTTTTGAAAACTCCATATATTACAATTTATTTTAAGAACACCCTATCTGAGAATTCGAAAAATGTCGTTTCACGGAAATCGGTCAAAGAATACCCTATTTCGAAAACAAAAAAAACTGTAATTTTGACTGTTAATAAGCCTATGCCACCTATTCTGATGGTAACGATATTTTCCAGAAACTCTTAGCAACAAAATACCATCAGAGTGTAAAAGTTGCTTGTAATTTTCTTTAGTGGTAATAAGAATATTGTTATCAGCCTAAATTGAAAGCGTTTTACACGAACCCCTAATTTTGATCTGTCTTCCGAACGAACCGTAAAATAAAAGCAATGAATTAATGAATCGACATATCCTCAAAACCAGTACAAATTCGAAAAAATGAGTACAAATGCATATTGTCTTTGGTTTGCTAAAATATCAGTATTTTTGGCAACCCTATCGGTAACACATTATTATATTAAAAATAAAACATTTTATTACTAAGAGTTTCAAATTAATGCAACTATTTCGCAAAACAGAAGAATGTCAAGTCAGAAGAAATTCTTCATTGATTTTGATTAACTGACATATTGTTGTACCTACGTGTTGTATGAGAAATAATCAAGAAGATGCAATCAGTGTTGTGATAACAACACCTGGTAAAATGTAAAAAACAAACTTCAATTTTTGCATGTGAAAATGAACAAGAAAAAAAACCAAACGCTATTTGAAGTACGGATTTTTTTACGTGTATTATAGTGTATAGTGAAAATATTTTTCAGGACAACGAAACATTTAGGCAATCAATAAGGTATAAATTATTGTAGTCGTTAGGGAGCTGTACGTCGTTTTGTCAAGAAGTGTCTGCTGGCTTGAGTCTTAAGCTAGCAGACACTCCCGTTTCTCGGAACCGGACGCAGCTTTAAATTTTTTTTGCGGTACTAAATTGCCAATAAATGTAATATCAATTATCCAAGTCGTTCGGAAGTCGTAGGTCGTGTTTTCACGAAGTGTCTGCTGGCTTGAGTCTTAAGCTAGCAGACACTCCCGTTTCTCGGAACCGGACGCAGCTTTAAATTTTTTTTTGCGGTACTAAATTGCCAATAAATGTAATATCAATTATCCAAGTCGTTCGGAAGTCGTAGGTCGTGTTTTCACGAAGTGTCTGCTGGCTTGAGTCTTAAGCTAGCAGACACTCCCGTTTCTCGGAACCGGACGCAGCTTTAAATTTTTTTTTGCGGTACTAAATTGCCAATAAATGTAATATCAATTATCCAAGTCGTTCGGAAGTCGTAGGTCGTGTTTTCACGAAGTGTCTGCTGGCTTGAGTCTTAAGCTAGCAGACACTCCCGTTTCTCGGAACCGGACGCAGCTTTAAATTTTTTTTTGCGGTACTAAATTGCCAATAAATGTAATATCAATTATCCAAGTCGTTCGGAAGTCGTAGGTCGTGTTTTCACGAAGTGTCTGCTGGCTTGAGTCTTAAGCTAGCAGACTCTCCCGTTTCTCGGAACCGGACGCAGCTTTAAATTTTTTTTTGCGGTACTAAATTGCCAATAAGTGTAATATCAATTATCCAAGTCGTTCGGAAGTCGTAGGTCGTGTTTTCACGAAGTGTCTGCTGGCTTGAGTCTTAAGCTAGCAGACACTCCCGTTTCTCGGAACCGGACGCAGCTTTAAATTTTTTTTTGCGGTACTAAATTGCCAATAAATGTAATATCAATTATCCAAGTCGTTCGGAAGTCGTAGGTCGTGTTTTCACGAAGTGTCTGCTGGCTTGAGTCTTAAGCTAGCAGACACTCCCGTTTCTCGGAACCGGACGCAGCTTTAAATTTTTTTTTGCGGTACTAAATTGCCAATAAATGTAATATCAATTATCCAAGTCGTTCGGAAGTCGTAGGTCGTGTTTTCACGAAGTGTCTGCTGGCTTGAGTCTTAAGCTAGCAGACACTCCCGTTTCTCGGAACCGGACGCAGCTTTAAATTTTTTTTTGCGGTACTAAATTGCCAATAAATGTAATATCAATTATCCAAGTCGTTCGGAAGTCGTAGGTCGTGTTTTCACGAAGTGTCTGCTGGCTTGAGTCTTAAGCTAGCAGACACTCCCGTTTCTCGGAACCGGACGAAGCTTTAAATTTTTTTTTGCGGTACTAAATTGCCAATAAATGTAATATCAATTATCCAAGTCGTTCGGAAGTCGTAGGTCGTGTTTTCACGAAGTGTCTGCTGGCTTGAGTCTTAAGCTAGCAGACACTCCCGTTTCGCGGAACCGGACGCAGCTTTAAATTTTTTTTTGCGGTACTAAATTGCCAATAAATGTAATATCAATTATCCAAGTCGTTCGGAAGTCGTAGGTCGTGTTTTCACGAAGTGTCTGCTGGCTTGAGGCTTAAGCTAGCAGACACTCCCGTTTCTCGGAACCGGACGCAGCTTTAAATTTTTTTTTGCGGTACTAAATTGCCAATAACGGCCCGATTCTTAGCGTTACCGGTAAAATAGTACCCAGAACATTATGTAACCGAAAATCGTTACCAGTTGTTTTATTCGCGATTCTGGCCAATGTGGTAACGCTGTCATCACCTAAAAACTCACCAGTGTCGGTGGTGAAATTTAAAAGTTGGTTTTCTTCGCTTTCCCCATGGCGGAACGATACAAGGTGGCAGCATGGGACAGCTGAATATAAACTTTTTTTTATTTAATTTGATACATCAACTTCCGGCGCAGTACGATTTTGACATTTGTCCATCGAATTTACAAAAACGAAGTAAATGGAATTTTTATTTATGTTTGTAGGTATGTCACCATACTGCCACCGTGTATGGTTCCGCCATGGCTTTATCGAAAATGTGTCACTCGTAGATACGATGTTAACGAATAAACGGGACGATGTGTATATACATATGTACATACATGCATACGTTTTTACATAGCTATATTGTAATATATACTGTGAAAGTACATGAAACAAATATGTATAGCAAGAGGCAACACCTTTTTACTATTATGTTTACTTATTTGCGCTCACAATTCTTTATTTTCCAGTTTTTCCTTTTTCTAGACAACAGCTGTTGTGTGGTTATTTCGATGTAACCACCTACTTTTGTGGGTAAACAATTATCCGGCTACTTTCGTGGGCAGAATACCAAAAGGGTACAAAAGTTACCACATGAAGAAAGTTGCCGTGGTGAAGAAAGTTGTTACCACATTAGAATCAGGCTGTAAATGTAATATCAATTATCCAAGTCGTTCGGAAGTCGTAGGTCGTGTTTTCACGAAGTGTCTGCTGGCTTGAGTCTTAAGCTAGCAGACACTCCCGTTTCTCGGAACCGGACGCAGCTTTAAATTTTTTTTTGCGGTACTAAATTGCCAATAAATGAGGTATAAATTATTTAATATATAATATTGTTGTTTGCTATAGTGTGTCTGCCACCTTAATAGGACCCCAAGATTACCACATTCATTTAGCGCGAAAATCATTGTAAAGGCAAGATAACTTTTAATGCTTCAATGATTTTTTGCGAGCTGAGTTTTTAATGTTGGGATTGTGTGTCTTGGTTTCATTTGCCCGATTGGGTTTCCTTATTATTATTATTTTACTTTCTTTGTTTCATGTTCTTTAGTGATGTACGGTTTTGAGTTTTAAAAATCCGGTACTGTAGAGTTCAGCTCAAGCAAAAACCGGCTATTTAAGTCGGTGGTTTTTCCTACGATTTTAAAAAGCGTCTCCACATGTAGCAGTCATGTAATTTTTTTTACTTTCATTTCACTTACATAGTATTTTTTTCACGAACATTTCTTGGATTATGTTGGAAGAGAGCCGGAACTGTAATGTGTTCCTTATTAGATTATTCGTATAGAAAATGAAGGTCGCTCTCGCTCGTGAGGGAAGGCCAACCAATTTTCTGTGTTTTTTAATATATTGCAATTTTTATTATGTCAAATTCAGAAAGTTGGAATTCAAGTTCAGTATTTCCGAATTAAATGCAGAAATATTCAAATCAAGCTCAAACAATTACAATTTATGTTCAGAATTTCCATTTTGAATTAAGAAAACTTCAATCTAAAGAAACTTACAATTAAACCCAATAAGTCACATAATATTTCAAGCTGAGGACTAATGTACATCCCAAGTCTCAAGCGTGGTTTCTCAACGGTGGCAAAAAATGAGAATCAAAGAACCTCAACAAAAAGGGCCTTTTTTATATCACAAAAAGTGCCTGTTTCTCAAGTTGAGAAAATGCTAGTTATCAACTCGTACTCAAACGAGATTCTCTAATTGAACTGACCTTTTAGGCCATACCGCCCTCCCACCCCCTAGATCCATAAGGAGTTCGGGGACGCCAGAGCCACGGTTGTTAATGAAACAGGATTCGCCACGGATAGGCGAGGTTGACAATTGGGTTTAGAGAAGTTATATATTGTGCTGGCCACCTGAAGGCTTACGCCACACAACCCCTTGAATCTATTTGGTATTTTAGTCACTCTTACGACAGGTATACCTACCGCGGGTATATTCCAACCCCCAACCCGCTGGGGGATTTAATTTACCTTCACTTGCTTTGATTCATTTGCTTTTCTTTACTTAATTATATTTTATTTTACATTTTTTTAATGACCTGCACTGCTTCTTGAGAAGACCTCTCGTTACATATCTAATTTTTTATATAACAATAGTTTTCCCGTAATACTTTAACGTCAAGGGGCTCGTCACTGCTTCTATGTAAGGTCCTTTACGGACCGCTCAGTTCAACCCACTCTCTGTTTACAATATGAACTCTTTAATGCGTACAGTAAAAGTTGTGGTGATGAGAGCGTAGGTTGGGAAGAAGTAGAGTAAGATGGGCAAAAAGTGAAAAAGGGTTAGTAGTGTAAGTATGTGGTATGGTGAATGAGGACAAAGCGAAGTACCTGCTGTCATCGAGCAAAGAGTCAGCGCATACGCGCCTTGGCAACCACGCTGCTGTTGGCAGCCATAATTTCGAAATAGTAAAAGACTTCGTTTATTTGGGAACCAGCATCAACACTAGCAACAACATCAGCACTGAAATCCAGCGAAGAATCAATCTTGCCAATAAATGCTACTTTAGACTAGGTAGGCAATTGAAAAGTAAAGTCATCTCTCGGCGAACGAAAATCATACTCTTCAAGTCACTTATCGTACCCGTCCTGCTATATGGGGCAGATGCATGGACCATGACAACAGCAGACGGTTAAGCGCCAATTAAGTAAGTAAAGTAAAGTGCAAGTATACGATTTTACAAATCGGTCGGTATTGGATAAATAAACCATAATAACTCTTTCTGGCCCCCATTCCTCGCACCGAAAAGCCGTGTTTTGGAGAGCGTTTACTTAACAGTTCCTTTGGTATAGTACGAAACGAGACTATGGGTTGCTTATGGAGCGGGTAAAGTAAAAGTATGTTACTGTATTTTGGGGTATGGTCATAAGCGTGTTTTAGTGTAGGAGCGTATTACCGTAAAAGCGTAAAACATAGATATAGTCATAATCGTATGCATAGTCGTAAGCGTATAGGCGCAACGTAAAACCAAAGTACTTAAGGTATATGCGTATTAGCGTGAACGTGTAAGCGTTAAAGCGTATTAGAGTACAAGTACAACAGCGTTCTCAGTCTCTAGCTCGATATTGCCATACCTCAGAAAACTTGAAAAATGCTCTATTGCAGAATTGGTTGAAAAATGCTTCACGTGAAAATTTTATTCAAAACCTCTTTATACGGGCAGGCGTTCTTCAACTGAATTCTGAGATAGGGCGTTTTGAAACAATATTCAGAGATAGAGTTTTTTCGAACTGACAGCCGAGATGGGGTGATATCCACCCCAGTGGGTTAGGGGGTCAGAATATACCCGCGGTAGGTATGCCTGTCGTAAGAGGCGACTAAAATACCAGATTCAAGGGGCTGTGTAGCGCAACTCTTCAGGTTGCCAGCGCAATATATAGCTTCTCCGAACCCAATTGTCAACCTCACCTATCCGCGGCGAATCCTGCTTCACTAACAGACGAGGCTCTGGCGACCCCAAGCTCCTCATGGAACTTGGTGTGGGGAGGGAGGGGATGGCCTGAAGGTTTAATGTGGCCACATAAATCGTTCCCGAGATGGTCGGGCTAGCACCTTAATGGTGCTGTGGTACCGGAGCGTACCGGATATGCATCCGGCAAAGGACCATGACATCGATAACACTCCCCAAAGCCTTCGGGGTGCAACCTTATCGCTACAACAGCAACAACAACAAGGGGTGATATCCCATCGATATAGACTAGTTTAGTATGCGTATTATCATATATATTATCTCTAATTGCTGTTTTTATATACTGGTCCCTTTTTCGCTCTTATTTGCAATCCAAATCTATAAATAAAGTTTTGGTTGTAGAGATGGAGATACGGGCTATTAGCGAGCTTTGAGCAATTTTGGTCGTAGTGCTTTTGTTTAGCTATATTTTATTAAAATAATTTGTTAAAAATAAACGATTGTGAGCACACAAAGAAATCTATTTGTAGTATGGCACTATTGTGAATATTTGCACTGCATTACCGCCAGTTGCTACCATACGCCAGATGGCAACGCAAGCTGTAAGTTTTAATTGATTGATAGAACAGCTGATTTCTGTTGATATTTGATAAGATACTTTTATATTGGTTGCGCAAGATGCGCACGGGTCCGGCTCGTTTTCTGTTATTCATATTCTGATTTTCCTTTAGAATGCGTTTTCAATTTTGATACCTTTTTTTATTTTTTATGAAAATATCCTTCGAATATTTCTTTGGTTTTTTTAATTTTTTAAGTTTTTTTCGAAACGCATATGGTTTGGTATAGGCTCACTTTTCTGGCCTTGTAGCCGAGTTTTCCACCTTTAGTACTTGTGACATCTGATGGATGTCCTCTAAGCGATCCGGTTCGACTGTTCCCCTTCGTAGTTTTTCTGCATCACTAACATGCTGTCAAATTTTGAACTTCTCGTTTGATTGAAATTCAATAAACACAAAATTAAAAAAGCGCTCGTATATTTCTGCTCTTCATTTTCCATTTTCATAATTTTACATGAATTTAAATTTATTCTTGTCTTTCCATTTTTGCAATATTTAGCAAAATAATTTGTTTTGTTCATTTGTCTTACAGACGTTGTAAAGGAAGCAGCAACGAAACCATTGAAAAGCAGCACAACAGAGAACCATTTGCAAAGCAGAACGAAACAAAAACAACACGCGACAGGAAAAAAAGGATATTACTTACAAAGAATACTCACCTAAATAAAATTCTGCAACATATTACTCAACTACGAAGAACTCTGCATTCCACAACACATTTTCATAAAAATTTGCCACATTTAAAATACCCATCATTCATACAAATATTTGGTTAGTCAAACAAAAACAAATTACTAGTGCGCCATCATGACTGAAGATACAGAATACAAAAAACTACCAGTTGACGAACGCTGCGTCCATAAATTATGGAAAGCGCGCGTCGATGGTTACGAAGAGGCGGCGAAAATTTTTCGTGAAATCGATGATGAAAAATCACCAGAATGGATGAAATTTTTAGGTCTCATTAAAAAAATGGTCGTAGATTCGAATGTTGTTGCACAAGAGAAAGGACTCGAAGCTGCTTTAATATTCGTTGAGAATTGCGGTCAAGCTGGCAAAACAGTTGGCGATGTTATGACTGGAATTGTACAAAAATGTATTGCCGCGCCCAAAGCTAAAACTAAAGATCTCGCCGTACAAGTGACGCTTATGTATATAGAAATTGAGAAACATGAAGCTGTCCTGGAGGAACTTGTTAAGGGTATGGAACATAAAAATCCGAAAATTGTTGCCGCCTGTGTATCTGCCACAACATTGGCATTGCATGATTTTGGCAATAAGGTGGTGGGTGTGAAGCCCTTGATCAAGAAATTAGCGCCACTAATAAGTGATCGCGATAAAACGGTGCGTGATGAAGGCAAACAGTTGGCTATTGAAATTTATCGGTATGCTATTTGTATTTAGTATATATAAATTAATTTCAATTTACTACTTTACTGCAAATAATTCTTTTCCACATTTCAGTTGGATTGGCGCCGCTATGAAACCACAAATCACATCATTGCCGCAAGTCACTCTCAAAGAGCTCGAAGATGAATTTGACAAACTCAAGCGAGAGAAGGCTGAACCGATAAGGTGATTTGGAGGCATTCAGTTAATTTAGAGTTTTACACATTTATTCATTTGAAATACTTTTTCTTTTCAGATATTTAAAATCGCAGCAAGAAAAACAGCAACAAATGTCTGCTGCGGCAGCTGAGATTGATGAAGCGTGTGATGGTAACTATGCTGGAATTAATATACTCAGTGCTTATTTTAGAAAGATAAGATTTTTGTAGTTATTTTCGTTGCGATTAACACAAAATCGCTCCCCGACGGTATAATAGAGGAGTATTAGGAATATGGCACCCTCCAGCGGGTTAGGCGGTCAGAATATATCCGCGGTAGGTATGCCTGTCGTAAGACGCGACTAAAATACCAGATTCAAGGGGTTGTATAGCGAAACACTTTCAGGTTGCCAGCGCAATATACAGCTTCTCCAAACCCAATTGTCAACATCACCTATCCGTGGCGAATCCTGTTTCAATAACAGCGGGGGCTCTGGAGACCCCGAACTCCTCATGGATCTAGGGGGTGGGAGGGTGGTATGGCCAAGAAGGTCGCATGTGGTCATATCAAATCGTTGCCGAGATGTTATTGTTGTTGTTGTAGCAGTGCTTCGCCCCATCCAATAAGTTCGACCGATCACAAATTGTCATCAATATCCTCTAAATGGAGTCCAATGAAACTTGCAGTTTCAACGGGGGTGGACCATAATGAGAGGGGTGTTAGAGGCGTTGGTTCCACATTACAATTAAAGAGATGGTTGGTGTCATGTGGGGACACATTGCAAGCGGGGCATACATTTTGTATGTCGGGGTTGATTCTGGATAGGTAAGAGTTTAACCTGTTACAGTATTCAGATCGAAGTTGAGCTAGAGTAACTCGTGTTTCCCTGGGGAGTGTGCGTTTCTCTTCCGCAAGTTTTGGGTATTGTTCTTTGAGTACTGGATTCACCATGCAATTCCCGGCATAAAGGTCCAACGCCTGTTTGTGGAGTTCACAGAGGACCTGCTTGTGTTTTTTGGCTTCATAAGGTGCTTCCCAAGGCAGTCGGTTCTATGTACCGGAGGGACTCGGGATTTTCCCCGACCAAGAACTGTCATTTCAGTGTAGCCCCATTTAACCCCATTTAGTTCCCGAAATGGTCGAGCTTGCTGCCGAAACGTACCGGATCTGCATCCGGCAATGGACCACCAACATCAATAACACTCTCCAAGACCTTCGGGGAGTGTCCTTATCGCTACAACAACAACAAGGAATATGGGCAGTGCTTTCGAGTACGTTCCGATACAACTTAATTGATCTCTATCACCTTCAGGGGATTTTAGTCGCTTATGAAAGGCACGTCTTGCAACGAGTATATACTACAACCCTTAACTGGGGCTGGAGCGGGTTGTCTGTCCAAACTGGCTTTGCAGAAGAACCCATGTTGGGAAATTTCCTCTTAGTGTTGTCTTTTTTTTATTCTATAAACTATTAGTGGACATCAATTTTGAAAGGCGATGTAGCGTCTATCGTCAAGTGAAGGTTAAATGGTTTTCAGTTATCCTATTTTATACCCCTAATGTTTACTCTAACTGCTGTTGTTGTTGTTGTTGTAGCGATAAGGTTGCCGGATACAGATCCGGTACGCTCCGGTAACACAGCTCAATTAAGGTGCTAGCCCTACCATCTAGGGAACGATTTATATGGCCACATTAAACCTTCATGCCATACCTCCCTCCCCACCCACAAGTTCCATGAGGAGCTTGGGGTCGCCAGAGCTTCGTCTGTTAGTGAAACTGGATTCGCCGCTCGAAGGTGAGGTTCACAATTGGGTTTGGAGAAGCTATATATTGCGCTGGCAACCTGAAAAGGTTGCGTACACAACCCCTTGAATCCGGTATTTTAGTCGCCTCTTACGACAGGCATACCTACCGCGGGTATATTCTAACCCCCTAACCCGCTGGGGGTACTCTAACTGCTCATAGTGCTCACTTTCTAAATAAGGCAACTAATTTTACCTTCGCTTTTGTTGTGCGAAATTTACTGTCGTGTATAAAAACAAGGTAATTTATTAAATCTGATTCGTCTGGTTCAAAGGCCGTTAAATTTAATACGTTAATGCTATATTTAAGTGTATACAACTTTTTTTTTGCTCGACTATTCTCCACACACATTCAAATGAGCTCACAAATTTTATATCGTGTCTAGCGATTAATGAAATATGATATTTGCTTGCATCGCATCACTCAGATCTATGGAAATAATTTTGTTGTGATAAAAGCAAGGCGATAAATATTTAAGTAGCTGCCTACGGTCGGCTTATTTGCCACATTGTTACGCTACATTGGGTAACTTAGCAATTACAATTATTATTATTATATGTGTGGCCTATTGGGCTGTGGCATAGCTATCAAACTTGAACGTATAATACGTCTTATAAACTCAACTACATCATCTATTTAGAAATTTAATTAATAATTCTTTAAGGGCTGAATAGTCTTTTTTAAGGCTTGATCACTGACAGAGATGTTCAGCCCGATTCTAAATATTGCCGCGAAATTTCGTTCTTTCCTTTCTTCAATAACTGGGGAATAGGAATCTCGAATTTTTGAAGGCAGCTGTATTGCCAAATGACATTTTGTTTGTGGAGCTCAGCATTTCTTCAGCTTTGCTCCATAATCTATGAACGGATTCTTATCTGCTATTGAAAACCTTTCGCAATTTCTGGATGGCTTTGACCCAAATTTACTTACAGCTCTATATGGGAGTTTCCGTTGTTACGGCCGCGATACTTTTGTACAAAACTTTTATGAATTTAAAGACGTGCCAATTTGTAAGAAAAATTAAAAGGAGCACGACGCAAATTGGAAGCGAAGCTCGGCCTTAAATATCTGGTTGTTGTTGTTGTATTAACGATAAAGACACTCCCCGAAGGCTTTGGGGAGTGTTATTGATGTTGATGGTCCTTTGCCGGATATAGATCCGGTACGTTCCGTTAACAAAGCACCATTAAGGTACTACACCGACCATCTCGGGGACGATTTATATGACCACATTAAACCTTCTAAGCCATACCGCCGCCCATAAATTCAGCGCGTCACCAATTACCATCACCGCCAAAGAGGTTGAGGATGCCATCGGTCATGCAAACTATCCAAAGCAGTGGGCCCAGACGGCATATCCATGCCGATGCTCAAAAGCATGTCTTCAACTTGTCTCTTTCCACCTTTGTCATTCCCGAAAAATGGAAAATGGCCAAGGTGGTCCCGCTACTAAAGCCTGGGAAACCAGCTAACATAGGAGAGCCATATCGCCCGATATCTCTCCTACCGCCAGTAGCCAAGACGCTTGAAGCAAATTTGCTCCCCTACTTCAAAGCAAATTTGCAGCTAGCCTGTCATCAGCATGGCTTTAGAAAACTCCATAGCACCATCACCGCGCTAAATGCCATTAGCACCCATATAAATTGCGGTTTAAATCAAAACCCCCACCATAGAACAGTACTCGTTGCGCCAGACCTATCAAAAGCTTTTGATACGGTCAACCATGGCACGTTATTGCAAGACCTGGAAGGGTCTACCCATCCCCCATGTCTTAAAATGTGGACCGCAAATTATCTGAGTGGTCGACAGGCATCGGTGCAATTTAGAAACGAAACATCAAAACCAAGAAGAATTAAACAAGGGGTACCACAGGGTGGTGTCCTATCCCCATTTTTGTTTAATTTCTACATATCTAAGCTACCTTCGCCACCAGGAGGAGTTACTATCGTTTCCTACGCCGATGACTGCACAATAATGGCCACAGGCCCGGGCCCACAGATCGATGAGCTTTGCAACAGAATAAACGGCGACCTCCCTGATCTCCAGTTTTTTCGCCTCGCGAAACCTGGTATTATCACCAACTAAATCCTCCGCTACCTTATTTACAACATGGACGTCCCAAATGTCGGCCATTTTGAACATCCACGTCGATGGCACTACGCTACCGACTGTCCTACCCCTCAAAATCTTGGGTGTGACGTTTGATCAGGATCTAAATTTTGGTGAGCATGCAGCCGCAATTGTACCAAAAATCCAGAGCCGTAATAAAATCCTCAAATCCCTTGCTGGTAGTACTTGGGGAAAAGACAAAGAAACGCTCATTACCACATACAAAGCAATTGGCCAGCCGATTGCATGCTACGCGTCTCCTATATGGTCGCCAAGCCTAAAAACTACTCACTGGAAGAAGCTACATGCCTGCCAAAATACTGCTCTCAGAACCGCCACGGGCTGTCTTCTTATGGCCCCAGAACACCACCTACATTATGAGGCGAAAATACTCCCCATCAGGGAGAGAAATGAGATGCTAACCAGACAGTTCCTGTTGAATACCCAGAAACTTGGGCATCCCAACAGACATCTGATTGATGAGCCAACACAGCCCAAGGGGCTTAAGGAGTCATCTCCGTAAGCATTATGAGGAAATACGGCACCTGAGAACTCAGCCGTATGAAGCCAGAAAACACAAGCAGGTCCTGAGCGAAGTCCAAAAACAGGCGTCGGACCTTTATGCCAGGAATTGCCCGGTGAATACAGCACTCAAAGAACGGTACCCAAAACTTGCGGAAGAGGAACGCATACTCCCCAGGGAAACGCGAGTCACTCTAGCTGAACTTCGATCTGGATACTGTAACAGGTTAAACTCTTACCTATCCAGAATCAACCTCGACATATAAAATATATACCCCGCTTGCAATGTGTCCCCACATGACACCAACCATCTCTTTAATTGTAATATGGAACCAACGCCTCTAACACCCCTATCATTATGGTCCACCCCTGTTGAAACTGCAAGTTTCCTTGGACTCCCGTTAGAGGATATTGATGACAATTTGGGGCGAAGCACTGCTACAACAACAACAACAACAGGCCTGTGAAAACACTGCGTTCAGAGCTGCCACGGGATGTATTCTTATGTCTCCAGAACATCACCTACAAAGTGGGGCGAGAATACTCCCCATAAAGGAGAGAAATGAAATGCAAGAGTTTCTGCTGAATATACGGAATCTTGGCATCACAGCAGACATCTGTTTGCGAAAGTCCCGCCTGCCAGAGAATTAAGAAGTCCTCTCCGTAAGCACTACGAAGAAATCCGGCACTTAAGAATTCAGCCGTATTAAAAAAAGGAGCATGAAAAGTCTTTCAGAGACATCACAAAAAGTCGTCGGACTACTATGCTAGAGATTACCGGTGAACCCTATTTTTAAAGACATATCGTACCAAGTCGCAATTGAGGTTAGCAACCTCCCCAGGGAGACGTGCATCACTCTAGCTCAACTTCGATCTGATACTGGAATATGTTAAACTCTTACTTGTACATAATCAACCCTGACATTCCCAATTGTTCTGCTTGTGACGTGTCCCCACATGACACCAACCATCTTTTTAATTGCATTGTGGAACCAACTCTTAACACCCTTATGTCTCTGGCCCAAGCCTGCTGAAACAGCAAGTTTCCTCGAGCTCTCGTGAGAAAGTTAGTTCACTCACAATTGTGACGCACCTATTGGATGGGGCGAAGCACTGCTATATCAACAACAACAAAAGCCAGCTCTAGGCATAACCTCATTGAACTAGTTCGCAGAAATTAAGTAGGTCTGATCCGTTAGTTTTAACATTAATATTGATATTCGAATATGTGTTTGTATATTTTTTAGATGAAGATGGCGAAGGCGAAGAAGTCATTGATCCCATGGACCTTATCGATCCAGTTGATATATTGTCAAAGATGCCCAAAGACTTCTACGATAAGCTGGAAGAGAAAAAGTGGACTCTGCGCAAAGAATCGCTGGAAGCACTCGAAAAACTTTTGACAGAAAATCCCAAATTAGAAAGTGGAGAATACGGTGTGCTGGTAAATACACTAAAGAAGGTGATCACAAAAGATACCAATGTTGTGTTGGTTGCTATGGCTGGAAAATGCTTGGCAATGTTAGCCACTGGATTAGGCAAGCGTTTTAGCACCTATGCAATGGTGAGTAAACAAAATATTAAAATTTATATATTTTTAAATATATTGTTATTTTTTTCCAGGCCGTCATTCCATCGCTCTTAGAGAAATTCAAAGAGAAAAAAGCAAACGTTGTTGCTGCGCTACGTGAATCTATGGACGCTATTTATCCAGCAACAAATTTAGAAGCTATGCAAGAATGTATTGTCGAATCGTTGGGCAATAAAAATCCAAGTGTTAAATCTGAGACAGCTTTCTTTCTTGCACGCGCATTCGCACGCACTCAACCAACTGTGCTCAATAAAAAATTACTCAAGTTACTTGTAACCACATTGATAAAAACTCTAAATGAACCGGATCCTACAGTGCGTGATGCTTCAGCCGAAGCGTTGGGCACCCTACTAAAGCTAATGGGCGACAAAGCTGTTGGCCCATTCCTCATTGAAGTGGATGCTTTGAAAATGGCTAAAATCAAAGAATGTCAAGAGAAGGCTGAAATTAAAGTTAAGGTGGTGGGTGTTAAGAAGGAACGGCCTGCTACAGCACCAACATCAAAAAGATCTGCGGCCGCCGCTAGTAATGTGGGCTCAGGTGCGTCGTCACGAAGCGCCTCAACAGAACTAAAACCAATATCACGTCCTGCTACCGCTGGCAACAAAAAAACAGTTGTTAAACGTGCCGCAGCTAGTGGTGGTACTGCTCCACTTTCAAAATCTGCAAGCAGCGCTAAAGTACTGGCAACTGAGCGTGAACTGTCATTGGAGGAGGTGCAAGCTAAGGCTGAGGAGCTGTTGCCACCAGACGTACTTGCTGGGTTAATAGATTCGAACTGGAAGAATCGCTTAGCAGCTTGCGAGACTCTCTTACAAACTGTTGGTGAATTTGATGCTAAGCAAACGGGTTTATCACAAATACTTGTGCGCACAATTAGTGCTCGCAAGCCGGGTTTGAAGGTGAGTGAAATGATTTTTCTTATGTAACCAAGTGTACATAGTTATGGTGGATTTTATACTATTGTAGGAAATGAACTTTCAAGTCTTAAAGCATAAACTTGATTTCATACGCATTGTCGCCGAAACGTATCCACTAACAACAACGACAATCGATCTTGTGCTCAATGAGGTCACTGAAAAGTTGGCTGATATTAAAAATGGCGCCACTGCCGCTGAAGTACTCACAGCATTTGCAGAAGCCACAAAATTGGAATATATTGTAGGGCGCGTACTGGCATTTGCTTTTGAACAGAAATCGCCGAAAGTACAATCTGAAGCTTTAAATTGGGTGAGCAAAACTATACTAGAATTTGGTTTTCAAATACAACCTAAACTGCTACTCGATGACGTACGCAAAGCCATACAAAGCACAAATCCTACTGTACGCAGCGCAGCTATTGGCCTACTAGGCACTATGTCTATGTATATGGGCAGCACTTTGTTGATGTTCTTTGAAAATGAGAAACCAGCATTGAAATCACAAATCCAAACTGAGCTGGACAAGAATGCTGGTGAAAAGCCACCAAAGCCAGTGCGTGGCGTTAAGAAATCTGCAAATAGCACAGCTGCTAACAATGGCGATGCAGCAGATGATGACGCCTACGGTGATGATGATGAGCCACAACAAGAACATATGAACTTGGCCGATATGTTGCCGCGCATCGATATCGCACCACAAATCACTGAATCACTGCTAAAGGAAATGTCCGATAAAGATTGGAAAACACGTAATGAAGGCTTAAATAAATTACAAGCAATTATAAGTGAAGCTAAATTGATTAAATCGACAATTGGTGATTTAGCGCCCGCCTTGGCGCAACGTCTTCTGGATTCAAATGCAAAAATTGCACAGACCGCCATGTCCATATGCGAGCAGCTGGCGAATGCTATGGGCGCTGGTTGTAAAAATCATGTGCGCACCCTATTTCCGGGGTTTCTACATGCGTTAGGCGATAATAAGCCTGCAGTGCGTGCCGCCGCTTTAAGTTGTATCAATAGTTTTGGTGATAAAGGTAGTTACAAAGAATTCTTTGAAAACGAAATGATTGCTGACGCTTTAAAGACCGGTTCACCTGCACTCAAATCGGAGTTATGGGGTTGGCTCGCAGAACGCTTACCACAAATGCCACCCAAATCTATATCCAAAGAGGAGTTAGGTTCAATGGTGCCACATCTGTATGCACACGTTTGTGATCGTAATGTAGATGTGCGTAAAAATGCGAATGAAGCAGTGCTGGGTATAATGATGCATATCGGTTTCGAGAGCATGGTAAAGGCCCTCGACAAGCAAAAGCCAGCATCTAAGAAAGATATACAAGCAGCATTGGATAAAGCGCGTCCATTTTTGCCAGTAAAACCTTTACCCAAGGGAAAACAACAGGCACCAATTGAGGAGCCGGTAAAGAAAGTGGTGCGTGGTGGCGGTGGTGGCGCACAAAAGAATGCTCTAGCTAAAGGAGGTGCAGCAGTTGGTGGTGAAAAAGCGGGTGGTGGCACGTCGCGTAAGAAAGATGAAGATGTTGACACCTCACCGCTATTGGCAGTTAATAATTCTAAGAATCAACGTTTAATCGATGAACAAAAAATGCGTGTACTCAAATGGACATTTACAACGCCACGAGAAGAATTCATTGACTTGTTGCGTGAACAAATGGCCACGGCCAATGTTAATAAGGGACTTATGGCTAATATGTTTCACGATGACTTTAGGTGAGTGATCGTTTTAAAACGCATGAAAAACAACAAAAAACAGGACAACAATGTTCTGAAGCTTTTATTGGATTTTATTTGTAACTAAGTAGTCAATGAATTTTCTATAATTATTGAATTTGCTACTATTTGTATAAATACTGCGGTCATGATATGACCTCTCTGCACCAAAAGCCTTCAGAAAACATTGTGTCATTTGTTACTTTTAATGTTAGTTGTGTGAAAACATTTTTAATATTTTGTGGCAAACGCATATTTTCCTTAGGTATCATTTAAAAGTTATCGAGGCTTTGAACGAAGATTTGTCCAACAATAGCAAAGCATTAATGTGTAATTTGGATCTAATACTAAAATGGCTTTCGCTGCGTTTTTACGATACGAATCCTTCAGTTTTGCTGAAGGGTCTCGAATATCTCAATCAAGTTTTCCAAACATTGGTCGATATGGAGTATATACTAGCTGAGAATGAAGGAAGCGCATTCATACCACATCTGCTGCTAAAGGTCAGAAAGAATTCACATCACACACATACAAATCAATAGTCAATTTTAAAATTTGTTTACAGCTCGGTGATCCCAAAGATGCTGTGCGTGTTGGTGTGCGTTCGCTGCTACGCCAAATACTACTCGTCTATCCATATACAAAAG
This sequence comes from Eurosta solidaginis, assembly GCF_040869045.1. Classification (NCBI taxonomy): domain Eukaryota; kingdom Metazoa; phylum Arthropoda; class Insecta; order Diptera; family Tephritidae; genus Eurosta; species Eurosta solidaginis. The sequence goes on from NC_090319.1 coordinate 31,055,943, forward strand.
TATTTATCTACGTTATGGAAGGTCTAAAATCTAAGAATGCACGTCAACGTACTGAATGTTTAGATGAGCTTGGCTATTTAATTGAGAATTATGGTCTAACCGTGTGTCAACCATCGCAACAGCTAGCGCTTAAAGAAATTGCACGACACATCTCCGATCGTGATAATTCTGTGCGTAATGCAGCATTGAATTGTGTAGTACAAGCATACTTCTTAGCTGGCGAAAAAGTATACAAGCTAATAGGACAAATGAATGAAAAGGATTTGTCTATGTTGGATGAGCGTATAAAGCGTGCTAAGAAGACGCGTAAACCTGCAGTAGCTGCGGCAGATACAACAGCCACAGTTGGTTTGGGTGTTGGTGTTGGGATGGCTAAAGCTAGCGGTGCGCAAGTGGTGGTGCAACAGGATAGCATGGAAATTGATGAACCAACAACGAATGGTGTTTGCGATGAATTGCCGCCGCCAGACGAGCAGCCAACACAGGCAGCCAGGTGAGTGCTCTGGCAATAAAAAAATATAAAGACAGAAAGTATCAATAAGTGTATGTATATACATATATACGAAAAATATTAAATTTAAATAAAAGGAGAGTGTAATGAAAAAGTATGTAGTTGCAGAGTAGGGTACGAAGGCGTAATCTTTTGTCGTCCAAAACAGTAGGCCCGAAACAGTTCAGTCAGGCTGCTTAGCGTTACAACTACGTCCTTCGCTGGTTTTAAGTACTTTTTACTTTCGTACTACATATTTTTCATATTACATAGTAATAATTTATAATTTTCTTAACTTTATAGAAAGCCGTCAAACGTTAACAACATATGGAATATTGATGATCTATGTATTTTCTTCATAACCTAAACTAAACAAAAATATCAAAAATGAAAAAATTTACAACTAAATTTTATTGGCCCCCATTCTGCATTTCGACTTGGATTGGAACTTTTTCGATTTGGTATTCTGTGTTCCAATCAGGGATGGGCGTTGTCAACAAATTTGAATAACCATTGACGAAAAAATAAAAAATAAATGTTTATTCATTATTCAAGAAAACTTGAGTGATGAATAACATGGTATTTTTTATTCAAGCATTTCTTGAATAATGAATAAAATTTTCTCGTTATTCAGAATATTCTAATTGATGATAACCGCCCATTCTTATTTTTGCAAATTTTGAAAAAAGAGTTGAGTTATTATTCATTATTTACAAAATATGGAATAACAATTAAATTTTAGTTTTTATTCAGTTATTCAAAAATAAAAAAATAAACCATCGAGATACCCTGAAGCTTTTTAGGGTAATATTGAGATGATTTTGGGGATTATTCGCTGGGTTTTTTGGGGGCCGTTTGGGGGTAATTTCTGGGACACCCTGAGGATCCTCCCGGGGTCTATTGGGTTCCATTCCAGGGGCTCCCTCGCGATCGTCTTAGGGTTTTGGGATCATTTCGGGACGGCTTTTGCGACTCCCTCGGGGTCTTTTGGAGGTCATTTCCGGATCTTTTTGGGACTCCCTCGTGGTCACTGGGGGTCATTTCGGGGATCATGACCCCGAGGTAGTCCCCAAAAAGATCCCGAAATTACCCCCAAATAACCCCGAGGGAGTCCCCAAAGAGATCCCGGAATGACCCCCAAAAGATCCCGGGAGGACCCCGAGGAAGTCCCCAAAACCATCCCGAAATGACCCCCAAATAACCCCGAGGGAGTCCCTAAAACCATCCCGGAATGACCCCGATGGAGTCCCCAAAACCATCTCGAAATGACCCCGAGGGAGTCCCCAAAAAGATCCCGGAATGACCCCGGGAGGACCCCGAGGGAGTCCCCAAAACCATCCCGAAATGACACCGAGGGAGTCCCCAAAAAGATCCCGAAATGACCCACGAATAACCCCCGGAGGACCCCTGGAGTCTCCAAATCATCCCGGAATGACCCCGAAATAACCCCGAGGGAGTCCCCAAAATTATACCGGAATGACCCCCTAATGACCCCGAGTGAGTCCCAAAAAGGTCACGGAATGACCCCGAATGAGCCCAAAATTATTCCGGAATGACCCGCTAATGACCCCGAGTGAGTCCCAAAAAGGTCACGGAATGACCCCGGGAGGACCCCGAGGTACTCCCCTAAACCATGCCAAATGACCTCCAAAAGACCCCGAGGGAGTCGCAAAAGCCATCCCGAAATGATCCCAAAACCCTAGGAGAATCGCGTGGGAGCCCCTGGAATGGAACCAAATAGGCCCCGGGAGGATCCTCAGGGTGTCCCAGAAATTACCCCCAAACGGCCGCCAAAAAACCCCGCGAATACTCCCCAAAATCATCTCAATATTACCCTCAGAAGCTTCAGAACTACACGCGAACTGGTTACGCATATGGGTATATTTTCAGGGCATCTCGATGGTTTACTTTTTTATTTTTGAATAACTGAATAAAAACTAAAACTTTATTATTATTCCATATTTTGTAAATAATGAATAATAACTCAACTCTTTATTCAAAATTTGCAAAAATAAGAATGGGCGGTTACATCAATTAGAATATTTTGAATAACGAGAAAAAGTTATTCATTATTCAAGAAATGCTTGAATAAAAAATAACTTTTTATTCATCAATAAGAAAATTTAAAATGATGAATAATTTTTTATTTTTGGTCGTCGCTTAGGTCCTGGTTTTTGATAGAGTTTTACAGTTTGGTCGTTAAAACAAACTTCTGGTAACACTACGGACTCAATCAGACTATGTGAGGTCCTCATGGACCGGCCAGTTCAACCTAACCTAACCTGGGTCGTCGCTTTGTTGTTCTTCCCCCTCCTCGTGATGGCTTTCGACATAAAATTCATTTGCGTTCAAATCTTCCACATTGTAATTAATGCAAATATTGTGGAGTGCACAACCAACGTTTATAATTTGGCATGCTTTCTGTGGTGAGTAATGTAGTTCTCGAGCACCCGACAAACATCGGAAACGGTTCTTCAAAACTCTGATCGTCCGCTCTATTATACCTCTAGTTTTGAAGTGCCGAATGTTATAATTACTTTGCTGGCTGCCTTGATTTACAGATCGATTGGGAGTCATCAGCCAAGGCTGCAATGCATAGCCAGCATCGTCTGCCAAAAAAAGTGAATAACTTAAACATATATATATACCGCCTTTCATATTTTTAAGCGCATCGGAATTTGCATGTTCTAAACATACATACATATAATTCAAAATTAATTTCAAAAAACTGTATTTTCTGTGTTTTTATTTCAAAGGTTTGAAATTTTCTCTAACATTTCGAGAAACGTTTTTCAAGTCTTAAAATATGCATATAAAGTTTAGAACAGATGTTTATAAAATATTGAAATTAAAAAAAAAAAAAAAAATTATATAAATGTTTAGAACATGGAAATTCTGATAAGATTATAAATATGAGACGCAGTGTATATACATTTTATAAAAAAGTACATAACAACCATGTGTTTCTTTCACCCTCTCGATGTTGCCGTTGTAAAATAAAAATTCAGCCTACTCAATCCCCATATATGAGAGTCGTGGTTGCGTCCAGGATACTTTCCATCAATGCTTTTTATACGCATTCTGTGATCGCACACCTTAAAAACATAAAAGAAATCAATACATAATTTGCACAATTCTCACCACCATAGCATTTATGCTATAAAATCCTTTTCTGTTGTAATACACAAAGCACTCTTCAAATGGCCTTTTATATGCGTGCACATCAACGCACATGATGACTCCTGGGAAGCCAGCCTTCGCATAAAATTCTTGCTTCACTTGTATTTTCTCCTCTTCACTTTGTTCAAATGTTATCCACTGAGGGCATAATTTTGGTTGCATTACATCCAGAAACGTAGACAGTGACTTTGACACTGTTGACTGTCCCATTCCTACATTATAATCCGCCCCTATTCCATCCTGGTAACTGCCTTCTGCAAAAAATTTCAAAGCAGCTACTACAATATTAAGGGCAGATGTCGATGTCGAAGTCCTTGGACGAATTTGACCAGCAAAAGTATCTAACACATACTTGAAACACATACTGAACTCCACAAATAATGCGGCGGCTATTGATTCCATTATAATAGACAGCTATAATTTGTGTCTGTTGTTGTTGTTGTTGTAGCGATACGGTTGCTCCCCGAAGGTTTAGGGAGTGATCGATGTGATGGTCCTTTGCCGTTTACAGATCCGGTACGCTCCGGTAACACAGCATCATTAAGGTGCTGGCCCGACCATCTCGGGAACGATTTATATGGCCACATTAAACCTTCAGGCCAATCCGGTATTTTAGTCGCCTCTTACGACAGGCATACCTACCGCGGGTATATTCTAACCCCCTGACCCGCTGGGTTAATTTGTGTCTGTTCGTTGGGTCCAGTTATATGCAAAGCAAGCTACCGGAGTAGAGGAAGCTGAAGCGAAAACCTAAACAATCCTTGCGGAAAGAAAAAATAAATCTTCATAAAGTATTTTAGGCCAGTGCAATGAAATTAGCATTCATAAAATTTCAGAAAAGTCAACTGTATTCGTGCAGGAATCCGTTTTAACAAAACTTGGTGGCCACGGCAGGGAATTGGCCAAAAGAACGACAAAAACACACTTACAATTATGAAAGCACTTCACTCAAAAAAATATAACGTTGCGGCAATATATTATATTGCTTTTTCTTTGTACAAAATGGCGTGGTTAATAAAATATAAACGTTTTCCAGTGTTTTTTACAAATTTTCTTTAATTTATTTTGTTCCAATGTTCACACATTCCGTACAAACAGCTTATTTCGAAAAAATCATTTGCTCTTCCTCTTCTCGTTGCAATTCCGTCGTAATGCAGAATACCCAACTTCGATTAAAGCGGAGCGTAGAACGGGAACGTAATCGAAATGCAGAATAGGGGTGATTATTTCTCGCATAAATTGTAGTGTTGCTGAGGTCTTACTACATTTGCTAAACTCTCGTTCATTTTTTTATTTCTTTTTAATTATTTAATAATCTTTCATTATTTATTATTGCTCTGCATTGCTAGCTAACCTAATTGAGATACATAATATAAAAAAAAAAATTAAAAACGTATAATATTTAAATTTTCAACTTCTTAGTGTGCAATTGCAATCGAATGCGAATGAAGCAAATGCCAGTTTGGAAGCAAACGACAAGCGTGCCTCTTCACTTATAAGACAAGCGTAATTCCCTTTTTTAACATTTTCTACTTTTTATTATTTGGGTTTCTAACTAATTTTATTTAGTTGCTTTATTATATTATTTTAGATTTAATTTATGACTTTATTTACTACATGTTTTTGTTTGTAATAATTCGAATGACTTATATTTTGTGCTCACTGGAGTTCTCTTAAGTAAATTAACAGTCATCAGTTGCACTAATCACCGAAGAACTCTATTCTGTAACTCGTTTCGAAAGTAGATTATTTTGCATTTTATATTCTGTTTTGTCTTAATTAACTATACTTAAATGAGATTTTGCATTTTATATTAGCCTAGCGAGATATCACAAAATCGCTTTCGCGTATAACCATTTTCGAAAAGCGTTACAGGATAGAGTTGCAATATTCATTCAAGTGAGTTATTAATGTTGACGTTTCAGTGCACATAGTATGTACCTACATTTGGTGTGTATAACTATATTATGTAAAAGTTAATTTAACTAATAGCAACGAATTAATATGCATTCATTCATTTATTTTCGCCTAAGCGTCTAGTTGATTTTGCCCGTTTTTCAGCAAAGCACTTTATGCTAATGGCAAATTGAATCCTTCTCCGCTTGTTTTCAAACACATTGAATGTCTCCTTTTTCTGTGCTGCCTTTGGCGGCTGTCGATATGAATACAATTTAGGACGTTTCATTCCATCTGTGCGGTTTGGATTTGTGTGATCCCTTTTCTACTTACTTGCGTTCTTTAATTTCCTATTATATTGCAGCTGATAGGTACTCAGTTTATTTTCTTATGAAGTTAGAATTTGGCACACGAATAAAAATTTGTAAATCTGAAATAAAAACATGTGAAAATGTAATATTGAAAATAATAAACTTTATTTTATTTAATTGGCGCCATTTCCTGCTATAAACTTTAAAATTCATCTACCCTATAAATACAAAGTTTGTTCACAGAAATTGGTTTTATCGGGAAGATAAACCTTAAGGTTAACATAAGGAAACGGCATTTAAACGCTTTAAGGTGGTGGTAAGCGAGTTTTTGGCGTTGCATTTTCACTGCTTAGGTTTGCAAAAATATTATATTGTTTAAATCTTCAATAACAATGGAAATTGGCCATCAACGCTGCCATCGTATTGTGATCGACTGATAGTCTCTAGATAGGCCTGTGGGATTAGAAATCTGATGATAACCAGTGTTCGAGCCCCAGCTCGGGGAGAATATCATATATATTATTTCTAATTGCTGTTGTTATGTACGGGTCCCTTTTTCGCTCTTATTTGTAATCCAAAGCTATAAATAAAGTTTTGGTTGTAAAGATGGAGATTCAGGCTATTAGCGAGCTTTGGGCAATTTTGGTCGTAATGTTTTTGTTTAGCTATATTTTATTAAAATAATTTGTTAAAAATAAACGATTGTGAGCACTCAAAGAAATCTATTTATACTATGGCACTAATTATTTTCAGGTTTTTTTCTGTCCTAATAAAGCTTAATAATTTCATGAAAATAAATTTTTGTGAAGGGCGTCTTTAACTCATTAAAATTTAGGAATGTTTAAGATGAACATACGATTAAAATCCAAAATCAATTTCAAAAACATTTTCGGAAAGTTCGTAAAATCTTTATGGAAGTTTTCCAAATTTTTATTTTATTATATAAAGGAAAATCTAAAACCTTTCGAACAAATTTCGAAATTATTAGCGAATTTTATGAAAGTTCAAATCTTCCCTTTTGAGTCTAAACTGCATAAGAGTACAAAACTACATACTTACAAATTTTGTATTTTTTAAAAAACATTCTTGAATTCTTGAAAATTCTTAACAACAGCATTCTTTAAAATTCAGAATAACGAAGTTCTTGAACTAGTAACGGAATGAGTTTGCACTTAATTTGAAAACTCGATTTTAGCATTCGAAAAATTACTGGATCCCACACTTCCCAGGCTTTGCTTGCAACTCCTTTCTTAGCTCACTTCAAGTACAATATAAAGTTGTAAACACAATGCCGGGCGACGACGATCTTCGCCGCGTCGGGCGCTGACATTTCTTAACTTACGCCCAGATATTTCAGATATATTTTTTCAGAGTTGCCATGAAATAAAGAAATAAAGATGAAAACAATTAAAAGTTGTTTAATTCTTTGCTTTAGCACTTGAATGTGAAACACGTCCAAAATATTAAGAGCTGTATCGAAAGACACATTTGGTTTCCTAGAATCTTAGTCCTTTAACCCTTTAATTTAAAAAATACGTATTACATATTGTGACGAATATTAGTATCACCAAGAGATACTTACATCACTAAGCGGTTATTAAATAAAGGCACAACAACAATAAAGCAAGCTGTTACTCTTGGTACGTAAACAAATCAATCATCATTTACACACATTTGTACATACAAGGCAACGAAGAGATACTCACAAACACATGTAATCATCAGCCGAAGTAGTACTCACATATACCCACGCATATGGCTATGCGAGAGACTATAAACTACAAATATACAAGTACATATATGGCTGGTAACCAAGCATGAAGTTCGCGAAGTTACTAGACCTTAGGAGAAATGGGTGGACGAGGCAACAGACAGTATAAAAGCAGCGAAAGCTGAGTAGTCAGTAATCAGTTTTGATTTAAGCACGCTATTGGTTGTGAAGTATAAGTGTTATTGTGAATAAAGACCATTTTGCATTATTGAATATTGGAGTTATTTATTCAAAAGTTTAGGAATTCGAACGTTAGCAGAAGGTTTGGAATAAGCGGAATTCCCCAAAATTCGTTACAATATGTATATACGGCGCACGTTACGTACATTTCCATAAGCTTGCATGGGTTTCAATTTTTGACAGCACACGTACGCCGGTTAGTTGAAAACATTGATTGAAAAAGCTAAAATTTAGCAAAAATTTGCGTTAATTACATTTTGGTATTTAATAATATCTTATAGTTGGCGGTTTATTTTTTTAACGTGTTTTGGCATTAAAATTAAGGATTATATGTAAAAGTACAAACATTTTTTTTTTAGATATTGTTTTCTTTTTTTAGAATTTAAAGGAAAAAAAGAACAACAGCAACCCTTGCTATTGTTGTCATCACCGCCCGACTGCCACTATAGAAATAATCTATCGTCGCAAAATGCCGTCGCGTAAATTTCGATCTTCGCTTTCAATGTGAACACAATTCATATAATTACGGGGGTTCTATTTTTGACGAGGTGAAGTTCGTCGCGTTTATTTCGCGGCGTTAGGGCATTGTGTTCACAGCTTAAGTTAACTTGCCAATATGTAAATGATCCTAAGTCACACTGAAAGGTTCATTCTTATTTATGTTCATATATTGAAAAGATTATCTGTCATTCCTAGTCAAATTTGATTTGTGTACAAACTGGTTTCGGCGTTGTGTCATCTTCAGTATCCCTGTTGGAAGATAAACAAAACTAAATTAATCAGTTCATCTTTAATATTGTAACTTCTTTTTCTTACTTTAATCAAATACCATTTATTTTAACATATTTTAAGTATTCTATTTTCAGTTTGTTACGTTTTTTGGTAACGTTTTACAAGACGGCGCACATCCTCCGTTTTTAGTATCCGAAAGCAAAAATGGTATAAGCAAAAAATCTGTTCAAATTTTCATGTGGTTTTTGTATTTTGCGATATTTATTGTACACACACACACACACGCACACACACACACACACACACACACACACACACACACACACACATACACACACTAATCCAGAAAGGTGTTCTGCGCGGTTATAATTTGTATCCCCAAACCGGTATTGAACCCACTCAGGGCTATTTTTAGGCCGAAGGCCGCCAACTCGGAAACGTGTTCTGTGCAATAAAACTGTGGATCGGGCTCCTGATATTGTACCATCTCGGCGTTCTTTTCTGGGGTTTGTCGTGATTTCCACTTCTAAAAACGGAGATCGAAACGCGTCTTTTGGAACCAATGAAAATGAGGCGGTACACCGTTTTGTAAAACGTTATCTGTGTTGTTTTTGTTTTAACACTATTTTGGCATTATTTTGCTTGTTCTTTTCACTTGTTTTGCTTATTTTATTTACATGGTTTTGCACTTTTTTAAATTTCTTTTCTCTATAATTGTTTGCTCACATATGTACATATATTTCTTGCTTTTATTCTAATTTTTTCGTTGAATTCTCTGCTGTTTTGTCGATGATCGCTTGTATTGTCTCTTTTCTGGCGGCAAATTCATTTTCGCTTGTCTTGTTTAATTAACACACAACACATTATTCCAAATTACAATCATAACAAAAAACTTTAGCACAAAATTAATAAGCTGTTAAATATTTGACTACAAAATTTGAAATTTATTTAGAAGCTTTCCATGATTTTTTGTTCTATTTCATTTTTTAAGTATTAAAAAAAATTTACATATATATATATTATAAATAAAATAAATGTAAGGCGCGATAACCTCCGAAAAGATCTAAGGCCGAGCTTCTCTTCCAATTTGCGTCGTGCTCCTCTTGATTTTCCCTACAAATTGGCCGGACGGGACCTACATGATTTTATGCCGACTCCGAACGGCATCTGCAAGGCAGATGAGTTTTCACTGAGAGCTTTTTATGGCAGAAATACACCCGGAGCGCTTGCCAAACACTGCTGAGGGGCGACCCCGCTTAGAAAAATTTTCTTCTAATTAAAAAACCTTATTTCTAAAATTTTTGATGTTGCTTTGCCCGGGGTTTGAACCCAGGGCATCCGGTGTGGTAGGCGGAGCACGCTACCATCACACCATATATATATATATATACATATCAAAATTCAAATAGTTTAATGTAGTTAGTATTTGTAATTAAAAGTTTGTAATAGGTAGTCCGTATCTGAAGTTGATTCGATTCTTTTATTCTTATAACAGTTGTGCATTATCCATTGTAATGTCGTTAGTTTTCATTGTTACAAACTATAATTGAGCTCGACAATTGATACGGTGTACACTGTCAAAAATTATTCAAGCTTATAACATCCGCTTTCATTTACTAAGAGCGGACACGGAAGAATCAACTCTTTAAATTTTACACTAGATTTTGTGTATTTTGGAAATCAAAATTTCTTTCATCTACATAAATTTAAAAAACGAGCCTGCTACTCTGATGTTCGTATATTATTTTAATATCGAACTCTATTTTATAATTTTCATGTAAATTAAATGATATATTAATTTTGTCACGAATCTCAAAATTGTATGTCCTTAAAGGAAAAGAGATAGACCCTCCAATAAGCATACCGAAATGATCAGGAGGAAGAGTTGAGTTGATTTAGCCAATTTTTGAGATATCTTGATAAAATTTGGTGAGCGGGTATATTTAGGTGTCCGATTAGACATTTGTCGGAACCAGCCGGATCGGACCACTATAGCATATATCTCCCATACAACCGATTTTTCAGATTTTTGTGGCCATTTGAAGTGGTCATAATGTTAATTGACGTTAGGGCCGTTGACCTTATGTCACCCCTCCCATTTGGAGTTTATTATATACTAGCACAAGCTCTATCTTATCTTCCTTTTCTTTCTAGCTTTACACTTGCTTTCATTGCTCCACTTCTTTTCTTCTTTCTCTACCTCGCTTACTTCGCCATCGCCATTTCACCTCCTCTTCCCCCTCCTCGTTTTGCTCTTCCTCGATTTCCTCGTTTTCTCTCTTTCTCGCCTCTTAAACTGCCCCCAATATACTCTTCCCTCATTTTCCTTCTCCTTTCCCGTCCTGTTACTCCACGACTTGCTTTTCAACTGGATTTCTGGATTCCTTCCCCACTCCCTTTCTGCTCTTTTTGAGGTGTACTTTTTGCCTTAAAAAGGGTGTACATTGATCTATTTTTAAAATAATTTGTGTAAGTCAACTTTTTGAAATCAATTTTTTCATCACATTCTCATGCAACTGTAATTGAGCCCAAAATTGATCAATGTCAGCAGCTCTTTACCCACACTACCCATTCCTTTTACGCTACCTACTCTCCCCTTTCTCTTTTTGTCCTCTAATCTTCCGTTCCTTCACCTTTCCTTTCCAAACCACTTTAATTTTCTACCCTTTCCCATTGTTATTGCTCTCCGCCTTCTCCTTCAGATTATCCTTTTCACGAAATTTTCTTCTCTCTGTTCTTTTTTCTCTTCCTCTCTTTTTTCATTTTACTTGTCCTGTGGCGTGAATCGGGCACCTTTGGTTAAAGAGGTCAGCACACAATCTCTACTCCACGACGGCTGCCAAAGCGGTTCACACAGGGTTATACGGTCGCCTGCCGGGACGCTACCAACTATCAGACACCGTAAAATTTTGATTGTTACGTTCGAAAGTAGGTAGCCACACTGTGGTGACAGCGCCTATCACCACATTCTAGAGCTCAAATCACTTAACGGCAACATGTGAGATTAAAATGGGGACCCTGTCAGAACATCGCACTCAGGACAACAACGGCATGTCTCCTTGTAATGTCAGAACAGTTTTTCATAGAGCGGTGCCAACAGCACGCCATCAATTCAATTAAATTCATGAAGGTTAGGTTAGGTTGAACTTTACGGTTATTAAAGACCACACAGGTGCTACCAGAATTTGTTTGACGACCAAACGGGGAAAGTCCAATTAGGCACCAGGAATTTTGTTACAGAATAACTCCGTCTTCTTGACAAATTCTAGAAGATTTCTAGCACCCAGCTTAATTGCTGCCCTAAAGCCTTAATTTCACAAGCACAGGATACGAACACAGAATGTGCCCAACCGTTTCTTCCTGCTGCTCGCACTTGCTACATCTGCTGTGACTTACGAGGCCTAACGTGTGTATAAGCATGTGACGCTGGAAGGCAGTGCCCAGGTAGTTTGCCCATCGTGAGCCTTTAGTATTTTCTCTTTAGAGATATGAGCAACTTTGTGAGTCTAATTTCGTAGGATTTGCATATGATCTTAGAAATTTTTCAGCCCCGAGGAAAGGCGTGAACATTTCCTGCTTGATGGATCATATGCAACTCCTGTCTTCTTTTTTCCTAAACGGATTGGAACCTTCACCATCGATTCAGCGAGTGCTGCACCCACCTTTGCCAACTCATCGGCCTTTTCATTACCATTTTACATTCATAAAGAGTTGGTAAACATCTCTTATAAACTCCCGGTCGAACTGCGTCGAAACAACTCGAGGAGAAGTTCGTCACTTCGGCTCAAATTCGATGTGGATATTTTATAAGGTTATTTTTTAAGAGAAAAAAGGGAGAGAAAAAGAGAATGAGAGAGAGATAAGAGCGGAAGTTCGAGAAGGTTAATGAAAATGAGAGGGAGAAAGTGGCAAGTGCGGAAGCCCGGTAATTAAAAATAAAGATGTTCTATTCGTTCAGATAATTCAGTCGAAAACTTCCGTTTTTGTTTTATTATACATTTTTCGCAAAAAAATATTTTTTTTAGGATGAATATCGGCTTCGTCCACGAAAATACATGTAGGATACTTATTTATTTTTCTTACTAAATAATTGTTATTAAGAGAAAGAAAACCCCTAAATCTCAATAACGACCTTGATATTAAATTAGAAAGCTTTGGCTAATAACACTTAATTTCATGTCAGAATATTTAAATAAAAACTCATCCTTCCTATGTTCAAAATTTATTTAAATCCATTCAATCACAAATTCAACAATTCACTTGTAAATATGTAAATGCATCTTCATACGCATTCTCCTCACATTTTCCCCCGCTCTTGTTCGTTCAATGCATTATGTCCAACAAAATCAAAATAATTTTTTTTTTGTAGCTATTTAGCATTTAAATGTTTACAAATTTTTTGTTAAAAACAAAAAATTACTTTCCCCTTTCTTCTCTTTCTCTTCGTAATCACACAGAACGTTCGATCAACCTGCATCAACACAATATCAACTATATCAAGCTCCCAAAACGACCGGTCCTTTCGGTTTGGATCCTGATGTTATTTCGGAAATCGAAAAAGATTGGGTGCGTGTCGATCAAATGCAACAAGTTGTAGTGCCGAATGTTGATGTTTCATTACTTTTCGAACCAATCAAAATCATACCGACTCGCGATAATATTAAATATCCACAAGATCAATTTGAGCAATTAATATCACACCCACATTATTTGCAGCAACAGGCGGTGCACAATACACCGCCACCACCCTCTGCAGCAACGGCAATAACGGCGGCTGCTATGAGTGGTGGCAGAGGTTCACCTTATTTGAGTGCACAACAACAAATGCATCAGCAATACAATGCGGCAGTCTATGGTAGTGGTAGTGGCACGGCTTTACAACATACCTCAAAGTAAGTGGTGCATGATAAGTTCTGTGGGGGGCATAAGCATAAGAGCCAATGTAAATTTTTAACATTCTGTTTTTTTTTTTTTTGTTTTTGATATTTTAAAATTGAAATGTTAGTTCTCTCTCTATAGCCGGAAGGTTGGAGCAAGGGTGCGCAAATGGCAGAACATACTAAGTATACACTCGTATACCGATGGTTCCAAATTAACATCGAGTCTGCTGTTTACTGTGTCGATCCAGAAATAAGTAGATCCCACAGTCTGCTAGATCACTGTAGTGTCTCAAACTTAAATTGAAGTTGTGAAGAAAGCAGCAGAAATTCTGGAGGAAGCATGCTTGAACTGCAGTCGCATCAATATATGCATTAGACTTGGCGTAATTTTTTTTTCGGAATTTCAAATTCGGGTAGCGATCAAAATATGCGATTTGATTCCAAAAATGATGTAGCAAATTTTCAGGCTGATTGGATGGTGCCAACCAGTGCCATAATGAGGTCAAAGGTCAACTTGTTTGAAAAACACCAAAATACATTTTTGAGAGTTAATTTTTTTATTTAATTAGATATACTATACGTAGTGCTGCTACTTTTTGCATGAATCTCATTTCTTCTCTATAATTTTTCTTAACATTAGCTGTGATCCTTTACTTTTCTGACCATTTCTAATAAAACCAAACAGGATAAATATAATAAGAGCCGTCACTCGTTATTTTTTAGGCATTTACTCGATGTAAACTGTGAGGTAGTCGCTACTTTTTTTTTGATCGAGATGTATATAAATGTGTTCTATACATTTTCATGGGGTATTTGTGTTTATTTTTCCGACTGTATTTAATTAATTATTTAATTCTCTTTCCAAAAATCACGTTTGCATAAAGTGACAACACCGCATGGATAAATGGGAGGAAATTCAAAAATGTCCCTCATAAAAAAAAGTAGATACTACCTCACAGTTTACATCGAGTAAATGCCTAAAAATAACGAGTGACGGCTCTTATTATATTTTTCCTCTTTGGTAAAACTGTCAAAATATAAAAATTCGCTCTCAGTGAGAGAGCAATACCAAAAGGTACGGGATTGCCTTCCATTAAAAAATGTGAAATCTGTCAATTTCCCAACACACACACACATATATACACATCCCTACAAGAAATTAGTGAACGCTTGCATAATTTTTTCACACTGCTCTTATACCTATATGACACTACTTTATTTTCGTGTATTTTATCTTCAATTTTTTGGCGCACTCCCTCCTAATACGGCTTCAGTACTGGTGTAAGTGTGTAAACTATATTTCAAAAAACTAACGAAATACAAGGAAAATACAATCTAGTTCATTAAAAACAAACGAACCAGTTTGTATTTCGATGTTTTTTGACATTCGGCCGTTTTTTCTTTATTTTTTTCTGACACATGAAAATTTTGTTTTTAGTTTGAAAATTAATTTAAATCAATTTTCTTGTGAAAAAAGTGACCATTAGAGACCGAAATAATTTTTGTGTGTTATTTGCATTGTTTTTATTGTTAAAAGTGTTAATGTAAAAATAAAATGTAAAACATAAACATAACCGTTTAGACGGTTAAGCTCCAATTAAGTAAGTAAGTAAAACATAAACAAAAACATGTCAAACTCACTAATTTTGGGGAAATAGTGGTCTCGCTTTTTCACGATAGAAATTGTTTTTGGGTTTTTGAAGTTCCGATAAAGTTTCGTCAGTTTTTTTTAGCTTGGAATCCCAACAAAAATAAAGTGTCATATATGCTTTAGCTTGCTGATACAAATGTTGCCTGAAATGAGCGTCACTGTTCCTGCAGGGAAGTAAATTGCCAAACAGCTGATCGTTTGACAGTTTTACCAGAAGTAGTCAGCAGTAGTCAGCAAAAAATCTTTTGACTAAAACTTGCAAATCTCTGAATGGAGAGATTAATTTTCAAATTTGAATAATGGCTCAGAAGACAAATTTATCCTTGAAGCGGCTACGGCATTCGGACTTTAATCGTTGAGTAAAGTGGATCGTCCCGCGTTTTTCTTTAAGTGTTACGTGTTAGTGACTTACAAGTTTTGTGTGTGTCAAATATAATTAGAACTGTTCTCACGTTTAATTTATTGTCTACGATACATATATACATTTAAATTGGTGAGTATTTTGGTTGTGTGACACAAAAAAATATATATTAATACTTTTGGATAAATTAATAACAAAAAAAGAAAAAAAGCAATTTATTACAGTGCCCAAAGAAAAAAAGGCAAAGTTTTTTTACAAGGCACCTAGAAATCTTATAGACACTATGGCGTCGCCGACCCGACGGTGGGTGACGTCCACGGATGCAAAGGATGCACCTAGTGCAACCGGAGCTAACAAAAAAGCAAAAATAGAAAAAAATGAAAATGTAACTGGGTTCTTCGAGCTTAGTAGTGAGGGTTTGGTGAAATATAAAGGTGAGGATTCCATGTGCAAGGCAATGTCCAAAATCAATGAAAAATCGAGTGTTGCATCCATCAAATCAAATGAAAATTCTAATGTTAATTTCAACATGGCTCAAGCCATGGATATAGAATTGAAATTTGGGGATGATGAAAACAAAAAAGGCGCCAAAAGCGCCAAAAATGGCGGGAAAAAAGAAAGCAACAATAATAGTGTGACATTAGGCAATGCTAGTGGTAGTGTAGAAATGGAAGGAAATGAAACAGACACAGCTAAGGGCACGAACCCAAACATAAGTACAGTTACGACCACAAATATAGGTAATGCACAAAACAATGCAAGACAAAAATATGAGGACAGACCGTTAATACAATACCCTCAAAATTTCCAAGGTGAAATTTTTGTGCTAGTAGACTCTTCGCCACATGCCACATTGAAAAATGAAAAAATGACAATTGGTCTCACACTATTCAGTCAAATAAGAGACTTGCGTATAAAAGACATTGACCACATCCAAGCCATTGGAAGAACGTTATATAAAATTATCTTTAAAAGTACATATCATGCTAATAACTTTGTTATAGATCAACGTGTCATCCAAAGAGACTTGAAACCATTCATTCCAAGAACTGCCTTGGAAATATATGGAATTGTAAAAGGAGTCCCACTCTGCTTCTCAGATGATGATGTTGCCAAAGAAGCAATCACGACTATACCTATAGTGTCGGTGAAACGCTTTACACGAAAAGACCCCAACACTGACAAGTATATTGCGACTATGACTTTAAAAATTGGGTTTTCAGGAAATAACATTCCTACCCACATTATATACAACTATACAAAGCTAAATGTTGAGTTTTTCATCCCTCCCCTCAGACAATGTGAAAATTGTTGCAGAATTGGTCACACAAAGATGTCGTGTAAAACGAAGACACTTTGCTTAACATGTGGTAAAGCTGAATGTCAAAATCCAAAATGTGTATCTAACACCTGCATTCTATGCAATAATCAAGGCCACTCAGCCAGAGATAGGAATATATGCCCACAGTGGGAAAAAGAAGCAAAGATTGCCCGCGTCAAGGCTGTCAAGAAGCTAACAAGAAAGGAGGCACTGGATTTGTACTACCCTCGTTGTGGTAACAGATTTGAAATGCTTGAAGTCGAGGAAACAGACTTCCCTGCGTTGGAAAACGAATATTCAAACATTGTTGATAAAGACACTGAAATAAATAGAAATTTCACCAAAAAACAATATAGCCATGTGGCCAAAAAGGGCAATGAAAGATACATGACCCCACCTCCCAGAGAATCTCCTCCCAAAATAGTTAGACAAAAAAATCCAATTAATCCTGTATTCAACTCTCCTGAATACCAAAAAGGATTAGTATCCCAATTTGAAAAGTTCATAAATCAATTAATTAAAATCTCCCAAAAAATATCTCTAGAACATAACAACTCCAACGCTCTTGAAGAAATTCAAGGCCTCAAAGGCCAATTTGAAGCAATAATTGCTCAAAAAGATACTCTCCATATTCAACAATCAAATCCCTTCAAAAATCATGAAAATAATGCAATATAATTGTTAATCATTAAAAGCTAATATAAACACAATAGAATTTTACCTAAACAAATACAATTTTAACTTCGCTTGCTTAAGCGAAGTATTCTTATCCAGAAACACAGCTCATAGAAAAATACTCAATTTTAATTTATGTAAAAAACATAGGAATGATGGCTATGGTGGCGTAGCCCTAGCTGTCAAACGAGAAATCAAATTCCACAAAATTAATTTCAATAGTGAATATGATGTTTTAATTATACAAACAAAAAACTTAAGTCCAAACATAATAATCTGCAGCGTATATTTCCCTCCAAATATAAATACCAGTAACTTCACTGGTGAAATTTCCAGAATTTTAAATTTTTTAGAACGATACCACAATGTTTTTTTAATTGGTGATTTTAATGCAAGATCCACTGCTTGGGGTGACACATGTGAGTCAAATAAGGGAAAGCACTTAAATCATCTCATACAACAATCCAACTTTACCAATATATATGATGGCACCTACACATTTAAAAGTGACATCCGTACAAACAACGGATCAGTACTCGACTTATGTTTCGTCAATAACAATTTCATATACAAATTTTCTGTAGATCAAACCAGAATTGGAGGAAGCCATCACTTTCCTATTACAATAGAAACTAACAACATTTGCACATACATCACTAAATTCATTTCCAAAAAAAAACTCATCAAGTCACTAAATGAACTTGAATGCGACTCGTCTCTAGGTGTTTTTGAAGAAAAATCAAAGATGAAATCCAAGATGTTACATATGTTGTTAAGAATAACCGAATCCCCAAATCTTGGTGGAATGAGGAAATAAACAAATCATACAGACTTCTTAGGCCAAACTCATCCCCAATCCCGAAAATTTTGAAAATTTAATTACAACCAAAAAACAATGGAAAAAAGATGTGAAAAGGGGGAAAAAAAAAACAATTTTAATAATAAAATTGAAGAATTAGATCTGAGTAAAGGCAAAGGTGCATGGAAATTTGTAAAGACCCTTAGAGGAGACTTCAGTCAAAATATCTCTCAAACATGGTGTGATAACTACAATAAAGATTTCTTGAATGTGTTGAACGACCAAGTACCAAGTAACTCTTTAAGACTTGCAATAAACACTGAAGTGGAACCAAACCTTGATTTAGCTTTCACATTTGAAGAAATCCAACTAGTTTTGGCCAATAAAAAAAAGGACTCTGCTGCGGGTATTGACGACATCTCATACAATATGATCAAAGCGTTACCAGAGCTGACACTAAACAATTTAAAAACAATACTAAATGACCTTTTCTTATCAAATCAAATTCCTGACCATTGGAGAGCAATTAAAGTAGTTCCGATTCCAAAAAAAGATGCTGATCTCAGTCAATATCCAAATTTTCAGACCGATCTCCTTAATACCTGTACTCTTAAAAATTATTAATTCATGTATAGAAAACAGATTATACAACTTTCTAGAAACCAACAATTGCCTTCCCAAAAATTCCTTTGCTTACAGGAAAAACAAATCATGCTCTGTATGTCTAAATTATATCCTAGACAATATCAGTGTATCAAAAAATGAGAAAAAACACGTAATTCTCTGCTCCACCGACATATCCAACGCATACAACGGCGTCGACATAAGCTCTCTTAAAGATATGCTTTTTGAACTACAAATTGATCAGCTATACATTGAATGGATAATAAACTTCCTAGCCCTCAGAACTCTTAACATAGGCAAGGAGGTCATTAATATTTACAATGGAATTCCCCAAGGTAGCTGTTTATCTCCCATACTATTTAACATTTATACATCCAAATTGCATGATACTACTAATACCAACACTCAAATGTATCAATTCGCAGACGATTTTTTCTTTGTTGCTTCTGGTGAAACCATAGATGCCGCCAAGATAAATCTACAATATACCTTAAACCGGTTTGCAGACAAGTGCTCTGAACTGAACCTAAGCTTCAATTCAAGTAAAACAAAAATTATGCACCTAAATAGAGGCCCGCTAAAAGATATTCAAATTAGTGTTCACAACCCAACATTCCCACAAGTTCAAAACTTAAAAATTTTGGGAAGAATCATAAACAGTTCCCTCACAATCAAAGATCATTACGATTCTGTAATTAAAAAAACAGACAACAACATTAACTTTTTCAAATATCTCACCAATATTAAATCAGGGCTACATCCACAAAAAGCTTTAAATATATATAAAACGTTAATTAGATCAAAAATAGAATACTGTGGTACCACGGCATCCAACAGCCCTAATTCAAATACCAAGAAAATAATTACTTTGCAAAATAAATTTCTAAGAAGGTGTTTAGGAGCCACCCCTTCCACACCCATCCCCTTGCTTTATGCAATTGCAAATGAACTTCCTGCCTCTGAACGTGCAATGTGGCTGACAGCTAAAGAGCTGGTAAACATCTTTGCATATGATGATCCTATCAAATATTCCATTTGCAATAATGATAGTCTCAATTCTAGCTACTCAAAAACCTACAATCGTTTCTCAGCGATTCTTGACAGCCTTGACGTGGTGAATCCCCAAGTACTGTGTCCTATTTCTGACCTGGTGGTCCTAGATAAATTGTTTTCTGGAAAGAAAGCAAATATGACAAGTGAAAGTGTTCAGGCCAATTTCTCAAGCATTCTAAATGACTACAAAGCCAATCTTTTTCACATAATGTTCACCGATACATCTCTTTCACACAATACGACTGGATGTGGCATATATAACTATTCCTCGAATCTAGAACATAGCTTTAATTTTAATTTTAAATCCTCATCTATTTTTGGTGAATTGATGGCTATACAAGAAGCCATCAACATAGCCATAAATAACAAATGTGATAAACTGGTGATATTTACGGACAGTTTGGGTTCGTGCCAAGCACTCCTAAACCCAAAAGCAACCATTGTAAATATCACCAGTTTATCACATTTGTTATTTATGGCTATGTTGATGGCTTCTTGTATAGCCATCAATTCACCAAAAATAGCTGAGGATTTATAATATTCATCAAGACATCATGAGTTATAATTTTAGACAGATCCACATTGTCTGGATACCTAGCCATAAAGGTATCCCAGGCAACGAAAAAGCTGATGAAATAGCCAAAAAAGCAACGATTAATAGTCCGAATAAAAGTTTTAAACTTACAATTGACGAAGCTCTCAAGCTAATAAAAACTAATATTCATGATGACTGGTATGAAGAATTTTTAAATTATGCGAGTGATAAACCCAACTTATTCGCAACAACATACCCCATTAGAAAAAACAAAACTTGGTTCAAAAATATAGACATAACTACTACAGAAATTAAAACAATAAATAGAACCCTCACCGGTCATACCTATGACAAGCAATACTTACAAAAAATAAAGGCAATCAACTCGACACGGTGTCGCTGTGGTCAAACAGACAGTTACTATCACCAAACCTTCCTATGCAGAAACCTAAATGATATAAGATCTGAATTCAATTTATTTAACAACAACTTCAGTTTTGAAGATATTTTTAGTGGTAACAACACAACCAAGATTACTCAACTTGCCTCATTTTTAAAAAAAGCACAAGTTAAATTCTAAAATCTGTGATTAAAAATTACAAGAGCAATATACACTTTTCTATACTTTTCTCATTTTTAAGTATATTACTTTAATATAAAACTTCAAGATACCTATATCGACAATTATATGTATATGTACATACAAAACTTTCATTTAAACGAACATGCCAAAATGGGCATTCATACGTATCCACTGATCTCATTCGCGATACAGTATAAATTCAAAGCACTTAAAAGTCAACATATGTGCTTTCGCTTTAAGACAAAAACCAAACCAATAAAACAGGCAAAGCAATCATTGTAAAGATTCATCCTGGCAAAACTAAACCAACCTCTACAAAGAAAACAACAAACGGAAAACAGGAACAAGCTGAAGAAAAAACAATCCGATATATAACCTGGCGTTATGGACTAACGTCCGTGCCATTCAACCAAACCCCCCCCAAAAAAAAAAAAGAAGCGGCTACGGTCTGCCGACACAAATGTATATTTAATTGGTAAATGTGAACCCAAACTAGTTGGTGTAAAAGTACTTCAGTGTTTTTTTTTTATAATGTACGGAGTGAAGACAAAACAGTAAATGAAAGCTCAAGATTGGTGTTGGATGAAGTACCTATTGCCTTTTTAGGAAAAAGCTAGAATCCCAACGCCAGATCAAAGAACATGTGCTGCAAAAGTGATTAAACTTTATCAAGAGTGGAGAACAGAGCAAAAAGTATCTAAATCTCAGTTTCCGAGTCATCGCAAAAAGGAAAATTACTTTAAGGAAAATTTAAACAATTTATTTGACATTGTCCACGTTGACGCTCTAAAGCTTATAAGTATACAGGAAGATAGAGACTTTTTAATAAAGCAGCGAGAAAATGGTCGTATTGGTAGAATGACTTGCGTCGATCGAAATGTCACAAATAAAGAAAAGAGGAGGGCACAAAGATTGGAAGATGAAAAACGTCGAAAAGAACGTTATGAAAAGAAAACAAGCATTTCAGGTAATTATTATATAGTGTTTGCACACACAGAGGCTAATTTTTTTGTGCAAATAATTTTGTGTAGACTTGACTATGGAACACGTTGAATGAGAGTGATGTATCGGGAAATGGTGTGCAGGCGATGGATTTGGAAGAAACTGATAACATCCCAAGTTGCTCCAATAGGACAATTCAAAAACGTGGAAAAAAGCATTTTATAGACGATGACTAGCTTGTATTAATTGAAAAAATGTATTTGGGTGTTTTTCAAAAATGTTGACCTTTGACCTCATTATGGCACTGGTTGGCACCATCCAATCAGCCTGAAAATTTGCTACACCATTTTTGGCATCAAATCGCATATTTTGATCGCTACGCGAATTTGAAAACCAAAAAAATTTGAAATTCCAAAAAAAAAAAAAAATTAAAACCATATGACCAACGACAGGTCTAATAGGCATTGATAGTCAGGCGGCGATTAAGGCAATAATCTCACACATTATTTCATCAAGAAGTGTCCTGGAATGCAAAGCAGCATTGGAGAGACTTCGTTTCGACCATACTTACCATACATCTCTACTGGGTTTCCGGTCACAAAGGGATAGAAGGTAACGAAAAGGCCGATGAGTAGGCAAAGAAGGAGGCAGCACTCGATGAATCGTCGGTAGACGTCCCAATTCATTTGTGAGAAATCAAAAGGAGACAGGAGTTGCATATCAGCCATGAAGCAAGAAAGGCGTGCACAGAAGCGCTGAGCTGCAAAATTTATAATGTCATGTGCAAATCCTACGACATTACATTCACGAAAGTTGCTCATATCTCTTAAGAGAGACGACGTAAAGCTCACGATGGGCATGCCAAGGGGACACTGTCTTCTGCCGCCGCATGCTTATAATTATGGTCACACTATGGACACATTCAGGTCTTTATTGAGCGGCCAGTTCAACCTAACCGAAACCTTCTCGTCGAACAAAGTTCACTCTATAAGCCTCTCGTTATTGGTAGCTGTCGGAGGAACATGGCCTGGCCTTTGGTGTATTTGAGACAAAAGTTGTACGGAAAATTTGTGGTGCTTTACGCAGGGATATCCTGTAAAAATTTCAGCTTTTTATTTTGATGTTTAGAGGTCCCTCATCGCGTTTTTAGTTTCTCCATACAAATCTTATGGGAATATTCAAGTTTTTATTAAAACTACACTTTTAACCCATAGTACCCAAATCACTAGCTATACATGTTTCTATAGGAAAAAGATACAATGGTAAGTCATCTACTGGATTTGTAAAAAAAGTTTAGAATACTGAATCTACCTCGGTGCTTCTACTTGCCAACTGTTAATAAAGGAAAGGGGTGGTCCCGCTCTCCCTGGGAACCGTTACTTTTAATTATTTTTAATTGTTACAAATTTAACTATATCGACTCCTGCGTCAAATAATTACCGGTCCAAGAATTTTAGAAAGGTGTACAGTGGCATCCCGCTCCCCTAACTTCCTCTGGAACAGTTTGCTTAAATGATTATAACTTCAAGTCATTTGCGCTGTACCAATAATAGTTTTTGTTCAAAACTTCAGAAAAGTAAGAAGTGTCAATCTGGTCCTTGGATCATTTTGAAATTACTTTGGAATAATATTTGGATTATTTTGGGATCATATCCACACTACTTCACTTTGGGTTATATTTGGGGATCACTTGAGGACTATCTACGAAACATTTCAGGATTGCTTGCGGAACTAATTCCTGTTTGTTTTCGGGATCGTTTCGGGCTCACTACGGGATCGTATTGGCAACGTTGTTTGAGAAACTACTTTGTGATAGTTTTCGAATTGCTTTTCGGATCATGGTGGGGCTATTTTGTCGATCATTTCGGTATGATTTTACGACAATCTCGATCATTGTGGGTTTGGTCTTCGGATTATTTTGAAATTGCTTGCTTTTTTATATCGCGATTGTTTTCTGTAATATTTTAGGATGGTTTCTGGAATTTATTAACGAGCGATTTTTTGCTCATCTCGTATTATTGTTTTTTTTTTTTTTGCAGCATTATTGATGTTTTGCCAAAACTTGATCCACAGCTTATCAAAATGATGAAAGCAATTAGCAGTGTGGATACTCTTAAAGCGCGCGCTGCTATTAGTGAACTTGCCGAGATTATTGATTCACCAGAAAAACAGGCCGTTTTGCGTGATTATGAGGAAATTTTTATACAGAATGTACTCGCACAGTTTAAAGTAAGTAAAAAACAATACAAGTCTATAAAAAAAATTTAATAAAAACAATTTTCTTTGTAGAATCTATCGCAGGTGCCCATTACCGAATCACTGGTCGTCTATCAGCCGCTACTCTCTATTCTCTATTCGTTTTTCCACTCCAAATCATTGGGCAAAACGTTGAGCGTTGCCTGCATTAAGAATTTAATGTCTGCGTTACTTAATCTCATGGCTGATCAGAAATTGAATACGGGCGACGATGGGCAATATAATAAAGTTATCAATGGTATTTGTTTGAAGGTGTTGGATAAAGCGAATTTTACGAATTTAAATTGGTATGTGTAAAATTAAGTTTATAGAATGTGTTTAATCTAGGACGCGGTATTAAAAGCAATAAATATTTCGACTGTCGATGCAGACATTTTAGTAAAATTTTCGAATCAGATATATTTTTGGTCTAAAAATCAGATTCCAAAAACTTACCAAACGCTTTTGAGAATGCATGAGAAAAATATTTATTATTTCCAAACCCAATTCCAACATCAATTGGTTTCCAACACCGTTGATTGTCAAAAGTATGAAGTTTATAAACCTTACAATTATAAATAATTTATTATTTTATTTCTAGTGCACTAATACGTTTACTACGCGAAACCTGCCCCGTAGCTGGCTTGCCAAAATTCACTGATCTACTCATGAAATGCATTTGGCGCAATGTTAAAATGTTGCCCGAACGTACAAATGAACTGAACTATGATGCTGTCATATTAGAAGTGCACGAATTTATGTTGGCCTTACCAAGCAGTTGGTGGCAAACACGGCCATCCGATACGCCTTTGCGTACCGTCAAAACTATCATTCATAACATGGCTAAAGTCAAAGGGAATGCTATTTTGAATCATCTCAATCAAATACCGTCGCATTCGGAGCTGCATACGTATTTAATAAAGATACTGAAGGTAAACTAGTGAAATTACTATAAACATAGCAATGCCTCAAATGTCGGAAATTATAGAAAATTGTGCGGCGAAGAAAACTTTTGTCCGTAACGCATTTAGATTTGGAATAACACTATGCTACACTCGATTGGGTACTGGACCAAACCAATTTTTTACGAGATTGACCCATGAACACAAAAGTAATGTCCACGTTTTTCGAAACTAAGCTTGAAAAAGTAGTAGTACTTAATTTCGCAGTTTAACTTAATTTTGATTTAATCCAAGGATTTATTTGAAAGTTCATATTTAACGGGGGCTCTACGAGCTCAAAAGTCGGACATGTAAAAAAACTAAAAGATTTTTTGTCCGCCAGTTATATGAACTTGGAATTAATAAAATTCCAAATATCACTCAAATAAAAAAACACGCTCATATTTTAACTTTCTTAGTTTATAAACAAATAACTTAAAAAATTTTCTTTGCCGAATATAGTTCCGGTAGATAGATAGATAGTTAATTGAGGATCGCACTGTGACCATTGGTCTATTGTGGCCTCAGTTCCTTCACAGCTCCTCATCCAAGCCGACATCTCTGATGAACCCTAGCAGTTCACCTGGCTTGAGGGATTTGATGTGAGAATGCTCTGGCCATGGCGAGCCCATAAACTTAGCCCTGCATCTTGAGATTGCATCACACTCCAGGAGGATATGATCCGCCGTCTCCGCTGATCGATCACAAAATCGGCATGTCTTGTTCAATATTATGCCCAGCTTCTGCATGTGGCTGTTCAGTCTGCAGTGTCCTTTAAGAATAGCTGTTAGGATTCTTAGGTTATCTTTCGAGAGGCCTATTAATACCCTATATCGAGTTGTACTGTAACCCACTAACTAAGATTGCCTCAGGCCTTCCCCCTCTTTTCCATCTCTTCTACAAATAGATGCCCCCTAATTTCCTGCGGGCCTACTGGCAGGAACGGGCCCAATGGGTCGTGCCTTTGCTACCGCTCTGGCCAGGCTGTCCTCCTGCTAATTTCCTTCAACTCCCCTGTGGCCAGGAACCCAGGCCAACAGTAGTTCGTTGCGCGCTCCTAGTTGATTTAGCTTTTCAACGCACTCAAGGACCAGTGCTGATTTTATTTCAAACGCCGAGATCACCTTGAGGGCGGCCTGACTGTCACTGAGTATGGCGATTGTTTCATTAGAGTACCCGCGCTGAAGATTCAGGTCAGCGCACTGGCTTATGGCGAATACTTCCGCTTGAAAAATGCTCGGGTATACTCCCAGGGGTATTGATATCAACGACTTCAGATCCAATCCTCTCTGGGACCTTTCTTCCGGTAACTAGCATCGTTAAGTTACTAGCCCCATCATTTCGTGAACGATTTGATATGACCACGTTGAACCTTCTAGGTCATCTAGCATCAGCGTTAATTTAAGTCTATTTTAAGCATTGCAAAATGTTGACACACTTGCACTTTTAACAAAAATATGTTTTTCGTAATGATTTAAATATCTTGATACAATTCTATTTAGAACTTAGCTAAAGAGGGTCACATACCAAGCGCCTCACCACAACGCTCTGCCTCGGCTAAGGATGTGCATGGCAAACGCATTTCAAATCAAACCCATGAAACCATGTCACAGATATTTAAATTAATCTCAGATAAAGAAACAAAACAACAAGGTCTATTGAAACTGTACGAGTTTAAGGTGAGTTCAGACTGTGATACAATTTCTTATATACAGATTTTATCTAATACATACATTTTTACACAAATTATTCGTAGGTTCAAAACCCAGGTATCGATTTAATGACGTTCCTCAAAGGTGCCAGCCCAAGTTTTCAAAAATACATTGAAGATGGCTTAACTGAAATTGAACGCGCTGTAGCACAGTCTGGTGGCGCGGGAGATGTTACGCAACGCACGCAAAATGGTGACAATCGTTTAGGTAAGTAAAACAGCAAGTGTTGAGTGAATATGGAGACCTCCATTTGAATAGGAAAGTTGAAGATTTTAAACAAATAGTTTAACTTACTGCAATTTTCTGTTCTACACTTGAACCAATTTGATAATGTGGTTTTCTGTTGGTTTGGGAACTTTTCGGCAAACATTTTTATACTCACCTGAGCAGAGCTCACAGAGTATATTAATTTTGTTCGCTTAACGGTAATCCGTAACGGCGTAAACTAATCGAGATAGATATAGACTTCTATATATCAAAATGATCTGGGCGAAAAAAGAAATTTCTTTAGCAATGTCCGCCCGTCCGTCCGTCCGCCAACACGATAACTTGAGTAAATTTTGAGGTATCTTGATGAAATTTGGTATGTAGGTTCCTGGGCACTCATCTCAGATCGCTATTTAAAATGAACAAAATCGGACTTCAACCACGCCCACTTTTTCGATATCGAAAATTTCGATAAACCGAAAAAGTGCGATAATTCATGACCGAAGACGGATAAAGCGATGAAACTTGGTAGGTGGGTTGCCCTTATGCCGCAAAATAGAAAATTAGTAAAATTTGGGACAATGGACTTGGCACCGCCCACTTTTAAAAGACGGTAATTTAAAAGTTTTGCAAGCTGTAATTTGGCAGTCGTTGAAGATATCATGATGAAATTTGGCTGGAACGTACTCCTATTACTATATGTGTGCTAAATAAAAATTAGCACAATCGGATGACGAGCACGCCCACTTTAAAAAAAAAAAAAATTTAAAGTCAAATTTTAACAAAAAATTTAATATCTTTATAGTATATAAGTAAATTATGTCAACATTCAACTCCAGTAATGATATGGTGCAACAAAAACAAAAATAAAAGAAAATTTCAAAATGGGCGTGGCTCCGCCGCCATAAGTCGAACAAAAATTTACCAATCCTTGTGGTAGGGGCATAGACTCTATGACGATAACTATTTTCTGTGAAAATGGGCGAAATCGGTTGAAGCCACGCCCAGTTTTTATACACAGTCGACCGTCTGTCCTTCCGTTCGGCCGTTAACACGATAACTTGAGCAAAAATCGATATATCTTTACCAAATTTAGTTCATGTACTTATCTGAACTCACTTTATCTTAGTATAAAAAATGGCCGAAATCCGACTATGACCACACCCACATCTTCGATATCGAAAATTACGTAAAATTAAAAAAATGCCATAATTCTATACCAAATATGAAAAAAGGGATGAAACATGGTAATTGGATTGGTTTATTGATGCAAAATATAACTTTAGAAAAACCTTTGTAAAATGGGTGTCACACCTACCATATTAAGTGGAAGAAAATGAAAAAGTTCTGCAGGGCGAAATCAAAAGCCCATGGAATCTTGGCAGGAATACTGTTCGTGGTATTAAATATACAAAAAAATTAGCGGAACTCGACAAATGATGTTCTGGGTCACCCTGGTCCACATTTTGGTCGCTTTCTCGAAAACGCCTTCACATATACAACTAAGGGCCACTCCCTTTTAAAACCCTCATTAATACCTTTAATTGGATACCCATATCGTACAAACACATTCTAGAGTTACCCCTGGTCCACCTTTATGGCGATATGCCGAAATAGCGTCCACCTATAGAAATATGGCCCACTCCCTTCTAAAGTACTCTTTAATACCTTCCATTTGATACCCATGTCATACAAACACATTCCAGGGTTCTAGGTTCATTTTACTACATGGTGATTTGCCTCCAAATCTCTGAGCTGAGTATGTAATGTTCGGTTACACCCGAACTTAGCCTTCCTTACTTGTCTTACATTTTCTCTCTGGCCTAAGCGTTCCGACGCTTCCGCGCCTTCTTCAGCGGCATCTGTTTTATTAAATATTTAATTAGTATCAATGAAAGCATGTTTGCAATATATTTATCGGCCGAAAAATTCAACAAAAAAACAACATTGCAGGTTTCCTTTTAAATTGAATTAAATTTATATTACCTACTGTTGACGTTACCGCGACATTTTGAAATTGATATATTGTATAATGATATACTATAGTATAATGACGACAACGGAAACGGTAACCGAATATGAAAAGTATAAATTTTAATTTTTTTAATTTTACATTTTTAAATTCGCAACTAATATATATGTACTTATTACTTTTCTTCACATGCATACCTCACCTCGCATAAATAAAAAAATACAACAACACCATCAAACAATCAAACCAAAACCACAAAACTTCGAAAATACAACACAATCATCATCACTAATCAATCAATATCAAAATAACACTTTCCCACTTGAATATATTTTTTCTCGGATTTGTAATCATCATCACAGTCTCCTCCCGATTCTCTTATCTAACAGATGCCAATTTTCAACAACATCAAACCACATCTGCTAGCTGTCTTAGTGGTAGTAGTGGTGGTAACGGTGATCCCGATTTTTGGATGGATCGTTTGAATCATCTTATTTCGAAAGCGAATCTCAATCGTAATGTTGACGGCATAAGTGGCACACACGCAATGCTAATGGACAATAAAGTGGCGGATGAGAATTTGAATTTGAATACGATGAATGCGCAACAGAAGACGTCGTCATCGTTAATACGAAGGGATGCGAGTGTAAGATATTTTTTGTTTTAAATTATTTGTTGCTTAGGGCCTTTTTGAATTAAGGTAACGATAATTTAAATTATACCAAGATTGGATTTTCATTTTTTATTGAGTAGCATATATTTAAACTTTTTCATGTCGAGTACCTACTTATGAACTTGCTGTTTCTGAGGTTTTTATGTGTTATTCTAGTGTTGAATGTAACTTGAATGAAGAGCCGTTCTCGCTACTTAAGCAAATTACTCGATGTTTTCTCAGGGTAGTCGCTGCTTTTGTTTTTTTTTTTTTTTTTTGTCACTTACATTTATGAAAATGCCTTCTATACATTTTCGTGGCGTATTTTTGTTTATTTGAGTGATTGCATTAAACTAAAATTTTTTTTAGAAAGTAGTTCTTACTTCGAAAATATCTCAAATTATGCAAATTTCGAACAGTTTGACAAGCTAATAGATTTTCTATAACCTGCTTTTTCGTATTTGAGCACATTGTGTGTAATGGCAATACAAATCAATGTGCTTTGTTAGTTTTGCTTATCTTCAATTAATTTTTGAAAACTTTCGAAGTAATAATTTTCGCAATTTCATTTTGAAAGAAGTAGAAAGCAATAACTTTAATCAAATTTAACTTTTGGAAAGATTTTGAGTATAGTTTATATTTGTATTATTAAGCGGGTATTGTCATCTTTTGGGAACAAGGAATGTAACTTCGAAAAGTTTTGTTGTTCTTTTTTTCGTTTTATTTAAAATGTAGTTAGAAAATGTAACTTTGAAGGTTTATCAAAATGCGAATTACTTAAAAGGTTTTGCCTGGGTAAAATTTTGTTTAGTGGTGGAAGTAAATTTTTGTTGCTGGAAAAATTATTCGAGCTTCCGAAAATTTTACTGATTTAACTTTGTATGCGTTATTGTTTAAAGCAGTAACTAATATGTAGTCAATTGGGTATGAAGCCAATTATTATAAAAAGTATGAACTCCTAAATTCTGTGCAAGTTCTTCTTAAGTAAAATATGTAAATGGCGTTATTTTCGAAAATAATTTGAATAAAAAAATTGTATATTACTATCAATGAAAGAACAAGGCTTCCCAGTTTTGGTGATGTTATCCCATTTCTCGTTTTTGTTGGAAATTCTTATAACTTTTGATAATTTTTACTTTTTTTTATGAAAAAAAAATACTTCTGTCGGCTTTTTCTTCCCTTCAATCAGAAAAAGGAACGGAACTTGGATTACTTTGCTGATTTAAGAAATAAAACGAATAAATTGTTAGTTGTTGGGCTTTTTTATCTCATTCACAACACTATGCGACAAAATACATTTTTTTTTTCAGGGTATTGGACCAAACCCACTTTTTTGTAGAGATAGAGGCTTAAGTAGACAAAATACTATCCCCGTTTTTCGAAGTCACCCTCCAAAAAATAGATATCGGCTTTCGAGGTTCGAAATTCTACATTTCGAAATTTTTTTTTTTTAACGCGTTCAGCAAATTAAAAAAGTAAAAATTTGGTCGTGGTCCCCTCTTTTCCCTTAATTGTTATTAATTATTAGTATAACAGCTGTTATACGAGGTGAAAAGTCAGATAGTCCCATGATAATGGCTACTACTTCCATGTCTGCACATACTCTGCACTGGAATTGCTCGTACTGTAATTTTTCAAAAAATGAATTCAGCCATTCAAATAAAAGAAAAAGGCAGACCACGACCACATTTTTCTTTTTTAATTTGTTGAACGCGTTAACAAAAAAAAAAATTCGCAATGTAGAATTTCGAACTGCGAAAGCCGATATCTATTTTTTGGAGGCTAACTTCGAAAAACGGAGATAGTACTTTGTCTACTTAAGCCTCAGTCTCTACAAAAAAGTAGGTTTGGTCCAATACCCAACCGACTGTTGCACAGTGTAATACGTTAAATTCCTAAGTGATGTAATTTAAATCGAATGGCCTAAAGTCTTTTTTTATTCTCTATTGGCAATAAAACGAGTAAATTAGTTTAGTTTAGAAATGAAACGCACTTCGAAATGTTCTCATGGGCTTTTTTATTTCATTTACAATAAGGAAATGAAATTTTGAGTTCATCAAACGTTAATTGTCTATAAAGTTTCGCCAATTTGAACTTCTTAATGGCGTGAATTTACGCTACTGCAAAAGTAATTTGAATTTCGAAAATTTCTCGTAATCTTGGGAATAAGTATAGTTTCAAAAATAATTAAAATTTCAAAAATTTTGGAAATTCATGTATATTTCGGTCCACAATTATTACGTGACTTAGCTGTGTGCGATTAACAATTTTTACGTTATTTTGCAGAAACCCGAACTATCGCCTAATCGTTTACAGCACATACAAGCCAAGATAGCGGCATTCAAGAAAGAAAATCACGCCTAAGCGTTAGAATGAGCAGAGCCTAATATACATACACATAAAAAGTCGTCCGTTGCTTTAAGAAAAGGCAAGTGAAGATGTGCCACTTTTGGACAATGTCGGAAGAAAAACATTTTCTTTCGTTTAAAAAAAAAAAATTTTTAAAAAACTTGTATCTCAAAACAAAACTCGATTATAAATGTTAGCGGATATAGTAAACGCTAAACATAGTATTAGAACCATACAACAGCAAACATTAAATTATAAAAAAAAACATCCAGCATCACGTATAAACAGACACGTTTAATTTATTTTGGAGATAAGCAAGCGCAGTAATGGAAGAACTGAAGCGATATATGATGAAGACAGCTATAGCGTTGAACATTTTTGTGTTTGCATTGCATGCGGATTAGAGCGAAGGATGACCGAGTGAGAGCAGCAGCAAGAAGAAAAAACTAACAATATATAAACTACTAAAAATGCATTACTATTAATTATATAATTACTATTACTAAACATACAAGCACACAACTACATACTTAAATATGCATATATATACACACAGGTATTTATGAAAAATATACATTTTACTATATATTCTTAAATTATTAACAAAAATGCTGGCAACAACAGAAAAGAACATTTAAATAAAACTGTAAAACTAAATGATGTCGAAATCAAATTAGTAATAATAATAATAAAAGAAAATAGCATTGTCCTGTGGTAAACGCCGGCAATGAGCATAAACTTAGTGTAATAATGAAAAATAAACTAAAATTAAATAAAAAAAAAAAGTGAGAGGCATGTGTATGTACTAGCAATAATGGCAAAACGAATGACAAATGAAGTTGAATTTCATGCATATACAAAAATAATTTACATACATACGTATTATAAAACCAGATTCATAAGAAATAACAAAAATTTCATATTTAATGCTTTCGAATGTGAAATTTCGATAAAGATTTGCTATTCAAAGTTTCTGAAACGTAAGTTTTTTTTTTATGAATTTGGTGTATTAGAGTTTAGGCAACTTGTGCATGGTTAAGAAAAAGCAAATAGACACATACTTATATACATACAAAAATAAATGCATGCATACATACTATATACATAAAGAGACAGTGCAAAAGGTGCAGTGCGTTAATTGCGATCTGCAAGATTGCGGCATTTGTGTCGTACAATAGGTGTAATAGATTTTCATATTCATATTCAAATACAAAAAATACATAGTTCGGTTTCTGCGTGTTAAAGTTGTGTAATGTTAGTTTAGTTATGTTATTAGTAAACAGTTTTAATTTCGTGCTTCGTTGTGTTAAAAAACAATATGATTGTGATTGCTGTCTAAATTTAAATTTAAATAAGAAAAGTACTCAAAAGCACTCATTTAATTTACGCATTCGTTGCGGCTTCATGTACATACAGGGGTGGCTTTCCATAATTCGATAGTCGACACTCGTTAGCTCGATACTTTAATTCGATATCGAACGCTCGACGACACAGTTTTGGTTTACGTATTTCAATTTGAGTACATTTTTCCCTTGTATCAAAAAGTGTTTCGAAAGTATATTGGAATCATCAAAATAATTTCAATAGAGAAGAGCGTTTGTTTGCGGACTCCTTAGCTTAAAATTATTCCTCAAGTCAGCAAACAAACGCTCTTCTCTATTGAAATTATTTTGATGATTCCAATATACTTTCGAAACACTTTTTGATACACGAGAAAAATGTACTCAAATTGAAATACGTAAACCAAAACTGTGTCGTCGAGCGTTCGATATCGAATTAAAGTATCGAGCTA
Organism: Eurosta solidaginis; assembly: GCF_040869045.1. Taxonomy (NCBI): domain Eukaryota; kingdom Metazoa; phylum Arthropoda; class Insecta; order Diptera; family Tephritidae; genus Eurosta; species Eurosta solidaginis. Next base: position 31,089,787 of record NC_090319.1, read on the forward strand.
ACGAGTGTCGACTATCGAATTATGGAAAGCCACCCCAGCATAGATTTTACACTTATTTCGGTTGCCAAATAGTTCTACAATGATTCGGGAAATGTGTTTCTTTTTTTTTGTTTCAAATGTTTCGAATTTATTGAATTTGCTTGGGTGTAAAAAAAAGCACGAAGCGATCTTTTGAACTTCGATAATTTAAAATTTTTAACTTCGAAATATTTTGCAACTTTTTTTTTTAATTTTTTTTTGTGTCCTAATAATTAACTTTTGATTCGGAAAATGTATTTTTATTTAAAATAGATCGAAATCATTTGATTTGCTTGCTTTTCGTTATAATTATAACTTTTATTAAAATATCATTCCGGTTTTCATAAAAAATTTGGCATCGATTTTGAATCCACATCGTACGATTACTTCTATGCGGAGGTGGCTCTCCGTAATTCGATAGTCGACACTCGTCGGCTAGCTACTTTTCAGTTAGATATCGACGAGATCGCCTTGTTTTCCGCGTCTTGATATGTGTAATTTAGTTTCCGTATTGCAAATAGAGCGTTTTTGAAGCTACTAAAATCGTTACTGTTGTGAACAGGGTATGTTTTTTAACTTTTCATAATTTCTTAAATAATCTCAAAAGCATAACTATTCAACTTACGAATATGTAATTCGACAGTTAATTACGCATCGAACAGTTTTTATCGAACGTTGGGTACCACGCTTCGACATATTGTGTTATGAAAAGTAAAAAAGATCATTTGATACCAGGGGCGGAAAATAATATTTTTTTTTCGGAGTCGAAAAAGTCGGGTCAAAAAATTGTCCTAGGTGAAAATGTTTGAGTTCCCAGGTATCCCTATAGCAATAACATGTCGAATCCTGCATCCTTTTTATTTTTCGAACTTTCCATAAAAGTCCACATATAAAAGTAAAATCTGTATTTTTATTTTTTGAGTCCGATAGAACTAGTTAAACTTGGACTTTTAATAATAAAAGTCCGGAAATAAAAGCTGGACTTTTATTTTTTAAGGCCAAAATAAAAGTCCGGCTTGATAACAAGGAAACGGGATATCCGAATTAAGAGCATTTTTTTTATTTCGGATCAGCCGTTTCTTTGTTATCAAGCCGGACTTTTATATTGGCCTTAACAAATAAAAGTCCGGATTTAGCTTTTATTTCCGGACTTTTACTTTTAAAAGTCCAAGTTTAACTAGTAGTAGTTGATACTCGTTCTTGTTCGATATCGAATTACGGAAAGCCAACCCTGTTCTAATAATTGCTTTGAAAAATTTAAATTACATACACTCAATTAATTTGTTCCAGGTTACTCGTATTTAAATCGAAAAATTGTATGGAGCAATTTTTTTCGAGTTCGAAACCCGGCTGCACATCTCTTTATTTTTTTTTTTTATTTAAAAGCGAACAAGTTTTGACTTTGATTTTTGCCTTTCGAAAAATTTTCGAACTGGTTTTGCATAGTTTTCGTCATTAATTAACTTTTTTTTTCTAAAACCAACGAAAATAATTAAATAAAAAAATTACTTAGCAAAATGTGCTACTGTGCTTGCTGCTATTTTCGTGGTCACAACTGTATGTGAGCCAACTATTTTTTTTTTATTTTGTGTGCCGGTCATTTGCACTTTTGTAGAATATTCATATGCTGTTTCTGTCTTTCACTACGGATGCCTATGTACATACTAATAGTTATGTTTATAACACTTTTTATTACATCCGTATAACTATTAATTGGTCGCTCTCTAATTTACCAAGCTTACACGGTTATTTCATTTTCTAGTTATAAGTGCTATTTACATACATACAAACTTTGTTAATTATTAGTTAAATAATTAAAATTAAAAAGAAACAAAAAACTTTGCTGCATATTCTGTTGAGAAATATATTTTTTTTTATTATCTAATCGTATTTTATAAAAGTTATTAATTGTTAAGTATACATTAAATGTACAACATACATACATACATATATGCATATTTCAATCTAATAAGTTACTATATTTTAATTAAAGTTTTATTGGCGTTTGGCGAACATTTTATTCAATAATAAAATAATTGAACCTAAAATATATTAATAAAAGAAGTAACAAACACACACACACACATTACTTAAAGTAGTCTAGTAATACATTACACTCCAATCGATATACAAAATACACAACACTCTAGAAACATTCATTCAAAAAGCTTAAAACGAATCAAGCGCGTAGTTGCCTTACTTTTTTTTCGTACATATTTTTTAAAGTTTCAAATAGGGCTTTTTATTGTTTAAAGCTAAATTATATACATTTTTTTAAACATATTTTAATAGTTTTTTTTTTTAATTACAAAAAATCGTAGCTAACTAACAATTTTAAGCAATAGTTCTAGTTACAAACAGCATTTTTTAAATTTATACTATTTTTCACTTCATTTCATTTTAATTATTAATTTTTGTGGAGATTAAGAAAGGATATCATTTAGTTTCTCTAACTTCATATGTATGCAAAAAAATTAACATAAAAATAAATCACATGTTTTGAATAACAAAAAAACAAAAAATATAATAATAATAATAATTAAATGTGTTTTATTTGTATGTGAAAAGTAGTATATTCGTATCGTAGAATACATTCCGTTGCTGTTGGATTGATAAAGACACTCCCATGTTGTTGTTGTTGTAGCAGTGCTCCGCCCCATCCAATAGGTTCGACCGATCACAAATTGTCAGCAATATCCTCTAGCAGGAGTACAAGGAAAATTGCTGTTTCAACAGGGGTGGACCATAATGAGAGGAATGTTAGAGGCGTTGGTTCCACATTACAATTGAAGAGATGGTTGGTGTCATGTGGGGACACATTGCAAGCAAGGCATACATTTTGTATGTCGGGGTTGATTCTGGATAGGTAAGAGTTTAACCTGTTGCAGTATCCAGAACGAAGTTGAGCTAGAGTGACACGCGTTTCCCTGGGGAGAATGCGTTCCTCTTCCGCAAGTTTTGGGTACTTTACTTTGAGTACTGGGTTCACCGGGCAATTCCCGGCATAAAGGTCCGACGCCTGTTTGTGGAGTTCACTGAGGACCTGCTTGTGTTTTTTGGCTTCATACGGCTGAGTTCTCAGGTGCTGTTCAACAGGAACTGTTTGGTTAGCATCTCATTTCTCTCCCTGATGGGGCGTATTCTCGTCTCATTATGTAGATGGTGTTCTGGGGACATAAGAAGACAACCCGTGACTGTTCTGAGAGCAGTTTTTTTGCAGGCCTATAGCTTCTTCCAGTGAGTAGTTTTTAGTCTTGGTGACCATATAGGGGACGCATAGCATGCAATCGACTGGCCAATTGCTTTGTAAGTGGAAATGAGCGTTACTTTGTCTTTTCCCAAGTACTGCCAGCAAGAGAATACGGCTCTGTATTTCCGGACACTCGCATTGAGAGCAAGTGTTATGTTGTTGTTGTAGTTGTGCTTCGCTACATCCAATAGGTGCGGCGTTCACTCACAAATGTCACCAATGTCCTCCAACAGAAGTCCGAGGTAACTTACAATTTCATCACGGTTGGTTAGAAGAGATATCGGTGTTAGAGACGTTGGTTTTACATTGCAATTGAAAAGATGGTTGGTGTCATATGAGAACGCGTTACAAGCGCGACATACATTGGATATGTCGGGGTTGATTATGAACTCCTTAAGTTTCTGGAATGCGGTGCCTCTTCAATCAGATGTCTGTTGGGATGGCGTGTTTCTGGGTATTCAACAGAAACTGTTTATGTGATCGATGTGGATAGCCCTTTGCCGAATATAGTTTCGGTACGCTTCATAAGTAGCACTTTAAAGTTCCAATCCAACTAAATTGGCTTACAATCGGTTATTCAGGTAATCGATTAGTCAATAAGTCGAGTAGCAACTTTTGCATTGCTTGAAAATCAATTAGCAGGTATTCGATTTCAATATACTTAGCAAGCAATGGACTGTCATTATACGATTGCTGGCGGTTTCGTAATTGCAATTTTTTATCATAAAAATAGAATTCAAAAATTTCATACATATGATGAATTTTTTTTGGTTCCGAGGATGCCAAGGAAGCAAAGTGCAAAATATGTGAGCTGCAAATAAATTCACGTCATTACATATCGCAGAACTCATTGAAAATTTACGAAACAAGAATCAATTCGAATAGTCGAATCTGTCAGTAGTCGAATGCAATCAACTAGTCGACTGCTGATAAACTGTTATTTTACTAAGCAACTTTTGCTAATCGATTATTCGAATAGTCGATTATCAAGAGGTCTAATATTAAGTCAACACCAGTGGATTTTGCATTTTTTTAGGAAAAACTTCTATGAATTTTTGTAGCTGAAACTATGCAAAGCAATCTCAAACACAAATGTTTTCATACATTTAAAGTAATATGCGCAACCCTCGCTTAATTCATACAAAAATCTCAAACACGTTTTCGATAAAATTCGACAAAATTTTGAGAAAATTTCGAACTGTTATTAGGATCTCTCTGGAGTGTTTGCAGTTCTGTAGCCCAATGATTTTTAGTTCAACAAAGTACAAGCAATAGGTCCTTCGAAATTCGCATTGATTTCTGAAACCTTCTGAAAAAAATACACACACACTTTGTATGAAAAAAATACAGAACTGAAAAAGCCAGTTCGAATTTTGGGTAAAACTCTCTCGAATTTACGAATTTTTTCGAAAGAGGTATTTTAGATTGGTTTGCATAGTTTCGGTTACGAAATTCATGGAAGTTCTTTCTTAAAATATGGAAAATTAAAAAAGAATTGAATTGACGAAATTTGATAAAAATTGCCACTGCTATTTTTCTGTTCGCCGCTATATAATCGAACCCAATTTGGTGCGCAGAACTTGGTTCTAATTCTATTTATCTGCTACTTATCTACAAACTGATCTATCACACCCGCAAAGCAAAACATACACTTTATATATAATAAGTCGATAATTTCCATTAATAATCGATAACTTTTCAATTAGAAATCGATAGATTTGGATAGCAATTTGGCAACGTTTTGATAACATCGATATTTTCAATAAATAATCGATAATAAACTAGTTGTCGATAAAAAACCGTAAATTAAAATTTTTTATATAAGTATCGACGTTTTAATAACAATTCAATCAATTTTTGATGACTTTTCAGTAACTTATCGATAACACGCCGATACCAAATTGGTAACACTCCGAAAACAAAGTGATAAATTTTTTTTAAATATATCGATAATTTCCAGAAATAATCGATTACATATCGATAAATTTTCAATGACAAATTGAGAGATTTAACTTTTATTTTCGGACTTATGAAATAAAATTACGGGTTTAATAATTTCTTCTGAAATAAAAAATAAAAGTCCGGGTTTAATTTTTTCTGAAGTACTTTTATTATAAAATGAATAACAGTTTAGGTCCCTGGCTTTGATAGTCTTTGAAATTATTTGTTTACTTTAAAAGTGAACGACGTGCAACTTTAAACTTTCACTGACACCGAACTGACTTTGAAATAGAGCCGTTTTTTAATTTCCTCACATTTTATGAAAGTCAAGTCTTGAGTGATGAATGATTTGAGAAGTGATTACACAAGTGAGTACGGCATTTATGTAAATATATAAAGAGCGCAATGACTTTCGTTTTTTATTTAACTTTGATTGATTAAAATGTATGCAGCAACACAAACAAGAAAGACGCACTAAAAAGTAAAAGTTAGAAAAGTGTTTAGAACAACAACGCAACGTAAAAGCTAATCACAAACACGCAAGGACAACGAAAGTAAACGCCCACAAAAGGCACGCGTCATAACTATTTACACATGTAGATATTTACACGCATACTTACGTATACATAGATGATACTTCAAGGAACAAAAACGTTTGTGTACGTTTTGACGAAATGACTAAGTAAACTACTAATACAAATAGACTGATTGACCTGCAAAAAATGCGATTAGTCTAGCATGAATCCAGGATGAGTCGCAAAGGAGTATGCGACCAATGCCAGTTTTGATCTCTTTGTATGAGTTGAACTGTCCCTCTTGTTTGTCCTATGAAGAGACTAATTGTTCCCATTTATAACCGAAAGGGATAGGACCAATCCCCTTTGTACCTATGTGGTAACATATGAAGACTAGTAGTTTTCGGTTCAAGTAGGGCCAGTCGCATTTTTCTTGGCAGAGACAAAATCGAAGGGTTTGCAAAGCCACCAAATCTATTTGATGTAAGTTGTTTGCCCGCTTTTCAAAAAGGAGTAAAAAATATTCTCCGAAAATTTAATCCTAACTCCGGTGTAGGCGTTAAGTCCTAGTAATTTCGGTTCGGTATAGGGCTCCGCATTTCTTTAAATAATTCGATTCAATCACCTGTATTCTTTTTTATTTTACTCATTTCGTTGCAGTTTTTTTTTGAATATTTCTTAAAATGGGCTAGCAGTTTGAAATCTATAACTGACTAATCCCAACCGTACCCGAGAGGGACTAAAGGGGATCAATTATGCCCAAATGTAGACAAAACGGATCAATCGGAGCCCAATCTCTTTAGGGATTAATCGCACGATTTTTTGCAGGGAGGTAAATGAAACACCTGTTGGGCTAATTTAAAGAGCAAAAATACCAAATGCCTTAAGGGTAACTAATCATCGATTAATACTTAACGAAGCAACAGGTCCGTTTAGTAATTTTTAAGGAAAATAAGTGAAAGGGAGTTTACTTAACCCTTTCATGCTGGAGTTTTATTTCTGGATAGGATATTTGTTTTGCTTTTTTTCAAAATGTGAAAACAGCGTTAAAAAACATGTTCTGCATACTTAAAAAATCGCTATGTCCTTTCGTTATCCTGGGACATATTATCCCAACAAGGTTTTATATATAATATTTGGAAATAAAAATACATCAAGTTGACAAACCATTAATTTTGAAATATTGTATATTTATTTGAAAAATATTGTAGCTTTTGTGCTGGGAAAACATTTATTTATGATAGGTAGTAAAGCAGCTAAAACTTAGTGCATTATTACATCCGGAGCAAATGTAATTTGCCCCTTAATTGGTAAATGATCGCCTATATTCAATAACTCAGTGCGTTAGCTGGTCTTCCGCCAGTTCGACGTGTTTTAATTTGTTTGTGTTTTGTTCCTTCCGAAATCAATGACTCAGTTAACCGTACCATGAACTGTATTAACGATGTTTCAAATCCAAGCATTTACAGTGGAAAGCATCAGAACGTTGAAAAATACTTTCATCCACCACCTCTGAGATTTTCGATTTAGATCGTATACAGCTGGTTTTTGATCGACCAGGTCTACGCCGCCCATTATACGGTTGTAGTCCACAATAGCTAAGAGACAATCAACTTCTTTCTTTTTACCATCCTTTGGTTTCTTGTTTGCGTTGGATATTATTGGTTTGTGGCAGACAATGTGTGCTTACAGGAGTCCCTGTCTTCGTAGACCTACCTCCGGTGTAAAACACAGATCAATGTCCGTTGATCTTCGGCCCAACAAGTTGGTACCAATCGGTGAGCTGGGGTGTTCAAGTCAACCAGTCTTGGTTTGGCCGAGGAGGACTATCCATCCTCCTCTTCCATTTTCGGGTAATGGCACCCGGTTGCACGGCAACTCCACCGCGAGTTCCGTGCTTGCCTCAGAATCCCTCTTTCATTGATTTTGATATCTCGATATCTGATTAACATGTTAATCAGATTGAGATATTGTGTTTTGTCGCAATTTAGGAATGTGACCAACCTTTCCTGTCCTGCAGTGTGACAACAATGTAAACATTGTTGACGACGGATCTGGTTTTGCTTAGATATTGCTTAAGGGCCGCACTACGTTGACAAACAGAGGGAGCTTGGCACCAATTATGCTTCGTCTTAAACTCCGTTACAATTAAAATCAAGGGATGTGACCAACCTTTTCCGCACACAGACCTGTGAGTGCCAAGTGCCCGCCTCAACAATGCCCCTCGACATCGCTTGAGGCCACACTACGTTGACTTGCCATTGTGTGCCATATTGTGCTACTATTGGCTTCCATTTTTGCTACTATTATTTCACTCCAATTTTCACTCAATTACGCAACATGCTCCATTCTGCCTCCAATTACACTACTACCACCAATTAAAGGGATGTGTCCAACCTTTTCCGCTCACAGACCTGTAAGTGACCGAGTACCTGCCCCAGCAACATCTTTGCATTGCAGTCCGCCACACTGCAGTGATTTGACAGCGCCAAATCTTGCCACATTTTTGGATGTGGCCATCAATTCCGCGAACGCCTCCTATTCGCTTACGCAGTCTAAAGCAGCCTCAAACATCTCAAAAGACGAGATGAGCACCGGCCCACTCGTACAATTATCGATTATTTTTCGGCTGACGATAGTCATGCGTTTCTTCACCAACTCTCGTCACCGTTTTTCAGCATATATAACCGGCATCTCCGGTTGCCACAATCAAGGGATGTGACCAACCTTTCATCTGCCCTTCAGGGTCAGTTTCTCAATGAAATTGGGACTGCTGTGGCAAGCATGAGACCGAAAACCCTTGGGTTTGCAAGCCCCAAGGGAAAACAAGTCTACTCAGAGCGTGTGTCATAAGTGAACTCTATTTGAAACCACAGCCACCGCGATGCTCCCACAAGGGGGCCATCCCAGGACAGGAGGTGAGACCTGAGTACAAAGCATCGTTTGATGCAGTGCACCAGATCACACTGGCTTCTCCTGCTCCCGCGGTAGCAGTTTTTATAAAGACCTTGCCTAGGGTCCCACAGGGTGATACCCGCGTCCACCCTGCTACCTTTCGAGTAAAACACCTTACTCATGGATTGGGTACCCATGGTATTATGTCGTCTTTTACGACCGGTATACCTACCGTGGGCATATTCTAACCCCTAACCCACAGGGGGATGGTTTGTGGCAGTTAGAACCTACTAGTACTTCCTTGGAATCTATCCAACGTGTAGCCAATATTCCATCACAGCTTATTTGGAAATGACTTTGACCGCGGTACAAGTCGCGACTCGAAATCCGGAGTTTCTTTTCGAATAGATTTAATTAATAAAGTTGATGTGAAAAATCGGTGGAATGCAATAGCTGCTTCATTTGCAAAGGACGCAATATAGTTCTTCTTCCTCTTGAGATAATTCAGCTAAGTTATCTTCCGGCTGCTCTTCAGAATAGGTAGCATCGCTGCCATCTTCGTCTGCTTCTGTCATATTTTCTTTGTCAGACGAAGGCATATAGCTGCTTTCAGAAGGGCTAAAATCTTCATCGTCGGAGCTTTCGCACAATATGTCTGCCACCTCTTTTTCTGTATAGTTCTTTTTCGACATCTATTAAAAACAATAATGGAATAAATAAATCCCATATTAAACACATATTGGGACAATATATCACACGAATTGCAAGTCTGTATATTTTATAAATAAAAATAAAAAAATAAAAAAAAAAATATTTTACGCAAAATTCAAGCAAGAATGGTAAAATATACACACTATTTTGCTTTACACAACGTGGCTAACGGTAAATACGTACTTTTGACAACTTTTGTCCTGCCAGATCAGCGAAATTTCCAACCTTTTATTTCGAATGCAGCTGGGACATATTGTCCCAGTAGGCGCGAAAGGGTTAAGTTGCCAATTATGAACGTCATGAAATTATAGGACCGATTTAGGCAAAACAAAAATATATTTTTCAACCAAAATTAGGGAGCATACGAGCTTTATCAATTTACATAACAAATATGTAAATTAGCTTGGTATTTGGTTTTTATGCGCTTCACCGTAAATCTTCCTTAATTATAATATTCGATTTCCGCAGTGTTACAGGCATATTTTATGCAAATAACATAAATGTGCACGCATTAGTGGTGCTTATAGGATTTCACTATAAGGTGTTTTAGTGTGGCTTTTATAGTTTCGCAGAGGGGAAAGGGAGGGGGGATAGGCTTAGTCAATCCAGACTAGAGAAGCAGTATTTTTTAATTGAATCCACTTTACTTTGTTGGTTCAGATTGGTTCGGAGAGTCGTACCCTATTTTAGTATTGAAGGGGTACTGTAACCAACTGGCAATTGCTGGAAGGGGTGACAGGCGTAGGATCGATGGACAGCGTCTCGCCACCAGTGGAATCGGTGGACGGGCGGCAGAGCAAGGGGGAACGGTGTATTGGTTGACGGACAGATTACGGTCGCTGGTGGAATCGATGAACGGTGCTGGGGTTTGCAGCAAACTAGTATCCTGTCGACAACCAGAGGGGGGATTAAGATGGTTGGACAGATGGATTCGAGGTGTGCTGGCCACACCCGATGAAGAGATAGATTAATTACCAAGTAAACGGTGTTTGGTGATATCGATACCGGGTGAGTCGTAGATGACGAATCGGTGGATGCCTGTGGACAGAATTGCTGAATCGGCGATGGCGAATGGGTGGATCGATTCCCGGACAACCGATGAATGGTGAAATCGCTACCAGGAGAGCCGTAGATGACGAACCAGTGGACAGGATTGATGAATCGGCGAGGTGCAGATGACGAAGCAGTTAATGGATTCCAAGCCATCAGTGATTGGTGAAATCGATGTCCGGCGAGCGGGATTCAAGAAGTTGTGTGGCGCAATATATAGCTTCTCCAACCCAATTGTCAACCTCACCCTCGAGCGGCGAATCCCGTTTCACTAACAGACGAGGCTCTGGCGACCCCAAGCTCCTCATGGAACTTGGAGGTGGGGAGAGAGTGATGGCCTGAAGGTTTAATGTGATGGTCGGGCTAGTACCTTAATGGTGCTGTGTTACCGGCGCGTACCGGATCTTTATCCGGCAAAAGACCATCACATCGATAAAACTCCCCAAAGCCTTCGGGGAGTAACCTTATCGCTACAACAACATGTCCGGCGAGTCGCAACTCACAAATCGGCGGATTGGTCGATTGTCTTCCAAGCAACTGAAGGTGTGATCGATATCCAGGCGATGGACTTTTGGATCGATTACCAAGGAACCGATGGCTAAGTGAACTCGATGACCGAGGGGTATAGGTGGTGGGTTGATATAAATATGCCCAGGTTATTTATATTTTCGTCTGTCCTCGTAGGTACGGGGTTGGTGGAGGCATCTGGGAGGGGGAGATAGTAAGTAGCAGAGCTGGGTAGTAACGATTACTTTAGGTATTCAATTACCATCAATTCCCCATTACATGTACTTGAGGAAAGTAATCAATTCCTTTCCTCAACAGCAAAAAATATCAAAAGTAATTTCGTTTTTTGAGGCTCCAGTAAAAAAAATATTTTGTTTGTAATTGAAAAAAATACTTTGCACAAATGTAATTTCTGCCCCAGTACTATCGAAAGGAATTGGAAATGTAATTGGAGATTTTCCGATTACATTACAAAGAATGCCAAAAGTAATTAAGAATTTCCCATTCCTCAAAGGAATTGCAAAGGTAATTGAAAAATTCTTAGTGTAAAAAATATGTTTGCGGTTCAAGCGGTGATTTTATGAGGCCATAGTAACTCCTTGTACCATAAGAAAATTTTTGTAAAACAGAAGCACTGTCTTCTATGGCTGACAATTCATTTCTCCTCGCCATATATGAGGACGGGAAGATTTGCTGCGGACAAGCGACTTGAGGATTTTGTTGCGGTTTGTACTTAAGTACAACTTCGATGGCATACGCCTTGAAGGTGAGAGTGTCATCGAATGTTACCCCTAAGATCTTTGGATGACTGACAGTGAACGTCAAATATTCCACGTCGCAAAAAAGAGTGGCCGTGGGTTTGCAGTATATCTTTTTATACAAAGGGTAAAGGGTGAACCTTCTATATCTTGGAGTAGAGTACCGTGGTTGACTGTGTCAAAAGCTTTTGACGGCACTGGTAGTGCTATGCATTTTGCGGAAACCATGCTGATGAGTTGCTAGGCGAAGATTCGCAGTAAACTGACGGAGCAGGAAGGTTTACAATGTTTTCGCTACTGGTGAACGAAGTGATACCATTCGTTATGACTCACCTTCGCCAGCCGGTTTCCCAGGCTTGAAAACGTGCATCAGATAGCTTACTCCCTCAGCGCCAAGGTGTTTTAGCATTGGCATGGCCCAGGTACAAGGACAAACCTCGAACTGAGAGGAGGTGGAAATGCAAATATCCCGACTTAAAAACAATGAGGCACAGTAGAACATTTGACCACAAAACTTTTCAAACAAGGAGGCGAAATGACGCATACTTTTTACGCAAATTTTTAAATATAAAGAAGCTTTTGGCATTGACAAATGTAGTTGCACCTGGAGCCGCTATACCTTAATTATACTTCACTTTAAACGCTTCTAAGGTTTTATACGGACATCTCTTTCTCATTGTATGCTCTATTATTATTTATTACTATATGCTTCAGAGGAGGCAACTATGAATGCTATCAAGAATACGAGAAAAAAGTTTTCCGGAGGATTAATGGTGTTTACGTTATGCCAGCTAAATGTATCAAAGAAAATTAAAAAGTAGCCACCACCCTTTGATAGCGGAGGAACTTACTTAGCTGGGAACTTTAAGAGAAAATAATTTGATATTGTGGCGAATGTAAACATCACTAAGCTGTTAGTAAATAATCACGCAACAACAAAAACATTAAAGCGAGCCACACTGGTGTACGTGAACACCTAAATCATCATTTATACACACACATAGACGAAGAGATATCTCACACATGCACATATGTATATCGCTGGTAACCAAGCAGGAGATTCTAGAAGGTAAAACGTCTAGACCTTTGGAAAAATATGCTGACGAGGCAACAGATACTATAAAATCAGCGCAGGCTGAGGAATGACTAATCAGTTGGATTTAAACAACCAATTAGTTGTGATGTAAGTATAAGTGTTATTGTGAAGTACCGCAAAGTAGTCTAATAAATACCATTTTGCATTGAAGTTATTTATTCGACAATTAAGCGATTGGAAAGTTTGCAGGATTTTCCAAAATTCGTTACAATATTCATTGGCGTGTCCATATGCCTTCAGTAATCACTCACAAGAAAAATCTGATAAATCATGAAAAGTGAGATCCGAAAAGTCGCCCACATCAACCGGAGTAAGTTCTTATACACGGACTAACTTTTAGTTTTTAAATTACTTTCGCAATTCCTTTGAGGAATGGCAGGGGAAATTCGAAACTACTTTTTCAATTCCTTTCGAAAGTACTGGGAAAGAAATTACAATTGCGCAAAGTATTTTTTTACATTAGAAAAAAAAAAATTGTAATTGAGCCTCAAAAAATGAAATTACTTTTGATATTTTTTTTGGGAATTGAAATGTAATCAATTCCTTTGCTGTGCAGAACTGGAATTGATTACCTTTTCCAGTTACGGAGGAATGTAATGGGTAATGGGTAATGAAATGGAATTGAATTTACCCAGCTCTGAACATGAGCATGTCTAGCTAATTAAGTACAGATGTAAAATTTTACGATTTGAGTTGTTTCCATGGTCTCCAAATAGGAAAACCTAAGAAGCTTTAGATATTCCAGGTACATATTCTCAAATAACACGGAATTGGTACGTTATATAGCGAGCTCTCCAGACAGAAATGCATTAGTAGCTGGAGTGTGAAGCGGCTGGGATCCCGGAGAGTTATCAACATAGATAACTTTTATTTAAGACCAATTAGAAGAAGCACATGGCCGGGTTAATTGTTTCTAATGTTTTGGCGTTAATATTCTTGTTCAAGGATAAAATACCATCTAACTTGCATGCGACGAAGTGTGAAAGTATTCACTTTTCTTATTGCATAACTTCTTGTTTAAAAGACTATAAATAGTAGGTAGGACATACAAAATTGCATCCATTAGGGTGCTCCAAACAAAAAAAATTTTTTTTCCACAGATTCACACTCAACAATTTTGTTGTGATGCAAAGGACCATTGAATCGACAAAACTTCCCAAAACATTTGCGGAGTGTCTATATAGCTACAAATTGTTGTTGTTCTTGCATTAACGATAAAGAAGAAGAGGAAGACGCAAACGAATTCAAAATCAACTGAAACACCAAGTACCTACCCGTTGCGGCTTAGGTAACAGCGACATCTACCTACAAGTCATGTTAAGTGGAATATGCCCTGCGTGATTGTCGGGAGCTGAGAGAAATGAAAGGGTTGATGTCTATTGGAACGGTTTTCCGTCATCCTTTGTTACCTATGTGCCATATTTTGCGTAATTTTTCGAGCAAAACCGAACGCTGAAACCACTTTGGGATAGAATCACGGCAAATCCTTCCAATATACATCAATTATACACCCTGTCGCATAATCAACAAAACAAAATGAAGAATACGTCAGGCTTTTTAATTTAATCTAGCATACCTATCTGGTTGTTTTTTGGAACTTTTACCAATCTCGCAGTTTCACTAAACGTGATAATACCCCACAGCAGTGCTCTTCAAAAGAAGCCCTTATGCAGAGCCAATTAGTTTTGAGACCCTGTTGGCAAGCCTTTCGTCTTTACACCCAACTGCGGTAGCTCTTTGTTTGGCGAGACAATCGCCTGCTTCTCAATTAGTCTTTCTATGACTTATAGCAAGGTACAAATAGCTGTACAATAGCGAAGGCGCAGCTTTCAGTAAAAGTAGGCTGTAGTACAAAACTTTGTGGGAACTGCAACTCTACACTCTCGATGAGAACTCCGGTTGCGTGGATTTCGGTAAACAACTATTTTTGGCGTCTCAGGGGACTGAGAGTGAATGCAGCATGCAACTCCTATCACATACATCTCCAAGACTCTTATGCGTATGCCGCCACTGCACCCTCGTCAGTCAACGATACATGTTTATTTGACATCGATCTACTGGTTATTGTGGACACCACTGCGTTCTTTTTTACATCGACGCTTTGGCTACCGATATACCGGTTATTTTCACAACGGTTCGCTAATCCACCAGTTATTAAGCCCCTTCAACAATTGAGTGAACTTATATGAGGTCGATACTTGCTACTGACACACCGTTCAACCAATTCCACCAGTCTCTTGGCCGCCGGTAACATCCAGTGGTCACCTACTCTGCCGTCATAAGACCCACCGACCAGATGGGCGCTAGCCAGCTGCTAACGGATTCACAGTTTCCATCGGTCTGGCATACGTCAACCGATCCCGGGTTTGTGGGCAGCTGGGACCCTGTTCACCGGTTTCACGTCCGCCTTCCCTTCCATCAACTACGGACGAATATTACCACACTACCATAACTGATAAAAATGTTAATCTTCTTCAGAGGTGGCAGCATATACAGTATTTAAACCCGTTCTTGCCCTGTGAGCACAGCCTCACAGCGACCTAGTCATGAATTCAATACTGTTTAATCACTGTAAAGTGAGCCGATACTATAAGACAAAACCTTGGTCTAACTATAGTATTCTATCACCAAGAAATACGTCATGGCCAAGGTTTGTTGTCTGAAAAATCATGATGGCTTTTGAATTGTCATGAAAACATATCTTTAACCACCCTAATACCCACGTAAGTGGTACACATGTATGTAGGAACACATCACCAAATCCCGGAGCCCTACACATACTATATTTCATTAATTTCATCAATGTACTCCCTTCTTTTACAACAACATCCAACACTATTCATATTTTTTAGCCTGAACATCTGCTATCCTAGTGGCGTTTTTGCAGCGAATTTATTTGCCGCTTGAATACCGACCGTTACATACTACTTACGGATATTATTGATCAAACAACAAAATTTTCATTTGCAATATTTTTGGCCAATTTATGTTACCGTCAATACGGATTTAACATTTTCATTAAATAAATTTCATCACAGTTGCATATCGAGTTTCAGTGAAATCAGACGGAACTGATGGAAGTCGCTAATCTTCGAATTTTCTGGTGGGTTTTAAAAACCTCAGTACAAGTTAATAGTTTGAAGGAATCAAAATTTTGCAAAAATATTTAATTTGAAGAATTTTCTAAAATAAATCATTTAAAATGGATGATCGCACCATCGATTCGATATTTTTGGGCTCGCTTGAGTCTCTGCCACCAATTAGTTCGAAAATTGTTCGCATTTTTACTAGTTCGACTTTCACAGGTGAGCTTAGTTCTATTTAGTATAAACACGAATATTAGATGGGCATTACATAAATGAAATTAATTGACCTTGATATTTCATTTACTCTACTTAGATACAACTATGGAACGCAATACACTAATGGCTAAATGTTATCCACGCATCAAGGACTATTGTCGTGAGAAGCATGGACTTGAATTTCAGGTAATTGCGTCAGTAAAAGTTTGCATGTCTTTATATTCAGACTCAATCACACCAGGACGGATGCAAATATTTGAATGAAATTTGGGAAATTTTGGGAAATTCTGCTTATTTCAACCCTTCTGTTAACGTTCGAATCGCTAAACTGTTGAATAAATAACTTAATATTCTGTATTGCAAAATGGTCTTTATTAGACTACTTTGGAAGTAGTACAATTATACTTCACAATTATTCTGCACTTCGCAACTAATAGCGTGTTTAAATCAAACTGATTACTGACTGTTCAGCTTGTGCTGCTTTTATACTCTCCGTTGCTTCTTCCGCATATTTCTCCAAAGGTCTATAGACGTTTCACCTACTAGAACTCCTGTATCTCCTGCTTGGTAATTAGTTATATGAGTGCATGCATATTTGTAGTATATAGCCATATGCGTGTGTATGTGTGAGTAACTACTTCGGCTGATGACCACATCTGTGTGTGTGAGATAGCTCTTCGTCGCCTTCTACATAAGTGTTGCTAGCTTAAATGTGTACATGTACATAAGAATGGCTGCTTCATGTTTTTGTTGTTGTGTGATTATTTACTAACAGCTTAGTGATGCTACTATTCATCACAATATTAAAAAAAGTAAAACAGGGAGGTCTCAGGCTCCCTGGGAACAATAACTTTTTGATTATTTCTTTATCGTCTTTGTTACTCAATCGAGCAAGAACCGCAGAACAATTTTAAGGAAATTGGCGATACAGATAGACAACAGTATAAAAAAATACAGAGGTTTATCAAATGTGACTATGCCCAGGGAGTAGGGTAGGTCCCTCCAATAGTTAATTTTGATTAACGCTGAGTATATCGACCTTGAACAATGATTTTACCCATATTAACCATATAAACACAGGGGTTTCTAGGGTACCGACCCACTCTCCCGTCTGGAACAGCATCTTTAAAAGTTATAACTGTTAGTCCCTTTGCACTTTTTCAATAACAATGTTAGTAATTTGGAAAAGTAGGCAATGCCCATGGGGTTTGCGCTACTTGAGGCGACGTCGCGTTTTTTCAGGCCGAGAATGTGAAAATTTGGAAGCAGCAGGGACTATTTCGGGATAACTTTATGATTATCTCCGGGACAATTCTCGTCCTTCGGGATTAGCTCGGCATTGATTTAGGAATAAATTTGGAATCGTTCCAATACTATTTTGGGACTAGATTGAAATTATTGCGGGTCATAAGCCACCTTTTCATAGACCGGGTCACCGTTTTGTTTGGCGGGATCAGTTCGGAATTGTTCTTTGGACGTTTCGGGAGTGTTTTGGGGCCATATCGATAGCAAATTTTGGGATTCATTTGGGACTATTGCGAGAAAATCTTCGGAGTAGTTCGGAACTACTTTAGAAAGTTTTTAGATTATTTTCGGAACTGTCGGAAGCAAATGGGACTATTTTGAGACCACTTCGGTATTACTTCCGGGATAATTTCTGGACTTCCACTGAATAATTTCGAGGCTATTTCGAGATAGTTCCGGCATCATTTCTAGACTGTTATTAGGATAGTTTTGTTTCTATTTTAGAAATTATTGCGGATTTATGGATCATTTTGGAATTGTTGTCGGGATAATTCGGCACGATTTCAAGATAATTTCGGAACCATCTTTGAATCTTATCAAGACTATCTTCGCATTACTTTTGGATTGATTCTTTGTCGGAATTGTTACGGAATTATTCTTAGGCTGTTTTGGGTTTGTTTTAATATAGGAGCTAAATCATTACCATTTTAATTTAAATTTTCAAATGAACGAAATATTATGTTTGATTTTCTACGTTTGAATTTATAAAGATTGACAAAGGCACCTTAGATTGATCAACTTTTGTTAATTGCGAAACTCGTACGTGTCGGATTCGAAATCGATGCGCTGTAACATTTTATGTATATCTGCACCTGCAGTTCGTGAAATTTCCATTAATTTAAGACACTCAGTTTGATAAGCCCAGATTTATTATTTATGCCGCACTCCGGTTTTTGACGATATGGCTTTTTAGCTGCGGAGACTTTGGTTGCTCCGATACGTGCCCTTTAACTATGATCAGTACCAATCTTTGTAGGCCGATTCCGATCAATCATCATCAATCTCTTAATCCTTCTTGTATAACTTTTAAGATAGCGGAAATAAGTGAGCTCTTCCGCTAGTTCGTCGAGCAAACCATATGGGCTTCTGCTTCGCAGCATGAGGACTATCGCTTCGAAAGAAAAAGGCGGTGGAAAGAAGTCTCCACCTATTAAGAATGGGTGTTTCCAACTATAATATCTTCGAACTCGACACAAAAGTTGAAAACATATATTTCGTTTATTTTTTCCCAGCGACTGTCTATGCCATTTTTCCAGAATGGAGAAGAGTGCATAAACTGTTTAAGTAGGTTCTAGTAGCACGGTGTTCTATCAAAGCACCTATCATGGAGAATAAATAAAGTTTGGCAAGCCCCACTACACGTAGTGTTTGCTAAACGATTGCCACCTCAACGCACCTCTGTCTGAGAACATATTTAAAAGTTGCAGAACTCCGAAGTACTCAAACTTGGGCTTCTTGAGACCTTTACTTTGTAAGATAAATGCTCAATGTGAATTACATTTTCTTGCAGGTTGTCGACATGCGCTGGGGTGTTCGTGATGAGGCCACCGATGATCACATGACCACCGAATTGTGTATGCGCGAAATTCAGAATTGTCAACGTCTTTCTATGGGACCAAATTTCATAGTATTCTTGGGTCAGAAATATGGCTATAGGCCAATACCCACCTATATTGTCTCATCAGAACTGCAATTGATTTGTGAAGAACTCACTTCGATGGGTGTAGATCGTGCGCTACTCGATTTGTGGTATAAAAAGGATAGCAATGCGGTGCCACCTATGTCGGTATTACAGCCGATCTCATCGATTTTGATAAATTTCAATAACAAGGTAAGAACATGAGAAAAAAACGAGATAAGATCATACGATATAAGATGAGTTGAGATGTTGTAAGATAAGACAAACTCACACGATGCTATGATATGATATGAAGAGAACAGTTGAGATGGGTGGAGAAATAAGTAATAAAATGAGACAAAGTAATGCGAAAAGAGATCATAAAAGACGAGAAGCGATGCAATGTGATTGGGAGGGGAAAGATAATCAGGAAATGATGAGATGTGACATAGTTAGAATATGTATCAGATGAGATGAGCATAAATGCAATGCGACTAGATTATAGAAAATAAGACAGATTGATATGAGTTATGATAGGATGGTGCGAGATGAGAGGCCTGAAGAACTTAGCTTTCAGCTTAACTTAATAATTCTTCGCTAATATTTTTCTTTCTTTAGCGAGTTCCCAAACTACAAGCTGAGGATCAAGCTGTTTGGTGGGATACCTTAAACAAAATGCAAAAACTGTTAAGAAAAGCTGCGGCTTCGTTGGGCGCCAGTGGAAAAATGGACAAGGAATGTGTACATAATTATTTTATGTCAGGTAAGAAAGAGGAGTTTTGGGAAGGATGCAAGGGATCCGCCCTCTCAAATAAACATTCAAGCTCTTATACCTTATACGTTCTCTTCCGATCTATAGTAACTGAAAGGGAGGTCATTAATGGCGTATTGAATGTAAAAAACACGAAGAACCATTGTCTAGCTTATGTACGCTATATTAACAACATTAATTTGCAAAATCTGAAGAAAGCATCACTCTTTGTGGATATTATAAATCGCAGTTTGGACACAGAGTCGGCAAAGTTGCTAGGAGATTTGCGAGATGTTCGTTTACCCAATAAAATTGAATTGAGTAATATGCAAAAGTTAGTATGAACTTTTTATCTAGTAGGAAGTAATAAGTGTTTAAGCTTTTAGAACAGCATTAGAGCGGCCCAAAATTTGTTCTAGATCAATTTCTAGTACTAATTACTCAAAATAATTTAGTAATAATTACGATGTTTGTAGTAAATACTTCGAACTTACTACGTAGTAATAGTAACTTAAAATAGTTTTAGTACTAATTACTTGAAACTATTTTGGCACTTATGACTTGAAAATATTTAAGTACTATATATTTAGAATTATTTAAGGATTACGTAACTTGAAACTCTTTAATTGCCATCTCCTTGTAAACATTTAGTACTATTTTTTTGAAACTAATTTAGTACTAGAATTATTTTGGTGCCAATTACTTTAAACCGTTGAAGTACTTAATACTTGGAACTATTTTAGCACTTATTACTTTAAAATATTTCAATAGTCATTACGTGGAATTGCTTTAGTACTAGTCAGCAGTGTTCAATTTCTAAATAATTTTGGCTTTTAACACTGATTACTTATGGCTATTTTAGCAGTAATAACTTATAACGATTTTAGTACTTATTAAACTTTTTAAGTACTAAATATTTAGAACCATTTTTGCACGAATTGCTCCGAACTATCTTAGTATTAATAAAAATAAAAAAAAATAAATGTAAGACGCGATAACCTCCGAAGAGATCTAAGGCCGAGCTTCTCTTCCAACTTGCGTCGTGCTCCTCTTGATTTTCCCTACAAATTGGCCGGACGGGACCTACATGTTTTATGCCGACTCCGTACGGCATCTGCAAGGCAGATGAGTTTTCACTGAAAGCTTTTTATGACAGAAATACACCCCTAGCACTTGCCAAACACTGCCGAGGGGCGACCCCGCTTCGAAAAATTTTCTTCTAATTGAAAAACCCTATTTCTAAAATTTTGATGTTGCTTTGCCCGGGGTGTGAACCCAGGGCATACGGTGTGGTAGGCGGAGCACGCTACCATCACACCACGGTGTGATTAATTACCCAGAATTATTTTAGTACATGTTTTTTAAAACTGTAAAGCATCAATTCCTTGGAACAATTTTAGTACTAATTCCTCAAAACTATTTGGTAATAATTATTACGAAATACCACAGCACCAATCACTAAGAAAATCGTTAGTACTTATTAATTAAAACTTTTTTAGTATCTATTTTTTAGAAGAATTTGTGCGCTTATTATTTTGATCACCTTCGGTATTAATAACTTAGAGTTGTTTTAGACTAATTACTTAAAACTGTTTAAGTACCAATTGCCTAGACAAATTTTAGTACTAATACCTGAAAAATAATTTAGTGCTTATTACTTGGAACTATTTTAGACCAATTACTTAGAACAATTATACATAGTATTAATAAAATCGAACAATTTAAATACTTAAAATTCTAGTACTAATTATCTAGAGCTATTGTGTTAGCAATGACTTCAAATCATTATAGTATTAATTACTTAGAGCTACATTTTTAAGAACTAACTTGTTTTAGTACCAATTATTTAAAATTACTCTAGTACTAATTACTTTTTATTTTTAATTTTACTTCTCAAAGATATACCGTGGAATGGATTGGTCGCGAGGGTCTAGATATTGAAACTCACGAAGAATATCTCAATAGTTTTATATCACATTTCTACAAAAACATTGTCAAGCTGGTGGATCGCGCTATGCGTAAAGAAGACTCAAGTGCACAGGGACAGATAGTGACTGAAATCCTACAGCATTTGCACGCTTGTAATAATTCGGTTAAAGTTTTTTATGGACGTGAAGATAATTTAGAACATATCAAGCGCTATATGCTGGGGGATTCAGATAAACCACTTGTCCTTTATGGCGACGGAGGTTGCGGTAAGACGTCGATGCTTGCGAAAAGTGCTGCGCTAGTGGCCAGTGAATGGTTTGCAAGTCAGCGTCCATTAAATGTGATACGTTTTTTGGGTACGACACCCGATTCGAGTGCACTAACGCCAACATTGATATCGATTTGTCAGCAGGTAAGTGCATGAGATGAGAGTTATGAAATGTTCATAGTTCGTTGTTTCTCTCTCTGGTGATTTCGAGTTGCTTTATTTTATGTGCATGATATTCAAATTCTTCGCAATTTTTTATAACTCAATGCGTTCGAAAAATGTGAATTCGGGCTTGGCGTTTTAAGGAATTCGTATAAAAACAAAACCAACATATCGATATTCTGAACAATTTATGAATCTGTTGTGATGTAGATCTAAGTTCAGACCCAGAAAAATGAGACAGCTCTATTGATGCCAGCAAGGCTCAGCACTTCCATAAAATTGTCGGTTGTATCATACTACTATTTTTACCTGCGGCTTCGCACGTGGATTATAAAATATAAAATGACCCCGATATAGCATCGATAAGATTATTTCAATAGTCTAGATACATAGATGGTATCGAAGTAATCTCGATATAACCCCGAATTTATACCCAAAGCAAACTCAAAACTTAATGTTCAAATACACCCTTTCCAAAAGTGTTTCAGAAAATTTCAGATATTCATATTAGCCCAATAGTATTTCAGAAAACCCCAACTTTATTTCCAAAACGCAAGTGCGCATATCCAGCAGTTTTAACGCTGCCACCAGCATGAGCACCGAATGTTAACTTGTCGGGGCCATCACTACATCATGTGTGAAAATAATGGAAACGCGGCGTGGATCATTTAAAAAAGAGAGTTAAACTAAGTGGGTTCAGGGACTTTGGATTGATAGACTGACATCGGAAAGAATCATGTGATATGGGACTTGAACTGGTGGTTCTTGGTATTGGGTTGAGTTTTTTTGAAATGATGTTGGAATAGACATGGTTTTTAAAACAATCCCCAAACCCCTCGAGAACCAACCCAAATGGCCCCGATATCAATAACAGCAAATCAAACTGTTCCCATACCGTTCTTTGAATTTTAAATAAACCTGCAATAAAGTAACGCGTGCCGATTGACTTTAGCTTAAATTAAATTTGTTTAGTTTAAATGCACATTAGGGTGTGCCAAAGGCGAATGGTGTCCTGGAATTTTAAGTACGATGTTCTTGGAACAATTAAAAAAAGAATGTTTCAAAATGTTATTTTTTTTTTACTTTTGTTCGCTAGCTGATAGCTGTGACAAGGAAATATATCCTTGATGCTCTAAGGCAAAAAAAAACCACTAGTGTTAGGGCCAATTAATGGTGACTTATAACCATAAAACCATATCCAGATAAAACGCCATAATCATACCATTGCCAAACAATTGGTGGTTTCTCGCCATATCCATAACATAGATATATTTGAGTTGTTGAATTTAATAACTTTTTGTAGATTTTATTCATTGTTTTGGATACGTTATGACTAAGAGACTTATTTTTGTCGAATATGTTTGCAATTTTTTCCGTTTTCTTCATTTTTATGAAACTCACGATTTTTAGGTTAAGGCACCATTAACCAATCACATTGGAGATGGTTATGGATATCGGTATGGTTACGGCTATGGCGTTAGGGTTACGGAAGTTTAATTGGCCCATTAGCCGTTTGAAGAACACAATGGAATTTTTTTGGCTATGAATACTTTTCAAAAAAGGGCATTAAATATATAGAAATTCCAAATGAAAATGCATCGCCTTAAAACGACACATCCTAATATTTATATGTATATACATATTTATAAAATTTATTTAATAGCACCATACTAACATTACTCTAATGCAGATATCTTACAACTATATGCTACCATTCGAGAATATACCCGACGATTTAGTACCTTTAACGGCACATTTTAAGCAATTATTGACTTATGCGAGCGAGAGTCAACCTCTAACTTTGTATCTTGATTCAGTCGACCAATTGACAGGTACACAAGATTCGAATAAAGTATCCTGGATACCAACACGTTTGTCCCGATACTGTAAGGTGAGTGGGCGTGACAAGTCAGATTCAAATTTTTATGTCAGCACGTCGCTCTCGTATAATTCACTTTTTCTCTACGAAACAAAAGCATGAACCTCGTATGCATGCTTTTTATTCATAAAAAAAAAAAAAAAATAAATAAATTTGCATGAATCCCACTTTTAAATATACATGATTTTATACATAATATATATATATGTACTATATATCGATATATTTAGTGATGTGCAGTGCCGTGGACCAGTGCATTTGGACCAAAATCGTTTCTGGTGGGTAAGACTTGTCTGGGTGAAGCCGCGCCCCAGATTTCAAATTGTTAGTTAAATTAATCGGTGTGGTAATAATATAATTCGATTTTTGAAAATTTATATTTCGATATTTACTTAAACTTTTCTGAAGAACCAAATTTTGTAGAATGATATTAAAATAATAAACTAAATCCACTACCATTACCTAACATTACTCCCCCTGAATTTAACTTTGTAAGTATATTACTTTGAATTTTGTAATTTCCAATATATATCCAAATACATATTTTGTTTTCAATTTTGAATTCTTGATTATCAAAAATTTTCAGTGTATAAAATTTAGTACTTGAGAAAAGATTAAGTAAATATCGAAATATATGTACATACATACATGCAGTTAATCAACAAAATAAATACACACTTGGTTTATGCTGAAAAAAACTCAAATGCAGTGGCTCACAGCTTAATTGATAATTTTCATTTGAAATATCGCAAATTCCCTAAAAGAAACCACATTCAAAAAAATGTCAAAGGTTATTCAAAGGTAAGGAGAATTAATCAAAATTTCAAAAATTACCATCAAAATTTTAAAATTTTTTTTCAGAATTTCTAGAAAATTTTTGAGTATGCAGTTTTGTAGCCCAATAAATTTTAGTATAATAATGTGCAAGTTAGAAATAGCTCAAAATTTTTCCTGAATTTTCAGAATTTTTTTCGTCGAGGGTGTTGAGCAATTTCTACCATACATCGCGTGAACAAAAAAGCATTTTGTTTGGAAGAAATTGCTCAACACCCTCGACGAAAAAAATTCTGAAAATTCAGGAAAATTTTTGAGCTATTTCTAACTTGCACATTATTATACTAAAATGTATTGGGCTACAAAACTGCATCAAAAATTTTCTAGAAATTCTAAAAAAAAAATTTGAAAATTTTGATGGTCATTTTTGAAATTTTGATTAATTCTCCTTACCTTTGAACAACCTTTGACATTTTTTTTAATGTGGTTTCTTTTAGGGAATTTGCGATACTTTAAATGAAAATTATCAATTAAGCTGTGAGCTACTGCATTTGAGTTTTTTTCAGCATAAACCAAGTGTGTATTTATTTTGTTCAGTGACTATATACTCTAAAATCGAATTATTCATTATAACAACAATTGGGTTAATATAGAAGCTTTAAAGATATCTGTTTCATAACAAACGGATGAGTCATCGATAACACGTCGATTGCCAACTTGTTCACCACTAAAAGAGGTAAGGATAACTTGTCGATAACTTTTTGATAACGAATTGATAACTTCTCGATAACACGCCCATAAGAAATTGGTAACATTCCGATAACAAGTTTATAACTCTTCGATTCGATAACATATCGATAAAGAATCGATTATTTTTCGATAGTAATTCGATAGCATTTTGATAACACATCACTTTTTGAAAACAGGTTGATTATTTTCGATAACAAATCGACAAATCTTTAAAAGCAACTCGATATATTTACAAAAGCAAATATACAACTTTTTGATAGCATATCGATAACGTTTCGATAACCCTTTGAAAATAAATCGATAATCTATGTTATCAATTGCAAATATACACCACTTCGATAACAAATCGATAACTCGTGCATACTATCTCTTCAGTAACAAACGTATAACAAACCTATAACTCGTCTATAGGAAATGGATACCGCGTCTAATATCGCTCGATAACAAACCGATAACTCGTCTATAGGAAATGGATTGCACGCCTAACACCGCTTGATAACAATTTGATAATAAATTGATAACATGCCTCCCGGTTTCGGTTTTGACTTCTGATCTATCCTTTCCCTTCATCACCTTTACTATTTTCTATCGTTTACTTTACTTCACAAGCTCCTTTCCTTCATTAGCTGTCTGCTTTCGCTCACATCAACTCAGCCACAAACATACATTACGCTACAGCATAGTGTTTTAACTTGCGCTTACATTCTGAATTCTCCCATACAACATACCACTTCCAAAGACTACGCTTATGCCTACACTTTACCCTTACATTCTGCACTCCCCCATACCGTGAGAAAAGATATTTACACATCAACGACGGATGGGCCACAGATCAAAAAGACCAAAAGCAGAGCAGCACATAGATACATTCTGAATGTCAGCTTTGAAGAAATTTTCAATCCTGAAATACCCGATGGTTCCAAAGACGGATTAATAAGGAATGAAAGTTATTAGCCGAAAAACACCGGGGAAACCGATGAAAAAACCCAAAGCAGGTGAAAGGCGACATTAACCGTAACTGCTACACAAATGCTCTGAGAAGAACGGTACGTCAAACAAGTAAGGAAGGCTAAGTTCGGGTGCAACCGAACATTACATACTCAGGGAAAATCACCATTTAGCAAAATGAACCCAGGGTAACCCTGGAATGTGTTTGTATGACATGTGTTTCAAATGAAAGGTGTTAATGATTATTTAAAACGTAGTGGGCCTTAGTTCTATAGGTGGACGCCTATTCGAGATATAGCAATAAGGGTGGCCATGAGTGACTCTAGAATGTGTTTGTACGATATAGGTATCAAATTAAAAGTACTAATGAGGGTTTTAAAAGGGAGTAGCCCTTAGTTGTATATGTGAAGGCGTTTTCGAGATACCGACCAAAATGTGGACCAGGGTGCCCCAGAACATCTTCTGTCGGGTACCGCTAATTTATTTATATATGTCATACCACGAACAGTATTCCTGCCAAGATTCCAAGGGCTTTTGATTTCGCCCAGCAGAACTTTTTCATTTTCTTCTACTTAATATGGTAGGTGTCACGCCCATTTTACAAAGTTTTTTCTAAAGTTATATTTTGCGTCAATAAACCAATCTAATTACCATGTTTCATCTCTTTTTTTTATATTTGGTACAGAATTATGGCTTTTTTCATTTTTCGTAATTTTCGATATCGGAAAAGTGGGCGTGGCCATAGTCGGATTTCGGCCATATTTTATACCAAGATAAAGTGACTTCAGATAAGTACGTGAACTAAGTTTATTTAAGATATATCGTTTTTTGCTCAAGTTATCGTGTTAACGGCCGAGCGGAAGGACAGACGGTCGACTGCGTATAAAAACTTGGACTGGCTTCAACCGATTTCGCCCATTTTCACAGAAAACAGTTATCGTCATAGAATCTATGCACCTACCAAATTTCACAAAGATTGGTAAATTTTTGTTCGACTTATGGCCTTAAAGGTATTCTAGACGAATTAAATGAAAAAGGGCAGAGCCACGCCCATTTTGGAATTTTGTTTTATTTTTGTATTTTGTTGCACCATATCATTACTGGTTTAGTTATATACTGTAAAGATTTTAAATTTTGTGTTAAAATTCGGCTTTAAAAAAACTTTTTTTTAAAAGTCATCCGATTTTGCTAATTTTTATTTAGCATACATATAGTAATAGGAGTAACGTGCCTGCCAAACTTTATCATGATATTGTAACGAATTTACTTGCAAATCCTCTTATTTGCAATCTTCTGCCAACGTTCGTATCGCTAAATTGTTGAATAAATAAATCCAATTTTGAATAATGGAAAAATGGCCTTTATTAAAGTACTTCAAAATAACACTTATACTTTGCAACGAATAACTTGCTTAGCAACGAATAACTTGCTTAGCAACGAATAACTTGGTTAGCAACCAAACTGATTGATAGTTCAAATGAAACTCTACTATTCAAAATAATACTGCTATTGTTAGATATCGTCTTAATCGAAACTGATTGACAACTCAAATCAAACTGAATTCCAGCGCCTCTACATCTGTCGCCTTTTATACTCTTTGATTTTAACATTCGCATCTTCTAGTCGCTTCGAGAATCTACTAGTCCAGCAGCTCTCAAACTTCTCAGCTGTAACTACAATTGCACAATTTTATAGTTTTTCTCATTGCATACTTATAGGAGTATCTCAGATATATGCATGTGTTTGCGCATTGACTCTCCGCTGCTCGTATTCGTACATGGTACATATGTGTAGACGCAATTATTTATTCGTTTATCTAGATACATAATGATTGAATTATTGATGTGAATGTTTGTAGTTTACAGTCTCTCGCGCACACATAGGCGTATAAGTAAATGCATCTGTGTGTGACATCTCTCGGCTGCCTTATATATGTGTATACATGATTTGATTATTGACGTAAATATCGCTTAGCCAGGCCTTAGCATCGCCTTAGTGATGGTATAGCTTAGTGATGCTATATATCCGTGACAATATCTTCAACGACTGCGAAATTGCAGCTTGCAAAACTTTTAAATTACCTTCTTTTAAAAGTGGACGGTGCCACGCCCATTGTCCAAAAGTTTACTAATTTTCTGTTTTGCGTCATAAGGTCAACGCACCTACCTAATTTTATAGCTTTATCCGTCTTTGGTAATGAATTATCGCACTTTTTCGGTTTTTCGAAATTTTCGATATCGAAAAAGTGGGCGTGGTTGTAGTCCGATTTCGTTCATTTTAAATGATCTGAGATGAGCGCCCAGGAACCAACATACCATCAAGATACCTCAAAATTTACTCAAGTAATCGTGTTTACAGACGGACGGACGGACGGACATGCCTAAATGAATTTCTTTTTTCACCCAGTCATTTTGATATATAGAAGTCTATATCTATCTCGATTAGTTTATGCCGTTACGGATTACCGTTATACGAACAAAGTTAATATACTCTGTGAGCTCTCTGAACTCTGCTGAGTATTAAAATACAGAATGGAAAAGGTTGAAGATCTTAAGTACGGGTATCGCAATTTAAATGAGTACAATGCTTAACACACCTTCAAATGCTCGCAAACCAATATAGATATCTGTAATGAATTTGCGTCTAGCTTAGGTTAAAACTCTCGACGCGTTTGAGTGGCAGAGACATATGTAAGTATAAAGGCGTTAGAGAGGATCGCATTGACCCAGTTTTTCATTCGAATGAACAAAAAAGCATCGAAAACAATAAAAATTAAGTATAATTTAACAGTTATTCACAGTTTAATACGTCGAGATGCGAAATAAAACAATTGAATTTATGTCCACTTAAGAAAGAAAGAGTTGACTTAAGATCATTTCGGTTGCCATTTAAACCATATTAAATTTTACGTTGTGACAATTGCTACCATTTGTAGTGGACACAAGTTCAATTGACGTTATGTCCGTTCGCCTTATGTCGCCCCTCTAAGCCCAAAATAGCCACCATTTATTTATATATAGATAGATTGACTGCAACCATTTTTTGGTCCATTTCATAACGAGCGGTAGGTTAATAGAGCATACGGCTCTCCGGCTGCGGTACCTCGGTTCTGTGCATCACTAAAACCTAGATAGTTAAGGGCATGCGCATTCGATTTATTGGTTCCAATTGTATAAGTTTTCCAAATTGCTTGACTTGCGCTGCTAAAACACAATCAGTATTTGGAGAAATAATGAAATATTAATTAACTAAAAAAAATTTACAAAACTTGTAAATACACAACAAAGCAAATTGATTCATTTAATCCAGCCAACCAACACAAAAAAAAAAACCCCGTCTCAAGCACCTTCACGTATGTAACCACATAAGCCTGTAAGTCAAATTCTTTACGAAAGCATGGTAAACACGCACCCAAGCATGTATACACCCAAATAAATTTTACTTAACTAATAATGCATCTTTTCTCCTACCGCACGTGCTGCATATCCTGATCTACTCCTGATCTTCTCCCGCACAATCACCATCCATGCAGATCATAATTTCATGCGCCAACGAAGAGACCAATCCAACTGTATCGCAAGAGTATTATGTCTTACGTAAAATGATCGATATCGAAGAGAATTTTATTGAAGTAACGGCCTTAGGTGAAGATCTTGCTATTAATGTCATTAAAATGTGGATGAAGACTGCATGTCGCGACTTGAATAATTATCAGTGGCGTTTAGTTGCGAATGCAATAAGCAAATGTTCTCTGCCCATATTTGTTAAGCTCGTCTTTGCAGAGATTTGCCGTTGGCGTAGTTATACCAAACCACAAGATACACATTTGGCAAACACCGTTATGGATTCAATTATGATGCTATTTGAACGTATCGAAAAACAACATGGTCGCATTTTGGTTTTTCATGCGCTCGCTTATATTACAGCGGCCAAGTCGGGTTTGTCTGAGAGTGAATTGGAGGATTTGATTTCATTGGATGATAAAGTATTGGATGATGTGTATCAATATCATATGCCACCAGTGCGTCGTATACCACCGCTGTTGTGGACGCGCATACGCAATGATTTGCCAAATTATTTGAGTGAACGTGAAGCGGATGGTGTGAATGTGATGAATTGGTATCATCGACAATTTCGAGATACAGCTAAGGAACGTTATTTCAAGAATATGAATATGGCAATGTATTTTCATTCAATGATTGCTGATTATTATTTGGGCATTTGGGGTGGTGGTGTACCGAAGCCATTCCGTTATACAGAGATACAGCGGCATCGTTTTGGTTTAACCGAGAAGGAAGGTTCGGCTGACCGCAAAGTGCCAATACAACCGTTGGTTTTTACCAGTAAAGATGGTAGCTCGAGGCGATACAATTTGAGGAAGGTCGGTAAACTAAACTCTTATATTATCCCTATCCCTATCCCTATCCCTCTCCCTATTCCTTTCTCTATCTCTACGGCTATCCCTATCCCTTTCGCTATAACTAATAGTTTAGGTCGATTTGTATGGACGAAAGTTAACCGATATCGCGCCATCGATTTTTCGATAGGATTTGGTCTCAGGAAAAAAAGTTCCTATACGCATACCCAAAAAAATAATTTTCGAGTCTGCGAAATTTCATTTTTTTTTTTACTTTTCTCGACTTTGATTTTTAAGATTTTTTTCATGACCTACTAAAAAAATTTTCATATACATATATACCCTGTCCGACCCAAAAATGTCCACTAAAAACGTTGGCAATAACAGTTTTTTGAAAAAAAAAAAAAAATATGTATTTTTAGCGGACATTTTTGGGTCGGACAGGGTATACATGAAAAGTTTACAATCAAATGAAAATTTTTTAGTAGGTCATGAAAAAAACCTTAAAAATCAAAGTCCAAAAAAATCAAAAAAATTAAATTTCGCAGGCTCGAAAATTATTTTTTTGGGTATGCGTAGTGGAACTTTTTTCCTGAGACCAAATCCTATCGAAAACCGATGGTGCGATATCGGTTAATAAATCGACCCAGTCTAATAACCATCCTATTAAAAGGAGACAAGAGTTGTGTGTGAGACTTGAAGGTGTGGAAACAAGCGCAGGGATAAAAAATGTAAAAGATCTTGGGAACGTCGTCTAATATTAGACTAACAACGTTTTTTTTATCTCTCAGGAGAGAATACTTGAGGCTCGTGATGTACGTACTGCCTGCTTACTAACTAATTAAACCTGTTGTTGTTTTTGTGTTAACAGTACTTCGCCACATTCAATGGGCACGACCACTCAAAACTAATCACCAAAGTCCTCTAAGGGGAGTTCAAGACTGTTTCAACAGGGGCGGACCATAGGGTGATTGGTGTTATAGGCGTAGGTTTCACATTACAATTGAAAAGATGGTTGGTGTCATGTGGGGATATATCGCATGCAGGACATACATTGCGTATGTCGGGGTTGATTCTGGACAAGTAAGAGTTTAACCTGTTACAGTATCCAGAACGAAGTTGGGCCAGGGTGATTCGTGTCTCTTTCTTCTTCTGCAAGGGTAGGATATTGCATATTAATAACAGGGTTTACTGGGCGCGTCTTCGCAAAAGCATTTACCGATTCCGTGTGGATTTGGCTTAGGGCCTGCTTATGCTTATCTTTATCAAACGGCTGTGTTGGCAGGTGCCGGATCTCGTCATAGTGTTTATGGAGATGTTCCCTTAACATCCGTGGAGGCGGGGACAGATGATGTTGATTTGATGTTGAGCTCTTGGCCTCATAATGTAGGTGGTGTTCGGGAGTTATAAGGAGACATCCGGTGTCAGTTATGATAGCAGCATTTTCACAGGCCTGCAGCCTTTTCCGTTATATGTATTTAAGACCAGGCGACCAAACTGGTGACGCGTAGCTCATCAGCGGCCGGCCAATTGCTTTGTACGTGGTTAGCAACGTTTCTTTAGATATCTTTTCCCCAGGTGCTACCGGCAAGCGACTTGAGGATTTTTTTGTGGCTTTTTACGTTAGATACAATTTCGGTAGCATGCGCCTTGAAGGTCAGAGTATTATCGAATGTTACCCCTAAGATCTTTGGGTGACTCACAGTCGATAGTGTGACACCATCGACGTGAACGTGAGTATTTACCAAAAGAACGGTACTTAACTGGGTCCAGGTGAGGCCACTTATTGACCGACCAGTTCAATCAAACCTCGTTTTAGTTGGGTCGCTCTTTGATGGTGGTATGACTAAGACTGCGAATGTATGTATGTCTGCCATTTAAAGCTTCTCGGAAAATATGAAAATTGTAGGCGCCTTTCGAAGTCGGCGTAAAACATTTAGATCCTGTCAATTTGTGAGAAAAAATTAATGGTACCAACCCATAAATCGTGCCAAGCGCGTCCGTGCAATGAACTACACCAGAGGCCACACACGGTTCCTGTTTTAGGATTATACAAATTTTTTTTAATTCATCTTGTCTTAAACTAATCTCTACTTCCCTTTACAGTTCGGCGAATTACCCTTCCATTTCGTGCGCTCACGGCGCTTCAAGGATCTCTTTCAGCATGTTTTATTCAATTACGATTGGTTGCATGCCAAACTGTCAAGTTGTCCACTACAAGCTGTGTTAGCCGATTTCGAAGATGCCTCTGCTAATACGGACGATAAAGAAGCGCGTCGCGAGCTAATGTTGGTAGCAGATGCGTTGCGCCTCGGTGGCGCAATACTTGCGGTATATCCAAATATGTTAGCACCACAACTCATTGGACGTTTGCTACCCGAAATTGGTGGTAATAATAATATAAAAATGTTACTGCGCGCCTGTGATCAATCAGGACCGAAAGATTGTTCGCTAATACCAGTGAATCATTGCCTACACACACCAGGTGGTCCATTGAAAGTGAGTTGCATAAACCCTTGATCTTAAATCTAGCCATATTTCTAACTTTGTTATTTGTTCTAGTACTCGCTTGAGGGTCATCAGTTTGCGGTATTTGCCTTTTGTTTAACCAGCGATCTTCGTTATATGGTTTCTATCTCAACGCACTTTATCACCTTTGATCTTTCGACCTCAGATTTAACGCGTGATGTTAATCCGGGCATTGAAGGTATTATGCAACAATTAGTCCTGAGTCCAGACAGCAAGTGGGCTGCTGCATATTCGAATAATAATCAGACTGTTTTGCTGAATATGTTATCGAGCGAATTTGTTGTAATCGATAGTCCATTTGAGGAAGATGACGGACCGGTCAGTGGGCTCTATTTGCTAAATCAGAGGTACGTTAACTCACTCAATTTAAGCAGCTTAAACTTTTGGAACGCTGAGCGTTGGTTTTTTAGTCTTTTTATAACTTGTAAACTCCGCTGGGCTCAATTCGATATGCGCGGAAATTTGTTGGGTGTACACGATATCTACGGGGATGTTAGAGACTGGGAAATATTGAGTAAGTCTTTATTCTTTCAGGTTAATATTTTAAATTGTACCTAAACTCCTGTGACTTTAGGTATGGAATTTATGCGCCCCATTGACTTTAATGTCATCTTTTGGTCTGGTTCTATAAACGAAACTCGTTTGCGTTTGGAATCTTGTCGTAAAGAGGTACATTCTGAACCTTTGTATCTTTACAGTGCTATGGCTATGAATAAGGAACGTACAAGGATTTATGGTTGC
The DNA here is from genome assembly GCF_040869045.1 of Eurosta solidaginis. NCBI lineage: Eukaryota > Metazoa > Arthropoda > Insecta > Diptera > Tephritidae > Eurosta > Eurosta solidaginis. The sequence continues at coordinate 31,123,841 of NC_090319.1, forward strand.
GCGAATGAGAATAATTATGAGGTGAGTACTAAAAGTTATTGTTTGTTTTACCGACCTCGCGAGTCCCTCAAAAGTTGTGACTTTACCAACTTGTCTTAAGAAAGGACCGTGATTACTGTCTACCAAATATATTCGCGTATTTATCGGACTTATCTTCCACCGACGTATGCAGTGAGTCATCTAGCACTAAGCTGTGCCCTCGCAAATTTTTTGCCGGTGACTCCTGCCGAACAAACCAACTACTGTCGACGAGAGGGAGAGCAGACATTGCTAAAAGCTAATCGCCTTACTGGTACTGTTAGTCACCCTGCTGCTCACTTAGTGCACGGAAATCTGCTGACCTCCCGACACCTCAAGGTTTGTGGAACCTCTACTTCACCTAGCATTGACTAAGAGCTAGCTCAGCCTTCGGAAAAACCCAACTCACAACTAATTGAAAGAAAATCTGTCATTTGGAGCTTGAAGTAAGCCGTTAATTCAAGTTCTCTCTCTCACCATATTGTATTTATAAAAGAGTTTACTAGGCTTAGCAAGAGTGGTCTGGGAATGCCTGTCCTCGCTCTCAATCCCTTGCAACCACTTTTAAATAAATGTTATCAGACGGCATCTCGAGCAACAGTCACCAGAATTTCTTGGCCCGACTGGGATCTTGCGAACTTGTGAATCGGGCGTGGCGGGCTGTACGGAATCCACAGCTCAGCGTCCCGATTAGTTTGCCTTTGAGCAGACGGGCATCAACTTAGTTGCGCAAACGCTGGACATGTGCTACATTTTGCTGAGTAAAACGAACAGAGGCAGATGGCTGGCTCTGAGTCGTGTTCATTGAGTTCATAAATTTTTTTTATCTTTGGAGATTGATGTTTAGAAATTGAGCTGTCTCCTCCTTCTTGTAGCGATAAGGGTACTGCCCGAAGGTTTTTTGGAGTTTTATCGATGTTGATGGTCCTTTGCCGGGTATTGAGCCGGAACGTTCTGGAAAACAGCACTGATCTGGTGGACCATCGTAAAAAAGATTTGATACAACAACGTTAAACCTTCGAGATCAACCAACCCTCTGCTTCCGTGAGGAATTTGGGGTCACCAGAGCCCCGCCTGCTAAATAAACAGGATTCGCCTCGGGTAACTGAGATTGACAAAAGATTGCGCTGGCAACCCCCTTGAAACGGTTGTGCTACATAGTCCCTTGAATCCACTTGAGCCGTGCAAAAGGCTCAACTGACCAAGGCCATCCTTGTTGTACAGCTGAGGCCATTTAAACGGTTAAGTGCTGATTAGCCTTCATTTTAATTCCAACAGGTCAGTATTTTCAGTTTTGAAGAAAGCGATATCAGCTGGATACTTGAAGATCAGCTGCCCAGATATGAAAATGATGAAAAAGAAATGTTACTGCAACTGCGATTGGATCAAGATGGTCGTATGTTACTCGGCACAGCGGGAAAAGGTTTTGTCATTTGGGATTTCGGAAAAGATGGTGAACGGCTGAGTGAGGATGCTATGTACTTTGCGCTGCCGCATGGAGTACGCAACATTACGACACGCATTATGCAATCCAACTCGATTATGGTTAGCTCAAAGATGGATTATGCGGTAGCTGGTGTACGTAAAAATCTTTATGTTTGGTGTCTACATACGCGACAATTGGCAAAAGTGCTTGACGCTCACTTTGGACGCATCATACAATTGGAAGCGCTTACAATAGGCAATTGGAACAATGTTGTGACATCATCGATTGATCGTTCGGTGAAGGTGTGGAATATCAATAATATATTCGAGAAAGTGCACGTAATCGATCGACATGAATTGCAAATCGATAATATAAGGTAAGAGGGAGACAAAGTCTTCTATGGGTCTAAATAGAAATCTCTCTTTTTATCTACAACACAGCCTCTCCGAAGTGGACTTGGGTGTTACGGTAACACGCAGCTGTGTTGGTGTTTGGGATACACGTTCAGGTCGTTTACTTTCCAAATTGGCTGATAGTCCGCTGGGTGCGATTGTGACGCATGCTGAAATAACACCCGATGGTCGCTATATTATCTCATCGGAGACGGGAAAGTTTCTTGTTTGGAATCGTATATCGGAGCAAGTAATCTATCGTGATGATCAACCGGGTATACAACAAATAACGCTCGTGGACTATGGCTACAAAGTGTTGACAGTTTCATGTCCGAACATTAATAATAAAGCAGCTGCGGCATTGGCAGAAGCGGCTGCTGCAGCGGGAGATGAATCAAATCGCTTGACGGCCATAACGACTGTGCGTGCGGTGCCCGGTAAGTGATCGGTTCTAGCAATGTGACAAATCCATCCGTACTCACAAACTTTTCCCTAGCCCGAACAACATCCATATCCCCATCACTATCACTATTCCTATCACTATCCCTATCACCATCCCCTTCCATAACACTATCTCTATTGCTACCTCTATCCGTATCCCGATCTATATTGAAATCCTGATTACTATCCATTTCCCTATCTTTATACCTGTTTTTACCCCTATCCCTATCTATATCTTTTACTTAACCCTAACCTTCTCAATGTAAACCTCCCTATCCTTATTATTACTCCAATTGCTCTCCCTATCTCTACCCTAACCCGATCCCTATCTCTACACTATCCCAATGTGATCTCTATCTCTACCCATGCCGATCGCTATCACCATTCCTATAGTAACTCTCCTTTTATAGTCTTTGTTTTTTGTAGAAGGCAATATACTCTTTCGCTTCGATTATCCAATACGTATGGTACCTGGTTTGCCGTTTAGACAGTCTGTCATTTCGGCTGATGCCGCCTATGTGATTGTGTGCACGGTGGATAAATTAAACAAGGATTGCTTGGCCGTCTACAGTGCTACGAATGGGACATTTGTTACAAAAATACTTTTGAAAGGCTGTGGGATTAAGGTAAGTTAAGATGACGGTTGTAGTCATTTTATGAATAAACAGTAAGCATACCAAGACGGATACTGTACAACAGCTCACGTCGGCTTTTACCAATAACGGCTATAAGATTGTCCCCTTTCTAGAAGCCCTTATAGCCGGTCCACCAGTTCGGAAATCCCTTGCGACCCATGAAGCGGGTGGTATCTTAGGGAGACCAGATGAATAATTGGTTTGAAGAGAAAGAGCACCAACATGGGTGCCTGTGTGCTACTGGAGCCCCGTCTCTTTGGCCGTACACTTTTTTTCTGTCACCCATTACAGTATAGATTACTTATATCTTTTAAACGCTCTCACTTTCAGGAGGTGATTTCATTAGTGCCAATGCCACACAAAGCCAATCAAGTCGCTGTAATTAGCACTGAAAAGGGTAGCATAATGGATATTAAAAGTAAGAAACATATACGTTCGATACCCAAATGGGGTGGTTCGATAACAAGAGATGGCAAATGTGGACTCTATGCGCCAACGAGGTAACAAATACAAATAATTTTTTCAACATCAAAATATCCTAAAAACATGCGTCACATTCTAGGGGCGGCTTAGAGATGTTAGAGCTACGCAAAGGTAGCACAGTAAAAACTTTCATACCTAAAGTGGCTGAAGGTGTATTCTCTGTGATTTGTTTATTCACTGAAAACGATGAATATGTTTGTTATTATCATAGCGGACGCAAAACTATTCGTGTCTTTCGCTCCTCTGATACCGAAATGTTAGCCAATTATCGCTTGCAAGCTGAATTGACTGCGATCAAAAGTAGCAAGGATGGACGTTGCATTGTCTTGGGTACTGTCGATGGTTGTTTGTCTGTGCTGGGAATTGTTGATCCACAAAAGCAAGAAATGTTTGAATATTTAAGCCAATTGCCATCGCGCGATGAGAATTGGAAAGCTAAATTGGCTAAACAGAAGGCTCGTGTTGGTTTTAAGGCCGCAATTCGTGTGGCGACAATTTCGTCGTGTTTCGATAAGAATGTGCGTAATGGCACAGAAAATGGTGTTGCTACTGAAATGGATGAGGAGGGCAATGCAATGGTGGAGATCACAAATGGTGGAGAATAGAATGTAAAAAAACATTGTTGAATATTTATGTAATGCAATTTTTCTTAAATATTATTATGTATGTATTTAAAACAGTGGTGGCCATATTGCGCTATGAAATTTACAAATTCACAACATTGTGGATAAGGCAAGTGTGATAACTTCTGCATAGACATCAAAATTACAAATAGAATCGATCACCTGATTTTCAAAGTGATTATCGTGATCTCATACGTATCTCTTTCTATCACCCGCTGAAGATAGGCGACCGTATGCACCTCATATTGAATATCCTGTCAAAACGCTGCCAAAACGCCGAAAAGTAGCCATCTTGCACATCCTGTCAGGCAGTTGACGGATAAGATATCACACTTGTTATATCCACAATTATTCACAATTTATACTGTACATTGTGAATGATAACTAAGTGTGATATCTTCTGCAAAGACGTCAAAATTCCAAAGTGAATGGATCACCTGATTTGTATTTGACTATCGCTGTCTCATTCTGTATCTCTTTCTATCACCCGCTGAAGATAGGCGCCGCCATATTGAACACGCTGTCAAAACGCTAAAAAGTAGCCATATTGAACATCCTGTCAGGCATTTGACAGATAAGATATCACACTTAGTTATCATTCACATTGATTTACGAATTCACAACATTGTGGATAAGGCAAGTGTGATAGCTTCTGCATAGTCGTCAAAATTACAAATAGAATCGATCACCTGATTTTCAAAATGATTATCGTGCTCTCATACGTATCTCTTTCTATCACCCGTTGAAGATAGGCGACCGTATGCGCCCCATATTGAACATCCTGTCAAAACGCTGCCAAAACGCCGAAAAGTAGCCATCTTGAATATGCTGTCAGGCAGTTGACGGATAAGATATCACACTTGTTTTATCCACAATGATTCACAATTTATACTGTAAACTAATAAGCGCAGCGGGATAGTGTGAGTGGTTCGATTAATGTTATTTGTTATATTGTAGCAGCGCCGCACTATGAAATGTACCATGATTTCTATCTTATAAATTGTGACGTCGCTGGTTTAGCCACCACTGATAAATTTATTGTGTAGTTGCTTTAAGCGCTTTGAAAGAACAAAATTGAGGAATGTACAAAGTTGTTTATTGTTAATGCTGAAGACTTACTAACGATAATTGTTAATATGAAAACCTGGAAATATTTTATCAAATAAAAATGCTTGCTAATAATCTTATTTTCTAGTTATATGGCGACCGACGTGGTGTGGTGGTAGCGTGGCCCGCCTACCACATCGAAGATCCTGGGTTTAAGCCCCGGACATCGAAAATTTAGAAATAGTTTTTTTTCATTTAGAAAAAAAGTTTTTAACAATTCTTATTGTTTTTATCGGCCTATTGATAAATGATTCAAGTTTCGATTCGAGCTCAAAGCCAGAACAATAATTTTTTTCTAATGATAATTATTGTTATTTTTTTTAATTTTTCTAAATTTGAAAAATTGTATTTTTTTTTTTAGAATAGTAAGTCAAACATACCACCGCTGTATAGCTAAATGGTTAGCGCAGCGTGCCTAAAGCGTACTGATGATGAAGGCTTAGCACCCTTCGCAATGGATCTATCTGCGCAGCTATTCTGTTGTCTGAAAAATTTTCTACTTACTATTCCAAAAACAAAATACAATTTTTCAAATTTAGAAAAATTAAAAACTATCAATAATTATCATTAGAAAAAAATTATTGTTCCGGCCTTGAGCTAGAACCGAACCTTGAATCAAAAAAAGTTTGTCTAAGCGAGGTCGCCCCTCGGCAGTGTTTGGCAAGCTCTCCGAGTGTATTTCTGCCATGAAAAGCGTCTCAGTGAAAATTCACCTGCCTTGCAGATGGCGTTCGAAATCGGCATAAAATATGTAGGTCCAGCCCCGCAAATTTCGGAAAAATTAAAAGGAGCACGACGCAAATTGAAAGAGAAGTTCGACCAAAAATGTCTTCGGAGGCTATCGCGCCTAACATTTATATATTTTGTATATTTCTCATCTTGACAAGATCCCTGGCAGAATACAAAAGGAAACATTGCCAAGCCGTATTGCAAAGTAAGCACACTGTCTTACTGTTTCCTGTTGTCACCCTCTCAATTTCTCACTCACCCTGAAAATTGAACATTGGATTACAGTATTTTTCCCAGGTAAGGTCTGATCACATATTAGTGGGTTATTCTATAAAAATAGCTTACCGCTTTCCTTAATTTGTAATCAGTGAGCTCAGCAATACCTTACCACTCGGCATACCGACAAAGGCGTGAATTCAGGCCTCGCTCTGGCAGTGAGATACTTCATCTACCGCAAAGTCAGGCACTATAAATGTCGCTATTGCACGGCCTTATTATAAGACGGAGCTGAATAGGTGCTCACCAAAATACATTACTTCAGGCTTAGTGATGCTCAAACCACAAGGAATAACCTTTTGGGCTCATATTCAAAGATAAGAGACCTCACTAATGACACAAAACATTTATTGAACTCCTTTATTTACGCCCCGATTCTGAGCATTGCCGTTAAAATAGTATCCAGAACATTATGTAACCGAATATCGTTACCAGTTCTTTTATCCGCGATTCTGGCCCAAGTGGTAACGCTGTCATCACCGAAAAACTCACCAGTGTCGGTGGAGAAATTTGAAAGGTAGTTTTTTTCGTTTTCACGGTTGCCACTTTGGTCCATTTGGACCAAAAATGGTCCCTTCCAACCCCATTTGGTCCGCTGGTCCGTTTTCTTCAATTTTGGTCCTTTTTAGGCAGTAGCCACGATTGCTACTTCGCCAAAAATTCGCCACACTTTCGTTAGCCATCATATAATTTTGAATTTACTTCAATGGAACTCTCACCATAAAAAATTGCTGTCAATAAAATGTACCAGAACAATAACATTTCACTTAGGATATAATTTATGCCAGGCATTAAAAAGAAAAGTGTTGGCAAACACATTGTCGTTAATTGTTGATGAAATAACAGACTAATAAAAAAAAAAAAACAAAAAAACTCTTGTTTTATAATAATATTAATAACGGCTAGATATTTCGATCGGTTATCAAACATTATGTTAAATATACGAAAATAAAAATTGCTTCTCTAGCGAGCACTCTGCCGTGAGCGTAACACTTTCAAAACTTATACTCATTTGGCACGTTGATATTTAAATCTTTCTCACCCAGCTCAATGAGTTCACGGAATTCCAGGACTATTGTTGTGTTAAGCTACGCATGGTAATTGAAAACTAAGTATCTTGGCACAAGAAATATTTTAACTCGAAGACAGAAGGAAGCAAATGCAAAAGAGATTTGATTTCTGAAGAAATGTTTTGTATAAAATTATTCCCGTAGGTGCTAGCAGAACCCCTGAGCCCTGGGATCAAAACTCACACTTACTGAATCTAGGCTCTATATGAAGTTTAAACGTTAAGGGAAAAAGTAAGCATCTATAAAAATAGCACTAACAAAATTGCCTAGTTTCATTTATGATTTACTGAGTTCCACATACATAGTTCGTCAACACCAGAAAGCAAATTTTGAACCGTTTCTTACTAAAACCTAACGTTTGGTTGGTGAAAGACATAAACATATCCTATGTCAAAATATAGTACCATTTTTGGTTGCATACACACATCCTAAAATTTTGTATTTTATACTAATAAAATAAAACAAAAATTTGGTCCTTTTTCGATGAATTTTGGTCCCAAATAAAAACATGGTGTGGGAACCGTGTTCGCTTTACCGAAAATGTCTCACTTGTATATACGAGGTTAACGAATAAACGGGACGATGTGTATATGCATGATAAGTTCCTACATAGGTATATTGTAATTTATTCTGTGAAAGTACATAATGTAAACAAAAATAGCAAGAGGCAACACTTTTTTACTATTATCTTTACTTATTTGCACTTACAATTCTTTATTTTTCAGTTTTGCCTTTTTCTAAACAACAGCTGTTGTGTGGTTATTTCGATGTAACCACCATGTTTTAACTATACATGGTTGGCTCATCTGTAAAGCAACAAAATATGTCTGTTCAAATTGTCAAAATCTGTGTATTGGTGTTGGTGCGAATGGTGTGGAATGCAAACATAAACTTAGCAATTTTTGTATGTGTAAGTAAAATGTTGCCAATGTGTTGGTTTCATTTTAAGTTTGCCATCTCCTTTTGACAATCCCTTCGACGATGCAATGACAAATAAAATCAGCTGATGAGATGAGCCAACCTGTATAATTGAACCATGGTAACCACCTACTTTTGTGGGTAAAAAATTATCCGGCTACTTTCGCGGGTAGAATATCAAAAGGGTGTAAAAGTTGCCACATGATTTCGTTACCGTGGTGAAGTGTTGTTACCATACTAGAATCGGGGCGTTAAAGTCACGAAAACCTAGTTATCTTTCTGAAATATTATGACAATGGGCTTAAAAGGTACTAAATTTTATTGGCGCAACTAGCGCACACATCCCTTAAAGTAAATGGCGTAGAAGGTTCAATGTGTGCATATTGAATCGTTCCTGAGATGGTCGGGCTAGTAACTTAATGGTGCTTGTTACCGGAATGTACCGTATCTATTTCCGGCAAAGGATCATCATCGATAACACGATAACAAAAATCTCAGTACAAGGGAAAATTGCCTACTAAAAAACTTATGAAAATCGGGTAAAATGTGCGCTCCGTAACCAAATTAGCGCACTTCTAGGGGTTGCGACCTATTTAGAAATAAAATTGACTAATACAAAGAAATCACACCAGTTTAGATTTAAATAACAATATATTTTCTTTTATGAATTTTATAAAATATTTTTTTTTTAATTTTTTTGTTTAATTTTACCGTTATATTTTTAAGTTTTATTTACTAAGTTACATAATTTTCAATATTTAATATTATTTCGGTATTATGGATAGGAAGGTGGCATTTGTTAGTACTGATGTAAACTTTAGAAAACAAGGAAGACAAATAAGATCTACTTACTTTAGAAGTAATGAAAAAAATTAAGTTAAATGAAGAAATCCGGCAAAAAAAAAAACAAATCAAAAAATGTTTCGGAAGTTTGCTTACTGAACTTACGGACAGTCAAGGCTAATTCAGTACCAGGTGTTGTTATCGCAATAGCTGATTGCAAGGTGAATCCATACAAGGTGATGGCAAAGCGAACTGAACCAATTCGCCGTGCAGAGGAATGTCAAGTCAAAATAAATTTTTCAATGATTTCGATTAACTGACATATTGTTGTACGAGGTGTTGTATGGAAAATAATCAAGAACAAGCAATCAGCTGTTGCGATAACAACACCTGGTACTGAATTCGCCATGGCTGATTGCTTGTTCTTGATTATTTTCCATACAACACCTTGTACAACAATATGTCAGTTAATCGAAATCATTACCGGGTGCGATCTAGTGAAGGGCTTTACCGATTTAGTGTGGATTAGGCTTAGGACCTCCTTATGGTTATCCGGATTAAACAGCCGAGTAAGCTGCTGTCGGATCGCATCTGTGCTGCCAGCGAGCGACTTGATGATTTTGTTCCGACTTTGTACTCTAGATACAATTTCGGAGGCATGCGCCTTCACGGTAAGAGTGTTGTCAAATGTAACCCCTGAGAGATTTGGGTGACTGACAGTTGGTAGCGTGACACCATCGACAAGAACGTACAATATTTTCGTAATTTGTTTCTTCCACGTCGTAAATAGAGTGGTCGTGGATTTGGTCGATCATAGTACCAGAAAGACGGTAGACAAAGCTATTTATTTTAGAAACAAATTCGTCTATTGAAGGGCCAGGTTCTGTTGCCATTATCGTCCAGTCGTCGGCATAGGATATGAAAGTAACTTCTTCTTGTGGGGAAATTAAACAGAAGCGGAGTTGGTACACCACCCTGCGGCACCCCTTGTTTGGTTCATATAGATTTTGAGCTTTCCTTTCTAAATTTAACCGACGCTTGCCGACCATTAAGATAATTTGCAGTCTATCAAGGACAAGGGAAAAGGGTGAACCTTCTTGGAGTAGTGTGCCGTCGTTAACTGTGTTCAAAGGTTTTGACAGACCAAGTGCCACGAGCAACGTCCTTTTATGGGGGTTTTGCTGTTTCGGTTGGTAATTTATTATGTTGTTTATGGCGTTTAGCGCGCTGGTTGTGCTATCATTTTGCGGAAGCCATGCGGATGGGTGGCTAGGCGAAGATTTGCAGTTAAATGAGAAAGCAGAACGTTTTCCAATTTCTTCATTACTGGCGACGGGTCTATATGACTCACATTCCTTAGCTGGTTTTCCAGGCTTTGGTAGTGGAATTATCCTTACTATTTTCCATTGATCTGGAATGACGAAGGACTTCAACGACAAGTTTAAAACTTATGCCAGATAGCTTACTCACTCATCGCCAAGGTTTTCAGCGTTGGTATGACTATATCGTCTGTTCCTAATGACTAGGCCTTTTTAATGGCTACTTTAACCTCTGTGAGGTGATGGTAATGGGTACCACGTCGTGTTTGTGTTTATGTGCCTATCTGTTTGCACGATACCTAGCCTTGTCTATTGAAGGATGCATTACATTTAATCATTGTTATTTGTCGGGTTAGACAAGAATTTTACGGTTGACCAAAATTCACCGACACCAGCAGAGAGGCCCGTTTGTATTAATTTGCCATCCGCATAGTATCCACATTGGGATTACTAATGTGAGGGTCTCTATCGAGCTGTTTCTTTAGGTAATTTTTTATTGCAAATGGTGGAGAATAGAATGTAAAAAAACATTGTTGAATATTTATGTAATGCAATTTTTCTTAAATAGTATTATGTATGTATTTAAAACAGTGGTGGCCATATTGCGCTATGAAATTTACGAATTCACAACATTGTGGATAAGGCAAGTGTGATAACTTCTGCATAGTCGTCAAAATTACAAATAGAATCGATCACCTGATTTTCAAAGTGATTATCGTGCTCTCATACGTATCTCTTTCTATCACCCGTTGAAGATAGGCGACCGTATGCGCCCCATATTGAACATCCTGTCAAAACGCTGCCAAAACGCCGAAAAGTAGCCATCTTGAATATGCTGTCAGGCAGTTGACGGATATGATATCACACTTGTTTTATCCACAATGATTCACAATTTATACTGTAAACTAATAAGCGCAGCGGGATAGTGTGAGTGGTTCGATTAATGTTATTTGTTATATTGTAGCAGCGCCGCACTATGAAATGTACCATGATTTCTATCTTATAAATTGTGACGTCGCTGGTTTAGCCACCACTGATAAATTTATTGTGTAGTTGCTTTAAGCGCTTTGAAAGAACAAAATTGAGGAATGTACAAAGTTGTTTATTGTTAACGCTGAAGACTTACTAACGATAATTGTTAATATGAAAACCTGGAAATATTTTATCAAATAAAAATGCTTGCTAATAATCTTATTTTCTAGTTATATGTCGACCGACGTGGTGTGGTGGTAGCGTGGCCCGCCTACCACATCGAAGATCCTGGGTTTAAGCCCCGGACATCGAAAACTTAGAAATAGTTTTTTTTTCATTTAGAAAAAAAGTTTTTAACAATTCTTATTGTTTTTATCGGCCTATTGATAAATGATTCAAGTTTCGATTCGAGCTCAAAGCCAGAACAATAATTTTTTTCTAATGATAATTATTGTTTTTTTTTTAATTTTTCTAAATTTGAAAAATTGTATTTTTTTTTTAGAATAGTAAGTCAAACATACCACCGCTGTATAGCTAAATGGTTAACGCAGCGTGCCTAAAGCGTACTGATGATGAAGGCTTAGCACCCTTCGCAATGGATCTATCTGCGCAGCTATGGCAGGTTGATTGAAAAATTTTCTACTTACTATTCCAAAAACAAAATGCAATTTTTCAAATTTAGAAAAATTAAAAACTATCAATAATTATCATTAGAAAAAAATTATTGTTCCGGCCTTGAGCTCGAACCGAACCTTGAATCAAAAAAAGTTTGTCTAAGCGAGGTCGCCCCTCGGCAGTGTTTGGCAAGCTCTCCGAGTGTATTTCTGCCATGAAAAGCGTCTCAGTGAAAATTCACCTGCCTTGCAGATGGCGTTCGAAATCGGCATAAAATATGTAGGTCCAGCCCCGCAAATTTCGGAAAAATTAAAAGGAGCACGACGCAAATTGAAAGAGAAGTTCGACCAAAAATGTCTTCGGAGGCTATCGCGCCTAACATTTATATATTTTGTATATTTCTCATCTTGACAAGATCCCTGGCAGAATACAAAAGGAAACATTGCCAAGCCGTATTGCAAAGTAAGCACACTGTCTTACTGTTTCCTGTTGTCACCCTCTCAATTTCTCACTCACCCTGAAAATTGAACATTGGATTACAGTATTTTTCCCAGGTAAGGTCTGATCACAGATTAGTGGGTTGTTCTATAAAAATAGCTTACCGCTTTCCTTAATTTGTAATCAGTGAGCTCAGCAATACCTTACCACTCGGCATACCGACAAAGGCGTGAATTCAGGCCTCGCTCTGGCAGTGAGATACTTCATCTACCGCAAAGTCAGGCACTATAAATGTCGCTATTGCACGGCCTTATTATAAGACGGAGCTGAATAGGTGCTCACCAAAATACATTACTTCAGGCTTAGTGATGCTCAAACCACAAGGAATAACCTTTTTGTGTCATTAGTGAGGGTGCTTCGCCCCGTTCAATAGGAGCGACCACTCATAAATTGTTAACGGGAGTCCAAGGGAACTAGCAGTTCTTGCATTGCTAAGGAGGTTTACCGGGTGCGATCTAGTGAAGGGCTTTACCGATTTAGTGTGGATTAGGCTTAGGACCTCCTTATGGTTATCCGGATTAAACAGCCGAGTAAGCTGCTGTCGGATCGCATCTGTGCTGCCAGCAAGCGACTTGATGATTTTGTTCCGACTTTGTACTCTAGATACAATTTCGGAGGCATGCGCCTTCACGGTAAGAGTGTTGTCAAATGTAACCCGAGAGATTTGGGTGACTGACAGTTGGTAGCGTGACACCATCGACAAGAACGTACAATATTTTCGTAATTTGTTTCTTCCACGTCGTAAATAGAGTGGTCGTGGATTTGGTCGATCATAGTACCAGAAAGACGGTAGACAAAGCTATTTATTTTAGAAACAAATTCGTCTATTGAAGGGCCAGGTTCTGTTGCCATTATCGTCCAGTCGTCGGCATAGGATATGAAAGTAACTTCTTCTTGTGGGGAAATTAAACAGAAGCGGAGTTGGTACACCACCCTGCGGCACCCCTTGTTTGGTTCATATAGATTTTGAGCTTTCCTTTCTAAATTTAACCGACGCTTGCCGACCATTAAGATAATTTGCAGTCTATCAAGGACAAGGGAAAAGGGTGAACCTTCTTGGAGTAGTGTGCCGTCGTTAACTGTGTTCAAAGGTTTTGACAGACCAAGTGCCACGAGCAACGTCCTTTTATGGGGGTTTTGCTGTTTCGGTTGGTAATTTATTATGGTGTTTATGGCGTTTAGCGCGCTGGTTGTGCTATCATTTTGCGGAAGCCATGCGGATGGGTGGCTAGGCGAAGATTTGCAGTTAAATGAGAAAGCAGAACGTTTTCCAATTTCTTCATTACTGGCGACGGGTCTATATGACTCACATTCCTTAGCTGGTTTTCCAGGCTTTGGTAGTGGAATTATCCTTACTATTTTCCATTGATCTGGAATGACGAAGGACTTCAACGACAAGTTTAAAACTTATGCCAGATAGCTTACTCACTCATCGCCAAGGTTTTCAGCGTTGGTATGACTATATCGTCTGTTCCTAATGACTAGGCCTTTTTAATGGCTACTTTAACCTCTGTGAGGTGATGGTAATGGGTACCACGTCGTGTTTGTGTTTATGTGCCTATCTGTTTGCACGATACCTAGCCTTGTCTATTGAAGGATGCATTACATTTAATCATTGTTATTTGTCGGGTTAGACAAGAATTTTACGGTTGACCAAAATTCACCGACACCAGCAGAGAGGCCCGTTTGTATTAATTTGCCATCCGCATAGTATCCACATTGGGATTACTAATGTGAGGGTCTCTATCGAGCTGTTTCTTTAGGTAATTTTTTATTGCTAGTGTTGCGGCTTCGGCCACGAAATGTAGCATATCAGTCGAAATGGAGAGCAGCAAAATTGATTTGTGCAAGTTTTATAGTTTTCCCAATTTGCTTTTTTGAAATTAATGCAATTCCGCCGTTCAGAGGTGATGAAATTTGCTGATCACTGTAGTGAGAGGAGTATGGGCAGGTGGTCAAATGCTAAGGTAAGCATCGGTTGCCATTCAACGCAGTTTTTAAGTCCTGCGCTTATGATGGAAATGCTTGGCGAGCTGTGACAGTTTCATGCAATAGGAGTGGGGCATCGGCATTTATCGTGCAGAAAGTCTTATTGTCTATTTGCGGTGCTAGTTCACTGTCTCTGCTGTTGGCTGGACAGCGCCTTTAAACAGATTGCAGACATAAAGCGTTTCAAATAAAAAAAAAAATGTATTATTTTTTTGCAAACATGTAAACCCGCAAATTTGTACCCAAAAACCTGAGAAAAAAATAATTTAAAGCAATAATTAATATAGCTTCTTTTTTATGTTAAAAATAATTTTGGTCTATCATTTTTCGGTGCAAATTAAAGATTTAACCCTTGATGATGCCAAGGAGTTGGGCGAAACGTTGGATAAAAATGGAGGAAAACTAAAGTTTTTATAGGTGTTAACCGGGGATTGCCCGTATCCCGGGAGAAAAGGCTTTGAAGAGATTTACAAGGTGTAATCGAAACAGCTGTCGCCTTGTCCGTCCTGATGTCATATTGTTTAAATTTTTCCCAAATTATTAAACTAAAGTTTTTTAATTTTTTCATTTCAAATTGAAAAGACCAGCAAAGCCTATACAAAAAATATTAAAATAATTAATATTATCAATCCAAAGAAAATCTTTGTATTGTTTTGTTTTATCTTCTTCTTTTCATAATTAAAAACAAATATATTTCGATTGTATAATTCTCATATATTTCATTTAATAAAATTTTAAAAACAATAATTACAAAAAGTATACATTTAAATAAAAAAAACTTGCTTATAAACGATATTTAAATTAATTGTAAACATAATAGAGAATAGCATAGTAGCATAATAAAAAATATTCAAACAGTGTTAATATGTATATATATAAAAGATATACATATTTGTGTATATAATTAAATTAAAAAAAAAAAATTGTTAAAAAAAAATAAAAATAATAATTAAAGTTAATATGCATTAAGCAAATATACAAAATAGTAAAGCGAAAAAAAATATAAAAAATTAAAATGCATAGTAATGAAAAAGTGCGAAACTTATAAAAAATGAAAAACTTAACATGACGAAGTGTCAAAGCGTTGTTCTCGTTGCCGCCGGCTGGCAATTCAATTCAACTAACTAAAAATTGCTACAACAAAAATAAGCATAGCTACAAACATACATATAAAAAAATCTTTGTCTGATGTAAACACAACCGATTTTAATACCAGCCGAAAATGCGACAATCTCAGGCATATAAGTCACAATGACACTTCCAACTTCTTAATAAAATATTTATAAATTATTTGCATTTAAAATTTCGTTGATTTCTTTTTCTTGAATTAAATTAAATATAATATTACATAAATACAAATTAAGCAAATAGATTATTTGTGTATTTACACGTTTGTTTTATTTTTTATTTTTACTTTCGCGCTACGTGAAAATAATTTGATTGTTGTATTTTAGGTTTTAAGTTTTTTTTGTTTATTACTATTCTATTCTGCAGTAGTAAATATAATTTTTTTATGTTGAATACAAAACATGTTTTCAATTGCAAAACTAAATAATTTTGCAAATAAAAAAAATTTGAACTTATAAAAAATCTGCCGCATAATGTGGCTGTTAGAGAGAATTATTTGAGATAAATCAGTAGGGACTTTGCT
Organism: Eurosta solidaginis; assembly: GCF_040869045.1. Classification (NCBI taxonomy): domain Eukaryota; kingdom Metazoa; phylum Arthropoda; class Insecta; order Diptera; family Tephritidae; genus Eurosta; species Eurosta solidaginis. Next base: position 31,139,786 of record NC_090319.1, read on the forward strand.
ATAGAAAAAAGGAGCTTCTTAGTTTTGAAATTTTACACCAGAAATCAAATGCTTAAAAACAGTTGAGTGAGCGGCAATTAGAGGGGCATGCTGTCAAAATAAAATGCATTCGATGAGTATCTAAAAGTAGCTGATAACGTCAGAGGCCTTAACCTAAGGCGATTCGAAAGCAAGTGCGCTTCGAAATCTGTCAAATTGCATACATTTGTCACAAATTAAAAAATGCAACCCTACTTGACATGACAACGAAGAGCGTAAGATGACGAGAGTTGACGAAGAACATTGAAACGAATTGGTATTGCGCGGCAGTAATGAAATAATTGAAATATCATAAACTTTGTATTTCCCAAACTCTGTAATTTCCATTCTTTTGAATTATTAAATACTAATTATATTTTTATATAAAAACCCCTGACAAACAGTGCATTGGAAAATATCTCCCGGTAAGTCTCTGGCACATTTTTCTTCAAATCCGAAAAATAATAATTTCTATTCGAGTTATATAACAAGGCTATAGATGTCGTATTGAATTCTCAATTTGATTATATTTGAGTTTTTTCTATTTATTTTTTCTTTTTCGTTAGCATAAAAAATTTAAATAGTGAATGATACAAAATGAGTTTGCACAAATTAAAATGTTTAAAACAAAAAATAATTTCAAAATTTTAAAATTCCAAAAAAAAATTAAATTGCCTATTTTAAAATAAAAAAAATTTTACTTATATGAAAAAATTAATTATTAAGAAAAATTTAAAATGAATATATTAAAAATAAAACTAAGTTAAAAAATATATTAGCATTATCGAAACAAGCAAAATCTTTATCACGAAAATTCCAAAAAAAAAATTTAAATTCCATATTTCAATTCAAAACAAAAAATGCATTTTTGTTTGAATTAAAAAAAGTTTAAAAATTTTGGGTATGAATAAAAAACAAAATTTAGTTGAAAAGTATTAGAGATATCGAAACAAATAAAGAATGAATCACAAAAATTCCTAAAAAACAATCAGTAACATATTTTCTTTTCCTTACATAAGCAAAAAAAAAAAAACAAAAAATTTAAGAAAATAAAGGACCTAAATTTCTTTATACAAATGTGCCTTTTGTGCGCAACATTTTTAAAAAATTAAAAAAAAAATTATATTAGTGGCACAAAAACTTGAAAAAGAAAGTTTTAATTTGATCTAAAAGTTTTTATAACTTTTAGTAAAAGTAATAAAAATTATTGTTTTATTATTGATTCTTTTCGCTGAAATACTGTGGAATAAAGAAACAAAAAAAGTTGTTAAATTTTTTACGAGAAAGAGTTTATTCTTGAATTGAGATTAACTAATGCACGAAAAAAAAAACAAGAATAATCGTAACATTTATTCCGACTTTTTTTGGACTCAATTTATAGCAAATTTTTTATTCTTGTGGAAGTAGAAGTTGAGAAACAAAAATTTTCTGATTTTTTAGGTTTTACACATATTTTTTTTGTTTTTTTTTTTTTTTTTTGACACAAACATTTTCGGATTTAACAAAAAATTATAAAATAACTGTTAAGCATTTTACAAAACAAACAAAAGAACTTTTTTTTAATAACTTAATTTAATAATTTTGAATTTTTGTAAATTTATTATTTAATTTAAAAACAAAATAATTTTTTCCCCGCAGGAGCAGCATTGCATAAAACTCACAGTTCCAAATATTTAAATAGTTTTTTTTTTCAAGTATCCTTTTCTTGTTTCAAAGTGTTTTTTTTTTTTATTTTTAATTAGAATTTTTTACAAAAACTTTAAGTAATGTTGAACAAAAAAAGTTTTGAAAATTAAAAAAATAATATTTTTTTAAAGTCCTCATGTTAATAGTCAGCTACTCAAATTATAGACGCATACTATAAACTAATTACCAATGCGAAAGAGAGATAATGCAAGGGGTTGTTTAGCGCAACGCTGGCAACCCCGCGCAATTTATAGCTTCACCAACCCAATTATCAACCTCACGTACCCTTATTAAATCCTATTTCTTTAGTAGGCAAGGCTCTGGTGACCCCAAGTTCCTCATGGAACTAGGGGGTGGTGGAGCGTTGGCCTGGAAAGTTCAATGTGCTCATATTTAATAACTTAGTGGTGCGTGTTACCGGAGCGTACCGCATCCGGCAATGAACAATCAACATCGATAACATTCCCCAAAACTTTTGGGAAGTGTCTTTAACGCTACAACAACAAAAACAACAAAGAGAGATAAGCAATAGCTGCTCACCAATGCCATTATAAATTCATATCTGTACTGATTTGGCCACCACTGTAGCATAGCAAAGTCCCCACAAAGATCAAAATTTGTTTTAAGTAGTAGGATGTATCTGCTATCATTTTACTAACTCAATATTACTAATCAATTGGTTTATTATGTTTTTTGTATATATGTAGATAAGTATGTACGCAATTAAAATGTTTTTTGCTTTACTTTGACTATATTTTTTTGTTTTTAGTGTACTAATTCATATTTATTTAGATGCTCCTTTAAATACATACTTTTCCCCATTATTGTAATAGTTATATATAGGTAGTAGTGCTTTTCGAAAATGTTTATGTATCAAAATATTAAAAATATTTTTAATTTTATTTATTTGATTATTACTGCAAATATTTAAATTATATGCATATATTTTGGTGTTTTGGTTCTTTTAATAAAGTATTTCGTTTGTTTATATTGCAAAGTGTTTGCTTGCAAATATTTTTTTTTATTTAAAATTCTTTATATAAATTTATTACGTTCATGTTTTTCTACGAGCTTGTGCTAATTTTTTTCTTTTTTTATTTGACATGGTAAAATTATATTGCTTCTCATCAGGGCGAATTTAGTAGAAAGTGCATAAGGCAAGCAAGCCGAATTCAGTACCAGGTGTTGTTATCCCAATAGCTGATTGCTTCTTCCTGATAATTTTCCATACAACGCCTTGTACTACAACATGTCAGTTAATCGAAATCAATGAAAATTTTCTTTTGACTTGACATTCTTCTGTGCGGCGATTTGGTTGAATTCGCTTTGCCACCACCTGGTATGGATTCGCCTTGAAGGCAAGTATAATTCTGTCCAGAGTAAGCGAACAGCTGATAGTTTGTCTTTGCTAGTTTCCTATCCAGGCGAACTCAGTACAAGGTGGTGTTATTCAATCAGCTGATTGATTCTTTCTGATAGTTTCAAAGCAACGCCTTGATACAGTAAGATGTCAGTTAATCGAAATTAATTCAACTTTTCTCAAATTTTTGACATTCTGCTTTACCGCGAATTGAGTTGAATTCGCTTTGCTCTCAACTTGTATAGATTCGCCATAGTTTTGTAGTAACGTATACGTCGATTTAATTCTGAATTCGCTTTGCTAACGTCTTAAGACCGAGAGCATTTTATTGCTTCTGATTTGCCTCGCGAATTTTAATTATTTGAGATGTCTGTAAAGCGTATTCAGTACAAGGTGATGTCATGAAATCAGATGATTGATTCCTCTTGGTATTTCCGTGGCAAATTTTGGAAACTCAAAATGACAGTAAAACTTCAACTCTGGAATACGCAATATGAATTCGCTTTGCTAACGCCTTGCATAAATAAGCTTTGACATGGAAGATAAACGCTTATAAATTTTTCAGTTACGTTTGCTTAGTTTAGGATGTCATTAAAATGAAATAACCAAGGCGAATTCGAATAATGGCATGAAATCAATTGACTGATTGTATTTGGCATTTTCCTAGAAAAATCTGGTGCCAGAGGCTCCCAGATAAACGAAAATGGCAGCGCGAATTGGGTCTAAATTCGCTTTGCTCACACCTTGTACAAATTTGTCTTGGTAAAAACGCACCATTTCGTGAGGTGCGACAAAATGATTCTGAATTTGCTTTGCTTTAATTTTTTATAAATTCGCCGTGAGTTGTATATGTCTTATTTCAACGTTCTTTGTTCTATAACTTTCTTATTGCTTTTATTTAAGCAAATATTATATTTTTAAGAAAACAAAAAAAATTATTTAAAAAGCAGCTGCTGCTTGTTGACACCATAAAACATTTGCTTGCAGCATATTTCAATAAACTGTTTTTTGTAGCTCGCCTTTGCGTTACTTTCACCTCGCTTACTTGTCTTCTTTACACTGCTCCACTCAAGCGTACGAAACTGAATCACCATTTTTCAAGCTTTCATTGTTACAATTTTCCATATTAATACTATTCGTCGTCGTGCCCGATGCCGCTACTGCTGATGTTGACTTTTTATCCAATTCGCCGCTTGTATTTTCAGTTGAATTCGCTTGGCGCGTCATTTTATGAATTTGCGTCGATGATGGTGAGGTCAAGGTGATTCTACAACAAGAAAAAGCTTTTGTTTTTGTATACACACAAAACGTATATGGAAAGCGGAACACGAACAAAAAGTTAAAGGATGGGAGGTGTGTGAAACGTGAACGAAAACAATAAAAAAAAAACGAAAACAAAACGAACGAGAAACGGTACAAAATGAAACGAAAACATAAAAAAAGAGAAACGCACAAGCGAGCATGCGTGAGTAAGAGAGATATTTAGAGCGAGAGAGAGAGTGAAAAAGTGTGCCAGGATGCCAATGTAAAAAGGGTGACATGATAATGATTTTTTCGTTGTTATTGTGCCAAAAATCGGAATTTGTTTAGTTGTAGTTGTTGCATTATAAATAATTGGTTTGTGGCGTGCCGTTAAACGGAGTGGATTCAGTTGATTAGGTGGTGTTGAGGAGTTTGTGGTGGTGTATAAGTGGAATACTTGATTAGAATCGAATAATGTATATACAATTTAAAATACATATTTAAGATAAAGATATTTCTAGAATAAAGCGAGAATATTAGTAGAACTGATAGAACCTTTTTACAATGAATCCTTCGATTTTAAAAGATAAGCACGTCATATGTTAAAAACATCGAATTTTTTGCTCCGCTTCGGGTCCACTAGCTCTGCGAATTAATATCGTTCCTAAACCATACATTGAATTCATCTGTCCAAGTCATCGCCTTGGCAAATATTTCTATGTAAATCGAACGCTAGATTCCTATTTTGTGAACTTTAAGGTCGCCAAGAAGCAGCTTTCGAAACAAAAAGCTGACGCATGGTGAATTCGGTACAAGGTGATGCCATATTAACAGCTAATAGAGGTGGACAGCTCCGTGCGACCGCCGCTGAGTTATCTCGTAGGGAGAATCGACGAATATGAGAACAGTGCAACGGACTAGCTATGGACCAATAGGGTTGACTGCGAAGTCTCAAGATCCTTAAGGCCATGCTTGGATAGGAAAGGCACCAGCTTCCTTCTCAAAACTGAACAAATCTGCGGTGAGGGTACTTACGGGTGTCATCACAGGTCATGGTGCTATCGCACCAATGCTCCGGCAACGGCGAATACCAACAAACTCTCGCTGCAGAAGCTGTCAGGATGAGGAGTAAGAGGATCTACCGATCGATCTACCACTTTCTCTGCCGATGTCCGGCGCTTCAAAGAAGAAGGCTCAGATTTCTGGGCTCACGCTTCTTCGACAGCCTGGTAGAGGTTGGGAAGGTGGACGTCTCGCTTCTTGGGTTCATCAAGGAAAGCAAGCGGTTCGTTGAGGACCACTAGGAGGTAATGGGGTTAAACGAATGTGCCGCCACCCGCGCTTACTGAGGGAACTCACAATGGACAAAAATGTCTCCGAGTGGAAATGTGGGTAACACTCACGCACGCCCTCTTAACCTACTAACATCTAATATATTGTTTTTGTGAGTAGGAAAATCGGATACTTTGATCGAATATTTTGATTTGACACTCCACTGTGCGATCAACTGGGTTTGAGTTCCTTTAGATATCACTAAGGCGAATCTATACAAGGTGACAGATAAGTGAATTCAACCTAATTCGCCGTGCAGCAGTCTCAAATCAAAAGAAAATTTCGATTTTTATTTGAATATCACGTTGTGTGGTTCGCATCGAGCTGACGTGTTTTTTTTTTTTAAATCAGGTCACTGCTCTTTGAGAACAATAAACGATCGAACAGTAGATACGAAATTGGTAGGATTTTATAAGGGACGCAAAACAATTTACACAAGACCGATTTTGAATTACATATACACCCTAAAAATGTTAACTAAAAAGAAGTACAACGCAGCACAAACAAAATTTAAAACTGTCATGCCGGTACTCACAGAACTGCTGAATCTACGTAAAGTAATCAGTCGGATTTTACTACGCGCTGGCTGTTACTTTAACCGGTTAAACACGACACGTCTCACTTCAACATTTCTATCTCTAAAGCAACTGCATGCAGGAGGATTGCTACCCTTCTTGTTTGCGGCTCCTGCATCAGGAAGAACCGCGATAAGCCCAATATTAATAAAGAATTACACCGTTGCGACCTTGGTCCAGTGTAATTGTTTCCCAAGAAAATAGCATTAAAATATATAGGACTAATGCGTATGTTGCTTCGTTCGAGCTAGGCAGCCACCAACGCCTGCCAACACAGGCGCCGTCTACGGAAAAGCAGTGAATATAATCCCTATGACTGCAGCGGCATACTCAACCCAACTTTCTATCATAAATCCTTTATCAACACTCGCTAGTGTACTGCCATCCTTATTTATAGAAGAAGGAAGCAATATGATCGTTACACTGGTGCAACTTCGCCCTAAAACTACAACTGACTCTCTATTTACCTAGCCACAAGACAATTAGCTTTTCGTCCGTCTCACCTACCGCAGTTACACTAAGGAATAAAGGCTTTATAATTCATATCGAAGCATCTTACCCTACCTAGGTACAACGTTCGCCGAAAAGGTGAGAGGAAACGGAGGAGACCTCACAAATGAGATGCTAACCAAACAGTTCCTGTTGAATACCCAGAAACCTGGGCATCCCAACAGACATCTGATTGATGAGCCAACACCGCCCAGGGGCTTAAGGAGTCATCTCCGTAAGCATTATGAGGAAATACGGCACCTGAGAACTCAGCCGTATGAAGCAAAAAAACACAAGCAGGTCCTCAGTGAACTCCACAAACAGGCGTCGGACCTTTATGCCAGGAATTGGCCGGTGAATCTAGTACTCAAAGAACAGTACCCAGGGAAACGCGAGTCACTCTGGCTCAACTTCGTTCTGGATACTGTAACAGGTTAAACTCTTACATATACAGAATTAACCCCGACATACAAAATGTATGCACTGCTTGCAATGTGTCCCTTCATGACACCAACCACCTCTTTAATTGTAATGTGGAACCGTCACCTCTAACACCCCTCACATTATGGCCCACCATTGTTGAAACAGCAAATTTCCCTGGACTCCCCTTAGAAGATATTGATGACAATTTGTGATCGGTCGCACCTATTGGTTGGGGCGAAGCACTGCTACAACAACAACAACATCGGCTCCATTGACAGTTGGACATTACCGATCTCAAAATTCTGCATATATCCATAGCCTCTCTCATCGATTGTTCGACGGATAATCGGCTATAAGTGTCTTACTAGGTGACAAAAGCCACTTAGTACTTGATGGCTTCGACGCAATTTCCGGCCTAATTTGCAGATAGATTATAGGGAAATTGCACTAGCAGAACAAAGACACAATACGTCGTGCAGCACAATGAATAGAGAAGACCCCTACAGACCAACGCCTCTAACACCCCTCTCCTTATGGTCCACCCCTGTTGAAACGGCAAGTTTCCTTGGACTCCCGTTAGAGGATACTGATGACAATTTGTGGTCGGTCGCGGCTATTAGGTGGGGCGAGCATTGCTACAACAACAACAACAACAAGACCCCTACAGGGTAGTAGGAAACGCAGAACTTAAAAACTGTGTTAAAGAGAGAGATTCCGTCTGATGTTTGGCAATTAACGAAGTGTTTCGAAACAGTGAGTATGCTCAGGTCCGCTGCATTAATGCAAATAGAAATGCATACGACTTGTCCATCCCAGGTGGTAGCTTTTGCAAAGAGATCGCTATCAAGTGCGTCTGGGGAGGACTCCCAAATAAGGAGTGTCTGAACACTACCAAGGAATGCCGATCGACGATTTAGATACAAATTCTTGTGTTCTTGAGCTGGCTGAAGACGAAAAGATACTTCGACCACAAGAATAATGTGATGAATTCTAACAGTTATACCAATAAAGCTAAATACATACAATTTTGATCATACCTTAATCTACTACTATATTATAAAACGTGTTTAATATACCGTAAAAGTGCCGCTTACCTCGGACTATTGTCATCCTTTTCACGCACCAATGTTTTAGTTGTACTCGGACTAACTGCGTCACCATTTGTGGTGCGTTTGACTTTGATGGGACGCAAACGTTCCTCTAAATCGCTCAGCGTGCAATCTGTGCTCTGTGAGTCCTCGCTGTAAGTAGATAGGTTTTAACTTAAGAAGGTAAAAAAAAACAAAAATCCAGTTCCTCTTCCAGGCGTTTTTCAAACTTACCTCTCGCTCACATCGTCATCACCCTCTTCCATTGCTTGCTGCAGATCAGCTATGCGTTGCAGCGCCAAACGTAAATCATTCTTTAAAGCTGACGACTCCGATTCGACTTGCTCTAATTTCTTTTCGAGATCTTTACGCTTGGTTACTGACTCTTGCTCGCGTCCCGCTACCACATGATACTCTTCGCGCATATCACGCAAACTTTTTTGTGATTTCTTGAGAGCATCTTGGGCCTGCATTTCTCGTGCTTTTGCTTGCGCTACATCATTTTGTACCTTGTCCAAGGACTCTTTCAGACGCGACACTTGTACTTCGAGACGTGTGCGTGTGGCTTGTTCAAGATCGAGGCGGGATTCTAGCTCTTTGGTGCGTAGTTCCAAGCTGTGAATGGAGTGGGTGAGAAAAATTCAATAAAATTAGTTGGTTACATAAATAACACTACACACACACACATACCGTTTCGATAGCATTGCTGTCGAGGGATCAGCCATGTGTTCCACATTCTCCAAACGCTGCTGCAGCTCGCTTACTTGCTCTTTGAGATTGTTGCGCTCTGCTTCTAACTCAGACAATTTGAACTCATATTCGGAAGCTGCAATCTGTTCGGTATTCAATTGTTTCACTGCCGCGCTGTATTTTTTCATCAATTCAGCTAATTCTTCCTCGTTTTCTTCGATTTGCGCTTGCAGTTCCGCGCGATCGCGATGAGCGCTATTAGCGCGTTCCTCAGCGTCATTGCGTCCCTTTTGTGACTCTTCGAACATAGCTTGTAGTTCGGCAAGTTCTGCTTCGGCCGCTTGGCGTGCCTTCATGGCGAGCGTACGGGCCGATTCGGCATCCTCTAATTGATTACGCAGTTGCCGTATTAGCGCCTTACCCGGCGTTTCCGCCTTTGAACGTTCCAATTGCGCTTGCGCGTCCTTCAATAGTGCTTTGTATTTACGCAGATCACGTTTTAGTTTTTGTGTCGCCGCTTCCTCGGCTTGACGATCCATACGATCTTGATCCTCCATAGAAGAGAGACGTCGCTCGAGCTCATGTTTTTCACGCAACAATAAAGTGCGCTCTTCATGCTCCGTCTCTAGTTGACATTCCAATGCTGTTTGCAGGTGAGAAAGAGACAGAAAGATAGGGAGAGAGATTACTAGAGAGCTCGCGGGCGCTATTTTTGTTGCTTACCCTTAATTTTCTTGTACGCGCTATTTCGCGCCTCTTCCAACTCATCGTCACGTTGTTGCGCTTCACGTCGCGCATCTTTACGCATTGTTTCAAGCGTCATTTCTAATCGCAATTTAGCCTGTTCCAATAATTGCACCTGGCCGGCCATCTCATCAAGTTCTTCTTCTTGCTCTTTGACGCGCCTATCCAATTCATTCTTTGAACGACGGAGTTGTGCGATTTCCTCTTCGGTGCTGCCACCGAAAGTCATCTCTTCCAATTCACGCTGTAGCGACGTCAACTTCTCCTCCTTGAGTTCAAGCTCAAGACGAGTGTCCTGGAATGTACAATAAGAGTTGAAGTTGAACTGAAATATAATAAACGAAGGATCTAAAAAGTAACAAATGGACTAGCCTAGGGAAAATTTAGGGAAATTATTAGCGCAGTGTAACACTAAGAGGTGTTGAGTTATTACGAAGATGAAAAGGATGGCGCTACTGAAGTTGCTTCACTACTTCGTTATTCCATTGCGCAAATGCGCCTCTGACACTAGACATAGTACCCAAATCTTTTTTGACAAAACATCAACTGGGTACACTTCAATTCAGTGGCGCACTGCACTCCAAATCAATGGAGTATTACGAATATCAGAGACCTTTGTACTCTAGATGGGCGGTAGTCAATTCGATGAAATGTTAGCTGAAATTACTGAAAACATACATGATAGGCTAAATTGAAGTTGGTATTTGGGTACGCAGCCAGCGAATCAGCAATGCTTTTTCAAAGGCTTCCAACATAGCTTAATAGTTCTAGGAATATATCAAGGGGTTGGCAGAAGAACTTTATGAATAACACACACAAAAACGACTTTAAGAGTCCAAATCGATTTGCTTCTCTTTTGCTGTTGCTCGTCGGCTCATAGCTTCTAATACGAAACAAACCGAGAGGAAGGACCAATACCACCATAACCCCAAGTTTTTGAGATATCAAGGCGATGCCACAATGGTCTGCGGTTGTTTACTGAGCGGGAACGGTCCCCTTCAGGTAAAGTCTGCGGTTTAAGTGATTCACTACGGGAAAATAATAGTTAACAGAAATTACACTGCAAGTACAAACAACAGGCCGAAAAAACCAAAGCAAACGAAGATAAAGAAAAAGGATACTAAACATAGGGAACGAAAAAGGCTAAGCGGAAACAGGACGAGCCATGGAAGTTTGGGATGGACTAGGAGTTGGGGGTATTTACACCTCTTCACTCAGATAGCCAAGCAGCGACCATGGCACTTAACTTCCCCACCACTTCGTCTAAGGCCATCAGCAGTTGCAAGAGGTCGCGCAAGGATAAGGTTTTCTCAAAAGCCGAAGTTCTAAGGAGACCTCGAGCTTGGGAAAAAATTCCGAGGATAAAAATCAACTCCTCCTGTTCCCAGTACCTTGACCAATTTTTGAAAGGATCTCGTCCTTTGAACGAACTGATCCAGGAGCCGGGGTCAAGTAATTCCCATACTCCTAGTCGATACCGCCACCCTTTGACGCCACTAACATACTGCCGCTCAACTGGTGCCCAACTACTGCCATCGCGGTCTTCTTTTGCTACATACCTAACTACGATGTTCGGTCGTATCCACCGACTGCTTACCCAACTGTTGCCGACCACCCAACATCCCACCAATAGAGAGCCTCGCTCAGGGTAGACGAATAGTAATTAGTTGCGCTTATAATGCCTGAATTCAGAACAATTTAGCGATTTGTAACTTCTCTCATCCTCCCTTGAAAGTATAACTTCAAAAATCTTTATCAAAATTAAAACTCCATATCTCTCTACTTGCTCTATAAAGGCCCACAAAAGCTGTTAATACTCAAAATCACATTTCCCCTCATGCGTATCACAGCGAATTCCACGAAAAGAGTTGCGTAATAATTAGATCTCAAGAAGCTTACAGGTAAAAGAATACAGACAACTTGCAATAAGAAAGACAAAAATATGTGGCACATCGTCATTATACTTGAAAAAAAAAACTTAAAAGAAGATTCCATAACGAACCGGTTGACTGGAGTCTGGCTGCACGCGCGTGCCCAACATTATCCCAAACACACACACACACACACCAACAACAACAACTGTGGGTAGAGGCAAACACGAGCACTTATGTCAATGTTGCACCATGCCATCATGCAACGAAATCGACGTTGTCTAACATAACAGTAAAATTAAACAAATGCAAAAAAAAAAGAAAAGAAAAACCAAGCTATGGCCATGGCTATTGCTAACGTCCCGTGATTCACTTCGCTTGACTAACTGTAGGATAGCTCTTCTGTGGTCAAATTGTTCATGAACTCTGATATATAATTTACTGTTACAATTTGCAACGCGTTCGCCTGCTTATGCGGCAGTTACCCACCGACGTGTGCCGTACGTAAGGACGTTTGTCGTACGAAGCACGTTTGACCGAACTCTCAAGCCCGTAGGAATCAATGTGTGCGTCCGTGTACATGTACATAACATATTTGTGTGTGTATTGTTTACAGATAAGCACTGTTGCCACTGACCATTTTGCATGTATGCTTATGGAAACATCAACTTTTTCCAATTTAATTTTTGATATTGTAAAAGGCCGGAATACATATTAAATAAGTATAAATAGATAAAATATTTATAATCAGCACTTTTACATAATTATTTCGAATCATTTTCACAATTTTTCAAACTTTAATTAGGCGTTTTTGCATAAAATTGCAAACGGTCAAAAATTAGCGTACAAAAGTTTACTAGGCAACTCTGTGTAGTGAGAGAGCGATCAGCTGACACGTTCTTACGGAAAAAATCAAAATTGTTTTGATTTCTACGTTCCGGGCTACGTACGTACGGGCGTTGCACGTCGGTGAGTTTTCGTTTACATTGCACACTCATAAGATAGGTCGTGTCAGCTGACACGTTTTTTCTACGTACGTTCGTGGGTAACTGCCGCATTATGCGGCAGTTACCCACCGACGTGTGCCGTACGTAAGGACGTTTGTCGTACGAAGCACGTTTGACCGAACTCTCAAGCCCGTAGGAATCAATGTGTGCGTCTGTGTACATGTACATAACATATTTGTGTGTGTATTGTTTACAAATAAGCACTGTTGCCATTGACCATTTTGCATGTATGCTTATGGAAACATCAAGTTTTCCAATTTAATTTTTGATATTATAAAAGGCCGGAATAAATATTAAATAAGTATAAATAGATTACATATTTATAATCTGTACTTTTACATAATTATTTCGAATTATTTTCACAATTTTTCAAACTTTAATTAGGTGTTTTTGCATAAAATTGCAAACGGCCAAAAATTAGCGCACAAAAGTTTACTAGGCAACTCTGTCTAGTGAGAGAGCGATCAGCTGACACGTTCTTACGGAAAAAATCAAAATTGTTTTGATTTCTACGTTCCGGGCTACGTACGTACGGGCGTTGCACGTCGGTGAGTTTTCGTTTACATTGCACACTCATAAGATAGGTCGTGTCAGCTGACACGTTTTTTCTACGTACGTTCGTGGGTAACTGCCGCATTACTCATAACGTTGTCGTCATAGCAAAATTGCCACAGTTGTAGGCCAGTAGAACATCACACAGTAAATGTGAAGCTTAATGATTTGTTTAATTGTCTCAAGTTTAAGTTTTATATCTGTTATAGGTACTGCTGTTATTAGTGATGCATTTACGCGAGGAACCGGGTCCGTAGAATTGTGTGGTTTCATTTCTATCTTCTTTACGTTATCTGTCTCTTCTCCATGCTTTCTCTCAAGCCATCTATCCTTTAACTCTCTATACCTCCTCTCTTTTTCTCGAGCTGTCTTCTTCGCCCTATTTCTCTTCCCTTTTCTATCTTCACTTATTTGCATCCCTCGAACTACTCTAGACTCTGAGGCCGCCTCCACAGATGGCGCAAAATTGAATGGAAACGTGAGCAGTAGTATCTAGTGCCTTCTAGTACTTTTGATGGAAGTACTAACAGTTTGGCTTGCCTTTTTACTACGCAACCAATCCAATGTTGCTTTGGTGAGGCCGTAGAAAGGTTCTGCACCAAAAAATTCTACAATTGCTTGGCAAATTAGGCTATCGGTTTATTATCTTCATGTCCTTTCTGCCTTTCAACTTATCCCAAAAACAAACCTTTGTTATTGTTCTTCACCTTGTTAAGAGCGGAAAAGCATTCATCAGCAAGCTTCGAAGTAGAAATAAAAGCCTGTAAAACAGGGTAGATGGATAGAAAATGCTGAATCCTCTCATCCTCCTGTAACCGTAGTATCCATCCCAAGTATTCATACAAACCGTAGGCAATTCATGTCACAGACGATTCATATACGGAAAATGTATCGCTCGTATAATTCATCCAACGGACAATTCATCCCGCAGACAATTCGTATCGCGTTAATTCATCCCTCGAACAATTTATCTTACGGACAATTCAACACATAATACATATTGACGCAATCTATCCCCATGGAAAAATTATACCAATTCGCTTATCGACGATCTCCAATCTATTGTTCTCTTCGTCGAAGGTCACCTGCTCTGGAGGGCTTTACAAGCAGCTTAAAAGTAAGAGTAAATTGCCACGGATGCTGGTTCCTTAGATAGCAGACATCGAGCGGCTCCTTTTCCTTCTTGTAGCGCAAAGACGACTACCCACATAATTTGTGGAGTTTAATCAATGTTGATGTTTCCAGATATTGATCCGATACGTTCCGGATAATAACACCATTTAGGTACAAGCCCGACCTTATCGGGAACGATTTGTTATGACCACGTATAACCTTCTAAGTCATGCAATCTTTTCTTTTGTAAGGACCTTGGGGTCGCCGGAGCCTTGCTTGCTTAATAAACAGGATTCACCAGAGGAGATGAGGTTTATAATTGGCGTCAGTTATGGCTAGACTGCGATAGCTGACTTCTTATGCAACGGTCGAAAACGCCAAGTCCAAGTATACAAGATCTGATGCGCTCTGTTTGGTATATTTTCTGATAGTACACAGTTCTGATCTATACCGAAACGTTTTCGGCCATTCCTTGTCGAAAGGAGAGGGAAAATGGCACAATAAATGCCGGAAAATCGTTTCAATATACATCGGTCGAAATACCCAGTTACACTCACAACAGCACTCATTTGATTCGGTTCTTTAAAATCGCAATACCGCAGATACAGCAGCGTACAGAAAAATATGAGTGGGAGACTTATAACTTGTACTTTATTAGACTAAATTTGATTGGGCTACAAACCGCATACTCAAAGAAACTTTGAGAACCCTAAATAAAAAATTCGAAAGTTGCGTAACATTTTTTCGAGGAACGGTCAAACGAACGGTCAAAAAAAATCAACAAAAACTGATAGAAATACAAGAAGTGACATACTTCAAATTTATTAGTGCAAGTTATAGTATATAGGAACGTTTAAGAAAATGTAAATACTAAATGTTGAATAAAGACAGTTTTCTCTTATGTTTCCTACTGAAGATGTCCAGTATCTCATTAGAGTCCATTTTCCCGCAATATCGCCATGAATGTGCATTAAAGCCAATCCATTCAAACGATCTTTTGTCATCCTGTTACGAAGATATGATTTCAATCGCCGTAATGTAGAGAAGCGGCGCTCGGCAGTGCTAGTAGTCACTGGAAACGTACACAGTAATTGGCAAAGCGTTCTTATATTTGGCAGCATTACTGAATGTTTGAAAGCATCTACTGGAGATAGTGAAATATCTTTTCTCATCTGCTGCCAAACTTTTAATTCTCCCTTTAAAGCTATAAAACAAGGAAGGTCTTCCTTATACATTTCCGCGCCTTGTTATACAAGAACTGCATCTTCGTCGCTGAAGTTATGGGGCAACAACTTTTGTAAATTTCCTATTCCTTGCAATACCGCACTAAGGAACCTGGATTTCATTTCACTTAGCATATAGTCTAGAAACGGGATGTATACTGAAAGTCGGTAATAATATTCAACTGACTCAGTCTGAATGTTTGGCCGATTTCCTTGACGGCTTGTGATTCTGCGGACTGTGATTGCTGTACCAATTTCATTTGCGATGCCCTCAGCCTGATTTAAAAGTTTTTTAAATGTGACTGTGCTAGTTGCACGTTTCATCTGCAAACTCGCTGTCATATTGACAAGCTGACTTGCAGAAAGTATATCAATTTCTTTCTGTTGTAATGATCGGGATAAGGTCAGCGTGATTCCCAAAATATCAGAGAGGATTACCAAGCTTATCAGAAATTCCAATGAGGGTATAGACTGGAGCAACGAAGATGGAGGTGTAGCATTTTTTGTATCATTCATCCGACATTTTTTGCAATATTGCATTTGGACATGGCAATAGGTCCAAAAATGTCAAAACTGCTTCATGTCTTTCAACCCATCTAGTCTCACACAATTTTTTTAACATATTCTGTTTTTCATTCGGCAGATGAGATTTCATTTCTTCTCTGACGATATGTATTCGTTGAGCTGATTCTCGAAAAAAATTTGATACACTAGAGAAAACCCCTACAGCATTTCTTATGCCCGGTACGGTGCAGGCTGTACTACACTGAAAGAAAAAGATTGGTAAAATCAACCGAAATACGGGTCAATTCAACCGAAATTTCTGTCAACTTTTATCCATCGCAACAAGATGTTGAATAAACTGCGCACAAATCGTTGATTCGTCATTGACCGTTTTAGTAGTCAAATGAACAAAGAAAGTTGTTGCGACAGCTTTGTACGAAAGTACCTATGTTGCGGTATTTGCAAGGCAGATGAGTTTTCACTGAGACCTTTTCATGGCAGAAATACACTCGGAGCGCTGGCCGAACAGTGACGAGGGGCGACCCCGCTTCTAATTGAAAAACCTTATTTCTAAAATTTGTATGTTGCTTTGCCCGGGGTGTGAACCCAGGGTCTTTCGTGTGGTAGGCGGAGCACGCTACCATCACACCACGGCGGCCGCCATATTCATGCGTAAATATGTGCATACATATAGTACACAGCATACATAAGTACAAAGTAGAGAGCGCAGTGAGCGTAAAATTCTCTTTGAAATTTGCTCATGTATTGACTGTTGATCAGTTAGATTGATTAGGAATCTGTCAACTTTACAGAATTTTGTTAACTTAAGAGCGACAATTTCTCTTCTGTTGAAATGGCTAAACTAATTTGTTCGCTTGACAAAGAACTCGGTCGAATTAACCATAATTCGATCAATTTCACCGAATCTCCGTTAAGTCAAGAACAACAGAACCGATTTGTTGATTTTACTAGCACCATTTCTTTACGCGCCTATGATCACATATATATTACAAAAGACTGTTGCCAGCAGTAATTAAAAAAATTTATTCAGAAATAACTGTCAATGTGGCACAAAATAAATCATCTAACATCGAACTTGAAGTGTAACTTCCATTCAAATGGAAAAAAGTCTTAAGCAGCAGATATTATTCAAAATGTGTGAAAAGATTAAACTACTTAATTGAAAATTAGCTCGAAAATTCATAAAATCGCATAATGTGAAGCATTTAAAAATGATAGTCTGGCACACTCACACTAAAGATAAGGTTGAAAGAAAAAAAACAAAACTAAACTATTTCACATGCTTTTCGACCCTTCAAATGAGCTCTTCAAAAGAAATTATGGGTTTAATTGCGATATATAAGCGAGAAATGGTATGATGCATATATGTAATTAAACAGTGTTGTGAAATAAAAGACCAATATTATTATAAATGTGTGAAGCAATTATATTCAAGGGATTTGAATAACGCAGCCAAACGAGTTCAACGTCAACAAAGTACAGCAACTTCGTTCCCGGTATGATAACAAAAATAATTCTTACAAAATTGGTGTCATACTGATATATGAAACAACAAATCAAAGCACTAAAACTTAAGAATACATCGCGAAAGCATGCTATGATCACTTGTGTTTTATTCTACCGAAATTAATATGGTGTTTGTAGGGAGCCAAAGTGAAGAAATGAAAATCGACTGGCTTGTAGCAACGCTATTCAGAATTCTAATTTCATTTGAACTGAAAAGCTTGCCTTGACTATTTTATGTGTTTTACTGAAATTAATTTGGTTGTTGTTGGGAGCCAGCAGGAGCAGAAGTAAATAAATGTCAATCGATCGTCTTGAACCAACGCCATTCAAAGTTTTAAATTCATTTGAATTTCGAAGCATGCTGTGATTATTTTCTATGTTATTCTACCGACATCGATTATGGCTGCCTGGGAGCCAGCCGGAGCTAAAGTGATGTTGTTGTGAGCCAAAAGAGCCATTGCATGGGCACCATTGAATTAGAATAGGACTATTTGCGAAAATAGAAAAAGAGCTTAATGAAAGGAAACAGCCTAAAGGACTACTGGTTGGTCCGTGTCCATCGCTCGTTTCGATCCTTTTCGCTTCATATTCTTTTAAGGAAGCTTGTTTTTAACCTTAGATAACTTCATTCTGTAGAAAATTTTAACTTTCAGCATTGCTACTTTGCTGCTAGTATTTGTTAAACTAGTGTATGTATCATGGTCGCTTGCAACATGTGTAAACGAACAACAACAAAAGCAATTATAGAGCTTGTTATATCTACAGTTGATTGTGCATGAGAAATTATTAAACGGGAAGTCGACTCCTCCACAAACATTTCCAAGAGCTGACGGTTGACGGCTGACGATTGTTGAAGACAATACTTTCGAATAAGTATATATAACCAACAAAAAAGGAAAGGAAATACAGACTCAGGAGATTGTGGTTTCCGTCGATAATACTACACGCATATTTAGAATACATAAGTATGTATGCTCATTGGTGATTAAAATATCTGTAATTAGACAATGTAAGATAAAATAAAATTTTTTTTCCTATAAGGAAGAGGAATTATTTATTATTATCAGCACTCTTTCAAAATTATGTATGTCTATAATCACAGAACAATATTATAAATGAAGCAAATGATTAAGTAGAACCAAGGTTTTTTCCCGGTCACAGCCATTGGACTACATACTTGACTTTTTTTTTAGATTGCAGTTATAAGATTTTTTGTTAATCACGATTAGGACCTAAACAAGACTTCAAATATTTACAATTTTGAGTCATGACTAATTACTTCTTTTATTTTCTACCTATTCAATTGATTGCAATCAATTGATTACAGTACCGAAGTGTTCACAACTCGCCATTTTTAGTAAATAGATACGAAGATTGATACTGAAAATATAAATAAGCAAATTGATTAAAAGAAGTCGTCAAATTTGCAGATAGTTGGAGAAGTAACTAAGATCATTATAATTAATAGGAGCTTAACCATCTAAGTGACTTCGGCTCTTGTGAAACAAATCGAGCCAGCTTTCTGCGCAGACATTGAAGCATGTGCCTTTCACGCGACGGTAACTGAATAGGTACGCAGGTTATCTATTCGCACCGGAGCGTGGCGGGCGCGGATTTAAGCTGCCACGGAATCAGGCGCATACCCAAAACACTGGAAGCATGTTTGTTGGACAGCCACACAAAAAAGAACCTACATCAAAAAATTTTAAGGTTTATTGGTGCTAACAATGCTTAGCATAACTCCAACTTTTAGATGTGATACTGCTAGAATAACCGATTTCCGTCAATATTAGAAAAACAGTGACTGTAGATATGATGGAGTTCTGTTGTGGCACAATAGTCATAAGAACAAAGTACTGAGCGCCGTGGGCGTAAGCTTCTCTTTAAAATTAGCTAATGCATTTCATATTATCAACAGTTCTTCACTGTTCAATGACCAATGTAGTCAATTGTTTTAAAAGAAAAATCAGTTAGTTTGACTAACAGCTTGTAACTTTTACAGAATATTGTTAACTTCAAATCAACAGATTTTCTTCTGTTGAAATAACTAAACAAATTTGTTCTCTTGACAAAATAAAAATCGGTAGAATTATCCATAACGCGATAAATTTTGCTGAATGTCTGTTAATTCAAGAAAAACAGACTGATTGGCTAGGGCTGCCAGACGTCCCGGTTATAGGCCAATTGTCCCGGTGTCCCGGTCGAACCCTAAAATGTCCCGGTTTTCGTTTAGGTGTCCCGGTTTTTAAATCTATTCGATTCTAAAGAGCCATGAAATCTACCAATTATTTGGTTTGCTTATAATGTGCTCTCCAACTAGTCTGAATACAAGTACCAACTACCGACTTTAATTGTAAAATTCTAGCATCGCTAGATAGTTGCATATTGCATAGTACACCTATATCGATTATCGATGTAAAGTATTCTTCCTAATAAGCTACAGCTGTTTTTGATTTCCGTTAAGTATTTGGTTCTTCAAGTTGAGTATTTCTGATTTCATTGTAAGTTTTCTCACAAAATTTATAAAATAGATGTGTTTATAATACTTTCAATCACTTTTAGAAAATGCCAAAAAGGAAATGTTAATTCTGGTAATAGTCTAGTTGAGGAGTCGACTGCTAATGCACTACCAAAAATATCGAGAGAGGTGTCAAAAGACGCGTATTAATCTCGAAAACAATAATCCGATGGCGGAAAAGAAAAATTTTATCTATATCCGGAGATATTTGCAGTTGAAGTTGGCGATTTTCATGTGGTTGTTGTTGTGTTGGTACCCACCAAAAAAATTGTGCATCACCGTGGCGGTAGCCACGATTATACCACACACCCGGACTTGGAATGACGTAGCCCAGGGTTATTCTTTATAAGCGCGGCCGAAGGCCGCCAACTCAGAAAGGTGTTCTGCGCAAAAATACTATGGATCCCACCCCTGGTTTCGGAGGAACCCGCGGGCCTTTTTTCGGTTTTTCGTTAATATCTTTTGAATGAGTTAATATTTTTATTTTCCGCCTTCGGATTATTAATACCGATGTCAAGACGCGTCGTTTGACACCTCTCTCGATATTTTTGGTAGCGTATTAGCAGTCGACCCCTCAACTAGAATATTACCTTAATTCCTTCTCTCATACACAGAGAAGCGGTCTTTTATGAAACTTGGAAGAAGTGAACATGAATCGTTGTGCACAGTTTGCGATTGTTTTATTGCCTGGGTCACGGTGGACGCTCAGATATTCTTGATTATATCGACAGTTCCAAGCTCAAATCAAGGTTATGCGAGGCGTCTATTTCAAAAGAAATTTCTTCTTCTTTGGTAAAACCAAAAACAACAAAAAGGCAGCTGATCTCCGCCGCTGAGCTGTTTAATTGTATCCTTTTATACTTGTATAAAAAATGTTCCATTCACGAAACCTAGTATTTAAAAATACATACATAGGTACATATGTACCTACTTATTTATATGAACCACTTTAAAGGTATTTATTTTGAATTGTAGTTGTGATTAGCTGTTTTAGGGTACCTGGAAGGTATACCATTTGTTTTGTATTGTGCAAATAAAAAATCATACATATGTGCGTAAATAAAAAAAGTTAAAATTTTGGGGGGGGGGGGGGGGGGGAGATTATATTTCTTGAATATTCAAAGTGTGCCGGTTTTGCCCCAGGAGACCTGGCAACCCTATGCTTGGCTGTCAATATAAAAGTTGACGCGGCTGCAGTTTAAGCGATTTTCCTCCACTGTTTCTACTGATTTGTTGATTTTACTAGCTCCATTTCTTTCGGTAATCGTATTATGTATATGCTATATTAAGCTGAGTACTATTCACTTATGCCCGGTTTTTAAGTGAGAGTTTAAATTACAGTTAAAGTTGAGTAGAGGTTAACCCTATTACCTCGGCCGCTCAATCTGATGCGCAGCAGAATTTTATGTTTCTTTTCGACCTGAACTGTAGTTTAAACTCGCACTGACAAATCGGGCCTTAGTCTTAAGTTCATAAAGCATACTTGCAGTAATGATGAAAAACGTCGACGGCTCATGCTTGTTGCCGAAGCAGAGACAAAGTATAAATAGATCACCGATCATAAAATTTATGAGCAGTAAATTACATATAACACTTTTACAGCTGTCAAAAAAACAACGTTCGCAGCAAATGTCAAATGTGAGATTGACCTCAGCTCCACCAAATGTCACAGTTAACAAAAGAATAACTTTTTATCAGTTCAATAGTTTAATGCGTTTATATTTTTGAGTTTGTCAATAAGTATTACTTGACTAACTTTTTATTATTTTTTTTTTTTAATTAGCTAACAGCAATTAACGCTGGCTTGTCATGTAACCTAACCTAAAAACAAAGCGTTATTGACTTTGACATTTGTTGTTGATTTCAATTGCAACACAACATAATTTTTAGTTTTTCTTTTCATTTCATATTTTTGTTTGAACAGCTGTATTGAGCTAAGCGTTATAATAACAGGTGACACAACAAAAAATATGTTTTCAAAAAATTTGTTTTTTTTGTTACACTTTAACACTTAAGCGTTAATTTTATGATCACGCTAATGCATGTCATTTTTAATTTTTCGATTCTCTCCTTTTTACTTTCCACGAATAATTTTATAGAATAGATTTTGAGTGTCGTACAACTCACTAAAAAAAATCCATTCCACACTTCAAGTAGAGACTTAAATTAACAAAATAAATAAGCCGATAAGGCGACCGGAAATATACCACAAATATAAAGTAATAAACAAACAAACAAAATTAAACGTTTAACAATTAAACACAAAACATTAACAAAAACTTAAAACCCGCGCCCAAAAACGTGCATGAAAATGAAGCGCACAAAGTCTACTAACTAACTGGAGAAATAAATAATTGAAAAGGCGCAACTGACTGCTTGTCTGCCTCTATTTGGTTAGTTGATTCGCCGATAGACTTGCAACTCAGTCGATTGTTTCACATACCAACAGATAGCATAGAGATAAAAAGAAAATAAAAAAATAAATAAAAAACCAAGTCAGTAACACAAACATAATGAACACAAAACAAAGAATTTACTCTGCTTAAGAGGCCGCAGGTAGGTGAAAGAAGTTAATAAAAGCAGAGCAAATACTTCAGCCGAACAATACAGCGAATAGAAGTGTTCTTTGCAAGAAGCTAGAGATGTGTAGTGGATTTCGGGACTAGATTCAGTAACAGTATTAAATCCGGAATAATGGTTTTAAAGACTTTCATGTGAGGGGGACAAAAACAACTTTTTTGCTGCTAACTTTTATGTAAAAATAATAAATAATAAAATTAAAGAAAAAAAAACTTTTTTAAAAATAAGCTTTTATTATTGGTTAATAAAATTAACCAATTCAATGCTGTCTGAACTGCTTTGTTTCTCAGTTACTTATGGCTTTGTGAGCCACAGACGGGACCATAGAATGTTGCCAAAGCACCCTAATTGGCTAGGAAGTCCGCCTATTCATTACCTTCATGTCCCTGATGCCCTGGATCCCATTCTAACAAAACCTTGTTTTTGGCTCCCGGACCATTTAAGACTCCTATGCATTAATCCATTAGCTTAGAAGTAATTGTGTAAGACTGCAAGACATACCCCAGCGGGTTAGGGGATCAGAATATACCCGCGGTAGGTATGCATGTCGTAAGAGGCGACTAAAATACCAGATTCAATGGGCTGTGTAGCGCAACCCTTCAGGTTGCCACCGCAATATATAGCTTCTCCAAACCCAATTGTCAACCTCACCTATCCGCGGCGAATCCTGTTTCACTAACAGATGAGGCTCTGGTGACCCCAAGCTCCTCATGGAACTTGGGGGTAGGGAGGGAGGGAATGGCCTGAAGGTTTAATGTGGCCCCATAAATCGTTCCCGAGATGGTCGGGCTAGCACCTTAATGGTGCTATGGTACCGGATCGTACCTGATTTGTATCCGGCAAAGGACCATCACATCGATAACTTTTCCCAAAGCCTTCGGGGAGCAACCTTATCGCTACAACAACAACAACAACTGCAAGACATGTAAGGTCCTGTATGTCTAACATATTGAGGTTACTCTTCGATGATGAGCCTCATCGTAGACACTGTCTTCTGCATACCTTTATGTGCCAAATTCATTAAATTTCAGTTATTGAAAGAGGTCATCTATGACTAGGGTCCACAAGGAAGGAGAGCTTACACCCCTTGGGGGCATCCCCTAGTGGCCACAGTTGACTCAGTTGTCCTCCCAGCTCAATATTGATTTTTCTTCTCCTTTGCATAGATAGCGATGATCGTTGGGCTTATATCCTCGTCTTATATCAATACTGATTTTTCTTCTCTTTCGCATGGATAGCGCCCAACGAGGATCGTAGCGTGTGATTTTTTATTAAGGAGGATTTCCTATGAACGCTCTTCAAAATATAAACTATTTTTATAGCGCCAAAATACTTCCTAAATATGAAAAGTAAAATACTTTCATCAAGATGAGGAAACCAAAATAATATTGCCGGGTGTTCGATATTGAATTTAAGTATCGAATCGATGAGTGTCGGCTTTCGTATGACTGAAAGCCACCCCCGCTCAACTGAGTAGGGTGGACCAAAATGTGTATGCGGATAACTTAGCGTGAGTCGCAAATGTCAGTTTAAGACAAGCAAAGTTGCTCTTATAACACTGAACAAAGAGCAATCTAAGAATCTTAAAAGGCCTTCCTATTTTTCCAAAAAAATCATTGCTTTAAAGATGCTCAAATTTAACTGTTACTACTATTTGAAAAAAAAAAAACTTGTTTCTAAATTTTTGTTGCTGCTTTGCCCGAGGCTCAAGGATCTCGGTGTGGTAGGCGAAGTACGCTCTCACTACACCACGGCGGCCGCACGGAGGACCCGAGGGGCTTCAAATATTTTCTCTTAAGCCAAGTTGTGTGAACGATCTCGACAAAAAATTTCTAGGTGGGTTTGTTCGCACTTTTTCTAATACATATGATGGGATGGAATCGCACTACCCGTTTTTTATTATTATTGATATATCTATAAATACTATACGCATATGTATGTATTTAAGATATGTTTTGAGCTAAATCATCAGATTTTAAAATTTGAATTTCGGGACCGGCTGAGCCTGGATCGATTATTTAGTGTTTCACCCACCCCTAAGATAAATGCATTACTACAGAGCTATGAAAAAGAAATATGCAGACCATATGTTGCACAAACGAATAAGTAAAAACAAAAACAACAACAAGATGTTTGTTAGGACAATGGCAATAATGGTAAGCAGTTAAGAGTGTTTGGACGAATGTTAAGATTCTGTTAGCTATCGACATCGCATGAAAAGTAGGACTACGGAATGGTATAGCGTAGAGCCATAGGGATAAAAAAAGGTGGATATATCAACCATTCAGCGAGATGTGATGTTGCTTCCGTGCACCGGCTTAGAAAGTATTTTTATAAACCCCTGGCATTGCCAGAAGATATGATGTGATATTTCCACTGCTATAGCAATATGAAGTGGATGAATATTTTGGCGACTGAGGAATGGGCTTTCAGAAAACTATAATAAATTAATAGCCTGATAGTTTCCCTTCGAATAATTCTCGTTCTTTCCCTTCTGTTCTAACTACTTACCGCCAATGTTTGTTCCAACGTAAATTTCTCAGCAATGAGTACGTCCTTTTCGCGTGACAATCTATCTTTAGTTTGGCGTTCTTGACGAGCTGCGTCCTATGAAATGCAAAAATACAAGTCAGCACAAAAATTACTGCAAAGAAAAAATTCCCGCTCTAGACTCAACTCACCTGTAACGCTTGACATTCCGCATCAAATTTGCGCTGTTTCTTCTCCAAGATATTATTACGTCCATTTTGCTCTTCGAGTAGCATACGCAAATCATTCATTTCATTGGTCATCTTTTGCGCTTTGCGCTTCCATTGACCGACAACTTGACGTTGCTCTTCGACCTCCTCATAGGCATCAGAAAGCTGAAATGAGAGAATATTATTGTTTTGTAAATTGGTTTTATTATTATTATTATTTTCCCTACCTTCTTTTCTAGTTGTTTCTTCAGTCCGACTAATTGTTCTAGATCGTGTTCATGTTGGGTTTGTAAGCGTCGCTTCGTAAATTCAAGTTCACGCGCCACACGCTCATATTTCAATTTGAAAACACCGCTGCCACCACTTTCTTCATTTTCGGGATCTTCATCCTCGGATACGCCGTTCAAATCGGATTTGGCACATATTAGTTCCATTTCTAGCTTTTCGCTTGTTTCTTGTAAATTCTTCACTTTATTTTGTTGTTCGTTGAGTTCTTTTTCAAGTTTCAAACGTTCAGCTGTTTCGGCTTCGAGTCGTTCGGTAGCGATATTGGCGGATGAACGCTCTTCGGCTAGGTCCACTGCTATTTCGGATAGCTGTTAGATGGAGACAAAAGAAAGGCAAACAAATGAATAAAATATTGGACATGAAAAGCAAAAATGGGGGGTTTAAATAGTATCTAGAATGTATCTAAAAGCTGGATATTAGAAAAGGATCTCATCGGCCTTTTCGTTACCACATATCTTTTTATAGCGAGTACTCAGTATTTTGGGACACTTTTTGATGAAGTACTGTGTGAGACTATTTGCCTTTATCGCCACCAGACTGTCAATATACATATTGACGCGCCTGTAGCTTAAGCATGCTTCCTCTAGAGTTTTTGCTACTTTCTCCACGGCTACAATTTCCGCCTGAAGAACTCTGTATTGTTCTAGCAGATTTTAAGATTTGTTTATTTCCAGATCAGTTCAGTATACCGCAGACCCTATGATTCATTACTTTGGAACTATCTATTCCACCTCTATTGTGGCTCTAATAGATCCATGAAGCGCAGGAAGGGAACTCGGTATATGTTCGTTCTATATTTGATAACGTTATACTACTATTACCGTTTAATCTACACTTAAGCTGCCCGACTCATTGAGTATCGTTACGATTGTTAATGCTATGTTTTTCACCACCAGTTTTACAGATGAATGTTCAAAATGGCTTACAGTGCAGCGGTCGCGGTTATTTTCAAGGCTCCTGTTATGCTAAGCATTGACAGCTTGCATCCCTCTCTAATTTTTGAGCAAAATATACTTTTGTGTTGCCGCCCACCAAACAAGTACTCCATAGGATATGAAAGGCCTTACAATCGCTGTAAATACTCAATGAGAGAGAGAGGGCGATAGACCCCCTGTACAGCGCAGCATTCTTTTATAATCTTCCTTAATCTTAAGTATGCAGCAGATCCATCTGATTAGGACTGGATGTACTTCAATGTACTCAAGACCCTGCATCATCGCCTGTTTAGAGCTATTGTTGAAAGCCACGGTAATGTCTAAAACAACTCTTAACGTTTACACCTCATATTCCAATGCTTTCTCTATGTTCATAACCACCCTATGCCGTGTCTTCCGACTTGCCTTAGGTGAACTCATGGAGAACAGTTTATCATCCACATTGGACTTTATATATACATCTATCAGCCTCTCAAAAGTTTTGAGCAGGAAAGGATGTTAATCTTATGGGTGTGGGATACATATAATTCCCCGCCTGTGATAGGAAAACGGCACGAGCAGTTCTCCCAGAGTGAGACCCAGGCCTTAACAATAATAATTTAATAGAAGAAAACTTTTAAGGCAACTGCAATAGCTCGTTGTATAGACCCCTCGTTTTAGTCCCGCTGTTCTAACCATTCAGCTATTGCAGCGGTTGTTCGTTTGCCTTCATAATTTCTATTTTTATTCTTTATTTTGCAGACAGCGCTACGACATCTGGCGGTGGAGCCTTGTGAGCAATGGGCTTATTTTTACGGAATTGAAACCTTTTAACCCGTGCTCTGGGATGTATGAAAATTTCGTAATTTTTATCGACCTATTCATGTGTAAGATAACAATATTTATTTTTTTATCTCATCAGCTGATTTTATTTTATTCATTTCACTGGTATAGGATTGTCAAAAGGTGATGGAAAATGTAACCAACACATTGACAGTTGTTTACTGAAATCTGAAATGGTTTATAAAAAATAGTTTCACATCACTCTCCATTTTATTCGCCTAACACGCAAATTTTGACAATCTGAGAGATGAGCCAACCATATAGTTGAACCATGGTTGTGATATAATTTTTTTTCTTAATTGAACAAATTTTTGAATCTTGCATATAAAATTATCGTGTCACAGTGTTTTTGGTTGAACTCCGTCGAAACAGCTCGACCGATTCTCATGAAATTGTATGTAAACACATTGAGTAGGATTAGGAATCAGATTTAATCTATTTGCAACCCTCTGGAACTGGGACTGCGACTAGGACTAAGGGATTGAGAAGAATAAAAGAACTAGAGAGAAGAAAAACGAGGGAAGGAGAAAGAGATTGTGGAAGAGGTAGAGCTTGACGCAGACAGAGATAGGAATAGAATGAGCAGGGGAGGGAGAAGGAGAGGGAGCTAGGGAGAAAAGAAGGAATGGAATAGACCGAGAGGGAGAAAGAGACGCAGAGCAAGAATCACATTTTCTAAAATTAATCCATTCGAAAATAATAAAATAATTGTTAATATTGTGGTAACATAATTTTAAAATTCGGCGTGGGTGTGAACAAGTTGTTGCGAAAAATTAAAACACCTACCAATTAAAAATTAAAAAAATACATAAATATTAGGGCAGAACGAAAAAAAACTCGTGTTAGCTTGCAGCTGATTGAAAAAAATGTATTTGAAAAAAAAAAATGTAATCATGATTTGACGCTTTTGAAAATGATCACGATACACTGCGACCCTTATGTGGATGGTTGTAATGTATTTAGGTACCTCGTCAGGCTTTCTACTGCATATCACGAAGGGATTAAGCGTCGCGCCATTTACATGAGAGAGTCTCTGCCTTGCAGAGCGACGCATTCGCAGATAATGTGAACCGGCGTTTTCTCCTTTAGACCGCAAAAGCGACAGATTTGTGTATTGGATAGATTTAGCTTAGATAGGTGATATCGTAGACAACAGTATCCCGTATAGTAACCACTGAGAGTGCGTTGGTGCCCTCTGCTTCGATTAAGGAGTCTGGCTGGTTTATTTCCCAGGTACTTATTGCTTTTCTAGCGTGTGTCTTTGTGCGCCACAGACAGGACCATTGAATGCTGCTAGTTATATGCCCTCTTGAGGGTATCCCCTAGCGGCCACAATTAACTCAGTTGTCCCTCCCAACTCAAGACTGATTTTTCTTCTGTTCAGCATGGATAGCACCCAGCGAATGATCATTGGGCTTATATCCTTGCCAGTCATAGCTTGTTCGATAGCTTAATTTATTGTGTTATCGAAAGCCGCTAAGATGTCAATAATTGAAAAATTTTTTTGTGAAAATATAAATTTTGAATTCTGAACAATTTTTTAATTCAGTTTGTCACACTGATTTAAAGAAAAAAGTGCTATTTCTATTTTACAAGCTACAACATCTGTTTCAAAGCTGCAAGTCAAAAAAAAAAAAAAACAAATTTCGCCTCACCCTAATAATTATTAATTTTGTTTTGTTTTTGAACTTAAAACTAACACTTGTATGAAACAATTAATTTGCCAAGGTTTAGTGACATACATATATACTGCGGATACGGACGGTATCAACGAAATTTGTTAATGGGTGCGAAATTTTGATCAAATTTCTTCAAAAAATTTTTTCTTATTTTCAATAATTTAAGAAAACCCTCCATGAATTTTGTAACTGTAGCAATCCAATCTCAAAAACGTGTTCGGAAAAAATTTATAATTTTCATTTAGAGTTTTCTGACTTTTCTGGGGGGTAGATTAGGTTAGGTTGAACTGGCCGGTCCATGAGGACCTCACATAGACTGATTGAGTCCGTAGTGTTACCAGAAGTTTGTTTTAACGACCAAACTGAAAAACCCTATCAAAAACCAGGACCTATGTTATAAAATAACTCCGTCCTCTTGGCAAATACTAGAAGCTTCCTAGGACTTAAGCTACTTGCTGCTTCTATATATGACAGGTGTATCACTCCTAATAGCTGGAGTCTTAGCCTGGCAAGTGCAGGGCACGAGCACAGAACGTGCTCGATCGTTTCCTCCTCCAACCCGCACTTCCTACATCTGCTATCACTGACCAAGCCTAATTTAAAGGCATGTGACGCCAGAAGGCAGTGTCCAGTCAGAATACCCGTCATGAGTCTACAGTCCTCTCTCTTTAATGATAGAAGCAACTTGGTTAGTCTAAGGTTGTAAGACCTACACATAATCTTCGACACTTTACAGCCCCGCGCTTGAACCCATGCCTTTCCGGCTTGGTCGATCATGTGCACCTCTCGCCTTCGCTTAATATCGCCCATTCTAATTGGGACGTCTACGGAGCAAGCTTCAAGGGATGCGCCCTTTTTAGCTAGTTCTTCCGCTTTTTCGTTTCCATCTATTCCCATATGCCCTGGGGCCCAATATAGATGTATGCTTCTCCCTGTCCCGATTCTCTCCAGAGACTGCTTACACTCTAACACGCATTTAGATGCTGTGCTATGCGAGATTATTGCCTTAATTGCTGCTTGACTGTCAATATAAAAGTTAACACGGTTGCAGCTTAAGTTATTCTCTTCCAGGGTTTCTACTGCTTTGGTTACGGCTAATATGTCCGCTTGGAAAACGCTACAGTAATCCGGCAGCCTGTAGGATCTGCTTATTTCCGGATCAGCACAGTATACCGCAGACCCTACTCCTTCCACTACTTTGGAACCATCTGTGTACACATGTATCGCCTCGTCCGCCATTTGCCCACCCTTGCGCCAACCGTCCACCTCTATTGTGGCCTTAAGATCACCTTCTAAGCGCAGATAGGGAATCAGGTAGTCTGTTCGTCTTGTGATTGATGACGCTATACTACTATGGCTATATGGTCGGCGCTCAAGCTGCCCCGAGGCATCGGGCCTGGTTGCAGTTGTTAATGCTATGTTCTTTGCTACTAGGTCTACAGGTGGAATGTGCAGAATGGCATACAGTGCAGCCGTCGAGGTTGTTTTCAGGGCTCCCGTAATGCTAAGCATCGATAGTCTGCATACCACCTCTAATTTTTTGAGGTATGTTGTTTTTTGTGTAGCTTTCCACCAAACAAGAACTCCATAGTATAGAATAGGGCTTTCTGGGGGGTAATTATACATAAAACACCCTTATACTAGGTTCAAACACACACCAAATTGGCAATTTATACTATTTGGGCAATTTATTACGCAATTTGTCATATTATAAATTGTAATAATAAATTGCCAATTTAAATAAAATTGCGTAATAAATTGTTTCAAACTGCAAATGCAACATTGTAAAGCGTGTTTATTGAGTATATTTAAAAGTCAGTTACGCATGGCTGAACTATATGGTTGGCTCATCTCTTCAGCTGATTTTATGTCTTTCATTTCCCTGGAGAAGGGATTGTCAAAAGAAGATGGCAAAATCAAAATGAAACCAAGACATTGAACACATTTTCTTACAACACACAAAAATTTCAAAATTTTATGTTTTCATTCCATTCCATTCACCTAATACCAACACGCACATTTTGACAGTCTCAACAAAGACATGTTCTTACTGCAGAGATAAGCCAACCAGCTATCAAATTACTATTGTGTAAGCTAAATAGAGTTGTATGAACACCATTCAATTTAAATCGAAATAGCCTCAATTTATTTTTCTGTTTGAACATAGCATTAAGGCAAAATATTTAAAAAATCGATACGAATTTCGAAACACTTATAACTTGTACTTTGTTAGACTAAAATCGATTTTGCTACAAAACTGTGTAGATCCACATTATCCGTATGGATTTTCTAAATATCTCGATCTCTGTCCAATTACTTAAACTTGCTTGCCAAATTTACGAGTCCAGACGAATTTTTCAAAATCCACAATCACGAATTTTTCCCTTCATGTTAAACTGTCATCGGGTCTTTAAGTAGGTTGCAAACCTCAAGACTCTAGCTTCATGGCAAGTTACTCAAAAATCTGTTAAAATATTCCTAAATTTTTTCCAGGAATTTTCTGAAGAAAAACGAAGCTGATAGGAAGTAGAAGACAAGCCCTTAATTGACGAAATCTGATAAACAATTTTCACAGCGATTTTCCTGTTCGCGGCTGTAGATTCGACATTCAACGCACACAATCGGCTAATTACACGATCGTCAACGGCAAGAGTATAATATCAGCACAAATTTTATTCAGTTTAACGCAGTGGTCACCAAAATTTAAACTGTAGCTATGTTGGTAAGATTAAAATCATTATAGTCGTAGTAGTTGATTAACGAGCAACGTGGCAAGATTATTTTAAATATGCTATAAAAATATTAATTTATTGACCATCCGAAATTGCTAGCCTGCTTCTTAGATAATACAAAACGAAGGAGAATAGTAAAATGTGTGAAGTGAGCGCAAATAATTATTTCACTAGCTGACAACCTCTGGTTTAATGTTAGCAAAAAACGTTTTTTGGTACTTTGTTTACTTAAAAGATGTAAGGCGCGAATAACCTCCGAAGAGATTTTACGCCGAACTTTTCTTACAATTTGTGTCGTGCTCCTTTTTAAAATTTTCAGACAAATTGGCGGAACGGGAGCTACATGTTTTATGGAGATTCCGCACGATATCTGCAAGGCAGATGAGTTTTCACTGAGAAGCTTTTCATGGCAGAAATACAATCGAAGTGCTTGCCAAATCACTGCCGAGAGGCGACCCCCGTTAAGAAACACTTTCTTCTAATTGAAAAATTGTGCTTCTAAAATTTTTATGTTGCTATGCCCGGGACGTGAGCCCAGGATCCTCGGTGTGGTAGGCGGAGCACGCTACCACCACACCACGGTGGCCGCTAAGTACAGTACCACCGAAACATACACATTTTTTGAGAAATAAATCAATACATATTCAAATGGTGTACTCTTCAGTATACTAGACTTCGCTCTCACCAAGAATGGGATGCTGAAGCAGGTTGCTTTTCCCTGCGGCTATTATTGCGAGAGTATCGATTTTCAATCACCCAAAAAGCACTTGTTACCATGATAAAATCTTCAAGTGCATTTCGGTAGCACTTTGAGAGAGGTCAAATGTATGATGTTGGCAACATTTGTACAATCTGTTGACCGATTGGGAACAATATAATCAGCGGAAATAGAAAGTTTGTTGAGTGATGTACCGTGCACGGCAGAAAAGCACCCTTCGAGCTTTTACTAAAACGCAATGAGATGCTTATACCCATAGGGGGCACCGTTTTATTGCAGAACTGCTTCACAACAAAAAGAAGTTACCTTCTTAAGCATAACTTTGAGAACTGCCAATACATAGAACAGTGTCTAGACTACAAAGGTAACGTGGGGCAGTCGACATTTTCCAAGACGCTGTCAGCATTTGACCTGCGCATATCATAATTGGAGCATAACCACAACCTCTTATAGAGCAATAGCGCAACCTTTTTCCGAAAGAACTGTGTTAATTTGCTATAACTTTAATTTAGTTTTTATCAAAGACTTATATTTCACTTATTCACATTGGTTAACTAACATACTCAACGGGTATCTGGGTCTGATAGGCAAAGAATATTTTTTGGCCCTGACAGGCAAACAATTTTTGTCATGATCAATCATTTAATTTGACGCAATGTTGACGTAATGTTAACAACTCGAGAACAGAAACTATATTCGAAACCCGCAAAAAGATTCTGCTTATAGAATAGAAAAAAAAAATTTAACACAAAAACATGAGTGAAAACAATTTTGTAAAATTTATTTTGTTAGCATGGCATACATCCAAAGTGTATATTTGTTCTAGAACGTATTTAAAAAGAATCTAACACTGCGCAAAACATTTTCAAAAAAGAATATGTTATAAAAGTGACATTGCACAGCAGGGCCATTCCACTACAAAAGATTTAACTTCTTGCAGAATATTAACACCAGTATGAATGCAAGTGTACTCGGGCTCAAAACTCATTAACCGAAGAGCTAGCTGATAGAGAAGTGAAATTCAGAAACATTTGCAATTTTCTCGAATATCAATAACAAACAAAAACAAGTAAAGGTGTCTAAGTTCGGGTGTAACCGAACATTATATACTCAGCGTGAGCTTCAATTGTACATTTCATTTCAGATAAATTACTTTTCTAAATAACGCGTGGCACCGCCCGTTTAAAAAAACATTCTCCCCATTTCCTCTTACAATAAAACTTGATAAGTGAAATATCATTGATTCTAACCCAATTTTTTCTAAGTTATAGCTTATTATTTTAGTCTACGACCCTTTTAAACTTGTTTTATATCTAAGTTGCCGTGGTCTTTAACCGATCCCGCCCATCTTTACTAGAAATATTTTCTGTTATAAGGAAAATATGTGTACACAATTTCATTACGATACGTTAATTTTTCTTCGAGTTATGTCTCCCGAAACATATAAAATTGCTTAGTCATAAAAAGGGCGTTGCCACGCCCACCTTTATAAATTTGAAGTTTTTCCTATTTATTGTTATAAATCCACTTGGGAAATGAAATACCATTGATATAAAGCTCTTTTTTGCAAAGATATAGCTTATTTTGTCCTTTTAAAAATATTTTATATAAAAGTGGGCGTGGTCCTTAACCGATTTCGTTAGTTTTTCTTCAAAGCATTCCTTATAGGAAAGGCAACCTCTTTGCCGAATTTTGTTATGATAGGTTTAAAGATTTTTGATTTATGATTAATAATAATTGTACAATTTATTTTATCACAAGTGGGCGGTGCCACGTTCATTTAAAAAATTTTTTTCAAATATTTATCAAGAGTCTCAAAATCAGTCCACATGTCAAATTTCGACATTCTAGGTGAATTATTTACTAAATAATCAGGTTTTTTGTGTTTTCCGAAATGATATATATATAAAAAGTGGGTGTGGTTATCATCCGATTTCGCTCATTTTCAATACTAATATATTCTGGGTCCAGAAAAGAGAAAAGCTCGTGTACCAAATTTGGTGAAGATATCTCAATATTTATTCAAGTTATCGTGTTAACGGACAGACGGACGGACGGACGGACATGGCTCAATCAAATTTTTATCGATACTGATGATTTTGATATATGGAAGTCTATATCTATCTCGATTCCTTTACACCTGTACAACCAACCGTTATCCAATCAAAGTTAATATACTCTGTGTGCAAGTACAGCTGGGTATAAAAAGTGTGTAGGTCCTCTCTGCTTAGATTAATGAGTTTGGCTGATAATCTCGTTGCTGGCAGTATAAACACTTTAGCCTATCTCTGCCCTGGGCATTCTATCCAGTGTACTCTGAGCTGCCTTGTTTCCCAGCTACTACAGCCTTTGTGGTTCTATAGAAGGGATTTAGAGCATTGAATGCTGCTATAGAACCCA
Source organism: Eurosta solidaginis (assembly GCF_040869045.1). Taxonomy (NCBI): domain Eukaryota; kingdom Metazoa; phylum Arthropoda; class Insecta; order Diptera; family Tephritidae; genus Eurosta; species Eurosta solidaginis. The sequence continues at coordinate 31,174,601 of NC_090319.1, forward strand.
ACTTGGCTAGGTAGTCTGCCTGTCTATTACCTTAATGCCCCAGATGGCCGGGGACCATCCTAACAAAACCTTGTTCTTGGCTCCCAGATCATTTAGGACTTCAATGCATTCATCCACTAGCTTAGAAGTCTGTTATAATGATGATACTCCTCCTGGATAAGTCTCTTCGTAGACATTCTCTACGGCAAACTTCTATTGCATGGATTTCTGCATCCTGAAGAGAAATGGGTTAGCATATCATTGGTATTGATTTCTTGAAGTGCGGCCCATAGTGCCAAGTCCCATTTTTGCGCCATCAAATTTTGATCCATCCGTGAACTAGACCTCTGGAGAGAGATTCTGAGCGTAGGAACCATTGCATAACGTAGTTGCAATACCTGATTTCCTATGAATTTTTTTATTACATTCATATGCCCTGACTTGTTTCCGGTCTTTAGCTCAGAGATATTTTGAAGTCTTAGTGCAGCAAGTGTTGTCTCGTTCTCTATTAAAATAGGGAAGAGAGGTATTCCCACTAAGGCACTAAGTACATTAGTTCTCATCGCACTCGTTATGTCAATACCAACTAGTCGATGCAAATTGCTTAGTTTTGTTATTGCTGTTCTGCATTATCTTAATTATTATGAAGAAAGTTTTTGTGACACAGTGTAATTATTCCATGTTGATGACAAACAGCAGCCAGTAAAGTCAATAAAAAAATTTGTCAATGCCAAGGAATGTCAGGTTTATTGTCACATATTTATTGTTTAGAATATTCTTGCTGCTTGATGATGGTAGCTAAATTTACAAAAAACTTATAAAGAAAAGACAACATACATAAATAGATCTAACGAAACGCCCACGATCATGATAAAAATATTATCAGGTAAAACCATTTACTCTTCTTAGCGGCCATAATGGTTTTTTGAATTTTAAAAAAATTTTAAAATCACTCTCTTAAACTCTGTGGAAATGCCAAACCAAAGCAAACAAAAAAATTGTTGGTTTGACTTTTTTCACTTTTTTTAAATGCCAAAAAAATAAAATGCTTATGAAATATGTAAGTGAAAAAATATTTCGAAAAGTCTTGAGATCGGTTTTTATGTATATGGCAAAAAAAATGAGTTACCAATATAATGGATGCCTCAACACGTCCTATTTTTGCAAAGGTACAAAAGAGAAGGCCTTACTTCTTAACCTCTTCTAATTAAGAAGCGAATGTTGGAGACCACCCCTATTGATTTTCCATTCACCCTTCTTCACTTAGTTGATACGTCTTTAACCATTAAATATGCCGAAACGTCACTTTATAAGGGATCAGCAGTCTCAAGTTCTTTGGTTTGTTTTGGTCCTTTTCCCCGCGGTTGGAGTTAAATTTTTTAATTGGCGCTTAACCGTTTAGGAGATTCTGGTCCTTGCGTAACAAGCCACTCCAGCTAACCCTGTTTTTCGATAACTGACGCCAACAGAGGGCACCAAGATAGATCCAAGTCTTCCCTCATCTGCTTCTCCGAACCCAGTGGAGATCTTCCCATAACTTGCCCACGCCAGCAAAAACGCTGAAGCTCTTCACAGCTTAGCTAAACATCATCGTCCAGTTGGAGTATGATAGTTCGTGGAGTCTGAATTTACCGGCTGAACCGGCAGTCTGCAGCCGTAGTGTAGAGCTAGTGTGTTGGCCTATCCATCAAAAATATTTAAGAATATTTGTGTAAATGGTATTGATTGTCCCTCGGCATTACCCTGGCACCAAAAGTTCGTCCGCCTTAGCAGATAAATTTTTGGGCACAAAACATGTATTTAAGTGAGCCAGTTCGTAGAAAAACGAATACATGATACGTAGCCTTCGAATTGGATGGAAAGCTAGACTTTAATCTCCTCAGATATATATCACACCAAATTGTTATTATTAGTAGATATGTATCTCTTCCGTACACCTTGGCGGTAAGTCGGGTTTTTCTTCTCGTCGCGCAGACGCAGATAAATTTCTGAACAATTTGTTGAAGAAAATTCCTCAGAAGAGGACCGTGGCCTGATGCTTCTTTTTGCGGGAAACCACTATACAATTCTTGAATTGAAAATTCTGGAATGCGGTTGACCGTTGAGATTTCTTTCCCACCAAAAAAAAGTTATTTACTTACTTACTTACTTAATTGGAGCTTAACCGTCTAAACGGTTATGGCCGTCCAACAAGGCGCGCCAGTCGCTCCTTCGCTCCGCCAAACGACGCCAATTGGTCACACCAAGGGAGTTTAAATCGTTTTCCACCTGGTCCTTCCAACGGAGTGGGGGCCGCCCTCTACCTCTGCTTCCATAGGCGGGTTCCGATAGAAACACTTTCTTGGCCGCAGCATCACCTTTCATTCGCATAACATGGCCTAGCCAGCGCAGCCGCTGCGTTTTAATTCGCTGGACTATGTTGATGTCTGCGTATAGCTCGTACAGCTCATCATTAAATCTTCTTCGGTACTCACCATCGCCAACGCGTAGAGGTCCATAAATCTTTCGAAGATTTTTTCTCTCGAACACTCCCAAAGCCGCTTAATCTGCTGTTGTCATGGTCCATGCTTCTGCCCCATATAGCAGGACGGGTACGATAAGTGACTTGTAGAGTATGATTTTCGTTCGCCGAGAGAGGACTTTACTTTTCAATTGCCTACCTAGTCCAAATTAGCATTTATTGGCAAGATTGATTCTTCGCTGGATTTCAGTGCTGATGTTGTTGCTAGTGTTGATGCTGGTTCCCAAATAAACGAAGTCTTTTACTATTTCGAAATTATGGCTGCCAACAGTAGCGTGGTTGCCAAGGCGCATATGCGCTGACTCTTTGCTGGATGACAGCAGGTACTTCGTTTTGTCCTCGTTCACCATTGTTCCAGTGTGGTTAAGCTCTGCAGCTAGTATAATTTTCTCCAACATCAAATTAAAGAAATCGCACGATAGGGGGTCACCCTGTCTGAAACCTCATTTAGTTTCGAACGGCTCGGAGAGGTCCTTCCCAATTCTGACTGAGCTGATGGTGTTGCTCAACGTCATTTTGCACAGCCGTATAAGTTTTACGGGGAAACAGAATTCAGCCATAGCGACATATAGGCAGCTCCTTTTCATGCTGTCGAAGGCGGCTTTAAAGTCGACGAAGAGGTGATGTGTGTCGAAAAAAGTTATTTACACCAATAAAAAATTCGGTTTTGGATAAAATATCATAATATTAATGTTAGAACGCAAAAATATATGGTAATTCTATACGACAGCATGACACTGGTAATACGCGTCCAAAAATACCGAAAGAGGTGTCGAAAGACTCGGTATTGACCTCGACAACAATAATTCGAAGGCAGAAAATAAAAGTTTTAAATCGTTCAAAAGACATTAACGAAAAACCGAAAAATTACCCCGGAGTGCTCCGAAACCGAGGGTGGATCCATAGTATTTTTGCGCAGAACACATATCTGCATTGGCGGCCTTTGGCCGCGCCTATAAAAAATTACCTTGGGTGAGTCCAACACCAGTTTGAAGACCAAAACTATATCCGCGCAAAACACTTATGCTCACAATTTTCTTCGTGGGTACAACAAAATCATCAAAATTACAACAACCACATGACAATTTTCAAAATTTATTTTGCAAATATCTCTTGACAGACCCAAAATTGTTTACCTCCGCTTTCAGATTCACGATCCTGGGTCCAAAATGCATCTTTTGATATCCCTCTTGATATTTTGGACGTGTATTAAGTGTGTCATGCTGTCGTATAGAATTACCGAATATATTACAGTTTGTTATATGTTTGTTTTGAAAACAAAACCAAAATAAAAAATTAAAAATGTGAGAGCAGTGAGAATTAAAAAATTTTTTTAAACGTCATTTCGGCTCTCACCGGTTTTACCTTGTAATATTTGTATCATGTCCACGATATTAGAAGAAACAAGCCAACCTAATAAAACCGCACGGCGTTTTTTGCCCTAACCGAAATAAGCATGCGTTGCGACAATGTAAAACATGTATGCAAACGTCAAATCTAAATGTCACGCAGAACAAAAATTGTAAATCGAGCTAGGTTTTCACGCAGCAAATTCAATTTCGGTTCCTCTCATACCAGTTGTATGTGCATGAGACATTTTTAACAGAAAATGACTTGCGTGCGTTTATATTAGGTTGGCCATTAACAAAAGCTAAGGCTGGTAATATCAGGTAGCTATAAAGTAAAATATTCCATACCAATAAATTTTAAATCACTTCCCAGTGGCTCTTAATAACTCTAATTCCAATCAGTCGAAACCAAAATCGGAAACAGAAATCTACATCAATCGGCAGCTCCAACATTTCGAAAAAGGAGGCCAAGCTCCGTGTCATCTCTAGTATGTATTTATGTACATATGTACATATGTGAATATAGAATAAGTTCATAAATATTGTACACTTGAAAATTTAAAGGTCTTCTAGTGACCTTGGCCGACTAATGTATTGCACAGATATTTATGAAAATTTACAAATTCCAAAATGATTCATGCCTTCGGAGGCGAATATATTTTTGTATCGAGCATATATCGCGAAAATGATGTATCGCTTTTACTTTTTGAAAGGTATCGATTGTTTATAATTATAGCCACAATCAGTAAGAGATTTGAAACAACTTTTCTGAATTTATATTTGCTTTTTCACAAATTCGTTTGTCCTATCGCAAATTCGTTTGCAATTTCCAAAACATAATTTGAACGTTTTAAATATTTTTCGCCTTTCTGAAGTTTTTTTGCATTTTTTTGAATTGCCGTTTTCTCAAATTCATTTGACCTTCTCTGAACTTAATCTGGGTTTTTCTGAAATTTATTTGGCATTTTCCAAAAAATATTTTTCCTTTTCTTATTAATTTGCTATTTTCTGAATTTCATTGTTTGTTTCTAAATTTTCTTTTTCTCAAATTCATTTGCGTTTTTCTGAAATTTTCACATTTCGGCTTACTTTTGCCGTTTTTTTAAGTTTTCTTTTCTGAAATTGATTGGTTGTAACTGAAATAAGATTCACATTTCTTAAATTCGCTTGCGCTATTCTTTAAATTTGATTTGCTGTTTCTGAAAAACATTCTTTGAATTAAATTTACTGTTTCTGAAAAACATTTCCATTTTCTCAAATTAATTTTGCCTTTTCTCAAATTCATTTGCCTTTTTCTGAATTTCAATTGAAATTAAATTTTCTCAGGCATAGTTGGAAAAGGTGTAGTGCATTAGCACTAGAGCCTAAAGCTAGGTGATCAGACAGAATCTACAGGCTGTTGCTTTTGATACCACGATGAAAGGCAAGTTCCGGCAGTGTGAAACTCTTATGAGGGACGGCTATCTGAGATTTTCCAAGAAACAAAGTCTATCACAAGCATTCGACAGTTATGCATTATCATTTTATAGTTATTGAAAATCATCCTGGCTTCAGGGATGCCAAGAAGACCGTTTTTTTGCTGACCAAAATGCAGCTGAATGGATAGAAACTCATCCGCTGTTTGTGGCTGCTGAAACTTGGTGTTTCAAAAGATGGCGACAAACAGTATACGAGTAGGCATGTATGGTATCGCTTATATGCAACGAGACCCTAGGGAGCTGGAACATAAGGAAAATTGGTTGCGGTTCTTCATAAGAAAGGCCAGCTGAATATTTTTCAAGTATCGTTAGCACCAAATATCGACGCAAATCAACTCTCAAAGGAGTTCAACCTTGCAGGACAGGTGGAGGAAATGGTGATAAACACTCTTCCCTAAGGTATTGAAGTGTGTTATCGATGTTGAAAGTTTTTGCCAGCCATAGACCCGGTACGTAACTTCAGCGAACACAGTAGGCTACGCTCTGTGAAAACAAGAAACCAATTTAAGTTTTAGACAGACTGAACCTTGAAATAAAGTTTGCAGATGACCTTAAAAGTCGCCTGTGCACTCTGGACGAGCATAAACGTGGTGAGATAAAAACCTTAGCGACATAAGGTCTGGACTTCAATGGAAATCTTGACTGTACGCATTTCCCTCAACCGAACGGGGGCCACATTAAAAACGGGATATTTTATCCCGGAGTCGAGCATAAACCTACAGCGGTCAGCACATTGGGCTATGGGCATGTATACGGAAAACGGAAAAACAAGAGATAATGTTTGCGCATTTTCTGTGTAAAGACCGGCGCAACCTAGAATGTGTCTAAAACACTTTGAACTCTTTTTTGAAGGTGTGGGAGGGTACTCCGAATTAATTCGAGTTTTAGTCTCGGTTCCAGTCCCTTACTCGTTTTCAGTTCCGGTCTCGGTTACAGTCCTCGCCTCGGTTACACTCCTGGACTCGATCTCCGCTCTAAGTTCCAGTCCCAATCTAGGTTTAAATGACGTCATTGGTTTCAGTTCTGGTCTGGTTTCAGTTCAGGTATCTGTTCATCTTTGCGTCTCGGCTCCTGTTCATTTCGGATCAAATTCCATCATCTGTTCTAGTTACGGTTTTGTTTCTAGCTTCCATATCGGTTCCAGTCATGGCCTTGTTTTCAGTTCTTCTTTTCAGTTTCATTATCGATTACATTTCCAGCCTCGATTCCAATCCCAGTCTCCATTACAGTCCTAGCCTCAATTCCAGTTTTGGTTTCGGCTTTAGTCCAGGTCTTGATTTCGGCGTCAGTCAATTTCAGAGACCGGCTCTGGTCTAGTTTCGGTATCGATTCCAGCCCTGGTATCGGTTCCAGTTCTGGTCTAGGTTTCTGTCCAGCCTCCGCTCGAGTTCTGTTCTGGGTTCCACCCCCCGTCTTCATTCGAGTTTCGGAATCGGTTCTAAATTCGGTACCAGTTCCAGTGTAGGTCCCGATTCTAGAAGAGGTGTCGGTTTCTGCCCCAGCTTCCGTTCCAATTTTGGTCTGCATTCCACTCCCGGTCACTAGTCGAGTTTCGGTTAATAGTGCTTTGTTACCGTAACGTACCTTATCTAAATACGGCAAAGGACCATCGACAACGATAACACTCCCCAAAACCTTCGGGTAGTGTCTTTGTCGTTAATATAACAACAACATATCAGAGCTAAAAGTGTAATAATATATTTTCAATGCATCAGAGGTGTCTTCCCCCACTCAAGCCAACTCTTTCTTAAAACCTTAACTTATTTCAAACTTTTAGCTGTATACTTTCTTTCACTACCCTACCTCATAGTCGTCCGCTTCTTCTTGTATGGTGCGATCATCATCCGACATTTCCGACATATCGCGTGCCATTGAATTTGATCGCGATCTTGGCGTGTGCGGCAACTTCTTAGCCAATTGAAAAGCTTTTGTGAGTATATTTTGCGAAGAGCGTGTACGCCCCACTGACGAACCACGTTCCATGCTATTACGTTCACGTTGTCGTTCAATTAAATTTATGGTATCATAATCATCATAAACTGAATTTGTTGGCGTGGTGCGTCCACTATCCAAACTACCGGCCACGCTACCTGCTGGACCCAACGAACCAGTACGGCGCGCACGTTTACCCAATGCCGACCACTCCTCTTGCACATGATCAGTACGACGTAAGAAATTTTGTATTTTTTCTGAAAGATAAGCTGATGTGGTGCGTGGATCTTCAAATGATGGCGATGGACGTAAAGTCTGATGTACAGGCTGTTTATTACAACCCAAAACAAATGATAGATTAGCATCAAACACAACAGGTGATTGTTCCAGCCCACGCATTTCCAAGACATCCAATTGATAACCGCGTGTATAAGTTTGTGGAAAGATGCGACGTGGTGGTGTTGTAGTCAGACGTGCTGATGTAGAACGTGATGCTATATTCGTTGTACTGAACGACGAAGAACAACGCGATGATGTTGATAGAGCTGGACTTGGTGAACGTTGTGAGAGCGTACGCAAACGTTCCGAAGCACTACTGCGCATAGCATTGTCACTTGAGCCAGTTGTGGAGAGAAAATCTGTTTTGGGAAAAGGAAGTTTCAAAGAGACTTCAACGGCTGTTTCGCTAGCTGTTGTTGTTGTGGGTACAGTATTCAAATTACTGCTAATTCTTGAAGACAGAGATGAGGATGCCGACGAAACAGACGATGAAAGGCCTTTACTGCCATATCCATTACTGAGTGGCGAAGTAATTGACGAGTGGGCGCGTGTGCTAGCAGCGTTGGTGGTGGTGTTATTGATAAAACTTTTTGTTGAAGAGGATTTAGTAGCGGTGGTAGAACGGTATTGATATGAGGATTGTATAAGACCATCTTCAGAATCGAAACTCTGTTGGGAACGACGGGTAGGTGTGGTGGAGGAACTTGATATACCATTCGATTGTTTGGAGTCTGCGGCTTGTTTACGTGCGCGCTGCTGGGATTGTGGTGGACGAGGAGGACGTGAGGAAGCATTGGTACTAACAGAGGTAATGGAAGACAACGAGGAGGAACTACCACCGCCGTTACTTAATGGATTAGGACCATTTGTGGACGAGGACGGTGGCGGCGATAATGGACCGTCATTTAAACTGCTCGAAGACCCTCTAATTTTAGATGGCACTACAAAAGTGCCGCTGGGTTTTAGTGTACCGCTTGGCTCTTGTGATTTCGAACTACGCATAGCTTCAAGTACACGCTCTAAAAATTTAGCATCACCAGGTGATTTTTGAGTCACATTTTGCTCATGCGATGAAGTGGGACAATTTTGATTTTCGACATTTACGCATGAATGTGTGTTGATTTGCGTTTGCGTTGGCGTTTGAGTCACTGAGCGCGATGAATTCGAATTGATGGCTTCACAAGTGCTATTGTTTCTTTTGCCATGCGGCTGAATAGTATTTTTCATTGTTGTGGATTGTGTATGATTTTTCATTGTAGTTTGTGTTATAGTGTGGCTGCAGTCGCTGGGTTTGGTCAGTTTTTGGGTAGATCTTGCATTTGTTGTTGTTGTTTGTGTGATGGTGTGCATGGAGTCGTTGGGTTTTGTCAGTTTCTGGTTAATAATGTTTACTGGTGTTCGTGGTTTAGGGTCAGTGGAAGGTTTCGGTTGGAGCGCGCAACTCTCATCTTTGCAGAACTTAGCAATTTTTCCGCTGCTTACAGTTTTTGCTATGACAGTTTTTGTTGATTGTGCGTTATTGATTGCAGCTCCACTCTTTTCATCATTCTCTTCTGTCTTAGCAGCGGACAACCGCCGTCTAGTTAACATCTTACTGCTATCGCCAATAGGCTCTGTTTGCCTTTTCGTCTCTCTTATCATTGCAATGACATTTATTTCGTTCGCTGATTTTTGTATTTTAGATTTTAAGTTTGTTGTATTTGTTGCAAGTGGCGATAACTGTGGCTTTTGCATCGCATTACTCGTCAATTGATTTGCATTAGCGGCGGACACTGTATTTGAATTTGCTGTAATGCCATTACCACTACAGGTGACTTCATTGCTTTCATCTTCATTTTCTTGACCATCTTCACGACAAGCGGTCAGCAATGCAGGATGTAATGGCGCCATTTTAGATGGCGTCAAGTCTTTTGTGGTTATATTTGTATTTGGTGGTGTGATGTGTGGCATGTAGTATGTTGTTTGCTCTCTCCGTTGATATATAATATGCTTGAAATTATGCTGGTGCAACAAAGGGTTAAGGGATCTCACTTAATAAGTTGTGTTGAAGGAGGTCGCTTCTATATATTATTTAGAGGATTGTGTGTGTTTGGATCGTGTTGTTATAGACTATAGAAAAAGCTGCCAATTTTTAATTGCCAAATATTTGAGAGGGCTTTTGTTTTGTTATTACTTAATTTATTTTCTCTTTCTCAGTGAGCAAATGTGAAATGTTTGTATTGAAATTGTAAAAAATTGTTTTAATTTGTTCGTTTTCGTTGATTTCGTAGAGTTCTAAAGATCAAACTTGTATTGTATATTCTTAAACTTTTTTAATATTGATTGAGAGAATGAGACTTGGTTTATTTTTATGCGACTTAAATTTATTTGATGTGATATGACGTAAGTTTTTTTGATGTGATGTGACTTTCCTTTATTTAATGTCATGTGATTGTGATTGTGTGATGTGTGGCTTTGGCTTAATCGATACGATGTGACTTTTATGTTGTGATGTGGCTTTTAGTTTTTTGATGCGGTTGCAACTTTGGTGTATTTGACGCGAAGCGACTTTAATTTGTTTGATGTGATGTCTTTTTAGTTAATGTCATTTGATGCGGCTTTGGCTTAATCGATACGAACTGACTTTTTTGTTGTGATGTGACTTTAATGCATTTGATGCGAAGTGACTTAAATTTGTAGATATGATGTGATTTTTGGTAGTTGGATTTGATGAAATATTAGCTTAATTGATGTGATGTGACATTTTTTCTTTGATGTGATATGACTTTAGTTTACTTGATATATATGTTGTATATACGTTATATTAGTTTAAAGCCGCTCTTTTCGATGTGATTCAACTTTATTTTACTTTACTTTAGTTAAATTAATGTTGAATTGAAACAATTTGGTATGATATGGCTTAATTTGTTTTTATGTGGTTTGATTTGATGTAATATCAATAAATTTAACCAACTTATTTTAGTTTTATGTGATTTGTTATAATTTGATTTGACTGTGATGTTATTTATTCTGATTTGATTTGTCTTTGATTTAATTTCCTTTGACAAGGAATTCCTGGTTTGATTTTGAATTGATATGCCAAGTATTTAGGTTGAAACTTAAACGATTTAGTTTTATTTGACTTAATTGTATTCGATCTAAGTTAGTTTGAGGCAATGTGATTTGTTCGATATGACTTATTTTGTTTTGATTCGATTTGACGTGAAGTTATTTCATTTGATTTTGGCTTTACTTCGTCTAGCTTGGTGACCTGTTTCTATTTTAAGTGACTTGAAGCCACTGAAGTACTTAATTTGCAATTCAATCGATTTAGCTTGACTCAAATTGAATAGGCGTGGTTTGATTTGATTTAAATAATTTGGTTTTATCTGCGCTCGCTGTTTATATTTTGAATCGATTTGTCAGTTGTTCTCTATGACTTCATTACGTATTGAGTTTAGTTAATTTAACTTTTATTTGATTCTTTAATCAATCATTCTACTCGATTTATTTTGTTATTTTTTTTTACTTGATTTGATTAGTCGTTACTTCATAAGGAAGATTCGATTTAGCTGACTTTAGTTCACCTGATGTGACTTATATTGATTTGACTCTGCTAGACTCAGATACAATTTAATTTGAATATTTGATTTGATTAAGATCTAACTGATTGCTAAACTCCACTCGTAGCAACTTTCTTTTTTTTCATGTATTTGACTATGCTTCATTGCTTATGGTTCACCTGGATTTGATTAAATCGAAACGATTTTATTTGAATCGGTTTAAAGTGAATTGAAGCCAAGAAAGTGAATTTATTTGACTTAATTGTATTCAAGTTAATATAACACGATTTAATTAATATTTTGTATTAGTTCCATTAGTTTGATTAGAGATTTGATTTACCTGATTTGACTTAAAGTGTCTTAATTACAGGCGACTTATTTTGGTTTAGGTAAATTTTTAGATTTCAATTGCTTTTGTTGCGGTTAATAATACTTAATTTCTAGATTAAAATAACTCTTTTTTAATTTCTCATAGTAAAGAGTTTGAATTTAATTAGAGGTGATGTGAAGTGAGTTAATTCGATTTAATTTGGTTTAATTTGATTTCAATGATTTGACAAAATAAATCTTGAATCAATTATTCTAGTTAAAATTAGCTTATTATTCCTTTGTTTCAAAACTTTTATAACCTTTAGCTGCTATTTTTAGTTGCATATTTAAAATAATAAATATTTTTATAGTAAGATTTTCAAATCCTTTTTTTGTCCTTATTTTCAACTGATTAGTGAATTATTAAATTTTTATTTTTCATGCTTAGTGTGAGTACAAAGTTTTTGTTGTTATGTGGAACAAAAAATGTCTTAGGGGGAAATGAAAAATGTTCATGATGTTTTAAAAGCAATGACGTATGATTGATTAAAGCAAGTGGTGATCTTTTTCATCACACTTCCGGCATGTTCTGCATTATTTAATTTTTTCAGCTATATTTCACATATTCTGCTTATACACTTCAAGCCCTTTATTTACACAGACTTTTCACTTAAAAAAACAATAATAGCAAAATCTGGTATAATTATATCCGCTTGCTTTCCGTTCACAAAAGTTTTACTTCTTTTCAAGTGATCGCACCGTCTAACCGCAGAATCACTCCCGTTTCCGTCACACATTCAACCGAACGCACGAAGGAAATTTTTAGCAACGCATTCAATTGTTTATTTTCGTTTGTTTCTGCGTTGAGTATGATGCGAATTTTAGGCACTCAGCGGTTAACTGTACCATCGATACGCCACTGCTACTCGGTTCTAACTGATTGCAGCGGCTGCTGGTTGTTGGCTACTTTAGCTAAACGCTGATGAACGCTAGTGATCGCTTTCAAGCGTTCTAAACGCGCTGAGAATAGCACACACTACGCTCGCTAGTTTTTTTTTTTTGGCAAATCAAATGGATTTTCGCTAGCTTGTCGGGGTACCACACTGCGGGCCGTCATCATTACTTGCGACAGAACATATCGTCACTTATGCTACCACAGCATACGCAATACAGACGGCGAATTGAACGGTCGGTCCATTTGTGTAAAGAAATTGAAATTGAAACAAGAGAAAATATTGCGCGGATTATGTGCTACTATGGCAGACACTTAAGAACTTTGCCAAATGCAAAATAAAAAATATTTAAGGACGTGACTGTCTTCGGATGTGGTGAAGACCTCATAGCTTTCAAGAATATAGCAGACCTATACTTTGTTAAAATTTTTAAGATGTAAATAGTTGAGGGTAAGGTAATCCTCATATTGGAGAAAGGTTCCAAGAGTAGCAAGATAGTTTCGTTTCTGGTTGTTGTTGTTGTTGTCGTAGCAGTGCTTCGCCCCATCGAAGTATCAATGGTTAATGGTATCAATTTGGGATCAATCGGGGATTATTTGGGTATTGTTTCCCGATGGCTTCAGGACAATTTCGGGATCATTTTGGTAACAGTTGGGGATAAGATGTTATTTATAAGATTTTTTTCACGACTATTTGGGAATTATATCGGGAGCAATTTGACTTCCTTTGATTGTTTTCGAGATAGTTTCGAGACGATTCCAGGGTAATTTTGGCATAATTTTCGGAACATTTGCGAATCACTTCGGGATTGTTTCCAAAATCATTTCGATACGATCTCAGGGTAGTACCGTATCAATTTGGGATTAATCGTGTATTAATCATTTCGGGATTGTTTAGGGATTATTTCAGAACTAATTGGGAATAATTTCGCGACCAATACGGTACTGTTTTGGGAACATTTTTTAATCCTTTTGGCATTACTTTCGCGTTAATGTCGAGGGTAATTGGAGGATAATATTTATATCAATTGGGAACTATTTCGCAATTGTTTTCGACATCTTTTCAATATGATTTCAGATTATATTCGGGACAATTTTGGGAACATTTGGGGATCATTTTCGGATTGTTTTTGAGATTCTTTCCAAACGATTTCATTTTAATTTCGGGATCATTTTTGGGAAATTCCGAGTGAACTTTTGGTGTAATTTCATGGCGATTTCGTGTTTGTTTTCCGGATTAATTCGGAACTACTTGTTTTTCTTTTGCTACTTGCAAGTATGGGATCAAAAAGAATATATCAAACTGTTTCTTGTTCATAAAGGGTATAAAAAGCAAACAAAAAATAATAAAAATGTAAATATAAAATTTATTTTAGCGAACACTTGCTTATTTATATCGACTACTTTCTATTTCCTTTTTTTTTTTTTGTGTATGAGCATAGATCTGAATCAATTAGTTTGCTTGGCTAAAGCAAGTAGCCTATAGCAAACGTAAAGAAAAAATTGCATGATTTCGTCTAACGCGCCAAGAACAATGTAATTTCGAGAAAAAATATCCGTTCCGTGATATTTTACTCGTTATAACATTTTTTTGAATTCCAAAAAAAAAAATTTTAGGTAAGAAAACAGAAAGGAACTCACGCCAATTGTACAGAAAGGAGCTCTATGAACTGTAGGTGGCTGACGTGAAGTGTTTACAAAAGAGCTCTATGTACAGTATCTGAATAGACCCGACTAAATGATAAGTTTCACGGGACTTGAAATCATAAACTGTTTTATTAAAAAAAATTTTAATATGGATGTGTTAGAGCAAACTAAGACATTTTTCGTTCATTTATTTTCACGCCACCCTAATATGAACTGATTTTACGCACATCTGCATATTCATGTAAATAATAAATATTGATCTTCAAAATTTCGGTCAAATGTGCAATTTAATTTGGCTGAGATTGAACAGATCTTGAGCAACGGTGCAACAAACCGTGTGGCTACTTAGGCACCTAAATTGAATAAATTAAGTGAGCTTTTTTTCTATATTTATTGTTTAATTAGAAAATTAGAGCAACATTTGTTACGATGTGATGTGATTTGAATGGATTTAATTTGATTTGATCTAAGCTTACTTCATATGCTTCTGGTTGAGGTGATGTGATTTGGCATTCGCATTTTACACAATTTGATTGATTATATTAAATTTGAATTGTGATTTTCTTTGATGTGATTTGTTTTATTGTTATTCGACATGTTTTGATTTTATTTTATGCGATATTATTCACCATGTTGTCATTTTGATTTGATTGGCTATGATGTGATTTGAATGGAACTACTTATATTGATTAAGAACTGAATTATGTTTGACGCCGTGACACGCACACCACTATATAATATCAAAAATTTCACAAACGTACTCATGTTTACTATCACCCACTGAAGTGAATGAATCCCCTTATATCATACGAAATTCGATTCACTTGAGAAAAAATTACTCATTGCGCTATACATAATTTGCCTCTAAATTTCGATCGGATCCGATTTGTGTTTGAGGTTATCTATTTAGACCTTTGTTATGCTGATTTTATGAATATTTATGATATAAGAATAATTTGTTTTAATTTACTTTCGTTGTGATTCAATTTAATATAATTTTCGATAACCTGACCTAATTTCATTTATTTTGTTTAATCAATTTGATGTGTTGCGATTTGATTTGGTGTAATGTGATATGATGTCATGTGCTATGTTTTGATTTGACTTTTCTTTATATTTTACGTGATTTTATTTGCCGTGGCATTTTCTTCAAATAATAAAATTTTTTTTATTAGCTAATTTCATTTGTGTTTCGATACAATTTTATTTTATTTGTATTTTAAAATCATTTATTTTTCTAGTCAGTAATTAAGTAATTGAAAATTGCCTCAGAAGATTGCTGCCGACAAGCACACTAGGTAAATAATATCATTTCCGTTGACGACAAAAATTTGGGGATTGCAATATTACAAAAAAAAATTGAAACCGAAACAAAAATAAAATAAAATGTAAATACTGCAAAGTAAATCACTCGATCGCATATTCGTGGAAGAGTCACACATTTGGACGTCGTACGATGCTCTATCGGTCAGCATTAGAAAGGCTAACTAAAAATAAATATTTATATAGACGCAACAGCCCAATGGTAGTACATAATTCAAATACATTTCTATTCAAGAAGTTTAGAAGAAAAAACATAAACTAACGTGTACATTTGTATATATGCATGTATATGCCTTTGTATGTTACGTGCATTGATCAACAGCCCAGCAAGTGGTGAGTCAAACTAATCACAGGGCATAGCAAATTGACGCAATGCATTCTGCAAATACCAAAAACCAAGCACCTTGTTGGAATAAAATCAATCAAAAAAACGAGACGCATTTAAAAATAAATAAATCATTAGGTAAAATCAGCAGAAGCTTAAAATATATTTTTTGTTTGAAAGTTGTTTTAAATAAACATTCTAAGAGACTTCATTAAAGAACCATAAAGATTATTCCTATGATCTTTAGGCTTTGATACACGCGATCTTTATTAAGAACGATTGTGCTTTAAGGTCGATTATGCTTAACCTACAGATTTTGAGGCTTTTCATATCGCACACTAACTATAAGAGTCACAACTTAAAATTTTTCAAAATCGGTTTTTTTCCATAAACCAATTCACAGTACACATCTCTAACTGCCCCTTAAATTTCGTTGTCATTATTTTCTTCTTTAACTGGAAAATTACCGTTATGCCAGTTTTGGTGTTGATTGCATCGCTTGCGCTCTATCAACTAAAGAGTACTATTTTTAGTTGTGTCAATGTGCTTAAGAACAAGTGAACCGTTTTTTACGCATAAAGTGTATTATTTTAAATTCTGACTATCTTGTTGCAAAAAACTTTTAACTTTGTTGTGTATTAATTAAAATTGTGTCTTTTTATACGTAAATAGTGAGTAAAGTTGCTTGTATTATTCTGAAATATGCCTTTTTTGATGAAATAATTGTGAATGTACAAGTAGTAAGTTTTCTTAGAAATAGTCATAATTCAAAATTGCAACAACACAATTTCGTCAATTAATTTTATAATGAAGGTATCCTTCTTTGTAAAACTGGATTTCAGTATAACATTACAGACGTTTTCACATAAACCGTTTTTCTTCTCTCCTGAACATTTACATTTTTTCAACTTGCGACTCTTTTGTAGTTAGTGTGCGATATATTTACTAGCAGATATCCCTTCTCGGACACTAGCGTTTCATCGGTCTCTTTATCTTCCTATTATCCTCGCTCTTGCTATCAATCTCTCCATTTCCCTCTTCCCTCTCTACAAATCGATGAAGTTTGCGACTTATTTTCGAAAACTAATTAAATAATTAGTAGACTGAAGATTGCAGATTGCAGATAAATTGAAGATCTATTGTAAATGCTTTATATACTATCAAATATACTAGACTCCCCGAGGAAGGTGCAAAATAGCAGCAAAACGAGTAGGAGATACAATGCAACAATACTTGTATTGATATTACAAAAATTAATGAGAATATGATTCGCTTTTTCTGTTAAAAGGTAGAATTACGGTTGATAGGGAACCTCCTGGATATCACAACATCTTTCTATGGTTCGCAGAACTTGCTGCATGCGATAGGATATTCTCTCTTCATGTATCCCAGTGATGTAGATTATTAAGTAGGTCGTATAGGATTGGCGACCATAAGCTTTGCGAAGATAAGCTAGTGACCACAACTGCGTCACTTCTTCTTCATAGTTTCAAACCTTTTATTGTACTCAACTAGGTCAGCTCGGAGCTTGCTAATTACAGTTTATTCAATATTTTGTATTATAGAAAGTCGATAAACACCCGAGGTGCAAGCGTTTAATATTCTAAATTTTTTTCATATAGATATTATCGGACGAAAACTACATGCAACTGATTGCATTGATGAGCAGAGAAGATGACTCGATCTCTTACATTATCAATAAATTCGGGTCTAAACGAACAAAGCAATGATCCAAAATGCTATCGAACTAAGAACTGTCAGTCCTCTTATACTCTCCAAAAACTGCGGGAGAATCACTTTTCACAACAATGGTATCCCAATAAATATTAAGGCTTAAGTCCCATTAGAGCTCAAGTTGAGAACCTACATACGAATATTACAAAAGGTGGATAATGAATTGTCTGTTTTGTGAGGTGTAAGTGCGAATGAGTGAATACATCTTTATTCAAATATTGTTAGCTTATTTATACTAAATTATTCTAAACATATTCTTACATATATATTTACTTTAATTATACATACTTACATACCTACATACTAATAGTACCTACATATTTGTGTTGAGTTGTGACGTCTGTGGGAAACGCAATGGCATTGAAATTGTTGGCTGTTTACACTACAATATTTGCATTTCTAACAGCACTATGCTGCTACTAAATAAATGCACAACAGCAATAAAGTAAGCAGCCATACTTATGTGCATGAACACATCAGAGCAAGTAGCCACACATACATATAACCAGCAGCTTGAAGCAAAGAGATTATTTCACATACACATATGTAAGTATAGTGAGCAGCTAAGAGCAGAAGTTGTTACTCACACATACACACGCATATAGCTAAATAACCAAGTATGAGATACAACTGTTCCGGAAGCCATGTTCGCGAAAAGTCTAGACCTTAGGACAAATATGCGAACGAGGCCTAGAGAGTAAGTATAAAAGCAGCGCAAGCTGAGGAATAATGAATCAGTTTTGATTTTAACACGCTTTTGCGAAGTACGCGAGTATTGTACTACTCCAAAAGTAGTCTTAATAAAGGAAATATTACTATACTGAATATTTGAGTTATTTATTTGACAGTTCAGTGATTCGAACGATAGCAGAAGGTACAAAATAAGCAGAATTTCCCTAAATTCATTACAATACAAAGGTTGGGGAATAATAGAAGAATGACGTTGGATATCAACTTGACAATCATATACAAATTTATTATAAACTGAAAAATATTATTAATTTTATATTCAATACAAACATGTAAACTATAAATTCCTTGAGAATAGTTGAAGAATATTATTGGATATCAATCTGAGGGTTATACATATAGGGTAGATATTAATTTGACAATGTTGTTCAATATCAATTTGAGAACTATAAGTCAGTCATAGTTTGGAGAAATATTTGTTTTTAAGTTTGTAGTGACATTCTCTAGCTGAAAAACCATCCTTTGTTGAGTAATGAATAGATTTTCTGATAAAATAACTTTTCCCTCTAACGCTTTCTTTTTTTTTTTTATTTACATACTACATTAAATTGTTTTATTAAGTTTTTCAATTGGCATCTAAATACTTCGAAAATAAATAAACGTAATTTTTTCGAATAAAAAAAAACGATTGATTTTGCTTTCGTTAAGTTTACACTTTCATTACACAGCTTACATACTTTTTTTGTTGACTTTTAAAATATTATTTGTTTGAGTTTCACGGTAATTTTATTTTAAATCATAAAGTAAATAATCATGTTGTTATATCTGTTCAAAACAGCCTTAGCTGCTAACACAACAAGTAAACAAACGACAGGTTATTTAAAAAAATTTAAATTCATGTTGTTGTTATCACGGCCATATTGTGTCATATTCAGAGACCGTGTCGCTGGCATCGTGGCGCCAACAGACGGTTTAGTGGATGCATTTTTAGAGAGTTTAACAGAAGCCATAACTGATTGAGGTCGTATTCTATCATTTTGCTCTATTAAGAAATGCTCTCCAGGTTATAAAAACCGAAGAAAAATTGAGATACCTTTTGCATGGTTCTGGAAATAATTTCATTGAGGATAGCACTGCGGCTGTTAGGTTTAAAGGAATATTTCGTTCAAAATCTTAGCGGTATATTTGCAAATCGGCTTTTTGTAATAACAAATTTATCTTTTCCCGTTGCAGATTTGCCTTCTCTCATTATAGACTTACTTTTATTCATTGTCTACAATGACATTAAATGAAAAAAGAAATAATATCTAATGAATTTTCTGGTTGAATAAGAGATCCCAAAAATTTACCTTTTTTCCCATAGAACTACCTTTTCTCCTTAAAAATCCATCTTTGCTCATTACAAATTTACCTCTTTAATTAAAATATTTATCGGTGTCCCTAACATTATGACTACAACTATATTTATAGAAAAAAGTTTATTGCACAGTATTATTTTTATTTATTTTGTTTTTGGTCGTAAAAATAAAACAATTTTGCCGGTGGCATATCGCATTGCCTTGAGTGTTTAATTATTACAATTTTTCTAGCTAACAGCTGTTTTCGATATTCTTTCAGCTTTTTTTTCAATTACGAGTGTCTTTGATTGCTTTCTTTTTTCTTTAATAATACAGTGAGCTCGCGAAAAAATTAACTAATTTAAACCAAGTCTGTTCTTTTTTCAGAGATTATTCAAAAAAAGTGCATAAGTTCAATTTTATTAGTTACGAAATGTATATATTTTTAAACGGTTTTATTTAGCTTGACTTGACCGGATGATGATTAGAAGTGTGACGACTAGTACCTAGGGCCTACCTAATTATTTTCTAGCTTTTAGAATTATTATTACTTAATGTAAGTATTGTTTTCAATAAAGCTGTTTAACTTAAAACAATTTTTAAATTATTTTATTATTTAAAAACTTAAAAATATATAAAATTCATACAAATAAACAAAATCTCCGATTAACTAAAACATAACATAAATACTTAATGACTTAAACCCATATTGTGATATCTGATACTCAAGATTTGTTTAAACGAAAGGACTTGCCAATTTATATAACGTTTCTACCAAACCCAAACTACGTGTTTGCCAACTGCAAAACATCTCTTGACAGAAAAAATATTTTTGATTTTCGCTTTCGAATTATTAATACCCAGTCTTCGATACCGCTACCGATATTTTTGAATGTGTTTTAGCGATAGGTCGAAGCTGGCAATCACGGAGTTTGGGTTTGTTGGAAACAAAGCATAAGCAACAAGGCTAGGCGCTCTTGACCGTTCCGTCACGTTAGCTATGCTTGTTTTGCGATAACTGACGTCTATTGGATGCTTCAAGGCAGATCAAGGCTTTTCTCCACTTGTCTTCTCAGTCCAGTGGAGGTATCCCTCTTCATCTGCTAGCAAATACAAGTTTTGATTGGAACTTATTTGGCTCAAGTTTCAATGTCCATTCGCATATCATGACCCTTAGGAAGATGAAAAATTATAACTCCAACAGGATTTGTATGTCCCTAACAGAGCTCTATGCTTATACAGCATATTCTAATTGAGGTGTTGCACTCGAATTACTTCAGCTTTGCATCTCTTCTAAGAGGACTTATAGAATTTAAACGCTTATCCAGAAGTCTTGATCTTTACTTTGCCATGCCAAGGCCTCTGTTTAAGTCACGAATTGAGTCTTATTACTTATCTCAGTAGATTTTAATTAAAATTGTTAAACTAGTACTAATTTAACCTGTTATCTAGTCAGTAAGGCTTCTTGCCACTGATTTAATAAAGTTATGAAATGAAATGAAAATTTCGAGTGTCTCGTATAAGCCCTTACCAGTCCTACGAAGCCCAAATTACCAAGCTCTTGAAGTTCGTAAAACATTTTTTACGGTCATATTTTAGAGCTTTTGCACAAAGTTCATATAATAGAGAATTCAGTGGAGGCGGAAAAGTGTTTATAATCTGGTGTGTTCATTTAGTCAGGTGTTCATATTATCGCGAGTCCACTGTAATTGCTAACATATATACATGTATTTATTTATATGATACCCTTGAGCCGCTAATATAATAAAATTCAAAGCTTCAGCAAACAATTTATTAGAAGTAGGAGAAGAACATTAATAAAACAATTTAAACGGTACCAATTTCATTTAAATTAAATACAATACGCAGAAAAGGTAACCATTGGAAGTTTAAAAGATTAAAAAATCCATTAGAAAATCAGAGCAGGCAGGAATAACAATTACTGCATGATACAAAAAACTGCACAAACTCATAAAGCTTCTGAAAATTCTAAAAATAAAAATTTGGAAATTTGAAGGACATTAAAAAATTAAAAATTTTTGAGTTTTTCGAAATCGTTTTCGATTTTTTTTTATTTTTGTTATACAATTAATTTTTCTTTTATTAAAATGAAAGAGAAGAACATAACTCTTAAAATTTACAAATAGCTTTTGTTGCTTTTATTTTTTTTTTAATCGCTGATGTATACAATGAAAACAGAAAACCAAAACTAATAAATGTTTTGTACTGGATCTACTGAAAATACCAATTAGATGTCATGAAACAATTTTTATTTCTGATTATACGCTAAAATCGTAAGCAGTTTGTTTACTCGCGAAAATCAGTGTCAGTTAGGAATTTTTTAGGAATGTGAGCAAAGATAAACAAATTTATTCAATTGAATGAGAAAATATGCAAAACAAAAAAATATATATTTGAAAATATTTCTTATACATAAATATTTAGACCGAAGTAGAATTAATTATTCCGTTTACTCTCACAAGTTGATTTCTTATGTATGTACACCAGTACACCCGGTAGATGTTGTCCTGCCCGAACTGTTCTTTATCTGCATAATTTTAAAATATTTATTTGAAAAATTTTTAAGATCGCGGGTTAGAATCGAGCTCAAGGCCTAACAATAATTATATTATCATTACAGTATGCGACAAAAACATCTTCTTTTCTGGGTATTTTACCAAACCCACTTTTTTGTAGAGATTGAGGCTTAAGTAGACAAAGTACTATCTCCGTTTTTCGAAGTTAGCCTCCAAAAAGTAGATATCGGCTTTCGAAGTTCGAAATTCTACATTTCGAAATTTTATTTTTTTGTTAATGCGTTCAGCAAATTAAAAAAGTAAAAATGTGGTCGTGGTCCGCTCTTTTCCCTTATTTGAAGGGCTGAATTCTTTCTTGAGAAATTTAGTGCAACAGCTGTTCCATGATAGTGGCTACTACTTCCATGTCTGCACATACTCTCCACTGGAATTGCTCGTACTGTAATTTTTCAAAAAAAAGAATTCAGCCATTCAAATAAAAGAAAGAGGCGGACCACGACCACATTTTTCTTTTTTAATTTGCTGAACGCGTTACCAAAAAAATTAAATTTTGAAATGTAGAATTTCGAACTTCTAAAGCCGATATCTCTTTTTTGAGACTAACTTCGAAAAACGGAGATAGTGCTTTGTCTACTTAAACCTCAATGTCTACAAAAGAGTGGGTTTGGTCCAATACCCAGCCGGCTGTTGCACAGTGTTATTATTGTTATGATACTATTTTTCTTAAATGAAAAATTTGTTAAAAGTTTAAAAGTTTTTATGAGTCACTCTTACTCCTATCTGCTTCTCATCTCAAACTTTCACAGCCTTTTATCACCCACATCGCCGCTTTCTCCACTCTCTTTACTACATTCCTATACAACTCGCTGGTCCTTATGCTCCACCCTAGCTTCTCCCGCTATCTTGGAACATCCGCTTTCCCCCTCCTTCGCACTTTTCTTCCCTCTCCTTTTTTCCATTTTTCCCTTTCTCCCTAAAACCATAAATTCGATTTTTTCGCCAGTGCAAAACGCTCCTTTTGTCCATATATCAAGCAAATATCACCCTATGTAAACATTTTTGGAATAGGTGGGTGGATAGGACTAGCTCTCCCACAAGAATTAATGCTTAGAATGGAGTAGGTTCTATGCTACCTATACAGTATATTTCAATAAAAGATGATTAGTTAGTTTTGGACAGAGCTGTAAAAGTGTACAATCACTCTGTTTTGTAATCGACGAGTGCCCCGCTTATTTGACTGCAATCAAATTTGATGGGCTTTTTTTGATTCCCCAGCAATCAACTTGAGTCTAACAATGAGTTCAGAAACGCAGTTAAATAATATGATTGCAATCATTAAATATGCAATCAATGACTGTATAATAAACGATTTTAAGCAATATGTGATTGCAATCAAGTACTACTTAAAAGTGATTGAAGATTGTAGTTTTTACTATCATAAAAAATATAATCATATATGATTAAAATCTAATGTGATTGCAATATTTGTTGTACTTTGAGATTGCAATTAAATTTAGTTAGCGTGCTTTGCCTACCATACCGAAGATCCTGGGTTCAACCCCGAGCAAAACAACATGACAAATTTAGAAACAAGTTTTTTCAATTAGAAACAAGTTTTTTCTAAGCGGGGTCGTCGCTCGGCAGTGATTTGGCAAGCACTCCGAGAATATTTCTGCTTCTGAGTGAAAACGTATTGCCTTGCAGATGCCGTTCCGAGTCGGCGTAAAACATGTAGGTCACGTCTCGCCAATTTGAAGGAAAATTTAAAATGAGCACAACCAAATTGGAAGAGAAGCTCAGCCTAAAATCTCTTCATAGCTTGACCTCTTTTTTTATAGAAGAGAGATGCCAAGTCAAGTTTTATTTAAGGAAAAAAATAATCAAAAATAGGGCATGGATAGTGTTAAGTATTTATAAGCGGAGAATTCGGCAATTTTTCCTTTAGGGATCCAAAATGAACATATTGGCAGTGATGCCCGAGTGCGGGAAGTTTATAGGGATATTTTGGGAACCGTGGGACCTCACATAGATGGGATGAGTTCATAGTGTTATATGAAGTTTGCCCAACGACCAAACTGAAAAACCATATCAGAAGCCAGGACCTACATATGTTATAAAATAATTAGTTTAATAGCTGAAGCCTTAGCTTAGCAAACGCAGGGCACGAGTACAAAACGTGCTCGATCGTTTCCTCCTGCAATCACCAGCGCTTCCTACATTTGCTATCACTGACAAGGCCTAATTTAAAAGAAGCTGACGCCAGAAGACAGTGTGCAGTCAGAATACACATCATGACCCTACAGTCCCCTCTTTTCAATATTAAGATTAACTTTGTTAGTCTAAGGTTGTAAGACCTGCACATGATCTTTGTTGCAGCCCCGCGCTTGGTTTCACGCCTTTCCTGCTTTGTCGATCATGTGCAGCTCTCGTTTTCTTTTAGTCCCGCCCAATTTGGTTGGAACTTCTACGATACAAGGTTCGAGTGATTCACCCTGTTTCATCCGCTTTTTCATTTCCATCATCCATTTTTATTGATATTTTTGGGTACTTTTCCCTTTGTTTAGGTGGAAAACTATAGATTTTTAATAATAATAAATAACAAATTTATTTTAACATTTCAGACTTATAAAAAAAATGTTAGCTTATAAAAAATTATGTTATATTTTTTGAGAATTTAAGGTCTTCCTATTCAGATAGTTTCTGGATAAGCCTATTCTAAAATAATGTGTTACGAGCTGGCAGCCGATATAGGGTGATATTCCACTCAGCCGTCACACAATATAAAATAGTAGTATGAACTCTAGACCATATATGTGTCTCGTTTATCCCTCGAGTGCCCCCAAACTTCCAGAAAGTTGATGAAACCCCGTTTTGTAAAAACCTAAGATTTATCAAACAGTTTTGGGTAGAGGCCGTGAAAAACGAGACTAAATATTCGGACTACCCTCATCTGATATACATACTTACGTTGAGTGGTACTAAACAAAACTAACATTTTTTGATATTAAAAACAATGCAACCACTTAAATTTTTCCACTCACCTTTGCTTCCAATTTCTGATTATCAGTCTTCAATTCATTACGATCATTTTCGATTTTCTCCAATTTGGCACGTAACATTGCCAATTCCTCATTTGCCAACTTTAACTGCTCCTCGGTGCGATGGACATTTAAAAGTGGTGTTACACGCACCAAAAGGCGCCACCAAGGCCAATCACGCACAGCAAGGAACGCTTTTACATTGCGTTGAATACAACGTACAGCCAACTCCTGTGGATAAGAAATTATTTTATGAATTAAAATCAAAATAAAAAATTACAAAATGTTAAAAATTAGTATGTCGTAATAAAAATGTTTATAGATGCGCCGCTGTGAGTTAAAAATTTTACATAAATTTGTTTTAACATTTTAGGGGTGTTTTGGTGTAATTCAAAAATGCATAACCAATATTACAAAATCACTAAAATTTTAATTTGTTATTTATTTCATCTTTTTCTATTTTTGATTTCTTATTATTTTTATCTCATAAATTTTCTTCTATTTCATGTTTTTTTAGTTTTTTTGTATTTTTATTAATTTTAATTTAATCAAGTTTAGTTGTTTCTTATTTTGTTTTTTATTTAATTTAAATTTTTGGTTCTTATTTTATTTTTATTTATTTGTTGTTTTTTTTTTTTGTTTTTTTTTTAGAAAAATCTTAGTCTTGGAAATATTTTCATGGAATTCCGATAAAACTTTTCGACACCACCGGCGCACCGCTGTGAGCGAAAATTTCGACATAAATTTGATTAAACGTTTTAGGGTTTTTTTTTGGTGATATTCTAAGGAGGATAACCAACATGACAGTCACTGAAATTCTAATTTTTTATTTATTTCATCTTTCTTTTATATTTTATTTCGCCTTAATTAACATTTTTCTTACTTCTTTTCTTTTTAGTATTTTCATTTTTTTGTCATTTAAAAAATTTAATTTGATGTTTTATTTTGTTTGATTATTTTATTTTTTTTATCTTTTATTTTATTTATTTTTATTTATATTTTAATTATATTTTATTTTTGCGTTATTTTTATTTAAATGTTTTTTTAATCTTGGTAAAAAAAGTTCTGAAAATTTTGGTTACATTTTTTTATATCAATACGTGCGCTCAAAGCTTGTTTAAATGTTTATTTCAAACAAGTTCATAATGATTATTGATTTTTCTTTTATAAAATTTAAAAAATACATATCATGCTCCTAATTTTGTGCACACAACTGTATCATATTTTCATTTGCATTATACTATCAGCAATAACAATAAAAATGAGTAATAAATGTTGACCATCGTCAAAGAAATAAAAACTGAAGTATAGAAAAGCGATTATAAAATAAGGAAAATATCGAAAAAGAAATTTCATTAAACAGGAAACGCAAAAGTGATTTCTATTTATGACAATGTGTCAACAGCATATTCACTAAAGCTGACAATTTCCAAAATGACAAGTAGTTTGATTGTTGTTATTACAAATATTACATACGTTAACATGACCAAGATGATTATCATCACTGTTTTAATTAAACTTGCATGCCAATACACAAACAGTTGCTCACATTTAAAATCAGACATTAAGTATATTTCTATGTTTTAAAGCAATTCCAAAAACAAAATAAAAATTTTCAATTATAAAAAAAAATTAAAAAATAACAATAATTATCTAAACAACGTGACATCAGGACGGACAAGGCGACAGCTGTTTCGATTATACCTTGTAAATCTCTTCAAAGCCTTTTCTCCCGGGAGTGGGATTCGAACCCGCACTCCTACCAACATGCATAACTTCAACACATAATTACATACGAAGTATGTGATGTGTAGAAGAATCATATATGCAAAAGAAGGCAATTGGGAAAAACTTTACAACAACTAAGGCTTGACGTAGCTGAATGCGTTTGTAACCATTTCAACTATCGTAGGAGTGCGAGTTCGAATCCCACCCCCGGGAGAAAAGGCTTTGAAGATATTTACAAGGTATAATCGAAACAGCTGTCGCCTTGTCCGTCCTGTTGTCACGTTGTTTAAATTTTTCCCAAATTATTAAATAAATTATAAAATTAAAAATTGCTTGAAATAAATGGTTTCATACATTTAAAGCAATACGGACAATCCCCTATTAAATCATACAATAATTATCATTAGAAAAAAAATATTGTTCTGGCCTTGAGCTCGAATCGACCCTTGAATCATTTATCAATAGGCCGATAAAAACAAAAATAATTTGTATTTCTTTCGGATTTCTAGGAAATGCGCATTTATAGTTTTCAAATTTCTTTAAAATCTTAACTTGTTTGGAAATAAAATTGTAAGGACATTTTTATTATTTCTAAGGAATTTTGAAAACGTACCAATTTTTTTATTCTTTTTGATTTGAAAAATTATGCATTATTGTTCTTTTTAATGAAATACTTAGAGAACTTTGTATTAAAAAAAAAAATTTATCGTATGAGAAAAAAACCAAAAAAAGGAATAAAAAATAATTAAAAAAACGAAAAATTTTTGGTAATTTTAAAAAATTTCTTATATATCTAATATATGTATAAAATTCTTCTGTCACGGTTTTAGAGGCTGAACTCCTCCGAAACGGCTGAACCGATTCTCATGAAATTTTGTGAGCATATTGGGTAGGTCTGAGAATCGGCCAACGTCTACCTTTTTTTTCGCTACGTGTCTAGGGTCTTGAGATCAAAACGTGGACCCGGGTACCCCTAGAATGTGTTTATACAATATGGAGATCAAATGAAAGCTGTTGATGAGTGCTATAGTACAGGATAATTTTCATAACCCTGTGTGACTAGGGTTTCGAGATATAGATCAAAACGTTGACCCGGATACCCCTCGAATGTATTTATACAGTATGGATGTCAAATGAAAGCTGTTGATGGGTGCTATAATACAGGATAATTTTCATAAAACTGGGAGGCTAGGATCTCGAGATATAGCACAAAACGAGGACCCGGGTACCCCTAAAATGTGTTTATACAATATGGATATCAAATGAAAGCTGGTGATGAGTGCTATAGTACAGGATAATTTTCACACAACTGGGAGGCTAGGGTCTCGAGATATATCCCAAAACGTGGACCCGGGTACCCCTAGAATGTGTTTATACAATATGGATATCAAATGAAAACTGTTGATGAGTGCTATAGTACAGGATAATTTTCATACAACTGGGAGGCTAGGGTCTCGAGATATAGCCCAAAACGTGGACCCGGGTACCCCTAGAATGCGTTTATACAATATGGATATCAAATGAAAGCTGTTGATGAGTGCTATAGTACAGGATAATTTTCATACAACTGGGAGGATAGGGTCTCGAGATATAGCCCAAAACGTGGACCCGGATACCACTAGAATATGTGTGTATTATGGATATCAAATGAAAGCTGTTGCTGAGAGCTCTGAAGTTCATTGTGATATTTGATTTAGTCGCATCAAACTGGCAAAACTGATAAATATGCATGCGAAGCCGAAATAAAGACATGAATTAATAATACCCACATACTTATTTGCATACGTCCTATTCGATTTGCCTGAAATTTCGTATATAAATTTACCTATATTAGTATTTACGATGCTTTTTTTCCGGGAAGTATAATAGAGACGGACTGGAACTGGGATTAGGACTAGGACTGGGACTGGGACTGAGACTCGGAATGGGTCTGGAACAAAATACATGCCACCCTCTGGGACTGGCAATAAGAGATGAAGAAGAAGGAAAAAAAAAAGTTGAGAGAAGAGAAAAGAGATACTGAGAAAGAGATAGAATGAGACGAAGATGGAGATGAAGCGAAAAAGACGGAGGGAGGAGTGAATAAAGAGATTAGGAAAAAGTGTAGAGAGGTAGGGCAGAGTTAGACGGAAAAAGCTTATTAAAATGTATGCAGATAGGCCAAATTTAGGGCAGAACAACTTCTGCCGGGTCTGCTAGTTTTATATAAAAAAGAGGAATCAATACTTCTAGGTAAAAAAAAATATTTAAAAACATTTAAATTATCGAGAATAAACATATTCCCATTTTACAAGGAATGACTGTAAATGTCTATCATTTCTGGCGACAGATAAGTCGTATACCAGTGCGACTATCACCAACAAATCAATTTCAGCAACTTGCAACGTGAATAGCATTTTAATTACAACTGAAATACAGCAACAAACAAAAAGAGAGGTGAAACTAATAAAAAAAAATTGCAAAGAAGACATAAGAGTGTATTTTTTTTTAGTTTGCGATGGAAAGGGAAAATAATTTACAAGCCTGACATTTTTCAGAAACTAACTATGAAAACGTACTTCACCGCAAACTTGCGCCTTCAGCATGGCTTTCGAATACTACATAGCGCTGCCACCGCGCTAAACGTCATCAACAAACAGATAAATTGTGGATAGAGTCAAAAACCCCACCACAGAACAGTACCCGTAGCGCTAAACTTATCAACAGCTTTTGATACAGTCAACTTACTGCAAGACTTGGAAGTGTTCCCTCTTCCTCCTAATCTCAAAAGGTGGACCGCAAATTATCTGTCTGGTCGGCGGGCATCGGTGCGGTGCAATTTCGGAACGTAACATCTAAGCCCTGAAGAATTAAACAAGGGTGGTGTCCTCTACCCGCTTTTTTTAAGTTTCTACATATCGAAATTTCGCCACCAGAAGGCGTTACTATTGTATCCTACGCCGATGAATGCACAATAATGGCTTTTGGTTCCGGCCCACCCATCCATGAGCTATGTAATAAAGTAAACAACTATCTCCCTGATCTCTCCAGTTTTTTCACCTCGCGACACCTAACATTGTCACCGACCAAATCATCGGTGACCTTATTTACAACATACACAAAACAAATGTCGACCATATTCGACATCCACGTCGATGGCATTTCGCTACCGACTGTCTTACACCAAAAAATACTGGGTGTGGCGTTCGATCAAGATCTACAGAATGTCGAGCATACATCAACTGTACCTAAAATCCAGAGCCGAAATAAATCCACAAATATCTTGCCGGCAACATTTGTGGTAAAGATAAGAGACGCTCATTACCATTTACAAAGCAATTGGTCGGCCGCTTGCATGCTTCGCGTCCCCGATATGGCCTCCGAGCCTAAAGGCTACTCTCTGGAAGAAAATGAAGACCTCTCAATACACCGCTCTCAGAGCCAGAACACCATCTAAACAGTGAGGCGAGAGTACTTCCCATTAGGCAGAGAAATTAAATGCTGAACAAACAGTTTCTTTTGAATACCCAGAAACCTGACCACCCCAACATACATTGAAGAGGCCCCGCCTCCCTGGGACTTAAGAAGTCATCTACGCAAGTATTATGAGGAAATACGGCACTTGTGAACTCAAACGTATGTAGAAGAGCACAAAAAGGTCCCCAGTGATATCCACAAAAAGGCGTCGTACAGACCTCTATGCCAGGAATTGCCCGGCAGGCCCCGTTCTTAAAGTTAAATACCCTGAACTCGCAGAAGAGGAAAATAATCTTCCTTGGAAAATGAGCGTCACTCTAGCTCAACTTCGATCTGGATACTGTAAGAGGTTAAACTCTTACCTATCCAGAATCAACCCGACATATATTATGTATGTCCTACTTTGAACGTGTCCCCACATGACACCAAACATCTTTTCAATTGTAATGTGGAACCAACGTCTCTAACACCCCCATATCTCTGGTGCACCGCTGTTGAAACCGCAAGTTTTCTTGAACACCCATTAGAGGATATTGATTTGTGAGTGGTGGCACTTATTGGTTAGGGCGAAGCACTATTACAACAACAACAGCTAAAATTTTAGTAGATACTTAAATGTGCAATATCATAATTTAAGTAGTAAAAGATGTTACTACAATTGTAGTACTAAAACTCTAGTACTAAAATTTTGCAAAAAAATTTTAAAACTAAGAGTTTTTAATAAAATGTTGTATAATAACATAGGCAGACAGCATCTCAGACCCGGTTTCTATATATTTTCGAAGGATTTTGATGCGATGAATCGAAATCTGGCCTCAAAATTGATCTATCAGCTCTGGTTTTCGAGATATCCTAACCTAAAAGTGCAAAAAACACCGTTTTTGTCCATATTTGAGGTTATGTAGCCTTTCAGATGTTTTCTTTCACCAAAAATAAGGGACGACATCTTTAAACACAAGTCTTCTTCTTTCAAATGGCGTTGAGTTTGTCTAAATATCGTTGTTTTTTCGCTGAGATATCGCATTTTGAAATTTTTATGTATCTAAATTTTCCTACAGGAATTAGGCGATACGGGAGTTGATGGGTTAACAGTTAAGTTGGTTAGCCCACTTGTGGTGTGAGATATCTAATAAATAAGACTTATTTTAAGAAAATTATGCGAGAACGCTGTTCTCAGGGTTAAGTGAGTTAGCCTGCTTGCGGTATGATAGGGGTGTTTCTAGTGGTTAGGGCTGTGTATGACTTGATACCTGAGGGTTAGATAGTGTAGGGGTATGGTGAGTTAGCACACTTATGGTGTGAGACAAAATTTTAAAGAAAAATAAGACTCAATTCGAGAAAATTAGTAATCGACTATATCATGTCTATGTTATCTCAATCGATTTTCAGGTGTAGGAAAATTTAGAAACATGAAAATTTCAAAATACGATAGAAGAAGACTTGTGTTTAAAGATGCCATCCCTTAATTTTGGTGAAAGAAAACATCTGCAAGGCTACATAACCTCAAATATGGACACAAATGGTGTTTTTTGCACTTTTAGGTTAGGATATCTCGAAAACCAGAGCTGATACAGCAATTTTGAGGCCAGATTTCGATTCATCCCATCAAAATCCTTCGAAAATATATAGTCTGGTTTCTGGGTCTGAATGTTGGTTAAATTTTGTCGGCCTGTGTAATATTTGTACTCAAATAGTTCAATAGTTTTGGTACTAAACTGTACTACAACTTTTGTACTAAAATGTACTAGAACCTTAATACTAAAATGTTGCAATATAAATATGAAATATACACTAAAATGTTAGTACCATTTATAAAATTTATAGTGTTTCAATTTTGATACTAAAAATATGCAAGCTAAATCTAAAAAAAAAAACAACAACAAAAACAACTATGATACTTGGTCGTTATTGCAATGCGAGGACTGTCCATTCGCTTTAAAGTGCATTCAACCATTTTTTGCAAGCATTACTTGAATTGTGTTATATTAAATGTTTTGGGAAACAATTGAAACAACTCGACATCAGGACAGACAAGGCGACAGCTGTTTCGATTATACCTTGTAAATCTCTTATTGAAAGCTTTTTACGATCCAAAAGGGCGTTAAAAAAAAAGTTCATCATGCAAATGCTACATACAAATATACATAACATAACATAACAACCACACCCACCTGTACGCGTCGGCGCGCCACCTGTTTACGTGCCAAATAGCCGCGGCAATACGCCTGCAATTGTATGATCCGATCCGACAGCAATTCATCACGTTTCGCCTCCAATTCACTCAAAACACCAGAACGGAATAAAATCTGGAATAAAAAAACAACCACAAATAAATAAATATGGTGTTAAAAATACTTAAATATCTATGCAAAAACAAATGCTTAAGAAATAAATTAAAACTAAAAATAAATAGCATACAATTGTGAATACAGATCAACCATTTCATTTGAAAATTATTTGAAGTGGCAATAAAAATGTAAGCAATGATGCAATCAAAATAAACTGAAAAAATTCATTGAAATATTTTGGTCTTTTTTCAGCACTGTCGTCGAATTTTTAAGATTTTTACGATGTTTATAGCAAAAAAAAATTGCAATAAAAATATTATAAAGAAAGTATATGAGATGGTTATTTCTCGCAAGATTGAGTCACACCTAGGGAATTTTGGATTAAAGCAAAAGACCACAAAAATGCCATTATCTTGTAGGTTTTGCCCATAATTTGTTTGACGGCTGTGAGAATATTATGTAGTTTTCTTTTCTGAAAAAAATGGCGTCCTGTTGACTTTTCTCAGCTCTCCTGTAAGTTTGTGTGTTCCTTTTACAAAATATTTTCCTTTGAATAACAAAAAGGGTCTCATAACCTACAAAAAGAGCATTTTGCATAGTGCCAGGTGACTTTGTTCAATAGTTAGAATTTAAGAGCGCAATATGAGGGTAGCATTTTTTCACGAAAAGAAAACTCCATAAGTGTTTTACACCCAGCGCAAAGAATAATAACGCAAAGCAACTCAGTAGAAAATAACCGGGAGTGCCACGAAATCCCCAAAAAAAATACCTAAACACAAAATCCCCAAAGAAAAAAAAATACCCAAACACATAATCCCCAAATTCAAAATACCCAAAATCAAAATCCCCAAACACAAAATCCCATTGCATAGTGCCAGGTGACTTTGTTCAATAGTTAGAATTTAAGAGTGCAATATGAGGGTAGCATTTTTTCAAGAAAAGAAAACTCCATAAGTGTTTTACACCCAGCGCAAAGAATAATAACGCAAAGCAACTCAGTAGAAAATAACCGGGAGTGCCACGAAATCCCCAAAAAAAAAAAAATACCCAAACACAAAATCCCCAAAGAAAAAAATACCCAAACACAATCCCCAAATTCAAAATCCCCAAAATCAAAATCCCCAAACACAAAATCCCAGTGCTATGATAAACATCATGACCGTGTAAAATATAGCAATATCTCTTTCCTCTTTCATTTATATTTATGTATGTATAATTATACATATATTCACGTTTTGGCAATACATATTTTTACTTATCCATATATAGGACTGCTAGTCGCTCTAATTCTATCAAGCTAACAGAAGCGTGTACTACGCAGAAGGGCACAAGGTTATACCACACACCCGGACTTGGCATGGCGTAGCCCAGGGTTATTTTTTATAAGCGCGGCCGAAGGCCGCCTATGCAGATAGTTGGTATGGATTATTAGCCTTTTTTGGTCGCGGCGATTTTAAACCTAATTTGAATTTATTTCACACATAAAATGGGGATTTTGATTTTGGGGATAACGTGGTAGATCCAAAATAACCACCTAGCAAGCAAAATCGCTGATCGCTTGTGCGTATATGTATAAAGGTAACAACGTAATAATAAAACAATTCACATAAGTTAACTACGATCATGCTTGCTTCGTAATCCACCTTATACTGATCTCATTTTTAATTTTGTGGAATTAAGGTGTGACACACATTCAAGAATTTAATTGTTTGCATGCATTAGATTCATGACTTCGAATTTACAGAACTTTTGGGTAGTGCTATCCCAATGCGAATGCCCGAGGACCAACAAAAACGAAATCGGTTACTGAAAATAATTTGCAAACGAGCTCACAGCCTCAGCCGTGGTTGAATGTCACTCCGAGCTTATTTTTAAACGGTTTTATTTAGCTTGACTTAACAGGCTGGCTGGTTGGTTGGCTGGATGGCACGAATTTTGTAATTGAAATTTAAGTAATTTCCCGATAAGCTACAAGCTTGAAACTTGGAATATAGTTCAGAACACGATGACAATGCAATAATAAGAAAAAAATCTCCGGTAGGTGGCGCAAGGATCGATATATTAAAAAAATCGTATTTGTGGTCCGATTTGGTTCATATTTGGAACACATAATACATACAAGAATAGAAAGCGACCTATGAAAAAAATCGCCGCTAGGTGGCGCAAGGATCGAGATATTAAAAAAATCGTATTTATGGTCCGATTTCGTTCATATTTGGAACACATAATACATACAAGAATAGAAAGCGACTTATGAAAAAATCGCCGCTAGGTGGCGCAAGGATCTATATATTCAAAAAAATCGTATTTTTGGTCCGATTTGGCTCATATTTGGAACACATAATACATACAAGAAAAGAAAGCGACCTATGGAGAAATCGCCGTTGGCGCAAGGATCTAGATATTCAAAAAAAATTGTATTTGTAGTCCGCTTTGGCTCATATTTGGAAAACATAATACATATAAGAAAGAAAGCGACCTATGAAAAAATCGCCACTAGGTGGCCCAAGGATCTAGATATTCAAAAGCACATAATACATACCAGAATAGAAAGCGACCTATGAAAAATCGCCGCTAGGTGGCGCAAGGTTCGAGATATTCAAAAAATCGTATTTGTGGTCCG
Source organism: Eurosta solidaginis (assembly GCF_040869045.1). Classification (NCBI taxonomy): domain Eukaryota; kingdom Metazoa; phylum Arthropoda; class Insecta; order Diptera; family Tephritidae; genus Eurosta; species Eurosta solidaginis. The sequence continues at coordinate 31,209,668 of NC_090319.1, forward strand.
ATTCGGTTCATATTTGGAACACATAATACATACAAGAATAGAAAGCGACCTATGAAAAATCGCCGCTAGGTGGCGCAAGGATCTAGATATTCAAATAAAATAATTAAAAAAAAAATTTTTAAGTCAAACGGTTTTATTGAAAACAATACTTACATGAAATAATAATAATACTAAAAGCTAGAAAATAATTAGGTAGGTCCTAGGTACTAGTAATCAGATACGTTGATCAGACAAATAAATAAAAGCGTTGGGCGCGTGAAATATCTAAAAATGTGAGGCGTAGCATAACCTGATTAAGGTTCAGTTGGTCTTACTTATGACTTATATAGAAATTTGACGCATCCAATGCCCTAGATTGATGAGGAGTGTGATTACTAGTACCTAGGACCTACCTAATAATTTTCTAGCTTTTAGTATTATTATTACTTCATGTAAGTATTGTTTTCAATAAAATCGTTTAACTTTTTTTTATTATTTTATTCATAATAAAAACAATACGATCCAACAATTTGCTTCCATCGACTAAGGATAAATACTCCGAAAGGATTACTCATAAAGGTTTTTTTCATAGAGGTCGCCTCTCGGAAGTGATTTGGCAAACACTTGGAGTGTATTTCTACCAAGAAAAGCTTTTAACTAAGTGAAAATTCATCTGCTGTTCAGAGACGCAAAAACATGTAGGTTCCGTCCCGCCAAATTGGTAGGAATTAAATGGAGCACGACGCAAATTGGAAGAGAAGATCGGCCTTAATCTTCTGGAAGTTAAATCGCGCCAAGTATTTTTTTATCAAAAATTGTCACCAAAGAATGATGACATGAGGCTGACCTGTTTTTTTTTTTAAGTTTCACAATCCACATTCGAAAAGCATATTCGATACGTAAGGGAAACCCTTAAGTTTATTATTAAATCGCATGAATATTGTAAACAAAGTAATTTCAATATTATATTGGTTTGAAAACCATAATCGTTATAAAAAAGTTATATAACAAAAGCCTACAAGGAAATTGATTCCATCCGCTTTGTTTATTAAATAGATGCAATCGATTTGAATCGTCATTTATCATCAATGGAGTGATTATAAGCAAAGGCGATTATAGATGCGCATCAAGATGAAACAAAAATGCACATAATTAAAAAAAAAAAACACGACATAAAAAGAAAGGAAAAGTACGCAAAGGGAAATGCAAATTTATAAAAATTTAAACATCAAGCATATGCATTTACACATGGAGCATTCCATGACAAGTTGTTCTACAGATGAATTTGCATCACAGATTTCGCTGAAATATCGACCACTTTTTGTAGCCCTCGCAGAAATTTTTAAACCTTTTCAATAGGTTTTTTTTTACTATTCTCTAATACATTTTGTTTTCAATAGGCATTTATTTTTTTAATAAAATTTCAATTTTTTTTGGATTTTCTTTAATATTTTTTATTAGTTTTTTAACTATTTTTTTCTGTAATTTTGTTTTATTATTTTTTCTTAGTTATTGAAAAATTTGGAATTTTTTAAATATATTTAACATATTTTTTTATTATTTTGTTTTAATTTTTTTCTAAACAATTTTCTTTTTTTAATATTTCTTTTAATATGTTTTACGGTAGTGTTTTTTGTAATTTTCTTTGGAAAGTTGCATCCTTTTTTAAAGTTACAGAAAGTTAAAACATGGATTTACAGATACTTTGTATTACTCGAATTTTTTTTCAAAGTTTTCAGAAATCCAATCGTAGGCCTCTTTGCGAGATAGAAAAAGGCTATCCTTTTTTGTATTATGAAATTAATTGCATTCTTCTTTGGTTTAATATATTTTGGATGAAACTAAAAAACAGGAAATACACCTAGTTATTTAACCAAAAATTAAGCTTCTGTAAAAAAAATCGAGGAATACAAGGAATTGGTAAATACATGTTTTAATTTTTTCTAACTTTGACATAAAAGAAGAATCTTCAAACAATTTACAAAAAAAAAACACAGATAAAAAAAAATTATCTAAGTCAAAAAGTTTTTTTATCAAATATAAAAAAAATTATAAATTATACATTTTTTTTAAGTATTAAAAAAACATTCATGAAATGGTAACTTTTTTATATAGGTTATTCAATTTTATTTAAATTTTTTTAATTATTCAATAAAAAAAATTTTAAAAATACTAATATTGACAAACAATAAAAAATAAAAAAAAATGTTAATATTGAAAAACAATAAAAATTAAATAAAAATGTATTTAACGAAAATATTAAAAGAAAAATGTATTAAAGAAATATAAAAAAAATTTTTAAACATTTGATAAAATTTATAGCAAAATATTTTTTGACAAAATTGTTTTTTTACTTTTTAGCTAAAAACAAAGGTTTAACACGGATTTTAAAAATTCTGAATAATGGAAACATTTTTTGTTACATTCCTTTTTTTTAAGTTAAACAATTTTTTTATCTCTTTTTATACTTTTTTCAATATTATTGTGTTTTTTTTTTTAATTTTTTTTACTAATTTTTTTATGTATGCCAAAATATATATAATGGCAATTTTTTTATTCCAAACCTAAAAAAGGATTTAAAAATTGCTTTTTTTCTTCAATTTATAATAAAAATTCTTAAAAATACTACTGTCGGATACACAAATTTTAAGTATAGTAATGAGATAATTATGGCTTATTAGCTATTTAGTTTTTTGTATTCATAATTAATATAACAAATCTGTGTTTTGGATTTTTCACATTTTTAAGTTTTGAAATAAAAAAACATGTGTAAACTTTTTCAGAAAAATCATTAGAAAACGAATGAACAAAGTCGGCAAACTAATTTTTATTTTTAAAAGTTTATTACTATATTAGTTACATGAAAAATTACAATAAAAAAAAATCATGGACATCTTTTTCGAAGTGTACAAAAAAAAAATTACAAATCGAATTAATGCAAAATTCATGTGTCGAATTAGCTGGTATGGAGTGGCCCATAAGCATATATCGTCAAAGAAAAGAAATGGAAAAGAGCCAAATTATGATGTAACAACTGCCAAGAGAAATGTTGAAGAAGTAATAAAAATCAAAAATTAATAGAATAATTAAAATTGTATATAATTTAAATAAATAAAAGCGCGTGCCAGCGCACATCCAACGATTTCGTGATGTAAGGTTTGCATGTCACCTTTTTTTATATTCATGGCTGTGTTTATGACAGCCGCCGATGCTAAAAGTGGTATGAGAAAGTTGACCGTAATTGATCGATCGGTGGGGCCAAATAGGGCAAACATATAATATCAACGAAGGTAAATATAATGGCGGCACTCAAATGCCAATCAAAGGCAAAAACATACAAAGACAAATAAAAAAGGAAACTAAGGGCAGCAAAGAAACACAAATTGATTAAAAATAAAAAAATTATAAAACAATAAAAATTTAATTAAAAAAAATATTGCAGCGATTTATTAACGAAAATTTTATGTATGTACTCAGTTAACAAGCAATTCGTTATACCAACGAGTTAAGTGATTAAATCCATATTATCATATCAAAAGATGGAAAAGCAAAAAAACATGCTAGCCAAAAAATTTAAAATTCATATGAATAAAGGTTGCGGCAAATAAAAGAAATTTAAGTGAAAAAGCGTTGCTGCATTAAAAACTTATTAAGCAATAAACGAATGGGTCATAATAAATAAACAGCAAATAAACAGACAATTCCGCCAAACTAAACAACAAATCGAATGTGCACAACTCTAAAGGGTAATCAACTCATTTACTTAAAGACGACACAGACAAAACAACAAACAATTAATCCGATCGAATAACCAACGAATGCCGCAGCGCATTGTCGCCATAAGAGGTTTTATGTTGATGCTCAGATACTTATATGGACCAATAAAAGTTCGATAAGTTATGTCGAATAAAATATTAGAAGGTACTCAGAACAATTATAGTTTTTTTTTTTTTTTTTCAAATCATAATTTGTGTTTGATGTTTGACCAAATTTTTCAAGTTATTTTTTTAACTCCGAATTTTCGAAAAATGTAGACATTTGATATGACTTTGCAGAACTTCTTCCTCCTTGTTAGGAACTCTAGATCTATGAGAAAGCTGGCCAGAATAACTTTATTCGCAATTTTGGAAAAACGTGCAAACTAGGCGTTATTTTACAGAACTCTTTTTTTGGTTTTCAGGAACTCTAGGACTATTGAAAAACAAGTAAAGGTATCTAAGATCAAGTGTAACCGAACATTATATACTCAGCGTGAGCTTCAATTGTACACGTGGCACCGCCCATTTAAAAAAAAATGTCTCCCCATTTCCTCTTACAATAAAAAAGTGAAATATCATTGATTCAAAACTATTTTTTTAGTTATAGCTTATTATTCTAGTCTACGACTCTTTTAAACTGGTTTTATATCTAAGTTGCTGTAGTCTTTAACCGATCCCGTCCATTTTTACTAGAAATATTTTCTGCTATAAGGAAAAAATTACGATATATTAATTTTTCTTCGAGTTATGGCTCCCGAAACATAGAAAATTGCTTAGTCATAAAAGGGGCGGTGCCACACCCATAAAACTTTTAATGTTTTCCAATTTAATGTTATAATTCAATTTGAAAGTAAAATTCTATTGATAAAAAGCTCTTTTTTTAATTTCGTCTACGACCCTTTCAAAAATTTTTTATATAAAAGTGGGCGTGGTCTTTAACCGATCTCGTCCATTTTTAAACGTTTTTATTTAGATTGAGTAAGCTACAAGCTTGAAACTTGGAATATAGTTCAGAACCCGATGACAATGCAATAAGAAAATATCGCCGCTAGGTGGCGCAAGGATCGAGATATTCACAAAAAACGTATTTGTGGTCCGATTTGGCTCATATTTGGCACACATAATACATACAATAATAGCAAGCGACCTATAAAAAATCGCCGCTAGGTGGCGCAAGGATCGAGATATTCATAAAAATCGTATTTGTGGTCCGATTTGGCTCATATTTTGAACACATAATACATACAAGAATAGAAAGCGACCTATGAAAACAATCGCCGCTAGGTGGCGCAAAGATCGAGATATTCATAAAATCGTATTTGTGGTCCGATTTGGTCCTTATTTGAAACACATAATACATACATGAATAGAAAGCGACCTATGATGTCCGATTTGGCTCATATTTGGAACAAATATTTCATACAGTCCGGTAGAAGTGACATCGAAATATTTTGGAGTTGGGGAGGGACAAGCATACGTGGCGCAGAGTCGAGTAAAGTCTTTGGAAGGATTATGTATTGAGGACTTAGATTGTAACAAATTGTCAGGAAAGAGTCCTTGTAATAATGAGTCACTAAATGAACTAAATAGAATGAGAAATAATAGGCAATTACATAAAGACTAAAAACTTAAAAATAAAATAATAAAAAAAAAATTTTAAGTTAAACAGTTTTATTGAAAACAATACTTACATGAAGTAATAATAATATTAAAAGCTAGAAAATAAGTAGGTAGGTCCTAAGTACTAGTCACCACACTCCTCATCAATCTAGGGCGTTGATCAGACTATTAAATAAAAGCGTTGGACGCGTCAAATTTCTATTGATAGTCATAAATAAGACCAACTGAACCTTAATCAGGTTATGCTACGCCTCACATTTTTAGAAATTTCACGCGCCCAACGCTTTTATTTAATTGTCTGATCAACGCCCTAGAATGATGAGGAGTGTGATGACTAGTATCTAGGACCTACCTAATTATTTTCTAGCTTTTAATATTATTTTTGCTTCATGTAAGTATTTTTTTTTCAATAAAACCGTTTAAAATAAACATTTTTTAAATTATTTTATTTCTAGAAATATTTCCTGCTATAGGGAAAATGTGTGTAACCAATTTTATTACGATCCGTTCATTTTTCTTCGAGTTATGGCTCCCGTACCATAGAAAATTGCTTGGTAATAAAAGAGGCGGTGCCACGCCCATTTTTTTAAATTTGAAGTTTTTCCTATTTGCTGTTATAAATCCACTTGGGAAATGAAATACCAATGATATAAAGCTTTTTTTTTGCAAAGATATAGCTTATTTTATTCGCCCACGACCTTTTAAAAATCTTTTATATAAAAGTAGGCGTGGTCCTTAACCGATTTCGTTAATTTTTCCTCAAAGTATTCCTTATAGTAAAGGTAACCTTTCTGCCGAATTTTGTTTTGTTTTAAACATTTTTTTCAAATTTGTATCAAGAGTCTCAATATCAGTCCAGTCAAACTTCAACATTCTAGCTTGTATTATTTACTAAATTATCAGGTTTTTTTGTGTTTTCCAAAATGTTATATATATAAAAAGTGGGCGTGGTTATCATCCGATTTTGCTCATTTTCAAAACCAATCTATTCTGGGTCCAGATAAGCTCGGGTACCAAATTTGGTGAAGATATCTCAATATTTACTCCAGTTATCGTGTTAACGGACGGACGGACGGACATGGCTCAATCAATTTTTTTTTTTTCGATACTGATGATTTTGATATATGGAAGCCTATATCTATCTCGATTCCTATATACCTGTACAACCAACCGTTATCCTATCAAAGTTAATATGCTCTGTGTGCAAAGCACGCTGAGTATAACTCCACGATCACTTTTTGTTTAAATTATTTCAAAATTTCTTTCAAAATTGAAAATGTTTAACTTTTGAAGACATTTGAGTATTTGACGTAATTCTGACGACCTTTATTCGGAAAGACTTTCTTTTTTGTTGATTTGTAAACTTTTTTATTTTTACTTTTTTATTTTTTACTTATTTTTTTTTAATTTTTACTTATTTTACTTTTAACTTTAACTCTTTTTTTTTTTCAAGAAATTTTTTCAAATAAGGGTTTTTTTTTATTTTTTTTCACAAATTTGCAAAGCTTTTTTGTCTTTTCAGAAACTCTGGAACTGTCGAAACAAACTATTTTTTTTTTAATAATTTGGGAAAAATTTAAACAACGTGACATCAGGACGGACAAGGCGACAGCTGTTTCGATTATACCTTGTAAATCTCTTCAAAGCCTTTTCTCCCGGGAGTGGGAGTCGAACTCGCACTCCTATTAAATAAATTATAAAATTAAAAAATTGCTCCAAATAAATGTTTTCATACATTTGAAAAAGCAATATGGGCAATCCCCGATTATTAAAATCAAACTATTTTTTTATTTAAAAATTTTTCAAATTTTAAAAAAATTTTATTTTATTTGCGTAAATTTGCAGTTTTTTTTCTCGGCCTTTCAGGAAATCTTGAAAAAAGCCATTTAGAATGACTCTTTCATTATATCTTTTTAGTTAACATTCTTCGAATTTTAGGAAAAATGGGATTACTTTTTTGTCAGAAACATTAGATATGTATATGAAAAAGCTCCTAATCAGGAACTATCGAATTTTTGAATAGCTACTCGGAGGCATATGGTGAAGGTTACCGATGATGATTTCGGGGCGCTTGCGGTGTTTATTTTCAAAACTACATACATAATTCGAAATTAATTTGTCGTATTTTCAATGTTTTTTATTTCGTAATTACTTTCGGCACTTTGACCACCCTTTTTGTGATATTTTCCATGTTAAATCGCCAAAAATTTATTTAAGAAAACCATTCTTCCTACTGGTTAGTTGGTTTTAATAACCTTCCGTCCCACGCATTTCAACGCTTTAGCACCTTCCTCAAGGATTGGAGTTTTTTTATTATTTGTCTTAAAATGTCGATTAAAACAGCTGAAGCACAGTAGAAATAACATAGTTTTTATTTCGATAAAAGTGTATCAGTTAAAATCCAATATCTCTGAGATAATCCCGAAGTTTGCTTCATATAATAAAGGAGTCTTCCGTAATGAAAACAAAAGTACTCATTATCACTGACAAGCAAACATTAGCGATAAGATTTGGGAAAAATAATTATTCTACTAAAGCGAGATTTATCATTTAAAGCTCTCTGTGTTGTGCAGTTAAGTTAACATGCATCGATTATATCGACCTGTCGCATTTTCGTGCGTCCCTGAGTCCATTAAAGAGGGGTCTCAATTGCCATAGCCATTTTACGTTCAATTTTAAAATATAATTACATACAAGCTTATGCGCATAACTTTTGAGATAGCCAATAAATAAAATCTACTTTAAAAAGAGGTACATTTTAATCCCAATAAATATTTTTCTCTATTCTCCTATCTATGCGCTTTTACTTCTTTAGTTTACATTAATTGTCGCTTCTATCTATTCCGCCCCCTTGAACGTCATTACCCTGAGCGGCAGCGTAATCTGATGCCAGATCTATGGTTTAATAAAAGAGAACAACAGGCAGCCTGCACACCAGTCAACACGCCCTCTAAGACGACGCTGCACTCATTGTTTGTTTATGGGTATTTTATGCGAAACCTATAATACTTATTTTCTTCTTCACCGCATTAATTATCGCATTTATTTGCAATTTGATTTATGTTCGCTTTTAGCGTTCTAAGTGCTTTATTATTTCGGTCAAATTTAGTTGGACCTTTTGCAAAATTTAGAGCTTTTATTATATTTTAATGATTACCTATGATTCTATGTTTTTTTTATAGTAGGCTGAGCAATCATTAATGAAAAGCTAGAGTATGTAATATGTATGTATTTATTCTTAAAAAGAAATTTATAGCGCTTTTAGTAAGGAATTAAGCCTTTTTAATCTCGTATTCTACTAATTCTTCTAAATGCTTTGCAATAAAGAATTAACGGTGCACTCATTATAAATATCTAAATCTCTGTTTGTTTAACCAGTTCAAGGGCAATATGATCATTTAATTATTTAAGTAACTAATAACTCCACTGCGGGCTTTGGCGGAGCCCAGCTGCCTGTGAGAACACTAGAAAGGAGTAAAACAAATAAGAGCAAATCAGGGCTTCATTCCGTATTGGGAACGATAGCTCAGACGAACGATTCGCCTCCAAACGATTGCTCTAATATTGATATTCTATAATATATCATAGAAGATATCCTGAAAAAATCACTTTGATCGGAGCTATATGTATATAATATATACCTATCCCATACAACCGATCGTTCAGATAGAAATATTTTTGGCCATTTCTCCCTTAGTTTCCAATATAAAAACGTGAACCTTGGTGATATATATTCTAATATATCATAGAAAATTTCCTGTAAGAATCATTTCGATCGTAGCTATATATAATATATATCCCATACAACCGATCGTTCAGATAAGGGGGTTTTTGCCATTTTTTATTTTATATTTATCTTAAAAATCGTTTAGGTATGTACATCTGTTCACTATATATTTCCTATCTTATACATCCTATTATTTGGAGATTACGAACGGGATAAGATTATTGTTCAGCCCCATTCATGAAAGGTATGAAGTCTTCGGCACAGCCGAAGACAGTCCCGTCCTTACTTGTTTTTTATTAATTTTATTACATATTTATAAATTTTTTCTTTTTGTTGTTGTTTTTTTGTTTGGGCCGAGTCCTTGATGGGCAGTGGTTTGTCAAGCGTCGAGATCTAAAACTGCTCAGCTACAGAAAACAATATCATCAGCTGAGGGTACAACTAAATTAATGGAATATAGAAACAAACATATACAGCATTAACGATTAAGAGAGATAAGGACAGTCTTTTTTTATAGAAAAAAGGGTGTCCGACATATGAAATGTGTTTCAGCGAGAGTTATAATCTTGGCACAAACACCGGAAAGGTTCGTTAAGTTAGAAATTCGTTCTACATTATTTTAAAAGAAGAGACTTGTACACTCTCGTAGTGCGACAGGGAACACTAAAGTTCACTTCGTTCAGAATAAATGGGCTTGAAATCGATCCATTCATTAACATAGTGCAAATACACTAGCGATTCGTCTTTGCGGCGAAACGAACATTCGTTTCGTAATAGAGAATGAGGCCCTCAAACAAACTGCAAGGCAGGCATGACCGTCATTTAGTTCTGCGCATTCATTTATTATTGCACAAACGAACAACGGTCATACTCGCTTGGTAGCTTGTGTTCCACCAATCTTAGGTTTAATCCCGTACAATCAGAATCAGTTATGTTCTACTGCACACGCACCCGTAATTTGTTCTCTGACTACTAAGAAGACAAAAAAAGAGAACAAACGAGGTGCTCTGTTAGTCGAAATTTGCAAGTTTTACGCAGTTGAACAATTTTTGCTAGCGATTTCTGCATAGCTCTCAAACGAACGGCTATCAGTGCCACAAATATTCCGTAATGAGATCACATTCGCCCTTATTCGCGCATATAGGGCCATATGATAATAAAACTAAAGAAGACTATTTTTGATAGCAATCACTTCAAAATAACTTTGAAGTTTTCAAGGGTTTTATGTATATGAATCATTGAACCCAACAGAAGTCCTAATGAAACTTATTATACAATGTATGTCAGCTTTGGTAAGCTAACTATGCTATTCAAAAAGGGCGTACTAAAGCAGTGGTATCTTCTGACTTCTGTATGAGGCCTGTGGTAAAGATTAGGCGTTTCCTAATTAATAACTTCTTTGGATCCATACTTCTTTTATAAGAAGTTTCGTTAAAATATATAGAACGTGCGGAATTGTTAATAAGCCTTGAATGTTAATAAGTTGAAATGTAAGCAAATTTCATTTAGCATAATGACGATTCTCATTTGCAAATCTTACTTTGAAATCAGGAATGCATGTCAGTAGATTCTCCTTATTGAAATTTTAGCTGAAAAAAAACTTATCTTCCGTGTGAAGAAGAATAAGGCCGAATGTTACACATACATTACAGACTTCTTTATAATTTTATACGCTCTGAAAATACTCATTCAAAAATGGCCCCATCACAACCATAACTGCGATTCCGGGAATAACCGGAATTAAGTCGGCAATTGCAAAATTAGGTCACGCGAGCTAATAGAAAAAACGAACATCGTCGGGTGCTCTTCACCCGCAGAAGCAATATACCAGAATTTACTGATACACTCTTAAAGCTAGACGCGCACTACCGTCACCTTTCTGGGAGAACAAATTTTCCACAGGGATCCCAGGGAGGAGTAGGGAAGTACAAGGAAGCTCTAAACAAGCTAGCTGACAAGTGCAAGCTGAGCATAATATGGATCCCAGACCACAGTTACATCTCTACATTTGCTGGCTGGGTGAATCCTTGTCTGAATACTTCCAAGGACTGGTTGCTAACTCAGTTCTCGGAACTAGCAACGCGAGATGAAAAGAGATCGCAATCAGTGGGTATTCTAACAGGCCACTGTCCTATGGGTGCCCTTGGTGCTCATATGGGCCTGCAAACCAAATGACTTCTGCTGCAGCTGCAGGGACGAGGGAAATATAGATGATGTCATTGTCCCGCCCTGACGAAGACCAGTTACCGATGTCGCCACAGACACTTCTTTGGGTGACTTGCAGCGCTATAACCCACAAATATAAATGAAGTTCTACGTTACAACATATTAGTTTAGCTTCATGGGTGTATGAACCACGTTCTACAGAAGGGAAATAACGGCTCCTTCTTGGTATCACAACGGCCGCTATGGTCTACGCAAGTCTCCGCTTAGGCAGCGAAGGCGGCCACTTTAACCACTTTAACATAACCTAACCTACAGAAGATATCATGAGATGTTCGTAATACTTAAATTTATAGAACAGAAACAAACATAATATAAATTAATTATTCAGAGAGATGTGAACTATGGAAAAAGGCAGACCGAACTATCAAATGTGTTTGAGTGGGAGTTATAATCTTGGCACAAATATCGGAAAGGTTCGTTTAGTTCGCAATTAGATCTACATTGTTTCAGAAGAAGAAGCTTGAAGTGTCTCGTAGTTCGAGAGAGAAAAGAAGAGTTCACTTACTTCAGAAGGAGTGCACCTTAAATGGATCTATTTAGTACTTTTGTGATAAATATTACACCAAGCATTTCCCTTCGACTGGCAAGAGTTGGAAAAATGATAAGCTTCAATCGAATAATATAAGGTATAAGATTATATAGAGTCGCATTTAAAATTTCTTAAAGCATATAGCAAAAATTGTTTTCGTATTTTATAGCCCAATCGATTTTAATCCAATAAAGTACAAGTTATTATATTAGACTGGGTCGATTTATTTACCAATATCGCGCCATCGATTTTTAGATAGGATTTGGGCTCAGGAAAAAAAGTTCCACTACGCATACCCAAAAAAAAATAATATTCGAGCCTGCGAAAAAAATGGCGAAAGGGTCAATTTTTCCAACGAAACACTCCCCAAAACCCAAAAATAAAATTTAATTTTTTTTTCCAAAATACTGTTATCGCCAACGTTTTTACAATAGTTTTTGCAAAAAAAAAACATATTTTTTGGGTTTTGGGGAATGTTTTGGTCGAAAAATTTACCATTTCGCCATTTTTTTCGCAGGCTCGAATATTATTTTTTTGGGTATGCGTAGTGGAACTTGTTTTCCTTAGCCCAAATCCTATCGAAAAATCGATGGCGTGATATCGGTTAACTTTCGTCCATACAAATCGATCCAGGTTAATGTATATGTTACTCGCATTGGCTTTTGATAATTTTTTTTCCGAATGGTGTTTAAGTTTTCCTTCTTAGAAAGTTTGTATATTTTTTTGGAAGAGGAGATATTCCAAATTGTATAGTTGAACTAGGGGTATATAGATAGATAGATAGTTAATTGAGGATCGCACTGCGACCATTGGTCTATTGTGCCCTCATCTGCTTCACAACACCTCATCCAAGCCGACATCTCTGATGAACCCTAGCAGTTCACCTGGCTTGAGGGATTTGATGTGAGTATGCTCTGGTCATGGTGAGCCCATAAACTTAGCTCTACGTCTTGAGATTGCATCGCACTCCAGGAGGATATGGTCCGCCGTCTCCGCTGATCTGTCACAAAATCGGCATGTGTTGTTTGATATTATACCCAGCTTTTGCATGTGGCTGTTCAGTCTGCAGTGTCCTGTAAGAATTGCTGTTAGAGTTCTTAGGTTATTTTTCGAGAGGCCTATAAATGCCCTGTATCGAGTTGTGCAATAACCCCCTAACAGTAGCTTAGATTGTCTTAGGCCTGGCATATTACGCCAGTGTTCTTCCCTCTTTTCCTTTTCTTCTGCCAATAGATGCCCCCCTAATTTCCTGCGGGCCTACTGGCAGGAACGGCTCAGGACCAATAGGTCGTATCGTTGCTGCCTCTCTGGCCAGGCTGTCCGCCTGCTCGTTTCCCTCGACTCCCCTGTGGCCTGGAACCCAGGCCAACAGTAATTCATTGTGTGCTCCTAGTTGGTTCAGCTTTTCCACACACTCAAGGACTAGCGCTGATTTTATTTCAAATGCTGAGATGGCCTTGAGGGCGGCCTGGCTGTCACTGAGTATGGCGATTGTTTCATTAGAGTACCCGCGCTGAAGATTCAGGCCAGCGCACTGGCTTATGGCGAATACTTCCGCTTGAAAAATGCTCGGGTATGCTCCCAGGGGTATTGATATTTTGGCTCTGGGTCCAAAGACTCTAGATCCAATCCCCTCTGGGGTCTTCGAGCCATCGGTATACCATACTATACTGTTTAGCTGCTGAATGCTCTCAATTCTGCTTTCTTCCCACGTACCCTTGTCTCCCAGTTCTACTTTATATCTTTTCTCATATACTATGTGCCTGAGGATATCATCCCTCGGGAGTTGAGAGATTGGGATCTTCTCTCTCAATTCCTCTATGTTCCGGGACGATATGACTTTACCTTTGCCCGAGCCCTCCTTAACGATATTAAGGAGGGCTCGCTTGGCTGATTGCTCTATCGATATATGCAGCGGGGTCAGATCGAGGATAGCCTCCAGCGCTGTTGTGGGGCATGTGCGCATAGCTCCCGTGATGCATACACGTGCCAGTCGCTGAAGTTTTGACAGTGCTTGCCTCGTCGTCGCCCGAGTTGTTCTCGATGCCCAGGCTATTGAGCCATATGTTATCATAGGTTTTACTATCATGGTATACTTCCATCTTAGCACGTGTGGGCTACAGCCCCATGATTTGCCTGCTAGACGTTTGCATACCATGATGGACCTCGTGGCCCTAGTCTTCATGGAGTCGAAGTGTTGTTTCCATAAGAGCTTGGTGTCAAAAATGATCCCCAAGTATTTCACTGCGGTTCCATATTCTAGTTCCACGCCATCTATTGTTATTGCTCTCAGGGCTGGTAGGACCCTTCTTCTGGTGAAGGGGATGATGGTTGTCTTAGATGGGTTGATGTTAAGACCCACATTGGCGCACCACTCCCTTGTAATGTTCAATGCTCTTTGTATTATGTCACAGAGCGTACTCTCGAATTTACCCCTCGCAATTATGACGATGTCGTCAGCATATCCTTGGCATCTTATGCCACTGTCTGATAGCCTTTGCAGGAGTTCATCCACTATTAGGCTCCACAAAAGGGGTGACAGGACACCTCCCTGGGGGCACCCTCTCGTGGTAATAACCTTAACTGCGCTGCTGCCTACTTGAGCTTCAGCGATTCTTGTACGGAGTAGACTGTCAATCCATCTCTGGATAGGCAACTGAACTCCTCTTCTCTGCAGTGCTATGTTTACGCTTTCGTGAGATGTGTTGTCAAAGGCACCCTCGATATCAAGGAAAGCGCAAAGCACTGTTTCCCCTGTTTCGAACGCCCTCTGTATTTCAGACGTTAACTGGTACAGAGCTGTGTCCGTGGACCTACCCGCTCTGTAGGCATGCTGGCTATAATGTAAGGGCCAGCTCTTGAGGGCGTTCGACCTGATTTCTTGGTCTATTATCTATTCCATTGCCTTCAAGACAAAGGAGGTTAGACGTATTGGTCTGAAGGACTTTGCTTGTGAATAGTCCTTTTTACCTACTTTTGGTATAAATACCACTCTTGCTCTTCTCCACATCATGGGTATATATCCCAGTGCCAGGCTATCTCTCATGATTCTGGCGAGATGTGGGATGATCTGTGTCCCTTGCTGCATTAGCGCCGGGTAGATGCCATCCACCCCCGGAGATTTGTATTTCTCAAAAGATTCCACTGCCCATCTGACTCTGGCCTCACAAAAGAGGGAGTTGGCTAGTTGCCAGTCTGATGGGGTTGGTTTAACTCTGGGGAACACAGGTTCCGGTACTTGCGGGGAGGCCTCAGGAAAATGCGCTTGCAGCATGGCCTTAGCTCGCTCTTCCACCGTTTCGGTATAGGTACCATCTGGGAGCCTAATTGCTAGGTCTGTCTGTCTCTGCTCTTTGGCTCGGGCCTTGTGTAGCCTTGCCGCTGCAGGCGTGCTGGAAATTCCCTCACAGAAATTCCTAAAACTTTCCATTTTTGCTTTTCTTATCTCCTTATTGTACTTAGTTAGATTTTGGGTGTATTCCTCCCAGTTGCCGGTTCTCCTTGCCTCGTTAAAGAGTTTCCTGACTTTCCTCCTAAGCAGCGTCAGGTCATAAGATCACCAGGGGGTCGCCTTTTTACCCTTAATCAAGGAGACACGGCAACTGGAGTTATAGGCATCTATCATTATTTGATTTGCCCTTTCCACCCTGCTCTCCAACTGGGTACAATTGGTACTTCTGCCTTTACTCTTAAGGCTATCTATGTTAGCTTCTATAATACTTTTGTAGCTGTCCCAGTCTGTTTTCCTGGGATTTCTTCTGGGGTTGCTTTGCCCCGATACGGCGCCCAGCTCAAACCTTATGATTCTGTGGTCCGAAAGGGAGGGTTCTTCGGAGACCCTCCATTTCGAGATCATATACTCTAAGAGCTTAGTACCTTTGATATCTAGGCTATTTTTAGAAAATTCCCACTAGGACGTAGAAACTTTGTTATAACAAAAACAAAAAAATCTCTGGCGCGAATACTCCCAAACTGCGAATTGCAATGACGGACGAAGTGCCCTCATAAAATGACACAGTCAACATAATGGGAAAATTAAATAAGAGAAAACAGAAAAAAAAAAGTAAACAAAAGAAATACATATTACATAATATATGCTTGTACATATGTAATATGTAGCTAAAATCAATTCGAACACCTGTGATGGACCAAATTAACAAACAGCGTACTTGCATAGTGAAGATCAGTGCATGGCAAAGTTTAAAGTGCATTGACGATCGTAAATGAAGTTAAAGGGCATAATGAAATACGTTTGTTGTGATGAAACATTAATGTAAAATACACTTTACACTTATTACATATACAGTGTCACTATATCTGCACCTGCGTGTACAAAAATAGCAGCAAGTTTGTTAGCACAATTGTTTAGTTGTTAAATTCAATGTTGTCAATTTCAAAGCAAAATTGTAAAGAATTTATAACCAAAACTATATAAACTAATTTCAAAAAAAAAATTTCGAAACAATTTGAATAATTTTCATTAAAATTGTAACTGTTTAGAATTTATTTTAATATTTTGTGTAAAATTTGAACAACGTGACATCAGGCAGATAAGGCGAGAGCTGCTACGGATTATACCTTGTAAATCTCTTCAAAGCCGTTTCTACCGTAATTGGGATTCGAAATCGCATCCCTGCGATGATTGAACTGTTGACAAACACATTCAACCAAAGCCATGTCTGCAAATTCTTCCAAATTGCCTTTTGTGCATAGATTTATTCTGCGAACAATCCTACTTTGAATATTTGCTTGTACCAAAGCTACGCTTTGGTTGTTGGTGGTATATTTTAGAACAGGGGTCTTCATTCCATAGCGATCGACGCACAGGGTCTCGAGATATAGGTCAAAACGTGGACGCGGGTACCCATAGAATGTGTTTAAAGAATATGGTTATCAAATGAAAGCTGTTGAGTACTTTATTAGGGGGTAATTTTCATACTCCTGGGTGACTAGGGTCTCGAGATATAGGCCAAAACGTGGACCCGGATACCCCTAGAATGTGTGTGTAATATGGATATCAAACGAAAGCTGTTGCTGAGAGCTTTAAAGTAATTTTCATTGTGATATTCGATTTAGTCGCATGAACCTAGCAAAACTGATAAATATGCATGCGAATCCGAAATAGAGACATGAATTAATAATACCCACATACCTATTTACATATATACGTCCTATTCGATACACAAAAAAAAAAATTACAGAAAATTTGAAAATATTGTTCGTGATTTTTCTACTCGCAGCTGTACACATTTATATTTGTCGTAATAAATGGTGGAAGTTTTAAACTCTTATATCACGTATTTTTTCATACATTAAACGCGTATAAAACTAAATCAGATTTGTGTGTAATATTAACCCCACCCAACTGGATGTTGCACAGCAGTTGGTTCAAGAGCAAGTTTGAATGGATATCGCATCGTAATTGATATGATATGAAAAGAGAGGAGGCCTGACTATGCGTGTAATATTGACAAAATACGTGACAGAATAAAGAAGCGGATGGTGAAGATACTTGAAATGCATATAAATGGACATTCATTGCATATAGCTGAGGTAGATAATGTCAAAAACGTGAACTAGCCGAGTTTGGTATCTTTTATAATGAATGCGTGTACGAAGATGAGTTTGTATCTAAACATAACTAAGCAAAAAGCCAAATACCGAAAAAATAAATTTCCGAGGAACACCAGGTGTTTCTATGAAGCAACCTCTTCCCTAACTCTCACTCCCCTTGTAGACGAAAAACTGTTTCCACATACCTTCAAGCAAATCAAATTATAAGTAGAAGTTTTTCAAATAACTTGGTCCCGCTAAATTTTTCGGAAAATATATTTTATATGTTAATCAAGGCAAAATTCTACCAAATATGATTTTTTTGAAACGTCCAGTTCCTAGAAGAAAAAAGAACTGAATAAAAAAGTTGAAAAAGTTTGAACCAAATCGGTTAGTGTTCTCGGAGTCTAAAGGCTGTCATTGCATAGTAGCTAACTTTTCCTTCTTTTTGTAGATTTGCTCTTACTCTTGCTCTGACTTTCTCTTAATTTCCTTTACCTTCGTCTTCTTTTTCTCTTTGCTCTCTCTTTAATTTTCCGACCGCCCCAATCCCCCTCATTTTTTTGTCCACTTAATCTGCCATTCCTTTTCCTCTTCCTATCTACCTTCCCCTCCAATACTATCCTATTTTTTTCCATTCTCCATAAATGTTCTATTTTCTGCTACTATTACTTTTCTCCCTCTTTCTCTACCTTTTTCCCAATTTATCTGCACATTCCTTTAACCCCACGTTACCTCATCTTTCCATCTCTTCTCCATTGTCCTCCTAGATGTTCAACTCCTCATACCTTATCCAATCTAAATTGTTACCGAAGACGGATGCCCCTGGAAGAATGTGGAATGTTTATGCCATGTACGTCCACATCTCAGCAATACCTAGCCAAGTGCTAAGAGTTTTATGCCAATATGAACATAGCACACCTACAGCTCCCCGATGCCTTCCAGTTTAAATTACATAAATAATTTGAAGTTAACCGACCATGCCTTCGATAGCCAGAGAGTGCTAGAATTGTTAACAAGCTTTGAAGAACATGCTTAAAGCGCATACTTCCAAATGGTAAGACGTTTCATTACAAGGAGCGCCAGTGTGACTCGGGGCTAGAGAAGGTGCGTTAGGTTAAGTTGAACTGGCCAGTCCGTAGGACCTCACATAAGACTGAATGAGACCATAGTATTACCAAAAGTTTGCTAACGACCAAACTGAAAACGAGGTGCGTTATGTTGTTGGGCCCTTCCAGAGATGGTTAAGTCATATTCTGCGATTTTTGAGTAACAAAGTGATTTGTGACTGACTTTTCGGTATCGGCGATTTTTATCTGACTGTGAGCTAAAAGTTATAAGAAAGCAGTTCAAGATAACATTTACTAATAACTGCGATCACAGACCGAATCACAGTTCTTGCCATGACAGACCAATTAGCTGCGACATCTACTAACACTTGGGTAGGTGGATAGTCGCAGCACAAATCACAGGCTGGTTGCTGAATATTGTCGCTGATATTGGCTTATGTGTGCAGAGTTGCGATTAATTCTGTGTTTGCCGTTATTGGTAAGCATGATTATTAACAAGACATATTCAGTCAGTCACGGTGCTTTCTTCGAAGTTGTCACTGTGATTTTACGCCGCTGTGACAAAATCACAGGGTTTCTTGCAAAAAATGTGGGGTATTTTGGAAACGAAAAAACTTCGAAACAAAATCGCAGGATAGCTGTTTGAAGTCGGCCAGAGCCCACTAGATATATGCAAAGAGTTAATACTTTTGAGTCCATCCCAACAACAGCACGCAAATGCCACACGCATGCACTATAGTAAATATTTGGCATAAATTCCAACAATCGTGTAAACTCAAGCTAGACATTTATGACTATTGCCAAAGGCAATGAGCTAATGGGTTATGAAAAATTGTGGTGTTAGCCCGCTTGAAATGCACAGCCAGCACCTTAAAATGTTTGTATTTAATCTAAGCATATACTTTTACTACCAAATTCGGTGTAAGTAGGCAGCAACATTGGTATGTGGGTGGGTGGGGTAAATAAGAAACCCGCAGAAAGTCTAGCCGGACGACGAATGTACACATGCATGAGCCAAAGAGATATTAGGAAATATAATAAAAAATAGCATACAGGCCAAAACTAAAAAATTAGCATTGTTTTTGTAGCATTCAAGTGCCTGCATTATTTCCTAATTTATTTACTTATTTTTGTTTGCCACTTTCATTACGCGCGGCTTTGCGCATGCGCAACTTGCGGGTTAACACAGGTGTCTTCTGTGCCTATTGAGTGACTTTTGCCGCTAATGTCAAATGTGTTGTTTGCACTTTTTATACTCAGCTGAGCAGAGCTCACCGAGTATATTAACTTTGTTCGCATAACGGTAATCCGTAACGGCATAAAGATATAGACTTCTTTCTATATATCAAAATGATCTGGGCGAAAAAAGAAATTCATTTAGCCATGTCCGTCCGTCCGTCCGTAAACACGATAACTTGAGTAAATTCTGAGGCATCTTGATGAAATTTGGTATGTAGGTTCCTGGGCGCTCATCTCAGATCACTATTTAAAATTAACGAAATCGAAAATTTCGAAAAACCGAAAAAATTCGATAATTCATTACCAAAGACGGATAAAGCGATGAAACTTGGTAGGTGCGTTGACCTTATGACACAAAATAGAAAATTAGTAAAATTTGGGACAATGGGCATGGCACCGCCCACTTTTAAAAGAAGGTAATTTAAAAGTTTTGCAAGCTGCAATTTGGCAGTCGTTGAAGATATCATGATGAAATTTGACAGGCACGTTACTCCTATTACCATATGTGTGCTAAATAAAAATTTGCAAAATCGGATGACGAACACGCCCACTTAAAAAAAAATTTTTTTAAGTCAAATTTTAACAAAAAATTTAATATCTTTACAGTGTAAAAGTAAATTATGTCAACATTCAACTCCAGTAATGATATGGTGCAACAAAATACAAAAATAAAAGAAAATTTCAAAATGGGCGTGACTCCGCCCTTTTTCATTTAATTCGTCTAGAATACTTTTAATACCATAAGTCGAACAAAAATTTACCAATCCTTGCGAAATTTGGTAGGGGCATAGATTCTATGACGATAACTGTTTTCTGTGAAAATGGGCGAAATCGGTTGAAGCCACGACCAGTGTTTATACACAGTCGACCTTCTGTCCTTCAGCTCGGCCGTTAACACGATAACTTGAGCAAAAATCGATATATCTTTACTAAACCTATTTCACGTACTTATCTGAACTCACTTTATCTTGGTATAAAAAATGGCCGAAATACGACTATGACCACGCCCACTTTTCCGATATCGAAAATTACGAAAAATGAAAAAATTCCATAATTCTATAAAATAAATAAATGTAAGGTGCGATAACCTCCGAAGAGATCTAAGGCCGAGCTTCCCTTCCAATTTGCGCCGTGCTCCTCTTGATTTTCCCTACAAATTGGCCGGACTGGACCTACATGTTTTATGCCGACTCCGAACGGCATCTGCAAGTCAGATGAGTTTTCAGTGAGAGCTTTTCATGGCAGAAATACACACGGAGCGCTTGCCAAACACTGCCGAGGGGCGACTCCGCTTAGAAAAATTTTCTTCGAATTGAAAAACCTTATTTCTAAAATTTTGATGTTGCCTGGGGTGTGAACCCAGGGCATACGGTGTGGTAGGCGGAGCACGCTACCACCACACCACGGTGGCCGCCATATTTATATACGAAATATGAAAAATGAGATGAAACATGGTAATTGGATTGGTTTATTGACGCAAAATATAACTTTAGAAAAAACTTTGTAAAATGGGTGTGACACCTACCATATTAAGTAGAAGAAAATGAAAAAGTTCTGCAGGGCGAAATCAAAAGCCCTTGGAATCTTGGCCGGAATACTGTTCGTGGTATTACATATATAAATAAATTAGCGGTACCCGACAGATGATGTTCTGGGTCACCCTGGTCCACATTTTCATCGATATCTCGAAAACGCCTTCACATATACAACCAAGACCCACTCCCTCTTAAAATACTCATTAACACCTTTCATTTGATACCCATATCGTACAAAGAAATTCTAGAGTCAACCCGGGTACACTTTTATGGCGCTATCTCGAAAAGGCGCCCACCTATAGAACTAAGCCCACACCCTTTTAAAATACTCATTAACACCTTTCATTTGATACCGATATCGTACAAACAAATTCCAGAGTCAGCCCTGGTCCACCTTTATGGCGATATCCCTAAATGGCGTGCACCTATAGAACTATGACCCACTCCCTCTTAAAATACTCTTTAATACCTTCCATTTGATACACATGTCATACAAACACATTCCAGGGTTACTCTAGGTTCATTTTGCTAAATGGTGATTTTCCCTTATTTTGTCTCCAAAGCTCTCAGCTGAGTATGTAATGTTCGGTTACACCCGAACTTACCCTTCCTTACTTGTTATTTTTGGTTTCCTTAGCTATGTATAGCTATGCACATTAATGTGCACGCATGCGCATGAGCTTTGCTGCCTAAGCAAGTAAAAAATATCAATTAAATATTCAAAAAACTTTCATTTCATATCTCTTTATAATTTTATTGAGCTACAAAGTAAACAATGAGACATATTAGCTGTACACAGCTGATAAACATGTTTTCATTAATGGTGGGTAATGATGCAGCTTTTCAAGGGTTCTTATATTGGCGCAAGCGGACTGAAATTAGTTAAAGCATTGAGTTGAAGAACAGATACTTGAAGCGAATTAATTCAACTTGAAACTATGTTTAGGGAATCAATCTGCAAGTTACCAGTAAATTGCACCGTGCCCTGATCAGTGATTCAGTAACTCTAAAATAGTTTGCTTTTTTTCTCGTTCACAATAGTTTGTGCGAATTTTGCGCCCAAACTCGGCAACCAATATTTATGAAATCGTAGCACGTAACGCGATAGTGGATATCAGCGCAATAACACAACGCAGCGCAGACTACGCTACCCAGGCCTAATTTACAAAGTAGTATGTGCATATTTTTACATGCGTATTTCATACGTGACGTGTGTTTGAATTCGCATAACTACAATATATGTGAGCTGCAATTTAATTATTAATTTTCTGTTATTAGGAAAACTTTTGAATCGCATTTGGAACAATTAAACAAATACCTATGCATGTGATTTAAAATAAAAAAATATTCCAGGAATGTAAATTGTATTGAGATAGTTGTATTGTAGCTCGTTAATGGCCGCAACTTAAATTTCTGTGGATATCTCTACAAATCAGGGAGAAGATAGGGTGAAATTGGTATTGTGACCACTAAAAATCAAAAATTTTCTAAATCCTTTAACTGATACTGCTGATAACCCTATTCGGCACAAAAGTTGTTCTGAAGATTTAACGCGCAATGTTTTTTCGGAACCGGTTATTTTATTGGAACGGGTTACTTTTTAATTTGAGGAACTTCTTACTTTCCTGGAACCTTTCTTGTAACCAGTTTCTTTCTTGGAACCGGTCACTTTCTTGGAAAAAGTTACTTGATCTTACTTTCTCTGAACCAGTTACTTCTTAAAACTATTTACTTTCTTGGAACCAGTTACTTTCTTGGAACCAGTTACTCTTTTGGACCCAGTTACTTTCTTTGATCCAGTTTTGTACTTGGACCTAGTTACTTTCTTGGAACTATTTAACCTCTTGGAACCAGTTATTTTCTTGGAATTAGTTACTTTCTTGGAACCAATTACTTTCTTGGAACCAGTTACTTTCTTGGCACCATTTACTTTCTTGGAACCAGTTACTTTCTTGGAACCAGTTACTGTTATGGAACCAGTTACTTTTTAGGAACCAATTACTTTCTTGGAACCAGTTGCTTTCTTAGCACTATTTACTTTCTTGGAACCAATTACTTTCTTGGAACCAGTTACTTTCTTGGAACCAGTTACTTTCTTAGCACTATTTACTTTCTTGGAACCAGTTATTGTTATGGAACCAGTTACTTTCTTGGAACAAATTACTTTCTTGGAACCAGTTACTTTCTTGGAATCAGTTACTTTCTTGGCACCATTTACTTTCTTGGAACCAGTTACTGTTATGGAAACAGTTACTTTCTTGGAACAAATTACTTTCTTGGAACCTGTTACTTTCTTGGAATCAGTTACTTTCTTGGCACCATTTACTTTATTGGAACCAGTTACTTTCCCGGCACCCGTTACTTTCTTGGAACCAGTTACTTTCTTGGAACAAGTTACTTTCTTGGAACCAGTTACTTTTATGAAGCCGAATACTCTGCACTTAATTAATTGTTACTGATTACAATTTTAGACGCAACTTTTTTTTAACCTAAGCACCTTCTGCCGATCATTTAGCTCCCCCTGGGCTTCGGCCGATTTGTTATATACTTTCACCGTCGCTACTTATCCTGGAAATTTTTAACCCTTCAGCTTACTACTTTCTTTCCCTCAAATGTTTAATTTGCAATACTGTCTTAAAAATGAATGTTTCCGCGCCAAGTGCGCTATCCTTGGTATTGATTCATTGGCACTATGTCGCGCTGCATTACAAAGATCTATTATATACATTTTACGTACGAAGTGATTTCCTAAACTATATAACAATATTTGTTTAATAAATCAAATTTGATTATAACTACATTTTAAAAACTAAATACAAAAATGAGTTTGTCGAAATTTTTTAGAAGATAGTGAACTAAGGGGAAACCAAATAATGCACCACTAAAGGAATAAATTACAATTTATGGATTTTAGGGCAATATTTAAAATCTAATTGGTATATATTTAACGATTTTTATAACCAGGTTGTTATTAATGGAAAAACCAAATTTTTTCCCGTTTTGTCTGCTACGCGTTTCCATGCCGTGTTGCGCCTTCTTCGAGGAGTCTAGTATATTTCAATTTTTATCTTATTATTTGTGATTTTTATTCATACAAGACTCCCTGAAGAAGGTGAAATATAGCAGCTTAACGCGTTCAACAAAAAACCGGCCATACATTTTTTTAAATATATACACCAAATAACAAAGATTTTGGGAATAAAGAAAAAGCAGCCACGATGGCAACAAAATTCTACAAGAACTCTACAGGTTGCTTACTACCAATGAAAGGTTTAAAGTATACTTAAATGGGTAGGAAAACTACAAAAACAATTGTGAGTATTACATAGTGAGGGAAAAAGAAAACAATTTACAGTTTTTTATATAAATATTTTATTAGAATAATAATTATATATATATATATATATATATGTATTTATAAGAGGCATAATAATAATTTGTGATAGCTTGCTTAGATATTAATTAGAACAAAGTAAAGTATGAACTAATAAGATAGTACAATTAAGTATATAAAAGTAAAATTTAAAGTAAGACCCAAAAAATATTTGGATATTTGTATAAAGCCAAAACCAAATGGGATAGAAGAATACAGTCATGGAATAAAATCTACGAACGTTCTCAAAAAATATTTTATATTTCAATTGTCAAAAAATAAATAAATAAAGGTAAGGCGCGATAACCTCCGAAGAGAGAGTTTTCACTGAGAAGCTTTTCATGACAGAAATACACTCAGAGTGCTTGCCAAATCACTACCGAGAGGCGAAAATCCCGTTGAGGAAAACTTTCTTCTAATTGAAAAAAGTTGTATCTAAAATTTTGATGTTGGTCTGTCCGGGCGTGAGCCCAGGATCTTCAGTGTATTATGCGGAGCACGCTACCAACGCATCACGGCGGCTGTCAATCGCAAAAAAAAAATATACGTATATCAAATTATCATTCAGTTTTCCTAATGCTTGATGACAATGTTATACTTAATAAAAAGTGATTCCACCGGAATATTTATAGAGTGAAGGTTTACGGATGAGTAGGCTTTTTAAATTTATTCTTACATTTTAATTTCATAACTTTTTTGTTTTTAATGTTCGCGATTTTTTCACATTTTTTTATTTCATTTGTTTTTATTTTTTAAAGTTTTTGGTTACATGCGGGTTCCATTCGAGCTCAAGGCCTAACAAGAATTATGTTACCTTATTATTGTTATCATAATTTTTTGTTTTTTTCTAAAATGAAAAAATTGTTTAATTTAGAGTAGAATATGTAAAATAATTATTGTTGGGTCTTGAGCTCGATTCGAATCTGGGATCTTACAAGTCAGTAGGCCGATATAAC
Organism: Eurosta solidaginis; assembly: GCF_040869045.1. NCBI lineage: Eukaryota > Metazoa > Arthropoda > Insecta > Diptera > Tephritidae > Eurosta > Eurosta solidaginis. The sequence continues at coordinate 31,235,233 of NC_090319.1, forward strand.
AACAAAAATAGTTTTTAGTTACAATTTTTTATTTGTTATTTTTATATTTTTATATGTTCATTGGTTCTGTGGTTATTAATTTTTTCTGTTAGCTAACCCTTTTTATAACAATTTTTTGTTTGTAATTAAATTTTTTATGTTAATATTTTTTTTTTATATTTTGTATATATTTATATCTATACATCATTATTAATTTTTTTGTTTACTTTTAACATTGTTTTTATATTTTTTGTACCTTTTTAGTTATCGTATTTATTATTTTTTGTCTATAGATATATTTTTTTCTCAGTTTTCGGATGAATAGACACAGTCTTAATTTTAATTCTTACATTTAAATATCATGTTCTATTAATTTTTTAATATTCACAATTTAATTCCTCTATTTTTTATTTCATAATTTCATTATTTTTAAAATTTATTAGTTTGAAATTGTTTATTTATTATTTACATTTCTTTTTTTAATGTTAATAGTTTTTGTGTTATAAATTATTTTTTCTTTAACTTTTTATTTTCATTTTAATTTCTTTTTTGTTTCTAGTTATTTTTTGTTTTTGTTTTTTTTTTTTTGTTATCAATTTAATTTTTGTTTTATATTTCTGGTTTTATTTATTGTATATTCATTTATTTATAAGTAACAAAATGCTTTATTAATGTTTGTTATTTTTATATATTTTTTATTTTTAATGTTATTTTTACAAATTATAGTTTTTCATTTATTATATTCGTTTGATTTTTATTTTTTTTTTATTTTGGTTTATATATGTATATATATATTTTTTTTTTTTTGTAATTTAGTAGTCGTTGTATTTTATTTCTTCTAAGTTTTCCTTTTTTATATTTTTTCGTTTCAAATATTTGCTTTAATTTTTTAATAGCCATATTTTGGTTTAACTTTAACCTCCTTTTTTGATATTCTTATATTTTTTTCTTTTATTTTTCACATTCTGTTTTGTTTATTTTTTTTCGTACATCATTTTTTATACATCTTTTTTCTTTATTTTTCATTTAAACATTTTAAATTCTTATCTTTTATATAACTAAATTTTTCTATATATTTTTTTAAACTTTGATTTTTAGATTTTTCAGAGCTTTTTTTAATGTTTGGTTTCCAACATTTTTTTTTACTTTTATATTTTAGTTTTTAATATTATTAAATTTTAAAATTTTTGCATATATTTTTTTTTTTTTTTTGTTGATACATTTAATTTAATGCCGAAACCGGTTTGTCTCCAAGCCAAAGTTAACAAGGGATGACGGAAAACCGTTGCAATATACATCAATTTTCACCAACAATTTAAGGAAAAATCCTACAACTATACAACTGCTATACTCAAAGAATTAGGAAAATTTCGAATTAAATTTTTGATAACATTTTTTTTTAGATATTTGTAAAATTCCAAATTTTAATAAAAATTAAAAAATAAAAATTTTATAAAAAGACTTGTGTGCAGATTTTAGACCTTGACTGTAAATGCATTACATATTGAATGCAAAATTTACAGAAAAATATGCGGAAGTTACTACTAATTTTTTAAAAGAAAGTATAAATTGCACTCCAATATTTTAAGCAAAAATTATGTATATATAATTGTTACTATCGTAGATTAAATAATTTTAACGTATAATTATTTTATATTTTCATCGATATTGATTTTTAAAATTAATTATTTAAATGTATTTTTTGTGTTTTTATTCGCTTCGAATGTCAATATCGGGGATTTTAACTTAAAAAAACTCGCTGCAATTCTAAAGCAATCTAATAGTTACCTCTTTACTGTAGGTAGGATAAAATTCAACGCGAGTTTGTATACATTGAACGGCCTCCAGTTGTGCGACGCGCGTCGCAGTGCAGACTTTGACGCCAGGTGAAGATCGCGGCGGATTTTGTTGCGCGGGCATGGCACCAGCATGTGCAAAGGCTGCTTGTGATTGTTTTTCGAATTTTTCCATAAGCTCAGAAATTTTTGTGGACTTTGATGGTGATGGCGTTGAGGCGACTTTATTATTAACTAAAGTTTCTTCAATCTTATATTCTTCTGTATTATCTGATTCGCAGACACTAGAAGCGGTCGATGTGGATAGAGTGCGTATGGTAGCATCATTCTCGTTTGAAATGTGACCAGAATCATCAGAGTCTGATTCATTGTTATGATGATCGATTTTGTTTAAACAATTGGACAAAAGCGTTGACGCCGGCGCTGACTCAGTGTCCGAAGGTTGGTTTGTATGCGGCTGTTGTTCTTCGAAATTAATTGCTTCTTCGCCGTTACACAGCTGTTTAGTGTTAGTGTTTTTGCATGCGCCACACTTTGTTGCCGATGATACAGGTTTAGCTTGCATCACATTAACCAATAGTTCAACATGTTTATCGGACATTTCACCCAATACGGGTGGTATTATTTTGCACAGCTCTAAATGCGGTTGTATCACTTTCTCCTCATTCGCATATTTCAAGTGTTTTGTAGCCGCAGCTGCCTTTGACTTTGTGGTGGTGCTGGTGGTAGTGGTGATAGGCGAAGTATCAGTAGTGTGACGCGTACGACGTAAAGTTCCATTGCACGCATCTTTCGTAATTTTAGTTGTCAACGTTGTTGTATTGCCAATTGCTGTCGCTGTTGCTGTCGTTTTCACTTTCGTACGTGAGCTTGTTGGCGTTGTCGACGCAATGCGCTTGAACTGTGTTGAGGTAGTTGCATTCGTCTTTGTCAACGTCGCTGCTGTTTTGACGCTATGCTTTGTCAAAGTTGTTGTGTTTTTACGCACACTACGTTCCGTATTGATGGATTCCACTTTGCGCAAAATTTCATGACCTTTCTCCAAACATTTATCCAAGAGTTCGTCACGACTGCTGTGCAACTTTCGCGCTCCTCTAGAGCATTGCGACATAGCACCAGCGGTGCTCTGACTCGCACCGCCTCCTGCTTGACTTCCAACACTACTGCTACGACTTGCAGCGCTAGCACGTTTATCACCACTCAAACTACCACTAGATGGCGTGCGTCGTGCTTCACTTATAACTGTCGTCGCATTGAAACCTATAGATGACTTTGTCCTCTCCATTTGTAGGCGTGAATTGCTGCGAGTTAACTTTTCAACGTTCAATGACTTGCGTTTGGAACGTTGTCCTGCACTGGCATTTTGTTGTTGCATTTGTGTTGCGGATTTTGTCTGCAGTGTAGCTGTTGTCGTTACCGGGCGTGAGCGTGACTTTGTGCTGCCTAATGATAGCGATGACGCTGTACGCGCATCCTTCGTTAACGAACAATGTTGCTTGTTTGGCGCACTGCCAGTAGCTTGCTTCTCAGCCACAATTTTAGTTGTACCAGCGTCCAGCAATTTATCCTTGTCAAGCTCTTCCGTTAAGGAAGTGCTGCAGAAACTTTTGCTGCGCTTTTGTAGAGGTAATGCTTTAAATATGGGAATTTTACTATTTGACGGCGGCGTACTGCAGGCGGTTAGTTCCCAAACGGATTTAGAGCGCGCACAATTTGTGAGTGCAGAACATATAGTGCGTAACGTTGGGGTGTCAGGTGTTTGATACACATTACGTCGGGGTATGGCTAGTGATGACTTGGATTTCTCTAAGCGCTTGGGACGCGTAGGTGGTTGTTGGATGGTCGGCGGTTCAGCAGTAATTTTTGCAGTTGATGTAATATCATTCGCGGCGTTAAGCGCAGTAGTTACGGTGCGCGTGCTCGCGTTTTCGGTGACGGCATAAGTTGTACCGAAATTATCTTGCGCCGTTTCCTGCTCAAATTGAAATCCAATAACTTCGTTGACGGCTGCGTCAGACGCGACAATCATTTTTTCGTCGTACATCCCACTAGTTGAAGCACACTTAGTATCAGCCGCCTCTTTACACGCGCCTACATTATCTGCAAATGCATTTGGTGGTTCTAAGGCCAGCAGTTCTAATTGCGCTGCTGCTGCCGCTTCTACCATCGCCACATCGCACTCCACATGTTGCGCCGCCATCTCATGCGCTGCACTTTCTACCATCGGCTCATCATTGTAATCAACGAGTAAGCGATCGAAATTCTTTAGTACCGCATTCAATTTAGACTCGTCGTGTGCTGCTCTCTCGAGTTCTTCAAAAATTTCATCCTCCAATGATTGTTTGGTCAAATTCAAACTTAGCTGATACTCTTCATCGCTATCCACATAGGTGGCGCTTTCAGATGCATTTGTTACATAGTTAGCTGATGGCCCTGAGTGATGAAGTGCTTCCGTAAGCACGCCTTTGCCATTCAAAGCTGGACAAATAATACCTGAGTTGGTAGCTACTTCACCAATTGGCGCAGATATTTCACATTTATTGAGCGTTTTTGTTGCGGTTTTGCCGCCGATGCGTTGTCGCTGATGCTTCAACATGCCGGTGAGGCGTCGATGTGCTGATGAAACTGTGGATATTGCATTTGTTGCCTGCTCGCCGCAAACTTTTGCCGGCATGCTGGGTAAGGTAGATTGTTTACTAATATCAGTATATTTACCGCTGGTCGAGTCCGCAATGCTAAGCGAGCTCATAGATATCGAATGTTTATGCGATGCTTTGTAAAGCTTGCTGGTGAGTCGTGGCGCTAGATTATCCTCGATTTTGTGACGTATTTTAGAACAAAATTTTTGTACACCACCTTGATGATGGCTCTTGTGTGAGCTTGCAATGGATGCATGTGACGTGGTTGGTGAGCTGGGAGGAATGAGGATGTCGCTCGCTGTTTTAGTGATCTGAGACTTTTCCATGTTTTTTTTTTTTGTTAATTTTATTTCTTTATTACTTCTTAAGTTTCCGGGTACGCGTGTTAAATTATTCAAAAATTCAGTGGAAATATTTAATTTCGAAAACGTTCATTTCCACATTATTTTTTAGTGAAATTTCGAACGACAGCTCCTTTTTGAAGCGTCTCACACTTTTACTTTTATTTTTCTTCACTCTTTTATTTATTTATTACAGTATTGTTATTGAGCTGGTGTCTGCCGGCTATTGACATCTGGTATAAGCCATATTCAAATCAGTCACTATTATTTCTACTGTCTCACTGTCCACATAACCATTTAAACCCCATTGGAGTTAATCAAGGTTGTAACGTCTTTCTATTTTTCCATCAACTTTGAAATTTTTAATTATTGAGTCTACTTTTTTTAACCCGCAACCGTTACGCTATCGACCGTATTCGTTCGCGTTCAGCACGCAACTAAATTTCTTTGTTTGAAAAAACAGTTGATATGGTAGCAGTCCACCAGCAGAGCGAACGCGCGCGCATATCAATGAAGCAAATCACAGTTGAGACGAAGCGCTGTATGTCATTATGTTACAACGAATGTCTTCATCGTCATTTGTTGTATAAGTGAATTGTCATTAACGTCATCGACACCATCATTGTTATCTTCAACACTTTCCACTTTGTCCCCAGCGGGTAAAAAATGTATGAGCGTAGCAATATGATTGAATGCGAATCATAGATATATAGCTGCAATCGGCTCACATGTAACTCCACACAGCAACAACAGCAGTTGATGACCACAACAAGTGCTATCAGCTATAATTTTCAGATAGTGTCAATGGTGTATTTGTTGATTTCTTTCAAACTCGACTCCTCATAGTCAAACCCACAAGCGCGCCTCACAACAAATTACAAAGCCACAACGGAGTCACCGTACTAATGCGCTGTTAATGCAGGCAGAGCGCGACAAGATACGACAGTCTCCCTGTGTGAACAGAGTTTGGCGAGTTGTTGGCGATGATTATGCGTAAAAATTAAATTTTTTTTATTTTGATAATTAAAATTGGCTAGACCTCGTCTGATACGTCGCATACACAACTGATAACACAACATGTTCGAAGCGAACTTGCTTTACAGCAAACAAGAAATGCATTCTATCGAAGCGAAAGTAAACTTTGTATTGAAGCATTCACATCGTAAGGGTTGCCATTTCGATGGATTTTTAGTTATGTCGATAGTTTCACAAACACAAAATTAAAAGAAAACTAAGTAATAAGTCATTTTGTATAGGCCAGGTTGTGGGCATAGGTACGAATGTTGACGAACGTCTCACCGCGATCCGTATTAAGGCAGGATTCTTTCAGAACTCATTCATCTGCGCTGTTGGACCGACTAATGGATTGAGACTTTTCTGAAGGCCGAAACATGGTTATATCCAGATCTGGCTTTCACATAAAAAATCGTTTGCACGCGATCGAAAAAGACGCAACCAGATCAACCATGTTGCAATAGATGGAAACATGCCACCAATGTTTTAGACATGATCATGGTTCGAGATCCCAACATGGGCTTAGACCACAACCTCCTCCCAGCTAAAATTACCAGCCGCCTCCGCAGGAAAGCTAGACATCGAAAAGTTGCAATCGCAACAGACTACCAATGAATTCACAACTCGGCTCTCTTACCTGCTGCCTGGGAACACCATTTTAATCGCTTACTACGCGGTCCCATTGAACTCAAATGCAAGCAGAAAAATGTGCGTACACAGGGTTAAACGGAACATCTAATCAGAAGGAAAAAAGTAGAAATGGAAAGATCAAGAGTATGGCCAAGACCAAAACCAATTCCAGTTGAGATCAAAATCAGACCCAATACCAGGTGCAGAACCAGAACCGGAACGAAGGCCAAGATCAAGAAGAAGAGCGAATAAAAGATCAATTGGGACAGAATTAGGATCGGTTATAATGGTAAAAATTGAATTAGGTATAGATACATGGATAAATGAGATAAATGCAGACAGATATGTACATGAAAGCGGTGCATACAGAAGCATATAGAGGGACAGATGCAGCGACATGGACGGATACAGACATGTTGGCAGAAACAGATATTTATAGAAAAAATGGAGGCAGGTGGAGACACAGATATAAAGAGGGAAATAGAAACAGAACCAGATCAAGAGATGGAAATAGAAGCATAGAAAGAGACAGACATAGCGGCAGATATGTAAATATCGAGCTAGAGGCAAAGGCATCGGCAGATGAAGATATAAAGAGAATATTATATATACAGAGATGTAGAAGCAGAGACAGATACAGATCAGTTAGGAACAGCGATAAAGATATTTAGGGAAATACAGAAAGGAGACAAATAGTTCCATAAGAAAAACAGAGACAGAAAAAGAAGTAGACACAGCTATCGAAATAAAAATAAAACAGATGCCGTCAGCGACAGAAAGAGAGAGATATATAGAGACATGGACTGAAACGAAAACAGAAGTTAGTTACAGAAGACACACAAAAATGCGGGTTGAGCAAGAAACAGATATATAAGTTGAGAGCGACAGAACGAGAGACAGCCAGGGCAATACAACAATCAAACAAAAACATCAAGTGGTCAACAAATGCAAACAAAGGTATAAAAATCGCAAACGATATCGGTAGAAAGTAAACATCTCATTACACTCATCGCTTAATTATCTCATACTGGTTAATTAATAATAACACAAATAATATGTGAATAAAAACTATCGCAAAAATGGGACAATCAGTCTAGCGTGAGAGAAATTGCATTAAAAAATAAAACAAAAATTAAATAAAGTTGCATCAATTGCTACAATGGGTGAATTCATGCAACGGCATAATAGGGTGGGCCTCATTTTGTTGGCTAAAGCGCATGACTTTTTCAAATAGAACATTTATAGCAGCAAACAGAAAAATAGCAGTAACCGTTTATTATCAAATTTCGTTCATTAATTTTTTATTTATTTTTACTTCCTTTATATCAGGTCGGTTGAATGTTTCTCCACTTTTCATACCAATCTTGCAATCGATTTTTAAGTAACTTCTCATTGAGCTACAAACGTGAAACTTTACACCTAGGTTAGAACACCGTTACAATGCAACCAAAGGAAAAAAGTACGTTAGGTGGCGCACGGATCGAAATAATTAGATAAGAATTTGAGAATTTTCAAACCAGCTTTTAAGTAACTTCTCGATGAGCTAGAGACTTGAAATTTCAAACTTAATTCAGAGGGCGATGACAGCCGACGACACGATACAAAAAGATTCGCTAGGGGGCGCATGGCATGAGATATTTAGAAAAATCGTACGAAACGTAGGGAATTTTGGGATTGATTTTTATGTAAGTTCTCATTGAGCTACAACTGTAAAACTTCACAGATAGGATAAGACGGCGAGAAATTTTATGAAAAGGAGAAAAAAATACGTTAGGTGGCGCACGGATCGAAATATTTAGATAAGAATTTTGAAATTTGGTGTTTTGAGATCGATTTTAAAGTAATTTCTCATTGAGCTACAAACATGAAACCTCAGAGACAGGTTAAGACACCGTGACAAAGAAAAAAAGAAGAAAAAAAACCGTTAGGTGGCGCACGGATCGAAAAAATTAGATAATAATTTGGAAATTTGAAACCTGGTTTTAAGTAAGTTCTCGATGAGCTAGAGGCTAAAAATTTAGAGCTTAATTCAGAGGTCGATGACAGCCGATGATACAATACAAAAAGTTTCGCTAGGGGCGCACGGACTGAGATATTTAGAAAAATCAAACGGAACGGAGGGATTTTTGGGATTGATTTTTATGTAAATTTTCATTGAGCTACAAGCCTAAAACTTAACAGATAGGTCAAGACACCGAGAAAATGTAAGAAAAGGAGAAAATAAAAATAAAATAAAGAACTTTTAAGCACGTTATTTATATAAATGGACAAAAATTGGCGAAAAATTTCTCCTTATATAAAGACATATTCTTGCTAAACTCTGATTTTTAAATTTCGGCATATAAATTGCAAAAATATTTATGAGAAGTAAAAATATAAAGGTGGAGCTGAATTGATTGGCTGATTTTTGTCCATTTATATAAAAGAAGTGCTTAAAATTTTTTTTATTTTATTCTTATTTTCTCGATATTTTAAGAAAAATAAATATAATTGACAAAAAAAAATTAATAAAAAGGATAATAAAATTACAAAAATGCGAATTTTTTGGACTGAACATACTGAAGGGGCGGGGCAACCATTTTTTTGTCCTATAAAAATAAAAATTAAAAAAAAAATGTTTCATTTACAAACACGTAGCTTAAAGTCGTCACCTGTTTTTGTTTCCTCAACGTTTCGTCATAGAACTGTCTATAGAAACCAAAAATATGATATAATTTGATGATTCAGTTTTGTACGTAAAAATCGTTACAGCCTTATACATATATAAATATCAAGCATATGCAGGTGTAGCTAAAGCGGAAAGAAAAAAAAAAAACGGAGGCTAATAACAAAATGTCAGGAAAAGTGCCATGTCATTGCACTTTTTTTCACACATTTTCACGCAATTGAAGAGACGCCAGTGCAGCCTAACTTTTTTATATATGTTGCATGCAACAGCGGCACTTAAGTGATAGCAATAATAGTGAAATTAAACGGCTTGAACAAAAAGAAGAAGAAAATAAGAAGAAAAGAAGAAGAAAAGAAGAAGCATGCAACAACATACAGACACAAAAATCCCACCTTCATAGAGTATCATATACAAAAAATAAACAACCCAAACTACAACAAACGCCCAACAAAAATAACAATGCCAGTAATCAGTCCAAGAGTCAATTCAAGTCAAATGCAAGTTAAATCGTTGACGAGTCAAGCAGAGGCGAGTAAAGTTAAGTGGTAAATTGCTATGTCATCACATAAAATTACCTGATGAGATTAATGGCGCATTACAGGCAAGCAACCGTCAAGTAACCGAACTAACCGCACGACAAATAACAACCAATGCAACAACTTGTAAAAAAAATAATAAAATTAAATAAACAAAAACAATGCAAATTAGCTGTAACTATTGCTTCTGAGCATTTTTATGGGATCATGCAAACACCAGTGCGCACAAAAATAGCAGCAACATTTTTAAATAAATTTTAGGAGTAAATTTTGTTTGTTACCTTAAAAAATTGTAATGAATTATGTAACGGAAACTATTCAAACCAATTTAAAAACACGTTTTCGAAAAAATATGAAAATTCAAGAAAAATTCGAAAACCTTTACAAACAATTTAAAAATTTCCAGTTAGAGTTTTTAGAAATTTGTTGTGTGCACGGTTAACGGTTACGTGTAACCCGATTAATTTTAGTCTTACAAAGTATAACTTTGAAGTCTTTCGAAATTCGCATTGAATTTTTTTTCGAACACCCAGATTTTCCTCCATATACAAAAAACGTTATACTTAATTTGTATGCACGAAAATCTTAAATAATCTACATCAAACATACTCAGAGTTTTGGAAAATTCTAAGCAGTTTATGATGCAGAAATTCCATGGACTAAATTTTTTTGGAAGACGTTCAGTATTCAAACTTTATAATTTTCATGAAGATTCTCAAAACGTCTCGAATTTTTTAAGTTTTTCAAATATGGGAATGCATATTTTTATTTATCTTAAAAATGTTATTGAAGCTGTTTTCCAACCAACATACTAAAAACGTTTCTAATATATCTGAGTATAAGTTGTGAGACTTTCCAAAATTTTCCAGTTTTCCCGACAGTTGGACTTGATTTTTTTTTTTCGAAACACCAAAATTTTACTAAATATAAAAAAAAAAAGTTGTACTTAGTTTGTATGCAAGAAAATCTACAGAAAACCAAGTACATATCAACAACAACACCAAGAATATTAAAAAAGTTTTCGAAAATGTTAAGTATAAATTTTCATAAACACCCCAAATATTTAAAATTTTACGAAAAAAAACGACTCCAAAGCTGCTTAAAATAGTTTATTTTCATGAATATTCTAAGAATGTCGGAAATTTTTAAGTTTTACGAAAATGTTTTTGAAGCCAATTTAAATATTTTATATTCAAAAAGTTTCTGAAAAGTAATGAAGATCGCATACTCCAAAAGTTTCGAAAAATTCTAAGTATACATTTTGAAATGCATAAAATTTTCAGCCTTGAGTTTTAAGGTTTTCTAAAACAAACAAAAAAAAATGTTTTCAAAATTCAAATTAAATTGTTTCTAATAATTTTGAGCATAAACTTCGAAACCTTCAAGATCGTCTCCAATTTTTCGAAAAATGTTTTTGGAAATGGTTTTATATACTCCATAAAACTTTTGTATGAAAGAAAATACTAAGTAAACGACACAATTAATTCTCAAAAACATTTTAAAAATTCTAAGAAATCTTGCATTGTAATAACTTTCAAAACCTCTCGATTTTTCGAAAATTTTGAAAATGGTTTAAAGTTAGTTTGCAAACTCTATAGAAATTTCTAAAAAAATTTATGAGGTTTTCAATTTATTAAAAAAAATCGAATTTAGTCCCCAAATTCCATACCCAAAGTGATTCGAAGTATAAGTTATAGAGTTTTAACTCTAAGCTTTCAAAGCTTTTTCAAAACTTTATACCCAAAAATTTCTGAAATTTTATAAATTTAAGCGTTTTTCCGAAAATGTTTATGAATGCAATACTTTATACCCAAAATTTTTCAAATTGTTGTAACAATTTTAAATTTGCATTGAAAGACTCGAAGTTTAATTTTATAAGATTTATGAATATTTTCAAAAACGTTTCGAATTTTTTGATTTTTGTTTCAAAACTTCATACTCAAAGATTCAGAAATTACATAATTTTTTTCCAAATGCGAAAAAAATTCTACGTCTCGAACTTTCGCGTTTTTTTTACTCAACTGAGCAGAGCTCACAGAGTATATTAATTTTGTTCACATAACGTTTTGTTCCAGTAACGGCATAAACTAATCGAGATAGATATAGACTTCTATATATCAAAATGATCCGGGCGAAAAAATAAATTCATTTAGCCATGTCCGTTCGTCCGTCTGTCCGTCCGTGAAGACGATAACTTGAGTAAATTTTGAAGTATCTTAATGAAATTTGGTATGTAAGTTCCTTGGCACTCATCTCAGATCGCTATTTAAAATGAACAATATCGGACTATAACCACGCCCACTTTTTCGATATTGAAAATTTCGAAAAACCGAAAAAGTGCGATAATTATTTACCAAAGACGGATAAAGCGATGAAACTTGGTAGGTAAGTTGACTTGGTAGGTAGGTTGAAAGAATTAGTAAAATTTTGGACAATGGGCGGGGCATCACCCACTTTTAATACAGTCGTTGAAGATGTCATGATGAAATTTGACAGGAGCGTTACTCCTATTACTATATATGTTCTAGATAAAAATTAGCAAAATCGGATGACGAACACGCCCACTTAAAAAAATTTTTTTTTAAAGTCAAATTTTAACTTTGATATCTTTACAGTATATAAGTAAATTATGTCAACATTTAACTCCAGTAATGATATGGTAATGATATGGTAGCTACGCCCTTTTTCATTTAATTTGCCTAGAATACTTTTAATGCCATAAGTCGAACAAAAATTTACCAATCCATGTGAAATTTGGTAAGAGCATAGCTTCTATGATGATAACTGTTTTCTGTTAAAATGGACGAAATCGGTTAAAGCCACGCCCAGTTTTTATACACAGTCGACCGTCTGTCCTTCCGCTCGGCCATTAACACGATAACTTAAGGAAAAATTGATATATCTTTACTAAACTTAGTTCATGTACTTATCTGAACTCACTTTATCTTGGTATTAAAAATGGGCGAAAAATGCCATAATTCTATACCAAATACGAAAACAGGGATGAAACATGGTGATTGGAATGGGTTTTGACGCAAAATATACATAACTTTAGAAAAAACTTTGTAAAATGGGTGTGACACCTACCATATTAAGTAAAAAAAAAAATGAAAAAATTCTGCAGGGCGAAATCAAAAGCCCTTGGAATCATGGCAGGAGTACTGTTCGTGTGATTACATATATAAATAAATTAGCGGTACCAGACAGATGATGTTCCGGGTCACCCTGGTCCACATTTTGGTCGATATCTCGAAAAGGCCTTCACATATACTACGACTAAGGGCCACTCCCTTTTAAAACCCCCATTAATACCTTTAATTTGATACGCATATCGTACAAACACATTATGGAGTCACCCCTGGTCCACCTTTATGGCGATATCTCGAAAAGACGTCCACCTATAGAACTATGGCCCACTGCCTTTTAAAATACTCTTTAATGCCTTCCATTTGAATCCCCTGGTCATACAAACTCATTCCAGGGTTACCCTAGGTTCATTTTCCTACATGGCGATTTTCCCTTATTTTGTCTCCAGAGCTCTCAGCTGAGTATGTAATGTTCGGTTACACTCGAATTTAGCCTTCCTTACTTGTTTTTTTATGTTTATTAATGCAAAACTTCATACCCAAACATTTTCTGAAAACTCGAATATAACGAAAACGTATAATATACGAAACGGCTCATTTATTTCAGAAAATAGTAAATGAACGAGTAGCCTTTGCTGAAACCTCATTCGGTCTGGGAAGGCTTGGAGAGGCGCTCCGAAATACCGCAGCGGATCTAGGGGCTTGGAATATACATGCGGTAGGGCATGCCAGTCGTAAAACGCAACTTAAATCCGCAACTAAAATCAACCCCAACAGTTCCCGCTGCATCAGATTCCGAAAAATAACTGACCCTTAATAAATATTCTGGTTTTTTTTTTTTTTAATTTGACAACAATAACGACACTCCTTCATGCCAAGCGCCAACGAAACATCGATCTCTCACGGAGACCAATAAAAGTTACGTATACGCAGTGCCGTTTTTTTTTTATATATATTATAGGTACATCCATTTTTAATTAATTAATTTTAGATTATTTAAAATTATTACAATTTTCGTATTTTTTAACAACTTTTTCTTTTTTATATAACTTTTCAATTTTACTAATATCATTTCAAGGCTTCCTTTTTTAATTTTCGTAAAAGTTATTTGTAATATCTGTTATGAATGTTTTTCATTAGTTTTAATTCTTTCTTTTTACAAATTATTTTCTATCTATTTGCTATAATTTGCTTTATAATACCGCTTTATTGTTTTTTATATATACACTGAGACCAATTTTTTAAAATTATTTGTATACATTTTTTTACACGTATGTATATGCATAATGCGTTGCTTAAAGAGATATATACATTATTTAAATAATTTTTTTTTTTTTTTAAACTATTTTGTAATGTTTTTATAATTAAAATTTTATTTATTATAATATAAATTTTTTTAATTTTTTTGTTATTTTATAATTTTTTTATATAACTTTTCAAATTTATTTAATAATATTTTTAATAGTTTTCTTAGTTTTATATTATTTTTAAAAAAATTTTGTTATTTATAATTATTATAACATTATATAATGGTTTGTGGGTAGTCTTCAAATATATTGTATACTTTGAAATTTTTCTGCAATTGTTGTTTATTAATATTTCATAGTTTTTTAATAATTTAAAATTAAGTTTTAGTACTTTTTAAAATTTTTTTTATTTTTGTCGAGTTTTTATATTTGTTTCATTAACTTATTCGTTTTTTATAACTTTTTAAATTTATAAAAGAAAAAATTTAATAGCTGTACACTTTTTTTAGTTTTTTTTTTATGTATTTTTATTTATAATATTTGTTAACCATTTCTCCGTTTTTATTATAATATGTATTATATAATGGTGATTTATGTGTAGTGGGCTGACTACTATTCCCGCCGCTTTTTTGCTATGCAATATTCCAATGTATTGTTTTATGCTCAAGCATTTTTTTTTACAACTCACTATTCAGTCTAGCATTTGTTTTCACTATTACCTAATCAACTGTTCATTGGGTGTATGTATTTATGTATATCAGACAACAAAAATCTATGCATCTAAATCTGCTTAGCTGTTTGCGCATCAGTTTTCTACATTTGTCTACATATCACGTTTAATGTTTTGAACAAATGCAGCTGCATCACAACAACAAATATATCAACAACAAAGTAGTCGACTGTTTGACTGTCAGTTTTGAAGTGCTAAACGCCAAAAGCTAACATAAGACTTGCACTACCAATATAACAATTATCATCAACATCATGAAATGTTGGTAGTTGTAGATCATAATCAAAAGTGATAGCGGCATCAATGCAACAAAAACAAAAAAAAAATATACCTGCGTGTATATAACATACATGTATGTATATGGGGTATTCCATCCCATTTCGACCAATTTTGAACCCGACCCCTTTAGAATTGGCTGAAAGTTTTTCTTCTTTTTCTAGCTTACGAAAGACGTTTTTCAGAATTTTTTCGAATTTT
Organism: Eurosta solidaginis; assembly: GCF_040869045.1. Classification (NCBI taxonomy): domain Eukaryota; kingdom Metazoa; phylum Arthropoda; class Insecta; order Diptera; family Tephritidae; genus Eurosta; species Eurosta solidaginis. Next base: position 31,250,376 of record NC_090319.1, read on the forward strand.
TTCATCCAACTCAAAAAAAGTTATGAATTTTTAAAAAAACACCGTTTTTGTTTTCAAAATGCTATAACTTTTTCAAAAATTGACCGTTTGGGATCTTTTTTTTTTAATTTGTTTTTAAATGTACTTTTCGAAAAAAAATACAAAACAAAAAATTTTAAAGTTTTTTTTTAATTTTTCAGTTTTTCGAGATTTTTCGAATTTCGCCATTTTGTTCTTCTCATAAAAAACTTCAATCAATTCTGCAATCATCCCCACTAATCCCGGAGTGGGCCGATTTTTTTTTTTTATATTTTTTTATTTAATTGAAAAAAAATTTCAAATATACAAATTTTTTTTTATCAATTTTATTTATATAACAAAAAATGTAAGAAAATGATTTTTAAGTATTCTTTTCTTTATATATTATGGTAATCTACGATTAAAATAACCAGGATTAATGACTGACACAGTAAACATGTAAGTTTTCTAAAAATAATGTAACAAATTATGAATTAAAGAATACTTAAAAATGTCTTACATTTTTTTGTTATATAAATAAAATTGATAAAAAAAAAAATTTTATTTTTGAACATTTTTTTTTCAATTAAATAAAAAAAAATATAAAAAAAATCGGCCCACTCCGGGATTAGTGGGGACGATTGCAGAATTGATTGAAGTTTTTTATGAGAAAAAAAAAAAATGGCGAAATTCGAAAAATCTCGAAAAACTGAAAAATGAAAAAACAAAAACTCTAAAAATTTTTTTGTATTTTTTCCGAAAAGTACATTTAAAAACAAATTTAAAAAAAAAGATCCCAAACGGTCAATTTTTGAAAAAGTTATAGCATTTTGAAAACCAAAACGTTGTTGTTTTTAAAATTCATAACTTTTTTTGAGTTGGATGAAAAAATTTGAAAAAATTCTGAAAAACGTCTTTCGTAAGCTAGAAAAAGAAGAAAAACTTTCAGCCAATTCTAAAGGGGTCGGGTTCAAAATTGGTCGAAATGGGATGGAATACCCCATATATAAAGATCAATCACCAAAAACGGCGTAAGCATCACAACTTATGAGAAAAGCAAAAAGAAACCTTTGTTAGGGATGTGATTTTTTCCAAATATTATATTATCGGAATTAATATGTGATAAATGAAAGAGGCCAACAATAACGGTCGAATGATCATCATAAACTATGCATTTAAGGTTAGCGGTAAGTGCACTTTGTAGTTCATCACTTAATTTGCCGGTAGTTTATCGGTAAGTTTGGCGGGTAGTTTACCGGTAAACTTTCAAACATAAAACTAGCGGTAAAACTTTTTTTTATCAATTTACATCAATTATTCCCTTCTTTTTTTGATTTTTTCTTTACGGAATTAGTTTACAACAACTAAGGCATGACGTGGCTAAATGCGTTTGTAACACTTCAACCATCGGAGGAGTGCGGGTTCGAATCCCACTCCCGGGAGAAAAGACTTTGAAGAGATTTACAAGGTACAATCGAAACAGCTGTCGCCTTGTCCGTCCTCATGTTAGATTAGGTTGAACTGACCCGTTCATGAGGACCTCACATAGACTTAATGAGTCCGTAAAGTTACCAGAAGTTTGTTTTAACGACCAAACTGAAAAATCCTATCAAAAACCAGGACCTATGTTATAAAATAACTCTGTCCTCTTGGCAAATACTAGAAGCTTCCTAGGACTTAAGCCACTTCCTGCTTCTAGATCTGACAGCTGTATCACTGCTGGAGGCTGGCGTCTTAGCCTGGCAAGCGCAGTGCACGAGCACAGAACGTGCTTGATCGTTTCCTGCTCCACCCCGCGCACTTCCTACATCTGCTATCACTGACAAAGCCAATGATGTCACGTTGTTTAAATTTTTCCCAAATTATTAAATAAAGAATAAATAGAAATGTTTTCGAAAAACTTCGAAAGGTTATGATAAATTTCGAATTTTTTATTTAAAATTTTCAGAACTGTCTCAAGTAAACAGTTTAGTACTTGAAAAAAGTTATAAGCCTCTTAAAATTCGTTTTCTAGATTTTCTTCATACGAAGTGCGAATGACTACAAAACTGCATGTTCAAATAATAATGTGAAAATTATAAAGAAAAAGGTTGAAATTTTCATACAAATTTTAAAACACAAAAATTTTCGATTTTTTCGAAAACATTTTTGGTATTGGTTAGTTTTGCTAACACAAAACATTGTTCTAAAATAAAAGTACATAAAAAGAAAATAATTTATAAAGGTTGCTAATAATTCTCGCTGCTATATTCTTGCTCGAAACTGAATATCCGCTACAATTTCGAAAATTGTTTAACCTATTTTAATGAAAATTTGAATGTGGGATTTACGTCACATATAAAGCTCTTAGGGTTTATTGATTTTTAAAGGGATGCTGTTTCAAGTTAAAAAAAAATTTAAGTAGGGTTACCACCTAATCTTATTATATTTATTTCCTTTACATCCGTTATTATCTTGAAAACGGCTTGATCCATTTGGATAAAAGCTTGTATTCGATAGGCATTGGGCTACATTCTGAGCTCTCTTACTACTTGGTATGACTATTCATGATTGCCACCTGTTTTAAATTTAAAAGATAAACTTGGAATGGGTACCAAACCAGAGTTATCTCACATTGTATTTTAGTAAAAATAGTTTTAAGCAGAGTTACCACATGTTCTTAATTATAATAAAAGCTTGGCGCGATATAACTCCGCAGATTTAGGCCAAGCTTCTCTTCCTATTTGCGTTGTGCTAATTCAAATTTACAAGTCGGGTTTACTAGAGATATACGCCGCCGCCGCCGCTGATTTTCGTCGTTTTTTGCACACCGCCGCCGAATGTCAAAAATAAAAGAGCGGCGCCGGCGGCGGCGGAGTCCGGCGCGGTACTATATTTTCTACTTATTTAAGACTATCTAGGCCATTTACTGCTCACGTCGAAAATTGGACGGATATGGTCGAAAGGGGTATCAACGGATGCGCATCACTGCCAGTTATAGGAATCCAATTTCGAAATGTAACTCTTTCTACCCGTTCAAAAGTAATTTAAATACTAAAAGAAAAATTATATAAAAGATGTAAATGCTCACTTTGCATAATTTAAAAAAAAATTAAGAAGGAACAATGAATTCAAATAAAATGACCCAAGTCGAACATGTTTTCAAACTGTCCTTAAGTTGTTAAAAAAGCAAGTAACCCGAAAAAGTCGCTGATTTTTTAAAAAAATTCTATATTCCGATTGGCGTAAATAATAAGCGAAATCAGTTATGCAAAATCCTTTAGTAAGTAGGTCCCAGGGTTTTAAACTCTCCTTTGAAATGATTCTCACCTCATACTTAAGATGAAGATAGAAGGGTTTGAAAGATCACTTGCCCTTATATTCAAACATCTGTTGTTTATTTGGGAAACTTTAAAATAGCGTCTGATGTGTTAATTTTGATTTTCACACTTCATCATTCAACACCCAAGTCTCCCGTTTTGACATTTCCTAAAGTTGGCGGCCCTGGTCCAACTAGTCCCTTGGAGTGAATCACAGTGATTCTGGCCTATCAACCAAGTTTAAATATCACCTACATGTTTCGGCTCCTTTTACATATGTGTATACGTAGGCACATATATTTACGAGGTGAGGCTTTGTCCTTCGCAAGAACACTAAAAGTAGTGAAGCAAAAGTTTTACCCAGACAGTCGAACACTCTAACGTAGTGGACAGTCAAACTAGTTTGAAAACTGAAGTTACGCGGTCATTCATAATGAATTCTTGTATCAAAAGGCCGGAAAACAACAGTTTGAACTGAGCGTATAACCTTGACATCTTTCAACTTAAAATCTGTAGACTTTCATTCTAAAATATCGTTTTGGTTTAGCGAAGACTATTGAAACCAATGTTTCGAACACAAACGTCTGCAAATGTTGGTCTACATTTAAAAAAAGGTATCCAGAGCCCTTGCAAATTTAAATTATGTAGGATTATACTATTTTCACCCATTAGTTACGCAATAATATCCACTTGGACTGCTTATGATTTCGAGGGCGGCCACTAGATGCCCCCTTTAGCGCGATTAACAATAGGACAGCGTTGGTGCTCTTCGTAAAACTGTGCCATTAGAGCCATGAGTATTAAAAGACCATTAATAGCAACCATAAGTCGCCTTTGTGCGTGACCAGCAAGGGGTTACAAATAATTTAAAGAAATCGTGTCGATAACGAGTATTAGAAATTAGACCAGAACATCTTCTTCGGTGATACTACGCTTTGTACGAGATATACAGACAAAAGTGTGACCATTTTAAGTAATTAAATTTTTTTCGGCAGACGCAGCAGTACCAGTCCCTTAGACCGCGGCGAGGTTCGAAGCCTCCCTGGAATAAGTGAACGAAGAACAGGCCCTCCGCAAAGAGCTGCTCTTGAAATATGTTGAACGATCCGCGAGACTTTGAGGCAAAAACCTTGGATCTTTCCGAAGTCGCCAATACGTTGATTCCCTTAAATTCATACAAACAAAACCTTTCCTAAATATTATTTTTTTAAATAGAAAAAAGCTTTTTAAAGCAAGAACACCGGCGTACACCGGCGCCGCCGGTATATAATAGTGCCTACGCCGCTGCCGCCGATATAGTGTTCGGCGTAAACCTTTAGTATGTATATGTTTTATGCGGACGCCGAACGGCATTTGCAAGTTATATACGTTCTCGCTCTGAATTTATTGGCAGAAATACGCTCGGAGTGTTTGCAAAACGATATGAAACGAAAATTAAAACTTAAGTACATAGGAATGCATGTTTTCGCCAGCTGTACTTTTTCACCATTTGATCCACTTCAACATCTGATGTAGTGGAATACTTTCGCAGAACGCATGTTTCAACGGATGGTTGACAGCGAACACACACACAAACTTCATTTTTTCTCATTTTTGTTTAAACAATTTTAGTTGTATTAAAAAGGAATCAACTCCTTTTCTAAAGCAGAGCGAATTTAAATATTGAAAAAATTTTACTTGCAAATAAGAAATATTTCAATCTAGTGATTCATTGTTGATTTATGTATATTTTGGTAAACTACAATTTTATGATTTTTTGCCAAAATTTAGTAATTTGCCACGCCGCTTTTATAAATTACTTCACATTACATCGAAGTTAACCATCTTTCATAGCTAAGCTTTAAAATACAGAACCACGTTTCCAGATATGAGCTCTCTGTGCGAAGTTATTAAATTAAATCGTGTTTAAACGAATTAATTTTACAAAGATTTATACATAAATATACATACGCTTTTGCTCAATAGCAACACTTTCAGCAATTCATACAGTAACAACAGCAGTAAATGCCACACTTCACGTGCCACATCACGATGCCCACATAATTGAAGAAAAAATTGAAAAAATCTTTGGTGCACAGAAGAAAATCAAAATGTGTGTCATTGGAATGTGACGAGTCTGCGGGACAAATGTGGGCCGCATCTGAAATGACAAAGTCATCATGGGCAGCAACTTGCATACGGGCACCTTCTGCTCTTTCGCTACCTGCTACACCACCATCACCTTTAATTAGTGCACCGCCAACAATAACACACACATCCGTCGCTCTAGGCAATGTGTTGATATGTCGGTTATTTTCACGCATTTATTTTGTTGTTAATGATGTCGTCAATTGGTGTTCGTGTTTCAAGCAGCTTTCAAACAGCTGATGTATTTGCAACATTAAAAAAGAGCTCAGCAGCTTCAGCAATTAAGTTTTAATAAATTTTAGCGACGAAAAAGATATATTTATTTACATTAAACAATGTGCAAAAAATTCAAGTAAATGCCGCTGAATTTCATCAGCTGTTTCATACACTTTTTTGCACTTTTTTAATCTGCACCACTAAAATTTTTATTTTTTTATTGCTCAATAAAAACAAAATCTACAAATCGGCAAGCAAAATGTCAGTCACAAAAGACTACACTGTATTGGTACCGATATGAGACAGTCTTCAGCCGCACAGTGTTCAATTTTGAGATTTGAAGCGGTAAGAACGAGCAGTGAGAGCGAATTTCACACTCACAGCGTACAGCTACTCGAAAACCTTGTTGTTATTTTTGTAGCGATAAAGAGACTTCACGCCTGGCGGCCACCGTGGTATGATGGTAGCGTGCCCCGCCTACCACACCGTATGCCCTGGGTTCACACCCCGGGCAAAGCAACATCAAAATTTTAGAAATAGGGTTTTTCAATTAGAAGAAAAATTTTTCTAAGCGGGGTCGCCCCTCGGCAGTGTTTTGCAAGCGCTCCGGGTGTATTTCTGCCATGAAAAGCTCTCAGTGAAAATTCATCTGCCTTGCAGATGCCGTTCGGAGTCGGCATAAAACATGTAGGTCCCGTCCGGCCGATTTGTACGGAAAATCAATAGGAGCACGACGCAAATTGGAAGAGAAGCTCGGCCTTAGATCTCTTCGGAGGTTATCGCGCCTTACATTTATTTATTTTTAAAGAGACTTCACAAAGCTTTTGGGGAGGGTTGATGTTGATAGTTCCTTTCCGGATATAGATCCGGTACGTTCTGGTAACAATTACCATTAAACCCGACCAGGTTAGGTTAGGTTGAACTGGTCGGTCCATGAGGACCTCACATAGACTGAATGAGTCCGTAGTGTTACCAGGAGTTTGTTTTAACGACCAAACTGAAAAACCCTACCAAAAACCAGGACCTATGTTATAAAATAACTCGGTCCTCTTGGCAAATACTTGAAGCTTCCTACGACTTAAGCCACTTGCTGCTTCTAGATCTAACAGCTGTATCACTCCTAATAGCTGCAGTCTTAGCCTGGCAAGCGCAGGACACGAGCTCGACCGTTTCTTCCAACCCGCAGTTCCTACATCTGCTATCACTGACCAATCCTAATTTAAAGGCATGTGACGCCAAAAGGCAGTGTCCAGTCAGAATAACCGTCATAAGTATACAGTCCTCTCTTTTTTAATGATAGAAGCAACTTTGTTAGTCTAAGGTTGTAAGACCTACACATAATCTTCGACACTTTACAGCCCCGCGCTTGAACCCACGCCTTTCCCGCTTGGTCGATCATGTGCACTCTCGCCTTAGCTTAATCTCGCCCAGTCTACTTGGGACGTCTACGGAGGAAGCTTCAAGGGATGCGCCCCTTTTAGCTAGTTCATCCGCTTTTTCATTCCCATCTGTTCCCATATGCCCTGGGACCAAATATAGATGTATGCTTCTCCCTGTCCCGATTCTCTCCAGAGACCGCTTACACTCTAACACGCATTTAGATGCTATGCTATGCGAGATTATTGCCTTAATTGCTGCTTGACTGTCAATATAAAAGTTAACACGATTGCAGCTTGGGTTATTTTCTTCCAGGGTTTCTACTGCTTTGGCTAGGGGTAATATTTCCGCTTGGAAGACTCTACAGTAATCCGGCAGCCTGTAGGATCTGTTTATTTCCAGATCAGCACAATATACCGCAGACCCTACTCCTTCCACTACCTTGGAACCAGCTGTGTACACATGTATCGCCTCGTACGCAATTTGGGCACCCTTGCGCCAACCGTCCACCTCTATTGTGGTCTTAAGATCTCCCTCGAAGCGCAGATAGGGAATCAGGTAAGCCCGAACATCTCGGGAACGATTTAATACGACCAGACTGAACGTTCTTTACCATCCCTCCCCTCACCACGTAGTTTCATTATGAGCTTGTGGTCGTCAGAGCCTCACTAACTAAAGAAACAAGATTCGCCACGAGTAGGTGAGGTTGAAAATTGGGTTGGAGAAGCTATAAATTGCGCTGGCAACCCTTTGAGAAGGTTGCGCTACAAAACCCCTTGAGTCCTCGTCAATGCTGGTAGCAGTAGTTTCAATCAATTCAAAAAGCTTCATTTAGCTAAATGGTATTCAGAGTGGCACTAGCCTTTGGAAGCGGGGGAAAGCAGGGCCCCTATTTTCTTCGAAGGTTTACGCGCAAAGCAGTTTGAGCTCAATCGATATTTCGAGCGATCTCCAAGCAGCGATAAAAACAAGTGAATGGCGCGCTTTTGTTGGACGTTAAAATCGTTAATCGAATATTAGTCCTTAACGGAGTGATTTTGTCAAGAGCTAGGAATGGGATGGAAATATGATGGCGGCACCATTATGGATGCGGTAGCACTTCACTTACGATCAATTAAAAACTAAGCACTGCCAAACCTTGCAGATGTAGTTGTTGTGACTGCAAAAATACTTTACCAAGGTTAAGGGAGTATTATGTGCATGGGCAGTCATTTTTCGAATATGTATCCCTTAAGGTCCGATACTCCTAACTTTTGGAACTTGCCTGACTACCACGGTAATTTTTTTCTCCCCTCAAGACAGAGTAATCGACATTAAGCAGTTGAACTCGCTCGTGGTACTTTCTAACTACTTTAAGATCAAAACTATCTGGTTACGGAGTCTTGAGCACCAAAGGTGCGTGTTTCCAGGAGCTTTGAAGTCCCGCTGGCCATTTCTAGTCTTGTCTTGTCCTACACTGTTTGTCCTCCGGTCAAAAAAGCTAATACTGAGCTCACATCATCTCTTGTGTTGAGATCCTTCTACTGCTAAGGATCGTGTTTATGAGCGACTGATGTTTTAAGAGAACCCCCGTTTTAATTATGTGGAGTATAAGAAGGTGGTATCAACAAGTCCCTTCTTGCTCAGCTGTCTAAATTTTTACCAGAACAAGACAAAAATATCCCAGACTGGTTGTAATCGAATTTTTAGAGGATTTATCGAAGGTCTCCACCTCAAGCAGAACTTTATCATTCCAACGCTAGGCAAGCGGAAGCCTATGAAGACAGCATTCCAGAGGCAGTACAAGTTTATAAACCGAAATAACTCTCGTGTTTCTCTTTATATCGCATGCAATAATTTTCATCCCCGGATCTATCCGAAGCAACAGGTTATTCGTCAGTCAGATGGTGTCATCTCAAGACCTGCATCTTAGGCCAACCGCGAAACAAGCTCCCAACTCCTGTGCTACTTCCCTGATCCAGCGGCAAGTATATCCAGAAAGCGCGAGCAGCTATTTTCAGCAGGCAATGGAGATCAGCGGACAAGGAATCTCTATCAGGAAATAATGAGACTGGTATAGGAGAAGTAAGAGGAGAAATTTACCTCATTTAGCACTTGATCTTCACTCTTGGTGTAAACAATTTATAAAATTAGTGGATGGCACCTGAAGCCAATCGTAAAGCCCTCTCTTGAGAAATAAAAATCACGCTCTCGGAATCATAGACGGTATCGAGAGAAGTTAAGATATCTCTTGGAGTGTGCGAGAGAAAAGTTCAACCGAAGCCGAAGTCTGGAAGGAAGACACCTCCACTGAGTTGGGATGGGCAGGTTGAAGAAAACTTTACCTAACTTGGTGCTCCCAATTAACCCCTGTTATCGCAAAGTTTGTGAGGCTAACGTGGCTCGTTATGAAACAGCCTAAGCCGCTTAGGCAGTTAATTGTTAACGGAAAACCCGTGACACGCTTGCCCTGTAAGAGCTGAACGTGTTTTTTGATCAGAGGAAGTTATTTACTGGTGAGTGTACCGAGAAAATTTCACGCTTGATGCTCCCTTTTAACTTGCCTCTCTTGCCAACGGCTCTCTTATGCATAACTCTTTTAAAAAATAATTGTATCGCATTGCATCCTAAAATCGCACACTGTGCTTTCCTAATAGATAATTCACCATCGTAGGAATGTGTATTTACTTTCAATTAAATTATCAGCTTTTGATGCAGTAAAATAAGCGCCGGCCGCTTTGCAGCACATCTCGAGGAAATATAAATTAAAGACTAATCTTGCTTCGCGGCCAAAACGAAATGGAAAGCGGATTTATAAGATTTACTTTCGTTGCGGAATCTGGTATTGAATTATGCGATCTCTGGAAACTTCACGTCAGCGCGCGCCACGCAATAAAAACACTCTCGTCGGCTGAGGTGAGTGAATGTGTAGAGGAAAATCAAGACAATATTAAACTTTAGTGGAACACTTGAGCAGGGTGGCCACGGACGACGGATAATTGTGTTGTATATGATATTTGTTTATGTTTTTTTATTGCGCTACTCGCTGCTCACTGATGGTGATGACGAAAAATAGAGATCACATTGCAATAACGTAAGTTTTGTGTTTTTTTTTTTAATGTTTTAGTCTTATTTTATTATTGGAAATATTAAAACACTATACTTCTTTGAACGAAGTTGGGCTTCGGACTGCCTTTGGTGCCAACGACGGTTGAAAAGGGAATGCTTTCTAGGTGGAGCATTTGGTTCATTGCATAACTAGGCGGGTCGTTGTTTTTTTCTTTCTTCGGTACATAACTTTGCTCTAGGTAGAATATTACAATCACATTGCGCCATAAGATCGATGCCAAAACTCCGAGGAAGAGGAAGAGAAAAAGGGAATAAATGGGAAAAGGGAAACAGGGTTAAGGAGAAAAAATGGGAAACACAGTTATGGTGAAAAAGGGGAAAAAGAGCAAAGGAGAAAAGGGGACAGGAAAACAAGAAAAATTAAGGAATATAAAAAGGGAAAGTAGATGTTAAAATAAAAACATTTTGTTTTTTCTCAAATTTTGGAGTTTAAGCCTGTTTTTTTGGCAAATCATGCTTGGGGAAAGGAACTCAAACTCGAGATATAAAAAAAGAAATGATTTATTTAAAGTTATTAAATATGTTTCAGTTCTTATAGTTTTTTCTTTAATGTAATTCTTGTTTTTTCTTAAATTTTATTTATTTTTTTTTTTTATTTTATTTTATTTTTTTTACCTTTATATTAAGTCGCTTTCATGTTTGTCCCCTCATTTCCATACGAATTTTTTACCCACGGAAAAGTCTTTTTCGGTAACTTCCCGTTGAACTAGACACTTGACACTTAGAGCAAAGTTCAGATTTGGGAGACATAACAATGCAAGCGAAAAAATCCGCTGGGTGGCGCATGGATCGAGATATTAAGAAAATTAATTTTGATTTGGGAATCTTTCAATCCATTTTTAACTAACTTCCCGTAGACCTAGATACTTGAAGCTTGGCACACAGTTCCAGGCTTGGTGACAATACAATTTACAGAAAACAAAATTCCGCTAGGTGGCGCGCTAAGTGAGATAACTACAAATCCTTGAAAAACGAGGGGAATCTTGCAAACGATTTTTTAGTAACTTCCCGGTGAGCTGGAGATATGAAACTTGAGCCGTGAGTCAGAACCCGGTTACAATGCAACATTTGTTCAAACAAAAAAAAATCACTAGGTGGCGCACGCGGATCGAGATGGTAAGAAAACAAAATTTAATTTGGGAATCTTTCAATCCATATTTAACTAACTTCCCGGTTACCTAGAGACTTGAAACTTGGCACTTAGTTAGAGGCCTGGTGACAATACAACTTATAGAAAACAAAGTTCCGCTAGGTGACGCGCTAGTCAAGATAACTGCAAATCCTTTAAAAACGTGGGGAATCTTGCGATCGATTTATAAGTAACATCACAGTGAGCTAGAGACCTGAAACTTGTGCCGTGAGTCAGAACCCGGTGGCAATGCAATATTTGATCAAAAAAATTTCGCTAGGTAGCGCATGGGTCGAGATATTAAGATAAATAATTTTGATTTGGGAATCTTCCAATCAATTTTTAATTAACTTCCCGGTTACTTAGAGGCTTGAAACTTGGCACTTAGTTAGAGGCCTAGTGACAATACAACTTATAGAAAACAAATTTCCTCTAGGTGGCGCACTAGTCAAGATAACTGCAAATCCTTGAAGAACGAGGGCAATTTTGCAATCGATTTTTAAGTAACTTCCCGGTGAGCTAGAGACTTAAAACTTCGGCCGCGAGTCAGAACCTAAAATTCCAAATGCCTTTTTGTAGGCAGCACTAAAAACGTGAAAATAAAAAGATGATAAAAAAATTTTAAGGACTATCTTTATATAAATGGACCAAAAATAGAAGGCAATTTTTCCTTTAATACAGACATAATCTTGTTGAATTTTGACTAAAAAACTTTAACAATAGCTCTTGTAAAAGAATTTTGGGATTTAAAATTATAAAGGTAGAGCGCGTGCTTAAATTTTAAATAATCAATTAGTTAATCCCAAGTGCATGGTTTGCCTTAAATTGAAAGATTGCGCTCCACCTTTATAGTTTCAAATCCCAAAATTCTTTTACAAGAGCTATTGTTAAAGTTTTTTAGTCAAATTCAACAAGATTATGTCTGTATTAAAAGAAAAATTGCCTTCTATTTTTGGTCCATTTATATAAAGTTAGTCCTTAAAATTTTTTTATCATCTTTTTTTTCTATTTTGGTAATATTTTTTCTTTTATTTATTGTCTGTTGTTTTTTTATTTAATTTTTATTTTTTATTTCCCCTGTATATTTAAATTTTAATTTTTTTCTTTAACGGTATCAGCCAAAAACAGCAGCTAAAAACAAGGCTCCAGGCCTCGGGGCAGCTTCAGTGCAGACCGTATGGCCACAGCAGTATAGCGCCATTTAATAAAGAGCGAACGGACTACATGGTTCTGCGTCTGAGATTCGAAAGAGAGGGGCCACAATAGAGCCGGAGGCGCAAAGGTAAGGAAATGAGAGAACATACTTAACACCTGTATACACATGCTTCAAAATTAACGAAAGGGGCCTCTGTTTATTATGTCGATGCAGTGTCTTTCAGGCGGAAATCATAGACGTGAAGAAAGAGCAGAAATATGTATTGATAGTCAGGCGGCAAAGCAGCATTGGATAGACTTCGCTCTAGCTGCACTATACATCTGTACTAAGCTCATGGTCATAAAGGGATAGCAGGTAATGAAAACGCCGATGAGTTGGCACAAAAGAGTGCAGCACTCGATGAATCGACGGTAGACGTACCAAATGCGTGGCCAGAAGCGTTGGGCTGCAAAGTTTCTAAAATTATGTGCAAATCCTACGACATTAGACATAAAAAGTTGCTCACGATGGGCATGCTAACTGGACACAGCGTTCTGGCGTATTATGCTTATAAGTTAGGCCTCGTCAGTATGCGCTCTAGCAAGGCAGGAACTATGCCATTTTTAACATATTTGAACACAGTGTACTAAATTTCTTTTTGCATTATCACTAAACAATTTGTTCGTGCCCATCTGGCAACCCTGCGAAGGAATGTAATGAAAGAATATGAAATGTTATTGTTTAGATCTTCTTCTTGCTCTTGCCTTTATTGAATGTAATTTTATATAGTTCAACCCGCTGAAGTAATTAAAAAGTTAAAAGTTTATACAAATTTGTGTGTTACTTCATTTACAACCGCTATCGTTACAAATGCATAAAGTTGCGTACAATAAGAAGTTCCTGCATCTAAGGTCGTATACATCAATAATTTAATAACACAACATACATTTATTTTGCTTGTTGTACGCAACAAGCTGGTCCTTCGAGCCGGATACTGCCGGCACACGTACATACATACATACATAGTTGCGAGTCACAATCTGCAACTAAATTTCATCGGAATTGAATCTTTTGTGCTGAAAAAAGGTTACAAACCTACGTAAAACTTTTCTAAAGCTAATCAAAGGTTTTTGCTGGTACAAGTGCGGGTTTAAATACACATTTAGTAGTAACATTTTCACGTGTATAACATAACCCCAAATCTGCAAATCACGCCATGTCGAAACTAAAGGTGCGCGATTCTGCATTGAATGCAATCAAGCGATATGTGGTAACAAGCAAAAAGGATGAGTTAGCCTTAGATAAGGAATCGGTAGAAACATATCTACAACTTCTCGAGGAGCAGTGGCTCCGATTCGCTGACGCTCAACAAGAAGTAGAGTTGTCGTGCGGTGAAGAAAACGCAGCGGTTGAAGAGCAATCGCTTGCACAGGCAGAAGAATGGTACACTACAGCAAAGGCGAATTTCAAACGTCTCATCGGAACCCCTGAAACCCCGCGTATACCTACGGCAACAAGTTTTTCATCGTCCCCAGTGCAACTACCCAAGTTACAGTTACCCACTTTTAGCGGCGATCCTACAAATTGGCTGGCTTTTCACGACGCCTTTCAGTCACTCGTACATAAAAATGCGAGCTTGTCTGATAGTCAGAAATTGCATTATTTGCGTAACTGTCTTCAAGGTGAGGCACTTCAACTTGTAATTAGTCTACAAATATGCGATGCCAACTACAGTGCGGCGTGGGACTTACTCACCGCACGGTACAAAGTTTTGCGTGTCATGGTCGACGCTCATTTTAAAGCGTTTTTTGCGATCGAAAAAGCACCGCGAGATACTGGTAAGGCTACTAAGCAAATTCTAAACGTCACTATGCAGCACGTGGGTTCACTTCGTGCGTTAGGTAGGCCTGTCGAATATTGGGACGACTGGCTCATTCACATCACGGTTTCAAAACTGGCTTACGAGACCAGAAAACAATGGGAGCTTTCGCTAGTCAAGGATGCTTTGCCTACCTTCGAAGAGTTGGTCGAATTTTTAGAAATACGCGCTCGCTCGCTGGAAATGTTGCCGACGACTACTACACTGTCGACGACATCCCAAGGAGCGCGTCAGCTCAAAGTAGCAGCGAAGACTACAACAAACGTCCTTCATGCGGTTGGTGAACAGCACACACCGTCTTCCAACTCTATTGCCGTAGCGAACGTAGCACCCTGTATGCATTGCAATGCCAAACACAACATCTACGCTTGCCCAAGTTTTCGTAAATTAGATGTCGCTTCTAGGTTTGCAGTTATTAAGAAACACAGCGCTTGCCTCAATTGTTTGAGCAAAGGCCATTTTATAGCAAAGTGTCGTAGTTCATCAGTATGCAACATCTGCCGACGTCGACATCACACCCTACTTCATGGTGGCAATGAAAGTAACACCTCCGGTGCTGATCTAAATGTGCATGCTTCTCCGTTCGTAAAGCCGCAACGCAATCTTTTTATACAAAATTCTACGTCTTCAACAATGAATGATTCAACCGCAACGTCGTCTATAAATGCCAACCCTGATGCACCGCAACTTGGTTGTGTAGCAACTCACCACGCTGAAGCTGACAAGGCCATCTTGTTGGCAACTGCGGGAGTCTACCTGCAAGACCATGCAGGTCGATGGCAACCCGCACGAGTGTTGTTTGACAACGGCTCACATGCATCCTTCGTGACAGAGGCCTGCATCCAACGCCTTCGTTTACCTAGAAAACCTTCGGCAGCTCATGTCACTGGGATTGGTTCGTCAGATGGTGGTCAAGTTAAAGGAGAGACCGTGCTCTCACTCACACCTCGATCTCTTGCTACGAATTTTACAATCAATTCGCTTATATTACCGAAGATCACAAACGATCTACCTAGCGTTTGTGTACAGATGCCATCTTGGCCTCACATACAAAATCTCGATCTCGCTGATCGGCACTACGCCAAACCTGGCCCTGTCGATGTTTTAATAGGGATGGACGAAATGGATAAATTTTTGCTATCTGGGCTCTGTAAGGGGCCGCCTAATACACCTATGGCACAAAACACAGTTTTCGGTTGGGTACTTTTCGGAAAAGCCATGCGTTCATCCAGTCCCGATACTGGTCTTCTCTCACTTCATTGTGATGTGCCACTCATTAGAATGGTGAGTAAGTTCTGGGAACTCGAGGAGTTTCCGCCTAAGCAATTTTTAACTGTTGAAGAGGAGGCTTGCGAAAAGCACTTTCGCCAGCATTGCCGCCGCGCCAAGGACGGGCGCTATATAGTTCGCCTGCCTTTTAAGGAGTCTGTACCTTTAGGTGAGTCGAGAAACATATCTATACGAAGTTTGCTACGAATGGAAAAACGTTTCGCTATGGATGACGAGCTACGTCGACAATATTCCGAGTTTATGCGGGAGCTCCTAAGTATGGGTCACATGGAGCCCGTGGGTGATGCGCCACCGCATAAAAGCTACTACATGCCACACCATGCTGTGGTGAAAGACACTAGTTCCACCACTAAACTTAGAGTGGTTTTTAACGCTTCGATGAAAACATCGACCGGTTTCTCGTTGAACGACGCTTTAATGATAGGCCCACAGCTACAAGAGGATCTGTTCTCTATAATGGTACGTTTTCGGACTCATCGCTACGCTATGATGGCCGACGTCGAAAAAATGTATCGACAAGTTCACGTATATGAAGAAGATGCTGACTACCAACGCATAGTTTGGCGTCATGCACCAACCGAACCTATTCGAGACTATCGAATGCTCCGTGTAACTTACGGCGTCGCTTCGGCTTCACACTTGGCCGTACGTTCTCTGCACCAAGCAGCTTTAGATGCCGATGAAGAGCACAAAGAAGCCGCTAGAGTCATCATGCGCGATTTTTACATGGACGATCTCCTCACGGGATCGTTTTCTATCGACGAACTTATGAAGCTGCAAAGTAATATAACCGTAGTTCTATCTAACGCTGGGTTCGAGTTACGTAAATGGGCTACAAATTCCAATGAGCTTAAGGAAAATATACCGCACGCATCAAAGCAAATTTCGCACTTGTTGGCTGACGGCGATGAAGTACGTACATTGGGTACTATTTGGAACACGAGCGACGATTATTTATCGATAGCAGTGAACTTAACACCAACGCCTGCAATTCTTACGAAAAGAGCTTTTTTGTCGGACTCAAGTAAAATCTTCGATCCACTCGGATTAATCGCACCTTGTACAATTTTATCGAAAATTTGGCTGCAGCGAATTTGGCGAGCGGATGTTGATTGGGACGAACCAGTGCCTGTCGATGTCGCGAAGGAATGGCTTGCTTATCGTCAGCAGTTGCCTGAACTCACTGCACTCAAATTAAATCGTTGGATTGGCACCGGCGAAATTTACGATCACGCTGAGTACCATGTCTTCACGGACGCATCGCAATGCGCCTACGCTGCCGCACTTTACTGTCGCACGCAAATACTCGATGGAAAATTTAAGGTAGTTTTAGTCGCCGCACGCGCAAAAGTCGCGCCTTTAAAGAGTACGACCCTTCCACGCTTAGAATTGTGCGCAGCGCATCTAGGCGCTAAACTTGTTAAGCAGATCCAGCTAAGCTTCGGTGGTAAAATGACAAAGTTATTTGCGTGGACTGACTCGACTATAACGCTAGCTTGGTTAAAAAGTCATCCAAGTCGATGGTCAGTCTTCGTAGCGAACCGCGTAGCCGCTGTGCAGGAAGTTTTGGCTCCTCAGTGTTGGCGACACGTCCGTTCAGAGGATAATCCAGCGGACTGCGCATCTAGAGGATTAACTCCTTCGTATCTACTCGCGCATTGTCTTTGGTGGCAAGGCCCAAGTTGGTTATCCGAAGGTAAAAATCAGCGGCAACATCCGACGAACGAAGATTTGGAACAAATGATGAAACTCGATCCAACTGCTAGTTCCGAATTACGAAACACTAAGTCCGTATCGCATCTCACTCAAGCAACAGAAGAGTGGGACCTATTAGCAAGATATAATTCGTACACTAAACTAAAGAGGGTTATGGCCAACGCTATACGCTTCATCAAAAATCTACAAACAATCAGCAGTCAACGCACTACTGGCGCTCTCACCTGCGGTGAAATTCGTCACGCTGAAAATACTCTGGTAAAGTATATCCAAACTAACGCTTTTCCGAAAGAGATTGTTTCTTGCAGGTCAAACAAACCTATACCATTGCGAAGTACTCTAATCCGGTTTCAACCGTTTTTGGATCCTGAGGGCATTCTCCGTGTTGGCGGGAGGATAAAACGTGCTTCGGTCTCTGCAGACGTCAAACACCCTATAATTCTACCGAAAAACTCAGTCCTGGCTAAGCTAATAGTTCTCGACATTCATCGCAGCACGCTTCACGCCGGTCCGCAAATTATGCAAACCGTTCTTCAACGTCGTTTTTGGGTTATGAGTTCTCGGAATCTCGTTCGCGCAGTCTACCACAACTGCGTAAATGTAAACGTATAAACCGTCAACCGCTAGGTCAGGCGATGTCGGATCTGCCAAGCAGCCGCCTAACAAGTTATCTATGTTTTTTGCACAGCGCTGTCGACTTTGCAGGACCCTATTTTATCAAGTTCTCTCAAGGCAGAAGAGCTAAATCATGCAAGTCATATATATGCAGTTTCATATGCATGAGTACTGGGGCAATGCATCTCGAACTCGTCGGAGATCTCTCCTCACCAGCGTTTATTGTCGCTCTTTCGGGATTTATAAATAGAAGGGGTTATTGCCAGCATATCTATTCGGACAACGGCACCAATTTCGTAGGTGCTGAGAAAGAGTTATACGCCGCCTACCACCGCTGCTTGAGAGATGAAAAAGTTACCTCGTATCTGGCAAATATGCAATTGACATGGCACTTTAACCCGCCGAGCGCGCCACATATGGGTGGCTATTGGGAGACAGGGGTGAAGCGAGTTAAATATCACCTGAAACGAGCTCTGGGTAATTCATTATTAACAAAAAATGGCGACTTGGGCGTGTCATTCAGTGCCATCCTGGCACAGACGGATTAGTACGCGTAGTAAGACTGAAGACTGCCGATGGTGAATTGGTTCGGCCTATAGCGAAACTAACGTTGCTGCCAACACAAGATGAGTCTGTACTGTAATGTTGATCTCTTAATACATATGTATTTGAAATGTAAATATTTAACTATCTAAGATATTTTTAGTAATTGAAATGTGAATTCAATTTGTAAACATGAATTTAATTTCGAACTCTTATCGGTCGTTCAAGGCGGCCGGCATGTTCGTGCCCATCTGGCAACCCTGTTATTCCAATGCGAAGGAATGTAATGAAAGAATATGAAATGTCATTGTTTAGATCTTCTTCTTGCTCTTGCCTTTATTGAATGTAATTTTATATAGTTCAACCCGCTGAAGTAATTAAAAAGTTAAAAGTTTATACAAATTTGTGTGTTACTTCATTTACAACCGCTATCGTTACAAATGCATAAAGTTGCGTACAATAAGAAGTTCCTGCATCTAAGGTCGTATACATCAATAATTTAATAACACAACATACATTTATTTTGCTTGTTGTACGCAACACAATTTGTTCACTGTGCCCAAATATTCCTTTTAAGAGACTGTTATAGTACATAAATTATTTTAATGGCTTTATAAATTATAATTCTTTTCATGTCTTTTAAAGTTGTTTTGATTGTTTTAAATTTATTTTGATAATTTTTTTGTATTTTTTTTTTTGTGTTTTCTTAGTGTTGGTACACTAAAGAAATTATTACAGGGTTTTATATTGTTTTGTCAACATTTTTTTTCTAGTTTTAATAAGTTTTATTGTTTTGTTTCTTTTTCATTCTGTTTTTATTTTTTAATAGCTGTCTTCGTTGTTTTTAATTTCTTATTTATTATCTTTTTCTGTTCCTTTCTCATTCTTACTAAGCTAATTTATTTTTCTTTTTCTTAATTTACTACGACATAGTTTTATACTTTATTATCTGTTTTGTTGTTTTTACTTACTTTTTTTTATTTATTTGGTTTTATTGATTTTTTTTCTTTTTCATTAATTCAAAATTATTATTTTTTTATATTGTGACGAATATTAGCATCAGTAAGCTGATACTAAATAAATAATGACGCAACAATAAAAAAAAACTTGAGCGAGCCACACTGGTGTACATGAACACATAAATCATCATTTATATACATACATACAAGGCAACGAAGAGATACTCACAAACACATGTAATCATCAGCCGAAGTTGGTTCTCACACATGCACACGAATATATGTAGCTCAATTACCAAGCAGGAGATACAGCAGAAGGCGAAACGTCTAGACTTTAGTAGAAATATGCGAATGAAGTGAAGGAGAGTATAAAAGCGGCGCAAGCTGAGTAGTCAGTAATCAGTCTGGATTTAAGCACGCTATTGGTTGTGAAGTATAAGTGTTATTGTGAAGTATTCTCAAAGTAGTCCAATAAAGTCCAATTTGCATTATTGAATATTGGAGTTATTTATTCAACAGTTTAGCGATTCGAACGTCAGCAGAAGGTTTGGAATTAGCGGAATTTCCCAAAATTCGTTACAATATTAATGAAATTTGTTTTTAAGTTTTAAGCTTTATTCTTATATTAATTTTTAAATGAAATTATTTGTTCTACATTTTAATGACTTTGTTTTTTTCTGGTCTTATTTAATTTTATTGTTTTGTTTTTCTTTTTTTTTTTGCTTTTTAATTTTTTTTATATTTAGTTTTCTGCTTTTATAATTTGTTTTAATTGTTTTTTTTTCGTGTTTTTTAATTTGGTTTCTTGTTTAATCATTAAATTTTATTTCCTTTTACATTTTTACTAAGCAAATTTTTTGTATTTTCTGGGTGGTACAGAAACTACTACATAGTTTTATTATTTGTTTTGTTATTCTTATTTATTTTATTTTTAATTTTTTTATATTATCCAACATTTTTTTGGATTTATATTTTTTTTTTTCTATTTCTTAATATTTATATTTTCTATTATTTACTTTTAAATGAAATTATAAGCACTACATTTTAATGACTTTGTTTTTTTTTCTGATCTTATTTAGTTTTATTGCTATGTTTTCTTTTTCAATTTCGTTTCTTTTAAATTTTTTTTTATTTTTCATTCAGTTTTCTGCTTATATATTTTATTTAAAATTGTTTTTTTTCTGTGTATTTTAATTTGGTTTCATATATATTAGTTAATTTTTATTTCCTTCTTCATTTTTACTAAGCTAATTTTAATAGTAAATAATGTTCGCATTTTGCTCGTTTTTTACTCATACCTTTAAAAAAATTTACCATACTTTTTTTTAATATTGTGCCCCTAGTTCGAATCGCATACGAAGCTATCGACCCGTTCGTCATCTTTTTCGCAACCAATACTGTTGAAATTAATTCAAAAGATCTGCTAGGTGTTATTATTTTGTATCAGATCAGCGTCATTCGTAAAAAAATATGCTTGCATATGTACAAGTAGCTTTTATTTCATGCATTATTACCACTAAAAATTTGTAACGATTTTCGACTTGTCGGTCATATAAAACGTAACAGAGCCAAAAATGAATGTGCATAGAGCATATGGAGTAGCGCAAAATTGCATTCTCTGCGGCATTGCGAAGATCGACGACAAAGTATGCGCATGAGCATGCGCACACGCCAGTGAAGTCACTGACAAAGCTGAAATTTTATAGCCGCCATCGGTACGTACAAGTACATACAGGCAGTATTTTACTATGAGGTGAATGTGAACTTGACCGTGAAAGTTATCGTCACTTGATATTTCGCTGGCAGTGTTGATGCCGCGCTGTCTGACTGGCAAACTATTTGGCATATGCTGTGCTGCAGAAATATTGAACAAAAATGAAGTGTTCACCAAGATCTTTAAGAGATGAAAAGGTAGGTGTGTATTTATGGAACCATAAATGAACAATCAATCTGACGTCGAAGTCTATATTATGGACGTTGTAAATTGAGGAATTTTAGATATGCGCTCATGTGAATGTGAAAATCGGTAGAAAGTATTTACCAATTTTATTTAAAAATAATTTCGAAGAGAGGACCGAAAAACTATTACTTGGCGCGATTTAGGTACCTCCTGGAAAATTAGGACGCGGCGGAAGAGAGATACTAGTCTACTGAATTTTTTTTTTGTCTTCGACTGTTAGCAGCTAGAGTTCGAAAAACTGCGCACTCTAAATGTAATACTTTCTTGTGATTTATAAGGAGTGGCATGAGGTCCTACGCTAATCAAGTAATTATTCGATCGCTCTCAGCTGGCGCACAGTGCAGGGTGTGTTCTGCTCTCTTACTAAATGGTGGAAATTGTTCAAGGAACAGGGTTGTGATTACTTGCTAATACTTGTTTTAATTTTGTCTTCGGTGTTTTTTTATTTTATAGATTTGTTTTTATACCAGAAATTCTTTAGAATTTTACTTTATATTTTTTCAATTCTATTACAATTTTTTTTTTTTTAATTTTGTTTCTAGGACTTTTTGATTTAATTTTTTTATTAATACTATACTTTTTTAAATTCTTTTATCCGTTTAAAAAAAATATTTTTTTAATTTTAATCTGTTGTATTATTTTTTTATGCATAAATAATATTTATTTGTTTATTACTTTTTTATAAATTTTTTTTAAATTTTTTTCAATTTTTTTTAAATTTTTTTTTTAATTTTTTCATTATTTTTACTTAATTTTATCCTTTATTATTTTTATTTATTTTTTTGAATTTATTAACTCTTTTAATTTTTTTCGTAACTTGTTCATCCTATTACTATTATTTTATTTACTTGGACGTCTTTTATGTTTTTTAATTTTTTAAGTTTTTGATTTTTTTTAATTTGAAAATTATTTTTTGTATTAAAATTTTTAAAATTTTTTTATTTTTTTGTTCACTTCTATTTTATCTGCTATATTTTAAATTGTTTTAATATTTTCATATTCTTCACTTTTTTATTTTTATTTATTTCGATATTTTTATTTTTTCGAATTTATTTTTTTTTTTAATCTTTGAATTTATTTATTTTATAAATGAGACCTACATTAATACAAGTACATTTGCTAACTAAAAATGCGAAAGTAAAAGCCGATACCACATATTTACTAATCCAGCCAGTCACATAAAATGTCAACAAAAACAAAACTATAAAATGCACTTATGTAGTTACCAACAACAATTACAGCAAATGCAACCAAATTATAATTGCCAGCAACGCGCATTCAGTTAAATACCATGAAAATAACATAGCTACTCAACGAACAAGTGTCCCCTGGTTGGCTGCACAGTGCACTATTAGTAAAGATTTTGGTTTCAAGCACGAAGTGTAGATTAGGTGATATTAAACTGACCGGACAATAAATACCTCGCATAGACTGAATGTGTCCATGCAGTTACCATGATTTGTGGGACGACCAAACGGAAAAACTCCAATTAGGTAACCAGGACTTAATTTATAGAATAACTCCGTCCCCTTGGCAAATATAAGAGGTTTTCTGGCAACCCTTCGGCACTAAGTAGCTGGAATCTTAACCTCGAGAGCGCAGGACACAAACGCAGAACATGCTCAACCGTTTCTTCCTGCAGTTCGCACTTCCTGCAACTGCTGTTACTGACGAGGCCTAACTTACAAACGTGTGACGCCAGAAGGCAGTGTCCAGTTAGTATGCAACATCCTGAGCCTAAAGTCGTTGGATTCGAATACGATCTTAGAAATTTTGCAGTCGCACGCTGTTGCCCACGCCTTTCCTGGTGCATGGATCATATGCAACTGCTTTCTCCCAAACGCATGGGACGTCTACCACCGATTCATCGAGTGCTCCATCATCCTTTGTCAACTCATCGGCGTCTTCATAACCTGATATCATTCTCTGAATCTTGCAGGAAATTCTTTCGTTCAGAATAAGCTGAGCCTTAATTGCGATTTCTTCCACTTAATGCTGGAGAATACAACTCGATCTTCGGGTGTGATCAGCTTTACTGGCGTATGTTGATGATATTGATTACTATTTTTAGTTTGGCGGACTGTATACCAAAGACACACTGTAATTAGGCGACAAGCGTGCGCTATTCTGATGCAACGCCAATTGCAGTCGCTGCAAACGACACAAAAGGCAAACACCTCTGTCTGGTCATGCAAGGTTAAATATTGTTTGTGAGCATTTTGAAGTTCGTGTTACACCCAAAAAAACAAAAATATAAGTTCAAAAGAATTAGAAAAATTATGTTATAAAATACAAAATTCGCTTGGCAAAAAAGGCAGGGAGGAAGAGCGTAATCAAATTACTATTGACCGATAAAACTTTGAAAGAAAATTATTAAAATAGGAGCCCAGCAATGTCGTAAGATACATTTTGGATAGAATAAATTCTACCCTAAAATCAAATTATGAGTCAATCAAAATTTTCTTATTCCATTGCTAAAACTTTCTCGCTCCCCACTTTCTTGGCGAAATTTTGAGAGGTCCCACCTCAAAAATGGCGTCCGAGCAGGGACTTTCGATCTTAGTTTATTTCAAAATAATACAAAAAATTACCTCATTTAAAACTGAAAAGTATGTACACACTCGACCCTGCATTAGCTGAATACTATCTCAGAGTTTGATAAAGCCCGCCTTGTAAATGGTGCCCGAGCAGGAACTTTTAATTTTAATCTTTCTGAAAAGATTGTTTATGCGGATTTGTTTATATTTGTTTTTGGGGATTGTTTGAATGGAAGACTTGGCAAGCATTTTAAAAAGCGTAAAAAAAATTTAAGTGGTTCAAAGTTTTATAGCTACACTCATTTTTCTCACTCTGTAATGTAGTTGCTATTAATGGCTTGCAATAATACTATTAAATGCATTTGTCGTTTATTATGAGATTAGGTGACATTTTGCAAACGGGCCCACAACATATGTATGAACAAATGGCAAATACTTGTAAGCAAGTTAGTACCAAGCACGTACACATTTACAGTAGGTATAAAAAAAATACTGCTTTATAAATTTTCTTTCATCTTTCGAATGCTTACGAGCGTCTCTTGACTTACCCTACAACGAACGCCATACAATCATCCTACCACACAAATGCAGATTGTCTCCCTTTTAGTACAGTTTATCTTTGCATTGGGAAAATCAACTAATATTTAGACCGTTTAGAACCCAATACTGGATTCCTAGGGTTAAAAATATGATACAGTCCATTATTCACACCTGTAAGGTCTGAACAATCTATAAGAAACGGGTACAAACCCATCTCATGTGGAATCTTCCTCAGGAACGTACCACATTTTCCATTACCATTAGGTTCGGTAAGTTCGGTAACGTTAGACTGAAGTGGTTGCCCGAGGTTAATCCTAGGCCTGTCACCCATTGTAATAGCATAAAAATACTCCATTACCTTTCATCTTCGAACAATTGCTCTTGATGTCATACTTCACTATCTCACGCAAATTATCCAGAAATGAAGTTCACAAACGACGCTACCTAGCGCCACTTAGCGCCTAGCAGTTGCAGATGAGGTGAACCACCGTTTACTTTTCTACAACCCCTTTACAACTCCGGCAGCAACGCCGGTAGGGCACTACTAAACTCTCTGCGTGCCGACTTATAAAATGATGAGATCTTTTAGGGTTCCATTTAGGCCAGGATTCTTTCGATGTTCTACACACGGTGTTTGTAACCATCTTCCGTCGGCTTGACGGAGAGTGTGGTCTTTAAGCATTACCTTGCATGTGGCAAGGGGCGTACCTAAGCGTTATTGGTCGGGAAGAATTTTCCTAATTGTACCCTGCCTAGCGGGTGCATCTGCAATGCACTTTCCCTCGATTTTCATGTACCCCGGGACTCATGTGAGGTGTACATGGTTCTGTTGGCCCGTCTTTTGAAGACCTCGGCGACAGTTTAGTTTTAAGTTCAGAATTAAACGAGTAAGAGCCAAAAGATTTATAGCAGCCTATCTGTTGCTGAAAATAAAGACTTCGTTGCCGATATTTTGTGTCCCAATCTTGGCTGCGACTTCCATGATGGCTGATACTAAATAGTTGAATAGACTCCACCCCTAACTCTGCCGCTTAGCTTAGAATCGTCGAATTATATGAAGATGCAGCCGTCAACAGCAAGACACCTATTCGACTCCGCCAAATCGTCCCTGCTGGGAATGTTTACCATGAAGTTGCTTCCCAAAACTGTTTAGTCACACAGCGATCCCTGTTAAAAGGAGAGAAACTGGATTTGTTGAGTATGGTTTTAGTGTTCAAACTGGACCAGCTAGATTTAATAGTAGGACGTCAAAAGTGATATGAAAATCTTCGCTAATTGTTCTTAAAGAGCCACTTATGCTGATAATACTTGATCTGTGGACTTTACGCAGCTAGTTTAGGTTTGACGCCTTGCACAAGGCTGGCTACCACCCGACAATTCCATGCAACAGTATATATCGGATTTTTGCGGTATAAATCCGTCTGCATATATTGCGGGTGAGTCCCCCATTTTTTTGGCAATGGCTACTTTACTCGTATGTGATGCAAAGTACGCTTTCTTCTGGCGCTGAATGACTTGTCCTTTCATTTCAGCTTTTTAGATTAGCACTTTTTAGCACTTGAATGATTAACTAAGCACTTGCTCAGCTTTACAAAAAACGAATGTCATTAATGGCGCCCGAGCAGGAACTCGGTTTTTTAGTTAAAACTGAGAAAAAGTGTGTAAACATGTAATTTCAGTTTTGTTTCGTATGCACAATGCATTCATTGCAGTTCTTTTGTTATTAAAGCAGTTTTTTCTGCTTATTTTGCAGTTTTTTCTGTTAAGTTTCCATTTTTTTGTTTGTTTTTTTTTTAGATAATTTCAGTGTTCATGTTCACTGTGATCAATAAAAAATTAATCGCATAGAAACAGCGCATAATCAAACACGCAAACAATTTCAATTATAAACAAATTTTAAATACAGTCCCATTTTCACTGCACTTGACTGTATATACGTGCATTTATTTAATGTGCCATTACGACATTTGATAGTAACTCTGAGCTGCCAAATAAAATTGCTTTAAGACAACTGAAGGCTGATGTTGCTGGAGCTTTCTTTGCATTAACGATAAGTTAAAGAAAATCAAATTCATATAAAGTTGGTAATACAATTAAATTGAGACATAAAGTTTACTATAAAAAGTACCGAGAATAAAAAGGGACCAACAGGTAAACAAATTATGCGCAATGCATAGAGGTAATTTGTGAGGAAACCCGATCGTAAATTTTGAGACTTGAGATTTTTTATTACAAAGGAAAAAAAATAGTTTTCTGAGCAAAGCAAATTTATAGCAAAATAAAACAAATGCTTGCGTATTTATTTTTTTAATTAGTTATTTAAAAGTGAGTTTTGTAAGTATTTGGCTCTGAATTATTACAATGCCTCTTAAACTGTCAATTGCGTTCGAAAAATGCATCAAATTTAAAACAGTAAGCCGGTAGTGGAATTCACTAACTTTTTTAACCACATTTGCCATCGCTTTATTTGCAAATCGATAACTATAACGATTTCGTTATTCAGTAACTATTTTGTATCGATATTTGTTTTTCGCCTATCAGCTGTGTTGTTAAATAAACGGCAAGTAAATTGGCTGCGTTAAAAATCACGAAATTAATATTTCTGGCAATTTTAGTTAAAAAAGAAAATCGGAACTTTGATTAAATACTTTCAAACACGAAAAGCTGCTTTATTTATAAATCAAATGGCATTTGAGTACTTGGCGTACGTTTTAAGACAAGATGAAGAATTACTAAGTCCAGCGCCAGTGGACAGACACCTTCTTAGATAACGCGTTCCACTTGAATGCAACGAAATTTCGAAAGCTGTACTGCTGTACGAACTAACCCCAGACTCGGCTCATGATATTATTTCTCAACTTGATGGTCAATTAAAAGGTACAAGAATAACTGCGATATCAACAGAGAAAAAAAAATTAATACCGCATTTTCTTAGCTTTTGTTAAAAGAGGCAAAAACTTGCACAATAATGACTTTTAAAAGCAGTTAGTATACGGAATTTATTTATTTTTAGCATTCCTTTTGTGCCTTTCGCATTTTTTGGGTTTCGTTAAGCTTTGCTTTCTATTATTAAAACGAAATTTAAATGTCATTTATTTCGAGTCGTTAAAACTGAGAGTATAGTACAACCGATAAGGCAAGCGAAAAAATCGTTAATTAAAATCACGACCAATCGCATTGTTATAAGTTAGTGAATTCCACTACTGAGTGTTTAACGTTAATTAACTTACTATGCGGCTGTCGAGTTTTGTTTTTGTAATGCCTTGTGAACCACAGATTAAGAAACCTTCTAATTGTTTTATTTTAATTTTTTACCTTTTTTTCAATTAATAAATAAAGTCTAGAAGATTTGTCGAGCCAAACAGACGCCCAATCCCAAATTTTTATCTAAAACCGCTCTATCTCCGAGTTCGGTTGAAAACCCCCTTCCTTAGTTTGTTTTTTCTTAACCAGGCTATCTCTTAGCTCAAAATGTGTTGAAATCATGCTGAGATAGGAAATTTTTTTTTGAAAAAAGTTATTACACTCAAAAAGAAATCCCTAGAAATTCATGAAAACGAAAAAATATGCGATTGATTTTGCGCCATGGAAACGGAAAGGGAAGCCCCTTAATCCAAATAAGAAATTGTCTCAAAAACTAAAATGTTTTGTTTGTGCTTTGCCTGAACATTTTGGCAAAGTATATTGCATATTTTATACAGAAAATGATGCCCAGAATTTGAAATAGTCAATTGTTGCCAGCGAATTGAACTCAAGCCAAACAATTAAAATTATAGCTAAGCTTACATACTAATTGCATTTAAATTGAGGTAATATGCATTCTTTAAGCAGCCGCCGAGGTGTAGAGTTCGCGTTTTGGCCTTATTAGAGAAAGTCCCCAACGTAGGTCCGCCAATTTGTAGAAATATGAAAAAGCAGCATGCCCAATTTGTATTAGAAGCTCGGAGGTATACTGCAGTAAAATCATTTATTATTTCTTTTTCGTTTTCCTTTTCTCGGTTTATTTTTTAAACTACCTAGATTCCTTCCATCTTCTTTATTTCCCTATTTTTACTCTTCCGCTGGTATTTGCTATCCCTTCCTCCTGTTGCTGTTGCTGTTGTAGCGATAAGGACACTCCCCGAAGGCCTTGGGGAGTGTTATCGAGTTGATGGTCCTTTGCCGGATGCAGATCCGGTACATTCCGGTGCCAAGCCCTACCATCTCGAGAACGATTTTTTATGACCACATGCGACCTTCTAGGCCCTCCCGCCCTCCCACCCGCTAGATCCATGAGGAGTTCGGGGTTCCAGAGCCTCGGCTGTTAATGAAACAGGATTCGCCCCGGATAGGTGAGGTTGACAATTGGGTTTGAAAAAGCTATGTATTGCGCCGGCAACCTGAAAGGGATGCTCTACACAAACTCCTTGAATACGGTATTTTATTCGCCTCTTACGACAGGCATACCTACCTCGAGTATATTCTAACCCCCTAACCCGCTGGGGGTCCCTCCCTCCTTCTTTTTCTTACTTTTTTCTCCTTGTTTCATTATCTCATTCTCTCCCTTCTTGAGTGATATTATTATTCTGTCGATGTGGTTATTCTTATTTCTTTATCTTTGTTTACCTCTCCTTTTTGCCTGCTTTTTGTCTCCACCTTCTCCTTTTCCTCTTTTTCCTGCTTTTTGTCTTCCTCATATTTCTTCTTTTTTTTATTTTTCTCTATCTTTTTCTTCTTTTCTTTGCCTTTCTCTTTCTATTTCTGCAGTCCGTTCACTTCACTTTTTCTTGCTTTTTTCTCCTTTATCCCATTTTTCTTTTTATCCTGCACTCTGCTTCTTATTGTGTTGATTATCCTCTTATGTTTTTCTCCCTATATTTGCCAACTTTTTCCTATTTTTTGCTCTCGCCCTTTCTTTCTACCTCTCTTTACTTTTTGCATTCCTCCTTCTCTTTCACTTTCGATTTGTCTTTCTCTCTTTTTTCTCTTTTATTTGCTTACTTGCCTGTCCTTCTCTTTTGTTTTTATACCTTTCATGAAAATGAAATGGTATATTAATTTCGTCACGAATCCCAAAATTGTAAGTCATTAAAGGAAAATAGATAGACCCACCATTAAGTATACCGAAATAATAAGGATGAAGAGCTGAGTTGATTTAGCCATGTCCGTCTATCCGACTGCCTATTTGTATGCAAACTAGTCCCTCAATTTTTGAGATATCTTGATAAAATTTGGTGAGCGGGTGTATTTGGGTGTCCGATTAAACATTTGTCGGAACCGGCCGGATCGGACCACTATAGCATATATCCTGCATACAACCGATTTTTCATAAAAATAGGATTTTTGCCATATCTTCCCCAATTTATCAGATTGAAGCTTCAAACTTCACCATATACTTTCGTATATTGCACATATTGTTGCCTGAAAAAATTGATGAGATCGATCGTATATATAGTATATATCCCCACAACCGATTGTTCAGATAAGAAACTTTTCGTAATTACTGCCCTATTTTAAGAGCCAGGGGCTTCAAATTTGAACGAATGCTTACGTATATAGCATATACTGCTGTCTGAAAAAATCATAAAGATCGGTGGTATATATAGTATATATATGGCGGTATATATAGTATATATATATAGGGTATTCCAACCCATTTCGACCAATTTTGAACCCGACTCTTTAGAATTGGCTGAAAGTTGTTATTCTTTTTCTAGCTTACGAAAGACGTTTTTCAGAATTTTTTCAAATGTTTTCATCCAACTCAATAAAAGTTATGAATTTTTAAAAGAACACCGTTTTTGTTTTCAAAATGCTATAACTTTTTCAAAAATTGACCGTTTGGGATCTTTTTTTTTAAATTTGTTTTTAAATGTACTTTTCGGAAAAAATACAAAAAAAAATTTTTAAAATTTTTTTTTTTGTAATTTTTCAGTTTTTCGAGATTTTTCAAAATTCGCCATTTTTTTTTTCAATTCTGCAATCATCCCCACTAATCCCGGAGTGGGCTGATTATTATTTTTTTTTATTTAATTGAAAAAAAAAAACTAAATATTTTTTTGTATTTTTTCCGAAAAGTACATTTAAAAAAAAAAGATCCCAAACGGTAAATTTTTGAAAAAGTTATAGCATTTTGAAAAAAACACAGTTTTTTTTTTAATTCATAACTTATTTTATTTTGAGTTGGACACAGTTTTCGTTTTCAAAATGCTATAACTTTTTCAAAAATTGACCGTTTGGGATCTTTTTTTTTTTTAAAAAAAATTTGTTTTTAAATGTACTTTTCGGAAAAAATACAAACAAATTTTTAATTTTTTTTTTTTTCCATTAAATAAAAAAAAAATAATAATAATCGGCCCACTCCGGGATTAGTGGGGTTGATTGCAGAATTGATTGAAGTTTTTTATGAGAAAAAAAATGGCGAAATTCGAAAAATCTCGAAAAACTGAAAAATTACAAAAAAATTTTTTTGTATTTTTTCCGAAAAGTACATTTAAAAACCAATTTAAAAAAAAAAAAAGATCCCAAACGGTCAATTTTTGAAAAAGTTATAGCATTTTGAAAACAAAAACAGTTATTTTTTTTTAAATTCATAACTTTTTTTGAGTTGGATGAAAAAATTTTAAAAAATTCTGAAAAACGTCTTTCGTAAGCTAGAAAAAGAAAAACTTTCAGCCAATTATAAAGGGGTCGGGTTCAAAATTGGTCGAAATGGGATGGAATACCCCATATATATTTTCGCAATTTCAGCCGCATTTTAACAGCTAGAAGCTTCAAATTACACCAAAAATCATAGAGATCGGTGGTATATATATTATATACCCCATATAAACTGTAATTTTTGCCCCTTTTTTACGGCTAGAACCTTAAATTTTCAACAAATTTTATCAAATAGTAACGTTTGCGTCATATATTGTTGAAATACGTTATTCGTAGTCATAGTTTTTACATGCAGACCACACAAAACCGGAAACTTTGCATCCTCACACAAAGTACCTACCTATTTTTTATTTTATATTTATCTTAAAAATCGTTCACTATATATTTCCTATCTCATACATTCGATTATTTGAAGATTACGAACGGGATAAGATTATTGTTCAACCCTATTCATGAAAGGTATGAAGTCTTCGGCACAGCCGAAGACAGTCCCGTACTTACTTGTTTTTTTTTTGTATTTTTCTTTCTCATTTTTGTTTACCTCTTTCTCCTTCTCCTTGCCTTTCTCACTCCCTTTATTTCTTTTCCTGGTTATTTACCTCTGCCACAGTCCTTCGTTCCTGTTTGCTCTATTTTTGTCCGATTTGTCATCCTATCAATCCTGTCCCATTACTTTGTCCTATCTCCGGTTTTGTCTTGATCTGATTATTTTTCTTTTATCGACCTAGTTCTTTAGGTTCTCCTTCTTATTTTCGTATCCCGCACTCCCCATAAGGTTATCAGCACATCTGCCTTGACGTATGGCTAGAAAACATGCACGGTGTGGTGAGAAGTTAATATCATAGCCCTTGGATTTTTCAGAAAGTATTCCTGTCGGCATCCGTACTTGGAAGTAGAGGAGGAGGAAAACCTCCGCCGGTGCTGATGATAGGGCAAGGGAGCATAGAATATGAAGAACTGTAGGAGGAAAATGACACTGAAGATGACCGATACCGCTTTATCTCCAAGCAAAATTTGACATGTGCTGACGGAAAATCGTTTTAATATACTGTGCCAAATATTAGCATCAGTAAGCTGATACTAGCATCACTAAGCTGATACTAAGCAGCCACTCGTATGTAAGTAAACAAATGAATCATCATTTACACACATACATACAAGGCAATGAAGAGATACTCACAAACATATGTTATCATCAGCCGAAGTTGGTTCTCACACATACACACGCATATATGTAGCTCAATTACCAAGCAGGAGATACAGCAGAAGGCGAAACGTTTAGACTTTCGTAGAAATATGCGAATAAGCGATGGAGAGTATAAAAGCAGCGCAAGCTGAGTAGTCAGTAATCAGTTTTGATTTAAGCACGCTATTGGTTGTGAAGTATAAGTGGTATTGTGAAGTACCTCAAAATAGTCTAATAAAGACCATTTTGCCTTATTGAATATTGGAGTTATTTATTCAACAGTTTAGCGGTTCGAGCGTTTACAGAAGGTTTGGAATAAGCGCAATTTCCCCAGAATTCGTTACAATACGTTAACAATACGAGCTTTACGCAAATGGCGCGTGGACCAGCGCGAAGGTTTGATGGACTGGAACACAAAATTTTACTGTAATCCATTCAATGACGATCGTAGAGAGCAGCAGCTGCAGCGGCGACGGCAACAAAAAACACACATTTTATATTTATATATGGACCAATTTCTGATATTTATGTTTGCTGGGTTGAGCACATATGGTCAAAAAATTAAAACACAGTTGTTGTTGTTTTCCCGACGCGTTTCGACGTTCTTTTTTCTCACGTCATCTTCTGGGGATTTTCTTTAATGCTAAATATGTAAAAATAATATACATATTAACATTTGATACTTTTTTCTAACAATAAACATGAAACTAACACTTCACACAAATTTTTTTCGTTTTACTTACATTAATTATATTACAATTAAATTATAAATTGCACTTTATTTTTAAACAAACATAAAGAGTTGGCACTTGCATTTTTTTGTTTACTTTGATTTGCATCTCTGAATAACAGCTGAGTAGACGCTGCTGATGTTGTCAAAGTATTCTTTAAAATTTAGTGTGTTGTGTATTTGTTGTTGTATTCTTATGCTTTCTAGAGACATTCTCGTTTTTTCTCTTTTTTCAATATCTAATATTTCGACATTTGAGTAGTCCGCTATATGGTTGCTCTTTGTTAAGTGATGAGCTAAACCGGTGTTCGTTTTTTTGTTTGCTGCGTCT
This sequence comes from Eurosta solidaginis, assembly GCF_040869045.1. Lineage (NCBI taxonomy): Eukaryota > Metazoa > Arthropoda > Insecta > Diptera > Tephritidae > Eurosta > Eurosta solidaginis. The sequence continues at coordinate 31,283,689 of NC_090319.1, forward strand.
TTTTGGTGTTCATTGATACGTATACCCAGTTGTCGTTTGGTTGTTCCAATATAACATTTTCCACATTTATCATCATCGCGACCATTGCATGTTATTTTATACACCACATCATTTTGTTGATCTTTTGGAATTGGATCTTTGATTTTTGTAAAAATATAATTAAGTGTGTTATTCGGCTTGTGCGCGTAGTTAATATTTTTGTTGTTTATTATTTTATGTAGTATTTGATTGTCAGTAAGACCCGGTATGTATGTTACACCGATGTACTTTTTATTAGTGTTATCCGGCGGTAAATTGTCGGGGTTTTGACTAATTCTGTTTATTGTTTTATTTAATTTTTTGCTTTCAAGGGTGGTTTGAATGATAGTTAATTAATCGGCCCGATGCGATGGATTTAGTGTACAAATTCATTAATAACTGTTTGTTTTTTCTAATTATTTCTACATCTAGGAAGGCTACTTCATTTTCCTTTTCTTTTTCCATAGTGAATTTTATGCTTGTATGTTGCGCATTTAATGTTTTTAAGATGTCTTCCGCGTCCTTGGTTTTTATGATTGAGAATACATCATCTACATACTTGTTGATGTATTTGATGTATATGTCCTTTTCTTTTAATTCAGTTATGCTGTCGTCAAGTATTTTGTCCAATACTATATCCGCTATAGTAGGAGATAGTGGATTGCCCATTGGCATCCCGTATGTTTGTTGGTACAACCTCGAGTTGTACATAAAATAATTGTTTTCTCGTAAAGTGGTAGAATATTCGTAGGTGTGTTGGAATATTTGTGAATAGTGAAATTACGTCGAACGATATGAGTACTTCATCATCTTCTATGTTAATATTCTTTAATCTCTCCTTTAGTTGAAATGCATTTTTTATGTTGAAATCTCCTGATATTATGTTTTTGAGTATAGCACCAATATGTTTGGACAACTTGTAACAAGGTACCCTCGTAGAAGATGAGATTGGTCTTAGTGGCATACTTTCCTTATGGATTTTTGGAAGACCGTATAATCTAGGCGCGACGGCTGACGTACTAGCTAGTTGAAATTTTTCTCTTATGTTGATTTTGTTTTCTTTGAACAACTCATTAACAATTGGCCACGTCAGTATAGTCTAAGCATTCTACACAGCTGCATTCATATTCTACAAAGGATTGTGGCGCCACCATGCAAAGGTTTGCATCAGAAATTAAGGAACTCCATAAAATATGGCAGAAACACAAAATTCTTTTGAAAAAACGGCAACTCCACATGATGGAACGCTGTAATTACGAAGGAATCTTTAGCAAAGGAAAGTAATATTTTTGATTTCCTGACACATTCCAGCTGTTAATTAGCATAAAGAATATATTAAGAACTTGTTCATCCCTTTTAAGTATCAGCGGACGATGACTACACACGCGATTCTTACCGGCGTGATGCCGCATTACCACATTAGCTACCAGTTTATTTTTGCAAAAATTAATTGGCAATCAACACAACAAAAACAAAACAAAAAAAATAAAATGAAACAGTATTAAGAGTTCGCATGATCAAAATACGACTTGTACTAAAGTCGACGACACATTAATGTTGCAACAACAATATTAACAACAAAACAACAAAAAGAAACAGACAACCCAAATTGCCACTATTTAGTAGCTATGTTCACATTGTAAGTCTTTGGGCTCCAAGTGTATGTTATTATAGACTGCTGCGCCAACAATGTTCTTTTAACTGAACCAGCGCCCGAGATCATGCCGCATTTGGTGTCAGAACGTGTGACGAAGCGGTTGATTGCTTACAACTAGCTTTGTGTAATTGCTATTTCGTGAATAGCTTGAAACGATTGGTTTTATTGTATTTTGGCTTATTGTTAAATTTTACCAGCGTTTTCTGCAAATTTTTTATTTTTTTTTTTTGAAATTTCCTAACAAAAACCGATCCAGAAGAAAGTCTACCACGCACGCGCACACACAGGAAATTGTATAAACAATAATTGCAAAAAAAAACCAGAAAAACGATGATTTTAATTTAAGGGTGCATAAAATTTTATTTTTAATTTGCAAAGCAAAAAGTTTACAACAGTGACTTTAAGTAAACAAATTTATTAGCGTTTAAAGAAAGCGTGATTTGTTTACACTACAAAAAATGCCGTTATATTTGACAGTGTTTATGTTTTTATTTGCGAATATTAATGGTGAGTCTACAAATTGTTGATATGCAATGAAAACGACTTGCATACAGTGCAAGAAAAGACAAAATGAAGCCACAAAATAAATGCAACTTTTCGCGGCTAAGCTCAAATTGTTAAGTTCTCAGCTCTATTTGTAACATATCTGAACGAAAAAACCAAATTTGTCAAAGTGTTTGAAAGAAAACATGATTTATAAACCATTTTAAAATTCGGAAAAAAAATTATGGAAAACCAACAAAAAAAGAATTTTTAATTTTATATTTCAAAATTCTAGAACAAATTTTCTTTTAAAAGTTTTTAAAAATTTTGCATACAAATTTTTGTTTAAATTTTTTATTTTCATTAAAACTTGTTAAGAATTAGTTACATTAAAACTTGTTAAGAATTAGTTACATTAGTAGTAAATAAAATTGTCAACATAAAACACAAAAAAAAGTTTAAATTAAAAAAAAAACAAAAAAATTAAAAATACATACTTTAAAAAATATTTAACAAAAATACTTGATTGTTTTCCTTTGTACTAGACATTTTTTTAGTACAAACTTCAAATTCTGACACACCTTATTAAAATTGCTTTTATATTAAAAACTGGATACACGAAAAAGCTAAAATTAATACAGTGTTAGTACTACATTTATTTCACCTGAAAAAAAATCAAAGTTGTAAAATTTTAAGAAAAAACAAAAACAATTTATAAATATTTAAAAATTTGGAAAAAAAAATTAATAAAATTTTCTTTAAAAAAAATTTTATACAATTTTTATTATATTCGAATTGAAAAATTTTAAGAAAAAACAAAAACAATTTATAAATATTTAAAAATTTGGAAAAAAAAATTAATAAAATTTTCTTAAAAAAAATTTTATACAATTTTTATTATATTCGAATTCTAAGACACATTTTCATAAGAACTCCCAAAACGTGTGTAATAACATACAGTAAATAAAAATTTCAACATAATTTAAAAAACGGAAATTTTAAATTTTGAAAAAAATGAAAAACACGTCAAAGTAAAAAAATAAATATTTTGAAAAATATTTAACAAAAATTCTTGAACAAATTTTTACTGGAAATTTTCTAAGTAAAATTTCTAAAAAAAAAAATTATTTAGTACAATCTTTAAGTTTTGGGACACATTACTATTAAAATTTGTATGATATTAAAAAATTGTACAAATAGTGATGTAATTGAAAAAATTAAAAAAAAAAAAAAAATTTAATAAAAAAACACAAAAAAACATACAAAAAAACAAGTAAGGAACGTTAAGTTCGGGTGTAACCGAACATTACATACTCAGTTGAGAGCTATGGTGACAACATAAGGGAAAATAACCATGTAGGAAAATGAACCGAGGGAAACCCTGGAATGTGTTTGTATGACATGTGTATCAAATGAAAGGCATTAAAGAGTATTTTATGAGGGAGTGGGTCATAGTTCTATAGGTGGACGCCATTTAGGGATATAGCCATAAAGGTGGATCAGGGTTGACTCTAGAATGCGTTTGTACGATATGGGTATCAAATGAAAGGTGTTAATGAGTATTTTAAAAGGGAGTAATCCTTAGTTCCATAGGTGGACGCCGTTTCGAGATATCGCCACAAAGGTGGACCAGGGGTGACCCTAGAATTTGTTTGTACAATATGGGCATCAAACGAATGGTGTTAATGAGTATTTTAAAAGGGAGTGGGCCTTAGTTCTATAAGTGGATGCCGTTTCGAAATATCGCCATAAAGGTGGACCAGGGGTGACCCTATAATTTGTTTGTACGATATGGGTATCAAATTAAAGGTATTAATGAGGGTTTTAAAAGGGAGTGGTGGTTGTTGTATGGGTGGTCGCATTTTCGAGATATCGCCATAAAGGTGGACCAGGGGTGACCCTAGAATTTGTTTGTACAATATCGGTATCAAAAGAAAGGTGCTAATGGTTATTTTAAAAGGGAGTAATCCTTAGTTCCATAGGTGGACGCCGTTTCGAGATATCGCCAAAAAGGTGGCCCAGGGGTGACTCTAGAATTCGTTTGTGCAATGTGGGTATCAAACGAAAGGAGTTAATGAGTATTTTAAAAGGGAGTGGGCCTTAGTTCTATAGGTGGACGCCTTTTCGAGGTATCGCAATAAAGGTGGACCAGGGGTGACTCTAGATTTTGTTTGTACGATATGGGTATCAAATGAAAGGTGTTAATGAGTATTTTTAAAAGGGAGTGGGCCTTCGTTCTATAGGTGTTCGCCTTTTCGAGATATCGCCATAAAGGTGGACCAGGGGTGACTCTAGAATGCGTTTGTACAATATGGGTATCAAACGAAAAGTGTTAATGAGTATTTTAAAAGGGAGTGGGCCTTCGTTCTATAGGTGGACGCCTTTTCGAGGTATCGCAATAAAGGTGGACCAGGGGTGACTCTAGATTTTGTTTGTACGATATGGGTATCAAATGAAAGGTGTTAATGAGTATTTTTAAAAGGGAGTGGGCCTTCGTTCTATAGGTGTTCGCCTTTTCGAGATATCGCCATAAAGGTGGACCAGGGGTGACTCTAGAATGAGTTTGTACGATATGGGTATCAAATTAAAGGTATTAATGAGAGTTTTAAAAGGGAGTGGTGGTAGTTGTATATGTGAAGGTGTTTTCCAGATATCGAGCAAAATATGGACCAGGGTGACCCAGAACATCATCTGTTGGATACCGCTAATTTATTTATATATGTAATACCTGCCAAGATTTCAAGGGTTTTTTATTTCGCCCTGCAGAACTTTTTCATTTTATTCTACTTTATGGTAGGTGTCACAACCATTTTACAAAGTTCTTTCGAAAGTTATATTTCGCGTCAATAAACCAATCCAATTACAATGTTTCATCCCTTTTTTCGTATTTGGTATAGAATTAGGGCATTTTTTTAATTTTTCGTAATTTTCGATATCGAAAAAGTGGGCGTGGTCATAGTCGGATTTCGTTCATTTTCCATACCAAGATAAAGTGAGTTCAAGTAAGCACGTGAACTAAGTTCATTAAAGATATGTCGATTTTTGCTCAAGTTATCGTGTTAACGGCCATGCGGAAGGACAGACGGACGACTGTGTATAAAAACTGGGCGTGGCATCAACCGATTTCGCCCATTTTCACAGAAAACAGTTAACGTCATAAAATCTATGCCCCTACCAAATTTCAAAAGGATTGATCAATTTTTGTTCGACTTATGGCGTTAAAAGTACCCTAGACAAATTAAATGAAAAAGGGCGGAGCCACGCCCATTTTGAAATTTTCTTTTATTTTTGTATTTTGTTGCACCATATCATTACTGGAGTTGGATGTTGACATAATTTACTTATATACTGTAAAGATATTAAATTTTTTGTTAAAATTTTACTTTAAAAAAAATTTGCTAATTTTTATTAAGGGTACATATAGTAATAGGAGTAACGTTCCTGCCAAATTTCATCATGATATCTGCAACGACTGCCAAATTACAGCTTGCAAAAGTTTTAAATTACCTTCTTTTAAAAGTGGGCAGTGCCACGCCCATTGTCCAAAATTTTACTAATTTTCTATTCTGCGTCATAAGTTCAACTCATCTACCAAGTTTCGTCACTTTATCTGTCTTTTGTAATGAATTATCGCACTTTTTCGGTTTTTCGAAATTTTCGATATCGAAAAAGTGGGCGTGGTTATAGTCCGATATCGTTCATTTTAAACAGCGATCTGAGATGAGCGCTCAGGAACCTACATACCAAATTTCATCAAGATACCTCAAAATTTACTCAAGTTATCGTGTTAACGGACGGACGGACGGACGGATGGATGGATCAATCAAATTTTTTTTCGATCCTGATTATTTTGATATATGGAAGTCTATATCTATCTCGATTCCTTTATATATGTACAACCAACCGTTATCCAATCAAACTTAATATACTCTGTGAGCTCTGCTCAACTGAGTATAAAAATAAAAATGATAAACAGTTAAAAAACAGAAAAAAAATTAAAATTTTTTGTTCAAACTAGAATTTTTCTATAAAAATATTTAGAGTATTTTTAGTATCAATGTACTAGATATTTTATCAATATTTTTCAAAAAAACGAATAAGTAAGATATAAAAATAAAATTTGTATATGTTTGTAATATGTATGTATATGAAACACCAATATATGCAACGTTTGCAGTTCATGGCAAATATAACCTACTACAATTTCCAAAAACTTTAAAAATCTTTAAAAAATTAAATAAAAAATAATTATAAAATATATAAAATTTTTTTAAATTTTTTTTTTTTTAATTTTGTATAAAAACTTTCATAAACATTATTTAGCTAATGTTTAAAACAAATTAAAAAGGCAAAATTAAAATCTGTCAAAAAAATATATAATTAATTAAAAAAAAGAAGTTTTTGGTATAAAAATTTTCCTAAATATTATTTGAGTTAATCTATTAAAATCCATTTTAATACCCCTAGTAAATTAGAAGGTAAAATTAAATATGAGAAACAAAAAATTTAATTTTACAAATTAATAAAGTTTAAAAAGTTTTACAAAATGGAATAAGAACATAATAAAAATATTAAAATTTTACTTGCAATTTTTTTTAAAACCTCTCCTCAATATTATTTGAACAAACCGTTAGAATATATTTCAATTTAATATAAGAAAAATACAAATAAAAAACGACAACCCAAAAAAACTTTTTAAAATTTACAAAAATTAATAAATTTTAAAAAGTTTATTAAAAATTAAGAGCCTAAAACAATTAAATTAAAAATACGAAAACACCTTTTCATCGGAAGCAAAAAAGGAAAATATTAAAAATTGAATAAAATTAGAAATAACAAGTAAACGTGTCTAAGTTAGGGTGTAACCGAACTTTATATACTCAGCGTGAGCTTCAATTGTACATTTCATTTCAGATAAATTACTTTTCTACATAACACGTGGCACCGCCCGTTTAAAAAAAATGTCTCCCCATTTCCTCTTACAGTAAAACTTGATAAGTGAAATATCATTGATTCAAAACTATTTTTTGCTAAGTTATAGCTTATTATTCTAGTATACGACCCTTTTAAATTTGTTTTATATCTATGTTGCCGTGGTCTTTAACCAATCCCGTCCATTTTTACTAGAAATATTTTCTGCTATAGGGAAAATTTGTGTACCAAATTTTATTACGATCCGTTAATTTTACTTCGAGTTATGGCTCCCAAAACATAGAAAATTGCTTAGTCATAAAAGGGGCGGTGCCACGCCCATTTTTTTAAATTTGAAGATTTTCCTATTTATTGTTATAAATTCACTTGGGAAAAGAAATACGATTGATATAAAGCTCTTTTTTGCAAAGATATATCTTATTTTATTCGTCCACGACCCTTTTAAAAATCTTTTATATAAAAGTGGGCATGGTCCTTAGCCGATTTCGTAAATTTTTCTTCAAAGCATTCCTTATAGTAAAGGCAATCTCTCTGCCGAATTTTGTTACGATAGGTTTAACGATTTTTGATTTATGATTAACAATATTTGTAAAATTGATTTTATCACAAGTGGGCGGTACCACGCCCATTTTATAAATTTTTTTTAAATTTTTATCAAGAGTCTCAATATCAGTCCACACGTCAAATTTCAACATTCTAGGTGTATTATTTACTAAATAAACAGGTTTATATATAAAAAGTAGGCGTGGTTACCATCCGATTTCGCTCATTTTCAATACCAATCTATTGTGGGTCCAGATAAACTACTGTACCAAATTTGGTGAAGATATCTCAATATTTACTCAAGCTATCGTGTTAACGGACAGACGGACGGACGGACATGGCTCAATCAAATTTTTTTCCGCTGATGATTTTGATATATGGAAATCTATATCTATCTCGATTCCTTTATACCTGTACAACCAACCGTTACCCAATCAAAGTTAATATACTCTGTGTGCAAAGCACTCTCAGTATAAAAATATGTAATAAAAAAACAACAAATTCTTTAAATAAAAAAATCCTTAACAAAAGATTACTCAAAATTTTCCAATATAAAATATAAACAGATTGCTTGAGGTATGTATATTGTAAATATACAAATGTATGTATGCAGTACTAAATATGAGTGTTCCATTTTGACTTTAAGCTACGGTTCATAGTTAATATTTGCATTGATTTTTTTACAGAACTTGTTAATGCAAAATTTTCCTATGAGCGTGGAAATTGCGAAGTATTGGTATCGAATGCGATACGTGAAATTTTAATGAATGAAATGCGCGCTCAATTGAATCCATCGTGGCGTGAGGCGAGAACAAAACTTTTACGTTGGGATCTTTATACGCCACAAAACCCTTACAAAGCACAAGTGCTGGTGCCAGGTGATCGCCATGTGCTACAAACCTCATACTTCAATGCCAAATGGCCAGTTAGGTAAGTGACATTTTGAACGTTGTTTTTCATTTCAAATTGATGAGATGAATACGAACAGTTTCGAAATATCTATTAGTTTCATTGGTTATTGACATTTTGATTCATGTCACGTATTCTATGTTTGGCAGCCTCATATTGAGGCGCACTTAACGGACGGCACATTAGCGCAGTTAGGTATGTTAAAGGAATTAGCCCAGTTGGAAATGTATGCATGCAAAATCAGTTTTTCATATTTGAATTGGAGCTGTGAATGCATACCAGTATAAATAAACGTAAATTTCTGTCAATTCAAGCAGCATATATACTCTATACCTGCGTTGGAACTACTTCTGTATGCATAGGCTTGTATTAATGCTGAAAGCAGTCAAAAGCAATAGGACAGCATGCATGCATCTATACGCTTGATTCGTACCTACAAAGGCAACAAATCTATCTTTATAAACCGGTATTATTGGAACTAAATGATAATATAGAACAATAGACATGATGGCATATGTCAAAACATGAAGTCATCAAGTTGGAATATATCGACAAATATTATTTACACAAATCTCGATGATTTGGTACATTCCTGCAAAAAAAAAAGTTTTCGATTTGAGAAGAAACTGTTTAGCTTTTAAAATATTTTTTATGAATTTGGGTTTTTTTTTTGGGGTTTTGGGTTTCGGGTTTTTCTTGAGCCAATATTTCAAAGAAACATATTTGAGCTTTAAGGCCGTTAAATTAGAGGCAAACCACAGGTTTGGACTTCCCTAGGCCTTATCTTCTTCAGAGAGTCTAATATATAAAACTAAATCAACATTGATACTATAATGTGATATATTATTAGGCTCCCTGAAGAAGGTATTGAAATTACCGAAACGCGTTGGGGAAAATAAAAATCTATAAAAATTTTCGTTTAACTTTTTTTCGTACGCTTTGTAAGTGCTTCTAATTCGCAACAGGCTTATGGAATATTTTTAAGACATAGCGGGTCTTTCCACAGCAAAATAGCTCAACTGGAACATCAAACCATATGCGCTCGCCCCCAATTGAATAATTTCCAACGAGAAACAAATCGTGAAAGGCCATGCTTGTAAGGTTAGCTAGTAATTTGAGTCATAGCACGCAGTCGAAGCTGGACTTCGACCTCTTTGGCATTAAATTTAACACAGTTTAAAGCCGATTTTCATACTAGAAAATAAATGACTGTCATTCTTTTTCAGATTCTCCATACATGGCTGGACTGGCAAAAGCACATCCTGTTCAAATGCGGCCATCAAAGATGCCTACCTTTCGGTGGGAAAATTTAATGTGATTATACTCGATTATAGTGCAATTTCAATGGATATTAGCTACGGGCGTCTTAGCCGCCAATTGCAGGCGATTGCCAAACAATTAGTAGAATTTACACATTTTTTGCATCGTGAAACTGGCATCGACTATGAATCCATTTATATAATCGGTCATAGTGCCGGTGCACATATCGCCGGTTTAGCTGGTAAACTACTTAAGCCACAACGTTTTGGTGTTATATATGCGTTGGATCCAGCTGGACTGGTACAGTTATCACTGAGTGATGATAAACGTTTGGCACCCGATGATGCCATTTACACCGAATCGATACACACGGACATAACGTTACTAGGCAATCCGAGTACAAAACTTAGCCATGCAGCATTCTTTGTCAATTGGGGTCTAGGTCAGCCACACTGCCCGAATGCAACAGCAGTTGAATTTGATTTTGCGTGTGATCATTTTGCGGCCTTGTATTACTTTGTGGAAACTGTGAGACAACCGCGCGCTTTCGGTTCTACACAGTGTAAACCGCGCGATAACAACAACAATATTAGTAGCAGTAGCAGTGTTAGTTTGTGGGACCAAATGGATTGTGGCTGCGCTAATGAACCAACAGCAGCAGCAGCAACAGCGGCAACAGATGGATCGTCATTGATGGTAACAGCAGGTGAATGCACTGCTACAGCGTTCATGGGAGGTGAACCGGCTATACCAAAAAATGGCACATTCTATCTGAGCACACGTTCTAAGTCGCCAGCGTTTGGTTTTGGTGAAACGGTGCGCATAAGACGTGCGGTGCCTGCCAAATTCTTGCATAGCAGCTTTTTAAATAATAAATTCATTAACTCAATGTTATCCAAGTGGCATAAATTATGAGAGCAACAAGAAGAGTGAGGGTAATTAAAAAATTGCGATAGATGTGATACGAGATAAATAGCTGCACATATCGTTGCACTTTTAAGAATACAATTTGACGTATGTTGTAAATCGTAAACTTGTATGCGAAATATTCATACTAACTGGTGTAAACTGCAGTTGAAACAAGATAACGAGCCGCTGCAGGGATTTGTGGTTGATATATTAACTGTGTTAAGTGCGTACAAGAGTAAACAAACAAAAAAATTGTGTACAAAATAATTAAAGCAATAAAAATTTTAAGGATATAAATATATAAAACAAAAAAATAAGAACAAATGAAGTACAGTCGTGTGCCCAAATAACAAAAATTATTTACGAATTTTGTCAGATAATTTTTTATGAATTTTCGTTTATTTTAGAAAAATGAAATTCAAGAATTGCACAACGAAAACTACGTAAAAATATTTCGAAAACATTTTAGAGTTCGAAAAATTTTTGGAAATCCGTAAAGCTTTAAAAAATCTTAATGGCAATTTTAAAATATTTTCTTAGAAGCTATACAAAAATATTCGAAAGTTGGGAAAACTCAAAAAACGTTTAAAACCATTAAGAATATTTCGGGTGAATTTTTAGAATGAATTTATGGCCTTTTCTTTTCTGCAAAAAATGGCTCTATGGCTCCTCTTAATCATCGGAAAATATTTTGTGGAAGGAATACACAAACTGACGAGAGAGCTGAGGAGAACCAACAGGGCGACATTATTTTCAGAAAAGAAAACGCCATTAGAAAGATGTAAATATTTTAAACACAAAAAACTACGTGGGTTCAGCCATGTGAGCAAAAATAGCAATAAAAATTATGAAACATTTTTAACAGATAATTTGGTTATGTATTTTCGTTAATTTTTGAGAAAGAAGAAAACTATGTAAAAAAAATTCAAAAACCATTCGAAAGTTGGAAAATATCCAAAGGCTTTGAGGAAAATTAATTAATAATTTCTTCGAATTTTCATAAACTTTTCAAAAATATTGGAAAGATTGGAAAAAACTGAAAAAAACTTTGAAAATTTTTAGAACATTTTAATATTTGTACTTAAAATTTATAAATTTATTCGAAAATATGCAATATTGGAAAAAAAAATTATAAAGATCTTCAAAGGCTTCACAAGTATTTATAATTATTTACATTGAATTTTCACAAACGTTTCGTAAATATTAGAGCTTACGATTTCTTCTCGAACACAAGCGAGATTTTCGAGACCCGAGAAATCGAGTACTCGACTTCCCGCGAGATTCTCGTATCTCGAAGTACTCGTAAGTCTCGCGAGCTTCCCAACATTCTTACTTAATCGCTGTATCGACAGTATTTATACACTTGGTTTTTTTTACTTGTGACTTTTTTGTTCATTATATTGCTTCAATGACATTTAACTCGAAACATATTTCTTATACATATAATTTTGTTCGCAATATTTTATTTTTCAACGAGACATCAAGAACAGGGCTTCTCGCGAGATTCTCGAATCTCGAATTACTCGTAATACTCGCGAACTTCTCGGCTTTCAATTCAGTCGCTACATTGGCAATATTCTATACATTTCGGGGTTTTTACTTGTGGTTTTGTGGACATTTTGGCTTGTGCTCCAGAAGAAATCGATTAAGTTGAATGTCGAGAAGCTCGCAAGCCTTACGAGTAATTCGAGGTTCTAGAATCTCGCGAGCGTTAGAAAAACTTCATGAAAATTTTAAAACTTTTACTTGGAATTTTCGTAAATATTCGAAAGTTGGAAAAAGTTTTAAGATACGTAAATAAGCTACTTAACGAGAACTAACGTTCTAACGTTCGATAAAATGTGAAGATTGAAACTTTTGGAGATTTCGAAAGGATTTTAAAAAGTCTCATTAAAACATAAACATGTGATTTGAAAAATGCTAGGTAAATGGTATAATGAATGAATTTTCCAAAACTTTTTAAAAACCCATATCGCAAACCGAGATCAAAAAGCGATCCACCCAAAAAATGTTCATAAAACGCGAAAGAGTGGCGACCTCAGATAAGCTCCCATTTAATTTTTATATTTTATAAAGCCTTTCCCCGCTGATTGATGGAGGTATTAGTAAATCGAGTACACAGTTCTTTAGGTATTGAATTGAGAAGCCCGAGCTGCTCAAAGCTTCGAAATTTCATGCTTTAGAGTTAGCCCCCTTTTGATCTAGGTGTGCAATATGATCATTAAAACAGGAGGAAACGTGAATAAAATTTTTGTTCTTGTATTTCTTCTATTTTCGTTGAGCAACGTAAATCAAATTCGAAGCCGTTTTCGAAAAAATTAAAGCAGTTCCAAGAAACTCTAAAGTTCGACAAAATTCAAAAAGCTTTTGAAAATCTTAATAACACCTAGTAACCATTTGTTATGGGGTTTCAATACCGGAGTTTCGCAAATTCTTAACATTGGTTATTGACAAAACTTTTACAAAACTTACATAGTTTTTCGATTTTCCAAAAAAATTTCGTTTAAATAAGTCTACGTATCGGCTGCTGAGTGGGATGTCACCTTATTTTGGCTGCCCATTCGAAAACGCCCTATCTCAGAAAAATTTTTCAAAACCACCCTATCTGAGCTTGAGTTCAGTACACTTTGACATTTGCTGGGGCGTTTATAAAAAAGACTGAGAAGGTGCTCTATTCAACCGAATTCTGAGATGGGGAGTTTTTGAACCAAATTCAGAAACAGGGCGTTCTTCAGCCGAGCTCTGAAATAAGGTGTTTTTGAAACGATAGCCTAGATAGGGTGATATTCCACTCAGCTGTCGATATGTAGATTTTCTTATCCAATTCATTAGGGTATTTTCTGAAGCTAAAGGAGATAAAAAAATTAAAATTGTTCAAAAACTTCTGACAAAACTTATAAAATTTTCAAATCTTTTCAAAAATATTTTTCAAATTAGGTTACATAGCTTACGTTAAACAATTCATTAAGTTACTTCTGAAAAGTACGAAAATTTTATGTAGATAATAAGTCTGAAATACTTCAAAACGTATTAAAAACTTTGTAAAATTTCAAAATGTTTTTGAAAATGGTTTACAAATACTATTTTGAAAAAAGAAAAAACAAAAACGACAAAATTGAAAACTTATCTAAAAACTTTTACAATTTTCGAACTTTTTCGAAAACTTTTCGTTATAGTATTCATTTTAGTTTCTTTTCAAACAACGAAAAAAAGGAAGAACATATCTGCAGCCCAATTCTAAACGAAAATTACGTGCGAGTTTTTTCCCTTCTCCCATTCCTCGTATTCTAAATAAAAATTCCTTGTGAGTTTTTTCACTTCTCCCTTTCCTCCTACTCTGAACAATGTTCGAAAAAGCGGAAACCGGTTATGGGAGAAAAGTAGGTATTATGAATGTGAGGGAGAGGGAGATTTCTCTGCCATTTCATAGGAGTTTTTTCACTAGTTAAATTAAAGGGAATGCATCAAAATAGTTAAAGGAAAATGGTTATTTTAAGAAAGAACATTTATTTGTACAAATTTGTGCTAAAATATGTAATTACATTCTCACTGTTAATACAACAACAACAATATTCTTTATTTTAAGTCGAAAAATATATCATAAGCAACGGAAGAGCTCTTCGCATATATGATGCAGCCACCCAGAAATTGCGCAAGGATTTTTTAAGAAGGCTTAAATAGATTTTGGCATATGGCGAAAGGCGAACTCAACTCGACTTGGCCGCCAGTAAATTGCTTTGCAGAATGAATGCAGGCAACTCCGGCGGATTTGTGTTATCCCGCCGGTCTTCTTCTTATGCTCCTCTGTTGATGTTGCTGTGGCACCAATTCATTACTCATTTCAGTGAATACCACATGAATTGCAATAATGTGCATTGTTTATACCTTATTTCTTAATTTCAAACAAATTGACAACAATAATAAAACTTTACAATTTTTAAACAAAATAAGAAACGCGCAACGAAATTTCAATTGACAAAACAACTGACTTCGAAAATTCGAAATTCCTATTCCCCAATTATTCTTCTCCCTAGGAAAAAGAATTGGAGGAATTTTTCCGCGGGAATAAAAAATCCGCGAGAATATTTAGAATTGGTCTGCTGATAAATTTTTTTTTAATGATTTTTGCTGCTATATTTGTACACAAGAATGTACATATGTACGTATGTTATAAAATATAAATATAATAAATTAAATGCTGTCAACAAAAAATTGGAACAAACTGTCCCAATTTAATTTACTTTTTAATTTACTGAGCGATGTAGCTTTGATAACAACCTTTAAACGTAAAAATACACACATCCAAAAATGTTAAGCCGTTTTAGAAGCAGTAGCCGATATACAGAAACTTAATATATTTTGGATGATATTTTGGTTAGTTACAAATATTTTTGCTAAACTACGACAAAATTTTGCAAAATTGTGAAATTTTTTAAGTGGCAACACCTAGGCAGGAAAGCTAAACATTTTATGCAAATCGGTTAAGCCGTCATCCAGATAGTAGCCGATGTATACAGGTGGGTATTGAGAAGGCGTGTAAGCTCCTTCGGAGGACTCCGCGAGGGGGCGCAAGGTGTGCATCTACTCAAACAACCAGCAGGGCTCATGGCACGTAACTCTCCCATCACTTCATCTAAGGCCCTCATCAGCTGCAGGATTTAGCTTCAAGGCGCAACCAACTTCGCAAACAAAACCATTATGTGGGTACCTGGTCGCAGGAACATTGAGGGCAGGCGAACTTGCGAGGGCAGGGGCACTGATGGATGCTGCGAAGGCGGTCGAGATGCATCATCTACTTACATGAATCAATGGAAACATACATGGCACATACAAGGATTTAGCGGTCTCCAACTGGTACTCCTCGGACACGAGCAAGATAACCAACCAGTTATGGCAACTCTACTTAAAAATCAAATTTACATAAATCAGCTTTCCTTTTATACCCATAATGACATGTTGTTCTTGTTGTTGTAGCAGTACTTCGCCCCATCCAATAGGTGCGAACGATCACATAATGGCATGTCTTATTTTCTTATTCTCCTAATTCTTCACTTTTGTGTTTTGTAATTTGGTTCATATCTACTCAGTTACTCTTTCTGAATATGTCAATACAGGATCATAGCACTGAACCATGCAGTTGAAAAAAACGCGTAGCTGAAGTCTCTAGGCTCCACTAGTCCCGCGATAATGATTCTGTTCGTAAGCAGTTTATTGATGAAGGCAATTTTATCCGCATCCTCTTTAAACCCAAAATGACGGCGTCCGAAAGAACACTGTTATGGGACCCGCTATACACATGAATGTCAAAAGTGCATAAACATGCGAACTATCTATGATACATAGATACCAAGCAGTTCAAAGCCGTTGCCCTTGATTTGACTTTACTATAGCCGCGCTGTGCTTGTGAAAAACATGAAGGATTAATTGGCCTTCAAATATTATCCTCCAGGAGTATTTTGAAGAGGCTGAAAGGCACAGTGGATAGGGCGCCATCGAATTTTTGGCCCGTTAAAAGCATGGATACGATATCCGCACGATGCAGATCAAGCATTACTAAAATATGTACCGCCGACTTCATCGTCATACGCACTTTCATAAACTTAAAAAAAGAAAAGGAAGGGACGAATACAAATCCTTTACAGACAACCGCTTTGCTGCCCTCCCTATCCCGACTGATGCTCGCCAAGGGGAGCGTGCTTTCCGCAAGGTCATTGAATCCGCCTCGGCTTGCTTCATTCCCGCAGGTAGAATTCCCGAAATTCGGCCTCACTTTCCGGCAGAGGCCCCAAATTTAGCGAGAGAACGAGAGAAATAAGGGATATAAACCAACGCATCAGATTGCTTGTGGATGTACACAAGCGGGCGAAATGAGAGGAGCACCTAAGCAGTTGTAACCTCTCTGCCGGTGTAGGTAAGCTTTGGTCCACCGTAAAGTCCCTATCGAATCCGTATAAGCACAATGACAAAATTTCCATCGCCTTTGGCGATAAAGTGCTGTCGGATGCGAAAAAATGCGCGAGCGCTTTTTGCCGACAATATATAATTCATTCTACGGTCGACAAAGATAGACGGAGGGCCAACAGACACGCACATAAATTCAGCGCGTCTTCAATTACCATCACCGCCAAAGAGGTTGAGGATGCCATCGGTCATGCTAAACCATCCAAAGCAGTGGACCCAGACGGCATAGCCATGCCGATGCATAAAAGCCTATCTCTTTCCACCTTTGTCATTCCCGAAAAATGGAAACTGGTCAAGGTGGTCCCGCTATTCGCCAGTAGCCAAGACGCTTGAAGCCATTTTGCTCCCCTACTTCAAAGTAAATTTGCAGCTAGTCTGTCATCAGCATGGCTTTAGAAAACTCCATAGCACCACCATCGCGCCAATGCCATTAGCACCCAGATAAATTGCGGTTTAAATCAAAACCCCCACCATAGAACAGTACTCGTTGCACTAGACCTATCAAAAGCTTTTGACACGGTCAACCATGGCACGTTACTGCAAGACCTGGAAGGGTATACCCTTCTCCCATGTCTTAAAAGGTGGAATGCAAATTATCTGGGTGATCGGCAGGCATCGGTGCAATTTAGAAACGAAACATCAAAACCAAGAAGAATTAAACAAGGGGTGCCACAGGGTGGTGTCCTATCACCCCCTTTTGTTTAACTTGTACATATCAAAGCTACCTTCGCCACCAGAAGGAGTTACTATCGTTTCCTACGCCGATGACTGCACAATAATGGCCACAGGCCCAGGCCCACAGATCGAAGAGCTTTGCAACAGAATAAACGGCTACCTACCTGATCTCTCCAGTTTTTTCGCCTCGCGAAACCTGGCATTATCACCGACTACATCCTCCGCGACCTTATTTACAACATGGACGTCCCAAATGTCAACCATTTTGAACATCCACGTCGATGGCACTACGCTACCGATTGTCCTACACCCAATAATATTGGGTATGACGTTAGATCAGGATCTACATTTTGGTGATCATGCAGCCGTAACTGTACCGAAAATCCAGAGCCGTAATAAAATCCTCAAATCTCTTGCTGGCAGTACTTGGGGAAAAGACAAAGAAACGCTCATTACCACTTACAAAGCAATTGGCCAGCCGATTGCATGCTATGCGTCCCCTATATGGTCGCCTTGCCTAAAAACTACTCACTGGAAGAAGCTACAGACCTGCCAAAATACTGCCCTCAGAACCGCCACGGGCTGTCTTCTTATGTCTCCAGAGCACCATCTACATAATGAGGCGAGAATACTCCCCATCAGGGAGAGAAATGATATGCTAACCATACAGTTCTTGTTGAATACCCAGAAACCTGGGCATCCCAACAGAAATCTGATTGATGAGCCAACACCGCCCAGGGGCTTAAGGAGTCATCTCTGTAAGCATTATGAGGAAATACGGCACCTGAGAACTCAGCCGTATGAAGCCAAAAAACACAAGCAGGTCCTCAGTGAACTCCACAAACAGGCGTTGGACCTTTATGCCAGGAATTGGCCGGTGAATACAGTACTCAAAGAACTGTTCCCAAAACATGCGGAAAAGGAACGCACACTCCCCAGGGAAACGCAAGTCACTCTAGCTCAACTTCGATCTGGATACTGTAACAGATTAAACACTTACCTATCCAGAATCAACCCCGACATAAAAATGTATGTCCTGCTTGCAATGTGTCCCCATATGACACCAACCATCTATTTAATTGTAATGTGGAACCAACGCCTCTAACACCCCCCTCATTATGGTCCCCTCTGTTGAAACAGCAAATTTCCTTGGACTCCCGTTAGAGGATATTGATGACAATTTGTGATCGGTCGCATCTATTGGATGGGGCGAAGCATTGCTACAACAACAACAACAAAATATGTGAGCGGAAGACTCACAACTATTTTCCATATTTAGGAGAGGTATGGAATGGAGTTTAGCAGTCGGAGTCAATGACACATTTTTCATTTGTGAGCAGTAGTATGAATGCCCTGGATGAGATATTCGGAGGGTAATGTCAACAGTGCCATCTTTTTAACCTTCCTTAAGACAGTATTAACCTTGCGTACGGTGGCGACACTTTGATGAAACTAAGGAAGGAGGAACACAGAACGGCTCCCACTCTTTTTTTTTGTTTTTTTTTTTTTTTTGTTTAATAAAACCAAAGGTTGGGCAAAACATAGTCTGCCGAGTATGTTATTTTATGTAAAAGAAAACACAAAAAACTGCACTCACTTGACTAGGTCCGATGCGGTATGTTGCCGTATCCACTTCGTTAGCAGCTAAAATTTGTTCGACAGTTATATCCTTGGATCCAGCGGTATCAAAACCAGCTAGCAAACCAAAGCGACGTACAAATTCAGCCAAAGGAACTGATTCAGGGAAGCCCAAGCGATGTAAGCGTGCCGCCTCGAGCACTTGCGAACCGCGTAACTAAAAAGAGAAAGCAAAAATAAAAATCGAATAAAACTTAAGTAATTTCAAACTCACCTGACTACGCAACAAAGGAACATTCACCATATCCTCAATGCTCGCATGCAATGCAGCAGCATTTGGTGAACCACTCGACGAATAACTACTATGCTGTCCGGCATTATGTTGCAACATATAACAATGAACAAAATGTGTGCCTGTGCGCCGCAGCGTATCGATAATGCCATCAACAGTGAATTTAACTTGCAACATAATAGAATTACGTTTCACACCAGCCGATGTGAATGAACGACGTATGCTGGACACGCGACGAAGCGATTGAGTGCCTTCGAGACCAGCAACGGAACCACAAAATACAATACCACCAGCACTACGTGTCAACGAACCAATATACAGGCGGCTAATCTCATCACGTGAACTATCCTGCAGCAAGGTTACCGCATTACGTATGCCAGGATGTTCACGACTATTACGTACCCAACCATCAACAGTGTAAAGCACCGGATTGGTGCCTTGCAAGTGTTGCAGCACAAATTGTTTGGGCCCAGCACATTTACGTAACAGCGTTTGATGTTCACGATCACCATAGTGTGTAAATAGGCGTTCGAGGAATGTATCATCATTACAATTGGGGTACATAGATTCTTCGTCGAGTAGCCATAGCAAACCGCGACGATCATGTTCGCGTAAATCACGTTGTGATGAGCGAACCACATGATTTTGTGGCGCCTTATCGATGAGTGATACAAGCGGGCCAGGCTGCGTTTCCGACATACCCTCCGTATCAATTTCAACCAACTCTTGTGCATAACGATCTCGTGGTGCCACCAATGTGGTGTGATGGAAAAGCAATTGCAGACGCTCTTGCAAGTAATTGTGACGTAAATCGGAGAGAGTTGCACCCGTTTGCATGCCACAACTGGCAGGATTTTGAAAACCAGGCGTATCAACCAGCATTATAGAAGCAATTGTATGCGCTGAAGTACAGATTGCTTTGTTTATGAGAGCCACAACGGCGGCTAACGCCTCGGAGTAGAGTCCTACGGCGAGCGCCTCTAATGACTCCCAACACATTTCGGTGGTATCTGTGGGTGATTTTGATGGACTTGTACTGCCGCCAGCACCCCCACCAGGTCCATTTATATTGAAAGCAGCAGTCGTCAAGTCTTCCATGGATACGCCGAGCAAACCAGCGGCTCTACGCGCTGCAGAAGGATTGGCGAATTGAACGCGCGCAGCAGGGCCAGCGTTGACTGCAAGCCAATGAAGCATGAGTAAAAATAATAAATTTTCATTGAGCAAGCAATTCATGTGTTTACTCACGTTTTGTAACACCTGCCAATCCCAAATGATAAATAGCAGCCAATATACTCCAAATACCACGCACGGCTTTCGCTTCTATATTCAATGATTCGAGTGCTTGTGTGGTGCGCATAAATTCAGCAGCTGCACGATGACGTTCTTCCAGCTTTTGTGAGAGTGTCACGAAGGGATGATTGTCTGCCGCTGAGATGTTGTCTAAATGCAACTCTTTTTGCAGTAATCCTTCGGCGCCAGCGAGTAGACGACTCATTATGTGGAAACTATGATCGTTGGGTTGGCGACGGCCAGCGCGTTGACGTTCAGGCAATAGAATCTGCAAAGGAAGCTAGATGTGATTTCCAGTGTGGTGAGAATTAAGTTATTAACTTACCTGCACCGAGGCGGAGGCAATTTGCCCACTTTGATCGAAGTCCAAACTTAGTAGCTGTGTGAAGCGAGTCGCATTCGCATTGAGACAAGTTTTTGTATTGCCAAATGCCTCCAAAATGATATTGATTGAGTTAACTTTTTCGGCATTAAGAAAGTTGTTGTAGGAGCCTGTTAAAAATGAAAAATTGTTAAGGTCACTAAAAGTGCATTCCGTTCTTTGAGCATAGCAAGCACTTAACGCATGCAAAGTAGCTGAAGTGCGAAGATGATATTGTGGCGAATATTGGCATCACTTGGCTGTTAGTAAATAATCATGCAACAATAAAAACATGAAGCAAGCCACACTTGTATACATGAATACATGAGTCATCATTTATACACATACATACAAGGCAACGAAGATATATTTCACACACATGTGGTCATCAGCCGAAGTTGTTACTCACACATACACACGCATATGTGTAGATCAATTACAAAGCAGGAGATACAGCAGTTCTAGAAGGCGAAAGGTCTAGACTTTAGTAGAAATATGCGAATGAAGCAACGGAGAGTATAAAAGTAGCGCAAGCTGAGTAGCCAGTTTTCAGTTTTGATTTAAGCACGCTATTAGTTGTGAAGTATAAGTGTTATTGTGAAGGATTCTCGAAGTAGTCCAATAAAGACCATTTAGCATTATTGAATATTGGAGTTATTTATTCAACTGTTTAGCGATTCGAACGTAGAAGAAGGTTTGGAATAATCGGAATTCACTAAATTCGTTACAATATCGTTATATTTATCAAAAGCATCAGATACCAGCATATCCACACACCTTGTCGTGCCTGAAAATTGGCTTGTCGAGTCATGCCTCGCTTACCTCTCACTCTTTTCACATTCCTCTTCCTCTTTATCTTATTTTTCCGTCCTATTTCTGTTACTCTTACTACCACTTTCACTCTCAAAACTTTCTGTCCAGTAGCCATATCACCTTTGTTGTGTCGGTTCAAGGGCTCGGCGCAGGTGTTCTGGGACGACTTCTGGCATACTAATTTCCTTATTAACCGTTCATCGGACACCAGTTTCAGCAAAATGCAAAATGGCTGAACAAAAAGTAAAGGCAAGGCGCGATAACCTCTCTCAATCTTCCAATTTGCGTCGTACCCCCATTTTAATTTTTCCCACTAATTGGCGGGACGGGACCTACATGTTTTACGCCGACTCCGAACGGCATCTGCAAGTCAGATGAGTTTTCACTGAGAATCTTTTCATGGCAGAAATACACTTGGATTGCTTGCCAAATCACTGCCGAGGCGTGAACCCGCTTAAAAAACTTTCTATTCATGACTTCCATGAAACTACGAAGAACTGTTTTCGTAGCCTTTCCGACTGAGGCCCGACAAAGAGAATGAGACTTTGGTTGATTTATACCCTTATGAAAATTCACAAAATCACCTTAACGCGGGTCTGAGAAGACTGCTTGGTCACAGTATCGGGACCAGATGGGCCGGCAGCCTCTTTGCTGACCTAGCCCAATTATAACCAATGTTTAAACCGCTGTCTAACACGAAATTCACGCCAACTGCACCAACACAGATGTTGACGAAGCAATCAAAGACACCAAAGCTCGAAATTAATGGACTTGGATAACATCAGCATGCCATATTAATCCATCTTGGCAGTGGGAAATTTAACCATTATATCAGAATGTTATATCGACCCCTCCTTTCGGGGTGCTGCAGTATCGCGATACTCTTCGATTTTCGCATATCAGAACTATCTTCTGAACGAACCCCACTGCCCCCGGAAGTCTGTGTATTTTAGTCGCCTCTTACAGCAGACATTCCTTACTACGGGTATACTCTGAGACCGTTTATACCCTGGGACTCTTGAATAATGGTGATGAGCTTTTCTTGAAAATAAACGGCTACTGCCTTGATATCAACATCCTTTAAGCATCGTCTATTTTCACGCTACTACCGACCAAGCAGTCGCTTTTTCAACAAGAACATATTGGAAGTAATAACCAACAGCAATTTGGCAGGAATCCTTCCTTTGACATCCTCCAGTTAAAAAAAAAAGTCATTTACTACGCCAGCCAAAAATTTCCAAGTTCACGCTGCACCACACAAATTGACAAAGAAACAGCCGCACCATTTACAATTATGTAGTAACCTCCTCGAAGCAACAATGTTGGTTAGCTTGTTGTGGTTGTCGCTGAAAAATTAGTTACATGAATATTGTAAGATATGGCGTGTGTGTGTTCCACAATAATAGTGGGTGCAGTTCATTTATTTAATTAATGCTGACCTCAAATACATTGAATGCAGCAGCAAAGTAAATAGTCAAAGAATTTTAAGCTCATGCGCGACCGCGATATATGATAAAATAATGTCGCCAAATGGAAATTTGGTCAGTTAGTCTTGCGACATTTATATATTGTGTTGAATATTAGCATCACTGTGATGTTAGTAAATAATCACAACAACAAAAAAGCCAGCCGCCACACTTATATACAAGTACACATTAAAGCAAGCAGCCACACTTATGTACAAGGCAACGAAAAATATTCCACGCGCGTAACCAACAGCTTGAAGCAAAGAGGTTATTTCACATACACATACGCACAGCTAAGAGCAGAAGTTGTTACTCACATATACACACGCATATAGCTAAATAACAAGTATGAGATACCACTGTTCTAGAAGGCAAGTTCGTGAAAAGTCTAGACCTTAGGCGAAATATGCGAACGAGGCAACATAGAGTATAAAAGCAGCGCAAGCTGAGGAATAACTAATCAGTTTGATTTAAACACTATTAAGTGAAGTGTAACTGTAATTGTGAAGTACTACTCCCAAAGTAGCCTAAATAAAGACCATTTTGCAATACTGAATATTGAAGTTATTTACTCGACAGTTCAGCGAATCGAACGCTAGCAGTAGGTGTATAATTATCAGGAATTTCCCAAAATTCATTTAAATGAATTTACGTGCGTTAGACTCGCTAAAACTCTAAAACAGATTGACGGATTTCGATATTTTTTTGTTTTGTTGTTATGGCTCAAGGATGATAAAAAAAATATTTTTTGGAAAAATTAGCGGTTTAGGAAAAATTATAATTCACTGTAATTCCACAATTATTTGAAAAGATTCCATTATTTTAGAGATTCCAAATATGAGTGAGGTCCGCAGGAAAAGCCAGTTGTGACCTGTATATAATGTATAGCGTGATGCTTGTATACAGGTCTGATCTCCTATCCTTGGTATCGTCCCCCTAGTGAGAGATTCGCGGTAACTGTGGTTTCCACTCGCATGGTCGATTTTTTTTTCTTACGTATGAAAGAGTTCACTTTTGGGGAAGTTGACAATAAAGCATACTTAACGAAGCTTTGGAATCTCTTCTTCGCTCTTACGAGTAATGCGGTCTCTTCGCCCACAAGGGTAAAGCGGCCTCTTTACCTATTCTAAAAACAGATGCCGATCGTTTGTGGATAACAGTTGACAACTTTAGGAGTAGGTTTGTATTCACTCTTCGCTTTGAAATGTTTGGAAACTGCATTAGGCTTGGCTGAACGGTGGCATCGGATCTAGTGTAAATGTGATAAGTAGCTGGGGAATGCCCCGATTCTACAGCGGGCGGCCATTTCAATTCGATGTGACAAAAGGTTATAATCACAGACCTTAATTGTGATGCAGGATATGCTGGTGCTCAGAAAAGGTTGTGAACATCCCTTAATACTTGTATTAAAATTTTGGAACTGTATCATGTATCTGGCGGAGTACCAAAGGTCAGAGCTGATGCAGCGAGTTATTTATGCTTAGAATATAATGGTAATAGAACTCAAGTAGTTACCTTGCAACCGGATGTCATTATCCTTAAAATAGTAAGGAACTTTGGTAGACTCTGTATCTTACCAAGATAAACCCTTGTGATTGTACACCCGACTACAAGATAATTTGTTAACAAAGCGATCGTACGCTGAAGTGTTTTTTGGCTGAGCACATGGAGCCGATCGTTGGGCCGCTGATCACGCAATTAGTTCAGTGTGTTTGATACCGTCAGATTGAGCATAGACAGGCAGGTACTCACGTTAAATCCATATATGTATATGTAAAATATGTGAGGTACAGTGAAAGTGGATGTGAGAGTTGAAGTGGGAGTAGTAGTTAGAAATGGAGTGGGTGTTGGAGTGAGAATTGGAATGGCAATGGGCAATTCGCGTCGTATTCCTTTTAATTTTTCCTACAAATTGGTGGAACGGGACCTATATCTTTTACGCCGACTGCGAACGGCATCTGCAAAGCAGATGAGTTTTTTTACTGAGAAGCTTTCCATGGCAGAAATGCACTCGTAGTGTTTGCCGCCAAATCATTGCCGATGGTCAACCCCGCTCAGAAAAACTTTTTTGTAATTGAAAAAACTTGTTTCTAAATTTTTTATATTGTTTTGCCCGGAAGTTGAACCCAGGATCTTCTACCCCACGCCACGGCGGCCGCTGCGTGAACAGGTTTTAGAAAATACCTCTCCAAGACCAGGTAGGCTTTAAGTTAGGTAAGAAGCTCACCTTCACAATTTTTGATCCGTTGTGTTATCATATTTTCTAACCGCTTACAATTATGTAGGTCTACTTTGGGTATTTCCGGCCGTGAGTTGAATACAACCCGACAGCTGAGCATTAAGTAACTGGATTATTCCGTCTCGGCGCCCTCCGCACAGCTTACACGGCTCGAACAGAGGCCGCTATTGATTAAAATGGTTTCTAAAATTAATGAAAGTACATGAACTTTCATAACAGATTTTCAAAAGCTTTGTGAATTTTCGGAGTTTTTTTAACTTTTAAATGTTTTCGAAAAAAGTTTCAAAAATTTTTAAAAATTTTTGGGAATATTCGAGCTTTTTCAAACTTTTGCACTTTTCGATAACGTTTATGAAGTGCTTTTTTTTGTTTTTTCAAGTATTAACCAAAATAAAAAAACGACCGTTAAAATGTTTAAATAATTTTTTGCATATTTTGGCGGGCATTGTTTTGCAAGAACAATTATTGTTATTCACTGTCTTCTGATTAATTGATTATATTCATACATACTCAACGGTTTCTGGAAATTAAAAGTACAAATTTTATAATTTTCCTGAAAATTTTGGAAGTTTTTTAGAATTTTATTTTAATTTTCGAATATTTTCGAAATCTTTTTGAATTCTTTTTTTATATAATTTTCGTTAAATTATTCATTAAACTGGTATTTTAAAATAATTAAAGTACATAAAGTTTCAGCACAGCTTTTCAAAAGCTCGGCGAATATTCGAAAATTTTCGAATTCAATATTTTTACGAGTTTTTTCGTTTTTTTTTTAATTATTTCGAAAAGTCAATGTAAAAACTTTTAAATTTTTCATGTATTTATATTTTTTTTAATTTTTGACTTTTTTCGAATTTGCTAAAACGATTTTAAAGTTGGTTGACATAGTTTAGGTTAAACAATTTTTCAAAACTTTTTCTATACCTAACAATAATGCATTAAAGAAGAAAATAACCGATAAAATTTTTGCTGCTATTTTCGTCTCACAATTCGACACGATCGTGAAAGACCTTCGATTAAGTAAGATTTCATTTGAGAATATGTAACTTTTCGAATTCTACACGATATCATCCTCGATTTTGTGTTTAGCGGTATGTGAATGAATGAATGAGTTTTACTCCTTAGTGTGGACCTCCACATATTTACACAACAGAAAAAACATAACTTTTGTATAAGTGTTTCTATTATTCCGACCATAGCTGTATATCAAAAAAATAAATGAGTGAATGAACACCAAAAAAAAAAAAAAAAAAAAACAACAAATTATTTTCCATGCAAATTAGCGACAAGTAAAAATAATTAATTGCTGCACCCAAATAGTAAAAAAATTGTGTTCTAGCAAAAGTCGCTGTCGAGCTCTGAAGCAGCAGTGATGCATTTTAAGCAAACGACAGTCAACCGGACTGTCAGGGCAGACCGCATCAAATCGAATGCGTTACAATTGGTAGGCGTACAGCTAGCAACGAAGTAATGGACAAGCAGCCCAAGCAGCCAACGGACTCGCGAACGCCAAGCTAATCAGCCACGCAATTCGAACAAACTCCACACACTTACACTCCACTTACAATATTTGCTATCCAACGAAAAAAAAACAGCCGGCGGCTAAACACATAAACACACAAATACTGCTACATTTTGCAAAACAAAAAAAAAAAACAAAAAAAACGCTACATACCAGCGGCCAACGCCAAATAATATAAGGCGTGCTTGAAGCTTGTCGTCTTGCCAGAACCAGAACGTCCCATAAATATTAGACTTTGATCGCGACGCGTTTCCAACATGGCCCTGTAGGCGGTCTGTGCTAGCGAATAGATGTGCGGAGGCATATCCTCCGTCTTGCAGCCGCGAAACATGGAAACAACCTGCAATAACAAAAAAAAAACAATTGTAGGAAAAGAGAAAAATATTAGCAGACGAAAGACAACAATTGCAAAAAATTTAAATTCAATTGTATTAAAGATGCAAAATAGCGATGCGAAGTTAAACGAAGAAAAAACAAGTAAGGAAGGCTAAGTTCGGGTGTAACCGAACATTACATACTCAGCTGAGAGCTTTGGAGACCAAATAAGGGAAAATCACCATTTAGGAAAATGAACCTAGGGTAACACTGGAATGTGTTTGTACGATATGGGTATCAAATGAAAAGTATTAAAGAGCATTTTAAAAGGGAGTGGGCCATAGTTCTATAGGTGGACGCCATTTCGGGATATCGCCATAAAGGTGGACCAGGGGTGACTCTAGAATCTCTTTGTACGATATGGATATCAAATAATAATAATAATACCCAACGGATTAAACCCTCCAAAGCCCGCCCGACCGGCGGAGGTTTGTTAAGCGTCGAGATCTAAAACTGCTCAGCTACAGAATAAAAATCATCAGCTGAGTACTATACATAACAGTTAGAAATTACATAGAAATTATACATATATATACTACATTGTTAAATAAGTGAACATTTTTAATTTATTTGATTTTTTTTTTTTTTTTTTGTTAAGAGTTAAGATAGGATAAGACAGTTTTCTTTATGGTAAAAAGTGAATCCGTTATATAAAATGAATTAGAATGAGTGTTAAAATCATGACACAAACACCGAAAAGATTCATTTAATTCGAAATTAGTTCTACACTGCCTCAAAAGAAGAGGTTTGTAATGTCTTGACACCCGTGATGACACGTTGAAATTTACTTCGTTCAAAAGAATTGGACTAGAAATCAGTCCATTCAGGAATTTAGCCATAAATATAACGCCTAGCATTTCTCTACGACTTGCAAGAGTTGGAAGATTGATAAGCTTTAACCGACTAGTATAAGGTGGAAGATTATACGCAGAGTCCCACTGAAAATTCCTTAAAGAGAAAAGTAGAAATTGCTTTTGTATTGATTCAAGTCTATCTGCATGAACTCGATATTGTGGATTCCAGACTATTGATCCGTATTCTAGTATCGGTCTAACTAAGGTGATGAAAAGGGCTTTAGTTACATAAGGGTCACTAAATTCTTTGGACCACCGTTTCACGTATGAAAGAACACCTCTAGCCTTATTGACAGTAGCATTAATATGAAGGTTGAAACTAAGTTTAGCATCTATCGTGACTCCCAAGTCCTCATAGTTTACTGGTAGAAGACAAAAATTATTAATTACGTAAGAGGCTGCTGGCAAAGATCTTCGAGATAGGCATATGAATTTGCATTTATTGAGGTTCAGCGGCATTGAATTTACGTTGCACCAAGTAACTAGGCAGTTTAAATCCGCTTGAAGCAAGGGACGTTCTTCGATAGACGCATAAGACCTAAAAAGTTTTACATCATCAGCATACATTAAGATTTTGGAATATTTTATAGTGGTACAGATATCATTAATAAATAGCAAGAAGAGAATTGGACCAAGGTGGCTGCCTTGTGGGACGCCAGAGGTAACATCGATGACATTTGAAAAAAGTATTTTTAAAAATAACTTTTTGCGTTCGACCGCAGAGATACGACGAGATCCACTGGGTGAGACCAGGTTGGAAGCCAAGCCGATCCAGCTTGTAGATAAGTAAGGAGTGGGATACTTTGTCAAATGCTTTACTGAAATCAGTATAAATAACATCTGTGTGAAAATTTTCTCTAAATCCCTTAGAAACATGAGTTGTGAATTCAAGTAGATTAGTAATGGTAGATTTGCCTTTACAGAATCCGTGTTGCGGTTCTGCAATCAAAGTAGAAATGGAAAATGTTAGCTGATTGGTAACGATAGCTTCAAACAACTTTGGGATGGCCGACAACTTTTGCTATTCCTCGATAGTTCTCTACACACGACCTAGTACCACTTTTGTGAAGGGGTATGAGAAAAGATTCCTTCCAAGCAGAAGGAAAGACTCCACTTTTTAGGGACATATTGAATAAATCAGTTAGAGGCTGATAAATGTGTTCAGCGCATTTTTTAAGAAAACAAGTGGGAATTAAATCAGGACCGTACTTGTAAGATTCTTTCAAAGACGTTAAATATGAAAAAACTTCATCCGGATATATTTCTGGAATATTAATGGTGTTAAGTGAGTTAAGCTGAAATGGATATTCATTTGAAAAAGTATTAAATTCATTGGAATAGTTGGACTTGAAAAATTGTGCAAAGAAGTTAGCAATATCTTGATCGTCGCTAGACAAATCACCCTGCTATTTTAAAGCAGAGGGAAACCCTTTAACCCTACGTTTAGAGTTCACGAAATTATAGAAAGCTTTCGGATTGCAAGTTATTTTCCTTTTCATCTTACAGATGTACGTATTATAGCACTTTTTGTTTAATTCAAAATATTTATGACGCAAAATAGAGTAATGCAAGTAATCGGAGTGAGAGCCCGACCTTTTGTATAATTTTAAGAAGCGAGATTTTCTGTTTTTTAAGGACTTCAGCTCTTTAGTGAACCATATTTGGACTGATTCGGTAGACACACGTTTTCGCTTAGGTACGTGTTTTTCCAAAATACCGTAAATGGTGGTATAAAAGTCAGAAACATTTTTGTCAATATCTACACCATATTTGGGCCAAGCCACTGTAGATAAAGTTTTATTAAGTTTACTAAAATTAGCCTTCGCGAATTGAAATCTGAAACTAGAGTTGCATTTAGTAGCAATGCTACTCGGAGAATTTCTTTCGAATTCGTATGCTATTTCCAGGGAAGGATGGTAAGGGTCTTCAGGTACAGTAAGAGGTTCACCCCGGCTTAGAGTACATTTTGATGTATCATCGACAAATACCAAATCAAGGGTCCTCCCGAACATGTTAGGAATTATATTTATCTGTTTAAGGCAAAGTTCAGTTATTTCGGCTAAAAATTCGTTGTTGGACAGGTTAGAAGAAATAGGTACAATATTCTGATCAGATATGGTCCATAATACAAGCGGGAGATGAAAGGTGTTAATGAGTATTTTAAAAGAAAGTGGGCCTTAGTTCTATAGGTGGATGCCTTTTCGAGATATCGCCGTAAAGGTGGACCAGAGGTGACTCTAGAATGTGTTTGTACGATATGGGTATCAAATGAAAGGTGTTAATGAGTATTTTGAAAGGGAATGGGCCTTAGTTCTATAGGTGGATGCCTTTTCGAGATATCGCCATAAAGGTGGACCAGAGGTGACTCTAGAATGTGTTTGTACGATATGGGTATCAAATGAAAGGTCTTAATGAGTATTTTAAAAGGGAGTGGGCCTTAGTTCTATAGGTGGACGCCTTTTCGAGATATCGCCATAAAGGTGGACCAGGGGTGTGTTTGTACGTTACGGGTATCAAATTAAAGGTATTAATGAGGGTTCTAAAAGGGAGTGGCCCTTAGTTGTATTTGTGAAGGCGTTTTCGAGATATCGACCAAAATGTGGACCAGGGTGACCCAGACATCATCTGTTGGGTACCGCTAATTTATTTATATATGTAATACCACGAACAGTACTCCTGCCATGATTCCAAGGGCTTTTGATTTCGCCCTGCATAACTTTTTTCATTATCTTCTACTTAATATGGTAGGTGTCACACCCATTTTACAAAGTATTTTTCTAAAGTTATATTTTGCGTCAATAAACCAATCCAATTACCATGTTTCAACCCTTTTTTCATATTTGATATAGAATTAAGGCATTTTGTTTTCATTTTTCGTAATTTTCGACATCGAAAAAGTGGGCGTGGTTATAGTCCGATTTCGGCCATTTTTTATACCAAGATAAAGTGAGTTCAGATAAGTACGTGAGCTAAGTTTAGTAAAGATATATCGATTTTTGCTCAAGTTATTGTGTTAACGGCCAAGCGGTAGGACAGACGGTCGACTGTGTATAAAAACTGGGCTTCAACCGATTTCACCCATTTTCACATAAAACAGTTATCGCCATAAAATCTACGCCCCTACCAAATTTCACAAGGAGTGGTAAATTTTTGTTCGACTTATGGCATTAAAAGTATTCTCGACTAATTAAATGAAAAAGGGCGGAGCCACGCCCATTTTGAAAATTTCTTTTATTTTTGTATTTTGTTGCACCATATCATTACTGGAGTTGAATGTTGGCATAATTTACTTATATACTGTAAAGATATCAAATTTTTTGTTAAAATTAGATTTTAAAAAATTTTTTTTTTAAAGTGGGCGTGTTCGCCATCCGATTTTGCTAATTTTTATTTAGCACACAAATAGTAATATGAGTAACGTTTCTGCCTAATTTCATCATGATATCTTCAACGACTGCCAAATTACAGCTTGCAAAACCTTTAAATTACCTTATTTTAAAAGTCGGCGGTGCCACGCCCATTGTCCAAAATTTTACTAATTTTCCGTTCTACGTCATAAGGTCAACCCACCTATCAAGTTTCATCGCTTTATCCGTCTTTGGTAATGAATTATCGCACTTTTTCTGTTTTTCGAAATTTTCGATATAGAAAAAGTGCGCGTGGTTGCAGTCCGATTTCGTTCATTTTTAATAGCAATCTGAGATGAGCGCCCAGGAACCCACATACCAAATTTCATTAAGATACCTCAAAATTTACTCAAGTTATCGTGTTTACGGACGATAGGACGGACATGGCTAAATGAATTTCTTTTTTCGCCCAGATCATTTCGATATATAGAAGTCTATATCTATCTCGATTCGTTTATGCCGTTACGGATTGCCGTGTATACCTGTGAGCTCTGCTCAGCTCAGTTAAAAAAAGAACAACGCCAACTCTTTCCTAACGCTAATATGGCTGGTCAAAACTAGCTCGCACTGGTTGGTTGGCATTGGAAGGTTCACATGGGTTATTCTTGTACGGCAGGCGCACATGCAACTAATTTGAAGTGCAAAGGGACTAGTAACAAGTGAACCAATGACACAAAAGACTGCTATAAGTTCATGAGAGTTAGTTCTTGATTTTTATACTAAAAGGCTTCACGCCTGTCTCTTCATATTTCACAAGTAGTGGCACTCTTCGACTTTCGATTTGCTTTGCCCAAGTAAATACTTCCAATGTTGGTTTTGTAGCCATAAGGACACTCCCCGAAGGCCTTGGGGAGTGTTTTCGATGTTGATGGTCCTTTGCCGGATGCAGATCCGGTACGCTCCGGTAACATAAAGGTACTAGCCCGGTACGATTTGGTATGACCACACGGAAACCTTCTAGGACATACACCTCCCCACCGGAACGGAATAAAGAAGGGAAAGAGGGCGAAGTTCAAGCCGGATACATGTTTCTGTAAAACATCTCTTCTATCTAAAAGTGAGTTCAGAGGCGTCCGAATCAATAGGAGAGAAGAGAAGCTGGAGAGGAGAGTACTTCTCAATTAGCCACTGATGCGATATTAAATAAGACCGCTTGTGACAAAGCGTCAAACATGACTGCGGTGAAGGGAAAGATAGGATGAGTTCGGAGATATAAATCACTGCCGCAGTCATCTAATCCGGATCGTGGCAGAAAAAAATAAAAAAATATTTATCGCAATATACCTCTGAGGATATTTGGACTGAGTTTCGCGTCTGATTCGCGTCGTGACACTTTTTATACTCAACTGAGCAGAGCTCACAGAGTATATTAATTTTGTTCGCATGGCGGTACCCCTTAGCGGCATAAACTAATCGAGATAGATATAGACTTCAAAATCAAATCAAAATGATCTGGGCGAAAAAAGAAATTCATTTAGCCATGTCCGTCCGTCTATCCGTAAACACGATAACTTGAGTAAATTTTGAGGTATCTTGATGAAATTTGGTATGTAGGTTCCTGGGCACTCATCTCAGATCGCTATTTAAAATAAACGAAATCGCACTACGCCCACTTTTTCGATATCAAAAATTTCGAAAAAACCGAAAAAGTGCGATAGTTCATTACCAAAGACGGATAAACCGATGAAACTTGGTAGGTGGGTTTACCTTATGACGCAGAATAGAAAAATGGTAAAATTTTGGACAATGGGCGTGGCACCGAAGAGAAGGTAATTTAAAAGTTTTGCAAACTGTAATTTGGCAGCTGAGTATGTAATGTTCGGTTACACCAGAACTTAGCCCTCCTTAGTTGTCATTTATTTACAAATCGGTGGAACGGACCCTACATATTTTATGCCGACTGCGAGAACCAGATGCAAGGCAGAACAATTTTCGATGAAAGATTTCCACGGCAAAAATACACTCGGATTGTTTACAAAACCACTACCGAACCCGACCCCGCTTAGAAAAATTCTTTCTAATTAAAAAACATGTTTCTAAATGATTGACGTCGCTTTTCCGAGACTTAAACCCAGGACCTTTGGTGTAATAATGGGAGCACGCTACCACAACACCACAGCGGCCAAATGGTAGTCGCTTCCGGAAACGCCGCCAATGCAATGAGGTATGCGGTAAGGCGCGGTACCATTGTAGGTAGTAAAGTGCCTTCCTCGTGTGCTAGGTATGTAAAAAATCCCTAGCATTAGTGGTACTCTGCTTAGTGTTTACATCGAAGAGATCTCTACAGATTAGGTTAGGTTAAACTGGCCGGTCCAAGAGGACCTCACATAGACTGAATGAGTCCGTAGTGTTACCAAAACTTTGTTTTAACGACCAAACTGAAACCCCCTATCAAAAACCGGGACCTGTGTTTTAAAATAACTCCGTCCTCTACACTCAAAAGTACAGGAGATATGCTTTGCGGTTTCCGTTCCCAGAACCTGTGAATCCACACGATGGTTAATCGTGTTTCGCAACCGATTGTGCTAAACGCTTTCTCTTTATAGTAGCGAATGGTAAGGCAACGCATTTACTGTACTACTGCCCAGAATACCTCCAAAGTGGAATTAAGGATGCCAAGATAACAACTCAGGTAGTTAAGCCCGACAGAATGGCTATACTTCAGGCATATGTAGGCGTCGCATGGCTCGCAGAGCTGTCTGTAATAAAATTAAAATTAATTAATTAAACAACCCCAGCGGGTTTGGGGCCTAGAATATACCCGGGGCAGGTATGCCTGTCGGTCCAGGTCCTGGTTTTTGATAGGGTTTTTCAGTTTGGTCGTTAAAACAAACTTCTGGTAACGCTACGGACTCATTCAGTCTATGTGAGGTCCTCATGGACCGGCCAGTTCAACCTAACCCAAACATGCCTGTCGTAAAAGGCGACTAAAATACCAAATTGATTCAAAGGGGATGCCAGCGCAATATATAGCTTCTCCAACCCAATTGTCAACCTCACCTCGTGGCGAATCCTGTTTCTTTAACAGCCGAGGCTCTGGCGACCTCAAATTCCTTATGGATCTAGGGGTAGGGAGGGCGGTACGACCTAAAAGGTTTCATGTGGTCATACCAAATCATTCCCGAGGTGGTCGGGCTAGTACCTTAATGGTGCTTGTTACCGGAACGTACCGGATCTGCATCCGGCAAAGGACCATCAGCATCGATAACACTCCCCAAGGCCATCTGGGAGTATCCTTATCGCTACAACAATAACAAATTCAGTACCTAACAAACCATCAACCGAAAATGACAGCCGCTTGTTTGTGCCCAACAATGTATGTAACTGATTTCATTTTAAATTTGAAGCGTTCCGGTGTCTTTTTTTTATTGATTAATCAAGAGCTACGCTATCAAACAGGTTTCTCAACGCTAAGTATTGTGAGAAATAACCCTCATATGCAGAGCAACAACTACAAACCGAGCAAATATTTGGTTGTATGGTGTTCATAAACGCAGTCTGTTTATACGTACTATGCACTATTGTTCTTGTACATACCTTTTCCGAATAGAGCGATAGAGGTGCCATTGGATTGACAACAAGCAGCGTGGGGCCCGCCTTCGTATGTATTAAATTGCTGGCGAAACGTTGACGTAAGCAATGCAATACTGACGCCTCATTCAATTGCTTTAGATCACAAATATCTTCAATTAAATCAAGCCTTGTTGCATTCTGTTTCTCAATATCATCCTCGTCCACCAACATTTCTGCGCCATTGTGTAACAATCTTATGGTCACTTTGTGATTTTCACGTTGTACATTTGTTTGGGGTAGACGTAATGCTGCACAGAAACCGCCACGATGTACTAACCAAACGCGATCGTTGCCATCGTTGCTCGTATGCGAAAAGTCCGCTGCATCACCAACTCCACTATCATCTGCGTTGGTTGAGCGCGTGGAATCATCATCAGTGCTGGTGTTATGGCGTGGCTGTAATGAAATGAATGGTAGGAGAAGATTAGTTTGATGTTATTGTTGTAATAGATTACATGGTATACTCAATTCCATATGCTTATAATAGGGACAATAACAGCGGAGTTTCAAAGTTAGACCATCCACTTTTCGTCTGATAAAAGATTACAATACTGTGACGAATATGAGTGACACTAAGTGATACTCACATCCCTAGTCTGATGCTAAGTAAATGAAGTCACAACAAAAATAAACCAGACAGTCGAACATAAACGAATCAATCATTATGTCTACACATATGTACGTACACGCAGCTGAGAAGCAAGGCACGACCACATGCATATATCTGAGATACTCCCGAAAGTATGCAATGAGAGAAGCTATAAAATCGTGCAATTGTAGTTACAGCTGAGAAATTTTATAGTTGATGACCAACTAGTAGATTCTGGAAATGGAAGCGCCTAGAAGATGCGAACGAGGAAGTCAGAGAGTATAAAAGGCAACAACAGTCGAGGCGCAATAATTCAGTTTCGATTAAGCACGCTATCTGTCGGGCAATAGTAGAGTTATTTATTGTGAAGTACTTTAATGAAGGCCATTTTGCATTATTAAATATTGGAGTTATTTATTCAACAGTTTAGTGATTCGAACTTAGCAGAAGGTTGCAAATAAGAGTATTTGTTGTAAATACGTTACAATTGGTGTCAGAAGAGGAATTGTTGAATAAATTCCAGAGGACAACAAGGACATGGCAAAGTTCAGTGAATTGAAGATCCAGCAACTGAAGAAGGAGTTGGAGAGCCGTGGATTGAATACAATCGGCATTAAACTCGAACTTCAGGCACGACTACGAGAGGCAATGGAATTAGAAGGAATTGACGTGGAAGAGTATGTCTTTCATCTTGATGGCGATGAGACAACAAAATTGGAGGAGAAAAATGAAACACCGCAGACAATGGCGAATACAGACTTGAACAAGATATTGGCTGCAATATCGGCACAAATGTCCGAAATGTCATCACAAATATCCACCAACATGACATCACAACTGGAAGAACAGAAGACATATATGGAATCCCAGGAGGACCGCATAACATCCAAGATGGAAAAACAACTAGAATCGCAGGAGAACCGTATAACAGCGAAGATTGAATCACAGGAGACACGTATCTCAGAAATGTTGTCAGAAATAACATATAAAATTGAAGCACAAGAGGCACGTATATCTGAAATATCGACACAAATTTCAGCACAGGTATCATCGCAGATCTCTGCACAACTAGAATCGCGTATGGAAGAGAAACTAACGCAGTTTCAGGAATGGTTCAGTGGTCGACAAGATAAAACGGAGGCCGAGATAGATGCTTTAAGAGATCGTATTCAGGAGTTACAATTGAACCGCCCAATAACGCCAACGTCTACTCTGAAGGTTAATTCCTCAACGTTTGATGGTTCTGTTCCTTTCCTGGTATTTAAGCTCCAATTTGAGAAAACGTCGGCAGCGAACAACTGGAATGCTGAAGATAAAGTTGCAGCTCTGTTCGTGGCATTGAAAGGGTCAGCAGCCGAAATCCTACAGACGATTCCCGAAGGAGAGCGGAACAACTATGAAGCATTGATGGCCGCTGTCGAGAGACGATACGGAACTGAGCATAGGAGACAGATATACCAAATGGAGTTATTGAACCGCTTCCAGAAGCCTGGTGAAACATCGCAAGAGTTTGCGTCGGATGTTGAAATGCTGGCACATTTAGCGAATGCGGACGCACCCGTGGAATACACTGAAAGGGTAAAGATTCAGAGCTTTATAAATGGCATACGGGACGTCGAAACAAAGCGAGCTACATACGCAAACCCAAAGCCAACATTCTGTGTAAGCCAGTTTTCAAAGCACGCCGTGTGGAAGTAGAAAGGCCAGAGTGGGTAAACGCAATATTGGAGGTGCTGAAATGATCGCAAAAGCGGAGTGGAAGAGTTATCAAATGCTTTAAATGCGGGAAGCCCGGTCACATTGCACGTCATTGCGATCTTGGTCCTAATAGTTCCAACAATGTGGGTGGCCGTAAACGCTAAGCTGGAGGAGATGAGCAAGAGCGTGTCAGATGTAAAGAACGAAAACTTGCCCAAGCTATTGAATGTCCTGTGATATCTGTGTCGCAAATTGGAAGAAAATCGAGCAGTCTTGCCGTCGAAGGACAGCTGGATGGCAAGGAGCGTGTACTGACTGCAGATACGGGCGCAACTCATTCCTTAATCCGATCTGACTTGGTCAACAGGAGAGTAAATCCGTTACCTGGAGCAAGGTTGCGTACGGTCACTGGCGAGTATAACCAAGTCCAAGGAGAAGTGGTATGTATAAGCATTACTTATAGTAAAGGCAACCTCTCTGCCGAATTTTGTTACGATAGGATTAACGATTTTTGATTTATGAATAATAATATTTGTAAAACTGATTTTTATCAGAAGTGGGCGGTGCCACGCCCATTTAAAAAAAATGTTTCAAATTTTTATCAAGAGTCTCAATATCAGTCCACATGTCAAATTTCAACATTCTAGGTGTATTATTTATTAAATAATTAGGTTTTTTGTGTTTTCCAAAATGTTATATATTGTGACGAATATTAGTGACACTAAGTGATACTCACATCACTAATCTGTTACTAAGTAAATAAAGCCACAACAACAATAAAGCAAGCAGTCACTTGTATGTACATAAACGAATCAATCATTATGTCTACACATACATATGTTAGTACACGCAGCGGAGAGAAAACGCACAAACACATGCATATATCTTATCTGAGATGCTCACAAAAGTATGCAATAATTTGTGCAAGTATCACTCACATATACACGCGCATCTGTAGTTATAGCTGGAAATTTATAGCTGGTGAACAAGTAAATTCTAGAAAAAGAAGCGCCTAGAAGTATGCGAACGAGACATTACAGAGTATAAAAGGAGGTAAAGCTGAGAATCAGCAATGAGTTTCGCTATCTGTCGAGAAGTAGTAGTGTTATTGTGAAGTACTTGAACAAAGGCCATTTTGCATTATTGAATAGTGGAGTTATTTATTCAACAGTTTAGTGATTCGAACGTTAGAAGAAGGTTGCAAATAAGCGGAATTGCAGTAAATTAGTAACAATTGGTGTCAGAAGAGGAATTGGTGAATAAATTCCAGAGTTGCAGAGCACAACAAGGGCATGGCGAAGTTAAGTGAATTAAGGATCCAGCAACTGAAAAAGGAGTTGGAAGCCCGTGGATTGAATAGTACCGGAAATAAACTCGAAATTCAGGCACGACTCCGGGAGGCAATGGAATCGGAAAGAATTAATGTGGACGATGATATCTTTCATCCTGATGGGGACGAGACAACAACAAAAATTTAAGAGAAAAACGAAACATCGCAGGCAGTTACCAGCACAGGCTTGAACGTGATATTGGCTGCAATATCTGCACAAACGTCGACAGTAACATCGAAGATTGAAGCACAAGAAACGCGTATTTCAGAAATGTAGACACAGATAACATCCAAGATGGAAACACAGGAGGCACGCATTTCAGAAATGTCGTCGCATACGTCATCTCAACTGGCAGAACAGAAGACAAGTATAGCATCCCACCTGGAATCGCAGGAGAACCGTATAACAGCCAAGATTGGAGCACAGGAAACACACATTTCATCACAGCTGGAAGAACAAAAGACATATATTGCAACTCAACTGAAAGAACAAGAGACACGCATAACAGTACAACTAGAAGCACAAGAGGCGCGTATATCATCAAAACTCGAAGCGCGCTTGGACGAAAAAATAATGCAGCTTGCAGAAAAATTCGAGGCAGAGGTGGATGTTTTGAGAGGTCATATACAGGAATTGCACCTTAATCGCCCGGCTGCTTCCGCGAGTAATACGAAGGTAAAGACTCCATCTTTTGACGGTTCTGTTCCTTTCCAGGTCTTTAAGCTACAGTTCGAGACGACCGCAGCGGTGAACAACTGGAATGCTGAAGATAAAGTTGCTGCACTGTTCGTGGCATTGAAAGGGCCTGCAGCTGAAATCTTGCAGACAATTCCAGAGTACGAACGGAACAACTATGAAACATTAATGAGCGCTCTAGAGAGGCGATACGGAAGCGAACACAGGAAACAGATATACCAAATTGAGTTGCAAAACTGTTACCAAAAATCGAATGAGACTTTGCAGGAGTTCGCATCGGATGTCGAAAGGCTGCCCATCTAGCAAATGCCGACGCACCTGTGGAATACACCGAGAGGGTAAAAATCCAGAGTTTTATAAATGGAATACGGGATGTCGAAACAAAGCGAGCTACATACGCAAACATTTGCTGAAACAGTATCCCATGCACTAACTCAGGAAACTGCCTCACTTCTGTGTAAGCCAGTTTTCAAAGCACGCCGTGTGGAAGTAGAAAGGCCAGAGTGGGTAGACGCAATTTTGGAAGCATTGAAGGGTACGCAGCAGAACAATAATGATGTAGACAAATGCTTTAAGTGTGGAAAGCTAGGGCACATTGCGCATTATTGCAACACCAACCTTAACAGTTCCAACTTGGCTGGTCGTAAACGCAAAGCTGGAGGAGATAAGCAAGAGCGAGTCAGATGTAAGGATCGAAAACCTGCTCCAGCTATTGAATATCCTGTGATATCTGTGTCGCGAATTGGAAGGAAATCAAGCAGTCTTACCGTCAGAGGGAATGTGGATGGCAAAGAACGTGTACTGACTGTAGATACGTGCGCATCTCATTCCTTAATCCGATCTGACTTGGTCAACAGGAGAGTAAACCCGTTACTTGGAGCAAGGTTGCGTACGGTCACTGGAGAGTATAACCAAGTCCAGGGAGAAGTGATATGTGAAGTCTTAATTGTTAAGGTCACGGTTCTACACAAATTCGTTGTGGCGGAGATCGTTGATGAAGTCATATTGGGAGTGGACTTCTTAGTTGACCATGACATCAGGATCGATATGCGGAGAAGGATTATGTGCTATGAGAACCAGGATGTGCTACTTAACTTCAGTTTGGAAAAAGGGTTCAGCAGTAATCGAGTACTGTTGGAGAAGAGTCGACAAAGACCACGAAAGTCAAAGGTAAAGGTTGGTGGAACGAATGGGCCAAACAAAGCAAAATCAAAGATACCTTCGAGAGAAACACTGGCACTGACAAATTCAAATGGACGCACTAAAACGAAAAAAAGAAGTTCGCAGAAAGAATGCAAGGGTGGTTTCAAGGCCCTGGCCCTACTGTTGTGAAGCGTCGGAACGATACCGATTATGCAAAGCAAATCCGTCCAGCGCAAGCTCTACGAAGTAGTTCATTGGCCAAACAACAGAGTGTGAGGGAACGAAACAGGGTAATGAGTAGTACGATGAACCACAGGAACGACGAGAACAAAAATTCGGAAGGTTTCTTGGAGGAAGATTTGGTACTGTTATACAACCCTCACCGGCGGAAAGTTGTTCCATCCAAAATTCAGTGCAGTTGGGAAGGCCCGTACAAAGTTGTGAAGAAGATCAGTGATACCATCTACCGCATACAAACCATGGGGAAACCACGAAATCGGGACGTTATCCAATCAAAGTTAATATACTCTGTGTGCAAAGCGCGCTGAGTATAAAAACGAGTGTTTTAAGTTTCTGAAATGCATTTTTGAATAAACTTCTCATGCAACTAAAATAGATTTAAAATTTGATTAATGGCAATTGTTCGTAAACCCCACCCATATACAGAGCCTTATCTTCATATACCTTTAGATTTGTCGAGTCAGTCGACGGCTAATATTTATTTTTGGCTAGCCGGCGGCAACTCTAGTGTTCACTGAAATGAAAATGTGTATCTTCCCCTACTTTATTACAAAAAGCGTCATATTTAACGCCTTAGAAGCATTCTTTCCCCATAAATGAGAGCTCTGATTCATTCTCCTCTCCCTACTTTGCTGAGCTGAATGAAGTGATTAAAATTTCATTATTGGAAAAATATTCAAGGAAGTCTATTTATTTGAACTATAAGTTCAGTATGAGTTCAAATAATTCGCCATTCAATGCAAGACGGCCTAGCCCAACATACCCAAAAGTCGAAAAGCACATTAGACACGTTGAGTTATTCACTTAAGAATATTTACATATCCCAAAGGAATCAAAAAATAAAAATAAGCTATAAAAAAAAGAAACGCTATGACTTGCACAGAATTTCCATCTATTTTTGGGTAATAATTCAGTATGTTGTTATGTTGCGGTGTCCTCTCGGCTAAATTAGACAAAACGCTCGATCGACAGACACACTGCTCGCCTGTTGTGAGTTGACATGAGTGCAATATAGCAACGTGACAGCGGGTATTTTTACTAGTGATACATGGTACCTGGAAAACCGAGCCCTAAGAAAAATCAGGATCAGAACAGGCGCATTTCTATTGAAAAAGATCAGAAGAAACGATGAATAGGTTGTTCCAAGAGGCTTGGACCCGTTATAAAATAAGAAAATATGGGCGCAGGAAGCAAATACGCTTCGGTGAACCGAGTTTGCCGAGACATTTATATCGCAATAGAAAACGAGGCCAGGGCTTCCCAGACCACAATCGAACCCATAACTATGTATTAAACTTAGTATATTTATTGTCGGTTTTCGGTAGAAGCAGTGGTTAACATCCACTAAAGCGCTGGCGTTGAGTTGGAAGGCACTAAAGTGACCGGTCGTCTTGCGACTTACGTAGAGCCAACCAACTTTCCCTGCCAGATTCATCCATCCGTGAACCAGTTCAGCAATCCACTATCTTGCACTGAGTCCCGCACTCCATTACTCTCTGGAGGAAATTCAGGTGTTTACACTAGCACTGGGCCACTTGCAGACACTGTGACCTAAGGAGCAAAAATAGAAAGGAACTGTCGCATAAGCTGACGATTTAGATATACAAATCACAACCAACTTATTACCAAGGAACTCTACGAATTAGCAGTAAGCGTCAAAACAAGTTTGGGGTGAGACTCTAACTCTCTAACTCTATCTATTAACCAGGAAAACCAAAACCTCGCTCTGCTCTCGAAAGGTTGCAGCAACGACACAAGGCATTGTATTTAAATCTTATCATATGCGCCGCAATAGTCCATTGTCTTGTTGGTGCCACAGTAATATAAATATGACCTTTATATTCATCTTAAAAACAGCAGGCGTATTTAGTTGTTTGAAGACCACAGACTCTTAGGAACTCTAATCTGGTTGAGCCAATGCTGTGAACTATGACCCTTGATACAAAAGAGAGAACAAGTAAGTCGCCCGCAAATGTCAAAGAAAACCAGATGGTCAAAGAGGTCTAAAAAATTTACATATGCGTGGCAGAGTTCAATATGAGCTCAAAATAACCGGATCCTCTGGCACTTAGAATCGCATATCACTAAACATGTACATATGTATAAAAGTATGTATGTATGTCAGTATGTTGAGCTCACAGACAAAACAGTGAGGTGCATGGAAGCAGACGTATTACCTCATGTCAGCAACAACAACACCACACCTATTAGAAGTTCTAATGACGTCTACAGCACGTTCGCCTCTCTGCAACTAAATAACCATCAACTTCATCATAGATTTTGTAATAAATTCATTTTTGGTTGTTGTTGCAGCTGCTTCAGCGACTCCGTTGAGGTTGATGCAATTTAAAAATATTACTTTAGCGATTGCAGCAGGGTGTTTTGGATTTATTTTTAGATATTCCTAAATTTGAATTCATTTTTCAAATATTTTTCCAATTAGTTTTAGTAGACAAAATACAAAAAAGAAAAATATATATAAACAGAAAAAGCTAGCCAGCCCAAAATTGTGTTGTTTTCAAAGTAAAAAACGTAAGGCGACGTTGCCAGCGCAGTGTGTTGAGAGGACGTCGACAGGGGATTTAGATTATGATTGTTGGGTGGAGAGAAGCGGAAGGATGGCATAACCAATATAATGTTGGAGGCGACTGGGATGGTAGAAAAGCTCTACAAGAACATACATACAGCTCTTTGAAAAAAATTCAGGAACGAAACTTTTATTAATGTTTCAAATTCCTTTTTTCATTACAAATAAAAGCTTAGATTGAGTTGAATCATATTTTTATAGTAAAAAAATAAAGTAATTTCATCATATTTTTTCTACGAAAAGGACAAGGAAATGAAACGTAAATGGACAAGTAAAAATAAACAAAAGTAAAAGTAA
This sequence comes from Eurosta solidaginis, assembly GCF_040869045.1. Classification (NCBI taxonomy): domain Eukaryota; kingdom Metazoa; phylum Arthropoda; class Insecta; order Diptera; family Tephritidae; genus Eurosta; species Eurosta solidaginis. Next base: position 31,327,390 of record NC_090319.1, read on the forward strand.
AGGTAAAAGTAAAAGTACTTAAAAGTAAAAGCAAAAGCAAAAGCAAAATTAAAAGTAAAAGTAAAAGTAAAGGTAAAAGTAAAAGTAAAAGCAAGAGTAAAAGTAAACGTAAAAATAAAAGTAAAAGCAAAAGTATAAGTAAAAGTACTTAAAAGAAAAAGTAAAAGCAAAAGTAAAAGTACAATTAAATGTAAAAGTAAAAAAATAAATAAGTAAAAGTAAAAATAAAAGTAAAAGCAAAAGCAGAAGTAAAAGTAAAAGTAGAAATAAAAGTAAAAGTAGAAGCAAAAGTAAAAGTAAAAGGAAAAGTAAAAGTAAAAGTAAAAGTAAAAAGAAAAGTAAAAGTAAAAGAAAAAGGAAAAGTAAAAGAAAAAGTAAAAGTAAAATTAAAAGTAAAAGTAAAATTAAAAGTAAAACTAAAATTAAAAGTAAGAGTAAAACAAGTAAGGAAGGCTAAGTTCGGGTGTAACCGAACATTACATACTCAGTTGAGAGCTGTGGAGACAAAGTAAGGGAAAATCACCATGTTGTAAAAAGAACCTATGGTAACCCTGGAATGTGTTTGTATGAGATGTGTATCAAATGGAAGGTATTAAAGAGTATTTTAAGAGGAAGTGGGCCATAGTTCTATAGATGGACGCCTTTTCGAGATATCGCCATAAAGGTGGACCAGGGGTGACTCTAGAATTTATTTTGTACGATATGGGTATCAAATGAAAGGTATTAATGAGTACTTTAAAAGGGCGTGAGCCTAAGTTCTATATATGGACGCCTTTTCGAGATATCGCCATAAAGATGGACCAGGGGTGACTCTAGAATTTGTTTGTATGATATGAGTATCAAATGAAAGGTGTTAATGAGTATTTTAAGAGGGCGTGGGCCTTATTTCTATATGTGGACGCCTTTTCAAGACATCGCCATAAAGGTGAACCAGGGGTGACTCTAGAATTTGTTTGTACTATATGGGTATCAAATGAAAGGTGATAATGAGTATTTTAAAAGGGAGTGGGCCTTAGTTCTATAGGTGGATGCCTTTTCGGAATATCGTTATAAAAGTGGACCAGGGTTGACTCTAGAATGCGTTTGTACAATATGGGTATCAAACGAAAGGTGCTAATAAGTGTTTTAAAAGGGAGTGGGCTTTAGTTTTATGGGTGGACGCCTTTTCGGGATATCGCCATAAACGTGGACCAGGGGTGACTCTAGAATGCGTTTGTACAATATGGGTATCAAATGAAAGGTGTTAATGAGTATTTTAAAAGGGCGTGGGCCTTAGTTCTATAGGTGGACGCCTTTTCGAGATATCGCCATAAAGGTGGACCAGGGGTGACTCTAGAATTTGTTTGTACGATATGGGTATCAAATGAAAGGTGTTAATGAGTATTTTAAAAGGGCGTGGGCCTTAGTTCTATAGGTGGACGCCTTTTCGAGATATCGCCATAAAGGTGGGCCAGGGGTGACTCTAGAATTTGTGTGTACGATATTGTACGATATGGGTATCAAATGAAAGGTGTTAATGAGTATTTTAAAAGGGAGTGGACCTTAGTTCTATAGGTGGATACCTTTTCGAGATATCGCCATAAAGGTGGGCCAGGGGTGACTCTAGAATTTTTTTGTACGATATGGGAATCAAATGAAAGTTGTTAATGAGTATTTTAAAAAGGAGTGGGCCTTAGTTCTATATGTGGACGCCTTTTCGATATATCGCCATAAACGTGGACCAGGGGTGACTTTAGAATGTGTTTGTACGATATGGGTATCAAATTAAAGGTATTAATGAGGGTTTTAAAAGGGAGTGGCCCTTAGTTGTATATGTGAAGGCGTTTTCGAGATATCGACCAAAATGTGGACCAGGGTGATCCAGAACATCATCTGTCGGGTACCGCTAATTTATTTATATATGTAATACCACGAACAGTATTCCTTCCAAGATTCCAAGGGCTTTTGATTTCGCCCTGCAAAACTTTTTCATTTTCTTCTACTTAATATGGTAGGTGTCACACCCATTTTACCAAGTTTTTTCTAAAGTTGTATTTTGCGTCAACAGACCAATCCCTTTTTTCGTATTTGGTATATAATTATGGCATTTTTTTCATTTTTCGTAATTTTCGATATCGAAAAAGTGGGCTTGGTCATAGTCGGATTTCGGCCATTTTTTACACCAATACAAAGTTAGTTCAGATAAGTACGTGAACTGAGTTTAGTAAAGATATATCGATTTTTGCTCAAGTTATCGTGTTAACGGCCGAGCGGAAGGACAGACGGTCGACTGTGTATAAAAACTGGGCGTGGCTTCAACCGATTTCGCACTTTTTCACAGAAAACAGTTATCGTCCTAGAATCTAAGCCTCTACCAAATTTCACAAGGATTGGTAAATTTTTGTTCGACTTATGGCGTTAAAAGTATCCTAGACAAATTAAATGAAAAAGGGCGGAGCCACGCCCATTTTGAAATTTTCTTTTATTTTTGTATTTTGTTGCAACATATCATTACTGGAGTTGAATGTTGACATAATTTACTTATATGCTGTAAAGATATTATCTTTTCTTTTAAAATTTGAATTAAAAAAAAATTTTTTTTAAAAAGTGGGCGTGGTCGTTCTCCGATTTTGCTAATTTTTATTAAGCAGACATATAGTAATAAGAAGCTTGCAAAACTTCTAAATTACCTTCTTCTAAAAGTTGGCGGTGCCACGCCCATTGTCCAAAATTTTACTAGTTTTCTGTTCAACTCACCTACCAAGTTTAATCGCTTAATCCGTATTTGGTAATAAATTATCGCACTTTTTCGATTTTTCGAAATTTTCGATATCGATAAAGTGGGCGTTATTGTCCGCTATCGTTCATTTTAAATAGCGATCTGAGATGAGTGCCCAGGAACCTACATACCGAATTTCATCAAGATACCTCAAAATTTACTCAAGTTATCGTGTTAACGGACAGACGGACGGACGGACGGACATGGCTCAATCGAATTTTTTTTCGATACTGATGATTTTGATATATGGAAGTTTATATCTATCTCGTTTCCTTTATACCTGTACAACCAAACGTTATTCAATCAAAGTTAATATACTCTGTGAGCTCTACTCAACTGAGTATAAAAATTAGTAAGTAAAAGTAATAGTAAAAATAAAAGAAAAAAGTCAAAGTAAAAGTAATAATAAAAGTAAGATAATAGTAAAAGTAAAAAAGTTGATGGTTAAAGTAAATGGAATAGTGAAATAATTAGACATGAAAAAGGAAAAGAAAAAAGAAAGGGAGAAGGAAAAGCATATGGGAAAAGAAAGAAAATGGAAGCAGAAAGCGAACCCCAAAAAAGTAAAAACTAAAGTGGAAACAACAAAAGAAAACAAAACGAAAAAAAGAAAACAGTAAAACAAAACAATTAAGGACGAAAACGAAGACCAGGGAACAGAAAAAAAACTACAAAGAAAGAGGGAAAAGTAGATTCTAAGAACAGGGTAAGGACAAAGATTGAAGAAGGTATTGGACAAGAGGAAATAAAAATTAAAAGAAAAGGGATTAAGCAAATGCATTGTAATACGAAAATAACATGTAAAACAGATGAAAAAGAAAAAGAAGAAATAAGAGGGGATTTATTAAAAGAAAAAAGAAAAGGAGGTAGAATAAGAGAAAATAGACCAAGAGAAAGTATTATTAGAGGCAGTCTACGAAAAGGAGGAATTTGAAAACGAGAGAGTGAAAGAAGACAAAAATGCGAGGGATAAAGATCGTGATAATGAGTGGGATGATGTTAACGATAATTGTGATAATGAACTGACGCCGGAAAACGAAACCGGAATTACGCAAAGCGAATTTGTATGTGGAAATAAAGACAACCGCTGAGCATTTTTTTCCCTCCTATCTTATAATTCGGTTGAAGAACGCCCTATCTCGGAATTTGTTTCAAAAACGATCTACCTGAGCTTGAATTCAATAAAAAAAATTAAGATAGGAGGTTCTTCAACCTTATTCTTAATTCAGATTTTATATTGTTTTCAGAAAGCGCATTTTCGAACTGGCAGCCGAGATATTATATATACACAAAAAAAAATTTTTTTATTCTATTTAATTTTAGCTCACCTCTAGTTTATTTTATTTCTGGTACTTTAAAGTATTAGTTGTTTTAATATTTCTGAATTTTCAGTTATATTTAATTTAAAGCTCGCGGTGGTTATTTACTTTTTAATATTATAATATTTTTTTTATTTTTTGGTACAATTTAGTTTTTGATTCCTTTATTTATAATAATTTATTTTAATAGCTTCCAATTTTTAGGGCTTTGTTATTTTTATTTCCTTTCTATTCTAGAACTTTTTATTATTTATTTCTTAAAATTTTTTTTTTTGTTTTTTTGGTAATTTTTATAGCCTTATACGTTTATGTTATGTTTGAGCTTAAAGGCCGTGGTTAAAGAAAACACAATGTTTAAAATTGCATTGGTTTTTAGTTTGTCGATATTTCGGCTTCAATCTGAAGCCATCTTCAGGAACATGTGATAATGCTTGATCGACTTAATTTTTGTTTAATTTTTAATTGCGTACTTCTTTTTATTTTTAGTAATTTTCACCTCCTAGCCCCTTTAAATTTTTAGTACTTTCCATATTTTAGTACATTTAAATTTGTGTTTCTATATAGTTTCAGTGCATTATAAGTTAAGTATTATTTAGTATTTTCAACTTTTTATTCTTATTCTTCCCAATTATCAGAACTTTTTAATTTTTGTACTTCGTTATACCTTTTTAATATATTTTAAGTTGTACTTTTAATCAGTTTTATTTTTCTTTGAGCTTAAGGCCTATTTTTATAAATAAAACACTTGATTTTGTGTTTAAAAATAAAAAAATATATATCAGTTTTATTTTTCTTTGAGCTTAAGGCCTATTTTTATAAATAAAACCTTAGTCTAAGGTCGAAATATCGAATAAATTAAATAATTAAACACAAAATCAAGTGTTTTATTTATAAAAATAGGCCTTAAGCTCAAAGAAAAATAAAACTGATATATATTTTTACCGGCCAATAAGTAACTCAACTGTACTTTTAATTTTAACTATTGTCTTTGGTTTTTATTTTTAATTATATTTTTGATTTTAGTACTCTTTTTATTTTCCGTATTTTTTCAATTCTATTTTTCTCTCACAATTTATGGAACTTACTATTTTTAGGACTCAAGTTATTTTCTTCGTCTTCGTTCTATTGTAGTACTTTTTATTTTTGTTTCTATCTAATTTTTTTTTTAGCTTTTAAATTGCTTCTTTAAAATACCTTTCTGGTTTTTTATGTTTAGTAAGTTCTATTTACATATATGTTAGTTAATTTTCTTTTTAGTACTTTTTAATATTTCTCACTTCGTTTCCGGGTCTTCACAATTTTTTAGAACTTTTTATTTTAAGTACTTTTTAATGATTTTTTAGGACATTTTAAGTTTTAGTACTTTCTTGTTTTACTTTTTATTAGTATATTTTTATTTTAGATACTCTTTTTAGTATTTGTACTTTTTTAGCACTTTTCATTTTTAGTAATTTTTATTTTTAGTACACTTTATTTTTAGTACTATTTTTATTTTTAGTTCTCTTTTTATTTTTAGTACTCTTTTTATTTTTATTTCTCTTTCTATTTTTAGTACTCTTTTTATTTTTAGTACTCTTTTTATTTTTAGTAATCTTTTTTATTTTGTTTTTTTCCTCCTTAACCCTAAAAACCTACCATGCATACATGTTATGAAGAGTAGCACAATTTGTGCTTTCGCAAACGTGCATACATACATATGTACTACATATATAGTAATTATACATTTTTTAATAGTTTATTTGGCTCTTTATATTTCTATTATGGTTTTGACATCTTGATCGGCAACTAGTTTTTCCAAGTCAAACTGCAAGATCTGTCTGTTCATCGACATTTTTTTAAGGTATGTTAAAGTTATGAGTTCTGGCGTGAAGTGCTGCGTGAAATCTCAGCTGAACAATTCACATCCCTCTCGTAATTCACATACATATATATTTTACGGTAATTAATATTATTACCGTTATTACCGCATACAGTTTTACCGTATCTTTTGTTATCATTACAAATGTTACCGTGTTTATTGTTACCGCAACAAGATTCTATTCAAATATTTTTTCTCCTCATGCATCCATAAAAAAAATTTTGTCAGAAACTGATGCAGCATTGTTGACATATTCAATACGGAAGGTAATTATTCTTTGGCTGGCTTACTTCAAGCAGACAACTGATGACAAACGATTTGTTTACAACACACGATTACAAGAAATGGAAGAATGCATATGATGAAAGTTTTGAATGCTAATTAGTATTGTAGAACGCTCTGGAATAAAACGAAAATACTAGCATTTGAAACCACTCAGGTCATGATGGAAGTTGGAGCAAAGATTCTTGATCACCAAACTTTCATATAGACCCCGCCATTGGAACATTCCAGAAAGACTCTTACCGACAGCAAATTTAGAGAATCTGCTATCTCAATAGATAAATAAATATGGATATTGAATAGTGTGTTGGTAAAAAACAAATCTACATATATTGAAGAACAAATGTATTGTATTGAAAAAAAAAATTAGCTCCATGCAACGCGAACTTAATGCAAGTTTACTTATACATATTACTTATACATACACATAGCCGTATTGTGAAAGTGTGTGTGTGTGTGTGAATTAACGACAGTCAAAGTCATTAGCGTCCCATATGCACCGCACTTATGCACTAAGACCCTCATAAATATTGCACGGATCTATTATGAGATCGTAAATACAAAAGTACAGTGAACCAAATTAGAAAAACACCTTACAAAAAATTAGTTTTGAATTTTATTTGTCGCATTCCGAACACGTTACTGGAGAATGGCACGTTTACACCGTAGTTGAGGAAGACAAATTGTGTTTTAGAGCCGATACGTTGACCGAACTGTCAAATGAAATACTTGTTCTTTAATTATTATTTTTTTATATCTAGCTGAGCAGAGCTCACAGAGTATATTAATTTTGTTCGCATAACGGTACCCCATAACGCCATAAACTAATCGAGATAAATATAGACTTCTACATATATATTCAATTCATTTAGCCATGTCCGTCTGTCCGTCCGTCTGTCCATAAACACGATAGCTTGAGTAAATTTTGAGGTATCTTAATGAAATTTGATATGCGAGTTCCTGGGCACTCATATCAGATCGCTATTTAAAATGAACGAAATTGGACTATAACCACGCCCACTTTTTCGATATCGAAAATTTCGAAAAACCGAAAAAGTGCGATAATTAATTATCAGACGGATAAAGCAATGAAACTTGGTAGGTGGGTTGACCTTATGACGCAGAATAGAAAATTAGTAAAATTTTGGACAATCGGCGTGGCACCGCCCACTTTTAAAAGAAGTAATTTAAAAGTTTTGCAAGCTGTAATTTGGCAGCTGAGTATGTAATGTTCGGTTACACCCTAACTTAGCCTTCCTTACTTGTTTTTCATAAACAACACTCCAAAATGTCAAGAAACAATAAAACAGTCGAATGAGATAAATATGCCGTAAACGTGTATGATAAATAATCTAGGGGGCTCAAAGGGTTGATAAGCGCAATGCAAAAAGCTTTATAACCCCAAACTTCCGCAACCCAATTGTCAACCTCACCTACGCGAGGGGAATCCTGTTACAAATATGAATGTATCATACACATATTTAGCACGCGAGGCTCTGGCGACCCTAAGCTCCTCATGGAACTAGGGGGATGGACGGGACGGCCTGGAAGGTTTAATGTGCTCGTATTAATCTTTACCGAGATGGTCGGGTTAGTACCTTGTTGTTATTGTTGTAGCAGGCTAGTACCTTAATGGTCCTCTGTTAACGGAACGTACCGGATCTATCGTCGCTCTGGCAAGGCAGACACTCTCCCATTTAGGTGACATGACTCTTACATTCTTTGTTATATGGAGAAAAGCATGAAGAGTTCTAAAGCTATTAACAACTAGTAAAAGCTGTTGATTATAAATGTTTAAATTTTCCAATCATTATCTTATAACCTTAAACGAGCAGTTCTTGTTTGTTTGTATAGCCGAACGATTTCGGGAACGACTCAACCGATTTAAATGAAATATGGGACAGAGATAATGTATCACCTTCTACGACTTTCTACCTAGGTGTTGCCACTCATAATGTTTCACAAGGTTGCCACCTATTCGAAATTTAAAAAAAAATTGCATGAGATATGCCGATATGGGTATCAAACGAAAGGTATTTCACTCCGCATTGCAATAGGGATATTTTTGAGCAGGTTGCCATTTAGGGTTGCCACCTATTCGAAATTAAAAAAAATTTCATCAAATGTGTCGATATGGGTATTAAACGAAAGGTATTTCACTCCGCATTGCAATAGGGACATTTTTCAGTGGGGTTGCTATTTAGGTTGCCACCTATTCGAAATAAAAAAAAATTGCATGAGATATGCCGATATGGGTTTCAAACGTAAGGTATTTCACTCCGCATTACAATAGGGACATTTTTGAGTAGGGGCGCCATTTAGGGTGGTAGTTAGACGAAATAGTACTCTACTTACTCATCTTCTATTAAAGTTTTAAAGGAGAACATTAAAGTTAAAAATCTTACACATGATTCGACTTAATTTTAAATAATTTCCTTTTAAATGAATAATTGCAATTTCTCACAGATTACTATTAGAAAGATTTCTCAGCACAACGAAACGTTGTCGAGCAAAGCTCGGTCGCCCAGGTACTTTCAACTAAACGCCTTATTCATCGCGCGGAAATTTTTATACTCAGCTGAGCAGAGCTCACAGAGTATATTAACTTTGTTCGCATAACGGTAATCCGTAACGGCATAAACTAATCGAGATAGATATAGACTTCTATATATCAAAATGATCTGGGTGAAAAAAGAAATTCATTTAGCCATGTTCGTCCGTCCGTCCGTCTGTAAACACGATAACTTGAGTAAATTTTGAGGTATCTTGATGAAATTTGGTATGTAGGTTCCTGGGCGCTCATCTCAGATCGCTATTTAAAATGAACGAAATCGGACTATAACCACGCCTAACCACCAAGACTAAAGTCAAATATATTATAGATATTATTTCTAATTGCTGTTTTTATCTACGTATCCCTTTTTCGCTCTTATTTGGAATCCAAATCTATAAATAAAGTTCTGGTTGTAAAGATGGAGATTCGGGCTATTAGCGAGCTTTGGGCAATTTTGGTCGTAGTGCTTTTTGTTTAGCTACATTTCATTAAAATAATTTGTTAAAAATAAACGATTGTGAGCACACAAAGAAATCTATTTGTACTATGGCACTATTGTGGATATTTGCACTGCATTACCGACAGTTGCTCCCATACGCCATATGGCAGCGCAAGCTGTAAGTTTTAATTGATTGATAGAACAGTTGATTTCTGTTGATATTTGATAAGAGACTTTTAGATTGGTGGCGCAAGATGCGCACGGGTCCGGCTCGTACATCCTTAAATTCTAAATATATAAATTGTCATTTATGCTGCTTTCAAGCGCTATTCTGTTTCACTGTGCGCAAGTATAGGCACAACGAGCAGTTCAATGACCAATAACAAAAAGACACAAACAATAGTAAAACTTTGTTTGGAAAAATATTACAAGAAAAGACAACGAGTGGAAACGAAGTAAGAGCGCACACGGTGCAATACCGATAAATAAACGCACGTACTAAAAAGAAAGAAAAAAAAACAAAAAACAGATCGCTGGCTAGAAAACAAAAGCAAATATGCTAAAGGAAGCTAGCTACCGGTAAGTAATAGGCAAAGCAATGCCTAATCTAGCTTCTTGGGACTCAAGCAACACAACGTCGACACCGACGATGAACAGTTGAAAGCGCTAAAGATGAAGACGACGGTCATAGTGATTATCAAGAGCCTCCGCCGCTAGTAATTTTCTTTGTTTTTGTTTTTGGTTATGGTGTTGCTCACTTCTCACCAACTTTATGCATACAAGTCAAGTTGAGTACATGTCAACAACATGTTGTATTAGGATAATAACAAACAAAAAGTGACAATAACAACAAACAGCTGCATTGAAGCGTAAATGACAAAAAAAGAAAAATTGAAATCAACAACAGAAATACCGTCAAAATATGTTTATTTCCAATTTTTTTTTTTTTTGTACTTTCTGTAATTGTTTTTGTTACTTGTTGTATATTCATAATTCCAAAGGAAGAAGTTATATCCATAATATAAATGAAAACTTCCGCAACAAATGGACAGACAGACAGACAGACATGGAGTGCTTCAAAGTATCAACTATATAAGTGGAGCGCAATGCGAAAAAATAAAATGTTACTAACTTCCATTAAAGCTCATTGTAATTTCGTATTTATGTATGTCATATGATGGGACATGATTTTGAACACTCTTGGTATTTGTAAAACACACACATATAGTCATATAATGTGGTTTAACAAATAAGTAACCGTATATTTGAAACGCACTTAATGTGCTTTCAGAGTGACATACCGACAATTGTTGATAAGAACAAGAACTTGAACGTCATTGTGACACAGTGTGCTGTGCAATTTAGAAAAAAAGGGCATTACAATCTAGACAGACGGCTCGAAAGTGGAAAAGGCAACTGGAGCTGGACTGTACTCAAAACATCTGCAGGTAAATCAATCGTACCGACTGCACTATCCTAGAGTAGTCTGGCTGCTCTCTATATGGCATAGACAATTCATGGGTTCCTGACTCAGCCAGACTACTACAGGATAGTGCAGTCCCAGTCATAAATATAACGATTTTCTTCGACAGCCATGCCACCTTAAATGCATTAGAATCTAACGTGATTGAGTCGGATATCGTGCAGAGGTGTCGAACCTAGCTGACCCTCATAAGGCACCTAAATGTCTCTCTTTGCTGTTTCCCAACGATATTGAAAGTAATGAATGAATTTGCAGATGAATGGACAGGAAAGGTTTCGAAATGGACGTAAGCGAGCGGTACGAACATCGCTGGATTATCTTCTGAGGAAAAATCGGGGAATGTGTGATTAGAGCAATAGACTTGCGGCGGACCAATGCGAGATCTCAAGGCCTTATATCATTATGACCATGTTTCGTTAGGAAAGGAACTAGTTTCTTCTCAAGCTAAACAATTCTGCAGTGAGCGCATCGTCACAGGTCATTGCACCACTGCTCCGAAGCTGGCGTATACCAACATGCTCCCTCTGCAGAAGCTGGCAGTATGAGGAGGAAGAGGGGTCGATTCATCAACATTTTTCAACAGTTGGCAGAGGTTGGGAAGGTCCGTTCATCAGAAAAAGCAAGTGGTTCGTTGAGCACCACTGGGAAGTAATCTTGCTGGACAAATGTGCAGCCACCCGACACTCGTTGAGGGCACTCACAATGGACAATAACGCCTCCAATTGGAAGTGTGGGAAATTCTCATACATGCCCTCTTAACCTAACCCAACATGGAAACTAGAAACAAAAGACAAAAAAAGAGATGTGAGCACCAAGTACTCGTGAGTGTTTGATTCGTAAGCATACAGGTGTACGTGGAAAAACCTAACATTTTTCGACTACGGTCTTGGTCTATTTTTGGGTTCCGATTTCGGTTCTGGGTTCGATTTCGGTTTCGATTCCGGATTAGTTTTCGTTTCTCTTTGGTCCTAGTTTCCGTCTGTTTTCGTTTTCCTTTTTGCTTCGGTTTGATAGCGTTGTCCATCTCCTTCCGGTTTCGGTTCCCATTACGATTTTGGTTCTGGTTTCAATCCAGTTTTCGGGATCGGTTACGGTTTGGTTCCGATTCCAGTTTCGATCCCTATTTCGTTTCCGGATTCGGATTTCAGTTTAAGTTTTGGTCTAGGTTTCGGTTCCAAATTCAGCTCCTGATGTGTTCGGTTTCAGTTTAGCTTACAGTTCTGGTTACGATTAATAAATGGTGCCAAAGCCGATTCGACTTTCAATGCCGTTGAAGCTTTTCCGATACTCTTTAACCTCTTCGATATCAAGAAATGTCCCCGGAGCAAACTCTGTACGCTCTTGTGACACCTCTATCAGCTTGACAACCGAATGGAAAGCGATTACAATAGACTTGTCATTATGATAGGCATGTTGTGATGCTTTAATCATCGGTAAACTTCCCAGCAGCGTGTGCGTACGAGGTATACCCGGCTGTACTACTGCAAAGTACTGCTACTATAACTAAAAAAAATTCTACCGCTAAACTTGGCGGAGAAAATACCCGCTAAAAAAATATGGTAAAATCGTCCGAATTCCGGGTCAATTGAACTGAAATTTCTGTTAGTTTTTATCCATTGCAAATATCTGTTGAATCAACTTGGCACAAATTGTTGATTCTGAAACGACGGTTTCAACAGTCAAATCAACAAACACATTTTTTTTTAATTTAACAATTATGAGCCGTACCCGTGCGCATTTTGCGCAACCAATCTAAAAGTCTCTTATCAAATACCAACAGCTTCCGCTGCCATCTGGCGTATGAGAGCAACTGCCGGTAATGCAGTGCAAATATTCACAAAAGTGACATAGAACAAATAGATTTCTTTGTGTGCTCACAATCGTTTATTTTTAGCAATTTTTTTTAATAAAATAAAGCTAGACAAAAGTACTACGACCAAAATTGTCCAAAGCTCGCTAATAGCCCGAATCTCCATCTTTACAACCAAAACTTTTTTTATTTATTGATTTGAATTCCAAAAAAGAGTGAAAAAGGGACCCGTACATAAAAACAGCAATTAGAAATAATATACTATATTGTAACGAAATTGCTTGCAAATCCTCTTATTTGCAATCCTCTGCTAAGTTCGAATCACTAAACTGTTGAATAAATAACTCCAATATTGAATAATGGAAAAATGGCCTTTATTAAAGTACTTCACAATACACTTATACTTTGCTACTCGCTGGCTTAATAACCAAACTGATTGATAACTCAAATTGAACTCTACTATTGGCCGCCAGATCGCGTGCTTAATCAAACTGATTGATAGCTCAACTCAAACTGAATTACTTCTTACTCGCCTGCCCCGCTTTTATAGTTTACGCTGCATACTTCTAGGCTCTTCCATTTCCAGAACTTACCAACTATATTCGTGTGTGTATAGTTCTCATATAGTTTCTACTTGTTTACAATTGTTTACTTTTTAGCGCTTCTCAGATGTACATATGTGAGTTTGTAGTTTACAGTCTCCCGCACACACATAAGCGTATAAGTAAATTCATCTGTGTGTGACATCTCATCTCTCGCTGCCTTGTATGTAAATGTTGCTCGTCGGAATGTATTTATATGTGTAGACGCAATTATTGATTCGTTTATGGAGATACATAATGATTGAATTATTGATGTGAATTCACGTCACTGCTTAGCATCGGCCTGGAGATGGCAGCACTCCTCAGTTTTGCTAATATTCGTAACAATATGATTACTGTCACCCTAAGAATAACAATCAAAACTGTGAAATAACAGATTTCGGTCAGCATTAGAATAACTCTGAACGCTGTTGTTATAACAGCGATGCCTGTGGCACTATGGTCATAAGAGCTAGTAGAGAGCTAATTCTCTTTAGAATTATCTGATGTATTTGCATTATGTTGACAGTTGATCGGAGTTGAAATTATCAATGAAATCAATTCCTTTAACAAAAAATCAGTAAGATTGATTGAAAATCTGTAATTTTTACAGATTATTGCCAACTTGAAACCAACAGTTTCTCTTCTCTGCAAAACTAAACAAATATGTTCTCTTAAGAAAAAAACTCGGTTGAATTTATTATAATTCGATAAATTTTACCGAGTGTCTGTTTCGACGATGGTTTTACCACCGTAATTTCTTTCGGTGTATCATTATTGTATATGACAGTACACTTGCCAGCACTAGACACTCACTAGAAATTAAAGTTTAAGCGATTTGAATCTCAATGCCAAACCAAAAAGTATTAATGTTTTTTGTATATGAACTTTATTTGATACAAAATTGCTGATCCACCTACGAATATGAGAATAATTTGCAATTAAATAAATAAGACGGCACGATCACTCCCATCGTTCTATTAGAGCTTTATACATATATAATATGGTTAAAGGTTTATTTATTTTCATTTCAACAGACCGAAAAAAAGATATTGATCTATGCAGAAGTTGTTAATAAGTTTTCAAATATGATTTTTGTTATTATTATTATTGTTATGGTGTAGTTGGAGCATTGAGCCGGTGTTATGTCAATCACATTGAATGACAAGATCAGCTATTTGCAGCAGAATCAGTTAGTGAGCGAGTAAATAAAAGTGTTCTTACGTGAAGGTCAAACGCATTACGTGGGATTCGATTTGATTTTGATAACTGAAATATAAAATATATTGAGTGAACATATGTAGTAAATATATAAGAACTGTGGACCTATGTGCATGTAAATGGCAATTTCAGTTGCAAGACAAATTCGATAGCTTAACATTTTAAAAATAGTTATTGTGTCTTAAGCTGGAGACATTGGTGCTTTATCGGTAACCGTATCGGTAACCTTTTAACAGCTGATTCGACCAACCTTATGAGAATCAATGCAATCGATTATTGGTGCCGCTAAGGTCGTAAACGTATCGTAGCCAACCAATTGGGTTTTGGTGTACCGTCGTAACGATAAACAGCTGATTACGTTAGGAATACGGATACAGCGATAAGACATACGGCACCAATGACTCCGGCTTTAGTCTGATCGACTTTACCGCGACTCACAGCATTGTTCCTTGTTGTTGATTTTTTTCGCATGGTAAAGGTTGAATTAAGTTGGTACGACTTTCCGTCATCTCTTTCCAATTTTAGTTAAGAGACAAACCGGTTTGGGCATTGTGCCATCTTCAGTGTTCGTTCGGAGACAAACCGATTTCGATATTGTGCTATCTTCAGTGTTAAATATCATTCTCTCGTTCCGGCAACGAAATTGAATACTCATAAACCGGTTTAAGCTTAAAGCCACCTTCAGTATTCAACGCTGAAGATAGCACAACGTCGAAATCGGATTGTCTTCGAGCGAAAAAAAACCAAATTTAACACTAAAGAAACCATAACTCCGAAAACAGTGTGTCTCCAAACCAAATTTGACAAAGGATGACTGAAAACCGTTTCAAAACAACTCGAAACATTGTGTTCTGCAGTTTACAGTTTTACGAAAAATTACTCTGAAGATGGCACAATGCCGACCGGTTTATATGCGAACAAAATGTTCCAAAACGAAGATAAAAAAGATTTAAAGTACTTCCTTTATATAAATGGGGAAGAAGAAAGTTTTTAAAAATGTCTCTTAAAACAAATACATAATCTTGTTGGACTTTGATATTCAAATTTTAACATAACCACTATACAAATTTGTATGAGAAGCAATATTATAAAGGTGAAGCGAGATTTTATCGAAAGTCTATTTATTGCACTCCACCTTTATATTTTTGTTACTCATACAAATTTTTTGTGACTGTAAAAATTCGAAAAGATTATGTCTTTATTTAAAGAGACATTTTTACTTTCTTTACGTTCGTTTATATAAAGGAAGTACCTAAAAAATTGTTATCTTCTTTTCGTTTTCACCTTTTATTGCATTGTCAAGGTGACCTGAACTATGTGTAATATTTCATGTGTCTAACTCAACGAAATAAATTGAATTTACTTAAAAATCTATCGCCAGATTCCACAATTTTGAATGAACTTTTTAATACCACTAAATATCTCGATTCCTGTCGCATGTAGAATACTCTTTTATCCGAAAATATTACAATCTAATAAAGCCGGAAGTTTCGTTCAAAGTTTCAGGTTTCTGTGTTATCTGGAAGTTCCTTGAAACTCGAAAGCAACGGACGATTTTTTAGTTTCCACGATCCCTGCACCACACAGCTAAAATTGTTTTCCATCATGTTGCATTGTCATGGCGTTCTGAAGCATGTTCTTAATTTCAAAATTCTTGCTCTTCGTGAAGTTACTCAAATAGCGGTCGGAGGTTTACACATGTTGTAAATGGGCTTTCTAAATATCTCTATGTATCTCGATCCCTGTCCCATCTACATAGAAAACTCTTTTATCCCAATCCCATTAACTCATTTTATCTGGAAGATGCTTAAAACACGAAAGCAAAATTTCCATGTTCGGAAGATTTTTTGAATTTTCATGATCCCTGCACCAAGTAGCGAAAATTTTCTTTCGCTCATATTAAATTGTCATCGGATTCTCATGTATGCTTACAGTTTCAAGACTTTAGACCTCCGGGAAGTAACTCCCAAATGGATTGCAATATTCTCCAATTATGTATGGAAATTGGCGGAAAAACCTCAAACGAAACTAATATAAAGGAAGTAACAACAAAAAACGTAATTGCGTCAACAAGTGCGCTTGGTTTGAGACTTGTCATTTTCACTGAGTGAGAGCTCAACATTTAATTTCATTGGATGCTGGATGTTGGCATCACGGAAGGACAATAATTTTCGGGTAATTTTTTTGGCGCACACTCGCAAGAATCATCTCATTCTCTTTTCACATCATCCAAATATCCCGATAGAATTTCTAAGATACTACTGAGCTTCCCTTGGTTCCTTGAGAAAGGAATTTGTTTGGTTGGTTGCTGTTGCGCTTCACCTCTGACTTTAATTGGAGCTAATGAGCTGTTTTGCTTCCACAGTTTGTTAATTAACCTTTGATATATATTGTAAGGAGACTGAAGAATTCCTCAAAAGCGGCGCACAGTGGCGCCTTTTGATTTTTTTCTTTGCAAAAATCATAACTTTTGAACCAATGAAGATATTTTAAAAATTTAAAATACAAATGAAAGCTAATTACTTGAAGTTTTATTGTGTCAAAGCTCAGAATGTCACAGATACAGCGTGCTTCCAAAAAAAATGTCTTATAATGACGTATTTGAGCATTAAATAAGATAAACTAATGATTTTGATAAGATAGCGTGGCACTGCCCACTTATGATAAAAAGTTTTTTCTAAGTAGTCACGTAATAAATAACTACCAAAATCGATAGACGTATTGTTTCTTTTAAATAGCAATACTCTTATAAAACTCAAATGTCCATTTTTGGTGCCACAATCGTAAAATTTTGCATGTTCTTTTTTTTTTTAATTTACAAGCCAAATATGTATTTTATTAATAACTAAAAATTATTGAAAGTGGTTCAATGAAATATTATTTGAGCTAAAGATTAAACAGCCAACGAATTTTGGAAAAGAGGAGTGGCACTGCCCACATATGCTAAAAAGTTTGATCTTAGTAACCGCTTTATCAATTTGTACCAAACTCGATAGACGTATTGATTTCTATAAAAATTTAATACTCGTTTGAAGGCGAAATGCCTCAGCTTTAAAATAAATTTGATAAACTTCAGAGAAATGCAATAATGAAAAGTATATTTTTATAAATTAATTAATTCTTTTATTTGAAATAAAAAATTAACTTCTACATAGATATTTTATTTTTCAATAAAGTTACAAAATTGATTAGTAAATCTCTTTTTCATTGTTGTGATAAGAAGTGTGAAACTTATTCTATCTTAACATAGTCATCGTCACTGAAACATATATCTAACAAAGCAACCATTTCTGAGCTATACGCATCTGTAAGATCTTTTTATGTTCTTACATACCTCATAGATGATATGACTGGATCAGAAGAGATAGCTAACATGTTGAAAATGTCTTCGTTTTGTCTAACTCGTGGTACTTTGCAGGTGTTCATACATCTATATCTTTTGTAGTCCTTGTTCTTAGATTCTTGAGCTACTTCAGACAATTCTCCTAATGGTAAGCACTGGTACTCTATTAAATCTTTTCCATGTGCTAAACTTTTATGTACCGTTGGTGTAAGTTTCTTCTCAGGATACTTTGATGCAGCAACTCTGTAGTTTTAGATGCATATTCTCCAAATTTGGGTTCATTAACTTGTTCATGGCAGTTTAAAATATTTAAAATTACTCACAATCTTTTCACAACATCTCTATCAACTCCTGTTATGTGAGCAGTCACTTCATCGTTTTCAAAAAATCTTCTTGAGGAGTTACCATCATTTGTATTTCCGTATCCATACTTTGGACGGTCAACTCTAAGGCCAATCTCTTTATAAAATGCACCCTGAATTATTTTTGTGTCTTGTTTTGTTTCTCCTTACATGTTGTATTGTCGTCGAAAACATCTCCTTGTTGTGGTAGTGTATAAGCCAGCTTCAAAACAAATTCCATACATCTTATCCCAGCATGCAAAGGAGATATTCCATACTCATAATTTAGTTCGTCAGTTATTGAATAATCAAGATTTTCAAAGTCCTTTTGGCTCTTACAAATTAGATATTTCATTGTAGATGTCGTATTTGTTATTAAGTTCAAAACTTTTCCATCGACCATTGTTAGAAGAAAATCATGCTTTATTTTAATGACATTCCCCTCTTCAATTTCAATTATTGTTGGTACTAATTTGGCAACTTGATTTTTTATATCACTCACTGTAGCTTTTATGAGTTCCGAAGACTCATTCTCGTATTTAAATAATATCGGGCGGCACAATATAGTTGATGACGGACGTGTATTTTTCCAATATTCTGAAGCTTCATCTTTTAGTCGTAATGGAACAATAGAAGACATAAACATATTACTATCTGTAATTGTTTCATCGTCTACATTTATTCTTTGTTTATATGCGCTTTGTACTGATGATCCATCACAGCCCCACTTAGTTATCAATGCTAGCTCCTTTGGCAGTGATTTCAACTTTTCCTTCAGTAAAACTTTGAAGGAGTCGTGTAGACGTATGATCCATTAAGTTTTGTAGCTCAATTTCAGCTGATACTTCGGTCATTTTGGGACTTAGAGGAACTGCTTCTTTCTTGGCTTGAGCAATTTTTTTGTATCCAGGTAAAATATCGGCATTACGTTGCAATAATGACAACATAATATATTTTTTCTTCGTTAAGCCGAGATCTATAAACAGCGCCAAAGCTTCTTCGGGAGTGTATTTCCCAGGTAGCGCATTTGGTGGTGTGGGAATGCTGTTGTTGATCCTCATCAGTCGCACTGGACTTGCTACCGCAACTGCTTTTGTTATATGAGACTTCGCGTTTTCTTCGTCTTTTTTATATTTAATAGCCAGTACTTCTGAAAGATGAGTCGTGGCCATAGCTTTTGTGGTATCGGGCAGCTTCCTTTTCCTTGTGTAGGTAGAACACTCTTCTATGGGTTTTGTTGGTCTCCCTCTAGTTGGATTGGTTGACGTGCTAGGCGTTTCTTCGTCCAAAAAAGTTTTGTCAGCTAGCCACTTTTCATGCTTACTTAGAAATTTTGAATTGTTACGATAGACGTCCTTCCATTTTCTTTCTATCATAATGTATTGTAAACCAATTTTTTCTTCCAGGCCTTCCTTTTCTTTAATGCTTGTTTCACTCGCGGATTCTCTCATAATAGCCTCAACGAAGTCCCGTCTTGACTTCGTAGATTTACACCGCAAATAGTTTCGAGTTTTCTAGATACATATTCGAATTGGCTTCGAGTGTATCTGACTAAATATTAAACTGTGAACTATATTTAAAAATACTATTCACTTTATTTAAGTAAACAGAATACTTAGTTCCTTAATCTCCAAAAGACGAATGATAATGTGCATTGTATGATGGATAGCTTTATATACCTACTCAAATTATTAAAATTAATTTCAGGTATACAATTCGTAACTAAAAAAACCTATGTTGTTAACAAGTTCGAATAACAAAAACGACCTTACGGCCGTACTGAATTATATATACCTGCTCAGGTGCGTATTTATGCCCAAGGTTGTTTAACTTTATTTGATGTAAAAAGTGAAGTTGCAGCTGGACGCAGGTAGACTTTATGAATTTAGGTAACTGAATATTTCACAAATAACTACTGTTAATTTGACGGAGCACATATTTTAACATTTTTTTTTTCATCAAAGTTTTAAAAAGGGCCTAAAAAAAAACAGGTATATCCGCCAACTTTTAACAACAAAAAAAAAAAACATTTTTTTTTTGTTTCATTCCTAAATTAAATTATCTTTAATTGCTATACAAGAAAACGACAACCGGCCGCCTTATTTACTCACAAAACCATTTTAAATACAACGAAAAAGAAGAAAAATTTCAAATTTTTCCCAATGTTGAAAATTGGTCAACTTTGAGCGGCTCTACCTGGTAAACTATAATTTTCTGTGAAAAAACAGTTGTATATTCTTGATCCCTGGAAAATTCTCTATTAGAAACATGTAGAAAGGCTTTCATGATTTTTTTGATTTTTGCCATGCTTTAACGGCAGAGGCGCCACTGTGCGGCGGCGGTAACCTGTCCCAAGGTGTAAGTCGCGCATTGCATATCACGTTTAATGCGCCGCAAGCCTATTCAACTTTATTCAGTTAGGATGTCCGAAGCATTCTTAGATATATGGCACAATAACATAGACTTAGCACTTGACCATTAAGATAATGTAAGTCAAGAATTGTAATTCTTATTTCATGGAGAGTTTAACGTTAAATTGTACCAGCTCCGTGCAACTACTCAGCTTCCTTAGTGATCCCTGAATGATTTCGATATATCGCCACTTAAGTAAATTTCTGTTGAGTGGGCGGAGTATGATATCTAAGTATAACGCAAAGCCAGTGGAGTGGTGAAGAGAATCGCCTTGAAATAGTATTTTTAATACCTCAGGCATGTATGTATGTCCAAGAACAGCAGGTTTTTTGGCTTCATTCTATATAAATAATATAGTCTTAAAAACTTTTCCAACAATTAAAACAAAAATGCAATAAATCTAATGACAAGAAACCCATTTAGAGCTTTTTAACCTAACAGTAATCAAAAAATAGAATTAAATTGCTGAATGAATGCATAGAAAGAGAATTCAGAATGCGGAATGTGACATTAAGAAAAACACTGTTATATGCACATGACACAGACAATGTGACCGCCTACGCAATAAAAATATGACCAGCACGCATAATGCATTATAAATAAAAAACTTTGTGAATGTGTGTGCATACGGGGGGCGGTTTTTAAATGCGTGGGCTAAAATATTTCATTATTGATATTAGACAAAAATTATAAAGTTTACAAACAACCATGTTTCTGAATTTCACTTCTTCATCAGCTAACTTCTCGAGAGCTGAGTATAGAACTCGAAATCTCCAACATTCATACTTTATAGTGGTGTAAAAGCAGATAGATGCCTTTATCCACTCAGCTATATGAATGTCCCGCTCCTCGCTTTGCAATCGGTCTCTAAGTGTTGCCAGAGCTTAGTAACATTGAGACCTAGTAAACATCGCCGTTTGTAAACTTTGTAATTATTCCCTCATATCAATAACAAAAACAATTGTATAAAGCAATATGAGTATGTCCTCTAAAAAAATAAAATATTTCATGTTTGCTGTATTAATGTGGACAAAGGGTAAAAATTTGCTCTATTATAGAATGATTTTCTGTCGCCCTTGACAATTTTGATTTGAGGACTAAATTGTTTTGAAAAATTACACTTAAGATGGCTAATCGCCGTAAGCGGATTGCCCCCGAATTTACAAAATCGACAAGATATTAAATAAGCAGTGATTCGGTAAAATTTATCGCATTATGGTTAACTCAGCCGACTTTTTTTTTCAACGGCACAAATTTGATATTAGAGAACAATTACGAAATTTGCACACAGAATGGTTACTAGGAGATGTGTATGAATTTCACTTGTTCATAAGCTAGCTTCTCGGGAGCTGAGTATTGAACTCGAAATCCCCAACACTCATACTTCATACTAGTGTAAGGAGGATGCCTTTATCCGCTCAGCCATATGAATGCTTTCAGACCAATTGCGAAGGGACATTCATATGGCGGAGTGGATAAAGGCGCCTGCCTTTACACTAATATGTAGTCCGCCGAAAATTTCGAGTTTAATACTCAGCTCCCGAGAAGCTAGCTGATGAAGAAGTGAAATTCAGAAACATGTCCTTTTAACCACCACCGTGTGCGAATTTTGTAGTTTTTCTCTGCCCTGTTTAAAAAAAATTTAAATGGCATAAACTTTGGCAAATGCTATGAAACGAAAGTTAATTTACTTATGGTACATTTGCCTATGTGGACGCACCCGTGGAATACACCGAGAGGGTGAAAATTCAGAGCTGTATAAATCAAGTATGGGATGTTGCAACTAAGCGCGCTACTTACGCATACATACACAAAACCAACATTTGCTGAAACGGTGTCGCACAGACTCAGGAGACATCCTCACTTTTGAGTAAGCCAGCATACAAAACTCCGTGTGTAAAGTGGAGACTGTGTAGACACAATTTTTGTATAACTAAAGGGATCGCAAAAGAAAAATACGAGAAATATCAAATGTTTCTAGTGCGGCAACAACCTATGGAGGTGGTCGTAAACGCAGAGCTGAACCAGTTGAGCAAATCTCCAAGTGCACGCAATTAAACTAAAGCGAGCCAGCCGTAAGGGACGAGAGCTGGCTCCCGAAGTTGACTGCCCCATAATCTCTGTCTCACAAGTCGGAAGAAGGCCGAGCAATCTTGCTGTTGGAGGAAATGTGAATGGAACGGAGGGTTTACTGACTTTAGATACAGGCGAGCGAATCTCATGCCATAATCCGAGCTTATTTGATCAATAGGAGAGTAAATTCTGTGACGAATATTAGCATCACTAAGCTGATACTAAATAAATAATCACGCAACAATAACATGAATCAGCCACTCGTATATACATGAACACATCAATCATCATTTACACACATCTTAATATATAAAAAACACGTATCACAACATTTTCGGGCGCGATGAACTCCTAAACTACTGAACCAATTTTGAATTTGTTTTGCACCCCGTGTGTAGTTTGATCTAACTTGAGAGATAGGATAGGTTATATCTCAGTTTATAGTCGCAATATTATTTTATTGCAATTTTTTTTATTTGTTTGTACGTAATAATAAAATGTTACGTATACGCAGTGGCACTCATATTTTCAGGTGGTGCGGATATACTTCCGTGTAATTGCTTGGTGTTTAATTAAACAACCTGCTTATCAATAAAAAATATTATAGCGAATGATATCAAGTATAGCACATCACTAGGCCCGCCGAGAGGGTGGGGGAGGGGGGTTTCTGAGGAGGCTCGCGATTTAGAGGTACTATGACATTTTTTTTAATTTAGGAGAGTCTTTAGTTGTATAGAGGGTAATTTTCATACCCCTGGGTGACTAGGGTCTCGAGATATAGGCCAAAACGTGGGCCAGTGAATGCCTAGACAGTATTTATACAATATGGATATCAAATGAAAGCTGTTGATGAGTGCTTTAGTACAGAGTAATATATTATCCAGAGACGGACTGGGATTAGGACTAGGACTGGGACTGAGACTCGGAGTGGGACTGGGACTGGAATAAAATACATACCACCCTCTGGGACAGGCATCCAGAATAATGAGAAGAAATTGAGAGAAGAGAAAAGAGAGAAGAAGGAGATTGAGAAAGAGATAGAATGAGACGAAGATGGTGATAGATGAAGCGAAAAAGACGGAGGGAGGAATGAATAAAAGGATTAGGAAAAAGTGAAGAGGGGGAGGGCAGAGTCGGACGGAAAAAGCTTACTAAAATGTATGCAGCTAGGGCAAATTTAGGGCAGGACAACGTCTGCCGGATCTTCTAGTATATGTAAAAAAGGCAATGAAGAGATAACTGACACACAGATGTAGTCATCAGCCGAATTTGTTACTCACACATACACACGAATATATGTAGCTCAATTACCAAGCAGGAGAGACAGCAGTTCTAGAAGGCGAAACGTCTAGACTTTAGCAGAAATATGAGAATGAAGCAACGGAGAGTATAAAATCAACGCAAGCTGAGTAGTCAGTAATCAGTTTGATTTAAACACGCTATTAGTTGTGAAGTATAACTGTGAAGTACTACTTTCAAGTTAGTCTAAATAAAAACCAGTTTGCAATACGGAATATTGGAGTTATTTATTCGACAGTTTAGCTATTCGAACGTTAGTAGAAGGTTTCAAATAAGCGAAATTTCCCTAAATTCGTTACAATACATTACACGAAGCAAAATTGCGTACTGCCACTGGCGAGTGCAACGAAGTTATATGAGAAGTCGCATTGGGAAGGCCACGGTTCTACGTAATTTCGTAGTGGTAGAGTTTCAGGGTTCCGTCTTCCAAGATTGACTGTATAGCCCAACACAAATGCATTTCTATTTAATTCATATTATTACCACAATTGATTTAATAAGTACACATATACTATGTTTGCATATCTAATGTTACAAGGCAAATAAAAACTGAAATAAATTAAAAACAGCCATAAAAGACAAATCGTATGGTTGATTAACGAACAACACAACACAATACCATACTGGACAGTCAGTCCGTTAAGCTTTGTGTTGTGTTAAAGTGCTTAATAACGCACGACAAGTGCTTAAAAATTAGTAAAGAGAGCGAGAGAACGAGTAAAGCGTACTTTGGAAAGAGGTCAGCTAGTCATTAGCGGTAACATTAGATGTGCTAATATGGTACTTTGAAATAGTTTGAGGTTAGATGGGGGAAAAAATGTTACCGGATATACGTTAGTAAATTATTTAATTATTCAAACCTGCATATTTATAGCCTCATCGTAATTCTTGAAGACTCCACTATTTGCGCCATAGCCACGTAGTGCTAGCGAACGTTCCCAAATTGTTTGCCAATTTACAGCTTCACGTGTGTTGCGACGGAACGATGCGCGATATAAGCGATTACTTTGAGCAACTGGTGAACCAACACCACCGACAGCACTACAACCACCACCGATGCCACCAACGCTGCTGCTATTACAATTACTGTACTGAATTATATAGAAATCTGCATTTCTTATACCAACGCCACTATTCCACGGTGGACGCACATTAATTACTGTAGCACCGGTTGTTGTTTTGGCCGCTGCTATTGCACCAGTTGTCGGCACGCTTCTACGTCCTGGCACACGAAAACTGCGATATTTTTGTATGCGCTCAAATGTGCTATTCAGTGTGGATGTCGAGTTGGTTGTTGTGCTCGCTAAACTATTCTCTGTTGAGCGTTCACCATCGCTATGTAAACGCATACGCCGTGTAAAACCATTAATATTTTCTACTGGAGCGTGTGCTGGTGCTGGTGCTGGTGATACGACGGTGCGTCCACTTATGCTGCGTTGCACACGTTTAGCGCCGCCACCGTTCAACATAGGCGAGCGTGGTGCATCAATTGCTTTGAGCGCCTTTGCCATAGCTACGCCATATTCCCTTGTATATAAACCAATTGTAGGTTTCTTGGCGAGTGCAGGTTTGCCGCTGGTGCCTAGTTTTTCTGTTGTGTGCCCACCACTGCTTGCTGTGCGTCCACCATTTTGTATCAATATAGAATTATGTGAATTCCATGAGTTTGAATTTTCCGAACCACTATCACTGATTGTTTCCGAGCTGATGCTATTATTGCGAGGTGGATTCGATTTTGCGTTTTCGCGTATTGCTTTGGTAGAGTGTGTGGTGTTGTGATGATTATGTTGATTGTTTTGTGCAGCCAAGCGCGATTTAAGCGTTCCGCAGGCATGCGCTTTACCTGTACATCCTCGATGAAATTCAGGATTTAAGCCAGAGCCTGGCTGCGCCAGCGTGGCTGGTTGTATGGGTGAGGCTCGTAATGATTGCTCGAACTTTTTTGGTATGAGAAACATTTTTGTTGATTTTATGTTTGGAAGCTCAAGTTAAATTGCACTTTATTTTTATTTATCCACCAGTTTTTGGTTTAACGACATTATTCGGTTTCGTTTGTAGTCTTTTTGGTTTTGTGCTGTTTTGTTTGTTTAGTTAAAGTAAAACTTAAACTTTACACATAATTTTTTTTCCGAGATATGGTTCACGATTTCACTTCATGTTCAACTCTCTGATAAATTTTTTTCTCTCGTTATTATTTGTGCAATGTTTTGGTTAATAAAATTTCCCTCATAATTTTTAAGAGTACAGAGCATCCCTGTTTTTTAAATTTGGCCATTTTGTTATTGTTGTTGTTTATGTTCCCAAATATTTGTCCAGACACCGTGAGTTCTGTCTTAAAATGTGCGACAAGGACGTACTCATGCGAGTCGACTAAAAATCTACATAGAAGTCGACTTCAAACGCTACTTCTAATATTAAATCATTCCCGAGATGGTCGGGCTATTACCTTGCTTGTTACCTGAATGTACCTGATCTATATCCGGCGAAGGATTATCAGCATCGATATCACTCCCCAAACGCTTCGGAGAGTGTCTTTGTTGCTGCAATAACGAAAAAAACAAACCCTACCTCTACACCTAAGAGCATTTTCAATGCAAGAAATAATATTCAGCTAATTTATCCTGGAACAATTTTACACAAGGTTATACCCCAAAAAATCATCTTGATAAAACATCAACGAGACAAGTTCTGCTCAAAAATACAGTGGATGACAGTAACCGATAATACCGCAATTAAACGCCTAAAACTTCAGTTAGAATGAGTATTTTGCATCGAATTTATCTAGCACCTAATACCTAATCAGGACAGCTCGACGGGCTGGCTTTGAGAATATTACGAGATCGAAAGCAAAACAATACAAACCATCAAGCAATGTGACCCCCGCTTTGTAATAAAATACCTAAAACGAAATTAATGCGCACAAACGAATTACGATCGCACTTCCTCCTCAGTCTCCCTGACACTGATACCATTTTTAATGTTGGGATATGTATTGTGACGAAAGTTGACATCACTAGGCTGTTAGTAAATAATCACGCAACAACAAACACATGAAGCAGCCACTCTTATATGCATGCCCACATTAAAGCTAGCAACACTTATGTATGTAGAAGGCGACGAACAGATATCTCACACACACACACATGTAGTCATCAGCCGAAGTAGTTACTCACACATACACACGCATATGAATATAAACTACAAATATACACGTATATAGCTGGTAACCAAGAATGAGCTACAAGAGTTCTAGAAGGTGAAACGTCTAGACCTTTGGAGAAATGTGCGGATGAGGCAACAGAGAGTATAAAAGCAGTGCAAGCTGGGGAATAACTAATCAGTTTGATTTAAACACGCTATTGGGAAGTGAAGTATTTGGTGTGAAGTATAATTGTTCTACTATACACATTCATATTCACGAAACTAATTATTTGTATGCGTGAGAATTCCGCCCAATGATCTAGAACTATAGATAAGACAAAAGTCGCAGTGAGTGCAACCACTATTCACCACTATACTACAAAGTCATTAGTCGAGCATTTCCTGAATCTAAAGTTAACACAGTTGCGAGCCTTCTTCTAGTAGCTTCAATAATTTTCGCCAAAACCGCCGGGTGACGTCACAGCCGAAACTAATTCCTTATAACTGAATAATTTTCACTCATCTAACAGGGCCCGTATTAGGTTTTACAATCCGTGATCGAAACACATTTTTTAAATCAAAAAAGTTCTGAAATGGTGGATCGCATTAATGATATATACGAAGGGCGATAAATAGTAAGCGTTAGATCCATATCTTATTATAATTTTTTAGAAATAGATTTACAGTTGCATAGTTATCGTTTGAGTGAAAATAGTTTTCAGTCAGTGATCGTAAAACGTAATATGGGCCCAGAATTTAAAATAACTTTCATAGCTCACAGGGTCTCTTGATAAAAATAGTACAGTCATTTTTATTTCGTTTTTTTTTTCTTTTAAATTCTATTGTTTTTAATTTTTATTTCATATTCATTACTTAGTATTTTTTATACCTTTCATGAAAATGAAATGGTATATTAATTTCGTCACGAAACCCAAAATTGTAAGTCCTTAAAGGAAAATAGATAGACCCACCATTAAGTATACCGAAATAATCAGGTTGAAGAGCTGAGTTAATTTAGCCATGTCCGTCTGTCCGTCTGTCTGTTTGTATGCAAACTAGTCCCTCAATTTTTGAGATATCTTGATAAAATTTGGTGAGCGGGTGTATTTGGGTGTCCGATTAGACATTTGTCGGAACCGACCGGATCGGACCACTATAGCATATATCCTCCATACAACCGATTTTTCAGAAAAAGAGGATTTTTGTAATATCTTACCCAATTTAACAGATTGAAGCTTCAAACTTCACCATATACTTTCGTATATTGCACATATTGTTGCCTGAAAAAATTTATGAGATCGGTCGTATATATAGTATATATCCCCCACAACCGATTGTTCAGATAAGGAACTTTTCGTAATTACTGCCCTATTTTAAGAGCTAGAGGCTTCAAATTTCAACGAATGCTTACGTATATAGCATATATTGTTGTCTGAAAAAATCATAAAGATCGGTGGTATATATAGTATATATATGGTGGTATATATAGTATATATATAGTATATATATATATTTTCGCAAATTTTAGCCCCATTTTAACAGCTAGAAGCTTCAAATTTCACCGAATATTTACGTATATAGCATATATTGTTGTCTGAAAAAATCATTGAGATCGGTGGTATACATAGTATATATCTCATACAACCGATTGTTCAGATAAGAAACTTTTCGCAATTTCTACCCCATTTTAACAGCTATAAGCTTCAAATTTCACTGATTGCGTACGTATGTAGCATATATTGTTGTCTGAAAAAATCATAGAGATCGGTTGTATATATAGTATATATCTCATACAACCGATTGTTCAGATAAGAAACTTTTCGCAATTTCTACCCCATTTTAACAGCTATAAGCTTCAATTTTCACCGATTGCTTACGTATATAGCACATATTGTTGTCTGAAAAAATCATAAAGATCGGTGGTATATATAGTGTATATCTCATACAACCGATTGTTCAGATAAGAAACTTTGCGCAATTTCAGTTAGAAGTTTCAAATTTCACAAAATGCTTACGTATATAGCATATATTGTTGTCTGAAAAAATCATAGAGATCGGTGGTATATATATTATATACTTCATATAAACTGTCATTTTGACCCCTTTTTACGGCTAGAAGCTTCAAAATTCATCAAATTTCATCAAATAGTTACGTTTACGTCATATATTTTTGAAATACGTGATTCGTAGTCATAGTTTTTACATGCAGACCACAAAAAACGTGAAGCTTTGCATCCTCACACAGATTACCTACCTATTTTTATACCTTTCATGAAAATGAAATGGTATATTAATTTCGTCACGAAACCGAAAATTGTAAGTCCTTAAAGGAAAATAGATAGACCCACCATTAAGTATACCGAAATAATCAGGTTGAAGAGCTGAGTTGATTTAGCCATGTCCGTCTGTCCGTCTGTCTGTTTGTATGCAAACTAGTCCCTCAATTTTTGAGATATCTTGATAAAATTTGGTGAGCGGGTGTATTTGGGTGTCCGATTAGACATTTGTGGGAACCGACCGGATCGGACCACTATAGCATATATCCTCCATACAACCGATTTTTCAGAAAAAGAGGATTTTTGTAATATCTTACCCAATTTAACAGATTGAAGCTTCAAACTTCACCATAAACTTTCGTATATTGCACATATTGTTGCCTGAAAAAATTTATGAGATCGGTCGTATATATAGTATATATCCCCCACAACCGATTGTTCAGATAAGGAACTTTTCGTAATTACTGCCCTATTTTAAGAGCTAGAGGCTTCAAATTTCAACGAATGCTTACGTATATAGCATATATTGTTGTCTGAAAAAATCATAAAGATCGGTGGTATATATAGTATATATATGGTGGTATATATAGTATATATATAGTATATATATATATATATATTTTCGCAAATTTTAGCCCCATTTTAACAGCTAGAAGCTTCAAATTTCACCGAATATTTACGTATATAGCATATATTGTTGTCTGAAAAAATCATTGAGATCGGTGGTATACATAGTATATATCTCATACAACCGATTGTTCAGATAAGAAACTTTGCGCAATTTCTGCCCCGTTTTAACAGTTAGAAGCTTCAAATTTCACAAAATGCTTACGTATATAGTGTTAGAAATATTATTGATTCAACTCAACTATAATAATACTTTGATCTTGTCGAAACGATCATAGATCTTCATTAAGGTATTGAAAATTTCTACTTCAGAAATTTTCTATTTTACATCATTCAAATAAAAAACTTTATATTGTTCAAACTTAAATATTATCTTTCCTGAATATCTATATTGGAACTTAATTCCTAATAAAGGTTATGGGCTTTTTCATATAGGATCAAGGACAATAGATTGGCGAATAGATAAATCAAAATTATTATAAGGAAATTTAATCAACGTTAAGAATGTCGGCTATCGCAAATATTGACAAATTATGTGGGGACAATTTTTATAGTTGGTCAGTTGACATGAAAGGACTGTTAATTACGCAGGACTTATGGGACGTAGTCGAATTATCATGCAGTGCTGAAGCAACGGTTGCTGAAAAGGAGCAATGGCATAAACTGGATCGAAAGGCTCTAGCTACCATTACTTTATGCATAAGGTCTTCTGAATTAATTTATATAAGAAATTGTAAGAGCGCAAAGGAGGCGTGGCAGAATTTAGAAAAGACTTACAAGGATAAAGGTCCTGGAAGGAAGGTAAATTTGTTTAAACAATTGGTGAAATTTCAATTTAAAGGAAATTGATATTGAAGTCCCCGATGATATTTTAAGTATCCTGTTGTTATGCAGTTTACCGGAGGATATGGAAGGATTTGTTATAGCAATTGAAACGAGAGGCGAGCTTCCCAAACTAGATCATCTAAAAATTAAAATTTTAGAAGAAGAGCAAAGACGTGGAGGTAAAAAGAATTTTGGAGATGGTGAACAAGTATTAGTTGCTAATGGTAATAATAGAAGAAAAAATTTTAAAAGCAAACAGGATAGGAAATGCTTTTCATGTGGCATGGTGGGCCATATTCGTGCCAATTGTTAACAGAAATAATAAAAATTTTGTTTTGAGTGCACATGGTTACAAAGATGAAGAACCAGGATGGATTCTCGACAGTGGTGCGTCATCACATATGTCTAATAATAGACAAATATTTGATTATTTCCAAGAATGCGAACAAAGAATAATTTTGGCATCTGGTGAAAGTATCATGGCAAAAGGTATTGGTAAGGTAAAGATTAAATTAGCAGACAAAGACATCTGCTTATCAAACGTAATTTTTGTACCTGAATTAAAATCGAATTTCTTATCAGTTAGTAAGATAATAGAGCGTGGTCATAGCGTAAATTTCTTTGAGAACTATGCAATAGTTGCAGATAAAAATAAGAATAAGATATTTGATGCTAACTTATCAAATGGAATTTTTTTTGCTAATTTTAGAAAAGAAAACGTTGCTATGTTTAGTAAGGAGAATTCAGATTTTGTGATTTGGCACAAACGTTTAGGGCATTTGAATGCAAATGATATGAAGGAAATGTCTGGAAAGCAATTGGTCAGAGGACTAACAATCAACATACCAAAGGATTTCAAGTGTACGACTTGTGCGTTATGCAAGATAAGTTGTAAGCCATTTCAAGTATACAATAATGTAGTTAGCAAGGGAATTTTGGATATTGTGCATAGCGATTTATGTGGACCAATGCGTATTGCATCTCACGGTCAGTCATTATACTTCGTTACATACATTGATGATTTTTCTAGATATATATCGATATATTTTGTGAAACGTAAGTCGGAAGTTCTGGATACATTTAAAGATTTCAAGCGAAAAGCAAAATTGGAAACGGGACAAAGAATTAAAACACTGCGTAGTGACAATGGAAAAGAATATTTCAATAAAGAATTTGACAATTTTCTACGTGAAAATGGTATAAAGCATCAATCAACTACCTGTTATACACCACAACAAAATGGTATAGCAGAAAGAGCAAACAGAACTTTAATGGAAATGGCTAGGTGCATGTTGGAGGAATCGAAATTGCATTATTCATTTTGGGCAGAAGCGGTAAATTCAGCAACATATATACGAAACAGGTCACCATCGAAAGTACTTATGGGAAAAACACCATATGAATGCTGGAATGGATATAAACCAGCGGTATCATATTTCAGAACATTTGGATGCGATGTTGTTGTTTTGGATAAACGTAAAAATAAAAATAAGTTAAAACCTAAAGGTGAGAAAATGATTTTTGTTGGGTATTCAAGTAGAAGTAAAGGACACAGATTGTACAATGAGGAAACAAAACAAATTGTAACTTCTAGAGATGTAACATTTTTCGAAAACTCATTTCAAAGCAAGGCAACTATAAATAAGGAGGATGGTTGTGAAGATAGTATATCTAAATGTAATGATTGCGATATATTTACTTTTGAATTAGCAAAGAGAGATCCGACTAATTCAAGTAATGATGGTCATAACCCGTTAAATGATAATGTTTCTGTTGCAGATGAACAAGTAGCAGATAGTTGCGATAACGACAATAACGTTTCCGTAGAAGTCAATGAAGGTTTAAAAAGAAAGCGAGGGAGACCAACTGGAAAGAAATGGTTTACCTGGAAGACCAAGAAAGATTTACAAAACCGAGGAATTGCCTCAAGTGAATGAGATAACAGCCATGGAAAGAGATCCATTGACAGTGAAAGAGGCAATGAATAAAAGGAATGCAGAAGAGTGGAAGAAGGCGATGTAAAAAGAATATGATGCATTATGTAAGAAAAAGACTTGGGAGCTTGTGGATAAGCCGAAAGGTAAAAATGTTATTGGAAGTAAATGGGTGTTTGTTACTAAGCGTAGAGCTGATGGTAGTATAGAGAAACTTAAAACTCGTTTGGTAGCAAAAGGGTGTAGCCAAAAGTATAATATTGATTATTTTGATACATATGCACCCGTAATTCGTCATTCTACTATAAGAATGTTACTATCGTTAGCGGTGCAATATAGTTTATTGATATATCACGTTGATATAACGTCAGCATATTTGAATGGACAATTAAATGAAGAAGTTTATATGAAACAACCCGAGATGTTTAAAGATGCGGAATTTCCAAATAAAGTATGTAAATTAAAGAAATCACTTTATGGTTTAAAGCAAGCAGGAAGAGAATGGAATAGAAGACTTAATGAAATACTAGAAAAGATAGGATTTATGAGGTGTAAATCGGATAATTGTTTATATATTATGAAAAAAGGAAATGAAATGAATATAATTGCCGTTTATGTGGATGACATATTTATTGCGTGTTCTTTAGAAGAACCAATTAAATGGATTTTTAACGAGTTGAATAAAGAATTGGATGTGGTAAATCGTAGGACAGTATCATATTTTCTAGGAATGGAAATAGATCGAGAAGAACGTGGAGATATCTTATTACATCAAAAGAAATATATACAAGACTTGCTAAAAACGTGGAGCATGGCAGATTGCAAAACAGCATCAACACCGTTTGCAAGCGGAGTAGTTTTAGACAAGTGTTGCAAAGAGAATTGTTCTGATATGATTGATGTAAAGAGATATCAGTCATTAATAGGAGGGTTAATGTATTTAGCCGTTATATCACGACCTGATATAACACACACATTATCCAAGTTATCTCAATTCAATGCACATCCTCATAAAGATCATTTTATTGCAGCAAAACATGTTCTACGATATCTTAAAGCAACACAAGATTTTACAATTAAATACAAAAAATCCGAAAATGCATTTTTATGTTTTACAGATGCAGATTGGGGTTCAAATCCAATTGATAGGAGGTCATATAGCGGATACGTAATATTTATGGCAAATGGTCCTGTGGCATGAGAGGCAAAAAGACAAAATTCGATTTCTTTCAGTTCAATGGAAGCTGAATACATTGCAATGTGCCAGGGTACAAGAGAGGTTATATTTATGAGAAATGTGTTGCGCGAAATCGGTTTGCAGAATTTATGTAACAAACCTACATTAATCAAATGTGATAATCAAGGTGCAGAATTTTTAGTCAAGAATCCAACAACTCATAAGCGAAGCAAACACATTGATATCAAATATCACTATATACGGGAAAAATTCGAGGCCAATGAGATTTCGATTGAATATGTACAAACAGCTGAAAATGTTGCAGATTTGTTTACAAAATGTTTGACTAAAGAGAAACATAAGAAATGTTGTAATATGTTAAATTTAAATGTATAAGCATATTTATACATATATTTGAGTTGAGTGGAAGTTTGTTGAAAATTATTGTTGAAATATTATTGATTCAACTCAACTATAATAATTCTTTGATCTTGTCGAAACGATCATAGATCTTCATTGAGGTATTGAAAATTTCTACTTCAGAAATTTTCTATTTTACATCATTCAAATAAAAAACTTTATATTGTTCAAACTTAAATATTATCTTTCCTGAATATCTATATTGGAACTTAATTCCTAATATATAGCATATATTGTTGTCTGAAAAAATCATAGAGATCGGTGGTATATATATTATATACTTCATATAAACTGTCATTTTGACCCCTTTTTTACGGCTAGAAGCTTCAAAATTCATCAAATTTCATCAAATAGTTACGTTTACGTCATATATTTTTGAAATACATGATTCGTAGTCATAGTTTTTACATGCAGACCACAAAAAACGTGAAGCTTTGCATCCTCACACAGATTACCTACCTATTTTTATACCTTTCATGAAAATGAAATGGTATATTAATTTGGTCACGAAACCGAAAATTGTAAGTCCTTAAAGGAAAATAGATAGACCCACCATTAAGTACACCGAAATAATCAGGTTGAAGAGCTGAGTTGATTTAGCCATGTCCGTCTGTCCGTCTCTCCGTCTGTCCGTCTGTCTGTTTGTATGCAAACTAGTCCCTCAATTTTTGCGATATCTTGATAAAATTTGGTGAGCGGGTGTATTTGGGTGTCCGATTAGACATTTGTCGGAACCGACCGGATCGGACCACTATAGCATATATCCTCCATACAACCGATTTTTCAGAAAAAGAGGATTTTTGTAATATCTTACCCAATTTAACAGATTGAAGCTTCAAACTTCACCATATACTTTCGTATATTGCACATATTGTTGCCTGAAAAAATTTATGAGATCGGTCGTATATATAGTATATATCCCCCACAACCGATTGTTCAGATAAGGAACTTTTCGTAATTACTGCCCTATTTTAAGAGCTAGAGGCTTCAAATTTCAACGAATGCTTACGGATATAGCATATATTGTTGTCTGAATGGTGGTATATATAGTATATATATAGTATATATATATATATTTAAGCAAATTTTAGCCCCATTTTAACAACTAGAAGCTTCAAATTTCACCAACTGCTTACGTGTATAGCATATATTGATGTCTGAAAAAATCATTGAGATCGGTGGAATACATAGTATATATCTCATACAACCGATTGTTCAGATAAGAAACTTTGCGCAATTTCTGCCCCGTTTTAACAGTTAAAAGCTTCAAATTTCACAAATATAGCATATATTGTTGTCTGAAAAAATCATAGAGATCGGTGATATATATATTATATACTTCATATAAACTGTCATTTTGACCCCTTTTTTACGGCTAGAAGCTTCAAAATTCATCAAATTTCATCAAATAGTTACGTTTACGTCATATATTTTTGAAATACGTGATTCGTAGTCATAGTTTTTACATGCAGACCACAAAAACGTGAAGCTTTGCATCCTCACACAGATTACCTACCTACTTTTTATTTTATATTTATCTTAAAAATCGTTTAGATATGTTCAAATTTCACAAATGCTTACGTGTATAGCATATATTGTTGTCTGAGAAAATCATAGAAACCGGTGGTATATATAGTATATAACCCATACAACCGATTGTTCAGATAAGAAACTTTGCGCAATTTCTTCCCCATTTTAACAGTTATAAGCTTCAAATTTCACCGATTGCTTACGTATATAGTATGTATTGTTGTGTCAAAAAATCATAGAGATCGGTGATATATATAATATATATATGATGGTATATATAGTATATATATAGTATATATATATAGTATATATATTTTTTTTACGATTTCGGCCCCATTTTAACAGCTATAAGCTTCAAATTTCACCGAATATTTACGTATATAGCATATATTGTTGTCTGAAAAAATCATAGAGATCGGTTGTATATATAGTATATATCTCATACAACCGATTGTTCAGATAAGAAACTTTTCGCAATTTCTACCCCATTTTAACAGCTATAAGCTTCAAATTTCACCGATTGCTTACGTATATACCATATATTGTTGTCTGAAAAAATCATAGAGATCGGTTGTATATATAGTATATATCTCACACAACCGATTGTTCAGATAAGAAACTTTTCGCAATTTCTACCCCATTTTAACAGCTATAAGCTTCAAATTTCACTGATTGCTTACGTATATAGCATATATTGTTGTCTGAAAAAATTATAGAGATCGGTTGTATATATAGTATATATCTCATACAACCGATTGTTCAGATAAGAAACTTTTCGCAATTTCTACCCTATTTTATCAGTTATAAGCTTCAAATTTCACCGATTGCTTACGTATATAGTGTGTATTATTGTGTCAAAAAATCATAGAGATCGGTGATATATATAATATATATATGATGGTATATATAGTATATATATAGTATATATATTTTTTTTACGATTTCGGCCCCATTTTAACAGCTAGAAGCTTCAAATTTCACCAACTGCTTACGTGTATAGCATATATTGATGTCTGAAAAAATCATTGAGATCGGTGGTATACATAGTATAATCTCATACAACCGATTGTTCAGATAAGAAACTTTGCGCAATTTCTGCCCCGTTTTAACAGTTAGAAGCTTCAAATTTCACAAAATGCTTACGTATATAGCATATATTGTTGTCTGAAAAAATCATAGAGATCGGTGGTATATATATTATATACCCCATATAAACTCTAATTTTTGCCCCCTTTTTACGGCTAGAAGCTTCAAAATTCATCAAATTTTATCAAATAGTTACGTTTACGTCATATATTTTTCAAATACGTGATCCGTAGTCATAGTTTTTACATGCAGACCACAAAAAACGTGAAGCTTTGCATCCTCACACAGATTACCTACCTATTTTTTATTTTATATTTATCTTAAAAATCGTTTAGATATGTTCAACTTTCACCAAATGCTTACGTGTATAGCATATATTGTTGTCTGAAAAAATCATAGAGATCGGTGGTATATATATTATATACTTCATATAAACTGTCATTTTTGCCCCTTTTTTACGGCTAGAAGCTTCAAAATTCATCAAATTTCATCAAATAGTTACGTCTACGTCATATATTGTTGAAATACGTGATTCGCAGTCATAGTTTTTACACGCAGACCACAAAAAACCAGAAACTTTGCATCCTCACACAAAGTACCTACCTGTTTTTTATTTTATATTTATCTTAAAAATCGTTAAGGTATGCAGATCTGTTCACTATATATTTCTTATCTTATACATCCGATTATTCGGAGATTACGAACGGGATAAGATTATTGTTCAGCCCCATTCATGAAAGGTATGAAGTCTTCGGCACAGTCCCGTCTTTCTTGTTTTTTTTTTCATTATCTTTTTTTTTTTTTTTTTTTTTCATTTATTTCTTTTTTATATTTTTTTTTTCATTTTTTTTTTATATTTTTTTATTCTTATTTTTTCATTATTTTTTATTATTTTATTTTTTTCATTTATTTCTTTTCTTATATCCATTTTTTAAATTTTTTTTCTTTTTTTTTCATTCATTTTTTTTTTTTCTTATTTCTTTTCATTATTTTTTTTATCATTTTGCATTCTTTTTCATTCATTTTTTTTTTAATATGGCCTTTTTGTTTGGTTGTCCCTTGTATATATTTTTTATTTGTTTTAAGTATTTTTATACTCAGTTGAGCAGAGTTCACAGAGTATATTAAGTTCGATTGGATAACGGTTGGTTGTACATATATAAAGGAATCGATATAGATATAGACTTCCATATATCAAAATAATCAGGATCGAAAAAAAATTTGACTGAGCCACGTCCGTCCGTCCGTCCGTCCGTCCGTTAACACGATAACTTGAGTAAATTTTGAGGTATCTTGATGAAATTTGGTATGTAGGTTCCTGAGCACTCATCTCAGATCGCTATTTAAAATGAACGATATCGGACTATAACCACGCCCACTTTTTCGATATCGAAAATTTCGAAAAACCGAAAAAGTGCGATAATTCATTACAAAAGACAGATAAAGCGACGAAAATTTGTAGATGAGTTGAAATTATGACGCAGAATAGAAAATTAGTAAAATTTTGGACAATCGGCGTGGCACCGCCCACTTTTAAAAGAAGGTAATTTAAAATTTTGCAAGCTGTAATTTGGCAGTCGTTGAAGATATCATGATGAAATTTGGCAGGAACGTTACTCCTATTACTATATGTACGCTTAATAAAAATTAGCAAAATCGGAGAAGGACCACGCCCACTTTTAAAAAAATTGTTTTTTTTAAGTAAAATTTTAACAAAAAATTTAATATCTTTACAGTATATAAGTAAATTATGTCAACATTCAACTCCAGTAATGATATGGTCCAACAAAATACAAAAATAAAAGAAAATTTCAAAATGGGCGTAGCTCCGCCCTTTTTCATTTAATTTGTCTAGGATACTTTTAACGCCATAAGTCGAACAAAAATTAACCAATCCTTTTGAAATTTGGTAGGGGCATAGATTTTATGACGTTAACTGTTTTCTGTGAAAATGGGCGAAATCGGTTGATGCCACGCCCAGTTTTTATACACAGTCGTCCGTCTGTCCTTCCGCATGGCCGTTAACACGATAACTTGAGCAAAAATCGACATATCTTTAATGAACTTAGTTCACGTGCTTACTTGAACTCACTTTATCTTGGTATTAAAAATGAACGAAATCCGACTATGACCACGCCCACTTTTTTGATTTCGAAAATTACGAAAAATTAAAAAAATGCCATAATTCTATACCAAATACGAAAAAAGGGATGAAACATGGTAAGGTAATTGGATTGTTTTATTGACGCGAAATATAACTTTAGAAAAAAAAAATGGTTGTGACACCTACCACATTAAGTAGAAGAAAATGAAAAAGTTCTGCAGGGCGAAATAAAAAACCCTTAAAATCTTGGCAGGTATTACATATATAAATAAATTAGCGGTATCCAACAGATGAAGTTCTGGGTCACCCTGGTCTACATTTTGGTCGATATCTGGAAAACGCCTTCACATATACAACTACCACCACTCCCTTTTAAAACTCTCATTAATACCTTTAATTTGATACCCAAATCGTACAAACTCATTCTAGAGTCACCCCTGATCCACCTTTATGGCGATATCTCGAAAAGGCGTCCACCTATAGAACTAAGCCCCACGCCCTTTTAAAATACTCATTAACACCTTTCATTTGATACCCATATCATACAAACATATTCTAAAGTCACCCCTGGTCCACCTTTATGGCGATATCTCGAAAAGGCGAACACCTATAGAACGAAGGCCCACTCCCTTTTAAAAATACTCATTAACACCTTTCATTTGATACCCATATCGTACAAACAAATTCTAGGGTCACCCCTGCTCCACCTTTATGGCGATATCTCGAAACGGCGTCCACCTATGGAACTAAGGATTACTCCCTTTTAAAATATTCCTTAACACCTTTCGTTTGATGCCCATATTGTACAAACAAATTCTAGGGTCACCGCTGGTCCACCTTTATGGCGATATCTCGAAACGGGGCCCACCTATGGAACGAACTAAGGATTACTCCCTTTTAAAATACTCATTAACACCTTTCTTTTGATACCCATATTGTACAAACAAATTCTAGGGTCACCCCTGGTCCACCTTTATGGCGATATCTCGAAACGGCGTCCACCTATGGAACTAAGGATTCCTCCCTTTTAAAATACTCATTAACACCTTTCATTTGATACCCATATCGTACAAACGTATTCTAGAGTTACCCCTGGTCCACCTTTATGGCG
Organism: Eurosta solidaginis; assembly: GCF_040869045.1. Classification (NCBI taxonomy): domain Eukaryota; kingdom Metazoa; phylum Arthropoda; class Insecta; order Diptera; family Tephritidae; genus Eurosta; species Eurosta solidaginis. The sequence continues at coordinate 31,367,394 of NC_090319.1, forward strand.
ATATCTCGAAAAGGCGACCACCTATACAACAACCACCACTCCCTTTTAAAACCCTCATTAATACCTTTAATTTGATACCCATATCGTACAAACACATTCTAGAGTCACCCCTGGTCCACCTTTATGGCGATATTTCGAAACGGCATCCACCTATAGAACTAAGGCCCACTCCCTTTTAAAATACTCATTAACACCATTCGTTTGATGCCCATATTGTACAAACAAATTCTAGGGTCACCCCTGGTCCACCTTTGTGGCGATATCTCGAAACGGCGTCCACCTATGGAACTAAGGATTACTCCCTTTTAAAATACTCATTAACACCTTTCATTTGATACCCATATCGTACAAACGCATTCTAGAGTCAACCATGATCCACCTTTATGGCTATATCCCTAAATGGCGTCCACCTATAGAACTATGGCCCACTCCCTCATAAAATACTCTTTAATGCCTTTCATTTGATACACATGTCATACAAACACATTCCAGGGTTTCCCTCGGTTCATTTTCCTACATGGATATTTTCCCTTATGTTGTCACCATAGCTCTCAACTGAGTATGTAATGTTCGGTTACACCCGAACTTAACCTTCCTTACTTGTTTTTTTTTCATCTTAGCGGATTTTTCTTTTATTTTTATGATTTTTTTTATTTTGCTTGTTGTTTTTTTTTATATCAATGTGGTTGTTTTTTATTTGATTTTTTTTATTCTGGTTGCTTTTTGTTTCTTTACCTTGCGGTTTTTATTCTTAGGTTTTTCTTTATTTGTGGTTGTTTTGTATATCTCTAATTTTTCTTTTTGTATATTTTTTTATTCTCTTCCTTGGTGTTGTTTTTTGTTTTTTTTTTATTCATTGTGATTGTTTTTTAAATCTCTTTTTGGCTGTTTTTTTTTTTTTGTCTTTTTATATATATATTTTTGCTTCATTTAAAATTTTCTAATTTTTAAGAATTTTTTTATCTTTAAAATTTTGTCTTTTTAGGACTGGGTTTAAAATTAACAATTTCTTTTGGATTTTTTTTTTGTGAATTATTTACAAAAAAAAAAATTTTGTATAAAATTTTTTACTTATGCTTTCATGGTACCTTATTTGATACTTTTTCAGTATTTTTTGTTTTGATTCTTCATGTGAGAGTTGTTTTTTAATTCTTTGTCCACTTTAATTATAATTTCCGAAACAAACAAAATAAAAAACAGCATTTTAAGCCTAATTAAACTTCAAATTTAGTTTGGAGTTTTTATTAATTTTTTATTTTTTTATTAATTTTATATAATAAATTTCGCTGTTTTTTTTTTAATTTCCTCAGTTCAAAAATCGATAAATTAATAAAGCGGAATTCAGTCACATCAAATTGCTCATTAATTTTAAAAATACTGTAGAGTATTCTGTTCAGAATTTCAAAATCTGTAAAATTTTTTTCGTTTTGTTTTTATTACTTAAATATTATTTTTTTTCACGTTAAGAAAAAAATTTTTAATTTTAATTTTTTTTCTTTTTTATATTTTTTATTTGTTAAAACTTTTTTTTTATTTTGTAAGTTTTTTTTAATGAAAATTTTAAATTTAAATTGCTAGGTTTGTTGAGCTAGAAAGCTTTGCCAGATGATTGTTATCTGTTAAAATTCATTGATGTTGTTGTTGTAGCGATAAGGACACTCCCCGAAGGCCTTGGGGAGTGTTATCTATGTTGATGGTCCTTTGCCGGATGCAGATCCGGTACGTTCCAGTACCAAGCCCGACCATCTCGGGAACGATTTGTTATGACCACATGCGACCTTCTTGGCCATACCGCCCTCCCGCCCCCTAGATCCATGAGGAGTTCGGTGTCGCCAGAGCCTCGGCTGTTAATGAAACAGGATTCGCCACGGATAGGTGAGGTTGACAATTGGGTTTGGAGAAGCTATATATTGCACTGGCAACACCTTGAGGGGTTGCGCTACACAACCCCTTGAATCTGGTATTTTACTCGCCTCTTAAGACAACCGACAGGTATATTCTAACCGGCTGATATATGGATATGTATGATCGGCTGTAATATAATCGATCGAGATTGAGATCGAAATATCGGCCACATAAAATTTAAATGAATATTAACAGAAAATAAAAGTTTAATTTATCTTACAAACAAATCTAGAAATTTATAATAATTACGGCTATTAAATTTTATCAAAAATTTAAAATTTTGTTTGGTTTTAATTTCTTTAAAACTTTTTCATTACTGAAATTTGAAAACTTTATTTTTTAACACATTTAAAAAAATTAAATTTTCCGCTACATGACCAAACAAAATTATAGTTCAATAAGCTAAAGTAACAACAACAAAAACACAAGACAGCATTAGCATTAGAAGAACCGTTCGATTTCCGTTGAATTTTGGTAAATTTTTCTCGATATGCATTTTATATCTATGTAAGTATACGTTGCTAGTTAAAGAATAAAGCTTTTCCACCAATGAGTTTAGTGTGACGCTGCCAACCTAATTTTTATGTAATGTTCTTATGTCACACAAAGTCATTGTAAGTGTAAAATAATGAATGAATAAATAAGTTGCAAACAACTACAAATAATACTAAAATGAGTTAGTGTGTGCTAGCAAGTGTAGGTTGGTATACGGTGTCTAGAAATCTTACACCCTCTCCGCCGTTCTGGTGCGCGCCGTACTACCACGTAGTTTAGAATTTCCGCTAAAACCCAAAAGGGGCAGTCGTATTTAACGTTTTTTAAGTTATTTATTGTTTATACACAGCTTTACTTGGTATTGGGCAACAAAAAAAAAACGCGGATCAGTATTCGTAACTTGATCGGTAGTGCATTTATGAACAAATGTTGCATCTGTGCGCCGGCGCAACGTCGAATGCAAAGGTGATTTGTTGTTTGTGGGTAGTTGGTATGTTGTTGATTGTAACCCAGCAAACCAAACGCGTCATGCTACGAAGCAAGAGCAAAAGGAGACGTCAAAGCAACTCCTGCGAAGTTAGGAGTTAAATAAAGGGGAGTTCTTCTCAAAAGTACGACATGGTTTATCGTATTTTTTATTTATTTGAAGTTAATCTTCTAGTGAGTGGTTTTAGCGTTCCTGTTTGTTGGTCAGTCGCCCGTTAGTCAAGGTTACGATCATTGCAATTGCAAGTGACTTTAGTATTCACTTAGCCTTAGCTTTTTGGTGTTGGCTTACTATTACAGCTAGCGGCTGAGATTGTCGCTCTGGATATTCTAACAGCACGCGTGCTGCCTTCACGGTAGAATGCAAGTTACCGGCGGCAACAATTGTATGTATGTATATTAGGGTGGGTCGATTTGTATGGACGAAAGTTAACCGATATCGCGCCATCGATTTTTCAATAGGATTTGGGCTCAGGAAAAAAAGTTCCACTACGCATACCCAAAAAAAATAATTTTCGAGCCTGCGAAATTTCATTTTCTTTTTTTTACTTTTTTCGACTTTGATTTTTAAGGTTTTTTTCATGACCTACTAAAAAATTCGCATACTAAAAAATGTTTCATAATGAAATCCTATCGCAAAAACAATGGCGAGATATCGGTTAATAAATCTACCCACCCTAATGTATATACAGCTATGTATGTATGTATTTTTATAGACACAATTAGGAACAGGCCAAATAACAACTTTAAAAGTTTTTTTAATTTCGTTTTCTTTAAAAAAAAAATACTTATCGCGAATTACCTCCTAGTACATTTAGCTTTAGGTTTTTATGCCGACTCCGACCGGCATGTGCATTTCATGGCAGAAATACGCTCGGAGTGTTTTCCAAACCACTGTTGACGGGCGACCTCTCTTAGAAAAACAGTTTATCATTATTATTGTATTATCCATTAATGAGGTATGTTTAATGAGCTTGAGGCTGTTTAATATACCTCATCAAAACAAATAGGGCTATTAACTAATTAATTATTTTTAACTTTTTTTGGAGTTTTATATACTTTTCTGGCTTGTTTTATTAACATTTTTTTATCTTTGTTTGTTTTCTTTTTATGATTTTTATGTTATTATTTCATACAATTTTTGTCTTAATTTTTTAATTAATTTTAGAAAAAAAATTTTAAGTTTTTTATTTATTTATTTTATAAATTTTGTACAATTCGGAAATATTTTAAAATAAGGCCTAATTTTAAACCACGTCAAAATAAAAAAATAAAAAAAGCAGTATTTTTTCTGCATTTTTTTATACTTTCAACTTTTTTCTCGCTCACATTTTCTGCATTCATTTTTTGTAGACAAATTTTTTTTCGAAGTTTTTGAAATTTGTTTTAAACAATTTTTATTATTATTAATTTCAGAAAATATTCTTAAGTTTTATTTTATAATTTTTTTATATTTTGTGACTTTTTTTGTTTGTACACTATATTTTTCTTGTAAAAGTAAGTTTATATTGTTTTACGAATATTTTGTTCAAAGATATTTCATTTTTTTTTTTAACAATTTGTTTCGTGTTATTTTTTGTTTTTTTAACTTTACCCGGAATATTTTTCTTGCCCAAATTTTTTTTTGATAAAAAAAAACAACTATATTAATTGTAAATAAATGTATACTACATATATGTATGTGCATAGGTACAACATGTATTATTTTCATTTTCTGTCACCGCTAGATTTTTATATGCTTGAGATATTGGTAAAAAAAATTTGTTTATTCTGTGTAAATAATTTATTTATAATATGTAAATACTTTTTAATATAATTTTGCAACTGACTTTAAATTTTTTGACAATATTCTAAATTTTTTTTAATTTTTTTTATTTTGTGAATTTTTTTTATTTCTTTTTTTTGGAAACAATTTCTTTTTTAATTTTTTTTAACATTGTGATTTTATTGTTTTTCTTTTTTTTTTAAATATTTGGTATTATTTTATGATTATTTTTTCTTATGTTTTAAACATGTTTTTCATGTTATTTTCTATTATTTTGCCGTTTTTTACGTTTTCTTGTTATTTTTTTTGTGCATTTTGTTTTGAACTAATACTTATTTTATTACATCGTTTTTTTTTTGTTTTTTTTTTTTTTGTAAAATATTTAATATTAATCTATTTATATATTTTCAATATTTCTGTTTTTTTATTTTATCTTTAGACAAAAAATTTGTTCATGGTATTTTATTGTTAAATATTAATTGTTTATATTTTTTAATATCTTTCTTTATTTTCTTCATACATTAAACATGTTTTTTGTGTTATTTTATATTTTTTTAACCTTTTTCTGAATATTTTTTTAGTTAAGACTTATTTTATAATATTTTTTTGGTGATGTTTTTGTAAAACATTTAAAACTATTTTATGGATAATTTTTTAATAATACTTTTTTTAATATGGTCTTCATTTATCAAATGTATTTTTATGTTATTTTATAACATCTTAAATTTTTTTCTGAACATCTTTTTTGAGCAATTTTTTTTTTAAGATTTGTTTTATTAGTTTTTTTTCACTCAGTAATTTTTTGTTTTTCGTTTTTTTTTTTTTAATATTAATTTATGAATATTTTTTTTTTATCATATTTCGTTTTTTTTTTAACTTTCTTTAAATACATACACTTTATCGTTTTTCAAATTTTTTTGGATTTTTTCTTCTTTTTTTTTCAGACTTAATTTTGAGAATATATATGCACGTAGTATGTACATAGCTACATATGTATGATTTTCATTTTCTGTCGCCGCTAGCTATTTATACGATTTTATGCTTGAGATATTGGTCAAAGTCGGTTTACAATCTGGGACATTGTAGTTCTACCCCTTTGCCAACAAATGTGTACTAAAAGAAGCAACAAAAAAGGGGTACATACACACATGCACATATTTTAAGCCATATCGATTTCTATGTTTGTACATTTTCAAGTACAAAGCTAAACAATTTTTGTTAATTATAAAATAACTAGAAGACCCGGCAGACGTTGTCCTGCCCTAAATTTGGCCAATCTGCATACATTTTAATAAGCTTTTTCCGTCTGACTCTGCCCTCCCCCCTCTTCACCTTTTCCTAATCCTTTTATTCACTCCTCCCTCCGTCTTTTTCGCTTCATCTATCTCCGTCTTCGTCTCATTCTATCTCTTTCTCAATCTCCTTCTCTCTTTTCTCTTCTCTCAATTTCTTCTCATTCTTCTGCATCCCTTATTGCCTGTCCCAGAAGGTCGTATGTATTTGATTCCAGCCCCAGTCCCAATCACATTCCGAGTCTCAGTCCCAGTCCTAGTCCTAATCCCAGTCCCAGTCCGTCTCTGGATAATATATTACACTGTACTAAAGCACTCATCAACAGCTTTCATTTGATATCCATATTGTATAAACACCTCGAGACCCTAGTCACCCAGGGGTATGAAAATTACGCTCTGCTAAAGCACTCATCCACAGCTTTCATTTGATATACATATTCTATAAACACATTCTAGGGGTACCAGGTCCACGTTTTGGCCTATATCTCGAGACCCTAGTCACCCAGGGGTATGAAAATTACCCTCTAATAAAGCACTCATCAACAGCTTTCATTTGATATCCACATTCTATAAACACATTCTAGGGGTACCCGGGTCCACGTTTTGGCCTATATCTCGAGACCCTAGTCACCCAGGGGTATGGAAATTACCCTCTATTAAAGCACTCATCAACAGCTTTCATTTAATATCCATATTGTATAAACACATTCTAGGGGTGCCCGGGTCCACGTTTTGGCCTATAGCTCGAGCCCCTTGTCACCCAGGGGTATGAAAATTACCCTCTGCTAAAGCACTCATCAACAGCTTTCATTTGATATCCATATTCTATACACACATTCTAGGGGACCCAGGTCCACGTTTTGGCCTATATCTCGAGACCCTAGTCACCCAGGGGTATGAAAATTACCCTCTACTAAAGCACTCATCAACAGCTTTCATTTGATATCCATATTCTATAAACACACTCTAGGGGTACCCGGGGCCACGTTTTGGCCTATATCTCGAGGCTCTAGTCACCAATAGGCAGGCATGCTTAACCAACGAAACGATATCATTTCGTTACGATAATCAACGTCAATAAACGAAACGAAGTCATTTCGTTTATTAACGTTGATTATCGTAAGGAAATGATATCGTTTCATTGGTTAAGCATGCCTGCCAATAGGTATGAAAACTACCCTGTACTAAAGCACTCATCAACAGCTTTCATTTGATATCCATATTCTATAAACACATTCTAGGGGTACCAGGTCCACGTTTTGGCCTATATCTCGAGACCCTAGTCACCCAGGGGTATGAAAATTACCCTCTAATAAAGCACTCATCAACAGCTTTCATTTAATATCCATATTGTATAAACACATTCTAGGGGTGCCCGGGTCCACGTTTTGGCCTATAGCTCGAGCCCCTTGTCACCCAGGGGTATGAAAATTACCCTCTGCTAAAGCACTCATCAACAGCTTTCATTTGATATCCATATTCTATACACACATTCTAGGGGACCCAGGTCCACGTTTTGGCCTATATCTCGAGACCCTAGTCACCCAGGGGTATGAAAATTACCCTCTACTAAAGCACTCATCAACAGCTTTCATTTGATATCCATATTCTATAAACACACTCTAGGGGTACCCGGGGCCACGTTTTGGCCTATATCTCGAGGCTCTAGTCACCAATAGGCAGGCATGCTTAACCAACGAAACGATATCATTTCGTTACGATAATCAACGTCAATAAACGAAACGAAGTCATTTCGTTTATTAACGTTGATTATCGTAAGGAAATGATATCGTTTCATTGGTTAAGCATGCCTGCCAATAGGTATGAAAACTACCCTGTACTAAAGCACTCATCAACAGCTTTCATTTGATATCCATATTCTATAAACACATTCTAGGGGTACCAGGTCCACGTTTTGGCCTATATCTCGAGACCCTAGTCACCCAGGGGTATGAAAATTACCCTCTATTAAAGCACTCATCAACAGCTTTCATTTAATATCCATATTGTATAAACACATTCTAGGGGTGCCCGGGTCCACGTTTTGGCCTATAGCTCGAGCCCCTTGTCACCCAGGGGTATGAAAATTACCCTCTGCTAAAGCACTCATCAACAGCTTTCATTTGATATCCATATTCTATACACACATTCTAGGGGACCCAGGTCCACGTTTTGGCCTATATCTCGAGACCCTAGTCACCCAGGGGTATGAAAATTACCCTCTACTAAAGCACTCATCAACAGCTTTCATTTGATATCCATATTCTATAAACACACTCTAGGGGTACCCGGGGCCACGTTTTGGCCTATATCTCGAGGCTCTAGTCACCAATAGGCAGGCATGCTTAACCAACGAAACGATATCATTTCGTTACGATAATCAACGTCAATAAACGAAACGAAGTCATTTCGTTTATTAACGTTGATTATCGTAAGGAAATGATATCGTTTCATTGGTTAAGCATGCCTGCCAATAGGTATGAAAACTACCCTGTACTAAAGCACTCATCAACAGCTTTCATTTGATATCCATATTCTATAAACACATTCTAGGGGTACCAGGTCCACGTTTTGGCCTATATCTCGAGACCCTAGTCACCCAGGGGTATGAAAATTACCCTCTGCTAAAGCACTCATCAACAGCTTTCATTTGATATCCATATTCTATACACACATTCTAGGGGACCCAGGTCCACGTTTTGGCCTATATCTCGAGACCCTAGTCACCCAGGGGTATGAAAATTACCCTCTACTAAAGCACTCATCAACAGCTTTCATTTGATATCCATATTCTATAAACACACTCTAGGGGTACCCGGGGCCACGTTTTGGCCTATATCTCGAGGCTCTAGTCACCAATAGGCAGGCATGCTTAACCAACGAAACGATATCATTTCGTTACGATAATCAACGTCAATAAACGAAACGAAGTCATTTCGTTTATTAACGTTGATTATCGTAAGGAAATGATATCGTTTCATTGGTTAAGCATGCCTGCCAATAGGTATGAAAACTACCCTGTACTAAAGCACTCATCAACAGCTTTCATTTGATATCCATATTCTATAAACACATTCTAGGGGTACCAGGTCCACGTTTTGGCCTATATCTCGAGACCCTAGTCACCCAGGGGTATGAAAATTACCCTCTACTAAAGCACTCATCAACAGCTTTCATTTGATATCCATATTCTATAAACACATTCTAGGGGTACCAGGTCCACGTTTTGGCCTATATCTCGAGACCCTAGTCACCCAGGGGTATGAAAATTACCCTCTAATAAAGCACTCATCAACAGCTTTCATTTGATATCCACATTCTATAAACACATTCTAGGGCTACCCGGGTCCACGTTTTGGCCTATATCTCGAGACCCTAGTCACCCAGGGGTATGGAAATTACCCTCTACTAAAGCACTCATCAACAGCTTTCATTTAATATCCATATTGTATAAACACATTCTAGGGGTGCCCGGGTCCACGTTTTGGCCTATAGCTCGAGCCCCTTGTCACCCAGGGGTATGAAAATTACCCTCTGCTAAAGCACTCATCAACAGCTTTCATTTGATATCCATATTCTATACACACATTCTAGGGGACCCAGGTCCACGTTTTGGCCTATATCTCGAGACCCTAGTTACCCAGGGGTATGAAAATTACCCCCTACTAAATCACTCATCAACAGCTTTCATTTGATATCCATATTCTATACACACACTCTAGGGGTCCACGTTTTGGCCTATATGTCGAGACCCTAGAGACCTATCCTATATTTCAAGTTAGATCAAACTACACACGGGGTGCAAAACAAATTCAAAATCGGTTCAGTAGTTTAGGAGTCCGTTGGCCTCAATTGTGTGACACGTGTTTTTTATATATTAAGTTAGCTAACGCAACAAAACACAAACAAAACTCCAATGAAATATTTCGTGCGTGTGGGCGCATGCGTGAAACCACGAAAAATTTATGTGTTTTGAAACGTTAATTTTATGAATGAAATTGCTATGCGATGAATGCAACGAAGCAAAAAAACGTTTTTTTTTTTTTTCAAATAATGCCTTGTACTGCTTTAAACTATTGTTCCTTTGTTTTGCTATTAAACTGTCCAGAATTAAATGGTTCAGTTTATAATCATTTGTTTTATAACAATGGTGGCGTGCCCCGCCTACCACACCGAAGATCCTGGGTTTACGCCCCGGGCAGAGCAAAATGAAAATTTTAGAAGTTCTTTCAATAATAAGATTTTAATAAGTTTATCTATGTGGGCCGCTCGCTTGGCAAGGACTCCGAGTGCATTTCTGCCATGAAAAGCTTTTCAGTGAAAACTCATCTGCTTTGCTGATGCCGCTGGGAGTCGGCGTAGAATTTCTAGGTCCCGTCCGGCCAATTTTTAGGAAAATTTTAAACGAGCATGATGCAAATCTAAGAAAAGAACGTCCTACACAAAACGCTCACGTGCAGCAGTGATCACAGACAGACAGGTGGTAACGGAATAAAGATCAGTCTGAAGATCACTGCCGAACATCAATGAGTTTCCTAATCTCGAAATATTTAATGACATTTATAATTTATTTAAACATTCCCAAACAAAAAAACGTTTCCCAGCTGATAATTTGCTTCCGCAGAGTTATACATAGCTCAAATACAGGAAAAGTCTACTCAAACAGAAATTAATATTTAATTAGCTAAATTACGTGGGTTGCCTCTTGCTGGTCATTGTACCAAGAAAACAAAAAAGAAAGAAATAAATAAAGATAACGACCAAATAACTCGTGTGTAAATAAAAAAAAATATAGCTGGTTTTAGAAATGTCTCTTAACTTCTTCTACCTTTAATTGTTACCTTTTTTTATTACCAACCAAACCCGGCCACAAGCTGCTTTGTCTCATTTATAAAACATTAAATTAATCAATTCAAATTAAATAAATATTAATAAATTTTTGGTTCACCCATTAATGGATATGGAAATTCAAAGACAATACCACACGATTTTTATAAATTAATAGAAAAGTATAAAATATTTTTCTTTCACATATATTGAAATGTCAGTGACTAGGATTAGTATTATTATTATCATATATATTATCTCTAATTGCTGTTTTTATGTACGGGTCCCTTTTTCGCTCTTATTTATAATCCAAATCTATAAATAAAGTTTTGGTTGTAAAGATGGATATTCGGGCTATTAGCGAGCTTTGGGCAATTTTGGCCGTAGAGCTTTTGGTTAGCTATATTTTATTAAAATAATTTGTTAAAAATAAACGAGCGTGAGCACACAAAGAAATCTATTTGTACTATGGCACTATTGTGAATATTTGTACTGCATTACCGACAGTTGCTCCCATACGCCAGATGGCAGCGCAAGCTGTAAGTTTTAACTGATTGATAGAACAGCTGATTTCTGTTGACATTTGATAAGATACTTTTAGATTGGTGGCGCAAATTGCGCACGGGTCCGGCTTATTATTATTAAAAGATTCGATGCACTGCGATCTTTACAAAAATTAATTGTATTGTAGTCTTTCAATGTATTTAAGAACCTCTTCAGGGTTTTTACTCCACAGTCATGCCACCTAGATGGTAGAATATCTGCCTTGCCAGAGCGACGCATTTGCAGGGAATGAGAGCCGGCGTTTCAAACTCCAGATCACAAAAACGACAGATTTGTGTATCGGATAGATTTAACTTACGCAGGTGATATCGTAGACTACAGTGCCCTCTGATTAGATTAATGAGTTTGGCTGATGATGTCGTTGCTAGGAGTAAAAACAATTTGGCCTGTCTTTGCCCTGGGCATTCAATCCAGAGGTGTGTGTACCTTTGTGAGTCTACATAAGAGCTCTGGACCATAAAAACCTACTTTAGTGCCCTACTTGCATTCATGTCCCTGATGCCCGGAAACCCATCCTATCAGAAACTTGTTTTTGGATCCCATCATATATATTATTCCTAATTGCTGTTTTTATGTACGGGTCCCCTACGGGTCTTATTTAGAATACAAATCTATAAATAAAGTTTTGGTTGTAAAGATGGAGATTCGACCTATTAGCGAGCTTTGGGCAATTTTGGTCGTAGTGCTTCTGTTTAGCTATATTTTATTAAACTAGTTTGTTAAAAATAAACGATTGTGAGCACACAAAGAAATCTGTTTGTACTATGGCACTATTGTGAATAGTTGCACTGCATTGCCGGTAGTTGCTACCATACGCCAGATGGCAGCGCAAGCTGTAAGTTTTAATTGATAGAACAGCTGATTTCTGTTGATATTTGATAAGATACTTTTATATTGGCTGCGCAAGATGCGCACGGGTTTGGCTCGTATCATTTAGAACTCCAATCCGTTTATACACTAGCTTAGAAGTAATTGTGTAGCACTGCACGGCACGCAAGGCTACCTACCTGTCTGACAAAATGTGGGTACTCCCCGAGGATAAGCCTCTTCGTAGACGTTCTCTACCGCAAATTTCTAGTAAATAGATTTTTGATTGAAAAATAGTGGGGTAACATCCAATTGGTATCGATTTCTTGAAGTTCGGCATATAGATACCAGCTCCCAAGGAGTTCTGTCCACAATGAACACCCCAAAGCTACGTGAGATTCTGGGCGTAGGGGCCATTGCATCATGTAGTTGCATCATGGAATTTGCTATGAATTATCTTATTACTTTCGTATGCCCTGTTATTTTTCCGATTTTTAGCTCAGAAATATTTTGAAGTCTGAGTGCAGCCAGTTTTGCCCAGTTCGTTATTAGAATAGGGAAACGAGGTAATTCCACTAAGGCACTAAGTGCATCAGCAGTTCTTTGCGTGGTCTTCGGCCACCAAACTATGGAAGCATCAGGGACTATTGGCTTCAGAACAGTATTTATAAATAAAAAAAATTTAAGGTGCGATAACCTCCGAAGAGATTTAGGGCCGAGCTTCTCTTCCAATTTGCGTCGTGCTACTTTTTTAATTTTTTCCTACAAATTGGCGGGAGGAGAGCTACCTGTTTTATGCCGACTCCGAAAGGCATCAAGTTTGCACTGAGAGCTTTTCATGGCAGAAATACACTCGGAGTGCTTGCCAAACACTGCCGAAGGGCGACCTCGCTTAGAAAACTTTTCTTCGAATTGAAAAACCTTGTTTCTAAAATTTTGATGTTGTCCCTCCCAGCTCCTGACTGAAAAGAGACTACTCATAATTTTTGTCACTTCACAGTCCTGCAGTCAATCTATTGGGAAGTTGACAAGTACGTGTTTCCTATCTTGCCCGACTCGGCGGCATAAGTTTATATAAAAAAAAAAATAAATGTAAGGCGCGATAACCTCCGAAGAGATCTAAGGCCGAGCTTCTCTTCCAATTTGCGTCGTGCTCCTCTTGATTTTTCCCTACAAATTGGCCGGACGGGACCTACATGTTTTATGCCGACTCCGAACGGCATCTGCAAGGCAGATGAGTTTTCACTGAGAGCTTTTCATGGCAGAAATACAATCGGAGCGCTTGCCAGGCACTGCCGAGGGGCGACCCCGCTTAGAAAAATTTTCTTCTAATTGAAAAATCTTATTTCTAAAATTTTGATGTTGCTTTGCCCGGGAGTTGAACCCAGGGCATACGGTGTGATAGGCGGAGCACGCTACCATCACACCACGGTGGCATAAGTTTATATAGCTTTAATATTTATGCTGTCGGAATGCAACAAATTCCTGTCAACAACATAGAAACGGCTCCAATATATACAAAATACGCAATATATAATATTTTTTAACACTTATTGCAGAAAGTACGTCGTTCTGATAGGTTGGAAGGCCAGCTCATGTCTCCATAGCATCGATGAGATGTATTAAGCTGGGTCGATTTATTAACCGATATCGCGCCATCGATTTTCGATAGGAAAAGTTCCACTACGCATACCCAAAAAAAAAATTTTCGAGCCTGCAAAATTTCATTTTTCTGATTTTTTCGACTTTGATTTTTAAGGTTTTTTTCATGACCTACTAAAAAAATTTTCATTTGATTGTAAAATTTTCATGTATACCCTGTCCGACCCAAAACTGTCCGCTGAAAACGTTGGCGATAAAATTTTTTTGAAAAAAAAAAATATTTTTGGGTCGGACAGGGTATACATATGAAAATTTTTTTAGTCGGTCATTTAAAAACCCTTAAAAATCAAAGCCGAAAAAAGTCCAAAAAATTTAATTTCGCAGACTCGAAAATTATTTTTGGGTATGCGTAGTGGAACTTTTTTTCCTTAGCCCAAATCTTATCGAAAATTGATGGCGCGATATCGGTTAACTTTCGTCCATGGAAATCGACCCACCCTAATATATATATTTCCGCCTTCTAGCTCTGCATCTGTCCCTAACTCTCCTTCCTTCTCATCATTTATCTCTTAACTTTATCACTATGAAATAATCTCTGCCCTTGGGGCTAATTTCGTTTTTAGTCACTTGTAGAGTGCGGCCTTAACAAGCGCACCACAGTGGCCTCTTTCGAAAAATCTAAGGCCTGTAAACATTTATTTAATTAGCCAACCCAAACCACTATAACTCGTAATCCATTCAGCAAAGCAAAACCCCGTTGCATACTCAGCGCTAAATTCACAGGGTTATCGTCTACCTACCACATCCAATGCATGGATCGTCTTCACATATGCAATTATTTCATATAACCTAGCAAGCTCCTTGATCCCACGGGTACTGAAATTACCAAGGGTTCCGACGTATTAAAGGCCCCCAGCGGGTTAGGGGCTTAGAATATACCCGCGGTAGGTAGGCCTGTCGTAAGAGGCGACTAAAATACCAAGTTGATTCAAGGAGTTGTGTAGCGCAACTCTCTCAAGGGGCTGCCAACGCAATATATAGCTTCTCCAACCCAATTGTCAACCTCACATACCCGTAGCTAATATTGTTCCGTTAACAGCCGAGGCTCTGGCGACCCCGAACCTCTGATGGATCTAGGGAGTGGGAGGGCGTTATGGCCTAGAAGGTTTCATGTGGTCATACCAAATCGTTCCCGAGATGGTCGGGCTAGTATGGTGCTTGTTACCGGAACGTAACGGATCTGCGTCCGGCAAAATACCATTAACATCGAATATACTCCCTAAGGCCTTCGGCAAGTGTCCTTATCGCTACAACAACATCAACAACGTAGTAATGGGCATATTCGTGTGATTTTTATTGAATAAGAGCCCTCCCTATTTAATTGGCTACGGCCATGGTTAAAGGTCCAATAAAAAAGCACAAAACTTAAAAAAAGTAAGTGACTACCAACATTTTTATATCACCAGTAACAACAGCAACAACAAGATGGAATATCAGTCAAATATCAATAGTAATAATAACTCAGGAAAATAGTGAATACTGCGATAGCTCACAATTGTTGGCAAGTGGTGTTAAAAACTTAGCCATTTGTGAATTATGCTCGTAACATATAGTTTATTGATTCACGATCTAGCGCTTGGCTATTGCGCGATGGCTGATCAGTAAAAAGAGAAAAAAGCAAACATTGTGACTTCACGCTCAGTAAATACTTATACGCCGTTCAGACAAGGAAACTACTTAGCTATCAACTTGTTGCAGTGTTGCCGGTTTGGAGGGTGACGAAAAAAATTTTTGTTTATGGACGAGTTGGTATTTTTTCATTCTCCCTTTCCCCTCATTACTCTCACGTCTGCTATTCGGTAAAAACGAGTCTTCCAATGTAAACAGCATATACAGCATTAGCAACTTATAAAAATGTTTGTAATGCAAATTGGAAAAAAAAATCAAATCTCATACAATTGCTAGGTTATATTTGTTGCTATTATTTTCATCTGTCATCATGTGATTATCGCTTCTTGTTATGTCATATCAAAAGGGACTTTGTATATATGTATGTATGTATGTTTGTGCTATTGTATGAAAATATATACTAAAGTAGCATAAATAAAGCTAAGATTATTTATTACGTGAATTCATGAAGTTACTATATTTATTAGCAACCAAGAAAATTAGCATCATTATCAAGTATGTATACTAGGGTGGGTCGATTTGTATGAACGAAAGTTAACCGATATCGCGCCATCGATTTTTCGATAGGATTTGGGCTCACAAAAAAAAAGTTCCACTACGCATACCCAAAAAAATAGTTTTCGAGCCTGCGAAATTTCATTTTTTTGACTTTTTTTCGACTTTGATTTTTTAGGTATTTTTCATACTTACTAAAAAATTTTCATATGTATACCCTGTCCGACCGAAAAATGTCCGCTAAAACGTTATCGTTTTTTATTTTTCAAAAAACTGTTATCGTCAACGTTTTTAGCGGACATTTTTTGCTCGGACAGGGTATACATGAAAATTTTTCATTCACATGAAAATTTTTTTAGTAGGTCATGAAAAAAACCTTAAAAATCAAGGTCGAAAAAAAGTCAAAAATTAAATTTGGCAGGCTCGAAATTTATTTTTTTGGGTATGCGTAGTGGAATTTTTTTTCCTGTCCTGAGCCCAAATCCTAAAATCGATGATGCGATATCGGTTAATAAATCGACCCACCCTAATGTACACTCCTTTACATACATACAGCGTACAGTCACCCGAAGTAAAAATGGAACAGCGACGGTAGGGAGGAATCAAATAATGAACATATGTGAACATTGTGGTTGAGTTGACATGAGCGCAATCAGACACCAAAGCAGTTAATGGATATGGGAAATCGGAAAAACAATAATTGAAAGAGAAAGGGAAAGAAAATGTAAAAGTGAAAGAATAAGAAGAGAAAGAACAAACCGTATCATCATGATGGACAATTTATTTATTTATTAGTTTCAAATATAAAAATTATTCTGTCAAAATTGACTGTACAAATGTATACAAAGTGAAAAAAATGTATACTATAGAATTATTAAATAAGTTGTCGGGATGGACTGCGATGTCGAGCAACGGGAATTTGTTATTAATGCTGTCGGAATGGACGTCATTTCGAGCAGCCAAAGTATATATTCATCACACCCAATTAATGGGTTGCGTAGTCTTGGAGGCTGGAAAGAACGTGATTCCAATCCACCCACCCTAATCATTCAAACTGGCGATAATAAGGTTGAATAGGACGTGATTCCAAGCCACGCACTCAAATCACGTGCTTAAGGTAGTCAGTAGATTTTTTTTACTACGAGGTGTGAGTCGCAGGTCTTATTATTTTTGCAGGGCTTATTAAAATCGGTAAACAGACAACAGGGAGGTTCGAAATAGACCTGCATCTGCTTATATGAAGTGATTGAAGATGTCTAGATGTCTAAACGAGAAAATTAAACATAAGTGAACCAGAAATACGCTATTTACCATCCCTCTTATATGTTTTAGTAGAAATAACACACCTATCATATCTAAAAGGCTCTGTAGGAAGCTGAATAAATTTCAAACGGGTAGAGTAGGAAAGAATAATCCTTGAGGAATCAAACAGTAAGTCCCTTAGCGCAAAAAACAGAAATTGAACCGATTCCAGTTTGTTGCAGTTGGGTTGATAACTCCCTCTTATAAAGCTGAATAAATTTCGAACGCCTGGAATAAGAAAGAATAATCCTTGAGGGATCAAACAGTAAGTCCCCCACCGGTAAAAACAGATATTACTTTTGAACCGATTCTAATTTGTCGCAGTTGGTCTCAAAAATCGTGTTCCTGATTGATAATAAGCAGTTTCCAATATTAGCCTCACCAATGATATAAAGATATTTTAAGTTATATTGAGATCATTGAATTCATTTCATTTCATTTATTTGAGTTTTTTTGTACAAGTAAGACATAGTCTTTTAGATAGTACATCAATCGTATTACATTATCAACAAGTAAGGAAGGTTAAGTTCGGGTGTAACCGAACATTACATACTCAGTTGAGAGCTATGGTGACAACATAAGGGAAAATAACCATGTAGGAAAATGAACCGAGGAAAACCCTGGAATGTGTTTGTATAACATGCGTATCAAATGAAAGGCATTAAAGGTATTTTATGAGGGAGTGGGCCATAGTTCTACAGGTGGACGCCATTTAGGGATATAGCCATAAAGGTGGATCAGGGTTGACTCTAGAATGCGTTTGTACGATATGGGTATCAAATGAAAGATGTTAATGAGTATTTTAAAAGGGAGTAATCCTTAGTTCCATAGGTGGACGCCGTTTCGAGATATCGCCATAAGGGTGGCTAGGGGTGACCCTAGAATTTGTTTGTACAATGTGGGCATCAAACGAAAGGTGTTAATGAGTATTTTAAAAGGGAGTGGGCCTTAGTTCTATAGGTGGACGCCGTTTCGAAATATCGCCACAAAGGTGGACCAGGGGTGACTCTAGAATGTGTTTGTACGATATGGGTATCAAATTAAAGGTATTAATGAGGGTTTTAAAAGGGAGTGGTGGTTGATGTATAGGTGGTCGCATTTTCGTGATATCGCCATAAAGGCGGACCAGGGGTGACCCTAGAATTTGTTTGTACAATGTGGGCATCAAACGAAAGGTGTTAATGAGTATTTTAAAAGGGAGTAATCCTTAGTTCCATAGGTGGACGCCGTTTCGAGATATCGCCATAAAGGTGGCCAGGGGTGACCCTAGAATTTGTTTGTACAATGTGGGCATCAAACGAAAGGTGTTAATGAGTATTTTAAAAGGGAGTAATCCTTAGTTCCATAGGAGGACGCCGTTTCGAGATATCGCCATAAAGGTGGAGCAGGGGTGACCCTAGAATTTGTTTGTACAATATGTGTATCAAAAGAAAGGTGTTAATGAGTTTTTTAAAAGGGAGTAATCCTTAGTTCCATAGGTGGACGCCGTTTCGGGATATCGCCATAAAGGTGGGCCAGGGGTGACTCTAGAATTCGTTTGTGCAATATGGGTATCAAACAAAAGGAGTTAATGAGTATTTTAAAAGGGAGTGGGCCTTAGTTCTATAGGTGGACGCCTTTTCGAGGTATCGCAATAAAGGTGGACCAGGGGTGACTCTAGACTTTGTTTGTGCGATATGGGTATCAAATGAAAGGTGTTAATGAGTATTTTTAAAAGGGAGTGGGCCTTCGTTCTATAGGTGTTCGCCTTTTCGAGATATCGCCATAAAGGTGGACCAGGGGTGACTTTAGAATATGTTTGTACGATATGGATATCAAATGAAAGGTGTTAATGAGTATTTTAAAAGGGCGTGGGGCTTATTCTATAGGTGGACGCCTTTTCGAGATATCGCCATAAAGGTGGACCAGGGGTGACTCTAGAATGAGTTTATACGATATGGGTATCAAATTAAAGGTATTAATGAGAGTTTTAAAAGGGAGTGGTGGTAGTTGTATATGTGCAGGCGTTTTCCAGATATCGACCAAAATGTGGACCAGGGTGACCTAGAACATTATCTGTTGGATACCGCTAATTTATTTATATATGTTATACCTGCCAAGATTTTAAGGGTTTTTTATTTCGCCCTGCAGAACTTTTTCATTTTCTTCTACTTAATATGGTGGGTGTCACAACCATTTTATAAAGTTTTTTCTAAAGTTATATTTCGCGTCAATAAAACAATCCAATTACCTTACCATGTTTCATCCTTTTTTTCGTATTTGATATAGAATTATAGCATGTTTTTCATTTTTCGTAATTTTCGATATCGAAAAAGTGGGCGTGGTCATAGTCGGATTTCGTTCATTTTTCATACCAAGATAAAGTGAGTTCAAGTAAGCACGTGAACTAAGTTCATTAAAGATATGTCGATTTTTGCTGAAGTTATCGTGTTAACGGCCATGCGAAAGGACAGACGGACGACTGTGTATAAAAACTGGGCGTGGCATCAACCGATTCCGCCCCTTTTCACAGAAAACAGTTAACGTCATAAAATCTATGCCCCTACCAAATTTCAAAAGGATTGGTTAATTTTTGTTCGACTTATGGCTTTAAAAGTATCCTAGACAAATTAAATGAAAAAGGGCGGAGCCACGCCCATTTTGAAATTTTATTTTATTTTTGTATTTTCTTGCACCACATCATTACTGGAGTTGAATGTTGACATAATTTACTTATATACTGTAAAGATATTAAATTTTTTGTTAAAATTTTACTTTAAAACAAATTTTTTTTTAAAAGTGGGCGTGGTCCTTCTCCGACTTTGCTAATTTTTATTAAGCGTACATATAGTAATAGGAGTAACGTTCCTGCCAAATTTCATTATGATATCTTCAACGACTGCCAAATTACAGCTTGCAAAAATTTTAAATTACCTTCTTTTAAAAGTGGGCGGTGCCACGCCCATTGTCCAAAATTTTACTAATTTTCTATTTTGCGTCATAAGTTCAACTCATCTAACAAGTTTCGTCGTTTTATCTGTCTTTTGTAATGAATTATCGCACTTTTTCGGTTTTTCGAAATTTTCGAAATCGAAAAAGTGGGCGTGGTTATAGTCCGATTTCTTTCATTTTAAATAGCGATCTGAGATGAGTACTCAGGAACCTACATACCAAATTTCATCAAGATACCTCAAAATTTACTCAAGTTCAAAATTCGCTCAATTTTGTTCCTCAGGTATCGACTTTTTTTTATTATCGAAGAATTCAATTGCAATTCGCAACTGTGAGTGCTCTACGTAAAATTCTAAGCAGGGTTGGCGAATAATGCATTGGTTCTAAATCAGTTTCCACCTTCAAAATTACGCAGAAAGATTATATAACAATCTGCTTAAAATTTATGTAACCGACTATAGAGCATTCGGATAAGGTAACGCACCTGGCTAGGAGGGTTGGAAGTGGGGTGTGGGCATTGCCAAAATGGAAAGGTAATTTACCTACAATTAAGCAAGAAAAAAAAAAGGAATGAAAAAGAACCTTTTTGGGATTATTTGGAAATATTACAGGACCATTTCCGGATGTATTTGGGACTATTTGCGAACATTGCACCATGTTGAAATTGTTTCTGGGATTAACTCAGGACCGTCTATGCTGTTCTCAGGGTCATTTCCGAATGCTTTTTGAGATTATTCCGAAAGTAACTCGCGATCATCTCTGAACCGTTTCGGTATTATTTCTGAGATTTTTTCGGGATTAAAAAACTTTTCAGTATTGTTTTAGGGATCACTTGGGAACATTTCGAATTTAAGACTGAGATTGTTTTCGATTACAATCTATACCATTTGTTTTGTGGATTATTTGCGATCATTGCGGAATTGTATTTGGGATCAGTTCGGGATAATTTTAGAACCATTTCAGCATTGGCTTAGGTAACATTTCGGGATAATGGACCATTTCGAAATGGTTCTTGAATCGTTTTCGGGATCAATTCGTATATATTTCAGCAGTTTTCGGTAACATTTGGGCCAAATCTGAGCTTTTTCAGGATTGTTTTTTAATTGATTTCGGGATAACTTAAAGAGGATATGTGAACTATCTTCAGAAGTAATTTGCGACCATTTTAAAATTACTTTTTCGGGAGAAATCCCATGTCGGATCATTTTGGAATAATATCGGGGCAGTTTCTTATTTTTTTGTCGATATTATATTGGAATTTCTATAATTTTACGATTGTATTCGGGATCATTTCGGAACAATTTACATCAATTTGATAGTAATTATAATACTTTGAATAGATGTACCTCAGAGGGCCAAACCAAACCAACTAAGTTTCAGGCCTATTTGTTGTTGCCAGCGTACTATCTCTATACTACAGTCGTCTAATACCACTAGTGATCAACTAATCAATTACCAAGGGGAATGCTTTTACCAACTCTACCCAAACTACTTATACCTCGATCTATTTGGTTTCTATATCGAATATCATAGTGAATATATACAAAATTACCACAATTGAAAAATAATCAAAAAGTTTCTAGGAACAGAAAACCACAAAACACAAAGCTTAGTATAATGCGGATACTGATCGGCATTCTCCCACATGTCAACCATTCACTTCAGAAATTGCGCGTCACAATTACATACCAGAAATTAAAATTGGAATCAGTATCAAACAAACTAAAATGCGAGCATGCCCGTACTTCGTTTTTGCACATTACTTTTAAATGTACGTTTTCGCGTATTTTCATTCATATGCGCACAAATGCACAACATTTATTTTCGGAATTTAAACTTTTTAGTCCGAAAGAAATTATTAAATCCGGACTTTTATTTTTTGATTTATTTCTTTTCTATGACAAATTATTTGCAAGAACTTGCAAATGCCCATATAGTTTTAAGATCTAGACATTTAGAAGAATCTATTGGTAAATTTGTTTTGTTGGATGAGCCGTTCCATAGTTATAGGGCCGGACTTTTATTTGTCCTTAAACAATAAAAATCCGGATTTAACTTTTATTTTCGGACTTCTAAAATAAAAATTCCTCTTTTACTTTTATTTATCGATATTTTTTAAAAAAGTCCGAAAATTAAAAGAATGCATGATTCGTCAAGAAAATGCTATGGATCCCATAAGTGAAAGTTTAGTTTGTCTAGGACAATTTTTTGACCCGGACATTTTCGGCTCAAAAAAATGAAATTATTAAAATGGGTGCCTGGGTCCATTTTCACTTTTAACCACTGTGAGTATAATAGCGCATACTCATAGATAAGGGCAGTGTGTGTTTCAAAAGCTTTAATAGCTATGCCTTTGTCGACACTTACAATCTTTTTGAATGAGTAACAAACGAAAGTCCAAATGTATGGTACATCATACTTCAGACACATATTATCTATGTGTTTTTTTACGCGCATATACATATGCACGTAAAATTTATGTTTACTGCTTAGTGCATGACTTTATCTGCACTTATGAAAATTTTGCGCATAAAATTAGTACCCAAAAAGGTTTGTGTATCCACTATTCCTCCATAAGCTACTACGATTGCCGCGATTGGGCGATTGTCTATAATATTTTTTTTTTGTCGCAAACCTAGATGTATATGCAAGTAAAAAAAACACGACCATTGTCGATTAATCTAAAGTAGCTAAGGTCGAATTAAGTTAAAATTTCTTATTTAATTGCCCTAATGGGTTGTATGAGTATTTTATAGCAAATAATCGTTAAGTTAATTAGCGTTCTATCTTCCAAGTGTTTTATTGAATCAATTGGGTTGGAAGTAATTAAAAGAAAAATACCTGCATATTTGTACTGTTGATTAGATGTAATTTATACAAATACATATGATGGGGTATACAGACGGCACATTAATCCAGATTAACGTCAAAATCTAGATTAACTCCTGATTTTTAAAAACTGTATTGTGCATAATGTGTGAAAATCTAAATTTATCATTATATTATTTCTAATTGCACTTCGCTCTTATTTGGAATCCAAATCTATAAATAAATGTTTGGTTGTAAAGATGGAGATTCGGGCTATTAGCGAGCTTTGGCCAATTTTGGTCGTAGTGCCTTTTGTTTAGCTACATTTTATTAAAATAATTTGTTAAAAATAAACGATTGTGAGCACACAAAAAAATCTATTTATAATATGGCATTATTGTGGATATTTGCACTGCACTACTGGCAGTTGCTATCATACTCTAGATGGCAGCGCAAGTTGCAAGTTTTAATTGATTGATAGAAAAGCTGATTTCTGCTGATATTTGATAAGAGTGTTTTAGATTGGTTGCACAAGATGCACACGGGTCCGGCTCGTATTGACAAGTAAATACACGCAACTTCACTTAATTGTAAGGCATAAATATTTACGCACCTAAACATGTTAATCAGACCTATTCTAAATATTCGCGCGGAATTTTGTTCTCGCGGATTTTTTTATTCCCGTGGAAAAATTCCACAAATTCTTTTCTCCTAGGGAGAAGAATAATTGGGGAATAGGAATTTCGAATTTTCGAAGTCAGCTGTTTTTTCAACTGAAATTTCGTTGCGCATTTCTTATTTTGTTTAAAAAATTGTAAAGTTTAATTATTGTTGCCAATTTATTTGAAATTAAGAAATAAGGTATAAACAATGCACATTATCGCATTTCATGTGGTATTCACTGAAATGAGTAATGAATTGGTGCCACAGCAACATCAACAGAGGAGCATAAGAAGAAGACCGGCGGGATATCACAGATCCGCCGGAGTTGCCTGCATTCATTCTGCAAAGCAATTTTCTGGCGGCCAAGTCGAGTAGAGTTCGCCTTTCGCCATATGCCAAAATCTATTTAAGCCTTCTTAAAAAATCCTTGCGCAATTTCTGGATGGCTGCATCAAATATGCGAAGAGCTCTTCCGTTGCTTATGATATATTTTTCGACTTAAAATAAAGAATATTGTGGTTGTTGTTGTTGTTGTATTAAGAGTGAGAATATTGTGGTAGAATGTAAATACAGAATTTAGCACAAATTTGTACAAATAAGTGTTCTTTCTTAAAAGAACCAATTTCCTTTAACTATTTTGATGCATTCCCTCTCCCTCACATTCATAATACCTGCTTTTCTCCCATAACCGGTTTCCGCTTTTTCGAACATTGTTCAGAATAGGAGGAAAGGGAGAAGTGAAAAAACTCACAAGGAATTTTTATTTAGAATACGAGGAATGGGAGAAGGGAAAAAACTCGCACGGAATTTTCGTTTAGAATTGGGCTGAATATGTTGTTTTAAAACAATATGTATTCTAGCATTTCGAAAATACTGTATTTACTTATGAAAAGCATAAACAAAAATTGTTCTTCAAAAGTTTCGTTTCTAGCACATCATTAGCATTGCGTATTTTGAAATTATGCATTTCATTAGTGAGAAGTTCGAAAAAAATGTTGAAATATATTTTAACACAAATGTTGAAATTGCTGCAAATGTTTTGAAAAGCTTAACAAAACAAATTCATTATAAACTGGCGCTAATCACACGCCGCACAAACTCAAATTAGGTTAGACTAGGTCAGAACTGGTTAAGCTGTGGGATATTATGGATAAACATAAACATAGAAAAAAAAGGTGAACGAAAATAGAAATGGGAGCAATGGAACATTAGCAAATATTTATTTAACTTTAGCTAGTCTAAAATATTCAATTTTCTAGAGCTTTAGTGAAATTGATTTTTAAATCATTAGGATATTAAAATCTGTTTCGCATTTGTTTTGACTTAGTACTTAAGGTAAGAAACTTAAAGAAATATTTACTGCATGCAATCGATATAGCCACAATCCGTGATCGTGGAAGGAAAACAAGGATCTTCATAGCAAAGTCGGAGAGAAGTAAAAACGAGCTGACCAAACATTTCAAATATCAATTCTATCTTTTCAGCATCCGGGATGGCTCGTCTATCCCAAATTGTTTATTTGGTTTATCTCGAGTATTTCGGGTGCTGAGTGGAATATCACCCTATATCGACTGCCGTTTCGAAAACGCTCTATTTCAGAAAACGTGTGAGTAACGCCCTTTTTCATAATTTGCTTCAAAAACTTCCCATCTCAGAATTCGGTTGAAGTGCACCTTATCTCTGCTTTTTTCAACGCTCTATCTGTGCTCAATACATTCAATACATTTTAACACTAGCTGGCGTGGTTATGAGTTTACGAAAAAAATTCTGAGATAGGGCGTTCTTCAACCGGATTCTGAGATCGAGCGTTTTTGAAAGAAATTACATATAATATTAAATTTTATTATAAACGGCAGCAGAGACAGGGTGTTATTCCACTCAGCATACGATTTCTGCTCCACTAGAATGAGATCCAACGCATTTTTTACACCTACCATTGGTTTGATCTTTAACGTTTCTGTGCCTAAAGTAAAATTTCTTACACTAGTTTTTAGCTATAATTTATTGTTATCGGCTCAATATTATCAAGCGTTAACAATTTCAAACTTTTCTTTTGTTGGATTTTGAGCTTATAAATATAAGGCAACAATTTTTATCTTTTTCCAAATTGGCCACAGTGAAGAATAAAAAATTTACGAGTTTCCTTTTGTTTACTTTCAGTTTAGACTTGCCAATGTATACTGAATTACTATCTGAAGTCTCGAAATGCATTTCAAAAAAGAGCTTAACACATTCGGCTTAATTGCGGGAATTCCCGTCATTCAAGTGCCCTTCAGTAAACCAACGACGGGAATTACCGCACATTTTGAATCGAATCTTTCAACCGCCAAAAACGGTTCACTTTTTAACACTGTATATTGGTAAAGTGTTAGACTACTGTCGATAAGAAGAAAACCACAATTCAACTAATTCTAATATGGGTAATCCCCGTTCAAAGTTTAAACGTACCAGTCATATATTTGCTTAGAAGAGCCTTCAATAAAACAAATTGCGGGAATTCCCGCGCAAAGTGCGAAGAAAGTTCATATGGTCATAGCGGGAATTCATGGCATAGTCCAGGAAATTGAAAAAAACTATTCAGTGGAAAAAAGCGGGAATTACCGCTCTTAATTTTTGTATGGAAAAATTAATTCATTCTCTCGCAACCTCCACTGAAATTAATTGAGGCCGAATGTGTTAAGCAACTTGGATTCTACAAACAAGTACTGCAATGGCTCATCTACTTGCAGGGTGTTATAACCATCCAACGAGCCTTCTAATCAACATATCTGAAACCTATTTAAATAGCTGTTCCTTTTTGTAATAACAATTTGCCTGGAATTACCTTTAAATAGCCTCAACAACATCATTGGAGAAGATTCAATCAAATTTTGAGAGATCCAAGGAAAAAGTAATGATGAATTATGGGGAGAAGAAGAAATTAGTTTGAAATGACCAACGATCATTATTTAAATTTTAAAGAAGGAGCTTTTGTCATGATAACGATGGAATTAAGAACGTTGAGGGGACGATCAGCCTATCTCGTACTCACTTATGAAAAACGGTCTGTTACAGGATCTTGTTCGATAACGCTTTATCGGTAAAATTAAATTTTCAGCTGAGAGAGCGTAGTTTTAAAACACATTTCGACAAAATAAGCACTTTGATCAATATTTAAGAAAGGACGTTTTGAAAAAAAAAAAAACCCTAAGGCCGAACAGTGAGATCGGTGCTATATAACTCGCTTGATCCTGACATGGACATAGAATAATCCACCAAAATCTTTAAATTTGAATGATCTCTAGCCAGATGCATACAACTTGAATCGAACACAATCAAATCGAACAAAAAAACTAAATTTTTCTAAAAGAATTACAAATTAACAATGAAATTTTATATTTGGTTGCAATAACAAAACAATAAAAGACAATATTTTTTTTTTTTGTTTTCAATTTGCATAAATAGCCTAAAACCATCGAATACTTTAGAAAATTTATTGATCGCAGATTAGCTGGTATGTACTTTTATGTATGTATGTTTATAAATATACATACATATTAAAATGTATGTATGAATGAAGGCAGTTGTCCCGCATTGTCTGTTCGATTTCAGCAATTTGAAGCGCGATTGCATGCAAAGACTGATTGCGATCGTGTATAAACGGAGATCAAACAAATCGTTGCGGCATCGGTGTATTTAAAAAATGCAAGTTTGACATTTACATATTGATTTCGTTTTTGTTACTGCTGGTCATTCGTGTTGTGATTCTTTGTTTACCAACCGATAAAAAACAATTAATTTAATTTATATTGCATAAGCGCGTAGTCTTAAATGTAACTATGATTTAATACATTGATCAGAGATGCACAACACCGGCAGAGCTTCGAATTCAAACGCAACTTTTTTTGTAGTAGTATGTGTGTAAAAGGAGATTGTATCCCTGCAAAAAATCATGCGATTAATCCCTAAAGAGATTGGTCGCCGATTGATCTGTTTTGTCTACATTTGGGCATAATTTATCCCCTTTAGTCGCGTTCGGTAACATTTGGGATTAGTCAGTTTGAAATCTATGTAGATCATTTTATGATATATTAAAAAAAAACGGCAACGAAATGAGTAAAATAAAAAATACTACAGGTGATTGAATCGAATTAATTTTAAAAAAGTTTAAAAAAATTTGTAGCATTAACGTAGTACCTGAATAAAATACAAATTATAAAAGACTGAATTTTTTTACTTGCTTATTTTAATATAAACCGGAATTGAAACTAAAACAATTTTAATTATTTTTTTTATTTTAAAATGGATTACATCGGTGAGTATCATTCTTATACCACTGGGGTTACAAATGCGACTGAACCCTATTTGAGTCCTTATTGAACCGAAAAGGGACTGTATTTAGTTGCTAACTAGTACAATTAAAACACTAGCTAGCTTACCGAATTTCATGGAAAGCAACAATAAAAAGTAATCGAGTTGAGTTGGCTAAGCGCTTTCATTTGAAACCGCTTAGGTAATTGTCGACCTGATTGATAGTGTTGTATAGTGTTGCATATTCAAAAATAGGGCACTATTGTGAACGAGCGAATGAAATGAACATACAAATGTGCAGATAAACAAAAATAACAATATAACAGCGTGGCGGCAGGGTGACATACATACAAACAAACACACGCATTTGATGTATTTTGTTTTTGTAATTCTCTGGTTGAGTGTCAAAAACATACTGCGCTAGAAGTAGAAATGTCATAGCAGCGAAAAAAAGTAACAATTAGCTGATAAAACTCCATCTGTATGGTTTTGGCATAATGAAACTGTTTAGCTAGTTGAAGCGTTTTCAAGCTCGCTTAAAAAAAATACACCTATATTGTATTGGTTGTGAAGTATAAGTGTTATTGTGAAGTTCTACTCCCAAAGTAAACTAAATAAAGACCATTTTGCATTATTGAATATTGGAGCTATTTATTCAACAGTTTAGCGATTCGAACGTTAGTAGCAGGTTTCCAATAAGTGGAGTTCCCCTAAATTCGTTACAATATGTTCCTACATGGGTACAAAGGGGATTGGTCCTATCGATCCCTTTCGGATATAAATGGGTACAATTAGTGTCCTCATGGGGTACGCTCAAACAAAAGGGAACAGTTCAACTCATAAAAAGAGATAAAAACTGGCATTGGTCGCATACTCCTTTGCGACTCATCCGGGATTCATCCTAGACTAATCGCATTTTTTGCAGGGATGAGTGAGTATAGAATTCACGCATGAGATGTTAGCTGTTTGAAAAACAAGCGAAACTAATGGCCGAGCCGCAACTAAGTTTTTCATATACTAGGTGCGTTCAACGCAATCTTATGCATGCCAGTAACAACGCCACAATCACGCAATATGTTGCGTTTGTAATTATAAAGAAACTTCAGACTTAACAATTGAAACTTATTTCATCTCTCCCATTCACATACAAAAGTTCATTATGCAAGCAAAATACTTACTAACGTATTTTGTCTCCTATTCATTGGTTAACATGCAGATTTTAATTGTGGAAAACGGTTGTAAAGTACCAAAGAGTGGGAAAAATAATTTCACTTGCAAAGTGTGAAAGCACCCCTAGCTAAAGCAATGTCGAATTCTTCTTCTTATGCTTTACTTGCAACAATAGTTGGCAGTTTGCTAGTTTTTATGTCAAATGGCGCCAGTGTCGCTCGATCTGTCGTTCTCCATAAAAATACATACGTGGAATCTACTCAGCATGCAAACAAACAAAAAACCGCTGTGATGGCTGAATGGTTATAGCAGCGGCGCCTAAACGTTGCCGATGAAGGAGTTTAGCAGTTCCCGAAATGGATCTATACAACAAGCTTTGGCAGTTGTCTAAATTTTTTCTTTCTTCTATTCTAATTTAAAAATTTTTTCAATTAAGAAAAAATTTATCATAACAATAATAATGATAAAAAATTATTGTTAGGCCTTGAGCTCGATTCGAACCCGCGATCTTAAAATCAGTAGGCCGATATAACAACAAAAATTTTCTTTTTATATTTTTGAATTTTAGTTCTTTTATTGATGTTGTAATTTATATGTATTAACATTTGTAGTACGATTTAATTTCTATATTTTAAACTAGATTTTATTTGTAATTTTTTAATTTATTTTTTTTTTACTTTTCAAATTTGTTTATTTTTTTTTCAGATTTCTTCTAACTTGTTTATTAATTTTTTTTTTATATTTAAAGTAATTTTAAATCTCTACTGAATTGTTTTTTTTTTATTTTTTAATATTTTTTTACAGTTGTTTTTAATTTTTTATGTTATATGGTTTTATTTTTCAGTTTTCGATTTATATTTTCCAGTTTAAGTTTGTTTTTTGATTTATAATTTTATATATGTTCGTATGTTGGTACATATATAGTATGTATGTATTTATTTCATTTCTAAATTTTAAAATAAGATTTTATTTTTAATTTATTGTTTTAACCTTTTCAACTTTTTTCTTGCTTTTTTATATTCGAAATTATTATTTATTGAATTGTTTTTTACAAATTTTCTTTTTGAATTTTTTTTACTGTTTTAGTTTCTTTCATAACTGTATTTACTTCATGTTATTTTGGTTAAATTCTTTAGTGTCCTTTTAATTTTTTAGTTTTAATTCATTTGTTCATTTTTTATATGTTCATTAATACATAGTATATATATCATTTATTAATTTTAAATTAGATTTTAATTGTAATTTTTAAATTTATTGTTCAAATTTTTTTGTTTATTTTTTCCCCTTTTTCTAACTTTTTTATATTCAAAGTTATTTTAAGTATATAAATAATTTTTTTATGAGGGCAGCCTGATTATCTTTTTAGAAATCTAAGTTTCTCTCGATCAGACAGAACTTGCAATCTTATTGTTCCATGGTATAGAAATCTCACATCATCTAGAACATTCTTTGTTAGTGCTGTAAAACTTTGGAACTCATTACCAAATAAAATTAAAAACTAACGCAATAGTAGACGCTTTAAATTGGCATTATTTGAATATTTGCAATAGCAGGAAAAAGTATATAACTGTTTCCCACAACTTAATTTTATTAATATTGTACAATTAAATTATCTATATAGTCAATCTATCCATACAATACATAAATGCATGTCTAGTATGATTTATATAAATTTTTCTTCTCCTTTCTTTTGCTGTCATAGCTCACTTTATAAAAAAAAAAAGCTTGTATAGTTAAGTAATTTATTATTATTATTTTGTAATCGTATTTTAACATATATATATACGTACTAGTTTTATTTCCAAATGTTGATGGACATTAAGAGACAATAGTCGGACTTGTACAAATTATTAAATAAATTGAATTGAATTGAATTGAATATCTACTGATTCGTTGTTTGAATTCTATGTTAGTCTTTTACAAAAGGATAACCTGCTTAGTCGAACATACTAAATACTTCGAAAATCTTTTATAACCCAGCAAATATGTATGTATATATGTAAGTGGAAATATATATATATGTACAGACATATGTACATACATATGTATGCAGCAATCACAATCAGACACCAAAAAATTGCTTCATAAATGTCTTTACAACAAACGCATATTTCAATGTAGTAGGTACATGAATTTACAAAAGCTGTAAGTAAACACTTTTAACACATCAATTAGAGTAAAAACAAAAAGAAACACAGGCTCGTTAATTGTTAATTAAATAAAACAATATCAACCAACTTGGTGTATGGCCTTTACACTACGAAGCAAAAAAAAAATACCGGGATGTTCATGTTAGCACTTTAAAAATATCCACCAAAAAAAGGAATGAAGAAAAATTCCATTATGAATTACAAAAATTGTTGTACACAAATTGATTGAACGACTTTTCGAGTATGGAAATAAACAGAACACAACAACACAATGCATAAAAACCGAACGCACGCCCCTTGCAGTTCATTAAGCGCATAGTAAAAAGTTAAAGGAAGAATTAAGAATTTACAATTTAGTGCACTCCAAAAATAAACTAAAAACACATTTGAGTGTAGTACGAAGCGATCGCATGCAGCTTTGCGATACCGTCAGACCGTGCATACCAAAGTTAACAAACAAACTAAACAGCGGAGGTGAGTTGCTCCCAGTTGAATGTGGTAGAGTTGGAGCTGAGGGCAGCAGCAGTACATACTTACATATGCCGGTAGTGTTCATACTGTGTTAGTGTGCTCTTAAGGGCTCCCCACATATACACACATGCAAACTAACTTTAGAGCAATTGATGATTGTTGCTGATCGTGTGTCGTTGGTGGAGCAGCAATGTGGGCCCCACATATATATATAAGTGTGGATAAATGTGTATAAATATACATATGAGTGAGAGCAGTTACGCTCCAATGTTATGATGTGAAGTCAATATAAAGTAGTGGATATTGAGAGTTTTTGTGTAAAAGTAAATCATATTCAATTAAAGCGAGATAATGCAAATACAGTAAACGTTCATGGAAATGTGAGCGACTCAAGGCTTAAGCAGACAAAAGTGTAGAAATCAAAGATTGTAAATTACTGTTATTGTTTAAAATTTAAACCAAAAAAAAAGAAGGAAGGCTAAGTTCGGGTGTAACCGAACATTACATACGCAGCTGAGAGCTTTGGAGACAAAATATGGGAAAATCACCATGTAGGAAAATGAGCCTACGGTAATCCTGGAATGTGTTTGTATGGCAAGGATATCAAATGGAATGTATTAAAGAGTACAGTAAAAGGGAGTGGGCCATAGTTCTATAGGTATACGCCTTTTCGATAAATCGCCATAAAGGTGGACCAGGGGTGACTATAGAATGTGTTTGTACGATATGGGCATCACATTAAAGGTATTAATGAGGGTTTTAAAAGGGAGTGGCCCTAAGTTGTATATGTGAAGGCGTTTTCGAGATATCGCCCAAAATGTGGACCAGGGTGACCCAGAACAACATCTGTCGGGTACCGCTAATTTATTTATATATGTAATACCGCGAACAGTATTCCCTCCATGATTCCAAGGGCTTTGATTTCGCCCTGCAGAACTTCCATTTTCTTCTACTTAATATGGTAGGTGTCACACCCATTTTACAAAGTTTTTTCCAAAGTTATATTTTGCGTCAAAAAACTAATCCAATCACCATGTTTCATCCCTTTTTTCGTATTTGGTATAAAATTATGCCATTTTTTTAATTTATCGAAATTTTCGATATCGAAAAAGTATGCGTGGTCATAGTCGGATTTCGCCCATTTTTAATACCAAGATAAAGTGAGTTCAGATAAATAAGTACGTGAACTAAGTTTAGTACAGATATATCGATTTTTGTTCAAGTTATCGTGTTAACGGCCGAGCGGAAGGACAGACGGTCGACTGTGTATAAAAACTGGGCTTGGCTTCAACCGATTTTACCCATTTTCACAGTTATCGTCATAGAATCTATGCTCTTATCAAATTTCACAAGGATTGGTGAATTTTTGTTCGACTAATGGCATTAAAAGTATTCTAGACAAATTAAATGACCATTTTAAAATTTTCTTTTATTTTTGTATTTTGTTGCACCATATCATTACTGGAGTTTAATCTTGAGATAATTTGCTTATATACTGTAAAGATATTCAATTTTTGTTAAAGCTTGACTTTAAAAATTTTTTCTTTTAAATTGGGCGTTTGTCACCCGATTTTGCTAATTTTTACTTATCACACATATAGTAACAGGAGTAACGCCAAATTTCATTATATCTTCAACGACTGCCAAATTACAGCTTGCAAAAATTTTAATTTACCTTATTTTAAAAGTGGGCTGTGCCACGCCCATTTTCCAAAATTTTACTAATTTTCTGCGTCATAAGGTCAACCTACCAAGTTTAGTCGCTTTATCCGTCTTTGGTAATGATATATCGCACTTTTTCGGTTTTTCGAAATTTTCGATATCGAAAAAGTGGGCGTGGTTATAGTCCGATTTCGTTCATTTTAAATAGCGAGATGAGTGCGCAGGAACTTACATACCAAATTTCATTAAGATACCTCAAAAATTTACTCAAGTTGTCGTGTTTACGGACAGACGGACGGACGGACATGGCTAAATGAATTTCTTTTTTCACTCAGACTCGATTGATATATAGAAGTATATATCTATCTCGATTAGTTTATGCCGTTACGGGGTACCGTTATGCGAACAAAATTAATATACTCTTTGAGCTCTGCTCAGTTGAGTATGAAAATGATACTGAAAGGGTCATGCCAGCTACATACACACATAAGAAATACACTAAGTTCCGTAATATATAGACTAGTTATGGATAAATAGTTGCCTTTTTAGAGTTTTTTATTTCGCTCAGAAGTTTACTCTATCAGCGCAGGACACTGTTTCCTCAAATTCGAATGCCCCTCATATTCTTGAGTGGCTTCGACTTCAACTCGTAGTCTATTATCTATCTCAAAGCCTTTAGAACAAACGAGGTTAGATCAAGCAGTCTGCAGGAGATTGCTGGTTTTTATATTTTTGCCCATAAATGGGAGCTTACTTCGATGAGAAATTTTTGGCCAGAAGCCAGTCTCGTAAAGTTGGGTGTACTTTAAGAGGATTAGGTCGTTTCTAATGGGAATTCATTGCGAAGGTACCCAGCTACCAATACGCTTGCAAATTTTTCAAATGTGCTAGAAGTTCTCTCACATCGATTCCTAAAACTGTTGTTCTTAGGTTCTCTGTTGTAAGCGATTAGATTTGTTATGTACTCTGTACGGGTAAGCTTGGGTTGAACCAGCAGTTTCGTGAGAACCTCTTATTGACTGAATCAGCCCACAGTGTTGAAAAAAGTTACCTCAAAAGCCAAACTGAAAAACTTTATCATGAACCAAGGCCTATGTTATAAAATAACTAAAACCGTTTGGAAAATACCACTTGCTGATCTATATCTGCTCCATCGTTTTCCTCATGCAAAAGAATTTGAGCCCACAGTCATATTTTCCTAGAGATAAGAGCAACTAGTCTACGCTCGTAAGACCTGCACATGATCTTCGACAATTTACAGCGCCGCGCTTGGTTCCTCGCCTTGCCGGCTTGATCGATCATGTGGAACTTTCGCATTTCCAATCATTTTGCTGCTCGAGCTTCTACAAAAAAGCCTACCACAAAGGCGACATTTAACTGTGATTGAAAAACTGTTTTGAATACAGTTTAATAAACTAAGATTAAGCTAAGTTCAACCAGCTACTAAAAAAACGAGCCAAAAGTTTGAACTTTGAAGTATAAATTTTTGTTTATAAAATTCCATACGATATTGAACAGTGTACATAATTCAATGGCACTACATTGTAGCTGGCATATAATGAGACAGTGCTTCAATCAATATTGCTGCAGTTGTTGGCTACTGTGCATGCAGTGCGTAGGAATCAACAACAACAAACTCCAGCAATAATGGGAACTGCTGAGGTGCAGAAAGAGAATTGTGTTTTTGTGTTGGCGTAACACAGCAGATTTTCTTTGTTGATGGATGCCATATCGAAGCAAAATATTTTGCTTAATAAAATTCCATAGTATACGCATTGGTATAAGAGATACGAGGGCTAACTATATCGGAGCAAAAAGTTATCTAACGCCAGATCCTTCAAATTTTGAGAAAACTGAATTGTTCTCTGCTGTTTTGTAGAGAATTACTATCGTTCAGTTTTGTTATCAGCTTGCTATCTTTTTTTTATTAGATTGTGACCGTCTTCCTGTTGGTTTCTTATCGGCTTTGTGTGGATGGGTTACACATGTGACATGTGTCATCTTATTGATGTTTTATAGGTATGTTTCATAACAAACCGATAAGAAATCGATAACATGCCGATGAAAAATTGGCAAACACTCCTAGAATAAATCGATAACTTTTTGATAACAAATCGATTTATTTTATGTAACAAAATCGTTACCTGCCGATAACAAGTTGGAAACATTCCGATAGCACATCTATTAGTTTCTGAACACAAACTGATGTCCTCTCGAAACATATCGATAACTTTTCCCTAACTTTTTGATAATAAATCTAGTTTTTTGATAACCCTTTGGTAGGTTAGGTTAAGTTAAGAGGGCGTGCATGGGTATTACCCACACTTCCATTGTGAGTGCCCTGAGTATGTCCAGGGTGGCGACACATTCGTATAACCTTACCATACTACCATACAACCATTACCTACTAGTGGTCCTCAACGACCCACTTGCTTTCCCTGATGAACCCAAGTAGAAGCGAGACGTCCACCTTCCCAACCTCAGCCAGGCTGTCGAAGAACCGTGCGTCCAGAAATCTGAATCTTTGAAGCCCCGCACATCTGCAGAGAAACTGGTAGATCGACAACTCTTTCTCCTCATCCTGACAGCTTCTGCAGAGGGTGCTTGTTAGTATTCGCCACCGTCGGAGCGTTGGTGCGATGCGACGTGTGACGACACCCGTAAGTACCCTCATCGCAGCTTTGTTCAGTTTGAGAAGGAAACTGGTGCCTTTACTATCCAAGCATAGCCATAAGGACCTTGTGACTTCGAAGTCAACCCTATTGGTCCATAGCAAGTCCGTTGTCCTGTTCTCATATTCGTCGATTCTCCCTAGGAGATAACTCAGCGGCGGTCGGACGGAGCTGTCCACCTCACTTATGTCTAAGTAGGAACCTTTCCTAGCCATCTCATCCGCGAGCTCATTCCCTTCAATGCCGCTGTGCCCAGGGACCCAGCAAAGGAAGACATTGAGATGACTTATAGAAGCCGGAGAGGCTCTACACCTCCGCCTGATTTTATCATGTTGGACTCTAATGCCCTTAAAGCGGCTTAGCTGTCAACAAGGATTGTTACGTCGGTGTTGGAGACCGCACTATCTTGGAGCAGCTTTGCCGCTCTATCTATAGCATAGACCTCGTCTTGGAATACAATGCATGCGTCAGGAAGTCGGAATAATTGGCTTAACTGTAGATGTGTTGAGTACATCCGGTTCCCTTTTTCATTTTCGAACCGTCAGTGTTGATAGTAATGCCCCTGCCAGTGTCTAGGCCTTCTTCCCATTCCTTGGAGAATATCGTATGTTCTGAACCTGGAAGTCCAAAACGGCTGTGATGTGGTCGGTTTTGGGTGTTAGGTCAGTTAGGTCATATTTAGTATTCCGATTAATAGTCCCTTCGTCATGTCGTCTAGAATCGTCGCTTGTCCGTGCTTAGCTGATCTCCACATGTTGGAAACTCCTAGTCGTAGAGCTCCTCTTGCGGCTAATCCCTGCACTAAGACTTGTAGAGGCGTCAACTGAAAGATTACATTTAGGTTCGCTGCTCACGGCGCCTGACTTTCCCAGGCATGCAAGCCCTTGTACCTTCCCGACCCTCTGTTGATTACTATTTTTGTCTAGCGCCTTCCACCAGACCAGAGCTCCATATGTTAGTATGGGTCGAATGACTGTACATGCCATTAAGGACATGTAGTACCAGTCCCTAGTTTCGTCCAAAAGCCATTTTGCAGGTGAAGTATGCATCTCAATATTCCTTTTCCAGCTTAATTTGGAATCGAGTATTATGACAAGATATTTGGCTTCCGAAGATAGGTTTAACGTTGTGCCGTTTATCCGCGATAAGTTAAAGGATGGTACCTTTGTCGTTCTCGTGAACAGGACAAGTTCGGTTTTTGTTGTGTTTACCCCCAGCCCATTTTGCCTTGCCCATCGCAAAATGTCGCAAAGTGCCGTTTCCATGAGATCGCTGATTGTTTGGCAAGAATTTGCCTGTGATCAGATTGACTAAGTCGTCGGCGTAAGTGTCTACTTTTCTTCCTTTTCTCCTAAAGATTTCTAGAATTTCATTGACCACCAGTATCCAGAGAAGGGGCGATAGCACCCCGCCTTGGGGTCATTTTCCAATAGAACCAGTTCCTAAAGTTGCGTTGACGACCCTACTCCTAAGCATAGAATCGATCCATACAACTATAGAGCTTTCGGTTCCATATCGTGTAAGAGCCTTGCAGATGGCATCCATCTGCACGTTGTTGAAAGCGCCCTCAATGTCTAGGGAAGTTGCTAACGAATATTCCTTGCAATTCACCTTTTGATAACCGATTACTATTCGTTAGCAAACCGATAACTCGTCGATTGAAAATCGATTTAATTTGATTTAGTTTGATTTAATTTTATTTCTTTTTCTTTAAAGTTTA
This sequence comes from Eurosta solidaginis, assembly GCF_040869045.1. Lineage (NCBI taxonomy): Eukaryota > Metazoa > Arthropoda > Insecta > Diptera > Tephritidae > Eurosta > Eurosta solidaginis. Next base: position 31,405,160 of record NC_090319.1, read on the forward strand.
TATTTTTTTTTGCATATTTTATTTTGTTTTACGTGGTTTGATTTAAAGTAAGTATTTTATCTTTTTTATTTTATATTACTTTATTTCATTCCATTTCTTTTTGTATATTATCTTCTTTTATTTTATTTTTATTTTTTTATTTTATTTATTTTTTTTATTTTATTTTATTTATTTTATTTTATTTTATTTTATTTTATTTATTTTTTTTATTTCATTTTATTGTATTGCATAAATGCAATTAATTTTCTAATTTTTAAAACTTTAATTTAATTTTCTTTTATTTTACATTACTTTATTTTATGTTTTGTTTTACTTAACTTTATATTATTTTTATTTATTTTACTTTTTGTAGTTTATTTTATGCTGGATTGTATTTAATTGCACTTTGTTTTTTTTTTTATTTTATTTTATTTCATTTATTTTTTTTTTTACTTTATTTCATTTAATATAACTTTTTTATTTTAGTCTTTTTTATTTTATTTTATTTTTTTAGTTGATTTTGTGCTTGATTTTATTTTATTTTATTTTAATTTATTTTATTTTATTTTATTTTATTCAACTTTAGTTTATTTTATTTTATTTTGTCTTACATTACTTTATTTTATTTTTTTCATTTATTTTTATTTTACTTTATTTCATTTAATTTAATTAACAATTGTTTTTGTTTTTATCTAATGATAATTATTGTTATTTTTTAATTTTTCTAAATTTGCCTAAGCGTACTGATGATGAAGGCTTAGCACCCTTCGAAATGGATCTATCTGCGCAGCTATGGCAGGTTGTCTGAAAAATTTTCTACTTACTATTCCAAAAACAAAATACAATTCTTCAAATTTAGAAAAATTAAAAAAAGAACAATAATTATCATTGGAAAAAAATTATTGTTCTGTCCTTGAGCTCGAATCGAACCTTGAATCATTAATTTAATTAATTTTTTCTTTTTTTATTTTATTTCATTGCATTCGATTTTTTATTTCATTTTCTTTTCTTTTATTTTACTTTCTTTGATTTGATTGTACTTTATTACATTTCATTTTATATTTTATTTTATTTATTTCTTTTGCTTTTTTTTCTATTTCACTTTATTTTATTTTATTTATTTATTTTTTATTTCACTTTATTTTTGTTTTATTTTATTTGATTTTATATTTTAGTTTATTTTTTTTTAACAACCAAATAATGTACAAAGATGTTACAACCAATAAAACCCTAAAAATAAACATATTTCAACTTGACCCAAAAGCTTTGTTTTTGTAAACACATTGGGTATCATACTAGTCATTTTATCTCTATTTATTTCCAACAATATAGCAGTGTATACATCTCTGCGTGCACTTTCGTACACACAAATTGTGTACATGTTCAACGACTTTAATTTATATGAAACAATCAAACAAAGACCACGCTTACGCTTACGTTTACACCTCACGATTGCATTCAGAATGCCCCCAAACCGTGAGCCAAGACGTTTTCAAATCAAAAAGTAGTTAAATCAAGAAAAAACGATAACAATGTGTAAACAATTTTATTAAATGTATAAAAGGAGATGGAAAATAATCAAAGCTATTGAATAAAATCGATAAATTGATAAGAAACTCGTTGGAATCAATAAAAAATAGAGAAAATTCTCGATATGATCGCGTTGAATTTATAGAACCCACAGCAAATGTTGTTTAAATAACAATTCATGGGTGTGCGTGTGACCACACCTTTACATAAACAAAAAAAGAATTGATTACCTGCTGCGTTTGCTTATGCAATCACTTAATTTATTTTGTCAGTATTGATGACTCTATCGCATTACATATAAGTAATGTGTAAATATTCTCTTGCTCATAGTTTAATTAATAATAGAGCTATTAGGACAGCAGCAAAAACGAACGAAACGAAAGAATTCGTCATGCCAAGCCTTCAAACAAATATTTAATGAACTTTTAAAGGGATTTTTCTTGTATAAAGTTTTGGAGCTTGTGCAGAAGTCTCATGTAGATTTGTACATATTAAACTGATTTATTATGATTATAACTGTTAAGTGGCAGTAAAGAGAAATAAAATTAGACGTACACAAAGCTTGCTAGGCTTTACTGGTTTTTTATTGGTTTTTAACCATGTAAACAAATGAAAACAAGTAAGGATGGGGCTATCTTCGACTGTGGTGAACTTTGAAGGTTCCAGCTTTTAAAATGAGGCAGAAATTACGAAAAGTTTCTTATCCGAACAATCGGTTGCATGGGATACATACTGTGACGAATATTAGTATCACTAAGCTATACTGGCGGCCACCGTGGTGTGATGGTAGCGTGCATCGCCTACCACACCGTATGGTCTGGGTTCACACCCCGGGCAAAGCAACATCAAAATTTTAGAAATAAGGTTTTTCAATTAGAAGAAAATTCTCCTAATCGGGGTCGCCCCGCATGTCACATATACACACGCATATGGCAATAACTACAAATATACATGTATATGGCTGGTAACCAAGCATGAAGTACACGAAATTACTAGACCTTAGGAGAAATGGGTGAACGAGGAAGCCGAGAGTATAAAAGCAGCGCAAGTTGAGGCATGACTAAACAGTTTGATTTAACCACGCAATTAGTTGTGAAGTAGAGTTATTGTGAAGTACTCTCAATAAAGACCATTTTGCATTATTGAATATTGGAGTTATTTATTCAATAGTTTCACTAAATTCGTTACAATACCATATATAGGACCGATCTCTGATATTTTCAGACAACAATATATGCTATATACATATATGCATTTGGTGAAATTTGAAGCTTCAATCTGATAAATTGAGGAAGATATGATAAAAATCCTCTTTTCTGAAAAATCTGTTGTATGGGGGATATATGTATGCTATAGTGGTCTGATCCGACCGGCTCCGACAAATGTTTAATCGGACACCTAAATATACCCGCTCACCAAATTTTATCAAGATATCTCATTGAGGGACTAGTTTCCATATAAACAAACAGACGGGCATGGCTTAATCAACTCAGCACTTCATCGTGATCATTTCGGTATACTTATTGGTGGGCCTATCTATTTTCCTTTAAGAACATACAATTTTGAGATTCGTGACAAAGTTAATATACCATTTCATTTTCATGAAAGGTATAAAAAAGCAAATTAGGTTTTTTTTTCTACGCACCAGCTAACAAAAAAACTAAGGAGAGCCAAGTGATTAGCTGCCTCATAACTCCCTCTGCTGGCAGCACAATCCTCACTGTCGACGACAATTGTTCTATCGATAATAAGCCGATTATAAAATCATATGGGTTGTTACCAATAAGAAGCCAGCGAAGTTCACACATGGTATGCTGGATTCTATATGAAATATTCTCGAGCGTATTATTAGTGAGCATCTGCAGCAGACCCTGGAAAGCTCAGTTGGCTTGTCAAACAGTCAGTTTGGCTTTCGTAAATCAAGTTCCACGATAGATGCAATACAAACAGTTGGTAATATAGCCACATGAAGCCATAACTGAAGGTCAATGCACTGATTTACTTTGGATATTAGAAATGCTGTTAATACGCGAACTGGATGCAGATAATAACAGCGCTACGAAACTGTGACACACCTGCTTACCTGCTCAAAATAATTGGTAGCTATTTTAGCGACAGAGTACTCCTCTTTGATGCGGTTGAGGGACCAAGAAAGCACAGCAACACGGGCGGTGCCCATCCGGGATCTGTTCTAGGGCCTACGCTATGGTATGATCTTGTCGTAGTAGTTGTGACCAAGAAATGGGATCTGCTCCAAGCATTATATAATGACGACATAGGAAGTATAAAGGAATGGCTGACGAACATGAGGCTTTGAATTGGCTAGGAATAAGACAGAAGTGGTTTTGGTGAGCACAAAGCGTACTGTGAATGAGTCAGTCCTAAGCATAGGAGATTATCAAATAAATTCAAAGCCTTTTTTGAAATATTTAGGAGTAAACATTTAAACAAAACTAACTTTTAAGGAGCCCTCCAGGACGGTGGAAGAGAAAGTTTCTGCAGATAGTGCAGCCCTAACGTGCATAATGTCTGCGGTCCAGACGAAGCTACTCATCAGCTATTATCGAATGTAACCAGCTCGATTGTATTATATGAGTCACCAGTATGACACCGATTTAAAACTATCCACCAAAAAGATATTCTAACAGCCTACACAGAACTACTGTCTAGTCGAATGACCGATCTGTATGGCATTGGAGTAGGCCGACCATCTGAAGATGTCAAGTAAAGCGCAAGGTCACGAACAATAGTTAGGTGGCAAGAACGGTGGGAAGAATCGAGAAAAGGGCGCTGTACATTAATGTTAGCTCGAAATAAAGTAGAATGGTACGAGCGGAAGCACGGCCAACTAAACTACCACCTCACGCAGCTATTGAGTCGAGCTAGTACCTGCATCCAGCAAAGGACCATCAACATCGATAACACTCCCCAAGGCCTTCGGGGAATCCTTATCACTACAACAACAACAACATTGAGTGGGCACGGCGGTTTTAAGGAGTATCTGCATAAGAGCAGAATAGAGGAGGGTCCTTCCTGTACACACTGTTCCACCGAATTAGAAACCACAAAACACAATGTTTCATTGTCCTCGTTTCTATGGCGAAAGACTTTTGGTACACAGAGTTTTTCGAGAGAAGCCTTCCATAAGGATGTTAGTTTCTCTTATGTGCAGCAACTTATGTATATTGTTGGACTGCTGTGAGCAAAATAGCGTGATGTGATGACGTGATTAATGCATGCCGAAAGAAAGCTCAAAGGAATTCGCATGCGAAGCAGTCACAGCAAAATCGGTTCGACTTTGCGACTACTTGATACTCACGCGTTTTTTGTATGAGATACGTCAGTTCTTCAGTTAGTATTCTTCGCTTTCCCGAAGATTACTAAATTGTAGACACGTGGTTAACGATTAAACGGAAAGTTATGCTGAACGTTTTCACATGGCGGAACTAGAAACAGGTGACTGCCGGAAATCAGCTGATTGGTACTTTTTTTATATGATTTAACACTTCAACTTCCGGCGCAGTACGATTTTGACATTAGTCCATCGATTTACAAAAACAAGGCACATGGAATTTTTAGTTATGTTCGTACATATGTATGTCACCGTGTTGCCGCCTTGTTTGATTCTGCCATGGTTGCTCAAGTTGTCCAGAGCGTATGATCGAGTAGAGCTTGAGCACTGTCGTGCAACATAGGGTCTGGTTACAATAAACACGGCGGCCACAGACTACAACCACAAAAAGCAAAGCTTGACCGAAGCATCAGCTTCTTGATTACTTTGGATGCGTTAGCCACAAGTATAAATTATAACCAACGGTAGCGCAAAAATTTGGAGCAAATTATTCATTACCTATGTTTAAAAAGGCCCGAAAGAATTATTTCTGCTTATATTATCTGTAGTTTACTTCTCCTTTAGTTTTTATCGAAAAAATTAAAAGGACGCCACTCTCTATCGCTATACAAAAATATATTTAGGTTTAATCTGGCTACGACGGCATTCGTAATTGATTGTCGTGATGCTGTGCTGCGCTTAAAATAACGATCCTCATAAAAACATGTGTAAAAATAATTTGACAGATGCCCGCTTTGTTGCGGCCGTCGTGAATGTAATCAGGCCTATACATATATGCGAAATATATCTATGCAAGTAAAAAAATACACATTCGCACTCTTGCGTATGCAATTCCGGCGCTGGCCGCCGCCGTGTGATGGTACCATGCTCTGCCTACCACACCGAAGATCCCGCGTAAAGCAAAATTAAACTTTTAGAAGATCTTTCAATAATGAAAAAGTTTTTCTAAGCGGGCCGCTCGCTTGGCAAGCACTCCGAGTATATTTCTGCCATGAAAAACTCTCCGTGAAAACTCATCTGTCTTGCAAATGCCTTTCGGAGCCGGCATAAAACAATTAGGTCCCGTCGCACCAATTTGTAGGAAACAAAAGAAGCTCGGCCTAAAATCTCTTCGGAGGTTATCGCGCCTTACATTTATTTTTTTTTTTTTTTTTTTTTTTTTTGCTTTTTATACCCAGCTGTACTTGTATAACATTGATTGGATAACGGTTGGTTGTACATGTACATGGGGCAATTACAAGGTGACTGACGTTGGCAACTTCTCTTTCTAATCCGCCATCTTGAACTCCCACTCTGAAACTCAATTTGCCTCTTTGCGAAACTACTTTTTCATTCAGAGGAAAAATTGTAGTAAAAACCATTCAAATCAATTTTCCTGGAAAAGTATGCGAAGACATCACTTTTTTCTCCAATTCTATTTTGAGTTGACTTATATAACTCAAATGCGTAAAATTTTTTATATAAAACATTTTATATTAAACGAAATTGTTTGAATTTTATTATTTCCGTCGAAAATAATGGCAAGATGTTTTCTAACAATAATTCTAATACATGTTTCAACTATTTTATGTTTCTGCTTAACTGCTGTTTCAGGATGCACGTTTTGCAGCTCAATAGCAAGGGATGACTTTGGCTATGATGAGATAGTGACCCGTTTTGATATTGATTCTCGAATCCTGCGCATATCAAAAAGAATTAAAGCATGTGCCTTCCGCGTGTCGCGACATGGTCGATCTGGCTGCGTTATTTTATATGTCTGATGTTTGGCGGCGCAGATTAACACAACATTCAAGAACAATGTACACATTTCACCTCATTATAGCGAAACATTCAAATAGAGCCATGAATCACACTATCTGCACCAGAACAATTTCTTTCATGCACACTGCAATAAACATCGCATGATGCTGCTTCCATCGCACCCTTTAATAATTCTTTAATTAACTTCAATGTGTTTTTATGTAGCAGTTGCCTATGCAGCTCAAAACTAAAAAGTGTTAAAGCTCATACAAGTCATCACTATACCTCTTTCGATGTTGTAGCGATAAGGACGCTCCCCGAAGGCCTTGGGGAGTGTTATGGAGTTGCTGGTCCTTTGCCGGATGCAGATCCGGTACGTTCCAGTACCACCTCGGGAACGATTTGTTATGAGCACATGGGACCTTCTAGGCCATTCCGCCCTCCCATCCCCTAGATCTATGAGGAGTTCGGGGTCGCCAGAGCCTGGGCTGTTAATGAAACAGGATTCACCACGTATAGGTGAGGTTGACAATTGGGTTTGGAGAAGCTATATATTACGCTGGCAACCCCTTGAAAGGGTTGTGCTACACAACCCCTTGAATCTATTTGGTATTTTAGTCGCCTCATACGACAGGCATACCTACCGCGGGTATATTCTAACCCCCTATCCCGCTGGATTATCCTTCGACACTCGCCGTCGGCATCACGTGCCCGACTATAAACCTTCCGGAAAACTTCTCTCAACACTCCAAGAGTGACTTGTACAGAGTGATTTTTGTTCGTCGGGATAGGACTTTACTTTTCAGTTGCCTACTCAGTTCAAAGTAGCACTTGTTTGCTGAGGCATTTTCCGATTGATTTCTAATCTGACATTGTTTTTTCTGTTAATGCTGGTTTCAAAATAGACGAAATCCTTTACAGTGTCGAAATTATACCCGTCAACAGTAACGTGGCTGTCAAGGTGCAAATGGGCAGATTCTTTCTTGGGTGACAGCAAGTACTTCGTATTGTCTTCATTTACCGCGAGAACCAATCCGTTAAGTAAAAAAAGAAAACAATTGTTTCTAAAGTACTTTGAGCTGGCTTCCACAATATCGTTATGGTAAACAAGCCTATATATGGCGGCAGTCGCAGTGACCTATATTCACTTTTTATTTTTATAAGCAAACGACAAGATATTAGTTTCGTTACTATTTTGGATTAAGTGCTTTGCTATAAAAAGTACTCGATTTAATACTGTTTCACAAAGCGGCCTATTCTGTTCTTCCCCTTTCTCTCATCATTCGTATTAATTGGGAGCTTTCAAAATGAGCTGTCACTACATAGACCACCTTGTCGTTATTACATCATGGTACATGTATAAAGGAATCGAGATAAATATAGACTTCCATTTATCGAAATCATCAGTTTCGGAAAAAAAAATTTATTAAACCATGTCCGTCTGTCCCTCCGTTAACACGACAGCTTGAGTAAATATTGAAATATCTTCAGCAAATTATACGGGCCGGACCCAGACTAGATTGGTATTGAAAGTGATCGAAATGGGACGAGACGATAACCACGCCCACTTTTTCGATATCAAAAATTTAGAAAAATAGAAAAATGAGAGGATTCAAAAATTATTTTGGAATATAGGCGTGGCACCACCCACATTTAGAAGAAGAAAATTTGGAAGTTTAGCAAGCCGTAAGCCAGGAAGGCCGCGGTAGCCTTGTACTGCTGCAGAGGGGCTATCGGAAAGATATGGGGACTCTCGCCAGGAGTAGTACACTGGCTTTATGAGATGGTGGTCAAACCAAGTCTGCTCTATGGGATGCTGGTCTTGTGGAAAGCACTGGACACGGCGAGCAAAATGTTAATGTCAGTGCAACGGACGGCGCTGATTGGTTTCAGTGGCGCTCTCAGAGCAACACCTATGTACCTTGACACTGAACGTCATGCTGAACATATATCCAGTAGATATCGCGGGAAAGGCGGCCGCGGCCCGGTGTTGTGGTTGTTGTTGTTGTTGTACGGATAAGGTTTCTCCCCGAAGGCTTTGGGGGTGTGATGTGGGCTATGGGCTTTCTGACTGCGGACACTCTAGCCTTCTTACCAGTTTCGACTTTATCCCGGACAGGACGGACTATTGTATGCCGATAACTGCTCCCTATACAACCTTCACCCCAGTCATTCCCCCGAGAGAGGGGTAGGGAAGAGGAATTATCTGGGGCATGGGACTGGTTAACTTGTTTGTTGTTGTTGGTGGGTGATCTTTTATCAAGAGCTAAATGTTAGCCGCAAGTTTACGTTGGCTGATCACTGCAGTGTATTCCAAGCGGAAGTTGCTGCGATTAAGGATGCGGTGGATGAAATGGTATCCAGTGCTACAACGGTTAGGGAACTTAACATCTACTCTGATAGCCAAGCGGCTATAAAGGCCTAGAGCTCAACTACAGTGCGATCGAGGGTGGTCTGGGAGTGCCTGACCTCGCTTGCGATTGCATCGAATTATTTTACAATTAAGATTATCTGGGTCCTGGACCATAGTGATATCCCGGGTAACTGAATTGTGAAGCAGATCTCTTAGCCTGCATCGGTACAACTGAACCGGATGAAGATGGCAGTAGGGATTTCGGGATTCCGCTGGCCACCTGGCTGTGGTTGGCTCCTCCAAAGCTTGGCCTCGAGTCAGCTCAGCAAACTTTGGGCGGACACTACGTCTTGCAGGGTAGCAAGATCTTTCTGCCCGAAAGTAGATGGCAGGAGGTCTGCTGAATTGGGTTCTCTAAGGCTCACCTATCAATGGTCATTGGGGTTTTGACAGGGCACTGTCCAATGGGTATCCATATGGTACGTCTCAATATACTGGAAACTCCATTCTGCTCCAGCTGTATGGAGGATGATGAAGTGGAATCACCAAATCCCTTTATGCTTCATTGCCCAGCTTTTGCGAGAACTAGGCGAAAGTACTTCGGTCGCGACTCACTGGGATCTCCCGAGGATTTATCCAAAGTTGAGATCAGTATCATTCGGAGCTTTATCGTTGCTACCCAACGATTCTCTAAGTAGCTATATCTACATCACCGTTATTTTAGTGCATGTGGTATCACAACGTACCTTCATGTTGTCCAAGTGAGCTCCCCTTATTAGGCAGCTACCACCTAACCTAACCTATCAAGCCGTAAATCAAGCGCCGTTAAAGATAGTACATTGAAATTTGGCGCAGAGACACTATCCTTGCCAAATTATATAGACTGAGCAGACTGAGTGAAGATAATCAATATCGGTTAAAGACCATGCCCATGGAACTTGGAGGTGGGGAGGAGGGGATGGCCTGAAGGTTTGATGTGGCCACATAAATCGTTCCCGAGATGGTCAGGCTAGCACCTTAATGGTGCTGTGGTACCGGAGCCTACCGGATCTGTATCCGGCAAAGGACCATCACATCGATAACACTCCCCACAGCCTTCGGGGAGCAACCTTATCGCTACAACAACAACAACCACGCCCACTTTTCCTAAAGGTCTTTAGCGCAGCCTTATAACTCTATTAACCACACAAAGTAAACAACAACAGCGTTTCAGGTCCACAGCTGGGTATATAATGTTCGATTTCACCCGAACTTAGACTTTCTCACTTGTTTCTTATATCATTTGCTTGATGGTAAAAATAAATAATTGTAATTTAGGCGTTAAATTGTCAGCTGAGGTGTCTGCGTAGTAGTAATGTTGTTGCTGTTGGTTTGCTTCAACCACTGCTGGCAGTTATAGTTAATTTATGTGCCACAATAATAAAATTTTTTTTCTTGACTGTATGCGTGCAAACTCCTGCGGCGAGTTTTTGTATGAATTAACACATATACAATTTTTCTTAACGCATAAATAGCCAAAATATTTATACAACCAACATTTTATGACAACTTAAAAATGTCGTAGCATATTTATTTGCGTACGGTTGCAAGTATGTGTAGTAATGTTGGCTGACAAAGGCGTTTATGAAGAGATTGTTTTTTAAGCGTTTCAAACACATTTGTGTGCGAATTTAAAAGGTGTTTGTTTCAATAAAAGGTCAAGTTACAGCGCGTTGGAGTGATGTCGTTGTTGTGTTAACAGTGCTTCGCCCCATTCAGAGGGTGCAACCACTCACAAAATGTCAACAAGATACCCTAACGGAAGTCTAAGGAAACTGGCAGTTTCAACCGGGGTGCACCATAGGGAAGTTGCTGTTAAGAGTCGTAGGTTCCACATTACAATTGAAAAGATGGTTGGTGTCATGAGGGGACACATTACATGCAGGACATACATTACGTATGTCGGGGTTGATTCTGGACAGGTAAGAGTTTATCTTGTTACAGTATCCAGAACGAAGTTGGGCCAGAGTGACTTATGTCTTCCTTGGTAGTCTACTTTCATCTTCTACAAGGGTTGGATAGTGTATATTAATAACAGGGTTCACCGGGCGCGACCGAGCAAAGGTGTTTACCGAATCAGTTTGGTTTTTAGTTAGGGCCTCCTTATGCTTGTCTGGATCAAACCTCTGCGTGGACATGTGCCGGATCTCATCGTAGAGCTCACAGAGATGTTTCCTTATCCCTCTTAGAAGCGTGGCTAGATCAAGTTGTTGGCTAGGGTGTCATGTTTTGTGACAATTTAGCAAAAACTGTCTGTTCAGCATTGGTTTTTTTGCTCTTTAATAGAACTATTTTGCCTCACTATGTAGATGATGTTCAGAGTTCATAAGAAGACATCCGGTAGCAATTCTGAGTGCAGCACTTTAGCAGAACTGCAGCCTTTTCCTGTGTGTGTTTTGTAGGTCATGCGACCTAACTGGCGCGGCGTAGCATATGAGCGGCCGGCCAATTGCTTTGTAAGTGTTTAGCAGCGTTTCTTTATCTTTTCGTGAAGTTCAAGTTTGGATACAATTTCGGAGGCATGCGCCTTGTCGGTCGGGAACATCCAATTCTCTTAATTATTTTTTTTTCAATTCCTGTGGGTAATTTCTCCTAGGTACCCGTGATACTCAAGTTACCATACCCCTTAAAGTGACTAAAACTGTGGCCTTCATCTTGACAAAGGGCGGAACTGTGATCGTGACAGTGATTAGAACTATGAATGGAACTGTCACAGCCGTGACAATGACAGGAGTTGTAGGCAGAATCGTTACATTGGTCGGGCTAGTGCCTTAATGGTGCTTGTTACCGGAAAGTGACAGATCTATATCCCGCAAAGAGTTGACAGCATCGATAACACTCGCCAGAATTGTCTATTATCTTTTTTAGACCAATAATATTTGGTATCTCAGACAGATAGATAGGTATAATGAACTGTGTAAACTAGGCAGTGTCCCGCCCATAACCATTATAGCTCAAAGTCTATTTAATCTATCGGCGATATTTAAAATATGTATCATATATGCATAGATGGACATTCGTCTAGTCTGTTTGTAGCCACTTCTGGGGCTCCCCAAGGGAGTATATTAGGTCCACTCTTATTTATCTTATTTATTAATGACGTAAGTAGTTGCTTTTCATTCGCGAAGTGTTTGCTATATGCCGATGACTTAAAGCTATTTTCTGCCATTAAGACGCTAGCTGATGTCTTAATGTTACAGAATGATATTAGCAAGTTGCACCAATGGTCCCTGAACTCTCGTATCTTTTTGAATCCGTCCAAATGATTTCAAATGACCTACTCGAAGTCAATCAATCTTCTAACTACAAATTATAGTATTTCTAATTGTGAGCTTCAATGTATTAATGAGATTAAGGACCTTGGTGTTGTCTTTGACAATAAGTTTTCTTAATAACACATACATTTTATAACCTCTAAATCATACTCTATACTTAGCTTTTTGAGGCGCAATGCTGCCAAATTCTCTGATCCCTACACGTTTAAGCTACTTTACACGTCTTTTGTTAGGTCTCATCTGGAATATGGCGTTTTTATTTGTAGACCAAGTAGTCAAACTGCTATTACCAGAATTGAAAGAATACAAAAAATTTTTCTCAAATATGCCCTTCGTCCTTTAAACTTCTCAGATCCTACACCCTCCTACTCTGCGCGACTTCTGCTTTTAAGCCTTAAGTCTTTAGAAAATCGCAGATCAGTACTCTGCCTGTCATTTATGTACGTATGATATTATTAATGGGCCCGTTGACTGTCCATTAGTGTGGTCTTAAAAATTTGTTTTCCGTAAAAAGGCTGTACCGCCCCCCCCCCTCAATTTAAATAAAATATGTAAATATGCTGTTTTACTTATAGAGTATTTATAACAAGAAAATGAAAAAGGAAAACAATTTTTGGACATTTCGTGGCACTTTCCGTTTTTCAATCAAGCATTTTCCAAGGTTTTGCAAGACCAATCGACGTATCAAGTCAAAATCCGTTACACATATTTCTCCCACATTGGTTAAGGAGCACACCTATTTTATAAACATTTTTTTTTTTTTAATAAAGAATCATAGACCAATGTAAAAGGTATTATCTTTGCGAAAAAATCTTCATTTCAATCGTATTTTACTTTCAAAATACCATTATAACAAGAAATTTAAGAAACTAAAATATTTGAAATAGGTGTTTCACCACTCCTTCTTCGACCATTCATTATTCTGCGTTTCGATAGCCATTACTGGAAGAAGAATTACTAAAACTATTGTGAAGAAAGTATATATCATTCTTTTTTATAAATATGAATATTTCTAATAAAATCCGTCCAACAGGCGCGCCAATCGCTTCTTCGCTCAGCCTACTGGTGCCAATTAGTCATACCAAGGGAATTTAAATAGTTTTTTCCATCTGGTCTTTCCATCGTAGTGGGGCCCGCCCTCTTACTCTGATTTCATATATGGGTTCCGATAAAAATATTTACTTGGCCGGAGCGTCATCTTTCATTCGCATAACATGGCCTGCCCAGCGTAGCCACTGCATTATAATTCGCTGTACTATGTCGATGTCTGCGTAAAGCTCGTACAGCTCATAATTAAATCTTCTTCGGTACTCGCCATCTCCAACGCGTAGAGGTTCGTATACCTTTCGAAGAACTTTTCTCTCGAACACTACTAGAGCCGCTTCATCTGATATTGTCATGGTCCATGCTTCTGCACCATATAGAAGGACGGGTACGATAAGTGACTTGTAGAGCATAATTTTCTTTACCGAGAGACAACTTCTTTTTTCAATTGCCTACCTAGTCCTAAGTAGCATTTATTGGCAAGAGGCATTCTTCGCTGGATTTAAGAACTGATAAACGAAGTATTTTACTATTTCGAAATTATGGCTGACTCTTTGCTCGATGATAGCAAGTACTTCGTTTTGTCCTTATTTGCCATCAACCCAACAACTTGTAAATTTATTGTCTTTAGTTTGGCAACGCTGCCTTTAATAAACATCCTTTTTCAAAAATAGATGCACTTCTTGGCCTTTAGCCGCATGTTTTAAATGAAACACAACGGCGATATCTGCAAACGTATTTGTACATATCACGACCTCTGTTTCTCCAGTCTCCTAATGATCCAAAGCATTCCGTGAGAATTGAGAGGGATACGGAGCTAGAAAACTCACTGCATAATGTCTAATATGTTTGAAGTGAGCGCGAATCATTATTTCGCTAGGTGACGACCACTGCCATAGACCATGGAGGGGTGTTTATTTAATTATTTTGGGTGTCTTTTATAAAAAATATTCCTCTTTGTACAGGAAATAATTGTATAGTTTCTTCATAGTAGGTCAATTCTTCTTCAAAGGTCAAGAGAGGTTACCACACCCATTTAAAAATGTTTAAGTTCCGTCAAACGGTCTTCTAGTTACGGCTTCAGAAACGGTACCCAATGCATGATCAAATGAGAGGCGCTGCCACGCCCGTTTCGAAGACCTGTTTCCATTCTTTTAATTGTTATAAATACACTTTAGAAGATAAATAGCATATTAACAACTTTTTATAAGGTTTTGTCGGACATGACTCTCGAAAATTACAAAAAACCCGATTCTGGGCATTTTCAATGAAAATGTGCCACGCCTTAACCTGAAGTTATCTGCCTGTGGCAACCGGCTCAGACATAACTGGGGTGGCAACCCCACATACGAAAGAACAAACCAAAAGCAATCACCAATAATAGAAATGCAAGTGCACTTAACGGCTTACTAAAAAGTTAGATATACTCGAAGAGCGAATCGATCAACATACCGGTGAAGACGTGAAATATCATTTTACCTTAATACATTTTCATTTGTAATATTTAGTATATATAAGTTCCATAGTTTTTCTGTATAACATAAAAGTTACGTTAGTTAAAGTTTTTACTAAAATTAAATGGGTTTGACTACAGAATAACCACATCGGTGACCCCGCGGTAAAAACGGTGATACTGTAGCAAATCTCACGACAAAAAGTGCTTTTTACACCTAATCGCACTAAATCGTATTAAAATTTAAATTGATAATTTTAAATCGAGTACTGTACAAACATCACGCCATCAAAAATCAACAAATATCGTCCGGTGTAAAAACCACAAAATCAGCAACAATAACGGCGCTCGAAAATAACGGATTACGATGCCCGGTAGCGACAACTCGAACGGTAGCCAGAAGAGCAGCGACGATCCCGCAAACAACGACAACAATGCTGCTGGTAACGCAAACACAGGCGTCGACAGTGGCATACCGCAAATCAACGCAGTTTTTGGAAAACTACCGTTCCCTAAACTGAACTCAAAATATAATATAGAATCGTGGTTTATAAAAGTAGACGCATGGTTCGAACTGCATGGTTTCGGTGTTCGCAAAGAAAAGGATAAATACACCGCCATCATAGCCTATGCTGACGACTACATTCTCGACCAAGTTTTTGAGCTAGTTCGCAATCCTCCAAATACGACACCGTACACTACATTTAAAAATGCCATCATCGAAAAATTCAGCGACTCAGCCATGGCACGTCTAGATAAGCTCACAGGTATTCAGTTAGGCAACGGAAAGCGGAGCCATTTGCTAAGCCAGATGCAGCGCACAAACGCCACCAAAGACGAATCCGTTATACAGCAGTACTGGGTCAAACAGTTGCCGGAATCTGCTCGGGCTATTATTGCTGGTATGCTGCAGGCCCAACCGAGCACCTCTCTACATCAACTAGCCATTACGGCTGACGCAGTACTCGACGCGCTCAGCCGCGACTCCAACGCAACATCATCATCACGAGTGCCAACAGTCAGCGCCATAGAAACATCTTCCAGCCGCGTCGCTCTACTAGAAAAAAGAATAGACAAGCATGACTCCGCTCTCGAAAACATCAACGCCAAGTTAAGCCAGATAATGTCCCAAAATCGCAGCCGTCAACGAGAACGTTCTCAAAATAACGTTAAACGTGCAGGCACACCACACCGCAGCTCCAACGTAGACCAGTCACCGACATGCTGGTATCATCGAGAGTATGGCACGTACAGGCTCGCAAATGCAGAAGTCCATGTGATTTTCCAGTAAAGAAAGCGGACAAGTCAAAAAACTAAAAGCCGCCGTAACAATGATGCTCGACAGTTGCGGCAGTAAAACGTCATCGAGCAAACAAACACAATGCGAACTCGAGGTAAAATTTTCCGAATTCACTCAATCTAAACGTTTTTTCACCCTAGATAAAATTTCGAACCAACATTTTTTGATCGACACGGGGGCCGAAGTATCCGTTATCCCATCAACTCGCGCTTGTCGATTGTCAAACAAAAAAGGCAAACCACTTTACGCTGCAAATGGTACGGTCATAAAAACCTACGGTCTATCACGACGTACACTAGACCTAGGCCTTCAACGCAAATTCACTTGGGATTTTGTTGTAGCCGATACAAAATACGCAATCCTCGGTGCCGACTTTCTTCGCCATTTTAATTTAATAATTGACATCAGCAATGCTGCACTTATCACCAAAGTTCAATATCAACCAAGCATTTGTAGTTTCGAAGCATCGACGGCAACGAAAAGTCCGTGTGATACCACAGAGGTAAAAAATTTACTGCGCGAGTTCAGTCAAATTACCGATCCTAACACCATAGCGCCATCACCGATACAGATCGGGGTGACGCACTGCATCGAAACGAAAGGTTCACCTGTGTTCTCTCGACCTAGACGCCTCGCACCCGAAAAGCTCAAAGCTGTCAAGGAAGAGTTCGAATATCTCACTCGACTCGGAATTTGTCGTCCTTCCAAAAGCTCATACGCGTCCCCATTGCATCTCGTAAGGAAAGCTAACGGTGAGTGGCGCCCTTGCGGCGATTATAGAGCTCTTAATGCTCAGACGGTACCGGACCGATACCCGCTATCGCATATACAGGATTTTACACACTTTCTTTACAAAAAAAAACACGTTCAGCAAAATCGATCTCAACCGAGCTTACCATCAAATACCTATCGAACTCAGTGACATCCACAATACGGCAATAACCACAGCGTTTGGACTGTTCGAATTTACGCATATGACATTTGGGTTATGTAATGCTGCGCAAACCTTTCAAAGGTTTATGCATGCAGTGTTCCGAGGGCTCCATTTCGTGTTTGTGTATATCGACGACGTGTGCGTAGCCTCCGATGGCATCGAACAGCACAAGCTTCACTTGAGACAGGTCTTCGAACGCTTAAAGAAGTTCTATCTCACCATTAACACAGCAAAATGTAAGTTTGCACAGACACAAATTGAGTTCCTCGGTCATACGGTCACGACACACGGCATCAAACCGCTACACGAGAAAGTACAGGCGATCAGCAACTTTCCCTTGCCCGAAACCGCCAAAGAGTTGCGTCGGTTTCTGGCAATGATAAACTTTTACCGTCGTTTTTTGCCAAACGCAGTTCATCACCAAATACCACTCGTAAAACTAATTCCCGGCAACAAAAAGAACGACAAAACTCGAATTAAATGGACTGACGATACAATTCAGCACTTTAACGCATGTAAGCAAGCCTTGGCAAATGCAGTGTTACTGGTCCACCCAGCACTAATGCGAAAATATCGCTAAGTACGGACGCAAGCGACACGGCCATCGGCGCAGCTCTTCACCAAATTATTAATGGTGAGTTGCAACCTCTAGCATTCTTCAGCCTCAAACTCACGGAAACGCAAAAAAGGTATAGTACATACGACCGCGAATTGCTCGCAGTATACCTGGCGATCAAACACTTCCGAGACATGCTAGAAGGTAGACCATTCGAAATCCGCACAGATCACAAACCGCTGATATACGCCTTTAAGCAAAAGTGCGACAAAGCATCACCACGGCAACTACGACAGTTGGACTTTATCAGCCAGTTTACAACGAACATTGTACACGTCGCCGGCGTTGAAAATACCACGGCTGATACCCTCTCACGCATCGAAGCACTCGAGTCAACTAGCATCGACTACGACCGAATTGCCGAAGATCAAAATAAATGCACTGAGCTGAAGAAACTCATCGAAGGTGACACCTCTCTGCAGCTGAAAAAAGTTCGTATACCCAATACGAACCACACAATCTACTGCGATACATCAACATCAGAAGTTGGACCATATATACCGCAAGCGCATCGAAAAAACGTCATAGAGAAAATACACAACATCTCACATGGCGGTGTGCGCGCAACCACTAAGCTTATCAAAGCTCGCTTCGTGTGGCCGAATATGGGTAAAGACGTCGCTAAAGAAGTACAACGATGTCTAGGCTGCCAAAGATCTAAGGCCTGCAGACACGTTCGCTCAACACTACAACAATACTCATTGCCATCACGCAGATTCGAACACATAAATATCGACCTCATCGGACCACTCCCACCGTCAAGTGAGTACCAATACTGCCTTACAATCATCGATCGATATACGCGTTGGCCAGAAGCGGTGCCACTGAGAGATATTTCAGCAGAAACAGTCGCCAGAAAGTTAGTTGCAGTTTGGTTCGCTAGGTTCGGTATACCAGCACGCATCACAACCGATCAAGGTGGACAGTTCGAGTCACAGCTGTTCAACGAACTGTCTCGCATGTTGGGGATAACACATCTGCGCACAACAGCATACCACCCACAAGCAAATGGTATCATCGAACGTTGGCACCGTTCCCTGAAAACAGCGATAACTTGCCATGAACGCCAAGATTGGATCAACCTACTGCCGATAATCTTACTAGGACTACGTACATCATTCAAACAGGATATTGGAACGACAGCCGCTGAATTAGTATATGGTACAACATGCGGTTACCTGGACAATTCTTTAACGACACCAGTGTCTTTCGTCCACAAGCAGAATTTGTCAAAGAACTCACCAACGCAATGCACGAAGTTCGCCCGGCTCAAACCGCAAACCATGATACATCAAAACCGTTTGTATTTAACACACTTGCGGAAGCCACGCATGTGTTCATACGTAACGACAAGACAAAACCAGCATTTCAACCAACATACGATGGTCCATACCCTGTTGTATCCAGACGTTCTAAACACTTCACTGTAAAAATCAATCACAACAACGTAAACATATCAATAGACCGGCTGAAACCAACATTCACCGAATTTGAACAATCACACTCGCAACCAAAAACAACATCGCCACAAGACTGAAGGGATTCATATATAGCACCACAACCCGTAGACCAAACACAGTCGTGTGAACCAACCTCGCCTCAACAAGGTCCAACACCATCGTCATTGAGCACGTCACGATCACAACAAACAACTACGCCGGAGCCACAAACAAACCGTTCCGGACGCAGAATAAGACTCCCCGTCCGCTTCAGGACGTGAAGGTCTGGGGGGAGCAATGTGGCAACCGGCTCAGACATAACTGGGGTGGCAACCCCACATACGAAAGAACAAACCAAAAGCAATCACAAATAATAGAAATGCAAGTGCACTTAACGGCTTACTAAAAAGTTAGATATACTCGAAGAGCGAATCGATCAGCATACCGGTGAAGACGTGAAATATCATTTTACCTTAATACATTTTCATTTGTAATATTTAGTATATATAAGTTCCATAGTTTTTCTGTATAACATAAAAGTTACGTTAATTAAAGTTTTTACTAAAATTAAACGGGTTTGACTACAGTAATAACCACACTGGCCAAGAGTTTGGAATTTTATTACCTACATACAAAGGAATAATTTGAGGAGGCGGTACGGCGTTTTCTTAAACTTTTAAATTTTTTCATACAAAATATGTCCAGTCTTCTGTCCATACTTATTGGATAGGATTTGATTTAATATTCCTCTGAGGTGTCTTCGTAGTTTTTTTCCATTTTATTGCGACAACTTTAAAACCCACTATTCCAGTAATGCTCCCATTGCTCGTGCTCTCCGCGAGTTTAACTCTATCAGTACTGTTGTAACTTTAGACTTTTCTGCAAACTTGAAACTTATAAATATTTTAAAATCTGCTTTCTAAGTACACTGTATTATTTTTCAAATAAGTATCTCTTAATTTTAGTTTGTATCATAGTCTGTAAGGATTAAAGTCCATTGACTTATTGAAATAAATAAATACAAATAAATTTAGTAACGGTTAAAAAAAAGATCGTGGTCTAAGAACCTTCGTTAAATTGAAGTTTTGTTTTGGATAAAGATCCTGTAATTTGGAACAATGAAGGAGCTAATTCCACCATATTTCTGGGATCGATTTGCAACTGTTTCGGAATCACTTCGTGAGCATATGGGAATCATTCCAGGATCGATTCGGATTATTTCGGGACTTTTATTTATCCTATCATTTGGGGCTTGTTTTTGGAAATATTTCGGATTCTTTCAGGATTTTTTTTTTTAGATAATGATTTGAGGCTCTTTTCAAGATGGTTTGGGGACCGTTAAAAGATAATTTCCGGTTTGCTTTTGTTATTATTAAGGAATACTTCAGGATGATTTCGGAGTTATCATATTGGGGGTTGTGTTTTCGTGATGATTTCCGAATTACTTTGAAGCTGTTTGAATACCATATCGGGGCAAGTGCGGAACTGTTTCTGATCATGTCGAAATGGTTTTCCCGATCGATTTTCTACTTCTCGGGTTGATTTGGGAATTGTTTTCGGATTATTTTGATAGTTTCTTCCGATACGTTTTCAGAATTCTCTTCGCTATTACTTCGGCGACAATTTGGATATTGTTAATCGCGAAGAACTCCTAAAATCAACCCGAAAACAACTATCAAATGATTCTGACTATACTAACAGTGTTTCGGTATTATTTTAAACAATAATTTCTAGACTGTTTCAAGACATTTTTGATACTTTTTCTGGATAATTTCGGGGTAAGTAAATGGATAATAATATTATTTTGTATTTGTGTATCTTATCATGTATCGAAGTCCAAGGAATTTTGGAAAAGTAAGTATTATTAAACTGGAGAAGTATGTTTACAAATGTTTAGAAGAATACTGTTGTTACTGGTATTCTAGTTCGATTTTCACACCACATAGTTTTGGGAAAACTCTAAATATATGCGTAACTTTTTTCGGTAGTCTAAAAACTTATCAGACCGGGACCTGGACTTGGTAAAACTGTCGTGTATATAAACATTGCTTACCTGTTGTTTGAATCGTTTGCTTGCGCTCCTTTTTAACGTATTACAATTCGCATTTCTTGTCGCACGATCCACTTCGGCTTCGGCAGAACTACTACTAGCACCAATACCCTGTGGTGGCATGCAACGTTTACTTAGTTCTACCAACTCCGAAACCGGTTGAACCTTGAAGAAGAAATGCATTTTTATTAATATTTCTATAAGCAATTTTCAGCAAACTCACCTCAACTGTAACCGAATCGCCGCTATTGCGTATCATCTCGATAATCATTTCACGCGACAACTCACTAACAGGCGTACCATTCACTTTGAGCAAACGATCGCCGGGTAACAAACCAGTCGCACCGCCACCGGCACCCGGCTCAGCAAATATAACCGGTTTGAATGTAGGTGCAGTCAACGATTCGGCACGATCTAAACAAATTGCTTTGCGTAAACTAAAACCAAAATCATTACGTGGCGATTTCTGACGCCTAATAACAAGCTCACGCGGTGGTGGTAATTGTACCAACTCAATTGGAGGCAAAGGCAAATCTACATCCTCGAATGCATGTACACGCGACCAACGATCAATGCCTTGTGATTCACCAATTGGACTAAGGGAAAATGGTGGTGTGGCAAAGGAAGAATTTGTTGTATCTGTGAGACTATCCGCACTTGGTGAGGGTGAGGTCATTACATGCAAATTACCACCATGATGTTGTGGCATTTGAGGCGCATAACGTGCTGTGGTGGGTAGGGTCATGGCGCGTTGTATACCCACAAAGCCACCTTCATCGCTACGCAAACTCTCCACTGAGGTGTAGGCGGTGCCGCTGTTGTGAGCATTAACATTTGCGCCTGCGCTACTTCGTCCTCCTGCGTTGGTAGCAGTGCCACTGATGCTATTACTGCGACTACCATCAAAGAGTAATTCATTTTGCATTGTATTTCGCATAACGAGCAGTTGGGCTTCAGGCGAAGCGATCGTTATCTCTTCATGTACATTGGATATGTTGCTGCGTGAACCCTTCAATATGCCACGTTTTGGTGGCTTTGGCGGCACGGGAGGCAATGAACGTTGCTGGAATGGAAAACAAAGTACACAAATTGTATGCAAGCAATTAAGATTTGTGATATGAATGTAATATTTATGTGGATTTTATGTAAGCGTCCTTTCAAATTTCGATACGGATAACCGGACCCTTTACTCATTAAGTCAAATGAATGAAGATTTGTTGACCATTTTTGAAAATATCTCTGGAATCGAAATTAAGATTGTGTTCAGGAGCAATTCGGGAATGTTTTGGGGCAGTTTCGAGATAATTTCGGGTCTTTGTTCGTGATCATATTGAAGATTGTTTAATCGTTTCATTTGGTCATTTCCGGAATATTTCGAAATAATGTCGCGATCAATTTTCGAAAATTTGGGGACCATTTTGGTATATCAATATCAATTCGAGACTATTTGGAATCACTTTAACATTGTTTTAGGGCCTCTAGCCGCAATAATTGGGCAATGTTTTAGGGATAGATGCAAGATCGTTTCGAAACAATCTGAAGTCATTTCGGCATTCGTTTCTGTACAATTTAGGATCCATTTAAGGATAATTTTGGAACGATTCGGAATAATTTCAGGACTCTTTTCGGTATCGCTTTGGGATCAGTGCGGGACTATCCCTGGCCGTTTTTGGATACTTTTTGGATTGAATTTGTATCATTTAGGACCCTTTTCAGAATAGTTTCGGATAATTTCGGCATGATTTTCGCGACCAGCTTGAAATTATTTAGGAACCATTGCGTGATCACTGCCTCATCGGGGACTAATGCAGGACTGTTTGCGGCAATATCTCCGGATAACCTATTTAACCATTGTTTTTGGGATCATTTTGAAGCTATCACCAAATTATTTCGGCATTATTTTTGGTGTCCTTTTCGATAATGTTTACGATGTCATTTAGAGTTTTGTTAACCCACCGTCCTTAACTCCGCCAGGTTGCCGAAAACCCGTGCGCTCAGATATCTAGTTTAAATTTGAGTGTGATTAATCGAAGCCTTTTCCCACTTGTAACATTTTCCAAGAGGGAACCTATTGGTATTCGCCTCCGTCCAAGCTTCGATGGATTAGTAGTGACCTGTGATGACGTCCGTAAGTATTCCGTACTGTAGTTTTGTTTAGCTTGAAGAGGAAGCTTGTTTCCTTGCTATACAAATAAGGGGATGCCGGCCTTGAGGCCCTCTTATTTCTCTGGCAATCAACAACGTTGGTCACCAGCAAGTAATGTATAGGTGTATAATGTGTGTTTCTCGATTTTGAGTAGAAGGTAGCACAGTGGTGGTTGTTGTTGTTGTTGTAGCAATGCTCGCCCCACCTAAAAGCCGCGACCGATCACAAATTGTCATCAATATCCTCTAACGGGAGTCCAAGGAAACTTGCCGTTTCAACAGGGGTGGACCATAAGGAAAAGGGTGTTAGAGGCGTTGGTTCCACATTACAATTGAAGAGATGGTTGGTGTCATGTGGGGACACATTGCAAGCGGGGCGTACATTTTGTATGTCGGGGTTGATTCTGGATAGGTAAGAGTTTAACCTGTTACAGTATCCAGAACGAAGTTGAGCAAGAGTGACACGCGTTTCCCTGGGGAGTATGCGTTCTTCTTCCGCAAGTTTTGGATAATTTTCGTTAAGCACTGGATTCACCGGGCAATTCCCGGCATAAAGGTCCGACGTCTGTTTATGGAGTTCACCAAGGACCTGCTTGTGTTTTTTCACTTCATACGGCTGGGTTCTCAGGTGCCGTATTTCCTCAAAATGCTTACGGAGATGACTCCTTAAGCCCCTAGGCGGTGCTGGTTCATCAATCAGATGTCTGTTGGGATGCCCAGGTTTCTGGGTATTCAACAGGAACTGTTTGGTCAGCATCTCATTTCTCTCCCTGATGGGGAGTATTCTCGCCTCATTATGCAGATGATGTTCTGGGGACATAAGAAGACAGCCCGTGGCGATTCTGAGAGCAGTATTTTGCCAGGCCTGTAGTTTCTTCCAGTGGGTGATTTTTAGGCTTGGCGACCATATGGGTGACGCGTAGCACGTAATCGGCTGGCTAATTGCTTTGTATGTAGTCATGAGCGTTTCTTTATCTTTTCCCCAAGTACTGCCAGCGAGGGATTTGAGGATTTTGTTACGGCTCTGAATTCTCGGAACAATGGCGGCTGCGTGCTCACCAAAATGTAGATCCTGATCAAACGTCACACCCAAGATTTTGGGGTGTCGGACAGTCGGTAGCGTAGTGCCATCGACGTGGATGTTCAAAATGGTCGACATTTGGGGCGTCCATGTTGTAAATAAGGTCGCGGAAGATTTAGTCGGTGATAATGCCAGGTTTCGCGAGGCGAAAAAACTGGAGAGATCAGGGAGGTAGCCGTTTATTTTATTGCATAGCGCATCGATCTTTGGGCCTGGGCCTGTGGCCATTATTGTGCAGTCATCGGCGTAGGAAACGATTGTGACTCCTTCCGGTGGTGAAGGTAGCTTAGATATGTAGAAATTAAACAAAAGTGGGGATAGGACACCACCCTGTGGCACCCCCTGTTTAATTCTCCTTGTTTTTGATGTTTCGTTTCTAAATTGCACCGATGCCTGCCGACCACCCAGATAATTTGCGGTCCACCTTTTAAGACATGGGGAAGGGTAAACCCTTCCAGGTCCTGCAGTAACGAGCCATGGTTGACCGTATCAAAAGCTTTTGATAGGTCTAGCGCTACGAGTACTGTTCTATGGTGGGGGTATTGATTTAAACCGCAATTTATCTGGGTGCTAATGGCATTCAGCGCGGTGGTAGTGCTATGGAGTTTTCTGAAGCCATGCTGATGAGGGGCTAGCTGTAAATTTGCTTGGAAATAAGGGAGCAGAATGGCTTCAAGCGTCTTTGCCACTGGCGATAGGAGAGATATCGGACGATACGACTCACCTATGTTAGCTGGTTTCCCAGGCTTTAGTAGCGGGACCACCTTGGCCATTTTCCATTTCTCAGGTATGACAAAGGTGGAAAGAGACAGATTGAAGACATGTGCTAAATATTTGAACCCCTTTTTCCCTAGATTTTTAAGCATCGGCATGGCTATGCCGTCTGGGCCCACTGCTTTGGATGGTTTAGCACGACCAATGGCGTCCTCAACCTCTTTAGCGGTGATGGTGATTGGTGACGCGTTGAATTTGTGTTTATGTGCGCGTCTATTGGCTCTCCGTCTATCATTGTCGACCGTAGGATGCATTATATATTGTCGGCAGAAAGCGCTCGCGCATTTTTTCGCGTCCGACAGCACTTTGTCGCCAAAGGCGATGGAAACTTTGTCTTTGTGCTTAGTCGGATTCGATAGGGACTTTACGGTGGACCAAAGTTTACCCACACCGGTAGAGAGGTTACAACCTCTTAGGTGCCATTTCGCCCGCTTGTGTTCATCTACAAGCAATCTGATGCGTTGGTTTATATCCCTTATTTGGGGGTCGCCTGGGTCAAGCTGTCTTATAAGGTCACGTTCTCTCGCTAAGTTTGCGGCCTCCGCCGGGAAGTGGGGCCGGATTTCGGGAATTCTCCCGGCGGGAATGAAATTTGCCGAGGCGGATTTAATGACCTTACGGAAGGCACGCTCCCCTTGGCGGGCATCAGTCGGGATAGGGAGGGCAGCCAGGCGGCTGTCTGTTGCAGATTTATATTCTTCCCACTTTCCTTTTTTGAAGTTTATGAAAGTGCGTTTTTCAGTGACGATGAAGTCGGCGTTACGCTCAAGCGAAATAAGTATGGGCAGGTGGTCGGATGCCAATGTTACCATCGGCTGCCAGTTGACGCAGTTTACGGGTTCTGCGCTCACGATTGAGATGTCTGGCGAGCTGTGACAGCTTCCTACCATACGTGTGGGGGCGTCTCCGTTTATTGTGCAGAACGTCGTTTCTTCTATTTGATCCGCCAACATCTCACCCCTACTGTCCGCCCGCAAGTTTGAATGTCATATATCATGATGGGCATTGAAATCGCCTAAGATAATGCGATTGTTGCCAGTGACTAAGGCCCTGATATTAGGGCGGTATCCACTGGGGCAACAGGTGGCAGGAGGGATGTAGATGTTGATGATTTCTAGGTTTGCATCGCCTGACCGGACAGATAGGCCTTGACGTTCTAAGACATTGTCCCTGCGGTCGATGCCAGGATCAAATATACAATATTTCACAGAGTGGTGTATGATAAACGCGAGACCGCCTCCATTTCCGCTCTCGCGGTCTTTCCTGTGGACGTTATACCCAGAGCAGGTCTGCAATGCAGATCTTGCTGTGAGTTTAGTCTCTTGAATCGCAGCAATGCGGATGTTGTGCCGCTTCATGAAATCGACTATCTCCGTAATCTTCCCAGTTAGTCCATTACAGTTTAACTGCAGAATTCTGAAGTGCATAAGGGGAGACGTCGCCACTCTGGGGGTAAGTGACGGGTGACTACGCCTGGGTTGGGGAAGGCCAGGACGCAATTGCTGTTGTGGCCCTAGGACTGGGCGTCCTTGGGCAAGCATTGGGGTACCCGGATAATTTGGGTTTGCGGCCTGGCAAAATGGCGCGATGAAACCCGTCGGGGGGTTGCCGTCGCGGAGACCAGAACATTTAGGGAAGTGGCACCACCCAAGGCAGGAGCTGCATTGGGCGGATGTCGCAAACATATATATTCTGTGCTGGCAAACGGTGCAAACGGAGGTAGGGACTAAGAGTCTGTTTCCCTGACCTACACGATTGCTGCCGGAAAAGAGGGGTGGTGGTCGTACGGAGCTGTAAACCTCGTTTATATCTATTTCGATACCTTTCCTGGAAAATTCATTTCTTTAAACATTGATGTGCCCGGGGACCCAGAAAGATCGACATGGAAATGGCCTTTGCACGTGAGAGAGGCTCGACGCCTTTAAGGCAATCTGACTATCAACAAAGATCATTACATTGATTGTACCGTCCTGGACTATCCTAACTACTCTCTCTATAGCACAAAGTTCCATCTAGGAGCTAGAGGTGCTTAGTACTCTCTCGAAGAGTACCTTAAGTTCCATACCTAGAAGCCAGCAATTGCCGTAATATAGACCATGTAAGACGTTAGGTTAGTTTTGACACCATTTAGTCGTCCTCCTGGCATATCATCTAATATCGTAGGGTGTCCGTATTTGGTTGATTTTCACATGGTGGAGATTAGCAGAATTAAACGAGAAAATAACCAGCAAGGAAGTAGGTCCACCCTTAGTAATAGCTGAAAACAAAATTCAAACTTTTTAATGACCAAAGTACAGAAATAAAGGAAAGAGGACCACTGATTGTTCAATATCAATATAGACTAAGATGAAAGAAAGGAAAGGAGTCTTCTCATGTTCTACCCTTTGCAGAGATCCCTGGTTGTTCGAATATTAGCTGTTCACCTATGAGAAAAACTTCATCAAGACAAGCACAGTAGTTACAGCGCCATATGTGTTCCTCCATGTTAGTCCACTTCTGTTATTCATACATTGAGGTACCTAATTCTGTGGTCACGTATGCCATCACATTATTTGGCTAAAGTTCCAGACTGACTGAATAGACCCGGCCTAAAGTGATGATCTTGCGGAACTTTTTTCTTTGTCCCGGAACCTTGTTAGTAATGAAGGCAGTGTAGGGGCACTTCGGGAGTTATAAAAGCGACCTGTAGTAATAATATTAGCTAGACGCGCAATTTAAATGATTTCTGATAGGTGGTGCAGCGCCAGAGTTGGCCGCCGTACAAGTCAAAGGGCGGTTTGGCATACTGCTGCAGTCGAAGTGTATATTTCATCGCCCATCCCATAAAATAGTTTCCTAGATTTTAGAAGTATATCGAAATGCATTGAGAGCTGATATCCGAACACCCTTTCAAGGTTATTGTGTATTAGAGGACTGCATGAAAGTGCCCGTGCATCCGAAATTAAAACGAACTGATTCCAAAACCGTCCCGTAATAGCTTAAGTGATCTCGAAAATAATATTCATATGATCCTAAAACAGTCATCGGAATAGTCCCATCTTGATCCAAAAGCTTCAAAGTCTAGACCCGAAATATAAACTAAAACTGTCTCAGAATGGCTTCATGTATTCCCGAATGAAACTCTATTTGGTTCGGCATTGATTCCGAAACAGTCCTATTTTCAAATTACCATACTATACGCATTTCATCCTGCATAAAAGGGTGCTCTTGTTTCCTGACTGAGCGGATGTTACAATATTTGGAAAGCATTACCAATGAAATTGTGGAATACACCAATAAAACCTAAATTAATCTTTAAAATTCGTATCTTGTCGGAATCAGAACTAATTTTAGTCTTTCCTTAATTAATCCTTGTATATGTATACGTAAACGAAAAAATAGGAAAAGTGTCATACAAAATGAAAAAAAGATACAACAATTTAAATTTTCGTTATATTTTGTAAGGTTTCTCTACCATCTCCAAGAATCAATTTATACACTGTTGAAATTCTGCGCATAAAAACGCAGCCGTTTGATCATTATGAGCATAAACAGCTGCTGAGGAAAGCAATCTTTCCAAGAAGACGCGCGTCACTCTGGCCCATCTTCGATCTGTATAAACTCTCAGTTAACCAGAATCAAGCGCGACATACCCAATGTAACGTGTACCCACATGACACCAACTATAGTTTCAATTGTAAACTGGAACAAACGGGCCTCCGTGGTGTGATGGTAGCGTGCTCCGCCTATCACGCCGTATGCCCTGGGTTCAACTCCCGGGCAAAGCAACATCAAAAATTTTAGAAATAAGATTTTTCAATTAGAAGAAAATTTTTCTAAGCGGGGTCGCCCCTCGGCAGTGTCTGGCAAGCGCTCCGATTGTATTTCTGCCATGAAAAGCTCTCAGTGAAAACTCATCTGCCTTGCAGATGCCGTTCGGAGTCGGCATAAAACATGTAGGTCCCGTCCGGCCAATTTGTAGGGAAAAATCAAGAGGAGCACGACGCAAATTGGAAGAGAAGCTCGGCCTTAGATCTCTTCGGAGGTTATCGCGCCTTACATTTATTTTTTTTTAAACTGGAACAAACGCCTCTAACACCCATATCTCTTTAGTCCAACCCCTGCAAAAATCGTTGGATCATGTGGTCCACTGGAGTACTTACCATTATACTCCACTGTAATGCAGCAATGGACCAACTCATGTTTCTATACGAACATATTGTAAGCCGATCATTTCTCGCTTTTAACGATTGTAATCACTACACAATGTTTATTGGACTGTGGGTACTCCATGGACTACTCTGATTTAATGCGGAGCTGGAGTATATGGTCCAGTCCTAGGGCATCGCAATGTTAATTGGACCATATCTTTTGTATGAATTGTGGTTAATTTTGGAGCACTCGGTTGGTCATGCATGCATGGAGTTCTCGCGATTTTTGCAGGGACCTTGTTGAAACTGCAAGTTTTCTTGGACAACCGTGAGTCGATATTAATAACAATTTGTGAGTGATCTCACCAATTGGAATGGGCGAAACACTGCCACAAGATTTTGGAGGTGTTATTGATGTTGATGGTCCTATTACGTATATAGATTTCCTACGTTCCAGAACCTTCTGGGTCTAGTTTTTTTATACTCAGCTGAGCAGAGCTCACAGAGTATATTAATTTTGATCGCATAACGGTAATCTGTAATGGCATAAACTAATCGAGATAGATATAGACTTCGATATATCAAAATGATCTGGGCGAAAAAAGAAATTCATTTAGCTATGTCCGTCCGTCCGTCCGTCCGCCCGTAAACACGATAACTTGAGTAAATTTTGAGGTATCTTGATGAAATTTGGTATGTAGGTTCCTGGGCACTCATCTCAGATCGCTATTTAAAATGAACGAAATCGGACTACAACCACACCTACTTTTTCGATAACGAAAATTTTGAAAAACCTAAAAAATGCGATAATTCATTGCCAAAGACGGATAAAGCGATGAAACTTGGTAGGTGGGTTGACCTTATGACGCAGAATATAAAATTAGTAAAATTTTGGACAATGGGCGTGGCACCTCCCACTTTTAAGCGAAGGTAATTTAAAAGTTTTGCAAGCTTTAATTTGGCAGTCGTTGAAGATATCATGATGAAATTTGGCAGGAGCGTTACTCCTATTACTATATGTGTGCTAAATAAAAATTAGCAAAATCGGATGACGAATACGCCCAATTAAAAAAAAAACTTTTTTAAGTCAAACTTTAACAAAAAATTTATAATCTTTACAGTATATAAGTAAATTATGTCAACATTTAACTCCAGTAATGATATGGTGCAACAAAATAAAAAAATAAAAGAAAATTTCAAAATGATAACTTAAGCAAAAATCGATATAACTTTACTAAACTAAGTTCAAGTATTTATCTCAACTCACTTTATCTTGGTATAAAAAATGGCCGAAATCCGTCTATGACCACGCCCACTTTTTCGATATCGAAAATTTCGAAAAATAAAAAAATTCCAAAAAGGGATGAAACATGGTGATTGGATTAGTTTTTTGACGCAAAATCTAACTTTGGAAAAAACTTTGTAAAATGGGTGTGACACCTACCATATTAAGTAGAAGAAAATGAAAAAGTTCTGCAGGACGAAATCAAAAGCCCTTGGAATCTTGGCAGGAATACTGTCATATATAAATAAATTAGCGGTACCCGACATATGATGTTCTGGGTGACCCTGGTCCCCATTTTGGTCGATGTCTCGAAAACGCCTTCACATACACAACTAAGGGCCATTCCATTTTAAAACCCTCATTAATACCTTTAATTTGATACCCATATCGTACAAACACATTCTAGAGTCTCCCAGGTCCACCTTTATGGTGATATCACGAAAAGGCGTCCACCTATAGAACTATGGCCCACTCCCTTTTAAAATACTCTTTAATACCTTCCATTTGATACTCATGTCATACAAACACATTCCAGGGTTACCCTAGCTTCATTTTCCTACATGGTGATTTTCCCTTATTTTGTCTCCAAAGCTCTCAGCTGAGTATGTAATGTTCGGTTACACCAGAACTTAGCCTTCCTTACTTGCTTTTTTTTTTTTCTCCCCTTTAACCCCCATATATTCACCTTTCCATTTCCACTCGCCGCCGCAGACCCCAACAAGGAATGTATACTCATGGTGCTTGCAGCACCCGCACCAGCACCAGTGCCATTATAACGGCTCTCAATAGTAGTCATCACAGATGCAACAATTTCTTCACTACCGCGATCCAATTCATAAATACTATCACCTTCACCGCTTAGCTCTGCACTTAGCGCAGCACGGTCTATATCGAGTTGAGCAAAAAATTCTGCACTATAATCAGCTGTAATACCGCTAGGTAATTTCTCCTTCTCTTTGCGGCGACCACGTATTTTCAACGAACGACGTACCTGGTGATGAAGGAAAATGAAAGGAAAAGGTTGAATGTTAATTTAAGTAATTTTAATTGCATGTCACCTCATCTAAACGCAGCAGCTCCTCAGTGCTCATACTGCCCGATAGTAGACCAGCGTTTTTAGCCTCTTTGCGCAATTTCTTTTCACGTTTACGACGTTCCTTCTCTTCATCACCACCACCGCTACTACTGCCAACACCACTCACCGAGGATACGCCCTTTTTCATGAAATTGAACATCTTATGGTTTTTACTATTTATTTTTGTTGTTGTAGCTATTATTGCTTTTGCTATTTAGAGATAATGTAAGTATGTATTAGCTATTGATATTTGCCATTGATTGCGTGGAATTTAGTTCTGATGCACAATCGGTGATGCGAAAAGATCGACTACGATGAAATCGAGCACGTCGTATATGCAGGCCGGCATGTAAAGGGCAATCAATAGCGTGTCCTTGCAAGCCGTGACGACGACAACGAACTTATACGCCGGCTACACACACGAAGGTGTCAGCTGCTGTGCGTTGTGCTCTTTTCTGTGTTTTATCCTTCTTGTTTCTTGCTTTGTTATTATTTTGTATGGGAGTATGTGGGTGTGTTTGTAGTGGGGGTGGCAAAGGTTAACTCTGTTGATTTCGCTACTTCATTCGCTTGTAGAGCTGCCACCATAAAATGTAGCTTTATTTGTTTGGAGTGGTGCGCGTGTTTCACACTTTAAAGCACCGACTGCAAATAAAAGAGAAAAGTAAACATAAAAACAATGAGCAACAAATGTAAATTAAGGGTGCGGCTAATTAATTATATGTAAGAATGTGCGAAAATTCAGCGAAAATTTTATCACCAACTCTTTTATCACTCAGCCGCTTGGTATCGTATCGTTGGCGCCTTTAAGCAGCAATCTGACGAATTTGACAGTGAAATTACATCTGCGCTGCTGGAATATGCGTCTTAGTCGATTGACTAGCTTTACAAAGGCAAGTGAATAATAACTCAGTAAGACTGCGTTCGGGTGAACGAAGCAATGTATAGCCAGTGGTGAAGGTTGGGTAATAATCAGTTTTCTCAAGGAAGGTGAAAGAATTCGGTTTTTTATTACGTTGCTAGTTGCTGGATTTTTTTTTAATGAAATTGTCGGCCCTGGCAGACGTGGTCTTTCTTGCCAGAAAAGTGGATTTCCCCATTTCAAAAATGTTCCTTCGGCACTCGCTATTACCCTTTCCTTCTAACCTGTAATCCATTCTCCTTCCAGCTTCTGTCCTTCTACCATATTTCCATCGCCCTCTCTCTCCATCTGAAACCCACTATTCCTCCCTATCCCGGTCTCACTCTCACTCCTACACGCACTCTCACGCTTACTTATATTCCCACTCTCTATACCTCTCCCAACCCAACTTTCGCCTACACAGAATCCCAAATATTGGAGTCCTGCTTCAAATAATTGCACATATAGCGAATTTAAACTTTTTCTAAAAGCGGGTGTGGCACCCGTGGAAATGTTGTTCTAGCTAGTCACCTGCCCCCAAATCGAAGAACACGAAACCAAATCAATTACGTGCTTCACGGCACTAGTGTCTTGGATATGCGCTCATTGCGACTTTAAAATATCGACACGTATCACAATTTTGTGGAAACTAAGATATGCACACGCCTCTAGAATGTGTTCACAAAACCAACAGGAGATGACTATTTAATTGGGCTTTTACACCTGCTCACTCAGCAAAATCTTTGTCCATCCATTGCGGATGGCACAGCTTCACAGTGTGCACGGAAAAATGACTAGTGCGATGAAATATGTCGTGGTACCTCTGAAAAAGGGCGTTGCTTATAGCTGCACGAGATGTTATAGCGATTCAAGGTATCTCGTTTTTAGACGCAAAGAGGGAAGACAGGGGGATTCAAGGAGTTCAATTCGCAGCTTCCGCAACACAATTGTCAACCGCACCTACACCAGGGGAATCCTGTTACAAATATAAGTGTATCATACACATATTTAGCAGGCAAGGCTCTGTCGAGCCCAAGTTCCTCATGGAACTAGAGGGTCTGGTCGGAAATGCCCAGAAGATTCAATGTTGTCAAAATAAATCCTTCCCGAAATTGTCAGGCTGGTACCTAAATGGTGCTTGCAAGCGGAACATACCGGATTTGTATACGGCAATGGACCACCAACATCGATAACTAGTTCCAAAACCTTGGGGAAGTGTCTTTATCGCTACAAAAACAACAACAAGGGGGAAGACTCACGCTTATTTCAAAGAAAAAGCGTGAGGCTGAACAGCGTGAGTCCAAGGAGCTCCTAATGTGAGCTGATATAAATAAATAATTCCCGCAAATTACACCAGAAAATCCGGGGAATGACGGGAAGTTTCAAGACTGGGACACATTCTTGCAAGAATGATAATGGTGGCTTTGTAACCGACGTATAAACGAACTACCCGCCGAACTGTTGAGGGCGAAGAGTTGGAGTGTTGGTAAAGAGCATGCATAAACTTCTATGCAAAATATGGGCGGACGAGCGCATCACTTCACATTGGAATATAAATGAAAAAAAAAAACGAGTGTCGAGGCAAGCTGATACCCCAGCGGGTTAGGGGGTTAGAATATACCCGCGGTAGGTATGCCTGTCGTAAGAGGCGATTAAAATACTGGATGCAAGGGGTTTGTGTAAAGCAGCCCTTTCAGATTGCCAGCACAATACATAGCTTCTCCAACCCAATTGTCAACCTCACCAATCCATGGATCTAGGGGGTGGGAGGGCGGTATGACATAGAAGGTCGCATGTGGTCATAACAAATCGTTCCCGAGATGGTCGGGCTTGGCACAGGAACGTACCGTATCTACATCCGGCAAAGGACCATCAACTCGATAACACTCCCCAAAGCCTTCGAGGAGTGTCCTTATCGCTACAACAACAACAAGCAAGCTGATCAAGCCATTATGAGAAGACAGTTCGTTTAGGTTCTGAGAACTTAATCATCATCAGCTACTACGTCGCGATGTGTAGTTCAAAATTAGCTGACCGATTGGATCATTAAATCTAATTCCATATGTACTGTCTAGAAAATACATAGTTCTTTAATGTGAAAGGTAGGTATGATAGGGAGAAAGTTTTACTTCGCAATTACCCCACATCGTCCACTAATTTAATTCTTGTCAGATATTTTAACGAAAGTCCTTCACACAAAACTACTATATACGAATTGGACCACAGTAAAGCTAGACGAGTAAAAATATGACTTGTTCAGGATATAAAAAATAAAAATAAATGTAAGGCGCGATAACCTCCGAAGAGATCTAAGGCCGAGCTTCTCTTCCAATTTGCGTCGTGCTCCTCTTGATTTTCCCTACAAATTGGCCGGACGGGACCTACATGTTTTATGCCGACTCCGAACGGCATCTGCAAGGCAGATGAGTTTTCACTGAGAACTTTTCATGGCAGAAATACACTCGGAGTGCTTGCCAAACACTGCCGAAGGGCGACCCCGCTTAGAAAAATTTTCTTCTAATTGAAAAACCTTATTTCTAAAATTTTGATGTTGCTTTGCTCGGGGTGTGGACCCAGGGCATACGGTGTGGTAGGCGGAGCACGCTACCATCACACCACGGTGGTTGTTCAGGGTATATACTGTGAAAATAGCCCTTTTCCACCAATGGTTACCCGAGAAAACTGATGCGTAGAGCCTGTTAATAGAGTCCTCCGTTAGGTTGCTAGTTTGAAGTGAAGTTGTCCTCAACTTTGCACTGAAACTCTTTTTGATGGGAGCAAGTACTTGCTGCCTGTGCTGTTTGACATGGTTAAGTGCGTAAGCTTAATATAAAGGGCAGGGCTAGGTAGCCTCCGGTGGCCTAGTACTGCTGTAGAGCAACAATTGGCAAACGCGGGGGGCTCCCACCATGCTAACTGTCACGCTAATCTCTTGGTCCAAGCCAGGCACATGAGAACTGAACTGAACGGAGAGTGTCAGCGATTAAATGGAATGCCGAGAAGCTCGCGAGCCTCACGCGTATATCGAAATTCGAGAATCTCGTGACAAGTCGAGTTTTCGTTTTCTCTTGTTTCGAAATCCTCGCTTGTCTTCGAGAAAATCTAAGCTCTACATATACTGCTAATGCAGCAACTAACTGAAGGCCGGGAAAATGGAGAGCTTTGCGAGAATCACGATGTGCTCAGCTGTCGTGTTATATTCAACTTACGGCCGGAAATACCCAAATCTGGCCTACATAATTGTAAGCGGTTAGAAACTCTGATTTGGCAAACACTCCGAGTGTATGTCTGCCATGAAAAGCTTCTCAGTGAAAAGTGATCTGCTTTGCAGATGCCGTTCGGAGTCGGCGTAAAACAGGTAGGCACTGTCCCGGAATTTGTCGGAATAATTAAATGAGCACGACGCAAATTGGAAGATAAGCTTGTCCTAAAATCTCTTCGGAGGTTGTCGCGCCTTGCAATTATTTATATTTTTCTTCACACAGACAGACGCGTCACTGAGCAAAACGATTCGTTAGCGAGTGAGCAAAGAGGAAGCTAAAAGTGTGCCCAAGTCGACGAGTGGGTATAAAATCAAACGTCTGTAGAAAGACAGAAAGCCAATTCGTCACTTGGTGGCAAAGCCGACCGACGGACGACGTAACGAAATTGATACAATTTCACTTTTACATTTTGCGTTTGTAATGCAATTTTCCACATTAAGTCTTCCACAACTGGAATCAATGAATGAATGAGTGAATAAATTAATTACTATTTTTATACCCAGCTGTACTTGTACACAGGGTATTATAACTTTGATTGGATAACGGATGGTTGTACAGGTATAAAGGAAACGAGATAGATATAGACATCCATATATCAAAATCATCAGTATCAAAAAAAATTTGATTGAGCCATGTCCGTCCGTCCGAAAGTAAAAGTAATAAAGTAAAGTGACATATCTTCACCAAATTTGGTACACGAGCTTATCTGGACCCATAATAGATTGGCATTGTAAATGAGCGAAATGGGATGATAACCACGCCCACTTT
This sequence comes from Eurosta solidaginis, assembly GCF_040869045.1. NCBI lineage: Eukaryota > Metazoa > Arthropoda > Insecta > Diptera > Tephritidae > Eurosta > Eurosta solidaginis. The sequence goes on from NC_090319.1 coordinate 31,441,686, forward strand.
TTATATATTGTGGCGAATTTTAGCATCACTAATCTGTAGTGAATAAAGGCACAACAACAATAAAGCAAGCTACCACTTTTACACTCGTACATAAACACATGAATTTAATCCATTTACACACGTACATACTAGGCAACGAACACACTTGTGGTCATCAGCCGAAGTAGTGCTCACACATACACACGCATATGACTATGAGAAACGCATAAACTACAAATAAACATGTATATCGCTGGTAACCAAGCAAGAGATTTTAGAAGGCGAAACGTCTAGACTTTAGTAGAAATATGCGAATGAAGCAACGGAGAGTATAAAAACAGCGCAAGCTGAGTGGTCAGTAATCAGTTTGATTTAAACACGCTATTGGTTGTGAAGTATATGTGTTATTGTGAAGTACCTCAAAGTAGTCTAATAAAGACCACTTTGCATTATTGAATATTGGAGTTATTTATTCAACAGTTTAGCGATTCGAACGTTAGCAGAAGGTGTGGAATAAGCGGAATTTCTCAAAATTCGTTACAATATATAAGATTTTGGAAAACTCAAAAACCTGATTATTTAGCAAATAATACACCAAGAATGTTGAAATTTGATGTGTGGCCTGATATTGAGACTCTTGATACAAATTTAAAAAAAAAACTTTAAAATGGTCGTGGCACCGCCTGCTTGTGATAAAATCAATTTTACAAATATTATTAATCATAAATCAAATATCGTTAAACTTATCGTAACAAAATTCGGCAGAGAGGTTGCCTTTACTATCAGGAATCCTTTGATTTTTAAAAGGGTCGTGGACGAATAAAACAAGCTATATCTTTGCAAAAAGAGCTTTATATCAATGGTATTCATTTCCCAAGTGGATTTATAATGTTCGGTTTCACCCGAACTTAAGACTTCCTTACTTGTTGTTACTTTTTTTCTTATAATTTTAAGTCAGTCTTCCCGCACTGTGAATTGTTTCTCTGCATTGGCTTGACTTTTGCCTCGCCGACTATTCATGGCATGCCAACGAAGAATACGACAAACTAATTCGATTTGCAATTTTTCCGGCAAGCGAAAACATGAAGAAAAATTCAACAAACAAAAAGAAAAAAAAAACGAGGAAACCCCGAAACGTTCAACAGCAAGAACAACTGCAACTTAAGCGGACAGAGGGGAGACGGAGAATGAGGCGAAATGGTATCAAGCAAGATTTAGTATATGAGCTAGACTTGACCGCCCACTAAAATACACTAATATATGAAACAACAACACTAAAAAAACTATACAAGCAAGAAAAATCTGCGCAATCAGAGGACAACTAACAATGGCTGGAAAATCAACTGGCATGCAAACACGCAAATATTTTGGTTGTATTCATATACATATGTATGTATAAGTATATGAGGTGGAGTAAAAAGCCACCTCACTACCTTTTCCTAAGAGTGGTAGCGACCTAACGAATCGTGAATGCAAACGCTTGGCAAGAGCCCGTAGGACAATGGAAACAGGTAGACATGAAATTTTTGCGAGCCATTCGCGATTCCGAAACCGGATTGAAAAGGCAAAGGTCTACAATAAGCGTAAGGATGAGGAGAAAACCCTTAGTCCCGGGATCTGAGGCAATCTAGCCGCGATTACGCCTTTTCCATGGCTCTCATTTGGAGGTTTCGGGACTGCGCGTGTATTCGTGGTTTATTACTGGACTAGGACTATGAGAGGGAAAAATAGGAAGTCCCACTGTAAAAGTTCAAGAGGTTTTTAGGCGAGTATGCGTAGCAATATAAAGAGGTGAGTTCATTAATTTGTCAAAACACTTCAGTCTATGTCACCCCAGCGGTTTAGGGAGCTTAGAACATACCCACGGCAGGTATGCCGGTCATAAGAGGCGACTAAAATACCAAATTGATTTAAGTGGTTGTCTAGTGCAACCCTTTCAAGGTGTTGCCAGCCCAAAATATAGCTTCTCCAACCTAACGTACCCGAGACGAATCCTGCTACTTTTACTGCCAAAGCTCTGGCGACCCCAAGTTTCTCATGTATCTAGGGGGTGGGAGGAAATCCTTGAAGGTTCCATGTGGTCCTACTAAATCGTTCCCGAGATCGTCGGGCTGGTGCCTTAATGGTGCTTGTTACCGGAACGTACCGGACCTGCATCCGGCAAAGGACCATCATCATTGATAACACTCCCCGAGGCCTTTCCTTACCGCTACAACAACAAGAACACTTAGGTTGCTGTAAGCTAGGCGCTTGTGTTTAAATGACATGAACGTAAAGTTAGAGAAACACCTTCGGCGAATAAAAAATTAAAAAATTATTTTGTCGCAAATTATTTGCTAATTAATTTCGAGGAGAAAGAATTTGACGCGCTTTTCTAAGTATTTTTTTTTTGCGCTTTGTGAACTTGGAGAAGCACTTAAAATAGCGTGACAAATTTCTTCTCTTCGGAATTAATTAGCACATAATTTGACACTAGAACCGACGATTTCATTTTTTAATCCACCGATGGTCTTCGCTAACTTCAAGTTCATTCAAATTACTTAAGCTAATTATGCGTTACATCGACATCATTATTGTTAACATCTATTCTGATAGCCAAGCGGCTATCAAGGCCTTGAGCTCAACTACAGTGCGATCGAGGGTGGTCTAGGAGTGCCTGATCTCGCTTGCGATTGCATCGAATTATTTTACAATTAAGATTATCTGGGTCCCGGGCCATAGTGATATCCCGGGTAACTGTCAAGCGGATCTTATAACCCGAATGGGTACAACTGAACCGGATGAAGATGGCTGTAGCGATTTCGGGATTCCGCTGGCCACCTGTGGATTGCTCCTCCATAGCTGGGCCTCGAGTCAGCTCAGCAAACATTGGGCGGACATCACGTCTTGCAGAGTAGCAAGATCTTTCTGGCCGAAAGTGGATGGCAGGAAGTATGCTGAATTAATTGGGTTCACTAAGGCTCCACTATCAATGGTCATTGGAGTATTGACAGGGCATCCATGCGGTAGATCTCAATATACTGGAAACTCCATCCTGCTGCAGCTGTATGGAGGATGATGAGGTGGAATCACCAAATCACTTTATGCTTGATAGCCCAGCTTTTGCCAGAACTAGGCGAAAGTACTTCGGTTGCGACTCACTGGGATCTCCCGAGGATTTATCCAAACTTGAGATCGGTATCATTCGGGGCTTTATCGTTTCTACCCAACGATTCTCTAAGTAGCTAGATCTAAGTCACCGTTATTTTTGGTGTATGTGGTATCACAACGGACCTTCGTGTTGTCCAAGTGAGCTATCCTTATCAGGGTAGCTACCACCTAACCTAACCTAATTATGCGCATTTTGCTTTTGAATATTGTTTCAAAAAATCATCTTGTAATTCACAAACGGTTTAAAAAATTATCAAGACATAGCTGAATTGCTTCTATCATTCAAAATAGAGAACTGTAGACTCATGACGGGTATTCTGACTGAACACTACCTTCTGGCGTCACATGCCTTTAAATTAGGCTTGGTCAGTGATGGCAGATGTAGGAAGTGCGGGTTGGAGAAGGAAACGATCGAGCACGTTCTTTGCTCGTGCCCTACGCTTGCCAGGCTAAGACTCCAGTTATTAGGAGTGATACAGCTGTCAGATCTAGAAACAGCAAGTGGCATTGGTCCTAGAAAGCTACTAGTATTTGCCAAGAGGACGGAGTTATTTTATAATATAGTTGCTGGTTTTTGATAGGGTTTTTCAGTTTGGTCGTTAAATAAACTTATAGTCTAATGTGAGGTCCTCATACCGGCCGTTCAACCTAACCTAAACTAACCTAGCTGAGAGCTATTATCCAAAATTGGGGTTTTTTCACAGCAAAATGGGATGGTTCAAATTGGAACATACATAGTTCACAAAGTAATGGCAATCTAGATGAAATAGAGGCTAACACTTGGCACGTGGTTTAGAGCCAATGACCAATGTAAATAGCAGTAAAAACGGCTGTCATGATTGTACAGTTCTTTTTTTTTTTTAAAGAATAGGAAAAAATCTGTTAATATAATAATAATATAGACTTTGCACATCCGTGCTGGTTCCATTCATCATCTGCCTTTGTGTCACCGATGCCAATAATTTCCCGTAGTGATTTCAAGGCATATTGTTTTATAGGACTCACTCATTAAACATCTTAATATTTTGTTTTTACTCAAGAGATACTTTGTATTTCTCAGATCTTTCAAGCAAAGCTTTACAAATAAATATGCATCTACATTTTTGAAGTTCGCAACGAAAGACTTTTCGCTCCACCTTCGCAATGCAAAGTTGAATATAGACATATCACGGTGCAAGTCGATTAAATGGGGCGCTCAGTCGGTGGTTTAGTGGTTAGATATGTTTCTCCCCCGTTCGCACGACTACTATCACAATGAAACAACCCTCAAGCAGCAGCACCACCAGCAAAAGTCAATCCGCTTAAAACAGACGCCAGCTATTGCTAACCAGGCAAAAGTTATGAAAATGAGAAAAGAAAGGTAATAACAAAATGTACACAAACGTTGAGAAAAATACTAAAGCATAATAACATCAAAGCTAACATGTGGAATATGAGGTGATTAAGTGGGAAGCATGCATAGACTTGGCGCACGGGATAAAAATCCAAGGCTTCCTATATACGAGTCGTAGGTAGTGTTTTAAAAAAGGTGTTTAAATTTAATAGAAACTTAAGCCCTATAAATGATGATATGGCTGGAGAAGAGCGAGAACACCTAAGAAAGAGGAGGGCCCCTAATTAAGTAGGTTCGTTTGTCCACCGTTTTTCCATGTTTGTCCAGGAAAAATTTTTGTTTTCCACCTTTTGTTAAAAAGTTATTTCAAAACAAGTAAGGAAGGCTAAGTTCGGGTGTAACCGAACATTACATACTCAGCTGAGAGCTATGGAGACAAAATAAGGGAAAATCACCATGTAGGAAAATGAACCTAGGGTAACCCTGGAATGTGTTTGTATGCCATGTGTATCAAATGGAAGGTATTAAAGAGTATTTTAAGAGGGAGTGGGCCATAGTTCTACAGGTGGACGCCTTTTCGTGATATCGCCATAAAGGTGGACGAGGGCTGACTCTATAATGTGTTTGTACGATATGGGTATCAACTTAAAGGTATTAATGAGGGTTTTAAAAGGGAGTGGTGGTAGTTGTATAAAGTGAGTTCAGATAAATACGTAAACTGAGTTTAGTAAAGATATATCAATTTTTGCTCAAGTTATCGTGTTAACGGCCGAGCGGAAGGACAGACGGTCCACTGTGTATAAAAACTGGGCGTGGCTTCAACCGATTTCGCCCTTTTTCACAGAAAACAGTTATCGTCCTAGAACCTAAGCCCCTACCAAATTTCACAAGGATTGGTAAATTTTTGTTCGACTTATGGCATTAAAAGTGTCTTAGGCAAATTAAATGAAAAAGGGCGGAGCCACGCCCATTTTGAAATTTTCTTTTATTTTTGTATTTTGTTGCACCATAGCATTACTGGTGTTGAATGTTGACATAATTTACTTATATACTGTTGAATGTTGACATAATTTACTTATGTACGAGTTTCTACGACAACTTACTATCTAGTATAATTCCTAGATATTTTGTGCTTAACTTTTCGTGTAGAACTACCCCTCCAAGCTTAGGCTTAGTCCAATTGAGGACCTTATATTTCCTAGTAAATAATACTAGAACGTTTTTTTCTGCGTTGGTGGACTGCTGATGTCCAGGCATATATATACAGAAGTGCCGCTTATAATGACTCAAACGTCAACCGCCTAAGCATTTGGTTGATGACCAGCGTCCACGGCATTGGTGATAATAGCCCAGCCTGTGGAATTCCTATTGTTACGAATATTAGCAAAACTAAGGGGTGCTGCTATCTCTAGGCCGATGTTAAGCAGTGACGTGAATTCACATCAATAATTCAATCATTATGTATCTACTTAAACGAAACAATAATTGCGTCTACACATATGTACCATGTACATATACGAGCAGCGGAGAGTCAATGCACAAACACATGCATATATCTGAGATACTCCTGAAAGTATGCAATGAGAGATGCTATAAAATCGTGCAATTGTAGTTACAGCTGAGAAGTTTGAGATCTGATGGCAACTAGTAGATTCTGGAAGCGCCTAGAAGATGCGAACGTTGAAATCAGAGAGTATAAAAGGCAGCAAATGTAGAGGCGCTGGAATTCAGTTTGATTTGAGCTATCAAGCAGTTTCGATTAAGACGCTATCTAGCGAGCCATAGCAGTATTATTTTCAAAGCCAGTTTCAGTTAAGCTATCAGTTTGGTTATTAAGCCAGCTAGTTGCAAAGTATAAGTGTTATTGTGAAGTACTTTAATAAAGGCCATTTTTCCATTATTCAATATTGGAGTTATTTATTCAACAGTTTAGTGATACGAACTTAGCAAAAGGGGCAAATAAGAGGATTTGCAAGTAAATTCGTTACACTATGCTTACAATTTTGTGTGTGCTCGCATAGACCTCATTGCGTCGTTATCCTTCTGCAGCTTAACATGGAGCCCATGCAATTCGTTAAGACCGTATGTACTTCAATCGAGTTGAGACTGACGATGATTGCTCGTTTCGCGACATTGTTGAGTGCCCTGGCAATGTCCAGAAAACCATATTACAGGCCTTTCTCTATATTCATGACCACCCTGTATTCAACGCAGTATCAACTGACTTGCCTTAGGTGTAAGCATGCCGTGCTGCAAAGGATGGTGCTTCATGAGAAGCTAACTCTAAGCTAAAAAGATAACCTGCCGCTCTGCTAGTTGGCCTAAAGAGAAACATTCAACATGACGGAGATGACGACGAAACGGAGAGAAACCTAAATAGATACAAAGACTTTTATTATAAAAATAACACCGCCCTCTTGAAAAATACTAGAAGGTTGTTGCTGCGAGATCCGAAAACTCCGACAATGTGTGAATGGTTTACTTGTCATCTTATGTCATCGCTGTCACTTACTAGTAGCACCTTGCTTAATTTCCTTGAAACAGTGATGCACCTTAACGTTATGCTAATCGTTTATCAAAAAATGTCCACCGTTTCCGTTTAAACACTTCGAAATATTATCGATAAAGAAATTATCAAGATAAATTGTATCTCGTTTTTAACCGAAACGAAAAGCTTTCGTTAACGTTAAAAACGTGTTACTTTATGTTTGAATTGTGCTGGCAATGCTATAGCCATGGTGAAGCCGTAAGGTGGTAACAGCGAGCGGACATACACACAAACTCCATGTAATTTGTTTAGGTAATTCGTTGGTGGTAATGTCAAAAATACTCTGAGAAATGTTCGTACTGTCAAAATTCATGAGAAAAGTAGCAATCAGCTTGGCTAATGCTTTCACCTTTAATGACTCCGCCATCAATCAGCTTTGCCAGCATAGTTTGAAATTAATAATCAACATAAACGATTAGATTTCGTTTTTATATGGCAGAAAACGAAACAAAATCATTTCGTTAATTTGACGTTCTTAACGTTAATAAACGAAACGAAGTCATCGTTACGATAATTAACGTTAATACACGAAACAAAGTCATTTCGTTTCGTTTATTAACGTTAATTATCGTAACGAAATGATATCGGTTCGTTGGTTAAGCATGCCTGCCTTGAAATAAACATTATATTACTTCCATTTACCGCAGACCGCTGACATCAAATTGTTGACTAACTGGCGGCAGAATCGGTGATGGTAGTGAAATGCGGAGTGAATGCATGAATAACAGTGAATGCAATAAACAGCTGATATATGCCACCTGTAATAACATTATGTCTTATTCGACAGCCCCACTGACAGAATGACTGACAGAATTGTTGCGTGAACAATGTTAATTGCTGTGTTTAATTCCATACAATTTGTGGCGCTAAAAAATTCACGCAAACATCTGTGAATGTGATAATCAGTTGGCGCTTTTATCGTGACAAGTTTAGCACTGAAGGGAGAAGCAAGCGCAATTAAATGCCATTTAGTACTTTATTAAAGCAAAATTATGAATGGGGTGTCAAATGCATATATAAAGGGTGGATAATCGAATGGTTATTTTACCGGTAAGAAAATTGTTAAACGTCTGGATAGATTAGGTCTCTTAAGCTAACCCAAACTTTCCAGCCCAATCAAAAAACGAGACCGTACTAAATTGTACAATATTTAATGCTAATTAAATGTGGGTTAATTAAATTTATTACGCTTGTTTTTTTTTAAATATCGAGGGTTGAGCTAGTGTTCGGCAGTGGCATAAGAACACAAATATATTAAAAACAACAGTTTATATGCGCTTCTAAAATTTGTAGCAAGAATGCTATTGATTAATACAATATAATTTGACAATATCTCCCTCTTACTTATTCGTGCTTCTCTTCCTCCGTTCGGTTTTAAAAGAACCCGAAACGGCCAATTTTACAAAGAATCGAATTATACAATATTCACAGTGGTATAAGAATTCAAGTTACAATAAAATAAGAGTTACCATACGAAAAAAAGGAACTTAAGTTTTGTTTGGCTCAGTTGGGTCCGTAACATTCCGCCCCCCCCCCCCCCCCCCCCCGCGAATCGAAGAAGCATCAGTGATTTGAGGTTCACTCTTTACGCCCAGTACCGCTAGCTTTGAGGCAGGTCTGCGTAGATTCCCACCTTTTGTTTTAACCAGCGCCGTTCTAACTTGACCATCAGGAGCAGGATACACCTCCAGAACTATTCCACGTTTCCATTCGCTTTCCTTGTCGTCGCAAATAATAACCACGTTACCGACCTCTAGCGGCTTAACTAGTTGTTGCCACTTGGTGCGCCTAGCTAGAGTTGGCAAATATTCCAACATCCACCTGCGCCAGAATGTTTGTTTCAACCGCTGCACAATTTGCCATTGTGTTTGAAGACACACAGGTTTTGAGAAATCAGATGTTTGAATGTAGTTTGGGCAACCTAGGGCCCGTATTACGTGTTACGATCAGTGACTGAAAATCATTTTAACTCAAGCGATAACTATGCAACTGTCAAGCTTTTTCTAAAAATTATAATACGTTATGGATTTAACGTGTACTATTTGTCGCTAGTTAAAATATGCCATTAATTCGATCCCCAATTTCAGAGCTATTATGATTTAAAAAATTAGGTTCGATCACGGATCGTAACACGTAATGCGCGTAAGCAAGCTCGCTGGCATCGACAAATAAATGCAGCTGAATATCGGTTGAGGGATCCCCAAAATTTAAATGATAACATCTGGGTATATTAAATGCTGTACCTGTACCAATGATATCAGGTTTCGTTAATTTCATTCGGTATGGGATCATGCCAGTCAAATGCAGCAAAATTTTTGGTACTAACGTTATGTTAGATAAAACCCCATACGGATCAAAGTTAGATATTGTGAGGCCCAACAGTTCCCCTTTAGTCGGACGCTTAAAAGTGAATGCATCGCTATTTGCATGCCAGTGCATGCCTAGCACTTTCTCGCAATTTGATTCACGACTACACATAAATTTCCTAGTATTAGTGTATTCCCCCGGCTTCGACTTTTTATAATTTGCTCGCAGAAGTTCGTTTGAGTTTGACAAAAGGCCTCGAAGTTCCAGCCAGCTTTTTGGTGAATGTCAGTTACCTGCTCTGTAACGCATATAGCTTCGTTTACACTAGAAAAACTGTCCACATAGTCGTCTACATAGTGGCGATCAACAATCGCTTCTACAGCACGCGGATACTCTTCTTTCTCTTCTTTAAATCTACTCGCATTCAGGTTTTTTACGTACTGGGCCGATCATGGAGAACAAGCGGAGCCGAAAATCATTGTAACCATAACGTACACATCAGGCTGTCTCGCATGATCACCCTCTCGCCAAAGGAATCGCTGAAAATTTTGATCTGGCTTCCGTATATTCACGCGGTGGAACATTTCGCGAATATCTCCACAAACGGCAATCTTGCCTTCGCGAAATTTAAAAAGAATGGACTGCAATGACTTTGGCTGATAAGAATCGGGCCTTTTCACGAGAACTGAATTTAGCGAAACTGCATTTATTTTTGCAGCAGCATGGATAACGAGTCTAGTTTTCTTAATTTTATTCACGTTGTACACAGCGAAATGCGGTAAATACCATGTTCACTGATCCACATGACCGGCTTCAGTTGAACTCAACTTTCTAGCATAACCCTTATCTACATATTCGTTTATCTTTTCCATTTGGCTAACTTTCATCAAGCATCATTTTTCTTTCCACTATTTGGAGACGTTTTAATCTTAATCTTAATATATTAAAAACACGTGTCACAACATTTTCGGGCGCGATGAACTCCTAAACTACTGAACCGATTTTGAATTTGTTTTGGACCCTGTGTGTAGTTTGATCTAACTTGAGAGATAGGATAGGTTATATCTCAGTTTATAGTCGCAATATTATTTTATTGCAAATTTTTTTATTTGTTTATACGTAATAATAAAATGTTACGTATACGCAGTGGCACTCATATTTTCAGGTGGTGCGGATATACATCCGTGTAATTGCTTGGTGTTTAATTAAACAACCTGCTTATCAATAAAAAATATTATAGCGAATGATATCAAGTATAGCACATCACCAGGCTCGCCGAGAGGGTGGGGGAGGGGGTTTCTGAGGAGGCCTGCGATTTAGAGGTACTATGACATTTTTTTTAATTCAGGAGTCTTTAGTTGTGTAGAGGGTAATTTTCATACCCCTGGGTGACTAGGGTCCCGAGATATAGGCCAAAACGTGGGTAAGTGAATGCCTAGATAGTGTTTATACAATATGGATATCAAATGAAAGCTGTTGATGATTGCTTTAATACAGAGTAATATATTATCCATAGACGGACTGGTACTGGGTTTAGGACTAGGACTGTGACTGAGACTCGGAGTGGGACTGGGACTGGAATAAAATACATACCACCCTCTGGGACAGGTAATAAGGGATGCAGAAGAATGAGAAGGAATTGAGAGAAGAGAAAAGAGAGAAGGATATTGAGAAAGAGATAGAATGAGACGAAGATGGAGATAGATGAAGCGAAAAAGACGGAGGGAGGAGTGAATAAAAGGATTAGGAAAAATTGAGGAGGGCAGAGTCAGACGGAAAAGCTTATTAAAATGTATGCAGATAGGCCAAATTTAGGGCAGGACAACGTCTGCCGGGTCTTCTAGTTCCATATTGTAATTTTCAGGAAGCGACACGTCATCATCTTTTCACAAAAGTCCGGTCTCATACCTACCATCTATTAACTTGGTTGTTTCTTCAATTATTTTTTCGGCCCTAACATCACTAGCAGATTTTATTTCAGGCAAAGCATTTTATTTGTTTGGTAATTCTCAAACATAAGGAAATCAGATATTTGTTTTTGTAGCTTACACATATCATTTTCTTCGATATGCACATGACAAATGGTAGTGTTGTCCTCCCTATTCTCATTGGAACCAAAAAGTGTACATCCTAGCTTTGTCTCGTGAGCCGTATATCCTTCAGCAAATTTTACAACACACAGGGGTCTAACTAAATTGGTATGTGACACACCTATTAAAATATGTGGTACAGCGTTTTTATAGCTCTCAATAGGAATATTGCTTAAATCTTCATAGTTTGCTTAAACTCTTCGGCACATAAACTCTGTGGGGGTAGAAGTAGTTGCTCTATTGTACGTACATCTTTCATGTGGAATCGCGTTTACTCGTGTGCGCTAGAAATTTCAACTTCCACTCGCTTTGATACTTCTGTTGTCGTTTGGTTATCGAACCACTTTAAGTGCAACAAATTACTTGCACCTCTCAAACCTATACGATTGGCTATGTGTTCCTCTAAGAGTATAACCTTCGACCCATCGTCTATAAAAGCAATTACTTCAAGCTGCCTTTTGGGCCATGCAGTTTTGCCGGCAACAATTTAAGCAAAGTACCACATTCATTGCCTTTTTGCAAGTTTTCTTTGTTTATTTTGAGATTATTGTTTTGATGATTGCTCTTTTGACATTCGCTAACAGTTGCCACAGCTGATTCTCTCTGAGCGGAGTTGCCAGCATGTAGGGTTGCTGTTGTGTGGTTATGGAGTAATTTATGGTGATATTTACGGCAAGCTGATACACCACATTCACGCCGGCGCACAGTATTTCGTGTAGAGCAAGCTAGCTGGACAAAATTATTTTATGAGATTTTCCGTTTCATATGCAGTCATTTATTACAACTACGTCATTTTTTCAGCCATATGTTCTTTTTTTTTATTTTTTTCCAAAATTTTACTTCATATGCATACATTTGCTTATTTCATATACAGTAACTCATGTGAATAAGTGACATAGATCCAAAAAAATTTAAAGGACTTAAGAATATTACTTTATTGTACTTAAATTGAATGGACTACAAATCTCAATACTCTAAAAAATTCTAAAAATTCGGGAAAAAAATTAAAATTTTTTATGAAAATTCGTCGAATTTTTCAAACATTTTTTAAATATAATTTAGTTTTTGTTATAGATCGTGAAAAATTTTCTTATGGGAAATTAGTTAAAATAAATTTGCGAAAGCGAAAATTGTAAGAATTGTCCAAAAAGGGGTGTCTACTTATTTATGTGAGTGAATGTACATATGTACATACATATTTTGTATTTATTTGAGTATTTATCCTGGCACAACAATTTTTACAGAATTATTTTATAGTACCAGTCAGGAATGTAAAAGTGAATTACAATAATAATAATAACAATGTAAATAATTAAATTAATTATGTGAAAATTACTTATTACAAAAACTTAAAAGTAAAGTATCATACAAAGTAGAAAAGACAATAGATTTAAATTAAATACAACCTGATCCAACAAAAAGTTTTTCTTTTATAATTATGTTATTATTCGCTATCATCACTTTCATTCGATGAGTCACTTGTGGAATAGTCATGAGCATCAGCAACACTACTGTGAAAGCTTGAAACAACTGGGGTATTTATTGACTCCTCAACATTATCGGGGGACAGTAAATTTAAGACTTCTGAAGTCAGACTTTTAAATTTTTTCTTAGGTATCTCCCTAAAACTGTTAACTAAAGGATCCGGTGTTATAATCAACATATTCATAAGATCTCTATTCGTGGCTTCACGCGACTGCTTTTGTGTGTTATCATCCCTGAATCGTTTCAAATCTTTGCTACGGGCTCCCTGTGCTTCCTCAGAAAGTTGACCAATAGGTAAAATTGCTGATTTTATAATATCAGTACTATGCACTAAGATTTTATGAACTGTAACAGGCATATTAAACTATGGATAGAGATCTATGTATAGTTTTTTAGTCTCGATCGCAGATTTTTCAAATCTTTGGATATTTATATTGTACCCAGATACTAATGCGCGAAGGAGAGTGTCGAATCTTTTGATGAGCGTTACATCCAATCACCTAATCTCAGCACTAGCCTCAGAACTTTCGAAAAATCTACGAGCAGTGTTGCCGTCATTGGTATTGCCGAAACCTGGTTTTGGTTTATCTACTATCAATCCAAGTACGCTTTTAAATTTATTCTGGATTTCGTTGGAACGTAGCTTTACACTCTCTTTATCTGCCTCATTTCTAAGCTGCCATTTTTTTACTTCGAGGCGATAACTTATATGAAGCAAGCATTCAAAACATCTTATCCATGCATGGAGAGTAGACAAACCAAAACCAAGATTATCTCGGTTAGGCGTAAAGTCCCGTAACTCATTATTCATATCTTTTGGAGTGGCACCACAAATATAACACTTTTGTGCGGAAGAAGTTTCAGTCAAAGCATTGCAAACTTTTCCGTCAATCATTGTTAGAAGCATATTGTGATTTACGGAAACTTCGTATTCTTCGAGCATGTACTTTGTTGGCAACAATGCATTTATCTCCTCTAAAACTTTGTTCGTTTCAAAAACAATAAAATCTTTTTTTTCTTTAGAAAAAATAAATTTAATTGGACGACAAAACATGGTAGAAGAAGGTCGAGGATTCTGCCAAACAATGTTACCTTTTTCATCCTGTAATTGAAGAGGAACGAAAGAAAATATAAACAAAAACTCATCAGTGTCAGAACTGCATGTAAACTTTTGCTTATCAGACCAATTCTAAATATTCTCGCGGAATTTTGTTCTCGCGCATTTTTTTATTCCCGCGGAAAAATTCCTCCAATTCTTTTCTCCTAAGGATAACACAAGTAAGTTGCCTGCATTCATTCTGCAAAGCAATTTTCTGGCGGCCAAGTCGAGTTGAGTTCGCCTTTCGCCATATGCCAAAATCTATTTAAGCCTTCTTAAAAAATCCTTGCGCAATTTCTCGATGGCTGCATCAAATATGCGAAGAGCTCTTCCGTTGCTTATGATATATTTTTCGACTTAAAATAAAGAATATTGTGGTTGTTGTTGTTGTTGTATTAACAGTGAGAATATTGTGGTAGAATGTTAATACATATTTTAGCACAAATTTGTACAAATAAGTGTTGTTTCTTAAAATAACCAATTTCCTTTAACTATTTTGATGCATTCCCTTTAATTTAACTAGTGAAAAAACTCCTATGAAATGGCAGAGAAATCTCCCTCTCCCTAACATTCATAATACCTACTTTCCTCCCATAACCGGTTTCCGCTTTTTCGAACATTGTTCAGAATAGGAGGAAAGGGAGAAGTGAAAAAACTCACAAGGAATTTTTATTTAGAATATGAGGAATGGGAGAATGGAAAAAACTCGCACGGAATTTTTGTTTAGAATTGGCTTGTATATGTGCTATGGCCAGAGCGTTTTAAGATAGCCCAACCCATATGCCCAATCAAAACAAGAAAACGTATTTAATTACACCATATTTAATGCTAATTTAATACGGGTTAATTAAATTTATTACACTTGTTTTTTAAATATTAAGTGTTGGGCTAGCTTAAGTTTAAGCTTTATAATACATTTAATTAACCCGTATTAAATTAGCATTAAATATTGCACAATTTACTCGTTTTTTGATTGGGCTGGAAAGTTTTGGCTAGCTTAAGAGACCTGGATAGATTCCAAGGAAAGCATAGCGAGGACATAGTTTAAAAACCTTCTGGGAATTCATTCGCATAGGATGTTAGTATACATAACAGGTCACCATTAATATTTCAAATAATTTTGTTCTCGATTAATCTCAGAGACCTTGCATGCGATGTTGTTTGTTGAATAACAGGAAAGGTAGGAAAAATTACTTACAGAGAATGACTTCCGTTTGCCGACATAGAACTTTCGTTTTCCGACATAGAACTTTACGTTTCGATTATCTATTCAATCTGAAGTAGAATTCTTGGGAAGGGTAACTTTTTTTTTAACCTGGTGCTAATACTGGCTCTCAAGAAACTAGGTCCCCTGCTCATTTGAAACTATGGCTACCAGCAACAGTGTTAGCACTTCTTTAGCACTAAAGTTGGAGGCTTCGGCTATACCGAAAAGAAAACTTGAACTTTAGTGATAGCGAATATTTTTTTTTAAACTAGTACTAAGCTCATTTCACAAAGTAGACGAAAAGAACAGGGCCATAGGGACTTCGAGGCGAGCTGCTTGGCAGATGACATTCCAAGGCAAGAGCAAAAACGTTCTTTGCAATTTAAATAACTGCCTTATAACTAAGATTTTTGGAAAGCTAGGGAAATATGACCACAATGAGATTTCTCCTTCAACTAAGCTGTCTTCAGGAAAAGAAAGGGTAAAAATAAAAAATTAACTACGTTTTTCTCAAATCTACTACAATTGTTTGGTAGCGCTACCACTTAGCCAGATGACTTTAGTGTCTTAAGGGAGAAGCTTAGATCTATGTATATTGGGTATCCGATCAAGTAGGCATAGGTCGTAACGAAAAGGCGAATCAGCTAACAAACGAGAAGGTAACTCTTGGTAAGGTAGATGGATTAAGATAAAAAGGAGACAAAAGCTGCGCATGATCCACCGAAAATGAGAGGCGTGGAGCCAAGCACGGGTTTGCCGCCGAAGATCATGTGCAAGTCTTACGACATAAAATTAAAAAAACTAGTCGAATCATTAATAGAAACAGTGTTCACGTCCTGCGCTCGTCGTACTAAGGCACCTGCTGTTAGGAGTGCAGTTTTATTCAACTTGAAAGATAGGAAAGCGTTCCTGTGAAGTTTCTTTCCGGGAAGTGAACCAGGGACCGATCTTTTCGAACAAATTCTGTTCTTGGTTCGATTTACCTGAAATTGGGCATACAGGTAGCCCTTGACCTAGATTAGTATTCATGACACTTTTTTGGGAAATGGAGCAGTGACCGACTGGGACTGTGACTTGGACTTAGGATGGTACTGAGACTGGGAAAAATGGATAGAGAAGAACAAGAATAACTAGAGAGAAGAGAAACGATGGAAGGAGGAAGAGACAGACTTAGGCGAAGATAGAGGAGAGGAAGAAATAAACGCAGGGAAAGATAAAGACAGAGGTAAGAGTGAATAAAAAGATAAGGAAAAGGGGGAGAGAGGAGAAGGGTGAGTAAGAGGTAAAAACTGTTTACAAGTTATGCAGATAGACCAAAGCTAGGGCAAAGTAACGTCTGCCGAGTCTGCTAATGGTTATATAAATTAGCTTTACGATTCAAATTAAATTAGTTTTGACGACAAACAAAAAATCGAGAACTTCAGCAATCTAGCGTTACCTTAAAAATTTAATAGTTACAGTCAAAGATTTCCTTTCAAACAAACAATAAGGACGGTACTATCTTCGGATGTGCCGAAGACTTCATACCTTTCATGAATGGGGGTGAACAATATCTTATCCCATTCGTAATATCCAAATAATCGGCTGTATAAGATATGAAATATATAGTGCATAGATGTACATACCTAAGCGATTTTTAAGATAAATATTAAATAAACAAGTAAGGAAGTCTAAGTTCGGGTGAAAGTGAACATTACATACCCAGCTGTGCACTTGAAATGCTGTCGTTGTTTGTTTTGTGTGTTTAATAGTGTAACAAGGCTGCCTAATTTTTCTTCGAGTTATGGCTTCCGAAACATAGAAAATTGCTTAGTCATAAAAGAGGCGATGCCACGCCCATTTGTTTAAATATGAAGTTTTTGCTATTTATTGTTATAAATTTCCTTGGGAAATGAAATACCATTGATATAAATCTCTTGCAAAGATATAGCCTATTTTATTCGACGACGACCCTTTTAAAAATATTTTACATAAAAGTGGGCGTCGTCCATAACCGATTTCTTTAATTTTTCTTCAAAGAATTTCTTATAGTATGGGCAACCTCTCTGCAGAATTTTGTTACGGTAGGTTTAACGATTTTTGATTAATAATATAATAATAAGCTCGTGTACCAAATTTGGTTAAGATATCTCAATATTTACTCAAGTTATCGTGTTAACGAACAGACGCACAGTGTATTATTT
The DNA here is from genome assembly GCF_040869045.1 of Eurosta solidaginis. Taxonomy (NCBI): domain Eukaryota; kingdom Metazoa; phylum Arthropoda; class Insecta; order Diptera; family Tephritidae; genus Eurosta; species Eurosta solidaginis. Next base: position 31,459,067 of record NC_090319.1, read on the forward strand.
TTTTTATGTTCTAGAAAATATTAATTAAAAAAAGTATATCTTTGAATTTCAAAAATTCTTTTGAAATTCTATTTAGAAATGCGTAATTAAGCGAAAAAATAAAAAATTAGGAAATTTTAGCCAAGTTGAATCGACTAACGGAGATTTATTTGGAAGCATATCAATTGAGAAAAAGTTTTAACTCGAATTTTTGCCATTGAATGTGAAAGTTTAAATTGCTGGCCTGCTGTGAGTTATACTTAAATTGCTAAAATATTATGTTGTTTTTATTTTCTGAGATATGCTAATTTTAGTAAATATACATTTTTGTGATTTTAATTGAACAGGAATTAGTTTTTCATGTTATAGTCGGATAATGTTAAATTGTGTAAAATTTTTGTAGTGTTTTGAATTCATAAGACCAGCAATCTCGTTATCCGCGTTTATCCGCTTTAATTTTTATCTAAACTTGTTTGCTACTATTCGTATAACTAAAATAGTACAACTTTAGCTGCAGGAAAATCCAGGTTTTCATGTAATACTTTGTTTTCAGGAAATATGGCAACTTCAAAGGACGAACTTTTCGAGATTCGGTATAAGCAAAATAACGCAAAAGAAAAAAATTACAGCTCGAAGTTGACTCCAATAAAAAAAGGCGTTTCAAAATTTGTGAGTGGAAAAGTTGCAGACATATTTTAAAGAAGAAGGGATTGCCAGTGATACCTTTTTCGGAGACTAGTCATCAGTCCAAAAGGAAAAAGCTATCATATTTGATAAGAAACTATTCAAAAGAAGAGTTGGCTTTTGCAACTGCTTCTAGCTTGAGGTTATCAGGTCAGCGGGGTGCAGCATTAATGGTAGAAGCCATCACCAAAAATGCAGACGCAACTAAAATATAACATGCCCTTTCTCGTCCAGCCTCAGTGATAGTTAAATATACTCCAGAAGCGGCAGTAGCTCTATACATAAATCGAAAGTTTATAGTTAAAACGAATTTAGAAATACGATCTGGGGCTAAATAAAGTTATGCTGACAATTACCCATCATATGAATTCCTTCGAAAAGGAAATATTACATGCTATCCTCCAAAAGAATCCATTCCTATAACTGATCTGTCAGTGGAAGTCCACCTGCAAGCGTTGGTTAACTTTTGAAGGAACGGAAAAAAAGATTGTTGAAGAGAGAAAAAAAGATTTAAAGAAGACATGGGGTTATTAGTAGATCTACCAAAACAAGGTTTTGGAGCGACCAATGATGACAACACAGCCAGACGTTTTTCCAATGCCCTTCAAATGCTGCGGAAATAACGGGAGTTGACGAAAATCTAATTAGGCGATTTGCTTTCATACTTCAAACAATGGCATGTGGATTCGCCGTTCAGTCCGAAGCATTTCGAAAGTATGCCATTTTGACCACAAACATTTTTGTAGATTTGCACCCATGGTATTACATACCATCGAGCATTCACAAAATTTTGATTCATGGGGCAGATATTATTAATAAAGCATTACTTACAACAGAAAGCTCTCAGAGGAAGCACTGGAGAAAAGAAATAAAGATTTTAAGAGCTACAGGCAAAACATTATAACAAAGATGTCTCGTATAATACAATGGCAGATTTATTCAATATTTGTTTTTTGTCGCGAACCCCTAATATACTCTATTTCAGAAAAGAACTCGAATGAATTTGAGGGAAATAAGGCATTCGACAAAGAAGTACTTAAACTATTGTCAAACCCAGAAGCAAATTTGGATCAAGGTTCCGACATCACAGACCTAGATGAAGAGTTCGAATCAAGTTTCAGCGATTAACTTAACGTTATCGACTTAGATTTTTTTGATTTTGATTACATTTATTTAAGTTTATTGCAATTACTTATTACTACATACAAAAATATGCTTTTCTTTACGATAATACGTTTTCTCTAATGAATTTTTTTAACTTCGATATAAGCTTTCTTAATTGAAATTTATTTAGCTCAATGAAAACTTAAAACGTGGTGAAATAATAATAAATGTTTACAAATAATATATTTTTTACTTTTATGTAAAAGCGTTAGTTGGTGAGTAGAGCTAGAAAAATTAATTATTTATTCCAACCGTGACTTTATATCAGCTAGGTTGATGATATATCACACTGTGAGACGAACGGGCGGACATGGATCAATCAAAATTTTTAAGCTTCTAGCTGTTCAAATGGTATAGAAATTGCGAAAAGTTTCATATCTGAACAATCGGTTGAAGGTGGCATATGCTTTATATACGACCGAACTCTTCGAATTTTTCAAACAACAATATCTGCTATATACGAAAGCATATGGTGAATTTTGAAGGTTCTAGCTATTAAAATAGGGCAGAAATTACGAAAAGTTTTTTATCTGAACAATCGGTTGTATGAGATATATACTATATATGGGGTATTCCATCCCATTTCGACCAATTTTGAACCCGACCCCTTTAGAATTGGCTGAAAGTTTTTCTTCTTTTTCTAGCTTACGAAAGACGTTTTTCAGAATTTTTTCAAATTTTTTCATCCAACTCAAAAAAAGTTATGAATTTAAAAAAAAACACCGTTTTTGTTTTCAAAATGCTATAACTTTTTCAAAAATTGACCGTTTGGGACCTTTTTTTTAAAAAAAATTTGTTTTTAAATGTACTTTTCGGAAAAAATACAAAAAAATGTTTAAAGTTTTTTTTTTTTAATTTTTCAGTTTTTCGAGATTTTTCGATTTTCGCTATTTTCTTCTTTTTTTTTCATAAAAAACTTCAATCAATTCTGCAATCATCCCCACTAATCCCAGAGTGGGCCGATTTTTTTTATATTTTTTTTTATCAATTTTATTTATATAACAAAAAAATGTAAGAAAATGATTTTTAAGTATTCTTTTCTTTATTATTTTTAAAATAACATTTCTATAGAAATTTCTTATTGTGTTAGCTTTATATGTTTATGAAAAGAACAAAGCGTACACTTAATTAGTTTCAATTGTTTCCAAACTGCTAATATGTTCTATCATGTACTGCCACATAACCAGACTTGAGAGCAGTGGATTTAGTCATCTTTCCATCTTTCTTATGTTCGTAAAACTAATGTTTTTCAGACGGCTTCTATAGGAATTTTGAAAATGAGTTTACGTCGCTTCAAATAAAACAACCTTTTGATGTTTTTACAAGAGAATGTGGGTCACAACCATGTTTTCTAAACTTAATGTTTTTTTGAGAAAACTTATTAAAAGCTTACATTACGTTTACTTGGCTTGTTGGGATAAAAAAAATTTTTTCACTGAACACATTTAACCTTAATTACAATTTCAATACCCTTAATTATGAAAAACACTAAATACTTATACAGATTTTTAAAATAACATTTCTATAGAAATTTCTTATTGTGTTAGCTTTATATGTTTATGAAAAGAACAAAGCGTACACTTAATTAGTTTCAATTGTTTCCAAACTGCTAATATGTTCTATCATGTACTGCCACATAACCAGACTTGAGAGCAGTGGATTTAGTCATCTTTCCATCTTTCTTATGTTCGTAAAACTAACCAGACTTGAGAGCAGTGGATTTAGTCATCTTTCCATCTTTCTTATGTTCGTAAAACTAATGTTTTTCAGACGGCTTCTATAGGAATTTTGAAAATAAGTTTACGTCGCTTCAAATAAAACAACCTTTTGATGTTTTTACAAGAGAATGTGGGGTCCCAACCATGTTTTCTAAACTTAATGTTTTTTGAGAAAACTTATTAAAAGCTTGCATTACGTTTACTTGGCTTGTTGGGATAAAAAAATTTTTTTCACTGAACCCATTTAACCTTGAGCAAACTTTTGGTTGGAAGTGCGTAACTAAAATTTCATTGCCCTTAATTATGAAAAATACAAAATAATTATACAGCTTTTTAAAATAAGATTTCTATAGGAATTTCTTAATCAGACCAATTCTAAATATTCTCCCGGATTTTTTTATTCCCGCGGAAAAATTCTTCCAATTCTTTTCTCCTAGGGAGAACAATAATTGGGGAATAGGAATTTCGAATTTTCGAAGTCAGCTGTTTTGTGAATTGAAATTTCGTTGCGCATTTCTTATTTTGTTTAAAAAATTGAAAAGTTTAATTATTGTTGCAAATTTGTTTGAAATTAAGATATAAAATATAAACAATGCACAGTATTGCATTTCATGTGGTATTCACTGAAATGAGTAATGAATTGGTGCCACAACAACATCAACAGAGGAGCATAAGAAGAAGAAGACGCCGGGATAACACATCCGCCAGAGTTGCCTGCTATAAATTAATATGTATGTATGTTCTGTGAACTTGAAATCAGCCAGTACAAATTAAATCTAAGTTTATACTCTGTAATGATTAAAACTAAGTCATTTAAATAAATTCAATGTGTTATATCCCAAAAACTATGTTTATTACTGCATTTTTTTCAAATTTGAAACCCGCTTGGAAAAGTTAATATTTCGGAAAAGTAAGCTACCCTTGGAACATTTTGGTTAACTTTTTCGCGATTCTACTGTATTAACTTCGTCACGAATCTCAAAATTGTAAGTCCTTAAAGCAAAGTAGATAGACCCACCAATAAGTATACCGAAATGATCAGGACGAAGAGCTGAGTTGATTTAGCCATGTCCGTCTGTCTGTTTGCATGCAAACTAGTCGCTCAATTTTTGCGACATCTTGATAAAATTTGGTGAAATTTAGGTGCCTGATTAGACATTTGTCGGAACCAACCGGAACGGATCACTATAGCATATATCCCCCATACAACCGATTTTTCAGAAATATTTTTTGTCATATCTTCCTCAATTTATCAGATTGAAGCTTCAAACTTCACCATATGCTTTCGTATATTGCACATATAGTCTTGGGATCTTTTTTTTTTTTAAATTTGTTTTTAAATGTACTTTTCGGAAAAAATACAAAAAAATTTTTAAAGTTTGTTTTTTTTTTAATTTTTCAGTTTTTCGAGATTTTTCGAATTTCGCCATTTTTTTTTTCTCATAAAAAACTTCAATCAATTCTGCAATCATCCCCACTAATCCCGGAGTGGGCCGATCAATTTTATTTATATAACAAAAAAATGTAAGAAAATGATTTTTAAGTATTATTTTCTTTATATATTATGGTAATCTACGATTAAAATAACCAGGATTAATGACTGACACAGTAAACATGTAAGTTTTCTAAAAATTAAGGTTAAAAGTTTGCTTAAGGTTAAATGGGTTCAGTGAAAATAAATTTTTTATCCCAACAAGCACAGTAAACGTAATATAAGTTTTTAATAAGCTTCCTCAAAAAAAATTTTTTTTTCAAAAATCTGATATCGCCAACGTTTTTAGCGGACATTTTTGGGTCGGACAGGGTATACATATGAAAATTTTTTTAGTAAGTCATGAAAAAAACATCTTGCACCCGGCGCTACTCACAGGAGGGCGCCAAAAGGTCCGCAAAGCAGAGATTCCTGGATAATGTGTATTTTTATTATAATTGATTTCTGGGAAAATTGTTCTATACTAAAAATTGCATGCATATATCGGGAACACTTGCGACAGGTTGTGGAATAATTGAATGTATATATCTTTTTGTCTCAAGTTCAACGTTACAATGGGAATTATTATAATGCTTTAACAAAAACTGTCTAACGTGAATCTGAAACTCGTTAAAGCGCCAGAATACAAGCGGTTAGCGTTATCATCGATGGGCTAGAGAATGTATTAGAACACTTAGAACAATTAGCAGAGGACACTAACATCACAAGTGACACCAGATGCGCAGTTATGTTGCAAAATAAACTAAATTTTAGTTTCATAACATTAGGTCATTTCTGGTATGAAATTTTACGAGGATTGATCGTGAGCAGCTCAGATTACATGATCCGGGGATGAATTTTAGAGAAGCGTATTAAGATCTGAAATTATTAGCGACTGAACTATCCCAAATTCGAGACACTCTCTGTGAAGAAGTAATAGAAATGAAAAGTGTTCTCGATCGTCTCCAACAAGAAATACGTACAAGATTTACACGACTAAATTACCTTCATTTTTCCTTATAGCAGAAAATATTTCTGGTAAAAATGGACGGGATTGATTAAAAACCACGGCAACGTAGATATAAAAACAAAAACAATTGATATAAAACAAGTTTAAAAGGTTTACAAGGGGCGTAGACTACAATAATAACCTATAACTTAGCAAAAAATAGATTTGAATCAATGATATTTCACTTATCAAGTTTTATTGCAAGAGGAAATGCGGAGACAATTTTTTTTAAACGGGCGGTGCCACGTGTTATGTGCAATTGAAGCTCACGCTGAGTAATGTTCGGTTACACCCGAACTTAGACACCTTTACTTGTTATGTTTTAAACTTATTGTTTAAACAAGTTTTAAATTGAAATCGAATAAAATTAAAAAAGACAATAGTAAATGGAGAGGTTTCCAATTTAGTAGCAAATTGTTTCAAAAAGTGTTTAAACAGATGAATGGTTAAAAATTTTGGCTCAGATTACTAACCGTATACTTGCACCCGAAAATTTCATCAGAGCTTCACCACTGTATATAAATAGCGCCCACAAAACTTTTCTTACTTTAGTTACTTTATACTTCTTTATACATAACAAGCAGCGGATAAATTTAGAAACTAAAATGAATATACACAATCATATCGCAATGCTGGTGATCGTGCTTATCTTTCTTTTGACCTAAATAAATTCAGAAACTGACGAACGGCATTATTTGGTAGCATTACTGATGGAGGAAGATCATTACTTTTGCGTTGGCTCATTAGTCAGTAAGCTAATAGTGATCACAGCTGCGGAATGTGTGAGCATCAGACGTAAAAGTGTACTCACAGTTGTAGCTAATGTAGCTAATCCAGCAACCTTCTGTGGAGAAAGGCACAAAGTGGAGGAAGTATTTTATCACTGTGAATCAGTGGATCAATGGAAATACAGATCTATAGCTGGTATTAAACTGGATGCACCACTTGAAAGGGAGCATGGAGTGACTCCAATACCACTTTGCAAAAATTCACATTCGGTGGACGAAACGATGGAAATTAGTGCATGGACAGCAGGAATCCCATCTGATTATAAACTCGTAAAACATGTTGTATCTATAGTATCACCAGAGATATGTGAGAATTCCCACAGAAAAAGTATGGCACCATATATGTATTGTGCTAAAGGTGGCGATGGAATTAGTTATCATTATATTGGAGCACCGGCAGTCGTGAATGGTGAACTTTGCGCGGTGGCAATATTTCCGGTTGCTTCGCACTTCGAGGATCCCCAATTTTATGTTAATACAGCTGATACAGATGTTACGCGTTTCATCCAAAAATTGATTGATAATAAGTGCTGAGTGAATTATTAATCTATCTCGGTTGAACGCTCCATTTCAGATTTATTTCATAAACGTCTCAGCGCATGTCAAAATATATTGAATTTAAACTGATATGGAGAGTTTTGGAATAAAATATTGAAAGGAGGTACCATGAGAAAGTGAACTTTGGTGCAAGAAAAATGTATCTTATAAAACTGGGGATAGTATGTAAACAAAAAATTGTATTCAAAACTTTAAACAATTTTAAATTTCTTTTATTCTTTTTAAAATAAAGTGCTGATAAATAGAAAAATAACTAGCTTAACTCATTTGTATTTAATGAAGCTAATTTAAATACACGGTTAAAAGTTTGAGCGTAAATCTTAAACTTTTGTGTACACCAAAGAAAATTTGGTTTAAAATTCAGACTGCAGGTTTTTTCGTGAAAAATGGAGTCGCAGCACTGGGTTTCAATATTAAGTCAGAGAAGTCTACATTTGCACTAAAAAAAAAAAATAAGAAGAAAAGACGGGGCACCCTCCTCCCCCCCCCTTCCCCTCCCTCCTCTGGCCCTATGGTGTAAACTCTTTATATATACATATAATTTTCTCCTAAATCAATAATTTTTGGTATCTGGCTCATACAGATCGAGATCTAAACAATTTTGGGAAAACGATCAGTGGTGCTATCCTTCTCCACCCACCATCCGCCATCCACCCTCCTTATTAGCATGCTTTTATTAGCTTTTCCTGTATGTTTCTTTGTAACTCTTCATTCGCTTCAAAGCGCCCGCTGCCTTTATAACATGTTTTATAACTAACTTCAACTTATTTGTAATCCCATCAGGGTCATATCGAGACCTTTCCGAGATCTTTTCTGGATGGTTTTCGGGATCCGTCCGAGATCCCGTCGGGGTAATTTCGGGACTTTTCGCGACTATTTCCATACGGCATTCCGTCGGGGTTGTTTTGGGACTTTTTCGGGAATATGTCGGGACTATTTCTGCATAACTCATAACTAATATATCTTTTTAACTACCTTTATATTAAGTCCCTTTCATGTCATGTTTGTCCCCTCATTTCCATAGGAATTTTTGACCCACGGAAACATCTTCTTCGGTAACTTCCCGTTGAGCTAGATACTTGATACTTAGAACATAGTTCAGATCTGGGGCACATTACAATGCAAAAAAAATCCGCTAGGTGGCGCACGGATCGAGATATACAGAAAATTAATTTTAAAATTGAAATTTTGCGATCGACTTTTAACTAACTTCTCGGTGATCCAGAGACATGAAACTTAGCACATAGTTTGCGAGTCGATGGCACTACAATTCGTGGAAAACAAAATGCCGCCAGGTGACAGACGAATCGAGATAAACGAAAATCCCTGAAAAAACGCAGGGAATCTTGCGATCGATTTTTAAGTAACTTCCCGGTGAGCTAGAGACTTGAAACTTGAGCCGTGAGTCAGAACCCGGTGACTATGCAATATTTGATCAAACAAATTTCGCTAGGTGGCGCATGGATCGAGATATTAAGAAAATTAGTTTTGATTTGGGAATATTTTAATCCCTTTTAAACTAACTTCCCGGTTACCTAGAGACTTGTAACTGAGCACAAGTTCGAGACCCGGTGACAATACAATTTATAGAAAACAAAGTTCCGCTAGGTGGCGTGCTAATTGAGATAACTACAAATCCCTGAAAAACGAGAGGCATCTTGCGATCGATTTTCGAGTAACTTCCCGATGAACTAGAGACTTGAAACTTGGGCCGTAAGTCAGAACCCGGTGACAATGCAATATTTTATTTAAAAAATTCCGCTAGGGGGCGCATGGATCGATATATTGAGAAAACTAGTTTTAAATCCGGAATCTTCCAATAGATTTTTAACTAACTTCCTGGATATCTAGAGACTTGAAACCTGAAATATAGTTTAAGACTCGGTGACAGTGCAATGTTTGATCAAAAAATTTGAGCTACGTAACGCACAAGTCGAACCATTTAGAAGATTAGACCATACCTTCATGGCTAGCCTCCTGATTGTTGCAGGCGTTGTAAAATTCCACCTCGTTGAAGGCCCAACTCAATGCACGTCCTTGCATACTTTTAGGCGTATGCGACTTTCACCACGATTCATTTAGACTTTCAGGCGTATGCGAATTTCACCACGATTTTCCGCTGTGCAAATTAAGAAGCTGACAAACGAGGTGGAATTCTCTTGTTATGATGCGAGCTGGAATTCTGTTGTTTTCGCCAGTGTTATCAGCGAAAATTCCACGAATTCTTTTAAATCTTGCTATTTTGAATAAATAAATAAAGATAAGAAATTTCACTTAGGAATTACTTAAATTACTAATAAAAGTTGCAATTGCCTTTTGTAGGTAGTACTAAAAAAATTTTAAATAAAAATATGATAAAAAAATTTTAAGGACTACCTTTATATAAATGGACCAAAAAATAGAAGACAATTTTTCCTTTAATAAATAGTCTTGTTGAATTATGACTAAAAAACTTTAATAATAGCTCTTGTAAAATAATTTCGGGATTTAAAATTATAAAGGTAGAGCGCGTGTTTAAATTTAAAATAATCAATTAGTTAATCCCAAGCACATTGTTTGCCTTAAATTGAAAGATCACTCCAATATTCAGTATTGTAAACTGTTCTTTATTTAGATTACTTTGGGAGTAGTACTTCATATACTTCACAACCAATGGCGTGTTTAACAAAATTGATTAGTTATTACTCAGCTTGCGCTGCTTTTATACTCTCTGTTGCTTCGTCCGCATATTTCTCCAAATGTCTAGACGTTTCACCTTCTAGAACTCTTGTAACTCCTGCTTGGTAATTGGTTATATGCGTGTGTATGTGTGAGAAGGAACTTCGCTGATGATTACATCTGTGTGTGTGAGATAGCTCTTCGTCGCCTTCTACATAAGTGTTGCTACATGTACATAAGAGTGGCTGCTTCATGGTTTTGTTGTTGCGTGATTATTTACTAACAGCTTAGTGATGCTAAGATTCACCACAGCACTTTGAGAGTCATCAATCATTGGGGTATTCTGTGCTGATCCTTTAATAAGCACATGGTGAAGGCTGCCATGTTAGGCTCCAGCAACTAGAAATGTCACAATTTTCTGATATGGACCCACCAAGTACGGTGGGTCCCTAAATAACTTCTTATATTTGCGAAAAGGACGCAGCTAATTTTATCACAAAGGTCCTATTATATTGTCTTTCAGTTTAGTTGAACGCGGAATGGTCAGTTCAACTTAACCTACATAGACTTAGCCGTTATTTAACAGTTTTAGACCTTGAGGAAAAGCAAACCGATCGCTATGCGGCTGCGGTACTTGTGCCGTTTGGGTAAGACGGCTAATTCTCTGGCTACGGTTATTATTTGTTGTTTCAAGTATGGATCTATTATAGATTCCCATTAAATCTTCTTTGCATTCAAACAAGTTATCAACTCGTTTTTAAGAGGGATGTACTGTCGTCCATGGCGAAAAGGCAGTAAATTTCACTTACTGTATTTTCGTAATTTTGATGCCAATAAATTTCTACGACTTAAAATTTACGCATAAACTATAAAATTAATCCCTAAAATCTCAAACTTGAAGACAAAACAAGATTTAAATTTGCTTTATAGTTCGAGCACCTAAAATTTCCCAACCAGAAAAGCAGTAAGTAAATTTTCCAAGCCTAGAAAGCAGTATTGTGGCGAATATTAGCATCACTATGCTGTTTGTTAATAATCACAACAACAAAAACAGCAAGCAGCCACACTTATGTACAAGGCAACGAAGAATATTCATACACATAACCAGCAGCTTAAAGCAGAGAGATTATTTCACATACATATATGTAGCCGGCAGCTAAGAGCAGAAGTTGTTACACACAAATACACAAGCATAATTCTACAAGAAAAATACAAACTACAGATATACATGTATATAGCTAAATAACCAAGCATGAGATACAACTGTGTAGTGAAACGTCTAGACCTTAGAAGGGGGCGAACGCGGTAAACGAGAGTATAAAAGCCTCGTAAACTGAGGAATCGGTAATCAGTTTGATTTAAAGACGCTATTAGTGAAGTATAATTGTAAAAGTCTAACAAAGATCATTTTGCAATACTGAATATTGGAGTTATTTAATCGACAGTTCAGAAATTCGAACGTTAGCAGAAGGTGTATAATTATCAGGAATTTCCCAAAATTCGTTGCAGTATAAAATAAATATTGCTGCTTTTATTCTTTGAAATTTGGTTAAATAAATAAATGTTACATTTTAAAAATAAAAAACTTTTTTTTTCAATAAACTGTTAGTGACAACGTTTTTAGCGGTCATTTTTGCGTAGGCAGGGTATACATGAAAATGTTTAGTAGGTCATGGGAAAGGCCTTAAAAATCAAAAACAAAAAAAAAATTTCGTAGGCTCGAAAATTATTTTTTTGGATATGTGTAGTTGAACCTTTTTTTACCTGAGCCGTAATCCTATCGAAAAATCGATGGCGCGATATCTGTTAACTTTCGTCCATACAAATCGGCCCAGGCTAATGTACGTAGAAATAAGTTGAAATTTTCACAAAAATACATGTATGATGCGAGTTACAATAGCATGAGCATATATATACGGGTGAGTAACCAAAAGCAAAGTCGGCGAGTGTGTCAAATGCAATCACGCATGCGCGCACACCCATAGCACATACCCGTATTTAGCAAATACTGATTGATGAATAAAGATATTGCATGCGCGAACCTCAGTGGAGAGCAACGGAACGCAACAAAATTCTAGTAGGTCACTTCCACCACACCAAAAACTTAAACACAATTTTTAACATAATTTAAGCACACAAATACACTGATTTTAGTTTTAGAGAGTAAAAGTTAAAATTCTGAACACATTAGCTGAATAAAAAGTGTACAAATAATTGTTAAATAACAAATACAGACAGTGGTAGTTTAACAAATTCTGCTGTGGTAAGTGGTGAATGTGACCTACTAGAGGTTTTGTGAAGCTTGCTTCACACTATTTTGCGTCCCTGCAACATCTTTATTCTTCAATCAGTCTTTGTATTTAGCAGACCCATTGTGAGCTAAGCTACTCGCACCTCTGCCCTTTACTTTGTCAACATTTTGCTTGAATAGTATTTACTTGGAACAGAGACGCGACTATGATCACTATGATAGCGAGTAGAAAATATCAAAAACAAAACAATATACATAAATATGTTCCATACAGAGTTGGGCGTTATGCGAATAAACTTTTATTTAAATAATTATTTATTTATTTATTTAAATAATTATTTTAATAAAAATGTATTTTAAGAAAATTCTTCAAACTAAATTTATACATGAATAAATTATTCCGGAATGGTCTAGATGGTTTAAAAAAAAAAAAATAAATGTAAGGCGCGATAACCTCCGAAGAGATCTAAGGCCGAGCTTCTCTTCCAATTTGCGTCGTGCTCCTCTTAATTTTCCCTACAAATTGGCCGGGCGGGACCTGCGTAAGCCGACTCCGAACGGCATCTGCAAGGCAGATGAGATTTCACTGAGAGCTTTTCATGGCAGAAATACACCCGGAGCGCTTGCCAAAAACTGCCGAGGGGCGACCCCGCTTAGAAAAATTTTCTTCTAATTGAAAAACCTTATTTCTAAAATTTTGATGTTGCTTTGCCCGGGGTGTGAACTCAGGGCATACGGTGTGGTAGGCGGAGCACGCTACCATCACACCACGGTGGTCGCCGAGATGATCGGGCTAGTACCTTAATCTTGCTTGTTACCGGAACGTACCTCATCTGCATCCGGAAAAGGACTATCAACATCGATAACTCTCCCCAAAACATGTCTTTATCATTAAACAACAACAACAACAGCGGCTGGTATACCCACCGTTTTCAGCAGCACCGCTTTGTTGGAAACTACGCACGGTTACGGAAGACGATACGCAACATTTAATTTTGCATTTTTGAATGGTCTTCTTAGTTTCCACATAATTACTTTTACATTCATTTTTGACAACGTACTCTATATAGCGGCACCGCTTTCAAGGAAACCAAGCCTTTAAGGTAAATTCATTTCGAAATTTTTGAGGTAAACAGATATTTTTTGAAGTCATATTATTTGTATACTACATTACAACTAACCTTGACATATGAGTACTGTAAATTCATACAAGCGAAAAATCTTTCCATTCTTCCATTGTTATCCTACCTGTCAAATAATAGCTGACAGGGAGAACGGCTGTCGCGACTGGCCAGAGAATGAAAAAAAGCTTTGTTTTTTGCTCGCGGTTATTAAATTGAGGTGCCATGAATTGCCCATTTGTGTTTCAAATCAGCTTTTCTTTTAAACGAGCCTGACACGTGCGCATCTTGCGCAACCAATATAAAAGTATCTTTTCAAATATCAACAGAAATCAGCTGTTCTACTAACTCACAGCTTGCTCTGCCATCTAGCGTGTAATAGCAACTTCCGTCAATCAATTAGATCTTACAGCTTGCGCTGCCATCTAGCGTACAATAGCAACTACCGGTAATACAGTGCAAATATTCACAATAGTGCCATAGTGCAAATAGATTTCTTTGTGTGCTCACAATCGTTTATTTTTAACAAATTATTTTAATGAAATATAGCTAAACAAAATCACTAAGACCGAAATTGCCCAAAGCTCGCTAATAGCTCGAATCTCCATCTTTACAACCAAGACTTTATTTATAGGTTTGTTTTCCAAATAAGAACCAAAAAGAGACCCGGACATAAAAACAGCAATTAGAAATAATATATACGAGCCAGACCCGTGCGCATCTGGCGCAACCAATCTAAAAGTCTCTTATCAAATATCAACAGAAATCAGCTGTTCTATTAACTTACAGCTTGTGCTGTCATCTAGCGTATAATAGCAACTGCCGTAAATCCCTTAAAACGCACATCTTGCGCTGTAATCTAGCGTACAATAGCAACTGCCGGTAAGGCAGTGCAAATATTCACAATAGTGGCATAGTACAAATAGATTTCTTTGTGTGCTCAGAATCGTTTGTTTTTAACAAATTATTTTAATAAAATATAGCCAAACAAAAGCACTACGCCCAAAATTACCCAAAGCTCACTAATAGCCCACCCCCAGCGGGTTAGGGGTCAGAATATACCCGCGGTAGGTTTGCCTGTCGTAAGAGGCGACTAAAATACCAGATTCAAGCGCTGTGTAGCGCAACCAATTCAGGTTGCCAGCGCAATATATAGCTTCCCAAAACCGAATCCTGTTTCACTAACAACGAGGCTCTGGCGACCCCAAGCTCCTCATGGAACTAGGGGGTGGGGAGGAGGGGATGGTCTGAAGGTTTAGTGTGGCCATATAAATCGTTCCCGAGATGATCGGGCTAGCACCTTAATGGTGCTGTGTTACCGGAGCGTACCGGATCTATATCTGGCAAAGGACCATCACATCGATAACACTCCCCAAAGCCTTCGGAGAGAAACCTTATCGCTACAACAACAACAACAACAGCCCGAATCTCCATCTTTACAACCAAAACTTTATTTATAGATTTGGATTCCAAATAACAGCGGAAAAGGGACCCGTACATAAAAACAGCAATTAGAAATAATATAAATGATGTGTATACAGAAAATCAGACTGCATATTAATATTCATTTCTAAAATCTCGTTAATAGACTAAATTTCAGCAGCCAGGTAAGCAAACACTTTAAGCTATATAAATAATATAATATACCAGTCGTGTACAAAAATATTCGAAAAACACTATTGAGCTAATGATTTATGTAATCGAACAGGTGATCGAGACTGTTTACTATCAAACATTCGCCACTTGTATGAATTCACAATGCATATGAGTTAAATTGAAAAAGGGGAATTTAAAAAAAATTTTGTGGGAGTGAAAAAAAAGTAATAAAACAAAGCCATCATGCGCTCCTATTTCACCGCAAACCTGCGGCTTTCTAACCATCAGCATGGCTTTCGAAATTTAGATAGCACACCGCGCTAAATGCCATTAATGCTCAAATTATTGGCGGATTAAACCAAGAAGTGCATCATAGAACCTTACTCTTGGCGCTAGACTTGTCAAAGCTTTTGACACGGTCAATCACGGCACTTACCTGCAAGACTAGGAAGGGTCTACCCATCCCCTTAGTTTCAAAAAATACCGTAAGCTATTTGAAGCGTGGGAAAGCATCGGTCCAGTTTAGAAACGCAACATCCAAAAAAAAACGACTACGTGTGACGTTCGAGAATGACCTACATTTTAATGAGAATGCCGCAACTTGCTGGCAGCACTTGGGACAAAGACGAAGAAACGTTTATAGCTACTTAGAAAGCAATTGGCCGCGCGTATGCCACACGTGTCTGATTCTGAGCTTAAGAGAAATAAAGTGAAGGAAGCCGCAAGCCGGTAAAAAATACGGCTTAGAACCGGCACGGAACGTCTTTTTATGACGTCAGAATATCATCTAATCCTCATAAAGGTGAGAAAATAAATGCTCAACAATCGATTTATTTTAAATATAAAGAAACTTGCGCAGCCTAAAACATCTCCACTATCACTACACAGAGATGCGGCAAACAAAAATACAGCCATTTAAACTAGAAGAGCACAAAAATGCCCTCAGCTTCATTCACAAACAGTCGGAAAAGTCGAATGCCGATAAATACTTCTCACTTTGGCACAACTTCGATCTGGATATTGCAATAGGTTAAATTCTGACTTATCTAGAATCTAGGCAATATATGCCCTGCATGTAATGAGTGTCCACATGTCACCAACCATCTTTCCAACTGCAATGTGGAACCATCGCCTCTAACACCCATGTCTTTTTGGACGACCCCATTTTATGGGGTGAAACACTGCTACAAGAGGAATAATAGTTGAGCAGTTTTAGACCTCGACGGTTAGAAAACCACGACTCGGCTTGAACAGGATTAGCCTGGTTTCATTGGACCATTCGAGGGCATTGCGCTGGCACAGCGTCCATTAAAAAAACATCATTTCCTCTAGAGACAAACGGTTAAGATGGCTGCTTACGTCAAAGAGTGAATTATGGTTCAACTATATGGTTGGCTCATCTCTACAGCAACAACATACCTTTGTTCAGATTTTCAAAATCTGTGTGTTGGTGTAATGGAGAGAAAACATTAAAGTTCGCAATTATTGTATCAAAATGCGCTTAGTTAGATGCATTTACTAAAAAAATAACTTAAAGTGATGTGGAACAATTTTTTAATCATATATATTATTTTTAATTGCTGTGTTTATGTACGGGTCCATTTTTCGCTCTTATTTGGAATTAAAATCTATAAAGTGTTGGTTGTAAAGACGGATAATCGGGCTATTAGCGAGCTTTGGAAAATTTGGGTCTTAGAGCTTTTTTTGTTTAGCTATATTTTATTAAAATAATTTGCTAAAAATACACGATTGTGAGCACACAAAGAAATCTTTTTGTACTATGGCACTATTCTGAATATTTTTACTGCATTACCGGCAGTTGCTATTGTACGCTAGATGGCAGCGCAAGTTGTAAGTTTGTTTAATGGTGTGTTCAGTTTATACTTATATTTAAGAATTCATGAGCTTAACACCGGCTTATAATAATTGAATTTCAATTATTATGTTTTCTAAGAGAAACTGAAAAGAAAGAAACATTTACTGGCATATTGCGATAGACCCATTTCGAAAACCGCCAACGTAATCATCATCAGGCAATTTTGTAATGTTATCAAAGGTTTCACCGGGATTCGAACCGTGAATCACATGGTGAAACTGCAGTAGCCTTTAACCACTAGGTCATCCTGCTGGTATTTGTTTTCATGCTTAATTCAGTTTTTCTCATTTCTACACTAACAACACAATTGAGACATTTTGTCTCTATATTGATTTGTGTGCCATGTAGATTTGTTTTTGTAAAGTTCTTCTTCGTTGCGAATGAGAAGCTTTGTAAACTCGGGCTCAGTTGTACATATTTATGTATGTTTGCTTAATGGTGTGTTCAGTTTATACTTATATTTAAGAATGCATGAGCTTAACACCGGCTTATAATAATTGAATTTCAATTATGTTTTCTAAGAGAGACTGAGCATATTGCGATGGACCCATTTCGAAAACCGCCAACGTAATCATCATCAGGCAATTTTGTAATGTTATCAAAGGTTTCACCGGGATTCGAACAGTGAATCACATGGTGAAACTCACATGGTGTAAGTTTTAACTAATTGGCGGCAGTTGCTATTATACGCCAGATGGCAGCGCAAGCTGTAAGTTTTAATTGATTGATAGAACAGCTGATTTCTGTTGATATTTGATAAGAGACTTTTAGCAAAGAGGATTGATATAATAAGAGACCTCAGTTCGATTTTCACTTGTAATGTATCTGATTGGCGGGTATAAGAAAATCACCTTCTACACATTTTTGAAAAGTTTATATTAATATATTGTCACGAATACTAGCAACACTAAGGGGTACTATCATATCTAAGCCGATACTGAGCAGTGACTTGTATGCACATAACCAAATTAATCATTATGTCTACACATATGTCCATACAAGCAGCGGTGAGCAACGCACAAATACATGTATATATCTGAGATACTCACAAAAGTATGCATTTATTTGTGCAAGTATCACTCACATATACACGCGCATGGGGTATGAGAGAAGCTAGAAAATCGTGCATCTGTATCTATAGCTGAGAAATTTATAGTTGATGACTAACAAGTACATTCTGGAAATAGAAGCGCCTAGAAATATGTCGGCGAGGAAAACGGACAGTATAAAAGCGACAACAGTTGAGGCACAAAAAGTCAGTTTGATTTAAGCACGCTATCTGTCGAGCAATAGAAGTGTTATTTTGAAAGTAGTCTAATAAAGACCATTTTGCATTATCGAATATTGGAGTTATTTATTCAACAGTTTAGTGATTCGAACGTTAGCAGAAGGTTGCAAATAAGCGGAATTGCAGTAAATTCTTTACAATATATTGTGATTGTGGAAGGAGGATGAATTGTTTAATTAATACGATCCCTTAAAACAATCAAAAATACCTCATGAAAATGTGTAGAAGCAATATAAAATTACCCCTCAAATGGGACATTACAAATAAATTTCACAAAAAGTATGAACTGACGTCTCTTATTATATCAATCCTCTTTGCTTTTAAATTGGTTGTGCAAGATACGCACGGGTACGGCTCGTAAATAATAAATATAGTTTAAAAAACTAAAAAACACGCAAATATGACGCCGTTACAGAATCAACAATCGACTTAGATATATGATGTTGATAGAGCCGTAGCATAGAGGTTCGTGTCTCCGCTGTTAAGCACAACTCGTTTTGTAGCGAATTATTTAACCACTGCCGCGAGTCTTCAATAATTGACGCTAGATGGGTCTAACTCTACTTTGCGCGCCTAGCCTAGACAGTTACATGCAACCACACATACAAGTGAAGCTAATATATAAGCGTGTTAAAAATGTACCACCACAGGAGAAAATAATTCTCATTGTGTTGGAGTGAATTTACCTCCTATACTTAAACCACGAAGCAAACAAAATTATTTTGGACTATGTTAACTGCAAGAAAACAAATGTTTCTTTTCGTAGAGAACAATGCCTAGCGAAACTCTTCATGTCATTCTTGATATCCTTCCATTGGATCTAGCTGGTTACCGAGCGGCGGCAACGTCAGCCCTGGGTCTAAGGGAGTTGTCGTGTTGGAACAAGACCACAGGACACTCAAGTATACTAAACAAATACAGTTTTCTTCCTCCTAGCACGGATCGCTGTGTGACCACAACAGTTGCGGAAACCAACTTTAAGATAAACATCCCCAGCAGGGATAACTGAACGGAGTCGGATAGGTGCCTTGCTATTGACAGCAGCATTTCCATATACACGGCCGGCTCCAAGCTAAACGGTAGAGTTGGATGTGGAGTATACTCAAGGGACCTTGACCTCCATCTCTCCTTCAGACTACCCGACCACTGCAGTGTATTCCAGGCAGAAGTTGCAGCCATAATGGAAGCCGCAGCTAGGATAGGGTCACACACCGTAGGCAAAAAAATTTTTATTTTCAGCGACAGCCAATATCTTAGCTCCTACTCGTTCAATTCTGAACTAGCACTAAACTATCGCCGATCTCTTTAAGAGATGGCTCAACAGAACCGTGTACACCTCACATGGGTCCCTGGACATAGGGACATCGAGGGAAACTGCATTGCAGATGAACTCGCTAGGCAGGGACAACAAGGCAGGTTCTTCCTGGACAAGAACACTTAGGTATGCCCCTGTCCACATGCAAGCTAATGTTAAAACGGCACTAACTGGTCATTGCCTCATAGGTAGGCATGCAGAAAGGTTAGGAGCGCCTTATCGTCGATGCTGTAGGAGTTGTAAACAGGATGAGGAGGAGGAAACGGTGGTTCACCTCATTTGCAACTGCCCAGCACTAAGCGGAGCACGACGGGGCTTTCTGGGTGCGCCATCTCTTATTAATCTGAGCCAGGTTGTGGAGCATGACGTCAAGGACCTGGTAGCTTTCATCAGGTCCTCAAAATGGTTCGAAGAGGAAAGGTAACGGTGTATTTTCGTGGTATCACAACGGCCCTAATACTACTAGCCTAAGTGTGCCCTCGGGCAGCCACCTCAACCTAACCTTTCGTATTTATTTATTTTTCGAATGACAAACAAAAAAAATTTATTCATCACTCAAATAAAATTTCTTTAAATAAAAAAAATTATCTTTATTCGTGAATAACCGACAAAAAATGTTCGTTATTCGAATAAACTTTGCCCAACTCTGAATCCGTATAGGTAAGACACGCTACAGCAAATAAATTTGTGTCAATACCAAAACAATGAAAAGAAAAGAGAAATTAATTATACATAAAAATATATACACAAATACTAATAGGTAACTGACGAGAAATAACACCAAAAGAAATCAAAGCAAAGAAAATAAAAGAAAACGCATATAAAAAGGTGCAAACAAACAGCAGCTCAGAGATTTAAGAGTACAAAAATATAGACGGTAAAATAAGTGGGAAGACGAAATAAACACCGGGTAGGCTACGTAACTAGGTTCGTTGAATGGGCAGAGGGTGCAGTAGATTGGTAGATCGGAGTGGGTTGGACGGATGTTTGAAATAGGAAACTGCTGCAGCATATGTATTAGGAGAGAAAAATAACATATTGTGACGAATATTAGCATCACTAAGCTGATACTAAGCAGCCACTCGTATGTACGTAAACAAATCAATCATCACATTCAAGGCAACGGAGAGATACTCACAAACACATGTAATCATCAGCCGAAGTAGTACTCATATATACACACGCATTTGGCTACAAACTACAAATATACCTGTATAATATTGTAACGAATTTGCTGCAAATCCTCTTATTTGCAACCCTCTGCTAAGTTCGTATCGCTAAACTGTTGAATAAATAACTCCAATATGTAATAATACAAAATGGCCTTTATTCAAGTACTTCACAATAACACTTGTACTTTGCAACGAATAAAAAATAAAAAAAAATAAATGTAAGGCGCGATAACCTCCGAAGAGATCTAAGGCCGAGCTTCTCTTCCAATTTGCGTCGTGCTCCTCTTGATTTTCCCTACAAATTGGCCAGAGGGGACCTACATGTTTTATGCCGACTCCGAACGGCATCTGCAAGGCAGATGAGTTTTCACTGAGAGCTTTTCATGGCAGAAATACACCCGGAGCGCTTGCCAAACACTGCCGAGGGGCGACCCCGCTTAGAAAAATTTTCTTCTAATTGAAAAACCTTATTTCTAAAATTTTGTTGTTGCTTTGCCCGGGAGTTGAACCCAGGGCATACGGTGTGATAGGCGGAGCACGCTACCATCACACCACGGTGGCCGCCACAACGAATAGCTTACTTAATAACCAAACTGATTGACAGCTCAAATAAAGCTCTACTATTCAAAATAATACTGCTATAGCTCGCTAGATAGCGCTTAATCCAAATCTCAAATCAAACTGAATTACTTCTTACTCGCCTGCCCCGCTTTTATAGTTTACGCTGCATACTTCTAGGCTCTTCGATTTCCAGAACGTACTAGTTAATTTCGGCTACAAAATCGCCAGCCACAACTACGTGCACAAATTATTGCTCTCTCTTGTGACAACTCAGATAAGATATATGCATGTGTTTGTGCATTGCCGCTCCGCTGCTCGTATACGTACATATGTGTAGACGCAATTATTTATTCGTTTATGTAGATACATAATGATTGAATTATTGATGTGAATGTTTGTAGTTTACAGTCTCTCGCGCATACATAGGCGTATATGTAAATGCATCTGTGTGTGACATCTTTCGGCTGCCTTATATATGTGTATACAAGTTATCACACCCATATTCCCAATACCCCCAATGGCGCACCCTTTACTCACGTTGCCGTGCATGTGAGTTTGTTGGCCAATATAGAACTTTCGCTGACGTAGTCCACGCGCAAGCGAATGGTAACACAACACGATCAACAACCCGTGAGAAATGCAGCATAGGCAATATTGACGTGCACGCAAAACTCATCGATTGCGAAATATTTGATGGTGGTGGGATCTGCAACGTTAACATAAGTAGCGTAGAGTTAAAGGTTTCATGGGAAGAAGTAACTATGTTTAGAGTTAGTTATGATAGTGAGTGCCACCAGTGCACAATAAATTTGTCTTGCGAATTTCAATTGAATTCTTAAATATTTTAAAGGTTCCTATCCTGGGAACTGTAAGTGGCGCCCGAGCAATCGGTGCGAAGTGCTTGTTCTAAGTGAAAGAGGAAGTGAACTAAAACCCAGATAAAGAAAAAACTGGGTAAAAAACAATAAACAAATCTTCAACACGTTGAAAAAGTTCTAAGTGAAAAAGAGTGAACTAGCAAAGGGAAAATACAGATAAATACATTTTTTCCTTACAAAAATCTCAATAAGTTTCAACCAGAAAGTTCCAATGAGATATTGGATCTTGTGGGTATAAACTAATCCCTTCTGTATATTTCTTTTCTTATTTTTTCACAGAGATAAAACCATGGACGCAGACGAGGTGAAGAAATCGCTTACGGAACAGAATGGCGCCATTAACGCCATACTAGCCCAACTCAAAAAAATTGACCAACGACTCAAAGGTGTAGAATCAAAGAACAGCGATGAATCCTTGTCTGGATTGAGTGATAATTTGGAAAGGCTAGAAGCCCAAGTGCGGGAAGTGCGAAGGCAGTCTTCGGACACCAGGGAAGAACTAATAGTAGAGCCATTAGTGAGTCCTCGGACAGAGAGTGAACTGGCGGAGGTCGCCAAGTTACCCGACTGTGTTAAAGAATTACAGGTATTCGATGGATCACGGGAGCACTACGGCTCCTGGGTCCATAGCGTCGAACAAGTTATACGTGATTATGAAATAGTGCGGCATAAGCCAATATACACTGCTATCTTAAGGCACATTAGAGGGAAGATTAGGGGCACGGCAGATTCTGCGCTGCTGGCGCACAATATCCTAGATTCGGACTGGAGGAGGATAAAGGAAATCCTCTCTCTGCATTACGCAGAGATTAGGGACATAGAAACGTTAGAGCAACAACTGACACTAATGTCGCAAGGACGGCAAAAGATGTCCGATTTTTATGCTCAAGTGCAGAAACAGCTTTCTCTAATGATAAATACAATAAAGGTAGACAAATACGTACACGGAGAAACCATAGAGGCATTGGCCGAGGCTCACCGCCGAAGGGCGTTAGACGTCTTCATAAGAGGGCTAAACGGAGATCTTCCTGCCCTGCTTCTTGTCCAAAACCTGAAAACCCTACCTGAGGCATACTCTGCATGCCTCAAAATCTTGAATGTGGATCGCAGGAATGCAATCTACCGCCCACCCGTCCACAGGGATAATAGAAATGACAATTATCAACCCTCAGCTCCAAAATTTTTTTTCCCGCAATGGAAGAAATTATCCTAATTTAGACAATTCGGGCCGCAGCTGGAGAGATAACAACCAAACAGGGCAACGGCCCTCTTATCCAAGCTCAGGTCAAACGAAATTTAGCAATCAGTCCACCCCAAGTTGGAGAAACAACACGGTAGTAAGAATGGATGCCGAACCATCTTCACAGAGCCGACAAAGATGCAACAGCACATTCTCTAGATACGACAATACAAAAAGGGGGGCAAGTTCTACAAGCTACCAAGGATATGCAAACAAAACCCCGAGTAAGCAACAGAAATTATTCCATCTGATTCCAGTAGACGAAGAAGAGAGCCCGAGCACCTCAACCAACAACAACAGCGAACAAACAACAGGCGATCAGGTAAATTTTACCAAGGGAGCCTCGTGTCCGGCTTACCGTATTTAGAATACGCTACACAAGATTTGGGTATTCTAGAATTTTTAGTGGATACGGGGGCGAATAAAAATTATATAAGTGAACGAATATCACAAAATACTTCACCGGTAGAAAAGCCGTTTCATGTAATCTCCGCTGGTGGAACTATAAAGGTGGAGAGGAAAATATGTGGACACTTCTTTAAATTTGTAGGCAAAGACATACTCACCACCTTTTTTGTTCTCCCAGGCCTCAAATCGTTCGACGGAATAATAGGCGACGATACGTTGTCAGAAATCAAAGCAGTCTTAGACCGGGAACTGAATGTTCTCATTTTAAAACCAGACATTCTGCTGCCTCTTAAACGAAAAAAAGCGCAGCAGGTGAATAGTATCAGTACAAATATCCCCCTTGATAATAATATTACCCACTTTACAAGAAATAAGCTATACCAGATACTAGAAAAATATGAAATTTTGTTCGGACCGGTCGACCGAAGCATGGAAATCCACACCAATGTCCAGGCAGAGATTAAAACTGTAACCGAGAACCCCATCTATACAAAAAGCTACCCCTACCCCGTTAATATGCGCGAGGAGGTGGAAAAGCAAATCCGGGACTTACTATCAGAAGGCATCATTCGTCCTTCCAAGAGTCCCTACAATTCACCCATATGGATCGTACCAAAGAAATCTCAATCCGATGGAGAAAAGAAATATCGAATGGTCATTGACTTTAAGCGGCTAAACGCCGTAACAATCCCCGATACGTACCCTATCCCTGATATCAATGGCACTATCGCGAGTCTTGGTAATGCGAAATTTTTCACGACAATCGACCTTACATCGGGATTCCACCAAATCCCAATGAAGGAGAGCGACATCGCAAAAACCGCATTTTCCACAATGAATGGAAAATATGAATTTTTGCGGCTTCCTTTCGGTCTGAAAAATGCACCCTCTATCTTCCAGCGCATGATAGACGACGTGCTAAAAGAATACATAGGTCGTATTTGTTTCGTATATATCGACGACATCATAATTTTCAGCAGAGACGAAGCTACACATTTAAGGGACATCGACACTATCCTTGCCAGGCTTTTGATTGCGGGTCTTAAGGTCAACCTTGAAAAGACGCAATTTCTGAAAAGAAGTGTGGAATTTTTGGGGTACATCGTGACTCCCGAAGGAATACTCCCTGACCCAAAGAAAGTCAATTCCATTAAAAACATGCTGCCTCCATCGAACCTAAAAGAACTCAAGAGCTTTCTAGGGCTAACTTCATATTATAGGAAGTTTATTCGCGATTACGCGAAGATAGCAAAGCCACTTACCAACCTTACGCGAGGGGAACATGCACAAGTAAGGGCAACTCAATCGAAAAAGGTGCCGATTACCTTGAACGATGAAGCCCAAGAAGCATTCGCGAATCTCAAGGAGATATTGACGACCTCCGAAGTCTTGACCTTCCCTAACTTCGACAAATCCTTCAACCTGACGACGGACGCTTCCGATTTCGCTATTGGTGCAGTACTATCACAAGACCACGATGGCAAGGACAAACCCATAGCGTTTATATCGCGGAGTTTATCCACTACGGAAGAAGCATACGCAACAAACGAAACAGAAATGCTTGCTATCGTATGGGCTTTGGACAACCTCCGGAACTACCTCTATGATGCTAAAAAGATACGTATATTTACTGACCACCAACCGTTAACTTTCTCTCTAAGCAATCGTAATTACAATGCCAAGCTAAAACGTTGGAAGGCTAGGATTGAGGAATACAATTACGAGATAATCTACAAACCAGGGAAATCTAACGTCGTGGCTGACGCTCTGTCTAGACTCAAAACTCAAGCAAACCCACTCACAACATCAACATCCGAAGCCGCCAGTCGGAACGCAACCACAGGATCAACAGCGAACTCTGAAAGCGAGGACGATGATACGATCCACAGTGCAGAACAGGACAATTCTGACCTCATACCGTTCGTTGAAGTGCCCCTTAACGTATTTAGGAACCAGCTTGTATTTAGGGCAGACTAGAAATATTTGAAGAACCTCATCCAGGTTACTCGAGACACTACCTAAAGATAGAAGGTATCACTGAAGAGGAGCTTATTAGGGTACTCAAAGAGAAGCTTAGGCCGAATGTTGTCAACGGCATTAAAATGCCAGAAGGTAATCTAGGGCTGCTCCAAAAAGTATACCTAGAGAATTTTATGCAATATAAAATCCGTGTAACTCAGTCTATTGTAGAGGATTTGAGAGATCCTGATAGGATTTGCGAGATAGTGTGGGCAGAGCACAAAAGAGCTCATCGCAACGCCACCGAAAATAAAAAGCAAATCTTAGAGAAATACTACTTCCCAAAAATGAACAGCATCATCAAGAAATACGTCTCGTCCTGCGAGACGTGTAAAATTAACAAATACGATAGACATCCAAATAAACCAGAATTACAAAACACACCTATCCCATCACGTCCTTGTGAAATTATTCACGTGGACATATTTGAAATACAAGGAGAGAAATTTCTCAGTTGTATTGACAAATTTTCAAAATTTGCGAAACTCTTTCACTTGAGAAACAAGTCTACTTTGCACCTTAAGGACAAAATAGTGAAACTCCTACACTATTTTACGACCCCAGATAGCCTAGTGACCGACAACGAGCGCGGTCTGATTAGTCCAATTATACAGAACCTCTTGGAATCATTAGGGGTTAGGTTGTATCGCACACCGACCCAGAGAAGCGAAGTGAATGGTCAGGTGGAAAGACTATATTCCACTTTAATCGAAATCATCAGGTGCCTAAAGGCAGATAACGCAAACCTAAAAACAAAGCAGTTAGTAACCATAGCAGTAGATCGATATAACAATTATATCCACTCTGTTACAAACCGGAAGCCCAGCGAAATATTTTTCAACCGCACAAGAGCTTCCAACTACCAAGAACTTCTAGAAAAAAGTAGGAAGACCAATGAATATTTGAAAACTTTGTTGACAGAAAAGCAGCAAGCCCACATAATAGGAAAAGGTCTTTACCTGAGCGTTATGACGAAAATGATGTGATATACGTGAAGGACAACCAGATCAAGGGTAAACAAAAACCCATATATAGAAAAGAAATTGTCGCAAAGGATAACAGGGTATCAGTAACCACAGTCAGTGGTAAAAAAATTCACAAAACTCACATTAAAAATGTCAAACGCAGGAACACACATCCTAGCACATAACTGAGAAAAAAAGCAAACATCGTTGCAAAAATAAAAAATATAGAGAAAAAATCACAGAAAAATAAATGAAAAAATTATAATAACTCAAAAACAAAAACGAAAAGAAATCGAAACAAAAGGAAATGATCATTACTACAAGAGCGGGCTTGTTAGTGGGACAAATCGTGCCTTAGTAGGTTGTGACGCCATCGAATTTGACAAATGGCTACGCCACTCCCAAACCGGATTCCACGATCCCCCATAGCTGGTTCGAGAACAGTATGATCCTCTAGCCTATAAAAACATTGAAACTTAATCCTAGCGCCTAATCCGCAGGAAGAAAAAATATGAGACTTTATACTCTTCGCCTAATCCGTTGAGTGAAAAAAAGAAAAAATTATCCTCTTCGCCTAATCCGTTGAGTGAAAAAAAGAAAAAATTATCCTCTTCGCCTAATCCGTTGAGTGAAAAAAAAAGAAAAAATTATCCTCTTCGCCTAATCCGTTGAGTGAAAAAAAGAAAAAATTATCCTCTTCGCCTAATCCGTTGAGTGAAAAAAAGAAAAAATTATCCTCTTCGCCCAATCCGTTGAGTGAGAAAAAAAAAAAAAGAAAAAATTATCCTGTTCGCCTAATCCGTTGAGTGAAAAAAAGAAAAAATTATCCTCTTCGCCTAATCCGTTGAGTGAAAAAAAAAGAAAAAATTATCCTCTTCGCCTAATCCGTTGAGTGAAAAAAAAAAAGAAAAAATTATCCTGTTCGCCTAATCCGTTGAGTGAAAAAAAGAAAAAACTTTTTCAAATTTGCCTTTTCCTTTTTTCTTTTATTTTATTGCCAAAGGAAAAAAGGGAAATGAAAAATTATAGAACAAAAAAGTATAAATAAAAACAATAAACCATTCTTTTTTATCCTTTCATATTTTTAAATTTTGTTTCGCTTTCCCCCACTAATCAAAATTACAACTTACAAATCTTTTAACCGCAATTTAGAGTCACATTTTTTGCTCACCGCACAAAAAATGGGGAATACACTTAAACAAGAAAACAAATTATTTTTTCCCATTTTAAAGACGTAATAAGGGAAAAAATAATAATTGAAGAAAAACTACCACCCTTTTATTTTTTATCCTTTTTTTTTCTCTCGACTAATCACAATGACAATGAAAACTATTCCTATAGATATTGTACTAAACACGTATCGAAATTTTTACTAAACATTTATCGAAATTTTTAATTCTAAAAACATAAATAACTAAAAGCTACTAACACACTAAAAAATATTTTATCTAAGCAAGAAGACCAAAGCTATGCATAATAATAAAATCCCTTTCTGTAAACCTAGCACTAAAAACTACATTTACAGCCCTAAAGGCAAAATTAAATTTTTCTTTTCTCACACTAGTTAGTAAAAACTACAAATCCTAACAAAATTTTTAAGTAACTTAGGAATTACTTTACTAACACACTAACAAGAATAACATCCTTGCAGATTCCCACTGCTGGCACCAGCCATCAGCGCCCTTCATATTTTCCACTATAAAGAACCCATCATAACCATCCAGGACGGAAATGGGTGGATCATTGGCGGATCATTCAAGCTGATTCACGCTATCAACCTCAAACAATATGCTACAATTACCATGCAGATGGAAGAATTGACAAGCCGGCTAATGAAGCGAACCGACGACAAGATTTTGGCTCAACTCTACATTAACCAAACACTAGAGCGACTCCAGGAATTAACGGGCAACACAAGCAAAGTTAGGAAAACCCGCTCAATCGATTGGCTGGGCTCAGCATGGAAATGGTTGGCAGGGTCACCCGACGCAACCGACTGGAATAATATTCTCCGCAGCCAAAACGAAGTAATTGAGAGCAATAACCACCAATATAAAGTTAATAAGAAGCTTTTTACGGCCACCCAAGACATCGTGAAGAAAATTGACGAGGTGATGGACCGCACAAACTATGTTACAAAGGAGAACGAGGCAACAGAATTTGATCAAAATGCACTGCACAATATCCTGCTCGTTCGCGAAGAGGTCAACGAAATAGTGCGGGCATGCCAGCTGGCAAAAAGTGGTATTGTCAACACAAATTTACTTGACAATGACGAGATCAATCAGGTGCTGTCGGAAATGGAGACCCTTCCGTACGAAAATATAATCGAAGCAATTGAGTACGGTCAACCGTCAGTATATACAAATGGGACACTGCTTCTCTATGTGCTCTCAATGCCGAAGGTAACAGCCAAAAAATATAATATGCTGATCACTCGCGCCGGCATATACGGACACAAACAGCTGGACCTACCGTTTGACAGGATGCTCGTATACCAAGAGGAAACTTACGGGTAATTGTATACTAATCAGTTCATCTACAGTATGCAGGTCAGACTCCTTATCAAAATTGGATGAAGATAGCTGCATACCACGATTACTAAAAGGGGGAGACGCTAGCTGCCAATTCACCAGGAGAAATGGATCGACTATAGAATTGGTAAACGACAATACGATATTCCTCTCGAATTACCAAGGCGTGATCAGGAGCAATAATTCCACAAACACCATCAACGGCATCTACGTCATCCAACTAAACAACGAAACTATCAAGATCGGTGACCAAGTTTTCTCCAGCAACCAAGCCATAACAGTGCAGGCTCTGCCTGCCATCCTTTCCAAAGTTAAAAATCATACAATGAAGATAAACCTGGAATATGTCCACGATATCATAATGGACAACGTAAGGTATCTGGGATACGTTAATGAAAAAATCAATTTGTCTATCATTACAGAAGCCCTAACAGTATGCGGAATAGTCGTGGCCGCTGCTATCCTATGGAGATGGTACACTAGAAAGCTAAACCTTCCAGAAATATTCGAACACGGGGCATATCGCACAAAGGCCAATACGATCACGAAGGACACATCTACATTTGAGCTTGATTACTCAGGAACTAGCCAACCAGCAGGGAGCCTTGACCACTCCATACCTACCATAAACCTTTCACGTTTTTCGTTTGATCTGCGGGACGCAGATCTTTAAAGGGGGAGGAGTAATCACACCCATATTCCCAATACCCCCAATGGCGCACCCTTTACTCACGTTGCCGTGCATGTGAGTTTGTTGGCCAATATAGAACTTTCGCTGACGTAGTCCACGCGCAAGCGAATGGTAACACAACACGATCAACAACCCGTGAGAAATGCAGCATAGGCAATATTGACGTGCACGCAAAACTCATCGATTGCGAAATATTTGATGGTGGTGGGATCTGCAACGTTAACATAAGTAGCGTAGAGTTAAAGGTTTCATGGGAAGAAGTAATTATGTTTAGAGTTAGTTATGATAGTGAGTGCCACCAGTGCACAATAAATTTGTATTGCGAATTTCAATTGAATTCTTGTGTTTGATTTAACCATTGGCGAACTGCTGGTTCGCCACAACTTTAATTTTTTAAAGGTTCCTATCCTGGGAACCGTAAGTTACATGATTTGATTATTGACGTAAATACTGCTTATCGTGGCCTTAGCATCGCCTTAGGGATGGTATAACTTAGCGATGCTAATTTCCGTGACACTGCCCTCCACCTAAGTCTGATCGTCCCGGTCAGACAAATCTCTCGATCTAAACGTTGCCAGCCTTTCCAAATGGACCACCTTCATTTTGGTTCGTGGTTTACCGATGGTTTGTATGCGGTACACTACATCGTTTATCCGTTTTACAACTTTGTATGGACCTTCCCAATTACACTGCAATTTCGGGGACAAACCTTTTTTACGTTGTGGGTTGTATAACAGCACCAAATCTCCTTCCTGAAAACCTTCTGAATTAATTGCTTTATCATATCTGGCTTTCATCTTGTCACTCATAATCTTTGTTCGTTGCCTTATCAGATCATGTATTTCTCTTAGCTCTTCTTCCAAATCACTAGTGGATTTCCTGACATTTCTCTCCGCATTGGCATCTATCCCAAACTTCAAATCAGCTGGCAGTCTAAGGTCATTGCCAAAAATTACTTTTGCAGGGGTTTGACCCGTTGTCTCATGCACTGCTGATCGGTAAGCCATCAAGAATAATGGTATGCGGGTATCCCATTCTTTATGGTACTTGTTCACTACTTTCCTTAAGTGCTCCTCCAATGTTCTATTGAATCGTTCTACCATACCATCGGATTGAGGATGCAATGCAGTTGTCCGTGTTTTTCGAATGCCCAATGACTTACACATTTCCTGGAACACAGCTGATTCGAAATTCCTGCCTTGGTCAGAATGTAACTCCATTGGTACACCATACCTTGCAACCCAATTGTTTATAAACACTTCTGCTACCGTTTCCGCTTCTTGATTTGGGATTGGGTATACCTCTGGCCATTTGCTGAAATAATCCATAACTACCAGTACATATTTGTTTCCGCCGTTGCTAGTAGGAAATGGACCGGCGACATCCATAGCGATCCTTTCAAATGGCGCACCTGAGTTATATTGCTTCATCTGGCCATGACTTCGTGTTCTGGGCCCTTTCGCTCTGCTGCAAACCTCGCAGTTCGCAATCCACTCAGTGACCGACTGACGGCAACCAACCCAATAGAATCTCTGTTTAATCTTCTCAAGCGTCTTCGTGATTCCAAGATGACCTCTGCTTGGACCATTATGCAGCTCGCTGAGCACATCAGGAATCCTCTTTCTGGGAACAACTATCAGTTTATTCTTGTATCTACCATCCTCACTCTCCCATACTCGATGAAGGCAACCGGATATCAATTCTAAACTGTTCCACTGTACCCAATATGACTTCGCAATGGGACTCTCTGCTGACATCTCTTCTCTGTTTGGTCTTTCATTTCGTTCGAGCCCTTGCATAACACGTGACAGATCTGCATCTTCTAGCTGCCACTTTCTTAGCTGTTCCTTGTCCCATTCATCTGTACATGTTATAGTCATTAGCCGGACATCTATAATGTCTTCTTTAGCCTCGGCTTTTGAACAGTGCTTTCATTCCAAACTACATGGTCTTCGTGACATTGCATCAGCATTTCCATGGGTACTACCTTTTCGATGCTCAATGGAAAAGTCGTAGCTTTGTAGTCGCTCGATCCACCGTGCCAATTGTCCTTCCGGATTACGGAACTGCAGAAGCCATTTCAACGCTGCGTGATCTGTCCTGACACGGAATCGCTGGCCGTAGAGGTATTTGTGAAAATGTTTAATGCACTCTACCAATGCCAACAGCTCTCTCCGCGTAACACAGTAGTTCCTCTCTGGTTTTCAAATCGAACGGCTGTAATATGCAACTACTTTCTCCTGTCCATCGACCAGTTGTGATAAAACGCCTCCTATAGCATATCCACTCGCATCTGTATCTAGAATAAATGTTGCTCCTGGAATCGGATATGCTAACATTGGGGCAGTGCACAAACGCTCCTTCAATGTTTGGAAAGCCACTTCTTGCTCCTTCTTCAATTCAAAAGCTTTGTTTTTTCTTGTAAGCTCATGCAGGCTATGGGCTACGCTGGAAAAATTTGGTACAAATCGGCGGTAATATGTGCACAGCCCAAGAAAATTTCTCAATTCATGTAGGTTCTGTGGTCTTGGCCAATCCTTTACAGCCTCTATTTTTTCGTTCGCAGTGCAGATGCCCTCTGTCGTTACCTTGTGACCCAAATAATTGACTTCCTTTTTAAACAGCGCACACTTTTTGGGACTTAACTTCAGACCAGCGCCAGCTATTCTCTGGAAAACTTCCTCCAAGTTCTTAAGATGTTCATCAAAGTTCTTGCCCAATACGATGATGTCGTCCAGGTACACCAAGCATGTTTTCCAATGAAGTCCTTTCAGTACCTGGTCCATGAGTCTCTCAAAAGTAGCTGGTGCATTACAAAGTCCAAAAGGCATCACTGTAAATTGCCAAAGACCATCACCGACACTGAAGGCTGTTTTCTCTTTATCTTCCTCCTTCACCTCCACTTGCCAGTAGCCGCTTTTCAAGTCCAGCGTGGAAAACCATTTCGTACCAGATAGCGAGTCCAGAGTGTCGTCAATTCTTGGCAATGGGTAGCTATCCTTTTTCGTTACGTCATTCAACTTCCGGTAGTCCACGAAAAACCTCATTTTTCCATCCTTCTTTTTTACAAGTACTACCGGTGAGCTCCATGGACTAGCTGATGGTTCGATGACGCCGCTGTCGCTCATTTCTTGAATTGTTTGACTCACAACTTCCCGCTTCGCCAGTGGAACACTACGTGGAGCTTGACGGATCGGCCTCGCATCTCCAGTGTCAATTTGGTGTTTCACAACGTTGGTGCGGCCTGGTTTAGAATTATCCTGGTCAAATATGTTCGCGTACTTTAGGAGCAGTTGTTTTGCCTTACTCTGATAGGCTTCCTCTAGCCCATGCGTCCATGCCGTGATATCATTTGAAGGATCAGCATTACTAGATGAAACGTATTCCAGGAGCTGTTCACAGTTAATAACTACTTCGGCCTCTTGGCATCTTCCCAAAATAGCTCCTTTGGTCAAATTGAATGGTGACTTGAACTCATTGAGTACTCTTACCGGAATAAGTCCATCTTGTTTTGTCATAGCCAGGGTTTTTCCTACAAGTATGTTCAGTGCTGATTTATTTGCTGCTTCGACAACCCACAATTTGTTTGTCCCACAACTCCATCTACCTTTGCCCAGATGACTGCTTCTGATTTTGGTGGTATTTGCTGACTCTCTTCCACCAGCACTCGTTTACTGCCGTAGCCTCTCTCGTAGCCGAAATTAAGTGGCACATCCATGTTCTTATATCACATCGTCTTGCTTTGCATATCGATCTTGATGCCTTGGTTGATTAAGAAGTCCACTCCAATTATGATTTCATCAACAATACCTGCCACTATAAAATTGTGAAGTACCGTGACGTTCCCAATTGCTACTTCACATTCTACTTCTCCAATTACCTGGGTGTCCTCTCCCGTGGCTGTACGTAATCTTGCTCCAAGCAATGGTCTTATCTTCTTGTTGACTAAATCTGATCGAATAATGGAATGGGATGCACCCGTATCTACAGTTAGTAAACGTTCTTTTCCATCCACATGTCCTCCGACAGTAAGATTGCTTGACCTTCTTCCAATTTGCGAGATAGAGATTATGGGGCATTCAATTGAGGGAGCCAGCTGTCGCCCCTTGCGGCTGACTCGCTTTAGTTTAACGATTGAGTGGATTTGGAGATTTGATCGTCTCGTTCAGCTCTGCGTTTACGGCCACCCACATTGTTGGAACTATTGGAATTGCTACTGCAATGACGTGCAATGTGACCTGGGTTACCGCACTTGAAACATTTCATAACTCCGGCATTTTTCTGTTGTGATCCCTTCAGAGCTTCCAAAATTGTATCTACCCACTCCGGCCTTTCTACTTCCACACGATGAGCTTTGTATGCTGGTTTACTCAATAATGACGCCGTTTCCTGAATCAATGCATGGGATACCGTTTCAGAAAATGTTTGCTTTGGGTTCGCGTATGTGGCTCGCTTCGTTTCGACGTCCCGTATGCCATTTATAAAGCTCTGAATCTTCACTCTTTCCGTGTATTCCACGGGTGCATCCGCATTTGCAAGATGAGCCAATCTTTCAATGTCCGAAGCAAACTCCTGCAAAGTCTCGTTAGCTTTTTTGGTAGCGGTTTGCAATTCTATTTGAAATATCTGTTTCCTGTGTTCGCTTCCGTATCGCCGTTCTACAGCAGCCATCAATGCGTCATAACTGTTCCGTTCGTACTCTGGAATAGTCTGTAAGATTTCGGCAGCTGGTCCTTTCAATGCTAAGAAGAGTGCGGCAACTTTATCTTCCACATTCCAGTTGTTCACTGCTGCGGTCTTCTCAAACTGTAGCTTAAATACCTGGAAAGGAACAGAACCGTCAAAGGATGGTGTTTTTACCTTTGGATTACTCGCTGAAACTGCTGGACGATTTAATTGTAACTGCTGAATCCGATCTTTCAAAGCATCCATCTCAGCTTCCATTTTATCTTGTCGTTCACTAAAACCCTCCAACTGCGATGATATGCGATCCTCTTGCGCTTTCAACTGCTGAGCCAACTGAGATATCATATATGTCTTCTGTTCTTCCAGTTGCGATGCCATATATGTCTTCTGTTCTTCCAGTTGAGATGACATTTGCGACGACATTTCTGAGATACGTGTCTCCTGTGATTCAATCTTCGCTGTTATACGTGTCTCTTGGGATTCCATCTGTGATGACATATACGTTTTCTGTTCTTCCAGTTGTGATGACATGTTGGTGGATATTTGTGATGACATTTCTGTTATACGTGCCTCTTGTGCTTCCAGTTGAGATGCCAGTTGCGACGACATTGATGCTACTGTCGATGTTTGTGCAGATATTGCAGCCAGTATCATGTTCAAGTCTGTGCTGCTAACCGTCTGCGATGTTTCGTTTTTCTCTTCAATTTTCGTTGTCTCCTTGCCATCAAGATGAAAGACATACTCTTCCACATCAATTCCTTCTGCTTCCATTGCCTCTCGTAGCCGTGCCTGAAGTTCAAGTTTAACGCCGCTTGTATTCAATCCACGGCTCTCCAACTCCTTCTTCGGTTGCTGGATCTTCAATTCACTGAACTTTGCCATGTCCTTGTTGTCCTCACGAATTTGCTGCAAATCCTCTTATTTGCAACCCTCTGCTAAGTTCGTATCGCTAAACTGTTTAATAAATAACTCCAATATGTAATAATACAAAATGGCCTTTATTCAAGTACTTCACAATAACACTTGTACTTTGCAACGAATAGCTTACTTAATAACCAAACTGATTGACAGCTCAAATGAAGCTCTACTATTCAAAATAATACTGCTATAGCTCGCTAGATAGCGCTTAATCCAAATCTCAAATCAAACTGAATTACTTCTTACTCGCCTGCCCCGCTTTTTATAAGCTTTTATTTAGTTTCACTTTTGTTGTCTGTAATGGAATCTTGCAAGTTAAATTTGATACACTTCCCGGTGTCCGATTGAGCTGAAATTTTGCACAAATGTATAACTCCGATGACAATGCAATATTACTTTGTTAGAATTCGATAAATTAATCGATAACACAGTTATCGGTAAAGATTTGTATTTACTTTGGCATAACAGCCTAAGTCCCATACAAACTCGCCGGTACCTATCCGTGGATTGTGATATTTGGACGTGATGAATCACGCGTGTCACGCGTGGTGAATCTCAACGCTTGCGAAAAGCGGAGACACAACCCTCTGTTGTATTTCTGTGTATAACCAACATAGCTAAATTTTTAAGGCTGTTTAACTCTGTAATCTTTTCTGTAATTTATTTTGCTTTTGGAAAAATTACCTATTTGAAAAAAGCTGGCTGAAAAATATTGGCATAACAGCTTAAGTTAAATCAAGAATGGAAAATCTTGGAAAATTTGAGCAGATGTGGCAATTTCACGCGTCCGTTGACCGAAATATTGACAATCTGCTGATCATCGCTAGGAAATTAGCGACATTCCGTCAACTAAGCAGGACTTTAGCAATACTACTGTTATTATTTGGCCGCTCAAACACACACATATTAATTGTGCATTAAATATAAAATATACAAATACACCATAATAATTTACACGGCCAAAGCCATAATAATTTACACGGGTTATCAATTCTTTCTCTGATTCAAAATCTGAACTACCAGCGCTACCGTCAACAGCTCAGTGTTATCATTGCCAGTAGCGCAAATAACACCAAACTCGTGCCTGACACACAAAAGTCGTTTCACTCAATAGCGCAAGTAAAATGTACTACGCACTCACTACTAAGTAGCGTCAAAAATTCGCTTGGAGTCATTTCGTCAATGAGCTACCATTGAGCTGGCACCGCATTGGCGCTGGCGCCATGCAATTTACATCACTAAACTTGCGCGAATGCCCAGGCTCATGACTTTGTTAATGCAGATGGTGAAAACGAACACTCAAAGGAATGCAACCTTGCAAACAACAGCCGTCATTTTCAAAGTGTAAAAATTCTGTGATACAAAGAACGCTAACGCGGTTAGGCTCTTATCGGTAAGTGTTGCATACTTTTCTGCGCACTTGATTTTGTTTTACAGATTTTTGGCGATGGAATTTTAGCTAAGCGAAAGTTGGAATATTAGCCGTGTTTTTTTATACACGCGTATAGGTTTACGTTTGCGCGTGAAAAAAACGCCTATCCTCGCTTACATAATGCTTAGGAGACCCATCTAGCGGCAGTGGTTAAACAACTAGCTACAGCTACAGCGTGTACCGAAAAGCGGAGACACGACCCTCTGTTGTATGCCTGTGTATAACATATAGCTAAATCAGTTGCGATGAATTGTGGACACACATAGAATACATAGAATTAGTGTAGGGGGTGAAACAAAAACACATATTTCAGTTACATCTGCGTATAATGCGTATTGGAATTTATTAGTACACATGCGCAGCAACTTCAGAGGTGTATTTAAAGTTTGGCGCTTAGCAGTCCATATAAATTATAAGCGTATAGACGTTTACGTGTAAAAAAAAAAAAATACGGCTATTATTTTAAAACAGATTTAACACACAGAGCAGAAATCTGCAATGAGTAGTTGTAAACTGAACATCACATAGGCCAAGTCACAATAAAATATGATTTTAAGTTAGTTAACACTGTTTGACACAATTTTATATGTGCTCTCTGTCAAAAGCCGAGTTAGGTCTTTAGCAGGTATTCGAATCGAAGAACTTGACTGTTCAAAGTTGACTTCGAATAAACCCTGTAATGTTGATGCATTAAAAGAGATGGATAGAATGAGAAACTTTACAAATAACTAAGTAAAGTTTACGTAACTAATTTAAACCAGGGATGCACTTTAACGTTAAGCTAATCGTTTATCAAAAAATTTCCGCCGTTTCCGTTGAAACACTTCGAAATATTATCGATAAAGAAATTATCAAGATAAATTGTATCTCGTTTTTAACCAAAACGAAAAGCTTTCGTTAACGTTAAACACGTTAACGAAAACGTGATACTTTATGTTTGAATTGTGCTGGCAATGCTATAGCCATGGTGAAGCCGTAAGGTGGCAACAACGAGCGCACATACACACACAAACTCTATGTAATTTGTTTGTGTAATTCGTTGGTGGTAATGTCAAAAATACTCTGAGAAATGTTCGTACTGTCAAAATTCATGAGAAAAGTTGCAATCAGCTTGGATAATGCTTTCACCTTTAATGACTCCGCCATCAATCAGCTTTGCCAGCATAGTTTGAAATTAATAATCAACATAAACGATTTGATTTCGTTTTGATATGGCAGAAAACGAAACGAAATCATTTCGTTAATTTGACGATCTTCACGTTAATAAACGAAACGAAATGACTTCGTTTCGTTTATTAACGTTGATTATCGTAACGAAATGATATCGTTTCGTTGGTTAAGCATGCCTGATTTAAACAATATTTTACCCTACTAAAAATTAAAAAAAAAAATCATATTTAAATTAAATTTAAGAAAAAGGCTTTTCTAAGAACAAGCTTCTATTACTTGTTAATAAAACGAACTAAAAAGTAAAAAATAAAATTAAAGAAAAAAAAACTTTTTTAAAAATAAGCTTTTATTATTTTGGTTAATAAAATTAACTAAAAAGTAAACAATAAATTGACTCTAAAGAAATATAACACTTCATAAGTTCATTGTAAGCTTAAACGATAATTAGGCTTTTTCGTCTGCGACAAAAAAATTTTATATCGTACATAATTATATATTTTTAACATTAAAACTTTACACCTAAATTATTAAAGCTTACAGTTTATATCACAGTCCTAATTGTTCTAATAAAAGAGTGTTACATTGCGACAGCAAGAAAATGAGATCCTAAATGTTCTTAATTATACCATCAAAATTTAACACGTTTTTTATTAGAACAATTTCGACTGTGATATAAACTGTAAGATTTAATAATTTAGGTGTAAAGTTTTAATGTTAAAAATATATAATTATGTACGATATAGAATTTTTTTGTCTCAGACGAAAAAGCTTAATTATCGTTTAAGCTTACAATGAACTTATGAAGTGTTATATTTCTTTAGAGTCAATTTATTGTTTACTTTTTAGTTAATTTTATTAACCAAAATAATAAAAGCTTATTTTTAAAAAAGTTTTTTTTTCTTTAATTTTATATAGTTTACGCTGCATACTTCTAGGCTCTTCGATTTCCAGAACGTACTAGTTAATTTCGGCTACAAAATCGCCAGCCACAACTACGTGCACAAATTATTGCTCTCTCTTGTGACAACTCAGATAAGATATATGCATGTGTTTGTGCATTGCTGCTCCGCTG
Source organism: Eurosta solidaginis (assembly GCF_040869045.1). Taxonomy (NCBI): domain Eukaryota; kingdom Metazoa; phylum Arthropoda; class Insecta; order Diptera; family Tephritidae; genus Eurosta; species Eurosta solidaginis. The sequence goes on from NC_090319.1 coordinate 31,498,289, forward strand.
CTCGTATACGTACATATGTGTAGACGCAATTATTTATTCGTTTATGTAGATACATAATGATTGAATTATTGATGTGAATGTTTGTAGTTTACAGTCTCTCGCGCATACATAGGCGTATATGTAAATGCATCTGTGTGTGACATCTTTCGGCTGCCTTATATATGTGTATACATGATTTGATTATTGACGTAAATACTGCTTATCGTGGCCTTAGCATCGCCTTAGTGATGGTATAACTTAGCGATGCTAATTTCCGTGACAATATATATATGTATACAGTGTATACAGTGTATATGACTGGTAACCAAGCATGAAGTTCGCGAAATTACTACACCTTAGGAGAAATGGGTGAACGAGGAAACCGAGAGTATAAATGCAGCGCATTCGCAGGCATGACTAATCAGTTTTGATTTAAGCACGCTATTGGTTGTGAAGTATAAGTGTTATTGTGAAGTAGTCTCAAAGTAGTATAATAAAGACCATTTTGCATTATTGAATATTGGAGTTATTTATTCAACAGTTAAGCGATTCGAACGTTAGCAGAAGGTTTGGAATAAGCGGAATTCCCTAAATTCGAAACAATATAGATTTGAGCTAGTGGATGGAATGTTCATCTATGATACGAAGGAACGAGTGAACAGACCAACCGCCGGGTTAACGCACTGAGGATATGATGGGCTATTGTATCTTCTCCTCAAAGAGTTCGCATATTCCAGGCACATTACCGTCAAACCATAATCTCAAAAAACATTTGCGTGACCTTCGTCAGAAAAAGGAGATCTCCTTTGAGGCTTTTTATTATCTTTTTTTTCCATTGGTAGGGTCTTTTAAGTGTCGCCTCCTGAATATGGGATTTGGATTTTTGTCAACTTCTGTTGCGTATAGAAATATAAAAACTATCACAAGAAATAAGCAAATGTTTTGAAGAAAGAAAGTCTAAGGTTTATAACGACTGTTAGCGATTCTTTTTACCGCGTTTCGTTTATTAATACTCAGAATAATAAATATGAAAAAAAAAAAAAATAAAGCACGCTTTTGAATTTTTGTGAGCTCAGCATTAAAGAAAATATTCATAAGAAAACAGATATATAACAAAACAAGTAAATGTGCGTAATTTCGGGTGTAACCGAACATTATATATTCAGCGTGAACTTCAATTGTACATTTCATTTCAGATAAATTACTTTTCTACATAAACCGTGGCACCGCCCGTTTAAAAGAAAAATGTCTCCGCATTTCCTCTTACAGTAAAACTTGATAAGTGAAATATCATTTTTTCAAAACTATTTTTTGCTAAGTTATAGCTTATTATTCTAGTCTACGACGCTTTTAATCTTGTTTTATATCTACGTTGCCGTGGTCTATAACCGATCCCGTCCAATTTTACTAGAAATATTTTCTGCTATAAGGAAAATATGTGTACACAATTTTATTACGATCCGTTAATTTTTCTTCGAGTTATCGCTCCCGAAACATAGAAAATTGCTTAGTCATAAAAGGGGCGGTGCCACGCCCATTTTTTAAATTTTGAAGTTTTTCCTATTTATTGTTATAAACCCACTTGGGAAATGAAATACCATTGATATAAACCTCTTTTTTGAATATATATAGCTTATTTTGTTCGTCCACGACCCTTTTAAAAATCTATTATATAAAAGTGGGTGTGGTCCTTAACCGATTTCGTTAACTTTTCTTCAAAGTATTCCTTATAGTAAATACAACCTCTCTGCCGAATTTTGTTACGATAGGTTTAACCATTTTTGATTTATCATTAATAATATTTGTAAAATTGATTTTATCCCAAGTGGGCGGTGCCACGCCCATTTAAAATTTTTTTTTTAATATTTATCAAGAGTCAATATCAATCCACACGTCAAATTTCAACATTCTAGGTGTTTTATTTACTAAATAATCCGTTTTTTTGTGTTTTCCAAAATGTTATATACATAAACAGTGCGCGTGGTTATCATCCGATTTCGCTCATTTTCAATACCAATATATTCTGGGTCCAGATAAGCTCGTGTCCAAATTTTCATTTCATTTCATTTTCATTTCATTTATTTACTGACAGTATTAGCACAATAAGATCTTGTATGATCTTTTATAGTGCAACAATGGTTACATAATAATGAGTATAATTTATTAAAACTTAAAACTTAAAAATGTATATATTATTCCATAAAGTAATAAAAGTGATAATATATAAGTTTCACAAGAATTGTGACAAGGACATTTTGCAACAATGATTGACTAAGTAGCTAAACTCAGATTCTAATTTGTATAAACTTTACCAAAGAAAGAAAATATAACATTCTTAAGGTTGCTTCTACTTAAGCTATTGCGAACCGAGTTGGGGATAGAGTTCCAAATGAGGATAGCATTGACAAAGAAAAGTCTTGCAGAGTTTAAATAATTGTAGCTGGGCACGATCAAGTCACTTATGCGAGCAGATCTAGAGAATGTTAGCTTGTTATATAAATAAGTAGGCATTTTATCAGCAATCACACGACACAAAAATATACAGTTCCTAGCCTTAAGATACTGAGATATTTCACAACCCAAGAGACTCGTTCGCCACACTGATATATGATCATACCTAGCCAACCCGAAGACATACCGCGTGATATGATTAAAGGCGACATCAATCTTATGTGCCGATTTTGAATCTAATTTGCTGTATATACAATCCGAATAGCAGATAGTTGGTAGCATTAGTTGTATAGCAAGCCGCTTCCTAATTCCAAGTGGGGTGAAGGGGGCAGACATTCGTAGATTACGTAGAGTGTAGTAAACTTTACTGATAACAGCGTTAATATGATCATCACAAGAGAGATTAGAGTTAATAAAAACCCCCAGATTCCTTACTTTAGACACGTACTTAAGGCACTTATAATTGATATATAAAGCTGGTAGATTTGATGAGTTAATTTGCCTTTTAGATATAGGTAGCACATACGATTTATCACTATTAAGGGAAAGATAATTTTTTTGCGCCCAAGACGAAATAGCTGACAAATCACTATTAAACTTGGCACAAAGTTCAGAAACTTGCGCATGTGTTCCAGACATATAAAGTTGAATATCATCTGCATAAGCATGCATTTGAGCATACCTGCAGGTGGTAAATATGTCATTAATAAATAGGCTAAATAATAACGGTCCAAGTATAGAATCTTGGGGGACACCATTTGATAACCTCTTAAGACTAGAGACTTGCGATCCCACCTTCACTCGTTGCGCTCTACCACCCAAGTAACTCCTCATGAGACCTAAGGCAGAGTCCCCAAAACCAAAATAAGACTTTAGCTTCATGCACAACAACGTGTGGTTGACAGAATCAAACGCTTTGGAAAAGCCGAGCAGACACAACATAGTTATCTTGTTACTATCATAGGGCGCCCGAATATCATCCAAGATTTTGATTATTGCAGTTGAACAGCTATGCTTTGCTCTAAATCCAGACTGGAATGGGGAAAGTAGATTGAACTTGTCAATATAAGCATGGATCTGTTCTGATAACAAGCTCTCAAAGGTCTTCGACAACGCAGGAAGGATGCTTATGGGACGAAAATCACTTAGGCGGCAGGCGGACTTATTTTTAGCTACAGGAAGGACAGATGCGATCTTCCAGACATCAGGAAAGCACGAGGTTGTGATGCAGTGGTTGATAATGTGGGTCAGGGCTGGCAGTATCTGTGGAAGAACAATTTTTATAAATTTTACAGGAATACCATCCTCACCAATAGCATTTGAGCGTACCTTAAAAATGCATCTAACCACATCATGCTCCGACACAGCACAAAATTCAAATTTCTGGGAAAAATTCACAGGACAATGTATCGGGTGGGTGATTGGGACATTGGAAGAGGTAGCATAATTAACGAATACTGCATTCAGATCTTCAGGGTCGAGCGAGCAATCAGGATTGTCTTTAACATGTACACGAAGACTTTTCAAGTTACGCCACAACACATTATTAGGAAGTTCACAATTTAACATTTTTCGAAAGTATGCCTGCTTCTCATGTTTTATAGTAGCAGTAGCTACATTCCGTATATTCGTATATGAACGCCAGTTTATATCAGTGTGATTCCGTTTCCATACTGCATAGGCTTTGTTACGTTTACATATTATGTCACGAGCAGTTTTGTTGAACCATGGGCACGATCGAGATTTTCGCTGAACTGTGCGCATCGGTACATGAGCATTATAAAAAGATAACAATAAATTATTTAAAAAGTTTAGCTTGTCATTTACCGATGGCAAGCTCCAGCAATAAGTCCAGTCTACCCTAGACATCTCAGTACTCAAATTGTTAAAATTGATCGAGCGATAGTCAGGAAAACTTGAAGGAACCGAAACTAAATTGCCATGGTCAAAAGTAATGTCAAAGGAACAGAAAATTAAATCATGGTCAGACACAAACGAAATTTGGTCGAACTTTAAGACAGAAGACAAATCAGACACAATAAAATAATCTAGTAGACTGGGAAAACAATTATTCCCATATCTGGTCGGTACAGAGGAATTTAATAAAGAAAGACCAACACTAGACATGTCATCTAAAAGACGGGAGCTATACATATCACGTGATAACATATTTACATTAAAATCACCACATACTATTATTTCATCATAATCAACAGCTATTACAGACAACGTATTAAAGAAATCCTTTACACTAAAACATCTATTGGGATTGTACACACATGACAAGAGGACTTTAGACAGGGGACTGGACACCTAAACCAACAAGTACTCAGTTGTAACTCCGCCTGCATGGGATACCATGCTCGATTTTAGATATTTTTTGCAGTAAATGGCTACCCCACCACCCTTTTTATTCATTCGATCATTTCGATACATCATATACCAATCTATCTCAAAGTGCGCATCCTTTATCTCATGCCTAAGCCATGTCTCAATATTTACTCAAGTTATCGTGTTAACGGACAGACGGATGGACGGACGGACGGACGGACATGGCTCAATCAAATTTTTTTTCGAGACTGCTGATTTTGATATATGGAAGTCTATATCTATCTAGATTCCTTTATACCTGTACAACCAACCTTTATCCAATCAAAGTTAATATACTCTGTGTGCAAACCACGCTGATTATAAAAATTTAATAAATATACATAAGTATATACCCAGTAAACATCTTAAGATATTTCTCAAGCCTATGGAAAAATCATAGTTTTCAAGTTGATATCAAAAACAAAACACATTCACCCTCCCAATAAGATCAACTACTTATACTTCGCAAGGCGATAACAGTAATCGCAGAAGCATGTTGTTGTTGTTGTTGTAGCGATTAGGTTACTCCCCGAAGGCTTTGGGGAGTGTTGTCGATGTGATGGTCCTTTGTCGGATACAGATCCGATACGCTCCGGTAACACAGCACCATTAAGGTGCTGGCCCGACCATCTCGGGAACGATTTATATGGCCACATTGAACCTTCAGGCCATCCCTCCCTCCCCACCCCCAAGTTCCATGAGGAGCTTGGGGTCGCCAGAGCCCCGTCTGTTAGTGAAACGGGATTCGCCGCTCGAAAGTGAGGTTGACAATTGGGTTGGAGAAGCTATATGTTGCGCTACACAACCCCTTGAATCCCATCGCAGAAGCATCAAAGTACAATACATCCAAACCCAGGGAAAGGGAGAAGAAAATCGGTCGCCAGCTGTCCTTAATAGGGTTGGATTAGAAATTATATTCTTCCAACAACTAATTTAGCAGGAATTCGGCATTTTCAGTCGATATTTGCAGTACTGATCGGAATCATTTGCATTCCGACAGCATTAAAATAATGTGATATAAAATTTGAGCAAAAGGCAAAACAAAAATTGGAACAATGACGGATTTAAAACCAATTATTTCCAATAACCCAATACATGGTAATACGTTCCAAATATTGTTACCTTAAGCTGGGAGCAATGGAGGATCCTCAGCGGGTTAGGGGACTCAGAATATACCCGCGACAGGACAGTTACGGCTTGTCGTAAGAGGCGAATAAATGCCAAATTATTCAAGGGGTTGCCAGCGCAATATATAGCTTCTCCAACCCCATTGTCAACTTTACCTACCCCTCGCGAATCCTGTTTCTTTAACAGCCGAGGCGCTGGCGACCCCTAGTACCTCATGGATTTAGGGGTTGGGAGAACGTTATGGCCTAAAGAGATTCATGTGGTCATACCAATTCGTTACCGAGATGGTCGGACTAGTACCTTAATTGTGCTTGTTATCGGACCGTACCGGATCTGCATCCGACAAAGGATCATCAACATCGATAATACTATCCAAAGCTTTCGGGGAGTGTCCTTATCGCTATAACAACAACAAAAATAGCAATGGAGAATTGGAAAGGTGTCCTTTTCAACCTCCTTCAAAAGAGTGGTTCCCAGGCTCGTCCGTCTGTTATGCTAGCCAATATGTCGTTTGGAATCAATTGGCATTCCATTAGCATATTCAAATGAAGTTAAAAAAAATCATCTCTAAGGTGGCACCACCAAAGCCAACAGCTAATTGCCGTGCGAAAAAAACAAGTAGTTGGTAGCATTAATGAAGCGTTATAAATTACAAATAATTTATCCATGTGTTGATTTTTTCATTAAAATACTGCAGTATTCGAAATTTACACTTGAGTACAATTAGAGAATCACGCAAAAATTTTCTCATTGTTGAGAACCCAATGATTCACCGCTGTTGCGAAACAAAGCCTGTCGTAAGAGGCGACTAAAATACCGGATTCAAGGGGTTTGTGTAGCGCAGCCCTTTCAGGTTGCCAGCGCAATATACAGTTTCTCCAAACCCAATTGTTAACCTCACCTATCCGTGGCGAATCCTGTTTCATTAACAACCGAGGCTCTGGCGACCCCAAACTCCTCATGGATCTAGGGGGTGGGAGGGCGGTATGGCCTAGAAGGTCGCATATGGTCTTAACAAATCGTTCCCGAGATGGTCGGGCTTGTTACCGGAACGTACCGGATCTGCATACGACAAAGAACCCTCGACTCGATAAAACTCCCCAAGGCCTTCGGGGAGTGTCATTATCGCTACAACAACAACTTGAGATGTACGTGGGTTCTCAACTTCAGCTCTAATGTGACTTAAGCCTAAATGTTAACTGGGTACTCATTATTTATAAAAAATTATCATGCCAGATGAAGGCTTTGGTTCCAGTTTCTTTTCTTTTGTTGCTGAACTAATTCTTTTTGCTTTTCGGTATTGAGCGGCTCTTAACATTAAAAGTGAATTTATATTTGGCCTTACACGTAAAAATCTGAGCAAACCGTCATCAAACATTCGAAATAAATATGTATGTACATAAGCTTTTTATATACTGAATACTTATGTATGTGGTTATTTGAAATTTTAAGAATTTCATTTACCAAGGCCACATGGGTTTTGCGAGGTTTTATCGCTGATTTCAAGTACCATGAATACATGTACCCAAATATGTAACACAGAAAGCAACTTTAACTTTGGAATATGAGAGCAAGTATTCCCAACGGGGACCTCATGTGAGGGGGTCCAATAAAGCTTAAGGGCCGAGTCGGTTGTTCACCATGGTCTAATATGGCAGGCGTTTGTAAATAAAAGTTTTATCTGCGCCAACGCACTACTAGATGATGAAGCCGGCATAGATAAGCTCTTTTACAATAATTAACTAGAAAAGCCATACGATGACTGCACCATGCTTTGCGCTTTAGCGATGAGAAAAATCGTGCTGCTTCGGAAAAAAATACGCTGCCTAAAATTGAGATAGTTCTACTGAAGATTTCAACCCTGTCCGTAATGCCACCGGCATGTTTCGAAAGAGTTTAACAATTAGGTGTGTGAGCGAATGGATGGAAACGCTCCGGCTCGAAAAATACTGCTTCCACACCAACTTTTGGAAGCGCATAGGAGTTGTTCTAATTTGGTGCTCACGGTTGGACTATTTTCTCATTAAACGAAAATAGCTGGCATGGCTTGATGCGCAATGGCACCAAATTATAATGTTGCATGGCAAGTCAAACATTAGTGTAGTGCGTCATTATATGTTTTTTTCAAACCTTATAACATTTGGCTAGGTTTGCAATGCTATTGTTGTAGCGATAGACACTCCCCAAAGGTTTTAAGGAGTGTTATCGTTGTTGATGACCTTTTGCCGGAGATAGATCCGCTAACGCCAGATTTAATATGACCCCATTGAACTTTATAGGCCTCCACTTTACGAGAGGAACTTGTCTCGCCTGTTAATATGTGTATGATACATTCATATTTGTCACAGGATTTCCCTCGGGTAAGGTGTGAAGCTAAAAAACTTTGTATTGTGCTTATCAACCCCTTGCATCCCTGGTTTGGATTGTTTGTTTCGGATATAACCTGCGGGGGAAAACAAATTAAATTTTTAACGAAAAGCCTTATTTAGCGGCATACTTTTTTTTTTTCATTACCAAACCATTTCAGTTTTGCTAATCATCTCAGCTTAAGCGGCCAATGTGGCAGGTTAATATCTAACTAGTTGTTGTTGTAGCGTTAAAGACATTGCCCGAAATTTTTTGGTAGTGTTTTCGATGTTACCCCTTAGTTCCATGAAGAACTTTTGGGTTGCCAGAAAAATGATTCGCCACGGGTGGGGAAGCTATAAGTTGGGCTGACATCACTTTGAAAGAGTTGCGGTAGTTTAATCTGGAGTTCAACTGGGAAGGTCCAGAAGACATGTTTAAAACACGCTTGAGGGATGGCGTTGCACTCTCCTGTTTGTGAACTTGTGAAGTTGGGAAGAGCGAAAAATCCCTAAGTCTGTCTTAAGGATTGCTTTTGTCCTCCCAACATGAAGTGGTAAAAAGTTTTGTGCGAAATAAAAGATTTTGAAGGAACATGTGAAATGGAAGGATAATTTAGAAAAACATTTCGATTTGGTACCTGGCACTATGGTCATAGACCACTGTCATTAATCCCAAATCCGAAAAAAATCAAGAGTTGCGCTACACAAGCCCTTGCAACAATTTGATATACTTTAATCCCCTTAAACCTGGTTTAAGTCTAGTCAACTTTAACAGTAGCTTAAACTGGCACTGAAAAACCGTCCCTTGGAGTTACAATTATTTATTAAATGCCCTTATCAATATCGCCATATAGCAAACCTTTTCAGTGACCCAATCTTTTTCACCACAGTGAGATACAAATGAAACAAATCTGAGCAGAGATGAACGCAAAAGGAGACAGACGCAAAATAAAATATCCAAAGTGAGAAACACCAGAATCAAAATATACGCAAAAACGTAATAAGTGATACTGAAGTAATGTTATGTGTAAACACAAGTTTCCATTGCCATTTCTTGTGTCAGCGCCGACAGAAATGAACCAGGGATGATAAATCGATTTTGTACCGAACGAGGGAAAAAATGTACCAAATCATCCAAAAATGTACCAAAAGTCTTCGGGTGTGAATTTGAACCAAACTAGAGCTATATTCTGCTTCTTTATCCAAAAACTGTTTTTAGTCAGGAAACTTTCTAACACAAATTAAAGGTAGTATAACAGGGAAATATGATTTATGAAGAAATACTTTTCCAGTAAAAATAATAAAAGACGTTTATCGATTGAAGCGTACAATTATGTACATATATAAAAACATTTCTTTATTGAGTACCAGTAAGTAACATAAAATTAAATTTAAAAAAAATAACAGCTGCATTCAATGCAAAAACATTTCATAAAAACATTTCAGGTACAAAAGATTTGAATTCAGGTATAAAAGTTGACAAATTGTTGCCTATATCTATACTAATAACTCATGTTTCAATGACTACAATAACAGTCCTTCTTCTTCTAAATTTTGTATAGAAAATATCCTTTCTACGTTTGTGGATGAATGTGGAATAGACAATATGCCTTGAACTACTCTATAAATATTGGAAAACATTTACGCATTTAATTTATTTTTAACTGATCTTAATTCTTCTCAAAAGCTGCATATATTTAAATTCTAGAACTTTGTAAGGCTCTCATGCACTGCTAAAGCTCGAAATTAAGAATTAATTATCTCTATTTTATCAAATGCAGATTTCGGAAACAAGTCTATAACTAAATGCACAATACTATTTGTTTTATCGCTTAAAATACTTTCTGGTGAAAGCTTTGCAGCCCACAACAAAGTTTTATTATTCAAATTTACTTTCTTTAATAAAGTACTACTAAATTGTATATAAAATTGTTTAGCGCAACTCTTAAATATGTGTACGTCGCCTTTTTCGAAAGGGTTTTTTGATAGAATGATATCCACATTAACACCGCAGTAAACTTCATCTGGGGTTAAGTGATTTTCGTATGAATCAATATTTAACATCAAAATAGGACTGGAAGATTTCTTTTTTTTTTTTTTTATTTGGTAATAAGTAAATGTATGCAAATATCTTCAGATTCTATATTCACATTATTTATTTCATTTAAAATATAAGAAAGAAATGTAAAATATACTTTATAAATAGGACTTTGAAAATTTTCAGATATAAGATTAATATTTTGATTACTGCTTCTATTTTCAAATACGTAAAGATTAAAATAATACTTGAGGTCATCCCATTACTCAAGAATTCTATCTATGACTGCTTGTCTAGAAAGCCACCTTGTGGGGGCGTACTTTAGTATAACATATATTTCTGTACCGAAATGTTCTTGAAAACTCTGAAATTTGAAATGTGACAAAAACATCCATTAACATGCAGATTTGGAACAACTTTCTTCAGCCTTGCTTGCACTCCGCTTTTTTCTCCCATCATAACCGAGCAATTGTCGGCAGTGAAACCAATCATTTTTTCAAGTGGTATTGAATGGTCTTTCAAAGATTTAATAACAGCATTAAAAATACCCTCCGTGCTACTGTCGGTCAAAGGTACCAAATATCACTTTTTATCAAAAATTCGAATCGAAACTGCCAAATTTTTTGATATACATATATCATTCGTTTCATCTATTATTAGAGAGTAATAATTCTTCTGACAAAATGCAATTATGGATTTATAATTTTCTGGCCCTGTTATTTGAGTAATTATTTTCTGTGTTATAATTCTATTGATGCAAATTTTTTTCACAATTTTAGAATCACTATGCGGCCGCCGTGGTGTGATGGTAGCGTGCTCCGCCTACCACACAGAAGATCCTGCGTTCATGCCCCGGGAAAAGCACCATCAAAAACTTTAGAAACAAGTTTTTTTCTATTCGAAGAAATTTTTTCTAAGCGGGGTCGCCCCTCGGCAGCGTTTGGCAAGCACTCCGAGTGTATTTCAGCCATGACAAGCTCTCAGTGAAAACACATCTGCCTTGCAGATGCCGTTTGGAGTAGGCATAACACAAGTAGGTCCCATACCGCCAATTTGTAGGAATAAAGAAATAGGAGCACGACGCAAATTGTTAGAGAAGCTCGGCCTTAGATCTCTTCGGAGGTTATCGCGCCTTACATTTTTTTTTTTGGTAATTCTATACGACAGCATGACACTGCTAATACGTATTCAAAAATACGGAAGACGCGTATTAATTTGGACAACAACAATCCGAAACAGCAAAATAAAAATTTTATCTCTGTCCGGAGATATTTGCAGCTGAAGTTGGCGATTTTCGTGTGGTTGTTGTAATGCTGATGTACCCACAAAAAAAATTGTGAACATAGGTGCTTTGCGCGGATATAGTGTTGGTCTCAAAACCGGTGTTGGACCCACCCAGGGTAATTTTTTATAAGCGCGGCCGAAGGCCGCCAATGCAGAAAGGTGTTATGCGCAAAAATACTATGGATCCCCCCCCCCCCCCCCCCGGTTTCGGAGCGCTCCGGGGCCATTTTTCGGTTTTTTGGAAATAACTTTTTACAGAAATAAAATTTTGAATTTCCGCTCTCGGATTCGTGGTCCTGGGAACAAAACGCGTGTTGAGCGTTGTGAGCTAAAGTAAACAATTACCAAAATTTTAATTTTTTTTGTACATTTGTACATGCTGCTTTGCAAATTGACTTGAAGTGTAGTGCTGTATTTTACAAAAATGTACCAAATATGTCAATTTAGTACGAACGTACTTAAGAGAAATGTACCAAAAGAAGTACAAATGTACCATGATTATCATCACTGAGATGAACTAGCAAACAAAACAAACTTCTCGTTCTCTGAGAGCGCGTGAAAATGTGCATATTTTATATTGGCCATAGATACCATCATGCTCAAAATCAAGTTTGGGCATTTCTGAATAACTTTGGGGTATTTTACATGGTAAAGGTTTAATTTATAATTTTCACCGAAAACTTACTCAAGATTGTCAAATGGGATATCAAAAAACTCGAATTTTTGCCCGGATTACAAATCCGAAGAAAAATAACTATTTTTCACCCGTGGAAAATTTATCAGTGACAACACCTCTCATCAAAGGGCTGCACACGAAACGGGTTTTGGTAGCAACTTTCGATTGGTGAAAAAGTCAGCTTCTTAGTCTTCGCATTGATGTAAATGGATGCATAAAGGTCAGGTTTTTGTGGAACGTTGCAACATTCCACTTTTGACAGCTGAGATAAATTGTAAGTATACGTATTGGTTAACGCAACATGTATAATTAACAGCCTTTTGCGGGCGACAACGCAGATACTACACCAAGTGATCCAATTTCGTAATTTCTTATAAATTTTTTGCGTTTTTTATTGTATGTGGATATACATATGTATGTACATAACCGTTTTGGTCGCATTAAAGTTAAAAAGGCGCTAACAGTTCATTGTTATCTTATGGCGGTGCCAGCGCAACAAAGCAAAGCAACGCAATCGAAATATATTATTTCATATTTTTTCACTTATCTACCACAAAATATTTCTACAAAACTTTGCCTTTTTTATAAACTTTAATAAGTTTTTATCACCTTACTTGCTGATTTTTTTGAAAATAATGAAACCAAACGGATTTCTTGGAGTTTTTTTTTTTTTTTGGGTAGTTTAGGCAACTCTATAGCCATCTGATGTTCTTGGAAACGAATGAAGTTTTATTTACAATCCAATGAACTTCAAGACCCATTCTTGGAAACGAATGAACTTTTGTTTACAATCGAATGAACTTCCAGGACCCATTCCTGGAAACGAATTAAGAGAGAATAAAAGTTTCGTATCAGGTCATCATTGGCTGCCCTTCCACCCACTCCTTATTTCATACTTTTCTTTTTCTTTGTTTTTGCCGCATGCCCTTTAACGCTTTTTCGGTGGTGTTGTATGCTTTTTTTGTTGTGTTCATAAATGCCACCGAAAAGGTAGTCCGGAAATAACCCGAGAAATATAATATTTGCAAGAGCTCGATTGACGCCGAGCGGGTGTGCGCGCAACAACAATGCTCTATGAAAGCTAGAAAAAAGCATGTTTGTATGTACGTAAGGGTGCCGGCCGTTCTTTCTGCAATAACTTGTATGAAAATATTCTACAAAAATTGCTTAACTTTTAAGTGTTTCACCAGCAATTTATGAACATTCCTTTTTTCAAAGGAAAATCTTTCACAACGCAACTGCCACTTACTTACGTATATGACGTTTCACTCAATCCGGGTAGCACATTAACTTTCTTTGCCTGGGTTCACTGCTACGATTGTAGTTGTATTTGCACTGTAATGGGCGATGGCTAGACAATGAAAATTGATTTTCATATCGAATTGATTTCTTAACCAATATACAGATATTTTTCTTTATATTCTTGTATTCCACATTAGCAATACATAATTTTTTTCAGTTTTTATTTTTTCATATTGAAGTTTTGCATATATACACACACACACAAGCACTTATATTGCAGGCCTTTGCCAATGCAGATAAATCACAAATTTTTTCTTGAATTTTAGTTTGCATGCAAAGCTTGGATTTTCTCCTTTTGTTTGTTTTTTTAAGGATATTTATAGTTGATAGATCTTTATTTAATGCTTAAGGCAAGTTTAAACCAAATTTCACTAATTTTCAGATTGAAAAACTATTTCGACAAGAAAAACACACAAATGAAATGAACCGACCGATGAAGATAAAGAAAAATCAAGTCAACTTTTTTCACCTCGGCTTCTTTGGGGGAGAAAATACATACGACATCTAATTGGAAGCACGGTTGCCAGAGGCTCAAACGCAAAATTACTTAAATGATATAAATAAATTAACCAAAAATTTCAAATTCCCTGTAGGAAAGCGTCAAAAGTGAATTGACAGATTCTTCGCTGATTTTGGCACGGCAATTCTGCCGTCGATAACAAAACGACACTAAAGTGTAAAATCGGAGAAAACATAATTTTTGTTTGGGAAATTAACATTGAGGCCCTGTTTTTGGAATTGTGCAGTTTAGGGGCGCACCCTAAAATGGGGCCTTTTTTTGAGTGAGGTATCAAAAGACGCGTATTTAAGTTTACATCAAGAATCCGAAAGCGGAAGTGGGGAATATTTTGATAAGGTGCCACGATTTTCCAACTTTTTCTTCGAGGGGTGGCGGGGGTCCTAAAAAACACAAAATTACCATCCGCAACTATAGGAAACTCTTAGTTTATGAAATATAAGCTTTTTAATTTCCAAATTTAGTAAAATTTCAACTTCAGTCCTGCACTTAAAATTCGGGTCGCACATGTCGATAGCGGTATCAAAAGACGCGTATTTTTGCCAAGATTCAGAATCCGAAAGCAGAAATTATATTTTTTGTCTCGTTTAAAAGTTATTCGCGGAAAACCACCTCGGTACTATTGTCGTTTTTTTCGTTGTTCCAATTAAACAAACGAAAACATATGAAGGTTGTGAATAGTGTTGCCAGCTCCGCAACAATATCTTTTTATCTTGGTAGAACATTATAAGGTGGTGGCACGTCGACATAAATGCAAACAAACATACACTATCAATGTATTTTGTTTTTGTAATTCTCTGAGTAATTTGAAATTAATGTATTTAATTGGAACAAGTGCAGAATACATACATTTGTCAAAAAAAAAAAATAAATAAATAATCGGACTTTATTGGTGCAAATGAAAGGTTTGGGGGTAATTCCATGTCAAAAGGCGAAATTATGAATTTTTCTAATCAAAATATCTCCGATACTAGTGGATGGATTTCAAAAATTAAAAAATCGAAAAATAACTTATAAAAATACCTTTCATCAGATGTATATATATCTTTAACTTTTCTAGTCTTTATTTACCAAAAATTTGAAAAAGCTCTTTTTTGCATTCGTGAACTAACTGATATTACCTTATAACTCTTATGTTTATTGTTATGTTAGCCGATCCAACACCGGCTGCGCCATTCACAGTAATTCTGCGTAGAACACCTTTCTGCATAGGGGGCGAGAAGAGAAGAGAATAGAAGAGAAGAGATGAGAAGAGAAGAGAAGAGAAGAGAAGAGAAGAGAAGAGAAGAGAAGAGAAGAGAAGAGAAGAGAAGAGAAGAGAAGAGAAGAGAAGAGAAGAGAAGAGAAGAGAAGAGAAGAGAAAAGAAGAGAAGAGAAGGGAAGAGAAGTTAATTTTTAGTGACATTTCATTGGTCAATACAGTGAGTGAATCAATTACTTGCACGCAGTTTTACGCAAACAACTGAATCTGATTATAAACCCGAGCAATGTTAACACCCCAAATAATATTAGACTACAAATTATTCAAAGAGTTTTACAAAAAATAAATACATTGATAGTGTATGTTTGTTTGCATTTATATCGACGTGCCCCTACCTTATAATGTTCTACAAAGATACAAAGACATTGTTGCGGAGCTGGCAACACTATTCACCACCTTCATATGTTTTCGTTTGTTAAATTGCAACACCGAAAGAAGCGACAATAGTACCGACGGGTTTTCCGCGAATTACTTTTAAACAAAATAAAAAAATATAGTTATCGCTTCTCGATTCTGAATCTTGACGCCAATACGCGTCTTTTGATACTGCTATCGACATGTGCGACCTGAATTTTAAGTGCAGGACTTAAGTTGAAATTTTACTAAATTTGGAAATTAAAAAGCTTATATTTCATAAACTAAGAGTTACCTACAACTGCGGATTCCATTTTGGTGATTTTGAGGATCCCCTCTACCCCTACAAATCAAAAGTTCGAAAATCGGGGCACCTTATATAAGCGGGAGTCATTGGTGCCGTTTGTCGTATCGCTGTAGTCGTATCCCTAACGTAATCAGCTGTTTATCGTTACGACGGTAAGCCAAAAACCAATTGGTTGGCTACGATACGGTTACGACCTTATGCGGCAGTTAAGCTGGAGTCATTGGTGCCGTATGTCGTATCGCTGTATCCGTATCCTTAACGTAATCAGCTGTTTATCGTTACGACGGTAAACCAAAACCCAATTGGTTGGCTACGATACGGTTACGACTTTAGCGGCACCAATAATCGATTGCATTGATTCTCATAAGGTTGGTCGAATCAGCTGTTAAAAGGTTACCGATACGGTTACCGATAAAGCACCAATGTCTCCAGCTTTATGCGGCAGTTACCCACCGACGTGTGCCGTACGTACAGACGTTTGTCGTACGAAGCACGTTTGACCGAACTCTCAAGCCCGTAGAAATCAATGTGTGCGTCTGTGTACATGTACATAACATATTTGTGTGTGTATTGTTTACAGATAAGCATTGTTGCCATTGACCATTTTGCATGTATGCTTATGGAAACATTAACTTTTTCCAATTTAATTTTTGATATTGTAAAAGTCCGGAATACATATTAAATAAGTATAAATAGATTACATATTTATAATCAGCACTTTTACATAATTATTTCGAATTATTTTAACAATTTTTCAAACTTTAATTAGGTGTATTTGCATAAAACTGCAAACGGTCAAAAATTAGCGCACAAAAGTTTACTAGGCAACTCTGTCTAGTGAGAGAGCGATCAGCTGACACGTTCTTAGGGAAAAAATCAAACGTACGTACCAAAAACGTGTCAGCTGACACGACCTATCTTATGAGTGTGCAATGTAAACGAAAACTCACCGACGTGCAACGCCCGTACGTACGTAGCCCGGAACGTAGAAATCAAAACAATTTTGATTTTTCCGTAAGAACGTGTCAGCTGATCGCTCTCTCACTAGACAGAGTTTCCTAGTAAACTATTGTGCGCTAATTTTTGACCGTTTGCAGTTTTATGCAAAAACACCTAATTAAAGTTTGAAAAATTGTGAAAATAAGTCGAAATAATTATGTAAAAGTGCAGATAATAAATATGTTATCTATTTATATTTATTTAATATTAATTCCTGCCTTTTACAGCATCAAAAATTAAATTGGAAAAAGTTGATGTTTCCATAAGCATGCATGCAAAATGGTCAATGGTAACAGTGTTTATCTGTAAACAATACACACACAAAGATGTTATATACATGTACACAGACGCGCACATTGATTCCTACGGGCTTGAGGGTTCGGTCAAACGTGTTTCGTACGAAAAACGCCCGTACGGATGGCACACGTCGGTGGGTAATTGCCGCTTTAGCGGCACCAATAATCGATTGCATTGATTCCCATAAGGTTGGTCGAATCAGCTGTTATAAGGTTACCGATAAAGCACCAATGTGTCCAGCTATAAAATCCAACCCGCGGAAGTTAAGTTTTTTTTACCCGTTTAAAGGTTATGCGCGAAAAACTGTTCCATTGGGCACGTTTTGTTCCGGCACAATTACGTTACTGTAGGCACATGAATAAACTCAATTCCGATATTTGGGATATTAATGTAATTTGATATACACGAATTAATGAAAAAATAACTTTGAATTTCACTTATTTATTCTTATTAAGGAAACCCAAATATCAAAAAACTCGCCTATTTCTTTATTGCAAACACATGTACACACACGAATGGAGTGATGCCAACACAGCAACAATAGAAATTACTTATGCTTTTCTCTAGTCGGAACAATTCACGGTGGTGGCGGCTCGACATAAATTCAGATAAACAACTATGCTCTATGGTCTTGCTTTGGTTGAAGAATTTGCAATTTAATATACATATTTAAGGAGATAAGTTTTGAAATTATCGAAGCAAAGCGCCGCAGCCGAAAATCTATTCATTAAACTTAATAAAACCTTACAGGCGAAAATTTATGTTTTATGATGCGATTTTTCAATTAACGGAAAAAGCGCCGCAGGCGAAAATTTGGAATAAAAAATCACTCGATATTTAATGATACGAAATGAAAAGAAGCACAGAATTTTTTCATTCAATGAAAAAAGCGCCGCAGGCGAAAATTTGGAATAAAAAATAGCGCGATTTTTTATTCCAAATTTTCATATTTTATGATACGAAATTAAAAGAAGCCCAGAGATTTTTCATTTAACGAAAAAAGCGCCGCAGGCGAAAATTTCCATATTTTATGATACGACTTAAGCGAGAGGGGTAGGGAAGAGGGGAGAAGGAAAGGAAGGGAAGAGAAGAGGAGTGAAGAGAAGAGAAGGAAAGGGCGGAGAAGAAAAGGAAAGAGTGGTGTGAAGAAAATAGAAGGGAAGAGAAGAGGAGAGAAGATTGGAGAAGGAAAGGTGGGGAAGAAAAGGAAAGTGTGGAAAAGAGAAGGAAAGGGAAGAGGAGAGAAGAGAAGAGAAGATGAGAAAAGACTGCGCCTAAATAACAATGAAAATTCCAAATATATGTCAGCATCACTTTATTTGGATAAATAGACGTTTTCTCTTTCATTTAACGAAAAAAGCGCCACAGGTGAAAATTTGGAATAAAAAATCGCGCGATTTTGATTACAAATTTTCATATTTTATGATACGATTTAAGCGAGAAGGGTAGGGAAGAGAAGAGAAGAGGAGAGAAGGAAATGAAGGGAAGAGAAGAGTGAAGAGAAGAGAAGGAAAGGAAGAGAAGAGAAGGAAAGGGTGGAAAAGAGAAGGAAAGGGAAGAGAAGAGAAGGGAAGAGAAGAAAGAAGGGAAGATAAGAGAGAAGAGATGAGAAATGACTGCGCCTAAATAAAAATGAAAAGTCCAAATATATGCCAGCACCACTTTATTTAGATAAATAGACGTTTGCTCTTCTCTTTTAATATATTAAATTGCAAAATATTCGGTAAATTACAAAAACAATGTAATTGTATGTTTATTTAAATTTATGTTGAGCCACCACCGCCTTGTATTAATCCTAACAGAGGTAGGTAACAACAAAGATAATTTCCATCGCTGCTGAGCTGGCAACACTGTTCACTTTCATATGTTTTTATTTGGACAGTCCTTTTTTGCAATATTTGTGTTGATATTTTATAAGTAAATTAGTGAAATTTATCATCATTTTTTCGTTAATTCGTGAAAGTTAGATTATGTTAATATACTAAATATAAAAAGTAAAGTAATGTGTGCGCTTAAAAGATTGTAAACGTGCGGGATCAGTATGTATTACACAAACCTGTTTTTTTGCCGATAACTTTTAAACGGGTCAAAAAAGTCAACTTCCTCCTTCGGATTCTTAATTTAGATGTAAATACGCGTCTTTTGATACCTCACCCGAAAATCTTGGCCCAACTTTAGGGTGGGGCCCGTAAACTGCACTACTACCCAGTTTTTCAGTACAAGTTCAACTCAGCTTGTCAGTTAAACTACGCTTAAACTTATTCTGCAGTTTTTCAGTCTACTGGAACTGAAGTTTCAGCTGAGCTTAAGCGGTCAATCTGGCTGGGTTAAACTCTAGTTAACCTATCGGTGATTTCCGTTAGTTCGAATATACCCAACAAGCATTTGGGCTTGAGTACCATTAGAGCTCATGCTGATAACTAGTCATACTTCTAAAATCTCAAGAGTTGTTTCGAAACAGTGGCTCAACAGTGGCTAACAACTTGTGGTTCTTTAACTGGACTCAAATGTAAAATTCCATACTACAGTTTTTTCAGGAGAATAAATTGAAATTGTCCGTCCTGATGTCAAGTTGTTAAAATTTTTCCCAAATTATTAAATAAATTATAAATTAAAAATTGCTTCAAATAAATGTTTTCATATACTTAAAAGCAATAAGGGTAATCACCGCTTAAAAACTCATAGAAATATATATAATTAAAAAAATAAATTAATGTGACACGCTAACTTCCGAAGAGATTTTAGGCAGAGCTTTTCTTCCAACATGCTCCTTTTAATTTTTCCTACAAATTGGCCGGACGGGACATAATTGTTTTATGGCGACTCCGAACGGCATCTGCAAGGCAGATTAGTTTTCACTGAGAGCTTTTCATGGCAGAAATACAAACGGAGTGCTGGATAAACACTGTCGATGGGCAATCCCACTTAGAAAAAGTGGGTTCTAATTGAAAAACCTTGTTTCTAAAATTTTGATGTTGCTTTGCCCGTGGCATGAACCCAGGATCTTCGGTGCGGTAGGCGGAGCACGCTACCATCATACCACGGTAGCCGCCTATATAATTTATTTTTGATTACTTACGCCTCATTACCGCTACCAATTAGGTGTTTATTTCTCACAATAAATAGCTATTTGCTTTGGTGGACCACCTTGGAGATTTTTTTTCAACTCAACTCGATATCCAATGTAGGATATTAACTTAGGATATTAATTGGAAAATATTAATGACGTTGGAGATCAACTTGAAAACTTCTAATTTTACAACATTTCTCAAAGGTTGGATAGTGATTGGAGAATGAAGTTGGATATCAACTCGAGAACTATCTCGTTTAAGAATAATCAAATAATGATGTTAGATATCTCTTCCGGAACTATATATATAATTTTGCTGGAGAATTTTTTTCCATGTTTGTTGGGTAAAGAAAATCCAGCTGTTGCCGTATCTACAAATTATCTAGATAATAAAAAAAACAATATTGCCGCACAAAAAAGCATACCCTAAAAGCGGCCTTAAACTGTGACTGAAAAACTGCTCAGTAGTTTAACTGGAGTTTAAATTTGACTAGAGTTTAAGCAAACTTAGTTTAAATTTAGCTTAACCAGCTACTGAAAAACCGGACCTAAAGGTAAGGCCTCCTTTTATCTTACAATGCTGCATTTCAATGAGTATTTGTTTGGCTAAAAATTTAATTCTTATCTCAGGAATTTATTAACACAAAAATTCCCCAATGCTAAGTATGTGAAGTCCGCAAATACATTGTAGTAAATCCTATTATGGGTCTACTCTCAACTCGAATATTATGCGGCTGGTAAATGTAAACAAACGTAACAAATGGGAAGTGTATGTTAAAAACTCTAAACTCACTACGGGTGCCGGTAAATTGTGATCAACTGTCAAATCCTTGTTTAACCCTACAAAAAACAAAAATAAAATATCTGTCGTCTTTGGCGATACAGCCCTGTCGGACTCTCTCTAGCATCTTTCAGTATACAATCCTAAACGTGGTGCAAACTGACGGGCACATAATCACAAACACGACTTGCTGCCCATTACCATCACCTTAGGCTTATGTAGGAATTAGGAAGTCTATAGGCTCAGATGGTATGACGATGCCAATGCTGAGTTTTGCTACCTGGCATGTTTTCAACTTGTCGTTAAAATATTTTTTCATTTCAGAGCAACGGAAAATAGGAAAGATAATTCCATTTCTAAAGGCTAACGAAACAGCTAACGAAAGGGAACCATATCGGCCCATATCACCACTTTCTCCAGTAGCGGAGACGTTAAAAACCGTCCAAAATGCATAGCACTACCACTAAACTAAAATCCATAAATACCCAGTTAAATTACGGGCCAGCCAGATCCAGTCCAGCCAAAATCCAGTCATAGTACGGTGCTCATGACAGTTAGCCACGACACACTAGTCTAAGACGTAGAAGGTGAAACTTTTACTATTGCCAGGAAATATTACTTTGTAACGAGTGGACCAAGTTGAATGATCTTCTTCCTCATGGTTGTGGAAGTTTCGAAATATGAAATTTTCGGCGTAGTTTTGCCTAGCGTATATGACTAAGCCTGGGTATTGGCAAATTTTTTGTGGTGTTGACACTATGACACCAACGCTAAGGCCGGTGTCAACTCTGGGAGTTAGCACTAAAACCAAAGAGGATAAATATAATAAGAGCCGTCACTCGTTATTATTTCGGCATTTACTCGATGTAAACTGTGAGGTAGTCGCTACTTTTTTTTTGGGCGAGATGTTTATAAATGTCTTCTATACATTTTCATGGGGCATTTGTGATTATTTTTTCGACTGTATTTAATTAATTATTTAATTCTCTTTCCAAAAAACACGTTTGCATAAAGTGATATCACCGCATGGATAAATGGGAGGCAATTCAAAAATGTCCCTCATAAAACAAAAGTAGCGACTACCCCACAGTTTACATCGATTAAATGCCTAAAAAATAACGAATAACGGCTCTTATGTTATTTATCCTCTTTGCTAAAACACCAAGCGAATTTTTGACGCTGCATGGCAGTGAGTGGGTGGTCAATCAAATGGTTCAACTATATGGTTGGCTCATCTCTACAGCAAAAACATATGTACATTTGTTCAGATTGTCAAAATCTACATGTTGGTATTAGGCGAATGAAATGGAGAGAAAACATAAAACTTTGCAATTCCTATGTTGGGGAAAATAATGCGCTAAATTAGATGCATTTACTAAAAAAAGTAACTTAAAGTGATGTGATTTTTTATAAAAACTTGACCACCACGAAAATAAACAATTGTCAATGTGTTGGTTAGGGCTTTTATTATCCATGAAAATACGTGCAATCTACTCATCATGCATGATGACCACAGATATGCGTCTACCGAGAAAAATTTTTATATCACATTTCTCCACTAAGCAAAATATCACTTATTGGCTCATATGCTTAAAATAAGTGGTCCCTTTTTTTAAAGTAACCACTTAAAGCCTGTATTGGAATTACAAGTAATTACTTAAAAAAAAACAGTTCACAGGTTTTATGAATATGGCACGTTGACACACGCCAACGAATATTTTGAGCATTGCATCTGGCAACGATACTCGTGAAACCTCTTTTGCTATTTTGTTCACAAATCACACACAGAAGATTGTGCATTCACGAGTTTAAAATTGCTTCGTTCTGCGCATCTACGTCACACTTAACTGCTTCAGCGAATGAAAGAAAGAGAGAAAAAAACAAGAGCTGAAGGAAAGACGTAAAAATTGCCCATAAAAAACAGCTGAACTAATGTTTACATGCGAAATGCGCTACCTTCAATAATTCCATCATGTATTTTGTTTCCATGTTTGTTCGTCGATTTCATGGCGGAACAACAAGGTGGAAGCATGGTACAGCTGATTATAAATTTTTTTTATTTGATTTGATTTTGACATTTGGCCATCGAATTTACAAAAACAAAGTACATAGAAATTGTATTTATGTTTGTAGGTATGTCGCGACTTGTGTCGTTCTGCCATGGTCGATTTGAATGGTTGTTGCACTATGGTGAGTTTTAAAACAGCATGCATATTGACCCAAACACAGTTACTGCGACAGCGCCTGTCGCAAGGCGTACGTGCGCTGTTAAAATTCAAGCAAGATACGTCGAAAAAATTAGAATAGGGGGAAAGGGGTGGATTCTTGTTTTATGAAATGATTTACACATTTATTAAAAAATTCTACTTGTACTGGATGTGAATTAGTTTATAACAAAACTCCTACTTTGAATAACGATTGGTATTTTTAAAATGAAATAAGCCTAAAATATAATAAATAGAAAGATTTATTTGTTCTTCTGTATTTTAATAAAAATTTAGCATATATTTAGTAAAATATAAAAATCTATGGCATTTGTTTAACCGGTTTTAGGTTCAATTTTTTTAGTATTAAAACATCAAACATTGTTTCTCCTCCAATATATTTCGGTTACACACGGTAACCGTCTTCAGGGCTTTGAAATTATTTTACACGTCTTCACTGTTTAACAATTTTTGGTGTTTTAAAATCTAGGCATTCACACATCTCATATTCCCAAGACCTAGATTGACTGTCAAATGTTCACGTACTTCTTCTATTTAGTGCTTCCATCTAGAGATGACACCCTAGAGGTCGTCCAAGGTCTAAGAAACAACATTAACATATCTAAAACTTGTTCATAATTATTGATTGTTGAACTGAAAATTGATATGGGAAATCTGCTTATTTAATTGCAGATTGTGCCATATTCAGGGTCCTTAAAATCAACTCATAAGAAAGCGCACTGGCATTTTTTTTTTTAATCTTTCATATATAGCATACATTTTATTTTGCCTTAACAGTAAATTTCTGAATATATTAATTTACTTTTAATCATACATATATGTAGCTATTACATATGCATATACATCCTTTAAATAAATTCTAGAAAAATCTCTTATCTCACTTTCTCACAACACTTAACAGTAATTACCTTAAATAAATAATACATAAAATTTAAAAACACTAAAACCACGTCCACGTTAATTTTAAATATTTTTAAGTAACGATTCCAACAAATCAAGGACTCAAAAATATGGAATCGAATGGTACATCTTCAAATAGCTTATTCGAAATTTCACGGAATATTTTGCCAAAACTTCGAGCATATCCGATCTTCAGCTCATTGAATACTATCTCCCAATTGTCGTTCAAAAAACGATTCATTGTCTGCGATAATAAACGATCATTGAAGAGATTATCAAATTGCATATAAACACGTTTTGGATTCAAATCAACACGATACTCCTTGAGACGCATATATTTAACACCATCACGCATAAAGGGTTCACCAATGAGATGATGTTCGATATGTGTATTTATCAACGTCATATTCGCCTTTCCACTGCCAGTTATAGGGAGCAATAATATACGACCAGTCATTTCGTAATCACCTACCATTTCAAGGCGATCGGTTTTACTGTCACAAATGATTAGATGACTTTTTAAATCTGTGCTAAATTTGAAAAGCAAAAGAAAAAGGAATTGTTTTAAATATCTTCAATTTTAGTGCTGGTCTATTTTTTTATTAGGGATTTGTTCCAATGATTCATTTAAGAGTTAAAATATGCTAAATTACAAAGGATTGTAATAAGTAGTATTAAGAATAGCATAAGAATCGATTCCTTCCACAATTTTCCACCATTAATTTTTTGTTAATACATTGCAGACACTTATATCATGAGGAATTAGTTCCCTACAAAAATTATTCCAAGTTTTTATGACTATTTGCATCTAAAATATTTAATTATAAAATAAAACTAATATTTTTAAATATAATCTAATACTGATTGACTTGGCATAGGAAAAACGAAAATTTCGATAGCTTATAGATCAGTGATTAACTGAAGACCGCCATAAAGCGCGGTATCCACATCACAATAAATGAAAAATGCCATGCACAAACAAGTAAGGAAGGCTAAGTTCGGGTGTAACCGAATGTGTTTTGTATGACATGGGTATCAAATGGAAGGTATTAAAGAGTATTTTAGACGGGAGTGGGTCACAGTTCTATAGGTGGACGCCTTTTCGAGATATCGCCATTAAAGTGGGCCAGGGGTGACTCTATAATGTGTTTGTACGATATGGGTATCAAATTAAAGGTATTAATGAGTGTTTTAAAAGGGAATGGCCCTTAGTTGTATATGTGAAGGCGTTTTCGAGATATCGACCAAAATGTGGACCAGGGTGACCCAGAACATTTTAATTTATTTATATATTTATTATGTAATACCGCGAACAATATTCCTGCCATGACTCCAAGAGCTTTTGATTTCGCCTACAGAACTTTTTCATTTTCTTCTACTTAATATGGTAGGTGCCACACCCATTTTACAAAGTTTTTTTCAATGTTATATTTTGCGACAAAAAGCCAATCCCATGACAATGTTTCATTCCTTTTTTCGTATTTGGTATAGAAGTATGACATTTTTTTCATTTTTCGAAATTTTCGATATCGAAAAAGTGGGCGTTGTTATAATCGGATTTCGGCCTTTTTTTATACCAAAATAAAGTGAGCTCAGATAAGTACTTGAACTAAGTTTAAATCGATATATTTTTGCTCAAGTTATCGTGTTAACGGCTAACAGAGCTGTAAAAGTGTGCAATCATTTGAAATTTTAAATCATTGATTTAAGCAGGCATGCTTAACCAACGAACCGATACCATTTCGTTACGATAATTAACGTTAATAAACGAAACAAAGTCATTTCGTTTCGTTTATTAACGTTAAGAACGTCAAATTAACGAAATGATTTTGTTTCGTTTTCTGCCGTATCAAAACGAAATCAAATCGTTTATGTTGACTATTAATTTCAAACTATGCTGGCAAAGCTGATTGATGGCGGAGTCATTAAAGGTGAAAGCATTAGCCAAGCTGATTGCAACTTTTCTCATGCATTTTGACAGTACGAACATTTCTCAGAGTATATTTGACATTACCACCAACGAATTACACAAACAAATTATATGCAGTTTGTGTGTATGTCCGTGCGCTGTTACCACCTTACGGTTTCATCATGGCTATAGCATTGCCAGCACAATTCAAACATAAAGTATCACGTTTTTGTTAACGTTTTTAACGTTAACGAAAGCTTTTCGTTTCGGTTAAAAACTAGATACAATTTATCTTGATAATTTCTTAATCGATAATATTTCGAAGTGTTTCAACGGAAACGGTGGAAATTTTTTGATAAACGATTAGCTCGATGATAAACGATTTAAGAATGCTCTTTCTTCATTCTTTCATTCCTTGTTAAGCAATGTGGCTTAAAAGTCAACCCATTCTTCATTCACTAGTGGTAAATAAAGAATGCACTCTTGAACTCTTCGAAGAAAGAATGAAGTAATTGAATGAAACACAAACATTTTTCAACACAGAATAAGCATTAAATGAATGCATCCTTTGCTGAGTGTGCACACTCTTTTCTAGTACCAATCAATTATGAAAAATGTCGTACAAGCACAAAACCCGCTCAAATATCACATGGTTGTTTTTAATTAAAGCCACTTCAAAATATCAACACAAAAATTTAGTTATTGACAGTGATGACCAGTTTTTTCGTTATTTAAATGGCAGTAAAGCACAAAGTAGTTAATTGAAAAAGCATTTTTATTAAAATTATCCTAAAAATTAAATAATAAAAAAAGTAAATGACAAATATTTCAACTTCCCTGTTCCAAAAATTGTCATCGTTCTAAATAAGTGTTGCCAATGTGCCATATAAAAGGTACTTGCATGTAAAAGTACTAACCTACATTTGAACGTCCTCAATTGGTGTTTAAACAATTGAAGAAAATGCAATTCATTATAAAAAGTCTTAGTACAAGTTCCTTCATGTATTCTTCTCAGCGGTGTATGATCAAATACTGTACTGGTCCGTGGGTTTGCAAAATGCAATAGTAATATCCGATTTTTCTCTATGTATTTAAAACTTGTAAAATATAAAATTGGCTCCAAAGTGCCACTGGTTTTTTGGACAGAATGATACCAACTTCAGATGAAAGATTCAGGTTAACCCCTTTTCTGGTCAACGCGTGCCTTACATGTGGATCACCACAAAAATTATCTTTTTAAAAGCTAAACAGAAACATCTATTGGCACAGAAATTTCCTGGGATATCCGTTGATAATTCCCTCAGTGGACGTGTCGACTGTGCATGACGAAGTACTGGTAACGTAAATAGAGAAACCAAGAACCTATTTAAAAGTTTTCAAGTTTGAAAACTGGAAAAAAATTTTAATGGAAAATTGTTCATTTATTACATTTCTTGTGAGTTTCTTGGCGGGTCGTATTAAAACGATTACATCCGTATGGGAAATTACGACAGCGAATCAGCGGAAGTTAATTTTGAAGAGTTCTTCGAAATTGTCGGGGATTTTGTGTTTGAACAGAGCCGTGATATGGAACATGAAGCGAACGATGAAAACAATACAACAACTGAAGAAGGCATTGAAAGAGAAATGGACGAAACCTCAGTTTTCTCGGAGACAATATTTGCTGCAAAATATGATATTGGCGGAAACGAAATCCTGTTCACTAAATATTTTGAAATTTTGCAAAAGGTACGTATGCATGTGACAATTTTTTTATACTCAGTTGAGCAGAGCTCACAGAGTATATTAAGTTTGATTGGATAACGGTTGGTTGTACATATATAAAGGAATCGAGATAGATATAGACTTCCATATATCAAAATAATCAGGATCGAAAAAAAATTTGATTGAGCCATGTCCGTCCGTCCGTTAACACGATAACTTGAGTAAATTTTGAGGTATCTTGATGAAATTTGGTATGTAGCTTCCTGAGCACTCAACTCAGATCGCTATTTAAAATGAACGATATCGGACTATAACCACGCCCACTTTTTCGATATCGAAAATTTCGAAAAACCGAAAAAGTGCGATAATTCATTACCAAAGACAGATAAAGCGACGAAACTTGGTAGATGAGTTGAATTTATGACGCAGAATAGAAAATTAGTAAAATTTTGGACAATGAGCGTGGCACCGCCCACTTTTAAAAGAAGGTAATTTAAAATTTTTCCAAGCTGTAATTTGTCAGTTGTTGAAGATATCATCATGAAATTTGGCAGGGATGTTACTCCTATTACTATATGTATGCCTAATAAAAATTAGCAAAACCGGAGAAGGACCACGCCCACTTTTAAAAAAAAATTTTTTTTAAAGTAAAATTTTAACAAAAAATTTAATATCCTTACAGTATATAAGTAAATTATGTCAACATTCAACTCCAGTAATGACATGGTGCAACAAAATACAAAAATAAAAGAAAATTTCAAAATGGGCGTGGCTCCGCCCTTTTTCATTTAATTTGTCTAGGATACTTTTAACGCCATAAGTCGAACAAAAATTAACCAATCCTTTTGATTTTGATTTGAAATGGACGAAACCTCAGTTTTCTCGGAGACAATATTTGCTGCAAAATATGATATTGGCGGAAACGAAATCCTGTTCACTAAATATTTTGAAATTTTGCAAAAGGTACGTATGCATGTGACAATTTTTTTATACTCAGTTGAGCAGAGCTCACAGAGTATATTAAGTTTGATTGGATAACGGTTGGTTGTACATATATAAAGGAATCGAGATAGATATAGACTTCCATATATCAAAATAATCAGGATCGAAAAAAAATTTGATTGAGCCATGTCCGTCCGTCCGTTAACACGATAACTTGAGTAAATTTTGAGGTATCTTGATGAAGTTTGGTATGTAGCTTCCTGATCACTCAACTCAGATCGCTATTTAAAATGAACGATATCGGACTATAACCACGCCCACTTTTTCGATATCGAAAATTTCGAAAAACCGAAAAAGTGCGATAATTCATTACCAAAGACAGATAAAGCGACGAAACTTGGTAGATGAGTTGAATTTATGACGCAGAATAGAAAATTAGTAAAATTTTGGACAATGAGCGTGGCACCGCCCACTTTTAAAAGAAGGTAATTTAAAATTTTTCCAAGCTGTAATTTGTCAGTTGTTGAAGATATCATCATGAAATTTGGCAGGGATGTTACTCCTATTACTATATGTATGCCTAATAAAAATTAGCAAAATCGGAGAAGGACCACGCCCACTTTTAAAAAAAAAAATTTTTTAAAGTAAAATTTTAACAAAAAATTTAATATCCTTACAGTATATAAGTAAATTATGTCAACATTCAACTCCAGTAATGACATGGTGCAACAAAATACAAAAATAAAAGAAAATTTCAAAATGGGCGTGGCTCCGCCCTTTTTCATTTAATTTGTCTAGGATACTTTTAACGCCATAAGTCGAACAAAAATTAACCAATCCTTTTGAAATTTGGTAGGGGCATAGATTTTATGATGTTAACTGTTTTCTGTGAAAACGGGCGAAATCGGTTGATGCCACGCCCAGTTTTTATACACAGTCGTTCGTCTGTCCTTCCGCATGGCCGTTAACACGATAACTTGAGCAAAAATCGACATATCTTTAATGAACTTAGTTCACGTACTTACTTGAACTCACTTTATCTTGGTATGAAAAATGAACGAAATCCGACAATGACCACGCCCACTTTTTCGATATCGAAAATTACGAAAAATTAAAAAAATGCCATAATTCTATACCAAATACGAAAAAAGGGATGAAACATGGTGAGGTAATTGGATTGGTATATTGACGCGAAATATAACTTTAGAAAAAACTTTGTAAAATGGTTGTGACACCTACCATATTAAGTAGAAGAAAATGAAAAAGTTCTGCAGGGCGAAATAAAAAACCCTTAAAATCTTGGCAGGTATTATATATATAAATAAATTAGCGGTATCCAACAGATGATGTTCTGGGTCACCCTGGTCCACATTTTGGTCGATATCTGGAAAAGGCCTTCACATATACAACTACCACCACTCCCTTTTAAAACTCTCATTAATACCTTTAATTTGATACCCATATCGTACAAACACATTCTAGAGTCACCCCTGGTCCACTTTTATGGCGATATTTCGAAACGGCGTCCACCTATAGAACTAAGGCCCACTCCCTTTTAAAATACGCATTAACACCATTCGTTTGATACCCATATCGTACAAACACATTCTAGAGTTACCCCTGGTCCACCTTTATGGCGATATTTCGAAACGGCGTCCACCTATAGAACTAAGGCCCACTCCCTTTTAAAATACTCATTAACACCATTCGTTTGATGCCCATATTGTACAAACAAATTCTAGGGTCACCCCTGGTACACCTTTGTGGCGATATATCGAAACGGCGTCCACCTATGGAACTAAGGATTACTCCCTGTTAAAATACTCATTAACACCTTTCTTTTGATACCCATATTGTACAAACAAATTCTAGGGTCACCCCTGGTCCACATTTATGGCGATATCTCGAAACTGCGCCCACCTATGGAACTAAGGATTACTCCCTTTTAAAATACTCATTAGCACCTTTCATTTGATACCCATATCGTACAAACGCATTCTAGAGTCACCCCTGGTCCACCTTTATGGCGATATCTCGAAAAGGCGACCACCTATACAACTACCACCACTCCCTTTTAAAACCCTCATTAATACCTTTAATTTGATACCCATATCGTACAAACAAATTCTAGGGTCACACCTGGTCCACCTTTATGGCGATATCTCGAAACGGCGTCCACCTGTGGAACTAAGCATCACTCCCTTTTAAAATACTCATTAACACCTTTCTTTTGATACCCATATTGTACAAAAAAATTCTAGGGTCACCCCTGGTCCACCTTTATGGCGATATCTCGAAACGGCGTCCACCTATGGAACTAAGGATTACTCCCTTTTAAAATACTCATTAACACCTTTCATTTGATACCCATATCGTACAAACGCATTCTAGAGTCACCCCTGGTCCACCTTTATGGCGATATCTCGAAAAGGCGACCACCTATACAACTACCACCACTCCCTTTTAAAACCCTCATTAATACCTTTAATTTGATACCCATATCGTAAAAACAAATTCTAGGGTCACACCTGGTCCACCTTTATGGCGATATCTCGAAACGGCGTCCACCTGTGGAACTAAGCATCACTCCCTTTTAAAATACTCATTAACACCTTTCTTTTGATACCCATATTGTACAAACAAATTCTAGGGTCACCCCTGATCCACCTTTATGGCGATATCTCGAAACGGCGTCCACCTGTGGAACTAAGCATCACTCCCTTTTAAAATACTCATTAACATCTTTCGTTTGATACCCATATTGTACAAACGCATTCTAGGGTCACACCTGGCCCACCTTTATGGCGATATCTCGAAACGGCGTCCACCTGTGGAACTAAGAATTACTCCCTTTTAAAATACTCATTAACACCTTTCTTTTGATACCCATATTGTACAAACAAATTCTAGAGTCACCCCTGGTCCACCTTTATGGCGATATCTCGAAACGGCGTCCACCTATGGAACTAAGGATTACTCCCTTTTAAAATACTCATTAACACCTTTCTTTTGATACCCATATTGTACAAATAAATTCTAGGGTCACCCCTGGTCCACCTTTGTGACGATATCTCGAAACTGCGTCCACTTATGGAACTAAGGATTACTCCCTTTTAAAATACTCATTAACACCTTTCTTTTGATACCCATATTGTACAAACAAATTCTAGAGTCACCCCTGGTCCACCTTTATGGCGATATCTCGAAACGGCGTCCACCTATGGAACTAAGGATTACTCCCTTTTAAAATACTCATTAACACCTTTCATTTGATACCCATATCGTACAAACGCATCCTAGAGTCAACCCTGATCCACCTTTATGGCTATATCCTTAAATGGCGTCCACCTATAGAACTATGGCCCACTCCCTCATAAAATACTCTTTAACACCTTTCATTTGATACCCATATTGTACAAACAAATTCTAGAGTCAACCCTGATCCACCTTTATGGCGATATCCCTAAATGGCGTCCACCTATAGAACTATGGCCCACTCCTTCATAAAATACTCTTTAATGCCTTTCATTTGATACACATGTCATACAAACACATTCCAGGGTTTCCCTCGGTTCATTTTCCTACATGGTTATTTTCCCTTATGTTGTCACTATAGCTCTCAACTGAGTATGTAATGTTCGGTTACACCCGAACTTAACCTTCCTTACTTGTTTTTTTTTTTTGAGTTTAGGGGTTATTTATCTGAAGAGCGACTGTCGCTCGCCCTGAGGGAACAATTTATCACAGAAATAGGATTGACCCAATAAATTATTATATCCATTAAAAAAAAATAGATCTGCCGAACGGTGCTTGTATTTTTGTGAAGCGGGCCAAGAGCCTGATGGTACAAAAATTGGTAGCTTATTCACGAATGTTGTGCACATTTACGCACAAGTAATATTGTTTGGTGTACTTCAATAACGTATCCAATATACGAATTTTGTTTTATATTGTTTTCAGCGCCGTGGATCCCTTTCTGACGAAAATTTTGAAAAGCTTCTCTTAATGAAAGTTAATTCTTTTTAATATGGTTTTGCTGTTGATATATTCTAAACTTTGTTAATTTTTTATAAGCGTTATAACAACTTTAATGTTATATACCCCTACATTTACCTCAAATTGCAATTACATTTGATTACCACATGAAAGATTTGATGACGTGTTTAAATGTCGGGCGATTTCCTCTTTTTTATCATAATTAAATGGTTTTCATTGTGATACCTCAATCAACATTTACAAAATCTGGTATATGTATGAGTATCTGGTATACAAACACATATTTTGCTTAGTACAGGAACCATCGTCTCGCCACAATGGCACAGCGTACATGAACTGTCAAAAATACACGCATGTTCATGGAAACGAACATGATGGGACGCTAGATGGAACATACGCCGTTTCGATTAAAAAATTACATATTTGATCACATAGATTTATAATCTTTTAAAGAAAGCATTCCTTTAACATACCTGTATAGCTACTGAAGTATAAAAATATCAGCTCTGATATAAGAAAATTAGTACTGAATGGTAAAAAAGTGTGCATTCATTTCAAGTTTACATTCAATAAAGAGTGGGAATGGCTCCTACATTCACACTCTATATTGAATTATATTTTACCATTCAATAACACTCACACTTTAGATTTGAGTTAAAGTATATTAAGCCATTCAGGAATTGGAATTTATAATAGGGGGACTCATGTAACCGTATAAATGCCTTATAAAGTGTGTAAACGTATAAATTTATCTAGTGCGTAAACGAGCTGTCAAATTTTGTATGAAAAATCATTTACACAATAGGGGGACTCATGATAGCATATAAACTTATAAGGTGTAAAATTATATCCATTTACACACGCTGTTATATGAACGCACCTAGTAATACTCTTGATAAACTTGATTGTTTATCAGCTGTATTATTGCCGAACAACATTTTTTGATTGTTATGCAAATTAAAAAATGCCAAGATTAAGTGAAAAATCAAAACTAAAACGTCTTTACTTGCTGATGTTGGAGATTTCTGATGAAAATGCCTGCTGTAATGTCTGCAAGGTTGCATTCCTTTGAGTTTATCGCGTTTACACAATGAAATGTGCGCGTAAATTTATACAAATTGTGTAAATGATTTTTCATACAAAATTTGACAGCTCGTGCGTAAACTAAATAAATTTATACGTTTACACACTTTATAAGGCATTTATACGGTTACATGACTCCCCCTATTTTGTATAAATTTACGTGCACATTTCATTGTGTAAACGCGGTAAACTCAAAGGAATGCAACCTTGCAGACATTACAGCAGGCATTTTCATCAGAAATCTCCAACATCAGCAAGTAAAGGCGTTCTAGTTTTGATTTTTCATTTAATCTTGGCATTTTTTAATTTGTATAACAATCAAAAAAATTTTGTTTGGCAATAATACAGCTGATAAACAATCAAGTTTATCAAGAGTATTACTAGGTGCGTTCATATAACAGCGTGTGTAAATGGATATAATTTTACACCTTATAAGTTTATATGCTTTCATGAGTCCCCCTAATATGCAACCAAAAAATCACAAATTTTTAAAACAATGCTGACATAATGCACACTCAAATGATTCAATCTTTTTACAGCTCTGACGGCTAAGAGGAAGGACAGACGGTCGACTGTGCATAAAACTGGGCGTGGCTTCAACCGATTTCACCCATTTTCACAGAAAACAGTTATCGTCATAGAAGCTATGCCCTTACCAAATGTCACAAGGATTGGTAAATTTTTGTTCGACTTATGGCATTAAAAGTATTCTAGACAAATTAAGTCAAAAAGGGCGTAGGAACGCCCATTTTGAGATATTCTTTAATTTTTGTATTTTGTTGCAGCATAGCATTACTGGAGTTGAATGTTTACATAATTTACTTATATACTGTAAAGATATTCAATTTTTTGTTAAAATTTGACTTAAACAATTTTTTTTTTAAGTGGGCGTGTTCGTTGTTCGATTTTGCTAATTTTCATTTAGCACACATATAGTAATAGGAGTAACGTTCCTGCCAAATTTCAGCATGATATCTTCAACGACTGCCAAATTACAGCTTACAAAACTTTTAAATTACCTTCTTTTAAAAGTGGGCGGTGCCACGCCCATTGTCAAAAATGTTACCAATCTTCTATTCTGCGTCATAAGGTCAACCCACCTACCAATTTTCATCGCTTTATCCGTATTTGGTATTGAATTATCGCACTGTTTCGGTTTTTAGAAATTTTCGATATCGAAAAAGTGGACGTGGTTATAGTCCGATTTCGTTCATTTTAAATAGCGATCTGATATGAGTGCCCAGCAACTTACATACCAAATTTCATCCAGTTATCGTGTTTACGGACGGACGGACGGACATTGCTAAATGAATTTCTTTTTTCGCCCAGATCATTTTGATATATAGAAGTCTATATCTATCTCGATTAGTTTATGCCGTTACGGATTACCGTTATGCGAACAAAATTAATATACTCTGCGAGCTCTGCTCAGCTGAGTATAAAAAAGCGCTCGAGAAATGCTCAAGAAAGATTTCGTTCGTCAAGTAGTATGCACCTGTCAAGAAAAAGCATACATTATCATTAAACGGCCTAAACGATTTTTTCCGTTCGTAACAAGTCACGCCAGCTATCTCGGTTGATTACTACGCCCACTTTCTGTAGGTCTGCCAATTTTTTCCCATTAATCTGGCTATATAACAATCTGCACATTGTTCATTAATATAAATATACACAGCAATTTCATATATTTATTTATGGATTGAGTGCGATTAAAAAAATCCATAAAGCCACTGTCACCCGATCGAAAAACACTGCACTAGATCGACCTTAAAGGGCCAAATAAACTTCCTTAACACTAACGCGATAGTCGTAACCATACCATATCCATAACCATCTCCATTGTGATCGATTAATGGTGCCATAACCTTAAACATCTGACATTTTCATAAAAACGAGGAAAAGCAAAAAATTACAAGCATATTCCACAAACAATAAGTCTCTTAGTCAAAACGTATACAAAACAATAAATAAAATATACAAAAAGTTAATAAATTCAGCAACTCAAATATTTTTAGATTATGGATATGGCGAAAAAACAAAAACCAATTGGTTAGCTATGGTATGGTTATGGCGTTGGCGTTATCGTATGGCACCATTAATCGATTACATTGATTTCCACGAGGTTGGTTCGATCAACTGTTTTATCTGGTTACGGATAAGTCACCATTAATTGGCCTTTAAGAGCCTGACAAAATTGACATAGTCATAACCATATTTTTACTTACCCATATCAATTGGCATCAATTAATGGTGCCTTAACCTAAAAATCTTAAAATATTCATAAAAATAAAGAAAACGCAAAAAATTACGAACATATTCCACAAAAAATAAGTCTCTTAGTCAAAACGTATCCGAAACAATAAATAAAATATACAAAAAGCTAATAAATTCACCAGCTCAAATATTTTCAGGTTATGGATATGGCGAGAAGCCAAAAACCAATTGGTTGGCTATGGTATGGTTATGGCTAGGGCGTTATCTACAGAGCATTGAGAAAAATGAAAATGTTACCCAAAATTCGCCGAAAGACGCAGTTTCGCCAAGAAATATACTTATGGGAGTTTAATTATTTCTTGGGCAACGACCCTGCAAGAACACAATCGGTTGAATGCCAGTGATAACCGTAACTGTATTTATGAGATATTACAATGGAATTGCAATTCTATTTGAGCGCAAGTGTGCTTTTCTATTTTTTAGTATATTCCCTTAAAATTAAGTGCATTTTCAATTCGATGACGTTAATCTTAACAAATTTTCTTTTAAAGTGAGTTGTTTCAATTATAATCCAACTGAGTCGAGTTGGAAACCGTTATGGGGGTGTTAATTTTTTTTCGATTTTAGATAATCGATGAGTGATGATTTCAATTTATCGGTTTTTATTAATTTTCCGTAAAATTATCCATACTTATAAGTAGTTTTAAACATACCGATAACGCTGCACTTTACTTGTCGAGATCAAATCATGTACGAGTAAATTTTTTAATGTTTGTTTCAGTGTGATGGGTGCGTTGCCAGAGTCAATAACTAACGATTTAACGGCGAGTGGCTCTAATGGTGGTATACCAAACTCCTTATTGCCTGGGCAAAATAAAATAAGAAATTAAGCAGTTTAAAAAAAAAAATCTTAATCTATTTACCATCTTTGAGTAGCACAATTGCACTATTCACGGCATTAACCAGACATTTATCAAAATTATCATCGCGTTTGCATTTGTCAAAATTCGATGCTGAAAAGAAATAAGATATTTACATACATAAAGCAAAAGTTAAAAAGAAGTTTCTAAAAGCTTTTTAAATTTATTCATTCTGAAATTGTTTAGATGATTATGCTAAAATATGCACATTAGGTTGGTGCGTATTAATCAAATTACCGATTTTTTCAGGTCTCACCCCTTCAAAAGAGTAATAACAAGAACAAATATAGTACATACATTTTTAGTGGTGTCGAACATTAAGGGGTCAAAGTCAAAATTCCTCTATGGAGACTTAAAATATACATATAACTTAAATATCTTTTCGCGCGCGGCAATGTTTGACTATGGTAAGAAGTGAATGAAGTCATTATAAAGCCATTGCTTGTCAGAAAATCCAACTGCATCTTTTTATACTCAGTTGAGCAGAGCTCACATTGGATAACGGTTGGTTGTACAGGTATAAAGGAATCGAGATAGATATAGACATCCATATATCAAAATCATCAGTATCGAAAAAAAATTCTATTGAGCCATGTCCGTCAGTCCGTCCTTCCGTCCGTTAACACGATAACTTGAGTAAATTTTGAGGTATCTTGATCAAATTTGGTATGTAGGTTCCTGGGCACTCATCTCAGACCGCTATTTAAAATGAACGATATCGGACTATAACCACGCCCACTTTTTCGATATCGAAAAATCGAAAAAGTGCGATAATTCATTACCAAATACGGATAAAGCGATGAAACTTGGTAGGTGAGTTGAGCTTATGACGCAGAATAGAAAACTAGTAAACTTTGGACAATGGGCGTGGCACCCCCCACTTTTAAAGGAAGGTAATTTAGAAGTTTTGCAAGCTGTAATTTGGCAGTCGTTGAAGTTATCATGATGAAATTTGGCAGGAACGTTACTCTTATTACTATATGTATGCTTAATAAAAATTAGCAAAATCGGAGAACGACCACGCCCACTTTGAAAAAAAATTTTTTTTAAAGACAAATTTTAAAAGAAAAGTTAATATCTTTACAGTATATAAGTAAATTATGTCAACATTCAACTCCATTAATGATATGACGCAACAAAATACAATAATATAAGAAATTTTCAAAATGGGCGTGGCTCCGCCCTTTTTCATTTAATTTGTCTAGGATACTTTTAATGCCATATGTCGAACAAAACATTACCAATCCCTGTGAAATTTGGTAGAGGCTTAGATTCTAGGACGATAACTGTTTTCTGTGAAAAAGGGCGAAATCGGTTGAAGCCACGCCCAGTTTTTATACACAGTCGACCGTCTGTCCTTCCGCTCGGCTGTTACCACGATAACTTGAGCAAAAATCGATATATCTTTACTAAACTCAGTTCACGTACTTATCTGAACTCACTTTATATTGGTGTAAAAAATGGCCGAAATCGGACTATGACCACGCCCACTTTTTCGATATCGAAAATTACTAAAAATGAAAAAAATGCCATAATAATATACCAAATACGAAAAAAAGGATGAAACATGGTAATTGGATTGGTCTATTGACGCAAAATATAACTTTAGAAAAAAAACTTTGTAAAATGGTTGTGACACCTACCATATTAAGTAGAAGAAAATGAAAAAGTTTTGCAGGGCGAAATCAAAAGCCCTTGGAATCTTGGAAGGATAACTGTTCGTGGTATTACATATATAAATAAATTAGCGGTACCCGACAGATGATGTTCTGGATCACCCTGGTCCACATTTTGGTCGATATCTCGAAAACGCCTTCACATATACAACTAGGGGCCTTTTAAAACCCTCATTAATACCCTTAATTTGATACCCATATCGTACAAACACATTCTAGAGTCACCTCTGGTCCACCTTTATGGCGATATCTCGAAAAGGCGTCCACCCATAGAACTAAGGCCCACTCCCTTTTAAAATACTCATTAACACCTTTCATTTGATATCCATATCGTACAAACAAATTCTAGAGTCACCCCTGGTCCACCTTTATGGCGATATCTCGAAAAGGCGTCCACCAATAGAACTAAGGCCCACTCCCTTTTAAAATACTCATTAACACCTTTCATTTGATATCCATATCGTACAAACAAATTCTAGAGTCACCCCTGGTCCACCTTTATGGCGATATCTCGAAAAGGCGTCCACCCATAGAACTAAGGCCCACTCCCTTTTAAAATACTCATTAACACCTTTCATTTGAATCCCATATCGTACAAACAAATTCTAGAGTCACCCCTGGTCCACCTTTATGGCGATATCTCGAAAAGGCGTCCACCCATAGAACTAAGGCCCACTCCCTTTTAAAATACTCATTAACACCTTTCATTTGATATCCATGTCCACCTTTATGGCGATATCTCGAAAAGGCGTCCACCCATAGAACTAAGGCCCACTCCCTTTTAAAATACTCATTAACACCTTTCATTTGATACCCATATCGTACAAACAAATTCTAGAGTCACCCCTGGTCCACCTTTATGGCGATATCTCGAAAAGGCGTCCACCCATAGAACTAAGGCCCACTCCCTTTTAAAATACTCATTAACACCTTTCATTTGATATCCATATCGTACAAACAAATTCTAGAGTCACCCCTGGTCCACCTTTACTGCGATATCTCGAAAAGGCGTCCACCCATAGAACTAAGGCCCACTCCCTTTTAAAATACTCATTAACACCTTTCATTTGATACCCATATCGTACAAACAAATTATAGAGTCACCCCTGGTCCACCTTTATGGCGATATCTCGAAAAGGCGTCCACCCATAGAACTAAGGCCCACTCCCTTTTAAAATACTCATTAACACCTTTCATTTGATATCCATATCGTACAAACAAATTCTAGAGTCACCCCTGGTCCACCTTTATGGCGATATCTCGAAAAGGCGTCCACCCATAGAACTAAGGCCCACTCCCTTTTAAAATACTCATTAACACCTTTCATTTGATATCCATATCGTACAAACAAATTCTAGAGTCACCCCTGGTCCACCTTTATGGCGATATCTCGAAAAGGCGTCCACCCATAGAACTAAGGCCCACTCCCTTTTAAAATACTTATTAACACCTTTCATTTGATATCCATATCGTACAAACAAATTCTAGAGTCACCCCTGGTCCACCTTTATGGCGATATCTCGAAAAGGCGTCTACCTATAGAACTTAGGCCCACTCCCTTTTAAAATACTCATTAATACCTTTAATTTGATACCCATATCGTACAAACACATTATAGAGTCACCCCTGGTCCACATTTATGGCGATATCTCGAAAAGGCGTCCACCCATAGAACTAAGGCCCACTCCCTTTTAAAATACTCATTAACACCTTTCATTTGATATCCATATCGTACATACAAATTCTAGAGTCACCCCTGGTCCACCTTTATGGCGATATCTCGAAAAGGCGTCCACCTATATAACTTAGGCCCACTCCCTTTTAAAATACTCATTAACACCTTTCATTTGATACCCATATCGTACACACAAATTCTAGAGTCACCCCTGGTCCATCTTTATGGCGATATCTCGAAAAGGCGTCCACCTATAGAACTAAGGCCCACTCACTTTTAAAATACCCATTAACACTTTTCATTTGATATCCATATTGTACAAACGCATTCTAAAGTCACCCCTGGTCCACGTTTATGTTGATATCCCGAAAAGGCGTCCACCCATAGAACTAAGGCCCATTCCCTTTTAAAATACATATTAACACCTTTCGTTTGATACCCATATTGTACAAAAGCATTCTAGAGTCTCCCGTGGTACACCTTTATGGCAATATCTCGAAAAGGCGTCCACCTATAGAACTAAGGCCCACGCCCTTTTAAAATACTCATTAACACCTTTCCTTTGATACCCATATCGTACAAACGCATTCTAGGGTCACCACTGGTCCACGTTTATGGCGATATCCCGAAAAGGCGTCCACCCATAGAACTAACACCTTCCGTTTGATACCCTACAAAAGCATTCTAGAGTCAACCCTGGTCCACCTTTATAACGATATTCCGAAAAGGCGTCCACCTATAGAACTAAGGCCCACTCCCTTTTAAAATACTCATTATTACTTTTCATTTGATACCCATATCGTACAAACACAAGCAAATTCTAGAGTTACCCCTGGTCCACCTTTATGGCGATATCTCGAAATGGCGTCCACCTATAGAACTAAGGCCCACGCCGTTTTAAAATACTCATTAACACCTTTCATTTGATACCCATATCGTGCAAACAAATTCTAGAGTCACCCCTGGTCCACCTTTATGGTGATATCTCGAAAAGGCGTCCACCTATAGAACTAAGACCCACTCCCTTTTATAATACTCATTAACACCTTGCATTTGATACCCATATCATACAAACAAATTCTAGAGTCACCCCTGGTCCACCTTTATGGCGATATCTCGAAAAGGCGTCCACCTATAGAACTAAGGCCCACTCCCTTTTAAAATACTCATTAACACCTTTCGTTTGATACTCATATTGTACAAACGCATTCTAGAGTCACCCCTGGTCCACGTTTATGGCGATATCTCGAAAAGGCGTCCACCCATAGAACTAAGGCCCACTCCCTTTTAAAATACTCATTAACACCTTTCATTTGATATCCATATCGTACAAACAAAATCTAGAGTCACCCCTGGTCCACCTTTATGGCGATATCTCGAAAAGGCGTCCACCTATAGAACTTAGGCCCCCTCCCTTTTAAAATACTCATTAACACTTTCATTTGATACACATATCGTACAAACAAATTCTAGAGTCAGCCCTGGTCCACCGTTATGGCGATATCCATAAATGGCATCCATCTATAGAACTATGGCCCACTCCCTCTTAAAATACTCTTTAATACCTTCCATTTGATACAGATGTCATACAAACACATTCCAGGGTTACCCTAGGTTCATTTTACTACGAGGTGATTTTCCCTTATTTTGTCTCCATAGCTCTCAACTGAGTATGTAATGTTCGGTTACACCCGAACTTAGCCTTCCTTACTTGTTCATTTTTAGCTCTAAATGTAGGATGCGATGATTCTACCACTACTTAAGCTCATTTTTATACTCAGCTGAGCAGAGCTCACAGAGTATATTAATTTTGTTCGCATAACGGTACCCTGTAACGGCATAAACTAATCGATATAGATATAGACTTCTATATATCAAAATGATCTGGGCGAAAAAACAAATTCATTTAGCCATGTCCGTCCGTCCGTCCGTCAACACGATAACTTGAGTAAATTTTGAGGTATCTTAATGAAATTTGGTGTGTATGTTCCTGGGCACTCATCTCAGATCGCTATTTTAAATTAACGAAATCGGACTATAACCACGCCCACTTTTTCGATATCGAAAATTTCGAAGAACCGAAACAGTGCGATAATTCATTACCAAAGACGGATAAACCGATGAAATTTGGTAGGTTGGGTGACCTTATGACGCATAACAGAAAATTAGCAAAATGTTGGACAATGGGCTTGGCGCCGCCCACTTTCAAAAGAAGGTAATTTAAAAGTTTTGTAAGCTGTAATTTGGCAGTCGTTGAAGATATCATGATGAAATTTGGCTGGAACGTTACTCCTATTACTGTATGTGTGCTAAATAAAAATTAGCAAAATCGGATAACGAACACGCCCACTTTAAAAAAAAATAATAATTTTAAAAGTCGAATTTTAACAAAAAATTGAGTATCTTAAAGGATATAAGTAAATTATGTCAACATTCAACTCCAGTAATGCTATGGTGCAACAAAATACAAAAATTAAAGAAAATTTCAAAATGGGTGTGCCTCCGCCCTTTTTCATCTAATTTGTCTAGAATACTTTTAATGCCATAAGTCGAACAAAAATTTACCAATCCTTGCGTCTCGTACGGAGGTGGCTGAACTCCCCCCCCCCCCCCCTCCCCCCAGTGAAAACGAGATGGCGGTAGACGAGGGCGAAGAAGCTGGTGGCTACGCTTCGTCAGGCTCGAGCGGAAGCTTGGCTCTCAGAGCGTTGTACTCTGAGGGTCAGCTTCTGGAGGACGGCGATTCGGACGAGACGCTCACGGAGGAAAGCGCAAACAAGCAGTGATTCGGGTCCTCCAAATAAACCTGCATCACTGCAAAGCAGCATCAGCTGCACTCCTACTGCACCTGTCTTCAGGTGCGGTAGACATCGTACTAGTCCAGGAGCCCTGGATCGCTGGCAATAGGATCTGTGGCCTGCGGACGCCAACCTATAAGCTTTATAGCGCTCAGGAAAAGGGTAAGCCTCGCACATGTATATTGGCTAAGTACTCTTAATGTTTTTCTTGTACCCAATTATAGCGATGGGGATCTGACAGCGGTTAGCGTCGAGGTGCTAGGGAGGAGCTTTAAACTTGCTTCCTTCAACCTAGCACACGATCACCAAGGCTCATTTCCACCGGATAATTTCAGGGATTTCGTGAGAGCGGCAAATCCACGAAACGATTTCATCCTACTCGGAGGCGACGCCAATGCTCATCACGCCCAGTGGGGCAGCAGTGATACAAATGACCGAGGTGAGTCTTTATTTATTAATCTAAGTATATGTATTAGTGGAAATTATCCTACTTTCGTTACGAGGAACCGCGAAGAGGTCCTTGACATAACACTGGTCACAGACTCTTTCAGTGACCTGATCGTTGCATGGAGAGTTCTAAAGGAGCACTCCTTTTCTGACCATAGATATATAAGTTTTTCTATATCACAGGCGCACGCAAGTCCTAAGTACATACAAAATATTAGTAGAACGAACTGGAGCTAAGAAGATAATAGGTAAAAAGCTATCTGAAGAGGTACGAGCCCCAGAAAGCGAGGAGGAGCTAGACGTGTTTGTAAATAATTTCAGTCAAAAATGTAGGAATGCTTTAGATAGGGCTTGCCCGACTAAAATGGTTTTGGAAACTCACAAACCACCATGGTGGTCGTCCGATCTTGATAAGGATAGGAAGTCATGTAGGGCGGCCTTTAATAAAGCAAGGCATGATGGACATGAATCCTCATGGGCTGCTTATAAAGCGAAAATAAATATATATAAAAAAGCAATCCGAAATGGAAAGCGATCCTCCTGGAGGGATTTCTGCGGCAGGATTGAATCCACATCCACGGCCTCCCAGTTAAGGAAGGTGCTATCGAAATCTCCAACTCAGCTAAGTTACGTCCAAAAGCCGGATGGGCACTGGACGGACTCCAGCGCTGAAACCATAAACTTGCTAATGGATACGCACTTCCCAGCAAGTACGGGCATGTCTTCAAGTATTGT
The DNA here is from genome assembly GCF_040869045.1 of Eurosta solidaginis. Classification (NCBI taxonomy): domain Eukaryota; kingdom Metazoa; phylum Arthropoda; class Insecta; order Diptera; family Tephritidae; genus Eurosta; species Eurosta solidaginis. The sequence continues at coordinate 31,542,675 of NC_090319.1, forward strand.
CAGCGGAGGGTCACCTAATGATTAGCTGATAAACGAAATCACAGATGATAAAAGGATAGATTGAACTTTACAGACCTTCAAGCCCAATAAATCGCCGGGGCCGGATGGAATTTTTCCGGCTCAGCTCCAGTATACTGCCGAACTTATAAGGCTCTGGATTAAAGGGATGTTTATAGGTTGTTTTAGGCTCAATTACGTACCAGTATCGTGGAGGGAAGTCAACGTGGTCTTTATCCCCAAGGCAGGGAAGCCCTCCAACTCTAAACCAAATGATTATAGGCCTATAAGCTTGTCTTCTTTTCTACTTAAAGCGCTCGAAAGACTCTTAGAGGACTACATCAGGAGGAGGATTGAGCCGTCGCTTCTTTCGCAAGCTCAGCATGCCTATACTAAGGGTAGATCAACTGACACGGCCTTGCACTCACTGGTATCCGTTATCGAAAGGTCACTAGACCTCAAGGAATACACATTGGTGGCATTTCTAGATATAGCGGGTGCCTTCAACAAGGTTCTCCCGGAGGCCATCACCTCGGCGCTGACAGATCTGGGGGTGGACGTGTGCCTGGTGGAGTTTATATACAATCTGCTTACGTGTAGGCAGATTAAAACTGAGCTAGGTGGATGCGTTATCCGCAGACCGGTCGGCAGAGGCACTCCGCAGGGAGGTGTTCTCTCTCCGCTACTTTGGGTGGTTACCGTCAACCAACTACTACGGTTCTTGGAATCAGAAGGTCACCAAGTGATCGTGTATGCAGATTATATAGGGGGGGGGGGGGGGGGGGGGGGGGTTCCGCAAACTCTTTGCAACCTAATGGAAGGGGCACTATCCAAAATTTCGCACTGGGCCACAGCCACAGGTTTGGAAGTCAACACGGATAAAACCGAACTTGTCCTCTTCACGAGGAGGTACAAAGTACTAAATCTAACACCGCCAAGAAGTGGGGGTACGTTTTTAGCATTTAGCGATCAAGTCAAGTATTTGGGAGTAATTCTGGATAGGAAGCTATTATGGAGTGACCATATAGTGGAGCGATGCAAGAAGGCAGCAGCAGCGCTGTTCACCTGCAAGAGGGCAATTGGCACCTCCTGGGGATTCTCCCCCAAGGTGACATACTGGATTTATACAGCCATTGTGCGCCCGATTCTTCTCACGGCTCCACTCCATCTGAAGCACTCAACGCAATGCTATACCTTCCACCTCTTGACCTGGTGGCGAAGGAAATAGCGGTCATCGTTGCTCTACGCATAAGGGAAAGAGGTCTCTGGTCAAATGGATCTAATGAACACGCAACAATCCTGGGCACGAACGCCCCAGTCCCAATACCGGTGCGCACTGACTACTGCACGCCAAAGAAAGTCTTCGTTAAAAACTATAGTATTGTGACGAATATGAGTGACACTAAGTGATACTCACATCCCTAGTCTGATGCCAAGTAAATGAAGTCACAACAACAATAAAGCAGACATTCTCTTGTATCTACATAAACGAATCAATCATTATGTCTACACATATGTACGTACACGCAGCTGAGAAGCAACGCACGACCACATGCATATATCTGAGATACTCCCGAAAGTATGCAATGAGAGAAGCTATAAAATCGTGCAATTGTAGTTACAGCTGAGAAATTTGATAGCTGATGGCCAACTATTAGATTCTGGAAATGGAAGCGCCTAGAAGATGCGAACGAGGAAATCAGAGAGTATAAAAGGCAACAACAGTCGAGGCGCAATAATTCAGTTTCGATTAAGCACGCTATCTGTCGGGCAATAGTAGAATTATTTATTGTGAAGTACTTTAATAAAGGCATTTTGCATTATTAAATATTGGAGTTATTTATTCAACAGTTTAGTGATTCGAACTTAGCAGAAGGTTGCAAATAAGAGGATTTGCAGTAAATTCGTAACAGTATATATATACTGACTTATCTTGTTTGGTTGATTTTCCGACAGGGTGGATAAATGATGTATATTGGAACGATTTTCCGTCATCCCTTGTCAAATTTGGTTTTGAGACAAACCGGTTTCGGCGTTGTGCCATCATCAGTGTCGATTTTCGTTCTGATCTGTTGTTGTCATTTGTCCTGTATTTATAGTTCATAGGTATATGAGCAGGTATTGTCAAATTGATGCTTGTATATATTTAGTTATGTGTATGTGCTGTGTGTTCGTTCAGAACCGAGGGTGGTTTACTAATCGATTTGTGTGGCTGACTGGGGTAGGTAGAAATCTGTGATTTTAGTCGTTTGACCTTCTTTGTCGGTTTTTTGTTTTGGAGTGTTAATTGTTTTGTGTTTATTTGTTGTTGTGTGTTTGTCTGTTGTACCTGTGTGATTAAGTTGTTTCCTGTAAACAAGTTTTAAAGGCTCGAATATTGTGTCAGAAATTGTGTTTATCTGTTCGTTTATTATTCTACTGTCGAATGTTTTCTGTTTGTAGATTTCCATGTTTTCGAGTACGTTGAGACGTCGGCCCTTTTCTTGTATGTGAAGAACCCTAACTGTTTTATTGATGTTTGCTGGGGAACATTCATTCTCGGCCATGTGATTCGCGAAGTTAGATTCGGGTATAATGTTTGGATTCCGTATTTTTTTGTTGTAATCTCTAATATGTTCTCTGAACCTCGTTCTTATTTGCCGTCCTGTGTGACAGAACATATTAGAGATTACAACAAAAAAATACGGAATCCAAACATTATACCCGAGTCTAACTTCGCGAATCACATGGTCGAGAATGAATGTTCCCCAGCAAACATCAATAAAACAGTTAGGGTTCTTCACATACAAGAAAAGGGCCGACGTCTCAACGTACTCGAAAACATGGAAATCTACAAACAGAAAACATTCGACAGTAGAATAATAAACGAACAGATAAACACAATTTCTGACACAATATTCGAGCCTTTAAAACTTGTTTACAGGAAACAACTTAATCACACAGGTACAACAGACAAACACACAACAACAAATAAACACAAAACAATTAACACTCCAAAACAAAAAACCGACAAAGAAGTCAAACGACTAAAATCACAGATTTCTACCTACCCCAGTCAGCCACACAAATCGATTAGTAAACCACCCTCGGTTCTGAACGAACACACAGCACATACACATAACTAAATATACACAAGCATCAATTTGACAATACCTGCTCATATACCTATGAACTATAAATACAGGACAAATGACAACAACAGATCAGAACGAAAATCGACACTGATGATGGCACAACGCCGAAACCGGTTTGTCTCAAAACCAAATTTGACAAGGGATGACGGAAAATCGTTCCAATATACATCGTATATATATACCATCGCGACAGGACTGGAATATCAGACAACATACGGTACCGGGGCCATCAACATATTCACGGATGGTTCTTAGCTTGACGGGAAGGTGGGAGCAGGCATCTTTTCGCCGGATCTGGGTCTAGAGGTCTCTTTTCGCCTACCAGATCACTGTAGTGTTTACCAAGCGGAAATGCTGGCAATACACAGGGCTGTGCGGGTGTTTATTTTTTCAGACAGCCAGGCCGCATTAAAGGCCCTGGACTCATTCGTCGACAACGCAAAGTCGGTCACTGAATGCCGCAGATCTCTTAACGAGATGGCTCAGCACTTCAGTATCAGCCTTATATGGGTACCTGGGTACAGGGATATTGAAGGCAATTGCAGAGCAGACGAGCTGGCCAGAAGTGGCACCACCGACCATATCCTTCCGGGAAATGATTCGGAAGGCATACCCATGGCCACTTTCAGGCTTCGTGTGAACGCAAGCACTATAAGAATCGCAAATGGACTATGGTCAGCCATATCATCGTGTGAGACATCCAGGCAAACCTGGCCCTCATATGACAAGGGGCGCACAGAAGTGTTTCTGATTTTAAACAAATCAGTTCTATCGTCCCTGATAAGGGTTCTAACAGGGCATTGCTTAATAGGCACGCATGGTGCTAGAATGGAGGTAACGACCTTCGACTATTGTCGCAGATGCAGATGTACAGAAGAGGAAGAGAGTGTCCAGCACCTTCTCTGTCATTGTCCAGCGCTTAGTAGGCGTATGTTGGCCATCCATTGTAAACCTTTTCTACATGACCTCGCTGAGGTCTCTAGCTATGAAGTAAAGGCTCTAGCAAAATTTATAATTTCCACGAGGTGGTTAGACCCGCTTTAGGCAGGGTAGGGGTCCTCTTTGAGACCGTATAGGGTTTTACAATGGGCCCACTGGTGGCCTAAGTAGTGAGCTGTTACCATAGTGTCCAGCTCAGCCCTTGCAACCTAACCTAACCTAATTGGGAAGGTCATGGTTCTACACAAGTTCGTTGTGGCGGAGATTGTTGATGAAGTCATATTGGGAGTGGACTTCTTAGTTGACCATGACATCAGGATCGATATGCAGAGAAGGGTTATGCGTTATAAGAACCAGGATGTGCCACTTAACTTCAGTTTGGAGAAAGCGTTCAGCAGCAATCGAGTACTGGTAGAGAAGACTCGGCAAAGACCACGAAAGTCAAAGGCAAAGGTTGATGGATCGAATGGGCCAAATAAAGCGAAAACAAAAGTACCTGCGAGAGAAACACTGGCATTGACAAAACCAAATGGACGCACAAAAACGAAAGAAAGAATTTCCCAGAATGAATGCGAGGGTAGCTTCGAGCCAGGGCGCACTACTGTTGTGAAACGTGGGAACGATACTGATTATACGACGCCAATCCGTCAAGCGCAAGCTCTACGAAGTAGATCATTAGCCAAACAACAGAGTGTGAGGGAACGAACCAGGATAATGAGTAGTAAGAGGAAACGCAGGTACGACGAGAACAAAAATTTGGAAGGTTTCTTGGAGGGAAATTTGGTACTGTTATACAACCCTCACCGGCGGAAAGGTGTTCCATCCAAATTTCGGTGCAGTTGGGAAGGCCCGTACAAGGTTGTGAAGAAGATCAGTGATACCATCTACCGCATACAAACCATTGGGAAACCACGAATTAGATGGTTGGTTTATTTGGAGATACTAGCGGCGTTTAGATCTGGGTGGAGGGCAGTGTGACGAATATTAGCCGATACTAAGCAGTCACTTGTATCTACATAAACAAATCAATCATTATGTCTACACATACATATGTACATACAAGAAGCGGAGAGATATGCACAAACACATGCATATATCTGAGATGCTCAAAAAAGTATGCAATCATCGGTCGAAGTATCACTCACATATACACGCGCATATGAGAAGCTATAAACGTGCATCTGTAGTTTATATCTGGTGAGTTTATAGCTGGTAAACAAGTAGTAAATTCTAGAAGGAGAAACGCCTAAAAGTATGCCGACGAGGAAACCGAAGAGTATAAAAGCAGCGAAAGCTGAGTAATCAGTAATCAGTTTCATTTAAGCACGCTATTGGTTGCGAAGTATAAGTGTTATTGTGAAGTACTATCAAAGAAGTCTAATAAAGACCATTTTGCATTATTGAATATTGGAGTTATTTATTCAACAATTTAGCGATACGGACGTTAGTAGAAGGTGTAAAATAAGCGGAGTTTCACTAAATTCGTTACATTATTTTAAAAAAATTCATCTAAACAGCTTAATTATTTATTGATTTCTTTTCATGCGCTCTGAATGCCGGAAGTAAATTTCAGTTATAACAGCTTTTGTACATAATTAGGCTGAACTTAAAGGTCTGTGAACAATTTATGAACTTCATTAGCACCTCAAGACAAAAAGAAAAATATTTATGAAAACATTGCAACAACAACTTAATTAAAGAAGCAATGACAAAAATATAAAAGACTAAAGAGATTGAGCGACATTTGAAGCATCAACAAAATAAACAAAAAAGGCCGGATTAAAACTTGTTTTACTAAATAAATACAACAAAAATTAAAACTGCAAAAAAAGCAAAACAAAGATAAAAAAATGTGCATGTCTTGTCTTCTTTTGGTTCAATGTCAAGTTGAAGTGCGCGCCATAACAAAACGACATGGCAATGAGAACTATCCGACTATAGACTACAAAAGGAGTGAGGAAAAAGCAGTGGAAATTTAATTCGGAAGATATAAAATTTATTAATTGTATTGTATAGATAGAAGGGATGGGCCAGCCGATGTGGCATACATTATCTTACCTGGATATAAACGTGTAACTATTCGGACAAAGATCAACATAACTCGTCCCCTATATTTTCTTTGCGATCACTGACGCCAATTACTTAAATGGCGCTTAACTGTTTGAACGATTATGGCAGTCCAATAAGGCGGGCCAGTCGCGTTTTCGTTGGGTTAACTTGCGGCAATTGGTCACACCAAGGGATCCTCTTCTACTTGGTCCTTCCAGAGGAGTGGGGGCGGCGTGGAGCATCATATTTCATTGGCATAACATGGCTTAGCCAGCTTAGCCGCTGCGTTTTAATTCGGTGGACTATGTTGGATGTCTGCATAAAGCTTGTACAGCTCATCATTAAATCGTTTCAGTACTTGCCGTCGCCAACACGTATAGGTCCGTAAATCTTTCAAAGAACTTTTCTCTTGAGCAATCCCTGAGCCTCCCTTAGCTGATGTTGTTATGATCCACGCTTCTACACCCCATATAGCAGGACGGGTATGATAAGTGACGTGTAGAGCATGATTTTCGTTTGCCGAGAGAGGATTTTACTTTTATATTACCTAACTAGTCTAAAGTAGCATTTATTGGCAAGAGTGATTCTTCACTGGATTTAAGAGCTGATGTTGTTGTTTGTATTGAAGCTGGTTCCCAAATAAACGAAGTCCTTTAATATTTCCAAATTTTGGCTGCCCACCTGTCTTGATGACAGAATGTACTTCGTTTTGTTCTCATTCCCTATAAAACCTATACTTTCCGCTTCTTTTTCCAGTTTGGAGTAAGCAGTACTTACGTCGTGGGTGCTCAGGCCGATAATAGTTATCAATGTAGTCAGGATAAGTTAGTAATTTCACCCTATTATAGGCTATTGTTTCAGAGCGTTTAACTTCTGCAATTAGTTTAATTTCTCCAGGATCAAATTAAAGAAATTCCGCAGCTCTTATGGTTCATAAATTTCATAACCTATGACCTAAAAACCTTTATTAACTTTGAGAAGTCTAATTGGGCGGCTTTACAGAATACACGGAACGTTGCCCTTTCTATTCCTATTGATGGCCGACAAGGAGACCATGACTTTTGCAATATCATCTATTAGACTTCAGCTCCGTTAATTCCTGCAGAAATCTTCCAGAAATCTTACCAAATTCCCCAGCGGAGCCTGTATTTTTAGCGAGAATGGAACGTAATCTTGTAGACGTGGCAACGGGACCTGACCGAATAGACGAATTAGTTTCCAAAATATATAGCTATATCCGCAATATTTCTGGTTTCTTCACCTCGCGCGACCTAACACTAACACCAATCAAGTCCACGGCCACTCTGTTTGCTACGTGGAAGGACAGATGGCGCAAATATTAGACGTTTTCGTCTGAACATCACTTACATAGCGAATCAAGAGAGCTCAACATAAAAGAGCATAATGAAATGCTGAATAGACAGTTTTTCTGAACCGTCACAAACCCGAACATCCCAGAAAAAAATTGCTTGATCTAGCCCCGTCTGCAAGAGGGATAAGAAAACATTTTCATATACACTAAGATGTGGTCCGGCACATACCCACTTAGCCGTTTGATCTAAAAAAGCATGAGGGGGCCATAAGGCTGATCCACATGGATGCGGTAAAACCTTTGCTTTGTCGCTTTCGGTTAACACCGTTATCAATATACACTACCTAATCCTTGCAGAAGAAGAATGCGGACTACCAAGGGAGACAGGAGTCAATTTGACTCAACTTCGTTCTAGATACTGTAACAGGTTAAACTCTTACTTTTACATCTTTTCAACTGTAATGTGGAACCTACGCCCCTAACAGAAGCATCCATATGGTCCAACCCTGTTGAAACTGCATTGTATTTAATTTTGCACTATTTGCAAGAGGAGCATGTCTTAAACACCTTGGCCTCCCGTTGAAAAATGTTGATGACAATTTGTGAGTGGTTGCACCTGATACAATAACAATGACTTTTAAAGCAAACATTAACGAGCCATATGCGAGGGGCGTATCTGGACAACCTCTCTTCCTGTGCTAGTATACTTTGATCAACTTTGAAAGCCATCAACTTTTGGCGATACAGCTTTGTTAAATCAAAAAAAAACGAGAGCGTTTCTGCCGGCAATTTGTGATGGATCCTTACGTTGAGAATGTCGGACGGCGATCCATAAGACTGGAGTTCAAATTCCCCCAGCGCGTTAGGGGGTCAGAATATACCCGCAGTAGGTATGCCTGTCGTAAGAGTCTACTAAAATACCAGATTCAAGGGGCTGTGTAGCGCAACCCTTCAGGTTGCCAGCGTAATATATAGCTTCTCCAAACCCAATTGTCAACCTCACCTATCCGTGGCGAATCCTGTTTCACTAACAGACGAGGCTCTGGCGACCCCAAGCTCCTAATGGAACTTGGGGGTGGGGAGGGAGGGATGGTCTGAGGGTTTAATGTGGTCATATAAATCGTTCCCGAGATGGTCGGGCTAGCACCTTAATGGTGCTGTGTTACCGGAGCGTACAGGATCTGTATCCGGCAAAGGACCATCACATGGATAAAACTCCATAAAGCCTTCGGGGAGCAACCTTATCGCTACAACAACAACAACAACTGGATTACAAAAATAAAAACAAGGTTGCGCTTATTATAGTCAAATGAAAATGTCCAGCCAAAAACAGGCGGGACTCGGAAACCGGCTAAGAGTCGTTTCTACCGATATCTCCTCCTTTGACCAGTTGGAAAGATACTTGCGACAGTGCTGCTCTTACTGATTTTGACAAGGAGGATAAATATAATAAAAGCCGTCACTCGTTATTTTTGAGGCATTTACTCGATGTAAACTATGAGGTAGTCGCTACTTTTTTTTGGGCGAGATGTTTATAAATGTCTTCTATACATTTTCATGGGGTATTTGTGTTTATTTTTCCGACTGTATTTAATTAATTATTTAATTCTCTTTCCAAAAAACACGTTTGCATAAAGTGACAACACCGCATGGATAAATGGAAGGCAATTTAAAAATGTCCCTCATAAAACAAAATTAGCGACTACCTCACAGTTTACATCGAGTAAATGCCTCAAAAATAACGAGTGACGGCTCTTATTATACTCAGTTGAGCAGAGCTCACAGAGTATATTAAGTTTGATTGGATAACGGTTGGTTGTACATATATAAAGGAATCGAGATAGATATAGACTTCCATACATCAAAATAATCAGGATCCAAAAAAAATTTGATTGAGCCATGTCCGTCCGTCCGTCCGTCCGTCCGTCCGTCCGTCCGTCCGTCCGTCCGTTAACACGATAACTTGAGTAAATTTTGATGTATCTTGATGAAAATTGGTACGTAAGTTCCTGAGCACTCATCTCAGATCGCTATTTAAAATGAACGATATCGGACTATAACCACGCCCACTTTTTCGATATCGAAAATTTCGAAAAACCGAAAAAATGCGATAATTCATTGCCAAAGGCGGTTAAAGCGATGAAACTTGGTAGATGGGTTGACGTTATGACGCAGAATAGAAAATTAGTAAGATTTTGGACAATGGGCGTGGCACCGCCCACTTTTACAAGAAGGTAATTTAAAAGTTTTGCAAGCTGTAATTTGGCAGTCGTTGAAGATATCATGATGAAATTTGGCAGGAACGTTACTACTATTACTATATATGTGCGAAATAAAAATTAGCAAAATTGGATGAAGAACACGCCCACTTTTTAAAAAAAATTTTTTTTAAATTCAAATTTTAACAAAAAATTTAATATCTTTACTGTATATAAGTAAATTAAGTCAAAATTCAACTCCAGTAATGACATGATGCAACAAAATACAAAAATAAAAGAAAATTTCAAAATGGGCGTGGCTCCGCCCATTTTCATTTAGTTTGTCTAGAATACTTTTAATGCCATAAGTCGAACATAAATTTACCAATCCTTTTGAAATTTGGTAGGAGCATAGACTCTATGACGGTAACTGTTCTCTGTGAAAATGGGCAAAATCGGTGGAAGCCACGCCCAGTTTTTATACACAGTCCACCGTCTGTCCTTCCGCTCGGCCGTTAACACAATAACTTGAGCAAAAACCGATATATCTTTACTAAACTTAGCCCACGTACTTATCTGAACTCACTTTATCTTGGTATAAAAAATGGCCGAAATCCGACCATAACCACGCCCACTTTATCGATATCGAAAATTACGAAAAATGAAAAAAATGCCATAATTCTATACCAAATACGAAAAAAGGGATGAAACATGGTAACTGGATTGGTTTATTGACGCAAAATATAACTTTGGAAAAAACTTTGTAAAATGGGTGTGACACCTACCATATTAAGTAGAAGAAATTGAAAAAGTTCTACAAGGCGTAATCAACAGCCCTTGGAATCTTGGCAGGAATACTGTTAGTGGTATTGAATATATAAATAAATTAGCAGTACCCGACAGATGATTTTCTGGATCACCTGGTCCACATTTGGTCGATATCGCGAGAACGCCTTCACATATACATCTAAGGGCCACTCGCTTTTAAAACCCTCATTAATGCCTTTAATTTGATATCCATATCGTACAAACACATTCTAGAGTCACCCTTGGCCCACCCTAATGGCGATATCTCGAAAAGGCGTGCACCTATAGACATAATGCTTACTCCCTCTTAAAATGCTCAGTAACACCTTTCGTTTGATACCCATATCGTAAAAACATTCTAGAGTCACCCCTGGCTCACCCTAATGGCGATATCTCGAAAAGGCGTCCACCTATAGACCTAATGTCCACTCCCTCTTAAAATGCTCAGTAACACCTTTCGTTTGATACCCATATCGTACAAACATTCTAGAGTCACCCCTGGCCCACCCTAATGGCGATATCTCGAAAAGGCGTCCACCTATAGACCTAATGCCCACTCCCTCTTAAAATGCTCAGTAACACCTTTTGTTTGCTACCCATATCGTACAAACATTCTAGAGTCACCCCTGGCCCACCCTAATGGCGATATCTCGAAAAGGCGTCCACCTATAGACCTAATGCCCACTCCCTCTTAAAATGCTCAGTAACACCTTTCGTTTGATACCCATATCGTACAAACATTCTAGAGTAACCCCTGGCCCACCCTAATGGCGATATCTCGAAAAGGCGTCCACCTATAGACCTAATGCCCACTCCCTCTTAAAATGCTCAGTAACACCTTTCGTTTGATACCCATATCGTAAAAACATTCTAGAGTCACCCCTGGCTCACCCTAATGGCGATATCTCGAAAAGGCGCCCACCTATAGACCTAATGTCCACTCCCTCTTAAAATGCTCAGTAACACCTTTCGTTTGATACCCATATCGTACAAACATTCTAGAGTCACCCCTGGCCCACCCTAATGGCGATATCTCGAAAAGGCGTCCACCTATAGACCTAATGCCCACTCCCTCTTAAAATGCTCAGTAACACCTTTCGTTTGATACCCATATCGTACAAACACATTCTAGAGTCACCCCTGGCCCACCCTAATGACGATATCTCGAAAAGGCGTCCACCTATAGACCTAATGCCCACTCCCTCTTAAAATGCTCAGTAACACCTTTCGTTTGATACCCATATCGTACAACCATTCTAGAGTCACCCTTGGTCCACCTTTATGGCGATATCTCGAAAAGGCGTCCACCTATAGAACTAAGGATTACTCCCTTTTAAAATACTCATTACCATCTTTCATTTGATACCCATATCATACAAACACATTCTAGAGTCACCCCTGGCCCACCCTAATGGCGACATTTCGAAAAGGCGTCCACCTATAGACCTAATGCCCACTCCCTCCTAAAATGCTCAGTAACACCTTTCATTTGATTCCCATATCGTACAACTAGAGACACCCCTGGTCCACCTTTATGGCGATATCTCGAAACGGCGTCCACCTAGGGAACTAAGGATCACTCCTTTTCAAAATACTCATTAACAGCTTTCATTTGATACCCATATCGTACAAACATATTCTAGAGTCACCCCTGGTCCACCTTTATGGGGATTTCTCGAAAAGGCGTTCACCTATAGAACTAAAGCCCATTCCCTTTTAAAATACTCATTATCACCTTTCATTTGATACCCATATCGTACAAACACATTCTAGAGTCAGCCCTGGTCCACCTTTATGGCGATATCCCTAAATGGCGTCCATCCATAGAACTATGGCCTACTCTCTCTTAAAATACTCTTTAATACCTTCCATTTGATACACATGTCATACAACCACATTCCAGGGTTACCCTAGGTTCATTTTCCTACATGGTGATTTTCCTTATTTTGTCTCCATAGCTCTCAACTGAGTATGTAATGTTCGGTTACACCTTAGCCTTCCTTACTTGTTATATTTATCCTCTTTGCTTTTGACACGGTCACCCATCTCACTGTACTCAAATAAATACATTAGACCATAGTGTACAAGTACAAGTGTGTTGACTTCTTTCTGACAGGCACTCGCTTAAGTGAGCATAACGGGAAAATCTGGGTTGCCATTGTTGTTTCGGTTTGAAACGGTCAATTAGGGTTCTGTACAGAGACGTAAAAGATTGAAACAGGGTTTATGTAGTCACAAAAGTGTTGCTCCTGTTCCACAGCATTTTAATTTTATATCATGGCGAAAAGTGTTCAGTTCAGAGTTATTGATTTTCATTAAGAGTTTAATTTATTACGGAGGGTTACTCCTTTAAGTGTAAAAAGCAGAGAAAACGTACAGTTTTTCAAATTATTGTGAAACACTTTTTAATTTGAATTTCTGTACCCAAGTTCACTATATTTGTGTAACACAAGAATATGGAGGTCAATTCCTTAACTATGAAAAACTGAAAAATGTACACTTATTGAAAATTCATTTGCACACACAATTTACACTTTGAATTTAGTTGCGTTTTTATGCACAAAATTTTGAAACTAAAAACATAATTTTCATTTGTCAGAAAAAATAAGGAAAAAACGGCCTAATGTCAAAAAACCCTATCGAAATACAAACTGGCTTGTTTGTTTTTAAGGAACTACGTTGTATTTTTCTTGTATTTCGTTAGTTTTTTTTAAATATAGTTCACAAACTTACACCAGTACTGAAACCTTATTGCTCCCTCGACAAAAAATATAGGAGAAAATACAAGAAATATACATAGAAAATAAAGTAGTGTCATATAGGAGTTTGATTTGTTTGCACTTACAGCACCATTTTATTTGCAGGAGACTTTCACAGCTATAAAAATTAAGGCGGATTTACACGGACGCTTTGGTTTGTTGCATTCATTAATTCATCTGTCGGGCGAAGTATCGAAATATTTACATAAATGCTTTGGTTGCGTGCCTACGCTTATACGAAAAACAATGAAACGCAGTACGTTATCTTTGCTTTGAAGCGACCAAAGCGTTTATATAATTTTGCCCTTATGCATTTGTGTAAACAGCCTTAGAAGTGAAACTTTTCCATTTTAGACGTGTGGCGCTTTATATTTTGACTCTAATTTAAATAATTTTGCTTTCCGTATGTTTCCGCATTGTTGCAGGCTACAAATCTTCTAGTATTCTTATTTCCGCGGAAATATATGCAACTATTTCATCTGTAAATACTACAAATTTAATTAAACTATCAAATGCAACTCAGCTTGAAGTACTCCTACGTACCAAAAATGCAACTCTAGACCAGAGATTTGCATCAGGTGAGCGAGGCTGTTTGTAGTTTTGACGTTTATCGCTTAGTTGACACACTTGTATAGGTACACTATGCATTAGACTGAGTCGATTTATTAACCGATATCGCGCCATCGACTTTTCGATAGGATTTGGGCGCAGGAAAAAAAGTTCCACTCGCATACCCAAAAAAATAATTTTTGAGCCTGCGAAATTTAATTTTTTTGCCTTTTTCGACTTTGATTTTCAAGGTTTTTTTCATGACCTACTAAAAAAATGATTGTAAAATTTTCCCGACCCAAAAATGTCCGCTAAAAACGTTGTCGATAACAAAAAATATTTTTTTTTTTAAAAACTGTCATCGACAACGTTTTTAGCGTACATTTTTGGGTCGGACAGGGTATACATCTGAAATTTTTTAGTAGGTCATGAAAAAAACCTTAAAAATCAAAGTCGGAAAAAGTAAAGAAAATTTTATTTTCGCAAGCTCGAAAATTATTTTTTTGGGTATGCGTAGTGGAACTTTTTTTCCTGAGCCCAAATCCTATCCAAAAATCGATGGCGCGATATCTGTTAACTTTCGTTCATACAAATCTACCCACCCTAACATACATAGATGAATCATGCCTCTCCTTCTAATGCGGGGGCCGCTTATTTTTCATATATGCATCTGAACACTTTATAAGCGAAAAATCCAAATAAAGGAGGATTAAAATAGACTTCTTCCCTTGATCCTAAACAAAAAATCTATTCGATTATTTTACACATGTTCGTGACTTCGGTTAACAATTTTTTTTTGGTGCATCAGCGATCTGGGAGTGAATGCAATCGGTGCGAACCTCCCTCATCGCTAAGGCACTAGCGCGCTTGCCGCAGCATTGCTTATTGGGCCCCATCACCGAATAAATGTGCAATTCTGCATACTACTCATCGATCCACCGGTAATTTTGGACATCGGCTCATCAAGAACCCGATTTGCATCTTTCATCTTCCATCATTCACCAAGCTAGTTAGTGTTGAACGACGGTTTGTTAAATGGTTGATGATAACCATCACCTTGTAGGCACTACCGGAAATTTTCCGAATCTGTCAACCGATTCACGCTAACCCATTTCACCTTATGGACTTTGCGTCAACCATTTGTTCATAGATTATACCGGTAGCTTTTGCATCACCCCATTCCGTTGTGGAGCTAAACAGTTACATTAAAGGTGTTACGCAATAGTTGAGGACAACAGCAGGAAGTGATTTTTTCCACCAACACACACACATTCATATTTTAATCTGTGGTCTAAATAACTAAAGGGCTAATTAAACTTCCTTAACCCTAACGCCCTAGTCGTAAACATACCCATATCCATAACCGTCTCCAATGTGTCCGATTGCTTTAACACAACTTCTGGTGTCAAAGAAGGCTGTTTACTCTCCCCTCTTCTATTTGCATTATATCTAAATGACTTGCATGAGTATTTAGGCGGTGGTTTGCAAATAGAAGAACTGAACATAAGGTTGCTGCTATATGCAGATGATATAGTAATTTTGTCCGATGATGCACAAACCGAAGAGGATAAATATAATAAGAGTCGTCACTCGTTATTTTTGAGGCATTTACTCGATGTAAATTGTGAGGTAGTCTCTACTTTTGTTTTATGAGGGACATTTTTGAATTGCCTTCCATTTATCCATGCGGTGTTGTCACTTTATGCAAACGTGTTTTTTGGAAAGAGAATTAAATAATTAATTAAATACAGTCGGAAAAATAAACACAAATACCCCATGAAAATGTATAGAAGACATTTATAAACATCTCGCCCAAAAAAAAAGTAGCGACTACCTCATAGTTTACATCGAGTAAATGCCTCAAAAATAACGAGTGACGGCTCTTATTATATTTATCCTCTTTGCACAAACGGTACAGAAAATGATTCGTAACCTTGAAACATATTGCGAAAGTTGGAATTTAGAGGTAAATTTAGCCAAATCAGCAGTTATGGTGTTTAGGAAAGGAGGTGGGCTGTCTAACAGGGAAAGGTGGATATACAAAGGGGAAGAACTCAAAATAGTATCTGAATATACATATTTAGGAGTAACGCTCACACCAAAAATGGTATTTACACAACATCTGGAAAACTGGAATGCTCCTGCGAAGACAATCATAAATGCAACTTGGGGTACGTATTTAAATAACGACCAAATTTCAATGAAGGCAAAGCAGAGCTATACAAGGGTATGCGGCGCAAATATGGGGTTCTGAAATGTTTAGCGAGGTAGACAAATTGCAATGTTACTTCTTCAAAAGAATTTATAGGCTCCCCAACTGCACTCCAACTTACGCAATAATGCTGGAATCAGATATGGAAAACGGACATTTGTACACACTAAATCTGCATTTGAGTTACGTTTACAAGACATTGTTTGAATACAGTGAAAATAGATTGCCAAGAATATTATCAAAAAAAAATTTTACACAAAAATGTATTTTGGGCACAGAGATTAAACGCTTTGGGAAATAAGGCGAACCTAGTTTGGAATGAAGAGACGACAAGGCAAGCATGGAAAAATAATAATTTCTTATTATTATCGCACTTAAAAGCTGAAAAAAGAGTGAGAGTGTGGCGAAAATCACTGAGTAGTGGAAGTCGAATTTATAAATACCTGGACCATAATTTAGGGACGCAGTATTTTAAAGAAAGCTTCAGACGTGCGAACGCAACGTGGATTTTCAAGGCGAGCTGCAACTTAATTTATTTAGAGGGCACGTACAATAGAGGCTGTACACTCTGCAACCTCAATGAAACGGAAAACATACACCATTTCTTAGGCCAAAGTCCTATATTAAGGCCTTTTAGACGAGTTTGTTTTGAAAGAGAATATTTAGGGGATGAGGAAGTAATAAGTGTGCTTAATGGGGAAAACGATCCTGATTGGAAAAAATTGATTAACTATATTACTGGTGCTCTGAAATACAGAAAACTAATAATAACAGAATTTGAAAATTTTTAATTTGAATATAAAACATAAGCGCTTAATTTGACTTTGTGTTTTCATTTTGAAATTGTGAATAAATGTATTCTTTATTTTTAAAAAATATATTTTTAAGAAAATCCAACCGATTTTCTTTAGATTTAAGGCATAATACTTATGTTAAATATTTTTAAATAAAGAAGTATCTATCTATCTATCTATCTATATATCTCCAAAGTGATCGATTAATCGTGCCTTAACCTAAAAATCGTGAAAATTTCATAAAAATTAATAAAACGCAAACAATTACAAACATATTCCACAAAAAATAAGTCTCTTAGTCATAACGTATCCAAAACAATGAATAAAATCTACAAAAAGTTATTAAATTCACCAACTCAAATATTTTTGGGTTATGGATGTGGCGGAAAATCAAAAACCAATTGGCTGGCTATGGTATGGTTATGGCGTTAGCGTTATGGTATAGCACCATTAATAGTTAACATTGATTTCCATAAGGTAGGTTCGATCAGCTGTTTTATCTGGTTATGGTCAAAGTCACCATTAATTGGGCCTTAATTTAGCATGTTGCCGTCTAGCATCGCACAACTCTCGTTAAGTTACACGTGTTGTTGGTACGCAAAAAAAAGAAGAAGAAAACAAAAAAAATACTAGCAAGCCGGCTTCTTTACTATCAAATATGAAGTCTCCTGTCAACACAGAAGACGAACGACAGCAACTGAGTTAGTGGAATCGCCCCTCGGTTGTTCGAATAATAGACCCGTGACTGTTGGAATTTGGCGTTTTAAATAAATAATCACGCAACAATAAATAAACATGAAGCAGCCACTCGTATATACATGAACACATCAATCATCATTTACACACATATATAAAAGGCAACGAAGAGATAACTCACACTCAGATGCAGGGATGTACCTTAACGTTAAGCTAATCGTTTATCAAAAAATTTCCACCGTTTCCGTTGAAACACTTCGAAATATTATCGATAAAGAAATTATCAAGATAAACTGTATCTTGTTTTTAACCGAAACGAAAAGCTTTCATTAACGTTAAAAACGTTAACAAAAACGTGATACATTATGTTTGAATTGTGCTGGCAATGCTATAGCCGATGGTGAAGCCGTAAGGTGGTAACAGCGAGCGGACATACACACACAAACTCCATGTAATTTGTTTGTGTAATTCGTTGGTGGTAATGTCAAAAATACTATGAGAAATGTTCGTACTGTCAAAATTCATGAGAAAAGTTGCAATCAACTTGGCTAATGCTCCGCCATCAATCAGCTTTGCCAGCATAGTTTGAAATTAATAATCAACATAAACGATTTGATTTCGTTTTGATATGGCAGAAAACGAAACAAAATCATTTCGTTAAATTGACGTTCTTAACGTTAATAAACGAAACTAAATGACTTTGTTTCGTTTATTACCGTTAATTATCGTAACGAAATGATATCGGTTTGTTGGTTAAGCATGCCTGCTCAGATGTAGTCATCAGCCGAAGTTGTTACTCACACACACACACGCTCAATTACCAAGCGGGAGATACAGCAGTTCTAGAAGGCGAAACGTCTAGATTTTGGTAGACTCGATTGGCAAATCTATACTTTACCGAGCACACTGACCATACACTATCATCGCTATCCGGGTCCGAATGATCGCTGATAGCTATTTCCTCTCCGCCGGCTTGCGACAGCATCTCTTTATCTTTTCAATCCTTCCATAGTGCTGAAGTTTTTAAGTTCACCTTGATCGTTAAACCACCTGCCTGACATGGCGTGGTCAGCGGTCTAATATTAAAAGTGCGGATGAAAACCGTCTGCCATAGCAGCGCCCCTTGCAATGGTAAAGCCATCATTACTACCCCAGGTGGCCCGTTGTCGGGAAGGCTCCGTTCAAATACAACCAAAAATACCCCTTTGGCTGCAAATCGTCCAAAAGACACGGTCCGCAGGTCCGGCGATTAGATTTTTATTGACATCTAATCGTTTATTACGAAACAAATTACATAAACATACGCACATTGGACATAAGAAGTGCCATAAGCAAAAAAAACCAAAATAAATAATACGTAATAAAAAAAATTAAAAAAAAAAAACTTACGCAAATCTTTGGCAGCAACTTCATTGGCCAATTGCAACGTGAGTTGCACAAAAAGCAACAGCCAAACTGGCGTTAAATATGCTAATTTGAAGCCAAAGTTACTATGTAACATGTTGCGCATGCGTCCAGACATTGTACTCAAAACACAATTTTTTAATTTTTTATTATTTTTTTTATTAAACGCTTTGTTTTTATTACACTTTGCGCTAGTTTTTTGCTTCTTTTTTTTTAACGCTTATATAAAATTGTTATGATAGAGGTTTTAAATTTTAAATTGGTAATTTTTTTCACTTTGTTAAAAAACGCGGCAAATTTAAGAAAAAAAAATTAAATACAATCGTTTAAATGCGCACCATTAAAGCTAAATGTAGGTTCTTTCGTCAGCGAGTTATCAACACAATTTGAAGGGGATGCCAAACGCTTGCGCCGTTTTTATAGGAAGCATTCTTCAGCTTTTTGTTCATGCGTCTAGCTTTAAATAATAATACTAAATAGTAAGCTTAATATTCGCAAAGTCAACAACAACCATAACAATTCAAGTATCACATCAGCAAGTAGTACATAAATCGGTTCGTTAGTATTCTCACATGGCACAGTGGTCGGTCTTATATGGAGTTGGTGGCCAAAAATACTTCCAATAGAGATATCAACGTGAAACTCTGCTCACGGCTTTAAAAATATGTGATAATTATTTCTGCATAAAATTGGTGCGGGTGATACCTTTATACCGACCCACAACCATCCACATTCACCGCATGCATACAAAAAGTAACTAGATGTGTGGGGAAAAGTGGTTCGATGTGTCTATCGCAAATACAATGTTTAATAGGATTAAATAAAGAAATGAAAGCTATTAAAAGAGTCTTTAAAAATATGTGATAATTATTTCTTCATAAAATTGGTGCGGGTGATACCTTTATACCGACCCACAACCATCCACATTCACCGCATGCATACAAAAAGTAACTAGATGTGTGGGGAAAAGTGGTTCGATGTGTCTATCGCAAATACAAATGTTTAATAGGATTAAATAAAGAAATGAAAGCTATTAAAAGATCTTGCATACATAACAATAACAAAACAACAAACACACACAAATGTTTACATTTGCATATCGTCGACGGGATAAAACATGTGAGCACATATAACATACGACTATTATTTATCAGGGTGACGCTAATCAGAAAACTGGCGCAAAACATAGTTAGTGGCAGAAAGTGGCAGCTGATATTAACACTTTAGAATCTTAAAGCTTCGGATCGGTGAGGAACCCAACTAAAACTTTAGCCGAAATTGAAATATTTGTGCAAATAAACACTAATAAAAGCACTGGTGAAATTTTAAATAACAAAAAAACGCAAAAAGCAAAAAACACTAAAATTATTTCAAAATGAAGTAAATATCTTTCACTTCAATATTCATTTCTATTTATTTCAATATAATGATATTTTATGTATTTTTATATAGCTTAAACTTGCACTTTATTTTTAACTTGCTCACACTGCAAAAACCAACTAATACCATAACCTCACTTTTGAAGATTCTTAAAGAGTACAGTTCGAATACAAATATACCTTTTAAAAGGCTGTTCTAACAAGAGATACTAACGACACATTTGGTGGCAAATTTTTCACTTCGATTTTTTTTATTTTTGGCCTATGGAACCGACCACTGTGCATGGACACATTGACTTTTCATCAATACCCAGCGGGAAATGTTAGGGTGAGTTCTAGCAGCCAAATAATAACAGCAGTATTGCTTATTCATGAAACGTTGCCGATAATCAAGCTGACAATGTGCTTCAACAGCGTACTGAAAACTTTTATTTTGCACTTGATTCGTTTATTCAACGAATGCGAAACGTTGCTTGTCATAAAAAGTATAACCGCTGCAACAGCTACAGCACAAACACACCCTTACTACCTGAGCACTGATTTATAAATTCAATTTATCCTTCAAATTATGCCTTAGCGATTAACTAAAACCATGCGACTTTGACAAAGTGCATAAGTGAGACTAAATTACAAGAACTGGGCCCATTGTGCTGCCCCAAACGGTAGCTAAATGACGCGGCACAATGAAATTTTTCATATAGATGCGTTTAACACAAGCTTATGCATTCCAGTAACATCGCCACAATCAACCAAGATGTTGCGTTTATAAATATGAAGGACCTTCAGACTTGGCAATTGAAGATTATTTCGTTTTTCCCATTCACATACAAAATTTCGCGAAGCACTGTTAAAAACATTCTCCTTATACAACAAAATTACTTGCTAACATATTTTGTGTTGTTGTAGCGATAAGGTACTCCCCGAAGGTCTTGGGGAGTGTTATCGATGTTGTTACCTTCCGGTAACAAGCACCATAAAGGTACTAGCCCGACCATCTCGGGCTAGTTATGATATGACCACATGCAACCTTCAAGGCCATACCGCCATCCCACCCCCTAGATCCATCAGGAGTTCGGGTTGCCACGGATAGGTGCGGTTGACAATTGGCTTGGAGAAGCTATGTATTGAGGGTTGCACGACACAACCCCTTGTATCAATTTGGTATTTTAGTCGCCTTTTACGGCAGGCATACCTACCGCGGGTATATTCTAAGCCCCCTAACCTGCTGGGGCTACATATTTTGTGTTATATTGCAGTTTTTAATTGCGAAAAATGTTAGTAAAGTTACCAACGAGTGGGCGAAATAATTTCACTTGCAAAATGTGCCACCACCCTTAGCCAAAGCAAATGTCACATTCCACTTCTTATGCTTTGCTTGCAACAAAAATTGCAAGTTGGCTACTTTTTATGTCAGATGGCGCCAGTGTCGCTCAATCTACCGTTCTCCACAAAAATACGTGCAATCTACTCATAGTGCATTAGATTGAGTTAAACGCATCTATATGAAAAACTGCTTATGTAAAGGGGCTTTAACTATCTTGCTGTGCCAGCTGTAGTGGGTCGAACCACTTCGATGAATTAATGAATTTAGCCCTTATTCCAAGTTTAAATGCATCCATAAAATCACCGAGAAACGGCTAACCGAGAATAGCCAAGCATCTTCTACTTAGTGCCGGACAATACACAGCAGATGCTGCACGCTTTTATTCTCCTCCATACATTTACAGGACGCGTTAATTTTCTAGCGGGGTTAATATCCTATAAAACAGGGACGATAACTACAACTTATTTAGAGTCAAAAGAGCGTTTTGGGCGTACTGTAGGAAGGTCAAGCTTAACACTCGCACATGGAAAGTTTTACCCAGTGCACATTAGCCCTGTTTACAGTGCTGAAGCTCGCATGGAGCTTAAAAGAAGCAATAGGTAAACATTCCTACAAAACTATTTTTTTAAAGACGATCGTAGTCCTCCTGACCAGGTCATCAGCTCTACACTTACCTATGCCTATGTTTAAGTATCCATATAAGACAGCTGCTTAGGTGACGTGCTAAGGCCTTTAAAGTGGCTTGGCTGTTTGAGAAATGAACACATGTTTCCCATTTTTACGTAGAGATGCCAAGTGATTTATTGTACATGGATAGCTAACATATTTTCTTCATATGTATACGTTCTTCCACCGAGGTTTCGTTGAAAATATTGTTTGCATCCTGAATAGTTTATTGTCCATTTGTGTCTCTAATTCGTAAAACTGCAATCAGGCCTATTTCTGTCGGCACCGAATTAAGTGGTGGTAGGTGCAGTATATTACTGACAGCTTACATTGAAGTTGAGATGAAAGCGCCAATAATGCGTAGCTTAAAACTACATTGGACTTTTTGCAAACGTTTCAGGGTTTGCAGACTTCTTAAATGAGGGCAGTAATTAAATAACTAGATTTCCCGTATAAATTTAAGATGGAAGCACGAAATGAAAGGAAATGTCAAAAAAAGCATACGAGATGGCTGACCGACAGATTTAATAATCTAGCTCCTATGAATAGGACGTATGTGAATGCATAGTTTAACTATTGTGAATTTATTTTAGATTAGTACGTACTATGTAAACACGGTCTAAGGATCGTATTTCCATCTAGGTTCATGGTAATCCATCTACGCGTAGGCAGTTTGTGAACAAATTAAAGTGAGAGGCTTTTTTCACCTTTAAGCTAAAAATAAAACTAGCTGAAGGTCTCTCCATAATGCGGGTACGTCACTGAGTCTTACCCTGCAAAAATCGCGAGTACTCCATGCATGCATCTATGGATCAAGCGAGTGTTCCAAAATTAGCCACAATTCATACAAAAAATATGGTCCAATTAACATGGCGATGACCTGTGTTAAAATTCAAATATTAACTTGGTCCAGAAGTACCCCTGTACAAAATTTCAAGCAAATCGCCCCATAAAATATATTTAATAGAAGAGGACGGTCCGTGGTCCATTTTACGCAAAGAACAGTTTCCTAAATAATAAGCTAGTCAAGGAAGTACTCATGTATCAAATTTATAGGAAATCGCAATACAAATTATTTTTGTTTTTTTAGAAATTGTGGATCTTAAGCACACGAAATTACATCAAAGTCGGTCTACTCTTTTATCAGGAGCGCAGTGACAATCACGCGTACATAAGAAATATAGATATATATTAGGACGTATGACTTAATTTCTTGCAGAGTAATCTTATATAGAGGCTGAATGCTTGAAAATGGTTATTCATACTTAAAAATGCAAATACAATGCAAACTAAAAAGAAACAACAAAATATTTACATTACTTTGCCATACGGGTTTTGCTTAAACGATTGCTCATTATGCACTCCAGTGGCTAGTTCTCTTCTCTAGGGGACTTAAGAGAGCTTGAATTAGTTTATGCTGAGAAGTTTTTTGAATAATAATTTAAATCTATAAATTTTGGGGGCGGCTTTCGGCAAATATATTGACGATGTGAAACCTCCCAATTCAAAAGGTTCGCCATATTCCCTTATTGTAGCAGTACAAGTCTAAGATTAAAGAAGTGTTTAAATGACTAGAAAATTTCGTTAAAATCATCAAAATACTACTAAAGCCTTTAAGCATGCTGTAGGAAAGGAAATTTCTTATTATTATATTCCGCTAATGCTTCAATCACTTCAATCATGTTATTCATTCAATGTTGACAAGGGATACGATTGCCTGAGACACATTCCACCATTTCTCTATAGAAATTCATTTATCCATCCATGAGATATTGTTTCGAAATAGTTAACGACATCCTGAAACCATCCCACCTTTGACTATCTTACTTAACCGATTTATATCAAAGCTCATATCACAGTTTGATCAATTGGCCTATATTACCAACAACGTTTCCATTGCACCAGTTATGAATAAACTCGTTTCGTTCAAAACTTATGAATGTAGTTTTTCGCAGTAGATATTTAATGGTTAAGTACAGAGACACCTCCCTTGGGCGGACACTCACCGTCGGCCAACTTTTATCCGCCCAAGAGAGGTGTCCGCTCAAAGGAGTGGATGGCTATTTTAGACATTTTTCAAATTTTAAAGGAATATATACTTACCACTTTTCGGATTAAATAAATATATATATTGCTTGAAAAATTCATATCAAAACGTGCATAACTTCAGTCAGATAAAGCAATATCATAAATAAAAATTATACCTCAGATAATAAGTAATATAAATCCATATATATCAGACTTATGATTTAGAAAATTGTTGAATTGTCAATTGCTTTTCGTTTTTTTAGTAGAAAACTATTTTGCAAATGGCTTTCCAATTTATGCAACAATTCGAACGCAATAAGGTCATCGCTGCAAAATCTTTTAAATTGGAAACAGAAGTCAAGGCGGTTTCGCTTGTGGAAATTTCATTAACTTCATTGGTATCACTCTCAGCATCGCTGCTATTATCATCAATTGTTTCTATGTTGTCGTCAATAACAACATCTAACTCGAAGTCTGAACTTTCAGTCCATGCATTGTTATCTATATCCACAAATTCATCCGGATTCGATGAAGTAGAATTTCCAAAAGCTTTCGATAAATCATAAATTGAAGCCAGCATTGCCAGCGCTATGTCATCTTCGGGCTCGAATTCAGGTTCAGGATGACGATCTTTGTCGAACCCTGCCTTTTGAAAGCATCCATCACGCGTCATCCATGCCTTTTTATAGGACTGCCAAGTTACTGGAAGATTTTTCGTATCTAATGATGCAAATGCTCTCGGGCGAGCAGCCTTCCCAATAACAAGTGGTTTTTCTTTTTCGCCGGCCATATTTGCCCAAAATAGGACAGTCAGTCTTTCTTTCGCAAGTTTACCTCCACGGCATACTTCGTTTTTTAGAGCCAATGTTTTGTTTGGCAAAGCTCAGAAAAAAGACCTGTCTCGTCAGCATTGAAAATATTTCATTTTCAATTTTTCAATTTTTTTCCCATCGATTTTCATAAAAGACTTTTTGTATTCCACATTTCTGCCAGACAGCCATTTTACTCGAATTTCTTCTTTATTTTTTATTATCAACGCAGCCGCGTGTTTCCAATCCAATAACATTTGAAATAACAAACAGACCATAAATCAAAATAAGTTTTTTACGATTTTATTATTAAAACTTTACTTTCGGCTAATGCATGAACAGACAAATTATTTTCCTCACTAGCGTTAATTATTTCCATTTTTTCCTTTAAGCTCAGGGTTGACCTCGCCATCTTATAACACATCAAATGTTTACAATATGACTAGCACAATTAACTCACTGTCACTAGTAAACGTTTATACCTGAAAATTGAGCTAACGAACATTACGTTATGTAACTAAAGCTCCAATGTGGAGCTTTTCAAATTTGAGTGTTTATCTAACGTCCATTTGGTTTTATTCGGGGAATCCCCATTTTTCATTTGGTAAATACATATGTACCAAAATATGTATGTATGTACATAACATTACGTTATGTAACTAAAGCTCCAATGTGGCGCTTGTTAAATTTGAGTGTTTATCTAACGTCCATTTGGTTTTATTCGGGGAATCTCCATTTTTCATTTGGTAAATACATATGTACCAAAATATGTATGTACATATATATTTTGTCCGCTTAAGAGGGGTTTATGATTGATTTGTTATGAAAACTGATCTCAGTGTCCGTTGATAAGAGGTACGTCTCCGCTCAGTAGAGGTTTATTGTCCAATTTTAAAGCAAATAACTGTCCGCTTCCGGCCAAAAGAGTGTCCGCCTAAGGGAGGGCAATTTGTTCTAAAAAATGTACTTACAACCGGGTGCATGAAAAACTGTCCGGTCAAGGAGGTGTCCGTTAGGAGAAGCTTCTCTGTATTTGAAGTAGGATGTGCCATTTGTAGGCTATTGCCTCTATCACTCTTCTTAGTTGCCAAAGTGACTGGTGAGCTCTTAGTAGAGCCGCCTTTTAAGAGTTTTCGAGGTGTAAACATCTTTGCTCGCGGTAGAGGAAATGCTGAACGTAAGCGTAAGGTGTAAGTGTAAGCGTAAGAGTACTCTTTGTAAGTGTATGCTATATGGGGGATATATGTATGTAGAATGTAAATGGAGGCTTAGTGTAATATTTTTATATATTCTGTATGGAGTACAAGAGAATGTGTTATAATAGGCATAGTGTGTGGTATTAGTATGCTGTATATAGTAAGAGCGTAAGTGCAGTTACTGCACTGTAGCGTAATGTGCGAGTTTGGTAAGTGCTGGAGTTGATATGAGCGAAATCACACAGCAACTCAATGCAAACACGTCACTAACATAAACACATATTCAAATCACTGGGCATATACACTATTTTTGTGCATGCAAGTACAAGAGATGTATGCACGCCTGTTTTATTGGAAATAAAGAGTCAGACACATTGTGACAAATATGAGCAAACGCGTGCTTATTATTACTGATACACAAATCTTTTCAAAAACAAATCACGGGGTTAGGTAATTACCTTAAAGTTGAAAATTTTTATTTTTATTAGGATTTTGTTGGTTGGTACATATTTGTACATTATTTAGTTGGACTTATAAAATAAATAAAAGACGCGAAACCCTTCGAAGAGACCAAACCACTGCCGAAGGACGATACCGCTTGGAAACACTTTTTTCTCATTAAAAAAAAGCTTTTAAATGAAATAAAACTAAAAAAACTGAAATAAAATATACCAAAATTTACTAAATAAAATGAATTAAAACAAAATACAAATAAAATGAAATGAAACAAAATACAGTTAAAAACAAGTAAGGATGTCTAAGTTCGGGTGAAACCGAACACTACATACCCAGCTGTACACTTGAAATGCTGTTATTGTTTACTTTGTGTGCATACTAGTTTTACAAGGCTGCGCAATAATATATATACATATGGTTCTATTCTGAACTAATTTTTCTTAGAGTTATGGATCCGGAAACATGGAAAATTGCTTAGTCATAAAAAGGGCGGTGCTACGCCCATTTTTTAAAATTTGAAGTTTTTCCTATTTATTGTTATAAATCCACTTGGGAAATGAAATACCATTGATATGAAGCACTATTTTGCAAAGATAAAGCTTATTTTATTCGTCCACGACCCTTTTAAAAATCTTCTCTATAAAATTGGGCGTGCTGCTTAACCGATTTCGTTAATTTTTCTTCAAAGCATTTCTTGTAGTAAAGGCAACTCTCTGCCGAATTTTGTTACGATAGGTTTAACGATTTTTGATTTATGATAAGTAATATTTGTAAAATTGATTTTATCACAAATTTTTATCAGGAGTCTCAATATCAGTCCACACGTAAAATTTCAACATTCTAGGTGTATTATTTACTAAATAATCAGGTTTTTTATGTTTTCCAAAATGTTATATATATAAAAAGTGGGCGTGGTTATCATACGATTTCGCTCATTTTCAATACCAATCTATTCTGGGTCCAGATACCAAATTTGGTGAAGATATCTCAATATTTAGTCAAGTTATCGTGTTAACGGACAGACGGACGGACGGACATGGCTCAATCAAATTTTTTCGATACTGATGATTTTGATATATAAACTCTATATCTAACTCGATTCCTTTATACCTGTACAACCAACCGTTATCCAATTAAAGTTATAATATAACAAGTAAGGAAGGCTAAGTTCGGGTGTAACCGAACATTACATACTCAGTTGAAAAAAAAAACTCAGTTGAGAGCTGTGGAGACAAAATAAGGGAAAATCACCATGTAGTAAAAGGAACCTAGGGTAACCCTGGAATGTGTTTGTATGACATGTGTATCAGATGGAAGGTACTAAAGAGTATTTTAAGAGGAAGTGGGCCATAGTTCTATAGATGGACGCCATTTAGGGATATCACCATAAAGGTGGACCAGGCCTGACTCTAGAATTTGTTTGTACGATATGGGTATCAAATGAAAGGTATTAATGAGTATTTTAAAAGGGCGTGGGCCTAAGTTCTATAGATGGACGCCTTTTCGAGATATCGCCATAAAGATGGACCAGGGGTGACTCTAGAATTTGTACAATATGGGTGTCAAACGAAAGGCGTTAATAAGTAATTTAAAAGGGAGTGGGCCTTAGTTCTATAGGTGGACGCCTTTTCGAGATATTGCCATAAAGGTGGACCAGGGGTGACTCTAGAATTTGTTTGTACGATATGGGTATCAAATGAAAGGTATTAATGTGTAGTTTAAAAGGGCGTGGGCGTAAGTTCTATAGATGGACGGCTTCTCGAGATATCGCCATAAAGATGGACCAGGGGCGACTCTAGAATTTGTTTGTACGATATGGGTATCAAATGAAAGGTGTTAATGAGTATTTTAAAAGGTCGTGGGCCTTAGTTCTATATGTGGAGGACGCCTTTTCGAGATATCGCCATAAAGGTGGACCAGGGGTGACTCTAGAATTTGTTTCTACGATATGGGTATCAAATGAAAGGTATTAATGTGTATTTTAAAATGGCGTGGGCCTAAGTTCTATAGATGGACGCCTTCTCGAGATATCGCCATAAAGATGGACCAGGGGTGACTCTAGAATGCGTTTGTACGATATGGGTATCAAATGAAAGGTGTTAATGAGTATTTTAAAAGGGAGTGGGCCTTAGTTCTATAGGTGGAATATCATTATAAAGGTGGACCAGGGTTGACTCTAGAATGCGTTTGTACAATATGGGTATCAAACGAAAGGTGTTAATAAGTATTTTAAATGGGAGTGGGCCTTAGATCTATGGGTGGACGAATTTTCGATATATCGCCATAAACGCGGACCAGGGGTGACTCTAGAATGCGTTTGTACATTATGGGTATCAAATGAAAGGTGTTAATGAGTATTTAAAAGGGAGTGGGCCTTAGTTCTATAGGTGGACGCCTTTTCGAGATATCGCCATAAACGCGGACCATTGGTGACTCTAGAATGCGTTTGTACAATATGGGTATCAAATGAAAGGTGTTAATGAGTATTTTAAAGGGGAGTGGGCCTTAGTTCTATAGGTGGAAGCCTTTTCGGAATATCGTTATACAGGTGGACCATGGTTGACTCTAGAATGCGTTTGTACAATATGGGTATCAAACGAAAGGTGTTAATAAGTATTTTAAAAGGGAGTGGGCCTTAGTTCTATGGGTGCACGCCTTTTCGAGATATCGCCATAAAGGTGGACCAGGGGTGACTCTAGAATTTGTTAGTACGGTATGGGTATCAAATTAAAGGTGTTAATGAGTATTTTAAAAGGGCGTGGGCCTTAGTTCTATAGGTGGACGCCTTTTCGAGATATCGCCATAAAGGTGGACCAGGGGTGACTCTAGAATTTGTTTGTACGATATGGGTATCAAATGAAAGGTGTTAATGAGTATTTTAAAAAGGAGTGGGCCTTAGTTCTATAGGTGGACGCCTTTTCGAGATATCGCCATAAACGCGGACCATTGGTGACTCTAGAATGCGTTTGTACAATATGGGTATCAAATGAAAGGTGTTAATGAGTATTTTAAAGGGGAGTGGGCCTTAGTTCTATAGGTGGAAGCCTTTTCGGAATATCGTTATACAGGTGGACCATGGTTGACTCTAGAATGCGTTTGTACAATATGGGTATCAAACGAAAGGTGTTAATAAGTATTTTAAAAGGGAGTGGGCCTTAGTTCTATGGGTGGACGCGTTTTCGGGATATCGCCATAAACGCGGACCAGGGGTGACTCTAGAATACGTTTGTACAATATGGGTATCAAATGAAAGGTGTTAATGAGTATTTTAAAAGGGAGTGGGCCTTAGTTCTATAGGTGCACGCCTTTTCGAGATATCGCCATAAAGGTGGACCAGGGGTAACTCTAGAATTTGTTAGTACGATATGGGTATCAAATGAAAGGTGTTAATGAGTATTTTAAAAGGGAGTGGGCCTTAGTTCTATAGGTGGACGCCTTTTCGAGATATCGCCATAAAGGTGGACCAGGGGTGACTCTAGAATGTGTTTGTACGATATGGGTATCAAATTAAAGGTATTAATGAGGGTTTTAAAAGGCCCCTAGTTGTATATGTGAAGGCGTTTTCGAGATATCGACCAAAATGTGGACCAGGGTGATCCAGAACATCATCTGTCGGGTACCGCTAATTTATTTTTATATGTAATACCACGAACAGTATTCCTTCCAAGATTCCAAGGGCTTTTGATTTCGCCCTGAAAAACTTTTACTTTTTCTTCTACTTAATATGGTAGGTGTCACACCCATTTTACCAAGTTTTTTTTCTAAAGTTATATTTTGCGTCAATAGACCAATACAATTACCATGTTTCATCCCTTTTTTCGTATTTGGTATATAATTATGACTTTTTTTTAATTTTTCGTAATTTTCGATATCGAAAAAGTGGGCGTGGTCTTAGTCGGATTTCGGCCATTTTTTACACCAATACAAAGTGAGTTTAGATAAGTACGTGAACTGAGTTTAGTAAAGATATATCGATTTTTGCTCAAGTTATCGTGTTAACGGCCGAGCGGAAGGACATACGGTCGACTGTGTATAAAAACTGGGCGTGGCTTAACCGATTTCGCCCTTTTTCACAGAAAACAGTTATCGTCCTAAAATCTAAGCCTCTACCAAATTTTACAAGGATTGGTAAATTTTTGTTCGACATATGGCATTAAAAGTATCCTAGACAAATTCAATTAAAAAGGGCGGAGCCAGGCCCATTTTGAAATTTTCTTTTATTTTTGTATTTTATTGTACCATATCATTACTGGAGTCGAATGTTGACATAATTTACTTATATACTGTAAAGATATTAAATTTTTTTAAATTTGACTTTAAAAAATTTTTTTTTAAATGTGGGCGTGGTCGTTCTCCGATTTTGCTAATTTTAATTAGGCAGACATATAGTAATTAGAGTAACGTTCCGGCCAAATTTCATCATGATACCTTCAACGACTGCCAAATTACAGCTTGCAAAACTTCTAAATTACCTTCTTTTAAAAGTGGGCGGTGCCACGCCCATTGTCCAAATTTTTACTAGTTTTCTATTCTGCGTCATAAGGTCAACTCACCTACCAAGTTGCATCGCTTAATCCGTATTTGGTAATGAATTATCGCACTTTTTCGATTTTTCGAAATTTTCGATATCGAAAAAGTGGGCGTGGTTATAGTCCGATATCGTTCATTTTAAATAGCGATCTGATATGAGTGCCCAGGAACCTACATACCAAATTTCATCAAGATATCTCAAAATTTACTCAAGTTATCGTGTTAACGGGCAGACGGACGGACGGACGGACATGGCTCAATCGATTTTTTTTTCGATACTGATGATTTTGATATATGGAAGTCTATATCTATCTCGATTCCTTTATACCTGTACAACCAATCGTTATCCAATCAAAGTTAATATACTCTGTGAGCTCTGCTCAACTGAGTATAAAAAACCCTCAAATTGCGGACGAGGCGATACATGTGTACACAGATGGTTCAAAAGTAGTGGAAGGAGTAGGGTCTGCGGTATACTGTGCTGATCCGGAAATAAACAGATCCTACTGGCTGCCAGATTACTGTAGCGTTTTCCATGCGGAAATATTAGCCGTAAACAAAGCAGTAGAAACACTGGAAGAGAATATCTTAAGCTGCAACTGTGTTAACTTTTATATTGACAGTCAAGCAGCAATTAAGGCAATAATCTCGCAAAGCACAGCATATAAATGCGTATTAGAGTGTAAGCAGCCTCTGGAGAGAATCGGGAGAGGGAGAGCATATATCTATATTGGGTCCCAGAGCATATGGAAATAAATGGAAATAAAAAAGCAAATGAACTAGCTAAAAAGGGCGCATTCCTTGAAGCTTGCTCCGTAGACGTCCCAATTAGATTGGGCGAGATTAAGAGAAGGCGAGAAGTGCACATGGTCGACCAAGCGGGAAAGGCGTGGGTTCAAGCGCGGGGCTGTAGTGTCGAAGAGCCCTCTGGCGTCACATGTCTTTAAATCAGGCTTGGTCAGTGATAGCAGATGTATGAAGTACGGGTTGGAAGAGGAAACAGCACGTTCTGTGCTCGTGCCCTGCGCTTTCCAGGCTAAGATTACAGCTATTAGGAGTGATACAGCTGTCAGATCTAGAAGCATCAAGTGGACGGAGTTATTTTATAACATAGGTCCTGTTATTTGATATGGTTTTTCAGTTTGGTCCTTAAAGCAAACTTCTGGTAACACCACGGGCTCATTCAGCCTATGTGAGGTCCTGATGGACCAGCCAGTTCAACCTAACCTAACCTTCTTCTCGACGGCAACCACTGCGTCATATGCAGCTCGCACCCTTCGATTGTATGTAGTAAACGTCAAATCCGCTCGCGCTGAGCACAGACACTTTCCCTCCTAGATCAGCGCCATGTGAAACGAACCCTCCTCAAGGTTTAGAAGGAGTTCGCTCTACGCCACTTTACTCTTTGTCCCAGTCTAACACCTTCTTCGTGAAGTCTACGTCCTCCCCTTGCCATTTTGGTTTAAGGATTTCGAGCTCCTCTTCACCCTTCCCCGCAGATGTGCACATATTAGACCACTTATTTCAGGCCTCCCTCAATCGGGGTGTACAAGCATAAAAATCTAAGAGTTATACTGAGCAGAAAGATGCCTGGCAAACTTTTCATTGAGTATGGGGCTGGGAAGGCATCGGTTGCTTATATTGCTGTTGGGTGGCTATTGGCAAAGGCTTAAGAACCGACTCCAACTTTACGATTATGTGCATCACTGTAAATAAGAACAACCAAAAAATATATATTTGCTTCATTCCATTTTATCGCATTTCCTTAACGATAGCTATAACTAACCAGTTTAACGCTCCATAAATTAGCGTACGAAATAAGTAGGCAAGTAATCTGTCAACTAGCTGATTCAAGAGTTTGTTTTGCCCTTCCCTTTAAATAATTTTTGGTTTCCTTATAATTATTGTTCATTATCCTTTTCAAGTAGAGATTGTTGTTGTTTTTTTTAAGAGAATACGTAAATTTTTCCATTCCACTGCTTGTTTGGAGTTGACCTTCGCGATATTTAATGTCAATTCCTACTGATGAGTTTTCTTCTATATTTGGCGTATGGAGATTCGTCTTCAATATTTGCCCCTTTATTTTCTATCTGCGAACTTTTAAATATACGATATTCCCCTTTCATCAGGTTTCGTGATATGGGCTATGAACTTTCTGACTTCGGGCACTCTAGCCTTCTTACCAGTTTCGACTTTATGCCGGACAGAACGGACTATTCTTTGCCGATAACTGCTCCCTATACAACCTTCACCACAGTCATTCCACCGAGAGAGGAGTGGGGAAGAGGAATTATCTGGGGCATGGGACCGGTTAACTTGTTCACGGATGGGTCGAAGTTAGACGGAAAGATTGGCGGGGAGCTTTTTTCAAGAGCTAAATGCAAGCCGCAAGTTTAAGTTGGCTGATCACTGCAGTGTATTCCAAGCGGAAGTTGCTGCGATTAAGGATGCGGTGGATGAAATTCTACCCGGTGCTACTACGGTTAGGGAATTTAACATCTACTGATAGCCAAGTCGCTATCAAGGCCTTGATCTCAACTACAGTGCGATCTAGGGTGGTGTGGGAGTGCCTGACCTCGCTTGCGATTGCATCGAATTATTTTTATTAAGATTATCTGGGTCCCGGGCCATAGTGATATCCCGGGTACCTGTCAAGCGGATCTCTTAGCCCGCATCGGTACAACTGAAGCGGATGAAGATGACTGTAGGCATTTCGGGATTCTGGTCAACTGTGGATAGCTCCCCCATAGCTGGGCCTCGAGTCAGCTCAGGAAACGTTGGGATGACACCACGTCTTGCGGGGTAGCAAGATCTTTCTGGCCGAAAGGGGATGGCAGGATGTCTGCTAAAATAATTGGGTTCACTAAGGCTCACCTATCAATGATCATTGTGGTTTTGACAGGGCACTGTCCCATGGGTATCCATGCGGTTCGTCTCAATATACTGGAGCCTCCATCGTGCAGCAGCTGTATGGAGAATGATGAGGTGGAATCACGAAATCACTTTATGCTTGATTGCCCAGCTTTTGCCAGAACTAGGCGAAAGTACTTAGATCGCGACTCACTTGGATCTGCCGAGGATTTATCCAACGTTGAGATCGGTATCATTCGGAGCTTTATCGTTGCTACCCAACGGTTCTCTAAGTAGCTAGATCTAAGTCACCGTTATTTTTGTTATAGATGGTTGTTGTACGCGTTGTCCAAGTGAGCTTTCCTTATCAGGGCAGCTACCACCTAATCTAACCTAACCTATGTGACGACGGTTATCGTTAGCGTCCTCTTATTCTGCTGAGAAGTCAGTAGTTAAAAGGGGAAGCTTTAAAGTTGGAATTTTCTATAGTTCTACACCACGATGATCATTGTTCTAGGGAGGAAACATGAGACGAAGTCAAAAGAAATAATACTAAACGAGAATGCCTTGAGCGAACAAATCTTCACAGTTCAGTGGGGCCTGATTTGCCTGTGCTCTATGAGCCATATGTCGGTCTATTCGTAAAGCTCCTACACATAATTATTGAATTTCCTGCGATACTCACCGATAACAAAAAACTCTCGATGTACACTTTTCTCTCTCCCATATCTCCCATACCTTTGGACTCGTTCACTGCTAACCCCGATTTGTTTCGTTATCCGAACCTAAAAAGGCAAAATTTACGTTGCGCGTATTAAGCTCAACGGCGGCCGTGCTATGAAGGTAGTGGTAGGCAGTCTTATCAAAGGTGTCAGGTTCTCTCTTCTTATTGTAGCAGAAAAGATAATCTCCGAAGTGTTATCGATGTACGAGGTACGCTGTGGAAACTAGCAAAATTAAGGTACTAGCCCGACTTTCTAGGGAATGATTTGATATGAGAACGTTTTACATTCTGGATTACCCTTACCCCTCCATCGGTGAGTAACTTGAGGTTGCCAGAGCCTCACCTGTTAAATATGCATATGATACATTCGTATTTGTGACAGGATGACAATAAGTTTGAAGAAGCTTTAAATTGTTTGACAACCCCTTGACGGAGTTTCGCTACATAATCCCTTGAATGCCAAAGTCCCAGGTTCATATTATTTAAGTTGTTCTGGTTTATTTTTTTGGTCGTAATCAAACCATTTTGAGGCAGGTTTTGTCGAAGTCCAAAGTAGTTAATCCAGGGTCAAGTAGACGTCATACAAACTATCATATAATAATGTGCTTAGATCGAATGTACACCGGACGTGAAGTGTTAAGAGATCAGCAGGTTTCCGTACCAAGAGAGGGCAAGTGAGAGCGAGATGGCCTGGTTTGGCAGTATTTGATCGACACTGTAGTCGAGGGCGGACGATATTGGAGTTTATTCTTGCGGTGGGATGACCGGTGGTCGGCATTAATTGAGCAAAACGATCTCGGGAGTGGCCGAACAACTAGAGCCACCAAGTACAGAGGTAGCAACGCAGAGTAACGGGATTAGCAGCAGCTGTACATTGATGTGTAAGTTGGCAGTCCACGGTCGTAGTAGCATAGGTCATAAGGACGGCAACAGCTGGGCGCAGATATGATAGTAGTAACTAAATAGCGAGGCAAACAACAGCGGCAGTGAAACGGAGCGCCTACCAGAAGAGGAGTCGGAGTACTGTGAATATCGGAAATAGTAGGGGTTATGGAAGTTTACCGGTGCAGGTTTTCTTTGAAGTTAGATGCCCTCTTTGGTGTGAGATACGTCGCCCCGGGGGCTAGTCGTGTAATTAGGGCATTTATGCTAGAATCCAGCGCAGGTAGGTTGGTCATAGAAAACGATTATTTTCAGTCATAAACCACGCTTATTTGCTACTCCATCACGCCAGAAAAAATAGGAGTAGAAAAATGAATGGCCTTTAAATAAACTCTATTTTGCAGCTTAGCAGTGCATCCTAACGTCAATAGAAAAGGGGATACTAAGACCCAGAGCGAGTGTACTAGCTTAGATTAAAAATTTAAAATTCAAATTTGGCAATTTAAACTGTGATCAGCAGTAAAATTCAATACATGTAAGCGGGCGTAACCTCAACTTCACTGAAAACCCGGACTGAGTAAGAGTTGTCACCCATATTTATAGTACGAATGTACGTCAGTTATTGAGTTGAACTTTACTGGCTTTCGTGGCACTTAAATGAGGAATGGTTTTACAGGGATCGTGATCGTAATACTCTAAAAAAAAATAATAGCTCCGTCGCATAAACAGTTTTTCATATAGATGAGTTTAACTGGATCTTATGCATGTGTTTTAGGCACGTATTTTTATGGACAACGACAGATAGAGCGACACTGGCGCCATCTGATATGAAAAAGTAGCCAGCTCTCCAATTTTGTTGCAAGCAAAGCATAAGAAGAAGATTTTGACATTTGCTTTGTCTAAGGGTGCTGGCACACTGTGCAAGTGTAAATTTATTTTTCATGACAGTAACATTCCTCTAAAGTCTTGGACAGCACTGCCGAAAGGAAGCTCCTTGGTTGGACCTGACGCGATTCAAGGTAAAACATAAACAAAATTGCTATAAGTGTACTGGTTTTGAGCAGCTCTGGTTATATGAAAGGCCGGCGATAAAAAGTGTATTTATTTTAAGGGTGAGTAAAAGCGACACTTATAACACAGTGCTACAAAAAAAAATATCTCAAGCACTTTTGAACCGACCTAGTGTTCGTCGTAGGTCTTGATGAGTAGATCAAGATACCGTGTTTCAAAATTTTCTAACACCCCGAAATTTTCAAGTTATTGTACCTCGCGCATTCAAAAATTCGTTACTTCGTCATTTTTCCATAAATTTTTGATTGCTTACTAGTTTTGGAAAGCTGAAAGACGGGGATTTAAAAATATATATATATGTCTACCCTTTTTATAGCAAACTTTTGAGATTTTTTAAAAGTTATCTAAAATTTTTCGTTTTTTTTTAATTTTTCAAAGTTTGACGGCTTTTTAATGTATCATTTCTTTAATGAAAAAATTTTTTTCTTAAAGAGATTGAGAGAATATTCTATCTCGAGTAAAAAAAGTGCTGGTTGATCAAATTCGGTTGAGAATTGTTGAAATGACAACACTTTTTGTAAACAAGAAAATTCTGCTCTCATCGTAGAATTGATATCGCGCCATGCTAGGATTGAATGTATGATTTCAGTATATCGTCGCCGTTGTTTTGAGCATTCTCTATGCCTCGTTTAACCTTTTTATACTCAGTTGAGCAGAGCTCACAGAGTATATTAACTTTGATTGGATAACGGTTGGTTGTACAGGTATAAAGGAATCGAGATAGATATAGACTTCCATGTATCAAAATCATCAGTATCGAAAAAAATTTTGATTGAGCCATGTCCGTCCGTCCGTGCGTCCGTCCGTCCGTCCGTCTGTCCGTTAACACGATAACTTGAGTAAATTTTGAGATATCTTGATGAAATTTGGTATGTAGCTTCCTGGGCACTCATCTCAGATCGCTATTTAAAATGAACGATATCGGACTATAACCACGCCCACTTTTTCGATATCGAAAATTTCGAAAAACCGAAAAAATGCGATAATTCATTACCAAAGGCGGTTAAAGCGATGAAACTTGGTAGATGGATTTACGTTATGACGCAGAATAGAAAATTAGTAAGATTTTGTACAATGGGCGTGGCACCGCCCACTTTTACAAGAAGGTAATTTAAAAGTTTTGCAAGCTGTAATTTGGCAGTCGTTGAAGATATCATGATGAAATTTGGCAGGAACGTTACTACTATTACTATATATGTGCTAAATAAAAATTAGCAAAATTGGATGAAGAACACGCCCACTTTAAAAAAAAAAATTTTTTAAATTCAAATTTTAACAAAAAATTTAATATCTTTACTGTATATAAGTAAATTAAGTCAAAATTCAAATCCAGTAATGATATGATACAACAAAATACAAAAATAAAAGAAAATTTCAAAATGGGCGTGGCTCCGCCCATTTTCATTTAGTTTGTCTAGAATACTTTTAATGCCATAAGTCGAACAAAAATTTACCAATCCTCAAATTTGGTAGGGGATAGATTCTATGACGGTAACTGTTCTCTGTGAAAATGGGCAAAATCGGTGGAAGCCACGCCCAGTTTTTATACACAGTCGACCGTCTGTCCTTCCGCTCAGCCGTTAACACAATAACTTGAGCAAAAACCGATATATTTTACTAAACTTAGCCCACGTACTTATCTGAACTCACTTTATCTTGGTATAAAAAATGGCCGAAATCCGACCATAACCACGCCCACTTTATCGATATCAAAAATTACGAAAAATGAAAAAAATGCCATAATTCTATACCAAATACGAAAAAAGGGATGAAACATGGTAACTGGATTGGTTTATTGACGCAAAATATAACTTTGGAAAAAACTTTGTAAAATGGGTGTGCCACCTACCATATTAAGTAGAAGAAAATGAAAAAGTTCTACAAGGCGAAATCAACAGCCCTTGGAATCTTGGCAGGAATACTGTTAGTGGTATTGCATATATAAATAAATTAGCAGTACCCGACAGATGATTTTCTGGATCACCTGGTCCCACGATATCGCGAGAACACCTTCACATATACATCTAAGGGCCACTCGCTTTTAAAACCTTCATTAATACCTTTAATTTGATATCCATATCGTACAACAAACACATTCTAGAGACACCCCTGGCCCACCCTAATGGCGATATCTCGAAAAGAAGGCGTCCACCTATAGACCTAATGCCCACTCCCTCTTAAAATGCTCAGTAACACCTGTCGTTTGATACCCATATTGCACAAACGAATTCTAGAGTCATCCCTGGTCCACCTTTATGGCGATATATCGAAAATGCGACCACCTATACAACAATCACCACTCCCTTTTAAAACCCTAATTAATATCTTTAATTTGATACCCATATCATACAAACACATTCTAGAGTCACCCCTGGTCCACCTTTATGGCGATATTTCGAAACGGCGTCCACCTATAGAAGTAAGGCCCACTCCCTTTTAAAATACTCATTAACACCATTCGTTTGATGCCCATATTGTACAAACGCATTCTAGAGTCACACCTGGTCCACCTTTATGGCGATATCTCGAAACGGCCTCCACCTGTGGAATTAAGCATCACTCCCTTTTAAAATACTCATTAACACCTTTCATTTGATACCCATATCGTGCAAACGCATTCTAGAGTCAACCCTGATCCACCTTTATGGCTATATCCCTAAATGGCGTCCACCTATAGAACTATGACCCACTCCCTCATAAAATACTCTTTAATGCCTTTCATTTGATACACATGTCATACAAACACATTCCAGGCTTTCCCTCGGTTCATTTTCCTACATGGTTATTTTCCCTTATGTTGTCACCATAGCTCTCAACTGAGTATGTAATGTTCGGTTACACCCGAACTTAACCTTCCTTACTTGTTGTTTATGATTTAATTATGAAACAAAGATAAACAAAATTATTTACTTTAATCATCAAATCATGTGTTAGGAAAAATTGATATGACCACGGTTTTGACAACGGTTTTTCTTGTTTGTGGAAATGAGATATACAGTGCTTTAATTGCTCTCCGAGACATTTGCCTCTTTGCCTCTGTAAGATAAATAACAAGACAAAACTTAGGATAATATCATTTTGGTAGAATCAAATCAGTCAGTGTGCGTGTTGCTACAAGGTACTTTTTTAACAATGTGTGATAAGCGTAATGGGAACCAGCATCAACACTAGCAACAACATCAGCACTGATATCCAGCGAAGAATCAATCTTGCCAATAAATGCTACTTTGGAATAGGTAGGCAATTGAAAGTAAAGTCCTCTCTCGGCGAACGAAAATCATATTCTACAAGTCACTTATCGTACCCGTCCTGCTATATGGGGCAGAAGCATGGACCATGACAACAGCAGATGAAGCGGCTTTGGGAGTGTTCGAGAGAAAAGTTCTTCGAAAGATGTATGGACCTCTACGCGATGGCGATGGCGAGTACCGAAGAAGATTTAATGATGAGCTGTACGAGCTATACGCAGACATCAACATAGTCCAGCGAATTAAAACGCAGCGGCTGCGCTGGCTAGGCCATGTTATGCGAATGAAAGATGATGCTCCGGCCAAGAAAGTGTTTCTATCGGAACCCGCCTATGGAAGCAGAGGTAGAGGGCGGCCCCCACTCCGTTGGAAAGACCAGGTGGAAAACGATTTAAACTCCCTTTGTATGACCAATTGGCGCCGGTTGGCGGAGCGAAGGAGCGACTGGCGCGCCTTGTTGGACGGCCATAACCGTTTAGACGGTTAAGCGCCAATTAAGTAAGTAAGTAAGATAAGCGTAAGAAGTTGTGTTACGTCTGCGGGTTATTCGTTGATACGCAACATCGTGCACAATTAAAAACCAATGCACCTCTCACA
The DNA here is from genome assembly GCF_040869045.1 of Eurosta solidaginis. Taxonomy (NCBI): domain Eukaryota; kingdom Metazoa; phylum Arthropoda; class Insecta; order Diptera; family Tephritidae; genus Eurosta; species Eurosta solidaginis. The sequence goes on from NC_090319.1 coordinate 31,583,285, forward strand.
GAAGCTTTCACATCTTTCTTTTATCGCATGTATAGTGAAAATGTTTGCTATGAACCAGAGTATGCTTGTGTAAAGTGCTGCAACGCACATGGAAAACTGGGAAATGCAACAAACAACCTTTACCATTCTCAACCCCAATGATATGGCATCGTTTACTTTTCCGTAAGCCAGAAGATTGCTACTTCTGCAAAACAAATACTGTTGGCCATCATTACAAAACCCGTGACCGTATACAATATGCTAATGTGTTAACTGTATCTCATCCAATTAAGGGAGAAATATCGACTATTCGTGATGCAATTTCCGAACGGCAAAATTTATTAGAAGCTGATGATGAAGAAAACTCTGACGGCCTAGAAATCAACGACACAAAGTTCATTTTCTGCATTCACATTTGGATTTCTTCCCTGAAAATCTTGGACAATTCAGTGACGAACAGGGAGAACGGTTGCAACAGGAACTATTAGAGATCGAAAAACGCTTTGTCGGAAAAAGTCAGATCAGAATGCTGGCAGATTATTGTTGGTCTCTAAAACGTGATACTGACGATGTGGCTTATAAACGTAGCAGATCTAGCAAATATTTTTAACAATTATCGAAATTCGAAGTTTTTTTTATATTAAGTACATAAAATAAAACAAAAATTTATGTAAATATATTTGCAACTATTTATTTCTTTATTTTTTCTCACCAACGTAGGAGCGAAATAAAATTACTCGAGAGATGATATAGATAAATAAAAAATATCGAAATTGTTTAAATAATTAAAGTCAATAATTTGAATTTTTGTTGTTTGTTTGGTGGAATAAAAGAAACGAAAAGAATGCTCAATACGATGGCAGCAATATACCGAAATCATACAATTAATCCTGACCCGACGCGATATCGATTGTACAATGAGAGCAGAATTATCTTGTTCACAAAAAGTCTTGTTATTTAAACAATTCTCAACCGAATTTGATCAACCAGCACTTTTTTTACTCGAGATAGAATATTATCTCAATCTCTTTAAGAAAAAATTTTTCATTAAAGAAATGATACATTAAAAAGCCGTCAAACTTTGAAAAATTAAAAAAAAAACGAGAAAGTTTTAGATAACTCCTAAAAAATCTCAAAAATTTGCTATAAAATGTGTTAGACATATATATATATTTTTGAAGCCCTATCTTTCAGCTTTCCAAAACTGTTAAGCAATAAAAAATTGATGGAAAATGACGGAGTAACGAATTTTTGAATGCACGAGGTACAAGAAAACAGTTTTTTTAACAATAACTTGAAAATTTCGGGGTGTTAGAAAATTTTGAAACACGGCATCTTGATCTACTCATCAAGACCTACAACGGACACTAGGTCGCTATTAAAGTGCAAAATCAGTGTAGCACAGTGTAATTTTTCCCCTTAAAATATGGACACATCGAATTTTATAATAAAACATGGACTTCAGCAGGTATCATTTGGTTGCAATCCGGGAAAGCTTCAAAACTATTTCGAGGCTGTTTTGGTACAAATTTGAGGCTGTTGGAGCATCCTTTTGGGTAAAGTTCGGAACTTTTTTAGGTATCATTCGGAAAAACTTCTGGATAACTGCAAGACTAATCCGAACAGTTACGGGATCACTTCAGAATAATTTTAAGACTATTTCGGGACCGATTGGAGTCAATTCCAGGATAGTTTAGGGACTATTTTATGATCCTATAATTGCCCTGAAATTGTTCCGAATCGATCCGGAAATAGTTTCGAAGCGATTCCAAAAATTGTCCCAAATTTTCCCCGATAGCAAGCTTCAACTGTCCCAAAAGAGTCCCGAAACAATTTCGATATGGTCTTGAAGCTTTCCCGAAATGATACCCAGATGTAATACTGCAATTGCTCTAAATCCGGTATGAACAATAAGCAATGTAGCCTTCTTTTCATTATCAGGTTCTCAAAGTTGGCATAGATTGTTACCTGTATAATTTTTCCAAGAAAATACGGCTCTTCTCGTTCTCTTTTGAAATACTTTATTTAACTTTATTTCGAAATTAATAGTTTCATGATCTGAAATCTGATATTTTTCTCATTTTACACAAGATATCAAACTACTATCTGTAAATAACAAGTGTTTCTACTTCGGGATTGTTTTAAGGGTTATATCGGGCTATTTAGGTATCGTTTTGTACTACCTTTGCGGCCAATTTAGCGTGCTCCGCCTACCACACCGAATGCTCCGGGTTCACACCCCGGGCAAAGCAACATCAAAATTTTAGAAATAAGGTCTTTCGATTAGAGGAAAATTCCCCAGCGGGTTAGAATATCAGAATATACCCGCAGTAGGTATGCCTGTCGTAAGAGGCGACTAAAATACCAGATTCAAGGGGCTGTGTAGCGCAACCCTTCAGGTTGCCAGCGCAATATATAGCTTCTCCAAACCCAATTGTCAACCTCACCTATTCGCGGCGAATCCTGTTTCACTAACAGGCGAGGCTCTGGCGACCCCGAGCTCCTCATGGAAATTTGGGGTGGGGAGAGAGGGAATGACCTGAAGGTTTAATGTGGCCACATAAAACGTTCCCGAGATGGTCGGACTAGCACCTTAATGGTGCTGTGGTACCGGAGCATACCGGATCAGTATCCGGCAAAGGACCATCACATGGATAACACTCCCCAAAGCTTTCGGGGAGCAACCTTATCGCTACAACAACAACAACAACAACATTAGAAGAAAATTTTTCTAAGCGGGGTCGCCCCTCGGCAGTGTTTGGCAAGCACTCCGAGTGTATTTCTGCCATGAAAAACTCTCAGTGAAAACTCATCTACCTCGCAGATGCCGTTCGGAGTCGGCATAAAACAAGTAGGTTCCGTCCGGCCAATTTGTAGGAAAAATTAAAAAGGCGCACGACGCAAATTGGAAGAGAAGCTCGACCTAAAATCTCTTTCGGAGGTTCTCGCGCCATACATTTATTTTATTTATTATTTTTGTACTACTTTGGGAATACTTGAATACAATCAATGGATTATTTCGGATAATTTCGGTACTGTTGGCGTATCATTTCGGGACCGAGTGGGGTTTATTGCGAAACTAGCTAAGGATCCGTCCGGCATAATTTTTGGGATAATTTTTTTACTATTTGGAAGCTATTCAGCAACAATTGCTTTCGGAATCGTTTCCTGAATTTTTCGGTATCAATTTAGGACAATCTGTGTATCATTTTGGACTTTTTCTTTGATCATATCCGTACTGTTTCGGTATCATTTCGGGGCTGGTGCTGTGTAATTTCAGAATTACTTTCTCAACCGTTCAGTATAAGTTTCGAAATAATTTACTATCTCGGTATTGTTTTCGGAATCAGTTTTTAATCATTACAGAGCTATTTGGAAATCATTTCGAAGTCAATACGGGATAGGAAAGAAAAAGTTCTGAAATTTTTTCGATAAATTCTCAAAAATTATGCCAATAACTTCCAAAATCCATCCCAGATATCACCGTAAAATTGTGCGAAAGCATCTCCAACGCCAAACAAGTTCTGTAAATCTGCCGAAATGGTTCTGATCGATGGCTTTTTTTAAATGATTGACATTAATAGCCCCGGCTTTCATAATCCCGACAAAATATAACTCCGACATTATACGGAAATCCAGACAAATGTTCTGTAGCAACGGAAAATAAACCGAAGGGTAAACAAATTAAGTAAATTTTTATATTTTGCTGGAATTTCGGTCGAAATTTTTTGCCAGGATTTCGCCTTGTCGAAATTATGTACGATAGGAATTTGCTTCTATCAGTATTTTGCGTTTTCGAACGCGCCGAGAGTATCAAATTCATTGTAAACCTTACCAAGTAGCGCAACTAACAGGTGATCGCTCAAAATTAGCACACACACACAAACCTCACTAATGGCCATATTACAAAAATCTTTAAAGAAATTCAAGTTACATTTTTAAACAGTCATAAATTGTGATAATTTCGTATAATATAGCATTAAGAACACCTTCTTTGCAGTAATTAAGAGAAAAAGTTTGCTTATATTCAGGTATTTAGTTATTTTTTCTACATTTATCTTCAATATTGATACAAAGATTGAAGGTATATTGATGCAATGCAACTCTGTTCTTCATTCGACTGCCTTCTTTTACTGCCTTACACTCTATTCGCAACATGACCTCAATTTAAGTTGCCAAACTATATGGTAAACAATGATCAAATTACAACCACTTATTTACGACTCCTGATAGCGCAATGCAAAACTATTTCCCATTGCTGTATACAGTTTACGACCAGGCTTCATCCGTCCAATTTCATCTACCTCCCTACGTAGTTGTAATAATTTCTGACGTACTGCATAAGGTGTTAGTGTTGGAGGCTTTTCCTTCTTTGTTAGCTTTTCATTGGGTACATTACTTTTCCAACTCTCTATTCTCGGTTGTGTTGGTTTATCAGTTTCAAGCGAAGCAGCATATTTCTTGCCATCCCACGGCGTGCTTAACAGCTTGCGTATTTGTTGCTGTTCATGCACTTTGACTGGTGGCTTCACAAGCTTTTCTCGCACTGGCAAACGCAAATCCAACTGTCGATGTATACTAAAACAATCGTCTGCATTTTTTAAACGAAATTTTTGCAATACAAGTAAGTGATGCGTGTCGGAAGATAAATCTGCTGTATAGATGTCGCTGCCATCACTAGCCGCATATGACGCACCCGCATCAGCAGTGTTTGGGACGTTTAAAGAGGAAAAGTGTTGCCCTTCCGAGTTCACCAACTTCATTAACTGTTTAACACTTTCATAAGTGCGCCGTTGTTCGGTGTATTCGTGTTGTAGTGCACCACCATATTTGTTGCTGCGGTGCTCACCCTGTGCAGCGACGCTTAGAGCGCGCAAATTATTATTTAGTGTTGTCATGGTTACAGGTGCTGATTTAAATTTTATCGCAGGTATTGGTGATGACGTTTTTATTGAGGTGGATTTTGTTATTTTGGGGCTACGCGACGCTGACATGTCATCCACTGTTGTCACACTGGGTGGTGGTGTAGAAAAGGTAACGGTGGTTGCGGCTGAATTACGGCGACTGAAAGTAGCAGCACGGCCTGTGTTGTTATGCGTCGCATACGAATGTCTGAGTCCGCTGCGATTCTTAACGTTGGTAGCGGCATCTATGATTTTGCTATTCAATTTTACAAAATGTGTTTTTTGTACTTGATTTTTCTCAGTGTTTCGTAAACTAAAATTTTGCTTTTGTTTATTATTTTTACTTGCGACACTAAATATGCTTTCACTCCAATTTGCTCGCCCTTTTAAACAATTTATAAAGCCATTGCAATACGTTGATCCAATACTGTTGCAATAACACTTGCTTTGTTGTGGCATTTTTTTTTTTTTAATTTATGTATTTGTTTAATAATTTTTAATCACTAACCCAACAAAACATAAAATGTGTTATTACAAAGTTTTTGGTGTATACCGTATGTTTTGTAAACCGGTTGATTTGCTCTGTTGTTACGTTTATTCTTCATTTTTCCCACCTACCCTATTTGCTTTGTTTATATTTTGAAATGGTGGTTCACTATTAAAACTTGGTTGCCATAACGCACCTAATAAAGTGCCACCGTTATGCTAGTAGGCCTACAGATGTCGCGCGGTATTTATTGAGTTCACTTCGTAAAATTATTAAATAAATTATAAATTGCTTCAAATGAATGTTTTCATACATTTAAAAGCAATGAGGACAGTCCGCGCTTAATTCATACAAAACGAAAGAATTAAGCAACGAACTTCACTTTAAACAAACTTCACTAAAACGCGGAAATTTGCTATTAAAATAAGGAAAATAGTATAACATTTCGCTATAGAAATCATTCCCTAAATCTGGACAAATAATTTTCTTAAAAATTAAAACTATTTTTCCCTAGTTAAAGGAATAATTTTCTTAATAAAAAGATGATAAAAAAATTTTAAGGACTACCTTTATATAAATGGACCAAAAAATGGAAGGAATTTTAACTAAAAAACTTTAACAATAGCTCTTGTAAAAGAATTTTGGGATCGTTTTTCAAGGATTTGTAGTTATCTCACTTAGCGCGCCACTTAGTGGATTTTTGTTTTCTGTAAATTGTATTGTCCCCAAGCCTCGAACTGTGTGCCAAGTTTCAAATCTCTAGGAAACACCAGGGGTGCCCCCCCCATAAATTCAGAAAACAAAAATTCAGAACCCATTTTTTCAGAAAACATTAGCCAGAACCCTTTTTTCAGAAAGACAAAATTCAGAGGTCAAAACTCAGAACTCAAATTTCAGAATTGAAAATTCGAAAGTAAAATTGCAGAAGGCAAAATTCAGAAGTCAAAATTCAGAGAGTAATCCGACGACAGAAAAAACATTAAATTTTTCTCAAAATTCAGAAACGTTTATTTATTTGGAACGAATTATGTATAAAGAAAAAGTAGTAAAATCTAAAGTTTTAAATTGTGTGCAATAGCAAGCATGTAATTAATTAAATCTTTTCGCATTTATCTTTTTCAAATTTAATATTAAAGAAAGAAGTCTTTATCTTGCGTTTCCGATATGGCTCGCCTCCAGCTGAAAATTGCTGCAGTTTTGTTTCTGTTATTGCATGTTCGTTTTTTTGTTTTATTTATGAAATTAAATATGTTAGCGTATGTCCCAAACGCACTTCGAATGACGTTGTACCACCTTTCGATAGAATTATTTGTACGGACTTCACCCAATTTGGTGATATTATACATATTCCATAATTCGATTGGATATAACGCCCTCTTTCGACGTTGCTGTGTTCCAGGCTGAAAAAAATTTCAGAAGTCAAAATTCAGAAAGTAATCAGACAGCAGAAAAACATTGAATTTTGCGCAAAATTTTATATTTTTTTGCTGTCTGATTACTTTATGAATTTAGACTTCTGAAATTTGACTTCTGAAATTTTAGTTCTGAATTTTTGTTTCTGAATTTTGACTTCTGAATTTTGGCTTTCTGAAAAAAGGGTTCTGACTAATGTTTTCTGAAAAAATGTGATTCCGAACTTTTGTTTTCTGAATTTATGGGGGGAACCGTAACTGGGAAGTTAGTTAAAAATGGATTGAAAGATTCCCAAATCAAAACTAATTTTCTTAATATCTCGATCCATGCGTCACCTAGCGAATTTTTTTTGATCAAATATTGCATTGTCACCGGGTTCTGACTCACGGCCCAAGTTTCAAGTCTCTAGCTCTCCGGGAAATTACTTAAAAATCGTTCGCAAGATTCCCTGCGTTTTTTCACGGATTTTCGTTTATCTCAATTCATCTGCCACCTGGCGGCATTTTGTTTTCACGAATTGTAGTGCATCGACTCGCAAACTATGTGCAAAGTTTCAAGTCTCTGGATCACGGAGAAGTTAGTTAAAAGTCGATCGCAAAATTTCCATTTTAAAATTAATTTTCTGTATATCTCGATCCGCCACCTAGCGGATTTTTTTTCACCTTCATTGTAATGTCCCCCAGATCTGAACTATGTTTTAAGTATCAAGTTTCTAGCTCAACGGGAAGTTACCGAAAAAGACTTTTCCGTGGGTCAAAAATTCGTATGGAAATGAGGGGACAAATATGAAAGGGACTTAATATAAAGGTAGTAGTAATAAAAATGGAGAAAATTTTAAAAAATTGTTGTTTTTTAATTTAACTGTGTAACTGTCACGGCAGCATGTTTCTAGTCGAGTGCTCTTGTCCGCTGAGCTAACTCGTACATATAGGTTAGGTTGAACTGGCCGTTCCGTGAGGACTTCACATATACTTAATGTGTCAATAGTGTTGCCAGAAGTTTCTTCAACGAGTAAACTGAAAAACCATATCAGAAACCAGGACCTTAGTTATGAAATAACTTCGTTCTCTCAGCAAACACTAGAAGCTTCCTAGGACCTATGCTACTTCTAGATCTGGTAGCTGTGTCACTCCTGTCACAAAACGTGTTCGACCGTCTCCTCCTCCAACCCTCACTTTCTACGTCTGCTATCATTCTATCACTGACAAGTCCTAATTTAAAATCATATGACGCAAGAAGGCAGTTTTCAGTCAGAATACTCACTTTGAGCCTACTGTTTCCTCTGTTCTATGATAAGAGTAACTTTGTTAGTCTAAGGTTGTGAAACCTGCACATGATTTTCGAAAATTTTCTGCCCGCGCTTTGTTCCGCGCCTTCCATGTTTGGTCGATCATGTTTAGCTCTCGTCTTCTGTTGATCTCGCCTAATCTGACTGGTACAAACTTCGAGCGATTCGCCCTTTTTGCTACCTCATGCGCTTTTTCATTTTCAGCATTTCCATATGCCCAGGGACCCAATATATGTGGAATTCAAGGGGTTGTGTAGCGCAACCCTCTCAAGGGGTTGCCAGCGCAATATATAGCTTCTCCAACCCAATTGTCAACCTCACCTACCCGCGGCGAATCCTGTTTCATTAACAGACGAGGCTCTGGCGACACCAAGCTCCTCATGGAACTAGAAGGTGGGGAGGGAGGGATGGCCTGAAGGTTTAATGTGGTCATGTAAATCCTTCCCGAGATGGTCGGGCTAGTACCTTAATGGTGCTTTGTTACCGGAGCGTACCGGATATATATCGGGATCTATCCATCAGCATCGATAACACTCCCCAGGGCCTTCGGGAGTGTCTTTATCGTTAATACAACAACAACAACAACAACCCAATATATGTAGATGTAAATTTCTCCCTATCCCGATTCTTTCCAGTGATTGCTTACACTCTAACACGCTTTTAGATGTTGTGCCATGAGAAATTATAGCATTAATTGCTGCTTGGCTCAATGTAAAAGTTGACGCGGTCGCGGTTTAACCTATATCCCTGCAAAAATCGCGAGTACTCCATGCATGCATGCATGGAGTACTCGCTATGGACCAAGCAAGTGCTCCAAAATTAACCACAATTCATACAAAAAATATGTTCCAATTAACACTGCGATGTCCTAGGACTAGACCATATACTCCAGCTCAGCATTACATCAGAGCAATCCATGGAGTACTCCAGTATGACACAAGTGGGCCACATGATCCAATGATTTTTGCAGGGATACATTCTTTATTTCCACTTCATTGATTACGGCTGCTACTTCCTCCTGAAAAACGTAAATTCAATGCCGCTGTACCTCAACAAATCTAAATTCATGTGCATCTCTCGGAGATCTTTTCCAGCAGCCTCTTAAGTAATTAATAATTTTTGTCTTGTATCAGTAAATTATTTTGTTGACCAGGGAGTCACGAAAGATTCTAACTAAGTTTCAACATTCATATTAATGCTACTGGCAATAAGGCTAGAGGAGTTCTATGATGCGTAAAACGATGGTCCAAAGAATTTGTGACCCTTATGTAACTAAAGCCCTTTTTACCACATTAGTTAGACCGATTCTAGAATATGGATCAAGAGTCTGGAAACCGCGATATCGAGTTCATGCAGATAGACTTGAATCAATACAAAAGCAAATTTTACTCTTCTCTTTAAGGAATTTTCAATGGGACTCTGCGTATAATCTTCCACCTTATACTAGTCGGTTAAAGCTTATCAATCTTCCAACTCTTGCAAGTCGTAGAGAAATGCTAAGCGTTATATTTATGGATAAACTACTGAACGGCCCTTTTCTTTAAAATGAAGTAAACTTCAACGTCCCTTCACGTGCGCCAAGACTTTACAAACCTCTTCTTCTAAAGCAGTGTAGAACTAATTTCGAATTAAGGGAACATTTTCGTTGTTTGTATTACGATTTTAACTCTCACTCGAGCTCATTTAATATAACGACTTTACTTTTTACTATCAAGAAAGCTATCCTAACATATCTTAACCAATAACAACTCGTAACAATATTACAGTTATCTGACGGCTTGTGTTTATTTCCGGATCCTACTTTGTCCATTACTTTGGAACCATCGGTATACACGTTTATCGCCTCGTCTGCCATTTTAGCGCCCTTGTAGGGAACTATAAAGTCTCTCCATCCAATATTTGATGACGCTATACTAATATGGTCATATGGCCTAGCTGCCTCGAAGCATTGAATGTCGTTGCAGTTATTAAGAGTGCAGCTGCAGGGGTTGTTTTCAGGGCTGCCGTTATGCTAACCTATGATAGCCTACATGTTCCTTGTAATTTTTGATGTAGGTTCTTTTTTGTGTAGCTGTCCACCAAGCAAGGTTTCCATAGCAGGGATGGGCGTTATCAACAAATTTGAATAACCATTGACGAAAAAATAAAAAATAAATTTTTATTCATTATTCAAGAAAACTTGAGTGATGAATAACATGTTATTTTTTATTCAAGCATTTCTTGAATAATGAATAACATTTTCTCGTTATTCAAAATATTCTGATTGATGATAACCGCTCATTCTTATTTTTGCAAAATTTTAATAAAGAGTTGAGTTATTATTCCTTATTTACAAAATATGGAATAACAATAAAATTTTAGTTTTTATTCAGTTATCCAAAAATAAGAAAATAAACCATCGAGATGCCCTGAAAATATGTATACCCATATGCGTAACCAGTTCGTGTGTAGTTCTGAAGCTTCTTAGGGTAATATTGAGATGATTTTGGAGAGTATTCGTGAGGTTTTTTGGGGGAGGTTGGGGGTAATTTCTGGGACACCCTGCGGATCCTCCCGGGGCCTATTGGGGTCCATTACAGGGGCTCCCTCGCGATCCTTCTAGAGTTTTGGGGTCATTTCGGGATGACTTTAGCGACTCCCTCGAGGTCTTTTGGAGGTCATTTTGGCATGGTTTAGGGAAGTACCACGGGGTCCTCCCGGGGTCATTCCGTGATCTTTTTGGGACTCCCTCGGGGTCATTTGGGGGTCATTCCGGGATGGTTTTGGGGACTCCCTCGGGGTCATTTCGGGATCTTTTTGGGGACTCCCGCGGGGCCATTTCGGGGTCATTCCGGGATGGTTTTGAGGACTCCCAAGGGGTCATTTGGGATTAATTTTGTGATGAGGTACGACATTCTTCGAAAAAAGTCCCTTGTTTTAAAAGTTTTCTGGGATGTGGCGCATTCAAATCGGCAGCCGAGATTGGGTGATATTCCATTCGGGCTTCGATATATGTATTTAGTTTAATACACTTTAGTAGCACACTTTTAACATTGAAATATGTAGTTTTTGAGTGTATAATCAAGGTTGAAAACCTGTACATCTCATAGGTGAAAAAAATTTTATTTGATTTGAAAAAAGTTTCTTTTGACCTGAAATTGTTATATGGAGTAATTTTGATGTATGCTCAGTTAAAAATGTCTCCAAAACCATCCCGAAATGACCTACGAATGACCCCCAAATGACCCCGAGGGGTCCCCAAAATCATCCCGGAAAGACCCCGAAATTACCCCGAGGGAGTCCCCAAAACCATCCCGAAATGACCCCGAAATGACCCCGAGGGAGTCCCCAAAACCATCCCGGAATGACCCCGAAATGACCCCGAAGGAGTCCCCAAAACCATCCTGGAATGACCCCGAAATGACCCCGAGGGAGTCCCCAAAACCATCCCGAAATGACCCCGAGGAAGTCCCCAAAATTATCCTAGAATGACCCCCAAATGACCCCGAGGGAGTCCCAAAAGGATCACGGAATGACCCCGGGAGGACCCCGTGGTACTCCCCTAAACCATGCCAAAATGACCTCCAAAAGACCTCGAGGGAGTCGCAAAATTCATCCCGAAATTACCCCAAAACCATAGAAGGATCGCGAGGGAGCCCCTGGAATGTACCCCAATAGGCCCCGGGAGGATCCGCAGGGTGTCCCAGAAATTACCCCCCAACCGCCCCCAAAAAACCCCACGAATACTCCCCAAAATCATCTCAATATTACCCTAAGAAGCTTCAGAACTACACACGAACTGGTTACGCATATGGGTATATTTTCAGGCATCTCGATGGTTTAATTTTTTACTTTTGGATAACTGAATAAAAACTAAAATTTTATTGTTATTCCATATTTTGTAAATAAGGAATAATAACTCAACTCTTTATAAAAATTTTGCAAAAATAAGAATGAGCGGTTATCACCAATCAGAATATTTTGAATAATGAGAAAATGTTATTCATTATTCAAGAAATGCTTGAATAAAAAATAACTTTTTATTCATCAATTAGAAAATTTAAAACGATGAATAATTTTTTATTTTTTATTTTGATTTATTTCATTTCAAAATGACTCAACCCTGCTCCATAGTATAGGATAGTCTTTACAATTGTTGTAAATACCCAATAAGAGAAAGGGCGATACATACCTCGTGCACCCCAATGTTGTTTTACATGCATAAAGTGCCGTCGAGGCCCTCTTCACCCTCTTCTCTACGTTCAACTTTCACGACAACTTACGGCCTAGAAAGATTTCATATATTTTGTTTCTACTGCAGGGTCACTTCTCCAAGCTTAGGCCTAATCTCTTTTGGGCACTTGTACCCCTTTGTAAAAAAGACCATATCCGTCTTCTCCGCGGCGGTCAACACCAAATTAGATCCGCATGTATGTTTATCCCGAAGCGCCAAATCTATCAAATACCTAATTGTTGAAAAACATTTTCAACTTATGGCAACGTCATACGCGAGTCCCTCATTCTGAGCAATTGGTTGAGAAACTCATATATCGATCGGAAACATCTACAAAATATTTATGGTCAATACGCCGGCGTTGCCGCCGTCGCCGAAAATCGGGCCGGCGTAAGCTTCTAATACGAATTTAGCCATCATCCAGTGAGTTTTCTAGCTCCGTATCAAGCTCAATTCCCACGAGAATGCTCTGGGTCATTTGGGAGATTTGACAAGCAGAGGTCGTGATATTTTTGTTGTGATAGGCAGATGTCTTTGTTAAAAAAAAGGTTTATTAAATGCGGTGTTGCCAAACTAAAGACTAGACACAGATTAACAAATTATCTGGCTCACAAATAGAATCAGACTTCTATCTGTAGCCGTCAACCAGTGAGTTTTACAGCTCAAGATCACGCCCAACTCTCACGGGAATGCTCTGGATCATTGAGACACTTGAGAAGCAGAGGTCGTGATATTTTCGCCCACGTGAAATGTGTTAGGCAGATGTCGCCGCTGTTTTTCATTTAACTCATACGGCGCAAGGCTAAGCAGCGACATCTATTGTTTAAAAAGTAGGTTTATTAAAGGCAGCGTTGCCAAACTAAAGACAAGTAATTAACAAATTATCTGGCTCACGAATTGAACCAGACTTCTGTCTGTATTTATCTGGCTCAAATCGTTGTTGTTGCACTTACGTGCAAAATTATTTGTCTGGCTCAGGATCTTTGCGACCGGATGACGCGTTATGGTTATCAAACGAGATATTTAGGCCCGGTTTTTCAGTACAATTTCAACGCAGTTTGTCAGTTAAACTACGCTTAAACTTATTCTGCAGTTTTGAAGTCTATTTTAACTAAAGTTTAAGCTGAGCTTAAGCGACCGTTCTGACAGGGTTAAACTCTAGCTAACATATCAGTTATTTGCGTTCGTTGGCAATGACGTCGAATATACCCAACGCGCATTTGGGCTTAAGTACCACTACATCTCATGTTGATAAGCAAAAGTTGTTTCGAAACAGGACTCATGAGAATCATAACGTTCTGAGCAAAAAACGAAATTTTTTATAAAGCAACAAATGCTTTTACTTAAGTTAAAAAAAATCAAGTAAGGAAGGCTAAGTTCGGGTGTAACCGAATATTAAATACTCAGCTGAGAGCGTTGGAGAGAAAATAAGAGAAAATCACCATGTAGGAAAATGAACCTATGGTAACCCTGTAATGTGTTTGTATGACATTGGTATCAAATGGAAGGTAATAAAGAGTATTTTAAAAGGGAGTGGACCATAGTTCTACAGGTGGACGCCTTTTCGAGTAATCGCCATAAAGGTGGACCAGGGGTGACTCTAGAATGTGTTTGTACGATATGGGTATCAAATGAAAGGTATTAAAAAGGGACTGAACCTTAGTTGCATATGTGAAGGCGTTTTCGAGATATCGGACCAGGGTGACCCAGAACATCATCTTTTGGGTACCGCTAATTTATTTATATATGTAATACCACGAACAGTATTCCTGCCATGATTCCAAAGGCTTTTAGTTTCGCCCTGCAGAACTTTTTCATTTCCTTCTACTTAATATGGTAGGTGTCACACCCATTTTACAAAATTTTTTGTTAAGTTATATTTTGCGTCAAAAAACCAATCCAATCACCAGGTTTCACCCCTTTTTTCGCATTTGGTATGTAATTATGGCATTTTTTTAATTTTTCGAAATTTTCGATATCGAAAAAGTGGGCGTGGTCATAGTCGGATTTCGCCAATTTTTAATACCAAGATAAAGTGAGTTGAGATAAGTACGTGAACTAAGTTTAGTAAAGATACATCGATTTTTGATCAAGTTATCGTATTAACGGCCGAGGAGAAGGACAGACGGTCGACTGTGTATAAAAACTGGGCATGGCTTCAACCGATTTCGCCCATTTTCACAGAAAACTTACTGTCATAGAAGCTATGCCCTTACCAAATTTCACAAGGATTGGTAAATTTTTGTTCGACTTATAGCATTAAAAGTATTCTAGACAAATTAAATGAAAAAGGGCGGAGCCGCGCCCATTTTGAAATTTGCTTTTATTTTTGTATTTTGTTGTTCCATATCATTACTGGAGTTTAATGTTGACATAATTTACTTATATACTGTAAAGATATTAATTTTTTTGTAAAAAGTTTACTTTTAAAATTATTTTTTTTTAAAAAGTGGGCGTGTTCATTATCCGATTTTGCTTATTTATATTTAGCATACATATAGTTATAGGAGTAACGTTCCTGCCAAATTTCATCATGATATCTTCAACGACTGCCACATTACAGCTTGCAAGACTTTTAAATTACCTTCTTTTAAAAGTGGGCGGTGCCACGCCCATTGTCCAAGATTTTACAAATTTTCTATTCTGCGTCATAAATTCAACCCATCTACCAAGTTCCATCGTTTTATCTGTCCTTGGTAATGAATTATCGCAGTCTTTCGGTTTTTCGAAATTTTCGATATCGAAAAAGTGCGCGTGGTTATAGACCGATTTCGTTCATTTTAAATAGCGATCTGAGATGAGTGCCCAGGAACGTACATACCAAATTTCATGAAGATACCTCAAAATTTACTCAAGTTATAGTGTTTACGGACGGACAGACGGACATGGCTAAATGAATTTCTTTTTTCGCCCAGATCATTTTGATATACAGAAGTCTATATCTATCTCGATAAGTTTATGCCGTTACAGGGTACCGTTATGCGAACAAAATTAATATACTCTGCGAGCTCTGCTCAGCTGAGTATATATATAGTTCACAACTTGTATTTATGTGTGGTTCTCTCACTGGACTCAAATGTAAGATTACAATGCTACAGTATTTTCAAGAAAATAAAATATGTATAACTTATTTTTAATTAATAGCGCATCTTTGCTGCTATCAGCCAGGTGTTTATTTCTCACAATAAACAGCTGTTGGCTTTGGTGGTACCACCGCGGGCAAGATTTTTTTTTTTCAACCCACCTCAACTCGATATCCAAAGTAGGATATAAACAGCAGAAATGTATTGCATATGCATTTGAAAGCTGTGCATTTCTCAAAATCTCTCAAAGGTCCAAAATAATTTGAGAATGACGTTGGAGGTCAACTCGTAAACTATACATTTTACAAAATTTCTCAAAGGTTGGATAGTGATTGGAGAATGAAGTTGGAGAACAACTTGATAACTATCTGGTTTAAGAATAATTACAGCATGATGTTGGATATCAGCTCTGGAACAAGATATATATTTCTCTAAGGCTGGAGAAATTTTTTTTCCATGTTTGTTGGGTAAACAAAATCCAACTGTTGCCGTAACTACAAATTATCTAGATAACAAAAAAAAACAGTGTTGTCGTACAATAAGCCTACCACCAAACGCGGCCTTAAACTGTGACTGAAAACCTGCTCAGTAGTTTAACTGGAGTTTAATTTTGACTAGAATTTAAGCAAACTTAGTTTAAACTTAGCTTAACCAACTACTGAAAAACCGGGCCTTAAGCTGCAGACATTGTTGCTTTATCGGTAACCGTATCGGTAACCTTATAACAGCTGATTCGACCAACTTTAAAGGGCGAATTAATGGTGACTTATAACCATAAAGCCATAACCAGATAAAACAGCTGATCACACCTACCTGATGGAAATCAATGTAATCGAGTTAGCGTTATGGTATGGCACCATTAAGCGACTACATTGATTTCGATAAGGTAGGTTCTATCAGCTGTTTTATCTGGTTATGGCTTTATGGTTATAAGTCACCATTAATTCGCTCTTAAGTTGGAGACATTGGTGCTTTATCGGTAATCGTATCGGTAACCTTTTAACAGCTGATTCGACCAACCTTATGAGAATCAATGCAATCGATTATTGGTGCCGCTAAGGTCGTAACCGTATCGTAGCCAACCAATTGGGTTTTGGTTTACCGTCGTAACGATAAACAGCTGATTACGTTAGGGATACGGATACAGCGATACGACATACGGCACCAATGACTCCGGCTTTATAAGAATCAATGCAATCGATTATTGGTGCCGCTAAAGCGCCAAATACACGACACGAACATTTCCGCGAACATTCCCGTTATGTCAAGTTTCTGCGACCGTGTATGGTGGTGTTTGCCAGATCGCGCAAATGTTCGCTAAAAATCAAAATATTTTAATTTTTGGCGAACAATTGCGCGAACTGTTCGTGCGTGTATGGCGAAATAGCTCATAATCGTAGTAATTTCTGAACGGAACAGACGTGCGCGGAAAAGTAAAATGGAAAATAAAAAATTTTTAAATGTTCGGCCAAAAGTTCGTATGGTGTATGGCCAAAGCTGCGAACAAGATTGCGGAATGTTCGCGGAAATGTTCGTGTCGTGTATTTGGCGCTTAAGGTCGTAACCGTATCGTAGCCAACCAATTGGTTTTTGGTTTACCGTCGTAACGATAAACAGCTGATTACGTTAGGGATACGACTACAGCGATACGACATACGGCACCAATGACTCCCGCTTTAGCGTTGTACATAAAAGATATTGCTTGCTAGGGCTGCCACCTAAACTTAAATACATATAAGCCGTTTTTTACATGTACATCTACATTTGCGAGTAAAAAAAACGCTTATCATCTTTTGGATAATGTTTAGGAGACCCATCTAGCAGTAATTATTTAAGACTCGCGGCAGTGGTAAAATAATTCGCTACCAAACGGGTTGTGCTTAGCAGCGGAGACACGAACCTCTGTGGTTATTGGTATAACCTATAGCTGAATCGGTTGCAATGAATCCATAAACAAATCAATCATCATGTACACACATACATAAAAGGCAGCAGAGAGATACTCACAAACGCATGTCATCATCAGCCGAAGTAGTACTCACATATACACACGCATATGGATACAAACTACAAATATACATGTACTAGCTTTACCAGGCGCACGTTGTAACGCCCGAGATCGAATGGATGTTGCGTTATTTTTTCTGTTTTGTTTGTTGATAATTTAATTTATTGTTCTGTAAATTGAATTGAATTTTGTACGCATATTTGGTGAAATTTTCTGTTAAAACATTTTATTCTTGTATCTTATTGTATATAAAATATATTATTGTATTGCTTTTACCGCTGATGATTGTTGCTTTGATTACATTCCGAAGAAGCATGACTGGTGAGCCAATTTTCGAAGTTGATATATGCGCAGGCATTCCTTTTGGTTCTAAGGAGTATAGAAATTCATTTGGATAATTCACAATTTTATCTTCATCTGTAACTGTGTCGATCGATTTATATTTCGTCACTTCACCAGGAAATTGATTTTGAAAGATTCCATTTGAATGGGAGGTTCCACGCCCCCTTTTTCCAAATTCCGCATTTTCTTGGTGGTGTTAGGGATTGACCTCATATAACTCCTTACTGAATTTCAATGTTCTGGCATGTATACCTTCAAAGTTATGCATTACTAAAGATTCCATTTGTATGGGAGGTGCCACGCCCCCTTTCTCCAAATTCCGCATTTTCTTGGTGGTGTTAGGGATTGACCTCATATAACTCCCTATTGAATTTCAATGTTCTGGCATGCAAAGGTATGCAGTACCAAAGATTCCATTTGTATTGGAGGTGCCACGCCCCTTTTATATATCGAAATTATATTTAGCCTAAAAACTTCCCGTTGATCGAAGGAACCCATAACCAAAATTTGGTGATGATTGATGTGTGGGAAATACGTTTCCATAGCGAACACACACACAGACAGAATTTCATTTATATATATATGGCTAAACCGATTTGGGATTTCAAAATCAACTAACCCTCATCTCTCCTTCCTGTATCTTTCCTAAAAATTTCATGGCAATCTGTCGAGCCGTTCTCGAGTTATGGAGTGACAATCAAAATGTACACTTCTTTTTATATATATAGATATAGCTGGTAACCAAGCATGAAGTTCACGAAATTATTAGACCTTAGGAGAAATGAGTGAACGAGGAAACCGAGAGTATAAAAGCAGCGCAAGCTGAGGCATGACTAATCAGGTTTGATTTAAGCATGCTGTTGGTTGTGAAGTGAAGTGTTATTGTGAAGTACTCTCAAAGTAGTCTAATAAAGACCATTTTGCATTATTGAATATTGGAGTTATTTATTCAACAGTTTAGCGATTCGAACGTTAGCAGAAGGTTTGGAATAAGCGGAATTTCCCTAAATTCTTTAAAATGATATGTTGATATGCGCAAATAAATTTTATTCTTTTGATGCATATTAATTGTGTAAACAAATATAGGTTTATCATATAAAATTTTTAATCGCTTAACTCATAAATTATATCATCATATGGTGGAAATTCGATTACGTTCTTCTGCATATCTTTATCTGTATCGTCTATAAAAGCGCAAAAGTTATCGGTTTTTGAATCCAAACTACATCGGCTGTTATTCTTATTATCATATTTATCAAAATTGTAGTCAAAATCACTTTCAATATTAATGCCATAATTAGCGCTAGTGTTAGAGTTATCATCATCAGCAACATCATTATCATCATCAAAAACATTATTATTTACAAAAACATCATCATCATCGTTTACATCAACGACATCATCATCATCATCATCGTTTACAGCCAAAGCATCTTCATCAACATCATCAACATCAACATCATCTTCATCAACATCATCATCATCATCATCCTCTTCAATTTGTTCTACACCATTTGCCTGCAGTTTACGTTTACGCTGCAATAATTCAATCCACGTAAATTTCGATTCACACAACGGACATTCACCAGAAATAGGGATGTAATGATCTTTATCAGACTCATCCAAAGAGAGTATATAATTAGCTAAACATGTAATATGACAGGTTAGTTTACATAGTGAATTGATACAACCGATACGTGAACGTTCTGGCTCTGCAATACGCTGCATGCACAAGTGACATTCTGGTGCCCAAATTGCGCACGGCTGCGAGGGTTCTTCGTTACCATAATTTTGACGTGATGTTTTCGATTTTTGTAGTTCAACTTTACCACTTACAATTTGCATGTGCTCGGGTGGTTTTAGCTAAAGAAATGAGTTAAAATATTGTGTTATCTAAAAATTTGGTTATAACATTGAAAAGATTCCAGAAGTACAAGTTTAGATGGTATGGTTATAAAGGCGTGATCTAATACAAAACTGCAATCGCAACATACTACCAATGGTTTCGCAACTCGACTCTCACACCTACTCTATGAGAGCTGCCTACAGGGCTACGTTTAAAGCGAACGCAACCGCAACATGAGTGAGCGACACGCCTTTAGGGATTCAAGGGGTTGTGTAGCGCAATATATAGCTTATCCAACCCAATTGTCAACCTCACCTTCGAGCGGCGAATCCCGTTTCACTAACAGACGAGGCTCTGGCGACCCCAAGCTCCTCATGGAACCTGGGGGTTGGGACGGAGGGATGGCCTGAAGGTTTAATGTGGCCATATAAATCATTCCAGAAGTGGTCGGGCTAGCACCTTAATGGTGCTGTGTTACCGGAACGTACCGGATCTTTATCCAGCAAAGGACCGTCACATCGATAACACTCCCCAAAGCCTTCGGGGAGTAACCTTATCGTACAACAACAACAACAACACGCCTTTAGAGGAAGAAAAATGCAGAGGCAGAGGGCATGATTGCTAGCCACCAGGAATAACACCCGTAAATTTTACCAAAAACTCGGTGACAGACGGAAGGTTTTAAGTTCGGGGCAAATTCTTGTAAGAACAAGTTTAAGAAGGGAACACTTCTCTGCCCTGCTTAATGGATACATCCATGTACCGCCCCGGGATGACAAAGCCGGGCCCGCAAGGAAAAGTGAATGCCCGATGGTTGGAATGTAAGTTTTCTTAGCCCAGCCCACAAGAAGGGGGATCCTGCGAACTGCGACAATTATCGCGGAATCAGCTTTCTTAAATTCGCATGTAAGGGTCTGTCAAGCTTATTGTGCGAAAGATTGAAGCCTACTGTGAATCGGCTGAAAACTTATGCAGGTGTGTAAAATGACGTTGAGCAACACCACCAGCTCGGTCAGAATTGGAAAGGACCTCTCCAAGCCTTTCGAAACTAAAGGAGTTTTCAGACAAGGTGACCGTAAGTTCTACTTACTCCAAACTAAGTAAATGAGGACAAAGCGAAGTATCTGCAAAGAGTCAGCGAAGAATCACTCTTGCCAATAAATTCTACTTTGAACAAAGTAGGCAATTGAAAAGCAAAGTCCACTCTCTGCAAATAAAGACCCGTCCTGCTCAATGGTGCAGAGACATGGACCACGATATCAGATGAGGCGGCTCTAGGAGTGTTCGAGAGAAAAGTTTCTCAAAAGAGTTGCGGACCTCTACGCGTTGGCGACGGCGATTACCGAAGAATATTTTATGATGAGCTGTAGGAGCTTTACGCAGCCATCACTGGCTAGACCATGTTATGCGAATGAAAAATTATGCTCCGGTTAAGAAAGTATTTTCATCGGAACCGCTTACGGAAGCAGAGCAAGAAGGACCGGCTGGTAAACGATTAAATTTTCTTGGTGTTACCAATTGGAGCTAGTTAGCGCAGAGGAGAAGCGACAGGCGCACCTCGTTGCACGGCCAGAACCGTTTAAGCGGTTAAGCGCATATTAAGTAAGTAAAGTAAGTCAGATCTGATATAACAGCGGGCAGTTTTTTTGACGTTTTTGTCGGGAAGATAGTCCAGCGACCGACCTACTTAAAAAATTCTTATTTATTAAGCTATTTGCTTGAAGGTTAGTGCATAGACAGCTTTTTATATTGTGACGAATATTCACATCACTAAGTGATACTAGCATCCCTAATCCGATACTAAGCAGCCACTCGTATGTACGTCAATCATCATTTACACATGTACATACAAGGCAACAGAGAGGCACTCACCATCAGCCGAAGTAATACTCACATATACACACGCATATGGCTATGCGAGAGACTATGAACTACAAATATACATGTACATATATGGCTGGTAACCAAGCATGAAGTTCGCGAAGTTACTAGACCTTAGGAGAAATGGGTGGACGAGGCAACAGAGAGTATAAAAGCAGCGAAAGCTGAGTAATCAGCAATCAGTTTGATTTAAACACGCAACCAGTTGCGAAGTGCAGTTTAATTGTGAAGTATAATTGTACTACTCCCAAAGTAGTCTAATAAAGACCATTTTGCTGTACAGAATATTGGAGTGATTTGTTCAACAATTTAGCGATTCGACCGTTAGCAGAAGGTTTGGAATAAGAGGAATATATATAAAAATATTAGTTATACTCACAATAAAATCGCATTCGTATTCAGTTTCTAGCCACCGTATGGTGAGTGGTAAACGATACCATGGACCCACATTCAGCATGCGACTTAATATGCGGAAATTGTATTGAAAGTAGCTTTCCTTGGGCTTCTTACGACGCAGTTCAGAATAAGATTTAAGGCGCGTAGATAGCGCTGGTTGTTGCCATGCCCATTCAAACTAAGAATAATAGATAAACAATATTATATATGTACACTTGTGGGTAAAAAAATAGCGGCAGATTTATCTTTGCACATTTTTTTTTTAATTATTTTCTTCGAAAATCGAAATTTTAAAAAATATATTTAAAAAATACTTGGCGCGATTTACCTCTGAGGAGATTAAGGTCGAACTTCTCTTCAAAATAGCATCGTGTTATTTTTTAATTATTCCCACGAATCGGCGGGATGAGACCTATATGTTTTATGCCGACTCCGAACGGCAACTGCAAAGCAGATGAATTTTTACTGAGAATCTTTCAATTGCAGAAATGCACTCGGAGTGTTTGCGCGCTTTGCCGGGACTTGAACCCAGGACCTACGGTATGGTATGTGGAGCACGCCACCACAACATCACGATGTATTTAAAATTTTTTGAATATACAGGTTTGTAAATCTCTTTCGAAAACGTTTTCGAAAAGTTTCTAAAAATTTTAAAATTTATATTTAGTAGAAAACCTAAAGCACTCCAGCGGAAAAAATTCTGAAATATCAATGCGAATTTTGAGACATCAAACTTGAAATGCCGGATTTACATAGAACGCTTTGCTGCGTTGCTTCGCCTGACCGGAAATAGATTTTAAAGCGTTGAAAAAAGTTAAGATATTCTTAACTTAAGGCGCTGTCACACGATCAGACAATGCTGTCAATACTGGATCACAATCCATATTGATGGATTTCAAAATTTCTAGATATTTTGCGATCCGCAGAACGATGCAACATGAACGTTTGGCATGAAATACTGAAGGATCATGGTCCCGGTCGCAAAATATCTAGAAATTTTGCAGTTCATCAATATGGTCCGTGATCCAGTATTGACAACATTGCGCCGTCGTGTGATATTCGCCTGGGAGCCGCTCTCACCATCTTCGATCAACGGTTATTGGAACTTTATTTGTCAAAAAACTGCTCGGGCGTCTGTCAGATACAGTGACAGTTAGCGTTAACTGGTGATAGTGAATCCGGCCCTAACTGGAAATTATGGAAAAGTTCACGAAGATTTATAAAATATTTTCCAATTATCGAAGCTTTTCGAAAACGTTTTCAAAATTGGATTACTTAGTTTTCGTTAAAGTTTTTTTTTTTTCATTCACGAAAATGCTACTATTTTACTCGCTAGTGTATATCCAGAAAAAAACCACGGTAGATGCGAGTGTATTTTTCAAAATGGTTAAAATTTTTCCCGTTACCTTACAGCGCGATATCCAGATCACAAGACGCTCAACAATTTTTTTTATTTTTCTCTTGTTAGACAAATTTGATGTTTTTTTTATAAAAAATTGTAATTCCTTAAAGGAAAATAGATAGACCCAGCAATAAGTATACCGAAATGATCAGGATGAAAAGCCGAGTTGATTTAGCCATGTCCGCCTATCCGTATGTCTGTTTGTATGCAAACTAGTCCCTCACTTTTTGAGATATCTGATAAAATTTGGTGAGCGGGTATATTTAAGTTTCCGATTAGACATTTGTCGGAACCGGCTGGATCGGACCGCTATAATCACCCATACAACCGACTTTTCACAAAAGGGATTTTTGTCATATCTTTCGCAATTTATCAGATTGAAGTTTCAAACTTCACCATCTGCTTTCGTATACAGCAAATATTGTTGTCTGAATTCGAAAAGGTCGGTCATATATATAGCATATATATATATATATATATAGCGATTATTTAGTAAATAATACACCTAGAATGTTGAAATTTGACGTGTGGACTGATATTGAGACTTGATAAAAAAAAAATTTTTAATGGGCGTGGCACCGCCCACTTGTGATAAAATCAATTTTACAAATATTATTAATCAAATCAAAAATCGTTAAACCTATCGTAACAAATCGGTTAAAGACCACGCCCACTTTTACATAAAATATTTTTAAAAGGGTCGTAAGCTATATCTTAGCGAAAAAGAGCTTTGCATTAATAGAATTTTACTTTCTAAATTGAATTATAACATTAAATTTGAAAACACTAAAATTTTTTAAAATGGGTGTGGCACCGCCCCTTTTATGACTAAGCAATTTTCTGTTTCGGGAGCCATAACTCGAAGAAAAATTAACATATCGTAATGAAATTGTGTACACATATTTTCCTTATAGCAGAAAATATTTCTAGTAAAAATGGACGGGATCCGTTAAAGACCACGGCAACTTATCTAATATATATTATAAATGGCAAAGTTTGGATGTTTGGATGTTTGAATGTTTGGATGTTTGTCCAGACGTTTGTCTTTGTGACTCAATCACGCAAGAACGGCTGGACGGATTTGAATGAAATTTGGCACACATATAGCCAATAGTCTAGAAGGATCTACTAGATATATTATTCAAAAGGGGCGTGGTCGCCGCCCCCTAGGAACAGTTATAATTTAATTATTATATTTTTTCGTCTTTGCGACTGAATCACGCCAGAATGGCTACACGGATTTTGATGACATTTGGGACACAGACAGTAGTCTACTAGCGACATTTTTTTCGAACATGGAAAGAGGGGTGGAGGTCCCACGACCTCTTCGAGCAATTACTTTTTAATAATTTTTACACATTATAACTTTACGTATACTGGCCTTCACCAATATCACAGACTCAAGGGGTCAAATAAGTCGAGGGCTTACAAAGTAAGCAGTGACACCCTCCGCCCCCCCCCCTTTATCACCCTCACTGGTGTAAAATCTATAAAGTGTTATAACTGAATATAAATTTTCTCCTAAATCAATAGTTTTTGGTATCTAGCACATACAGATCGAGATCTAGACAATTTTGGAAAAAAGAGCAGCGGTCCTTCTCCTGCCGCCATCCGTCCTCCTCCAATTGTTTTTATTAGCACGCTTTTATTAGCTTTACCTGTATGTTTCTATGTAACTCTTCATTCGCTCCAACGCGCCTGCTGCCTTATTAAAATGGTTCTACAATTAGCTTCGCCTTATTTGCAATCCCGTTGGGTTCATATCGAGGCCCTTCCGGGATCATTTTTGGATGGTTTTCGGGATCCGTCCGGGATCCCGCCGGGGTCATTTCGGGACTTTTTCGGTACTATTTCGGGATCATTTTGGGACCCTTCCGGGATCATTTCTGTATAGTTTTCGGGATCCGTCCGGGATCCCGTCGGGATTATTTTGGGATATTTTCGGGAATCCGTTCGGCATCTCTTCGGGATCATTTGCGTACCTTTGAGAGATAAATTCTTGATGGTTTCCGGGATCATTACGTGACTTTTTCGGGGTCATTTTGGGTCCCTTCCGCCATCATTTCTGGATGGTTTTCGGGATCCGTCCGGCATCCCGTCGGGGTCATTTCGTGACTTTTTCGGGATCATTTGGGGTCCCTTCTGGCATCATTTCTGGATACTTTCCGGGATCCGTCGGGTCTCTCGACGGGGTCATTTCGGGACTATTTCGGGATCATTTCTGCATAGTTTCCGGGGTTCGTCCGGGATCCCGTCGGAGTCATTTCGGGACTTTTTCTCGACAAATACGGGATCATTTGGGACACCCTTCCAGCATCATTTCTGAATGGTTTTCGGGATCCGTCCGGGAACCCGTCGGGGTCATTTTGATACTTTTGCGGGATCATTTGGGGTCCCCTCCGGCATCATTTCTGGATGGTTTTCGGGATTCGTCCGGGATCCCGTCGGGGTCATTTCGGGACTTTTTCTCGACTAATACGGGATCATTTGGGGACCCTTTTGGCATCATTTCTGGATGGTTTTCGGGATCCATCCGGGAGCCCGTCAGGGTCATTTCGGGACTATTAGGGGATCAATTGAGGATCTTTCCGGCATCCTATCGGGGTGGTTTTGGGTATCCGTCCGGGATCCCGTCGGGATCATTTCGGGACTTTTTCTGGTTCACTTGGGGTCCCTTCCGGATCATTTCTGGATGGCTTTCGGGATACCTTCGGGATCCCAGCAGGGTAATTTCGGGACTATTAGGGGATCATTTGGGGACCTTTCCGGCATCATTTCTGGATAGTTTTCGTGATCCGTTAAGGATCCCGTCGGGGTCATTTCGGGACTTTTCTCGACTAATGCGGGATCATTTGGGGACCCTTTCGGCATCATTTCTAGATGGTTTTCGGGATCCTTCCGGGATCCCGTCAGGGTCATTTCGGGACTATTAGGGGATCAATTGAGGATCTTTCCGGCATCCTATCTGGATGGTTTTCGGTATCCGTCCGGGATCCCGTTGGGGTCATTTTGGGACTTTTTCGGGTTCACTTGGAGTCCCTTCCGGATCTTTTCTGGATGATTTTCGGGATACCTTCGGGATCCCAGCAGGGTAATTTTGGGACTATTAGGGGATCATTTGAGGACCTTTCCGGCATCATTTCTGGATAGTTTTCGGGATCCGTCCGAAATCCCGTCAGGGTCATTTTGGGACTTTTTCGGGACTATTTCAGAATCATTTTCCGACCCTTCATAGATAAATTCTGGATGGTTTTCGGGATCCGTCCGGGAACCCGTCGGGGTAATTTCGGGACTTTTTCGGGTTCACTTGGGGTCCCTCCGGATCATTTCTAGATGGGTTTCGGGATACCTTCGGGATCCCAGCAGGGTAATTTCGGGACTATTAGGGGATCATTTGAGGACCTTTCCGGCATCATTTCTGGATAGTTTTCGGGATCCGTTTGGGAACCCGTCGGGGCATTTCGGGACTTTTTCTGGACTAATACGGGATCGTTTAGCGACCCTTCCGGCATCATTTCTGGATGGATTTCGGGATCTGTACGGGAACCCATCAGGGTAATTTCGCGACTTTTCCGGGACTATTTCGGGATCATTTGGGGACCCTTTAGGGGTCATTTCGTGACTTTTTGTATTATTACGGGATCATATGAGGACCCTCTCGACATCATTTCTGGATGGGTTTCGGGATCCGTCCGGGATCCCATCCGGGTTATTTCGCGACTTTTCGGGAATATTTCGGGATCATTTTGGGACCATTTCGGGATAATTTGTGAATGGCTTTCGGGATCCGTCCGCGATCCCGTCGGAGTTTTTTCGGGACTATTTCGGGATCATTTTGGGACCATTTCGGGATAATTTCTGAATGATTTGCGGGAATCGTCCGGAATTCCGTCGGAGTTTTTCGGGACTTTTTCTGGACTATTTTGGGATAATTTGCGGCCCCTTTAGAGATCAATTCTCGATGGTTTTCGGGATCCGTCCGGGATCCCGTCAGTGTCATTTCGGGACTTTTCCGGGACTATTTCGAAATCATATTGGGACCCCTCCTTGATAGTTTCTGCATGATTTTCGGGATCTATCCGGGATCCCGTCGGAGTTATTTCGGGACTTTTTCGGGACTATTTCGGGATCGTTTGTGGACCCTTTAGGGGTCATTTCGTGACTTTTTCTGTATTATTTCGGGATCATTTGGGGACCCTCTCGGCATCGTTTCTGGATGGGTTTCGGGATCCGTCCGGGATCCCGTCAGGGT
This sequence comes from Eurosta solidaginis, assembly GCF_040869045.1. Lineage (NCBI taxonomy): Eukaryota > Metazoa > Arthropoda > Insecta > Diptera > Tephritidae > Eurosta > Eurosta solidaginis. The sequence goes on from NC_090319.1 coordinate 31,610,779, forward strand.
AATTTCGGGACTTTTTCGGGACTATTTCGGAATCATTTTCCGACCCTTTATAGATCAATTCTGGATGGTTTTCGGGATCCGTCCGAGATCCCGTCAGTGTCATTTCGGGACTTTTTCGGAATCATTTTGGGACCCCTCGATAATTTCTGCATGATTTTCGGGATCTGTCCGGGATCCCGTCGGAGTTATTTCGCGACTTTTTCGGGACTATTATGGGATCATTTTGGGACCATTCGGGATAATTTCTGAATGATTTTCGGGATTCGTCCGGGATCCCGTCGGAGTTATTTCTGCACTTTTCCGGGATCATTTGGGGATCCCTCCAGATTCGTGTATGGTTTTTGGTGATCCCGTCAGGGTCAAATGGGGACTTTTCGAGACTATTTCGAGATCATTTGGAGACCCTTCCGGCATTATTTCGGGATCCATACGGAATCCCGTCGGCGAACTTTTGGAACTTTTTCAGGGCTATATCGGGTTCCGTCAAAAACATTTCGGGACTTTTTTGGGCGTATTTCGGAATCATTTCAGGATAGATACTTCAGGGATAATTTCTCGATGATTTTCGGAATCCCTGCAGGATCCCGTCAGGAACATTTTGGACCCCTCCGGGATAATTTACGGGTCATTTTCGAGATTTGTCCGGGATCCAGTCGGAGTTATTTCGGGACTTTTTTCTGGATTATTTCGGGATCATTTTGGGACCCTTGCGGGATAATTTCTGTATGATTTTCGGGATCTGTCCGGGATTCCGTCGAAGTTTTTCGGGACTTTTTCCGGACAATTTCGGAATTATTTGCGGATCCTTCAGAGATCAATTCTGGATGGTTTTCGGGATCCCGTCAAGATCATTTCAGGAATTTTTCGGGACCCCTCCTGGTTAATTCCTGGAGGATTTTCGGGATCTTTCCGGAAATTTTTGTATCATCTTGGAACACTTCCGGGATCATTTTAGGTCTCTTCGCAACCGGTAGTTCAGCACACATGCCTTTTTAAATTATGAGCTTTTATGGCCGGGGATTTGCTGCTAATTATTCGTAATTAAAATTCGATGTGTTTTATCTTCAATCTAACAGAGGTTTTTCGATCTATTTTTGAGTTTTTTAAATGAATCGTGTAACGAACTGTTATAACTATAATTACACTTTTTGTAATATTTTAACCAACTAAATACCCGAAAAAGCAACACTATTTTCATCTAACAAATTCTCTTTGGTTTTAGCTAATTGTAGTTTCACTCCTTTGTTCTATGAGTAGTAATTCTTTCATTTTTTTTTAATTCAAGAAAACTGTATTGTACTATTCATGAAAGCGTACCTCTCAGCTTATTTTCTCATTTAGTTCTTTTTTTTTTACTAAATTACAAAAATAAAATACATTAGACAAAAATAATTTTTAAACAGATAACTTGATAAGCAGGCTAACGTGAATAGCACATATATTTTATTTTCTCCTTGCGGACGGGGCCGCGGGTAAAGGCTAGTGTAGATATAAAACAAGCGGAAATGGGGAGACATTTTTCTTTTAAACGGGCCACGTGTTATGTAGAAAAGTAATTTATCTGAAATGAAATGTACAATTGAAGCTCACGCTAAGTATATAATGGCTGTATTTTTTTTTACATCTATAGCAGGCATGCTTAACCAACGAACCGATATCATTTCGTTACGATAATTTACGTTAATAAACGAAACAAAGTCATTTCGTTTCGTTTATTAACGTTAAAAACGTCAAATTAACGAAATGATTTTGTTTCGTTTTCTGCCATATCACAACGAAATCAAATCGTTTATGTTGATTATTAATTTCAAACTATGCTGGCAAAGCTGATTGATGGCGGAGTCATTAAAGGTGAAAGCATTAGTCGAGCTGATTGCAAATTTTCTCCTGAATTTTGACAGTACGAACATTTCTCAGAGTATTTTTGACATTACCACCAACGAATTACATAAACAAATTACATGGAGTTTGTGTGTGTATGTCCGCTCGTTGTTACCACCTTACGGCTTCACCATGGCTATAGCATTGCCAGCACAATTCAAACATAAAGTATCACGGTTTTGTTAACGTTTTTAACGTTAACGAAAGCTTTTCGTTTCGGTTAAAAACGAGATACAATTTATCTTGATAATTTCTTTATCGATAATTTTTCGAAGTGTTACAACGGAAAACGGTGGACATTTTTTGATTAACGATTAGCTTAACGTTAAGGTGCATCCCTGATCTATAGGCGTTTGCGCTTAAACTTTATATGGAACTGTTAAGCGTCAAACTTTAAATACACCTCTGAAATTGCTGTGCATACAATTTGAACTACTAAATTTCAATACGCATTATACTCAGATGTAACTAAAATATGTGTCTATGTTTCACCCTCTACACTAATTCTATGTATTCTATGCGTGTCCACATTATGGCCACCAGAGGTTTGTGTCTCCGATTTTAGGTGCACCCTGTTCTGTCGCTAGTTATTTAACCACTGTCGCTAGATGGGTCTTCTAAGCATTAACTAAGCGATAGGCATTTTTTAAGCGCAAACGTAAACGTATGCGCGTGTAAAAAAAAAAACACGGCTATAGTAAAACGTTATGAGGTGGGTTTTGTCGAAAGCTGAGGTAGCACTCAGTCAATCCAGGGTCGAGTAGAGGTCCCAGAAACCCCCACTTAATAAGAACACAGTAGTTATGTGCAAATGACGAATCGGATCGGTACAAACGTTCAACCTGCTTACCTTTAAGTGGGGGGGGGGGGGGGGGGGGGGGGGTTAACAGTAGTAGATATCTCAGTGGCGGCGGCGGAGGGACCTGCGAGGAATGAATAGAATTATGGTTAGTACCGGTCCGCTAGCTGAACACCACCGCCTCCATGCCCGCACGATGGCAGGGCTGGTCGCGGAGTTGTACTAGCCGGAACTCCGTAAGTCGATCCGTGTGCTGAGGGGAAGTGCACCTTGGCGGCACAGCGGTAGCTCCTTTAGCTGGTGGACCGGTCTACGGCCGGAGCCGGGGCGGAGGGGAAAAGGGCCGGATGGTCATAAGGCGGCGAGCCCCCCCCCCCCCCCCCCTACTTAGCTGGGACACGGGCGAGAATCCCATAAAGGCGGCGACCCGTTATCCCCGCAAGCAAAGGGGACCCGTTCCCAGACGGCGCCCCTTACCACTCCGGTGGTGTGGATGGCTCGCTCGCTGTTTAGTGCTGACTCGCTAGCTGGACACCACCGCCTCCATGCCTGCACGATGGCACGATGGCTGGACGCGGAGTTGTGCCAACCGGAACTTTGTAGGTCGACCCGAGGGCAGAGGGGGAATGCACCTTAGCGGCACAGCGGTAGCCCCTTTAGCCGACGAATCGCTCTACTGCCGGAGCCAGGACTGAGGGGGAAGGGGTTTGTTGGCCGAACGGCGGCGAGCACCCCCCCCCCCCTTACTTAGCTTGGATACGGGCGAGAAAACCATAAACGCGGCGACCCGTTGTCCCTGCAAGCAAAGGGTGACCAGTACCGTGGCGGCACTCCCCTTTCCATCTGGGAGTGGGATTGGCTCGTTTGCTGGACATCGCCCATCCCGTGTTCGCACACTAAAGTAAGGTGCCGGGGAACGGTGCACCAGCTTTGTCCTTGCCGGTTCGTAGGCTGCGACGAGAAACTGGGCACGAAGGTCACTACGCTACCCAGCTGTAGAACCGGGTCGACTGGAGCCTTAGCTGAGGGGAAGGGGTGAGGTAGCCATAAGGCGGCGACCTCCGCCTTACTTAGCTGGGACACGGGCGAGAAAACCATAAAGGCGGCGACCCGTTGTCCCCGCAAGCAAAGGGTGACCCGTGCTAACGCAGCACTCCTTCTACTCAGCTAGTCAGGAGGAATGACTGAGCTGCTTAATAAAGCAACCACTTCCTCTGACCAAAGATTATCGAAATAAAGATGTTGCAGGCGCAAACTTCGGTGGAAAGCAGCGGAGCGTAACAAAATTCTAGTAGGTCACTTTCACCACACCAAAAACTTTAACACAATTTTTAACATAATTTAAGCACATAAATACACTGATTGGAGGTTTAGAGAGTAAAAGTTAAAATTCTGAACACATTACCTGAATAAAAAGTGTACAAATAATTATTAAATAACAAATACAGACAGTGGTAGTTAACAAATTCTGCTGTGGTAAGTGGTGAATGTGACCTACTAGAAGTTTTGTGAAGCTTGCTTCACACGATTTTTCGTCCCTGCAACATCTTTATTTTCGATAATTTTTGCTCTGACTAAGCTGCGAGGAATAAAGTGCCAACAGCAAATTCCTTCTTTTTATACTGCTTCTGTTATGATGCGAATGAGAAATGAACCGCTAATTGGGCACTTCAGTGAATTGCATATATATTGTTGTCGCCAACTGCCATTCGAATGCATGGGTAATTATCTGCTGCTGTTGGCTACCTGTTATGTACTATGTATGTATACTCTCGGGAGTAGGCGAAAAAGCATTACAGTGGGGGCCTCAGGCGTAAGCGGAAAATGGTTACAGTGGGGACGTACTATTGTAACGCTACGTTACAACGTATAAGAAGGCGCCGCAAAATGCCCGGAGAATCGGCTAGAGATCTTGGTCTTTCCGCAGAATGTGAAATTTCTCGCGTTATGAAAAGTGTTCTCGATCGTCTCCAACGAGAAATACGTACAAGTTTTACACGACTAAATGACCTTCATTTTAAATTTGGCTTTCTCCTAGACGTTGGAAATTTGTTAAACAAAGATAACAACGACTTGGAAAGAAATTGTAAGAACTTGGGTGAATTTTATAATACAAATTTCGATGGAACAGAACTTTTTATCGAAACATGTGACTACAAAATATTGCTTCGCAGTCGAAAAGAAATTGAACCGAAAACTCCGTTAGAATTACTTAATTTTATGATCTCGTATGGAAAATATGTTTTTCCAAACTTGCGAGTGGTACTTCAAATACTCTTGACTATTTCAGTATCAATTGCTAGCTGCGAACGTTTAAAATAAATAAATGTAAGGCGCGATAACCTCCGAAGAGATCTAAGGCCGAGCTTCTCTTCCAATTTGCGTCGTGCTTCTCTTGATTTTCCCTACAAATCTGCCGGACGGGACCTACGTGATTTATGCCGACTCCGAACGGCATTTGCAAGGCAGATGAGTTTTCACTGAGAGCTTTTCATGGCAGAAATACACCCGGAGCGCTTGCCAAACACTGCCGAGGGGCGACCCCGCTTAGACAAATTTTCTTCTAATTGAAAAACCTTATTTCTAAAATTTTGATGTTGCTTTGCCCGGGGTGTGAACCCAGAGCATACGGTGTGGTAGGCGGAGCACGCTAACATCACACCACGGTGACCGCCACTGCGAACGTCTATTCAGCAAATTAAAACTGATTTTGACATATTTAAACCATGGAGCAAGGTCGCCTAAGCGACCTAACATTATTAAGTTTGGAAAAATAAAAATTGAAATGATAAGTTTTGATGATATCATTGATATATTTGCTTCCTCAAAGGCAAGCAAAAAAATATTTTATACTGGGCACAAGAAAACCTCACTGCGCCACTGTATAATCTTCGTCCAAACTTTGGTCAACATTTCGAATACAAGGGCTAACATAGCCCTAATTGTATCCGCCCCGTTTCCCGCTTGATTAGAAAAAAAAATTGTAGTGTTACTTGGAATGCACCTCGCTCTGAATGCATTTAACGATACAAAATATACACACACAATAATATACCACACAAGTTGTCATATTTACTGACCCAGATAATCACTTAAACTCAACTTGAGCTTGTTTACATTTGTCAACATTTGTTACACAGTCATACTGACCATTAGTCACATTAACTGTCGAACTATATACATATGTACATAAATAGGTCATTATAATATGCTGACTGTCAGTTACGTATTACGAATCTATGTACTTTTAGTTTGTAAGTATTGGTGTAGATGCGTATTAGTAATGTCGAAATATTTTGTATAAAAGAAAGTACTTTGAAAATAAAGAAGGCAATATTCTAACAACGAACCAATGTTGATCATTTTTTCATTTACTCCTTCCTCATGGCGGTCCTGCCAGGAGTAATCACTAGTTAGCAGAAAATTTGCTAAACCAGCAAAACTGCTGAATGATCACACCGGATAAAGATCCTGCCAAGTTTTTTTTTTTTGTCAAAAACTATTGGTCACAAACCGGTGCCAAAAGAAAAGATATACTGATGGAAAAATTGAATTGAATTAAATTGATGAATGTTTGCGGGCAATTGGTTAAAATCCTCCAGAATCGGATTTTCTAAGTACTTTCTTTTATACAAAATATTTCGAAATTACTAATACGTATCTACACCAATACTTACAAACTAAAAGTACATAGATTAGTAATACGTAAATGACAGTCAGCATATTATAATGACCTATTTATGTACATATGTATATAGTTCGACAGTCAATATGACTAATGGTCAGTATGACTGGTTGACAAATGTAAATAAGCTCATTCTGAGTTTAAGTAATTATCTGAGTCAGTAAATATGACTACTTGTGTGGTCTATAAGGGTGTGTATATTATGTGTCGTTAAATGCATTCAGAGCAAGGTGCATTCCAAGTAACTTAATTATCAAAAAAATCTTAGTAACTTGATTTTAAAGATTTTTTAAATTATCTTGTTATCAATTTTGAACCGAGATTGCAATTTCGTCATAATATCTAAATGCAAAAAATGTTTAAATAAGAATGAAATAGCCTTACGTTAATGTATGTAAACGTTTTTGGATAGTTCAAGATGCAATTTATTTATTAGCTCAGATGGTTCTGATTTAGTGGAAACCCCCGAATACATAATTTCAAATTAAAAAATTTGCTAGTTTGATTTATAAGAATAAAATAAAGAAATTATTCAACGTTTTCTTATGATCTGGATACCGCGCTATAAGGTGACTCGGCGAAATTTAAACTATTTTGAAAAATCCACACGCATCTACCGTGCTTTTATTTTGATAATACGTACACCTGCGCGTAAAAAAGTAGCAGCAGCGAATTTTAACCAATTTAATGTGAATGTAAATTACGCTCTTTGTTTATTTTTTTATGTTTACCTGCAATGCTGCAATCTTATTTGGGAATCCATGTACAATCAATACCATATCCCAAGGGCCTTTGTTGTTGGTGCGCTTGGCTCCACCAAAATCCTTCCCACGATTATGTTGATTTATACGCCTATCCGGATTTACTGTAAAACCTATATAACAACGTCCAGCATAACGTTTTTCAATACTTTTGCTACAAAGCAAGTAAACGCCATAAAAATATGAGGTCGACATGTTGTTTAAACTAAAACGAGAAAATGATTTCAGCGGCGTCATTTCAACAAATATTGACCAATGCACAGTGGTTGCATTTACATATTGTGGCGAATTTTAACATCACTAAGTTGTTATTTAATAACGGCACAACAACAAAAAAACAAGCTGCCACTCTTGTGTACGTAAACAAATCAATCATCATTTAAACACATACATACAAGGCAACGGAGAGATACTCACAAACGCATGTCATCATCAGCCGAAGTAGTACACACATATACACACGCATATGACCACAAACTACAAATATACATGTATATGGCTGGTAACCAAGCATGAAGTTCGCGAAATTACTAGACCTTAGGAGAAATGGGTGAGCGAGGAAACCGAGAGTATAAAAGCAGCGCAAGCTGAGGTATGACTAATCAGTTTTGATGTAAGCACGCTATTGGTTGTGAAGTATAATTGTTATTGTGAAGTACTCTCAAAGTAGTCTAATAAAGACCATTTTGCATTATTGAATATTGGAGTTATTAAATCAACAGTTTAGCGATTCGAACGTTAGCAGAAGGTTTGAAATAAGCGGAATTTCCCTAAATTCGTTACAATATGTTGAATGCGTTCAAGAAAGTATAATTAGCCCGCTCATAAATGTTATCGGGAGGTTTTTCCTTTCGCTGATTTCAAAGTCTCTACGAAAACTGGTATTTTTTACATTCGAAATACGCTGCTTTTTACTTCCTTTTTATTTCATGAAAATTATACATATATGATATATTAATTTCAAAATTTTTAAGCCCCTAACGGATAAGAGATAGACCCACCAATAAGTATGCCGAAATGATCAGGATGACGAGGTCAGTTGGTTTAGCCATGTCCGTCTGTCTGTTTGAACGCAATGGGTGTGCGATTAATCACACTGGTTTACAGCCAAAATGCACCAGAGACTCCATTATGAAATTCCTATGTAAAATCATCCCCTGATTTTGAAAATCGAGGTTATTTTTAATTCTATGGTAACGTTTTTGAGATATTTACGAATAACGGGTTTTTCAAAAAAAAAAAATTGGGTCCACTTAATCATATATATCTCAAAAACGAATTGAGCAATTCTAAAACGGTTTGAAGCTTTTAAAAGGTAATAAAATTTTCTACTAAAGTATTAAATGGATATATTTACTTGAATGCTTATAACTTTTGTATTAGTTCATCGATTTTGTTGAATGAAAGCTAATTTTTTTATAATAAAACAGAGCTTAGAGAGAAAAAAACAAATCTGCAAAAAAATAAAAAGTTTTCGAGATAAGAATCTCGCAAAGTACAATTTTTTTTATAGTTTCAAAAAAAAAAATGGAAAAAATCCGTAATGATTGTTCGTTATTTTTAAAACTGCAGGGCCTGTGTTGTATGCACAGTTTATAGAAAATTTTATTACCTTTTAAAAGCTTCAAACCGCTTTGGAATTGCTCATTTCGTTCTTAAGATATATATGATTAAGTGGACCCAATTTTTTTTGGAAAAAACCGTTATTCGTAAATATCTCAAAAACGTTACCATAGAATTAAAAATAACCTTTATTTTCGAAATCAGGGGCCGATTTTACATAGGAATTTCATAATGGCGTCTCTGGTGCAGAAAAAAAATTGGAATTTGTGATCCAGTGTCATTTGCCAGAACCGACCGGATCCACAAATTGAAACACAAGAGGCACGTATATATGAAATGTCGGCACAAATTTCATCACAGGTATCATCGCAGATCTCTGCACAACTGGAAACGCGAAACTAGCTCAGTTTCAGGAAGGATTCAGTGGTCGACATGATAAAATGGAGGCCGAGATAGATGCTTTGAAAGATCGGATTCAGGAGTTACAATTGAACCGTCTAATCACTTCAACATCTTCCCTGAAGGTAAAATCCCCAACGTTTGATGGCGCTGTTCCTTTCCAGATATTTAAGCTACAGTTTGAGAAGATTGCAGCAGTGAACAACTGGAATGCTGAAGATGAAAATGCTGAAATCTTACACACCATTCCAGAGGGAGAACTGAAGAACTACGAAACATTAATGGGCGCTCAAGAGAGGCGAGCATAGGAGGCAGATTTATCAAATGGAGCTACTGGACAACTTCCAGAAGGCTGGTGAAACATTTCAAGAGCTGGCGGCGGACATTGAAAGATTGTCTGACCTTGAAAATGCGAACGCACTTGCGGAATACCTTGATAGAGCTAAAATTGAAGACTTCACAAATGAAATTTAGGATGTCGAAACAAAGCGAGCTATAAACGGAAGCCCAAAACCCAAATTGGCTGTAACAGTATCACATGTTGTGATTCAGGAAACGGCCTCGCCTTTGTGTAAGCTAGCATTCAAAGCACGCCGTGTGGAAGTAGAAAGGCCAGACTGGGTGAACACAATATTGGGAGGACTAAAAGGATCCCAACAGCAGTAACAGAAAACAAATGCTTCAAATGCGGGAAGTCAGGTATCATTGCACGTCATTGCGGTCTCGACCCAAAGGGTTTCAACAGGTGGTGTTAAGTACAAAGCTGAAGGAGATGCGCTAGAGCGAGCCAGTTGCAAGGAGCGAGAACTTGCTCCAGCTATTGAATGCCTCGTTATATGTATCTGTATCACAAATCGGAAGAAAATCGAGCAGTCTTACCGTAGGAGGATATGTGGATGGCAAGGAGTGTTTACTGACTGTAGATACGGGTGCATCTCATTGCATAATCCGATCTGATTTGGTTAACAGGAGAGTGTAAGGCCAGTACACGGAGCAGGATTGCGTACGGTCACTGCGGAGTATAACCAAGTCCAGGGAGAAGTGAAGTCTTAATTGAGAAGGTCACGGTTTTACAAAATTCGTTGTGGCAGAGATTGTTGATGAAGTTATATTGGGAGTGGACTTCTTAGTTGATCATGGCATCGAGATCGACATGCAATGCGCTATAAGAACAAGGATGTGCCACTTCACTTCAGTTTTGAGAAGACGTTCAGCAATGCTGACGGAGAAGATTCAACAAAGACCACAAAAGTTGAAAGCAATGGACCGGGCAAAGATCGGTGGAAAGAATGGGACAAATAAATCAGAACCAAATGTACCTACTGGAAAAATACTGGCATTGACAAACCCAAATGGGCGCATTCAAAAGAAGGAAATAACTTCCCAAAAAGAATGCAGGGGCGGTTTCAAGCCAGGGCGCACTACTTTTCTGAAACATCAAATCGATACCGTGATGCAAAGCCAGTCCGTCAATCTCTTCGAAGTAGTTCATTGGGCAAACAACAGAGAGTGAGGCAACGAGCCAGGATCATGAGTAGTAAAATGAAAGACAGGTACGACAAGGACAAGAATTCGGAAGGGTTGCTGGAGGGAGATTTTGAACTGTTATACAAGGGAGGAAGATTTTGTATTGTTATACTATTCAAGTAGCTTCCCGCGGAACGGTGTTTTATCAAAATTTAAATGTAGCTGGAGAGGCCCGTACAAAGCTGTAAAGCGGATCAGCGGTATTGTCTACCGCATACAAACAATTGGGAAACTACGAAATAGAAGGTTGGTCCATTTGGAGAGGCTAGCAGCGGTTGGAGGCGGAGATTTGTCTCGGGGTCGATCAGACTTGGGTGAAGCGCAGTAGGGCGAATACTCGCATTTCGATACATCACTACCTGTAGTAAATAAATGTTTTGTGCATCAAAGCAAGTAGCCAAACATACATGTAATCATCAAAGTTATAAGAGAAGATAATATTTCACATACATACATGTAGTCAGCATATAAGAGCGAAGAAGAAAGATAAACAGTCACACATCATGTAATTATCAGCTAAGAGCGAAAATGGCATTGCTCTAAATAAGAAACTATGAGATACAACTGTTCGAGAAGGCTGTTCGTGAAAAATCTAGACCCTAGGAGAAATAGGCGAACGAAGCAACAGAGAGTATAAATGCAGCGCAAGCAGAGGAATGATCAATCAGTTTGATTTTAATACGCTATAAGTGAAGTACGCGAGTAATTTAGTGTTGTCAATATAGAACATTTTGCTACACTAAATATTTGTGTTATTTATTCGACAGTTAGGCGATTCGAAGGTGCAGAATAACCGATTCCCAAAATTCATTCCAATATAAATAATATATATCCCAAACAACCGATTCAGATAAGAGGTTTAACGTAATTTCTTCGTCATTTTGACGATAGAAGATTGAATTTTTTTCAGATGCTCACAAATACGACATATATATATTATATGTCCGATAGAACGGATTGTTCAGATGAGAATTTTTCCCAATTTCTTCATCATTTAAAATTTCACAGGATGCTTATATATATGTCACTCATTGTATGAAAAAATCGTCAAGATCGGTCATATACATATATAATATATCCCATACTACCGATTGTTCAGATTTTATAAATTTTTGAAATTTCAACACATTATTGTTCAGGTCCATTCATTAAAGGTATGGGGTCTTCGGCACAGCCCCGTTGTTATGTGTTATAAGTTTCCTGTGATGTTTTTCCGCCAATTTCCATACAAAATTGGAGAATCTTGCTATGCATTTTTGAGTAGCTTCCCGGAGAGCTAGTCTTGAAATTTGAAACACACATAAGAACCCGACGACAATGAGGGAAAAGAAACTTTGCTGGTGGTCCAGGGATCGTGAAAATTCTAAAAATCGTCCAAACCTGGAAATTTTTCTTTCGAGCTTTCAGGAATTTCCCTATAATCCTGAGACCAGACAATTTGAACGCAGCTTTAAGCTTTGTTAGGTTGTAATATTTAAGATAAAAGAGTTTCCTAGATAGGCAGGGATGTTGTCGTTGTATTAACGATACTCTCCCCAAAGATTTTGGGAAGTGTTATCGATATTGATGGTCCTTGCGGTATATAGATGAGGTACGTGCCGGTAACAAGCACCATAGAGGTACTAGCCCGCCATATCGGGAATGATTAATATGACCACATTAAACATTCTAAAAACATAAAACCTTATACAAAATTCAGGTCACCTTGACAATGCAACAAAAGGGGGAAATAAAAAAGGAGATACAACATTTTTTTTAGTACTTTCTTTATATAAATAGACTACAAGAAGCGAAAAATTTCTCTTTAAACAAACACAAAATCTTGTTGAAATTTGATATTCAAATTTTAACATAACCACTTTAAATTTTTTATGAGGAACAAATATGGAAAGATGCGCCCCACATTGCCGAACTTAAGTAAAGATTATTTAGATTCATTTTTTGTGCCATTTGCAGTATCTGTTTCGGCTCAAGTTTTAATTGCGGTTACAGGCTTGCGGTTAGTGCTCATTTGCTGTTGTTGTTGTAACGATAGACAGTCCCGAAGGTTTTGGGGAGGTTGACAATTGGGTTGGAGAAGCTATAAATTGCGCTGGCAACCCCTTGAAAGGATTGCGCTACACAACCCCTTGAATAATTTGCTTATGAATTTTTAGGAATTAAGAAGAAGCGTTGGAACACGTTCTATTTTCATGCTCTGCGCTTGCCAGGTCCAGGCTCCAGCTATCAGTGACGGACGAGTTTTGTGATCTTGAGGCAGTAAGGCCCTTAAAACTTCTAGTAGTTGCCAAGAGGACGGGGATTTAATAACATACGTCCTGAAACCTGCAGGAAGAATCGTTGGAATACGTTGTTTTCATGCTCTGTGCTTGCCAGGTCCAGGCTCCAGCTATCAGTGGCGGACGAGTTTTGTGATCTTGAAGCAGTAAGGTCCCTTAAAACTTCTAGTATTTGCCAAAGGGACGGGGGATTTTATAACATACGTCCTGGAACCTTAGTGGGTTTTTCCGTTTGGTTGTAAAAGAAATTCTGGCAAGACTATGGTCACATTCAGTCTATGTCAAGTATTGAGCTTTACGTAACCTATCCTCTTCTATCCTTTCCTTTTTCCTTCCTTTCCTTTCTTGCCTTTTCCTTGATTTACCTGCTCCGATTTTGATTTTCGGCTTGCAATCTATTCCGTTAACTGGTTTATTATAAACCCGCTCATTTGTGATACATATTTATGAATTAAGAAAAATAAATTATTTGCATACCTTGTTCAATCGAAAGAGAAGTGAGTAATGTATTTAATACTATTATTATTGTTAACATAATTTAAATAAAGTACTAACTAAGCAAGAATAAAATTAAACAACGTTAATTATAGAGAACATCAGTTCGTTTTAATTATTGCTATTTGCTGCAGCATTACTGCCATTCGGTATGCCCATTACTGCGTTAGCAACACTCTGTTGCTGTTGTTGCTGTGTTTGCTGTTGCGGCTGCTGCTGCTGCTGCATCTGTGGTTGCTGTTGCGGTTGCTGTAGTTGAACATTATTGACAAGACCATTTTGTAAGCCTACTGGTGCATTGCTTCCAATTACGCCAACCTGTGGATGTTGACTTGGTTGTTGGTTTTGCTGTTGTTGTGACTGATTTTGCTGCACATTTTGTTGTGGTGGTTGTTGCTGCTGTTGTGGGTCCAGTCCAGCAACCGGCAGTTCAACAGCATTAATTTGACCAGCACCAATCCCACCAACACCACCACCACCACCGCCACCACTATTAACACTATTAAACATTTTTATTCGTTTACGTGTATAATGTTGCCACTGTAATATGGCTTGATCATCGATAAACTTGCAACATTGCGAATTGACAATCTCACGTCGAAAATGTTCGTATTGTAATAAATCAAGAAAATATAAGCACATGGGATACATTAGATATTTCGCATATTCAGGCTCTTTCCAATACTGCAGATATTTGAGATAATTGATAAAAGCTTGATCCTTAAAATAGCCACGTTGGGCTAAAACTGCAAAAAGATTGTATCATTATAAGTACAAGTTTCTAATTCGTAATATGCACTCACAGTTTAAATAATTAGGATTTGCAAGACACTGTACGAATTCAAGTTCAACTTGCCATCGCAGCTTTTGTTGATCCTCGGACTCAATAGCCGCTAAAGGTATGGAAATAAGAATTGAAGTATAGAAAGAATGCTAGTTAGTTGTTGTATATATGTATGTTAACACTTCGATTTCAAAGTTTATTTAAATGTATATACAATGGGCGTAAAGCATATAAGTTGAAGGGGTCCCGGAAAATATGGGCGTAAAGGATATAAGTTGAAGGGGTCCCGGAAACTAAATTCAACGCTTCTACCTCCACGGACTGACTATGTACAACATCAAAACGTTATCTGCATGGCAGAGGCAGCTGAGTTTAAGACATTTGTAGGAACAAAATATGCATAGATAATTAAATTTCGGACGTCATTTCACAAAGGCAGAGAGGCTTTTGTTGATCATTACGTGGTTCTTTATATTGTAAGAGCTTGTATCACAAATTTAATCTAACACATGCATATTCTAGTTATGCAGTACTAGTTTGCCTGAAAGACTTTGTCCTGCCCGCAAACAATATTGCCTACATTCAAAATGTGAGCGTCGCTTCCCCTATTCTCTCTCTGTCCATTCTCTTCTACTTTGTCCTCCATTGTTCTTCTTAGGGCCTCGTTCTCTATTACGAAACGAAAGTTCGTTTCGCCTCAGAGACGAATCGCAGGTGTATTTGCGCTATGTTAAACGATGGCAACATATCATTTGACAATTGCTTTCGCCTTCCTGTTTGACATAAAGTAAGAAACGTAAAGGTCGAACGAAAATGATAAAGAATACCGTTGCTAGAGGAAATATTTTGTAGGGGAATTGTTTGTCGGAGCTATCGTTCGCAATACAGAATGAAGCCCTTAATCAGCCGAGGCTCTGTCGGCCCAATTTCCACATGGATCTAGGGGTGGGAGAGCGATATGGACTAGAAGATGTCATATGGTCATACTAAATCGTTACCGAGATGGTCGGGCTAGGACCTTAATGGAGCTTGTTATCGGAACGTACCGGATCTGCATTCGGCAAAGGAGCATCAACATCGATAACACTCCCCAAAACCTTCGAGGAGTGTGGTAATGCATTGCGCTACACGCGCGCTCCGGATATTGTAAGTCCGAAGGTATTCGCTCGAGGATGCGACTGTTCTATTTGGAACCTACAGCCATACCCAATTATTAGACTACGAACACATAACATACCCCAGCGGGTTAGGGGGTCAAAATATTCCCGCGGTAGGTATGCCTGTCGTAAGAGGCGACTAAAATACCAGATTCAAGTGGCTGTGTAGCGCAACCCTTCAGGTTGCCAGCGCAATATAGCTTCTCCACACCCAATTGTCAACCTCACCTATCCGCGGCGAATCCAATTTCACTAACAGACGAGGCTCTGCGACTCCAAGCTCCTCATGGAACTAGGGTGGGGAGGGAGGGGATGGCCTGAAGGTTTAATGTGGCCACATAAATCATTCCCGAGATGGTCGGGCTAGCACCTTAATGGTGCTGAGGTACCGGAGCGTACCGGATCTGTATCCGGCAAAGGACCATTACATCGATAACAAAGCCAAATCCCCAAAGCCTTCGGGGAGCAACCTTATCGCTACAACAACAACAACAAAAACACATAACATACATGCTTTACAACCAAGCGAATATGATGGTTTATTTTTCCTCTGCTGAGGCTGTTCTCAGTTATGTCGACCAAGATGAGCTTGCGCGATACTCTCATATAAACATATAAAATTATACGTATGTTTGTTTCATTATAACAAGTATGAGAATACAAAAGATTATAAAACACAAATTCAGTAGAATACATTGAATGCTCGGTTTAATCCAAAAGTTTCTGTATTAGTATTTCCATTTAGTGTCGGGTTGGCATTAGGAACTATTGAGCTATGTAGGTAGTTTAAATCTATTTTTTACGTATATACATATTTAAAGTACATATTATGTACATATTTGAAGAAAAAAACATACAATTTACTTACTCTTACCCTTTCCATACATCTTGGCCATGGTGCATGGAAGGGTTCGGTTCTGTTTCTTAATGGTGTTGTGTCAAATGGACAACTGATCAGGCGCGCCTCCGCTAAAACGCAGACGCACAATAACCACGGACTTTGGAAGTTTTATTTGTTGTTGTGGCTGTGATAGAATATGTTGTGGCTATAGTTTATTTTTATTTTTTCTTTGGTTATAGTGATGTTGGTGGAAGATGTTGACAAATGTTGGTATATATTATAGTTGTTGTTGTGGTAATGTACGGCATAGGATAAGTGTAAACGTAGTGGCATTTAATATAAAATAAAAATGTTGACTGTCTGGTGGGGTGTTGAGTTTTTTAGCCTGTTCTCAGATACAATTTGTAGCTTTACTATGTTTAAATGCACAAAAACACGCATATGCAAGTGTAATATAAATATATATATATATATATATATATATATATATATATATATATATATGTACATATATATATATATATATATATATATATATATATATATATATATATATATATGTGTACATATATATACAATAATTTTGGATAAGTAAAGTTATTTCTATACGACAATCATGACACTCTTAATACACATATGACCTAGGTCACATGTGGTCATAACAAATCGTTCCCGAGATGGTGGGGCTTGGTACCGGAACGTACCGGATCTGCATCCGGCAAAAGGCCATCAACTCGATAACAATCCCCAAGGCGTTCGAGGAGTGTCCTTGTCGCTACAACAACAACAAGAACACTCTTAATACACGTCCGAAAACATCAGGACGTATGTTAAAAGACGCGTTTCGCTCTCAGAATCGCGAATCTGAAAACGGAAATTAGTTTCGTTTTTAGCGTTTAGCGTCGTTTGAGATGTTTGCAAAAGAATATGAACCTTTTCATCTGGTTATTGTAATGTTGTTGTACATAGGAAACAATTTTGTGTACAAAGGGATTTTGCACGGATTTACTTTTCCTACTTATCCCACCCCATTGGTTGACCGGCCAGGGTAATTTTTTATAAGTGTGGCTGAAGGCCGCCCAGGCAGAAAGGTATTCTGGGCAAAGATAGTATGGATCCACCGCCGATTTCGATGACATTTTTCGGTTTTTCGTTAATATGTATCTTTTGAACGAGTTAGAATTTTTATTTTCCACTTTATGATTATTAATACTACATTAATACTGATGCCAAGCCGCCTCTTTTGACCTCTCCCGATATTTTTGGACAGCAGTATTAGCAGTCGACCCCTGTTCTAGACTTTTACCACCGGTTTTTCGTGAATATCTTTTTAATTACTAAAAAATTGTTGTTTTCCGTTTAGGATTCGCGATCCTGGGACTAAAACGCTTCTTTTGACACTCGTCCCGATATTTGAACGCGTATTAAGAGTGTCATGCTGTCGTATAGAATTACCGCCAATGCAATGATGAGCCATTTACCTTTAACCGTCAATTATAATATTGCTTTTGAAATATATTACTAATTTAATCAGTTTATGGTACAAATATATATGCAAAATATACAGGGAAAGTAAAAGAAAGGCTTGCAAGAATGTTGAAGAAAATGATACAACAACTACGCATTCGTCAATATCCACACAGATTCGCTTTCAATTATACAAACCGTATGCATTCATTGCCCAATGCAGCACAAGTATTTAATGTTTTTTGCCTCTCTATGCTATGTATAATAAGTTAAATGTTCACCAGAAAGAAGAAAACTGTATAAAACCAATAACAACAAAATTATAAAAACTAGGTATAGCAAACTCGGCTCTTTGTTAAAAAAAGTCGATAGTTCACTACAAATAATCGATTTTGTTTTTCACACTCTGCATGTAAAGGGCCAATTAATGGTGACTTACCATATTTACCATAACCAGATAAAATAGCTGAGCGAACCAACCTTATGGAAATCAATGTAGTCGATTAATGGTGCCATAACATAACGCTAAAGCCATAACCATACCATAGCCAACCAATTGGTTTTTGGTTTTTCGCCATATCCATAACCTAAAAATATTTGAGTTGGTGAATTCAATAACTTTTTGTACATGTTATTAATTTTTTTGGGCTAAAAGACTGATTTTTTGGGGGAATATTTAGAATAAGGTCCCAAGATTTTCTAACTTTTCTCTTTTTCGAGGGGTGACGGGGGTCCTAAAAATCGCAAAATTATCATCCGCAACTCTAGGAAACTCTTAGCTTATGAAATATAAGCCTTTTAATTTCCAAATTTAGTAAAATTTCAACTTAAGTCCTGCAATTTTTATCTCGTTTAAAAATTATTCGCGGAAAACCCGTCGGTACTATTGTCGCTTTTTTCGTTGTTGCAATTAAACAAACGAAAACAAATGAAGGTGGTGAATAGTGTTGCCAGCTCCGCAACAATATCTTTTTAACTTGGTAGAAGATTATAAGGTGGTGACACGTCGACATAAATGCAAACAAACATACACTATCAATGTATTTTGTTTTGTAATTCTCTGAATTTGAAATTAATGTATTTAATTGGAACATGTCACGTACACCTTTTAGGGGTGAATCCGCCCCTTTGCGCGATCAAGGTGGAATGTCCCCCAGCTAGCTCAGGGCGAGAGGTCGGGGCCCTTAACCCTTGTCCACCTTGATGCGGGGCGGATGTCACAATCATCATTAAACTTACATCCGTGCACCTCCCTCGCAGAAAGCCCACCCTGCCTTGGACCGCTCGAATTTCTGCTTGGCAGCGAGTCCCCTTTTCCTCTGCTCCAAATGACCCTGCATACTCACCCTAATGTCATCTTCACCCTCCCCCAACTGATTAAATTTTAGCAAACCATTTCAATTTCTTTTCCAATTTCAATCTACCATATTATTTATTTGAAATACCTTAATTCTATACAAAGAAATTAAAAGAAAACGTACTTTATGGCTATCGAGCCAAATATCAATGCTCATGAAAAATAAAGATTTAGACCAGGACAAACAAAAAACTTATATCACACTCGAATCGATATATGTATATATATGTGAATATCCACAGGTACCACAAGAAAAATGTATAATTATTCACAGGCTTAACACAAACCACAAAAAAAAAGGACACGGAATAAAAATTCAAACCGTTTTCAAAAAAAATAGATTGCCGAACGGTGTATGCCTACATATATATATACATATATATAGATTCATATACGTACTTTCAAAACTTAAAACGGTATGTATGTATATATTCTGAAAAAATGTTCGATATACGACACTGTACCAAAAAAATAAGACATATGTACATGTAACGGAATCATTAAAAAAAAAATACAATGTTACAAAAAAATCAGTCTTTCGATTATTCTAATTTTGGCAAAGAAAAAAATATTATCCATTAGCATGTATATAACTCAAACACGAATAATTTTATATATGTTACACCCATTTCCATCATGGGATATACCCTACAAGTGTTTTCCAATCAGAGATTGGCAATTTGTTCAAGGCCTATTTGGTCACCAAAGTTCATCCAAACGCTTTTGGGCTCAATCGGAGCCACTCCAAAAAATTATCCGAGAAACCACCCTAATGCCTACCTACAAGAGCGCTCTC
Source organism: Eurosta solidaginis (assembly GCF_040869045.1). Taxonomy (NCBI): domain Eukaryota; kingdom Metazoa; phylum Arthropoda; class Insecta; order Diptera; family Tephritidae; genus Eurosta; species Eurosta solidaginis. Next base: position 31,630,570 of record NC_090319.1, read on the forward strand.
AAGGGAGTTCAGGGGTTTGTTGCAGGGTTTATTGGCCACTGCACGATACAGAAAAAAACGTATTTCCTTAAATTTCTCCGTTTGGAGTGCCTTTGTAGTGCCTTATAGGTGCATTTACATTTGGCAAGGTTCAAATTTATACGAGATTTACTACATACAGGAACAAACTATATATATAAAAAACACCTAAACTAGACTACAATTATCCCTGCAAACACCTTCCTCTTATTACTGCCGCTTCTCGTCGATCTCGAGTTGTTAATGTTGTTAAGGGTATATATATATTGCTTGCAGTCTCGACTGCCGGAACCAGATAACATATGGGGATAGTTGTTTTCAAATATAGGTGATTGGTATAGGGACCAGTATAACTGCATACATGAAACGCATAAATGTCCGGTAAAATGTAATAAATAATTTTCCCTGGCGCTGTTGGAGCTTTCGTCATCCGCGGTGACCAGATGGCATTCCCACTAGAGGAATAGAAAAATACCAATCAGCTCGACTTACATGGGCTAATGGAGGTATTTCACGCCAATTTTGGCGTTCACGCATTTTTATTAGGGTGTTTATGACACCAACAAAATAGCAAAATTGATAGCACCAAAACAAAAATCTTCCAAAAAAAATACGTGCTCAACATTATGAGGATTACTTTTACCGAAGAAAACTTTAGTTTTTAAGTAGGGATATGAAACAAGAAAGACAAGAAAAAAAAGCGGTTAGATTTTTCCGACACAATTAAAATGTATCCAGAAAATTTTACAACAAAAAAGGGATGATTATTTCAAAAAAGAAGAAAATTAAAATGGGGGGCGATTAAAACCCGGAAAATTTCATAACCGAAGTCGACAATGGGGTTGCGTGAACCCCAAATGGCGCAAAAAAAAAGGGAATTAACAAAAAAAATTTCAAAAAAAAAATTAAAAATCTGGCACTTACCCTCATAAAATCTATTCCACATCCATTATGCCGTTGGTTGAATTGTTTTACCGACGGACCCGATAGGTTTTATAAGGCCAAAAGCCTTTTAAAAAAAACAAGTTTTTTTTTTCTTTTTTTCTTTAAACCGGATCTTTTTTTTTTTAAACACAATCTCACTCTTATAATTCGCTTTACTTTTACGCGCACAGGGAAATACACTCTAACTACACATTAGGTACTTATTTTGTACGATGACGGACCGCGCAGCACAGACGAATTGGTGCAATAGACTTTTGGACTGATCTCTTTTCTACAGTCACACCCCCTTATATAGATAACAACATAGCAGATACACCGTTTTCTTGTGCCGTTTTCCTATTATCATCCTTAATCTCGACCGTAACCATAATAACCTATATCCATCCCTTTCCTGTACTCACCACGCTCGGAGCTACCCTATGGCTACCATCTGGCAACCCTTGGAAAAGAGCTTTTGCCAGTTCCTCTATTGTGAACATACCCCGTGTTTGGCGTTTCTCGTTTGTTTACATTTTTACGTGCGTGATAAATCTAAATGTTTTACCTTTTGCTATTTTTGTGTAATTATTTCTACTTACACTCAGTGGTGAAGTGAATTTAAAAAAAAAACAAGACCCCATTTCATGTGGTGCCCTTTTTTTACCCGAGAGTATGCGGCTGGACTGCCTGTAGAAGCAGCTACGGTGGTTCTTGACTTTAGCTCACAGCTGCTATGACTCGCCCAAGAAATATCGTGAGTATGTGCCCGCAGACGCGCTTTGGACCCAGGATCACGGGTCCGAACGCTGAACTCAAAAATTTTATATCTGCTACGAGATATTTGCGGAAGAAATTGAAGAAAGAACTTCATATGGTTGTTGTAATTTTGAGTGATTCGTTACCCAACACAAAAAAATTGTGCACTTAGATAAGTGTTACGCTTTCATGCCCTCAATAATTAAAGTGTTTTGTTTTCTTTATTTATTTTTATTTCAGTGTGTATCTTAGGAGGCTCCGGCGTTGAGGCGTAGAGGACGAGATGTTGGGACTTTGGGATGTCGAGTTTACGGGAAGTACACTTGCTTCGAAAAATGAATCTAAGGATTGTTACTTTTGCATACCTTTTTATTTCGTCTTTCTAGGTACTTTTGCCATTGACTTGGGAGTTCGGCCGTACCACTCGAGCGGGCCAAGGTACGCCCAACGCGGGGAACACCCACACCCTGACAACGTCTCCTGCCTCGAGAGCTTAGCCGGGCATATGTTACGGGAAGTAACGAAAATTGTAATATGTATATATATGAACTCTTACTTTTTGGTTTCTTTATAGATGAACCCCAGAACGGGCACCTTTTAGAAACATCCTACGCCGCCGACTTGACCCTCATCGACGGAGTGGTATTCCGCAAGTTATGAAGTATATGTGTATAAAGTTTATTATAATTTGTTCTTTTTTTTCAGGTCATCGACGCGGCATTCTAGTATTAAGTTATTTAGTATACCATTATGTAGTTTTAAGTTATTTGACCGTAAGTTATTTAGTTCTAGGTTAGCTAATATCAAGTTAATTATTAAGCGTTAGTTCCGGTAGAATTAGGTTCTTTAGGATTCGTTTATTGTTTAAGGTTCTTCGCGTGCCAGGCCCCTAAACTCTTCCCTGCTAACGACTCTAACAAGTACATATTGTTACCTAGCGCCTTAGTAATTCGACACTTAGTGAACTTGCGACAAAATTTAGCGTTTACATTTTGTTTAAAGTCGCTAAGTACAAAATTCCGTTTGTAAATTTCTTGGCCAGGCTTGAACTGTATTTCGCGAATTCTTTTATTGTAGCGCGCCGCGTTACTTTCGTACGCTTCATGTAAATTTTCTTGTATTTTCTCACGCATTAACCTAAGCTTGTCACTATGATCAATTACAAACATTTCGTTGTCATTAAGACAACTCAATTTCCTGGCGAGCGCATAATCAGCCCCATTTGTGAACATATTAAATCCGAAGAGTGCAAAGTATGGCGACACTCCTGTCGCCGAGTGCACTGCACTCCGAAGAGAACACTCAATCTCGGTTAGGTATAAATCCCAATCCCTATGGTCATTTTCTAGATATGATCTGATAGCGGCTAACACCGATTGATTTGCTCTTTCGGCGGCATTCGATTGCGGTGAATAAAAAGCTGTTTTTAAGTGTCTAACCCCGTACGTTTCCAATAGTTCCGTGAACTGTTTGGATACAAATTGTTTACCGTTATCGGAATGTACGATTTCCGGTACACCGAACTTATGGAAAATTTCTTCGGTTAAGAACTTAACCACATTACTCGCGGTAGCTTCGCGCATTGCCTTCAAAAATATGAACTTTGAAAAATGATCGATAATGATAAAAATAAAACAGTTGCCGCGTTTCGACCTCGGATATTTGCCTAAAAAGTCAATGTATAATTTTTGAAAAGGGCGGACTGTTACTACCTCTTTTCCGATCCCTGGCTTTAGAATTGTATTACAAGGTTTTGTTTCCTTACAGGTCTGGCATTCTCGTACAAAGTTGCGAACCTGTACCACCATGTTAGGCCAATAGTACAACCTCCTAAGTCTATGTAGAGTTTTCGCCATACCCCCGTGCGCAGCTATCTCTGGACAATGTGCGTTTTCGATTAGCGTTGACGTCAACGCCTCAGGGACCCACAATTTCCACTCATTTTCCTCTAGTTCTACGTTTTTCGACAAAAACTTTTTAAAAACCATGCCGTCTTCTACCTTTAGATCAGGCAACCTATCTGTATTGTTTTCTATCGTGTTGATTAATTCTTTATATTCCTTCGATTCGAATTCAACGGTATCCATATTTGCTATTGGAGATTCTGTGACCTCTGCTATACAACGCGAGAGCGTATCCGCCACTATATTGTCGGCACCTTTACGGTGTTCTATTTCGAAATTAAAAGCTTGTAGTTGTAATGACCACCTAGCTAGTCTTCCATTTAAATCTTTTAAAGACATTAGCCATTTAAGGCTAGCGTGGTCGGTCACTATTGTAAAGGGCATTAAGTCAATATATGGTCGAAATCTCTTGACGGCCATCACCGCCGCAAGACATTCCTTCTCCGTTGTACTATATTTTCTTTGACATTCGTTGAACTTTTGTGAAAAGTATGCGATTGGCTTTTCTGCATCATCACTTTCTTTTTGGTAGAGTACTGCACCCAGACCATAATCAGATGCATCGCATTGTATGAAAAATCTTTTTGAGAAATCAGGGTGTCTGAGAACTGGAGCACTTGTGAGTGCTCTCTTCAAGCTATTGAATGCTTCCACTGCTTCTTCAGACATTTCGAACTTTCTCCCCTTCTTCAACGAATCTGTCAAAGGTGCTGCCATTGTGGCGAAATCTTTTATAAATCTCCTATACCATCCTGCAGTTCCGAGGAAACTGCGCACCTCTTTTACCGTTTTTGGAACAGGGATTTTCTGTATTGCTTTGACCTTCTCAGGATCTGTCTTTAACATCCCGCCTCCTACAATATAACCTAAATATGGCAACTCTTTAAAACAAAATTTCGATTTATTCAACCCAATCGTAAGGTCCGCGTCTCTTAAGCAGATGACGACTTCTTGTAAAATTCGAAGATGTGAGTCAAAGTCAGGAGCGATGATTAATAAGTCATCCAAATAGATAAAAACATTTGACTTTAGTCTTTGTGGAATGACACGGTCCATTAGGCGACATAGTCTTTGGGCCGCATTGCACAATCCAAATGGCATTGTAACGAATTGGTAGAGTGGACGTCCAGGCACGGTAAACGCGGTATAAGGTTTACTAGCTTCGTCTAGCTCGATTTGCCAAAACGCGAACTTTAGGTCGACGCTACTTATAAAGTGTGTGTCGTCAATGCGACTTAGTATACCCTCTATATTTTGTAGGGGGTACGCGTCTTTTACAGTGACGGCGTTTAGTTTACGAGCGTCTAAACAAAAGCGATTTTTCCCCGGCTTCCTCACCACTGTCGTTCGGTTACTCCAGGGGCTCTCACTCTCCTCTATAACGCCCAACTCCAACATTTTGTCGACTTCCTCATATACGATGGCTTGCATTGCCGGCGATAGAGGATAATGTCGCTCCTTAATAGGTACTGCTTCGTCGACTAACTTTATTGTATGCTTTTCCAAGCTAGTTCGTCCTAACCCGTGATCTTCATATGTCCTAAACTCTTTTACTACTTTTTCTAAACGTTCTTTCTGCTCTGGCGTTAAACAGTGTAAAACCCGACGTTCGTTCCTGTCTTCATCAGATACCAATTCTTGCTCTATTTTTGTTAGATCTATTTCATCCACGGTAATAACTTCAGGTGCCAACTGAAACGCCCTCCAAAAGTCGACTCCGAGGTAGATCTTTTGTTCGAGATATGGGCATAAAAAAAATGTAATTTTTTGTTCCACTGTATTAAACTTTACCGGTAAAGTTATTTTGCCTAAGACATTATGTCTGCGGCCGCCTGCAGTTGTGACAGAAGACACATAACGTTCGATAGGAACTCCTAATCCTTCTACAAACTCCCGACAGCCACGGCCTAGAATACTGACGGAGGCTCCAGTATCTAGTAAGCCGCGTGTTTGTATGCCCTTTATATCTATATCCGCATACACACGCGGGTCTGTTGTACTTAATTTCCTAATAGATGCCACTACCTTCTGTCGGAGTTTTTTCCTCTTTTTAAATCGTTCCCTTGCCTTCTGAATTTTCCGCGAAACTGCCCGACGTCCCATAACAATGCTTTCTGCAAAAATTCTTTCCCGAGTTTCGAGGTATTTCCTAAGTCGTTCTTCATAGGATATAGTATTTTCCTTTCCTGTCTTTGAGGGCTTTACGGTTTTTGTGTTTTTATTGAAAATGCAAATATCAGTTGTAATTGCTGATTCTATATACGGTTCTGTATTTGTTGACGCGTCTACTTTGCCGAGGTTTGGGTGGAGCGCGATTCCCCCGTCACAATCGCGTTCCTCAAAGCGTTTCCCGCTGGGTTACACATTGGGCATTTAGGAGTAATAACATCCTGTTTGCCACATTTGTAACAGAAAATGCGCCGCTGAAGCGACATACATTCGGTGAAGAAGTGGCCGTCAGCGCCACAATTCCAGCACGAAACGTTTCTGCGAACGCCCGACTGCTTATTTGAAGATTGATGGCGTATTTCCTCCACGGTGACTTGACCCTCATCACCGGGAGTAAAACGCTCATCGTCTTCCGATTGATAAATTTCATTCACATATTGTGCGCGTGGCGTAAAAGTACTCAACGGCGTGCGGTCCCGGCGCGGAAGGCATCGCTCGACCTCCTTGCATTCCATTCGTAATTGGTCTAGGGAATAACCCGAAATTGGGTAAACCATTTTAGCTAATGATTCGCGCAAGTTCCCTTTTACTAATCGTACTATCTCGTATTCTGGTATCGGATTTTTAAGTCGTGAACGTAAAATACCAACCGCGTGGAAATATTCGTCGATATTTTCTCCCGGCCTTTGCTTCCTCTCTGTCAATTCCCTAAGGATCTCAAAATCTGTACGTTGTGATGAATATTGGCGTAGCAGCGCGAGCTGTAAACTCGGCCAATCGACTCGGCCGTGCGACTTTATATAAAGCCAGTACCACACCCGTGCTTCGCCGCTCAGCAATCGATGGAAATCGCGTATTATTTCATTCCATGTACACCCATATTGAGTCTTTAGGTATTCTAGTCGGAATATAAAGTCCTCGACTGGCATGGCATCGCGATGCCCTTTAAAATCTAGTCCCCATTTTTCTACCTTAATGTCTGGCCTGGACACTTCCCTATCCCTTATTCCTGACACTTCTTGACGCCCTGCGGAGGTAGTTGCTGATTACCTTTCTTCGACTATACGAGGTTGACGAGCTGGTGGTGGGTTGTTGCGCGTGTAGACTGCTGCACTGACCATGTGGTGATAGTTGTTCCCACCCCTGTCATGATTATTAGTATTAGCGTGTGTAGCCAAATTCATGGATCGCCTGGAATCACGAGATTCGATACTTGAGTTGTGTCTTCGTCGTTTATTATTTCGATTACGAACCCTATCGTTGCCCCCTGACTGCTCTACCGCTGCCTCCGTATTTGGACCTGCCCTATTTAACTCCGGTAAACTTTCGCGAATTTCTGTCATAATGGCTTGTTTCGCCTCGACCATCAATTCTTTTAGAATTGGTGCTAACTCATCCCTAAGCCCACGAGGGTTGCCTACAGAAGCTCGATTTGGTTCGACAGTGTTGTTAGTAGTAGGTGGTGGAAAGTTCAGGTTCGATGGTGGAGCTTGTAATGGTTGCGATTGCTCTTTAGGCGCTTTCGGAATAGTACCGGTGCTCTTGTTTGGCTCTGCTGAAGCGTTATTAGTATTTGCTTGCCTAGTCTCTCCGCCTGCGGCTACGGCTGTGTTACCGCCCCCGAATCGATCAGAAAGATCTATAAAGGTAGTGTCGTGAGAGTTCGCCATATTAGATGATTTTAGTTTATTTAATTGTTTAGTCTTGTATCGGGTGTTATAAGGTTCAAAGCGACCCATACGATTGGTGTTTTCCCCTTATCGCACCGTCTATTTTTTTTTTTTTTTTTTTAGATTTATTTCGCAAAAAGAAATTAATCTGATTTCCGCTCAATTTCAAAAAAAAACTTCGATCGCTACTTCGACTTCCAAAATCCTATCCGTATGTTTAACTTGTTTCCCCCAAAAAAATTATTTATAATTTCAATTCAATTTCAGAATATTTGACTTTAAATTGTTTCCCGCAAAAAAAAAGGAGGCAATTCGATTTCAAATCTGATCGCAAAAATTGTTTTCAAACAAGATGTTTATAGCAAAAAAAATTTATCGTTTAATTTCGTTCGTTTTCGAAGATCAGTTTCAACTATTTACTTTGGATGTTCCCTCAAAGAAAATTCTTTATAATTTGAATTGTATGTCAAACTCTTTGACTTCAAATTGTTTTCCAAAAAAGTATTAACAATTTCAAATTTCACATATATTGGTTTGGGTGGGTGCAGATAACATTCAGGCCTATCAAAAAAAAATGTTTGATGCTAGGAGTCATTGGAGCAAACTCTTGCGTTCCTACGAGGGTGTATGCACTTCAGCATTTCAAAAAAAAAATCTATATGTGGATGTGTTTCAAAATTCGTATACATTGTGCAACACAAGCTTTATGCAATCGACCGCTTGAGGTCATAATGTAAAAATTCCAAAATTTTGGGGCAACTTATTAACAAGAAAAAAACTCAATAAGGACTTCCTTTTATCTGAAGCTACAAAAAAATATGATTGTATTGTAATGAATCACCAGAAAAAATGTAAATTTAAGAAGATAAAAAAAAATGCAAATAGCCTGCCACCCTAATGCGGCTATGCCATCTATGGGCTATTGCTAGGGTTCGCCATCTGCTTCCCACTCCTGTCTCGGTGCATTTAAATTTTCGGATCAAACACCATGAATAAGTCACCGAAACAGGGTGTTGGTCGCATACGGCCAGACCCGTTTACTTCGATGATTGCATACGTGAACAAAATATGTATATGTATATTTTAAAGATTGAAATATATTTATATGAAATCAGCTTTGCTATTACTAACGAATTAGATGTTGATTTCGAATTTCAAATTTGCTCATTGCCGGGCGCCTATTTCAATCAGCGGCGCTGCTGTACAATCCTCACGATAACATTTTATTTCATCACCATTATATGTATATGGTACTAAAAAAAATTTCTTTTGTTTGGCCGCTATAATCACTATAGCGGCCCCCTCTCTATGCTTTCGTTTGGGCGCCATATTAATAATAATTGTCACGTACACCTTTTAGGGGTGAATCCGCCCCTTTGCGCGATCAAGGTGGAATGTCCCCCAGCTAGCTCAGGGCGAGAGGTCGGGGCCCTTAACCCTTGTCCACCTTGATGCGGGGCGGATGTCACAATCATCATTAAACTTACATCCGTGCACCTCCCTCGCAGAAAGCCCACCCTGCCTTGGACCGCTCGAATTTCTGCTTGGCAGCGAGTCCCCTTTTCCTCTGCTCCAAATGACCCTGCATACTCACCCTAATGTCATCTTCACCCTCCCCCAACCGATTAAATTTTAGCAAACCATTTCAATTTCTTTTCCAATTTCAATCTACCATATTATTTATTTGAAATACCTTAATTCTATACAAAGAAATTAAAAGAAAACGTACTTTATGGCTATCGAGCCAAATATCAATGCTCATGAAAAATAAAGATTTAGACCAGGACAAACAAAAAACTTATATCACACTCGAATCGATATATGTATATATATGTGAATATCCACAGGTACCACAAGAAAAATGTATAATTATTCACAGGCTTAACACAAACCACAAAAAAAAAGGACACGGAATAAAAATTCAAACCGTTTTCAAAAAAAATAGATTGCCGAACGGTGTATGCCTACATATATATATACATATATATAGATTCATATACGTACTTTCAAAACTTAAAACGGTATGTATGTATATATTCTGAAAAAATGTTCGATATACGACACTGTACCAAAAAAATAAGACATATGTACATGTAACGGAATCATTAAAAAAAAATACAATGTTACAAAAAAATCAGTCTTTCGATTATTCTAATTTTGGCAAAGAAAAAAAAATATTATCCATTAGCATGTATATAACTCAAACACGAATAATTTTATATATGTTACACCCATTTCCATCATGGGATATACCCTACAAGTGTTTTCCAATCAGAGATTGGCAATTTGTTCAAGGCCTACTTGGTCACCAAAGTTCATCCAAACGCTTTTGGGCTCAATCGGAGCCACTCCAAAAAATTATCCGAGAAACCACCCTAATGCCTACCTACAAGAGCGCTCTCAAGGGAGTTCAGGGGTTTGTTGCAGGGTTTATTGGCCACTGCACGATACAGAAAAAAACGTATTTCCTTAAATTTCTCCGTTTGGAGTGCCTTTGTAGTGCCTTATAGGTGCATTTACATTTGGCAAGGTTCAAATTTATACGAGATTTACTACATACAGGAACAAACTATATATATAAAAAACACCTAAACTAGACTACAATTATCCCTGCAAACACCTTCCTCTTATTACTGCCGCTTCTCGTCGATCTCGAGTTGTTAATGTTGTTAAGGGTATATATATATTGCTTGCAGTCTCGACTGCCGGAACCAGATAACATATGGGGATAGTTGTTTTCAAATATAGGTGATTGGTATAGGGACCAGTATAACTGCATACATGAAACGCATAAATGTCCGGTAAAATGTAATAAATAATTTTCCCTGGCGCTGTTGGAGCTTTCGTCATCCGCGGTGACCAGATGGCATTCCCACTAGAGGAATAGAAAAATACCAATCAGCTCGACTTACATGGGCTAATGGAGGTATTTCACGCCAATTTTGGCGTTCACGCATTTTTATTAGGGTGTTTATGACACCAACAAAATAGCAAAATTGATAGCACCAAAACAAAAATCTTCCAAAAAAAATACGTGCTCAACATTATGAGGATTACTTTTACCGAAGAAAACTTTAGTTTTTAAGTAGGGATATGAAACAAGAAAGACAAGAAAAAAAAGCGGTTAGATTTTTCCGACACAATTAAAATATATCCAGAAAATTTTACAACAAAAAAGGGATGATTATTTCAAAAAAGAAGAAAATTAAAATGGGGGGCGATTAAAACCCGGAAAATTTCATAACCGAAGTCGACAATGGGGTTGCGTGAACCCCAAATGGCGCAAAAAAAAAAGGGAATTAACAAAAAAAATTTCAAAAAAAAAATTAAAAATCTGGCACTTACCCTCATAAAATCTATTCCACATCCATTATGCCGTTGGTTGAATTGTTTTACCGACGGACCCGATAGGTTTTATAAGGCCAAAAGCCTTTTAAAAAAAACAAGTTTTTTTTTTCTTTTTTTCTTTAAACCGGATCTTTTTTTTTTTAAACACAATCTCACTCTTATAATTCGCTTTACTTTTACGCGCACAGGGAAATACACTCTAACTACACATTAGGTACTTATTTTGTACGATGACGGACCGCGCAGCACAGACGAATTGGTGCAATAGACTTTTGGACTGATCTCTTTTCTACAGTCACACCCCCTTATATAGATAACAACATAGCAGATACACCGTTTTCTTGTGCCGTTTTCCTATTATCATCCTTAATCTCGACCGTAACCATAATAACCTATATCCATCCCTTTCCTGTACTCACCACGCTCGGAGCTACCCTATGGCTACCATCTGGCAACCCTTGGAAAAGAGCTTTTGCCAGTTCCTCTATTGTGAACATACCCCGTGTTTGACGTTTCTCGTTTGTTTACATTTTTACGTGCGTGATAAATCTAAATGTTTTACCTTTTGCTATTTTTGTGTAATTATTTCTACTTACACTCAGTGGTGAAGTGAATTTAAAAAAAAAACAAGACCCCATTTCATGTGGTGCCCTTTTTTTACCCGAGAGTATGCGTCTGGACTGCCTGTAGAAGCAGCTACGGTGGTTCTTGACTTTAGCTCACAGCTGCTATGACTCGCCCAAGAAATATCGTGAGTATGTGCCCGCAGACGCGCTTTGGACCCAGGATCACGGGTCCGAACGCTGAACTCAAAAATTTTATATCTGCTACGAGATATTTGCGGAAGAAATTGAAGAAAGAACTTCATATGGTTGTTGTAATTTTGAGTGATTCGTTACCCAACACAAAAAAATTGTGCACTTAGATAAGTGTTACGCTTTCATGCCCTCAATAATTAAAGTGTTTTGTTTTCTTTCTTTATTTTATTTCAGGCTCCGGCGTTGAGGCGTAGAGGACGAGATGTTGGGACTTTGGGATGTCGAGTTTACGGGAAGTACACTTGCTTCGAAAAATGAATCTAAGGATTGTTACTTTTGCATACCTTTTTATTTCGTCTTTCTAGGTACTTTTGCCATTGACTTGGGAGTTCGGCCGTACCACTCGAGCGGGCCAAGGTACGCCCAACGCGGGGAACACCCACACCCTGACAAACAAGTGCAGAATATATACATTTGTCAAAAAAAAAATAAAAAATTGGACTTTATAGAGATTTTTATGCTGATTCCAACGGTAATTCTGCGTAGTCGGCCGCGCTTATACAAAATAACCCTGGGCTACGCCATGCCAAGTCCGGGTGTGTGGTATAACCGTGGCTACCGCCACGGTGATGTCCTTCTGCGTAGTACACCCTTCTGCGCAGCACCCCAAATAATATTACACTACAATTATTAAAAGTGTTTTACAAAAACAAAATACATTAATAGTGTATGTTTGTTTGCATTTATGTTGACGTGCCACCACCTTATAATGTTCTACCAAGATAAAAAGATATTGTTGCTGAGCTGGCAACACTATTCACCACCGTCATTTGTTTAATTGCAACAACGAAAAAAGCGACAATAGTACCTACGGGTTTTCCGCGAATAACTTTTAAACGAGATAAAAAAAATGTAGTTTCTGCTTTCGTATTTTGAATCTTGACGCAATTACCGGTTTTTTGATACCGCTATCGGCATGTGCGACCCGAATTTTAAGTGCAGGACTTAAGTTGAAATTTTACTAAATTTGGAAATTAAAAAGCTTATATTTCATAAACTAAGAGTTTCCTAGAGTTGCGGATGATAATTTTGTGATTTTAGGACCCCCTCTACCCCTAAAAATCAGCAAAAGTTTGAAAATCGTGGCACCTTATATAAAATCCAACCCGCAACATTAATCGATCGCATTGGAAATGGTTATGGATATGGGTATGGTTACGACTATGGCGTTAAGGTTAAGGAAGTTTAATTGGCCCTTAATAGTACGTCTCCACGGCACCAAAATTAAGTTGATTTCGGAAGATTATTAATTTCAGCCGAAATTAGCTCGAACTTAGTAATTTCGTTATGTATTAGGCATTCTTAATTTCATCGAAATTAAGGGCGAATTAAAGGTGCGTGCACACTTAGCGGCGCGACATGTAGCGGCAGCGGCGCTTCACTTTTTTGCCTATTTGATCAACATTGCCGCTCATGGCCGCGTCGCGTAGTGCTGCTGCCGCTAGGTGTGAATTGTTCCATAAGAATACATGCAAATAATATTTTGAAGCGCAGTGTAGTGCAGCTCAGTGTGGCCTTAGCTTAAGGGCGAATTAATGGTGACTTATAACCATAAAGCCATAACCAGATAAATCAGCTGATCGAACCTACCTTATGGAACGGAATGTAATCGATTAATGGTGCCATACCATAACGCTAACGCCATAGCCAATCAATTGGTTTTTGGTTTCTCGCCATATCCATAACCTAAAAATATTTGAGTTGGTGAATTTAATAACTTTTTTTAGATTTTCTTCATTGTTTTGGATACGTTATGACTAAGATACTTATTTTTTGTGGAATATGTTTGTAATTTTTTGCGTTTTCATCATTTTTATGAAATTTTCACGATTTTTAGGTTAAGGCACCATTAATCGATCACATTGAGATGGTTATGGATATGGGTATGGTTACGACTATGGCGTTAGGGTTAAGGAAGTTTAATTTGGCTTTTAGACAGAAATTGCATGTCAACGACATTAAAGCGTCATTAGTGCCGTTTGTCGTATCACTGTAGTCGTTTCCCTAACGTAACCCTATACGATAAATTGTTATCGATTAACGGGGCCTTAACGTAAAAATCGTGAAAATTTCATAAAAACGAAGAAAACGCAAAAAATTACAAACATATTCCGCAAAAAATAAGTCTCCTAGTCATAACGTATCCAAAGCAATGAATAAAATCTACATAAAGTTATTAAATTCACCAACTCAAATATTTTTAAGTTATGGATATGGCGAAAAACCAAAAACCAATTGGTTGGCTACGATACGGTTACGACCTTAGCGTTACGATATGGCACAAATAATCGATTAACACCCCTATTATGAACTCATACGATACACGATAAACGCTTGCAATCTGTTATACCATATTATGAAATAAATGCTAGCGTGTGAAACCCGATCGTTAGCGTTTATCGTTTATCGTGGTATTGCCATACGCTAACTATCGCATCAACCGTTCAATTTTCTACGCTAGCCATCGTTGATAAATTTTTGCACGATACGTTGGGAGCTATTTAAATAAAAGTAAATATAAAATTATTACAAAATCTAAAGGACCCAACTAAAGCCTCATTCCCAACACTCTGTTGCAACACCCTGGGCAAGAAGCCTTAAAGTGGCACAAACCTTCAAAATATTTGGGATGGATGACCTATTTTTACGGGCGCGCAAACTGCCTTCTATTTCTGTTAAGACATACTCTAACATCAATTTTGTTTATTAAACTTTTTCTTTACTTTTAGTATGTCAGGGACTTACAGTGTAGAGTTCATTTCAAGAAAATTGGAAGCATCTCTCAATTTTCTTCTTTCTATGGCATCTATGCAAGTTTCTTCAATTTGTTCATTTGAGTTTATATAAAAGGTAACAGAGGTTGCACAAAACATTTTATTATTACAGCTTTTAAAAACTTTTTCCACTTTCACGTACAAGATAAATGAATTGTTAGTATTTACGTTTTGTTTTGCTATCTGTTTCGTATAGATTCACAAAAATTTGTAAACAAAACTCTGCTGTCATTCACAATAGTACATCTATCGGGCGTGTGGAAATCGCAATATGAAAGCTAATTTTTTACGATACGCTAGCAAGCGTTTATCGTCTATCGTATAAAAACTCATAATAGGGGTGTAAATTGATTCCCCTAAGGTTGGTCGAATCAGCTGCGATAAGGTTACCGATCACAAATCACACATAGTAGATTGCGCATTCACGAGTTCAAAATTGCTTCGTTCTGCGGATTACGTGACACTTGACTGTTTGAGCGAATGAAAGAAAGAGCGACAAAAACAAGAGCTAAAAGAAAATGACATTAAAATTGCCCATAAAAAACAGCGGATTTTTTGTTTACATGCGCAATCTTGTGTGTGTGATCTGGGGTTGTCCATGATGGAATTATAGAAGGTGGCGCATTGCTCATGTAAAAATTATTTTATGAGCAATTTTTAAGTCATTTTCCTTTAGCTCTTGTTTTTTTCTCTTTTTTTTCATTCGCTGAAGCAGTCAATTGTGACGTATATGCGCAGAACGAAGCAATTTTGAACTCGTGAATGCACAATCTTCTCTGTGTGATTTGTGGTGATTACCGATACGGTTACCGATAACGCACCAATATCTGCAGCTTTAAGCGGCAGTAACCCACGAACGTACGTACAAAAAACGTGTCAGCTGACACGACCTATCTTATGAGTGTGCAATGTAAACGAAAACTCGCCGACGTGCAACGCCCGTACGTACGTAGCCCGGAACGTAGAAATCAAAACAATTTTGATTTTTTCCGTAAGAACGTGTCAGCTGATCGCTCTCTCACTAGACAGAGTTGCCTAGTAAACTTTTGTGCGCTAATTTTTGAAGGTTGCAGTTTTATGCAAAAACACCTAATTAAAGTTTGAAAAATTGTGAAAATAATTCGAAATAATTATGTAAAAGTGCAGATTATAAATATGTAATCTATTTATATTTATTTAATATTAATTCCAGCCTTTTACAACATCAAAAATTAAATTGGAAAAAGTTGATGTTTCCATAAGCATGCATGGAAACTGTTCAATGGCAACAGTGTTTATCTGTAAACAATACACACACAAATCTGTTATGTACATGTACACAGATGCACACATTCATTCCTACGGGCTTGAGGGTTCAGTCAAACGTGTTTCGTACGACAAACGTCCGTACGTACGGCACACGTCGGGGTAACTGCCGCTTTAGGACCGTTACATTGAGTTATCGAGCTCTGACTCACGATCAAATCTCATTCCTCGTGTTCCAATGAAACGTGATCCAGATACGGGTAGAGCTTTAACATGCAAACCCTGCAAAAATTGTTGGATTATGTGTTCCATTTTCTTCATGTTGGACTACCCTTCAAAAGACGCGAGTACTCTATAAATAATGTAAGGAATACTCCTTTGGGAGTATAGGACTGCTCCAAATCTAATCTGAATTCATACAAAAAATGTGCTCAAATTAACATTGCGATGTCCTAGGAGAGGAGTAGGTGATCCCACTCTCGCTTTGTTTGTGAGTATTCCATACAGTACATACGTGAGAGTACTTTCCAAGGTACTTTCACTGTAGTACTCCATGGAGCACCCACAGAGGATCATATGCCAAAGTACTAAAGAGGAATTGTGTCGGAAAGAATTATCGAAGTGAATTTAATTTAAAATGAAAGTAAATGAAGAGGGGCAATACAACTTTTATATTTTATACTACGAATATTCTTATATTATTTAGCATTTGCGTGAATAAAGAAACTAATATAATACGCATACGTGAATAAAGAAACTAATATAATATGTATACATAAAACCAGTGCGCTGTTGCATTTTATCAGAGTTGCCAAAGCAAAATTTTATTATCAGTTATTTGCATGCAATATTTTACGTTTGGCAACTCTGTTCGATCGTGATCGTGTCGTGATCACTGTCGTTAAAAAACGAGCAATGATCGGCTGATGGTGGTCCGCAAACGCATTGCAAAGGAGTATTGTTAGAGTACTACAACATGAAGAAAATGGAACATGTAATCCAACAATTTTTGCAGGGTACTCTAACAATACTCCTTTGCAATGCGTTTGCGGACCACCATCAGCCGATCATTGCTCGTTTTTTAACGACCGTGATCACGACACGATGACGATCGAACAGAGTTGCCAAAAGTAAAATATTGCATACAAATAACTGATAATAAAATTTTACTATGGCAACTCTGATAAAATGCGCACTGGTTTTATGTATACATACCATAGTATAGAGAAATATTAGTTTCTTTATTCACGCAAATGCTAAATAACATAAGAATATTCGTGGTATAAAATATAAAAGTTGTATTGCCCCTCTTCATTTACTTTCATTTTAAATTAAATTCACTTCGACAATTCTTTCCAACACAATCCCTCTTTAGTACTTTGGCATATGATCCTCTGTGGGTGCTCCATGGAGTACAACAGTGAAAGTACTTTGGAAAGTACTCTCACGTATGTACTCTATGGAATACTCACAAACAAAGCGAGAGTGGGATCACCTACTCCTCTCCTAGGACATCGCAATGTTAATTGGAGCACATTTTTGGTATGAATACAGATTAGATTTGGAGCAGTCCTATACTCCCAAAGGAGTATTCCTTACATTATTTATAGAGTACTCGCGTTTTTTGAAGGGAATACAACAATTGTCGTCTTTCCGTGAGTTTTACAGCTCCGGCTCACGCTCAATTCTCACGGGAATGCTCTGGCTCATTGAGAGACTTGAGAAGCAGATGTCGTGAAATTTTCGCACACTTGAAATGTTATAGGCAGATGACGCCGCTGTTTTTCATTTAACTCATACGGCGAAAGGCTAAGCAGCGACATCTATTTTTGAAAAAGTACGTATATTAAAGGCCGCGTTGCCAACCTAAAAAGAAGTAATTAACAAATTATCTGGCTCACAAATTGAACCAGACTTCTATCTGGATTTATCTGGCTCAAATCGTTGTTGTTGCATTTACATGCAAAATTATTTATCTGGCTCAGGATTTTGCCACCGGATGATAGATAATGTGGCCCAAATGGGTAATTTTTTACGACAGCATGAAGGGCACATTACTGATACTTGGCATAGACTTGACTTGAATGGAGAACTGTCACTTACAGTTCTGTTAAATGAACATTGCATGTTACTGATTACTCAAAACTTAACTTGACTTAGAAGTCTGTTGAATTTTGATTTTCTATGTAAGTTCTAAGTGACGTTTACATTTTGAGATGCCATTAGTTTGATTCCATTTCATTTTGACATTTTGTCATACAAATTGACATTTATTTAAAAATAAATTTCAACGCTGATTATGATGCCAGATTTTATGCGCCAAGTGGAGTATAATCGTGGCTAAGTTGCCAAGTCAAGTCAAGTCTATGCTAAGTATCAGTAATGGGGCCTTTAACTTGACAGAAGTCTGTTGAATTTTGATTTTCTATGTAAGTTCTAAGTGACGTTTACATTTTGAGATGCCATTTGTTTGTTTCCATTTCATTTTGACATTTCTTCATACAAATTGATATTTATTTAAAAATAAATTTCAAAGCGGATTATGATGCCAGATTGTATACGCTAAGTGGAGTATAATCGTGGGTAAGTGTATAATCGTGGCAAGTTGTCAAGTCAAGTCTATGCTAAGTATCAGTAATGGGGGCTTGGCACTGCCAATGCGCGTCAAAAAATATCGAGAGGGGTGTCAAAGCGTCATGACATCAGTATTAATAATCCGAAGGAGGAAAATAAAAATTGTAACTCGTTCAAAACTGAAATAAGACCCGCATTGGAACTATCTGAATCAACTTTATAAGAGCTGTCAGCATTAATATAAAACATCAGTTTTCTTGACAATAGAATTATTAACATTTATATAGTTTCGCATGTAAACAAATTATCTATTTTCCTTACATTTTCTTCAAGTTGTTTACTCTTTCCGTGTTTTTGTTTTATATAATTTTATTTTTTTCATTTCACTGGTATAGGAATTGTCAAAAGGAGATGGAAAACGCAAAATGTAACCAACACATTGACAATAAGTTACTGCCGTGATGGTAAATTTTTGATAAAAAAATATTGTCACATCACTTTAAGTTATTTTTTTTAGTAAATACATGCATTTAGCCCATTATTTTCCCACAACACACAGGAATTGCAAAGTTTTGTGTTCTCTCCATTCCATTTCGTTGAACCAGTTGTGTTTAAGCCTTTAATTTGACATTTGACGTTTCATAGCGAGCTAAATTAATTTATTTTTTCTCCTATTCGTTTAATGTTATTCGTAAATTTTGTCATACGTATTATGTAGGCAAAATGAATGGTAATAGTCTAGTTGAGGGGTCGACTGCTAATACGCTACCAAAAATATCGAGAGAGCTGTCAAAAGACGCGTATTAATCTCGAGAACAATAATCCGATGGCGGAAAAGGAAAATTTTATCTCTGTCCGGAGATATTTGCAGTTGAAGTTGGCGATTTCCATGTGGTTGTTGTTGTGTTAGTACCCCCAAAAAAAATTGTGCATCACCGTGGCGGTAGCCACGGTTATACGACACACCCGGACTTGGCATGGCGTAGCCCAGGGTTATTTTTTATAAGCGCGGCCGAAGGCCGCCAACGTAGAAAGGTGTTCTGCGCAAAAATACTATGGATCCGACCCCCGGTTTCGGAGGTACCCGCGGGTCTTTTTCGGTTTTTCGTTAATATCTTTTGAACGCGTTAAAATTTTTATTTTCCGCCTTCGGATTATTAATACTGATGTCAAGACGCGTCGTTTGACACCTCTCCCGATATTTTTTGACGCGTATTAGCAGTCGACCCCTCAACTAGACTATTACCAAATGAATAAATAAGAGTAATAAAATTACTAGGCCCATTGAAATAAAGTAAAATAAACAACAATAAAAATAGTACATCCCGTAACAATGGAAGAAAAGTTGGAAGCCGCACCTTCTGCACTGACGGTACGTCATCAACATTAAACCAGAATGTCTTTGTTTATTTTTACATTTCTCTATGCCAAAATAGAAGAGCCCCATTGAGGCCTTGACTAGGGAAGAGCTGTTACAAAAATACAAGGGACTATTAGGAATCGCGAAAAAAGCCAAACTAGCCAAAGATGGTGAGTACAAAGGACACAATGGCAATATCGCCTTTTGTAAATGTAAGAAAATCATTGCTTTTTTTTTATACATAGAATTAGTGGAGGAGAATCGTAGATTGAAAGAGTCCATATTGCAAAGCGAAACACAAAAAGATGCGGACAAGCAGGCACTTTTAACAATGAAGGAGACTTTGGAGCAGTTCACAAAACAAAAACTTAAACTAACAAATGAGTTTAGTGATCTACAAAAAAAGAATAAAGTAGACGGAGAAGCTCTTACTAAGTTGCGCATTGAAAATGAGTCTTTGGAACGACAGTTGAATAGAGTTAATAACGATAATGAGACGCTTTTAAAAGACATAGACCGTATGGAGGATCAGCTAAAACAGGTTAGTTGGTTTTATTGTGTATTTTTGATACATGCTTTAAAACATGTATACATTTTGTGACACTAAAGGTCAATATTTTGGGCTTGGAACAAAAGAAACATTTGTCATTGCTTGAACTTGAAGTAAATAAACTTAGAGAGGTCGAA
This sequence comes from Eurosta solidaginis, assembly GCF_040869045.1. NCBI lineage: Eukaryota > Metazoa > Arthropoda > Insecta > Diptera > Tephritidae > Eurosta > Eurosta solidaginis. The sequence goes on from NC_090319.1 coordinate 31,650,817, forward strand.
AGTTTGAACAATGCACTGCAGGGCACAGTATCTATAATGCAAGAGGAAAATAATGCGCTCAAGGAACAAGAAAATTACGCAAAACAATCTCTAGAAGAGCTAACACGAAAATATAGTCGCGTAAGGCAGATAAACACAGAACAGCGTCAAAAGTTCAATACTTTGAAAGAACGCTTCGTTGAAGTACATCGGAAGCTTGAAAATCTTAAAGAATGTAAACGAGTACTCTTGGAAACACAACACGAATATGCTGAAGCAATATCAAAATGGCAAAAGGAAATAGTAAATGCCTCAAAATTGATATTTATCCAAATGAATGCACTGGAAAAGGAGAATAAAGATTTGCGACAACGCATACAAACCAAAACAGCCACTGCAGAAGAAAATAGTTTACCAAACGTCAATGTAAGCGCAGTCGAAAAAAGGCTGCAAGAGATCCTAGAACTCACCAAAAAAGTGCGTTACGATTTGCAAGAAAAGGATACTTTACTAGCTGCAGCACTGCACCAAAACGAAGAATTACAAAAGCGTATTCTTATTTTGAATAAAAAAACGGGAAATACTGAATCAAAACATTTGAACCAAGAGTTGTCAGAATTAGGAAAACAGTTAGATGCAACTGAAACGCGCTTAAGTGGAGGAGAGTCAGATCAATATAAGCAACATGCTGAATATAAGGAATTAATGCAACATTTGAAAGCATTAGAAATGGAGAGGGATAGCTTAAAGCAACGTTGCAAGTTTGTAGAAGAACTGCAAAGAGACAAAGAGTGTTTGAAAAATGAAATCGAAAATCTTTTGTTGAAACTCAAAGATTTCAAGCAAGTCCGCGAAGATTTGCAGAATGCAGGTGATGTCATAAAAATGTTAGAGCAAGATAAGATAGCATTGCTAGAACTAATTCGCAAGCATGAATGTGAACAGCAACATATTGAAGAGAATAATAAAACAACAGCAGACAATTATGCGGAACTACAAAACCGTTATAAGCAAATGGAGCAAGAACATTCCGATTTATTATGTGAAATGCGTGAATTAAACGAAGCACTGAAAGGACGTGGTGACATGATATCACGTCAACAAGAAAAGCAACAAGAGCTTATGAATGAATTGCGCAAAACGAATGCAAAATTAAAACAAATCGATGACGTACTCTTACAAAAAGATGCTGCTATAGCAGAAAAGGAAGCAAAAGTACTTGAAATTACGCATGAAATCGATATAACGCGCCAAAAAACTCGTCAACTTGAATTTGTTAGCACACAAAGTGAGGAACAGTTGCGCATATTAAATGAAGAATTGCAAACATTACGTTCCAATTTAGGAACCGGCGCGGTTGCCGATACGCAAAGTGACATATTGTCGACATCAACAATTTCGCGTGCAGAAGAAATGACGCGCATGCGTGAAGTTGACGATAGTTTTGAGGAGAAGTACAATAAATTACGCAGTCTCGCTGTTAAACTGAAGAAAAAACTACACGAACAAACAGCCCAAATGAGTGAAGTGGGACAGCAACAAACGGTGCATGTTTCACTCAATGCGGAGTTGGGGGAATTGCGCAAACAACACAGCCATTTGCAAAAATTAAATAGCGAACAACAACAACTTATTGATGCATTAAAATTGGAAAATCAAAAACTAAAAGCAATGCGTAAGCAAGCAAATGTACTTAATTTAGAAATTGAAGCTACTGAGAAGTCACTCAATGATGCAACAACCAAATTAGCTGTAAGAACGAATGAATTGGAAAAAGCGAATGAGCAAATAATTAGCAAAGAACATACTATAACACAATTGCGTAAAGAGATTACAATTGTAGAGTCAGCAAAAGAAGCCGAGGTATGCCATGCAAAAGAACTTAAATATCAAGTGGATCTTTTGCAAAAACAATTGCAGGATACATTGCATGCCAAGCAAGGAGCAACTGAGTATAACAAACAGCTGGAAGAGGAACAAGAACGTCTGAAACAAGAACGGGAAGAATTAGGCTCGGCAGTTTCGCAATGCGCAGCCGAAACTGCAGCAGTTGTACGAGTAGCTCAACAAGAAAAGGATGAAGCGGTCGAACGTTTAGGGCATACAGAAAAAGATTTACGCGAATTGCAAATAAAACACGACAACGTTGTAAGTGCCTTGGAGAATTTACGCGCAGAGCACTCAGAATATAAACAAAAGGCGCAAGCTGTTTTGCGTAAACATCAAACAACGGGTATCACACGAGACAAAGCATTATCAGAAGAATTGATACAATTACGTACTAACGAAGAGAAGCAACGCGAAGCAATCGCTACACAAACAAAAGAACTTGCAACGCTTCAGCAACATAATGCTGATTTGTATTTAGACAATGAAACTTTGCAACGACGTGTTGAAGAACTTGAAACTGTAATAGGTGAGTTGCGTCAACAAAATGAACGTTTGCTGCATGAACAACGCAACCAATTGCAAGCACAACAAACGGCTTCACGTTCACAACGTCAACAATTGGAAGCGCAACAGGAGTGTCATAAGCAACAGCTTTTGGAACTTGAAATTAAATATCAACGACAAATTGAGTTTTTGCGTTCCGAAAAAACTGATCAAACCTTGGTGCTGCCAAAACGCTTGCCGACCACAATCGGAGGTGCTACTTCAGTACTACCACTTTCAACGAATGCATCTTTAGCTCATACGAATACATGTAATAACGAGCACCAAATGCAATCAGAGCTTTTAAAGCTTACCGAACGTGAAGATGCTGAAGGTTCGGATGAGGTAACGAATACTACTACCGCCAACGCCGCCGCTGTAGGCAGTGTCAATCAACAAGTATTCCGTAAGATATCGAATAGCTCAAGTCGGTCTCAGCACGATTTTATGCCATTAGAAGAATTACTTAATGCGCCAATGCATGAATTCCAAACAGATACAATAACTACATCTTTAAGTGGTAATAGTTTTGGTGGCCTAATTGCTTCTGTTAACAGCACTGAAGATAGTTTACATGTGGAATTAAATGTAACACGGGATTTGCTGACTAAACAAGAAAGTCGTGTACGCCATTTAACGGCGCTATTAGCTGAGAACGAACAGGACTTAGCAAAACTAACACAAATGAATGATATGCTAAAAGAGGAGTTGCGTCGTCAAGAGCGTGCTGTTGAACGGGAAAAGCATATGCACAATGCAGAGTACTTAAAAAATGTTGTGCTTAAGGTAATTTAATTTAATTATTTAAGCCAAAAACTGGCAGTTATGTTGTTGTTGTATTAACGCCAAGAAGGTCTTGGGGAGTGTTATCGATGTTGACGGTCTTTTGCTGGCTACAGATCCGGTACGCGCAGGCAACAAGCACCATTAAGGGACTGTCCCGACCAGCTCGGGAACGATTAATATGACCAAATTAAACCTTCTAGGCCATCCCGCCCACCCCCTGGTTCCATGAGGAACATGAGGTCGCCAGAGCCTCGCCTGCTAAATATGTGGATGATACATTCATATTTGTAACAGGATTCCTCTTTGCGGTGCGGAAGCTTTGGAGCTATAAAGCTTTGTATTGCGCTTATCAACCCATTGAATTTCTGACTGTTATGTGGCATTCATCAACGGTTTTTATCCTGTAGCTGATTCTATATTTTCCCGATTGGCATTTGCCATTATTTGTATTAAATCTCTCTTCATTTCCAGTTCCTTACACTAACAAGTAGCGATGAACGTGTGCGTTTAGTTCCCGTACTCAACACTATATTAAAATTGAGTAGAAATGAAATCGAAATGCTTAATTGCGTGGCTAAAGGACAAAAATGTTAGTATATTGTCAACATACTTCATAATCTGTGTATTTATCTAATATAATGTTCATATATATTTTACAGTGCCCACAGAATCCCAAGCACGCGGGTGGGGTAGTTTTTTACCAATTTTCGGTGGTGGTGGCAATACTAACTAAAATATAAACATTAAAATAGGTGTACAAATGTATCTATGTAGCATCATTTTATACTCAATATTCAAGTCAAAATAACTTATATAGATATAAAAAGGTGTATACTTGCCGTTTAAGCGGCGTTTACTAGCAAATGTCATTGTAGGGCTATTAATGCGTTATACATTTTTGGAACGCCTCGAAAAACGCAGTTGTTCAATGATCAGTATCAGAATGTATTATATTATATCAGACATGTTGAATATTGATTAATATTGGTAACGATTACCCGTTTAATTGATTAGTACCTGGGCGACCGAGCTTTGCTTGGCAATAAATACTTTATTCTACATGCCATAATTAATCAAACTCAACTTGTTTTTATATGTACATATATTATATATTTTTACTTACCAATATTTGACTTCCTTAAATATAGATTTCAAAAACATATCAAACACTAACCGTAAAATGAACTGGAATGAAAAATTTGAAATGCGTAATTCCAGCCTATAGTATAAGGGATTGTTATGACAATTAGTGAAATCGAGAACTAAGTTATTTAGGTCGAGTATCTTCATGCGCCCAATTATTAATTTCAAAAATTTTTTTAGTTATACACTGAAAGTCTCACAATTTTATCACACTCCAAAAACTGGTAAATTTCGCGAATTGCAATTATCAGTTAGTTTAATTAAATGTCAACTTACTTCCCTAAGCGCCATCTGTTGGTAAGTAGTTAAATGGTTAGATGTCGTTTTCAAATTGAACATATGCTTCTAGTGGTCAACGGTAGCAAATTACCACGGTGAGATATCTTTTTGCTATCTTGGGAAATCTTTCTAATAGTAATCTGTGAGAAATTGCAATTATTCATTTCATATTTGCCAAAAATATACATTTAAATACAAACATATATTTTGCTAGAATTTGCCACGGTGCCTTGATATTGCATTTAAATTTTATTAGCGTGTGTGAAGTTAAGAAAATTAAGTCAAATCATGTGTAAGATTTTTTAACGAAGATTTTTAACTTTAATGTTCTCCTTTAAAGCTTTAATAGAATGTGAGTAAGTAGAGTACTATTTCGTCTAACTATCCCAACCCTAAATAGCAACCCTACTCAGAAAATTCCCTATTGTAATGCGAAGTGAAATACCTTTCGTTTGATACCCATATCGGCATAACTCAAGATTTTTTTTTTTAATTTCGAAGAGGTGCCAACCCTAAATGGAAACCCTACTCAAAAATGTCCCTATTGTAATGCGGAGTAAAATACCTGTCGTTTGATACCCATATCGGGCTATCTGATGCAATTTTTTTTTTAATTTCGAATAGGTGGCAATCCTACTCAAAAATTTCCCTATTGTATTGCGGAGTGAAATACTTTCGTTTGATACCCATATCGGCATATCTTATGTTATTTTTTTTATTTCGAATAGGTGGCAACCCTAAATGGAAACCCCACTCAAAAATGTCCCTATTGTAATGCGGAGTGAAATACCTTTCGTTTGATACCCATATCGGCGTATCTCATGCAATTTTTTTTTAATTTTGAATAGGTGGCAACCCCAAATGGCAACCGTACTCAAAAATGTCCCTATTGTAATTCGGAGTGAAATACCTTTCGTTTGATACCCATATCAGCATATCTCAAGAATTTTTTTTTTAATTTCGAAGAGGTGCCAACCCTAAATGGAAACCCTACTCAAAAATGTCCCTATTGTAATTCGGAGTGAAATACCTTTCGTTTGATACCCATATCGGCATATCTCAAGAATTTTTTTTTTAATTTCGAAGAGGTGCCAACCCTAAATGGAAACCCTACTCAAAAATGTCCCTATTGTAATGCGAAGTGAAATACCTTTCGTTTGATACCCATATCGGCATATCTCAAGAATTTTTTTTTTAATTTCGAAGAGGTGCCAACCCTAAATGGAAACCCTACTCAAAAATGTCCCTATTGTAATGCGGAGTGAAATACCTTTCGTTTGATACCCATATCGGCGTATCTCATGCAATTTTTTTTAAATTTTGAATAGGTGGCAACCCCAAATGGCAACCGTACTCAAAAATGTCCCTATTGTAATTCGGAGTGAAATACCTTTCGTTTGATACCCATATCGGCATATCTCATGCATTTTTTTTAAATTTCGAATAGGTGGCAACCTTGTGAGACATTCTGAGTGGCAGCACCTAGACAGAAAGTCTTAGAAGGTGATACGTTATCTCTGTGTCAAATTTCATTTAAATCGGTTGAGCCGTTCCCGAGATCGTTCGGCTATACAAACATAAAAATAGCCGTGTTTTCGTTTCGTTTGCGCGTGAAAAAAACGCCTATCGCTTAGTAATGCTTAGGAGACCCATCTAGCGGCTGTGGTTAAACAACTAGCTACAGCAACAGGGTGTACCGAAAAGCGGAGACACAACGCTCTGATGGCCATAGGGTATAACATACAGCTGAATCAGTTGCGATGAATTGTGGACACACATAAAATACATAGAATTAGTATAGAGGGTGAAACAAAGACACATATTTCAGTTACATCCGAGTATAATGCGTATTGAAATTTAGTAGGACAAAATTTATGCGCAGCAATTTCAGAGGTGTATTTAAAGTTTGTCGCTTAGCAGTCCATATAAAGTTTAAGCGTAAACGGATATACGCGTGTTAAGAAACACGGCTAATATACAAATATACAAGAATTGCTCGTTTAAAGTTATAAGAAAAAGATTTCCTTTGAAAGTCATTAATTGAAAACTCGCCAATTTTTTTTCTATTTTTTGATTGCTTTCCAATTGATTTAAAAAATCATGACTTTTTACGATTATGGAAAAATCCAAAACAGGGCTTTGAGTACTTGTGAGTATTTTATACATGTTCTAATTTATTAAAAATTTGTTTGGTTACTTTTGATTATTTTTCACCTTTGTTGAAAGAGACATTGTCGTTTGTTGCATGCACGAGGTAATTTTTTACAAACAAGTAAAATTGAGGATGCAATAGTAAATCATAGCGCTTATCTAAGAATATATGTAGTAGACTGGGTCGATTTATTAACCGATATCGCGCCATCGATTTTTTGATAGGATTTGGGCTCAGTTCTACTACGCATACCCAAAAAAAATCGAGCCTGCGAAATTTCATTTTTTTTTTTTACTTTTTTCGATTTTGATTTTTAAGGTTTTTTTCATTAGCTACTAGAAAAATTTTCATTTGATTGTAAAATTTTCATGTATACCCTGTCCGACCCAAAAATGTCCGTGGCTGTGTCTACGTTAGGCATGGACTTGATACATCCGCACAGCCAACAAAAGTTACCAGTGAGGCTGATCTGGATCGATTTCGCCAACCTTAAGTTCATATGCTTATTCATTATTTTTTGTTGTGTAAAGATGGCGCAAACATTAATTTATTTTTTTTCTTTTTCTTCGGCTTTGTCTATACCTTACTTTAAAGTTGCTTTTAATTCGATTGTACTCAGTGTTTGAAGATAGTAGAAATGCGAATGGCATTGCGAATAATAGCCTAGCTTTGCTTAATGTCCTATGCAGGCACCATAAAGGTTTCAACGTGGTGCACTTTAATGCTCTTAGTTTAAATGGTGAAAAGATGGATGTAGTCAGAGCGATATTTGAACAATCTAGTGTTGATATCATTTGTGTTTCCGAGACTTGGTTTAAACCTGAAATACTTGATGACCATTTTGACATAAAGGGATACGTACTCTATAGGATGGATAGAAAGGTAAAGAAAGGTGGTGGTGTTGCTATGTATTGTAAAAAACATCTCAAGTCGAGAATCATATCAAGTATAGCAGTTGGCGTCACTGACAACTTGCTAGTTGAAGTGTCTAGTTCAATGTCCAAAGTCCTTTTTTCGTGCGTCTATAACCCTAATAAATTGTGCAACGTGAAGGAATATTTTACAATGTTGTCCTCGGTCGCAGTTGATTACACTGATATAATTATCTGCGGAGATTTTAATGTTAATCTCTTATGTAGTGACCCGTATACCTGCCGTTTGTTAGACGATGTTTCAAGTGTTGGTCTTGAAGTGGTTAATGTGTGCGTACCAACAAGGTATGGACAGAACTGCTGCCCCAGCCTTCTTGACTATTTCATTGTGTCCGATACGTCTAAAGTCCTAAAGTTTGATCAATTATCCTTTATCTCAGACCATGATCTAATTTTCTGTTCATTTGATGTAGTGCTCGATAGCCACAGTGCAGTAGCTAGACCATCTATTTCACCAGATTATCGACGACTGGACGTAAATAACCTTCTTGGAGACATCTCCAGCATAAATTGGTCTGCTTGTTGGAGCTTGATTTCGGTGCATGAAAAGCTGAGATTTTTAAATGAAATTATTTTATACCTCTATACAACTCACATTCCATCTCGGGTATATAGCAACAGATCTTCCTCTTGCCCTTGGTTTAATAGATCCGTCCGTGCTATGATTATCAAGCGCAATAAGCTTTATTCCCTTTGGAAGAAAACCCGAAGCGACGCAAATTGGCGTGCATACAAACTTACACGAAATGAGACCACAGCCTATATTGGGAGAGAAAAATGCAGATACTACAGTAAAATGTTGAATATATCGTTGCCTTAGCATGTTTTGTGGCGTAATCTGAAAAAACTTCGTGTACATGTGAGTGAGAGTTCTGACTGTTCCCTTAATCCTGAAGATCTTAATGCAGCTTTTGTGAGCCAAGCTAACCCGTCTTGTCTTAATACCAGTTTCTCAACCCCTCCCTTATATGTGGTTCCTGTTTGTCAAGTATCCACTATAAAATTGTGTAATACCGTGAGGTTCCCAATTGCTACTTCACATTCTACTTCCCCAATTACCTGGGTGTCCTCTCCCGTGGCTGTACGTAATCTTGCTCCAAGCAATGGTCTTATCTTTTTGTTGACTAAATCTGATCGAATGATGGAATGGGATGCACCGGTATCTACAGTCAGTAAACGTTCCTTTCCATCCACATATCCTCCAACAGTAAGATTGCTCGATCTTCTTCCAATCTGCGAGATAGAGATTATGGGGCATTCAATTGCGGGAGCCAGCTGCCGCCCCTTGCGGCTGACTCGATTTAGTTTAACGATTGAGTGGTCTTGGAGATTTGCTCATCTCCTTCTGCTCTGCGTTTACGACCACCCACATTATTGGAACTGTTAGGGTTGGTGTTGCAATAACGCGCAATATGCCCTGGCTTTCCACACTTAAAGCATTTGACTGCATCATTATTCTTCTGCTGCGTACCCTTCAATGCTTCCAAAATTGCGTCTACCCAGTCTGGCCTTTCCACTTCCACGCGATGAGCTTTGTATGCTGGCTTACTCAAAAGTGACGCTGTTTCTTGAGTCAGTGCATGGGATACCGTTTCTGCGAATGTAGGTTTTGGGTTTGCATATGTCGCTCGCTTCGTTTCTACGTCCCGTATGCCATTTATAAAACTCCGGATTTTTACCCTCTCGGTGTACTCCACGGGTGCGTCCGCATTTGCCAAATGTGCCAACCATTCAACATCCGAGGCAAACTCCTGCAAAGTATCATTCGCTCTTTGGTGACGGTTTTGCAACTCAATTTGGAATATCTGTTTTCTATGCTCGCTTCCATAACGTCTCTCGACAGCGGCCATCAATGCTTCATAGCTGTTCCGTTCGTACTCTGGAATAGTCTGTAAGATTTCGGCAGCTGGTCCTTTCAATGCTACGAAGAGTGCAGCAACTTTATCTTCAGCATTCCAGTTGTTCACTGTTGCGGTCTTCTCAAATTGTAGCTTAAAGACCTGGAAAGGAACAGACTCGACAAAAGATGGTGTTTTTACCTTTGGATTGCTTGCTGAAACAGCTGGCCGATTTAGTTGTAACTGCTCCATACAACCTTTTAACGCTTCTATTTCGGCATCAATTTTGTCCTCGAGTTGTAAAATTTTTGCATCCTGCTCTTCCAGTTTCACAAAGAGCTGCGATGATACCTGTTCCGAATTTTGTGCCGTCAATTCAGATATACGTGCCTCTTGCGCTTCCAGTTGAGATGCCAAATATGTCTTCTGTTCTTCCAATTGTGATGTTATACGGGTTTCCTGCGATTCCAGTTGGGATACCATATACGTCTTCTGTTCTTCCATCTTCGATGTTATTCGTGTCTCTTGGGATTCCAATTGTGATGACATATACGTTTTCTGTTCTTCCATCTTAGATGTTAAACGTGTCTCCTGCGATTCCAGCTGAGTTGCCACTGTCGATGTTTGAGCAGTTATTGCAGCCAATATCATGTTCAAGTCTGTGCTCGTAACTGTCTGCGATGTTTCGTTTTTCTCTTCAATTTTTGTTGTTGTTTCGTCCCCATCAGGATAAAAGACAAACTCGTCCACATCAATTCCTTGCGACTCCTTTACCTCTCGTAGCCGTCCTTGAAGTTCGATCTTATTGCCGGTTGTATTTAATCCACGGTTCTCCAACTCCTTTTTCAGTTGCTGGATCTTCAATTCACTGAACTTTGCCATGTCCAAGTTGTATTCCCAATCTTCGGAATTTATTCAACAATTCCTCTTCTGACACCAATTGTAACGATTTTACTTGCAATTCCCCTTATTTGCAATCTTCTGCTGAGTTCGAATCACTAAACTGTTGAATAAATAACTCCAATATTTAATAATGCAAAATGGCCTTTATTAAAGTACTTCACAATAACACTCAAACTCTGCAACGAATAGCTTGCTTAATATCCAAACTGATTGATAGCTCAAATGAAACTCCTCTTCGCCTCTACTGTCGCGCCTTTTATACTTTTTGATTTCTCATTGCATACTTCCAGGCTTTTCTATTCCAGAACTTACTAGTTTGTTTCAGCTACAAAATCACCAGCCACAACTACGCTTATAACTTCTCATTTGAGTAATACTTGCACAAATTATTGCCCTCTCTTGTGACAACTCAGATAAGATATATGCATGTGTTTGTGCATTGGTTCTCCGCTGCTCGTATACATACACATGTGTAGACGCAATTATTGATTCGTTTATGTAGATACATAATGATTGAATTATTGATGTGAATGCACGTCACTACTTAGCATCGGCTTAGAGATAGCAGCACCCATTAGTTTTGCTAATATTCGTAACAATATTTATTGGCTATCTGTCAACAAATGCACTCTTCTAGGTACCGAGAAATATTCTTCTACAACATTTTGGACATCAATCTTGACATCCCGATGTATATTCAAGGATGATAAGCCGTTTACAGGCAAAACTGCCATAACACGAAGCATTTGGTTGACAACCCTACAAGAATACTGACTATCATCTGATTGTCAGCAATGTCAACCTAACGATCAGCGCCTCATACAAACTTTCTATCACAAACTTAAGGGGACTTGCGCAAATGTGATGTAAACAACTGTGTACGTGTGAGTTTTTGTCTCCTTCTTATACACCAACATGGCCAACTGATTAAGTATATAGCCGTACTGCTCACTCTCATTCCTTTTCCTGGATCAGTGCTGACACTATAACTATCAAAAAGTGTCATAAATGATAGGTTACTGTAGATATCAGGTTTGACTGTTATACTATCATAAATGACCATTGTTATATTCCGCCAAAAATGAAACAATGCTTTTTGCTTTTTATTTACTTTATTTCATTACGTTTTTAATTTTGTACGTGATAAAAGCATACGTGTTTCTTATTTGTTTAAAATAAATAGTTTTATAAGAATTCGAGTTCAGAATGTTCAATTTAAATTCAGAAAATAACAAAACAACAGAAGAGCGCTTTCCTCATGCGGAAACACATTTAAAAATGAATCACCACTAACCACTATTATTTTTCGCGTATCAATTTTTTGAGTGGGTCCCACACATTCCGACAGCTTTTGGTATTTTTTAATATTGTTTTCGATTTTTTTTTTTTCTTTTAGCATGGAGCTTTGAAATGCCACCTTTTTCATTTTTTAAACTTATTTTTTATATGGTTTTCGTCGGTTGAAAATGGCGGAATTTAAAAAATAACAAAACAACCGTGATAATCTTTTGATTGTCATATGACAGTCAGTAGTGACAACATGATTAAATCGGATAAACTGTTCTCGCATACATAAAATTCCGTTGAGAATTATGTATCTGTCTCACATGCATAATGGTATCTGCTGTATGTTCTTTTGTTCTGTACCAGGTGTCCGAAGCTTTCCCAGTTTGAGTCCTTTTTCATGATTATAGGCTGTCGTTAGGTACATGCGGACATGCGTGTGCGAACAAGGGAACATACGTAAATTTGAGTATCAATGTTTACGTCATCGAAGGATCAGCATTGTCTATTACAAGTGTGAGTGTATTAGTAAAACTATCAGCGTTTCTTGTAGGGAATTGGAAACGCATCCTCATTACAAATATCGAGTGCTTCAAGTGAGTTTTTGACATTGTAAATTTTACCAAGTAGCGCAACTACCTTGCAAAAACGCTCCACGTCATTTGACTAGTCATTTTACGGTCGTTGTGACTTTCTGCAGCGGTTATATTAATTGTCACGTTTGCATGGGCGTGATGAACTTTTGTGACCAAATTTTCCGTTTCGTTCCTATTAATGTGATCGTGCATTCCGCTCCCACTTATAGGATGTGAGCATAGCACTGTTCTGCTCACACACGGCACAATGCTCGTCAAATGGCGGTCATTTCTTCAGTCATTTCACTCTACATTTTCGAGTCATTTGACAAGCAATTTTACTGCGGTTTTACCATTTATATAACCGCCATTTAACATTAATTTTACCTGCAGATTTACTTTACCTGGAGCAGCCATATGAATAAAATATGAACCAAAAAAATTGAATTTTCAATATTTATTATTTTCAATATTATTATATATGTACATGAAATTGGAACTTATATTAATACAGTTCATATAAAAAAGAAGTAAGTACTTTAATAATAAATAAACTCGCTTAATTGGTTTTTGTTTTCCAATTGAAATCTTTTCTAAGCGAGCAGAAAATAATTTTAAGCTTTAGAAAAAACTCTATCTATTTGAATAATCTACAATTTAAAGCTTAGTAGAAATTTAGATTAGGTTTACTTTTTTTTCAGATCAAGAATATTCAAAGGTGTCGTGGAATCAGATTGCTGTCGTAATTGGTGAACTTAAAAATGTACGACTAGTAATTGAGTCAGACTTATTATTGTTCTAAATCTAACCATTCCAGCAATAATTCTGCAACCCTTAGCAGAAGTATTGATTGGTTTCAAATCTAATTCCAACAGCAATCGTACCACGACATACTTTATAATATATGTACATGAAATTGTAACTTAAATTAATACAGTTCATATAAAAAAGAAGTAAGTACTTTAATAATAACATAAACTCGCTTAATTGGTTTTCGTTTTCCAATTGAAATCTTTTCCTGTGCAAGCACATCGCTAACCTGTGTTGGCAAAAGATATGATTATACTGTCTTCGATAGATAGTCGGACGAGCCGCTACTCGGCGAAGTTGAGGTGACCGTTGTGTCGGTGGCAGCAGTTATGTGTACTGTTTCAGTATTCAGACCCAGTTCGTTTGGTGCAATATTTTCGATTTGATGAATATGTATACTATCCGTTAGGCAGACAATTGGGTGCGTTCGATTCATTCATATACTGTGGGTATTTGAGCCGCAGACGCAATGGCAGATATTTTGATTCTTTTTGAAGTGTAACATTTGTAAACAGTTGAGTTTCTCTGCTGTCACCATCACCACTAGAGAGCTATTGAAGAAACGCTCGACCAGGATATGTTGCGATTTACGCCCATAGATTTCTTCCACCTTGTCACAGTTATTGATGGAGAAAATGCGAAAGCCATATTTACGATCCAATACGGAAATGGAACTGTAGACGAAGAAACATTTTATAAAATTTAATAAAATCAAAAAATGATAGTTGTGCTAAAATGGGGTAAAGTTTTGTATGTTAAAGTATAGCGAAGTCTCAGCGGCTTTGTCGTGGTGAAAATTGAGTTTGAATAAGTCTCATTCTTCATTCTTAGAAACATGTACGAAGGTACCTCGTAAGATATTAAAAATCCTCAAAACTTTTTTGCAATAACTTAAAAAAACTCATATTCAAACTTCTATTTATCTTCTACATATCAATAGCTACCGTTACCAACAGGAGTCACTATTGATTCTACGCCTATGCTATTGTTTCCTACATCGATGAGCTTTGTAATAAAATAAACAGCTATCTCCCCAATCTCTCCAGTTTTGTCGCCTCGCGAAACCTGATATTGTCACCAACCAAATCATCGGTGACCTTATTTAAAACATGGCCGCGCCAAATGTTGACCATATGACATTACCCTACCGACTGTCTTACACCCTAAAATCTTGGGTGTGACTTTCGATCAGGATCTACATTTTGGAGAGCATGCACTAGCAATTGTAACGAAAATCCAGAGCTGTAACAAATATTAAATATAATTCGATAAATCGGCAGTACTTGGGGTAAATATAGACGTTTGCATGGTACGCGTCTCCGATATGGTCGCCAAGCCTAAAGGTTACTCACTGGAAGAAAATACAGGCCTGTCAAAATGCTGCCCCCAAAACCGCTACGGGCTGCCTTCTTATGTCCTCGGAACACCACCTTCACAATAAAGCGAGAAAACTCCCAATAAGGGAAAGAAATGAAATGCTAACCACACAGTTTCTGTAGAATACCCAGAAAACTGGGCATCCCATAAGACATCTGATTGTTGATCCAACACCGCTTGGGGCTTAAAGAGTCATTCCCGTAAGCATTATGAGGAAATACGACACCTGAGAACTCAGCCGTATGACGCAAAAAACACATGCAGGTCCTCAGTGAACTCCACAAACAGGCGTCGGACCTTTATGCTAGGAATTGCCCGGGGAATCCAGTACTTAAAGAACAGTACCCAAAACTTGCGGAAGAGGACCGCATACTCCCCAGGGAAAAGCGAGTCACTCTAGCTCAACTTCGTACTTGATACTGTAAAAGGTTAAACTCTTACCTATCCAGAATCAACCCCAACATACAAAATGTATGCCCCGCTTGCAATAAGTCCACATGACACCAACCATCTCTTTAATTGTAATGTGGAACCAACGCCTCCAACACCCCTTTCATTATGCTCCACCCCTGTTGAAACAGCAAGTTTCCTTGGACTCCCGTTAGAGGATATTGATGACAATTTGTGATCGGTCGCACCTATTAGGTGGGGCGAAGCATTGCTACAACAACAACAACCATCTCGGGAACGATTAATATCATGACTTTAAACCTTCTAAGCCATCCCGCCCCACCCCCTATTTCCACGAGGAACTTGGGGTCGCCATTACACATTACACTGAACGAGTCCGCCGCACAATCATTATAGCATCATGTAACGAAGCTCAGTTTCTTCCAAAAGTTGTTCGGCACCGCCACGTAAAATCAATGTATATGTTCTAGCATTAACGCAACCTTTAAATAATTATAAACTATGAAAGTGAAATTAATGTCAAACCCATTATCAAACCTTGGAAAATGTTGAAACGTTCACCACCAACCTGACGTTCTTCAAAGTAATCACATTGACCCAAAACACTTGAATTAATATCATTAGCTGTAGTCAAAACAGCTCCACCACAAGCTTTCATTCTACGTTTCCAATCTTCTTCTGGTACATGAACAGCACAGAACATATCACGATCTGCAAGATACTGTGTAGCAACATCACTAATTGGTAGTTTAGAAAACACAAAATTGGCGCCTTACTTACCTAGTTTATTGTACAGGAGACGCCATTCAGCATCAACAATTTTTTGATACTATTGGACATTGCTGTGGCAGAGCATTTTTCCAATAAAGCACTTTGTTGTTCCTTTGATTGGCGCTTCGACATGTACAGCCATGTCATATTTTATCATGCATAATTGTAATGCTTTACGTATAGCTTTAATGATGATACGTGCATGCACGCCTTCCTCAACATATGGCTTAACTTGTTTTAAGATTTCACATGCTTAAAGTACTACTGAATAGGTGCTATCGCCGACCTGATAAGAGAAACATTTTTATTCTACATATTCTCATATAACAAAAAACTTACCTCAGCATCTTGAGATTTGGCGATGTCGATTAGAGTTTAACGGCTGGATGCACAATATCCAATAGTTTCATAATGGTTGCACCATCATTTCAAATTGTGGCCTTACCACTGGAATCAACAATATGCTTGTCCATACTGCGTGGACCCAATGTAGTGCGTACAGCGTCCACAATTGATTGCGAGAGATTGATGTTGGATATGAGTTGAGGTTTACCTTGAGAGCTATCGGTACCCACACATTTTTAACACAAAAACTCATATGTACCCAATACAAGTTCAGCACGTTCATATTTATCGACACGCCGTCCGGTGTGGCCCAAATGTTGCAAATATACAGTTGGCACTGTTGAGAAAAAATATGGATCAATGAAAACAATTAAAAGTGAAAGATTTTTTTTTACCATCTGTTGTTACTTTACACATAAGACATTGGTAACGACGACCAGCATCTACAAATTGCATATGGGCCTTGCAACGATTACATCTAATTGGACCCAATTCAACAAAATTTACAATGGGTGGCTCATATTCACCCTCAACCGTTCGTGCCATTGGTTAGACGGTAAGTGTAATGGACAAAGCTGTTGTTTTTAATAAATCAGCTGTTGCAGGTATGCAATACAAAGAGGGCCTGCAAAGAAGAAAGATCAATGTAATTGCCAAACAAAACATTAATTTCGAATAGCGATACCTAACGTAACGTGGCGAGGAGTTACCCTGATCTTCTACCACATACTTTGTGGTCACTAATGGTGGTAATAAACCCTGTTCATTAGTAATAAAAGCACCACCAGCGCTATTTTATTATCGGATTTGGCATCTGATCGGGATCTAAACGGCCTTGGGCTTGATCATACTGTTGCGGCTGTTGATATTTACCAGTAACAGGTGCAGGTTTGGGTGGTTGACTGGGCATCGGCGCCTGTCCAGGTTGTGTTGGTGGCATCATTTGACCCATGTAACCTGGTTGTTGTAGAGGATAATCTGGCCTGTTGAGGTTTTCCATTTGTGCTCGAATTCCAGGCAACGAAGCGTATTATGTTGTTGATTCCATTTGTTGGAGACGTGCACGAAGTGCAACAATTGTTTTCTGGAAAATATTAGAATTTGTAATATTGTACAACTACAAACATAAAAACATATTAAATTCACTTTCCAAACACCTACATCCAACATCGCTAAGTTATTTTAATTTAATTTAGTTTAAGGCTCCAAAATTAGCTTAGGCCTGCAGCTCAATTCGCGGAAAATGGCGGACTCGCTGAAAATTTTTTTCCACACGAAAATGAAAATGATATTTCACAATACCCCTGTCAAAAATTCGTGTGGCTGTGTGCGTTTTTGGTCACACGATTCATGGTTCAACTATATACAGTAATGACATAAATAAAATCAGCTGATGAGATGAGCCAACCTGTACATAATTGAACCATGACACGATTTTTGCAGGGTAACAGCTGATCGGTGAAAATTCGCACATTCACACGCACAGTTCTCGACTCAGTTTCAAAAAAAAACTTTAGATTATCTAACTCAAATTTTAAAGTGAGATAATCCTTACGAATTTATGTATATAGAATTTATAAGGCGTTTTTGTTGTTATTAAAACAATAGTTTTATTTATATTAAAGCTTTTATCATTTTTTTTTTTAACTTTGAAAAAACTCCGAACACCATTCCTTCATTATATGACATTCGACTGCCTAGTCCACTGCCTTCCACTCTATTCGCAACATAACTTCTATTTAAGCTGCCAAACTATAGAGTAAACAATAGTTTTTGATGTTTAGTCCGGCAATGCGTTTCCGCCACAATTGTACTTCGTCCACCCAGATTTCACGGGAATTATCGTGTAAAATTGAACTGTAATGTTGAAATAGTTGAGCGCAGAACTCTTCTTCGAAAATTGCCATTTTGTTAGGGAAAAGCCAAGCGAAATATGATAAAGTATTGCGGTGATTCAAAAATCGATCATGCAGTTGTGTCAGAAAATAATCAATGTATGGTATGTAGATTGTTATACAGAAATAGTCTTCTACTAAGTCAGTTTGCACTTTGGAACGATGGGTCTGTTTCGACGCAATCCTTGGCTTTCGCAATTCAAACTCGTATTCCCCGCTAATTTCCTTCACGGTTTTGAAAATTTGTTCGAACTCCTCTTTGGCGTTTTCTCTTCTTCTCGGCAAGATCTTGATTTTCTGTCTGAAGTACTCGACTCAGAGACAAAGTGAGAGAATGCACCGAGCCCAAAATATGCATGGATATATGAAAATTTGCGATTTTTATAGCTGAAAGCAGTTAAAAAGCTCCAGATGAAGTAGTTGGGTCTTTCCAAGTGGTAGAAATCACTTCAAGAGCGCGAATTATTGCTGGTTGCAACTTCAGATAAGTTGCGACAGACTCGTGTTGTTCTACCCATCTGGTTTTACAAAAAATTTTTAGTTTCTTTAATCGACTTACGAAAAGATGTTCATTTTCATTGATCGCATCTTGAAGAGCATTTTGGCGTTTAGGATAGATGAAAAAAGTATGAATATTCTCTAGAGTTCCCAAACAGTTTTTGATTGCTGTTATATTGCATGCAGAGCTGACCGCCAAATTGAAGCTGTGAGCAGCACAATGGAAGTAAAGCGTGAGTGGATAACTTTTTCTGACGGCAGCTTGAGCTCCTTGGAATTCTCCGCTAACCGCTTTCGCACCGTCATATCCTTGTCCAAAGAAATACGTGCAATCCAGTCCAGAAGATTTTAGGAAATCGAGGTAGGGAGTTCCTATTCCCTTTCCAGTGAAATCGCTGATAGGAATGAAACACAAAAAATCTTCGTGAATGATGAACTTGCCCCCGTGTTTATCCAAGTACCGAATGCAAATTGAACTTTGTTCTACTCCTGCAATGTCTGGCGTGTCATCTCGCAGAAGAGAAAAGCCCATCGATTTGTTCACTCGATCGATGTTGTAATTCATGATCAGTCGGTGACAAATGTTGATTATTTCATTCTGGATACGGTTGCTTATGTACATAGCATTCTTTGGCGAATTACTCAGATGTTTTTTCAACTCCTAATCAGTTTTGGCTCGATATCACAAGATAGCTCGGAAGTTTCCATCGTTCGTCACCGGCTCATCTTCAGCTATTCTTCCCGTATCTCTGAAACCTCTGAGAGCAAGACCTTGTCGGCCACACAGGATAACTGTTTCAATAATTGGGATCATACGTAGTTTACTTTCTTTCAGAAAGTCATATTATTTATTCGACAGTTGTAAATCAATGGGTAAAGCCTTCCCTTCTTCGATTCCCATTCTCGAAAGACCATTGCAACAGACTTTTTTTGTGGTATTCTAATGAACTGTGCTTTTCGAAAGTGTGCAGTGCTTTTTTCAAATTTTTAAATGGAGTTGTAACTAACTGACCAAGATTTTGACAACCGACTCCTCCCGATCTAGCACAAAATAAGACACAGTATTTGAAATATCCACTGTCTTCTATTGCTGAATACGCAAGCCATTGGTATTTTTGGAGCCAAGAGCGTTGAAACTTCAAATTTCTAGGGCTCGATGAAGGAAAACTGTAGCCTTCAGGAGGATTCCAAATCTTCGTTTGTATTCCAGGAGTTGAGTTTATCCCATCAGTTGCAGCCTTTTGTACAAACAGTCCAATATCATAGGCACTGAGATCATTTCTTAAAGGGCAAATTGGAAAATGCGAGCTCTACAGCACTTCTACATTAACTTCCAGATCTACAGTACTCTGTGTTGTACCCGTTTGTGGCTTATGCGCATCAAATTCGTCAATATTTGTCGAAGCTTGAATTTCAGTACGACTGCATTCACCAAGGTCCTATGATGAACCCATATATATAATACTTATATATCAATTGCCGTCTTCCAGTGAGTTTTACAGCTTCGGCTCACGCTCAATTCTCACGGGAAAGCTCTGGATCATTGGGAGACTTGAGAAGCAGGTGTCGTGAAATTTTCGTACACGTGAAATGTGATAGGCAGTTGTCGCCGCTGTTTTTCATTTACCCTGCAAAAATTGTTGGATTACGTGTTCCATTTTCTTCATGTTGAAGTACTCTAACAATACTCCTTTGCAATGCGTTTGCGGACCACCATCAGCCGATCATTGCTCGTTTTTTAACGCCCGTGATCACGACACGATGACGATCGAACAGAGTTGCCAAAAGTAAAATATTGCATACAAATAACTGATAATAAAATTTTACTATGGCCATTGTAAAGGCCTACAAGTAGGATATGTAGCAGCACGCACATTCACAGCCACGCTCACCTGATAAAATGCTTGTTCTTGTTCGTTTTTTTTTTGTGGATGCTATTTGGCACTGTTGTACTTCTTAGGACAAAAAAAAAAGTGTAGTAGCTGCTATCGAAAACTGCGTAAAATTTTTATTGTTATACTACAAAGAAATATCCTTATTTACTTTCAAACGAGCACTTAATTACATTTCTCTTTAAAATACATACATTTTGGACAATTTTAATTAACAAATTGTGATACTTTATTACCGGGGACGATTGCTAAAGCACGACCAAAACCGTCGGGGGAGGTATTATAGACGCGTTTTTCTTTTTCGCTTTGGACTATTGATAACAGGACAAAACGCGTCTTTTCATTTCTTTTTCCATATTTTTGGACGGGTTATTGCAGTCGACCTCGGTTTCAAACTGTTTTTCGCGGAGAACTTTTGAACGGGTAGAAAAACTTAGCACCCGTGTTTGTATTCTTAATGCTGGAATAACTACGCGTTCTCAGATATCCCAATTCAAGACGTTTGTATAATTTTCTGTAGAACCCATATAGGTGCACTACATTTTCATACTAAATTCGTTCAAAAAATGTACCATCACAGCAACCCATATCTGATATTCCGCTCCTTTTTTGTTTGCCTGTGTCGCTTTCCACGACAGCAACCCCGGTAATTTTGACACTTCGTTCAGTGTCAAACGCATGTTCCACGCAGATTCCACTGAGTTCCACAATATTTTGACACTGACCGAAGTGTCAAACTGCAGTGTGTTAGAAAGAGAAAGGAATTGTTTCCTTCGTATACATATCATACTTGGAAACCTGTACTATGACTATGGCAACTCTGATAAAATGCGCACTGGTTTTATGTATACATACTATAGTATAGAGAAATATTAATTTCTTTATTCACGCAAATGCTAAATAACATAAGAATATTCGTAGTAAAAAATATAAAAGTTGTATTGCCCCTCTTCATTTACTTTCATTTTAAATTAAATTCACTCCGACACAATTCCTCTTTAGTACTTTGGCATATGATTCTCTGTGGGTGCTCCATGGAGTACAACAGTGAAAGTACTTTGGAAAGTACTCTCACGTAAGTACTCTATGGAATACTCACAAACAAACAAAGTGGGATCACCTACTCCTCTCCTAGGACATCGCAATGTTAATTGGAGCACATTTTTTGTATGAATACAGATTAGTTTTGGAACACTCCTATACTCCCAAAGGAGTATTCCTTACATTATTTATGGAGTACTCGCGTTTTTTGAAGAGTATCCCCTTTACCCAACTTCTGCATACTAATTGTTATAAAATCCCAGTTTAGTCGATTAAACAACGAAAAGGCCAACAAATACAATACAAAGCTTGATGTATTTGTTATTTAAACATTGGCTGCAGCCATACAAAGTACATTATTTACATAAATAGAAAAGAAAAAAACAAGGCGAAGAATTCGTATTTTTGAAATGAAAAAAATTCAAATATACATGTATAAAAATATACTTATACATACATCCCAACAAGCATTTCTTTAAACGTTTTTAAAAATAATTTAAAGTGAATTAGCTTGAACAAACGATATATAAACGTTTTCAAAATTTTACTTATTTTGAGTTTTTTAATGAAGTAAATTTTTGATGAAATAAATAAAATATCAGTACTCATATTTTATTTATTTCATCAAAAATTTACTTCATTAAAAAACTCAAAATAAGTAAAATTTTGAAAACGTTTATATATCGTTTGTTCAAGCTAATTCACTTTAAATTATTGGTTATTGGTGTTGAAATAATATTAATTTTGTAAATTTTTTTCTAACATACTCTTTTTCGTCCGAGCTTTTTTTCATTTCAAAAAACAAACGAATATCCAAATAAAAACTTATTACTTCCTTACACAGCTGTGTCCGGTGATTATTAAAGATGTCATTGCTAAATAAATTTTCGATGGCTATGTGATCGTCCATGATACTATTGGAGAATGCATCACTTGTATTTTGAAAAATTTATTTATTAAACTTAATTTTGCATTTCCAATTGGGCATGCCTTGTCTCAAAGCTTTCTCTGACACTATGCAAATATTACATACGTCCACATATGGTGCAACAAACGGACCTATATTTTTGTGCGCTGAAAGTAAAAGCATTTCTTCACCTATCAATTGCCTTTGACATGTGGAACATTTCATTTTCTTTTGTACCTTCCAAGCAACATAACCAGCAATATAACGAACAACATTGTCCACATATACAATCCCACATCGTATTAACATAAACATTTGCTAACTCGAAATCTATTAACTCGCTATTTTTTTAAGGATACTAGTAGACGCTGATGATCCCTCTAGAATGGATTCGCCGTCGAAGGTACAATTCCCACTTTCAGTCGCACTTAACTCGTGCCTTACTAAGAGTCGTCTGTATGCCTTTTTAAATAGAACTGCGTTGGGATTGTTGTTGAAACCCCCTCTTGCCTAACTGCACCAAAAAAGGTTTCCAGGAAGTCTTGTGAACGCTTATAAGTTAAAAGGTATGTCATGCCAAAATTTTTAAGCTTCTCAAATAGTGCAAACATATTTCTTAAAGCAACGGTCATACCAACAAATCCTGTTTGCCGGCCAGATATATTCCTCGAATCCCTGCGCGTTCGTCCTTAAATTGCAATATGATTTGAAAATTGTATAATACTAATGGAAAACAAAAGCTTACTTTTTCATTTGGAGAACGAAATAGCCTAATATACAATATTGATAGAAGCAAGACGGCTTATTGAAATATACATATATTTAAGCCCCTTTTTACAAAAATTGAAAGACAGCCTTGAGATTTTGTCTCCTTCTCTCGTTGTATATCTGTACTGTAATGTTTGATAGGCTGCACAGTTCAGTAGTAGTGATCATTGTGAATGATGACAAAGTGTGATCTCTTATCTGTCAACTGCCTGACAGGCTGTTCAATATGGTTACTTTTCAGCGTTTTGACAGGCTGTTCAATATGGCGGCGCCTATCTTCAGCGGGTGATAGAAAGAGATACAGAATGAGACAGCGATAGTCAAATACGAATCAGGTGATCCAATCACTTTGGAATTTTGACGTTTATGCAGAAGAGATCACACTTTGTAATCATTCACAATGGTAGTGATATGGAAGTATTACATATATGGATGAACCAAACAATATTATGCACAATAGCACAAATCTGAATTTATGCTGTATTTAATATTATGTTACCTCAAACTTAAACTTATATTTTCATTCTCGATTCGCCTTTTTTACACAGAAAACGACGAATATCCATGGTTAAAAATGTTAGGAGTCCTAATCCTAATAAAATGTATTTAATAATATTGAACTTACCGCAGGGCGTCTTTCGCCAGTTATCTCTGGTCGACAAATGATGACTAATGGCCCTATTCTACAGTGGTAACAAGTTAATGTTTTCCTTTAAAGCTTTAATTGAATATGAGTAAGTAGAGTACTATTTCGTCTAACTACCCCAACCCTAAATGTCCCCTTTGTAATGCGGAGTTAAATACCTTTCGTTTGATACCCATACTAGGTTTACGCCGATCACTTTATCGGCGGCGGCGGCGTAGGTTCTATTATATACCGGCGGCGCACAGTGTTCCACGTAGAACAAGCTAGCTGGACAAAAACAAAGTTTTTATTCCAACAATATTGTAATGGAAAATGAAAGAAAACAACAAAATAACGGGATTTTTGCACACATTTGTTTTTTTCGCTTATTATATCTTGAGTAATTGAAGTAAGTAAGCAGGAGTGGCCATAATTTGCGTTGATTAATTTACAAAAATAGTGTTGAATATTACTTTTCATAATACTTTTAATTAAACACTTTTACATAATTTTTGTGATGGATTCTAAGCTCGAAGGTAAGTTGAATTTTTTAATAGTAATCTTTTCGCAATTAGAATATTTTTAATATATTTAAGAACCCGTTATTAGGAAGTAAAGTTACTTACTTTTTACCTACATTTTTAATTTTAGAAAGGGAAAAGTTATATGTACCCGCGTGTACCCGCGCCAAATGTTACATATGTTATAGTCCCAAGTATTTTCTAATAATCAAAAGAAAAAACCATTGCGAATTCTTTGCACATCTATTTTAAATTTTGTTTTTGTAGATTTAGTATTAACCATACCAAGAATGGAGTTTTTGAAATTTGGTTGAAATATTCGAAATAATCGAGAAATAAGGAGTTATTGAGTTGTATTTTACTTCAGGCTGATTTAAGAGAAGTAGCTGAGCATTCGTTAAGAAATTTAAGTCAACAAATTTGTAAATATTCGTCCAACATCGATGAGAAATGGAACAGCTCTGGAAGACATCGGGAGCGATTTTGTAATAAAAAATCGGAGTGGCTTTCGGGAACAGATTTCAAGTTCACAATTACGATGGATTCAAGGTTGCCATTAGAGCAACCAGCTTCGTCTTCAGGTAACCCAGGACCCGGAAGATCACAGAAGGACTTTCTGCTTTCCAGTCAAAAGACCAAACGTCGTCGAGTGAACGACCTACTGCAATCCAGAAGTGCTGATGAGTTAGTTTATGCGGCAGTAGTATCAACGCGGATGTCCGACAAGAGGAATATTGCTAATATTATAAAAAGTTCACAAAAAACCACACAAAAAACGACGAACAAGGTAACATGTGAGCAAGGTGCAAGATGCTTGAGCAGTGTAGAAGCTTTGGCATACTATGTAGACAGCAAGTCGACGACTCATGGGTACAAAATGACTCGGAAGTGGAGTATCAAGGCAGGCCATAAGGTTTATCCATCATCTTATAGTTTAAGAAAAGCTAAGGCAGAATGCTACCCAAATGAGATTGATGTGGGTAAAACAAGTGCTGAAATTAAAGTTCAAGCCGTATTAGATAAAACTGTTGAACGTTTAATTTAACAAATCAACAAGTTCTTGTTAGTTTGTTACCTACATCTGTGCCATTTACTTTAATCAGCAAGTGGGGTTGCGATGGAAGTTCTGGTCATAGTACATTTAAGCAAAAATTCACATGCAGTGCTGACACTGATGACTTTTGTTTATATTTTCTTTCGTTACTCTTCAGTTACAGGACGAAAAGGGTAACATTGTTTGGCAGAACCCTCGTCCTTCTTCTACAATGTATTGTCGTCCAATTAAATTTATTTTCTCTAAGGAAACAAAAGATTTTATTGTTTCTGAAACGAACAAAGTTTTGGAGGAGGTAAATGCTTTGTTGCCAACAAAGTACTTTCTCGAAGAATGTGAGGTTTCTGTAAATCACAACATGTTCCTAACCATAATGTAATGATAGAAGGTGGCGGAAGATTTGACAGCTATCATATCGAACGCCCTTAGCTCCAGTGACCTCCAGGTTGTATTTTGGAAGTACAAGAGAATGGGGGCATAAAAGAGGCCCCCTTTTGAAATAGTACTTAATTTAATACTTTTTAAATAATGATAGAATATAGATGTAACTTGATTTTAGTGCAACTTTTTGATAAAAACTATGAAATTAAGTTTGCTTTATTCATTTTTGAAACGTATGCAGCTTATCGATGTTACTGGTAATACTCTAGGACAGAGGTCGACTGCTAATACACTGCCAAAAATGTCGGAAAAGATTTCAAAAGACGTGCTTTGATATCAATAACCTCAAAGTAAAGACCTTACTAATGTCAAAAGATGTTTGAAAAAAAAAAAAACTAATTAAATTTTATGCTGAAAGGGGTCCTGCGACAAAAGACTACGGATCGTACTCCTGGTCTTGGAGCGGTTTAGGGCCATTGTTCGTATTTAAATACCGAGCCAAAAACGTGTCTTTTGAACACGCTCCTGACAGTTTTGAACGGGTATTAGCAGCCTACCTTTGTCCTGTAGTATAACTTACCTAACCGTTTAAACGGTTATGGCCGTCCAACAGGTGCGCCAGCCGTTTCTTGGCTCTGCCAACTGGCGCCAATTGGTCACATCAAGGGAGTTTAAATCGTTTTCCACCTGATCCTTCCAGCGGAGTGGTGGAAAAATTTAAGCACATACAATATTAGGTGTATAAATTACTTTGGATATAAGTTGAAGTTCTGAATTTGAGTCTTTATCGCGTAAACCTGAGAAGTTTCCGCTGTGATATGATTCCTTGTTGGCCACCCCCCATTACAATTCGACGCTCATATCAACTGTAGGCAGGGGTTGGGAGCCAATGGCATAATGTAATGATAGAAGGTGGTTGAAGATTTGACAGCTGTCATATCGACCGCCCTTAGCACTAAGTTTTAGGGGGCATAAAAGAAGGGTAAAATAGTAGGAAGGTAATATAGTATTTAATTTCATACTTTTTCAAAATATAGAAAGTAGGTTAGGTTACATGATTGTAGTGAAATTTTACGATAAAAACAATTAAGGCCGGGACTGTCTTAGGCTGTGCCGAAGACCTAATACCTTTCCTTTATGGATCTGAGCGAATATCTGATGAAATTTCAAAAGTTCATAAAATCTGAACAATCAGTTGTATGGCATATATATTATAAAAGCTCCTAGCTGTTAAAATTAAGAAATTTTGAAAACTCCCTTATCCGAAAAATCGGTTGCATGCGATATATATCGATTCGGTTTAGACAAATGATTCATCGGGCACCAAAGCATACCCACTCATTGAATTTCATCAAGATATCTATCTGTTCTCCTTTAAGGCCTTAGCATTTTCAACCAACTTTGATATTCCATTTTATTTTCATGAAAGGTATAGTAATAAGACTTTATGCAATTATAATAATAATTAATAATAATAACAATTTTTATCCCCAATGTCGACAGATGTACTCAAAAGTATTTCGAATCCAACCCGTGTTTCGGGAGCGATCCGAGGTCGTTTTTCAGTTTTTGTTAACATCTTTTGAAAGAAGCAAAATTCTTATTTGCCGCCTTCAAGTTGTTGGTAGGAAGATCAAGGTGTATGTTTGGACACCTCTCCGGACATTTTTGGACAAGTATTAGCAGAAGACCACTGAAGTACATTATTCCCGTTATTTTAACAACTTGCCACGTTGATTGGAGAGGTACATATGTACAAATTTTCATTCACGATCATGGACAGACATCGCCTCATGATATTAATAAAGGCATGAAGTTTTAACATTTAATTATACTGAGCTCTTCTTCCGATGGAGAACATTGTGAAGAGGACGCAGGAGCGCCTGCAAGTCATATATGAGCACTGCCCATGACATTATATATACATATGTATAAGTTGTAATTGATGACTTCAATGCCAGAATTAGAAAATAAGGTGTATTTAGTCTCGTCAGACTTTTCAGCCCCTACGAATAGGTCTCTTGCATTCATTGAGCCTAAATATCTCTGTCGGTGGCCCAGACATGTTCTCATTCAGCATCATGTTTAAAAATAAAAATGTCCACATGTCCATCTCTCGGTACCAACAAAACGCACAAAGGAAGCTGTAAAAACATATTTAAAACAATTACAATTTGTATTATTTAAACTGCAATGCATCTTACCAGCATTTAACGCCTAAAATGTGCAGATTTTAATAATTTTGTTGAATTAACAAAATTATTGTATGAGAATTGTCATAAGTTTGAATAATAGAAAAGTCAACAGAAAACGGAATTTGAGAAAAAAGTGATGCCGTTGTATTTTTTTTTAGAAAAAACGATTTGTAATGTTTTACATACACGATTTCCATTGAATAAAAAAGGAGTTTTGTGAAGCGACAACATTCTTATTTCTAAGGGCGTTCAAGATGGCGGCGTTAGAGCGAGAAACTGCTTACATCCGCCACCTTCTATAATTCCATCATGTTCCTAACAATGATTGACGGAAAAGTTTGCAATGCTTTGACTGAAACTTCTTCCGCACAAAAGTATTATATTTGTGGTGCCACTCCAAAAGATATGAATGATGAGACACGGGTTTTTATGCCTAACCGAGATAATCTTGGTTTTGGCTTGTCTACTCTCCATGCCTGGATAAGATGTTTTGAATGCTTGCTTCACATAAGTTATCGCTTCGAAGTAAAAAAATGGCAACTTAGGAATGAGGCAGATAAACAGAGTGTTAAGCAACGTTCCAACGAAATCCAGAATAAATTTAAAAGTGAACTTGGATTGATAGTAGATCAACCAAAACCAGGATTCGGCAATACCAATGATGGTAATACTGCTCGAAGGTTTTTCGAAAATTTTGAGGATAGTGCTGAGATAACGGGATTGGATGTAACGCTCATCAAATGATTCGATACTCTCCTTCGCGCATTAGCATCTGAGTATAATATCAATATCCAAAGATTTGAGATATTTGCGAGTGAGACTAAAAAACTATACATAGATCACTATCCGTGGTTTTATATACCTGCTACAGTTCATAAAATCTTAGTGCACAGTACTGATATTATAAAATCAGCAATTTTGCCTATTGGTGAACTTTCTGAAGAAGCACAAGAAGCCCGTAACAAAGATTTGAGACGATTCAGGGATGATAACACACAAAAGCAGTCGCGTGTAGCCACAAATAGAGATCTTATGAATATGTTACTTATAACATCGGATCCCTTAGTTAACAGCTTAAGGGAGAAAAAATTTAAAAGCCTGACTTCAGAAGTCTTACATTTACTGTCCTCCGATAATGTTGAGGAGTCAATAAATACCCCAGTTGTTTCAAGCTTCCACAGCAATGATGCTCATGACAATTCCACAGGTGACTCATCGAATGACAGTGACGATAATGAATGGTAACATAATTATAAAAGAATACTTACGCTATAACCTTTTCCTTGATCAGTAAGTAGTAAAGTAAAGTAAAAAGAAGTAAAATTTTAGAAAAAATAAGAAAAAAGCACATATGGCTGAAAAACTATTATACTTGTAATAAATGACTACATATGAAACTGAAAATATCAGAAAATAATTTTGTCCAGCTAGCTTGTTATACACGAAACACTGTGCGGCGCCGGCGTACGCCGGTGTTCTTACTTTAAAAGCTTGATTTTTCTATTTAAAAAAAATATTTAGGAAAGGTTTTGTTTATATGTATTTAAGGAAATCAACGTGTTGGCCATTTCGGAAAGATCCGGGGTTTTTGCATTAAAATCTCGCAGACCGTTCAAACATTTTCAGGAGTAGCTCCTTTTTTTTTTTTTTTTTTTTTTTTTTTTTTTTTTTTTTTTTAATGGACGTTGTGGCAGCGCGCTGCCCTCAAGTGGCCCAATGAAACCAGGCTAATCCTGTTCACGCGATCGATTTATATATATATATAATAACTTTTTTTTTTTTTTTTTTTTTTATTTTGCCGAGTCTTTGATGGGCAGCGGTTTGTCAAGCGTCACGATCTGAGACTGCTCAGCTACAGAAGAAACAGAAACAGAAGCAAACGTATTATACATTAATTTAGAGAGGTGAGAACAATCTTTTTTATAGAAAAAAGGGAGTCCGAGCTATCAAATGTGTTTGAGTGAGAGTTATAATCTTGGCATAAACGCCGAAAAGGTTCATTTTGTTCGAAATTCGTTCTACATTGTTTCAGCAGAAGAGGTTTGAAGTGTCTCGATGTCCGAGAGGGAACGCAAAAGTTCACTTCATTCAGAAGGAATGGGCTCGAAATTGATCCATTTAAAAGTTTTGTCATAAATATCACACCAAGCATTTCCCTTCGACTAGCAAGAGTTGGAAGATTGATAAGCTTTAATCGATTAGTATAAGGTGGAAGATTAGTTAAAGAGTCCCATTGGAAATTTCTTAAGGCAAATAGTAAAAATTGTTTTTGTATTGATTCGAGACTGTCTGCATGGACTTGATAACGCGGATTCCAAATTATCGAGCCGTATTCTAATATTGGCCTAACTAATGTTGTAAAAAGTGCTTTAGTTATGTAAGGGTCGTTAAATTCTTTTGACCACCGTTTAACAAATGCAAAAACACCTTTACCTTTATTCACTGTAGCATTAATATGAAGATTGAAACTAAGTTTGGAATCCATCATGACTCCCAAGTCAATAAAATTATTTACAGTTTCTAGACTATAGTTGTTAATTGTATATGAAGCTGGTGGCGAAACTCTCCGAGAAAAACACATGAATTTACATTTTTTGAGATTGAGCGGCATATAATTTACATTGCACCAGGTAACCAAGTGATTTAAATCCATTTGAAGCAAGGAATGTTCCTCAACCGAGGCACATGATTTGAAAAGTTTTACATCGTCTGCGTACATCAAGATTTTTGAGTATTTAATTGTACCAGATATATCGTTTATGAACAACAAGAACAGAATCGGACCAAGATGGCTGCCCTGAGGAACACCAGAAGAAACATTGATGACCCCAGAAAGTGTATTTTTAAAGATTACTTTTTGCGTACGATAACCAAGATACGAAGAAATCCAACATATAAGACGGGGTTGAAAACCGAGTTGACTGAGCTTATGAATAAGTAATGGGTGTGATACTTTGTCGAAAGCTTTACTGAAATCGGTGTAAATTACATCAGTGTGAAGGCCTTTTCTAAATCCATTAGAAACGTGGGTGGTAAATTCTAGTAAATTGGTGATAGGTGATTTGCCCTTACAGAACCCATGCTGCGAGCTTGCAATTATGGGGGAAATAGGGAATGTTAGGTGGTGGGTAACAATAGCCTCAAATAACTTTGGGATAGCGGATAACTTTGCTATGCCCCGGTAGTTTTCTATTGAAGACCTGCTTCCATTTTTATGAAGCGGAATAAGAAAGGATTCCTTCCATATTGTTGGGAAAACGCCATAAATTAAAGATAAATTAAATAAATCTGTTAGCGGCTGATAGATGTTTGCGGCACATTTTTTAAGAAAGTGTGTCGGGATCCTGTCGGGGCCGTATGAATATGATACTTTTAAAGTTTTTAAATAAGATAATACATCTTCTGAAGATATAAATGGAGCTCTGATTGAATAACATGAATCAATATGGTATGGGTATTCATTAGGAGGAACGTTGGTCTCAATAGAGTAATTTGATTTGAAAAATTCCGCAAAGAAGTCGGCGATCTCTTGATCATCGCTGGAAATATTATCTTGGAATTTCATGGATGATGGAAACCCTTTCACCCTGCGTTTAGAGTTTACGAATCCGTAAAATGCCTTCGGGTTGCAAGTTATATTTCTTTTCATTTTACAAAGATAAGCTTTGTAACACTTTTTGTTCAATTGAAAATACTTGCAGCGTAGAATCGAGTACTGTAAGTAATGGTTATGTAAACCCGTCTTTTTGAACAACTTGAAAGATCGAGACTTTTTATTCTTTAAAATTTTCAGCTCTTTAGTGAACCATACTTGGCTTGTATCGGAATGTACACAAATCCGCTTAGGTACGTATTTTTCAAAAAGACAGTAAATGGTATTGTAAAAGTGAGAAACGCTTTGCTCCACATCAGCATTAAATGTTGGCCACACGCCCTCGTTCGCTTGCTCCAGAGAGGCTTCGAACCTAACCCCGGTCTTTGGAATTGGTACTGCTGCGTCCGCTGAAAAGAAATAGAGATACATAAAATAGTCACATTTTTGCCTGTATATCTCCTGCAAAGCGACCCGTTCACCTAGGGTTAACTCCTAATAATCGTCGCGAACAAATTTTCTTTAAATCATTTGTCGCTCCTTGGCGCTCATGCATAAAGGCGACTTAGGGTTGCTATTAATGGTCTATTAATACTCATGACTCTCGTGGCACAGGGCGCCTCCAGTTTTTTCGGCTGTTTTTAAGAGCTACAATTTCCGATATGCGAACAGTAGGAATCCCTACCACCAGTCGCTACCACGCCTCCTGAGCCTCACACCATATGCCAGTACAG
Source organism: Eurosta solidaginis (assembly GCF_040869045.1). Lineage (NCBI taxonomy): Eukaryota > Metazoa > Arthropoda > Insecta > Diptera > Tephritidae > Eurosta > Eurosta solidaginis. Next base: position 31,682,938 of record NC_090319.1, read on the forward strand.
AAGCTATAGGACTGCGACTTCGAACTCATACCTTCGTCGACGTCACTTTCCTAGAAGCTCTAGGTGTAGCTCCGAAGACTTTACAACGGATGCTTTTGTCGCGCTATGCTGCCGAGCTACACCAGAGAAACACCTTGAAACGTTAGGGAGTGACTATTCGGCCAAGGATGCCGCCCTCGAAATCATAAGCAGTCTAAGTGGATGCCATTGCGTCATGGGTGAAAATCGTATAATCCTCGGCGCATCTACATAATTAAATTTTATTTATTTATTTATTTGTTTATTAACAGTCTATGGTGTTTCAGGCCTTACAGACTATATAACAGATTTTACCTTAGCTATTGATAAACTAAGATAATTACGAACTACTTGTATTATAATAAAATTACAGATTACACAGAACAAATATCACTGAGTATTGATTTAAAAGTGTGCTTTGGCAAAGAAAAATCGATGGTTAAAGAATTTAAGAATAGATTAAACTCGGTCATGGTTCTAAACAAAGGTGCATTAGAGGCATAGAGGGTCTTGGCATTGTCCGTATAAAAAGTAATTCTGTTACGAAGCGGCCTGCTCGGGATACAAAAACGGATACTCGCGAAGAGGCAAGGTACATCAACTGTTCCGCGAATAATGCCATAGACAAAAGTAAGAGAGATAATGGTTCTTCTACATTGGAGAGAAATTGAACAATCGGAATGCGAAACGAACAAAAGTTTTTTGTACCAGCCTCTTAATATGGCCTCCAAATAAAGCAAGCATATTCAAGCTTAGAGCGAACAAGCGCAGTGAACAATAACTTTTAAATTGTAGGGATATCTAAAATCAGAGCTAAAGCGCCGAATTAAGGCGAGCACTGAATATGCCCTAGCAATGGTAGCATTTAAGTGAGTATTGAAAGAAAATTTCGAGTCGAATACTACCCATAAGTCTTTTATCTCATTAAGGGTTGAGAGGCGGGTGCCTCCAATAAAATAAGAGGTGGGGAGATTATCGCGAACTTTGGAGAAGGTAACATGAAAGCATTTACCAACATTTAGCTGCAGACTATTGGTATTACGCCACACAGTGACATTGTCGAGATCAGATTGGATCCTTTCCGCATCAGTGGCATTCGAAGTGGTTCCAAAATCCTTTAAATCATCAGCGTACAAAAGAAAGTTAGAGTGCTGAAAGCACAGTGCGATTCATAGGAGAAAGTCGTGGGCTCAGAATTGTGGATAAGCTGGTTTTAATCGCTCTACAACGCTTTAGGTCACGCTCGCTCCCTCGTAAGCAAACGTCCTCCACCGCATCGTGATCCCACGCTCAGCCAACCGCGGCAGAAGTACCGAGGCCAAAAATTTTGGAATATAAAGATATTGCATGCGCGAACTTCGGTGGAAAGCAGCGGAGCGTAACAAAATTCTAGTAGGTCACTTTCACCACACCAAAAACTTTAACACAATTTTTAACATAATTTAAGCACAGAAATACACTGATTGGAGTTTTAGTGAGTAAAAGTTAAAATTCTGAACACATTAGCTGAATAAAAAGTGTACAAATAATTGTTAAATAACAAATACAGACAGTGGTAGTTTAACAATTTCTGCTGTGGTAAGTGGTGAATGTGACCTACTAGAATTTTGTGAAGCTTGCCTCACACTATTTTTCGTCTATGCAATGTCTCTCTATTATATCGTTTCTGCCGAGGCTAACGGGACGCGAAGTGCGATCGTCACCTGAGCAGTAATTGAAGGGCATCTGAAAGGCGTATGGGTTTTAACCATCCCCAGACAGTGCGTTTCATAGGAGAAATCAGCATAGGAGAAATATCATTTATAAAGATTACAAAAAGCAGTGGCCCCAAAATACTATCTTGCGGCACGCCGGAGGTGGCAATAAAAGAGTTAGAGTGAGTATTGTCAATTACAACAACACAACTACGCTGTTGAAGATATGACCTTATCCAATAAAGAAATGTTGAGTGGAAACCCGAAGAAATAATTTAGAAATTAGGATTGAGTGACTAACTTTATCAAACGGTTTTGAGAAATCAGTGTGTACAGTATCGACTTGTAAACGATTATTAAACGCGGATAGGCAATAGTCAGAAAAAATTGCTAAATTTGTCACAGTGGCTCTACGGGACATGAAACCATGCTGATTGTTACTGATTAAATGTTGTTTACCGCAAAATACATTTTCTGTTTCACGATATACTCAAAAAGTTTAGAAATAGTCGACAACTTTGCTATGGGTCAATAATTGGCGACGTTATTTTTATTACCGCTCTTGAAAACTGGGCTAATGAAAGTTATCTTCCATGCATCGATAACTTCACCACACTCGAGAGATTTGTTAAAAACAATGAAGGAGTGAGATCGCCAATGCCAAACAATTTTTAAAAAGATAATACGATAGGCCTTCAATATCGGTAAAGGTGGATGATTTTATGTTTTGGATTCCCTCCACAACATCTTAAGTCAAAGCGCCAAAGTTGATAGAAGAGTCAGCCCAAACGGGGACCTCCGGCCGGACTTCCGTTTGCGCAACAAAGTTGGAGGGGAAAAATCTGCAAAAAGATTATCCGCTTCAGCAGGTGAAGAGGCATGTTCAGTATTATAGAAAACTGATGCCGGAATACTAGAGCATAGAGTTTTGGATTTTACGTACATAGTTCCAAAACGTCTTAGGATTATCTTTAATACCAAGTTCAAAGTTACGAACCAAATTCCTGTGGAGTCTTTCGCCCAATACTTAAAATTTTTTAGAATAATGAAGGAATTTAGATCTATAGATAAAAGACTTAGTGAGTTTGAATTTTTTGAAGAATCTATTTCTCAAATCCTTTAGCCGCTTTTTTCGAGGTATAATCTCAATACAGATTTGGTTAATAACAGTTCTAAAAATGTTGAAACAGCTAGAAAGATCCTTTCCCAGAAAAAGAGACTCCCAGTCAATGAACGATACCATTTTTTTTTTTCGGACGTGGCAGCGCACTGCCCTCATGTGGCCCGATGAAACCAGGCTAATCCTGTTTTTTTTTGTTTTTTTAATTCATACATACTTTTATTTGTTTTTTTTTTTTATGTGTTATTTATAAGTGTTTTTGTTACCGAGTCTTTGAGAGGCAGTGGCTTCTTAAGCGCCGAGATCTAAAACCGCTCAGCTACAGATAAACTCATCAGCTGAGAAATATAGATTCACAAAATACAATAGATTAAAAGTATAAATATAATTTTTTAATTATTAAGAGAAACATCAATTATTCTCGAGTGAGAGTTATAATCTTCACACAAAAATAAAAAAGGTTCGCGTGGTTGGAATTTGCTTCTGCATTGTTTAAGAATTATAAGTTTGTAATGCCTTGAAACTCGGCATGGAACATTCAAGCTTACTTCGTTCAAAAGAAATGGGTTTGAATCGATCCATTTAAAAGTCTAGCCATAAATAGTACACCTAGCATTTCTGTACGACTTGCAAGGGTAGGAAGATTTATTAGTTTTAATCGACTAGTATAAGGAGGAAGATTATACGGAGAGTCTCATTGCAGATTTCTCAAGGCGAAAAGTAACAGCTGTTTTTGAATTGATTCTAGTCTATCCACACGAACTTGATAACGCGGATTCCAAATTATCGATCCATATTCTAATATCGGCCTCACCAATGATGTAAAAAGGGTTTTTGTAACGTAAGGATCACTAAACTCTTTTGCCCATATTTTCACAAATGCTAAAGCTCCTCTCGCTTTATTGACTGTGGCATTAATATGAGGGTTGAAACTAAGTTTACAATTCATTGTAACTCCCAAGTCGACAAAAACATCAACGCTTTCCAGAGTTTGGCCATTAATTGTGTAGGAAGCTGGCTGTATGTTCCCACGTGAAAACACATGGATTTACATTTTTCTATGTTGAGCGGCATAAAATTCGCATTACACCAATTAACTAAGCGATTTAAATCCGCCTGGAGTACAGAACGTTATTCAACCGACGCGTATGACTTAAAAAGTTTTACGTCGTCGGCATACATTAAAATTTTAGAACATTTTATAGTTGTGGAAACATCGTTTATAAAGATCAAAAACATAATAGGACCGAGATGGCTGCCCTGAGGCACACCGGAGGGAACATCGATGACATTCCAACAAATGTTTTTAAAAATGACTCTTTGAGTTCTACCCCAAAGATAGGAGGAGATCCAGCGAGTTAGGCCAGGTTGAAAACCAAGCAATTCGAGTTTATAAACAAGTAATGAGTGGCGTACTTTGTCGAATGCTTTGCTGAAATCAGTGTATATAACGTCGGTATGATGATTGTTTCTAAACCCATTAAAGGCGTGAGTTGTAAATTCATGCAAATTGGTTGTGGTTGATTTGGCTCTACAAAAGCCATGCTGAGAACTATCTATCAATGTAGAAATCGAAAATGTCAGGTGATTAGTAATGATTGCTTCGAAAAGCTTAGGGATAGCGGAGAGCTTTGCTATTCCACGATAGCTTTCAATAGACGAATTGCTTCCTTTTTTATGGAGTGGGATAAGAAAAGATTCCTTCTAAGCCGTCGAGAAAATGCCATTTTTTAAAGAGAGGTTAAACAGATCAGTAAGGGGTTGGTAAATGTATTCCGCACATTTTTTTAGAAAACATGTTGGGATCAAATCGGGACCGTATTTGAAGGATTCTTTTAGGGTCTTTAGATGTAGTAGAACATCTTCAGGCCACAAATGTGGGGCATATATTGAGTTACTAGAATGGAGCTCATACGGATAATTTGTAGGTGATGAATCAACCACAGCAGAGTAATTAGAGTGAAAGAATTGAGCGAAGAAGTTAGCAATCTCTTGATCGTCGCTGGAAATGATATTTCTAAACTTCGTGGCAGAAGGAAACCCGTTAGTTCTGCGTTTGGAATTTACGAAATCATAAAATGACTTCGCGTTGCAAATAATGTTTCTTTTAATTTTACATATGAAAGCTTTATAACACTTTTTATTAAGTTCAAAATACTTATGACGGAAAATAGCGTACTGTGCATAATCAGAATGTAAAGCGGTTAACTTTTATAATTTGAGTAAACGTGATTTCTTATTTTTTAAAGCTTTTAAATCTTTAGTAAACCAGGCTTGCACTGGTTCAATGTACGAGCATGTGTGTTTGGGCACATGTTTTTCAAATAAAGTATAAATGGTTTTATTAAAATGTAAAACGTTTTGCTCTAGATCCTCTTTATATCGAGGCCACGTTATATCATAAAGCTCTTTATTTAAATTGTTGAAATTAGTTTTGGAAAAATCAAAGCACTTGGTAGAGACACGTGTTTTGTTAGTGCAGCCGACTCCGTTGCTTATGATTTCGTAAGTTATCTCAAGAGAAGGATGGTAAACGTCTTCGGGTAAAACAAGAGGTTCACACCGATTTACATATAGAGAATTTAGATATGTCATCAACAAATGCTAAGTCTAAGAATTTTCTATACTTATTCGGAAAGAAATTGATCTGATTAAGGCAAAGATCAGTAATTCCATCCAAAAAGTCATTGTTATGCATCTTGGATGATACGGGGACAATATTGTGATCAACGGTATTCCAACATATATATGTGGCAGGTTAAAGTCGCCTAATTACTGAGTCCGCAAAAAATTTCGGAATTTAAAACATTGGGTTTCAGCCTTGTTTCGGTAAAAGCAATAATATTATAGTTATAGTGAATGGTTTTCAAATATAAGTCAGTTAATTTAGTATTTAAGCCTCTAACGTTTTGATAGTAAATGCTTAAGCAAGATGTTAAATTAAGTTTTTTGATTCAAGGTTCGATTCGAGCTCAAGGCCAGAACAAGAATTTTTTTCAAATGATAATTATTGTTATTTTTTAATTTTTCCAAATTTGAAAAATTGTATTTTGTTTTTGGAATAGTAAGTAGAAAATATTTCAGACAACCTGCCATAGCTGCGCAGATAGATCCATTTCGAAAGGTGCTAAAGCCTTCATCATCAGTACGCTTTAGGCATGCTGCGCTAACCATTTAGCTATACAGCAGTGGTTTGTTTGACTGGCAAATTTGCTACTTCTATTCCTTTTTACCAACTATATTTATTCAGTGTTGCGCCATCTGCTGCAAATCACTGATAATGCTGAATTTTTGTTTATTGTCAATTACTTTCTTTGACATTCCCAAGTGCTCATGGTTTATTAACAATTGTTTTTGTTTTTATCGGCCTATTGATAAATGATTCAAGGTTCGATTCGAGCTCAAGGCCAGAACAATATTTTTTTTCAAATGATAATTATTGTTATTTTTTAATTTTCCTAAATTTGAAAAATTGTATTTTGTTTTTGGAATAGTAAGTAGAAAATTTTTCAGACAACCTGCCATAGCTGCGCAGATAGATCCATTTCGAAGGGTGCTAAGCCTTCATCATCAGTACGCTTTAGGCATGCTGCGCTAACCATTTAGCTATACAGCGGTGGTTTGTTTGACTGGCAAATTTGCTACTTCTATTCCTTTTTACCAACTATATTTATTCAGTGTTGCGCCATCTGGTGCAAATCACTGATAATGCTGCATTTTTGTTTATTATCAATTACTTTCTTTGACATTCCCAAGTGCTCATGGTTTATTAACAATTGTTTTTGTTTTTATCGGCCTATTGATAAATGATTCAAGTTTCGATTCGAGCTCAAGGCCAGAACAATAATTTTTTTCAAATGATAATTATTGTTATTTTTTAATTTTTCTAAATTTGAAAAATTGTATTTTGTTTTTGGAATAAAAACAATTGTTAATAAACCATGAGCACTTGGGAATGTCAAAGAAAGTAATTGACAATAAACAAAAATCCAGCATTATCAGTGATTTGCACCAGATGGCGCTACACTGAATAAATATAGTTGGTAAAAAGGAATAGAAGTAGCAAATTTGCCAGTCAAACAAACCACCGCTGTATAGCTAAATGGTTAGCGCAGCATGCCTAAACCGTAGTGATGATGAAGGCTTAGCACCCTTCGAAATGGATCTATCTGCGCAGCTATGGCAGGTTGTCTGAAAAATTTTCTACTTACTATTCCAAAAACAAAATACAATTTTTCAAATTTAGAAAAATCCCTTCGAAATGGATCTATCTGCGCAGCTATGTCAGGTTGTCTGAAAAATTTTCTACTTACTATTCCAAAAACAAAATACAATTTTTCAAATTTAGAAAAATTAAAAAATAACAATAATTATCATTTGAAAAAAATTATTGTTCTCGCCTTGAGCTCGAATCGAACCTTGAATCATTTATCAATAGGCCGATAAAAACAAAAACAATTGTTAATAAACCATGAGCACTTGGGAATGTCAAAGAAAGTAATTGACAATAAACAAAAATCCAGCATTATCAGTTATTTGCACCAGATGGCGCAACACTGAATAAATATAGTTGGTAAAAAGGAATAGAAGTAGCAAATTTTCCAGTCAAACAAACCACCGCTGTATAGCTAAATGGTTAGCGCAGCATGCCTAAAGCGTACTGATGATGAAGGCTTAGCACCCTTCGAAATGGATCTTTCTGCGCAGCTATGGCAGGTTGTCTGAAAAATTTTCTACTTACTATTCCAAAAACAAAATACAATTTTTCAAATTTAGAAAAATCCCTTCGAAATGGATCTATCTGCGCAGCTATGTCAGGTTGTCTGAAAAATTTTCTACTTACTATTCCAAAAACAAAATACAATTTTTCAAATTTAGAAAAATTAAAAAATAACAATAATTATCATTTGAAAAAAATTATTGTTCTCGCCTTGAGCTCGAATCGAACCTTGAATCATTTATCAATAGGCCGATAAAAACAAAAACAATTGTTAATAAACCATGAGCACTTGGGAATGTCAAAGAAAGTAATTGACAATAAACAAAAATCCAGCATTATCAGTTATTTGCACCAGATGGCGCAACACTGAATAAATATAGTTGGTAAAAAGGAATAGAAGTAGCAAATTTTCCAGTCAAACAAACCACCGCTGTATAGCTAAATGGTTAGCGCAGCATGCCTAAAGCGTACTGATGATGAAGGCTTAGCACCCTTCGAAATGGATCTATCTGCGCAGCTAGGGCAGGTTTTCTGAAAAATTTTCTACTTACTATTCCAAAAACAAAATACAATTTTTCAAATTTAGAAAAATTAAAAAATAATAATTATCATTTAAAAAAAATTATTGTTCTGGCCTTGAGCTCGAATCGAACCTTGAATCATTTATCAATAGGCCGATAAAAACAAAAACAATTGTTAATAAACCTTGAGCACTTGGGAATGTCAAAGAAAGTAATTGACAATAAACAAAAATCCAGCATTATCAGTGATTTGCACCAGATGGCGCAACACTGAATAAATATAGTTGGTAAAAAGGAATAGAAGTAGCAAATTTGCCAGTCAAACAAACCACCGCTGTATAGCTAAATGGTTAGCGCAGCATGCCTAAAGCGTACTGATGATGAAGGCTTAGCACCCTTCGAAATGGATCTATCTGCGCAGCTATGGCAGGTTGCCTGAAAAATTTTCTACCTACTATTCCAAAAACAAAATACAATTTTTCAAATTTAGAAAAATTAAAAAAAATAACAATTATCATTTGAAAAAAATTATTGTTCTGGCCTTGAGCTCGAATCGAACCTTGAATCATTTATCAATAGGCCGATAAAAACAAAAACAATTATTAAGTTTTTTGGATCGGAATTTTGAGGAGGAATTTTGCTACTTTTTGAGTAATCTCAATAGTCTTATGCACAAATTCGCGAACAAAAGCCCCTGGCGGCCAAAATGCGCTGTCAAAAGTTTATCAAAATCTTTTGAGTATACATCAATTCTAAATGAAGAAATGTTCCTTTCGTAATTAAATTAAAATTTTCTTAAAGTCATGCCGTCAGCCTTAATTTTCGAAGTGACATAAGACTTGATATCCTCAACGGAAGTGTCTTTGTCAAAGCGAGATACAAAAATCGATTTTTTGAGCGGGACAACAACCAGCTTCTTAGCCGGTGCTTCTGAATAAGAAGTCACAGATTGAGAAGTTACAGTTTCAGAAGTTACAGCTTCAGACTCTAAGGTTGTTTCCGCGGCCTTAGAAATGGATGGAACCACAGCTTGCGGATTAGGGGAAGCCAAGTCTATGACCTCCACTTGCGGAAGATTAATGTTCTGAGCAGGTTTAAGATTCAAAGCGTTAGGTGAATCTTCAGAGTGTTTTTGTTTATTATCGCGGTTGTCTTTATTTCTATTTAAACAATGCGGTAACTCATCCAAACACTTGAAAGACTTGAACTTGATTGAACTTTTCCGTGATTATGGAAAACTCTTTAGCAATTTCAGAAAACGCATTTCGTGTTTTTCTAAACAGTTTAAATAGGTCAACCTCAGTTGATCTGCATTTAATGCATGACCAACGTACTCCCTTCTCCCTATCATTGACGGTGTCAACAACCCTAGCCGTCAGTCCCGCGCACTTTCCATGGGCGAGCCCATCGCAAAGCCAGCAAGAGACAAAACGTTCGGATTCGCTTTTTACCTGACAGTTTTTGAAAATGCAAGTCATTTTTTATAGAAAGATAATGAAAATAGACTAGTATAAGAATATAGAAATGGTAAAGATATGTTTAAATTACAAAGAAAAAACAGTTGAAATAGCACTGAGAATGAGAAAGGTTATATATAAAAGCAACTCTGAAAGTTTGGGAGCTTAGCGGTAGCTAGCAGTTTTAGAGTCACTGTCACTTGACACTTAAAAAGCGACGCAAACAGCTGCGAAGACAGTAAATGGTAAATAGCGAGAAAAACAAAAAGTGTGAGCACAAAAACAATTGCAAGGTGAAAAGATGCCAATCAAAATTGCAACAAAAACACAAATGCACAATGACTCGGCAAACACAAAATGAATAATAAGAAATTGATCAAAAACTTTAAAATTCACAAAATCTGAACTTTTCAAAGCAATCCAATTGTATTAAAATGAACTCTAGGTTTTCGCACTTATTTTTGTCACAAAGTAGTATTACAATTTAGATATTGTCACGGATATTAGCATCACTAAATTATCCCATCACTAAGGCGATGCTAAGGCCATGCCAAGCAGTATTTACGTTAATAATTAAATCAAGTATACACATATATAAGGCAGCCCAGAGAGATGTCACACACAGATGCATTTACTTATATGCCTATGTGCGCAAACTACAAACATTCACATCAATAATTCAATCTTTATGTATCTACATAAACGAATAAATAATTGCGTCTACACATATGTACGTATACGAGCAGCGGAGCGGCAATGCACAAACACGTGCATATATCTTATCTGAGTTGTCACAAGAGAGAGCAATAATTTGTGCACGTAGTTGTGGCTGGCGATTTTGTAGCCGAAACAACTAGTAAGTTCTGGAAATCGAAGAGCCTAGAAGTATGCAGCGTAAACTATAAAAGCGGGGCAAGCGAGTAAGAAGTAATTCAGTTTGATTTGAGTTGTCAAGCAGTTCGATTAGGACGATATCTAGCGAGCAATAGCAGTATTATTTTGAAAGTCAGTTTCATTTAAGATATCAGTTTGGTTATTAAGCCAGCTAATTGCAAAGTATAAGTGTTATTGTGAAGTACTTTAATAAAGGCCATTTTTCCATTATTCAATATTGGAGTTATTTATTCAACAGTTTAGTGATACGAACTTAGCAAAAAGGCAAATAAGAGGATTTGCAAGTAAATTCGTTACAATATTATAATTTAAAACTCGCAAAATAAACACAGCAAAATAAAATGCAACTTCACATTTATAATGACGATGCGTTTTGATGAGCTTTCGGCATGAAAGATGTTTAGGATCAATGCCTGCGTACTTGGAAATAAAATTGATAACACAGCCCTCAGATACAGTCGGCTTGAACGATGAGATGTGAAGCCACTTCGTATTAACTACGGCTTCCAGCTCAGTGCTCCCATTGCAGCCGTAAACAATGGTGCCCCTATTGTTATGATGCACAGATGTGAAAATACAGTGGGCTTGAAATTAGAAACAGCTGAGTTTGCAGCAGCAGTAGAATCCTCAACAGCATCAGCAGCAACACTCTCGGAAGAAATCGCAGTAGAAATAGTGGTAGTGGTATTACCAGCAGAAGCAGCATCAGCAGTATCCATAGTGAGGGTGCAAGAGAGAGCATTGCCTTTGTTATTAGTAGCAGGTTGAAGAACAGTATTGGTAACGGTGAGCGAAGCTGCAGCAGCATTGTTGGGCGAAAAAGTAAAAAGATCAGAATCAGAAGAAGACAAACGGCAGTCAGCAGCATTTTGGTGGTAGTTTGCATTTTTAAGGCAACAGCACTAACAAAAGCTGACATAAGTGAACTGAGATCAGTCGCTAATACACCGGTTTTGTCATTGTAGTTACGAGTTTTCTTACTTTTTTTGCTTTTTTTTACAAGGACCCTGGATACAATTTTTAAAATGTAGACCAAAGATTGCAGACGTTTGTGTTCACAACATTGATTTTAATAGTCTTCGTTAAATCAAATTTAGAATGAAAGTCGACGGATTTTAAGTTGAAAGTTGTTAACTACTGTTTTCCGGCCTTACGATATAGGAGCTCATTATGGATGACCGCGTAGCTTCAGTTTTCAGACAAGTTCGACTGTCCACTACGTTAGGGTAGTATCACACACGGTCATTAGTTCCACTGTCTTGGGAAAGCTTTTGCTTCACCACTTTGAGTGTTCTTGCGAAGGACCAATCCTCACCTGGTAGATATATGTGCCTACGTATTCACATTTGTAAAAGGATCCGTAACGTGTAGGTGATATTTAAACTTGGTTGATAGGCTATAATCAATGTTATTCACTCCAAGGGACTAGTTTTGGATATGGCCGCCAACTTTAGGAAATGTCAAACTGGGAGACTTGGGTGTTGAAGGATGAAGTGTGAAAATCAAAATTAACATTTCAGATGCTATTGTATAGTTTCGCAAATAAACAACAGATGTTTGAATGCAAGACTTAGTGATTTTTCAAACCCTTCTCATAAGTACATACATATATCCTCAACTTAAGTATGAGGTAAGAATAATTTCAAAGGAGTGTTTATGCCCCTAGAACTACTAAAGGATTATGCATCACTGATTCCGCTTATTCTTGAGGACAATTTACAACCATGTTCGCCTTGGGTCATTTTATTTGAATTAATTGTTCATAATTAATTTTTTCAAAAATGCAAAGTGAGCATATAAATTTATTATATAACTTTTCTTTTAGTGTTTTGTTTTGATAACTTGCCGAATTGGGTGATGCAAAGTCCGTGTTAAGCTGACATCGAATGCGCCTGTTATTTTAAATAACTTTTGAATAGTTATAAAGAGTTAAATTTCGCAATTAGTTTCTTATAACTGGCAGTGATGCGCATCCGTTGATACCACTTTCGACCATATCCGACCAATTTTCGACATGAACAATAAATGGCCTAAACAGTCTTAAACGAGTAGAAAATATAGTAACGCACCGGACGCCGCGCCGCCGCGCCGATATTTTAGACATTCGGCGGCGGCGTGCGAAAAACGACCAAAATCGGCTGCGGCGATGGCGTTTATGGGCGGCGTATATCTCTAATACCCATATCGGCATATGTCATGGATTTTTTTTAAATTTACAATAAGTGGCAACCCTAAACGGCAACCCTACTCAAAAATGTCCCTATTGTAATGCGGAGTGAAATACCTTTCGTTGATACCCATATCGGCATATATCATGCAATTTTTTTTTGAATTTGGAATAGGTGGCAACCTTGTTAAACATTCTGAGTGGCAACACCTAGGTAGAAAGTCTTAGAAGGTGATACATTATCTCTGTGCCAAATTTCATTTAAATCGGTTGAGCCATTCCCGAGATCGTTCGGCTATACCAACATACAAATATACAAGAATTGCTCGTTTAAAGTTATAAGATATATTACCAGTATACAATGTATTTGCCACATTTATATTCACTGTATATGTATATAAGTAATTATGTATGTATTTAGATAGCTTAAATAATAAATACCTAAGCAATTACACGTACAACAAAGAAAACCGTTTATTTGAAAATTTAAATTACCGCTTGTTTTTCTTAATGTTTTGATATATTAAACTCAAAATTTTTAAAATATTTATTATTTTATTTAAAACTTGTATAATATAGGCACGTACATTTAAAAAAAAAAATTTACTAAATAAGAGAAAGTCAGCGAAAAATATGATAACAGACAACTTTTGGCAAAACGCAATTGGACCAAAAAAAACCGTTTATTGAAAAAAATCACCCTTTCTACATTGGTAAAATATTCGTCTTTGAAAATTAAATTCGTTGATTTTTTTGATAATATTTGAATATTGTTAAAGGACGATTTCCTATTCTGTGGTTGCGGCACATAATCGGACGATTGTATCGTCCCCAGAAAAATCACACACTTCCGAAACCGACATTAACTGACAAATTACCGTTCGCGCACAACAATATTTTTTTTATAAAAGTTTTTACTGAATAATTTTATTTCTATTAGTTTTTCCTTTATATACATATGTATACTTTTACGAAAAATCCCAAGCTAATTTGTTTGCCTATTATACAGTATTTTTCAACATGGTTGCATATTTTTGAAGGTGGTAAAAGTCTTTAACAGCGGACGACTGTTAATAAGCATCCTAAAAGACTCCGAAAGCGGAACACAAAAATTTTGAGTCGTTCAAAAGATATTAACCCCTTGTTGTCTGACGGTACTCTCCAGTAAGTTTTTTACATTATGCAGACCAACGGTACTTTAAAGTACAAAACATAGAACATATATAACGGGATTTTTAATAAAATTCGTGGATTCTTTGTTTTTTATGCTCATTTTAAGTAAGTGTTTTCCACAGTGCGGTCACAAATTAGAAGTGGTGTATTATATTAATTATATCTTGCTAAATTCTTAAATACCTCTACTAAATAAAAAAAAGTATAAATTTTGTGAATTTAGTGTTTAGTTTTGAAGATACAAAGAACTTTACTTTTTTTGTTAACCAGTGATCTTTGATTTTCCGAAGGAGACTTGTAAATACCGTCGGGCTCTGTTGTCCTTGTATTTTCTGATTTTTATACACAGCTTTTTACAGACACTAGCGGATAATGGCTGGAGTTCGCGGAAGATTTTTGTCAGAAAATGAAATTGCTTCCATTTTGGAAGAAATTCCAATCGATAATGAGTAAGATACGGATATCGAGAGTGATGATGAAGATGAAGAGATGATGACTTTGCCGAACGAGGAAGATCAGTTTTTGATTGAAGTTCTAAATCAAATTCAGGAAGAAGAAAATGATGAACCAAATATATTGCCAGAAAACGTGAGAAGCACAGTTTTCGAAGAACCATTGTGAAAATGAAAAAGAATTGATAAAACCATCGTGGTTTCACAATTTGACTCTGCAAAGGGACCAGTAACTGGATTTTTTGGAGATATGGAAACGCCAACACAATTTTTCCTATCTTATGTAGAGCCTATTGTGGAAGGAATCATATTTCATTCGAATTTATATGCGCTATAAAAAAACAATACCTTGAATTTACAGAAAAGTGAATTTCGGGCATTTAGATGCATACACTTTTTTATGGGCTACCATCACCTGCTATAAAAGATTAAACGCAAAGGTAATTGGTTTTGTCAGTTTTAACATCAATGTGCGAATTCTCTTTATTCAAATATTGTCAGTTTATTTATACTAAATTATTTTAAACATATTCTTACATACATATTTACTTTAAGCATACTTACACACATATTTACCTTAAGCATATATACTTACATACCTACATACAACTTGACACAAAATATGTACCTACACATCTGTGTTGAGCTGTGACTTCTGTGGGAAATGCAACGTTTGCAAATTTGCTGGCATACAAAATTGTTTGGTTGTGTGTTGTACACATTAAGTATTAAATCGTGTGAATGGCTATGTCAGCAATATTTATCAGATACCTTTTTATGTGTTGATGAACATTTAGACTATTTTTGTTACAGGGTAACATATTAACTGATTTAAATATCTGGCATTGAAATTGTTGGCTGGTTACACTACACTGCCCAGTTATCGTCATTATTGGAGTACCAGCGAAAACCTGGCTGTGCCCATAGTATCAAAAACCATGTCCCGAAACAGATTCGCTTCAATCTTACGTTTTTTGCACGTAAATGATAATTCTAAAATTCCAGAAAACAATAAGGATCGACTGTTCAAAATTCGCCCTATGATTGAAGGTCTGAATCAACGTTTTCTTCAGGTATACCATGGAACGAAGGAGCTATCAGTTGACGAATCTATGATTCTTTTTCAAAGGTAGAAGTGCAATAAAACAATATTGCCCTATGAAACCAATTAAGCGTGGTTACAAATTATGGTGCTTGGCGGATCAACGCGGATATATCAAAAAGTTCTCTATATACCAGGGAAAGGACGAAGCTGTCGAAGAAAACTACGAAGGATATGGCCTGGGAGAGAGAGTAGTTTTATCTCTCACAGGAGAGGAGTGGGGAAAAAATAGTACGTGTACTTTGATAAATATTTTACATCTGTCAGGCTACTAGAATTTCTACAAACGCAGAAAGTTTTTGCTTGCGGTACAGTACGAGGAAATCTGAAAGGACTTCCAAACATGAAAGTGGACAAGCAAATGAAAAGAGGCGAGTTCCATTCACGAACAGCTATGAACTGTGTAACTTTTTTTAAATGGATTGATAACAAGCCCATACTGTTGGCTTCCAACTTCCATGGCACCGAGAAAAGTACTGTCCAGAGGAGAGATCGTAAAGGTCAGGCAATGCAAGTTCAATGTCCAACTGCAATTACAGATTATAATTCATTCATGGGTCGCGTATATCTTGCAGATCAGTTACGTTGTGCATACGGTATAGGCAGGCGATCTAAAAAATGGTGGCATAGATTGTTTTGGGGGCTCTTGGAAATATCTCGTTAATTCTTACATTGTATATTGCCAAAGCCATGATAAAATGACTCTTCAGAGTATACACAATCCATTGCACAAGGCTTAATGACGCAAAAAGATGTTGCCAACAAACGCAAGTTGAGTCTTACACCAACACCCTCAAGCAAAAAACGTCGTGAAAAAGGTGACTCAGTACCAAAAGATGTCCGATTAGGTAATTTGGGAGTACATTGGCCAATATTTGGAGAAAGTCGACGAAGATGTGAAGTGTGCAGTATAAAAAAATTTCAGTCAAAACCGCTTTCGAAATCTCAACACTGCGGAATATTTTTGTGCTGTAATGACAAAACAACAGCTGCTAACAGCTGTTTCTCGCAATTTCTTTTTTGAGTCATAAGCCACCATTTCATAAACCGGGTTACATATACTTACCGGAGAATATGTTTAGATCAACGCTCGTATACCATTCGCCCTATATGTTGCATGTATATATTTGCCTCGATAAGCGGTTACGATTGCATCTAAAATGTACTTGTATGTAGAAATTATTCCGCGCATGCAACAAACAAAATTTTTTCTTTCAACAAAGCAGAAAAAAAATCAAAAAATAACCAAAAAAAATCAAAAATGATGAAAAAATCATAAATAATCAAAAAGGCCTCTTTTGATTTTTTTCAATAATCAGAAAAAATCATGATTTTTTTTATAATTTTTTAATTAATTGAAAAGTAATCATTAAAAATAGAAAATAATGGCAAGTAATCATTAAATGGCGTTTAAAAAAATAATCAATGGCACGGCTAAGTATTACCATTAGCAATCATTATTTAACAGGTATTTAACCCCCAGCGGGTTAGGGGGTCAGAATATACCCGTAAGAGGCGACTGTAATACCAGCTTCAAGGGGCTGTGTAGTGCAACCCTTTCAGGTTGCCAGCGTAATATATAGCTTCTCCAAACCCAATTGTCAACCTCACCTATCCGTGGCTAATCCTGTTTCACTAACAGACGAGGCTCTGGCGACCCCAAGCTCCTCATGGAACTATGGGGTGGGGAGGGAGGGATGATCTGAAGGTCTAATGTGGCCATATAAATACTTCCCGAGATGGTCGGGCTAGTACCCTAATGGTGCTGTGGTACCGGAGCGTACTGGATCTGCATTCGGCAAAGGACCATCACATCGATAACACTCCCCAAAGCCTTCGGGGAGCAACCTTATCGCTACAACAACAACAACAACAGTCCCGTCCTTACATCTTTCTGAAAGCAATTAAAATAATCATTGGCAGTTTAAATAAGCACCTAGTTAATTAATTAGTTAATGTAATTATTTAAATGTAACTTTTTTCTTTATAAACTTATAACTTTAAACGAGCAATTCGTGTATATTTGTATGTTTGTATAGCCGAACGATCTCGGGAACGGCTCAACCGATTTAAATGAAATTTCGCACAGAGATAACGTATCACCTTCTAAGACTTTCTATCTAGGTGTTGCCACTCATAATGTTTCACAAGGTTGCCACCTATTCGAAATTAAAAAAAATTGCATGAGATATGCCGATATCGGTATTAAACGAAAGGTATTTCACACGAAATAGTACTCTTTTTACTTATATTCTGTTAAAGCTTTAAAGGAGAATATTAAAGTTAAAATGTTCTTAAAAAAATCTTACAAATGATTCGACTTAATTTTCTTAATTTCACACACGCTAATAAATTTGAAATGCAATATCAAGGCACCGTGGCAAATTCTAGCAAAATATATTTAAATGCATACTTTTGGCAAATATGAAATGAATAATTGCAATTTCTCACAGATTACTATTGAAAAGATTTCTCACCATAGCAAAAAGATATCTCACCATGGTAATTTGCTACCGTTGAACACTAGAGGCATATGTTCAACTTGAAAACGACATCTAACCATTTAACAACTTATCAACAGATGGCGCTTAGGGAAGTAAGTTGACATTTGATTAAACTAACTGATAGTTGTCATTCGTGATATTTACAAATTTTTTAAATGTAATAAAATTGTGAGACTTTCATAGTGTATAACTAAAAAAATGTTTGAAATTAATAATTCGGCGTATGAAGATACTCGGCCTAAATAACTTAGTTCTCGATTTCACTAATTGCCATAACAATCCCTTATACTATAGGCTGGAATTACCCATATCAAATTTTTCATTCCAGTTCATTTTGCGATTAGTGTTTGATATGTTTTTGAAATCTATTTTTAAGGAAATCAAATATTGGTAAGTAAAAATTTATAATATACATATGTACATATAAAAAAGTGGAGTTTGATTAATGATGACATGTAGAACAAAGTATGTTACACTCAGAAAAAACTTGAATGAAATGGCACTTAAGAAATTGTTTCCTCTTCTCATGGCCAAAATTTCTTAAAAATGAGGAAAAACTCCTCAGTTTGAAGAATTTTTCCTCATTTTGAAGAATTTTGGCCATACAAATGAGGAAAAAATGTCTTAAGTGCGATTTCATTCCCATTTTTCCTCAATCGGGAGAAATTTTTTTCTGAGTGTATGCGGCATACTCGAAGATTGCCGAGCAAAGCTCGGTCGGCCAGGTACTTATTATTACATGTGTATGCATGTATGTATGTACATATGTACGTAGATATCCAACACTATTACAATTGATTTATTTGCCCCTTCAAACTCCTTATGGAAAGCAATGTTTAGCAATATTTGGAATATTCTAACACATACAAACTTGTATATAGAATCTTATAAAACTATAAAGGGTGTTGCAAAAATTTGCATTGGTGCTCGTATGCCTACTAATTAGGTTAAAAATTGTTTTCAAAATTAAATAATTTTAAATACTTCGAATCAGATAAAACGTAATTGAAATTTTAAATACAACTAAATTACAATAAAAGAAATTATGTGTGCAATGCAATCAAAATGTGTAACTTGTTTATTACGCACACCTCCTCTAGCATACACCTTTGCCTAACGGTTTTCCCACCTCAGTTTTTTCTAACCTTATGAAATAAAAAATTTGAATATCGGCGATAATAATTGTATACTATTTATTTTTAAGATAGTACATGCTTTTCTTCACTATAAATCCTCTTTCAACTCAAAGTATTTCTGACTGAACATAAAATAAACAAAAATTGGAAAAATGTCGTATAATCGCTGCACTAAAATGACTTATCATAATAAAAGAAATATTTTCCTAATAGTTACAAAACACGTCTTACAAATAAATCATAAAATAAATGTGGAAACACTTCCAAAAATCACACACAGATATCTGTATAAGTATATATATATATATATATATACATATATACTGCCATATATATATATATCTGGTTAATTTAGCTAAGCTATAGCTAATACATGAATTCACTTGACTCGCAAAATTACTGCCAAACGCCTGCATAATTACCAACGAGTGTAGCCGGCAATGGACCACCAGCAGCAAAAAGCCGCATACCAGTACTATCATAGCAGTGGGTATATATTGCTGGTACATATTTTACTTGTTGAAAGCCATCCATTTCATCTTCAGGATACTATTAAGACATTTTTGTAATTGACCTTTTGTAGATTTCTTTTTTCTTTGTTGTTTTTATTTATTTACTCACCACAATTCCTTTGCTACATTTAAGCGCCACTGTACGAGACGCATTAACGCTGCTCTCCAAATATTTACCTGCGCGTATATCATAGAAGAGCAACATACCTAAACCTGTACCAACTGTAAGAAGATTGCCCTCAAACGTGGTTGCACGTATACCACAACCATTGTAACGTGAAGTGATCTTTTTAATTGTCTATATTTTCGTACAATGGTAATAAAAATTTAAGTAAAGTTATCATAAATGATGTGTATTGGAAATGTACCTGCAGTGTTCGCGCGTCCAATAATATGGTATATGAACGACAGCCAACAGCATAAAGTCCATCGCTATGATATGCTATGCTTACATTATCCTGACAATTGGGCAGCTTACGCGAAAGCTTTTGTTTAAAAGTTTCAGCATTGAAAATATGTATGTAACCGTTTAGTGAAAGTGCAGCGATTTCCTTAAATTCTTTATTAAAGCAAAGTGAACGAATCTGAAAATATAAGCAAAGAAGAAAATTTAAGGCAATTATTCACTAGAGATGCTTTCAGTTCCAACAAACGATGAAGTTAGACAATGATGCGAAGAAGCTTAAATAATTACCTCTCTTCTAGAATCTCTAATGTTAGAGGAATTTTCGAGAATACAGCAGAAACATAGCGTTCCAAAACAAAATGGGACATAACTATTCGGGAAAAATTATAGTTCTTCAATCGATCCTAATGTGAATTGACTTTGCAAAAGTTCTCTCATCATTCTCTACTAGATTACTACATCTTTTAATTATGTGCAGCTGTTGAAAATGCCTAGACTGTGATGGTGACTGCAACATTAAACATAATTTCGGCGACCAAAAATGGGCTAGAAGTCATCTCTCTTATAAGTTTTACTACAAATAAGACACCAAGCATCTCTATACAGCTCTGTAACGTAGGCAACTGCAAAAGTTTCAACCGGCTGCAGTAGGGCGGAAGATTCTGTGACGTATCCGATGGGGTCTCAAAGCAAAAATTGTTTTGGACCAACTCCGATTAGATTTCAACGAGTTCGGACATGTATCTAATTAGCTCCGTGTGATATTTGTAAATAAATTGAATTTAATGGTTTATGTGCAGTAGTAAAACAATATTTTGATTTTACTTGGACACTATAATACCCCTGCAAAAATCGTTGGATCATGTGGTCCACTGGAGTACGTACCATTATACTCCACTGTAATGCAGCAATGGACCAACCGTGTTCGGTTCCTTCACATGGTATTTCGTATACTATATTGTTGTGTTGTGAAAGGGGGATAGGGCTTTTTGTTTTAGTGAAAATACTTTGTAGAGTTCGATTTGATTTATAAGCCAAGCATGTGTTATTTTTGTTGTATGGTATATCAGAGCCGAAGTTCTCTATTAATTTTGGTATGTAAGTCACACTGAAGAACTTCTTCGTTTGGCTTGCAGTGCTTGTTGTTGAGAATCTGCTACTTTTGTTTTCTATTTGTGCTATCTTATGCTGTATAAGATTTTGTATCAGGGTACTCGGGTAATTATTGTTTATTAAGATCTCACGGATTTTATTTATGTTGACATTCCAAAATTGTTTATGGCTAATATTTAGTACTTTTTCGATTAAGTTGGATGCCGTGTTGACTTTGTATTTGAACGGTTGGGCTGACAGAAAATTTATGAGGCGCCCCGATGGTGTTGGTTTCGTATACCAATCTAATACTAATTCCTTTTCCGTTCTGTGGATTCTTATGTATAGAAAGGGAATATTGCCGTTCTGCTCTATTTCAGAAGTGAATTTTAGTTTGTTATGGTATTTATTTAATGTGTCTAATATAAAGTTGAAATCGTTTCTTTTAATTATTGCAAGGATGTCATCCACGTATTTGACTATAAATTGTATGTTAATGTTATATTTTTGTTTAAGTTCAGACATAGTCTCATTCACTAAGTCATCCATGACTATGTCGGCTATGGTTGGAGAGAGGGGATTACCCATAGGCATACCAAACGTTTGTGAATATAGTTTTTCATTGAACATAAAGTAATTGTTATCTTTCAAGCAAAAGTCCAATATTTGCTTAAATTTTGGTCTAGGTATACTGGATATTTTTTCAATTTTATCCCACTTTTTGGTGATTATTTTTGTAGCTAGCGTTGTCGGTATATTTGTGAAGAGCGAAACAACATCAAAAGATACCAGTAAGTCGTCGTCTCCCAATTTGATGTCTTTTAGTCTCTCTTTTAATTCAAAGGAATTTTTGATGTTGTAATCATCTGATACCAAGGACCTCAGAAAGCCTCCAAGGTATTTCGAAATCAGATGATTACCACATCAAAAATTCCTTTGAATTAAAAGAGAGACTAAAAGACATCAAATTGGGAGACGACGACTTACTGGTATCTTTTGATGTTGTTTCGCTCTTCACAAATATACCGACAACGCTAGCTACAAAAATAATCACCAAAAAGTGGGATAAAATTGAAAAAATATCCAGTATACCTAGACCAAAATTTAAGCAAATATTGGACTTTTGCTTGAAAGATAACAATTACTTTATGTTCAATGAAAAACTATATTCACAAACGTTTGGTATGCCTATGGGTAATCCCCTCTCTCCAACCATAGCCGACATAGTCATGGATGACTTAGTGAATGAGACTATGTCTGAACTTAAACAAAAATATAACATTAACATACAATTTATAGTCAAATACGTGGATGACATCCTTGCAATAATTAAAAGAAACGATTTGAACATTATATTAGACACATTAAATAAATACCATAACAAACTAAAATTCACTTCTGAAATAGAGCAGAACAGCAATATTCCCTTTCTAGACATAAGAATCCACAGAACGGAAAAGGAATTAGTATTAGATTGGAATACGAAACCAACATCATCGGGGCGCCTCATAAATTTTCTGTCAGCCCAACCGTTCAAATACAAAGTCAACACGGCATCCAACTTAATCGAAAAAGTACTAAATATTAGCCATAAACAATTTTGGAATGTCAACATAAATAAAATCCGTGAGATCTTAATAAACAATAATTACCCGAGTACCCTGATACAAAATCTTATACAGCATAAGATAGCACAAATAGAAAACAAAAGTAGCAGATTCTCAACAACAAGCACTGCAAGCCAAACGAAGAAGTTCTTCAGTGTGACTTACATACCAAAATTAACAGAGAACTTCGGCTCTGATATACCATACAACAAAAATAACACATGCTTGGCTTCTAAATCAAATCGAACTCTACAAAGTATTTTCACTAAAATAAAAAGCCCTATCCCCCTTTCACAACACAACAATATAGTATACGAAATACCATGTGAAGGAACCGAACACGAAAAATGTAATAAAATATATATAGGTAAAACAAAGCGCACCTTGGGTATTCGACTCAAAGAGCATGAGTCGGATATTAATAAAAAGAAAAATAATACAGCACTATCGCAACACACAACGGAAAGCGGACACTCTGTTGATCTAGGTAAAGCGAGAATATTGGACAAGGAAAGGCGGGAAAAAGTGAGATACACAACAGAAAGCTTAAGACTTATGCAAAATAGAGAGAGAACTGTTAATAGAAAGGAAGACACAGCTGACATCTCCGCCGCATATCTTCTATGTTTATAAAGTTTTTGTTTACATTTTCACATTCTTAGGTATTCACTGAACACAGCCTTTCATACATACGTATATATGTAAACAAAACATACCAATTATGTTTTATGATCAAAGTCCAGTTTAATGACAAGTGTACTACATATTACTAGTACCATTTTTATACTTTTAATTTTCTTGAATAACTTAGTTAGTTTATACTAAAATTGTGCAATTTGTGACGCCTAATGTAATCTAGGGATACATACATTTATATATGTAAGTTTTTCACTAAACAATCTGTTTGCTAAATTCTAACCAAAATTTCTTTTAATAACTTTCTTTTATGTACATTGCTGTTGTTATAAAATTACTGATTTGTGATAAAAATTACTAAATAAATTCAGTTTCGCTCCTGAAGAAGCTAAGGTGCTTAGCGAAACGTTGAGCCGAAATAGTGGAGTTTAATTTAACTTTGCACTAAGCAAATAATGGTCAAAAAGCCTATTTATACTGCTGTTAAATACATAATTGACCGGCTATCTTTTGATTAAATTTCAATTTCCCTGCATATAAATACAATTTGATTACTCTTTCTGACTAAATAATGAGTTATCATACAATTGAACAAAATAAATAATCAAATATGAATACTTTTGATGATCCAAAACTGAAAATCATTTTTCGATCACTTTTTGGAATCATTTTTGAAGTTCTTTTATGATTAAATTTTAATATTTCATAAAAACCAACAAAAAAATAATCAAATATGCTAACCTTTGATGATCAAAAACTGAATATAATTTCTCAATCACATTTTGGAATCATATTTGAATCAAAGGTGTTTACTTTAGGTGATCAAAAATTTCTAATCATTTTTAATTCAACTTTCTCAATCTTTTCTGACTATATTTGTTGACGGAATAATGAGTTTTATACTTGACTTATCTTGTTTGGTTGATTTTCCGACAGGGTGGATAAATGATATATCTTGGAACGATTTTCCGTCATCCCTTATAAAATTTGGTTTTGAGACAAACCGGTTTCGGCGTTGTGCCATCGTCAGTGTCGATTTTCGAGAACAAAATTTGACAAGGGATGTCGGAAAATCGTTCCAAGATATATCAGTTTTACACTTGTTAAAATTTTACTTTTTATTGAAAATCTTATTTTTTTCACATACACACATTTTTCAATCATGAAGTTCAGAAAAAATATGTATGTATATAAAATTTGTATTATTAAGACATTCTTCAAGACAATGCAATGCAAATGCTGCTCGTACCCGAAGATTTCCCCAACCATTTCTCCACCTTCGGCTTCGCAGAAAATACATAATAGTTGGACAATACAAAAGTTGTGAGCTATTTGACCAGGTAAATGAAACTCTCTTGACATATGTACCTGGCTATGTCTTCAACATCCCGTACCATATCGTATTTTAAGATGTTGACGATCATAGCTGATATTGGATGTTGTAGTCGCAGGTGTATATCGGTCAAGTTTGTTTGCGAGTGACTTGTGGTTCAAATAGCTCACTTCTGCATGGTTTCTTCCCCTGATGAAATAAAAGTATTATGTAGTATCTTATTTTGAATGAGATATGATGAATAAATGCATCATAATCGCATTCAAAAATGATTCAAAAATCTCAACCAAAACGATTGAAATATGTTCACGATTATGATCAGAAAATGACTGTGAAAAGCAGTCAAATATTACTCTAAAACAATTTAAGCTCAATTTTACAATGATATCAAATATGAATAAAAAGCGTTTCGAAATATGAATCATAAATGATTATTCAAGAATAATCACATTTATGGTACATTTTTCTCCCGACGATACATTCATTTTCGAACAGAAAATGCTTTTAAATTTGAACGTTTTTAATCATCTTGGGGTATGATATTTAAATATTTTTTGATCAAATTTTTCAAAAAATGCTGGCTGGGGAGCAAATGGTGTGATATTAATCGAAAGTGAAAACGACACGGAAAGAAATAAAATAAAATGTGCAATCGAGGACCGTATTGGTGAAAAATATGAAGTAAAAATACCCAAAGTTATGTCTCATAGATTTGTGATATCGAGGATGAACTTTAAACATTCAGATGAAAAAATAATTGAAATGTTAAAGAAAGAATACTTACATTGCGGATGGAAATCTGAAAGTTTTAAAACAGTATGAAACAAAAAAGCTCAATGTAATATACTACAATGCATTAATCGAAGCAGATCCGGAAACGTACCAAAAGACTATCGCCGCCGAAAAAGTAAATATAGGTTGGAAAAAATGTAGAGTTTTTGATGGCCTTGAGGTACAACAGTGCTATAAATGTAGAGGATTCAACCACAAAGCCGCACAATGTAAAAATGAAGAAATCTGTGTGAAATGTTTAGAAAAACATAGTTCAAGGGATTGCAACCGAGAATTAACAAATAAATGTATTAACTGCATACGTGCGAAAGAAAGACTAAACGATAGTTATAGAAAAACCTACTCGCGAAAGTGTAATAAAACCAAAGCACAAAGTAATTGAACAAATCCACTACAACCACCGTGAATTTAATAAAATGCTTTTAAACAAAAACCTAAAACATAGTAACGCATATGATGTAAATGAAAACACTGTTATTCTAGAAAAGTGCATACAAGAATTGGTGGTAGCTAATACGAGAAGTAGAACGATTAGAAATAGCTCAAGTCGCAACAAATGGTTTAACTCAACGTTAAAGAAGCTAAAAATAAATAAAATTAGAGCATACCAAGCTGCAAGAGTAATGGACGATACCAATTCACGGCTAATTTATAAAAGTGCATGTAAAACATACAAACAAGAGATAATAAAGGCAAAAAATAAATACTTTAAGCTAAAAATCAATAGCGCAACAAATCAAAAAGAAATGTGGAGAATACTGAAAAATTTAATACTTAGCCATAATGTAATGATAGAAGGTGGCGGAAGATTTGACAGCTGCCATTTCGAACGTCCTTAGCTCCAGTGATCTCCAAGTTGTATTTGGAAGTACAAGAGAAAGGGGGCATAAAGGAGGGCTCCTTTTGAACTAGTACTTAAATTAATACTTTTTAAATAATGATAAAATATAGGTGTAGCTTGATTTTAATGCAATTTTATGATAAAAACTATGAAATTAAATTTGCTTTATTCATTTTTGAAACGTTTGCACCTTATCGATTTTTCTGGTATTACTCTAGGACAGAGGTCGACTGTTAATACACTGCCAAAAATGTCGGAAAAAGGTTTCAAAAGACGTGTTTTGTTATCAATAACCCCAAACACTTTACTAATGACAAAAGATTTTAAATTTTATGCTGAAAGGGGTCCTGCGACAAAAGACTACGGATCGTACTCATGATCTTGGAGTGGTTGAGGGTCATGGTTCGTATTTAAATACCGAGCACAAAACGTGTATTTTGAACACGCTCTTAACAGTTTTGAACGGGTATTAACAGTCTACCCCAGTCCCGTAGTAAAACTTACTTAATTGGCGCTTAACCGTTTAAACGGTTATGACCGCCCAACGAATTGCGCCAGCCGCTTCTTCGCTCTGTCAACTGGCGCCAATTGGTCACACCAAGGGAGTTTAAATCGTTTTCCACCTGATCCTTCCAGCGGAGTGGTGGAAAAATTTAACATACAATAGTAGGTGTATACATTACGTCGGATATAAGTTAAAGTTTTGAATTTGAGCCTTTATCCCGTAAACCTGAGAAGTTTCCGCTTTGAGAAGATTCATTGTTGGTCACCCACTATTATAATTCGACGCTCATGTCAACTGTTGGCAGGGATTCGGAGATAAAGGCATAATATAATAAAAGAAGGTGGAGGAAGATTTGACAGCTGTGATATCGACCGCCCTTAGCGCCAAGTTGTATTTTGGAAGTACACGGGAAAGGAGGGTAATATAGTAAGAAGGTAAGATAGTATTAAATTTCACACTCTTTCAAAATTTAGAAAGTAAGTTAGGTCACATGATTGTGGTGCAATTTTATGATAAAAGAAGTAAGGGCGGGTTTGCCTTCAGCTGTGCCGAATACCTAATAACTTTCCTTAATGGATCTGAACAAAAATCTAATGAAATTTCAAAAATTCATAAAATCTGAAAAATCAGTTGTATGAGATATATATATACAAGCTTCTAGCTGTTAAAATGGTGAAGAAATAAAGAAAAGTCTCTTATCTGAAAAATCGGTTGTAAGGGACTTACATTGATTTGGTTTAGACAAATGATTCATCGGCACCCAAATATACTCACTCACTATATCTATCTCTTCTCCTTTTGGGCCTCAACATTTTCGAGATTCGAACCAACTTATTTTCATTAATTATAAAACGTTTCGTAATTCTATACGAAAGCATGACACTCTTAATACAAGTCTAAAAATATCGGGAGAGAAGTCAAAAGACGCGATTTGAACGCAGGATCGCGGATCCAAAATCGCAAATTGAAAATTTTATTTCTCAAGAATTGTGGGATTTAGGCAAATAAATACGAGAAACGTGCACCGGATTAAAATTGTAATCAGTTCGGTTCAGCGATTCAAACAGTTTTTGGTTTTGGCGCTTCAATAGAGCGTCAATACCTTGGTACTAACAATCCGAAAATCAGTAAAGAGATGCAAGTTTAAAAATTTCATGTGGTTGTTGTTATTTTGATAAAGTTTTTTGTTATGCAGATATTGGTTTTGTGTGGATATTATTGGTACCCCCAAAACCGGTGTTGGATCCACTTACGGTAATTTTTGTCAGCGCAGGTGAAAGCTGCTCATGTCGAAAGATGTGCGCAAAAGTATTACGGATCCAACCCGTGGTTCGGCAGCGATCCAGGATAATTTTTCAGTTTTTGTTAACATCTTTTGATAGAAACAAACATCTTTTTTGTCGACTTTAAGTTGTTGGTAGCGAGATCAAAGGCGTATTGGCAGAAGACCACAGAAGTACATTATTTCCATGAGTTTTACAACTTGCCACGATAATTGGAGGGTACGTAGATATTTTCATTCACGATCATGGACAAACATCTCATCATGAATTAATATAGGCATGCAGTTTTAACACTTAATTGTACTCAGCTCTTATTTCGATGGAGAACATTTATATATTACGTTGGCGGTTTTCGAAATGGTCCATCGCAATATGCCAGTAAATGTTTCTTTCTTTTCAGTTTCTCTTAGAAAACATAATAATTGAAATTCAATTATTATAAGCCGGTGTTAAGCTCATGAATTCTTAAATATAAGTATAAACTGAACACAACATTAAACAAACATACATACATAAAGATGGAGAACATTGTGAAGAAGACGCAGGGGTGCCTGCAATTCATTCATGAGCAACTGCCTACGCATTATACCAATTTATAAGTTGTAATTGACGACTTCAATGCCAACATTGGATAATAAAGTGGTCTCTTGCATGCATTGAGCCTAATTATCTCTATAGGTGCCCTAGACATGTTATCATCCAGCACCATGGTTAAACATAAAAGTGTCCACATGCCCGTCTCTCAATACCAACAAAACCCACAAAGGAAGCTGTAAAAACATATTTAAAACAATTATTATTTGTATTATTCAAATTACAATACTATTACCAGCATTTAACGCCTCAAATGTGTAGAATAAACTAAATTATTATATGAGAATTGTCATAAGTTTGAATGATAGAAAAGCTAACAGAAAACTGAATTTGAGAAAAAAGTGATGCCGTTGTATTTTTTTTAGAAAAAACGATTTGTAAAGTTTTACATACACGTTTTCCTGTGAATAAAAAAGGAGTTTTGTAAAGCGACAACATTCTTATTTCTAATGGCGTTCAAGATGGCGGTGTAAGAGCGAGAAACTGCTTACATCCGTAACCTTCTATAATTCTATCATGATACTTAGCAAAGATGTAAACGAAATAGGCTCTATAATTTATAAAAACGAAGAAATAAGGAATGAAAATGAAATAGCTGATAAGCTCAATAAATACTTCATTGAGAGCATAGAATTAATAGATCATTCAATTGATAAAGAAATATATATTGTTACTAATATTAGCAAAACTAAGGGGTGCTGCTATCTATAAGCCGATGCTAAGCAGTGACGCGAATTCACATCAATAATTCAATCATTATGTATGTACATAAACGAAACAATAATTGCGTCTACACATATGTACCATGTACGTATACGAGCAGCGGAGAGTCAATGCACAAACACATGCATATATCTGAGATACTCCTGAAAGTATGCAATGAGAAAAGCTACAAAATTGTGCAATTGTAGTTACAGCTGAGAAGTTTGAGAGCTGATGGACTAGTAGATTCTGGAAGCGCCTACAAGATGCGAACGTTGAAATCAAAGAGTATAAAAGGCAACAAGTGTAGATGCGCTGGAATTCAGTTTGATTTGAGTTGTCAAGCAGTTTCGACTAAGACGCTATCTAGCGAGCAAGAGTAGTATTATTTTGAATAGCAGAGTTTCATTCGAGCTATCAATCAGTTTGGTTATTAAGCAAGCTATTCGTTGCACAGTTTGAGTGTTATTGTGAAGTACTTTAAAAAGGCCATTTTGCATTATTACAAATTGGAGTTATTTATTCAACAGTTTATTGATTCGAACTTAGCAGAGGATTGCAAATAAGAGGATTTGCAAGTAAATTCGTTACAATTGGTGTCAGAAGAGGAATTGTTGAATAAATTCCAGAGGGCAACAAGGACATGGCAAAGTTCAGTGAATTGAAGATCCAGCAACTGAAAAAGGAGTTGGAGAACCGTGGATTAAATACAACCGGCAATAAGATCGAACTTCAAGCACGGCTACGAGAGGTAATGGAGTCGCAAGGAATTGATGTGGACGAGTTTGTCTTTTATCCTGATGGGGACGAAGCAACAACAAAAATTTAAGAGAAAAACGAAACATCGCATACAGTTACGAGCACAGACTTGAACATGATATTGGCTGCAATAACTGCTCAAACATCGACAGTGGCATATCAACTGGAATCGCAGGAGACACGCATAACACCGAAGATGGAAGAACAGAAAACGTATATGTCATCACAGATGGAATCGCAAGAAACCCGCATAACATCTAAGATTGAAGCACAGGAGACGCGTATTTCCGAAATGTCGACACAGATTACATCCAAGATGGAAAATCAACTGGTAGAGCAAAAGACATATATGACCTCTCAGTTGGCTGAGCAGTTGAAAGCACAGGAGGCCCGCATATCCTCGCAGTGAACAACTGGAGTTCTGAAGATAAAGTTGCTGCACTGTTCGTGGCATTGAAAGGGCCTGCAGTGGAAATCTTACAGACGATTCCAGAGTACGAACGGAACAGTTATGAAGCATTAATGGCTGCTGTGGAACGACGTTATGGAAGCGAGCATAGAAAACAGATATTCCAAATTGAGTTGCAAAACCGTCACCAAAGAGCGAATGAGCAGGATTTTGCCTCGGATGTTGAAAGGTTGGCACATTTGGCAAATGCGGACGCACCCGTGGAGTACACCAAGAGGGTAAAAATCCACAGTTTTATAAATGGCATACGGGACGTAGAAACGAAGCGAGCGGCATATGCAAACCCAAAACCTACATTCGCAGAAACGGTATCCCATGCACTGACTCAAGAAACAGCATTGCTTCTGTGTAAGCCAGTTTACAAAGCACGCCGTGTGGAGGTAGAAAGGCCAGAGTGAGTAGACGCAATATTGGAGGCGCTGAAAGGATCGCAAAAGCGGGGTGAAAAAGTTATCAAATGTTTCAAATGCGGGAAGTCCGGTCACATTGCCCGTCATTGCGATCTTGGTCCTAATAGTTCCAACAATGTGGGTGGCCGTAAACGCAAAGTTGGAGGAGGTGAGCAAGAGCGAATAAGATGTGCTAGCTCCAGCTATTGAATGTCCTGTGATATCTGTCTCGCAAATTGGAAGGAATTCAAGCAGTCTTACCGTCAGAGGGAATGTCGATGGCAAGGAGCGTGTACTGACTGTAGATACGGGCGCATCTCATTCCTTAATCCGATCTGACTTGGTCAATAGGAGACTAAAACTGTTACCTGGAGTAAGGTTGCGTACGGTTACTGGCGAGTATAACCAAGTCCAGGGAGAAGTGGTATGTGAAGTCTTGATTGGAAAGGGCACAGTTCTACACAAATTCGTTGTGGCGGAGATCGTTGAAGTCATATTGGGAGTGGACTTCTTGGTTGACCATGACATCAAGATCGATATGCAGAAAAGGGTGATGCGTTATAAGAACCAGGATATACCACTTAACTTCATTTTGCGGAAAGGATTCAGTAGTAATCGAGTACTGGTGGAGAAGACTCGACAAAAACCACGAGAGTCAAAGGCAAAGGATAATAGGTCGAATGGGCCAAATAAAGCAAAACCAAAAGTACCTGCGAGAGAAACACTGGTATTGACAAAACCTAAAAGACGCAGGAAAACGAAGCAACGAATTTCCGAGAAAGAATGCGAGGGTAGTTTCAAGCCGGAGCACACTACTGTTGTGAAATGTGGGAACGATACTAATTATGCGAAGCCAATTCGTCAAGCGCAAGCTCTACGAAGTAGTTCATTGGCCAAGCAACAGAGTGCGAAGGAAAGATCCAGGATAATGAGTAGTAAGATGAAACACAGGTACGACAAGGAAAATAATTTGGAAGGTTTCCGGGAGGGAGATTTGGTACTGCTATACAACCCTCACCGGCGGAAAGGTGTTCCATCCCAATATCGGTGCAATTGGGAAGGCCCGTACAGAGTTGTGAAGACGATCAGTGATGTCGTCTACCGCATGCAAGCA
The DNA here is from genome assembly GCF_040869045.1 of Eurosta solidaginis. Classification (NCBI taxonomy): domain Eukaryota; kingdom Metazoa; phylum Arthropoda; class Insecta; order Diptera; family Tephritidae; genus Eurosta; species Eurosta solidaginis. The sequence goes on from NC_090319.1 coordinate 31,714,930, forward strand.
ATTGGGAAATCACGAAATAGAAGAGTGGTACATTTGGCGATGCTAGCAGCGTTTAGATCGAGAGATTTGTCTGAGGGCAGTGTTACGAATATTAGAAAAACTAAGGGGTGCTGCTATCTCTAAGCCGATGCTAAGCAGTGACGCGAATTCACATCAATAATTCAATCAATCAGGCCTTTTCTGAATTCCGACTCGGAATGAAAAGTAAAACGACATTGATTTCGACTCGGTTTCTATTTGGTGTTCTCAATTCCGATTGTAAAAAATCGATTCGAAGTCGATTTCGAATCGTTTTCATTCCGATTCGGTAACCAGTTTAATCAGCTGTTTTTGTTTATGTGTTTTGGTTTAAGTATCATAAAATTTTATTTTAATTAAAAAATGCTGCAGATATGGTTTTTGGATGCGCAGACGCAAGAAGATGTGCTATTGTGCGTGCGAATTGTAAAAATGCGCTGGATCGGAATTCAGAACAGGTCGACTTCATTTCGATCAGCATCGATTTGTTTGCCTAATAGATTTCTTGATAGAAGTTTTTAAAGAAAGATTTATTATGCCAATTTAACTCAAATTTAAATAAAAAAAAATACACACAACTCTTCCAAATAAAATGAAGAATTAAAAAAAAATTATTTGAAAGACAAATATCGCAACATTTGTGTATAATCTGTCAATTAATTTTCATTCCGACTGCTCAGAGGCAATACTTTTCAAACCGATAATTTTTGGTCGGAATCGAAATTGAGAACACCAACCCATTTCGATTCCGAAAAAATTAATCGGAATCGGAATTCAGAACAGGCCTGATTATGTATCTACATAAACGAAACAATAATTGCGTCTACACATATGTACCATGTACGTATACGAGCAGCGGAGAGTCAATGCACAAACACATGCATATATCTGAGATACTCCTGAAAGTATGCAATGAGAAAAGCTACAAAATTGTGCAATTGTAGTTACAGCTGAGAAGTATGAGAGCTGATGGACTAGTAGATTCTGGAAGCGCCTAGAAGATGCAAACGTTGAATTCAGTTTGATTTGAGTTGTCAAGCAGTTTCGACTAAGACGCTATCTAGCGAGCAAGAGCAGTATTATTTTGAATAGTAGAGTTTCATTTGAGCTATCAATCAGTTTGGTTATTAAGCAAGCTATTCGTTGCACAGTTTGAGTGTTATTGTGAAGTACTTTAATAAAGGCCATTTTGCATTATTACAAATTGGAGTTATTTATTCAACAGTTTAGTGATTCGAACTTAGCAGAGGATTGCAAATAAGAGGATTTGCAAGTAAATTCGTTACAATATTAACAATAGTGATCATTGTCCTGAAACCTTTCATTTTAAAGAAATACAAATTTGCGAACTAAAGGCAATTTGTAAACAACTTAAGAACAAAAAAGATTGGAATAATGTGAGCCCAAAGATCATTTTGGAGAACTGGAATGTGCTTGGGCCTTTCTTAACAAAGTTAATAAATCATTCATTAATGAGCGGAGTATTCCCAAATGAATGGAATGGCTCATTGGTAGTGCCAGTTGAAAAAATCGCTAAACCAAAAAAATGTGAAGAGTTTCGTCCAATAAATACTCTTAAGATATTTGAAAAAATAATGGAAAGTGTTGTGAAAAATCAACTACAAACGTACCTAGAAACTAATAATATACTGTCTCTAAACCAGTCCGGATTTCGTAAGAATCATTCATGTGAAAGTGCAAAAGTAACTTTTTATTACTTAATATATATATATATATATATATATATATATATATATATATATCATACACGTCTGTGAAATGAAAATGAATTTGTGATATTTAAAATTTATTGTGAAATCCAAAAATATGTAAACATAATAATAAAAATCAATCTAATCACAATGAACCTGATAACGCGGGTTTCAGATTATCGAGGAAAACTCCAATATGGGCCTCAAAGAGAGTTTTAGTAATGTAAGGATCGTTAAATTCCTTAGACCATTGCTTGATAAACGCTAAATCTTTAGCCCTATTTACACAAGATTCAACATGTACTTTTAAATCGAACCTGGGGTCCATTATTATATATGTAATACTTCTATATTGCTACTGCAGACTGAGTACACCCGCAACCATAAATTTGAAGTTTTTCTTGTCACACTTATATTGCTATATTTACAAAAATTGTGTAGGCTGTCTTTTTTTGATTTCGGGTTCAAAACTTATTGCCAGCATATTTTATTAGCAATATAGTATTACACATATGGTCTTTTCAGTTTTAGTTCAGAAAGTTGCAATTGAAGTTCAGAATCTCTATTTAAAGTTTAAAAAATTACAATTGATGTAATTAGAATTTTCAGAAATTTCAGAATTTTCCATTGAACTTCATTTTTTCATTTTATTTCATCATTTATTGCAAAAATAGTATCAGTACAATAAGATCTAGGATCTTTTATAGTACAACAAAAAGATAAATCGCAATGTAAAAAAGAACAAAAGTCATAACAGAGGGTTATGTAGGTTAAATAATCACATCAAACATAGAGAATTATCGTAATTTACTAGTATCTAAAATAAACAAATAATTAAATTCAATAACAAAACATTGTATACACTCATACATATTGATGGCGAAAACTCAAGAAGTATAATGGTTTCAACTAAAATGAGCATAAAGAACATTTTTAAAGTTGCTTTTATTTAGACTACTACGTACGGATACTGGAATAGAGTTCCATAGGCGAATGGCATTGACAAAGAATAGCCGTCCAGATGTTAGATAGTTATAAGTTGGTGCTATTAGGTCGTTGATTCGAGCAGACCTGGGGAATATTAGCTTATCATATAGGTAACTAGGCTCCTTATACATGATAAGTTGACAAAGGAAAATGCTGTTCCTAGCTTTCAGATATTCGAAGATTTCACAGCCCAGTAGACGCGCTCTCCAGCTGGATATATGATCAAATCTGGCTAAGCCGAATACATAACGTGTAACATGATTAAATGCTACATCAATTTTATGAGCAGACTGGGAGCTCAGTTTACTGTACACTAGCTCAGAGTAGCAAATGATCGGCATAATCAATTGAATTGCAAGTTTTCTTCTAACATTGACCGGAGTATAAATAGCAGACATTCGTAAGTTTCTTAAGATAAAGTATACTTTCTTAACCACCGAATTTACATGATCATCACAGGACAGCGTCGTGTTAATAACAAAACCAAGATTAGTCACTTTTGAAACGAGTTTGAGACATTTACTGGCAACGCGCAAGGGCGGAATACTTGAGAAGCTTATTCGTTTTTTAGATATAGGCAACACGTATGATTTCTCACTGTTCATGCATAAGTCATTTTTCCTAGCCCATTCAAATATGGATATTAAGTCATTATTCAATCTTGAGCATAAATCGTTTGTCCCCTCATGATTTCCCGACAAATATAGTTGGACATCATCAGCATATGCATGCATATGAGCATGCTGGCATGCATTAAATATGTAATTAATAAAAATACTAAAAAGTAGTGGACCCAAGATAGAGCCTTGGGGTACCCCTGCCAATAGTGGTTTTAGACCTGAAGTTTCGGAGCCGACTTTGACAAGCTGGGATATACCCGTCAGATAACTTCGCATGAGCCGCACTGCGGAGTCATCAAAACCAAAATAATTTTTTAATTTTAAGCACAGCAGGTCATGGTTCACAGAGTCGAAGGCTTTTGAGAAGTCAAGCAGGCATAATAAAGTCAACTGGTTTTTGTCAAAGGGTGCCCTGATGTCGTCTAAAATTTTTATGATAGCCGTGGAACAACTGTGCTTTGATCGGAAGCCTGACTGGAATGGTGATAGCAGACTATGTTTGCAAAAATGGTCTTGAATTTGTTCTGACAACAATATCTCAAAGACTTTCGAGAGTGCTGGCAAAATGCTGATAGGCCGAAAGTCACTAGGACAATCTGCAAACATAGTTTTTGCAATGGGTATAACCGTGGCAACCTTCCACATATCAGGGAAGCAGGAGGTAGTAATACTGTGGTTGATAATATGCGTCAATGTAGGAAGAATGTACGGGGCAATTATTTTAACAAATTTGAGCGGTATATTGTCCTGACCGATTGCGTTGGACCTTATTTTATTTATGCATATCGTCACATCAAGTTCCGAAACAGCTGTAAACTCAAATACTTGACAAACAGGAACCACATATAAGGGAGGGGTTGAGAAACTGGTATTAAGACAAGACGGGTTAGCTTGGCTCACAAAAGCTGCATTAAGATCTTCAGGATTAAGGGAACAGTCAGAACTCTCACTCACATGTACACGAAGTTTTTTCAGATTACGCCACAAAACATGATTAGGCAACGATATATTCAACATTTTATTGTAGTATCTGCATTTTTCTCTCCTAATATAGGCTGTGGTCTCATTTCGTGTAAGTTTGTATGCACGCCAATTTGCGTCGCTTCGGTTTTTCTTCGAAAGAGAATAAAGCTTATTGCGCTTGATAATCATAGCACGGACGGATCTATTAAACCAAGGGCAAGAGGAAGATCTGTTGCTATATACCCGAGATGGAACGTGAGTTGAATAGAGGTATAAAATAATTTCATTTAAAAATCTCAGCTTTTCATGCACCGAACTCAAGCTCCAACAAGCAGACTAATTTATGCTGGAGATGTCTCTAAGAAGGTTATTTACGTCCAGTCGTCGATAATCTGGTGAAATGGATGATCTAGCTACTGCACTGTGGTTATCGAGCACTACATCAAATGAACAGAAAATTAGATCATGGTCTGAGATAAAGGATAATTGATCAAACTTTAAGACTTTAGACGTATCGGACACAATGAAATAGTCAAGAAGGCTGGGGAAGCAGTTCTGTCCATACCTTGTTGGTACGCACACATTAACCACTTCAAGACCAACACTTGAAACATCGTCTAACAAACGGCAGGTATACGGGTCACTACATAAGAGATTAACATTAAAATCTCCGCAGATAATTATATCAGTGTAATCAACTGCGACCGAGGACAACATTGTAAAATATTCCTTCACGTTGCACAATTTATTAGGGTTATAGACGCACGAAAAAAGGACTTTGGACATTGAACTAGACACTTCAACTAGCAAGTTCTCAGTGACGCCAACAGCTATACTTGATATGATTCTCGACTTGAGATGTTTTTACAATACATAGCAACACCACCACCTTTCTTTACCTTTCTATCCATCCTATAGAGTACGTATCCCTTTATGCCAAAATGGTCATCAAGTATTTCAGGTTTAAACCAAGTCTCGGAAACACAAATGATATCAACACTGGAATGTTCAAATATCGCTCTGACTACATCCATCTTTTCGCCATTTAAACTACGAGCATTAAAGTGCACCACGTTGAAACCTTTATGGTGCCTGCATAGGACATTAAGCAAAGCTAGGCTATTATTCGCAATGCCATTCGCATTTCTACTATCTCCAAACACTGAGTACAATCCAATTAAAAGCAACTTTAAAGTAAGTTATAGATAAAGCCGAAGTAAAAGAAAAAAAATAAATTAATGTTTGCGCCATCTTTACATAACAAAAAACAATGAATAAGCATATGAACTTAAGGTTGGCGAAATCGATCCAGATCAGCCTCACTGGTAACTTTTGTTGGCTGTGTGGATGTATCAAGTCCATGCCTAACGTAGACGCAGCCACGGAGCGTGAATGCCGCCTGCAGCTTTCCCTGCCGCCTTAATTGGATAGCCGCTTGTAGCAAAAGCCTATTTTCCTTGGTAAGGCTCTCGTATAGGTGGAAGTTTCCCTGGATACCAAGGGGTTCCAGAGAAACAGCGCTTTTCATACGCCTACGGTGCTCCCCAAAAGCACGGAGAGTACGATTGCGATCCAGCGGCGAATGGAACTTGATCACAATCGCACCGTTGTTGCCTGCACGTGAGGGTCTCGTGCGGAAAATGTCCCTTATTTGCGGTGACTGAAAATCAATGGACATGCACACCACGTTAAAAATACTTTTTAGGTTTTCGCCCTCCTTATACGGGACACCAAAAGCGACAGCATCAGCAGCGATATCAGCAGTCAGTTTTTGCTGAAGTCCCTTTGCCAACTCTTTTTTGAGATTTTCTTTTTCGGACTCAGACTTTTCTAATCTCTCCGTCAACAAAGAAATCTGCGTGGATGAGGCAGACAGAGTGTTGGTAAGTAAGGAGATCTCATCTCGCAGTCTGTTGATGCACCTTCGACTCGAATTCCTTCAGGGTGTTGTACACTGCTGAGAGGGTGATAGCTGCAGCCCCATCAACTTTTTGTGTTTTCGCGGCGGGGGAGCCCTTGCTCAAACGACGTTTTACTGCGGGAGGAGTAATGTTTGGCATATTACCCAAGCGAAGACACCAGATCCAATATCGAAAACAACTTTGACGCACCTGGTCACCTTAATATATGTTAGCTGGGTGGCAACCCTGAACACTGTACGAATAAAAAGTATTTGCGCACTTGCTTACGCCGCTATTCACTTAAGCGAATTTATTTGGCGCTATTACCAGAGTTATGTATGTATATAACGAAGTTAAAAAACTTACAAATTCTGTCGGAAAAATATCAAAACACGCTTTTTATAACATGTATCACAGTACAAGGCACTATATTTAATTCTTATGGAATTTACCCTTGTATTTAATTTAAATTTTATTTATTTACACAATTTGTTGTTTTTCGGCAGACGTATTGTTTGCGGACTTAACACGAGCAGGGTTGCCAGATTATATCAATTGTAGTTTAAATTGAAAATTCTGAACTTCAATTTAAAATTTCTGAACTTAAATTGCAACTTTCTGGACTAACGTGCCTTCATAAAAATTATTTAACATTAGAGACTCCAAAGTTTGCTGTGATAGTGTTATTAGTATATAACTTTAGTGTATATAATTTTGAACTTTCGTTATTCCAAAAGAGGAATGCTTTTAATTTTTTTTGTTCCACGTGATGAATGCCGTAAGGAAGAATTATTTCAGAATAACAAGTAAAGGCTGCAATCCCAAAGGGTTACTCCATGAATGGGAATGCATGGATTGCACTCCGGCGTGATTGCACACCTTAGCAACTACGTGTTGCACTTATCTTGAGCTATAATTTATTTCCTTTTGATTGACTTGGAGAGTAAGTCCAAAGACAAATAAAAAAGCTCCAAAAAAGTGATATGCTATATATTTCACGATGGTTAAAAAAAAACGAAAAACAAGATGTCGAGTTCCCCCAATGTTAGGTAGACAAAAATTCCACTCACCCGTTGCGCAGTGCGTACATCTTTTACACATAATGGATTTATCGTAGCAAATGTAGGACAAGCTTCTTTCCCACCATCTGGGAAGTCCATGAGATCTTCATTAATACGCCAGAGTGATAGGCGAGAGTCTTTTGAACCTGAAACTAAGAATTGATCATCTAACCAACACATGCCCATTATCAAGTCTCGATGCCCATTTTCGCCAACACAAACCGGATCCAATGTGGGCAATCGATAAACTGCAACGTCAGCTGAATTACGTGCGCCAGTAGCGAGGAATGAACGACTTGGATTAATTTCAATTGCATGTAAACCACCTTGCACTTCTGGATGATTAGCACGATTATTCGAAAGTGTTGGAATAGCGTCTACGCGGCGCATATTCACATCATAAACTAATAACTAAATATACATAGGAAACAAAAACATTTAAAACAAAAATGTATGTTCTAAAAAGTATAAATAATAAAAACACTTACTTTATTGCATTTCGTGCCAAAGACCACTTGACGATTGCTTAGCCATTTGGAACAGAAAACTTTATTAATATAGCCCAAATGTATTTGTGTTTCTCGCAGCATATCATGAGTTAATACATATCGGCTAGTATTTTCGAAATTGAAGCTACGTTGCTGTTCATATACAAATTATTATTAACTAATCCTTATATGTATGCAGGCGTATTTACCTCTTTTAAGCCAGTCTCTCTACTACGTAAATAATCGCATAGGTTAAATGATGTATTCAAAACTTCTTCCTGTTGTTGAGGTGTTTCTTCATCACTGCCGGAATCGTCATATGTAACGAAATCGTCAGGTTTGTCAGGTTTGCGTCGTCGTTCTTGTCGTAGTGCTCTTGCCTTGGCACGCCGTTCGTCTAGGCGTGTTGGTGCATGACAGGAAGGATATGTACCAACAACACTATGCCGAATAGTCTTTACCATTGAGCTGAAGACCATTGAGTTTTTGTTGCGTATCTCGAACATTTTGGTTTTTTTTTGCCCAGTTCACAAATATCCATGCAACGTAACTCAAGGCTAGTGCCGTAGCGCTACCTAAGTATGACTTTCTCAGTACTTCTAATTGTAGAATACATGCGTTTTTTAAATAAATTCCAGATTGTTCATTGTTTATTACAGACACGATTAAATTTTCCTCTAACTTATTTCCTTTCACGTATTAAATGACAGTAGAGAAATTATTCGAGGTGGAAGATAGCTGCATATTCGTAAATCGATAATTTTAAACATTTTTTGACTTTCGATAGATTATTGAAACCTTTTAAGACCACGTTTACACGGCCCTCGTAAACATAAAATAAGTATTTGACTCGATTTTCCTCCTTGGAGATTTATATTACATTTTCACTGCCCTCAAATTTGTACTTCCAAATGAGTTATTTGAAAGCGCTTACATTGGCCTCATTCGTATTACACTTAGCCTTCCCCGCAAGACCCGAATTTGAGCTTCTCTTCCAATTTGCATGGTGGTCTTTTTAAATTTTCCTACTAATTGGCGGGATGGGAGTATAAAAAAAATAAATAAATGTAAGGTGCGATAACCTCCGAAGAGATCTAAGGCCGAGCTTCTCTTCCAATTTGCGTCGTGCTCCTCTTGATTTTCCCTACAAATTGGCCGGACGGGCCTACATGTTTTATGCTGACTCCGAACGGCATCTGCAAGGCAGATGAGTTTTCACTGAGAGCTTTCCACGGCAGAAATACACTCGGAGCGCTTGCCAGACACTGCCGAGGGGCAACCCCGCTTAGAAAATTTTTCTTCTAATTGAAAAACCTTATTTCTAAAATTTTGATGTTGCTTTGCCCGGGGCATACGGTGTGGTTGGCGGAGCACGCTACCATCACACCACGGTGGCTGCAGGGATGGGAGTATAGTGTTAACTATTATAACAAAAATACTATACTTTGTACTTTATACTTTAATTTTTAAATAATTATTTAACTAAGTTTTCTCTTGACATGAAAATGACTTAAAAATTAAAATTTTTGATTATTAATATTTTAAACAGAAAATAAATAAAATAATATTAAAAAAAATAAAACAAAGTATTTTTAACATTTGAGTAACCACCAAGTCTTTTTTGAGTAAATATAGTGTTAACTATATTTACTACTTAAAAATTAAAATTTTTAATTAGTAATATTTTTAACTGCAAATAAATAAAGTAATATTAAAAAAAAAAAAATATTTTTAATATTTGGTTAAGAACCAAATATTTTTGCCAAATATGAAAAATATTTTACTTTCTTTTAATATTATTTATATTATTTTATTTATTTTCAGTTTAAAATTTTAATAATCAAAAATTTTCATTTTTAAGTCATTAAAAAATTTTCATGTAAAAATAAAACTCAAAAAATTATTTAAAAATTTAAGTATAAAGTACAAAGTATAATATTTTTGTTCTTTATCAAAGACATTTACGACAACAAAATAGATTCTCCGGAACTACTTTTTCTTCTCCCCTTCTATGCACCTGAAAGGTGTCTACGGGACAAATACATTTTCTACGTTCAAACGCGTAGAACGAACTTTGGAAATAATGAACCTATTCACAGAATGATCTCCTTATGTAACTCTGTTTGCAATCATGCCGATTTTAACTCATGTAAAGAACATTTTTCTAGGCGGGGTCGCCCCTCGGCAGTGTCTGGCAAGCGCTCCGATTGTATTTCTGCCATGAAAAGCTCTCAGTGAAAACTCATCTGCCTTGCAGATGCCGTTCGGAGTCGGCATAAAACATGTAGGTCCCGTCCGGCCAATTTGTAGGGAAAAATCAAAAGGAGCACGACGCAAATTGGAAGAGAAGCTCGGCCTTATATCTCTTCGGAGGTTATCGCGCCTTACATTTATTTTTTTTTTATTTAAAGAACATTTTAAAGCTGATGTTATTGATTACTTTCTTTTCAATTAATATGTTCCATATTCCTATTAATATATAAATGTCTATACATGTGTATTTATTTAAGCCGTAGCGTATTTTTTACAAAAAATTTTGTTATAATGTAATTGTATTTATAAATTGTTACCATATATTTTCTATTTCGATAATTTTTGTTTAAGTAATTTTTGTTTAAATAGTTAACACTATATATACTTGATCCAATTAAATTAAAAATTGCTAAAGCTGAATTTGAATTCCTAGTTAAAACAGGTATATGTAGACCGTCAAGTTCTCCTATAGCATCTCCACTTCATCTCGTTCCTAAAAAAGAACCCAGTGATTGGAGACCTTGCGGAGACTATCGAAGATTAAATTTTATTACTACACCAGGTATCCTTTATCACATATCCACGATTAAACAATTGATTTAAAAAATAATTTTGTTTCAAACTTGATCTTGTGCGTGCTTATCACCAAATTCCAATGGCTGAAGAAGACATTCATAAAACAGCAATGGCTACCGCTTTTGGAATGTTTGAATTCGTAAGAATGCCTTTCGGTTTACGAAACAGTGCTCAAACTTAAATTTGGTGGTTAGTCAAATATTAAAAATATTTTATCTTTTTTAAAAATATTATTTTATTTATTTTCAGTTTAAAATATTGTCACGGATATTAGCATCCCTAAGCTATACCATCACTAAGGCGATGCTAAGCGATGTTCACGTCAATAATCAAATCATGTATACACATATATAAGGCAGCCGAGAGATGTCACACACAGATGCACACACTTATACGCCTATGTGTGTGCGAGAGACTGTAAACTACAAACTCACATACATCTGAGAGACGCTGAAAAGTAGAAAATTGTAAACAAGTAGAAACTATATGAGAACTATAAACACTCGAAATAGTTGGTAAGTTCTGGAAATAGAAGAGCCTAGATGTATGCAGCGTAAACTATAAAACGGCACAAGCGAGTAAAATGTAATTCAGTTTGAGTTGAGCAATCAATCAGTGATTGATTAAGCACGCGATCTGGCGGCCAATAGTAGAGTTTAATTTGAGTTATCAATCAGTTTGGTTATTAAGCCAGCGAGTAGCAAAGTATAAGTGTAATTGTGAAGTACTTTAATAAAGGCCATTTTTCCATTATTCAATATTGGAGTTATTTATTCAACAGTTTGGCGATACGAACTTAGCAGAGGATTTGCAAGCAAATTCGTTACAATATTAATCATCAAAAATTTTCAGTCATAAGTCATTCAAAAATTTTCATGTAAAAAGAAAACTCACTTAAAAATTATTTAAAAATTAAAGCATAAAGTACAATATATTTTTTTGTTGTATATGTTGGGTTATCTATTTCAAAATAAAAATTGTCTAGTTAGGTATTTTTAAAATTTTTACAAGTGAATGGCGCATATTCATAGTCGAAATAAAATATGTTTTGAATTTAGTTGCTGCTTTTTCGACAGATAGCTCATCGAAAATTATGTCAAAAAGCTACAACTAAATTTAAAACCAATTTAATTTGGCTATGATCATGCGCCAATATATTTATTTAAATATCAATTAAAATTTATTTAAAAATATAGTTTAACACTTTAGGGAGCTACATGTTCAATGCTGACTTAAAATGGCGTCGGCAAGGCAGATGAAACTTCACTGAAAAGCTTTTCATTCCAAAAAAAGGAATCGGAGTTTTGCCAAGCGCCTGTAAGGGGCGGACCCGCTTAGAAAAAGATTCTTCTCATTAAAATACAGCAAACGGAAAAGTTTGCAATAAAAAACGAAAAATTGGGACCGATAGACATTGACAGAACTAGCATAATAGTGGCCGTTTTTTAAGGGAAACAACTACACAATGAAATCTAAAAATTTACAACAGTGGTGGACTGCTAACACGCATCCAAAAATATCGAGAGAAGTTTCAAACAGAAGATATGACGAATACCTCTTGCATGGCAAGCAGCGGTAGAGTTTATTGATGTGCTGTAGAATCTGAGTAAATGAACGCCATAAACTTTCTTTCTTGGGCGACCGTGAGTCACTTTGGATGTGCAAAGAATCTGTCCTTCATTTTTTGAAGTTTTGTGGTTTTAAAATAGTTGGCAACTCAAAGCACAAAATAAAATATTCTTGGCAATTCCTGGCTTCGCTTCTCCTTGTTGAATTTTTTTTTTTTTTTGATTTATCAGATATATTTTGGAAAAGGGTGTACAAACTTCTTTTAAGTGTATTGACTTTGATCAATATGGCGGAGAGTTTACAAAATGAATTGCAACCTGTTAGTGAGATAAGAAATACGCCGGTGACGGCCTTTAGCCTGCCGAACACTACAAGTGCAGTGAGCGGGACACCAACTCGTGTGAAATCCACGCAAAATACCATGGCTGCTGTAAATCAGGATGCTCTTACAAATTCAGCTCCCCCTAACCCCTCTACAAAAGGGAAAATGATGCCAAAACCCCCTGATGAGTTCTATCGCGACTTGCAGCAATTCCACGAGCGGCGTGCGTAAGTAGAAAATTATACATATACATATATATATGACGCTCCTCGTAAAAAGCACCGTAAAAGCCCAGTCACAAAAGCAGTTTTGCATATAGATGCGTTTAACTCAATCGTATGCATTATGAGTATATTGCACGTATTTTTATGGAGAACGGTATATTGAGCGACATTGGCGGCATCTGACATTAAAAAGTCGCCAACTTTCAACTTTTGGTGCTACGAAGCATAAGAATTTGACATTTGCTTTGGTTAAAGGTGCTAGCACACTGCAAGTGAAATTATTTTTCCCACTCATTGGGAACTTTTCTAACATTTTTCGCAATAAAAAACTCCAATATAACAATCGGTTACGACACAAAATATATCCCCCAGCGGGTTAGGGCGTCAGAATATACCCGCGGTAGGTATGCCTGTCGTAAGATGCGACTAAAATACCAGATTCAAGGGGCTGTGTAGCGCGACCCAAGGCAGTCGGTTCTATGTACCGGAGCGACTCGGGATTTTTCCCGACCAAGGACTCATTTCAGTGTGACCCCATTTAATTTGTTTCGTCCCTCCCACAAATTGTCATCCTCCCAGCAGCTCCTTGCAGCAGGAATGCTACATATTCTCTTACTCCGGGAAGGTATCGAACCCAATCCGGGTCCGTCTCCTGAGAAATGGTTTTGCTGCATTTGCCAGAAAAGAATCTTTTTAGGACGGTCATACTCTGTTCAGTGTGTCTCGTGCAAGGGATGGTTGCATCGGACAGGTTGTTCTGGGCTTGATCCCAAAACCCGACGTCCACGTAACTTTTATAAATATTTTGTGGCTCCTTGCTGCTCACGCCCAAGGGCGTCCCGTAGTCTTCGCCTAAGTGCCCCCCCACTACCTTCCAGCAGCCTCGCTGCTCAGCAAGCCACAAGAAGTACCCGCTGCTGCTCGCGCCCCACGGCGCCAACAACTCAAACAGCTGATACCACTCATAACTACTACCTTCGTAGTAGAGCTGGTAGCAATGCTGAGCATCAGCCCCTGCCCCCGTCTTCTTCTCCCCCCTCTTTTCTGGCAGCAATCGTGCAGGTCAGGGAAACAGACTCTTAGTCCCTACCTCCGTTTGCACCGTCTGCCAGCACAGAATATATAGGTTTGCGACATCCGCTCAATGTAGTTCCTGCCTTGGGTGGTGCCACTTTCCTAAATGTTCTGGTATCCGCGACGGCAACCCCTCGACGGGTTTCATCGCGCCATGTTGCCACGTCGCAAACCCAAATCATCTGGGTACCCCAATGCTTGCCCAAGGGCGCCCAGTCCCAAGGCCACAACAGCAATTGCGTCCTGGCCTTCCACAACCTAGGCGTAGTCACCCGTCACTTACCCCTAGAGTGGCGGCGTCACCCCTCATGCACTTCAGAATTCTGCAGTTAAACTGTAATGGACTAACGGGGAAGATTACGGAGATAGTCGATTTCATGAAGCGGCACAACATCCGCATTGCTGCGATTCAAGAGACTAAACTCACAGCAAGATCTGCATTGCAGACCTGCTCTGGGTATAATGTCCACAGGAAAGACCGCGAGAGCGGAAATGGAGGCGGCCTCGCGTTTATTATACACCACTCTGTGCAATATTATATATTTGATCCTAGCATCGACCGCAGGGACAATGTCTTAGAACTTCAAGGCCTATCTGTCCGGTCAGGCGATGCAAATCTAGAAATCATCAACATCTACATCCCTCCTGTCACCTGTTGCCCCAGTGGATACCGCCCTAATATCGAGGCCTTTCTCACTGGCAACAGTCGCATTATCTTAGGCGATTTCAATGCCCATCACGACCTATGGCATTCAAACTTGCGGGCGGACAGTAGGGGTGAGATGTTGGCGGATCAAATAGAAGAAACGACGTTCTGCACAATAAACGGAGACGCCCCCACACGTATGGTAGGAAGCTGTCATAGCTCGCCAGACATCTCAATCGTGAGCGCAGAACTCGTAAACTGCGTCAACTGGCAGCCGATGGTAACATTGGCATCCGACCACCTGCCCATACTTATTTCGTTCGAGCGTACCGCCGACTTCATCGTCACCGAAAAACGCACTTTCATAAACTTCAAAAAAGGAAAGTGGGAAGAATATAAATCTGCAACAGACAGCAGCTTTGCTGCCCTCCCTATCCCGACTGATGCCCGCCAAGGGGAGTGTGCCTTCCGTAAGGTCATTGAATCCGCCTCGGCACATTTCATTCCCGCCGGGAGAATTCCCGAAATCCGGCCCCACTTCCCGGCGGAGGCCGCGAGCTTAGCGAGGGAACGCGACCTTATAAGACAGCTTGATCCAGGCGACCCCCAAATAAGGGATATAAACCAACGCATCAGATTGCTTGTGGACGAACACAAGCGGGCGAAATGGGAAGAGCACCTAAGAGGTTGTAACCTCTCTACCGGTGTAGGTAAACTTTGGTCCACCGTAAAGTCCCTATCGAATCCGACTGAGCACAAAGACAAAGTTTCCATCGCCTTTGGCGATAAGGTGCTGTCGGATGCGAAAAAATGCGCGAGCGCTTTCTGCCGACAATATATAATGCATCCTACGGTCGACAAAGATAGACGGAGAGCCAATAGACACGCACATAAACACAAATTCAGCGCGTCACCAATCACTATCACCGCTAGAGAGTTTGAGGACGCCATTGGACGCGCTAAACCATCCAAATCAGTGGGCCCAGACGGCATAGCCATGCTTAAAAACTAGGGAAAGAGGGTTTCAAATATTTAGCGCATGTCTTCAACCTGTCTCTTTCCACCTTTGTCATACCCGAGAAATGGAAAATGGCTAAGGTGGTCCCGCTACTAAAGCCTGGGAAACCAGCTAACGTAGGTGAGTCATATCGTCCGATATCTCTCCTATCGCCAGTGGCAAAGACGCTTGAAGCCATTTTGCTCCCTTATTTCCAAGCACATTTGCAGCTAGCCCCTCATCAGCATGGCTTCAGAAAACTCTATAGCACTACCTCCGCGCTAAATGTCATTAGCACCCAGATAAATTGCGGTTTGAATCAATACCCCCACCATAGAACAGTACTCGTACCGCTAGACCTATCAAAAGTCAACCATGGCTCATTACTGCAAGACCTGGAAGGGTCTACCCTTCCCCCATGTCTTAACAGGTGGACCGCAAATTATCTGGGTGGTCGGCAGGCATCGGTGCAATTCAGAAACGAAACATCAAAACCAAGGAGAATTAAACAAGGGGTGCCACAGGGTGGTGTCCTATCCCCACTTTTGTTTAATTTCTACATATCTAAGCTACCTTCACCACCGGAAGGAGTCACAATCGTTTCCTACGCCGATGACTGCACAATAATGGCCACAGGCCAGGCCCACAAAATCCTGTTTCACTAACAGACGAGGCTCTGGCGACCCCAAGCTCCTCGTGGAACTTGGGGATGGGGAGGGAGGGATGGCCTGAAGGTTTAATGTGGCCATATAAATCGTTCCCGAGATGGTCGGGCTAGCACCTTAATGGTGCTGTGTTACTGGAGCGTACCGGATCTTTATCCGACAAAGGACCACCACATTGATAACACTCCCCAAAGCCTTCGGGGAGAAACCTTATCGCTACAACAACAACATCTCGGAAGTCGAAACGCGTCTTTTGATACCCGCTTTGAAAATTTTTTATAAAAATTAGGTGGTGTATCATTTTGTGAAACGTTACCGCATTTTTAAAACAAATTTCTTCCAGGAATTATAGATAGTTAAGGAGATCACAGTATCGGTAATTCATACAACGGCAAGCAAGGCCCGTTTTGGATTCAAGAAGGCGAATCCGAAAACGGAAGTTAAACATTTTGATTCTGTCAAAAGACATTTTCTGAACGGTTTTATTGAGAACAATACTTACATGAAATAATAATACTAAAAGCTAGAAAATAATTATGTAGGTCCTAGGTACTAGTCATCACACTCCTCATCAATAGGGCGTTGATCAGAAAATTAAATAAAAACGTTGGGCGTGTGAAATTTCTAAAAATGTGAGACGTAGCATAACCTGATTAAGGTTCCGTTGGTCCTATATATGACTATCAACAGAAATTTGACGTGTTCAACGCTTTTATTTAATTGTCTGATCAACGCCCTAGATAGATGAGGAGTGTGATGACTAGTACCTAGGACCTACCTAATTATTTTGTAGCTTTTAGTATTATTACTTCATCTAAGTATTGTTTTCAATAAAACCGTTTGACTGACAATTTTTTTTTTAATTATTTTATTTTCAAATTTGTAGTCTTCATTTAATTGCCTATTATTTCTCATTCTATTTAGTTCATTTAGTGACTCATTCAGACCAATTCTAAATATTCTCGCGGAATTTTGTTCTCGCGGATTTTTTTATTCCCGCGGAAAAATTCCTCCAATTCTGTTCTCCTAGGGAGAATAATAATTGGGGAATAGGAATTTCGAAGTCAGCTGTTTTGTCAATTGAAATTTCGTTGCATATTTCTTCTTTTGTTTAAAAAATTTAAAAGTTTAATCATTGTTGCAAATTTGTTGGAAATTAAGAAATAAAATATAAACAATGCACAGTATTTATTGCATTTCATGCGGTATTCACTGAAATGAGTAATGAATTAATGCCACAGCAACATCAACAGCGGAACATACGAAGAAGACGGCCGCATAATACAAATCGGCTGGAGTTGCCTGCTTTCATTCAGCAAGGCAATTTTCTGGCGGCCAAGTTGAGTTGAATTCGTCCTTCGTCATATGCCAAAATCTATTTAAGCCTTATTAAAAAATCCTTGCGCAATTTCTGGATGGCTGCATCAAATATGTATACCAAGAGCTCTACCGTTGCTTATGATATACTTTTCGACTTAAAATAAAGAATATTGTGGTTGTAGTTGTTGTTGTATTAACAGTGAGAATATTGTGGTAGAATGTAAATACATATTTTAGCTCACATTTGTACAAATAAGTGTTCTTTCTTAAAAGAACCAATTTCCTTTAACTATTTTGATGCATTCCCTTTAATTTAACAAGTGAAAAAACTCCTATGAAATGGCAGAGAAATCTCCGTCTCCCTCACATTCATAATACCTACTTTTCTCCCATAACCGGTTTCCGCTTTTTCGAACATTGTTCAGAATAGGAGGAAAGGGAGAAGTGAAAAACTCACAAGGAATTTTTATTTAGAATACGAGGAATCCGAGAAGGGAAAAAACTCGCACGGAATTTTGGTTTAGAATTGGGATGATTATTATTATTCACCCCTATTCTGCATTTCGATTACGTTCCCGTTCTACGCTCCGCTTTAATCGAAGTTTGGTATTCTGCATTACGACGGAATCGTAAAGAGAAGAGGAAGAGCAAATGGTTTTTCGAAATCAGCTGTTAGTACGGAATGTGTGAACATTGGAACAAAATAAATTAAAGAAAATTTGTAAAAAACACTGAAAAACGTTTATATTTTATTATCCACGCCATTTTATACAAAAAAAAGCAATAGAATATATTGCCGCAGTGTTATATTTTTTTGAGTGAAGTGCCTTCATAATTGTAAGTGTGTTTTTGTCGTTCTTTTGGCCAATTCCCTGCCGTGGCCACCAAGTTTTGTTAAAACGGATTCCTGTACGAATATAGTTGATATTTTCTGAATTTTAAGGATGCTAATTTCATTGCACTGGCCTAAAATACTTTATAAAGGTTTATTTATTCTTTCCGCAAGGATTGTTTACGTTTTCGCTTCACCTTCCTCTACGCCGGCAGCTTGCTTTAGCATATAACTGGATCCAACGAACAGGCACAAATTATAGTTGTCTATTATAATGGAATCAATAGCCGCGGCATTATTTATTGAGTTGGAAAGCAACGCATACGAAAATTGCCAGGCGAGAATGGAAAGGCAAATATTGCGAGATTTGTGTAATCCATTTGAGATGAGTGGCGAAATGCAAGAAATTGAACTTAAAAGTGGTAAAGTTTAATGACTTATTTTCTTATTTAGGTTCAAAAAAACTTTCGACTTAACAAGGATGCTTTCAGGTATGTGTTAGATACTTTTGCGGGGCAAATACGTCCAAGGACTTCGACATCGACATGTTGTTTTTGACCTGGAAACATATAAAAAACAATCATCATCAAGCCTTCTACGTTTCTTAACAAGTTTTACTTACATTTTTGTTAAAATTTTGTTATAAATTAATAAAAAAATAAAAAGAAAATATTTTTCCGCCAACTAATTTGCAACTTAGAAAAACGGAACTACGATCGAAATGCAGAATACAAAAAATCGAACGATTCGAAGTTGGATCGAAAGAGATTGGAACACAGAATACCAAAATTGCCAAATCGAAAAAATCCAATCCAAGTCGAAATGCAGAATAGGGCTGATTATTACAAGGACTCTTTCCTGACAATTTGTTACAATCTAAGTCCTCAATACATAATCCTTCCAAAGGCTTTACTCGATGCTGCGCCACGTATGCTTGTCCCTCCTCCCTATTTTGATGTCACTTCTACCGGACTGTATGTAATATTTGTTCCGAATATGGACCAAATCGGACCACAAATACGATTTTTTTGAATATCTCGATATTTGCGCCACCTGGCGGCGATTTTTTTTCATAGGTCGCCTTCTATTCTTGTATATATTATGTGTTCCAAATATAAGCCAAATCGAACCACAAATACGATTTTTTGAATATCTCGATCATTGCGCCACCTAGTGGCAATTTTTTCCTTAGGTCGCTTTCTATTCTTGTATGTATTATGTGTTCCAAATATGAACCAAATCGGACCACAAATACGATTTTTGTGAATATCTCGATCCTTGCGCCACCTAGCGGCGATTTTTTTCATAGGTCGCCTTCTATTCTTGTATATATTATGTGTTCCAAATATGAGCCAAATCGGACCACAAATACGAGTTTTGTTAATATCTCGATCCATGCGCCACCTAGCGGCGATTTTTTTCATAGGTCGCGTTCTATTCTTGTATGTATTACGATTTCCAAATATAAGCCAAATCGGACCACAAATACGATTTTTGTTAATATCTCGGTCCTTGCGCCACCTAGCGGCGATTTTTTTCGTATTATTGCATTGTCATCGGGTTCTGAACTATATTCCAAGTTTCAAGCTTGTAGCTTATCGGGAAGTTACTTAAATCTTAATTACAAAATTCGTTCACAACGCCCGGCCGTGCAGCCGTGCAGCCTACCAAGTCAACCTAAATAAAACCTTTTTAAAAATAGGTTAAATTGAGTCTCGTTAATACTGGATACATTTCGTTTTAAATAAGTGATAACTGCTTTCGTTTTTTATATTCGATGCCATTGAATTAAATACGTTTAGTCCTTTGTAGAATGGATTATTTTTAGCTGCCGAAGTTAAATGGCGTTGAAGTCTAAAATTATTCACTTTCCTTTGGTTGTAAGGTTGGACTTAGCCAACGTACATATATTAATTTTCTCTTGTTTTTATTCCGCGGCTTGCCCCGTTTTGCCTTTGTAAACCAATGAAAGGGTATTAATTATCTTGACATTGTTTGATACTTAACCACTGTATCAATGGTCATTGGGGTTTTGACGGGGCACTGCCCCATGGTTATCCATGCGGTACGTCTCAATATACTGGAAACTCCATCCCGCTGCAACGCATGGAGGATGATGAGGTGGAATCACCAAATCACTTTACATTTTATGCTTGATTGTCCAGCTTTTGCCAGAACTAGGCGAAAGTACTTCGGTCGCGACCCACTTGGATCTCCCGATGATTTATCCAAAGTTGAGGTCGGTATCATTCGGAGCTTTATCGTTGCTACCCAACGATTCTCTAAGTAGTTATATCTACGTCACCGTCATTTTAGTTTATTATATGTGGTATCACAACGGACCTTCGTGTTGTCCAAGTGAGCTATCCTTATCAGGGCAGCTACCACCTAACCTAACCTAACCACTGCAGTGCTTCCCGAATAAAATCAACTGGTGTGTATTTATTGCATCTTAGTATGCGTCTCGTAGCTTTATTTTTTAATTTTCGTAACCTTTCAATGTGACCGTTATTGCAACACGAATAAGAATTTTCTATATTTTGTCAGGGCTCGAGTTAGATTTCTTTAAAACAAATGCCGCAAATACTATATTGTACAACTGCATAAAAATGTTTTTAAATAATATTGTATTACTATTAGAACACCTATAATGCATAAACCGAAAATAAATGGACGTGAAGTGGATCTACACCAGCTTTATGCCGAGGTAACTGAACGTGGCGGTTTTTATAAGGTGAATCAACGTGATGAATGGGATGAAATTTTGCCAGAATTAGGAATACCTGAGAAGTGTGTAAATGCTATTGCAGCTCTGAAATATATTTATAGGCGTTGTTTAGAAAAGTATGAAAAACAAAATTTTCTCGGCGAAGATCCTGATAAGTTGGACGCATTCGATTCAGTGGAAGCCCTGGAGAGTGGTGGTCGTTCGCGCAGTCGTTATCCACCAACAGTGTATGCTAGCACTGGCATCAATGTTGCCGTTAATTCTGTACCAATGTCCTATAATTACCGACAACATATTGTAAATATGGATCGACGTCGTACCTATAAATTATCTACCGATTTACATAAGGGATCACCATTGGAAAAATTAATGCTATCTCTAATTTCGCCACTACCTAATGAGCAAGACTTTGCCATTAATGTGTGTTCTTTGATGGCAAATGAAAACAAGCACACATTAAAATTGAATGAGTATCCCAAAATATTAGACATGTTATTGGCGCACAGTGGTGTCTTCTCCGATTATACATTGCGTAAATTATTTCACCATGTCTACACGCAAGCACGAGAACATTCACTTTTTGCATTTTGGAGAGATTTATTACATGACAAACCACACATTTTGGATTTATATACAGACGAACAAGCTATGCGTGATGCGGGAGCAATAGATGATATTCAAAACTTCGTAGACATAAAGAAACATGAATATTTCGAAGATTGTAATGAATTAGATTTCTTGAATTTGGGACGTGGTGAAGGTACACAGGAATACATCGGCCAACGCGTGCAACAGATTGTTGCAATTTTACGAAATCTGAGTTTCTTTGAAGAAAATTTACCTGTTCTTGCAAAGAGCCGCACTTTTATTCGCTTTATAGTGATGGGAGCGAACATACGTTGGGCTAATTTACATAATCAAGTTTTAGATATAGCCGGTAATATAGCTTCGGAAATTGAATTGCTTGATCCGTCTACGGATGATGTCTCCCGCAGTCTATTGGCAACTATATGCGATGGTGTTGAAAGTTTAGATCGTGGCGTCATTATAAACAGTTTGGAGATATTGTACAAGTTGTGCCAGAAAGATATCAATGAAGAGCCTATAAATAAATGCCTATCAATAACATTTTATGAAACCCTTTGCCAGTTCCTATGCCTAAATGATATAATGTTACTAATATTTACTTTGGAAGCTATTTATGCGCTAACTTCTTTGGGCACGCGTTCGTGTCATCTTGTAATGCAAGTGAGGGGAATTATTGATCAACTAGTTTCCTTGATCACTGTGGAAGCACAATCATACGGGCCAGATGGTTGTATCTTGATGAGAGTTGTTGAAACAGTGCCTGGTAACATGTTGCCAATGGTGGCACAAAATATAGCAAATTTACAAAATGCAACAGTGACGGCAAAACCAACTAGGCAGGTATTTACCGCAGCACTTCAATTGCCAACGCCACAACCACCTTTACCCGTCCCAGTTATATTACCAGCGCAGATTACACCTTCAGCAATGTCACAGACACAAACGCAGGTGCAGCCACAGCTACCCAAAGTTCCAATATCCCAAATTTCAACTGAAGTTGCGAAAATTCAACAGGATCAAACACTTCAAGGTGATCAACCGACAACGATGACTGCAGAATCGGTATCGCTAGTACAACAGCAGCAGCAACAACAACATACAGTCCCAACAACAACAACAACACCACAACAATCTCCTAACTCAATTCAAACACCAAAAAACACTGCGCTAGAAGACGAACAATATGCATTGGGATGGTTAGGTGCTACCTTTGAACGCACAGCTGCAACAGAGAGTCATATTGATCAACAGGAATTGTATCGCATTTATTTAACACACTGCCAAAAGTCTGGTAAACATACTTTTGTAAATCATGTACAATTTCCAAAGCTTGTGCGCTTAATTTTTAGCAATAATGCTGGTCCGGTAACTGTGCGTCTTAACGATGGCACAAGTTTGCCAGGTTTGCATTATGTTGGATTACGTTTGCGTGCACAGCCTTTACCAATTCAACCAATACGACCAAAAACCCCAGATAGCAAATTGTCTTCAACATCAACAAGCATTGAATCTCTATCAGCAGCTGGACGCAAATTGAAAAAGAAACCCAAAATACAACTAGAAACTCCTGTCACTACTACTGAAACATTAAATCAATCTTTACCAAGCTCCACAATAACGACTACAGCCAATTTAGAAGAACCAATGGAAATAGATAGAACTGCTAACGAAGAGCTAATAACAAATTCTGCTGCACCCATGCTAATAGCTCAAGGTGCCACAGTGGCTACATTAGCCTTACAGCAGACCGTCGACACGACTGGACAACCATCGTCATCACTGATCAAAAGTATGTTGGCTAATAAAGTTACACAGCGTCAACAAAAGAATCATAAAGAATTGAATACAAATGTTACAAGTAGAGCGCCTTCGCCACAAGAAAGTGTGTCGACAAACATTACTACCACTGCACCTGTCAATCAGCCCATTAAAGTACCGAGTACTGCTATAAGCGCGTTGGTTAGTAATACTTTAATGCAAAATACGTCACTAAAAGTTGGACAAACTACAATTAAGCCATTAGAAAAGAAACCTTTGCTTGAATCAACACCACCACCTTTGGCGCCATTGAGTGGTAATAACGTGGCTAAAGATTCTAGCGGACGTCCAGTAATTATTGCAAATCAAATTTTAGTGGACGTGCTTGATAATAAAGGTGGTGAACCACCAATACCTGCTACAATTATAAAACGTAAAATTGAGGACAGCAGTGAACCGGCAAAGCGCCCTACTCTAGAGCCTTTAACTAGTAAACTGGATGATGTGCAAGTAACACCTTCGAAAAATGCTGCAAATTTATACGCTGAAATGGCTGCATCAATACTTGAAGATGAGGATTTGGAAGACATACCTCCACTGCCAATGACAACAGCAGCATTGTCATCGTCATCTACATCTACTACCCAATCAATTAATCAAACAGCATCGAACGACTCCATTCAACAACAAATTTTAATACCAGCCAATATACAACAAGCCGCCCTGCAAGGTGTACAGCGACAAATTATATTTCAATCCAATCAATCACCACAAATAAAGTTAGCAACACACAGTGGCGGCATGGGACAGACAACACAGTTGCCAACAGCCATGGCAACAATCAAAACCGATCAGGGCTTACAAACAGTACCGGTTATACTGCAACAGAAAACGCTTGAACAATCACAACAGCCACAAAAACTTTTGCAACAAGTAATCACACAGAATATGTCACAGTCCGTAGCACAGCAACAACAAACCCAACCAACTCAATACGTTCTTGCTACAAATCATCAGGGTCAGACTTATCTTGTAGCACAACAACCGCAACCACCACCACCGCAACAAACAGTTTTGGTTACACAAACGCCACAACAACAATCGGCTGGAACAAAGACTATTATAATTTTACAACAGCAGCCAATATCTGGTCAACAAGCACAACCACAACTTATTACAACAGGTGGCCAAAAAATGATAATGACAACACCTCAAGGCCAACAGGTTTTAGTTACCCAACGTCCTCAGCCAACGCTATCCGCTCATCCTACAACGCAACAATATTTCATAAATCCACAAACCGGCACTGCCACACCTATACAGCATATTCCAGTTAGCAGTAGTGGTATAACAACAAATGTTTCCAGTAGCAATCAAATATTACAACGCCATCAATTGATGTCAACGCCGCAAATCACTACAATGGCCCAAACACAACCGGCAACAGCACAAATTTCACCATCATTACTCTCACAATTAAATCATATACCGGCAACTATTAAGTTACACCAACCACAAATGCCACCAACGAGTCTACAACAGCAAACAGTTGCTCATCAACATCAACCGGCTACGATTTCACGTTTGGGTAAAACAGTTTCTATTGTTCAGGCAGCACCAGGTTTGGCACCACCTCCACCTATTCAAATACCTCAGCTACAACAACATCAATCTATAATACAACAACATATTATATCCGGCCATACGGATAAACGTCAGGTTATAATTGGAGGACGAGCAATTGAAATTAAAGAGACGGTAATCACACAAGCACCACCAGCAACGCAACAAAGTCAATTAAATTCTCAAACAATTATAACGAAACAAATATTGCCAGCGCAACAGCAGCAGCAACAACAAACACGCACTGGTTCAGTTGAACAGCAGCAGCAGCAATATGGTCCAAACATGCAACAGAAAATATTACCAAAGGTGAGTATTTATTACTTCTTTCTTATTAGCTCAATAATTTAAGAGAAAGGGCCAGGTTTTGGGCTAGATAAGAAACTGAAGGGATTCAAGGGGTTAATAAGCGCAATACAAAGCGTTTTAGCTTCAGAACTTCCGCAACTCATTTGTCAACCACACCTACGGGAATCCTGTAACAAATATGAATGTATCATACACGTATTTAGCAGGCGATGCTCTGGTAATCATAGTCATTTTTAAACTGCCAGTAGGTTTTCTGGAAATTCTGCATGTTGTACTAAATATTTCATGAAATGGTATAGAGTTATATTGAAAAAAGAAAAAAAAATAGCCGATTTTCCTTTAACTTTAAATTCAGAATTTGACTTCGCACTTACATACAGCGAACCTACAAATACTTAAATAGAAAATAATGTTTCGAAAATACACAATGAAAAAGCTAACACGCTCATATAGTACAAACTTTCGTTATGGCATCTCAATTATTTGCTAATGGACTTTTATATGAGTCGTTTGTCTGATATATTTTTTAATTTTCAACCATTATTTACCTTATAACTTTGGATGACCTTTGAAAAACCGAATCATGTAAAAAACGCATGAAATTACAGAGCCACATAGCCTAGATCAAGGAGTTGTTTGCTAGGGTGTGCTGGTTTGTGACAATTTAATTAAATTTTTTATTTATTATTACGGCTGTTAAGGCCTAAAACTTAAACTACTAAATACAATTCGATATTACAATTAATTCCTTACTTCTATTGAATATGCTGTCGGAATGCCAAGTGATTCCGATCAAAATATTCGCTAGCGTGACAAACGGACGAGTGGGAGCCAGTCATTTCGTTGTGCTCTTCAATGTTGAGTTCTTTGGCCTCGCTATGTAGGTGATGCAAAGAGGTCATAAGGGGGCATCCCGTGGCAGTTCTGACTGCAACATTTTGCCAGGTCTGCAGTCTTTTGCAGTACGTGTTTTAAGACCAGGCGACCAAACTGGTATCGCGTACCACATGAACGACCAGCCAACTGCTTTGTAAGTGGTTAGCAACGTTTCTTTACCATTTCCCCAAGTGCTGCCGGCACTGTTGTGGCTTTGTACCTTAGGTACAATTTCGGTAGCATGTCCCTTGAAGGTGAGAGTATTATCGAACATTACCTCTAAGATCTTTGGGTGACTGACGGTCGGTAGCGTGACACCATCGACTTCAAAGTCGAATATTTGCGTCATCTGTTCCTTCCATGCCGTGAACAGAGTTGCCGTGGATTTGGTCGGTGATAACGCCAGGTCGAGTGAGGTCAAAAAATTAGAAAAACTGGGAGACCTGTTCATTGTTTCGCTTCCCAAGGCAGTCGGTTCTATGTACCGGAGCGACTCTGGATTTTTCCCGACCAAGGACTGTCATTTCAGTGTAACCCCATTTAATTTGTTTCGTCCCTCCCACAAATTGTCATCCTCCCAGCAGCTCCTTGCAGCAGGACTGCTCCATATTCTCTTGCTCCGGGAAGGTATCGAATCCAATCCGGGTCCGTCTCCTGACCTCGGTCCTGAGAAATGGTTTTGCTGCATCTGCCGGAAAAGAATCTTTTTAGGACGGTCATACTCTGTTCAGTGTGTCTCGTGTAAGGGATGGTTGCATCGGACAGGTTGTTCTGGGCTTGATCCCAAAACCCGACGTCCACGTAACTTTTATAAATCTTTTGTGGCTCCTTGCTGTTCACGCCCAAGGGCGTCCCGTAGTCTACGTCTAAGCGCCCCCCCCCCCCCCCCCCATTACCTTCCAGCAGCCCCGCTGCTCAGCAAGCCACAACAAGTACCCGCTGCTGCTCGCGCCTTACGGCGCCAACAACTCAAACAGCTGCTACCACTCATAACTACAATCTTCGTAGTAGAGTCGGAAGCAATGCTGAGCAACAGCCCCTGCCCCCTTCTTCTCCCCCCCTCTTTTCCGGCAGCAATCGTGTAGGTCAGGGAAACAGACTCTTAGTCCCTACCTCCGTTTGCACCGTTTGCCAGCACAGAATATATATGTTTGCGACATCCGCCCAATGCAGCTCCTGCCTCGGGTGGTGCCACTTTCCTAGATGTTCTGGTCTCCGCGACGGCAACCCCTCGGCGGGTTTCATCGCGCCATGTTGCCAGGTCGCAAACCCAAATCATCCGGGTACCCCAATGCTTGCCCAAGGACGCCCAGTCCCAGGGCCACAACAGCAATTGCGTCCTGGCCTTCCTGAACCCAGGCGTAGTCACCCGTCACTTACCCCCAGAGTGGCGACGTCTCCCCTCATGCACCAGAATTCTGCAGTTAAACTGTAATGGACTAACTGGGAAGATTACGGAGATAGTCAATTTCATGAAGCGGCACAACATCCGCATTGCTGCGATTCAAGAGACTAAACTCACAGCACGATCTGCATTGCAGACCTGCTCTGGGTATAATGTCCACAGAAAAGATCGCGAGAGCGGAAATGGAGGCGGCCTCGCGTTTATAATACACTACTCTGTGCAATATCACATATTTGATCCTGGCATCGACCGCAGGGACAACGTCTTAGAACGTCAAGGCCTATCTGTCCGGTCAGGCGATGCAAACCTAGAAATCATCAACATCTACATCCCCCCTGCCACCTGTTGCCCCGGTGGATACCACCCTAATATTAGAGCCTTACTCACTGGAAACAATCGCATTATTTTAGGCGACTTCAATGCCCATCATGATCTATGGCATTCAAATTTGCGGGCGGACAGTAGGGGCGAGATGTTGGCGGATCAAATAGAAGAAACGACGTTCTGCACAATAAACGGAGACGCCCCCACACGTATGGTAGGAAGCTGTCACAGTTCGCCAGATATCTCAATCGTGAGCGCAGAACTCGTAAACTGCGTCAACTGGCAGCCGATGGTATCATTGGCATCCGACCACCTGCCTATACTTGTTTCGCTCGAGCGTACCGCCGACTTCATCGTCACCGAAAAACGCACTTTCATAAACTTTAAAAAAGGAAAGTGGGGAGAATATAAATCCTTTACAGACAACCTCTTTGCTGCCCTCCCTATCCCGACTGATGCCCGCCAAGGGGAGCGTGCCTTCCGCAAGGTCATTGAATCCGCCTCGGCACGTTTCATTCCCGCCGGGAGAATTCCCGAAATCCGGCCCCACTTCCCGGCGGAGGCCGCAAACTTAGCGAGAGAACGTGACCTTATAAGGCAGCTTGAATCAGGCGACCCCCAAATAAGGGATATAAACCAACGCATCAGATTGCTTGTGGATGAACACAAGCGGGCGAAATGGGAGGAGCACCTAAGAGGTTGTAACCTCTCTACCGGTGTGGGTAAACTTTGGTCCACCGTAAAGTCCCTATCGAATCCGACTAAGCACAAAGACAAAGTTTCCATCGCCTTTGGCGACAAAGTGCTGTCGGATGCGAAAAAATGCGCGAGCGCTTTCTGCCGACAATATATAATGCATTCTACGGTCGACAAAGTTAGACGGAGGGCCAACAGACACGCACATAAACACAAATTCAGCGCGTCACCAATCACCATCACCGCTAAAGAGGTTGAGGACGCCATTGGTCGCGCTAAACCATCCAAAGCAGTGGGCCCAGACGGCATAGCCATGCCGATGCTTAAAAGCCTAGGGAAAGAGGGTTTCAAATATTTAGCGCAGGTCTTCAACCTGTCTCTTTCCACCTTTGTCATACCCGAGAAATGGAGAATGGCCAAGGTGGTCCCGCTACTAAAGCCTGGTAAACCAGCTAACATAGGAGAGTCGTATCGTCCGATATCTCTCCTATCGCCAGTAGCAAAGACGCTCGAAGCCATTTTGCTCCCTTATTTCCAAGCAAATTTGCAACTAGCCTCCCATCAGCATGGCTTCAGAAAACTCCATAGCACTACCTCCGCGCTAAATGCCATTAGTACCCAGATAAATTGCGGTTTAAATCAGAACCCCCACCATAGAACAGTACTCGTAGCGCTAGACCTATCAAAAGCTTTTGATACGGTCAACCACGGCTCGTTACTGCAAGACCTGGAAGGGTCTACCCTTCCCCCATGTCTTAAAAGGTGGACCGCAAATTATCTGGGTGGTCGGCAGGCATCGGTGCTATTTAGAAACGAAACATCAAAGCCAAGGAGAATTAAACAAGGGGTGCCACAGGGTGGTGTCCTATCCCCACTTTTGTTTAATTTCTACATATCTAAACTACCTTCACCACCGGAAGGAGTCACAATCGTTTCCTACGCCGATGACTGCACAGTAATGGCCACAGGCCCAGGCCCACAGATCGATGAGCTATGCAATAAAATAAACGGCTACCTCCCTGATCTCTCCAGTTTTTTCGCCTCGCGAAACCTGGCATTATCACCGACTAAATCTTCCGCGACCTTATTTACAACATGGACGTCCCAAATGTCGACCATTTTGAACATCCACGTCGATGGCTCTACGCTACCGACTGTCCTACACCCCAAAATCTTGGGTGTGACGTTTGATCAGGATCTACATTTTGGTGAGCACGCAGCCGCAATTGTTCCGAGAATTCAGAGCCGTAACAAAATCCTCAAATCCCTTGCTGGCAGTACCTGGGGAAAAGATAAAGAAACGCTCATGACTACATACAAAGCAATTAGCCAGCCGATTACGTGCTACGCGTCACCCATATGGTCGCCAAGCCTAAAAATTACCCACTGGAAGAGGCTACAGGCCTGCCAAAATACTGCTCTAAGAATTGCCACGGGCTGTCTTCTTATGTCCCCAGAACACCATCTACATAATGAGGCGAGAATACTCCCCATCAGGGAAAGAAACGAGATGCTGACCAAACAGTTCCTGTTGAATACCCAGAAACCTGGGCATCCCAACAGACATCTGATTGACGAGCCAGCACCGCCTAGGGGCTTAAGGAGTCATCTCCGTAAGCATTTTGAGGAAATACGGCATCTGAGAACACAGCCGTATGAAGCGAAAAAACACAAGCAGGTCCTTGGTGAACTCCACAAACAGGCGTCGGACCTTTATGCCGGGAATTGCCCGGTGAACCCAGTACTCAAAGTAAAGTATCCAAAACTTGCGGAAGAGGAACGCATACTCCCCAGGGAAACGCGTGTCACTCTGGCTCAACTTCGTTCTGGATACTGTAACAGGTTAAACTCTTACCTATCCAGAATCAACCCCGACATACAAAATGTATGCCCCGCTTGCAATGTGTCCCCACATGACACCAACCATCTCTTTAATTGTAATGTGGAACCAACGCCTCTAACACCCCTTTCCCTATGGTCCACCCCTGTTGAAACAGCAAGTTTCCTTGGACTCCCGTTAGAGGATATTGATGACAGTTTGTGATCGGTCGCGTCTGTTAGGTGGGGCGAAGCACTGCTACAACAACAACAACCTGTTCATTCTCGAAACTAATTCGATTACTGGAGGGCCAGATCTCTCGTGCAATCGTCGGCATAGGCCATCACTATGTCTTTACCTCTCCGCGCTTGTGTGTAGAAATTTTATTTTTGGACTTATTTACTTATATATCATGAAATGATAATAACTCCTTCTGGTGAAAAAGAACGCTTTGATATGTTAAAATTAAACATGAGGTGGGATAAGACACCACCCGGTGGATCCATTTCCAAATTGAAGCGACGCTTGCAGACCACTTAAGATAATTTGCGATCCTTTTTTTTAGACAAGGGAGCGGGGTAAACCTTATATGTCTTGGAGTAGTGTGCCGTGGTTGACTGTGTCAAAAGCTTCTGACAGATCGAGTGCCACGAGCACCGTCCTATGATGGGGCCTTCCCTGATTAAATGCGTAATTTATCAGTGTTTATCGCATTATGCAGAAGCCATGTTGATGAGTAGCTATGCGAATATTCGCAGTGAAATGAGGGAGCAGGACGGTTTCCAATGTCTTCCGTACTAGCCATTAGCGTGGCTCTTCCTTGTGGGCCTATTCATTTAAGGAGCTTGGCCTTTCTAATGGCTTCTTCAACCTTTCCCGATATTTTTGAACGTGTATTAAGCTCCTGTTCTAGACTATTACCTAAAAAATCACAAAATAGCTTAAAAATGTTTCTATTAAACAAAATTGTAAAATGTCGTCGAAGTTAATTTAATTGAAAAAGGTTTCAAAATTAAATTTTAAAAAATTCGAAAATAAATTTATTTAAAAAAAAATGGCCTCGAGTTAGGATCAAAAATGATTCTATTAAAAATATTGTTACAAACAGCTTTGCAAAAAATTTAATTTTTAAAATATGTGTTTCAATCGAAAATATTCAAAACGAAAGACATCTTATAACTTTTCTTCACAAAATTTAGTATTTTTAGCCATATACATATGTATGTATGTAATACTCCTATATTGCTAATAGAAAATGTTCGTAATGAATTTTGAATTCGAAATCAAAACAAGACAGCCTACAAAATTTTTGTGATTGTAGCAAGGCGAATTCATTACAGGTGGTGTTATCCCATCAGCTGATTGCTTCTTCTTGATAATTTTCCATACAAAGGCTTGTACAACCAAATGTCAGTTAATCGAAATCTATGAAAATTTTCTTTTGACTTGACATTCATCTGTACGGCGAATTGATTGAATTCGCTTTGCCACCACCTGTATAGATTCGCCTTGGATTGTAGCAGCATAAGTGTGACAAGAGAAAATGCAAATTTAGGTACATTCTATTACACTGTGCAACAGCCGGCTGGTTATTGGACCAAACCCACTTTTTTGTAGAGTTTGAGGCTTAAGTAGACAAAGTACTATCTCCGTTTTTGGAAGTTAGCCTCCAAAAAATAGATATCGGCTTTCGAAGCTCGAAAATCTACATTTCAAAATTTTATATGTTTTGTTAACGCATTCAGCAAATTAAAAAAAGTAAAAATGTGGTAGTGGTCCGCATTTTTCTTTTATTTGAATGGCTGAATTCTTTTTTTGAAATATTGCAGTACGAGCAATTCCAGTAGAGAGTATGTGCAGACATGAAAGTAGTAGCCACTATCATGGGAC
Organism: Eurosta solidaginis; assembly: GCF_040869045.1. Taxonomy (NCBI): domain Eukaryota; kingdom Metazoa; phylum Arthropoda; class Insecta; order Diptera; family Tephritidae; genus Eurosta; species Eurosta solidaginis. The sequence goes on from NC_090319.1 coordinate 31,747,174, forward strand.
TATTTGACCTTTCACCTCGTATAACAGCTTTTATACTAAATTTCTCAAAAAAAGAATTCAGCAATTCAAATAAGGGAAAAGAGCGGACCACGACACCCCCAGCGGGTTAGGGGGTCAGAATATAGCCGCGGTAGGTATGCCTGTCGTAAGAGGCGACTAAAATTCAGATTCAAGGGGCTGTGTAGCGCAACCCTTTCAGGTTGCCAGCGCAATATATAGCTTCTCCAAACCCAATTGTCAACCTCACCTATCCGCGGCTAATCCTGTTTCACTAACAGACGAGGCTCTGACGACCCCAAGCTCCTCATGGAACTTGGGGGAAGGGGGGGGGGGGGGGGGGGTGGCCTGAAGGTTTAATGTGGCCATATAAATCGTTCCCGAGATGGTCGGGCTAGCACCTTAATGGTGCTGTGTTACCGGAACGTACCGGATCTGTATACGGCAAAGGACCATCATATCGATAACACTCCCCAAAGCCTTCGGGGAGAAACCTTATCGCTACAACAACAACAACAGCGGGCCACGACCACATTTTTACTTTTTTAATTTGCGTTAACAAAAAAATAAAATTTCGAAATGTAGAATTTCGAACTTCGAAAGCCGACATATATTTTTTGGAGGCTAACTTCGAAAAAAGGAGATAGTACTTTGTCTACTTAAGCCTCAATCTCTACAAAAAAGTTGGTTTGGTCCAATACTCAGACAAAAAGTTGATTTTGTCGCATAGTGTTATTGAATACAAAAACAAAAGCATTTAAACAGCAATACATATATCGGCACTCTGATATTTGTCAAAAAATGTCGATCAAAAATTCAATTTTAAATATACATATGTAGTATATATTATATACATAGTACGTTTATAAAATAATGATCACGTTCAAATCACAATGAACAACGTAATTCCTTAAATCTTTCAGCCGGCTGATCATCCTACTTTGATACAAGCTACTTTACCAGTCAAAAACCAAACCATTGTGCAAACTGCATCACAGCACCAAACAACATTAACTGCCCAACCAGTTAGAACACCTACACCACAACAACAAACGATGATAGGCTCAGAACCACCACCACTTGCTCAAACTGCAAGCACTTCACGTCAAACGATTGCTGCCCAACAGAGCCAACAGGTTATGCAACAACAAACAGAAGGTTCAAGAAACAATGAATCTTCAAGTATAACATCAAATACATCGACTGCGGACCCAATCACATCAACATCAGGTGTAGCCGCCACAGCTATATCCCAACCAGTAACACCACCACCACTACCATCATCGCCAGCACCACCACAACGACCGCCATCAACACCAGCCGCCGCCAACTGCGCTGCTTCAAATACACCACCAACGCCAATACAGAAACAAACACTCCCTATACCACAATTGCCACAGGTACAATTACCACCAAGTGCGACTGTTGCTAATACTTCACCACAACCTTTAGATCCTAACTGGCTTTTTGTTTGCGATTGGCGTAATTGTCCACGTCGTAAATATAAATCACTAAACGACTTGCAACATCACGCATGCACACTGCATTGTCCAGACCATTTAGATGCATCAGCAGAAATTTTCTGTCAATGGGGTGTAGGTCCAGGTCTTTGCGATGGCATTCCACGTAAACGGTATTCATTGATGACACACATAATAGATCGACATTTGTCAACAGAAAGTTTACGCGCTGCTATGCAACGTCGTATTGCGACAGGTACGGTTAATTTACAATCCACTCAATCGCCTGTCACAATTGTTCGTAATGTAGAAGCAGCTCAAGCGCAGGCCCAAGCGCAACGCAACAATACAGCATCGCCAGCACCATCGACATCATCGTCATCATCATCGTCAACAACGGGTTCACAACCACCAATTGGTATTAGCAATGCGACCGGTAGTTCAGCAATGCATGCTATTAAAAGACATACAGCAGATTACGTAAATCCCAAGGAATTGATGGATGAAAATGAAGGTCCAGTAACGAAAAGTATTCGCTTAACTGCAGCGCTAATATTAAGAAATCTCGTTACATACAATAATACAGCAAAGCGAAACTTGCGCAGCTATGAGCCACATCTCTCAAATGTAGCATTGAGCAATGTAGAATCAAGTGTTGCGATTGCACATATTCTATACGAGATAAACAATTAATTTGATATTAGTGCAAAGAAACACAGTGTGTCTACTTTATATGAACAAATTGTTATTACTTTTATTTTTCAAATTCGAATATGTAACTAAATATGATAACTAACAGTAAGTAAGAATGAAAAAATACAGAGGTGACTTTCCGTAATCGATAATCGACACACGTCGGATCGATACTACAATTCGACATCGAACGCTTCTTCTTATAAGAGTGCTTTACCTCATCCAATATGTGGGACTGTTATGGTTTCTGTACCTTCATATGAACACTGAAGCTTTCATAATTTATAAAGGCTTAAGTACTTGGGCGACCGAGCTTTGCTCGGCAATCTTCGAGTATGCCTTGTTCTACATGTCATCATTAATCAAACTCAACTTTTTTTTATATGTAAATATATTATATATTTTCACTTACCAATATTTGATTTCCTTAAATATAGATTTCAAAAACATATCAAACACTAACCGCAAAATAAACTGGAATGAAAAATTTCAAATTGGTAATTCCAACCTATAGTATAAGGGATTGTTATGACAATTAGTGAAATCGAGAACTAAGTTATTTAGGTCGAGTATCTTCATGCGCCGAACTATTAATTTCAAACATTTCTTTAAGTTATACACTATGAAAGTCTCACAAACATGCGAAACGTGTGGCCTTCATCATGCTGTGTAGCGCAACCTTTTCAGGTCACCAGCGCAATATGTATATAGCTTCTCCAACCCAATTGTCAATCTCACCTTCGAGCGGCGAATCCCGTTTCACTAACAGACGAGGCTCTGGCGACTGGGGAGGGATGGCCTGAAGGTTTAATGTGGCCATATAAATCGTTCTCGAGATAGTCGGGCTAGCACCTTAATGGTGCTGTTTTACCGGAGCGTACCGGATCTGTATCCGGCAAAGGACCATCACATCGATAACACTCCCCAAAGCCTTCGGGGAGTAACCTTATCGCTATAACAACATCATGCTTCCGTCGTCACTAAATCGTCACATTGAAAATATCCATAAAAAAGTAAACATGCACACTGATAGGAAAGTTAGACCTGTAAGAGTCGCTGCTCGTCATGCAAATGAACTAATGTGCATTATTCAAAACTTAAGAGCACCATAATGTAGAATGGCTTGATGAGAATGACGTAGACATTCCAAAATCTCATGAAAGTGAGCAGATTCCCAACACTGAGCAGCAATCCAATGTCATCGAAAACTTACGAGTCATGGGTTCGGGTTACATGGACTGAAGACTGTTAATTTGAATTCAATGGCCCGTAATCATAGTCGAAATAAAATAGCTTTATTGGTTTAAACATGGTTCTAAATTAAATATCATTTTAAGTCTGTTATAGTCCACTTAAATACTATTTTATCTCTAAAAAAGTATTTTAAATTTAAAATGACATGAGCCCGATTTAAATTTTTTAAAATAGGTTTTGAGTTGGTGGTCTGCTGTCAAAAGTTGTGAGAAATTAAACAATTTGCTATTTAAACGCGATGAACTTAAATGGAAGTGAAAAAAGGCTTCCCCGACAAGCAAATGTACGTCAGGAGCTAATTAATTATACCTAAAATCATGATACAAAAAAATGGAGGTAGTTCCATTTAGTGTGACGTTAGCCACTTGACTTTTGATGGATTTCATATTAACGAATACGCCTAAATTACTTTCATGATTATTTTAAATAAAAAATAAAAATAAATAAGCCCCATGCCTTGGAAATATTTTAATACGAAATATCAGCCTAGAAAAGGTTTTTAATAACTTTCGAGCTCCCCAAAATTCTTTTGATGGAAGAAACATGAAACGAAGTATGCAAAGCAAGGGGATATAGCCTAGTTGCCGCCGCCACTGCCTTATGTACTTGCTTTAGCTAAGAGTTATAATGTTTTGCTTTACCTTTATTCGCATACAATAAATGAACTTCATCCATGCTCTACGTATGCAAGTATGTGGGTATATACATTACATATGTACATATTAATATCTCTTCTACGGTAAAATCATATTAACCCTTAGACGGGCAAAATAGAAATAGCAAAATTTTAAAACTCCGTCTAGTTTTGGCGCTAGGCCCCAAAATTTGGAGACCGTCTGTAGACGGTCTTGCCCGCGTAAGATTAGAAAATGAACGAGGTGGTTAAACAGATATTTAATATAATAAAAGAACTTTATTCAAGAAAATAGTTCATACACGGTAACAAAAGTAATACATTATTGTTTTTACATTATTCATGAGTGTGATAATCTCTGAAACAATTTTTGGTATTTGAGTAACATAAATGTATTTGAAATTTTATACAAATGGTATGTATATCTGATTTCTTGCAAAGCTACCACGAGTTTTTTGAACTCCACTCAGGAATATGGTCAAACTTATCATATGTTAGGTCCTCCCGGGGGTGTATTGCTCTTTTACCAACTGCGGTTTTACTGTGGATAACATGTGGGGTGCTTGGGGCCGTCCGACTTTTGGCCTATCAGTAGAAGCACACAAAGCTTTAGCTAACTCCAAACTAAATTGATATAACGTCAAACCTTTCACCCGTTAGTTGCTTCCGGAATATGATGAATTCTTTCGGCGATATAGTATGAAGGCATTGGTGATCGCCATATCAAGTAGATGATAAAACATGCGCGTCATGGTATCCACTTACCTGTGGTCCTCTAGGGCCAACAGTTGGTAATGGTGAATGTGGTCTTTTTGGTGGCTTGCTGGCCTTTCTGGTAGTAGTACGTACTAAAGAGAAAGCTTTAGAAGTAGATGGTTACATATCGAGTAGTGTGGTGTTAGTATCCGATACTTTTATCTGTTGGTTCAGGTGGGAGCCTTTGTGTTTTTAAAGCTACCGTTGCTGATGAAACATCAGTAAGTGCTCTAAAGTTCAGTAAAAGTCCATCCCCTTTTCAAAATTGCCATTGTCTATCTCATCTAAAACTTCCGTTATCATTTCTGATCAACAACGTAATCTGGGTCTGCTATACTGTCCCTATCATCCTCGTACCCAGAATCTTCATCAGACAAAATAGTTGAGTTCATCAATGGCTCGATTTCTTCGTCTGTCATTGAAGATAGATTGAATTTCTTTTACCTTCGTTAGTCAGCTCCTGTAGCTTTTTCGTACAGTATCTTCTTTTTTTCTGTGGTCTACCTCTTTCCCTTTTATGAAAATACCAGTACGACATACAAAACTAGCCTTTACATACCTAAAAAGTAAGGAAAAACAAGGTGATCACAATAAACTAGTGTTGCGCTACTCCATCAAATTAGGAATTTTTGTTGACATTACTCGGGCAAGACCGTCCAGTGAAGGTCTTAACAAAACACTAAAAAGCACCATATTTTCTTTGTTCGATATTGAGCCAAACATAAAATATGAAAGTCAACAATATTTTAACTTACATTAAAAATTCCCAATTAAATTAATTCACTGGAAATCACTTTTTTATTAATTTTAAATGTGCAAAATTACTAGGACAATTTATGCGTCACTTTTCACTTCGTCTCGCTCTAGAACTAAGAAAAGTGTTGAATAGTTCCACTTAAGAACTTTTTTTATGAATTAGGAAGCAAGAACGTTTAATATTCAATGAACCGTTATATTACAGTTAGCGAGCGCTATACAATTTGAATGTGAATACGTAAAAAGCAAAGCCTTCTGCAGACGGTCTTGCCTGACAAAGGGTTAATATTTCTTTGCCTTACGGTAAAATCAGCCGATCAAAAAATGCTTAAAAAGACATTGTACACTAGAAATAATTGAATATTGTTATTTGTCAAGCAGTGGTGAACATATTGTTTTAAAGCGTTACTCACTTAAATACTTATTCTATTTTAATAAAACTTGAATGCTGTTAAAATTTTTTTTTCTTTCTGCTTGGCATAGAAGCAAGGTTACATTTTTCTTTAAAACAATATTTAACTTTTCGAAAATTCAATTTCTATAAAACAATAACCAATTATCGCGTTTCAAATCGCGACAAAATAATGCCGGAAAACGAGTTCAATTGTAACAAATGCGACAAGTGGTATCATTTTGAGTGTGTCGCGGTAGATTCTAGCGTTGCGGACGTAAGCTAGAACTATTCCAATTGTCACGAAGCCCCAGGGCCTTCAACAAGCGTGTCGCAACTTACACATCAAACGCCGTCTATTAACACAACCGCTAATCTCCTCATCGGGACGCAAGTTACAACGTCGCCAACACCAATTGCTCGAACCGATGCTGACCGTGACAATGGTGCATATAAAAGAGCATAACAACCATGTTTGAATAATCACGGGCCTAGCAACGCAACATCAACACCCTCAAAAACCATAGTACCATCGAAGCAGAGTTTGCCGGTTGATGTACAAAACAACGGTGGAGTGTCATAAAGCCATAGGACATAAAGTCATATGGCGTTAAGTCCCATCCCATTGAGACATAAGGGCATAGGCTATAAAGTCTCAATATAATGGGACTTAACGCCATGCGTTTTTTTTCCCGAAATGAGACATGAAGCCATATTTTTTTTAATGGTTTAAGTCACGCTATTTCATGTAAAAAGGCATTGTGGTTTCATGTCGCCTTGTCTCATGTCAAAAATGCATTTGTCTGTCAAAATATTGTTGACAATCACATTCCGACATTGCAGGTGGTCCACGTGTTTACAGATTTAACTGATATGGAAAATTGGGAAGATATTTTTGAATATAATATAATATCCGGATTTAGAAAGAATAGCAAGTTGGTATACGTAGAGAAGGAACAGCAAATTTATAAATATAAATACAAATATAATAATTCTGATTATTATTATTGTTATGAAAGGAACTGTAATATGGCAGTTGCAATTGAGTTCAACAGTGCGTTATATTGTCGTAAAATTGGTAAACAAGACAAGGTATATATTCATGGGCGCAAAATAATCTTTTTGAAAATTAAAAGTAATAAATTCAATTAAATACGATGTTAAAACTTGTCACGTACAGGTATTGTTTGGCTCCTTGGGGTACCCGGACTAGCTCAGTATAAGAGGGGCAGTGGTCCTCAACCCTAACACCAAGGAGTCGTACGGACGCATATTTATTCCTTTCATCATCCATCCTATCAGCCTCACACACATCTCACCTCAGGAAGCCCGCCCTACCTTGGACCGCTCGTTTCATGCACCCTAACTTTAGCGGTCTCCCTCTAGTCATGCTCCGTCCCCTCCACTTACCTCTTCACCACGCCATCTTCACCTCCCGCCCAAAAGGTGCTTAACTCCGCATTTCAACTCTTAAAAACAAACTCAAAATATATTGAAATCATAAAAAGAATTACAATGAATCATAATGAAAAAAATCTAGTCTTATTATTTAGGCTAAACAAAAAATGTTTCACTATGATGAAACGTCCTGCCGATCATTCAATGCAATAAGAAAACGAGAACAAAAAAAAAATTTAATTTTAAAATTTTACTCGGTTAAGGGTAATGGATCCTACCTAATCGAGCTCTCTTAGTTGGTTTTACCCCTACCTATGTATGTAGATATGTATGAGATTTTAAGAATTTCTCAAAAAAAGTGATCGATATTAATGTTACTTATGGGCAGAATCGCTTACCATATATAGGACAACGATACAATACACCTAACCTGATCACAATAACTTTCTTAACAATTAATTTCAGCTTAACAAAAAACAAGAAATTTGGTCACTCTAATGTGACTGCTTTGCTCGCTTGCAAACACGCAGATAGCTACACTTTAATTGGCAAGTCCAACAACCCGCACACTATAAAACAAACATAAAAAGCTTTTGGTTCGTTACCATACCCTCAATAGGGTGTGTACAAAATGTACAAAAAAAAATCTTGATTGTACCAAAAATATGTATATCACGAAAACTTAGAAAAATTTAATAATTTTTTTTTTTTTGATATATGCGTGTGTGCATGCGTGTACGCAACAAAAAAAAAACGTAAAAAACACAAAAAAAAACTAAAACTACAAAAATTATATATGCATATAAGGAGTAAATATATGTAAAATCCGAAACCACTTCTTGGGTGATTTTGTGCTGCTTCTTACTGGCCTTTGTGCCTTGTATTGGAGTCTTACGGGAAACTGGATATGCACGAAATCATTAGTTTTCGATTTTGGTGATTGGCTACTACAGCAAAATGGTATATGTAGAAAAATTCAAATTTTGATCTCTGTGTCGAGTGTACACCACATAACAAAATAGGTGCTCCGAAAGATTGTTAAAACCAAAGATCGCTTTGGTTTTCTGGCATAATCACGAAGCACACCATTAACGGTATTCTCCTACCTTAGCGCATTAAACAAAAATGTGTATGTAACTACGCATATGTATATAAACGGGACGTCTTCCCCAGTTTCCCTATTTTGTTGTTGTTCTCATCGGGTGCATCAAAATTAGATAACTGGACATACGTATATACATAAAAAAGATAATTTGGAACTAAAGACTTACGGCGAGTTGTGCCTAATCCCTCCACGCCAAAATTTCCGGGCACAACGTCGCCGCACTGTTCGTTTTACGCCACCACAATTCTCACTCCAGTCACTTTTCCTAAATCGCCACTAATCCTCTTTCCTTTAATCCGCTGCCCTGGAACTCCGATCCTCGTCTCCTTGCCGGAACCTCCTTGTTCTCCGGAACCACAAAAATTTATTTTTTTAAATTAGTTATTTAAAAACAACGCACAACACAAGTTTCACAATTAAAAAAAAACTTTATAGCACAGTGGCGCGGAGGCAGTCGTATGCCAGAACTTTAACACTTCAAACTGTCTTAGTTTTAACCTGTGTCACCCCCTTTTATATCTTCTTTCTTCGCCCTACTCGCCTAACGTTAATCCTCTATTCCTTATCCGCTAATCGTTTGCCGTTCCAGTGTAGCAATTTTTTTTGTTGCTGCAATCTGTCTCTACACCATTCTTTATGCTACGTCCGGCAACCCTATCAAAAGCTCTATCTTTCGTTAAGTTCTGTTTGTTTTGTTGTCCGCCATCATTTTGACATTTGAGCACACAATCAAAACAAACCAAGTAAAAAAAACACAATACCACGATTTAAGCAAGGAACAGCTGCCCACTCATCTTGGGTAATATTCATGAATATCTCGAGCCACGGGATCGATTAAATGCATCGCAGACATGTCGTCATTGGCGTGGGGTGCTTTCCAAAAGAGATTTTTCAACAATTTCAAGTTTAAATTGCATATAAACAATGATCGACAGTGCACATTTTTTTGTCAAACGTTTTGTAATCTGGCAAGTGAAGTTACACTAATTTTTGATTTTCTTAATGTTTTTTTTTATATCAAAACAAATAAAACGTAATCTCTATAGGATTGCACGTTGTGATAATTTGCAGGGGCTCCATTTTTACACTAACAGTGTCAGCTTAGTCCCACCAGGCGATATAAGCGACGATAATCTTATCGATATTGAACAATGTTTTGTGGAGCCATGGAAGATGTTTTTTAGATCGCAAAAATTTTCCATGCCTGATCTTAGATTTGGGTGCAATCGAAGCTTTAACCTATTATGGCTTAGATGTTTTCAAAGCTCTAAACAAACCAGAAACATTGCAGCAACTGACATTGGCTTCAATAAAATTTGACCCTAGTATTACCCTATATTTACCATCGAAACTTCACTATGGCAAAAGTGTAGATCACTACAGGTCTTATCAATTGATTATGATACTTTAAATGAGAATCTTTTGCACTCCATGGGAATATTCCCTTTGAGAAAGCTCCTAATCTGTATACGTGGGTTTGATCGGCAGCATCCCGGCATATCTGATACTTCATGGGCACACCCAAGAGCGGTCCACCTAATTTTTGCGGGGAAGAAACCGACCTGTCAGCCCAACGCGGGGAACAGCCACCCCTGACACAGTCTCCTGCTTCACGAGTTACGCCGGGCAAAATTTGTCAACTATGTCCGATGGAAAATTTGCTTTTTTTTTCAGGTTTGCTGACAACGAGGTATACGTGCATCTCCGGACGACTTGACCCTCATCGCCGGAGACACATCAACGCATATGGTAAATTATTGCTTCAGGTCTTTTGCATGCCAAGCACCTAAACTACGCCCAGACAGAGTTTCTAGCAGGTACATATTATTTCCCAACGCTTTCGTTACCCTACACTTAGTAAATTTTTTGCAAAATTTCGCGTTGATATTATTTTTGAAATCGCTTAGCACGAAATTACGTTTGTAGATTTCCTGTCCGGGTACGAATCGCACTTCGCGGACCCTTTTGTTGTACCGTGTTGCATTCGTTTTATACGCGTTATGTAAATTCTCCTTAATCTTTTCCCTCATAATCCTCATCCGGTCACTATTGCTCAGCAAAAGAGTTTCGCTATTACCCACGGCGCTTAGTTTTCTGGCCAAAGCATAGTCAGCGCCACTGGTAAACATGTTCATCCCAAATAGGGCGAAATAGGGCGATACACCTGTGGCAGAATGTACGGCGTTTCGCAACGCGCATTCGATTTCCGGCAAGTACAAATCCCAATCCCGGTGGTCGGTTCTTAAATACGAGCGGATGGCAGCCAAAACCGATTGATTTACCCTCTCCGCTGCATTTGACTGAGGAGAATAAAAGGCGGTTTTTAGGTGTTTAATGCGGTACGTTTGCATCATATGGGCAAATTGTTTTGACGTGAACTGCTTCCCATTGTCGGAATGTATTATTTCCGGTACGCCAAACTTCAAAAAAATTTCTTCTATTAGAAATTTCACGACATTGGTTGCAGTTGCTTCACGCATTGCTTTTAAAAAGGTAGATTTTGAAAAATGATCCACCACCACAAATATAACCGTATTCCCTTTCTTAGACCTGGGATACTTGCCTAAAAAATCTATATAAATTTTTTGAAAAGGTCTTTCAGTGATAACTTCTGATCCTATACCCGGTTTCAAAATGGCATTACTTGGCTTATTTTCCTTGCACACTTGGCAATCACGAACGAAGTTTCGGACTTGTACAACCATATTAGGCCAATAATACATCCGCCGCAACCGATGCAATGTTTTCGTCATTCCCCCATGTGCAGCTGTCTCAGAACAATGCGCATTTTCAATTAACGTTGATGTCAATGCCGCCGGTACCCATAACTTCCATTCAGACTCTTCCAACTCGACATCCCTTGCCAACATTTTCTTATATACAAAACCATCCTCTACCTTTAAATCCGGCAATCGTTCCCCATTTGACTCGATTGTACCTATCAACCCTACGTATTCCTCAGATTCGAACTCTAGAGTATCTATGCCCGGTATTAAAGATTGTGTTATGTCGTCGATACAACGAGATAACGTATCGGCAACTATATTTTCGGACCCTTTTCGATGTTCGATTTGGAAATTGAATGCTTGAAGATGCAGTGACCATCTCGCTAGTCTCCCGCTTAAATCTTTAAGTGACATAAGCCATTTTAGACTTGCATGATCAGTCACTACGGTAAATGGCATAAGTTCAATATATGGACGGAATCTTTGCACTGCCATCACAGCCGCGAGACATTCCTTTTCGGTTGTGGTATATTTGCGTTGACAATCATTCAGTTTCTGAGAGAAGTACGCGATGGGGTTTTCCGCATTATCATCCGTCCTTTGATATAGCACCGCGCCAACACCATAGTCAGAGGCGTCACATTGGACCCAAAAACGCTTCGAAAAATCCGGGTGTTTTAATACAGGTGCGCTGGTAAGCGCTTTTTTTAAATTATTAAAGGCTTCAATAGCTTGAGGTGTCATTTCAAACTTGCTTGATTTTTTTAAGGTCTCTGTAAGTGGTGCAGCCACCGTTGCAAAATCCTTTATGAATCGCCGGTACCACCCAGCTGTTCCCAGAAAACTCCTTACTTGTTTCATTGTTTTTGGTAAGGGGATATTTAGAATAGCCTTCACCTTTTCGGGATCCGTCTTTAACATCCCACCGCCTACAATATAACCCAAATATGGTAATTCCTTGAAGCAAAACATTGATTTTTTTAACCCGATCGTTAACCCTGCTTCTTTTAAACACATAGCCACCTCTTCCAATATTTTCAGATGCGTATCGAAATCTGGAGCAATGATGAGCAAATCATCAAGATATATAAAAACGTTTGACTTTAACCTCTGCGGTATGACGCGGTCCATTAGTCGACACAACCGTTGTGCCGCATTGCATAAGCCGAATGGCATGACTGCAAATTGATACAAGGGACGCCCCGGGACGGTGAAAGCCGTGTACGGTTTGCTGCTTTCTTCCAGCTCTATTTTCCAGAACGCGAATTTTAGATCCACGCTACTTATATAATGCGTATCATCGATGCGACTGTTTATGCCTTCCATATTTTGTAAGGGATATGCATCCTTGATGGTCAGAGCATTCAATTTCCGCGCGTCTAAGCAAAATCTGTTTTTACCGGGTTTTCTAACTACCGTGGTTCTATTACTCCAGGGGCTTTCGCTTTCTTCGATAACTCCTAATTCTAACATTTTGTCTATTTCAGAATACACTATGGCTTGCATTGCCGGAGACAGGGGATAATGCCTATCTTTTACTGGCACGGCATCATCTACTAACTTAATGGTGTGTTTCTCCAGTGGAGTACGACCTAAACCGTCTTGTTCAAATGTTTTAAAGCTATTTTTGACCTGCTCTAATCTTTGCTGTTGCTCTGGCGTCAGATCGTGCAACAGGCGACGCTCGTGCCTATCTTCTTCTTTCACCATCTGCTGTTCTAGCTTAGATAGGTCAATTTCCTCACAACCTACAACGCTTGGAGCCAGCTCAAATGCGCGCCAAAAATCTATTCCTAGATATAGGTTTTGCTCCAGGTATGGACATAGATAAAAAGTTATAACGTTAACTAATTTTTTGTATTTCACAGGTATTTTGATTTTTCCTAACACCGTATGCGCTCCACCTCCGGCAGTAGTAACGGATGAAATAAATCGTTCTATTGGTAACCCTAATTCCTGTACTAACTCACGACCGCCTCGCCCCAAAATACTAACCGATGCCCCCGTGTCTAATAGTCCGCGTGTCTGAATCCCATTCAACTCTATATCCGCGAATACCCGCGGGTCACTTCTATCTGCCCTTTTTACTGCTGCCACAACTTCTCGACGAAGCAGCTTTCGTCGTCGAAAACGCTCCCTTGCCTTTTGTATCCTAACCGATACCATACGACGACGTAGCAGCACACTGTCGGCAAAAATTCGTTCTCTGGCTTCGCGGTATCTCATCATGCGTTCTTCAAAAGAAAGGGTAACTGGTCGGTGTAGAATAGTTTTTTTGTTAGCCTTTGATTGTGATTGGCTTCCAAAAATGATTTTTGGTTTTAATCCGGGCTGTTCGTTCTGACATCTTATATCCAAATCTAAAGTTGTGCTGGTTGATGCATCTGCTCTTGCGGGAACTGAGTGGAGCGCGACACCCCCGCTGTCATCGCGTTCCGATTGGCGTTTCCCGTCGGGTTACATACGGGACACTTGGGCGTGATGACCTCCGGCTTTCCACATTTAAAGCAGAAAATGCGCCTATGCAATGACATGCAGTCGGTGAAAAGATGGCCCTCGAGTCCGCAATTCCAGCATGTGTTTTTCCGGCTTTTCTGATCGCGCGATGGTGGATGCTTCGTTACGCGTTGATAGCGGACCTCTTCCACAGAGACTTGACCCTCATCTCTGGGAGATTCCTGCTCATGTGTCGGTGTGGGCGTGATCTCATGCACCTGATAAGCACGAGGCGCGAATCCACTTTGCTGCACACGGTCTCGGCGAGGGAAACATCTTTCCACCCCCTTACATTCCATCCTAAGCTGCTCGACAGAGTATACCGCGATGGGATAAACCAATTTTGCCAACGATTCCCGCAAGTTTCCTTTCACTAGTCGAACCATTTCATATTCGGGTATGGGGTTCCTTAAACGAGATCGTAGTATGCCAATAGCATGGAAGTATTCATCAATGCTTTCCCCGGGTTTCTGCTTACGTTCATTTATCTCCCTCATCAGTTCGAAATCTGTCAACTGGGAGGCGAACTGCCTTTGTAGTGCAAACTGCAAGGTTGGCCAGTCTACATTTCGGTTCGTGCGAATGTACAACCAGTACCACTCGCGTGCTTCGCCACCCAGAAGACGATGAAAATCCCTTAAAATATCTCCCCATGAACAACCGTACTTCTCCTTTAAATATTCCAATCTAAACAAAAAATCTTCAATGGTCATGGAATCTCGGAATCCTTGGAAACTAATTCCCCACTTTTCTATATTAAGTTCAGGTCTCATACCCGAATTTCTACCTTGATTTTCAATTGGGACGCTTTCCGAGTACGAATTGTGCCCCGCTGGTTGTGCTGTTTGGATGTGGCGCTGATGTACTTGCGCCGTGAACGCCGGCACGTTACCCGCTGAAGGCCTCATAGGGTTACGGTTGTTTCTGTTGACATCTCTTATTACATTGCTATTGCCGTTGCGATTAACATTTTCACTGACAAATTCATTTTGGGGAATCGACCGCCCCGACTCCATGGATTCACTGCTGATATCGTGCCTCCTTCGCTTGTATGGAGTACGCGCTCTATTTCCTCTACCACCTTCTCCCATCTCGCCGTTTGAGCTTCGCAGACCATTCATTATTTCCTGCAAATTTGTTCTCATTTCACATAAAAGGGCCTCTTTCGCTTCACCCATCATTTCCTTGATCATAGGTGCTATTTCGTCTCGCATCTGATGGGTTCTAGGTCGCTGGGCTGTGGCCTGATTGGAAAAATTGTGGAACGGTGGAGGGCGCGGGAAAGATAACGAGGGTGGCCGTAAGAGCACGGACTGCGTTACCTGTGCACCTGTGTCCTGCTTGGGCAACGTCCCTGTTTTACTGCCTGCCGTAGGTGTCGCACTACTGGCACCATCTTTCTCAATGTTTTCCCCCGTTTTGTCCCCACTACTCTTTGTCCCTCCAAAACGCTCCGATAAATCAATGAACGAGGCATCCTGTTCGACCGATGCGTTCCCTTTTGGATCATTAGATGCCATGGCTGCAATCTTCTTTTTGGCTCTGGTGTTCAATGCAGGTGGTGTACTATTCATAAAAAAATTAGTTTCCGTGTATCACACAAAAAAAATAATCAAAAACGCAATGTCTTTCGGAACCCTTGTATTTTACACAAAAACTCGTATAAAACCTAAAATACCTAGTATCTTTGCATATATTTGCATATATGTTAAGCGCCAAATTATTTTCAAAAAAAAATCCAAATAAAAAAAATACTCTTATTGTAATTTCAAAACTCTAACAATGTTCTACTTTGCGGGAGTTCAGATGGCATGACTCCTGAAGAGGCTTTTCCAAACAGAGGGTTTGGAGCATAGTTTATCGTTCCTGTATGAGTTCGTGTGTGGACTGATTATTTAATAATAAAATAAATATAAATATGTATATCCAGAAGAAAGTTATGCTTCACAACCTTTGTATCTAAACGAGTGTTGCGGCAACTAACTACTCTATGTAAATATGTATGTATGTATGTATGCGTGGAACATCAAAATTTAAACTTTCAATTTCGGTCTCCATACATAGAAACTAAACTGATTTACATTGTTAATCCAAAAAAGAAAACTGCAAATAAAGTTATACCAAAAAAAAAAGAAATCTGAACATTATCTTTGCATTGTACTGTGGCGGTGCAGATAGATCACCCTAATGTTCGGTAACTATGTCACCGTTTGGCTATTGTTTGGGGATTGATGTGCTACCACCTAACGCCTTAGTGCAATTAAACTACAAAAAAAAACTTTATAAGTAAGCCAACTAAGCCGCACGGCTGACAGCGGTCATCAAACCCTTTTTCGATGAACGATATAAATCAAAAAGGTTTAAATAAATTTTTAAAATAAAACGAAAAAGATGAAAATGTTTCATTGTTTTTGTTTTTTTTTTTGAAACAAGCTGTACGGGCGCCAATTTAAACCTTTTTATTTTTTTTTGTTTTTGTTTGTTGCGCTGATGTTACTTTATAATTTTATGTACAATATACCTGCATATAACTATGCGAATATATGTACATTTCTTGTATTTTAGATTGGGTGCCATATATAAATATGTCACGTACAGGTATTGTTTGACTCCTTGGGGTACCCGGACTAGCTCAGTATAAGAGGGGCAGTGGTCCTCAACCCTAACACCAAGGAGTCGTACGGACGCATATTTATTCCTTTCATCATCCATCCTATCAGCCTCACACACATCTCACCTCAGGAAGCCCGCCCTACCTTGGACCGCTCGTTTCATGCACCCTAACTTTAGCGGTCTCCCTCTAGTCATGCTCCGTCCCCTCCACTTACCACTTCACCACGCCATCTTCACCTCCCGCCCAAAAGGTGCTTAACTCCGCATTTCAACTCTTAAAAACAAACTCAAAATATATTGAAATCATAAAAAGAATTACAATGAATCATAATGAAAAAAATCTAGTCTTATTATTTAGGCTAAACAAAAAATGTTTCACTATGATGAAACGTCCTGCCGATCATTCAATGCAATAAGAAAACGAGAACAAAAAAAAAATTTAATTTTAAAATTTTACTCGGTTAAGGGTAATGGATCCTACCTAATCGAGCTCTCTTAGTTGGTTTTACCCCTACCTATGTATGTAGATATGTATGAGATTTTAAGAATTTCTCAAAAAAAGTGTTCGATATTAATGTTACTTATGGGCAGAATCGCTTACCATATATAGGACAACGATACAATACACCTAACCTGATCACAATAACTTTCTTAACAATTAATTTCAGCTTAACAAAAAACAAGAAATTTGGTCACTCTAATGTGACTGCTTTGCTCGCTTGCAAACACGCAGATAGCTACACTTTAATTGGCAAGTCCAACAACCCGCACACTATAAAACAAACATAAAAAGCTTTTGGTTCGTTACCATACCCTCAATAGGGTGTGTACAAAATGTACAAAAAAAAAATCTTGATTGTACCAAAAATATGTATATCAGGAAAACTTAGAAAAATTTAATTTTTTTTTTTTTTGATATATGCGTGTGTGCATGCGTGTACGCAACAAAAAAAAAACGTAAAAAACACAAAAAAAAACTAAAACTACAAAAATTATATATGCATATAAGGAGTAAATATATGTAAAATCCGAAACCACTTCTTGGGTGATTTTGTGCTGCTTCTTACTGGCCTTTGTGCCTTGTATTGGAGTCTTACGGGAAACTGGATATGCACGAAATCATTAGTTTTCGATTTTGGTGATTGGCTACTACAGCAAAATGGTATATGTAGAAAAATTCAAATTTTGATCTCTGTGTCGAGTGTACACCACATAACAAAATAGGTGCTCCGAAAGATTGTTAAAACCAAAGATCGCTTTGGTTTTCTGGCATAATCACGAAGCACACCATTAACGGTATTCTCCTACCTTAGCGCATTAAACAAAAATGTGTATGTAACTACGCATATGTATATAAACGGGACGTCTTCCCCAGTTTCCCTATTTTGTTGTTGTTCTCATCGGGTGCATCAAAATTAGATAACTGGACATACGTATATACATAAAAAAGATAATTTGGAACTAAAGACTTACGGCGAGTTGTGCCTAATCCCTCCACGCCAAAATTTCCGGGCACAACGTCGCCGCACTGTTCGTTTTACGCCACCACAATTCTCACTCCAGTCACTTTTCCTAAATCGCCACTAATCCTCTTTCCTTTAATCCGCTGCCCTGGAACTCCGATCCTCGTCTCCTTGCCGGAACCTCCTTGTTCTCCGGAACCACAAAAATTTATTTTTTTAAATTAGTTATTTAAAAACAACGCACAACACAAGTTTCACAATTAAAAAAAAACTTTATAGCACAGTGGCGCGGAGGCAGTCGTATGCCAGAACTTTAACACTTCAAACTGTCTTAGTTTTAACCTGTGTCACCCCCTTTTATATCTTCTTTCTTCGCCCTACTCGCCTAACGTTAATCCTCTATTCCTTATCCGCTAATCGTTTGCCGTTCCAGTGTAGCAATTTTTTTTGTTGCTGCAATCTGTCTCTACACCATTCTTTATGCTACGTCCGGCAACCCTATCAAAAGCTCTATCTTTCGTTAAGTTCTGTTTGTTTTGTTGTCCGCCATCATTTTGACATTTGAGCACACAATCAAAACAAACCAAGTAAAAAAAACACAATACCACGATTTAAGCAAGGAACAGCTGCCCACTCTCATCTTGGGTAATATTCATGAATATCTCGAGCCACGGGATCGATTAAATGCATCGCAGACATGTCGTCATTGGCGTGGGGTGCTTTCCAAAAGAGATTTTTCAACAATTTCAAGTTTAAATTGCATATAAACAATGATCGACAGTGCACATTTTTTTGTCAAACGTTTTGTAATCTGGCAAGTGAAGTTACACTAATTTTTGATTTTCTTAATGTTTTTTTTATATCAAAACAAATAAAACGTAATCTCTATAGGATTGCACGTTGTGATAATTTGCAGGGGCTCCATTTTTACACTAACAGTGTCAGCTTAGTCCCACCAGGCGATATAAGCGACGATAATCTTATCGATATTGAACAATGTTTTGTGGAGCCATGGAAGATGTTTTTTAGATCGCAAAAAGTTTCCATGCCTGATCTTAGATTTGGGTGCAATCGAAGCTTTAACCTATTATGGCTTAGATGTTTTCAAAGCTCTAAACAAACCAGAAACATTGCAGCAACTGACATTGGCTTCAATAAAATTTGACCCTAGTATTACCCTATATTTACCATCGAAACTTCACTATGGCAAAAGTGTAGATCACTACAGGTCTTATCAATTGATTATGATACTTTAAATGAGAATCTTTTGCACTCCATGGGAATATTCCCTTTGAGAAAGCTCCTAATCTGTATACGTGGGTTTGATCGGCAGCATCCCGGCATATCTGATACTTCATGGGCACACCCAAGAGCGGTCCACCTAATTTTTGCGGGGAAGAAACCGACCTGTCAGCCCAACGCGGGGAACACCCACCCCTGACAAACTGCAAGTTTGAAGAGATCAATTGTACGCGAATTGTTTGACGATAACTTTAAAAAGCATAAAGCAGGGGGATGTTAATTGAATATGGTAAAATGCGTAGGAATTTGCTGCAAATCAAACAAGAAAAATTACCTAAAGCACCTTCGAATTTTGAAGAAATAAAGTATTTGCAACACAAAACATCAAATGGGACATAAAACCACAATGGCTTTATGTCCCATTCGACTATAATTGATATGAGACTTATGGCCATATTGAAATTATGGCTTTATGTCCGTTTGGATTGAGACATAAAGCCATTATGGCTTAAGGGCCTATTACCCATACTTAGCATAGACTTGACTTGAGAACTGTCACTTACATTTCTGTTAAATGAACATTGCATGTTACTGATTACTCAAAACTTGGCAACACTTAACTTGACTTAGAAGTCTGTTGAATTTTGATTTTCTATGACGGCCCATACACGAGACAAAAGCCATGCGCAAATATAAAACGACGGAATTTGTGCAAATGAAAATTTTGACATACACGGCTCAAAAACACTGCGCAATATTCATTTTTAATGTAGCGCAACAAATAAAACATGTGTTTTAATTGTATAAAAAAGGCACTAATTGTATAAAAAAACACTATTTATTTTCCACTGGTAATTCACAGTATAAGTCGAAAAACTCGCACCAGAAGCGTTTATTTTCCATTGTATTTATAATTTTTATATTTTAGTTGCAAGACCAGCTCAACTCATTGCAGCACTGCGCAATATTCATTTTTCAACTAGCGCACCAAATGAAACATGAGTTCTAATTGTATAAAAAATTATTATGTATTATTAAATTTGTGTGAATTCCTGTTACAAGCTAGAGATGGTCCTTACGCCTTCGATATTAACATTTTTAAGCAATAATTACTGATGTTATATTATCAGAAACCACAGGTAAACTGTGTAAGATTCACCACACACGAAGAAAAAAGCATGTGCAATATTTGCAGACATGCGTAAATATCAAAATCGTTTTGATTTTAGCGCAGTTCTCTGCGCAAATAGCGCAACCAGTGCACACACCAGGCAAATCCTTGTGCAAATTGGTAATTGGCACAAGGATACTTGAGCCGTGTAATTGGCGTATATGTAAGTTCTAAGTGACGTTTACATTTTGAGATGCCATTTGTTTGTTTCCATTTCATTTTGACATTTTGTCATACAAATTGACATTTATTTAAAAATAAATTTCAAGCCTGATTATGATGCCAGATTGTGCGCTAAGCGGAGTATAATCGTGGCTAAGTTGCCAAGTCAAGTCAAGTCTATGCTAAGTATCAGTAATGGGCCCTTTAATGTCCTAGGGCTTTATGACACCCCACCCAAAACAACAGGTACATGCAGAGCTTTTTCCATAAACCATGCGAACCACACTTGCCTAACAGCAACACCTCATCTCAAACACAGTTGCAGCTGCAGCTTCTGGAAGAAGAAAAAGAGGTTCAACGCCAATACTTGGATAGGAAATATAAAATTCTTTCACAGGGTGAACCGCAAGGTTCGTGTTGGCTAGCAAATAACTTTCCTTTACACCAACCAACACCTGCGCAAATTGCTGCTAGACAGGTAATACCTAAAGAACTCCCAAAATTCGACGGCAATCCCGAAGATTGGCCGCTCTTCATTAGTAACTACAGAAATAGCACCGAGTTGGCCGGTTACATTGATGACGAGAATCTAATGCGCCTTCAATCGTGCGTGTAAGAAAAATGCTTCAGTAAACACTCATCAACAAAGTTACTCAGCTATACGAACATGTGTCGTATGTAAAAGTGAAGCCCACAAAATTCAAAGTTCCAAGCTTTGGGCTTGGAAGTCAAATGGAACCTAGTGAAGGAGAATAAGCTGTGTGGCCAATGCCTAAATATTCATCGTAGATGTGAGATAATATTTTATGAGTAAGGATTTTACCAATGTATAAATCCAAATTATTCACAGAGAATGAAAAGCGTTGGTGTAATTCGTCTATTGGAAATCGTCTGACTTCTTTACAAGGCAAATTTTGAAATATCGTTCCTTACATTTCATATGCTAACTCAATTATCATCAATAAAGTAATTAGTATTAAAGTATATAGGAATCGTTATTTGCATAAACCCACATTCGGCCATCCTGATGAAGTACTCGACCCGAGTGCATCTCCGTCTTCTTCTAATTGCTCATCATCACTTCGGAAAACGTCCTCATCGTCATCAAATGTCAATCTTTTCATAGAATCGACTGCGATAGATGTTTGTTTGGGACCATCAGTCTCACCAATTCTATGTACAACAAATCTATCGTTTCGTAAACACTTCACTATTTGATAAGGGCCAAGAAACTTGTGCGCCAACTTAGATCCTGGTGCTTGGTGCGTTTTTCGAATAGCAACCAAGTCTCCTTCACGATAAATATATGCCTTTTTTCTGCCTCTATTAAAATGTCGCCTATTTTCATCCTGCATAAGTTGAATGCTCCTATGTGCCTCCTGTCGGAGATAACTTTTTTCTTGGAGTGCCTCTACTTGCCCCTTTCCAACGACATCATTCATTCTTTGCTGTTCCGTTAAATCTAAGCAATGCAGATTATAACTATTGCTATGCCCTTCGCAGACAGAATGTGCAGCTTCACTTTCCACAAGATCTGTTTGACATTCCGCATCGGGATTTGTTAAATTTAATTCAGAGTTATATACAGAAACATCTCCTTGATAGCTTAATTCACTCTCTTCAGGCTCATTTTCTTCATTTTTTTTTTTTAAACACGGCTAATATGTTTGTGACGAAAATTACACAATCTTAAAGCCTTCCGCGATTTACAACCTGATTGACTGAATTTTGTGTGTGTTAGTGCAGTCGGGTGGCTTCGTGACACACGTATTTTTGATTTTTTCATTTGACGCTAGCTTATTTGATAGTCGCGGGGTGTGATTGACAAAACGCAGTGTTGTATTTAGTTTGTGTCGACATTCAAAATGAACAAGTGCGCGGAAGAACTGCAATTCATATTAAAATTTATTGAAAATTATCAATGTTTACCAGCTTTATGGAATGTAAAGCTTTTATTATTATTTAATAAAATGTTTATAAATTTTTTTATTATTTAATAAAACTGCTGTAGTTGCAAGTAAAAAAAAGTCATCATCCGATGACGACATATTCACGTCCGAACGCTACGGTTTCTCAATGCAAATGTTGATTGATGGCTTTTTATTTGATAGTCGCGGGGCAAGCGTCAAATACCCGACACGCACACATACCAAAATTCAGTCAATCTGGTTGTAAATCGCGGAAGGCTTTTAAAACTGCGATGGTTACTTGGCTCCACATATGCGAAATCTTTAATTAAGACTATTCCGCAATCAAAGATATTTGTGAGTTTTGATATTTTAGTATCTTTTGAGCAAAAAGTAGCATCCTATACTGATTTTGGCATTAAATTTAGAAATGAATATTCAATGGAAGGAATTATTTACCACATGCGTCGATTTTTAATACATGTCAAAAAATTTCGGGAGAGGTGTCAAATGACGAGTTTTAATTTCTGAACCGAAGGCGGCAAAGTAATACTTGTATTCTGTCAAGATATTTTTGCAAAAAAAAAGTTAAAGACTTTCATGTGGTTGATGTAATTTTGGTGATATTGTTGTACACAGAAAAGAATTAACTAAAAAAGGCGTTTTGCTCTGATACAATTTTCACCAGTTTCGCAGCCGTTTCAGGGCAATTATTCGGTTTTTTATGAATATCTATTAATAAAAGAACAATTTCTTATTTCCGACTTCTAATTATTGAATTACATTACAGAATTCTTGAATTCAATTCTGCTGGCATTTCCTTTTGTGTCTTCTATTCCCCTTTACATTTGCCAATACCTCTCAAAAGAAAGCATGAAACAAAATACGGAATACAACAAGAATTAACAAAAAAAATTTAAGAACTGCTTGGTACGGGCGCTGCGGAACTACTTCCCCCCTTTATCACCCTCTTAGTCTATGTCATGATCGACTTGAGTTCAATGATTTTCTATTGTAAAAGGGACTTAGACTTTGTAGGTCCATGTACAATGGCTCAACATTCTAGGTACCTTTTTTCCTATGGAAAACTATACTAAGGGCTTCATTCTGTATTGCGAACGATTCTACTCAAAACGATTCCGTCTAGCAATGGTATTCTCTATCATTTTCGTTCAGCCTTTATGTTGCTAACTTTATGTCAAACAAGAAGGCGAAAGCAATTGTCAAATGATAAGTTGCCATCGTTTAACATAGTGCAAATACACTTTCATTTCGTCTGTGAGGCGAAACGAATGTTCGTTTCGTGATAGTGAATGAAGCCCTAAACTCCCTTTATTTATGCTGACTTTGTGAAGACAAACCTAAATTTGATTTAACCTGATTATCATTGAATGTCTTACATACTTATTAGTATCGAGGTTAGAGATATACCTATTCTGCTTCGGGTTTATTAAATTAAACGGCTTAACGGCCAAACATTTAAGGTTTGCATCATTTTAGCCGTCACATCTGTCTTAATGCAAACAACTTTTCTTTACAACATTCTTACAAACTGTATAAACTATTCAACATGAATACGAGTGTATGAGTGGATAGCCTTGTTGCTTCTTTGCTTTAAGGAGCACAAATCCGCATTAACTACTTATTCGTTTATGTTGCGAGATTTAAATGATTTTTTAAGAATGAAATTAAGTAAATTTTCTTTAAATAAGTACGTTTATGTTCAATTAAAAGATTGTGCACTCAATTTTAAATTGACGGCTGATAAAAAACAGCGAATTTTTACAAAACGTTTGCTAATAACTTTTAAATAGAATTGAATGATAATTATCCGCCACCGGATTATGATTCAAACGCGTTTTCAGGTACTCCTTTGACAATTCTTGTGGTATTTTAAGTGTTTGTCAAGTAAAAAATTACCAGTTTTTATACGTGGAGTCAAGTAACCCCGGTTGTGAGGAACAGGGTGAACTTTTAAAATTTCTAAAAAATTTATTCATAGCGCCAATTAATACCTTTTTTTCGTGCGGATACCCTGTCCATGTTTATTTTAGCTGAAAACTGTGGTTAATATGTCTATGACAGACCAAAATTTTATATCCAATTTTTAATTTAGGCAATATTTTAAAGAGTATTTTAGTCAGCGACTATGATTACGGGCTAGTATGTCCCCCAGCGGAAAATAAGTTTGTTATGCTCGTAAGATTACAATATTTTTGTTCCTTACACTATATTGAATCAGTAAATCTAATATATATCCTAAATCTATTTTTTTATTTCAAAATTATATTATAATAGCCGTGTTTTTTTTCACACGCGTATACGTTTACGTTTGCGCGTAAAAAAACGCTTATCCTCGCTTAGTTAATGCTTAGGAGACCCATTTAGCGGCAGTGGTTAAATAACTAGCTACATCACAGGGTGTACCGAAAAGCGGAGACACAACCCTCTGATGGCCATAGGGTATACCATATAGCTGAATCAGTTGCGATGAATTGTGGACACACAAAGAATACATAGAATTAGTGTAGAGGGTGAAACATAGACATATTTGAGTCACATCTGAGTATAATGCGCATTGAAATTTAGTAGGACAAATTTTATGCGCAGCAATTTCAGAGGTGTATTTAAAGTTTGACGCTTAGCAGTCCATATAAAGTTTAGGAGTAAACCTCTATATATTTCAAAAAAACATGGCTAATATTAAAGAAAAAAACACTATATGTATAATTGTAATAAATCTGCTTACGTAATACTTGAACGGAACCTTATTCGGCGAGAAAAAATTGTATAACTTGCAACGAGAGCGAGCGCAATTTTGACAGTTCATCTGGATGGGAATCTCCTAGCTTTAATGAGCAAGCAACGAAAACATGATTGTAAATCAGCTGATTGAATTTTCGGCAATAAAACCATTAAAGCAAACAGCTGTTTCCACAGGTTGTCGACAACTTATGATTCAATTACTAGAGGTTTGTTCTCCAATGATGACAGATCTTTGACACTCCCAAATTGAAAAATCTGGACGGGTTGCTTTTACGAGTAAGGAAAACGGGGAATAATTCAATCCCGTTCAGTGAAAATTGTACTAGGAAAGTATCTTTGGTAGTATGTTATTAGTGATAATAAATTTGTAAATGCCAAAAGTTTTTTGGGGAAATACTTCATTTTCTACTAAATATTTCGTGAATTGATAAAGTTATGTTGGTTTGGTCATTCTTTCAGATCAGGCATGCTTAACCAACGAACCGATATCATTTCGTTACGATAATTAACGTTAATAAGCGAAACAAAGTCATTTCGTTTCAAATTAACGTTAATTTGACGTTATTAACGTTAATAAACGAAACGAAATGACTTTGTTTCGTTTATTAACGTTGATTATCGTAACGAAATGATATCGGTTCGTTGGTTAAGCATGCCTGTTTCAGATATTGTTTGAAGAATGCCGTACGTTAGAATTTTACTCAAAAATGCATTATCTCAAAATTTGATTCAAAAACTCCCTATATGAGCATAAGTTCAATGCATATTGTCATAAGAGGGAGTTATTGAAAAGCATTCTGAGATGAAGCGTTCTTCAATCTAACTCTAATATATGGCGGTTTTGTGACAAATCCTGAATTGGGAAATTTTTGAAAAATATTTTGAGATAGCACGATTTTGAACAGGCAGCCGACATGGGGTGATACGCTACTCAGCAGCCGCAATGAACTGACAAAAACAAAAATAAAAGAAAATGGCTTTTTGTCTTAGAACTTTATATTTCGGCCTTGACTTTGACAGAAGAGTTAAGCTTTTGTGCGGTTCTGCTACACAGGGAGTATTCACGTTTTTATTCTGAAATTTCGGAAAGCTCTTTTTCGTTAAGTATTCATGGAAGCGTTCCGGATAAACCGTTAATTTAGAATATTCGGAATACGTTCATTTGATACTACCTCACGAGATCCGAATATATCAAATAAGTGTATACAAAATATTCCAAATATAAACCGATTCCCCAATTTCTTAAATGGAGATGAATGTTCCGAATATACGGAATTATAGAACAGAAGGTCGACTTTTAATACGCACCCGAAAATAAAGTGTCAAAATGAGTACATTTCTTTATGGCATTCCATTATTTACGAATGACATTTTTCGTGAATCGATTTAATAGTCGAGGTTTTGACGTTAAATAATGCATTTTGGATGGGTTTGGGTTTCGTATATTCATTGGTTTACGAAAGTGAACGATTTCTTTGTGTCTTCACTTTTCCCAAATTACCTATGTTCAATGTTCAGACATACTAATGGATCGAGGCATAGTTAATAAATTCACTCTAAAATTTAAAAAAAATGTTCTAAGGAATTATGCAGTTCAGTACTTATCCATTATTTGTGAACTGATTGCTTCCTATTTCTACTAATAAACTAATATTTTCCGAAAATTCGCAAAGAAACAACACAGTTAACGGATGTCAATTCGATTTGGGAGCAAAATGACCGCAATTGTCAAAAAATGTGTCTGTCGAGCAAACCTCTTGTGATTGAATCATGCTGATAATTGGTTAATAATTTTTGTTCGCTCTTATGAGAGTAAATTCTTTGAGAGAGTAAAGTTTGTGCTGGACAATTCGTGCTAAAATTCCTGGCCGAACACACCTGTGTAGGGCAGGATTGAGAACAAGTCCTTCCAACCTCCCTATGAGATGACTCCAAGACTCGCCCGTTGGGACCACCAGTTCCCGTGCTGATCGGAATCTCATGCATTCCGACACCCCAAACGCTAGAAATCCTATTATTATTAAAATATATTTATAATTTGTAATAATCTAAGTTTTAGGCTTAAAACGCCGTAATAATAAATAATAATAATAATAATATTTTCGTACATAGTACGTACATATGAGTATTATAATAATAATACCTGCTTATATTTCTAAAACTTACCTATAATAGAGCAAGTACATTTCATGTCAAATCTAATTCTAGTAAATTACTTTTGAACAATTTCAGCACATTTTTATACTTTCTTAACTTTTGCATTAACTCTCTCTTTTCCTGTACGTAATAATTTTTGGGCATTTGAACATATTCTTCACCTTTGAAAACGAAACATTTTATCGATTTCATATCCACCAACTCTTCTGAATCTGTTGGCAGCGATTCTTCCGGTTGTTTTGCATCATGCGTTTTATCTTGTTGGCGCAAAGCTTTTTGCTTATCTTTTTGCATTTTCTCCTGCTTGCGTTGGGAAATTGTACTAACACGGTTGACTTTTTCACTTTCCCCATTTGTAGTACTTTGTGTTGTGTTGGAACTAGAAGGCTCTTCGTCAGTGTCATCTGAATGAGTTTTACGCTTTTTTGCTGTAGAATATTTTAAGGAGTAGAGTAAAAAATATTGCAATAGAATTTGTTTGCTGTTTTTGGGATTGTAAAAATTACCTCATTATAGCCAGTTCTTTGGCAAATTAACCTGATTGCATTGACTTTAGAGGCACTATCAAAAGCTATGATTGCAATCATCGAATGTGCAATCAATTCAAACTTGGATACATCATCTACACTTATGTTTGCTTGTACGTTTTTTTATTACAAAATAACTCCATCCTCTTGGCAAATACTAGAAAATTTCTAGGACCTACGCCACTTGCTGCTTCTAGATCTGAAGCTGTATTACTCCTAACAGCTGGAGTTTTGTCGATGTGCAATTCTCACCCAATCTAATTGGGACGTCTACGGAGCCAGCTTCTAGGGCCATTTTTGGCCAGCTCATTCCCATCTATTCCCATATTCCCTGGAATCAAATATACATGTATGCATCTACCTATCTCAATTCTTTCCAGGGATTGCTTACACTCTAACACACTTTTAGATGCTGTGCTATGCGAGATTATCGCCGTAATTGCTACATGGCTGTCAATACAACAATCTTCCAATTTGCGTCGTGCTCCTTTAATTTTTCCTTCAAAATTGCGGGACGGGACTTGCATGTTTTACCCCGACTCTGAACGGCATCTGCAAGGCAGATGAGTTTTTACTGAAAAGCCAAATCACTGCCTTGTTTCTAAATTTTTTATGTTGCCTCACCACCAAGTAGGTTCTGTTTTGTGTGGCTCTGTGTGCACCAAACAAGAGCTACGAATTTATAGGAAAGAGGATAAATAAATTACAGTTATCCTCTTTGGTATAGGATAGGCTTTACGATCACTGTAAACACCCAATTAAAGAGAAAGGGAGTACACTCCAGCATTCTTCACCCTCTCCTCCACGTTGAGTTTCCGCGACAATTCACTATCTAAAATGATTCCTAC
The DNA here is from genome assembly GCF_040869045.1 of Eurosta solidaginis. Lineage (NCBI taxonomy): Eukaryota > Metazoa > Arthropoda > Insecta > Diptera > Tephritidae > Eurosta > Eurosta solidaginis. The sequence goes on from NC_090319.1 coordinate 31,775,696, forward strand.
ATATTTCGTACAAGGTTTCTTCTGCAGAGTCACTCCTATCTTAAACCTGGTCCAATTTTTGACCTTGTACCTCTTAGTAAATCAGGCCATATCTGTCTTCTCCAAGTTGGCGTTCAACCCGACATTAGATGCCAAGGTAGGAGTATACCGAAGCGCCCGATCCATCAAAGAGCTAATTGTTGGATGGCACATGCAACTTTTGACAGTGGTATGTCATCTGCGTAAGCCGTAAGTTTCAGGGATCCGTCAGCAGTTGGTGACCAGCGTCCACAGCAATGGTGACAACTCCCCGCCCTGCGGAGTGCCCCTATCCACTGATTTGGGATTCAAGGGGTTGTGTAGCTCAATATATAGCTTCTTCAACCCAATTGTCAACCTGACCTTCGAGCGGCGAATCCCGTTTCACTAACAGACGAGGCTCTGGCAACCCCAAGCTCCTCATGGAACTTGGGGGTGGCGAGGGAGGGATGTCCTGAAGGTTTAATGTGGCCATATAAATCGTTCTCGAGACGGTCGGGCTAGCACCTTAATGGTGCTTTTACCGGAACGTACCGGATCTGTATTCGGCAAAGGACCATCACATCGATAACACTCCCCAAAGCCTTCGGGGGACCCCTATTTCCTGTTACCCTACTTTCGAAGAAGAAAGTTTAGACCCCAGTGAGGCTAAACCAGCGCGTTTGCCTAATGAAACGCAAGATGTCATTTGGGTTTGTAGATTCAAGCTCCGCAAGGCACCAAAGGAGTGCTGTGGAGGCATTGGTGCCTGGTTTTTGACAGTGCGGGACAGTGGCACAGATAGTGCTCGACGCATTCTATCTCCTCCTCGTCCCTACAGCAGCGGCGGAAGTCATTTGTCTGCAGGCTCATATAGGCACCGTGACTGCCCATGAGACAGTGACCTGTGAGAAGGCCCACTAGTGGGCTTATAGAGATACGGTTTAACAATATCACCGATTGCGATCTCTTTTCATCCAGCTTAGGCCAGATTTGCTTGGATATTTTTTAATTTAATTTATTTATTTATTTAAAGTCGACGCAAACACAAAGCGGTCGACTAATTATTGTAATAGACAGATATATACATATGTAAAATACAGAGCCATTCTTAAAATTAAAAAATTCAAAAAAGGTACATAGAAAATTTGTATGTTATAAACATTTGACATTGCATTGTATAAGAAAAAATAAAATTAAAATATCAGGCTAAACATAAGAGTATAGCAGTATGTAAAGCAGCAAACGAACATTCAAAGCCAATGCAGTTATACAAATCATTGTACCGCGAGCACCAATGACGCAGGGGACTGTTTCTAGCAAAATTTTGCCGGCATAGAGGTAAATGAAAAGGCACAAAATGTCTGGACGCCCTAGCAGGAACCGCAAAATTTAGTTGACTGATTAGGTCAGGGGAGTCAATCACGCCAATGATGAGCTTGTGAATGAACATAACGCCAATTAATACTCTAAGATTCTCTAGAGATGGCAAATTAATTTGAAGTCTATTCCTGTATGGTGGAAGATGAGTACTTGATTCCCAGTTGAGACCTCATAATACAAAAATTAAAAACCGTCTCAATCCGATAAACATGGATTTGATAGATCGGAGACCAGACACAAGAACAGTACTCGGGAATAGGACGTACCAGCGAGGTATAAAGGATCTTTGTGAAATAAGGGTCATCAAACTCTTTAGCCCAACGTTTGATAAAACCTAATACACCAGTTGCTTTGTTTATAGCGGTTGAAATATGTGTGGTAAAACTTAATTTCGGATCAAAATTAACTCCTAGATCAGTTACAATAGATATCCGCTCCAAAGGGTTGCCGTTAAGTGTATAAGATGATAGGACCGGCTTCACACGGTGAAAAGTCATTTGCTTACATTTAGAGTAATTCAAAAAAGGTAAATTTGCAGTACACCAGCTTTGAAATGAGTCAAGATCGGCCTGAAGCTGATTAAAACAGAACAAGTTCGAAGGCAGATATGTGTAACAAAGTTTTACATCATCTGCATACTTAAAAACTCTAGAATGTAATATAACCTTTGGTAAGTCGTTAATGAACAGGTTAAAGAGTAATGGACCCAAATGGCTACCCTGGGGCACGCCAGAAGTTACATCAAACGACTTTGAAAGATTGTTGTTAAAGAAGACTCGCTGAGTCCTATTTTCAAGATAACTTGAAATCCAACTTAATAAAGGCGCTGGAAAACCCAGAAGATCAAGTTTGTTAACTAAGAGCTCGTGATTAACAGAGTCAAATGCTTTACTAAAGTCGGTGTAAATTACATCTGTTTGTTTGCAATCTAAAAAACCATTCATAACAAAAGACGTAAATTCAAGCAAGTTGGTAGTAGTTGATCTCCGATGCACAAACCCATGTTGACAAGGTGATATTAAAGAGCTACACAAGTATTGAAGCTGGTATGTAATTATCTGCTCAAAAGTTTTAGGGATAGCTGAGAGCTTAGCTATGTCTCTGTAGTTTTCAATATTAGACCTACTACCTTTCTTATGCAAAGGTATAATAAACGATTGTTTCCAAATAGATGGGAATGATGCGGATTCCAGAGACAGTTTAAATAATTTAAAGATAGGCTCTGATAAGCCGACAGCACAGTACTTAAGTACACAACTAGGAACACCATCTGGACCCGGTGAAGATATCGGTTTCAATGCAAGAAGATTATTAAGAACAGTATCTTTATCAATAAATGGGTTTAAAATATTATAACTTTTCAAGCAATATGGCTAAAGATTAGACTGGACACATTGGGATGAATAGGTTGATTTAAAGAATTCAGCAAATAAATCTGCGATTTCGTGATCAGAATTTGCGTTTTTGCACCCATAAATAAAAGTAGATGGGAAACCAGAAGTTTTCCTTTTAGAATTAACAAATCTGTAGAAACGTTTCGGATTATTAGTAAATTGGAATTTGCAACATGATAAGTAACCTTTATAACACTGCTGGTTAAGACGATGAAAATTGGAGCGCGCCACTAAATATTTAGATAAATCAATAGCTTTACCAGATCTTTTGAAACGCTTATAGAGTCTAGATTTAATATTATCAAGTCTTAATAGTTGCTTTGAGAACCAAGGTGGTTTACCCGTGGTGGTACTGGAATAACGAAGAGGGACACAGCTTTCAAAGAAAGCATCAAGAGAACTATAAAACAAGGAAGTCGCTGTTTCAACGTCTGTACACGCATAAAGACGACCAGTCATGGGCAGAAATCAAATTATTGAGCTCACTAAAATTCGTCTTTGAAAAACATCTCGACCGGGGTCGGGAATTGGGCTTAGAAACATCGACCATCACAGGTTGAACAACATCCAGTACTATCTCAAGCGTAGGATGAAGAGGGTCTTCAGGAAGGGATAATGGGGGAGTTCGGGTTAGAGTAATACCCGCAGAGTCATCTGTAAAAACTAAGTCTAAGATTTTCCTTTTGGAATTTAAAATATTAATTTGGAGAAGAGATGTATCTAGCAGGCTATTTAAAAACTCGTGCTGAGTAGTGGGAGTCATAAAATTTGAGTCGATGGTATTGATCCAATTTACTGATGATAAATTGAAATCACCAAGATATATATATATACGAGCAGCAGATAAACAAACTAAAATTGTGCAAGGCAAGCTTTACTGCTATAAATTCAATGTAATTTGTGGTTTCCAATAGCAGCAACTCAGATGGAAGCGTCGAGTCAACAGCAATAAGGACACCACCTGCTCTAGATTCACGATCACGCCGATAAACTACATATTTACCTGAAAAGAGTTCAGAGTTAAAATTACCGCTTTTAACCAGGTTTCAGTAAAAGCTATAACTTGAGAAGTAAAAATAAAACTATTCAGATAAAAGGCACTTAATTTCGATCTTAGACATTTTGGTACGTGATGGTTATTTTTTCACTGTTTCCGCAGGGATTTTTGAGTTTTTTGAAGTTCCTGCGGCGTTAGGTTTTTTTTGTAAACAAATGCACAACTGAATGTTTCGGCCAGAATGTATGTTCAAGAACTCTATCAAAATAAGCGTCTGGCACTGATATTTTAAATGATGAAATATCCTATCATATCTAACCTACTACATGTAGGTTCCTTGGCCCATCTGGCGTTTGCTTGATCCGTGAAAAGAGATCGTAGGCAGTGTTTGCAAGTGTTTAGAGGAGGTCTGGCCCAACCAGCGGAGGTTATTGTTTGCAGGTTGGTGCCTTCCCTAGCTAGCTCATCCGCGGCGCAGTTTCCTGAGATGTCACTGGCCAGGAACTCATATTATGCTTAGGTTGCAATTTTCAGCTAGTTTGTTGAGGGTTTATCTGCACTTCAATGCCACTAGTGACGAGGTGTTACTGCATTGCAGGGATTTTATGGCAGCTTGGCTGTCAGAGAGAGCAACCTATGTTATATGCATTCTTAAGCGTCTTTGTTAAGAATCATTGGACTCCTCAAGTTCCTCCACATTGGCAACCTCTTTCCAGTTTTGTTTCTACATATTTCCGAAATTTTGTACAGTTCGTTGATGTTTTGTTTCTAAATGTTCATATCTTCTCTACGCTCTTTATGGCGAACCCTGAAGCTGATATACGCATGGTCGGAGAAGGAAGGACCAGCAAGATTTTCGCTGGGAATGCTAGTCCATTGCCAAAGCCAAACAAACTGTTTGATTCATTATATCCCGACAGCATTGTGAGCTAACCGCTATTATGCTACCGTGTTACCCCAGCGGGTTAGGGGATCAGAATATACCCGCGGTAGGTATGCCTGTCGTAAGAGGCGACTAAAATACCAGATTCAAGGGACTGTGTAGCGCAACCTTTCAGGTTGCCAGCGCAATATATAGCTTCTCCAAACCCAATTGTCAACCTCACCTATCCGCGGCGAATCCTGTTTCACTAACAGACGAGGCTCTGGCGACCCCAAGCTCCTTATGGAACTTGGGGGTAGGGAGGGAGGGAATGGCCTGAAGGTTTAACGTGGCCACATAAATCGTTCCCGAGATGGTCGGGCTAGCACCTTAATGGTGCTACGGTACCGGAGCGTACCGGATTTGTATCCGGCAAAGGACATCACATCGATAACACTCCCCAAAGCCTTCGGGTAGGAACCTTATCGCTACAACAACAACAACATGCTACCGTGTTTATAAAAAAAATTGTACAAAACTTATTTTTTGGAATTGATTGCGATTATACAACCAAGACATTCTTGCAATCATAGATTGTAGAAAAAGGGTTTGCAATCACATACCCGAATGTGATTGTAGGTTGTAATTTTTACAATCATTAAAATGCAAACACAATCGCTCATTTGCTGCAACGTCGTCATAACTCAAAAAACACGACTTTTGAGTTAATAACATATAAACGTACCCAATATCATGATCTGTATAAAAAAATCTTCGTGATCAGTTAAAAATTTAGCACGTGTTATAAAAATGAAAATATGCCTTTATATGCGCAACATATGGCAGTTAAAATCTTTGAACGGCTCTCCTGAAAAAGTGTTTTTTTTTAGTAATGACGTTGCAGCAAATGAGCGATATGATAATCTAGCTCTTTTTACAGCTCTGGGTAATAGTCTAGTTGAGGGGTCGACTGCTAATACGCTACCAAAAATATCGGGAGAGGTGTCAAAAGACGCGTATTAATTTCGAGAACAATAATCCGATGGCGGAAAAGAAAAATCTCTGTCCGGAGATATTTGCAGTTGTGCATCACCATGGCGGTAGCCGAAGGCCGCCAACGCAGAAAGGTGTTCTGTGCAAAAATACTATGGATCCGACCCCTGTTTCGGAGGTACCCGCGGGTCTTTTTTCGGTTTTTCGGTAATATCTTTTGAACGCATTAAAATTTTTATTTTCCGCCTTCGGATTATTAATACTGATGTCAAGACGCGTCGTTTGACACCTCTCTCGATATTGGCAGCGTATTAGCAGTCGACCCCTCAACTAGACTATTACCCAGCTGTTTAGGGCGTCGATTTTCATTTATTGTTATACTTTACCTGTTATCAATTCATCTTCATAATCACTCATTTCTGAATATACCTCCTCCATTTCTTCAAAGTCTTGCTTGGCTTCTTTTAATGGGGTCATGGTAGACTCTACGCAATATTCGACATTGCTAATGTCATTTTCTTTAAAATATTCGAATATACAATCATTTTCATCATCAGCAACATGGCCTATACTATCTTTAAGCTCTATAGATGCTGAGCCATCATTTAAATCACCCTGAATTGAAAACACCATTTCCGCGTCTAAGCTATCAGCTTCTTTATGAAAGCGCTCTGTATATATATTCTTGTTAATATTTAAGGTATTATCTTCCACTTGAAAAACGGTCATATTTTTTTCACAATAAGACCTGGGCACTGCCGTACTTGTGAGAGTTGTTCGGCGACTATTTCTAATTAAATATTTTTTATCAAAATGCTCGGAACACATAAGCAGTTGTGCTTCGGGTAATCCATCTAGCACTTCACCCCGTTCCATCCATTCCTTGCATCGAATAGGATCCTTTGGAAATTTAAAAATTGTAAATTGTTTATTGTCACTTGGTACACCATTATAAATGTAATTTTCGCAATTTTTATAAACGCAGACTTTATAGGGCATAGTTTCAAAATATTTTCTCTTCTAGAAAGTGTTGTATGTACGGATCATCACTGCCATTATAAACTTTACCAAGTAGCGCAACTAACAGCTGATCGCTCCAAATTTGCACACACAGACAAACATCACTAATGGCCATATTACGGAAATATTAAGGAAATTCAAGTTAAATTTTTAAACAGACATAAAATGTTATAATTTTGGAATATATAGCATCTAGGACACCTTAGTTGCAGTAATTGAAATAAAATGTTTGCTTATACTCAAGTATTTAATTATTTCTTCTAAATTTATCTTTAATATTGATCCAATGCAACTCTGGTCTTCCTACTGTTCTTAATTCCACTCCATTCGAGTGCCTATTTTCACGGCCTGCGAGTGCTTTCCACTCTATTCGGAACATAACCTCGAATTAAGCTGCCAAACTATATAGTAAACAATGATCACTGCGTTGCTGATGGTAATTTTTTGTTTTCAATTTGTATGGCCGAGCAGTCCTTTAATATAGTGATGGAACAATATTTCGCTATTGGTGATTGCATCGCCGTGAATGAAAAATCACTAATAGCGATAGCTATTGCATCCCATGATGGAATTATAAAAGTTGGCGCATTGCGCATGTAAACATTATTTTAAAGGCAATTTTTACGTCCTTTTCCTTTAGCTCTTGTCTTTTTCTCTCTTTCATTCGCTGAAGAAGTCAAGTGTGACGTAGATGCGCAGAACGAAGCAATTTTGAACTCGTGAATGCACAATCTTATGTGCATTGTGAATTCATACTAGTGAAGAATCTTTTTTTCCTCCATTGCCATACCTACCTGTCAAATAATTGCTGACAGGGAGAACGGATGTCGCGTATGGCCAGAGAATGGTAGAAAGGTTTGTTTTTAGCTCGCAATTACATGCCATGAATTGCTCATATGTGTTTCAAATCAGCTTTTCTTTAAAATGTGTATACAGAAAATCAGTCTACATATTAATATTCATTTCTAAAATCCAGTTAATATATTAAATTTGAGCAGCCCGTTAAGCAAACATTTTAAAATATGCAAATAATGCAATATACCAGTCGTCTACAAAAATGTTTGAAAAAATGATTTTAGTAATCGAACAGCAATTGAACATGTGATCGAGGCTGTTTGCTATTGTGAACGTTTTTATCAGACATTCGCCACTTGTATGAATTCACAATGTTTATGTGTGTGAATTGTGATTGCTATCCAAATATATCAGTGATTGGCGATTTTCCTTCAGCATGAAATTCTCAAGACAGGTACCCGTTACCTAATCGATTACTTAATCGTTACCAATAACTTGGTTACCAATTATCGTCTTAATGACTTTTACATTGCTGTCGTGAAAAAGGTAACGCATGCGCTCTCTCAAAATAGTGTACGTGTGACTCGCTTTCTCGCTCTTACCTATTGTGTTTTCGACATTCCTTCTCGCTCGATGTTATTTACATTTTTAAGTTACTTCATTAGGTATGTTTTCGTTATCGCTAACCAAAACATATGCAACAACAACAACACGGGTAACTGACCTATCGGTTACCCGTACCGGTTACCCGTACCGGTTACCTTCTGTCAATTCGCTTTTTATATGAATGAAACGCGTCCCTTTTGTTTAAATAATATTTAATTATGAATAAATTATGTATACAATGGTTTTTACAAATAATTTCCTAGTAAACCTTACATATGTGCATATTTATATGTACAAACTATATATGTAAAGACATAAACTCATTCGTAGTCGTGCCCTTTCTGAAACCATTTTGAGTTTCGAACATTGTTTACTATATAGTTTGACAGCTTAATTCGAGGTTATGTTGCAAATAGGGTGGAAGGCACTCGCAGGCCGTGAAAATAGGCACTCGAATGGAGTGGAATGAAGAACAGTAGGAAGACCAGAGTTGCATTGGATCAATCATTGCATCAATATTAAAAATAAATTTAGAAGAAATAATTGAATACTTGAGTATAAGCAAACATTTTATTTCAATTACTGCAACTAAGGTGTCCTATATGCTATATATTCCAAAATTATAACATTTTATGTCTGTTTAAAAATTTAACGTGAATTTCCTTAAGATTTCCGTAATATGGCCATTAGTGATGTTTGTCTGTGTGTGCAAATTTTGAGCGATCAGCTGTTAGTTGCGCTACTTGGTAAAGTTTACAATGGTTTCGAAGCTCACACTGAAGGTGCTCAATTTTTCCTGCGCGGGTGATGTTGTTAGTATCAGCATAGTACAGGTCTACAAGTAGGATATGTAGCAGCGCGAACATACACAGCCACGCTCACCTGATAAAATGCTTGTTCTTGTTCGTTTTTTGTGTGGATGCTATTTGGCACTGTTGTACTTCTTGGGTACAAGAAAAGTGTAGCTGCTGCTAACGAAAACTGTGTAAAATTTTTATTGCAAAATTACAAAGAAATATCCTTATTTATTTTCAAAGGAGCACTTAATTACATCTCTCTTTAAAATCCATATGTTTTGGACAATTATAATTAACAAATTGTGAAACTTTATTACTGGGGACGATTGCCAAAACACGACCAAAACCGTCGGGGGAGGTATTAATGACGCGTTTTGCCTCGCTTCCAATAATTCGAATACTTTTCCGCCTTTGGACTATTGATAACAGGACAAAACGCGTCTTTTCATTTTTCTTTCCGCTTTTTTGGACGGGTTATCGCAGTCGACCTCTGTTTCAAACTGTTTTTCGCGGAGAACTTTTGAACGGGTAGAAAAACTTAACTCCCGTGTTTGTATTCTTAATACTGGAATAACTACTCGTCCTCAGATACCCCAATTGAAGACTTTTTTATAATTTTCTGAAGGACCTATATGGGTGCACTTAAAATTTCCTACTAAATTCGTTCAAACAAATTTACCATCACAGCAACCCATATCTGATATTTCAATCCCTTTTTTGCTTCCCTGTGTCGCTTTCGACGAAGCAACCCCGGTAATTTTGACACTTCGTTCAGTGTCAAAACTCATGTTCCACGCTAGTTTGACACTGACCGAAATGTCAAACTGCCGTGTGTTAAAGCCTTCCGCGATTTACAACCTGATTGACTGAATTTTGTGTGTGTTAGTGCAGTCGGGTGGCTTCGTGACACACGTATTTGTTGTCGGCTACACGTTGATGAAAATCAAAAATTTTTGATTTTTTCATTTGACGCTAGCTTATTTGATAGTCGCGGGGTGTGATTGACAAAACGCAGTGTTGTATTTAGTTTGTGTCGACATTCAAAATGAACAAGTGCGCGGAAGAACTGCAATTCATATTAAAATTTATTGAAAATTATCAATGTTTACCAGCTTTATGGAATGTAAAGCTTTTATTATTATTTAATAAAATGTTTATAAATTTTTTTATTATTTAATAAAACTGCTGTAGTTGCAAGTAAAAAAAAGTCATCATCCGATGACGACATATTCACGTCCGAACGCTACGGTTTCTCAATGCAAATGTTGATTGATGGCTTTTTATTTGATAGTCGCGGGGCAAGCGTCAAATACCCGACACGCATACATACCAAAATTCAGTCAATCTGGTCGTAAATCGCGGAAGGCTTTTAGAAAGGGAAAGAAATTGTTTCCCTCTCATACATATCATACTTGTAAACCTGTACATTTGGTATCAGTTTGCATAGATATGAGTGTTGTAGATATAATACCGTAATATATGCAGTCCCATTTCGTGCTATCAAAGTCGATTTGCAGGTGATGTTGAGCCTTTGAACTTTACCCTTTCCCATAATATGCGTGATAGGGCCTTATATGTGATACTAAAATGGCCGAGGGACAGTTGTCGCAGTTTTGTTGTAGTTTGAGCAAATGTACGTTCTTCTTACAGCCACAGCTGGAATATTGCTATGCCCACATCGTCAAATCGAATTACCTAGAATGAAAAAGAAACGAATATCAGTAAGGATAGATAATAAGTTTTTAATATAACCGGAAGTGCTTAATAAATACAAGATACTCAAGGGGATTTCAGATAACCAGAATCAGGACCTGTAAAGTAAATTCAAGTGAACCTCCACCATGCCAAGGCACCTTCCGGTAGCGGGGGTACCCGAAGATTATAACAAGGGATAATTGATAGATGTTGGGGTAATAGATAGTAAATTAGGCGTGCTACAAAAACAAAAACGAATAAATGCAGATGACTGTTTAATCCATTATGCGAAGTTCTTTGAATGGATGTGCAAATTGAAACGGGCAAAGTACTGCTAAAACTGCTTTCCCCGAGTAACCCGGGAACGAATTGATATGACTACGTCTATTCTTCTTTAGCAGCAGTGCCGAGCACCAATTCCCTTTTGGACAGGAAAGTAAACGTTTGGTTGTCTGCAAGTTTATCATATGCCAGTACAGAACATACTCGTTTGCTGGATCAGAGCAGTACATCTAATTTTCCCAGATTTTCTGGGCTCAGCGAGGGTATCCTCCTGAATGGTGCATGTGTACCCTGCTGCCTTGCCTGGCCGCTCACCCAACAACACCAGGCACGACGGAACTTGCCTTGCGACACCCAAAGTGCACTCACGCTTCTCATGGCTCCAGTGGGTTAGTGGGCTTAGAGTATACCCGTGGTAGCTATGCCTGTCGTAAGAGGCAACTAAAATACCAAATTGATTCAAGGGGTTATGTAGCGCAATCCTTTCAATGGGTTGCCAGCGCAATATATAGCCTCTCCAACCCAATTGTCAACGTCACCTACCCATGGCGAATCCTGTTTCTTTAACAGCCGAGGCTCTGGCGATCTCATGTTCCTTATGGATCTACATTTGAAGGCGCTTAGTTAGCTGACATCGCTTACTTAACCGGTAGATTCTAAAGTAAAAACCAAAACACAAAATATAGGTTAGGTTGAAGTGGCCGGTTCATGAGGATCTCACATAGACTGAATGAGTCCGTAGTGTTACCAGAAGTTTGTTTTAACGACCAAGCTGAAAACCCTATCAAGAACCAGGACCTATGTTATAAAAAACTCCGTCCTCTTGACAAATACTAGAAGCTTCCTAGGACTTAAGCCACTTGCTGCTTCTAGATCTGACAGCTTTATCACTCCTAATAACTGGAGCCTTAGCCTGGAAAGCGCAGGGCACGATATTTCTCAGGGGCCCGCGATTTAGAGGTACTAAGACATTCTTTTTAATTCAGGAGAGTCTTTAGTTGTTCATTGTGGAAATTTTAAGCCGAATTTCAAAAGCAACGAATATTGATAATGATTTTTTACCTGGTCCCTCGAACAGTGAGGAGACAATAAAAACATCAAACAAAAATATATGTATAAGTTTTCGTGGTAACACTGATGAAGGTTCATCTTCAAAAAGCCTTCCAACAATACCACCAACTCTGTATCAAAGTCTAGATTATTTAAAAGACTTCGATATCGGTACCGTGAATAATGAGTTTTTGCGATCTGAAGAAGTCAACGAAATAATTCGTCGAGGTCATCAAAAGTGCCCTGTTATTTTTCCACGTGATTGTCATGACGAGGCATTTCCTACCTCGTTGTTAAACAGAATCTTGCCAAATGGAGAGAAAGCGGAGCGTCACTGGTTGGTGTGGAGTGCCAGTAGCAGTGCTTTTTATTGCCTACCATGTCGTCTGTTAAGCACCAATACTTTAAATCGACCTAAAATTTGTTGTCCTGGCGAATATTCGAAATTCCAGGTATGGAATAAGCTATACGCTAAACTGCCATCACACGAAAATACTGAAGATCACTTTAAATGTTATATTCAATGGCGATCTTTACAAAACCTAATTCTAAAGGAGGCTACAATTCATACACTTATCAATGAACAGCTAATCACTGAAACTCAAAAGTGGAAAGAAATTTTATATAGAATTTTGGACACTATTTTTTTTTCAATAAGCGAAAGGATTGACATTTTTTGGGCATCTAAGATCTCATAAGCCATTATGATCCGATACTTAGAGATCATTTGGAGAAAGTTAGGATTTCACAATAGCAGCACAAACGTTTACAAGTTCACTATCTTTCCCCAGACATTCAGAACGAGTTTATAGAAATTTGTGCAAAGCATGTGAGGGAAACTATATTAGATCAAAGGCAAGAAAGCTAAGTATTTTGCTATTATCGTTGATGCTAGTCACGTTGATTACGTTCATTTTTCGCTCACTCCATTTCAATTCGAAAGCAACAAATTTACAATTCCAGAATAGATTTTGGCTTTCGTGAATTGTAACCAAAAAACTGCTCAGAAAATCGCTGATCTAATTTGCCATACATGATTGAAGATTGTCGTGCACAAGGGTAGGATAACGGCGCCAATATGAAAGGAGCTTACAACGGAGCACTACGTCACATTCTCGACAAAAACTCGAATGCTGATTACTCGCCTTGTGCAATCCGCAGCTATGATAGCGTTTTCTTTTCTGGATAAAGTGTTACGCAAGCGTTGTTGTTCTATTCTAAAAAACAGGCAACGCCTTTACGGGGTATTTCGTTCTTTTGTGAAAATTCTTGCCTGCTCGCAACGCAAAAGCGTTACACTTTTACCCTGTATAAAATGGCGGTGTGGCAGTGCAACTTTGTGAAACTCTCAATTCGCTCTTAAGTTCCACATATACTCTGTTAATATGAGTGAATTTGGTGAGTTGAAATGTTCTTTGTATGCACTATAAATGTTGACCATTTTCTGGGGTAGGAGTAACTCTATTGTTGTTGTTGTTGTTGTTGTAGCGATAAGGTTGCTCCCCGAAGGCTTTGAGGAGTATTATCGATGTGATGGCCCTTTTCCGGATACAGATCCGGTACGCTCCGGTACCACAGCACCATTAAGGTGCTAGCCCGACCATCTCGGGAACGATTTATGTGACCACATTAAACATTCAGGCCATCCCTTCCCTCCCCATCCCAAGTTCCATGAGGAGCTTGGGGTCGCCAGAGCCGCGTCTGTTAGTGAAACAGGATTCGCCGCGGATAGGTGAGGTTGACAATTAGGTTTGGGGAAGCTATATATTGCGCTGGCAACCTGCAGGGTTGCGCTACACAGCCCCTGGAATCTGATATTTTAGTCCCCTCTTACGCATACGACAGGCATACCTACCACGGGTATATTCTGACCCCCTAACCCGATGGGGTAGAGTATTACCATTTACTTAGGCAACAATTTATTTCAGAAAAGAAAACGCTATCAATTTATGTGGTGTTGATGCTGCAGAATGTTGTACGGCTGCAATTATTTTCTTCGGCAGCACTTCACAACGATGTGACATCCTCAAAAAAATGTACTTAGCTCTCTTCATAGTCTTTCAGCCAAAAGCCAAATTTGGCTGCGCAAGCATACGGCGATGTTACTGGCATTCTCAAGTACATCAACAAGTTCGAATGTATCTTGCTGTCCTCAATTTGGTTCAAAACCCTACCATTAATCAAAGAAGCGTGGTCCTCCAAGCGAGAGACGCCACCACAGATGTTGAGGTCCGACATCTAGATGCCTTATTAGCTGATTTGAAGTTGATCAGGAACCAATGGGAAACAATTTTAAACGAATGCAAAACAGTTGCTATTCAATTGGACATCTCGCCAAAGTTTCCGGACATTCGATAGAGAAAACCCAAAAGGCGTTCTGAAGATAATTTAAATGAAATGATTACGGATGATTCAGAGTCTGATTTCAAAAACAATATATTCTTGGTGATCGTTGATTCGGTAATCACTTGCATTACTGAACGATTTGCAGCTATGAGAAATTTGAACGAAAAGTTTTCCTTTTTGTGGCAATTTAAGACATGGATGAAACTACGGTTCGGGCGAGCGCAGCAAAATTTGTCGAAAAATACAAGTTGGATATTTCTCAAAGCTTAGAATGTGAAATAGTTCACTTGAAACACATTTACGAAGCAAATTTTGATAAAGGTCTGTCACCATTGGAATTGCTAAATGCCGTCTATTTTCAAAATATGTATACAATTTTCCCCAACTTTTGTATTGGTTTACGTACCTTTTGCACTTTACCTGTCACTGTATCTAGTGCAGGACGTTCCTTCAGCGTCCTTTCAAGAATGAAAGACTTTCATAGATCGTGTTCATCTAAAGAGCGAGTTTTAGGACTTGCCACGCTTTGTGTTGCATCCGTTTTGGCAAGACAGTTAAATTTTGATATTATTATAAAAAATTTTGCAGCGAAAAAAGCAAGTAAAGCCACTCTTTGATATCCGAACATTCTATATTGAATAATTAAAATTTATAATCATCATTAAATTTATCAGAAATGTATGAAAATGTTACCAAATAACTAGAAAGGATTATTTGAAATAATATGTGACTGTTAACCCATTAAGCCCGGCACGTTGCGTTTGCGCAACGTTTGCGACTTCTCATATATTACAAAGATTTTAAGAAAATTTTACGAAAAAACAACTAAAATTTAATAAAAGTGAACTTATTTAAAATGTGTTATACTTATATTTGAATCTAGTAAAGATTTATACACATTTATATTCGTTTGAATTCCCGCAATTTTTTTGGTGTTTTTTCTTAAATTATTAAAAAATACTTTCGATTTAAAAGTAAAAAAAAATCTCCTTGTTAACAGTGTTTTGTCTTAGCAAATTACCTGAAAATAAATTTTGGCAAAGTTTATATTGCAACATATAGCAAATATATTAAATTAAAAGTTTACGTTGCGCAAATGCAACGTTAGGACTTAACGCTATGCATTTTTTCCATCGGTAGCACTCAGCCCTGTGAGCAGCTGATACTCTTTATTTACCTTTTCTGTTATGAAAGAGTGTGACGTTCTTTCTTTGCAAAATGTTTTCTAAAAAATATTTATCTAAAAGAGAAATAGAAAATATAGTTAATGAATCGGACGAGGAGGATGAAGTCGAAAATAATATAAAAAACGCGGATTCAGTTGATATGATATTGCTGCCGCCTGAGACTGTAGATGCAGTTAGTGACACAGAAGATGTGGACGAGGATTTTTTCCAGCAAGCAGGCCGGGATCTACCTGTTTTATGCCGACTCCGAACGGCATCTGCAAGGCAGATGAGTTTTCACTGCGAGCTTTTCATGACAGAAATACACTCGGAGTTCTTGCCAAACACTGCCGAGGGGCGACTTCGCTTAGAAAACTTTTCTTCTAATTGAAATAACTTGTTCGTAAAATTTTGATGTTGCTTTGCCAGGGGTGTGAACCCGGGATCTTATGCGAAGCACGCTACCATCACACCACGACGGTGGTGGTGCAATATGTAACCGTCTGAATTTTAGAAACACTAAACCCTTGCGGGATTAGATGAACAAATGATAGCATAATTCGGCAGGAATTCATGTAAAAAAATTTACAAATCCAAACCGATTCGATTTGGATACGAATACTTTTGTCTATGTCCCGCAGAGGGATACCTGCTTGCTTTTATATCCTATTCCGGGGCTTCATTTATCAGAGGTACAAACTTAGGACTTGGCCAGTCTATTGTGTTACAACTTCTTGAAAATATTGACACGTGTAAGCGAAACCAACACCGAATTTTGTTTGACAACTTTTTCATATCTTATAAGTTTATATCTCAACTAACTACAATGGGTTACTGTGCGTGAAAATCGAGCTGGTGGTGCAGAACTTACAGATATTAAAAAGTTCAAGAAAACTCCTCGTGGATCCAGTGTCCATGAATTCGATAAAAATAATAAAATTAATGCAGTATGGTGGAACGATAATTCTGTGGTGACTATTCTTTACAATCATTTGGAGAAAAGCGCTACTAATAAAGTAAATCCATATGATAGAAAGGTGAAAAAACACGGAATATCGATCCCATTTCCTATACATGAGTGTAATAGAAACACGGGTGATGTGGACCTTTTTGACAACGCAATGAGCAATTACAGAATTCGCATTCGTGGAAAAAACGGTATTGGACACTTATAACAAATGCACTAGATTCAGCAATGGTGAATGCCAGGACAATACACTGTCTGTTGGAAAAACTGGAAAACGCGCCTAGTATGGGACAGCTAGAGTTTCGAGTTTTTGTTGTGGAAAATTTGTTTCAAGCTCCTGTAAGGAAGCTTAAACGCAAACAAGCTGACAGCACTGCTCCAAAAAAGCCTCGCTTGGTTCACCTACCTGTTTTTACAGAAAAGCGTTTACGCTATCGATCTTGCACAAATCAAACCAAATATGTATGCAATACATGTGAAATCGGGCTACATCCAAAATGTTTTGAGAAATATCACAATAAAAACATATTTTTGTGAATTAAGCGGGGACTGGTCTCATTGCTTTTAAATGTATGAAAACTTTTAATTGAAGCAATTTTTAATTTATAATTTTTATTTAATAATTTGGGAAAAATTTAAACAACGTGACATCAGGACGGACAAGGCGACAGCTGTTTCGATTATACCTTGTAAATCTCTTCAAAGCTTTTTCCTCCTGATGTCACGTTCTTTAAATTTTTACCAAATTATTAAAACATATTTTATTTACTTTCAACATAAATATATTTTATTCACTGCTTTTGAATTTTCTTTTAAAAATAAAATGAACTTAAAATAAAAAATTTGTATATCATTAAGGCCTAACGTTGCGTGTACGCAACGTGCCTTACCACCGCAATAGGTTGGGACCGCAAATTTTTTTTGGTTTTTTATTCTTAATTGGACTAATTTATATGGCCACAGAAAATTTCGTTGAAATCGCTCCAGCACTTCTATGCTCAGGACTTAATGGGTTAAAAGAGAATTTTATTTCTACGTTACTATAAAATAAAACAAATAGTAAATATTCTGTGTTAATTTTATTGTCAGCTCTTAGCCAAAAATCATTTAGTTGATGTGGCAAACATTTTTTTTTGATGTAATCCATCAATAATGTATTAGTGGATTTTTTATAGGGGGCCCGTAAATTTTTTTAGTCCCGGGCCCGGATTTTCTCTCTACGGCCCTGGTTCGAAGACGCCAGAGGGGATTGAAGCCAGAGTCTCCGCACCCAGAGCCAAAATATCAGTACCTCTAAAAGCACATACGAGCAGCTTACAAGCGGAAGTATTCGCCATATGTTGGTGCGCTAAGCTGAACCTTCAGCGCTGATACTCCAATGAAACAATTGCCATACTCAGTCAGACAGTCAGGCCCCACTAAAGGCAATTGTGGTGTTCGAAATAAAGTCAGCACTGGTCCTTGGGTGCACAACGTAGTACTGTTGCACTGGGTCCCAGGCCACAGGGGAGTACAGGGTAATGAGCAGGCGGACTCTAGTGTTTAGTTTGTTGCGTCCCTCCCATAAATTATCATCCTCCCAGCAGATCCATGCAGCGGGTCTGCGCCATACTCTCCTCCTCCGGGAAGCTATCGAACCCAATCCGTGTCCTTCTCCTGACCCCGGTCATTAGAAATGGTTTTGCTGCGTTTGCCGGAAAAGAATCTTTTTAGGACGGTCATACTCTTGTCAGTGTGTCACGTGCAAGGGATGGTTGCATCGGATAGGTTGCTCTGGGCTTGATCCCAAAACCCGACGTCCTCGTAACTTTTACAAATCTTTTGTGGCTTCTTGTTGTTCACGCCCTCATTACATTATGAGAAATACTGAGAACACAGCCGTATGAAGCTGAAAAACACAAGCAGGTCCTGAGTGAACTCCGCAAACAGGCGTCGGACCTCTATGCCAGGAATTGCCCGGTGAATCCTGTACTCAAAGAAAAAAACTAACAGAGTAGGAACGCACTCTCCCTAAGGAAACGGGAGCCACTCTAGCTCAACTGTGATCTGGATACTGTAACAGGTTAAATTCTTACCTATCCAGAATCAACCCCGACATACAAATATATGCCCCGCTTGCAATGTGTCCCCACATGACACCAACCATCACTTTAATTGTAATGTGGAACCAACGCCTCTAACACCCCTTTCATTATGGTCCACCCCTGTTGAAACAGCAAGTTTCCTTGGAATCCCGTTGGAGGATGACAATTTGTGATTGGTCGCAACTATTAGGTGGGGCGAAGCACTGCTACAACAACAACAACAGATGCAGCAACTGCATCACTCATCGATCCCGAGCCGTTCCTGCCAGTTGGCTCACAGGGGCATTTATTAGTAGAAGGGAGGGAAAAGAGAGAAGAACACTGGCCCAATACGCCAGGTTTGAGACAATCTAAGTTACTGTTAGGAAGTTATAGCACAAGTCGCTACAGGGCAATAATAGACCTATCGAAAGATAACCGAAGAATCCCAAGAGCTTTTCTTACAGGGCATTATAGACTGAGCAGCCGTATGCAGAAAGTGGGCATACTATCGAATAACACATGCCGATTTGTGATCAATCAGCAGACGGCGGACCATATACTCCAAGAATACGAAGCAACCTCAAAACGTAGTGCTAAGTTTATGGGCTCACCATGGCCAGTGCATTCCCACATTTAATTCCTCAGGCCAAGAACTCTGCTAGGGTTCATCAAAGAAGTCGGCTACGATGAGGTGCTGTGAAGGAGATGTGCAAGTCACTGTGCAATCCTCAATAAATTATCTATCTACGTTCCGGTAACAAGCACCATTGAGGTACTAACCCGACCATTTCCGGACCTATTGATATGACTACATTACCTTCTAGGGATTGAATATTAATATGACCGCAATGCGAAAGTCTGCTAAAATTTACCATTCTCCATGGAATGCTACATATATAACTTCCAGTTGGCGAATTCATGGTAGTGGCCTTAAGAAAAAAGTTCATCGTATCAAACCGAGGGTGGAGGTTGCTCCTACATATAAAGCAAACCAAGTGCAACTAAATAAAATCATTTTAAGTGTGTTTAAAAAAAAAAATTAAAAAGACCAAATATAAATATAAGTATATGAAAAAAAAAAAAAAAAAAAAACAGAAAACCACTTATGTGAAGTGCGCAGTCCAGCGTGAAGGGAAAATAAATTTTAACTGGTAAGTTTCTCAGTTTATGACATACGTGAGTGCAAATTTTACACATTAGGCGTTTCACAAACATAATGGCCGACGCCACGGCGTCTAAAGGACCTGGCGAATCCAACGCTGATGAAAAGCCTGACGCAAATTGGTTTGAAGAAGGCCGAAGTCAGAAAAAGTTGGAAAACCAGAGGAAAAGACAACTAAAAACCAAAAGTGAGAGCAATGAATATTACAGACGCACCAAAGTAGGTACAGATGACGACCCGAAAAGAACAAAAACGGACGACACTAAGAATATACAAATACCATTACAAGGCATGCTAGTGCCGAAAGGTACTTTTGCCAAATTGGCGGCAAACGCTCAAGTTTTGGCGGCAAATGCAAAGACATTGGAAAAGTCAAACACAGACACAAACAAAAAAGTGCGGAATATGAAAAAAACATGGAAGTAGAAGCAAACGGCAATGTAGTGACTAGCAATACTAAGACGGCTAACAACACAGAAAACGGTAATCTACCTTCCAGTCAAAAAATAGAAGAATATAATGCGAAGTATACAGAACTGCACAGAGGTGACTTCTGTGTCCTAATAGACACATCAAAAAGCTCGCTGTGTAACAATGAACGAATGAAAAATGGCCTATTTCTATGGCACAAAATCCAAAACTTTGAAATAAACGGCATTAAAAAAATAAATGCAATAGGAAGATTCCTTTACAAAATATACTTTCACACCTTCGAACAAGCAAACCAATGTCTAGAAAATTCCAACTTAGACAAAAATAACATGAAAGCCTTTATACCACGGAACTTAGTGGAAACAATGGGGGTTATTAGACAAGTTCCTCTTGAGTTCTCAGAGGACGAAATTTTAAAGAATATTATATCTAGCATTCCGGTAAAATCAGTGTGTAGGCTAATGAGGAGGGACCCCGACGACAGGACAAAGTTTTTACCAACCTTTACTGTGAAACTGGGATTCGAAGGTAGCGATCTACCAGAATCTATTGAGCTTTTTTATGTGAACCTGAAAATAACTCACTTCATACCCAAAGTGCGGCAATGTTTTAACTGTGGTAGACTAGGGCATACCAGGGCAGGATGCAAAGGGAAAAACAGATGCATAATGTGCGGGAAGGAGGAAGGCTGCAGCAGCCAATGCAACACGACAAACAACTGCATTCTATGTGGAGAAGAAGGGCACAACTCATTGAACAAAAACAAATGCAACGTATGGCAAAAGGAGGAAAAGATCATCGAAATAATTGCAATTAAAAAAATTTCAAAAAAAGAAGCGCATGACATTTATAATATATCGAACGACAGCAACAACCGGTTTCCGATCTTAGACAATTATGGAGAAAGTTTTCCGCCGATAAGCCGAAAAACAACACCGACAATAAACAATGATAATATTGTCAACAGGAAATTGACAACAATCAAATATAGTCGGGTGGCACAACAACCCACACAAACCACCACAAATGAACCGAAACCAAAAACTCCGCTCGCTAAGCCACAACCGGTCTTCCTCAACCCCAACTGGGACAAGGTCTCAGAAATAGAAAAACTAGTCACGCTACTAGTAAAAAAATTCGAAATAGATACTGATGAACCCCTAGTCAGGCTAATAAGGAACATGTGCAAAAAAAATCTAAAGGACAGAATCGATAACAATATCCACAATCATGATGATGCAAATACTACAATATAATATACAAAGTCTTAAAGCTAACAAATCATATATTGATCAATTTAACAATTTAAACAACATTGATATTGTTTGCTTGCAGAAAATTTTTTCCCACGACGGGCAAACAAATAATCAAAAACTGATTAATTTCAATCTTTAAAAAAAAAACCAGAAACGACGCCTACGGAGGCGTAGCCATTGGCTTCAGGAAAGGCATAAAATTTACCAAAATTAAATATACTACAAATCAAGATATCATTATAGCAAAAACCACCAACCTTAGCAACAACACAATAATTTGCAATGCTTATTTTCCACCAAGCATGAACAACAGAACATTTGAAACTGAAATCAATAAAGCTTTGAATTTTCTCAGCAATCACAACAATGTAATTTTATTAGGCGACTTCAATGCACGCAACTGCAATTGGGGCGACAGTACCAACACACCCAAAGGAAACACAGGAAGAAGGAGGAGAAGGAAATCGAACACACAAACTTAAAATGTCTAAACGACGGGACAAAAACTCACAGTATCGGAAGCAACAATGGTTCAGTACTGGATCTAACGTTTACTAGTCTACCACAGGATAACATTAAATGGGAATGCATTCAAGTAGGCATAGGAGGCAGCATACACTATCCTATCAAAATCAGCATAAGCAACATCCAGAAAAGTCCAAATATCTTCATACCAAACAGCATGTTACTAAATAAAATAAACTCGATTACTTTCAGTGACTTCAACAACCTACAAAAAGACATACAAGCAATCAAAAATACAATCAGCATTGATCTCAACAAAACTAAACGAGAACCTAAAGCATGGTGGAATGAATCACTCAACAAACTATACAGACTACATATTGCCAAAAGGAAAAAAGCAAATAAGACAAACTTAATTGTTGATATGAACGAAGCTATAGAAGCCAAAAAAGAATGGGTCAAGGCTGTGAAAGAGGCGAAAAAGGAAAGCTACACCAACAAAATAGAGGAAATAAACAAATGTTCCAACACCAGAGATGCCTGGAACTTCATTAACAATGTAAAAGGCAAACAAAAGAGCACAAATGACTGGGCAGAAGAAGATATTCAAACATATTTAGAAACACTCAAAAATCAAATAAGCACAACAACTGCTCCCATAAGGGTTAATTACACCTACAATAACAACGACAACTGCGAGTTTCAAATAGACCAATTCATCAAAACTCTGAACAATAAAAAATCTACAGCCGGTGGATGTGACAAAATAACCTTCAACATGATCAAACACTTGTCGTTCGAATCAAAAGAGGCCCTTTTGAAAGCCCTCAGTACACAGTTCAACAACAACGAAGTTCCTGACTCGTGGAGGAACATACAAATAGTTCCCATACCAAAAGCAAACAAGGATCTCAACGATATTAAAAACTTTCGCCCAATCCCCCTAATTTCAGTTCTCGCCAAAAGTTTAAATATGATGGTTAAAGACGCGTTAAATAAAGTCACTGAAGAAACCAACATAATCCTTCCAAAAAGCTTTGCATATAGGAAACACAGATCGGCCACAATGTGCTTGAATGAGATGCTACACCTAATAGCCACCAAAAAGAAAAACAAATACAAAGTCTTTCTCTGCGCACTCGACATAACCGATGCGTATAATTGCGTAAATATCGACATCCTACACAATATACTAATTGAGTTTAACATCAACACAAAAATAGCAAATTGGATACACAATTTTTTCTCCAAACGAAGACTACCCTGGGTAAACAGGTCGTGGAAGTAAATAACGGACTCCCTCAAGGAAGTTGTTTGTCGCCCACACTCTTTAACATTTATACGTCCAAGCTACACAGCATTAAGGACCGAAGCACACAAGTTTTCCAGTTCGCAGACGACATTGCCATAGTTGTGTACGACAACAACATTAACACGGCGAAACTTAAGCTTGAAACAAAAGTCAACGAAATTCAAGCAATATGCAACTCACTCAACCTAAAATTTAACTTCAGCAAAACGCAAGTCATGTACATGGCCACAGGGAACAACAGAAATCACAACGTCCAAATCAACGGAGAAAACATTCAACAGACGCAAAAAATTAAATGGCTCGGACGAACTATTAATGCAAGCTTATCAATCAAAGATCACGTAAAAAACATAAAAAACAACACCAAATCCGCAAAGAATTTACTCAACAGACTCACAACAATAAAAGCCGGTCTAGCACCTGCAGTTGGACTAAATATCTACAAAACCTTTATCAGATCCAAAATGGAATATGCCAGTACCAGCTATGCGAATGCACCAAAAAGCTTCGACAAACAATTGCAAATGAATCCCTAAGACGATGTCTAGGGGTCCCTCCCAACACACCCACACTAGCTAGATATGCCTTAGCATGCGAATTACCCCCATCTACAGGGCCACTTGGCTAACTTCAAAAGAATTAATAAAACAATGGTTCATCAACTCGGAACTCAAAAATGATCTGGAAAATGGAACCCCCATCAACTCCAGTTACAGTCATACATACAACCAATTTAAACACATAATCAACAGAATCAACACCAATGTGTCATTTACCATACACAACAAATTAACGCTTACGGAATCGGAACTTGGAGGATCCAAAAACAACATAACAAATGAACAACTCAAAGGTATATACTATGAAAAATTAACAAAACTACACAGCGAGGATTACATAACTATTTCAACGGACGCATCAGTCAGTGATACCAATACAGGCTGCGCCGTATATGATATAGCCAGAAATGTCTCTTTTCTATTCAACATCAACGACAAACTTTCATCAACTACAGGCGAACTAATAGCAATACTACAAGCAGTCGAATTAGCCCATAAGAACAACTGGACAAAAACAGCAATCTTCACGGACAGCCTCGCTGCCATCAAATTACTCAAAACAGCCACAACACAAAATTACATTATCGCCAATATTCACAATCTGGTAGCACACTCTAACATTCAAAAGCTTACAATTACCTGGGTTCCAAGTCATGTTGGAATTAAATTTAATGAAAAAGCAGATATAGCAGCAAAAACCGCAACAACTATAGGCAAAAACTTAGCAATCGCACTCACGCCTGATGAAGCTCTTATGAAGATTGAGAAGGAGCTTTGGACGGCAACCAAACAGGAAATAAAAACAAAATGCACTAATTGGGATGACAGTACCATTGATTGCATAGCCACCAAGATAAAGAAACCCTGGTTCAAATGCAAAAAAATAAACATGGAACCGTACGACATTAAACTACTGAACAGAATCATCGTCGGACGCACATACAACAAAACCTACTTTGGACGTTTTCACAATAATGTCACTGATATATGCAATACCTGCAATGTCACAGAAACACCGAAACATCTCATTTTTGATTGCACAAAACATAGGTCATTGAGAAACTACTATAGCATTTTTTCCAAATTTAAAGACATTAAAGAACTCATAAACTCAAAAGACATAAAATCTTACAATGAACTAATTCAATTCCTGCACAAAGCTAAACTGGACTGCGCGCTATGAAATTACCAAATTGTCATATAGATATATAAGCATTATACATCGAAAAAAAAAAAAAAAACCCCCTAAATAAGAAAGGGTTTCCAAAAATTATCTCGATACAAGACTGATACTACCAGGTAGTAACGAATTAACTAAAAACACTAAAGGTTATATACCTATGTATATATTAAACATTAACAAAAGATTTCACACCTTCATTTAATTTTAGATACGTAAGTCACTAGTTATCTAGTGATCACTTATTTTAATTTTATTTTATTTATTTATTATTACGGCTGTTTAGGCCTAAAACTTAAACTACTAAGTACAATTCATTATTATATCATTTATTTCTATTGAATATGCTGTTGGAATGCCATGTGATTCCGATCAGCACATTTACTGGCGTAACAAACGGACGAGTCTGGGAGCCAGTCATTTAAGGAAGGTTGGAAAGGACGCGTTTCCAATCCCCCAGGGCTCCCAGCTTAAGGCAACAAAATTTGGAACTTATATTTTTCAATTATATTTGTATTTTAAGCTGTCGGAATGTATTGGTCTCCGATCAACACAGCTAAACATGTCTTTGGATGTTGGAAATTGAAGTGTACCCAATCACCCCTCAACTTTGTTTAGTAAAGACGCTGTCGGAACGCATGAAGATTCCGATCAGCACATCTCAAAATATATTGGGAGGTTGAAAAGGACGTGTTTCCAATCCCCCCTGCTCCAACTTTTGTTTGACCTTATTTTGGTTACACATCATATAATTTTATTGTTATATTAATGCTGTCGGAATGCGAGTGATCCCGATCAGCAACAGTAAATATAGGCTGAAAATACCGAATTCCAGCGAAATTTGTTGTTGGAACTGTCTGGAGTTACAGGTGGCGACTGATTTTCTTTTCCTTAGGGCCGGGTGCATTGTATTTTGCTGCTACCAGTATTACCATTCCCTTTTCGCGCTCCAGTATCGGTATGTCATGTAAAAAATAAAAGAAAAAAAAAACGTTATCTTATTGGAAGGGTTTTACAATGCTCCAATAAACTTTTTTTAAAGGTATTGAAGTTATTACTACTTTTTATGTGATTAGGAAGCTCATTGAAATATTTCAGGCCCTTATAAAATATATTTTGCTTGTCCACTTCTGTTTTGAAAAGAGGTAATCTAAAATTATTGTTTTCTCTGATTACGTATGAATGTGCATCATTTACATATCTAAGCTTTTCGCTGAGGTATGTTGGTAATTTACCGTGCTTAATATTATTATTTTTTTTTTTTTATAATATTAAATACAAATTTCATACTGTGGTAGAATATGAGCTGTTTTATACTCAACCAGTTTAGTGCTTCTATCATGTTATTAATGGGAGTATCATACCTCATGTTTAATATAAATCTCATAGCTTTATTTTGCATAACTTGTAGCTTATCTACCTGAGTTACATTGGCCATAAAGAATATTGTGGGACAATATATGAAATGCGGCTCTATGATGGATTTATACACTTTCAGTTTGTATTTTCTACTGATAAATTTGCATGACCTTTTCCAAAAACCAATTTTTTTGCCTATTTTGGCAACTATATAATCAATATGATCATTAAATTTTAATTTATTATCAATCTGAACCCCTAAGTACTTGAAAGTTTTAACTTCGTTAATGTTTGAGTTCATTATTTTTAGCTCGATATTACAAGATTCCTTATTAATCGCTCTAGATATGACCATAAAATGGGTTTTATTAACATTAAGTTTAAGCTTATTGTTACAAAGCCACCTGTATAGGGTGATCAAGTCTTCCTACATTTTGCTCCTAGCTAACATGATATCAAGTTCACTTACTTCGAGCAGTGCGTCATCCGCAAACAGCCTTATTTTACTATGTTTTAGCGCCGAAGATATATCATTTATATATATGTTAAATAGGACCGGTGCCAAAACCGATCCTTGTGGCAATCCAATTCCTGTCAATACCTCTTCCGAGACAACCGACTCAATGGCTGTTTTTGGTCTTCGGTTACCTAAAAAGCTCTGAAACCACTGCAGCTCGTTGCCCCTAATTCCAATTTTTTCTAATTTTTTAATCATTATATTTCTGTCTATAGTTTCAAATGCTCTCTTTAAGTCGATAAAAACCGCAAGTATACTTTTCTTTTGATTCAGTTCTTCTTTCCAACTCGATATTACATAATTTAAAGCCGTTTCACAAGAGTGGCCATCTCTGAAACCGGATTGTTCTTTAATTAGTATTTTATTTATTTCCAAGTAACTTATGAGCTGATCTTTTACTACTGTTTCTAGAATTTTTTCGATATTCGGCAACGTGTTGATCGGTCTCAGATCTTCTGCCTTTAATGAATTTTTTACCTTCTTTATTGGCACTATTGTTGATATTTTCCATGCGTCGGGCACTATTCTCTCTACTAATGATTTATTTATGATATCCGCATAGAAATGTCCCATGTATGACACCAAATCCTTAATTACTCCTTCTGATAGTAAATTTGTTCCTCCGATTTTATTTTTTAACCTTTTAGCTACCAACATGACATCATCAACCATAACTTCTTGGAATTTCAGACATGTGCTAACCGTGTATTGCACACTATCCAAAGTTTCGATTTCTCGATTTATGTCACCAATACTACCAACAAAGAAGGAATTCAATGCTTGAGCTATTTCCTCGGGTCTTTCATATCTTATACCATTTACAATGACTGTCAGAATATTGTCACGCACCTCAGTTAAGTTTACTGCTTGCTTGAGGTGTTTCCACATTAATTTCCTATCAGAAGAATTTAAGGCAATATTTTTCTCCATATACTTAATCTTTTTAATTTTGATTAGTTTCTTATAATACTTCGCAACCGTATTATATTCCGAAAATTCACCAGATCTTCTGGCTTGTGAGTTCAATTGGATTTTTAATTTGTTAATTTCGGTCAGTTCATGATCGTACCACTTATTTCTCAACCTCACTATCCTGTCTTGTTCTGATGTTAATAAACCCATGCAGTGTGATAAGCAGGTATTTATATATTCACTCGGACTGGTGGGATGGTCAACTTCACAGGTTGACCCGACTGACCCTCGCGGCCAGCGCCTCGGTTGCCACGTTGGGCGCCATCTGTTATGGCGCCCTCAGCAACTGTCAACGGTGATCATTCTGGACAACTTGATCCGTCCAACCATCCCACCGCAACGCAGGTGGCTGCTCCTGCGGCTGCACACCTCGGACTGATGGGATGGTCAACTTCACAAGTTGACCAAAATGACCAGCGCGACAGCGCCTCGGGCACCAAATCCCGTTGGGCGCCATCTGTTATGGAATCGCATTTTCGGTGGAAGCAGTAAGGAAGGCGGTCGGCATGATGTGGTGATGCACAGTGGCTAGTCATTGTCGGCTGGGCGGGTCCTTGCCAACCTTACTGTTCCTGCGCCATAATCAGAAAAAAGTTCCTATCATGCCTATTCAAGACTCAGCTGTCAAATTTAAAATAAACTGACAGAAGCGCAGAGGCGGACTCAAAACGCTTATCAATACAAATTAAAACGACATCCGGTCGAACCGGATGCCACGGACAGACCGTTGACATATTCAAAAATTTAAAATTCAAAATTCAAAAAAAAATCTAACGCAACAAAATTTACCGAACCGCACATGACCGGTTACTAATTCTAAAGTCAAAACTAAAAAAAAAAACTGCTGAAAAATAAAATTGCAAAAAAAAAGCTGAAAATTAAAATGAAAAAAAGAAAAGGGCCGAATATATATAGGGGGCGCCGCGGGTGGTGTTGCGACGCCCGGTGCATTATCCCACCCTCAAAATCCATGGCCACCGTCGCACCTAAAATTCCGGTGGCTCCTTACCTGGTAACCCTACGTGCCTTCTAAATGAGCCAGAACACAAGCATTCCCATTTTAATTACAAAGTTTATTCAAATTTCATTATTATTAACGTATGTATGCTACAAAAAAAATTTTACGGTAGTACAGGTTTCTTAACCAGGGCTACCGCCTAGGCTCCAAAGCCAAAACAAGGCTGCTTATAGCATCGTCCCAAGACAACTTCAGAACGAGAAAAAAAATGTTGAACTACGAGCAGCTATTTACGCTATGAAAATGTATGTAAGTGCGTGTAGCATATAAAGGGAGAGACAAAAAAAAAATGATCCAACAGTCTCCCACTTTATTGGGCCGAAATTGAAAACGAAATCTCATATGAATATTTAAGTCTGGCTAAGTTTGTCCTGTTG
The DNA here is from genome assembly GCF_040869045.1 of Eurosta solidaginis. Classification (NCBI taxonomy): domain Eukaryota; kingdom Metazoa; phylum Arthropoda; class Insecta; order Diptera; family Tephritidae; genus Eurosta; species Eurosta solidaginis. The sequence goes on from NC_090319.1 coordinate 31,804,722, forward strand.
GGGGTTCCTTTCTTTTCTCTTACTTTTGCTCGTAATATTTCAAGCTATACCTATATTTATGTCACCCCCTTTTTTTATACTCAGTTGAGCAGAGCTCACAGAGTATATTAAGTTTGATTGGATAACGGTTGGTTGTACATATATAAAGGAATCGAGATAGATATAGACTTCCATACATCAAAATAATCAGGATCGAAAAAAAATTTGATTGAGCCATGTCCGTCCGTCCGTCCGTCCGTCCGTTAACACGATAACTTGAGTAAATTCTGAGGTATCTTGATGAAATTTGGTATGTAGGTTCCTGAGCACTCATCTCAGATCGCTATTTAAAATGAACAATATCGGACTATAACCACGCCCACTTTTTCGATATCGAAAATTTCGAAAAACCGAAAAAGTGCGATAATTCATTACAAAAGACCGATAAAGCGACGAAACTTGGTAGATGAGTTGAGCTTATGACGCAAAATAGAAAATTAGTAAAATTTTGGACAATGGGCGTGGCACCGCCCACTTTTAAAAGCAGGTAATTTAAAACTTTTGCAAGCTCTAATTTGGCAGTCGTTGAAGATATCATGATGAAATTTAGCAGGAACGTTACTCTTATTACTATATGTACGCTTAATAAAAATTAGCAAAATCGGAGAAGGACCACGCCCACTTTAAAAAAAAAATTTTTTTAAATTAAAATTTTAACAAAAAATTTAATATCTTTACAGTATATAAGTAAATTATGTCAAGATTCAACTCCAGTAATGATATGGTGCAACAAAATACAAAAATAAAAGAAAATTTAAAAATGGGCGTGGCTCCGCCCTTTTTCATTTAATTTGTCTAGGATATTTTTAACGCCATAAGTCGAACAAAAATTAACCAATCCTTTTGAAATTTGGTAGGGGCATAGATTTTATGGCGTTAACTGTTTTCTGTGTAAATGGGCGAAATCGGTTGATGCCACGCCCAGTTTTTATACACAGTCGTCCGTCTGTCCTTCCGCATGGCCGTTAACACGATAACTTGAGCAAAAATCGATATATCTTTACTAAACTCAGTTCACGTACTTATCTGAACCCACTTTATCTTAGTATGAAAAACGAACGAAATCCGACTATAACCACGCCCACTTTTTCGATATCGAAAATTGCGAAAAATGAAAAAAATGCCATAATTCTATACCAAATACGAAAAAAGGGATGAAACATGGCAAGGTAAGGATTGTTTTATTGACGCGAAATATAACTTTAGAAAAAACTTTATAAAATGGTTGTGACACCTACCATAGTAAGTAGAAGAAAATGAAAAAGTTCTGCAGGGCGAAATAAAAAACCCTTAAAATCTTGGCAGGTATTACATATATAAATAAATTAGCGGTATCCAACAGATGATGTTCTGGGTCACCCTGGTCCACATTTTGGTCGATATCTGGAAAACGCCTTCACATATAGAACTACCACCACTCCCTTTTAAAACTCTCATTAATACCTTTAATTTGATACCCATATCGTACAAACTCATTCTAGAGTCACCCCTGGTCCACCTTTATGACGATATTTCGAAAAGGCGAACACCTATAGAACGAAGGCCCACTCCCTTTTAAAAATACTCATTAACTCCTTTCATTTGATACCCATATCGTACAAACAAAGTCTAGAGTCACCCCTGGTCCAGAAAGGCCCACTCCCTCTTAAAATACTCATTAACTCCTTTCGTTTGATACCCATATTGCACAAACGAATTCTAGAGTCACCCCTGGCCCACCTTTATGGCGATATCTCGAAACGGCGTCCACCTATGGAACTAAGGATTACTCCCTTTTAAAATACTCATTAACACCTTTCATTTGATACCCATATCGTACAAACGCATTCTAGAGTCACACCTGGTCCATCTTTATGGCGATATCTCGAAAAGGCGTCCACCTATAGAACTAAGGCCCACTCCCTCTTAAAATACTCATTAACTCCTTTCGTTTGATACCCATATCGTACAAACGAATTCTAGAGTCACCCCTGGTCCACCTTTATGGCGATATCTCGAAAAGGGGTCCACCTATAGAACTAAGCCCCACGCCCTTTTAAAATAATCATTAACACCTTTCATTTGATACCCATATCGTACAAACGAATTCTAGAGTCACCCCTGGTCCACCTTTATAGCGATATCTGGAAAAGGGGTCCACCTATAGAACTAAGCCCCACGCCCTTTTAAAATAATCATTAACACCTTTCATTTGATATCCATATCATACAAACAAATTCTAAAGTCACCCCTGGTCCACCTTTATGGCGATATCTCGAAAAGGCGAACACCTATAAAACGAAGGCCCACTCCCTTTTAAAAATACTCATTAACACCTTTCATTTGATACCCATATCGTACAAACAAAGTCTAGAGTCACCCCTGGTCCACCTTTATTGCGATACCTCGAAAATGCGTCCACCTATAGAACTAAGGCCCACTCCCTCTTAAAATACTCATTAACTCCTTTCGTTTGATACCCATATTGTGCAAACAAATTCTAGAGTCACCCCTGGCCCACCTTTATGGCGATATCTCGAAACGGCGTCCACCTATGGAACTAAGGATTACTCCCTTTTAAAATGCTCATTAACACCTTTCATTTGATACCCATATCGTACAAACGCATTCTAGAGTCACCCCTGGTCCATCTTTACGGCGATATCTCGAAAAGGCGTCCATCTATAGAACTTAGGTTCACGCCCTTTTAAAATACTCATTAATACCTTTCATTTGATACCCATATCGTATAAACGCATTCTAGAGTCAACCCTGATCAACCTTTATGGCTATATCCCTAAATGGCGTCCACCTATAGAACTATGGCCCACTCCCTCATAAAATACTCTTTAATGCCTTTCATTTGATACACATGTCATACAAACATATTCCAGGGTTTCCCTCGGTTCATTTTCCTACATGGTTATTTTCCCTTATGTTGTCACCATACCTCTCAACTGAGTATGTAATGTTCGGTTACACCCGAACTTAACCTTCCTTACTTGTTTTTGATAAGGGTTATAAACGCTTGGTGTGAGGAAAAAAAAATGTAATTAAATGTGCTTATGGATAGTAAATATACTACATACAAAGTAAAAATTTGGTTTAATGCCCTTTTTTTTTTTTGTTATTGACAAAACATATTTTAGGGCTATAAAGTTTGGATACAAATTCCGATAATTGGGGCACCCTTACAAAATTATTATGTTATTGTAGTAGAACTTATTTTGAGTTTAACAAAATAGCAAATTGGTATAACGCATAGTATAATGACACTAATACGTAATATGTACTAAGAAAATTTGTTATAAAAGCAATTAAGATTAAATTTGGGGTAAATCATACTCCTCGAAGAAATCGTTTCACATATTCAAGTAAAACGTAAACTTTTAAATTCATAGTAAATCATACTCGTCAACGAAATCGTTTTACATATTAGAGTAAAACGTAAACTTTTAAACTTATAGTAAAATTAACGGAATCGTTTTACATGCTCAGGTAAAACGTGAACTTTTAAATTTATAGTAAAATTAACGAAATCGTTTTACATGTTCAAGTAAAACGTAAAATGTTTTGCATTTACCAGTCAGTGCTGGTATTGTTTTGTTTTTTTTTTTTCTTGCTTCTAAGTTAATTAAACCTCTTTAACTTAACTTTACGTTACGTCTACTTTTTTAACTTTACTACAAGTGGATGCTGCTTGCTCTCTTTAACTTGGGTATATGCATGTATGTATGTATTACATGTTCAGATTCTATACTAGGGTTATAACCTTAAATTTGAATATGTTCGTATATTAATACTATATGTTGTTGCAGTGTCAAAAGAAAATGAAAAAACAAGGTTGAGGCTACAAATACGTTTACTTGGTCCGTATCGGAACGAACTCACCGCTTTAACCGCTGATATCCGTTGTCGTAATCGGGATGGCCGCAGGCCTAGGTTCGCTGCCCTGCGGTTGTTGTTGTAGCTGGTATTGTTACGCTGGTATCGTTGTAGCCTGAATGGTCGTGGCTGATAAGGTTGCGGCTAGTATTGTTGTAGCCGGTATGGTCGTAGCTGATAAGGTTGCGGCTAGTATTGTTGTCGATGGTACCGCCTGCTGTTGGTGTTAACATTAGTAGCCGCAGGCCTATGGTCGCGGCCCCGCTACGTGCGTTGCAACTGGTGGTGGCGGTACGTCTGGTGGTTGTTGCGCCCGTGGCTGGCGCTAATGAAGGAGTTGGGGGAGGTACTACCGATGGTGATGCCCGTGGTAATAGTAGGCGCCGTTGGTGGTGGTTGGCGCTTTGGTCCGAGGTAACCGAATGACCCGGGTGGCGATAAAGCTTCGTGCTGGCCTTTACGAGCCGGATGACTTGGCCATTTTGACGTTAGTTGTGTTACGCGGCTGCGTACTGCTGGCCCTGGAGGCGGAGGTGGTGTCGGACGATTTTCCGCAGGTGGTAGTGTTCTTCGTAAACGTAGAGGAAGGGGTTTATCTCACTAGGTGTGACTGTGAACACCGACCTACATTCAACTGGATCTTGTGTCAACACAACACAACCGGTGTAAGGTTTATTACCACCCAAAAATAGACGCGTAGAAACGAGATTTGTCGGAATGAACGGTTTCGGTACTTTGCGCTATCGACTCCTTCCTAGTTTCTGGGCATTTACCTGTTTACGCGCACAGCCGGCGAGGGTGTTTTGTGATTAGTTGGATATCGTTGGGGAGGCGCAGTTGAAGTGAGCAATAAAGTTACTGAAGCAATATATTAACTGAGCTTGACGCCTTTGCTGTTGAAGTTGTGTCCCTAGGTGTTATATGATCCCTTATATATAATTGCAGGGCCGCCAAAAATTTTGCTCAAGCAATTTACCAACCTTCCTCCTTTTTTTCTTGCCGGAAACTCATGGCAATTTTCGCTGGTGATGGCCGGTCTGTTTTTTTCCTTGTTTTTCGATACTTTTTATCGCAACTTTCGCCCCATCACTAGGTGTGCTCGCGCGAACACGCTCCCAAGTGGACCGTAACCGTAGACCGTAGCAGCAGACCCTAACAATTTGCTTTTTTTATTATTAAATTTTTAGGAAAATTTCGATATGAATACTTTTCCAATTAACTTCTTCGTACTTTATTGTCATTTAAATATGGAAAAACTTGTCATCACGGACAATAATTAAATTTTTGTGTTGATATTTTGAAGTGGCTTTAATTAAATGCAACCATGTGATATCTGAGCGGGTTTTGTGCATGTACGACATTTTTCATAATTGATTGGTACTAGAAAATTGTGTGCACACTCAGAAAAGGCTGCATTCATTTGAATGCTTATTCTGTGTTGAAAAATGTTTGTGTTTCATTCAATTACTTCATTCTTTCTTCGAATGAGTTAAGGAGTGCATTCTTGTTTTTTCCACTACTGAATGAAGAATGGGTTGACTTTTAAGCCACATTCCTTAGCAAGGAATGAATGAATGAAGAGAAAGCATTCTTAAATCAATTTTAAAATTTCAAATGATTGCACAGTTTTACAGCTCTGGTTATGACTAAGAGACTTATTTTTTGTGAAATATGTTTGCAATTTTTATTTTAATGAAATTTTCACGATTTTTAGGTTAAGGCACCATTAGTCGATCACATTGGAGATGGTTATGGATATGGGTATGATTACAACTATTTCGTTAGGGTTAAGGAAATTTAATTTGGCCTTTAGCTAGTTTGCTCTTTCAGGCAACGTTATTTTGAATTGATATTTTTATAAACGACGTTTTGATCTGGTTGGCTGCGAAAATTTGGTTGTATTAATTTATTAAAGATCTGTTTTAGTACCGAGTGAAATATGAGAGCAAATTATAGTAAAAAAGAAGTGAAATATGGCAATTTTATGAGCCCATAAACGAAACGCATGCAAAGCCCGGTGACAATTGTAAAAGTCTCCGTTCATATAAATATTTCATGAAGTGTATAAAAGAAATTAAATGACTGAATATTTTTATTTTTAATTACAAATGACGCCAAATAGACCCGGGTCTTTAGACTTGGTCTAAGATTGGTTGCCTGTGTAAATCTCAAGTTAATACTTCTAGGCAGTATTACTGCTGCCCCACTGGGGGTGATGAGCATTAGCGTCGCCTCCGAGTAAGATGACATCGTTTCGTGGATTTACCGCTCTCACGAACTCCCTGAAAATATCCGGTGGTAATGAGCCTTGGTGATCGTGCACTAGGTAGAAGGAAGCAAGTTTAAAGCTCCTCCCTAGCACCTCGACGCTAACCGTTCAACCACCTCCATACAAGACGCAAGGTTTACCAAGGCTTCAACGTCAGCCTTATAAACCTAAAGGCTTATATCCTTGAAGCCGTAGCTTACCCTGAAATCCTGCCTTTTCAACGCTTCGACGCTTGCGCTGTCGATCAGCAGGACTATCTACATCGTGGCCCGTTCAGTCTTCTCCACGTTAACCACCTTCCAGTTTTGGGTCGGTAAACCCGGGTTGTACTCCTGGAGCAGCTCTAGGATATCAGCTGGGTCCGTTGGCGTCACTGGAACCCAGGCTCTCGACCTTGGTCGTGAGGGGATATCACACGCCTCCACTACCTTGAGGCGCGCGCCCGGATACACCTCACCTATCAGCGAGACGGCGGCTTTGTAAAGCTTCGGCGACCTGGCCTCGTCACATGCAATCAGTTTAACATTGCCCTGGAACCACCCCGCATCGGTATAAGAAGGCAGCGGACCAGGGTTCTCTTTTTTGACCTTAACGGCCACAGTAGCGAGCGCTGCCTCAATCCACTTCTACTGCTGTTTCGGGATCCTGCCATCTTCGCTGCTCTCGTCCATAACACCAATGATCTGCTGATCCTTGGCTATTTCGGCGAAAGACCGCGTCCAGCCTTCATGCGTCTTGGCCCTTGGCTTGTCCTGGTGACTGGGCTTTTTTACTCCCTTGACCCTAGAACCGGCCACCCCACATCCCTGGAGCTGCCAGCAGCCAAACCGCCAGACGCTTGACGCCGAGTGGCAGCCGTGCTGGTGGCCGCCCCAAAGGCCTCACGGTCGGTGGCCCCTCCCCGAGAGGTACCGGGCTTCGGAATACCAGGGCTGGAGCGGTAGTAGCACTGATGGCCTCCCGGTCAGTACCCCCTCCATGAGAGGTACTGGCCCTCGGACTACTCGAACCGGATAATCTCTCGGCCCTTTTTTGTCTGTCTGCCGCTGCAGCAGCGAACCTCTGCGGAGTTCTCTCAGCTAACTTGAGGCCCGGCTGAGCCGTAGCCTTTGCGGAGAAAGCTCCTGTCGGCTTCTTATTAGGAGTGCCGCACTCCTTATTATTTTTATATATTTCCGCCATACTAAATTACATCCCACGAGTAGAGGAGAAGGGGAAATGTCCACAATCAACTTTTGTATAATGGCAATTATACAGCATAAATTAATTTGTTCAATTTTTTTAGTAATATTTTTCTTTTTGTAGCGACGCTTGGAAGTAGCTACGTCTGCACATCTTAAAGCGTAGAGGAATTGTAGCTGCATGAAATATCTTGTACGGGTCTATGACCGTAGCCTCGTGGGCACCTTGCCTAAGAGTACTAATTTTATGCGCAGCAATTTCAGAGGAGTATTTAAAGTTTGAAGCTTGGCAGTCCATTTAAAGTTTAAGCGTAAACGTCTGTAGATGTAAAAAAAACACAGCTAATATTCATTTTTAAAATCTAGTCAATAGAGAAAATACGAGCAGCCCACTAAGCAAACAATTATTTTACATATGTAAGCAACACAATATAACAGTCATTGTGGATAAAACAAGTGTGATATGTGATCCGTCAACTGTAACTTTAATAAACAGCCTCAATCACCTGTTCAATCGCTTTTCGACTATTTAAATCATTTACCAATAGTGTTTTTGAAACATTTTTGTAAACGACTGGCAGAGCTGTAAAACTGTACAATCATTTGAAATTTTAAATCATTGATTTAATAATGCTTTCTCTTCATTCATTCATTCCTTGCTAAGGAATGTGGCTTAAAAGTCAACCCATTCTTCATTCAGTAGTGGAAAAAAAGAATGCACTTCTTAACTCTTCGAAGAAATAATGAAGTAATTGAATGAAACACAAACATTTTTCAACACAGAATAAGCATTCAAATGAATGCAGCCTTTGCTGAGTGTGCACACACTTTTCTAGTACCAATCAATTATGAAAAATGTCGTACTTGCACAAAACCCGCTCAAATATCACATGGTCGCATTTAATTAAAGCCACTTTAAAATATCAACAGAAAAATTTAATTATTGTCCGTGATGGCCAGTTTTTTCCATATTTAAATGACAATAAAGTACGAAGAAGTTAACTGGAAAAGTATTCATATTGAAATTTTCCTAAAAATTTAATAATAAAAAAGCAAATTACAAATATTTCAACATCTCTGTTCCGAAAATTGTCATCGTTCTAAATGAGTATTTCCAATGTGCCATATCAAAGGCTTGCATTAAAAAGTACTAGCCTACATTTGCACGTCCTCAATTGGTGATTAAACAATTGAAGAAAAGGCAATACATTATAAAAGCTCTTAAGTTCCTCCATATATTCTTCCTAACGGTATATGGTCAAATACTGTATCTATACTGGTTTGTGAGTTTGCAAATTGCAATAGAAATATCCTATTTTCTAAAAAAAAATATTCTTCTAAACACAATAGTTTGTAATTACAGCCATTTAAAGTAGGCTCTATAGGTAGTTGTAGCCTTTTTGATAGCAAGGAAATTAACTTTGAATACAAATCTGCTCAAGTAAGATAGAATTCAACCAAAACAATTCTCCAATCTTTCTTTTACCAATGCCGTGCTATAAAAAAACTGTAGTCCGATGGAGCCAGTCAATCTCTTTGTGGGGAGGGAAATTAATAACCTCTGAAGAGTTTCTCCCAATGCAACATTTTTTTTTGTGGCACAGAGGAAGGAAAACGGGGAAGGTGAATCAGGTGAATAGAAAAAGCCTGAATCACCGTAGGACGATGCCATGGAAATAGACATATGTTTATCGAAATTCTCGGAATTAGGATGCTTCAACGAAATCGCCGATGGACCTATGCACTTTGATATATTTAAATGAATTAAACTCAAGTATCTGTTTTTCTTATATTATCGACAAAAAAATATCCACAATTTACTCTATTTGGTCAATGCACAATGTGTTCATTTACAAAATCCATGTTACAACAATAGCAAGTAGTAACATTTTGACATATAGCAAGGAAGCAAAATTGCCCTATGGTTTTATGTAAGCGAGTTATCCGCGAGATTTAACTAAAAAGGAAACCAATCAACTCACAAGAGCCTAACATATTTTGATCTCACACGATTAATTAAAAAAAAATCAACCCAATTACAAAGTATACAAAATCTGCTATGAAGTACTATTTCTTGTATGTCTTATGTTCGGAAACCATGAAGATGATTTAAGACTTTCCTGGTTTATAATTAACTACTTGTTTGTTTGTTTTCGAAATGGTACCGTCGCAATATACCAGTAAATGCTTCTTTCTTTTCAGTTGCTCTTAAACAAACATAATAATTCATATTCAATAATTATAAGCCGGTGGTTAAGCTCATGAATTCCTAAATATTAAACTACTTGCTATTGACCAATTTTACGCCTTTTTTGCAACAACTCATAAATTGATTTAACATATCTGATGGCAATGAAAGAGATACAAAAAATTACCTTGGGGAAAAAGTATTTAGTACCGAATGGAAAAAAAAGTGTGCATTCATATCAAGTTTACATTCATTAATGATTGGGAATGGTTCCTACATTCACACTCTATATTGAATTATATTTTACCATTCAATAACACACACACTTTAGCTTTGAGTTAAAGTATTTTAAGCCATTCAGGAATGGAGATTTATAATATGCAACCAAAAAATCACAAATTTTTAAAAGAATGCTGAGAGAATGCACACTCAATTGATTCAATCTTTTTACAGCTCTGACGACTGGTATATTGCATTTTTTACATATTTTAAAATTTTTGCAAAACTGGGGGTCAATTCACGTTCTATGAAGTTGTGATAGCATTTTTCACCACTTCATTTGATATGCAATTCACTTTGAAAAAAAAAGTGATATTTATTGTCAATTTTTTTTTCATTTAACGAATATTTTTCACCGTTGAATTTGCCCGTGAAAAATCTATATATATAAATGAAAGTGGTGTTAGTTACACTATAACTCAAGAACGGATAAACCGATTTGGCTGAAAATTGGTGCGAGAGGTAGCTTAGGACCAGGAGACGGACATAGGATATCCCGTCTGGATGGTTTTCCAGATCCGTCCGGGACACCGTCGGGGTTATTTTGGGACCTTTTCGGGACCATTTCAAGGTTATTTGGGGATTCCTCCGGGATCATTTTTGGATGGTTTTGGGGATCCATCTGGGATGCCGTCGGGGTTATTTCGTAACATTCTCGGTATCCTTCAGGCATCATTTCTGGATAGTTTTCGGGATCACGTCGGGGTTATTTCGGGACATTCTCGGTATCCTTCAGGTATCATTTCTGTATAGTTTTCAGGATCTGTCCGGGATCCCCTCAGGGTAATTTCTGAAAATTTTTGGGCTAATTCGGGATAATTTGGGACCCTTCTGGCATCATTTCTGGATGGTTTTCGGGATCTGGTCAGGGTCATTTCCGAACTTTTTCGGGATCATTTTGGGACCCTTCTGGGATCCTGTCGTGGTCATTTCTTGATGGTTTCCAGGATCCATCCGGGATCACGTCGTGGTAATTTCGGGACATTTCGGGATAATTTAGGGACCTTTCCCGGATGGTGCTTGGCGTCCATCCGGCAGCCCGTCAGGGTCATTTCGGAACTTTCTCGAGACTATTTCGGGATCATTTGGGTACCCTACATGCATCAGTTCTGTGTGGTTCTATGGATCAATATAGAATCGCGTAGTTGTCATTTCGGGGAAAAAGGAAACGAAAGAAGGGACAAGAAAACGGAATGGAAAAGGAGAAGGCGAAGGAAGAGTGAAAATAAAGGGGTGGAGAGGAAAGGCGTGGGAGAGGGGCGGACCGAGGGGAAGGAGAATGAGAGGCAGGGATATAAAAGGATGGAGAAGAGGAAGAGCCATAAGAATGAGGCTAAAGAGATGCAAAATCCAAAATTCTTTAAAAGTTGTTTATTATTTACTAGGGGATCCACTGATATGGGCTATGGGCTTTCTGACTTTGGACACACCAGGCCTTTTGTCAAGAGCTAAATGCCATGTAAATGGCTGGTCACTACAGCATCTGACATCCTTTGCTCTGAAAGCACTGTAAAGTACTGCATACGAGGATTGCCGAACCCTCGAGTGGGGACGGTACAGTAGAGATCAAGACAACGAAAGGATGTCCACAAGAGGGCCCCTGTCATCCTTGCTGTGGAGCCTCGTAGTAGATGAACTTCAACAGAGGCTCTCAGACGACGGAATCCGATATCAGGGTTACGTGGATGATATTGTTATAATTGTAAGAGGCAGATTTGAAAGCACCCTTTGCGACATAATTCAAAGGACATTGAGGGTAACGAAAGAATGGTGTACTGAGGTGGAGCTAAGTATCAACCCTAACAAGACAGCCATTGGTCTGCAGATGTATTGCAGGAAGATCCTGGGGATGCAGCCCAAAGATCCTAAGATGGATGTACACTACTATAGTGAGACTTATCATAGTGCATGAAGCAGTTGCGTGGGCATCAAGGACAACCATGGTGACCGTACAAAAGTCACTCACGAAGCTTCAACGCTTGGCATGTGTCTGCATTACGGGAGCTATGCGAACATGGCCGACGGGTGCAATAGAGGTGCTGCTTAAGTTAACGCCTCTACACATAATAATTGAGCAGTCAACTACGAGTACTTTAGTAAGCATATCTAAAGAGGAATGCGGAAGAGGCAAAGTGATACAGTCACGGAACATGGAGAAGCTGAAGGAGCATATTCCACTCATCCAACTTCCCAGTGATGAGACGAGGAAGCTTGAGAAGCGCTTTAAAACAGATCTGGGAACAAGTGTATATAGGACACCTCCAGAATTGAAGCACTTCACCAGGAACACACTATAATATGGTACACCGATGGCTCGAAGACACCGGAGGACATAGGAGCGGAGATCTTCGGCCCCGAACCAAAATGTCCCTAACAATCGGAAAATGTCCGAGCATCTTCCAAGCCGAAGTTTTCGCCATGAGCCGGTGTGCAGAGATAAATTTACAGCGGGGATATACAAACGATGGAATCGGTATACTCAGCGACAGTCAGGTTGCGCTCAAGGCACTATCTTCATTTGAGATTAATCATCAACAGTCCTTGAGTGCGTAGAGAGGTTAAGCAGTCTAGGGGCCAATAACACCATCGTTTAGCCTAGGTAACTGGACACAGAGGAGTGGATGGTAACGAGCTTGCCAGGTTGGCGGCGGCGGAACAGCCAATACGACCCGAGCCCATCATACCGATAGTGTCACACACAATAAGGAAAGAGCTCAGGCAAAAAGAAGCGTGCCTCAGAGAACAACACTGGCGCGAAAGTCCAGGATAGGAGGATAAGCGATATGAAGCCATGATTAAGCTCGCAAAAAGCAGCCTTAGAATTTTAACAGGCATACTCACAGGTCACTGCAGGCTAAAGAGTCACATGGATAAACTAGGTATATCGTCTAGTAGCCTCTGTCGATTCGGTGATCGCGAAGATGAGACTGCAGGACACATCCTGATGGAATGCGATGCAGTCGCGAGAGGGAGACGAGAATTCAAAGAAAGCAAAAGGCGAATATTGAGCATTTTCTTCTTTTCGTATTGAAAAGTTGCAAATATTTACTACTTTCATTAATTAAATTTTTTTTTTTGACAGAAAATATCTTTTTTTTTACTCACCACAGTGCTCGTTATTAGATTTTCACAACGAGTATTGCAATGTGTTGGTTTCATTTTGAGTTTGCCATCTCCTTTTGACAATCCCTTCGACCATGCAATGACATAAATAAAATCAGCTGATGAGATGAGCCAACCTGTACATAATTGAACCATGGCGAGCATGAATATTTTTTTTTTCACTTCATCATATTTTATCTATTAACTAGATTTTAGAAATTAAAATCGGTATGTGGTCTGATTTTCTGCATACACAAATAAAAGAAGAGCTGATTTGAAACACAAATGGGCGAATCATAGCACTTCAATTTAATGACGGCGGGCAAAAAACAAACCTTCCATTTTCTGGCCATTCGCGACAGCCATTCTGCCTGTCAGCTATTCCTCGTGTTCCAGATACGGATATAGATTTAACATGCAAATGCAACAACAACAATGTGAACCATATTCCTCGTGTTCCAATGACACATGAACCAGATACAGATAGAGATTTAACATGCAAATGCAACAACAATATTAAATCTCTATCCGTATCTGGTTCATGTGTCATTGGAACACGAGGATAGATCACAATGTTGTTGCATTTGCATGTTAAATCTCTATCCGTATCTGGTTCATGTACCATTGGAACACGAGGTATTAGAAAACTTGATTTTGTCAAAAAGGGGACGGTGTCATGCCTCATTTTCGAAAGCTTTAGAAAATTTAAATTAGGAGTTGGTATTTCAACCCACGCAAGAAACTTGGTTATTGGAGCTCTATTCTTTACAAAATAATCACGTTTTTGTATTTTCCACAATTGTACATACATACAAAAAATTGGCGTGATTATCTGATTTTTCTGTTCTTCATCCCTAGGCTAAGCTCTATTAAATATATTTTAATGAAACTGTCTTATCAATTGTCTATTATCTATTGTTAATTAATTAGTTAATTTATTGTCATATTTTTAAATATTACATTTTTTGTTTTTGTTACTATTTTTTTTTGTTGATCTTATGTTGTTTTGACTAGCACTTTAAAATAATTGTGTCAAATTGTTGTGCTGGGAAGTCTATATACATATATCCCGATTAGTTCATGCCGTTACAAGGTACCGTTGTATCAACAATAATATACTCTGTGACCTTTGCTCAGCTGAGTATAAAAACCTCTCTATTAAACTCATAAGCTTTCTGCTAGCTTTTTCTAATGATTTTTTGGAAATAGTGACCAGGGGATCCTGGTTTCAAACCCCGGGCAAAACAACATCGAAAATTAGGAAAAACGTGCTTTCAATTCGAAAAAATTTTCTAAGCGGGGCCGCCTCTGCAGTAATTTCGCAAACACTTCGAGTGTATTTATGCCACGAAAAGCTCATTAGTATTAAAAAGAGTTTGCCTTGCAAATGCCGTTCGTCGTCGGCATAAAACATATAGGTCCGTCCCGCCAATGTGTAGGAAAAACTAAAAGAAGCACGACGCAAATTGGAAAATACCTCGGCCTAAAATCTTTTCGCGCCTTCCATTTATAAATTTTTTTTAACTCTCCTCTTAGCCGAGTAAGTAAATACCAGGCATAATAGTGAAAGTTTCCATGATTTGATGAATTGAAGTCTGATATTTGAGTCTTGCAACGAAGGGACACTGCTTTAAAGAGAACAGAGAGATAAAAGAAGTGCCAAATTTTCTTGGGCAAAACTAGTTCATGCAAAAAAAAAGAAAATTCAAACATTTTCTTGCGTGTTTTCTTATGATGTGGATACCGCGCTTAAATTGTGAAGTTACATACCCAGCAAAGCCTTTGGGTTTTTATTCCCTGCACTATCTTTATATCTGCGCAAAGCTCATACAGCTCGTCATTATACCTACTTCAATACTCGTCGTTGGCATCACGGACGGGATCATAAATCTTCCAGAGAACTTTTCTTCCTCCAAGAGGCATCTCATCTCTCTGTTGGCAAGAGTAATTATCCGCCTGATTTCTTGGGCGAAGTTGACTTTGTTTCCGCTTTTAGTGCTGGTTTCCAAATAGGTGAAGTCTCCCGCAGCGAGCCCAAAGCGCGAATGAATAAATGAATAAAAGCTCTTCGTCGGTAAAAGACACGAGTCACGCCTCTACATAGCTCTCATACAAAGTAGCAGATCACAACTATTAATAGATGCTGATTGTTGCGGATGTACGCCTTTCTGCGAGACCAGCAAGGAGCCGTACAAGTTTAACATAATTTGTGGGTTTAATGATCATTTGAAGCCAGCCCGAAACACCCTTCCTGGTGTTACCATCCTTTGCATCAGCCAAACTGGTAGGAGTATGACCGTCTTAGGTTTTCCCGGTAGATGCAGCTGAACCAAACTTCTAGACCGTGGTTAGCTTCGATACTCGTATCAAAAGAGCTGCAAGAAGCTACTCCGAGGCTGACAATTTTTGAGTTATACACAAAAGATTATATGGGGTTACATCCTCTGCCATGACTGGTACCCCTTGCTAATCAGAGGCCAAAATCATCTAGGAGGTTTGAGTAATTAATGATGACGAAGCTTCGTATCTAATAATTCCGACACTACTTAGCTTTCATTACAATTCAATCAATAAAATTTAAAAATTTTTGAGAAATTAATGTTTGAAGTTTTGCAATTAATAATCCTCCTCGTGGTTCGAACAGTCTTCACTTTGGTGTAATGTACAAAATCTAGGATAATTCAAAGCACTACTTATTAAAATTACTTTGTTGGTAAGTCCATGCAGCCTAATAATATCCTATTTGTTATTTTCCCAAGCCAAATGCTAATAACAAATATTTAAGGGCATACAACTTCAAAATTTTTTATCCTTCGAGAATGTGTTCCAAGCGATGTAAGCATGCGTTAAGAGATCGAGTACCGATATGTGCAATGGAGAGAAGATGTTGTGAACAACTAACATCACAACAACCAGCCGAGGTCATGCTGCAGAAAGAACTAATGGACTGTGACAAAGGCAGGCCGTCAAGCAATAATGAAGACTACAATTGTGTGTGCAATAGATGTGCCGGAGCAATAGGAGGAGGTGAAACAGATAAACAGGAGTCGGGTATGAATACACCTGTTGTTACGACAGAATTCGTACAACAAATTGAGACTGGCTCTAAAGAAAGTGCGCTGATACAGGTAATACGTGAGAATGGAAATCGATATACCAACATGAGTAAGGAGCCATCTTCAATACGACACATGGACGAATGGGAGGCAATGGCTGTTTTGCTTGCCACAAATGGGCGCATTTGGGCTGGGGAAGACATCGGTTTTGCGCGACAATTCAAAGCTGCTTTAAGTGCAATAAATACAAACTTCGAAGAGCAAGCGGCTAATATGGCAAAAACTACTGCATAGGATAATTGTAAATTATATAAAACAATTTGAATTCCAATTTTCTCTCATTTAAGTAGATTGGACCTTCGAAATCTGACTGTTCCGGTAGATATGGCTATTGATCGACTGCTAAGTGAAATATCACTCTCTCACGTGGACCACTTTGGAAACGCTTTATCTCAAAAAATTTAAAAAAGAAGTGCCTATTTGTCCTGAAAAAAAAACTTTTTGTTTATCCCAATGTGTATAAGAAAAGTGTGATATCTTCTACATAGACGTCAAAAGTACCAATAGAATGGGTAACCTGACTTTTAAAGAGACTACCGTGATCTCATCCTGTATCTCTTTCTATCATCCGCTGAAGATAGCCCACCGTGGGGATCACCATATTGAACATCCTGTCAAAATGCTGCCTAAAAAGTATTCATTTTGACCATCCTGCCAGGCAGTTGACGGATAAGATATCACACTTGTTTTGTACACAATGGTTTATCCTTCAGAATGAAGTATGTAAATTGCAGAAAAATAGCAGAAACAATAAATAAAAAAAAAAAATAAAAAACATGAAAAAATGTTGCAGACATTTTTGTACTGAATTTTCGGATGAATAGGGACCGTGGTAGAATAACGAGGTGAAGTAAGCCATCAATTGGCTTGCTCTAAATTTTTCTCTGTTCTGTCCTACGGCTATCTGGAAATTTTTCACCAATGTCTCCAAAAAAAATATTGTTTTTTCATTTTTCAGGAGTGAAATATGCAGCTTTTAGCACTGTTTTCACATAAAATATTAAGTGAACATCGATGGGCCCTTGCTGGATTTAATTACAGAGATAATATTGTAACGAATTATTGCTGCTTCCTGACTTGCAGCTTCTGTTAATGTTCGAATCTCTGAACGAATAAATAACTAAAATATTCAGTATAACAAAACGTTCCTTATTTAGGCTACTTTGGGAGTAGCACATCACAATTTCAATTATCGCGTACTTCACTAAAGCGTGTTAAAATCAAACTGATTAATTATCGCTTGCACCGCGCTGCTTTTATACTCTCAGTTAGCCTCGTTCACCTATTTCTCCTAAGGTCTAGACTTTTCACGAACATGCCTTCTGAAACAGTTATATCTCATACTTGCTATATAAATACATGTTTATCTATAGTTTTGTGTTTTTCTTCTAGCTATATGCGAGTGTATGTATGAGTAACAGCTTCTGCTCTTAGCTGATGATAAAGTGATGTGTGATTGTTTCTCTTTCTTCTTCGCTCTTATCTGCTGACTACATATGTGTATGTGAAATAATCTCCTCGCTTTAAGCTGCTGGTTATGTGTGTGAAATATTCTTCGTTGCCTTCTATGTTGGTGCGTAAATGGCTTACTGTCGTTGTGTTTATTTACTAACAGCATAGTGATGTTAGATATGCTGATATTCGCCACAATAGCCCTGTTGTTTTTTACACGCATATCCGTTTACGTTTGCACGTAAAAAGAAGCTTATCCTCGCTTATTGAATAGTAAACTATGTCTATGAGTAAAGCCGTGCTTAACTATTCCGTTAAATTTATTGACGTTTCAATTAGATAATGCGATTATCGTCAGTGAATAGTGATCTGATATTAGGGCGGTATGCACTGGGGCAACAGGTGGCAGGAGGGATGTAGATGTTGATGATTTCTAGGTTTGCATCGCCTGATATGCCATGACGTTCTAGGACACTGTCCCTCGGCCAATGTCGGGATCGAATAGATTATATTGCACTGAGTGGTGGATGATAAACGCGAGACCGCCTCCATTTCCGCTCTCAAGATCTTTCTGTGGACTGTAGCGGCAGCCTGTGGGTCAATGCAACATTGCAAAAGTCCGAACACCACTGTATCTGTGCGTTAACAGCAACGGACACAAATCACACCATGGCGGAACGATACAAGGTGGCAGCATGGTACAGCTGATTATAAACTTTTTATTTCATTTGATACAAACTTCCGGCGCAGTACGATTTTGACAATTGTCCATCGAATTTACAACAACAAAGTACATGGAATTTTTATTTATGTTTGTAGGTATGTCACCATGCTGCCACCTTGTATCGTTCCGCCATGAATCACACACACAAGATAACGCATTGCGCATGTAAACAAAAGATCAGCTGTTTTTTATGGGCAGTTTTTACGTCATTTTCCTTTAGCTCTTGTTTTTTTCTCTTTCTTTCATTCGCTCAAGCAGCCAAGTGTGACGTAGATGCGCAGAACGAAGCAATTTTGAACTCGTGAATGCGCAATCTTCCGTGTGTGATTTGTGATGAATATGTATCTGTTGGTGTAGGTCAAATTAGTGTCGTGAAAGCGTATATCTGTCGTGTCCCGCCTAATCTGATAGATGTATGAGAGTCCGTCGTCTTTGAGTGAGAATATCTAGAAGGGAATATTTTCTTGCTTGTGGGGTACGACCGCCAAACGAAGCTAGGCAATGATCCAAATCAAAAGTTGAGCCAAGTGAGTGCGGACACCTTTACCCGATTGTGTAGAGTGTTGAAAAGTTCCAAAAACCGTTTTCATATAATATGCATACGTATATATTTTTTTGGTGAACCGCAGTAACGGTCCGTAAGGAATACCGGTCCCCGAAGGAACCAAAGTATAGTACCCAGAACTGCTGCTTTTTAGGTGAATTTCTCTAGGCCCCAAAAATCCCAGGGAAGCAGGTGAAAGTGTCTAAGGCAAAAGGGTTAAAGTGAAGTAAGGCAAAAATATAAAGAAAAAAAAGAGATTGATGCATACGGTGTGTGCAAAATTAAATTAAAATCGCATGATCAAGCACCGTTGAAAGTTGACCCTGAAATTCTAAAGTTTACTTTGAAATTAGATTTTTTTTAGTTTGATCCATGATACAAAAAATGGAGGTAGATCCATTTACGCCCCGATTCTAGTGTGGTAATAACATTCTTCACCGCGGTAACGAAATCATGTGGCAACTTTTACACCCTTTTGGTATTCTACCCCGAAAGTAGCCGGATAATTTTTTACCCACAAAAGTAGGTGGTTACATCGAAATAACCAAACAACAGCTGTTGTTTAGAAAAAGGCAAAACTGACAAATAAAGAATTGTAAGCGCAAATATAAAATAATAGCAAACAAGTGTTGCCTCTTGCTATACATATTTGTTTACATTATGTACTTTCACAGAATAAATTACAATATAGCTATGTAGAAACTTATCATGCATAATATGCATATACTCATCGTCCCGTGTATTCGTTAAGAGTGAGATATTTTCGGTAAAGCGAACACGGTTGTCTCACCATGTTTTCATTTGGGACCAAAATTCATCGAAAAAAGGACCAAATTTTTGTTTTAATTTATTAGTATAAAATACAAAATTTTACAATGTTTCCATATAAAATTTTACTAAACATAGTGAACACTTTCCTTTAGTTCAAGCTGAACAAACAAATATATGTGCATGCAACCAAAAATGATACAATATTTTGACATAGGATAAGTCTATGTCTTCCACCAACCAAACGTTGTGAACCTAGTTTTGGTCACAAAGCTCTTGGTTCTAGCATTAAGTTGTTGATTGCAATGAAATAAAATGTATAGTCCAGTTAGGTTTTAGTAAGAAACGGTCCAAAATTTGCGTTCTGGTGTTGCCGAACTATGTATGTGGAAAACTCGGTAAATCATAAATGAAACTAGGCAATTTTGTTAGTGCTATTTTTATAGATGCTTATTTTTCCCCTTCACGTTTAAACTTCATATCAGAGCCTAGATTCAGTAAGTGTCAGTTTTGATCCCAGGCCTCAGGGGTTCTGCTAGCACCTACGGGAATAATTTTATACAAACCTTTCTTCCGAAATCTAATCTCTTTTGCATTTGCTTCCTTCTGTCTTCGAGTTAAAATATTTCTTGTGCCAAGATACTTAGTTTTCAATTACCCTTTGTGGCTTAAAACCACAATAGTCCTAGAATTCCTTGAACTCATTGAGCTGGGTGAGAAATATTTAAATATCAAAGTGCCAAACGAGAAGTAATGCATAGAATTTCTTTGTATAAGTTTTGAAAGTGTTAGGCTCCCGGCAGAGTGCTCGCTATAAGCTATGCTAGGCGAGAAGCAATTTTTATTTTCTTATATTTTACATAGTGTTGTATAACCGATCGAAATATCTAGCCGTTATTAATATTATTATAAAACAAGAGTTTTTTTTGATTAGTCGGTTATTTCATCAACAATTAACGACAATATGTTTTCCAACACTTTTCTTTTAAATGCCTGGCATAAATCATGATTCAATCAGAAGAGGTTTGCTCGACAAACGAATTTTTTGACAATTGCAGCCATTTTGCTCCCAAATCGAATTGACATCCGTTAACTGTGTTGTTTCTTTGCAATTTTTCGAAAAATATTAGTAGTAGAAATAGGAAGCAATCAGTTTACAAATCCCCGATAAGTACTGGAGTGCATAATTCCTTAGAACATTTATTTTAATTTTATGATGAATTTATTAACTATGCCATGATCTATTAGTGTGGCTGAACATAAGTAATTTTTTGAAAAGTATGGACATCAAGGAATTGTGCACATATCGGAGATGCCATAACGAAATGTACTCATTGAACATGTTAACTTATTCATTCCGTATATTCGGAAAAATCGTCCCCATTTAAGAATTTGGGAAATCGGTTTATATTTGGAATATTATGTAGTATATACTTATTTGATATATTCGGACCCCGTGAGGTAGTATGAAACGAACGTGTTCCAAATATTCTAAATTAACGGAAGACTTCCATGAATACTCAACGTAAAGGAGCTTTCCGAAATTTCAGAGTAAAAAGGTGAATACTCCCTGTGTAGCAGGACCGCATAAACGCTGAACTCTTCTGTCAAAGTCAAGACCGGAATATAAAGTTCTAAGACAATAAGCCATTTTCTTTTACATTTTTTTTGGCAGACCATATCGGCTGCCTTTTCAATATAGTCCTATCTCAAAACATTTTTCAAAAACTTCCTATTTCATGTCACAAAAACGCCCTATATTAGAATTAGATTGAAGAACGCCTCAGAATGATTTTCATTAACTCCCCCTTATGTCAAAATGCATTGAACTTATGCTTTGAAACAAATTGTGATAGTGTATTTTTGAATAAAATTCTAAACCAACATAGCTCTTTATAAATTCATGAAATATTTAGTAGAAAATGAATTATTTCCTCCAAAACCTGTTGCCATTTACAAATTTATTATCACTACTAATATACTACTAAAGGTACTTTTCTACTACAATTTTTGCTAAAGGGGATTGAATTATTACCCGTTTTCCTTACTTCGTAAAAGCAACCCGTCCAGATTTTTCAATTTGGGAGTGTCAAAGCTCTGCCGTCATTGAAGAACAAACCTCTAGTAATTGAATCATGGGCATAAATTATATCCTAGATGAAATGTTATTGTTCTGGTACATTTTACTGACTGAGCAATTTTTTATGGTGAGAGTTCCATTGAAGTAAATTCAAAATTATATGTGGGCTAACGAAAGTGTGGCGAATTTTTGGGCAATATTGTGAATTTTTACCTGAGTGAAAAAGAAAGAAAAGTACCAATCGTGGCTACTGCCTAAAAAGGACCAAAATTGAAGAAAAGGGACCAGCGGACCAAGTGGGGTTGGAAGGGACCATTTTTTGTCCAAAAGGACCAAAGTGGCAACCGTGAAAGCGAAGAAAACTACCTTTCAAATTTCTCCACAGACACTGGTGAGTTTCTCGGTGATGGCAGCGTTACCATTTGGGCCAGAATCGCGAATAAAAGAACTGGTAACGATATTCGGTTACATAATGTTCTGGGAACTATTTTGCCGGAAACGCTCAGAATCGGGGCGTTAGTGTGACGTTAGCCACTTGACTTTTGCGGGGACAATGACAATTTCACCAAAAACAAGCTACCAGATTAAAAAATGTTACGAATTTTTCTAATTTTGATGAATTTCATATTAACGAATACGACCAAATTAATATCATAGTTATTTTAAATAAAAAAGAAAAAAAAATAAGCCCCATGCCTTGGAAATATTTTAATACGAAATATCAGCCTTGAAAAGAAGGTTTTTAATAAGTTCTCCGAGCTTCCGAAAATTGTTTTGGTGGAAGAAACATGAATCGATGTATGGAAAGCAAGAGAATATAGCCTTCTTAAGTGTTCGGACGTTCGCTCGGAACATTTTGACAAAACATACACGTTTGTCAATTTTTGCTCAAAGGAGGTCCTTGTAAACCGACACCGCAATTTATTGATAATTGGCTACAAGTCCTCATTTTTTATTTTTTTATTTATTGTAAATTCAAGCATTGCGCTTTAGGAGGGAATTGTTAAAAAATTTTTTAGGCAAAAAATTACCCTGTAGCTCTGCAGGTTCATCACTAGTTATGAGTGTTTTTGCCCGTTGTACCAGGGGTCACCTTGGGGCAGCCCCGCCTATACACAGTCTGTGCCCTTTTAACATTGACATAGATGCGCAGACTTTGGAGGTACACTTTTTCTCAACATGCCTTGAGAAATATCCACTGCAGGGGCATGATAATAGGGCCATGCTAGAACAACAGAATTTTTCGTGTATTTTTTTTTCTGTCTAGGGATCAAGCTGCCATAAAGATATGAGTCATTAACCAATGTATGAGTCGTTATCCACTATTTTTCAATAAAATTGCATGTTTTACTGTATTCTCAATCGATATATGCACATAAATCGTGCTAAAGCATATTATTATTGTCTCAGATGACAATTTCGTTTTCATCCTAAAAGAAATTTCCATCTCGAAAAACCACAATTTCGCCTTAAACAGTAACGGTAAGGCAACGCTTCTTACAAAACAACAAACATTATGAAACTTCAAAAATCCCCAAATACGTCAACAAATGTTGAGTGGAACTACCTTCTTTTTTATATCATGGTTTGATCTAGGAAATTTGATTTCTGTGATTTAGGTTTGGAAGCTGAATCCATAGCGGAACGATACAAGGTGGCAGCAGGTGACATACCTACAAACATAAATAAAATTTCATGTACTTTGTTTTTTGTAAATTCGATGGACAAATGTTAAAATTGTACTACGCCGGAAGTTGATGTATCAAATCAAATAAAAAAGTTTAAAATCAGCTGTGCCATGCTGCCACCTTGTATCGTTGCGCCATGGCTGAATCTGATTCTAATTCTCTTTGATTTGGTGTTAAAATAAAATAAATTAATAAGTAAAATTAAAGAAAAAAAACTTGTTCAATTTCTATATGCCTCAGTTAAAAAGTTCATTCACCTGCACTCCAGTCTGCTATCTTTTGTTTCTAGGCTCTAAGACTTTTTGTATTACCACCCCTGTAGGAAACCACCACAAAGGCCTTAAAAACGCCACTATATAAATTTGCACACTGCATATACTCAAATATTTTGGGGTAGCAAACCAACGGGGAGTAAAGGGGGAACATAATTTTCGGTGCTGGACTCCACGTCCGAAGTCAGCCAGAGTGCCTGTGAACGCTCCTGCATATCATAGCTAAATAGTCACCAGAACTGTCCGAGAAGAACGAGAAAAGATAGAAGAAAGGAGTCACCGCTGCTGATTACGATCTTTACTTTTTATTTAAATTAAATAATTTTAGCCAAGTGTTTTTCGTTGCTTCAATATTTAAATTGTATTTGCCTTTTTTCTTGTTGCAATATTATTATTTCTTAAGGTTCAGCTTACCAGATATTACCTTCTTTGTATAATTTTTTTTGAGCCACCCTAATATTAAGTTTAGATATTTTCGAGGCCTTTTTATTTAAGCTGGTTTTTTCTTCTATTTTTAATTTTTATTGATATTGCTGTAATACGAACCATCTAGTTTGTTTTTTTTGTAATATGTATTTAATTAATTTATTTGGTTCTTGTATTTTTTTTTTTTTGCATCTCAATAATCAGAATTTTTTCTTCGTAGTACTCTTTAATTTTCTTAGTTCATAATTTAGTTATTTTTTTTTTTACTCTTTTTAAATTTCGATCTGCCCTAACACTAATTTTAGACTAAGTCATCGCCCTTTTCATTAAATCAGTTTCTCCTCTTCCTTTAGTTATTTTCAATTCCTCCTATTTTTCCAATTATTTTTATTTTTTGCTCCTTTGTTTTATTATCCACATCGCGGTTTTGGTGATCTTTGCCCTTTCTTTCCTTTCGATGGAATTTTCCCATTTTTTTTTTTTGCGTTTTTTTGTGCCTAGCTCCTTTTTCTTTCTATAATTTTCCCAAACTCGATTTTCGTGCTTTTGCTTTTTGTTCGGATTTTTGCCATAGTTATTTTTGTTGTTTTCTTGATTTTCATTTAACTAATATTTTTATTCAGTACATTTTTTATGAAATTGAGAAAGACTATTTTTTAAACACGTCTATTTATCTTACCTCAAAGTAATTTTTTTGTTTCTCTTTATTTCGCACCCGATTCCTTTTTTTTTTACTTAATAGAAATTTTTTCTTTTTCCTAAATTCGGTTTGTTTCGTTTTAAACATTAAATTTCATTTTTGCAGTATTCTTGTCTAGCCTTTCGTATTCCTTTTTCCACCTCCCTTTGCCTTTCATCTTTTCCCTTGATCACCCCCACCTTTTCCTTTGCAACACCCTTTGTTTTTCTCACCAGCAAAAGGTTAACCACGTTTATCTTCATTCAAAGTTATTTCGCGTTTTTCTTGTTTTTGTTTCCATTTCATTTTTGTTGAACGTAAATTACTAGTTTTCACTTTGTTTGCTCCATTGATTTCTTTATATTTCTTTTTTTTTGTCGCAAGACGGCCATTTTTTTTTTATTAATTTAGAGAAAATTATTTTCCTGTGATTCGGACGGCAGCCGCGTGTCCGAATAACTTCCAACCTAGTTTTGGTTACCTCTCTTACCTCCTAGTGGGCATTGGAACAACTTCCAGCATTTATATATGTATATGTATATGTGTTAAGTTTTTTTGTTTGCAGCAACCCTCTCTCCGCGACGCAGGCACCTTTGTCACAGGAAAGATCAGTGAGTGCTAGATGATAAGGTATATTTACCAAAACAAGAATTACTTGCCTACGTATATAAATATTGATAGTATTGGAAGCTAAGTGTGGTAGAGAAGCTATCGGCGCACGAAGGTCGTCCGATGTACCACGGTTTCATCATTTTTTATAAATTTTTTTGTTTTTTTTTTTTTATTTTTAATTGATTAAATTTTACTTTTGGCTTTTAGTTTTATAAATTGATCTTTTATTATATTGCGCTTTATTCCTTTTTTTCATCTTTGCACATTTTTATTATTTTTCGTTTTATTATTCTTTTTTTATTTCCCATCTTTGTAAACTTACATGTAATAAACTTCCGTCATTGAAATTTGTTTGTATTAATTTATTGCGGATTACATTTTGTTCCATTTTTTTTATTTTGAATCAAATTTCGTAGTTCCCTTTAGTCATTTTTTGATTTCATTGAATTCCCTTTGTTGAATTTTTAATATCATTAAGCAATTGCTTTTATTTTGGTTCCCATTGGGTTAGTTATTTAAGAGATTCTATCAAATTTTAGAGCGTTAAGATTTGTTGAAGTTATACCTACCTGAAGGTAGATTACCTTTTTGAATTCGTATATTTAAGTTTAGGTGTTTAATTTAGATTAGACCTTGATTTTTTATTTTCCCTTTATCACGTTTTGCATTTTTTTTATATATAATATTATTGTCTGAATAAACTAAGCTTGTGAAATTTTATAACGAGACTCTCTATTCGCCTTGTTTATTTATCTTTTTGGTTTTTTTATGGGGTGAAAGATTAAAGCCATGTCCGGCTAGTTAAGCAACTGATTGGTGTGGGTGTTGCACTGGTGCATTAGAGGGGGCGCGAATGTGGCATGACTAGGACAGAAAGAACCGGATAGGAACATGGGACGATAACGGACAACAGACTTGTGTCAGGCTAAGTGGGCTTCGCTCGGTATGCGGAGTCATAGCGATGCCCAAAGGCTACGTACCATGCGTAGAAAGGGGAGGGATGACTCCACCTGGCACGGACAGGCCTCTTTCCTTCATTTCCTTTTTTGTTGTCTTTATTATGCACCCAGGCATGAATCCCTATGTTGCAGTCGCTGAGACAAGAGACAAGAACATCTAGGAAAGACAGGAGCTGCTGCATTGGGCAGATATCGCAAACATATATATTCTGTGCTGACAGACAGTGCAAAAGGTGGTAGGGACTAAGAGTCTGTTTCCCTGACCTAAACGATTGCTAGTGCCGGAAAGAGGGGAAGAAGACGGGGGCTGATGCGCAGTGCAACCGACTCTAATGCGGAGATTGTAGTTATGAGTAGGAGCGGCCGTATGAGCTGGTGGTGCCATGGGGCGCTAAGGCGCAGACTGCGGGACGCCCTTGGGCGTGAACAGCAAGGAGCCACAAAAGATGTATAAAAATTACGAGGACGTCGGGTTTTGGGGTCTAGCCCAAAAAAACCCATCCGATGCAACCATTCCTTGCACGTGGCGCACTGACAAGAGTGTGACCGTTCTAAAAAGATTCTTTTCCGGCATACGCAGCAAAACCATTTCTCAGGACCGAGGTCAGGTGTAGGACACGGATTGGGTTCGATACCTTCCCGGATCAGGAGAGTATGGCGCAGTTCCGTTGCAAGGATCTGCTGGGAGGGTGACAATTTGTGGTAGGGACGCAACAAATTAAATGGGGTTACACTGAAATTATAGCGCCCGTGGTCGGGAAAAATCCCGAGTCGCCTTGGGAAGCGGGGCTCTATGCTCGTGTCCTGCAGTGGCACAGCCACAAGGTCTAGAAGCAGCAAGCAGCAAAGGTTCTTTCCAAGAGGATGGAATTTGAAGAAATTAATGAAAAGCTTGTTAACATTTTAAAACTGTTAAGTTTATTAATAACTTATAAATTTGAAAATGATAATAAAAAAGAGTCCAAAACGATGCACAAATCTATCAAATTTTTTTTAAGTGATATATACTATGTACAAGTAGAACTGATACGTAATAAAATAGTTTAAAGCTTTCCGTAATAATCGAAAAAAATTGCATTTTACAAATCCTATTATTTGACGAAAATAATTAGGGCCGTTCCATTGGCTTATCGAACTCTGGCTCTGGCTCAAATCTCATTGGAACGATCTGGATCAACTTTATGAGAGCTGGCAGCACTAATAAAAAAAACATCTGTTTTGTTGAAAATAAGTAGAAACGTACACAAAATTTTAAGATACTGATAGAATTATTAACATTTAAATAGTTTTGCACGTAAGCAAACTATTTATTTTCCTTACATCATCTTCAAGTTGTTTACTCTGTCATTGTTTTTGCTTTTAAATATGGCGAAATCTTGTATGTATACACAATTGTACACATATTTAGTTCAGGCTACAATGGCTCAACTATATGGTTCGCTCATCTCACCAGCTGATTTTATTTTTTTCATTTCACTGGAGTAGGGATTGTCAGAAGGAGATGGCAAACTTAAAATGAAACCAACGAATTTACAACATTTTCTTACTACATACAAATGCTGCTAAGTTTTATGTTTTCACTCCATTCCATTCGTCTAACACCTACATGCTGATTTTGGCAATGTGAACAAAGGTGTGTTGTTGCTGTAGAGATGAGCCAACCATATAGTTGAGCCATGAGTGCTACCAACTCAAAAGTGGTTAGCTGTCAAAAAATCTATTACAGAAAACGAAACGAACAAAACTGCTATACGGATCAGAAATTGAACCAGATAAATATGAGGATCACAACGTTGTTGTTGCATTTGCATGTTAAATTTCTATCCGTATCTCGCTCAAGTCTCAATGGAACGTAACTATTGAAAGCGATGCACGGTGGGGTTTTTGATAAATCTAGCTGGCCAAAACTAAAACAGCAGCTATTTCTGTTAAAAAGGTAGTTTTCTTACTTCATTGTTATGAAAGGAAATATTTGACAGTAAATTCACGATGTTCCGCGCAGAATTAGTATGGATCGAGCCACCGGTTTCGGAGGAACCCGGGTCATTTTTGGCATTACATGAGATATGTATGTCAATATGGGTACCAAACGAAAGGTATTTTACTCCGCATTTCTATCGATACTTTTAAGTAGGGTTGCCACTTAAGGTTGCCACCTCACCTTTTTTATTTTTCTTTGTATATCCACTACCATCTCTGAAATGTCTTCACCGATTTGAATAAAATTTGGTACATCGATATAGTATTACATTTTAAGACTTTTTTCACCTAGGTGTTGCCACTGAGGATGTTTTCACAAGGATGCCACCTTTTGCCAATAGGGGTATCAGCCTATTACAGAATTGATCACCACTCCAAAAATTGCGGGTATGCGCAGCCGTTTTTGTTATTAAACTTTGAAACAAATACAAGCTTATGTATTGCCAAAAAATTACTGACTGATATGCCATGAAAAAAAGATATATCTTTTTGTTTGAAAGGTTTTTAAAAAATTTAATATTGAAAAGTAGTAGTATTACAAGTAGAATAAATCAGTTAAAACATACGGAATACAAAATCTAACATATGAATTAAAAACACATTTACCTGTCCTAAAGGAAAATGTAGCTAGATTTAATTAAGGCTTAACAAGTGAACAAGCATTTAGGTTAAAAGGGTATATTGCTTTTTAATCCAAAAATACATCGAACAACAATAAAGCACACAATTTTTATACAATGATTAGATGTGCGCGGTTAGCTCCGTTGACGTTGCAGATGGGTTTTGAGGTATGTATACTATTCAGTGCACATATAGGAACGCCAGGGAGTATATCAAAACAAAATTTGGAATAATTTCAAAAATCGACTATTGGCCAGCTAGATTGATCAAACACCCCGCCGTGCGATGGTAACTGCAATTGTAAGAACATCAAATTTCGTTAAGTGTTGCACCAATTGTATATTCGTATATTTTAACGAAAACACCGCACGAAAATATTTTTGTAGTGTGCAAAAACCAGCATATTTTTTTGTTACCCTTATCATCTAAGATGCTTACATATATATTTTAAAATTTACATTGTACTTTTACTAAACATAACACATACATAAATAAAAAATTATAACATTATAATAATGGAAACCATTCCGGCATTTAAAGGAATTCCTGCCGAAATTTACATCCAATGTTTGATGATTGTGAGCGACAAATTCAATAACTGCAAGTTTTTAAAAAATAGGTCTAAAATTAAAGTACAATTTTAGCATAAATATCGTAAATTTAAAAAATTAAAATTAAATCTATAAAATATACAACTAATGCGCTTCGCAAATACGGTACTGCACTTTCCAAACACGTAGTACGTATAACTGTCGGAGCTTATTTCTTTGTCCAACATATCGCACACTAAATCAAAAACAGTCACAACTTCGATATCGATCAAGAACGAGTAGGTATAAAATAATCGCTCGCGCTTTCCGTAACACAAATTGTTGACGCGTCGCATCGAACTTTGGATACAAATTGTTCGATAACAAATTAGGTGTCGAATTGCCTTTTTGAGAGTTATAATTTTATGCTTTGGTGATTATTTAGGGAATGATTTTCTCTTCAGAGATTAAGAAACAAACGCTATTTATAAAAAAAAATATTTTGGTAGCTCCAAAAAGCTTTCTAAACACCCTTTGAAATCTGCAAACTAAAGAGATCATACCAAAATACGGCAACTAAAATGCCATCATCAAGCGTTCGCTATCGACTTGAAGTATCGAATCAACGAGTGTAGACTATCGGAAAGCCACCCCAGCATTTTTTTGACTTGTGACGCTATTGTTGAAAAATTGTGAAAAGTTTTCATTCAGATGTAAAGAGTATTATTTTGATTTGTGACGCTATTTTTGAAAAAAACAGAAAAGTGAAAAAATTTTTGGTTTCATTCAGAAGTGCGATTTTTTAATAGAAAAGGTGAGTATTTTGAATGTATTATTTTGACAATTGGCGATTTTTTATTTAATATCATGCAAAAATTTATTGTTTTAGTTTTTAAATAGCTTTCGAAAATGTCATGCCCAAATATTGAACTTTATTAAGGCGTTGTGAAAATATTTAATCCAGATACAGCTGCTCGTCCTAATAGTCCTATGTCTGATAGCAGCTCAATTTGGCGATTTCGATAGTGAGTTTTGTCCGTCCGAAATAATTACAAGTAGCTCATCTGAAGAATATTCGTCAGAAACAGAAGAGCAAATATTTTGCAGGAAGAGAACACGTGGTAAATATACAAAATAAGCAAAAATCATTGAGGGACGCTGGACTTTCTTAATGTACATCTCTTTCTATGTCAAAAAAATAGTAAGTGCTAGGAAAATACGCTCATCGTGCGGAGAAAAATGCCGCTTACGATGGAATGAAAAAATTTCCATGCCACTCCGCTTTAAAATATTTAGCAACTTTTGGAATCTGAGTAATTTGCAGAGACAGAGAGAGTTCATAGCTAGCCACATGAAAGTAATACATCCAAAGTACAGATACAGCTGTACGCAAGGGATACGCAAACTAAACAACGCCGTTTTCTTCGATGTGGATTCGAAACTCATAAGAGTATGTAAGACATTTTTTAAAACAACTCTAGATATAAACGACAGGGATTGAACAAAAAAATGGTGAAGGTTTTGTTGAGATTGACCGTCGTGGAAAGCATGACAATCATGTTAAAGTTTGTCCTGAAATTAGGAACAGCATTAAAGAATTTATTGAAAAAATTCCAAGAATTGAGTCTCATTATTTGCTTGCTCAAACATCGCGGGATTTCACTGAAAATGGTAAAAGTATTGCCCATCTATACCAAGATTATAAAAAAATTCGAGAAGCAGAAAATTTAAATTTCGGGAGTAAAACTTTGTTCTATATAATACTATATAATATTCATATAATTCAATATTTCTTTGTTCAAACCAAAGAAAGATCAATGTGATCTCTGCGAGTCTTTCCTTCATGCAGACGAAAATGGCAAAAGAGAAATTAAGAGATTAATTAAAAGACACTTAAGTCGTAATCCCATATACCTGCCAGAACAGTACACAAGCCTAATAGCAACTGCGAAAAAGACAGGCCCCCATACAAAGTTCGGGAGATAACCTATGACATCTTTTACGATTTAAAGTCACTCCAAGAAAGGTGGGGCCAAAACAATGAAAACTTGACATTAAAGTCTTGCATGTTAATAGAGGTTTACGCCGATCACTTTATCGGCGGCGGCGGCGTGGGCGGCGCGCCGGCAGACGCCGGTGTTCTTACTTTAAAAAGCTTGATTTTTCTATTTAAAAAAATAGTATTTAGGAAAGGTTTTGTTTGTATGAATTTAAGGAAATCAACGTGTTGGCCATATCGGAATGATATGGGGGTTTTGACTCAAGATCTCGCAGACCGTTCAAAAATGTTCAGGAGTAGCTCCTTGCGGAGGGATTGTCCCTCGTTCACTTACTCCAGAGAGGCTTCGAACCTAACCCCGGTCTTTGGAATTGGTACTACTGCATCTGCTGAAAAGAAATAGAGATTCATAAAATAGCCACACTTTTGTCTGCATATCCCGTGCAAAGCGTAGTTTCACCTAGGGTTAACTCCTAATAATCGTCGCGAACACAATTTCTTTAAATCATGTGTGGCTGCTTGGCGGTCACGCACAAAGGCGACTTACGGTTGCTATTAATGGTCTATTAATACTCATGACTCTCGTGGCACAGGGCGCCTCCAGTTTTTTTTGGCTGTTTTTAAGAGCTACAAGTCCCGATGTGCGAACGGTAACAATCCCGAGCACCAGTCACTACCACGCCTCCTGACCCTCACACCATATGCCAGCACAGAAGCTATGGAAATCATACCTTCGTCGACGTCACTTTCCTATAAGCTCTAGGTGAAGATCCGAAGACTTTCGAACGGATGATTTTGTCGCGCTATGCTGCTGAGCTACACCAGAGAAACACCTTGAAACGTTAGGGAGTGACTATACGGCCAAGGATGCTGCCCTCGTCTAAGTGGATGTCATCGCGGAATGGGTGAAAATCGTATAATCCTCGGCGCATCTACATAATTAAAATTTTGCAAGGACCCTGGATAAAATTTTTAAAATGTAGACCAAAGTTTGCAGACGTTTGTGTTCATATTATTGATTTCAATAGTCTTCGTTAAATCAAAACGATATTTTAGAATGAAAGTCGACCGATTTTAAGTTGAAAGATGTTTACTGCTGTTTTCCGGCCTTATGACTAGTTCGACTGTCCACTACGTTAGGGTAGTAGCACACACGGTCATTAGTTCGACTGTCTTGGGAAAGCTTTTGCTTCACCACTTTGAGTGTTCTTGCGAAGGACAAAGCCTCACCTGCCTACGTATTCACATTTGTAAAAGGAACCGTAACGTGTAGGGGATATTTAAACGTGGTCGATAGGCTATAATCAATGTCATTCACTCCAAGTGACTAGTTTTGGATAGGGCCGCCAACTTTATGTCAAACCGGGGGACTTGGGTGTTGAAGGATGAAGTGTGAAAATCAAAATTAAGATTTCAGACGCTATTGTATAGTTTCGCAAATAAACAACAGATTTTTGAATGTAAACCCAAATGATTTTTCAAAACCTTCTCATACGTACATATATCCTCAACTTAGTATGAGGTAAGAATCATTTCAAAGGAGTGTTTATGCCCCTAGAACCTACTAAAGGGGTTTGGATCACTGATTTCGCTTATTCTTTCAGCCAATCGCAATCTAATTTTTTTTTTTAAATCGGCACTTTTTTTGGTAATTTGCTTTTTTTTAACAACTTGAGGACAATTTGAAAACATGTTCGCATTGGGTCATTTTTTTTGAATTCATCGTTCATTATTAATTTTTTGAAAAAAAAAAATATGCAAATTGAGCATATAAATTTATTATATAAATTTATTTTTAGGTTTTGTTTTAATAACTTGGTGAATTGGGCGATGCAAAGTCCGTGTTAAACTGACATCGAAAACGCCTGTTTTTATAAATAACTTTTGAACAGTTAGAAAGGGTAAATTTCGCAATTAGTTTCTTATAACTAGCAGTGATGCCCATTAGTTGATAACACTTTCGACCAATTTTCGACATGAACAATTAATTGCCTAAACAGTCTTAAACGAGTAGAAAATATAGTAACGCGCCGGACGCCGCCACGCCAATATTTTTGACATTCGGCGGCGGCGGGCGAAAAACGACCCTAATCGCCGGCGGCGGCGTTTATCGGCGGCGTATATCTCTCCATGTTAATCAAGAAAACATGGACCCGTTTTTTTAATAAAACATCATATAAAGATACCAATTACCAAAAAGCGTGTGTAACAAAAATCAGCTCTACGCTTTTTCCAGTTTTGGGTTGTGCCCAGTAAGTATTTTATAGCGTTTTCTTTTCTGGCTAAAGTGTTACGCTTTTTGTACGCCGCGCAAGGGTTGTTCTATTCTAAAAAACAGGCAACGCCTTTTTATTTCGTTCTTTTGTGAATATTGTTGCCTGCTCGCAACGCAAAAGCGTTAAACTTTTATCCTGTATAAAATGGCGGTGTGGCAGTGCAACTCTGTGAAACTTTCAATTCGCTCTTAAGTTCCACATATACTCTGTTAATATGAGTGAATATGGTGAGTTGAAATGTTCTTTGTATGCACTATAAATGTTGAAAATTTTCTGGGGTAGGAGTAACTCTATTAAGGCTTTACCATTTACTTACGCAACAATTTCTTTTACAAAAGAAAACGCTATTAGATAAAATGTATATGTAAAGCACAGTAGAATTTCAAACATCTTTTTTAAAATTTTTTTTGTAACAGTGGTTTTAACTTTTTTTGTAATGACTTATTCCAGGTTATGTTTACTCTATTCGGAAAGGCTAAAACTACCCATCATAAAGCAGCGTGACATACAGGAATTAATTAAAAAGCATCATATACCAAACAATCATAATGAGGCTTGTTATAAACACCTAATAAGTGATTAGTTTAATGACACTCTTTAAATTAAAATTTAATTAATATATTAAAAATATAATTACGTAAACCGTAGGTCTAATCCTGTTAAATTTTTCTGTTTCTATTTTCTATTTAGCTGGAAAAAGGAGACTGAGAGAAACTTCAAATATTCTTTCACTTAAAGAGTCACAATTTGACATACAACTAAAGAGTCACAAGTCTAAATTACCATTTATTGTATAAATAACGGCACAGAACTAAAATATATTAAGCTAAATCATTTTCTAAGATGGTTATCTTTACTGAGGAACTCAATTTGAATATTAAATCGCAAAAATGTTTGTAAAAGCAGTTTTTTGCCTCTCCTGAACATTTCAGATTTTTTGAGTTGTGACTGTTTTTCATTTAGTGTGCGACATATATGCAATGCAAAGCGCATAATGCATAGTGCAAAACAATTGCATATAAATAAGTTTGCCTTTTAAAACATATTTTGGTGTGGTGATAATTGATTGCAAGTGTCGGTGACTGCTCCTTTTTATTCGGATGTTATTTTATGTTATCTTTGCCATTCGCTTTTGCTTTTGTTTCAGTATTTATTCCTATAATTTTGTATATTCTTACTATAACAATGCTCATTCCGAGTTTATGTATAAATCCTCTTCTCTCTTGTCTTCCTTTCCGCCTTTTCCTAATATCCCGCATATTCGATTTTCACCTTTTTTGTATTTGCATTTTTAATCTTAAATTTTCTAATTTAACACTTCCTTTGTATATAGTAACTTTTAAAAATTGTTTTATTTCTTTTTATTTTTATTATTGGCAGCACGTGGCGGAGTCAATGGGCGCGCTGAGCTTCCAAAATTTGGATAAACAAAGCGACGCTTATCAGCCGGTTTCAAAATTTGGAAAGAACACATTAGTGTATCATCCACAGACATCATTGCACCTGCAATAGTAAAGGATTTTAGGATGAAATTAACAAAATAAAGAAGAAAAATAAAACAAATGGTTAAAGCTAAGCGTCTATTGAAAAAAATCGCGGACGTGCATTATCTTGTAAGACAGTGGTCCGAATTGACTTGGGAACTTCGACGGTTGTGCTTTTGTTGCGACGACACAATATACCCTCCGGGGTTCAATAAGTTTTATTGTTAATTATAGTCCCATGTCTGATATAGCTCCGACACTAAGTCGTTCAATAGCTGTATTTTTTTTACTTCTATATACGTTTAAGAGCGGTACGCAGATCACAAGAAAGTAAAAATTCCATATAAAAAACGCTCAAGAAATGCTCAAGAAAATTCCTTGTGGTAAATTTTCTTGAGGTAGTACACAGTTTACAAGAAGTTTAGTACGCTACTTTACTACTATTTTTCCATCAAATTTGCATACGGCAACACCGGTTTCCACAAGAAATATGTCAAGTGCCATATATTTCTTGAAGAAAAAAGGTAAACTGGAAAAATTAGGTAAGCACATGGTTTTTTAATTTTTCTGCAATAAATAATTATTATTTTATTTCAGAAATGGAACTAACAATAGCTGCAGCACCAAAACGCAAAAAGCGCATAGTGAATTTCACGGCGGAGAAGAAACGGGCACTTATAAGGGAAGTGACATTCTTTACATTTATTTTGTTTATGTGCTCTTCTTCTTGCTTGTTTCACTATTCGTCGTGGATATTTAACCCTGCCTTCATAACGTTATTTTGTATCCCTTAATTCATAACGATACGCCTGCCAGGCGTATAATGTTTAAGGACATCACCTGATGATTAATGAGTACATCTAAAAAAAATCTTCATGCTTCAGATATTTCAATGTTATTTTTTTAATAAAAGTCATTTTTATAAAAAGCAATTGCTTATTTTAATACTTTTTTTTTAGTTTTATTTTCATCCAAAAATCAACAAAAAAGCCAGTATTCTTTGCGGGGAACTAAAAGTTTCTTTAAAAACTAAAATAACAATTTTTTAAATAACTCAGTAAGTTACCAATGTTAATTCATAAAAGTACAATTTTAACATTCTCTATACATGAGTTGCAAATAATACTTTTATGTTCGTTGCATACGGGCTTTGAACATTTCGTACAAGTCATTTTAGACATACGTCGAATTTTTGATGGGCAGAATGTACATACTCAGTAGATAACAGGTGGTTGTCTTTTAGTAAGGCAGATAGAGTAGGTATTCCAAAAAGGGAACGAATTTCCATTGAACTTGTATCTCCAAACGTTTTATTTGTCATGTTAGTTCCACGTTTTAGAGATATTTCAACATTTGTCCACTGCGTAATTTCGGATATTATTTCATCCGTGAAAAAGGCATCAAAACACGAGATAGGTTCGCAGAAAGACTTCCATGCTCGGGTAGGAGGACCTCTGGCTGTTCGAACGATGTTCATTGACAGCTCTCTTCCAGCATTTCTTCCCTTTGAAGTAGTCCAGCAATATTGGCTTCTACTTCGTATTGTGGGCTTAGGTACTACAATTATGCACTTATCGCAGGACCGTGTGTCATTTAAGGCTTCATGTGGCTCATCCACGTCTGGTTGTGTATTCTCGATACTATCTTCTTCATCAACATTTTCATCTTCTGTGTCACTCCAAACAACATCTTCTAATAACTCGTCTTCTACTTCACTATCCTCTTCCGAGGAACTATAGTCGCAGGTTCGAAAGGTTTTGCAGATACTTAGCGATTTGCAAGTCGTCTAGTCCTTCACTTCTTACTATTTTTGAGTTAAAATTTCTACGACGATGGCCTAGGTACTGTCACGGATATTAGCATCACTAAGCTATACCATCACTAGGGCGATGCTAAGGCCATGCTAAGCGATATTTACGTCAATAATCAAATCATGTATACACATATATAAGGCAGCCGAGAGATGTCACACACAGATGCATTTACTTATACGCCTATGTGTGCGCGAGAGACTGTAAACTGCAAACATTCACATCAATAATTTAATCATTATGTATCTACATAAACGAATAAATAATTGCGTCTACACATATGTACCATGTACGAATGCGAGCAGCGGAGAGTCAATGCACTAACACATGCATATATCTGAGAATTTTGAGAGCTACTGGACTAGTAGATTCTGGAAGCGCCTAAAAGATGTATAAAATTGTGCAATTTTAGTTATAGCTGAGAAGTTTGAGAGCTCATGGACAATGCTAGTAGATTCTAGAAAAATGCGAACGAGGAAACCAATGAGTATAAAGGGCGACAGATGTAGAGGCGCTGTAATTCAGTTTGAGTTGAGCACTCAACCAGTTATTGATTAAGCACGCGATCTGGCGGTCAATAGTAGTTTAATTTGAGTTATCAATCAGTTTGGTTATTAAGCCAGCGAGTAGCAAAGTATAAGTGTTATTGTGAAGTACTTTAATAAAGGCCATTTTTCCATTCTTCAATATTGGAGTTATTTATTCAACAGTTTAGTGATTCGAACTTAGCAGAGGATTGCAAATAAGAGGATTTGCAGCAAATTCGTTACAATTGGTGTCAGAAGTGGGATTGTTGAATAAATTCCAGAGGACAACAAGGCCATGGCAAAGTTCAGTGAATTGAAGATCCAGCAACTAAAGAAGGAGTTGGAGAGCCGTGGATTGAATACAAGCGGCGTTAAACTCGAACTTCAGGCACGGCTACGAGAGGCAATGGAAGCAGAAGGAATTGATGTGGACGAGCATGTCTTTTATCCTGATGAGGACGAGACAACAGCAAAAATTGAAGAGAAAAATGAAACACCGCAGACAATGGCGAACACAGACCTGAACATGATGTTGGCTGCAATATCGGTACAAATGTCCGAAATGTCATCACAAATATCTACCAACATGTCGTCACAATTGGCATCCCAACTGGAATCGCAAAAGACAGAAATAACATCTCAAATGTCATCTCAGCTGGAATCGCAGTCGATACAGATAACATCCAAGATGGAAACACAGCTCGAAGAACAGAAGACATATATGGCATCCCAACTGGAATCGCAGGACAACTGGACACGCATAACATCAAAGATGGAAGAACAAGAGGAGCGCTTATCATTGCAGGTGGCACAAATGTTTTCACAGTTAGAAGCACAGGAAGCAAGGGTAACATCAAAGCTGGAAGCGCAGGATGCAAAAATTGCTCAATTTCAGGCAGAAGTCGATGATTTGAAGGGTCGTATGGAGCAGTTACAATTAAATCGTCCAGCAGTTTCAGCGAGTAATCCAAAGGTAAAAACACTATCCTTTGACGGTTCTGTTCCTTTCCAGGTCTTTAAGCTACAGTTTGAGAAGACCGCAGCAGTGAACAACTGGAATGTGGAAGATAAAGTTGCCGCACTCTTCGTGGCATTGAAAGGACCAGCTGCCGAAATCTTACAGACTATTCCAGAGTACGAACGGAACAGTTATGACGCATTGATGGCTGCTGTAGAACGGCGATACGAAAGCGAACACAGGAAACAGATATTTCAAATAGAATTGCAAAACCGCTACCAAAAAGCTAACGAGACTTTGCAGGAGTTTGCTTCGGACATTGAAAGATTGGCAACTGCGGATGCACCCGTGGAATACACGGAAAGAGTGAAGATTCAGAGCTTTATAAATGGCATACGGGACGTCGAAACGAAGCGAGCCACATACGCGAACCAAAAGCAAACATTTTCTGCACTGACTCAGGAAACGGCGTCATTATTGAGTAAACCAGCATACAAAGCTCATCGTGTGGAAGTAGAAAGGCCAGGGTGGGTAGATACAATTTTGGAAGCTCTGAAGGGATCACAACAGAAAAATGCCGGAGTTATGAAATGTTTCAAGTGCGGTAACCCAGGTCACATTGCACGTCATTGCAGTACCAATTCCAATAGTCCAACAATGTGGGTGGCCGTAAACGCAGAGCTGAAGGAGACGAGCAAATCTCCAAATCCACTCAATCGTTAAACTAAAGCGAGTCAGCCGCAAGGGGCGACAGCTGGCTCCCTCAATTGAATGCCCCATAATCTCTATCTCGCAAATTGGAAGAAGGTCAAACAATGTTACTGTCGGAGGACATGTGGATGGAAAGGAACGTTTACTGACTGTAGATACGGGTGCATCCCATTCCATCATTCGATCAGATTTAGTCAACAAGAAGATAAGACCATTGCTT
The DNA here is from genome assembly GCF_040869045.1 of Eurosta solidaginis. Classification (NCBI taxonomy): domain Eukaryota; kingdom Metazoa; phylum Arthropoda; class Insecta; order Diptera; family Tephritidae; genus Eurosta; species Eurosta solidaginis. The sequence goes on from NC_090319.1 coordinate 31,844,081, forward strand.
GGAGCAAGATTACGTACAGCCACGGGAGAGGACACCCAGGTAATTGGAGAAGTAGAATATGAAATAGCAATTGGGAACGTCACGGTACTTCACAATTTTATAGTGGCAGGTATTGTTGCTGAAATCATAATTGGAGTGGACTTCTTAATCAACCAAGGCATCAAGATCGATATGCAAAGCAAGACGATGAGATATAAGAACATGGATGTGCCACTTAATTTCGACTACGAGAGAGGCTACAGCAGTAAACGAGTGCTGGTGGAAGAGAGTCAGCAAATACCACCAAAATCAGAAGCAGTCATCTGGGAAAAGGTTGACGCAGATTGTGGGACAAACAAATTGTGGGTTGTCGAAGCAGCAAATAAATCAGCACTGAACATACTTGTAGGAAAAACCCTGGCTATGACAAAACAAGATGGACGTATTCCGGTAAGAGTACTCAATGAGTTCAAGTCACCATTCAATTTGACCAAAGGAGCCATTTTGGGAAGATGCCAAGAGGCCAAAGTAGTTATTAACTGTGAACAGCTCCAGTTTCATCTAGTAATAATGATCTTTCAAATGATATCACGGCATGGACGCATGGGCTAGAGGAAGCCTATCAAAGTAAGGCAAAACACCTGCTCATAAAATACGCGAACATATTTGACCAGGATGATTCCAAACTAGGCCGCACCAATGTTGTGAAACATCAAATTGACACTGGAGATGCGAGACCGATCCGTCAAGCTCCACGTAGTGTTCCACTGGCGAAGCGAGAAGTTGTGAGTCAAATCATACAAGAAATGAGTGACAGCGGCGTCATCGAACCATCAGCTAGTCCATGGAGCTCACCGGTAGTACTTGTAAAGAAGAAGGATGGAAAAATGAGGTTTTGCGTGGACTACCGAAAGTTGAATGACGTTACGAAAAAGGATAGCTACCCGTTGCCAAGAATTGACGACACTCTGGACTCGCTATCTGGTACGAAATGGTTTTCCACGCTGGACTTGAAAAGCGGCTACTGGCAAGTGGAGGTGAAGGAGGAAGATAAAGAGAAAACAGCCTTCAGTGTCGGTGATGGTCTTTGGCAATTTACAGTGATGCCTTTTGGACTTTGTAATGCACCAGCTACTTTTGAGAGACTCATGGACCAGGTACTGAAAGGACTACATTGGAAAACATGCTTGGTGTACCTGGACGACATCATCGTATTGGGCAAGAATTTTGATGAACATCTTAGGAACTTGGAGGAAGTTTTCCAAAGAATAGCTGGCGCTGGTCTAAAGTTAAGTCCCAAAAAGTGTGAAGTAAATTATTTGGGTCACAAGGTAACGACAGAGGGCATCTGCACTGCGAACGAAAAGATAGAGGCTGTAAAGGATTGGCCAAGACCACAGAACCTACATGAATTAAGAAGTTTCCTTGGGCTGTGCACATATTACCGCCGATTTGTACCAAATTTTTCCAGCGTAGCCCATAGCCTCCATGAGCTTACAAGAAAAAATAAAGCTTTTGAATGGAAGAAGGAGCAAGAAGTGGCTTTCCAAACATTGAAGGAGCGTTTGTGCACTGCCCCAATGTTAGCATATCCGATTTCAGGAGCAACATTTATTCTAGATACAGATGCGAGTGGATATGCTATAGGAGGCGTTTTATCACAACTGGTCGATGGACAGGAGAAGGTAGTTGCATATTACAGCCGTTCGATTGGAAAACCAGAGAGGAACTACCGTGTTACGCGGAGAGAGCTGTTGGCATTGGTAGAGTGCATTAAACATTTTCACAAATACCTCTACGGCCAGCGATTCCGTGTCAGGACAGATCACGCAGCGTTGAAATGGCTTCTGCAGTTCCGTAATGCGGAAGGACAATTGGCACGGTGGATCGAGCGACTACAAAGCTATAACTTTTCCATTGAGCATCGAAAAGGCAGTACCCATGGAAATGCCGATGCAATATCACGAAGACCATGTAGTTTGGAATGCAAGCACTGTTCGAAGGCCGAGGCTAAAGAAGACATTATAGATGTCCGGCTAATGACTATAACGTGTACGGATGAATGGGACAAGGAACAACTAAGAAAGTGTCAGCTAGAAGATACAGATCTGTCACATGTTATGCAAGGGCTCGAACGAAACGAAAGACCAAGCAGAGAGGATATGTCAGCAGAGAGTCCCATTGCGAAGTCATATTGGGCACAGTGGAACAGTTTAGAATTGATATCCGGTTGCTTGCATCGAGTAAGGGAGAGTGAGGATGGTCAATGCAAGAAGAAACTGATAGTTGTTCCCAGAAAGAGGATTCCTGACGTGCTCAGCGAGCTGCACAATGGTCCAAGTGGAGGTCATCTTGGAATCACGAAGACACTCGAGAAAATTAAGCAGAGATTCTATTGGGTTGGTTGCCGTCAGTCGGTCACCGAGTGGATTGCCAATTGCGAGGTATGCAACAGAGCGAAAGGGCCCAAAACCCGAAGTCATGGCCAGATGAAGCAGTATATTTCAGGTGCACCATTTGAAAGGATCGCCATGGATGTCGCAGGTCCATTTCCTACTAGCAACCGCGGAAACAAATACGTACTGGTGGTTATGGATTATTTCAGTAAATGGCCAGAGGTATACCCAATCCCGAACCAAGAAGCAGAAACAGTAGCAGAAGTGGTTAAAAACGAATGGGTTGCAAAGTATGGTGTACCAATGGAGTTACATTCTGACCAAGGCAGAAATTTTGAATCAGCTGTGTTCCAAGAAATGTGCAAGAAGTTGGGCATTCGAAAAACACGGACAACTGCATTGCATCCTCAGTCCGATGGTATGGTGGAACGTTTCAATAGAACATTGGAGGAACATTTAAGGAAAGTAGTAGACAAGTACCATAAGGACTGGGATACACACATATCATTCTTGATGGCCTACCGATCGGCAGTACATGACACAACGGGCCAAACTTCCGCAAAGGTAGTTTTTGGCAATGACCTTCGACTGCCAGCTGATTTGAAGTATGGGATAGATGCCGATGCGGAGAGGAATGTCAAGAAATCCACTGGTGTCTTGGAAGAAGAGCTGAGAGAGATACACGATCTGGTAAGGCAACGAGCAAAGATTATGAGTGACAAGATGAAAGCGAGGTACGATAAAGCAATTAATTCGGAAGGGTTTCAGGAAGGAGATTTGGTGCTGCTATACAACCCACAACGAAAAAAAGGTTTGTCCCCGAAATTGCAGTGTAACTGGGAAGGCCCATACAAAGTTGTAAAACGGATCAACGATGTAGTATACCGCATACAAACCACTACCAAACCACGAACCAAAATGAAAGTGGTTCATTTGGAGATATTAGCAGCGTTTAGAGATTTGTCTGATCGGGACGATCAGACTTAGGTGGAGGGCAGTGTCACGGATATTAGCATCACTAAGCTATACCATCACTAGGGCGATGCTAAGGCCATGCTAAGCGATATTTACGTCAATAATCAAATCATGTATACACATATATAAGGCAGCCGAGAGATGTTACACACAGATGCATTTACTTATACGCCTATGTGTGCGCGAGAGACTGTAAACTACAAACATTCACATCAATAATTTAATCATTATGTATCTACATAAACGAATAAATAATTGCGTCTACACATATGTACCATGTACGAATACGAGCAGTGGAGAGTCATGCACTAACACATGCATATATCTGAGAAGTTTGAGAGCTACTGGACTAGTAGATTCTGGAAGCGCCTAAAAGATGTATAAAATTGTGCAATTTTAGTTATAGCTGAGAAGTTTGAGAGCTCATGGACAATGCTAGTAGATTCTAGAAAAATGCGAACGAGGAAACCAAAGAGTATAAAAGGCGACAGATGTAGAGGCGCTGTAATTCAGTTTGAGTGGAGCACTCAATCAGTTATTGATTAAGCACGCGATCTGGCGGCCAATAGTAGAGTTTAATTTGAGTTATCAATCAGTTGTGTTATTAAGCCAGCGAGTAGCAAAGTATAAGTGTTATTGTGAAGTACTTTAATAAAGGTCATTTTTCCATTCTTCAATATTGGAGTTATTTATTCAACAGTTTAGTGATTCGAACTTAGCAGAGGATTGCAAATAAGAGGATTTGCAGCAAACTCGTTACAGTACCTTAATTTTAAAATAAATTTAAAGCGTAAAAGTAACACAAATCATAACGATACGTCTCTCAAGCGTATGTAACATCCATATTTCATGAAATACGAAACTCCCTCTGCAAAATCAACCACCACTGCAAAGCTGTGAGTAACGACAGAGATAAATGTGAGTATGAGTTTCCTGAGACAGCAATTGTAAGAAGGAGACCAAAAATAAAAAATGTGATACGCCTCGCAGACGTACGTTATGAAAGCAGGGTTAAACGTCAAAATTAATTCCATACTACTATTTTTCTTATTAGTCACTTATATTTTTTATATTTTATTATTCAAAATAATAAAAAATAATACAATTGTTTCGGCACTATCGTTGTGCCTATCGACTGAGGAAGGCACAACGATAGTGCCGAAACAATTGTAATATTTTTTATTATTTTGAATAATAAAATATAAAAAATATAAGTGACTAAAAAGGTGTTTGCGTTTTATTTATTTCTCTTGTGAAAAAGTCACTTAGCACTCAAAACAAAAGGATTACTATTTTTCACGCAAGAAAAAGGCTAAATTTTTCCTGAGCAATTACTTGTGATCTGCGTACCGCTCTTTACGCTTAAACTTTATATGGACTGCTAAGCGGCAAACTTTAAATACACCTCTGAAATTGCTGCGCATAAAATTTGTCCTACTAAATTTCAATACGCATTATACTCAGATGTAACTGAAATATGTGTTTGTGTTTCACCCTCTACACTAATTCTATGTATTCTATAAGTGTCCACAATTCATCGCAACTGATTCACCTATGTTATACCCTATGGCCATCGGAGGGTTGTGTCTCCGCTTTTCGGTACACCCTGTGCTGTTATGTTAGTTATTTAACCACTGCCGCTAGATGGGTCTCCTAAGCATTATCTAAGCTAGGATAGGCGTTTTTTTTTATGCGCAAACGAAACGTATACGCGTGTAAAAAAAAACACGGCTATTATATATTCTTTTTTTTTTTTTTAATATAATAGATTTGCCTGGCGGAATATACAGCGCAATTCTAAATAAAAATTCAGCTCGAGTTTTTTCCCTTCTCCCATTCCTCGTATTCCAAATAAAAATTCCTTGTGAGTTTTTTCACGTATCCCTTCCCCCTATTCCGAACAATGTTCGAAAAAGCGGAAACCGGTTCACCCTTATCGCGAGTTTTATTTTCACCCGAAAATATTCACAGTTTTTGTTCACCCTATCGCAGAGGGTGGCGAAACAATTTTTCGTGTTCGAAAAAGATTTGACCCATTCTTTGTTCGGGCGAAATGAACAGCGGGGAAACCCAAATTTGTTCATTTATATTTTACAGGCGAACGAGAGGTAAACAAAATGTAAGTAATTGTTTGTTTTGAAATTTGATACTCTTATAATTATATGTACATACATCTATTATAGTATTATAAATCAATAAATAATGCACAATCGGAAGCTGAATGGGAAAAAAGTGAAATTCCTGTATTGCTAAGTATGTAATTTTTTTATGACAACGTATCAGTCGGCCAAGTTATCCATTGTGAACAAAGCAATGGTTCCAAAATGTTGAGCACCTCACTGAAACAAGTTTGGCTAAGACCCACTTCCTGGTCCTTTCCAACGCCTTTTACCTATGGGAAAAAACGAAGACATGTACTCAACTTTACAATTGGTGGAGCTCCAAATTTTTGCTTCAATGGTGGCAAGGAGTTGGTAAGAATATCTAGCAAATATTAGAATGCCGGCTTGTTTAGCCTGTAATATTGGCGAAAGCTAATTGAAAAAAAATTAACTTGTTATTCTGCCATTTCATAGGAGTTTTTTCGCTTGTTAAATTAAAGGGAATGCATCAAAATAGTTAAATGATCTTTTAAGAAAGAACACTTATTTGTACAAATTTGTCCTAAAATATGTATGTACATTCTACCACAATATTCTTTTTTTTTTTAGTCGAAAAGCAACGGATATATTTGATGCACCCATCCAGAAATGGCGCAAGGATTTTTTAAGGAGGCTTGAATAGATTTTGGCATATGGCGAAAGGCGACTTGGCCGCTAGAAAATTGCTTTGCTGAATGGAAGCAGGCAACGCCGGTGGATTTGTGTTATCCCGCCGTCTTCTTCTTCTTATGATCCTCTGTTGATGTTGCTGTGGCACCAATCCATTATTCATTTCAGTGAATACTACATGAAATGCAACTCTGTGCATTGTTTATATTTTATTTCTTAATTTCAAAAAAATTCGCAACAATAATTAAACTTTTCAATTTTTTAAACAAAGTAAGAAATGCGCAACGAAATTGCAACTGACAAAACAGCTGACTTCGAAAATTCGAAAATCCTATTCCCGAACTATTGTTCTCCCTAGGGGAAACGCATTGGAGGAATTTTTCCGCGGGAATAAAAAAAATTCGCGAGAACAAAATTCCGAGGGAATATTTAGAATTGCGCTGATAACAAATTATGGTCTTAAAATAAGCCGTGCAAAATTTTCAAATATTTTCAATGCAATCAAGGTACAGCAGTTTATATAACATAATAGATAAACGTTTTTTCGAAATAGATGCGAACCCAAATTAATAAGTTCTTTGGAAAATTCAGTAAGTCAAGTGAAATGTTTTGCTGAAATCGGTATAAATCACATCGGTTTGCTTATTGCATAAAAATCCATCCATAACTAGAGAAATGAACTCAAACAAGTTGGTTGTGGTTGATCTTCTACGCACAAAACCTTGCTGGCTGGGTGATAGTAAATAACTACGTAGATATTGAATTTGGCAGGTGGTGATCTTTTCAAAATTTTTTTGAATAACCAAAAATTTAAGCTATGCTCCTGTAGAAGACTAAATGATTGCACCCAAATTGAAGAAAATAAAAAGGATTCCAGAGATAGTGTAAATTATTTTATGATCGACTTAGATATATTAACAGCGCAGAACTTTAGCACACAACTAGGAACACCGTCTGGACTCGGAGAAAAAAATCGGTTTCAACTCTGGAAGATTCTTGCGAACAGTATCTATGTCTATGGCAGGATCTAGAATAAAATAAGAACTATCTAAGCTATGAATAGATCGACTTAAAAAATTCAGCAACTAAGTTGGCAATATTATCATCAGAACTTGCGTCCTTATACCCATATGCAAAAGCAGACGGAAGTTCCGAAGTTTTTCTCTTCGAAATGACAAAACTATAGGTATGTTTCTGAGTGTTAAAAAATTTGAGCTTACACTGGTTAAAATAACGAAACAAGTTTGATCTTGCAAATAAATATTTAGAAAAGTCAGAGCATGATCCTGATATTTCAAATCGTTTGTATAGCCTAGATTTAATATTATATAGTCTCACAAGATGTCTTGAGAACCACGGGGGTTTGCCCGTTCCAACATTGCCGTGGCAAAACAGAACACAGCGTGAAAAAACACTCACAGAATTAGATTATGAAGGTAAAAATCAGTAATGCCCCTCTTACGGTCTACAACTCAACTTAGTTGGGTTGTAATTAAAACAACTCAACCTTAAGGCAACTCAACTCCTCTTTGATATTTTCAATTACATCTTATTTCAGTTACAGTTGAATTGATGTTGCCAACCTAAAAAAGTGATGATTTAATAGATAAATGAATAGCTGATCAATTTATGGCGGAAATTCAAGCATTTGAAAAGTGATTTTTTATTAATAGCAGAATTGATATCAATTACATAATATTAAATTTATTTTATAAGGACGAAAATTTTGGTGACAAAATGGACATGTCGCGAAAACGGAAAAAATTCGCATGATCACTCCAATCCCTTGGAACTACTAACCACCAGGTAAGAAAACATTCAAGTGACAAATGATGCGCTTCTAATGAAGTTATTTTGCAGATTTGTAAGTTATTTTCGGTTAAGTAAGAAGAATATTGCTCGAGGAACGGCTGTACCCCTATTTTAAAACTACACTCCTTGCTAACGGCAGCTATCAAAAATGCTGTGGAAATGATTTTAGTGTTGGACTGGACAACATCTACAGTTAATAAAGAGGTTTTAGATATTGAGGAGCATATTTGTGCGAAGTGGATTAAAACCCATATGACTCCAGAACAAAACGCTACAAAAACCACATTTTACTCTAAAACAGGATTCCCAGGAGTAGTGGGTAGTATCGATTGGACTCACGTTGGCATAATTTACCCTATTTTGACTGTATCCGAACTGCGCCCTGCCTCGTCCAACTTCGGTATGTCGCTCCAGAAGGTCAAAAAGTTGTTCAATGTAATCCTTGGTTGAAAACTTGTTTTTCTTTAAATGTGTACAAAATTGCTGATTATAAAATTTGTTTAAATTAATTTAAAAAAGGTTTAATTACTCGCTTTGCATTTTTTTCGGGCAACGTTTTACAAGAAGGTGCCTCATCTAATTTTTTTCAAAAAGTATCAAAGGTGGTATCAAAAGACACGTTTCGACATCCGTTTTAAGTATCCGAAAGCGGAAATTAAAAATTTTATTTCTATCGAAGGATATTTACAAAAACCCATAAAATGGCCCCGAGAGAGTCCGAAATATGAGGCCCGATCCATAGTTTTTTTGCACAGAACGCTTTTCCGCGTTGGCGGTCTTCGGCCGCGATTTGTAAAAATAACCCTGGGTGGGTCCAACACCTTTCTGCATTGGTGTGTACAAAAAATCTGGTAAAATACAACAACCACATGAAAATTTGAACCGAAATGATATGAAAGAAATTAAATTTTTAATTTTTGCTTTGGGATTCTAAAAACGGAGGTCGAAACGTCTTTTGATACCAACTTTGAGAATTTTTGTTAAAAATTAGGTGGTGAACCGTCTTGTAAACCGTCTTGTAAAACGTGCCAAACAGCTGCAAAATTGTATGAGACAACTGCTAGTAATCAGTTGTCAGATTTTGACGTCTTTGACAACTACACCAACACAACTGTCTGTCAAACTTTTACATTTCTCTTATATTTTGTGCTTCCAATAAGAGATTACACTCTAGAGGTGGTATTTTATCTATAAAAAAAAAACTCGGAATCTCTTAAATTTGTTTATATTACCGCTTATCGAAGAGAAAAATGTATATATGAAGTCAAGTTATTTAATTAACGATTAGGAGTTAAGTACGAAAATGCAGATAATCTGGTTATATGGAAACTGGGTCTAAGGAGCAAGTATTCTGTCTAAATTTTAAAGTAATATTAAAACTTGTCAGTGAAAGCAGATGTATGGCCTAAACCTATACCAACAGTATGTAGACAACCAGTCTTACAGCACAAGTTCAACACACTTACAACTACTGACTAACGCCCCGATTCTAGTGTGGTAACAACATTCTTCACCACGGTAACGAAATCATGTGGAAACTTTTACACCCTTTTGGTATTCTATCCGCGAAAGTAGCCGGATAATTTTTTACCCACAAAAGTAGGTGGTTACATTGAAATAACCAAACAACAGCTGTTGTTTAGAAAAAGGCAAAACTGAAAAATAAAGAATTGTAAGCGCAAATAAGTAATGATAATAGTAAAAAGTGTTGCCTCTTGCTATATATTATATATTTGTTTACATTACGTACTTTCACAGAATAAATTACAATATAACTATGTAAAATCTTATGCATGTATGTACATATATACACATCGTCTCGTTTATTTGTTAACCTCGTATCTACGAGTGACACATTTTCGGTAAAGCCATGGCGGAACCATACAAGGTGACAGCATGGTGACATACCTACAAACATAAATAAAAATTCCATGTACTTTGTTATTGTAAATTCGATGGACGAATGTCAAAATCGAACTGCGCCGGAAGTTGATGTATCAAATCAAATAAAAAAGTTTATATTCAGCTGTCGCATGCTGCCACTTTGTATCGTTCCGCCATGGATAAAGCGAAGAAAACCAACTTTTAAATTTCACCACAGACATTGGTGAGTTTTTCGATGATGACAGCGTTACCACTTTGGCCAGAATCGCGAATAAAAGAACTGGTAACGATTTTCGGTTACATAATGTTCTGGGGACTACTTTACCGGTAACGCTCAGAATCGGCCCGTTAGTCTCTAATGTACAATCTCGTTAAGAAATAATTTCACTATTTTTATATGAATATCGAAGGCAAAGAAATAATTATATTATTTTTGTATATCAAAGGCACATTAAGTTGCTTCATACCTGCATTGTCAAATTCACCGCAGTAACTTGGAGCGGAAAATAGAGTGACCAATTGCCGCTTTGCAAAAAACTGATAACCACCCTCGACTACTTGATGTGCACGGCAAATCAAGGTTATGTTAGCAGTGTCAGATCATCAGCCTTATAGCACAAAAAATTATATGAGCACAAGTATTATTCCACTTCTGAATTAGTGACTTAGGCTGATAATTACCAATATCTTAAAGAAAAATACCAATTTTCTATATCAAAGGCACATTGAGTTGCTTCATACCTGCATTGTCAAATTCACCGCAGTAATTTGGAGCGGAAAATAGGGTGACCAATTGCCGCTTTGCAAAAAACTCATATCCATCTTCAACTACTTGATGTGCACGGCAAATCAAATCAAAATCATGTTTTTGTAAAAATTTCCCAACAACCTGTATTTAAAGTAGAGAAATTAGGTACAAAATGGGAGACTTTTAGTTTTCAATGTGTAACATACCTCAGCTCCAAACGTAAAACTCACACCACGATCATTTTCACCCCAACCCATTGTATCCTTGTCCGGATCGGACCATAACAGATCACATAACAAACCTTGGTCAGGCACATCCGTGGGACGCATAATGCGTCGTATTTGCTCCATGGACGATAAATCGGGACTTAGACCGCCGTGACAACAGAAAATTTTTTCATCAACTGGCGTAGAAGTTGAAATTTATATAATGTATGTGTGTGTTTATGCATTTTTAGCTTACCAATAGCCGCCACTGGCAAACAATTAAAGCAATCTGTAAATGTTTTCCACAGCTTAATTGTATATCTACGCTTACACTCATCATAAAAACTGTCAAACGAAAATATTTAAGACAAGTAGAAAGCGAGCTGAATGTGAACAAAAAAACGTAGCTTACCCATAAATTCTATTAATGCTGGCGCATTCGTGGTTGCCGCGCAGCAAAAAAAAATTTTCCGAATACTTTATTTTGTAAGCCAAAAGCAGACAAATAGTCTCCAATGACTGTTTACCTCGATCTACATAGTCGCCCAAAAATAAATAATTTGATTCAGGTGGGAAACCGCCATACTCGAATAGACGCAAAAGGTCGTAGTATTGCCCATGAATATCGCCTGTATAGAAAAACGAAAGCGTATTTTAGGTTAGAGTTTAAAGCTTTTTACTATTTATAAATATAATATGAAAGCAACAATAACGGTTAATCACAAATAATTGAGAAACAGTTAATTTTAAAAACTATTTAATAGCATATCTCCACCTAGCGCTAACTGTTAAGATTTAATAAATCTCGTATTTTAACCTGCACTGTCTCCACTGTAGTTTTATTTGACGTTTTATTTTTTAGATTGAAAAACTATAAAGTTGGACTACATGCCCAGTGGCAATTTTTGTGAAGTTCTACAGCCACGAAAAAAATCAATTTTTGAATTAAACACATATTTTCTCATGTTCTATAAAGTAAAAACATATCCGAATATTCTATTTTGATACATTTTTGATTTTACTCACGTTTGGCAATTAAAATCTAAACTTGAAAATCTTTGAAAAACATCTGTCATACATGAATTTAAAAACTGCTCCTGCATTAAAATATTTTCCTATCAAAAAATTACATGGCATACATATTGTGACGAATATTAGCAACACTAAGGAATACTATCATCTATAAGCCGATGCCAAGCAGTGACTTGTATGCACACCAATAAATCAATCATTATGTACGTACACGCAGCGGAGAAGAGACGCACAAACACATGCAGATATCTTATCTGAAATGCTCCAAAAAGTAGGCAATTATAATAGTGGAAGTGTCGCTCACAAATACCCGAGCATATGAGAAGCTATACGAGTGCATCTGTAGTTATAATTTTATAGCAGTAACTAAGTAAATTCTGGAAGCGCCTAGAACTATGCGAACGAGAAATCACAGATTATAAAAGGCAGCAACAGTAGAGGCGCGAGAATCAGTTTGATTTAAGCATTCCATCTGTCGAGCAGTAGAAGTGTTATTTTTGAAGGTACTTTAATAAAGGCCATTTTGCATTATTGAATAGTGGAGTTATTTATTCAACAGTTTAGTGATTCGAACGTTAGCAGAAGGTTGCAAATAAGGGGAATTCCAGCAAATTCGTTACAATTGGTGTCAGAAGAGGAATTGTTGAAGAAATTCTGAAGATTTCGAATACAACTCGGACATGGCAAAGTTAAGTGTATTAAGGATCCAGCAACTGAAAAAGGAGTTGGAGAACCGTTGATTGAATACAACCGACAATAAGATCGAACTTCAAGCACGGCTAGGAGACGCTATGGAGTCGGAAGGAATTAATGTGGACGATGATGTCTTTCATCCTGATGGGGACGAGACAACAACAAAAATTGAAGAGAAAAAACGGAAGTCCGAGTCCAGTCGCACTTGACTTTGTTATCACAGATATCGGCAAAAATGGAAATCCAGAAAACATGCATAACAGAAATGTCATCACAAATATCCACAAATATGTCATCTTAACTGGAATCGCAGGAGAACCGTATATCATCTCAACTGGAAGAACAGAAGACATATATGACATCTCAGTTGGCTGAGCAGTTGAAAGCACAGGAGGCCCGCATATCCTCGCAGATGGAGGCCCAAGAGATAAGGAATTCATCGAAGCTGGAGGCACAAGATACAAAAATTTTACAACTCGAGGACAAAATCGATGCCGAGATTGAAACATTGAGAGGTCGTATACAGGAACTGCAACTAAATCGCCAGCTGTTTCAGCAAGCAATCCGAAGGTAAAAACTCCATCTTTTGACGGATCTGTTCCTTTCCAGATCTTTAAGCTACAGTTTGAGAAGACCGCAGCAGTGAACAACTGGATTGTTGAAGATAAAGTTGCTGCACTGTTCATGGCGTTGAAAGGGCCTGCAGCTGAGATTTTGCAAACCATTCCAGAGGGCGAACGGAACTGTTATGAAGCATTGATGGGCGCTCTAGAGAGACGATACGGAACGAAGTATAGGAGACAGATATACCAAATGGAGTTACTGAACCGCTTCCAGAGGCCTGGTGAAACATTGCAAGAGTTTGCGTCGGATGTTGAAAAGCTGGCACATTTAGCGAATGCGGACGCACCCGTGGAATACACTGAAAGCGGAAAGATTCAGAGCTTTATAAATGGCTTACGGGACGTCGAAACAAAGCGACCTACATATGCAAACCCAAAGCCAACATTCGCAGGAACGGTATCACATGCTCTGATTCAGGAAACAGCGTCGCTTCTGTGTAAGCCAGTTTTCAAAGCACGCCGTGTGGAAGTAGAAAGGCCAGAGTGGGTAGACGCAATTTTAGAAGCTTTAAAAGGAACACATCAGAAGAATTATGGTGCAATCAAATGTTTGAAGTGCGGAAACCCAGGTCACATTGCTCGTCATTGCAGCACCGGTCCTGGTAGTTCCAACTTGGGTGGCCGTAAACGCAAAGCTGGAGGAGATAAGCAAGAGCGAGTCAGATGTAAAGATCGAAAACTTGCCCCAGCTATCGAATGCCCTGTGATATCTGTGTCCCAAATTGGAAGGAAATCAAGCAGTCTTACCGTCAGAGGGAATGTGGATAGCAAGGAGCGTGTACTGACTGTAGATACGGGCGCATCTCATCAATTGTTCCTAAAATACGCAAACATATTTGACCAAGATGGTTCCAAACCAGGCCACACCAACGTTGTGAAACATCAAATTGACACTGGAGATGCGAGGCCGATCCGTCAAACTCCTCGTAGTGTTCCACTGGCGAAGCGGGAAGTTGTGAGTCGATTCGTACAAGAAATGAGCGACAGCGGCGTCATCGAGCCATCAGCTAGTTCATGGAGCTCACCGGTGGTACTTGTGAAGAAGAAGGCAAAATGAGGTTTTGCGTGGACAAGTTGAACGATGTTACGAAAAAGGATAGCTACCCATTGCCAAGAATTGATGGTACTCTGGACTCGCTATTTGGTACGAAATGGTTTTCCACACTGGACTTGAAATGCGGCTACTGGCAAGTGGAGATGAAGGAGGAAGACAAAGAGAAAACAGCCTTCAGTGTCGGTGATGGTCTTTGGCCATTTACAGTGATGCCTTTTGGACTTTGTAATGCACCAGCTACTTTTGAGAGACTCATGGATCAGGTATTGAAAGGACTACATTGGAAAACATGATTGGTGTATCATCGTACTGGGCAAGAACTTTGATGAACAACTTAAGAACTTGGACGAAGTTTTTCAGAGAATAGCTGGCGCTGGTCTGAAACTAAGAAACAAAAAGTGTTCTCTGTTTAAAAATGAAGTAAATTATTTAGGTCACAAGGTAACGACATAGGGCATCTGCACTGCGAATGAAAAGATAGAAGCTGTAAAGGATTGGCCAAGACCACAGACCTTGCATGAATTAAGAAGTTTCCTTGGGCTGTGCACATATTACCACCGGTTTGTACCAAACTTTGCCAGCGTAGCCCATAGCCTCCACGAGCTTACAAGAAAAAATAAAGCTTTTGAATGGAAGAAGGAGCGAGAAGTGGCTTTCCAAACATTTAAAGAGCGTTTGTGCACTGCCCCAATGTTGGCATATCCGATTCCAGGAGCAACGTTTATTCTAGATACAGATGCGAGTGGATATGCTATAGGAGGCTTTTTATCACAACCGGTCGATGGAAAAGAGAAGGTAGTTACATATTACAGCCGTTCAATTGGAAAACCAGAAAATAACTATTGCGTTACACGGAGAGAGCTGTTGGCAGTGGTAGAGTGCATTAAACATTTTCACAAATACCTCTACGGCCAGCGATTCCGCGTCAGGACAGATCTCGCAGCGTTGAAATGGCTCCTGCCGTTCCGTAATCCAGAAGGTCAATTGCCACGGTGGACCGAGCGACTACAAAGCTATGACTTTTCCATTGAGCATCGGAAAGGTAGTACCCATGGGAATGCCGATGCAATGTCACGAAGACCATGTAATTTGAAATGCAAACACTGTTCGAAAGCTGAGGCTAAGGAAGACATCATAGATGTTCGGCTTATGACTATAATGTGTTCGGATGAATGGGACATGGAACAACTAAGGAAGTGTCAGCTAGAAGATACAGATCTATCACATGTTATGCGAGGGCTCGAACGAAAACCCAAATAAAGAAGAGATGTCAGCAGAGAGTCCTATTGCGAAGTCATATTGTGCACAGTGGAACAGTTTAGAATTGATATCCGGTTGCCTGCCATCATCCACTGAGCTTTCTAGCTTCGTATCACGCTCAATTCTCACGGTAATGCTCTGGATCATTGGAAGACTTGAGTAGCAGGGGTCGTGATATTTTCGTACGCATGAGTAATAGGCAGATGTCGTTGGTGGGTTTCATTTAACACATACGGCAAAAAGCCAGGGGGTCAATTCACGTTCGATGAAGTGAAAAAAAAATTCATGCTCGCTGTGAAATTAATTTTTTCATTTTATCACATCACTTTTTCATATTAGGCGATTCGTGTTCTTTGCAATACTCGTTGTGAAAATCTAATAACGAGCACTGTGGTGAGTAAAAAAACTGATATTTTCTGTCAAAAAAATTTATTAATGAAAGTAGTAAATATTTTCAACTTTTCAATAAGAAAAGTAGAAAATGCCCAATATTCACCTTCTGATTTCTTGGAATTCTCTTCTTCCTCTCGCGACTGCATCGCATTCTATCAGAATATGTTCTGCAGTCTCATCTTCGCGATCACAGAATCGACAGAGGCTACTAGACGATATACCTAGTTTATCCATGTGGCTCTTTATCCTGCAGTGACTTGTGAGTATGCCTGTTAAAATTCTAAGGCTGCTTTGTGGGAGCTTAATCATGCCTTTATATCGCTTTGAGCTGTATCCTCCTATCCTGGACTTTCGCGTCAGTGTTCTCTGAGGTATACTTCTTTTTGCCTGAACTCTTCCCTTATTGTGTGTGACACTATCGGTATGATGGGTTCGGGTCCTATTGGCTTTTCCGGCACCGCCAACCTGGCAAGCTCGTTACCATCCACTCCTCTGTGTCCAGGTACCCAGGCTAAACAGATGGTGTTATTGGCCGCTAAACTGCTTAACCTCTCTACGCACTCAAGGAGTGTTGATGATTTAATCTCAACTGAAGATAGTGCCTTGAGCGCAACCTGACTGTCGCTGAGTATAGCGATTCTCTCGTTTGTATATCCCCGCTGTAAATTTATCTTTGCACACCGGCTCTTGGCGAAAACTTCGGCTTGGAAGATGCTCGGATATTTTCCGATTGGTAAGGACATTTTGGTTCGGGGGCCGAAGATTCCCGCTCCTATGCCCTCCGGTGCCTTCGAGCCATCGGTGTACCATATTATAGTGTGTTCCTACTGAAGCGCTGCTGGAGATGTCCTATGTACACTTGTTCCCCAGCTCTATTTTGAAGCACTTCTCAAACTTAATTAACGTCCTCGTGTCATCACTGGGCAGTTGGATGAGTGGAATCTGCTCCTTCAGCTTCTCCATGTTCAGTGACTGATCACTTTGCTTCTTCCGCATCCCTCTTTATCTATGTTTACTAAGGTACTCCTGGCTGACTGCTCAATTATTATGTGTAGAGGCGTTAACTTAAGCAGCACCTCTATTGCCGCCGTCGGGCATGTTCGCATAGCTCCCGTAATGCAGACACATGCCAAGCGTTGCAGCTTCGTGAGTGACTTTTGTACGGTCACCACGGTTGTCCTTGATGCCCACGCAACTGATCTATACACTACGGATAAGTCTAACTATAGTAGTGTCTTAGGATATTTAGGATGCATCTCCAGGATCTTCCTGCAATACGTCTGCACACCATTATTGCTCTTGTGGCCTTTGATATGGTGTTGTCGACGTGCTTCCTCCATAAAAGCTTAGAGTCGAACGTGACTTCCAAGTATTTCACCTCGGTCGCGTGCTCCAACTGTACTCCATCCATTGCGATGTGCCTCATCCCTTCTAGTTTTCTTCTCCTGGTGAAGAGCACAATGGAAAAATCTGCCTCTTACAATTATAACAATATCATCCGCATACCCCTGACATCGGATTCTGTTTTCTGAGAGCCTCTGTAGAAGTTCATCTACTACCAGGCTACAGAGCAGGGGTGACAGGACGCCCCTTGTGGGCATTCCTTCGTTGTCTTGATCTCTACTGTACCGTGCCCACTCGAGGTTTCGTAAATCCTCGAACGCAGTAGGGCGTTTATCCACATACGGATCGGACTTTGTATCTCTCTTCTCTCGAGTGCCCCATTCACACCCTCGTGGGCCGTGTTGTCGAATGCCCCCTCTATGACCAATAATGCCCATAGCGCAACCTCCCCGCATTCAAACGCACTTTGGATTTCTGTGGACAGCTTATAAAATGCAGTTTCTGTCGACCTGCCTGTCCTATATGCATGCTGATCTCTATGAAGTGGTATTCTATCGAGAGCCTTTGATCTAATCTCGTGGTCTACAATCTTCTCCATTGCTTTCAGAGCAAAGGATGTCAAATGCTGCAGTGACCAGCCAACTTAAATTTGTGGCTTACATTTAGCTCTTGACAAAAGACCCCCACTAACCTTTCCGTCCATATTCAAACCATCCGTGAACAAGTAAACCGGTCCCCTTCCCCGGATGAGTCCTCTTCCCCATTCCTCTCCCGGGGAATGACTGGGGTGAAGGTTGCACAGGGAGCAGTTATCGGCATACAATAGTCCGTCCTGTCAAGGATAAAGTCGAAGGCTAGAGTGTCCGGAGTCAGAAAGCCCATAGCCCATATCAGTGGATCGCCTAGTAAATAATAAACAACTTTTTAAGGAATTTTGGCAGCTAGTGCGCGTAATTAATTATTTGTTTCTTTTTGAGCATTTAGCATCTCTTTAGCCTCATTATTATGGCTCTCCTCTTCTCCATCTTTTTATCTCTCTCCCTCTCATTCTCCTTCCCCTCGGTCTCCCACTCGACCTCAGACTTTCCTCTCCACTCCCTTTTTTCCCCTCTTCCTTCCCCTTTACATTTTCCGTTCCATTTTTCTTCTCCTTTCCTTCCCCCTCTTTTCGTTTCCGTTTTCCTTCCCCTTTTTTTCTCTTTCTGCTTATCAAGTTATTTGTTTTAAAAAAATTGTCTGTCTAAATATTTAATTTATGTAATAGAGTAAAAAATAACTAAATGAGCTGATAACCTTATAGGATCCACAAGTGATGGAAATTATCCAGAAAAAGCCACGAAATGACCCCGACGGTATCGCGGACGAATCCCGAAAACCATCCAGAAATTATGCTAGAAGGGTTCCCAAATGATCCCGAAAAAGCCCCAAAATAATCCCGACGGGATCGCGGACAGATCCCGAAAACCATCCAGACGGGATAAAACGTATCCTATGTCCGTCTCCTGGTTCTAAGCTACCTCTCGCACAAATTTTCAGCCAAATCGGTTCATCCGTTCTTGAGCTATAGTGTAACTAAAACCACTTTCTTTTATATATATAGATTTTTCACGGGCAAATTCAACGGTGAAAAATATTCGTTAAATTAAAAAAATTTGATAGTAAATATACCTTTTTTTAAACTGAATCGTGTATCAGCTGAAGTGGTGAAAAATGTTTTCACTTCACCACTTCATAGAACGTGAATTGACCCCCAGGCGGCGACATTTTTGAAAAAGATGGTTTATTAAAGGCAGCGTTACCAAAGTAAAGACAAGAAATTAACAAATTATTGGGCTCAAATAATATATGCCCAAGGTTAAATAATGACTTATCATCCATCTTTAGAAGGGCTAAGATGGTTTATGCCTGAACAGTAAGAAGCCGTATGTGTTGCCTATATCTAAAAACAGAGTAGGTTTATCAAGTATTCCGCTCTTACGCGTTGCCAATAAATGTCCCAAACTTACGAATGTCTTCTAATTATACTACTTTCAATGTTAGGAGAAAACTTACAGTTCAATAAATTATGTCGATCGTATGCTACTCTGAGCTAGTCGTGAACTTAGCTCGAAGTCTGCTCATAAAATTGATGTACCATTTAACCATGTAACACGTTATGTTTCCGGATTAGCTAGATTTGATCATATATCCAGCTGGAGAGCGCGTCTACTCGGCTGTAAAATCTTCGAATATCTGAAAGCTAGAAACGGCATTCTCCTTTGTGGACTCATCATGTATATAGAGCCAAGTTACCTATATGATAAGCTAATTTTGCCCCAGGTCTGCTCGTATCAACGATTTGATAGTGTCAACTTATAACTATTTAACATCTGGACGGCTACTCTTTGTCAATGCTATTCGTTTATGGAACTCTATTCCAGTATCCAGAGACTGTATTCAGTAAGTGTGAGTTTTTAATAAGAGCAACTTTAAATTTCACAAGGATTGGTAAATTTTGGTTCGACTTATAGCATTAAAAGTATTCTAGACAAAATAAATGAAAAAGGGCGGAGCCACGCCCACTTTGAAACTTTCTTTTATTTTTGTATTTTGTTGCACCATATCATTACTGGAGTTGAATGTTAATATAATTTACTTATATACTGTAAAGATATTCAATTTTTTGTAATTTGACTTTTAAAATTTTTTTTGTAAAAAGTGGGCGTGTTCGTCATCCGATTTTCCTATTTTTTATTTAGCACACATATAGTAATAGGAGTAACGTTCCTGCCAAATTTCATCATGATATCTTCAACGACTGCCAAATTAAAGCTTGCAATACTTTTAAATTACCTTTTTTTAAAAGTGGGCGGTGCCACGCCCATTATCCAAAATTTTACTAATTTTCTATTCTGCGTCATAAGGTCAACGCACCTACCATGTTTCATCGTTTTATCCGTCTTTGGTAATGAATTATCGCCCCTTTTCGGTTTTTCGAAATATTCGATATCGAAAAAGTGGCCGTGGTTGTAGTTCGATTTCGTTCATTTTAAATAGCGATCTGAGATGAGTGTCCAGGAACTCACATACCAAATTTCATTACGATACCTCAAAATTTACTCAAGTTATCGTGTTTACGGACAGACGGACGGACATGGCTAAATTAATTTCTTTTTTCACCCAGATCATTTTGATATATAGAAGTCTATATCTATCTCGATTAGTTTATGCCGTTGCGGATTACCGTTATGCGAACAAAATTAATATACTATGTGAGCTCTGCTCAGCTGAGTATAAAAATGCTTCACTGTTCTTTCAAGTTGAGAAGGATTATTCGTGTGCTTCGTTGTTGTGCCTCTGTTTTTAAATACAATTCAGCAGCCTATGTACAAAGACCAGGGTGTGCTAAGTTATTAAAAAAAAATTATTTATTAATTTTTAAAATTTCAAAGAATTTTCGTATCAATAAAAGTATTTCGCTCGTTTCTTTCACAAAGACCCTAATCAGCAGACTTCGAAACTACGTTTTTACAGATTATCAAAATCAAAAAACACGAGTACTCCATTGTAGGGAATCCTCCTTTATGAGTATAGGAGTGCTCCAAAACTAATCTGTACTCATACAAAAAATGTGCTCCAATTAACATTGCGATGTCCGAGGGGAGTAGGTGATCCCACTCTCGCTTTGTTTGTGGGTATTCCATAGAGTACATACGTGAGAGTACTTTCCAAAGTACTTTCACTGTAGTACTCCATGGAACATCCACAGAGGATATGCCAAATTACTCCGGAAAAACTACTCTATGGAGTATCTGCGGAACACTGCTCCTGAAATATTACTCCATGGAGTACCGACAAGAGATTACTTGCGAAACTGCTCTCAAAACATTACTCCTTGGAAAACTAGCAAAAGAGTACTCGTTAAACCACCCTCGATGGATTACCTAATGGAGTACCTACAGGAGATTACTTAAGAAAGTACTCTCAAAGCATTACTCCTTGGAGAAGCTATGGAAGAGTACTTTTAAAACCATCGCTAGAGAAGAAGCCACCCAAAATAAAACATAAAATTTATAAAAAAAATCATATTAGTTTCTTTTTTCACGCAAATACTAAATAACACACGAATATTCGTAGTATAAATTAATAAAATATAAAATATATAATTCCATAACCTCTGATCCTGCGGCATAATTTGGAGTTCGTCGCATTTTCTCCATTTTTCAATCTACGCGCAAACTTTTCCCTCTCCATTTTCTGAATAGGTCTTTTGTGACGTGCGCTGCATTCCAAATTTACCTTTATATATGTGGTTATAATTATTTTATTTTATTTTTCACCAATAAAATTGTTTGCCTTTTATTTTATTTTTTTTTGGGTTCAAGATTTAATGGCCGCCAGGATCAATTGAATCTCTAATAGGCCAGGTTGTATTCCAAGTGTGTTGTGATTCCAGCCCAGTTTGCCTTTTAAATTAAATTCACTCCGATAATTCTTTCCGACACAATTCCTCTTTGAATATTTCCCTATACTATAGTATGTATACAACGTATGGCAACTCTGTTCGTGTGAAGTATTGTTTTAAAGTGAGCGCAAATAATTCAAAAATTTTATCATTTCTGTCGACAATTTAAGATAAACTTTCAAAAGTATCAAAATTTCTAGCAACTCCCAAAGTGTGGAGCACGGAGTACAGCTGAAACTCGTCATTCGTAGTGAATTTAATGAAAATCACAAGTATATTCGTCATAATACAATAACAACAGTGGTACAACAAGGAAAGTTTGATAATATAGCTACCAACAACTGAAAATCTCCCGCCAATTCCTGTGCTGAAAGCTTTCAGTAATTCGACACTCGCATTCGCGCCAACTATCGGTTGGTAGCCTAAAATAAATTATGCCATCTACACCTGTGATTCCACCTGGTTCCAACTCATCTATTTTTGGGAGTATTTTTTGGAACACTATGTCTCAAGATTCTGGAAAGCGTCGTGGCGAGACCTTGGGCAATGAAGCTGAAATAATTAAAAAGGCTCCTCGTCTAAGCGATTCATCTCCTAACCTCATCTGTACAATCGACCAACGACTGATAAAGTACAATGACTCGTTGTCCAATAAAATAATGGAAGCAGAAAAGCGTTAGATGGAGTTTACATGCAGAAAACTGGAAGATAAATTTGAAGGCCTGAAGAAGGAGTTAAACGAGTTAAGTGGTAGAATTATTCGCATGGAGGGTATGTTTGAGAGGATTGGGCACCTCGAAAATGAAATAGCCCCACTAAAACAGAGAGCATGTAAGCAGGAAAACTTTATATCTAAGCAAGAACTCCAAATTGCTGCATGCGACGTCCGAGTTCATGGGATTCCCTTCGAGGGAGGGGAAAATTGCGAAAGATTTTCCACCAGCTCTGCTTCACGCTAAACTTACAGCCACCCCCCCCCCCCCCTAAAAAGTGTTTTTTGGCCGAAACGTAAACTACCCTACGGTACGGATGATCCGGCCGTTATCATTAATTTTTGCTCACCCGTGGACCGAAATACGCTGTTGAAAACGATTGCGAGCTTCAGGCGCCACAACAACACCAAAGGGCTGCGACTCGTGCATGTGGGAATAAATTCCAATGAGCCTATCTTTGTTAATGCATCGCTGACCAAAAACAACTATGAGATCTTCAAGGCTGCGATCCATCCAAAGAAGAGGAAAAAGGTTTCATCGGCCTTCACAATGCGGGGTATGGTGCATATAAAGCAGTCCCCAGCCTGAGTTTTCTCGACAGTCTCGACCCGGAAAACAATATTTCCTTTCGTGAAGACGACAGCCGGTTGCGAACAACGCCCTGGAGGGCCACCAAGGACTTAACTAACAGCATCCTGCTAATAAATATTTCTCTTTGCTCTCTTCTAATCTATTCCTTCTCTGTCTTTTTTTCCGCCTACAACATCACCAAATCTTTGATTATGTTGTTAGCCAAATTCAGTGCAAATCATTCACTTAATTATTTTTATAATTTTGGTCTCCGATAGTGAGTCCCCGAGGTCCAAAGACTGTCTATCTACTTTGTTGCGCATAGTCAGCAAAAAATCCAACGGGCTGAAAGTTGTTCATATCAATGCGCAAAGCCTTTATAAAAAGCTTGACGAATTGAGGTTTCTGTCAGAAGGCTCCGATATTGATGTCATATGTGTTTCAGAAACATGGTTTTCGTCGTTTCATAAAAATGATATGGTGAAGATAAATGGATACCAACTTTTCACGAGTTGATAGAAGTGGTCATGGTGGTGGTGTTGCGATATATGTAAAAAGTAATTTGTCCTGTAAATTGTGTTGTTGTTCTAGTCCAGGGGATCCTATGGAATATGTGTTTGTTCATGTGTTTTCTGAGAATAATAGTAGGCTTCTTATCGGCTGTACGTACAGACCGAATCGACTAGTAGAATGGTTGTTGAGTTTGATTCGATGATGACCAGACAAAGTTTCTGCAGGATAACATAAATAAGTTATTCGATGATCACGTTCCACCAAAAATAAAAACACCTACATACAATCATAACCCTTGGTTCAATGCTACATTAAAACACCTTATCCACCTTCGTAACCAAGTCTACTCACGGTGGAAAAGGTACAAAACAGTCGAAGCGCATAGCTGCTTTAAAACAGCTCGGCTTACTGCAAACAAAGCCATAAGGCTGGCCAAGGCAAATTATTTTAAGTATAAGTTTAGTTCTGCTTTGAATACAAAAGAAAAGTGTAACAAAATCAAACAAATAGGAATTGGTAAGCCCAAAAATGTCCTGTCTCATCCCCCTGATGTCGACATCAACGAAATAAATAATACTTTTGTAAGACTACCAAACTCAGCCGACAATGTGTGTATTGATAACTAATCCGTTCGTGTTAATGTTGACACTAGCCCTTTCGAGTTTGTTGTGTCGATAATTATGATGTTGTCCAAGCCATACTTTCTGTGAAGTCTAACGCAATGGGGCTTGATGGTATATGTTCAAAGTTTTTAAAAGTCATTCTTCTCAAAATCCTTCCTCACATTACTTACTTGGTCAACTCAATTTTGACGACCGGTCTCTTCCCAATATACTGGAAAGCTGCAAAAGTTATTCCAATCCGTAAACAAAATAATGAGTATCGACCAATAGCCATACTCACTTTCCTCTCTAAGGTCGTTGAACGTATTCTACATGGGCAAATCGTATCATATGTACATGAATACAAGCTCCTGTCAGACATTCCGTCCGGTTTCAGGTCAAAGCGGAGCTGTACAACGGCACTATTATCTGTGACAGAAGAAATTCGTCAGCGAGTGGATGAAAGTTGCATTGCCTTCCCAACACTTCTTGACCACTCTAAAGCTTTTGATTCTGTAGACCACACTCTGCTCTGTAGGAAGCTGGAAAACTTATTTAACTTCTCTGGTCATGCAATTGCCCTTATAAGATCATATCTTGGCGATAGGACTCAAGCAGTAAAAAGTCTAACTTCCTACATGTCTTAAGAGGCGTCCCTCAAGGCTCTATCCTGGGTCCTCTGTTATTTGTTCTGTATATCAATGACTTACCCGATGCCCTTAAGTAATGTAATGTTCATATCTACGCTGATGATATGCAGTTGTTTACGTGTTGTCCTCGTGATCAAACTAGCTTGTGCATAAGTAACTTAAACCACGATTTGAATCAAATATTTTTATGGGCTAATATGAATGGCTTATGTATAAACCCGAATAAGTCAAAATGTGGAAAGACCATATTTTTAGAACGGTTGGAAAAGTGTATGGAATGCTTCGTACACTATGGTTAACACAGTATTTCACGCCTTTGCATATAAGACTACTTCTGGCTAAAGCGTACTTAATACCTACGCTACTACATGGTTGTGTGATTTACTCATACTGTGACTATCTGCGCAAGAACAAACTAAATGTTGTTTACAACAACATTGCTAGATATGTTTATGGGTTGAAAGACTTGATCACGTATCACAACATGCTGAAAGGTTGCTAAACATTTCTTTCGAAAATCTTTTAAAAGTCAAAACACTGTCCTTCCTCCATAAATTGATACACACGAAGGAACCTTACTATCTATATCGTAAGCTTATTTTTCTGCAATCATCAATATCGGTGCTTCTTCTTTAGATACCGCACGATAACCTCTGAACGCCAATTCTTTGTTACTGCAATACGTCTTTGGAACTCCCTACCTACAAGTCTTCGACTCTTAAGTAATGCTCTGCACTTCAAAAAAGAGCTAACATCATTTTTAAAACGACTCTTAAACTGGATCTCAAAATGTTGTTGTTAAAATGTTCATTTCTAAGTCCTTTTCCTTTCTCTGTGTCTTCTTTATTTGTTAAATACTATTCGATCTATTATCAGCCAAAGGTTATCATTACTACTGCTGTCTTTTAATATTTATTAATTAATTTTCTTTAGTTTTAAGATTTACATCTACATACATAAATATTTAACTATTATCCGTTATATTTAATTTAATTTGATTAATCTAATTTATTTTTATTATTAATGTTCAATTTTTATAGCTCATGCTATTCATGACTAGCACTGTTAAATAATTTGTCAAAATTGTTGTGCTGGGAACAAAAAAATTAAATACATATATAAAACCAGTTGCGCGGTTGCATTTTATCAGAGTTGCCATAGTAAAATTGTATTATCAATTATTTGTATGCGATATTTTACTTTTGGCAGCTCTGTTCGATCGTCATCGTGTCGTGATCACGGTTGTTAAAACACGAGCCATGATCGGCTCATAGTGGTCGGCAAACGCATTGCAAAGGAGTACTGTCAGAGTGAGTAATCTAAAAAATAAAATAATGGAACACGTAATCCAACAATTTCTGCAGGGTACTCGTATTTTTTGAAGGGTAGTGGACACGCATAGATTACATAGAATTAGTCGCTTCCCAATGCAGTCGGTTCTATGTAGCGGAGCGACTCGGGATTTTTCCCGACCAAGGACTGTCATTTCAGTGTGACCCCATTTAATTTGTTTCGTCCCTCCCACAAATTGTCATCCTCCCAGCAGCTCCTTGCAGCAGGACTGCTACATATTCTCTTACTCCGGGAAGGTATCGAACCCAATCCGGGTCCGTCTCCTGACCCCGGTCCTGAGAAATGGTTTTGCTGCATTTGCCAGAAAAGAATCTTTTTAGGACGGTCATACTCTGTTCAGTGTGTCTCGTGCAAGGGATGGTTGCATCGGACAGGTTGTTCTGGGCTTGATCCCAAAACCCGACGTCCACGTAACTTTTATAAATCTTTTGTGGCTCCTTGCTGCTCACGCCCAAGGGCGTCCCGTAGTCTACGCCTAAGCGCCCCCCCCCCCCCACTACCTTCCAGCAGCCTCGCTGCTCAGCAAGCCACAACAAGTACCCGCTGCTGCTCGCGCCCCACAGCGCCAACAACTCAAACAGCTGATACCACTCATAACTACTACCTTCGTAGTAGAGCTGGTAGCAATGCTGCGCATTAGCCCCTGCCCCCGTCTTCTTCTCCCCCCCCCCCCCCTCTTTTCTGGCAGCAATCGTGCAGGTCAGGGAAACAGACTCTTAGTCCCTACCTCCGTTTGCACCGTCTGCCAGCACAGAATATATAGGTTTGCGACATCCGCTCAATGCAGCTCCTGCCTTGGGTGGTGCCACTTTCCTAGATGTTCTGGTCTCCGCGACGGCAACCCCTCGACGGGTTTCATCGCGCCATGTTGCCAGGTCGCAAACCCAAATCATCCGGGTACCCCAATGCTTGCCCAAGGGCGCCCAGTCCCAAGGCCACAACAGCAATTGCGTCCTGGCCTTCCACAACCTAGGCGTAGTCACCCGTCACTTACCCCTAGAGTGGCGGCGTCACCCCTCATGCACTTCAGAATTCTGCAGTTAAACTGTAATGGACTAACTGGGAAGATTACGGAGATAGTCGATTTCATGAAGCGGCACAACATCCGCATTGCTGCGATTCAAGAGACTAAACTCACAGCAAGATCTGCATTGCAGACCTGCGCTGGGTATAATGTCCACAGGAAAGACCGCGAGAGCGGAAATGGAGGCGGCCTCGCGTTTATTATACACCACTCTGTGCAATATTATATATTTGATCCTGGCATCGACCGCAGGGACAATGTCTTAGAACGTCAAGGCCTATCTGTTCGGTCAGGCGATGCAAATCTAGAAATCATCAACATCTACATCCCTCCTGTCACCTGTTGCCCCAGTGGATACCGCCCTAATATCGAGGCCTTACTCACTGGCAACAATCGCATTATCTTAGGCGATTTCAATGCCCATCACGACCTATGGCATTCAAACTTGCGGGCGGACAGTAGGGGTGAGATGTTGGCGGATCAAATAGAAGAAACGACGTTCTGCACAATGGACGGAGACGCCCCCACACGTATGGTAGGAAGCTGTAATAGCTCGCCAGATATCTCAATCGTGAGCGCAGAACTCGTAAACTGCGTCAACTGGCAGCCGATGGTAACATTGGCATCCGACCACCTGCCCATACTTATTTCGTTCGAGCGTACCGCCGACTTCATCGTCACCGAAAAACGCACTTTCATAAATTTCAAAAAAGGAAAGTGGGAAGAATATAATTTTGCAACAGACAGCAGCTTTGCTGCCCTCCCTATCCCGACTGATGCCCGCCAAGGGGAGCGTGCCTTCCGTAAGGTCATTGAATCCGCCTCGGCACATTTCATTCCCGCCGGGAGAATTCCCGAAATCCGGCCCCACTTCCCGGCGGAGGCCGCGAGCTTAGCGAGGGAACGCGACCTTATAAGACAGCTTGATCCAGGCGACCCCCAAATAAGGGATATAAACCAACGCATCAGATTGCTTGTGGATGAACACAAGCGGGCGAAATGGGAAGAGCACCTAAGAGGTTGTAACCTCTCTACCGGTGTGGGTAAACTTTGGTCCACCGTAAAGTCCCTATCGAATCCGACTAAGCACAAAGACAAAGTTTCCATCGCCTTTGGCGATAAGGTGCTGTCGGATGCGAAAAAATGCGCGAGCGCTTTCTGCCGACAATATATAATGCATCCTACGGTTGACAAAGATAGACGGAGAGCCAATAGACACGCACATAAACACAAATTCAGCGCGTCACCAATCACCATCACCGCTAGAGAGGTTGAGGACGCCATTGGTCGCGCTAAACCATCCAAAGCAGTGGGCCCAGACGGCATAGCCATGCCGATGCTTAAAAACCTAGGGAAAGAGGGTTTCAAATATTTAGCGCATGTCTTCAACCTGTCTCTTTCCACCTTTGTCATACCCGAGAAATGGAAAATGGCG
This sequence comes from Eurosta solidaginis, assembly GCF_040869045.1. Lineage (NCBI taxonomy): Eukaryota > Metazoa > Arthropoda > Insecta > Diptera > Tephritidae > Eurosta > Eurosta solidaginis. The sequence continues at coordinate 31,872,555 of NC_090319.1, forward strand.
AAGGTGGTCCCGCTACTAAAGCCTGGGAAACCAGCTAACATAGGTGAGTCATATCGTCCGATATCTCTCCTATCGCCAGTGGCAAAGACGCTTGAAGCCATTTTGCTCCCTTATTTCCAAGCATATTTGCAGCTAGCCCCTCATCAGCATGGCTTCAGAAAACTCCATAGCACTACCTCCGCGCTAAATGTCATTGGCACCCAGATAAATTGCGGTTTGAATCAATACCCCCACCATAGAACAGTACTCGTAGCGCTAGACCTATCAAAAGCCTTTGATACGGTCAACCATGGCTCGTTACTGCAAGACCTGGAAGGGTCTACCCTTCCCCCATGTCTTAAAAGGTGGACCGCAAATTATCTGGGTGGTCGGCAGGCATCAGTGCAATTCAGAAACGAAACATCAAAACCAAGGGGAATTAAACAAGGGGTGCCACAGGGTGGTGTCCTATCCCCACTTTTGTTTAATTTCTACATATCTAAGCTACCTTCACCACCGGAAGGAATCACAATCGTTTCCTACGCCGATGACTGCACAATAATGGCCACAGGCCCAGGCCCAGAGATCGATGAGCTATGCAATAAAATAAACGGCTATCTCCCTGATCTCTCCAGTTTTTTTCGCCTCGCGAAACCTGGCATTGTCACCGACTAAATCTTCCGCGACCTTATTTACAACATGGACGCCCCAAATGTCGACCATATTGAACATCCACGTCGATGGCACTACGCTACCGACTGTCCTACACTCCAAAATCTTGGGTGTGACGTTTGATCAGGATCTACATTTTGGTGCGCATGCAACCGCAATTGTTCCGAGAATTCAGAGCCGTAATAAAATCCTCAAATCCCTTGCTGGCAGTACCTGGGGAAAAGAAACGCTCATGACCACATACAAAGCAATTAGCCAGCCGATTACGTGCTACGCGTCACTTATATGGTCGCCAAGCCTAAAAACTACCCACTGGAAGAAACTACAGGCCTGCCAAAATACTGCTCTCAGAATCGCCACGGGCTGTCTTCTTATGTCCCCAGAACACCATCTGCAAAAGGAGGCGAGAATACTCCCCATCAGGGGGAGAAATGAGATGCTGACCAAACAGTTTCTGTTGAATACCCAGAAACCTGGGCATCCCAACAGACATCTGATTGACGAACCAGCACCGCCTGGGGGCCTAGGGAGTCATCTCCGTAAGCATTTTGAGGAAATACGGCACCTGAGAACCCAGCCGTATGAAGCGAAAAAACACAAGCAGGTCCTTGGTGAACTCCATAGACAGGCGTCGGACCTTTATGTCGGGAATTGCCCGGTGAATCCAGTACTTGAAGAAAAATATCCAGAACTCGCGGAAGAGGAACGCATACTCCCCAGGGAAACGCGTGTCACTCTTGCTCAACTTCGTTCTGGATACTGTAACAGGTTAAACTCTTGCCTGTCCAGAATCAACCCCGACATACAAAATGTATGCCCCGCTTGCAATGTGTCCCCACATGACACCAACCATCTCTTTAATTGTAATGTGGAACCAACGCCTCTAACACTCCTTTCCTTATGGTCCACCCCTGTTGAAACGGCAAGTTTCCTTGGACTCCCGTTAGAGGATATTGACATTTGTGATCGGTCGCGGCTATTAGGTGGGGCGAGCATTGCTACAACAACAACAACATAGAATTAGTGTAGAGGGTTAAACATAGACACATATTTCAGTTACATCTGAGTATGATGCGTATTGAAAGTTAGTAGTACAAATTTTATACGCAGCAATTTCAGAGGTGTATTTAAAGTTTGACGCTTAGGCGTAAAGTTTAAGTGTAAAAAAAAAACACAGCTAAAGTTCAATCTATTAACACCATAACTTCAGCATAAAATGAGATCGTCGACGATGTGGTAAAAGCTCCGCACTCAATTTAAACCGATTTTTTGATAATGGTTGAATGGGACACGATTTCTGCATATGGTGGTTATTGTCCAGAATCACTAGCCCCAACAAAATAATGAAAAACTGCTAACTCCATAAAATTTCAATACATTTTAAGCTGTCATGCAATAGAGCTTTTTCGTTCTACTGTGGACTTTTGGTGGATGGAGTTAGCAGCTTTTACAGTATCGTCGACGATATATTGGTATTAAACTTGTATAAATGGTTGTGTGGTAATAGACTGAAACTAAATATTAATAAAACTAAATATATGATAATAAAAAGGAGGAATATCAATGAGGATGATATAGCCGAGCTAAAAATAAATGATGAAATCATACAAAGAGTTAACAGTACAAAATACTTAGGAATAATAATTGATAATAAACTCAAATTTGAAGATCATATAAATTATACAATTAAAAAAGTTGCTAAAAAAATAGGAGTCATGCAGAGAACAACTAAATTCATTCAAAAAAAGTACAAAATAATTTTATATAAATCAGTCATTGAACCGCACTTGGTGTACTGCCCGTCCATTATATTCATAATATCGGATAAAGAAGTAGACAAGCTCCAAAAGCTTCAAAATAGATGCATGAGATTTATTCTTCAGAAACCTAGAGATACACGAACGGCTGACATGTTGAAGACTTTAGACTGGTTAAGTGTGAAACAAAAGATTTTTTTTCACTGATAATTCCATGACCATGAAATTCATATTTAATATCAAACATGGAAATGTACCTGAGTATTTAAATAAAAATATAGCATTAGTTGAGCAAACTCACAACATAAATACGAGGAACAAACATAATTTCAAATTGCCGTTTTTGATCAACAGAACATTTTTTACAAGGGTCTGAAAAGTTACAATGATCTGCCTATGGATATAAAAAGTTGCAACCAAATAACAGTATTTAAAACAAAATTATATGACTATTGTAAATCCTTAGCTATAAGATAAAAAACTGTAATATATTCTAATTTACGAATTAGGCTTCTGGCCGTAATAAACAAATAAATAAATAAAAAAATAAAAAAAAAATGATCGAAATCAGATTATATCCATGACTGCTTTCAAAAATGGGAAAAAGGAGCAATGCTTTAGTACATACTGCTGAAGTGGCGAAACATGATGAGTGGCTAAAAAAGTTACGATGTACAATACAAATTTATTACAATTTTGTAAAATTGGCGTAGTGCCGCCCACATTAGGCAGAAGAAAATTCAAAAGTTTTGCAAAGCGTAAATCAAAAGCCGTTGATATCACTCTGCAATATGGCAGAAATATGGTCTTTGGTATTATATATTGTTACGAATATTAGCAACACTAAAGGTATTGCCATCTCTAAGCCGATGCTAAACAGTGATTTGTATGCACATCAATAATTCAATCATTATGTCTACACACATGTCCATACGAGCAGCGGAGAAGCAACGCACAAGCACATGCATATATCTTATCTAATGCGGCAGTTACCCACCGACGTGTGCCGTACGTAAGGACGTTTGTCGTACGAAGCACGTTTGACCGAACTCTCAAGCCCGTAGGAATCAATGTGTGTGTCTGTGTACATGTACATAAGATATTTGTGTGTGTATTGTTTACAGATAAGCACTGTTGCCATTGACCATTTTGCATGTATGCTTATGGAAACATCAACTTTTTCCAATTTAATTTTTGATATTGTAAAAGGCCGGAATACTATTAAATAAGTATAAATAGATTAAATATTTATAATCAGCACTTTTACATAATTATTTCGAATTATTTTCACAATTTTTCAAACTTTAATTAGGCGTTTTTGCATAAAATTGCAAACGGTCAAAAATTAGCGCACAAAAGTTTACTAGGCAACTCTGTCTAGTGAGAGAGCGATCAGCTGACACGTTCTTACGGAAAAAATCAAAATTGTTTTGATTTCTACGTTCCGGGCTACGTACGTACGGGCGTTGCACGTCGGTGAGTTTTCGTTTACATTGCACACTCATAAGATAGGTCGTGTCAGCTGACACGTTTTTTCTACGTACGTTCGTGGGTAACTGCCGCATAAGGTGCTCACAAGAGAGGGCAATAATTTGTGCAAGTATTATGAGAAGCAATAAACATAGTTGTGGCTGGTAATTTTGTAGCTGATAACTAATTAGTAAGTTCTGGAATGGAAAAGCCTAGAAGTATGCAACGAGGAAATCAGACAGTATAAAAAGGTGACAGTAGCGGCGCGAGAGTTTAGTTTCGTTTTAACTATCAAACAGTTTTTGATTAAGCACGCAATCTGTCGGGCAATAGTAGAGTTTCATTTAAGCTATCAGTCAGTTTGGTTATTAAGCAAGCTAGTTGCAAAGTATAAGTGTTATTGTGAAGTACTTTAATAAAGGCCATTTTTGCATTATTGAAGATTGGAGTTATTTATTCAACAGTTTAGTGATTCGAATTTAGCAGAAGGTTGCAAATAAGAGGATTTGCAGTAAATTCGTTACAATATAGATCCGATCAAAGCTGTGCAATTTAGCACTCAGTTGTTTCCTAAACCGATGACTGCGCGATAATGGCTACAGATCCCGGCCCACCCATCGATGACCTATGTAACTAAATAAACAACTATCACGCGGATTTCTCCAGTTTTTTCCCTTCGCGAAACCTGACATTGTCACCGACCAAATCATAGGCGGCCTTATTTACAACATACACATAAATGTCGATCATATTGGACATCCACGTCGATAGCATTACGTTACCGACTACCAAAAATACGAGGTGTGACGTTCGATCAGGATCTACATTTTGTCTCGCATGCATCCGCAATTGTACCTAGAGTCCAGAGCCGTAACAAAATTCTTAAATCTCTTGCCGGCCGCACTTGAAGTAAAGACAAAGAAACGCTCATTACCACTTATAAAGCAATTGTCCGTACGCTTGTATGCTACGCGTCCCCGATGTGGTCGCCGAGCCTTAAGTTTACTCAGTGAAAGAAAATACAGGCATCTCAAAACACCGCTCTCAGAACCGACATGGTGTTCTTATGTACCCAGGGCACCACCTACATAGTGAGGCGAGAGTACTTCGCATTAGGGAGAGAAATGAAGTGCTGAACAAACAGTTTCTGTTGCATATACAGAAACCTGGGCATCACAACACAACAATCTTATTAAAGAGGCCCAGCGTCCAAGGATCTTAAGAAGTCGCCTCTGCAAGCAACAAGAAGGTCCTCAGTGATATCCATGAAAAGGTGACGGACCTATATGCAAGGAATTGCCTGGCGATCCCCGTTCTTAAAGTTAAACACCCTGAACTCGCAAAGGAGGATAGCAATCTCCATAGGGAGACGCGCGTCACTCTAGCTCAACTTCGATCTGGATACTGTAACAGGTTTAACTCTTACCTATCCAGAATTAACTCCGACATACATAATGTATGTCCAGCTTGCGGCATGTCCCCACATGAAACCATCGCCTCTAACACCCCTTTCTCTGTGGTCCACCACAAAGCCAAAGGACATACGTTCTATTTAGTTAATCTGTCCACAAAACGTTTGATGCCATAAAAAAATACTTGACGCGATTTACTCCCGAGGAGATTTAGACCCAGCTTCCCTTCCAATTTGCGTCGTGCTACATATTTTATGGCGATTCCCAACGGCATCTGCAAGTCAGATGAATCTTCACTGGGAAGCTTTTCATGGGAGAAGTACTCTCGAGTTCTTTCCACACCACTGCCGAGGGGCGTTCCCGTTTAGAAAAACTTGTTTCTAAGTGAATGTTTTTTTAGACGCCATAAGTCGATCAAAAATCTTTTAAATCATTTAATGTTCGTGACGTTTCTCTTTAAATGTATTCTTAAAATACATGTAAGAGCACACAATTGGGTATATAATGTTCGGTCTCTACCAAACTCAATTCCTTACTTGTTTTCTATTAAATTCAAAACATACAATATCATTTTAAAAAAATTTCTTAACTTTTGATAAAAATTCCGAAGTACTCACTTGGATCGAGTATACGCGATACCTTTTACTGAGTATCTGTATTAGCATCGATACTTTGATCCCAGTATTTTATATGAGTGCCCGTATCGATACTTTTTCTAAAAGTTCTATCACTACTCTCATGTGCTTTTTACAGCATCCCATAGTTATATATTCAATGTTGCCTTGCGTTGGGCTACTACCTCCATGACATCAACCCACATATTTTCAATGGTAGTGACTGTGGCGGCCATTCCACCTTACATATTAGCGTGATCCCTTTTCACCATACATGACAATTTTGTACTCGTACGCAGGGCCGTAGAGAAAATCCGGGCCCGGGGCTAAACAATTTACGGGCCCCCTATAAAAAATCCACTAATACATATCATTTACTTGAATTAATGACGTCTCATTCATGAATCATTACACTGCGTTACAACAACAAGCTTTAGTTCTGTGCTATGAACCAAATATACTTATTCGAAAAGGGGAGAAAAAATAAAAATACATGTGTTTCGGCGATTACCATGTACACGTTAGAATTTTTTTATGTATAAAGTATAAAGCTCCTAGTGTCCGTCTGTCCGTCATAAACAGTTTAGTGTTAGAAAGTTACTATTGATAAATTACAAATATATGGAGTACCCATTAGAGGTTTACGCCGATTACTTTAACGGCGGCGGCGGCGTAGGCGGCGCGCCGGGGTACGCCGGTGTTCTTACTTTAAAAGCTTGATTTTTCTATCTAAAAAAATAATATCGCGGGTTCGAATCGATCTCAAGGCCTAACAATAATTATTTTATCATTATTATTGTTATGATAAATTTTTTCTTAATTGAAAAAATTATTAAATTAGAATAGAAGAAAGAAAAAATTTAGACAACTGCCAAATCTCGTTGTATAGATCCATTTCGGGAACTGCTAAATTCCTTCATCGGCAACGTTTAGGCGCCGCTGCTATAACCATTCAGCCATCACAGCGGTTTTTTGTTTGTCTTCATTAATCCTACTTCTATTCTGGTTCTTGCCAATTGATATTCACAACGCTGCGACATCTGTTGCAGAATGAATGTGAAACTTGGACTTGTTTTGATGGCAATGCTGCCATAGTGTCATATATTTTATTGACACTTTCCTTTTTTCCACTTTTTTCTTTCTTCTATTCTAATTTAATAATTTTTTCAATTAAGAAAAAATTTATCATAACAATAATAGTGATAAAATAATTATTGTTAGGCCTTGAGCTCGATTCGAACCCGCGATCTTACAAATCAGTAGGCCGATATAACAACAAAAATTATTAAAAAAATGATATTTAGGAAAGGGTTTGTTTATATGTATTTAAGGAAATCAACGTGTTGGCCATTTCGGAAAGATCCGGGGTTTTTGCATCAAAATCTCGCAGACCGTTCAAAAATTTTCAGGAGTAGCTCCTTGCGAAGGGATTGTCTCTCGTTCGCATGCTCCAGAGAGGCTTCGAACCTAACCCCTGTCTTTGGAATTGGTACTGCTGCGTCTGCTGAAAAGAAATAGAGATACATAAAATAGTCACACTTTTGCCTGTTTATCTCGTGCAAGGCGTAGTTTCACCTAGGGTTAACTCCTAATAATCGTCGCGAACACAATTTCTTTAAATCATTTGTCGCTTCCTGGCGGTCACGCATAAAGGCGACTTAGGGTTGCTATGAATGGTCTATTAATACTCATGACTATCGTGGCACAGGGCGCCTCCAGTTTTTTCGGCTGTTTTTAAGAGCTACAAATTCCGATGTGCGAACAGTAGGAATCCCTACCACCAGTCGCTACCACGCCTCCTGAGCCTCACACCATATGCCAGTACAGAAGCTATAGGACTGCGACTTCGAACTCATACCTTCGTTGACGTCACTTTCCTAGAAGCTCTAGGTGTAGCTCCGAAGACTTTCCAACGGATGCTTTTGTCGCGCTATGCTGCCGAGCTACACCTTGAAACGCTAGGGAGTGACTATTCGGCCAAAGATACCGCCCTCGAAATCATAAGCAGTCTAAGTGGATGTCATTGCGTCATGGCTGAAAATCGTATAATCCTCGGCACATCTACATAATTAAAATTTTACAAGGACCCTGGATAAAATTTTGAAATGTAGACCAAAGATTGCAGACGTTTGTGTTCACAACATAGATTTCAATAGTCTTCGTTAAATCAAATTTAGAATGAAAGTCGACGGATTTTAAGTTGAAAGTTGTTAACTACTGTTTTCCGGCCTTACGATATAGGAGCTCATTATGTATGACCGCGTAGCTTCAGTTTTCAGACAAGTTCGACGGTCCACTACGTTAGGGTAGTATCACACACGCTCATTAGTTCCACTGTCTTGGGAAAACTTTTGCTTCACCACTTTGAGTGTTCTTGCGAAGGACAAAGCCTCACATGGTAGATATATGTGCCTACGTATTCACAATTGTAAAAGGAGCCGTAACGTGTAGGTGATATTTAAACTTGGTTGATAGGCTATAATCAATGTGATTCACTCCAAGGGACTAGTTTTGGACAGGGCCGCCAACTTTAGGAAATGTCAAACCGGGAGGCTTGGCTGTTGAAGGATGAAGTGTGAAAATCAAAATTAACATTTCAGACGCTATTGTATAGTTTCGAAAACAAACAACAGATGTTTGAATGCAAGACTTAGTGATTTTTCAAACCCTTCTCAGAGGTACATATATCCTCAACTTAAGTATGAGGTGAGAATAATTTCAAAGGAGTGTTTATGCCCCTAGAACCTACTAAAGGATTTTGCATCACTGATTTCGCTTATTCTTGAGGACAATTTAAAAACATGTTCGCCTTCGGTCATTTTATTTGAATTAATTGTTCATTATTAATTTTTTCAAAAATTCAAAGTGAGCATATAAATTTATTATATAACTTTTCTTTTAGTATTTTGTTTTAATAACTTGCTGAATTGGGTGATGCAAAATCCGTGTTAAGCTGACATCGAAAGCGCCTGTTATTTTAAATAACTTTTGAATAGTTATAGAGTTAAATTTCGCAATTAGTTTCTTATAACTGGCAGTGATGCGCATCCGTTGATACCACTTTCGACCATATCCGACCAATGGCCTAAACAGTCTTAAACGAGTAGAAAATATAGCAACGCGCCGGACGCCGCGCCGCCACGCCGATATTTTTGACATTCGGCGGCGGCGTGCGAAAAACGACCAAAATCGGCGGCGGCGGCGTTTATCAGCGGCGTATATCTCTAGTACCCATCCTACTCCAACAACATTTTTTTTTTCGGAACGCTTTAGTAGTTTAAGAATTTGGAGTCCCTTCAAGTTATGCCGAAAAAAGTGAAAACAAATTTTTTTTTTTAATTCAGAAAAATCTGAGAATTGATAAAAATTCTTTTTTTTTTATTTGACGTGATACAGACATTTCCACGAGTCTGCCTGCAAAAATTCAGCTCGATTGGATCGCGGAAGATGGGGTTAAAAATCGATCCAATGTATTTTACACAGGCGGACAACGGACACTACGAGCTTTATACTTTATACATAAAAAAAAGTTCTGACGTGTACATGAAAATCGCCAATACACGTATATTTTTATTTTTACTCCCCTTTCCGAAAAAGTATATTGTGTTCATAGGACAGAATGTGTGTAACGCGGTGTTATTAATGGATTACATCAAAAAAAAATGTTTGCCCCATCAACTAAATGGTTTTTGGACTAAGAGCTGACAATAAAATTAACACAGAATGTTTACTATGTATACTATTTTATTGTAACGTAGATATAAAATTCTCTTTTAAAAGTCACATATTGTTTCAAATAATCTTTTCTAGTTATTTGGTAACATTTTAATACATTTCTGATAAATTTAATAATGATTATAAATTTTAGTTACTCAATATAGAAAGTTTGGATATCAAAGAGTGGCTTTATTTAGTTGCTTTATTCGCTGCAAAATTTTTATAATAATATCAAAATTTAACTGTCTTGCCAAAACAGATTCAACACAAAGCGTGGCAAGTCCTAAAACTCGCTCTTGAGATGAACACGATCTATGAAAGTTTTTGATTCTTGAAAGGACGCTGAAGGAAAGTTCTGCACTAGCTACAGGGACAGGTATAGTGCAAAAGATACGTAAAGCAACACAAATGTTGGAGAGGATCCTATACAGATTTTGAACATATGTAGATGGCATTTAGCAATTCCAATGGTGACAGTTCTTAATCAAAAATTCCTTCGTAAATGTGTTTCAAGTGAATTATTTCGCATTCTAATCTTTGAGAAATGTCCGACTTGTATTTTTCGACAAATTTTGCTGCGCTCGCCCGAACCGTAGTTTCATCCATGTCTTCAAATTGCCACAAAAAGGAAAATGTCTCGCTCAAATTTCTCATAGCTGCAAATCGTTCAGTAATGCCAGTGATTACCGAATCAACGATCACCAGGTATATATTGTTTTTAAAATCAGACTGCGAATCATCCGTAATCATCTCATTTAAATTAACGTCTTTTGGGGTTTCTCTTTCGAATGTCCGAAAACGTTGGCGAGATGTTCAACAGCAACTGTTTTGCATTCGTTTAAAATTGTTTCCATTGGTTCCTGATCAACTTCAAATCAGCTAATAAAGCATCTAGATGTCGGGCCTCAACATCTATGGTGGCGTCTCTAGCTTGAAGGACCACGTTTCTTTCATTAATGTTAGTTAGTATTTTGCACCAAATTGAGGACAGCAAGATACATTCGAACTTGTTGATGTACTTGAGAATGCCGGTAACATCGCCGTATACTAGCACATTCAAATTGGGCTTTTGGCTGAAAGACTATGAAGAGAACTCGGTACATTTTTTTGAGGATGTCCCATCGTTGTGGAGTGCTGCTGAAAATAGTAAAACATTTTTGTACAACTCCGAAGAAAGTAGTTGCAGCCGTACAACATTCTGCAGAATCAACACCACATAAATCCAGACTGTGGGTTGCACAAGGCGAGTAATCAGTATTCGAGTTATTGTCGAGAATGCGACGTAGTGCTCCGTTGTAAGCTCCTTTCATATTGGCGCCGTTACTTTACCTTTGTGCACGACAATCTTTTAATGGGATTTCATGTTTACCTAGAGTATGGCAAATTAGATCAGCGATTTTCTGACCAGTTTTTTGGTTACAATTCACGAAAACCGTTCATGAATTGTAAGATTTGTTGCTCTCGAATTGAAATGGAGTTACCGCAAAATGAACGTAGTCTGTTCAACATGACTAGCATCAGACGTAGCATCAACGATAATAGCAAAATACTTGGCTTTATTGCCTTGATCTTGCACAAATTTCTATAAACTCGTTCTGAATGTCTGGGGAAAAATAGTAAACTAGTAAACGATTGGGCTGCTGTTGTGAAATCCTAACTTTGTCCAAATGATCTCTATGTATCGGATCATATTGGCTTATGAGATCTTAGATGCCCAAAAAATGTCCATCGTTTCGTTCACCAGGATATATACTTTCGCCTTTCAAAGCTAGGCCTCTTTCACCCAAAAATAAAATAGTGTCCAATATTCTATATAAAATTTCTTTCCACTTTTGAGTTTCAGTGATTAGCTGTTCATTGATAAGTGTTCAATTGTAGTTTTGAATTAGATTTTGTAAAGATCGCCATTTAATGTGATCTTGAGTATTTTCGAGTGATTGCAGTTTATCGTATAGCTTCTTTCATACCTGGAATTTGGAATATCCGCGGAACAAATTTTAGGTCGATTTAAAGTATTGGTGTTTAATAGACGACATGGTAGGCAATAAAAAGCATTGCTACTGGCACTCCACACTAGCCAGTGACGCTCCACTTTCTCTCCACTTGGGAAGATTCTGTTTAACAACGATGTAGAAAATGATGAATGATGAACATTCATCAGTATCACCATGAAAACTTTACGATTTCGGATTCATGTAAACATACATTTTTGTTCGACTTTTTATTGTCTCCTCAGGCCCAGGCAAAAAATCATTATCAATATTCGTTGCTTTTGAAATTCGGCTTAAAATTTGCACATGGAACAACTAAAGACTCCTGAATTAAAAAATGTTTTATTGTCTCCTCAGGCCCAGGCAAAAAATCATTATCAATATTCGTTGATTTTGAAATTCGGCTTAAATTTGCACATGGAACAACTAAAGACTCATGAATTAAAAAACATGTCTTAGTACCTCTAAATCGCGGGCCCCCTTAGAAATCCCGGGCCCGAGGGAACCCCACCCCCCTCTCCCCCCTCGACGGGCCTGCTCGTACGACCATAAAATGTTGCGCCATTTGGCCCAAATGTTAATTGGTAAAATCTTTTGTTCATGCGTTTCAGTCAATAACGGTGCTTTTGTTGGATTGTGGGCACCCAGATTTTGGGTAAGGAGTAATAAAAATTTGGCCTTTAGACATAGAATATTACTTAAATAAACTCCCCTTTCCTTTTAAATATTTCACAAAGATACTAGCGATAATATGAATTTTTTCTACACCTTTTCATGCGCTACTATGATTTTGACTAACTGGAAAGCCGTTGCAACTTAAATTTCATACAAATTTTACAAAACCATTGAGATTGCTTGTTTTGATGCTGGCTTCTTAGTCTAATGGATTTCACAGTGGATACCGAAAAATTTTTGAGATAAAAGAAAACTGGGCTACTTAAATGAAATGAGCCAAAAGCACAACTAAGATTTAGACAAAACTGTATGTGCTGTATGAAGTTGACACAGATAGTTGCTGTTATATTTTGATTGTATCGATAGACTTAATACATATTATAATATATACATTTAATCTTGTTATATAAACTGCAATGAACTGTAAATCACATGCTAAGAAAAAATTTTACTGACGGGATAATTGGTTTTAAAGAACTGTAGTTAGGCAATTCACATATACTCATAGCACATACATATGTGGAATATAAGACGTTGCGAATTGCCTGTGATGTATAAGTTCTAAATTATAACACTTACCGCATATTTTCAGTGGTGCTTCTAGTTCTAGGAGTATTGGTTGCGAAAGGAAAATTTCGCGCGATTTCAAGCATAAGCCACGAATTTCACTCTCAGATAGTTGTACATTTTTTCCAGGTCGTGCTCCACGAACTAAGTAAGAGATTAATACTAAATATACGAATATAATAAAATAAGTTTAATATGCACCTTCTAATAGTCTTGATATAATGCTGTCAATATTCATGACGTCTGACATGACGCGCTTTCTCCACCGTTTTCAATATAATTTCCAGACCTATAATCTTTCTGGTACAATCGAATTTGCTAATCAATGATCAATTGCTTTTTTACAGTTGCCTGTTGTGGTCAGAAAGCACCGTACCGTTTCCTTCCAATTGAACTTCCCGTTTTTCCTAACCTTGTTATTTACAACCAATTTAGGAAAATTAAGATGTTGTTTTATTATTGTGCTTTATATCATTACTCGGGACGGTTTCCACAAATGTATATACATTACACCAACTAATTGCTCTTACACCCTTCTCTCCGAGTGGCGATTAGCTAAGTTGATAACCAGATTTTGTAATTGAAGCCTATACGGCGGGATGAGTATATGGTTATGCGTTGTTTCAGAAATTGGCAAGAAATGGCAAAAACAACAGTTTGTCGTTGTCAGCCCCTCATTCGATTATCGTTTTTTTTTAATTATTGGGCGTCTAGTGGGTGGTTCGCAGGCACTGTTTTCATGAACGCTTTATACCACTAACACTAGCTCAAATTTTGTCGCTTTCGAAGGAAATATACACACCTTTTGATTAATCGCCATCAAAGCTAAAACAAAAACTTTTATTTGTAATGAAAAATGCCTTTTGTGCGCATTAATGTGAAAAATCGTTTTCTATGCACTTTTAATGGAGTGCGGCTTTGTAAAAACTTTACAAGGTTTTCCTTTTTCGGAAATTTTAGCAGTACACACCAGAAATTAATTAAATACCACGATGACAAGTGCGCACCAATTGACAGCGGTTACCGAAAGAAAAACTGATGATTGATGGCATGTGTCAAGCATTGGTGTTAAGCATCAGTTCGTGAGCGCAGAACTCGTAAACTGCGTCAACTGGCAGCCGATGGTAACATTGGCATCCGACCACCTGCCCATACTTATTTCGTTCGAGCGTACCGCCGACTTCATCGTCACCGAAAAACGCACTTTCCTAAACTTCAAAAAAGGAAAGTGGGAAGAATATAAATCTGCAACAGACAGCAGCTTTGCTGCCCTCCCTATCCCGACTGATGCCCGCCAAGGGGAGCGTGCCTTCCGTAAGGTCATTGAATCCGCCTCGGCACATTTCATTCCCGCCGGGAGAATTCCCGAAATCCGGCCCCACTTCCCGGCGCATCAGATTGTGGACGAACACAAGCGGGCGAAATGGGAAGAGCACCTAAGAGGTTGTAACCTCTCTACCGGTGTAGGTAAACTTTGGTCCACCGTAAAGTCCCTATCGAATCCGACTAAGCACAAAGACAAAGTTTCCATCGCCTTTGGCGATAAGGTGCTGTCGGATGCGAAAAAATGCGCGAGCGCTTTCTGCCGACAATATATAATGCATCCTACGGTCGACAAAGATAGACGGAGAGCCAATAGACACGCACATAAACACAAACTCAGCGCGTCACCAATTACCATCACCAAACCATCCAAAGCAGTGGGCCCAGACGGCATAGCCATGCCGATGCTTAAAAACATAGGGAAAGAGGGTTTCAAATATTTAGCGCATGTCTTCAACCTGTCTCTTTCCACCTTTGTCATACCCGAGAAATGGAAAATGGCCAAGGTGGTCCCGCTACTAAAGCCTGGGAAACCAGCTAACGTAGGTGAGTCATATCGTCCGATATCTCTCCTATCGCCAGTGGCAAAGACGCTTGAAGCCATTTTGCTCCCTTATTTCCAAGCACATTGCAGCTAGCCCCTCATCAGCATGGCTTCAGAAAACTCCATAGCACTACCTCCGCGCTAAATGTCATTAGCACCCAGATAAATTGCGGTTTGAATCAATATCCCCACCATAGAACAGTACTCGTAGCGTTAGACCTATCAAAAGCTTTTGATACGGTCAACCATGGCTCGTTACTGCAAGACCTGGAAGGGTCTACCCTTCCCCCATGTCTTAAAAGGTGGACCGCAAATTATCTGGGTGGTCGGCAGGCATCGGTGCAATTCAGAAACGAAACATAAAAACAAAGGAGAATTAAACAAGGGGTGCCACAGGGTGGTGTCCTGTCCCCGCTTTTGTTTAATTTCTACATATCTAAGCTACCTTCACCACCGGAAGGAGTCACAATCGTTTCCTACGCCGATGACTGCACAATAATGGCCACAGGCCCAGGCCCAAAGATCGATGAGCTATGCAATAAAATAAACGGCTATCTCCCTGATCTCTCCAGTTTTTTCGCCTCGCGAAACCTGGCATTGTCACCGACTAAATCTTCCGCGACCTTATTTACAACATGGACGCCCCAAATGTCGACCATATTGAACATCCACGTCGATGGCACTACGCTACCGACTGTCCTACAACCCAAAATCTTGGGTGTGACGTTTGATCAGGATCTACATTTTGGTGCGCACGCAACCGCAATTGTTCCAAGAATTCAGAGCCGTAATAAAATCCTCAAATCCCTTGCTGGCAGTACCTGGGGAAAAGATAAAGAAACGCTCTTGACCACATACAAAGCAATTAACC
This sequence comes from Eurosta solidaginis, assembly GCF_040869045.1. NCBI lineage: Eukaryota > Metazoa > Arthropoda > Insecta > Diptera > Tephritidae > Eurosta > Eurosta solidaginis. Next base: position 31,888,147 of record NC_090319.1, read on the forward strand.
AGCCGATTACGTGCTACGCGTCACCCATATGGTCGCGAAGCCTAAAAACCACCCACTGGAAGAAACTACAGGCGTGCCAAAATACTGCTCTCAGAATCGCCACGGACTGTCTTCTTATGTCCCCAGAACACCATCTGCATAATGAGGCGAGAATACTCCCCATCAGGGAGAGAAATGAGATGCTGACCAAACAGTTTCTGTTGAATACCCAGAAACCTGGGCATCCCAACAGACATCTGATTGACGAACCAGCACCGCCTAGGGGCCTAAGGAGTCATCTCCGTAAGCATTTTGAGGAAATACGGCACCTGAGAACCCAGCCGTATGAAGCGGAAAAACACAAGCAGGTCCTTGGTGAACTCCATAGACAGGCGTCGGACCTTTATGTCGGGAATTGCCCGGTGAATCCAGTACTTGAAGAAAAATATCCAGAACTCGCAGAAGAGGAACGCATACTCCCCAGGGAAACGCGTGTCACTCTTGCTCAACTTCGTTCTGGATACTGTAACAGGTTAAACTCTTACCTATCCAGAATCAACCCCGACATACAAAATGTATGCCCTGCTTGCAATGTGTCCCCACATGACACCAACCATCTCTTTAATTGTAATGTGGAACCAACGCCTCTAACACCCCTTTCCTTATGGTCCACCCCTGTTGAAACGGCAAGTTTCCTTGGACTCCCGTTAGAGGATATTGATGACAATTTGTGATCGGTCGCGGCTATTAGGTGGGGCGAGCATTGCTACAACAACAACAACAACAACATCAGTTCGGCCCATGATGAAAGGTACAAGCGCTTTAAGCGCCAAATACACGACACGAACATTTCCGCGAACATTCCGCAATCTTGTTCGCAGCTTTGGCCATACACCATACGAACTTCTGGCCGAACATTAGTTCTCCTTCAGACAGCGATGAATAGGGACAACAATTGTGCTGCAGCAATATTGCTCACTGTGGCAATTAAGCGTAAAAAAAAAGAGAGAAGATCGCAAAAAAAGAATTTGGTGCAAAGAATGGTTTAAAAAACGAGCAGTTCTTGGACAAAGTGAACTTATTAAAGAACTGGAATTCACGTCACAAAATGATTTTAAAAATTACGTTCGTATGAGCAAGGCAACATTTGACCAACATTTGACCATAACTGTATCCTTTGTGGCATCAGGATCTACTTCTTTTAATTTTTCGATTAAAGTCGCATAATCATTATTCTTTTTAATTCTATTACAATAATCTTTGCTTTTTACTTGCCACAATGATGGCAAAGATTTATACATTTCAATAAATTCACTCAGAAATTTTTTATTGTCCATTTTACTTTTCCGCGCACGTCTGTTCCGTTCAGAAATTACTACGATTAAGAGCTATTTCGCCATACACGCACGAACAGTTCGCGCAAATGTTCGCCAAAAATTAAAATATTTTGATTTTTGGCGAACATTTGCGCGAACTGGCAAACACCACCGAAAAGGTAGCAGAAACATGACATAACGGGAATGTTCGCGGAAATGTTCGTGTCGTGTATTTGCCGCTTTAAGCTCCAGACGTAGGTGCGTTATCGGTAACCGTATCGGTAACCTTATATCAGCTGATTCGACCAACCTTATGGGAATCAATGCAATCGATTATTGGTGCCGCTAAGGTCGTAACCGTATCGTAGCCAACCCATTGGGTTTTGGTTTACCGTCGTAACGATAAACAGCTGATTACGTTAGGGATACGACTACAGCGATACGACAAACGGCACCAATGACTCTGCTTTTAAGACGGATTTTCATAACAGCTACCATTGTTGCAAAGCGAGAAAAGCGTCAGTGCGTTTCATAGTTATTTGGCTATTAAGACACCGAGTCCCGAAAATCTTTTTCAATGCAGGGATTTCGGGATTTGAAAATGGCAATCGCGGTATCCCGGAATTTTTCGGGATTATTCAGAGGCTGTTACCTTATAATTCGCCTAGAAGGTTAAATGTGCTCATATTAATCGTTCCTGAAATGGTCGGGCTAGTACTTGGTGCTTTTTTACCGGAACGTACCGGACCTATATCCGGCAAAAGAACCATAACCATCGATAACACTCCCAAAAATCTTCGGGGAGGGTCTTTATCGTTAATATAACAACAACAATAGTTTACCAAAAAAAAAAAAAAATTTATTTCTCCAATGTTATGTTGCTGGAATTTTGCACGGATTTAATTTTTATCCCACCCCATTAGTGGACCGGCAGTGCTATTATTTATAAACGCGACCGAAGGCGTCAACGCAGAAAGGTGTTCTGCGCAAAAATACTATAGATAACCAAGTTTTCGTAAATTTTGTATCATATTAGTTCCTTAATTATGTTACTATAGCCTTTACCCGCGGCCCCGTCCGCAAGGAGAAAATTAAATATATGGGATATTTACGTTAGCCTGCTTATCAAGTTATCTGTTTAAAAAGATGTTTCTGTCTAATACATTTTATTTTTGTAATTGAGTAAAAAAAGAACTAAATGAACTGATAACCTGATAGGATCCCCAAATGATCCCGAAATTATCCAGAAAAATCCACGAAATGACCTCGACGCTATCGCGGGCAGATCCCGAAAACCATCTAGAAATGCCACGGAAGGGTCTCCAAAAGTTCCCGGAATAGTCCCAAAAAACCCGAAATGACAACGACACGATTCTAGACTTATCCAGAGAACCACAAAGAAATGATGCCTGAAGGGTACCAAAATGATCCCGAAATAGTCCCGAAAAGTTCCGAAATGACCCTGACAGGCTCCCGGACGGTTCTCAAAAACCATTCAGAAAATATCCAGGAAGGGTCCTTAGGGGATCCACGACGGATCGCGAAAACCAAACCAGTCGATAAAAAGTCCCGAAATAACCCCGACGGGATCCCGGACGGATCCTCAAATCATATAGATATGATGCCGGAAGGTACCCCAAATGATACCGAAATAGTCCCGAAATGACCCTGGCAGGATCCCGTACGGATCCCGATAAGCATCCAGAAATAATGCCGAAAGGGTCCCCAAATCATCCCGTATTAGTCGAGAAAAAGTCCTGAATTGACCCCGTCGGGATCCCGGATGGATCCCGAAAACTATCCAGAAATGATGCCGGAAGGTATCCCGAAAAAGTCCCGAAATGACCCTGACGGGATCCCGGACGGATCCCTAAAACCATCTACAAATGGTGCCGGAAGGTACCTCAAATGATCCCGAAATAGTACCGAAATGACCCCGACGGGATACCGGACGGATCCCGAAAACCATCTAGAAATGATGCCGGAAGGTACCCCAAATCATCCCGAAATAGTTCCCTAATGAACCTGACGGGATCCCGAACGGATCCCGTAAACCATCTAGAAATGGTGCCGGAAGGTATCTCAAATGATCCCGAAATAGTACCGAAATGACCCTGACAGGATCCCGGACGGATCCCGAAAACCATCTAGAAATGATCGCGAAATAGTCCCGAAATAACCCCGACGGGATCCCGGACGGATCCCGAAAACCATCCAGAAATGATGCCGAAAGCGTCCCCAAATGATCCTGTATTAGTCGAGAAAAGTACCGAAATGACCCCGACGGGTTCCCGGACGGATCCCGAAAAGCATCCAGATATGATGCCGAAAGGGTCCCCAAATGATCCCGTATAAGTCGAGAAAAAGTCGATAAATGACCAAGACGGGATCCCGGACGGATCCCGAAAACCATCTAGCAATGATGACGGAAGCTACCCTAAATGATCCTGTATTAGTCGAGAAAAAGTCCCGAAATTACCACGACGGGATCCCGGACGGATCCCGAAAACCATCTAGAAATGATGCCGGATGTTACCCCAAATGATCCCGAAATAGTCCCGAAATGACCCCGACGGGATCCCGGACGGATCCCGAAAACCATCCAGAAATGATGCCGAAAGCGTCACCAAATGATCCTGTATTAGTCGAGAAAAAGTCCCGAAATGACCCCGACGGGTTCCCGGACGGATCCCGAAAAGCATCCAGATATGATGCCGAAAGGGTCCCCAAATGATCCCGTATAAGTCGAGAAAAAGTTCCGAAATGACCAAGACGGGATCCCGGACGGATCCCGAAAACCATCCAGAAATGATGCCGAAAGCGTCCTCAAATGATCCCGTATTAGTCGAGAAAAAGTCACGAAATGACCCCGACGGGATCCCGGACGGATCCCGAAAACCATCTAGAAATTATGCCGGAAGGTACCCCAAATGATCCCGTATTAGTCGAGAAAGGGCCCCGAAATGACCCTGACGGGATCCGGACGGAACCAGAGAACCATCCAGAAATGATGCCGAAAGGGTCCTCAAATGATCCCGTATCAGTCGAGAAAAAGTGCAGTAATGACCCCGACGGGACCCGGACGGATCCCGAAAACCATCCAGAAATGATGCCGAAAGGGTCCCCAAATGATCCCGTCTTAGTCGAGAAAAAGTTCCGAAATGACCCCGACGGGATCCCGGACGGATCCCGAAAACCGTCCAGAAATGATGCCGGAAGGGTCCCCAAATGATCGCGAAATAGTCCCGAAATGATCCCGGAATAGTCCCGAAAATGTCCCAAAATAATCCCGACGGAATACCGGACGGATCCCGAAAACTATACACAAATGATCCCGGAAGGGTCCCAAAATAATCCCGGAATAGTTCCGAAAAAGGCCAGAAATGACCCCGGCGGGATCGCGGACGGATCCCGAAAACCATCCAGAAATGATCCCGGAAGGGTCTCGATATGACCCAAACGGGATTACAAATAGAGTGAAGATAATTATAAACCCATGTTATTAAGGCAACAGGCGTGTTGGAGCGAATGAAGAGTTACAAAGAAACATACAGGTAAAGCTAATAAAAGCGTGCTAATAAAAACAATTGAAAGAGGGCGGATGGCGGGAGGAGGAGAGTACCACTGATCGTTTTTCCAAAATTGTTTAGATCTCGATCTGTATGAGCCAGATACCAAAAATTATTGATTTTAGGACAAAATTTACATTGATTTATAACAATTTATAGATTTTGCACGAGAGGGGAAAGGAGGGGGGGGGGGGTGTATCACTGCTCACTTTGTAAGCCCTCGACTTATTTCACCCATTAAGTTTGTAATATTGGTGAAGGTCAGTATACGTAAAGTTATAATGTGTAAAAATTGTTAAAAAGTAATTATTCGAAGGGGTCGTGGGACCCCCTTTCCATGTTCGAAAAAAATTTCGCCAGTAGCCTATTACCTCTGTCCCAAATTTCATCAAAATCCGTGAAGCCGTTCTAGCGCGATTCAGTCGCAAAGACAAAAAAATATAATAATTAAATTATAACTGTTCCTAGGGGCGGAGATCACGCCCCTTTTGAAAAATATATAGCTAGTAGATCCTTCTAGACTATTGGCTATATGCATGCCAAATTTCATACAAATCCGTCCAGCCGTTCTTGCGTGATTGAGTCACAAAGACAAACGTCTGGACAAACATCCAAACATCTAAACATCCAAACTTTGCCATTTGTAATATATATTAGACTAGCCTTTACCCGCGGCCCCGTCCGCAAGGAGAAAATTAAATATATGGGATATTCACGTTAGCCTGCTTATCAAGTTATCTGTTTAAAAAGATCTTTCTGTCCAATACATTTTATTTTTGTAATTGAGTAAAAAAAGAACTAAATGAGCTGATAACCTGACAGGATCCCCAAATTATCCAGAAAAATCCACGAAATGACCCCGACGCTATCGCGGACAGATCCCGAAAACCATTTAGAAATGCCACGGAAGGGTCTCCAAAAGTTCCCGGAATAGTCCCAAAAAACCCGAAATGACAACGAAACGATTCTAGACTTATCCAGAGAACCACAAAGAAATGATGCCTGAAGGGTACCAAAATGATCCCGAAATAGTCCCGAAAAAGTTCCGAAATGACCCTGACGGGCTCCCGGACGGTTCCCAAAAACCATCCAGAAAATATCCAGGAAGGGTCCTTAGGGGATCCACGACGGATCGCGAAAACCATACAGAAATGATTCCGGAAGGGTCCCAAAATGATCCCGTATTAGTCCCGAAAAAGTCCTGAAATGACCCCAACGGGATCCCAGACGGATTCCGAAAACTATCCAGAAATGATGCCGGAAAGGTCCTCAAATGATCCCCTAATAGTCCCGAAATGACCCTGACGGGATCCCGGACAGATCCCTAAAACCATCTAGAAATGGTGCGGGAAGGTACCTCAAATGATCCCGAAATAGTACCGAAATGACCCCGACGGGATCCCGGACGGATCCCGAAAACCATCTATAAATGATGCCGGAAGGACCCCAAATGATCCCGAAATAGTCCCGAAATGACTACGACGGGATACCGGACGGATCCCGAAAATCATCCAGAAATGATGCCGAAAGCGTCCCAAATGATCCCGTATTCGTCGAGAAAAATTCCCGAAATGACCCCGATGGAATCCCGGACGGATCCTCAAAACCATATAGAAATGATGCCGGAAGGTACCCCAAAGGATCCCGAAATAGTTCCGTAATGAACCTGACGGGATCCCGGACGGATCCCGAAAACCATCTAGAAATGATGCCGGAAGGTACCCCAAATGATCCCAAAATAGTCCCGAAATGACCCCGACGGGATCCCGGACGGATCCCGAAAACCATACAGAAATGATGCCGAAAGCGTCCCCAAATGATCCCGTATTAGTCGAGAAAAAGTCCCGAAATGAACCCGACTGGTTCCCGGACGGATCCCGAAAAGCATCCAGATATGATGCCGAAAGGGTCCCCAAATGATCCCGTATAAGTCGAGAAAAAGTCCCGAAATGACCAAGACGGGATCCCGGACGGATCCCGAAAACCATCCAGAAATGATGCCGAAAGCGTCCCCAAATGATCCCGTATTAGTCGAGAAAAAGTCCCGAAATGACCCCAACGGGTTCCCGGACGGATCTCGAAAAGCATCCAGATATGATGCCGAAAGGGTCGCCAAATGATCCCGTATTAGTCGAGAAAAAGTCCCGAAATAACCCCTACGGGATCCCGGACGGATCCTCAAAATCATATAGAAATGGTGCCGGAAGGTAACCCAAATGATCCCAAAATAGTCCCGAAATGACCCTGATTGGATCCTGGACGGATCCCCAAAACCATCTAGCAATGATGCCGGAAGGTACCTCAAATGAACCCGTATTAGTCGAGAAAAAGTCCCAAAATTACCCTGAAGGGACCCCGAACGGATCCCGAAAACCATACAGAAATGATGCCGAAAAGGTCCCCAAATGATCCCGTATAAGTCGAGAAAAAGTCCCGAAATGACCAAGACGGGATCCCGGACGGATCCAGAAAACCATCCAGAAATGATGCCGAAGGCGTCCCCAAATGATCCCGTATTAGTCGAGAGAAAGTCCCGAAATGACCCCGACGGGATCCCGGACGAATCCCGAAAACCATCTAGAAATGATGCCGGAAGGTACCCCAAATGATCCCGAAATAGTCCCGAAATGACCCCGACGGGATCCCGGACGGATCCCGAAAACCATCCAGAAATGATGCCGAAAGCGTCCCCAAATGATCCCGTATTAGTCGAGAAAAAGTCCCGAAATGACCCCGACGGGTTCCGGACGGATCCCGAAAACCATCGAGAAATGATGCCGAAAGGGTCCCCAAATGATCCCGAATAAGTCGATAAAAAGTCCCGAAATGACCAAGACGAGATCCCGGACGGATCCCTAAAACCATCTAGCAATGATGCCGGAAGCTACCCCAAATGATCCCGTATTAGTCGAGAAAAAGTCCAGAAACGACCCCGACGGGATCCCTGATGGATCCCGAAAACCATCTAGAAATGATGCCGCAAGGTACCTCAAAGGAACCCGTATTAGTCGAGAAAGTCCCAAAATGACCCTGAAGGGATCCCGAACGGATCCCGAAAACCACACAGAAATGATGCCGAAAAGGTCCCCAAATGATCCCGTATTAGTCGAGAAAAAGTCCCGAAATGACCCCGACGGGATCCCGGACGGATCCCGAAAACCATTTAGAAATGATGCCGAAAGGGTCCCCAAATGATCCCGTATTAGTCGAGAAAGGGCCCCGAAATGATCCTGACGGGATCCGGACGGAACCCGAAAACCATCCAGAAATGATGCCGAAAGGGTCCTCAAATGATCCCGTATCAGTCGAGAAAAAGTCCAGAAATGACCCCGACGGGACCCGGACGGAAAACCATCCAGAAATGATGCCGAAAGGCTCCCCAAATGATCCCGTCTTAGGCGAGAAAAAGTTCCGAAATGACCCCGACGGGATCCCGGACGGATCCCGAAAACCGTCCAGAAATGATGCCGGAAGGGTCCCCAAATGATCGCGAAATAGTCCCGAAATGATCCTGGAATAGTCCCGAAAATGTCCCAAAATAATCCCGACGGAATCCCGGACGGATCCCGAAAACTATACACAAATGATCCCGGAAGGGTCCCAAAATAATCCCGGAATAGTCCCGAAAAAGTCCAGAAATGACCCCGGCGGGATCGCGGACGGATCCCGAAAACCATCCAGAAATGATCCCTGAAGGGTCTCGAGATGACCCAAACGGGATTACAAATAGGGTGAAGATAATTATAAAACCATGTTAATAAGGCAACAGGCGCGTTGGAGCGAATGAAGAGTTACAAAGAAACATACAGGTAAAGCTAATAAAAGCGTGCTAATAAAAGCAATTGATGGAGGGCGGATGGCGGGAGGAGGAGAGTACCACTGATCGTTTTTCCAAAATTGTTTAGATCTCGATCTGTATGAGCCAGATACCAAAAATTATTGATTTTAGGACAAAATTTACATTGAGTTATAACAATTTATAGATTTTGCACGAGAGGGGAAAGGGGGGGGGGGGGGGGGGGGGTGTATCACTGCTCACTTTGTAAGCCCTCGACTTATTTCACCCATTGAGTTTGTAATATTGGTGAAGGTCAGTATACGTAAAGTTATAATGTGTAAAAATTGTTAAAAAGTAATTATTCGAAGGGGTCGTGGGACCCCCTTCCCCCTTTCCATGTTCGAAAAAAATTTCGCCAGTAGCCTATTATCTCTGTCCCAAATTTCATCAAAATCCGTGAAGCCGTTCTGGCGTGATTCAGTCGCAAAGACAAAATAATATAATAATTAAATTATAACTGTTCCTAGGGGGCGGAGACCACGCCCCTTTTGAAAAATAAATAGCTAGTAGATCCTTCTAGACTATTGGGTATATGCATGCCAAATTTCATACAAAACCGTCCAGCCGTTCTTGCGTGATTGAGTCACAAAGACAAACGTCTGGACAAACATCCAAACATCCAAACATCCAAACATCTAAACATCCAAACATCCAAACTTTGCCATTTATAATATAACTAGCCTTTACCCGCGGCCCCGTCCGCAAGGAGAAAATGAAATATGTGGGCTATTCACGTTAGCCTGCTTATAAATTTATCTGTTTAAAATTTTTTTTCTGTCTAATGCATTTTATTTTTGTAATTGAGTAAAAAAAAGAACTTTATGAGCTGATAACCTGATAGGATCCCAAAATGATAACGAAATTATCCAGAAAAAGCCACGAAATGACCCCGACGCTATTGCGGACGGATCCCGAAAACCATCCAGAAACGCCCCGGAAGTGTTTCCAAAAGTTCCCGAAGTAGTCCCAAAAAAACCCGAAATGACAACGACACGATTCTAGACTTATCCAGATAACCACACAGAAATGATGCCTGAAGGGTACCAAACACGCCCCGGAAGTGTTTCCAAAAGTTCCCGAAATAGTCCCGAAAAAGTTCCGAAATTACCCTGACGGGCTCCCGGACGGATCTCAGAAACCATCCAGAAAATATCCAGGAAGGGTCCCTAAATTATCCCGACTAACTCCAGAAAAAGTTCCGAAATGGCTCCGAGGGGATCCACGATTTATCGCGAAAACCATACAGAAATGATTCCGGAAGGATTACAAAATGATCCCGAAATAGTCCGGAATTGACCCAGATGGGATCCCGCACAGATCCAGAAATGATCCCGGAAGGGTGCAAAAACTATCCCGGAAAAGTAACAAAAAATCCCGAAATGGCTCCTACGGCATCCCGGACGGATCCAGAAATGATCTCGGAAGGGTCCCCAAATGATCCCAAAATGGTCCCGAAATGACCCTGATGGATCCGGCAAACCATCAAGAAATTATGCCGAAAGGGTCCCAAAATGATCCAGAAATAATACAGAAAAAGTCACGAAACGACCCCTAGAGGATCCCCAAATGATCCCGTATTAGCCCCGAAAAGGTCCCGAAATAACCCCGACGGGATCCCGGACAAATCCCGAAAACCATCCAGAAATGATGCCGGAAGGAATCCCAAATGATTCCGTAAAAGTCCCGCATTGATTCCGACGGGATCCCGAACGGATACCGAAAATCATCCAGAAGTGACGCCGGAAAGGTCCTCAAATGATCACCTAATAGTCCCGAAATGACCCTTAAGGGGTCATGGACGGATCCCATAAACCATCCACAAATGATCCCGATATATTCCCGAAGAAGTCCCGAAATGACCCTGACGGGATCTCGAACGCACCCCTAAATGACCCTAACGGGATCCCGGACAGATCCCGAAATCCATCCAGAAATGATCTTGGGAAGGTCCCAAAATTATCCCGAAATAGTCTCGGAAAAGTTCAGAAATTACCCTGACGGGTTCCCGGACGAATCCTGAAAGCCATCTCTAAATGATCCCGAAAAAGTCCCGAAATGACCCTGACTGGACCCCGAAAGAATCCCGAAAACTATCCAGAAATGATGCCGGAAATGTCCTCAAATGATCACCTAATAGTTCCGAAAAGACCCTGACGGGATCCCGAACGGATCCCGACAACTATCTAGAAATGATGCCGAAAGGGCCCGCAAATGATCCCGTATTAGTCGAGAAAAAGTCCCGAAATGAACCCGACGGGATGCCGGACGAATCCCAAAAACCAGCCAGAAATGATGCCGGAAGGGACACCAAATGATCCCGAAAAAGTCCCGCAATAATTCCGACGGGATCCTGAGCGGATACCGAAAACCATCCAGAAGTGATGCCGAAAAGGTCCTCAAATGATCACCTAATAGTCCCAAAATGACCCTGACGGCATCCCGGACAGATCCCGAAATCCATCCAGAAATGATCTTGGGAGGGTCCCAAAATTATCCCGAAATAGTCTGGGAAAAGTCCAGAAATTACCCTGACGGATACCGGACGAATCCTGAAAACCAATCTTAAATGATGCCGAAAAAGTCCCGAAATGACCCTGAAGGGACCCGGAAAGGATCCCGAAAACTAACCAGAAATGATGCCGGAAAGGTCCTCAAATGATCTCCCAATAGTTCCGAAAAGACCCTGACGGGATCCCGAACAGATCCCGACAACTATCCAGAAATGATACCGAAAGGGCCCGCAAATGATCCCGTATTAGTCGAGAAAAAGTCCCGAAATGACCCCGACGGGATGCCGGACGAATCCCAAAAACCATCCAGAAATGATTTTGGAAGGGACCCCAATGATCCCGAAAAAGTCCCGCAATTATTCCGACGGGAATCTGAACGGATACCGAAAACCATCCAGAAGTGATGCCGGAACGGTCCTCAAATGCTCACCTAATAGTCCCAAAATGACCCTGAGGGCATCCCGGACAAATCCCGAAATCCATCCAGAAATGATCTTGGGAAGGTCCCAAAATGATCCCGAAATAGTCTCGGAAAAGTCCAGAAATTACCCTGACGGGTTCCCGGACGAATCCTGAAAGCCAACCTTAAATGATCCCGAAAAAGCCCCGAAATGACCCTGACGGGATCCCGAAAGGATTCCAAAAACTATCCAGAAATGATGCCGGAAAGGTCCTCAAATGATCCCCTAATAGTTCCGAAATGACCGTGACGGAATCCCGAACGGATCCCGACAACTATCCAGAAATTATGCCGAAAGGGTCCGCAAATGATCCCGTATTAGTCGAGAAAAAGTCCCGAAATGACCCCGACGGGATTCCGGACGAATCCCAAAAACCATCCAGAAATGATGCCGGTAGGTATCCCAAATGATCCCGAAATAATCCCGAAATGACCTCGTCGGCATCCCGGACGGATACCGAAAATTATCCAGAAATGATGCCGGAAAGATCTACAAATGATCCCCTAATAGTCCCGAAATTACCCTGATGGGATTCCGGACGGATCCCAAAAACCATCCAGAAATGATGCCGGAAGAGCCCCCAAATGATCCCGAAAAAGTCCCCAAATGACCCCGACGATATCCCGGACGGATCCCGAAAACCATCCAGAAATGATGCCGGAAGAGCCCCCAAATGATCCCGAAAAAGTCCCCAAATGACCCCGACGAGATCCCGCACGGATTCCGAAAACCATCCAGAAATGATGCCGGAAGAGCCCCAAATGATCCCGAAAAAGTCCCCAAATGACCCCGACATACTCCAGAAAAGGTTCCGAAATGGCTCCGAGGGAATCAACGGCGGATCGCGAAAACCATACAGAAATGATTCCGGAAGGATCCCAAAATGATCCCGAAATAGTCCGGAAATGACCCAGATGGGATCCCGCACAGATCCAGAAATGATCCCGGAAGGGTCCAAAAACTATCCCGGAAAAGTAACAAAAAATCCCGAAATGGCTCCTACGGCATCCCGGACGGATCCAGAAATGATCTCGGAAGGGTCCCCAAATGATCCCAAAATGGTCCCGAAATGACCCTGATGGATCCGGCAAACCATCAAGAAATTATGCCGGAAGGGTCCCCAAATGATCCCGAAATAAAACAGAAAAAGTCACGAAACGACCCCTAGAGGATCCCCAAATGATCCCGTATTAGCCCCAAAAAAGTCCCAAAATGGCCCTGACGGGATCCCGAAAGGATTCCGAAAACAATACAGAAATGATGCCGGAAAGGTCCTCAAATGATCCCCTAATAGTCCCGAAATGACCGTGACGGGATCCCGACAACTATCCAGAAATGATGCCGAAAGGGTCCGCAAATGATCCCGTATTAGTCGAAAAAAGTCCCGAAAGGACCACGACGGGATCCCGGACGAATCCCAAAAACCATCCAGAAATGATGCCGGTAGGTATCCCAAATGATCCCGAAATAGTCCCGAAATGACCTCGTCGGCATCCCGGACGGATCCCGAAAATTATCCAGAAATGATGCCGGAAAGGTTCCCAAATGATCCCCTAATAGTCCCGAAATTACCCTAATGGGATCCCGGACGGATCCCGAAAACCATCCAGAAATGATGCCGAAAGGGTTCCCAAATGATCCCGTATTAGTCGCGAAAAAGTCCCGAAATGACCCCGACAGGATCCCGGACGGATCCCGAAAACCATCCAGAAATGATGCCGGAAGAGCCCCCAAATGATCCCGAAAAAGTCCCCAAATGACCCCGACGATATCCCGGACGGATCCCGAAAACCATCCAGAAATGATGCCGGAAGAGCCCTCAAATGATCCCGAAAAAGTCCCCATATGACCCCGACGAGATCCCGCACGGATCCCGAAAACCATCCAGAAATGATGCCGGAAGGGTCCCCAAATGATCGCGTAATAGTCCCGAAATGATTCCGGAATAGTCCCGAAAATGTTCCAAAATAACCCCGACGGGATCCCGGACGGATCCCGTAAACTATACAGAAATGATCCCGGAAGGGTCCCAAAATGATCCCGAAATAGTCCCGAAAAAGTCCCGAAATTACCCCGGCGTAATCCCGGACCGATCCCGAAAACCATCCAGAAATGATCCCGGAAGGGTCTCGATATGACCCTTACGGGATTACAAATAAGGTGAAGCTAATTATAAAACCATGTTAATAAGGCAGCAGGCGCATTGGAGCGAATAAAAAGTTAGATAGAAACATACAGGTAAAGCTAATAAAAGCGTGCTAATAAAAACAATTGATGGAGGGCGGATGGCGGGAGTAGAGGAGAGGACCACTGATCGTTCCTCCAAAATTGTCTAGATCTCGTTCTGTATGTACCAGATACCAAAAACTATTGATTTAGGAGAAAATTTAGATTGAGTTATAACAATTTATGGATTTTACACCAGAGGGGGAGATAAAGGGGGGCGGGCGGAGGGCGTCACTGCTTACTTTGTAAGCCCTCGACTTATTTGACCCCTTGAGTCTGTGATATTGGTGAAGGCCAGTATACGTAAAGTTATAATGTGTAAAAATTATGAAAAATAATTTCTCGAAGGGTCGTGGGACCCCCACCCCTCTTTCCATGTTCGAAAAAAATTTCGCTAGTAGACTACTGTCTGTGTCCCAAATTTCATCAAAATCCGTGTAGCCATTCTGGCGTGATTCAGTCGCAAAGACGAAAAAATATAATAATTAAATTATAACTGTTCCTAGGGGGCGGGGACCACGCCCCTTTTGAAAAATATATAGCTAGTAGATCCTTCTAGACTATTGGCTATATGTGTGCAAAATTTCATCCAAATCGGTCCAGCCGTTCTTGCGTTATTGAGTCACAAAGACAAACGTCTGGACAAACATCCAAACATCCAAACATCCAAACATCCAAACATCCAAACATCTAAACATCCAAACATCCAAACATCTTAACATCCAAACTTTCCCATTTATAATATATATTAGATATTAGATTAGATATTAGATTCGGTCCGGTTTTCATTATGAAAAATGGGTGGGTGAGTGAGAAATGTAATTACACTTGCAAAGTCGGAAAGCACCTATAGCTTAAACAAATGTCAAATTCTTCTTCTAACGCTTTCCCTGTAACCAAGGCGAATTCGGTAAGTGTCAAGGCGAATCCATACCAAGCGGTGGCAAAGCAAATTCAACCAATTCGCCGTGCAGAAGAATGTTAAGTCAAAAGAAAATTTTCATTGATTTCGATCAACTGACATGTTGTAGTACAAGGCGTTGTATGGAAAATTATCAAGAAGAAGCAATCAGCTGTTGGGATAACACCACCTCTACTGAATTCGCCTTGGTACGTGTTGTTCTGATTGTTTCTTCTTGATTATTTTCCATACAACGCCTTGTACAACAACAAGGCGAATCCATACCAGGTGATGGCAAAGCGAATTCAACCAATTCGCCGTGCAGAAGAATGTCAATTCAAAAGAAAATTTTAATTGATTTCGATTAACTGACACATTAAAGTACAAGGTGCTGTATGGAAAATAATCAAGAAGAAGCAATCAGCTGTTGGGATAAGCAGTCACCTGTTGGAATACCTGGTACTAAATTCGCCTTGGCAACATGTCAGTTAATTGAAATCAATGAAAATTTTCTTTTTACTTGACATTCTTCTGTACGGCGAATTGTTTCAACTCGCTTTGCCACTACCTGGTATGGATTCACCTTGATCTATAGCTTTACGCAAGGCGAATCTATACCAGGTGGTGGATGAGCGAATTCAATCAATTCGCCGTGCAGAAGAATGTCAAAACAAAAGAAAGCTTTCATAGATTTCGATTAACTGACATATTGCCGTCAAGCAATCAGCTGTTGGGATAACATCACCTTGTACTGAATTCGCCTTGGCTTTACGTCTCTATCAAGGCGAATTCAGTAGAGGTGGTGTTATCCCAACAGCTAATTGCTTCTTCTTGATAATTTTCCATACAAAACCTTGTACAACAATATGTCAGTTAATCGAAATCAATGAAAATTTCCTTTTGGCTTGACATTCTTCTGCACGGCGAATTCGTTGAATTCCCTTTGCCACTACCTGGTATGAATTCGCCTTGGTCTCTATTATCTCTGATAAAAATGATCATTGCTTACTATATAGTTTGGCAGCTTAAATTGAGGTTATGTTGCCAATAGAGTGGAAGGCACTCGAATTCAGTGAAAGAATGCACTAGAATGGAGTGGAATCAAGAACAGTAGGAAGAGCAGAGTTGCATTGGATTAATATACCCTCAATCATTGTATCAATATTAAAGATAAATTTAGAAAAAATAATTAAATACTTGAGTATAAGCAAACATTTTCTTTCAATTACTGCAATTAAGGGGGAAATTTTTAGAATAGCACCCCCCGAGTTCGGGGTAAAACTTGGTATCAAATGAAAAAGGGAATTGTCCCGATCACAAATATATATATTTTAAATTGCACAAACTTATAATTTAAAAGTTATTTTGGGTTGGATTTTATATAAGGTGCCACGATTTTCAAACTTTTGCTGATTTGTAGGGGTAGAGGGGGTCCTAAAAATCACAAAATTATCATCCGCAACTCTAGGAAACTCTTAGTTTATGAAATATAAGCTTTTTAAATTCCAAATTTAGTAAAATTTCAACTTAAGTCCTGCACTTAAAATTCGGGTCGCACATGTCGATAGCAGTATCAAAAGACGCGTATTTGCGTCAAGATTCAGAATCCGAAAGCAGAAACTACATTTTTTATCTCGTTTAAAAGTTATTCGCGGAAAACCCGTCGGTACTATTGTCGTTTTTTTCGTTGTTTGCAATTAAACAAATGACGGTGGTGAATAGTGTTGCCAGCTCCGCAACAATATCTTTTTATCTTGGTAGAACATTATAAGGTGGTGGCACGTCGACATAAATGCAAACAAACATACACTATTAATGTATAACAACGTTGTTGTTGCATTTGCATGTTAAATTTCTATCCGTATCTCGCTCAAGTCTCAATGGAACGTAACTTATATGGTTGGTTCATCTCTACAGCAACAACATACATTTGTTCACATTGCCAAATTCAGAGTGTTGCTGTTAGACGAATGGAATGGAATGAAAACATAAAACTTAGCAGCATTTGTATGTAGTAAGAAAATGTTGTAAATTCGTTGGTTTCATTTTAAGTTTGCCATCTCCTTCTGACAATCCCTACTACAGTGAAATGAAAAAAATAAAATCAGCTGGTAAGATGAGCCAACCATATAGTTGAGCCATTGTAGCACTGAACTAAATATGTGTACATTTGTGTATACATAAAAGAATTCGCCATATTTAAAAGCAAAAACACTGAAAGAGTAAACAACTTGAAGATGATGTAAGGAAAATAAATAGTTTGCTTACGTGCGAAACTATTTAAATGTTAATAATTCTATCAGTATCTTAAAATTTTGTGTACGTTTCTTCTTATTTTCAACAAAACAGATGTATTATATTAGTGCTGCCAGTTCTCGTAAAGTTGATCCAGATCGTTCCAATGAGATTTGAGCCAGAGCCAGAGCTCGATAAACCAATGGAACGGCCCTATAGTTGAGCCAAGAGTGCTACCAACTCAAAAGTGGTTAGCTATCAAAAAATCTACTACAGAAAACGAAACGAACAGAACTGCTATACGGATCAGAAATTGAACCAGATAAATATCAGGATCACAACGTTGTTGTTGCATTTGCATGTTAAATTTCTATCCGTATCTCGCTCAAGTCTCAATGGAACGTAACTATTGATTCCTACGGGCTTGAGAGCTCGGTCAAACGTGCTTCGTACGACAAACGTCCTTACGTACGGCACACGTCGGTGGGTAACTGTCGCATTACTGTGCATGGCGCAACCAGTGTTGGATCGGCTAACATAACAAGAAACATAAGAGTTATAACGTAATATCAGCTCGTTCACGAATGCAAAAAAGAGCTTTTCAAATTTTGGGTAAATAAAGATTAGAAAAGTTAAAGATATATATACATCAGATGAAAGGTATTTTTATGAGTTATTTTTCGATTCTGCACCTGTTCCGTTTTTTAGATGTGGCAGCACAGATTTGTAATGTCATAAAATATATATACGTATACACATATAAAAGTTGTATAGAAATTTGCAAAATTTAACAACAAATAACTTTTAAATTATAAGTTTGCGCACTTTAAAATATATATATCTTAAAGTGCGCAAACTTATAATTTAAAAGTTATTTGTTGTTAAAGTTTGCAAATTTCTATACAACTTTTATATGTGTATACGTATATATATTTTATGACATTATAAATCTGTGCTGCCACATCTAAAAAACGGAACAAGTGCAGAATCGAAAAATAACTTATAAAAATACCTTTCGTCTGATGTATATATATCTTAAACCTTTGTAGTCTTTATTTACCAAAAATTTGAAAAAGCTCTTTTTTGCATTCGTGAACGAGCTGATATTATTACCTTATATCTCTTAAGGGCGAATTAATGGTGACTTATAACCATAAATCCATAACCAGATAAATCAGCTGATCGAACCTACCTTATGAAAAGGAATGTAATCGATTAATGGTGCCATACCATAACGCTAACGCCATAGCCAATCAATTGGTTTTTGGTTTCTCGCCATATCCATAACCTAAAAATATTTGAGTTGGTGAATTTAATAACTTTTTTTAGATTTTCTTCATTGTTTTGGATACGTTATGACTAAGATACTTATTTTTTGTGGAATATGTTTGTAATTTTTTGCGTTTTCATCATTTTTATGAAATTTTCACCATTTTTAGGTTAAGGCACCATTAATCGATCACATTGAGATGGTTATGGATATGGGTATGGTTACGACTATGGCGTTAGGGTTAAGGAAGTTTAATTTGGCTTTTATGTTTATTGTTATGTTAGCCAATCCAACATCGGCTGCGCCATGCACAGTAATTCTACGTAGAACACCTTTCTGCATAGGGGGCCTTCGGCTGCGCTTATAACAAATAACCCTGGGCTACGCCATGCCAAGTCCGGGTGTGGACTTGACATGGCGTCGCCCAGGGTTATTTTATATGTATGTTTCAACTTCTCAAAATGAGTAGTAAAAATATATATTTTCCTTTTTCTTTATTAACTGAAAGGTGGTAAGGTAATATTTATATTTGTTTTTTTTTTTGTTTATGTGGCAGCACAGCTTTGTAATGTCATCAATAATATATATATATATATGTGCATGTTGCGACAAAAGCACGATTGATTTAATAAAATCATTTATAATAAGTAAAAACAATGCAAAAATGAAATGTGAAATATACAAAAATGCAATTTAAGTTTATCGTTGCCAATTTATAAAGATATGTATGTGGATTAAGGTTTTGAAAGATATGTAAATTGTAATTTAAAGTGATAGAAATTTGCTAAATTTGCAAACTTTAACAACAAATAACTTTTAAATTATAAGTTTGCGCACTTTAAAATATATATATTTGTGATCGGGAGAACTCCCTCTTTTATTTGATACCAAGTTTTACCCCGAACTCGGGGGGTGCTATTCTAAAATTTTCCCTAAATCGCTGCCATTAAGGTGTCCTAGATGCTATATATTCCAAAATTATAACATTTTATGTCTGTTTAAAAAGTTAACTTGAATTTGCCTAAAGATTTCTGTAATATGGCCATTAGTGATTTGTGTGTGTGCTAATTTTGAGCGATCAGCTGTTAGTTGCGCTACTTGGTAAAGTTTACAATGAAAATGATATTAGTAATTCATTCAATAATTAAATGGGCAAAGTTAAACGCATTGTAAAGTTTACCAAGTAGCGCAAGTAACAGCTGATCGGTGAAAATTCGCACATTCACACGCACAGTTCTCGACTCAGTTTCAAAAAAAAACTTTAGATTATTTAACTCAAATTTTAAAGTGAGATAATCATTACGAATTTATGTATATACAATATATAAGGCGTTTTTGTTGTTATTAAAACAATAGTTTTATTTACATTAAAGCTTTTATCATTTTTTTTTTAACTTTGAAAAAACTCCGAACACTATTCTTTCATTATATGTCATTCGACTGCCTAGTCCACTGCCTTCCACTCTATTCGCAACATAACCTCTATTGAAGCTGCCAAACTATATAGTAAACAATGGTTAAACGTTTCATATTAAATAAATCAAACCTAATCTATGAATCAAACTCAGCTGTTAATACGTTTAGAAGGTGTTTTGGTTTTTTATGTAAGCAGAATACAAAATTATTGTTGCAACCAGTTGCAATGCAAGAAAATGACAAAAGTCGTAGCAGCAATTGGTAATAGTCTAGTTGAGGGGTCGACTGCTAATACGCTACCAAAAATATCGAGTGAGGTGTCAAAAGACGCGTATTAATCTCGAGAACAATAATCCGAAGGCGGAAAAGAAAAATTTTATCTCTGTCCGGAGATATTTGCAGTTGAAGTTGGCGATTTCCATGTGGTTGTTGTTGTGTTAGTACCCACAAAAAAATTTGTGCATCACCGTGGCGGTAGCCACGGTTATACCACACACCCGGACTTGGCATGGCGTAGCCCAGGGTTATTTTTTATAATCGCGGCCGAAGGCCGCCAACGCAGAAAGGTGTTCTGCGCAAAAATTCTATGGATCCGACCCCCGGTTTCGGAGGTACCCGCGGGTCTTTTTTCGGTTTTTTGTTAATATCTTTTGAACGCGTTAAAATTTTTATTTTCCGCCTTCGGATTAATAATACTGATATCAAGACGCGTCGTTTGACACCTCTCTCGATATTTTTGGTAGTGTATTAGCAGTCGACCCCTCAACTAGACTATTACCCAGCAATTACTGCAACAGCAACAACGAACGCGTTTGGCGGCCCAAGAAATTGTTGAACCCACATCACACATCGGGTAGTGGCTACGCGTGCATTGTGTTAAACAGAGCAGTCCAGGTGGATCCACAATTAGTGAAACAAATATGGCGAAATGGTAGCTAAAGAGCAATTTAATTTAATTTTAAGCTCACACAAGCATTAACATTTGTTTTCATTTATATCTAAAGCACAAATTCACTGTCTAGTTGATGGTGGTGCCAATCATTGGCATGAATTTCTCCAAAAATATTGCACAAAGAATGAACTCTCACGACCTCAGTATATAACAGGTGATTTTGATTCCATTACAAAGGAGACGCGTGAATATTTCAATACACCAGACATTGAATACAAGCACACACCTGACCAGAGTGAAACTGACTTTACAAAAGCTCTATACTTCTTAAAGCCGCAGCTAGAAAGGCAAGATATTTGTGATGTTATTGTTTTATTAGAGAATACGGGACGTCTGGATCATATTATGGCAAATATAAATACATTATATAAGGTACAAAGCGATAAGCTAAATATATATCTATTGAGTAGTACCTGCTTAAGTTGGTTACTTCTGTGTGGCAAACATAAAATTTTAATACCAAACGAATTAGTGGAATGCGAACATTGGTGCGCTTTAATTCCTGTCGGCAGTAAAGCAAATACGGTAACAACAACAGGATTAAAATGGAATTTATGTAAGTACACACATATTAGCACTCTTAACTGTATTTGTAATAAAACAAAATTTCCTTATTTTCATAGCTAAATCAGCGCTGGAGTTCGGTTTTATGGTTAGTACATCTAACACATATGTGTCCGAAGAAGTTTCCGTCGAAACAGACACCTGCCTGGTTTGGTCTATGGGCTTATAAATAAAGATATTAATATAAATGAGACTCATTCTAAACTTGTATTGATTTTATTTCCTTTTTTCTTATGTAATTAGAATAAATATTGCGGTATTGGGCAATACATATATGTTTATGGTACGCTCTCATCTATTGACATTATCAACCTCATCTATTTTTTACCATTTGCTTGATAAATTGCTAATAACTGCATCTAAGCAAATACATGTAACTTTTGACTAATTAATCATTAGAGCGGCATCAAAACGAAGATAGTTATATTAAGGGAGAAGTTCTATACGAAAGGCATCCTCAAGTTTTAACAGCAAAATATTAACCGATTTCAGAATTAAACGTGCATATGTTATGTACTATGAGTATACTTAAAAGCAACAAAAGACCATTTCAGCATAAACTTATATTTTCGGTGTTTTCTGTGCTATGGGAAATATAATTTTTTTTATTATGTGACTCGCGTCATAGCGAAGAAAAAACTTGATTTTATTAAAAAATAGTTAAACAATTTTGTACTTATATATGTAACTATATTTGCTGGCACAAGGTATAATATGTGAAATAAAATTTTGTTAGCGCAAAGCTATCTTTTAAATTGTCTCTTGATATACTAATTCACACAGAATGTTGTTGTAGCGATAAGGTTTTGGGGAGTGTTGTCGATGTTGATGGTCCTTTACCTTAAGTACTAGCCCAACCATTTCGGAAACGATTTAATATTATCACATTGAACCTTCTAGGCCATCCCACCTAGTTCCATTAGGAATTTGGGCTCGCCAGATCCTCGCTTGTTAAATATATTTATGATACTTGTATATTTGGAACAGGACTCGCCTCGCATAGGTGAGCTTGGCAATTGGGTTGGGGAAGCTATGAATTGCTCTTATCAACCCCAAGCTCCTCATGGAACTTGGGGTGGGGAGGGAGGGATGGCCTGAAGGTTTAATGTGGCCATATAAATCGTTCCCGAGATGGTCGGGCTAGCATGTTATGGTGCTGTGGTACCGGAGCGCACCGGATCTGTATCCGGAAAAGGACCATGACATCGATAACACTCCCCAAAGCCTTCGGGGAGCAACCTTATCGCTACAACAACAGCAATCAACCCTTGAATCTCTTAACCTTTCTCTAGTCCTAGTCGTGCTGCAAAGTTTTTTTTTATTAAACCAAACCTTGTGAAATAGTTTTATAAGACGCAAGGAACTCCGTGAGAATGACGCAATTCGAAGCCAAAGCAGATTTCAGACAAGGCGACCTTCTATTTATTTAGCAAACGCACCGTAAGTTATACCTGCCTTACCTGGCCTGTATAATGGGGCAAAGCTGTCTTGCTTTGAACAAGAATTCCTTGAACTCATTGAGCTGGGTTAGAAAGATTTAAATATCAACGTGCAAAACGAGAAGTAATGTATAGAATTTATTTGTATAAGTTAGTGTTAGGCACACGGCATAGAGCTCGCTATAAGCTATGCTAGGCGAGTAGTGTTGGAAAACTATCGATAGTTAGACCTATCGATAGTTTGCGATAGTTTGATATTGACAATCGAATAAAATATCGATAGTTTTCTTAAGTTGACTATGCGAAGTTCATGTATGAATATAGCAAAAATTATAAAGTTGATTTCTGAAATAATATTGCTAATAAACACTTATTGTTAATTTTATTTATTTATTTATTTGTTAGTCTACAAATTTTACAATTAATCAGACTAAATATGAATGAGTGAATGAATATAAATGCGGATTACAGTGTATGTATGTTTTTATTTTAAAAACTATTTTGAGAAGGGTAAATATACATTGGGGTTTTCAAAAAGGTTTTCAACATACATATGTATCTACATTTCATTTACTTCGTATATGTACATTACATGCATACATATGTCTGTATGTATTTTTAAATAAACGCTCAACTTCTATTTAGGAAGTTCACAATATGTTGTAAAGTGTTGTATCGTTGTATAGTTTAAAAACGCTTTTATCAGTATTGTTCTTTGCTGTAAAAAAATTTGAATAGCGGTGAAAGCCAGCTGTACGGCGATAACCAAGTTATGTACAATAAAAAACAATGCTGGTAAAAGCGGATTTAAACTATACAATGATATAATAATTTACAATACCTTGTGAACACCCCAATTATTTTGATTTGCATTTCAAGAAAGCCAATGGTTTTTATTGAGAAAAACTATTTTATCCACATTTTTGGGCTTTAGTCTGTTTCGCCGTTCTGATTCTGTCGAAGTTGCCGGAATACAGAAATATTTCAAAGCAACCGTCTTCATAGGTATAAAATCATCTTTTGAAGTTTTAAGAAAATGTTATGTATAAATTTACTCAATATTTAGAAAATAAATACCTTCCAAAAATCTAAAATATTCGCACTCTGAATTAAATTGGGTCTTTCAAGGTATTGTCTTTTTGTGATTATATTGTCTACTTTTCGGGATGTCACCTCTTCATTCCTTGCATCTTCCAAGAATTGAAATAGTGGATCACCTCCGGGTCATATTTGGAACACATAATACATACATGAATAAAAAGCGTGCTATGAAAAAAATCGTCGCTAGGTGGCACAAGGATCGAGATATTCAATAAAATCGTATTTTTGTCGAGTAAAGTCTTTGGAGGGATTATGTATTGAGGGCTTAGATTGTAACAAATTGTCAGAAAAGAGTACGTCTAATAATGAGTCACTAAATGAGCTAAATAGAATGAGAAATAATAGGCAATTAAATAAAGACTAAAAACTTGAAAATAAAATAATTAATGTTGACTAGTACTTAGGACCTACCTAATTATTTTCTATCTTTTAGTGTTATTATTACTTCATGTAAATATTGTTTTCAATAAAACTGTTTAACTTAAATTTTTTTTAATTATTTGTTGGTTTACCTTAAGGATAAAGGTTGACCTATGTGCGCACGTGGAATCTGATACTTAATTTAGCGATCGTGCAGAGTAGAGCTGCACTAGTAGCTAGAATCCGAATCGTTATCGAAAATCGTAGAATGTTCAAGGGACAAATATCTAGTTAACGTACGGAGGAAGTTAACTAAAAGAATAGGTCTTGAGCAGAATTGTAACAACATAACCTCCGAAGTATTGGAACGATGTGTGATCCCTAGAATTAACTACGCCAGACCTGTTTCCATGATATCATTGGATATTATTAGAGGTTCAATTTCACCGAACTCGGTTGCTTTAGTCCACTTGGAGTTATATAAGCATGTAGTTCTAGTTGATGTTATTGTAGGGATAAAAATTCTGAATGGATAAAAAGGATGAGTTCTGGTTGTTGTTGTAGCGATAAGGACGCTCCCCGAAGGTTTTTGGGAGTGTTATCGATGTTGATGGTTCTCTGCCGGATGCAGATCCGGTACGTTCCGGTAATAAGCACCATTAGGGTACTAGACCGACTATCTCGGGAACGAATTAGTATGACCACATGAAACCTTCTAGAACATAACGCCCTTCCACCCCCTAGATTCCTTGAGAAAATGGGGTCGCCAGAGCCTTGGCTGCTAAAGAAACAGGATGAGGTTGACAATTGGGTTGGAGAAGCTATAAATTAAGCTGGCATCTCCTTGAAAGGGTTGCGCTACACAACCCCTTGACTCAATTTGGTATGTTAGTTGCCTCTTACGACAGGAATACCGGCCGCGGGTATATATTAAGCCCCCTAACCCTCTGGGGGTTTTGGTTGTTGTTGTTGTAGCGATAATGTTGCTTCCCGAAGGCTTTGGGGAGTGTTATCGATGTGATGGTCCTTTTCCGGATACAGATCCGGTACGCTCCGGTACAACAGCACCATTAAGGTGCCGGCTCGACCATCTCGGGAACGATTTATGTGGCCACATTAAACCTTCAGGCCATTCCCTCCCTCTCCACCCCCAAGTTCCATGAGGAGCTTGGGGTCGCCAGAGCCTCTTCTGTTAGTGAAACAGGATTCGCCGCGGATAGGTGAGGTTGCATACAGTTATTTTCCTCTGTACAATGGAATTTTTCTTTGACCGGCAGAAACCACACTCGTTTTTACCGATCAAAGGTCCGGCTCAAGGTGAACTCGACTATCGTAAGAACGGGAAACGTCTTTCCATTCAAATGAGTTTTAGCTATGTAATAGAAGTCAACCCTACTATGCGGATAGAATAGCGTTAAATGATTTTTTTTAAACCGCATTTGAGGGGGTGCTTGTATTCCAATTTGAAAAAACCCATATTTGACCATCTTATAGTTTTTAAAGCTAAATTGGGCAAGTAGTGTACTACATATGCTTTTGAGGAAGCGAGTCATCGACATGTGGAGGGTGAAGCCGCAGCAGCATAATCCTAAGGTCCATTGCAGTAAATGCGAAACTTTCGGTAGTTTATTTTTCCGTAAGACACTGTAGTAGTACGCGCAGAATCGCCTCACCGGCGCTTTCGTACTATTAACAGTATAGTAGATACTATATTAGTTTTACTTTTAAAGAAAATTAATATATTCGTAGTGTGGAAATGAAGTTAAATTAAATAACTCATTTGTTTTAGAATATAGATAATACATACATATACATAAATGCATTAGCGTTAGGCCGAGTATTTTAATGCTTTGAAAAAAATTTGGCGGATTAAGAAATAGTGGATTTTTGTCTCCCATTCAAATTTGTTTGTAGCCAACCACTTATTACACATGTATGTTTGTATATTCGTTGAAAAATGTGAAATTTATAAAGTGCCCGATGTGAGCATACGTTTCATACGCGTATGCGCCTGTTTTAAATGTGCCACTAATTTCATATTGTTAGCAATTGAAGCATCAGTAGTGCTGTTGTTATTGTTGCAGGTTATATTGGTATGTAAACCATTAACTCGTAGTACCTCACACGCCTGCGTACGATGTAGTTTCAAGCGTTCTTTTGTTATAAAATATTTATTACAATTTTTGCAAGGATAGAAGTGTTTCTGTTGTTGGTGTTGTTTTTGCTGTTCATTCTCATTATCAACATTGTCGCTACTGCGCCTTTTTTTTATTGCACCATCAATGCATTTATAATTATGACTTTCCTGTAAATGTAACAACATTTTCGGTTTACTTGATTTGGTTTTACTGCAAAGTTTGCATTTCAAATACGACTGGAATGGCATATGCATGAAGCGATGACGTTGAAGTTCTGTATACTTTGTTGTATGTTGTACATCCATGCAATCGAGACATAAATAAGATTCTTTATTTTCAAGCATTTGAAAATTGGTCTGAATTGCATTTTCGATGTTGTGTTGGCTGAAAACATGCGTACGCCAACTGGATTGCTCATTAAATTCGCTGCCACATTCAGGACAGAGATAATGAATACTTGATTCCAGTAATACTTTTTTATTGGGCTCATGCGTTGTATTAGAAGTTGTCGGGTTATAGTTGTTGTCATCTTTCTCGCATTTGATTGTAGGTTGTTGTTGTAGTTTTGATGAATCTGACAAAAATTTGTTGTGTTCGCTTAATTTTAAACGTTTTATTGGTGGTGTACGTATAAAATTATATGGCTTCCTTTTTGTACCACTAACGTCGTCGTCATCGATTGCATCGATTTCAATGCTTATGACCATTTCTTCGTCCGTTGTATATTGTTCTTGTTTGAAATTTTCGACTTTTACATGACTTTTATTGTTTTCAATTGAATACTCCACTTGCTTTTGTACTATGATGGGTGATTGTTGTTGCTGTGATTCCTCTTCAATGGATTCAAAAACATCAGCACATAACTCTTCAAAGTCATCTTCCGTTGTAGACTCGGTGGGCGTAGCAGCATTGGATTTTTGTTCAATCTTGTGATAGTCCTTTATTATACGTATATTATTTTTACGGTTTATATTGGCGTCCGTCTTTTCTTGCTGGTGCTGCTGCTCACATCTTTGACGTTGTGCAGTTACAGCAGTAAGACGCGCTTTTTCGCTGGCATATGTTTGTTTCTTTTGTGGCCCACGACCTGCAGCAGTATCTACCATTGGATTGTTACTATTACTTTCTGTTACTTTATTTCTCCTTAGTATGGCATCGAGTTCAACGTTAAGACGTTCATTAATTTTCGCTCCCCATTCAATTGGTTTTTTTATAAACGCTTTTGCATCATTAAATTGACGCGTATGAGCATAAACGAAATGTCGAAATATTTCCGATTTAAACTGTTTCTTTACCATACAAAATGCACATTTAAAATATAAACGGAATGGTAAATGTGTAAAACGGTGGCGTTGTAATTTTTGTTGTTCACTTGTGTAAAGTAATTTGCGGCATTGTAGACAATAATGATTGCGTGAACCAGAGATACGATGCATACGCAAATCAGTCGATGTAGACGTATGACAATCCAAATGTTTCAGCCATTGTTCGTATTTATCAATATTTCGACCGCAATATGGGCAAATAAAACGTAAATAAAATTCAGCATTTAAACGCGGATCTTTAATAGAACGCTGATCAGTTGCATGACGTTGTTGTGATTGCTGTTGTGGGCTTCTAATATCATTTTCGGTTTGTCTCATTCTTTCTGCCATAACAATTTGTCTACTATGGAATCGATATAGATGTTCGCAAAGTGCACGTTTACGTGTAAAGCCACCTTTACAATGTCGACAACGATATGTACGATTAAATGGTAAATGTAAAAAGCGATGATATTGGAGTAGTGCAATGGCTTGATTGGCATTGGCCACCCATTTGTGACAAACCTGACATTCATGGAAGCTCTCGCTTATCACCTTAAAATCGAAATCTGCTGGTGTTTTATGTATATAATCGTGCTCCTCGTTTAAATGACGCCTCCAATCTTGCTGAGAGTCAAATTCGACACCGCATTCGGGACATACAAATGTCATGTGCGATTCCAAGCGTGGGTTGGCGAAATCGGTGTACCCGCTACTCGACATTTTACGCCAAAAAAAAATTTGATGTTTTGTACTTTGTTAAGTTAATATTTCCAGATGCTTTTGCGAAAATGGCAATGTAAAACAAACCATCCAGTAAACAGGGATGGGTTCGATATATCTAGTTCGATGTTTAATTTCTGATTAACCGATTACTTACTGCTCACGTTCCAATGGACATTGAACCAGATTCCGGCAGAAATTTATATTATTATTATTATTATAATATTTATTTATTACGGTCTTTAAGACCTAGTTGATGTTGAGTAAACATTTGTTTCATTAAATATTAAGTGCTTTACGATATAAAAATAATTTTACTTTAAACTTATTAATATTTTCACAATCTTTCATCTCAGTAGGTAGTTCATTGTACATTTTGTACACTGTGTATTCTAAAGTCTTCTTTTGCAAACTCTGTTCCTACTCTAGGCAGTCTTATATTATTGCAGTATCTAGTTCCATAACTATGGATCTCGTGATTTAACCAAAGAGGATAAATACAATAAGAGCCGTCACTCGTTATTTTTTTGGCATTTACTCGATGTAAACTGTGAGCTGTGAGGTAGTCGCTACTTTTGTTTTATGAGGAACATTTTTGAATTGCCTCCCATTTATCTATGCGGTGTTGTCACGTTATGCAAACATGTTTTTTGGAAAAAGAATTAAAAAATTAATTAAATACAGTCGGAAAAATAAACACAAATACCCCATGAAAATGTATAGAAGACATTTATAAACATCTCGCCCAAAAAAAAAGTAGCGACTACCTCACAGTTTACATCGAGTAAATGCCAAAAAAATAACGAGCGACAGCTCTTATTATATTTATCCTCTTTGATTTAACATGCAAATGCAACAGATGGATCAATTTAGGCAAGGTGCACACGAGGCTACGCGTCATAGACGCTGCAGGCGAAATTTGTACGCTTTGATGCCGAACACATGTATTTGAATGGAGAGCTGCATACGAGGCGTCAGCAGCATGAAAGCGACAAAGCATGAAATTTTCGTGTAGCTAAGCGTACAGCAATGTTGGTCGCTGAGCGTACGTACGCTTGAAAAAAAGGAAGAACAAGATATTTGTTTACATTTTTTTGTATGCAAATTTGTGTAATTAGTTAAAAAATGTTACTTTAGTTAATAAAAGTGCGTGAAAGGTACATTACCAAAGCGAAAAAGACTACTAAACACCACAACAGCTTGGTTAGACATTGCTGAATCGTTTAAAAGGCTAAAAAGTGTTGGAAACTAGAAATCACCTTTTCTCTAGTCCGCGGTGGTTTAAAATTGCCTTTCATAATTTACAAAGGCACGGGGATGCAAACAACGTTTAATACCTATATTCCTTTGGTTTCGGGGACGGATATAGCTGAAGAAATTAAATTTTTTATTTTTTTCAATAATTGTTTGCTTTTTGTAGCGACGCTCGAAGTAGCTTCGTGTGCAGATCTTGAGGCGTAGAGAAGTTGTAGCTATATGAAATATCTTGTACGCGTCTATGACGCGTAGCCTCGTGTGCACCTTGCCTTATAGTTGCATTTGCATCTGGATCTGGATCACTGGCCATTGAAACGGCCTACTATCACATTTGCCGTCTTTAAGTGAGTTTTACAGCTCCGCCTCACGCTCAATTCTCACGGGAATGCTCTGGATCATTGAGAGACTTGAGAAGCAGATGTCGTGAAATTTTCGCACACGTGAAATGTGATAGGCAGATGTCGCCGCTGTTTTCCTTTAACACATACGGCGAAAGGCTAAGCAGCGACATCTATTTTTGAAAAAGTAGGTATATTAAAGGCCGCGTTGCCAACCTAAAACGAAGTAATTAACAAATTATCTGGCTCACAAATTTAACCAGACGGGTTGGATTTTATATAAGGTGCCACGATTTTCAAACTTTTGCTGATTTGTAGGGGAAGAGGGGGTCCTAAAAACCACAAAATTATCATCCGCAACTCTAGGAAACTCTTAGTTTATGAAATATAAGCTTTTTAATTTCCAAATTTAGTAAAATTTCAACTTGAGTCCTGCACTTAAAATTCGGGTCGCACATGTCGATAGCGGTATCAAAAAACGCGTATTTGCGTCAAAATTCAGAATCCGAAAGCAGAAAATACATTTTTTATCTCATTTAAAAGTTATTCGCGGAAAACTCGTCGGTTCTATTGTCGCTCTTTTCGTTGTTGCAATTAAACAAATGACGGTGGTGAATAGTGTTGCCAGCTCCGCAACAATATCTTTTTATCTTGGTAGAACATTATAAGGAGGTGGCATGTCGACATAAATGCAAACAAACATACACTATTAATGTATTTTGTTTTTGTAAAACACTTTTAATAATTGTAGTCTAATATTATTTGGGGTGCTGCGCAGAAGGGTGTACTACGCAGAAGGACATCACCGCCACGGTTATACCACACACCCGGACTTGGCATGGCGTAGCCCAGGGTTATTTTTTATGAGCGCGGCCGAAGGCCGCCTATGCAGAAAGGTGTTCTACGCAGAATTACCTTTGGAATCAGCATAAAAATCTCGATAAAGTCCAATTTTTTATTCAAGGTTCGAATCGAGCTCAAGGCCAGAACAATCATTTTTTTTTTCTAATGATAATTATTGTTTGAGGGCAGTGCGCTTCGACAACGTCCGAGAAAAAAAATGTAAATAAAAGCAGTGCCATTTGTTTATATTGTGAAAAACGCTACAAAACAAAGGATCGACATCAAGTCTATGGAGCCACTAGCGGGTTTTCCATTTTCAAGAGAATGGTATGGACGCAAACAGTTGAAGCATGTTGAGATCGATGCTTTTCGTAAAAAATAAGAAATCATGTGGAAAAATGGCAATAAAATGGGTACTGCTGATATGAATGCCCAAAAAGAAGCTCCGGAAAACAGTGATCTCACGGCCATGAATATACCCATAAATGATAATGACAATGACACAAGGGGGGAAGACGAGTTTCAGCGCTACTTATTCGAAAAACAAATAAACCACAATCTCAGTGCTGAAATTGGTGGCAAGACCATGGAAAAATATATCCTAATCTGTCGAAAATCGCCAAAAGATATATTGCGGTACCTGGCACTGCAACAGCTTCTGAAAGGGTATTTTCAAGTGCTGGAAATGTAGTTCCTCCCACACGAAATTGTTTGAGTCGGGAATGGCACTTGTTTTCTTACACCAGAACAAGATGAAAATAGTTTAAAATCATATTACATATTTCTCAATACGAGCCTTTTTTGTATTCACTGTTAATTAATTTAAATGCCCCACGAATTTATTGTTATTAATGTTAAATAAACATATATGGTACATCAGTTTGATGCTTTCACTAGATATCCAAAAATATGGTTATTAACCGGATCTTCATAATCCGGATAGTTTCACAAACGAATATTAACCAGATATCCAAACCGTCCGTCCGGATTATATCCGTGTCAACGGATATCCGTATGAATATCCGGATATTCGAATATACGGGTAGTCCCAGCCCTACCATAATGCATAAACTTGTGTTAAACTCATCTATATGAAAAAGTGCTTATGTGACGGACCTATAAAGTTGTTGAACGCATGATACAAAAACGAAGGTAGTTTTACTGAAAATTGTTTGACGTATTTGGGGATTTTTGAAGTTTCATAATGTTTGTTGCTTTGCCAGAAGCGTTGCCATACCGTTACTGTTTAAGGCGAAATTGTGGTTTTTCGGGTTGGAAATTTCCTTTAGGATGAAAACGCAATGCTCACCTGAGACAATAATAATATGATTTAGCACGATTTATGTGCATACATATCGATTAAGAATACAGTAAAACAAGCAATTTTATTGAAAAATAGTGGATAATGACTCAAACATTTGTTAATGACTCATATCTTTATGGCAGCTTGACCCCTAGACAGAAAACAAAATATACGAAAAATCGTGTCGTTCTAGCATGACACAATTATCATGCCCCAACAGTGGATATTTTTCAAGGCATGTTGAGAAAAATTGTACCTCGAAATTCCGCATATCTATGTCAATGCTAAAAGGGCACAGAATGTGTATAGGCGGGCCGTCACAAGGTGACCCCTGATACAACGGGCAAAAACACTCTCCTAACAAGTGGCTAACCTGCAGAGCTACAGGGTAATTTATTCGTATTCGTTATTATGAAATCCATCAAAATTATAAAAATTCGTAACATTTTTCAATCTGGTAGCTTGTTTTTTGTGAAATTGTCATTAGCCGGGTTTTTTTTTACACGCGTATACGTTTCGTTTGCGTGTGAAAAAAACGCCTATCCTCGCTTAGATAATGCTTAGGAGACCCATCTAGCGGCAGTGGTTAAACAACTAGCTACAGCTACAGGGTGTACCGAAAAGCGGATTTCTGTGTATAACATATAGCTATGTATAACATATAGCTGAATCAGATGTGATGGATAGTGGACGGGCATAGAATACATGTAATTAGTGCAGAGGGTGAAACTTGGACACATATTTCAGTTACATCTGAGTATTATGCGTATTGAAATTTAGTAGTATTAATTTTATGCGTAGCAATTTCAGAGGTGTATTTAAAGTTTGTCGCTTAGCAGTCCATATAAAGTTTAAGCGTAAACGTATATAGACGTGAAAAAAACACGGCTATTGCCCTCGCAAAAGTCAAGTGGCTAACGTCACACTAAATGGAACTACCTTCATTTTTTGTATCATGGTTGAATGTAAAAGTATTTATTGTTGCTTACAATTCCAAGAAAATTGCTTTGAATATACAGTTTTGAATTTAAATAAGTAGAACAACTGAAATGGTGGAAAAATATTTATTTATTTATGTTTAGGTTATTTGTTACCCAACACTGATTTAATGCAGCAATATTTGTTTAAAGAGGTCATGCAGTGTCAAATGTGTTTTGCGTAGTGTAAAAGGCTCACTAATTAGCAGATAAAGCTACACTAGTGCCATCTGACACGAAAAAGTAACCAACTGCCAACTTTGCAAGCAAAGCAGTAGAAAAAGAATTCGAAATTTGCTTTGGCTAAGAGTGCTTTCACATTTTGTAATTGATATTATTTTTCCCACTCGTTCGTACGTTTCTAACAGCTTTTACAGTTAAAATATGCCACAAATGAATAGGGCAAAAAAAAATATTTACAAGTATTTTTCAAGACAGAGGGAATATTTATAACAGTAATTCGTGAATTTTCGTATGCGAATGGGCAAAGCGAAATAAACTTCAACTGCTAAGTCTGAAGTTTCTGTTACTGTTACTGACATGCATAATGCTAGCTGGCAACGGCACAAAATATGCTGCTGGTAACCATAGCAACGGGTGGTTGTGTGCATTGTTTACTATATAGTTTGGCAGCTTAAGTAGAGGTTATGTTGCGAATAGAGTGGAAGGCAGTGGACTAGGCAGTCGAATGTCATATAATGAAGGAATGGTGTTCGGAGATTTTTCAAAGTTAAAAAAAAAATGATAAAGGCTTTAATATAAATAAAACTATTGTTTTAATAAAAACAAAAGCCCCATATATATTCTGTATGCATAAATTTGTAAGGATTATCTCACTTTAAAATTTGAATTAAATAATCTAAAGTTTTGTTTTGAAACTGAGTCGAGAACTGTGCGTGTGAATGTGCGAATTTTCACCGATCAGCTGTTAGTTGCGCTACTTGGTAAAATTTACAATGGTTGTGTGCGTATCGGTTGATTGTCGCTTGCACGGCCACCACACAAGCAGGAATCAGCAAGCGCCATTTGTATTTAAAACATATCAGCGGATGACGATTTTTTATTGATTGTAAATTTTGCGAATTTTCATAAAAATTTTTGAACTTTTTTCTGAGAATTATGCAGTTTTGTAGCTTATTTAATTTTAATATAATAAGATGCTAATGTTAAGCCACTAAGAAAATTACCTGCTTTTTGGCAATTTTTTTCCATCCGACCTTTTCATTCGTAGGTTTCAATGAACCGCAACCGCGAACTTGCTGATTTCACGTTCTCACAAAACTAACACACTAATGCTTGTCAACCACGTTGGCCACGATCAAATAGACCAGCTGTCAAGCGAAGAAAATCTGAAAATTTTGATTTTCATCAACGCGAAGCCGACAACAAGTACGTGTGAGCACGACTACCGCCGATCGCGCCTATTGCTATGGTTACCAGCATTGTGAATGATAACTAAGTGTGATATCTTCTGCATAGACGTCAAAATTCCAAAGTGATTGGATCGCCTGATTTGTATTTGACTATCGCTGTCTCATTCTGCATTTCTTTATATCACCCGCTGAAGATAGGCGCCGCCATATTGAACACCCTGTTAAAACCATTGTTTACTATATAGTTTGGCAACTTAAATAGAGGTTATGTTGCAAATAGAGTGGAAGGCAGTGGACTAGGCAGTCGAATGTCATATAATGAAGGAATGGTGTTCGGAGTCTTTTCAAAGTTAAACAAAATGATAAAAGCTTTAATAAAAATAAAACTATTGTTTTAATAACAACAAAAAACGCCTTATATATTCTATATACATAAATTCGTAAGGATTGTCTCACTTTAAAATTTGAGTTAAATAATCTAAAGTTTGTTTTTGAAACTGATTCGAGAACTGTGCGTGTGAATGTGCGAATTTTCACCGATCAGCTGTTAGTTGCGCTACTTGGTAAAATTTACAATGGTCAAAACGCTAAAAGGTAGCCATATTGAACATCCTGTCAGGCATTTGACAGAAAGATATCACACTTAAGGGCGAATTAATGGTGACTTATAACCATAAAGCCATAACCAGATAAAACAGCTGATCGAACCTACCTTAAGGAAATCAATGTAATCGAGTTAGCGTTATGGTATGGCACCATTAATCGATTACATTGATTTCCATAAGGTAGGTTCGATCAGCTGTTTTATCTGGATATGGCTTTATGGTTATAAGTCACCATTAATTCGTCCTTTATTTATCATTCACAATGGTTACCAGCAGCATTTTTTGTCCATTGCCAGCCAGCATAATAGGTCCGACACATACACTGTTTTTCATATAGATGAGTTTAACACATGCTTATTCATTATGAGCAGATTGCACGTATTTTTATGGAGAACGGTAGAATGAGCGACACTGGCGCCATCTGATATTGAAAAGTAGCCAACTCCCCCATTTTGTTCCAAGCAAATCATAAGAAGATGAATTTGGCATTTGATTTGGCTAAGGGTGTTGGCACATTTTGCAAGTGAAATTATTCTTCCACTGGTTGGTAAATTTTCTAACATTTTTCACAATTAAAAACTGCAATATAACAATCGAATACGACACAAAATATGTTAACAAGTAATTTTGTTGTATAGGGAGAATGTTTACAACAGTGCTTCGCGAAATTTTGTATGTGAATGGGCAAGGCATAATAAACTTCAATTACCAAGTCTGAAGTTCCTTCATATTTACAAACGCAACATCTTGGTTGATTGTGGCGATGTTATTGGAATGCATAAGCTTGTGTTAAACGCATCTATATGAAAAATGTCATTGTGTCACTGCCTTAAGATTGCTTGCACACATCTATACGAAAAGGGGAATATTTAGAATAAGGTGCCACGATTTTCCAACTTTTATTTTTTTCGAGGGGTGGGGGTCCTAAAAATCACAAAATTATCATCCGCAACTCTAGGAAACTCTTAGTTTATGAAATATGAGCCTTTTAATTTCCAAATTTAGTAAAATTTCAACTTAAGTCCTGCACTTAAAATTCGGGTCGCACATGCCGATAGCGATATCAAAAGACGCGTATTTGCGTCAAGATTTAGAATCCGAAAGCAGAAACTACATTTTTTATCTCATTTAAAAGTTATTCGCGGAAAACCCGTCGGTACTATTGTCGCTTTTTTCGTTGTTGCAATTAAACAAACGAAAACAAATGAAGGTGGTGAATGGTGTTGCCAGCTCCGCAAGAATATCTTTTCAACTTGGTAGAAGATTATAAGGTGGTGACACGTCGACATAAATGCAAACAAACATACACTATCAATGTATTTTGTTTTGTAATTCTCTGTATAATTTGAAATTAATGTATTTAATTGGAACAAGTGCAGAATACATACATTTATCAAAAAAAAAAAAAAATAATAATTGGACAATTGTTTTTGTTTTTATCGGCCTATTGATAAATCATTCAAGGTTCGAATCGAGCTCAAGGCCAGAACAATCATTTTTTTTTCTAATGATAATTATTGTTATTATTTTTTTTTTTTATCATTATCTTTAGAAAAAAAAAAGAAAAAAAAGAAAAATGATAATTATTGTTATTATTTTTTTTTTATCATTATCATTAGATAATTTTTGTGATTATTATTTTTTTTTTATCATTATCATTAGAAAAAAAAAAAGAAAAAAAAGAAAAATGATAATTATTGTTATTATTTTTTTTTTTATCATTATCATTAGAAAAAAAAAAGAAAAAAAAATTATTGTTCTGGCCTTGAGCTCGATTCGAACCTTGAATGATTTATCAATAGGCCGATAAAAACAAAAACAATTGTACAATTTTTTTTTTGTTTTTGTTTTTTTGATAAATGTATGTATTCTGCACTTTTTCCAATTAAATACATTAATTTCAAATTATACAGAGAATTACAAAACAAAATACATTGATAGTGTATGTTTGTTTGCATTTATGTCGACGTGTCACCACCTTATAATCTTCTACCAAGTTGAAAAGATATTGTTGCGGAGCCGGCAACACCATTCACCACCTTCATTTGTTTTCGTTTGTTTAATTGCAACAACGAGAAAAGCGACAATAGTACCGACGGGTTTTCCGCGAATAACTTTTAAATGAGATAAAAAATGTAGTTTCTGCTTTCGGATTCTGAATCTTGACGCAAATACGCGTCTTTTAATATCGCTATTGGCATGTGCGACCCGAATTTTAAGTGCAGGACTTAAGTTGAAATTTTACTAAATTTGGAAATTAAAAGGCTTATATTTCATAAACTAAGAGTTTCCTAGAGTTGTGGATGATAATTTTGTGATTTTTAGGACCACCCCCACCCCTCGAAAAAAATAAAAGTTGGAAAATCGTGGCACCTTATTCTAAATATTCCCCTTTTCGTATAGATGTGTGCAAGCAATCTTAAGGCAGTGACACAATGACATTTTTCATATAGATGCGTTTAACACAAGCTTATGCATTCCAATAACATCGCCACAATCAACCAAGATGTTGCGTTTGTAAATATGAAGGAACTTCAGACTTGGTAATTGAAGTTTATTATGCCTTGCCCATTCACATACAAAATTTCGCGAAGTACTGTTGTAAACATTCTCCCTATACAACAAAATTACTTGTTAACATATTTTGTGTCGTATTCGATTGTTATATTGCAGTTTTTAATTGTGAAAAATGTTAGAAAATTTACCAACCAGTGGAAAAATAATTTCACTTGCAAAATGTGCCAACACCCTTAGCCAAAGCAAATGCCAAATTCATCTTCTTATGATTTGCTTGGAACAAAATGGGGGAGTTGGCTACTTTTCAATATCAGATGGCGCCAGTGTCGCTCATTCTACCGTTCTCCATAAAAATACGTGCAATCTGC
This sequence comes from Eurosta solidaginis, assembly GCF_040869045.1. Classification (NCBI taxonomy): domain Eukaryota; kingdom Metazoa; phylum Arthropoda; class Insecta; order Diptera; family Tephritidae; genus Eurosta; species Eurosta solidaginis. The sequence continues at coordinate 31,926,030 of NC_090319.1, forward strand.
TCATAATGAATAAGCATGTGTTAAACTCATCTATATGAAAAATAGTTTATGTGTCGGACCTATTATGCTGGCTGGCAATGGACAAAAAATGCTGCTGGTAACCATTGTGAATGATAAATAAGTGTGATATCTTTCTGTCAAATGCCTGACAGGATGTTCAATATGGCTACCTTTTAGCGTTTTGACCATTGTAAATTTTACCAAGTAGCGCAACTAACAGCTGATCGGTGAAAATTCGCACATTCACACGCACAGTTCTCGAATCAGTTTCAAAAACAAACTTTAGATTATTTAACTCAAATTTTAAAGTGAGACAATCCTTACGAATTTATGTATATAGAATATATAAGGCGTTTTTTGTTGTTATTAAAACAATAGTTTTATTTTTATTAAAGCTTTTATCATTTTGTTTAACTTTGAAAAGACTCCGAACACCATTCCTTCATTATATGACATTCGACTGCCTAGTCCACTGCCTTCCACTCTATTCGCAACATAACCTCTATTTAAGTTGCCAAACTATATAGTAAACAATGGTTTTAACAGGGTGTTCAATATGGCGGCGCCTATCTTCAGTGGGTGATAGAAAGAAATGCATAATGAGACAGCGATAGTCAAATACAAATCAGGCGATCCAATCACTTTGGAATTTTGACGTCTATGCAGAAGATATCACACTTAGTTATCATTCACAATGCTGGTAACCATAGCAATAGGCGCGATCGGCGGTAGTCGTGCTCACACGTACTTGTTGTCGGCTTCGCGTTGATGAAAATCAAAATTTTCAGATTTTCTTCGCTTGACAGCTGGTCTATTTGATCGTGGCCAACGTGGTTGACAAGCATTAGTGTGTTAGTTTTGTGAGAACGTGAAATCAGCAAATTCGCGGTTGCGGTTCATTGAAACCTACGAATGAAAAGGTCGGATGGAAAAAAATTGCCAAAAAGCAGGTAATTTTCTTAGTGGCTTAACATTAGCATCATATTATATTAAAATTAAATAAGCTACAAAACTGCATAATTCTCAGAAAAAAGTTCAAAAATGTTTTAAATACAAATGGCGCTTGCTGATTCCTGCTTGTGTGGTGGCCGTGCAAGCGACAATCAACCGATACGCACACAACCACCCGTTGCTATGGTTACCAGCAGCATATTTTGTGCCGTTGCCAGCTAGCATTATGCATGTCAGTAACAGTAACAGAAACTTCAGACTTAGCAGTTGAAGTTTATTTCGCTTTGCCCATTCGCATACGAAAATTCACGAATTACTGTTATAAATATTCCCTCTGTCTTGAAAAATACTTGCAAATATTTTTTTTGCCCTATTCATTTGTGGCATATTTTAACTGTAAAAGCTGTTAGAAACGTACGAACGAGTGGGAAAAATAATATCAATTACAAAATGTGAAAGCACTCTTAGCCAAAGCAAATTTCGAATTCTTTTTCTACTGCTTTGCTTGCAAAGTTGGCAGTTGGTTACTTTTTCGTGTCAGATGGCACTAGTGTAGCTTTATCTGCTAATTAATGAGCCTTTTACACTACGCAAAACACATTTGACACTGCATGACCTCTTTAAACAAATATTGCTGCATTAAATCAGTGTTGGGTAACAAATAACCTAAACATAAATAAATAAATATTTTTCCACCATTTCAGTTGTTCTACTTATTTAAATTCAAAACTGTATATTCAAAGCAATTTTCTTGGAATTGTAAGCAACAATAAATACTTTTACATTCAACCATGATACAAAAAATGAAGGTAGTTCCATTTAGTGTGACGTTAGCCACTCGACTTTTGCGAGGGCAATAGCCGTGTTTTTTTCACGTCTATATACGTTTACGCTTGAACTTTATATGGACTGCTAAGCGACAAACTTTAAATACACCTCTGAAATTGCTACGCATAACATTAATACTACTAAATTTCAATACGCATAATACTCAGATGTAACTGAAATATGTGTCCAAGTTTCACCCTCTGCACTAATTACATGTATTCTATGCCCGTCCACTATCCATCACATCTGATTCAGCTATATGTTATACATAGCTATATGTTATACACAGAAATCCGCTTTTCGGTACCCCTAGTTGTTTAACCACTGCCGCTAGATGGGTCTCCTAAGCATTATCTAAGCGAGGATAGGCGTACAAGCATATGGCTGTGGTCTGTTGAGACATCCAGAACTCATGAAAGATATTGTACAAACTACAATGCGTGTGCTATCGGCAAAATTACGCTGATTAAATGGTAATGGAGAGCAATCAACATGTGACAGGAGGTATCAGGGAATGTGTGCAGCCACACGTGCTGGTGATCACATACATATTCAATGTTTTCATAACCATATTACATTTATGTGGAGCAGTCATATGAAAAGGAAGCTGGGCTTGGAATTTATTTTATGTATTTACTTTACAATTTTACGAGCAAGCAACAAATATTTGAATTTTTTGAGGAACGTTATGGCTTAAAGCCCCGCACAGAATCGAAAATGATTTTGAATTAGGGGGCAGCCTTTTCACACTACTAGACTGATAATTACTTACTGAATTTGGCGAATAAAAATATTGTGACGAATACTAGCAACACTAAGGGGTACTATCATCTCTAAGCCTATACTAAGCAGTGACTCGTATGCACATCAACAAATCAATCATTATGTCTACTCATATGCCCATACGAGCAGCGGAGAAGAGACACACAAACACATGCATATATCTCATCTGAGATGCTCACAAAAGATGGCAATAATTTGTGCAAGTATCGTTCACATATACACGCGCATATGAGAAGCTATAAACGTAGTTATAGCTGGTAATTTCATAGCTGATAACTAAATAGTAAATTCTAGAATAGAAAAGCCTAGAAATATGCAACGAGAAAACCAGACAGTAAAAGGCAGCAACAGTAGAGGCATGACAATCAGTTTGATTAAAGACGCTATCTGGCGAGCAATAGAAGTGTTATTTTGAAAGTAGTCTAATAAAGGCCATTTTGCATTATCGAATATTGGAGTTATTTATTCAACAGTTTAGTGATTCGAACGTTAGCAGAAGGTTGCAAATAAGAGGAATTCCAGCAAATTCATTACAATATGTATAGAAGAGATGCTAAACTTATGTAAATAAAAAAATTGAGTAAAATGAAGATTTTTACAGCACCTGTCTTAAATTTAAAGACTCACCATTAGGTTTGGTTTAGTTGATGGTATCTATTGTGTTAAAAATGTTTGTTCTCCTAATCTGAAAAATCCCCTTAAAAATTATGACCTATATTATTGGCACCTAAGGAGTAGAAGGTTCAATGTAGTTGTTGTTGTTGTAGCAGTACTTCGCCTCATCCAATTGGAGCGACAGATCACAAATTGTCATCAATTTCCTATAACGGGAGTCCAAGGAAACCTGCAGCCTGCAGTTTCAACAGGGGTAGATCATACTGACAGGGTGTTAGAGGCGTTGGTTCCAAATTACAGTTGAAGAGATTGTTGGTTTCATGTAGGTGATTATATGTGAGTTCTGAGTATTTTTCTTTAAGAACTGGATGCGTCGGGAAATTCCTGGCATATATATCACTGAGGACCTGCTTGTGCTTTTTGGCTGTGTTCTCAGGTTAGCTATTTCCTCATAATGCTTACGGAGATTGCTCCTTATGGGTGGTGTTGACTCATCAATCAGATGTCTGTTGCGATGCCCAGGTTTCTGGGTATTCAACGGGAAATATTTGGTTAGCATCTCATTTCTCTCCCTGATGGGGAGTATTCTCGCCTCATTATGTAGATGGTGTTCTGGGGGCATAAGAAGACAACCCGTGGTGGTTCTGAGAGCAGTATTTTGGCAGGCCTGTAGCTTCTTCCAGTGAGTAGTCTTTAGGCTTGGGGGACCATATCGGGGACCCGTAACATGCAATCGGCTGGCCAATTGCTTTGTAAGTGGTAATGAGCGTTTCTTTGTCTTTTCCCCAAGTACTGCCAGCAAGAGGTTTGAGGATTTTATCACGGCCCTGGATTTTAAGTACAATTGCGGCTGCATGATCGCCAAAATGTAGACCTTGATCAAACGTCGCACCAAAGATTTTGGGGTGTAAGACAGTCGATAGCATAGTGCCATTAACGTGGATGTTCAAAATAGTCGACATTTGCAACGTCCATGTTGTAAATAAGGTCGCCGATGATTTAGTAGGTGATGTCAGGTTTCGCGAGGCGAAAAAACTGGAGAGATCAGGGAGGTAGCCGTTCGCGCATTTTTTCGAACTTAAAAGCACTTTATCGCCGAATGCGATGGATATTTTGTCGTTGTGCTTAGTTGGGTTCAATAGGGACCTTACGGTAAACCATAGCTTACCCACACCGGTAGAGAGGTTACAATACTTTAGGTGCTCCTCCCATTTCACCCGCTTGTGGTTGTTCGCAAGCTGTCTGATGAGTTGGTTAATGTCCGTTATTTCTCTCACTAGAGTTGCGGCATCCGCTGGAAAGTGTGGCTGGATTTCCGCGATTCTTCCGGCGGGAATAAAACGAGTCGAAACGAATTCGATGACTTTGCGGAATACACGCTCCCCTTGATGGGTATCAGACGGGATTGGGAGGGCAGCGAAGCGATTGTTTGTGAACGTTTTGTGATCTTCCCATTTTCCCTTTTTGAAGTTGATGAAAGCGTATAATTAATATATAAAGATAATATATATATTTATGAAATAAGTATAATTTCGTTATTTTGTGGAAATTGTTGCCTGCTTGCAACGCAAACAAATTTACATATTTGGCGAAAATAAACATAAGCTGACATCTGTTTACAAATGCGCATCATTCATTGTGGCGCTGTTACTGTCACGCATAAGCTTGTGTTAAACGCATCTATATGAAAAATGTCATTGTGTCACGGCCTTTACTATGCTTGCAATCACGGTTCAATTATATGGTTGGCTCATCTGTACAATAACAAAATATATCTGTTCAAATTGTCAAAATCTGTGTATTGGTGTTGGTGCGAATGATATGGAATGGAAACATAAAACTTAGCAGCTTTTGCATGTGTAAGAAAATGATGCCATTGTGTTGGCTTCATTTTGAGTTTGCCATCTCCTTTTGACAATCCCATCAACCATGCAATGAAATAAATAAAATCAGCTGATGAGATGAGCCAACCATATAATTGAGCCATGCTTGTAATACATGAAATATCATATAATAATCTTTCTTTATAATCAGTTTTGACGGGAATGATAGAAAATATAAAATAAAATATTCTTGAATTGAAAAGTTGTACAAACTACACAACTTTAGAATTTTAATTAAAAAGTTTAACAAGAATTCTAAAAGATTTTATAGTATATAAAATAAATTTGGATAAACAAATTCGAAATTTTATGCTTTTGAAAAATATTGTCCATTTTTTATACAAGTCTGTGGCACAAGTTGCACCATAGAGCTGTTAGGCAAGGTGCACCCGATGATATGCGTCATAGACGCGTATTAGACGCTGCAGGCGAAATCTGTACGCTGTGATGTCTAAAAGCCTTCCGCGATTTACAACCAGATTGACTGAATTTTTGTATGTGTGCGTGTCGGGTATTTGACGCTTGCCCCGCGACTATCAAATAAAAAGCCATCAATCAACATTTGCATTGAGAAACCGTAGCGTTCGGACGTGAATATGTCGTCATCGGATGATGACTTTTTTTTACTTGCAACTACAGCAGTTTCATTAAATAATAAAAAAATTTATAAACATTTTATTAAATTTTTGTTGTTATATTTTATTAAATAATAATAAAAGCTTTACATTCCATAAAGCTGGTAAACATTGATAATTTTCAATAAATTTTAATATGAATTGCAGTTCTTCCGCGCACTTGTTCATTTTGAATGTCGACACAAACTAAATACAACACTGCGTTTTGTCAATCACACCCCGCGACTATCAAATAAGCTAGCGTCAAATGAAAAAATCAAAAATTTTTGATTTTCATCAACGTGTAGCCGACAACAAATACGTGTGTCACGAAGCCACCCGACTGCACTAACACACACAAAATTCAGTCAATCAGGTTGTAAATCGCGGAAGGCTTTTACACTTGTACTTGAATGGAGAGCTGCGCATGAGGCGTAAGCTGCATGAAAGCGACAAAGCATAGTGTACCTATACCAAGTGTGTTCACTAAGCGATAAACGTCAAAACTACAAACAGCCTCGCTCACCTGATGGAAATCTCAGGTCTAGAGTCGCATTTTTGGTCTCAACGACAACATTTTTGTCTACCAATCGTCTCGACTTTTTCAATTTTTCAATCATTCGGAGCATTCGGCAATGGTATCCATTTTGAATTCGCTGTCATTCCGAATCCAGCGAGTGCCTGTCAGAATGCTTGACAGATAAGTCAACACACTTGTACTTGTACACTATGCGACAAAGCATGAAAGCTTCATGTAGCTAACGTACAGCAATGTTGGTCGCTGAGCGCACGTACGCCTGAAAAAAAGGAAGAACGCCAACCCATCTCAACAATGCCATCAAAAATATCAGGCATGCTTAACGAACGAAACGATATCATTTCGTTACGATAATCAACGTTAATAAACGAAACGAAGTCATTTCGTTTCGTTTATTAACGTTAAGAACGACAAATTAACGTTAATTTGACGATCTTAACGTTAATAAACGAAACGAAGTGACTTCGTTTCGTTTATTAGCGTTGATTATCGTAACGAAATGATATCGTTTCGTTCGTTAAGCATGCCTGAAAAATATCACAATCAACACCACGTCCAACCAAGTAAAAAAGCAACTAGAAAAAACCAAAAAACTATTTCTTAACAAAGTATTGAACATTGAAATTACACAAGCAAATATAGACATAAAAAATTCCAACAACAACATACACCATGCGGAAAATAGGTTAAAACGACAATTAAATAATACAGATTTTTCCAATTTATCGAAAAACAAAACTTCTTAAGCCAAAGAATAACAAAAGAAAGAGAAGAAACACACAAATCAAAATTAAATAGACTAAAATACCAACAAATATGCGCTACTGGTATCCACATAAACAACGACTTTTCTGTAAACAAAACCAACATTGAATTTCCGGACGAAGTTAGATAGCTACTTTCCCTAGGTAGGAAATTCTCAATACCTACTACAAAAACAAACTTCACACCGATAAATATCATAGCCGAAATGGAACAGGTAATACAAAATATAAAAGACGACAAAGCTAAGGATGTTGCCCGTAACAAATTAAGTAATAGGGTATTACAGTTTAAACGAAATGCCCGACACAATGAAAAAGAAAAATTCATCCTTCATGCCTTTAACAATGCAAAAACCTTTTTAAATCAATACAAAAATATCGTGATAACCGACGCAGACAAAGGCAATAAAACAGTGGCACTATATAAAGATGATTACATGACAAAGATGAACACAATACTAGACGACAAAAGTACGTATAAAACGATGAGGAGTGACCCTACGAATGAGCTCCAAAAAAAGAATAACAAAATAGTAGAAGAGCTTCACAAAAACAAACAAATCAATTCAAAAGAAAAACAACTATTAGCATGTTCCACTGCAATTGCCCCAAGAATTTATGGGCTTCCCGAAATACACAAACGTGATATTCCACTTCGTCCAATTGTATCATCAATTAACGCTCCATGCTACAACAAATCTAGGTATGTAGGAAATATACTTAAAAATTTAGTATCTAATGAGCACAACATTAAAAATTCCTTCGAGTTTAAAGAACGGCTGAATGCCATAAAGGTCAATGGCGAAGATATATTAGTTTCCTTTGATGTAGTATCACTATTTGCGAATATTCCAACTATTCTTGCTACAAAAATAATTTTAAAAAAGTGGGGGGGGGGGGGGGGGGGGAGGGGGGGAAATACAAAAAACAACAAACATACAAAAGAGAAATTTCCAACAAATGCTAGAATTCTGTCTTAAAGAAAACAACTACTTCGTTTGGGGTGAAAAACTGTATGCCCAAACATTTGGGATGCCCATGGGCAGCCCTCTGTCACCAACCATCGCAGATATAGTCATGGACGACTTACTCAACGACTCCATATCTAAACTAAAAACACTACACAACATCGAGATAAAATTACTGGTTAAATATGTAGACGACATCTTCGCGATAGTGAAAAGAGATGATGTGGATACTATCTTAGATACACTAAATAAGTACCACAATAAATTAAAGTTCACGCTTGAAACCGAAACGAATTTTAGCATACCCTTTTTAGATACACGGGTTCATAGATATAATAACATTCTGTCATTAGATTGGCACACAAAACCTACCTCGTCTGGCCGCCTGATAAACTTCTTATCAGCCCAACCATTCAAATACAAAATAAATACCGCAAAAAATCTTAGCAACAAAGTCTTAACTATTAGCCATCAAAACTTCTGGGAAGCAAACATAAGAAAAATTAAAAAAATTCTTACAACCAATAACTTTCCAAAAACACTTATAAACAGCCTAATTCGAGAGAAAATGTCAAATGTTGAAAATAATATCAATACAAATACAACAAGAACCACAACTGATCAACCCAAACAGTATTACAGTGTTAAGTACATACCTAGATTAACCGAATACTTCTACAAACACATTACGTCTAACAACAATAACATATATTAGCATACACATCGAATAATACATTATCTAGTATCTTCACAAAAACCAAAACCCCTCTCAAAACTTCACAACAAAACAAAATTGTCTATGAAATACCATGCAAAGGTAAAGAAAACGAAAGCTGCGATAAAATATACATAGGCACGACTAAGCGAAGTCTAGGACATTGTTTACTATATAGTTTGGCAGCTTAAGTAGAGGTTATGTTGCGAATAGAGTGGAAGGCAGTGGACTAGGCAGTCGAATGTCATATAATGAAGGAATGGTGTTCGGAGTTTTTTCAAAGTTAAACAAAAAAATGATAAAAGCTTTAACATAAATAAAACTATTGTTTTAATAACAACAAACACACCATATATATTCTGTATACATAAATTTGTAAGGATTATCTCACTTTAAAAGTTGAATTAAATAATCTAAAGTTTTTTTTTGAAACTGAGTCGAGAACTGTGCGTGTGAATGTGCGAATTTTCACCGATCAGCTGTTAGTTGCGCTACTTGGTAAAATTTACAATGGTCTAGGAGTCCGCCTAAATGAGCATGAAGCAGACATAAGGAAAAAGAAAATCAACACAGCGCTATCGCAACACACCACATCAAGCGGTCACTCAGCTGATATGAAAAATGTCAAAATATTAGACAAAGAAAAACGAACAAAAATCAGATACACTATAGAGAGCTTACGAATAATGGAGAAAAGGAACAAAACAGTAAACATAAAAGAAGACACGGATTGCATTTCCGCGGCTTATTTGTTATGCCTTTAAATTCTGTTGTTTAGTTTGACAATTGTACCACATATAGATGGTATTAGCGATATGTTTTTGTAACAGAAAATTTAACATATATGTATATGCAGGGATGCACCTTAACGTTAAGCTAATCGTTTATCAAAAAATTTCCACCGTTTCCGTTGAAACACTTCGAAATATTATCGATAAAGAAATTATCAAGATAAATTGTATCTCGTTTTTAACCGAAACGAAAAGCTTTCGTTAACGTTAAAAACGTTAACAAAAACGTGATACTTTATGTTTGAATTGTGCTGGCAATGCTATAGCCATGGTGAAGCCGTAAGGTGGCAACAACGAGCGCACATACACACACAAACTCTATGTAATTTGTTTGTGTAATTCGTTGGTGGTAATGTCAAAAATACTCTGAGAAATGTTTGTACTGTCAAAATTCATGAGAAAAGTTGCAATCAGCTTGGCTAATGCTTTCACCTTTAATGACTCCGCCATCAATCAGCTTTGCCAGCATAGTTTGAAATTAATAATCAACATAAACGATTTGATTTCGTTTTGATATGGCAGAAAACGAAACGAAATCATTTCGTTAATTTGACGATCTTAACGTTAATAAACGAAACGAAATGACTTCGTTTCGTTTATTAACGTTGATTATCGTAACGAAATGATATCGTTTCGTTGGTTAAGCATGCCTGTGTATATGTATGTAAGTCAATTTGGTTTTAATGTTTGGACTTTGTTGAAATTTTAAACAACCATTTTTATAAGTTCATGTCAAATTACGTTGGTAAATTGAAAAAATATTTAAATAAATGCAGTTTCGCCCCTGAGGAAGCTAAGGTGCTTAGCGAAACGTTGGGACGTAATAGTGGAGTTTTACTTGAACTAAAAGCAATGGTCAAGAAAAGCCTATCATAACACAAAAAGAAGAACAAGATGTTTTTTTTTTACATTTTTTGTATGCAAATTTGTGTAATTAGTTATAAAATGTTATTTTATTTAATAAAAGTGCGTGAAAGGTTTATTACCAGAGCGAAAAAGATTATTCAACACCACATAAGCTTGGTTAGACATTGTTGAATCTTTAAAAGGCTAAAAAGTTGTTATGGAAACGCATTTTCTATAGGAGCAGCAAGAAAGGCAGTCGGCATGATCTAGTGGTGCAATGTGGCTAGTCATGTCGGCTGGGCGGGGTTCTTGCCAACCCTGCTGTCCTGCGCCATAAACACTGCCCGTATTACGTGTTACGATCCGTGGACGAAACTCATTTTTTAAATCACAATAGCTCTGAAATGGGGGATCGGATTAATGGCATATTTGAACTAGCGACAAATAGTACTCGTTAGATCCATAACGTCATATAATTTTTGGAAAAAGCCTTACAGTTGCGTAGTTATCGCTTGAGCGAAAATGGTTTTCAGTCACTGATCGTAACACGTAAAAAATCCTATCATACCTTTAAAAAAAAAAAAAAAAACTGACAAAAAGCACAGGACAGCAGGTTCTGGGTTCTAGATCATGCCGACTGCCTTCCTTGCTGCTCCCATAGAAAATGCGTTTCCATAACAAAGTGTTGGAAACTAGAAATCATTTTTTCTCTAGTCCGCGGTGGTGTAAAGTTGCCTTTCATAATTTACAAAGGCTCGGGGATGGAAACAACTTTTAATACCTATTTTCCTTTAGTTTCGGGGACGGATATACCTGAAGAAATTTAATTTCTTATTTTTTGCAATAATTGCTTGCTTTTTGTAACGACGCCCGAAAGTAGCTTCGTGTGCAGATCTTGAGGAATAGTGAAATCGCAGCTATATGTCATATCTTGTACGCGTCTATGAAGCTAAGACCCATGTGCATATTGCTTAGGTAAATATAATCAGAGATAATTTTAAGATAGAGATGTTGCAGGGACAAAAATAGTGTGAAGCAAGCTTCACAAAATTCAACTTACCACAGCAGAATTTGTTAAACAACCACTGGCTGTATTTATTATTTAACAATTACTTGTACACTTTTAATTCAACTAATGTGTTCAGAATTAACATTTTTACACTCTAAAACTACAATCCATGTATTTTGTGTGCTTGAATTATGTTAGAAATTGTTTTAAAGTTTCTGGTGTGGTGGAAGTGACCTACTAGAATTTTGTGAAGCTCTGCTGCTTTCCACCGAAGTTCGCGCCTGCAACATCTATATCTTAAATTTTCTCTGATATAACCAGAAACGATATAATATAGAGACATTGCATAGACGAAAAATAGTGTGAGGCAAGCTTCACAAAATTCTAGTAGGTCACATTCACCACTTACCACAGCAGAATTTGTTAAACTACCACTGTCTGTATTTGTTATTTAATAATTATTTGTACACTTTTTATTCAGCTAATGTGTTCAGAATTTTAACTTTTACTCTCTAAAACTCCAATCAGTGTATTTCTGTGCTTAAATTATGTCAAAAATTGTGTTAAAGTTTTTGGTGTGGTGAAAGTGACCTACTAGAATTTTGTTACGCTCCGCTGCTTTCTACCGAAGTTGGCGCATGCAATATCTTTATATTCAAAATTTTTTGATATAACTGCATATATTGTGAATGACTGCGACGCAAATCGTAACGGCGTCATACATAATCTGCCCCTTATTTCTATCCATTTCTGAATCACGCTTTATTGGAACGCAGCTTATGGTTTCCCCAATTGGAAATGTCAACGTGAATAGGCAAATATGGTGATAAAAGTAGCGCCGAGGCAAGAAGCAGTGATAAAAAATAATTTAAAAGAAAACTCTATCGAAACGCCAATTAAAATTTTTTTGGAAAAGTTTATATTGATTAAAAGAAACGCAATTTATTCAAATAAATGTTGAATCTAAGCTTAAACAAATCAGAGAGCTAAAAGAAAGTGTACTTTATAATTTTTAGGATAGGAAAGGAGTCGAAACATATTAAACTCAAAAAAATGCCACTTAAAGAACGCAATATTGCCATGATGGGCTACAGTTCAGTGGGTAGGACATCCGTCTTTGGCTCATTCAATTTTACACAAATTTTGCAGAGATCTAGCAATGTTAAACCAATTGAATTCTTTGATAAATTCTTAGCACAAGTAATTGTTGATAAAGAACCAAACTGCTAGTATCTGTAAAATTACACAAAAACTACGAGTAATTGTTTATACGTTTATATGGTTTATACACAAACATGTATATATATATATACTTTTGTTAAAACCTTGACTATAAATTACATTTGTTTTTTTTTTATCATTTCATCCTTTGGGCTAATGCTCGCTCTTCACGCATATTTTCGGTGATGGATTATGAAAAATAATAAAGGGAAATCATCTTTATGCATACAATTTGTTGAGGGTCAATTTGTGGACTCCTACGATCCAACCATTGAAAATAGTGAGTATATACAGATGTATATAATATGGTATATATATATATATATATTAGGCCGGGTCGATTTGTTGGGAGGCAAAAAAATCGCCCATTGCTCTGTGAAAATCATATTCTAGGGATCAAAATGAGAAACTTTGCCGAAGGAACCATACCTCTAAAACGAATTCTGATGTCCCCCCCCCCCCCCCCTCAGGTAGGGGCAAATTTTGAAAAATCCCACTTTGACCTATTTAGAGTGCTCCACTCGAGTCCAAATGTATGACCGACCCCACTAACTTTGGAGGCCCGACCCACCGATGCCAGTGGCACACCCCCTGGAACCCCCTAGGGGTTCACCATACAAACATTTCAAAAAATCGCCGGTTTTGCACTTTACATGAAAAAATCAGCACAAACATATCCATACCAACTGAAAAGAGGTGCACCACTGCGTATACGTAACATTTTATTATTACGTATAAGCAAAAAAATGTGCAATAAAATAATTTGAAATGTTTGTATGGTGAACCCCAGGGGGTTCCAGGGGGTGTGCCACTGGCATCGGTGGGTCGGACCTCCAAAGGTGGGGGTCGGTCATACATTTGGACTCGATTGGAGCACCCCAAATGGATCAAAGTGGGATTTTTCAAAATTTTCCCCTACCTGGGGGGGACATCAGAATTCGTTTTAGAGGTATGGTTCCTTCGGCAAAGTTTCTTATTTGGATCCCTAGAATACGATTTTCACAGAGCAATGAGCGATTTTTAAATCGACCCGCCTTAATATATATATATAAATATATATGTTAATAAATAATGGATATATAAAGCTTTAACGTTTTAGAAGCAATTAAACCTTAAAAAGTTAGAGTTGAGAAGAAAACAAGAAATGAGCAGAACATTGTATGGGCATGTATGAGATCATATTGATATCGGATCCCTTTGCTGATTGGTTATATGTAGATAAATATGCAATCATACTAGGTGTTATGCAAACTATGTATTTTTTTATTGACACATTTTCTTCATTATTATACTATTCTGTTTTAGAATTGGTAAACATACAAATGTGTCTCTTCATAGCCAGTATACATACATAAGTGTCGCTGCTAGCTGTGTTTTGTCGTTGCGATTATTTACTAACAGTATAGTGATGCTATTATTCGATACACTGCCCTCCACCTAAGTGTGATCCTCCCGATCAGACAAATCTCTCGATCCAACCGCTGCTAGCCTCTCCAAATGAACCACCCTTCTATTTCGGGGTTTCCCAATTGTTTGTATGCGGTAGATGACATCACTGATCTGCTTCACAACTTTGTAAGGGCCTTCCAAACTACATTAAAATTTTTTTTTGAACACCTTTCCGCCGGTGAGGGTTGTATAGCAGTACCAAATCTCCCTCCCGGAAACTTTTCGAATTATTGTTGTTGTCGTACCTGTGTTTCATCTTTCTACTCATTATCATGTTTCGTTCCGTCACACTCTGTTGTTTGGCCAATGAACTACGTAGGGCCTGATAATGACGAATTGGCTTTACATAATCACTATCGTTTTGACGTTTCACAACAGTAGTACGCCCTGGCTTGAAACCACCCTTGCATCATTTGTGGGAAATTCTTTCCTTCGTTTTAGCACGTCCATTTGAGTTGTCAATGCCAGTGTTTTTCTCGCAGGTACCTTCGGTTTTGATTTGTTTGGCCCATTCGTTCCATCAACCTTTGCCCGATCTACTGTCATTGACTTTTGTGGTGTTTGTCGAATCTCCTCCATCAGCATTCGCTTACTGCTGAACCCTTCCTCTAAACTGAAGTTAGGTGGTACATCCTTGTTCTAATAGCGCATAATCCTTCTTTGCATGTCGATCCTGACGCCATGTTCAACTAAGAAGTCCATTCTCAATATGACTTCATCAACGATCTCTGCCACAACGAATTTTGTAGAACCGAAACCTTCCCAATTACGACCTCGCATGTCACTTCTCCCTGTACTTGGTTATACTCGCTAGTGACCTTATGCAATCTCGCTCCGAGTATTGGCTTTACTCTCCTGTTGGCCAAATCAGATCGTATTATGGTAAACGCTCCTTGTCATCCTCATAACCTCTTACGGTAAGACTGCTCGATTTTCTTCCGATTTGTGATACAGATATCACAGGACATTCAATAGTTGGACCAAGCTCTCGATCTTTACATCTAGCTCGCTCTTGCAACATTGCAATGACGTGCAATGTGACCTGGCTTCCCGCATTTGATAACTCTGTCCCTCCGCTTTTGCGATCCTTTCAGCGCTTCCAAAATTGTGTTCACCCAGTCTGGCCTTTCTACTTCCACACGGTGGCTTTGTACGCTGGCTTACTCAAAAGTAAGGCTGTTTCCTGAGTCAGTGCATGTGATACCGTTGTTAATTTTGGATTCGCATATGTAGCTCGTTTCTTTTCGCCATCCCATATTCCATTTATAAAGCTTTGAATTTTAACCCTCTTGTTGTTGTTGTTGTTGTTGTAGCAGTGCTTCGCCCCATCCAATAGGTGTGTCCGATCACAAATTGTAATCAATATCCTCTAACGGGAGTCCAAGGAAACTTGCTGTTTCAACAGGGGTGGACCATAATGAGGGCGGTGTTAGAGGCGTTGGCCCCACATTATCCTCTCGGTGTATTCCACGGGTGCGTCCGCATTTGCGAGATGAGCCAATCTTTCAACATCCGAAGGGAACCCCTGCAAAGTGTCATTAGCTTTTTCATAGCGGTTTGCACTTCTATTTGGTATATCTGCTTGCTGTGTTCGGTTCCGTGTCGCCACTCTAGAGCGCTCTTCAATGTTTCGTAGTTGTTCCGCTCTACTCGGGAATAGACTGTAGGATTTCCGCAGCAGATCCTTTCAATGCCACGAATAGTGCAGCAACTTTATCTTCAGCATTCCAGTTGTTCACTGTTGCGGTCTTCTCAAACTGAAGCTTAATCCCTTGGAAAGGATGGTGTTTTTACCTCGCTGAAACTGTTGGGCGATTTAGTTGCAACTCCTGTATATGTTTCAATCTCGGCATCGATTTTGTCCTCGAGTTGTAAAATTTTTGTATCCTGCGCCTCCAAATTCGAGGAAATACGTCCTTCTTGCTCTTCCAGTTGCGCAGAGAATTGCGATGATATCTGTGCTGAAATTTGCGCCATTTCCGATATTCGTGCCCCTTGTGCGTCAATCTTAGATGTTCTACGGTTCTCGGTTGTTATACGATTCTCCTGGGATTCCAGTTGAGATGCCATTGATGTTTGTGCAGATATTGCAGCGAATATCATGTTCAAGTCGTGTTCGTCACTGTCTGCGATGTTTCATTTGCTGTTCCATTTTTGTCGTTGCCTCTGCCCCATCAGGTTGAAAGACATACTCCTCCACATTGATTCCTTCCGACTCCATAAACTCTCGTAGTAGTACCTGAAGTTCGGATTTATTGCCGGTTGTATTCAATCCACGGCTCTCCAACTCCTTCAGTTGCTGGATCTTCAATTCACTTAACCTTGCCATATCCAAGTTCTCTTCGAAATCTTCGGAATTTGTCCAACAATTCCTCTTCTGACACCAATTGTAACGAATTTGAGGAAATCCTGGTTATTTTGCACCTTATGCTAACGTTCGTATCGCTGAACTGTCGAATAAGTAACACCAATATTCAGTATTGCAATATAGTATGTATTTAGTCTACTTTGGGGGTAGTACAATTATACGTCACTTCACAACTAATAGCGTGTTTAAATCAAACTGATTACTAATTCCTCAGCTTGCGCTGCTTTTATTCTCTCGGTTTTCTCGTTCATCCATTTGTCCTAATGTCTAGTAATTTCGCTAACAGTTGTATCTCATGCTTGGTTACCGGCTATATACATGTATATTTGTAGTTTATGCTTTTCTACTAGCCATATGCGTGTGCATGTGTGAGTAACTACTTCGGCTGACGGCTACACGTGTGTGTGGGAGATATCTCTTCGTTGCCCTGTACATACATAAGTGTCGCTGCTAGCTGTGTTTTGTCGTTACGATTATTTACTAACAGCATAGTGATACTAATAATCGTTACAATATTAAGCAGGCGAGGTTCCGGCGACCCTAAGTTCCTCATGGACCTAAGGGTCGAAGGCGGGGAGTGCATTAATCGCTACAACAACAAAGGAATTGACAACTGTCGGCTATATAGGTCACCAACTTCGATGGCATTACGCGGCCTTCAACCTCATCCACGATAAGTTGTCAAAGTACCATGATGATAATTAGATATATACGCCGGCGACGGCGGCTTTCGGCTCGTTACTATATTTTTACTCGACAAGGTCGAAAAGGGTATCAACGGATGCCCATCACTGCAAGTAAAAAAAATTCAATTGCGAAATTTAACTCTTTCCAACCGTTAAAAACAGCCGCTTTCAATGCCAGCTCAACACCGATTTGGCATCACCGCATTTATCAAGTTATTAAAACAAAACACTTAAAGAAAAGTTATATAACAATCTTAAATGCTCACTTTGTATAAAAAATTCCAATCCTGATTGGTTTAAAGAATAAGCGAAATCGGTAATGCAAAATCCTTTATTAGATTCCAGCGGTTTAAATACTCCTTTGAAATGATTCTCACGTCATACTTGAAGATATATGTACGAATGTAAAGGGTTTGAAAAATCCCTTATCTTTATATTCAAACCTCTGTTGTTTATTTGCGAAACTTTAAAATAGCGTCTGAAATGTTTTTTTTTTTTCATACTTCATCATTCAACACCCAAGTCTCCAGGTTTGAGTGGCCCTATGCCCAGCCCTTGGAGTGAATCACATTGATTGCAGCCTATCAACTAAGTTTAAAAATCACCTATACGTTACGGCTCCTGTTGCAAATGTGAGTACGTAGGCACATACATTTTTTTTGAGGTGTGACCTTGTCCTTCCCAAGAAAACTCGAAATTGGTAAAGCAAAAGATTTCTCAAAACATTCGAACAAATTTTGGCCTACATTTTAAAATTGAAATTATGCAGATGCGTCGGGGATTATACGATTTTCACCCATTCCGCAATGGCATCCACTTAGACTGCTTATGATTTCGAGGGCGGCATCCTTGGCCGAAAAGTTACTCCGTAACGTTTCAAGATGTTTCTTTGTTGTAGCTAGGCAGCATAGCGCGCCAAAAACATACATCTTTGCAGCTACACCTAAAGCTTCTAGGCATGCGACGTCGACGAAAGTATGAGTTCGAAGTCGCAGACCTATAGCTTCTGTGCTGGTATATGGTGTGAGGGCCAGGAAGCGTGGTAGCGCGTGATCGGGTTTGCTACTGTTCACACAGCTCTATAACTCTTAAAAACAGCCGAAAAAACTGGAGGCGTGATCAACTTTGGATCGATCAATAGTAGGTCAGCATTATTGCTAATAGCTAAAACTGCCGAGAGTATGTTGTTGTTTTTGTTGTTGTAGCGAAAAGGTTGCTCCACGAAGGCTTTGGGGAGTGTTATCGATGTGATGGTCCTTTGCCGGATACAGATCCGGTACGCTCCGGTAACACAGCACCATTAAGTTGCTAGCCCGACCATCTCTTGGGGTCGCCAGAGCCTCGTCTGTTAGTGAAACAGGATTCGCCGCGGATAGGTGAGGTTGACAATTGGGTTTGGAGAAGCTGTATATTGCGATGGCAACCTGAAGGGTTGCGCTACATAGCCCCTTGAATCTGGTATTTTAGTCGCCTCTTACGACAGGCATACCTACCGCGGACATATTCTGATCCCCTACCCCGCTGGGGGACTGCCGAGAGTATCATAACTATTGATAGACTATTATTAGCGGCCGTAAGTTGCCCCTGTGACTGCACAGCAAGGAACCACAAATGTTCCAAGGCAGTCGGTTCTATGTACCGGAGCGACTCGGGATTTTTCCCGACCAAGGACTGTCATTTCAGTGTGACCCCATTTAATTTGTTTCGTCCCTCCCACAAATTGTCATCCTCCCAGCAGCTCCTTGCAGCAGGACTGCTACATATTCTCTTACTCCGGGAAGGTATCGAACCCAATCCGGGTCCGTCTCCTGACCCCGGTCATGAGAAATGGTTTTGCTGCATTTGCCAGAAAAGAATCTTTTTAGGACGGTCATACTCTGTTCAGTGTGTCACGTGCAAGGGATGGTTGCATCGGACAGGTTGTTCTGGGCTTGATCCCAAAACCCGACGTCCACGTAACTTTTATAAATCTTTTGTGGCTCCTTGCTGCTCACGCCCAAGGGCGTCCCGTAGTCTACGCCTAAGCGTATCCCCACTACCTTCCAGCAGCTTCGCTGCTCAGCAAGCCACAACAAGTACCCGCTGCTGCTCGCGCCCCACGGCGCCAATAACTCAAACAGCTGATACCACTCATAACTACTACCTTCGTAGTAGAGCTGGTTGCAATGCTGAGCATCAGCCCCTGCCCCCGTCTTCTTCTCCCCCCCTCTTTTTTGGCAGCAATCGTGCAGGTTAGGGAAACAGACTCTTAGTCCCTGCCTCCGTTTGCACCGTCTGCCAGCACAGAATATATAGGTTTGCGACATCCGCTCAATGCAGCTCCTGCCTTGGGTGGTGCCACTTTCCTAGATGTTCTGGTCTCCGCGACGGCAACCCCCCGACGGGTTTCATCGCGCCATGTTGCCAGGTCGCAAACCCAAATCATCCGGGTACCCCAATGCTTGCCCAAGGGCGCCCAGTCCCAAGGCCACAACAGCAATTGCGTCCTGGCCTTCCACAACCTAGGCGTAGTCACCCCTCACTTACCCCTAGAGTGGCGGCGTCACCCCTCATGCACTTCAGAATTCTGCAGTTCAACTGTAATGGACTAACTGGGAAGATTACGGAGATAGTCGATTTCATGAAGCGGCACAACATCCGCATTGCTGCGATTCAAGAGACTAAACTCACAGCAAGATCTGCATTGCAGACCTGCTCTGGTTATAATGTCCACAGGAAAGACCGCGAGAGCGGAAATGGAGGCGGCCTCGCGTTTATTATACACCACTCTGTGCAATATCATATATTTGATCCTGGCATCGACCGCAGTGACAATGTCTTAGAACGTCAAGGCCTATCTGTCCGGTCAGGCGATGCAAATCTAGAAATCATCAACATCTACATCCCTCCTGTCACCTGTTGCCCCAGTGGATACCGCCCTAATATCGAGGCCTTACTCACTGGCAACAATCGCATTATCTTAGGCGATTTCAATGCCCATCATGACCTATGGCATTCAAACTTGCGGGCGGACAGTAGGGGTGAGATGTTGGCGGATCAAATAGACGAAACGACGTTCTGCACAATAAACGGAGACGCCCCCACACGTATGGTAGGAAGCTGTCATAGCTCGCCAGATATCTCAATCGTGAGCGCAGAAGTCGTAAACTGTGTCAACTGGCAGCCGATGGTAACATTGGCATCCGACCACCTGCCCATACTTATTTCGTTCAAGCGTACCGCCGACTTCATCGTCACCGAAAAACGCACTTTCATAAACTTCAAAAAAGGAAAGTGGGAAGAATATAAATCTGCAACAGACAGCAGCTTTGCTGCCCTCCCTATCCCGACTGATGCCCGCCAAGGGGAGCGTGCCTTCCGTAAGGTCATTGAATCCGCCTCGGCACATTTCATTCCCGCCGGGAGAATTCCCGAAATCCGGCCCCACTTCCCGGCGGAGGCCGCGAGCTTAGCGAGGGAACGCGACCTTATAAGACAGCTTGATCCAGGCGACCCCCAAATAAGGGATATAAACCAACGCATCAGATTGCTTGTGGACGAACACAAGCGGGCGAAATGGGAAGAGCACCTAAGAGGCTGTAACCTCTCTACCGGTGTGGGTAAACTTTGGTCCACCGTAAAGTCCCTATCGAATCCGACTAAGCACAAAGACAAAGTTTCCATCGCCTTTGGCGATAAGGTGCTGTCGGATGCGAAAAAATGCGCGAGCGCTTTCTGCCGACAATATATAATGCATCCTACGGTCGACAAAGATAGACGGAGAGCCAATAGACACGCACATAAACACAAACTCAGCGCGTCACCAATTACCATCACCGCTAGAGAGGTTGAGGACGCCATTGGTCGCGCTAAACCATCCAAAGCAGTGGGCCCAGACGGCATAGCCATGCCGATGCTTAAAAACCTAGGGAAAGAGGGTTTCAAATATTTAGCGCATGTCTTCAACCTGTCTCTTTCCACCTTTGTCATACCCGAGAAATGGAAAATGGCCAAGGTGGTCCCGCTACTAAAGCCTGGGAAACCAGCTAACGTAGGTGAGTCATATCGTCCGATATCTCTCCTATCGCCAGTGGCAAAGACGCTTGAAGCCATTTTGCTCCCTTATTTCCAAGCACATTTGCAGCTAGCCCCTCATCAGCATGGCTTCAGAAAACTCCATAGCACTACCTCCGCGCTAAATGTCATTAGCACCCAGATAAATTGCGGTTTGAATCAATATCCCCACCATAGAACAGTACTCGTAGCGTTAGACCTATCAAAAGCTTTTGATACGGTCAACCATGGCTCGTTACTGCAAGATCTGGAAGGGTCCACCCTTCCCCCATGTCTTAAAAGGTGGACCGCAAATTATCTGGGTGGTCGGCAGGCATCGGTGCAATTCAGAAACGAAACATCAAAACAAAGGAGAATTAAACAAGGGGTGCCACAGGGTGGTGTCCTATCCCCGCTTTTGTTTAATTTCTACATATCTAAGCTACCTTCACCACCGGAAGGAGTCACAATCGTTTCCTACGCCGATGACTGCACAATAATGGCCACAGGCCCAGGCCCAAAGATCGATGAGCTATGCAATAAAATAAACGGCTATCTCCCTGATCTCTCCAGTTTTTTCGCCTCGCGAAACCTGGCATTGTCACCGACTAAATCTTCCGCGACCTTATTTACAACATGGACGCCCCAAATGTCGACCATATTGAACATCCACGTCGATGGCACTACGCTACCGACTGTCCTACACCCCAAAATCTTGGGTGTGACGTTTGATCAGGATCTACATTTTGGTGCGCACGCAACCGCAATTGTTCCAAGAATTCAGAGCCGTAATAAAATCCTCAAATCCCTTGCTGGCAGTACCTGGGGAACAGTTAAAGAAACGCTCTTGACCACATACAAAGCAATTAGCCAGCCGATTACGTGCTACGCGTCACCCATATGGTCGCCAAACCTAAAAACCACCCACTGGAAGAAACTACAGGCCTGCCAAAATACTGCTCTCAGAATCGCCACGGGCTGTCTTCTTATGTCCCCAGAACACCATCTGCATAATGAGGCGAGAATACTCCCCATCAGGGAGAGAAATGAGATGCTGACCAAACAGTTTCTGTTGAATACCCAGAAACCTGGGCATCCCAACAGACATCTGATTGACGAACCAGCACCGCCTAGGGGCCTAAGGAGTCATCTCCGTAAGCATTTTGAGGAAATACGGCACCTGAGAACCCAGCCGTATGAAGCGGAAAAACACAAGCAGGTCCTTGGTGAACTCCATAGACAGGCGTCGGACCTTTATGTCGGGAATTGCCCGGTGAATCCAGTACTTGAAGAAAAATATCCAGAACTCGCAGAAGAGGAACGCATACTCCCCAGGGAAACGCGTGTCACTCTTGCTCAACTTCGTTCTGGATACTGTAACAGGTTAAACTCTTACCTATCCAGAATCAACCCCGACATACAAAATGTATGCCCTGCTTGCAATGTGTCCCCACATGACACCAACCATCTCTTTAATTGTAATGTGGAACCAACGCCTCTAACACCCCTTTCCTTATGGTCCACCCCTGTTGAAACGGCAAGTTTCCTTGGACTCCCGTTAGAGGATATTGATGACAATTTGTGATCGGTCGCGGCTATTTGGGTGGGGCGAGCATTGCTACAACAACAACAACAACAAATGATTTAAAGAAATTTGCAGCTAGCCTCTCATCAGCATGGCTTCAGAAAACTCCATAGCACCACCACCGCGCTAAATGCCATTGGCACCCAGATAAATTGCGGTTTAAATCAAAACCCCCACCACAGAACAGTACTCGTTGCACTAGACCTATGTTGTTGTTGTTGTAGCAGTGCTTCGCCCCACCTAACAGCTGCGACCGATCACAAATTGTCATCAATATCCTCTAACGGGGTCCAAGGAAACTTGCTGTTTCAACAGGGGTGGACCATAATGAAAGGGGCGTTAGAGGCGTTGGTTCCACATTACAATTAAAGATATGGTTGGTGTCATGTGGGGAGACATTGCAAGCGGGGCATACATTTTGTATGTCGGGGTTGATTCTGTATAGGTAAGAGTTTAACCTGTTACAGTATCCAGAACGAAGTTTAGCAAGAGTGACACGCGTTTCCCTGGGGAGTATGCGTTCCTCTTCCGCAAGTTTTGGGTACTTTCCTTTGAGTACTGGATTCACCGGACAATTTCCGGCATAAAGGTCCGACGCCGTTTCGTGGAGTTCACCAAGGACCTGCTTGTGTTTTTTGTGTCACACGGCTGGTTTCTCAGGTGCGGTATTTCCTCAAAATGCTTACGGAGATGACTCCTTAAGCCCCTAGGCGGTGTTGGCTCATCAATCAGATGTCTGTTGGGATGCCCAGGTTTCTGGGCATTCAATATGAACTGTTTGGTTAGCATCTCATTTCTCTCCCTGATGGAGAGTATTCTCGCCTCATTATGTAGGTGTTCTGGGGACATAAGAAGACAGCCCGTCACGTTCTAATTCTAGGAATAATTTTAGAAATTCTTTTAGGCATCGTTCTAACTCGCGTAATAATCCAAATTCGTTGTGTAGATTTCACTACAAATTTGGAAATAATGCAAGAAGTTGTGAACAACCTTGTTCTTATAACAAAAACAAAGATTCAACAAACTAAATTCTTCCGTTGTTGCAGCGACGAACAACGGAAATTAAGAATTTTCGACGCGTCGCTTATTTATTTTTGATAGAGAAAACAAACAAAATTTTTTAATTGATAGTGGATCAGAAATTTTCTGTATTACCCGCGTCTAAATTTCCTCATACGAAACGTTCAAACATAATTCTCACTGCAGCTAATGGCTCAACATTTGCTACTTACGGGAAAAGGCTTTTAAACATAAATTTAGGTTTAAGACGTGAATTTCCCTTTACATTTTTTGATTGTGGATATAGCCAAGCCAATAATTGGCGCTAATTTTCTTTGTAAATATGGTCTTCTTATAGACATTAAACAATCTCTCAGTTAATACAGTATCCTACTTTTGTGATATTCCATTACCTAAATTATTTGTGGTTGACAATAAATTTACAAAATTATTAAAAGAATTTCCGTCACTTATTTCAGAGCCAGATTATACTAAACCTGTTAAACATACAACAGTACATCGACTTGTAACAGAAGGTAGTCTTCCATTTTCTAAGCCCAGGCGCTTAGATCCGGTTAAATACAAAGTCGCGAAAACGGAGTTTGATTTCTTCAGTAGCATCACCACTTCACCTTGTTCCTAAAAAAGAGTTGAATGATTGGCGTCCATGTGGTGATAATATTGTAACTGTTCCCGATCGTTATCCCTTACCTCACATTCAAGATTTTAATATGAACCTTCATAATAAAAATATATTTTCAAAATTAGATTTAGTTAGGGCATATCACCAAATTCCTATGGCTGAAGAAGATATTTATAAAACTGCTATTACAACTCCTTTCCGAATGTTTGAATTCATGAGAATGCCTTTCGGACTTAGAAATTCTGCACAAACCTTTCAACGATTCATAAATGAGGTAGTAGGTGACTTAGATTTTGTATATCCTTACATCGACGACTTACTTATTGCAAGTAGACGAAGATCAGCATTTAAAAGATTTACGTATCCTTTTTCAACGCCTTACCAAACCAAGTAAATGTACTTTTGGTGTAACGAATATAGATTTTTTAGGACATAACATTTCTGGAACAGGTATTCGACCTTCCGATGAAAAGGTATCAGCTATTCGCAATTTCGAACGTCCAAAATCAGTTAAGCAGGCACAGAAATTTATTGGTATGGTAAATTATTATCATAGATACATTCTAAAACTAGCAGAATTTACAAACAAAATTTATGATCTAATTAACAAAGTAAATAAGAAACGTGACAAAACTTCGGTATGGGATGAGAATTCGAATGAAGCTTTTGAATGCATTAAAGATAAATTTGCATCTACGATATTGTTAAATCATTTTAACAAAGATGCTAAATTATCTTTAACAGTAGATGCATCTAACACAGCGATTGGGGGCGTTATACAACAAAATTACAATAATAAAATTGAGCCCATTGCATTCTTTTCTAAAAAACTTTCTCCAACTGAAATTAAGTATAGTGCTTTTGATAGGGAATTATTGGCGATTTATTTAAATATAAAACATTTTAGATATCTTTTGGAAGGACGACAATTTACAGTTTATACGGACCATAAACCTTTGACTACTGCTTTAAATTCAAAAACAGAACGAAGTCCTAGACAAACGAGACACTTGGAATTTATAGCATAATTTACTGATGACATACAATACATTAAAGGAGAATCCAATGTTGTAGCAGATACGCTATATAGAGCTTTTGAGGTTAATGCAATATATAATACAGAACTGAATTTTAAAATTTTACAAACTGAACAACAAAAAGATGATGACTTAAATCAACTTGTATCTGATTCTCAATATCTAAATTTAAAGTTAATTAATATTTACCCATTTTAAATTTTTATATTTGGTGTGAAATTGCAGGAGAAACTCCTAGGCCATTTCTACGGAGTAATTTGCGAAAGACATTATTTGATATTTTACATGGAGTAGTACATCCGGGTACAAGAGCTACACGATGGCTCATAGTTAAAAAATATTATTGGCCTAATATGAATAAGGATATTAATATTTGGTCAAAAGAGTGTCTTAGTTGTCAAAAGTCTAAAGTTTATCGTCATACAAAATCCCCTGTTGTCAAAATTCAAATTCCCAAGAATAGATTTGAGCACATCCATTTAGATATAGTTGGACCATTACCTATTTCAAAAACACATCGCTATATTTTAACGATTATTGGAAGATTTACCCGTTGGCCTGAGGAATATGCATTAAAAGATATTTCAGCAACTACAATTGCAAATAAGTTTTTTAGAGAATATATTTCTCGGTTTAGAGTTCCGTTAAAGATAACAACTGATCAAGGTAGCCAATTTACATCGAAATTGTTTTCAGAGTTAACTAAATTACTTGGTAGTCACCAAATTACAACATCCGCATATCACCCTCAAGGAAATGGTATGGTTGAAAGGTTTCATAGACAATTAAAGACTACTATAATAGCTAGAGAGGACACAAATAATTGGTATGACGAGTTACCTGTCATATTACTTGGTTTGCAATCTATTTACAAAGAAGATATTTCGGCTACACCAGCGGAAATGGTTTTCGGTCAGAATTTACGTTTGCCAGGGGAACTTGTTGAGCCATCAGCTAAAAATTTCTCATCAACTGAAGTTTTAAGTAATTTACGTGAACATTTTCGAAATGTTAGATCAAATTTAAGTCATCATAAAGATGCTAATACTGGAATTTATGTTCCAAAAGATCTTCAAACTTGTAAATTTGCATTCGTTCGAGTCATTAATAAACATTCATTACAACGACCATATGAAGGACCTTACAAAATTGTGGAAAAAGACCAAAAATGTTTTAAACTTGAAATAGATAATAATATTAAAACTATTCCTATTGATAGATTAAAACCTGCAATAATTGAGACAACAGACACGAACAACACCAAGAATTTACATAAAAAGAGAGTTACATTCAATTTGTTTAATGATACATTTTCTTGAAGGGGGAGTAATGTAGGGTTCTTATTATTTTTATTTATCTTTGTATTTTAGTTACTTTGAACTTTGTAATTTTTAAATGTATTATCAATATTTTAAGTTTCAATATTGATTTTCAATTTTCAAAAATTTTCATTGTTGTGAAAAAATAAAGAAAGAATTTGACGCATACTTTTAGGCGTTTTTAAAAAATATAATTTAAAGTTTTACTATAAAATAAAAACGTGGTTTCAATAACAACAAGGTTAAACTCTTACTTATCCAGACTCATCTCCGACATACACAATTTTTGCCTGCAGGCAATGTGTCTCCATATGACGCAAACGATCCTTTCAATTGCAAAGTGAAACCGACGCCTGTAACACCCATGGTTTGGTCCAACCCTATTAAAACTTTCATTGGACCTACGTTGCAGGATATTGATGACAGTTTGTGAGGGATACTTCCGGAATCCAACGAGAATGCGGAACCTAAACCAAAATTACTCACAGGGGGCGCCAAATGGTCCGCAAAGCAGAACTTCCTGGATAATTTTTATTATAACTGATTTCTGGAAAAAATGTTCTATACTAAAAATGCATGCATATATCCGGAACACTTGCGACAGGTTGTGGAATAATTGAAAGCATATATCTTTTCTTATAACTTTAAACGAGCAATTCTTGTATATTTGTATGTTTGTATAGCCGAAAGATCTCGGGAACGGCTCAACCGATTTAAATGAAATTTGGCACAGAGATAATGTATCACCTTCTAAGAGTGTCCACCTAGGTGTTGCCACTCACAATGTTTCACAAGATTGCCACATATTCGAAATTAAAAAAAAAATTGCATGAGATATGCCGATATGGGTATCAAACGAAAGGTATTTCACTCCGCATTACAATAGGGACATTTTTGAGTAGGGTTGCTATTTAGGGTTGCCACCTATTCGAAATCAAAGAAATTGCATGAGATATGCCGATATAGGTATCAATCGAAATGTATTTCCCTCCGCATTACAATAGGGACATTTTTAGTAGGGTTGCCACCTATTCGAAATTTAAAAAACTTGCATGAGATATGCCGATATGGGTATAAAACTAAAGGTATTTCACTCCGCATTACAATAGGGTTGCCACCTATTCGAAATTAAAAAAAAGTTGCATGAGATATACCCACATGGGTATCAAACGAAAGGTATTTCACTCCGCATTATTATAGGGACATTTTTAGTAGGGTTGCCATTTAGGGTTGCCACCTATTCGAAATAAAAAAAACTTTCATTAGATATGCCGATAAGGGTAGCAAACGAAAGGTAATCCATTCCCCATTACAATAGGAACATTTAGTCATTTAGGGTTGCCACCTATTCGAAATTAAAAAAAATTGCATGAGATATGCCGATATGGGTATCAAACGAAAGGTATTTCACTCCGCATTACAATAGGGACATTTTTGAATAGGGTTGCCACCTATTCGAAATTAAAAAAAAGTTGCATGAGATATGCCGATATGGGTATTAAACGAAATATATTTCATTCCGCATTACAATAGGGAAATTTTTGAGTAGGGTTGCCATATAGGGTTGGGGTAGTTAGACGAAATAGTACTCTACTTACTCATATTCTATTAAAGCTTTAAAGGAGAACATTAAAGTTAAAAATCTTCGTAAAAAAATCTTACACATGACACATTACCCATTACACGCTAATATAATTGAAATGCAATATCAAGGCACCATGGAAGGTAGGTAGGTGAAATGGCTGCGACCCTGGTCGTCCAAGTAGCTATTTAAAGCCGTTTTGATGCCTTGTAACTCGTCTAAAAACCTACGGAATGTTACGGTCAATGTATTACAACCAGCCCAGAGTTGTTGATAAAATTAAGAATATTCGCGATTGATATCAGAGATAACCCGGTCTTCTAGAAACGGGGTTCCAAGGAACTAGCTAGAGCCGGGCATTTACACATAAAGTGTTCTACTGTCTCCCTGGCATTTGGATCTTTGTAGCTTCTGAAGTATTCGTTATACGGAATGCCCATCTTTTCCGCATGCATCCCTACTGCCCAATGACCGGTACAGACTGCCATCAGTTTGCGTGTGTTAGCCCTGGATTTGTTCAGAAGACTTCTCGTCCTCTTTCTATCATGGTTTGGCCAAATGGATTTTGATATTGCACAGGTGGTGATGTTATTCCACTTTGTTTGTGCTTTTCTCATGTAGAAGCTTTGGATATTCCCCTTGGCTACTGCTAAGCGTATGCCTATTTCAACACTGGTTATTTCCTCGTTCATCTCCGATGAGCCCCTGCGTGCTAGCTCGTCGGCCTTCTCGTTACCCTCTATCCCCCTATTACCCGGGACCCAGATAACGCGTAATTCTAGATTGGTGGATAACTGGGATATGAGTCGCTTACAAGCCCACACTAATTTTCGGTTAATGTGTGGCGAGGAAAGCGCTTTTATCGCTGCTTGGCTATCCGACAGGATGCAAACTTTACCAGCTACATTCAAGCCCTCCAGTGATTTGCAGGCTTGCCAAATCGCGAGGATTTCTGCTTGAAACACGCTGTAGTGCGATGGGAGTCTGAATGATGCAGACAAATCTGGGGACTCTGAGAAGACTCCGGCCCCACTCCCGATTCCTTCTTGGAGCCGTCAGTGTAGATTTGGATGCCGGCGACCGTTATGCCCTGGTTGCTCTTCCACTCGTTCCTGCTTGGAATGGCGGTATTACAACCGTACTCAAACTTCAGTTTGCGAGGGTAGTAATCTGTCTCGGTACTACATGTACCATCCGGAAGTTTATTTAGGATACTACTATGCCCTTGCTGAGTATCCTCCCAACACCCAGACTCCCTGAGTCTCAGTGCGGTTTGTGACGATGTACAAAGTATATGCAAGTCGATCGGAAGAAGGTGCAAAATGGGGTCTAAAGCAGCTGTGGGGCAAGTGCGTCCGGCCCCTATGGCACCAACACAAGCAGTGCGCTGGCCTTTTTGCAGGCTGGTGAGATTGTAGCTCTTACTTAGAGCTTCTCACCATACTATGGAACCATAGGTAAGCACCGGTCGCACCACCGCCTCGTACATCTAAAGTACCATGCTTGGCTTGATTTCCAATTTCTTACCAAACATTGATTTGCAGGCATAGAGGGCGATGCAGGCCTTTCGTACCCGCTCTTCGATGCATACTTTCCAATTCAACTTGCAGTCAATTGTTAGTCCCAGATACTTGGTACTCGATGACAGGGTTAGTTCCTGGCCGTTTAAGAATGGTAGTCTGAAGGCAGGTGGCTTGTACTTCCTCGTGAAGAGAAGCAGGTCCGCCTTGTCGTGATTTAACCCAAGGCCACATCTCTGTGCCAACCTGCTGAGTTTAGCCAAGGTCCTTTCCATGATTTCGCTCATTACGGAGTGGAAAGGACCAGAGACCAAGATCCCCACGTCGTCGGGGATTTCATTTATGGTGATCAACCAAAGAAGAGGTAAAAGCACCCCACCCTGTGGTGTGCCTCTGCTTACCTGCTTGCCAACACTAGCTCCGCCTAGCTCTGCTGTTATTTCGCGGTTGCGAAGCAGGGTTGAAATCCAAAGCCGTAGTGGTTCTTCAACCCCTGCCCTACCGAGGGCAGCCTCAATCGCTTCAGCTCTTACATTGTTAAACGCGCCTTCCACATCAACAAACGCAGCCAGGGTGAACTGCTTGTGATGAATCGGACTTTTCCACCGTTCGAACTACCTCATGTAGCGCGGTTTCTGTGGATTTCCCTCTCAGGTACGCGTGCTGTTCCGTGGAAAGTGGAGCCTCGCCTAGAAGCTCCCGTATATGTATATCTAGTAGCCTTTCGAACGTTTTCAGAACAAAGGACGTTAGACTTATTGGCCGAAAGTCTTTGGCTACTTCATGCCCCCTTCTGCCGGCCTTGGGGATGAAAACCACCCTTGTTTTCGTCCACGATACCGGAATGTGGTTGAGACGAATGCATGCTTCGAAGATCTCCTTTAGTTTCTTAACCAAAGATTTCTGAGTCTTCTGCAGCATAATAGGTAGAATACCATCCACGCCCGGTGATTTATATGGAGAGAAGCTATCTATTGCCCAAGCAATTTTCTTCTCCGCTAAAAGGTTGTTTATGAGGCCAACATGTACTTCCTGATGTGCCGTCTTTGTATCACGTACTCCCTTCCCCGATCCATCCGGGAAGTGAGCATCTACAAGGATGTTTAGAGTCTCAGCCGCCGATTCTGCCCATGTTCCATCGGCGCTCTTGACAAATGTCTTGTTTGAATGACTCTTGGCAAGAATCTTTCCCAGCCTGGCTGAGTCCTTCGTGGACTCAATCGACTCGCAGTGATCTCGCCAGGAGCTTGATTTTGCTGTCCATATGGCTTTCTTATACTCCCTCAGAGCCGTTCTGTACTGGAAATCGATCCTGAAGTGACAGTCGTTGAAGACCCTCCTCAGCTTTGACCTCAGGTCGCTGAGATTGTTGTCCCACCACGGTGGGAAGGTCTTTTGGCTCCTCGAAATTGGACAGGCAACTTTAGAGGCCACCTGAAAACTTTACTCCAGAGACCGAACTCGGTCGTCAAGACTGTCTGTAGATTGTATAGGCGTCCTACTTCTATGGAGTCTATCGCTGACTATCTTGTCAAGGGTTTAGAGTTTCTGTGCGGCTGACTTATTTCTTTTTCCCAGTCTATGTTGAAAAGGATCAACCGGTGATCCGACAGGGGAAGTTTTTTTCGACACCTCCCAGTTTCTTACCGTAAGCTCCCGAGAGTCAGATGTTAATGTTATATCAAAAAACTAAAGGTGGGAGAGCTGCCGTTGTTACATCGTAGAGGTTGTTAGCTAATATAAATTCAAACAGAGACTCACCCCGTTCGTTTATCTCGCTGCTCCCCCTAACCGCGTGCCTTGCGTTGGCGTCGCAACCCATCACGAGCGTCTCCTTCTTGGTTGTTTGTGTTATCATTTGCGCGACCTCCACTGGAGGAGCAGGTCGATCGTGGGCCATATAAGCCGAGGCGACCGTCATGCTTCGGCCGCTTCTTGACTCGACCTTGACCACAGCAACGTCGTAACTACTGAACTTAGGTGAAAAGAAAGCATTAATAGTATTCCTAACGAGGATACAAGCCCTCGGTTTACCATCTATATGTGTAAAAGAGGTTATAGTTTCGGGTCTTTAGGCCCATAACCTGTGACCGCCAGACCCATGGTTCCTGCACTAGGCAGACATCAATGTCCTCCTCCCTGAGGAGGACCAGCAGGTTATCCGAGGCGACTTTGAGTGATGCAGGTTAATTTGAGCCACCCTGAGCATTGGGTTGAGACTCGCCTTCCGAGGATTGACGACCCATCCTCCCCAGCTCCGCCAGGTTGAGCTCCCCCAGGAGTTTGTTGGCGTCGCCAGAAGATCATCTTCAGAGAGCGTTCCCAGAACGCTCCCTTTCTCCCCCTCCTTTTTATTATTTGTATTTACATTGGGAATACAGTTCCCACGAGTTTGCATGGAATGGTTAGTCAGCCCCCGGCAGAGCCAGCATACCGGGGGTAAGACACTTATACAACCGACCTTGCCCGGGCATCGGAGGGGACCGTTCGCGATCAGCCCTTCAATATACACCCGCTGACCACACAGCCATCGGCACGGGTACCTCAACACCTTGGCTTGGGTGTTGTTGGTGCGGCAATCCTCACATCTCCTGCAGCGACAAGTGATGCGTTCTCCTGAATACGCCATCGACGCTGTAGGACATATGAGGCTTTTCTCTGAGTTCGGCTCGTGTTGGGACCCCTCCGCAGAGGAGATTCCAACACGATACTTAAGCCCCTTCTCCACGACAAGGCGACCAACATTGAAGGGGAGGCACCATGGAAAATTCTAGCAAAATATATTTAAGTACATATTTTTGATAAATATGAAATGAATAATTGCAATTTCTCACAGATTACTATTAGAAAGATTTCTCACCATACCAAAAAGATATCTCACCATGGTAATTTGCTACCGTTGAACACTAGAGGCATATGCTCAATTTGAAAACGACATCTAACCATTTAACTACTTACCAACAGATGGCGCTTAGGGAAGTAAGTTGACATTTAAGTTAATAAAATTGTGAGACTTTCATAGTGTATAACTAAAAGAAATGTTTGAATAATAGTTCGGCGCTTGAAGATACTCGACCTAAATAACTTAGTTCTCGATTTCACTAATTGTCATAACAATCCCTTATACTATAGGCTGGAATTACCCATTTCAAATTTTTCATTCCAGTTTATTTTGCGGTTAGTGTTTGATCATGGTATAAATATTACCAGGTAAAACCATTTACTCATCTTGGCGGCCATAATGGTTTTTTGATTTTTAAAAAAAATTTTAAATCACTCTCTTAAACTTTGTGGAAATGCCAAACCAAAGTAAACACAAAACAAGTAAGGAAGGCTTAGTTCGGGTGTAACCGAACATTACATACTCAGTTGAGAGATATGGAGAGAAAATAAGGGAAAATCACCATGAAGGAAAATGAACCTAGGGTAACCCTGGAATGTGTTTGTATGACATGTGTATCAAATGGAAGGTATTAAAGAGTATTTTAAGAGGGAGTGGGCCATAGTTCTATAGGTGGACGCCATTTAGGGATATCGCCATAAAGGTGGACCAGGGCTGACACCAGAATTTGTTTTTACGATATGGGTATCAAATGAAAGGCGTTAAAGAGTATTTTAAAAGGGAGTGGGCCTTAGATCTGTAGGTGGACGCCTTTTCGAGATATCGGCATAAAGGTGGACCAGGGGTGACTCTAGAATTTGTTTGTACGATATGGGTATCAAATGAAAGGTGTTAATGAGTATTTTGAAAGGGCGTGGACCTTAGTTCTATAGGAGGACGCATTTTCGAGATATCGCCATAAAGGTGGACCAGGGGTGACTCTAGAATTTGTTTGTACGATATGGGTATCAAATGAAAGGTGTTAATAAGTATTTTAAAAGGGAGTGGGCCTTAGTTCTATAGGTGGACGCATTTTCGAGATATCTCCATAAAGGTGGACCAGGGGTGACTCTAGAATGCGTTTGTTAGTTCTATAGGTGGACACCTTTTCGAGATATCGCCATAAAGGTGGACCAGGGGTGACTCTAGAATTTGTTTGTAAGATATTGGTTTTGATACCCAGGGATGACTCTAGAATTCGTTTGTACAATATGAGTATCAAACGAAAGGTTTTAATGAGTATTTTAAAAGGGAGTGGGCCTTAGTTCTATAGGTGGACGCATTTTTGGAGATATCGCCATAAAGGTGGACCAGGGGCGACTCTAGAATTTGTTTGTTCGATATGGGTTTTGATACCCAGGGATGACTCTAGAATGCGTTTGTACAATATGAGTATCAAACGAAAGGTGTTAATGAGTATTTTAAAAGGGAGTGGTGGTAGTTGTATATGTGAAGGCGTTTTCGAGATATTGACCAAAATGTGGACCAAGGTTACCCAGAACATCATCTGCCGGGTACCGCTAATTTATTTCTATATATAATACCACGAACAGTATTCCTGCCAAGATTCCAAGGGCTTTTGATTTCGCTCTGCAGAACTTTTTCATTTTCTTCTACTTAATATGGTAGGTGTCACACCCATTTTGCAAAGTTTTTTTCTAAAATTATATTTTGCGTCAATAAACCAATCCAATTACCATGTTTCATCTCTTTTTTCGTATTTGGTATAGAATTATGGCATTTTTTTTTCATTTTTCGTAACTTTCGATATCGAAAAAGTGGGCGTGGTCATAGTCGGATTACGGCCATTTTTACACCAATACAAAGTGAGTTCAGATAAGTACGTGAACTGAGTTTAGTAAAGATATATAGATTTTTGCTCAAGTTATCGTGTTAACGGCCGAGCGGAAGGACAGACGGTCGACTGTGTATAAAAACTGGGCGTGGCTTCAACCGATTTCGCCATTTTTCACAGAAAACAGTTATTGTCCTAGAATCTAAGCCCCTACCAAATTTCACAAGGATTGGTAAATTTTTGTTCGACGTATGGCATTAAAAGTATCATAGACAAATTAAATTAAAAAGGGCGGAGCCACGCCCATTTTGAAATTTTCTTTTATTTTTGTATTTTATTGTACCATATCATTACTGGAGTCGAATGTTGACATAATTTACTTATATACTGTAAAGATATTACATTTTTTGTTAAAATTTGACTTAAAAAAAAATTATTTTTTTAAAGTGGGCGTGGTCGTTCTTCGATTTTGCTAATTTTTATTAAGCATACATACAGTAATAGGGGTAACGTTCCTGCCAAATTTCATCATGATATTTTCATCAACGACTGCCAAATTACAGCTTGCAAACTTTTAAATTAACTTCTTTTAAAAGTGGGCGGTGCCACGACCATTGTCGAAAATTTTACTAATTTTCCATTCTACGTCATAAGTTCAACTCACCTACCAAGTTTCATCGCTTTATCCATCTTTGGTAATGAATTATCGCACTTTTTCGGTTTTTCGAAATTTTCGATATCGAAAAAGTGGGCGTGGTTATAGTCCGATATCGTTCATTTTAAATAGCGATCTGAGATAAGTGCCCATGAACCTACATACCAAACTTCATCAAGATACCTCATAATTTACTCAAGTTATCGTGTTAACGGACAGACGGACGGACATGGCTCAATCAAATTTTTTTTTGATACTGATGATTTTGATATGTGGAAGTCTATATTTATCTCGATTCCTTTATACCTGTACAACCAACCGTTATCCAATGAAAGTTAATATACTCTGTGAGCTCTGCTCAACTGAGTATAAAAGATTGTTGGTTTGACATTTTTCACTTTTTTTAAATCCCAAAAAAATAAAATGCTTATTAAATAAGTGAAACAATATTTCGAAAAGTTTTGAAATCGGTTTTTATGTATGTATATGGCATAAAAATGAGTTACCAATATAATGGATGCCTCAACACGTCCTATTTTTGCAAGGGGAAAAACGAAAAGGCCTTACTTCTTACCCTCTTCTAATTAAGAACCGAATGTTGGAGACCACCCCTGTTGATTTTTCATTCATCCTTCTTCCCTTGGTTGATACGTCTTTATCTCTTAAATATACTGAAACTTCACTTTATAAGAGATCATCAGTCTCAAGTATCCTCGCTACTGCGGAAAAAATTATCTTGGGGTATTCTTTGGTTTGTTTTGGTCATTTTCCTCGCGGTTGGAAGATACATTTTTTAATTGGCGCTTAATCGTTTACGAAATGCTGGTCGTTGCGTAACAAGTCACTTACCCTGTTTCGTGATAACTGACGCCAACAGGCGGCACCAAGAGAGATCAAAGTCTTCCCCACCTGCTTCTCCGAACCTAGTGGAGATTTTCCCATAACTTGCCCACGCCAGCAAAAACGGTGTAGCTCTTCGCAGCTTAGATAAATATCATCGTCCAGTTGGAGTATAATAGTTCGTGGAGGCTGAATTTACCGGCTGAACGGTCAAAGTCTGCCGCCTTGGTGTAGAGCTAGTGTGTTGGCCTATCCATCAAAAATATTTAAGAAAATTTTTATAAATAGTATTGATTGTCCCTCGGCATTACCTTGGCACCAAAAGTTCGTCCTTTTGAGGGAAACCACAATACAATTCTTGAATTGAAAAGTCTGGAATGCGGTTGACCGTTAAGATTTCTTTCCCACCAAAAAAGTTATTTCCGCCAATAAAAAATTCGGTTTTGTATAAAATATAATAATATTAATGTTAGAACGCAAAAATATATGGTAATTCTATATGACAGCATGACACTGGTAATACGCCTCCAAAAATACCGAGAGAGGTGTCATAAGACTCATACTGACCTCGTCAACAATAATCCAAAGGCGGAAAATACAAATTTTAGATCGTGCAAAAGATATTAACGAAGAACCGAAAAATTACCCCGGAGTGCTCCGAAACCGATGGTGGGATCCATAATATTTTTGCGCAGAACACATTTCTGCATTGGCGGCCGCGCTTATAAGAAATTACCTTGGGCGGGTACAACACCGGTTTGGAGACCAAAACTATATCCGCGGAAAACACTTATGTTCACAATTGTTTTCTGTGGGTACCACAAAATCATCAAAATTACAACAACCACATGAAAATTTTCAAAATTTCTTTTGCAAATATCTCTTGACATACCCAACATTTTTTACCTCCGCTTTCGGATTCCCGATCCTGAATCCAAAACGCGTCTTTTGATACGCCTCTTGATATTTTTGGGCGTATATAGTGTCATGTTGATGTATAGAATTACCAAATATATTACAGTTTGTTATATTTTTGTTATGAAAACAAAACCAAAATAAAAAAATAAAAATCTGAGCAGTGAGAACATGGTTCAACTATATACAGGTTGGCTCATCTCATCAGCTGATTTTATTTATGTCATTGCATGGTCGAAGGGATTGTCAAAAGGAGATGGCAAACTCAAAATGAAACCAACACATTGCCGTCATTTTACTTACACATACAAAAACTGCTAAGTTTTATGTTTCCATTCCATACCATTCGCACCAACACCAATACACAGATTTTGACAATTTGAACAGACATATTTTGTTGCTTTACAGATGAGCCAACCTGTATATAGTTGAACCATGAGTGAGAATTTTAAAATTTTTATAAACGTCATTTCGGCTATCACCGGTTTTACCTTGTAATATTTATACAACGGTGTTTGATATGTTTTTGAAATCTATATTTAAGGAAATGAAAATTGGTAAGTAAAAATATATAATATATGTACATTAGGGTGGCCCTTCGTTCTATGGAGGGGAAAAAACGTTTTTGGATTCTTGATCTCACCCCCTAAAAATATGCTAATAGCTCAAAAACGAATATATACAAAGTCTTAGGCCAATCAAAAAGATTTAGAGGTGGCGCAAAGGGCTTGAAATCCTGAAAAATTACGAATTTTTACAATTTCGTGTTTCAGGCTTCCATATTTCTAAAGCCTACGAAAATTTACTGCTTTTCCACACCGTAATAAGATCTGTATTTTCTTACTTTCGTAAAATGGCCATAGTCTTCAAAATCGGTCGATCAATAACAGAGTTACAGGGCAAAATATATATTGTTTTCGACAAATAAATATGAAAAGTAAATTAAGTCTGTGCAAATGTGTTTATCAGTGAATATTCGGGTAAAAAACGCTCAAATAAACTTTTTTATACACCAATATATATATCCCTTGAAGCCAAACTTGAAGTTTATTTATTTAAAAAAGTATACACATATATTTTTTTATAAATTTTCTTTCGAAATGCGTGATGTCACAACAAATTTAAGCCTGCACTGCAACTTGTTCTTGCAACAAGCATGTCGAAAGAAATTTAAACAAAGTATAAATAAATGAAAATATATATTTTAAAATTACAAACAACTATAAAAAATTTCTTTGACGTTTCCTTATTAAAACTATACTGCTCTTGAATGAACAAATTTTGAATAGTAGGTTTTTTTTAAATAGATAAATTGCGGCACTTTGCAATGGGATGGAAGACCACTTCCAGAAATAACAGGTCGTGAAAAGGTGAAACGACTTCCAGTTGTTGTTACTTACAGGAATGGCGAACATTTAATAGGAGCTCCAAAATTATATGCTGCAACAGACTCGGAAATACTGATACGTTGTATGAACTGTTGTTTGAATGGTGTCTAAGCTTTGGGCAATTGAGGGCGAGCAGTTTAATAAGAGTTATAAATGAGTAATTTTATGTGCTTATAAGCGTATGAGTCGTGGCACAGTGGCTGACGTACCCGACCAAACGCCCGGGGTTGCGGGTTCAACTCACACCAAGCATTCCTTTTTTTAAATTTATAAATTATTATTATTAATGGACTGTATTGAGTTTATGGGGTTTTTGATTTAATGTATTCCATTTATTGAGTTGGGTAGTTTTAGTGTTATTGGTGTATTTAAGTCATGGGAGGATGCATAGCATCAGTACACCTTTATTTATTTAATTTGGGGGCGAGCACTGGGGGGCTCTGAGGCTTCGCTCTACTGAGCCACCTCATCCTCTATTTGAAGAACCCTTTAAAATGTGATATGGAGGCGAGCACGGGACGGCTCTGAGGTATTGGCACCCCATTTTCTACAAGAAAAACCACTATTTATTTAATTTGGGGCGAGAGTTGGGCACTCTGAGGTTTCGCTCTAATGAGCCACCTCATCTTCTATTTGAAGAACCCCTTCAAAGTGTGATATGGAGGCGAGCACTGGGCTCTGATGTATTAGCACACCATCCGAAGAACCTCGATTTTAATTAAAAAACTCAAACTATGTCTTTAGAATATTTCACTAACCAGTTGAGAATTACAAGCACACTCAATGGCTACTGAAACAAACGAACGAAAAATGTTCATAGTTTAAGTCGCTTAAACATACTCCCCCCTTAGACGGCTTAGTCGTCTAATGAAACTTCCATACGAGCCAGTCATCCGGCTCGAAGGACCATGTCTAAGCTTTGGGCAATTGAGGGCGAGCAGTTTAATAAGAGTTATAAATGAGTAATTTTATGTGCTTATAAGCGTATGAGTCGTGGCACAGTGGCTGACGTACCCGACCAAACGCCCGGGGTTGCGGGTTCAACTCACACCAAGCATTCCTTTTTTTAAATTTATAAATTATTATTATTAATGGACTGTATTGAGTTTATGGGGTTTTTGATTTAATGTATTCCATTTATTGAGTTGGGTAGTTTTAGTGTTATTGGTGTATTTAAGTCATGGGAGGATGCATAGCATCAGTACACCTTTATTTATTTAATTTGTGGGCGAGCACTGGGGGGCTCTGAGGCTTCGCTCTACTGAGCCACCTCATCCTCTATTTGAAGAACCCTTTAAAATGTGATATGGAGGCGAGCACGGGACGGCTCTGAGGTATTGGCACCCCATTTTCTACAAGAAAAACCACTATTTATTTAATTTGGGGCGAGAGTTGGGCACTCTGAGGTTTCGCTCTAATGAGCCACCTCATCTTCTATTTGAAGAACCCCTTCAAAGTGTGATATGGAGGCGAGCACTGGGCTCTGATGTATTAGCACACCATCCGAAGAACCTCGATTTTAATTAAAAAACTCAAACTATGTCTTTAGAATATTTCACTAACCAGTTGAGAATTACAAGCACACTCAATGGCTACTGAAACAAACGAACGAAAAATGTTCATAGTTTAAGTCGCTTAAACAAATGGGATCTGAAGAATGATATTGTAGCCTGTTGTTTTCATATGACATCGGTTAACACAGGCGTTGTAAAAGGAGCTGCAACGTTATTAGAAAAAAAACTTGAGCGAAAACTTTTGTATCTACCTTGTTGTCATAATATTTATGAAGTTCTGCTGAGAGTTATTTTCCAGTAAATACTAGTAAGGATGTTCAGTTATTTCGGCGATTTCAAGAAAATTGCAAAAACATTGACAAAAATTGTTTTAGAGATTTGCTACAAAGTAACGAATTGAAATTACTTTTAAGCGATAGCAAAGATACTATTTTAAAAAACCCTCTAAGGAATAGTTGAGAAAGGAAATAGTAAGAGATGACTATAGGGAATTATTGGAATTAACGTCTATATGTCTAGGAGCAAGTGATGGCATAAAGTTTCGTGTACCATGCTCGGTGGATGTCTAAGGCATTGTATTGCTTAAAAATCGATTGATTTCGTGAACAGTTTAAACTAAAGCGAGTATGAAGAGAATTCGATAGCAAGTATATGCGCGTTTATTATACCATTCTATGTTAAGCTTTGGTTTTACTGTACTAATCCTCATAGAGCACTCTTCAAGACTTATCTTTTATTAAAGAAATTTACAAATACAGAAATGTTAATAAAAAAATATCTGCCATTGCAATAAAAAAGTTTTGTAACCACCTATGGTACCTATCTGAAGAATTTATTGCATTGGCATTGTTCGATGATGACGTCTCTTGTACCATCAAGAAAAAGATTGTGGAAAAAATCAAAAGCATAGGACAACTGCGACAAGGAAACAGAAAGTTTAAAGAGGTTACACTTAAGGCCCAGTGAAATCAATAAATTCATAGGAAAAGAACTACACGATTTTGTAACAGGAAATACAATTGATTTTTGGTCGGTTTGGGATATCATCTCAATTTCTGGAGGTAGATCCACTATACTAGAGGGATACAGGAACCTATAAAAAAGCTAAGGATACTGTTATAAATATAAAAGTAGTTAACGACACAGCAGAACG
Organism: Eurosta solidaginis; assembly: GCF_040869045.1. Taxonomy (NCBI): domain Eukaryota; kingdom Metazoa; phylum Arthropoda; class Insecta; order Diptera; family Tephritidae; genus Eurosta; species Eurosta solidaginis. Next base: position 31,966,917 of record NC_090319.1, read on the forward strand.
GGGAGTAAAGCTTATGGAAGAATATAATAGAATACTTACAAATGACGAACAAGAAAAACAATATTTTTCACAAGTTGTACCTGATTACAAAAAAAAAAATTGAATCACATAATAAATCATCCTTAATTAGATCTAGGAAATAATATCATATTATATACGTGTCAGCTAAAGTGTCACAAGATATATGTATGTATATGTTTTAAAAATGTATTTTCAAAAAAATTTATAATAAAGAAATTTGAAACAAACTCATTTACGTATACTCATTATATACGCATTCTTGAAGTAATGGCACAGTGTTTAAGACATAATTTATTTTATAACTTTATTATTATTTAACCAATTTTTGTTGTTTTAGATTTATTTGAAAGTCAAATATCTCTAGAACTTACTAATAACACGATAAATTCCGTTTCGCCCATAACAAATGAAGTAGGGTTGACCAAATTTAAGAAATTGTAAAAATTCGTAATTTTTCAGGACTTCAAGCTCTTTGCGCCACCTCTAACCTAGATTGGTATTGAAAATGAGCGAAATCGGATGATAACCACGCCCACTTTTTATATATATGTATAACATTTTGGAAAACACAAAAAAACTGATTATTTAGTACATAATACCCCTAGAATATTGAAATTTGACGTGTGGACTGATATTGAGACTCCTGATAAAAATTTAAAAAAAAAAATTTAAAATGAGCGGGGCACCGCCCACTTGTGATAAAATCAATTTTACAAATATTATTAATCATTATTCAAAAATCGTTAAACCTATCGTAACAAAATTCGGCAGATAGGTTGCCTTTACTATAAGGAATGCTTTGAAGAAAAAGTTACGAAATCGGTTAAGGACCACGCCTACTTGTATATAAAAGATTTTTAAAAGGGTCGTGGACGAATAAAATAAGCTATAACTTTGCAAAATAGAGGTTTATATCAATGGTATTTCATTTCCCAAGTGGATTTATAACAACAAATGGGAAAAACTTCAAATTAAAAAAATGGGCGTGGCACCGCCCCTTTTATGACTAAGCAATTTTCTATGTTTCGGGAGCCATAACTCGCAGAAAAAGTAACGGATCGTAATAAAATTGGGTACATACATTTTCATTACAGCAGAAAATATTTCTAGAAAAAATTGACGAGTGTAGGGTTGTTTATGTATGTACTTTTAATAAATATACTTTGTTATATTTATAGTGTTCTTATTATTTTTATTTAACTTTGTATTTTAGTTACTTTGAACTTTGTAATTTTAAAATGTTTTATCAATTTTTTAATTTTCAATATTGATTTTTAAATTTTCTAAAATTTTCGTTATGGTGAAAAATTTAAAATAAAAAAGACGCATACATTTAGGCGTATTGAAAAATATAGTTTAAAGTTCTTATAAATTAAAATGTGGTTTAAATATCCACATTGTGTAGATTTCACTACAAATTTAGAAATAATGCTAGAAGTTGTGAACAACCTTGTTCTTATAACAAAAACAAAGATTCAACAAACTAAAATATTTTCATTTTTTTGATATTTAACAATAAACAATCCAATAATAATAAATTTAAAATATAACAAAGTATATTTATTACAAGTACATACATAAATAACCGTACATCTAATAATACATGAAAGAAACGCGATGCAACTTAAAAGCCAAGCGTCTCGTTGGTCATGCACGTATTGGTTTGTGTTGCATTGCTGGTAATAAAATGGTACATTCCATGAGTAATGCTACGTTTCCACCAAACCCAAACTCCGTGTTTGCCAACTCTTATGCAAAATATCTCTTGGCAGAAATGCAACTTTTGATTTTTGCTTTCGCATTATTGATACCGAAGTTAAAACGCGTTTTTCGATAGCTTTCGCGATATTTTTAGACATGTTTTAACAGTCTTACGAAACTGGCAAACACTGGAGTTTCGGTTTGGTGGAAACGTAGTATAAAACTAATAAACGTTGCGTGTATTTCGGCAGTGATGTAAATAACTAGAGCGTCCAAAAATTCCATTAGGAATTGTACGTAGACAATTTTTTTGAGTACACTTGTCATTGTATAAACGAAGTAATTGTCCACATTGACTAACTGGCCAGTTTGCAGAAAATGTATTAACTTTTATAGTTCCCTTATGATTCGAAGCGGGATCGCCATTATAGTTTAATTCAAAATATTTTATTTTAAAAAATATTTTATATTTAATTCACTTGAAATTTATTTTATTAAACTTAAATTATAAAAGATATTTTGTTAACTGACAATATTTTAATTTTTTGATATTTAACAATAAATAATCTAATAATAATAAATTTAAAATATAACAAAGTATATTTATTACAAGTACATACATAAATAACCCTACAACGAGATCGGTTAAATACCACGCCTACTTTTATATGAAAGATTTTTAAAAGGGTCGTAGACGAAAATAATAAACTATAACTTAACAAAAAATGGTTTTGAATTAATGATATTTCACTTATCAAGTTTTACTGTAAGAGGAAATGGGGAGACATTTTTCATTTAAACGGGCGGTGCCACGTGTTATGTAGAAAAGTAATTTATCTGAAATGAAATGTACAATTGAAGCTAGCGCTGAGTATATAATGTTCGGTTACACCCGAACTTAGACACCTTTACTTGTTTTTATGTTATTTTAACACCCGACACACATATATATCCATGCTTCTACTGAGAAAAAGACAAATACGTACGTACAAAATCTGCACCTCCACCGGTAGCTTGGTATATGTACTGGAGTCATTCGGGATTTTTTTCGGGACCAAAGCATGGCATTTCAATGTAGTATGGCGCAATTTCTCGTGGATCGTTCAAAATTTTTCACCCAATGGGTAGCTCCTTGTGGAGAGATTGTCCTTCATTCGGTCCTAGATACTAGCACTGCCGCGTCTACCGAAGAAATACATATTTATAAAACGGGCACATATATGTCACATACAAAACGCGATGTTTTAGGCTAACCCCTAATACTTTTTGTCGACGCGATTTCTTTAAAACATGTATTGCTCCTTTCTGCTCACAACCAAGAGCTATTTCACGCCGGCTTTAAGCGTACCTCCGTTCCAGTAGATACCACTCAGAAATTTTTATTGCGATCAATACATCGTACAATTGTTCGTACATATGTCCCCTTTGAAATCAAATATTTCTGCTGAAATTGTAAAAAAAAACTATTACTTATTTTCAGCAAGTAGTTCGAAGCCAGAAGTTCGGCTGTTAAAAAACTGAAAAATGTTTAATTAAAAATAATAAACAAATTCTAGAGTCACCCCTGGTCCAACTTTATGGCGATATCCCGAAATGGCGTCCACCTATAGAACTATGGCCCACTTCCTTTTAAAATACTCTTTAATACCTTCCATTTGATATCCATGTCATACAAACATATTCCAGGGTTACCGTAGGATCATTTTCCTACATGGTTATTTTCCCTTATTCTGTCTCCAAAGCTCTCAACTGAGTATGTAATGTTCGGTTACACCCGAACTTAGCCTTCCTTACTCACAAATCATACACAGAAGATTGCGCATTGCGCATGTAAACAAAATATCAGCTGTTTTTTATGGGCAATTTTTACGGCATTTTCCTTTAGCTCTTGTTTTTTTCTCTCTCTTTCATTCGCTGAAGCAGTCAAGTGTGACGTAGAAGCGCAGAACGAAGCAATTTTGAGCTCGTGAATGCGCAATCTTCTGTGTATAATTTGTGTTCCTTACTTGTTGTTATTGGAAAACTATGTATATGTATATTTGGTATACTTCGGCCGCGTGAATTAGTATCAAACGAACGTGTTCTGAATATTCGAAATGAACGGTTTATGCCGAACGCTTCCATAAGTACTTAAAAGTGAAGGAGCTTTCTAAATTTTCAGAATAAATAGGTAAAAGTATTCCAAAGCTGAACTCTTATGTCAAAGTCAAAGCCTGAAATTAAACTTCTGAGCAAATAAGCCATTTTTTTTTAGATAATGTCGACTACAGAATGGAGTATCACCTGACCGTTCGAAATCGCTTAATCCCAAAATATTTCTCAAAAGATCTATTAGGATTTGTGTCAAAACCTCCGTATCTCATAATTAGTTGCATAATGTCCTCTCTCAGAATTTTTTGTCATAAACGCCTAATCTCATGTCAAATGTATTGAATTTATGCTTAGATAGGGCGTTTCCGACACAAATTCTGAGATAGGGCGTTTTTGAATAAAATTCTGTACTACAGTACAATACTAAAACAATACTATTACTTAAGGTCATTTCTACTACAGTTTTCCTTGAAGTGCATTAAATTTCCCACTTTCTTTGCTTCGTAAAAGAACATTTTTTTAAATTTGGGAATGTCAAAGCTCTGAATCATGATTAGAGATGGGCAAGGGGTAAATACCCAAATGGTAAAATCCCGATAAATTGGTTATATATGGTAAAAATGGGTAAATACCCAAATATTTACCCAAAAGAAAGGTAAAAATAATCTTTTGTAAAATATGGGAAACAAACACACAAATTCAATCCAAAATGTACCCAATTTGTCCTATATTGGTGGGTAGTTATCCATTACGTTATCGGTTGAATTAGTTTTAATCTGTAATCCAGCGTTTTTGAAAAATATTTAGCCAATAATGCATGCCGTTGCAAAAATTTAAGTTTACCCAGTAAACATTTTAAGTCAAAAAAGAGTCGGAAAAATATCTAAATTGGAGCGTTTACAGTCGGTATGTGTCCTTTGGCGAGGCCGAAACCAATGTACTTCCCTTCTTGCAATGGTCGTCCTATATGAGCCTATTAACGTATATCGTTTGAGCCTAAATAAGAGTCCGACATAAGTCTTAAAAGGCGTTTAAACAGCTCATATTATACTCTACTGGAATTCTCCGGCGTCTTTTTTAACTCTATTAACTCTGCTTGTCTGACACTTATATGGCCTATTTATTAGGCATCGTCAGCCCTTATTGGGGTCATATATAGTTCGACATACCTGGACAGAACGTGACAGCTTTGCGGTCACATTAAAAATGTTGAGAAGCGTCCATGAGCGGAAAAACGTCGATGCTTATACAAAAAAAGAATAGCTGGAGTAACAATAATATACAAATGTAATTCATTTTGTATTAAAATGAAAAATTGTCGTAACACAGTTTAAAAATTTGTTCCAAACTCGCTGTGACGACCATAAATAGTAGATAAATGACAATTTTTGCATGCTAGGTTAGGAGCTTTTAGGCCATTAAATAAAAGGCAAAAATTAAATTTTCTTTTACCCTCCTACGCGTTTTGACGCTTTTCTGATTCCTCATTACCCACTTATTTTGGACTCGTTTCGGATTCTTAAATTATGAGCGCCGTGAGCATGTTTGAGAGGTAGCTTTGTTTGCGTAAATATGTGTACCCTATAAACATTCTCTTACAGTTCTGGAGTTTAATATGGGTCAAAAGCTTCAAAAATGCTATCACCTTAGAGCCTATGACTCCAATTGATGAAATTATAAACAAACGCAAAATATTAAAATTAGTAAACTAGGCAGCTCCGGAATAAAAACTCAGAAATTTTTATGCAACAATTTATTCTAAATAAATAATTGAAAATAATAATTGATATTCAAATGATTTTTAAATACCCAAAAAAAGATACAAAAGAGGAATATTACGTGTATTTTCCTGGTATTTACCCATAAAAATGGTAAATACCCGGTAGAATCCCAACTCAATCATGATTCAATACATATATGTAATACTCCTAAATTGCTAATAGAAAATGCTCGCAATGTGTTTGGAATTCGAAATCAAAACAACACAGCCTATACAATTTTTGTAATTGTAGCCGTGATAAAAAAAAAATGGAGGTAGTTCCATTTAGTGTGACGTTAGCCACTTGACTTTTGCGGGAACAACGACAATTTCAGCAAAAACAAGCTACCAAATTGAAAAATGTTACGAATTTTTCTAATTTTGATGGATTTCATATTAACGGATACGACTAAACTACTTTCTTAGTTACTTTAATTAAAAAAGAAAAAACTTAGCCCCATGCTTTGGAAATATTTTAATACGAAATATGAGCCTAGAAAAGGTTTTTAGTAAGTTTTTCGTGCTCCCGAAAATTGTTTTGGTGGAAGAAACATGGATGGAATGCAAAGCAAGGGAATATAGCCTTCTTAAGTGTCCGTACGTTTGCTCAGAACATTTTGACAAAACATACACGTTTGTCAATTGCTTGCTCAAAGGAGGTCCTTATAAACTGACACCGCAATTTCTTGCTAAATTGGCTACAAGTCCACATTTTTTATTTCTTTATTTATTGTATAATTCAAGCGTTGCGCTTTAGGAGGGAATTGTTAAACCATTTTTAGGGAGAATATTACCACATGTAGATCTACAGGTTAGCCACGAGTTATGAAAGTGTTTTTGCCCGTTGTACCAGGGGTCACCTTGGGACAGCCCCGCCTATACACATTCTGTGCCCTTTTAGCATTGACATCGATGCGCAGACTTTGGAGGTACACTTTTTGTCAACATGCCTTGAGAAATATCCAATGTAGGGGCATGCTAGAACAACAAGATTTTTCGTGTATTTTTTTTTTCTGTCTAGGGGTCAAGCTGCCATAAAGATATGAGTCATTATCCACTATTTTTCAATAAAATTCCTTGTTTTACTATATTCTCAATCGATATATATGCACATAAATCGTGCTAAAGTATATTATTATTATCTCAGATAACCATTGCGTTTTCATCCTGAAGGAAACTTCCATCCCGAAAAACCACAATTTCGCCTTAAACAGTAACGGTATGGCAACGCTTCTAGCAAAACAACCAACATTGTGAAACTTCAAAAATCCCCAAATCCGTCAAAAAATTTTGAGTGGAACTATGTACCTTCTTTTTTGTATCATGATTGTAGCACAGCATAAGTGTGACAAGAAAAAATTTAAATTTAGGTACATTCGATTATTGAAAACAAAAACGTTTAAACAGCAATATATAGGCACTCTGATGTTTGGGAATGTACGTAGCTTTTTGTAGCAATATAGGAGTATTACATATATGATTCAATATAACAATAATGAAATAATTAAGAGTTTCTACTTTGTATTGAAATTTGAATAAGCCCTTAAACGTAGAAAATTTTACATTTTCCTCTGTGAAATTAGTATTAAATTGAAATGTTTTAGAACTGTAGCGGATCGTATACATTTGTTTTCATTAAATAATTTTTCTTATTCCTACCGTTTAAGCCTTTACAAAAGTAGCACGCGTTAATTCACAGGATTACGATGTAAAAGTAGTTGATACAGCCGGTCAAGATGAATACAGTATATTTCCCGTACAATATAGCATGGACTTTCATGGTTATGTTCTTGTCTATTCCATAACGAGTCAAAAATCCTTTGAAGTAATTAAAATTATCTACGAAAAACTACTAGATGTAATGGGAAAGAAATAGTAAGTTTAAAACTTTTCAGTAAAATGTATGTTAAGGGCCAATTAATGGTGACTTATATCCATAAAACCATAACCAGATAAAACAGCTGATCGCACCTACCTTATGAAAATCAATGTAATTGATTAATGGTGTCATACCATAACGCTAACGCCATAACCATACCATAGCCAACCAATTGGGTTTTGGTTTTTCGCCATATCCATAACCTAAAAATATTTGAGTTGGTGAATTTAATAAGTTTTTGTAGATTTTATTCATTGTTTTGGATAGGTTATGACTAAAATACTTATTTTTTGTGGAATATGTTTGTAATTTTTTGCCTTTTCTTCATTTTTATGAAAATTTCACGAGTTTTAGGTTAAGGCACCATTAATCGATCACATTGGAGATGATTATGGATATGGGTATGGTTACGACTATGGCGTTAGGGTTAAGGAAGTTTAATTGGCCCTTTAACCTACTTATGTTTACCATTGTTTTACAGTGTACCTGTGGTGTTAGTTGGCAATAAAACGGATTTACATCAGGAGCGTACAGTAACCACAGAAGAAGGCCGTAAATTGGCTGAATCATGGCGGGCAACATTTTTAGAAACATCCGCTAAGCAAAATGAGGTAGAGATGTTTTTATTTTGCAGTCATTACCATTATTATAATTGGAAAAATTTATATTAATAATATTTATTTTTTTTTTATACATTTCATTATAGTCTGTTGCTGATATTTTTCATCGATTACTTATATCAATAGAGAGTGAGAATGGTAATCCACAGGAGAAGAATAGTTGTATAATATCGTGAAAACTCATAATGGGCATAAACTGTCGACCATATCAACAACAATTACAAAAGCCACAATCCCACTTATGATAAAAGAATAATGTGGAGAGCACAAACAAATTAATATGTGAGCAAACTGCAACTTGAGCTGTTTGCGTTTTGTGAAACAAACACAATACAGTAATAAATATGCAGCTGCAAACAATGTAGGTGTGGTCGTAGGGAAGGTCAAACGCGAGTGTTATGATTCAATTGAATGATTTTTAGGTGGGAGTGAGAGATAGTTTTTCTTTTGTTTTCTTACATCATGCATTCATACATAAATACTGCTGAATAGAATATCACCCCATTTCGGCTGCCAGTTCAAAATCGCCCCGAAATATTTTTTAAATTAAATTTTTTAAAAGGCACTATTCACACTTCGATTAAAGAACGTCCTATCTCGGATTATTTTTCATAAATGTTTTTTTTTTTTTCAAATTCCCAAAGGCTACCTACAGTCCTTTCTAATTTGGGCTCGTTAATTTACACTGAAAGAAATGGTGCTAGTAAAATCAACAAATCGGTTCTGTTGTTCTTGACTTAACGGAGATTCGGTGAAATTGATCGAATTATGGTTAATTCGACCGAGTTCTTTGTCAAGCGAACAAATTAGTTTAGTTATTTCAACAGAAGAGAAATTGTCGCTCTTAAGTTAACAAAATTCTGTAAAATTGACAGATTCCTAATCAATCTAACTGATTTTTCTGTTAACACAACTGATCCCACTGGTCATTTCAACAGCATCAACGGTCAATACGTGAGCAAATTTCAAAAAGAATTTTACGCTCACTGCGCTCTCTACCTTGTACTTATGACGATGGTGCTACTTGTTAAAAAAAAAACACCAAAATAAGAAAACCACCAAATCGAAAAAACACAAATTGGGAAAACAACAAAAAACTAGTTTTTCAGTTATCAATACAAAACGAAAAACCCTTTTTTGATTTACTGTGCAAAAAATTATGATATACCGGGACACATATTTATCGGGTACAATTTTGCAACCTCTCCTCCAAGCGAAATGCAAAATTGCGCCCTCTTGTTGCAAAAGTTTTTTTTGAACGAACAGAATTTTTCCAAAGTTAGTAACATTTTGTTCAAGTTTTTACGAATTTTCACTCACGCGAACGAATCTAATAAGATAATAAAAATATCCTTTTTTAATGTGGATGTGTCTGACAACATAAAGGTTTGAGTTGTTTTGGAATCGTTTCAACTTGAAGTGTTACGAAAATTAAACATACATGTAAAGTTACTCCAGTGGTGAATTGCCTTCCAGCGACTTCATTCTTTACTTATCTTTAACTTACAAGTTCTCTATTTAAAATGTTATGCCAAACATTTATACTACAAGTTTTGTTCGAAACAATCAAGTGTGGCAACTACATGCGAGAGAAGAAATTTAGAATGAGCTGAGCTGCAACTGAAAGAATTGAGAATCAGTTTTGTGACTACTATTTTAATTTCTCTTTGCAAAGCGAAGTTCAAAACTATAAATTAAATAAATTATAAAATATAAAATTTGGCGAAAGTGCGTTTAAAAAAAAAAAATAAATGTAAGGCGCGATAACCTCCGAAGAGATCTAAGGCCGAGCTTCTCTTCCAATTTGCGTCGTGCTCCTCTTGATTTTTCCCTACAAATTGGCCGGACGGGACCTACATGTTTTATGCCGACTCCGAACGGCATCTGCAAGGCAGATGAGTTTTCACTGAGAGCTTTTCATGGCAGAAATACAATCGGAGCGCTTGCCAGACACTGCCGAGGGGCGACCCCGCTTAGAAAAATTTTCTTCTAATTGAAAAATCTTATTTCTAAAATTTTGATGTTGCTTTGCCCGGGAGTTGAACCCAGGGCATACGGTGTGATAGGCGGAGCACGCTACCATCACACCACGGTGGCCGCCAAAGTGCGTTTAATAAAACAAAATAATAAAGTCTATAATGTTTATTGTGTGCCAGCATATTTGATGTACGCCCAATTGAGGTTCGGTTAGTAAGTGCGTACATATCTATGTATATGTAGCAAGCATGCGTATTTATGTATTTACATATTTACGTATATGGCAACATAGGTACTTTCGTACAAAGCTGTCGCAACAAGTTTTTTGTTCATTTGACTACTAAAACGGTCAATTACGAATCAACGATTTGTGCGCAGTTGATTCAACATCTTGTTGCGATGGATACAAATTTACAGAAATTTCGGTTGAATTGACCCGTATTTCGGTTGATTTTACCAGTCTTTTTCTTTTAGTATACGAACTGTTAAAATTTTGATATTTTACCACATTGTCCGACTTACCACTTTAAAACAAATTGGTAAAATTTGGAAGAACTTTAAAAATCACATAAACACAAATTGAATTCGTAGCAATGAACGTAATAAAAATTTACATCTGTATATGAATGTGACTACTGTCCATAATAAAACAGTGACATATAAACAGGTGCTTAGTCTCGGTTTGATAGTATGATAAATTTATATTTACATGAGAAGGTGACTTTGAGTAACCTATATTCTTAAGTTTATTTAAAAAAAGAAGCAATTATTTGGTTTTTAATCCAAAATTCTACCAGTCCATTTTTTTTTAATTTACCCAACAACTTTCAGTCCGTACCGACTCTAGAGCCGAGACCGAAACCGCAGCCGAATTTCGATTATATCTCTACGAGCCGTGCCCGTGCGCATCTTGTGCAACCAATCTAAAAGTCTCTTATCAAATATCAACATACATCAGCTGTTCTATCAATCAATTGAAACTTATAGCCGCCATCTGGCGTATGAGAGCAACTGCCGGTAATGCAGAGAAAATATTCACAATCCTCGTGTTCCAATGGTACATGAACCAGATACGGATAGAGATTTAACATGCAAATGCAACAACAATATGATCCATATGGTTCACATTAGGGCTGAGACTATCCGTTGACACGGATAAAATCCGGACGGCATGGATATCCGGTTAATATTCGTTTGTGAAACTATCCGGATTTATGAAGATCCGGTTAAAAACCGTATTTTTGGATATCCAATGAAAGCAACAAATTGATGTACCATATATGTTTATTTAACACTAGGGGGACCCCGGTGTGCTTCGCTACACCAATAGAAATATTGGAAAAAGAATAAAATATCATAGAATTTTTTTAATCTTTATTTTAATTCTTAATACAAACACGGTTCCTCCAAATTCAATCCGCATACTCGAAGCGTTTGTCCTGCGCCTTGTTTACTGACATAGCAAATGACAGGCGCACTGGAAATTGCAAACGCTTGAATTCAAATGGCATGTCTGTTGGTATCAGTGGGATTCGCGGTATAAGCACAATTTCACCTTTCGCTTTGCCGGTCAGTATTGTTGCTTCAATTAAATTTGTCATCAACTTTTTTACATTCAGTCTTGTTCCATTACACTGTTTTGGTGCATTTAAATTCCGTAATAAAATAACTGATGAGCCGACCTTCAAATTTAAACAATGCGGTGGCATACCAGGCGGTTCCAATGATTTCAAAAATTCAGCTGGGTAATTCACTGCGTCATCTTGATTCATTGCGCTATCCTCAGACTTGTATGTTGTCACCACACCTGGCAATTTTTTTCAGAATGTGATGATTGATTTCATTGACATGTACATTTTTTGGTGCCAGTATTGCGCGTTCTCTCCACCAATCGTGATTCATGTAATTTTGAACAATATTTGGAAACACTCGTTCAATTAATTCTTTTGATTGGATAATTGTACAAAAATTGTTTGGCAATGTAATCAAACCATTTGTTTTGTCGATTGGAATTTTGCCATTTACGATCTCTAACAATTGCTTCGAGAAATGCTCTGCAGACTGATCATTGTGCAACTGAACACGCTTGTTTATGTGTAATGTTAATTTTTTCGCGTATCGCCACAAAAGGGAAGACTTCCGGCAATATGCATTGATCTCATCTGCCGTTGTTGATCGTGGAATAACGGGAAATGTTTGTCGAAAGTTACCTGACAATAAAATTAAAGCACCACCAAAAAGCCTTCGGTTTCCACGTAAATTTTTCTTCGTTCGATTTAATGCTTCCAATGATTTTTTGTTTGCCATTGTACCCTCATAACATAGAATGACCGCTGCTTGTTCCAAAACGTTTGCCATCGCTGAATTTTTGGATATGTTACAGGTTGGAGTTTCAACCACCTGTATATTCAATGGCAATTTTAAAGCTGAATGAGCTATCCGTCCTCCATCCAATAAAGTTCCAGCAATTCCAGAAGAAGCGAGTGCCAAAGCAATTTTCTGTTGCGATCGAATAGTTGCTAAAATCAATGAAATCACAAACGTTTTTCCGGTGCCGCCAGGTGCATCCAAAAAATATAATCCACCAGTGTTATCAGAAACAGCTTGCATGATTTTGTCATATATATCCTTTTGTTGATTGTTCAATTTGGTGATGTTGGATTGAACAAATGTACGTAAATCGTCACAATCGAATTGTTGTTCACGCTGCAACTCTCGATCAAATAAATCATGCATTGGACGATTTGGTGAAATCAAAGCTAACTGCCTCAATGCTCTATTTGCAATCGCAAGACACATATCTTCAGTTATTATCAAATTTTCATTGTACATTTCCAATGTAATCAGCAAAACAGGATCCATTGCTCTACGACGCATCCGAATTAAAATATCTTCAGTCATGTAATCTTTATATTTATTCCACAATTCAATTGGATTCGATGGCATGCATGTTGATATTATAATCGAAAATAGGATTCGTATTTGCTGTGGATAAGATGAAATCGATGCATCATGAAGTGTTGCGTCCCAATGAGTGTCACCTTCTAACAAATGCAAGAGCTGACATGCTTCGCAATATATCTGACAAAAGTTACCGTAAACTGTTCTTAAATCCTGAAATTATTTTGGCCCTCAAACGTTTACCAACAACATTCGCAAATAGAAACATTCAGCATTGTTGGGATGTACCGTATCATCCTGCCCAAAGCATCTGCTTGGAAAATACCTGGATGACCATCAACTGGTGTTCCTTGTTTACGTCGTTGAAATTTGTTTGATGATGCATTCCAGGTGTAATATTGCGGTATATCAACATATATCAAATTTCTGGCAAATGTGTCGATTTCACACAATTGAAAAAAGCATTAAAGTAGTTGCTGGTAGTTGTGCTGCTCTCTGCTGTACATTCTCAGTAGTGAAATAAACTCGTTGACCATTCTCCAGATGAACTGCCAAATGGACAACAACAGGATGTCTTTCGTGCAAAGGAAACGAAAAGGATACGCCAAACTGCTTCATTACTGCTTATGTATCGCCCCATTTGATATTGAGTGATTTCATCATTTCTATTTTCACCATCTACTCTAAAACAGCCATATCACTTTCTTTATTTACAAATGTATTTGATAGACTTTACTGAGTTACAGTACTCAACATTTATGTGAGCCTGAAAAACTTTTGACAGTATCGGTGAATATGGCACGACACAACGATTGTCAACTTCAATGTCTTGATTGCGTACTCTTATTATCGCCGTTTCACCATTATTTTCAAATGATCGACGTCGATACAATGGATATCCGTCATTGCCTGCTATGGTATCGGAAATTAATGCTCTCGGATACCGCTTTGAACATTTCCCATCGATCATACATGGTGAATTCATATTTATTTCACCGCATGGACCGTGAATCATGTTTTTTGTTACCACTTCAAATAATTCTGGATCGATGGTTTGATCTGGTATTTCGGCTGATATGACGCTGTCAATCTCGTCCGGTGTTATTTTACGTACCAGCCATATCAATATGTGTGCGTGTGGCAAACCTGTTTTTGTCATTCAATCGAGTACATCCAACATTGTACCTTTCCAAGAATGCTTAATTTCACAATTAAATCCATCAGTGCCTTCAATTTTTGCCGGAATACACGTGCTGTAACATCGTGTCGATCTGTTGGTGACTGACCGTCGAACAAATTATTTTTTATATCGTTCCACATCGGATTACACGTAAAAGTGAAGAAAAGATCTGGTCGGCCGTATTTTCGAACATATGACATAGCATTTTGTGCATATTCGTGCATGTGGCGTGGACTACCAATATAAGAAGCTCGTAATATCGTCAGACGTCCGATATCATTCACATTTGCATCATTCGCTATTGCATCTTGCAAATGTATGTACTCTTCAGATCGCAATTTGGCTTGATTGAATCGGATGAAATTGAGACGTTCAGTTTCAATTTTTGCACACATGTCTACAATGTATTGGTGAAAAGGTTTACCACATCTCAGAATGTAATTTTGTTCTTGTGCACGAATCATCAATCGATAAGAATAATAATTCATCGCACTAAAATTCTTTTGAACATCCCGACCTGTAAAAAATATGTTCATTCGATTTTAAATTTTAGTTTTTATTTAATATCTGATTAATACAATTAGTATATTATTTACCGGTTCTTGGATCTATCATTGGTATATTATGTTATAACCATCATCAATGTATAATTGGATATTGTAATGCGTAGTAACTGCGATGACGCTCCGAAACACGCTGTAATTGTTCATTTCTAAGATGAAGTACAATATCGCGGAATTGAAACTGATCGCCAACAATTACAATTGCCACTTCATCAATCGTCGGTACATTAACACACCGATTCTAAATATTCTCGCGGAATTTTGTTCCTGCGGATTTTTTTATTCCCGCGGAAAAATTCCTCCAATTCTTTTCTCCTAGGGAGAAGAATAATTGGGGAATAGGAATTTCGAATTTTCGAAGTCAGCTGTTTTGTCAATTGAAATTTCGTTGCGCATTTTTTATTTTGTTTAAAAAATAGAAAAGTTTAATTATTGTTGCGTATTTGTTTGAAATTAAGAAATAAACAGACCAATTCTAAATGTTCTCGCGGAATTTTGTTCTCGCGGATTTTTTTATTCCCGCGGAAAAATTCCTCCAATTCTGTTCTCCTAGGGAGAACAATAATTGGGGAATAGGAATTTCGAATTTTCGAAGTCAGCTGTTTTGTCAATTGAAATTTCGTTGCACATTTCGTAGCAATGAACGTAATAAAAATTTACATCTGTATATGAATGTGACTACTGTCCATAATAAAACAGTGACATATAAACAGGGGCTTAGTCTCGGTTTGATAGTATGATAAATTTATATTTACATGAGAAGGTGACTTTGAGTAACCTATATTCTTAAGTTTATTTAAAAAAAGAAGCAATTATTTGGTTTTTAATCCAAAATTCTACCAGTCCATTTTTTTTTAATTTACCCAACAACTTTCAGTCCGTACCGACTCTAGAGCCGAGACCGAAACCGCAGCCGAATTTCGATTATATCTCTACGAGCCGTGCTCGTGCGCGTCTTGTGCAACCAATCTAAAAGTCTCTTATCAAATATCAACATAAATCAGCTGTTCTATCAATCAATTAAAACTTATAGCCGCCATCTGGCGTATGAGAGCAACTGCCGGTAATGCAGAGAAATTCACAATCCTCGTGTTCCAATGGTACATGAACCAGATACGGATAGAGATTTAACATGCAAATGCAACAACAATATGATCCATATGGTTCACATTAGGGCTGAGACTATCCGTTGACACGGATAAAATCCGGACGGCATGGATATCCGGTTAATATTCGTTTGTGAAACTATCCGGATTTATGAAGATCCGGTTAAAAACCGTATTTTTGGATATCCAATGAAAGCAACAAATTGATGTACCATATATGTTTATTTAACACTAGGGGGACCCCGGTGTGCTTCGCTACACCAATAGAAATATTGGAAAAAGAATAAAATATCATAGAATTTTTTTAATCTTTATTTTAATTCTTAATACAAAACATTTGGATACACTACATTTTTCGTTTTTCCATCTGGGATTTGATTAAACAAACAATTTGGAATGCCTACTCTGGAACAGGCAACGTATGCGAAAAGCACGGTTCCTCCAAATTCAATCCGCATACTCGAAGCGTTTGTCCTGCGCCTTGTTTACTGACATAGCAAATGACAGGCGCACTGGAAATTGCAAACGCTTGAATTCAAATGGCATGTCTGTTGGTATCAGTGGGATTCGCGGTATAAGCACAATTTCACCTTTCGCTTTGCCGGTCAGTATTGTTGCTTCAATTAAATTTGTCATCAACTTTTTTACATTCAGTCTTGTTCCATTACACTATTTTGGTGCATTTAAATTCCGTAATAAAATAACTGATGAGCCGACCTTCAAATTTAAACAATGCGGTGGCATACCAGGCGGTTCCAATGATTTCAAAAATTCAGCTGGGTAATTCACTGCGTCATCTTGATTCATTGCGCTATCCTCAGACTTGTATGTTGTCACCACACCTGGCAATTTTTTCAGAATGTGATGATTGATTTCATTGACATGTACATTTTTTGGTGCCAGTATTGCGCGTTCTCTCCACCAATCGTGATTCATGTAATTTTGAACAATATTTGGAAACACTCGTTCAATTAATTCTTTTGATTGGATAATTGTACAAAAATTGTTTGGCAATGTAATCAAACCATTTGTTTTGTCGATTGGAATTTTGCCATTTACGATCTCTAACAATTGCTTCGAGAAATGCTCTGCAGACTGATCATTGTGCAACTGAACACGCTTGTTTATGTGTAATGTTAATTTTTTCGCGTATCGCCACAAAAGGGAAGACTTCCGGCAATATGCATTGATCTCATCTGCCGTTGTTGATCGTGGAATAACGGGAAATGTTTGTCGAAAGTTACCTGACAATAAAATTAAAGCACCACCAAAAAGCCTTCGGTTTCCACGTAAATTTTTCTTCGTTCGATTTAATGCTTCCAATGATTTTTTGTTTGCCATTGTACCCTCATAACATAGAATGACCGCTGCTTGTTCCAAAACGTTTGCCATCGCTGAATTTTTGGATATGTTACAGGTTGGAGTTTCAACCACCTGTATATTCAATGGCAATTTTAAAGCTGAATGAGCTATCCGTCCTCCATCCAATAAAGTTCCAGCAATTCCAGAAGAAGCGAGTGCCAAAGCAATTTTCTGTTGCGATCGAATAGTTGCTAAAATCAATGAAATCACAAACGTTTTTCCGGTGCCGCCAGGTGCATCCAAAAAATATAATCCACCAGTGTTATCAGAAACAGCTTGCATGATTTTGTCATATATATCCTTTTGTTGATTGTTCAATTTGGTGATGTTGGATTGAACAATTGTACGTAAATCGTCACAATCGAATTGTTGTTCACGCTGCAACTCTCGATCAAATAAATCATGCATTGGACGATTTGGTGAAATCAAAGCTAACTGCCTCAATGCTCTATTTGCAATCGCAAGACACATATCTTCAGTTATTATCAAATTTTCATTGTACATTTCCAATGTAATCAGCAAAACAGGATCCATTGCTCTACGACGCATCCGAATTAAAATATCTTCAGTCATGTAATCTTTATATTTATTCCACAATTCAATTGGATTCGATGGCATGCATGTTGATATTATAATCGAAAATAGGATTCGTATTTGCTGTGGATAAGATGAAATCGATGCATCATGAAGTGTTGCGTCCCAATGAGTGTCATCTTCTAACAAATGCAAGAGCTGACATGCTTCGCAATATATCTGACAAAAGTTACCGTAAACTGTTCTTAAATCCTGAAATTATTTTGGCCCTCAAACGTTTACCAACAACATTCGCAAATAGAAACATTCAGCATTGTTGGGATGTACCGTGTCATCCTGCCCAAAGCATCTGCTTGGAAAATACCTGGATGACCATCAACTGGTGTTCCTTGTTTACGCCGTTGAAATTTTTTTGATGATGCATTCCAGGTGTAATATTGCGGTATATCAACATATATCAAATTTCTGGCAAATGTGTCGATTTCACACAATTGAAAAAAGCATTAAAGTAGTTGCTGGTAGTTGTGCTGCTCTCTGCTGTACATTCTCAGTAGTGAAATAAACTCGTTGACCATTCTCCAGATGAACTGCCAAATGGACAACAACAGGATGTCTTTCGTGCAAAGGAAACGAAAAGGATACGCCAAACTGCTTCATTACTGCTTATGTATCGCCCCATTTGATATTGAGTGATTTCATCATTTCTATTTTCACCATCTACTCTAAAACAGCCATATCACTTTCTTTATTTACAAATGTATTTGATAGACTTTACTGAGTTACAGTACTCAACATTTATGTGAGCCTGAAAAACTTTTGACAGTATCGGTGAATATGGCACGACACAACGATTGTCAACTTCAATGTCTTGATTGCGTACTCTTATTATCGCCGTTTCACCATTATTTTCAAATGATCGACGTCGATACAATGGATATCCGTCATTGCCTGCTATGGTATCGGAAATTAATGCTCTCGGATACCGCTTTGAACATTTCCCATCGATCATACATGGTGAATTCATATTTATTTCACCGCATGGACCGTGAATCATGTTTTTTGTTACCACTTCAAATAATTCTGGATCGATGGTTTGATCTGGTATTTCGGCTGATATGACGCTGTCAATCTCGTCCGGTGTTATTTTACGTACCAGCCATATCAATATGTGTGCGTGTGGCAAACCTGTTTTTTGCCATTCAATCGAGTACATCCAACATTGTACCTTTCCAAAAATGCTTAATTTCACAATTAAATCCATAAGTGCCTTCAATTTTTGCCGGAATACACGTGCTGTAACATCGTGTCGATCTGTTGGTAACTGACCGTCGAACAAATTATTTTTTATATCCTTCCACATCGGATTACACGTAAAAGTGAAGAAAAGATCTGGTCGGCCGTATTTTCGAACATATGACATAGCATTTTGTGCATATTCGTGCATGTGGCGTGGACTACCAATATAAGAAGCTCGTAATATCGTCAGACGTCCGATATCATTCACATTTGCATCATTCGCTATTGCATCTTGCAAATGTATGTACTCTTCAGATCGCAATTTGGCTTGATTGAATCGGATGAAATTGAGACGTTCAGTTTCAATTTTTGCACACATGTCTACAATGTATTGGTGAAAAGGTTTACCACATCTCAGAATGTAATTTTGTTCTTGTGCACGAATCATCAATCGATAAGAATAATAATTCATCGCACTAACATTCTTGTGAACATCCCGACCTGTAAAAAATATGTTCATTCGATTTTAAATTTTAGTTTTTATTTAATATCTGATTAATACAATTAGTATATTATTTACCGGTTCTTGGATCTATCATTGGTATATTATGTTATAACCATCATCAATGTATAATTGGATATTGTAATGCGTCGTAACTGCGATGACGCTCCGAAACACGCTGTAATTGTTCATTTCTACGATGAAGTACAATATCGCGGAATTGAAACTGATCGCCAACAATTACAATTGCCACTTCATCAATCGTCGGTACATTAACACACCGATTCTAAATATTCTCGCGGAATTTTGTTCCTGCGGATTTTTTTATTCCCGCGGAAAAATTCCTCCAATTCTTTTCTCCTAGGGAGAAGAATAATTGGGGAATAGGAATTTCGAATTTTCGAAGTCAGCTGTTTTGTCAATTGAAATTTCGTTGCGCATTTTTTATTTTGTTTAAAAAATAGAAAAGTTTAATTATTGTTGCGTATTTGTTTGAAATTAAGAAATAAACAGACCAATTCTAAATGTTCTCGCGGAATTTTGTTCTCGCGGATTTTTTTATTCCCGCGGAAAAATTCCTCCAATTATGTTCTCCTAGGGAGAACAATAATTGGGGAATAGGAATTTCGAATTTTCGAAGTCAGCTGTTTTGTCAATTGAAATTTCGTTGCACATTTCTTCTTTTGTTTAAAAAATTGAAAAGTTTAATTATTGTTGCAAATTTGTTGGAAATTAAGAAATAAAATATGAAAAATGCACAGTATTTATTGCATTTCATGTGGTATTCACTGAAATGAATAATGAATTGGTGCCACAGCAACATCAACAGCGGAACATAAGAAGAAGACGCCCACAACCCAGGCGTAGTCACCCGTCACTTACCCCCAGAGTGGCGACGTCTCCCCCCATGCACTTCAGAATTCTGCAGTTAAACTGTAATGGACTAACTGGGAAGATTACGGAGATAGTAAATTTCATGAAGCGGCACAACATCCGCATTGCTGCGATTCAAGAGACTAAACTCACAGCACGATCTGCATTGCAGACCTGCTCTGGGTATAATGTCCACAGAAAAGATCGCGAGAGCGGAAGTGGAGGCGGCCTCGCGTTTATAATACACCACTCTGTGCAATATCACATATGACATCGACCGCAGGGACAATGTCTTAGAACGTCAAGGCCTATCTGTCCGGTCAGGCGATGCAAACCTAGAAATCATCAACATCTACATCCCCCCTGCCACCTGTTGCCCCAGTGGATACCGCCCTAATATCAGAGCCTTACTCACTGGCAACAATCGCATTATCTTAGGCGATTTCAATGTCCATCATGATCTATGGCATTCAAATTTGCGGGCGGACAGTAGGGGTGAGATGTTGGCGGATCAAATAGAAGAAGCGACGTTTTGCACAATAAACGGAGACGCCCCCACACGTATGGTAGGAAGCTGTCACAGTTCGCCAGATATCTCAATCGTGAGCGCAGAACTCGTAAACTGCGTCAACTGGCAGCCGATGGTATCATTGGCATCCGACCACCTGCCTATACTTATTTCGCGAGCGTACCGCCGACTTTATCGTCACCGAAAAACGCACTTTCATAAACTTTAAAAAAGGAAAGTGGGAAGAATATAAATCTTTTACAGACAACCTCTCTGCTGCCCTCGCTATCCCGACTGATGCCCGCCAAGGGGAGCGTGCCTTCCGCAAGGTCATTGAATCCGCCTCGGCACGTTTCATCCCCGCCGGGAGAATTCCTGAAATCCGGCCCCACTTCCCAGCGGAGGCCGCAAACTTAGCGAGAGAACGTGACCTTATAAGGCAGCTTGGTCCAGGCGACCCCCAAATAAGGGATATAAACCAACGCATCAGATTGCTTGTGGATGAACACAAGCGGGCGAAATGGGAAGAGCACCTAAGAGGTTGTAACCTCTCTACCGGTGTGGGTAAACTTTGGTCCACCGTAAAGTCCCTATCGAATCCGACTAAGCACAAAGACAAAGTTTCCATCGCCTTTGTCGACAAAGTGCTGTCGGATGCGAAAAAATACGCGAGCGCTTTCTGCCGACAATATATAATGCATTCTACGGTCCACAAAGATAGACGGAGGGCCAACAGACACGCACATAAACACAAATTCAGCGCGTCACCAATCACCATCACCGCTAAAGAGGTTGAGGACGCCATTGGTAGCGCTAAACCATCCAAAGCAGTGGGACCAGACGGCATAGCCATGCCGATGCTTAAAAGCCTAGGGAAAGAGGGTTTCAAATATTTAGCGCAGGTCTTCAACCTGTCTCTTTCCACCTTTGTCATACCCGAGAAATGGAAAATGGCCAAGGTGGTCCCGCTACTAAAGCCTGGTAAACCAGCTAACATAGGAGAGTCGTATCGTCCGATATCTCTCCTATCGCCAGTAGCAAAGATGCTCGAAGCCATTTTGCTCCCTTATTTCCAAGCAAATTTGCAGCTAGCCTCCCATCAGCATGGCTTCAGAAAACTCCATAGCACTACCTCCGCGCTAAATGCCATTAGCACCCAGATAAATTGCGGTTTAAATCAAAACCCCCACCATAGAACAGTACTCGTAGCGCTAGACCTATCAAAAGCTTTTGATACGGTCAACCATGGCTCGTTACTGCAAGACCTGGAAGGGTCTACCCTTCCCCCATGTCTTAAAAGGTGGACAACAAATTATCTGGGTGGTCGGCAGGCATCGGCGCAATTTAGAAACGAAACATCAAAGCTAAGGAGAATTAAACAAGGGGTGCCACAGGGTGGTGTCCTATCCCCACTTTTGTTTAATTTCTACATATCTAAGCTACCTTCACCACCGGAAGGAGTCACAATCGTTTCCTACGCCGATGACTGCACAGTAATGGCCACAGGCCCAGGCCCACAGATCGATGAGCTATGCAATAAAATAAACGGCTACCTCCCTGATCTCTCCAGTTTTTTCGCCTCGCGAAACCTGGCATTATCACCGACTAAATCTTCCGCGACCTGATTTACAACATGGACGTCCCAAATGTCGACCATTTTGAACATCCACGTCGATGGCTCTACGCTACCGACTGTCCTACACCCCAAAATCTTGGGTGTGACGTTTGATCACGATCTACATTTTGGTAAGCACGCAGCCGCAATTGTTCCGAGAATTCAGAGCCGTAACAAAATCCTCAAATCCCTTGCTGGCAGTACCTGGGGAAAAGATAATAAAGAAACGCTCATGACTACATACAAAGCAATTAGCCAACCGATTACGAGCTACGCGTCACCCATATGGTCGCCAAGCCTAAAAATTACCCACTGGAAGAAGCTACAGGCCTGCCAAAATACTGATTTCAGAATTGCCACGGGCTGTCTTCTTCCCCAGAACACCATCTGCATAATAAGGCGAGAATACTCCCCATCAGGGAAAGAAACTAGATGCTGACCAAACAGTTCCTGTTGAATACCCAGATACCTGGGCATCCCAACAGACGTCTGATTGACGAGCCAGCACCGCCTAGGGGCTTAAGGAGTCATCTCCGTAAGCATTTTGAGGAAATACGGCACCTGAGAACCCAGCCGTATGAAGCGAAAAAACACAAGCAGGTCCTTGGTGAACTCCACAAACAGGCGTCGGACCTTTATGCCGGGAATTGCCCGGTGAATCCAGTACTCAAAGTAAAGTATCCAAAACTTGCGGAAGATGAACGCATACTCCCCAGGGAAACGCGTGTCACTCTGGCTCAACTTCGTTCTGGATACTGTAACAGGTTAAACTCTTACCTATCCAGAATCAACCCCGACATACAAAATGTATGCCCCGCTTGCAATGTGTCCCCACATGACACCAACCATCTCTTTAATTGTAATGTGGAACCAACGCCTCTAACACCCCTTTACCTATGGTCCACCCCTGTTGAAAGCAAGTTTCCTTGGACTCCCATTACAGGATATTGATGACAGTTTGTGATCGGTCGCGTCTGTTAGGTGGGGCGAAGCACTGCTGCAACAACAACAACGGCCGCATAACACAAATCTGCCGGATTTGCCTGCTTTCATTCAGCAAAGCAATTTTCTGGCGGCCAAGTTGAGTTGAATTCGTCCTTCGTCATATGCCAAAATCTATTTAAGCCTTATTAAATAATCCTTGCGCAATTTCTGGATGGCTGCATCAAATATGTATACCAAGAGCTTTACCGTTGCTTATGATATACTTTTCGACTTAAAGAATATTGTGGTTGTAGTTGTTGTTGTATTAACAGTGAGAATATTGTGGTAGAATGTATATACATATTTTAGCACAAATTTGTACAAATAAGTGTTCTTTCTTAAAAGAACCAACTTCCTTTAACTATTTTGATGCATTCCCTTTAATTTAACAAGTGAAAAAACTCCTATGAAATGGCAGAGAAATCTCCCTCTCCCTCACATTCATAATTAATCAGCCCAATTCTAAACGAAAATTCCGTGCGAGTTTTTTCCCTTCTCCCATTCCTCGTATTCTAAATAAAAATTCCTTGTGAATTTTTTCACTTCTCCCTTTCCTCGTATTCTGAACAATGTTCGAAAAAGCGGAAACCTGTTATGGGAGAAAAGTAGGTATTATGAATGTGAGGGAGAGGGAGATTTCTCTGCCATTTCATAGGAGTTTTTTCACTAGTTAAATTAAAGGGAATGCATCAAAATAGTTAAAGGAAATTGGTTATTTTAAGAAAGAACACTTATTTGTACAAATTTGTGCTAAAATATGCATTTACGTTCTACCACAATATTCTCACTGTTAATACAACAACAATCACAATATTCATTATTTTAAGTCGAAAAGTATATCATAAGCAAAGGAAGAGCTCTTCACATATTTGATGCAGCCATCCAGAAATTGCGCAAGGATTTTTTAATAAGGCTTAAATAGATTTTGGCATATGAAGAAGTAGGAATTCAACTCAACTTGGCCGCCAGAAAATTGCTTTGCTGAACGAAAGCCGGCAACTCCGGCAGATTTGTGTTAAGCGGCAGTTACCCACCGACGTGTGCCGTACGTACGGACGTTTGTCGTACGAAACACGTTTGACCGAACTCTCAAGCCCGTAGGAATTAATGTGTGCGTCTGTGTACATGTACATAACATATTTGTGTGTGTATTGTTTACAGATAAGCACTGTTGCCATTGACCAGTTTGCATGCATGCTTAAGGAAACATCAACTTTTTCCAATTTAATATTTCATGTTTTAAAAGGCTGGAATTAATATAAGATAAATATAAATAGATTACATATTTATAATCTGCACTTTTACATAATTATTTCGAATTATTTTCACAATTTTTTAAACTTTAATTAGGTGTTTTTGCATAAAACTGCAAACGGTCAAAAATTAGCGCACAAAAGTTTACTAGGCAACTCTGTCTAGTGAGAGAGCGATCAGCTGACACGTTCTTACGGAAAAAATCAAAATTGTTTTGATTTCTACGTTCCGGGCTACGTACGTACGGGCGTTGCACGTTGGTGAGTTTTCGTTTACATTGCACACTCATAAGATAGGTCGTGTCAGCTGACACGTTTTTGGTACGTACGTTCGTGAGTAACTGCCGCATTATGCGGCCGGTCTTCTTCTTATGCTCCTCTGTTGATATTGCTGTGGCACCAATTCATTACTCATTTCAGTGAATACCACATGAAATGCAATAATGTGCATTGTTTATACCTTATTTCTTAATTTCAAACAAATTGGCAACAATAATTAAACTTTTAAATTTTTTAAACAAAATAAGAAATGTACAACGAAATTTCATTTGACAGAACAGCTGACTTCGAAAATTCGGAATTCCTATTCCCCAATTATTCTTCTCCCTAGGAGAAAAGAATTGGATGAATTTTTCCGCGGGAATAAAAAAATCCGCGAGAACAAAATTCCGCGAGAAAATTTAGAATTGGTCTGAATAGAAAATTGTGGCAATGTTGTATCATGTTTTTCTCTTCAAATTTATTTTTTCAAATGTTCTTTCTTCGTTCATTTTACAGAATACATTTAATCTAATCATGCGCACGTGTTTTATTGTGTTTCTCATCAAATTTTTTGCACGGTTTGTATTTTCGTTTTGTCTTTTGGACATATACGTGTGGGTGTATTTCGATCGCGTATTTTTTGTTTGCACATGTACTTTTCTTAAATTAAATTTATTGCGTTGAACATGGAGTTTTCATTTTATGAATCATATACAAGAATACAATTCATAATTGCAAATGACTTCTTTTGGTGCTACAAAAATTATAAGAGACAATTTTATGCCGACATTTCAGGTTATTACTTCATGTGGAATATCTAATTGTTCTGTAGATCTAAGTAATAGTTTCTACAATGTTTTTAAGGATTCTGATCCAACATCAAATTACATTGCATACATTCTACAGATTCAAGGTCAGATTTATCATCGAGCGGGTGCATTGTTACCATTTCCTGACGCTAACCATTAGTTTTTGCAAATATATTTTATCGGAGATGAAAATCGTGAGTTGGATGAAAGTTGCACAATTGGCTCACATACAAAACCAGCGATTATTTGCGATCTCCAAAGATTTTTTCATCAGAACAATGAATTGGTGAAATTGTTCAAAACCGCTCTCGATCGTATGCCATCTGATAATCCCAAAAGCATAATAAGAGCGGATAAAACGCCTTTTGGTGAGCATGCCAGAAGATTTACAGCCCAATTCTAAACGAAAATTCCGTGCGAGTTTTTTCCTTTCTCCCATTCCTCGTGTTCTAAATAAAAATTCCTTGTGAGTTTTTTCACTTCTCCCTTTCCTCCTATTCTGAACAATGTTCGAAAAAGCGGAAACCGGTTAAGGGAGAAAAGTAGGTGTTATGAATGTGAGGGAGAGGGAGATTTCTCTGCCATTTCATAGGAGTTTTTTCACTAGTTAAATTACAGGGAATGTATAAAAATAGTTAAGGGAAATTGGTTCTTTTAAGAAAGAACACTTATTTGTACAAATTTGTGCTAAAATATGTATTTACATTCTACCATATTCTCACAACAACAACCACAATATTCTTTATTTTAAGTCGAAAAGTATATCATAAGCAACGGAAGAGCCCTTCGTATATTTGATGCAGCCATCCAGAAATTGCGCAAGGACTTTTAAGAAGGCTTAAATAGATTTTAGCATATGATGAAAGACTAATTCAACTCGACTTGGCCGCCAGAAAATAGTTTTGCTGAATGAAAGCAGGCAACTCCGGCGGATTTGTGTTATCCCGCCGTCTTCTCTTCTTATGCTCCTCTGTTGATGTTGCTGTGGCACCAATTCATTACTCATTTCAGTGAATACCACATGAAATGCAATACTATGCATTGTTTATATTTTCAGCCCAATTCTAAACGAAAATTCCGTGCGAGTTTTTTCCCTTCTCCCATTCCTCGTATTCTAAATAAAAATTCCTTGTGAGTTTTTTCACTTCTCCCTTTCCTCCTATTCTGAACAATGTTCGAAAAAGCGGAAAGCGGTTATGGGAGAAAAGTAGGTATTCAGACCAATTCTAAATATTCTCGAGGAATTTTGTTCTCGCGGATTTTTTTATTCCCGCGGAAAAATTCCTCCAATTATGTTCTCCTAGGGAGAACAATAATTGGGGAACAGGAATTTCGAATTTTCGAAGTCAGCTGTTTTGTCAATTGAAATTTCGTTGCAAATTTCTTATTTTGTTTAAAAGATTGAAAAGTTTAATTATTGTTGCAAATTTGTTGGAAATTAAGAAATAAAATATAAACAATGCACAGTATTAATTGCATTTCATGTGGTATTCACTGAAATTAATAATGAATTGGTGCCACAGCAACATCAACAGCGGAACATAAGAAGAAGACGGCCGCATAACACAAATCTGCCGGAGTTGCCGGCTTTCGTTCAGCAAAGCAATTTTCTGGCGGCCAAGTTGAGTTGAATTCCTACTTCTTCATATGCCAAAATCTATTTAAGCCTTATTAAAAAATCCTTGCACAATTTCTGGATGGCTGCATCAAATATGTATACCAAGAGCTCTACCGTTGCTTATGATATACTTTTCGACTTAAAATAAATATTGTGGTTGTTGTTGTTGTTGTTGTGGTATTAACAGTGAGAATATTGGGGTAGAATGTAAATACATATTTTAGCACAAGTTTGTACAAATAAGTGTTCTTTCTTAAAAGAACCAATTTCCTTTAACTATTTTGATGCATTCCCTTTAATTTAACTAGTGAAAAAACTCCTATGAAATGGTAGAGAAATCTCCCTCTCCCTCACATTCATAATACCTACTTTTCTCCCATAAGCGGTTTCCGCTTTTTCGAACATTGTTCAGAATAGGAGGAAAGGGAGAAGTGAAAAAACTCACAAGGAATTTTTATTTAGAATACGAGGAATGGGAGAAGGGAAAAAACTCGCACGGAATTTTCGTTTAGAATTGGGCTGCTTATGTCAATATACACCGAAAGTACGATGACAGATATGTTGTGTTGTGGTGTATCTCTATCCATTGTATCTGAAAAATCCCTATTGCCAAAATGGCAACCATGTTCATTATTCATACCCTTGTCTAAGAAAACTCGATCAGATGCAGATGAATCAGTACAACAAACCATAAATACATTTCTTCATTACTTTTTTTTAAATTTTTTATTCTTAAGGCATCAGAGTAAAAAAGTTAGTAAGTGTGTAGGAACAACAATTTTCGGGACGCTGGTAAATTTATTCGTTGAACTCGAGGGATCCATGAGTTAAGTTACCAAATAGTTGTAGCGATGTTGATTCGAAAACAGGTGGATGAATGTTGTTGACTTGATCCGTATTGCGAAGAAACATTGTATATGTAAATCTTATGGCTATCAGATTTGGTAGTCGCAAATTTGCAAGTTGAATGGCAACAGTCAACGATTCTGTATATTCGTTTTCCAAATAAGTGATTTCTCGTCGTGAAAGAAGATTGTCTTGGCCGGGCCACAGCTCAGGGATGGTGCCGGTTAAGATATAGTGCAGAAAAGAACAAAAAAAGTTGGTATTAGTATTGATAATCACAAATAGTCTTTATTGAAGATAAAGATTAAACACAAAAATTTATATATATATATTTGCAGGTTACCTTTTGGTTGAAGCTGGAAATTGCGGCGGGATACGTCCTTTCTCCTTGATGTGTGAAAACAAGTAAAGTAAAAGAACATAACAGGTCAATACCGCTTGCCAGTCAAACTGTTTATTTATTCCAGCGATGTTTATTTGTATGGTTAACATAAACAATTTGACTGGCACTGTTAACTAATATAAGGAAAAATGCGAGGGCGACCTTTCATGTTTGAAGTTTGGGCTGTCGGCCTAAATAAGATTGAACACGTTGCGCCGAACCGTTGTTTGTTGGGACAGTTGTGTAATGAAGAGATATTGTAAATTTTCAGAGGAAGGGACCATTTGAAATTTGCGGAATGTCGGGTTTTGATTTCGAGAAATCTAAAATATTGACCGAAATAATGCATCAGCGCTTCGTCGTAAAAAATGCGATGAACTCGATACTCTTGAATTCTTGCCAAAAATGAATTTGCCGATGCGAAATGTATGACATCTTCATCAGAATGCAGTCGGAAGAAAAGCAACGCAATTCTATTACAATGATGTTTCTTTGGCACAACAAAATTACACTTAATAAATTTAGTGGGACATTACTCACCAAATTGAAGCACAGCATATACCGAATTTACTTAAATCCAGTTCATTTATTTTTTTTTTTCATAAAAACTATGAAGAAAACAAAACAAATTACGTCTTTTTTTCGTTTCGTTTTCACTTGAGAAATCCGAACGTCAAATTATAACTCTAGAAACGTCAATTCCATTGAATAATGCAAAATGGAAATAAGCACTACCTATTCCATTTCACGAAATAAAGCAAATATGCAAATAATCACCATCTATTGGTATGAAACGTAGCCGTAGCTTGGTGTGATATATCTCATGAACCGCTCGACCCAATTCAATCAAACTTTACAGAAACCATCTACATGATAGCCCAAATGGACCGTAGAAATTTGGTTGAATTTGGTGGAGCCGGTCTCAAGTTATAAAGTAACACCAAAAATGTGCACTTATTTTTACATATATAGATTAATAACAATAAATTCGTGGGGCATTTAAATCAATTAACAGCGTTTTTGGCACTACTCTTATTTTCACTTGTTTGTGAATTGTAGCTTTTTAATTTTTGACGTTAATTTAATAATCTACAAACATATTTTGTGAATAATTTTTCGATGTTTGCTTCGTTCAATTCTGATATGCAGGTATTCTTATATTCCAGTATCCGGACATACGGATATCCGGATTTTCCGTTTACGTATCCGGATAACCGAACAGCGGTCATGGTTTTACACAAATTCGTTGTGGCGGAGATTGTTGATGAAGTTATATTGGGAGTGGATTTCTTGGTTGACCATGACATCAAGATCGATATGCAGAGAAGGGTGATGCATTATGAGAATCAAGATGTGCCACTAAACTTTAGTTTGGAAAAAGGGTTCAGCAGTAAGCGAGTGTTGGTGGAGGAGATTCGACAGAGACCACGAAAGTCAAGGAAAGTAGATCGAGCAAAGGTTGATGGATCGAATGGGCCAAATAAAGCGAAATCAAAAGTAACTGCGAGAAAAACACTGGCATTGACATACCCTAATAGACGCACTAAAACGACTGAAAGAATTTTCCAGAAAGAATGCAAGGGTGGTTTCTAGCCAGCGCGTACTACTGTTGTGAAACGTCAAGACGATACTGATGATGCAAAGTCAATCCGTCAATATCAAGCTCTACGAAGTAGTTCATTGGCCAAGCAACAGAGTGCGAGGCAACGATCCAGGATAATGAGTTGTAAGATGAAACACAGGTACGACAAGGAAAATCAAGCTCTACGAAGTAGTTCATTGGCCAAGCAACAGAGTGCGAGGCAACGATCCAGGATAATGAGTTGTAAGATGAAACACAGGTACGACAAGGAAAATAATTCGGAAGGTTTCCGGGAGGGAGATTTGGTACTGCTATATAACCCTCACCGGCGGAAAGGTGTTCCATCCAAATATCAGTGCAGTTGGGAAGGCCCGTACAGAGCTGTGAAGACAATCAGTGATGTCATCTACCGCATACAAGAAATTGGGAAATCACGAAATAGAAGAGTGGTACATTTGGCGATGCTAGCAGCGTTTAGATAGAGAGATTTGTCTGATCGGGACGATCAGACTTAGGTGGAGGGCAGTGTTACGAATATTAGCAAAACTAAGGGGGGTTGCTGTCCCTCAGCCGATGCTAAGCAGTGACGTGAATTCACATCCTTAGATCAATCACTATGTATCTACATAAACGAAACAATAACTGCGTCTACACATATGTACCATTGTACGTATACGAGCAGCGGAGAGTCAATGCACAAACACATGCATACTCCTGAAAGTATGCAATGAGAAAAACTATAAAATTGTGCAATTGTAGTTACAGCTGAGAAGTTTGAAAGCTGCTGGACTAGTAGATTCTGGAAGCGCCTAGAAAATGCGAACGTTGAAATCCAAGAGTATAAAAGGCGGCAATTGTAGAGGCGCTGGAGTTCAGTTTGATTTGAGTTGTCAAATAGTTTCGACTAAGACGCTATCTAGCGAGCAATAGCAGTATTATTTTGAATTATAGTTTTTGATTTAAGCTATCAATCAGTTTGGTTATTAAGCAAGCTATTCGTTGCACAGTTTGAGTGTTATTGTGAAGTACTTTAATAAAGGCCATTTTGCATTATTACATATTGGAGTTATTTATTCAACAGTTTAGTGATTCGAACTTAGCAGAGGGTTGCAAATAAAAGGATTGCAAGTAAATTCGTTACAATTGGTGTCAGAAGAGGAATTGTTGAATAAATTCCGGAGGACAACAAGGACATGGCAAAGTTCAGTGAATTGAAGATCCAGCAACTGAAGAAGGAGTTGGAGAGCCGTGGATTGAATACAAGCGGCGTTAAACTCGAACTTCAGGCACGGCTACGAGAGGCAATGGAAGCAGAAGGAATCGATGTGGACGAGTATGTCTTTTATCCTGATGGGGACGAGACAACAACAAAAATTGAAGAGAAAAACGAAACATCGCAGACAGTTACGAGCACAGGCAATGAGCAGGCGGACTCAATGTTTAATTTGTTGCGTCTCTCCCACAAATTGTCAACCTCCCAGCAGATCCTTGCAGCGGGTCTGCGCCATACTCTCCTCTTCCGGGAAGGTATCGGCTCCAATCCGGGCCCTTCTCCTGACCCCGGTCCTGAGAAATGAGTTTGCTGCGTTTACCGGAAAAGAATCTTTTTAGGACTCATATATATAAAAGCCTGAAATATTTCAATGAACTTCCTAATCACATAAAAAGTAGTAATAACTTCAATACTTTAAAAAAAAATTTATTGGAGCAAAGTTTTTCTCCTCTTATTTTTATTTTTTATTTATTTATAAAAGCTTATACAATGTTATTTAACATATGTACAACCTAAAAATACATGCAGCGCTTACATCAGAGGCTATCAGCTGTCCGTTGAATAAGTGATTTGTGTTATATTCTTCTCAATAAATCAGAATCTTTTAGAAAATGATATATGGTTTTTATGTTTTCATCAGTTGGGTTGGAAAGAAGGGAAATAGGATCCATATTAAAGTTGCGTTCTCTTTTATCTCGAAGGATTGGGCAAAATTCTAATAGGTGGAGGACAGTTGCTGTGTCGTTGCAAAATGGACAGCAATTGGTTCTTGTGCTACCAAGGAGGTGAGCGTGCGTAGCAATTGTGTGTCCTATCCGGATACGTATGTATGTATGGAGTGAGAATGTTAGCTGGTATTGTTGATGGATACACTGGTTTGATCCTTGCTGAGTTGACTATAGCATAATGGTGATTATAAGAAATCCAATCGATGGCCAGTTTAGAGTGCCTCCTTTCGTTGATGAGACGATATATGTCGGATTTTGTAAAGAAGCTGACTGTTATTGTGGGCGCCTTAGATGCATCTCTAACTAATTCATCAGCGTAAGAATTTCCAGTTATACCAGTGTGGCTTGGAACCCACATTAGCTTAATTTTATTTTGATACAGAATAAGATATTCTCTAATTGCATTGATGGCATTAGTGAGGTTATTGCAATTTTGTATAGCTTGAAAACATGATAAGCTGTCGGTACATATTATATATTTTCCAGAGTTTTTAGAAGCATGTAGAACGGCGTGGAAAATTGCGGAGGCCTCAGCAATAAATATAGAACAGAAAGGGAAAAGCAGCCCATAGGATATCGGCTTACCTTTCTCGCTAACGACAGCAAAAGACGTACTGGTATTTTTTGATCCGTCCGTGTAAATAAATCTCCAACTATTGTGTTTTAATGCACTCGCAACTACTCGAAAATCGGCGATGTAAATCGCATTCGGAGTGGTGTTTTTAGGTAGGCGAACTAGATTGTCTATAAAAGATTCTTTAGAAATTAACCATGGAGGATGACAAAGTTTACGTAGTTTGGGTGGTTTTAATGGCAAGTTGTTTGTTTTGGCAAAAGTCGCGCTTTTGTATATAGCTGATTCAATTTTAGGCGATCGAATCCGTGATGATGCTGAATGCAAAGCATTTTGTAGCGTGTTATTGGAACCAAGCATAATCCTAGGGTAGAGTTTGATAGTGCTGTCTTCCATGTTATCCTTTAGAAAGGGACGACCAGATTCGGCTAATAAATTTTTGATAGGCGATGTTGGGAAAGCATGGAGCGATCTTCTTATAGTTGAGTGATACAGAGCAGCAAGCATTTTGATATGGTTCTTTGAGTGATGTCCATAAATTTCAATAGCGTAGTTTATTACGGAGAGTATAGGGCGTTGACAACTTGAATTAATAGAGCTGGGCCAATGAGCGAGCGCTTACATGATAGGTACTTAATGATATTTGAGTTTTTAATAATTCTATTTCTTATATACTGACAGTGATCTTTAAATACATACTTACTATCTAGGACTAATCCAAGAAACTTAAGTGTAGGAGGACATGGAATATTTACATTGTTAAATGAAATTGGTGGAAAATTACAACTTTGTTTTCTACAAATGTGGAATGATTTAGATTTAGAGTACGATATTGAAGCGCCCGACGAGAGGGACCAAGAGGATAGCTGGGAAAGGAGAGTCTACAAAGGAAGAGGATATGGAACTAAGGTAGGAAGATTTGGAAAATATGAGCAGGTCATCAGCATATAGCTCATGACGTATATTAGGAAAATTTGATAGGATAGAACTGATTTCGTCAAATGCTATGATGAACAAAATAACTGATAGCGGTGATCCCTGAGGGGTTCCGTTATCTAAGGAACGTAGAGTGGAACCCATAACAAGCTAATTTTGCAATTAAAATATTATGAGAAATTTTATCGAATGCCTTGGAGAAGTCTAGGTATACTGTATCAACCTGAAAACCCCGCCTAAATGCCGCGTAGCAATAGCGTTATGGTATGGCACCATTAATCGATTACATTGATTTCCATAAGGTTGGTTCGATCAGCTGTTTTATCTGGTTATGGATAAGTCACCATTAATTGGCCTTTTAATCTAGACTGGTTTGGCATAACACAATTTTTTGAATCGAATTTTTAATTTCTTGTGATGTGGATACCATAGTAAATTTTACCAAGTAGCGCAACTAACAGCTGATCGGTGAAATTCGCACATTCACACGCACAGTCCTCGACTCCGTTTAAAAAAAAACCTTTAGATTATTTAATTTATAGTTTAATTTTTAAAGTGAGATAATCCTTACCAATTGATATATATATATAAAATATAAGGCGTTTTTGTTGTTATTAAAATAATCTTTTTATTTATATTAAAGTTTCTATCATTTATTTTTCAACTTTATTTTAACAATTTCATGCGATTTTAAAGTATTTCCGTGCATATAAATACATCCATGTGCACATACGTTTTGACATTGCATTTCATACACGTTCGTATTTGCCATTCTCATTAGGGGGAGTCATGAAAGCATATAAACTTATAAGGTGTAAAATTATATCCATTTACACAGGCTGTTATATGAACGCACCTAGAAATACTCTTGATAAACTTGATTGTTTATACAAATGAAAAAATGCCAAGATTAAGTGAAAACTCAAAACTAAAACGTCTTTACTAAGAGATTCTTGTAAATGACTTGCTGGTGTTGGATATTTCTGATGAAAATGCCTTCTGTAATGTCTGCAAGGTTGCATTCCTTTGAGTTTACCGCGTTTACACAATTGTGTAAATGATTTTTCATACAAAATTTGACAGTTCGTTTACGCACTAGATAAATTTATACGTTTACACACTTTATACGGTTACATGAGTCCCCCAATTGTTTCTAAATTCGTAAACAATTACTGCGGATATTCTGTGTGATTTTTCGAAAAACATATAAACATATAAACTTATAAGGTGTAAAATTATATCCATTTACACACGCTGTTATATGAACGCACCTAGTAATATTCTTGATAAACTTGATTGTTTATCAGCTGTATTATTGCCAAACAAATTTTTTTTGATTGTTATACAAATTAAAAAATGCCAAGATTAAGTGAAAAATCAAAACTAAAACGCCTTTACTTGCTGATGTTGGAGATTTCTGATGAAAATGCTTGCTGTAATGTCTGCAAGGTTGCATTCCTTTGAGTTTACCGCGTTTACGCAATGAAATGTGCGCGTAAATTTATACAAATTGTGTAAATGATTTTTCATACAAAATTTGACAGCTTGTTTACGCACTAGATAAATTTATACGTTTACACACTTTATAAGGAATTTATACGGTTACATGAGTCCCCCTATTATTTTTGTGAAATTTTATACTTAATCTGTGGTATTGTGGTGGACAAAAAGCTTTTATGCAAAAATACTTAGCCTCACAACGCGACAATATGGGGACTCATGAAAGCATATAAACTTATAAGGTGTAAAATTATATCCATTTACACACGCGGTTATATGAACGCACCTAGTAATACTCTTGATAAAATTGATTGTTTATCAGCTGTATTATTGCCAAACAAAGATTTTTTGATTGTTATACAAATTAAAAATGCCAAGATTAAGTGAAAAATCAAAACTAAAATGCCTTTACTTGCTGATGTTGGAGATTTTTAATGAAAATGCCTGCTGCAATGTCTGCAAGGTTGCATTCCTTTCAGTTTACCGCGTTTACACAATGATATGTGCGCGTAAATTTATACAAATTGTGTAAATGATTTTTCATACAAAATTTGACAGCTCGTTTACGCACTAGATAAATTTATACGTTTACACACTTTATAAGGCATTTATACGGTTACATGAGGCCCCCTAATGTGTTTCGTAA
Organism: Eurosta solidaginis; assembly: GCF_040869045.1. NCBI lineage: Eukaryota > Metazoa > Arthropoda > Insecta > Diptera > Tephritidae > Eurosta > Eurosta solidaginis. Next base: position 32,002,737 of record NC_090319.1, read on the forward strand.
TGTCGAAGTACTTATATGTATATGTATTTGATGTGGAAGCTTGCATTTGAGAACACCGTTGTCACTTCGGTCCATTTTCTTCCACCCCTATATGGTCCGCTGATCCCTTTTCTCAATTTTGGTTCTTTTTCGGCACGGTTTTGGTACTTTTATTTCTTTTCACTGAAACAAAAATTCAAAACACTGCTAAACAAATTGCCGCAAATGTATTGCACACATATAATTTTCAATTTACTCCAATGGAATTCTTACCACGAAAATTGCTTTATCAATAAAATGTAGCAGAACAATGATTTTTACTTGGGAGATAATTTAGGCGAGGCATTAAAAATGAAGTGTTGAATGTTCGGACAAACACATTGTCATTAATTTTTGATGAAACAACGCACTTATCAGAAAAAGACTTGTTTTAGCGTTTAGATATTTCGATCGGTATTCAATTATTATAGAGTTGAAACTTTTAAGACGCTTCATTTTTAGTCTGGGTTCAAAACTCACACTTACTGAATCTAGGCTCTGGTATGAAGTTTAAACTGTGAATGAAAATGAAAGCATCTATAAAAATAGCATTAACACAATTGCTTAGTTTCATTTACGATTTATTGAGTTTGCTACAACGCAAATTTTTTAACCGTTCCTTACTAAAACCTAACTGCGCTATACATTTTATTTCATTGCAATCAAGCAAAACTAGGTTCACAACGTTAGATTGGTGAAAGACATAGTCTTATCCTAAAAATTTGAAAATGGGATACCTAAATGTACACTTTATTTTTGTTTGTGCAGTTTGAACTAAAGCCAAGTGTCTCCTTTATTAAAATTTTTTATAGTACACCCCTGAAACATCCTACAATTTTCGCTTTTTACAACAAATACGATACTCTACCCTGCAAAAATTGTTGGATGACGTGTTCCATTTTCTTCATGTTGGAGTACTCTAACAATACTCCTTTGCAATGCGTTTGCGGACCACCATCAGCCGATCATAGCTCGTTTTTTAACGACCGTGATCACGACACGATGACGATCGAACAGAGTTGCCAAAAGTAAAATATTGCATACAAATAACTGATAATAAAATTTTACTATGGCAACTCAGATAAAATGCAACCGCGCACTGCTTTTATGTATACATACTAGGGGGACTCATGTAACCGTATAAATGCCTTATAAAGTGTGTAAACGTATAAATTTATCTAGTGCGTAAACGAACTGTCAAATTTTGTATGAAAAATCATTTACACAATAGGGGGACTCATGATAGCATATAAACTTATAAGGTGTAAAATTATATCCATTTACACACGCGGTTATTTATATGAACGCACCTAGTAATACTCTTGATAAACTTGATTGTTTTTCAGCTGTATTATTTCCAAAAAAATTTTTTTGATTGTTATACAAATTAAAAAATACCAAGATTAAGTGAAAAATCAAAACTAAAACGCCTTTACTTGCTGATGTTGGAGATTTTTGATGAAAATGCCGTCTGTAATGTCTGCAAGGTTGCATTCCTTTGAGTTTACCGCGTTTACACAATGAAATGTGCGCGTAAATTTATACAAATTGTGTAAATGATTTTTCATACAAAATTTGACAGCTCCTACGTAAGCGAGATAAATTTATACGTTTACACACTTTATAAAGCATTTATACCCCCTAATAGGGGGACTCATGTAACCGTATAAATGCCTTATAAAGTGTGTAAACGTATAAATTTATCTAGTGCGTAAACGAACTGTCAAATTTTGTATGAAAAATCATTTACACAATAGGGGGACTCATGATAGCATATAAACTTATAAGGTGTAAAATTATATCCATTTACACACGCGGTTATATGAACGCACCTAGTAATACTCTTGATAAACTTGATTGTTTTTCAGCTGCATTATTTCCAAAAAAATTTTTTTGATTGTTATACAAATTAAAAAATACCAAGATTAAGTGAAAAATCAAAACTAAAACGCCTTTACTTGCTGATGTTGGAGATTTTTGATGAAAATGCCGTCTGTAATGTCTGCAAGGTTGCATTCCTTTGAGTTTACCGCGTTTACACAATGAAATGTGCGCGTAAATTTATACAAATTGTGTAAATGATTTTTCATACAAAATTTGACTGCTCCTACGTAAGCGAGATAAATTTATACGTTTACACACTTTATAAAGCATTTATACGGTTACATGAGTCCCCCTAATAGGGGGTATAAATGCTTTATAAAGTGTGTAAACGTATAAATTTATCTCGCTTACGTAGGAGCTGTCAAATTTTGTATGAAAAATCATTTACACAATTTGTATAAATTTACGCGCACATTTCATTGTGTAAACGCGGTAAACTCAAAGGAATGCAACCTTGCAGACATTACAGACGGCATTTTCATCAAAAATCTCCAACATCAGCAAGTAAAGGCGTTTTAGTTTTGATTTTTCACTTAATCTTGGTATTTTTTAATTTGTATAACAATCAAAAAAATTTTTTTGGAAATAATACAGCTGAAAAACAATCAAGTTTATCAAGAGTATTACTAGGTGCGTTCATATAACCGCGTGTGTAAATGGATATAATTTTACACCTTATAAGTTTATATGCTATCATGAGTCCCCCTATTGTGTAAATGATTTTTCATACAAAATTTGACAGTTCGTTTACGCACTAGATAAATTTATACGTTTACACACTTTATAAGGCATTTATACGGTTACATGAGTCCCCCTATTATTTTTGTGAAATTTTATACTTAATCTCTGGTATTGTGGTGGACAAAAAGCTTTTATGCAAAAATACTTAGCCTCACAACGCGACAATATGGGGACTCATGAAAGCATATAAACTTATAAGGTGTAAAATTATATCCATTTACACACGCGGTTATATGAACGCACCTAGTAATACTCTTGATAAAATTGATTGTTTATCAGCTGTATTATTGCCAAACAAAGATTTTTTGATTGTTATACAAATTAAAAATGCCAAGATTAAGTGAAAAATCAAAACTAAAATGCCTTTACTTGCTGATGTTGGAGATTTTTAATGAAAATGCCTGCTGCAATGTCTGCAAGGTTGCATTCCTTTCAGTTTACCGCGTTTACACAATGATATGTGCGCGTAAATTTATACAAATTGTGTAAATGATTTTTCATACAAAATTTGACAGCTCGTTTACGCACTAGATAAATTTATACGTTTACACACTTTATAAGGCATTTATACGGTTACATGAGGCCCCCTAATGTGTTTCGTAATGTCGAAGTACTTATATGTATATGTATTTGATGTGGAAGCTTGCATTTGAGAACACCGTTGTCACTTCGGTCCATTTTCTTCCACCCCTATATGGTCCGCTGATCCCTTTTCTCAATTTTGGTTCTTTTTCGGCACGGTTTTGGTACTTTTATTTCTTTTCACTGAAACAAAAATTCAAAACACTGCTAAACAAATTGCCGCAAATGTATTGCACACATATAATTTTCAATTTACTCCAATGGAATTCTTACCACGAAAATTGCTTTATCAATAAAATGTAGCAGAACAATGATTTTTACTTGGGAGATAATTTAGGCGAGGCATTAAAAATGAAGTGTTGAATGTTCGGACAAACACATTGTCATTAATTTTTGATGAAACAACGCACTTATCAGAAAAAGACTTGTTTTAGCGTTTAGATATTTCGATCGGTATTCAATTATTATAGAGTTGAAACTTTTAAGACGCTTCATTTTTAGTCTGGGTTCAAAACTCACACTTACTGAATCTAGGCTCTGGTATGAAGTTTAAACTGTGAATGAAAATGAAAGCATCTATAAAAATAGCATTAACACAATTGCTTAGTTTCATTTACGATTTATTGAGTTTGCTACAACGCAAATTTTTTAACCGTTCCTTACTAAAACCTAACTGCGCTATACATTTTATTTCATTGCAATCAAGCAAAACTAGGTTCACAACGTTAGATTGGTGAAAGACATAGTCTTATCCTAAAAATTTGAAAATGGGATACCTAAATGTACACTTTATTTTTGTTTGTGCAGTTTGAACTAAAGCCAAGTGTCTCCTTTATTAAAATTTTTTATAGTACACCCCTGAAACATCCTACAATTTTCGCTTTTTACAACAAATACGATACTCTACCCTGCAAAAATTGTTGGATTACGTGTTCCATTTTCTTCATGTTGGAGTACTCTAACAATACTCCTTTGCAATGCGTTTGCGGACCACCATCAGCCGATCATAGCTCGTTTTTTAACGACCGTGATCACGACACGATGACGATCGAACAGAGTTGCCAAAAGTAAAATATTGCATACAAATAACTGATAATAAAATTTTACTATGGCAACTCAGATAAAATGCAACCGCGCACTGCTTTTATGTATACATACTAGGGGGACTCATGTAACCGTATAAATGCCTTATAAAGTGTGTAAACGTATAAATTTATCTAGTGCGTAAACGAACTGTCAAATTTTGTATGAAAAATCATTTACACAATAGGGGGACTCATGATAGCATATAAACTTATAAGGTGTAAAATTATATCCATTTACACACGCGGTTATATGAACGCACCTAGTAATACTCTTGATAAACTTGATTGTTTTTCAGCTGTATTATTTCCAAAAAAATTTTTTTGATTGTTATACAAATTAAAAAATACCAAGATTAAGTGAAAAATCAAAACTAAAACGCCTTTACTTGCTGATGTTGGAGATTTTTGATGAAAATGCCGTCTGTAATGTCTGCAAGGTTGCATTCCTTTGAGTTTACCGCGTTTACACAATGAAATGTGCGCGTAAATTTATACAAATTGTGTAAATGATTTTTCATACAAAATTTGACAGCTCCTACGTAAGCGAGATAAATTTATACGTTTACACACTTTATAAAGCATTTATACCCCCTAATAGGGGGACTCATGTAACCGTATAAATGCCTTATAAAGTGTGTAAACGTATAAATTTATCTAGTGCGTAAACGAACTGTCAAATTTTGTATGAAAAATCATTTACACAATAGGGGGACTCATGATAGCATATAAACTTATAAGGTGTAAAATTATATCCATTTACACACGCGGTTATATGAACGCACCTAGTAATACTCTTGATAAACTTGATTGTTTTTCAGCTGCATTATTTCCAAAAAAATTTTTTTGATTGTTATACAAATTAAAAAATACCAAGATTAAGTGAAAAATCAAAACTAAAACGCCTTTACTTGCTGATGTTGGAGATTTTTGATGAAAATGCCGTCTGTAATGTCTGCAAGGTTGCATTCCTTTGAGTTTACCGCGTTTACACAATGAAATGTGCGCGTAAATTTATACAAATTGTGTAAATGATTTTTCATACAAAATTTGACTGCTCCTACGTAAGCGAGATAAATTTATACGTTTACACACTTTATAAAGCATTTATACGGTTACATGAGTCCCCCTAATAGGGGGACTCATGATAGCATATAAACTTATAAGGTGTAAAATTATATCCATTTACACAGGCTGTTATATGAACGCACCTAGAAATACTCTTGATAAACTTGATTGTTTATACAAATGAAAAAATGCCAAGATTAAGTGAAAACTCAAAACTAAAACGTCTTTACTAAGAGATTCTTGTAAATGACTTGCTGGTGTTGGATATTTCTGATGAAAATGCCTTCTGTAATGTCTGCAAGGTTGCATTCCTTTGAGTTTACCGCGTTTACACAATTGTGTAAATGATTTTTCATACAAAATTTGACAGTTCGTTTACGCACTAGATAAATTTATACGTTTACACACTTTATACGGTTACATGAGTCCCCCAATTGTTTCTAAATTCGTAAACAATTACTGCGGATATTCTGTGTGATTTTTCGAAAAACATATAAACATATAAACTTATAAGGTGTAAAATTATATCCATTTACACACGCTGTTATATGAACGCACCTAGTAATATTCTTGATAAACTTGATTGTTTATCAGCTGTATTATTGCCAAACAAATTTTTTTTGATTGTTATACAAATTAAAAAATGCCAAGATTAAGTGAAAAATCAAAACTAAAACGCCTTTACTTGCTGATGTTGGAGATTTCTGATGAAAATGCTTGCTGTAATGTCTGCAAGGTTGCATTCCTTTGAGTTTACCGCGTTTACACAATGAAATGTGCGCGTAAATTTATACAAATTGTGTAAATGATTTTTCATACAAAATTTGACAGCTTGTTTACGCACTAGATAAATTTATACGTTTACACACTTTATAAGGAATTTATACGGTTACATGAGTCCCCCTATTATTTTTGTGAAATTTTATACTTAATCTGTGGTATTGTGGTGGACAAAAAGCTTTTATGCAAAAATACTTAGCCTCACAACGCGACAATATGGGGACTCATGAAAGCATATAAACTTATAAGGTGTAAAATTATATCCATTTACACACGCGGTTATATGAACGCACCTAGTAATACTCTTGATAAAATTGATTGTTTATCAGCTGTATTATTGCCAAACAAAGATTTTTTGATTGTTATACAAATTAAAAATGCCAAGATTAAGTGAAAAATCAAAACTAAAATGCCTTTACTTGCTGATGTTGGAGATTTTTAATGAAAATGCCTGCTGCAATGTCTGCAAGGTTGCATTCCTTTCAGTTTACCGCGTTTACACAATGATATGTGCGCGTAAATTTATACAAATTGTGTAAATGATTTTTCATACAAAATTTGACAGCTCGTTTACGCACTAGATAAATTTATACGTTTACACACTTTATAAGGCATTTATACGGTTACATGAGGCCCCCTAATGTGTTTCGTAATGTCGAAGTACTTATATGTATATGTATTTGATGTGGAAGCTTGCATTTGAGAACACCGTTGTCACTTCGGTCCATTTTCTTCCACCCCTATATGGTCCGCTGATCCCTTTTCTCAATTTTGGTTCTTTTTCGGCACGGTTTTGGTACTTTTATTTCTTTTCACTGAAACAAAAATTCAAAACACTGCTAAACAAATTGCCGCAAATGTATTGCACACATATAATTTTCAATTTACTCCAATGGAATTCTTACCACGAAAATTGCTTTATCAATAAAATGTAGCAGAACAATGATTTTTACTTGGGAGATAATTTAGGCGAGGCATTAAAAATGAAGTGTTGAATGTTCGGACAAACACATTGTCATTAATTTTTGATGAAACAACGCACTTATCAGAAAAAGACTTGTTTTAGCGTTTAGATATTTCGATCGGTATTCAATTATTATAGAGTTGAAACTTTTAAGACGCTTCATTTTTAGTCTGGGTTCAAAACTCACACTTACTGAATCTAGGCTCTGGTATGAAGTTTAAACTGTGAATGAAAATGAAAGCATCTATAAAAATAGCATTAACACAATTGCTTAGTTTCATTTACGATTTATTGAGTTTGCTACAACGCAAATTTTTTAACCGTTCCTTACTAAAACCTAACTGCGCTATACATTTTATTTCATTGCAATCAAGCAAAACTAGGTTCACAACGTTAGATTGGTGAAAGACATAGTCTTATCCTAAAAATTTGAAAATGGGATACCTAAATGTACACTTTATTTTTGTTTGTGCAGTTTGAACTAAAGCCAAGTGTCTCCTTTATTAAAATTTTTTATAGTACACCCCTGAAACATCCTACAATTTTCGCTTTTTACAACAAATACGATACTCTACCCTGCAAAAATTGTTGGATTACGTGTTCCATTTTCTTCATGTTGGAGTACTCTAACAATACTCCTTTGCAATGCGTTTGCGGACCACCATCAGCCGATCATAGCTCGTTTTTTAACGACCGTGATCACGACACGATGACGATCGAACAGAGTTGCCAAAAGTAAAATATTGCATACAAATAACTGATAATAAAATTTTACTATGGCAACTCAGATAAAATGCAACCGCGCACTGCTTTTATGTATACATACTAGGGGGACTCATGTAACCGTATAAATGCCTTATAAAGTGTGTAAACGTATAAATTTATCTAGTGCGTAAACGAACTGTCAAATTTTGTATGAAAAATCATTTACACAATAGGGGGACTCATGATAGCATATAAACTTATAAGGTGTAAAATTATATCCATTTACACACGCGGTTATATGAACGCACCTAGTAATACTCTTGATAAACTTGATTGTTTTTCAGCTGTATTATTTCCAAAAAAATTTTTTTGATTGTTATACAAATTAAAAAATACCAAGATTAAGTGAAAAATCAAAACTAAAACGCCTTTACTTGCTGATGTTGGAGATTTTTGATGAAAATGCCGTCTGTAATGTCTGCAAGGTTGCATTCCTTTGAGTTTACCGCGTTTACACAATGAAATGTGCGCGTAAATTTATACAAATTGTGTAAATGATTTTTCATACAAAATTTGACAGCTCCTACGTAAGCGAGATAAATTTATACGTTTACACACTTTATAAAGCATTTATACCCCCTAATAGGGGGACTCATGTAACCGTATAAATGCCTTATAAAGTGTGTAAACGTATAAATTTATCTAGTGCGTAAACGAACTGTCAAATTTTGTATGAAAAATCATTTACACAATAGGGGGACTCATGATAGCATATAAACTTATAAGGTGTAAAATTATATCCATTTACACACGCGGTTATATGAACGCACCTAGTAATACTCTTGATAAACTTGATTGTTTTTCAGCTGCATTATTTCCAAAAAAATTTTTTTGATTGTTATACAAATTAAAAAATACCAAGATTAAGTGAAAAATCAAAACTAAAACGCCTTTACTTGCTGATGTTGGAGATTTTTGATGAAAATGCCGTCTGTAATGTCTGCAAGGTTGCATTCCTTTGAGTTTACCGCGTTTACACAATGAAATGTGCGCGTAAATTTATACAAATTGTGTAAATGATTTTTCATACAAAATTTGACAGCTCGTGCGTAAACTAGATAAATTTATACGTTTACACACTTTATAAGGCATTTATACGGTTACATGAGTCCCCCTAATTTGTATAAATTTACGCGCACATTTCATTGTGTAAACGCGGTAAACTCAAAGGAATGCAACCTTGTAGACATTACAGACGCATTTTCATCAAAAATCTCCAACATCAGCAAGTAAAGGCGTTTTAGTTTTGATTTTTCACTTAATCTTGATATTTTTTAATTTATATAACAATCAAAAAAATTTTTTTTGGAAATAATACAGCTGAAAAACAATCAAGTTTATCAAGAGTATTACTAGGTGCGTTCATATAACCGCGTGTGTAAATGGATATAATTTTACACCTTATAAGTTTATATGCTATCATGAGTCCCCCTATTGTGTAAATGATTTTTCATACAAAATTTGACAGTTCGTTTACGCACTAGATAAATTTATACGTTTACACACTTTATAAGGCATTTATACGGTTACATGAGTCCCCCTATTGTGTAAACGCGATAAACTCAAAGGAATGCAACCTTGCAGACATTACAGCAGGCATTTTCATCAGAAATCTCCAACATCAGCAAGTAATTTACAAGAATATCTTAGTAAAGACGTTTTAGTTTTGATTTTTCACTTAATCTTGGTATTTTTTAATTTGTATAACAATCAAAAAATTTTTTTTGGAAATAATACAGCTGAAAAACAATCAAGTTTATCAAGAGTATTACTAGGTGCGTTCATATAACCGCGTGTGTAAATGGATATAATTTTACACCTTATAAGTTTATATGCTATCATGAGTCCCCCTTGTATAAATTTACGCGCACATTTCATTGTGTAAACGCGGTAAACTCAAAGGAATGCAACCTTGCAGACATTACAGCAAGCATTTTCATCAGAAATCTCCAACATCAGCAAGTAAAGGCGTTTTAGTTTTGATTTTTCACTTAATCTTGGCATTTTTTAATTTGTGTAACAATCAAAAAAATTTTGTTTGGCAATAATACAGCTGATAAACAATCAACTTTATCAAGAGTATTACTAGGTGCGTTCATATAACAGCGTGTGTAAATTGATATAATTTTACACCTTATAAGTTTATATGCTTGCATGAGTCCCCCTACTAAAGGGTCAATTAATGGTGACTTATAAACATATAACCATAACCAGATAAAACAGCTGATCGAACCTACCTTATGGAAATCAATGTAATCGATTAATGGTGCCATACCATACTGCTAACGCCATAACCATACCATAGCCAACCAATTGGTTTTTGGTTTCTCGCCATATCCATAGCCAAAAATATTTGAGTTGGTGAATTTAATAACTTTTTGTAGATTTTATTCATTGTTTTGGATACGTTATGACTAATAGACTTATTTTTTGTGGAATATGTTTGTAATTTATTGCGTTTTCCTCATTTTTATGAAATTTTCACGATTTTTAGGTTAAAACACCATTAATCGATCACATTGGAGATGGTTATGGATATGGGTATGGTTACGACTATGGCGTTAGGGTTAAGGAAGTTTAATCAGCCCTTAAAGTATGTATAGAGAAATATTCAGCCTTATTCTTGAATCCATCGTAGAAAATCTACGAATACAACCCTCCGCTACGAATACGAAGAATTTGCTATCACTGAACTCATGTGAAACCGAAAAAAGTGCCGCCAACATAAAATGTCAAATTTTGGTTATTCGAAGTCAGGTGAGCGATTGTAAATAAAAAATTTCAACTTAAATTTTAGTTTAAAATTGCATTATAACATTTAAAATAAAATTTTAGTGCTTAAAATGGATTCCATATCATTTGCAGCTTTGTTAGCAAGAAAGGCGTGATTTAAAAATTGCGAGGAGTCTTGAAATTAGAATAGGCTATGTATGTGAAAGGATCCGTGTTTTAATGAACTTATGAAGGTTAAAAAAATTTAGTTTTATAAAAACTTTCCACCTAAACAAGGCTGCATTTACCTACGTGCTCGGTGTTATAAATGAAGGAAGTACACCGTTCGGTGGGTCATACTAAAGTATGTATAGAGAAATATTCAGCCCTATTCTTGAATCCATCGTAGAAAATCTACGAATACAACCCTCCGCTACGAATACGAAGAATTTGCTATCACATAAAATGTCAAATTTTGGTTATTCGAAGTCAGGGAGCGATTGTAAATAAAAAATTTCAACTTAAATTTTAGTTTAAAATTGCATTATATCATTTAAAATAAAAGTTTAGTGCTTAAAATGGATTCCATATCATTTGCAGCTTTGTTAGCAAGAAAGGCGTGATTTAAATTTTCCAAAGTTTTGAAAGATGCCTTACTAATTTTCCAAACGCGGCTATGTCCACAACTGATACACTTGGATATGACCAACGAAGAGAAGCGTAGCGTAAAAAGGGATTTCTACGAAAAATAGAGGTTTCAATGAGTAATCATGTTTTATAGTTTTTATAATAATTGTCATTATTATAAGACCCTTAAAAATTTAAATAAATATTTTAGTAATTTTATTTTAATTTAATTCTTTTAAGCTATCTTCCAAATCTGTGAAGCTCTGTTGCCGATATGCATACATGCATACATATTACAAAACCATTACTTTTTTCCAGGTAGTTGCATCTTTTGTTGGTGGCGCAATACTATTTGCAATGGTTTCCCAAAATTTGTAAACCTCCTTTGGGCACTTTGTAAAGCCTTTCAGGGTGCTGCTGCAATAGGTCAAGTAAGCGGGAACATTGCTGGCGAGTTGTGACAATTTTGGACCTATTATAACAATATATTGCAATTTAATTAGTATAAATATCACTTTTAATAATATACTTACATTTTATTTGTTTAATATTCCTTTTTATTCTGAATTTGAGATAATTTCACTTTTTTCCGCAAGCTGATACGCGTCGTAGAAAATTTGTACGAAACTCTACGATTTGACAGTTCGAGTGAGTTCAGTGAAGGCTTTCTACGAATTTCGAACTTGCGATGGATTCAGTGAACGGACTTTCGTAGAATCTACGAAAATCGAACATACGATGGATTCAAGAATAGGGTTGATTAGTTTCTTTATTCACGCAAATTCTAAATAACATAAGAACATTCGTAGAATAAAATATAAAAGTTATATTGCCCCTCTTCATTTACTTTCATTTTAAATTAACTTCACTCCGATAATTCTTTCCGACACAATTCCTCTTTAGTACTTTGGCATATGATCCTCTGTGGGTGCTCCATGGAGTACTACAGTGAAAGTACTTTGGAAAGTACTCTCACGTATGTACTCTATGGAATACTCACAAACAAAGCGAGAGTGGGATCACCTACTCCTCTCCTAGGACATCGCAATGTTAATTGGAGCACATTTTTTGTATGAATACAGATTAGTTTTGAAACACTCTTATACTCCTAAAGGAGTATTCCTTACATTATTTATGGAGTACTCGCGTTTTTTGAAGGGTAATAACTTGCCCCATTGTTTGTTACCAATAAAATGAAACTAAAATTTGGCCCTTTTTTTTGAGGTCTGGTCCTTTTTTCGATAAATTTTGGTCCCAAATGACAAAATGGTGTGGCCGTATTTGAGAATGCACGAGATAAGGTTGCATTTTTCCGAACTAAATTTTTTTTTAAATAATGAAATAGTAGTATGCAAGCGACTGCCATAGTAATAGATATGTACATGAATATTATGAAAAAAGTTTAAAGCTAAAAAGAATGTCTTTGGAATATAATCTAAGAGAAGATGGACACGAGGCGTAGCTTCATAGACGTGTATTGGGCACAGCATAAGCAATCTTGAGGTGTAGAGAGATCTTAGCTGCATGCCATATTTTGCAGGCGTCTACAAAGCTACGCCTCTTGTGTATCTTGCCTAAGTTCAACTTTTTAGGAGATCTAACATTTTTAATTAAAATTGATAAATAACACCTAAAGCAAATACGCTTAAGGTGACTTTTGCATCGTTTTGGCACTTGCGTTGCGTCTACATCTGATTTTGAACACACCTGCTTTAATTGCTTCAATCCATAAGCAACGCAACGCCAACGCCAGAGCAACACACAAATAATAAAAAACTTACGTTCTTCTTGAAGTTTCTTGCATTTTAGAAAAAAAAAAAACCGATTTTCTATCGCCGTTCAACTAAATAAAAAACATAATTTTGTATTCATGTCGATTTTGTGATCGATCAGGAGACGGTGGAACATATCCTCCTGGAACGCGACGCAATCTAATGAGGGCACAATAGATCAACGGCCGCAGTGCAATCCCCAATAAATTTTCTATCTATCTTCATGTTATAAAAATAGTTGTATTTCATTTTTCCTCATTTGACAGGGGAACTTTTAACGTCCGTTATTTTAAAGTAACCCTTATTTGACGAATCACTGAACGATTTCTTTCAAATAAAGTGTTTGTTAGCGTTCACCGAAGATGGTGAAAACGGCCCCTGGAATTGTTAGCTTATATAGCCAAAGAAAGTTATGCATAGGCAAAATTTAGTCAGCACAAAACGAATAGTTAGAGAAAATTTAAAATATAATGCATATGTATAAAATATATATAAAATTAGTTTAACATATCAGATTTGTCAATATTATTTTAGTCCTGCTACTTTTAACACATTTATAATATTTAAGAAGAACATTTAAGAAGTAAGAAATATCATTAATTCTTACATTAAAACATGTTTCATTTATTTTCATTGAGGAATAAGTTCGTAAAAATAAAAAGCACGTTTTTTAAAAAGTGCATGTGAAGCTCCATAGACAAAATGAGTAATAGAAGGAAGATTGGTTTATATATTACATTTTTAAAACGAAAATCTCCTGCTAAAAAAGTAATAGAATGAACATTGGTTTGTACCATGGTTTGTACATTACATTTTTAAAACGAAAATCTCCTGCCAAAAAAAGAGCAAAACCTAACTAAATTTCTTCATTTTCGTACTTAACTACACCCCCTTTTGTGATTCAGGATTTCAGGCAAATTTTGAAAAAACTCCGAAGATCAATTCCTTCATTATACTTCATTCGAGTGCCTATTTTCAAGGCCTGCGAGTGCCTTCCACTCTATTCGCAACATAACCTCGAATTAAGCTGCCAAACTATATAGTAAACAATGGTGGATACCGTGTATCTTCAATTCAGTAAGATCTTGGAAATTAAAGCTGGAGACATTGGTGCTTTATCGGTAACCGTATCGGTAACTTTTTAACAGCTGATTCGACCAACCTTATGAGAATCAATGCAATCGATTATTGGTGCCGCTAAGGTCGTAACCGTAGCTTAAAGCCGGAGTCATTGGTGCCGTATGTCGTATCGCTGTATCCGTATCCCTAACGTAATCAGCTGTTTACCGTTACGACGGTAACCCAAAACCCAATTGGTTGGCTACGATACGGTTACGACCTTAGCGGCACCAATAATCGATTGCATTGATTCTCATAAGGTTGGTCGAATCAGCTGTTAAAAGGTTACCGATACGGTTACCGATAAAGCACCAATGTCTCCAGCTTAAAGAATACTAACCCAATAACTCGCGGTTTGCATACAGCCAATGTCGACACGTGGTAAACTAAGAATCATTAAACAATCACTCTTATGCCTTTTAAGTGCTTATTATTATTAATATTTATTAGTCTACAAATTTATTAATTAATCAGACTAAATATTGTAACGAATTTACTTGCAATCCTTTTATTTTCAACCCTCTGCTAAGTTCGAATCACTAAACTGTTGAATAAATAACTCCAATATATAATAATGCAAAATGGCCTATATTAAAGTACTTCACAATCATTGTAAACTTTACCAAGTAGCGCAACTAACAGCTGATCGCTCAAAATTTGCACACACACAAACATCACTAATGGCCATATTACAGAAATATTAGGGAAATTGAAGTTAAATTTTTAAACAGACATAAAATGTTATAATTTTGGAATATATAGCATCTAGGACACCTTAATTGCAGTAATTGAAAGAAAATGTTTGCTTATACTCAAGTATTTAATTATTTTTTCTAAATTTATCTTTAATATTGATGCAATGATTGATCCAATGCAACTCTGGTCTTCCTACTGTTCTTCATTCCACTCCATTCGAGTGCCTATTTTCACGGCCTGCGAGTGCCTTCCACTCTATTCGCAACATAACCTCGAATTAAGCTGCCAAACTATATAGTAAACAATGTTCACAATAACACTCAAACTGTGCAACGAATAGCTTGCTTAATAACCAAACTGATTGATAGCTCAAATGAAACTCTACTATTCAAAATAATAGGGCCCTTGCTCGCTAGATAGCGTCTTAGTCGAAACTGCTTGACAACTCAAATCAAATTGAACTCCAGCGCCTCTACAATTGCCGCCTTTTATACTCTTGGATTTAAACGTTCGCATCTTCTAGGCGCTTCCAGAATCTACTAGTCCAGCAGCTCTCAAACTTCTCAGCTGTAACTACAATTGCACAATTTTATAGTTTTTCTCATTGCATACTTTCAGGAGTATGCATGTGTTTGTGCATTGACTCTCCGCTGCTCGTATACGTACATGGTACATATGTGTAGACGCAATTATTGTTTCGTTTATATAGATACATAGTGATTGATCTATGGATGTGAATTCACGTCACTGCTTAGCATCGGCTTAGAGACAGCAGCACCCCTTAGTTTTGCTAATATTCGTGACACTGCCCTCCACCTAAGTCTGATCGTCCCGATCAGACAAATCTCTCGATCTAAATGCTGCTAGCATCGCCAATTGTACCACTCTTCTATTTCGTGATTGCCCAATTTCTTATATGCGGTAGATGACATCACTGATCGTCTTCACAACACTGTACGGGCCTTCCCAACTGCACCGATATTTGGATGGAACACCTTTCCGCCGGTGAGGGTTGTATAGCAGTGCCAAATCTCCCTCCCGGAAACCTTCCGAATTACTTTCCTTGTCGTACCTGTGTTTCATCTTACTAATCATTATCCTGGATCGTTCCCTCGCACTTTGTTGCTTGGCCAACGAACTATTGCGTAGATCTTGATTTTGACGGATTGACTTTGCATCGTCAGTATCATCTTGACGTTTCACAACAGTAGTACGCGCTGGCTAGAAACCACCCTTGCATTCTTTCTGGAAAATTCTTTCAGTCGTTTTAGTGCGTCTATTAGGGTATGTCAATGCCAGTGTTTTTCTCGCAGGTACTTTTGATTTCGCTTTATTTGACCCATTCGATCCATCAACCTTTGCTCGATCTACTTTCCTTGACTTTCGTGGTCTCTGTCGAATCTCCTCCACCGGCACTCGCTTACTGCTGAACCCTTTTTCCAAACTGAAGTTTAGTGGCACATCTTGATTCTCATAATGCATCACCCTTCTCTGCATATCGATCTTGATGTCATGGTCAACCAAGAAATCCACTCCCAATATAACTTCATCAACAATCTCCGCCACAACGAATTTGTGTAAAACCATGACCTTCCCAATTAAGACTTCACAGATCACTTCTCCCTGGACTTGGTTATACTCGCCAGTGACCGTACGCAACCTCGCTCCAGGTAACGGTTTTACTCTCCTGTTGACCAAGTCAGATCGGATCAAGGAATGAGATGCACCCGTATCTACAGTCAGTACACGCTCCTTGCCATGCACATTCCCTCTGACGGTAAGACTGCTTGATTTCCTTCCAATTTGCGACACAGATATCACAGGACATTCAATAGCCGGGGCAAGATTTCGTTCTTTACATCCGACACGCTCTTGCTCATTTCCTCCAGCTTTGCGTTTACGGCCACCCCCATTGTTGGAACTATTAGGACCAAGATCGCAATGACGTGCAATGTGACCGGACTTCCCGCATTTGGAGCATTTGGTAACTTTTTCACTCCACTTTTGCGATCCTTTTAGCGCCTCCAATATTGCGTCTACCCACTCTGGCCTTTCTACTTCCACACGGCGTGTTTTGAAAACTGGCTTACACAGAAGCGACGCTGTTTCCTGAATCAGAGCTTGTGACACCGTTTCTGCGAATGTTGGCTTTGGGTTTGCGTATGTAGCTCGCTTTGTTTCGACGTCCCGTATGCTATTTATAAAGCTCTGAATCTTTACCCTTTCAGTGTACTCCACGGGTGCGTCCGCATTCGCTAAATGTGCTAGCCTTTCAATATCCGATGCAAACTCTGGCAATGTTTCACCAGGCCTCTGGAAGCGGTTCAGCAACTCAATTTGGTATATCTGTTTTCTATGCTCGCTTCCATAACGTCGTTCTACAGCAGCCATCAATGCTTCATAATTGTTCCGCTCTCCTTCGGGAATCGTCTGTAGGATTTCCGCTGCTGGCCCCTTCAATGCCACGAACAGTGCAGCAACTTTTTCTTCCGCATTCCAGTTGTTCACTGCTGCGGTCTTCTCAACCTGTAGCTTGAAGACCTGGAAAGGAACAGAACCGTCAAAGGATGGTGTTTTTAACTGTGGATTGCTTGCTGAAACAGCTGGGCGATTAAATTGCAACTCTTGTATACGATCTTTTAAAGCATCTATCTCGGCCTCCATTTTATCTTGTCAACCACTGAACCCTTCCTGGAACTGCGTTAGTTTCTCTTCCATACGCGATTCTAGTTGTGCAGAGATCTGCGATGATACCTGTGCTGAAATTTGTGTCGACATTTCTGATATACGTGCCTCTTGTGCTTCAATTTTAGATGTTATTTCTGACGACATTTCTGAGAGACGTGTCTCTTGTGATTCAATCTTCGCTGTTATACGGTTCTCCTGAGATTCTAGTTGTGATGCCATATATGTCTTCTGATCTTCGAGCTGTGCTGACATATTTGTCTTCTGTTCTTCGAGCTGTGTTTCCATCTTGGATGTAATCTGTTTGGACATTTCTGACATTTGCGACGACATTGATGTTACTGTCGATGTTTGTGCAGATATTGCAGCCAAAATCATGTTCAAGTCTGTGCTCGTAACTGTCTGCGATGTTTCGTTTTTCTCTTCAATTTTTGTTGTTGTCTCGTCCCCATCAGGATAAACGACATACTCGTCCACATCGATTCCTTCTGCTTCCATTGCCTCTCGTAGCCGTGCCTGAAGTTCGAGTTTAACGCCGCTTGTATTCAATCCACGGCTCTCCAACTCCTTCTTCAGTTGCTGTATCTTCAATTCACTGAACTTTGCCATGTCCTTGTTGTCCTCCGGAATTTATTCAACAATTCCTCTTCTGACACCAATTGTAACGAATTTACTTGCAATCCTTTTATTTGCAACCCTCTGCTAAGTTCGAATCACTAAACTGTTGAATAAATAACTCCAATATGTAATAATGCAAAATGGCCTTTATTAAAGTACTTCACAATAACACTCAAACTGTGCAACGAATAGCTTGCTTAATAACCAAACTGATTGATAGCTTAAATGAAAATATACTATTCAAAATAATACTGCTATTGCTCGCTAGATAGCGTCTTAGTCGAAACTACTTGACAACTCAAATCAAACTGAACTCCAGCGCCTCTACAATTGCCGCCTTTTATACTCTTGGATTTCAACGTTCGCATCTTCTAGGCGCTTCCAGAATCTACTAGTCCAGCAGCTTTCAAACTTCTCAGCTGTAACTACAATTGCACAATTTTATAGTTTTTCTCATTGCATACTTTCAGGAGTATCTCAGATATATGCATGTGTTTGTGCATTGACTCTCCGCTGCTCGTATACGTACAATGGTACATATGTGTAGACGCAGTTATTGTTTCGTTTATGTAGATACATAGTGATTGATCTAAGGATGTGAATTCACGTCACTGCTTAGCATCGGCTGAGAGACAGCAACACCCCTTAGTTTTGCTAATATTCGTAACACTGCCCTCCACCTAAGTCTGATCGGCCTGATCAGACAAATCTCTCTATCTAAACGCTGCTAGCATCGCCAAATGTACCACTCTTCTATTTCGTGATTTCCCAATTTCTTGTATGCGGTAGATGACATCACTGATTGTCTTCACAACTCTGTACGGGCCTTCCCAACTGCACCGATATTTGGATGGAACACCTTTCCGCCGGTGAGGGTTATATAGCAGTACCAAATCTCCCTCCCGGAAACCTTCCGAATTATTTTCCTTGTCGTACCTGTGTTTCATCTTACAACTCATTATCCTGGATCGTTCCCTCGCACTCTGTTGCTTGGCCAATGAACTACTTCGTAGAGCTTGATCTTGACGGATTGACTTTGCATCATCAGTATCGTCTTGACGTTTCACAACAGTAGTACGCGCTGGCTTGAAACCACCCTTGCATTCTTTCTGGAAAATTCTTTCAGTCGTTTTAGTGCGTCTATTAGGGTTAGTCAATGCCAGTGTTTTTCTCGCAGGTACTTTTGATTTCGCTTTATTTGGCCCATTCGATCCATCAACCTTTGCTCGATCTACTTTCCTTGACTTTCGTGGTCTCTGTCGAATCTCCTCCACCAGCACTCGCTTACTGCTGAACCCTTTTTCCAAACTGAAGTTTAGTGGCACATCTTGGTTCTCATAATGCATCACCCTTCTCTGCATATCGATCTTGATGTCATGGTCAACCAAGAAATCCACTCCCAATATAACTTCATCAACAATCTCCGCCACAACGAATTTGTGTAAAAGTACGACCTTCCCAATTAAGCCTTCACAGATCACTTCTCCCCGGACATGGTTATACTCGCCAGTGACCGTACGCAACCTCGCTCCAGGTAACGGTTTTACTCTCCTGTTGACCAAGTCAGATCGGATCAAGGAATGAGATGCGCCCGTATCTACAGTCAGTACACGCTCCTTGCCATCCACATTCCCTCTGACGGTAAGACTGCTTGATTTCCTTCCAATTTGCGACACAGATATCACAGGACATTCAATAGCCGGGGCAAGTTTTCGTTCTTTACATCCGACACGCTCTTGCTCATTTTCTCCAGCTTTGCGTTTACCGCCACCCCCATTGTTGGAACTATTAGGACCAAGATCGCAATGACGTGCAATGTGACCGGACTTCCCGCATTTGGAGCATTTGGTAACTTTTTCACTCCGCTTTTGCGATCCTTTCAGCGCCCCCAATATTGCGTCTACCCACTCTGGCCTTTCTACTTCCACACGGCGTGCTTTGAAAACTGGCTTCCACAGAAGCGGCGCTGTTTCCTGAATCAGAGCTTGTGACACCGTTTCTGCGAATGTTGGCTTTGGGTTTGCGTATTTGGTATATCTGTTTTCTATGCTCGCTTCCATAACGTCGTTCTACAGCAGCCATCAATGCTTCATAATTGTTCCGCTCTCCTTCGGGAATCGTCTGTAGAATTTCCGCTGCTGGCCCCTTAAATGCCACGAACAGTGCAGCAACTTTATCTTCCACATTCCAGTTGTTCACTGCTGCGGTCTTCTCAACCTGTAGCTTGAAGACCTGGAAAGGAACAGAACCGTCAAAGGATGGTGTTTTTACCTTTGGATTTCTTGCTGAAACAGTTGGGCGATTTAATTGCAACTCTTGTCTCGGCCTCCATTTTATATTGTCGACCACTGAACCCTCCCTGAATCTGCGTTAGTTTCTCTTCCATACGCGATTCCAGTTGTGCAGAGATCTGCGATGATACCTGTGCTGAAATTTGTGTCGACATTTCTGATATACGTGCCTCTTGTGCTTCAATTTTAGATGTTATTTCTGACGACATTACTGAGATACGTGCCTCTTGTGATTCAATCTTCGTTGTTATACGGTTCTTCTGCGATTCTAGTTGTGATGCCATATATGTCTTCTGTTCTTCGAGCTGTGCTGACATATTTGTCTTCTGTTCTTCGAGCTGTGTTTCCATCTTGGATGTAATCTGTTTCGACATTTCTGACATTTGCGACGACATTGATGTTACTGTCGATGTTTGTGCAGATATTGCAGCCAAAATCATGTTCAAGTCTGTGCTCGTAACTGTCTGCGATGTCTCGTTTTTCTCTTCAATTTTTGTTGTTGTCTCGTCCCCATCAGGATAAAAGACATACTCGTCCACATCGATTCCCTCTGCTTCCATTGCCTCTCGTAGCCGTGCCTGAAGTTCGAGTTTAACGCCGCTTGTATTCAATCCACGGCTCTCCAACTCCTTCTTCAGTTGCTGGATCTTATGTCGTATAGTGTTGGTTGTCGGGATGTAGTGCGATGCCGAGCAATGTGAATTGATTATTAGTGCTGTCGGAATGGACGCAATGGACATGATTTAGAGCTGGAAGGATGGAAATGACTGGATTCCAAGACACCCATAAAAGTCAATGCGTATTTAAAGTAGTCCTTAGAGTTTTTTTTATAATGTTTTTGCAATGCTTATTGAAATCAGTCTACAGACAACGAAGAGATTCTTGTATTTTAAAAGTCGATGTGTATGTGTTTATATGAAGCGGTTGAAAGTGTCTAGATGGTCTAAAGGGAACATTAAATAAGATTTCACAAAGCAGAAACAGGCTATTACCATCCCTCTAATAAATTTTACTAAAAAGTGCAGGATATCTCCTAGCATATTTAAACTTTTATTTTTCACCTTCGGCATATTGATACCGGGGTAAAAATTCCCGATATTTCTGAACTGTATTAGCAGTCGACTGATGTAGTAACGTAACGCGACGGAATATACGTGATTGACGAGCGCAAATCACTTACACAAGATAGCGCATGTGAATAAAAGATCAGCTGTTTTTTATGGGCAATTTTTATGCGGCAGTTACTCACGAACGTACGTGCCAAAAACGTGTCAGCTGACACGACCTATCTTATGAGTGTGCAATGTAAACGAAAACTCACCGACGTGGAACGCCCGTACGTACGTAGCCCGGAACGTAGAAATCAAAACAATTTTGATTTTTTCCGTAAGAACGTGTCAGCTGATCGCTCTCTCACTAGACAGAGTTGCCTAGTAAACTTTTGTACGCTAATTTTAGACCGTTTGCAATTTTATGCAAAAACACCTAATTAAAGTTTGAAAAATTGTGAAAATAATTCGAAATAATTATGTAAAAGTGCTGATTATAAATATGTAATCTATTTATACTTATTTAATATGTATTCCGGCCTTTTACAATATCAAAAATTAAATTGGAAAAAGTTGATGTTTCCATAAGCATACATGCAAAATGGTCAATGGCAACAATGCTTATCTGTAAACAATACACACACAAATATGTTATGTACATGTACACAGACGCACACATTGATTTCTACGGGCTTGAGAGTTCGGTCAAACGTGCTTCGTACGACAAACGTCTGTACGTACGGCACACGTCGGTGGATAACTGCCGCATTACGTCATTTTCCTTCAGGTCTTGTTTTTTTCTCTCTTTATTTCAGAACGAAGCAATTTTGAAAACGTGAATGCGCAATCTTCTGTGTGTGATTTGTGATTGACAAATGTGTACTTGATAGCCAATTTACCCGTATTGGTAGCTCTACCGAATGACTCATAAAATTTGACAAAAAATTTTTGTTCGTACTGCCAAAAAGTGTATAGAAAAAAGGCGTAGGATGGAAAATAGAACGTCAACAAATTAATGGATTTAAAAGCTTTACAAATATTCTACTGAAATTGTTATACTCAGCCCAATATAGCAAAGTTCTTAATGTGAAAATTTGCACATAGTGATTGTGTCGTACATTCTTCATCTTTGTTCTTTGTTTTCTTTTTTATGCAATCGTGCAATCATTCGTGAATGCGAAAGTGTCAATGTTTTGTATTTTGTGCTATGGAGTAGGCGCTTATCGAATTATATGAATTTTTCTTCGTATGTACGTATTATTAATCGTAAATTAACTAGAAATCTGGTATATCTACGTTCAAAATATATAGAAGAAAAGCAGCGTTTGTTTAACAAAAATCTTTGCTAGCGCAATTTAAAACTTGCAGCTGTTCCTTTCTGTCTCTTCAACAAAGGGTTGGCGGGCAAAACGAAGTGGGTTCAAGTCAAGTGAAGCCAAGAAGTTAAGAGCAGCAATATATTGCGAAGTGATTTGTGATTTTTTGTTGTTGGCGGAACTAGTCATCAGCCAGTAGAAAACGGATATACATATGTGCACATAGGTATGTAGATATCGTCAACATAATTTGTTATAACGCTGTTGTTACTTAAATAACTTATAACGAATAAAACAGAGAGTTAAGGGTAATAGTCTAGTTGAGGGGTCGACTGCTAATACACTACCAAAAATATATAGAGAGGTGTCAAACGACGCGTCTTGATATCAGTATTAATAATCCGAAGGCGGAAAATAAAAATTTTAACGCGTTCAAAAGATATTAACAAAAAACCGAAAAAAGACCCGCGGGTACCTCCGAAACCGGGGGTGGGATCCATAGAATTTTTGCGCAGAACACCTTTCTGCGTTGGCGGCCTTCGGCCGCGCTTATAAAAAATAACCCTGGGCTACGCCATGCCAAGTCCGGGTGTGTGGTATAACCGTGGCTACCGCCACGGTGATGCACAAATTTTTTTGTGGGTACTAACACAACAACAACCACATGGAAATCGCCAACTTCAACTGCAAATATCTCCGGACAGAGATAAAATTTTTCTTCTCCGCCTTCGGATTATTGTTCTCGAGATTAATACGCGTCTTTTGACACCTCACTCGATATTTTTGGTAGCGTATTAGAAGTCGACCCCTCAACTAGACTATTACCGAGTTAAGTCGTTGTTGTCGAGTAAGGACTGACATACTCCGTGAGGGATGAATAACTACACTAAAAATCTTTCTGCGCGCATTTAGTTTTGATCCCCAACCCGGTGTCGGACCCACAAGGGTTTTTTTTTAAATCATGACCGCAGGCCGCCAAGGCAGAAAGGTGTTCTGTGGAAAAAAAAACTATGGATCGGGCCCCATATTTAGGACCCTCTCGGGATCATTTAACGGTTTTTATTGTTATTACCTTTATATTAAGGGTAATAGTCTAGTTGAGGGGTCGACTGCTAATACGCTACCAAAAATATCGAAAGAGGTGTCAAACGACGCGTCTTGACATCAGTATTAATAATCCGAAGGCGGAAAATAAAATTATGAACTCGTTCAAAAGATATTAACGAAAAACCGAAAAAAGACCCGCGGGTACCTCCGAAACCGGGGGTGGGATCCATAGTATTTTTGCGCAGAACGCCTTTCTGAGTTGGCGGTAGCCACGGTTATACCACACACCCGGACTTGGCATGGCGTAGCCCAGGGTTATTTTTTATAAGCGCGGCCGAAGGCCGCCAACGCAGAAAGGTGCTCTGCGCAAAAATACTACGGATCCGACCTCAGGTTTCGGAGGTACCCGCGGGTCTTTTTTCGGTTTTTCGTTAATATCTTTTGAACGAGTTATTATTTTTATTTTCCGCCTTCGGATTATTAATACTGATGTCAAGACGCGTCGTTTGACACCTCTTTGGTAGCGTATTAGCAGTCGACCCCTCAACTAGACTATTACCAAACATAATTCCGTCAGGTGGCAGCCGAATCGATATAAGCGAAAATCCCTGAAAAAACGCAGGGAATCTTGCTATCGATTTTTAAGTAACTTCCCGGTGAGTCAGCACTGAAATCCAGCGAAGAATCAATCTTGCCAATAAATGCTACAATGGACTAGGTAGGCAATTGAAAAGTAAAGTCCTCTCTCGGCGAACGAAAATCATACTCTACAAGTCACTATGCGTTGGCGATGGGGAGTACCGAAGAAGATTTAATGATGAGCTGTACGAGCTATACGCAGATATCAACATAGTGCAGCGAATTAAAACGCAGTGACTGCGCTGGCTAGGCCATGTTATGCGAATGAAAGATGATGCTCCGGCCAAGAAAGTGTTTCTATCGGAACCCGCCTATGGAAGCAGAGGTAGAGGGCGGCCCCCACTCCGTTGGAAGGACCAGGTGGAAAACGATTTAAACTCCCTTGGTGTGACCAATTGGCGCCGGTTGGCGGAGCGACTGGCGCGCCTTGTTGGACGGCCATAACCGTTCAGACGGTTAAGCGCCAATTAAGTAAGTAAGTAATTACAAAAATATACTGAAATACTATGTATTAAATCATTCAATTGCAAAGACACACAGAGGTATAGGGGGTTACACCTTACATATTTAAGGTAGTAAGTACGTTTTAATTCTGAAAATCGGATCGCATGTATCTAAGTTTTTGGAGAGATTATTGAAATCATGACAAATGCCACGAAGTGGTTCATGCATTTCGAAGTTCGATCTGCATGTAATTATATGCAGTTGTTGAAAATATCTAGACGGTCTGACTGGCACATTGAACTTAATTTCGCCAAGCAGAAATGGGCTAGCTATCATCCCTCTTAAGAGTTTTACCATAAATAAGACATTAAGCATCTCCCTACGGCTCTGTAATGTAGGCAACTGTAATAGTTTTAACCGGCTGCAGTACGGTGGAAGATTCCTTGACGTGTCCCAGGGCAAGTGTTTCAAAGCAAAAAGTAAAAACTGTTTTTGCACCGATTCCAGTTTATCGCAGTGAATTTGAAAACGTTGGCTCCAGATTCTCGAAGCATATTCCAATATTGGCCTCACCAATGATGTAAACAGAGTTTTCGTAACGTACGGATCATTAAATTCCTTAGACCACCTTTTCACGAACGCCAAAGTACCTTTAGCCCTATTAACGCAAATTTCTATATTTAACCTAAAGTCAAGCTTAGGGTCCATTGTAACATCTAGGTTAGTGAAGTTGGTAACTTGCTTAATAACATAATCTCCAATCACATAATCATGGGAATTAAAGATTTTTCATGTAAAACACATGCACTTACACTTCGGAAGGTTTAGTGACATGAGGTTAGCATTACACCGTACAACTAGGCTGTTCAGATCCAACTGAAGAAGTGCTCTATCCCCTGTGAGCGGATAGGCATAATAAGTTTCACGCCATCCGCATACATCAACGGCTTACAGTGCTTCAAAACACTTGGTAGGTCGTTAATGAATAGTAGGAATAACACTGGCCCAAGATGGCTACCTTGAGGAACACCAGAAGTTACATTGATAAATTTGGACCAACAGTTAAAAATAACTGTTTGTTTACGTTTATTCAAATAAGAAGGAGAGAAGTAAAGGAGGAAAGCCTAACCGGTCGAGTTTATGTAAGAGCAGAGAATGGGATACTTTATCAAACGCCTTACTGAAATCTGTGTAAATTACATCAACTTCGCAGTTAGATTTAAAGCTATTGGATACAAGGGTCGTGAACTCTAGAAGGTTAGACACTATTGACTTTCCCTTACAAAATTCGTGCTGTGATAAGTCAATAACCGAAGATAGACTAAACGCCAGTTGTTCTGTGACAATCGCTTCGAACAGCTTGGGAATGGCATTGAGTTTAGCTATTCCTCTGTAGTTTGTGATCTGTTGCCACTCTTATGGAGAGGAATTATAAATGACTCTCCACTTCATAGGAAACATCCCTTGCTTCAGGGAGCCATTAAATAAACAAGCTAGAGGTCGATAAGGGTATTGTGCACACGTCCAGCAATGTAAGATATTTTCAGATTATCCAGATGCCAAAGAACATCCTCAGCACTAATAAAAGGAACTAATGCCGAATTCAGTGGGGACAAACTAAATGTATAATCTGACGACACCGAATCGGAGGAACACGAATAGTTAGATCTGAAATAATCTGCAAACATATTAGCAATTATGGCATTATCGCTCGAAGTATGATCGTTAAGCTTCATTGTAGGAGGAAACCTTTTTGTCTTTCTTTTCGAGTTAACGTAACTGTAAAATGCCTTAGGGTTAGAAAAAATTTGACTCTTAATCCTACTAATATACTCTTTATAGCATCTGCTGTTTGGGGTGTTATATTTATGACGTAATATAGAGTAAGCAACATAGGCAGTTCTTGTACCAGATAGTTTGTATTGCTTGAACAAACGCATCTTTCGGTTTTTCAGATGTTTTAGCTCTTTAGTGCACCAAGCAGTTGATGTAGCTGTCGAGGTGTCCGATAAAAGGTATGCATTTGTGAAAAATCTCGTGAAGCACATTGTTAAAGTGAGATACGCTCACTTCAATATCCCCGTTGTACTCAGGCCAGGTAATTTTTGAAATCTCGCTGATTAGCTCGGACCAATTAGCTTTCCTGAATAGAAAACGGCGAGGAGTCTCACACGCAACTATAGACCTATGCTCAGGAGGATCGTGAGATTCGAAATTCAAAATAAGAGCAGGATAATATACATATTCAGGCAAAGTAAATGGATCACATCTATTTGCAGAACACCTCAAAGTGTCATCTACAAATATCAAGTCCAAACATTTATCAAATTTGTTGTGAACATTGTTCAATTGAAAAAGTCCGGCATCAGCTAAGTCGTTTAAAACATCGTAAAACATAGCACGGGAAGATGCAGGAACAACCATAAATGCGACTCCAAGACACCCAAGGCAGATTAAAGTCACCAAGCAACACCACAGAATCCCAGGACCTGGTCATAGAAACCACTGATTGAACTATGGAGGAATGCTTCAAATATAAGCAAATATCAGATTGTGGCGGAATGTAACTTGTTGTAAGGTATATATACATTGAAGACAGATTAACACGCTCGCAAAGCAACTCAACATCGTCAGAGTTAGCGAAATGCACCACTTCCGCAGAAAACCTTGTGTGAACTGCAATCAGGACTTCTCCACCAATTCTGCCCCGCAGGTCTTTTCTGAAAATCTCAAAAGAATCAGATAAAATTTCAGAATTAAAAACAGTCGGTTTCAACCAAGTTTCAGTGAAAACCAGAACATCATGAAGACAACCATGGCTTTGAAGGAACGTGTCTGCTAGTTTGGTGTTTAACCCCCTAACGTTCTGATAAAAAATATTTAGAGTATTCCTTATTAAAGATGAGATAGTAATAAAATTTAAATTACAAACAGCAGCATTACTCATTGTGACACTACTACAGCTTTGGTATGTAAGTTTTTTGAATCCTTAACAGGGTGGCTGCCCGGCTTCCTGGTATACAGGTGCACCACAGAATGAACCGGCCAAAACGAAGAATCCAGCACTTTATTAAAGTATAAGTCAGGAACCGAAACTTTAAACGATGATATATCTCTGTCATATTTGAAATTGAACTTGTATACATTAATGTTGCTGGTTGGTGCAACACCAAGCTTACTACTAACATAATTAATGATATCAGCTTCCGACAACGAAGCATTCAGCCTTGAAACGAAGATAGTCTTGCGAGGGGGAACGGCAGTTACCTCCCTCCGAGGAGTATGTGCATTGGCCAATTGATTAAGATTTTGACTAGCAGCACTAGAACCAGCAATGTTGTGGTTGCTCACTGAACTAGGCAATTGCTCAGCAGTGGAGAGAGAGGAGTCACCGCCCAAATTAGTAGAGCTGGCAACAGCAGTGTTGTTAACAGCACCATCATTAATATCATTAACAGCGAAAATTTCGACATCAGCATCAGTAGCCGTAGAAATAGCGTTAACAGCAGAAACAACAGGTACAACAGGTATTAAAGAGCCACTGGTAATAGTGACGGTGTTAGCAGCAGTCTTGGTTGCATTGCCAATAGCATCAAATTTAGGAGAAGCACTCACAGGTATAATTGACGGCACGATTTTTGATTTGGGAATCTTTCAATCCCTTTTTAACTAACTTCCCGGTGACCTAGAGACTTGCAACGTGGCACTTAGTTAGAGGTCTGGTGACAATACAATTTACAGAAAACAAAGTTCCGCTAGGTGGCGCGCTAGTCAAGATAACTGCAAATCCTTTAAAAACGGGGGAAATCTTGCGATCGATTTTCGAGTAACTTGCCGGTGAGCTAGTGACTTGAAACTTGGGCCGTGAGTCAGAACCCGGTGACAATGCAATATTTGATCAAACAAATGTCATTAGGTGGCGCATGGACCGAGATATTAAGAAAATTAGTTTTGATTTGGGAATATTTCAATCCATTTTAAACTAACTTCCCGGTGACCTAGAGACTTGAAACTTGGCGCACAGTTCGTAGCTTGGTGACAATACAATTTACAGAAAACAAAATTCCGTTAGGTGGCGTGCTAAGTGAGATAACTACAAATCCTTGAAAAACGAGGGGAATCTTGCAAGCGATTTTTGAGTAATTTCCCGGTGAGCTGGAGATATGAAACTTGAGCCGTAAGTCGGAATCCGGTGACAATGCAATATTTTATCAAAAAAATTCCGCTAGGTGACGCATGGATCGAGATATTAGGAAAATTAATTTTAATTTGGGAATCTTTCAATCTACTTTTAACTAACTTCCCGGTTACCTACAAATTTCCAATTGCCTTTTTGTGGGCAGTACTAAAAAATTGAAAATAAAAATATGATAAAAAAAATTTAAGGACTACCTTTATATAAATGAACCAAAAAATATAAGGCAATTTTTCTTTTAATACAGACATAGTCTTGTTGAATTTTGACTAAAAACTTTAAAATAGCTCTTGTAAAAGAATTTTGGGATTTAAAACTATAATACTAGGTTCAAACAGAAAAATAAATTGAGGCAATTTCGATTTAAATTGAGTGGTGTTCATAGAACTCAATTTAGCTTACCCAATAGTAATTTGATAGCTGGTTGGCTCGTCTCTTCAGCACCAACATAACTTTGTTGAGACTGTCAAAATGTGCGTGTTGGTATTAGGCGAATGTAATGGAATGAAAACAAAACTTTGAAATTTTTGTGTGTTGTAAGAAAATGTGTTCAATGTTTTGGTTTCATTTTGAGTTTGCCATCTTCTTCTGACAATCCATAATCCAGTGAAATGAAAATACATAATCAAATCAGCTGATGAGATGAGCCAGCCATACAGTTCAGCCATGCGCAACTGACGTTTAAATCTACTTAATAAACACACTTTACAAGGTTGCATTTGCAGTTTGAAACAATTTATTACGCACTTTTTTTTAAATTGGCAATTTATTATTACAATTTATTATATGATAAATGGCGTAATAAATTGCCCAAATGGTATAAATTGCCAACTTGGTGTGTGTTTGTACATAGTATAAAGGTGGAGCGCAATCTTTCAATTTAAGGCAAACCATGTACTTGGGATTAACTAATTGATTATTTAAATCTCTCTACCTTTATAATTTTAAATTCCAAAATTCTTTTACAAGAGCTATTGTTAAAGTTCTTTAGTCAAAATTCAACAAGACTAATTAAAGACTGTATTAAAGGAAAAATTGCCTTCTAGTTTTTGGTCCATTTATATAAAGGTAGTCCTTAAAATTTTTTTATCATCTTTTTAAATAATGTAAATAACTTTCGACTGAAATAAAATTTTTGATTTCCGCTTTCGGATTCTTAAAACGGAGGTCAACATGCGCCTTTTGATACCACCTTTGATAATTTTTGATAAAAATTAGGTGGTGCGCCGACTTGTAAAACGTTACCTAAAAATCTCTTGGAGAAAAGATTAGCAAGGTGAGTCGACCCGGTTCGAAGGATGAAATAAGTCGCCCAAAGCAAAAAAGAACGGTAATAGTCTAGAGAACTAGGGTCCACTCCTAATACGCGTCCATAAATGTGGGGAGAGGTTTCAAACGACGAGTCTTTACATCAGTATTAATAATCCGAAGGCGGAAAATAAAAGTGTTAGATACAACTTTTCTTTTGTGCCTTCGGATTATTGTTGTCGAGATCAATACGCGTCTTTTGACACCTCTCAATATTTTTGGACGCGTATTAGCAGTCGACCACTGTTCTAGACTTTGACCAAAAGAACAAAAATCTTAGGTGTGACGTTCGATCAGGATCTACATTTTGGTGAGCATGCAGCCGCAATTGTACCGAAAAGCCAGAGACGTGATAAAATCCTCAAATGTCTTGCTGGCAGTACTTGGGGAAAAGAGAAAGGAACGATCATTACCCCTTACAGCGCAATTGTCCAGCCGATTGCATGCTGTGCGTCCCCTATATGGTCGCCAAGCCTAAAAACTACTCACTAGAAGTTACAGGCCTGCCAAAATACTGTTTTCAGAACCGCCACATGCTGTCTTCTTATACCCCAGAACACCATCTACATAATGAGGCCAGAATACTCCCCATCAGGGAGAGAAATGAGATGGTAACCAAACCCAGAAACCTGTTGGGAACAGACATCTGATTGATGAGCCAACACCGCGCTGGGGCTTAGGGAGTCATCTCCGTAAGCATTATGAGGAAATACGGCACCTGGGAACACAGCCATATGAAGCAAAAAAACACAAGCAGGTCCTCAGTGAACTCCACAAAAAGGCGTCGGGCTTTTATGTCAGGAATTTCCCGGTGAATCCTGTACTCAAAGAACAATACCCTAAACTTGCAGAAGAGGAACGCACACTCCCTAGGGAAACGCGAGTCACTCTAGCTCAATTGCGATCTGGATACTGTAACAGGTTAAACTCTTACCTATCCAGAATCAACCCCGACATACAAAATGTATGCCCTGCTTGCCATGTGTCCCCACGTGACACCAACCATCTCTTCAATTGTAATGTGAAACCAACGCCTCTAACACCCCTCTCATTATGGTCCACCCCTGTTGAAACAGCAAGTTTCCTTGACTTCTGTTAGATGACATTGATGACAATTTGTGATCGGTCACACCTATTGGACGGGGCGAAGCACTGCTACAACAACAACAACCAAAAGAACAAAACGATATGCATACAATAACCAAAGAGGATAAATTATAAAAATAAAAGAAAAAGTCAACACATTATCTTTGCAGATTTTTAGTTCTGTAATGTCTAACTGCGACTGGGTACGGCTAAATCGCCTTTTAAACAATTTCCTGTGTATTTGAGTTTGTTTTGTACGGCAAAATCGCCTTTTAAACACTTTCCTGTGTATTTGAGTTTGTTTTGATGGATTGTCTTAAAAAAAAATATATATATACCTATTCCCATGAAAGAGGACGAGTCTGTAGCAAGTCACATTATTGTATTTGAAAACCTTGTCAGGCAGTTGCAGACCGCGGGGGCTGCTGTTGTTGTTGTTGTAGCGATAAGGTTGCTCCCCGAAGGCTTTGGGGAGTGTTATCGATGTAATGGTCCTTTGCCGGATACAGATCTGGTAAGCTCCGGTACCACAGCACCATTAAGGTGCTAGCCCGACCCTCTCAAGAACGATTTATGTGGCCACATTAAACCTTCAGGCCATCCCCTCCCTCCCCACCCCGAAGTTTCATGAGGAGCTTGGGGTCTCCAGAGCCTCGTCTGTTAGTGAAACAGGATTCGCCGCGGATAGGTGAGGTTGACAATTGGGTTTGGAGAAGCTCTATATTGCGCTGGCAACCTGAAGGGTTGCGCTACACAGCCCCTTGAATCTGGTATTTTAGTCGCCTCTTACGACAGGCATACCTACCGCGGGAATATTCTGACGCCCTAACCCGCTGGGTTAGCGCGGGGGCTGCAGTAAGTGAAAATGATTCATTAGCTCAATTTTTCTTGACATTACCTGAAAAATGATCCGTTGATAACCGCATTACAAAACTTAAACGAAGATAAATTGAACCTAAATTTTGTAAAGGAAAGGATATTGGCTGAAGAAATAAAAATTTCGGATCGTCAAAGTAATGACATTCAGAACACAGCGTTCTCTACTAAGAAAAGTTTCATAAAGAAAGTTAAGTTCCAAGGCAAATGTTTTAAATGTGGTAAATTTGGCCATAGAGCTAAAGATTGCAAGCAATCGACCGAAGCTAGGAGTGCTTCCTAGAAAAAGAAGACTGAGAGTATTTGTTTTTTTGCGGGTGGGGGAAAAGATACCCAAGAAAAGGATAATCGGAAAATTAAATTTA
Source organism: Eurosta solidaginis (assembly GCF_040869045.1). NCBI lineage: Eukaryota > Metazoa > Arthropoda > Insecta > Diptera > Tephritidae > Eurosta > Eurosta solidaginis. The sequence continues at coordinate 32,035,466 of NC_090319.1, forward strand.
AATTGGATTCGGGTGCAACTGACCATTTGGCAAAAGAAAAATGGTATTTTCAAAATATTTTGAAAAAGAACAATCCAATATTCATAAATGTGGCAAAAGACAATCAGTACTTGATTGCAAAGTATTCTGGATAAATAAGCGGAGTAAGTAACAAATGAGGTAAACTGTTTATGAAGGATGTGTTGTATGTGCCGGAGTTGCGCGACAATTTGCTATCAGTGAGGAAACTAACGAACGCCGGTGTGGATGTAATATTCTGCAAGAATAAAGCAAATATTATAAAAGAAAAGATGGAGAACTGATAGCAATAGCGTATTTGCGAGATGGACTGTATGAAATGGAAGTACATATGGAATTTGTTGCGGCATTTATGTGTAATGAAGATAAAGTTGAGTTGTGGCGCAAGCGTTTTGGGCACATTGGACATCAAGCCTTTGATGAAATAGTAATGAAATAGTAAATAAAGAACTCGTATTGGGATTAAACTTAAAAGCAGAGAAATTCAAATTTTGTGATGTGTGTGTAGGAGCAAAACATAGTCAAGATCCATTTAACGGACATCGTGAACGAAGTAAGAGGCCACTTGAGAGAATTCATTCAGATGTTTGTGGACCAATCGATCCAGTTGCATGGAATGGGTCAAGATATTTCTTAACGTTCATGGATGATTACACACATTTTAGTTTTAAAAATGCAATTAAAAATAAGTCGGATGTTTTTAAGTCAATGAAGGAGTACGAAGCAATAGTATCACCAAAATTCGACTCGTCAATTTCGAAATTAATAGTTGATCAAGGACGGGAGCAGGGATGCACCTTAACGTTAAGCTAATCGTTTATCAAAAATTTTCCACCGTTTTCGTTGAAACACTTCGAAATATTATCGATAAAGAAATAATCAAGATAAATTGTATATCGTTTTTAACCGAAACGAAAAGCTTTCGTTAACGTTAAAAACGTTAACAAAAACGTGGTACTTTGTGTTTGAATTGTGCTGGCAATGCTATTGCAGCGGGTGGACATGCACACACAAACTCCATGTAATTGGTTTGTGTAATTCGTTGGTGGTAATGTCAAAAATAATCTGAGAAATGTTCGTACTGTCAAAATTCATGAGAAAAGTTACAATCAGCTTGGCTAATGCTTTCACCTTTAATGACTCCGCCATCAATCAGCTGTGCCAGCATAGTTTGAAATTAATAATCAACATAAACGATTTGATTTCGTTTTGATATGGCAGAAAACGAAACAAAATCATTTCGTTAATTTAACGTTCTTAACGTTAATAAACGAAACGAAATGACTTTGTTTCGTTTATTAGCGTTAATTATCGTAACGAAATGATATCGGTTCGTTGGTTAAGCATGCCTGGAAGGGAGTATTGTTCGAAAGAACAAGAGGCGTGGTATAAGCAAAAGGGCATTCAGGTTGAACCAACAGTTGCATATAGTCCTCAACAAAATGGTGTTGCGGAACGTTTCAACAGAACATTAGTTGAAAAAGTTAGATCGTTATTGTTTGAAGCCAATATGACGAAACGGCTGTGGTGTGAGGCTGTGTATACAGCGGTTTATTTAATCAATCGAAGTCCAACAAAATCATTGGATAAGTCAATAACGCCTTCGGAGATGTGGTATGGTACTAAGCCGGATGTTAGTAAATTTCGAGTTTTTGGTTGTAAGGCATACGCATGGATACCTAGTCAAAAACGAAAGAAATTAGATTTTAAAAGCCGTAAATCACTTTTGGTTGGGTATGCTCCAAATGGATACCGACTTTGGGACATAAATGCGCAGAAAATTTTCATTGCTCGTGACGTAAAGTTTGACGAGAATGTTTTTCCGTTTGAAAAAGAAATATCTAAGGAGACACAAAATAAGCAATTATATATCAGAACTGGTATATCAGATGCAGCCATGAGCGAGAAGGGGATGATCCCCCAGCGGGTTAGGGGGGGTCAGAATATACCCGCGGTAGGTATGCCTGTCGTAAGAGGCGACTAAAATACCAGATTCAAGGGGCTGTTTAGCGCAACCCTGCAGGTTGCCAGCGCAACATATAGCTTCTCCAAACCCAATTGTCAACCTCACCTATCCGCGGCGAATCCTGTTTCACTAACAGACGAGGCTCTGGCGACCCTAAGCTCCTTATGGAACTTGGGGTTGGGGAGGGAGGGGATGGCCTGAAGGTTTAATGTGGCCACATAAATCGTTCCCGAGATGGTCGGGCCAGCACCTTAATGGTGCTGTGGTACCGGAGCGTACCGGATCTGTATCCGGCAAAGGACCATCACATCGATAACACTCCCCAAAGCCTTCGGGGAGCAACCTTATCGCTACAACAACAACAACAACAACAACAACAACAACAGAAGGGGATGATGATAATGATGTCCTCATGGAAGATGGAGTTTTAAATAATGCAACTACAATTTCTGAAAATTTAATATGTGATGAAAGCCACGTTGAATCTGATCATGAAAAAACGGAAGCCAACGATTCATATGAAGATGCAATAAATTAGGATGATATCGAAGTTGCGCTCCCTTCGTGAGCTCCAGTGAGTCTCTGCCTGAAGCTTATGTAAGACGTAGTGAACGGGAGCGCCGGCGTCCATGTAAGTTTATTGATTACTTTACTGGGTATAGAGTAACTTCTGATGTTTGTATTGCAACAGATCATCCCGAAGCTTATTCAGAAATCGCTAGTAGGAGAGATGCTGCAGAATGGATGGAGGCCGTTAGGGATGAGCTGAAGTCAATGCAGAAAAATGAAGTCTGGGACGTAATATATCCACCAAAAGGTGCAAAACTACTTAAGACAAAATGGGTATTTAGAATAAAGGAGGATGAAAATGGTTTATCAATGCGCTATAAAGCACGTCTTGTGGTAAAAGGTTTCCTACATAAAGAAGGGATTGACTATTCGGAAACCTATGCTCCGGTTCAAAACTTACAACGATACGGGTTGTACTGGCAGTTGGTGTAAAAGAAAAATAATTGTTTCACCAACTAGATGTAAAAACTACTTTTTTACATGGTGATTTGAATGAAGATTTGTATATGGCAATACCAGAAGGGGTTGACGCGGAGTCAGGTAAGGCGTGCAAACTCAGAAAATCTCTTTATGGGTTAAAGCAAGCTCCAAGATGTTGCAATCAGAAGTTTAACAAATACCTGCTGCAGCTTGGCTTTACAAGGTCAAATCATGATTATTGCCTATACACAAAATTTTCTAGTGATTGTTACCTAATAATCATTATGTATGTTGATGATCTACTTATTGCTGGAAAAGAAATTTCCTCAATTAACTGGTTAAAAAGAACCTTAAGCGAGAAATTTTAAATGTCTGATTGTGGAGAACTGAAAATTTTCCTTGGCATAAAGATTGAAAATTTCAGTGATCATATTGAGTAATCACAAAGTGCAAGTATTGACAAAGTATTAACAAAATTTGGTATGGCAGATTGTAATCCTGTGAGAAGTCCAATGGAAAAAGGATTGTAGCTATTACAAAATAATGAACCAGATAATCTCAATAAACCATATAAAAAAATGCTGGGAAGACTTACATATGTATATAATGATGGGCGCAAGACCTGATATCTGTTATCCTGTTGGATACATGGGCAGATATCAACAAAACCCAACGGAAGAACATTGGCAATGTCTTAAAAGGATTTTATGATATCTAAAAGGAAACAAATTGGTATTTAAGAAAACTTCAGATAAACCTCTTATTGTATTTGCGGATGCAGATTGGGCTAGTGATGCACAGATCGTAAATCAGTTAGCGGTTATATATTTCAAGTATATGGGTGTACTGTTTCATGTTTAAGCAAAAAGCAAGTAACTGTTGCTCTCTCCTCAAGCGAATCAGAGTATGTTGCCTTAAGTGCGGCTGTAACAGAAGCTATTTGGTTACATGGTTTACTGAAGGATCTACAACAAGTTATTAATCAACCAGTTGAAATATTTGAAGACAATAGAGGCTGTATTGGAATGGCTAATACATTTGATTCAAGAAAAGCTAAACACATTGATATAAAGCACCATTTTATCAGAGATGCAGTTGCAATAGGCTTGGTAAAGCTGATTTCAATACCTACAGAATATCAACTTGCAGACATATGCATAAAGGCACTAGATGCAATTAGAATGAAGAAATTATGTTTCAAGATGGGATTGCAAGATTGAGAAGAGGTGTTGAAAATAAAGCAATCTTTGCTTTTGAGTTTTGAAAAAAAAAAATATATTGTCATATTTTTTCATTACGTGATTTTTCCTGTGCGTGTTAATACTGTAACGAATTTACTTGCAAATCCTCTTATTTGCCCTTTTGCTAGGATCGTATCGCTAAACTGTTGAATAAATAACTCCAATATTGAATAACGGAAAAATGGCCTTTAATAAAATACTTCACAATAACACTCAAACTGTGCAACGAATAGCTTAATAACCAAACTGATATCTTAAAGGAAACTGACTTTCAAAATAATAGTGCTATTGCTCGCTAGATATCGTCTTACTCGTAACTGCTTGACAATTCAAATCAAACTGAATTACTTCTTACTCGCCTGCACCGCTTTTATAGTTTATGCTGCATACTTCTAGGCTCTTCGATTTCCAGAAGTTACTAGTTGTTTCGGCTACAAAATCGCTAGCCACAACTACGTGCACAAATTATTGCCCTCTCTTGTGACCACTGAGATAAGATATATGCATGTGTTTGTGCATTGCTGCTCCGCTGCTCGTATACGTACATATGTGTAGACGCAATTATTTATTCGTTTATGTAAACACATAAAGATCGAATTATTGATGTGAATGTTTGTAGTTTACAGTCTCTCGCGCGCACATAGCCGTATAAGTAAATGCATCTGTGTGTGACATCTCTCTGGGCTGCCTTATATATGTGTATACTTGATTTGATTATTAACGTAAATACTGCTTGGCATGGCCTTAGCATCGCCTTAGTGATGGGATAACTTAGGGGTGGTAATATCCGTGACACTGCCCTCCACCTAAGTCTGATCGTCCCGATCAGACAAATCTCTCGATCTAAACGTTGCCAGCCTTTCCAAATGGACCACTTTCATTTTGGTTCGTGGTTTACCGATGGTTTGTATGCGGTACACTACAGCGTTGATCCGTTTTACAACTTTGTATGGGCCTTCCCAATTACACTGCAATTTCGGGGACAAACCTTTTTTACGTTGTGGGTTGTATAACAGCACCAAATCTCCTTCCTGAAAACCTTCTGAATTAATTGCTTTATCGTATCTGGCTTTCATCTTGTCACTCATAATCTTTGTTCGTTGCCTTATCAGATCATGTATTTCTCTTAGCTCTTCTTCCAAATCACTAGTGGATTTCCTGACATTTCTCTCCGCATTGGCATCTATCCCAAACTTCAAATCAGCTGGCAGTCTAAGGTCATTGCCAAAAATTACTTTTGCAGGGGTTTGGCCCGTTGTCTCATGCACTGCTGATCGGTAAGCCATCAAGAATAATGGTATGCGGGTATCCCATTCTTTATGGTACTTGTCTACTACTTTCCTTAAGTGCTCCTCCAATGTTCTATTGAATCGTTCTACCATACCATCGGATTGAGGATGCAATGCAGTTGTCCGTGTTTTTCGAATGCCCAATGACTTACACATTTCCTGGAACACAGCTGATTCGAAATTCCTGCCTTGGTCAGAATGTAACTCCATTGGTACACCATACCTTGCAACCCATTCGTTTTTAATCACTTCTGCTACTGTTTCTGCTTCTTGGTTTGGGATTGGGTATACCTCTGGCCATTTACTGAAATAATCCATAACCACCAGTACGTATTTGTTTCCGCGGTTACTAGTAGGAAATGGACCTGCGACATCCATGGCGATCCTTTCAAATGGCGCACCTAAGTTATATTGCTTCATCTGGCCATGACTTCGTGTTCTGGGCCCTTTCGCTCTGCTGCAAACCTCGCAGTTCGCAATCCACTCAGTGACCGACTGACGGCAACCAACCCAATAGAATCTCTGTTTAATCTTCTCGAGCGTCTTCGTGATTCCAAGATGACCTCCGCTTGGACCATTATGCAGCTCGCTGAGCACGTCAGGAATCCTCTTTCTGGGAACAACTATCAGTTTATTCTTGTATTTACCATCCTCACTCTCCCATACTCGATGAAGGCAACCGGATATCAATTCTAAACTGTTCCACTGTGCCCAATATGACTTCGCAATTGGACTCTCTGCTGACATCTCTTCTCTGTTTGGTCTTTCATTTCGTTCGAGCCCTTGCATAACACGTGACAGATCTGCATCTTCTAGCTGGCACTTTCTTAGCTGTTCCTTGTCCCATTCATCTGTACATGTTATATTCATTAGCCGGACATCTATAATGTCTTTTTTAGCCTCGGCTTTTGAACAGTGCTTGCATTCCAAACTACATGGTCTTCGTGACATTGCATCAGCATTTCCATGGGTACTACCTTTTCGATGCTCAATGGAAAAGTCGTAGCTTTGTAGTTGCTCGATCCACCGTGCCAATTGTCCTTCCGGATTACGGAACTGCAGAAGCCATTTCAACGCTGCGTGATCTGTCCTGACACGGAATCGCTGGCCGTAGAGGTATTTGTGAAAATGTTTAATGCAATCTACCAATGCCAACAGCTCTCTCCGCGTAACACAGTAGTTCCTCTCTGGTTTTCCAATCGAACGGCTGTAATATGCAACTACCTTCTCCTGTCCATCGACCAGTTGTGATAAAACGCCTCCTATAGCATATCCACTCGCATCTGTATCCAGAATAAATGTTGCTCCTGGAATCGGATATGCTAACATTGGGGCAGTGCACAAACGCTCCTTCAATGTTTGGAAAGCCACTTCTTGCTCCTTCTTCCATTCAAAAGCTTTGTTTTTTCTTGTAAGCTCATGGAGGCTATGGGCTACGCTGGAAAAATTTGGTACAAATCGGCGGTAATATGTGCACAGCCCAAGAAAACTTCTCAATTCATGTAGGTTCTGTGGTCTTGGCCAATCCTTTACAGCCTCTATTTTTTCGTTCGCAGTGCAGATGCCCTCTGTCGTTACCTTGTGACCCAAATAATTGACTTCCTTTTTAAACAGCGCACACTTTTTGGGACTTAACTTTAGACCAGCGCCAGCTATTCTCTGGAAAACTTCCTCCAAGTTCTTAAGATGTTCATCAAAACTCTTGCCCAATACGATGATGTCGTCCAGGTACACCAAGCATGTTTTCCAATGTAGTCCTTTCAGTACCTGGTCCATGAGTCTCTCAAAAGTAGCTGGTGCATTACAAAGTCCAAAAGGCATCACTGTAAATTGCCAAAGACCATCACCGACACTGAAGGCTGTTTTCTCTTTATCTTCCTCCTTCACCTCAACTTGCCAGTAGCCGCTTTTCAAGTCCAGTGTGGAAAACCATTTCGTACCAGATAGCGAGTCCAGAGTGTCGTCAATTCTTAGCAACGGGTAGCTATCCTTTTTCGTAACGTCATTCAACTTCCGGTAGTCCACGCAAAACCTCATTTTTCCATCCTTCTTCTTTACAAGTACTACCGGTGAGCTCCATGGACTAGCTGATGGTTCGATGACGCCGCTGTCACTCATTTCTTGTATGATTTGACTCACAACTTCCCGCTTCGCTAGTGGAACACTACGTGGAGCTTGACGGATCGGCCTCGCATCTCCAGTGTCAATTTGATGTTTCACAACATTGGTGCGGCCTGGTTTGGAACCATCCTGGTCAAATATGTTCGCGTATTTTATGAGCAGTTGTTTTGCCTTACTCTGATAGGCTTCCTCTAGCCCATGCGTCCATGCCGTGATATCATTTGAAAGATCAGTATTACTAGATGAAACGTGTTCCTGGAGCTGTTCACAGTTAATAACTACTTCGGCCTCTTGGCATCTTCCCAAAATAGCTCCTTTGGTCAAATTGAATGGTGACTTGAACTCATTTAGTACTCTTACCGGTATACGTCCATCTTGTTTTGTCATAGCCAGGGTTTTTCCTACAAGTATGTTCAGTGTTGATTTATTTGCTGCTTCGACAACCCACAATTTGTTTGTCCCACAATCTCCATCAACCTTTGCCCAGATGACTGCTTCTGATTTTGGTGGTATTTGCTGACTCTCTTCCACCAGCACTCGTTTACTACTGTAGCCTCTCTCGTAGCCGAAATTAAGTGGCACATCCATGTTCTTATATCGCATCGTCTTGCTTTGCATATCGATTTTGATGCCTTGGTTGATTAAGAAGTCCACTCCAATTATGATTTCATCAACAATATCTGCCACTATAAAATTGTGTAGTACCGTGACGTTCCCAATTGCTACTTCACATTCTACTTCTCCAATTACCTGGGTGTCTTCTCCAGTGGCTGTACGCAATATTGCTCCATGCAATGGTCTTATCTTCTTGTTGACTAAATCCGCTCGAATGATGGAATGAGATGCACCCGTATCTACAGTCAGTAAACGTTCCTTTCCAACCACATTTCCTCCGACAGTAAGATTGCTCGACCTTCTTCCAATTTGTGAGATAGAGATTATGGGGCATTCAATTGAGGGAGTCAGCTGTCGCCCCTTGCTGCTGACTCGCTTTAGTTTAACGATTGATTTGTCTTGGAGATTTGCTCATCTCCTTCTGCTCTGCGTTTACGACCACCCACATTGTTGGAACTGTTAGGGTTGGTGTTGTAATAACGCGCAATATGCCCTGGCTTTCCACACTTAAAGCATTTGACTGCATCATTATACTTCTGCTGCGTACCCTTCAATGCTTCCAAAATTGCGTCTACCCAGTCTGGCTTTTCCACTTCCACGCGATGAGCTTTGTACGCTGGCTTACTCAAAAGTGAGGCTGTTTCCTGAGTCAGTGCATGCGATACCGTTTCAGCAAACGTTAGTTTTGGATTCGCATATGTAGCCCGCTTCGTTTCCACATCTCGTATGCCATTTATGAAGCTCTGGATTTTTACCCTTTCAATGTATTCCACGGGTGCGTCTGCATTTGCAAGATGAGCCAATCTTTCAATATCTGAAGCAAACTCCTGCAATGTCTCATTTGCTTTTTGGTAGCGGTTTTGCAACTCAATTTGGAATATCTGTTTCCTATGCTCGCTTCCGTAACGTCTCTCTAAAGCGCTCATCAATGTTTCGTAGTGGTTCCGCTCGTACTCTGGGATGGTCTGTAAGATTTCCGCGGCAGGCCCTTTCAGTGCCACGAACAGAGCTGCAACTTTATCTTCAGCATTCCATTGGTTCACTGCTGCGGTCTTCTCAAACTGTAGCTTAAAGACCTGAAAAGGAACAGAACCGTCAAAGGATGGTGTCTTTACCTTTGGATTACTCGCTGAAACAGCTGGGCGGTTTAGTTGTAACTGCTCCATACGACCTTTTAACGCTTCTATTTCGGCATCAATTTTGTCCTCGAGTTGTAAAATTTTTGCATCCTGTTCTTCCAGTTTCACAAAGAGCTGCGATGATATCTGTTCCGAAATTTGTGCCGACATTTCAGATATACGTGCCTCTTGCGCTTCCAGTTGAGATGCCAAATGTGTCTTCTGTTCTTCCAATTATGATGTTATACGGGTTTCCTGCGATTCCAGTTGGGATACCATATACGTCTTCTGTTCGTCAAGTTGTGAAGAAATTTGTGTTTCCTGTGCTTCAATCTTCGATGTTATTCGTGTCTCTTGGGATTCCATCTGTGATGACATATACGTTTTCTGTTCTTCTAGTTGAGATGCCAGTTGCGACGACATTGATGCTACTGTCGATGTTTGTGCAGATATTGCAACCAATATCATGTTCAAGTCTGTGCTTGTAACTGTCTGCGATGTTTCGTTTTTCTCTTCAATTTTTGTTGTTGTTTCGTCCCCATCAGGATAAAAGACAAACTCGTCCACATCAATCCCTTGCGACTCCATTACCTCCCGTAGCCGTGCTTGAAGTTCGATTTTATTGCCGGTTGTATTTAATCCACGGTTCTCCAACTCCTTTTTCAGTTGCTGGATCTTCAATTCACTGAACTTTGCCATGTCCAAGTTGTATTCCCAATCTTCGGAATTTATTCAACAATTCCTCTTCTGACACCAATTGTAACGAATTTACTTGCAAATCCTCTTATTTGCCCTTTTGCTAGGATCGTATCGCTAAACTGTTGAATAAATAACTCCAATATTGAATAACGGAAAAATGGCCTTTATTAAAATACTTCACAATAACACTCAAACTGTGCAACGAATAGCTTAATAACCAAACTGATATCTTAAAGGAAACTGACTTTCAAAATAATAGTGCTATTGCTCGCTAGATATCGTCTTACTCGTAACTGCTTGACAATTCAAATCAAACTGAATTACTTCTTACTCGCCTGCACCGCTTTTATAGTTTATGCTGCATACTTCTAGGCTCTTCGATTTCCAGAAGTTACTAGTTGTTTCGGCTACAAAATCGCCAGCCACAACTACGTGCACAAATTATTGCCCTCTCTTGTGACCACTGAGATAAGATATATGCATGTGTTTGTGCATTGCCGCTCCGCTGCTCGTATACGTACATATGTGTAGACGCAATTATTTATTCGTTTATGTAAACACATAAAGATTGAATTATTGATGTGAATGTTTGTAGTTTACAGTCTCTCGCGCGCACATAGCCGTATAAGTAAATGCATCTGTGTGTGACATCTCTCTGGGCTGCCTTATATATGTGTATACTTGATTTGATTATTAACGTAAATACTGCTTGGCATGGCCTTAGCATCGCCTTAGTGATGGGATAACTTAGGGGTGGTAATATCCGTGACAATACATATTTTCTTCAATAAATTTTAACTGCGAAATAGAAAGTTAATAGTGTACTTATGTACGCGCGTGAAAAGTTATACTTCTTTGACATTAAAAAGTTGTTTTTAATTGCATGCAAATTAATTATTTACAATAAAATAACAAAAGGGCTGGAAAAAGATAGTCAACAAAGTCAATAAAATTCGCGAATTAATCGAATGTTATTATTTTTAAATTATGTCCACTGCTATATCATCTTCAGCATAGATTAGATTGATACGAATCTTTTGTTTACGCTCTCATATTTTCGCTCTGACGAGGGATTTATCTTCTAGTTGTTGCTGGCAACAATCACAGATAAATCCCTCGCGCCAGCTGAAGCGGGTGCCGGAACAAAAAATGTGCCAGCCAAAACGAAAAACGTGCAAAAAATTTTGGTAAACTTTAGTTTGACCTACAACTGTAGAATACCGTTCAAAAATTATGGGAAAAAGGATAAAAATACTTGTTTTAGTGTAAGTATTATTAGTTCGAAGGCGGAGGGTAAATATTATTTCCCATTCAAAAGTTATCACTAAAAACAGGTTTTGTAAATATGAACTCCCGATGTAACCAGTCCATTTTGATCACAGAACCTGAAAAGCCAGACATGTAGGATAAGCCCTATCCATTAAATAATGTTAACTATTATATCATAGGTCCGATTTACTGAAATTTCAAAAGAATATATGGTTTTCACTGCGAGTTAAATGCGTTACAATATTTGACTAATTAATTTAATAGAAATGTTAGTTTTACTTAGATTTGTTTATATTTAACTCTAACTAGTCGTATTATTGTAAAATAACTTTAAGGAAATAAATATTTTACGACTATCATTTTATTAAATGATTGAAACTATAATCGCCGAAATGTATGTCAAAAATCCCCATTTTCAGATCATTTTTGTTTGGAGTTGCATCATTGATAACTGTTATAAAAAATGTGCATTTTGACAGCGCTCTCTCGAAACAAAGAGCTGCAAATCCATTCATCTATGATCTTCAGGTTATGACTAAACTGGAACTTCAGTTATCAGTGGCTTATGATAGCTTTGTTCGCATATTTTTACAAAAGAAACTTACAAACAGCCAAAATCCTCTCAACTATCATCTGTTTCCTCTCATAGAGAAAAATATGTAAAAAAGTACGCGAACAGAAATCCATCAAAAACTATCACAATTTGCGAACAGCTGATGAATTATTGGGCGGCAATTTTGGCAATGTTATGTCATAGCTGGTGGATGTCCGTAAATTTGTCCGTCTTGTTCCGCGAGAGTCAAAAATTCATCCAGATGTTTGCCCTGATTATTTTCATTAACATATGGGACCCGGCCTATGAAAAGGTGGCTTATGACTCAAAAAAGAAATTGCGAGAAACAGCTGTTAAAGATAAACAATGCATTTATTCAGTTTATTAGTATATATAATTTTTTTTGAGTCATAAGCCACCTTTTCATAGGCCGGGTCACATATACCTTTTCCATGCTTTATTTCCGGCTGCAATACTTGAATTAAACTTCGCAATTTGCGTAAATTACAACCAGAAGTTTTTCGATCAGCTGTTTTTCTGTTTGTAAAATGCTTTGGCAAAAGTTTTACCAACAGAAAATTGCAGCTCTCAGCAAAATGAAATGTCACTTTACTCCCTCTTTTTCTCCATTTTTTGTTGGAGAGCCGGGTACGCGAAAAGAAAAACCTGCACAATTTGGAAAATCAACAGAAAACTGGAGTACTTGATAAAAACGGCTTTATACAAATCGAGCAGTGGACAGAATTTAATCGGATTGTCCCACTTCTAGAAAAAAACTTCACAGAAACACTTCCCGGGGTCGCACAATAAATACAAATTTATTATAGGTCGGTCCCTGGTCCACTTCCCGGAAAGAAAAGTTTCTCAATTAATGAGCTAGGTCCGGAAGACCCCTATCCCATCTGCAATGTACAACTCATAACCTTCATCATATGTTATTTTATCTAAAAAAATGTCACTATGGCCGTGCTTGAGTGACAAATCTATTTCCAAAGTTGATGATTATTTGTTAGTATGTATTCTTTGCTTAAAACATCTTATAAAAAACAGACTTATAGGCCCATAGTGATAGTCAAAATAAAATAGGTTTTATATTTAGGCCCGGTTTTTCAGTAGTTGGTTAAGCTAAGCTTAAACTAAGTTTTCTTAAACTCTAGTCAAATTTAAACTCCAGTTAAACTACTGATAAGTTTTTCAGTCACAGTTTAAGGCCGCTTTTGGGGTATGCATTTTTGTGCGGCAAGATTGGTTTTTTTATTATCTAGTTAATTTGTAGATACGGAAACAACTGGATTTTGTTTACCCAACAAACGTGGAAAAAAATTCTCCAGCGAAATATATATCTAGTTCCGGAAGTGATATCCAACATCATTATATCAACTATCGTTCTCGAGTTGATATTCAACTTCATTCTCCAATCACTATCCAACCTTTGAGAAATTTTGTAAAATTAAAAGTTTTGGAGTTGATCTACAAAGTCATTAATATTTTCCAATTATTATCCTAAGACGGCCCATACATGACACAAAAGCCATGTGCAAATATAAAACGACGAAATTTGTGCAAATGAAAATTTTGACATACACGGCCCAAAAACACTGCACAATATTCATTTTTAAAGTAGCGCAACAAATGAAACATGTATTTTAATTGTATAAAAAAGGCACTAATTGTTTAAAAAATCACTTTTTATTTTCCACAGTGCTGGTAATTCACGGTATAAGTAAAAAACTCGCATCAGAAGCGTTTATTTTCCATTGTATTTATTACATATATATTGTAACGAATGTTAGCAGCACTGAGCGATGCTATCGTCTCTAAGCCGATGCTAACCAGTGACGTGAATGCACATCAATAATTCATCATTATGTATCTACATAAACGAATAAATAATTGCGTCTACACATATGTACGTATACGAACATCTGAGCGGCAATGCACAAATACATGCATATATCTTATCTGAGTTGTCACAAGAGAGAGCAATAATTTGTGCACGTAGTTGTGGCTGGCGATTTTGTAGCCGAAACAACTAGTAACTTCTGGAAATCGAAGAGCCTAGAAGTATGCAGCGTAAACTATAAAAGCAGTGCAGGCGAGTAAGAAGTAATTCAGTTTGATTTGAATTGTCAAGCAGTTACGAGTAAGACGATATCTAGCGAGCAATAGCACTATTATTTTGAAAGTCAGTTTCCTTTAAGCTATCAGTTTGGTTATTAAGCTATTCGTTGTACAGTTGGAGTGTTATTGTGAAGTACTTTAATAAAGGCCATTTTGCATTACTACAAATTGGAGTTATTTATTCAACAGTTTAGTGATTCGAACTTAGCAGAGGATTGCAAATAAGAGGATTTGCAAGTAAATTCGTTACAATTGGTGTCAGAAGAGGAATTGTTGAATAAATTCCGGAGGACAACAAGGACATGGCAAAGTTCAGTGAATTGAAGATCCAGCAACTAAAGAAGGAGTTGGAGAGCCGTGGATTGAATACAAGCGGCGTTAAACTTGAACTTCAGGCACGGCTACGAGAGGCAATGGAAGCGGAAGGAATTGATGTGGAAGAGTATGACTTTCATCTTGATGGCGAGGAAGTAACAAAAATTGAAGAGAAAAACGAAACATCGCAGACGGTTACCAGCACAGACTTGAACATGATATTGGCTGCAATATCTGCACAAACATCGACTGTAGCATCAATGTCGTCACAAATGTCATCACAACTGGAAGAGCAGAAGACATATATGGCATCACAACTGGAAGAACAAAAAACGTATATGTCATCTCAACTGGAAGAACAGAAAACGTATATGTCATCTCAACTGGAATCACAGGAGACACGTATTACATCCAAGATGGAAACTCAACTGGCAGAGCAGAAGACATATATGGCATCCCAACTGGAATCACAGGAGGCACGTATTTCAGAAATGACGTCGCAAGTGTCATCTCAACTGGAAGACCAAAAGACATATATGGCATCTCAATTGGAAGCGCAAGAGGCACGTATGTCTGAAATTTCGGCAGAAATTTTGGAACAGGTATCATCAAAACTGGAAGCGCAGGATGCAAAAATGGCTCAATTTCAGGCAGAAGTAGATGATTTAAAAGGTCGTATGGAGCAGTTACAACTAAATCGCCCAGCTGTTTCAGCGAGTAATCCAAAGGTAAAGACACCATCCTTTGACGGTTCTGTTCCTTTTCAGGTCTTTAAGCTACAGTTTGAGAAGACCGCAGCAGTGAACCAATGGAATGCTGAAGATAAAGTTGCAGCTCTGTTCGTGGCACTGAAAGGGCCTGCCGCGGAAATCTTACAGACCATCCCAGAGTACGAGCGGAACCATTACGAAACATTGATGAGCGCTTTAGAGAGACGTTACGGAAGCGAGCATAGGAAACAGATATTCCAAATAGAGTTGCAAAACCGCTACCAAAAAGCAAATGAGACATTGCAGGAGTTTGCTTCAGATATTGAAAGATTGGCTCATCTTGCAAATGCGGACGCACCTGTGGAATACACCGAGAGGGTAAAAATCCAGAGTTTTATAAACGGCATACGGGACGTAGAAACGAAACGAGCGACATATGCAAACCCAAAACCCACATTCGCAGAAACGGTATCGCATGCTCTGATTCAGGAAACAGCGTCGCTTTTGTGTAAGCCAGTCTTCAAAGCACGCCGTGTGGAAGTAGAAAGGCCAGAGTGGGTAGACACAATTTTGGAAGCACTAAAGGGATCTCAACAGAAGAATGCCGCAGTTATTAAATGTCTCAAGTGCGGCAACCCAGGTCACATTGCACGTCATTGCGATCTTGGTCCTAATAGTTCCAACAATGTGGGTGGCCGTAAACGCAAAGCTGGCGGAAATGAGCAAGAGCGTGTCGAAAGTAAAGAACGAAAACTTGCCCCGGCTGTTGAATGTCCTGTGATATCTGTGTTGCAAATTGGTAGAAAATCGAGCAGTCTTACCGTCAGAGGCAATGTCGATGGCAAGGAGCGTGTACTGACTGTAGATACGGGCGCATCTCATTCCTTGATTCGATCTGAATTAGTCAACAGGAGAGTTAAACCGTTACCTGGAGCAAGGTTGCGTACGGTCACAGGCGAGTATAACCAAGTCCAGGGAGAAGTGATATGTGAAGTACTGATTGGGAAGGTCATGGTTTTACACAAATTCGTTGTGGCGGAGATCGTTGATGAAGTCATATTGGGAGTGGACTTCTTGGTTGACCATGACATCAAGATCGATATGCAGAAAAGGGTGATGCTTTATAAGAACCAGGATGTGCCAATTAACTTCAGTCTGGAAAAAGGTTTCAGCAGTAATCGAGTACTGGTGGAGAAAAGTCGACAAAGGCCACGAAAGTCAAAGGTAAAGGTTGATGAAACGAATGGGCCAAACAAAGCGAAATCAAAAGTACCTGCGACAAAAACACCGGCATTGACAAACCCTAATGGACGCACTAAAACAACTGCAAGAATTTTGCAGGAAGCATGCAAGGGTGGTTTCAAGCCATCGCGCACTTCTGTTGGGAAACGGCGGAACGATATTGTCAAGCCAATCCGTCAAGCGCAAGCTCTGCGAAGTAGTTCATTGGTCAAACAACAGAGTGTGAGGAAACGACTAAGGATAATTAGTAGTAAGATCAAACGCAGGTACAATGAGAACAATAATTCGGAAGGGTTCTTGGAGGGAGATTTGGTACTGTTAAACAACCCTCACCGGCGGAAAGGTGTTCCAGCCAAAATTCGGTGCATTTGGGAAGGCCCGTACAAGGTTGTGAAGAAGATCAGTAATTCCATTTACCGCATACAAACCATTGGGAAACCACGAAATAGAAAGGTGGTTCATTTGGAGATGCTAGCGGCGTTTAGATCGAGAGATTTGTCTGATCGGGACGATCAGACTTAGGTGGAGGGCAGTGTAACGAATGTTAGCAGCACTGAGCGATGCTATCGTCTCTAAGCCGATGCTAACCAGTGACGTGAATGCACATCAATAATTCATCATTATGTATCTACATAAACGAATAAATAATTGCGTCTACACATATGTACGTATACGAACATCTGAGCGGCAATGCACAAATACATGCATATATCTTATCTGAGTTGTCACAAGAGAGAGCAATAATTTGTGCACGTAGTTGTGGCTGGCGATTTTGTAGCCGAAACAACTAGTAACTTCTGGAAATCGAAGAGCCTAGAAGTATGCAGCGTAAACTATAAAAGCAGTGCAGGCGAGTAAGAAGTAATTCAGTTTGATTTGAATTGTCAAGCAGTTACGAGTAAGACGATATCTAGCGAGCAATAGCACTATTATTTTGAAAGTCAGTTTCCTTTAAGCTATCAGTTTGGTTATTAAGCTATTCGTTGTACAGTTGGAGTGTTATTGTGAAGTACTTTAATAAAGGCCATTTTGCATTACTACAAATTGGAGTTATTTATTCAACAGTTTAGTGATTCGAACTTAGCAGAGGATTGCAAATAAGAGGATTTGCAAGTAAATTCGTTACAATATTTTAATTGTAGGACCAGCTCAACTCATTGCAGCACTGCGCAATATTCATTTTTCAACTAGCGCAACAAATGAAACATGTATTCTAATTGTATAAAAAACTATTATGTATTATTGAATTTGTGGGAATTCATGTTACAAGCCTTCGATATTAACATTTTTAAGTAATAATTATTGATGTTATATTATCAGAAATCACAGGTAAACTGTGTTATCATTCACCACACGCGAAGAAAAAAGCATGTGCAATATTTGCAGACATGCGTAAATATCAAAATCGTTTTGATTTTGGCGCAGTTCTCTGCCCAAATACCGCAAACACTGCACACACCGAGCAAATCCTTGTGCAAATTGGTAATTGGCACAAGGAGACTTGTGCCGTGTAATTGGCGTATAATTTCGAGATACTTTGAGAAATGTACAGTTTTCAAATGAACATTCAACACATTTTTCCAGTTGATATCCTACATTGCATATCGAGTTGAGGTGGAGTTGAAAAAAATCTCCAAGGTGGTACCACCAAAACCAACAGCTGTTTATTAGTTGAACAAAGTTGTTGTGCCAGTAAGACGGAGTATTTTAAAGCACATAATCCGTTTTATAAATATTATTGTGAGAAATAAACACCTGGCTGATAGCAGTAATGAAGCGTAATTAATCAAAAATAAATTATATAGGTGGCCGCCGTGGTGTGATTGTAGCGTGCTCCGTCTACCACACTGAAGATCCGGGGTTCACGACCCAGGCAAAGCAACATCAAAGTTCTAGAAACAAGGTTTTTCAATTAGTAGTAAGCGGGTTTGCCCCTCGGCAGTGTTTGGCAAGCACTCCGATGCCGTCATCCAGTGAGTTTTACAGCTCCGGCTCACGCTCAATTCTCACGGGAATGCTCTGGATCATTGAAAGACCTGAGAAGCAGATGTCGTGAAATTTTCGCACACGTGAAGGGTTGGCAGATGTCGCCGCCGTTTTTCATTTAACTCGTACGGCGGAAAGCTAAGCAGCGACATCTATTTTTGAAAAAGTAGGTTTATTAAAGGCAGTGTTGCCAAACTAAAAAGAAGTAATTAACAAATTATCTGGCTCACAAATTGAACCAGACATCTATCTGGATTTATCTGGCTCAAGTCGTTGTTGTTGCATTTACATACATGCAAAATTATTTATCTGGCTCAGGATTTTGCCACCGGATGATGGCTGGAGTGTATTTCTGCCATCAAAAGCTCTCAGTGAAAACTCATCTACCTCGCAGATGTTGTTCGGAGTTGGAATAATACAAGTAGGTCCCGCCATTTTTTTGGAAAAATTAAAAGGAGCACGACGCAAATTGGAAGAGAAGCTCGGCCTTAACTTCTTCGGAGGTTATCGCGCCCCATATTTATTTATTTTTTAAATTATATATATTTCATTTTAGTTTTGTGAAAACACTGTAATATGGAATCTTACATTTGAGTCCAGGTAGAGAACCACAAGTTGGGAATTAAATTTTTTCAACTTAAGTAAACATTTTTTCCTTTATAAAAAATTCCCTCTTTTGCTGAGTACGCTATGATTCTCGAGTTGAGCCACTGTTTCGAAACAACTCTTGAGATTTTAGAAATATGCCTAGTTATCAACATGAGCTCTAATGGTACTGAAGCCCAAATGCTTGTTGGGTATATTCGACTGAACGCAAATCGCCGATAGGTTAACTAGAGTTTAACTCTGCCAGATCGGCCGCTTAAGTTCAGCTTAAACTTCAGTTAAAGTGGACTGAAAAATGCAGAATAAGTTTAAGCGTAGTTTAACTGACAATCTGAGTTGTACTTGTACTGTAAAAACCGGGCCTTAGATGCAGCTTTTTTGACAGATAGCTTATAGAAAATTATGTAAAGAAGCTGAAACTAAATTTAAAACCTATTTTATTTTGACTATAATTATGCACCATAATCTATACTAAGAGTTCTTTATTAGTATTCAAATCAACGCATCTTGGTCTATTCGACTTTTCGTCATAACGTACAAATGTTTTTACCGCAGACGACATGTTTCGAGTTGCATATGATCGACCAAGCGGGAAGCCCCAAGCGCGGGGCTATAAAGTGTCGAAGATCATGTGTAGGTCTTACTAACAAAGTTACTCCTATCATTAAAATGAGAGGACTGTAGATTCATGACGGGTGTTTTGACTGGACACTGCCGTCACATGCCTTTAAATGAGGCTTGTTCAGTGATATCAGATATAGTGCGAACTGCAGGAGGAAACGATGGAGCACGTTTTGGGCTCGTTCCATGCGCTTGCTAGGCTAAGATTCCCCTTATAAGAAGTAATACAGCTATAACATCTAGAAGCAGCAAGTGGCTTAAGTCCTAGGAAGCTTCTAGAATTTGCCAAGAGCACGGGGTTATTTTATAACATAGTTCCTGGTTTTTAATAGGTATTTTCAGTTTAGTCGGTAAAGAAACTTCTGATAAGACAACGGAATGGTTTAGTCCATGTGAGGTCCTTATGGACCGACCAGTTCAACCTAATCTAACCCAATTTTTTTTTAAACCTATTTCAACTGTTTTTCTGCTGTCTACCATCGGTTTGTGGGTAATATGACCTAATTGAACTTTCTGAGTACTGTATCCGTGTTTCGGGGTATTTGCAATTATTGAAATACATTTAATCATAGCAATCTTTGTAATTTTAGTTGTTTAAAGAAAACATATTTGTTATTCTTTTCAGTTTGATTTTCCTATTTCATCAAATATGTATGTATCGTATCTTTGTCGTTAACTTATTATTCTATTATTAATAAAAAACCGTTACTGCTTTACTTGACTACTAATAGGTTATGGGCGATTTAAAAGCGGTGTCGTTTGTCGTATCGCTGTAGTCGTATCCCTAACGTAAAGCGGGAGTCATTGGTGCCGTATGTCGTATCGCTGTAGTCGTATCCCTAACGTAATCAGCTGTTTATCGTTACGACGGTAAACCAAAAACCAATTGGTTGGCTACAATACGGTTACGACCTTAGCGGCACCAATAATTGATTGCATTGATTCCCATAAGGTTGGTCGAATGTTATAAGGTGACCGATACGGTTACCGATAAAGCACCAATGTCTGCAGCTTAACCCTATACGATACATTGTTATCGATTATTGGTACATTATTGGTGCCTTTACCTAAAAATCTTAAAACTTTCATAAAAATTAAGAAAACGCAAAAAATCACAAAAATATTCCACAAAAAATAAGTCTCTTAGTTATAACGTGTCCAAAACAATGAATAAAATCTACAAAAAGTTATTAAATCCACCAATTCAAATAGTTATGCACGCTGCATTTTGTTCCCATTGTTTATCATACGCCATTCTCGGACATCATTACGCCAACAAGTTTTTAAAGGATAAAATACCCCTTCATCCAAAGGCTGTAAACGATGGGTAGCATTGGGATAAAATACTATCAAAATTATTTTCTTTTCTTTACAGTATTCACTCAGATTAATGTCAATGTGGAATGAATGACCATCCAGAAAGAGCGGCTGGCACTTTGATTCCTTTTTCTTTTAACCATGGGTGAAAGACATTTGTAGTGTATTCAAAAAATGCCTCACTGGTCATCCACCCAGAATCAGAGTGACCCATTCCCCACCCTTTAGGCTGTGATATGCGACGGAACATAGCGTTTATACGGAAACATTACCAGTGGAGGAGGTATTGCCCTATCAGCAGCTACTGTAAGTAAAACCGTCAAACACTCTTTCTCGTCGTTAGCAGTATGATTGTATACTTTTTTCGAGCCTTTTCTGACCAATACTTACTTTTCTTGAGGCGACAGATAAAAACCACTCTCATCACAATTGAAGATACGTTTAGGATCTTGGAGAAGTTCCAATAAATCATTTTCCACAAAATACTGCCATATTTTTGAAAACCAACTCCTAATATTATTCTCCGAAACATGGCTCTGCATATTGTGAGAGATTGTGGAACTCTTTTCGAAACTTCCGGGTGGCGAGCTAGAAACCCATTATACCATTTTTTACCCGGTTTGTCATTTTTGAAAGGATTTTTACAGTTCAAAATCTTAATTAACTTAGTGACCTTTGGAACCTTGTACGTTTTCGCAGCCTGGTTTATGCTCATTTTTTTTCTCTTATCTCTTTTAACGCTTTTTCCATATTCTCCTGCGAATACTTCAACTTTTTCTTTTTATCCATGACGAATAACCTGGAAAAATACATGCGATTTCAAACAAGCACACAAAACTAAAAGCAACGGAGTTGGACGGAAACAGGACAGCGAAAGAAATCGTATCCAGATTCCGACCAAATCCAAATTTACCTAATAAGTCCTCGAATCCGAGTTTTATTCAAATTTTTTAGCACGTTTCTACTTCCACGGACTTATAAGAATCTAGCAATATAGCAATTATGCAGTTATATCTAATAAACTTACAGTAAAAGATTTTAAAGCATGATTGGCTTTTCGAAATGAATTGGAAATAAAGCGAAAAAATAGAGCAAACTTCAACGTAAATTACAAAAAATCCATTAAAGTATTAATAGGTCGGATACCGGTGTATTATAAAAAAATATCTTAAAGAATAAGTAAATAAGCACTAAACACTCACAACGCAACATAAAAAAATAGAAACTTAGTTTAAGTTGCAAACTTGCAAATTTCTGTTACCGACCAAATGGTCGGTATTAGGAATGTTAATATTTTGTAGGCCCCTCTTTCCGTCCACAATTAATTGACCGATTAATATATTAAGAAAATCAAATTTTTCTTGCATATTAAAATTTAAAGACGTTAAAACACTAATAAATCATATAAAATAAATAAATGTCAAACTTACCGCTGAATATTTAAAAAAATATTACTTCTTATTTTGTCCGGTTTATGTTTTTTTCGCATCAAATTTGATGCGAACTGTACTGCTGCGTAGCTTTTATTAAAAGAGTATCCGTTATCGTTTGAAACTCAAGTTTGGACAATTGACGCACGATGATTTCTCGAATTGAATGGGGTCGGTTTTACGGCTTTTTAGCTATTTATTATATGTTTAAAAAATAAATAAATAAATGTAAGGCGCGATAACCTCCGAAGAGATCTAAGGCCGAGCTTCTCTTCCAATTTGCGCCATGCTCCTATTGATTTTCCCTACAAATTGGCCGGACGGGACCTACATGTTTTATGCCGACTCCGAACGGCATCTGCAAGGCAGATTAGTTTTCACTGAGAGCTTTTCATGGCAGAAATACACCCGGAGTGCTTGCCAAACACTGCGGAGGGGCGACACCGCTTAGAAAAATTTTCTTCTAATTGAAAAACCTTATTTCTAAAATTTTAATGTTGCGTTGCCCGGGGTGTGAACCCAGGGCATACGGTGTGGTAGGCGGAGCACGCTACCATCACGCCACGGTGGCCGCCAATTTGTTTAAATCAATAAAAACTAAAATGGTCGGATAGAGGAGGCCGGTCGGTAAACGGTGCCTTCACGTTATTTTTAGGTTATGGATAGCGTTTCGATATGGCACCAATAATCGATTACATTGATTCCCATAAGGTTGGTCGAATCAGCTGTTATAAGGTTACCGATACGGTTACCGATAACGCACCAATGTCTGCAGCTTAAAAGATCACGGTATACCGCAGTTTTCGGGAATCTGTTTCGATGACTGGCAGTTTAGAGTGATAATGCATCTCGATGCGCGCGGGTTGGCGGAAGTCTTAACGGGCGACCCTGCAACTGATGATGCGGCAAAGGAAGAATTTCTGAATAAAGATAAAAAGGCAAAGGATGTTTTGGTTGGGTTTGTGTACAATGATTGCTTGGCTTATATCAGAGATAAGAGTACGGTTAGAAAGATGTGCGAAAATCTTTAGATGGGATTTGCAAGAAAATCGATTGTGAGTCAGCTTTTAGTGGGGTAGCAGCTACCAACGCTCCGCATGACGGAGGATGACTGTGTGGCAGTGGGTTAGGGGATCAGAATTTACCCGCGGTAGGTAAGCCTGTCGTAAGAGGCGACTAAAGTACCAGATTCAAGGGGCTGTGTAGCGCAACTCTTCAGGTTGCCAGCGCAATATATAGCTTCTCCAAACCCAATTGTCAACCTCACTTATCCGCGGCGAATCCTGTTTCACTAACAGACGAGGCTCTGGCGACCCCAAGCTCCTCATGGAACTTGGGGGTGGGGAGGGAGGGAATGGCCTGAAGGTTTAATGTGGCCACACAAATCGTTCCCGAGATGGTCGGGCTAGCACCTTAATGGTGCTATGGTACCGGAGCGTACCGGATCTGTATCCGGCAAAGGACCATCACATCGATAACACTCCCCAAAGCCTTCGGGGAGCGACCTTATCGCTACAAGAACAACAACAACAACAACTGTGTGGCAGCTCATTTTAATAAATTTGAAAATTTAGTGAAACAACTAAAGATGGCTGGTGCTACCATGAATGAGGAAGATCTTTTGGCACAATTATTTTTGACCTTGCCAGAGAAGATCTATCCTATTGTGGCGGCATTACAATATATCAGTGATGCGAAGTTAACTATCAATCTATGAAAGAAAGATTGTTAGCTGTAGAAATTAAGATATGTGATCGTCAACAAATGCATTGTATTGGAAATACGCCGTTTTTTACACCTTTTTCAGTTTAAGTTCAGAAAATTACAATTCAAGTTCAGAAATTCCAATTTAAATTCAGAAATTTATAATTCAAATTCAGAAAGTTACAATTGAAGTTCAGTTTTACAATTTAAGTTCAGAAAATTACAATTCAAGTACAGAAAACTACATCTTTTCCAGTTTAAGTTTAGAAATTTACAACTCAAGTTCAGAAAATTACAATTCAAGTTCAGAATTTCCAATTTAAATTCAGAAATTTATAATTCAAGTTCAGAAAACTACACATTTTCCAGTTTAAGTTGAGAAATTTACAATTCAAGTTCAGAATTTCCAATTTAAATTCAGAAAATTACAATTCGAGTTCAGAAATTTACAATTCAAGTTCAGAGTTTCCAATTAAAGTTCAGAAAATTACAATTCAAGTTCAGAAATTCCAATTTAAATTCAGAAATTTATAATTCAAATTCAGAAAGTTACAATTCAAGTTCAGTTTTACAATTTAAGTTCAAAAAATTACAATTCAAGTTCAGAAAACTACACCTTTTCCAGTTTAAGTTCAGAAAATTACAATTCAACTTCAGAAATTCCAATTTAAATTCAGAAATTTATAATTCAAATTCAGAAAGTTACAATTCAAGTTCAGTTTTACAATTTAAGTTCAGAAAATTACAATTCAAGTACAGAAAACTACTTTTCCAGTTGTAAGTTCAGAAAATTACAACTCAAGTTCAGAAATTCCAATTTAAATTCAGAAATTTATAATTCAAGTTCAGAAATTTACAATTCAAGTACAGAAAACTACACATTTTCCAGTTTAAGTTGAGAAATTTACAATTCAAGTTCAGAATTTCCAATTTAAATTCAGAAAATTACAATTCGAGTTCAGAAATTTACAATTCAAGTTCAGAGTCTCCAATTAAAGTTCAGAAAATTACAATTCAAGTTCAGAAATTCCAATTTAAATTCAGAAATTTATAATTCAAATTCAGAAAGTTACAATTCAAGTTCAGTTTTACAATTTAAGTTCAGAAAATTACAATTCAAGTACAGAAAACTACACCTTTTCCCGTTTAAGTTCAGAAATTTACAATTCGAACTCAGAAAATTATAAGTAGGGTGTTATTTTTCAAAAGCTATGTAATGTAATACAGTAGAATCGCGAAAAAGTTAACCAAAATGTCCCAAGAGGTAGTTTACTTTTCAGAAATATTAACTTTTTCAAGCGGTTTTCAAATTTCAAAAAATTCAGTAAAAAACCTAGTTTTTGGGATATAACACATTGAAGTTATATAAATGACTTAGTTCTAATCATTACAGAGCATAAATTTAGATTTAATTTGTACTAGCTGTTTTCAAGTACACAGAACATACATACATATTAATTTATTCACATTGTAAATATCGACATGCCATACGAAAAGTAACACTTTCAAATTTTTTTACAAAGAAATCCTATGAAAAAATTTTGTAAGTGTTACTTTTCGTATGACACGTCGATATGTGCTCATTAGGGAAGGTGCACACGAGGCTACGCGTATTAGACGCTGCAGGCGAAATCTGTACGCTTTGATGTCGAACACATGTACTTGAATGGAGAGCTGCACACGAGGCGTACGCTGCACGAAAGCGACTAGCCATGAAAGCTTCATGTATCTCAGCGTACAGCAATGTTGGTCGCTGAGCGTACGTACGCTTGAAAAAAAGGAAGAACAAGATGCGTGTTAGTTAGAAAATATTAGTTTAATTAATAAAAGTGCATGAAAGGTATATTACCAAAGCGAAAAAGAGTATTCAACACCACAAAAGCTTGGTTAGACATTGTTGAAGCGCTTAAAACGCTGAAAAGTGTTGCAAACTAGAAATCACTTTTTTCTCTAGTCCGCGGTGGTGTAAAGTTGCCTTTCATAATTTACAAAGGCACGGGGATGTAAACAACTTTTAATACCTATTTTCGTTTGGTTTCGGGGACGAATATACCTGAAGAAATTTAATTTGTGACCCGGCCTATGAAAAGGTGGCTTATGACTCAAAAAAGAAATTGCGAAAAACAGGTGTTAACAGCTGTTTTTTTTTTTTGAGTCATAAGCCACCTTTTCATAGGCGGGGTCATATTTCTTATTTTTTTTTCAATAAATGTTTGCTTTTTATAGGTACGCTCGAAAGTAGCATCGTGTGCAGATCTTGAGGCGTAGAGAAATCGTAATTTGTAAGAGCTGGTTTAAAGCAGTTGAGACTTGTTTGCTTTCTTTTGTGTAAAAGCTTTTGACGATTTTCGCCCGCATATTAATAAGATCTGATATCTGATATCTGTTTATCTAGGTATTGATGCATCCAACTGCTTTCGAAAAACTCACTTTCTGTTGTTGCATATCATTATCGGACACTTTGCAATCTTCGTCATCTTCCGTAATTTGAACGTCGTTCCAATTTTCAATGTCGTCAATGCTGACGTCAACACCACCCACCTTTGACAATAACACAGAAATAGGGGAATACCCGAACTTGTTTTTATTGCCAAACAAACTGTTGAATTTGAAAAAAGCTCAGAAAAGTTAATCAATAGTTAACTTTTTAGAGTGCTACGTGGAATCTCAAGCTCGGTCAACTTATCCGAGCGTTTAACTTTCTCGAGAGTTAACTTTTTCGCGATTCTACTGTACTTATATGTTATTTGCGGAAGTGTTGATCCTTTCTTGACAATGGTGGCTTGGATATACTGTACCCCAAGTTTTCTCCAAGGCGGGTACACCCCCAATTAAGAAATCAAACGGAGAATAACTCTTTGCAACAAGTGCATGAGGACGATCCGGCCATGAAAGTACTTCAGTCGACACCGCAGTTTGAGGCAGGTGGAGGAAGACTTGATCTGTGCACACAGTGCTTATACGTTTCTTGCGGGATTGTGGACAAATGAGTGGTTTTAGTAAAAAAGGAGTGCAGTTCGTAATGAATGATGTTTTGTTTATATCAGAATTGCGTGATAATTTGTTACCTGTTCGTAAACTTACTAAATCGGGTGTGGATGTTATATTTTGTAAAAATAAAGCTAATATCATCAAGAATGGAGAGCTGTTGGCAACAGCATACCTACGTGATGGTTTGTATGAAATGAAATTGATGTATGCGACCATCAGCATTGATATGTAATCAAGAGAACGTGACTCTGTAGCACAAGCGTTTGGGGCATATTCGTCAACAGTCATTCGTCGAATTGATCAATAAGGGGCTTGGTTGGTTACGTTCCAAAGTTTTCCGATGGAGAGGAAGCTATTGTAGAAAATTATGAAGCCAAAGATATGTTTGAAGATGTGGTAAACGAAGCTGATGATGTATTAAACGATACTGAAAATGTTATTGACGATACAGCGGGCCTTTCTACTGAAAATAATAGTTCTGAAGTTGTTATTCTGCGCAGTGAACGGAAGCGTCGACCTCCAAGTAAGTTATTCGATTTCTTTACTGCATATAGAGCCACTTCTTCCGCTTATAATCACTCAGGATATCGTGAAACTTATTCCAAAATTGCTGGAAGAAGTTATGCACATAATTGGTTGAATGCATTTGAAGAAGAACTTAAATCTATGAATAAAAACAAGGCTTGGGATATTGTATCTCCTCCAAAAGGTGCAAGGTTGCTAAAATCCAAATGGATTTTTCGGGTTAAGGAAGATGAAAATGGACTTCCAACACGCTACAAAGCTCGCCTTGTTGCAAACGGATTTTTGCAGAAAGAGGGCGTAGATTATAATGAAACGCATGCTCCAGTAGAAAAATTAACCACAATCAGAGTTCTTCTTGCTGTTGGAGTTCATGAGCGTCTATTATTCCACCAGAGCTTGATGTAAAAACGACATTTTTACATGGTGAACTGCAGGAAGATTTGTACATGGCCGTACCTGAAGGTGTTGAAATAGAACAAGGCAAAGCTTGCAAGCTACGAAAACCGCTGTACGGTTTAAAACAATCACCGAGATGTTCAAAATTGTAATCAATATTTGCTGGAAATTGGATTTATCAAATCATGACTACTGTTTATATACGAAATTTAATCATGGAGATATTATGTTAACCAAGCGTTGAAGTAGGATCATTGAGCAGAAAGAGGTGACTGGTGTAAAAATATATAGCGGCAGAGGTTTTAAAGCAAGGATGCTTCAACAAATGAAAGCTTATAGATTTAACTGACGACAAAAAACGTTGGCTTATCAGAATTATATTTTAAACAGCTGTCGATATTACTAGAAAACCTGAAATACTCCCAGCCGTATGATCAAACCCGTCAGCTACTGTTCTGATCTTCTCTCTATCACCTGATTTTCTCTGTCTAACCCTCTTCCTCTAATTTTTTCACTCCCCTCTGCATTTTCTAGTTTACCTCGGCTCATTCAATTTCGTTATCCCTTTCATTCTTCCGTAAATCTTCCCGCCTTTCCTCTTACTCTTCCCGCTATTGCTCCTATCCAATTCTATCTATCACTATTACTCTTAAACTTATCCTTAATCTTCCTGTCAACTTCTTTTTAACACGCTTATGCAAGCTTCTCTTGTATGTTTTTAACTCTCTAGGCTAGGCGCACAAAGATATCCATCTAGCGGCAATTATTGAAGAAGGCAGTGGTTAAATAACTCGGCACAAGACGATATGTGCTTAATTGCGGAGACACGAACCTCTGTGCTACGGCGTGTTGTTTTTTAAACTATATTTATTTTATGACTACTTTGTCGAAAACCATTATTACCTTTTTTCTTACTTTTACTCTCACTCTTCATCATTCCCTTGTTCTTTTTACTTTTCCGACTTCCATCTAACAACCTCTACTTTTTCTTCCCATTTCCTCTGATTTCTCTTTTCTTTCATTTTCCCGTTTTCAATGTGGAGATACATCGAGTTTCGGTTTTTTCGGCACAATTTTAGGAAATAGTAGGAAAATAGTACCAAAAATTTTCCCTCCCCCCTACTTTAAAATTCATGGCCGGATATGAGGGCGGTCAAATTATTGTTGTTGTATTAATGACTTCACCCGTCTGGCGTAGAAGGAAGTTTTGCGATAAACATGTAATATTTAGCAATATTTATACTTGTTAATTAATGTTTTGGGAACTTTGTTTTATGGGGTGGATACTGGCACTTGATAGATATTTTCAGCATCTGCACAGTTCATGCGGTTTTAGTGATGCAAAAAAGTGTCGAAAAACTGGTATGTTAATTCCAAAATAAACCATAACATGTATAAAGGAATTGAAATTCAATTCCAGAAACTGCTTCAAGAGACTTTAGTTGTAAAGAACATTAGCTCTGCAAAAGGAGTAAGAGAAAAATCAACGGATTGCGACGATACATTTTTTCGAAATGGCTAACGGCCAGCAATTAACCCTATCAAGTAGTACCAAATATCTGGGACTAACAATATATTTTAAACTCAACTGGGAAGCGTGTATCGAGAAACGGGAATGGAAGGACTGCCTCGCTTTCGAGGCAGTGGTGCACCAGTGCTGACGTATGGCTCGTTAGTGTAGTGGGAAACTCTTAGAAAAAACTACAATCTCATCAACAAAAAGATAAGCGCACTGCGTGCGTTAGTGCCACCGAAGCCTCTCGCACCTACCCGGCGGCTTTAGACCCCATCTTAAAACTGCTTCCAATAGACATGCACATATTATGTACGTCGTCGCAAACCGCACCGAGACTCAGGGAATTTGGGGCTGGAAGGATACTTATGTAAACAGGGCATAGCCGTATATTAAATTTACTTCCGCCGGTAACTTTGAAGTCTGAAAACAATTATTATTCCCGTAAATTGCAGTTTGAGTGCGGTGCTGACACTATCAATTCAAGGAGGAATGATTGATAGAGAGGTACGGTGCCAGCTAACGACGACTTACTTATCTACACCGATGGCGCCAAAATGGTCTTTAAACTGACATCATACTTTTGTGTGTTTCAGCAGGCCTGCAAAACACTCGTGGTCCGGAACATAGCTGGCAAATAATCCAATCTGACAGCCAAACAGCAATAAAGCCGCTGTCTGAACCATACACGCTCAAAGATAGTAGGGGCATGCGAAAAACTTAAAGCTGCTCTGGAAATATCAATTATCTAGATTCCGGTACATAGGGGAATCGAAAGAAAGGCGATGGCTGATGAACTAGCACGTAGGGGCAGGACGGAGGTGAGCGAATAACCAGCGTCGATGTAGGCATATCCCTGGGGGTAGCCAAGGGGAAAATTCGGATTTTGCACCACGGGCTGTGCAATTTCAAGAGCTACATAGCCAGACTGCAAAGAAAGGAGGACAAGGAGTCTACTGGACAGATCTATGCCGACACCCATAAACTTATATTGGTCTGCATCGGTCATTGGGGTTTTACGCATACGGAAAAGATATTTAATCCACACATTGACCACTGTAACAGCTGGGGTCTTAGCGAAGTCAAGTGCAGTGCACGAGCACAAAACGGTCTCGGTCGTTCACTTCTCCAACGCGCACTTCCATCTGCCATCACTGACCAGGCCTAATTTAAAGGTATGTGATAGCAGAAGTCAGCTTCCCGTCCGAAAAGCCGTCATGAGTCTACAGTTCTCCAATTTTAATGATAGGAGTAACTTTGTTAGTCTAAGGTTAAGTTAGGTTACAACAGCGCGCTAAATTTGGCGTGATTTGCCCTAATCGGGTACAAATACCCGGTGTTAAGATTTGATAAACCCAGTTCTAAAAGTACACGGAACCATACAACACTAAATAGCTTTTTATTTTATTTTTTTATTTTTTGTCGTCATTCTTATCAACTGAACGGGTAAGTGGGCGAATTTTTGCGCTGTGACGAACAGTCGAACGTAAGCAATTTCAAAACAAACATAAATTTTCCAGAGCACAGCACGTATGTAGTCTGGAAATATAATAAAGTTGTTTTACTAAAGAACATAAATTATTAATAACAAATGAAACTATATAATAATAGATTGCTTAAGTAGCCACATGTTTATATTAATAATCCTAAAAATTTATGAAAGTTATCTAGCAAAAAAGTAAAAAAGCAAAAAAAACAGCAAACAAAAGAGATTAATTAACTTACATAGAAGCAATAGTGGCACATCAATGAGAATTTTACGTATCCCATTTCCTAGTGTTAAAAAAGGGCAAATGTCAAATAGTCGTGTTATGTAGTTCCTGAGAAGGTCGGGCTGGTACCTTAATGGTGCTTGTTACGGTAACGTAAATGATCCATATCCGGAAAAGGATCATGAACATCGAATACACTCGCCTAAACCTTCGTTTCGGGGTGAATCTTCATCGCTACAACAAGAACAACAACAAAAATAATTTTTGCATGCAATTCCTCAAATGGGTAAAGGAACCCGTCTGAAAGCTCTAAACAAAAGATGTTTCATTTGTTCTGACTTGTAACCACGGTTGCCACACCATGTTTTCATTTGGGAACAAAATTCATCGAAAAAAAGGACCAAATATCAGAAAAAAGGACCAAATTTTTGTTTAATTTGCTTGTAATACAAGCAATTCACAAAAGTGTCGTAGTCGTTGTTACATATAAAATTTCAGGATGTTTCCATGGCTTCCTATACAAAATTTTAATAAACTTAGCGAATAGGAGACTTTATTCAAACTGCACAAACAAAAACACTACTTTTAGGTATTCACCCTTATCGTGAGTTTTATTTTCACCCGAAAATATTCACAGTTTTTGTTCACCCTATCGCAGAGGGTGGCTAAAAAATGTTTCGTGTTCGAAAAAGATTTCACCTTATCGGCAACTCTTTGTTCGGTCGAAATGAACAGCAGGGAAACCCAAATTTGTTCACATATATTTTATAGGCGAACGAGAGGAAAAGAAAATGTTAGTAATTTTTTCTTTTGAAATTTGAGACTTATAATTATATGTACTTTTATTATTAGAAATAAATCAATAAATAATGCACAATCGGAAGCTGAGTGGAAAAAAGTAAAATTCCTGTATTGCTAGGTATGTAAATTCTATTATTTATGACAACGTATCAGTCGGCCAAGTTATCCATTGTGGACAAAACGACGGTTCCAAAATGTTGAGCACCTCACTGAAACAAGATTGACTAAGACACACTTCATCGTCCTTTCCAACGCCCTTTCCCTATGCGAAAATCGAACACATGTACTCAGCTTTACAATTGGTCGAACTCCCAATTCTTGCTTTAATGGTGACAAGGAGTTGGTAAGAATATCTAGCAAATATCATAATGCCGGCATGTTTAGCCTGTAATATTGGCGAAGGCTAATTGAAAAAAAAATTAACTTGTTATTCAAAAGTGCTGACAATAGTTATTTTTAGCTTACAGTGAATCACTTAGCTCCAAGGGGTTAGAACTGTCCCTTAATTGCCTCCGAATCGCTTTCACATTTATATTCTCCTAGCGCTCAATCAATACCAACCTAAGTGCAATACTAAACGGGTGTATAACATAATACAGAAAATCAAAATCCCGAAATTCAAAATGTCGACATTCAAAATGCAGACAAATCAAAATACAGACAAATCGAAATGCAGACAAATCAAAATAAAGATAATTTAAAATACAGACAAATAAAAATGCAAACAAATCAAAACACCGACAAACCAAAATTCAGACAAATCTAAATACGGACAAATCCAAATGCAGACAAATCAAAATACAGATAAATACAGACAAAATACAGACAAACCAAAAAATGGTATCTTGTTGGTCCCAAAATCTGATTCTTCTATTAAGAACACCTTTCTGCGTAGGCGGCTACGCGATCCACAGTATTTCTACCCAGAAGACCTTTCCGCGAAGGCGGCCTTCGGCCGCGCTTCAAAAAAATAACCCTTAGCCGATCCAACACCGGCTACGCGATCCCCTCGCTGAGCATATTTAAACATACATAGGTTTATCTTCATTTATGAAGATATATTAATTGAAATAAAAATACATAGTCCTCAGTATTAATAATCCGAAGGCGGAAAATAAAAATTATTATTAACGAAAAACCGAAAAAATACCCGCGGGTACCTCCGAAACCGGGGGTGGTATCCATAGTATTTTTGCGCAGAACACCTTTCTGCGGTGGCGGTCTTCGGCCGCGCTTATAGAAAATAACCCTGGGCTACGCCATGCCAAGTCCGGGTGTGTGGTATAACCGTGGCTACCGCCACGGTGATGTCCTGCGTTCACAATTTTTTTTGTGGGTACAAATTGCAACAACCACATGAAAATCGCCAACTTCCACTGCAAATATCTCCGGACAGAGATACAATTTTTTTTTTCGCTTTTGGGTTATTGTTCTCGAGATTAATACGCGTCTTTTGACACCTCTTTCGATATTATTAGCAGTGTCATGTTGTCGTAAAGAATTATCCTTTAATATACTTATTCAAGAAATCACATTTATTTTTGAACGGAGAGTCTTAGTCTGTATTTTGATT
Source organism: Eurosta solidaginis (assembly GCF_040869045.1). NCBI lineage: Eukaryota > Metazoa > Arthropoda > Insecta > Diptera > Tephritidae > Eurosta > Eurosta solidaginis. Next base: position 32,068,908 of record NC_090319.1, read on the forward strand.
TTTCTGAATTTACATTCGTCTGTATTTTGTTTCGTCTAAATTAAGATTTGTCTGCATTTTGATGTGTCTTTTTTTCGATTTGTCTTAATTTTGGTTTGTCTGTATTTTGATTTGTCTGTATTTTGACTTTGTCGGAAATTTTGAATTTTGTCTGTATTTTGGTGTGTCTGGGTCTTGATGTTCGACATTGTGAATGTCTCCCATACTATACATTTTTTATTCCTATTTTTTGTTGTATTTTAAGAAAATATGTGCTTGGTTACAAAATTTACACAATTTTAAGTAAATTATTTGTTTACTGCCAATTCACAATAGGGCATCAGCTGTTTCGAAGTGAACTTTTGTTCACCCGAAATTGCCGATAGGCGGAAAAAGTTCACCCGAACAAAAGAAGTGAAGGCGAACACTTTTCCGCGTGAACTTCGCGACAAGGGTGATTATATTTTCAAATTTCTAGGATAAGTCTATGCCTTCACTAATACGTTTCGAGAAGCAAGGGAGTATAACGAGTATTTCGAGATTCGAGAATATCTCGTTAAAAAAATAAAATATTGTGAACAAAATTATATGTATAAAGAGCCGGACCCGTGCACATCTTCCGCAACCAATATAAAAGTCTCTTATCAAATATCAACAGAAACCAGATGTTCTATCAATCAATTAAAACTTACATCTGGCGTATGGTAGCAACTACCGGTAATGCAGTGCAAATATTCACAATAGTGCCATAGTATAAATAGATTTCTTTGTGTGCTCACAATCGTTTATTTTTAGCAAATTATTTTAATAAAATAGAGCTAAACAAAAGCACTGCGACGAAAATTGGTCGCGTGAAATTTCTAAAAATGTGAGGCGTAGCAAAACTTGATTAAGGTTCAGTTGGTCTTGTATATGACTATCAATAGAAATTTGGCGCGTCCAACGCTTTTATTTAATTGTATGATCAACGCCCTAGATTGGTGAGGAGTGTAGTAACTAGTACCTAGGGCCTACCTAATTATTTTCTAGCTTTTAGTATTATTATTACTTAATGTAAGTATTATTTTCAATAAAACCGTTTATCTTAAATTTTTTTTTTTATTATTTTATTACACATGTTCATATAAATAAGAATGTAAATAAATGCAAGGCGCGATAACTTATGAAGAGATTTTAGGCTAAGCTTCTCTTCCAATTTGCGTCGTGCTCCTTTTAATTTTCCCCACAAATTGGCGGAACGGGACCTACATGTTCTACGCCGACTCGCCGGCATGCGGAAAGCAGATGAGTTTTCACTGAGAAGCTTTTCATGACTTAAATACACTCGGAATATTTGCCAAAGCAATGCCGACCCCGCTTAGAAAGACTTTTCTAATTGACGTTACTTATTTCTTAATTGTTGATGGTGCTTTGCCCGGGAGTCGAACCCAGGATCTCTTCAGTGTGATGGACGGTTGTGGTTTGGGACGTATATTCTTTTCGTTTTCTATCCCTTTATGACCGGGCACCCAGTATAGATGTATGGTCCGGCCTGAGCGAAGTTATTCCAATGCTTCTTTGCATTCCAGAACACTTCTTGATGAAGTACTGTGTGAGATTATTGCCTTGATCGCCGACTGACTATGAATAGAATCGGCTGCTTACAGGGCTATAAATTCCGCCTAAAAGAGGCTGCAGTCATCTATCTATATCTATAATCTATCTATATCTTCTATAAATCTTATAAAATTAAGTCGCTAAATGCTATGTGCGCACATAACTTCACACAGAATGCTCCGATTTTAAACCGGTTTTTTGCATTTGAAAGCTTAGCTACGTGAGATGGTACAGTTAATATAATTTGAAGGGATATATTATAGAGGCGTGGCAAATTGCCAAAATGTAGTAAAAAAATCATAAAGTTTTTGTTTACACAGCTATAACTCATAAACGGATGGATGAATTTAAAAAATTCTACTTTTCAGTAAAACTTTCAAATATTTACCTCCGTTCTGCATAAAAAAAAAAATACTTGATTCCTTTCTTATATCAGCCAAATTGTTTAAACAAAAGTAACATTTTTACCAAAAAATTAGTGTGTGTGGTTGTTTGGTGTCAAGTGTGCGCGCAAATTGCTTCTGAGTGAGGCAGGCTACACATATGTAGCATTCGCTGCGTTATTTAACTTCGGGAGTACATTTATATGTATGGACAAAGAGGATAAATAAAAAAAGAGCCACCAGTCTGCTACAAGTCGCGAATAACTCGCTGGAAATCAAAAAAATTGATGTCTAATGTTTTTTGTGAGGGACATTTTTAATTGTCTCGCATTTATTCATGCCGTGTAGGCACCTTATGCAAATATTATTTTTGTAAAGAGAATTAATTAATTCATTAAATAAAGTTGAAAAAATAAACACAAATACCCCACGAAATGTATAGAAGACATTTATGCAAATCTCGCCCAAAACAAAACCTGCTGTTACCCTAACGAATAACATTACGCAATGTAAGCAGTGACGCCTCTTATTATATTTATCCTCTAATATTTGTGCACTAAGGAAATTTAATTCTTCAATATATTTTTTCTGCTAAGGTAATCCTAAGATGTGTTTGTACAATATGGCTATCAAATGGAAGCTGTTTATGAGTACTTTGATACGGGGAATTTTTCGTGACTAGGGTCTTGATACCTAGACAGTGTTTACACAATATGGATATCAAATGAAAGCTGTTGATGAGTGCTTTAGTACAGGGTAATTTGCATACCCCTGGGTGACTAGCGTCTCAAGATATAGGCCAAAACGTGGGTCCGTGCACCCCTAGACAAAGTTTATACAATATGGATATCAAATGAAAGCTGGTGATGAGTGCTTTAGTAAAGGATAGTTTTCATACCTATTGGGGACTAGGGTCTCGAGATATAGGCCAAAACGTGGATCCGGATACCCCTAGAATGTGTGTGTAATATGGATGTCAAATGAAAGCTGTTGTGTGTGCTTTAAAGTAATTTTCATTGTGATATTCGATTTAGTCGTATCAACCTGGCAATACTAATAAATATGCATGCGAAGCCGAAATAAAGATATGAATTAATAATACCCACATACCTATTTACATACGTACTATTCGATTTGCCAGAAATTTGGTATATAAATTTGCCTATATTATTATTTACGATCCTTTTTTCCGGGAAGTAGACCAGAGACGGACTGGGACTGGGATTAGGACTAGGACTGGGACTGAGACTCGGAGTGGGACTGGGACTCGGAATGGGACTGGAACAAAATAGATACCACCCTCTGGGACTGGCAATAAGGGATGAAGAAGAAGGTGAAGGAGACTGAGAAAGAGATAGAGTGAGACGAAGAAAGAGATAGATGAAGCGAAAAAGACGGACGGAGGAGTGAGTAAAAGGATTAGGAAAAAGTGAGGAGGGGGAAGGGCAGAGTTAGACGGAAAAAGCTTATTAAAATGTATGCAGATAGACCAAATTTAGGGCAGAACAATGTCTGCCGGGTCCAGTGGCGGATCCAGGCTGCGTTTTTAAGGGGGGGGGGGGGGGGCGATTTCAGTCAGTAACTGTTTCTCCCAATAGCTGATGTGTTTTGAACAAAGTTCACATCAAGATACTTTATACGTGAAAATGCAAGACAAAACAACAAGGGAAACGTATAGCAGATCGTTATTTTTTAGGGGTAAATTTATTAGTATTTTTTTACATTGTTTAATAATTTCATACACATATTTGTTTTCATTTAGTTATTCAAATTAACAGTACATACAATTTTTTTACATCAATTTTATCTTCTGCATAGTTCATATTCACATAGTAAATTTAATTCTATGCTTCCCATTTTTACATATCTTCCAATTATATGATCAATATCAATCTCAATATCGAAATGTGTATTTAAAAGTGCAAGACCAGTAAGTCTTTCCTCGGACATTGTGGACCGTAACCACGTTTTCAACCGGCGAAGTGTCGAAAAACTCCTTTCAGCACAAGCATTGCTAGCTTGAAGCGTGGCCAGAATTTTGATAAGGGCATTTATTGATGAAACGCATATTCATTGCAATCATTTAAAACTTTTTCAGCTGATAGTGGAATTGATTTTTTGTGTTGCTTATCAGACCAGCGTTCTCACCACACTTCATACTCTCCATCTAGATTATTTTTATTTCCTCCAATAAGAAATGGGTATCGTTTACCAAGATCTTGGACAAGCTCTTTAGACAAATTCTTTTTTTGCAGTGTATTATCTTTGATGATTCGCGATGGGAGTAGCAAATTAAGATTAAAAACTTGCAATGTATCTTCAGGTAATCTACCTTGTAAATCAAGAATGATATGATCAAGAAAATGTATATAAATTGCTTTTCGATAATACTCTTCAGCGTCTGATGAAGTGTAATTCGCTCGATGTATTTGCTTTTTAGCAATTCGTGGGAGGACAATATCAAACTTCAACTCTGCTAAAGCGACTATTTTTTTGTGAAGTCCCGCAAAACGACTTCCTGCTTCAAGTCTATGGTTTTTTAATTTTCGCAAAGTGTCACTTAATGCTTCAGAAGCTTGATTCAAATCTATTGACGGTGTTTGCAAAAGTAAGCTTAGTGGTCGTGTAACAGAAAGTACATTGCTCAAACAAATCATTGAAATCACGAACTCTGTCTCGCAAATAGATTTCAACATAGTACGGGCCTCAGAACTTGTTGAATCTTGCCAAGTAGAAATTTCTTGAAACAAAGCAACAAGTTTTGTGACGTTTTCTTCAAACTGCATTATACCATCATGCTTTTCAGACCAGCGCGTAGTCCACTTAATGATTCCTGCAGATGTTTTTTGAAAACTATGGTACGTTTCGGATACTGATTTGGAAAACTGATAATTTTTTTCATCAACGCAATACAATCCTTTGTTTGAAGAACTTTCAACGTTTTCGCAAGCGAGTTATTAAGACAATGGTTGAAACACGGACAATGATTAGCATTGGTACATATTTTAAAAAGTTCCTGCACAGCTCCTTTAACTTCTGATGTCATTACAGAACTTCCAATCGTTCCAATTCCAACGCAATCTTCGAAGGGTAGTCCTAAATTATTAAAAACATCGATCACTATGTGTGCCAAGGCTACACCTGTCAATTTTTTTTCTCCATTTATAACATCTTCTTTTCGGATCGAATCGTACGCATCAAGGAAAGTTACAAAATCTTCTCTTATATTGCCATCATATAAATACCGCAAACAAAGGCTGAGTTGCTCAGTATGATTACAATCAGTAGGTAGGTAGGTTGAACTGGCCGGTCCACGAGGACCTCACATAGACTGATTGAGTCCGTAGTGTTACCAGAAGTTTGTTTTAACGACCAAACTGAAAAACCCTATCAAAAACCAGGACCTATGTTATAAAATAACTCCGTCCTCTTAGCAAATACTAGAAGCTTCCTAGGACTTAAGCCACTTGCTGCTTCTAGATCTGACAGCTGTATCACTCCTAATAGCTGGAGTCTTAGCCTGGCAAGTGCAGGGCACGAGCACAGAACGTGCTCGATCGTTTCCTCCTCCAACCCGCACTTCCTACATCTGCTATCACTGATCAAGCCTAGTTTAAAGGCATGTGACGGCAGAAGGCAGTGTCCAGTCAGAATACCCGTCATGAGTCTACAGTCCTCTCTTTTTAATGATAGGAGCAACTGTGTTAGTCTAAGGTTGTAAGACCTACACATAATCTTCGACACTTTACAGCCCCGCACTTGAGCCCACGCCTTTCCCGCTTGGTCGATCATGTGCACCTCTCGCCTTCGCTTAATCTCGCCCAATCTAATTGGGACATCTACGGAGCAAGCTTCAAGGGATGCGCCCTTTTTAGCTAGTTCATCCGCTTTTTCATTCCCATCTATTCCCATATGCCCTGGGACCCAATATAGATGTATGCTTCTCCCTGTCCCGATTCTCTCCAGAGACTGCTTACACTCTAACACGCATTTAGATGCTGTGCTTTGCGAGATTATTGCCTTAATTGCTGCTTGACTGTCAATATAAAAGTTAACACGGTTGCAGCTTAAGCTATTCTCTTCCAGGGTTTCTACTGCTTTGGTTACGGCTAATATTTCCGCTTGGAAAACGCTACAGTAATCCGGCAGCCTGTAGGATCTGTTTATTTCCGGATCAGCGCAGTATACCGCAGACCCTACTCCTTCCACTACTTTGGAACCATCGGTGTACACATGTATCGCCTCGTCCGCCATTTGCGCACCCTTGCGCCAACCGTCCACCTCTATTGTGGCCTTATGATCTCCCTCGAAGCGCAGATAGGGAATCATGTAGTCTGTTCGTCTTGTGATTGATGACGCTATACTACTATGGCCATATGGTCGGCGCTCAAGCTGCCCCGAAGCACCGAGCCTGGTTGCGGTCGTTAACGCTTTGTTCTTTGCTACCAGGTCTACAGGTGGGATGTGCAAAATGGCATACAGTGCAGCCGTCGGGCTTGTTTTCAGGGCTCCCGTAATGCTAAGCATCGATAGTCTGCATACCCCCTCTAATTTTTTGAGGTATGTTGTTTTTTGTGTGGCTTTCCACCAAACAAGAACTCCATAGTATAGAATAGGGCTTACAATCGCTGTAAAAACTCTATGAGAAAGAGATGGCGATAGGCCCCACGTACACCCCAGCATTCTTTTACGTGCGTAGAGTGCTGTTGAGGCCTTCTTGACCCTCTCCTCCACGTTGAGCTTCCATGACAGCTTACTGTCTAGGATGATTCCTAAATATTTTGTGCAAGGTTTCTCCTGTAAGGTCACCCCTCCTAACTTAGGCCTGGTCCAATTTGGGACCTTGTACCTCTTTGTAAACAAGACCATATCCGTCTTCTCCGCATTGACTTTCAACCCGACATTAGATGCCCAGGTATGAAAATCGCGAAGCGCCCGATCCATCAAAGAACTAATCGTTGGAAGGTCCTTTCCACTTATGACAATTGCAACGTCATCTGCGTAAGCCGTAAGTTTTACGGGTCCCTCATTGAATTGCCTGAGCAGTTGGTTGATGACCAGCGTCCACAGCAGAGGTGATAGCACCCCTCCCTGCGGCGTGCCCCTGTCCACTGATTTCGTGGCCTCGTACAATCCCCATTGTGATGTAATCTTTCTGCAATTTAACATGCAGCCGATCCATCTGATTAAGGCAGGATGTACTTTAATGTAATTAAGACCATCCATAATCGCCAATTTTGCAACATTATTGAAAGCCCCGGCAATGTCCAAGAAGACTCCTAGAGCATACTCCTTATATTCCAGGGATTTCTCTATGCTTATTACCACCCTATGCAATGCGGTGTCTACCGACTTGCCTTTGGTGTACGCATGCTGTGTTGTGGAGAGCAGCTTTTCATCCACGTTGGACTTTATGTACACATCTATCAGCCTCTCAAAGCTTTTGAGCAGAAATGATGTTAAGCTAATGGGTCTATAGTCTTTGAAATACATGTGACCGATCTTCCCCGCCTTTGGTAGAAAAGCTACACGAGCAGTTCTCCAAGAGTGCGGTACATGATTCAGTCGTATGCACCCATCGAATATTATTTTAAGCCCTTCCACGACCGCCCTACTTGAGACTTGTAGCATGGCCGGGAATATACCATCTGGGCCCGGCAATTTAAACTTAGAAAACGTCTTCACTGCCCACTCGATCTTGGTATCGGTCACCAAGCCCGGCACTACTAGCTCCGTGATCGGAGTGTGAGTGATGTCTGCTGTGATGTCCCGTCTCCCGATGGGAAATGTGTATCGAGAAGCACCTCAAGGGATTCCTCACTATTACGTGACCATTCCCCGTTCTCTTTCTTTATTAGTCCCTGGACTATGTTTCCCTTTGCTAGGACTTTTTTCAACCGTGCTGTTTCGCTGGAGCACTCTATGTCCGTACAGAAACTTTTCCATGAGTTTCTCTTCGCCCTGGTGATTTCACGCTTGTAGATCCTCAGTAGATCCCTGTACTCGTCCCGACATGCTTCGCTTTCCGCGGTTTTTGCGAGCTTAACCATTTCTTTAACCTGTCTTCTTAGAAGACTCAGCTCATTGCATTGGCAGCTTTGCTTTTCCTCTGAATCTTCTTAGAGGGCAAGCTTTGTTATACGCAGTCATAAGCGTCCTTGTTAGGAATTCATTCGACTCTTCCAGTTCCTCTACATTAGCAACCTCTTTGGGTTGCCCCAGTTTTGTTTCTACATGTTTCTGGAATTTAGTCCAGTTCGTTGACCTAGGGTTTCTATAGGTTCCTCCCTTCTCTACCCTTTTTAGGGGGATGATGAAGCTGATATACCCATGGTCGGAGAAGGATGGTCTATCAAGAACCATCCAATCATACCTTGATATATCATGCTCGGAGCTCAATGTAATATCCAGAACATTGCTGGATGTTGGACTAATATATGTAGTGACATTTCCCCTGTTGGCTATCTGCAAATTGGTTTGCAGGATGTAACAAAACAGAGATTCGCCTCTCTCGTTCGTATCTGCTCTTCCCCACGCATTGTGGTGCGCATTTGCATCTGCGCCTATGACCAACCGCCCTTTGCGCCCTTCCTCCTGTACTAGCCTTTTGCACTCCATCGGTGGGACCTCCGCAGCATGGGCCATGTAGCAGGACGCCAGGATAAATGCCTGCTTATTCTTTTGCTCAAAGGCCACCGCTACGAGATCCTCAGTGGTGTAATTAGGCAGCATATATGAATGCAGCTGTTTCCTTACCATTACTACAGCTCGCACTCGTCCTTCCGTTTGCGCGTAGTAAATGCCAAACCCGCGCTCGCTAAGTCCAGAAACCTTTCCTCCCGATGAGAGCCACGGCTCCTGGATCAGCGCCACGTCAAACGAACCCTCCTCAAGGGTTTGGAGGAGTTCGCTCGGCGCCACTTTACTGTGTTGGAGGTTTATCTGTAGGACTCGCAGCACCATTGGGCTGTTTGTCCCCCTCCTGCACCTTCGTCTTGACGTCGTCGTCCTCCCCTTGCCCTTTTGGTTTAGAGTATTCGAGGCCCCCTTCAGCCTCTCGTGACTGTTGAGCAGGGTGTTCCTCTGTGCGAGTCACAGCACCATTTAGCGGTTGGTCCTCTTCTAGCACGTTCGTGGTGACGTCGGGGACCTCCACCTGTCTTTTTTCCCTTAGGATTTTGAGGTCCTTTTCGACTTCGCCCACCTCTAGCGTGTTAGGGTTTTTATCCTCGGGACTTCTTTTCCTGAGTCGCATGTAAATTTTGCCAGTGCCAAAGGACATTTTACCAAGCTGCGTGTACAAAATATCCTCCGCCTGCTTGTTTATTTGGAAGATTTAGAACTGACCATCCTCGGTAGGCCGAGATACAGTAAGTATCTTCCAATCCTGTGTCGGTATGTTCGGATTCTGATTCTGCAGAAGTCGCAGTGTATCCTCCGACTTCATCACGCATGGTATCCATACCTTAACTTTTGGTACCGTGGGGATTTGCGCTTTATCCACCACCTCAAACCGCGCGTTCATGCCTTGCCTTTGGAGGTTTGGAACCACTTCCTCCAGCCACTGCAAGCTCGCGATGTTGTCGCACGCTATCATCTTCACACCGTTATACCATCCCCCCGAATCAAAGGTTGGAAGGGGCTTACTTGGTTGTTCCCGCATCATCTTAAGCATTAAGCTAATAAGCTCCCTTTCCACAGATCTCCACCTTTCAGTAGTCATTTGTCCGAAAGGACTGCTACGATCAACCAGCGCCACAGTCAGTGACTGCTTTGCCACATCACTCATCTTCTCGGGAAAAGCAGGAGTCTTAGTGTTATCTCCCTTTGGCACCTCCGAGAAAGCCGGAGTCTTAGCGTTAACTCCCTTTAGCGCCTCCCAGAAAGTCGGAGTCTTAGCGTTATCTCCCTTTGGCTTATCTCCTACTTCCTTAATTGGAACTTCCCTCTGACTCGCAGCTTTCGAGGTAGTTGCTAGCTCGCTATTGGAGCCCATCTGTCTTACAGCTTTGGGCCTACTTGTCTTGTCTAGGCGACTGCCCTGCCTCGCGGCTCTAGGACTGGGTCCTTTCTACCTCTTGAAAGCAGGCTTATCGCCTTCCGCCGAACGTTGCCTCTTCATTCTGCCATTCGACGCTTCTTCCTCCTCGTACCGGTTGCAGAACCGAGGGTTTCTCGCAGCAAACCTTTTGAACTACCTTCGACCTACTTCTACCGCTTCATGGGCCCATTCAAAGCGCTCGATCTCCACTTCTGTTGGGTCGACCACTGCTCCCAAGCGTTGAACAATTCTTAGTGCTGCACGGTACTGCGAGAGAGCTCTTTTACTTCCTCTGCTCCGTACCCTTCTCCACTCTTCTACTCCGTTTTCATTTGTGTGCTTCTCCAACACGGAGCTCATTGAATCAGCACTACTCTCGCTCCCCGAGTCCGACGCATCGCTTAATTCGTATTTGTCGTCCTTGGATTGCTACTTAGTCCTCCTCTTTACATCGTCCTTATTACAGTCAGTTAATGAGTCGTTCATCTTGGTCGTACGACCACCTGCCCGACAAGGCGGGCTCAGCGGTCCAGTATTATATACGGGGAAAGAACAGTCCGCCACAGCAACGCCCCTTGCTGTGGTAAGGCCATTAATACTTCCCGAGGTGGCCCGGTATCGGGAAGGCTCCGAATTTATCCCCTGGCTGCAAATCGTCCAATAGGCACGGTCCGCATAACACCCTGGATTAGGGGGTTGGCAGTTCTTGGTCACCGACATCCCGCCGCCCTCGTATGAGGCGAAACGGTGTAGATGTCAGTCCTAACCAGCTCCGCCTCATAGTCCGGCGCTATGGAGTTCGGCTAAGCCCTCACACCAACGACAAGGTGCCTACCCTAGTGAGGGGATTATAATCAGTAGTTTCATCGAAAATAATTGCAAAAAATCTAGCTTTTTTAACCCTCTCTATCAAAATAGATTGAATTTCATCTTTGCAGCATTGAATAAGATCGTTTTGAGTCGTGTTGCTTATATAAGTAGCTCTTGGATGTGTAGAATTTAAAAGTTCTTCAAGCTCTTTATGACCTGCAGCAACTAAAAATTTCAAAATTGCCCTAAAATTACCCTCGTTTGTTGCTGATTCAGAAAAGTGAAGTTTACCGTCATCTCTATGGCCTCTTAATGCTAAATTCTGTCGCCCACAAAGAATAATAGTTTTTATAATAATCTCCAACAATCTTCTATTTTTCTCAACTTGTTCCATGCGATGAGAAGAAAGCAAATTAGTGATTTCCTTTCCTGGATTTTCATAAGTATTTATGAAATCTTGACTGACTTAGAGTGATATTTGTTGATAGCGTGGTTATATAGTACACCTTCTTTACCGGACAACTTTGCAAACGATGTCACAGGACCTTTGACAAGTGCATCGAGAGGAACATTCGATTTCGAGTCACCAGTGCACCACTTGCAAATAAGAAACAATATTTACAAAAACATCCTTTTTTTGTTTAAAATAAACAAGCCACTCATATTCAGTTAAAAAATGATGTTTAAAGTATCGCTTTTCTATTTTTCCTTTTTTACTATGACTCGAAAAATGGAAGATATAGTCCTTCGGTGATACCCAAGGATATTTTAGTAAGTTGTACTTCGTATAATCACCTAATAAATGTTTTTTCCCACAAAATTACCTATGTCGTATTTTTCAACAATAGAATTTTGTGAAAGTGATATAGGTACATTCGAACCCGATTCAGTATTCATAGATGTTGAATGCAACGTTTTCTCATTATTATTATCAACCAAGAATGTATTAGCGTCGCGATCAGTATGAGTTAAGAGTGGAACAGTACTTCCGTTTTCTACATTTGATCATAGCAGACCTGTTCTTGAAGTTGTGGCAGCTTCCAAAAATATTCTTTGATGCTCTTAATACCTCGTCACTTCTTATTATCTTTTCCATCAGAGTTTCCGTCCTGTAAATATTTATTTCACGTTATTCAAGAATTCTCTTTGATTCTCGTAGAAGCAGTGAGCAATATTTGCATGTTATGAAGTTTATCTACTTGAAATTTTTTTGATGCTGATTGATGTAGCGAATTAGAAATACGTAGACACAAGATTCCTCTTTTGATATTAAAAAAAAAGCTATAAAAACAAGCTATATGCACTTGTTTTCTTGCCTCGACTTCAGTATATGCATAAACATACTATATCCAAGTGATCTCACGAAAAAAAGCTGGTGCAAATATATTGCTCGCTACTGTTATTTATACTCGACTGTTAAAAAGCAGTCTGATTCATGAAATTTTATTAAATGTTTAACGATTATATGAAAATAGCAATGTATGCTCGATGGAAAAACCCGAATCACACTTTAATGGAAAATTCGTACTTACCATTTTCGAGTTCCTCCGCCCTCGGTCTTTTAGTTTGCTGGTTATCTGACACTCGAACTTCCAATTGTCGATTAATTAAACAGATTTAATAGTTAAAATTGCCGAACGAGTCGGTAAATCGAGTTAGGTTAAATTTTTTAATATTCTAAGGTTAATACAGTAGAATCGCGAAAAAGGTTAACCAAAACACAATGTAACACAAGTACACAACTCCCAAGTTTAAATGCCCATGACCAACTACATTTGCGCCACGCGACACCAACAATAATTTTTCACACAGGAATTCGCGGAATACCCGCACTTTTTTTTATTGCCAAACAAACGGCTAGATTTGAAAAAATTTATGAGCTCAGAAAAGTTAACCAATACATAGTTAACTTTTTAGAGCGGGACGTGGACGCTCATACTCGGTCAACTTAGCCGATCGATTAACAGTGTGCGGACTTTAAAATTTTGTTTAGTGGTAGATTTTTCAGAAAATAGTGGGAGATATATGAAAAAAGTGGTAGCATTGGGTTATATTTGAAATATTTTTAAGTAGTGAATATTACTTACTTCTTTTCCTATATATACATAGGTAGGTGGAAGTGGCAGTTATGTACTAAAAACCTAAAGGAAAAGAGATTAAATGGTGATCAAAGCATCGCTAGGTGTTATTTTGAGTGTTATAAAACTATTCTTCTACAAATAATATTGTTTCTCTTCTCAAAAAATTGTGGAAAAGCAAAGGTTTCTTCAAAAAACTTCTATAAAAAAACTACCATCTTTTTTCGAGCTTGCGTGGTAGAAGTGGTAGAACTTCAAATAAAAGAAAAACACTGGCGATTAACTTTCTCGCGATTCTACTGTAATTGAATATGTGCACTGCAGTTTCTACAGGGATGACAAATGCCCAGTAGAAAGTGGTGAAAAATGCGTAGAGTGAAAGTGAAGATTCTGAATAAACTTTATTCAATAAAGTAAGGTTTGATTCAGTATGTTATCAACAGCAAGTATATCCATAAACTGAATTCTGAAATAGGGTATTTTCCAATAGTTTCGAACTGTCAGCCGAGATATGATGAATGGAATACTCAGCCGTAGATGTACCCAAATGTTAATATTTTGAGCAGAAGAGGGTGGGACTTTTGCAAAAATAAAATTTAAACTACCTGGGGAAGTTGCCAGCCTACTTTTCCAAAAACTGTTCAAAGCAAAAACTATTTTGTAACTCATGCACTAAATTTGTCTTAAGAGCAAAAAACCTAGTCTAAGAGGCCGTTACTGCCAGATCTTTCTCATTTTATAAAAGTTGAAATTTCGTCAGTGCATACTTCCAACTGAAGCAGGATCGTTGGTCTATTATAAAACTTGAGTCATGGTGGCTTTAACATATATCGTGCAAAAATTTTGCAGAAAAATAGACCTTTCTTTCGTCATTTTATAAAGACTGATTTTCATATATGGTCTTCGTCACGATATAAGAAGCCACTAGCCTCATTGCTTGACAATTGCATAGTGGCTTTGTCCACCCAGACACTTTTTATAATGCAAAACTGTACTTTTTCATAAAGCTAAATACTTTTTCATAAGCTGAAAGTTTTTTACGGCAAACAAAATTTCAAAAGTTTTTTTTTAAAGATTTTGTATTCGAATTTCAATATAAAATTGGTTCGATTTTCTTAGAAGTTTACAAGGATTAAAAGTGTCTGGCTAATCAAAGCCCCTATGGAAAGTGTCTGGCAATGAGACTAGTGGCTGCTTATATCGTGACGAAGACCATATATATATGAAAATCAGTCTTTATAAAATGAAAGAAAGGTCTGTTTTTCTGCAAATATTTTGCACGATATCTGTTAAAGCCACCATGACTCAAGTTGTATAATAGACCAACGATCCTGCTTCGGTTGGAAGTATGCACTAACGAAATTTCAACTTTTATAAAATGACAAAACTCTGGCTGTCACGGGCTCTTACTCTAACCGCTTTTTTCGAAATTATTCAAGCAGCTATGTGGTGAATTACTATCGCCAGTTTGACATATTCCAATTGTGTACAGCGTTTTGAATTTCTATAGTTTCAAGTATCTCTGGTTTTACTGTTGAGGGCAGGGGATTACATATAAATGGAAAGGGTTCAGAAGATAAAATGTGGGCGGTGAGGAGAACGCGAAGATGCGAACAAACATAATAAAATCTTTTTTATTATACCTTTTATGAAAACGAAATGGAATAGTAAGTTTGTTACGAATCTCAAAAATGTAAGTCCTTAAAGGAGAAGAGATAAACCCACCAATAAGTAGGTATACTGAAATTATCAGGATGAAGAGCTGAGTTGATTCAGCAATGTCCGCATGTATGCCTGTCCGTCCATCCGTCTGTCTGTTTTAACGTAAACTAGTCCCTCAATTTTTGAGATATTTTGATGAAATTTGGTGAGCTGGTATATTTGTGTGTCCGATTAATCATTTGTCTGGAGCGGCCGGATCGGATCACTATATTGTGACGAATATTAGCATCACTAAGTGATACATCACTAAGCGGTTATTAAATAAAGGCACAACAACAATAAAGCAAGCAATCATCATTTACGCAACGAAGAGATATTAGCGCGCACACTTGTAGTCATTAGTCGAAGTAGTGCTCACACATACACACGCATATGACTACAAATATACATGTATATCGCTGGTAACCAAGCCAGAGATTCTAGAAAGCGAAACGTTTAGACTTTAGTAGAAATATGCGAATGAAGCTACGGAGAGTATAAAAGCAGCGCAAGCTGAGTAATCAGTAATAAGTTTGATTTAAACACGCAATTAGTTGTGAAGTATAAGTGTTATTGTGAAGTACTCTCAAAGTTGTCTAATAAAGACCATTTTGCATTACTAAATATTGGAGTTATTTATTCGACAATTTAGCGATTCGAAAGTTTCCAGAAGGTTGGAAATAAGCGGAATTTCCCTAAATTCGTTACAATATCATATATCCCCCATACAACCGATTTTCCTACAAACAGGGTTTTGTTATTACTTCCTCATTTTACCTGCTAGAAGATTGAAATTTCACAGGAAGTTTACATATAAGGAAGACATTGTTGCCTAGAAAAATTGTTAAGATCGTTCATATATATAATGTATATCAGATCATACAACAGTTTGTTCAGATAAGAGGCACATCGTAATTTCTTCCTCATTTTAACCGCTAGAAGCCTCAAACTTTTCAATATCCCCACATATACGGCATCTATTACTGTCTGAAAAAGTCGTTAAGAGCGGTGTTGAAGACATGGATCTAAAACTAATTGAATTGTAAATTTCGAACTTACCTGTAAACTTCATACTTACCTGTAAACTGCATACTTACCTTAAAATTTTTACTCACCTTTAAATTATATAAAATGTATGCTATAAAGTTAGAACATCCCTAATGCCACTTTTTAAGTACGGTGAAAAATACCGCTTGCTTTACACAATATGCTTATGTATGTAAATATGTATGTGCAAATAAATAATTTTATAAAAAAATATTTGATACAACAGAGTGTTCAGATTTTAGAAATTTTGGAAATTGCAACAAATTATTGTTCAGCTCCATTAATGACAGGTATGGGGTCTTCGGCAGTGCCGTCCTTACTGTTATTAAACCAATTTGCTTACTTACTTGTTTTCTTTTTTTTCTCTGCAGTAATAATTCATCCTACGCTTAGCATGACAATCCCTTCGCGACCAGCGCCAGCGCCACCAGTGGCGCATGGTCAAAGTGCTGCTGCAGGTGCAAATGCTAGCATTGAACAATTACGCCTACAATTACAGCAACAGCAACTGCAACAACAACAAAGTGGTGGCATGCAAAAGATGACCTTCAATATACCACCACCACCAAAGAGGCCAATATCAGCAATGAACACCAATGCAAGCATCATTAGCAACAACAACAACTTTGCAAGTTTTAGCATGGAAGGTAATCAATCAACAATAACGCGAAAATTTCCACAAGCACGTTATACACCAGCCACTAATTGGGATGATGACCCTTTTAGCTTAGGTGGCAATATTAGCGCAACAAATGGTAATTTTAAGAAAATACCTCCACCACGCCCACCACCACCCAAAGTGCAAGTAAACGGGCGTAAAGCGCCACAGCCACCAAACCATCCAACAAAACTGCTAAATAATATATTTAGACTTAAGAAAAGTAACAGTAATACTAACAATAAAGCTAAAAAAGTTTATGGTGTCAGTATTGGTGCTTATTCCAGCAGCACCAACACCAGCAGCAGTAATAAATTAATTTCAACAACCAACTACACCAGCAACAGCAGCAGTGCAAATGCTTTGGGAGCAGCTGCGTGTGCCACATCCAATTTAGCAAATGGTAGCAGTTGGCAGGTGAATTCGAATAGCAGTTACACTTCTACATCATTAAATTCATGGGGGGGTGGTGGTGGTGGTGCAGGAGGCGCTTCAAGCAGTGTAGTCGAAGCACAACTTATCAGTTTCGATTCACCACCAAGTTCCCCAACATTCACACAAAAATCAAATAGTGATTGCCTTAGCGTCGATAGCTTTAGTTCCGATTCGAATTTTAGTTCACCCAACAATGGTAGCGTCTCACAACCGGAGAGTGGTTTCGAAGATGATTTCACTGCGCGCAGCCGTCCAGCTACCACAAGTCCTTTAGATCCATGGGAAGCTTTTGATAGTGGTTTCAATAGTGGCGCTACAATAGTCGAAGCTATTTATGGGAGTACAGCAACGACTGCGGGTAATATTGGAACAGCACCAGTGCGCAATCTCGGCACAATTAATACACGTATTCAATCGAGCAACGACAATCCACTGTGTAATGGCAAGAGTCTTCTACCACCGACACCAACAGTTAGTGTACCCACTATAATAAAACCAAAAGTATCAACACAAAAGTTGCGCGCACCCAAACCACCGATATTACCGAAACCACAATTCGATCATAACAGCGTTAATGATGCACCACCATCACCGCCGATGCCATTGTGTGCACCGCCGCCACCACCGCTGTCATCAACGAATTGTGTTTCATTGTTAGATGTGATATCAGGTAAAGCGGACGCATTACAGCTAAGTGGTGCTGTTGGCAGTGGTGGCCCTAGCAGTGGTGTGGCGGAAACTAGGCCTTTTGGTGTAGCGTTATACGATTTTGATGGTATCGAGGAAGGTGATCTTTGCTTTAGGGTAAGTGAATTGTATTGAAATTTTGTTCGTTCATCAATACGTTCTTAATGCATACGACTTCCTTTTGTTATTGCAGGAAAATGAAAAAATTTATATTCTAGATCAAGTAAGCGCTGAATGGTATCGCGGTCGCACTCGTTCTGGTTGTGAAGGTATTTTCCCAATAAATTATATTGATATTAAAGTACCTCTAAAAGAGGAAAAAACGGCGGCACCATTGACACTAGGAATCAATAATGTTCAGCAAACAGCAAAAAGTAAGCCATTGCGCGTCCGTTGTCTCTACAATTTTCCAGCCGAATACGAAACTGATTTGGCCTTAAAGGTAAGTTAGTTTTGAGCACGCATATAGTTGTAACAGAATTTACACATTTTCCAATAATATTTAAAAAAAGGAAATGGCAATTGTTAGTACATATTTCCAGATAACCATGGTTCAATTACTAGAGGTTTGTTCTTCAATGAAGACAGATCTTTGACACTCCCAAATTGAAAAATTTGGGCCCGTATTACGTGTTACGATCCATGATCGAAACTTATTTTTTAAATCACAATAGCTCTTAAAAGGTGGATCGGATTTATATGAACTAGCCAGAAATAGTACTCGTTTGATCCATTGTTTATTATAATTATACTTAGCGTGCTTTGCACACAGAGTATTTAAGTTTGATTGGATAACGGTTGGTTGTACAGGTATAAAGGAATCGTCAAAATCATCAGTATCGAAAAAAAATTTGATTGAGCCATGACCGTCCGTCCGTCTGTCCGTTAACACAATAACTTAAGTAAATATTGAGATATCTTCGCCAAATTTGGTACACGAGCTTATCTGGACCCAGAATAGATTGGTATTGAAAATGAGCGAAGTCGGATGATAACCACGCCCACTTTTTATATATATAACATTTTGGAAAACACAAAAAACCTGATTATTTAGTAAATAATACAGCTAGAATGTTCAAATTTGACGAGTGGACTGATATTGAGACTTGATAAAAATTAAAAAAAAATCTTTTTAAGTGACCGTGGCACCGCCCACTTGTGATAAAATCAATTTTACAAATAATATTAATCATAAGTCAAAAACGGTTAAGCCTAGCGTAATAAAATTCGTCAGAGAGAAGAAAAAGTTGCGAATTCGGTTAAGGACCACGCCCACTTTTATATAAAAGATTTTTAACAGAGTCATGGATGAATAAAATAAGCTATATCTTTGCAAAAAAGAGCTTTATATCAATGGTATTTCATTTCCCAAGTGGATTTATAACAATAAATAGAAAAAACTTCAAATTTAAAAAAATGGGCGTGGCACCGCCCTTTTATGACTAGGCAATTTTCTATTTTTCGGGAGCCATAACTCGAAGAAAAATTAAGATATCGTAATGAAATTGTGTACACATATTTTTCTTATAGCAGAAAATATTTCTAGTAAAAATGGACGGGATCGGTTAAAGACCACGGCAACTTAGATATAAAATAAATCTAAAAGGGTCGTAGACTAGAACAATAAGCCATAACTTAGCAAAAAATAGTTTTGAATCAATGATATTTCAGTTATCAAGTTTTACTGTAAGAGGAAATGGGGAGACATTTTTCTTTTAAACGGGCGGTGCCACGGTTTATGTAGAAAAGTAATTTATCTGAAATGAAATGTACAATTGAAGCTCACGCTGAGTATATAATGTTCGGTTATACGCGAACTTAGACACCTTTACTTGTTTTTAAAAAAAGTTTGACAGTTGCATAGTTA
This sequence comes from Eurosta solidaginis, assembly GCF_040869045.1. NCBI lineage: Eukaryota > Metazoa > Arthropoda > Insecta > Diptera > Tephritidae > Eurosta > Eurosta solidaginis. Next base: position 32,088,190 of record NC_090319.1, read on the forward strand.
TTGCTTGATTGAAAATGGTTTTCAGTCGCTGATCGTAACACGTAATACGGGTCCTGGACGGGTTGCTTTTACGAAGTAAGGAAAACGGGGAATAATTGAATCCCCTTCAGTGAAATGGTAGTAGATAAGTATCTTTGGTAGTATATTAGTAGTGATAATAAATTTGTAAATGCCAAAAGTTTTTGGGCGAAACAATTCATTTTCTACTAAATATTTCGTGAATTGTTAAAGAGTTATGTTGGTTTGGTCATTCTTTCAGAGTTTGTTTGAAGAATGCCGTACGTTAGAATTTTATTCAAAAATGCACTATCTCAAAATTTGTTTCCAAAACTACATGAGCATAAGTTCAATGCATTTTGTCTTACGAGGGAGTTAATGAAAAGCATTCTGAAATGAAGCGTTCTTCAATCTAACTCTAATATAGAGCGGTTTTGTGACAAATCCTGAATTGGGAAATTTTTGAAAAATATTGTAACGAATTTGCTTGCAAATCCTCTTATCTGCAATCCTCTGCTAAGTTCGAATCACTAAACTGTTGAATAAATAACTCCAATATTGAATAATGGAAAAATGGCCTTTATTCAAGTACTTCACAATAACACTTGTAATTTGCAACGAATAGCTTACTTAATAACCAAACTGATTGACAGCTCAAATGAAACTCTACTATTCAAAATAATACTGCTATAGCTCGCTAGATAGCGCTTAATCCAAATCTCAAATCAAACTGAATTACATTTTACTCGCTTGTGCCGCTTTTATAGTTTACGCTGCATACATCTAGGCTCTTCTATTTCCAGAACTTACCAACTATTTCGAGTGTTTATAGTTCTCATATAGTTTCTACTTGTTTACAATTTTCTACTTTTCAGCGTCTCTCAGATGTATGTGAGTTTGTAGTTTACAGTCTCTCGCACACACATAGGCGTATAAGTAAATGCATCTGTGTGTGACATCTCTCGGCTGCCTTATATATGTGTATACATGATTTGATTATTGACGTGAACATCGCTTAGCATCGCCTTAGTGAAGGTATAGCTTAGGGATGCTAATATCTCCACCTAAGTCTGATCGTCCCGATCAGACAAATCTCTCGATCTAAACGCTGCTAGCATCGCCAAACGTACCACTCTTCTACTCCGTGGTTTCTCAATGCTTTGTATGCGGTAGATGGTATCACTGATCTTCTTCACAACCTTCCCAACAGCACCGAAATTTGGATGGAACACCTTTCCGCCGGTGAGGGTTGTATAACAGTACCAAATCTCCCGCCAAGAAACCTTTCGAATTATTTTCCTTGTCGTACCTGTGTTTCATCTTACTACTCATTATCCTGGATCGTTCCCTCGCACTCTGTTGCTTGACCAATGAAGAACTACTTCGCAGAGCTTGCGCTGGACGGATTTCCTTTGCATAATCAGTATCGTTCCGACGCTTCACAACAGTAGTGTGCCTTGGCTTGAAACCACCCTTGCATTCTTTCTTCGTTTCAGTACGTCCGTTAGGGCTTTTCAATGCCAGTGTTTCTCTCACAGGTACCTTCGGTTTTGATTTGTTTGGCCCATTTGTTCCATCAACCTTTACCTTTGAATTCCGTGGCCTTCGTCGAGTCTTCTCCACCAGTACCCGATTACTGCTGAACCCTTTTTCCAAATTAAAGTTAAGTGGCACATCTTGGTTCTCATAACACATCACCCTTCTCTGCATATCGATCTTGATGTCATGGTCAACCAAGAAATCCACTCCCAATATAACTTCATCAACAATCTCCGCCACAACAAATTTGTGTAGAACCATGACCTTCCCAATCAATACTTCACATATCACTTCTCCCTGAACTTGGTTATACTCGCCAGTGACCGTACTCAACTTTGCTCCAGGTAACGGTTTTACTCTCCTGTTGACCAAGTCAGATCGGATCAAGGAATGAGATGCGCCCGTATCTGCAGTCAGTACTCGTTCTTTGCCATCCACATTCCCTCTGACGGTAAGACTGCTTGATTTCCTTCCAATTTGCGACACAGATATCACAGGGCATTCAATAGCTGGATCTAGCTCTCTACCTCTTACTCGCTCTTGCTCATCTCCTCCAGCTTTGCGTTTACGGCCACCCACATTGTTGGAACTATTAAGACCAAGATCGCAATGACGTGCTATGTGACCGGACTTCCCGCATTTGAAGCATTTGATAACTTTTTCACTTCGCTTTTGCGATCCTTTCAGTGCCTCCAATATTGCGTCTACCCACTCCGGCCTTTCTACTTCCACACGATGAGCTTTGTATGCTGGTTTACTCAATAATGACGCCGTTTCCTGAGTCAATGCATGGGATACCGTTTCAGAAAATGTTTGCTTTGGGTTCGCGTATGTGGCTCGCTTCGTTTCGACGTCCCGTATGCCATTTATAAAGCTCTGAATCTTCACTCTTTCCGTGTATTCCACGGGTGCATCCGCATTTGCAAGATGAGCCAATCTTTCAATGTCCGAAGCAAACTCCTGCAAAGTCTCGTTAGCTTTTTGGTAACGGTTTTGCAATTCTATTTGAAATATCTGTTTCCTGTGTTCGCTTCCGTACCGCCGTTCTACAGCAGCCATCAATGCATCATAACTGTTCCGTTCGTACTCTGGAATAGTCTGTAAGATTTCGGCAGCTGGTCCTTTCAATGCTACGAAGAGTGCGGCAACTTTATCTTCCACATTCCAGTTGTTCACTACTGCGGTCTTCTCAAACTGTAGCTTAAAGACATGGAAAGGAACAGAACCGTCAAAGGATGGTGTTTTTACCTTTGGATTACTCGCTGAAACTGCTGGACGATTTAATTGTAACTGCGGAATCCGATCTTTCAAAGCATCCATCTCAGCTTCCATTTTATCTTGTCGTTCACTAAAACCCTCCAACTGCGATGATATGCGATCCTCTTGCGCTTTCAACTGCTGAGCCAACTGAGATATCATATATGTCTTCTGTTCTTCCAGTTGCGATGCCATATATGTCTTCTGTTCTTCCAGTTGAGATGACATTTGCGACGACATTTCTGAAATACGCGTTTCTTGTGCTTCAATCTTTGATGTTATTCGTGTCTCTTGGGATTCCATCTGTGATGACATATACGTTTTCTGTTCTTCCAATTGTGATGACATGTTGGTAGATATTTGTGATGACATTTCGGACATTTGTGCCGATATTGCAACCAATATCATGTTCAGGTCTGTGTTCGCCATTGTCTGCGGTGTTTCATTTTTCTCTTCAATTTTTGTTGTTGTCTCGTCCTCATCAGGATAAAAAACATACTCGTCCACATCAATTCCTTCTGCTTCCATTGCCTCTCGTAGCCGTGCCTGAAGTTCGAGTTTAACGCCGCTTGTATTCAATCCACGGGCTTCCAACTCCTTCTTTAGTTGCTGGATCTTCAATTCACTGAACCTTGCCATGTCCTTTTTGTCCTCTGGAATTTATTCAACAATTCCTCTTCTGACACCAATTGTAACGAATTTGCTTGCAAATCCTCTTATTTGCAATCCTCTGCTAAGTTCGAATCACTAAACTGTTGAATAAATAACTCCAATATTGAATAATGGAAAAATGGCCTTTATTCAAGTACTTCACAATAACACTTGTAATTTGCAACGAATAGCTTACTTAATAACCAAACTGATTGACAGCTCAAATGAAACTCTACTATTCAAAATAATACTGCTATAGCTCGCTAGATAGCGCTTAATCCAAATCTCAAATCAAACTGAATTACATTTTACTCGCTTGTGCCGCTTTTATAGTTTACGCTGCATACATCTAGGCTCTTCTATTTCCAGAACTTACCAACTATTTCGAGTGTTTATAGTTCTCATATAGTTTCTACTTGTTTACAATTTTCTACTTTTCAGCGTCTCTCAGATGTATGTGAGTTTGTAGTTTACAGTCTCTCGCACACACATAGGCGTATAAGTAAATGCATCTGTGTGTGACATCTCTCGGCTGCCTTATATATGTGTATACATTATTTGATTATTGACGTGAACATCGTTTAGCATCGCCTTAGTGATGGTATAGCTTAGGGATGCTAATATCCGTGACAATATTTTGAGATAGCATGATTTTGAACAGGCAGCCGACATGGGGTGATACGCTACTCAGAAGCCGCAATGAACTGACAAAAACATAAATAAAAGAAAATGTATTCTTGTCTAAGAACTTTATATTCCGTTCATTAGCTACTACCTCACGAGGTTCGAATATGCATAATATTCCAAATATAAACCCGAGTCTCCAAATTCTTAAATGGAGACGAATTTTCCGAACATACGGAATTAATAGAACAGAAGGTCAAAAGACGCGTATTGACCTCGATAACAATAATTCGAAGGCGGAAATAAAAATTTTAGCTCGCTCAAAAGATATTGACGAAAAACCGAAAAATGATCCCGGGTTGCGTTGGCGGCCTTCAGCCGAGCTTATAAAAAATTACCCTGGCCGGTCCACCAATGAGGTGGGATCAAAATTAAATGCGTGCAAAATCCCTTTGTACACAAAATCTTTTTCAGTGCACAAAAACATTACAAAAATCACATGAAAACTGCCAACTTCAACTGCAAATATCTCCGGACAGAGATACAATTTTTCTTTTCCGCCTTCGGATTATTGTTGTCGAGGTCACCTCTCTCGCTATTTTTGGACGCGTATTAGCAGTAGTTAAAGGCCCTGGACTCATTCGTCGACAACGCAAAGTCGGTCACTGAATGCCGCAGATCTCTTAACGAGATGGCTCAGCACTTCAGTATCAGCCTTATATGGGTACCTGGGCACAGGGATATTGAAGGCAATTGCAGACCAGACGAGCTGACCAGAAGAGGCACCACCGACCATATCCTTCCGGGAAATGATTCGGTAGGTATACCCAAGGCCACTTTCAGGCTTCGTGTGAACACAAGCATTATAAGAATTGCAAATGGACTATGGCCAGCCATATCATCGTGTGAGACATCCAGGCAAACCTGGCCCTAATATGACAAGGGGCGCACAGAAGCGCTTCTGATTTTAAACAAATCAGTTTTATCGTCCCTGATAAGGGTTCTAACAGGGCATTGCTTAATAGGCACGCATGGTGCTAGAATGGGGGTAACGACCTTCGACTATTGTCGCAGCTGCAGATGTACAGAAGAGGAAGAGAGTGTCCAGCACCTTCTCTGTCATTGTCCAGCGCTTAGTAGGCGTAGGTTGGCCATCCTTGGTAAACGTTTTCTACATGACCTCGCTGAGGTCTCTAGCTATGAAGTAAAGGCTCTAGCAAAATTTATAATTTCCACGAGGTGGTTAGAGCCGCTTTAGGCAGGGTAGGGGTCCTCTTTGAGACCGTATAGGGTATTACAATGGGCCCATTGGTGGCCTAAGTAGTGAGCTGTTACCATAGTGTCCAGCTCAGCCCTTGCAACCTAACCTAACCTAACCTAGCAGTAGACTCCTGTTCTAGACTTTTACCTGAATAAGTTAACATGCCCAATGAGAACATTTCGTTATGACATCTCCATTATTTACTTATGACATTTTTACGTGAATTGATTTAATATTCGAGGTTTTGACGTTGAACGATGAATTTTGTATTGGTTTAAGATTCGTATGTTCATACGTTTGCCAAAGTGCACGATTCCTTGGTGTCCGTACTTTTCATAAAACCTATCACACTAATAGATTATGGCATAGTTAATAAATTCATCATAAAATGAAAATAAATGTTCTAAGGAATATGCAGTTCAGTACTTATCCGGTATTTGTAAACTGATTGCTTCCTATTTTTACTACTAATATTTTTCGAAAATTCGCAAAGAAACAACACAGTTAACGGATGTCAATTCGATTTGGGAGCAAAATGGCTGCAATTGTCAAAAAATGTGTTTGTCGAGCAAACCTCTTGTGATTGAATCATGCAAATAACTTAAACGTATTTTACATAATTCGCCAAAAATAAGTTGAAAATGTGAAAATATGGCCGAATACTTACTTCGTGGAGTTGAATGAGTTGAGTCCTCTTGGGGAAAGGTAATGCAGATTTTTAAGCTGCGGACAGCGAAGATTGCTGCAACGAATATAAAGATTGGTTGAGGATTTATAAACGTGAAATAAGCAGGTTCAAGATGGTTTCATGGAAACTTTCTGTACGGCAAGATTTAGCAAAGTGCTAAGGGAGATAAAGTCCAGGGTCTTATAAAGAAGGACGACGGGGAATGGTCGAGGCTTGCTCAATGTTCGCTTTATTCGCATTTGATATCGTTTGTTTTAACGCTTTGGTAGGCCTAGGCCTGTCACTTTGTGTTTTCTAGAAAATGTCTCTATCGTTGTGCCCTAAGGCTGGTCACGCCCAGCGGGTTAGGGGGTCAGAATACACCCGCGGTAGGTATGCCTGTCGTAAGAGGCGACTAAAATACCAGATTCAAGGGGCTGTGTAGCGCAACCCCTTCAGGTTGCCAGCGCAATATATAGCTTCTCCAAACCCAATTGTCAACCTCACCTATCCGCGGCGAATCCTGTATCACTAACAGACGAGGATCTGGCGACCCCCGGCTCCTCATGGAACTTGGTGGTGTGGAGGGAGAGATGGCCTGAATGTTTAACTCGGCCATATAAATCGTTCCCGAGATGTTCGAGCTAGCACCTTAATGGTGCTGTGTTACCGGAGCGTACCGGATCTGTATCCGGCAAAGGACCATCACATCGATAACACTCCCCAAAGACTTCGGGGAGAAACCTTATCGCTACAACAACTACAACGGGGAATGGTCACACAGTAGTGAAAAATCCCTTGAGGCGCTACTTAAAACACACTTGCCATCAAGAGATGATGCGGAAGAATTGTGTAACAAAGTCTACACTCCAAATACGGAGCGAGCAGTACCAGGATTGGTGACAAATACCAAAATTTAATGGACGATAAAACGTTTGCCAAGTTCAAATCGCCGATTCCAGATATGATATTACCTTATACATTGCAAATGGCAGACGGACGGATTGTAGCATGGCTTGGAACTATCTTTGAGGGTTGCAGAAAAACGAACCACGTCCCGCAATCATGCAGAACGGCTCGAGTAATCTTCATACCGAAAGCGGGAAGAACCAGTCATCTACACTCAAAAGACTACAGGCTTATATTTTTCACATGTTTTCTGTCAAAACCGTAGATAGAAAGAAGTATTTCTCTCTTCAGCACAATATGCTTCCACTATATACGTTGAAAAGGGTGGTCATGAATATAGAGAAAGCCTTGGACAAATGGAATATGCCCTAGGTGTTTTTCTGGGGCTTGCAACAATATCTCGAAACGATTGAAGTTCATCCGGCCTCAACAAACTGAATGCTTCATGTTAAGCTGAAGAATTATCACGGCGCAATGGGGTCTATGCGAGGTCACAAGATCTGTAAACAGAGGGACGCCGCAGGGTGTGATATTATAACCAATGCTGTGAACGCTGGTCACCAACTAATAGAGGACCAGTCAAACCCACAGCGTATGCTGATGACGTTTGAGTCGTCATAAGCAGCAAATGTCTATCGACAATCAGCTCTCCGATGGATTAGGCACTTCGGGATTTACATGCATGGGCATCTGGAGCCGGGATAACCGCAACCTCGCAAAAAACCGATACAATAGTATTTACTAGGAAATATAAGGTCCCTAATTGGACTAAGCCTAAGCTTGGAGGGGTGATCCTACAAGAAAAGTACAGTACAAAATATCTATGAGTAATACTAGACAGCAAGTTGTCGTGGAAGCTCCATGTGGAAGAGAGAGCAAAAGAAAGCCTCCGTTCCACTGTATGCATGCAAAATGATGCTAGGATGCCCTATCACGCGAATTCTCTAATTGAGTATTGGAGGCAATTGTCAAGCTCAAAAAATAGAGGGGCATGCAGTTTTTCAATGATTAACATAACTAGAGCCATAAAACCTACCTCGCCAGCAGCATTGTATGCCGTTCTGCACAATAGCGAAATATAGCGCTAGCAACTGTAACAAGGCTTAAGGCCTGACCTCAGGCAGCTTGAGTGCAGGCCATATGGCAATAGAAATGCTATTAAATATAGGACGCAGGAACTACATGGTCCCAGATAATTAAACTCAAATTCAGAAAATGACAATTCAAATTCAGAAAATTTCGATTCAAATTTAGAAAACAACTAAAGTTTCGGAAATTACAACTCAAATCAGAAAATAACAACTAAAGTTCAGAAAGCTACAACTCAAATTCAGAAAATTTCAATTCAAATTTAGAAAATAACTAAAATTCAGAAAATTACAAATAAAGTTCAAACTGCAATCCAAATTCACGAAACTTCAAGTTCTGAACTTAAAATTCAATAACAGAATTTTAAGCTCAAATTCAGAAAATTGCAATTTCAGTTAAGAATATAACAATTGAATTTCAGAAAATGATAACTGAAATTCAGAAAATTATATTTCAAGTTCAGAAAATTACATCTCAGATTCATAAAATTAAATTAAAAAAATTACAATTTGAGATCAGAAAATCATAATTTAGATTTCGGGATTTATAATTTAAATTGAGAAAGTTCATATCCAGAAAGTTTTAATGCGAGTTCGGAAAGTTACAACTAAAATTCAAAAAATTACAACTTATATAATAAGTTTAAAATGTTATTATTCAAATTCAGAAAATTGCTTGAATTGCAGAGTCAGATAGGCACAATTGAAGTTCAGAAATTCCAAATTCATAGATCGGATGTCATATGGCCACTCTGAAATAAAAACTTACTGTATTTGGAAGAATACAAATTTTTAATTATTATAGACACTCTCCCAAAATTAATTTCATATTTGAGAACGATCTTTTGCAAATTTTTCATTTGATGTAGTCTAGTGTACTTAAATTCCATACAAAATTTGTACCACTCGAAAAGATGGGTACCAGTGACCCCCAGCGGGTTAGAGGGTCAGAATATACCCGGGGTAGGTGTGCCTGTCGTAAGAGGCGACTAAAATATCAGATTCAAGGGGCTGTGTAGCGCAACCCTTTCAGGTTGCCAGCGCAATATATAGCTTCTCCAAACCCAATTGTTAACCTCACCTATCCGCGACGAATCCTGTTTCTTTAACAGACGAGGCTCTGGCGACCCCAAGCTCCTCATGGAACTTGGGGGTGGGGAGGGAGGGATGGCCTGAAGGTTTAATGTGGTGAAGGTTTAATGGCGGGCTAACACCTTAATGGTGCTGAGTTAACGGAGCGTACCGGATTTGTATCCGGCAAAGGACCATCACATCGATAACACTTTCCAAAGCCTTCGGGGAGAAACCTTATCGCTACAACAACAACAACAACAACAACAACGGGTACCAGTGCCTATAAGTAACACGTTTTTTGTATTATTTGATATGAAAGAGGTACAAACATACAAGTAAAGCTAATATAAGCGTGGCCACCGTGGTGTGATGGTAGCGTGCTCCGCCTACCACACCGTATGCCCTGGGTTCACACCCCGGGCACAGCAACATCAGAATTTTAGAAATAAGTTTTTTCAATTAGAAGAAAATTTTTCTAAGCGGGGACGCCCTCGGCAGTGTTTGGCAAGCGCTCCGGGTGTATTTCTGTCATGAAAAGCTTTCAGTGAAAACTCATCTGCCTTGCAGATGCCGTCCGGAGTCGGCATAAAACATGTAGGTCCCGTCCGGTAAATTTGTAGGGAAAATTAAGAGGAGCACGACGCAAATTGGAAGAGAAGCTCGGCCTTAGGTCTCTTCGGGGGTTATCACGCCTTACATTTTTTTTTTTTATATATAATAAAAATGGATACCATTTTGGGGGGATTTTTTCATCACTCGTTCCAGGATGAATGCCGATACAAATAAATTAGAAAGATTAAAATACTCTGGCTAAAGCCTACGATTGAACTTAGATTATCTTTTATGAAATGACAACATTTAACTATTATTTTATGTAATGTACTAATTTATTTTATTGCCTTTACAGGAAAATGATATGGTGACCATACTCTACAGAATCAATGAAGACTGGCTATTTGGCGAGATTGACAATCGGCAAGGTCAATTCCCAGCAAATTTCCTTGAATATTAGTCAGCCAATATTCCGTTGGAATAAGCAACTACCAACTGGTCAACTACCAAATTCTGCAAATACACACACACACAAACATATCGTATACTAAATCACAACACAAAATCAGGCTACGTGGAAGCCTCTGGCTAGCACAAAACTAACAACATTTTTACAAAATCAAAAATCACGGTAGTTTTTTAATAGAGTAAGCACAAAAACTAATTTTTGGTGTTATTGGGCGCTTTCAGCGAACACAAGAGGATCAAACGTTGAATGGTAATTTTCTGAACGCACCGTTGTGTATTTATGGGATTTTACGTCAAATTACTAAGCATAATTTTTTTTTTTCGTTTTAAGCAGTTCATTGACATTTTGAACAGTGGCGTAGTAGTAGGGATTCACAAAATTTAAAATTCAAATTTTGTTAAGTATCATCACTACCTACTTATTGTATGGAATAATGTTATTGGTACGAAATAGTATTGTATTTATTCAGTGATCCATTTATTGAAAATGTTGTTGTAATAATTAATAGTAAAAAGCAAAATTACACATTGATTTTCCTCTGTTTTTGAGTGAATCGATCAATGACTTCTTCCACTGTGATATCAATATTTATGCTTAATAGGGCAAGTCCATTCAGCTTATCTTCTCCGGTTGAATTCCTTATCCAATTTTTCAAACGCCTCAATGTTAAAAAACTTCGTTCACTGCTGGCAATGGTTACAGCTAACGTGGCTCCAATCTTCAAAAACTTGAAAACGTGTGGAAAAAATTCTTCATTACAAAGATTTAATGCGTCGATGAATGTCTTTGGGCGACCTTCTTCTCCAACCCAACGTTGTCTCCATAGTAGGACTTCATTTTTCACCATAGATACCGCTGTTCCAGTAAGTGCTAGCCACTGATCAATTATTATTTCGACAGTTTCAGAAACGTTTTCACCTACTTTTCCGACCAATTTATCGGGAATGACATTTTCAATAATGGACAATGTATTTTTATGCTTGATGAATTTATTAGACACTGAAGATATGAAGTGATCGATGAAAAGGGTGAATATCAATTTGCGAAAATATTCTTCTGCTGAGCTGTTTTCATAGTTTTCTCAATTTTTTTGACGACTCATAATCCTAGGAACTTCGATTTTCTTTCCGATAGATTCAGCTAATTCTTTAGCATCAAGAAACATTTCTTTGAACTTTGACTTAGCCTTTTCCCTAATTTCTTTCAACAAAACAGCCAGATCACCAGCCGCTGAAACTGCTGCAGAATGATCAACACTTTTCCCTTGAAGGTAAGAGGTTAATGGTTGAGCCAAAGAAAAAATTTCGTTAATAACAATTGCCACAATGAATCCTCCAGTCTTCGAAGTGTGTAGATAACTGAAACCATTTTTAGAACTTTCAGCGTTTCCACAGTCATGAAATTTTTCTAAAATGAAATAAATGGTAGCAAACATTTCTTCGAAGCAGATCACAGCATTTAGTCCTTCCGTCCATCTTGTTTCACGCAATCGCTTCAAACGTTCTTTCTTTGTTGGATAATTCAAAGTTTCGACGGCATCCTCGTGGATTCGCGCCTGATTCGCTTGCGTTAATTTTTGCAAAAATATTTTCAAGAATTATGTGCCCGCAAATTTCGATGAGTTCAGTCTGAATCTGTGCGATTTTTCAATGCGGCAGTTTGAAGTAAATGTTGCTTCAATGTTTGGTCACCAGCATTCATCCGAAATCTTAATAAAGATCTGAAGTTACCATCATTATGGGGAGGAGTCTCGAGGGATATAGGACCAGGGTCACGATGTCCTCTTGAAGCTATTTCTTGTATGCCGACGAAAGTTATTGTTTCGACGATGGAGCGAAAGATTTATGGATTAAGTTGAGATTGAAATGTATATCAAAAAGTTTTTACGAAACTACTAATATTTCGGAGGGGTTTTGTCCCTTCCTCCGTTACTACGCCACTGATTTGAAGTAATTTTTTCCTCTTAATATTAGAGTGAAGTGTGAAAAATAATTTTAAAAATCCTTTTCCTTAAAATTTAAGAATAATTACTTTATTTGCCAGCTGGGTCATCTCGCCGTGCCGGAAACATGTTTGCAACGTATTAACGAAAATTGTGTTCGCTGAAAGCGCCCATTGTGAGTCAATTCAAGCTAAGAAATTCACCTAAACATGTTTTGTGTTGTTTGTCCCAATTACGGTTTACAACTCACAATTCTATTTCCGTTGAAATTTTGCAAGCACTGATAATCTACTCTCTGAGAGCACCCGAAAAGGTTAATTTTTCATAACATCGATCGTAGGTATCGAATGGCAATAGTTGCATCGAATAACGATTAATTCGCAAATTTATTACCGCACCTTCATTTCGTAGAAAACGCGCGATTATTAAAGAAACGGTCTTAAGACTCCATCTAAGTCGAGTTGTAAACCGTAATAGTGGCAGTTATTACTTTTGATTTATACCCAGTATTTCAGTGCGAGTTTAAACTACAGTTAAAGTTAGCTAGAGTTTAACTTGCCACATTGTTCGACAACATAAAACTTTGCTGCTCAGCTTAAAGGGCCAGTTAATGGTGACTTATAACCATATAAGCATAACCAGATAAAACAGCTGATCGAACCTACCTTATGGAAATCAATGTAATCCATTAATGGCCATAACCATACCATCATAGCCAACCAATTGGTTTTTGGTTTCTCGCCATATCCATAACCTAAAAATATTTAAGTTGGTGAATTTAATAACTTTTTGTAGATTTTATTCATTGTTTTGGATACATTATGGACTAAGAGACTTATTTTTTGTGGAATATGTTTGTAATTTTTTGCGTTTTCTTCATTTTTATGAAATTTTCACGATTTTTAGGTTAAGGCACCATTAATCGTTCACAATGGAGATGGTTATGGATATGGGTATGGTTACGACTATGGCGTTAGGGTTAAGGAAGTTTAATTGGCCCTTAAGCGGCCGAAGTGGCAGGGTTAAACTCTACTCAAATTTAACTGTAGTTTAAACTCGCACTGAAAAACTCGGCATTAGAGTTCGACAAGCACTTTTTTGTGGAAAAATTAAACTATTTTTCTGCATCGTCATTATTACAAAAAATATAACTGTATACATATAAAGTAAAATTCCCACACCTACTGCTATTTTGATGTTTCAGAAAAAATGTAGAACGATATAAAGACATGATAAAATGAACATTCAGGTGTTCTTATCCCGTTGACGTTTTCCCTTATTCTGACAAGTTCGGTATGTATATTTTAGAGGTTTGTCTATCACGCATAACTGTCTTTAACTCTACTACGAGCAGAGTAAGTTTTACTATACGTTTAGAAATATTATAACTATATAAGTCGCTACTAGAACTGTTTAGCCAAAAAGATTAACGTAACTTTGTGTTCCAAAAAGAATATAGCAACCAATTTAGCTCAAAAAAATTTTGTGGGGAATTTTGTACGAAAAATTAAGCTGTCTAAATTTAATACTTTTTTTGTAATACAAGTAAATACTGGAAAATAGAGCTACCGAAAAAGTGAGGTTATGTTGTTGATATCACCTTTATTATAACATCATTCTGTATTGCGAAAGAAAATTCAAACGAATTATTCGCCTCTTGTCGGTTTCGTCTAGCAATGTTCTTCTCTATAATTTATGTTCGGCTGTTAAGGGCCCATTACTGACACTTAGCATAGACTTGACTTGACTTGGTGTAAACTTGGCAACTTAGCCACCATTATACTCCACTTAGCGCATACAATCTGGCATCATAATCAGCTGTTTTCCAGCTGTCATTTTATTGTTAAATATTTGCTACAAAAAGTGGTGGTTTTTAAACAAAGTTAATTTTGAGTACTACAATTAATTTATGAGTGTAAAAATTAATAAATAAAATAAAAAATAAATGTCAATTTGTATGGCAAAATGTCAAAATGAAATGGAAACAAACAAATGGCATCTCAAAATGTAAATATCACTTAGAACTTACATAGAAAATCAAAATTCAACAAACTTCTAAGTCAAGTTAAGTGTTGCTAAGTTTTGAGTAATCAGTAACATACAATGTTCATTTAACAAAACTGTAAGTGACAGTTCTCAAGTCAAGTCAAGTTTATGCTAAGTATGAGTAATGGGCCCTTTACGTTTTTTACGTTATGTCAAGGAAAAGTCGAGAGCATTGTGAATTCATACAAGTGAAAAATCTTTCTATTCCTCCATTGCCATACCTACCTGTCATGGTTCAACTATATACAGGTTGGCTCATCTGTAAAGCAACAAAACATGTCTGTTCAAATTGTCAAAATCTGTGTATTGGTGTTGGTGCGAATGGTATGAAATGGAAACATAAAACTTAGCAGTTTTTGTATGTGTAAGTAAAATGCTGCCAATGTGTTGGTTTTATTTTGAGTTTGCCAGCTCCTTTTGACAATCCCTTCGACCATGCAATGACATAAATAAAATCAGCTGATGAGATGAGCCAACCTGTACATAATTGAACCATGCCTACCTGTCAAATAATAGCTGACAGGGAAAATGGCTGTCGCGAATGGCCAGAAATGGAAGAAAGGTTTGTTTTTTTGGTCGATATAAATAAATTGAACTACCTATTTGTGTTTCAAACCAGCTTTTCCTTTAAATGCATCAACAGTAATGTTGGCTGATCCCGTGATTTTTGAGGAACAATGTTATCTGTGATTGTGACCTCTCAGTCACAGCGGCTTTTAACCATGACTGTGACTGAAAAAAAAAAAAACAAATACCACGCCAACAGGAATCAGTTTTGGTGATTGTATACGACAGCATGACACTGCTAATACGCGTCCAAAAATATCGAGAGAGGTGTCAAAAGAGAGATGAGAGAGGTGTCGACAACAATAATCCAAAGGCGGAAAATAAAAATTGTGGGTCTGTCGAGAGATATTTGCGAAAGAAATTGGAAATTTTCATGTGGTTGTTGTAATTTTGAAGATTTTGTCATACCCACAATGAAAATTGTGGGTCTGTCGAGAGATATTTGCGAAAGAAATTGGAAATTTTCATGTGGTTGTTGTAATTTTGAAGATTTTGTCATACCCACAAAAAAAAATTGTGAACATAAGTTGTTTTGCGCGGATATAGTTTTGGTCTCCAAACCGGTTTCGGAGCACTCCGGGGTCATTTTCCGGTTTTTCGTTAATATTTTTTGAACGAGCTAAAGTTTTTATTTTCCGCCTTCGGATTATTGTTGTCGAGGTTAATACGCGTCTTTTAACAGCTCTCTCGATATTTTTGGATGCGTATAAGCAGTGTCATGCTGTCATATAGAATTACCTCAGTTTTATATTGTGTTGCGAATAGTAAACTCTGCGTAATTTTTTGGGACATCTACTGTTATTCAGCCGCAGCTTAAGCAACTTGCTCATTGTATTGGTTCATAGCATAGAAGCGATTTGTTCCTGTGATGAGAGCTATGTTTGAGTCTGTGATTGGTAACGGGAAATAAATGCTGTCACAAGCAATCAGTCACGAATATTCCTTGTAAGCTGTCGCTGAAGTGTACTGTGATATTTCAGTAGCTGTGACAAAATCACAGGTACGCGGATATTTGGCAACTCTAATCTACAGCAGATCGGACCACATATTATTAATTTTTGAAATTTAGTTAATAGAGAAAATATGAGTAGCCAATTAAACAAACATTTTAAAATATGTAAATAATGCAATAAACAAGTCTTCTAAAAAATGGTTGAAAAACTTTATTGAGCAAATGATTTAAGTAATCGAACAGCGATTTAACAGGTGATCGAGGCTGTTTACTATTGTGAAGGTTTTTTTTTTTTCAAACATTCGCCACTTGTATAAATAACTTATTTGAAAACATGAGAATCAGTTAAAGCCCCCATTACTGATACTTAGCATAGACTTGACTTGACTTGGCGTAAACTTGGCAACTTAGCCACGATTATACTCCACTTAGCGCATACAATCTGGCATCATAATCAATAAATGTCAATTTGTATGACAAAATGTCAAAATGAAATGGAAACAAACAAATGGCATCTCAAAATGTAAACGTCACTTAGAACTTACATAGAAAAACAAAATTCAACAGACTTCTAAGTCAAGTTAAGTGTTGCCAAGTTTTGAGTAATCAGTAATATGCAATATTCATTTAACAGAACTGTAAGTGACAGTTCTCAAGTAAAGTCAAGTCTATGCTAAGTATCAGTAATGGAGCCTTAAGTTTTTCAAAGTTGCAAAACTTTTAAAACTCTGGAAATACTTGTTTGCCATTTTGACATTTTCATTTAAAAAATTAAAAAAGGCATTTGGAAATGCTAAATTTATTTCAAATTAAATTTATTTATGTATGTTTGAAAAAAGTGAGAGCATGTAAAGATAGTCGTGCTGCTGTAGATAATTTTGCAGATGGCCTAAATTTGGCTATGCTGGCAAACATTTATTTCAAAGCAATCGCACCAACAGCTGTCCGATTTCAAGAGGAATTTATATCGTTGATCTCCAATAGATACATTAAATGATACTGTTGTTGTTGTTGTAGCGATAAAGATACTCCCCGAAGGCCTTGAGGAGTGTTATCGATGTGATGGTCCTTTGCCGGATACAGATCCGTTACGCTCCGGTAACACAGCACCATTAAGGTGCTAGCCCGACCATCTCGGGAACGATTTATATGGCCACATTAAACCTTCAGGCCATCCCTCCCTCCTAGAGCCTCGTCTGTTAGTGAAACAGGATTCGCCACGGAAAAGTGAGGTTGACAATTGGGTTGGAGAAGCTATATATTGCACTGGCATCTCCTTGAGAGGGTTGCGCTACACAACCCCTTGAATCAATTTGGTATTATAATCGCCTCTTACGACATGCATACCTACCGCCGGTATATTCTAAGCCCCCTCTTTGTTTTGCCTAGTTTTTGTTGAAAATAATACAATTTTTCCCGTTTTCTTTACGTAAGAACCAGCTGCGCCTCGGAGACGAAACGAGCGTTTGCTTCGTAATAGAGAATGAAGCCCTAGGTAAACAAAAAATAGAATTGATTAAAAATTATCTTGAATTTTTTTTTTTCATATGTGATGATATTTGGAACTTCTTTGATACAGCACATTCATACATACATCATTAGTTAATGATTTACATACATACAACAATAAACTGCCCAGCCAGCAGTTTTTGAAAATTTTGATCAAAAAATATTCAAATGTCATACCCCAAGATGATTTAAAACTCTCAAATTTAAAAGCATTTTCTGTTCGAAAGTTAATGTATCGTCGGGAGAAAAGTGTACCATAAATGTGATTATTCTTGAATAACCATTTATGATTCATATTTCGAAACGCTTTTTGTTCATATTTGATATCATTGTAAAATTGACCTTTAATTGTTTAAGAGTAATATTTGAATGCTTTTCACAGTCATTTTCTGATCATACTCGTGAACATATTTCAATCGTTTTGGTTGAGATTTGTGAATCATTTTTGAATGCGATTATCATGCATTTATTCTTCATATCTCATACAAAATAAGATACTACATCTTATTTAATCAGGGGAAGAAAGCATGCGGAAGTGAGCTATTTGAACCAAAGGTAATTCGCAAACAAACTTCACCGATATACACCTGCGACTACAACAGCCAGCATCCGCTATGATCGTCAACATATGGTACGGGATGTTGAAGCCATTTCCAGGTACATAAGTCAAGAGAGTTTCACTTACCTTGGGTTCAAATAGTTCACAACCTTTGTATTGTCTAATGGTTGGATTTGTATTTTCTGGAAAGTCGAAGGTGGAGAAATGCTTGGGGACATCTTTTGATAGGAGCAGTATTTACATTATTTCTTGTCTTGAAGAAACAAATTTTAAAATATTTTTTCTGAACTTTATGATTGAAAAAATTTGTGTATGTGAAAAAAATAAGATCTTCAATGAAAATTAAAATTTTAACAATTATAAAATTCATTATTCAGTCAAGAAAGATAGTCAGAAAAGATTCAGAGATCTGAATGAGAAATGATTAAAAATTTGTGATCACCTAAAGTAAAAACATTTGATTCAAATATGATTCCAAAATGTGATTGAAAAACTATATTCATATTTGATCATTTCTTTTGTTCAATAACTCATTATTTAGTCAGAAAGAGTAATCAAATTGTATTGATATGTAGGGAAATCCAAAATTTAATCACCTAAATGCTGAGTGGGTGTGCACTTGTATAACTATAAATGCAAATAATATTGAAATCAAAATTATCAGCGCTGATAGAGTATTACTTTTAAGTGGTTTAGTCATAATCAAAAGCACATTAATTGTAAAGAAAAAAATACATTCTCTCATGCACAATAAAATAGGGGGATAAAATTCAAAATGTAATTGTGTGCAAGTTATGTTTATTTTAGATAATTTTAATTTAATAGCGTTTTCTTTTCTGAAAAAAAAAAAATTTACATAGATAAACGGTAAAACCTTAATAGAGTTACTCGTAAAAAAGTTCACAATAGTAAACAGCCTCGATAACCTGTTCAATCGCTGTTCGATTACTTAAATTATTTGCTGAACAGTGTTTTTTAAACATTTTTGTAGACGACTGGTTTATTGAATTTTTTACATATTTTAAAATATTTGCTTAACTGGCTGCTCAGATTTTATCTATTAACTAGATTTTAGAAATGAATTTTATTAATATGTAGTCTAATTTTCAGTATACACATTTAAAAGAAAAACTGATTTGAGACACAAATGGGCAATTCATGGCAGTTCAGTTTAGTAACCGCGTGCAAAAAACAAACCTATCTTCCATTCTCTGGCCATTCGCGACAGTCATTCTCCCTGTTTGCTATTATTTGACAGGTAGGTATGGCAATGGAGGAATAGAAAGATTTTTCACTTGTATGAATTCACAATGCCATTGGAAAGTATCGACTTTTATAATGCATGGAAAGAACATAAATGGTCATGATCACAAGAGGTTTGCTCGGCTGACAAATTTTCTGACAATTGCAGTCATTTTGCTCCCAAATCGACTTGACATCCGTTAACTGTGTTGTTTCTTTGCGACTTTTCGACAAATATTAGTAGTAGAAATAGGAAGCTATCAGTTTACAAATACTCGATAAGTACTGAACTGCATAATTCCTTAGAACATTTTTTTTTAAATTTTATAGTGAATTTATTAACTATGCCTCGATGCATTAATATGGCTGAACATTGAACATAGGTAATTTTATGAAAGTTGAGGACAACAAGAAATCGTGCGCTTTCGTAAACCTATGAATATACGAAACCTAAACCAATTCAAAAGTCATCGTTCAACGTAAAAAACTCGACAAGTAAATCGATTTACGTAAAATTGTCATTAGTAAATAATGGAGATGTCATAACGAAATGTACTCATTGAGCTTGTTAACTTATTCATTCTGTATGTTCGGAACATTCATCTCCATATATAAATTTGTGGCATCTGTTTATATTTGGAATATTATGCATGTTGTTTGATATATTCGGGCCTCGTGAGGTAGTATCAAACGAACATGTTCCGAATATTCTAAATTAACGGTGTTGTCCACGGCTTAAAAAAATGACACGAAAAAATGTGGTATTAAAATGTAACTGGCCTTAGCGGCAAAGTCTCTTTGTCTTTTTATAAACGAATAACGGATAACGACAAATTACAAAAAATATAATAAAGTACAAAAGAATATCAATACAGACAACTAATACAACGTATCTATATTTATTTGACAAGTGTGTGTGGTAAGTGCATGCCAGTGCTGCCGTCGACTTAGGGCCAAATGTGTTGCCAGACCTGTCGGCGTAGATGCTCTTTTGGTGTATGACGTGTGGAACGTGTGTGTGTGACTTTGTATTTTTGCCCCAATCTCTTTCGTTGGTGGCTTATTGCAACATCCCACCGACCAGTGAATCTTCGGCGGATTCACGATACTTTAAAGCGGCTAGCTTGCTGGCTGGACGACGCAGGATTCCGTGAGATGTCTTTATGGCCGCGCTTCGAATTCGACCATCCTTACCAGGAAATACTTCCACCACCTTACCCATCTGCCAGTGGCTTCTTGGCAGCGCAGGGTCGCAGACAATCACCAGCTGATCTAGCTTTAGAGGATCGGATTCCTCCCTCCATTTGGGTCGACACAACAGTTGTGCAGGTATTCCACCATCCACCGCTTCCAGATTCTATCTTTTAAATTTTGCGCAATCTTCCATTGCTTTCGCGGACAGATGTGGGCTTCATCCAGGCTGGGTGTCTGCGTGGAGTTCATGCATCCGACCAGGAAATGATTAGGAGTAAGTGGCTCCTCCTCCTCTGGACTAACTGGGATATCTGTCAGCGGGCGACTTTTAACAATGTTCTCTGCCTCTATCAGGACAGTTCGGAAGGTTTCGATTCGAGGCGCATCTTCCTTTAGTACGCGGTGCAATAGCTTCTTAACACACTGTATCAATCGTTCCCAGCAGCCACCTGCGCTGGGATTGGCGGGGCAGTTGAAACGCCATTCAATATTCTGCTTCGTAATTTCTTGCTCGATGCGCCCGAAATCAAACAGTCGGTCTTCGGACTTCAACTCACGTTGGGCACCAACAAAATTTGTGCCATTGTCGCTTCTGATTTGCACTGGGACTCCGCGTCGATTGACGAAGTTCCTTAAGCAAATGATGAAGGCGTCGGTGGAAAGATCTTCGGCTACCTCGAGATGAATGGCTCTTGTCGTCATGCATGTAAATAATACCACCCAACGCTTCTCTGTTCTGTGACCAATCGTAACCAGAAATGGTCCGCAGAGTTCAACGCCCGCATATGAAAACGGACGAACGAAGGGCGTCAAGCGATCTGATGGTAGTTGTCCCATTAGCGGCACAACGGGTTTGGCAGTCCAGCGGATGCAGATTGGACAAGCTAGTTTGATCGACCTCAGTAACCTTTTGGCAGATGGCACCCAATATTTCTGACGCATTTCGTTGATAACTAAAAGATCGTTTTGATGATGTCTTCTTGCGTGGAATTGTTGCATGATCAGGCGCGTGACATAGTGGTTTTGTGGCAATATTATCGGCTGTCTGGCTGACAATGGTAGACAAAAGGCTGAATCGATGCGTCCATATACTCTGATAATGTTGTCTTCATCGACGAAAGGCGTAAGTTTGTGGAGACAACTACTCTTCGGAAGTTGTTGCTTGGCTTTCAATGTTGCAACTTCAGCTCGAAAACATTCTTGTTGTATTTGGCGACAAATATACTTTTCTGCTTCAGTGACTTCGACAGCTGTTAGCTCTCCTCGTAAACGACTCTTACTGCGGCTATTACCCACAAAGCGTAGTATCCAAGCGACAATTCTGACTATCTTTAAAAAACAAGAATAGTTAGTGTATTTGATTAAGTCACCTGTTTGACATAACAGCATAATTCTTTCTGGTATTTCTTCATGACTGCACTCGGATGTATCAAGTTGAACTGGCTCGCCCGGCCATTCCTCGGTGCCTTGTTGCAAAAATTCCGGCCCCGTAAACCATCGATGTGATGAGCATTGTGTAAATGTTGCTCGCGTTGCGTCAAAATTTGTTGATATCAAAATTTCGGCGATACGGTGCTCGACGAAGGGTTTATACTTTCGCTCCCTTGAGCGTATCCACATAACCACCGTTTGTGAGTCGGACCAGAACGCAAAGCGATGAATCTGGAAATCATGGCTCTGCTGAATGAATGTTTTTAGGCGGCATCCTAACACAGCTGCTTGGAGCTCCAGGCGAGGAATCGTCATTCCTTTTACAGGTGCGCATCGAGATTTGGCACAGATGAATGCATTGTGAATTTGATGACCTTTACGCATTCGCAGATAGGCTACAGCTGCATATGCTGTTGAACTTGCATCAACGAATATATGGACCTCGATTTCGTCAGCGATTGGCAATACATTTCCATAGCAGCGCGGTATTGACAGTGTTTTGATATTTTGGAACATGGACCACCATGTCGACCATGCCCTTCCGAGATCATTAGGTAGATGCTCGTCCCATTGGATCTTCCGCTTCCACATAGCTTGTATCAGTAACTTTCCTGCAATTGTTATACATGCGAGAAACCCGAAGGGATCATAAATCGACATCACTATGGCTAGTAACTCTCGTTTGGTGGGTGGACGCTTACACTGTAAGATATCGGGAGAAATTTTGAAAAATTGAAAATGATTTTCCGAGTTCCAGTGCATTCCCAATATTTTGTCAACGCTTGATTGCTTCTCCATATTAACGATCGCATTTGGCTTATTGGCACCGTTTAGAAGACTTTGGAGTCTTTTGTTGTTGGAGACAAAGTTTCTTAAATTCAACCCACCAGCTGCATTTATGTCGATTGCTTCATTTGTAATGATTTCGGCTTCCTTCTCCGAGTGAAAGCTAATGACCAAGTCATCAACGTACATGCTTCTTACTACCGCATCTGCTCCCCTTGGCATTGTTGACGAAAATTGTAGCGCGTTTGTATTTTTAACATATTCAGCGCAACAGGGAGAGCGGGCTGCTCCAAAAATCATAGAGGTCATTACGTAGACCCGTATATCAGAGTTGCTGTCGTTTCCCCACAGGAACCTCTGTGCGTGCTGATCATCTGGTTTGATTTTTACCTGGGAGAACATCTCTTCAATATCACCCGCAACTGCCACCGACCCTTGGCGAAACCGATGTAAAATAGCAAAGAGCGATTGTGCTTGCTCCGGACCCTTAAGCAGTTCTGAGTTGAGCGATTTGTTGGTGACCATTGCGGCTGCGTCGAAGACTATGCGCAGCTTACCGGGTTTATGAGGGCTCTTTGTTGTTGACTTCAGCTGCAGATAGCTCTCTGGCATAGCCCTTCTCTATGTAGCGCGCCATGCCTTTGGTGTAACTCTCAGCAAAAACTGTGCGTCTCTTCATTTTGTTCTCAATACTAAGCAACCGTCTCTTCGCCATATCGTAGCTAGGTGGAAATACAATGTCGTCTTGCTTCCACAACAAACCAATCTCGTACCTGTCGCCAATCTTAATTGCTGTCGATTTCAAAATAGCTTTTGCACGCATATCGTCTTCTCCCTCGGTAACAGCTGCTTTCACTCCCAAGTTTTCTAATGTAAAATATTCTTCGACCATGTTGCATATATTTTTCGACAGAGGCGGGTCTCTGATCATAAGTACCCGTGGACTAGTCGAATCCATCTTATCAGTTGGCCCGTAAGCCAGCCATCCTAATTTTGTCTTGGCGGCAATTAATTGGCTCGGCCCTTTCGTAACTGTTTCGGTGGCAATACCGAGAAAGCTGTTGTCTAAACCCAAGAGCAACGTCGGCTTTACGTTGTTGTAGCTGGCGACTGGTAAGTTACCAAAATGGCGATAGTTTTGAAACGATTGACTAGGCAGATTCAAGCTTTTGACTGTGCGAACGTTCTTGAATGGAAATGGTGCGCCGCCTTGATTACCCTGTACCTCCAACGACACTATGCGAGATTTCTCTGTTGCTGTGTTCTCGCCATACCATTGTAGTGTTAGTGATGATGATTGACCATTCAAACCCAGCTGATTAGCGACGTCTTCTTCTAGCAAAGAAATAGAAGAGCCTTGTTGTTGTTGTTGTTGTAGCAATGCTCGCCCCACCTAATAGCCGCGACCGATCACAAATTGTCATCAATATCCTCTAACGGGAGTCCAAGGAAACTTGCCGTTTCAACAGGGGTGGACCATAAGGAAAGGGGTGTTAGAGGCGTTGGTTCCACATTACAATTAAAGAGATGGTTGGTGTCATGTGGGGACACATTGCAAGCAGGGCATACATTTTGTATGTCGGGGTTGATTCTGGATAGGTAAGAGTTTAACCGGTTACAGTATCCAGAACGAAGTTGAGCAAGAGTGACACGCGTTTCCCTGGGGAGTATGCGTTCCTCTTCTGCGAGTTCTGGATATTTTTCTTCAAGTACTGGATTCACCGGGCAATTCCCGACATAAAGGTCCGACGCCTGTCTATGGAGTTCACCAAGGACCTGCTTGTGTTTTTTCGCTTCATACGGCTGGGTTCTCAGGTGCCGTATTTCCTCAAAATGCTTACGGAGATGACTCCTTAGGCCCCTAGGCGGTGCTGGTTCGTCAATCAGATGTCTGTTGGGATGCCCAGGTTTCTGGGTATTCAACAGAAACTGTTTGGTCAGCATCTCATTTCTCTCCCTGATGGGGAGTATTCTCGCCTCATTATGCAGATGGTGTTCTGGGGACATAAGAAGACAGCCCGTGGCGATTCTGAGAGCAGTATTTTGGCAGGCCTGTAGTTTCTTCCAGTGGGTGGTTTTTAAGCTTGGCGACCATATGTAGAAGAGCCTTCGTCGAACATGGCGTGTGTCTCCATGTG
Organism: Eurosta solidaginis; assembly: GCF_040869045.1. NCBI lineage: Eukaryota > Metazoa > Arthropoda > Insecta > Diptera > Tephritidae > Eurosta > Eurosta solidaginis. The sequence continues at coordinate 32,112,644 of NC_090319.1, forward strand.
ACCCTTCGGCCCAAATAATGTGACGGGTATAACTTTAAATAGAATGGGACGACACTCACCTTGGCAACTGAGGACGACTTCCGCATTATTTGTGGTAGCTGATGTGACCGTATGCGTATTCGATGGTGCGTGCAGTAAGCGATGATGTACACGTTGACATTCTTGTATATTACACCGCTTTTTCTTTTGACAGATTTGCAAATTGTGTCCTCCTTGCAGGCATGCAAAACAAAGACGTTGGCGTTTGACTAGGGCCCATCGATTTTCTATGTTACGTGTTTTAAATTGGGGACAGTCCTCCAATGAGTGTGGCTGATTGCATGCAATGCACATCCATTGTTGATTTATATTACCCTGACTACTGTGTAGAAAGCGACTTGCTATGACCGGTCTCTGATCCGATCGACGAGGAGCTCTAAATGATGTTGAATGTGTTGCCTTATCAGCAACTTTTGGCATAATAGCTATTATTTTGGCTAGGTTACCGACCCATTCGGCAAAGGTTTCCACTGTGGCAAATGGTGTCACCGTAGATGCGTGTTTACTCCACTCGAACTGTTTCGAGGCTGGGAGCTTTGAAATAAGTTGCTCAAGCAACGTCGGATTTACTAAGTGCTGCTCACACCTTGCTGACTTAAAGAATGCAGTTATATTGCGTACCTGATTGGAGAGGTCCAGCACCTGTTCCATACGGTCCTCTGTTATATTTGGAAATGATTGTACCTTACGTAACTGCGCACGAATCAGCAGTTCTGGCCGACCGAAGTTAAATCTCAGCTCTTCTAATATGTTTCGTACGTTTTCTGGGAAGATAAGCAGTGATGTGACTGCAAGCTTCGCATCACCCTTTAACGCCTTTTGTAGGCGCATTAAATTTTGGCGATCACTATAGTTGTACTCACGTGTTGTGTCGGCGAAACTGGAGTAAAACAGCGGCCAATCCTCGGGATTGCCGTCAAACTCCGGCAGTGGGTACAACTTTGTTCTGTGCAAAACTCCTGACTCAATATTATATGGCGCAGGCGGTGTTGGCTGTACCCGCATATAACCATGCGGCTGCTGTGACATAAATACTGGCTGGTTCATTGCATTTGCAGTGGCGTGCAATGATGCTTGTGGCAAAGCATGTGCTGATACTTGCGGCTGTTGTAATAAAAAATGTGGTGCAGAAGAAGCATATGATCCGCTAGCTGATAAACCATCTAGACCTGACTGAGCACGCCATTGCGCTTCTGTAGCCGATGGCATGGCTGCTGACGTCGATACTTGCGCTGTTTCTCTTTGTACAAGCGCGGCTGGTGTTGATGGTGGAAGTGGCAATCTCTGGGCGTTAGTTGGTGACATGTTGCCTTCTGTAGCAACTGTAGCTGCTGGCGGCCATGATGATATATTATTGGCAAATGTTATCCGCGATATTGGCGGTGTGGCAAGTGATGACGTAGTTACTGGCGCCATTGGTGGTTGATTTGATGCATTTCCTATACTGCTGGAATCGGAACATGCACGCTCCCGTAGATTTTGAGTTTCGTTGCGCAATTCCCTCATGCCTTCACTAAGTGACGCAATACTGGCTACTATTGCGGCTAATTGGCTGGTTATGCCCATTGTAAACTTTACCAAGTAGCGGAACTAACAGCTGATCGCTCAAAATTTGCACACACAGACAAACATCACTAATGGCCATATTACGGAAATCTTAAGGAAATTCAAGTTAAATTTTTAAACAGACATATAATGATATAATTTTGGAATATATAGCATCAAGGACACCTTAGTTGAAGTAATTGAAATAAAATGTTTGCTTATACTCAAGTATTTAATTATTTCTTCTAAATTTATCTTTAATATTGATGCAATGATTGATCCAATGCAACTCTGGTCTTCCTACTGTTCTTCATTCCACTCCATTCGAGTGCCTATTTTCACGGCCTGCGAGTGCCTTCCACTCTATTCGCAACATAACCTCGAATTAAGCTGCCAAACTATATAGTAAACAATGGTTAAGGCTCCATTACTGATACTTAGCATAGACTTGACTTGGCTTGCGAACTGTCACTTACAGTTCTGTTAAATTAACATTGCATGTTACTGATTACTCAAAACTTAACTTGACTTAGAAGTCTGTTGAATTTTGATTTTCTATGTAAGTTCTAAGTGACTTTTACATTTTGAGATGCCATTTGTTTGTTTCCATTTCATTTTGACATTTGGTCATACAAATTGACATTTATTTAAAAATAAATTTCAACGCTGATTATGATGCCAGGTTGTATGCGCCAAGTGGAGTATAATCGTGGCTAAGTTGCCAAGTTTACGCCAAGTCAAGTCAAGTCTATGCTAAGTATCAGTAATGGAAGCTTAATGCCTGTTGTAGACTGCTCGGCAGAGGCAGCTTGTGCATTTTGGGAATTGACATTCTCTAAGATTGTATTATCGGCGACGGAAAAGGATTCGTTGGCATCCTCCACTTCTTCGCTGCCAGTTCTACTTCGTGCCCTAGTTAGCATATTAAGAAATATTGGCCCTTTAAATTGTACGAGCAAATGGCGGAAAACAAATAATTTGACGCGGGAATGAACAAATTTTACTCTACACGAATTTTACAGACAAAAATTTTCATGGAAGGCAAAAAAATCTCACGATTGTTGTCCACGGCTTAAAAAAATGACACGACAAAATGTGGTATTAAAATGTAACTGGCCTTAGCGGCAAAGTCTCTTTGTCTTTTTATAAACGAATAACGGATATCGACAAATTACAAAGTATATAATAAAGTACAAAAGAATATCAATACAGACAACTACTAATACAAAGTATCTATATTTATTTGACAAGTGTGTGTGGTAAGTGCATGCCAGTGCTGCCGTCGATTTAGGACCAAATGTGTTGCCAGACCTGTCGGCGTAGATGCTCTTTTGGTGTATGACGTGTGGAACGTGTGTGTGTGATTTTGTATTTTTGCCCCAATCTCTTTCGTTGGTGGCTTATTGCAACAAACGGTTTATCCGGAACAATTCCATGAATACTAAACAGAAAAGAGCTTTCCAAAATTTCAGAATAAAAAGGTGAATACTCTGAATACTGTAGCAGGACCGCACAAAGCTTAACTCATTGTAAATTTTACCAAGTAGCGCAACTAACAGCTGATCGGTGAAAATTCGCACATTCACACGCACAGTTCTCGACCATTGTAAATTTTACCAAGTAGCGCAACTAACAGCTGATCGGTGAAAATTCGCACATTCACACGCACAGTTCTCGACCATTGTAAATTTTACCAAGTAGCGCAACTAACAGCTGATCGGTGAAAATTCGCACATTCACACGCACAGTTCTCGACCATTGTAAATTTTACCAAGTAGCGCAACTAACAGCTGATCGGTGAAAATTCGCACATTCACACGCACAGTTCTCGACTCAGTTTCAAAAAAAAACTTTAGATTATTTAATTCAAATTTTAGAGTGAGATAATCCTTGCCAATTAATGTATACAGAATATATATGGCGTTTTTGTTGTTATTAAAACAATAGTTTTATTTATATTAAAGCTTTTATCATTTTTTTTTAACTTTGAAAAAACTCCGAACACCATTCCTTCATTATATGACATTCGACTGCCTAGTCCACTGCCTTCCACTCTATTCGCAACATAACCTCTACTTAAGCTGCCAAACTATATGGTAAACAATGTTCTCGACTCAGTTTCAAAAAAAAACTTTAGATTATTTAATTCAAATTTTAAAGTGAGATAATCCTTACAAATTTATGTATACAGAATATATATGGCGTTTTTGTTGTTATTGAAACAATAGTTTTATTTATATTAAAGCTTTTATCATTTTTTTTTAACTTTGAAAAATCTCCGAACACCATTCCTTCATTATATGACATTCGACTGCCTAGTCCACTGCCTTCCACTCTATTCGCAACATAACCTCCACTTAAGCTGCCAAACTATATAGTAAACAATGGCTTAACTTTTCTTACAAAGTCAAGGCCGGGATATAAAGTTCTAAGACAATAAGCCATTTTCTTTTATTTTGTTTTGTCAGTTGATTGCGGCTGATCAGTAGAGTATCACCCTATGTTGGCTGACTGTTCAAAATCGTCTATCTCAAACTATTTTTCAAAAATTTTTCATTTCAACATAACTCTTTATCAATTCACGAAATATTTAGTAGAAAATGAATTATTTCGCCCAAAACCTGTTGGCATTTACAAATTTATTGTCACTACTAATATACTACTAAAGGTACTTTTCTACTAAAATTTTCGCTGGGGGGGATTGAATCATTCCCCCTTTTTGTTACTTCGTAAAACCAACCCGCCTAGATTTCTAAACTTGGGAGTGTCAAAGCCATATATGTAATACTCCTATATTGCTAATAGAAAATGCTCGCAATGTGTTTTGAATTCGAAATCAAAACAAGACAGCCTATAAATTTTTGTGATTGTAGCAGCATACATAAGTGTGACAAGAAAAAATTTAAATTTAAATACATTTGATTATTGAATACAAAAACAAAAACGTTTAAACAGCAATATATCGGCACTCTGATGTTTGGGAATGTACCCAGCCTTTTGTAGCAATATAGGAGTATTACATATATGGTCAAAGCTCTGTCATCATTGGAGAACAAACCTCTAGTAATTGAATCATGTTTTTTAGTAAATTTTCCCATTGTAAAGGTCTACAAGTAGGATATGTTGCAGCAAGGACTATAGTGTACAAGTACAAGTGTGTTGACTTCTTTCTGACAGGCACTCGCTTAAGTGAGCATAACGGGAAAATCTGGGTTGCCATTGTTGTTTCGGTTGAAAACGGTCAATTAGGGTTCTGTGCAGAGACGTGAAAGATTGAAACAGGGTTTATGTAGTCACAAAAGTGTTGCTCCTCTTCCACAGCATTTTAAGAATCTGGAGGTCAATTCCTTAACTATGAAAGACTGAAAAATGTACACTTATTGAAAACTCATTTGCACACACAATTTACACTTTGAATTTAGTTGTTTTTATGCACAAAATTTTCATTTGTCAGAAAAAATAAAGAAAAAATGGCCTAATGTCAAAAACCCCTATGAAATACAAACTGGCTTGTTTGTTTTTAATGAACTACGTTGTATTTTTCTTGTATTTCGTTAGTTTTTTTAAATATAGTTCACACACTTACACCAGTACTGAAACCTTATTGGCTCCCTCGACAAAAAATATAAGAGAAAATACAAGAAAAATACATAGAAAATAAAGTAGTGCCATATAGGAGTTTGATTTGTTTGCACTTACAGTACCATTTTATTTGCAGGAGACTTTCACAGCTACAAAATTTAAGAAGCCAACCTAATATAAATTCACGCATGTCATTTTCTGTCAAAAATGTCTCATGCTCGACTCGATTTCCAATTTTTGTTCTACGTGACATTTAGATTTGACGTTTGCACACATGCTTTACATTGTCGCAATGCATGCTTATTTGGGTTAGGGCAAAAACGCCGGTTGTTTGCGTGCGCTAAAAAAACGCAGTGCGGTTTTATTAGGTTGGCTTGTATGGCGGATTTACACAGACGCTTTGGTTGTGTTGCATTCATTAATTCATCTGTCGGGCGAAGTATCCAAAAATTTACATAAATGCTTTGGTTGCGTGCCTACGCTTTGACAACGCCATACGAAAAACAATGAAACGCCGTACGTTATCTTTGCTTTGAAGCGACCAAAGCGTTTATATAATTTTGCTCTTATACATTTGTATAAACAGCCTTAGAAGTGAAAATTTTCCATGTTACACGTGTGGCGCTTTATATTATTATTATTATTACAAAGTTTTATTAAACTATCAAATGCAACTCAGTTTGAAGTACTCTTACGTACCAAAAATGCAACTCTAGACCTGAGATTTGCATCAGGTGAGCGAGGTTGTTTGTAGTTTTGATGTTTATCGCTTAGTTGACACACTTGTATAGGTACACTATGGAAAGGACATACACAGCCACGCTCACCTGATAAAATGCTTGTTCTTGTTCGTTTTTTTTTTTTTTGTGGATGTTATTTGGCATGGTTGTACTTCTTAGGTCAAAGAAAAGTGTAGTAGCTACTAACGAAAAGTGCGTAAAATTTTTATTGTAAAATTACAAAGAAATATCCTTATTTACTTTCAAACGAGCAGTTAAAAACATCTCTCTTTAAAATCCATATGTTTTGGACAGTTTTAATTAAAAAATTGTGATACTTTATTACCGGGGACGATCGCTAAAACACGACCAAACCGTCGAGGGAGATATTAATAGACGCGTTTTTGCCTCGCTTCCAATAATTCGAATACTTTTTCGCCTTTGGACTATTGATAACAGGACAAAACGCGTCTTTTCATTTCTCTTTCCACCTTTTTCAACGGGTTATTGCAGTCGACCTCGGTTTCAAACAGTTTTTCGCGGAGAACTTTTGAACGGGTAGAAAAACTTAGCACCTGTGTTTGTATTCTTAATACTGGAATAACTACGCGTCCTCAGATACTCGAATTCAAGACTTTTGTATAAGGTGCACTACATTTTCATGCTAAATTCGTTCAAAAAAATTTACCATCACAGCAACCCATATGTGATATTTCGCTCCTTTTTTTTTGTTTCCCTGCGTCGCTTTCCACGACAGCAACCCCGGTAATTTTGACACTTCGTTCAGTGTCAAACGCATGTTCCACGCAGGTTCCACTGAGTTCAACAATAGTTTGACACTGACCCATTGTACAGGTTTACAAGTATGATATGTATGAGAGGGAAACAATTTCTTTCCCTTTCTAACACACGGCAGTTTGACACTTCGGTCAGTGTCAAACTAGCGTGGAAACCAGTGGAACCTGCGTGGAACATGAGTTTTGACACTGAACGAAGTGTCAAAATTACCGGGGTTGCTTCGTCGAAAGCGACACAGGGAAGCAAAAAAGGGATCGGAATATCAAATATGGGTTGCTGTGATGTTAAATTTCTTTTAACGAATTTAGTAGGAAATTTTAAGTGCACCCATCACCCATGTGGGTCCTTCAGAAAATTATAAAAAAGTCTTCAATTGGGGTATCTGAGGACGCGTAGTTATTTCAGTATTAAGAATACAAACACGGGAGTTAAGTTTTTCTACCCGTTCAAAAGTTCTCCGCGAAAAACAGTTTGAAACCGAGGTCGACTGCAATAACCCGTCCAAAAAAGCGGAAAGAAAAATGAATAGACGCGTTTTGTCCTGTTGTCAATAGTCCGAAGAGAAAAATTATTCGAATTATTGGAAGCGAGGCAAAAACGCGTCTATTAATACCTCCCCCGACGGTTTTGGTCGTGTTTTAGCAATCGTCCCCGTAAAAAAGTATCACAATTTGTTAATTAAAATTGTCCAAAATATATGGTTATTAAAGAGAGATGTAATTAAGTGCTCGTTTGAAATTAAATAAGTATATTTCTTTGCAATATAAGAAAAAAAATTTTAAGCAGTTTTCGATAGCAGCTACTAAACTTTGTTTGGTCCTAAGAAGTACAACAGTGCCAAATAGCATCCACAAAAAAAACGAACAAGAACAAGCATTTTATCAGGTGAGCGTGGCTGTGTATGTGCGTGCTGCTACATATCCTACTTGTAGACCTGTACAATGCACTGACCGAATATCATACTTGTAAACCTGTTCTATGAATTTTCCTCTAAATATGAAAATAGTTTTGTAAAGAGACAATATTCAATATCTGGGGGCATTGTTTACTATATAGTTTGGCAGCTTAATTCGAGGTTATGTTGCGAATAGAGGGCACTCGCAGGCCGTGAAAATAGGCACTCGAATAGAGTGGAATGAAGAACAGTAGGAAGACCAGAGTTGCATTGGATCAATCATTGCATCAATATTAAAGATAAATTTAGAAAAAATAATTAAATACTTGAGTATAAGCTAATATTTTCTGTCAATTACTGCAATTAAGGTGTTCTAGATGCTATATATTCCAAAATTATAACATTTTATGTCTGTTTAAAAATTTAACTCAAATTTCCCTAAGATTTCCGTAATATGGCCATCAGTGATGTTTGTGTGTGTGTGCAAATTTTGAGCGATCAGCTGTTAGTTGCGCTACTTGGTAAAGTTTACAATGTCTGGGGGCGTTCAAGATAGCAAATTATATGGTGCACCTTAAAATGTGCTAAAAAGTACACAGAACTTATTTTAAATAGCAATAAGTGATCCTGTTTGAGTTCGAATAAACAAAGAAAAAATTATTTTAAAATTTAAATTGTCGCTTGTTATTACTTTCTATTAATGTTTATAAATAGCTGGAATTGTTATATTATGTTAGAATATTTCTAAGCAAAAAAAACAAAAAAATATTAAAAAAACACATCCAAGTTAATAAAATAATGTATTTGCTTATGATCACATGCAAACTCAAAATACGCAAAAACTAAAAATCATTAAAAATATTTTTTGTGCTCGCTTAGACCGAGTTTACAAATGAATATTTTTGATGCTAATTATCGGAAATTTCTATTTTGGTGTTGCGCATTCCTTATACACACGGCAACTCTCTTCCAAGGCGAATTCAGTACCAATTTTTGTTATCCCAGCATCTGATTGCTTCTTCTTGATAATTTTCCATACAAAGCCTTGTACAACAAAATGTCAGTTAATCGAAATCTATGAAAATTTTCCTATATAGGAAGGGTTTAGTTTTTAAAGCATCTACATTTTTTGTGCACGATTAAACACAATTTCAATTGGAAATCGAAAACATTCTACAACAACTCGCTTTTGTTTTTATTTTCCAATTGAATTTTTTTAATCATGCACAAAAGATTTTGAAGCTTCAGAAAAAAAGCTCAATATAAACCAAGGCGAATCCATACCAGGTGGCGAAGCGAATTCAACCAATTCGCCGTGCTGAAGAATTTCACGTCAAAAGAAAAATTTAATTGATTTCGATTAACTGACATTAAAGTACAAGCCGCTGTACATTGTGGATAAGACAAGTGTGATAACTTCTGCATAGACGTCAAATTTACAAATAGAAAGGATCACCTGATTTTCAAAGCGACTATCGTGTTCTCATCCTGTATCTTTTTCTATCAGCCGCTGAAGATAGGCGACCGTATGCGCCGCCATATTGAACATCCGGTCAAAACGCCAAAAAGTAGCCATCTTGAACAGACTGTCAGGCAGTTGACGGATAAGATATCACACTTGTTTTATCCACAATGCCGCTGTATGGAAAATAATCAAGAAGAAGCAATCAGCTGTTGGGATAACAACACTAACAACACCTGGTATTGAATTCGCCTTGATATCAAGGCGGCGAATCTATACCAGGTGGTGGCAAAGCGAATTCAACCAATTCGCCGAGCAGAAGAATGTCAAGTGAAAAGAAAATGTTCATTGATTTTGATTAATTGATATATTGGTGTACAAGGCATTGTATAGAAAATTATCAAGAAGAAACAATCAGCTATTGGAATAACAACACCTGTTACTGAATTCGCCTTGCCTTGATATAAACTTACACATATTATTTACATACATAATTTTAACATAAATAATAAAAGTCATATAAAATAAATATATACTTATATTTAAAAATTTTAATTATTTTTTCAATTTTTTCACTGAAGACAAGGCGAATTAATACAAGGTGAGAGCAAAGCGTATTCAACCCGATTCGCCATGCGGAAGAATGTCAAGTCAAAAGATAATTTGCATTGGTTTCGATTACCTGGCATATTCCTCGCTTTCCAATGAAGCGTGATCCATATACGGATAGAGATTTAATATGCAAATGCAACAACAATATTGTGGCGAATTTCGCATCACTAAGCTGTTAGTAAATAAAGGCACAACAACATTAAAGCAAGCTACCACTCTTGTGTACGTAAACAAATCAATCATCATTTACGCACATACATACAAGGCAACGAAAAGATACTCACAAAACAACCATGAAATCATCAGCCGAAGTAGTACTCACGCATACGCACGCATGTGGCTATAAGATAAACATAAACTACAAATATACATGTATATAGAAATTACCAAGTAGGAGATACAACTATTCTAGAAGGCGAAACGTCTAGACCTTAGTGGAAATATGCAGACGAGGCAACAGAGAGTAGTTGCGAAGTGAAGTATAATTGTACTACTCCCAAAGTAATCTAATAAAGCTCATTTCGCAATACAGAATATTGTAGTGATTTATGCAACAATTTAGCGATTCGAACGTTTGCAGAAGGTTTTAAATAAGCGGAATTTCCCAAAATTCGTTACAATATGATACATATGGTTACCAGAAGCAACGTACTCACCTTTAACTGTGATCGCAAATTACAATCACAACGACATCAAGAACTTTATAAAAACGCATTTCACTAAAATACACATTTCACAAATACACAACACAACCGCATGGTATAAAAACATGACCGTTAAACAACTATGAATCCAAACATACATTAATTTCGCCCACAAAGAAGACCCGCAGAGACTAGATCTAACTAAATTCATTCGCCTCAGATTAGCTCACACCAAACTAAGACACCAGCACAGATTCGACAACAACTTATCTCAAACATGTCCCTACTGCAATAGCACCACACTAATTAATATCGAGCACATCCTAAGCGACTGCAGGATGTTCCATACCCAACGCACAAATATACTAACACAAAGTCCAAACTCCCTGCTATCAAATCCCAGCCATCAAAGCATACCCACAATCTTGAGATTCTTAAAATCATCTCACCTGCACTTCGAAATCTAAAAAGATAGGTTAACATGCAACGTAATTACCTATTTTAAAATATAACTATACATAAGAAATTAAGCACATACCTATACATACAAACTTTTAAACCTAGCAGTCAGCTGATGGCCTGTGTTGCTATAGCTGTTTTCGTTAGCCTATAATTGTAATTATGAGTAAGCAATAATAAATAAATCAGCTTGCGCCGCTTTTATACTCTCGGTTTTCGCGTTTCCCCATTTCTGCTAAGGTCTAGTCATTTCGCGAACAGTTCGAGAACAATTGTATTTCATGCTTGCTTACCAGCTATATACATGTAATATCTGTAGTCCATGCCTCTCCCATAGCCATATGCGGGTGTATGTATGAGTAACTACTTTGGCTGATGACCGCATGTGTGTGTGTGAGATATCTCCTCGTCGCCTTCTATGTATGTGTATAAATGATGATTGATGTGTGTGTACACAAGTGTAGTTGTGCCTTTATTCACATGTCTTGCAAATGTCGTTCGGAGTCGGAGTAACCGATGAATATACATGAGTTGAGTGCTGCCAACTCTCATGTCTCCAAATTCCAACCTTCGCTAACGCTAAAACTCCATCGCCAAAAATATTCGAGACAGTATCAAGTGCGCAGAATAGTATGCAACATTTAATAACATGTGGTTATAAGGAATAGCCGTCTAAGTCCTATGTAAAAGTAGGCTGTTATTCCTTGTGACCATATCGGAGTTGGCATAAAACATGAAGGTCCCGTCCCGCCTTTAGTAGAAAAAATTAAAAAGAAGCATGACGCAAATTGTAAGAGAAGATCTGGCTAAATCTCCTCGGAGGTAAACTGCGCCAAATATTTATGATTTTTTTGTTTTATTCAGGAAATGCTACTTTAAGGCGGATATACATAGAACGCATTGCTGCGTTGCTTGGCCTGACATATGAGTTAAATGTGTGGACGCAACAATATATACCTTCGCAGTGTTGGAGGAATGTAAACCGGAGCAAATGGTTGCGATATTGATGTATATTGGAATAATTTTCCGTCACCCCTTTGTGAAACCAAATTTCGAAATGATCAGAGAAAAAAACTGGATTGAAATACTTACATTGTTAAGTCTCCATCGTCCTGTGACAACATCGAACCGGCGGCTTTTGGGTTATTCTGCTGCCAAAGTCACTGCTCTATGTTCGTATCTATGTAAAGCTCGTACAACTCACCAATTCTTTTTATACTCAACTTTGGGTCAAAAGTAACGGCTATAAAACTTGCGGAAAGTTTTGAATACTCCAAGGGCCATCTTTTCTGCTGTTGACATGGTATGATGAAAAGCTTAGGGAAGGCGATTTTTAGCTCCAAACACCTCTTGGACAACTTATGAACACAAATCGCTTCCGATATGGACGGGCTAGTACGTTAATGGTGCTAATCTTCCTAACATACCGGATCAATATTCTACAAAGAACCATCATCATCGATAACACTTCAAAAAAAACCTTCGGGAAGGTCTTTATCGTTACAGAGGAACAAGATTAGCCGACCGAATGGTTTGAGGGGACTAACAAATCATTCCTGCGCCAGTCCAAACATCTGATTCACATTCGACAAAGAACTGGTAGCACTGTCTTAAACCATTGGGTAGCACCACCACCGCGCTAAATTCCATTATCACCCAGATAAATTGCGGTTTACATCAAAACCCCCACCATAGAACAGTACTCGTTGCGCTAGACCTATCAAAAGCTTTTGATACCGTAAACCATGGCACGTTACTGCAAGACCTGGAAGGGTCTACCCTTCCCCCAAGTCTTAAAAGGTGGACCGCAAATTATCTGGGTGGACGGCAGGCATCGGTGCAATTTAGAAACGAAACATCTAAACCAAGGAGAGTTAAACAAGGGGTGCCACAGCGTGGTGTCCTATCCCCACTTTTGTTTAACTTCTACATATCAAAGCTACCTTCGCCACCAGAAGGAGTTACTATCGTTTCCTACGCCGATGATTGCACAATAATGGCCACAGACCCAGGACAACAGATCGATGAGCTATGCAACAAAATAAACGGCTACCTCCCTGATCTCTCCAGTTTCTTCACCTCGCGAAACCTGACATTATGACCGACTAAATCAACGGCGACCTTATTTACAACATGGACGTTCCAAATGTCGACCATGTCCACGACAAAGGCACTACGCTACCGACTGTCTTACAATCCAAAATATTGGGTCTGACGTTCGATCAGGATCTACAATTTGGTGAGCATGTAGCCGCAATTATATCGAAAATCCAGAGCCGTAATAAAATCCTCAAATGTCTTGCTGGCAATACTTGGGGAAAAGATAAAGAAACGCTCATTACCACTTACAAAGCAATTGGTCAGCCGATTGCATGCTACGCGTCCTCGATATGGTCGCCAAGCCTTAGGACTACTCACTGGAAGAAGCTACAGGCCTGCCAAAATACTGCCCTCAGAACCGCCACGGGTTGTCTTCTGATGTCCCCAGAACACCATATACATAATCAGGCGAGAATACTCCCCATTAGTGAGAGAAATGAAATGCTAACCAAACAGTTCCTGTTGAATACCCAGAAACGTCGGCATCCCAACGACATCTGATTGATGAGCCAACACCGTCCAGGGGCTTAAGGAGTCATCTCCGTAAGCATTATGAGGAAATACGGCTCCTCAGAACACAGCCGTATGAAGCCAAAAAACCCAAGCAGGCCCTCAGTGAACTTCACAAGCAGGCGTCGGATCTCTATGTCAGGAATTGGCCGGTGAATCCTGTACTCAAAGAACAATAGCCTAAACTTGTAGAAGAGGAGCGCACACTCCCTAGGGAAACGCGAGTCACTCTAGCTCATCTTCGATCTGGATACTGTAACACGTTAAACTCTTACCTATCCAGAATCAACCCCGACATACAAAATGTATGCCTTGCTTGCAATGGTCCTCACATGACACCAACCATCTCTTTAATTGTAATGTGGAACAAACACCTCTAACACCCCTCTCATTATGGTCCACCCCTGTTGAAACAGCAAGTTTCCTTGGACTCCCGTTAGAGGATATTGATGACAATTTGTGATCGGCCACACCTCGGCACTGCTACAACAACATTGGGTGTTTTGCGGTTATAACAATAATGAATCTTTGCAGTTTGGTTCTGTTGCTCGACTTATCTACTCCAGCATTGGGTTAAATAAACCAGCTCGCGATAGGACCTTGCCTAAAGCCTCCTTAGGTTCCGAATAACTCCTAGAGGTCCTTGCCAATCCTTCAGCGGCTAATGCTGTTGCTAAGCCCTATAGGTTCTGCTGGAAATGGTGCGCATCAATTATGTTATTGTGAGTTTTCTCCATGATTTGGTGATTGTATTAAAATTGAAATCAGATCGAAAGTATATTTATCGAGTCGTATTGGGTCCAATGAGTGTGGTGATTATTGCTGGCTACGCGGTTGTTGTTATTTTAGCAGTGCTTCGCCGCAACCAATAGGTGCGATCGCTCACAAATTGTCATCAATATCCTCTCCCGTGAGCGGAAAATTGCAGTTTCAACAGGGTTAAACCAAAGAAATATGGGTTCAAAGGCGTTGGTCGCACATTGTAATTGAAAAGATGGTTGGTGAGGACAAGTTACAACGAGACATACATTGGATATGTAGGAGATGATTCGGTATAAGAAAGAGTTTAGCCTATTACAGTAGTTGAGCTAGATTGCTTCTCGCAACTGCGAGTTTAGTTCCCGTGGCAGTTCTGAGCGCGGTGTTTTGACAGGCCTGCAGTTCCTCAAGTGTGTTTCTTGTACGCTCGGAGATTATATCCGCGACGCGCAGCTTACATTACGCGGTAATAAGCGTGGTTTGTGGAATCGCCTTTCCTGTGGATTGAGACTGACCACCTTGAATTCTTCGCTTAGATGTTTGAACAGCGGGTAGTGAGTCATTTTCCGGTTTTACTCGTGATATTTCTATTCGGTTGTTGTTGTTGCTATCTAGCATGAAGAAAAATGTAAGTTAACCTATCCTGTACGTCGATTACACTTTTTTTTTAGGAATTTGGGCCAATCTTGAAACTCTATAATCCGCCAAGTTTTTTGGGAGAACTTTCGGGCATAATTCCTCTCAGCCCAAGTCTGTATGCCTTAGTACTCACGCCGTTCCGCAGCGCGTTTCTTTCTTTTAAGCAGGATAATCTTTTTATGCATCGCGGCCCAATAGCGTTCCCATATACTACGAGTTACTACGCCCGTAGATAGCGGTCTTTTTTCGAGGCAGAGCGACTTTTCTTATATAAAATGCCATAAGTCCATAAAATTTCGTCATCAGAAACAGCGGATCTCATCCGAAACTTGTTCTGTTTATTCATTGGTAGAGGTGTTTATGTGGCAGGTCCCAAGATCAGAATACAACCCGGACACGGGGTTTAAGTGCACTGTGTTGTTTAAAAGTAAAGTCCTCTCTCGGCGAACGAAAATCATACTCTACAAGTCACTTATCGTACCCGTCCTGCTATATGGGGCAGAAGCATGGACCATGACAACAGCAGATGAAGCGGCTTTGGGAGTGTTCGAGAGAAAAGTTCTTCGAAAGATTTATGGACCTCTACGCGTTGGCGATGGCGAGTACCGAAGAAGATTTAATGATGAGCTGTACGAGCTATACGCAGACATCAACATAGTCCAGCGAATTAAAACGCAGCGGC
The DNA here is from genome assembly GCF_040869045.1 of Eurosta solidaginis. Classification (NCBI taxonomy): domain Eukaryota; kingdom Metazoa; phylum Arthropoda; class Insecta; order Diptera; family Tephritidae; genus Eurosta; species Eurosta solidaginis. The sequence goes on from NC_090319.1 coordinate 32,128,089, forward strand.
TGCGCTGGCTAGGCCATGTTATGCGAATGAAAGATGATGCTCCGGCCAAGAAAGTGTTTCTATCGGAACCCGCCTATGGAAGCAGAGGTAGAGGGCGGCCCCCACTCCGTTGGAAGGACCAGGTGGAAAACGATTTAAACTCCCTTGGTGTGACCAATTGGCGCCGGTTGGCGGAGCGAAGGAGCGACTGGCGCGCCTTGTTGGACGGCCATAACCGTTTAGACGGTTAAGCGTCAATTAAGTAAGTAAGTAAGTATTGTTTATACATATGTAGTATATTTTATTGAATACTTCTACATACATATGCATACATACTTAATATGGGACTAAAGATTTTTATATGTATATGTATTTATATGCTGGTCTTGTTCAAGAGATGCTTAGCTTATGAGTTGAATAATTTTGTTCTTTTCGCTATTACCGGATTTAAATATTTTCTTATTTAGCACTATGTAAACAAATGTTACAATTACATTCAATGATGTATGCATGTATGCATACTTGTAAATATTTTGTGTGTTTTTGTATTTTATAATATAATTACATAATTTAAGATCCAAAAATTGATTATTAAATAATTTTTTTTTTTTTTGTTTGAGGTGCTTACTAGAAAATGTATACATACAATTAAATAATTGTTTTTGATATAAATTTAAAATGTAGATTACTTAAGAAGAGGAGTAATATTTAGGGCAAATAATACATATGAATACGAATATAGCAAATCTCATTTTAATTTTCAGTAAACATTTGAATAAAAAACAATCATAGAAACCGCAGAAAGTGTGTTACTAGATAGAATTCCATTTCACTGTCAAAAGTTTTCAACACTCACACCCATGTATATTTGAATAGAAAATTTATAAATAGTGACAGCAATACTGAAACAGAATTTTGAATTAAAAAAGAAGAATTTTCCGTTACCCGACAGCTTCGTAGTTATTTAGACATTGTTAAATTTTTTATTCAATTTCAGTTGCATGACAAGAATTGGTATAAAGAAGTTTAGTCACCCGTTTACATTGGGCGATTTTTTTTAAAATTATTTGAATAAATGAAATGCCACTTGAAGAAAATAGAAAAATAATTAAGTAAAACTATTAAGTAAGTAAGTAGTAGTGAACAGCGGAGGCATTGTTAAATAAAGCGCTGCTAAAAATCCAATGTAACTAGGCTCTGTTGATGCGCGCCTGTAAATATACCACACAATTTGTATCAAAAAACATGCTTTGTGGGTTGCGTTCCAAAAGCAATAGATATTTAGCATTGCATCCTCCAAAAAATTATATACGGCTTTGCATTTGCTACGTCATGGCAAATACGCAACCTCAAAAACCGTTGTTTATTTTTGTTGATGCGTTGCAAACATGTGATATAAGTTATATATATGACCGATCTCTACGATTTTTTTAGACAACATGTTTTGTAATATATGTAAGCATTGTTTGCAATTCGAAGCTTCTGTCTGTTAAAATGGGGCAGAAATTACCAAAAGTACCAAAAAGTACCCTTATACTCCCAAGTTAGGGAGTTCAGAATTTTGTGTATTTGGTGTTGGAAAAGTTGCTATCATTGTGGATAAAACAAGTGTGCTATCTTATCCGTAAACTGCCTGACAGGATGTTTAAGGGCCAATTAAACTTCCTTAACCCTAACGCCATAGTCGTAACCATACCCATATCCATAACCATCTCTAATGTAATCGATTAATGGTTCCTTAACCTAAGAATCGTGAAAATTTCATAAAAATGAAGAAAATGCAAAAAATTACATACATATTCCACAAAAAATAAGTCTCTTAGTCATAACGTATCCAAAAAAATTAATAAAATTTTCGTTTTAAATTTTTCCTTTGTATATTTTGGTTTGTTTTGACAGTTGTTAATTTGCCATTCAAAATTGAAAACATAAACTACGGTTTTTGATGTTGCGTATTTGCCATGACGTAGCAAATGCAAAGCTGTATCATTTTTTGGCGTATTGTGTAAAAATACTACACCAGTTTGCAATTACAATAGGGGAGGCAAATAGTCTGGTATCAAAAATTTTATGAATTTATAAGATGTCTGGTTTGTATTGTGAATTCATACAAGTGAAAAATCTTTCTATTCTTCCATTGCCGTACCTACCTGTCAAATAATAGCTGACAGGGAGAATGGCTGTCGCGAATGGCCAGAGAATGGAAGAAAGGATTGTTTTTTACTCGCGATTATTAAATTGGAGTGCCATTAATTGCCCATTTGTGTTTCAAATCAGCTTTTCTTTTAAATGTGTATACCGAAAATCAGACTATATAATTATATTCATTTCTAAAATCTAGTTAATAGATTAAATGTGAGCTCCAGATAAGCAAAAATCTTAAAATAGGTAAATAATGCAATATACCAGTCGTCTACAAAAATGTTTGAAGAACACTATTGAGCAAATGATTTAAGTAATCGAACAGCGATTGAACAGGTGATCGAGGCTGTTTACTATCGTGACCGTTTTTATCAAAAATGCGCCACTTGTATGAATTCACAATGGCTGGTTTGGTTGCATGCAATTATCGCACAACTGTTTACATTATTCAATTTTCAGAAAATTTGATCAATCATTTCGAATGCATAAAATATTTGCACGATGCTCTCAATTTAGGAAACGTAGTAAATGTAGCAAATATTCCACGTTTTTTAGACCAAATATACAACACTCAGAGAACTCGTCATTTACACAGCTCCTTTCCCATTGTTTACTATATAGTTTGGCAGCTTAAGTAGAGGTTATGTTGCGAATAGAGTGGAAGGCAGTGGACTAGGCAGTCGAATGTCATATAATGAAGGAATGGTGTTCGGAGTTTTTTCAAAGTTAAAAAAAAAAATGATAAAAGCTTTAATATAAATAAAACTATTGTTTTAATAACAACAAAAACGCCGTATATATTCTGTATGCATAAATTTGTAAGGATTATCCCAGTTTAAAATTTGAATTAAATAATCTAAAGTTTTGTTTTGAAACTGAGTCGAGAACTGTGCGTGTGAATGTGCGAATTTTCACCGATCAGCTGTTAGTTGCGCTACTTGGTAAAATTTACAATGTCCTTTCCATCTGATCATGCATGTAGAGCTAAAAGTTAAATACGAAATGTATATAGTACGTAGTAGTAAGTTTACAAAACTGTCCCGCACAGGAAATGTTTGTTTTTTAATTGAAATTTCAGTCTCAACATTTTTGTCACATTTATAAATTTTATATTCAAATATATAAAATGTAGAAACCATGATACAAAAAATGGAGGTAGTTCCATTAAGTGTGACGTTAGCCACCTGACTTTTGCGGGGACAATGACAGTTTCACCAAAACAACCTACCAGATTGACAAATGTTACGAATTTTTCTAATTTTGATGGATTTCATATTAAAGGATACGACTAAATTACTTCCATAGTTATATCAAATAATAAAAAAAAAAAAATGAGCCGCATACGTTGGAAATATTTTAACACGAAAATCAGCCTAGAAAAGGGTAATAGTCTAGTTGAGGGGTCGACTGCTAATACGCTACCAAAAATATCGAGAGAGGTGTCAAACGACGCGTATTGTCATCAGTATTAATAATCCGAAGGCGGAAAATAAAAATATTAACTCGTTCAAAAGATATTAACGAAAAACCGGAAAAAGACCCGCGGGTACCTCCGAAACCGGGGGTCGGATCCCAAGTATTTTTGCGCAGAACACCTTTCTGAGTTGGCGGCCTTCGGCCGCGCTTATAAAAAATAACCCTGGGCTACGCCATGCCAAGTCCGGGTGTGTGGTATAACCGTGGCTACCGCCACGGTGATACACAATTTTTTTTGTGGGTACGAACACAACAACAACCACATGGAAATCGCCAACTTCAACTGCAAATATCTCCGGACAGAGGTAAAATTTTTCTTTTCCGCCTTCGGATTATTGTTCTCGAGATTAATACGCGTCTTTTGACACCTCTCTCGATATTTTTGGTAGCGTATTAGCAATCGACCCCTCAACTAGACTATTACCTCGAAAAGAATATTTTTAATAAGTTTTTCGAATTGCTTTGGTGAAAGAAACGTGGATCGAAGTATACAAAGCCAGGGAATATAGCCTTCTTAAGTGTCCGTACGTTAGCTCAGTTTGTCAATTGATTGCCCAAAGAAGGTCCTTACAAACCGACACCGCAATTTCTAAAGAGTTTAACATACTTGAACGCAATTTTTATGAAATTGAATGGTGATAAATTGGCTACAAGTTCACATTTTTTATTTATTGTATAATTCAAGCGTAACGCTTGAGGCGGGAATTGTAAAATAATTTTTTAGGGAGAATATTGCCTTGTAGCTCTGCAGGTTAGCCAGTAGTTATGAGAGTTCTTTTGTCCGTTGCCTGTACACATTCTGTACCTTTTTAGCATTGACGTCCCACAAACGTAAAAAATTAAACACCTACCACTCACTGCAGACTTTGGGGGTATACTTTTTCTCAACATACCTTGAGAAATATTCACTGTAGAAGCGTGATAATAGGGCCATGCCAGAATAGCAGGATTTTTCGTGTATTTTTTTCTGTCTAAGGTTCAAGCTGCCATAAAGATATGAGTCATTAACCAATGTATGAGTCACTATCCACTATTTTTCAATAAAATTGCATGTTTTACTGCATTCTCAATCAATATTTATCAATATTTATGCACATAAATCGTGCCAAAGCATATTAACAGTAAAACTTTTCACATTTTCTATATATTCTAGACAGAGAGAATACTCCTATTCGTTCTGATTTGGTCTAGAGAGCGTGGAATATTTAGTACGCTTCCTAGACTGATAGAGATGCTCTTTTGTGAAACGGAAGCTATCGAAATCAAATTCTGAAACGTTTTCACACAAAAAAAAAATTTTTAACTTTTGAAAATTCCAAAACTTTTTCTCAAAATATATTTGAGATTGTCTTAAATGCAAAGTGTGTATAATTTATTTTTTTATGTGGAAGAGAAAATCTCAACCAAAAATTTTGCAAATATTGAGACTGTAAACTTCAAACTTTGTTAGACCTAGTTTACATATAACGAGATTATCTTCATTTTCGTACTTAACTCCCAATCGATAATTATATAACTAGATTTCCCAAATTTTTCTCTTCGATAGTCGGTAATTATGATCAAATTTTAGAGATGCGGATTTTTTTTTATAGAAAAAGTTCCACGTCTAGAGTGTTATCTCTAATTGGAAGCACAAAATCAAAGAGAAACATGAAAATAATCTAGTTACTAGGGATGGAAAATATGTAAACGCTTAGATTATCTATTGACGATGTATTGTAGTCTAGGGCATGTGTAAACGTGGTCTTAGATTGCAATTGATTGGACTACAAAACTGCGTAGTCAAAAAATATTTATCAAAAATCAATTTAAAAATTTCAAACTTCTATTAGACACTCGAATTTTCGAAAACGTTACCGAAATCGGTTTCATACAATTTTGTTTATCATTTTTGTTGTCATTTTCATGCTCACAATTGTATATACGTATGTTCAACTTTTGACAAAGTTGATGCAACATTGCGCTATATTTTACATTTCATTCTTTCTTTTTGTGTTCTAGCAATTTACGTGCTGCATTGCTCAGCCTTTAAGGGTTTAGTGAAGTTTTGAAATTATAACAAATTATTTTAGTTAATAAAAAAATGTTTCACTGCATAAAGTTACAAATTAAGGGCCAATTAAACTTCCTTAACCCTAACGCCATAGTCGTAACCATACCCATATCCATAACCATCTCCAATGTGATCGATTAATGGTGCCTTAACCTAAAAATCGTGAAAATTTCATAAAAATTAAGAAAGCACAAAAAATTGCAAACATGTTACACAAAAACTAAGTCTCTTAGTCATAACGTATCCAAAACAAAGAATAAAATCTAAAAAAAGTTATTAAATTCACCAACTCAAATATTTTTATGTTATGGATATGGCGAGAAACCAAAAACCAATTGGTTGGCTATGGTATGGTTATGGCGTGAGCGTTATTATTATTAAAGTGCAAATTAAACTTCCTTAACCCTAACGCCATAGTCGTAACCATACCCATATCCATAACCAGCTCCAATGTCATCGAGTAATGGTGCTTTAACCTAAAAATCGTGAAAATTTCATAAAAATGAAGAAAACGCTAAAAAATTACAAACATATTCCACAAAAAATAATTCTCTTAGTCATAACGTATCCAAAACAACGAATAAAATATACAATAAGTTATTAAATTCACCAACTCAAATATTTTTAAGTTATGGATATGGCGAGAAACCAAAAACCAATTGGTTGGCTATGGTATGATTCTGGACTTAGCGTTATGATATGGCACCATTAATCGATTACATTGATTTCCATAAGGTAGGTTCGATCAGCTGTTTTATCTGGTTATGGCTTTATGGTTATAAGTCACCATTAATTCGCCCTTAATCGATTACATTGATTTCTATAACGTAGGTTCGATCAGCTGTTTTATCTGGTTACGGTTTTATGGTTATAAGTCACCATTAATTGGCCCTTTATGAAGATGCTCTTAGGGTTTTTATTTTATTTAAAATACTACAATATTTATTGTATTTTTCTGAATATGAAATGTATTTTTCTAAATATTAATTGTAACTTTCTGAATATGAAATGGATATCTGAATATGAACTGCCAATTTCTGAAAATCAAATGTAATTTTCTGAACATGAAATGGCAATTCTGAATATGAGTTGGAACTTTATGAATATCAATTGTAGCATTCTGAATATAAAATGGATTTTTTGAATACGAATTGTAATTTTCTGCATATGAATTGCCAATTTCTGAAAATCAAATGTAATTTTCTGAATATGAAATGGATTTTTTGAGTATGAATTGTAATTTTCTGAATATGAATTGCAACTTTCAGAATATAAACTGAAAAAGGTTCAAATAGATTTAAAAAATTTAAAACGTGTTTCACTTTTCAAAACACATTTCGATCGCGGATTCATAGGTGTCTTAAACAAAATTTTTAAAAGAAAAATTTTGACATTAAAAGAAATTCTCAGGTATGTTATTGTATTGCATTCGAAACAATTTTTTTTTTTGAAAAATGTTCTTTTTCAATTCCAAATCGATGAAATTTTTCGATTTCAATTCGTGTAGCCTTGAACAGTAACAGAATGTAAGTGAAAAAATTAAATGCGTTTACTAGAACATCAATAAACAAATCGTGAGATGTGGCTTCAAAATTTAAATTGTTTTTGAAAACCGCACATCCGTTTATATAAACATTTCGAACATGTCTATTTTCAATTGGTTATATATTTATATGAAGACATTGATTTATATTGATCAGGGTCCTTTTATTGCGCTCCAAAAAATTCCGTTACACAGTTGTATTTATTTTTTGATGCTTCATCTTAAATCGTACAATGCTAAATCATTAATTTCCGATTTGAATAAATTGTGTTGAAACTTTGCATTTCATCTTACAAGATAATCTGACAAAAGAATAAATTTCAAAGTTCTTCAAAAAGTTTGCAAAAAATATTGGATTTAGAAACTGTAACACTTAGCTGAAACTTGTTACATGGTGTAAAGTAAGTTTCGATTAAAATTTATCCAAATCCAAAAGGATTTCTGACAAACATGTTAAATTGTGATGAGTACTTGAAAATTTGGCGAAAACTCCTGTGCGTGAAAGCTTGCATGAAGCATTTTACCTTTAGTAACATTTAAGGAAAAGTATTAAGCCTACGTTAAAAATTTATATTGTGGTAACTCACAAAAATCTTCTTTGTTCACTTAAATTAGCATAGAATGCATGCGTGCTATACTCTAATGCTATAAAATGCTATTCAATGATTGCTATCTTACATATGCTGCGAACTTTTATATTAAGAAAATTTGTATTTATCCTACACCATTTAACAAAATAAATTAGAAAAAATTTAAATATATAACTCAACATATGGGAAATGAAAGGTCGCCCTATCTCTGCCTTCAATACCAAAAACGACGCATCCCAATGAATGTTTGAAGAATATACCATTTAGGAACATAAAAAGTCCCAAACTAAGAATATAAAACAATCTATCTCAGACTTTAATTGAAAATATATTGAATATATAAGGAGATACTACTATGTTTTCAAAGTGTATATGCCGTTTTTCAACCGAATATTGAAACAGGTTATTCTTGAACCATTTCGCGAGATAAATTATCTTTGTGCGCGCACACAATACACGTATAGGCCAATGTTTCACTAAGCCGGCCATACTGAATGCATGATTTTCTGACTCAATATCAAAATTCTGTTTCTTAATTTTATAAATAAAACAATGTTGAGATTTTGAATCCGTGCTGGGAATAACACATAGATATGTTCGAAACATCCATATATATGTAAGTGTAAAAACAGAGTATTTTCTGATTTTCGAACTTGAGCTTTTCAAAACTCGGTTATTCGAATAGTAAAACAATACCGCAGTGATCTCCCAAGTTGTGAATTTGCTTAATAAATATGGTATTAAAATTATGAGTGTTCGTAAAATTATAAAAAAAATTTACTTTAATTATAAATTATACAGTTACTGTCAGTCAAAGCGGCACATTTTCTTTGAAGCTTTAAAAATATTGCTCTTAATGAAGTTTTTATTTTTAACTAATTATTTAATTAATATTACAAAAACAAAAACAGAAAGCCTGTGAAATCTTTTTTTTTCAATCAAAATTTACAAAAAAAAAGACGGAACTTTTGCACTTAATTTTTGCGGACAACTTAATTTCCGGCATAACTTAATTTCTTTCGATGTCTAGGCAAAGTATTTCAAGGTAATATTAAGATTTGAAATGAAATGTGAGGTTTGAAAATATTTATTTGCATTACAGTTGAGAAGAATGAAAGATGACGCTCCGGCCAAGAAAGTGTTTTTATCGGAACCTGCCTATGGAAGTAGAGGTAGAGTGCGGCCCCCACTCCGTTGGAAGGACCAGGTGGAAAACGATTTAAACTCCCTTGGTGTGACAAATTCGCTCCGGTTCGCAGAGAGAAGGAGCGACTGGCGCGCCATGTTGGACAGCCATAACCATTTAAACGGTTAAGCGCCAATTAAGTAAGTAAGTACAGTTGAGAGCACTAAAATAACAGCAAAGTAATTGACTTATTTAATCAGATATATTATTTTTTTAAGTGTTTACGTTAATATATGAAAAAAACTTGGATGAATTGTGTACAGAAGATTATATAAGCCAATTTCAAAAATATTTTCGAAAAAAAATTGAAAATTCGTAAGGTGTTGAAAATTTTAATGAAATTTCGAAACTTACTGGAAATTTTAAGAAACATTTGGAAAGCGCAGTTTTGTGCAAAATACAAGTTTAAATTATCATTAAGATCGGACTGGTTTTTTAAATTTTTTGACCAGAGATTTAAACTATGTGCTTTGTTAGTTTAGAATTAATTATACTGCAAAACTGCATATTCAAACTGATGCAAAAAAATCCCGGTAAATTTTTAAATTTAATGAAAATGTTTAAACAACTTACGACTTGTCAAATTTCTATGAAAATGCTTTAGAAATTGGCTTGCATAGTTTTTTTAAGCAATTCATTAGGCTTTTCTTAAACTCAACGAAAAAAAAAACGAATTAATATAACTGATTAAATATGTTTCATGTCCACAGCTGCAATTAATCGTGTTCTTATAAAGTGAAATGCACATATTTATGTTTTATCAAAGCCCATAATGTTTTAAAAATTCAAATAAAATATTTGTAAAATAAAAATATAACACTGCACCATTTCGACAGACACTAACTGTATTTTAAATACGCTACTCTATGAACATACGAGTACTCATCTGAGCACTACAAACTGATATTCATATGCATGTATGTGTATAATATTTCCTTAATTAAATATTAATAATAATATGCTTAACCCAGAACAAACTGTTCATCATCAGGCTCTTCGCTTGCAACTTGGCAATCCTCCGTATTATTGGTATTTTCACTGTCAGCAGCATTTTCGTTACCATAAGTTTCAATTTCGTTATCATCATCAATGTCGTCTTCATCTTCATCATCATCAACACCATCATCATCCACATCATCATCAACATCGTCATCATCATCATCATCGTCGTCATCTACATCATTATCAATGTTTTTGAAAGCATTAATGTTTTCAGTAACATCAGCAGCTATTGGTGCTATAACGTTTTGACCACTATCATTATTCTCAACGTCATCGTCATCATCATCATCATCATCATCAATATCATCATCATCATCATCATCATCATCATCATCATCATCTTCATCGTCATCGTCATCATTAACTATATTGTTAATGTCACCACCAACATCATCCTCTAAATCATCATCGTCGTCGTCGTCATCATCAACGCCACCTTCAGCATCTACACCCATTGCCTCATTTAAAAGAGGATCTTCGTCATCCGCCCTCGTATTATCTTCTTCTACTTGTGCTGATGCTACTTCCTCCTTGTTTTTCATTTCATTTATAACAGGTGTCAAAACTTCACGCATTCCGCTGTTTGGCGACGTATCCTGCTGTTGAGTAACTTGTTCTGGATGTTGTAATTTAATATGCCTTATAATGTGTACGGTATAATAAAACTTTTCATCACAATGTCGACAAAGCAAATAAGTGCCATAGGGCAAATGCTTGAATTTATGAGTTTGTAATTTAAATAGGGATGTATCTGTTAAACGTTCTTTACACTCATTACACTCCTGTAAACGATCATTTATCTTCGTAAAATTCAACATCTCGTGTTTATTTAATGAATGTTCAGCTGCAATATGTTCACGCCAATGTTCCCAATTATCATACTTAACACCACATTGTGGACACTGTATTGTGTATGTAGATTTTGTAACGGAGTCACAACTACTTTGTCCACCAGTAGGAAATTCATTAGCCTTAGGTGGTGGTGGCGCATCGCTTTTATTTTGTTCAGCAACATTTTCTTTGACAGCGTTTTCATTATTTTCAGCGACTTCAAGAGGACTATCATTATGATTGTCTTTGTAATCGTCCACTTTACCCATATCCATTATCTCATCATCTTTATCAACATCCAAATCGATGCTGGCGATTGGCGTTGAGTCGGCAAATTCATGCTCTTTACTCTGTAATTGCAACTCCAGTTCTTTCAAACCATGATTTGGGTGCTTTTGTTTCATATGCTTAATTATATTAATCATGTAATAATATCTTACATCGCAGAAACGACAATGGAGGTACGTGCCATATGGTAGATGTTTAAAACGATGTGTTTGAAGATTAATGAAATTGGCACCAGTGACACGCTCCTTGCATTGTCTACAAATATGTAAATGATCATTAATTTTTATGAAATTAAACGATTCCATAGTATGCAGCGCATGCACTTTTTCAATGTGATAACGCCATGGTGTCCATTTCTCAAACTTAACACCACATTGTGGACATTGTATAATGTATGGACACTTTTCATTTGATGTTATTGAAAAGTTGAGAGGATTTGGAGGTCTGATAGTGGGTACATCGACATTGTTGGGACGTGCTAAACTCATTTGTGCACCACCAACAGCTTTTATTTTTGCATTTGTATTATAGTTCGGTACACGTTCATTACCTAATAAGGGACATCTATTGGTTGCACGATTAAGATGTTTGAAAAACATTTGTTTACGTACAAAAAGTTGATAACAACCGGTGCAAGTAAATGATTTATATGGTAAATGACGGAATTTATGTGATTGCAATTGACCAATTGCACCTTTTGTATGTGTGACGGTAACGCGTTTATAACATTCTAAGCAAATGTAATGATGAGCATCTAACTGACGGAAATTCAAACCACGTCTGCTATTAAGATCGTGTGCGGTAACAATATGTTGACGCCATGAAGCATGTGTATCAAATGGATTATTACATTGTGGACAATGATAGGTAATCGATTCATGATCAACGGCATTATGATTTGTCTCCATATTTGAGGGTTTATAATCGTTATAGTAATGGTATGGTGTATTCATATTGGTTGTATTTTTGCTGACAGTATTTAAATGTGTTTCTGGTATTATAGGTGGGCTACAAATGCGTTCTTCACGTGGATCTGCCAAATTATGACGTATGCGCAAATGCGTTAACATATTAGGTTTATGGTTATAACAAGTGCTGCATAGGCGACATTTTATATATAACTTATACGGCAAATGGCGAAATTTATGATCTTGAAGACCTTTTAGTTTAGCACTATTAACAATATCTTTACATTCCAAACACTGGAAATGATATTTATCAATTTGTCGAAAGTTTAATTCATAACGTCGATCGAAATAATGAATCTCATTAATATGACGTCGCCATTCGTATTGTGATTTAAATTCCACACCACAAGCAGGACACATATAACAGAAGTATTGTTCGATATTTACTGAACCCGTTGTACCTGCGCTGGGCTTAACATCAGCTTCGTTGCCAGTGGGTACTAATAGCAAATCGTCATCATTGTTATCATTGACATCGTCACCATTGTCATTATCATCCACTTTATTCAGTAAGTTTTCCGTCTTTCCGTGATGTTTGTCTTTATGATCATGTAATGAACCTGAGGATTCAAATGTGCAATAGCATAAAGTGCAAACATATGGCTGCGTCGGCTTCTTAAAATCATGTTGTTCTCGTGTATGTTTTTGTAGTGCTTTGTATGTACTGAAGGTAGAATAACAATCAGGGCATACATGACGATTATCGGTCATTCCAAAATTATCAGAATTTCTGCCGAAACTGTTTAATGTGGTGGGCGTACTATTATCATCCATTGCGCCATCATCATCATTATCATCTTCTTCTATGAATTTAATCTCATAGGTAATACCATTGTGACGTACGATTTCTTTTACTGGTGTTGTTGTACATGGCATTTTCGTTTTTGGTTCATTGGTAGATAAGCTTTGTTGGAATGATTGTGTTGGCGGTATTGGTGATAGTGACCGTGGCCTTTTTTCGGCTTTTCCACCAATGATACCTGATGCTGTTGTTGCTGCATTAAAAGCCAATCTGTTGACGTGATGAACTTTACGTAAATGTTTAACTAAACCTTTTCGATCTGTATATGCTTTGCGGCATAAACGACAACGTATATATGCTTTATGTGGCAAATGTGTGAAATAATGTTGTTGTGCATTTTGTACGCCATAAGCATTTGTTATAATTTTGCCACATAAACGGCATTGTAATTGGTGTTCATTCAAAACAACAAAACAAAGTGTTTGCAGATCGTTATACTGATGGTCGTGAATATGCTTTCGCCAATATTTTCTTTCAAGAAATTCTTCCCCACATTTTGGACATAAATAGTCAATACGCGACTCATAAATATCACGTATTTCACTTTTAAATCCATCATCTATTTGAAGTCCATCGTTTGCTTCACTATAATTATTTGATCGGGCAGAGAAGAGAGTGTTGCTATTACCAGCGGCATCTTCGTTGTCTCCGTCCTCATTTTCAACTCGATGCTGATTAATTATATGCGAAATAACATCTCTTTGATTGCTAAATGAACGTGAACAAATCTTACAGCGTACCCATGTTTTACATGGAAGATGAGAGAATTTATGTAACTGCAATTGTTCAATTGATTTATCGGGCATAACCTAAATAGAGAGAAGTAGTAGAAGTTAGAATTTAAAATATGGGTGATTTGTTTACAAATCGCACACCGCCTGATATATCATGCTCAGAGCTCAATTTGATATCAAGCATATTACTTGACGTTGCGCTAACATATGCTGTTGTTGTTGTTGTTGTAGCGATACGGTTGCTCCCCGAAGGTTTTGGGGAGTGTTATCGATGTGATGGTCCTTTGCCGGATACAGATCCAGTACGCTCCGGCAACACAGCACCATTAAGATGCTAGCCCGACCATCTCGGGAACGATTTATATGGCCACATTAAACCTTCAGGCCATCCCTCCGTCCCCACCCGCAAGTACCATAAGGAGCTTGGGGTCGCCAGAGCGTCATCTGTTAGTGAAACAGGATTCGCCGCGGATAGGTGAGGTTGACAATTGGGTTTGGAGAAGATGTATACTGCGTTGGCAACCTGAAGGGTTGCGCTACACAGCCCCTTGAATCTGGTATTTTAGTCGCCTCTTACGACAGGCATACCTACAGCGGGTATATTCTGAACCCCTGACCCGCTACACCTCTTAGCCACCTGTATACTACTCTGTAGTATATAACAAATAATATAAATATAGTTTAAAAAACTAAAAAACAAGCAAATACGTTTTAGTATCTACAATCCACTTAGATATTTATATTGATAGCCCCGTATCACAGATGTTCGTGTCTCCGCTATTAAGCACAACTCGTTTTGTGGCGAGTTATTTAACTCTCCTTTGCGCGACTAGCCTAGAGAGCTACAAACAAGCATACATACAAGCGAATCTAATATAAGCGTGTTAAAAAGGGACTAGTCTCTAACCCCAGCGGTAATGGGGCCCAGAATATACAAGCGAAGGTATGCCTGTCGTAAGGGGCGACTAAAATACCCAAATGGTTCAAGGGGTCGTAATGCGGTACCCTTCTAATAGCGCAATTTATAGCTTCTCAAACCAAATTATCAACCCCACCTACCCGTGGCGAATCCTCCGCTGAATCCGCTCGAGATAAGTCCAGAAACCTTTTCTCCAGGCGAGAGCCATGGCTCCTGTATATGCGCCACATAAACCAACTCTTCAATAATCAGAAGGAGCCCACTCTTCGTCACTTTACTATGTGGAAGGTTTATGTGTAAGACTCGCAGCACTGCGCTCACGCAATGGATTTTTTTTTGCTGAGTTCAGTTTCTGGAGGCCCGTCGCTACCTCCCTGCTCGTATCGTTTTGTGGTTATTTGTAAGACTTCCACCATCCTTGAGCTGGATGTCCACTTCCAACATCTGCGCCTCTACGGCTATACCCACGGCAGTGGCGCTACTTCCAGCTTATCGGTGCCCTTTCTACCTCCCTGCTTTGAGCACATCGTGGTAATTGTTAAGATTGTCATATCTATTGATCTGATTGTCTGCCAAGTCTCCACCGCTGCACATACGCACTTGTTATTTTCCGCTACTTTTAGGTTCTCGGGTGCTTTTCTATCTTCCCTGCATTTACTGTATTAGGGTTATTGTCCTTAGGACCCTCTTTCTATAGCGCATATAAATTCTTCCAGTGCCACAGGAAATTCTCCAAGATGTGTGTGCAACACGAAGCGTGGTAGCGTTTTATTCGCTGCATTATGCATACTTTTGATATTGATACTAATCAGTTCTCTTTTACGGATCTCCTCCTTTTGATAGACATATGCCCATAAGGGTTGCTGCAGTTTACAAGTGCCACAGTCAAGGACTGCTCCACAGCTTCGTGCGTCTTCCGCAGTCTCGGCGTTAGCTCCCTTTAGTACCATCGAGGAAGCTAGAGTCTGGTTGTTACCTCCCTTTAGCATTCGCCTTCTCCTCTTTACTTTTAATCCTACTATTTCCCTTTTGAGGAGTGTTACCGATGTTCATGGTTGTTGTTGTTGTAGTGTGTTTTTTGTTGCAGCGATGTTCATGGTCCTTTGCCGCATATAGGTCCGGCACGTTCCGGTAACAAGCACCTTTAAGGTAGAAGCCCGACCATCTCGAGAACAATTTAATATGACCAAATTGAACCTTCTAGGTCGTCCAACCGCACACCTTAGATCCATGAGGAACTCTGGATCGCCAGAGCCTCAGCTGCTAAAGAAATAGGATTGGTCACGGGTAGGTGATAATTGGGTAGGAGAATCTATAAATTGCTCTGACAACCCCTCGCATCATTTGCGTATTTTGGTCGCCTCTTATGACAGGCATACCTGCCGCAGGTATATTCTAAGCCCCCTAACCCGCTGGGGAAACTATTGCTTTTTGGGCATTGGACCTCTCGGAGCTTCTTCCTTCTCGATGCGGTTGCAAAGTCTTTGGTCAGGGAACTCTATTCGATATTCTTAAACGGGCAAATGCCAAATGCTCGACCACTGACCCAAGCGCTGCATATTTAATTATGCTGCCCGGCAAGAGGCTTCTCCTAAGCTGCATGTCTCGTTCCTGTCAAAACGTTAGTTCTTTGTTCGGGTTGGCAGACCGTTTCTTTACCGAGCGCACCGACAGCCCACTATCAAAGTCATCCGCGTTTGAACCATCGCTGATAGCGATTTCGTCTTCGCCTGAATGCGACGCCATCGTCCTTCTTTCTCACCCGTCCTTATTATTGAAGTTTTTGCGTTTATCTTAGTGGTTTGAGCACCTGCCGACAAGGCGGGCTCAGTGGTCTAATTTTAAAATTCAGGATAAAAAACCGTTCGCTATGGCAGCGGGGTATTGCCATTATTACTTCCCGAGGCGGGAAGGTCCGTTCAAATAAAGCCTGTAATACCTTCTGGCTGCAATTCGCTCGGCACGGTCCTCATAACACCATGGATTATAGGGTCATCAGTTCCTTGCCACCGACATGTTTCGTCCTTCTATGAGACGAAACGGGTTAGTTATATGCAGGCCCCATGTTGTGGTTGTTGTTGTATTAACGATAAAGACACTCCCCGAAGGTTTTGGGGAGTGTTATCGATGTTGATGGCCCTTTGCCGGATATAGATCCGGTACCTTCCAGTTACAAGCACCATTAAGGTACTACCCCGACCATCTCGTGAACGATTAATATGACCATATTAAACGTTCTAGGACATAACGTTCATGCGCAAATTAACATATTGATTGCCAATAAATCAGGCAGTGCTAAAAACGAACATCATGCTTTCTGATGATTCTTTGCAATATGCATTTGAGGTCAGCCGAAGTTAAAATAGCAATAACCAGATTGAAAAACAACAAGGCCGTGGGCGCTGATGGATTGCCTGCGGAGCTATTCAAGTACGGCGGTGAGGAGTTGGTAAGGCGCATGCCACAGTTTCTTCGCAAAATATGGGCGGACGTGTGCATGCCCGACGATTGGAATCTAAGTGTTCTTTGCCCAGTCCACAAGAAGGGGGATACTGCAAAATGCAACAACTATCGTGGAATCAGCCTTCTTAATATCGCATATAATATACATATAATATATATAAGGTGCTTTCAAGTGTATTGTGCGAAAGATTGAAGCCCACCGAAAACCGGCTGATTGGCCCTTATCAGTAAGGCTTCAGAACTGGTAAATCTACCATCGACCAGATTATCACAATGCGCCAAATCTTGGAAAAACCCCGTGAAAAGAAAATCGACACACATAACCTCTTCGTTGATTTTAAAGCCGCCTGCAACAGCACGAAAAGGAGCTGCCTACATGCCGCTATGTCTGAGTTTGGTTTCCCCGCAAAACTTATGCGGCTGTGCAAAATGACGTTGAGCAACACCATCAGCTCAGTCAGAAATGGGATGGACCTCTCCGAACCGTTCGAAACTAAACGAGGTTTCAGACAGGGTGACCCTTTCGTGCGATTTCTTTAATTTGATGCTGGAGAAAATTATACTAGCTGCGGAACTTAACCGTACTGGAACAATATTCTATAAAAGCGTGCAATTACTGGCATATGCTGATGACATTGATATCAACAAACACCCCCGCTGTTAGTTCTGCTTACTCCAAACTGGAAAACGCGGAAAAGATGGGTTTGATGGCGAATGAGGACAAAACGAAGTACCTGCTTTCATCAAGGAAAGAGTCAGCGCATACGCGCCTTGGCAACCACGCTAATTTCGAAATAGTAAAAGACTTCGTTTATTTGGGAACCAGCACCAGCGAGGATTTTATCTTGCCAATAAATGCTACTTTGGACTAGGTAGGCAATTGAAAACTAAATTCCTCCCTCGGGGATCGAAAATCATACTCTACAAGTCACTTATCGTACCCGTCCTGCTATATGGGGCAGAAGCATGGACCATGACAACAGCAGATGAAGCGGTTTTGGGAGTGTTCGAGAGAAAAATTCTTCGAAAGATTTATGGACATCTACGGGTTGACGATGGCAAGTACCGCAGAAGATTTAATAATGATCTGTAAGAGCAATACGCAGACATCCACATAGTCCAGCGAATTAAAACGCAGCGGCTGCGCTGGCTAGGCCATGTTATGCGAATGAAAGATGATGCTCAGGCCAAGAAAGTGTTTCTATCGGAACCCGCCTATGGAAGCAGAGGCAGAGGGCGGCCCCACTCCGTTGGAAGGACCAGGTGGAAAACGATTTAAACTCCCTTGGTGTGACCAATTGGCACCGGTTGGCGGAGCGAAAAGCGACTGGCGCGCCTTGTTGGTCGGCCATAACCGTTTAGACGGTTAAGCGCCAATTAAGTAAGTAATTTAGAAACTTTAAAGTCGTTCACTAATGAGCCACCCTAATATGATGTATATGGGTTCACTAGCTGAAATTACTTACTCTGTTACATTCGATACATTCCACATTATTCTGTAAACCCCTCCGAAATCCAAGACCACTTATTGAGCCAAAATTATGCATTTCTTGTGCATGCTCAACCCAATTATTTTTGTTACTGAAGTGTATGCTGCATACTGGACAATCATATTGTATGAAGTTTTTACATTTTATCTCTCTACCATTTTCAGCCTGTTGTTCGCGCGATGAGTTGCGGCTAAGCACATCTTCCAAAATCGATTTAGATTTATTTAGTTTTGGTTCTAGTAAACCATCGTTATCTGCTTCATCTTGATCAATTGCTTCATTTCGGACTTCTACACTATCGTAGGTATTTTCATATATATCAACTGCATTACTTTTGATATCTCCTATTGCCAAATCTGCATTAGACAGTGATGGTGTTGTAGACGTCGTAGCATTGTTATTTGGAAGATTTACATTAAATAGCTCGTTATTTACGCTTTCCATCAATGCAACAACTTCTGAGCGATGAATCAAACGTAAATGGATTATCAAATCTTGACGATATTTATATAGACGATGACAAATTTTACACTTTGTGCAACGGTGTGGTAAATGTGTAAATTTGTGTTTAAGTAAATTTTCCATAGCATGCATAGCAATGGGTTTACTGCATTCTAGACATCTGTGATATAGTTTGTCTATTGGCACAAAGTTTAATCCCCGTCGTGTATTATATTCATGCACAGTATTTATGTGACTTTTCCAAGCTGTTTGCTTATCAAATTCAATACCACATGCTGGACATATATAGGTTATAGCCAGGTCATAGTTAATGAATGCATCTTGTGCAGTTTTGTTGCCAGATGTTTTAATAGGGATAGGTGCAATTTGTTGCTTGGACACATTAGTTGGTTCAATACCAAAGTTAAATATTGTATTATCATCTTCTCCTTCGCCATCACCTATATCTCGTGTAGTTGTAGTTTGTTGTAATAAAGTTTCCGGCATTAAAAAGCTATCATCGGCAGCGTCATCTGCTATTTCTTCAGGTTCGTTCTTAACTTTCGTATTTTCTTTTTCATTGCTACCATTTGCTGTAGTTTCAGCATCATCCATAGTATACTCGTTAGATGAAAACATGAATTGTAGGTGATCCATTTTACATTTGTTTGAGTTATCTACAATATTGATATGACTTCAATAGGTATATGTTTATAAAATTTAATTTAATCATTTACAGTTGGTTGTTAATGGAAGTACATCCGAAAATTTTAACAAGCAGACTTTTCACTTTTGTCTTATATTTTACGCTGCTTCTTGTCTATTGCCCTTCCTCTTTATTCCAGACTTTTAATGGCAGTGCCTGCCCACAGTTCGTTTTCTTTTATAAACTCGCCAACATTTTAACACAGCACTTAAATCGACTAACACATAGCACTTATTTAATTATCATTTAAAATGTTTAGGTATGCATGAAAACATTCGATTTTAAACAAAGTAAAATGCAAACCTTTCGCTCAACCCTGACAAGAAAAAGAAATAGCCACCATTTTTCGCTTGGTTGACAATGAGTACGTTCAATGAAGCCCACCGTATGAATGACTAACCTGAGCGTTCGTTCAATGCACGCCGAAAATACCGGGACACCCACAAAAAACGAATCATCTCCTTATACTAAACCATGTTTTTACCTGGGTCAATTTGTATGCACGAAAGTTAACCGATATCAAGCCATCGATTTTTCGGTAGGATTTGGGCTCAGGAAAAAAGGGGTAATTTTTACGACAGCTTGACACTGCTAATCAAAAAATATCGAGAGAGGTGTCAAAAGACGCGTATTAATCTCGAGAACAATAATCCGAAGGCGGAGTAGAAAAATGTTATCTCTGTCCAAGATATTATCAGTTGAAGTTGGCGATTTTCATGTGGTTGTTGAAATGTTGTTGTGCCCACAAAAAAAATTGTGAACATAAGTTTTTTGTGCGGAGTTTTGGTCTCCAAACCGGAGTGGACTTTTTATAAGCGCGACCGAAGGCCGCCAACGCAGAAAGGTGTTCTGCGCAAAAATACTATGGATACCACCCCCGGTTTCGGAGATACCCGTGGGTCTTTTTTCGGGTTTTCGTTAATATCTTTTGAACGAGTTAAAATTTTTATTTTCCGGTTTCGGATTATTAATACTGCTGTCATGACGCGTCGTTTGATACCTCTTTCGATATTTTTGGTAGCGTATTAGCAGTAGACCCCTCAACTATACTTTTACCAAATAATTTTCGAGCCTAGGACATTTCATATCTTTTGACTTTTTTCGACTTTAATTTATGAGGTTTTTTTCATGACCAACTAAAAAAATTTTCATATGTAAACCCTATCCGACCCAAAAATGTCCGCCAAAAACGTTGGCGATAACAGTTTTTAGCGGATATTTTCGGGTCGGGCAGGGTATACATGAAAATTTTACAATTAAATGAAAATTTTCAACATGAAAAAAAACTTAAAAATTAAAGTCGATAAAAATAAAAAAAAATGAAATTTCGCAGGCTCGAAAACTATTTTTTTGGATGTGCGTAGTGGAACTTTTTTTCCTGAGCCCAAACCCTATCGAAAAATCGACCCAGGATATCTCACTATAAAAATTTAATAAAAGCGAAGATTTACAATGATTTCGTGCTTCAGTTCACAGATAACACCCTAGAGATGGTTCTAGGTCTAAAGCCTGCCTCAAATTATTTTCCTTTTAAAAAATAACAAGACTGTGGACCTGTTTTATAGAAGAGACAATAGCGACAATTGTCGTTCTTTCCAAAAATTGCACGAGATAAAATTATTGCCCAATATTTTTGTCACTGATACAATTTTAATTCCGGAGATATTTGGAAACAAAATTGAAAATTTTCATGTGGTTGTTGAAATTTTGATGAACCCATAAAAAAAAACTGTGGGTAATACCGTTTTGCGCGGACATAGTTTTGGTCTCCAAACCGGTGTTGGATCCACCAAGGATAATTTTTTATAAGCGCCACCGAAGGCCGCCAATGCAAAAAGGTGTTCTGCGCAAAAATACTATAGATCCCACCCCCGGTTTCGGAGCGTTCCGGGGCCATTTTTTTTTTTTTTGGAAATATTTTTGACAGAAATAAAATTTTTAATTTCCGCTTTCGGATTAGTGGCCCCGGGTTCAAATCGCGTCTTTTGACACCTCTCCCTATATTTTTGGACGAGGTTTAGCAGTTGTGAGTTAAAGTAAAGAATTACCCCAAAAGCGCATGAACCGAATGGTATGGAGGTTTGGCTCACAAATCACACACAGAAGATTGCGCATTGGGCGTGTAAACAAAAGATTAGCTGTTTTTTATGGGCAATTCATACCTCATTTACCTTTAGCTCTTGTTTTTTCTCTTTTATTCAAGCAGTCAACTGTGACGTAATACGCAGAGCGAAGCAATTTTGAACTTGTGATTGCGCAATCTGGGTAGATGATTTGTGGGCTTGGCTTATTATTAAGGGCCAATTAATGGTGACTTATAACCATAAAACCATAACCAGATAAAACAGCTGATCGAACCTACCTTATGCAAATCAATGTAATCGATTAATGGTGCCATACCATAGCGCTAACGCCATAACCATACCATAGCCAACCAATTGGTTTTTGGTTTCTCGCCATATCCATAACCTAAAAATATTTGAGTTGGTGAATTTAATAACTTTTTTTAGATTTTATTCATTGCTTTGGATACGCTATGACTTATTTTTTGTGGAATATGTTCGCAATTGTTTGCGTTTTTTTTGCATTTTTATGAAATTTTCACGATTTTTAGGTATTAAGGCACCATTAATCTGATGGATTGGAGATGGTTATTAATGTGGGTATAGTTACGACTATGGCGTTAGGGTTAAAGGCCAAATTAAACTTCCTTAACCCTAACGCCTACTACTATGACCATACACATATCCATATCCATCTCCAATGTGATCGATTAATGGTGCCTTAACCTAAAAATCGTGAAAATTTCATAAAAATGAAGAAAACGCAAAAAATTACAAACATATCCCACAAAAAATAAGTCTCTTAGTCAAAACGTATCCAAAACAACAAATAAAATACACAAACAGTTAATTAATTCAACAACTCAAATATTTTTAGGTTATGGATATGCCGAAAAACAAAAACCAATTGGTTGGCTATGGTATGGTTATGGCGTTAGCGTTATGGTATGGCACCATTAATCGATTACATTGATTTCCATAAGGTAGGTTCCATCAGCTGTTTTATCTGGTTATGGTTTGATGGTTATAAGTCACCATTGATTAGCCCTTAAGGAAGCTTTATTAGCCCTTTATTTAACAATGCCTCAGTTCTACAACTTTATCGTCACATTGCTTGTTACCGCCTTTCGTTCTTAGTAGACAATTCATTACATTCTAATTAGACAAGGCTCGCCAATGGGAAGCTATGATATTATAATCAATTAATTGAGATATATTTAAACCACTTGGTGTTACATCGGTGCGTAAATCATTTTTACATAAGTATATTCCAGCCGGCTTAATAAAGTGTCAACTATGGAATAAATAAAAAAATTTGCAATTATCTTTTACTACATTTAAGGGAGTTCAAACGATTGAATTGGGACAAAGATAGTGATTCGAAGTTGGCAGCGTGAATGACAGACTGGGTGGTGTGAGTGGGAGTGGCAAATATTACATTTTAAAAAAACCTTTCACTCTCCAGCTACATACAAACATAGCTACAACATACGTAGGTAAGTGAAGAAAATTCAAATAAAATAATTACAGTGTATTAAACAAAAGTTTAATTGCAGTTAAAAACAGCCGAATGAAAATGCTTAACGTATTGTGGGTGCTACTGAAAATGCTCTACCTACTACTATGGTATACGGCTCGCCTTCTATCAGCACTCTTCAATATCTTTTGGTTTACATGTAATTTTGCTTCGGCATGTATACCATGGTTGACATTGGTGCTATTGGTAGCCTGTGTGGCATCCAAATACGCAAAATTACGCAGTCCAGATGAGAAACGTTTACTTAGCTTGTTGGGTGGTTGTGCACCCGAGGAGCTAACTTATTGGCCAATAGCAAATCGTGGTGGTGGTTATGATGCACCAGAAAATTCTAGAGCCGCTTTAAAAAAGGTGATACATTATATACCTATTTATAGTGTAGTAATTATTTATAATTAATCATTATGTATTTGTTGTTAAAATCAATACTTGACGGTTTATACTCTGCATCCTTTTTAATAATATTTATACACACATATGTATATGCTGTGCCTCCGCCTAAATGTATGTGCGGAATTTACTAATGTTATAGAAAAAAATATTGTTTCCATTTTCCTCAAAAACAAGCTCATATAATTACATGTCATCTTCAACACATGTGTAGCTCTATATTATCGACCTGCCAGCACGGTTTTGTGCCGCGTAGATCAACGACTACCAACTTGCTAGAGTTCACTTCTTTTGTAATGGATGGATTTTGAAACAATAGGCAAACGGATGTGATCTATACCGACTTCAGTAAAGCGTTTGACTCTGTCAATCACGAGCTTTTAGTTTACAAACTTGATTTACTTGGGTTTCCGAAGCATTTACTTGCGTGGCTCGAAAGCTATCTCGCGAATCGGACTCAACAAATTTTGTTTAAAAACACTCTTTCAAGGTTGTTTGATGTCTGGTGTGCCTCAGGGTAGTCATTTGGGCCCATTACTTTTTACCTTGTTTATAAATGACTTACAACAAACTCTTATAAATTCCCGAACTCTTATGTATGCGGATGATGTTAAACTTTGCTACTCATACTTACCTTCGGAGGCAGACTTGGATTCATTTCAATGCTGGCGTACTAACATTTCACCGAGTGAAGCCAAGTTTGACATCGTATACGCTAAACAGTACGCCTTTAGAGCGTATATCTGTTATAAGTGATCTAGGCGTTCTTTTTGATCCAAAACTGATTTTAGTACGCACATTTCATCAATGGTAAGCAAAGCAACGGGTATACTCAGTTTCGTGAAGCGATGGGCTAAGGAGTTTAATGATCCGTATCTGACTAAGACGCTCTAAAAATCGTTGGTACGACAAATCTTAGAGTATTGTTCGTATGTCTGGTGCCCAGCGTATCAAAACTTTATAAAGCGTATTGAGTCGGTACAGAAGCAATTCATTATATTTGCACTACGTGGTCTTAACTGGTATTCAAGTGTGCATTTGCCACTATATAGAAATAGGCTTTTTCTTATTAATCTGCCAACTTTAGAAAATCGAAGAACTTTACTAGGGGTAATGTTCATTCATAAGCTCATTATGGGCGAAATTGAATCCTCTGATGTTGTTGTTGGTGTTGAATCCTCTGATCTTGCTAGTCGACTAATTTTTGCTGTTCCTGGTAGAACGTCCAGGCACCTTGGGCCTTTTCATTTACCACTTTGCCGGAAAAATTTTGCCAATAATAATCCACTGCGTATGGTGTTCGCACTACAATAACTTGTATAAATGCATCAGCTTTGAATGTTCGTTTACCGCGTTGCCTAATTTCTCACGTCTGGCCTGATATTTTGTCCTTTATTTGTTGTTGATGTTGTAACAGTGCTTTCTTTCATATGTATGGTTGAATTTAATATATACATTTGTATTTAATTATTTTTAATTGTACCATTAATTTATTTTAATATTATCTTAGTAGTCGGCCGCTTTGTGTCTGTGTCGACTTTAATGCAAATAAAAAAATAAAAATAACAATGTAGTGTTTAACCGCCTCGACGTTTTTGACCCTCCGTCACGCCAGTTAACGTGTTAAGCAACAATTGACGCGAACTTGGAAAACCAAGAGAGATCAAGCCTTACTCCACATACCTCATTCACCTTTTTCTAACCCCCAGCAGTTAGGGGGTTTAGAATATACCCGCGGCAGGTATGCCTGTCGTAAGAGGAAACTAAAATACCAAACTGCTTCAAGGGGTTTCGTAACGCAACATTTTAGCTGAAATCTCCCAAACAGGTTGGGATATCGCAATGAAGTTTTCCCTATATTTAAACTCTCTTGAACATCTTTTGTGTTCTGAACACATCTCAGTGCTATCTCTTTTTTTTTAATTTATTAATTATTACGGCTGTTTTGGCCTAAAACTTAAACTACTAAGTACAATTCATTATTATAATAACTTATTTCTATTGAATATGTTGTTGGAATGCCATGTGATTCCGATCAGCATATTTACTAGCGTGACAAACGGATGAGTCTGGGAGCCACTCATTTAAGGGAGGTTGGAAAGGACGTGTTTCCAATCATCCAGTGGTCCCAGCTTAAGACAACAAAATTTGGAACTTATATTTTTCAATTATATTTGTATTTTAAGCTGTCGGAATGTATTAGTCTCCGATGAACACAGCTAAACATGTCTTTGGATGTTGGAAATTGGAAATAACGTGTATCGAATCCCCCTCAACTTTGTTTAGTAAGGACGCTGTCGGAATGCATGAATATTCCGATCAGCAGAGCTCAACATATAATGAGAGGTTGAAAAGGACGTGTTTCCAATCCCCCTGCTCCAAATTTTTTTTGGCCTTATTTTCGTTACACATCATATACATAATTTTATTGTTATATTAATGCTGTCGGAATGCGAGTTATTCCGATCAGCAACAGTAAATGTCGGCTGAAAATACCGAATTCCAGCGAAATTAGTTGTTGGAAGTGTCTGGAATTACAGGTGGCGACTAATTTTCTTTTCCTTAAGGTCGGATGCATTGTATTTTGCTGCTTCCGATATTACCATTCCCCTTTCGCGCTCCAGTATCGGATATATCATGTAAAAATTAAAAGGAGAAAAACTTTATCTTATTGGAAGGGTTTTACAATGCTCCAATAAACTTTTTTTAAAGTATTCAAGTTATTACTACTTTTTATGTGATTAGGAAGTTCATTCAGGCCCTTATAAAATATATTTTGCTTGTCCACTTCTGTTTTGAAAAGAGGTAGTCTAAAATCTCTTTTCCACATTGGTATGTAGCGCCAACTATTGAAATTAGTCCTATAGGGAGACTTAGGGACAATTAATGGTGACTTATAACCATAAAACTCTAACCAGATAAAATAGCTCATCGGACCTACCTTATGGAAATCAATGTAATCGATTAATGGTGCCAAACCATAACGCTAACGCCATAACTATACCATAGCCAACCAATTGGTTTTCGGTTTCTCGCCATGTCCATAACTTAAAAATATATTGGTGAATTTAATAACTTTTTGTAGATTTTATTCTTTGTGTTGGATATGTTATGACTAAGGCAAGGTGCACACGAGGCTACGCGTCATAGACGCGTATTAGACGCTACAGGCGAAATCCGTACGCTTAGTTGTCGAACACATGTACTTGAATGGAGAGCTGCACATGAGACGTAGCTAAGCGTACAGCAATGTTGGTCGCTGAGCGTACGTACGCTTGAAAAAATGGAAGAACAAGATGTTTGTTAACATTTTTTTGTATGCAAATTTATGTAATTAGTTAGAAAATGTTATTTTAGTTAATAAAAGTGCGTGAAAAGTATATTACCAAAGCGAAAAAGAGTATTCAACACCACAAAAGCTTGGTTAGATATTGTTGAAGCGATTAAAAGGTTAAAAAGTGTTGGAAACTAGAAATCACTTTTTTCCAGTCCGCGGTGGTGTAAAGTTGCCTTTCATAATTTTCAAAGGCACGGGGATGTAAAGGACCAATTAATGGTGACTTATCCATAACCAGATAAAAAATCTGATCGAACCAATCTTATGGAAATCAATGTAATCGATTAATGGTCCCATACCATAACGCTAAAGCCATAACCATATCATAGCCAACCAATTGGTTTTTGGTTTTTCGCCATATCCATAACCTAAAAATATTTGAGTTGGTGAATTTAATAAGTTTTTGTAGATTTTATTCATTGTTTTGGATAAGTTATGACTAAGAGACTTATTTTTTGTGGAATATGTTTGTAATTTTTTGCGTTTTCTTCATTTTTATGAAATTTTCACGATTTTTAGGTTAAGGCACCATTAATCGATCACATTGGAGATGGTTATGGATATGGGTATGGTTACAACTATGGCGTTAGGGTTAAGGAAGTTTAATTGGCCTTTTACTCTTCTTCAGCTATTTAAGGTGGGTACACTAGAAGTTGCTAGTTTTCGTGAGACACCAAATTTTAAAGCTGGAGTCATTGGTGCCGTATGTCGTATCGCTGTATCCGTATCCCTAACGTAATCAGCTGTTTATCGTTACGACGGTAAAGCCGGAGTCATTGGTGCCGTTTGTCGTATCGCTGTAGTCGTATCCCTAACGTAATCAGCTGTTTATCGTTACGACGGTAAACCAAAACCCAATTGGTTGGCTACGATACGGTTACGACCTTAGCGGCACCAATAATCGATTGCATTGATTCTCATAAGGTTGGTCGAATCAGCTGTTAAAAGGTTACCGATACGGTTACCGATAAAGCACCAATGTCTCCAGCTTTAAGCTGGAGTCAATGCAATCGATTATTGGTGCCGCTAAAGTCGTAACCGTATCGTAGCCAACCAATTGGGTTTTGGTTTACCGTCGTAACGATAAACAGCTGATTACGTTAGGGATACGGATACAGCGATACGACATACGGCACCAATGACTCCAGCTTAAACCAAAACCCAATTGGTTGGCTACGATACGGTTACGACCTTAGCGGCACCAATAATCGATTGCATTGATTCTCATAAGGTTGGTCGAATCAGCTGTTAAAAGGTTACCGATACGGTTACCGATAAAGCACCAATGTCTCCAGCTTAAGTCCTAGTTTCGTATGGCAGATCAAAGTCTGTTTACAATAAAACGTGCGATATTCTCTCAGTACCCTTTTTACTTTTAACCTTAGAGTGAAACTTTTGATCTTGTTTGAAGCAGCAAAAACCTTTATTATAGTAATACCTTGTGTGTATGTATTTACTTATATTTCAGTGCGCGGCGCGTGGCTACCGTAATGTGCTACTGGAGGCTGGTATAACGGCGTGTGGTGAGATAGTAATTGTTAATAGTACAACATTGGAACGTGCCGGTTGGCATGGTGGCATTTCCAGCTACACTTTGGAAGAGTTACGGAAATTAAATATAACGGAGCTGCACCCATTGAGGTTAGTGAGCTTAAGATATATACATGTATTTAAATTAGGGTGGCTCTTATTAATCTAAAATACATGTATCTGCTATGGTTTTGTCCAGTCTCGCCCAAACAGTTTAATTTTTATTATTTTTTCTAACATCATTCGTTAATACTATCGCTACAACAAAACTATAGTTGATGATATCAAACAATTATTTTGATCCCGATTGGTAACGGTTAAGGCATGTGCACAGAAGTTTAAGCTCAGGTTACGCTATGAAGGCTCCATATTTTTTCGATATCGAAAATTTCGAAAAATTAAAAAAATGCCACAATTCTGCACCAAATACGAAAAAAGGGATGAAAATGGTGATTGGATTGGGTTTTTGACGCAAAATATAACTTTAGAAAAAACTTTGTAAAATGGGTGTGGCACCTACCATATTAAGTAGAAGAAAATGAAAAAGTTCTGCAGGCCGAAATCAAAAGCCCTTGGAATCATGGCAGGAATACTGTTCGTGGTATTACATATATAAATAAATTAGCGGTACCCGACAGATGATGTTCTGGGTCACCCTGGTCCACATTTTGGTCGATATCTCGAAAACGCCCTCACATATACAAGTTGGGGATACTCCCTTTTAAAATACTCGTTAACACCTTTCATTTGTTACCCATATCGTACAGACACATTCCAGGGTTACCCTAGGTTCATTTTCCTACATGGTTATTTTCCCTTATTTTGTCTCCAAAGCTCTCAGCTGAGTATGTAATGTTCGGTTACACCCGAACTTAGCCTTCCTTACTTGTTAATTTTATTAACAATTTCTATAATGTATTTTTCTATAATTTTACATCCAGCACACAATTTGAGTCCGAGAGTATACTCACACTTACAGAATTAATACAATTCTTAGAAGAGGAACAACGAATTACTGTATTCCTGCATATTTTAGATAATAGTGTACGTATGTTGGAAAAATTGAAGGCTACCATAAAAATTAGTGCACAATTCAAAACGCGCATAATAGTAATTAGTCGTTCTCCTTACGCCATTTACCAAGTAAGTATTATGTGAGCCATCAATACTTTAACGGTGCCTACATATATTCATATGTCAATTGTCGCTTTTAGTTACGTAAATTTCAACCGGAATTGATATGTGGACTATGGACAGAAAAATCACTTTCTTTGGCACTTCTTAAGGCTTCAACGCTTATAACATCAATTTATGGAGCATTGTTTCGAAATATTATAGCACCAGTTATTGGGATTAGTGTAGTTTTTGTTAGCAAAGAAGAATTTAATCTGTAAGTATGCATTCTTGTACTAGTATCGACGATTCTCAAAGTCATACTATGCTGAGATCGTAAATTCATAACGATAAAACGGTTGTTGTTGTTGTTTCTGCAGCGATAAAACCGTCTTAGATGTTTGCCTTATGATGAATTTCATATCAAAACCTATAAAAAAAGGCACATTTTGAACCGGCCCCCTCAGACTTTGATCAAATTTTGCATAGAGGTACACTTTACCTATACAAACACTCAGGGCTGTCATGGAATCCAAGTCGGTTTTGCGTTTGTCGGAATTACAAACCAATATTGATTTAAATTGGTGTCATAAAACCGTATTGGTTTTGCTCTTTTCGAATGTAAATAAAAGCGATGTTCGAATCAGCTGTTTTGCGATGCACCGGCAATTTTGATGTTAATTTTTTTTGCAAAATTTTATAAAATAGTTGTTTTGTACATTTAAACAGAAATAAACAAATTTATTGACATCAAAATGGCATCAGCAGTTGTAGCATTTATATTATTGGAAGAAGAAAGTTGCGAGAGGGTCAAAAGGAAAATTTTGAGAGATCGCAGCAATCCATTTAAGTTGCCAGAGATAGCGCAATTAAAAATATTTCTTAATGTGGGTTTCTAAATATGTATAGTGTATTTGCAGTTACATTGCATACTATCGCATAAACAAAGAGGCTTTCCGAATGGTTTTGGACACCACTGAAAGACGCTTAACTGGCTCGAAAGCATGTGACACCTAGTGCTGCAACTAGCAGCTACGTTACAATTTTTAGCTGAAGAATCCTATCAAAGATCAGTTGGCAAGGATTCTAGCATGAGTGTAGGTAGAAGCGCGGTGTCAACGATTTTGGATGATGTGCTTCGTGAAGCCCTTCGAAATATCTGGATATTTCTCCATAACTTCAGTCAAAATACTGTTTTGCATTAAATTTTTATGTTTTCCCCTATTAAGAATGAAAATATATATAAATTTACATTTATTTTTATAAAATAAACCTTTATTGACTTACATTTTTAGAAAATACTCAACTACAAGAGAAATACAACTAGGAACAAATGAAATCCAACAGCATTTAACTGATTGGATTGTTTCCGATAGCAAAATCGATATTATCGGATTCTGTGACACCTAAAACCGACACTAATTCCAATTCGAACATTAAACCGATAACATTGGATTCAATGACACCAAAGTACTTATTTCGTCGTTTTTAAATCCGATTCCGACAACAATTAGATTCCATGACAGCCCTGACTACCTCGTTTTTAGAAATTGCATTTTTGAAAAATTGTGGGCATGTCAAGGTGTCAAAATTGTGAAAAATGCGTGAAAAATGACGGCAATAGGTGCTTTTGAGCTGTGAAAACTACTGAATGGCTCAACGGTTTGCCTTTGAATTTTTTTCAAGTTTAAAATTTAATTTTAGAAAAAAAATTTTTTTCATTGTATGTTTTCGAAAGCCGATCTGAATACCTTTCCAATTGTACCAAGATCTTTGAAATCGGTTGAGCCATTCCGTAGTTTTCACAGCTCAAAAGCACCTATTACCGTAATTTTTCACGCATTTTTCACAACTTTGACACCTTGCCACGCCCGCAATTTTTCAAAAATGCAATTTCTAAAAACGAGATGGTTTTTGTATAGGTAAAATGTACCTCTATACAAAATTTCATCAAAATCTGAGGGATCGGGTTCATATGAAATTCATCTTGATATGAAATTCATCTTATGAGTTTTGATTGATTCGGTCAATTGGAATGGCACATATGTATGTATGTATTTTATCGTGTGTCTTATTTATATTCGTTAAAACCAAAAAAATGTGCTGAACATGGTATGCTTTGCAGACGTCGATATGCATTTTTATATTCACTAATTAAATTTTTTCCCAGTCATATTGCTGAATTGTGGCGTAATGTTGGTGTACGTCCATTGGTCTACAATGTTAATTCGCCTAACGAAAAACGATATTTTCAGAAAACAATGAAAACTCAATATTTAACTGATTCTTTACGCTCCGAACCACATTTGCTAATGAAGGCTTAGTTTTAAGAGATGGGCTTAATATGTATGTAAAATTATTGTATTATTTGCGTCAGACACTTTTATTTATTTAAAATTTATATTTATAAGTTTACAGCACCTTTGTACACCGTCCCTATTTAGAAGTACAGTCAGTCATAAAAGTTAATATACAAGCTATTTTATAAGACCATTGAAGAGTTGAAATTTGAAACTTTTATTAAGAACTTGAATATTTTGAATAAAATTCGTTGAATTTTCTCGAATTTTGCATTAATTTCCAAATCTCAACTTACATTATATTACATATATGTATTATCAGTATATGTGACCCGGTCTATGAAACTCAACTCAAACTCAAAAAAAATTACTACTACTAAGAAACTGAAGAAATGCATTGTTTATCTTTAACATCTGTTTCTCCCAATTTCTTGTTTGAGTCATAAGCCAACTTTTCGTAGACCGGGTCACATATATATATGATATTTTTTATTAAAAATTGCGAAAATAACACAGGCCGACAAAATTTAACCAACATTCAGACCCAGAAACCAGACTATATATTTTCGAAGGTTTATGATGCGCTGACTCCAAATTGCCCATATTTGAGGTTATGTAGCCTTGCAGATGTTTTCTTTCACCAAAATAATAGGCTGGCATCTTTAAGTAATAAGCTTTATTCTTTCTAATGGCGTTGAGTTTGCTCAAATATCATTTTTTTTTTCGCTGAGATATCTCATTTTGAAATTTTCATATTTCTAAATTCTCCTACACCTGAAAATCGATTGAGAGAACATAGACATGATATAGTCGATTCCTAATTTTCTTGAATTGAGTCTTAGTTTTCTTAAAATTTTGTCTCACGCCATAAGTGTGCTAACTCACTACACCCCTACACTATCTAACCCTCGGGTACCAAGTCACACACAGCCCTTACCTCTAGAAACCACCCCTATCATACCGCAAGCAGGCTAAAACACTTAACCCTGGAGACAGCGCTTACTCGCATATTCTCAAAATAAGTCTTATTTATCTAGATTTCTCACACCACAAGTGGGCTAACCAACTTATCTGTTAACCCATCATCTGCCGTATCCCCTAACCCCTAGAAACCACCCCTACCATTAAATTTAGAAACGTGAAAATTTCAAAATGCGATATCTCAGCGAAAAAAAAATGATATTTGAGCAAACTCAACGCCATTTGAAAGAAAAACACTTGTACTTAAAGATGCCAGCCTATTATTTGGGTGAAAGAAAACATCTGCAAGGCTATATAACTTCAAATATAGGCAAAAACGGTGTTTTTTGCACCTTTAGGTTAGGATATCTCGAAAACGGAGCTGATAAGAGCAATTTTGAGGCCAGATTTCGATTCATCGCATCAAAAACCTTCGAAAATATATAGTCCGGTTTCTGGGTCTGAGATGCTGTCGGCCTGTGTAATTAACCTGAAATTAAACTTGCAGAGAAAAGCCTGTATACATACTTTTGTGATTGACCGCCCGTATGTATGTAACTACATACTAATGTTTAATTGCTTTACATGGAAAAGGAATATTAGCTTGAATTTTTTTTGCGCAAATGCCGCATGCAACTCAAATTTACAACGCACTTATGTAGGTATGTTTGTAGATAGTGTGTAGTTGATTTTAAGTGCTTAGTATACAAACATATTTCTTATGCAGAGATTTTTTTTTATTATAATAGCCCTTGTCGATCACAGCAGATAGTTGACCGTTGACCGTTGAGCGATAATCGATTATCTTTATAATAAGTAAAAAGTATATTATATATGTACATCGCAAAATAAAAAAATTCCATATCATTTTCGAGTGAGTTAACTACGTACAATGCTGATGTTGTAGCAAGCAGTGCTTCGCCACATCCAAAAAGTGCGGCTACTCAGAAATTTTCAATAATATTCTCTAACGGGAGTTCAAGGAAAGTTGCAGTTTCAACAGGGGTGGACCAGAGAGAAGGGGGCCATGTGTGTGTTTGTAATGATCGAAAGATTTGGTGATTAATTTGCATAATAACATAACTAAATGGAAAACATTCGAAGTCAAATGCTCAATACTACTCCGATCGACACTCACACTGTCACAACAACAGCAATCGACACTAACGATAAAAATTAGGTTTAGATTTAGTATAGCTTGTCCCAGTTTAATTTAAAACTTTTGTCAACGTTTTTAGATGCAGATAAAACGTTTTAAAAGAAAAAATAATAATGCTTTAATATGTTCTTAATTTTGGCGACATTTTAATGACAATTTTTTTAAAATCTTCCATCTACTATAATAACAATTGATTCGCGCCAGTCTAGAATTTTTTTTCTGGTAAAACAGTATACTCTTGATGAAATTTCAGTATAAACATTCTTTATTATATATACATATATATATGTGACCTGGAATCATGAATCGACCCCATTGTGCTAAAACAAGTTTTCGAGAAAAAAGCGTTTAAAGTTTTTGTTTAGCTTTACTCTGTGTAGCGGCTGGCCGTTGTGAACGAATTTTGTAATTCAAATTTAATTAACCTCCCGATAATCTGCAAGCTTAAAACTTGGAATATAGTTCAGAACCCGATGACAATGCAATAATAAGAAAAAAACTCCAATAGGTGACGCATGGATCGAAATATTTCGAAAAATCGTATTTGTGGTCCGATTTGGCTCTAAGAGCGTTAAATTGCCTATAAGAATCACTCAAAAAGTGAAGAACGGTCTTTTCGCACAATAGGGCCGTTTCATGACCCCAGGTCACATATATGTATATATAGTTATATATTGAATAATTACCCAGTCGGGAACTCGACTGACTACAAATGGATTTTAAATTGCCTACTTAGCTCCCAGCGCTGGTCGACTGAGCTTTATGGCTCAAGCAGATACAATACGTCACTTACTTGGCGGAAAGGAGAAAGCTGTCAGCAGCGCTGGCTGTTTATTTTAATGATAAACGCCATATCAGTCACGGCATCCTTCATACTTTG
The DNA here is from genome assembly GCF_040869045.1 of Eurosta solidaginis. NCBI lineage: Eukaryota > Metazoa > Arthropoda > Insecta > Diptera > Tephritidae > Eurosta > Eurosta solidaginis. The sequence continues at coordinate 32,162,971 of NC_090319.1, forward strand.
CCAATTTTCTACTTTTGACATATGTCAGCCACGCCATATATGTTGCCCATAATTTTTTTCGCCATTTTTAGAACGCGTCTGAGAAAAATTGGTTTTTAAAATTAACCAATACTATTATTTGACTAACTATTATTATTTTGATAATGGAATCTACAATTTTATTGCTAAAGTCAGTGGAAATTAGCATACGTTGTGACGGTGACGGATTGCATCTTCTGAGCTCATAACTTCGAAAGCCGGTGTGTTGCACATATTTTCGTTAGTATAAAGCGTTTTTACTAGGGCTGGGACTATCCGCATATTCTAATATCCGGATATCCATTGACACGGATAAAATCCGGACGGCATGGATATCCGGTTAATATTCGTATGTGAAACTATCCGGATATCCGGATTTATGAAGTATTTTTGGATATCCAGTGAAAGCAACCAATTGATGTACCATATACATATATATGTATGTTTATTTAACATTAATAAAAAAAAAATGTGGATATTTGTAAAATTGTAGCTTTTTAATTTTTGACGTTAATTTAATAATCTACAAACATATTTTGTGAATAATTTTTCGATGTTTGCTTCGTTCAATTCTGATATGCAGATATTCAACTTTTATATTCCAGTATTCGGACATACGGATATCCGGATTTTCCGTTTACGTATCCGGATAGCCGGATTTTTTGTTTAGCTATCCGGTTATTCGAATATCCGGTTTATCCGGATAATTGAAAAATCCGGATGCAGTTCACAGCCCTAGTTTTTACTCCTACTTAAAGTTTAGTGTAATTTTTCTTTCTCTACCATCAAAACTGACAAGCAAAAATTCCCAGCTCTTATAATATTAACGCAATATAATATCGTAGACATAAAAAATGTACAGTATGTAACTCCATTACCATTGTAAATCTTAAAGTAAAGTAAACAATGTCCATTACTTTTATATAATTTCTTGATATGTATTATATTTTTTGACTGGCTTAATTTAGTTTAAGTCTTTTTTTAGTCTTATTTATAAAGTAATTTATTTATTTTATTTCTTTGTTGTATTATTGCGCTTTTTTTTGCCAAAAAATAATTACGATTTTTAAGTAAAGATAAACAAACTCTGAACGAGCACAGGGTCGCAATCAACATTATATTTAAAGAGTTAAATTTATTTGTCAAATTACAAAAAAAGTTTGTAAGCTATGGGTCGATTTTGGTTGTCGTACGCTTGGCATTTTCAAAATTAATAGAGCACATTGTGTTTTGCGGAATATACTATAATAACATCATCCAGTGAGTTTTCTAACTCCGTGTCACGCTCAATTCTCACGGAAATGCTCTGGCTCATTGGGAGACTTGAGAGGCTGAGGTCGTGATATTTTTGTATAGATGTGTTGTTGGCAGATATCGCTGTTGTGTTTAATTTAACACACACGGCTAAAGGCCAAGTAGCGAAATCTATTTTTGAAAAAGTAGGGCCGGTATTACGTGTTACGATCAGTGACTGAAAATCATTTTCACTGAAGCGATAACTATGCAACTGCCAAACTTTCCTTAAAAATTTCAATAAGTTATGGATCGAAGGAGTACTATTTGTAGATGGTTCGCATATGCCATTAATCCGATCCACCATTTCAGAGCTATTCAGCTCTATTTTGCATTTCGACTTGGATTGGAATTTTTTCGATTCGGCAATTTTGGTATTCTGTGTTCCAATCTCTTTCGATCCAACTTCGAATCGTTCGATTTTGTGTATTCTGCATCATAATTCCGTTTTTCTAAGTTGCAAATTTGTTGGCGGAAAAATATTTTATTTTTATTTTTTTTATTAATTTATAACAGAATTTTAACAAGAATGTAAGTAAAACTTGTTAAGAAACGTAAAAGCATTTTTTTTTTAACCCAAATAAGAAAATAAGTAAATTTCTTACAATTCGTCACTCATATCAAATGGATTACACAAATCTTACAATATTTGCCTTTCCATTCTCGCCTGGACATTTTCATATACGTTGCTTTCCAACTCCACAAATAATGCCGCGGCTATTGGCTCCAGTATAATAGACAGCTATAATTTGTGTCTGTTCGTTGGGTCCAGTTATATTCCAAAGCAAGCTGCCGGAGTAGAGGAAGGTGAAGCGAAAACGTAAACAATCCTTGCGGAAAGAACAAATAAATCTTCATGAAGCATTTTAGTCTAGTGCAATGAAATTAGCATCCATAAAATTCAGAAAATGTCAACTATATTCGTGCAGGAATCCGTTTTAACAAAATTTGGTGGCCATGGCAGGGAATTGGTCAAAAGAACGGCAAAAACACACATACGATTATGAAAGCACTTCACTCAAAAAAATATAACACTGCGGCAATATATTCTATTGCTTTTTTTTGTACAAAATGGCGTGGATAATAAAATATAAACGTTTTTCAGTGTTCTTTACAAATTTTCTTTAATTTATTTTGTTCCAATGTTCACACATTCCGTACAAACAGCTGATTTAGAAAAATCATTTGCTCTTCCTCTTCTTATTACGATTCCGTCGTAATGCAGAATACCCAACTTCGATTAAAGCGGAGCGTAGAACGGGAACGTAATCGAAATGCAGAATAGGGGTGATTGTGATTTAAAAAATGCGTTTCGATCACGGATCGTAATGCGGCAGTTACCCACGAACGTACGTAGAAAAAACGTGTCAGCTGACACGACCTATCTTATGAGTGTGCAATGTAAACGAAAACTCACCGACGTGCAACGCCCGTACGTACGTAGCCCGGAACGTAGAAATCAAAACAATTTTGATTTTTTCCGTAAGATCGTGTCAGCTGATCGCTCTCTCACTAGACAGAGTTGCCTAGTAAACTTTTGTGCGCTCATTTTTGACCGTTTGCAATTTTATGCAAAAACGCCTAATTAAAGTTTGAAAAATTGTGGAAATAATTCGAAATAATTATGTAAAAGTGCTGATTATAAATATTTAATATATTTATACTTATTTAATATGTGTTCCGGCCTTTTACAATATCAAAAATTAAATTGGAAAAAGTTGATGTTTCCATAAGCATACATGCAAAATGGTCAATGGCAACAGTGCTTATCTGTAAACAATACACACACAAATATGTTATGTACATGTACACAGACGTACACATTGATTCCTACGGGCTTGAGAGTTCGGTCAAACGTGCTTCGTACGACAAACGTCCTTACGTACGGCACACGTCGGTGGGTAACTACCGCATAACACGTAATACGGGCCTAGGTTTATTAAAGGCAGCGTTGCCAAACTAAAGACAAGAAATAAACAAAAATCACAAATTGAACCATACTTCTTTCTGGATTTATCTGGCTCAAATCGTTGTTGTTGCATTTACATGCAAACTAATTTAACTGGCTCAGTATCTTAGCGACGGGAAGATGCCTAATGTGGATACTTTACGTGGCAGAACCATAGAGGTAATGGCCAGAAATCAGCGGATACTTTGCTTTTTAATCTGATTTGACACTCAACTTCTGGCGCAGTGCAACTTTGACATCCGGCCATCGAATAACAAAACAAAACACGTAGTCATTGTCAAAATAAAATAGGTTTTATATTTAGTTGTAGCTTTTTTGACAGATAGCTCATAGAAAATTAGGATCTTACCTTGTATGTTTCGCCATACTACTTAAGAAGCCAACAGGTTTTAGTTTCGACCTCTAACAACTCATCTATAATCGGCCCATTAAACATATACATACGTACATATGTACGCGAGTAACTCTATTAATATAGGTGTATGCAAGAAAGTAATAAAGAAAACAATTTTTATTGAATATTGAGAAATAATTCGTTTTGCTTTATTAGCAGTGTTTTTTTTACACGCGTATACGTTTCGTTTGTGCGTGAAAAAAAAACGCCTATCCTCGCTTAGATAATGCTTAGGAGACCCATCTAGCGGCTGTGGTTAAACAACTAGCTACAGCAACAGGGTGTATCGAAAAGCGGAGACACAACGCTCTGATGGCCATAGGGTATAACATATAGCTGAATCAGTTGCGATGAATTGTGGACACACATAGAATACATAGAATTAGTGTAGAGGGTGAAACAAAGACACATATTTCAGTTACATCTGAGTATAATGCGTATTGAAATTTTGTAGGACAAAATTTATGCGCAGCAATTTCAGAGGTGTATTTAAAGTTTTGTCGCTTAGCAGTCCATATAAAGTTTAAGCGTAAACGGATATACGCGTGTTAAAAAACACGGCTATTGTTGGTGTAGGTTTTTTATTCCCACAAGCGGTAAGGCATGCCTGTCTTAAAATGCGGCTGGGGTAAGCGCTGGGCATGGAACCCGCCACGTAAAGACCACTACCAATGAAAAAACCAAGGTACCAAGCCACGGATAAAGTGTCTATTTTTTTTTAAACGAAGACCACGGTAAACGTTTTGGGAACTATGACTTGAGGCCATGTACTTGAAATTTCTTTTGCAAAAGGTACAGTTTCATAATTGATTGAAGGTTCCTGATGATGACTGTAGACTGAAGTCGAAATACCGAATAAATAAATAAAAAAACAGAGGATATTGCTTTTATTTAAAATCAGCACGTGAGCTCAGAAAACTCAAAAACAACCAAGATACTTCAATAGCTACTTTCGTTATTTTTTTGCGCTCATCCATTTCCGAACAGGTTACAGGCGACTAACTTCACCACGGCGCGAAATATGTTACGAACATAGAGCAACGAATTAAAACACAAACGCTTCGCTGTGTAGGTCGTGTTATGGGAATCGGTAGACGAGGGTTGTAAATCGGTTCGAAGCGAACCGGTTCATAACACGAACCATCCGCTGTTACGGCCGAAAAATAACAAAAAAATAAATGGTTCGAGTTGGTAAAAATATTAAATTCCTCAAAAGACTAAACATTTTACTTAACTCATCACTGCCTGACAATACAATGCTTTAATAAATCAGTAATAAAGCGCGAGCATTCGCTCAAACTTTGCATGGTTCGTAATAATTGACCCATCGAAAGAGCCTACACGGTAGATATATACACCCCTATTCTGCATTACAAGTCTGCTTCAGTTCTCCGCTCTGCTTGAACTGAAAGCAGGTATCCTGAGTTCCGCTTGAATTGAAAGAAGAAGAGGAAGAATGAACGAATTTTCGAAATCAGCTGTTTGTGAGAAATTTGTGAAATTAGAACACAACAAAATAAATAAATATTTGCGAAAAATTTGTAAATTAGTGAATATTTCGTTATTTAACATAACAATGTAGACGTGAGAGTGGAAAGACGGAGATTGAGGGAAATCAGTGATCCATTCAGGATGAGCGATGAATTGAAAGTTGGTGCTGAAAGTGCTAAACCTTCATACATGTTAAATATTTTTAGGTTCAAAAAACTTTAGGTTAAATAAAGACGCATTTAAGTATGGCATGGATATATTGAGAAACACTTTGAATTCCTTAACAGCAATTAACCGCGTAATGGTTGCTTTGTGGTTTTTTGCTAAAGGCAGCTACCAGCATGGTGTTCCAGGAGGAAAAACTGCATGCGATCAAGAGTTTTATACTAAGGCTGCCTTTTCAGGTATAGTAAAGTGCGCAGATGGAACACATATTAAAATAACGAAGCAACATCAAGAAGATTTCCTTTACTATAATAGAAAAGGATTTTATAGTATCAATGCTATGGTGGTAAGAATAATATTTTAATGATGTTGAAAACGATGGAACCTCTTTCCAAAACGCCTGCACTTCTTCTTTAGGCCTTTTTGAGAAACCTTGTGCAATGTCTCTTTTTGTTGACAGCATTTCCAACAATTTTTCATATTGCTCTGGTGTTGTACTTGTTTCCCTGCAAAACCACAAAAAATAAAAGTGTGTTTTAAAATAATTTTTATAAACATTAATGTATATTTTACTTACATATTTAAAAAAATTGCCTTTTAAAGCCCGCGAAAATAAAAATCAAAACAATCTCCGTCATCTAATTTGCAACTGAGAAAAACGGAGCTCCGCTCGAAGTGTGGGATACGTCAAATGGAGACTTTCGAAGTTGGACTGAATGAAAACGGAACGCAGAAAAGCAAAGTTACCAAACTGAGAAATTTCTATTCAGTTCGAAGTGCAGAATAGCGGCTGAATTCTGTAATTCGGTCTCATCTCAAGTCTCTAAATTTGAGATTTTCCTTTACAGCCTGATTCTAATGTGGTAACAACTTTCTTCACCACGGCAACTTTCTTCATGTAGTAACATTTGTACCCTTTTGGTATTTTGCCCACGAAAGTAGCCGGATAATTGTTTACCCACTAAAATAGATGGTAACATCGATGTAACCAAACAAAAGCTGTTGTTTAGAAAAAGGCAATAATGAAAAATAAGGAATTGTGAGCGCAAATAAGTAAACATAATAGTAAAAAAGTGTTGCCTCTTGCTATACATATTTGTTTCCATGTACTTTCACAGTATATATTACAATATAGCTATGTAAAAACGTGTGCATGCATGCACATATGTCCCGTTTATTCGTTAACATCGTATCTACGAGTGAAACATTTTCGGTAAAGCCATGGCGGAACAATACACGGTGGCAGCATGGTGGCAAACATAAATAAAAATTCCATGTACTTCGATTTTGTAAATTCGATGGACAAATGTCAAAATCGTACTGCGCCGGAAGTTGATGTATCAAATTAAATAAAAAAAGTTTATATTCAGCTGTCCCATGCTGCCACCTTGTATCATTCCGCCATGGGTAAAGCGAAGAAAACCAACTTTTAAATTTCACCACAGACAATGGTGAGTTTTTCGGTGATGACAGCGTTACCACTTTGCCCAGAATCGCGAATAAAACAACTGGTAACGATTTTCGGTTACATAATGTTCTGGGTACTATTTTACCGGTAACGCCAAAAATCGGGCCGTTAGAGACAATTTTTGTGACTTGAGATGATTTCGATATTCAGTAAACAAAAGTCACAAAAACAATTCACCATATCAACGAAATTCACCAAAATGACAATTTACTCCTACATTGAACAAATATAGCATTGCATTTTGTCAACATAACGTTGGGTGGTATTGTGGCTGAGCTTGCTGAGACCCCGTTCACAATTTTTATAGCAAATCCCAACGTGTGTAGGTTCGAATCTCAACGGCGCCACATAGACTTCGATGTTTTTTAAGTATTTTCTGTTTTTTAATTTTTTCTATGCTTATTTTAATTTGAGGAATAAAAAAAAATATATTTAAAGTGTTTTTCGCAAATAATTTTCATACTTTTTCAGAAATTTTCACTTTTGTGATCTGCCCCGGCCCAGCTCACAAATTAGTGATTGCTTTTATGAGGCTGGAGACGCGAGACAGCTTACAGAATGGCAAATCGTCTCAAAAGTGATTTTCACCCCAAATAGTCTCTAATAGTGACTAGAGACGGCTTACTGAATTCAGCTGTTAGGCTGATAGTTCAGTTAAATTAGACCAAAAAATAAGAAAAGTGATGCAAGAAGCTACAACCAAGCTGAAAATCAGTAAAATTGTTTAAAATATATTCATAAACAAAATTAAGAAACTTTTTATTCAAGGTCAAATGTAACGAAAAATTCTAAATATGCCAGTAAATGTTTCTTTCTTTTCAGTTTCTCTTTGAAAAACATAATAATTGAATATTCAATTATTATAAGCCGGTGTTAAGCTCATGAATTCTTAATAATGAATACAAATTGAACACACCATTAAACAAAAAAAAAAACACAAATCTAAATCATAAATTTACATATCTACAACTGCACTGACTAGGCAATTGAAAAGTAAGTCCTCTCTTGCCAAACGAAAATCGTGCTCTATAAGTCTTTTATCGTACCAAGTACAATTACCATTACAAACACTTAGTAATTGAAAACACCAATTACCGAGTATAAGTACATTTTATTGGTACTTGATATTCAATACCGCAATTTTTTAATTCTTCAATTATTTTCAATTGCATTCATTTACTTGAAAATTTTTTTAAGAAAAAAACTTATTCATCGCATTTCAGCAATAGAAAGGAATAAATGTCGTAAGTATTCAGGATGTTCAATTCTTAATAGTGTGACGAATATTACCATCTCTGAGGTAATTAAATAAAGGCACAACAACAGAAACATTAAGCAAGCTACATAAACACATTAATCATCATTTACCCATTCGAACGTTAGCAGAAGGTTTGGAATAAGCGGAATTTCACTAAATTCGTTACAGTAGTCACTTAATGTGGATCTGTAGGGAGGCAAAACTTCCGTTTTTACTTAATTCAATAAAAAATATTTTTTAACTAGAAAATAAAGTGAAGTATGCCACTTTAAATTGCATTTTAGATAATAACCGACACGAGGGGCGCATCCGCATGACTAACTGATTTTGTTTTTGCCGAGTTGTTGATAAGCGGAAATTTGGTATGTAAGTTCCTGGGCACTCATATCAGATCGCTATTTAAAATGAACGAAATCGGACTATAACCACGCCCACTTTTTCGATATCGAAAATTTCGAAAAACCGAAAGAATTCGATAATTCATTACCAAAGACGGATAAAGCGATGAAACTTGGTAGGTGGGTAGACCTTATGACGCAGAATAGAAAATTAGTAAAATTTTGGACAATGGGCGTGCCACCGCCCACTTTTAAAAGAAGGTAATTAAAAGTTTTGCAAGCTGTAATTTGGCAGTCTTTGAAGATATCATGATGAAATATGGTAGGAACGTTATTCCTATTACTGTATGTGTGCTAAATAAAAGTTAGCAAAATCGGACCGCCGCTGTCAACATTCAACTCCAGTAATGATATGGTTGAACAAAATAGAAAAATAAAAGAAAATTTTAAAATGGGCGTGGCTCCGCCCTTTTTCACTTAATTTGTCTAGAATACTTTTGATGCCATAAGTCGAGCAAAAATTTACCAAACCTTGTGAAATTTGGTATGAGCATAGCTTCCATGCCGATAACTGTTTTCTGTGGAAACGGGCGAAATCGCTTGAAGCCACGACCAGTTTTTATACACAGTCGACCGTCTGTTCTTCCTCTTGGCCGTTAACACGATAACTTGATCAAAAATAGATATATATTTACTAAATAATCGATATATATTTACTAAACTCAGTTCACGTACTTATCTTAACTCACTTTATTTTGGTATTAAAAATTGGCGAAATCCGACTATGACCACGCCCACTTTTTCGATATCGAAAACTTCGAATGCCATAATTCTATACCAAATACAAAAAAAGGGATGAAACATGGTGATTGGATTTGTTTTTTGTCGCAAAATATAACTTTGGAAAAAGCTTTGTAAAATGGGTGTGACACCTACCATATTAAGTAGAAGAAAATGAAAAAGTTATGCAGGGCGAAATCAAAAGCCCTTGGAATCATGGCAGGAATACTGTTCGTGGTATGACATATAAATTAATTAGCGGTACCCGACAGATGATGTTCTGGGTCACCCTAGTCCACCTTTAAAGCGATATTTCGAAAAGGCGTCCACCTATAGAACTATGGCCCACTCCCTTCTAAAGTACTCTAATACCTTCCATTTGATAACTATGTCATACAAACACATTCCAGGCTTACCCTAGTTTCATTTTCCTACATGGTGATTTTCCCTTATTTTGTCTCCAAAGCTCTCAGCTGAGTATGTAATGTTCGGTTACACCCGAACTTAGCCTTACTTACTTGTTTTATTTTATTACGAGTTAAGATATAATAGGACGGTTTTCTTTATAGTAAAAAGTGAATCCGTTATATCAAATGAGAGTTCAAATCATGACACAAACCACGAAAAGGTTCATTTAATTCGAATTTAGTTCTGCACTCCTCAAAAGAAGAGGTTGGTAATGTCTTGACGCTCGTGATGCGACATTGAAGTTTACTTCGTTCAAAAGAAAGGGGTTAGAAATCAGTCTATTCAGCAATTTAGCCATGAATAATACACCTAGCATTTCTCTACGACTTGGAAGTTGGAAGATTGATAAGCTTTAACCGACTAGTATAAGGTGCAAGATTATACGCATGGTCCCAATTAAAAATCCTTAAAGAAAAAAGTAAAAATTGATGCTGTATTGACTCTAGTCTATCTGCATGAACTTGATATCGCGGATTCCAGACTATTGATCCGTATTCTAGTATCGGTCTAACTAAAGTGGTAAAAAGGGTTTTAGTTACATAAGGGTTCCTAAATTCTTTAGATAGAACACCTCTTGCGTTATTGACAGTAGCCATATTACGAAGGTTGAAACTAAGTTTAGCATCCATCGAGACTCCCAAGTCAACAAAATAATTTATTCATACAAGACAAAAATTATTAGTTACGTAAGAGGCTGCTGGCAAAGGTCTTCGAGAGAGGCACATGAATTTACATTTATTGAGGCTTAGCGGCATTGAGTTTGCGTTGCACCAAGTAGTTTAAATCCGCTTGAAGCAAAGGACGTTCTTAAATAGACGCATGGGACCTAAAAAGTGTTACATCATCAGCATACTTTAATATTTTATTGTGGTACAGATATCAATAATACATAGCAAGAACAGAATTGGACCGAGATTACAGCCCTGTGGGACGCCAGAGGGAGAATTAATAACTTTTGAAAGAGTATTTTTAAAAATTACTTTTTGCGTTCTATCGTAGAGATACACTGGGTGAGACCAAGTTTGGAAGCCAAGTCGATCAAGCTTGTGGATAAGCAAGTAGTGGGAAACTTTATCAAATGCTTTACTGAAATCAGTCTAAATAACATCGGTGTGAAGATTTTTTCTAAATCTATTAGAAACATGAGTTGTGAATTCAAGTAGGTTGGTAATGGTAGATTCGCCTTTACAGAACCAGTGTTGGGAATCTGTAATCAACGTAGAAATGGAAAATGTTAGCTGATTAGTAACAATGGCTTCAAATACTTTTGGGGCGGCAAACAATTTTGCAATTCCCCGATAATTTTCAACGCAGGACATACTGCCGTTTTTATGAAGGGTATAAGAAAGATTCCTTCCAAGCAGCAGGAAAAACACCATGTTTAGGGACATATTTAATAAATCAGTTAGGGGCTCAATGTGTTCAGCGCCTTTTTTTAGAAATCGTGTGGGAATTAGGTCAGGACCGTATTTGTAAGATTCCTTCAAAGACGTTAAATGTGAAAAACCCTCCTCTGGAGATATTGCTGGAATATCAATTGCGTTGAGTCAGTTAAGTTGATACGGATATTCATTAAACAACGTTGCCGACAAGGGCAACGCTACAGTGGTGATAGACAAAAACGAATACGATACAAAGATTCAGACAAGGGAACTATTTATCACAGAGTTTTAAAACGCGATTCGACGAACAAGCTACAAGACAAACACAATGAGATTGTTCAAAGGATGTTCAACAGCGGTGCCATAGATATCCAAGAAAAGAACAACCTACTGTGTAAAAATGCTATTAATCCCAGAATCTATGGATTACCAAAAATTCATAAAGAAGGTATACCACTCCGACCTATTTGTTCATCTATCGACTCCCCGTCATACAACCTCTGTAAATATGTCGTGAGAATACTCAAAAATATCACTTGTTCTTCTAAATATAATGTCGATGACTCAACAGAATTTAAAAGTAAGGTCAATGGCACATATATTTATGATGACGAAAGCCTAGATTCCTTGGACGTAGTCTCCTTGTTCCCAAGCATTCCGGTTTAAAACATAAAAGAATATACATCCTTAACAAGGGAACTATTTATCACAATGGTGAAATTTTGCATAAAAGAGAATCGATATTTTAAATACAATGAATACGAAAATAGTCACGAACAGCTGGTTTAGCAGAGTTGCACTGGTACACCGCCATTTTATGCAGGGTAAAAGTGTAACGCTTTTGCGTTGCGGCCAGGCAAACATTTTCACAAAAGAACGAAATACCCCGTAAAGACGTTACCTGCTTTTTAGAATAGAACAAATTATATTTACAACCCTTGCGCGGCGTACAAAAAGCTTAACACTTTTGCCAGAAAAGAAAACACTATAAGTTTATTAAAATTAGTCTTCCTGAATTCAAATCTAAAACTAGAGTCGTATACAGTGGTAATGCAACTCCGAGAACTTTTTTTCCAATTTGTAAACTATTTCCAGGGAAGGGTGGTAGGGTTGTTGTTGTAGCGATAAGGTTTCTCCCCGAAGGCTTTGGAGTGTTATCGTTGTGATGGCCCTTTGCCGGATACAGATCCGGTACGCTCCGGTAACACAGCACCATTAAGGTGCTAGCCCGACCATCTCGGGAACGATTTATATGGCCACATTAAACCTTCAGGCCATCACTCCCTCCCCACCCCTAAGTCACATGAGGAGCTTGGGGTCGCCAGAGCCTCGTCTGTTAGTGAAACAGGATTCGCCGCGGATAGGTGAGGTTGTCAATTGGGTTTGGAGAAGCTATATATTGCGCTGGCAACCTGAAAGGGTTGCGCTACACAACCCCTTGAATCTGGTATTTTAGCCGCCTCTTATAACAGGCATACCTACCGCGGGTATATTCTAACCCCCTAACGCGATGGGAGTATGGTAAGGATCTTCACGTACAGTAAGAGGTTCACTAACTAACTGGAACTACATTTATCTGTCTAAATCAAAGATCAGTTATTTCGGCTAAAAAGTCGTTGCTAGACAATTTGGAGGAAACCGGTACAATGTCACCATCAGTAGTGGAATTCACTAACTTTTTTAACCACATTTGCCAATCGTGTTTGCGAATCGTTAACTATACCGATTTCGTTATTCATTATTTTGTATCGATATTTGTTTATCGACGATCAGCTGTATTGTTATATAAAAGGCAAGTAAATTGAATGCGTTAAAATTCACGAAATTAATATTTCAGGCAATTTTAGTTAAAAAAGAATATCGGAACTTTAATTAAATGCTTTCAAACACGAAAAGCTGCCTCTAAAGTCAAATGGCATTTGAGTACTTGGCGTACGTTTTTTCACAAGATGAAGAATTACTAAGTCCATCGCCAGTGGACAGACACCTTCTTAGAGAAGTAGATAACCGATTCCACTTGAATGCAACGAAAGCTGTACCGACTAACCCCAGATTTGGCTCATGATATTATTTCTCATCTTGATGGTCAATTAAGGGGTAGTACAAGAATAACTGCGATACCAACAGAGAAAAAAAAGAAATTAATACCGCATTTATTTACCTTTTGTTAAAATATGTAAAAACTTGCACAATAATGACTTAAAAGCGGTTAGTATACGGAATTTATTTATTTTTTGGCATTCATTTTGTTTTTCCCATTTTTTAAGTTTCGTTAAGCTGTGCTTGCCACCTTTCTAATATTAAAACGAAATGTAAAATGTCATTTATTTCGAGTCGTTAAAAGTTAGCGAATAGTACAATGGACAAATCGCATCGTTATAAGTTAGTGAATTCCACTACAGATGTGGTCCATGATACATGCGGAAGATTTAAGTCACCCAAGACAATCAGCTCAATCACGCAATCCATCGTATACTGTTTTTTCGGGATTTGTACCATTCGAATTCGTGACATTGCTACGATGGATTGCGTGATTGGGTTGAATTATAGAATCAATGGGCTTCAACATTGAATTGATAGCTTTCAGCAACGAAATAGGACTCATGTACACCGACGGATCAGAGGATGGTGGGATATAGCAGACGAGAGACGTCAAGCTAATTACTGTATTTAATGGAAGTTTTTTCTGATTTATTTGAAATAATTGATCAAGAATTATCATTACCAAGTACCAGTAAAAATTAATTTTACTTCATAATTTATTTTTTTTAATTATCAAATAAGTACTTGTAATTGACCAATCACCAAGTATATTTATTACTGCACAGCTCTCGCCGCCACTCCTCTGGAAGGACCAGGTGAGAAACGATTTAAATTTCAAGGTGTAAACAACTAGCGCCAGTTAGCAAAGCGAAGACGCGACTGGAGCGCCTGGTTGGACGGCAATAACTGTTTAAACGGTTAAGCGCCAGAAAAGTAAGTATTCACGTCTTCATTTACAAGCGAATACATGCCCTATTTAGTTAGATTATAATCCTTAATATTTTATACTCCCCTTCCAATATATTCAAAGTAGATAGAGAACGACCGAATTTCGACGTTGGGCACAAAAATTGAGTGCGGATTTGGTTTAACAACAACAATCTTTAAATCGATATTCGGTCGCTCTCTAATAATAAAGCTTATAAAATCGAAACACGATTATATTTATTAGATTATAGCTTTTTTTATGACATAAAAGAAAATTGGTTGCGTTACTAAAATTTTTTTTTTAGTTTATTTTTTTTTATATGTGGTAGAATATGCATTTATAATGTATGGAAGTATGATCCTTCCACACTAAACGTCCACAAGCAAGACAAATATGCATTTTAACATAATAATTATGTATTTATTTTGTCTTTTTAATTAATTTAGATTTTTCTTTCACATTACAATATAAAAAGATAATTATTCAATATATATTTATATGAAATATTATAAGAATATGAAATCAAATTAAGATATCGAATTGATAAGAAATTAGTTATTTTAATTAAATATAATAGAAAAGAAATTGAAACCAATTAGGCCACACTTATTACTAAAAACCAAAAGTGATTCGAGGAAAAAAGTGAAACATTTAAGCGCATGATTAAACTAAAACATATTTTTTCGTAAAAGGGTGTTTATTTAAATCTAATATATAGTGTTGAGCAATACATTAGCAACGTGGCATATACCCAGTTTCGAACAGAGGGAAGAAATTAAGCCACCCGCATAGAGAAGGCAATGCCCACACCAAACCACAAGAATTTCAAGAAAAGAGGGTAAATATTTTTAATTTTCATTCGTTCAAAATGAAGAAAAACAAAGAAAAAATTACAAGTTTTTTACTGAGTTTTCCGGCAAAAAGGGCAGTGAACATCAAAATATTAAAAAAAAATATTTCAGTGAAACCTTAACGTTTTCGAAAAGTTAGTTAATTTGAAAAGTGTGTAAAAATCATATTGTTCTTCTAAAACTGTTTTTGTTTTTTAAACGAAAATTATACATATGAATTTCAAAAAAGTTCATTTTTACAAGTGTAAGCAATTTAAAAAAAGTTCCGAAATTCCAGTAATATTTGAAAACCTTCAAGGAAACTTTCAAACATAACATTTGTAGCCCATCAATTGTATACCCTATTTTTCGTTGCTAGTTAAAACATCAGTAAAAGCTGATTAGAACTCAACCTTGCCTCTCTTACTTCAATTAAATAAACTGTTTCATCAAGGCGGAACCATACAGCAAATCAACTAATTGGTACTTTTTCCAGCTTCTTGAAATTTCTACTTGTGGCGCAGTGCGTTTTTGACACTTTTTCAGAGAATTAACATAACAAATACATGGAATGCGTGTTTGCGGAGAAGATAGATAGAATAAGAGACGTCATTTCATATTTTTTGCGAAATTTATTTGTAATGTCCCATTTGAGGGGTAACTTTAAATTGCTTCTACACATTTTCATGAGGTATTTTTAATTGTTTTAAAGGATCGTATTAATTAAGCAGTTCATCCTCTTTTCAACAATCACAATATTGTATTAATATAAACTTCTTGAAAATGTGTAGAAGGCAATTTTCTAATACCCGCCAATCAGGTACATTACAAATAAAAATTGAAATGACGTCTCTTATTCTATCCGTCCTTCTTCTCTGGTGTTTGTTTGTATATATGTATGTCTCCCTGCCACCATCTTGTTACTTGTTATTTTCGTGTATCTGCATAATTGTCTGTACATTTCATTTGCTCGTTCACAATAGCACCCTACTTTTGATACACCGTTGCTTAAGCGATTTCATCTCAACCCACTTATCCAGTTAAACTAGCTTACTTTAAGTTGTTGCTTTCTATGCTAATCTAGCTAGCGTTCTGTTTCTAGCTTGCAAAAAAAAACGGCTATTGCTCATTTCAACTTAAGCGGCAAAAGTGACAGGGTTAAATCCTAGTCAACTTTAACTGAAGTTTAAACTCGCACTGAAAAATCGAGCCTTAGACATTAACGAAGATTTTTAAAAAACCCATACCATGATGGAATAATAAAGGTGATGTCAACAACATAACCTCACTTTTTTGGCAGCTCTATTTGCCAGTATTTACTTGTACTACAGAAGTACTAAATTTTTATTGCTTAATTTTTCCTACAAATTTCCTCAAAAAATTAAGTTTTCTGCAAAATTTTGTCTATATCTTTTGGGGAATACATAGTTATGTTTATGTTTATGTCTAAACAATTCTGGTAGCGGCTTACATAGTTATTATATTTCTAAACGTATGGTCAAATCTACTCCGATCGTACAAGAATTTAATTTATGTATGATAGACAACCCTCTAAATTATGCATGCCGAACTTGTCAGAATAAGGGAAACCGTCAACGGAATGAGAACACCTGAATATTAATTTCATCATGACTTGCTGCAAAAATAAAAATACACATTTTACTACTATTTTTCGTGCATTAAAAATAATTTTTTTTTTTGAACTGACATTAAAATTGGAAACAACAAGCAAACCCGACTAGATTTTTGAATCCATTAGACATTCAATAAAGCAATAATAAAATAAAGAATTTGAATTTTGTATGGAAGATTAAGCTCAATAAAGGCTTATATGCAGAAAACTTGATAAATTATTCCATTAACTCTATGTGTGAAATTACTATAAAACAGCTTTCGGAAAGAAAACCGCTGAAAGTTGATGCATATTTCGATATGCTTCCAACTTGTACTTTCTTAGACTATGTACTGTAATTGATTGGGCAAGATTGTAATAAAAAATTTCTGAAACACATTTCTAATTTTTTCGAAAACTTTTTGATATTGGTTCACATCCTAATGCAATGATATCACTGGTGAGGGTTATTTCCTTTTTGTATGTATATGAAATAAGGCCCGCGGGCATTACTTCCATTTTTCTGGCGTTAATTACGGGCACTATTGCATTGCGCCAGAATTACGGAGCTCCTGTGAGGAAATGACAAAGTTTTAGTGAATGGTTCGATCTTCTCAGAGTATCGCATTGTCCACAACTAAAGAATATGGAAAAAGGCCGTCCGTCAAAGTCAATCGAGATGACTGACTTTAAAACAATATCATAAGATTATGGACGAGTATCTAGGAGGCTTGTTAAAGGAAAACTCGATATAGACGGTATACATCCCAAGACCCAGCATTTATTCATATAAGCTAGGATTAAGAGTTGGGTTCATTGAACAGAAAGAGGTGAAAAGTGTAAAACTATATAACGGTAGAGGCTTTAAAGCAACGATGCTGCAAAATATTAATAGAGCTTATAGATTTATCTGATGAGAAAAAATAAGTCTTTAGTCTAGAGAAGTTTTGTACATGAAATCCTTCCAGCCTTTTTCCTGTAACTTCTACGTTTTTCAAGTTTACCTTAATAGCCCACTCAATTTCGCTTTCCCTTCCATTCTTCAGTAAATTTTCTCCTTACTTTTCCTGCCACTTTGCTCGATAACATAACTGTAGCTTAAAGTCGCACTGGAAAACCGGGCCTTAGTCCTGTCCTAATGATATTCTTACACTTCTTGAAACTCTTATACCACTACTTGTTCTTAAATATTCTTAGACTAAAATAAAAAACATATGATATAGAATACATATACAACAATTATCATTATTCTTACTTTACACTCACTCCCCCTCCCGCTCTTGTTCTCTTTACTTTTACGACTTCCCTCCAACTTCTGCTTTTTCTTCTTTATTTCTTTGTTCCTTTTCCAAATGTGGAGAAACATCGAGTGTGGCTCTTTTACGCACATTGAATATTTTTGGCAAAATATTGCGACAAATTTTCGCTACCTGCTACGGATTATGAGGGCAGTAAAATTTTTTGTTGATGTACTACTGACTTCATCTGTGTGGTTTTATTGCATCATGGTTCGCATAGTTTTCGAAAGTAATTATCTGCTAAAATGTGTCTATATTTTTGGTGCTTTTTTCGATTTTCACAGCTGCATATCCTTTGTTTTAGAGCCCAGTCAATCTTGATAAAACCTAAGACCATGATTACACTTTAGGGCGGGTGAAATTTATTGTTGAAAAGGCACATCCAGTTTCTGAATCTATGGGTCATACTGAGTAATATTGTTCCTGGGACCATAGGTCTGAAATGAATTTCGAGCCTCCCTAATTTTGTTAGAAAATACTTTTTTTAGAAATTTTTATTATTTTTGTTAGAAAATATTTTGAGCTATTTAAAAATTGAATTTGCAATATGGAAAAGTAAACTATTCGTCGCTATAGGGCGCTTTCCTACTATTTTTCGCATTTTATCACTTCTTTTTGGGGAAAATCGACGAATATTTTACTTTTCCATATTGCAAATTCAATTTTTAAATAGCTCAAAATATTTTCTAACAAAAATGATAATAAAAATTTCTAACAAAAAAATATTTTCTAACAAAATTAGGGAGGCTCGAAATTCATTTCAGACCTATGGTCCCATGGACAATATAACTCAGTATGACCCATAGATTCAGAAGCTGGATGTGCATCTGAAGTTTTTTTCCCCCCCTACAATTTGACCCGCCCTATTACACATGCATTAATCTATTATTAATCCGCAATATTTCATTTCAGCGGTCACATATGTGTCCCATTCCTAGGAAATAGGTTAATAGTTACCAAATTTGACGGTCAGCCATCTTGTTATACTGTTTTTGAAGTTTCTCTTATATTTCGTGCTTCCATCTAGACATGGCACCCCACACATGGTTCTAGGTCCATAAAAATAGGTATCTCTAACATTTCTTCAAAATTATCGATTATCGAACGGAAAATTTTATATACGAAATCTAGTTTTTTAATTACCGCTTAAGGCCCGGTTTTTCAGTAGTTGGTTAAGCTAAGCTTAAACTTTAGTCAAATTTAAACTCCAGTTAAACTACTGAGCAGTTTTTCAGTCACAGTTTAAGGCCGCCTTTGGAATTGGCTTTTTTGTGCGGCAACATTGGTTTTTTTATTATCTAGATAATTTGTAAATACGGCAACAGCTAGATTTTGCTCACCCAACAAACATGGGAAAAAATTCTCCAGCGAAATATATATCTAGTTTCGGAGGTGATATCCAACATCATTATTTAATTATTTTTAAACCAGATAGTTCTCGAGGTGATATCCAACTTCATTCTCCAATCACTAACAACCTTTGAAAAATTTTGTAAAATTAGAGTTTTCGAGTTGATCTCCATTATCCAACTTACGAGAGATTTTGAGAAATGTACAGTTCTTAAATGAATATTCAACACATTTCTCCAGTTGATATACTACACTGGATATCGACTTGAGGTGGAGTTGAAAAGAAATCTCCAAGATGGTACCACCAAACCCAACAGCTGTTTATTGTGAGAAATAAACACTTGGTTGTTAGCAGTCATGAAGCGTTATTAATTAAAAATGAATTACACATATTTTATTTTCGTGAAAAAATACTGTAGTATGTAATCTTACATTTGAGTCCAGTTAGAGAACCACAATTTGGGAATTACATTTTTTCAAATTTTGCATTATAAAAAATTCCATCTTTTGCTGAGTACGCTATGATTCTCGAGTTGAGTCAGTGTTTCGAAACAACTTTTGAGATTTTAGAGGTATGCTATGAGTTCTAATGGTACTCAAGCCTAAATGCTTGTTGGGTATATTCGACGCTATTTCGAACGAACGCAAATAACTGGTAGGTTAACTAAAGTTTAACCCTGCCAGATCGGCCGCTTAAGCTAAGCTTAAAATTCAGTTAAAGTATACTGAAGAACTGGAGAATAAGTTTAAGAGTAGTTTAATTGAAAAACTGAGTTGAACTTGTACTGAAAAACCGGGCCTAAGAGTAAATTACGAAAATTAATATAATCTATATGTTAACTTGGTCTAATCAATATAAAATACATGTTACAACCAATCTTATGGATAACGATTACACTAGACTGCAAAATATAAGTGGTATTCTCTCTGGCTAGAATCCAGAGAAAACGTAGGAAGTTTTTCACTTTATTGTCAAAAGTTTTCAACACGGAGTAACGGCATACATTTGTGCAAAAACCTTCTACAGTTTCTACATTTTCTTTACTCAAAAGCATGTATATTTTATTAGAAAATTTATAAATATTACAAGAATGTTGAAACTGAAATTTGAATAAGAAAAATAAATTTCTGTGCGAAGCATTTTTTTTAAACATTTTCAATGCATAAAATATATATATTTTTATTTGGCTTCTGGCACTAAATGCAGGATCAAATAGAAAGGATATTTCTTGTGTAAGTGCTGCGTTATCTGAGCGTATATTTTGTATTGAAAACGTGGCATATTTTCAACTTTTACCACGGTTCCTAGACTGAGCGAATTTTTTATAGAGATTGAACCATAAGCAATTTGTACATTTTCGGAATAAGCCTCCAAAATAAAATAATGTTCTTTGGAAGTTCGAAATTGAGCCTGTAGGGTTATGTTATTTTAATTTATATTGTTAATATTAGTTACATTTATATTCAACTTTATATGAATCTACTTTGAAGAAATTGAATGAATTGTTCTTGTTAATTTTTTTATTTCAATTTTGAAATTATAATAATCAAACATTTTCATTCCATAAAATATTTTATAATAAAATTTTAACGAAAAATAAATTGTGGTGTATTTATTTTAAATGAACTAAAACTCACACATTAGTGTATCTATTTTAAGTGGTCTAAAACCAACAATTGTTTTTCAATGGCATTTGTTTGTCCTATATTGTTGAATAATGCAATGGCATTTGATTCTTCTGCGGAGCAGCGAAATTTAATTCGCCATCTGGATCTTGATCTATATCAGTTTTAACATTACTGGATCGGTGGGTGAAATAAATTATTCCAGCTCTACTGCTGTACACGTTAAAACGCGCGCTCCTTTGTTGAATTAAATTTAAATTGTTTTAGTTATATTAAATAAGTCTTCTAATTATTCGTTTTTTTTTTTTTTTTAAATACGTGGGTCGGCCAGGAATATGGCTGTTGCTGAAGCTCCTCTCTCTTGAAACTCTTTGTAATATTTGCTAGTTTCTTAGTAAGCCAGCTTTTTCCGTTTTCAATTTATGCACTTCTTTGGATCGATGGTCTTTCTTTAATTAGAAACATATGTATTCTTCAAATTCTGTATCTACGGGTTTTATTTCTTTCGTTTGTTGTCGCTAGAAAAAACTATTAAATTGTGCTGTTGACAAGAAAAATTGGACACTTGTTTGTACCTAACTCTTTTTAAATGAAATTTATTTCTCACTTTGTTTTAGCCGTTATTTTTATAAATTTGTATCGCCAAATATCGCTCCAGAACACTTCCTTATTGCTCAGCTTTCTTGAATATTGTGTGTGCTTTCGATTTCTTTGCTTCGGGTCTTCAGGTAGGTTCCTGAATTTTCTTTTCAATTTTCGCAACTCAATGTTGAATATTTTAATTGTACTTCTCTTTTAGGTTATAATACTAAACAAGTATGACGAGAAATTAGCTCAAATTCTGTAACTTCATTTGATGAAAAACGATTGTGAAATTTTACACAATAACGTGCTATTAAACGTTCGTGAGCCTTTTAAAAGCCTGGCAGGATCGCCAATTGTGTTCATTAAATTTCTTCAAAGTAGATTCATATAAAGTTGAATATAAATGTAACTAATATTAACATCATAAATTAAAATAACATGACCATACAGAGCCATACGTCAGTTTATTTTAAAAGAACTTCATTCGCCTTTTTTTCTCAATTAATCTTAATTTCAGAATGTTTTCCAACTTGCAATATACTCGCGAAACTTAAAAAAATGTATGCCATTCAAATAATAGAAGGAGGTAGACCAGACCCATATGTGACCCGGCCTATTAAAAGGTGGCTTATGACTCAAAAAAAGAAACAGCTGTTAAAGATAAACAATGCATTTCTTCAGTTTCTTAGTAGTTTTTCGTTTGCATTATTTGTTTGAGTCATAAGCCGCCTTTTCATAGGCCGGGTCAAATATATGTCTTCTTAAACCAATATATGTATAGCAAATTTCGAAACCCTGCTTTAGAGGCTAACTTCAAATAATATATAGTTTAAAAAAACTAAAAAAAAAAAACACGCAAATGTGGCACCACTGCAACAAGCCCCAAATAATTGTCGCTAGATGGGTCTAAAGGGCCCATTACTCATACTTAGGCCCGGTTTATCAGTGGTTGGTTAAGTTAAGCTTGAACTAAGCTTGCTTAAACTCTAGTCAAATTTAAACTGCAGTTAAACTACTGAGCGGGTTTTCAGTCACAGTTTAAGGCCGCCTTTGTGATATGCTGTTTTGTGCGGCGACATGGTTTTTTTTTATTATCTAGATAGTTTGTAGATACGGCAACCGCTGGATTTTGTTTACCCAACAAACATGGAAAAAAATTCTCCGGCGAAATATATATCTAGTTCTGGAAGTGATATCCAACATCATTATTTAATTATTCTTAAACCAGATAGTTCTCGAGTTGATATTCAACTTCATTCTCCAGTCACTATCCAACCTTTGAGAGATTTTGTAAAATTAAAAGTTTTCCAGTTGGTCTCCAACGTCATTAATATTTTCCAATTATTATCCTAATTTCGAGAGATTTTGAGAATTGTACAGTTCTCAAATGCATATTCAACACATTTTTCCGTTGATATCTTACATTACATATCGAGTGGAGGTGGAGTTGAAAAAAATCTCCAAGATGGTACCACCAAAACCAACAGCTGTTACTGTGAGAAATAAACACCTGGTTGATAGCAGTAATGAAGCGTAATTAATCAAGAATAAATTATATAGGCTGCCGCCGTGGTGTGATGGTAGCGTGTTCGGCCTGCCACACAACATCATTGAATCATACATTTGAGTCCAGTTAGAGAACCGCAAGTTGTTAATTACACTTTTTCAACTTAAGTAATAGCATATTTCGCTTTATAAAAAGTTCCCTCTTTTGCTGAGTACGCTATGATTCTCGAGTTGAGCCACTCTTTCGAAACAACTTTTGAGATTTTAGAAGTATGCCAGTTAACAACATGATCTCTAATGGTACTCAAGCCCAAATGCTTATTGGGTATATTGGACGCCATTTGGTACGAACGCAAATAACTGATAAGTTAACTAGAGTTTAGCCCTGGCGGATTGGCCGCTTAAGCTTAAACTTCAGTTAAAGTAGACTGAAAAACTGCAGAAAAAGTTTAAGTGTAGTTTAACTGATAAACTGAGTTGCACTTGTACTGAAAAACCTGACCTTAGCATAGATTTGACTTGACATGAGAACTGTTACTTAGTTCTGTTAAATGAACATTGCATGTGATTGCTGATTACTCAAAACTTAGCAACACTTAACTAGACTTGAAGTCTGTTGAGTTTTGATTTTCTATGTAAGCTATAAGTGACGTTTACATTTTGATATTTGTTTGTTTCCATTTCATTTTGTCATACAAATTGACATTTACTGAATGTTCTAAACAATTTTTACACTCATAAATTAATTTTAGTACTCAAATTAATTTTGTTTAAAAACCACCACTTTTTGTAGCAAATATTTCACAATAAAACGACAGCTGGAAAACAGCTGATTATGATCCCAGATTGAATGCGCTAAGTGGAGTATAATCGTGGCTAAGTTGCCAAGTTTACGCCAAGTCAAGTCAAGTCTATGCTAAGTATCAGCAATGGGCCCTTAACTCTCCTTTGCGCGCCTAGTGGGTTTAAAACGGAGAAACATCTCTTTTTACCAATCTCTCGATTTGCGCAGAAACAGCATTTCATATCGAAACACGTAACATGTGTGATCGAAATATTGTATTACTTATATGTATGTATATAAATGCGAGATTTAAATTTTCCCTCCACAGTGTGATTGCCCTATGTATAACTGAAAAATGGAATATCACGTTACGCGGCTGATATATGTATGTGACCCGGCCTATGAAAAGGTGGCTTATGACTCAAAAAAGAAATTGCGAGAAACAGCTGTTAAAGATAAACAATGCATCTCTTCAGTTTCTTAGTAGTTTTTCTTTTGCATTATGAACAGTCATGCCCAAAAGGCAACAAAAAAAAAACGCAAAAGAGCATAAATGAGATAAGAGGAAGTAGAACACTTCTAAGCAAGTTAGGACTTTCTAGTTTTCACCACGTGAAAGAGCGTCT
The DNA here is from genome assembly GCF_040869045.1 of Eurosta solidaginis. Classification (NCBI taxonomy): domain Eukaryota; kingdom Metazoa; phylum Arthropoda; class Insecta; order Diptera; family Tephritidae; genus Eurosta; species Eurosta solidaginis. The sequence continues at coordinate 32,187,183 of NC_090319.1, forward strand.
CAAAAACTATCGAAACCAGAAAAAAAGTGGAACAATTTTTTTTTTAGTCATAAGCCACCTTTTCATAGGCCGGGTCACATATATATATTTCTTTGAAGAACGCCTAATTTTAGACCCTATTACAAATATCGCAGCAGTTTATCAAATCACTGCTTTTTTAAAATTCGATGGACAAATGCCCTAGCTCGCAATTTGTTTCGAAAACTCACTGTTTCCAATACTACGATAAGGCGGTTTTGAAACATATTATCAGATAGCTTGTTATTTAACCATATTCAGAGACCTGTGACCTTTCGAGTTTTGCCAAATTTTAAATTTTCTTATTTGAAATCGGCACACGCATTCGTGGTAATTTTCTGTAAAAGAAGTGAAGTGCGATTAAATTTTTAACAATAAATAATTCACACATGCTATTGTATTGTACAACACTTTTATATATGTAAGTCGATTTTTTAGAAAGGCAGAAGGTAATTTTTGGAATTTTCTTGAATAGCAATTTGCTAGATATATTTGTATTACTATAATTGCCATACATTTTTGTTTTCCAAAAGTATACTTATACCAACTAAACATAAAACTAACTCATACTTGTCATAGTTCATAGATACAACAAGGACTTTTTTTATCCAACATTGCGAATGCTTTTTAATTGATTTTAATTAAGATAATGATAATATGTAATAATAAGTTGTAAGTTTGATGAATTAAAAATATAAAAAGGTTTTATCGTAAAAAAAAATTGTAAATTCTTAAATTTTTTTTTTATTCTTAGGCCCACTTGCAGAACGGCAAGTTATTTTTTTAGCTTCGAGTTTACCTGATATGAGCGGTTAAACTCATAATTTTTTGACAAATTTTTAAAACTAACACTCTTGCCATTCCGCAAGTGGGCCTTAAGCGCTAGTGCTCCCTTAACTACTGTTACGTTTGTCACCTAAATTGTTTTTTTTTATTAGCTTACTGTGATTAGCTCACTTCCGGCGCGAACGTGTGGCGCGCGTAGCCGGCGCAGAAGCCGCAGGTGCCCCTTTGAAATGTACTACTTTGCGACTACGACTGTTACTGGTGGTGCCTGTCGGTGCTACATCTGCATCCTTCTCGTCGCCGCCACGACGTCGCACGCGTTTCGGCACTGGAGATTCTGTAAGATTAACTGCACCAGCTTCAACAGTACCAGTGCGCTTTTTAGTTGCTGCTGTTGTTTTCTTTACTTTTGCAAGTGTTTTATTCTCTTCTTCGCGTTCCACATACTGCATCAATACCACTTCATCATCTTCCTCTTCATGTTCGTCGTCGGCATCTATAACTATCGTTTGTTGTCCACCGCTATTGCTTGCTTCGCTCTCCTCAGCGTCGTTCTTCTTATGACGACTACCGCCGCGTCCAGTACGCATTGTTTGTCCAACAGTTGCAGCATCAGTTGTGGTTTTTGTTTTTTTACTTTTTTTATCGTCTTCTACATCTTTTGTGTCAACATCAGCATGTTGTTCATCATCAGTTGCAGCGGTGTCGGCATGTGCACCACGTCGTCCGCGTCTTACAGCGTTTGTTTTTGTTTGTGAGTCAGAGGCGGCCTGATCGTCACTTATAACCGCTGCCGTTGCAGCAGCTTTGGCAGCACGTCCGTTGCGACTTACGTTTACTGTTTGTGTTGGTATAGTTGTAGGTGGTGCCTCCTGCGTTTCACTCAATTCACTTTCTGTAGGTGTGGTGGCGCTTACAGTTTGCTTACCACGACGAGTCGTCGTTCGTTTGCCAACTTTTAATGCCTTATCTTTTTCTTCTACAACAATAGTGGATTGTGTTGTCTCATTTTCGGAATGTGTCTCAGACCGTGACTCCTCGTAAGTCACTGTAGCTGTTTTCAGCTTGCGCGGTCGAACTCGCGATGGCGTTTGCTGTGCTTCTGTTATTTCGGCTTCAGCGGCGGATGGTTTTCGTGTACGTCTAGCAGGTGTGCTACTTGCTGTTTGTGATGTGGATGGAGTTTCAGCGCCGCCACCTGCAGCTAAACCAAGTAACAAACGTTTTTTGGGTGTCTCCGCTTTGGCACGTTCCTCTTCAAGGTACTGCTGCACGCGTGCGGTGGGTTTACGTTGACGTCCACCACGACTTGTGGTGAACACTGTCGATAAGATTGGTGTGCTGCGCGCACTTTTACTCATGGCTTCGGCTTTCGACGTCACTTCAGCTCCTGTTGTAGACGAACCTGTCGCTGATGTTGAACCGTGGTTGCTATTAGTTGCTGCTGTTATTGACGAACTGCTGCTTCCTTTCGGCATCGATGCTTTTTCAATGCGACGCTTGAGTTCAACCTGTACTTCAGCATCGGAACTCTCATCGTAGTTGCGTTCTTCTGCAGTAACAGCTCGCCGCGGACGGTTTGGTGTTGTTGATACAGAAGAAGTATTACCACCACAGGCACTTGTGTTACCAGCTTCCAAATTAGAAGATGTGCCTTCGTGTATGCTACTATCGAGTGAAGAATCGCGTCGTTTACTGCTAAGCGGGCGTTTTTTTGGCGGTTCAACATCGGCGCCAGCACTATCAACAATTATTGCTGTTACCTCGTCATCACCTACGCTTTGAATCGAATTTACACGCTTACGTCTGCTACGTTGTTTCATGGAGGATACGGAGCTAGTTGTGCCTTTGTCTTCTGCGTGCACATTTTCAGTTTCTTCAGAATGTGCCGACACACGTCGTTGGCGTACACTTTTAGTGACCTTCTTCGCCTTTATAGTTTCATCTTCTGATTCGTGTTTTTCTTTTTCACCATCTTCTACCGTTACGGAACCACGTCGTTTGCGTCGTACCACGTTTTGTGTCTTTTTTATTTCCACTGCATTTGGTTCCTCGTCATGAGGGGTCACAGTTTCAGTACTGTTCCTCTTCCTGGTATGTTCTTCACCCTGTGTAGTCTTAGTTTGTGATGTATTTTGCTGGCTCTTGCCGCGCGGCGTTCCACGCTTATGTGCTGATGCAACTTCATTAATAGCTACTGTAGCTGCCGCGGCAGCGCCACGCCTACCCCGTCGGCCACCCACCGAATCGGCAGCGGTTGGGGTATCTGTTCGCTCTTTCACAACTTTTCTGGTTTTCGTATGCGTTTCTGCAACTTCCAGTTTTTCCTCCTCTTTGTGCGTATGTTCTACATTTTCTGTTTGTTGCCGATGAGCATCTGTCGCATCTGCTTTCCTATATCGATTGGCTCGTTTGCGCCCCGTGGTGGTGGGCTCTTCGTTTGATTGCTCTTCTTCCTTCAAAGTTATATTCTCTTTTTGCGATTCGGACTTCAAATGGAAAACTTCTTCCGACGATTCTATACTAATAGAAGGTAAGTCGGAAGCATCTTCTTTCTTTTCTTTGAGCGCCCTTTCAATAATGGTTTGTGAAGATGATGAACTTGAGTGTTGTTCGTCTTCAGTTCCTTTTTTCATTTCCGTGATTTTTACTTCAGCCTCCGTTGATGTCGTCGTCTCCTCTATTGCTGCTACTGCCTTTACGATATCTACAGCGGGCTCCTCTGTCGCCGCCTTACGTCGCCGCCTACCTCGCAAAATCGCATGGCCATCAATGTTTTCGACGGGTGTATTCGATGTTTGACTTGATTCAGACGCCGTTCGCTTACGTCTCCCGCCACGCCTTGATGCATTGGTATGAGCTGTTGCATCTTGTAGCTCTCTAACCTCTTCTTCTGGTGTATTGACAGCGTTCTTTGATTCCTCTGGATCTACATCTGCTTCAATTTCATCTGAAGCTTTAATAAGCCGCGAAATCGTTGCCTTTTCAGCCTTTGTTTCGGGCAAAGCTTTTTCGGTGTCCGCAGATTTCCCTTCATCTTCGGGGTTTTCTTCAGCTGGGCACGCAGTAGTCATGAGAGGCTCATTTGCTTGATGCGGATTTTCAGTGACATTTTCATCATTTTCGATCATTATTTTCGTTTCGTTATGGTCATCTATATCTAGCGGTTTCTCTTCACCAGCTTGCTCCTTAAATGGAGCGCCATCATCCAAGAGTACTTCCTTAATTTCTTCCAACAGTATGCAGACATCTGTCTTGGCGGCTGGTCCACGTCGGCGTTTTGTTGTTGTTGGTGCTTCTGCCGAGGCTTCGTCTGCACTATTTTCCACCGGTGTTTCAGCGTGTCTTCGTCCACCACGTCGTTTTGTTGTTGACAAATCATCTCCATCTTGTGCTGAACATTGACTGGTGGCAGAACCTTTGCGGGTACGTCTTGTCGATCTTTGTGAACGGTGTTCTTCCTCTTTATTTTTAGAAGAAATATCTATAGATTCAACTTCGTCAAGCGCCTTAAGCGTAGTGGTAAGTTCTTGATCTGTTGGAAGTTTCGTTTCATCATCGGTTGATGTGACACTTTTTCCTGACGCTTTCGAACTCTTCAATAAAGATACTTCATATGTTGCTGTTACGTGCTGAAAAGCCGTCTCCCTAGGCACAGTTACTATTGCGTCAACAGCAATTTCACTCTCCGCACCTAGGTCCTCTTCAGCTTCAAAGAAATTTCCCTTCTCCGCATTTTGTTCAGACTCTTTGGAAAACTTTTGTTCCACAACTTGTTTGCAAGCTGATGATTTGCTGCCCTTACGCTTAGGCGGCATGGAAATTGTAGCTACGGCTGACACTTCTTTCTTGTCGTCGGTACTATCTGACTTATGTTTCTCAGTAGTTGATGCTTCTTCACGATCTGATGTCGTTTCTGCTTCAGTGTGTTCATTGGAAACTTCTTTGACAGTTTCCAGGGGAGTCGTTTCCACAACAGTCGTTACCTGACATTTTGTTACTTCTTCTTCCTGTTCGAATTTGTGCTTTGAGCGTGAAGTTTTTCGAATAATTCGCTTTGCTGGCTGTTCTTCTCCTTGCGTCTCTGCATCTGCATATTGGCTTTTCTGCACAGTCATCAGCTCCTCCTCTAATGTCTTAACTACATTGGTTGTCGTCTCGGTGCCCTCATTTTTTTCTTCCACATTTTTTTTGGAACCGGATGGCTTACGGCCTTTACGCTTAGGCGGCATGGAAGATGTAGCTTCGGCTGACACTTCTTTCTTGTCGTCGGTACTATCTGACTTATGCTCCTCAGTAGTTAATGCTTCTTCACGATCTGACGTCGTTTCAGCTTCAGTGTGTTCAATTGAAACTTCTTTGACAGTTTCCAGGGGAGTCGTTTCTGCAATAGACGTTACCTGACATTTTCTTACTTCTTCGTCCTGTTCGAACTTGTGCTTTGAGCGTGAAGTTTTTCGAATAATTCGCTTTGCTGGTTGCTCTTCTCCTTGCGTCTCTGCATCTGTATCTTGGCTTTTCTGCACAGTCATCAGCTCCTTCTCTAATGTCTTAACTACATTGGTTGTCTTCTCGGTGCCCTCATTTTTTTCTTCCACATTTTTTTTGGAACCGGATGGCTTACGGCCTTTACGCTTAGGCGGCATGGAAGTTGAAACCTCCACTGGCAGCTCTATCTTGTGGGTGGCACTATCGGATTTATGTTTCTCAGTATTTGCTGTTTGTTCACCATCCAATGTCGTTCTCAGAGACCGTGATGATTCAATGTTTTCAATTTGATCTTCTTTGGCAGTTTCCAGAGGAGTCGTTTTTGCAACACGCGTTGCCTTATATTTTATTTCTTCTTCCTGTTCGACTTTTTTGTTTGAATGTGAAGTTTTTCGAACACTTCGCTTTGCTACTTGTCCTATTGCTTGCGTCGTGTCTGTATCTTGGCTCTCTTGTACTCTTGTCAGCTCCTTTCCTAATGTCTTATTTTCATTGGCCGTCTTATCGACACTGCCATCTTCGTCTGCTGCAGCTGTCTTCGAACGCGATGGTTTGTGCACTTTATTTTCTACATCTTCGACAGCAGTTGTTGGCATTTCTGTATCGACCTCTTTATTTTCTAGAGCTGTCATTACTTCCTTGACTTCAGTTTCGTTGTTTGTCTTTTCGGCGCTCTCATCTGTTTGTACTGTAGTTTGCTTTGAACGTGATGGTTTGCGTACTGTACGCTTACCTGGTGGTTGTTTCTCAGCAGAAATTGTGGGTTCGTTTAATTCTTCCACTGTTAAAATGTCCTCATTTGCTGTGTCTGTTACATTTGGAATTGTCGCTTCTTCCTTCCTTGCAGCTTCATTTTTCGATTCTTCTACGTTCTTCTCTGTCATCTTTCCTTGTGTTATAAGTTCACCGTGGCTTTGATCAACTATATCAGATTCCTCCACTGTTACTTCGCTTTCAATGGTTGCTTTGATGGTGGTTTCCTTGTTTTGATCAGTTTCTTGCTTTGATCGTGATGTTTTTCGAACACTTCGCTTTGCTACTTGTCCTATTGCTTGCGTCGTCTCTGTATCTTGGCTTTCTTGTACTTTTGTCAGCTCCTTTCCTAATGTCTTCTTTTCATTGGCCGTCTTGTCGACGCTGGCGTCTTCGTCTGCTGCAGCTGGCTTCGAACGCGACGGTTTGTGCACTTTATTTTCTACATCTTCGACTGCAGTTGTTGACATCTCTGTATCGACCTCTTTATTTTCTAGAGCTGTCATTACTTCCTTGACTTCAGTTTCGTTGTTTGTCTTTTCGGCGCTCTCATCCGTTTGTACTGTAGTTTGCTTTGAACGTGATCGTTTTCGTACACTACGCTTACCTGGAGGTTGTTTCTCAGCAGAAATTGTGGGTTCGTTTAATTCTTCCACTGTTAAAATGTCCTCATTTCCTGTGTCTGTTACATTTGGAATTGTCACTTCTTCCTTCCTTGCAGCTTCATGTTTCGATTCTTCTACGTTCGTCTCTGTCACCTTTCCTTGTGTTATAAGTTCACCGTGGCTTTGATCAACTATATCAGATTCCTCCATTGTTACTTCGCTTTCAGTGGTTGCTTTGATGGTGGTTTCCTTGTTTTGATCAGTTTCTTGCTTTGATCGTGATGTTTTTCGAACACTTCGCTTTGCTGGTTGTTGCTGTTCTTTAACGGAAATCAACTTATTTTCTAGATCTCCGACCGTTTGCATCGCTGCAATTGCATTCTGATTTTCTTCAGTTTGTATGACCACCTTTAATTTAGTTTCGTTGGCTACGCTCTCGTCTTTTTCTATTGTTGCGTTGCGTACATTAAGTGAATGTGGTGGATGTTTCTCATAAGAAGTTGGGACCTCATCTAACTCGTCCACACCCCGAGGAGACATCGTTGAAATGTCCGCATGGGACGCCTCTGGTTTATGTTCCGATACACAATCCACATTCTTCTGCTTGGATCGTGATGTTTTTCGTTGGTTTCGCTTCACTGGCTGATCTTTTTCAAAGGTGGATGATGATGCATCCGCTTTTTCTACTAATTTCTCTTTATTTTCATCAGTAAGGGCAGTCTTTTTTGCTGAAATAGGCATCATTTCTTTCTCGATAGTTGACACTTCCTGTAACCTTACATGCTTGCTTAGTTCTATATTAGCAACGACATCGTTAGCCGGCGTCTCTTCTGAAATATGTATGATATCCGCGCTGACTAGCATTTGTTCTGAATCTTTAGATGAAGCAAGTGTCTCTTCTAAAATATCAGGTATCTCTTTTGTAACGGGAGCTTCCCCTTCAGTGTTTCCACTCACCTCTGCTGAACTTAGTATTATATTTGTACTTTCTTCTCCTGCTATGCCGCCTGTCTGATTTTCTATTCGTTTGTCCGAAAAAACTACGTTTTCATCTAATTGTAATTCGCCAGCCTCTTCTGCGATCAAAATCTCGCTTTCCATTGGAGTTTTATAAATAAGTTTATCTTTTCCTTCTGGTGATTGCTCGGTTTGTATTTCTTCCTCGTTTTGCATTCCTACTACTTTCTCCTCATTTCGCTTTTCTGTGCTAATGTCAATCGTTTCTTCTGTGTTGTTTTGTGCTTCAACTGATTCCTCAACGGCGTCTTCAATAACAACTTTAGTTGAATGTTGTGTATTATCATCTATCACTGCCTTTGTTTGTTCATCACAGGCCAGCGTTTCTTTTATTATTTTTTCCGAAAATGCAATTTGTGATGCGGAGTTTTCTTTTGAGTTCGAAGGTAATTCATCTTGTTTATTACCGGTATGGTCTCTCCCTTCATTTTCGATCTCTTTTCCTTCATCAGCAGCTCCATTTTCTATAGCTACATTGGTATCTTTTGTTGTTTCTACTACATCAGCATCTAAATTGTTCACTGAATCTTGTAAAAGTAATGCAGGCGGCTTAGCTAAAGTTTCTCTGTTTTCCCTTTTTGCACGATCGACAATTTTTAATGACAAATTTGCTTCAACTTGTTCGCCATTCGCATTAGAAATGTCTACACTATGTGTATCCACTTTGGTTGATTCCACCGTTACCTCCTTTATTTCTTCTACACTGAATTGTAACTCTTCGGTTTTGCTTTCAGAAATTTCAATATTATCTTCCACTGATTCCATGGAGGTCATTAGGAAGAACTCTTCATTATCCGTTTTTTGTAAATCAACTCCAGTCCTTTCGACACTTAATTTGTCATTGGTGACACCAGAAAATTCTTCAATTTTATTCGTACTATCAGCATTAACTTCATTATTAGGCCCTTCTACTGGAATGCTCTCCTTATTCAACTGAATTAAAGGACTATTTTCTGTGCTACTAATTACATCAATTTGACACTTAGTGGTTGTATCATTCGAGTTTTCAATTCCTTGCTCTTTCTTTGTATTACGCAGAGTTGATTCAATAGCCGTTTCCTCGTCGCTCGTTACGTTTGCTTCATTTTCTTCTACTACCGCATCATTTTCTTCTTCTGTTAAGTCAAATATTACACCCTGAGTTGTATTAACTGCTGGCGGGTCTTTTAGCACGTCCTCTGTTAAATCAAATACATCACTATAGTTAAACTCAGTTTTTGCAAGCGCGGTTTTTGTTTGATCTCCCAAAGAATTGACGGTTTTATTTCCACCAATGGCCTGTTTATAATTTTTAGCAGTCGAATACTCACTTTTGTGGTTCTCTGCAACGACAGTTTCAGTGGCTTCCGCTATTGGATTTTCAGGAATGAGATTTTCGACAACTTTTACTATTTGTAATATTTGCTCTTCGGTTCGCTCGGCGCCGTCTGTTGTGGTACCAGAGCTCTCCGAATCTTGTGTGATCTTTTCATTTGTGCTATCTGAAATCGTTGTCTCTATAACTTTTTGGAGATTTGAAGCCGTTGGTGTTATTATTTTTGATTTTCCTCTATCCACTTCAAGCTCAGTAGCATGCGCTACCGTATTGGCCTGTACAGTATCCAATACCTTTTGTAGTTCATCAACATTATCTTCATCACCCTTAACCGCAGTATTCGTCTGCTTAACATCAGCCTGTGGTACTAAAGTTTCAATAGCAGATTCATTGATGAAATGATCTATTTCTTGTACAGACTCAACAAGAGGCTCGGTTAGTTGCTTTGAATTTTGTAATTGCGATTTTTCTTTCACAAAATCAATGTTTACACCAGTCAAGTGTTGTTCAGCGCCTAAAGTTAAACGGCGCGGTGCTTGTGATATTTTCAGCTCATGCCTTTTATTAACTAGATCGGGCGTTGCGGCACGTTTACCTCGACTTGCAATTGTTTTGTATGCTTGGAAATTGCCAAATTCTTCGCGTAACTTTTCAGCCGTCCCTCCTACTGTAGTTTCTAGCCTTTTAGTTGGCAATTCAGCTCCGTTTTCGTGCAATTCAGCTTCGTTTTTACACAATTCAGCCGACGTTGTATTCAAGTTAACTGTATTTGCATTCAGTTCAACTATCTTTTCATGCTGTTCAGCTTCATTTTCATTCCGTTCATCTTCAATTGCATTCTTTTTAAACGCAGCAACATTTTCGTACAATTCAACAGCCTTTTCCTTCGATTCAGCGGGAGTTTTTTCAAGTTCAGCAGCGTTTTCATTTATGTCAGCAACATTTTTGGACAACATGGAATTTGCATTCAATTTAGCTTCATTCGCATTCTTTCTAATCTCAGCAGCAGTTTGATTCAATTCAGCTGTGCTTGCATCCAATTCAGCAGCCTTTTCAATTGATTCAGCTGCATTTGCATCCAATTCAGCAGGCTTTTTATTCAATTCTCCTTTTTCATTCAATTCAGCTGTGCTTGCATCCAATTCATCAACCTTTTCAATTGATTCACCTGCATTTGCATCCAATTCAGCAGGCTTTTTATTCAATTCAGTTGTGCTTGCATCCAATTCAGCAGCATTTTCAATTGATTCAGCTGCATCCAATTCAGAAGGCTTTTTATTCAATTCTCCTTTTTCATACAATTCAGCTATATTATCGGATAATCCGGAAGAATTTGAGGTCCATTCAACTCCAGCGGCAGTCTCAGCAACATTTTCATTCAATTCAGATTTACTGTCATTAAACTCATCAGCATTTTCAATAAATTCAGCTTTATTTCCATCGTCTTTTGTTACATCTTCAATCGCATCTTCTATTGACTCATCCACTTCTATTATGCATTCAGATTTTGTTGCTTTATGCACCTTTTCCTCAACCAAACGTGACTTTTCACGCGTTAAATCAATAGTAATACTAGTAAGCTGCTTTTCAGCACCCATACTTTGTCGACGTTGATCTTGTGTAGATTGGATTGTACGTGCTTTAGTGGTACGATGTGGGGTAGAAGCTCGCATTTGCTGACCTGCGATGGTTTTATGAGCTTGAAAGTTGTTAAATTCAATGTCTGCTTCAGTAGTTGTTTGACTTTGATCTGCGCTGGTTTTTGAGTCATCAATATCTTTAATTATAGTGTCATTAACCGGTTCTTCTTCGGTTTTATTTTCTGAAATTGTAGTTTCATGAGATTCAGCGTCTTTTTGCGTACTCGCAGAAGCATATACGATAACGACGCCCTCTTCTTCGTGTTCCGAATCACTGCTCTCAACGAACATCATGGGAAAATCTTCTTCATCCTGTGACTTGTTCTCAGCGCTGCCGGGCTCTTCACAAGCTAAAGCTTTCGTCTTTTCTACTACATTATTTTCTGTACTACCACCATGTATTGATTCGGTATCACTCACTGCCAATGGTTCAGAGAATACAGATTCGTTGGTTTGATCGAGCAAATTAATACCGCTAATTTCTGCATCGTTGGGTGTAGCTGGACGCAGTGTCTCATTCTCATAATCAGGCGAGATGTACGCAATTTTCGATACGCTTGACAATAAGGGATCTTCTGATGTTGTGACGGCACTCATATCTGCCAACATCTGTTCGGTTGTATCTTTATTTACCGTTAAATTACTTGTATCACACACTGATGACGCAATGGGATCATGCGTTGCATCCTTAGCCGCATTTAATATTGAAACCGAAACAGTAACCTCACGCTCTTCATCTTCGCCCTCATCCAGTTCATTACTTTGTTGCAAATTATCTACCCACTCTTGTATGTTGGTTTTAGGTAAATCTGTTATTATATCTGCTGCTGAGAAAGGTGAAAGTAGTGCAGCTATGGCAAGATTCGACGCTAAATGGCTCTTACGTGTGTTGACTTTTTGAGTTGGTGTGATATCGAGCGATGTCCTTCCAACATCGCATGCTTCTTCAGAGGCGGCAATAGTTCGTTTAGTGGTAGTTGCAGTAATTTGCTGCGCTGGTGTTTCAGGTACAATCATTTCACTATCATCGTCCTTCTTTTTCGTTGCACTGCTCGTTTCTACATTAGCTGTTAAAGTGTCAACATTTGAAAAACGTGTACTCACAGGTGTTTTGTAGATATCTTCCAGCGTTCGCTGATGATGACTGCTATGCAAATCATATTCCGTTGTTGCTGTCATAATATTAAGCGAAGATGAATCTGTACTTGGTTCCAAAATAGCGCTTGCCGGTTCGCCTGGTATCATTACATGTTTAGCGCGTGGCGTTTTAAGGAACTGATCAAGTCCCTCATTATTTTCATCATCCTCATCCTCATCATATTTGTCATGAAGTTTATTTCGTATGGGTGTTTGCATAAGCTCTTCTAAGCCACCTAATTGAGGCGTGCTGCATGCTTTTGGTGTGCGCAATAATTCCCGCATGCCACGATATTGTGGTGTACTTGTGTGCTTTGGAGTTTTCAACAATTCACGCATACCAACAAATGTTCCACGACCTTTGGTGGATGTTGATGGCTCCATATCTTGTTCTTCGCCTTCTTTTTCACTTTTTTCAGCGATTTCTTTATTCACATTTTGTCTTGTAACTGTATCGATTTTGGGTGTCTTCACCAAATCGGCTAGACCAGTTAGATATTCTTCCTCATCTATGGTGTTCGTTTCCGTTAGAACTTTTGCTACTTTGGGTGTGCGCATCAAATCGCGTATACCGATTAGCTTTGGAGTAAGATCGACAGTTTTTGGTGACTTCATAAGCTCGCGCATTCCTACCATCACAGGCGTTTTGGGCGAATGAAATACATTGTCCGCAATTCTTACTGATTTTTTCTGAGCCTTTGGAGTTTTGGGTTGCTCTTTAAGGTCTAAAACGTGTGGAATATGAAGGGTATAACTTTATTTCAAATAGTGAGTGAAGACAGAGCAACAGATGGAAGGAAATGTGAGAAAGGAGGACGAAAAGAGAAAAGGAAGGAGATGAAAATAAGGGGAGAGCAAGATGAAGAGTTTTGGCAATGATAGCAGCAGGAAGTAAGATATAGCAATGAAAATGAGACACCAAGAGTGAAAGCGGGAGTAGACGATGAAGTTAAGAGAAAAAAAGTAAGGAAGGCTAAGTTCGGCTGTAACCGAACATTACATACTCAGATGAGAGCTTTGGAGACAAAATAAGGGAAAATCACCATATAGTAAAATGAACCTAGGGTAACCCTGGAATGTGTTTGTATGACATGTGTATCAAATGGAAGGTTTTAAAGAGTATTTTAATAGGGAGTGGGCCATAGTTCTATAGGTGGACGCCTTTTCTGGATATCGCCATAAAGGTGGACCACGGGTGACTCTAGAATGTGTTTGTACGATGCGGGTATCACATTAAAGGTATTAGTGAGGGTTTTAAAAGGGAGTGGCCCTTGGTTGTATATGTGAAGACGTTTTCGAGATATCGGACCAGGAGATAGGAGTAACGTTCCTGCCAAATTTCATCATGTTATCTTCAACGACTGCCAAATTACAGCTTGCAAAACTTTTAAATTACCTTCTTTCAAAAGTGGGCGGTGCCACGCCCATTGTCCAAAATTTTACTTATTTTCTCCAACCCACCAACCAAGTTTCATCGCTTTATCCGTCTTTGGTAATGAATTATCGCACTTTTTCGGTTTTTCGAAATTTTCGATATCGAAAAAGTGGGCGTGGTTATAGTCCGATTTCGTTAATTTTAAATAGCGATCTGAGATGAGTGCACAGGAACGTACATATCAAATTTCATTAAGATACCTCAAAATTTACTCAAGTTATCATGTTTATGGACGGACTGACGGACATGGCTAAATAAATTTTTTTTCGTCCAGATCATTTTGATATATAGAAGTCTATATCTATCTCGATTAGTTTATGCCGTTACGGATTACCGTTTTGCGAAAAAAGTTAATATACGAAGTGGGCTCTGCTCAGCTGAGTATAAAAAGGTATAGATGGAAAGAGTAATAAGGGTTAAAAAACGATACTGCGTATATCTCTAGTACTAACCTTCGATTTCTTGAGCCACCTCTTTGCCGTATTCGTAGTCAGACTTATCAAGAAGTTCAGCTTCCACTTTGTCAACTTTTTCATTTGCCATAAAATCTTCCGACTGGGGTTTGTGCTGCTGTTCTGGAGCTTCTTTAATTTCCGTAGCGAACACTAATTAAGTAAAATTCAAAATATTTTATCATGATACTCTTAACTTTTTTCATTATAATCCATGTACGTATGCTCTCTGTTTTATTTGCACTTAATGATTAAAGGACACATCAAGTTCATTGACCCGAGGTTGGTGCTTACAAAAAGATTAAAACTTCAGCACCTAAAATACTCTTGGAGCTTTCAAGTCGTTTCCATTTAGTCCTTTTTTCATAGTTTGGCGAAACGAGAAAAATATTGAATGGCGCTATAGCTCGGTTGGAAATCATAATATTGAGAAAACGACCAAAGTACTGTGAACGACATATCGTTTAAAAAAATTGAATAACGGGGGCTTAATTTTTAAGGTCAAAAAGAAAGTTTTGTGTGTAAACATTGAGATGTAAGTAAGTTTTTAAAGTAACAAGAGCTCACTCATTGTTTGAAATTCAACCACAATGGTAGCCACTGTAACAAAAACAAAAATAAAGACAATAATAGGTCTCTTAAGCTAGCCCAACCTTTCCAGCCCAATCATAAAACGAGACCATACTAAATTGCACAATATTTTATATGGGGTAATTAAATTTATTACACTTGTATTTTAAGAAATATCGAGGGTTGGGCTAGCTTAAACTTAAGCTAAGTTAAGTTTAAGCTAGCCCAACCCATATGCACAATCAAAAAACGAGACCGTACTAAATTGTCCAATATTTAATGCTAATTTAATACGGGTGATCACATTTTTTACACTTGCTTTTTTTTAAATACCGAGGGTCGGGCTAGCTTAAGTTTAAGTTAGCCCAACTCATATGCCCAATCAAAAAACGAAAACGTAATTAATAACACCATATTTAATGCTAATTTGATACGCGTTAATTAAATTTATTACACTTGTTTTTTAAAAAATACCAAGGGTTGGGCTAGCTTAAGTTTAAGTTAGCCCAACCCTTGGTATTAAAAAAAAAAACAGTGTAATATATTTAATTAACCCGTATTAAATTAGCATTAAATATTGTGTATTTAGTACGGCCTGGTTTTTCGATTGGGCTGGAAAGGTTGGGCTAGCTTAAGAGACCTGACAATAATGATGATACTATACTGTTATGTATGAGCTGTAAGAGCCAGCGAATTAAAACGCAGCGGCTACGCTGGCTAGGCCATGTTATGCGAATAAAAGATGACGCTCCGACTAAGAAATTGTTTTTATCTGAGCCCGCCTATGGAAAAAGAGGAAGAGCGCGGCCCCCACTGCGCTGTGAAGGACCAGGTGAAAAACGATTTAAAACTCCCTTGGTGGTCCAATTGCTGGACGGCCATAACCGTTTAAACGGTTAAGCGCCAATTAAGTAATAATGATACTACATAATTTTTGGAGACTGTAGTCTCACATTCAGCTTCTTTTACATTTTTAACCTGACTTTAATTTCAATTTTGATTTATGATTTCAGTTATCTTAGCTGATATGCGCGTTTCTGCCTATAATTTAATTTCATAACCGAATGATACCTATTTTCCTCTGACTTCGGTTTCTCTTCCGGTTTCGATTATGGCTTATTTTCTCCGTCTCATTCGAGAGCTAATTTTACCTTAGTTTGGCTGTTTCGATTTCGCTTTCGGTTCTGACTTTGTCCGGTTTCGGCCCGTCTCCGTTGTGATCCGAGCGCGGTTTTGTTTCGGTCACCTGGTTTCGGTTCCGATTCGTTCTCGGTTTGTGTCAAGACATCGGTCTGGTTTCAGAACCAGGTAGGCTTTCGGTTTCGGTCTTAGCTCTGTGCGGTTTCAGTCCAGGTCCCAATGTCGTTTCCGGATATGGTACATTCTTCGTTTTAATTGCTGACCCAGTTTCGGTTCGGAGTTCAGTACCGGCTTTGGTACGGTTTTGGTTCCCGTTCGAGTTACTATTCTCTGTTCCGTTTGCGGTCCTGGTCTTGGTTACGGCTGCGCTTCCAATTTCGATTAGAAAATAGTTAGTTAGAAAAAAATCAGTTAGAAAAAAATCTCTAAGCGGGTTTTGGCAATTACTCCCAGTGTATTTCGAATTTTACACCGAGGGCAAAATTTTTTCAGTCTTTGAGTAAATCATAGTTCTCAAGTTGATATCCAGCATCTTTTTCCATCTTTTATCCAGCTTTGCTATATTTTAAAAAACTCAGCTCTCCAGTTGATGTTGTTGTAGCGATAAGTTGGATTCGCCACGGGTAGGTGTTGGGTTGGGTTGGAGAAACTGCGCTGGCAACCACTCGAATCAATTTGGTAATTTAGTTGCCTCTCACGACAGGCATACCTGTAGCGTGTATATTCTAAGCCCCCTAAGTCGCTGCGGTTTATCTCGAGTTGATGTTGTTGTTGTTATTGTTGTAGCGATAAGGATACTCCATGAAGGCCTCGGGTAGTGTTATCGATGTTGATCATTTGCCGGGTGCAGATCCGGTACGTTCCGGTAACAAGCATCATTAATGTACTAGCCCGACCATCTAGGGAACGATTTGGTATGACCACATGAACCCTTCTAGGCCATACCGCCCCTCCCACTCCGTAGATCCATCAGGAACTTGAGGTCGCCAGAGCCTCGTCTGTTAAAGAAACAGGATTTGCCACGGGTAGGTGAGGTTGACAATTGGGCTGGAGTTTATCTCCAATGTAAAGTGGCATACCGATGCCACTCGTTTTTGGGCATTTAGCCCCACGCACACACACAAACCTACTTTATTTTCTTCTTTTAGTTTTTAAATTAATAAACTTAGTTTGTTTTATTGTTTAATTACACTTTATTTAAAATTCTTATTTATTTAAATGTTCATTAATTTATTTTTCATGTTACACTTTTGGTATCTTATTTCTTAACGCGCGTTTTAGGTTGTGTGTTCACCGGCTCAATTCTAACTTAAAACTGAAAAACTGCTGACGCTTCAAAAGCAGCTTTGCCGGTATGCAAAAGTGCGGGAAAATCGTATGATGCTATAGCTAGTAACGGGAGATTC
The DNA here is from genome assembly GCF_040869045.1 of Eurosta solidaginis. NCBI lineage: Eukaryota > Metazoa > Arthropoda > Insecta > Diptera > Tephritidae > Eurosta > Eurosta solidaginis. The sequence goes on from NC_090319.1 coordinate 32,203,945, forward strand.
AGCCAATGGGGTTGAATCTCCGCGTCATTCCACTCTAACATTTTAAGTGATGCCAAGTTTTAATATGAGTGTTGGATCTTTTTATTTATTAGAGGGGGAGTTGCCAGACTTAAAAGCAGTAACCCAATTTGACACTACATCATCCCCCTTTAGAAAAGAAGAATTTGGCAAGGTGATCAGTCTTGCCACATTCTTCTTTAGGCTTTACTAGGATTAAGATTTAAATTTATAAGAAAATGAAATATGTAAAAAAATAATGTTTTTAGTTTGAAGTAAGCCGTTACTATTTTTTAAAATGTACGCTTATTATTAAATTGAGTAAAATATATATATATATATATTTATTAAGTATTTCAATATAACATCTAAATTTTGTACATTAGGCCGTATTAAAAATTAACATTAATAGTTTGTTTAGTTTGGCCTTCATTGGCATGTTCTTAAAGTAGGTTTATATTTAAAGATTATTTTCGGCTATCAATATAATTAATTTTTTGTATACGATTTTTGTGTACAGTTTTTTTCAATTTTATTAATTTCATCAAAAATGTTTACATTTGATCCATCGATATTCTTTATTATGTAGGGACCTTGATATATATTTCTATGTTTATTTCTCGGTTCTGTTTCTACTAAAACCCTATCATTAATTTTAATTTCTAAAGGCTTAGCCGTTTTATCATATAATTCTTTATTTCTAATTTTATGTTTATTAATCAAATTTGTTGCCATTTTATGAGATTTTTGCATTCTATATTTTAGCTCTTTTGTATAATTTTCTACATTATAGATCGGACCGATTTGTTCCTTTTGTAATTCATGTGGCATTGTAGATTTTTTTTAATTTATTATCGAAAACCGAACTACTTGTAGTATTATGTAAAAATGTAAAATATTTCAAATACGTATCCCAATCTGAATACGTTTCATCTAGATATGCACGTAAATATTCGTTAAAGACTCTATGGTTTCTTTCAACGGTACCAACAGTTTCGTGGTGATAAGCTGTTGAGAAATCATGACTAATTTTTAAAAGTTTTGTTAATTCCGAGAATAATTCATTTTTGTATTCCGTCCCTAAATCGGATCTAATGGCTTTCATTGCACCATATGTTAGTATAAAGGTTTCAAAAATAGCACATGCGATAGTTTTTGCTGATTTATCTGGTACAGCTACTGTTACCAGGTATTTAGAAGTCACAAATCATAGTAACAGCGAACTTGTTACCATAGTTTGATTCTGGAAGTGGACCTATTGTATCGATAATTAACGTCAAATGGTTTACAGGGTGTTGGAGTAAGGACAAGATTTTCTTTTGTTTTGGGTCTCACTTTATTTAAAAGACATTTATTGCAATTTTTCACAAATTTCGCTATATTACGTGTCATGTTTTTCCAGTAATATTTAGTTCTTAATTTGGCATATAACCTTTTTGTTCCGCAATGACCTCCTAACACTGGATCTTCGTGATAAATTGTCATAAGTTTTTGTTTCTGTTCATTGTCTGTTACGGTCTCTACAGGGTCCGTCAATATTATTTGTAATGATTTTAAAATTTCATTTCCGCGGATTTTAAAATTTGTAATTGTAAAATTATTGAAAAATATATAATTTTTTGGCCATTCTAATTGTTTAATATTGTGATTGTCGGCTGCTTTTTCCAGCCTCGAAAGTAACTCATCTAAATTCGTTATTTCGTTAACAGTCACGATATTAAGTAAATTATATTTTTTATGTTTTAAATGCGCATAAATTTGTAAATTGGAGATCTCCTTATTTTTATTATATTGTATTGTTGATTTTACTCGCGGTACCTTTTTTGAAAAATCGTATGAAAATTTATCATAAACTTGTACTTTATTATCGTTAGAAGTCGTATCATTGAAACTTATTTTTTCATTTTGTAATTCTTGTTGTTTAGTTTGTGATCGCGTTTTAACGGCTAAACGTGTTTTGTCGAATCTTTAATCTCGTCTATACTTATACGGGAAAGAGCATCAGCCACGACATTCGATTTTCCTTTAATATATTCAATTGTAAAATTGTATTCTGATAAATCTAATCTGATTCTAGAGAGTTCCGAGGAAGGATCTTTCATATTAAATAGATAAACTAATGGTCTATGGTCTGATTTTACCGTGAAATGTGTACCGTAAACATACGGCCGAAAATGTTTTATAGCAAAATGTATTGCTAAAAGTTCTAATTCTATGATTGCCTTTTTCTGTTCGGCTTTATTGAAAGATTTTGATGCAAAGCAAATCGGTAAATCATTATCTCCATGTTTTTGGCTTAATATAGGGCCACAACCACTCTTAGATGCATCTACAGTGATAATAAATTCTTTTGAAAAATCAGGGTATTGTAATAGTTGGGGAGACGTTAATGATAATCTTAATTTTTCGAAAGCATTTTCGCAAGCATCATCCCAAACAAATTCAACTTTTTTTCGATTTAGACGATTTAAAGGGGCTGCCAGTGACGCAAAGTTAGGTATAAAACGCCTGTAATAATTTGCAAATGCAACGAATCGCCTAACAGCGTCCTTGTCTTTAGGCTTAGTGTATTTTTTAATTGCGTCTATTATTGAGTCATCTGGCAGCAGGCCTTTTGAGGTGCATTTATGGCCTAAAAAAGTGACTTCAGAACGAAGAAAATTGCATTTGTTGGGATTTAACTTTAAATTGAATTTTCTACAAGTTTCGAAAACTTTTTCTAAATTTTTGAGGTGATGTGTCCCGCTACAACCGATGACGATAACATCGTCAATGTACATAAAAGCTTGATTTGGCGAAATGCCTGAAAATGCTAATGACATCATACGTGAAAGAGTTTGGTGCTATATTTAAACCGAAAGGTAAAACTTTCCAACGAAAAGCTCCTCGTTCTGTACTGAAAGATGTAACGTCTCTAGAATTAACATGAAGTGGTATTTGGTGAAAACCAGAAAAAAGATCTAAAGTCGAAAAATATTTGGCTCTGCCAAGATTGTCGAGTATGTCGTCTACGCGTGCCAACGGAAATTTGTCTGCGATAAGCTTTTTGTTGACTGCTCTGAAATCAACGCACATACGATAAGACTTTTGGCCTGAAGGATCTTTTTTCGGTACCAAAATTAAAGGACTGTTATAGTTAGAAAAGCTGGGTTCTACTAAATCATTTCGCATTAAATTTTCGACTTGTTTATTAATTTCTTCACGTTGTGTATATGGTAAACGATAATTTTTTATATAGATTGGATTTTTATCAGTTAAACGTAGCTTTTGTTCGTAAAAGTTGTTTAAAGTCATACGATCAGTTTTTAAAGCGAATACATCGGCATATTTTAAGCATAAATCTAGTAATTGTTTTTGAGCATAACCCGGCATTTGATTTTTCAAAATTTTCGTTAATTCCTCTAAGCGTTTTTGATCTTTTGAAGTTTCATTGATTTTGTAGACATTGTAGTTGGTGATATCTTCCGTTACGATATTGCAATTGTTGACATGTTTTACTTCGTCGGTAACATTTAAAATTTTTAGAACTGGATTATTTGTCAACAATGCACTTTGCCGTAAAAACACCACTACAGATCTCTTGTGAGTCTACAAAAACAGGATTGTCGCATTTTGGTAATTTAAATAACCGATAAACTTCACATCTCGGAGGAATAACTAAAGAATCGGTACTTGTGCCGTGTAAAATTGGTATATTTGCGTTATCAAAGCCGGTATTAATAGTTATGCTATCGCTTGCATAATTAATAATGCATTTATTTAATTTTAAAAAGTCTTTGCCGAGTATTCCGTCTGAAGGTATATTGAAATCGTCGTTAACTACATGTAAAGTATGCGGTATTAAAAATTTATATGCAATTAATTTGGTTTTTAAGGTCCCTAAAGTTGAAATTGTTTCTGCTGTTACGCCTGTTATATTAATAATTTCATTACTATTAAAGTTACAATTTTGAGATAAACTTGAAATTTTGATTAAAGAAATATCTGCTTGAGAATCTACTAGAAAAGTACACGGTTTGTAGGAATCGCTACATTGAAGTTCAATAAAATCTGAATAATTAAGGTTCAAGCAGTAGATGGATTTTAATATTTTTGGAGAAGATTCGTTTAATTGTCTAAATCGTGATCCCGATCCCCCAGTGTTCGCTCCTGAGGGGCGTTCACGTTTAAAGCGCGTACATTGGCATTACTTCGCGAATTATTATTATTAGTAGCGTTATTGTTACTACTACTAGGCTGATTGTTTCTATTAGTGATATATCTGTCATTATTACTTCTATTAGAATTATTGTACCCGTAATTATTGTTGTAGTTATTTCTATTGTTATTGTTGAATCTCGCATTTGGATTGTTGTACCTATTATTGAAATTATTACCTCTATAATTTCCTCGAAAACTACTTTGCCAATTACCACGAGTACGGAATGCTAGTACTTGGCTTTCTTTTACCTCATTATTACGTTCCACTATCATTTTTGCAACTACGTCTTTTGAATAACTGAAGGTAGTTGAAGCCAGGATGGATTTGACCAACTCTGAACGAGTGTTCAACCTGCACACATTCACTGTTTGCTCTACGGCCATTTCATGTGCCTTGGCTTGTGTCATACCTTCAATAATCAAAGAACGTTCCAATGCGTCGGATAGTTCTTCAACGCGCTTAGCAAAGTCTGAGAAGTTATTATTGATGACATGTAAAGACGCGATTTTACCAGAAACAACTCTCGAGTTGTCGGGTTTTATTCTATTTCTCAAGGCAGTATTTATGTCATCGACTGAATTTATTACGGTGTGCTTCGTGTGCTTTTCCCTCAAGTTTGGATTTCAAAAATGCAATAAAAGTATTATTTAAATTTTCATCTGAGAAGACTTCAATTAATTTTATTTTGTCGATAAAAGATTCTAATGCCAGTGGATCGCCGCTGCAGTTGTCCCTAATAATTGAGGCGCAACTGGTAATGAACACCTTTTTCTGTTCTGAGGTTGCCATGATTGAAATATTGTTATTCGATTGTAAATCTGAAGGATTAGAAGTAGAGTGAGAATTGGAAAAGTCAGGTTCTGACTGAAAATTTGAATTATTATTTTCTGCGATATCTGAGTCATTAAATCCTAAAAAAATCTTCTTGGGCTAGTGAACACCTTCCTTTAGAGCTTGATTTATCGCTGGAATTGCCCTCAGAATCGCACATGTGTTTGAATACGGTAATTTTATTGAACATTATTTTAAAAGAAAAATTTTGTAAATCAGGTAAATATTTTGTAAATCCGAGTATTATTTAAAAATCCGGTTAAAATTTGTCGCGTTTGATATAAATTTTATAAAATGGTAAATCTGGTTAAGAAAATTATATAATGTTTTTTTTTTTTGAAAACAAAGGAACATCCGGTCTGCGGATTTTCTCTAAATTATAGGCTAGAGAAATACCTATTTTAATTTTTCCTATTAAATTTACGTGGTTTAAGGCAAAAATTTCATTTAATGGCATATCAAAAATGGGAGAGTTCAGAATTTTGTGCAAATGGTAAAATTAAAAAAAATTTTTTTTTTTTTTTGGAGAAATGTTTTTAATTGAATTGCTTACAAGTCATAGGCTATCAAATTCACAAAAACTCTGAAAAATTTTTTGGTATTTTTTTTTTTTTTAGTAATAAATTCGATATTAAATTTATACTTTATTATTTTTAATAATATATTTTGAATTTTTAGGGTAAATGTTTATTACTATAAATTGTGAAAGTAAATTGATAAAAAGGTATAAATGTTTGAATGAATTGATTGAAATAAAAATTTATCGATTGGAAAAGCATTTGAACAGTTATTTAGAAAAAAGCTTTATTTATACAAAAAAAAATTTCCTGTGAAAGTGGTTTGTAACTTACATTACGTTTAATTACGTTTAATTTGCTTGTTGGGATTTTATATAAAATTATTCATGGGAAAAATTCAAAATGCACATCTTAACCAATTTAGTTGTTAGAAAAGTATGTGATAGAAAATTATGATAAGTAAAATATAATTTAATAAAATAAGTACAGTTAAATGAAATAGACATGCATACATTACTGCTGTCAACCCTTTCCTGCGGACTGGTGCTGCATTTGATGTTGCTGTGCTGCTGGAGGTTTCGGTGCTTACGGTATTTTCCCGCTGTTTTTGAATTTTTGTAGTTTTTGTTTATTTCAATTTCAACATTTTTGGTAGATTTTAAATTTTATTTTAATGTGTTAAAAGTTTTGTAGTTTATGTCGAAGTTTTAAATGTTTTGTGTATCATTTTTTTGTAGATAATTTTAAATTTTTATTTTTTTTTTTATTTTTTGTATTTTTGTATGTAATTTAATAAAATATGCGTTTACTGCACCAGCAATGTTAAATTTGTATTTTGTTGTACATTTTGTTGTTTCCAAATTAGGAAACGTTGAAAATATGTTCTGCGAGCACACCCACACACGCTATCTACACACAGGCACTGGCCACTAACTATTTTCTTTTGTATAATTTTGTTTTATTAAAAGTTTATTAATTTCTTAGTTTCTTTAAAATATGTATATAGTTTTTTACATGTGGGACTTAAATAAATTTCCCAAGTTTCTTTTTAAATGGTTCTTTAAGTTTAACAAAAATTTTTCTCACACGCGTGGGTAGCGCACTGCGCTAACTCCGTGCCGGCGAAGATGCTGTTGCTAAACATTTTATATACGCAATACAAAAATGTGAAGCCCTTGTGTACAGAAATGATGTTGTTTTGCCCGGGGTGTGAAACCAGGGCATACGGTGTGGTAGGCGGAGCACGCTACCATCACACCACGGCGGCCGCCATTTCCGACCAGACATTGTCGATTTGAAAAGTTTTGCCTCTAAGCAGTCGGAATCGAAAGTAATTAGCCTATTAAGCACAGATAATTACATTATTTTTCCCACAAATTTTTTATTAAATTATTCATTTTATTTGGCAGATTTATAACAACTTTTTGCTGTTTCTTAAGTTGAGAAAACGATAGTTCGTTATAAATTGGGTTCCGATTATATTATTCAAGAATCTTAGCTTGTTATGCACCGATCTAAGACCCCAGCAAGCATACCAGTCAATATTGCACATGTCACCAAAAATAGAATTGTTTACGTCCAACCGACGATAAATTGGAGCAGGAGGGACGAGGTATTACACTGCAATTATAAAAGGAACAAAATCAAATTGTGGTCCGAGATAAAGTACATTCATTAAAACTTTAAGACGAAAGATATATCAGAAATAATGAAATAGTCAAGTAGGCTGGGACAGCAATATTGCCTACACCTTGTTGGCACATTTATATTTACCACATCAAGACCAACACTGGTGTAGCAAGTTGCAAGTATACGCGTCACTACACAGCAGGTTTACATTAAAATCTTCATAAGTAATAAGATCAGTATAATCAACAGCTACTGAGTAATATTCATTGACACTACAACGTTGATGAGGACTATAACGTACACTGAAATGACAGTCCTTGGTCTGGAAAAATCCCGAGTCGCTCCGGTACATAGAACCGACTGCCTTGGGATGCGCATTGCAACAAAAAAACAACAACTATAACGTATAAAAAAAGGTCTTTGGACAATGAACTAGACACTTCCACAAGTAAATTCTCAGTATTCCTGGAATTATTCGAAGCTTGATAATTTTTGCAATAAATAGCAACACCACCACCGTTCTAAACATTTCTATCAATCCTATGAAGTACGCTGCTGTTTATGACAAAAAGGTCGTCGAGCACTTCAGGCTTCAACCAAGTCTCGTAAGCACAAATGATCTTTACATAAATAGAATCGAAGAACAACAAAATTAAATGGGGTTACACTGAAATGACGCTCATTACCACTTACAAAGCAATTGCCCGGCCGCTTACAGGCTACGCATGCCCGATATGGTCGCCAAGCCTAAAGTTTTATAACTGGAAGAAAATACAGCGGGTTATGTGGCAGTTACCCACCGACGTGTGCCGTACGTAAGGACGTTTGTCGTACGAAGCACGTTTGACCGAACTCTCAAGCCCGTAGGAATCAATGTGTGCGTCTGTGTACATGTACATAACATATTTGTGTGTGTATTGTTTACAGATAAGCACTGTTGCCATTGACCATTTTGCATGTATGCTTATGGAAACATCAACTTTTTCCAATTAAATTTTTGATATTGTAAAAGGCCGGAATACATATTAAATAAGTATAAATAGATAAAATATTTATAATCAGCACTTTTACATAATTATTTCGAATTATTTTCACAATTTTTCAAACTTTAATTAGGCGTTTTTGCATAAAATTGCAAACGGTCAAAAATTAGCGTACAAAAGTTTACTAGGCAACTCTGTCTAGTGAGAGAGCGATCAGCTGACACGTTCTTACGGATCAATCAATTGTTTTGATTTCTACGTTCCGGGCTACGTACGTACTACGGGCGTTGCACGTCGGTGAGTTTTCGTTTACATTGCACACTCATAAGATAGGTCGTGTCAGCTGACACGTTTTTGGTACGTACGTTCGTGAGTAACTGCCGCATTAGGGGGTCAGAATACACCCGCGGTAGGTATGCTTGTCGTAAGAGGCGACTAAAATACCATATTCAAGGGGCTGTGTAGCGTAACCCTTCAGGTTGCCAGCGCAATATATAACTTCTCCAAACCCAATTGTCAACTTCACCTATCCGCGGCGAATCCTGATTCACTAACAGACGCGGCTGCCCAATCTCCTCATGTAACTTGGGGTGGGGAGGAAGGGATGGCCTGAATGTTTAATGTGGCCTCATAAATCATTCCCGAGATAGTCGGGCTAGCACCTTAATGGTGTACCGGATCTGTATCCGGCAAAGGACCATTACATCGATAACACTCCCCAAAGCCTTGGGGAGTAACCCTATCGCTACAACAACAACAACAATAGGCCTGTCAAAAAAATAAAAACACCGCTCAAAGAACCGCTACGGGATGTCTTCTTATGTCTCCAGAACACCATCTACACAGTGAGTCGAGAGTACTCCCCATTAGGGGGAGAAATGAAATGCTGAACAAACAGTATCTGTAGACTACGGAAAAACCTGGGCATCCCAACAGACATCTGATTAGAGAGGTCCCTCCTTTCAGGGACTGAAGAAGTCATCTCCGCAAGAATTATGAGGAAATACGGCACCTGAGAACTCAGCCGTATGTAGAAGAAAAGCACAAAAAGGTCCTTAGTGATATCCAAAAAAAGGCGTCGGACCTCTATGCCAGGAATTGTCTGGCAAACCCCGCTCTTTAAGTTAAATACCCTGAACTCGCAGAAGAGGAAAGCAAGATCAACTTCGATGTGAATACTGTAACAGGTTGAACTCTTACTTATCCAGAATCTATCCATATTAGAGGATATTGATGACAATTTGTGATTAGTCACACATATTCCATGGTCGAACAATGCTACAACAACAACAACAAAACAAAAAACAAACACATCTTAAGGATAGCGAAATAGTTGCCTTTTGGGCTTTGTCGTCCCCATGACTCACATGGAAGCAGCCCTGTAGAGTGAAATAATACTGCAACTTTCCCTTTGCCATTTGCAGAAGTAACCTGTTTTCCTTGGTAAGCCTATCAAAAATTTGAAGGTTGCCTGTGATTCCCAGGGGTTTTAGGAAGATTGCGGTTTTCACCGGCAGTTTCGATCGCGATCCAGCTGCAAATGGAATTTGATCACAATCGCACGGTTTTTGCCTGCACGAGAGGATCTCGCACGAAAGATAACTGATTTTCGGAGACTGGAAATCGACAGATATACAGAGCACGTTGAAAATACCCTTAAATTTTTCCAGTCCTTAAATGGAATGCCAAAATCGACGGCGTCAACAGCAATATCAGCAACTGATTTGTGTTTTAGACCTTTTGATAACTCAGCTTTTAGGCGTACGATTTCAGACTGACTTTTTAAGGCCCTCGTTAAATAGGAAAACAAACGTATGTGACTCAGATAAACCAGCCGTAAGGCTAGATATTTCGTCTTCAATTCTCTTGGTTAATTTATTCTCGAGTGTGGTAATTTTGTGGGAAACGCTATCGATTAAGAGCGGCAGCTGGTCACATTGCTGCAGCACCTTAAGCTCCACTTGTTCCATCGTATTATATACTGCCGCGAGAGTTATCTAAGGTTGGAGAATAATTAAAATGGTTATGGAAATCAATTTCTCAAAATGTATCTAAGGTTAGGAACTGATGTTGGTGTAGTGTCAAATTGGGTTACTGCTTTTAAGTCTGGCAACTCCCCCTCTAATAAATAAAAAGATGCAACACTCATATTAACACTTGGCATCACTTAAAATGTTAAAAGTGGAATGACGCGGAGATTCCACCCCATTGGCTGAATCTCCCGTTACTAGCTATAGCATCATACGATTTTCCCGTTATGCACTTTTGCATACCGGCAAAGCTGCTTTTGAAGCGTCGCATCGCTATAGCATCATACGATTTTCCCGTTATGCACTTTTGCATACCGACGCTTCAAAAGCAGCTTTGCCGGTATGCAAAAGTGCATAACGGGAAAATCGTATGATGCTATAGCTAGTAACGGAAGATTCAGCCAATGGGGTGGAATCTCCGCGTCATTCCACTCTTAACATTTTAAGTGATGCCAAGTTTTAATATGAGTGTTGCATCTTTTTATTTATTAGAGGGGGAGTTGCCAGACTTAAAAGCAGTAACCCAATTTGACACTACACCAACATCAGTTCCTAACCTTAGATACATTTTGAGAAATTGATTTCCATAACCATTTTAATTATTCTCCAACCTTAGATAACTCTCGCGGCAGTATATAATACGATGGAACAAGTGGAGCTTAAGGTGCTGCAGCAATGTGACCAGCTGCCGCTCTTAATCGATAGCGTTTCCCACAAAATTACCACACTCGAGAATAAATTAACCAAGAGAATTGAAGACGAAATATCTAGCCTTACGGCTGGTTTATCTGAGTCACATACGTTTGTTTTCCTATTTAACGAGGGCCTTAAAAAGTCAGAGTCTGAAATCGTACGCCTAAAAGCTGAGTTATCAAAAGGTCTAAAACACAAATCAGTTGCTGATATTGCTGTTGACGCCGTCGATTTTGGCATTCCATTTAAGGACTGGAAAAATCTTAAGGGTATTTTCAACGTGCTCTGTATATCTGTCGATTTCCAGTCTCCGAAAATCAGTCATCTTTCGTGCGAGATCCTCTCGTGCAGGCAAAAACCGTGCGATTGTGATCAAATTCCATTTGCAGCTGGATCGCGATCGAAACTGCCGGTGAAAACCGCAATCTTCCTAAAACCCCTGGGAATCACAGGCAACCTTCAAATTTTTGATAGGCTTACCAAGGAAAACAGGTTACTTCTGCAAATGGCAAAGGGAAAGTTGCAGTATTATTTCACTCTACAGGGCTGCTTCCATGTGAGTCATGGGGACGACAAAGCCCAAAAGGCAACTATTTCGCTATCCTTAAGATGTGTTTGTTTTTTGTTTTGTTGTTGTTGTTGTAGCATTGTTCGACCATGGAATATGTGTGACTAATCACAAATTGTCATCAATATCCTCTAATATGGATAGATTCTGGATAAGTAAGAGTTCAACCTGTTACAGTATTCACATCGAAGTTGATCTTGCTTTCCTCTTCTGCGAGTTCAGGGTATTTAACTTAAAGAGCGGGGTTTGCCAGACAATTCCTGGCATAGAGGTCCGACGCCTTTTTTTGGATATCACTAAGGACCTTTTTGTGCTTTTCTTCTACATACGGCTGAGTTCTCAGGTGCCGTATTTCCTCATAATTCTTGCGGAGATGGCTTCTTCAGTCCCTGAGAGGAGGGACCTCTCTAATCAGATGTCTGTTGGGATGCCCAGGTTTTTCCGTAGTCTACAGATACTGTTTGTTCAGCATTTCATTTCTCCCCCTAATGGGGAGTACTCTCGACTCACTGTGTAGATGGTGTTCTGGAGACATAAGAAGACATCCCGTAGCGGTTCTTTGAGCGGTGTTTTTATTTATTTATTTATTTGACAGGCCTATTGTTGTTGTTGTTGTAGCGATTGGGTTACTCCCCAAGGCTTTGGGGAGTGTTATCGATGTAATGGTCCTTTGCGGGATACAGATCCGGTACACCATTAAGGTGCTAGCCCGACTATCTCGGGAATGATTTATGAGGCCACATTAAACATTCAGGCCATCCCTTCCTCCCCACCCCAAGTTCCATGAGGAGATTGGGCAGCCGCGTCTGTTAGTGAATCAGGATTCGCCGCGGATAGGTGAAGTTGACAATTGGGTTTGGAGAAGTTATATATTGCGCTGGCAACCTGAAGGGTTACGCTACACAGCCCCTTGAATATGGTATTTTAGTCGCCTCTTACGACAAGCATACCTACCGCGGGTGTATTCTGACCCCCTAACCCGCTGTATTTTCTTCCAGTTATAAAACTTTAGGCTTGGCGACCATATCGGGCATGCGTAGCCTGTAAGCGGCCGGGCAATTGCTTTGTAAGTGGTAATGAGCGTCATTTCAGTGTAACCCCATTTAATTTTGTTGCTTCCCGATTCTATTTATGTAAAGATCATTTGTGCTTACGAGACTTGGTTGAAGCCTGAAGTGCTCGACGACCTTTTTGTCATAAACAGCAGCGTACTTCATAGGATTGATAGAAATGTTTAGAACGGTGGTGGTGTTGCTATTTATTGCAAAAATTATCAAGCTTCGGATAATTCCAGGAATACTGAGAATTTACTTGTGGAAGTGTCTAGTTCATTGTCCAAAGACCTTTTTTTTATACGTTATAGTTGTTGTTGTTGTTGCAATGCGCATCCCAAGGCAGTCGGTTCTATGTACCGGAGCGGCTCGGGATTTTTCCAGACCAAGGACTGTCATTTCAGTGTACGTTATAGTCCTCATCAACGTTGTAGTGTCAATGAATATTACTCAGTAGCTGTTGATTATACTGATCTTATTACTTATGAAGATTTTAATGTAAACCTGCTGTGTAGTGACGCGTATACTTGCAACTTGCTACACCAGTGTTGGTCTTGATGTGGTAAATATAAATGTGCCAACAAGGTGTAGGCAATATTGCTGTCCCAGCCTACTTGACTATTTCATTATTTCTGATATATCTTTCGTCTTAAAGTTTTAATGAATGTACTTTATCTCGGACCACAATTTGATTTTGTTCCTTTTATAATTGCAGTGTAATACCTAGTCCCTCCTGCTCCAATTTATCGTCGGTTGGACGTAAACAATTCTATTTTTGGTGACATGTGCAATATTGACTGGTATGCTTGCTGGGGTCTTAGATCGGTGCATAACAAGCTAAGATTTTTGAATAATATAATCGGAACCCAATTTATAACGAACTATCGTTTTCTCAACTTAAGAAACAGCAAAAAGTTGTTATAAATCTGCCAAATAAAATGAATAATTTAATAAAAATTGTGTGGGAAAAGTAATGTAATTATCTGTGCTTAATAGGCTAATTACTTTCGATTCCGACTGCTCAGAGGCAAAACTTTTCAAATCGACAATGTCTGGTCGGAAATGGCGGCCGCCGTGGTGTGATGGTAGCGTGCTCCGCCTACCACACCGTATGCCCTGGTTTCACACCCCGGGCAAAGCAACATCAAATTTTTAGAAATAAGGTTTTTCAATTAGAAGAAAATTTTTCTAGGCGGGGGAAAATCAAGAGGAGCACGACGCAAATTGGAAGAGAAGCTTGGCCTTAGATCTCTTCGGAGGTTATCGCGGCTTACATTTATTTATTTGAATCCATTTCGATTCCGAATAAATTGGTCGGAATCGAAATCCAGAACAGGCCCGAATAATCAAGGAGCTTACAGCATCATTGTTTTTTGGCGTTTAAGTGCAAATAAAAACTAGCAAGAGCTTCTGGGATCAAGAGTTTGTTTGGGATTTGAAAAAAAAATATCATGGTTACTCTGTTGCAAATAAAGAAAATAGCCCGTAAAACGTTTTTAATCCAAAAATTACCATCTATTTCCTGTGCATCGATTACTGGATTTACGCCTTCTTCATCCACTTGTGCATCATCTTTAAGATTTGTGCATGAAATTGCATTTAAGGCTAGAATAAGTCAGAAAAAACAACGAATATTTTTAATAAACACATATGGATAAAAAATAACGTTCAGAAGCTAATTTGTTTTTGTTATCCCATTAAAGTTTTTTTGGCGAGTAGAAAAAAAGTTTAGAAATAAATAATAGTTAGAAAAAAACATCCTTTTATAGCTAACCGAACTAAATGTTCGAAAATAGTTTTTAATCACAAATAGTTTATGTTACAGTAGGTGGAGGTGGAATAATTAACTCAAAATAACTTCACTTATAACAAACTTTAAGCTATTAACATAATAATTAATTTCGGAGTAAAAAGCGCGCAGTTCTAGATGTACTAAATGCTAAATTTTTCTATTTGAACTATATATAAGAAGAGAGTTATGAAAATAGAGTAACATGAACCTCACCCTTTTTAATCTGAATTTAATTCTACTGTTAATAACTTTAATTTTATAATATGTAACATAAACTATTTGTGAATAAAAATATTCTAATATTTAGTTCGGTTAGCTGAAAATTGTGGTTTTTTAGTTTTTTAACTATTATTTATTTTTGTTCTTGTTTATTGTGTTGTCATTAGACCTTGTTTCATGTGTAAAGCTTCGACAGGTCCATTGACCTTATGTCCGTTGAATTTAAGTCACCTCACCATCAAATTATTTTACTGTCATCGGTCCTTGATATGTGCGCAAAGTTAAAAGTGACCGTATGGCCATTTGAAGTGGTCTTTGACCTTGTGTCCGTCACCCCACCATCAAATTATTGCTGTCATCGATCGTTGATAAGTGTAACAAGTAAGGAAGGCTAAGTTCGGGTGTAACCGAACATTACATACTCAGCTGAGAGCTTTGGAGACAAAATAAGGGAAAATCACCATGTAGGAAAATGAAACTAGGGTAACCCTGGAATGTGCTTGTATGACATGGGTATCAAATGGAAGGTATTAAAGAGTATTTTAAAAGGGAGTGGGCCATAGTTCTATAGGTGGACGCCATTTCGGGATATCGCCATAATGGTGGACCAGGGTGACTCTAGAATGTGTTTGTATGATATGGGTATCAAATGAAAGGTGTTAATGAGTATTCTAAAAGGGAGTGTGCCTTGGTTGTATATGTGAAGGCGTTTTCGGGATATCGACCAAAATGTGGACCCGGGTGACCCTAATTTATTTATGTATGTAATACCACGAAGAGTATTCCTGCCAAGATTCCAAGGGCTTTTGATTTCCCCTGCAGAACTTTTTCATTTTCTTCTACTTAATATGGTAGGTGTCACACCTATTTTACAAAGTTTTTTTCTAAAGTTATATTGTGCGTTAATAAACCAATCCAATTACCATGTTTCATCCCTTTTTTCATATTTGGTATAGAATTATGGCATTTTTTTAATTTTTCGTAATTTTCGATATCGAAATGTGGGCGTGGTCATAGTCGGATTTTGGCTATTATTTATACCAAGATAAAGTGAGTTCAGATAAGTACGTGAACTATGTTTAGTAAAGATATATCGATTTTTGCTCATGTTATCGGGCCGAGCGGAAGGACAGACGGTCGACTATGTATAAAAACTTGGCGTAGCTTCAACCGATTTCGCCCATTTTCACAGAAAACAGTTATCGTCATAGAATCTATGCCCCTACCAAATTTCACAAGGATTGATAAATTTTTATTCCACTTATGGCATTAAAAGTATTCTAGACAAATTAAATGAAAAAGGGCGGAGCCACGCCCATTTTGAAATTTTCTTTTATTTTTGTATTTTGTTGCACCATATCATTACTGGAGTTGAATGTTGACATAATTTACTTATATACTGTACAGGTATTCAATTTTTTGTTAAAATTTGACTTAAAAAAATTTTTTTTTTTAATTGGGCGATTTAGCTAATTTTTATTTAGCACACATATAGTAATAGGAGTAACGTTCCTGCCAAATTTCATCATGATATCTTCAATGACTGCCAAATTACAGCTTGCAAAACTTTTAAATTACCTTCTTTTATAAAAGCGCGGGCCCCGCCCATTTTCCAAAATTTTACTAATTTTCTATTCTGCGTCATAAGGTCAACGCACCTACCAAGTTCCAACGCTTTATCCGTCTTTGGTAATGAATTATCGCACTTTTTAGGTTTTTCGCAAATTTTCGATATCGAAAAAGTGGGCGTTATAGTTCGATTTCGTTCATTTTAAATAGCGATTTGGTATGAGTGCCCATGAACCTGCATACCAAATTGTATCAAGATACTTCAAAATTTACTCAAGTTATCGTGTTAACGGACAGACGGACGGACGGACGGACGAACATGGCTAAATGAATTTTTTTCGCCCAGATCATTTTGATATATGGAAGTCTATATCTATCTCGATTAGTTTATGCCGTTACGGATTACGGTTATGCGAACAAAATTAATATAATCTGTAAAAAGTTTGAATGAAATCTGTCCGTTTAAAGAAGGTCAAAATCGAGTTCAAAAAAGTCGGTTACATGTAATCAAACAAGCATTCAGGTGTAGCTACTATAAGGGTGTTAAAAAGGTATATATTGGAACGATATTCCCCCATCTCTTGTCAAATTTGGTTTCAATGTGTGTTCATTCAGAACCGATGGTGGTTTTTACTGACTAAAATTACGGACTTTTACCTGCCTCAGTCAGCTACACAAATCAATTAGTAAAAACCACCCTCGGTTCTGAATGAACACACAGCACATAAATATAACTAAATATACACAAGCATCAATTTTGACAATACTTGCTCATGTACCTACGAACTATAAATACGGGACAAACGACAACATCAGAACGAAAATCGACACTGATGATGGCACAACGCCGAAACCGGTTTGTCTCGAAACCAAATTTGACAAGGGATGGTGGAAAATCGTTCCAATATACATCATTTATCCACCCTGTCGGAAAATCAACAAAACAAATTAAGTTAAAAAAGGTCCTTATATAATAAAATTTGAGTAAATTAAAGTAAAACTCACTTTTAGCATTTGATTTCGCTTGTTTATCGCCCTTCACTTTAACATCCTGCACTTCTATTACACACTCGTTAAGTCTCTCTGGCTGAACTTTCTGTGTGTTGATTTCTTCACAAATACTCTCCTCAATCACGTTCGAAATTTTGGGTACTAAAAAACAAATGCATCATATATTTTAAATAGGCAAATAGTTGATTTCATCAAATGAGTATGTGATTTTATAAGTTTGCTAGACAAACCGATTGATTTCAATTCGACGCGCTCGTTATCCTTTACAGTTTCCTTAATTTGGTTTGAGTCTGAAATGGCAAACAAAAGTATTTTAATTCAATTCGAATACAAAAACCATTGTAAAATATTTTTTGCTTACCATTCGAGTCTTCCATATTATCCTTGTTCACTTCTTCAATAATTGCACCCATATCTTCGACTAACGGGCACTCTAGTTTTAATGTAGACACAGTGCGTTTAGCACGTAGGCTGCTGCCTCCACGTTTTTGAGGTGTCAATGCTGCCGCTATTGCTTCCTCATTATCTAATGACAGTGACGAGCGCCGTCGGTTTATACGTTGTGGTGTGTAATTTACTTCTGCCGATGCTGATGCACGTCGTCTTGTGGCACGACCTAAGATGGTTGACACATCAGTGTTTGTATCTAACGTTGGTGTCAGACAGCGTGTAGGTGTTAGATCAGCATTTGCTGAGGCACGGCGTCTTGCGCTCCGACGTGGTGTGGATAAGTTCGTTTCAACTATTAGCTGTGGTGTTTGCGCACTTTTTTTGCACTGCTGTGGTGTTTTAGGTAGCATTTGTAATTCTGTGAGCAGTTCTTCACCCGCATCATCTTCTGTAAGTGTGTTCGCAGCAACTGCAGCGCTGGTCGATGGTATGGGTGTGCGCATAAAACTAACCAAACCAACTGAACGTGGTGTGCCAGGTACAGCTTTTGATTGGTATTTGGGAGTACGTAGCAAGTCTCGTATGCCCGTGAGATTTGGTGTTTTGGGTTCGAAAGCAGTTGGTTTTGAGGCTGTCACAACAGTAGCCAAAGGTTTATTTATTATTTCGGTATCAACTTCTTTTTTATTCTCTTTTTCTTCGTCGCTATTGCTGGTGTTATCGGTAGCAGTATCTTCCAAAACTATATTTAGTTTGCATTCCTCAGTAGTTGTGCCCGTGACTTGTAATGTGGTAACCGTTTCGTCCTTATCTGGCTTTAAATTGAGTTTTACAACCTCCTCTAAATCGACGTCATTAGCTTTAACATCAGGTTCGATAATCTCCTCTGTATCAGCTGCTGTCACTTCAGACTCCAGCGCAAAAGATTCATCAACAGCTAGTTCAACTACAGCATCTACATGTTGTGCTAGTTCTTGTAGTTCTGCAACAGTCGCCGTGTTTTTCTCCTCCGACTTCTCTTTCTCCTCTTCTTCACTTAAATCCGATTCTTTTTCTACCACCGACTCTAAATTATTTGATTTAATAACATGTTTGCTTGCTGCTGTCGAAGCGTTTAAATCTTCAATTTCGCCAGTAGCAACTTCGTCAGTCTCTTCCATAACAGTCTGTTTTACATTTACCAAATATATTGAGCTCACGTCATTTGTCAAATCTAATTTCAAATCATCTTTCTTTTCATTCAGATTTTCTTGTGTATGAAGAGTGGCTTTTGTTGGCTCCACCCTGGCGTCTTTCTCAATACTACTAGCTCCAAACGATGAGACCTCAAACTCACTAGGCGTGGTATTTGTTGTAATCGATAAGATTTCTGTTTTAATTGATAACCCATCTAGGGTGGTAGGAGTATCAATTTCAAATGTCGCTTGCATTATCTCAGAGTATATTGAAGTTTTATCTTCTTCCTCCTTCTCATCCATATTGGATTTAACGCTAAATATTACTTTGCTTGTTGTTGGGAGCATGTCTGTTGCAGTGGAAGTTGTTGGTAAACAAACATCCTCGTGCGCATCCACATTCGCTTGTGCAGCCTCCTTAACATTCTTCACATTCGCATTCACCTCCTCCGCTAGTTCCAAGTTTTCTAACTCATCTTTTGGATTGATTGTGTTATGCTCTTCTTTGCCACTTAACTGTTGTTTCAATTCATCTGATTTATTTAGTACATATTCAATTTCTTCCAATAATTCTGCAGTACCTTGTGACTCACTAGTAGGTTTCAGCGCGTCGGCTCCGTTATCAGGTTCTATTACACTACCAAGCGTTTTAAGCTCATCGTTGGTTCTTAGTTCTGTTTTTGGAGCTAAAGCGCTGCTGCTGACTACTTCAACAGTATCGAGCTTTTCTTCAAAAGATTGCACACTGGAGACTGTTCTGGTTTGTGGCGTGTCGTCAACTTCATCTGGAGCTGCAAATATCTTTTTGATTTCTGTATCTTTAGATTCAGTTATACTACGATTTTTACTTTCCATAACCTCGTGGACAGCATCAAACAGCTGATTGGTAGATATTTCATCAGATTTCTGTTGCGGTTCTGTAGCAGTTTTTAAATTTGTTTCTATTTCTACAGCGTCTTTGCTGTTTGCGTTTGACGCTACAACTTCAGCAAAACTTTCCGATATACGCTCTGCATCGCTTTTCTCATTTTTTGAATCATCTTTGATTTCCTCATGTTTGATTTCAACTACTTCAGGTGCTTTTACTGGTTTATCAGGCGAAAATGTTTTGTTTAATTCTTGCTGTGTTGTATTCTCCCCTTCGGTCTTAGTTGCAGTATTCTCTTTAATTGGCGAAAATGTTATATGTTGTGCTTTCTCCTCTACAATGGCCACGCTCGGCTTCTGCTCTTTGACTGAATCATCATCCAAAATGAATGTGCGACTTAAATCGGTTTCTTCTGTAGCTGTTTTGGGAGCCGGTACATCCTTTGCAGATTTTGCTTTGTTTGTTGCATTCACTGCTGCTGCTACCAGACTACGTGAACGCGAAGCTATTTGACTTTTGTTTGCATTAGCTATACAAAGTGTTTTGCGCGCCTTTGTTACATGTTGTGCCACGATTGATGTGGGCGAACGCTTTTTTGGTGATATCACCGAACGACGAGTTTTCGAAATATGCGAGGATAGCGTTACGCCGCATATCGATTTACGCACGCCACGTAGTGGCGACGTGCGTTTCACCATACTAAAGCGTGGTGCGCTAGCTGGCACATTTCTTGTTTGAGTTTGGCGCGGATTTAGTGGTGTTGAAGTGGCTATGCCAACTGTTGCCACAGCAGCAGGACTAACAATCCCAACTGCTGCCAGGCTACGTCTTGGTTTTGCACACAAAAAGCGGCGTTGTGCTGCCGCAACGTTACTCGGTGAACCAATAGCCACGCGACTGCTACTCTTAGGTGTTGATGCAGTGGTTGCAGCAGCAGCAGCAACAGCATTAGTATCACTTGTTAACGCAAGCTTAATATTGCGCGCTGTAGGTGTAGACGTTGTTTGTGGTCTGGTAGCGGGACTGGAACGATTCGTTGTGCTTACATTTTTTTTGGCGCTGGTTAATAAGGCACGTTTCATTAGAGACGGCGTTTGCATGCGCTGTGGTGTAGATGTCACTGGACGTTGTGGTGTTTTTGTTGATTTTATTAGATTTGTATGCACTGGTGAGCTAATGCTAGGTGTACCTGAATCTTCAGTCGAAATATCAATTACATGCGTTGACGAATCACTAGAAGAACCATCAACGGTTATGACTGACTCAGCACTTTGTGGTGTGGATGTCGCCGCAGTGTGAGTTGCTGATTGTAATTCCATTTTAGGTGTCACAGCTAAATCAGCTATGCCTTCCTCTTCGTCGTCATCGTCTGCAGCATCCACAAGCTTTGCAAAAGTAAGCGGTGTGGTGGATAGTTTTACATTGGTAGGTAGTGTTTGATTACGTTTGAGTGCGGCTACAGTGGCTCGTGCGCGCATGCTGGCCGGTGCTAATTTACTGGGTGTTGTCAAATCTATTAAATGCATTGACGAATTTCTAGCAATTGCACGTGCGCCAAACGTTTTTTTAGATGTCGCTGGTGTGGTGAAATCAATAAAATCACGACTTCCCTCATCATTAGAATCACAGATTACACTTTTTGGTGTACTATATACGCTTTTAGGTGTGGTAGCAGCAGCAGTAATTGGCTTAAGAATTGCTGTAAATGATTTTTCGATGCGTACACCAGTTTCACGGGGCGAAAATGATGTTATAACTACGTCAGATTGTTGGCACAATGAGATCAAGCGCCGGTTTTTCTCGCTGCTTTTATTTTCTTTATTTTGTGTACAATTAATCAAATTCATTTTAGGTGTACCCGCTAGTGCTGTTAATGGTGTACTCGCGGTTAGTGTTAATGCGTTAGTATGTGGTTGGGGATCTGGTGTAATGCTGCGCCTTTCTTCATTACTTCCTTTGTTGTCATCATCAGCAGTGTCTCGCGTTGCAATATTTGTTGACATTTCAGGCTTGACAGTTTCGGTTCCTTTGAGTTCTTCCTTTTTCTCTGTAGATTCTTTGCTGCTGCTGGACGCTTCTTCAACGCTTAATGATTCGTTGATACTTGGGAGTTCAGTAGAAGTATTACCTTCTTCGTCGGAGTTGATACAATATGCAAAGCTTTTTGTTAAAAAATTAAATAGTTCAAAATTAATATACACAAATTTTTCATTTTGACAAATGTTTGGATGTTTGGTGTTCAATAATTCAATCTTTTAAATCGCAATAGCACTGAAATATTGATTAGGGTTGAGGTGTAATATAGACTGCAAGTTCTTATTAGATTCACAAATTTATTATCATTTTTATAAAAAAGTTTGACAGATTCATATTTATCATTTGAGTGAAACTGTTTTAAGATTCGTGATCGAAATGCATTTTTTAAACCTCGAAACAAATGGTTGTTGTTGTTGTAGCAGTGCTTCGCCGTATCCATTAGGTACGACCAAGGACGCAACAAATTAAATGGAGTTACACTGAAATTGCAGCCCTTTGGTCGGGAAGAATCCCGAGTCGCTCCGGTACATAGAACCGGATGCCTTGGGAGTTTGGATTAGTGACATATTTATGCTAGGCGTTCACTTAAGATCCGTTATTTATAATAATTTTTATAGTTTCGACGGTTTCATATTTATTGATTGAGCGAAAATTGTTTTCGATACGTGATCGTAAAATACGATACGGGACCGGGGTTTTCATTCGTGATCGTATAGCACGATATACACTCCCCCCGAGGGGTCGGAATATACCCTCGGTATGTATGCCTGTCGTAAGAGGCGACTAAAATACCAGATTCAAGGGGCTGTGTAGCGCAACCCTTAAGGTTGCCAGCACAATATACAGCTTCTCCAACCCCAATTGTCAGTATCACCTATCAGCGGTGAATCCTGTTTCACTAACAGACGAGGCTCTGGCGACCCCAAGCTCCTCATGGAACTTGGGGGTGGGGAGGGAGGGATGGCCTGAAGGTTTAATATGGCCATATAAATCGTTCCCGAGATGGTCG
This sequence comes from Eurosta solidaginis, assembly GCF_040869045.1. Taxonomy (NCBI): domain Eukaryota; kingdom Metazoa; phylum Arthropoda; class Insecta; order Diptera; family Tephritidae; genus Eurosta; species Eurosta solidaginis. The sequence continues at coordinate 32,226,517 of NC_090319.1, forward strand.
GGCTAGCACCTTAATGGTGCTGTGTTATCGGAGCGTACCGGATCTGTATCCGGCAAAGGACCACCACATAGATAACACTCCCCAAAGCCTTCGGGGAGCAACCTTATCACTACAACAACAACAACAAGAACATATGATAAACATGAATCTGTGAAATTATTTATGAAAATTATAATAAAGAGTAGGTAAGGCCACTTCTAAACATACATATGTCATTCAAATGATTCACCATTTCAGAGTTATTGTAATTTAAAAAATGGATTTCGATCACGTATCGTATAACACGATCATTTGCGTGAAATTGGTTTTTCATCCGTGATACGATCACGTATCGAAAAACAATTTCCGATTCTATGTACCGGAGCGACTCAGGATTTTTTCCCGACCAAAGGGCTGCAATTTCAGTGTAACTCCATTTAATTTCACTGCTAAAATAACAACAACAGTTCACATATATACCTTGTCCTACTAACCTCTTAGAGCTATTGGGGTTTGATCTCGATCACGGATCGTATAACACGATTGTTAACTCAATACTTCGTGAAATGATGAAGGGTGATATTGCTTTTTTAGACTATTTTTTAAAACCTTCCTATCTGAGCAAAAATTCAATACATATTGACATGAGATAGACCGTTTAAAAAAAATTTGAAATAGGGCGTTCTTCAAACTATTTCTGAGATTGGACCCTTCTGACACAAATCTTGAGATGGGAAGTTTTTAAAAAATTATTTGAGAAAGAGCGAGTTCGAACTGGCAGCTGATATATGGTGATAGTCCACTCAGCAGTCGACACGATCTCGCAAAAGAATATACAAATGGTACTTTAAATTCAGGCTTAAACTTTTTTTGTGGGATTACTCAACATGTGTTGAGTGTGATTGGCGTCGACTAAACCGATAATGCCAGATCAAAATGTATATGAAACTATTTTGGTTTTTAAATGGCACCACGCCAGTTTTTAAATCTCATTTCGAGAATTTTCTTTTATATAATTATGTGTTGTATCAATATATGGCTTGTCGCCACGTTTTTTCACTGTCCGGTTAGGTATATAAAAAAAAATTGGTTTTTAATTGGCACTACGCCGCTTCTTAAATCTCAATGTTCCTCCGTTATACACAGAAGCTCCGTTATTCAATAATATTTAAACTCCGTTATTTTACATAAAAAGTTAATTTTTGGTTTTTAATTGGCACCACGCCAGGCACAAAATCAATAGCAATTTGGTTTTTAAATGGCACAACCCAGTCACAAAGTCCGTAATAATTTGGTTTTTTAATCAGTAATATACATTTCAGAAATATTTGTCACTTCATGTTGGGAGGACAGAAGCTATCATTAAGACAGGCCCAAGGATGCTCTGCCCATCTCAACAACACACGTTCACGATTCAAGTTGTCCTCTGATAATGAGGCTTAAACTTTGACATGGGCGGTCTTGCTATACAGGCAGTTTATTTACCTATTTGTTTTGAACTTCGAAAAGCGCCTTTCTTTTAAGGAATTTACGGAATCGTTCCGGATTACCCGTTAATTTGGAATATTCGGAATAAGTTTGTTTAATACTACCTCAAACGCTATGAAAATTCCAGGGGAGTGCTAGGCGTAATTCACAGGTTTCGAAACCCAATTGTCAACCTAACCCCAAGTTCTTCATGGAACTAGGGGATTAGGGAGGGGAGAATGGCCTAGAAGGTTCAATGTGGGCATATTAAATGGTTCCCGAGATGGTCGGGCTAGTACTTTATTGGTGATTCTTACCGGAACGTACCGGATCTATATCCATCAACATCGATAACACTCCCCAAAATCGTGGGGATTGAATTTAAATTTCGATTTAGGTTTCGTATGGTCGTAGCTTTACAGAAGTGCAAGATTCAGTAGCTTTCAGAAAATCTCCTTTGCTCATGCCCACTAAAACAACATCGGCTAAAATCAGCGGCCAAGCGCAAACAGTTAGGTTAGGTTAGAGTTAATTATGATTTTAGAATTAATTCATTCTATATCGAATCTTAATAAAGAGCACACGGCTTTAAAAATTAAGTGTAGCGTGTTGATTTTCCGACAGTGTTTTGTTGTCAAAATCGATGTTTGTTTATATGTACATACAGTTATGTTCATATTAATAGCAGTGCTTTCTGAGAACCCCAATAAAGTGGATTTATCTAAAGTAAATCAAACCAAATTTAAAAACGTTTGCGTTATGTAATAACGCAATAAGGCTAATTATATTAAGAACCAAAAATATTTTCTACATCACGCCAAGTTGTTGTAAATTTGAAAAAGATTACACAAGTGTCAGAAAAGAATGTTCATAAAAATAGCAGTTTGAAAAGATTTTTATTAAAAAGTCACTATAACTAAAGATATATAGTGAATTAACTCAAAAAACACAAATAGTTGACTATTATTTCGTTGTATAACTCCCATTTCGGATGACGGCGGCACATCTACGAGGCATGGAGTCCACTAAGCGCTTACATCGGTCCACTGGTATATTAGCCCAAGTTGATCACTATTTCGCACAATAACTTTGCATTGGACGGTTTTTTTCATCAACGGCGTTCTTTATATCCCCCCATAAGTTTTCAATGGGGTTCAAGTCCGGGGATTGAGCTGGCCACTCCATTACTGCAATTTTGTTCTCCCGAAAGAAATCCTTTGCTCGCTTGCTCGTATGTTTTGGGTCGTTATCCTGTTGGAAAACCTATTTTAGGATTTCCTCTTCTACATACGGCAGACGCAGACGGTTATTGGAAGCGAAATTATGGACCCACAGCCCTCGGAAGGTACCACTTTTGACCAAAAGCCACTTGAAAAACAGACTACAATTTGCTAGAAACCATATGTAAGCTGGCCGGTTTCAAAATGGCGAAATATTTTATGGACAGATGGCATGTATCTAAGAATACCACAAAATACAGGTAATCGGCCTCAGTTTACAATAAAAACAGTAAAACATGCGAGGAGCAAAAATAATGGTTTGGGGCTGTTTTTCATACCATGGTGTGGGTCCAATATATAAAATTGATGGTATCATGGATCAGCACAAATATGTGGAAATCCTTCAAGATGTTATGATGTCGTATGTAGAAGACGAAATGATCCTAAAATGGGGTTTCCAACAGGATAACGACCCAAAACATACAAGCAAGCGAGCAAAGGATTTCTTTCGGGAGAACAAAATTGCAGTAATGGAGTGGCCAGCTCAATCTCCGGACTTGAACCTCATTGAAAACTTATGGGGGGATATAAAGAACGCCGTTGATGAAAAACCGTTCAATGCAAAGTTATTGTGCGAAGTAGTGCAATAAGCTTGGGCTAATATACCAATGGACCGATGTAAGCGCTTAGTGGACTCCATGCCTCGTAGATGTGCCACCATCATCCGAAATGGGGGTTATACAACGAAATAATAGTCAACTATTTGTGTTTTTTGAGTTAATTCACTATATATCTTTAGTTATAGTGACTTTTTAATAAAAATCTTTTCAAACTGCTAATTTTATGAACATTCTTTTCTGACACTTGTGTAATCTTTTCAAATTTACAACAACTTGGCGTGATGTAGAAAAAATATTTTTTGCTCTTAATATAATTAGCCTTATTGCGTTATTACATACGCAAACGTTTTTAAATTTGGTTTGATTTACTTTAGATAAATCCACTTTATTGGGATTCTAAGAAAGCACTGCTATTAATATGAACATAACTGTATGTATGTGTATGTGCTTGTGCTGTGTGCTCATTGTTCTTTTTGTTGTTGCAGCAGTACTTCGCCCCATCCAATAGGCGCGACCGATCACAAATTGTCATCAATATCCTCTAACGGAAGTCCAAGGAAGCTTGTAGTTTCAACAGGGGTGGACTCCATGAGGGGTGTTAGAGGCGTCGGTTCCACATTGCAATTGAAAATATGGTTGGTGTCATGTGGGGAAACATTGCAAGCAGGACATACTTACATTTTGTATGTCGGGGTTGATTCTGGATAGGTAAGAGTTTAACCTGTTACAGTACCCAGATCGAAGTTGAGCTAGAGTGACACGCGTTTCCCTAGGAAGTGTGCGTTCCTCTTCTGCGAGTTCTGGGTATTTTTCTTTAAGAACTGGATTCGCCGGGAAATTCCTGGCATAGAGGTCCCATGCCTGTTTCCGGATATCACTGAGGACCTGTTTGTGCTTTTTTGTTTTATACGGCTGTGTTCTCAGGTGCCACATTTCCTCATAATGTTTACGGAGATGACCTCTTAAGCCCCTGGGAGGTGTGGCCTCTTCAATCAGATGTTTGTTGGGATGCCAAGGTTTTTGGGTATTCAACAGAAAACGCTTCTTCAGCATTTCATTTCTATCCCCTGTGTGTTCATTCAGAACTGAGGGCGGTTTTTACTGATCGATTTGTGTGGCTGACTGACTCTTATGTACATATGTATACACGCCGTGTATAAAAACACGTCCATATTTGGAAGTTTTGCGGTCGAGTTTTAAGAAACTTCCCAATAACCCATACACCTGAAACTTGTGACTTAGCTTGGAGTCATATGAAAACGAAAGATTTAGGATAAAAAAAATCTACTACATGGGGCAGGGATCTTGATATTAACACATTCGGCTTAATTGCGGGAATTCCCGTCATTCAAGTGCCCCTCAGTAAAGCAATGACGGGGATTACCGCACATTTTGAATCGAATCTTTCAACCGCCAAAAACGGTTTACTTTTTAGCACTGTACATTGGTAGTGTTGGTAAAGTGTTAGACTACTGTCGATAACAAGAAAACCACAATTCAACTAATTCTAATATGGGTAATCCCCGTTCAAAGTTTAAACATACCAGTCATATATTTTTTGCTTAGAAGAGCCTTCAATAAAACAAATTGCGGCAATTCCCGCGCAAAGTGCGAAGAAAGTTCATATGGTCATAGCGGGAATGCATGGCATTAGTCCAGCAAATTGAAAAAAACTATTCAGTGGAAAAAAGCGGGAATTACCGCTCTTAATTTTTGTATGGAAAAAATAATTGATTCTCTCGCAACTACCACTGAAATTAATTGAAGCCGAATGTGTTAAGAGAACTTTAGAAAATCCTTAAGGGAACGTACTGGCCGAGATAATTTAAAAATGCCTACGATGTTTGGAATCTTGAGAAATCTTTATGTAGCTTCCCAATAATCTAGAAACCAGACACTTTAAACTTAGCTTACCTCCCTTATAAAATGCAATCAGTTCCTCTAGATGAGGTAGGGAGCGAGATTAAGATGGCCCTTATTTTCTAAAGTGTTCCGATTCTCGATCTCACTCCCAAGAAATATTGAAAGAACCGCAAAATTTTTATGTACAAAAGTTTAGGCAAATCAAAAAAGAGAGGTTGCACGAAGAGAAAGGAAAAGAAAGAAACTGGCATATTGCGATGGTAACACTTCGAAAACCGCCATGTAATCATTATCAGGCAATTTCGTAATGTTATCAAAGGTTTCACCGATATTCGAACCGCGAACCACAGGGTGTATCTGCAGTAGCCTTAACTACTAGGCTATACTTCTTGTATTTGTTTTCTTGCTTATTTCAGTTAATCTCATTTTTACACTAACAACACAACATTCTGCCTCCATATTAGTTTGGGTTATGTAGACTTCATTTTCGTGAAGTTCCTTTTTTCATTGTGATTCGCATCACCTGGCCGAACATACATATATTCCTTGACGCTCGAGGACACTACCCCTGTTCCGATATCAAGATCACATATTGCACAGAGTGAGACGATCTTTTCTCCTGACGTTGTAGCCGGAGCAGGTCTACAGAGTAGATTTTGCGGGTAAGTTTTGTCTCTTGTATCGCAGCTATCTCCGAAATGTCCTCAGTTAACCCGTTAGTGTTAAGCTGCATTATTCTGAAGTACGACGGGGAAGACTTCATCCCTACGGGGGTGAGAGATGGGTGAATGGAACTTTGTGGAATAAGAGAAGTAGTAATAATACTAAAAGCTGGAAAATAATTAGGTAGGTCCTAGGTACTAGTCATCACACTCCTCATCAATCTAGGGCGTTGATCAGACAATTAAATAAAAGCGTTGGACGCGTCAAATTTCTATTGATAGTCATATTTAAGACCAACTGAACCTTAATCAGGTTATGCTACGCCTCACATTTTTAGAAATTTCACGTGCTCAATGCTTTTATTTAATTGTTTGATCAACGCCCTAGATTGATGAGAAGTGTGATGACTAGGACCTACCTAATTCTAGCTTTTAGTATTATTATTACTTCATGTAAGTATTGTTTTCAATAAAACCGTTTAAAAAAATTTTTTTTTATTATTTTATTTTCAAGTTTTTAGTCTTTATTTAATTGCCTATTATTTCTCATTCTATTTAGTTCATTTTGTGACTCATTATTACAAGGTCTCTTTCCTGACAATTTGTTACAATTTGTTACAATCTAAGTTCTCAATACATAATCCTTCCAAAGACTTTACTCTGTGTGCCACGTATGGCTTGTCCTTCCTCGAACTCCAAATATTTTGATGTCACTTCTACCGGACTGTATGTAATATTTACGTCTCTGAAGTTGGCAAGACAACTTTTACGTGGAAAAAAATTACCTATTGGGAAAATTGCCGTGAATTTGCCGTAATTTATCCGTGAAACAAAAAAATTTGCCGTGGCCATATTTTAGAAAATACAGGGTGGCACGCCAACTTCACGTGAAGTTAGCGTGCCACCCTCAGAAAACCACCTTAGAGACCAGCTAGGAAAATAATTCTTGCACACGAATTTGCCGTAAATTTGCCGTAGGTAATTGGCATATTATATAATTTCGAAAAAATAAAATTTTACTTTTTTTTATAGTGCACCGCCAACTTCACGTGAAGTTAGCGTGCCACTTTTCGAAAACCACCTCAGACACCAGTTAGGAAAATAATTCTTGCACGTGAATTTGCCGTAAATTTGCCGTGAATTATCCGTGAAACAAAAAAATTTGGCGCGGCCATGTTTTAGAATATACAGGGTGGCACGCCAACTTCACGTGAAGTTAGCGTGCCACCCTCAGCAAACCACCTTAGAGGCCAGCTAGAAAAATAATTCTTGCACACGAATTTGCCGTAAATTTGCCGTAGATAAGTGGCATATTTTATAACTTCGAAAAAAAAAATTTTAAATTTTTTTTATGTTGAACCGCCAACTTCACGTGAAGTCAGCGTGCCACTTTTCGAAAACAACCTTAGACACCAGTTAGGAAAATAATTCTTGCACGTGAATTTGCCGTGAATTATCCGTGAAACAAAAAAATTTGCTGCGGCCACGTTTTAGAAAATACAGGGTGGCACGCTAACTTCACGTGAAGTTGGCGGTGCACCATAAAAAAAATTTGAAATTTTTTTTTTCGAATTTATAAAATATGCCACTTATCTACGGCAAATTTACGGCAAATTCGTGTGCAAGAATTATTTTCCTAGCTGGCCTCTAAGGTGGTTTCTGAGGGTGGCACGCTAACTTCACTTGAAGTTGGCGTGCCACCCTGTATTTTCTAAAATATGGCCACGGCAAATTTTTTTGTTTCACGGATAAATTACGGCAAATTCACGACAATTTTCCCAATAGGTAATTTTTTTCCACGTAAAAGTTGTCTTGCCAACTTCAGAGAGGTGTAATATTTGTTCCAAGTATGAGCCAAATCGGACCACAAATACGATTTTTTTGAATATCTCGATCCTTGTGCCACCTATCGACGATTTGTTTCTTATTATTGCATTGTCATTGGGTTCTGAACTATATTCCAAGTTTCAAGCTTGTAGCTTATCGGGAAGTTAAATTTCAATTACAAAATTCGTGCCAGCCAACCAGCCAGCCTGTCAAGTCAACCTAAATAAAACCGTTTAAAAAACACAGTGTTTATATTTTACGCCAATATATTTCAATTACACATCGGTAATCGTCTTCAGGGCGAACTGTCAACAAACATAACATATAATGTAAAAACAATAAATCCAAAAATTTATCAAAAACTTGATACATATGTACATTTATTTTACATCCGTACTGTCTGTCTAATGATGAGTATTAAACTGTTTATTTTTTGTTAACAAGTGTCTGTATGCTTGACAACACATGTCAATATCTGCTTTGTAATTACGTATGTCTGTCACTATATAAATACATATCAGTGTTTAAAAAACTGCAGTCGGAATAGTAAATGTCACCAAAATTTCGATTTTCATAGACTTTACTGTTCGTCGACTTATTAATACGAACACTTGCTTGTGCTTGCGGTTTTGAGAAAAACAACAGTCTCAGTTCTAGCACAAGCAAAAAACGAAAAGGGAAAGAAATGAAATGCCGTAAACAGTCGCGACTTCGTATATTTCATTATTGATATTACCAAAGATTATCGAAAATAAAGATGTTGCAGGTGCAAACTTCGGTGGAAAGCAGCGGAGCGTAACAAAATTCTAGTAGGTCACTTTCACCACACCAAAAACTTTAACACAATTTTTAACATAATTTAAGCACAGAAATAGATTGATTGGAGTTTTAGAGAACACATTACCTATTACAAATAATTATTAAATAACAAATACAGACAGTGGTAGTTAACAAATTCTGCTGTGGTGGTAAGTGGTGAATGTGACCTACTAGAAGTTTTATGAAGCTTGCTTCACACGATTTTTCGTCCCTGCAACATCTTTATTTTCGATAATATTTGATATTACTGCAGCTTTCCTCAGTGGCCACAGTCGCTGTAAAACAGGCATCGGCATTTAGTGGCACAATTGTGCACACTCAATTCACACGTATTCTTATTCTCTTTAGCTTAGTAGTCACTGACAGTGTTGCCAGGTTAGCCTTTTCGAGGCTAGATTTAGCCTTTTTTTTTGCCTTTAGCCTCGAAATTTTGGGTTTAGCTTCGTGACTTTTTTCTAGCCTTTTTTACTCCGAATGTATTTTTAAAAATTTCTAAAATAAAATAATTTCAATAGTTCCTGTGAACACCTAATACCTAATAATATGAGTTCTCTACAAAAGATTAATTCTTTTTCTGCTGAAAATTCGTTGAAAATTTCAAAGCCAGATGTATTCTCTTACTTTGAAAAAGAGAAGTATAGTTATTCTTCAAGTCAAATAGCATTAATAGAGCTGCAGTGGCGAAAACTTATAACTATACAATGGAAAAATGTACACTACACCATGGAATTTTGGTCGGAAGTCCGAGAACATAAAAATGCATTAAACGAACCTCCTTTTTTAGAACTTGTCGATTTATATTTAATTTTTTGGTATTAACACTCAGTAACGCGGAAGTTGAAAGAATTTTTAGTGGCATGAAAAGTCTGAAAACTAAATTAAGGAACAAACTAAAAATTAAAATGCTTAATGCGCTGCTTAATATTAAATGCTCGTTAAAACGCTTATCTAAATGTTGTAATGACTTTGAAATTACCGATGATCTCATATCTATGGTAAATAGCCAAACTTTATACCCAGACTTAAGCTCTTCTGATTCTTCGGGCGGGGAATATTTTATATAAATAACTAGTTTGTAATATTTTTTTATGTATATACACATATGCAATCATTTAAAGTAATTCCATGTGCTAGTCAAGGAAAATGTGCCTGATATGTTTTGAAACAGGAAGTTATGCTTAAGTTATGTTTATAAGTTTTTATTTACAAATGTGTAAACTAAAATATAAAAAAAATTTAATGAATTAACCAAAAAATTTCTGGCCTTTTTTTAGCTTCTTTTTTTTACTAAATTTAGCCTTTTCTAACCTTTTTTTTTGCCAATCTAGCTTCGTTTTTTTGCATCACCTGGTAACACTGGTGCCCACCGCTGTTTATGATAGAGATCCAATTTTATGTATTTGGCAGTTTTGCCAGGTTAGCCTTTTCGAGGCTAAATTTAGCCTTTTTTTGCCTTTAGCCTCGAAATTTTGGGTTTAGCTTCGTGACTTTTTTCTAGCCTTTTTTTACTCCGAATTTAGTTTTAATAATTTCTAAAATAAAATAATTTCAATAGTTCCGTGAACACCTAATACCTAATATATGAGTTCTCTACAAAAGATTAATTCTTTTTCTGCTGAAAATTCGTTGAAAGTTTCAAAGGCAGATGTATATTCTTACTTTGAAAAAGAGAAGTATAGTTATTCTTCAAGTCAAATAGCATTAATAGAGCTGCAGTGGCGAAAACTTATAACAATACAATGGAAAAATGTACACTCCACCATGGAATTTTGGTCGGAAGTCCGAGAACATAAAACTGCATTAAACGAACCCCCTTTTTTAGAACTTGTCGAAATCATATTTAGTTTTTTAGTATTAGCACTCAGTAGCGCGGAGGTTGAAAGAATTTTTAGTGGCATCAAAATTCTGAAAACTAAATTAAGGAACAAGCTAAAAATTAAAATGCTTAATGCGCTGCTAAATATTAGATGCTCGTTAAAACGCCTATCTAGATGTTGTAAGGATTTTGAAATTACCGATGATCTCATATTTATGGTAAATAGCCAAACTTTATACGCAGACTTAAGCTCTTTTGATTCTTCAGACGGGGAATATTTTATATAAATAATTAGTTTGTAATATTTTTTTATGTATATACACATATGCAATCATTTAAAGTAATTCCATGTGCTAGTCAAGGAAAATGTGCCTGATATGTTTTGAAACAAGAAGTTATGTTTAAGTTATGTTTATAAGTTTTTATTTACAAATGTGTAAACTAAAATATAAAAAAAAAAATTTTATGAATTAACCAAAAAAATTTCTGGCCGTTTTTTAGCTTCTTTTTTTTCTTCTAAATTTAGCTTTTTCTAACCTTTTTTTTTGCCAATCTAGCTTCTTGTTTTGTCATCACCTGGCAACACTGGTCACTGAGCATTTGGCGCAGCAACATCGATTGTGTGCGTCGCCCGCAATGTTGACGAATGTTATTAGGAAGCAAAGATCGTTTGTTAATTTTTTCAATACGCACAAGCAAAAAATATTTAATGTTGACCAACCTTTTTGCGCAAATACAATGTATTTAATTATATAAACCTTTTGCTTCCCATTGTGCGCATTAAAAATATAATAAACGATCTCATCTTGTTGCTTGCTAATCACAGATGACATGATATGAAACTTCTCGCTCTCATAGAGCGCGTGAAAATGTGCATTTTTTATAATATTGGCCATAGATACCATCATACTCAAAATCAAATTTGGGCATTTAAGAATAACTCTGGGGTATTTTACATGGTAAAGGTTTAATTTATAATTTTCACTGAAAACTTACTCAAGATTGTCAAATGGGATATCAAAAAACTCGAATTTTTGTCAGGATTACAAATCCGAAGAAAAAATAACTATTTTTCACCAGTGGAAAATTTATCAGTGACAACACCTTTCATCGAAGGGCTGCACACGAAACGGGTTTTGATAGCAGCTTTCGATTGGAGAAAGTCAGCTTCTTAGTCTTCGCATTAATGTAAATGGATGCATGAAGGCCAGGTTTTTGTGGAGCGTTGCAACATTCCACTTTTGACAGCTGAGATAAATTGTAGGTATACGTATAGGTTAACTCAACATGTATAATTAACAGCCTTTTGCGGACGACAAGTCAGATACTTCACCAAGTGATCTAATTTCGTAATTTCTTATACATTTTTTGCGTTTTTTATTGTATGTGGATATACATATGTATGTAAATAAACATTTTGGTCGCATCAAAGTGAAAAAGGGGCTAGCCGTTCATTGTTATCTTATGGCGGTGCCAGCGCAACAAAACAAAGCAACGCAATCGAAATATATTATTTCATATTTTTTCACTTATCTACCACTAAATATTTCTACAAAACTTTGCCTTTTTTATAAATTTTAATAAGTTTTTATCACCTTACTTGCTGATTTTTTGAAAATAATGAAACCGAACGGATTTCTTGGAGTTTTTTTTTTTTGGGTAGTTTAGGCAACTCTATAGCCATCTGATGTTCAAGACCCATTCTTGGAAACGAACGAACTTTTGTTTACAATCGAATGAACTTCAAGACCCATTCCTGGAAACGAATTGAGAGAGAATACAAGTTTCGTATCATGTCATCAGTGTTGCTAATAAGCGAATGAACTAAGCAAACCGATGCATCAAGTGATATGCGCGATTATCGCGCTCTCACTAACACATCTGCATTTCCAATTTGCCGATGCCTGCTGTAAAATCAATAGTGTTGTTTTTAAAAGTCACAAAAAGTACCAGTCGCAAAAAGCAGCAGTCGTGAAATATGAAAATCGACGCATTTTGTAAACTGCAAGCGATTGATATTTTGCGTTTTGCTATGATTATTGTCAAAGATTATCGAAAATAAAGATGTTGCAGGGACGAAAATTCGTGTGAAGCAAGCTTCACAAAATTCTAGTAGGTCACATTCACCACTTACCACAGCAGAATTTGTTAAACTACCACTGTCTGTATTTGTTATTTAACAATTATTTGTACACTTTTTATTCAGCTAATGTGTTCAGAATTTTAACTTTTACTCTCTAAAACTCCAATCAGTGTATTTCTGTGGTTAAATTATGTTAAAAGTTTTTGGTGTGGTGAAAGTGACCTACTCGAATTTTGTTACGCTCCCCTGCTTTCCACCGAAGTTTGCGCCTGCAACATCTTTATTTTCGATAATATTTTTTATTGTTTACTAAAACGAGGCGCCACAGCGTCGTACGTAATACGCTGTACATATGTATGTACATACATGCATTGTTTTCTTGACACAGCCATAGAAAATTTACCCCTTTTTGACCATCAGGATTTTTAACTATCGTTTTACTTTATTATTTATTTATTTATATTGTAACGAATTTACTTGCAAATCCTCTTATTTGCCCCTCTGCTAAGTTCGAATCACTAAACTGTTGAAAAAATGACTCCAATATTGAATAATGGAAAAATGGCCTTTATTAAAGTACTTCACAATAACACTTATACTTTGCAACTAGGTGGCTTAATAACCAAACTGATTGATAGCTCAAATGAAAACTCTACTATTGCCCGACAGATAGCGTGCTTAATCAATAACTGCTTGATAGCTCAAATCAAACTGAATTCCAGCGCCTCTACATTTGCTGCCTTTTATACTCTCTGATTTCAACGTTCGCATCTTCTAGGCGCTTCTATTTCCAGAATCTACTAGTTGCCATCAGCTCTAAAATTTCTCAGCTGTAACTACAATTGCACGATTTTATAGCTTCTCTCATTGCATACTTTCAGGAGTATCTCAGATATATGCATGTGTTTATGCACTGATTCTCCGCTGCTCGTATACGTACATGGTACATATGTGTAGACGCAATTATTGTTTCGTTTATGTAGATACATAATGATTGATCTATGGATGTGCATGATATCACTGTTTAGCATCGACTTAGAGATAGCAGCACCCCTTAGTTTTGCTAATATTCGTAACACTGCCCTCCACCTAAGTCTGATCGTCCCGATTAGACAAATCTCCCGATCTAAACGCCGCTAGCATCTCCAAATGTACGACTCTTCTAATCCGTGGTTTCCCAGTGGTTTGTATGCGGTAGATGGTATCACTGATCTTCTTCACAACTTTGTACGGGCCTTCCCAACTGCACCGAAATTTGGCTGGAAGATCTTTCCGCCGGTGAGGGTTGTTTAACAGTACCAAATCTCCCTCCAAGAAACCTTCCGAATTTTTGTTCTCATTGTACCTGCGTTTCATCTTACTACTCATTATTCTTGATCGTTCCCTCGCACTCTGTTGTTTGGCCAATGAACTTCTTCGCAGAGCTTGCACTTGACGGATTGACTTTGCATCATCATTATCGTCTGGACGTTTCACAACAGTAGTGCGCGCTGGCTTGAAACCACCCTTGGTTTCTTTCTGAAAAATTCTTTCAGTCATTTTAGTGCGTCCATTAGGGTTTGTCGATGCCGGTCTTTCTCTCGCAGGTACCTTCGGTTTTGATTTGTTTGGTCCATTCGTTCCATCAACTCTTGCCCGATCTGCTGCCTTTGACTTTTGCGGTTTTTGTCGAATCTCTTTCACCCGCACTCGATTACTGCTGAACCCTTCTTCCAAACTGAAGTTAAGTGGCACATCCTGGTTCTCATAGCGCATAATCTTTCTTGGCATATCGGTCCTGATGTCATGGTCAACTAAGCAGTCCACTCCCAATATGACTTCATCAACGATCTCCGCCACAACGAATTTGTCTAGAACCATGACCTTCCCAATTAGGACTTTACATATCACTTCTCCCTGGACTTGGTTATACTCGCCTATGACCGTACGCAACCTTGCTCCAGGTAACGGTTTTACTCTCCTGTTGACTAAATCAGATCGAATCAAGGAATGAGATGCGCCCGTATCTACAGTCAGTACACGCTCCTCGCCATCCACATTCCCTCTGACGGTAAGACTGTTTGATTTCCTTCCAATTTGCGACACAGATATCACAGGACATTCAATAGCTGGAGCTAGCTCTCGATTTTTCCATCTGGCACGCTCTTGCTCATCTCCTCCAGCTTTGCGTATACGGCCACCCAAGTTGGAACTACCAGCACCAAGATCGCAATAACGTGCAATGTGACCGGGCTTCCCGCATTTGAAACATTTGATAACTTTTTCACTCCGCTTTTGCGATCCTTTCAGCGCCTCCAATATTGCGTATACCCACTCTGGCCTTTCTACCTCCACACGGCGTGATTTGAAAACTGGCTTACACAGAAGCAATGCTGTTTCTTGAGTCAGTGCATGGGATACCGTTTCTGCGAATGTGATTTTGGGTTTGCATATGTCGCTGGCTTCGTTCCTACGTCCCGTATGCCATTCATAAAACTCTGGATTTTTACCCTCTCGGTGTACTCCACGGGTGCGTCCGCATTTGCCAAATGTGCCAACCTTTCAACTTCCGAGGCAAACTCCTGCAAAGTCTCATTCGCTCTTTGATGACGGTTTTGCAACTCAATTTGGAATATGTGTTTTCTATGCTCGCTTCCATAAGGTCTCTCAAAAGCGGCCATCAATGCTTCATAGCTGTTCCGTTCGTACTCTGGAATAGTCTGTAAGATTTCGGCAGCTGGTCCTTTCAATGCTACGAAGAGTGCAGCAACTTTATCTTCAGCATTCCAGTTGTTCACTGTTGCGGTCTTCTCAAACTGTAGCTTAAAGACCTGGAAAGGAACAGACCCGTCAAAGGATGGTGTTTTTACCTTTGGATTGCTTGCTGAAACAGCTGGCCGATTTAGTTGTAACTGCTCCATACGACCTTTTAAATCATCTACTTCTGCCTGAAATTGAGCCATTTTTGCATCCTGCGCTTCCAGTTTTGATGATACCTGTTCCAAAATTTCTGCCGACATTTCAGATATACGTGCCTCTTGCGCTTCCAATTGAGATGCCATATATGTCTTTTGGTCTTCCAGTTGAGATGACACTTGCGACGTCATTTCTGAAATACGTGCCTCCTGTGATTCCAGTTGGGATGCCATATATGTCTTCTGCGATTCCAATTGTGATGACATGTTGTTAGATATTTGTGATGACATTTCGGACATTTGTGCCGATATTGCAGCCAATATCATGTTCAGGTCTGTGTTCGCCATTGTCTACGGTGTTTCATTTTTCTCTTAAATATTTCTTGTTGTCTCGTCCCCATCAGGATAAAAGACATACTCGTCCACATCAATTTCTTCTGCTTCTATTGCCTCTCATAGCCGTGCCTGAAGTTCGAGTTTAACGCCGCTTGTATTCAATGCACGGCTCTCCAACTCCTTCTTTAGTTGCTGGATCTTCAATTCACTGAACTTTGCCATGTCCTTGTTGTCCTCTGGAATTTATTCAACAATCCCACTTCTGACACCTATTGTAACGAATTTACTTGCAAATCCTCTTATTTGCCCCTCTGCTAATTTCGAATCACTAAACTGTTGAATAAATGACTCCAATATTGAATAATGGAAAAATGGTCTTTATTAAAGTACTTCACAATAACACTTATACTTTGCAACTAGATGGCTTAATAACCAAACTGATTGATAGCTCAAATGAAAACTCTACTATTGCCCGACAGATTGCGTGCTTAATCAATAACTGCTTGATAGCTCAAATCAAACTGAATTCCATCGCCTCTACATTTGCTGCCTTTTATACTCTCTGATTTCAACGTTCGCATCTTCTAGGCGCTTCCATTTCCAGAATCTACTAGTTGCCATCAGCTCTCAAATTTCTCAGCTGTAACTACAATTGCACGATTTTATAGCTTCTCTCATTGCATACTTTCAGGAGTATCTCAGATATATGCATGTGTTTATGCATTGATTCTCCGCTGCTCGTATACGTACATGGTACATATGTGTAGACGCAAGAATTTAAATTTAAAATGTTTCAAAATAAAATATACACACATGTACATATGTATGCAGAAATATCTCATATTGTAGCATTCACTCATTAAGTTATTCATTCATTTGTACAAACATATCTTTCAACCCGTTTTGGAATGTTTTAAAATATATTGACTCTTACATACATATTCATACAATTGTACATACGTATATTTTGGCTCGCTTTGGTACGGCATTAGATTCTATTGACACATTTGTACAAACATATATTTTGTACACCGTGCATCATATGGTAACCTGAGCCTTGGTATGACACTGTCTAGAGCTTGCTCGCGACAAGCCTTTACCTGTAGACAAATTATTAACATGATTCATTTATGCTTGCGTTGCACATTCCACAGCCAATTTTAATTATGCTTAGAATGCAGTTCCCAGGGAACTGAATTGAATGTATATGTGCGTTATACTTAGTTTGCAAATATTAGTGTAAGTATTTTAGCTCATAGAAATTTTGTATAAAAGAAAACAACTTTTGAATAAAGAGGAGAATTCAACCTGCTGCCGTTTCTATTGGCAGTAAATCCTATCTGGTGCCGCTAACTGGGCACTGCAACCTAGATTTCGATTTTCTCTTATCCGCAAACATTACATGGCGATCCTGCCAGTTCTGCTTAGGCAAACTGCTGTTTACAATGCAGTCTGCTAAACGTCTTTAGCAGGACGCGACGAAGTGCTAACAAAAAATTGCAATAAAAAAATATGTTACAATATCCGCTGGGGGCCCAGTTTCTACAGGACAACTTTTATGTGGATGACGGAATTGGTGGCTCAGACAACTTAAACACAACAATTGAAATTCAACAGCAATTAATACACATTTTAAGGAAACATGGCCTCAACCTACAAAAGTGTACTCGAATGTTTCACAATAAATGCAAAATATTGTTGTGGAGGACCAGGAAGTTGATGTAGACTTTGACAATGAGACCAGTCAAACCATCAAAACTTTTGGGTTTGGCATGGATGCTTAAAGTTGATCGATTTTGCGTAAAGGTGTGTCTAGCAGATTATTATGAACACATAGAATTGAAGCGTAAGGCATAGAGAAGTGGAATAGACCTTGGCCAGCAGACACACATCAAGAAGATAGGAGATTATTATGAACACATGGAATTAAAGCGTAAGGAATAGAGAAGTGGAATATACTTTGGGCTGCAGACACACATCAAGAAGACATGGAATATACCTTAGGCTGCAGACACACATCAAGAAGACAAACGGAGATAGCGGATTATGTATGTAATTATTTAGGTAGTTTGTTTTAAAAGCACTTGGCAACCTAACGGCTGCCAGTTTACGGGCAAAAAGTAGATTTTTGCTAATAAAATTAAGAATTTTTTTTTCTTCTCGCACTAACTTTTTCAATGAAAAAATTTTTTTTCAATAATTATTTCAAAATGGGAGGCAAAGAATCTTAAGTAGAAGAACCCATGCAGACTTAATTAATTCCATTCAAGTAATTGACCATAGTGAGGCATTAGACTTTATCAAAATCTTGTTGATAATTATGACGATCTGCACTTGCGTCAACTTATTTCGTCAACTTATACTCATGGTTTAATTATTAAAGGTTACCCATGTAGCCTTAGACCACCCTGTGCGTTTCACATTCCAAACTCCCAAGTCGCTCCTAAAAATGAAAAGTGTTATTTCTTTTCAAACTCCTTTCTGAATAATGAAAAAAAAACTTTAAAACAGTACTGAAAGTGTTACTTTTCAGAAAAAAAAATGTTAATTGGGTACACTTTTTTAGTTTTGATAGTTTCTTTTGATAACATTCGTGAAAAATTTTATAATTTTGCTGTAAACTTTTGGGTAAATTACAAATAAAAGCGCAATTTTGTAACAATGTTGAGTACTTGAACTTTCTAATTATTTTGCAGATGCCACAAATAAGCGCAAATCCTGGTTGCTGTGCTGCCCGTATGTTAAAAACCCGAAAGTAAATAACGAGGTGCTGTTTTGATGCACTTCCTGCTGATCAAAAGGATGTTCGGCGCTCTTTTCAAAACATTTGGCTCGGGCGTTTGAACTTCCAGATCTCATTTACGGAGTACTAAGCAACTTCCGGAAGTTCCGGCTGTGTGTAACTGCCAATAGTTTGAAACCTAGCGTGTGATCAAGCTGGGCATAGCTAAAGGCAGTTCGTGACTATTTCTTTGTAGCTCTCCTCGACGCAGCTCAAGCCAATGCTGTAAAAGGGGATCTCGGTTCTTTCTTCATGCAGGCCAGTGGCCAGTGATTATGGCAATGATCCTAAAGATTTATTTTCTTAAATGATGCACCTCTGCCACCTATGATGCATCCATCGGTGCCTGTTGCGTAGTTAGCTACAGCATAAAGCGACCTCTTGCAGCTGCAGACGATCTTAGACGATGTGATGGGGGATGTAAGCGCCATTAGCGCTGCTTGAGTAAGTCCTCCGGTGTGTTATTTTGTAACTATTCGAAAGAAATTTTTTTCGGATTAAAATTTTTTTTTATTTGAAAGCTTTGGAAACGCATTTTTCTTCGAATATAGTTACAGGATAAGACCCCAGGAATTCTGCTGGGAAGATACTAGCCGAGTTTGAAAGATGACAGCGACAGCTAAAATTGCTGAGAAGTTTTCAGCTCCTAAACTTCAGTCCATATATCCATCTTAGGAAATATGTATGACGCGTTACGCACACCATCATTTTCCCTCAGTGTCAACAGGTTGTTTATTACGGCCATATTCTCTAACAAAGCCCCTGGCTAAAGCTTTATCAATCGTCATGTCTAAAAAGCAGGTTTTTGTCGAATTTGTGCCTTTTTAAAAAAAGGGGATCTCATTTTTCCCCCTTCTACACTTCTTCTTAAAAACAACCATGAGTGCGGAGTGTCACATTTTAAAAAAATCTACATACGAAACCTCGTGTAATTGAATCATTATTATACTCAACTCATATTAAATTTTTAAAGAAAAAATACATGAGCCGAGCATATGGTCTAGACAAATCTAAACCCAAAAAAACAAAACATATATTTTTTACCTCCATGGGCAAATGGGAAACTATTCTCAACACACTTGTGGAAGAAAAAATTTTAGCAGAAAAAGCTTATAAATGTATTAATAAAAATATTAGCATACAAAGAATAACCATTTTAAAACACCTCACGACAATATTACAGTCATTGAATAATATAGGCAAAGCTATACAAGAAGTACATAGCAAATTAACTGCCAGCCATCAACTAGAAGCACAAAAAATTGTTTCCAGTGTTAGAGATAAATTAGTATCCTCATTAGGTAGATATAACATTGAGCCATTAGTCCCCACGTCATTTGAAGGGGAGATAGAAATTGATTTCGCTAGCTTATTACCTGAAACTCAACCAAATCTAGGGGAAACCCCAAAAATTGAAATTTTTAATAAAACCTCACAAACTGAAAATAACAAAATGTCACAAACAATAGTCGAATTTTTAAACACTGCTTCATCAGTTTTGCCAGAATTCGATGGTAAAGCTGAAAACTTGAATAGCTTTTTGGATGCTTTGGATATCTTAAAACAAATTAAGGATACCCATGAAGCTGTAGCGGTTTCGATGATAAAAACCAAGCTGAAAGGAACAGCCAGAAACCTAATAAGCACTGAAAGCTCAATTGAGGTAGAACTGCAAATCAATACACTGCTGAAACTGGAAAGCTCACAAAATCGTTGGAAGGAGCATACATATCTGACGGACTAACACCAGAGTTAGCAACCAAGTATGCTACACAATCAGCTGCGAAAGCTATGTGTAAAAACTGCTCCAGCGATACAGTAAAAACAATTATGCAAGCTGGAACGTTCACAACAATGAACGAAGCTATATCAAAATTTACTAACAGTGCAGAAGTAACTGGAAATATAAATTCAATATTACAGATTCGCCAATAAAATTCCAATTTCTGAGGTAACTTCCGCAGAAGTTACCAAAACAATAATTATAGACGTTCTTTCAATACCTATAACAATAATAATAATAACAGACAAAATAACCAAAGATCTGGTCGAAATTTCGGATCGCGAGGAAATACCCGCAATAACACCAGAAATGTCCGAAATGTTACACAAATAAAAAATTATATATTTTCAATTGACACCTTAATAGCTACATATCTTCCAGAACAATTCGGAATGATTTCATATCAACCCTCCTAATCGATACGGGAGCGGATATTTCAATAATAAAAAGGGTCAAATTGACAGTAATGTCACGATAAATAATTCTCAAAAAACAGATGTAAGAGGAATTGGTCAAGGGATAACAAGCACTATTAGCACGGTTAATGCGGACTTAAAAGATGATTACCTACTAATTAGACACAAATTTCACGTAGTACAAGACAATTTCCCATCCCCATGCGATGGAATATTGGGATTAGATTTCATTAAAAAATATAATTGCATTTTAGATTATCAAACAGAAGATGACACTCTAATACTAAGACCATATGACTACCCAGAAAACATAAAAATTCAGATGACTAACAAACCAACAATTAATAGTATTTCAATTCCCGCACGATCAGAAGTAGTTCGACAAATTCAAATAGAAAATAGCAATTCAGATTTACTAATCCCACAACAAAAATTGTCTGAAGGTATTTTTATTGCAATCACACTAGCAAATTCACAACAAACATTTGTTAGAATTATAAATACAACAGATAAAAATGCAACACTTCAAGATTTTTATATTCGTACAGAAAATTTGAATGATATTACAATAGTTAAAAATAAAAAACTCGAAAATGAGGCCAACAATAAGGAAAAATTAGAAAGATTAAATAAAAATTTTCCAAAATTTGTTAATAAAGCACTTAATGCATTATGCGCGGAATTCATTGACATTTTTTCATTGGAAACAGAACCAATTACCACTAATAATTTTTACAAACAAAAACTTCATATGAAAGACAATAACCCAGTCTACGTAAAAAATTATAGAATACCAGAAGCTCATAAGAGTGAAATTAATAAACAAGTAAACAAATTAGTTAAAGATGACATAATAGAATCTTCAATTTCAGAATTCAATAGTCCAATTTTATTAGTACCGAAAAAATCACTACCGAATAACCAAGAAAAAAGATGGAGAATGGTTGTAGATTACAGACAAGTAAATAAAAAATTAACCGCAGATTAATTCCCATTACCAAGAATTGATGACATACTAGATCAGTTAGGAAGAGCTGAATATTTTTCATGCTTAGATTTAATGTCTGGATTTCACCAGATTGAGCTCAGCGAAGAGTCAAGAGATATCACATCCTTTACAGCAGATAATGGTACTTATCGTTTTAAAAGACTACCGTATGGACTTAAGGTAGCACCGAACTCATTCCAAAGAATGATGACATTAGCATTTGCAGGCTTAAAACCTTCACAAGCATTCCTATACATGGACGATTTAGTTGCAAATTTACGAGATGTTTTCGCAACTTGTAGGAAATATAATTTAAAATTACATCCAGATAAATGTTTATTTTTCAACCAAGAAGTAACTTACCTTGGTCATAAATGCACAAGCAAAGGAATTTTGCCAGATACCAGTAAATTCGAAACAGTTAAAAATTACCCAACACCTGAAAACGTGGATGAGGTGAAGAGATTCGTCGCATTTTGCAATTATAACAGAAGATTTATCCCAAATTTTGCAGAATATTCTAGAATAATAACAATACTTTGCAAGAAAAATGTAGTTTTCGACTGGACAGAGGATTGCAAAAAATCCTTTGTCTATTTGAAAGCTGCGTTAATAAGCCCTAATATCCTACAATATCCCGATTTCAATAAACAATTTTGTATAACAACTGACACAAGTGGATATGCTTGCGGAGCAGTATTAAGCCAAGAGTATGAAGGAAAACAATTGCCAATTGCCTATGCATCAAGATCATTTACTAAAGGAGAAATTAATAAAGCAACAATTGAGAAAGAATTAGCGTCCATTCATTGGGCCATAACATATTTTAGGCCATACATTTACGGTAGAAAATATTTGGTCAAAACAGACCACAGACCCTTAACATTTTTATTTTCGATGAAAAATCCGTCATCAAAGTTAACTCGAATCAGATTAGATCTGGAAGAATATGATTTCGAGGTGGAGTATATCGCAGGTAAAGAAAACTATGTAGCCGACGCATTATCACGCATAGATATTAAAGAACTAAAACAAATATCGGTAGAAGCGTGTAAAATAAAATAAGCGGAAGTTAACAAAAATCATAACAATAAACAGTCCAGTAGTAAAAATAAAGAAATTAAAAATCACAAAGAGAACCCAATAATAAATAAATGTGAAGTAAAGAGACTAGTCCAGCTCGATTTCGATCCTCCGGAATTACGTTTCAAAAAAGGAAAGAAAATTTGTAGCGAACTTAATATAAAAAATCTAATTGTTGAGGCGAAGTTTGACTTAGGTCAGTTCTTTGTCAGGCTAATGAAAGAAGCCGGCAATTGAGGAATTAGAAAAATACAGTTGTCCTTAGGAGACAAATTGTTTAAAGATAATTATACCCGGGTAGACACAGAAATTGGTACCAAAGTTCTCAAAAATTTAATTATAACATTAACTCCAGAAGTTATGCATGTGACAAATAGAAAAATTAAAGTAATTCTTCACAAATTTCATGACGATCCTGTTTTTGGTGGCCACCCAGGAATAAATCGCATGACAAATAAAACAACACAAAAATACTATTGGAAAGGAATGAAAAATGATATCAGAAAATATATCAAAAAAATGCGCTCATTGTAATAAAAATAAAATAATTAAAAACTTAAAAGAGCCTATGATTATAACCGAAACGCCCACAAAAGCGTTCGACACAGTACAAATAGATACGATAGGCCCTCTTCCCATAACGGAAAATGGAAATGAATATGCAGTTACTATAGTATGTGACTTGACTAAGTATTTGGTTGCAATACCAATACCCAGCAAACACGCAAAAACAATAGCCAAAGCGATACACGGATGGATCGAAATTCGATGACGGAAGAACGGGAGCTGGCATCTATGGGCCAAACTTCAAAAAATCGATACCAATGGGATTCATACAATAGAGGTCTGTAGTAGAGAATGTCTGCGGAGAGGCTCAACATCGAAGCGCATCTACATTATGTCGGACAGCCAGGCGGCACTACGTGCCTTGCAATCCTACACAGTTACATCTAAGCTAGTGGATGAATGCACTGAAATCCTTAATGCCCTGGGAGCCAAAAACAAGGTTTTGTTGGGATGGGTTCCCGGACAGCAGGGACATGAAGGTAATGAACATGCAGATTACCTAGCAAAGCAGGGTGCTACATCTGCATTCTATGGTCCAGAGCCCTTTTGTGGACTCACAAAAGCACACACCAGAGAAACTATAAGTAACTGGGAAACTAAACAATTCAGAAGTCACTGGATTGATTGCCCAGGGCAAAGGCAGGCCAAACTGTTTATACTTCCGGCAACGAAAGTGTCAGCCAAACTCATTAACCTAAGCAGGGAGGACCAAAGGACTCTTACTGGGTACTACATGGGACACTGCGGTCTACGATATCACCTTCGTAAATTCAATCTATCTGATACCCAAATTTGTCGTTTCTGTGAGCTGGATGATGAAACGCCGGTTCACATTCTCTGCGAATGCGTCGCTCTAGCTAGGCAGAGACTATCCCATCTAGGTGGTGGGACTCTTAATCCCTATGTGATATGGAGTAAAAAGCCTGAAGAGGTACTTAGATACATCAAGAGCCTCCAGATACAAAATTAGGCCGAAAGGTCTTGCACAAAGGTCGCAGTGCTTCCAGACCTATTAATAATAGCCGTGTTTTTTTATACACGCGTATACGTTTACGTTTGTGCGTGAAAAAAAACCCCTATCCTCGCTTAGATAATGCTTTAGGAGACCCATCTAGCGGTAGTGGTTAAATAACTAGCTACTAGTGGTTAAATACAGCTACAGGGTGTACCGAAAACCGGAGACACAACCCTCTGATGGCCATAGGGTATAACATATAGCTAAATCAGTTGCGATGAATTGTGGACACACACAGAATACATAGAATTAGTGTAGAGGGTGAAACAAAAACACATATTTCAGTTACATCTGAGTATAATGCGTATCGGAATTTAGTAGTACACATTTTATGCGCAGCAATTTCAGAGGTGTATTTAAAATTTAAGCGTATAGACGTTTACTTGTAAAAAAAAACACGGCTATAATTTACTTACAGCTATGGACATTTAAATGGCACATTTTTAAGTCAAATTTGATATGATATACTAACGTTAATTTAAAAAAACGAACAAATATTTGTTTCTTTGTAAAGGTTTATTTCACACTTTCAACGATAAAACAAAAAAAAAATATTGAATTCAATTTTAACAATCAAAAAAATGTTAATTCCGAAAAAGTAACGAAATCAGCTGCCGTTTGACATTTTTCCTCATTGGTTCTAGCGAAGGGATTCAAGGGGTTGTGTAGCGCAATATATAGCTTCTCCAACCCAATTGTCAACCTCACCTTCGAGCGGCGAATCCCGTTTCACTAACAGACGAGGCTCTGGCGACCACAAGCTCCTCATGGAACTTGGGGGTGGGGAGGGAGGGATGGCCTGAAGGTTTAACGTGGCCATATAAATCGTTCCCGAGATGGTCGGGCCAGCACCTTAATGGTGCTGTTACCGGAGCGTATCGGATCTGTATCCGACAAAGGACCATCACATCGATAACACTCCCCAAAGCCTTCGGGGAGTAACCTAATCGCTACAACAACAACAACAACAAGGATAACCGTTTCGAAATATTTTTTATACAGAAGTGGTTTTTTTCTTGATATGCGTCCGAACAAGTTTGCCTCATTTAACCGCCTTCTAACAAGCCTAGAGGATATTTCTGTGCCCATTGACTGACTAATATCCGATGTTATCTGCCGCGATGACTTAAATGGATCCTTTTTCACCATCCTTATAATGGCAGAATCCGTTCTCGCATCGTTCTTTCGTGGTCTTGGCTTCCGAGTTTTGCCTTTCGTCAGTATCTCGGGGTTTTCTACACACGATTTAATTGCATTGAAGACTTCTTTTCGACAATAACACAAAATTTTTGCAATTTCTGCCACTTTTTGCCCTGCTTCATGCATTTTCCATATCCCCCTTCTTTCTTCAATTGTTGTGTGTTTACCTGACCCCATTTTGTGTTAATTTTTTCAAAATACTTTAAATAATAGCAATAAATCATTAACTACGCAAAATATTGTACACTTCTAACGAATGTTACGCCTTTACTGTATATAAAAGTAAATTGTGCCATTTATGTGTCCACTTGTAATCAGCGAAGTTGTCAACAAAACTGATAACGGTAAACTACAAAGCAAACAAAACGAGTTTTTAAGCGCCGCGAGTGTGAGAACTACTGCGGCACCAAATTTAGGACAAGCATTTGCAATACGATAAATTTAAATAAATTTACGGTTGGAAAATTTTCACATTGACTTTATATGACATATTGTGCCATTTATGTGTCCATAGCTGTATATACTGTAAAGATGTTCAATTTTTTGTTAAAATTTTACTTTAAAAAATTTTTTTTAAGTGGGCGTGTTCGTTATCCGATTTTGCTAATTTTTATTTAACACACATATAGTAATAGGAGTAACGTTCTTGCCAAATTTCATCACTTGTGCTGTCCTAATGATGGTGGGTAATGATGCGAATAGCATCGGCGATAATAGTCTTGTACTTATGAATATTTTATGCAGTCGGCAAAAGGGTTTTAATGTCGTACATTTAATGCGAGAAGCCTATATATTGATAAAACGGATCAGGTTAGGAGAACATTTGAGCAATCTTCGGTGGATGTTATATGCGTGTCGGAGACATGGCTCAAGCATGAGATAAAGGATGCGCACTTTGAGATAGATGGGTACACGATGTATCGAAATGATCGAATGAGTAAAAAGGGTGGTGGGGTAGCCATTTACTGCAAAAAATATCTAAAATCGAGCATGGTATCGCATGCAGGCGGAGTCACAACTGAGTACCTGTTGGTTCATGTGTGTACAATCCCAATAGATGTTTTAGTGTAAATGATTTACTTAATACGTTGTCTGTAGTAGCTGTTGATTATGATGAAATAATAGTATGTGGTGATTTTAATGTAAATATGTTATCCCGTGATATATATAGCTCCCGCCTTTTAGATGACATGTCTAGTGTTGGTCTTTCTTTAGTAAATTCCTCTGTACCGACTAGATATGGGAATAATTGTTGTCCTAGTCTACTAGATTATTTCATTGTGTCGGATTTGTCTTCTGTCTTAAAGTTTGACCAAATTTCGTTTGTATCTGACCATGATTTAATTTTCTGTTCCTTTGACATTACTTTTGATCATGGCAATTTAATTTCGGTTACTTCAAGTGGCGGCCACCGTGGTGTGATGGTAGCGTGCTCCGCCTATCATGCCGTATGCCCTGGGTTCAACTCCCGGGCAAAGCAACATCAAAATTTTAGAAATAAGATTTTTCAATTAGAAGAAAATTTTTCTAAGCGGGGTCGCCCCTCGGCAGTGTCTGGCAAGCGCTCCGATTGTATTTCTGCCATGAAAAGCTCTCAGTGAAAACTCATCTGCCTTGCAGATGCCGTTCGGAGTCGGCATAAAACATGTAGGTCCCGTCCGGCCAATTTGTAGGGAAAAATCAAGAGGAGCACGACGCAAATTGGAAGAGAAGCTCGGCCTTAGATCTCTTCGGAGGTTATCGCGCCTTACATTTATTTATTTTACTTCAAGTTTTCCTGACTATCGCTCGATCAATTTTAACAACTTGAGTGCTGAGATGTCTTGTGTTGACTGGACTTATTGCTGGAGCTTGCCATCGATAAATGACAAGCTAAACTTTTTAAATAATATATTGTTATCTTTTTATAATGCTCATGTACCGATGCGAACAGTTCAGAGAAAATCTCGATCTTGCCAATGGTTCAACGAAACTGCTCGTGACATAATCTGTAAACGTAACAAAGCCTATGCAGTATGGAAACGGAATCGCACTGATATAAACTGCGTTCATATACGAATATACGGAATGTAGCTACTGCAACTATAAAACATGAGAAGCAGGCTTTCGAAAAATGTTAAATTGTGAACTTGTGTTGTGGCGTAACTTGAAAAGTCTTCGTGTACATGTTAAAGACAATCCTGATTGCTCGCTCGACCCTGAAGATTTGAATGCAGTATTCGTTAAATGTGCTACCTCTTCCAATGACCCAATCACCCACCCGATACATTGTCCTGTGAATTTTTCTCAGAAATTTGAATTTTGTGCTGTGTCGGAGCATGATGTGGTGAAATGCATTTATAAGATGCGCTCAAATGCTATTGGTGAAGATGGTATTCCTGTAAAATTTATAAAAATTGTTCTTCCACAGATACTGCCAGCCCTGACCCATATTATCAACCACTGCATCACAACCTCGTGTTTTCTTGATGTTTGGAAGATCGCACCTGTCCTTCCTGTAGCTAAAAATAGTTCCGCCTGCCGTCTAAGTGATTTTCGTCTCATAAGCATCCTTCCTGCGTTGTCGAAGGCCTTTGAGAGCTTGTTATCAGAACAGATCCATGCTTATATTGACAAGTTCAATCTACTTTCCCCATTCCAGTCTGGATTTAGAGCAAAGCATATCTGCTCAACTGCAATAATCAAAATCTTGGATGATATTCGGGCCCCCTATGACAGTAACAAGATAACAATGTTGTGTCTGCTCGACTTTTCCAAAGCGTTTGAGTCTGTCAACCACACGTTGTTATGCATGAAGCTAAAGTCTTATTTTGGGGACTCTGCTTTAGGTCTCATGAGGAGTTACTTAGGTGGTAGAGCGCAACGAGTGAAGGTGGGATCGCAAGTCTCTAGTCTTAAGATGTTATCTAATGGTGTCCCCAAGGTTCTATACTTGGACCGTTATTATTTAGCCTATTTATTAATGACATATTTACCACCTGCATGTATGCTGAAATGCATGCTTATGCAGATGATATACAACTTTATATGTCTAGTAAAGTAAAGAATCTGGGGGTTGTTATTAACTCTAGTCTCTCTTGTGATGATCATATTAACGCTGTTATCAGTAAAGTTTACTACACTCTACGTAATTTACGAATGTCTGCCCCCTTCACCCCACTTGGAATTAGGAAGCGGCTTGCTATACGACTAATACTACCAATTATCTGCTATTCGGAATGTATATACAGCAAATTAGATTCAAAATCGGCACATAAGATTGATGTTGCATTTAATCATGTCACGCGGTATGTCTTCGAGCTGGCTAAGTATGATCATATATCAGCGTGGCGAACGAGTCTCTTGGGTTTTGAAATATCTGAGTATCTTAAGGCAAGAAACTGTATATTTTTGTATCATGTGATTGCTGATAAAACGCCTACTTATTTATATAACAAGCTAACATTCTCTAGATCTGCTCGCACAAATGACTTGATCGTGCCCAGCTACAATTATCTAAACTTTGCAAGACTTTTCTTTGTCAATGCTATCCGCATTTGGAACTCGGTTCGCAATAGCTTAAGTAGAAGCAACCTTAAGAATGTTATATTTTCTTTCTTTGGTAAGGTTTATACAAATTAGAATCTGAGTTTAGCTACTTATTAGTCTAGTCAATCATTGTTGCTAAATGTCCTTGTCACAATTCTTATTAAACTTATATATTATCACTTTTGTTACTTTTTTCTTACATGCTTACATGTTTTCTAAAATTATGTATGGAATAATATATATGTACATTTTTAAGTTTTAAACAATTATACTCATTAATATGTAACCATTCTTGTACTATAAAAGATCATACAAGATCTTATTGTGCCAATACTGTCAATAAATAAATGAAATGAAATGAAAAAATATCTTCAACGACTGCCAAATTACAGCTTACCCTCTTTTAAAAGTGGGCGGTGCCACGCCCATTGTCCAAGATTTTACTAATTTTCTATTCTGCGTCATAAAGTCAACTCACCTACCAAGTTTCATCGCTTTAATACGTCCTTGGTAATGAATTATCGCAGTTTTTCGGTTTTCCGAAATTTTCGATATCGAAAAAGTGGGCGTGGTTATAGTCCGATTTCGTTCTTTTTAAATAGCGATCTGAGATGAGTGCCCAGGAACGTACATAGAACGTACATCAAGATACCTCAAAATTTACTCAAGTTATCGTGTTTACGCACGGACGGACGGACATGGCTAAATTAATTTCTTTTTCCGCCCAGATCATTTTGATATATAGAAGTCTATATCTATCTCCATTAGTTTATGCCGTTACAGGGTACCGTTATGCGAACAAAATTAATATACTCTGTGAGCTCTGCTCAGCTGAGTATAAAAATTAGTAACAGTGTCGGTCTTCCTGGACCTAAAAAGGGCATTTGAAACCATCGATAGGGTCATCCTACTGAGGAAACTGCATAACATAGGGGTACGTAATATAGCACTGCGGTGGTTTAAAAGCTACATTACTGGCAGAAAACAGAAAACAATAATTAGAAGCGCAACGTCGCCGGAAATTGATATTGACATAGGTCTTCCACAAGGATCTGTTCTAGCTGCAATATTTTTCATTGTATATATAAACGATATAAAAAAATGTCTTAATCACTGCAAGATACGACTCTTCGCGGATGATGCATTATTGACTATAAGCTGTTCTTCGGAGATAGAAGCTATGTCTAAAATGCAAGCGGACGAGAATGCTGTATATAACTGGTTGTGTCAAAATAAGATTAAAATAAATATTGACAAAACGAAATGGATGATCATAAGAAAGCATGCCGAAGATAATAATATAGCCATGAAAATAGCACATTGTACCATACAAAAAATCAATGAAATCAAATACCTAGGAATTATGATTGATGAGAAACTTAATTTCGATGAGCATCTTAAATATACAGGGGCAAACATATTGTTACGAATATTAGCAAAACTAAGGAGTGCTGCCATCTCCAGGCCGATGCTAAGCAGTGACGTGAATTCACATCAATAATTCAATCATTATGTATCTACATAAACGAATCAATAATTGCGTCTACACATATGTACACATTCCGACGAGCAACATTTACATACAAGGCAGCGAGAGATGAGATGTCACACACAGATGAATTTACTTATACGCTTATGTGTGTGAGGGAGACTGTAAACTACAAACACATGCATATACCTTATCTGAGTTGTCACAAGAGAGGGCAATAATTTGTGCACGTAGTTGTGGCTGGCGATTTTGTAGCCGAAACAACTAGTAACTTCTGGAAATCGAAGAGCCTAGAAGTATGCAGCGTAAACTATAAAAGCGGCGCCAGCGAGTAAGAAGGAATTCAGTTTGATTTGAATTGTCAAGCAGTTACGAGTAAGACGATATCTAGCGAGCAATAGCACTATTATTTTGAAAGTCAGTTTCCTTTAAGATATCAGTTTGGTTATTAAGCTATTCGTTGCACAGTTTGGGTGTTATTGTGAAGTACTTAATAAAGGCCATTTTTCCATCATTCAATATTGGAGTTATTTATTCAACAGTTTAGTGATTCGAACTTAGCAGAGGATTGCAAATAAGAGGATTTGCAAGTAAATTCGTTACAATATCAAAAAAATTGGATTTATATTCCGAACATGCAAGCGCGTCAGCAAATATTGAAAAATTATGGTTTATAGGTCCATTATAGAACCTCATTTCATATACTGCCCTACGATTTTATTCATGTTAGCCGACTCGAACATTGCAAGGTTACAGGTGAAACAAAATATAGCAATGCAGTTTATTCTTAGAAAACGATACGATACCCAAATACATGAAATGTTAGAAAGTTTAAATTGGCTCAGTGTAAAGCAACTCATAGTATACTACACCCTAAAATTTATACATAACATGATACTAGGCAACCTGC
Source organism: Eurosta solidaginis (assembly GCF_040869045.1). Taxonomy (NCBI): domain Eukaryota; kingdom Metazoa; phylum Arthropoda; class Insecta; order Diptera; family Tephritidae; genus Eurosta; species Eurosta solidaginis. The sequence goes on from NC_090319.1 coordinate 32,257,864, forward strand.
CGAAATATTTAAATAACCGAGTAACATATAACAACGAGGTTCATGATTACCACACAAGAAACAGAAATAACTTTCGTCTGCCAGCTGTTCGATCAGAATTCGACAAGAACAATATATACTATGAGGGATTGAGAGAATACAACGAACTACTATGTGAAATAAAACAATGTCAAAATATCAATAAATTTAAGAAATTATTATATAACTATTGCAAAACACTACATTTAGATAATGATCTCATACATACATGTACCTAATTAAGGTCTACAAGACCGTAAATAAATAAATCTCTTTTTCCATTGTTTCTCTTTTGGGATAACTGAAGCTTCGTCGAAGTTCGGAGTATGTGCCTCCCTTGCACAGTGGGTTATGAGGGCTGTTTTACGGTTATTTGCGTGATTACATTGTTTGAAATCAGATTTGTGTTGTGCGAGACGTGTTTTCAATTTTGATTTCGCAGTGCTCCCATATATCTTGTTGCATAATTCTTTGTCATTACTTCTGCAAGGTTTTTTTTGTATATAACGGCGCTTTTTTCCGTTTCTGGTATTTCCGATTTCGTACGATTGAAAATAAATTTTAAGGTATTCATTGGCTTTTGGGCTATTTTTTTTTCTCATTATTATAGCAATCAGCTCTTGCAAGGCGCTTTGATAGCACTGGTTTACAGCCAAAATGCAAGAGAGACGCCATTATGAAATTCCTATGTAAAATTACCCCCTGATTCCGAAAATCAAGGTTATTTTTAATTCTATGGTAACGTTTTTGAGATATTTACGAATTACCGTTATTTCAAAAAAAATAAAAGGTTGGGTCCATTTAATCATATACATATATCTCAAGTAGGGTACTTAAGTATTAAATGGATATATTTACTTGAATACGTATAAGGTTTCTATTAGTCCATCGATTTTGTTGAATGAAAGCTTATTTTTTTAATATTTTGTTTTTAGGCTATTTGACCTATTGTGGGTTCCAGTAGGAAATAAAAAGATGGTAATTATTCCACTGTTGCGGCCCTACGTTTCGCTAGCCGTCCTAGCTTCTTCAGGGGCGAAGTCTATTTATTTTTAACAATAAAACATAAGAAATAATTACATTAGTTTTTGGTCACGATTTTTTTAATTATTTACATCAACAACAATAATGTGTCACAAAACAACAATTTTAGCTAACCTAATACTAATTGAGGTACAAAAAGGACGCACATACATATATACACGTAAACAAAAATTAACATCACTAACATATTTTTTCTTAACTCTAAAAATTTTTGGTACCACTTGCAATGGGTATCATAGTCATACTAAACATAAAAATATTATAAACATAAAAGATAGCTTGCTGCAATCGCTTCTGTATCCTCCTTCTTGTTTATCGTGATTTCCCTTTTTTGCATTATTCGGAGGCTCTCTAACGTGTATCGGACTTTTCCTCTTTTGTTTTTGTCTATTATTGTGGTATTCGCGAGATCAGCTGTATGTCCAGTTGATGTTATGTGTTGTGATAACGCAGTGTTGTTCTTTTTCTTCTGTATGTCAGCTTCGTGTTCTCTTAGTCGTACGCTCAGATTTCGCTTTGTGGTCCCAATATATACCCGGTTGCAATTTTCGTTAACTTTTTTGTTTCCCCTGCAACTGATTTCATACACAACATTATTTTGTTGTAGTATCTCGATGGGGCTCTTTGTGTTTGTAAATATGCTGGATAGGGTGGAGTTGGATTTATGTGCTATTGTAATGTTCGGCTTAATATTCATGCTTTTGCGAACAGTTTCCGTAAGTTTGGGGATATATGTAACGCTGTAGTATTATTTCGTTGAATTCGTTGTTTGCGATGCTAGTGCTTTGGTATGTTTCGTTTCTGTTCTCAGTGTTTTTTGCTGTATTAGATTTTGTATCATGTTATGTGGGTAGTTGTTGTTTCTTAATATTTGGTATATTTTTTCGATATTGACATTGTGAAATTGTTCGTGGCTTATAGACAGAACTTTGTTTACGAAATTTCTCGCTGTGTTTAATTTATATTTAAAGGGCTCCGATGAAAGGAAATTGATCATCCGTCCCGATGACGAAGGTTTGGCATACCAATCGAATAAAAGAGATCCATTATTTTTGTGGATCTTGACGTCAAGAAAGGGGATGCTGTGATTTTGTTCTACTTCCAGGGTGAATTGTAACTTATTGTGGTAGCTGTTGAGCGTATTTAAAATTATTTCCAAATCGTTGCGGGTGACTATTGCCAATATGTCGTCTACATATTTGACCAGAAACTTTATTTTCGTATTGGGTTGCTGCTTTAATGTTGCGAAAGTATTCTCGAGTAAATCATCCATAATTATATCTGCTATAGTTGGAGAGAGGGGGTTGCCCATGGGCATTCCAAACATTTGGGTATATATTTTGTTGTTACACATGAAATAGTTGTTGTCCATGAGACAAAAGTTTAGTATGTCGTGCTATCAGCTATCCAGGTATGTAGGCAACATAATAAAGAATATAATATGTGAAAAATACAATATAAAGAATGCGTTTGACTTAAAAGAGAGGCTTCATGGCATTAGTGTCGCCGAAGACGAAGTTTTGGTGTCTTTTGATGTCATATCCCTTTTTACTAACATTCCAACTTATCTCGCTATCAACATTATTATGAAAAAATGGGAGGAAATACAAAATACAACGAACATAACCAAAAACAAATTCCGCGACATACTAAACTTTTGTCTCATGGACAACAACTATTTCATGTGTAACAACAAAATATATACCCAAATGTTTGGAATGCCCATGGGCAACCCCCTCTCTCCAACTATAACAGATATAATTATGGATGATTTACTCGAGAACACTTTCGCAACATTAAAGCAGCAACCCAATACGAAAATAAAGTTTCTGGTCAAATATGTAGACGACATATTGGCAATAGTCACCCGCAACGATTTGGAAATAATTTTAAATACGCTCAACAGCCACCACAATAAGTTACAATTCACCCTGGAAGTAGAACAAAATCACAGCATCCCCTTTCTTGACGTCAAGATCCACAAAAATAATGGATCTCTTTTATTCGATTGGTATGCCAAACCTTCGTCATCGGGACGGATTATCAATTTCCTTTCATCGAAGCCCTTTAAATATAAATTAAACACAGCGAGAAATTTCGTAAACAAAGTTCTGCCTATAAGCCACGAACAATTTCAGAATGTCAATATCGAAAAAATATACCAAATATTAAGAAACAACAACTACCCACATAACATGATACAAAATCTAATACAGCAAAAAACACTGAGAACAGAAACGAAACATACCAAAGCACTAGCATCGCAAACAACGAATTCAACGAAACAATACTACAGCGTTACATATATCCCCAAACTTACGGAAACTGTTCACAAAAGCATGAATATTAAGCCGAACATTACAATAGCACATAAGTCCAACTGCACCCTATCCAGCATATTTACAAACACAAAGAGCCCTATCGAGATACTACAACAAAATAATGTTGTGTATGAAATCAGTTGCATGGGAAACAAAAAAGTTAACGAAAATTGCATCCGGGTATATATTGGGACCACAAAGCGAAATCTGAGCGTACGACTAAGAGAACACGAAGCTGACATACAGAAGAAAAAGAACAACACTGCGTTATCACAACACATAACATCAACTGGACATACAGCTGATCTCGCGAATACCACAATAATAGACAAAAACAAAACAGGAAAAGTCCGATACACGTTAGAGAGCCTCCGAATAATGCAAAAAAGGGAAATCACGATAAACAAGAAGGAGGATACAGAAGCGATTGCAGCAAGCTATCTTTTATGTTTATAATATTTTTATGTTTAGTATGACTATGATACCCATTGCAAGTGGTACCAAACATTTTTAGAGTTAAGAAAAAATATGATGTGAGTGATATTAATTTTTGTTTACGTGTATATATGTATGTGCGTCCTTTTTGTACCTCAATTAGTATTAGGTTAGCTAAAATTGTTGTTTTGTGACACCTTAATGTTATTGATGTAAATAATTTAAAAAATCGTGACCAAAAACTAATGTAATTATTTCTTATGTTTTATTGTAAAAATAAATAGACGTCGCCCCTGAAGAAGCTAGGACGGCTAGCAAAACGTAGGGCCGCAACAGTGGAATAATTACCATCTTTTTATTTCCTACTGGAACCCACAATAGGTCAAATAGCCTAAAAACAAAATATTAAAATTTATTAAAATTGACCGGAATAACCCAAAAAGCTTATTTTTTTGTTTGTAATAAAACAGAGCTTAGAGAGAAAAAAAACAAATCTTCAAAAAATAAAAAGTTTTCGAGATCCTTCCTCGCAAATTACAAATTTTTTTATATTTTTACGAAAAAAATGGAAAAAATTCGTAATGATTGTTCGTTATCTTTGAATCTGCAGGGCCAAGCAAAAAGTGTTGTATGCACAGTTTATAGCAAATTTTGTTACCTTTTAAAAGCTTTAAACCGTTTTGGAATTGCTCAATTCGTTCTTGAGATATATACATATGATTAAGTGGACCCATTTTTTTGGAAAAAAACCTTTATTCGTAAATATCTCAAAAACGTTACCATAGAATTAAAAATAACCTTGATTTTCGAAATGGTGATTTTACATAGGAATTTCATAATGGCGGCTCTGGTGCAAAAAAAAAATTGGAATTTGTGATCCAGTGTAGTTTAGGTACATAAACTACAGATTTAAATGCTTTCGCTTTTTCTGGTCTAGTTTTCACATTTTCTGATAGAGCTCTTCTTATTAAAGTTTTAATAAAGTTTACCTGGAAAACCGTTGTATTTTAATAATACTGTTATTTCTTTCTTAATCTCATTGTGGTAAGTGTCGTCCGGATGTAAAGGCATTGCGAATTGCGTGCGAACGGACGTGTATTTGTGTATTTGGAGCTCGTAAATAGAATAAACATTATTAAGACTGTGTGCTTTGATAAGCACTAAAAATTGGTGAAACTTAGTGACAGGTGATGTACCAGCATTAATAAAGTGCCTGTGAGATTCAATTATATTTAATTTGGATAAAAAGGTGAAAATATATTTTGCTTGTGCAGTTTTGTGTAACTGTTAAGCAGAAAATGGAAGAGTGCGGGAAATGTCGCAAAAAAATAAGAGGGGAAACAGTTGTAAGATGTGAGGGTGTGTGTGGTAAGGTTTACCATAAAAACATTGCGTGTGCATCTATCGATGATTATGGCCTTAATTGTTTGCAAGGTTGTAAACTTTTAAGATTTATTTGTGATAATTGCATGACTTATGTTTCCAATGTTGATGAGGCTTTAAGGGAAATCTTGGCTATTTCAGAGGTAAACAAAGTAAATTTGAAAGAGCAAAAAAGCGAAATTGAAAAAATGTTGAGTGAGCATAAAAGGGAAATAAGCGCTTCCATAACTCACAACGAAAGAGAGATGAAAATAATAGTAGAAAAAATTTATAAGGTGAACTCAGAAAAACTAGAGTTAATAAAAAAAATAGAATGCTTGTGCTTAGAAAATAAGGATAAACTAAGTAAAGTTAGTATACCGAATGAGGTGTTCACTAAGCAAAGGGATGAAATTATTAATGAAGTTAAAAAGGTTGCTAATATCCCTAATGAGGCATTTTATAAACAGAAAGAGGAAATTATAAAAGAGGTTAAGAAGGCTGCAAATCAGAATAAAGGTTTTGACAGTTGAAATGTTTCTACATATGCCACTGTTACAAAAGGCATCCCTCCAATTGTTATTAAGCCCAAAGTGAAACAAGCCATTGAGAAAACAAAAACGGATTTAAACAAAATAGATCCATCACATTTAAATATAGGAAGGATATAAAACAAAAATAATGGCACGATAATTATAAGCGCTAATACAGCAGGCGACAAGGACAAAATTAGAGATACGCTAACAGAAAAGTTGGATAAAAATGTGTATAATATAGCTGAGCCAAAAGTGTATTTTCCTAGAGTTGTGGTAGCTAATATTAGTGCAGAGCATACCGAGAGCGAAATAGTTAGCCGGATCCTTGCGCAGAATGATACACTGAGGGAAGCTAAAATGAAATGTATTACAATTAAACGCGCTAAAAAAGAAAATAGAGGACAACATATTAATGCAGTTATAGAAATAGAGCATAAATATTATGAGGCCATCCTGAGACATAAGAAAATTAATTTTGGATGGGATCGCTGCCCAGTTTATGACGGTCAAACTGTAAAAAGGTGCTAAAAATTTTTAGGGTTTAACCAAATAGCTGCAAATTGCACTCTGAAACAGAGATGTAGTAAATGTCTGGGAGAACATGGGGCAGAAAACTGCAAGGAGAGCATGCCCATTAATAAATGTGGTAATTGCGTAGATGCCAATAATCAGTTTGGTTTTAAGCTCAATATAGACCATAACATAATGAGCCATGACTGCCCAGTTTATCAAAGGAAGCTTAAACTGGAAAAACAACGAGTGTGTTTTTAGCAACCAAGGCGTACAAGCCCAGAAATAAATGTTTTTGATTTGAAATGTGTCTACTTGAATATTTGTAGTTTGTTAGCAAATAAAGCAGAGCTCGAAAAAATGTTAGAAGAAGTGGATCCGGACATTGTTTTATGCTCAGAAACACGTATAACTTCAGATATTCTTGATTCTGAAATTAATATTGCACCGTATACATTAATTCGCTGCGACTCTCATAGTAGACATACGGGAGGGGTCGTTTTATTACTGAAAAAGGAAATCAAGTACAAAGTCATGTGCTATAAAAAAATTAAAGCAAGTGGACATTAAGTGACAAATAGGTGTGTTGTACCATTCCCCAAGTTCTAGTGACAGTGAATTTTTAAATCACGTAGAGAGTATTTTATCAGAAGTATTAGAATCAGGTACGAATTCCCTTCTAGTTAGAAATTTCAATATAACTTAAATATTAACTCTTCGAGTAGCTACAAACTGAATGAAATTTGTGCACGTAGCGCAATGATACAAAAAATAAATTTCAATACAAGAGTCGCGGAAACTTCTCAAACGAAAATAGATTTATTATATGCAAACGCTGATATACTGTCTTGTGTAAATCTTGAAGACCACAGAATATCCGATCACGAAACTATTTCATTTGCTATAAAAGTAAGTAATTCAAACCCGTTACGAAGAGGATGTTGATGTCCTGGGAGAATTATTCTGCCGATAACTTGACGACTCTACTGAGGAATTGCGATCTCAGTTTAATAAGAAGCATGAATGTCAACGACATGGTCAACTATATAAATACTTGTTTACTAGATTGTATGGGAGTACTAACGTTTGAAAAAAAAAAACAGTACGGTAAAGTTAAGAAATAAATGGTATGACCAAGAATTGAATAAACTAAAAAAAAATGGTTACCGGCGACCACGAAAAAACAACTGGTACGATGAAGAATGCCGCGTTGTAACTGAAAGAAAAGACGCTGCCTACAGGGCTACGTTAAAAGCGAGCACGACAAGAGGAGCGTGTGAACGCTATCGTGAGTTGAAAAAGGAAGCGAGAAAAGGAAGAAAAAGCAGAAGCAAAAAGGCGTGAGTGCGAGGAGCTTGAGCTGCTAGCCACCAGGAATAACGCCCGAAAATTTTACCAAAAAATATGGCGACAGACGGAAGGTTTTAAGATTTGATTAAGCTGGTCAACACTTTTTGTATATGTATGTAATAGAAATAGGCTGCAATGACCAAAATTTGCTTTAGTGCAAAGGAAGGTTTTAAGACCGGGGCAAACTCCTGTTGGAACGAAAACGGCGACCTTGTAACTGATGTCCAGAGAGTGCTTAGATTATGGAGGGAACACTTCTCTGTTCTCCTAAATGGAGGTAGCAATTCAGCGCCCAGAGATGAAGAACCCGATCCCGCAATCGATGATGATGGAATATATGTCCCCCCGCCCGATTATGACGAAGCTAGAATAGCAATAACCAGATTGAAAAACAACAAGGCCGTGGGCGCTGGTGGATTGCCTGCGGTGCTATTCAAGTACGGCGGCGAGGAGTTGGTAAGGCGCATGCAGCAGCTTCTTAGCAAAATATGGGCGGAAGAGTGCATGCCCGACGGTTGGAATCTAAGTGTTCTTTGCCCAGTCCACAAGAAGGGGGATACTGCAAAAGGCACCAACTATCGTGGAATCAGCCTTCTCAATATCGCATATAAGGTCCTTTCAAGTGTATTGTGCGAAAGATTGAAGCCCACCGTGAACCGGCTGATTGGACCTTATCAGTGCGGCTTCAGACCTGGTAAATCTACCACCGACCAGATTTTCACAACGCGCCAAATCTTGGAAAAAACCCGTGAAAAAAGAATCAACACACATCACCTCTTCGTCGACTTTAAAGCCGCCTTCGACAGCACGAAAAGGAGGTACCTATATGCCGCTATGTCTGAATTTGGTTTCCCCGCAAAACTTATACGGCTGTGCAAAATGACGTTGAGCAACACCATCAGCTCAGTCAGAATTGGGAAGGACCTCTCCGAGTCGTTCGAAACGAGGTTTCAGACAGGGTGACCCCCTATCGTGCGATTTCTTTAATTTAATGCTGGAGAAAATTATACTAGCTGCAGAACTTAACCGCACTGGAACAATATACTATAAAAGCGTGCAATTACTGGCATATGCTGATGACATTGATATCATCGGCCTAAACACCCGCGCTGTTAGCTCTGCTTACTCCAAACTGGAAAAAGAAGCGGTAAAGATGGGTTTGATGGTGATTGAGGACAAAACGAAGTACCTGCTGTCATCGAGCAACGAGTCAGCGCATATGCGCCTTGGCAACCACGCTACTGTTGGCAGCTATAATTTCGAAATAGTAAAAGACTTCGTTTATTTGGGAACCAGCATCAACACTAGCAACATCAGCACTGAAATCCAGCGAAGAATCAATCTTGCCAATAAATGCTACTTTGGACTGGGTAGGCAATTGAAAAGTAAAGTCCTCTCTCGGCGAACGAAAATCATACTCTACAAGTCACTTATCGTACCCGTCCTGCTATAAGGGGCAGAAGTATGGACCATGACAACAGCAGATGAAGCGGCTTTGGGAGTGTTTGAGAGAAAAGTTCTTCGAAAGATTTATGGACCTCTACGCGTTGGCGATGGCGAGTACCGAAGAAGATTTAATGATGAGCTGTACGAGCTATACGCAGACATCAACATAGTCCAGCGAATTAAAACGCAGCGGCTGCGCTGGCTAAGTCATGTTATGCGAATGAAAGATGATGCTCCGGCCAAGAAAGTGTTTCTATCGGAACCCGACTGTGGAAGCAGAGGTAGAGGGCGGCCCCCACTCCGTTGGAAGGACCAGGTGGAAAACGATTTAAACTCTCTTGGTGTGACCAATTGGCGCCGGTTGGCTGAGCGAAGGAGCGACTGGCGCGCCTTGTTGGACGGCAATAACCGTTTAGACGGTTAAGCGCCAATTACGTAAGTAAGTAAGAATAAACTAAAATACCGGTTGCACTCACAAGCTAGAGCAACGGGTGACTATACCGAATATAACATGGTCGCGAAGTACTACAAAAAAACTAATCAAATTTAAAAAGATTAAATACATGGAGAATAATATTGATATCAATAGTTCAGATAGCAAGCTAATGTGGAAGCATCTTAAGCATGCTGTAAACTTAACGGGGCCCCAAGAAAAGATCTTGACGGTGATCGTAAAAGGTGTGACATATGATACACCTCGCGATATTGCTGAATCATTGAACTCCTTCTTTATAGATAGCATTGTTCATATAACCACGGAAATTGAAGTTATTCAGAGTCAGAACGACTTCCAATTTACAACTAGGTCATGTTTCAAATTCGAAGAAATTACGGTTGAGGATGTTATACGTATAGCAAAGAGGTTCAAAAATAAAACTGGGGGAAAAATTTACTTTCAGAAGGCGTAATTAAAGATTCGGTATCATACATGGGTTTCTTCTATGCAACCGCTATAAACAAATCCATGACTACTGGAATAGTGCCAGACATGTGGAAAATTTCGACAATAGTACCAATTAGGAAAGTAAAAGATTCAATAATGGCAGAAGAACTAAGGCCGATAAATTCATTTCCGAACATAGAAAAAATTCTGGAAATTGTAATAAAAAATCAACTGCTTAATTACTTAGAAAATAATAAAATCCTTATAAAGGAACAATCCGGTTTCCGAGAAAGGCACTCTTGCGAGACGGTGTTAAATTACGTCATATCTAGCTGGAAGGAAGAGCTGAGCCTAAAAAACATATAGTAGCAGTTTTCATTGACCTGTAAAGAGCGTTCGAAACAATTCATAGGAATATAATGCTCGATAAACTACAAAAAATTGGTAATAGGGAAATGAATTGCAGTGGTTTAGAAGCTCCTTATCAGACCGGAAACAAAGAACAACCATCGAGTCAGTAGTCTCATCCGAGGCACAAGTGGACATAGGTTTACCACAAGGGTCGGTATTAGCACCAATCCTGTTCAACATTTACATAAACGATATATCATCAGCACTGAAATATAGTAGTCAGGTTGTTTGCAGATGATGCGCTACTTGAAGTAAATGAAACGGACATTTCAATAGCAGGGAGCAAAATGCAAGAAGATATGGACTCATTGTATAGATGGCTTTGCATTAATAAACTAAAGCTTAACGTTAACAAAACTAAGTTCATGGTTTTATCTAGGACGACCACTAACGAATCACTTAATTTAGATCTAAAAATAATGAATACGAGCATTGATAAAAAAAAAATAAATGTAAGGCGCGATAACCTCCGAAGAGATCTAAGGCCGAGCTTCTCTTCCAATTTGCGTCGTGCTCCTCTTGATTTTCCCTACAAATTGGCCGGATGGGACCTACATGTTTTATGCCGACTCCTAACGGCATCTGCAAAGCAGATGAGTTTTCACTGAGAGCTTTTCATGGCAGAAATACACCCGGAGCGCTTGCCAAACACTGCCGAGGGGCGACCCCGCTTAGAAACATTTTCTTCTAATTGAAAAACCTTATTTCTAAAATTTTGATGTTGATTTGCTCGGGGTGTGAACCCAGGGCATACGGTGTGGTAGGCGGAGCACACTTTCAGATCGTAAAATTGATTGTGTTGTTTTTTTAAGCCACCACAAGACACAGCAGGTAGAATTGAAATTGCCCCTACCCAAAAGTTCGACCCAAAGGGGGGGACATCAGAATTCGTTTTAGAGGTATGGTTCCTTCAGCAAAGTTTCTTATTTTGATCCCTAGAATACGATTTTCACAGAGCAATGAGCGATTTTTAAATCGACCCGCCCTAATACATATATAATATATATGACCGACATCTACGATTTTTTCAGACAACAATATTTGTTATATGCGAAAATATTTTGTGAAGTTTCTAACTGATTATAGCAAAAAACATCTTTTCTGAAAAATCGGTTTTATGTGGTATATATGCTATAGTGGTTCGATCCGGTCGATTCCGACAAATGTCTCATCCGACACCAAAATATACCCGCTGACAAATTTCATGAAGATATCTCAAAAACTGAGGCACCAGTGTGCGTTCAAACAGTCAGATGGACGGACGGACAACGGACATGGCTAAATCAACTCAACTCGTCATGCTGATCATTTCCGTAAATTTATTGGTGGGTCTCTTTTAAGGATAACAATTTTCGAGATTTGGACCGAACTGATGGGGTTTTTACTAGAGGTTTACACCGGTCACTTAATCGGCGCCGACAAAGTGATCGGCGTAAACTTCTGAATTGAATGGCTGGACTTTAAGAGTATCACATTGCCCACAACTAACGAATATGGAAACATACTGCTGACGTTTAACTCTAATACCCGCTATCAATTATCTACTTAGTCATGACTCTCGTGGCACAGTTTCAACGATTAGCATCAATGCTAGCATATTGCTGATCGCGCCAAAGGGCGTCTTCAGTTTTTCGGCTGTTTTTAAGAGCTACAATTCCCGACGTGCGAACAGTACCCCCAGCGCGTTAGGGGGTCGGAATATACCCGCGGTAGTTATTCCTGTCGTAAAAGGCGACTAAAATACCAGATTCAAGGGGCTGTGTAGCGCAACCCTTCAGGTTGCCAGCGCAATATATAGCTTCTCCAAACCCAATTGTCAACCTCACCTATCCGCGGTGAATCCTGTTTCACTAACAGACGAGGCTCTGGCGATCCCAAGCTCCTCATGGAACTAGAGAGTGGGGAGGGAGGGATGGCCTGAAGGTTTAATGTGGCCATATAAATCGTTCCCGAGGTGGTCGGGCTAGCACCTTAATGGTGCTGTGTTACCGGAGCGTACCGGATCTGTATCCGGCAAAAGACCATCACATCGATAACACCCGCAAAGCCTTTGGGGAGCAACCTTATCGCTACAACAACAACAACAACGTGCGAACAGCAACCGTGTAGGTCAGGGAAACAGACTTAGTCCCTACCTCCGTTTCCACCGTTTGCCAGCACAGAATATACATGTTTGCGACATCCGCCCAATGCAGCTCCTGCCTTGGACGGTGCCACTTTCCCACCCAAATACATCGGGTACCCCAATGCTAAACCATCCAAAGCAGTGGGCCCAGACGGCTTAGCCATGCCGATGCTTAAAAGCTTAGGGAAAGAGGGTTTAAAATATTTAGCGCATGTCTTTAACCTGTCTCTTTCCACCTTTGTCATTCCCGAAAAATGGAAAATGGCCAAGGTGGTCCCGCTACTAAAGCCTGGGAAACCAGCTAACATAGGAGAGTCATATCGCCTGATATCTCTCCTATGGCCAATAGCCAAGACACTTGAAGCAAGTTTCCTTGGACTCCCGATAGAGGATATTGATGACAATTTGTGATCGGTCGCACCTATTGGATGGGGCGAAGCACTGCTACAACACCAACAACATCAACGTGCGAACAGTAGCAATCCTGGCCACCAGTCGCTACCACGCATCCTGGCCCTTATACAATATGCCAGCACAGAAGCCATAGGACTGCGACTTCGAACTCATACCTTCGTCGACGTCATTTTGCTAGAAGCTCTAGGTGTAGCTCAGAAGACTTTCTGACGGATGTTTTTGTCGCGCTATGCTTCCGAGTTACACCAAAAAAAAAACACCTTGAAACGTTAGGGAGTAACTATTCGGTCAACGATGCCGCCCCCGAAATCAAAAGCAGTCTAAGTGGATATCATTACGTAACTCATGCGTGAAAATCGTATAATCCTTGGCGCATCTATATAATTTAAACTTTACAAGGACCGTGGATAAAAGTTTAGAAGTAGACCAAAATTTGCAGACGTTTGTGTTCGATACATTGACCTCAATAGTCTTCGTTTCCGCCCTTATGATACAAGAGCTCATTATCGATGACCGTTTCAGTTTTCATACAAGTTCGACTATCCCCAACGTTAGGGTAGTAGAACACATGGTAATTTGTTCTGGATACTGTAACAGGTTAAACTCTTACCTATCCAGAATCAACCCCGACATAAAAAATGTATGCCCCGCTTGCAATGTGTCCCCACATGACACCAACCATCTCTTTAATTGTAATGTGGAACCAACGCCTCTAACACCCCTTTCCTTATGGTCCACCCCTGTTGAAACGGCAAGTTTCCTTGGACTCCCGTTAGAGGATATTGATGACAATTTGTGATCGGTCGCGGCTATTAGGTGGGGCGAGCATTGCTACAACAGCAACAACAACAACAACATGGTAATTTGTCCGACTGTCTTGAGAAAGCTTTTGCTTCACCACTTTTGAGTGTTCTTGCGAAGGACAAAGCCTAACCTGGTTAGAAAATGTGCCTACGTATTTACATTTGTAACAAGAGCCGTCACGTGTAGGTCATCCCCAGCGGGTTAGGGGGTCAGAATATACCCGCGGTAGGTATGCCTGTCGTAAGAGGCGACTAAAATACCAGATCCAAGGGGCTGTGTAGCGCAACCCTTCAGCTTGCCAGCGCAATCTTCTCCAAACTCAATTGCCAACCTCACCTATCCGCGGCGAATCCTGTTTCACTAACAGACGAGGCTCTGGCGACCCCAAGCTCCTCATGGAACTTGGGGGTGGGGAAGGAGGGATGGCCTGAAGGTTTAATGTGGCCATATAAATAGTTCCCGAGATGGTCGGGCTGGCAACTTAATGGTGCTGTGTTACCGGAGCGTACCGGATCTGTATCCAGCAAAGGACCATCACATCGATAACACTCCCCAAAGCCTTCGGAGAGTAACCTTTTCGCTACAACAACAACAACAACAACGTGTAGGTCATATTTAAACATGGTTGATAGGCTATATCCGATGTGATTCACTCCAAGGGACTAGTTGGGGATAGGGCCGCCAACTTTAGGAAATGTCAAACCAGGAAACTTGGGTGTTGAATGATGAAGTGTGAAAATCAAAATTAAGATTTCAGACGCTATTTTACACTTAAGCAAATAAAGTGATTTTTCAAACCCTTCTCATACTGGTTGAAAACGAAACCGATCTGGCGAATGGTCTAAATAGATTTTTTGTAAACAGTGGGATTGAAATTAATAATAACATCGAAACCTGTCAAGTAGCACTAGAGGATACACAAGTCCATTCAAAATTTAAGTTTGCTGAAATTACCACCGATGATGTTATTAATATCCTAACAGACTTTAAATATAAAATAGGTGGAAGAAAACTGCTATCCGAAGGTGTACTAAAAGATTGTATATCGTATAACGGATATTTCTATGCTCAAATAATCAATAACAGCTTAGAAGATGATGTAGTACCTGAAATGTGGAAAACGTCAACAATAATACCTGTGAAAAAAGTTAAAAAGATAATGCAACCTGAAGAACTTAGACCCATAAATACCCTGCCAAGTGATGCTAAAATTCTCGAAGTCGTTGTTAAGAATCAGTTGGTGAATCATCTTGAAGTAAATAATATACTAGTATACCAACAGTCAGGATTTAGGGAAAAACACTCCTGTGAGACAGCGCTGGTGATATCTGATTGGAAAGAAGAGCTAAACAACAAAAAAGTAGTGGTTTCAGTTTTCCTTGACCTCAAAAGAGCTTTTGAAACGGTGGATAGAGAGATATTAATAAAAAAATGCAGCGGATTGGCATAACTGATATTGAACTTAAATGGTTCCGCAACTATTTGAAGCAGAGAAAGCAGAAAACAGTTATAAATGATGTGACGTCGGATGAATTAGAGGTACCCATAGGGTTACCTCAAGGCTCAGTATTGGCACCTATATTATTTCTTATATACATAAATGACATAGTCAATGCTATCGAAGGTTGTGAAATTAGACTTTTTGCGGATGATGCATTAATTATGATAAGTGAAAATAATAAAAATACTGCACTCGCCAAAATGCAACATGAACTAAATAACTTGTATAAATGGTTGTGTGGTAATAGACTGACACTAAACATAAATAAAACTAAATATATGATAATAACAAGGAGGAATATCAATGAGGAGGATATAGCCGAGCTAAAAATAAATGATGAAATCATACAAAGAGTTAACAGTATAAAATACTTAGGAATAACAGAGAACAACTAAATTCATTCAGAAAAAGTACAAAATAATCTTATATAAAACAGTTATAGAACCGCACTTCGTGTACTGCCCGTCCATTCTATTCATAATATCGGATAAAGAAGTAGACAAGCTCCAAAAGCTTCAAAATAGATGCATGAGATTTATTCTTCAGACACCTAGAGATACGCCAACGGCTGACATGTTGAAGACTTTAGACTGGTTAAGTGTGAAACAAAAGATTTTTTTCCACTCCATGAAATTCATATTTAATATCAAACATGGAAATGTACTTGAGTATTTAAATAAAAATATAGCATTAGTTGAGCAAACTCATAACATAAATACGAGGAGCAAACATAATTTCAAATTGCCGTTTTTTAGAACTGAAATTGATCAACAGAACATTTTCTACAAGGGTCTGAAAAGTTACAATGATCTGCCTATGGATATAAAAAGTTGCAACCAAATAACAGTATTTAAAACAAAATTATATGAATATTGTAAAACCTTAGCTATAAGATGAAAAACTGTAATATTTTCAAATTTACGAATAAGGCTTCTGGCCGTAATAAATAAATAATCTAATCTAATCATAAGTGTTTAAGATATATGCAACTTGAGTATGAGCTGAGAATAATTTCAAAGGAGAATTTAAACCACTGGAGCCTAATAAAGGATTTTCCATCACTGATTTCGCCAATCGGGATAAAAAATTCGGCACCTTTTTCGGGTAAGTTGCTTTTTTAACAACTTGAGGACAATTTGAAAATATGTTCGCCTTGGAACATTTTATTTAAATTCATTGTTCCTTATTAATTTTTTGAAAAAATTATGCGAATTGAGCATTTAAATTTATTATATAACTTTTCTTTAAGTGTTTTCTTTTAATAACTTGGTGAATTGGGTGATACGAAATCCGTGTTAACACATTAAGTCCTGAGCATAGAAGGGCTGGAGCAATTTCAATGAAATTTTCAGTGGCCATATAAATTGATCCAATTAAGAATAAAAAACCGAAAAAAATTTGCGGTCCTAACCCGTTGGGGTGGTGGAGCACGTTGCGTACATGCAACGTTAGGCCTTAATGATATACAAATTTTTAATTTTAAGTTCATTTTATTTAAAAAAAAATTTATTTCGTTTGTGTGAAAATTCAAAAGCAGTAAATAAAATATGTTTATGTTGAAAGTAAATAAAATATGTTTTAATAATTTGGGAAAAATTTAAACAACGTGACATCAGAACGGACAAGGCGACAGCTGTTTCGATTAAACCTTGTAAATATCTTCACAGCCTTTTCTCCCGGGAGTGGGATTTGAATCCGCACTCCTACGATGGTTGAATTGTTACAAACGCACTCAGCTACGTCATGGGATATAGTTTACAACAACTAAAGCATGACTGCCTGAATGCGTTTGTAACACTTCAAATCGGGAGAAAAAGCTTTGAAGTGATTTACAAGGTATAATAGAAACAGCTGTCGCCTTGTCCGTCCTGATGTTCCGTTGTTTAAATTTTTCCCAAATTATTAAATAAAAATTATAAATTAAAAATTGCTTTAAATAAATGTTTTCATACATTTAAAAGCCATGAGGTCAGTCCCCGCTTAATTCATAAAAATATGTTTTAATTGTGATATTTCTTAAAAAATGTTGGATGTATCCCGATTTCACATATATTGCATACATATTTGATTTGATTTGTGCAAAATCGACAGCGTAACGCTTTTCTGCAAAAACAGGTAGGTGAACCAAGCGAGGTTTTTTTGGAGTAGTGCTGTGAGCTTGTTTGCGTTTAAGCTTCCTTACAGGAGCTTCAGACAAAGTTTCGGCAACAAAAACTCGAAACTATAGCTGTTCCATAATAGGAGCGTTTTCCAGTTTTTTCAACAGACAGTGTATTTTTCTGGCATTCACCATGGCTGAGTCTAGTGCATTTGTGGCCAATACCGTTTTTTTCCACGAATACGAATTCTGTAATTGATCATTGCGTTGTCAAAAAGGTCCACACCACACATGTTTCTATTACAGTCATGTATGGGAAATGGGATCGATATTGCCGTATTTTTTCACCTTTCTATCATATCGATATACTTTATTAGTAGCGCTTTTCTCCAAATGATTGGAAAGAAAAGTCACCGAAAAATTATCATTCCATCATACCCCACTTATTTTATTATTTTTATCGAATGCATCCGCGAGAGTTTTCTTGAACTTTTTAATATCTGTAAGTTCTGCACCACCAGCTCGATTTTCACGCACAGTAACCTATTGTAGTTAGTTGAGACATAAACTTAAAAGATGTGAAAAAGGTGTTGGTTTGGCTTACACATGTCAATATTTTCAAGAAATTGTAACACAATAGACTGGTCAAGACATAAGTTTGTATCTCTGATAAATGAAGCCCTGGAATAGGGTATAAAAGCAAAATATAGACAAAGATTTGGTTTGGATTTCAAAAACATTTTACATGAATGGCTGGCGAATTATGCTATCATTTGTTCATCTAAGCTCGTAAGGGTTTAGTGTTTCTAAAATTCAGACGGTTACATATTGCACCACCACCGTATTGGTGTGATGGTAGCGTGCTTCGCCTAAGATCATAGGTTCACACATCTGGCAAAGCAACATCAATTTTAGGAACAAGTTACTTCAATTAGGAGAAAAGTTTACTAAGCGAGGTCGTCCATCGGCAGTGTTTGACAAGCACTCCGAGTGTATTTCTACCATGAAAAGCTCGCAGTGAAAACTCATCTGCCTTGCAGATACCGTTCGTAGTCGGCAAAAAAAAAAGATAAAAAAGGTTAAAAAAGAGCACGACGAACTTGGAAGGGGCCGAGCTTCTCGTCCACATCTTCTGTTCACTAACTGCATCTACAGTCTTAGGCGGCAGTAATATCATATGAACCGAATCCGCGTTTTTTATATTATTTACGACTTCATCCTCCTCGTCCCATTCATTAACTATATTTTCTATATCTCTTTTAGATAAATATTTTTTAGAAAACATTTTGCAGAGAAAGAACGTCACACTTTTTCTTAACAGAAAATGTAAATAAACAATATCAGCTGCTCACAAGGCTGAGTGCTGCCGGTTGAAAAAATGTATAGCGTTATGTCCTAACGTTGCATTTGCGCAACGTAAACTTTTAATTTAATATATTTGCTATATGTTGCAATAGAAAATTTTGCAAAATTTATTTTCACGTAATTTGCATAGACAAAATACTGTTAACAAGGCGATTTTTTTTACTTTTAAATCGAAAGTATTTTTTAATAATTTAACAAAAAACACCCAAAAAATTGCGGAAATTCAAACGAAAATAAATGTGTATAAATATTTACTAGATTCAAATATAAGTATAACACATTTTAAATAAGTTCAATTTTATTAAATTTTAGTCGTTTTTTCGTTAAATTTTCTTAAAATCTGTGTAATATATGCGAAGCCGCAAACGTTGCGCAGACGCAACGTGCCGGGCTTAATGGGTTAAGCTGGCATTGAAATCGGTTGTTATCTCAAACAACTTTTGAACGGTTGCAAAGTGTTAAATTTCGCAATTGGATTTTTATAACTGGCAGTGATGCGCATATACCCCTTTCGACCACCTTGGACCAATTTTCGAGATGAACAATAAATGACTTAGACAGTATTAAAAGAGTACAAAATAGAGTAACGCGCCGAACGCCGCCGTCGCGCCCATATTTTGATATTCGGCGGCGGCGTGCGAAAAAAAGGCGCCAATCGGTGGCGTATATCTCTAGTTTTTACTGAAAAAAATTGTACACTAATGTTGCTCTTTTAGATTCTAACTTTTGCAAAGAGCTTGATTTTTAGGTAATGGTACCTATTTCCTCGTCCAATGGGAAATATTTTATGAAAGTAACACTACTAGACAGCTGAGAAGAACTAACAGGGCAAGATTATTTTCAGAAAAGAAAACGCAATTAATATACTATTTCATGAGAGGTAGAATAAATTTTAAAAAATTTAAACTGTACACGCCAGATACCATTTACCCTTAAGCACGGTGTTCAAATCATGAGAAAACTTTCCTTTTCCCCTCATATAAAACTAACCCTTAAATGTACACGATTTTTATACCAACTTAAGATGGTGTGTTTATTAAATTATTTTCTGCATGCTTTTTCGAAAGTGTAACCACGACATTTCTATAATGCTTTAAAATAGAAAAATTGGTGTATATTTGTAAGTTTTCTGCACGTTTGAAAATGAGGTAAATCCTTCTTTCCAATTAGAATTTAAAATAGGTTCACAGCTGATGGAGTTTACATTATAAATTTTCACACCATCGGGTGGATAGTTGATTTCACCATACTTGGCACCTGTCAGGACTATGCGTTTATGGAAATAAGGCCCGGTATTTTAGTGGAGATTAAACTTCAGTTAAACCTGCCACTGCGACCGCTTAAGCTGAGTGTATGCAAACGGTAAAACGGTACGGTTGTGTTTATTTCTGCTCCTTGAATTTTACATTTTAAAATGGTAAAACTATATTCAAATACTTTTTAAGAATAAATAATGTGTGAGACAGAAACTCAAAAAGCGGAAGCAGAAGTTGGTTTCAAGAATATTATACCAAATAAAGTTTGATTTTTTAAATTTAATATATTTGCGAGAAAGTGACTCTAAATAAAGAAAGCAAAACGCATGCACTTACAAAGTTTGATACATATATATACATATATTCATTCTATATAAAAAATGGAGAGTAAATGCGACAAGTGCAAAAGTACAATACGTGGAGAAGTGTCAAAAATTCGTTGCGAAGGGGTATGTGGGAGATATTATCATTTAGCACCAAAATGCTCTGGCATAGACCAATACAGTGTTAATAAATTAGACGAATGTGAAATGCTTAGATTTATGTGTAATGATTGTGTGCAGTATGTGCATAACGTAGATGACATTCTAAAAGATATGCAGATGGTAGTGAGCAAAAATGGCAAACAACTATCCAACTATCTGAGTACAGGAATGAATTTGATAATGCTCTCAAGAAACATGAAAGAGAAATAAAGCAAGTTTTAAAAGCAGTGGAAGTTGCATTTAGCGACAGAATTAAGGCAATGCAAAAAGCGCAAGAATCATGCGAAAAGAGTGTTGTAGAAGTGACCAAAATACGGGAAATTGCTGAAGGCTTCAAGCGAAGCAGCGAGCAGGTTTGTGATGAGTTGAAAACAAACAAGGATGACAATAAGAAAATGATTGAAGAAATAAGTAAAGAGAATAAAAAAATGTGCAATGAAATAAAGAAAAATGTTAATAGTGTTGAAGCCAAAGTGTCATACGCAGCGATAACAAAAAATGATGGACAAAAAAAAGAAGTGTTACCAGACATTAGAAAGAATCATCCCCTAATTGTCAAGCCGAATAAAAAGCAAAATATAGAAATAACCAAAACTGACCTAAACTCGAAAGTTGATCCTAAAGGGCTGCAAATAACTAATATAGTAGCAAGGCAAAGCGGAGTTGTTATTGTTGAAAGCGAAAATGACCATGAGCGTGACAAAATAAAAAATGCCATTGAGAACAATCTGGGAAATAACTATGAGGTTAAGATTCCCAAAAAAGTGAAACCAGCAGTCATGGTGACTGGTATAAATTTTAAATATAGCGACGAGGAACTGGTACAAAGAATTAAACGACAAAACATTTGTTTAAGTGAAACGGACATCAAAATTGTTAAGCAATATGAAGTGAAAAAGAACGCGAAAAACTATTATAATGCTGTAATAGAAATGAATGTTGAATCGTTCGCAAATCTACTAGCTGGAGAGAGGCTTAATGTAGGTTGGGAACGTTGCCGAGGATATGATGCAGTGCAGGTATTGTGTTGTTTTAAATGCAAAGGCTTCAATCACAAAGCGGCTGACTGCAAGGAAAAGGAAGTATGCACAAAATGCTTGGGTGAGCATAAACATACACAATGCATAAAGGATGCAGTAAACAAGTGCATTAACTGCATACGAACAAACAAGGAGCTGAATCTAGGACTTGACGAAAACCATGATACTCTGGATAGAACTTGTCCCGTATACCAACAAAAGCTAGATGCAAGGAAAATAAAGTTGTTTATTAGCAACCAAAGAAAATCCTTACTGCAGCGCAAATGTCAAAATATTATTTAAATCGAGATAGCAATATATACAACTTGGAATGCATTTATCTTAATATTAGTAGTATCATAGCAAATAAAATCGAGCTGGAACGTCTTATTGAAATAAGAAGACCAAGTATTGTGTTATGTACGGAAACGTGTACAACAGAACATATCTTGGATTCTGAACTTAGTATTCCGACATACAAATGCATTCGATGCGACTCTCAAAGTAGGCATACGGGCGGTGTTGTCATGTATGTGAATGAAAATATACAATTTAGCATAGTTTGTAATAAAGCTATCAACATGAATGTGTGGTGCATTATTGTAAAAATAAACAAATGCGCGTTAAAATGGAAAATCGGTGTACTATATCACTCACCAAGTAGCAGTGACTCCACCTTTATTACTTATCTAAATGAAATCATCACTGAACATCTCAAGGAGGCGGATAATAATTTAATAATTGGTGATTTTAATATCAATGTAAATGTATCGTCAACATACTCAAACCAGCTAACAAGTTTATTTGCACAAATGGCAATGATACAAAGGATAAACTTCGACACAAGGATAACAGAGTACTCGTCTACAAGAATTGATTTGCTATTCAGTAACAATGATAAAGTTAAAGCAGTAAATATAGGTGAACATCGCATTTCTGACCATGAGACAATCCACTTCGAAGTGCCAACAACAAAGCTTTGTAAAATGAGAAGGTATGCTACTGTTACATGTTGGGAGTACTATAGTGCTGAAAATCTTTTAACTTTGCTACGAACATGCGATTTCAGCTTTATGTCAATTTCCGGAGTAGAAACTAAAACTAAGCCCTAAACGAAGTTTTAACTGTGGCTATGCAAGCACTGACTTATATAAAGAGGACCCAAATACAGATAAGAAATAAGTGGTACGACCGAGAATTAACAAACCTGCATAAAAGAAAAATAGAACCTTATAAAACTGCTCGAAATACTGGATTTTGGGACGAATATAACGTCATTAAGAAAATATATAAAAGAACCATAATTTATAAAAAAAAGAAATACATGGAAGATAGAGTAAATCATAACAATGGCGATATGAAGCGTATGTGGAAGTGTCTAAAAGACCTCGTCGAGCTTAATGAAGTTAAAAAACATATCACTAAAATTGTAATTAACGGTGAATGCCTGGAAAATGAATATGATATAGCTAATGCCCTAAATAACTTTTTTATACAAAGTATTGTTGAAATTAATGATAGCATCGAAGAAATTGTAAATGGGGATGAAATAAGCGCAAATCATAGTAATCCATTTGAAACATTTAAATTTACTGAAATTGTAGTGGACGATATTATTATTATCACAAAATCACTTAAAAACAAATATGGCGGACAAGCTTTTATCGGAGGGTGTCGTTAAAGATGCCATGACATATACTGCTAATTTCTACAAAGACATAATTAACGAATCCTTAAACAGCGGTATTGTACCTAGTTACTGGAAAATTTCAACAATAATACCTGTTGAAAAAGTAAAAATACAATGAAACCTGAGGAACTACGTCCAATTAACACGTTACCTACAGATGAAAAAATTATGGAGACAGTGGTGAAGGATCAACTTGTGGCATACTTAGAGAAGCACAATGTGATTATCCCAGAACAATCGGGATTCAGGAAGAGCCATTCTTGTGAAACAGCGTTAAATATGGTAATTGCAGATTGGAAAGACATGGCGGACAAAAAATTTACGGTGTCTGTCTTCTTGGATTTAAAACGGGCTTTTGAAACTGTCGATAGATCTGAGCTATTGGACGTTATGTTTAAAATTGGTATAAGAGGAAAGGCTTTGGAATGGTTCCGGAGTTATTTGGGTGACAGAAACAGAGAACGATAATTGGAAAGGTTTCATCAGTGGTGGATGTTAACATTGGTTTACCACAAGGCTCGGTCTTGGCGCCAATATTGTTTACATTGTATATCAATGATATCAAAAGATGCTTAAAATATTGTAAAATACGTCTATTTGCGGATGATGCATTGCTTATCATAAGTGAAAAATATGCAGAATGTGCCATGCTGAAAGTACAAGAAGACCTGGACTCGCTATCAAATGGTTATGCCTTAGAAAACTGAAATTAAATGTCGAAAAAACTAAGTTCATGATATTTTGTAAAAACACTAATATCATAAGTAACAATAGTTTAAATAATATTACGCTGAAGGTAAAAAACATGGAAATCCAAAGAGTAAACAAAATTAAGTATTTAGGAGTTTTGATTGATGATAATCTAAATTTTGGAGAGCATGTAACTTATCTGGAAAGGAAAATTGCACAGAAAATAGGCTTCATGTATAGAACATGTAAACATATCAGTCAGTCATAAAATATTGGTATATCGTTCAATTATTGAACCACACTTTATTTTGTTGTCCTACTATTCTGCTATTAAGTAATGATATATATATTAAGAAACTTCAAATACAGCAAAACAAGGCAATGCGATTTATTTTAAAATGTCCTCCAAGAACGCCAAAAATTGTAATGGTCAATAGATTAAACTGGCTTAGTATTAAGCAGTCAGTTAGTTATTTCACATTGAAATTTATACACCAAC
This sequence comes from Eurosta solidaginis, assembly GCF_040869045.1. Taxonomy (NCBI): domain Eukaryota; kingdom Metazoa; phylum Arthropoda; class Insecta; order Diptera; family Tephritidae; genus Eurosta; species Eurosta solidaginis. The sequence goes on from NC_090319.1 coordinate 32,282,126, forward strand.
TTAGGTTAGGAATGTTACCGAATTACCTGAGTAGTAAAATACATTATAATCATGAAATCCACAATTATGGAACAAGAAATTGCAATAATATAAGACTGCCTAGAATAAGAACTGAGTTCGCCAAAAGGTCTCTTGAATATTTAGGGTATAAAATGTATAATGAGTTACCTTCTGATTTGAAAGACTGTGAAAATATTAGTAAGTTCAAAGAAAAATTGTTTTTATATTGTACGTCACTAAATGTGACATGAGTATTTATGTTTAATCTCTTATTTTAACCTAAACTAGGTCTTAAAGACCGTAATAATAAATAAATAAATAAAAAAAAATAACCAGCAAATTTGTATGTGAAATGTCAAAGTTTAACTGTAGTCAACGTGGACTGTAGTTTACTCTCGCACTAAAAACCCGAGCCAAAGGGACGTAAATAGAAGTTTAAAGGCCGCTTGCACTGAAAATTTATATTGGAAATCTAGTTATTCAATTAACGATTAGAAATTAAGTACGATAATGAACATATTCTCGTTATATGAAAACCATGGCTCAATTATATGATTGACTTAGCTGATTTAATCTTTCTCATTGCAGTGCCGTAGGGATTTTCTAAAGGAGATGGAAAATGCAATATATAACCATTACCAAAACCAATAAACACCCCAGCCAATGTAAAATTGTATTGAATTTTAGCGAGGAACACGAATGCATAGTAAAATGAAAAACAACCTTGACAAAATAGCATATCGTTAAAAAGGGATACGGAGCCCTAATTACTGATATAAAATAAAAGTTTATGTATTTTGGGTGTTCGTTTGTCCTTTCTGTTGTAAAACTAAAGTGTAATAAAATATTTAATTTAACGTATCTAATTAAATTAAGTTTAATGAAATACTCACTTATGCACAGTAAATCGTTTATCCACTCTGCGATGAGGCTGCAAATACAAATTGATAGTTATTAGAAACTGTTTCAAAGGTGGTATGTATTCGGATCTGCGAACATACTTTCAAATCTGGGCAAGAATTCGGAGCTTGTTCTGGTGCAACTACTTTTTGGGGTGTTGACGTATCTTCTTTATTGGACATAGTTTTTACCTGTTTATTGGTATCAGTTGCAGTTACCTCAACAGTTTTTGGAAACTTCCATAAGAAATTTCTATCCAAAATTGTAATACGGCTACCTTCTAATAGAGGGCGCTTGCATTTTATAATTTGTCCATTGACGCTTATTGGATGGGCTTCCGATATATTGTGAATGGTCACCTGAAAGAAAGAAAATAAATACAAACACGATAAGCAAAGAAAAATTAACAAATAATGTGCAATTTAAAATAACGCCAATTATACAAAGCAGCATAAACGTACGTATGCACATACGTACATAATATATAGCGCTTTATCAAAAATACTCGCAGCGCACAACTTACACGACCAAAAGCATCACACTGTATTTCGCAATGTACCCCTTCAGCGCGCGAATCTTCAAGCACATAATCACAACTCATATAATATCCCACAGTAAATTTGCGTCCTTTCGCATCGATCACTGTATTCTGTTCTGCTAACGCATCCTCAGTGCTGCTACCGGCAACTTTCCCATCAACACTCGACGGCGTCGTTTCAGTCGCGACAGAATTAGCAGCTGCCGCCGCTTCAGACAAGCAAATAAATTTTGCTCCATCCAACGCCATTTTTTATTATTTATAAACCCTTTTTTTAAGATATTGTTCACATTGAATATACTTAAAATTTTGCACAACAGTATATTGAGGAAAAATTAACAGAAAACACGAAAAATACACAGGCAGCCGAAGCCGCTGACTGCCAGCGGAACAGAAAAGGCAGAAAAAATACCAGCAAATTTTTCACTTTTTTCGCGTCTGTTAAATTTGCGATACTTATATTGGTAGGGCTTTTACTTAGTTTATAAGTTTTCACTTGAAGTTTTAGTTTTTGCACAGCTAAAGATTTTTTCACAATTTTTCTATAGGAATTTTTCAATAGCTTTGCTTTTTTATAAGAAAAGTGACGCGCTCGCTCGCTGTTCGCTCGTTTTCTTCTGCTCTTTGTCTTTCCGTCAGCTTCTTCGTAATGACTTTGGTATGACGTTTATTTGAAATTTCTAAACTGTCCTACAGGGTTGCCTCTCTTCAGTTATTTAAAATAATCTTTATTATATTTGCCTTGCGCAATAAAACTACGCAATGTTTTCAATTCTTTTTAATTCAATCAAGAGTAAAATTTATATATTTGAGCTATAAATACTTTTTTGATAGGATTCAAAGCAAAATTTTGCTAGTTCGCCTAAAACCTTACCTAAAGAAGCAACTCTGCTATTTTCTTTGCATTCTCCATTTTGATTTTCTTTCCCAAACAAGTATACAACTGCGACCCCTGTGGGGAAAAACCTTATTATTCCCACAAGCCCCGACAGATAAGCAGATATTCATTTAAGGTGCGTGCACACTAAGCGGCGCGACATGTAGCGGCAGCGGCGCTTCACTTTTTTGCCTATTTGATCAACATTGCCGCTCATGGCCACGCCGCGTAGTGCTGCTGCCGCTAGGTGTGAATTGTTCCATAAGAATACATGCAAATAATATTTTGAGGCGCAGTGTAGTGCAGCTCAGTGTGGCCTTAGCTTTAGATGCGTTCATGGCGGAACCATACAAGGTGGCAGCAGGGTGGCATCCAACAATAACCCTGCAAAAATTGTTGGATTACGTGTTCCATTTTCTTCATGTTGGAGTACTCTAACAATACTCCTTTGCAATGCGTTTGCGGACCACCATCAGCCGATCATTGCTCGTTTTTTAACGACAGTGATCACGACACGATGACGATCGAACAGAGTTGCTAAAAGTAAAATATTGCATGCAAATAACTAATAATAAAATTTTACTTTGGCAACTCTGATAAAATGCAACAGCGCACTGGTTTTATGTATACATATTATATTAGTTTCTTTATTCACGTATGCGTATGCGTATTATATTAATTTCTTTATTCACGCAAATGCTAAATAACATAAGTACTCTCACGTATGTACTCTATGGAACACTCACAAACAAAGCGAGAGTGGGATCACCTACTCCTCTCCTAGGACATCGCAATGTTAATTGGAGCACATTTTTTGTATGAATACAAATTAGTTTTGGAACTTTCCTATACTCCTAAAGGAGTATTCCTTACACTATTTATGGAGTACTCGCGTTTTTTGAAGGGGCTCCACTTAGCGCATACAATCTGGCATCATAATCAATAAATGTCAATTTGTATGACAAAATGTCAAAATGAAATGGAAACAAACAAATGGCATCTCAAAATATAAAAGTCATTTAGAACTTACATAGAAAATCAAAATTCAACAGACTTCCAAAGGCTCCATTACTGATATTTAAGGTTCCATTACTAATACTTAGCATAGACTTGACTTGACTTGGCGTAAACTTGGCAACTTATCCACGATTATACTCCACTTAGCGCATACAATCTGGCATCATAATCAGGTTTGAAATTTACTTTTAAATAAATGTCAATTTGTATGACAAAATGTCAAAATGACATGGAAACAAACAAATAGCATCTCAAAATGTAAACGTCACTTAGAACTTACATAGAAAATCAAAATTCAACATACTTCTAAGTCAAGTTAAGTGTTGCCAAGTTTTGAGTAATCAGTAACATGCACTGTTCATTTAACAGAACTGTAAGTGACAGTTCTCAAGTCAAGTCAAGTCTATGCTACCCTTCAAAAAACGCGAGTACTCCATAAATAGTGTAAGGAATACTCCTTTAGGAGTATAGGAGTATTCCAAAGCTAATCTGTATTCATACAAAAAATGTGCTCCAATTAACATTGCGATGTCCTAGGAGAGGATTAGGTGATCCCACTCTCGCTTTGTTTGTGAGTATTCCATAGAGTACATACGTGAGAGTACTTTCCAAAGTACTTTCACTGTAGTACTCCATGGAGCACCCACAAAGGATTATATGCCAAAGTACTAAAGAGGAATTGTGTCGGAAAGAATTATCAGAGGAATTTAATTGAAAATGAAAGTAAATGAAGAGGGATAATACAACTTTTATATTTTATACTACGAATAATCTTATGTTATTTAGCATTTGCGTGAATAATGAAACTAATATTTCTCTTTACTATAGTATGTATGTTAGCGCGACGCAGGCCAAATAGTAAAGCAAGAATACACTTGTTGCACAAGCTGGTAAACAAAATTCCATAACGAAACATAACACCACGAAAATAACTAAGAATGCAGCAAGCGGTGAGAAATGCATCGTCAACATTTCAACCAAGTCATAACATCACGAAAATAAGCAGAAATGCAGCAAGCGGTGGGAAGCGCATCGTCAGCGAATTCACAAAGCGGCAACAGCAGCGCAGTCGGTAGAGCGGCGACAAAATAAGTTAGTTGTAAGAAAATAATATTTGTTAAAGTTAGTTCTAATTCTGACATTGAGTAATAAAGGAGCCATAGCTCCCAATAAAACATTTTTTTTCAACTAAATAACCTTTAGTAATTTAACTGGCGCCCGAGCAGGGACCAGCGCGAGTGTCGGAAAGTAGTAGTGCCTGAAAATCAAAAAGTAAGGCCACGCGAGTGACGTATAAAAAAAAAAAAAAAACGTTAAAAGTGCCTGAAAAATAACAAGTAAGGCCACGCGTCTACAGCGGCACCGGGAAGTGGAATAAGCAGTACGACCGAGGTACCCAAGTACCAGGAGGGAAAAGGACGAACACCGACGCGGCGAAAACCCCACATCCAGCGTTGGACATGATACTAGCGTAAGATTAAATAGTAATAAGTAAATAATTGAAAACAAAAATAATAATAACAATTGAAAAAAAGAGAAAAAGAAATTATTATGAAAAGTAGATCTAATTGCGCTTTGTGAAAGAAAAGAAAAATTAAAAGAGAAATTATCATACAAATCCATAAAATCAAATATAAAATTTACACAGAAATCATTGCGAGAAAGTAAATTGAGTTGCGCTTGTGAAACAAAAAAGAGAAGGAAATTATTGTGATAAGTAAATTTAATTGCTTTTTGTGAAAGAAAAATTAACTAGAAATTAGGAAAGAAATCCATAAAATCTGAAGAAAATATTATACAGAAATCATTGTGAAAAGTAAACTGAGTTGTGCCTTGTGAAATAAAAGAAGAACTAAAAGAAATTAGCAATCAAACAAATAAAAAAAAAAAAAAAAAATCTTTAGGAAAATGCCAGAATCTGCGGAGGAACTCGTTGATCAATTGAACCAACTTAGGTAGGAATACGGAAATACCCGTCAGGGAAACCCTCCCGTCGGTAATACGACGGCAGTAGAATCAGCAGCTATAGCAGCGTTAGATAGAATGAATAGGACTTCCCCTAATGATTTGCCACCAGACCATAGTGTTACATTAAATGCGCAAAATATAAACGATCTAGATAGGGTACCAGATATGGTAAAATGTCTGAGAGAATTCTCAGGACGACCAGGTGAATTTAGCTCCTGGAGAAAAAGTGTCGACAGAATACTAAAAGCATATGAATCTTTGAAAGACACACCTAAATATTTCGCCATACTACATACAATCAGACACAAAATTGTGGGCGATGCCGACACGGCTCTCGAATCCTATAGTACTCCACTAGATTGGATGCATATTAGAAAGTGCCTTATGATGCACTATTCCGACAAGAGAGATATTGGTACTTTAGAATACCAAATGACCACACTGGCCCAGCGCCACGATGATATCTCTACCTTCTATCAGAAGGTCTATCAACATCTTTCACTAATCCTTGACAAAATTTCCTGTCTCGACTTGGGCGAAGAGTCCATCAGAGCCATGACAAACTCCTACAGAGAGAAAGCTCTGGATACGTTTATTCGCGGGCTTAATGGGGACCTACCCCGTCTCCTCAGTATCCGTGAACCAACCACCCTGCCACAGGCATTGCACCTGTGTCAAAAACTTGATAACATGTCCTTCCGAATGAACCACGCGAACACTGTGAATAGATCAATTATCAATGGACCGACACGACTACCACGAAACACCACAAATTATAACAATAACAGACCCTTCTATCCCGAGCTGACTTATTCCTTAGCACCAAAACCTAGTTTTGCACCGAGGTTGCAACAGTTTAATCGACAACCAAATAGGTACCCAAATAATCCATTCATTCCACAGACAAATCGTCCTAGCAACTACAATTACCCCGGATATGAACAAGGATTCCGCACGGGATACTACGGCCAAACCAATTATCCCCAGTATAACCCAAATTTCCGTTCGAACCCAACAGGATACAACAATCAAAATAATTACTCCAATAATAACAGAAATAATCTACCACCAAAACCACCAGTACCAATGGATGTAGACCAGTCCATACATTCCAGGCAGGTCAACTATCAAAACCGGCCGCAGAATAACCAAAACAACTTCGCGCAGAAGCGTCCCCTTTCTACCCAACATCCTCACGCACCAAATAAAATGCAAAGAACTTTTTACGCCAATACGGACTACACTAAACCGGATGAATACTACGATCAGGTAGATCCTCACCAAATCTACGAGGATAATCCCATCCTAACTAATTATGGAAATGAAAATCAACCAGACCACATACCAAAAAGTAACCTCAATTTAATCACAAACAATAATCCAGCCCTGAACGGGCAGGATTGCACCGAACTAGATACTATTCATTTTTTAGACTAACTCCATCTTCACTCCCCTATTACGAGTTCATTGCTAGGAGCGGAGATGGACTAGACTTTCTAATAGATACCTGCTCGAATAAAAATTACATACAATCCTCGAGGATAAGAAATCCAATTCCTAATGAGCATACTTTTAAAGTTAACTCTGTCGCAGGAGACATAGAGATCACTCACCACACGTACGTGGATATTTTCGGACACGGCGTAGGCAAAATTAAATTTTTAATTTTACCAACATTAAACTCCTTTCACGACACGCTCAAACAACTGCAAGCAACAATCCACACTGATAAAAATATGATGACAATTTTTGAAAATATAGTTATCCCTCTAAAATAAAGGGTGTCACAAGAAGTGAATAATGTAGGAATAAAAATACCACATCTTTCTGCCGAAATTCAATCAAAAATTAATGGCATAATTGGGAAATGTCCCAATCTGTTCTCGGATCCCGACGAAAAACTAACATATAGTACTTTAGTAAAGGGTGAAATCCGCACTACCAGCGACACACCCGTATATTCCAAGCCTTACCCTTATCCAATGGCGCTTAAAGAGGAAATAGAAAGGCAAATAGAGGAACTTCTAGATAACGGGATAATAATCACCCTATAACTCACCAGTCTGGATAGTCGACAAAAAGTTGGACGCCTCTGGTAAAAAGAAATACCGGATGGTGATCGACTATCGAAAGCTCAATTCAATTACAATCCCCGATAAGTACCCTATACCAGAAATAAATGAGGTTCTTGCAAACCTCGGAAATAATTCACTATTTACCGTTGTTGATCTTAAAAGCGGATTTCATCAGATTCCACTTCGTGAGTCCGATATCGAGAAAACGGCATTTTCCGTAAACAACGGAAAGTACGAATTTCTCCGATTGCCATTTGGGCTTAAGAATGCCCCTTCCACATTTCAACGGCCACTATCATTTGGAAATATTTCCAAAAACGCATCAAGGAAGCAATTCATTACCCTAGATCAGGAAGCATTAAATGCATTCGACAAAATAAAAAACACCCTTACTTCACCGGACATCGTTCTGTCCCATCCGAATTTTGAAAAGGACTTCGAACTGACCACGGACGCATCCGACTTCGCAATAGGCGCCGTACTATCACAAAATAAAAAACCCGTAACATACATATCCAGAACCCTCAACAAAACTGAAGAATCTTATGCAACCAATGAGAAGGAGATGCTGGCCATTATATGGTCCTTAAGCTCCTTAAGGAACTACTTGTACGGGTCAAGAAAAGTAAATATATTTACCGACCACCAACCGCTTACATACGCTTTAAGTACAAGGAATACGAATAGCAAAATGAAACGATGGAAAGCAATCCTGGAGGAATATAATTACGAACTGAAGTATAAACCAGGGTACTCCAACTTGGTCGCAGACGCCTTATCAATGATACCTCCCCAAATAAATTCCCTCACTCCCACAATCCACAGTGACGAGAGCTCAAGCCATAACCTCATACCATGTACAGAGGCCCCAATAAACGTTTTTAAAAATCAAATATTTTTCAAGCAAGACGAAACATCTTCATATCAATTTAAAATAATATTTCCAACAATCCATCGTCACATAATTACAGAACCCCAATATGACAATCAAATTCTCACTACGCACCTAAAACGATACCTTAACCCCTCCGTCATCAACGGAATCAACACAGATGAAAGGATAATGGGCATGATCCAAAACATCTATCCACTACATTTTAGTAACTATAAGATACGCTATACCCAAAAATTAGTTGACGACATCACCAACGAACAGGACCAGGAAAACACCATTTTAGACATCCATAAACGCGCACACAGAAATGCAGTTGAAAACAAAGTACAAATTCTGGAAAAAAGCTATTTCCCAGGAATGCTCAGCAAAATAAAAAGAATTGTAACTAATTGCACAACTTGCAAAGAAAACAAATACGAACGCCATCCCAACCAACCCAAAATTGGCGAGACGCCATTACCCACATATCCCGGACACACGGTCCACATAGACATTTTTTTAACAGAAGGTAAAGTAATTATGACTGCCCTGGACAAATTTACGAAATACGCACAAACAAGGAAGCTTGCAAGCAGGGCAATAGTAAACGTTAGAGGTCCTTTAAGAGACTTGATTTTCTATTTCGGAGTGCCAAAACTGATTGTAATCGACAACGAACCTTCATTGAATTCTTGTTCAATTAAATTTATGATGACGGACGAGTTGGGAATAAAAGTTTTTACAACACCACCATACAAAAGCCAGGCAAACGGGCAAGTAGAAAGGTTCCATTCTACTCTGGTGGAAATAATGCGTTGCCTCAAAGAGAATGGAGGACACAGGAACTTTGACGAGCTCCTAGAAAGAGCTGTGTCGGAATACAATCATACTATCCATTCTGTGACTAAAAAGAGGCCAGTAGATTTATATTTCGGTAGAAACGTTACGTTTACTCCAGAAGATATAGAAAGAAGTAGGCAAAGTAACTTAGAGAAACTGGCACTTAAGCAGAGAAAGGACATAGAATACCACAACAGAAAGAAACATAACGTAAAATCATATTTACCAGGTCAAATCATTTACGTCAAGAAAAACAGGAGGTTAGGGACTAAATTAAGTAAGCCATATACTAAGGAAATAGTTAAGGAGGATCGAAATAGTACAGTAATTACCGAAAAGGGACAAATAGTACACAAAAGTAGGATACGCAACTAATTAAACGATGTGTAAATCAGGTTATTATTAACAAACTAACAATAAAAAAGATAAATGAAATTACAAATATTACAAACAATATTACCAAGGAATTGCAAAATGACAAAATCAGGGAAATAGAAGCATATTTGAAACTGAAATACAAATTAGAAATTTTAAAGGAAGAAACCATAAATATAGCATATGCTATTCATTGGGCGAAAGCCAATATAGTAAACTCATATATTATGTCAAGTGAAGAAGTAGACATTGCCAAACAGATTTTCGAAAAAGATAATATTCCGTTTATAAATTTGGATGAAGCTTTAGAATTTTCACAAATTAAAATAGCAACAAATGGCAAAATTATCATTTATATCATAAGTCTACCCACGGTAGAAGAACAAACTTGTAAAACAATAGACATTAGAGCAATAAAGAAAAACAATAAGATTAATAAAATAAATTTCGAATCAATACTTACCTGTGAAAGAAACCTTTATGGCATACAAAAAGAATGTAAACAATACAACTCAATTCAAATATGTTCAAAAAATAATTTGTTAGATTTAAGTAGGGACTATTGTATAAGTAATCTCCTAAACAGCCGCTTGCCGAACTGCACAGTGACCAACAGTCAACACATACCGGAAGTTTAAGCACTCTCAACAGACATCCTATTTTTGAACGACTTTAAAGGAGAAATCGTAATAAACGAAGAAACTACATCCCTTAACGGCACATTTATAATACACTACAACAACGCTACAATTATAATCAACGGGAAAAAATTTTCCAATACAGAAAAGCGCACAAGCAAGCCCCTACCCGCTGTATTTCAACCATTTTCAGAATCAAATACAACCGAAGAAATATTGTCCCTAAAAATGCTAAAGCAGATAAACATAAATAACACGAAACTAATAGAATACACAAAATCCGCAAATCATTTCAACTATGCCACTAATATCAGTATCGCACTGGTAGCTATAATCATTATTATATCCATTACAAGGTCAAGATTACCTCTCAAAAAGGTTAACCAGCAGCAGCCCATCGAACTGACAGAGGCTGCAATAGAGGGGCTAAATCAAATATTTCAAAATCCCAGCACCTCAAACGCGGACGTTTGAATTTCAGGGGGGGAGCTGTTAGCACGACGCACGCCAAATAGTAAAGCAAGAAGACACTTGTTGCACAAGCTGGTAAACAAAATTCCATAACGAAACATAACACCACGAAAATAACTAAGAATGCAGCAAGCGGTGAGAAATGCATCGTCAACATTTCAACCAAGTCATAACATCACGAAAATAAGCAGAAATGCAGCAAGCGGTGGGAAGCGCATCGTCAGCGAATTAACAAAGCGGCAACAGCAGCGCAGTCGGTAGAGCGGCGACAAAATAAGTTAGTTGTAAGAAAATAATATTTGTAAAAGTTAGTTCTAATTCTGACATTGAGTAATAAAGGAGCCATAGCTCCCAATAAAACATTTTTTTTCAACTAAATAACCTTTAGTAATTTAACTTGTATACATAAAAGCAGTGCGCGGTTGCATTTTATCTGAGTTGCCAAAGTCAAATTTTATTATCAGTTATTTGTATGCAATATTTTACTTTTGGCAACTCTGTTCGATCGTCATCGTGTCGTGATCACGGCCGTTAAAAAACGAGCAATGATCGGCTGATGGTGGTCCGCAAACGCATTGCAAAGGAATATTGTTAGAGTACTCCAACATGAAGAAAATGGAACACGTAATCCAACAATTTTTGCAGGGTAAGTATCAGTAATGGAGCCTTTAGCATAGACTTGACTTGGCTTGCCAACTGTCACTTACAGCTCTGTTAAATTAACATTGCATGTTACTGATTACTCAAAACTTAACTTGACTTAGAAGTCTGTTGAATTTTAATTTTCTATGTAAGTTCTAAGTGACGTTTACATTTTGAGATGCCATGTGTTTGTTTCCATTTCATTTTGACATTTTGTCATACAAATTGAGATTTATTAAAAATAAATTTCAACGCTGATTATGATGCCAGATTTTATGCGCCAAGTGGAGTATAATCGTGGCTAAGTTGCCAAGTTTACGCCAAGTCAAGTCAAGTCTATGCTAAGTATCAGTAATGGGGGCTTTAGTCAAGTTAAGTGTTGCTTATACTGTTTTCACACAGAAACTTGCTCGATTAGTATGAAGGATGAGACAGACAATCATGGCGGAACGATACAAGGTGGGAGCATGGTGACATACCTACAAACAAAAAAATTCCATGTACTTGTAAATTCGATGGACAAATGTCAAAATCGTACTGCGCCGGTAGTTGATGTATCAAATCAAATAAAAAAGGTTATAATCAGCTGTTCGATGCGGCCACCTTGTATCGTTCCGCCATGCAGACAATGACATTTGCTTTGAAAACTAAGAAACGGAAACGGAAGCGGAACGCTGCCAACAGAGTTGCATTGCGCTTTTGACTTCATTAGGCATTCGATTAGCTACTAATGAAATAATAATAAATTCGAATTTTGTAGGGAAGATTGAGCTCAATAAGCGTCTTAATGTAGAAAATTTCCTTTATTATTCAATAAGCCGTCTGTGTGAAATTAGTATAACACTGTTTTCACACAGAACCTTAATGATCTCATTTCACCTGCTAATGAAATCGTAAATTTTTTGCTTTCACACAGAAGTAACTGCTCGATTAGTATGAAGGATGAGACAGACAATCATGGCGGAACGATACAAGGTGGGAGCATGGTGACATACCTACAAACAAACAAAATTCCATGTACTTGTAAATTCGATGAACAAATGTCATAATCGAACTGCGCCGGTAGTTGATGTATCAAATCAAATAAAAAAGGTTATAATCAGCTGTTCGATGCGGCCACCTTGTATCGTTCCGTCATGCAGACAATGACATTTGCTTTGACAAATGGCATTTTTAAGCACTGAACACACCAAAAACTAAGAAGCGGAAACGGAAGCGGAACGCTGCGAACAGAGTTGCATTGTGCTTTGACTTCATTAGGCATTCGATTAGCTACTAATGAAATAATAATTGATTCGAGTTTTGTAGGGAAGATTGAGCTCAATAAGCGTCTTATACTGTTTTCACACAGAAATTTAATGATCTCATTTCACCTGCTAATGAAATCGTAAATTTTTTGCTTTCACACAGAAGTAACTACTCGATTAGTATGAAGGATGAGACAGACAATCACGGCGGAACGATAAAAGGTGGGAGCATGGTGACATGCCTACAAAAAAAAAATTCCATGTACTTGTAAATTCGATGGACAAATGTCAAAATCGTACTGCGCCAGTAGTTGATGTTTCAAATCAAATAAAAAAGGTTATAATCAGCTGTTCGATGCGGCCACCTTGTATCGTTCCGCCATGCAGACAATGACATTTGCTTTGACAAATGACACTGAACACACCAAAAACTAAGAAGCGGAAACGGAAGTGGAACGCTGCCAACAGAGTTGCATTGTGCTTTTGACTTCATTAGGCATTCGATTAGCTACTAATGAAATAATAATAGATTCGAATTTTGTAGGGAAGATTGAGCTCAATAAGCGTCTTAATGTAGAAAATTGCCTTTATTATTCAATAAGCCGTCTGTGTGAAAATAGTATTAATGTAGAAAACTGCCTTTACTATTCAATAAGCCGTCTGTGTGAAAATAGTATAAGGTTTGAGTAATTAGTAACATGCAATGTTCATTTAACAGAACTGTAAGTGACAGTTCTCAAATTAAGTCAAGTCTATGCTAAGTATCAGTAATGGAGCCTATAGTGTTATGGTATGGCACCATTAATCGATTACATTGATTTCCATAAGGTAGGTTCGATCAGCTGTTTTATATGGTTATGACTATATATGGTTATAAGTCACCATTAATTCGCCCTTATATTAGGTTGGCTTGTTAGTCAACTTCTGCAAAACTGGGCCCAAGACTGTTTATTCAAGATTGCAACACAATGTGAAAATTAAATTTAAAAAAAAAAAAAGCATTTGCTTCAAATAGATTTAGCTTTAGTTTTAAAGTTTTTTTTTCATACGATTCTCTGAAGAAACAACGTTCGCTTATTTTTTATTTACGCGACACAATGGAAACCTTAATTAACATTTTGTTAGCAATTGTTTTGTTTGCTTTTCTGTTCAATAAATAAAGGAATTACTGATAAACACCACATGACAACAGCCAGATTTTATTTAACTTTTTTAATAAACAAAATATTTTGGTGCAGAGTAGGACCGTTACCGTGTGCCATAGGTCTACACTCAGAGAAAAAATGGTTATAAAACGAACGAAACAAGTTCGAAATGAAGAACATTCGTTGACATAAGTGTGTTAAGTACGTTTTTTCTTAAAGGGCCAATTAATGACGACTTATAACCATAAAACCATAACCAGATAAAACAGCTGATTGAACCTACCTTATGGAAATCAATGTATTCAAATGTGAACAAAGGTATGTTATTGCTGTAGAGATGAGCCAACCATATAAGTTAAGTTCCATTGAGACTTGAGCGAGATACGGATAGAAATTTAACATGCAAATGCAACAACAACGTTGTGATCCTGATATTTATCTGGTTCAATTTCTGATCCGTATAGCAGTTCTGTTCGTTTCGTTTTCTGTAGTAGATTTTTTGACAGCTAACCACTTTTGAGTTGGTAGCACTCATGGCTCAACTATATGGTTGGCTCATCACTACAGCAATAACATACCTTTGTTCACATTGCCAAAATTAGCGTGTTGGTGTTAGACGAATGGAATGGAATAAAAACATAAAACTTAGCAGCATTTGTAAGTAGTAAGAAAATGTTGTAAATTCGTTGGTTTCTTTTTAAGTTTGCCATCTCCTTCTGACAATCCCTACTCCAGTGAAATAAAAAAAAATAAAATCAGCTGGTGAGATGAGCCAACCATATAGTTGAGCCATTGTAGCACTGAACTAAATACGTGTACATTTGTGTATACATAGAAGATCTCGCCATATTTAAAAGCAAAATCTCTGAAAGAGTAAACAACTTGAAAATGATGTAAGGAAAATAAATAGTTTGCTTACGTGCGGAACTATTTAAATGTTAATAATTCTATCAGTATCTTAAAATTTTGTGTACGTTTCTTCTTATTTTCTACAAAACAGATGTTTTATATTAGTGCTGCTAGCTCTCATAAAGTTGATCCAGATCGTTCCAATGAGATTTGAGCCAGAGCCAGAGCTCGATAAACCAATGGAACGGCCCTATAGTTGAGCCATGAGTGCTACTAACTCAAAAGTGGTTAGCTGTCAAAAAGCGACTACAGAAAACGAAACGAACAGAACTGCTATACGGATCAGAAATTGAACCAGATAAATATCAGGATCACAACGTTGTTCTTGCATTTGCATGTTAAATTTCTATCCGTATCTCGCTCAAGTCTCAATGGAACGTAACTACTGTTACGAATATTAGCAAAACTAAGGGGTGCTGTTATCTCTAAGCCGATGCTAAGCAGTGACGTGAATTCACATCAATAATTCAATCATTATGTACCCTGCAAAAACGCTCCACGTCATTTTACTAGTCATTTTATGGCCATTGTGACTTTCTGCAGCGGTTATATTCATAGTCACGTTTGCATGGGCGTGATGAACTTTTGTGACCAAATTTTCCGTTTCGTTCCTATTAATGTGATCGTGCATTCCGCTCCCACTTATAGGATGTGAGCATAGCACTGTGCTGCTCACACACGTCACAATGCTCGTCAAATGGCGGTCATTTTTACGTCATTTCACTCTACATTTTCGAGCCATTTAACAATTAATTTTACTGCGGTTTTACCATTTATATAACCGCCATATAACGTGAATTTTACCTGCTGATTTACTTTACCTGGAGCAGCCATATGAATAAAATATAAACCAAAAAAATTGAATTTTCAATATTTATTATTTTAATATTTAATATTTATTATTTTATATTAATCCAGTTCATATAAAACACAATTTTGCACAATTTTTCATTCCAAATCGTCACCTCTGTCAAAAATTCGTGTGGCTGTGTGCGTTTTTGGTCACACGATTTTTGCAGGGTATCTACATAAATCAAACAATAATTGCGTCTACACATATGTACCATGTATGTATACGAGCAGCGGAGAGTCAATGCACAAACACATGCATATATCTTATCTGAGTTGTCACAAGAGAGGGCAATAATTTGTGCAAGTATTACTCAAATGGGAAATTATACATCTGTAGTTGTAGCTGAGAAATTTATAACTAAGTAAAATTCTGGAAGCGCCTAGAAGATGCCACGAAGAAATCACAGAGTATAAAAGCATCAGCGGTAGAGGCCATTGTAAATTTTATCAAGTAGCGCAACTAACAGCTGATCGGTGAAAATTCGCACATTCACACGCACAGTTCTCGACTCAGTTTCAAAACAAAACTTTAGATTATTTAATTTAAATTTTAAAGTGAGATAATCCTTACAAATTTATGTATACAGAATATATATGGGGTTTTTGTTGTTATTACAACAATAGTTTTATTTATATTAAAGCCTTTATCATTTTTTTTTTAACTTTGAAAAATCTCCGAACACCATTCCTTCATTATATGACATTCGACTGCCTAGTCCACTGCCTTCCACTCTATTCGCAACATAACCTCTACTTAAGCTGTCAAACTATATAGTAAACAATGGTAGAGGCGCTATGGCAAGTTTCGATTCAGACGCTATCTAGCCAGCAATAGCAGTATTATTTTGATAGTAGAATTTCATTTGAGCTATCAATTAGTTTGGTTATTAAGCAAGCTATTCGTTGCAAAGTATAAGTGTTATTGTGAAGTACTTTAATAAAGGCAATTTTTCCATTATTCAATATTGGAGTTATTTATTCAACAGTTTAGTGATTCGAACTCAGCAGAAGATTTCAAACAAGGGAAATTGCAAGTAAATTCGTTACAATACCATAGCCAACCAATTGGTTTTTGGTTTCTCGCCATATCCAAAACCTAAAAATATTTGTGTTGGTGAATTTAATAATTTTTTGTATATTTTATTCATTGTTTTGGATATGTTATAACCAAGAGACTTATTTTTTGTGGACTATGTTTGTAATTTTTTGCGTCTTCTTAATTTTTATGAAATTTTCACGATTTTTAGGTTAAGGCACCATTAATCGATCACATTGGAGATGGTTATGGATATGGGTATGGTTACGACTATGGCCTTAGGGTTAAAGCCGGAGTCATTGGTGCCGTATGTCGTATCGCTGTATCCGTATCCCTAACGTAATCAGCTGTTTATCGTTACGACGGTAAACCAAAACCCAATTGGTTGGCTACGATACGGTTACGACCTTAGCGGAACCAATAATCGATTGCATTGATTCTCATAAAGCCGGAGTCATTGGTGCCGTATGTCGTATCGCTGTATCCGTATCCATAACGTAATCAGCTGTTTATCGTTACGACGGTAAACCAAAACCCAATTGGTGGCTACGATACGGTTACGAGCTTAGCGGCACCAATAATCGATTGCATTGATTCTCATAAGATTGGTCGAATCAGCTGTTATAAGGTTACCGATACGGTTACCGATAAAGCACCAATGTCTCCAGCTTAAGGTTGGTCGAATCAGCTGTTATAAGATTACCGATACGGTTACCGATTAAGCAACACTCCAGCTAAAGGAAGTTTAATTCGCCCTTAACTCGTGACTAGTGATAGAACTTTTAGAAAAAGCTTCGATACCGGTACTCGTATAAAATACTCGGATCAAAGTATCGAGTAGAAGGTATGGAGTATACACGATCCAAGTGAGTACACGAAAGTGAAGAAACTTTTTTTAAAATGAGATCGTATGTTTTTTTAAATTTAATAGAAAGCAAATAAGAGTTTTTGAGTAGTAGTGCAGGTAGTAGTGCAGTTTAGGGGCCCCACCCTAAAGTTGGGCCAAGATTTTCGAGTGAGGTATTAAAAGACGCGTATTAATCTCGAGAACAATAATCCGAAGGCGGAAAAGAAAAACTTTATCTCTGTCCGGAGATATATGCAGTTGAAGTTGGCGATCTTAATGTGGTTGTTGTTGTGTATGTACCCACAAAAAAAATTGCGCATCACCGTGGCGGTACCGGCCGAAGGCCGCCAACGCAGAAAGGTGTTCTGCGCAAAAATACTATGGATCCCACCCCCGGTTTCGGAGGGTCCCGCGGGTCTTTTTTCGGTTTTTCGTTAATATCTTTTGGGTAATAGTCTAGTTGAGGGGTCGACTGCTAATACGCTACCAAAAATATCGAGAGAGGTGTCAAACGCTTCCCAAGGCAGTCGGTTCTATGTACCGGAGCGACTCGGGATTTTTCCCGACCAAGGACTGTCATTTCAGTGTGACCCCATCTAATTTGTTTCGTCCCTCCCACAAATTGTCATCCTCCCAGCAGCTCCTTGCAGCAGGACTGCTCCATATTCTCTTACTCCGGGAAGGCATCGAATCCAATCCGGGTCCGTCTCCTGACCCCGGTCCTGAGAAATGGTTTTGCTGCATCTGCCGGAAAAGAATCTTTTTAGGACGGTCATACTCTGTTCAGTGTGTCTCGTGCAAGGGATGGTTGCATTGGACAGGTTGTTCTGGGCTTGATCCCAAAACCCGACGTCCACGTAACTTTTATAAATCTTTAGTGGCTCCTTGCTGTTCACGCCCAAGGACGTCCCGTAGTCTACGTCTAAGCGCCCCCCCCCCCCCCCCCCCCCCCCCCACTACCTTCCAACAGTCCCGCTGCTCAGCAAGCCACAACAAGTACCCGCTGCTGCTCGCGCCCCACGGCGCCAACAACTCAAACAGCTGCTACCACTCATAATCACAATCTTCGTTGTAGAGTCGGAAGCAATGCTGAGCAGCAGCCCCTGCCCCCGTCTTCTCCCCCCCTCTTTTCCGGCAGCAATCGTGTAGGTCAGGGAAACAGACTCTTAGTCCCTACCTCCGTTTGCACCGTTTGCCAGCACAGAATATATATGTTTGCGACATCCGCCCAATGCAGCTCCTGCCTTGGGTGGTGCCACTTCCCTAGATGTTCTGGTCTCCGCGACGGCAACCCCCCCGACGGGTTTCATCGCGCCATGTTGCCAGGCCGCAAACCCAAATCATCCGGGTACCCCAATGCTTGCCCAAGGGCGCCCAGTCCCAGGGCCACAACAGCAATTGCGTTCTGGCCTTCCCCAACCCAGGCGTAGTCACCCGTCACTTACCCCCAGAGTGGCGACGTCTCCCCTTATGCACTTCAGAATTCTGCAGTTAAACTGTAATGGACTAACTGGGAAGATTAGGGAGATAGTTGATTTCATGAAGCGGCACAACATCCGCATTGCTGCGATTCAAGAGACTAAACTCACAGCAAGATCTGCATTGCAGACCTGCTCTGGGTATAACGTCCACAGGAAAGACCGCGAAAGCGGAAATGGAGGCGTTTATTATACACCACTCTGTGCAATATTGTATATTTGATCCTGGCATCGACTGCAGGGACAATGTCTTAGAACGTCAAGGCCTATCTGTACGGTCAGGCGATGCAAACCTAGAAATCATCAACATCTACATCCCTCCTGCCACCTGTTGCCCCAGTGGATACCGCCCTAATATCAGGGCCTTACTCACTGGCAACAATCGCATTATCTTAGGCGATTTCAATGACCATCATGATCTATGGCATTCAAACTTGCGGGCGGACAGTAGGGGTGAGATGTTGGCGGATCAAATAGAAGAAACGACGTTCTGCACAATAAACGGAGACGCCCCCACACGTATGGTAGGAAGCTGTCACAGCTCGCCAGATATCTCAATCATGAGCGCAGAACTCGTAAACTGCGTCAACTGGCAGCCGATGGTAACATTGGCATCCGACCACCTGCCCATACTTATTTCGCTTGAGCGTAACGCCGGCTTCATCGTCACTGAAAAACGCACTTTCATAAACTTCAAAAAAGGAAAGTGGGAAGAATATAAATCCTTTACAGACAGCCGCCTAGCTGCCCTCCCTATCCCGACTGATGCCCGCCAAGGGGAGCGTGCCTTCCGTAAGGTCATTAAATCCGCCTCGGCACATTTCATTCCCGCCGGGAGAATTCCCGAAATCCGGCTCCACTTCCCGGCGGAGGCCGCAAACTTAGCGAGAGAACGTGACCTTATAAGACAGCTTGACCCAGGCGACCCCCAAATAAGGGATATAAACCAACGCATCAGATTGCTTGTAGATGAACACAAGCGGGCGAAATGGGAGGAGCACCTAAGAGGTTGTAACCTCTCTACCGGTGTGGGTAAACTTTGGTCCACCGTAAAGTCCCTATCGAATCCGACTAAGCACAAAGACAAAGTTTCCATCGCCTTTGGCGACAAAGTGCTGTCGGACGCGAAAAAATGCGCGAGCGCTTTCTGCCGACAATATATAATGCATCCTACGGTCGACAAAGATAGACGGAGAGCCAATAGACGCGCACATAAACACAAATTCAGCGCGTCACCAATCACCATCACCGCTAAAGAGGTTGAGGACGCCATTGGTCGTGCTAAACCATCCAAAGCAGTGGGTCCAGACGGCAAAGCCATGCCGATGCTTAAAAACTTAGGGAAAGAGGGGTTCAAATATTTAGCACATGTCTTCAATCTGTCTCTTTCCACCTTTGTCATACCTGAGAAATGGAAAATGGCCAAGGTGGTCCCGCTACTAAAGCCTGGGAAACCAGCTAACATAGGTGAGTCGTATCGTCCGATATCTCTCCTATCGCCAGTGGCAAACACGCTTGAAGCCATTCTGTTCCCTTATTTCCAAGCAAATTTGCAGCTAGCCCCTCATCAGCATGGCTTCAGAAAACTCCATAGCACTACCACCGCGCTGAATGCCATTAGCACCCAGATAAATTGCGGTTTAAATCAATACCGCCACCATAGAACAGTACTCGTAGCGCTAGACCTATCAAAAGCTTTTGATACGGTCAACCATGGCTCGTTACTGCAGGACCTGGAAGGGTCTACCCTTCCCCCATGTCTTAAAAGGTGGACCGCAAATTATCTAGGTGGTCGGCAGGCATCGGTGCAATTTAGAAACGAAACATCAAACCAAGGAGAATTAAACAGGGGGTGCCACAGGGTGGTGTCCTATCCCCACTTTTGTTTAATTTCTACATATCTATGCTACCTTCACCACCGGAAGGAGTCACAATCGTTTCCTACGCCGATGACTGCACAATAATGGTCACAGGTCCAGGCCCAAAGATCGATGCACTATGCAATAAAATAAACGGCTACCTCCCTGATCTCTCCAGTTTTTTCGCCTCGCGAAACCTAGCATTATCACCGACTAAATCTTCCGCGACCTTATTTACAACATGGACGCCCCAATTGTCGACCATTTTGAACATCCACGTCGATGGCACTACGCTACCGACTGTCCGACACCCCAAAATCTTGGGTGTGACGTTTGATCAGAATCTACATTTTGGTGAGCACGCAGCCGCAATTGTTCCAAGAATTCAGAGCCGTAACAAAATCCTCAAATCCCTCGCTGGCAGTACTTGGGGAAAAGATAAAGAAACGCTCATGACTACATACAAAGCAATTAGCCAGCCGATTAAGTGCTACGCGTCACCCATATGGTCGCCAAGCCTAAAAATCACCCACTGGAAGAAACTACAGGCCTGCCAAAATACTGCTCTCAGAATCGCCACGGGCTGTCTTCTTATGTCCCCAGAACACCATCTTTTTAAAATTTGAATTAAAAAAAAACATTTTTTAAAAAGTGGGCGTGGTCGTTCTCTGATTTTGCTAATTTTTATTGAGCAGACATATAGTAATAAAAGTAACGTTCCTGCCAAATTTCATCATGATATCTTCAACGACTGCCAAATTACAGCTTGCAAAACTTCTAAATTACCTTCTTTTAAAAGTGGGCGGTGCCACGCCCATTGTCCAAAATTTTACTAGTTTTCTATTCTTCGTCATAAATACAACTCACCTACCAAGTTTCATCGCTTAATCCGTATTTGGTAATGAATTATCGCACTTTTTCAATTTTTCGAAATTTTCGATATCGAAAAAGTGGGCGTGGCTACTGTCCGATATCGTTCATTTTAAATAGCGATCTGAGATGAGTGCTCAGAAACCTACATACCAAATTTCATCAAGATAAAATTTACTCAAGTTATCGTGTTAACAGACAGACGGACGGACGACCGGGCGGACATGGCTCAATCGAATTTGTTTTCGATACTGATGATTTTGATATATGGAAGTCTATATCTATCTCGATTCCTTTATACCTGTACAACCAACCGTTATCCAATCAAAGTTAATATACTCTGTGAGCTCTGCTCAACTGAGTATAAAAAGTCCCAAAAACGTTTTTGATTTTAGGTCAAAGCGGTTACCGGCATCATAGCGGCCGTATTGCATAGGCAGTATATTACCCACTATCTATATATTAATACGCTAATCTATATGTATATTAATACGCTAACAAAATTTCCATACAAACAATTGACAGGCGGTTTCGCATAGTTAGCATACGTAAAATCATATAAAAGTGATATGAATCGATTCGTATAGATCAGCCGCAGTGCATAGGCCTATTTTTGTTAACAAATATTACTCTATTTGTTTATAATTAATAGAAAAACTTTTTCGTAAATCCAACAATCTCTCCAAATATGGATATTTACTTTCTTGCACAAAAGCGCGCCATCTTTGGACAAATTATATAAGTACTCTAAGACACAAACCTACATAAGCGTACGCGCTACACGGTGAAAGATTAAAACATGGTTTCCCATTGTTGCCACTTACCTATAATAGCCTCTACCAAAATCCTAAAAAATTGTTCCAAAATAATTTGTAGCGTACCAAAAAGCTTAAATAGAATTTATTTTTGACCGGCCCATTTTTTGTGGCAAATTTCACTTACACGTAAATACTGTTACGAATATTAGCAAAACTAAGGAGTGCTCCCATCTCCAGGCCGATGCTAAGCAGTGACGTGAATTCACATCAATAATTCAATCATTATGTATCTACATAAACGAATCAATAATTGCGTCTACACATATGTACACATTCCGACGAGCAACATTTACATACAAGGCAGCGAGAGATGAGATGTCACACACAGATGAATTTACTTATACGCTTATGTGTGTGCGGGAGACTGTAAACTGCAAACTCACATATGTACATCTGAGAAGCGCTAAAAAGTAGACAATTGTAAACAAGTAGAAACTATATGAGAACTATACACACACGAATATA
The DNA here is from genome assembly GCF_040869045.1 of Eurosta solidaginis. Lineage (NCBI taxonomy): Eukaryota > Metazoa > Arthropoda > Insecta > Diptera > Tephritidae > Eurosta > Eurosta solidaginis. The sequence continues at coordinate 32,304,867 of NC_090319.1, forward strand.
GTTGGTAAGTTCTGGAAATGGAAGAGCCTAGAAGTATGCAGCGTAAACTATAAAAGCGGGGCAGGCGAGTAAGAAGTAATTCAGTTTGAGTTGAGCTATCAATCTGTTTGATTAAGCACGCGATCTGGCGGCCAATAGTAGAGTTTCATTTGAGTTATCAATCAGTTTGGTTATTAAGCCAGCGAGTAGCCAAGTATAAGTGTTATTGTGAAGTACTTTAATAAAGGCCATTTTTCCATTATTCAATATTGGAGTTATTTATTCAACAGTTTAGTGATTCGAACTTAGCAAAAGGGCAAATAAGAGGATTTGCAGTAAATTCGTTACAATTGGTGTCAGAAGAGGAATTGTTGAATAAATTCCAGAAGACAACAAGGACATGGCAAAGTTCAGTGAATTGAAGATCCAGCAACTAAAGAAGGAGTTGGAGAGCCGTGGATTGAATACAAGCGGCGTTAAACTGGAACTTCAGGCACGGCTACGAGAGGCAATGGAAGCAGAAGGAATTGATGTGGAAGAGTGTGACTTTCATCTTGATGGCGAGGAAATAACAAAAATGGAAGAAACACCGCAGACAATGACGAACACAGACCTGAACATGATATTGGCTGCAATATCGGCACAAATGTCCGAAATGTCATCACAAATATCCACCAACATGTCATCTCAACTGGAATCGCAAAAGACAGATATTACATCGAAGATGGAAACTCAGCTGGAATCGCAGGAGAACCGTATAACAGCGAAGATTGAAGCACAAGAAACACGTATTTCAGAAATGTCGACACAAATTTATTCACAACTGGAATCGCAGGAAACCCGTATAACATCAAAGATGGAAGAACAAGAGGAGCGCTTATCATTGCAGGTGGCACAAATGTCTTCACAGTTAGAAGCACAGGAAGCAAGAGTAACATCAAAGCTGGAAGCACAGGATGCAAAAATCGCTCAATTTCAGGCAGAAGTCGATGATTTGAAGGGTCGTATGGAGCAGTTACAATTAAATCGTCCAGCAGTTTCAGCGAGTAATCCAAAGGTAAAAACACCATCCTTTGACGGTTCTGTTCCTTTCCAGGTCTTTAAGCTACAGTTTGAGAAGACCGCAGCAGTGAACAACTGGAATGTGGTAGATAAAGTTGCTGCACTGTTCATGGCGTTGAAAGGGCCTGCAGCTGAGATTTTACAAACCATTCCAGAGAGTGAACGGAACTGTTATGAAGCATTGATGGGCGCTCTAGAAAGGCGATACGGAACAGCATAGGAGACAGATATACCAAATGGAGTTGCTGAACCGCTTCCAGAGGCCTGGTGAAACATTGCAAGAGTTTGCGTCGGATATTGAAAGGCTAGCACATTTAGCGAATGCAGACGCACCCGTGGAATACACTGAAAGGGTAAAAATCCAGAGCTTGATAAATGGCATACGAGATGTGGAAACGAAGCGGGCTACATACGCAAACCCAAAGCCAACATTCGCAGAAACGGTGTCACAAGCCCTGATTCAAGAAACAGCGTCGCTTCTGTGTAAGCCAGTTTTCAAAGCACGCCGTGTGGAAGTAGAAAGGCCAGAGTGGGTAGACGCAATATTGGAGGCGCTGAAAGAATCACAAAAGCGGAGTGAAAAAGTTATCAAATGCTTCAAATGCGGGAAGTCCGGTCACATTGCACGTCATTGCGATCTTGGCCTTAATAGTTCCAACAATGTGGGTGGGCGTAAACGCAAAGCTGGAGGAGATGAGCAAGAGCGAGTAAGAGGTAGAGAGCTAGATCCGGCTATTGAATGCCCTGTGATATCTGTGTCGCAAATTGGTAGAAAATCGAGCAGTCTTACCGTCAGAGGGAATGTGGATAGCAACGAACGAATACTGACTGTAGATACGGGCGCATCTCATTCCTTGATCCGATCTGACTTGGTCAACAGGAGAGTAAAACCGTTACCTGGAGCAAAGTTGCGTACGGTCACTGGCGAGTATAACCAAGTTCAGGGAGAAGTGATATGTGAAGTATTGATTGGGAAGGTCATGGTTCTACACAAATTTGTTGCGGCGGAGATTGTTGATGAAGTTATATTGGGAGTGGATTTCTTGGTTGACCATGATATCAAGATTGATATGCAGAGAAGGGTGATGCATTATGAGAACCAAGATGTGCCACTTAACTTCAGTATGGAAAAGGGGTTCAGCAGTAAGCGAGTGCTGGTGGAGGAGATTCGACAGAAACCACGAAAGTCAAGGAAAGTAGATCGAGCAAAGGTTGATGGATCGAATGTGCCAAATAAAGCGAAATTAAAAGTACCTGCGAGGAAAAGACCGGCATCAACAAACCCTAATGGACGCACTAAAATGACTGAAAGAATTTTTCAGAAAGAATGCAAGGATGGTTTGAAGCCAGCGCGCACTTTTGTTGGGAAACGTCGGAACGATACTGAGTATGTGAAGCCAATCCGTCAAGAACAAGCTCTACAAAGTAGTTCTTCATTAGCCAAGCAACAGAGTGCGAGAGAACGATCCAGAATAATGAGTAGTAAGATGGAACACAGGTACGACAGGGAAAATAATTCGGAAGGTTTCCGGAATGGAGATTTGGTACTGTTAAACAACCCTCACCGGCGGAAAGGTGTTCCAGCCCAATTTCGGTGCAGTTGGGAAGGCCCGTACAAAGTTGTGAAGAAGATCAGTGATACCATCTACCGCATACAAACCACTGGGAAACCACGGATTAGAAGGGTGGTACATTTGGAGATGCTAGCGGCGTTTAGATTGGGAGATTTGTCTGATCGGGACGATCAGACTTAGGTGGAGGGCAGTGTTACGAATATTAGCAAAACTAAGGAGTGCTGCCATCTCCAGGCCGATGCTAAGCAGTGACGTGAATTCACATCAATAATTCAATCATTATGTATCTACATAAACGAATCAATAATTGCGTCTACACATGTGTACACATTCCGACGAGCAACATTTACATACAAGGCAGCGAGAGATGAGATGTCACACACAGATGAATTTACTTATACGCTTATGTGTGTGCGGGAGACTGTAAACTACAAACTCACATATGTACATCTGAGAAGCGCTAAAAAGTAGACAATTGTAAACAAGTAGAAACTATATGAGAACTATACACACACGAATATAGTTGGTAAGTTCTGGAAATGGAAGAGCCTAGAAGTATGCAGCGTAAACTATAAAAGCGGGGCAGGCGAGTAAGAAGTAATTCAGTTTGAGTTGAGCTATCAATCTGTTTGATTAAGCACGCGATCTGGCGGCAAATAGTAGAGTTTCATTTGAGTTATCAATCAGTTTGGTTATTAAGCCAGCGAGTAGCCAAGTATAAGTGTTATTGTGAAGTACTTTAATAAAGGCCATTTTTCCATTATTCAATATTGGAGTTATTTATTCAACAGTTTAGTGATTCGAACTTAGCAAAAGGGCAAATAAGAGGATTTGCATTAAATTCGTTACAATACATAAGTCTTTATTTAACAGATTCTTTGTTTTTATTTTAGTTGTTTTCAAAAAAACATGAAATCGCAAATAATGAGTTAACTTTAGTTGAAACTAACTAATTTATTTATAACAATTACATTGTAGAGTTTAAATTGAATAATTTCTACTCTCGTTGAAATGAAGGAAATCGAAAACTGGTTTGTTTCGTTATAATTATTTATTATTGTTCAGAAAAAAATGTCTATAGGTTCACAAAATGTATATTTTCACAGCTAAAGTAAAACTATTCGTACAAAATCGTTTAGCGAACTTCGGAAAATGTCTTCTACTTTGCAGCGGCCAACCATCGCTGTCCACACTACAACGCAGTCAACATTGTCTTTAATTCCAATTCTTGGAATTGGTACTTTGTACGGCGAGCTTAGCGCTTACCACGTACTCCGTACTTCATCCAGAATATAAAATTCCACTTATCAGAATTTGCACTTTGTACGGCGAGCTTAGCGCTTACCACGTACTCCGCACTTCTATTGATAAGTGTTCTTACCGCCGATCGCAAAACGAAATGATTGAAATTAAAAGTGCGCAGCCTTTTTATAGTCTGCGCCAGAGCAAAATTGTTTTAAGGCAATCCTGTTAAGAAAAATGTTATACAATGCAAATGCAAAAGAAAGAAAGAGACAAACATAGTTCTTCAGTTATACTACTACTACCATGGTAACGAAAGTTTTAAAGTGAAAGGAGTTGCCATAAAGTTGTCTTATAAAATACTTCAAATATGTTATGCTACGTTATCTTACTACGTTACAACATTAAATTTTTTATATTGCCTTTTATGCTAATTTATTTTACTTCTTATTTTATTTTATTTTATTATATATTCTCTTATTTCAAATTGGTTTATTATTATTTAACTGGAACTTGACTGAATCGGATAATTTCACATTGTATATTAAACGAAACAAAGAAACGTCCCAAAAACGTCTTTGGTTTTAGGTCAAAACGGCAACCGGCATCATAGCGTGCATAGTCAGTATATTACCCACTATCTATATATTAATACGCTAACAAAATTTCCATACAATCAATTGACAGGCTGTTTCGCATATTTAGCATACGTAAAATCATATAAAAGTTATATGAATCGATTTGTTTTGATCAGCCGCAGTGCATAGGCTTTTTTTTGGTAACAAATATTACTCTATTTGTTTATAATTAATTAAAAAAGTTTTTTGTAAATTCGAACAATTCATACAAATATCGTAAGTCATTTTCGTGCACAAGCGCGTCATCTTTGCGAACAAGTATCTAAGTGTTCTAATGCGAATTTCAAAGACCTAAACCTTTAAACAAGCGCACCGTCTTTGGGAACAATCATATAAGTTTTCTAATGTGAATTTGAAATTTTATGTATACTCACTAAATTCGAAAACACAAATGTTTCACCTACATTCAAATATGGTTCCCCATTGTTGCCGCTTACCTATAATAGTCTCTACCAAAATCCTAAAAAATTGTTCCAAATTATTTTTAGCGTACCAAAAAATCTTAAATAGAATTAATTTTTGACGGGCCCATTTTTTGTGGCAAATTTCACTTAAACGTAAATACATAAGTCTTTATTTAACAGATTCTTTGTTTTTTATTTTAGTTGTTTTCAAAAAAACATGAAATCGCAATTAATGAGTTAACTTTTGTTGAAACTAACCACGGTGAAAGATTAAAACATGGTTTCCCATTGTTGCCACTTACCTATAATAGCCTCTACCAAAATCCTAAAAAAATTGTTCCAAAATAATTTGTAGCGTACCAAAAAGGTTAAATAGAATTTATTTTTGACCGGCCCATTTTTTGTGGCAAATTTCACTTACACGTAAATTCATGTCTTTATTTAACATATTCATTGTTTTTTATTTTAGTTGTTTTCAAAAACCATGAAATCGCAAATAATGAGTTAACTTTTGTTGAAACTAACTAATTTATTTATAAAAGTTAATGGCAAATTTGCCCGAAAATGTTTTTGAATTTGCAGATTTAATCCTCATTTTAGATAAAGTACGTCTTATACTGAACAAAAAAAAAGTTACAAAAATATAACATACATTTTTTTATATTGCTTTTATGCTAATTTATTTTAGTTCTTATTTTATTTTATTATATATTCTCTTATTTCAAATTGGTTTGTTATTATTTAAATGCAACATGACTGAATCGGAAAATTTCACGTTGTATATTAAACGAAACAAAAAAAAACTTCCCAAAAACGTTTTTGATTTTAGGTCAAAGCGGTTACCGGCATCATAGCGGCCGTATTGCATAGGCAGTATATTACCCACTATCTATATATCAGGCATGCTTAACGAACGAAACGATATCATTTCGTTACGATAATCAACGTTAATAAACGAAACGAAGTCATTTCGTTTCGTTTATTAACGTTAAGAACGCCAAATTAACGTTAATTTGACGATCTTAACGTTAATAAACGAAACGAAGTGACTTCGTTTCGTTTATTAACGTTGATTATCGTAACGAAATGATATCGTTTCGTTCGTTAAGCATGACTGCTATATATTAATACGCTGATCTATATATTAATACGCTAACAAAATTTCCATACAAACAATTGACAGGCGGTTTCGCATAGTTAGCATACGTAAAATCATTAGTAAACTCTGCGTTCTTTCTCATTACATAATTTTTTTATGTTTTAATTTTATTTTTTATGAAGGTATCCGCTATTCTATCCGAAATTTTTGCTTTGTGTCACACTTACATATTATATATGTATTTATACAAAATTAAATGGGTGGCGTGAAATAGGCTAAATTCCTTTAGCAAATTTCTTCGTTTTTAACTAAAAGTTCTTTTTTTTTTTTGAATTATAACACAATTGAAGTAAATGGGCGATATATATATATGGGTTATATAGGCCTACTGGGGAACCGAGCTCTCAAAACTAACTTCGGTAGCGCGCCAACGGGGAACTTCCGGGTGGTGTGGAAAAACCTATTCTTCAATTCAATTTCAAGTAATTTCACCATAATTCTATGTCAATTTCATTTGATTTTACATAATTTTTATATTTTTGTTTAAGGAACTCCATACCAAAACGTTATAATTACACGCGAAAAGTTTGTAGAAAATTTAAGAAAATACAATCAAAAAGTACAAGGTCTTAGATCAAATTCAAAATTTTAAGGAAAAAGTTAAGTAAGTTAGACCAGTTTGCTATATTTCCAACACTTGATGCATAGACTGAGTTGAAAAAAATACACGTTGGTCGAATTTCGACCACAGGCGATGCTAGTACTTTTAAAGCTCCTAATTAAACAAAGAAAAGAATGAAAATAAAACGAAGTTTGTAAATTGAATTTGGCTTAGTATATAGGCAAATGTATACGTATATATATATATATACATATTTACTATTACCCATAATATAGATTAGAGAGTGGCCAATGAAGGCATCATCATAAATACATATGTAGAATTACGTAGCTCGCAATAGATTTATAAACATACAACACACATACCTAGCCTTAATATGTATGATTAACTATTTAGGTAAATAAGGGTGTGGATTGTCTTGTGTGAATAGCAATAAACTATTAAGCCTATTGTCATGCACACGTATTTGGCACGTATATTTTGGCACTTCATCACGTCAGCATCTTTGGGCTATGTTTGAGCTTACAAACAGTAGGAATTTTGAAATAAAAAATAACACTTTATGAAGTGCGATAGGAACAACCAAGAGAGTAGAAAAAGGTAACCCAGATAATAGAGCCACCAAGCGATCTTTAATTAATACAAGATTGAAGAGGCGAAGGGTAGTTAGAATTTAGTAGCGACTTTATTATAAAATATGAAAGGTGTGCTAAAATTTTTTTTTGATTCTTCTTCACGAAACAACACACTCATATACATAGAAACCCAACAAACCACATTCGTAGTTACAACACCGACACAGGTATCGATTACACTCAACTAGAATTAGTAGCATTTAACGCACCAATACTAATACCTAGCCATACTAATACTTACCCCTGAAGTACTAATGATTCAATGGTTACATTAAAATTTCCCAGTTCTCTGTTTTAACGAAGTTACGTGCGAATATACGTACTTTAAATTATTCGAAGCGAATCTAATCGAATAGTTGAACAATCCGACTAATTCGAATAATTTAAAGAACGCAGGCCTGTTGAATTGCTGGCGATCGTTTCTCTGAAGCTTCAAGTATAATCAGAAGAAATTAAAGACGGCAGAGAGTAAGATTATTGCGGCTTAGACAAACGTACTAATGAAAGGAATTTGTTTAGGAGATTTTATTTCTTTCCTTTACTGTACTTTTTTTTTTGTGATACTTGGATGAGTCCTAGTATAAATCTAGATGTATTGCACTCGTTGCCATGTATATACGTATTGTTGCAATCAATTAAGGTCTTAGGCCTGAACGTTTGTAAGGAATATTATCTTACAAAAGCAAAATCAAAACAGAATCGGTTCTTTTATTATCCTCATTAACAGAAGATGCGAATAAGATATAAAACCTAGTTAACTTTCAGTGATGAACAAGTCCTTACCCTTGATCGTGATTTTGTAAGGTTGACCATTAGCTAGTTTTAGACTTCAGAAGTTCACCTCGTATAAACTAGATATATGACCAGTTACATTTTGAGTAAGTTTTCATACAACAAATTATAAATAAAGTGTTTGTAATAATGGGAATGTTGATGTTCACCTTTATTTAGAAGGCATAGTGTAATGCAGGTAAGGGGCCACCGAAAATTAGGTGCGTCGGTGGTCATGGTTTTTGAGGGTGGGAACAAGCACCGGGCGTCGCAACAACACCCGCGGTGCCCCCTATATATATTCGGCCTTTTTTTTTTGTTCATCTCCCTTTTGTAATTTTCAGCTTTTTTTTTTTGATTTTCAGTAGTAGTAACCGGTCATTTCTGGTTCGGTTAAGTTTTTTTGAATTTCTGTCTTATTTTTTTTTGCATTTTAAATTTTTGAATGTTTAACGGTCAGTCCGTGGCATCCGGTTCGACCGGATGTCGTTTTAATTTGAATTTCAAGCGCTTTGAGTTGTCTCTGCGCTTCTGTCAGTTTTTTTTTGAATTTGGCAGCTGAGTTTTTTGAATAGGCATTATAGGAACTTTTCTTTGTTATGGCGCAGGAACAGTAATGTTGGCAAGGACCCCGCCCAGCCGACAGATGTTATGGATACGCATCTATGATGGAGCAGTAAGGAAGACAGTCGGCATGATCTGGGGGTGCTTTGTGGCTAGTCATGTCGGCTGGGCGGGGTCCTTGCCAACATTACTGCCTATTCAAAAAACTCAGCTGTCAAATTCAAAAAAAACTGACAGACACCCGGTCGAACCGGATGCCACGGACAGACCGTTAAACATTCACAAATTTTAAATTCAAAAAAATAAGACAGAAATTCAAAAAAACTTAACCGAACCGGAAATGACCGGTTATTACTACTGAAAATCAAAAAAAAGCTGAAATTTACAAAAGGGGGATGAACAAAAAAAAAAGGCGGAATATATATAGGGGGCGCCGCCCGGTGCTTGTTCCCACCCTCAAAAACCATGGCCACCGACGCACCTACTTTTCGGTGGCCCCTTACCTGCATTACACTATGTCTTCTAAATAAAGGTGAACATCAACATTCCCATTATTACAAACACTTTATTTATAATTCATTGTATGAAAACTTACTCATAATGTAACTGGTCATATATCTAATTAATACGAGGTGAACTTCTGAAGTCTAAAACTAGCTAATGGTCAACCTTACAAAATCACGATCAAGGGTAAGGACTTGTTCATCACTGAAAGTTAAATAGGTTTTATATCTTATTCGCATCTCCTGTTAATGAGGATAATAAAAGAACTGAGTCTGTTTTGATTTTGCTTTTGTAAGATAAATTTCTTTACAAACGTTCTGGCCTAAGACCTTAATTGATTGCAACAATACGTATATACATGGCAACGAGTGCAATACATCTAGATTTATACTAGGACTCATCCAAGTATCACAAAAAAAATGTACAGTAAAGGAAAGAAATAAAATCTCCTAAACAAATTCCCTTCATTAGTACGTTTGTCTAAGCCGCAATAATCTTACTCTCTGCCACCTTTAATTTCTTCTGATTATACTTAAAGCTTCAGAGAAACGATCGCTCAGCAATTCAAAAGGCCTGCGTTCTTTAAATTATTCGAATTAGTCGGATTGTTCAACTATTCGATTAGATTCGCTTCGAATAATTCAAAGTACGTATATTCGCACGTAACTTCGTTAAAACAGAGAACTGGGAAATTTTAATGTAATTATTGAATCATTAGTACTTCAGGGGTAAGTATTAGTAACTATGGCTAGGTATTAGTATTGGTGCGTTAAATGCTACTAATTCTAGTTGAGTGTAATCGATACCTGTGTCGGTGTTGTAACTACGAATGTGGTTTGCTTGGTTTTTATGTATATGAGTGTGTTGTTTCGTGAAGAATCAAAAAAAAAAAAAAATTTAGCACACCTTTCATATTTTATAATAAAGTCGCTACTAAATTCTAATTACCCTTCGCCTCTTCAATCTTGTATTAATTGAAGATCGCTTGGTGGCTCTATTATCTGGGTTACCTTTTTCTACTCTCTTGGTTGTTCCTATCGTACTTCATAAAGTGTTATTTGTTATTTCAAAATTCCTACTGTTTGTAAGCTAAAACGTAGCCCAAAGATGCTGACGTGATGAAGTGCCAAAATATACGTGCCAAATACGTGTGCATGACAATAGGCTTAATAGTTTATTGCTATTCACACAAGACAATCCACACCCTTATTTACCTAAATAGTTAATCATACATATTAAGGCTAGGTATGTGTGTTGTATGTTTATAAATCTATTGCGAGCTACGTAATTCTACATATGTATTTATGATGATGCCTTCATTGGCCACTCTCTAATCTATATTATGGGTAATAGTAAATATGTATATATATATATATATATATATATATATATATATATATACGTATACATTTGCCTATATACTAAGCGAAATTCAATTTACAAACTTCGTTTTATTTTCCTTCTTTTCTTTGCTTAATTAGGAGCTTAAAAGTATAATTAAATTTATTAAATGACCGAACGGTTTACTGACTACCTTTGTAAATGAAATTCATAAATAAATCGTATATGCATTATGCAACTATAATTTTGTGTTTTTTTCTTTTTATTTGGTTAATGCTGAACTTAAAGTAAAGGTAAACAAAGGACAGTAAGTAAGCAGTTCGTCAAAATGTAGTTCAGGGTTTTTATTTGACGAAACTATGATCAGGATATTTGGATTATGAATTATAGTCGATTATAAATTATAGTCAATTTGATTAGGTAATCATATATTCCTACTCTAAAGTAGAAGTACTATTTGCACATCGTTCAGCAAATTTTCTTTTTTTTTCTTTTTCCAAGTAGTGCTGAATTACATATATTAGTTTATATTCTTACTTATATTGCTGCTAGTTGCTTAAGGAAAACTTGTTAATAAAACATAACTGATTGAAAAAAAAGTAAACTATCAAATTTAAACATGAAAATTCCTAACTTAGAAAATTGTAGTTGTCCGCTTTACGGAACGAATTCACCCGGTTGTTGCTAGAATTGGTGTTTGGTGTTCCTAAGATGATGCCCATATGTTTGCTGTCGTGGCCTATGCCCATGGCCCTGCTGTAATGGTGGTGCCGGTGTGGAGTGTTGTTGCCGGTATTGATGTCGTCGTATCTGGTGGTATGTGCGCGTGGTGTTGGCACTATTGGTAGTGGTGGTGGTGCGCGGTTTTGACGCGCAATGATAGTGGTTGTTAAATATTGGTGGTGGCTAGTGGTGGTGTAGCTTAGGAGGCGGCTAGTTGTTGCCGTGTTGGCGCGAAATATTGGTGGTGGTGCGCGGTTTTGGCGCGCAATGTGGTGGTCGTGCGCGGTTTTGGTGTGCAATGTTGGTGAGTGGGGACCGTTTTGGGCGTGCGATGACGGTGGTGGTTGCGCTGACTAAGTGGTTGTGGTTGAACTTATGACGGTGGCTGTTAAATATTGGTGGTGATAACCGAGGTAGCACTAAGTCTGATACTGCATAAGATAGTTATTTCGCGGGTATGCTAGTGACTGTGTTTTGTCGATTCACTGCAAGAAATGCTTGCGAAAGTGGTGGCAATTACAAACCGTGGGCACAAAAGAATCCAAATTGGTACCACCCAAAGCCGCGCGCCATGCGCTCCCAAGTGACGGTGAATATATATACTGGTTTGGTCGAAGTTGGAGTCTGGAGAATTTTAAATCGAAATTATACCTAGAATGCGATTACCAATGTACACAGAGCGACAGCAACAGGAACGCCGAACTGATATGGATCGTGCCAACGTTAGAAACCAGGTGAATGGTTATTATCTTTATTAGAATAATGGCCAATGGGAATTTGTACATCCCCGCGGAGGTAATACAAGGATGTACGCTTGCTGCACACAGCACTGTTTATTATATCGACACAAATTCTTGTATTGTTTGGTGACTCATATCAGCCCAGCACGTTTCGCGCATTCCGGCAGATAACTTATACCGGACTACAATCCTTTACCCACGCACTGCCTTACTGGATACCACCATTCCTCACTTACGCACTTTAGTTTCTTTTTCTTGAGATGAAAAAAAAAATATTAGAAAATTCCTTTTTTTGTGGAAAAACACATTTTATCCGCGAGGAAACGATTTTTGTAACAACGCTTTTGGTGCGCGCATACTTTTACATCCAGTTTTCCTTTTTTTCTCTTTTAATAGGCCCGACCACTACGTGATCTCGACCGATCACCACGCTTGTCATTTATTTAATCAATCTCCTTTTCCGTTCCGCCCAAAATGGCCACACACGCCATCAATTTGTTGAAAAAATTTCTTTTTCTTCCATTCAGCGATGGAAAAACGCAGTTATCTAACTGTGGCGGCGATTATCGATTGGTTCATTGTTATGGTTAGCTAATCCCTATGGCATTATACATGTCGCGTTCCGGCTGTCAAACCCTTGATGATAGGTGAATGGAACGTAGAGAAAGCGTAAAGGCTCCATTACTGATACTTAGCATAGACTTGACTTGGCTTGCGAACTGTCGCTTACAGTTCTGTTAAATGAACATTGCATGTTACTGATTACTCAAAACTTAACATGACTTAGAAGTCTGTTGAATTTTGATTTTCTATGTAAGTTCTAAGTGACGTTTACATTTTGAGATGCCATTTGTTTGTTTCCATTTCATTTTGACATTTTGTCATACAAATTGACATTTATTTAAAAATAAATTTCAACGCTGATTATGATGCCAGATTTTATGCGCCAAGTGGAGTATAATCGTGGCTAAGTTGCCAAGTTTACGCCAAGTCAAGTCAAGTCTATGCTAATTATCAGTAATGGGGGCTTGAAACTTTGCAACTGTTGTTTGTTGTGGGAACGTTGTGCGCTAAATTAGGTGAAATTTTACCACCACGACAGCGCATAGTTGCTAATGCATCGGTCGTATTTTGCGTTTGCCATCTCCTTTTGACAATCTCTAGGCCAGTACAATGAAACGAATAACATAGCTGATGAGATGAGCCACCTACACAATTGAGCCAGGTGTTACTGAAAATTCGTCAATGTCCTGGGAATTTTTGATGATGCCACCCGCACGAAACTAACAAAATGTTGCTTTAACCACCCCAGGCAGACATGAGTGAGGGTGAATCCTACCTTTTTCCCTATCACTAGCCAACTGGTACGTTCCAAGGTTGAATCTCCCAAGTGGACCATAACAACAATAATAAAATTTTTTAAACGAAAATTTCACCAAATATGCCTACATAATTCAATTCAATTTACAGAACAATAAACTAAATTATAAACAAACAAAACAAAAAAAATTACGCAACATTCATTCGATCTCGGGCGTTACAACGTACGCCGGGGAAAGCTACACCTTTTCCAGTTTAAGTTCAGAACATTACAATTCAAGTTCAGAATTTCCAATTTAAATTCAGAAATTTACAATTCAAGTTCAGAAGTTTACAGTTCAAGCTCAAAATTTCCAATTCAAGTTCAGAAAACGACTATTCAAGTTCAGAAATTCCAATCTAAATTCAGAAATTTATAATTCAAATTCAGAAAATACAATTCAAGTTCAGAAATTCCAATTTAAATTCAGAAATTTACAATTCAAGTTCAGAAATTTCCAATTCAAGTTCAGAAAATTACAATTTAAATTCAGAAAATTGCAATTCAAGTTCAGAAAATTACAATTCAAGTTCAGAATTTTCAATTCAAGTTCAGAAAAATTGTCCGGTATTTTTTTTTTCATCCAATGGAAATAAATGTATGTAAAATGGTATCTATGTGTTAAGGAAGCATCAATATTATTAAATTAATTAAACCAATTTTGCGAGATAGCGAAGAAAAACTCTCGCTGATAAGAAGCAATTGCAATGCCATCCAGCTATATCCAGATCCATTGATCTGCACTGAGTATGACAGCAGTGATGACGAAGATATGACCACTTAAACATCAACGGAGCGTCCACACTCCCGGAAGTAACGTATAGGTACTGTCTGCATAGATCTTGGCGCCCTATTTGAAAATATCTCAACTTATCCGCCATCATCATCGTTCATCATGAATTGGCACTTAATCGCGATTTTGGCAGTTTCGTAAAAAATTATGCCAGATTTACCTGTTTCGCGGTAACTGACAGCGATTGGAAGCACCATGAGAGGTCGAGTCTTCCTCCACCTTCGCAACTCTGTGGAGGTCCCTCCCTTCCACTGTTTCCAAACTGCTGTTTCGACTGAAGTACTTTCTTGGCCGTAGCGTCATCATGCACTTGTTGGAAAGAATTATCCTCCATTTAATTTCAAGGTTGGAGATGTACACACCTTGAAGAAAACTTGGGGTACACTATACCCAAGCCACCATTTTGGCAACATGGTCAACGAAGCATCAACACTTTCGCAAGTAACATATAAGTATAAAATTAATTAATTAAAAAAACTTTTGAAAACTAACACCCTACTTATAAATTTCTGAATTCGAACTGTAACTTTCTGAACTTGAAATGTAATTTTCTGAACTTGAATTGTAATTTTCTGAACTTGAAATGAAAATTCTGAACTTGAATTGTAATTTGCTGCACTTGAATTGTAGTTTTCTGAATTTAAATTGGAATTTCTGAACTTGAATTGTAATTTTCTGAACTTGAATTGTAAATTTCTGAATTTTTATTGGAAATTCTGAACTTTGAATTGCAATTTTCTGAACTTGAATTGTAAATTTCTGAACTTAAACTGGAAAAGGTGTAGTATTCAATAAAAATTGTATAACAGATGTTGTACATTTTGATTTTCCATTTATGAATCAAACTGGCATATTTTATCAGAAAAAGTACTCTCTTCTTGGCGGCCATAATTGTTTTTTGGTTTTTAAAAAAAAATTTAAAATCACTCCCCCAAACTTTGTGGAAATGCCAAACTAAACGAAACACTGAAAATTTGTTTGTATGTTTGACTTTTTCAAATGCAAACAAAATATATATTATAAATCAATTGGTTCGGTTTTATTGTATTTTTGTTTATTTCGAGGATGAATAATGGTATCATTTACTTCTCTGGTGAAGATGGCAAGCAGTCTTCCATTTCTTGTGATTTGGCGCTGGAGGGATGAAGGATATGTTGTCGGTTGAGACATTCATCATCCTTACCAACAGTATACTATTTTAACGGTTATAGTGTCCTTATCTTCGCTTAGTCGTGTGGCACACGAAACATGCCCATGCTAGCAAGCAGCGTACCAGCCTCTCCCAGAGGGGACATGCGTCGAAGTGAGGTATCTTGTTCTACGCTGTCTGGAAATACAGTTTCATTAACGGGACTCGTCGAGCGTGGTTATTTGAAAGAATTCATCGACTCTATGGTTCGAGCATATCCCCCTATCTATTGTGGGTAGGTATTTTCATGATCTGCAACCCATATTGGCGAATCATAGCACTAGCCAATTGCTGTATGTTTCTGGGCCGGGGCATGAAGCTACCTCCTACCATTCCACAACGTTAATTATGTTTCGTTTAATGTAGGATGAGAGCGGAAGAGATAGGATTGAGCATGGCCGTTGTAGTGACAATTTGCAATTCTATTCTGCATTAAAATTTTAAAATTTCGTATGAAAATACTTTTTAATGAAAACAAAATCAAACTAAACAAAAACATGAAAGAGCAGTGAGAATTTTAAAATTTTTTTAAATGCCCTTTCTCTCTCACCGGTTTTACCTTGCAATATTTGTATCATGCTCGCAAGTATTTCGTAAGTATATCTACTTGTACTTTCGGATTCGAAGTACAAGTACTGTAGTACTTATACTTTGTACTTAGATTTGAAGTACTTGAATACTTGTATTTATTTGGTATGTATTCAGTACTTTACAGGTCTGCCAAAAATAAAACTCAATTCAATTTAATAAAAAATTATATTAAATTAAATTAAATAAAATTAAATAAACTATAGCAAAAAATGTAAACTAAAATAAAATAAAATGTAAAAATATAAATAAATTAAATTTAAATAAAAAAAGAAATAAAACTGAAAAAAATTAAATAAAACAAGATCGCGGGTTCAAATCGAAAGTCAAAAGTGTCAATAAATATGATACTATGGCATCACTGCCATGAAACAAGTCCTAAACAACAGATGTCGCAGCAACAGATGTCGCAGTGCTTTGAAAATAAATTGACAAGAACCAGGATAGAAGTAAAAATAATGAAATACAAACTAACAACTGCTGTGATAGCTGAATTGAGCTGAATCAAGTATCGATAAAGCCATTTTTATTTTCAGATCTGGGATGATAAATGGATTTTTTCATTTTGTAACAAACGAGGAAAAAAATGTACCAAATCATCCAAAAATGTACCAAAAGTCTTCGGATGTGAATTTGAACAAAAATAGAGCTATATTCTGCTTCTTTATCCAAAAACTGTTTTTAGTCAGGAAACTTTCTAACACAAATTAATGGTAGTATAACAGGGAAATATGATTTATAAAGAAATACTTTTCCAGTAAAAATAATAAAAGAAGTTTACCGATTGAAGCGTACAATTATATACATATATAAAAACATTTCTTTATTGAGTACCAGTAAGGAACATAAAATTAATATTTAAAAAAAATAACAGCTGCATTCAATGCAAAAATATTTCATAAAAACATTTTAGGTACAAAAGATTTAGGTTCAGGTATAAAATTTGACAAATTGTCACGACATTGACAGCTCCTTTCTTTTAGTTCTTTAAATACCTCAGTTGACAAAAAGCGTTTTTTCGTATCTATATTATGACAACTATTGTTAGTTGATTTCATCAAGTCTTTAGTTTTTATTAAATTCGAAGCTGTGTTTGTTTGAATTCTATTTCTACACTTAGTTTTAATTAAATTTTGTATAGAAAATATCATTTCTACGTTTGTGGATGAATGTGGAATCGACAATATGCCTTGAACTATTCTATAAATATTGGAAAACCATTGTTCATTTAATTTATTTTTAACTGATCTTAATTCTTCCTAAAAGCTGCATATATTTAAATTCTTGAATTTTTTAAGGCTCTCCTGCTGTGCTAAAGCTCTAAATTCAGAACTAATTTTCCCTATTTTATCAAATGCAGATTTCGGAAACAAGTCCATAACTAAAGGCACAATACTATTTGTTTCACCGGTTAAAATACCTTCTGGTGAAAGCTTTGCAGCCCACAACAAAGTTCTATTATTCAAATTTACTTTCTTTAATAAAGTACTACAAAATTGTATATAAAATTGTTTAGCACAGCTTTTAAACATGTGTACGTCATCGAAAAGGCTGTTTGATAGAATAATATCCACATTAACACCGCAGTAAACTTCATCTGGGGTTAAGTGATTTTCGTCTGAATCAATATTTAACATCCAAATAGGACTGGATCCTAAATAAGATTTTTTTTATAAAATTTTTAATTTGGCAATAAGTAAATGTATGCGAAAATCTTCAGACTGCATTTCTATATTCACATTATTTATTTCATTTAAAATATAAGAAAGAAATGTAAAATATACTTTATAAATAGGACTTTGTAAATTTGCAGATATAAGATTGATATTTTGATTACTGCTTTTATTTTCAAATACGTAAAGATAAAAATAATACTTTAGGGCATCCCACTGCTCAAGAATTCTACCTTTGACTGCTTGTCTAGAAAACCACCTTGTGGGGGCGTACTATAGTATAACATGCATTTCTGTACCGAAATGTTCTTGAAAACTCTGAAAGTCTGCCCTCCTAAGGGGGTTGCTACAAAAATGATAGTTTACGTTTATCAATTTTGTGGGAAATACATCACAAGCGACCATTGAAGCTAAATTTAAAATGTGACAAACACATCCATTAACATTCAGATTTGGAACAACTTGCTTCAGCCCTGCTTGCACTCCGCTTTTTGCTCCCATCAAACCGAGCAATTGTCTGAAGTGAAACCAATCATATTTTCAAGTGGTATTGAATGGTCTTTCAAAGATTTAATAATGGTATTAAAAATACCCTCCGTGCTACTGTCGGTCAAAGGTATCAAATCAAAATCTATCAATGCACTTTTTATCAAAAATTCGAATCGAAACTGCCAAATTTTTTGATATACATATATCAGTCATTTCATCTTTTATTAGAGAGTAATAATTCTTCTGACAAAATGCAATTATGGATTTATAATTTTCTGCCCCTGTTATTTGAATTATTATTTTCTGTCCTTTAATTCTATTGATGCAAAATTTGTACATAATTTTAGAATCAGTTATGCTATTTTTCATAAGCATATTTAAATGATCCATAATTGCAAATGGCAAATTGTGCTCGGCAGGGCCGTAGAGAGAAAATCTGGGCCCGGGACTAAACAATTGACGGCCCCCTATAAAAAATCCACTAATGCATTTGATTAATTAATTTTGCCACATCAACTAAATATTTTTGGACTAAGAGCTGAAAATAAAATTAACACAGAATATTTAATATTTATACTGTTCTATTGTAACGTAGAAATAAAATTCTTTAACAGCCACATATTATTTCAAATAATCTTTTCTAGTTATTTGGTAACATTTTAGTACATTTCTGATAAATTTAATGATGATTATAAATTTTAGTTATTCAATATAGAAGGTGCGGATATCAAAGAGTGGCTTTTCTTGCTTTTTTCGCTGCAAAATTTCTTATAATAATATCAAAATTTAACTGTCTTGCCAAAACGGATTCAACACAAAGCGTGGCAAGTCCTGAAACTCGCTCTTGAGATGAACACGATCTATGAAAGTTTTTGATTCTTGCAAGGACGCTGAAAGAACGTTCTGCACTAGGTTCTGTGACAGGTATAGAGCAAAAGATACGTAAAGCAATACAAATGTTGGGGAAAATTGTATACAGATTTTGAACATAGACTGCATTTAGCAATTCCAATTCCAACCTTTATCAAAATTTGCTTCGTAAATGTGTTTCAAGTGAATTATTTCGCATTCTTAGCTCTGAGAAACGTCCGACTTGTATTTTTCGACAAATTTTGCTGCACTCGCCCGAACCGTAGTTTCATCCATGTCTTCAAATTGCCATAAAAAGGAAAACGTCTCGTTCAAATTTCTCATAGCTGCAAATCGTTCAGTAATGCCAGTGATTACCAAATCGACGATCATCAAGAATGTATTGTTTTTAAAATCAAATTCTGGATCATCCGTAATGATCTCATTTCTATTATCTTCAAAACGTCTATTGGGTTTTCTCTTTCGAATGTCCGGAAACCTTGGCGAGATGTTCAACTCAATAGCAACTGTTTTGCATTCGTTTAAAATTGTTTCCCTTTGGTTCCTGATCAACTTCAAATCAGCTAATAAGACATATAGATGTCGGGGTGCCCCCCCCATAAATTCAGAAAACAAAAAAATATAGAAACACATTTTTTCAGAAAACATTAGTCAGAACCCTTTTTTCAGAAAGACAAAATTCAGAAGTGAAAATTCAGAAGTAAAATTTCAGAAGGCAAAATTCAGAAGTCAAAATTCCGCAAGTAATCAGACTACAGAAAAAACATTAAATTCTTCGCAAAATTCAGAAACGTTCATTTATTTGGAAGGAATTATGTATAATGAAAAAGTAGTAAAATCTAAAATTTTAAATTGTGTGCAATAGCAAGCATGTAATTAATTAAATCTTTTCGCGTTTATCTTTTTCAAATGAATTTACAATTTTAAATATTTAACGAGCTCGAGGCCATATACATATATATTCAGATTAAAACCCGGATAGATTTTATATATATGTATATATTTTAAGTTTTATTTAGTCGATATTTCGACCTCAATCTGAGGTCATTCTCAAGACTGTAAAAAACAAACATGAAACATTAAAATCATAAATAATATAAAAACCTATTTATAAACTTACACTCTTGGGTGTAGCTTGTCGACTAATTTTACAATATTAAACATAAGTACAAGAAGGCAATAGAACCGATATGAATAATGAATTTACAATGTTAAAAAAACGAAGTCTTTATATTTTATCTTGCGTTTCCGATATGGCTCGCATCAAGCTGAAAATAGCTGCAGTTTTGTTTCTATTATTGCATGTTCGTTTTTTATTTTATTTCGAAATTAAATATCATAGCGTGTGTCCCAAACGCACTTCGAATGACGTTGTGCCACCTTTCGATAAAATTATTTGTAAGGACTTCATCCAATTTTGTGATATTATACATATTCCACAATTCCATTCGATATAACGCCTTCTTTCGACGTTTCTGTGTTCCAGGCTGAAAAAAAATTCAGAAGTCAAAATTCAGAAAGTAATCAGACAGCAAAAAAACATTAAATTTTGACTCTGAAATTTGACATCTGAATATTGATTTCTGAATTTTGGCTTTCTGAAAAAAGTGTTTTGACTAATGTTTTCTGAAAAAACGTGTTTCCGAATTTTTTTTCTGAATTTATGGGCGAACCAGATGTCGAACCTCAACATCTATCGTGGCGTCTCTAGCTTGAAGTACGACGTTTCTTTCATTAATGGTAGTCAGTATTTTGAACCAAATTGAGGACAGCAAGATACATTCGTACTTGTTGATGTACTTGAGAATGCTGGTAATATCTTCGTATGCTTGTGCAGTCAAATTTAGCTTAAGTAATGCGTTTAGTGCTTGTGTTAATCCTGGAACATGGTTTGCGAATCTTCTGATTGCCTCAATTCTAGCCGACCACCTAGTGAAGAGAGCTCGGAACATTTTTTTTAGGATGTCCCATTGTTGTGCACTGCTGCTGAAATTAAAAATAAAAATTAATGTAAGGCGCGATAACCTCCGAAGAGATCTAAGGCCGAGCTTCTCTTCCAATTTGCGTCGTGCTCCTCTTGATTTTCCCTAGAAGTTGGCCGGACAGGACCTGCATGTGTTATGCCGACTCCGAACGGCATCTGCAAGGCAGGTGAGTTTTCACTGAGAGCTTTTCATGGCAGAAATACACCCGCAGCGCTTGCCAAACACTGCCGAGGGGCGACCCCGCTTAGAAAAATTTTCTTCTAATTGAAAAACCTTATTTCTAAAATTTTGATTTATTTCTAAAATTTTTTCGTCTAACTCTGCCCTCCCCCTCTTCACTTTTTTCTAATCCTTTTAATCACTCCTCCGTCCGTCTTTTTCGCTTCATCTATCTCTTTCTTCGTCTCACTCCATCTCTTTCTCAGTCTCCTTCCCTCTTTTCTCTTCTCTCAAGTTCTTCTCATTCTTCTTCATCCCTTATTGCCAGTCCCAAGGGGTGGTATCTATTTTGTTCCAGTCCCATTCCGAGCCCCAGTCCCACTCCGAGTCTCAGTCCCAGTCCTAGTCCTAATACCAGTCCCAGTCCGTCTCTGGTCTACTTCCCGGAAAAAAGGATCGTAAATACTAATATAGGCAAATTTATATACCAAATTTCAGGCAAATCGAATAGGATGTATGTAAATAGGAATGTAAGTATTATTAATTCTTGCCTTTATTTCGGCTTCGCATGCATATTTATCAGCTTTGCCAGGTTGATGCGACTAAACCGAATATCACAATGAAAATTACTTAAAAGCTCTCAGCAACAGCTTTCATTTGATATCCATATTACACACACATTCTAGGGGTATCGGGGTCCACGTTTTGGCCTATATCTCGAGACCCTAGTCCCCAATAGGTTGAAAACTATCCTTTACTAAAGCACTCATCACCAGCTTTCATTTGATATCCATATTGTATAAACTTTGTTTAGGGGTACACGGACCCACGTTTTGGCCGATATCTCGAGACCCTAGTCCCCAATAGGTTGAAAACTATCCTTTACTAAAGCACTCATCACCAGCTTTCATTTGATATCCATATTGTATAAACTTTGTCTAGGGGTACACGGACCCACGTTTTGGCCTATATCTCGAGACCCTAGTCACCTAGGGGTATTCAAATTATCCTGTACTAAAGCTCTCATCAACAGCTTTCATTTGATATCCATATTGTACAACACATCTCAGGATTACCTTAGCATAAAAAATATTGTAACGATTTTACTGCAAATTCCTCTTATTTGCCCTTTTGCTAGGTTCGTATCGCTAAACTGTTGAATAAATAACTCCAATATTGAATAATGGAAAAATGGCCTTTATTAAAATACTTCACAATAACACTCAAACTGTGCAACGAATAGTTTAATAACCAAACTGATAGCTCAAATGAAACTCCACTATTCAAAATAATACTGCTATTGCTCGCTAGATATCGTCTTAGTCGTAACTGCTTGACAACTCAAATCAAACTCAATTACTTCTTACTCGCCTGCACCGCTTTTATAGTTTACGCTGCATACTTCTAGGCTTTTCGATTTCCAGAAGTTACTAGTTGTTTCGGCTACAAAATCGCCAGCCACAACTACGTGCACAAATTATTGCCCTCTCTTGTGACCACTGAGATAAGATATATGCATGTGTTTGTGCATTGTCGCTCCTCTGCTCGTATACGTACATATGTGTAGACGCAATTATTTATTCGTTTATGTAAACACATAAAGATTGAATTATTGATGTGAATGTTTGTAGTTTACAGTCTCTCGCGCGCACATAGCCGTATAAGTAAATGCATCTGTGTGTGACATCTCTCTGGGCTGCCTTATATATGTGTATACTTGATTTGATTATTAACGTAAATACTGTTTGGCATGGCCTTACCATCGCCTTAGTGATGGGATAACTTAGGGGTGGTAATATCCGTGACACTGCCCTCCACCTAAGTCTGATCGTCCCGATCAGACAAATCTCTCGATCTAAACGTTGCCAGCCTTTCCAAATGCACCACTTTCATTTTGGTTCGTGGTTTACCGATGGTTTGTATGCGGTACACTACATCGTTGATCCGTTTTACAACTTTGTATGGGCCTTCCCAATTACACTGCAATTTCGGGGACAAACCTTTTTTACGTTGTGGGTTGTATAACAGCACCAAATCTCCTTCCTGAAAACCTTCTGAATTAATTGCTTTATCGTATCTGGCTTTCATCTTGTCACTCATAATCTTTGTTCGTTGCCTTATCAGATCATGTATTTCTCTTAGCTCTTCTTCCAAATCACTAGTGGATTTCCTGACATTTCTCTCCGCATTGGCATCTATCCCAAACTTCAAATCAGCTGGCAGTCTAAGGTCATTGCCAAAAATTACTTTTGCAGGGGTTTGGCCCGTTGTCTCATGCACTGCTGATCGGTAAGCCATCAAGAATAATGGTATGCGGGTATCCCATTCTTTATGGTATTTGTCTACTACTTTCCTTAAGTGCTCCTCCAATGTTCTATTGAATCGTTCTACCATACCATCGGATTGAGGATGCAATGCAGTTGTCCGTGTTTTTCGAATGCCCAATGACTTACACATTTCCTGGAACACAGCTGATTCGAAATTCCTGCCTTGGTCAGAATGTAACTCCATTGGTACACCATACCTTGCAACCCATTCGTTTTTAACCACTTCTGCTACTGTTTCTGCTTCTTGGTTTGGGATTGGGTATACCTCTGGCCATTTACTGAAATAATCCATAACCACCAGTACGTATTTGTTTCCGCGGTTACTAATAGGAAATGGACCTGCGACATCCATGGTGATCCTTTCAAATGGCGCACCTGAGTTATATTGCTTCATCTGGCCATGACTTCGTGTTCTGGGCCCTTTCACTCTGCTGCAAACCTCGCAGTTCGCAATCCACTCAGTGACCGACTGACGGCAACCAACCCAATAGAATCTCTGTTTAATCTTCTCGAGCGTCTTCGTGATTCCAAGATGACCTCCGCTTGGACCATTATGCAGCTCGCTGAGCACGTCAGGAATCCTCTTTCTGGGAACAACTATCAGTTTATTCTTGTATTTACCATCCTCACTCTCCCATACTCGATGAAGGCAACCGGATATCAATTCTAAACTGTTCCACTGTGCCCAATATGACTTCGCAATGGGACTCTCTGCTGACATCTCTTCTCTGTTTGGTCTTTCATTTCGTTCGAGCCCTTGCATAACACGTGACAGATCTGCATCTTCTAGCTGGCACTTTCTTAGCTGTTCCTTGTCCCATTCATCTGTAAATGTTATATTCATTAGCCGGACATCTATAATGTCTTCTTTATCCTCGGCTTTTGAACAGTGCTTGCATTCCAAACTACATGGTCTTCGTGACATTGCATCAGCATTTCCATGGGTACTACCTTTTCGATGCTCAATGGAAAAGTCGTAGCTTTGTAGTCGCTCGATCCACCGTGCCAATTGTCCTTCCGGATTACGGAACTGCAGAAGCCATTTCAACGCTGCGTGATCTGTCCTGACACGGAATCGCTGGCCGTAGAGGTATTTGTGAAAATGTTTAATGCAGTCTACCAATGCCAACAGCTCTCTCCGCGTAACACAGTAGTTCCTCTCTGGTTTTCCAATCGAACGGCTGTAATATGCAACTACCTTCTCCTGTCCATCGACCAGTTGTGATAAAACGCCTCCTATAGCATATCCACTCGCATCTGTATCCAGAATAAATGTTGCTCCTGGAATCGGATATGCTAACATTGGGGCAGTGCACAAACGCTCCTTCAATGTTTGGAAAGCCACTTCTTGCTCCTTCTTCCATTCAAAAGCTTTGTTTTTTCTTGTAAGCTCATGGAGGCTATGGGCTACGCTGGAAAAATTTGGTACAAATCGGCGGTAATATGTGCACAGCCCAAGAAAACTTCTCAATTCATGTAGGTTCTGTGGTCTTGGCCAATCCTTTACAGCCTCTATTTTTTCGTTCGCAGTGCAGATGCCCTCTGTCGTTACCTTGTGACCCAAATAATTGACTTCCTTTTTAAACAGCGCACACTTTTTGGGACTTAACTTCAGACCAGCGCCAGCTATTCTCTGGAAAACTTCCTCCAAGTTCTTAAGATGTTCATCAAAGTTCTTGCCCAATACGATGATGTCGTCCAGGTACACCAAGCATGTTTTCCAATGTAGTCCTTTCAGTACCTGGACAATGAATCTCTCAAAAGTAGCTGGTGCGTTACAAAGTCCAAAAGGCCTCACTGTAAATTGCCAAAGACCATCACCGACACTGAAGGCTGTTTTCTCTTTATCTTCCTCCTTCACCTCCACTTGCCAGTAGCCGCTTTTCAAGTCCAGCGTGGAAAACCATTTCGTACCAGATAGCGAGTCCAAAGTGTCGTCAATTCTTGGCAATGGGTAGCTATCCTTTTTCGTTACGTCATTCAACTTCCGGTAGTCCACGCAAAACCTCATTTTTCCATCCTTCTTTTTTACAAGTACTACCGGTGAGCTCCATGGACTAGCTGATGGTTCGATGACGCCGCTGTCGCTCATTTCTTGAATGATTTGACTCACAACTTCCCGCTTCGCCAGTGGAACACTACGTGGAGCTTGACGGATCGGCCTCGCATCTCCAGTGTCAATTTGGTGTTT
Organism: Eurosta solidaginis; assembly: GCF_040869045.1. Lineage (NCBI taxonomy): Eukaryota > Metazoa > Arthropoda > Insecta > Diptera > Tephritidae > Eurosta > Eurosta solidaginis. The sequence continues at coordinate 32,330,389 of NC_090319.1, forward strand.
CACAACGTTGGTGCGGACTGGTTTAGAATCATCCTGGTCAAATATGTTCGCGTACTTTAGGAGCAGTTGTTTTGCCTTACTCTGATAGGCTTTCTCTAGCCCATGCGTCCATGCCGTGATATCATTTGAAAGATCAGTATTACTAGATGAAACGTATTCCTGGAGCTGTTCACAGTTAATAACTACTTCGGCCTCTTGGCATCTTCCCAAAATAGCTCCTTTGGTCAAATTGAGTGGTAACTTGAACTCATTGAGTACTCTTACCGGAATACGTCCATCTTGTTTTGTCATATCCAGGGTTTTTCCTACAAGTATGTTCAGTGCTGATTTATTTGCTGCTTCGACAACCCACAATTTGTTTGTCCCACAATCTCCATCAACCTTTGCCCAGATGACTGCTTCGGATTTTGGTGGTATTCGCTGACTCTCTTCCACCAGCACTCGTTTACTGCTGTAGCCCCTCTCGTAACCGAAATTAAGTGGTACATCCATGTTCTTATATCGCATCGTCTTGCTTTGCATGTCGATCTTGATGCCCTGGTCGATTAAGGAGTCCACTCCAATTATGATTTCATCAACAATCTCTGCCACTATAAAATTGTGTACTACCGTGACATTCCCAATTGCGACTTCACATGATACTTCTCCTAGAACCGTGCTGTCTTCTCCAGTGGCTGTACGCAATCTTGCTCCATGCAATGGTCTTATCTTCTTGTTGACTAAATCCGCTCGAATGATGGAATGAGATGCACCCGTATCTACAGTCAGTAAACGTTCCTTTCCATCCACATGTCCTCCGACAGTAAGATTGTTTGACCTTCTTCCAATTTGCGAGATAGAGATTATGGGGCATTCAATTGAGGGAGCCAGCTGTCGCCCCTTGCGGCTGACTCGCTTTAGTTTAACGATTGAGTGGATTTGGAGATTTGCTCGTCTCCTTCAGCTCTGCGTTTACGGCCACCCACATTGTTGGAACTATTGGAATTGCTACTGCAATGACGTGCAATGTGACCTGGGTTACCGCACTTGAAACATTTCATAACTCCGGCATTTTTCTGTTGTGACCCCTTCAGAGCTTCCAAAATTGTATCTACCCACTCCGGCCTTTCTACTTCCACACGATGAGCTTTGTATGCTGGTTTACTCAATAATGACGCCGTTTCCTGAGTCAATGCATGGGATACCGTTTCAGAAAATGTTTGCTTTGGGTTCGCGTATGTGGCTCGCTTCGTTTCGACATCCCGTATGCCATTTATAAAGCTCTGAATCTTCACTCTTTCCGTGTATTCCACGGGTGCATCCGCATTTGCAAGATGAGCCAATCTTTCAATGTCCGAAGCAAACTCCTGCAAAGTCTCGTTAGCTTTTTGGTAGCGGTTTTGCAATTCTATTTGAAATATCTGTTTCCTGTGTTCGCTTCCGTATCGCCGTTCTACAGCAGCCATCAATGCGTCATAACTGTTCCGTTCGTACTCTGGAATAGTCTGTAAGATTTCGGCAGCTGGTCCTTTCAATGCTACGAAGAGTGCGGCAACTTTATCTTCCACATTCCAGTTGTTCACTGCTGCGGTCTTCTCAAACTGTAGCTTAAAGACCTGGAAAGGAACAGAACCGTCAAAGGATGGTGTTTTTACCTTTGTATTACTCGCTGAAACTGCTGGACGATTTAATTGTAACTGCTGAATCCGATCTTTCAAAGCATCCATCTCAGCTTCCATTTTATCTTGTCGTTCACTAAAACCCTCCAACTGCGATGATATGCGATCCTCTTGCGCTTTCAACTGCTGAGCCAACTGAGATATCATATATGTCTTCTGTTCTTCCAGTTGCGATGCCATATATGTCTTCTGTTCTTCTAGTTGAGATGACATTTGCGACGACATTTCTGAAATACGCGTTTCTTGTGCTTCGATCTTTGATGTTATTTCTGACGACATTTCTGCAATATTTGTCTTCTGTGATTCTAGTTGTGATGCCATATATGTCTTCTGCTCTTCCAGTTGTGATGACATTTGTGACGACATTGATGCTACTGTCGATGTTTGTGCAGATATTGCAGCCAATATCATGTTCAAGTCTGTGCTCGTAACTGTCTGCGATGTTTCGTTTTCCTCTTCAATTTTTGTTGTCTCCTCGCCATCAAGATGAAAGACATACTCCTCCACATCAATTCCTTCTGCTTCCATTGCCTCTCGTAGCCGTGCCTGAAGTTCGATCTTATTGCCGGTTGTATTCAATCCACGGCTCTCCAGCTCCTTCTTCAGTTGCTGGATCTTCAATTCACTGAATTTTGCCATGTCTTTGTAGTCCTCTGGAATTTATTCAACAATTCCTCTTCTGACACCAATTGTAACGATTTTACTGCAAATTCCCCTTATTTGCCCTTTTGCTAGGTTCGTATCGCTAAACTGTTGAATAAATAACTCCAATATTGAATAATGGAAAAATGGCCTTTATTAAAATACTTCACAATAACACTCAAACTGTGCAACGAATAGTTTAATAACCAAACTGATAGCTCAAATGAAACTCCACTATTTAAAATAATACTGCTATTGCTCGCTAGATATCGTCTTAGTCGTAACTGCTTGACAACTCAAATCAAACTCAATTACTTCTTACTCGCCTGCACCGCTTTTATAGTTTACGCTGCATACTTCTAGGCTCTTCGATTTCCAGAAGTTACTAGTTGTTTCGGCTACAAAATCGCCAGCCACAACTACGTGCACAAATTATTGCCCTCTCTTGTGACCACTGAGATAAGATATATGCATGTGTTTGTGCATTGCCGCTCCGCTGCTCGTATAAGTACATATGTGTAGACGCAATTATTTATTCGTTTATGTAAACACATAAAGATTGAATTATTGATGTGAATGTTTGTAGTTTACAGTCTCTCGCGCGCACATAGCCGTATAAGTAAATGCATCTGTGTGTGACATCTCTCTGGGCTGCCTTATATATGTGTATACTTGATTTGATTATTAACGTAAATACTGTTTGGCATGGCCTTACCATCGCCTTAGTGATGGGATAACTTAGGGGTGATAATATCCGTGACAATATATTGAAGAATTAAATTTCCTTAGTGCACAAATATTAAGAGGATAAATATAATAAGAGGCGTCACTGGTTACATAGCGCAATGTTATTCGTTAGGGTAACAGCAGGTTTTGTTTTGGGCGAGATGTGCATAAATGTCTTCTATACATTTCGTGGGGTATTTGTGTTTATTTTTCCAACTTTATTTAATGAATTAATTAATTCTCTTTGCAAAAATAACATTTGCATAAGGTGCCTACACGGCATGAATAAATGCGAGACAATTAAAAATGTCCCTCACAGAAAGCATTAGACATAAATTTTTTTGATTTCCAGCGAGTTATTCGCCATTTGTAGCAGACTGGTGGCTCTTTTTATACTCAGTTGAGCAGAGCTCACAGAGTATATTAACTTTGATTGGATAACGGTTGGTTGTACAGGTATAAAGGAATCGAGATAGATATAGACTTCCATATATCAAAATCATCAGGATCGAAAAAAATTTGATTGAGCCATGTCCGTCCATCCGTCCGTCCGTCTGTCCGTTAACACGATAACTTGAGTAAATTGTGAGGTATCTTGATGAAATTTGGTATGTGGGTTCCTGAGCACTAATCTCAGATCGCCATTCAAAATGAACAATAACGGACTATAACCACGCCCACTTTTTCGATATCGAAAATTTCGAAAAACCGAAAAAGTGCGATAATTCATTACCAAAGACGGATAAAGCGATGAAACTTCGTAGGTGAGTTGAACTGATGACGCAGAATAGAAAATTAGTAAAATTTTGGACAATGGGCGTGGCACCGCCCACTTTTAAAAGAAGGTAATTTAAAACTTTTGCAAGCTGTAATTTGGCAGTCGTTGAAGATATCATGATAAAATTTGGCAGGAACGTTACTCCTATTACTATATGTATGCTTAATAAAAATTAGCAAAATCGGGGAACGACCACGCCCACTTTTAAAAAAAAATTTTTTTAAGTCAAATTTTAAGAAAAAATTTAATATCTTTACAATATATAAGTAAATTATGTCAACATTCAACTCCAGTAATGATATGGTGCAACAAAATGCAAAAATAAAAGAAAATTTCAATGTTTACCTAGAGTAGGGCTAATTAAATCTGCGATTTCCTTACCAGTTTTTTGGTTACAATTCATGAAAGCCAAGAACCGTTCTTGAATTGTAAAATTTGTTGCTTTCGAATTGAAATGGAGTTAGCGCAAAATGAACGTAGTCAACGTGATTAGCATAATCCGTAGCATCAACGATAATAGCAAATTACTTGGCCTTCTTGCGTTGATCTAATGTAGTTTCCCTCACGTGCTTTGCACAAATTTCTATAAACTCGTTCTGAATGTCTGGGGAAAGATAGTGAACTTGTAAACGTTTGTGCTGCTGTTGTGAAATCCTAACTTTCTCCAAATGATCTCTAAGTATCGGATCATATTGGCTTATGAGATCTTAGATGCCCAAAAAATTTCCATTGTTTCGTTCACGAAGAAATATATACGTACTTTCGCCTTTGACTGCTAGGCCTCTTCCACACAAAAATAAAAAAGTGTCCAAAATTCTATATACAATTTCTTTCCACTTTTGAGTTTCAACAGTTATTAGCTGTTTATTGATAAGTGTATCAATTGTAGCCTCCTTTTGAATTAGATTTTGTAAAGATCGCCATTGAATATAACATTTAATGTGATCTTGAGTATTTTCGTGTGATGGCCGTTTATCGTATAGCTTCTTCCATACCTGTAATTTCGAATATCCGCAGAACAAATTTAGGTCGATTTAAAGTATTGGTGCTTAATAGACGACATGGTAGGCAATAAAAAGCATTGCTACTGGCACTCCACACTAACCAGTCACGATCCACTTTCTCTCCATTTGGTAAGATTTTGTTTAACAACGAGGTAGGAAATGCCTCGTCATGACAATCACGTGGAAAAATAACATGATACTTTTGATGACCTCGACGAATTATTTCGTTGACTTCTTCAGATCACAAAAACTCATTATTCACGGTACCGATATCGAAGTCGTTTAAATAATCTGGACTTTGATACAGAGTTGGTGGTAATGTTGGAAGAATTTTTGAAGATGAACCTGCCACCACGAAAACTTTACGATTTCGGATTCATATAAACATACATTTTTGTTTGATGTTTTTATTATATCCTCAGGTCCAGGCAAAAAATCTTAATCAATATTCGTTGCTTTTGAAATTCGGCTTAAAATTTTCACATGGAACAACTAAAGACTCCTGAATTAAAAAAAAATTCTTAGTACCTCTAAATCGCGGGCCCCCTGAGAAACACATTTTTGTTTGATGTTTTTATTGTCTCCTCAGGCCCAGGCAAAAAGTCATTACCAATTTTCGTTGCTTTTGAAATTCGGCTTAAAGCGGGAGTCATTGGTGCCGTATGCAGCGTTGACAGATTGACGACGCCGTCGTCATTTTGACGATTTTCAACTAGACTGACGCTTGGACGATTTTGTAATGAAGAATGACGATTTAAGCCTGCCTTCTATGTAATATTTATTTTAAATATTCAAACACCAAGAAATTACATATATTTAAAAATGAGATACAAGCTTTATTGAACATAGTATACCTTATACTAAAAATATCCTAGCTTTTGCTGCAGACGGAGCCATAACATGACCGGCTCGAAGCATTGGGTCGCCCGAATTTTTGAAAAAGAAATTCCTAACTTAATTACTTTTAAATGTATACATATGTAATTCTTTGGCATTTTGCTCTTCGTATGCTTGCTTAAAGCTACCCAGCAATGTAGAAACATTACGTAATAGTTCTCAGAGAAGTACCTATTGGAATTGCAGGCAAAAAAGAAGCTACATCCTTGTCAAACTCGCTGGCTATCTTTAGAGGCAGTAGTATACAGAGTATTAGAACTTTATGGGCCATTAAAAATATTTTTTAACTTCGCTGTTAATGTTGACAAAATAGACAGTGCAAAAACCATTCGTGATAACTTGGAAGATATGAATGAAATTTATCTCTCCATACTGAAGTACAGGCATGCTTAACGAACGAAACGATATCATTTCGTTACGATAATCAACGCTAATAAACGGAACGAAGTCACTTCGTTTCGTTTATTAACGTTAAGATCGTAAAATTAACGTTAATTTGACATTCTTAACGTTAATAAACGAAACGAAGTGACTTCGTTTCGTTTATTAGCGTTGATTATCGTAACGAAATGATATCGTTTCGTTCGTTAAGCATGCCTGCTGAAGTATATCCCTCAATATATTAATAAAGTTTATACAATTTTCCAGAGTGATATAGGAGCTCATGCGAGGTTCGCTTCGAGCTCAAAGAAAACAAAAGAAAAATAGTTGCTAAATTAACTGAAAACAAGTACCTTTTGTATGTAATACAAAATTTATCTTTTAAGACATTTTTCTTATTTATAAAATAAAGAAAAATGAATTAAAGACGATTTTATATGTTGAATGTGGCAACAAAAAATAACAATCAAAGACAATTTTCAGAAAAGCGCTTATAAAGTTAATATTTGTTACGGTTTGCTGCTACGGTCTACGGCTACGACCCACTTGGGAGCGTGTTCACGCGAACACACCTAGCGATGTGGCGAAAGTGGCGATAGAAAAAATATCGAAAAAAAGAAAAAAGACAGACCGGCCATCCCTAAGAAGAAAAAATTCTTTTCCGGCCATGAAAGGTGGTAGACTTTTTATTCAGTATTTGTTTTATAAAAATTACACAAAGGGGCAATAGAAACTACCAGTGAAAAACCACCAACACTGACTGGTAAAAGTGCTCCTATTCATTGCACACTGCTTGCGTTTAACGGAGTCCCACATACTTATCAACCAACTACCCGGTCAGCACACTAGCAAAATAATTTTTGGGAATATTTTTACGCCTTCTAATTGTGGCGAAGCTTTTAACTGATATCGAACCGTTTGGAATCTTCCGTTTTGCAATTTCTTGCGGACCATAAAGGACAATACAGGGTCAAGCGAATTACGAGAAGACTCTTAAGCCAACACCTCCGCCTCCAGGGCCAGCAGTACGCGGCAGCGTAATACAACGAAAGCCAAATTTAGCACCAAGTCATTCCGAAGTTTCATTGCCACCAGGTGAACTCGATCACCTCGGACCAGAGCGCAACAACCACCAACAGTACCAGCACAGCGCGCCCAAGACAGCGCACCACAACCAACATCAGCGTCAACTTCACCGGCAAGGTCAACTCCACCAGCGACAACACGCCGGCAGAGACCCATGGTACGTACTCTGTCGGCCATGTAAGTACCAGCACGGTATAAATTTAGATTTAATTACCATACAAAAAAATTCTGGTGACGAAACTTACCAACGCCCATGCAAATGTGACTAAGAATAGAATCTATGACTGTATAATAACTAGTCAAACGGCGCGGAATGACGAGAGCATTTTTGCAGGGTAGTTGAAGGAACTTCCAAGTGTACTTAGAGGGTTTTTTATAACCCGAGTAAACCATTCGACAAGGATCGATTTTTTTTTGTCAAAATTACGACATTTTTTTTAAGAATCATCAACATAAAAAAATGCAAGGATAGTTAACGTATTATAGAAGAAAAGTTACACATAACTGATTGCCATTATTTAAATTTAGCTTGTAATAATTATCTAACCAAAAGAATTACTACCTGAACACTTATGTTTTGCAACTTGACACGATGATAAAGAATGCAACCACCGTTTAATATATTTACACATTTTAAAGGTTTGTTCACAAATAAACAGGCAGTTTGTCTCAGTCAGGTCAAGCAGCACTTACCTGTTAGAACGCTTAACACTAATTCCAACATACGCCGTTTATTTGAGAATGCATCTTATATATATAATATACCAATCAAAACTCTTTAAATATGACTAAAATTGTATTCAGCAATTCACTAGTATAATTCCATTTACCTAATACCTACCTAAGAATTAGCTTTACATAAAAAGAAGAAGCATACATTTTTTTTTCGATCATTTTAAGAATATATTTTGTCACCTTAAGATGTTTGAAGTTGGCTCTATACATTTTATGGATAATAAGCCGTCGCTATCACGCGAAACGTTTTAGCTATTCATTTTGGAATTTTAACCATAAAATTAATGACTTTTTTTTTGCGACAGCAGCCATTCGTTGATTGTCGAATTGGCAAAAGGATTTTGAATTCTAAATTTTTTTTTATCTTTCAAATGCAATATATAGATATATATATATACATATGAATCCCTATGGCGGGCAATATCTTTCGAACAACAAGACGAAAGTGATTTACGCGCACGTAATACATATGGCTATCGCAATTTTATCTTTATTGCTTTTGGTAAATACTCTTTTAGTACATATTAGATGTTATTATCGTTATACTAGGCGCATTAGCATTATACCGATTCGATGTTAGGTTAAACTCAAAAATGAGTTCTACTATAGCACTTTATATATATTATTCGTTAACCGAACATAAGCAAAGTAAATAATATAATAATATACGTGGCTACAACAAGAAAAACAAAAAAAAAAAAACAATTTATTTTTTTTTAATGAATAAATTTTGCTTGAAATTAATAACAACAAAACCAAGCAGAGTCCCAAACATGGAAATTTGTAAATCTCTATTCAAACTTTATAGTTCTAAATTATATTTTGTTGAATGAAAATATTTTAACTTTTTTTGCTAGTTAACAAAAACAAAGAAAAGAAATTATATCTAACCATAGCAAATTTAAACTTCAACAAAGTATATTTACAAATCATACAAGTACACCTGCTTCGTCAATTTTAATGTAACGAAGTTCTGGTACGTTTTGATCTGAGCAAACCAAGTATAAGGAGAAAAGAAACTTTTTTTAAAAATAGTAATTATATGCAAAAGCATTTTTCTTTATCGCTTTGAAACCTTAGACTAAACGGTGAACGTGAAGGTTAAAGCCAAGACAAGACTTATCTATGAAAAGTGGCTGATTAAGTTATGATTAACTGCAACCAGATAAAATGTCCTAATGTAATTCCAACTTCGAATTTTAGAGAATTTTTGCCCTAGCTGTTCGTACTTCAAATTTTTTTTGGACGGCGCTTATAAGCAGTCTTGTTTTGGTTTGGAGCCTATGCTGTAGCACCCTTGTTAAGAAGCCCGCGCTTGTCTTATTTTTTCCAAGTTACATACTTATGTTATTAATAATGAATTGTAATTAATAAATTTTATATGGGAATGCTGATGGTTCTCCTCATTTAGAAGGCACGTAGGGTTACCAGGTAAGGGGCCACCGAAATTATAGGTGCGTCGGTGGCCATGGTTTTTTTGAGGGTGGGATATAAGCACCGGGCGTCGCAACAACACCCGCGGCGCCCCCAAGATATATTGGGCCCTTTTATTTATATTTTTATTTTTCAGCCGGTTTTTTTTTTTGAGTTTCATTTTCAGCGTTAGTAACCGGCCGTGTCCGGTTCGGTAATTTTTTTTGCGTTATTTCTTTTGAATTTGAATTTAAATATTTGCTTGTTAACGGTCTGTCCGTGGCATCCGGTTCGACCGGATGTCGTTTTAATTGGTATTGATAAGCGTTTTGAGTCGGTCTCTGCGCTTCTGTCAGGTTTTTTTGAATCTGACAGCTGCTAGTTTGATAGGCATGATATGACTTTTTTCTCTGTTTATGGCGCAGGAACAGTAAGGTTGGCAAGGACCCGCCCCAGCCGACAATGACTAGCCACTGTGCACCACTACATCATGCCGACCGCCTTCCTTACTGATGCCACCGTAAATGCGTTACCATAACAGATGGCGCCCAACGTGGCGCCTGAGGCGCTAGCCGCGAGGGTCAGTCGGGTCAACTTGTGAGGTTGACCATCCCACCAGTCCGAGTGAGCAGCCACAGAAGCTGCCACCTACGTTGCGGTGGGATGGTTGGACGGATCAGGTTGTCCGGGCTGGTCATCGGGGGCAGTGGCCGAAGGAGCCACGGACTGAACGTCTTGTCCTCCGGACTTTTGTATTTCACCCGATGAGGCAGTGCTGCACGCACTTGATTTTTTTTTGTAAGTGGGTTTTGTGTTTCCGGATGTTTTGTCCGTTAGTCGGCTTTGGAAAATTATATGTCCGCTAAATTGGGTTTTTTTTTGTAAAGTAGTTTTTTTTAGTTTCCTTTTTCCCGAATTTTGTGTTGTTAGAGTGAGTGTGTGAGCGGATGGTAGGACCCCAGCTCAGCCCACCTCTCAGGTGGTACCGCAGAATACCACCTGGATTGTGGCGGGGTGAGCTGGTATTCAGAGTGGCACTCCTTCCTGTCCCACCAGACTGGGGGAGCGGTTCCGAAACCGAAACCGAACAAATAATGGCTAGTTTCCACTTGTTCCTTTCTGGACGAGCCGATGAGTGGTACTGGCTATTCACCAAACAAAACCCTAACGCGACTTATGCCTTTTTGTGCTACTCATTGAAAAGAGAGTTTGGCACTTTGAAAACTGACCACGAGATCATGATGGAGATCTCCCTGCGGAAGCAAAAAGCAAGTGAGTGTTATGACGTGTTTCACACGGACATGAATCTCCTTGAACGCGCGCTTAAGAGAGCCAATGTCGGAGCTTTTACTGATTGACATAATAAAAAGGAACGTCAACAGTAGCCTTAAGCTAATGCTTTTTAATGCGGAGGTAAGGACCCTTCATGATCTACGCGATGTAGCACGCAGAGGTGAACAAGTGCTGAAAGAAAGCAAGCTGCTGGGAGCCATTTACCCAGGACGGCATGTAAGCGAAGCACGCGTGACAACCCCGGACATGAGGATGGAAAGCGAAGACGGCGAGATGGATCCGCAGATAGAGGCACTGGAATATCGACGCAGCAGGCGACCGGAGTATTCCGGAATTCAATGCTGGAATTGCCAGGGAATGGGGCACTCCTATATATATTGTGAGGAACCCATAAAAAATCCTTTTTGTTTTAAATGTGGGTATAAGGGTGTATCTACTCCTAAATGCCCTAGGGACCATCGCAGGCAGGCATAGCTCCCACAACAGCTAGTGCTCGTGGCGTCGTCCCTTGCGCTAAACCAGAGGGTGAATCTCTGCATGGAGGGGATACGCTTCCGAGGTGCAGTAGTACCCTGGCAGAAGAACCCTCAAATGTGATAATAACTTACCCTGACAGTACGGATAGTTCGAATAGTTCTGAAGCCGAGAGTCAAACGTCTTCATCCGCGATGGGCGAACCGACTAAAGTTCTGCAACGCCGGCATAGGGATGTCGCTTGCCAGACGCAACTTTCACCAAACCTAGAAGAAAGGGAACATAGGTATGAACAAATAAGACATACCATTTTTGAACACTACCCGGTATCGGAAAATATTTTGAAGTGTAGGAAGAGATACCACAGGAGAGTACAGGAGCGTAGACTGCTGCAAGCCACCACGTTAACGCTTACAGAGGACGAAAGGCCTTTAGTTTTAGGCTCAGTATCCCTACCAGTCACCTTCAAAAATATCACAAAGGTTATTCGTTTTTACCTTGTTCCCTCATTGCTCCAAGAAGCATACTTCAGGGTAGATTTTTGGAGAGCATTTGCGTTAGCTCCCGAAATATTCCCAAGCGTAGAGTGTTTAGAGGTTAGACTTGAGAAGGAAGAAGAACTTAACCTGCACGAATTGTCACCAGACCGGAAATTAGAATTACAAAAGGTCATCGAGACGTTTCCTTCATACGAGAAATTAGGCCTAGGGCAAACCAAATTAGTGGAGCATCACATCGACACCGGTGATGCTGTACCTATAAAAAGCAAACATTTCCCTCTTTCGCCACCGAGGCAAGCCGAAGCTTTTAGAGAACTAGACAGGTTACTCGAATTAGGAGTTATAGAAGAATCCAACTCCCCGTGGTGTAGTCCTGTAGTACTGGTCCGGAAACCAGGTAAGGTTAGGCTGTGCATAGATTCGAGGAAGGTCAACGCGGTGACTAAGAAGGACTCGTACCCCCTGCCTCATATCAACGGCTTATTGAGCAGACTCAAGGACACGCATTTTATTAGTGGCATTGATCTGAAAGACGCGTTCTTCCAGATCAAACTGACAGAGTCCTCGAAGGAACAAACAGCATTCGCAGTTCCGAGGAGGCCTCTGTACCATTTCAAGGTGATGCCATTTGGTCTGTGCAATGGACCGCAGACTATGAGTAGGCTGATGGACAAGGCAATCCCTTCGCGTCTGCGAGAGAACGTCTTTGTCTACCTGGACGATCTGATGGTACGTAGCACTAATTTTGAGGATCACCTGAAATTGCTGGCGGAAGTAGCCCAATGTTTGAGAGACGCAGGGCTGACAATAAACGTGGAAAAAAGTAAATTTTGTCAGAAGGAAATACGCTACTTAGGATACTTGATAGGCAGCGGGTGTTTGAAAGTGGATCCGGGAAAAATAGAAGAAATGCAAAACTTTCCGATCCCTAAATCCCCTCGGCAAGCGCGTAGGTTTGTGGGCATGGCGAATTGGTACCGAGCGTTTATTACCAATTTTGCTGACTTGGCAGGTCCCTTGACCGACTGTCTCCGCAAGTCAGCAGGCCCGTTCAAGCTTACCCCTGAAGCTATAGAGGCATTCGAGAAACTAAAAGTAGCCTTGAGTTCGGCGCCTGTCTTGGCCCAACCAGACTTTTCCAAAGAATTCGTAATACAATGCGACGCTTCCAAAATAGGTGTTGCCGGAGTGTTGTTCCAGGTCGATGATGAGGGCGCTGAGCATCCAATCGCATTCGTGTCGAAAAATCTGAATAATGCTCAACGCAATTATACAGTAACCGAGCTGGAATGTCTTGCAGCCATAATCAGCGTGAAGCGTTTCCGACCCTATGTCGAAGGATTATTACGGACCACTCCAGTCTCAAGTGGTTGATGACACAAAAAGACTTGAGCGGGAGGTTGGCGAGATGGTCACTCTTACTGCAAAGATACGACTTTAGAATGGAACATAGTAAGGGCACCCTGAATGTAGTACCAGACGCGCTGTCGCGTTTTGATGCCGATGAGTTGTCTTTCACTACCACACCCGGAGAAATAGATTTAGTCTCTCCCGAATTTAGCAGCAACGAATATTTAGACTTAATTCGGACCGTCACCGAAAACGAGGAATCACTTCCGGATTTACGAGTGGTGGACGGTATAATTTTCAAAAGAGTTAAGTTTCGTAAGGGGATGGAAGGGGAAGAAGACTCGCTGTGGCGTTTATGGTTGCCAAAAGGGTTGACTGAGGAAGCAGTGAGATTAGCACATGACGCTAACCGGAGTTACCATGGCGGATGGCAGAAACCTTGGAACGTGTTAGGCAGAAGTACTTCTGGCCGCAGCAGGCTAAGGACGTCAGGGACTACGTCCAGCGTTGTGACACCTGCAAAACGGTAAAACCCACCAATCAGCAGTCGAGACCACCTAAAGAGAGTACCTTTGAATCCGAAAGGCCATTTCAGCGGTTATATTGCGACTTTCTAGGGCCGTATCCGAGATCTAAGCGGCGAAATCAATTTCTTTTCATAGTACTAGACCATTTTTCAAAATGCGTTTGGCTAAAGCCCATGCAGAGAGCCACCACTGTTAACGTTATAAATTACTTCGCTTCAGAAATTTTTCCGGCTGTAGGGGTCCCTGAGTTTATTCACAGTGACAATGGTAAACAGTTTATCTCGAAGGAAATGAACCAATTTTTTGCAAATTACGGGGTGACGCACGTGAGGACGGGGTTATATTCTCCCCAAGCAAACGCATCCGAGCGCATTAATAGAGATTGTTTCGAAGATTAGGATTTTCCTGAAGGATAAACCGGACCATACCGATTGGGATAAGCATATACCCGAGATTTTATCAGTTTTGAGAAGTGATTTTCACACGGCGATTCAGTGTTCTCCATACTTTGCATTATATGGCCAAAATATGGTCCAACATGCCTCAACGTACAACATTTTAGGGAAACTCGGCAGCCTTCGGGAAGACCAGGTTATGGTAGTAAGCCGAGCTGACAAGTTGACTAATATTCGTGAGCAGATCCGTAGAAATTTAGATCAGGCCAAGAATAGGGGAGTAACCACCTATAACAAGCGCTCTAGACAAGTCAACTATAAGGAAGGTCAGGAAGTTTTTCGGAGAAACTTCGCCTTAAGTAATTTCAAACAGGGCATTAACGCCAAATTCCCACCCAAATACCTGAAGTGTCGAGTGCTCCGAAAAATAGGCAATGCATTGTATGATCTCGATGACCTAAACGGGAAACTGATAGGTCGCTTTCACGCGTCGGACATTCGCCCGCAATGAACTAGAAAACGTTTCCTTGCCAAATTACAATTTGACTTTTTTTATATACCTACCAATTGGACTTTTTTTTGTCTGGGCGTTTTGGCGGTCGGGGACATCTCGCCCAGTATTCTCCCCGAGCAATGACCTCATAGGTTGTTCACACGCGTACTCACCGAGGACCGTGAACACCCTGGCAGTCCACGCTTAGGTCGGACTAGTCTCTCGGAGTTTGTACAAGTTCTCCAGATCAAAATGTCTACACCTTTTTGTTTTGCATTCCTGTGGGAGCAATACCCACTAGAAATCATCTTTCGGAGTTTTGACGAGTTCTCCATAACAAATGTCTAATTGCCGCAAAGCCCTTTTAAACTAGGAAACAGAATTAATTCCCAACTTGACTTAGTTTTTTTGATGGACCTATGTTGCCCGGCTAGCTTCGTAGTAGGACTTTGAGACTCTTATCTCAGGGGTGAGTCGTGCCCCACGTTGCTTGTCGTCGGAGATCCCTGGCAATAGCTTCCCATAGATGATCCGGTTTCCTGTTCGCTTCATCGTCAGGTCTTCAAAGCGAAGCAGGTTTGTTACGGTCTGCTGCTACGGTCTACGGCTACGACCCACTTGGGAGCGTGTTCACGCGAACACACCTAGCGATGTGGCGAAAGTGGCGATAGAAAAAATATCGAAAAGAAGAAAAAAGACAGACCGGCCATCACTAAGAAGAAAAAATTCTTTTCTTTTAGCACAAGGTTCCGGCCATGAAAGGTGGTAGACTTTTTATTCAGTATTTGTTTTATAAAAATTACACAAAGGGGCAATAGAAACTACCAGTGAAAAACCACCAACACTGACTGGTAAAAGTGCTCCTATTCATTGCACACTGCTTGCGTTTAACGGAGTCCCACATACTTATCAACCAACTACCCGGTCAGCACACTGGCAAAATAATTTTTGGGAATATTTTTACGCCTTCTAATTGTGGCGAAGCTTTTAACTGATATCGAACCGTTTGGAATCTTCCGTTTTGCAATTTCTTGCGGACCATAAAGGACAATACAGGGTCAAGCGAATTACGAGAAGACTCTTAAACCAACACCTCCGCCTCCAGGGCCAGCAGTACGCGGCAGCGTAATACAACGAAAGTCAAATTTAGCACCAAGTCATTCCGAAGTTTCATTGCCACCAGGTGCACTCGATCACCTCGGACCAGAGCGCAACAACCACCAATAGTACCAGCACAGCGCGCCCAAGACCGCGCACCCCAACCAACATCAGCGTCAACTTCACCGGCAAGGTCAACTCCACCAGCGACAACACGCCGGCAGAGACCCATGGTACGTACTCTGTCGGCCATGTAAGTACCAGCACGGTATAAATTTAGATTTAATTACCCTACAAAAAAATTCTGGTCACAAAACTTACCCACGCCCATGCAAATGTGACTAAGAATAGAATCTATGACTGTATAATAACTAGTCAAACGGCGTGGAATGACGAGAGCAGTTTTGCAGGGTAGTTGAAGGACCTTCCAAGTGTACTTAGAGGGTTTCATATAACCCGAGTAAACCATTCGACAAGGATCGATTTTTTTTTTTGTCAAAATTACGACATTTTTTTTAAGAATTATCAACATAAAAAAATGCAAAGATAGTTAACGTATTATAGAAGAAAAGTTACACATAACTGATTGCCACTATTTAAATTTAGCTTGTAATAATTATCTAACCAAAAGAATTACTACCTGAACACTTATGATTTACAACTTGACACGATGATAAAGAATGCAACCACCGTTTAATATATTTACACATTTTAAAGGTTTGCTCACAAATAAACAGGCAGTTTGTCTCAGTAAGGTCAAGCAGCACTTACCTGTTAGAACGCTTAACACTAATTCCAACATACGCCGTTTATTTGAGAATGCATCTTATATATATAATATACCAATCAAAACTCTTTAAATATGACTAAAATTGTATTCAGCAATTCACTAGTATAATTCCATTTACCTAATACCTACCCAAGCATTAGCTTTACATAAAAAGAAGAAGCATACATTTTTTTTTTCGATCATTTTAAGAATATATTTTGTCACCTTAAGATGTTTGAAGTTGGCTCTATACATTTTATGGATAATAAGCCGTCGCTATCACGCGAAACGTTTTAGCGATTCATTTTGGAAGCTTAACCATAAAATTAATGAATTTTTTTTTTGCGACAGCAGCCATTCGTCGATTGTCGAATTGGCAAAAGGATTTTGAATTCTAAATTTTTTTTATCTTTCAAATGCAATATATAGATATATATATATATACATATGAATCCCTATGGCGGCCAATATCTTTCGAACAACAAGACGAAAGTGATTTACGCGCACGTAATACATATGGCTATCGCAATTTTATCTTTATTGCTTTTGGTAAATACTCTTTTAGTACATATTAGATGTTATTATTGTTATACTAGGCGCATTAGCATTATACCGATTCGATGTTAGGTTACACTCAAAAATGAGTTCTACTATAGCACTTTATATATCTTATTCGTTAACCGAACATAAGCAAAGTAAATAATATTGTTACGAATATTAGCAAAACTGAGGAGTGCTGCCATCTCCAGGCCGATGCTAAGCAGTGACGTGAATTCACATCAATAATTCAATCAGTATGTATCTACATAAACGAATCAATAATTGCGTCTACACATATGTACACATTCCGACGAGCAACATTTACATACAAGGCAGCGAGAGATGCGATGTCACACACAGATGAATTTACTTATACGCTTATGTGTGTGCGGGAGACTGTAAACTACAAACTCACATATGTACATCTGAGAAGCGCTAAAAAGTAGACAATTGTAAACAAGTAGAAACTATATGAGAACTATACACACACGAATATAGTTGGTAAGTTCTGGAAATGGAAGAGCCTAGAAGTATGCAGCGTAAACTATAAAAGCGGGGAGGCGAGTAAGAAGTAATTCAGTTTGAGTTGAGCAATCAATCAGTTATTGATTAAGCACGCGATCTGGCGGCCAATAGTAGAGTTCAATTTGAATTATCAATCAGTTTGGTTATTAAGCCAGCGAGTAGCAAAGTATAAGTGTCATTGTGAAGTACTTTAATAAAGGCCATTTTTCCATTATTCAATATTGGAGTTATTTATTCAACAGTTTAGTGATTCGAACTTAGCAGAGGATTGCAAATAAGAGGATTTGCAAGTAAAATCGTTACAATTGGTGTCATAAGAGGAATTGTTGAATAAATTCCAAAGGACAACAAGGACATGGCAAAGTTCAGTGAATTGAAGATCCAGCAACTAAAGAAGGAGACCCGTGGATTGAATACAAGCGGCGTTAAACTTGAACTTCAGGCACGGCTACGAGAGGCAATGGAAGTAGAAGGAATTGATGTGGAAGAGTATGTCTTTCATCTTGATGGCGAGGAGACAACAAAAATTGAAGAGAAAAACGAAACATCGCAAACGGTTACCAGCACAGACTTGAACGTGATATTGGCTGCAATATCTGCACAAACGTCGACAGTAACATCGAAAATTGAAGCACAAGAAACACGTATTTCAGAAATGTCGACACAAATTTCTTCACAACTGGAATCGCAGGAAACCCGTATAACATCCAAGATGGAAACTCAACTGGAAGAACAGAAGACATATATGGCATCGCAACTGGAAGAACAGAAGACATATATGATATCTCAGTTGGCTCAGCAGTTGAAAGCGCAAGAGGATCGCATATCATCGCAGTTGGAGGGTTTTAGTGAACGACAAGATAAAATGGAAGCTGAGATGGATGCTTTGAAAGATCGGATTCAGCAGTTACAATTAAATCGTCCAGCAGTTTCAGCGAGTAATCCAAAGTTAAAAACACCATCATTTGACGGGTCTGTTCCTTTCCAGGTCTTCAAGCTACAGTTTGAGAAGACCGCAGCAGTGAACTACTGGAATGCGGAAGATAAAGTTGCTGCACTGTTCGTGGCATTGAAGGGGCCAGCAGCGAAAATCCTACAGACGATTCCCGAAGGAGAGCGGAACAGTTATGACGCATTGATGGCTGCTGCAGAACGGCGATACGGAAGCGAACACAGAAAACAGATATTTCAAATAGAATTGCAAAACCGCTACCAAAAAGCTAACGAGACTTTGCAGGAGTTTGCTTCAGATGTTGAAAGGTTGGCTCATCTCGCAAATGCGGACGCACCCGTGGAATACACTGAAAGGGTAAAAATCTAGAGTTTCATAAATGGCATACGAGATGTGGAAACGAAGCGGGCTACATACGCAAACCCAAAGCCAACATTCGCAGAAACGGTGTCACAAGCCTTGATTCAGGAAACAGCGTCGCTTCTATGTAAGCCAGTTTTCAAAGCACGCCGTGTGGAAGTAGAAAGGCCAGAGTGGGTAGACGCAATTTTGGAAGCTCTGAAGGGATCACAACAGAAAAATGCCGGAGTTATGAAATGCTTCAAATGCGTGAAGTCCGGTCACATTGCACGTAATTGCGATCTTGGCCTTAATAGTTCCAACAATGTGGGTGGGCGTAAACGCAAAGCTGGAGGAGATGAGCAAGAGCGAGTAAGAGGTAGAGAGCTAGATCCAGCTATTGAATGCCCTGTGATATCTGTGTCGCAAATTTGTAGAAAATCGAGCAGTCTTACCGTCAGAGGGAATGTGGAAGGCAACGAACGAATACTGACTGTAGATACGGGCGCATCTCATTCCTTGATCCGATCTGACTTGGTCAACAGGAGAGTAAAACCGTTACCTGGAGCAAAGTTGCGTACGGTCACTGGCGAGTATAACCAAGTTCAGGGAGAAGTGATATGTGAAGTATTGGTTGGGAAGGTCATGGTTTTACACAAATTTGTTGTGGCGGAGATTGTTGATGAAGTTATATTTAGAGTGGATTTCTTGGTTGACCATGACATCAAGATCGATATGCAGAGAAGGGTGATACATTATGAGAACCAAGATGTGCCACTTAACTTCAGTTTAGAAAAAGGGTTCAGCAGTAAGCGAGTGCTGGTGGAGGAAATTCGACAGAGCCCACGAAAGTCAAGGAAAGTAGATCGAGCAAAGGTTGATGGATCGAATGTGCCAAATAAAGCGAAATTAAAAGTACCTGCGAGGAAAAGACCGGCATCAACAAACCCTAATGGACGCACTAAAATGACTGAAAGAATTTTTCAGAAAGAATGCAAGGATGGTTTCAAGCCAGCGCCACTTTTGTTGGGAAACGTCGGAACGATACTGAGTATGTGAAGCCAATCCGACAAGAACAAGCTCTACAAAGTAGTTCTTCATTGGCCAAGCAACAGAGTGCGAGAGAACGATCCAGAATAATGAGTAGTAAGATGGAACACAGGTACGACAGGGAAAATAATTCGGAAGGTTTCCGGAATGGAGATTTGGTACTGTTAAACAACCCTCACCGGCGGAAAGGTGTTCCAGCCCAATTTCGGTGCAGTTGGGAAGGCCCGTACAAAGTTGTGAAGAAGATCAGTGATACCATCTACCGTATACAAACCACTGGGAAACCACGGATTAGAAGGGTGGTACATTTGGAGATGCTAGCGGCGTTTAGATTGGGAGATTTGTCTGATCGGGACGATCAGACTTAGGTGGAGGGCAGTGTTACGAATATTAGCAAAACTGAGGAGTGCTGCCATCTCCAGGCCGATGCTAAGCAGTGACGTGTATTCACATCAATAATTCAATCAGTATGTATCTACATAAACGAATCAATAATTGCGTCTACACATATGTACACATTCCGACGAGCAACATTTACATACAAGGCAGCGAGAGATGCGATGTCACACACAGATGCATTTACTTATACGCTTATGTGTGTGCGGGAGACTGTAAACTACAAACTCACATATGTACATCTGAGAAGCGCTAAAAAGTAGACAATTGTAAACAAGTAGAAACTATATGAGAACTATACACACACGAATATAGTTGGTAAGTTCTGGAAATGGAAGAGCCTAGAAGTATGCAGCGTAAACTATAAAAGCGGGGAGGCGAGTAAGAAGTAATTCAGTTTGAGTTGAGCAATCAATCAGTTATTGATTATTAAGCACGCGATCTGGCGGCCAATAGTAGAGTTCAATTTGAATTATCAATCAGTTTGGTTATTAAGCCAGCGAGTAGCAAAGTATAAGTGTCATTGTGAAGTACTTTAATAAAGGCCATTTTTCCATTATTCAATATTGGAGTTATTTATTCAACAGTTTAGTGATTCGAACTTAGCAGAGGATTGCAAATAAGAGGATTTGCAAGTAAAATCGTTACAATATAATAATATACGTGGCTACAACAAGAAAAACAAAAAAAAAAAAACAATTTCTTTTTTTTTAATGAATAAATTTTGCTTGAAATTAATGACAACAAAACCAAGCAGAGTCCCAAACATGGAAATTTGTAAATCTCTATTCAAACTTTATAGTTCTAAATTATATTTTGTTGAATGAAAATATTTTAACTTTTTTTGCTAGTTAACAAAAACAAAGAAAATAAATTATATCTAACCATGGCAAATTTAAACTTCAACAAAGTATATTTTCAAATCATACAAGTACATCTGCTTCGTTAATTTTAATGTAACGAAGTTCTGGTACGTTTCGCTCTGAGCAAACCAAGTATAAGGAGAAAAGAAACTTTTTTTAAAAATAGTAATTATATGCAAAAGCATTTTTCTTTATAAGTAATCGCTTAGAAACCTTAGACTAAACGGTGAACGTGAAGGTTAAAGCCAAGACAAGACTTATCTATGAAAAGTGGCTGATTAAGTTATGATTAACTGCAACCAGATAAAATGTCCTAATGTAATTCCAACTTCGAATTTTAGAGAATTTTTGCCCTAGCTGTTCGTACTTCAAATTTTTTTTTTGGACGGCGCTTATAAGCCGTCTTGTTTTGGCTTGGAGCCTATGCTGTAGCACCCTTGTTAAGAAGCCCGCGCTTGTCTTATTTTTTCCAAGTTACATACTTATGTTATTAATAATGAATTGTAATTAATAAATTTTATATGGGAATATGGGCCACCGAAATTATAGGTGCGTCGGTGGCCATGGTTTTTTTGAGGGTGGGATATAAGCACCGGGCGTCGCAACAACACCCGCGGCGCCCCCAAGATATATTCGGCCCTTTTATTTATATTTTTATTTTTCAGCCTGTTTTTTTTTTTGAGTTTCATTTTCAGCGTTAGTAACCGGCCGTGTCCGGTTCGGTAATTTGTTTTGCGTTATTTCTTTTGAATTTGAATTTAAATATTTGCATGTTAACGGTCTGTCCGTGGCATCCGGTTCGACCGGATGTCGTTTTAATTGGTATTGATAAGCGTTTTGAGTCGGCCTCTGCGCTTCTGTCAGGTTTTTTTGAATCTGACAGCTGCTAGTTTGATAGGCATGATATGACTTTTTTCTCTGTTTATGGCGCAGGAACAGTAAGGTTGGCAAGGACCCGCCCCAGCCGACAATGACTAGCCACTGTGCACCAATACATCATGCCGACCACCTTCCTTACTGATGCCACCGTAAATGCGTTACCATAACATATTGTTGAATGAAATCCGGCGATCTCATTTTGGTATCCGGCGAATACAATCGTACGTCCCTTGGTAATAACCCAACTTCGTCCTAACTCAACTTCGGTTGTTGCCATAGATATGAAGATTTTTGACGATTTTTTGGGCGGCGTCTGATGACTTGGAAACAAATATATGGCAACACTGGTCGTATGTCGTATCGCTGTAGTCGTATCCCTAACGTAATCAGCTGTTTATCGTTACGACGGTAAACCAAAAGCGGGAGTCATTGGTGCCATATGTCGTATCGCTGTGGTCGTATCCCTAACGTAATCAGCTGTTTATCGTTACGACGGTAAACCAAAAACCAATTGGTTGGCTACGATACGGTTACGACCTTAGCGGCACCAATAATCGATTACATTGATTCCCATAAGATTGGTCAATTCAGCTGTTATAAGGTTACCGATACGGTTACCCATAAAGCACCAATGTCTGCAGCTTAAAATTTGCAAATGGAACAACTAAAGACTCCTGAATTAAAAAAAAATGTCTTAGTACCTCTAAATCTCGGGCCCCTTGAGAAATCCCGGGCCCGGGGGGAATCCCCCCCCCCCCATTCTCTCCCCCTCTCATCGGACCTGGTGCTCGGCAACAAAACAACTTAACTAAATACTTTCTTCGAAAAATTTTAAAATTTTTTGTACATTCTGAGTTGCTTTGCAAATGACTTCAAGTGTAGTGCTGTATTTTACAAAAATGTACCAAATATGTCAATGTAGTACCAACGTACTTTCGGGAAGCCAAATGTACCAAAAAAATACAAATGTCCAATGATTATCATCACTGTTTCAGATTACAACATGTGCCGAACGTATTCGCATAGTATGGGTTGACAAACAGCTGATTTTTTAGACTTTTTTATTACTGCTTCATCCAATTGTTTTTGTGTTCAATTTTTAATATAAATCTCACCAATAGCAAAAAGTTTGAAAATGGATGCCGAAGCCTCCCGTAAAACTTGGGAATTGGAAAATAATGTAAAAACTTTACCGGCATGTGATGAAATATTTCGCTACGACGCCGAACAACAACGTCAAATTCTCGATGCTAAACCATGGGAGAAGGATCCACATTATTTTAAAGATATAAAAATATCTGCATTATCCTTGTTAAAGATGGTAATGCATGCACGTTCAGGTGGTACACTTGAGATTATGGGTTTGTTACTTGGCAAAGTTGAAGACAATACAATGATTGTCATGGATGCTTTTGCATTGCCCGTTGAAGGTACTGAGACGCGTGTTAATGCACAATCTCAAGCCTATGAATATATGTCTGCGTACATTGAGGCAGCCAAAGAAGTTGGACGTTTGGAAAATGCCATTGGTTGGTATCACAGTCATCCAGGTTATGGTTGTTGGTTGTCTGGCATCGATGTGTCAACGCAAATGTTAAATCAAAATTATCAAGAACCTTTTGTTGCCATTGTTGTGGATCCGGTACGTACAGTGTCAGCTGGAAAGGTTTGTTTAGGTGCATTTCGTACATACCCTAAAGGTTATAAGCCACCAAACGAGGAACCTTCTGAGTATCAAACTATACCATTAAATAAAATCGATGATTTTGGTGTACATTGTAAACAATATTATCCACTTGAGGTAACTTATTTCAAATCAGCATTGGATCGTAAATTATTGGACTCACTATGGAATAAATATTGGGTCAATACATTGGGCAGTTCAGGCTTACTCACAAATACCGATTATACAACCGGACAAATATTTGATTTATCTGAGAAACTTGAACAGAGCGAATCAAGTTTGGTTCGTGGACCATTTGTTGTTTCAGGTTAGTATAAAAACCTTAAAAACAATCGAAAATTTATCAAAGTATTAATGTTATAACTTTCTAAAGGAGCTGAAGGCAGCGAAAAACGCACAGAGGATAAACTATCCAAAGCGACACGTGATTGCAGTCGTGCATCTATTGAGTTAATTCATGGACTGATGGCGCAAATTGCGAAGGACAAGCTATTCAATAAAGTTGGTTTGGGTGAATAAATTCAGCAATGTACAAAATTACAAAAGTACGGAACTATGAACTATTTCCACATCGTACAGTAAAAAAAAAAAAAAAAATTTAATTAAAATGCATTTTTATTATTATACTCTATAAACAAGTCTTTATTTGTATGGATAATGAAGAATGAACATACCTACTTAATTCTTGTTAGCTTAATAGTAGATTAATCGCGTTCCATCAGGTACAATAACATATCTCTACACCCCAGCGGGTTAGGGGGCTTAAAATATATCCGCGGTAGGTATGCCTGTCGTAAGACGTGGCCAAAATACCAAATTGATTCAAGGGGTTGCCAGGGCAATATATAGCTTCTCCAACTCAATTGTTAACTTCACCTACCCGTGGCGAATCCTGTTTCATTGACAGCCGAGGCTCTGGCGACCCCAAGTTCCTCTTGGAACTAGGAGGTGGGGAGGGTGCGAAGGTTTAATGTTGTCATATAAATCGTTCCCGAGATGGTCAGGCTAGTACCTTTTGGGTACTGTTCTTTGAGTACTGGATTCACCGGGCAATTCCTGGCATAAAGGTCCGACGCCTGTTTGTGGAGTTCACCAAGGACCTGCTTGGGTTTTTTTGCTTCATACGGCTGAGTTCTCAGGTGCCGTATTTCCTCAAAATGCTTACGGAGATGACTCCTTAAGTCCCTAGGCGGTGATGGCTCATCAATCAGATGTCTGTTGGGATGGCTAGGTTTCTGGATATTCAACAGGAACTGTTTGGTTAGCATCTCATTTCTCTCCCTGATGGTATTCTCGCCTCATTATGTAGATGGTGTTCTGGGGACATAAGAAGACAGCCCGTGCGGTTCTGAGCGCAGTATTTTGGCAGGCCTGTAGCTTCTTCCAGTGGGTAGTTTTGAGGCTTGGCGACCATATAGGGGACGCGTAGCACGCAAACGGCCGGCCAATTGCTTTGTATGTGGTAATGAGCGTTTCTTTGTCTTTTCCCCAAGTACTGCCAGCAAGGGATTTGGGGATTTTATTACGGCTCTGGCTTTTCGGAACAATTGCGGCTGCGTGCACCAAAATGGAGATCCTGATCAAACGTCACACCCAAGACTTTGGGGTGTAGGACAGTCGGTAGCGTAGTGCCATCGACGTAGATGTTTAAAATGGTCGACATTTGGGACGTCCAAGTTGTAAATAGGGTCGCGGATGATTTAGTCGCTGATAATGCCAGGTTTCGCGAGGCAAAAAAAATGGAGAGATCAGGGAGGTTGTTGTTGTTGTTGTTGTTGTAGCGATTAGTCACTCCCCGAAGGCTTTGGGGAGTGTTATCGATGTGATGGTCCTTTGTCGGATACAGATCCGATACGCTCCGGTAACACAGCACCAGAAGGTGAGGTTGACCATTGGGTTGGAGAAGCTATATATTGCACTACACAACCGCTTGAATCCCATCAGGGAGGTAGCCGTTTATTCTGTTGCAAAGTTCATCGATCTTTAGCTGGTTTCCCAGGCTTTAGTAGCGGCCCCACTTCGGCCATTTTCCATTTTTCGGGTATGACAAAGGTTGAAAGAGACAGGTTGAAGACATGTGCTAAATATTTGAAACCCTCTTTTCCTAGGCTTTTAAGCATCGGCATGGCTATGCCGTCTGGGCCCACTGCTTTGGATGGTATAGCATGACCGATGGCATCCTCAACCTCTTTGGCGGTGATGGTAATTGGTAACGTGCTGAACTTATGTTTACGTGCGTGTCTGTTGACCCTCCGTCTATTTTTGTTGACCGTAGAATGCATTATGTATTGTCGACAGAAAGCGCTCGCACATTTTTTCGCATCCGACAGCACATTGTTGCCAAAGGCGATGGAAACTTTGTCATTGTGCCTAGACGGATGTTGCTATAACAACAACAACAACAACAGGAGCTTGGGGTCGACAGAGCTGTTGTTGTAGCGATAAGGTTGCTCCCCGAAGGCTTTGGGGAGTGTTATCGATGTGATGGTCCTTTGCCGGATACAAATCCGGTACGCTCCGGTACCATAGCACCATTAAGGTGCTAGCCCGACCATCTCGGGAACGATTTATGTGGCCACATTGAACCTTCAGGCCAGGTCGACAGAGCCTTGTATGTTAGTGAAACAGGATTCGCCGCGGATAGGTGAGGTTGACAATTGGGTTTGGAGAAGCTGTATATTGCACTGCCAACCTGAAGGGTTGCGCTACACAGCCCCTTGAATCTGGTATTTTAGTCGCCTCTTACGACAGGCATACCTACCGCGGATATATTCTGACCCCCTAACGCGCTGGGGGTTGTCCCCCAGCTGGTCGCGCCATATGGTGCCTCCAGCTCATACGGCCTCTCCCACTCATAACTACAATCTCCGTAGTAGAGTGGGCAGTAATGCCGTATATCAGCCCCGTCTTCTTTCCTCTTCTTTTTCGGCAGCAATCGTGTAGGTCAGGGAAACAGAATCCTAGTCCCTACCACCTTTTGCACTGTCTGCAAGCACATAATATATATGTTTGTGAAATCCGCCCAATGCAGCTCCTGCCGCGGTCGGTGTTACTTTCCTAGATGTTCTGGTCTTCGCGACGAAAACCGCCCGACGGGCTTCATTGCGCCGTGTTGCCAGGCCGCAAACCCAAATACACCGGACACCGCAATGCTTACCCAGGGACGACCAGTCCCAGTGCCGCAACAGCAATTGCGTCCTAGCCTCTCACAACCCAGGCGTATTCACCCGTCACTTACTCCTAGAGTGATGACGTTTCCCCCTTTGCACTTAAGAATTTTGCAGTTAAACTGTAATGGATTAACTGCTAAGAGCGCGGAGATAGTCGATTTCATGAAGCGGCACAACATCCGCATTGCTGCGATTCAAGAGACTAAACTCACAGCAAGATCTGCTCTGTAGACCTGTTCTGGGTACAATGTCCACAGAAAAGATCGCGAGAGTTGGAATGGAGGCGGTCTCGCGTTTATTATACACCACTCTGTGCAATATCATACATTTGATCCTGACATCGGCCGCAGGGACAGTGTCCTGGAACGTCATGGCTTATATGTCCGGTCAGGCGATGTAAACCTAGAAATCATCAACATCTACATCCCTTCTGCCACCTGCTGCCCCAGTTGATCCCGCCCTAATATTAGTGCGTTACTCACTGGCGACAATAGCATTATCCTAGGCGATTTCAATGCCCATCACGACCTATGGCTTCAAACTTGCAGGAGGACAGCAGAGGTGAGATGTTGGCGGATCAAATAGAACAAACGACGTTCTGTACAATAAACGGAGACGCCCCCACTCGTATGGTAGGAAGTTGTCGCAGTTCGCCAGATATATCAATCGTGAGCGCAGGACTCGTAAACTGCGTCAACTGGCAGCCGATGGTAACATTGGCATCCGACCACCTGCCAATACTCATCTCGCTCGAGCGTACCGCCGACTTCATCGTCTCTGAAAAACGCACTTTCATAAATTTTAAAAAAGGAAAGTGGGAAGAATATAAGTCCTTAATACAGACAGCCGCTTTGCTGCCCTCTCTATCCCGGCTGATGCTCGCCAAGGTGAACGTGCTTTTCGCAAGGTCATTGCATCCGCCGTGGCTCGCTTTATTCCCGCCGGAAGGATTCCCAAAATTGGGAAATTTAGCGAGAGAACGTGACCTTATAAGACAGCTCGATCCCGGCGACCCCCAAATAAGGGACATAAACCAACACATCAGATTGCTTGTGGATGAACACAAGCGGGCGAAAAGGGAGGAGCATCTAAGAAGCTGTCACCTCTCTGCCGGTGTGGGTAAGCTTTGGTCCACCATAAAGTCTCTATCGAATCCGTCCAAGCACAACGACGTCCAAGCACAACGACAAAATTTCCATCGCCTTTGGCGATAAAGTTCTGTCGGATGCGAAAAAATGCGCGAGCGCCTTTTGCCGACAATATATAATGCATTCTACGGTGGACAAAGCTAGACGGAGGGCCAACAGACACACGCACAAACATTAATTCAGCGCGTCCCCAATTACCATCACCGCCAAAGAGGTTAAGGATGCCATCGGTCAAGCTAAACCATCTAAAGCGGTGGGCCCTGACGGCATAGCCATACCGATGCTTAAAAGCCTAGGAAGTGAGGGTTTTAAATATTTAGCACATGTCTTCAACCTGCCTCTTTCCACCTTTGTCATTCCCAAAAAATGGAAAATGACCAAGGTGGTCCCGCTACTAAAGCCTGGGAAACCAGCTAACATAGGAGAATCATATCGATATCTCTCCTATCGCCAGTAGCTAAGACGCTTGAAGCCATTTTACTGCAAATTTGCCACTAGCCTCTCATCAGCATGGCTTTAGAAAACTACAGAGCACCACAACTGTGCTAAATGCCATTAGCACCCAGATAAATTGCGGTTTAAATCAAAACCCCCACCATAGAACAGTACTCGTTGCGCTAGACCTATCAAAAGCTTTTGATACGGTCAACCATGGCACGTTACTGCAAGACCTGGAAGGGTCTACCTTTCCCCCAAGTCTTAAAAGGTGGACCGCAAATTATCTGGGTGGACGGCAGGCATCGGTGCAATTTCGAAACGAAACATCTAAACCAAGGAGAGTTAACAAGGGGTGCCACAGGGTGGTGTCCTATCCCCACTTTTGTTTAACTTCTACATATAAAAGCTACCTTCGCCACCAGAAGGAGTTACTATCGTTTCCTACGCCGATGACTGCACAATAATGGCCACAGTCTCAGGCCCACAGATCGATGAGCTATGCAACAAAAAAAAAAAAAACCGCTACCTCCCTGATCTTTCCAGTTTCTTCACCTCGCGAAACCTGACATTATCACCGACTAAATCATCGGCGACCTTATTTACAACATGGACGTCCCAAATGTCGACCATTTTGAACGTCCACGTCAATGGCACTACGCTACCGACTGTCCTACACGCCAAAATCTTGGGTGTGACGTTCGATCAGGATCTACATTTTGGTGAGCATGCAGCCGCAATTGTACCGAAAATCCAGAGCCAATCCTCAAATCTCGTACTGGCAGTACTTGGGAAAAAGATAAAGAAACGCTCATTACCACTTACAAAACAATTGGCCAGCCGATTGCATGCTACGCGTCCCCGATATGGTCGCCAACCCTAAAGATCACCCATTGGAAACGCTACATGCCTGCCAAAATTCTGCCCTCAGAACCGCCACGGGTTGTCTCCTTATGTCCCCAGAACACCATTTACATAATGAGGCGAGAATACTCCCAATAAGGGAAAGAAATGAAATGCTAACCAAACAGTTTCTGTTGAATACCCAGAAACCTGTGCATCCCAACAGACATCTGATTGATGAGCCAACACCGCCCAGGGGCTTAAGGAGTCACCTCCGTGAGCACTATGAGGAAATACGGCACCTGAGAACACAGCCGTATGAAGCCAAAAAACATAAGCAAGTCCTTGGTGAACTCCACTGCTACAACAACAGCAACAACCACTCGTATCTCTAGCCAGTCTCTCGGTGTTTATTTCTTGAGACCATCTTTAAATATAACCTGTGCGACGAGCACTCATAATAAATTTATGAGTCGATGCTGAACTACGTCGACATGGCAGCCTTAACCCGATAACCTCTGTTAAACAAACATAGATAATGCGAACAAGCATGCAGCAAGACCCTCTATATCATTAAATAAGGTCGAATTTGACAGAACGACAGCCATTAGAGCGCACAACCTATTGAAGAGGAGGAACGTTAGGTTACGTCCACCAGCGAGTCAGGGGGTTAGAATATACCCGCGATAGGTATGCCTGTGGTAAGAGGCGACTAAAATACAAGATTCAAGGGGTTGTGTAGCGCAACCTTTTCAGGTTGCCAGCGCAATATATAGCTTCTCCAAACCCAATTGTCAACCTCACCTATCCGCGGCGAATCCCGTTTCACTAACAGACGAGGCTCTGGCAACCCCAAGCTCCTCATGGGACTTGGGGGTGGGGAGGGAGGGATTGCCTGAAGGTTTAATGTGGCCATATAAATCGTTCCCGAGATGGTCGGGCTAGCACCTTAATGGTGCTGTGTTACCGGAGCGTACCGGATCTGTATCTGGAAAACGACTATCACATTGATAACAGCCCCAAAGCCTTCGGGAAGAAACCTTATCGCTACAACAACAACGTTAGGTTATGTTTGAAAGACTCTTACTGTTGGAACAACTTCGTTTTGAATGCAGAAATATACTAAAGTGTTACTTAAACAGACTTAACCACCACATGTATTTCGGGCATGTGAAGAGTCACCGAAAGGCTAGCTTTTTATATGGATCTAGGGGGTGGGAGGGCGTTATGGCTTAAAAGGCTCCATGCGGTTACACTAATTGTAACGTACCTGATCAATAACCAACAAAGGACCATCAACGTCGATAACAATTCCCACAACTTTCCTTATCGCTACAACAACAACAACAATTTAAAATTGGTTAAATGTCGCTAAAACAACCATTACAACATTTAAAGAAGATTCAAGACATCTCAACATGCAATTGATATTGCGTGTTGAAACGCAACTTCTACGCGCATACATATAAGGGGGCATTCCATACCAACTCGTCTCACAGCGTTTTCCTAAAAATGTTGGAGCGTCTAATTGGTTTATATGTATATTCGAGACGGGATTCCTCCAGGGCTACTATCGACACGCTTCCCAAGGCAGCCGGTTCTATGTACCGGAGCGACGCGGGATTTTTCCTGACCAAGGGCTGTCATTTCAGTGTAACCCCATTTAATTTGTTGCGTCCCTCCCACAAATTGTCTGCCTCCCAGCAGATCCTTGCGGCGGGAATGCGCCATATTCTTCTGCTCCAGGAAGATATCGAACGCAATCCGGGACCTGTACCTGACCCCGGCCCTGAGAAATAGGTTTGCTGCGTTTGCTGGAAAATAATCTATTTAGGACGGTCACACTCTTGTCAGTGTGTCACGTGCAAGGGATGGCTGCATCGGACAGGATGTTATAGGCTAGACCCCAAAACCCGACGTAATCGTAACTTTTATATTTTTCTGTGGCTCCTTGCTGTTCACGCCCAAGGGCGTCCCATAGTCTACGTCTTAGCGTCCCCCACTACCTTATAGCAGCCCCTCTGCTCAGCAAGCCACAACAGCTCATACAGCCGCTCCTACTCATAACTAAAAACTCCGTAGTAGAGTCGGTAGCAATGCCGAGCATCAGCCCCCGTCTTCGTATCTTCTCCTCCCTTTACGGAACTAGCATTCGAGTAGGTCCGGAAACAGACTCTTAGTCCCTACCACCTTTTGCACCGTTTGCCAGCACAGAATATATATGTTTGCGACATCTGCCCAATGCAGATCCTGCCTTGGATGGTGACACTTTCCTAGATGTTCTGGGTTTCGATGGGTTTAATCGCGCCATGCTGCCAGGTCGCAAACCCAATTACACCGGGTACCCTTATGCTTACCCAGGGAAGTCCAGTCCCAGGGCCACAACAGCATTTGCGTCCTGGCCTCCATCAACTCATGCGTAGTCACCCGTCACTTACCCCCAGAGTGACGACGTCTCCCCCGTTGCACTTCAGAATACTGCAGTTAAACTGTAATGGGTTAATTGCATTGCAGCGATCTAAGAGGCTCTGCAGACCTGCTCTCGCTATAATGTCCACAGAAAAGATCGCGAGAGCGGAAATGGAGGCGGTCTCGCGTTTATCACCCAACACTCAGTGCGATATAATCTATTTGATCCCGTCATCGGCCGCAGGGACAGCGTCCTGGAAAGTCAAGTCATATCTGTCCGGTCAGGCGATATAAACTTAGAAATCATCAACAACTAAATCCCTCCTGTCACCTGTTGCCTCAGTGGATACTGTCTTCACATCAGCGCACTACTCACTGGCGATAATCGCATTATCTTAGGCGATTTCAAAGCCCACCACGATCTATGGCATTCTAACCTAAAGGTGGACAGCAGGGGTGAGATCGTGGGGGACCAAGTAAGAGGAAACGACGTTCTGCACAATAAACGGAGACGCGCCCACTCTGCTACAACAACAACAACAACGCCACCACTCATATGGTAATAAGCTGTCACAGTTCGCCAGATCTATCCATCGTGGGCGCAGGACTAGTAAACTGAATCAACTGGCAACCGATGGTAACATTGGCATCTGATCACCTACCCATACTCCTTTCGGTCGAGATATCTGCCGACTTCATCATCACGTAAAACGCTCTTTCATCAATTTTAGGAACGGAAAGTGGGATGATTACAAATCTTATACTGACAATCGCTTTGCTGCCCTCGCTATCCCGACTGATGCCGCGCGTCAAGCGGAGCGTGCTTTCCGTAAGGTCATTGAAATCCGGCCGCATTTTCCGGCGGGGGCCGCAACTCTAGCGAGAGGACGTCACCTTATAAGACAGCACTACTCCGGAGACCCCCAAATAAGGGATATATACCTACGCATTAGATTGCTTGTGGGTGAACAGAAGCGGGCGAAATGGAAGGAGTACCTAAAGAATTGCAACCTCTCTGCCGGTGTTGGTAAGCTTTGGTCCACCATAAAGTCCCTATTGAACTCGACTAAGCACAATGACAAAATCTCCATCGCCTTTGGCTAAAAAGTGCTGTCGGATCCGAAGAAATGCGCGAGCGCTTTCTGCCGGCAATATGTAATGTATTCTACGGTTGACAAAGTCAGACGGCGGACCAACAGACGCGCACACAAGCATAAATACAGCGCATCCGCAATTACCATCACCGCCAAAGACGTTGAAGATGCCATCGTTCATGCTAAACCATTTAAAGCAGTAGGCCCAGACGGCATAGCCATGTCAAAACCTAGCCAAAGAGGGATTTAATTATCTAGCGCATGTCTTCAACTTATCCCTATCCATCTTCGTCGTTCCCGAAAAATGGAAAATGGCCAGCGTGGTTCCGTTATTAAAGCCTGGGAAACCAGCTCACATAGGAGATTCTTATTGTCCGATATCTCTCCTAACGCCAGTAGCCAAGACACTTGGAGCCATTCTGCTTCCCTATATCAATGCAAATTTGCGTCCTGCCAATCATCAGCATGGCTTCCGAAAATTACATAGCACTACCACGGCGCTAAACGCCTTTAACTCACAGATAAATTGCGGTTCAAATCAAAACCCCACCATAGGACAGTACTCGTTGCGCTAGACCTGTCAAAGTCTTTTGATACGATTAACCACGAAGACGTGGAAGAGTCACACCTTCCTCCAAGTCTCAAAAGAAAAAATAAAAAAAATAAATAAATGTAAGGCGCGATAACCTCCGAAGAGATCTAAGGCCGAGCTTCTCTTCCAATTTGCGTCGTGCTCCTCTTGATTTTCCCTACAAATTGGCCGGACGGGACCTACATGTTTTATGCCGACTCCGAACGGCATCTGCAAAGCAGATGAGTTTTCACTGAGAGCTTT
This sequence comes from Eurosta solidaginis, assembly GCF_040869045.1. Lineage (NCBI taxonomy): Eukaryota > Metazoa > Arthropoda > Insecta > Diptera > Tephritidae > Eurosta > Eurosta solidaginis. The sequence continues at coordinate 32,363,770 of NC_090319.1, forward strand.
TCATGGCAGAAATACACCGGGAGTGCTTGCCAAACACTGCCGAGGGGCGACCCCGCTTAGAAAAATTTTCTTCTAATTGAAAAATCTTATTTCTAAAATTTTGATGTTGCTTTGCCCGGGAGTTGAACCCAGGGCATACGGTGTGATAGGCGGAGCACGCTACCATCACACCACGGTGGCCGCAAGTCTCAAAAGGTGGACCGCAAATTATCCATCTGATCGGTAAGCATCGGTGCAGTTCAGGAACAAAACATCCAAATCAAGAAGAATTAAACAAGGGGTGCCACAGGGTGGTGTCCTATCACCACTTCTGGTTAACTTCTACATATCAAAGCTACCTTCACCACCAGAAGGAGTCACTTTTTTTCCTACGCCGATGACTGCACAATAATGGCCACAGACCCAGGCCCACAGACCGATGAGTTTTGTAACAAAATAAACAGCTATCTCCCTGATCTCTCCAGTTTCTTCGCCTCGCGAAACCTGACATTGTCAACGACGAAATTACCGGCGACCTTATTAAAACATGGACGCGCCAAGTGTTGACCATATTGAACATCCACTTCCATGACATCACGCTACCGACTGTCTTACACCCTAAAATCTTGGGTATGACGTTCGATCAGGATCTAAATTTTGGTGAGCATGTAACCGCAATTGTACCGAAAATCCCCAAATCTCTTCCCGGAAGCACTTGGGGTAAAGACAAAGAAACGCTCATTACTACTTACAAAGCAATTGGCCGGCCGATTGCATGCTACGCGTCCCAGATATGGTCGACAAGCCTAAAGGTTACTCACTGGAACAAAATACAGGCCTGCCAAAATACTGCCCTCTGAACCGCTACGGGTTGTCTTCTTATGTCCCCAGAACACCACCTACACAATGAGGCGAGACATGCTGAACAAACAGTTTCTGTTGAATACCCAGAAACTGGGGCATCCCAACAGACACTTGATTTTTGAGGTTACACCTCCCAGGGGCTTAAGGGGTCATCTCCGTAGGCACAATGAGGAAATATGGCACCTGGGAACACAGCCGTATGAAGCCAAAAAAACACAAGCAGGTCCCCTGTGATATATACAAGCAGGCGTCGGACCTCTATGCCGGGAATTGCCCGGCGAATCCAGCACTTAAAGAAAAATAAACAGAACTCCCTAAGGAAACGCGCGTAACTCTAGCTCAACTTCGATCTGGGTACTGTTACAGGTTAAACTCTTACCTATCCAGAATCGACCCCGAAGTACAAAATGTATGTCCTGCTTGCAATGTGTCCCCACATGACACCAACCATTTCGTCAATTGTAATGTGGAACCAATGCCTTTAACACCCCTCTCATTATGGTCCACCTCTGTTGAAACAGTAGTTTCCTTGGACTCTCGTTAGAGAACATTGGTGACAATTTGTGATCGGTCACATATATTGGATGGGGCGAAGCACTGTTACAACAACAACAACACCGCAGCATGCCTATTGCAAGGGAAGGGCAACGAATTCAGCCCTCTATTCAATTATGAAACAAATCACCGGCGACCTCCAGAACGCTCTGCTGCTCTTAACAGTGTCCTCTTCCGGGCTATGGAAAGAGCTTATTTTGGCTTAGGAGTCCCAGGGTTCCTCAGGTTAAATTCATTAGCAAACCTTTTCGTTTAGCGGAATTGTTGCACCGGAGTCGGTTGGTCACGCATAGTGGATGTAGCGAAGTATTGTTAAGACAACAACAACAACCAAAATCGAGAGAAAAGTGTGGAGGGACCCCCGAAAAAGTGTTCTGTGTCACTTACTTTGTTTTTGTGCAGCTTGAAGCGAGTGGCTGCCGAGTGATTGCATACGCGGATTGCCGGACAATCTTGGGCAGGCGAATGTATTTTGTAACCATGCGCGATGGGGGCTAAGATACTTGGCTTGGATATCATAAGTGGTTCCAGGCTCTGGATCAGGGACTGTTATCAGTCTTAGACCGGCCATAGTGACGAATGTCACGCGTGATTAGTTATCACGTCCTGCACGAGGTGCCCCTGCTTCTACTGATAATGGCGGATCTAGAGAGGACAACTCGATAAAACCCGCACCCCTGAGTCATTGTGCCGAGCTCAGGGGAGGGAGGACTCTTTAAGAGTCAAGATCGGTACACAACGGTGACGAACTGGATTGCTTAGGGCTTTTGATTATTGACATTCAATTTTGACTTGATGACTTTGGGCTGGTAGGTGCGGTAGTCTGCCACCTTAGTAGGTCGGGGTGAAATCCTACCGAAATGGCTGGTAGGCTAATTCTGCACCTGCCCACGTCCCGTTAAAACCGTGGCGGGCCTCAAGGTACGTTCCGACTCCGTCGCCGTTAAGTTGGTGGTGTAGGTGCGGTTGAAAATTTTCCCGCTTCGCGTCCGGTCTGGCTCTGAACGCATTACTCATAAGGTAATGCGTCAACCCTCGCGTGGCCTCCCTGCATAGCATAGATAAACACGGGACCGTTGAAGGGCGACTACACAATCGGCTACGGATAGCGGCCTTGAGGGGGCACTTTTTAGAATGGACACGACTAACACGAATCCGCCAATTAAGGGGTGCGGAAGAAGAGCGGTTTTGATGGAAATCCGTCAAATCAATCTTCAGCACTCTAAGGCGGCTTCCGCAAATTTGTTGCTCTGCCTTGAAAAAGGCGGAGTAGATATAGTCCTTGTCCAGGAGCCGTGGCTGAGTAGTAACGGCAGTAAGATTTCTGGATTAAGGACTGGAAAATTCAACACCTTGGTGCATGGGGAGGCAAGTAGGCCTAGATCCTGTGTGCTTGTTAAAAAAGAGATTAAAGCTTTTATTCTCTCTAATTTCAGCAATGCTGACGTAACAACGGTCTGCCTCGAGCGAGGAAGTAATGAAATGTGGGTGGTCTCAGCGTACATGCCCCACGGGGATGTAGCGGGACCACCACCTGCGATACTGGGCCAAATCACCGCTGAAGCAAGGCGGAGAGGTGTTGGCGTGATTATCGGTGCCGATGCTAATGCCCATCATAGCATCTGGGGAAGCTCGGATACCAACACTAGAGGTGAGTCTTTATTTACTTTTATTGTAGATGAGGGAATGACCCGACTTTTATTACTGCGGTAAGGGAGGAGATCCTGGACCTCACCCTGGTTAGTAGAGAACTGGAAGTTCGGATATCTGACTGGAGGGTTCTGAACGACCACTCCTTCTCTGATCACAGATATATTCAGTCCTCGGTGAACGAAGAACGTCCCGGTAAAATATCTTTTAGGAACCCTAAAAATACTAACTGGGACTTTTATTGTAGGAAGCTGGGAGAGCATTGCCTGCGGCGCCTACCGTTAGTTCGGACCTGTCCGAATCTGAGATAGACGTTCTTGTGGAAAACTTCACTTCTGCAAGCAATAGCGCCTTTCAGCGGTCCTGCCCATTGAAAACTTACAGGGGGAAGGGCAAGCCGCCCTGGTGGTCGGATTCTCTTGACGACCTAAGAGCGTCCAGTCGGCGGCTCTTCAATAGATCCAGGAGGAGCAAATTACCCTCGGACTGGGAGCTCTATAAGGTGAGTCTGGGGATTTATAAATATGAAATAAGGATAGCCAAGCGAGATGCATGGCGAAGCTTCTGCGAAAACGTAGAAGGCTGCAATGAATCCGCGAGGCTTAGAAAAATACTCTCTAGGAATCCCGCTCCTTTGGGGTATCTGAGAGATGATGGTGGGGACTGGTCGATGAGTGGCGAGGAGTGCCTAAAGCTTTTACTGGACAATCATTTTCCCGATGTCCCAGTTGCGCAGGAATCTTTGCCTGCATGGTCGGCGGTCGTTGGCCATGCAGAAGTGCCTGCCATTCCAATACGGGAAAGTCAAATAACCTGGGCTATAGGATCGTTCAAGCCCTATAAGTCTCCGGGCCCGGGTGGAATCATTCCTGCTCAACTTCAAAAGTCTTTGGGGATTTCCTGCCGCTGGTTGGCCATCATCTATACTAACTGCCTCAGGCTTAACTATATCCCGAAATCTTGGTACACGGTTAGGGTTATTTTCATTCCGAAGGCCGGCAGAAGCTCTCATGTATCACCTAAGGATTTCAGGCCAATCAGTCTCTCGTCGTTTCTTCTTAAGACGTTTGAGCGGTTGATTGACCTGTACCTACGGAAAGGATACCTCGGGGGTTACTGTCGGCTTCACAGCATGCGTACTGCAAGGGCAGATCGACCGAAACGGCTCTCCATTCGATTGTAAAGCAAATAGAGGGGTCCCTAGAACACAAAGAGTATACTCTGGGTGCCTTTCTAGACATCGAGGGGGGCTTTTAACAATGTCTTACCGGGGGCAATCGAAGGCCGCCATTGCCTTGTACTGCTGCAGAGGGGCTATCGGAAAGAGATGGGGACTCTCGCGAGGAGTAGTACACTGGCTTTATGAGATGGTGGTCAAACCGATTCTGCTATATGGGGTGCTGGTATCAGTGGCGCTCTCAGAACAACACCTACCTTGGCACTGAACGTCATGCTGAACATATACTCAGTAGATATTGCGGGAAAGGCGGCCGCGGCAAGGTCGTTGGTCAGGCTTCGTGATATGGGATATGGACTTTCTGACCGCGGACACTCTAGCCTTCTTACCAGTTTCGACTTCATCCCGGACAGAACGGACTACTGTATGCCGATAACTTCTCCCTATACAACCTTCACCCCAGTTATTCCAGAGAGAGAGGAGTGGGGAAGAGGAATTATCTTGGGCATGGGACCGGTTAACTTGTTCACGGATGGGTCGAAGCTGGATGGAAAGGTTGGTGGGGGTCTTTTGTCAAGAGCTAAATTTAAGCCGCAAGTTTAAGTTGGCTGATCACTGCAGTGTATTCCAATTGCTGCGATTAAGGATGCGGTGGATGGAATGCTATCCAGTGCTACTACGGTTAGGGAATTTAACATTTACTCTGATAGCCAGGCGGCTATCAAGGCCTTGAGCTCAACTACAGTGCGATCGAGGGCGGTCTGGGAGTGCCTGACCTCGCTTGCGATTGCATCGAATTATTTTACAATTAAGATTATCTGGGTCCCGGGCTATAGTGATATCCCGGGTAACTGTCAAGCGGATCTCTTAGCCCGCATCGGTACAACTGAACCGGATGAAGATGGCTGTAGGGATTTCGGGATCCCGCTGGCCACCTGTGGATTGCTCCTCCATAGCTGGGCCTCGAATCAGCTCAGCAAACGGTGGGCGGATACCACGTCTTGCAGGGTAGCAAGATCTTTCTGGCCAAAAGTGGATGGCAGGAGGTCTGCTGAAATAATTGGGTTCACTAAAGCTCACCTATCAATGGTCATTGGGATTTTGATAGGGCACTGTCCCATGGGTATCCATGCGGTACGTCTCAAAATACTGGAAACTCCATCCTGCTGCAGCTGTATGGAGGATGATGAGGCACTTTATGCTTGATTGTCCAGCTTTTGCCAGAACTAGGCGAAAGTACTTCGGTCGCGACTCACTTGGATCTCCCGAGGATATATCCAAAGTTGATATCGGTATCATTCGGAGCTTTATCGTTGCTACCCAACGATTCTCTAAGTAGCTAGATCTAAGTCACCGTTATTTTTGGTGTATGTGGTATCACAACGGACCTTCGTGTTGTCCAAGTGAGCTATCCTTATCAGGGTAGCTACCACCTAACCTATCCTAACCATGCGCGATGTTCTGAAGGGCTGGCTGATCGCCTGTTAAGAGACATTGTTAAAAGCCTTAGCAAGGTCTAAGAAGACTACTAAGGTGAACTTCTTATATTCCAATGCTTTCACTATGTTTATAACCACCCTATGCAGAGCCGCGCCTTAGGTGTGCACATGCTGTGTTTTCGAGAACTTGTACTTTATATACACATTTATCAGCCTCTCAAAGGTTTTGAGCAGCATTTATACTAACCTAATGGGTCTGTTGTCTTAGGGATACAAATGACTGATCTTCCCCGCCTTTTATAGGAAAACGGCACGAGTAGTTCTCCAAGAGTTGGGTACATGATTCTGTCTTATGCGCCTGTCAAATATGGTTTTAAGAAATTCCACGATCGTTCTACTTGAGATTTGTAGCATGGCAGGAAATTACCATCTGACAACAACTTGGGGCATCCATCCTGAAAACGTCTTAATAATATATCGGCAAGTAATAGAACCGATGATTACTTACGCTGCCGCCGTTTGGGGTAGTGCAACAAAGTATTATTACATTCGTCGACTTCTACGATCGTTCCAACGATGCTTCGCTATTAGAGCAATACGAGCTTTTTACACCGTATCTGCAACATCGGCTTTAGCATTAGCTGGCTTCAAACCATTCCATCTGAAAGTTACTGAAGCAAGCAATATATACGAAACAAAAAGAACAGGTTACTTTAATACAACATCAAGAGAACTCACTATACAAAAAAGCGTACGCCCACTTAACCTACTGCATCCGGCAGATCGACAAACAATTAATTATGGTATGGTGATGCAGCAAACACAAATCGATATAATATCAACAACCAATACAACTTTAATTTTTACTGATGGAAGCAAGCTGGAAACCGAGGAATGTGGCTGCGCTTTTGTTGTTTTTCAACCAAACGGCACCTACTATAAGGAGACATTTAAATTAGATAACGTTTGTACTCTCTTTCAAGCCGAGGCCTTAGCTATAGATTCAGCTCTAGCATGGTCCCAAACCTATCTTGCGTCTACCAGGCTACACATCTTAAGTGATAGCCAGTCATGCCTTGACGCTATTAAAGATCGGAGCAACACGAATTCATTGATTGCATCCATACACGAAAGATTATACCAATTACGTCAAAACTATTCGGTTGAGTTCTCATGGGTGAAAGCTCATATCGGTATCATGGGCAATGAGCTTGCAGATGAAGCGGCTGAAGAAGCAGCGGTGCTAACAACAACTCCCTCGTATTACGCATGTCCACTTAGCTACGCTAAGCGTCATGAACATCAAAAGATTGCTGAAACGTGGCATAGTGAGTTTATGAACGAACCAACCGGAAGCGGCACTAAACTATTATTTCAATCTCCTACGGAAGCGGAAAGTTATAGTCAAATGCTGGGTATATCTTTCGAAATGACTCAAATACTAACATGTCACAGCTATTGCAAGGCGTATTTAAAACGTTTTAAAATCATCGAAGAAGATACATGTCCATGTGACTCGACAACATCACAAACAATCAACCATCTTTTGATTGACTGTCTAGCCTATGAAAGAGCCCGAAGACCTCATACAATATTATGTGAAGAGCTCGGCGTACGACCATTCAACATTATGGAAGTCGTTAGACACAAGCAACTAATAAAATCACTTAATAAATTCGTTTATACTATTATTAGTACTCATCATCATCATCATCCTCCTCAACTCCTATTGGAGCATAGGGCCTCGACCACCGACTTAAATCTTATTCTTTTAGGTGCAGTTCTTGTGATGTCATTCCACGTATATCCTGCGTCTTCGAGTTCTTTATCCACAGTTCTGCGCCAAGTTTTCGCAGGTGCACCAGGTCGTCGGCTTCCTTGTGGATTCCATCGCAATGCTTGTCTGGCTATATTTACTGGAGGTCTTCTGAGAGTGTGACCAATCCACGACCATTTACGCTTGGTTATTTCTGTGGTAGCCTTAGGTTGATTTGTTCTAGACCATAAGTCGTCATTTGAAATTCTTTCCGGCCATCGAATTTTCAGGATTCGGCGCAGACATTTATTAATAAAAACTTGTAGGCGTTTCTGAATTGAAGTTGAGCTTTTCCACGTCTCGCAAGCATAAAACAGTACTGATTTAACATTCGAATTAAACAGTCGAAGCTTCGTTTTAGTACTCTAAAAACTTTTAACGCATAGATTGTTATTTGATAAATTTTCAATGCTTGCTATAAAATTTTAAATTATAATATATTTTTGCTTGTATCCATTCGCAAGCAGTATTATTTTAATACTATTTATAACTAATCTGGATACATACATTAACATAAGACAGTAACATAAGATTGTAATCACAAAGTTAAAAAAAGCGCAATTAGCGTGTAAAGACTTAAAATAAAAAAAATAAAAAAATAAAAATAAAAAAAAACAGCCGGGGCTCTGGCGACTTCAAGTTCTTCATGGATCTAGGGGGTGGTAGGGCGGGATGGCCTTGAAGATTTCATGTGATCATACTAAATCGTTCCCGAGATGGTCGAGCTGGTGCCTTAATGGTGCTTGTTACCGGAACGTACCGGATCTGCATTCGGCAAAGGACCATCAACATCGATAACACTCTCCAAGGCCTTCACCGCGCATTCGATCTTGGTATCACTCGCCCAGCGCCTGACTACCAGCTCGTGATAGCAGTATGAGTGTTGTCTGCTGGCTTTTCTGCATCATCTCCGGCTATATTTCCCCTAGCTACGACTTTCGTCAATCGCACTGTGAGGCTCTCTTTGGCCTGTGTATTTCGCGCTTGTAGATCCTCAGCAGATCTCTATACTCATCCCTGCATGCTTCACTTTTCGCGACTTTTGCTAGCTTAAACATTTCTTTACCTGTTTTCTAAGAAGACTTATCTCCTTGCTCCACTATGACGGCTTTGCTTATATAAGGGTGTTAAAAAATTACTCTAGTCGGAAAATGTTTTACCATGAAATAAAACAACTCACATCATAGAAATTGTTGCTACAAAATAGTTCTGGTAAAATAAGTTAACATGGAATTTCCCATATATATTTAATAGTCATCATTTTCCATACCAAATGGCAAAATGGCATATTGAAATATGAGCATCGATTATCGCTATAAAAAAAAAGTTAATTGATTGCGGTATGAAGTATAAAAGACACAGCAGGATAACTGTACTATGCATTCAAACATAAAGAATCGAAAGTCGCGAATGTTTTTTGGTGCGGGTATCAATAATAAAGTGAGAGAACAAACAAAGTTACATTAAAGTTAGTCAAACGTTATGTCTAAAGCGCCCATTACTGATACTTAGCATAGACTTGACTTGACTTGGCGTAAGCTTGGCAACAAAGCTACGATTATACTCCACTTAGCGCATACAATGTGGCATCATAATAAATAAATGTCAATTTGTATGACAAAATGTCAAAATGAAATGGAAACAAACAAATGGCACCTCAAAATATAAATGTCACTTAGAACTTACATAGAAAATAAAAATCCAGCATACTTCTAAGTCAAGTTACGTGTTGCTAAGTTTTGAGTAATCAGTAACATGCAATATTCATTTAACAGAACTGTGACAGGTATCAAGTGAAGTCAAGTCTATGCTAAGTATCAGTAATGGGCCCTTAATGCTGCTTAACGACCAAAGAAAAAAAAAATCCTCAAGGACGAAAATGTATGAAACAACAAACGTATAATAAAAGGTTACATGAAAAGGGTTTAAGTGACAAAAAGAAGTTTTTAGTACCATATAATATGCATCTTTTTTTATCAACCAAGAAAAGAGTAGTAAGATTGGGCACTTACATTGAAATTGTTCACCTCATAGTATCGTAACGGAAAATTTAGAATCTAACCTTTTGTAGTTTAAGCTCCTTTACCAATCAAAGTTCTATATACCTACATTAGGGGGATCTTTAAAAAACAAAGAACCGATTTTTTTCTGTCAACTAAAGCGTAAATTTAAGATATGTAAAACTTTTTTCAAAGTACTGCAGGAAAACTCGAAGATTAATGTGGTTATGCGTCCTAGTTATGCATCCCTGCTAACGTAATATATCCCTTCACAGCGCAAAAACATAATTTTTTGTAAAAGAAGGTTTTTTTATGGGAAATCTCAAAACTAAAACCATTTGTTTTAACGTTTTTTGATATTTTACAATGGATAGCATGAAAATTATTTCAAATGGAAATCTGTGAAGCAATTGTTGGTTTTGTTGTAACTGAGCGATACTCCACATTTTTTGCAAGTCGTTTATGTATATCCGGTGCACTTTGGATACTTCCATCGCATACGATTCGTCGTCCAAGAAGGCCAATGACCGAATTGGTCTTGACGTATTGGCTGTGGTCGTACGTGGTGCGACGAAGCTTTCAATGATTTGACTCTGAGCTCATGTTCCAGGCTTGAACTTCGCTTCGTTGTTTTGGCAATTGTGTCCATTTTGCATAGGACCTCAGCTACATATAAGCGAAAATCAGCAGAAGTTAGTTCTTTTTCGGTTGATGCACAGGCTTCGTGCACTCACTTGGAAAGAAGCCAAGAATTGCTGAGAACTAAATCAATCAAATGGTAAAGCAAACGAATTTGCCATCTAGTGCTCCATACTGTTATTTTATGCCTACCCATAATGCTATTAATCAAATCAACTCCATATTGAGCCACTGCGAATGGCCTATCCGCCTGAATATGACGTTTTTTAGCTCTTTTGTAGCGTTCAGCTGTATCTTTGGGAAGTTCTCCTGTGAAAGTCGACAAACAAATTTATTATCAACCCAGAGAGTTGTAGATATATCCGTACCATCAAACGAAGCAACATGTTCAAGTGAAAAGCCACGTGGTTTCTTTTTTAGGATTTTGTGGTCGTGGAATTTACAGTTCGGAATCCGATTGCTATTAATAGTTCCCAAGCTTAAAATTCCTTCATTGGCAAGATACTTTAGCAGAGGCGATGAGGTAAAGTAGTTATCAAAATATAAACGAAATTTTTTGTTCCTGGGTATATTTCTTGCCAGTCTGACCACAGCGTTGGCGGAAGCACCAAGATCTGGATCGCCGATTCGCACTTTGTTTTCGTCTCCGGTATCAGGCTCAAATTGATAGCAAAACCCTAAGACTCCACTTAACACCATTATTTTATAACCCCACTTATAAGGTTTCTTAGGGTTGTACCGTTTCATGTGGCTATATCCTCAATATAGTCTGGATCTCCAAGGTTGTTGTCACTTGAAAACTCTTGATCATGCGAACTGTCAAGATCTTCCAAAACGTTACTTATTTCAGCGGAATTCAATCGTCTCGTCGACATTCTAAGTGAGAGAACTCTGTAAAAATTTTCTATGAAATATACTATTTCTCATCTGTACTAGCACTTTGTTGCATTACTGCAGCAGTTATATAAACTAACCTTACAGTATTTTTCGATCTACTTTTCAATAAAAATCTCATTCTATGCGAAAATACACGCGCTTACCTTCAAAACAAATACACTTTCTTCAACTTTATTCACATTTCGCACTGACTAACACAAAGTACAGGGCACACTGATCAAAATATCTCAGACAACTGCAGTTTAATGCGAAATTTTGCAATTTCTTTGGTTACTTTGGCGATGATGCCTGAAGTAATTCCAAAGAAAAACGTTGAAGATGCGCAACAAGACTGCAATTATAACTACATGAAGGAAAATAAAGTAAATTGGATATTATGTTGCAGAACTGCAACACGGCGTCGTGAAGGGATATTCCGCACGAATTTTGGTTTACGTGCATGATTTCAAAGGAATTTCTAAAAGTCTCTATACTTCATCCTTTCACCCCTCCGTGATAGAAATGTCACACTCTGTCTTGTTTATCTTTCTTCTCTACCTCGCTCTCCCTTTCTTCCTTCATCTTTATTTCTATGTGTCCACCAAGCTTTTCGCATAATAAAAAAGAGTTTTGGAATAAATCGGCACCTGGTTCACTTCTTTTAAATAATAGTATTCTTTATGTTAATCTAAGCAAAGAGCTTCATTTAGGCAAAATTTAAAGTAAAAATTATCATCAATCATTTTCCCGGCTACATCGGTTCTGGGTTCAATTCCTCCACATTATAAACTATAAATGTTTAAATGAAACACCCTAATGTACGTTCACACATACAGCCCGTGGCGGATCCACGGAGGTAGGAACTCTCCCCCAGCCTATCGTAACTCTAAAAATCTGTTACTAGATACCAATTCTTCAATCAAAAAACAATTTTTTTTTCAGAATGGGAATGACTTTTTGCCATAGGATTTTCTTTCTCAAACCAATATTTAAAATTTTTTTTGGAATCAAACAAATAAAACAAATACGCATGGAAATTTTCTTCGATATTATAAAAAAATCTTTTAATAAACTGACGAAAAAATTTCCGTTGCCTATTGCAAAAATCCCTACAATTTTTACATTCCGAGCACTTCTTTTTAAACGGTTTTATTTAGCTTGACTTGACAGGCCGGCTGCACGGCCGTTGTGAACGAATTTTTTAATTAAAATTTAAGTAACTTCCCGATAAGCTACAAGCTTGCAGCAAGAGTTGGAAGATTGATAAGTTTTAATCGGTTAGTATAAGTTGGAAAATTATATAAAGAAGTCCATTGAAAATTGCTTAAGGCAAATAGTAAAAATTGTTTTTGTATTGATCCAAATTACTGAGTCATATTCTAATATTGAAAATAAAAAATTTCAGTGAAGTAATTTGATAAAAAACTGACACTGATATTTTTCTGTTCGCCGTTGTATATCTATGGACGATCTAATTGGGCTATGAGGAGAGAATTGCAGGAAGAATAGGCTAATTGAGCAAAATGATTTGCCTGATACTTTTTTTGGGAGATACATTATAATACACCTATGTACATATAGAAATGTATATATATTTATATACACACAAATGTATCCACCAACTTCATAAAAATATTCTTATTTATGTATTTAATCAACTGTCCAAGGACGAGAGCATTCAGTAACAACAGAGCAACCGCAAGAGCCACAATATTTGCCAGCTGATAAAACACGGAAACGGCAGCAGAGGCAAATTGCTTGTTATACGCGGTTATTGTTTGGGGTGAAGAAAGTGAGAAAATTGCGATGCGTGCGTATTATCATAAAAAGTGAAAGAAAAAACACAACGAATATGCCTAATAAATGGCAGGGAGTAAGGCACTGAGGGTGGCATTTATTAGTACATATAAACAAGAATACGGCCGGACTTTAATACAAACATAAAAACAAAAAATAATAAAAAAGCAATAAAAATGACGACTGCAAACTTAATTAAGTGAGAACAAGGACTAAATACACGAAAAAAAGTACAAATTTTAACTTTCATAAAAAAAAAGAGTAAATGGTATCAATAAGTAGAGTCATTTTTGTATAAACATCTAAAAATTGCAAACATAAATAATCATCATCATAAGGATAAGTGCGTATAAGCATATGTATGTATGTATGTATAGATATATGTTCATATGGATATGAATGCCTAAAACATTATCGCATTAAGATACCTACTAAAGAAGGGCTGCTACATTTAATGCAAATACCGATAAAACGATTTCTCTCTGCCCACCTGTAGAATACATCAACGAATGCTTTAAATCATGCCAAGCACGGTCTAAGGTCTTACAAACAATAAATCAGTGACATTTATTTGCCAGTATTTGAGAGGCAGATATTACTGAAAAAATGGGTATTATGTGTTTATTTGTTTGTGTGAGTTAACGCCTGCTGGATTAACGGTTAAAACTTTGAGTAGCCTGCTTTCCGGCAGTTAGGCTTAGTATTAACACACATATGTAGATAGTAGGTACGAGTGTAATATATAAATCGCTTGCGATAAAAACTGTTAAGAGATGATAGTTAAAAAATGGCATGCAATAAAAGTACTGATAAAATACAAAAAAATAAAACTAATTTAAATTAAGAAAATAAGAAATTTGGAATAATAAAATTAAATTAAAAAAATTATTAAATTAAATTTAGTTGAATAAAACAAAGTTAAAATGAATAAAAAGATAAAATAAAATAAAGTAAAATTGTATTAAAATATAAAATAAAATATAATAAAATAAAATAAATAAAATAAAATAAGATAGCATGAAATAAAATAAAATTAAATTAAATTAAATTAAATGAAATGAAATGAAATAAAATGAAATAAAATAAAATAAAACAAAAAATATAACAAAGAAAATATAACAAAGTATATCAAAATAAATTAAAATAATTTAAATAATAAAATAATATAAAATAAAGTATAATAAAATAAAATAAAGTTAAATAAAATAAAATAACAACAAATAATATATCATCAAAAAATAAAATATAGTAAAAAAAAAATAAAAAATAAAAAAATATAGTAAAATAAATATAGTAAAAATATAGTAAAATAAAGTATAATTGTATTAAAATAAAGTAAAATGTCATACAAAAAAATAGAACATAGTAAAATAAATTAAAAAATAAAGTAAAATAAAATAAGATAGCATTAAATAAAATAAAATACAACAAAATAAATAAAATAAAATAAAGTTAAATAAAATACAATAACAACAAGTAATATGTATATCATCAAAAAATAAAACGTAGTAAAATAAAATAAAACAAGTAAAGGTGTCTAAGTTCGGGTATAACCGAACATTATATACTCAGCGTGAGCTTCAATTGTACATTTCATTTCAGATAAATTACTTTTGTACATAACACACGGCACCGCCCGTTTAAAAGAAAAATGTCTCCCCATTTCCCCTTACAGTAAAACTTGATAAGTGAAATAACTTTGATTCAAAATTATTTTTTGATAAGTTGTAGCTTATTATTCTAGTCTACGACCCTTTTAAATTTGTTTTATATCTAAGTTGCCGTGATCTTTAACCGATCCCGTCCATTTCTACGAGAAAAATTTTCTGCTATAAGGAAAATATGTGTACACCATTTCATTACGATATGTTAATTTTTCTTCGAGTTATGGCTCCCGAAACATAAAAAACTAAAACGATAACTTCCGAAGAGATTTGAGGCTTAGTCTCTCTTCCGATTTGTTTTCACTTAGCAGCTTTTCATGGCACAAATATAAGAGGCGACACCGCTTAGAAACACTTTTTTTTCTTGTTTCTAAATTTTTGATTTTGCTTTTCTCGGGGCTCGAACCCAGGATCTTAGGTGTGGTAGGCGTAGCACGCTACCACCATACCACGACTGCCGCTAGACACGAATATAGAAAGTATAGCCGAATCGTCTTTCACTGGACAACGAGTACCAGAAATGCCAAGTATTACTATAGCTTTACACGACAATAGTCGTGAAAATCCTTAAACTCATAAATTTATATATATATCGCCGTACAATTCAAAATGTAAGACTTTCAAAAGTTTTTACAAAGCGATCCTAGGCAAATAATTTTGATAATGGTACTTTTCGTGCGGAACGTGATATATGCAAACTCTCAATACCTTCGGTATACTCGCATTTGTAGTTTGAACAGAAACTCAGAGAGTTCCAAGTGCACTTAGGTTAGGTTAGGTGGTAGCTGCTCTGATAAGGAAAGCTCACTTGGACAACACGAAGGTCCGTTGTGATACCACATACAACAAAAATTACGGTGACGTAGATCTAGCTACTTAGAGAATCGTTGGGTAGCAACAATAAAGTTCCGAATGATACCGAGCTCAACCTTGGATAAATCCTCGGGAGATCCAAGTGAGTCGCGACCGAAGTACTTTCGCCTAGTTCTGGCAAAAGCTGGGCAATCAAGCATAAAGTAATTTGGTGATTCCACCTCATCATCCTCCATACAGCTACAGCAGGATGAAGTTTCCAGTATATTGAGACGTACCGCATGGATATCCATGGAACAGTGCCCTATCAAAACCCCAATGACCATTGATAGGTGAGCCTTAGTGAACCCAATTATTTCGGCAAACCTGCTATCCACTTTTGGCCAGAACGATTTTGCTTTCCTGCAAGAGGTGGTGTCCGCCCACCGGTTGCTGAGGTGATTCGAGGCCCAGCTATGAAGGAGCAAACCATAGGTGGCCAGCGGAATACCGAAATCCCTACAGCTATCTTCATCCGGTTCAGTTTTACCTCTGCGGGCTAAGCGATCCGCTTGACAGTTACCCGGGATATCACTATGGCCCGGGATCCAGATAATCTTAATTATAAAATAATTCGATGCAATCGCAAGCGAGGTCAGGCACTCCCAGACCACCCTCGATCTCACTGTAGTTGAACTCAAGGCCTTGATAGCCGCTTGGCTATTAGAGTAGATATTAAATTCCCTAATCGTAATAGCACTGGATAGCATTTCATCTACCGCATCCTTAATCGCAGCAACTTCAGCTTGGAATACACTGCAGTGATCAGCCAACTTAAACTTGCGGCTTACATTTAGCTCTTGACAAAAGATCCCACCCCCAGCCAGCCATCATGTTAGCTCATCAATGGCTATGAAAATACAGGTACCGGCGGGGAGTGTCTTTATCGCTGCTGAATTATAGGGTTCGCTCTCAACTTTCTTTTAATGAATTTGAGGTAGTTTGAGGCTAACCGACAAAACGTCGACGATGCAGAAAAAGCTACTAACTCCATTCAACAAAATTTTAGAGTAGAACAACAAAATCAGTTTAAAGAAAACGTTGAACTTTTAAAATGTATTGAAAATATATGGAGTTGGTAGCTTTTCATAATTTTGTTGTAGTAAGCAGATTTTAATATTTATGATTCTGGAAATTAAATACACACTTTTCTTTTACAACCATGTTCAGAAATCATTCCCTATTACATCAGTACCAAAAAGTTGTTTTGAGTGAGGAATGCAGTTAGAGAGAACTACGAATCTGGCGTGTGGGAATCATATTGTGACGAATATTAGTATCACTAAGTGATACTCACATCACTAATCTGATACTAAGTAAATAAAGGCACAACAACAATAAAGTAAGCTGCCACTCTTGCTACATAAACACATTAATCATCATTTACCCACATACATAAAAGTCAACGAAGAGATAACTCACACACAGATGTAGTCATCAGCCGAAGTAGTACTCACGCATACAAACGCATATGGCTATGCGAGAGACTATAAACTACAAATATACATTTACATATATGGCTGGTAACCAAGCATGAAGTTCGCGAAGTTACTAGACCTTAGGAGAAATGGGTGGACGAGACAACAGAGAGTATAAAAGCAGTGAAAGCTGAGTAATCAGTTTGACTTAAGCACGCTATTGGTTGTGAAGTATAAGTGTTATTGTACCCTCAAAGTAGTCTAATAAAGACCATTTTGCATTATTGAATATTGAAGTTATTTATTCGAAAGTTTAGCGATTCGAACGTTTGCAGAAGGTTGGAAATAAGCAGAATTTTCCTAAATTAGTTACAATATTGTACATTTTTTTCTGTACCGCGTGATTAAATAAAACATTATAATAGCTACTAACTATTGCTGTTACTATCTTGAGCAAATATTAATCAAAGTAATTTATTTAATTTATATTCACAGACACATTTTAATTCACAATAAGGCGTAGCAGTTTCTGGTAACAAAAACGATCTTGAAGGAAAGCTACCACCTACCAGGCCGGCACAACATTGACTTGGTACTGCACACAGCAATCAAACTTTGATTATATTGGAATTCCAAAACTACAAATTCGAACTGCCAGCCGATAATCAGATTGCTAGTTTAAACCAAATATTTTATTTCTCAACCGTAATCATGTATGGTATGCTTTTAGAATCCGTCCAGCACTTCATTCAAGAGGAATTCGGCGAAGACATTTGGCGTCAAGTATGTCATATTATCGATTGTCGTCACAATACATTCAAAACGCATCAAATTTATCCGGACACTTTAATGCCCGACATAGCTGCTGCATTGTCTGCATTAACGGGTAAATCGTTTGATTGGTGTATGTCATTTTTTGGCAGTTGTTTCGTGCGTTTCTTTACCAATTTCGGCTATGACAAGATGATACGTGCAACGGGACGTTATTTTTGTGATTTTCTGCAATCTATTGATAATATTCATTTACAAATGCGTTTCACATATCCAAAAATGAAGAGTCCTTCAATGCAATTAGCTGAAGTGGATGATAATGGTGCTGTCATGCTTTATCGTAGTGGACGTACGGGGCT
The DNA here is from genome assembly GCF_040869045.1 of Eurosta solidaginis. Classification (NCBI taxonomy): domain Eukaryota; kingdom Metazoa; phylum Arthropoda; class Insecta; order Diptera; family Tephritidae; genus Eurosta; species Eurosta solidaginis. The sequence continues at coordinate 32,381,626 of NC_090319.1, forward strand.
TTCGAAATATTTAATGGGACAATTTACGCAAATCGGACGTGAATTTTACAATTTGAATGTTAAATGTTCGGTTATTGAGAGTCAAAATGATATTAATGGCGGCATTGCTGGACCTATAAAATTGACACACGAACATATGACAGTAATTGTTAAGTACCGTTTGGATTTTGATAATCGGGAGTATATGGCTAAACGTGTCAATGTTGTGGCGCATCCTACGCAACAAATTTTGCCTAAAGTCAATATTGATGTATTTCTTGATCTCTTTCCATTCACTGTGGTATTGAATCGTGATATGATCATTACGTCGGCTGGTGAAAAGATAATCGATACGTGGATACTACATAATCATGGAAAGAATCCAGATCAATTTTTTGGCTCTCCTTTAATGAATATTTTCAAATGTCGACGTCCCAAGGATATACCAATTACTTGGGATCAAATAATACAAATGCACTCTGTCCTCTTCGAATTTGAACTTTTACGCACCGGACGCAATCAAGCCGCTTACGAAGCGCTAATGGATCACAATCTAATGGATGAAGTTAAAGAAATATTCGAAGGTAGCGACGAAAACGCATTGAATGCCGAAGCAAGCGAAGAGATCGATCCACTTACTGGTAAACGCAAAATATCACAAGGCAGCAAGGCGATACTGTTAAAAGGTCAAATGTTCCATTTGAAAGATATAGATTCTCTCATCTATTTATGTAGTCCACTCATTGAAAATCTCGATGAACTACATGGCATCGGTCTATTTTTGAACGATTTAAATCCGCATGGCTTAAGTCGTGAATTAGTAATGGCTGGTTGGCAACATTTTTCAAAATTGGAAATTTTATTTGAAAAGGAAGAACAACGTTCGGATGAGTTGGAAAAATCTTTAGATTTGGCTGATTCATGGAAGCGCCAAGGCGATGAATTACTCTACTCTATGATACCACGCACAATTGCCGAGCGCATGCGTAATGACGAAGAGACAATATGTCAGTCATTCGAGGAGGTCACCGTCATTTTTATTGAAGTAATGAACATCTATGCTGGCGATACGAATGACATACGTGATGCTATGACAGCTGTGACCACATTGAATACTGTATTTTCTGCATTTGATCACGAAATCATATCACCATTTGTTTATAAAGTCGAAACGGTTGGCATGGTTTATATGGCTGTTTCGGGTGCACCTGATATGAATCCGTTGCATGCTCAACATGCAGGTGACTTCGCATTGCGGGTCGTGCGTAAAGTGAAAGCTCTAAATATACCGGATCTTGCTATAAGGGTTGGTATTAATTCGGGTCCGGTAGTAGCTGGCGTTGTGGGTCTGAAGGTTCCACGTTATTGTCTATTTGGTGATACAGTGAATACGGCATCGAGAATGGAAAGCAGCAGTGAGCCCTATAAAATACAACTGTCTAATTATTCAGCGAAAAAAATTGGTGAAGCTGGTTACAAAATTGCATCGCGTGGTTTTGTTAAGGTTAAGGGCAAAGGTGAAATGGAGACATTTTGGTTGCTAGACGCACCGGAGGGAGAGACCAAATAAAAACTCAAATCATTCATGCTACATTAAGTGAAAATATTCATTTAGTTTACATTTAAGAAGAAATTATATATTTATTATTGTTGATTGTATTTTGTTATCAAAACTGTAAAAAGTTCAATGTCAATTTCACACAAGGAGTTTATGAAATGATTGCATAAAAGATTTTCCCCGGTCACCACCAAAGTCGTGAGTTACAGGTATAAAACCAATTTTTCGTAACTTTTGACCCTTACGAGCTTATAACTTTGTTGGCGCTAATTTGCAAGAAACTACCATGTATTCATTTTTAATACAAATATGTTAAAAACTGGCGGAGTTACTAAATTTTTTTTATAAAAACAAGTGAAAAAGCCTAAGTTCAGGCAAAACGAATTATTATACACCCAACGTAAGGAATACATTTAAAGAGGAATGTCACGAACATTTAATAATATGAAAACTAAAAAGATGATACAAAAGAACTACCTTTAAAAGGACTACCTTTATATAAAGGGACCAAAAAATAGAAGGCAATTTTTCCTTTAATACAGACATAGTTTGTTGAATTTTGACTAAAAAACTTTAACAATAGCTCTTGTAAAAGAATTTTGGTATTTAAAACTATAAAGGTGGAGCGCAATATTTCAATTTAAGGCAAACCATGTACTTGGGATTAACTAATTGATTATTTAAAAATTAAACACCCCCTCTACCTTTATAATAATTTAATCCCAAAATTATTTTACATGAGCTATTGTTAAAGGTTTTTATCAAAATTCAACAAGACTATGTCTGTATTAAAGGAAAAATTGTCTTCTATTGTTTACTATTAAAGGTAGTCCTTAAAATTTTTTTATCATCTTTTTATTTTAAACTTTTTAGTACTGCCTACAAAAAGGCAATTGCAACTTTGATTAGTAATTTAAGTAATTACTAAGTGAAAATTCTTATCTTTATTTATTTGTTCGAAATAGCAAGATTTAAGAGAATTAGTGGAATTTTCGCTGACAACACTGGCAAAAACAATAGAACCTCGTATCATAACAAGAGAATTCCACCTCGTTTGTCAGCTACTTAATTTGCACATCTGAAAATCGTGGTGAAATTCGCATTCGCCTGAAAGTCTAAAAGAATCGTGGTGAAAGTCGCGTACGCCTAAACGTATGCAAGGACGTGCATTGAGTTGGGCCTTCAACGAGGTGGAATTCTACAACGCCTGCAACACTCAGGAGGCTAGCCATGAAGGTATGGCCTAATCTTCTAAATAATTCGACTTGTGCGTTACGTAGCTCAAATTTTTTGATCAAACATTGCACTGATTCCCAAATTAAAAGTAGTTTTCTCAATATCTCGATCTATGCGCCACCTAGCGATTTTTTTTGATAAAATATTGCATTGTCACCGGGTTCTGACCGATGGCCCAAGCAAGACTCCCCTCGTTTTTCAGGGATTTGTAGTTATCTCAATTAGCACGCCACCTAGCGGAACTTTGTTTTCTACAAATTGTATTGTCATCGGGTTTCGAACTATGTGCTAAGCTACAAGTCTCTAGGTAACCGGGAAGTTAGTTAAAAATGGATTGAAAGATTCCCAAATTAAAATTAATTTTCCTAATATCTCGATCCATGCGCCACCTAGCGAAATTTTTTTGATCAAATATTGCATCGTCACCGGGTTCTGACTCACGGCCCAAGTTTCAAGTCTCTAGCTCACCGGGAAGTTACTTAAAAATCGATCCCATCGATCGATTCCCCTCGTTTCCCAAAGTTCCCTGCGTTTTTCAGGGATTTTCAGAGATTTTCGTTTATTTCGATTCGTCTCTCACCTGGCGGCATTTTGTTTCCCACTAATTGTAGTGCCATCGACTCGCAAACTATGTGCTAAGTTTCAAGGCTCTGAATCAGCGAGAAGTTAGTTAAAAGTCGATCGCAAAATTTCCAGTTTAAAATAAATTTTCTGTATATCTCGATCCATGCGCCACCTAGCGGAATTTTTTTGACAAAATATTGCATTGTCACCGGGTTCTGACCCACGGCCCAAGCTTCAAGTCTCTAGCTCATCGGCAAGTTACTCAAAAATCGATCGCTAGATTCCCCTCGTTTTTCAGGGATTTGTAGTTATCTTAATTAGCACGCCACTTAGCGAAACTCTGTTTTCTACAAATTGTATTGTCACCGGGTCTCGAACTATTTGCTAAGTTACAAGTCTCTAGGTAACCGGGATGTTTGTTAAAAATGGATTTAAAAATTCCTAAATTAAAACTAATTTTCCTAATATCTCGATCTATGCGCCACCTAGCGGATTTTTTTTGGCCAAAATATTGCACTGTCACCGGGTTCTGACTTACGGCTCAAGTTTCATATCTCCAGCTCACCGGGAAGTTACTCAAAAATCGATTGCAAAATTCCCCTCGTTTTTCAAGGATTTGTAGTTATCTCACTTGTCGCGCCACCTAGCGGAATTTTTTTTTCTGTAAATTGTGTTGTCACCAACCCTCGGCACACAGCCAAGTTTCAAGTCTCTAGGTCGCCGGGAAGTTAATTAAAAATGGATTGAAAAATTCCCAAATCAAAATTAATTTTCTTAATATCTCGATCCATGCGCCACTAGCGGATTTTTTTTCACTTGTATTGTAATGTCCCCCAGATCTGAACTATGTTCTAAGTATCAAGTGTCTAGCTCAACGGGAATTTACCGAAAAAGACTTTTCTGTGGGTCAAAAATTCGTATGGAAATGAGGGGACAAACATGAAAGGGACTTAATATAAAGGTAGTAAAAAAAATATACACGAGCAATTATCGCAGCTTAAAAACAGTTACTGTCATAGAAACAATGTTCTTACCAAATCTCATTAGAATTTGCTGACTTTGTATCAGGGCCGCCGAGAGAAAATCCGGGCACGGGGGCAAAAAAAATACAGGCACCTAAACTAAAATGAACAAATTCTCAAAATCAAAATTACCGTGTTTTACATATTTATATGCTGTATCGCTGTTGGTGCTTCGATACAGAGCATGCCAAGTCCTGTAAGGCGTTCTGGAGTTGAACACGATCAATGGAAGTTCTTTATCCTTCCAAGAACACTGAAGGGGCGTTCAGCACTAGCTACCGTAACAGGTATCGTGCAAAAAATACGTAGAGCAACACAAATGTTAGGAAAAATTGTAGCTAGATTTAGAGCACAGATTCACCGACACTGAAGGCTGTTTTCTCTTTTTTTTCCTCCTTCACCTCAACTTGCCAGTAGCCGCTTTTCAAGCCCAGTGTGGAAAACTATTTCGTACTAGATAGCGAGTCCAGAGTGTCGTCAATTCTTGGCAATGGGTAGCTATCCTTTTTCGTAACGTCATTCAACTTCCGGTAGTCCACGCAAAACCTCATTTTTCCATCCTTCTTCTTTACAAATACTACCGGTGAGCTCCATGGACTAGCTGATGGTTCGATGACGCCGCTGTCGCTCATTTCTTGTATGATTTGACTCACAACTTCCCGCTTCGCCAGTGGAACACTACGTGGAGCTTGACGGATCGGCCTCGCATCTCCAGTGTCAATTTGATGTTTCACAATGTTGGTGCGGCCTGGTTTGGAACCATCCTCGTCAAATATGTTCGCGTACTTTAGAAGCAGTTGTTTTGCCTTACTCTGATAGGCTTCCTCTAGCCCCTGCGTCCATGCCGTGATGTCATTTGAAAGATCAGTATTACTAGATGAAACGTGTTTCTGGAGCTGTTCACAGTTAATAACTACTTCAGCCTCTTGGTATTTTCCCAAAATAGCTCCTTTGGTCAGTTGGAGTGGTGACTTGAACTCATTAAGTACTCTTGTCGGAATGCGTCCATCTTGTTTTGTCATAGCTAGGGTTTTTCCTACAAGCATGTTAGTTCTGATTTGTTTGCTGCTTCGACAAGCCACAATTTGTCCCACAATCTCCATCAATCTTTGCCCAGATGACTGCTTCGGATTTTGGTGGTATTTGCTGACTCTCTTCCACCAGCACTCGTTTACTGCTGTAGCCTCTCTCGTAGCCGAAATTAAGTGGCTCATCCATGTTCTTATATCGCATCGTCTTGCTTTGCATATCGATCTTGATGCCTTGGTCGATTAAGAAGTCCACTCCAATTATGATTTCATCAACAATCTCTGCCACTATAAAATTGTGTAGTACCGTGACGTTCCCAATTGCTACTTCACATGCTACTTCTCCAATTACCTGGGTGTCCTCTCCCGTGGCTGTACGTAACCTTGCTCCAAGCAATGGTCTTATCTTCTTGTTGGGATGCACCCGTATCTACAGTCAGTAAACGTTCCTTTCCATCCACATGTCCTCCGACAGTAAGATTACTTGACTTTCTTCCAATAAGCGAGATAGAGATTATGGGGCATTCAATTGAGGGAGCCAGCTGTCGCCCCTTGCGGCTGACTCGCTTTAGTTGAACGATTGAGTGGACTTGGAGATTTGCTCATCTCCTTCAGCTCTGCGTTTACGGCCACCCACATTGCTGGAACTGTTAGGATTGGTACTGCAATAACGTGCAATGTGCCCTGGCCTTCCACATTTAAAGCATTTGACGGCATCATTATTCTTCTGCTGCGTACCCTTCAAGGCTTCCAAGCCTTATATGCTGGTTTACTCAATAGGGAGGCAGTTTCTTGAGTCAATGCATGTGATACCGTTTCAGCAAATGTCAGCTTTGGGTTTGCGTATGTAGCTCGCTTCGTTTCCACGTCCCGTATGTAATTTATAAAACTCTGTATTTTTACCCTCTCGGTGTATTCCACGAGTGCGTCCGCATTTGCGAGATGAGCCAATCTTTCAACATCCGAGGCAAACTCCTGCAAAGTCTCATTCGCTCTTTGGTGACGGTTTTGCAACTCAATTCGGTATATCTGTTTTCTTTGCTCGCTTCCATAACGTCTCCCGACAGCGGCCATCAATGCTTCATAGTTGTTCCGCTCTCCTTCGGGAATGGTCTGTAGGATTTCGGCTGCTGGCCCCTTCAATGCTACGAATAGAGCTGCAACTTTATCTTCAGCATTCCAGTTGTTCACTGCTGCGGTCTTCTCAAACTGTAGCCTAAGACCTGGAAAGGAACAAAGGATGGTGTTTTTTACCTTTGGATTGCTTGCTAAAACAGATGGGCGATTTAGTTGCAGCTCCTGGATACGACCTCTCAATGTTTCAATCTCGACATCGATTTTATCCTCGAGTTGTACAATTTTTATATCTTGTGCCTCCAGCTTCGATGATACCCTTATCTCCTGCGCCTCCAGCTGCGAGAATATGCGATCCTCTTGTGCTTTCAACTGTTCAGCCAACTGGTATGTCATATACGTCTTCTGTTCTTCCAGTTGAGTTTCCATCTTGGATGTTATACGTGTCTCCTGTGATTCCAGTTGGGATGCTGTATTGTCTTTTGTTCTTCCAGTTGAGATGCTATTTGCGACGACTTTGATGTTACTGTCGATGGTTGTGCAGATATTGCAGCCAAAATCGTGTTCAGGTCTGTGTTCGCCATTGTCTGCGGTGTTTAATTTTTCTCCTCCAATTTTGTAGTCTCATCGCCATCAAGATGAAAGACATACTCTTCCACGTCAATTCCTTCTATTTTCATTGCCTGTCGTACTCGTTCCTGAAGTTCTAGTTTAATGCCGGTTGTATTCCATCCACGGCTTTCCAACTCCTTCTTCAGTTTCTGGATCTTCAATTCACTTAACTTTGCCATGTCCAAGTTGTATTCGAAATCTCCAGAATTTATTTAACAATTCCTCTGCTGACACCAATTGTAACGAATTTAGTGCAATTCCCCTCATTTGCAATCTTCTGCTAACGTTCGAATCACTAAACTGTTGAATAAATAACTCCACTATTCAATAATGCAAAATGGCGTTTATTAAAGTTCTTCACAATAACACTGCTATTGCTCGCCAGATAGCGTCTTAAATAAAACTGATTGTCGCGCCTCTACTGTTGCAGCTTTTTATACTCTGTGATTTCTCGTTTGCATCTTCTGGGCGCTTCCATTTCCAGAATCTAGTATTTGGTTATCTGCTATAAATTTCTCAGCTATAACTTCAGATGCACAATTTTTATAGCTTCTCTCATAGCTCATGCGCGTGTGTTTGTGAGTAATACTTGCACACTTATTGCATACTTTCATGAATATCTCAGATATATGCATGTGGTTGTGCGTTGATTCCCCGCTGCGTGTACGTACATATGTGTAGACATAATGATTAATTTGGTTATGTGCATACAAGTCACTGCTTAGCATCGGCTTAGAGATTACAGTACCCCTTAGTGTTGCTAATATTCGTAACAATACATTTACTGTTGATTTTCGTTGAACTTATGTACAATGGTTAAGGTTACAATAGCATGTTTGTTTCCACTCAATTTATTTGGACCTATACAAATGTATTTAATGCTCTAAAATAAAACATTGAGCAACTTTTATCAAGGAGGTTAGATATAATAAGAGCCGTCACTCGTTATTTTTTAGGCAGTTACGCGACGTAAACTGTGAGGTAGTCGCTACTTTTTTTGGGCGAGATGTTTATAAATGTCTTCTATACATTTTCATGGTATTGTTACGAATATTAGCAAAACTAAGGAGTGCTGCCAGCTCTAAGCCGATCTAAGCAGTGACGTGAATGCACATCAATAATTCAATCATTATGTATCTACATAAACGAATAAATAATTGCGTCTACACATATGTACACATTCCGACGAGCAACATTTACATACAAGGCAGCAAGAGATGAGATGTCACACACCGATGAATTTACTTATACGCTTATGTGTGTGCGGGAGACTGTAAACTACAAACACATGCATATACCTTATCTGAGTTGTCACAAGAGTGAGCAATAATTTGTGCACGTAGTTGTGGCTGGCGATTTTGTAGCCGAAACAACTAGTAAGTTCTGGAAATCGAAGAGCCTAGAAGTATGCAGCGTAAACTATAAAAGCGGCGCCAGCGAGTAAGAAGTAATTCAGTTTGATTTGAGTTGTCAAGCAGTTGCGATTAAGACGATATCTAGCGAGCAATAGCAGTATTATTTTGAATAGTATAGTTTCATTGAGCTATCAATCAGTGTGGTTATTAAGCAAGCTATTCGTTGCACAGTTGAGTGTATTGTGAAGTACTTTAATAAAGGCCATTTTGCATTATTACAAATTGGAGTTATTTATTCAACAGTTTAGTGATTCGAACTTAGCAGAGGATTGCAAATAAGAGGATTTGCAAGTAAATTCGTTACAATTGGTGTCAGAGGAGGAATTGTTGAATAAATTCCAGAGGACTACAAGAACATGGCAAAGTTCAGTGAATTGAAGATCCAGCAATTGAAGAAGGAGTTGGAGAGCCGTGGATTGAATACAACCGGCAATAAGATCGAACTTCAAGCACGGCTACGAGAGGTAATGGAGTTGGAAGGAATTGATGTGGACGAGTATGTCTTTTATCCCGATGTGGAAGAGCCAGCGACTAAATTGGAAGAGAAGATAGAGACTCCGAATGTAGACACTAACGCGATACTAGCAGTGCTGAAGCAAATGTCGTCACAAATATCAACCGATATGTCAACACAGCTCGAATCGCAAGAGACACGTATAACATCGAAGATGGAAGCACAGGAGGCACGTATTTCAGAAATGTCATCGCAAATATCATCTCAACTGGAAGAGCAGAAGACATATATGGCATCCCAGCTGGAATCACATGAGACACGTATTTCAGAAATGTCGACACAGATTACATCAAAGATGGAAACACAACTGAAAGAGCAAGAGGCGCGTATATCATCAAAACTCGAAGCGCGTATAGACGAGAAAATAACGCAGTTTGAAGAAAAATTTGAGGAAGAGGTGGATGCTTTGAGAGGTCGTATACAGGAATTGCAACTTAGTCGTCCAGCAGTTTCAGCGAGTAATCCAAAGGTAAAAACACCATCCTTTGACGGTTCTGTTCCTTTCCAGGTCTTTAAGCTACAGTTTGAGAAGACCGCAGCAGTGAACAACTGGAATGTGGAAGATAAAGTTGCCGCACTCTTCGTAGCATTGAAAGGACCAGCTGCCGAAATCTTACAGACTATTCCAGAGTACGAACGGAACAGTTATGACGCATTGATGGCTGCTGTAGAACGGCGATACGGAAGCGAACACAGGAAACAGATATTTCAAATAGAATTGCAAAACCGCTACCAAAAAGCTAACGAGACTTTGCAGGAGTTTGCTTCGGACATTGAAAGATTGGCTCATCTTGCAAATGCGGACGCACCCGTGGAATACACTGAAAGGGTAAAAATCCAGAGTTTCATAAATGGCATACGGGACGTGGAAACGAAGCGAGCTACATACGCCAACCCAAAGCCAACATTCGCAGAAACGGTGTCACAAGCTCTGATTCAGGAAACAGCGTCGCTTCTGTGTAAGCCAGTTTTCAAAGCACGCCGTGTGGAAGTAGAAAGGCCAGAGTGGGTAGACACAATTTTGGAAGCACTAAGGGGATCTCAACAGAAGAATGCCGGAGTTATTAAAGGTTTCAAGTGCGGCAACCCAGGTCACATTGCACGTCATTGCGATCTTGGTCCTAATATTTCCAACAATGTGGGTGGCCGTAAACGCAAAGCTGGCGGAAATGAGCAAGAGCGTGTCGAAAGTAAAGAACGAAAACTTGCCCAGGCTGTTGAATGTCCTGTGATATCTGTGTCGCAGATTGGAAGGAAATCAAGCAGTCTTACCATCAGAGGGAATGTGGATGGTAAAGAGCGTGTACTGACTGTAGATACGGGGGCATCTCATTCCTTGATTCGATCTGATTTGGTCTACAGGGGAATAAAGTCATTACCTGGAGCGAGATTGCGTACGGTCACAGGCGAATATAACCAAGTTCAGGGAGAAGTAATATGTGAAGTCCTAATTGGGAAGGTCATGGTTCTACACAAATTCGTTGTGGCGGAGATCGTTGATGAAGTCATATTGGGAGTGGACTTCTTGGTTGACCATGACATCAGGATCGATATGCGGAGAAAAATTATGCGCTATAAGAACCAGGACATACCACTTAACTGTAGTTTGGAAAAAGGGTTCAGCAGTAATCGGGTACTGGTGGAAAAGACTCGACAAAGACCACGAAAGTCGAAGGCAAAGGTTGATAGATCGAATGGGCCAAATAAATCAAAATCAAAAGTACCTGCGAGAGAAACACTGGCATTGACAAAACCTAAAAGACGCAGGAAAATGAAGCAACGAATTTTCGAGAAGGAATGCGAGGGTAGTTTCAATCCAGAGCGCACTACTGTGGGGAAACGTGGGAACGATACTGATTATGCAAAGCAAATCCGTCCAGCGCAAGCTCTACGAAGTAGTTTATCGGCCAAACAACAGAGTGTAAAGGAACGAACCAGGGTATTGAGTGGTACGATGAAACACAGGTACCATGAGAACAATAATTCGAAAAGTTTCTTGGCGGGAGATTTGGTACTGTTATACAACCCTCACCGGCGGAAAGTTGTTCCATCCAAATTTCGGTGCAGTTGGGAAGGCCCGTACAAGATTGTGAAGAAGCTCAGTGATACCATCTACCGCATACAAAGCATTGAGAAACCACGGAGTAGAAGAGTGGTACATTTGGCGATGCTAGCAGCGTTTAGATCGAGAGATTTGTCTGATCGGGACGATCAGACTTAGGTGGAGGGCAGTGTTACGAATATTAGCAAAACTAAGGAGTGCTGCCAGCTCTAAGCCGATCTAAGCAGTGACGTGAATGCACATCAATAATTCAATCATTATGTATCTACATAAACGAATAAAGAATTGCGTCTACACATATGTACACATTCCGACGAGCAACATTTACATACAAGGCAGCAAGAGATGAGATGTCACACACCGATGAATTTACTTATACGCTTATGTGTGTGCGGGAGACTGTAAACTACAAACACATGCATATACCTTATCTGAGTTGTCACAAGAGTGAGCAATAATTTGTGCACGTAGTTGTGGCTGGCGATTTTGTAGCCGAAACAACTAGTAAGTTCTGGAAATCGAAGAGCCTAGAAGTATGCAGCGTAAACTATAAAAGCGGCGCCAACGAGTAAGAAGTAATTCAGTTTGATTTGAGTTGTCAAGCAGTTGCGATTAAGACGATATCTAGCGAGCAATAGCAGTATTATTTTGAATAGTATAGTTTCATTGAGCTATCAATCAGTGTGGTTATTAAGCAAGCTATTCGTTGCACAGTTGAGTGTATTGTGAAGTACTTTAATAAAGGCCATTTTGCATTATTACAAATTGGAGTTATTTATTCAACAGTTTAGTGATTCGAACTTAGCAGAGGATTGCAAATAAGAGGATTTGCAAGTAAATTCGTTACAGTATATTTGTGTTTATTTTTCTGACTGTATTTAATTAATTATTTAATTCTCTTTCCAAAAATCACGTTTGCATAAAGCGACAACACCGCATGTATAAATGGGAGGCAATTCAAAAATGTCCCTCATAAAAAAAATTCGGGCATCAATTTTTTGATTTCCAGCGAGTTACTCGCCACAAAATAACGAGTGACGGCTCTGATTATATCTATCCTCTTTCTTGTATGATTGCCAGTACAAGTATTTCCCGCACACAGTTGCATGTTTAGTGCGCTGCCTTTTAAATAGAAGGGAAGAGCTTATGAGAAGAGAAAGAAAGGTCGTGCCTGACCATTCATATCTTCTCCATTAAGAAAATATGGCCTATATTAGGGCTGATTACATTGAACACGGCGTCCACAGACCACAACCACAATAAAGCAAAGCTTGACGACAACCGTAGCCAAGCATTCACTACTTGATTACTTTGAACATGGCAGCCACAAATATAAATTATAGCAAACAGGAGCAAAAAATTTTGGCAAATATATTAATTATGTTTAATACACGCCAAAAAGAATGATTTTTATTATTTTATTATCTGTTATTACGATTATAAACTTAGGTTTAATCTGACTACAACGGCATTCGTGATTGATTGTCGTGCTGCTCTGTCGTGCCGAAAATAACGGCCCTCATAAGAACATATTGTGACGAATATGAGTGACACTAAGTGATACCCACATCCCTAGTCTGATGCTAAGTAAATGAAGTCACAACAACAATAAAGCAGACAGCACTTGTATCTACATAAACGAATAAATCATTATGTCTACACATATGTACGTACACGCAGCTGAGAAGAGATGCACAAACACATGCAGATATCTGAGATGCTCCCAAAAGTGTGCAATTGTAATTGCGGAAGTGTCGCTCACAAATGCAAGCATATGAGAAGCTATATATGTACGTGCATCTGTAGTTATAATTATATGGCGGTGACTAAGTAAATTCTGGAAGCGGCTAGAAGATGCCACGAGGAAATCATAGAGTATAAAAGCACCAGCGGTAGAGGCGCTACAAGCAGTTTCGATTAAGACGCTATCTAGCGAGCAATAGCAATATTATTTTGAAAGTCAGTTTCATTTGAGCTATCAATCAGTTTGGTTATTAAGCAAGCTATTCGTTGCAAAGTATAAGTGTTATTGTGAAGTACTTTAAAAAAGGCCATTTTTCCATTATTCAATATTGAAGTTATTCATTCAACAGTTTAGCGATACGAACGTTGGCAGAAGATTGCAAATCAGGGGAATTGCAGTAAATTCGTTACAATTGGTGTCAGAAGAGGAATTGTTGAATAAATTCCGAAGATTGGGAATACAACTTGGACATGGAAAAGTTGAGTAAATTGGGGATCCAGCAACTGAAAAAGGAGTTGGAGAACCGTGGATTAAATACAACCGGCAATAATATCGAACTTCAAGCACGGCTACGAGAGATAATGGAGTCGCAAGGAATTGATGTGGACGAGTATGTCTTTTATCCTGATGGGGACGAGACAACAACAAAAATTGAAGAGAAAAACGAAACATCGCAGACAGTTACGAGCACAGACTTGAACATGATTTTGGCTGCAATATCTGCACAAACATCGACAGTAACATCAATGTCGTCGCAAATGTTCTTTTAGTGGCGCTGCCGCTTGTTCTACTAGTGATGCAAATATCAGTTCTGCTGCACCTGCCAATAATAAAACTGGGTATTCCGGGGTTGTAGCTTTTTGCCGTCAGGGATCAGTCGCTACTAACCTAACATCTATTAATAATTCTAGCTTAGCATCTAACAATAATAATAATACTTCAAATAAGTTCATAAAAGCACCCACCATTGTCGTAGGTAGCAATTCCAACGCAAATCTTAGCTTAACTGTTCGATTGAAATGGTTGCATTTGTCGTCTTTTAAGCCGACGGTAAACGCTAGCGATATTGTCGACTATGTCTCACATAATGCAAACATCTCGCCTTCATTAATTCATTGTTTTAAATTAATAAAGAAAGATGCAGACTCGAGTTTGTTATCAAGATGTAATTTTAAACTTGGAGTCTCGCCTTCAATATATAATAAGCTTCTTGAGTCTTCGCTATGGCCATCGGACGTCAAAATTAAACCATTCCGTTTTTTTCAAAAAGCACAGGGCTCAACTGCAAAACCTTAGCTATATGCGGTAATATTAAAAAAAGTATAAATATCTATTATCAGAATATATCTGGGTTGAGAACGAAATCTAAAGATATATTTTTAGCCACTTCACGGTGCGGCTATGATGTCTACGTCATTGTTGAGACTTGGCTTAATAATGACTTCTCTGACTCAGAATTTTTTGATCATAGTCTGTTTCAAACTTATCGAAAGGATAGAGACCCTATCAAAACAGGGCGTCTCAGAGGCGGTGGGGTGTTAATTGCTGTAAGGCGTTCTCTTCTCTCTGCTTTTGTGCCGCTTTCTAACGATGACTCTCTCTTGGACCAGCTTTGTGTCTGTATTACTGGGTCTTCTGGCAATTTATTTATCTGCGTTTCTTACATTCCGCCTTGCAGCAAAGATTTGCTCTACTTTGCTCATGTTAATAATATATTTGACCTATATGAATATTGTGGTATTTAATATATAAATCACTATTTAATAATAAGCACTATTTATTTTTATAAAATATTTTATTTAACCGCTCCTAAAAGTATGTTACAAAACGTTTTTAAATATTCCAACCGAATGAAAATTTTTGAAAGAAAATATTTTACAATTGAAAAATAAAAATTAACAAGAACAAAATAATTCAATTTATTTAAAGTAGGTACATTTAAAGTTGAATATAAATATAATCCTACAATACTCCCCCTTCCGGAGATTTAATGTTAAATAAATTAAAAGTATCTTTCTTTTTTGTTTTTGTGTTAGGTATCTGTATTTTATCAATCATTGCTGGTTTTAAACGATCAAGAGGAATAGATTTAATTTCATTGTTTATTTCAATTTTAAAGTTTTTAATATCTTTTTTAATAACTCTATAAGGACCTTCATACGGATGTTGCAAGGAATGTTTGTTTATTACACGTACAAAAACAAAATGACAATCTTTTAAATCTTTTGGAACAAAAATACCACTAGAATTTTGATGATGTTCCAAATTTGATTTAAAATTTTTAAAATGTTCACGCAAACTACTTAAAACATCCTTTGAAGTTATATTCTCTGTAGTTGAAACAAATAATTCACCAGGTAATCTTAAATTTTGTCCATAAACCATTTCAGCCGGTGTTGCTGAAATATCTTCTTTAAAAATCGATCGCAAACCCATAAGTACTATTGGTAACTCTTCATATCAATCTCTAGATCCATTCCTAGCCATTATTGAAGATTTAAACTGTCTATGAAAACGTTCTATCATTCCATTAGCTTGGGGATGATAAGGAGAAGTTGTTATTTGATGACTTCCAAGAAGTTTCGTTAATTCTGAAAACAAGTTTGAAGTAAATTGAGATCCCTGATCTGTTATTTCTAATGGAACTCCAAAACGTGAAATATATTCTTTAAAAAATTTATTTACAACCGTAACTGCAGAAATATCTCTTAGTGCGAATGCCTCTGGTCAACGTGTAAATCTATAAATTATAGTTAATATGTAACGATATCCTTTTGAAACAGGTAAGGGTCCAACAATATCTAAGTGAATGTGTTCAAATCTAGATTTTGGAATTGGAATTTTCATAACTGGAGATTTTGTATGACGATGTACTTTCGATTTTTGACAACTTATACATTCTTTAGACCAAGTATTAATATCTTTATTCATTTTAGGCCAAAAATATTTCTTAACTATCAAACGACGTGTAGCTCTACTACCAGGATGTGAAATCCCATGTAACATATTGTCACGGATATTAGCATCACTAAATTATCCCATAACTAAGGCGATGCTAAGGCCATGCCAAGCAGTATTTACGTTAATAATCAAATCAAGTATACACATATATAAGCCAGCCCAGAGAGATGTCACACACAGATGCATTTACTTATATGCCTATGTGCGCGCGAGAGACTGTAAACTACAAACATTCACATCAACAATTCAATCTTTATGTATCTACATAAACGAATAAATAATTGCGTCTACACATATGTACGTATACGAGCAGCGGAGCGGCAATGCACAAACACATGCATATATCTTATCTGAGTTGTCACAAAAGAGAGCAATAATTTGTGCACGTAGTTGTGGCTGGCGATTTTGTAGCCGAAACAACTAGTAAGTTCTGGAAATCGAAGAGCCTAGAAGTATGCAGCGTAAACTATAAAAGCGGGGCAAGCGAGTAAGAAGTAATTCAGTTTGAGTTGAGCTATCAATCAGTTTGATTAAGCACGCGATCTGGGGGCCAATAGTAGAGTTTCATTTGAGTTATCAATCAGTTTGGTTATTAAGCCAGCGAGTAGCAAAGTATAAGTGTATTGTGAAGTACTTTAATAAAGGCCATTTTTCAATTATTCAATATTGGAGTTATTTATTCAACAGTTTAGTGATTCGAACTTAGCAGAGGATTGCAAATAAGAGGATTTGCAAGCAATTTCGTTACAATTGGTGTCAGAAGAGGAATTGTTGAATAAATTCCAGAGGACAACAAGGACATGGCAAAGTTCAGTGAATTGAAGATCCAGCAACTAAAGAAGGAGTTGGAGAGCCGTGGATTGAATACAAGCGGCGTTAAACTTGAACTTCAGGCACGGCTACGAGAGGCAATGGAAGCAGAAGGAATTGATGTGGAAGAGTATGACTCTCATCTTGATGGCGAGGAAATAACAAAAATGGAAGAAACACCGCAGACAATGGCGAACACAGACCTGAACATGATATTGGCTGCAATATCGGCACAAATGTCCGAAATGTCATCACAAATATCTACCAATATGGCATCACAATTGGAAGAACAGAAAACACACATGGCGTCACAAATTGCAGAACAATTAAAAGAACAAGAGGCACGCATAACATTACAGCTCGAAGCACAAGAAGAACGTATCTCAACAAAGCTGGAGGCACAGGAAACAAAATTCTCATCGCAGCTGGAGGCTGTTTGTGAACGACAAAATAAAGTGGAGGCCGAGATGGATGCTTTGAAAGATCGGATTCAGGAGTTACAATTGAACCGTCCAATCACTTCAACGTCTACTCTGAAGGTAAAATCCCCAACGTTTGATGGTTATGTTCCATTCCAGGTATTTAAGCTCCAATTTGAGAAGACGTCGACAGCGAACAACTGGAATGATGAAGATAAAGTTGCAGCTCTGTTCGTGGCATTGAAAGGGCCAGCAGCCAAAATCCTACAGACGATTCCCGAAGGAGAGCGGAACAACTATGAAGCATTGATGGCCGCTGTCGAGAGACGTTACGGAAGCGAGCATAGGAAACAGATATTCCAAATTGAGTTGCAAAACCGCTACCAAAAAGCAAATGAGACATTGCAGGAGTTTGCTTCAGATGTTGAAAGGTTGGCTCATCTCGCAAATGCGGACGCACCCGTGGAATACACCGAGAGGGTAAAAATCCAGAGTTTTATAAATGGCATACGAGACGTGGAAACGAAGCGAGCTACATACGCGAACCCAAAACTGACATTTGCTGAAACGGTATCACATGCATTGACTCAGGAAACTGCCTCCCTATTAAGTAAACCAGCATATAAGGCTCATCGTGTAGAAGTAGAAAGGCCAGAATGGGTAGACACAATTTTGGAAGCACTGAAGGGATCACAACAGAAAAATGCCGGAGTTATTAAATGTTTCAAGTGCGGCAACCCAGGTCATATTGCACGACATTGCCGCACCGGTCCCAATAGCTCCAACAATGTGGGTGGCCGTAAACGCAGAGCTAAAGGAGATGAGCAAATCTCCAAGTCCACTCAATCGTTAAACTAAAGCGAGTCAGCCGCAAGGGGCGACAGCTGGCTCCCTCAATTGAATGCCCCATAATCTCTATCTCACAAATTGGAAGAAGGTCAAACAATCTTACTGTCGGAGGACATGTGGATGGAAAGGAACGTTTACTGACTGTAGATACGGGTGCATCTCATTCCATCATTCGAGCGGATTTAGTCAACAAGAAGATAACACCATTGCATGGAGCAAGATTGCGTACAGCCACTGGAGAAGACAGCACGGTTCTAGGAGAAGTATCATGTGAAGTCGCAATTGGGAACGTCACGGTAGTACACAATTTTATAGTGGCAGAGATTGTTGATGAAATCATAATTGGAGTGGACTTCTTAATCGACCAGGGCATCAAGATCGACATGCAAAGCAAGACGATGCGATATAAGAACATGGATGTACCACTTAATTTCGGCTACGAGAGAGGCTACAGCAGTAAACGAGTGCTGGTGGAAGAGAGTCAGCGAATACCACCAAAATCCGAAGCAGTCATCTGGGCAAAGGTTGATGGAGATTGTGGGACAAACAAATTGTGGGTTGTCGAAGCAGCAAACAAATCAGCACTGAACATACTTGTAGGAAAAACCCTGGCTATGACAAAACAAGATGGACGTGTTCCGGTAAGAGTACTCAATGAGTTCAATTCACCACTCAAACTGACTAAAGGAGCTATTTTGGGAAGATGCCAAGAGGCTGAAGTAGTTATTAACTGTGAACAGCTCCAGGAACACGTTTCAGCTAGTAATACTAATCTTTCAAATGACATCACGGCATGGACGCAGGGGCTAGAGGAAGCATATCAGAGTAAGGCAAAACAACTGCTCCTAAAGTACGCGAACATATTTGACCAGGATGGTTCTAAACCAGGCCGCACCAACGTTGTGAAACATCAAATTGACACTGGAGATGCGAGGCCGATCCGTCAAGCTCCCCGTAGTGTTCCACTGGCGAAGCGGGAAGTTGTGAGTCAAATTATACAAGAAATGAGCGACAGCGGCGTCATCGAACCATCAGCTAGTCCCTGGAGCTGACCGGTAGTACTTGTAAAGAAGAAGGATGGAAAAATGAGGTTTTGCGTGGACTACCGGAAGTTGAATACTTTACGAAAAAGGATAGCTACCCATTGCCAAGAATTGACGACACTCTGGACTCGCTCTCTGGTACGAAATGGTTTTCCACACTGGACTTGAAAAGCGGCTACTGGGAAGTGGAGGTAAAGGAGGAAGACAAAGAGAAAACAGCCTTCAGCGTCGGAGATGGTCTTTCGCAATTTACAGTAATGCCCTTTGGGCTATGTAATGCACCAGCTACTTTCGAGAGACTCATGGATCAGGTATTGAAAGGACTACATTGGAAAACATGCTTGGTGTACCTGGACGACATCATCGTATTAGGCAAGAATTTCGATGAACATCTTAAGAACTTGGAGGAAGTTTTCCAAAGAATAGCTGGCGCTGGTCTGAAGTTAAGTCCCAAAAAGTGTGCGCTGTTTAAAAAGGAAGTAAATTATTTGGGTCACAAGGTAACGACAGAGGGCATCTGCACTGCGAACGAAAAGATAGAGGCTGTAAAGGATTGGCCAAGACCACAGAACCTACATGAATTAAGAAGTTTCCTTGGGCTGTGCACATATTACCGCCGATTTGTACAAAATTTTTCCAGCGTAGCCCATAGCCTCCATGAGCTTACAAGAAAAAATAAAGCTTTTGAATGGAAGAAGGAGCAAGAAGTGGCTTTCCAAACATTGAAGGAGCGTTTGTGCACTGCCCCAATGTTAGCATATCCGATTCCAGGAGCAACATTTATTCTAGATACAGATGCGAGTGGATATGCTATAGGAGGCGTTTTATCACAACTGGTCGATGGACAGGAGAAGGTAGTTGCATATTACAGCCGCTCGATTGGAAAACCAGAGAGGAACTACTGCGTTACGCGGAGAGAGCTGTTGGCATTGGTAGAGTGCGTTAAACATTTTCACAAATACCTCTACGGCCAGCGATTCCGTGTCAAGACAGATCACGCAGCTTTAAAATGGCTACTGCAGTTCCATAATCCGGAAGGACAATTGGCACGGTGGATCGAGCGACTACAAAGCTATGACTTTTCCATTGAGCATCGAAAAGGTAGTACCCATGGAAATGCCGATGCAATGTCACGAAGACCATGTAGTTTGGAATGCAAGCACTGTTCAAAAGCCGAGGCTAAAGAAGACATTATAGATGTCCGGCTAATGACTATAACATGTACAGATGAATGGGACAAGGAACAGCTAAGAAAGTGCCAGCTAGAAGATGCAGATCTGTCACGTGTTATGCAAGGGCTCGAACGAAATGAAAGACCAAACAGAGAAGAGATGTCAGCAGAGAGTCCCATTGCGAAGTCATATTGGGCACAGTGGAACAGTTTAGAATTGATATCCGGTTGCCTTCATCGAGTATGGGAGAGTGAGGATGGTAAATACAAGAATAAACTGATAGTTGTTCCCAGAAAGAGGATTCCTGATGTGCTCAGAGAGCTGCATAATGGTCCAAGCGGAGGTCATCTTGGAATCACGAAGACGCTCGAGAAGATGAAACAGAGATTCTATTGGGTTGGTTGCCGTCAGTCGGTCACTGAGTGGATTGCGAACTGCGAGGTTTGCAGCAGAGCGAAAGGGCCCAGAACACGAAGTCATGGCCAGATGAAGCAATATAACTCAGGTGCGCCATTTGAAAGGATCGCTATGGATGTCGCCGGTCCATTTCCTACTAGCAACGGCGGAAACAAATATGTACTGGTAGTTATGGATTATTTCAGCAAATGGCCAGAGGTATACCCAATCCCAAATCAAGAAGCGGAAACGGTAGCAGAAGTGTTTATAAACAATTGGGTTGCAAGGTATGGTGTACCAATGGAGATACATTCTGACCAAGGCAGGAATTTCGAATCAGCTGTGTTCCAGGAAATGTGTAAGTCATTGGGCATTCGAAAAACACGGACAACTGCATTGCATCCTCAATCCGATGGTATGGTAGAACGATTCAATAGAACATTGGAGGAGCACTTAAGGAAAGTAGTGGACAAGTACCATAAAGAATGGGATACCCGCATACCATTATTCTTGATGGCTTACCGATCAGCAGTGCATGAGACAACGGGCCAAACCCCTGCAAAAGTAATTTTTGGCAATGACCTTAGACTGCCAGCTGATTTGAAGTTTGGTATAGATGCAAAGATTATGAGTGACAAGATGAAAGCCAGATATGATAAAGCAATTAATTCAGAAGGTTTTCAGGAAGGAGATTTGGTGCTGTTATACAACCCACAACGTAAAAAAGGTTTGTCCCCGAAATTGCTGTGTAATTGGGAAGGCCCATACAAAGTTGTAAAACGGATCAACGATGTAGTGTACCGCATACAAACCATCGGTAAACCACGAACCAAAATGAAGGTGGTCCATTTGGAAAGGCTAGCAACGTTTAGATCGAGAGATTTGTCTGATCGGGACGATCAGACTTAGGTGGAGGGCAATGTCACGGATATTAGCATCACTAAATTATCCCATCACTAAGGCGATGCTAAGGCCATGCCAAGCAGTATTTACGTTAATAATCAAATCAAGTATACACATATATAAGGCAGCCCAGAGAGATGTCACACACAGATGCATTTACTTATATGCCTATGTGCGCGCGAGAGACTGTAAACTACAAACATTCACATCAATAATTCAATCTTTATGTATCTACATAAACGAATAAATAATTGTGTCTACACATATGTACGTATACGAGCAGCGGAGCGGCAATGCACAAACACATGCATATATCTTATCTGAGTTGTCACAAGAGAGAGCAATAATTTGTGCACGTAGTTGTGGCTGGCGATTTTGTAGCTGAAACAACTACTAAGTTCTGGAAATCGAAGAGCCTAGAAGTATGCAGCGTAAACTATAAAAGCGGGGCAAGCGAGTAAGAAGTAATTCAGTTTGAGTTGAGCTATCAATCAGTTTGATTAAGCACGCGATCTGGGGGCCAATAGTAGAGTTTCATTTGAGTTATCAATCAGTTTGGTTATTAAGCCAGCGAGTAGCAAAGTATAAGTGTATTGTGAAGTACTTTAATAAAGGCCATTTTTCCATTATTCAATATTGGAGTTATTTATTCAACAGTTTAGTGATTCGAACTTAGCAGAGGATTGCAAATAAGAGGATTTGCAAGCAATTTTGTTACAATATCAAATATAATTTTTCTTAAATTGTTTGGAATGAAAGGCCTAGGATTTTCTCCTGACACTTCGCACCATATATTAAAGTTAAGAACAGGGATTTTTATTAGTTTCAAATTTAAAAATGTTTGCTCTGAGGTAAGTTTGCTTAATTCACTGTCTTGTTGTTGTTCACTTTGTAAAATTTTTAAATTAATGTCCGAATTATTAATCGCCTCTACTTCAAACGCACGAGATAATGTATCAGCTACAACATTTTCTTGTCCTTTAATATACCTAATGTCATTCGTAAACTGAGCAATGAATTCCATATGTCTAGTCTGTCTTGGACTGCGTTCTGTTTTTGAATTTAAAGCAAATACAAGAGGCTTGTGATCTGTGAAAACTGTAAATTCACGTCCTTCTAGAAGGTAACGAAAATGTTTAATGTTCAAATAAATAGCTAATAGTTCCCTATAAAATGCACTATATTTAATTTCGGATGGAGACAATTTCTTTGAAAAGAATGCAAGTGGTTCTGACTTATTATTAAACGTTTGATGTATGACACCACCTATTGCCGTATTGGATGCATCTACATTTAAAGAAAGTTTTGCATCTTTGTTAAAATGATTTAACAATATCGCAGATGCAAACTTTTCTTTAATGCATTCGAAAGCTTTATTAGATGTATCGTCCCAAATTAAAATCTTGTCTCGCTTCTTATTTGTTCTATTATTAAATCATAGATAACTGTCGTAAACTCTGCTAATTTTGGTATATATCGATGGTAATATTAACCATACCAATAAATTTTTGTGCCTGCTTGATAGATTTTGGACGATCAAAATTTCGAATGGCTAAAACTTTTTCTTCTGAGGGTCTAATTCCCGTTTCAGAAATATTATGTCCTAAAAAGTCAACATTTGTTACGCAAAAAGTACAATTACTTAGTTTTATATTTAAACCGTACTCCGTTAGGCGCTGAAATAGTACGCGAAGATCTTTGAAATGTTGTTCCTCATTTTCGCTTGCCACTAAGAGATCATCAATATATGTAAAAACAAAGTCTAAATCATTAACTACTTCATTAATAAATCGTTGAAAAGTTTGCGCGGAGTTCCTAAGCCCGAAAGGCATTCGTACAAATTCAAACATGCCAAAAGGCGTAGTGATTGCAGTTTTATAGATATCCTCTTCTGCCATTGGAATTTGGTGATAAGCTCTTACCAAATCTAATTTTGAAAATATTTTCTTATTTCTTAAATTCATGTTGAAGTCATGAACATGGGGCAAAGGATAACGATCAGGAACTGTTACGACATTTACTCTTCTAAAATCTCCACAAGGACGCCTGTCATTTAACTCCTTCTTGGGTACAAGATGTAAAGGAGATGCTACTGCTGAATTAGAAGGTCTAAATATCCCTGTCTTTACTAAAAAATCGAATTCAGTTTTAGCTACTTTGAATTTAATGGGGTCTAAACGTCTTGGTTTAGAAAATGGCAAATTTCCTTCAGTGACTAATCTGTGAACTGTTGTATGTCTAACTGGTTGTAAATAATCTGGTTCAGAAAATAAAGAAGGAAATTCTTTTAGTAACTTTGTAAATTTGTTATCAACAGCGAAAACTTTTGGTAGCGAAACATTACAAACACATGAAATTGTGTTAACTGCAAGACTTGTTATCGGATCTACTAAGCATTTGCGTTTAACATCAACTAAGAGACCATATTTACACAAAAAATCAGCACCGATAATTGGTTTAGCTATATCCGCTATTAAAAACGTGAACGGAAATTCGCGACGCAGTCCTAAATTAATATTTAAAAGTTTTTTACCGTATGTCGAAATCGTTGAACCGTTAGCTGCAGTTACAATAATATCTGATGACTTTTTCGAACTTGAAGATTTTGAAACCGGAAGCACTGAAATTTCTTCTCCACTATCTATTAAAAAATTAAGTTTGTTTGTTTTATCAAAAATAAATAAGCGACGTGTAAAGGTGTCTAAATGTCCGTTGTTTGTCGCCGTAACAACGGATAACTTTAATTTGACGAACTATTATTTTTAAAAGCGCATGGTTGTTCGCACTTCAAAGCCTGATTACCAAACTTATAATGATACCTACAGAGCCAATTTGGGTTGTCACGAGACTTTGATCGATATCTAGAAGGACTTCTAAAACGATTCCTACTAAAAGATCGGGACCTTGAATAATTTTGACTCATCTGATTTTTAATTTCACTGATCTCTAATGACAATTTTTCAAAATTTTTGCACATCATGTTAGTTGTTTGAACCAAATTTGAAATAATTGCATTTTCGCTTTTAGAATTTGGAAAATTACTAACTGGGGCTATTTCATTTTTATTATAAACTTCCCAAATATTATCGGCTAATTTAACTAATTCACTTATTTCATTCAAATTCGAACTAGTAAGAATAATACTTAAATTTTTGGGCAACTTCCTTATCCAAAGCTTTTTAAGAATTTCTTTGCTAAAATTGTTTCCAGAGAGTAGCACTAGAGACCGATAAAACTCAGAAGGTTTACGATCTCCCATTTCTGAATCGGATAACACTCGATCTAATTTGGCATTCTCACTTAATGAGTGCCGTTCAATTAAAATTTTCTTTAATGCAGAAAATTTGTCATTTTCAGGAGGATTTTGAATAAAATCAAGAATTGTCATAATTACATCCTGTGGAAGTGCAGTTATGGCATTTTCGGAAGTCAATATGGTTTCCACTCGCATAATATATAACTAGGAAGAGAATAAATCGATTTTTGCTGAACATCAACTGGTGGCGTTATTATTTCATACAGCATACAAGAATTAAAATTTGATTCGTTGTTTTTGAAGGACGGTTTTTATGTTTGGCTGGCTAGATCGCCAATGTGGTATTTAATATATAAATCACTATATATAATAAGCACTATTTATTTTTATAAAATATTTTATTTAACCGCTCCTAAAAGTATGTTACAAAACGTTTTTAAATATTCCAACCGAATGAAAATTTTTGAAAGAAAATATTTTACAATTGAAAAATAAAAATTAACAAGAACAAAAAAATTCAATTTATTTAAAGTAGGTACATTTAAAGTTGAATATAAATATAACCCTACAAATATAATGTTGATAGTAATTTTTGCGTCCTGGGAGATTTTAATCTCAGCAAGGTTGTTTGGTCGAAATTACTAGAAGATGATATCTTAACACCTACTAATGTTCATCATCCCCATGGGATTAATTTCTTAGACACCCTTTTTAGTGCCAATTTAATTCAGATTAACAGTTTCGTGAACCAGTTAAACAATATTTTGGACCTAATTTTGGTCGATGAGAACCTCATAACTCACTTGACTGAATGTGTGTTTTCTATATATAAATCAGATATGCATCATGTAGCCCTATATTTATCTATTGAGTTCTTCGACCTAGTGCCGAAAAACAATATAAATAATAATGAGCGCGCCTATAACTTTAAGGATGCAAATTACGAATCCTTAAACTCTCTCATATCTGAAATAGACTGGACATCTATTTTCTTTGCTAAAAATGCAACTGAATGTTTCGACATTTTTCTGGTAAAGATGGCTGACATATTCAGTAGGAATCTTTCTCTCCTACCAGTTAAAGTTCACAAACTACCCTGGTACAATACTAGGTTGAAAAAGTTGAAAAATCAAAGAAATAAGTACTTTAAATTATACAAGGATACCAGCGATACTGTTTTTAAAGATCAGTATACTTCCTATATGACGCAGTTCAATGTTCTTGATAAGTTTTTGTACAACAAATACGTTTCTAGAGTTGAAGATGAGTTGAAAATTAATCCTAAATCTTTTTGGAACTATGTTCGTTCAAAGAAAGGTTATTCTAATATACCTACCTGTTTCAAATTTAATGACATTTGCTCCAACAGTTTGGTCGATTCGGCAAATCTTTTTGCTGATTTTTTCAAATCTACGTTTGTTGTTGAGGCCGATAACTTTGATAACAGGTATCTTACTGATAGCCCCAAACTTTTAGACTTTGGGTCTCTGTCCTTGTCTGAGACCGATATTATCTTGGGTATATCCTCCTTACAGACCTCAATCAAAAATGATATTGATGGATTGTCCTCTTTTTTATTTAAGAAGTGTAGTATTTCTCTTTGTGTGCCACTGTGCCACATTTTCAATATTTCGCTATCGTCTGGAGTTTTTGTTGATCGCTGGAGGCTGGTGTCTATCACTCCTATCTTCAAGTCAGGCAATAAAAATGAAGTAAAGAATTATAGGCCAATATCCAAACTGTCAACATGTTCAAAACTTTTTGAAAAGGTAGTTAAAAACAAAGTATCATTCGCTATAAATAAAATAGTCGATCCATGTCAGCATGGTTTCATTGCGGGACGTTCGACTTCTACAAATCTGGCTGTTTTCTCTCAGTTTTGTGTCTCTGCGTTTAAGGATGGATGTCAAGTTGACACCATATATACGGATTTTTCCAAGGCCTTTGACACATTTTCGCACAAATTACTTCTGTGGAAACTTGAAAACATGGGCTTTCACTCAAGCTTTCTGTCGTGGGTGAAGTCCTATTTGGAAAATAGAATATCTTTTGTTGAAATCGAGAGAACTAAGTCTTATGAATTCTCAGCAACTTCGGGTGTACCACAAGGTAACATCCTTGGTCCTATTTTGTTCTTAATGTTTATTAATGATGTTGGCTCATGCATAAACTATTCGAATTATTTGCTTTATGCTGACGACTTAAAACTCTTTCGGAGAATCTCCTGTACTTCTGATGCATTGCGTCTGCAAGAAGATCTGAATGCTATAAATAATTGGGCCTGTCAAAATAATCTGCGACTCAATATTAGTAAATGCTGCCACATGACGTATACTAAGTCTACGAATGTGGTTTCATTCGCGTACTCGATTTCAAATGTAACTCTTGCGTCAATTAATGAGTTTCGCGATCTTGGCGTAATTTTTGACTCATCTTTTACTTTTTGTAATTATGTAAACTTTCTCATACCAAAGGCTTATACCAACTTAGCTTTCTTGCGACGATATGCCAAGGATTTCAAGGACCCATATACCAAGTTAGAGTATGCATCAGTCATCTGGAATCCCATATACTCCTACACTCTTTGAAAGAATTCAGCGTAAGTTCATACGATTTGCTCTTCAACCTCTGCACTTTGTTAATCCCCTGCCACCCTACAATGCAAGATGCATGCTTATCAATGTCTTGCCACTTGAAGTTAGACGTCTTGTTCAAAACGTAATGTTTATTTTTAACATAATATCCGGTGCCATTGACTGCTCAGAACTACTTGGGCAGTTGAATTTCAATGTTCCCAACAGAGCTCTCCGCTTTCACAGTACATTCCGCGTTGAAGTGCTGCGTTCGAATTACTTCAGTTTCGCACCTCTTATAAGAGGTCTTGTAGAATTTAATCGCCTATCCAGAAGCCTTGACCTGGACTTTGCCATGCCAAGGTCTCTGTTTAAGGCACGCATTGAGTCCTATTACTTATCTCAGTAAATCTTACTTTAAAATTGTTAAACTAGTACTAAGTTAACCTGTAATCTAGTCAGTAAGGTTGTTACCATTTGACTTAATAAAGATATGAAATATGAAATGTCAGAAATGTCGACACAGATTACATCCAAGATGGAAACTCAACTGGAATCGCAGGAGAACCGTATAACAGCGAAGATTGAAGCACAAGAGGCACGAATATCAGAAATTTCATCGCAAATGTCATCTCAACTGGAATCGCAAAAGACAGATATAACATCTCAACTGGCATCTCAACTGGAAGAACAAAAGATAAGTATAGCATCCCAACTGGAATCACAGGAGACACGTATAACATCTAAGATGGAAACACAGTTAGAAGAACAGAAGACATATATGGCTGAGCAGTTGAAAGCACAAGAATCTCGCATATCTTCGCAACTATCAGAACAGGAAGCAAAGGTATCATCAAAACTGGAAGCGCAGGATGCAAAAATCGCTCAATTTCAGGCAGAAGTCGATGATTTAAAAGGTCGTATGGAGCAGTTACAACTAAATCGCCCAGCTGTTTCAGCAAGGAATCCGAAGGTAAAGACACCATCCTTTGACGGTTCTGTTCCTTTCCAGGTTTTCAAGCTACAGTTTGAGAAGACCGCAGCAGTGAACAACTGGAATGGGGAAGATAAAGTTGCTGCACTGTTCGTGGCATTGAAGGGGCCAGCAGCCGAAATCCTACAGACGATTCCCGAAGGAGAGCGGAACAACTCTGAAGCATTGATGGCTGCTGTAGAACGACGTTATGGAAGCGAGCATAGAAAACAGATATTCCAAATTGAGTTGCAAAACCGCTACCAAAAAGCAAATGAGACATTGCAGGAGTTTGCTTCAGATATTGAAAGATTGGCTCATCTTGCAAATGCGGACGTACCCGTGGAATACACTGAAAGGGTAAAAATCCAGAGTTTCATAAATTGCATACGAGATGTGGAAACGAATGCGAATCCAAAACTAACATTTACTGAAACGGTATCGCATGCACTGACTCAGAAAACAGCCTCACTTTTGAGTAAGCCAGCATACAAAGCTCATCGCGTGGAAGTGGAAAGGCCAGACTGGGCAGACGCAATTTTGGAAGCATTGAAGGGTACGCAGAAGAAGAATAATTATGCAGTCAAATGCTTTGAGTGTGGAAAGCCAGGGCATATTGCACGTCATTGCGATCTTGATCCTAGTATCTCCAACAATGTGGGTGGCCGTAAACGCAAAGCTGAAGGAGATGAGCAAGAGCGTGTCAGAAGTAAAGGACGAAAACTTGCCCCAGCTATTGAATGTCCTGTGATATCTGTGTCGCAAATTTGAAGAAAATCGAGCAGTCTTGCCGTCGAAGGAAATCTGGATGGCAAGGAGCGTGTACTGACTGTAGATACGGGCGCATCTCATTCCTTGATTCGATCTGATTTAGTCAACAGGAGAGTAAAACCGTTACCTGGAGCAAGGTTACGTACGGTCACAGGCGAATATAACCAAGTCCAGGGAGAAGTGATATGTGAAGTCCTAATTGGGAAGGTCATGGTTCTACACAAATTCGTTGTGGCGGAGATCGTTGATGAAGTCATATTGGGAGTGGACTTCTTCGTTGACCATGACATCAGGATCGATATGCCAAGAAAGATTATGCGCTATGAGAACCAGGATGTGCCACTTAGCTTCAGTTTGGAAGAAGGGTTCAGCAGTAATCGAGTGCTGGTGAAAGAGATCCGACAAAAGCCGCAGCAGATCGGGCAAGGGTTGATGGAACGAATGGGCCAAACAAATCAAAACCGAAGGTACCTGTGAGAGAAGCACTGGCATTGAAAAGCCCTAACGGACGTACTAAAGCGAAGGAAAGAATTTCGCAGAAAGAATACAAGGGTGGTTTCAAACCAGTGCACACTACGGTTGTGAAACGTGGGAACGATACTGATTATGCGAAGCCAATCCGTCAAGCGCAAGCTCTACGAAGTAGTTTGTTGGCCAAACAACAGAGTGTGAGGGAACGGCCCAGAGTAATGAGTAGTAAGATCAGACACTGGCATGACAAGAACTTTAATTCGGAAGGTTTCTTGGAGGGAGTTTTGGTACTGCTATACAACCCTCACCGGCGGAAAGGTGTTCCATCCAAATATCGTTGCAGTTGGAAAGGCCCGTACAGAGTTGTGAAGACGATCAGTGATGTCATCTACCGCATACAAGCAATTGGGAAACCACGAAATAGAAAAGTGGTACATTTGGCGATGCTAGCAGCGTTTAGATCGAGAGATTTGGTGGAGGGCAGTCTGACGAATATGAGTGACACTAAGTGATACTCACATCCCTAATCTGATGCTAAGTAAATGAAGTCACAACAACAATAAAGCAGACAGCACTTGTATCTACATAAACGAATAAATCATTATGTCTACACATATGTACGTACATGCAGCAGAGAAGAGATGCACAAACACATGCAGATATCTGAGATGCTCCCAAAAGCGTGCAATTGTAATTGCGGAAGTGTCGCTCATTAATACAAGCATATGAGAAGCTATATATGTGCGTGCATCTGTAGTTATAATTATATGGCGGTGACTAAGTAAATTCTGGAAGCGGCTAGAAGATGCCACGAGGAAATCACAGAGTATAAAAGCACCAGCGGTAGATGCGCTACAAGCAGTTTCGATTAAAACTCTATCTAGCGAGCAATAGCAGTATTATTTTGAAAGTCAGTTTCATTTGAGCTATGTATCATTCAGTTTGGTTATTAAGCAAGCTATTCGTTGCAAAGTATAAGTGTTATTGTGAAGTACTTTAATAAAGGTCATTTTTCCATTATTCAATATTGGAGTTATTTATTCAACAGTTTAGCGATACGAACGTTGGCAGAAGATTTCAAATCGGGGGAATTGTAGTAAATTCGTTACAATATGTAAAAATAATTTGAGAGATGTCGCTTTGTAGCCGTCGTCGTTAATGTAATCAGGCGTATTAGCAGTAACCAGCCAAGTACCTACGCTATTAATTTATACTACCACAAAGCCATCTTTGTTTATACATACAACTGATCGACATGGCGTATGCGCAATATTTTACTGCATTAACCAAACTGCCGCTGTTGCTCACTCCAAACGGCGCCTCCGTCTCTCACGACTGCTTCCCATTACAACAATCTGCATAGTATGGACAAAAATTTTTGAAGATAAAGATGTTGCACGCGCGAACTTCAGTGGAAAGCAGCGGAGCTTCACAAAATTCTAGTAGGTCACTTCCACCACACCACAAATTTTAACACGATTTTTAACATAATTTAAGCACACAAAATACACCGATTGTAGTTTTGGAGTGTAATAATGTGAATTCTGAACACATTAGCTGAATAAAAAGTGTACAAATAATTGTTAAATAATAAATACAGACAGTGGTAGTTTAACAAATTCTGCTGTGGTAAGTGGAGAATGTGACCTACTAGAGGTTTTGTGAAGCTTGCTTCACACTATTTTTCGTCCCTGCAATGTCTCTATTAACATATTGTCTCTGGTATGGTATTATTTTTTTTATGGACAAGAGCAAAGCCGAGCGGCCTTAAATGGGTTACCAAGCACAACACGAGTAGCATAAACCTGCATAGTACTGCTTAAATCTGTTCTTATGTGCAATAACCGCTTAAGTCTTATATTTCAGTTTGCCGCAAATCGGCATTTAAGGTTGAAATTCATATTTGAAAAAATTTAAAACGGGTACTCAATCAAGAGTTCGTGAAACAGATAGGTTAAAACAAGGTTAATAAAGGCCACCAACTCGTTTTTAAAACAAACGTGTATTTAAAGAAACTTTCTCACTTATATAACTTAGTGGGTTATTGCAAATTTTGAAATATATATATTTACATCTTACATCGACTTAAGCCTTTATTGCAGATTTTGAATTAATTGTTAGCATAACTATGTTGACACAGGTTTTTACTGCAAACAGTAAACATACGATCCTAACGACGTAACTCAAAATTAAACATACAGTATCGAGAGAAATATTTCATTTGTTAATTTTATTTTACAATAAGTACAATTTTTAACATAAAAACTCCTTCCATTAAATTGGAAAAAGGAAAGTTCGAGGTCATATCACTCATATCTATGTTTATATTTAATATGGTGAGCGAAGTTTTTATTCTTCGCCTGACGTTTCATCAACAAAATCACGATGTGCATCGCTGATTGTTTCAGTGTAGGGACTACTGTTATAAAATGAGTGAAAACAAGGTCTTATGAAAGGTAATAAGGGTTACAAGTCTTTTTTATTTTCCGAACTTATTATAACCCTTGCATTAAGCAGTGGAATATCTTTGAAATTTATTGAATTTGAACCCCTATTTAGAATATAAAAACTTTGAAAGGCTCAATTTCATTTGGACAAGTTTTATAGTAAATTTTAGCGAAATTGATTTTTTTATATCGTAACCATTTAACATTTCTCCAAAGATACTTGATTTTAGTAGCGCGAAAAAATTATAGAAATTTATTGTATACATTTCTATAACATTTACCTGCACACCTAACAAAAATATACGGATCATGGGGATGATGTGTTTTAGTATTTGTGATTTTTTTCTTTCTTTCAATAAGCGCGTGATCTGCGTCGCAATCGATGTGGCCTCGTTCGATAAACTTGTGGTCGGTAATATCAAAAGTTTTTATTCTGCCCAGCGCAATTATCACAGTAGAATACAACATGATTCACTCCGTGGGGGTTCTTAAAATGTTTGAATAAACAAGAAGCGATCTGATTTTCACCGCACCCTTCATACCACATGTATCGGCCGCCGTGGTGTGATTGTAGCTTGCTGCGCCTATTACACCGAAGATCCTGGCTTCATGCTCCGGGCACAGCAGCATCAAATTTTTAAAAACAAGTTTTTTCATTTAGATGAACATATTTCTAAGCGGGGTCGCCCCTCGGAAGTTTGGCAAGCACTCCCAATGTATTTCTGCCATGAAAAGCTTCTCAGTGAAACTTTATCTGCCTTGCAGATGCTGTTCAGAGTCGGCATAAAACAATTTGTAGGAAAAATAAAAAAGGAGCACGACGCGAATTGGAAGAGAAGCTCGACCTAAAAGCTCTTCGGAGGCTATTGCGCCTTACATTTATTATTTTTACATATAACAATATGGAGATCTTGTAGTGCAATCGTAAAATGTTAAATTAAAGTCCACAATTGTCTTTTATAAAAGGCTAAGGATCTGCGCAGATAAGGAGTTGAGAAATACTGTTGTAGGTTGAAGGTAAAAGTTCGTTTGCCATTTGTCGTTATAAGCCAACTCGGCTATTTCTTGGTGCATTGACTACTTATTTCGCAATTTTTGAACTAGATCTTGGTTGTTGTTTTGATTAGCATCAACTATTTTCGCCCCCAATTTATAACATATTTGACAAGTA
This sequence comes from Eurosta solidaginis, assembly GCF_040869045.1. Taxonomy (NCBI): domain Eukaryota; kingdom Metazoa; phylum Arthropoda; class Insecta; order Diptera; family Tephritidae; genus Eurosta; species Eurosta solidaginis. The sequence continues at coordinate 32,414,649 of NC_090319.1, forward strand.
TCTAGTGTCGGCGTTTAAATAAAATTTTCGTTTCTAAAAATAAAGGCACCGAGTTAAAAACAATCATACTACAAAAACATGTACTTATTAAAATATCTACATTTGAAAAACTTTTAATATGAAGACGATGGATGTTTTTCAGAAAATAATGTATACATTTTCGAAAGCGTTAAATCGGCGTGGAAGTATTAGCAGATCCCTTATTGTGTAGTGGCTTTCATAGTTTGGAAACCTGTTAATGTGTTCTTTATTTGTGCTTATTGTATTCTCAGAGATCTTTTTCCATACAGCTGCGGAGCCACGTCTATCAAGAAAACTTGAGTTTGGACTATCGATTTTCTTTTTCACAAAACTATTTGAAGAACTTACAGTTTCTCGAAAACATTTCCGAAAGCATTTTTGATTTACTTGAATATTTGTTCCGCTTTGGTTTATAAAATATAGGCTGGAAAACTCTTTCTACTGCTTCGTTTCCTTTAGAGTTTACGTAACTTTTACCATTATTCCGTTTAACTTTGGATTTTTTTCGCAAGAAGGAACCTTCTTAAGTACTTGAAATATTTCCATTGATTCCTTGGTGGTCTAATTCTCACTCTGGTACTGATTTGACACTGCAATTTTCACTCTAATGGAACACTTTTAATTGTTATTTACTAAAGCGTTCATGCTTAGTGCGTAACTTTAACATTAAACAAATCTTAGACTGGTGAAGAACTTCAACTGTAACCAACGCAGTTATAGCTCCTAATCTTGTTTCTAGCTACGCCGCATACTATGCAATATGTCGTCATAGCTCAAGAACTGTCTTTGACCGACGAGTATAGTGACTTGCTTGCAATCGGAAGGTTGTCAGATAAAATCCACGGAAAGAAAACGTTTTTATTCATTTTTATGTCTTTTAATGAAATATCTGGTATGAAAATTAGTGATAAGTACATTAGGTTTGAGCTATTTGATTGTACTAAAAAAACTTAAGTAGACTTAAGAACAAAAACGTGTTAAACAATGGTTGCAATAAACGCTTATCTCGATAGAGGTCCGTTATTCGCGACATAACAAATTTACAATAAAAACCTAATTCTAGTTAGCGCTCACATTGTAAGTTTTCCACTTTGCAATAATCGCTTAGCATGACTGAAGCTATTTCTACTTTATACTAAAATGTGCCGCTGTGTTAAGAAAATATGTTTGCAATAACACAAATAAATATTTACAATTCTTCTTAAGAATACATAAGCTACTATTGCAAATGTAAATTAGTACAGTTTCGAGTGCGGCGATTATGCACTTGCCAATAACTTCTCTATTAGATTACCTAGAAGGAAACTGGTTGGACACAAATATGTAGCTTTAATTCGCGAACACCATACCATTAATAACTCAAATTCTTCTTAAGTCGACTTAAGCGGTTATTGCATGAAGCCAGAGAAATATTTGTTTTTCATTCATATTTTCAATTTATATGCAAATTGGTTTTTACCCTTGGTAGGAGCATCTAGGCGGTAATTCTACAATAAATGCCAAAATGTGCTGCATTACTACGAAAAAAATTAGAAATTAATATGTGCAATTGTGTTCGATGATATAAAGGTTTTAGCGTAATTGATAGCCAGTTGCTTATACTCAGATTGTATATGTTCCCCAAGGGTGAAGCGAAAATTTGCTCGGACCCAATGAGTCCAAACTGAAAAACTCTATCAGAAACCAGGACCTATGTTATATAACTTCATCCTCTCGGCAAATACATACTAAAAGCGTTCTAGAACCTATGCTTCTTGCTGCTTTTAGATCTGGTGGCTGTACCACTTCTAACAGCGCGGTGCACAAGCTCGATCGTTTCCTCCTCCATCGCACACTTCCTATAACTGCTATCACTGACTAGGCCTAATTTAAAACATGTGGCGCTAGAAGACAGTGTCCAGTCATGGACGTATAATCCCCTCTTTTCAATGGTAAGAGTATAGTAACTTTGGTAGTTTAAGGATGCACACCTTTCCTACTTTGTCGATCGTGCGCAACTCTCGACCTCTTTTAATCTTGCTCAATCGTATTTGGTACAAGCTTCGAGGATACGCCCTTTTTAGCTATCTCATCCGCCTTTCATTTCCATCTAATGCCATATGCCCAGGGACCGATTGCAGATGAGTACTAGTCCATATCGTGAATCTGGTGGACGGTTTGCGCAAAGACGCTTAAATGGTGGAAGCAGAGAGACACGTATACCCGGTCATTGCAAACTAATGGAACGGGTAGGGTTTGTGAGGATGTCATAGCCTTACCCAAATCAAGTAAAACACTGGTGCAAAATAATTCAAGCGTTTATTTATTAGTCTACAAATTCAACAATTAATCAGACTAAATATAGTACGGATTACAGATAAATTACGGAAGTATACAAATTGAACAAAATTATATTATAAAATATGTATATACATTATTAAATCAGTTGTCGGGATGGACTGTGATGCCGAGCAACGGGAATTGATTCTTAGTGCTGTCGAATGGACCTGATTTCGAGCAGCTGATGTATATTTGACACACAACAAGTAGGGCTGCGATGTGTGGGAGGTTGGAAAGGACGTGATTCCAAGCCACCCGCCCAAAATTACTGGAGCTGGTGATAAGAGTGGGAGGTTGGAAAGGACGTGATTCCAAGCCACCCGCCCAAAGTTACTGGAGCTGGTGATAAGAGTGGGAGGTTAGAAAGGACGTGATTCCAAACCACCCACCCAAGTCATTGCGTATTTAAGGTAGTCAGGAGATATTTTTTTATTACGTAGAGTGAGTCACACGTATCAATGTTTTTGCAGTGCTTATTGAAGTCAGTACACAGACAACGAAGAGGTTCGTGCATTTCAAAATTCGATCTTCATGTGCTTATATGAAGCGGTTGAAAATGTCTAGATGGTCGAAAGGGAACATTAAATAAAATTTCACCGAGCAGAAAAGGGCTATTTACCATCCCGCTAATAAGTTTTACTACAAATAACACACCTAACATCTCCCTACGACTCCGTAACGTAGGGAGCTAAATAAGTTTTAAACGGCAGGAGTAGGGAGGAAGAATCCTTGAGGGGTCCCATCGTAAGTCCCTTATCGAAAAAAATCAGGAATTGCTTTTGAACCAACTCTAATTTGTCGCAGTGCGTCTGGTAACGAGGGTTCCAGATTATCGAAGCGTCTTCTAATATTGGCCGCACCAAAGATATAAAGAGAATTTTAGTAATATATGGATCATCGAATTCTTTAGACCATCGTTTGACGAACGCCAAAGTCTCTTTGGCTCTATTCACGCAATCTTCTATGTGCAATTTAAAGTCGAGTTTAGGGTTCATCGTAACCCTAAGGTCTACAAAACTAATGAATTGGTTAATTGTGTAATCATCAATTATATACTTTAGTTTCACTTTTGTATCGACAGTCAAACAGCAATTAAGGCTAAGTGTGTAAAGTGTTTTAGAGTGTAAGGCATCCCTAGAACGAATCGGTATAGGGAGAAACATACATTTATATTGGACCATCGGGCATATGAGAATAGATAGAAATTAAAGAGCATATGAGCTACCTACAAAGGGCAAAACTTGTATCGTTTACGTCTCACTCAGGTTGGCTGGAATAAAAAAGGTAAGAGATGCGCATGATCGAACAGTAAAGCCGTGGAACCAAGAGCTGCAAAGTGTCGAAGATCATGCGCAGGTCTTACGACTTTAAATACGTTCTTGCAAACGAGTCATTTGAAAGTCGCCCAGCGGGTCAGGCGGCTTAGAATATACACGCGGAAGTTATGCCTGTCATAAGGAGCGACTAAAATACCTAATTGATTCAAGGGGTTGTGTAGCGCAACCCTTTCAAGGTGGTGCTAGCCCAAAATATAGCTTCTCCAACCCAATTGTCAACTTTACCTACCCGTGGCGAATCCTGTTATTTTAACAGCCGAGGCTCTGGCGACCCCAAATTGCTCACGGATCTAGGGGATGGGAGGGCGGGATGGCCCTGAAGGTTTCATGTGGTCACATAAATCGTCCCCGAGATGGTAGGGCTGGTGCCTTAATGGTGCTTGTTACCGGAACGTATCGGATCTGCATCCGTCAAAGGACCATCAACATCGATAACATTCCCAGATCGATGAGCTTTGCAACAAAATAAACGGCTACCTCCCTGATCTCCCCCGTTTTTTCGCCTCGCGAAACCTGACATTATCACCCACTAAAACATGAACGTCTTAAATGTCTACCATTTTGAACATCTACGTCAATGGCACTACGCTACCGACTGTCTTACACCTCAAAATCTTGGGTGTGACGTTTGATCAGGATCTACATTTTGATGAGCATGTAGCCGCAATTGTACCGAAAATCCAGAGTCGTAATAAAATCCTCAAATCTCTTGCTGGCAGTACTGAGGAAAAATAAAGAAACGCTGATTACCACTTACAAAGCAATTGGCTAGCAGATTGCATGCTACGCGTCCCCGATATGATCGCCAAGCCTAAAGACTACTCACTGGAAGAAGCTACAGGCTTGGCAAAATACTGCCCTCAGAAAAGCCACGGGTTATGTCCCCAGAACACCATCCACATAATGACGCCAGAATAATCCCCATTAGTCAGAGAAATGAAATGCTAATCAAACAGATCCTGTTGAATACCCAGAAACCTGGGCATCCCAACAGACATCTGATTGATGAGCCAACACCACCCAGGGGCTTAACGAGTCATCTTCGTAAGTATTATGAGGAAATACTGCACCTGAGAACACAGCCGTATGAAGCGAAAAAACACAAGCAGGTCCTCAGTGACCTCCACAAACAGACGTCGGATATATATGCCAGGAACTGCCCGGTGAATCCTGTACTCAAAGAACAATACCCTAAACTTGCAGAAGAGGAATGCACACTCCCTAGGGAAACGCGAGTCACTCTAGCTCAACTTCGATCTGGGTACTGTTACAGGTTAAACTCTTACCTATCCAGAATCAACCACAACATACAAAACAGATGTCCTGCTTGTAATGTGTCCCCACATGACACCAACCAGCTATTCAACTGTATTGTGGAAACAATGCCTTTAACACCCCTCTGATTATGGTCCACCCCTGTTGAAACAGCAAGTTTCCTTGGACTACCGTTTGAGGATATTGATAACAATTTGTGATCAATCGCATCAATTGGATGGGGCGAAGCACTGCTATAACAACAACATATCCTTATCGCTATGTCCTTATCGCTACAACAACAGTCATTTAAAAGCGTTTACATTGGTCTCATTCGCATCTCGCTTAACCTTCACTGTAAACGCCAATCCTTACGTTATGACTAAGAGACTTATTTTTTGTGGAATATGTTTGTAATTGTTTGCGGTTTCTTCATTTTTATGAAATTTTCACGATTTTTAGGTTAATGTACCATTAGTCGATCACATTGGAGATGGTTATGGATATGAGTATGGTTACGACTATGGCGTTAGGGTTAAGGAAGTTTAATTACCCTGCAAAAATCGCGAGTACTCCATGCATGCATGTATGGAGTACTCGCTATAGACAAACCGAGTGCTCCAAAATTAACCACAATTCATACAAAAAATATGGTCCAATTAACATTGCGATGTCCTAGGACTGGACCATTGTTACGGTATGCTGCTACGGTCTACGGCTACGATCCACTTGGGAGCGTATTCGCGCGAACACACCTAGTGATGGGGCGAAAGTTGCGATAAAAAGTATCGAAAAACAAGGGAAAAAAAAAAACAGACGGGCCATCACTAGCGAAAATTGCCATCAGTGTCCGGCAAAAAGAAAAAGAAAAAGAGGTAAGGTGGAAAATTGCGTGAGTGAAATTTTGGCGACCCTACAATTATACAAACGGGATATATAACATCTAGGGGCATAACTTCAGCAGCAAAGGCGTCAAGTTCCGCTAATATACTGCTTTAGTAACCTTATTGCTCACTTCGCATCCCCAACGATACTCAACTATACTGCTTTGGTAACCTTATTGCTCACTGCGCATCCCCAACGATACTCAACTAATCACAAAACATCCTAGCCGGCTGTGCGCGTAAGCTGGTGATTGTCCAGAAACTAGGAAAGAGTCGATAGCGCAAAGCACCGAAACCGTTCTTTCCGACAAATCTCGTTCCTACGCATCTATTTTGGGTGGTAATAAACCTTGCACCGGTTGTGTTGCGTGGACACAGGATCCAGTTGAAGTAGGTCGGCGTTCGCAGTCACACCTAGTGAGATAAACCCCTTCCTCTACGTTTACGAAGAACCTTACCATCTGCAGAAAAGCGTCCGACACCACCTCTGCCTCCAGGGCCAGCAGTACGCTGCCGCGTAATACAATCAACGTCAAAGAGCCGAGTCATCCGGCTCGTAAAGGGTAGCACGAAGCTTTATCGCCACCCGGTTCACTCGGTTGCCTCGACCCAAAGCGCCAACCACCACCAACGGCGCCTACTATTATCACGGGCACCACCGACAACAATATTAGCCGCAACCTTATCAGCTACGACCATAACGGCTACAGCAATACTAGCCGCATCCTTATCAGTTACGACTATACCGGCTATAACAATGCTAGCGCAACCCTATCAGCTACGACCATAACGGCTACAACAATACTAGCCGCATCCTTATCAGCTACGACTATACCGGCTATAACAATGCTAGCGCAACCCTATCAGCTACGACCATAACGGCTACAACAATACTAGCCGCAACCTTATCAGCTACGACCATATGGGCTACAACAACACCAGCTAAAATAACAACCACAGGGCAGCGAACATCGGCCTGCGGCCATCCCAAATGCGACAACGAATATCAGCGGTTAAAGCGGTGAGTTCGTTCCAATACTGAACTAAATATACGTATTTGTAGTCTCAACCTTGTTCTTTAATTTTTTTTTTTGACTCTGCAACAACATATATTGTTAATATACAGACATATTCAAATTCAAGGCTATCACCCTAGTATAGAATCTTAACACGTAATACATACATACATGCATATACCTAAGTTAAAGAGAGCAAGCTGCATCCACTTGTAGTAAAGTTAACTTATTATACCATGCAAAAAAAAAAAGTAGACGTAACGTAAAGTTAAGTAGATAGGTTTAATTAACTTAGAAAATAAATAAATAAAAAATAAATAAAAGTTAAAATTAACTTAGAAGCAAGAGGAAAAAAAACAACAAAACAATACCAGCACTGACTGGTAAATGCAAAACAGTTTACGTTTTACCTGAACATGTAAAACGATTTCATTAATTTTACTATAAATTTAAAAGTTCACATTTTGCCTGAACAGGTAAAACGATGTCGTTAGTCTTACTATAAATTTAAAAGTTCACGTTTTACCTGAACATGTAAAACGATTTCGTTAATTTTACCATAAATTTAAAAGTTCACGTTTTACCTGAACATGTAAACGATTTCGTTAATTTTTCATGAATTTAAAAGTACCCGTTTTACCTGAACATGTAAAACGATTCCGTTAATTTTCCTATAAATTTAAAAGTTATGTTTTACTGGAATATGTGAAACAATTTCTTCGAGGAGTATGATTTACCCCAAATTTATTCTTAATTGCGTTTATAACAAATTTTCTTAGTACATATTACATATTAGTGTCATTATACTATGCGTTATACCGAATTGATATTTTGTTCAACTCAAAAATAAGTTCTACTACAACAACATATTAATTTTGTAAGGGGGCCCCAATTATCGGAATTTGTATCCAAACTGTATAGCCCTAGAATGGGTTTGTGAATGAAAGAAAACGAGCATTTAACCAAATTTTTACTTTGCATGTAATATATCTACTATTCATAAGCACATTTATTTACAATTTTTTTTTCACACCAAGCGCTTATAACTCTTGTCAAAAAAAAATGTCGGTGGCCATGGTTTTTTGAGGGTGGGACATATGCACCGGGCGTCGCAACACCACCCGCGGCGCCCCCTATATATATTCGGCCCTTTTCTTTTTTCATTTTAATTTTCAGCTTTTTTTTGCAATTTTATTTTTCAGCAGGTTTTTTTTGAATTTTGATTTTAGAGTTAGTAACCGGTCATGTCCGTTTCGGTAATTTTTGTTGCGTTAGATTTTTTTTTTGAATTTTGAGTTTAAATTTTGAATGTTTTAACGGTCTGTCCGTGACATCCGGTTCCACCGGATGTTGTTTTAGTCCATTTGAGCGTTTTGAATTAGTTCTGCGCTTTTGTCAGTTAAAGGCATGATATGACCTTTTTTTCTGATTATGGCGAAGGAACAGTAAGGTTGGCAAGGACCCGCCCCAGCCGACAATGACTAGCCACTGTGCACCAACACATCATGCCGACCTCCTTCCTTACTGCTTCCACTGTAAATGCGATACCATAACACCATATACTCCAGCTCCGCATTACATCAGAGTAATCCATGGAGTACCCACTGTCCAATAAACATCGTGTAGTGATTACAATCGTTAAAAACGAGCAATGATCGGCTTACAATATGTTCGTGTAGAAACATGAGTTGGTCCATTCCTGCATTACAGTGGACTACAATGGTAAGTACTCCAGTGGACCACATGATCCAACGATTTTTGCAGGGTAGCCCTTTAAAATCACCATTAATTGGCCCTTTACACTCTGGTCAACTTTTGTGCCGTTCCAATGAAGCGTGATCCAGGTCCAGATACGGATAGGAATTCAACATCCAAATGTTGTATACATACTATAGTATTAGAGTTGTGTTTTTCTCTCTTTTCAGAGATTCGAATCTTTCGTTCTTTTTCTGATGAACGAACAAGTTGTTCGTTTTGTGCATCTGTTCTTTTTTTTCAAGCAAATTTGTTCAGTGCTGCTCGCACCCGCGAAAGAAGCCAACAAGTATAGATGGGGGTGTGTATGCAGCAATGCTTTGAGTAGGTATATTTAAATGTGTTATGAATAAATAAGTTAATATATATATGTATAATTAACTTCAAAAAAAGTTACAAATTGAAAGATTACAGACACAAATTGTAAATATGAACTTTTCAAGTTTAATAAATGTAATAATTAGTTTCTTACAAAACATGTTTTTCATAAATAGTCCATACATATATTGTTGTAGCAGTGCCACACACAAAGATGACCACACATATCTGGCATCATCGACATTCGTGCTCACTGTGAATTTCTACGTATGTATGTATGAATTTACAATGTTCGCGAACGAGAAGAGAGAAAGAATAACATTAGATAAAACGAACTAAAGAACAAATGAACTAAAAGAACAAATAGAACCTTAATCGAAGATCTAGTTCACTTGTTCAGTTGAGAGACCCGGTCAATTGAACAAGTTCAGAGCGAAGTGACCCAACTCTATATAATATAGAGAAATATTAGTTTATTTATTCACGCAAATGCTAAATAACATAAGAATATTCGTAGTATAAAATATACAAGTTGTATTGCCCCTCTTAATTTACTTTCATTTTAAATTAAATTCAGTCCGATAATTATTTCCGACACAATTCCTCTTTAGGACTTTGGCATATGATCCTCTGTGGGTGCTCTATGGAGTACTACAGTGAAAGTACTTTGGAAGTACTCTAACGTATGTACTCTATGGAATACTCACAAATAAAGCGAGAGTGGGATCACCTTCGGGTTGGATTTTATATAAGGTGCCACGATTTTCAAACTTTTGCTGATTTGTAGGGGTAGAGGGGGTCCTAAAAATCACAAAATTATCATTCGCAACTCTAGGAAACTCTTAGTTTATGAAATATAAACTTTTTAATTTCCAAATTTAGTAAAATTTCAACTTAAGTCCTGCACTTAAAATTCGGGTCGCACATGTCGATAGCGGTATCAAAAGACGCGTATTTGCGTCAAGATTCAGAATCCGAAAGCAGAAACTACATTTTTTTATCTCGTTTAAAAGTTATTCGCGGAAAACTCGTCGGTACTATTGTCGCTTTTTTCGTTGTTGCAATTAAACAAATGACGGTGGTGAATAGTGTTGCCAGCTCCGAAATAATATCTTTTTATCTTGTTAGAACATTATAAGGTGGTGGCACGTCGCCACAAATGCAAACAAACATACACTATTAATGTATTTTGTTTTTGTAAAAAACTTTTAATAATTGTAGTCTAATATTATTTGGGGTGCTGCGCAGAAGGGTGTTCTACGCAGAAGGACATCACCGTGGCGGTAGCCACGGTTATACCACACACCCGGACTTGGCATGGCGTAGCCCAGGGTTATTTTTTATAAGCGCGGCCGAAGGCCGCCTATGCAGAAAGGTGTTCTACGCAGAATTACCGTTGGAATCAGCATAAAAATCTATAAAGTCCAATTTTTTTTTTTTTTTTGACAAATGTATGTATTCTGCATTTGTTCCAATTAAATACATTAATTTCAAATTATTCAGAGAATTACAAAGCAAAATACATTGATAGTGTATGTTTGTTTGCATTTATGTCGACGTGTCACCACCTTATAATCTTCTACCAAGTTAAAAAGATATTGTTGGGGAGCTGGCAACACTATTCACCACCTTCATTTGTTTTCGTTTGTTTAATTGCAACAACGAAAAAAGCGACAATAGTACCGACGGGTTTTCAGCGAATAACTTTTAAAAAAAATGTAGTTTCTGCTTTCGGATTCAGAATCTTGACACAAATACACGTCTTTTGGTACCGCTATCGACATGAGCGACCCGAATTTTAAGTGCAGGACTTAAGTTGAAATTTTACTAAATTTGGAAATTAAAAGGCTTATATTTCAGAGTTGCGGATGATAATTTTGTGATTTTTAGGACCCCCGCCACCCCTCGAAAAAAAGAAAAGTTGGAAAATCGTGGCACCTTATTCTAAATATTCCCCTCACCTTCACCTACTCCTCTCCTAGGACATCGCAATGTTAATTGGAGCACATTTTTTGTATTAATACAGATTAGTTTTGGATCACTCCTATACTTCTGAAGAAGTATTCTTACAGTATTTATGGGTACACGCGTTTTTTGATGGGTATGTGTGTTAAATTTTTATCCCTATTTGGATCACGCTTTATTGGAACATATCATTTGTTAAAGCTGGTATTTTCGTGTTTTGTCTTGAGCTGGCAGTGCTGTGTGTTCGATTAGAATATGATGTTCGAAATGGTAGCGCTAGTCGTCTCGTTCCTTCTCATACCGGTTGACAAAACGTCACTCAAAAACTCAAAACGCGAAGTTTGTGGCCATTTTAGCGAAAATTTCATAATTTCCGTGCTTCACATAAAAATTGATAAAAAATAAAGTTTTGTACTCAGTCAAAAATATGTAAGTATTTAGAGCATTGGATATATGAGTATTAATTACAAATTTACATTGGCCTGCATTCTTTTCTAGGGCTCACGAGCGCTCGCCATCTGCCGAGGCGGCAAAAGATGCAAAGGACGGTAAAGATAACACGACAAAAGATGTAAAACCAAAAGTAACCTCATCATCGATTTCAAACCGTGGGCGAGACCGTGAACGTAGAAGGCGTGGTTCGGCATCATCCAGCAGCGATAGTAGTGGCAGGTGCGTTTTTGTAATTAATATTTTAATATAATTATGTCTGTTGGTAACATGTTCTTTTTTTCAGTTCTTCAGATAGCAGTTCATCGCGAAGCAGCTCTGGATCTGGTTCACGGTCTAGCTCATCCAGTACAAGTGGTTCATCTTCGTCATCATCATCATCCTCTAGTGACACAGATCGTAGTGCAAACAAGCGTCGTCGGCCAGGTGCTGCCGGTGGTGGAGGCGGTAGCGGTGGCGGCGGCGGCGGAGGTAATACAACTACAGCACGCAAAAGTGGCTCACGTTCACCGCGCCGCTCTAAATCACCACGGACCGTAAACAAGGCACGCAAAGACACTTCGCGATCAAAGGACAGAGATCGTGAGCGTGAGCGTACAGAACGTGATCGTACAGACCATAGAGATCGCGACAGAGATAGAGAGCGTAATGAACGTGAACGTCGTCGTTCACGCAGCCGTTCTCGATCCAAGGAACGTGAACGTGCCCGACGTACATCGAACGATCGAAGTGGTGGTGACATTACAACTACTAAACGTGAACGTTCCAAGGAACGCGAACGTGACAAGCGTTCACGTTCAGGGTCTCGTCGTCGGGTACGCAGTTCTGCTGAACGCAGCCCAGCAGCCAAGAGACGTGAACGTACACGCTCACGATCACCTACACCCAAACCTACACGTATTCATGTTGGACGTTTGACACGCAACGTAACCAAAGATCATGTAGCTGAAATTTTTAGTTGCTTTGGGGAGGTGAAAAATGTAGAATTTCCAACAGATCGATTTCATCCAAATTTTGGACGCGGCATTGCATATGTTGAGTATGCAACAGCTGAGGAATGTGAAGCAGCTATGAAACAAATGGACGGAGGACAAATTGATGGGCAAGAAGTTACAGTATCACCGGTATTAGCACCAAAAATACGTACAGTGGTCAGACGCCCTTCACCCATAATGCGACGTCCTGCCAATCGTTGGCGTTCACCGCCACTATTTAACCGTTTTAATAATCGCGGCAGACGTTCTCCTCCACGTGGTGGTAGACGTTCACCACGCCGTCGCTCACGCTCCCCGATACGTCGTCGCCGACGAAGCAACAGCTCGGACAGCTCACGTTAAATGAAGTGATGCAACTACCTACAAATAGAAGTTTAAAAAAGCGTAAAAGAGGATGTTAATCATCATTGGTGTAAGATATAATTATTTCCACTGAATGATTACTTGTTCTATGTTTAAATTTAAAATTAGTTACTTTGTATTTTATACGTTTATGTAATAAACGTAGTGATAATGCCACATTTCAATATCTCTTTTGTGCTATATGCATATTATTAGTGGATTGCATTCGATTCTGAACTCAAACAATACATACTAAACGTTTTCTTATAAATAAGAAATTGTATTATACATTGTACTAATATCACGCGTTCCGCTGAACGAAATGAAGCAGAATATCTAAACGTGTACATTAATCAAGTGCTTATGATGTATACAATTTGTAAATGCATATAACATGTTTTGTATTAATTATTTTGGATTCATATACACATAATAGCCCAGAAATTAAAAACTTGATTAAAATCTTATTTAAATAAATGTAGTCTTTCTATTATTACTGATGACATGAATTTATCCTTGATCGGGTTACACCTACTTGGCAAGCCACGACGTTACCAAGGACACTTCATCATGCAATTCCAGCTTGACCATAGACTAAATCTCAATGTATGAAGGAGCATTGTTCATCCAACAAAGGACATCCATCGGGATGATGTAAGAAAAAGAAGCAATTACGTTTCTTAACCGTTTGCAGTTTTTCTTTTGCTTGCGTTGCTACGTGTAACTGCGGTTTCCTTACGCGAACGCGTTCTTTTTCAATAAACTCAAATATTTCATGTTTATTACGTAGTAAAGTTTTGATGCCACCACATTCCGCTTTAATATTTTGCAACTCATTCTTATCCAAACTTTTAACAATTTCACACATACGCAAAGCGTTCCCGCATTGCCATCTATTAGCTTCTTCATTGGTTTTTTCAGGCATTATGCTTGCAGCGGATAATAGTTGTTGAAATATTTTCAAAACTAATGCATCTATAATATTTTTATCAATTTTAGTACAATTTCGTACTAACTCATTCCTATCACGCAACTTAATGTCAACTTCTGATATACCGTTACCATATTTCATACGCTCTTCTTCAACTAGGTTTGCAATCTCTTTTAGCTTTTTATCGAAATCATCCCTAGAATGTGTGCGTTCATATCCTACTAATGCTAAACGCTTTGTACTGGGGATTTTTAAGCGATCTTTAAGTGTCGCATAGCCGCATTTTTGAGAAAGCGTCTGTAAATAAGCATAGAAATCTTTATATACACTACTGCCAGTATTGCGCCGTTGAAATTTTGCACCTGATAATTCATAAGCACAACATGGCAGCAAAAAGTAATGCGTTTGAAAGCTTCTTGTTGCTGCTAAAATGGGCACCCATGGTGAAAGCTCATCAGAGTGATTACCAATAAGCCAATCTACATCTTCAGGTGCCTTAAATATTTGCGGCTCAATTGTTTGCTCAATTAAACGTGTTGTTTTTGGATAACAAGACCATATTTTGCGTGCACGTACATCATAACCATACCCATTGTAACCTTCTTCTGATAGTATATATACCAACAAACCATTACCACAACCCAGATCAGCAAACCCTGTTGGTGGACCAACTCGTTTCCACACAGAGATTAAATAAGCAGATATCGCTAAGTCTTCGTAAATGAATTTCAATGGATCCGTTGACTCTTTTGCCGTTTTCCAACACTAGAATAATAAAAAATTAATGTAGTTTTTTAATCTATTTATAGTTTTTGTCCCGAACGAAGTTGCCGATCACAACGGAGTATGGAATTTTTTGAAATCCAGACTCGAAGGTTCCAGAGTCAACCTATTACTAAGGTTGTTGTGCCGGACCGTATCGAATTCATACCAGCCAAAGTACCCCCCACATCAGTAAACCTGCGTTATACAGGTTGCAGTTTAAAGGGTTGCTGCAGGAAAGTTTCTTTTAGAGAATTGCATTTCACCTGCGGCCGTATCGTGTTATACGATCACGTATCGGAAACCATTTTCACTCAAGCGGTTAATATCAAACTTAAAAATAGATTTCGGTCACGTACCGTAAATGAAACGGACATTTCAATAGCAAGGAGCAAAATGCAAGAAGATTTGGACTCATTGTATAGATGGCTTTGCACTAATAAACTCAAGCTTAACGTTAACAAAGCTAAGTTCATGGTTTTATCTAGGACGACCAATAGAGAATCACTTAATTTTGATCTAAAAATAATGAATACGAGCATTGAGGATGTCAAAATATTTAAGTACTTAGGGATCCTGATTGACAATAAACTGAGGTTTACAGATCATATTGATTATATTGTTGCCAAAATGGGCAAAAAAATTGGATTTTGGAAGAGATCGTGTAAACTTATTAGTAAGAAATATAAGTTGAAAGTTTATAGATCCATCATAGAACCGCACTTCTTATATTGCCCTACAATGTTCTTTATTGCCAATGAAACACAAGTAGACAGGTTACAAATTATGCAAAACAAAGCTATGAGATTTATATTGAAAGTGAGGTACGACACCTACATAAAGAGTATGCTTGATGCACTAAACTGGCTGAGCGTGAAACAGTTGATATTTTACCATAGTATGAAATTTGTATTTTATATCAAGCATGGTAAATTACCAGCCTACCTAAGTGACAAACTTGTTTATGTGAATGAAACCCATTCTTACATAATCAGGGAAAATAATAATTTTAGATTACCTCTTCTCAAAACAGAAATGGACAAGCAAAATATATTTTACAAAGGCCTGAAATGTTTTAATGAACTACCTAATCATGTTAAAAATTGTGAAAACTTAAACACCTTCAAAAAAAGTTTATTAGAATATTGCACCCTTCCAATAAGATAAAATATTTTGTATCTATATTTCATGTTACTGATCCTTGAGCGTACACGGCAATCCAAATAGACACAGAGGAACCTTATGCATCAGGTAAAATACATATATTGCTCGCAATCAAATTAGGAAAGAATTCCTGAAAATATCAGTTGGAGTGTTCATTTGAATCACGTATATTCCTACAACAATGATATATTATAATTAATTATGTTTACATAAAAGCTGGTACAGGGAGGATTGGAAACACGTCCTTTCCAACCGTCCGATAAGAGTGGCTTATTCTGGGATTCAAGGGGTTGTGTAGGGCAATATATAGCTTCTCCAACCCAATTGTCAACCTCACCTTCGAGCGGCGAATCCCGTTTCACTAACAGAGGGCCTTTGGCGACCCCAAGCTCCTCATGGAACTGGGGGGTGGGGAGGGAGAGATGGCGTGAAGGTTCAATGTGGCCAAATAAATCGTTCCCGAGATGGTCGGGCCAGCACCTTAATGGTGCTGTGTTACCGGAGCGTATCGGATCTGTATCCGACAAAGGACCATCACATCGATAACACTCCCCAAAGCCTTCGGAGAGTAACCTAATCGCTACAACAACAACAACAACAGTGGCTTATTCCTCTGAGCTGCTAGCTTTTGGGTTGACCGGAATCAAATGCATTCCGACAGCATAAATAATAAAACTGGGTAATCATACGTCTTGGAGTAGGGCGGAATTGAGAACACGTCCCTCCAACCTCCCAATGGTATGACTCCAAGACTCGCCCGTTGGGACCACCAGTACCCGTGCTGATCGGAATCTCATGTATTCCGACACCCCAAACGCTGGAATCCTATTATTATTAAAATGTATTTAAAAATTTGTAATAATCTAAGTTTTAGGCTTAAAACGCCGTAATAATAAATAATAATACCGTAAAACACGGTACGGTCCCTGTGTGATTGACTCGTTATGCACTTCCCCTCCGTTTCATTGCCTGCTACTAGAATCTAAGTGGCATTGAGGGTTTCGTAAAAGCACGTGTATGGTTCTTAGACTGGTTCTTCGGACGATTTCCGAGCACATAGTTAGCGGTTTAGATGGAGTGTAAGAGGAAGGCTTTCCTTGTAGTTGCTATTTTACTTTGACTTGCATAATGGGCGAAATTTTTATCAAAATCTCCCTGGAACTCCCAGTGAGTCTTATCGTTAAAAAGAGAAAGGTTATTGTTGTAGCGATAAGGACACTCCCCGAAAGCCTTGGGCCGCAAAAACCCTTAAACCCCAGCTTTAGACATATCTTAATATATAAAAATCACGTGTCACTATGTTTGTTCCCCATGGACTCCTAAACTACTGAACCGATTTTGAATTTGTACCCCGTGTGTAGTTCGATCTAACTTGAAATATAGGATAGTCGCAATATTATTGCAAATTTTTTTATTTGTTTATACGTAATAATAAAATGTTACGTATACGCACCGCGCTCACATTTTCAGGTGGTGCGGATATACTTCCGTGTAATTGGTTGGTGTTTAATTAAACAACGTGCTTATCAATAAAAAATATTATAGCGCATGATATCAAGTATAGCACATCACCAGGCCCGCGAAGGTGGGGGCGGGGGTTAGCCCCGGCCCGGGGTTTCTGAGGGGGCCGCGATTTAGAGGTATTATGACTTTTTTTAATTCAGGAGAGTCTTTAGTTGTTCCATGTGCAATTTTTAAGCCGAATTTCAAAAGCAACGAAAATCTGCATTTCGTTTTAATATTATAGTGAAGTGTGAAATATAAAAATCTATATTGTGACGAGTATGAGTGACAGTAAGTGATACTCACATCCCTAGTCTGATGCTAAGTAAATGAAGTCACAACAACAATAAAGCAGACAGTCACTTGTATCTACATAAACGAGTCAATCATTATGTCTACACATATGTACGTATACGCAGCTGAGAAGCAACGCACAACCACATGCATATATCTGAGATACTCCCGAAAGTATGCAATGAGAGAAGCTATAAAATTTGTGGGAGGGACGAAACAAATTAGATGGGGTCACACTGAAATGACAGTCCATGGTCGGGAAAAATCCCGAGTCGCTCCGGTACATAGAACCGACTGCCTTGGGAATGGGAAGAATATAAATCCTTTACAGACAACCGCTTTGCTGCACTCCCTATCCCGACTGATGCTCGCCAAGGGGAGCGTGCCTTCCGCAAGGTTATTGAATCCGCCTCGGCACATTTCATTCCCGCCGGGAGAATTCCCGAAAACCGGCCCCACTTCCCGGCGGAGGCCGCAAACTTAGCGAGAGAACGTGAACTTATACGACAGCTTGATCCAGGCGACCCCCAACGCATCAGATTGCTTGTGGATGAACACAAGCGGGCGAAATGGGAGGAGCACCTAAGAGGTTGTAACCTCTCTACCGGTGTGGGTAAACTTTGGTCCACCGTAAAGTCCCTATCGAATCCGACTAAGCACAAAGACAAAGTTTCCATCGCCTTTGTTTTGACAAAGTGCTGGGTGTGACGTTTGATCAGGATCTACATTTTGGTGAGCACGCAGCCGCAATTGTTCCGAGAATTCAGAGCCGTAACAAAATCCACAAATCCCTCGCTGGCAGTACTTGGCTGTCTTCTTATGTCCCCAGAACACCATCTGCATAATGAGGCGGAATACTCCCCAGCAGGGAGAGAAATGAGATGCTGACCAAACAGCTCCTGTTGAGTACCCAGAAACCTGGGTATCCCAACAGACATCTGATTGATGAACCAGCACCGTCTAGCGGCTTAAGGAGTCATCTCCATCTGGTGAACTCCATAAACAGGCGTCGGACCTTTATGCCGGGAATTGCCCGGTGAATCCAGTACTTAACGAAAATTATCCAAAACTCGCGGAAGAGGAAAGCATACTCCCCAGGGAAACGCGTGTCACTCTTGCTCAACTTCGTTCTGGATACTGTAACAGGTTAAACTCTTACCTATACAAAATCAACCCGACATACAAAATGTATGCCCCGCTTGCAATGTGTCCCCACATGACACCAACCATCTCTTCAATTGTAATGTGGAACCAACGCCTCTAACACCCCTTTCCTTATGGTCCACCCCTGTTGAAACGGCAAGTTTCCTTGGACTCCCGTTAGAGGCGAGCATTGCTACAACAACAACAACAACAACAGAAGCTATAAAATCGTGCATCTGTAGTTACAGCTGAGAAATTTGATAGCTGATGGCCAACTAGTAGATTCTGGAAATGGAAGCGCCTAGAAGATGCGAACGAGGAAATCAAAGAGTATAAAAGGCGACACCAGTAGAGGCGCAAGAGTTAGTTTCAATTAAGCACGCTATCTGTCGGGCAATAGTAGTTATTTATTGTGAAGTACTTTAATAAAGGCCATATTACATTATTAAATATTGGAGTTATTTATTCAACAGTTTAGTGATTCGAACTTAGCAGAAGGTTGCAAATAAGAGGATTGTCAAGTAAATTCGTTACAATATATATAAAAAGAAAGGCTAAAATGTGTGTTAGTTGATCGCCGGTGTTTGAAGAGATGCGTAGGTAGATTTTGTTCAAACTTTCACACAAGTTGCGTAAACCTCACGCGGTGGTTACTACATAGGTTTGGTTGCGATCGACTTACAGGGTCTCGAGATATAGGCCGAAACGTGGACCCGAGTACAGAGTCAGACGGAAAAAGCTTATTAAAATGTATGCAGATAGGCAACATTTAGGGCAGAACAACGTCTGCCGGGTCTTCTAGTATTATATACAATATTTACGGTACGGTCAGGAGAATACTGGAAGGTTATGCACAAAATATCTTACTTATGATCTCAGACCAGTAAATTCAATAATTATTCGCTTACCATTAAAGCTTTGTGTGCATATTTGCATTTAAGTGATTTATAAAGTTCGTTGTAGCTTTCCAAATCAACTAATTGCAATGATTTCGGTTGCTTCGTCACGTCTCCGGTATCTGAAGCTTCCACAGTCGGCTTCTTGCACCATTTTAATAGTTTTGGTTTCAGTACAAAGTCAATCCATCTTTTGTTTTTGTCCAATGCGTGTTGGTCTAATGCGCTAAATAATAATTCGCCATTATTTATCTGTACGGAATAATCATCCAAATCTTCGCTTAAAAATTGACAGGTGTATATTTTGCAGATCAAATCTGATTAAATAACAAAATATGTTGTCAATAATGTAAAAAGATGCACATGTAATTTATCTGCTCACCTATTTTGCCAATAGCTTCAATGTTTTTTTGTAATTTTTTAGTCAAAAACTTAAAAACCAAAATAAATCCTTCATATTGTTCTTGGTCTTGGTTAGAGTTAGCTTCGCTTATTGTATTGAGAGAAGAATGGAATGCCGCTTCTGTTATTTCAATAACGTCATATCCTGTGCGATTCAAGCATATATCTTGCAGCTGTTGGTCGTCTTTACAGCTAATTATTTTAATTCCCTTTTTGACTTTAAGCACTTTATGTAGTATACATCCGAATATTTTTCTATTAATTGCATGATAGTTTTGAATCAAGATTCCGACTCCAGTCCAAAACTGCTTGTCTGTGATTATGTCATCCATTTCAGAAGAACTAATCCACAATGGGCTACAGCTGGCTTAGGAAAACTGTGGTAAGGAAGTAGCCACCTGTAATTGGTTCAACCCAAATTGCGTTCGTGAATCAAGGAGCCAAAGATAAGGCAATAAACAATTACCCAGTAGGAATTACGTGGGAGGAAGGCAGCCGTGAATGTAAACAAAATATATGGAAACAGGGGTGCATTGCGAATCCATACAAGTGTCGAATGTTTGATAAAAGCGTTCACAATAGTAAACAGCCTCGATCACCTGTTCAATCGCTGTTCGATTACTTAAATTATTTGTTCAATGGTGTTTTTCAAACACTTTTGTAGACAACTGATATTTTGCATTATTTACATATTTTGGGTAAAAGTCTACACCATTTCCAGTTGCAAATGAGAAAGCGTCATTTAAAAATGGGAATAGTGACTTTAAAAGCAGAACGCGTTATTTGAAAATTCGAATACTTACTTGAAAATGAGAAAGCGTTATTTTAAAATAAGATTTGTAAATTGTAAATGAGATTAGTCAGTTGTAAATTAGAAAGCGTCAAATGCAAATGCGAAAGCGTTGTATGGAATTGAGAATAGTCAATTGTAAATGCGAAAGCATCACTTCGATATGAGAATAGTCACTTGTAAATCATAATTGTCAATTGTAAATGCGAAAGCGTCATTTGGAAATGATATTTGTCAATTGTAAATGCGAAAGCGTCACATAGAAATGAGAACAGTCACTTTTAAATGAGAAAGCGTCATTTAAAAATTAGAAACCGTCAATTGTAATTGAGAATAGTCACTTGTAAATGAGAATAGTTAAGCGTAAATGCGGAAGCGTAATATGTAAATGAGAATAGTCATTTGTAAATGAGAAAGCGTCAAATGGAAACGGGAAACCGTAATTTGTAATTGAGAATACGTAGTCAATTATAAATGTTAAGAATAAAATTTGTCAATTTTATGTAAAAGTATAATGTTACATTGACATGGAAAGACCATATTTTTAGAACGGTTGGGAAAGTGTATGGAATGCTTCGTACACTATGGTTAACACAGTATTTCACGCCTTTGCACATACGACTACTTCTGGCTAAAGCGTACTTAATACCTACGCTACTCCATGGTTGTGTGATTTACTCAAACTGTGACTATCTGTGCAAGAACAAACTAAATGTTGTTTACAACAACATTGCTAGATATGTTTATGGGTTGAAAAGATTTGACCACGTATCTCAACATGCTGAAAGGTTGCTAAACATTTCTTTCGAAAATCTTTTAAAAGTCAAAACACTGTCCTTCCTCCATAAATTGATACACACGAAGGAACCTGACTATCTATATCGTAAGCTTATTTTTCTGCAATCATCAAGATCGGTGCTTCTTCTTAAGCACATCAGATACCGCTCGCTAACCTCTGAGCGCCAATTCTTTGTTACTGCAATACGTCTTTGGAACTCGCTACCTACTAGTCTTCGACTCTTAAGTAATGCTCTGCACTTCAGAAAAGAGCTAACATCATTTTTTAACGACTCTTAAACTGGATCTCAAATTGTTGTTGTTAAAATGTTCATTTCTAAGTCCTTTTCCTTTCTCTGTGTCTTCTTTCTTTGTTTGTTAAATAATATTCAATCTATAACCAACCAAAGGTTATCATCACTACTGCTGTCTTTTAATATTTATTAACTACTTTTCTTTAGTTTTAAGATTTACATTTATATACATAAATATTTCACTATTGTCCGCTATATTTAATTTAATTTGATTAATCTAATTTATTATTATAAATGTTCAATTTTTATAGCTCATGCTATTCATGACTAGCACTGTTAAATAATTTGTCAAAATTGTTGTGCTAGGAACAAATTTTCAAATAAATACATACATACATACATACATACAATGGTTCCCCCTCATTACCCATTTCCCCCAAGAACTTGGACTTTTCGCTCCAGCGGATTAGGAGGCTTAGAATATACCCGCGGTAAGTATTCCTGTCGTAAGAGGCGACTAAAATACCAAATTGATTCAAGAGGTTGTGTAGCGCAACCCTCGCAAGGGGCTTCCAGCGCAATATATAGCTTCTCCAACCCAATTGTCAACCTCACCTACCCGTGGCGAATACTGTTTCATTAACAGCCGAGGCTGTGGTGATCCCGAACTCCTGATGGATCTAGGGAGGTGGGAGGGCGGTTATGGCCTAGAATATTGCATGTGGTCGTACCAAAAGTAGCGCTTGTTACCAGAACGTACCGGGTCTGCATCCTGCAAAGGACCATCCATATCGATAAAACTCCCCAAGGCCTTCGCGGAGTGTCCTCATCGCTACAACAACAACAACAATTGGGACTTCTCTTCAAAAAATGTATACGTAGTCCGACGTCCGAGGGACAAAATGGGAATAATCAACAAAGCCTTACTGATACATAGTGTTATTTTAGTGAAGTAAATAGTGGTTAAATACCATCCAAAAGCTAACCACGGTTTTAAATTATTTAAGCAACAAGTTTGGTTCTGCTTTCTCATTTACAAGTAACTATTCTCATTTTCATGTGACGCTTTCGCATTTACAATTGACTAATCTCATTTCCAAATGACGCTTTCGCATTTACAATTCACTATTCTCATTTACAACTAACTTTTCTCATTTACAAGTGACTATTCGCATTTCCATGTGACGCTTTCTCATTTACAATTGACTATTCTCATTTGCAAATTACGCTTTCGCATTTACAATTCACCATTCTCAATTATAAATGACGCTTTCGAATTTACAATTGACTGTTCTTATTTAATAGTGACTATTCTCATATAGAAGTGATGCTTTCGCATTTACAATGGACTATTCTCATTTCCATATGACGCTTTCGCATTTATATCTGACGCTTTCTCATTTACAACTGGAAATGGTGTATTTGAGGGGTCGACTGCTAATACTCTACCAAAAATATCGAGATAGGTGTCAGACGACACGCCTTGACATCAATATTAATAATCCGATGGCGGAAAATAAAAATTTTAACTCGTTCAAAAGATATTAACAAAAAACCGAAAAATGTCCCGCGCGTCCCTCCTAAACCGGGGGAGGTATCCACAGTATTTTTGCGCAGAACACCCTTCTGCGTTGGCGGCCTTTGACCGCGCTTATAAAAAATTACCCTGGGTGGGTCCAACACCGGTTTGGAGGTCAAAACTATATCCGTGCAAAACACTTATGTTCACAGTTTTTTTTGTGGGTACTACATCACACAACCACATGAAAATGTCCAATTTCAACTGCAAATATCGCCGGACAGAGATAAAATTTGTCTCTTCCGCCTTCGGATTATTGTTCTCGAGATTAATACGCGTCTTTTGACTCTTTTCTCGATATTATTTGACGCGTGTTAGAAGTGTCATGCTATCGTAAAGAATTACCGATTTTAGAAATAAATATAAATGAGCAGTCTGATTTCCTGTATACACATTTAAAATAAAATCTGATTTAAAACACAAATGGGCAATTCATGGCACTTCAAATTAATAATCCTGAGAAAAAAACAAACCTTTCTTCCATTCTCTGGCAATTCGTGACAGCCGTTCTGTCTGTCAGCTATTATTTGACAGGTAGGTTTGGCAATGGAGGAATAGATTTTGAATTCTCGTTAGTAATATTGACAACCAGCTGATTTCATCAATTTGTTTGCATTCCCTTGTTCGTAAACAGGTTTTTAAATCCTCAAACCATTATGAGTTGTCAAAAAGATCTTATATAACAAAACTGTGTGTTTACTGGTTTACTTCCTGCTTAATAGTTAATTTGTTTCATCCCAATTTTGTTTTATCCTTGTCTTTAAACATTTAATAAAAAATTAATATACAACAATGTCCCTACTACGCCACACAATCAAGTATGCTAAGCGCATCACTAACAAACAATTTCCTAAACAAACTGCAAATGTGGTAAGTTGACCTTCGTTCATATCGACTGAACACCGTACATTGATAGCAATCTCTTATTTGACTATGTAGGCGCAATCAATGGTTCATCATAGATGTAGTAGTGCTGTATCAGCTGATCACCCTTCCCAATTTCCTGGTGCTAAAGCATCATTTGTTTTAAAACCAAAATTAACTTTACATACTGACTATGAGCCTTTACCCATTTATCGTGTCATGGATAATGAAGGCTATATTGCTGATGAATCTCAAGATCCGCAATTGAGCAAAGATGTCTTACAAAAGATGTTCAATGATATGGTTTTACTTAATACAATGGACAAAATTTTATATGAATCTCAGCGCCAAGGACGTATTTCATTTTATATGACAAATTTTGGTGAGGAAGCAGTAGCTATTGGAAGTGCTGCGGCGCTGGAAATGCGTGATTTAATCTATGCTCAATATCGTGAAGCTGGTGTTTTAGTTTGGCGTGGTTTTACTGTTGAACAATTTATTGATCAATGTTATGGTAATTGTGATGATCTAGGACGTGGCAAACAAATGCCAGTACATTATGGTAGCAAAGAACTTAATTTTGTAACACTTTCTAGCCCTTTGGGTAAGTTGCTATGCTTCTAGGATGTGTTAAGTGGATAAGTACACTAGCAAAGACAATGATAGAAGTTGTCTACAGAATTTTTGTTGTATCAACAAAAAAATTTTTCAATTGAGTGATTCATAAATTATATTTTTTTGTTTATTTTAAAAATACAGCAACACAAATGCCTCAAGCAGTAGGTTCTTCATATGCAATGAAGTTACAGCCAAATAATGATGCATGTGTTGTTTGCTACTTTGGAGAAGGTGCCGCCTCTGAAGGTGATGCGCATGCTGCTTTTAATTTTGCAGCTACACTCGAATGCCCAATAATTTTATTTTGGTAATTGAATGCTGCTGGAAGCTTTCTGTTTTTATTTATTTAGGAATGGTTTAAATAATTATTACAAAAGAAGCCAATTTTATATATACATATTTGCTTTGATTTTTCCTAGCACAACAATTTATGAAAATTAGTTTATAGTGTCAAACAGCATAAGATAAAAAAACAAACAAAACACTCCCTCGCATGAACAATATAAAAGTAATAAAACAAGCATCATACAAGTGCGTAAATTTGTATTATGAAAAAAAAGGGACAAAATAAAACCAGTTATAAATAAATAACAACTAAAGGCTCCATACAGATGCATAACATGCAATAAACAACATTCAAAAACAAATCATTTATATTTACAGCCGCAACAATGGTTTTGCAATTTCCACTCCCTCGCATGAACAATATAATGGTGATGGTATTGCTGCACGTGGCCATGGTTATGGTATGGCAAGTATACGCGTTGATGGCACAGATATATTTGCAACATACAATGCCATGAAGCTTGTACGTGAATATGTACTACGTGAAAATAAACCTGTTGTTTTTGAGGCAATGACTTATCGGTGTGTTTACGTGTTACATAAATTTTATAATATAGATTATAAGTAAAAAAATGTTTTCAAATTTATAGCGTTGGTCACCACTCAACATCGGATGATAGTTCGGCTTATAGATCAACTGAAGAAATTGAAATATGGAATTCAGTTGAACATCCTATATCTAAGCTAAAGAGTTATATGGTTCGAAAAGGCTGGTTTAATGAGTCCGAAGAAAAGGAGTTTATAAAAGATGTGCGCAAAAAAGTTTTAAAACAAATAGGCTTGTCTGAGAAAAAGCTTAAACCCAATTGGAAGGAAATGTTCGATGGCGTTTATGATAAAATGCCTGTGCACTTAGCTGAACAAATGAACGAATTGGAGCAACATATCAGTAAACATAAAGAACACTATCCAGTGAAAAAATTTAAACTTTAAATATGTACTTAAGACAATGGACCTTAGCGCAACTTGGGAGACTCAATTAAAGTGCATTTATTAGTTTTAAGAAAATAGTTGAAAACTTACCATTAAGTGCTGTAAGGTTGTACACTACTTGAAAAATATCAATTATTTGACACTCTGTTTTAAGTAATATATCAAGTTTTATGCACGTATATTAATATATTATATTTGTAAATGTTTGGAATAAACCTTGTTGTCAAATTGGATGTAAAATATTAAACTTTTATAAAATACATTAATAGGCAACAAAAATATTCATTGTCACTTAAATATAAGTTGACTACGAAAGAAGTGGAATAAACAAAGAGTCCAGAGCTGCCAGGAATGCATATTTGCGCTTAATATTGCAACAGCTATTGCATCGACAATTTAAAAAATTACCACACTTTAAAATTTTATATTAAACAAGTATTTAAAATATTATACTGCAATAACTTAGTGTAATTTGCTTAAAACATAGCATATCAGCTCTATTTTTTGTAACATCAATTAGTACGCAGTTGATAATCACCATTTTGTGTAATATAACGAACCCAAGGCAAAGCTTGATAGCCACTTTTTTCTATGATTTTTAAATAGCGCACCTGTATTCCTGATGTAGTAAAATAAGGGATTTCGAAACGCACTTGTATCGGCGGCTTCCCCTCCATATTATCTTCGCTTTCAACACTTGGCAAGCCAAAGTGTGCACGCATTAAGTACTCCTTACCACCTGGGAACGATTTAACTGTCCATATGATAGCGTTTTGCTCTGGTGCATATTTGCAACTACCTATAGTGGTTTTGAATTTAGGTGAATCAGCATCTGCAGGCACAGGAATTAGAATCTCGACATTATTTGCAGTAGAGCGACGTTTGAATTGTGACTTAGCTTTTATCATGTACTCTACGCGAGAATGTACATGACGTTCAATAACAGATTCAATCCATATCAAAGGTTTGACCTAAGTGGACAAGAGAAAGAAAAATTAATGATACACGATTTAGCTGTATATCAAATGTAATTACGTGTGTATTAAGGCGATATGACATCAATTCAAATTCTCCATCTGGTGGTATAAATGAAATTGTACGATCGTTTTCGAAGCGAGATAGACGCACGCATTGATGAAATTTCACATCCTCTAGCTCAACCGATTTTGATTTTCCACGTCCAGTGCTTTCAAATAATACTTTATCATTTAAACCCAAACGTAATTCCGGCATACCCGATAAATATACACGCATTT
Organism: Eurosta solidaginis; assembly: GCF_040869045.1. Taxonomy (NCBI): domain Eukaryota; kingdom Metazoa; phylum Arthropoda; class Insecta; order Diptera; family Tephritidae; genus Eurosta; species Eurosta solidaginis. Next base: position 32,441,816 of record NC_090319.1, read on the forward strand.
TTATGGCGCCAACAATTTCACTACGCAACACATTTCCATTGGCATTTGCCAATAAATTAACAGACTCTATCACATCAAGGAAAACTTCGTTTTTACGATACTTAATACCTTCAGAACGCCAAGACACCGCATTTGTAACCGCAAGTGGTGGTCGTGGTTGAAGTTCTAATTTATGTCCCTCTTGTGTAATGTATTCTTGCAATATCTTTGAATCCGTCGTTTGAGGATAACCAAAGTCGATTAGCTCATCAAGTAATTCGTAAATAATTACAAAATTATCGCGAATTGACTCTTCCTCCAATTCTTTAAAATACTCCACAAAAACTTGTGCAATTTTATGAAGAAACACAAATACGAGTGCGATATTAACATTTTTGTTGCGCGGCGTTGTGGATACAATATATAGATTATTGGTCTTGATGTAAGCAAATGTGCTGTAAGTATTTCGTATTTGATAAGAAAAATTTAAGCTTTTTCAGTATATCGAGGCTTCAGCAGCCGATCAGCAAGTCGGTAAACCAAAAAATGTAATAAAGTCGCTGCCATTTTTGAGATTTGCAAGCAATGAATTGAGCGCTTTGGCAACCGAAAACATGAACAGTAAGGTAGGACTTCCAGTTCGTAAGTCAACTTGAAGAACATACCGACTTACACTGATTGACTACGGAACCCTCCATTTATATGTATACTTACTTATCCGCAGTCTGCAATATGGGTGTAATAAGACCTTCCTCTTCACGTTCCATTAGTAGTGGCATAAACTTGTCTATAGCTGCCATATCCATGGTATCTCCACGATAATTACGGGATATCAAAACTTTGCCTTTCACATCAAGCACATATATAGCAGACGAAGACATTGTTGCACCCTTTTCAATAAGTACAAGGGAAAGAAAATCCAAGTGTCTAATAGGGCAATGACTCAAGTGTTTCTAATTCAATTAAAAGCTCTGTCTTTTTTATATATTTTCAAGAAATTTTACATACTTATTCAGTTCGCATCTGTAAAATAAAACACAAATAATTTTTCCACAAAGGTGCCACCATGGCGGAACGATACAAGGAGGCAGCATGGGACAGCTGATTATAAACTTTTTGTATTTGATTTGATACATCAACTTCCGGCGCAGAACGATTTTGACATTTGTCCAGCGAATTTACAAAAACAAAGTACATGAAATTTTTATTTATGTTTGTAGGTATGTCGCCATGCTGCCACCTTGTATCGTTCCGCCATGGGTGCCACACAAATTCCACTGACGACGACAAATTGTTGTCAAAATAGCTGACTTTTGATTGCATTGCCATTTATGCAAGACCTTCCGTAGTTCCTGATTTTTGTGAGAAATTCGATACCTTTTCTGGTAATGATTTACAACAGGGGTCGATCGCTAATACACCACCCCAGCGGGTAAGGGGGTCAGAATATACTCGCGGTAGGTATGCCTGTCGTAAGAGGCGACTAAAATACCAGATTCAAGGGGTGTGTAGCGCAACCCTTCAGGTTGCCAGCGCAATATATAGCTTCTCCAAATCCAATTGTCAACCTCACCTATCCGCGGCGTATCCTGTTTCACTAACAAACGAGGCTCTGGCGACCCCAAGCTCCTCATGGATCTTGGGGGTGGGGAGGGAGGGGATTGCCTGAAGGTTTAATGTGGCCACATAAAACGTTCCCGAGAGGGTCGGGCTAGCACCTTAATGGTGCTATGGTACCGGAGCGTACCGGATCTGCATCCGGCAAAGGACCATCACATCGATAACACTCACCAAAGCCTTCGGGGAGCAACCTTATCGCTACAACAACAACAACATCGCTAATACACGTCCAAGGCTATAGAGGTGCCAATAGATCTGTTTTGACGTCAGTCACAAAGACCCGAAATCGGAAAAAATATGAACAGTATGAGCGCAAACCTCTCCGCAATGAAATGATGCAAAAAATTAAATTGAAAACATAAACAAAAACACATCAAGCCCCCTAATTTTTGGGGATTAGTGGTCTCGCTTTCTCATGGTAGAAAATGTTCTTGCATATTGAAGTTCCTATAAAGTTTCGTCAGTTTTTCTAGCTTCGAATCCAACACAAAATAAAGCAGTGTCATATAGGTATTACAGCTTCTGCTAGATGGCAGCTTATTTACATGCTTTTACACTCTATTGTGATTGGTTCTTCTTCTTATTTTCTTATTAGAAATATTTCCGCTTGACAGTTGCAATAAATTATAGTAAACGTTTTTATAATTAATTTCTACCGTGTGGTTGTTTTAACAATTGTCCCATTACATATACAAAATTTAAGGCTATATTAAAATCGTTTTCTTTTCTGCCGATTGGTGGTAAGAAGGCAAATCACTGCTGTTTAAAACGCGGCAGCTTGAGACGGCACCATCCTTCAATCCTAAAAGGCATATGCCACAGCACAGTGGAATAGGGAAAATCTAAATAAATTAGCTGCAAATATGGAGCCAATCGACATTAAACGTCTGGAAGAGGCGGTTGTTGTATTTTACCGGTCAACTTCACAGGAACAAGCCATCACTCATGAATGGTTAACAAAAGCGCAGACTAGTCCGCAGGCATGGCAATTCACATGGCAGCTAATGGAACTAGGCAAAGTAATAATAAATGAATGTTTTATCAGTCACTTAAACAAAACCTATTTATTCACAGAGCCAAGAAGTGCAATTTTTTGGAGCTGTTACTTTACACTCAAAACTTATGAAATATTGGCACGAAGTACCTATGGAAAATCACGAGGAACTAAAGCAAAAGATTTTAGAAAAAATTATTCAATTTGCTGGTGGTCCAAAATTAGTGCTCAATCGTCTGTGCATTGCTGTAAGTGAATATTCTAAATCAGCTCTTTGCCCTTTTCATCTTTTTGCCCTTTTCATCTTTTTTGCTTCTTTACAGCTCAGTGCTTTCATTGTTCATATGCTTGGTGAATGGTCCTCTGCTATTGAGGATGTGATAAATACATTTCAAAATCAGCAAATACCAAATGTTACAAAAGAAATGCAATTATGGATAATGCTTGAGGTATTACAGGCCATACCAGAAGAGGTGAATGCACAACTACAATAGTTCTTATTAAATATGTTCAACAAAGATTTATTCCTCTGTAGATGCAAGCAATTTTTACTTCAGTTAAGCGAGCTACCTTACGTGCAGAAGTCGCAAAACGAACGCCATTAGTAATGGAAACGACTGAAACTTATTTAAATATGCAATTAGAACGTGAATGGGATAGTGAATCTTTTAGCAATATGATAAGAGCCGTCAAATGTGTTGGTACTTGGGTGAAGTAAGGAAAATTGTAGTCATAATGGCATGCTATAAAAATTGGTACGATTGCATAAGTGTTTCTAAGACGCCGCTACGTTGTTGTTGTAGCGATACGGACATTCCCCGAAGGTCTTGGGGAGTGTTATCGGTGTTGATGGTCCTTCGGCGGATGCAGATCCGGTTCGTTCCGGTACCAAGCCCGACCGTCTCGGGAACGATTTGTTATGACCACATACGAACTTCTAGGCCATACCCCCCTCCCACCCCCTAGATCCATGAGCATTTCGGGGTCGCCAGAGCCTCGGTTGTTAATGAAACATGATTCGCTACGGTTAGATGAGCTTGACAATTGGGTTGGAGAAGATATATATTATGCTGGCAACCCTCAAGGTGGTTGCGCTACACAACCCCTTGAATGCACTTGGTATTTTAGTCGCCTCTTACGACAGGCATACCTACCGCGGGTATATTCTAACCCCTTAACCCTCTGAGATGACGCCGCTATGTCGAAGCGTATAGTTCTGACTCATCGGGAAGAATGTAAATCTAGGGCCAGGCAAATCTATACGTTTACCTGGAGTTTATAGATTGTAACGATGTTAATAGTCCATTGCCTGGTAAAGATGCTACACCTTCTGGAAACTGGCAATATTAGAGAACAGTTTGACTTTTGCGTTAAGATTCAATGTGCCCACGTCGAACCTTTTAGTATTGAAGCGTACCGTTACGTGAGAGGGTACCTCAAAACCAAGGAGAATTAAACAAGGGGTGCCACAGGGTGGTGTCCTATCCCCACTTTTGTTTAATTTCTACATATCTAAGCTACCTTCACCACCGGAAGGAGTCACAATCGTTTCCTACGCCGATGACTGCACAATAATGGCCACAGGCCCAGGCCCAAAGATCGATGCGCTATGCAATAAAATAAACGGCTACCTCCTGATCTCTCCAGTTATTTCGCCTCGCGAAACCTGGCATTATCACCGACTAAATCTTCCGCGACCTTATTTACAACATGGACGCCCCAAATGTCGACCATTTTGAACATCCACGTCGATGGCACTACGCTACCGACTGTCCTACACCCCAAAATCTTGGGTGTGACGATTGATCAGGATCTACATTTTGGTGAGCACGCAGCCGCAATTGTTCCGAGAATTCAGAGCCGTAACAAAATCCTCAAATCCCTCGCTGGCAGTACTTGGGGAAAAGATAAAGAAACGCTCATGACTACATACAAAGCAATTAGCCAGCTGATTACGTGCTACGCGTCACCCATATGGTCGCCAAGCCTAAAAATCACCCACTGGAAGAAACTACAGGCCTGCAAAAGAGAATACTCCCCATCAGGGAGAGAAATGAGATGCTGACCAAACAGTTCCTGTTGAATACCCAGAAACCTGGGCATCCCAACAGACATCTGATTGATGAACCAGCACCGCCTAGGGGCTTAAGGAGTCATCTCCGTAAGCATTTTGAGGAAATACGGCACCTGAGAACCCAGCCGTATAAAGTGAAAAAACACAAGCAGGTCCTTGGTGAACTCCATAAACAGGCGTCGGACCTTTATGCCGAGAATTGCCCGGTGAATCCAGTGCTTAACGAAAATTATCAAAAACTTGCGGAAGAGGAACGCATACTCCCCAGGGAAACGCGTCACTCTTGCTCAACTTCGTTCTGGATACTGTAACAGGTTAAACTCTTACCTATCCAGAATCAACCCCGACATACAAAATGTATGCCCCGCTTGCAACGTGTCCCCACATGACACCAACCATCTCTTCAATTGTAATGTGGAACCAACGCCTCTAACACCCCTTTCCTTATGGTCCACCCCTGTTGAAACGGCAAGTTTCCTTGGACTCCCGTTAGAGGGTATCTATGACAATTTGTGATCGGTCGCGGCTATTAGGTGGGGCGAGCATTGCTACAACAACAACAACAACAGGGTACCTCATATTATTATATCCCTAGCTTTTTTCACAAAGACCCTGAACAAGAAATATGAAATATAACTGGAGAAGAAAAAATAAACATTTGTATTTTGACCTTCACTACATGCAAATTTGTCTTACTAAAAGTGGCATAACTCCGAAGTTATTGGGTCTAGCATTTTAAAACTTTTCTGGAGGGGGTTTTTTAATAAAAAATCTGTGAAAACGCAGTAGTAAAGGACTTAAGAAAAAATCTCGGTTTTTATAATAAATTCATATTTTAAGTACCCAAAATTTAGCTAATATATAACATATAAATAATGTTTGTATTAGTCAAACCGTAAATCCTTAAATTCGCGCGCTTACTTTCACATGCCTGCTAGATATATGTACCTCTTTACAATACGATACAAATTTAATTTTAATTTAATTTATTTATTATTACGGCTGTTTAGGCCTAAAACTTAAACTACTAAGTACAATTCATTATTATATCATTTATTTCTATTGAATATGCTGTTGGAATGCCATGTGATTCCGATCAGCATATTTACTGGCGTAACAAACGGACTAGTCTGGGAGCCAGTCATTTAAGGAAGGTTGGAAAGGACGCGTTTCCAATCCTCCAGTGCTTCCAGCTTAAGGCAACGAAATTTGGAACTTATATTTTTCAATTGTATTTGTATTTTAAGCTGTCGGAATGTATTGGTCTCCGATCAACACAGCTAAACATGTCTTTGGATGTAGGAAATTGAAAATAAAATGTACCCAATCACCCCTCAACTTTGTTGAGTAAAGACGCTGTCGGAATGCATGAAGATTCCAATCAGCACAGCTCAAAATATAATGGGAGGTTGAAAAGGACGTGTTCCCAATCCCCTTGCTCCAACTTTTGATTGACCTTATTTTGGTTACACATCATATAATTTTATTGTTATATTAATGCTGTCGGAATGCGAGAGATTCCGATTAGCAACAGTAAATATAGGCTGAAAATACCGAATTCTAGCGAAATTAGTTGTTGGAACTGTCTGGAGTTACAGGTGGCGACTGATTTTCTTTTCCTTAGGGCCGGGTGCATTGTATTTTACTGCTACCAATATTACCATTCCCTTTTCGCGCTCCAGTATCGGTATATCATGTAAAAAATAAAAGAAAAAAAGAAAAAAACTTTATCTTATTGGAAGGGTTTTACAATGCTCCAATAAACGTTTTTTAAAAGTATTGAAGTTATTACTACTTTTTATGTGATTGGGAAGTTCATTGAAATATTTCATGTCCTTATAAAATATATTTTGCTTGTCCACTTCTGTTTTGAAAAGAGGTAATCTAAAATTATTATTTTCTCTGATTACGTATGAATGTGCATCATTTACATATATAAGCTTTTCGCTGAGGTATGTTGGTAATTTACCGTGCTTAATATTGAATACAAATTTACTGTGGTAGAATATGAGCTGTTTTATACTCAACCAGTTTAGTGCTTCTATCATGTTATTAATGGGAGTATCATACCTCATGTTTAATATAAATCTCATAGCTTTATTTTGCATAACTTGTAGCTTATATACCTGAGTTACATTGGCCATAAATAATATTGTGGGACAATATATGAAATGCGGCTCTATGATGGATTTATACACTTTCAGTTTGTATTTTCTACTGATAAATTTGCATGACCTCTTCCAAAAACCAATTTTCTTGCCTATTTTGGCAACTATATAATCAATATGATCATTAAATTTTAATTTATTATCAATCTGAACCCCTAAGTACTTGAAAGTTTTAACTTCGTTAATGTTTGAGTTCATTATTTTTAGCTCGATATTACAAGATTCCTTATTCATTGCTCTAGATATGACCATAGAATGGGTTTTATTAACATTAAGTTTAAGAGTATTGTTACAAAGCCACCTGTATAGGGTGTTCAAGTCTTCCTGCATTTTGCTCCTAGCTAACATGATATCAATTTCACTTACTTTGAGCAATGCGTCATCCGCAAACAGCCTTATTTTACTATGTTTTATCGCCGAAGATATATCATTTATATATATGTTAAATAGGACCGGTGACAAAACCGATCCTTGTGGCAATCCAATTCCTGTCAATACCTCATCCGAGACAACCGACTCAATGGTTGTTTTTTGTCTTCGGTTACCTAAAAAGCTCTGAAACCACTGCAGCTCGTTGCCCCTAATTCCAATTTTTTATAATTTTTTAATCATTATATTTCTGTCTATAGTTTCAAATGCTCTCTTTAAGTCGATAAATACCGCAAGTATAATTTTCTTTTGATTTAGTTCTTCCTTCCCAGTCGATATTACATAATTTAAAGCCGTTTCACAAGAGCGGCCTTCTCTGAAACCGGATTGTTCTTTAATTAGTATTTTATTTATTTCCAAGTAACTTATGAGCTGATTTTTTACTACTGTTTCTAGAATTTTTTCGATATTCGGCAACGTGTTGATCGGTCTCAGATCTTCTGCCTTTAATGAATTTTTTACATTCTTTATTGGCACTATTGTTGATATTTTCCATGCGTCGGGCACTATTCCCTCTACTAATGATTTATTTATGATATCCGCATAGAAATATCCCATGTATGACACCGAATCCTTAATTTGAAATTTCAGACATGTGCTAACCGTGTATTGCACACTGTCGCCACTATCAAAAGTTTCGATTTCTCGATTTATGTCACCAATGCTATCAACAAAGAAGGAATTCAATGCTTGAGCTATATCTTCGGGTGTTTCATATCTTATACCATTTACAATCACTGTCAGGATATTTTCACGCACCTCAGTTAAGTTTACTGCTTGCTTGAGGTGTTTCCACATTAATTTCCTATCAGAAGAATTAAAGGCGATATTTTTCTCCATATACTTAATCTTTTTAATTTTGATTAGTTTCTTATAATACTTCGCAACCGTATATTCTTCCGAAAATTCACCAGATCTTCTGGCTTGTGAGTGCAATTGGATTTTTAATTTGTTTATTTCGGTCAGTTCATGATCGTACCACTTATTTCTCAACCTCACTATCCTGTCTTGATCTGATGTTAATAAACCCATGCAGTGTGATAAGCAGGTATTTATATATTCAACCGAGTCATTGAGATGCATATTTTTTAATACGCTGAAATCATAGTTTCTTAATAAGTAAATGAGGTTATCAGCAGAATAATTCTTCCAACACATTGTGGGTATCATTCTCCGCAGAGGATTTGAATTACACACTTTGAAAGCAAATGAAATAGTTTCGTGATCAGAAATTCTGTGATTTTCAAGATTAGTACAGGACATTACATCAGCATTTGCATATAATAGATCTATTCTCATTTGGGACCTCACAGCAATCCTTGTATTGAAATTCACCATTTGCCCCATCGTTCGTGTTAATGTTAAAATCCCCAATTAACAAGGAGTTTGTACCACTCTCCAGTTCCTCAGAAAGTATAGCTTCCAAGTGATTTAAAAATAACTGACCTTCTACTTTTTTTTTTTTACAGAAACATTGGATTTTCTCTAGAGAATTGTCAAAATATTACAGGTCTATTGCTAAAAATTACTAATAAATGTTATTGGCCATGTGTTCAAGATCCCGACGGTGATGGTTGTATGTCTGCCGATGAAAATGAGTTAGCCGAGACATGCCTGAAGACATTACTTAATATCATTATACAACCGGATTCTCATGTATATCCAAAATCTGCATTTATACTTATAAATTTGTTTTTGGATTCTTTATGTGGCATAACAAAAATGGAATGGAAACGTGATAACAACAATGAAGATATTGTACTCAATATTTATACACTACTTGTATCTGCTGTCGAAAGACATTCACAATTACTTCTTAGTGGAATAACAACAACAAATCCAGAGCTTTCGACTCTTTACGGCCGTCTGGTTAATGAAATATTACAATGTACGGATAAACCTGGAATTTACCCGGTTGAGGAATCATGTAGCAGCATGGCTATGGGTTTTTGGTATTTACTGCAAGATGAAGTATTTGCTATGCATAACGAAGAGGAACGTATTAAATGTTGGGAATATATAAAACCATTATATGCACATTTAACGCGCATATTAGTGCGGAAATCTGAACAACCAGATGAAAGTTCAATAGATAAATGGTCATCAGATGATTTAGAAGGTTTTCGTTGCTATCGTCAAGATATCTCGGACACTTTTGTAAGAGTTAATATAAAATTTCCTTGTGTTACAATTTTTACTTAGATTTACATATTTGCTGTGTTATTTTATTTTCATTTCAAGATGTATTGCTATGATGTCTTAAATGAACATATACTCGATATTCTTGCATGTGTACTTGATGAGACTATTGCCGAACTACAAACAAATCCGACACAATGGACTAAACTGGAGGCTTGCATTTATTCATTTCAATCGGTTGCTGAACATTTTGGTGGCGAAGAATCAAAACAAATACCCAAATTAATGCGCGTTCTCGCGGAAATTCCATATGATAAAATGAATGAAAAACTGCTGGGAACCGCACTTGAAACGGTTGGCTCATACTGTCAATGGCTAAAAGAGAATCCAACATATATACCACCTGCAATCGAACTACTAGTGCGCGGCTTAAATTCTTCTATGTCTGCTCAAGCTACTTTGGGTCTAAAAGAGCTTTGCTGTGATTGCCAATTACAAATGAAACCGTATGCGGAACCATTACTTAATGCATGTCAGTCATCGTTAGCTTCAGGCAAAATTAAAAATTCAGACTGTGTGCGGTTAATGTATAGTATTGGCAAATTGATGAGTTTATTACCAGCGGCTAACATACCCAACTATTTGGATATCATAGTGAGTCCATGTTTTGAAGAGCTGCAAGCGATTTGTCAAAGTGAAGTTGTAAGTATGAGACATTTATATTACTACATTTATGTATCTATGTAGATATTTTTAATATTTTCGCGAATTCATAGAAAACACCATCATCGCGCATACGCACAATATTTCGCTTGAATATGATATCTACACTATTTTCATCACTGAATACAGATTTGGATGATGATGATCAAATTGAAGATCTCGAAAATGTGCAGCCAGTGCTTATTGTAATGCAAAAAACAATGCCAATTTTTAGGCGTATTGCAGAACTTTGGGTAGAAGAAATAGATGTGCTTGAGGTAAATATTGCAATGCTTAAAACAAAGTACAAATATAGAACTTAACAATAAACTTTTGTTTCTTCCTTTTTTTGTGTACAGACTGCCTGCACTGCTTTACAACAGGCAATTGTCAATCTTAAATCTAGTTTTCGTCCGATGCTGCAAGATCTTTGTTATTTCATTGTAGCCATTTTTCAAACACGTTGTTGTGCGCCAACGTTGGAAATTTCCAAAACGGTTAATATTTTTTGGCATTTTTTATCTGAATTTGATTGACGACTTTATTTTAAACATATTTGTAGGCTATAATGATATTTTACAAGGACGAAGGTTGTAAATCATTGATGCAGCAGCTTCTTATAGAACTTGTACTTCACAGTTTCAAGCTGTTAGAGGTGAGTTTATTAATATTGAAATTGAAATTCTTCAAACATTGGAAATCCTTTTATGCCGGATTTTCAAAAATTTTAGGGCGAATGAGAACAGCCTTTAAATCTAGTTAATACTCACACCGAAAAACTAAGCTTAGCAGTGTATGTTATACATTAAACGAAGGGCTCGAGCAACGGCTTTACAAAGTGAAATATACACATTTTCTATGTTTTTTCTACATTTGATTAGTTGCTTCTTACCTAATACTTTGCTTGTAGCCCTGTTGACAGTACAAAGTTTACTGGCAGTATGTTGAATGTCGTACGGTTGCGATGTCAGAGGCAGAATGGGTACGTCCAAATGTGTGACAGGACTCCGATGTTGCGTCCCTCCAACAAATCATCGTCGGAGCAGCTCCTTGCAGCTAGACTGCTCCACACCCTCCTGCTCCAGGAAGCTATTGAACCTAACCCCGGTCCCAGGCTGGTGTTCTGCTACATACGTCGAAAAGGATTTACCTCAGACGACCATACTCTTGCCAGTGTGTCACGTGTAAAAAGGATTAGAACCCAAAGTTCGTCGCCTCCAAAATTTCTACAAAACCCTTGTGGCTCCCTGCTGTTCGCGTCCTAGGAAGTTCCGCGGTTCACTCTCAAGCGTACCTCTGCCACCTTCTAGCAGCAACGCTGCCCAGCAGGCCACATCAAAGGGCGCCTCCAGCTAAAGCGGCCGCTCCAACCCATCACTACAATATACGTAACATGGACAGTAGCAATGTCGAGCACCAGTTTTTACTCCCGTCCCACCCTGCTTTTCCGACACACACACTCGCGTAAGAAGGAGTCATCAACTCCTAGTCCTCCACAGCATGTGCTCCGTATGCCGACTAAGAAAATTTATGATCGCAACATCGGTGCAATGCAGTTCATGCCTTCGCCGATTCCACCTTCATAGATGCTCTGGGTTCAGAAATGGCAACCGTCCGGTGCATTCGTTGCACCGTGCTGCCAAAACTCAAGAACCAACCCAACGACACCATATACTCCAGCAGCAATCCGACAGCACACTCGACAAAATCTATATCCTTCAAGGTGCATTCACCCATCTGTGTCTATCAGAGTGACAACTGCCCCACATGAATAAAAATAATATCCGTATAGGCGCAATTCAAGAAACAAAGGCAATATAGTATATTTCAACCCAACATCAGCCACAGGGATAAAACCTTAGAAAGTAAAGGCATAACCATCCCCTCAGAAATAAGTAACATCTATATCCCACCTGCCACCTGCTGTCCAAGTTTCTATCGCCCTGATATCAGTGCGTTACTCTGTGACGAAACCGCTTTATTCTTGGTGATTTAAACGCTCACCACGACCACTGGCAGAAATTGGCGAAAGGAGTATGGGTATTTGGTCGGATACCGATATTGCCATCAGCTGCCAGTTGACGCAGTTAATGAGTCCTGGCGCACGACGGAGACGTCTAGGGCAATATGAAAGCTTCCTACGCGTTGGAGCATCCCCGTTTATCGTGGAGATGGTTAGTATCATGTGGAGGTCCCATTTAACTTGTTGCATATCTGCAATCAATTCGCATAGTTGGTGAATCAGCGTGGGATAGCGTGTGGCGAACGCAGTTGCCGGCTTCTGTTTGTCCGAGGTAATTCCCGACGCGGTAAATCAATTCAATATTATTGCAGGAGTTTGTCTCTGGAGCTGCCGGTGATGCCGCTGAAATTCCGCTATCGTTTGGCATCCTTGTGTTCTATTCTTGCTGTAACGTGCTTACCTAGTACGTGTTCGAAATCATCGCAACCGAGTTCTAACGGTTAGCGGCACTCTTTTCTGGGTCATCACTTTATGGTATTCGAACAAATCTAAATCCTTACCTATGACTGGCTTTACATTTTTCTGAGGTTGTAATAAAACACTGTTACGTTTTCTTGGTCAGATTTCAAACATAAATGACGTAACAATATTTTTGCATGATATATGCCGATATGGGTATCAAACGAAAGGTATTTCAGTCCGCATTACAATAGGGACATTTTTGAGTAGGATGATGACATGTAGAACAAAGTATGTTATGCGACATACTCGAAGACTGCCGAGCAAAGCTTGGTCGCCCAGGTACTGTATAATAATGTTAATAAAGAACGTGCAGGCTGTTATGCGATTAGGATGCTCCAAATATTTTAAAATTAATTAAACTATTTCGATTATTAATCTTACTTATATACACAAATTTTTTCATCACATTCTGGTTCAATTAGTCCACACCGGAGAACAGCTTCTCGAATATTGCTGACACAATGGAAATGTTTTACGCTTGCCTCATGCAGATAATTAAAAAATTGCCACAGGCGTTGGATGATAAAGCAATTGCATATGATAAACTCATATATTATGCGTTAAAAGCGATGATGTTACCTGAAAACGGACCAATACGTACGAGTGTGCAATTCCTATCGCATTTCATATTGCAATCACGTAATTATACTGGTATGACACAAGCCGTATTAAACGCTGGCGAGGAAATTCTACGCACCGCCGTGTTATGTGTTGGTTGTATAACACCACGACAGCAAGTGGACAAATTTGCCGATATTTTTATGGCAATCAATAAAAAATATCCCGCAGAGTTAGTTGCTTGGCTAAAGGCAGTGATGCAGGTGCCAAATTTTCCAACGCAACTCGTTGACGATGCTGAGAAATCAAAATTTGTGACACAAGTTATAAGGTGAGTGCAAAAAAAAAAACAAAAAAAAGACGAAAATTAATTAACATATCTAATTGGACGTTATTTATTACAGAGAAAAAGTCAACAAACGTTTGCTGCAAAAACATTTAACCGATTTTGCTGTAAGAGCGCGTGGACTAACAGACAAATTTCAGTGAACTGCTACTTAGCCTACAGCGGGGGGTGCCAAAAGAGAAACATATTTTTTTGTTTAAACAAAAAATGTGTAAAACTCCCTATTGCCAAATTATTTTAAAATTGTTGTATATATATATATAAAGCAATAACTCACCCTTTTAGGGCTTGCATCAGCAAGCAGAGTAGCTATGCTTTATTTGTATATTGTTAAAGTATTTTAGTTTTTTGCTCAACATTTATGCATTGGTATAATGCAATTTTAAAGTTAAAATAAGAAGGAAATGATGAAATCATCATATCGAAACAGTTTTATTGACGTGTTCACAAATAATTTTAAGTTTACATACATTAATGGGCCATTTTAGAGCAACGGAACGATCTTTTTCGATATTGTTAAATTTGGGTTCTTCGCACAAAATACACTCAAGTCGAAAAGCAGCCATGCTATTAATTTATTTAACGACAAAAACAAGGCAGCTAGTCGAATTATTTGCATATTTGCTTTGGCATGGCTCGCATAGCATATTGTTCTAAATTTTGATTTATTTTTGTTTTCAAGCTTTTGTAACGCTCATCAAACGAAACATAATTTAAAATAAAATATATTTATTTATATCAATAAAATCAAATTAAGGTGTATATACGTGTATGTATATTTTTAAAACCAGCAACAAAGTGTTGTGAATGTTCGACACAGTATATTTGAACTGACGGTAGATTCAGTAACTGTGTTTTAAAATGTACATTTTTTCTTCATATCTTATAACTTTAAACGAGCAATACTTGTATATTCGTATATTTGTATGTTTGTATATAGCCGAACGATCTCGGGAACGGCTTAACCGATTTAAATGCAATTTGGCACAGAGATAATGTATCACCTTCTAAGACTTTCTACCTAGGTGTTGCCACTCAGAATGTTTCTATTCGAAATTAAAAAAAAAAAATATTGCATGAGATATGTCGATATGGGAATCAAACGAAAGGTATTTCACTCCGCATTACAATAGGGAAATTTTTGAGTACGAGTGCCATTTAGGGTTGCCACCTATTCGAAATTAAAAAAAAATATTGCATGAGATATGCCGATATGGGTATCAAACGAAAGGTATTTCACTCCGCATTACAATAAGGAGATTTTTGAGTAGAGCTGCCATATAGGGTTGCCACTTGTTCGAAATTAAAAAAAATTGCATGAGATATGCAGATATGGGTATCAAACGAAAGGTATTTCACTCCGCATTACAATAGGGACTTTTTTGAGTAGGGTTGCCATTTAGGGTTGCCACCTATTCGAAATTTAAAAAAATTGCATGAGATATGCCGATATGGGTATTAAAGGAATGGTATTTCACTCCGCAATACAAAAGGACATTTTTGAGTAGAGTCGCCATTTAGGGTTGGGGTAGTTAAACGAAATAGTACTCTACTTACTCACGGGTTAGGGGGGTCAGAATATACCCGCGGTAGGTATGCCTGTCGTAAGAGGCGACTAAAATACCAGATTCAAGGGGCTGTGTAGCGCAACCCTGCAGGTTGCCAGCGCAACATATAGCTTCTCCAAACCCAATTGTCAACCTCACCTATCCGCGGCGAATCCTGTTTCACTAACAGACGAGGCTCTGGCGACTCTAAGCTCCTTATGGAACTTGGGGTTGGGGAGGGAGGGGATGGCCTGAAGGTTTAATGTGGCCACATAAATCGTTCCCGAGATGGTCGGGTCAGCACCTTAATGGTGCTGTGGTACCGGAGCGTACCGTATCTTTATCCGGCAAAGGACCATCACATCGATAACACTCCCCAAAGCCTTCGGGAGCAACCTTATCGCTACAATAACAACCACAACAACAACATATTCTATTAAAGCTTTAAAGGAGAACATTAAAGTTAAAAACCTTCGTAAAAAAATCTTACACATGATTCGACTTAGTTTTTTTAGTTTCACACACGCTAATAAAATTTAAATGCAATATCAAGGCACCGTGGTAAAATCTAGCAAAATATATTTAAATGCATATTTTTGGAAAATATGAAATGAATAATTGCAATTTCTCACAGATTACTATTAGAAAGATATCTCACCATAGCAAAAAGATATCTTACCATGGTAATTTGCTACCGTTGAACACTAGAGGCATATGTTCAATTTGAAACCGACATCTAACCATTTAACGACTTACCAACAGATGGCGCTTAGGGAAGCAAGTTGACATTTAATTAAACTAACTGATAGTTGTAATAACTGATAGTTGTCATTCGTGAAATTTATTTACAAGTTTTTGGAATGTAATAAAATTGTGAGACTTTCATAGTGTATAACTAAAAAAATGTTTGAAATTAATAATTCGGCGCATGAAGATACTCGACCTAAATAGCTTAGTTCTCGATTTCACTAATTGTCATAACAATCCGTTATACTATAGGCTGGAATTACCGCTTTCAAATTTTGTTGTTTGATATGTTTTTGAAATCTAGTTTTAAGGAAATCAAATATTGGTAAGTAAAAATATATAATATATGTACATATAAAAAAAGTAGAGTTTGATTAATGATGACATGTAGAACAAAGTATGTCATGCGGCATACTCGAAGATTGCCGAGCAAAGTTCGGTCGCCCAGGTACTGTTAGCTTATGCCACCAAATTGTGATTACCAAACTCTTACTCATAGCTTACCTGTCGGAAAACAATTAATTTTGAAATACTAATTGAAACAACTTAAAGTTAGGTAATTTTGTTAGTATATCTGCTATTATTTCTCATTCTTTTATTCATAAATTAGATATAGCTTATTATTTTTCTTAAATTTAAATATTTATTATGCATTAAAAGTAGTAACATATTTCACTGGAAAAGAGAAGAAAATAATTTTTTTTGTTAGTAAACCATTGCACAGTATTTTAGTGAATTCTCATTAAGTAAAATAAATACAAAAGAATTTTATTCTAATTGCAATCCATACCTATTGTAATAAATATATACAAGCACTATAAATTTGAACGCATGAAAGAACGTCTAAAAATATATAAGTTTTCTAAAACAACATCTGAAGCATGCACTTTTCAATGTAAAAATAGACCAGATTTAAAAATATAAATACACTGACTCCCTATGCATAAAAATACAAAAGGTTATAAAGCTTTTTTAAATGGCACTGCTATACAAATTTCCAATTATAAGAGCTTTTTAAATAAAGTCCTCTCTCGGCGTCTCTGGGCGTGTTTGAGAGAAAAGTTCTTCGTCTTCGAAAGATTTACGGACTTCTACGCGTTGGCGAGGCACAGTGGACCGAAATTGACAAGTTGGGACTTAGGACTTTAAATGTACATTTTCGTATTCTGTGATCTTTTTCCATAATTTATTGTTATATAACATTTTTTCGTAAAACCTAATTTAAAAAAGTTGACACTTTTAGGAACCGGGTTTCATATCGACATATCCTAACGAGCATATGTGTACATCTAGGTATTTTTTCCAATTTCCAGCAATTTTGTCTTCACTAAAATAATTTTTACTATTTCTCAATAAAAATATGTATCAAGGTCTAACCCAGAAGCTTTCAATTTTATTTTAAAAATGTGTGCAAAATTCGCGAAAACTCGACGAATCTTAGAGGTTATAATTTTAATTGGGTACGAATATACATACTACATATGAAACGCAACATTTACATAAAATAATAATTATCAAATATTTTTGTTTTTAAATTCTACCCAAAATTAAAGTGATTCGCAATAATAAAATAATCAAAAAAACAAAAAAAAAAAAAAACGCGAACCTTTTCGAACCATGAAACCGAGTACTTTGCATAGTATATAACCCTAACTATATAAATAAATTAATCAAGTTTTAAGGAAATGTGAGGAAAATGAGTTAACGGTAAAAATGTGATTTTTCCCATACATAAATTTTTTATTTGCTATAACTTTTTTGTTTAAGACTTTATGGAAAAATACTCATATATAAAAACGTCATGTAATGAGACTTAAAAATCGATCCCCATCAAAGTTTTTGTGTTATTAACTAATATTTTTTTCATTTCCCTAAGTCCACTGAAAGCCAAATCCAGACCACTGTGCGACGGCGAGTCGGGCTAGCACCTTAATGGTGCTGTGGTACTGGAGCGTACCGGATCTGTATCCGGCAAAGGACCATTACATCGATAACACTCTCCAAAGCCTTCGGGGAGCAACCTTATCGCTACAACAACAACAACAACAACGGCGGGTTATGCGAATGAAGGATGATAAATTTGAAATGTTTCATCTTGCTTGTTTTTTGCTCAAAATTTCGAACCTCTAAAAAAACGTATACTATGATGCACGAAATCCCGACATCATTAACAACACAATTCTGAAATTATGTGAACTGCGCAGTGTTTTAAAACTTAAGGCCGTCTTCTCACGTAAACTTTAAGGTTAATCTGCCCGATATAAGCACTTTTTGTGAATTGATGTACATTGGAGCGGTTCTGCGTCATCTTTTGTCAAATATGGTTTGGGTACAAACCGGTTTCGGCGTTGTGCCATCTTCAGCGTAATTTTTCGTTCTTATATATTGTTATCGTGTGTCTTATATTTATAGTTCGTAGATGCATTAACAGGTACTGTCAAATTGCATGTTTTTGTATGCATATACTATGTGTGTGTTATGTGTTCACTCAGAAACGTGGGTGGTTTTCAATTGTGTAGTTAGCCGCGGCAGGTAGATGTCAGTAATTTTAGGCGTGTTTGTCTGCTGTATCTGTGTTATTAGTTTGTTTTGTGTAAACAACTTTTAAAGGCTAAAATATTGTGTTAGAAATAGTGTTTTCCTGGGGTGGCTTTCCGTAATTCGATAGTCGACGTTCGTTGATTCCATACTTCAAGTCGATATCGAACGCTCGATGATGCCATTTTAGTTCCCGTATCTTGGTATGATATCTTTCGTTTGCAGATTTCAAACGCTGTTTCGAAAGCTTTTTGGAGCTACCAAAATATTTTCTTTTATAAATAGCGTTTGTTTCTTAATCTCTGAAGAAAAAATCATTCCCTAAATAATCACCAAAGCATAAAATTATAACTTTCAAAAAGGCAATTCGACACCTAATTTGGTATCGAACAGTTTGTATCGAACGTTCGATACCACGAGCCGACAATTTGTGTTACGGAAAGCGAAAACGATTATTTTATACTCGTTCTTGATCGATATCGAATTACGGAAAGCCACCCCTGTTCGTTTATTAGTCTACCGTCGAATGTTTTTTGTTTGTATATTTCCTTGATTGCGAGTACGTTCAAACGTCGGCGTTAGCTTACAAGTGAATGACCTTGACTGTTTTATTGATGTTTGCTGAGGAGAATTTATTTTCGATTGTGAATCGCAAAGTTGAACTCTGGTATGATAGTTGGATGCCGTATTTTTTGTTGTAGTCTCAAATGTCTTCTTTGAACCCCATTCTTATTTGTTGTTGTTGTTGTTGTAGAAGTCGTCTTGGTTGTTCAATGTAATACTATGTTCAAAAAGAAAAATAAATTGAGGCAATTTCGATTTAAACTGAGTGGTGTTCATACAACTCAATTTAGCTTACACAATAGTAATTTGATACATGAAGTATCTAATCAAAGCCACCCCTGGTTGGCTCATCTCTACAGCAACAAGATACCTTTGTTCAGACTGTCAAAATGTGCGTGTTGGTGTTAGGCGAATGGAATGGAGTGAAAACATAAAACTTTGAAATATGTTCAATGTTTTGGTTTCATTTTGAGTTTGCCATCTTCTTTTGACAATCCGTACTCCAGTGAAATGAAAAAAATTAAATCAGCTGATGAGATGAGCCAATCATATAGTTGAGCCATGCGTAACTGACGAACAGTGGCGCCTTTTGAGTTTTTTCTTTGCAAAAATCATAACTTTTGAACCAATGAAGATATTTTAAAAATTTTAAATGCAAATTAACGCTAATTATTTGAAGTTTTATGGCGTGAAAGCTCAGAATGTTACAGGTACAGGGTGCTTCAAAAAAATTCGTCAAAGTCGGTAATTTTTAGAAAAATGCAAAAACAAAATGTTTTTAGTAAAAAATAAAAAAAATAAAATGAGATTTGTCTTATAATGACGTATTTAAGCATTAAATAAGATAAAATAATGATTTTGATAAGACAGCGTGGCACTGCCAACTTATGATAAAAAGTTGTATCTCAGTAGTCACGTAATCAATAACTATCAAAATCGATAGACGTATTGTTTCTTTTAAATGGCAATACTCTTATAAAACTCAAATGTCCGTTTTTGGTCCCACAATAACAAGGTGCTTCAATATTCATCGTAAAATTTTACATGTTTTTTTTTTATAACTAAAAGTTATTGACAGTGGTTCAATGAACTTTTATTTGAGCTACATATTAAACGAATTGTGGAAAGGGGGAGTGGCACTGCCCATTTATGCTAAAAAGTTTGATCTTAGTAACCGCTTTACCAATTTGTACCAAACTCGATAGACGTATCGATTTCTATAAAAATTTAATACTCGTCGAAATGCATAAGCTTTAAAACAAATTTGATAAACTTTAGAGAAATACAATAACGAAATCCATAAAGTTATAATCGCCAATAGCATAATCATGGTATTGGAAGGACTTTCTTGTAAAACAAATTAACTTGCACTTAGGTAGGTTTAGTGCCATTTCGTTTACATTACACCAGTCCTCCTGAATAAATGACCTATCCAAGGATAAGCGGATAGGCATTACAAGTTTGACAACATCAGCGTATATCAACGGCTTCCAGTGCTTCAACACACTTCGAAGGTCATTAATGAACAACAGGAACACAAAACTGGACCAAGGTGTTTGCCTTGCGGAACACCAGAAGTTACGTTTATGAACCGAGACCAACACTTATTAAATATAACTGTTTGTTTTCCCAACAAAGGAACTATGGATGAAATCATAACCGATCAAGTTTGCACGTATTTTTACGGAGAACGGTAGAATGAGCGACACTGGGGCCATCTGATATTGAAAAGTAGCCAACTCCCCAATTTCGTTTCAAGCAAATCATAAGAAGAAGAATTTGACATTTGCTTTGGCTAAGGGTGTTGGCACACTTTGCAAGTGAAATTATTTTTCTTACTGGTTGGTAAGTTTTCAAACATTTTTCACAATTAAAAACAGCAATATAACAATCGAATACGACACAAAATATGTTAGCAAGTATTTTTGTTGTATAGGGAGAATGTTTACAACAGTGTTACGCGAAATTTTGTATGTGAATGGGCAAGGCGTAATAAACTTCAATTGCCAAGTGTGAAGTTCCTTCATATTTACAAACACAACATCTTGGTTGATTGTGGTGATGTTAATGGAATGCATAGGCTTGTGTTAAACGCATCTATATTGTTACGAATTTACTTGCAACTCCGCTTATTTTCAACTTGCTTCTTACGTTCGTATCGCTAAGCTGTTGAATAAAGATGATAGCATCGCTCAGTGCTGCTAACATTCGTTACAATATGAAAAATTTCATTGTACCGCGGGCTTAATAAAAAAAATAAAAATAAATAAATATAAGGCTCGATAACCTCCGAAGAGATTTTAGGCCGAGCTTCTCTTCCAATTTGCGTCGTGCTCCTCTTGATTTTCCCTACAAATTGGCCGGAAATGAAATGCCTTACTAAAATCAGTACAAATAACATCAACTTCACAATAAGTCCTAACTGTTGGATACATAGGTTGTAAACTCAAGCAAGTTTCTTATTTTATTTTATTTCATCGTAATTTATTTATCTACTAGTTTTACCCGGCGTAAGTTGTAATGTCCGAGATCGATTGAATGTTGCGTTATTTTTTCTGTTTTGTTTGTTGATATTTAGTTTATTGTTCTGTAAATTGAATTGATTCCATTTGTATGGGAGGTGCCAAGCCCCTTTTAATATCGAAATTATTTTTAGCCTCAAACCTTCGTCTTGATCGAAGGAACCTATAGCCAAAATTTGGTGATGATTAAAGTGTGGGAAATACGTTTCCATAGGGAACCACAAACACACACACACAGAATTCGATTTTTATATATATAGATTTTATACCAATTCGAACACAGGCTTAATGAAATAATTAGTCAGGTTTTCTACATTAAATCTCTTATTGAACTCAATCTTCCATATAATATTCATATTCATAATTATCTCATCATTGCTTTATTGAATGCCTAATGAAGTGAAAAATCGAGTGGGTTTTGCTTGGTGTTTCAGATCCTATTGTCAATGTACCACGTACATTGTTCTCTCATTACGATTGAATTCTCTATTACTCCATACAGTATATCAATACCTACACCCATCCATACACATTTTCTAGTACAATATAATTGTATTGGTATATAGTAATAACACACTACCTCTTCGCTGACACATTCTCTAGTATTCCATACAGGATACCAATACAACACACTACGCCTACATTTATATTTTACGTATATTCCCAATATAGCATACCACTTACAAAGACTGTGTTTACTCTTATGCTTAGGATTTCAGGATTTCCCCATGCCATGAGCAAAGAAGTTTATACATCAAAAAATAAAATAATTGAATCCACTCAACTTGAGTGGCTTAAGAAAACACGCGGCAAAAAGTGGATCATGCAGAAAATTATACCCAATCATCATTAAAACATAAAAGATAGGATGGCTAGCATTAGTAAAGTAGGATTAACATACATACAGTTTGTAATACAATTCAGCCAAGTTTATATTAAAGTATTTTGAAATGGGATCAAAACTCACACTTACTGAATCAAGGCTTTGATATGAAGTATAAACGATAAGGGAAAATGTAAGCATCTATAAAAAAAAGAGCACTAACAAAATTGATTAGTTTCATTTATTTTTTTACTGAAACCTAACTGCGCAATATTATCTTATTTCATTGCAATCAACAACATAATGCTGGAACTAAGAGCTTTGTGAGCAAAACTAGGTTCACAACCAGTGTTGCCATTTTGTGCTTTTGGAGCCAGATCTAGCCCTTTTTTTTGCGTTTAGCTACAAAAATTCCGGTTTAGCCACTAGCTCTTTGGCCCCTTTAAAATGTTTGCCCCTTTTTGGCCCCAAATCTATTTCGTATTGTGAAATTTGTAATGTGTTTTATGTGTGTCGAAGTTTTATTGTTGTTTCGTTATGTATGATGTTGCAACTCGGTACTCAAAACTTTAATCGATAAACTGGTTCATGAGGTCGTATATTTGATTTCCAGCTTGTGCAACAGCATAGTGTCACCTTCTTAGAGTTTCGACCCTTTAGCTTCAGATTATAATAAATTTTTGTCTCCCGTACCTTATTTTCATTATACCTTTGAAGAATATATACGAATTAAAAACGAAGATAAATGTATAGACGAATTCATTGAAAGAAAGATACGTAATATATGTCGCGACTTCGAAATTAAATTAATATAGCAATTAAGGCAACGCTTGCCGCACAATATAGAAACGCTTAACAAAATAGATTTCTTTTCGGTTGAAAACATATTGAGAATTGTAAAATCTCAAAGGTTTTCATATTTACAAATGAAAAAAAAAAAACAAGTATAGCACTGATGAAATAACAAGATTACAAATGCATTGGAAAAATATCTATCTCCAAAAATGGGAAAATGTGACTTCAACATTAAGTTTTTGGTTTGATTTTAAACAGTATAATTTGAAAAGCTTGTCGATTTTGTGCTGCCACTAAGTAATGCTGAAGTTGCAAGAACGTTTTCAAACATGAGTTTGATTAAAAGCAAACACAGAAAGAAAATGATTTTAGTTACATATGTTGAAAATTAATGAACATAAAAATATTTATGAGTGTAGCAAAAATAATAATTCATCTTCTGAGGACGAAATTATAGATTTTGAAGTCTAAGGCCCTTCAAACATATCTCGTCCCAACATAAACTTGAATATCGCGCACGTGTATTTTAATGGTGATTCGTACACCCGTAGGAAGTTAAAAATTGAATAAAAAAATTGGAAAAAATTTAAATTAATTTTCATCGGTCAACATTTTGGCAAGGCGTATTTTTTGGCGAACCTATAGCCGTGCCGTCATCGTGGCAGTGTGAAAAATACTGCTTACTTTTTAACGATATCTTACCGCCAAATGGCAAAACAAAAGTTAAAAAAACCGTATTTTTGTTATTTAAAAATATAAAATGAACTATAAAAACAGTATTATTTATGTACCTCTCTTGTACCTTTTTTTTTAGTTCACTGCACCTTTTTTATAACTTTGTTTAAGTTTGATTTGAAATATATGTGAAAACTTATATTGAAAAATATACATATACGTTTAGCTCTTTATGCAACGGGTTTTGGATTTTCTTGAAGAAATTTAGTTCTTTCTAGCCCTTTTTTTCTAGAAAAGAATTTTTTTTCTGGCAAACACTGAGTTCAGAACGTTTGGTTGGTGAAGAACATAGACTTATCCTAGAAATGTGAAAATACAATACAATGAAGTATACTTTATTTTTAGTTGTTCAGCTAGAATTAAAGCAAATTTTTGACTATGTTTAGTAAAATTTTATATAGGAAGTCATGGAAACATCCTAAAATTTTGTATTTTACAACAAATACGACATTCTTGTGAATTACCGAATTGTCTGCATACCAATAAAATAAAACAAAAATTTGGTCCTTTTTTGAGACTTGGTTCTTTTTATACTCAGCAGAGCTCAAAGTCGATAATTTTTAGAAAAATGCAAAAACAAAATGTTTTTAGTAAAAAATAAAAAAAATAAAATGAGATTTGTCTTATAATGACGTATTTAAGCATTAAATAAGATAAAATAATGATTTTGATAAGACAGCGTGGCACTGCCAACTTATGATAAAAAGTTGTATCTCAGTAGTCACGTAATCAATAACTACCAAAATCGATAGACGTATTGTTTCTTTTAAATGGCAATACTCTTATAAAACTCAAATGTCCGTTTTTGGTCCCACAATAACAAGGTGCTTCAATATTCATCGTAAAATTTTACATGTTTTTTTTTTTATAACTAAAAGTTATTGACAGTGGTTCAATGAACTTTTATTTGAGCTACATATTAAACGAATTGTGGAAAGGGGGAGTGGCACTGCCCATTTATGCTAAAAAGTTTGATCTTAGTAACCGCTTTACCAATTTGTACCAAACTCGATAGACGTATCGATTTCTATAAAAATTTAATACTCGTTTGAAGGCGAAATGCCTAAGCTTTAAAACAAATTTGATAAACTTTAGAGAAATGCAATAACGAAATCCATAAAGTTATAATCGCCAATAGCATAATAATGGGATTGTAAGGACTTTCTTGTAAAACAAATTAACTTGCACTTAGGTAGGTTTAGTGCCATTTCGTTTACATTACACCAGTCCGCCTGAATAAATGACCTATCCAAGGATAAGCGGATAGGCATTACAAGTTTGACAACATCAGCGTATATCAACGGCTTCCAGTGCTTCAACACACTTCGAAGGTCATTAATGAACAACAGGAACACAAAACTGGACCAAGGTGTTTGCCTTGCGGAACACCAGAAGTTACGTTTATGAACCGAGACCAACACTTATTAAATATAACTGTTTGTTTTCCCAACAAAGGAACTATGGATGAAATCATAACCGATCAAGTTTGCACGTATTTTTACGGAGAACGGTAGAATGAGCGACACTGGGGCCATCTGATATTGAAAAGTAGCCAACTCCCCAATTTCGTTCCAAGCAAATCATAAGAAGAAGAATTTGACATTTGCTTTGGCTAAGGGTGTTGGCACACTTTGCAAGTGAAATTATTTTTCCTACTGGTTTGTAAGTTGTAATGTCCGAGATCGATTGAATGTTGCGTTATTTTTTCTGTTTTGTTTGTTGATATTTAGTTTATTGTTCTGTAAATTGAATTGATTCCATTTGTATGGGAGGTGCCAAGCCCCTTTTAATATCGAAATTATTTTTAGCCTCAAACCTTCGTCTTGATCTAAGGAACCTATAGCCAAAATTTGGTGATGATTAAAGTGTGGGAAATACGTTTCCATAGGGAACCACAAACACACACACACAGAATTCGATTTTTATATATATAGATTTTATACCAATTCGAACACAGGCTTAATGAAATAATTAGTCAGGTTTTCTACATTAAATCTCTTATTGAACTCAATCTTCCATATAGTATTCATATTCATAATTATCTCATCATTGCTTTATTGAATGCCTAATGAAGTGAAAAATCGAGTGGGTTTTGCTTGGTGTTTCAGATCCTATTGTCAATGTACCACGTACATTGTTCTCTCATTACGATTGAATTCTCTATTACTCCATACAGTATATCAATACCTACACCCATCCATACACATTTTCTAGTACAATATAATTGTATTGGTATATAGTAATAACACACTACCTCTTCGCTGACACATTCTCTAGTAATCCATACAGGATACCAATACAACACACTACGCCTACATTTACATTTTACGTATATCCCCAATATAGCATACCACTTACAAAGACTGTGTTTACTCTTATGCTTAGGATTTCAGGATTTCCCCATGCCATGAGCAAAGAAGTTTATACATCAAAAAATAAAATAATTGAATCCACTCAACTTGAGTGGCTTAAGAAAACACGCGGCAAAAAGTGGATCATGCAGAAAATTATACCCAATCATCATTAAAACATAATAGATAGGATGGCTAGCATTAGTAAAGTAGGATTAACATACATACAGTTTGTAATACAATTCAGCCAAGTTTATATTAAAGTATTTTGACATGGGATCAAAACTCACACTTACTGAATCAAGGCTTTGATATGAAGTATAAACGATAAGGGAAAATGTAAGCATCTATAAAAAAAAAGAGCACTAACAAAATTGATTAGTTTCATTTATTTTTTTACTGAAACCTAACTGCGCTATATTATCTTATTTCATTGCAATCAACAACATAATGCTGGAACTAAGAGCTTTGTGAGCAAAACTAGGTTCACAACCAGTGTTGCCATTTTGTGCTTTTGGAGCCAGATCTAGCCCTTTTTTTTGCATTTAGCTACAAAAATTCCGGTTTAGCCACTAGCTCTTTGGCCCCTTTAAAATGTTTGCCCCTTTTTGGCCCCAAACCTATTTCGTATGGTGAAATTTGTAATGTGTTTTATGTGTGTCGAAGTTTTATTGTTGTTTCGTTATGTATGATGTTGCAACTCGGTACTCAAAACTTTAATCGATAAACTGGTTCATGAGGTCGTATATTTGATTTCCAGCTTGGGCAACAGTTATATATATATATTTATGTACCTCCCTTGTACCTTTTTTTTTTAGTTCTCTGCACCTTTTTTATAACTTTGTTTAAGTTTGATTTGAAATATATGTGAAAACTTATATTGAAAAATATACATATACGTTTAGCTCTTTATGCAACGGGTTTTGGATTTTCTTGAAGAAATTTAGTTCTTTCTAGCCCTTTTTTTCTAGAAAAGAAATTTTTTTCTGGCAAACACTGAGTTCAGAACGTTTGGTTGGTGAAAAACATAGACTTATCCTAGAAATGTGAAAATACAATACAATGAAGTATACTTTATTTTTAGTTGTTCAGCTAGAATTAAAGCAAATTTTTGACTATGTTTAGTAAAATTTTATATAGGAAGTCATGGAAACATCCTAAAATTTTGTATTTTACAACGAATACGACACTCTTGTGAATTACCGAATTGTCTGCATACCAATAAAATAAAACAAAAATTTGGTCCTTTTTTGAGACTTGGTTCTTTTTATACTCAGCTGAGCAGAGCCTACAGGGTATATTAATTTTGTTCGCATAACGGTAATCGGTAACGACATAAACTAATCGAGATAGATATAGACTTCTATATATCAAAACGATCTGGGCGAAAAAATAAATTCATTTAGCCATGTCCGTCCGTCCGTCCGTTTGTCCGTTAACACGATAACTTGTGTAAATTTTGAGGTATCTTGATGAAATTTGGTATGTAGGTTCCTGGCCACTCATCTCAGATTGCAATCTAAAATGAACGAAATCGGACAAAACCCACGCCCACTTTTTCGATATCGAAAATTTCGAAAAACCGAAAAAGTGCCATAATTCATTACCAAAGACGGATAAAGCGATGAAACTTGGTAGGTGGGTTGAAATTATGACGCAGAATAGAAAATTAGTAAAATTTTGGACAATGGGCGTGGCACCGCCCACTTTTAAAAGAAGGTAATTTAAAAGTTTTGCAAGCTGTAATTTGGCAGTCGTTGAAGATATCATGATGAAATTTAGCAGGAACGTTACTCCTATGTGTGCTAAATAAAAATTAGCAAAATCGGAAGACGAACACGCCCACTTAAAAAAAAAAAATTTAACAAAAAATTTAATATCTTTACTATATATAAGTAAATTATGTCAACATTCAACTCCAGTAATGATATGGTGCAACAAAATACAAAAATAAAAAAAAAAGTCAAAATGGGCGTGGCTACGCCCCTTTTCATTTAATTTGTCTAGAAAACTTTCAATGCCATAAGTCGAACAAACATTTACCAATCCTTGTGAAATTTGGTAGATAACTGTTTTCTGTGAAAATGGGCGAAATCGGTTGAAGCCACGCCCAGCTTTTATACATAGTCGACTGTCTGTCCTTCCACTCGGCCGTTAACACGATAACTTGAGCAAATATTGATATATCTTAACTAAACTTGGTTTACGTACTTATCTTAACTCACTTTATCATGATATAAAAAATGGCCGAAATCCGACTATTACCACGCCCACTTTTTCGGTATCGAAAACTACGAAAAATGAAAAAAATGCCATAATTCTATACCAAATATGAAAAAAAGGGATGAAACATGGTAATTGGATTGGTTTATTGACGCAAAATATAACTTGGCACCTACCATATTATCTAAGTAGAAGAAAATGAAAAACTTCTGCAGGGCGAAATCAAAAGCCCTTGGAATGTTGGTAGGAATACTGTTCGTGGTATTACATATATAAATAAATTAGCGGTACCCGACAGATGATGTTCTGAATCATCCTGGTCCACATTTTGGTCGATATCTCGAAAACGCCTTCACATATACAATTAAGGGTCACTCCCTTTTAAAACCCTCATTAATACCTTTAATTTGATACCCATATCGTACAAACACATTCTAGAGTCACCCCTGGTCCACCGTTATGGCGATTTCTCGAAAAGGCGTCCACCTATAGACATAGGCCCACTCCATTTTAAAATACTCATTAACACCTTTCATTTGATTCCCATATCGTACAAACACATTCTAGAGTCAGCTCTGGTCCACCTTTATGGCGATATCTCGAAAAGGCGTCCACCTATAGAACTATGGCTCACTCTTAAAATACTCTTTAATACCTTCCATTTGATACCCATGTCACACAAACACATTCCAGGGTTACCCTAGGTTCGTTTTCCTTCATGGTGATTTTCCCTTATTTTGTCTCCAAAGCTCTCAGCTGAGTATGTAATGTTCGGTTACACCCGAACTTAACCTTCCTTACTTCTTTTCGATGAATTTTGTTCCAAAATGTAAACATGGTATGACAACCGTGATTTATTTGTTGTTGTAAAGACACTCCCCGAAAGTTTTGGGGAGAGTTGTCGATGCTGATGGTCCTTTGCCGGATATAGATTCGGTGCGTTCCATAACAAGCACCATTAAGGTACTAAAAAATTAACAGGATTAGTCTGGTTTCATTGGGCCACTTGAGGGCAGTACGCTGCCACAACGTCCAAGAAAAGAAATAAATAATTTAAACCTTGTGGGATTTTTTTGGAGTAATTTCACAGAGTTTGTTTGGCATCACCTGCCGCAAAGTGTGCATGTTTGAAGCAATGTGTCTCAAAATCAAAGATCCACACAACGTGCTCATTTTTTTTTTTATTCTTTTTTGTTTTTGATTATTTTGCCTTTGAGACGTTATATGTTTTATTGAATATTTTAACCCAAAATCTCACACCCATGTCGACTAACTGGACACTTCGCATTTAAACGAAAAAAATTAATTAATTGATTAAAGAATCAGTCAAACAGCGCGTTATGAGATATATTAAAAATCTATCTTTTTCAAAACCTACTACTTTACTACTTACATTTCAATGCACAGTGCATTTTTTCGAAAAAAAAAATCAACATCGGAATAATATGTACTTCGCTGTTATTTATTAGTATATTCATCATAACAAAAAAAAAAAAAAAAATGCACTAAAATGATAAAGCATACATAAGACAACGTTTAGAATATTTATGCATAAAAAATTAATGATGTGATAATATCCCAAATGTTAGCACTACTGGGTATAAAAAAATGTGATTACTTGATATCTGTTGACTACGTTAAATACGCAATGATTTGGGTGGGTGGCTTGGAATCACGTCCTTTCCAACCCCCCACTCTTATCACCAGCTCCAGTAACTTGGGCGGGTGGCTTGGAATCACGTCCTTTCCAACCTCCCACACATCGCAGCCCTACTTGTTGTGTGTCAAATATACATCAGCTGCTCGAAATCATGTCCATTCCGACAGCACTAATAATCAATTCCCGTTGCTCGGCATCACAGTCCATCCCGACAACTGATTTAATAATTTATATATGTACATATTTTATAATATAATTTTGTTCAATTTGTATGCTTCTGTAATTTATCTGTAATTCGTACTATATTTAGTCCGATTAATTGTTAAATTTGTAGACCAATAAATAAATAAATAAATAATTTAACTCTGTTCCTTTAGCATATTTCAAAGTACATTTTTAAACGGCATAATAAATACATTCATACACACAGGAATATAATAGTTTCATGTTAAATAAAAAGCATATTACATATTTTGTATATTAAACCATATCAAAAAATGTTTTATGGCCACCTTAGGGTCAACGTATTTTTGTTTTAGGCCATATCTTCGGTTTTTGTAGGGCGTTTCTTTCGGGTACTTTAATTTATAAATAAAAAACTTGGAAATTTAGAAAATTTAGAATTTTGAAGTTTCTTTGCAAACGTTTTTGCTATGGGTTAAATAAGTTTTCGTCATACAATTCAATATTTTTGTTTTTAAATAATAGCTTCACGAAAAATTCGATATTTAAAGATTACAAATTTTTGAAATATTTCAAAAACATTTTTGAAACTTGTTTACATAGTTTTCGTTACACAACTCACTTAAGTTTTTATATTTTTTATTTAAAGTTTCTTAAAAATACAAAGAAAATTTAAAAATTTTTATGACGGTTTTTAAAGACATTTAAAATTTTCGAAATTTTTCGAAAACGTTTTTAAATTGGTTTACATAGCGCAGAAGAAAAGAAAGTCAAAAGAAAATTGGCATTGATTTCGATTAACTGACACCTTGGTACAACAAAGCGTTGGGTGGAACATATTAAGAAGAAGCAATCAGCTGATGGGATAACAACACCTGGTACTGAATTCGCCTTACCTGGTAGGCATCGCTGAGCGAACGAGACGTAGATGGCTTCATAATCAGTTCCTCAGAGTGTTATTTTGAAAGCTGTCGCTGCGATTTATATGGACATTTTCCAACTCTACAAGGAAGACCTTTTCAAAATCAAACCAAAAAAAATATTGCTTAACTCAAGCCGACAAAGCGAGTTCAACCCAATTCGCCGTGCAGAAAAAAAGAAAATTTGCATTGATTTTGATTAACTGACATTTTGCTGTACCACGGCGTTCCTTGGAAATTATCAAGAAGAAGCTATCAGTTGATGGGATAACACTACCTGTTACCGAATTCGCCTTGACTTAACTTTAATATACAAATCAAATATAGTAGTTAAAACTTGAGATTCGTTGTCTAAAAACAGTTTTTTAAACGGTTTTATTTAGGTTGACTTGACAGGCTCATAACACATACAAGAATAGAAATCGACCTATGAAAAAAAATCGCTGCTAGGTGGCGCAAAGATCGAGACATTCAAAAAAATCGTATTTGTGGTCCGATTTGGTCCATATTTGGAACACATAATACATACATGAATAGAAAGCGACCTATGATGTCCGATTTGGCTCATATTTTGAACAAATATTACATACAGTCCGGTAGAAGTGACATCAAAATATTTTGGGGTTGGAGGAGGGGCAAGCATACGTGGCGCAGATTCGAGTAAAGTCTTTGGAAGGATTATGTATTGAGGACTTAGATTATAACAAATTGTCAGGAAAGAGTTCTTGTAATAATGTGTCACTAAATGAACTAAATAGAATGAGAAATAATAGGCAATTAAATAAAGACTAAAAACTTGAAAATAAAATAATAAAAAAATGTTTAAGTTAAACGGTTTTATTGGAAACAATACTTACATGAAGAAATAATAATACGAAAAGCTATAAAATAATTGGATAGGTCCTAGGTACTAGTCATCACACTCCTCATCAATCTAGGGCGTTGATCAGATAATTAAATAAAAGCGTTGGACGCGCCAAATTTCTATTGATAGTCATATATAAGACCAACTGAACCTTAATCAGGTTATGCTACGCCTCACATTTTTAGAAATTTCATGCGCCCAACGCTTTTATTTAATTGTCTGACCAACGCCCTAGATTGATGAGGAGTGTGATGACTAGGACCTACATAATTATTTTCTAGCTTTTAGTATTATTATTATTTCACGTAAGTATTGTTTTCAATAAAACCGTTTAACTTAAAAATTTTTTCTAAATTATTTTATTTTATTTGCTTTCATTACTAAAGACCAGTTTCTGGCGTTAACGGTGGAACGTAACTTAATTGACAATAATCATTCAGTCGTCTATTAATTAAGCTCCGCTAAAAGTAAAGAGTTTACTACATATTCGCCTTATTATTATTTTTTTTTGTTTTGTGAATTTAATGCCCAGTTTTCCAGTACGAGTTTAAACTACAGTTAAAGTTGACTAGAGTTTAAACCTGCCACTTCGGCCGCTTAAGCTGAGATGCGCAGCAGAACTTTATGTTATCGAACAAAGTGGCAAGGTTAAACTCTAGTCAACTTTAACTATAGTTTAAACTCGCACAGAAAAACCGAGCCTAAGTGAATTTAAAATTTTATGAAATTTACAATAAATTGCAAAAACATATAATAATTAAATAATTACATTTTATTATTAGATACATACATATATTCATGCATATTAAATTATATATTTTAAGAATTATCAATAATATCCATAACGGATCTCAATTCGTGTGCTGCGATTATTTCTTATTTTTCCTTTATGATATTTAGTTTACTTCATTTAGTATTTGTTAACATCTGGTGGTGTCTTCAAGTAGTCATCTGGCCGTTTATGTTGGATTAGAGCACGTACGGTACCACTATCAGTGGGCAGATCCGATTTTCGGCGCAATAAAGGCTTATCTTTATTGCGATCACCGCGTATCTGAATTTGAATAAGGCAGTTTTTTGCAAGTTTTGTTTGTTATACATGTACATTAGGGTGGGTCGATTTTTATGGACGAAAGTTAACGGATATCGCGCCATCGATTTTTCGATAGGATTTGTTCTTTGTTTTTTTTTTCAAAAAACTGTTATCGACAACGTTTTTAGCTGACATTTTTG
Organism: Eurosta solidaginis; assembly: GCF_040869045.1. Taxonomy (NCBI): domain Eukaryota; kingdom Metazoa; phylum Arthropoda; class Insecta; order Diptera; family Tephritidae; genus Eurosta; species Eurosta solidaginis. The sequence goes on from NC_090319.1 coordinate 32,475,016, forward strand.
GGTCGGACAGGGTATACATGAAAAAAACCTTAAAAATCAAAGTCGAAAAAAAGTAAAAAAATGAAATTTCGCAGGCTCTAAAATTATTTTTTTGGGTATGCGTAGTGGAAGTTTTTTTCTGAGCCCAAATCCTATCGAAAAATCTATGGCGCGATATCGGTTAATAAATCGACCCAGTCTAATGCACATACTTACATATATGTACATACTAAATACTTATACATATTTATTTGAAATGTGTTTTTGTTACAAGTATGAATATGTGTATACTAGGGCTGTGAATATTTTGGTTATTTGAAATCCTGGATTTTGCACAAAACAAATAAATCTGAAGTGCCGACAAAATCTGAAAAAAGTCCAGACCCAGACATGAGCTTATACTCTTCGAAAAGTATATTCGGTTCGTTGAATCTGAATATCGAATTAGTTTTTTTCATTTTGCCTTTTTGTTTTCGAAATATTAGCCGTGTTTTTTTTTTACATGTATATACATTTACATTTGCGGGTAAAAAAAAACGCTATCACTTATGGCCCTATTACGGTTTACAACTCAACTCTCTTTCAGTTGAAATTTTGCAATTTGGTATTACAGATTACAACTCAACCTTTTAACAAAAAATATCAAAGGTGGTATAAAAAGACGCTTCCGACCTCGGTTTTTAGAATCCGAGAGCGAAAATTAAATATTTTATTTCTGTCAAAAGATATTAGGAAAAAATCGGCACAAGTTTTCATGTGGTTGTTGTATTTTGTCAGATTTCTTATAAATCGCGACCGAAGATGTCAACTTAGAAAGGTACGAGTATTCTGTGCAAAAAAAAAACTATGGATCGGGACCATTTTATGGGTATTTGTAAATATCTTTCGACAGAAATAAGATTTTTAATTCCCGCTTTCGGATTCTAAAAACGAAGGTTGAAACGCGTCTTTTGATAACACCTTTGATATTTTTTGATAAAAATTGTAAAACGTTACCCAAAAAAACAAATGGAAAGCGGGTAATTAAACCTTTTTAAAATAAATTTAAACAAACTTTTTGATCACCAATTTAGTATATATTTATAGAAAAACAAAGTTTCAACGAAGGATTACATTTAAAAACGTTTTGACCCTATGAAGCGAAATCCCGAAGTTGGACAAGGCAAGACTTAGTTCGGATGTAGTCAAAATAGGTGAAGTTATAAGAACGTGAGTCCCATCGATACTACCCACATTTTCGTCATTATAAAATAAATCTAAGTTAATATCCATTTTGCTATTAATGCAAATGCTTAAATGTCCGCCACAAATTGATCAGCTGTTCATTTATCTGTCATATCATCACCTTTTTAGGTTGGCAGCATCAATTCAATTTCAACTGAAATAAGCTGTAATTCGTAATACCAAACAGGATTGAGTTGTGTTCAAGTTCAGTTGTTTTAATTACAGTCCAACTAAGTTGAGTTGCACAATAGCGACATTAGATAATGTATATTGGAACGATTTTCCGTAATCCTTTGTCAAATTTGGTTTCGAGACAAACCGGTTTCGGCGTTGTGCCAACATCCATGTCGGTTTTCGTTCTCATTAGATAATGTTTATCAGACCCATCTAGCGATGGTGGTTAAATAACTAGCTAGAAAACGGGTTGTACCGAATAGCGGAGATACGCACCTCTGTTGGCCAGAGTGTATAACCTATAGCTGAATCGGTTGCGTCGAATAGTGGACACACACCATTTGTAGAGGTAAAACATAGAGGTAGTGTAGAGGTAAAACATAGACACATATTCAGTTACATCTAAGTAGAATGCGTATTGAAATTTAGGAGTACTAATTTTCTGCGCAGCAATTTCAGAAGTGTAGATAAAGTTTGACGCGCTTAAGGCCAAGCAGCACCATCTATATTTGAAAAAGGATGTTTATTAAAGGCAGCGTTGCCAAACTAAAGATAAGAAATTAACAAATTATCTGGCGCACAAATTGAACCAGACTTCTCTCTGGATTTATCTGGCTCAGGATCTTTGCGACGGGATGATTGCTATAGATATATCTATTTTTGTACTCTATGTTCTTCATTGCTGTAAACAAAAGCAATATGTGTAGCATACTTTCAGGCTGAATTTCATTCATTGGTTTGGAAATGTGTAGGAGATGGAGTAGTCGATATAGTTTTTTTTTAACGTAAATGTTTTATTTTACTATTATTATTATTATTATAAGGCGTTTTGGAGTTTTAGCGTAGCGAAAGATGAAATTTGGTGGCAGGTAGCCCTCTCCTCTTTATTTTATTAGTTTTATTTCGAACATGCATGATTTGCTGAACCCGACTACTTGCATTTCTTAAGTGTCTAACGTGCCTAAAAGTAGACTTCAAAGAAGAAATTTTTTATGGAGAAATTATGGAGGCGTAGTAGATATGACACAAAAACGCGTTTTTAGCACTTTCTGGTACAAATATCTCAAAAACCAGAACCAGTTAAAAAGTCTGACGACGGATACATATTTAACGTACGAAAGACCTTTAGAAAAGTATAGGCTCATATTTGGGTCTAAAATGTTTCGGCTTGTGTTAGCGAAAACAAATAAAATACAGTTTAGTTGTCTGGAGACGAAAAAGAATGAAGTATCCACCATCATAGTTAAAAATAATAAACCCGAACTCGAAATATAAATTTATAATTTAAATTGTATAGGCAAATCAAAGTTAGGCTAGAACTACGTTTACAGGAACTGCTGGTGTTAAATAAAAAAATATTCATATTGAACTTGCAGCCGTAGTATGTACATTAGGGGTGGGAATATTCCAATAAAAATTATTCGATCAATAAAGGCTTTTATACGTCATGTGTTCAGAATTCGAATAATATTTGTTCGAACTTTGTGTTTTATTATATTTGAATAATTTACCTCACTAGCCGAATATCTTATTATTCGAATACCTTTGCTATTCGAACGCCTTATGTTACTGTTCGAATCATGATTTTCAAAAAAAAACCCAACTATTACCACGATCATTGCTTACATGTATGTATGTACATTAGGGTGGGTCGATTTGTATGGACGAAAGTTAACCGATATCGCGCCATCGATTTTTCGATAGGATTTCGGTTCAGGAAAAAAAAGTTCCACTACGCATAAAATAAATATAGAGCCTGCGAAATTTCATTTTTTTTTTTTTACTTTTTTCGACTTTGATTTTTAAGGTTTTTTTTCATGTCCTACTAAAAAAAAATTTTCATTTGATTGTAAAATTTTCATGTACCCTGTCCGACCTAAAAAAGTCCGCTAACAACGTTGGCGATAACAGTTATTGAAAAAAAAATAAATATTTTTTGGGTTGTGGGGAGTGTTTTGGTCGAAAAATTGACCGTTTCGCCATTTTTTTTTCGCAAGCTCGAAAATTATTTTTTTGGGTGTGCTTAGTGGAATCCTATCGAAAAATCTATGGCGCGATATCGGTTAATAAATCGACCCAGTCTAATGTACATACTTACATACATATACATACGAAATACACATAGATATTTATTTGAAATGTGTTTTTGTTACAAGTATGAATATATTTTTCGACTTTGATTTTTAAGGTTTTTTTCATGACCTACTAAAAAATTTTCATATGTATACCATGTCCGACCCAAAAATGTCCGCTAAATATTTTTTTATATATTTTTTTCAAGAAACTGTTATGTCAACGTTTTTCGCGGACATTTTTGGGTCGGACAGGGTATACATGAAAATTTTGCAATCAAATGAAAATTTTTTAATAGGTCATGAAAAAAACCTTTCGCAGGCTCGAAAATTATTTTTTTGGGTATGCGTAGTGGAACTTTTTTTTCTCCTGAGCCAAAATACTACCGATAAATCGATGGCGCGATATCGGTTAATAAATCGACCCAGTCTAATGTACATACACACGCAAGGTATTCTTCTGCAAATCATTAGATATTTGAATAGTAAGCTATTATTCGGATTATTTGAACGGTATTATTCGTTCGTGTTTATTCGAAAATAAGCCCATTACTTATGTACATATATATATGTATGTATACTATGTGTAAATGAGTTTACTTATCACAAATATAATATCTGTATGACGTATTATGTATTTGTATGTATGTATGTATGTTTTTAGTCTAATGAACCATTTGTAATTATAATCAGTTAGAGGAAAGTTATGTACACAACTATATGTATGTATGTATGTAGTTTGTTCAAAATGTATTCTATTTTTAAGTACGTAGAAGCAAAGAGGATAAATATAATAAGAGCCACCAGTCTGCTACGAGTGGCGAATAACTCGAAAACCCCACGAAAATGTATATAAGACATTTTATGCACATTTCGCCCAAAAAAAACCAGCGCCTACCACGAAGAAAACATTTAGCAAATGGCTACAAGTAACGAGCGACGTCCCTTATTATATTTATCCTCTTTGATAGAAGTGTGAATTCGAACAGCCAAAAATACATGTCATGTATTGATTTATATAGATTATATGTATGTATATGCCTGTGGGAATAATCAAATAACCGATCATGGTAATAACTTATAACTTGATTACTCAAATAATCAGAGATTATAAATAAGACTAAATTATTCTAATAAGTAGAGCGTAATAAATAAATCGAATAAGCCATTTAATCAAAATTAATGACTTAATTAAATAGGATGCTAAACATTTAATCGAGCTTGCCAATTAATCAAAACTTGACTACTCAAATAATCAGAGTTTAATGCCTATTAATAAAAAATTATGATTTTATAAATCATACAATAATTATTTTTCAATATGATTAACTTTCGATAATTTTTATATTTTTTCATTTAATTAGATAGTTTTTTATCCAAAGGCCGCTTCGTGGCAAAGTAAATCAGAATTCCTTTTTAGGGTTAACTGGCGCCAAACTGTGTTCTTGATTGAATGTCCTTTGTGTTGCAAGATAAGCTAACGGTGACGTAAAGTAGATCTATTTATAGCTTCCCAGTATACTGTAATAACCAGGGACCGAGATGAACTTAGTCTTAAAATAATTTGACACAAGTGCGAAGGAACGTCAGGCAATCTCAACGCAAACCCAATAGCACCACAGTTGAACTCATAGCTTCAGGTCAGGCTATTTTTATATGCTAAACTCTCTACCATGGTAGCACTGAATAGCATTATATCAACTGCAACCGCGCCGACTTCCACTTGGAAGACGCTACAGTTATCCGGAGCTCGTGATCATTGACTGGTGCACCAGCAATTGACCTGATTACATTCATGACAGCGGCTAGAAGGCGACATCTGTGAAATTATGTTTACACATTATGGGGGTCCTTATTTTCGGTGGGATAATCAACCACGAATACTGCTATCATCAAACTAAACCTTATTCTATTTTCGCGGATACCATTGTTCGCCTCGTAGAGTGCGTTTCATCAGACCAGCACTACATGGAAGAATATCAGCCAGTAAAGCCAATGCGCAACCTTTGGCGTGAGGGCATGAATCTTGCATTAGTATAAGGCAACAGATATCTTCCTGGTACTATTCACAATATTGAGTTTCCAAGAGAGCTTCCTGTACCTTTCGATGTCTAGAAAAGTACATAGTGCAAATTTTATATGCTTCACAATTGAATGGAATGCCGTTTATGTTGCCATGCCCTTACAGGCTAGGCTGCGCTGCCATCAGTAATCCCCATGAAATCCTATTAAAACAACCGCTTAAACACTTGAGATGAAACAAAGAGCGACTTATTGGCGTGAAATTCTTAGATGATACGTTGTTGTTGTGTTAACAGTGCTTTTGCCCATTCTAACGGGAGTGCAAGTAAACTAGCAGTTTCAACAGGGTTAGACCATAGAGGCGTAGCTTTCACATTTCAATTGAAGTACTATTGTAGTATTGCTATGCATTTCGTGGAAGCCATGCTGGTGGGAGGCTAAAAGAAGATTCGCAGTAAAATGAGGGAGCAGGACGGTTTGCAAAGTTCGATACTGGCGAAAGGAGTGATATCGATCGATAGGATTCACCTTCGTTAGCTGATTTTCCAGGCTTTAGTAGTGGAATTATCCTTGCCGATTTCCATTGTTGTGGAATGAGAAAGAAAGATTTCAACGACAAGTTGAAAATGTGCGTCGTTTCGCTTACGTCCTCACTGCCAATGTACTTAAACATTGGCATGGCCATACCGTCTGGGGATATTGCTAGGCCTTTAACCTCTGTGCGGGTGATGATAATAGGCGGCACGTCCAATCACCATTATATATTATTTCTAATTGCTGTTTTTATGTACGGGTCCCTTTTTCGATCTTATTTGGAATCCAAATCTATAAAGTTTTGGTTGTAAAGATGGAGATTCGGGCTATTAGCGAGCTTTGGGCAATTTGGGTCGTAGTGCTTTTGTTTAGCTATATTTTATTAAAATAATTTGTTAAAAATAAACGATGGTGAGCACACAAAGAAATCTATTTGTACTATGACACTATTGTGAATATTTGCACTGCATTACCGGCAGTTGCTACCATACGCCCGATGGCAGCGCAAGCTGTTAGTTTTAATTGATTGATAGAACAGCTGATTTCTGTTGATATTTGATATGCGACTTTTATATTCGTTGCGCAAGATGCGCACGGGTCCGGCTCGTTAACTCAATAACTTCAATAAATTTCAAACGATAATAATGAATTTTAAATGAACTTGAAATCATTTGATATACCCAGCGACTAAAGGCTACATAAGAACTATATGTGCAAATAGATTCCTTTAATAATTCACTAATTAAGTATGTAAATAACGACGTATATAGAACATATCTACACCACCAATCAAAGTTAGTTTATATGAGTTTCAATTTAATAAGATTTTGTATGATGTATATGAAGCAGAGATCGCAAATAACAGTTCCCGATACCGATATTTTCTATTAAAACAGTTATTTAACGAATACTCTTTATGCAAAATCGGTTATATACATACATACGTACATGTTAGCTTACATAGCTTCTGTAAACTAATAACATACCCGTGAACTATTTATGTACTTGCGCAAATACGGCATTTATTTTTTTATGCGTAAATAATAAAAAAGGAAAGGAAAGAAAATAAAATAAAAGGAAGAGCAAAAAGGAAGGGAAAGGAAAGGATGACAACCGTTGTCGACGAGTTATTGCTTTGTTATCGACGGTTCATGATTATTTTGGATGAGATATCGATATCCGTTTGTTATGGGTCTGATATCGGTTTGCTACCGGCGAGCTATAGACGAGTTAGCCATTTGTTATCGAGAAGTTATACAATTTTTATCGATAGCAAACGCTATCGAGGACTTAATATCGAAAATGTATCGAAAAATATCGATATGTTTAGGAAAAGTTATCGATTTGTTATTGAAATATTTAATTTGTTATCGAAAAAAATTTGCAAACAAATCGATATTTTTTTCGATGTTTTTTTGATAAAAAGCGGCAGCTTTTCGATAAAAATAATTTTTCGAAAAGTGTTGTTATCGATAACAAGTCTGATATTAAGGCCCAGTTTTTCAGTAGTTGGTTAAGTTAAGCTTAAAATATGTTTGCTTAAACTTTAGTCAAATTTAAACCCCAGTTAAACTACTCAGCAGTCACAGTTTACGGCCGCCGCCTTTGGGGTTGACTTTTTTGTCCGGCAACACTGGTTTTTTTAGTATCCAGATAATTTGTAGATACGGCAACAGCTGGATTTTTTTTTACCCAACAAACATGAATAAAAATTCTCCAGCGAAATATATATCAAGTTATATTTCATTCTCCAATCACTACCAAGATATATTTTGTAAAATTGAGAGTTTTCGAGTTGATCTCCAACGTCATTAATATTTACCAATTATTATCCAACTCTCGAGAGATTTTGAGAAATGTAGTTCTCAAATGAATATTCAGCACATTTCTCCAGTTGATATCGTATCGTACACTGGATACCGAGTTGATGTGGAGTTGAAAAAAAATCTCCAAGGTATTACCACTAAAACCAACAGCTGTTTGATAGCAGTAATGAAGCGTAATTAATCAAAAATAAATTATATATATTATACCTTTCATGAACATGAAATGGTATATTAACTTTGGTCCGATGTTTGTAACGTTGAGAAATATAGAAGATAGACTCACCATTAAGTATACAGAATTGATCAGGGCGACGAACTGAGTTTATATAGCCATGTCCGTCCGTCTGTCTGTTTGAACGCAAACTAGTCCCTCAAATTATGAGATATCTCAATGAAATTTGGCACAAGGATGTATTTTTGTATTATATTAGACATTTGTCGGATCCGGTAGGATCGGACCACTATAACATATATCTCCCATACAACCGATTATTCAGATAGAAAGATTTTTGGCCATTTCTCCCTTAATTTAGAAAGTGTAACGTGAAACTCGGTGATATGTATTTTAATATATCATAGAAGATTTTCTGAAAAAATCACTTTGATCGGAGCTATATATAATATATATCCCAAACAACCGATCGTTCAGATAGAAAGATTTTTAGCCATTTCTCCCTTAATTTCCAATATAAAAACGTTAAACTTGGTGATATTTATTCTAATATATCATTGAAGATTTCCTGTAAAAATCATTTCGATCGGAGCCATATATAATATATATCCCATACGAAGACAGTCCCGTCCTTACTTGTTTATTTTATTTTCGTGAAAACACTGTAGTATGGAATTTTACATTTGAGTCCAGTTAGAGAACCACAAGTTGTTAATTAAATTTTTTCAACTTAAGTAATAGTATTTTTCGCTTTATAAAAAATTCCCTCTTTTGCTGAGTACGCTATGATTCGCGTGTTGAGCCACTGTTTCGAAACAACTCTTGGGATTTTAGAAGTATGCCTTAACAAGCCCAAATGCTTGTTGGGTATATTCGACGCCATTTCAAACAAACGCAAATAACTGATAGGTTAACTAGCTTGATCGGTCGCTTAAGCTCCGCTTAAACTTCAGTTAAAGTGGACTGAAAAACTGCAGAATAAGTTTAAGCGTATTTTAACTGACAAACTAAGTTGAACTTGTAATGAAAAAGCGGGCCTAAGAAATAAAAAGAGCAGGGTATTTCAATAGGGTATAGGGTAGAAAGTACACTGAAAGAAAAAGACTGGTAAAATCAACCAAAATACGGGTCAATTCAGCCGAAATTTCTGTCAATTTTTATCCATCGCAACAAGATGTTGAATTAACTGCGCACAATTCGTTGATTCGTATTTGACCGTTTTAGTAGTCAAATAAACAAATAAAGTTGTTTCATTATACTTCACATATAGTTTTGTTAAATTAACAATTATTACTGTCGCTCTAAGAATACCAATCAAAACGGTTAATATGAAAGGGATTTCTGTTCCTTTGAAATTACAAGTGCAAACTGTTAAATTAACAGAGTATATTATTTTCTCATACATTAACTGCTGTTCGCTGTTGAAATTACCAGTCAGATCAGTTGTGTTAACAGAAAAATCAGTTAGATTGATTAGGAATCTGTCAATTTTACAGAATTTTGTTAACTTAATTGTGACAATTTCTCTTTGTTGAAATTACTACACTAATTTGTTCTTGACTAAGAACTCGGTCGAACTAACCATAATTCGATAAATTTCACTGAATCTCCGTTAAGTCAAGAATAACAGATCCAATTTCTTGATTTTACTAGCACCATTTCTTTCAGTGTAGTCCAGTCAAAATTAGCAAACTAACCGCTAATATTCTAGCTAATTTGACAATAAGCTAAAATACATATGAGGAGTAAACGAAAAATGAGACACACCCACAAATTACACTACAAAATTAACATCTCTCGTACTTTGTATGCGTTTGAAATATAATGAATGAACAGCGAAATTGTGAATAGCCAATTTTATAATAATAAGAAAATGTATTATTCGAAAAAACAATAACACTACACACTACTTAGGTGCAAATAAGATAAATAACTACAATTATGTGTATGCATAACATAAATTTATATTAATTACTTGCATTGTGCAAATGAATGTGAAAATTATTTAGAAAGGAAACCAAATAAAAAACAATATAAAACCTCTAACACCTTTTAATTTATTAAACTTATTTGTTTTCATGTATGCCTGAAGCTTACCTCTCTAGTTTCCTGTGCTGCTTGTTGTTGTGGTTGTCTATTATCTTGTTCCAATTTGTCATAAGTTAGATCACAATTCTCATTTTCTTCAAACTCATTTTGACTACTTGAAATACTTAAATTATCCATTTGACCACATAATTTTGGCCATTCGGGATTAGTTTTGGCCAAAGATTCAACTTGCATCCAAAGCTCTTCACGTTGTGACATTTTTTCACGTTCCCTGTGTTATATAAGGGATTGAATAAAAAATAAAAAAAAGTTATTCATGAAAAGAAGCAGTGAGTAATAAAAAGACTTTCAAAAAATAGAAATATGTAGGTGCTCACTTATTCTTCGCGACTCCACTCTCAAACTTGCTCTCTGGGAGCACAACTTACTGAATGCAGGAGCAGTGGGAGTATGTCTCTAAAGCACTTCGCACCGCCTCTTAGGGGGAAAAATTGTTTACCGGCGACCACGAAAAAACAACTGGTGCGATGAAGAATGCCGCGTTGCAACCGAAAGAAAGGACGCTGCGTACGAGCTACCGCTTGAAAAAAGAAGCAAGACGCCTTTGCAGAAAGAAAGAAGTAAGGACGGCACTATGCCGAAGGCCTTTGATGAATGGAGCTGAACAATAATATGATAAAATTTTTTCCCAGCCCACACAATGTGTGCCGTATATGTCAGCACCCTGTGAAATTCGAAGCTTCTAGCTATTTAAATCAGGAAGAAATGACGAAAACCCTCTAATCTGAATCTTGTGAAGTATTTTCAAAGTAGTCTAATAAAGACCATTTTGCATTATTGAATATTGGAGTTATTTTATTCAACAGATTAGCGATACGAACGTTAGCAGAAGTTTGCAAATAAGCGGAATTTCCCTAAATTCGTTACAATATGCTATAATCTCGGTTCCGACAAATGTCTAATCGGACACCCAAATATACGTGCTCAACAAATTTCACCTAGATATCTCTATATATATCTATTGTTAAAACAGACAGGCGGACATGGCTAAATCAACTAAGGTTGTCATACTAATCATTTCGGATTCTTATTGGTCGGTATATTTCTTCTCCCTTTAAGGACTTACAATTTTGAGAGTCGTGCCAAACTGAATACATCATTTTCATGAATGGTATAAAAAGCAAAGGCAGAGAGGCGTAAGTGCGTTGAGCTTAAGCATTAGGAATACCGCCCCAAAATTTTACCAAAAACTTCGGCGACGGACAGAAGGTTTTAAGCTCGGGCCAAACTCATGTCAAAACGAAAACGGCGATCTGACAACCGATGTACAGAGGGTGCTTAGATTATGGAGGGAATACTTCTCTGTGCTCCTAAATGGGGAGAGCTATGAATGGAGATGATGAACCCGAGACCTCAATCGATGGTGATGGAATAAATTTACCAGATTGAAAAGCAACAAGTAAGTGGGCGCTAACGGCTTACCTGCGGAACAATTTAAATTACTAGAGTAACCTTATATCATCGGCCTAAGCAACTGCAAAAACAATGAAGTACCTGCTGATGATTGGGCTAGTACCTCAGTGATGCTTGTTACCGGAGCGTACAGGATCTATATCCGGAAAGCGACCATCAACATCGATAACACTCCCCAAAACCTTCGGGGAGTGTCTTTATCGTTAATACAACAACAACAAAGACTTCGTTTACTTGGAAACCAGCATAACACAAACAACTTTGGAATCCAGCGAAGAATCACTCCTGCCAACAACTGCTACTTTGGACTGAGAAGGCAATTGAAAAGTAAAGTCCTCTCTCGGCTAAATGAAAATCATGCTCTACAAGTTAGTTATCGTACCCGTCCTGCTATATAGTACAGAAACACTACAATATCAGATGAGGCGGCTCTGGGCGTGTTCGAGATAAAAAGTTCTTCGAAAGATTTACGGACATCTAAGCGTTGGAGACGGCAAGTACCGAAGAAAATTTAATGATGAGCTGTACAAGCTTTACGTAGACTCAATATAGTCCAGCGAATTGACACGCAGCGGCTACACTGGGTAGGCCATATTGTGCGAATGATGCTCCGGTTAAGAAAGTGTTTTATCGGCACGCGCCGATGCAAGCAGAGGAAGAGGCCGGCCCCCACTCAGCCGGAAGGATCAGGTGGTAAATGATTAAAATTCCTTTGGTGTTACCAATTGCCTTTAAAGGGGTAAGCGCCATTTAAGGAAGTAAGCAAGTGGCATTATTTATTGATGGGACAGCAGTTGGCAAACGAAAAAATTGGCCAACATGATAGCAAATAAAATTTAAGTGTCAAATTTGTCAAACCGTTTTCATTGATATGATCAAGTTTGTGGTCAAATTTGACCTAGTAAAAACCAAGCATTAGGCTAGTTTAATTAAAAAAAAATTTACACTCACATTTGTTTCTCCTGACGATAATTTCGACTACATTCATCAAAAAGACGCTGATTCATCTCCATAAACAATTTAAGCGCATTATAAATCAGTCCATGTATCGTTTTATTCCAATGCGTTTTTGAATTTCGATTCAATGCCGGAAACATAATTGGCAAAATCACTTGCGAATTATCAGCAATCAACGACATTATATATTCATTATTCCAATAATATAGCGCACGTTCGGCCACTTGGAAATGTGGTGATGATACACATTTGGCGATTTGCCGAAATAATGGTTCCATAACTTTTTGAAACTCTGCGGGTTCAATAACATCGAGCAACTCCTCCAATTCATTTAGAAACATCACTTCTTTGGGACTATGTGTTTTGGGCCAAAATTTTAAGAGGCTCCTTTAAAGAAAATTTAATTTTTAAAAAAGTGTTATCGACAAAATTATTTACAAAAAAAAAAAAAAAAAACACTTCTAGCACGTTTTCGATAGTTTGCCTAAAAATAATTGTGATAATTACAGTTTCGTCTTATCTAGGCTGTTTTCTGTTCCGTCTACTAACGCCAGTACTCTAAACACTCAACTAATTTTCTTTCCTCGGTTTGGTGAAGAAAACATATTTTTGTTATTTACGATAAAATTTTGGTTTCCTTCAATGTCCGAAAGCCCGAAGTTTGTAGGCATCTTTCGTCGGCTTGACAGTAGATGAGCTCTTTTAGCAATAGCTTGCATGCGGCAAGGGACATACCTAAGCGTTCTTGGTCAGGAAGAATCTGCCTGGTCGTACCCTGTCGAGCGAATTCGTCTGCAAATGCAGTTTTCCACGATATCCTGTGCCCCGGGACCTATCTGAAGGAGGATGTATATGGAAATGCTCTCGTTAACAGCAGTAACTATTCGACTCCGACCAATCATCCCTACTGAGAATGTTTTTCGCAATTTTTTGCACTGATCGCTGTGCTAGGAGGAAGAAAATTGTTCTGCTGTTCCAATTAAACAACTCTCTAAAACGCAGGGCTGAAGTTGGCGCTATTCGATAACCAGCTAGATGCAGCAGAAAGGATATCAAGAATGTTCTGAAGAGCTTCGCTAGATGTTGTTCTTAGAGCTCCACTTATGCTGATTATATTAGGTTCGGCGGCTTGCTCAAGGCTGGCTACTGTACGACTATCCCATGCAGTAGTATGTATGGGTCGTATAATCGCGGTATAAATCCACCTGCATACATTGTGGATGAGTCCCCGTTTTTCGTCAATTACGTTTTCTTTTGGCGCTGAATGACGTTGACCTTCTTATCTAAGCTTTGGTAATTCGTAAGGGCGCATAGCTTTTTTATAATTTTATTATTTCTTATTTTAGTAACCGTATGTTATTTTATATCTTTATGTTATTCGTTTGTTCTTATTCCCCTGAGGATGCCAAGGAGCTTGGCGAAACGTCGGGTTTATAAGTGAAGTTTAATCTTGCACTGTTTAATATCTCACCATATAAGCCTATAATAATTTTGAATCTTATAAAAGAATGTTTAAGGAAACTTGCCTCTGTTAGCAATGCTAGGTTAGGTTAGGTTGAATCCATGAGGACCTCACATAGACTGATTGAGTCCGTAGTGTTACCAGAAGTTTGTTTTAACGACCAAACTGAAAAACCCTATCAAAAACCAGGACCTATGTGATAAAATAACTCCGTTCTCTTGTCAAATACTAAAAGCTTCCTAGAACTTAAGCCACTTGCTGCTTCTAGATCTGACAGCTGTATCACTCTTAATAGCTAGAGTTTTAGCCTGGCAAGTACAGGGCATGAATACAGAACGTGCTCGATCGTTTTCTCCTCCAACCCGTACTTCCTACATCTGCTATCACTGACCAAGCCTAATTTAAAGGCATGTGACGCCAGAAGAAAGTGTCCAGTCATAATATCCGTCATGAGTCTACAGTCCTCTCTTTTTAATGATAGAAGCAACTTTGTTAGTCTAAGGTTGTAAGACCTACACATAATCTTCGACACTTTACAGCCCCGCGCTTAAACCCACGCTTTTCCCGCTTGGTCGACCATGTGCACCTCTCGCCTTCGCTTAATCTCGCCCAGTCTAATTGGGACGTCTACGGAGCAAGCTTCAAGGGATGCGCCATTTTTAGCTAGTTCATCCGCTTTTTCATTCCCATATATTCCCATATGCCCTGGGACCCAATATACATGTATGTTTCTCCCTGTCCCGATTCTCTCCAGAGACTGCTCCCACACTAACACGCATTTAGATGCTGTGCTATGCGATATTATCGCCTTAATTGCTGCTTGACTGTCATATAAAAGTTAACACGGTTGCAGCTTAAGCTATTCTCTTCCAGGGTTTCTACTGCTTTGGTTACGGCTAATATTTCCGCTTGAAAAATGCTACAGTAATCCGTAAGCCGATCAGCTTATTTCCGGATCAGCACAGTTTACCGCAGACCCTACTCCTTCCACTACTTTGGAACCATCTGTGTACACATGTATCGCCTCGTCCGCCATTTGCGCACCCTTGCGCCAACCGTCCACCTCTATTGTGGCCTTAAGATCTCCTGCCCTAAGCAAATACTAAATCATAGGCATACGCCACAATCTTCCCGCTCCACACCTCTTTTAGTAAGGATTTTTACCGTTAGGTATACCCCTTGCGGCAAAGCGTATTATGTCAACCTACCCCAGTGAGTAGGTGATCAATCAGTCCCACTAGGGGCCTTCTTATATCCAGATTTGTAAGAGCAATGTTGACGGCATATGGACTTTATTGTTGAATGCTCCTTCAACGTTCAAGAAGGCGATAAGACAATAATTCTTTTCGAACAAGGATGTTTCAATTGTAGTGCCTAGGTTGTGCAACGCAGTCTCCGTAGATTTACCTTTGGTGTATGCGTAGCCGGATATGAGGTTGTTGTCAATAGTAGTAGTGAGGAAGTTGCTAATTATTCTTATTAGAGTCTGGAGTACGAAGGACGAAATACTGAATATGTTAAAATTTAAAATAAAATTTGTTAATAAAATACTCAGTAAGTGTTAACTTTAGCACTAAATTTCGTTTTTAACCTAAATAATAATGACGTGGCGCATTCACTTTGGTGGAGATTCGATTAGCGTGTTAGGAGTATTTTTTTTTTCTACAAATTGTTTTTTTTTTTTTTTCAAACCTTATGACTGGTTCTGAAAGGCTTGGATCTTTTTCCAAAAATTGTACAACACAATATGTTAGTTGTGGATGGTAGACAGACAGACTTTTCGCTTTGTGCAATGGTAAAAGTACTTTTAACAAAAATTGTTTGTGCTCCTCCTTTAAAGGCAATGCGAAACCATTAATAATACTACCGAGAATTTCTAAAAGTTCAGCAATGCCATTATGGTGCTCGGTTTCATATATGAAACTGAAAAGAAAATAAAATTGATTAATTTGTTTACACATTAATTGCACACACTGTGCCACATTAGCAGTCATTATAAAGAGATTAATGGTTTTCAACTTTGTACGTACTCTTAAATCTTTTCATGTTTTAAGCGTAAAGTTCCTTAGAGTTGCAATCGATTGAAGTGGCAGATCTCCACTATAATTGCAGTTACGAGGGTTGCTATTTATATCTTGAGCCTAATAATGAAAAGACAGTAATTTATTATCGAAAATGGCTTTATTGTTTTTCGAAGTATTCTCCATGATAGTCAATACACTTTTGCGTGCGTTCAAACCAATTTTCGTAGCACTTTTTCCACTCCGATTGAGGTATCTCTTAAACATGGTTTTTGAGTGCATCAACGGCTTCTTCAGGCGCCGAAAAAAAAGAAGTACGTTGGCCACGCAATTTATTCTTGATTTGCGGAAGTCATTTGGCGCCAAATCAGGGCTGTACGGAGGGTGGGTGACTCATTAATTCGACGTTTTGGCCAGTCAAATAGACGGTTGTTTCAGGCGATGTGTGAGAGCTGGCATTGTTATGATGAAGAATGATCCTTCGTTGCCGTTTCTTCTTCCGTATTTCACTAAGCACTACTGGCAAACAAATTGTTGTGTACCATTCGGAATTCACCGTTCTTCGTTGCTCTAATGGCACGGTATCTACATGTCCAGTTATTCCGAAGAAACAGGCGATCATTTGCTTCGAAGAGCTTCGCGCACGAATCACTTTTGTCGGATTTGGCTCATATTGGAAGACCCATTCAGTGGATTGCTGTTTTGTTTCGGGCTCATACCCATAGATCCAAGATTCGTCACCTGTGTAGATGTTATATACAGGTTTTGATGCACCGCGATTGTATTTCTTGAGCATTTCTTAAAGCTTAATGTTCATGAAATATCTTATTGATGCTCGTCATACTAATGCCCAGGGATGCCTTAATCTCACGATAAGTCGTATGACGATCTTGCAATATAAGTTCGCGCACAGCGTCAATGTTTTGTTGCGCAACAACTGATTTTGGACGACCTTCACGACTTTCGTCCCTGAGCGAACGGCCGCCACGATGGACTTCGTTATACCAGCGTTTTACAGTGGCAAAGGATGGGGCTTCATCACCAAAAGTGGAAGTAAGTTTGTTCAAAGCACTCCTGTCTTGATAATCCACGTCGAAAGTCGTAAAAATCATCGCACGAAAATTCCAGTTAATTCCATTTTTTCGCTGAGATGAAATTTTTAAGTTACTGTAAGCAACACAAGTTGTGCTCAAATGTAAAAATTTTCTGAAGAAGGTTATGCTTAAAAACGTCAAACTTTCAATTGAAAACATCAGATGGCGCCGGCAAACAATTAATGTTGCCAAGGCTCAAGATATAAATAGTAACCCTCGTATTACTGATGCATTCTTTTAATACCACAGGTTAGTGTAGGTTTGGTTGAAGTAACTGAGAGACACACTTAGGCTAGCTAGATGCCTTCTTTTTTTTAAATTTAAATACATGCATACTTATATTGAAAATTAAACAAATTTGAGCTTTGCTAATAAAAGCCCTGGCAAAGTTGACATATCCATATAAAACAGCTGATCCAACCAACCTTATGGAAATCAATTTCATCGGTCAATGGTGCCATACCATAACACCCTAGCCATAACCATACCATACCAACCAATTGGTATTTGGTTTTTCACCATATCCATAACCTAAAAATATTTGAGTGGGTGAATTTAATAACTTCCTGGATATTTTACTTTTTTTTTTTGATACGTTGTGATTAAATGACTTACTATTTGTGGAATTTGTTCGTAATTTTTTGCATTTCCATCTTTTTTTATGAAATTCTCACATATTTTAGGTTAAGGCACCAATAACCGATGCCAATTGATATGGATAAGCAAAAATATGGTTATGACTATGGCATTATGACTATGTCATAATATATGCCAGGTCCTTAACCCGTTATCCTATTTCAACCGCTCTGGAAGGCTAGAATCATTTGCATTGTAAACTTTAACAAGTAGCGCAACTAACAGGTGATCACACACACACAAACATCACTAATCGCCATTTTAAGAAAATCTTTAACGAAATTCAAGTAAAAATTTTAAACAGATATAAACTGTGATAATTTTGGAAAATATAGCATTAAGGACCCCTTATTTGCAATAAGAGAAAATGTTGGCTTATATTCAAATATTTAGTTAGGTTTTCTACATTTATCTCTAAAATTGATACAAATCTTGAAGGTATATTGATGCAATGCAACTCTGTCCTTCATGCTGTTCTTCATTCCACTCCATTCGACTGCCTTCTTTTACTGCCTTCCACTCTATTCGCAACATAACCTCAATTTAAGCTGCCAGACTATTTGGTAAACAATGCTCATTTGTCTCATTGTTAAACATTTCCGCTTTATTTTATTCTTTATTTTTCAGCCTGCAGCTTTTGCTCCCGCAGCGAGCTTATTGGCATCGTCTCTCTTCTCTTTTCAGCTATTTTTTTTTTTTTATATTAGGCTTAGGCCTGGTTTTTCATTAGTTGGTTAAGCTAAGCTTAAACTAAGTTTTCTTAAACTCTAGTCAAATTTAAACTCTAGTAAACTACTGAGCAGTTTTTCAGTCACAGTTTAAGGCCGCCTTTGGGGTAGGCTTTCTGTGCGGCAACAGTGGTTTTTTATTATCTAGATAATTTGTAGATACGGCAACAGCTGGATTTTTTTACCCAACAAACATGGGAAAAAAATTTCTACAGCGAAATATATCTAGTTCCGGAGGTGAAATCCAACATCATTATTTAATTATTCTTAAATCAGATAGTTCTCTAGTTGATATCCAACTTCAATCTCCAATCACTATCCAACCTCTGAGAAATTTTGTAAAATGTATAGTTCTCGAATCTCCAAAGTCGAAACCTTCCTTAAGACGCCATTCTTAAATTATTTTCCGACCTTTGAGAGATTTTGAGAAATATACAGTTCTCAAATGAATATTCAACACATTTCTCCAGTTGATATCATTTTTATTGTTACCGAGTCTTTGAGAGGCAGTGGCTTCTTAAGCGCCGAGATCTAAAACTGCTCAGATACAGATAAACTCATCAGCTGAGAAATATAGATTCACAAATACAATATATTAAAAGTATACATATAATTTTTTAATTATTAAGAGAAGATAGAATCGTTTTTTTTTTTTCATGACAAAGAGCGAGTCCGAAACATCAAGTATTCTCGAGTGAGAAACATAGAAAAGGTTCGTTTAGTTGGAAATTGATTCTGCATTGTTTAAAAATTATAGGTTTATAATGCCTTGAAACTCGGAATAGAACATTCAAGTTTATTTCTTTCAAAAGAAATGGGCTTGAAACCGATTCATTTAATAGTTTAGCCATAAATAGTACACCTAGCATTTCCCTACGACTTGCAAGGGTAGGAAGATTTATTAGTTTTAACCGATTAGTGTAAGGAGGAAGATTTACAAGGAGTCCCATTGAAGATTTCTCAAGGCGAAAAGTAAAAACTGTTTTTGAATTGATTCTAGCCTATCCACATGAACTTGATTTTCGTGAAAATACTGTGGTATAGAATCTTACATTCGAGTCCAGTTAGAGAACAAGTTGGGAATTAAACTTTTTGAACTTAAATAATAACATTTTTTGTTTTATAAAAAACTAGCAGACCCGGCAGACGTTGTTCAGTCCTAAATTTGGTCTATCTGCATACATCTTAATAAGCGTTTTCCGTCTAACTCTGCCTCCCCCCTCTTATATTTTTCTTAATCCTTTTATTCACTCCTCCCTCCGTCTTTTTCGATTCATCTATCTCTATTTCGTCTCACTCTATCTCTTTCTCAGTCTCCTTCTCCTTCCCTCTTTTCTCTACTCTCAAGTTCTTCTCATTCTTCTTCATCCCTTATTGCCAGTGCCAGAGGGTGGTATGTATTTTGTTCCAGTCCTATTCCGAGTCCCAGTCCCACTCCGAGTCTCAGCCCCTGTCCTAGTGCTAATCCTAGCCCCAGCCCGTATCTGGCCTAGTTCCCGGAAAAAAGGATCGTAAATACTAATACAGGAAAATTAATACACCAAATTTCAGGCAAATCGACGTACATATGTATATAGGTATGTGGGTATTATTAATTCATGTCCATATTTCGGCTTCGCATGCTTATTTATCAGTTTTGCCAGGTTGATGCGACTAAATCGAATATGACAATGGAAATTACTTTAAAGCTCTCAGCAACAGCTTTCATTTGATATCCATATTGTAGGGGTATTCGGGTCCACGTTTTGGCCTATATCTCAGGACCCTAGTCACCCTGCTATATAAAAATTAATCTGCACTTAAGCACACATCAGCAGCTTCAATTTGACACCCATAATGTAAAAACGCATTCTAGGTGTATCCGGGTCCACGTTTTGGCCTATATCTCGAGACCCTAGTCACACAGGTGTATGAAAATTACTCTCTACTAAAGCACTCATCAGCAGCTTTCATTTGATATCCATATTGTATAAACATTGTCTCGGGGTATCCGGGTCCACGTTTTGGCCTATATCTCGAGACCCTAGTCACCAATAGGTATGTACTAAAGCACTCATCAACAGCTTCCACTTGATATCCATATTGTGTAAACACATTCTAGGGGTGCCCGGGTCCACGTTTTGGCCTATATATGGAGACCCTACTCACCTAGGGGTACGTAAAATACCCAGTATCAAAGTACTCATAAACAGCTTCCATTTGATATCCACATTGTACAAAAACATCGCAGGATTACCCAGGTCCACGTTTTGATCTCAAGACCCTGACCAGAACGGGATAAATAGTATCCTATGTCCGTTCCCTGGTTCTAAGCTACCTCTCCACAAATTTTCAGCCAAATCGGTTCATACGTTCTTGAGTTATGCGAAGTGTAACTAACACGACTTTCTTTTATACATATATTTTGAATTTTTTCTAAAAAAAATCATAACTCAAGAATGGCTAAACCGATTTGGGATTTCAAAATCAACTAACCATCATCTCTCCTTCCTGTATCTTTCCTAAAAATTTCATGGCAATCTTTCTATCCGTTCTCGAGTTATGGAGTGACAATCAAAATGTACACTTCTTTTTATATATATAGATTCGAACGAACGCAAATAACTGATAGGTTAACTAGAGTTTAACACAGCCAGATCGGCCACTTAAGCTCAGCTTAAACTTCAGTTAAAGTAGACTGAAAAACTGCAGAACTGCGTAGTTTAACTGGCACACTGAGTTGAACTTGTACTGAAAAACCGGGCCTTAGTGTCAATCATTCCTACCTCTAAACAATGACTCTTGAAAGTGTTTCAACGCGTGTTATTACTATATATGTATATTAGGGTGGGTCAAATTGTATGGGGAAAAATGGAAAAAAACTTCAGGTGCACATCCAGTTTCTGAATCTATGGGTCATACTGAGTAATATTGTCCATGGGACCATAGGTCTGAAATGAATTCCGAGCCTCCCTAATTTTGTTAGAAAATTTTATATCCCAATCCGAATCAGAATTTGATATTTATTTTCGTGTATTTTATTTGTGAGACCCGCTATTCGGATTGGGATATAAAATTTTCTAACAAAATTAGAGAGGCTCGAAATTCATTTTAGACCTATGGTCCCATAGACAATATTATTCAGTATGACCCATAGATTCAGAAACTGGATGTGCCTTTTCAACAATAAATTTGATCCACCCTAATGTACATAGTTCTTACCGATAGAATACATTATTGATTTGCTTGCGTATAAATGCTCTTAAACCCAAAAATTTTCCATAGATCCGATGTAGTACAGTCTTAAGGAAATCACGTTCACGCGGATCCTCAGAATCGAATAATTCCAGCAATTGCAAAACAAATTGATGATCAATATAACGTTTGGCGATATTTGGCTGAAAATCTGGTGATTCAAGAAAACGTAAAAATAATTCATATACAAATTGTAAATGTGGCCATGATGATTCTAAT
Source organism: Eurosta solidaginis (assembly GCF_040869045.1). NCBI lineage: Eukaryota > Metazoa > Arthropoda > Insecta > Diptera > Tephritidae > Eurosta > Eurosta solidaginis. Next base: position 32,496,892 of record NC_090319.1, read on the forward strand.
GTTGGCTCATCTTCTTCTGGGTCAAATTCAGCACCGTTAGGATTTGATGATGGCGGTAATGTGCGAAATAAATTTACCGCAAACTGAAAGACGAGAAATATAGAGGGATTTTTGGAAAAAAAATATAACTGTACTTACCATATTTATTGCCTCCGTATAGATTGCCTCTGTTATAACGCCATTTTGATTAGATAAATATTCGACCATTTCGTGCAGTGCCGCACGTTTTACTTCCTTCCATTTTAGGTCGCTTAATGGCTCGGAAAAATCGAATAGCGTACAACATTGTCTTAACTTTTGTATTAAAAGTTGTTCGCGTTCATTTGCGGGTGTTTCTATGAATAATGGAAGAAAATACATATATATTTTTGTTTGTGAGAGTACTGTTGTTTTAAATCATGTTAGGTTAATATAAAAGTAAAAACTTATCACCATAAAAAAATAATAAACTAAAATTAATCCGTTATAAATTTAAATTTGTAATTAATTTTATTCTTATAAAAAATCCCTCTCTAGAGATCACAAAAATGTAATTAGCCCTCTGAAACAGAAAAATTGGAGTTACACTATGCAGCCGGAAGAGCCATGTAAGCTCTTACTTAATATCATCATATGTGACCCGGCCTATGAAAAGGTGGCTTATGACAAAAAAACAAAAGAACACTACTAAGAAACTGAAGAAATTAATTGTTTATCTTTAACAGCTGTTTCTCGCAATTTCTTTTTTGAGCCATTTTCGCTCTTATTTGGAATCCAAATCTGTAAATAAAGTTTTGGTTGTAAAGATGGAGATTCGGGCTATTAGCGAGCTTTGGGCAATTTTGGTCGTAGTGCTTTTGTTTGGCTATATTTTACTAAAATAATTTGTTAAAAATAAACAATTGTGAGAACACAAAGAAATCTATTTATATATGGCATTATTGTGAACTTTTGCACTGCATTACCGGCAGTTGCTGTAAGTTTTAATTGATTGATAGAACAGCTGATTTCTGTTGATATTTGATAAGAGACTTTTATATTGGTTGCGCAAGATGCGCACGGGTCCGGCTCGTATATATTATTTCTAATTCCTGTTTTTATGTACGGGTCCCTTTTTCGCTCTTATTTGGAATCCAGATCTATAAATAAAGTTTTGTTTGTAAAGATGGAGATTCTGGTTATTAGCGAGCCTTAGGCCATTTTGGTCGTAGTGCTTTTGCTTGGTATATTTTACTAAAATAATTTGTTAAAAATAAACAATTGTGAGAACACAAAGAAATCTATTTATACTATGGCATTATTGTGAACTTTTGCACTGCATTACCGGCAGTTGCTGTAAGTTTTAATTGATTGATAGAACAGCTGATTTCTGTTGATATTTGATAAGAGACTTTTATATTGGTTGCGCAAAATGCGCACGGGTCCGGCTCGTATATATTATTTCTAATTCCTGTTTTTATGTACGAGTCCCTTTTTCGCTCTTATTTGGAATCCAAATCTATAAATAAAGTTTTGTTTGTAAAGATGGAAATTCTGGCTATTAGCGAGGTTTAGGCCATTTTGGTCGTAGAGCTTTTGTTTAGCTATATTTTATTAAAATAATTTGTTAAAAATAAACGATTGTGAGCACACAAAGAAATCTATTTGTACTATCGCACTATTGTGAACATTTGCACTGCATTACTGGCTGTTGCTATCATACGCTAGATAGCAGTGCAAGCTGTAAGTTTTAATTGATTGATAGAACAGCTGATTTTTGGTGATATTTGATAAGAGACTTTTATGTTGGTTGCGCAAGATGCGCACGGGTCCGGCTCGTTCTCAAAAAATCTGAGATTTGCCATTTGTGGTAGAGAAAAAAGCTTAGCAACATAGCTCACCACTGTCAAGCGAGTGCAATATGCTTTATAGTTACTTTCAGTCAATTCAAATCACCAGGACTGAATGGGGTCTGTCCCTGCCTGTTACAACATTGAATAAACCATATAGCCCCAGCCTTATCCAACCTAAATAAGGCATCTTTACTGCTCGGGTACATCCTAAATAGGTGGACAGAGGTTAATGTGGTATTCATGCCAACGCCATGAAAACGCGATCAACTGCCCCCGTCATATAGACCAATTAGCCTCTGTTCGTTCCTCCTAAAGGGTGTGGCAAAAACTTTAGACCAGCATATTAGAGAGGTTAACTAAAGCAAGTTCTATTTGTCTAGAACTCAATTTGCCTATCAGTTAATGCATGAAAACGGCTATTCATTGCCTCACGGAAAAAATTGAAAAGGCTTTGAAATCTAAAAATATAACCCTCTGCGTTTTTATTGACATCTCAGGCGCTTTTGATAACACGACGCGTTAAGATATCGAACAAGCAATGATTGGCAAGGATATAAGCCCCATGATCATTCAATGGGTGCAAATAAAGAACAAATAATAATTAATAATTAAAGTAAAATAAAAATAAATAAATCAAAATAAAATTTTATTAATTTAAAGTTAACTATTTGAAGTAAAATTAAACCGATTTTTATTCGATTAGTTACCCGTTTTTATCGAAAACTTTTGGATCTATCATCGAAGAATTATTGATATGTTATCAATATCTTATCGATTTGTTACTAATTTCTTATAGGATTGCTATCGATGAGTTATCGATTTGTTATCAAAAAGTGTTCGACTATTTAGCGACTTGTTATCGATATGTTATGAAAAGGATATAAATTTGTTTTCAGAAACCCATAGACTTGTTATCGGCATGTTACCAATTTGTTATCGGCGTGCTACCGAAATATTATCGATTTCGAGATCAAAATTTATCGATTTGCTATCGATTTATAGATTTTTAACGACGGTTCAACGATTTGTTATGGTACAAATGCGATGCTATTTGTTTCTAGTAACGTTATCTCTGTTATTGTTTTTTTTAAATAAACAAATATAATTTAAAAAACTAAAAAACACGCCTATATGATGCCGTTTTAGAATCTACAATCCACTTAGATATTTGATGTTGATAGCACCGTAGCACAGAGGTTCGTGTCTTCGCTATTAGGCACAACTCGTTTTGTAGCGAGTTATTTAACCAATAATTGCCACTAGATGGTTCTAACTCTCCTCTGCGCGCTTAGTCTAGAGAGTTACAAACAAGCATACATACAAGTGAAGCTAATATATATATGTCGGGTACCGCTAATTTATTTATATATGTAATACCACGAGCAGTGTTCCTGCCATGATTCCAAGGGCTTTTGATTTCGCCTTGCAGAAATTTTTAATTTTTAAACGGTTTTATCTTCTACTTAATATGGTAGGTGTCACATCCATATACAACGTTTTTTTTTGCGTCAATAAACCAATCCAATCACCATGTTTCATCCTTTTTTTCGTATTTGGTATAGAATTATGGAATTTTTTTCATTTTTCGAAATGTTCGATATCGAAAAAGTGGGCGTGATCACAGTCGGATTTCGCCAATTTTTAATACCAAGATAAAGTGAGTTCATGTAAATACGTTTAGTAAAGATATATTGATTTTTGCTCAAGTTATCGTGTTAACGGCCGAGCGAAAGGACAGACGATCGACTGTGTATAAAAACTGGGCGTGGCTGCAACCGATTTCGCCCATTTTTACAGAGAACAGTTATCGTCATTGAAGCTATGCCGCTACCTAATTTTACAAGGATTGGTAAATTTTTGTTCGGCTTATGGAATTGAAAGTATTCTAGACAAATTAAATGAAAAAGGGCGGAGCCACGCCCATTTTGAAATTTTCTTTTATTTTTGTATTTTGTTGCACCATAACATTACTGGAGTTGAATGTTGTCATAATTTATTTATATACTGTAAAGATATTCAATTTTTTGTGAGCGTGTTCGTCATCCGATGTTGCTAGTTTTTATTTAGCACACATATACTAATAGGAGTAACGTTCCTGCCAAATTTCATCATGATATCTTCAACGACTGCCAAATTACAGCTTGCAGAACTTTTGAATTACCTTATTTTAAAAGTGGGCGGTGCCTCGCCTATTGTCCAAAATTTTACTAATTTTCTATTCTGCGTCATAAGATCAACCCATCTACCAAGTTTCATCGCTTTACCCGTCATTGGTAATGAATTATCGCACTTTTTCGGTTTTTCGAAATTTTCGATATCGAAAAAGTGGGCGTGGTTATAGCTAGATTTCGTTCATTTTAATTAGCGATCTTATATGAGTTCCCAGGAACTTGCATACCAAATGTCGTTAAGATACCTCACAATTTACTCAAGTTATCATGTTTACGGACGGACGGACGGACATGGCTAAATGAATTTCTTTTTTCGCCCAGATCATTTTGATATATAGAAGTCTATATCTATCTCGATTAGTTTATGCCGTTACGGGGTACCGTTATGTGAACAAAATTAATATACTCTGTGAGCTCTGCTCAGCTGAGTATAAAAAGGTATTACATATTACAGACAAGAACGATGAATTATAAGTAGAACACATGATATGAGCCATGTGACGGTAGTATCGGCTTTTTCAAACCGATTTTTTCTAGAATTTGTTGAACTTTTTTTATATTGAATTCTTGAGTATCCGGCAGAATTTGTTCTGCCCGAAAATCGGGTTTCTTACATTTTAAGTTAGCTTCGCTTCCCTTCTTCACTCTCTACCCCACTCTCTTCTACTTAATATTTAATTTTTATACCCGCTGTACTTGTACACAGGGTATTATAGCTTTTATTGGATAACGGTTGGTTGTACAGGTATAAAGGAATCGAGATATATATAGACTTCCATATATCAAAATCAGCAGTATCGAAAATTGAATTTGATTAAGCCATGCCCGTCCGCCTGTTAAAACGATAACTTGAGCAAATATTAAGATGTCTTCAAGAAATTCAGTATACGGGCTTATGTGGAGCCAGAGTAGATTGGTATTGAAAATGAGCAAAATCGGACGATAACCGATAACCACGTCCACTTTTTCGATATCGAAAATTTTGCAAAATGGAAAAAATTAGATAAATTGAAAACGAATACCGCTAAGCTTATGAAATTTGGTAGGTGGATTGGTTTTATGACGCAAACCATAACTTCCAAAAAAATTGAGAAAAAGAAAATTTGGAAGTTTATTGGACTCCATCATGAGTTTGGTCGCTATGCAACAAGTAAAGATATTAAATTTTTTGTTAAAATTTAACTTTAAAAAACTTTTTTTTTTTAACTGATGCATGGTTGCATCTTGCACTGTGAATGTGAGGGGGAGTTGCCAGCTAGTTTTGCACGTAAGAAAGTTAAGTGGATTATCTGACACTACACAAGCCGTAAATCAAAAGACGTTAAAGATATTACAATGAAATTCGGCAGAGACACCTTGCCAAATTATATAGACTAAGTGAAAATAATCAAAATCGGTTAAAGACCACGCGCACTTCTTCTAAAGGTCTAACCTTAACAATAACTGTATGGTATTTAACTGCATTGGCATTTGAACAAAAATGAGTTCAGAATAGAACCATATATGTATGTATTTATTATTGCGCAGCCTTATTACACTATTGTGGCGAATGTTGACATCACTAGGCTGTTAGTAAATAGTGACGCAACAACAAAAACATGAAGCATCCACTCTTATATATATGTCCACGTTAAAGCTAGCAACACTTTTGTAGAAGGCGACGAAAATATATCTCACACAAACATACATGTAGTAATCAGCCGAAGTAGTTACTAAAACATACATACGCATATGGCTATAAACTACAAATATACACGTATATAGTAGCTGGTAACCAAGCATGAGCTACAAGAGCTCTAGAAGGTGAAACGTCTAGACCTTTGGAGAAATATGCGGAAGAGGCAACAGCGAGTATAAAAGAAGCGCAAGCTGAGTAATATCTAATCAGTTTGATTTAAACACGCTATTAGGTGCGAAGTGAAGTATAATGGTACTACTCCCAAATAAGTCTAATAAAGACCATTTTGCAATACAGAATATTGAAGTGATTTGTTCAACAGTTTAGCGATTCGAACGTTAGCAGGTTTCTAATAAGCGGAATTTCCCGAAATTCGTTACACTATTAACCACACAAAGCAAACAACAACAGCATTTTAAGTGCACAGCTGGGTATGTAATTTTCGGTTTCACGCGAACTTAGACTTTCTTATTTGTTCCTCTTATTCTTGGCCATTCTACCTCCCACTCGCGAACCCATTCAAACTTTCACTACCATTCCCGCGCCCATTCCTACTCCAACTAACACTTCTATACCAATTCCTCCTCTCACTCACAGTCCCACTCCACTACCACTTCCACTCCCAGTTCTATTACCACTCCCTCTACTTCTCTAACCTTAATTTCCTCATACACGGAATTTCTATACCAAATATTGAATACCTGCTTCAGCTGACTTACCGATTTCAAAGCATTTGTTTTTTTTATTTTATGAAACTCGTCTTGGAATAGAAAATATACTAGAGATTTGAGAGAGACTCTACCTCTGCCGATTTTTTTTTAGTTCCTTAAGTGTTTTCACGATTTATTTGATTGAGTACTAACTTCAAAGCTTCTAAATTTAAATCGATAAACATTTGGTTCTGTAAAATGTTTCAAAACATTTTTTTTTAATTTGCCTCACTGTGCAACGTCAGTTTTTTTTTTAACTTTTAGTTTTGCGCAAAATTCGTCATCCATCAGCAGCAATAAAATTTGGCCGTTTTGTGCAAACATTTTTGTAGAAAATTCATAAGCATTAATATATTTGCAATAAATACACATCAGCAACACATACACACACATAAGTGAGGTCTAGCAATAAAATTAGAAAACTTTGTCAATAAATGAACATCAATGTCAATAGCGCTAAAGTACACCGAAGGAAATGAAGCTAGTAAAAGCAACAAATCAGGTTTGTTGTTCTTGAATTAAGAGACATTCCGTAAAATTGATTGCATCAACAGAGCTTTTTGTCAAGAAGACAAATTTGTTAAGTTATTGCAAGAACAACTTATAATAAAATAACAGATTCTCAATACATCAAATAGAAGTTTCTGTTAAAAGGAACTAATTTCATTGGTCATTTCAACAGCAAACAACTGTCAAACATATTTTAAGAGAAGCTTACGCTCGTGGCGCTCACTACTTTTTTCTTATGACTATCATACCACAAAGAACTCTGTCACTGCAACAGCCACTATTATACTAATGTTGACGAAAATCTGTTAATTTAACAGTTTTTATTGGTATTCTTAGGATGACATTAACAATAGTTAGTTAACAGAGCAGAGCTAGGCGGACACCGTGATGTGATGGTAGCGTGCTACGCCTACCACACCGCAAATCCTCGGTTCAATGCCAGGAAAAGGCAACATGAAAATCTTTAGAAAAATTTTTTTTTCTATTAGTAAAAGAAAATGTCTATATATTTTTATTTTTTAAAAGAGCTGTGGCTTGCACTGGTTAACTTGTTATTTTTTATGTGACTGTTGAATCACAGAGTTAATGAGCAATTTGAGCAAAGTTGATTCAACTGCTATTTGCGATGGATAAAAATTTACAGAAATATAGGTTGAATTCCTGATTGATTTTACCAGCTTTTTTCTTCCAGTGTATGCATGTTTCACATCTGCACCCCCCTTGAACATTTTCTTCCTTTATTTTCGTTTTCCATATATACATATTTCTCTGAATAAACTGAATATGACATTTGCAATGCTTGGAGAATCAGTGATATTTCAAAATAACCGGAAACTGTGAAGATTCTAAGCTATTATTCATGACACCACTCTATAATAAATACAAATATTTTTAATGTACCCTAAAAATAAACGAATTACAAATTATTCACTTAATCAATATATTCATCACATGTTTGATATTCTCATACAAAGTGTAGATATTTTTTAATTATTATTAAGACACCTCATAAATAGATATTTATTCTATTATTTATATCTATTTTGAGTTTATTTTACTTCCTTCATATTAGGTCGGTTGAATGTTTGTCCGATTTTCATACAAATCTTGCAATCGATTTTTAAGTAACTTCTCATTGAGCTACAAACGTGAAACTTTACACATAGGTTAGAACACCGTGACAATGCAACAAAAGGAAAATAATCCGTTAGGTGGCGCACGGATCGAAATAATTAGATAAGAATCTGAAAATTCTGAAACCAGCTTTTAAGTAACTTATCGATGAGCTAGATACTTAAAATTTCAAAGTTAATTCAGAGGTCGATAACAGCCGATGACACGATACAAAAAGATTCGCTAGGGGGCGCACGGGATGAGATATTTAGAACAATCTACGAAACGGCGGGAGTTTTGGGATTGTTTTTTATGTAAGTTCTCATTGAACTACAAGCGCAAAACTTAACAGATAGGAGAAAATGTAAGAAAAGGAGAGAATAAAAAAAAAAAAAAATTTAAGGACTTCCTTTATATAAATGGACAAAAATCAGCGAAAAATGTCTCCTTATATAATCTTTACTTCTCATAAATATTTTTGCAATTTCTATATCAAAATTTAAAAATCAAAGTATAGCAAGAATATGTCTTTATATAAGGAGACATTTTTTGCTGATTTTAGTCCATTTATATAAAGTAAGCGCTTACAATTTTTTTATTTTATTTTTATTTTTATACTACTACAGTTGAATATTTTTTCGGTATTATTTGTAGATACAAATTATTTTTTATTTTTTTGGCAACATATGAATTTGGGGCGGCAATTTGTACATTCTAACTTGGCGCATAAACAAATGAGAACTTAAGTAATACAGATAGTATACGTATTAAGTAGTCTAATTTGAGTAACCTCCTCAAAAAAAAAGTTGAAAAATATGTAAGCGAAATAGAAGGAAATCGGAAGAAAATATAAACTTAAGTTGGTAAAAGATCAGGAGTGGCGTTGATAAATGAGAAACATATTGGTTTGCTGGCACGCTACACCGAAAGAATAATGCTGGTAAAGTCAGCAAATCAGGTTTATTTTTCATGAAAGAACAGACATTCAGTAAAATTCATCGTATTATGGTTAATTTAATTGAGTTTATTGTCAAGAAAACAAATTTGTTTAGTTTTTTTTTTTTCAACATAAGAAAGACTGTTAATCTCAAGTTAACAATCCAACAGATGTTTCTGTTAAAATAACAGCGAACAACTGTCAATATTATGCAGCTAATTATAAAGAGAAACTGACGGCGCTCACTAATTTCGTCTTTTGACTATCGTGCAACAGCAATCTCTGTCATTTCAACAGCCACTGTTATTTTAATGTTGACGGAAATTTGTCATTTTAACAGTTTTCTTTGGTATTCTTAGGTTGACATACATAAGTAATTGTTAATTAACAGAGCAGAACTGGGTGGCCACCGTAGTGCGATGCTACACCTGCCACACCGAAAATCCTGGAATTAAAGCCTGGAAAAAGCAACAACAAAATCTTTAGAACAAGGTTTCCTCAATGAGAAAAAAGAGCTCCGGCTCACATTTGATGAACTTTTTTCGTTGATTTGATTGATGAAACACTAAATCAACAATTTGTGCGATGTTGATTTAACAGCTATTTCCTATGGATAAACATTTTCAGAAATATCGGTTGAATTGATTCGTAATTCGGTTGATTTTACCAGCTTGTTTCTTTCAGTGTATTACCTTGAGTACGATTTTATGATTAAAAGTGATATTTGTGTGTGGCAAATGGACGAGTTGGCGCTTGCGCTATTTTTGAGTTCTTCCTGGACTCGATATTTTCATGAGAACACCGATCGATGCCAAAGTTTCGGAGATATCGAGAAAGTTTGGACTGATGATACTTAGTATTTAAAGCAGTTCTAGATATTATTATAAGGTCCGTGATGCACTGCGACATTTATTGAGGTTTATTGTGCTTGACCTTTCAGCCTATTACTGTGTGTGGAGGCTTTTAGTATTTTTAAGTACCTCTTACTCCATACCACGAAGAGATTAAGAGTCACTCCTCCAAATTGGGAGAGTAGCTGCCTTGCAAGAGTGACGCATTCGCAGCATTTCATCCTCCATCTCACAAAATCAACAGATTTGTGTATCCGATAGAGGGTAAACTATAGCGTTCCGTAAAGTACCAAGTGAGAGTTCGTAGGTCCTCTCTGCTTAGATCAATGAGCTGCTTGTACAGGCTTGTACGTGAAAAACATTTCAAGTTTAGGCTCTGGTATTCTGGGATTCCGTATATACATATTTTTGCTGTAGTCTCTAATGTGTTTCCCCGATCCTTTCAGGCAAACAACTTAGTTTCACTTAGACTCATCTACACCTAAAGATTAATATTTGACTCTGAGTGCATGCAGTTAGCTTAGAGAATATTGTGACGAATGTTGACATCACTAGGCTGTTAGTAAATAATCACGCAACAACAAAAACATTAAAGCGAGACACACTGGTATACATGAACACATAAATCATCTATTCCCAAAGTAGTATAATAAAGACCATTTTGCAATACAGAATATTGGAGTGATTTATTCAACAGTTTAGCGATTCGAACGTTAGCAGAAGTTTTAAAATAAGCGGAATTTCCTTAAATTGGTGGTTCATTTGGAGAGGCTAGCAGCGGTTAGATCGAAAGATTTGTCTGATCAGGACGATCAGACTTAGGTGGAGGGCAGTGTGACGAATGTTGACAGGCTGTTAGTAAATAATCCCGCAACAACAAAAACATTAAAGCGAGCCACACTGGTGTACATGAACACATAAATCATCATTTATACACATACATAGAAGGCGAAGAAGAGATATCTCACACACACACACAAATGTAGTCATCAGCAGAAGTAGTTACTCACACACACATGCATATGACTATGAGAAACGCATAAACTACAAATATACATGTATATCGCTGGTAGCCAAGCAGGACATTCTAGAAGGTGAAACGTTTAGACCTTTGGAGAAATATGCTGACGAGGCAACGGAGTATAAAAGCAGCGCAAGCTGTGGAATGAATAATCAGTTTGATTTAAACACGCTATCAGTTGCGAAGTGAAGTATAGTTGTACTGCTCCCAAAGTAGTATAATAAAGCCCATTTTGCAATACAGAATACTGGAGTGATTTATTCAACAGTTTAGCGATTCGAACGTTAGCAGAGGGTTTCAAATAAGTGGAATTTCCTTAAATTCGTTACAATATGGACAATCCATTAAAAAAAAATAAAAAATAAATGTAGGGCGCGATAACCTCCGAAGAGATCTAAGGCCGAGCTTCTCTTCCAATTTGCGTCGTGCTCCTCTTGATTTTCCCTACAAATTGGCCGGACGGGACCTACATGTTTTATGCCGACCCTGAACGGCATCTGCAAGGCAGATGAGTTTTCACTGAGAGCTTTTCATGGCAGAAATACACCCGCAGCGCTTGCCAAACACTGCCGAGGGGCGACCCAGCTTAGAAAAAATTTCTTCTAACTGAAAAACCTTATTTCTAAAATTTTGATGTTGCTTTGTCCGGGGTGTGAACCCAGGGCATACGGTGTGGTAGGCGGAGCACGCTACCATCACACCACGGCGGCCATTAGTTACGGTTTCGTTCCTTAAAAACGACTTATGTGATATCTCATTTGCATTTTACACACTGATTTGAGCGAACGAAAATTTATGAAAATAATGAAAGCAGTAATAAACATTAATAAAAGTTGCAATGGGTGGAAGAAGCTTGTCCGGGGAGAAACTTAAATATTCAATCAACAACACACAGCAGTGACTGCCATATTATTAACAATATGAACATATTGAGCGGCACGTTTGTTGAAACACCCACTACAATTCATTTAAATGATGGTGCTGATGATGGCATAGTCAATTACATACAAACAGACGTACCATTTGCACCTGCTACAATAACCTTGGACTTGAAATTGCAATGCCATCATCATAAAGATGAAATCTCCAACAAAATTCTATAAGTAAATCTTGAAGATGAAAATGTTAAAGCGTTGAGAGGAATCGCGAGTACTAAAAATGCAATGCAATTGAAAGATAAAGTGGTTCAGACAGGAAGTGGGCGTCAACAAGGAGCTCTGCTTAGTGTTTGTATCAAGGTTGCCACTTTGGTATATTTGGAACAAAAATGATACTTTTCAATAAAGTAAACAGATAGAATCACGAATTTGCCCTGAAAATATACCGAAAATATTGCCCTGAAATAGTCCCGAATTCATACCGAAATGGTTTGCAAATGAACTAAATCTGACTCCAAATACAATCCCGAAGTAATTTCGGAAATCAACCCGCAATGATCAGGAGCCAGTTTGCAAACAATGATCTCGAAAAGTTCGGAAATAATTTTTAAAAGAAACCCAAAGTAAATTCGAAGTGATAACGAAACCGCATCGAAATATACCCCTAATGATCCCAAAATAATACCGAAACCAACCCCCGAAGCGGTTCCAACAATTTCACGAAATTATCCAGAAATAATCATGAAGTTATTCCGTAATAATCACGAAATTATACTGAAATGATTCCAAAATTGTACGGAACTTATCCCGAATTTGAAATTAAGCCGAAAAAATCCCGATAGATGCGGAAATAGTACCGAAAGCAAGCCTTGAGGTCATAAATTATGACGAAATTGTACGGAGATTGCTTGGACTTCGGTTATATGACTCATATACCAAATTGTATCAGTCTACACGAATATACTTAGGGTTATATCGATTTTTTAACCCATTTCTTGTGGGGGAGGAAGTGCCACTTCATGTTTTTCTAAAATTGGTTACGCCGTGATCTTATACCCATATAGAAAGTATCATTGGTCAATGTCAAGTTAGAGTAATAACGATAAAAACAAACACCAAATTTGTCACTGAAAAATATAGCCACTAGAACCTTACAGACTATTGACCATCTGTGTGACAAGTTCCATCAATAGTTCTGATGAGCCAGAAGAACAAATTTCTCTGGGATCCTTATTTAATTTGAGGAAAAGGTTTTCTTACTTTTTTTCAATCAATAATATTTGATCCAATATTTCTCGCAATATACTGAGTTGGAACTTCCGTCTACTTCAGGGAGTCTAGTTTTTATTTAGGAAAGAAAGTTACTAGTAACAGCGGAAGCATCGAAACGCGTAAGAGGAGAAAGGAAAATTTTAAATTTTGCCTCATAAATACAGGCCATAAAGCTCCAACACAGTATATAAAAACTGCCATTTTGGTCCAACAAAAAAAGTTATTTCTCAATATTTACACATAAGAGCACTCGACTTTAAAGTTGAGTACCTCGACTAAAAATCCACTGACAGTTACACAATTTAATTTTTTTTTTATTTTTATATACTATTTTCTCCATTTTTAAGAAAAAAAATCCTACAGCCCAGGAAAAAACCTTATTTAATTTTTAAGAAAATGACTTGTCCAGATTCAGGGAAAAATTTCTATAACAGAATATCATATAGCATTTTCCTTATTTCAAAAGCTATTTTCTTTGTTTTTAGGAAGTTTTTTTTTTGAGTGTACTTCCTAGTTTTTTCCTTTTCCATAACAAGTTTTGGTCCATATAAAAAGTGGCGTATGGTAACCACGTTAAACGAAAGTATATGTGGATGAAGTGCGCTGCTTTTATTACAAGAGACAGTGCAATTAAAAAGCAACAGGAAAAGTATGGCACAGCGGCATTTCACATTTCATTGAATATTCTGAGAAAACCCAATGAGAATTTTTTGAAAACTTTTGGAGTAGAAAAATATATTTTGGAAAGAAAATTTTTTGGTTTGCCTTAATATTTCGCTTTAATTTTCTGGTGGGGAATATATTCCGTATTTGCCGTCGGAATGGAAGATTATTATAGCTTCTTACCTCAGCGGGTTAGGGGGCTTAGACCATCCCCGCAGCAGGTATGCCTGTCGTAAGAGGCGACTAAAATACCAAATTGATTCAAGGGGTTGTGTAGCGCAACCCTTTGAAGGGGTTGCCAGCGCAATATATAGCTTCTCCAATCCAATTGTCAGCCTTACCTACCCGGGACTCTGGCGACCGTAATTTCCCCATTGGATCTAGGGGGTGGGAGTGCCGTATGGCCTAGAAAGTTTCAAGGTACCTAAGAAAATACCAAATCGTTCACGAGATGGTCGGGCTAGTACCTTAATGGTGCTTGTTACCGGAACGTACCGGATCTGCATCCGGCAAAGGACCATCAACATCGATAACACTCCTCACGGCCTTCGGAGAGTGTCCTCACAATAACAACAACAACCTAAAAAGATCTTCCTACTTACAGTTTTTGAAAATATATAACCTTTGACATTTTCCTTCACGCCAGCTATGGCAATTTTGAAGTAAAAATATGCTATATGAGATACAACTGTTCTAGAGGGCATGTTCGTGAAACGTCTAGACCTTAGAAATGCGCGACTGAGAGAGAGAGAGAGAATGAGACTGAGGAATCAGTAATAAGTTTGATTTAAACACGCTATAAGTGAAGTATAATTATAATTGTGAAGTACTACTCTCAAAGTAGTCTAATAAAGACCATTTTGCAATACTGAATATTGGTGTTATTTATTCGACAGTTCAGCGATTCGAACGTTAGCAGAATGTGCAAAATTATCAGGAATTTCCCAAAAATCGTATACAATTAACATAAGGGGAATAAGAGGCACGAGACAACATTAAAATAATACCTTTTTGCAGATTTGGCAAATTTTCCGGTAGCAGTGACAGTTTTGCTACAGCGACTGAAAGATAACAGTAAATCGCAACCAGAGCTTCCAAGCTGACTTCAGCGTCTAGTTTACCTCTCTGAAGTTGGCAAGACACTTTTTACCATATACTACTCTAGAGACGGCTACACAAACGCCCTCGCATGTTATTGCAAAAGCAACACTAATAACTTTTTCATCGATTCATAATGTAGCTGCTAATTGTTTCGCAGTGACAAAAGCTGGTATTGGGTCTGTGATTGCAACTATTGGTAAGCTTGAATGTGACTGCGGTTTCTATTAATTTTCAGTCACATTAACGAAGGAAAATCGCTGCGACTGAATGTCACAGTGACTGAATTTTTATTTTACACTTTGACCTGATGACATCCAATTAACTCAGTTATGCAGTCATTTCTATACTAATTTTACTTACATAAATATTCATCACTGTAAATTGTAAGAGGCCTAATGAGAAATCCAAAGAACTAAATTTTTATATTAACTCTTGGCCTGAAGATTAACAATCGTTTTGTTGTTGCGTTTCTGTCTTGTTGTGGGGAAAATTTCTATTTTTAAGTAAAAACAAGTGCACTAAACCTATTGCAAAAAACTTTCCGCTTTTCTGAATATTTATGCCGCAATAATATTCACACACACAATACATACACACTAGGGTGGGTCAAATTTATTGTTGAAAATGCACATCCAGTTCCTGAATCCATGGGTCATACTGAGTAATATTGTCCATGGGACCATAGGTCTGAAATGAATTTCGAGCCTCCCAAATTTTGTTAGAAAATTTTATATTAAAATTTTCTCACTTGATTAAGGAGGCTCGAAATTCATTTCAGACCTATGGTTCCATGGACAATATTACTGAGTATGACCCATAGATTCAGAAACTGGATGTGCACCTGAAGTTTTTTTCCCCATACAATTTGACCCGCCCTAATACACACACACGCGTTATGCACTTTTATAAAGCTTAAGATATTCATAGACATTTAATTTGAGAATTTTCAATTGACCAGCAAGAAACAAACAAATAAAAACAAACGTCAATAAATTGCACTATGGGCAAGCAGGAATGCTTTTGTGAGCAAAAATTTGACGACAAATTAAAACATTGAAATACTTGAAAAAAGAAGCCGAAGTTCGAAGAAAACGACAAAGATGAATACAAGGCGAAAGAAGAAATTAAATTATTAAGATGACGACGAATACCATGAAAAAGACAAAAACGAAAAGAAAGTCGAAGCAAAGATGAATATGAAGACGAAGGCTAAGGGATAGACGAATACAAAAGTGATAACAAAGACGAAGTTTAAAAAAGGCCAAGAAATAGCCGAAGACAAATATGAGGCACAAAATAAAGACGAAACGAAGAAAAATACGTCAGTGCATTTTCTTGCGATGGATTGGGGGCAGGCATGGGAAGTTAAGCGAAATGCGAATGAATTCGATGTAAACGCTTTCAAAGGACTTATTTGGAAGGAGGCGATTTGCGGGCAGTGCAAGTGTAGCATAAGGGTGCACAGTATTGAAGTTAATTTATTTGGCAATTCTGTAATATGAACCTATAACAAATGAACAAGAAATCATCAAATTTGGCAGAATAGTTTAGAAATTGTTCGATACAAACTAACTTTACAATTTCTTATATTTTTATATACTTCATTCCCGTTGTGTGGTGTGATTTAAGTGATAAGGTAAACCAGGACCAATTCAGGATAGTTCCGAAATCATTTCTTTATCGTTTGAGAATATTTTCGAGACTTCGTCCTATAATTTCGGCATATAATTGGAATTGTTTATGGATCATTTCTGGGTTGCTTTCAGGATAGTGTCTGTTTTATTTCGAGAATATTTCGGCATCATATCTAAATTATTTTGCGATCATTTTTGTAGCATTTCTGGGTTATTTTCGGGATTTGGGACTTTCAGGATGATTTCGGAACTATTTTTGTGTTTATATCGGATATGTTTACGGATTATCATTGAATCATTTCTGGGGATATTTTCAGTATAGTTTGGGAATTATTTAGTGTCTATGTCGGTTGAGTTCGGAATTGTTTTCTGGACCATATAAGAACTATTTTGGGACCATTTGAGGATTATGCGTGGATAGTTTGGGAATCATTTCGGAACTGTTTTAAGACGATTTATATCGCACAGTGGCGTAGTGAGGAGGGTGGGAGCAAAGGGGACATCCTGCCGGGAGCGCCAGATGCTCCGGAAAGATAACTTCCTGGATAATTTGTATTTTTATTATAACTGATTTCTGGAAAAAATTTTCTATACTAAAAAATGCATGCATATATCCGGAACACTTGCGACAGGTTGTTGAATAATTGAAAGCATATATCTTTCTCTCACGTTCAACGTTACGATGGGAATTATTAAAAAATGCTACAACAAAAACTGTGAAACGAGAATCTGAAACACGATGGCGCGCCAAAATACAAGCCGTTAGCGTTATAGTCGATGGGCTAGAGATTGTAGTAGAACACTTAGAACAATTAGCAGAGGACACTAACACCACAAGTGAAACCAAAAGCGAAGCTACAGTTCTGTTGCAAAGTATACAAAATTTTAGTTTCATAACATTAGTACATTTCTGGTATGAAATCTTAAGGAGGATTGATCTGGTACAGCTCAGATTACAAGATCCGGGGACGAATTTTAGAGAAGCGTATCATGATCTTAAATCATTAACGACTGAACTATCCAAAATTTGACACACTCTCTGTGAAGAAGCGATAGAAAAAGCGAAGTCTTTTTGTGAAAAATGGGATATTGATATAGTAAAACGAGTAAAAAGGTGCCGCAAAATGGTCTTTCCGCAGAATGTGAAATTTCTCGCGTTATGAAAAAAGAAAGAAGTACAAGATTTACACGACTAAATGACCTTAATTTTAAATTTGGATTTCTCTTAGATGTTTGAAATCTGTAAAACAAGGATAATAACGACTTAGAAAGAAATTGTAAGAGCTTAGGTGAATTTTGTAATACAGATTTCGATGGAGCAGAACTTTTTATCGAAATATGTGACTGCAAAATATTACTTAAATAATAATACGCGAGTGGTTTTTCAAATACTCTTGACTATCTCAGTATCAATTGCTAGCTGCGAACGTTCATTCAGCAAATTAAAACAGACATATTTACGATCAACGATGGGGCAAGTTCGCCTATGTGACCTAACATTATTAAGTGTGAAAAAAGAAAAATTTGAAATGATAAATTTTGATGATATCAATGATATATTTGCTTCCTCAAAGGCAAGCAGAATTTGCATATATATATTAGTTTTACTAATGTATTATAATGATATTATTATAAAACGAGCCGGACCCGTACGCATCTTGCGCAACCAATAAAGTTTCTTATCAAATATCAACAGAAATCCGCTGTTCTATCAATCAATTAAAACTTACTGCTTGCGCTGCCATCAGGCGTATGGTAACAACTGCCGGTAATGCAGTGCAAATATTCACAATAGTGCCATAGTACAAATAGATTTATTTGTATGCTCACAATCGTTTATTTTTAGCTAATTATTTTAATAAAATATAGCTAAACAAAAGCTCTACGACCAAAATTGCCCAAAGCTCGCCAATAGCCCGAATCTCCACCTTTATAACCAAAATTTTATTTATAGATTATAGTAGATTTGATATCAGAACCTTTTCACTGGATAATTCCTGGGTTATTTCCGGTACCTCTGTAGGATCATTTCAGGACTATTTCAAAATAATGTTGAAATTGTTTTCGGATCACGAAGGCTAAGATAAATGCGAATATGAAGACAAAAAGAGGAAAAGAAAGAAGCAAAGAAAGTCTCAAATAGAAAAAGGCAAATGCAAATTTGAAGGCGAAGACCAAAATTATGGCAATAAAGAAGACATAGACAGGGAGTTGAGGGGCTTGGAATATTCCAGTGGTAGACATACTTCGTAAGAGGCGACTAAAATCCACATACACGAAAGTTCGAGGGATAAAAACAATATTTCCCAAGTATCTGGTACCAGAGACGTTGCTAGTACCGGAGTGTTCCGGATTTATATCCGGCAAAGGACTGCCAACATCCGAAACACTTCCCAAACCTTCGGGAACTGTTTTTGTGACTACAGCAGCAACAACAATAGCGAGGACAAATGCAATGACCACTACTACAAAATGGTATTGGGTGGTTCAGAAAACAAAAATAAGAAGAAACCGCAGAGATTGTTTGTGCGAAAGCTTTCCTCTACAGGGGGGCTTGTAGAGCGGCCACCCCAAAGCAGGAAGGAACACTCACGAGGAAATAATCTGTACGCCCTTCGGCATAGAAGGCCTGTCAGTCACGATAGAGAAATCACGAGGGCTGAAAAGTGGTGAAGTCAAAGATGACGCCACATACAAGAAGTGCTCAACCTATGCCTTTCACTTTGCAAGAGGCTGGGTATACCAAGTCAGACCCCGTGCTGAACCCTTTTTCATCTTACGTTCGATGTCCATTTTCCAAGCTAATCTTACGGTCTATGGCCTCTTGGTAGTCAGTTTCGGTTTAGTCTGACACTTGCAAGATAACCAAGAAAATCTGGCCGAATTACGATAGTAGGAGAACAGAGAACCTAGCTCAAGAAAATAAATCTATAGAATCACTGCCACAATCACGGGACACTGGCCGCTTGGCCTGCATGCTGAAAAAATTGGAGATCACTCTTAACAGTATTCTCAGAAGATGTGGCGAAGGGGGCAGCAAAAAAAAACATACTCGCACTACCTAGGTTTCTAACTAGGGGAAATTTTATACTGCCGAAAATTAAGCAAGTAGCCAAACACTCTGTAAAAGGTATCAGGATATTCATTGTCCGTATCAAATGGTTCGAACGACTAGCCATACTAACACAGCACCAATTGGTTCCAGGACAAGTGTGCATCAAAATGGCGTCCCGTGCGCTACATAGGCTCGGATCTTTGGCATCCGGGCGGCACAAGAACCAACCAACAAACATATAATGGTTAATCTCACTGGAGTCTAATTCAAATGGTACATTTTGTTTTAAACAACTTTTGAAAACGCACTCAACACGACGGTCCCATAGTACATTTGCAAGGCGAATGTACGCTTCTGTGGCCATATTAATGTAGCCGGCTATTTATGTTTTTTTGTTTACCTATTTCTCCCCATTTGCACATTGATGTCAATGCGCTAATTTTAAAACAGCAAAATATTGCAAAATTGCAGTTTATCGTTGATTTCTATTTATTTGCTACCAACACACAAAGCTTAGCAAGTGCTTTTCATAAAAAAAAAAAATACGAAAGTAAAGTAAAAGATAAATAAAAACAAGTAAGGACGGGACTGTCTTCGGATGTGCCGAAGACTTCATACCTTTCATGAATGGGGCTGAACAATAATATTATCCCGTTCATAATCTCCAAATAATCGGATGTATAAGATAAGAAATATATAGTGAACAGATGTACATACCTAAACGATTTTTAAGATAAATAAAAAACAAAAAATGGCAAAAAACCCCCTTATCTGAACGATATATTATATATAGCTCCGATCGAAATGATTTTTACGGGAAATCTTCAATGATATATTAGAATATATATCACCAAGTTTCACGTTTTTATATTGGAAATTAAGGGAGAAATTGCCAAAAATCTTTCTATCTGAACGATCGGTTGTATGGGATATATACTATATATAGCTCCGATCAAAGTGATTTTTTCAGAAAATCTTCTATGATATATTAAAATATATATCACCGAGTTTCACGTTACACTTTCTAAATTAAGGGAGAAATGGCCAAAAATCTTTCTATCTGAACGATCGGTTCTATGGGATATATATATATATATATATATATATATATATATATATACCTCCGACCAAAGTGATTTTTCAGGATATCTTCTATGATATATTAGAATATATATCACCGAGTTTCACGTTTATACTTTCTAAATTGCGGCAGGAATGACCAAAATCGTCTTATCTGAACGATCGGTTGTATAGGAGATATATGTTATAGTGGTCCAATCCTACCGGGTCCGACAAATGTCTAATATAATTTGAGGGACTAGTTTGCGTTCAAACAGACAGACGGGCGGACAGACGGGCATGGCTATATCAACTCAGTTCGTCGCCTGATCAATTCGGTATACTTAATGGTGAGTCTATCTTCTATATTTCTCAATGTTACAAACGTCGGACCAAAGTTAATATACCATTTCATGTTCATGAAAGGTATAAAAACAGCAAACCAAACTGAACTCGTTCAATGCGCTAGTTTATTGCTTCGCCTCTATGTTATGTATTCGCCAGTGACTTTTATAAGAAGGTACTCTATTAGACACAACAAAATAAAAGCAATTAATGAGACAAAAAAAAAAAGAATGAACTGAAACCAAAGTTATACGTTATTAGTATACGGCTCTATAGACAGACTTAGGTTAGGTTAGGTTGAACTGGAAGGTCAAGAAAGACCTCACATAGACTGAATGTGTCCATAGTGTTACCAGAATTTGTTTGACGACCAAACGGAAGAACCCCAATCAGCTGCCAGGACATATGTTATAGAATAACTCCGTCCTCTTGGCAAATACTAGCAGTTTTCTAGAACCCAGCTTAATTGCTGCCTCGAGATCTGGCAACTCTGCCGCCCCTAATAGCTGGAGCCTTTACTAGCGAACACAGGACATGAACACAGAACGTGCTCAACCGCTTTTCCTGCAGCTCACACTTCCTACACTTGCTGTTACTGACGTGGCCTAACTTATAAGCATGTGACGCCAGCAGGTAGTGTCCAGTCAGTATGCCCATCGTGAGCCTTAAGTCTTCACTCTTCAAAGGTATGAATGAGCCACTTTGTGAGTCTAATATCGTGGACTTTGCACATGATCTTAGAAATTTTGCAGCCCCGCGCTTTTGTCCACGCCTTTAGTGTTTGATGGATCATATGCAACTCCTGTCTCCTTTTTATTTCTCCCAAACGGATTGGGACGTCTATCGTCGATTCAGCGAGTGTTGCACCCTCCTTTGCCAACTAATCGGCCTTTTCGTTACCTTCTATCACTTTATGACCGGGCACCCAGTAAAGATGTATGGTTCGGCCTGAGCGAAGTGTTTTCAATGCTTCTTTGCATTCCAAACACTTCTTGATGAAGTACTGTGTGAGATTATTGCCTTAATCGTAGCCTGACTATAAATATATATATTGACGCGACTGTATATTGAGCACGCTTCCTTCAGAACTTCTGCTGCCTTCTTCACTACTATAATTTCCGCCTGAAAACCGCTGCAGTAATCTGGCAGCCTGTAGGATCTACTAATTTGACGACACAGTAAACAGCAGACCCAACCCTTTCTATTAATTTGGAACTATCCGTATACATGTAAATATATGTTATGTTCTGCCATTTCTGCACCCCGGCACCAACCCACCGGCCCAATTGTAGCCCCAATATCTCTTTCGAAGCTCAGGCACGGGACTATATATTCCGTTTGCCCGATATTAGATGGTGCTATACTGTTTTGGCCATCAGGCTTGCACTCAAGCTGCACCGAGGCCTTAAGCCTTGTTGCCGTTGCTAGCGCGATGTTTTTGGCCGTTAGGTCTGCAGGCGGGATGTGTAGAATGGCATGCAATGCTGCTGTCGGCGTAGTTTTTAAGGCTCCCGTTATGCTAATCATTGATACTCTGCATACCTTCTCAAGTTTTTTGGTATACGTACTTTTTTGTGATGCTGTCCACCAAACAAGAACCCCATAGTAAAGTATAGGTTTGACAATTGCCGTAAATACCCCATGATAGAGTTTGGCTGATAGGCACCACGTACATCCCAGCATCCTCTTGCATGCAAAGAGTGCCACGAAGGAATATATAGGCAGGCTTATCTGAATCTAATTTTTTTTGTTTATAACAAATAAGGTAAAAACGTAAGGTGAGAGAGTAAAGAAGGATAATTGAAGCGAAAGAAACAATTTAAATGAGATGGGTAGAGTGACAGAGAGAGAAGATTAATGATCTATAGAAATATCTTAAAAGAGAGAAAACAGTGGGTGTAAAGTAGTGCTATTCGAAACTGAAGCTGTGAATGTGTTAGAAGGAGCATTCTGATCGCAGTGGTAGGGGTTTAGTCGTTAATCAACGAGCAATGGAGCAAGAACGACACATTCTTTGCTAACATTCAAAAAATATTTCGTAAATATGCTATTGTGACGAATATTAGCATCACTAAGTGATACTAACATCACTAAGGTGATACTAAGTAAATAAAGGCACAAAAACAAGCTGCCACTCTAAACAAATCAATCATCACTTATACACATACATACGAGGCAACGGAGAGATACTCCCAAACATCATCAGCCGAAGAGGTACTCACATATATACACGCATATGGCTACAAACTACAAATATACATGTGGCTAGTAACCAAGCATAAATTTAGCCAAATTAGTAGACCTTATGAGCACTTGGTGAACGAGGAAACCGAGAGTATAAAAGCAGCGCAAGCTGGGGCATGACTAATCAGTTTTTATTTAAGCACGCTATTGGTTGTGAAGTATATGTGCTATTGTGAAGTACTCTTAATGTAGTCTAATAAAGACCATTATGCATTATTGAATTTGGAGTTATTTATTTAACAGTTTAGCAATTCGAACGTTAGCAGATGGTTTGGAATAAGCCGAACTCCCCAAAATTCGTTACAATATGATAAATATGAATATTATTTCATTAAATGAGAGTACCGAAGAATTAAAATAAAATATAATGCTAATTTAAAAGCTTAAAGTTACGTGCTTGAATTTGTTTTTTTTTTAAATATGTTATTTTGAAATGCGAAAAAAAAGTTTTCTCTGATGACTAACACCTTCAATTAACGAAAGAGCGAAGCAACCCGTGTGATCGAATCTGCTTAATTGAGAGAGAAAGGGAGAAATAGGAGGGAGGTGAAAGATTAGGCATAAGACAAAAATTAAAGCGGGTACTCAAAGGAGTTATGGAGAATGAGAATACGCGAATAATCCAGAGAGGTGTGGAAGGAAGTAAAGAGGAGAATCATAGCACAGCACCGACTATTAAGGAGGGAGCGAAACAAGCTGATTAGTTTGATTGTAACAAATTGCAAGTAAGTTGTGGTGAAATCAGTACAGAATGAAAATGTACTACTATTGATGGCGATTGAACTAAAGAGCGGAAACATGACAGGGCATATGAAAGTAATAAGATAATGTATAGGAAAACCCGTATTGTAACTACTTGATTCAATGGCCCCTACGTTCTGAAAATCAGCGAATCTATAAACTGGCCCTGACTCAGAGGTCTGACTTAAGGATAGACCAAAATTTGATGACGAAAACACGCGACCTGCCACCTACATACATGAATATAATGTGAGGGCACACTACCTCGTCAAGCGGGGTGTTTTAGCAGCATTCTATGGTCCAGAACTCTTCTGTGGGCTCACAAAGCCACACACTAGGGAAACATTTTATATAATTATTATTATTATTAGTAAGGATCGTAGGCTAGTTAGACCTAATTATGTTTGGTTCAAATAAACGCTTTATTTCACCTTCTTGCCCAACGTTTCGCTGAATATACCAGCATCATCAGTGGCTACAATATTTATTTTTTCATGAAGTTGAAATAAAGCGTTTATTTGCACCAAACATAATTAGGTCTAACTAGCCTACGATCCTTACTAATACTCAATTGAAACGGACCGCAAAAACAACAAAATATTATTATTACTATTGGTGGCTGATTAAGCTAATTAAGAGTGCACAGTATTTAAGACGACTTGGTAATTCAGTGTCACGAACTGATAACACATTAACAAGAATCATCAATTTGGTCAAAATAGTTAAGAATTTGTTTGGTACTAACTTTACGATTTATTAAATACTAAAACTTAGATATTACAATCCCCTTGTGTGGTATGATCCAAGTAAGTAAACCAGGACGAATTCAGGATAATTTCGAGATCATTTTGAGATAGTTTTTGGCATCGTATATAAATTTGAGGGTGTTTAAAGATGGTTTCGGAAGTGTTTTTGATATTATCGGACAATTTGGATTTTTTTTCCAGAATGGTTTTGGGAACTATTTAGCCACTATTTCTGAATAAGATGCGCCTGCAAGTTAGAGGAGCTTGGTATACATCAGTGGTAGGTATGCCCGTCGTAAAAGCCGACTAAAGTCTAAAACCCGTTCCTGGGCTGTGCGCTAGGCTTGGGACCTGCCCTCTCTAATGAAGCCAAGCAACAAGCCTTGGATGAGATCTTTTTTTCTGATGACGACCACGGGTACTATTTTAAAGACCATGAGTTGAATGCATATACCTGGTTGATGCCTGTTGTAAAAGCTGACTAAAATCTAAATCCCATTCATGTGTTGTGCACTAGGCTTGGGACCTGCCACGTTAAAGCGCTCTCTAATGAAACCAAGCAACAAGCCTTGGATGAGATCGACCACGGCGACGATTATGTATACCATGAGTTGAGTGCATGTACCTGGTGGATGTCTTCGTCAATGAAAAGGCCGACATTACCGTCATACAGAAAGCATGATGGACGGGGTAAGCGAAGAGGACGAAAGGGCCTTGCGACGTCTACTACAGTGGCCATATGAATAAACGCGCAATTCGGGACCAAGGCGTTGGTTTGTGCTGGGAACCATCTCGGTAAGGATTCGGAAGGACCTCTCCGAGCCATGCCAAAAAAAAACTATGCTTCAGACAAGGCGACTCCCTTTAGTGCGATTTCTTTAACATAATGCTGGAGAAGATTATGCTAGCAGCAGAACTTAACCGTGATGGTAAAATCTGGCGTGAAATGTACAAAGCGGCCAAAATAGCTTAGTCGGTTAAGCACCAATTAATGATGATTTCCGGACAATTGAAATTGTCTTCGGGATCATATCTGAATTACATCGGGAAAATTTTACGATCATCGCTGGATGGTTAGCGAGACTGTCTCAAGATGATGAATTGCTTTCAGGATTTGATCGGAACTTTTACGGGATTATCTCTGGATTATTCCTGGGTTCGCGATCATTTAGGGAATATTTCAGGATATTTTCGAAATTGTTCTTAAGATCACTTCGGGAAAGTTTCAGGATAATTTTGCGATTGTTTCAGCATTATTTCGGATTTTTTTTTTAAGATCATAGTGGTACTGATTTTTGGTTATTTGTGGACTATCTTGGAATTATATTGAAGTTGATCTTCGGGCTTTATCGCGATTGATGTTAGGCCAATTTCAAAACTGTTTCAGGACTGAACCTTTTTGATTTGTCTGTTGGAACACTCAATTCAGAATCAACAATTTGTACGAAGTTGATTCACCAGCTATTTGCGATGTATACAAATTGAGAGAAATATCGGTTGAATTGATCCATAATTGCATGCATCTTAAAAGTATTGCCCCACACAAATAATAGCCTTGTTTTTCTATTTCGTGCATATACATCTGCACTTAAACTAAGTGCATAACTTTATTCACACTTATGAAATAGGTTTTATAAACACCTGTACATAGGTACTTCCAAGTCTCATTATGTAGTTTTTATCGACTTTTTCTTAATATTGTGACGAATATTAGCATTACAAAGTGATACTAACATCACTAAGCGGTTGTTAAATGAAGGCACAACAACAATAAAGCAAGCTGCCACTCTTGCGTACGTAAACAAATCAATCAACATTTACGCACATACATACAAGGCGACGGAGAGATACTCACAAGCGCATGTAGTCATCGGCCGAAGTGGTGCTCACATATACACACGCATATGGCTACAAACTACAAATATACATGTATATGGCTGGTAACCAAGTATGAAGTTCACGAAATTACTAGAACTTAGGAGAAATGGGTGAACGAGGAAACCGAGAGTATAAAAGCAGCGCAAGCTGAGGTATGACTAATCAGTTTTGATTTAAGCACGCTATTGGTTGTGAAGTATAAGTGTTATTGTGAATTACTTTCAAAGGAGTCTAATAAAGACCATTTTGCATTATTGAATATTGAAGTTATTTATTCAACAGTTTAGCGATTCGAACGTTAGCAGAAGGTTTGGAATAAGCGGAAATTCCCTAAATTCGTTACAATATTTTACGATCCCTAATTTAAAAAAAAAAAACGAAATGTCAACAGAGGATATATAAGTATTGTTATTATTTTTTTCACATATGCGGGCCAGTGCTGTCAAAAGTTTGTTTGCGATATGCGCAATTGTCAATGAGTGTTTTTTTTTTTAGTCGTATATGCAGATGTATATACATGAACAAAAACACTAAGTAAATTCTCAGATCATCTACATAATCTTATTTAAAGATAGAGAACATATGTATATATAAAAAAGAGAAAAATTTAAATGCATTTTGTGAATAATGAGAAGGAAATAAAAATGTATAGCAAAAATTATTAAGAAAAAAAATACAATCTACATGAAAACATTTAACATGAGTACTTAAAAAATAAAAACACAGTAAAACATAAACAAAATCGTTGACTATCGCAAATTGAAGTGTTGACAGCATTCAGCAAACAAACAAAAAATAACGAAGACAATTACAAAAGTAAAAAAAAATATTAAATTGTAGATAAGCACCTCGTAATAACGGCAAGGGAACGGCTGCTGATGTTGTCGTGGTAGGTGAATGAAATAAATTGCGATCACGTGCGCGTCCAGGACTACCAGTGATCTGTTGTAATGTTTGTGGCGATAAAATGCCGTTACTGCATGCATTATCAATAATTTTGTGGTTGCCATTGCCGCTGCCGCCATTATTTGACGCTTCATCACCACCATTTTGAAAATGTGACGCTATCGTATTATTTAATCTGGTTGCCAATGAATTTGGACCATTTCCGGTTGCAACTGCATTATTTTGATTTGCTGTTGATGCGCTACCAATTCCCAATGATATACTTATGCCAGTGACTATATTTTGTGCCACATTTGTGTTAACACCACCACCACCACTGTTGGGTGCAGAGTTTGTTCCCACTTGCTGTGCTCCTTGACTGCTGCCATTAAATGTGCTCGTCGCTGCTGCTGCTGCTGAATTTCCAACATTTTTTGTGGCATTTAAAATAGTTTTAATTGCAGCAGCAGCGCTCACTGGCGACTGTTTTGTTTAGGCCAAACAAATTTCACAATTGTCATAGGTAGGCGGTGGTTACAGCATTTATATTTTAGTTGTTATTGTTGTTGTAGAATTGCATATGACAGATGATAGTCGTGTGACAATGGCAATGAATGCGAAACGTGAATTTTTTTTGCAACAATGTGGTTGGTTGACAAGAATCGCAATGAGTTTTGGCATTGTGCGTGTTGTTGGTTATGAGGCGGCAAAATTTTTTTTAAATTAATTTTACGTTTAGATTTAGAATTAGATCAATTGGGAGATAAATGAGCATACATTTTAATGCTAATACAATTACAAAATTTTGAACTTGAAATTTTATGCTTACAATCCATTCTATAAGATATGCTATAAGTGCTCAAAAAAATATGTAGGTAGACACAAAAGTTAAAATTACAAATATATGACTAAAAACGAAAAACGTAATGTTTTCTAATAATTAAATTATATTTAATTTTTTTTACTCTGATCATTTTATTAAAATTTTTTTTTCATTCTTTAATTTTTTATATTTTAATTTTATATTTTATTTTGTTCTTTTATTTTTGTTTATTTCTTCTACTTTTGTTGCTTTTTTCTTCTTTTTTTTTAATGTGTTTTTTTTTTTTTTTTCAATTTCATTTTATTTACTATTATTATTATTATTTTTCTTAAATGTGTTAATTTTGTTAATTTCCTAATTTGTATACCTTTCATGAACATGAAATGGTATATTAACTTTGGTACGATGTTTGTAACGTTGAGAAATATAGAAGATAGACTCACCATTAAGTATACCGAATTGATCAGGCGACGAACTGAGTTGATATAGCCATGTCCGTCTGTCCGCCCGTCTGTCTGTTTGAACGCAAACTATTGCCTCAAATTTTGAGATATCTCAATGAAATTTGGCACAAGGATGTATTTTTGTATTATATTAGACATTTGTCGGATCCGGTAGGATCGGACCACTATAACATATATCTCCCATACAACCGATCGTTCAGATAAGACGATTTTGGTCATTCCTGCCGCAATTTAGAAAGTATAAACGTGAAACTAAGTGATATATATTCTAATATATCATAGAAGACATCCTGAAAAAATCACTTTGATCGGAGCTATATATAGTTATATCCCATACAACCGATCGTTCAGATAGAAAGATTTTTGGCCATTTCTCCCTTAATTTAGAAAGTATAAACGTGAAACTCGGTGATATATAATTTAATATATCATAGACGATTTTCTGAAAAAATCACTTTGATCGTACAACCGATCGTTCAGATAGAAAGATTTTTGGCAATTTCTCCCTTAATTTCCAATATAAAAAGTTAAACTTGGTGATATTTATTCTAATATATCAAGAAAAAATCATTTCGATCGGACCTATATATAATATATATCCCATACAACCGATCGTTCAGATAGAAAGATTTTTAGCCATTTCTCCCTTAATTTCCAATATAAAAACGTTAAACTTGGTGATATTTATTCTAATATATCATAGAAGATTTTCTGTAAAAATCATTTCGATCGGAGCTATATATAATATATATCCCACACAACCGATCGTTCAGATAAGGGGGTTTTTGCCATTGTTTTATATTTATCTTAAAATCGTTTAGGTATGTAAATCTGTTCACTATATATTTCTTATCTTATACAGCGCATTATTTGGAGATTACGAACGGGATAAGATTATTGTTCAGCCCCATTCATGAAAGGTATGAAGTCTTCGGCACAGCCGAAGACAGTCCCGTCCTTACTTGTTTTAGCTTCCTTTTAATTATTTCATATTGTTAAATTCTTCTAAAGCTTTTTTCCAATTTTTTTATTTGTTCCAATACACGTTTTTATTTATTTTTTTTTGCATTTTTACCTTTTATTATTTTTACTTTTTATTCTTTTAATTTTTAAATTAAAAAAAATTAACTTGTTCCAATACATGTATTTTCAGTTTTTATTTTACTTTTCAATTTCGCTTTGATACATTTTATTTATTTATTTTCTTATATTTTAAATTTTTTCAGTTTCGTTTTATTTTATTTTTAAATTATTATTTTTATACTTTAGCATCAAAAAATAAAATTACAAACAAATGAATAGCGTTGTTTTTTTTTAAGTTTTTATAACATTTTTTTAAATGATATTTAAATTTTTTACTTTTCATTTTCTCGTTCTTTATTTTTTATTTATATTTTTTGTTTTTTTTTTACTAAATTTCAATTTAATAATTTTTTTATTCTTAATTTTTATATTACTTATTTATTTACTTATTCATTTTTTATCTTACTCATTTTTTATCTTAAAATTTTTTTTATTTCGTTAAATTAAATCATTTTGTTAAATTCTTTTAAAGATTTTTTCCAATTTCTTAATTTATTTTACTTCTTTTTTAATTTCGCTTTATTAAATTTTTTGTTTTTGTTTATTTCATCTTATTTTTTCGTTTGTTAGTTTTGTGTATCGTATTCATGTAAAATTTGAAGATTTGAGTTGTTTTCAAGGTATCCAGTATAAAATTTCATTAAAGCATAGCACATACGGCGGATATGAGACCTTGTGAGTTGCCTTATTGTTTAACTCTTTTAAATCATTTTAATTTTTTTTAAATTGTTTGAACGCATGTTTTTTTTTTTTTTTTTTCTTACATCTTTCCATTTTTATTTTCTTAAATTTTTTTGTTAAACTATTTTTTTATTTTATTTTTCTTAGCATACAAAGTCAAATTACAAAAAAATTATAGCTACGAAAAAAGGGGTTTTTTGGAAGTTTTTATTACATTTTTGTATTTTCTTATTTTTTAATTCTTCAATTTTTTATACTCAGCTGAGCAGCTCTCACAGAGTATATTAACTTTGTTCGCATAACGGTAATCCGTAACGGCATAAACTAATCGAGATAGATATAGACTTCTATATATCAAAATGATCTGGACGAAAAAAGAAATTCATTTAGCCATGTCCGTCCGTCCGTCCGTCCGTAAACACGATAAATTGAGCACATTTTGAGGTATCTTGATGAAATTTGGTATGTAGGTTCCTGGGCGCTCATCTCAGATCGCTATTTAAAATGAACGAAATCGCACTACAACCACGCCCACTTTTTCAATATCGAAAATTTCGAAAAACCGAAAAAGTGCGATAATTCATTACCAAAGATGGATAAAGCGATGAAACTTGGTAGGTGAGTTGACCTTATGACGCAAAATAGAAAATTAGTAAAATTTTGGACAATGCGCGTGGCACCGCCCACTTTTTAGAGAAGATAATTTAAAAGTTTGGCAA
This sequence comes from Eurosta solidaginis, assembly GCF_040869045.1. Classification (NCBI taxonomy): domain Eukaryota; kingdom Metazoa; phylum Arthropoda; class Insecta; order Diptera; family Tephritidae; genus Eurosta; species Eurosta solidaginis. Next base: position 32,527,965 of record NC_090319.1, read on the forward strand.
GCTGTAATTTGGCAGTCGTTACAGATATCACGGGGAAATTTGGTAGGCACGTTACTCCTATTACTATATATGTGCCAACTAAAAATTAGCAAAATCGGACGACGCACACGCCCACTTCAAAAAAAAAAAATAGTTTAAAGTCAAATTTTAACAAAAAATGTAATATCTTTACAGTATATAAGTAAATTATGTCAACATTTAACTCCAGTAAAGATATGGTGCAACAAAATGCAAAAATAAAAGAACATTTCAAATTAGGCGTGGCTCCGCCCTTTTTCATTTAATTTGTCTAGGATACTTTTAATGCCATAAATCGAACAAAAATTTAGCAATCCTTGTGAAATTTGGTAGGGGCTTAGACTTAGACTTAGGACAATAACTTATTTCTGTGAAAAAGAGAGAAATCGGTTGAAGCCACGCCCAGTTTTTATACACAGTCGACCGTCTGTCCTTCGGCTCGGCCGTTAACACGATAACTTGAGCAAAAATCAATATATATTTACTGAACTCAGTTCACGTACTTATCTGAACTCACTTTGTATTGGTATAAAAAATGGCCGAAATCCGACTATGACCACGCCAACTTTTTCGATATCGAAAATTACCAAAAACGAAAAAAATGCCATAATTCTAAACCAAATACGAAAAATGGGATAAAACATGGTATTTGGATTGGTTTATTGACGCAAAATATAACTTTAGAAAAAAACTTAGTAAAATGGGTGTGACACCTACCATATTAAGTAGAATGAAATGAAAAAGTTCTGCAGGGCGAAATAAAAAACACTTGAAATCTTGGCAGGAATACTGTTCGTGGTATTATATATATAAATAAATTAGCGGTATCCAACAGATCATGTTATGGGTCACCCTGGTCCACATTTTGGTCGATATCTGGAAAACGCCTTCACATATACAACTACCACCACTCCCTTTTAAAAGCCTCATTAAACCACATTCTAGAGTCACCCCTGGTCCACCTTTATGGCGATATCTCGAAAAGGCGTCCACCTATTGAATTAAGCCCCACGCCCTTTTAAAATACCCATTAACACCTTTCATTTGATACCCATATCGTACAAACATATTCTAGAGTCATCCATGGTCCACCTTTATGGCGATATCTCGAAAAGGCGCCCACCTATAGAACTAAGGCCCACTCCATTTTAAAAAGACTCACTAACACCTTTCATTTGATACCCATATCGTACAAACAAAGTCTAGAGTCACCCCTGCTCCACCTTTATGGCGATATCTCGAAAAGGCGACCACCTATAGAACTAAGACCCACGCCCTTTTAAAATACTCATTAACACCTTTCGTTTGATACCCATATTGTACAAACGCATTCTAGAGTCACCCCTGGTCCATCTTTATGCCGATATCTCGAAAAAGCGACCACCTATACAACTACCACCACTCCCTTTTAAAACCCTCATTAATACCTTTAATTTGATACCCATATCGTACAAACACATTCTAGAGTCACCCCTGGTCCACCTTTATGCCGATATCTCGAAAAGGCGACCACCTATACAACTACCACCACTCCCTTTTAAAACCCTCATTAGTACCTTTAATTTGATACCCATATCGTACAAACACATTCTAGAGTCACCCCTGGTCCACCTTTATGGCGATATCTCGAAAAGGCGTTCACCTATAGAACTAAGCCCCACGCCCCTTTGAAATACTCATTAACACCTTTCGTTTGATACCCATATTGTACAAACGCATTCTAGAGTCACCCCTGGTCCACCTTTATGGCGATATCTCGAAAAGGCGTCCACCTATAGAACTAAGGCCCACTCCCTTTTAAAATGCTCATTAACCCCTTTCATTTGATACCCATATCGTGCAAACAAATTCTAGGGTCACCCCTGGTCCACCTTTATGCCGATATCTCGAAAAGGCGACCACCTATACAACTACCACCACTCCCTTTTAAAACCCTCATTAATGCCTTTAATTTGATACCCATATCGTACAAACACATTCTAGAGTCACCCATGGTCCACCTTTATGCCGTTATCTCGAAAAGGCGACCACCTATAAAACTACCACCACTCCCTTTTAAAACCCTCATTAATACCTTTAATTTGATACCCATATCGTACAAACACATTCTGGAGTCACCCCTGGTCCACCTTTATGGCGATATCTCGAAAAGGCGTCCACCTATAGAACTAAGCCCCACGCCCTTTTTAAAGTACTCATTAACACCTTTCTTTTGATACCCATATTGTACAAACGCATTCTAGAGTCACCCCTGGTCCACCTTTATGCCGATATCTCGAAACGGCGACCACCTATACAACTACCACCACTCCCTTTTAAAACCCTTATTAGTACCTTTAATTTGATACCCATATCGTACAAACACATTCTAGAGTCACCCCTGGTCCACCTTTATGGTGATATCTCGAAAAGGCGCCCACCTATAGAACTAAGACCCACGCCCTTTTAAAATACTCATTAACACCTTTCGTTTGATACCCATATTAAACAAACGCATTCTAGAGTCACCCCTGGTCCATCTTTATGCCGATATCTCGAAAAAGCGACCACCTATACAACTACCACCACTCCCTTTTAAAACCCTCATTAATACCTTTAATTTGATACCCATATCGTACAAACACATTCTAGAGTCACCCCTGGTCCACCTTTATGCCGATATCTCGAAAAGGCGACCACCTATACAACTACCACCACTCCCTTTTAAAACCCTCATTAGTACTTTTAATTTGATACCCATATCGTACAAACACATTCTAGAGTCACCCCTGGTCCACCTTTATGGCGATATCTCGAAAAGGCGTCCACCTATAGAACTAAACCCCACGCCCTTTTGAAATACTCATTAACACCTTTCGTTTGATACCCATATTGTACAAACGCATTCTAGAGTCACCCCTCGCCCACCTTTATGGCGATATCTCGAAAAGGCGTCCACCTATAGAACTAAGGCCCACTCCCTTTTAAAATGTTCATTAACCCCTTTTATTTGATACCCATATCGTACAAACAAATTCTATGGTCACGCCTGGTCACCTTTATGGCGATATCTCGAAACGGCGTCCACCTATGGAACTAAGAATCACTCCCTTTTAAAATACTCATTAACACCTTTCATTTGATACCCATATCGTACAAACAAATTCTAGAGTCAACCCTGATCCTCCTTTATGGCGATATCCCTAAATGGCGTCCACCTATAGAACTATGGCCCACTCCCTCTTAAAATACTTTTTAGTACCTTCCAATTGATACACATGTCATACAAACACAGTCCATGATTACCCTCGGTTCATTTTCCTACATGGTTATTTTCCCTTATGTTGTCACCATAGCTCTCAACTGAGTATGTAATGTTCGGTTACACCCCAACTTAACCTTCCTTACTTGTTATTTTTTATATTCATTTCTTCTTGTTTTTTTTTTTGTTTGTTATTTTTTTTTTTTCAAATTTCGTTTTGAACTTTTTTAATCAAAAAATTTTATATATTTTTGTTAATTTCGTTTTAATTATTTCATATTGTTACATTCGTTTTTAAATGTTTTTATTTGCTTCAATCCGCTTGTTAATTTGTTATTGTATTTTTTCTGTTTTTCTATTTGGCTTATTCCAAATTAAATAATAATTTTTCAATTATAGAGAAATTACTTTTATTCTATTTCGGCCTTTATTTTGTAAATTTTTATGAAAACTTTTTCCGAGCTCTAGGCCAGTCTTGAGCTCGAATTCGAAGCAGGAATCATTTTTATTTAATTAATTAATTTTTTTTATTTTTTTATTAAAATTATTGCTGAATGTTTTACTGAGGCAAAACACAATATAAGAATGTGATATATGAAAATAAAGTAGATATGGACACATACACGACAGTTAAATATGATTGGCTTTTTTCCGATCAACAACAACAGGATACGTGACTAAGTAGTAGGGATGACGATCCCGGAATCGCGATCTTTTTTAAGTCCCAAAAATCCCAAGATTGTTGGACTTTAATCCAGGGATTGTTGAAAATAGTATTTTTATATCCATTTAAATAATTGAAAAACTGTTCCACAAATATCCCCGTTCTAAGAGCAAAACAAGCATTACACTGGGGGACAAAAAAAATTAAAAAAAAAACGTTCCCCGTTCCCCGTTCTAAGAGCAAAACAAGCATTACACTGGGGTACAAAAAAATTTTTAAAAAAACGGTGGAGATATTCGTGCCGAAAATTGCAACAAACGCCTTTTGCTGTTATATCCGACCATAATCCAAATAAATTTTGTACCCAGAAACGGGACTATACATTCTCGAAGGTGGTGAACCCGAATCTGAGTCAATACAGTTACTTTTTTGAGATATATTCGAACCTAAAAGTGCAAAAACCACCTTTTAGTTAGATACATTTGAGCTCACGAATTTCTTTTTAAGATTATTATTTCTGTTGAAAGTACCAGTCCTATTCTTCAAAATCGAGCTTCATAGAAAATCTATGTTTCCTTCTGAGAAATCGTTAGTTGAATTTACTGAGTTTGGCCAATTCGCCAAGGTGTTGTTATTGTTTTTTTTTTTTTCAAAACCACTAATAATTTTTGAACTACCAGATCCCGAAAATCCCGGCAGTCGAAAAATCCAGAAAATCGTCATCCCTAGTAAGTAGGTATCATACTTATATGAAAAAGAAATTGTCAATCAAACCTTATTGTTAACGGTTAATGATGTGGCAGCGGCAGCTGAAAGCAGTGATGTAGCCGATGTAGCTGCAGAGAAATGTTGTGTCAATGTCGCAACCAATGAAGAAGATGACGCTGTTGTCGTCGTCGATGCTGTTGTTGTTGTGGCATTCGCGCTACTGTTTGCTGTAAAGTTACTGCCACCAACTGGAGAAATACTACTACAACTACTAGACGACGTTTCCTCTGCAGCATACGATGTGCTCGTAGTAACAGCTATTAAGTTAGGCGTTGATGAAGTGGAAGCTGCTGATAATTCTAATGCGGATGATGTTAATGTAGATGAAGTTGATGTGTTATATGATGATGTAGTGTTGTTGGAAGAATATATAGTTGTTGCATTATTAATGGTATTAAATGGGGTATATGTTGTTGCTGATGATGAAGATATGTTATTGGTGGAATTGTATATTGAAGCGACAGCAGCTGAAACAATGCCCGAGCTAATTGATGTTGTTGTTATTGACACTGATGTTGTTGCTGTTGCTGACGTTATTGCACTGCCATTGATGGCATGTGTAATGTCATTATTACCCTTCTGAGACTGTAGTTGTTGTGGCATTGTGGGCATTATGTCGTTAACTGGTGTTGTACCAGAAATTGTAAGAAATTTCGCTTTTATTTCTTCAATATTTGTGAATTTAAATTTTACACCTGCCTGATTTGTTGTTGACAAACGAACTGCTGCTGTGCTTGAACTGTCAATACCAACAGAGCCATTAACCAATCGCAGTAGGTTTTCGTCGTCGTCGTTGTTTACGTCAACAACTTTACGACCGTTTGCGTGCGTTAGTTGTGCTGGTCGTCTGACGTACACGTGGCCTTCGTAAAAGCCGTCTTCGTTGTCGTCAGCGTCGTCGTTGTTGTCAGCCAATTGATCAAGTCCACTGTGAAACGATGGAGACTTGGGTATGCCTAAGCCATAATAGCCGGCAACGCCCAATGTATTTGTGAGCACACCAGCAGCAGTAGAAAATGCTGTCGGAGTGGTTGTTGATCTTGTTGTTGTAACTGCTGTTACTGCCTTCAAAGTCGAGATTTTACGCTTTTCAGCTAAAAAGGATTTTATTGTTCCTGTTGTATTGCGACCTTTGAGTGCATATGTTGTTGTTGTTGTTGTTGATGTTAATGCGTCGTTATTAATATTATAATCGTTATTGTTAATATGTTTTTGATAATAATTCAAGGCCGGTACTTTACACGAGTCAAATATTGTTAGCGAATTTGTTGTTATGTTTTCCGTTGCTGTAGTTGTTATTGTAGTTGTCGTAGAACAACCCTCACAAACCTTACTATTGTGCGGCTCTAAAGTCGTTGTTGTTGTAGTGCTACAATGGTCTATTTGTGATGAGTGGGTTTGATTTTGTATTTGTTGCTGTTGCGGTTGTTGCTGCTGCTGCTGCTGTTGATTGTTTTGTTGTTGCTTATAACCGGCAATATTGCCCGTATAGAACATAGCATTGAATACCATTTCATAAAAAGTGCTGTCGACGTAGCATTAAACCGCATCGCAGCTACAGCACAACAAATCGATAAAAAATATATTTAAATTCACAGCCGGAATACGCTCACAACCTTTCGAGTTCTATGCTTTTTGCGGAAGATTTATGTACATACATATATATAGAGCGTTTTTATACACTTCCTTTTTTGAATTGAAATATGTGATGCATGCAAATTTTTTTTATTATTTTCTTTTCATTTCACTATTAATGTGTTTTTTATAATTATAACCTGTTAAATTCTTTTTACCATCCGAAACAGCGCAACAAAGGGTAGAAATTTATAATAATATGTATATTAGGGTGGGTCGATTTGTATGGACGAAAGTTAACCGATATTGCGCCATCGATTTTTCGATAGGATTTGGGCTCAGGAAAAAGTTCCACTACGCATACCCAAAAAAATAATTTTCGAGCCTGCGAAATTTCATTTTTTTTTTACTTTTTTTCGACTTTGATTTTCAAGGTTTTTTCATGACCTACTAAAAAAATGTTCATAAAATATTTTTTTTTCCAAAAACTTGTATCGCCAACGTTTTTAGCGGATATTTTTGGGTCGGACAGGGTATACATGAAAATTTTACAATCAATTGAAAATTTTTTTCATGAAAAAAACTTAAAAATCAAAGTCGAAAAGAATTAAATTTCGAAGGCTCAAAAATTATTTTTTTGGATATGCGTAGTAGAATTTTTTTCCTGAGCCCAAATCCTATCGAAAAATCGATGGCGCGATATCGGTTAATAAACCGACCCACCCTACAAATACGAAATATACACAAATTTTAGTAGATCTTTTTTATACATTTTTTTTTTTGACATTAGTTTAAGTAAAAAATATAATGAATCGTAAAACGAAAGCTATGCAACCCGATTTAAAAAACAAACTAAATTTAAAAAATATTTCCTTAAATATTCCAAAAACATTTTCGAAAATTTTCAAAGTTTCACAGGTTTGTGATGAAAATTTTAAAATGTATACTTTAGTTTCCAAAACTCGTTTGAAAATATACGAAAACTATGTAAGCCAATTTCGCAAATATTTTTGAAAAGTTTTAAAAACATTTAAGAAAATGTTTCGAAAAATTTAAAAATCGTTTCCACTAAATTAAAAAATGTTTTCTAAAAAATTTCCAAAAGATATTCGAAAAACTTCAAAAAAAATTCGGCAGTTTTTCAAAAAGTTTTCGAAAATTTTCAAAGCTTTAGAAGTTTGTGAAAGTTTTTCGAAAATACACTAATACTAGTCGGGCGGTATTGGAAATATTTTCGAGATAATTTCCAAAAATTTAAAAAAATTATTCGAAAATTCCAAAAGTTTGTAAAAGTCTTGAAGAAAATCTCAAAATTCTAACTTCGAGTATCCAAAAACTTTTTAGTTTTGCTGTTCAATCAACTTTTGTTTAACAAAGTACCAGTTTAAAGTCTCTTCAAATCTGCGTTAATTTTCGAAACTTTTATACGCGAGTTGTTTCAGAATTTCTCCCAATCATATTTATTATACACACTTTGTGTGGAAGAAAAACTAAAACACTCTTAAGAAATATAATTTAAAAAATTACCTCGACATTTAAGAGACCACAAACTATGTAAGAATACAATTGATTGGTCAACAAAACATACTTGAAAATGTCTAATTGTTTAATTATGCCTATCAACATTTTTGAAAATTATCAATTACATTGTGCAACAGCCCGCTTGGTATTGGACCAAACCCGCTTTTTTGTAGAGATTGAAGCTTATGTAGACGAAGTACTATCTTCGTTTTTCGAAGTTAGCCTCCAAAGAAATAGATATACTTTTTTTGTTCGAATTTTTTTTTTTTTTTGTTAACGCGTTCAGCAAATTAAAAAAGTAAAAATGTGGTCGTGGGCCGCCTTTTTCTTTTATTTGAATGACTGAATTTTTGGAAAAATTTAGTACGAGCAATTCCAATGCAGAGTATGTAGAGACATGAAAGTAGTAGCCACTATCATGGGACTATCTGACTTTTCACCTCGTATAATATCTGTTATACTAAATTTCTCAAAAAAAGAATTCAACCCTTCAAATAAGGGGAAAGAGCGGTCCACGACCACATTTTTAATTTTTTAATTTGCTGAACGCGTTAACAAAAAAATAAAATTTCGAAACGTAGAATTTCGAACTTCGATATCTATTTTATGGAGGCTAACTTTGAAAAACGGAGATAGTACTTTTTATACTTAAGCCTCAATATCCTCAAAAAGTTGATTTTGTCGCATAGTGTTATTATAAGCCGATGTTAAGCTCTAAATATTTTTGAAAACTTTTCAAATTTTCAAAATTTTTTAAATTTTCCATTTGATCCAATTTAGTTAGTTTGCAGATAAAGTGACGAAACTTAATAGGTGGGTTGACTTTATGACAAGAAATATTTTTTGGAAAATAGGCGTGTCACTGCATACATTTAAAAGAAGAGCCCTAAATTGCAAGCTGTCGAATCATGTTGAAATTTGGCACGTCGGTTTTCGCTGCCATTATACATCAACTTTATGAAAACTAGCAAAATCGGTTGGCTACCACGCCCACAAAAAAATCGATAATGAAATTTAAAGAAATGGAAAAAATGCAGTAATTCATTACAAAAGATAGATGGTGCTTTAACTTGATATGTTGGTTGACTTTAATACTTGAAATAGAAACTTTGGAAAATTTTAGAAAATGGGCGTGGCACTGCCCACATTTAGAAGAAGAATAACGACGAAAGCAATCATACTGGAACATCCCAAATTTATCTCAAATATTATACAGCAGTGCTCGGATTTGGTCCTGTAAATAATAATAAATAAATGATACTGAAAACAAGAATTTATAATACTGAAAATATTTCAAAAGTCTTGGAAATTTGTTAGCAATAGTACCGCACTGATAATATTCCGTTTTCCAACAAGTGTTTAGCATATTCTTCATTCCTTAGGAGTAAAGGTTTTCCCTGCTAGTTGGCTGTTTCGGATATTTAAATTTTTTTTTACAAACCTGATAATTATGAAATGAGCTTCAGTTTCTCGCATGAAGTTTCACATTTTTTGAACATTATATTTTTTTAGTCTTTTGGTTACGTTTTAAGGTCGGCGGATATGCTTCGTAAAAGTTTTCAAAACCACTTTTTTTAAATTTTTTTTTATGCTCCAATATTTGTTTTTGTGGAGATGTGTATTTGTAGAAGTTTTTCAGTTTTAAGTATACGTTCACATTATCTTTAATGTATTTCAACAACTGCATTATCCACACTTTAGTATTACGGCGAATATAGAATATCACTGCTTAACGAAAATGGAGCAAAAAAAGTACTTAATTTATGTTATAATGAAGCATAAAAAGCATTTGTAAATACTGAAGCATTTTTTTTTTGTAAAATCGTATAAATCATGTATCTAACGTGTATTATAAATTACATAAAATGATGAGCGGGAGAAAAGAAAAAGGTATGAATAAATCATCAAAAAAAAAATAATAATTTACATTTAAAATTAAGACCAGCAAATTGCGAATGTATGCGTTTATAGAATCATGAAAGCGATGTAAACGATAATGCGAATATAAAAAATTTTCAAGTTTGTGTTTCACCCTCTAGGGCCCACAACAACATGGCTGTGTTTGGCTCTAAATAACAAACGGGTCTCTTAAGCTAGCCCAACCTTTTCAGACCAATCAAAAAACGAGACCATACTAAATTGCACAATACCTAATGCTAATTAAATACGGGTTAAATTTATTACACTTATTTTTTTAAAAATATAAATAAATTGTTTTTTTAAAATAAAAACAAATTTTAATTAAAAAAAGCTTAAACTTAAGCTAGCCCAATCAAAAAATGAAAACTTATTTAATTACACCATATTTACTGCTAATTTAATACGGGTTAATTAAATTTATTACACTTGTTTTTTAAAAAATATAAATAAATTGGTTTTTAAAACATACAAAAAAAAAAAAATACAAATAAAAAAAGCTTTAACTTAAGCTAGCCCAACCCATATGCTCAATCAAAAAAGGGAAAATTATTTAATTACACCATTTTTAATGCTAATTTAATACGGATTAATTAAATTTATTACACTTGTTTTTTTTTAAATATAAATAAAATAAAAAAAAATAAAAATATAAATAACAAGTAAGGAAGGCTAAGTTCGGGTGTAACCGAACATTTCATACTCAGCTGAGGGCTTTGGAGACAAAATAAGGGAAAATCACCATGTAGGAAAATGAACCTAGGGCAACCCTGGAATGTGTTTAGGGATATCGCCATAAAGGTGGGCCAGGGGTGACTCTAGAGTGCGTTTGTACAATATGGGTATCAAACGAAAGGTGTTAATGAGTATTTTGGCTTTTTTTCATTTTTCGTAACTTTCGATATCAAAAAAGTGGGCGTGGTCATAGTCGGATTTCGGCCATTTTTTACACCAATACAAAGTAAGTTCAGATAAATACGTGAACTGACTTTAGTAAAGATATATCGATTTTTGCTCAAGTTATAGTGTTAACGGCCGAGCGGAAGGACAGACAGACGGTCGACTGTGTATAAAAACTGGGAGTGGCTTCAATCGATTTCGCCCCTTTTCACAGAAAACGGTTATCGTCGTAGAATCTAAGCCCCTACCAAATTTCACAAAGATTGGTAAATTTTTGTTCGACTTATGGCATTAAAAGTATCCTAGACAAATTAAATGAAAAAGGGCGGAGCCACGTCCATTTTGAAACTTATTTTATTTTAGTATTTTATTGCACCATACCATTACTGGAGTCGAATGTTGACATAATTTACTTATATACTGTAAAGATATTAAATTTTTTGTTAAAATTTGACTTACAAAAATTTTTTTATTTTAAAGTCGGCGTGGTCGTTCTCAGATTTTGCTAATTTTTATTAAGCATACATATAGTAATAGGAGTAACGTTCCTGCCAAATTTCATCATGATATCTTCAACGACTGCCAAATTACAGTTTGCAAAACTTTCAAATTACCTTCTTTTAAAAGTGGGCGTTGCCACGCCCATTGTCCAAAATTTTACTAATTTTCTATTCTGCGTCATAAATTCAACTCACCTACCAAGTTTCATCGCTTTATCCGTCTTTGGTAATGAATTATCGCACTTTTTCGGTTTTTCGAAATTTTCGATATCGAAAAAGTGGGGGTGGTTATAGTCCGATATCGTTCATTTTAAATAGCAATCTGAGATGAGTGCCCAGGAACCTACATACCAAATTTCATCAAGATACCTCAAAATTTACTCAAGTTATCGTGTTAACGGACAGATGGACAGACAGACGGACGGACATGGCCCAATCAAATCTTTTTTCGATACTGAGGATTTTGATATATGGAAGTCTATATCTATCTCGATTCCTTTATACCTGTACAACCAACCGTTATCCAATCAAAGTTAATATACTCTGTGAGCTCTGCTCAACTGAGTATAAAAAATAGCTTAAACTTAAGCTAGCCCAACCTTAGATATTTTTTAAAATACAAGTGTAATAAATTTAATTAACCCCTATTAAATTAGCATTAAATATTGTGCAATTTAGTACGGTGTCGTTTTTTGATTGGGCTGAAAAGGTTGGACTTAAGAGACCTATAACAAACAAATCAATCAAAGCAAACGGTGCAACAAGCGATCGTCATACTTTTTATTTATTTATTTCAATAAGTCAATGGATTTCAATCCTTACAGACTATGATACAAACTGAAATTAACAAATACCTATTTGAAAAATACTACAGGGTACTTAGAAAACAGAGTATAAAATATTCAACAGTTTCGCTTTTGGAGCAGAAAAGTCTAGAGTTACAACAGTACTAATAGAGTTACTGGAATAGTGGGTTTGAAAATTGTCACAATAAAATGGATAAAAACTACGAAGACGCCTCAACAACTCAATAATATGAACTATCAACGGACCCATCAATAATATCATACGTAAGTGAGAAGCAGAGTATTGATCTGCGATTTTCCAAAGACTTAAGTCTTTAAAAGTCTTCTTTTGCTGTTAATAAGCCACTTAGTTTACCCATAAACAAATGAGATAAGATCTGGCATTTCGGAATTGTTGTATTTGTAATCGAATTTGGGAAAAAAGTTTGATGACGTACCGTTTTTGAAGTTTTTCGATTTATTACATTTCTCTCATATTTCGCTATCAGTGTTCGGAGTATTTAAAGCTAGTACCTGAGTAAACGACTACGCCGGAGAAAAAATAAAATTTTCGGAGTATATTTTTTCTTCCTTTTTGAAAGCGGGCGAACAACTAACATCAAATTGATTTGGTGGCTTGGCAATCCCTTCGATTGTGTTTTTGCCTTGAAATGTTTCTCAGGAAAACAGTTATCTGCCTAATCTATCAGATGCACATGGAGTCGGCCTAAAATGTGTAGGATGACTAATTAATGCTCCCATAAGCATACCAAATTCTGGAAGAAAAATTGGCTCTATCTCCCCGGATATTTATCGCGAAAAAATATTATTATTATTTTCGGTTTACCACACATATTTCATGCTCTTTTAATGACAGAAAGTTTCAAGACCGGTGCAGATTCCTGTATGAACGATAATGGCGACCTGGTAGCTGTGTCAGAGTGTGGGGAAGACGAAACCGATACCCCGATTGTCGATGATGAAAAACACGCTCCGGCATCCAACTATGGCGCAGTGAGAATGGCAAAATCACAAGGGGCAAAGTAATGGCGGGATACCCACCGGGCTGTTCAAACATAGAGGCGAAAAGTTGGTATAAGATAAAGAAGCAAAAAAAGTGGGTCTTGCACTAAATTTGGACAAGACGAAGTTCTTGCTGTCATCGTAGCTTTTGTAGCCACGTCACTGTTGACGGATATAAATTCGAGACTGTGAAGGATTTCGTCTAAAAGCAAAAACAATGTCGGCCTAGAAATCAAACGGAGAATCACTCTTGCCAACAAGTGCTTCTTTAGGCAATTGAAAAGTAAAGTTCTCTCTCGACGAACAAAATACTCGCTCTACAAGTCACTCATCATACCTGTCCTGATGTATGGCTCGGAATCATGGAAGGTGTCGAGAGAAGATGAGATGGCTCTAGCTCCAGCTTTGCATACGTATGCTATGAAAACTTCAACCAAAAGATATTAGGTAGGAATACTATTTAGTTTTCAACTCGATTCGAATAAACCTTTGAGATAAGAAATGAAGTAGGAAGTAAAAACGGAACAAAATACTCCGATTGGAATAAAGTCTGAACACTGCGTCAGCAATGAAACATGTTGTCAAAAGCGTGACGTCACGCCGAAAAAATTTATTTCCCAGCCAACTATGATTTTTGTGCTCTCTCATTTTTTAATGCGGGATCTGTTTATTGGTTCATGTAGTTTACCTATAAAATCATTTTAACCCATATATGCCCAGCGCCCCATTTTTAAAACGTCTTCTATTCATAAGTTATAAACACCAACCAATTACACGGAAGTATATCCGCACCAAATGCGAGACTGGTAAAAATCCTAAAAGAAGATCCAAAGAATAAATCTAGATTTACTCAGAAAGCGTGACACACGCAAACACGCAATAGACGAATTATTCTTTAGGAGGGCAGACGATGTTTACACATCCTTTCTAAATAGTAGGAAGCGAAAATGTGAAGCACAAATTCACACAATCAATACAGTATGAAAACATGTTACTTTGTTGGTGGTATTCGCTTCACACTTACACACCATGACGGAGAATTGTTCTAGATGTAATCTTGGAGGGGAACTGCAACCAACCGCTAATCAATGGAAGGATCGTACAGCCGTACGATCGATGGACAGCGTTCGGCTGACGGTGGACATTTGGTGGAAAACGGTGTATCGGTTGACGAACAACTTACTGTTGCTGGTGCGGACCGATAACCAAGCAACCGGTGGATGGTGAAATCGATGGGGCGGTGATGCTTCTGAATACTCGTGATGCCACTGAAAGCGGAATTAAGCATAGATATACAGTGGGTTGAGAAGTGCAAGTTTAAAAAGGTAGTATGCAGCTAACACTCCAGACTTTCGTGGTATAAGTCCCAGTGCGTATTTCTGACGTTTTTTCGCGTTATTGATTTAACCTAAGCCAAATTTATAATCACTTCCACATAGAGATGGGAAGTCATCAACGCCTCAATGACAGTAGCTAAGGGTTAAACCAATTACCGGCAGCATATGTAATTAAAGATTGTATGATATATATTATTTCTATTTGCTGTTTTTATGTACGGGGCTCTTTTTCGCTCTTATTTGGAATCCAAATCTATAAATAAAGATTTGTTTGTAAAGATGGAGATTCGGGCTATTAGCGAGCTTTGGGCAATTTTCGTCGTAGTGCTTTTGTTTAGCTATATGTTATTAAAATAATTTGTTAATAAAAATAAGCGATTTTGAGCACACAAAGAAATCTATTTGTACTACGGCACTATTGTGAATATTTGCACTGCATTATCGGCAGTTGCTATCATACGCTAGATGGCAGCGCGAGCTGTAAGTTTTAATTGATTGATAGAACAGCTGATATCTGTTGATATTTGATAAGAGACTTTTAAATTGGTTGCGCAAGATGCGCACGGGTTCGGCTCGTATTTATAAAAGCCATATTGACTAGCCTCTATATTATATTTACTTATGCACATTTGTATAGTGTCAAGTTCAAATGCAATCAACAACTTTGCTAGATTGCGGTCAATTATATCAAGTTGAGTTGAGAGAATTCAATCAATTGCACTAGGGAAGTACTAACTGACATGTAGCTAAACATACATGACAGTTTGTTACCGAGCCAGTGTGGTGAGTTCAAAGGTGATGAAACAAAATATGTATTTGCCCAACACTTACCTACATAAATGTATTACTCTGCCCCAATATCCACACGAAAATAGGCCCAAGACACCAAGGAAAACTTTGAAAAGGAGAAGGAGACCACTAGTTGTCTAATATCAACAGCCAACTTGTTAGACCACAACCGAAAGAGAAGGAGCCTTTAAACTAGATTAGACACCTGATCTTATAGCAATCTGAATTGATCACTGGGCTATACGAGAGAAACTGTGGAGCATTGTCTGTTTGAAAGCCTCGTTCTAGTCAGAGCATATCGTATATTCTTTGGAAGACCTGTCTTGGAAGATCTGGGAAGATTAACTGAAAGAGAGATTCCAAACACACTTGATTTCATCAATAACTCTGGCTGGTCGCAGCCTCAACCGATCGTTTTCATAGATTGAAGTGATTACTGGGCTAAACATTGGTTATGTATAGTTTTGGGAAAGTGCACCCACAAACAATACCAATTTGTCATCATCATTAATTGGCACTTAGCCACCAAGTAGATGTCGTTAGAAGGCAACGCAGCTAGCTCTGTCCCGCGATAACTAACGAAATTTGAACCAAGTTAGTTTACGTCTCTTTCCACCCGCCCCTCCGAAATCCGTAGAGGTCTCCTCTCACTGCTATCACATGTGTGGGTCAAAGGGAATACTTCTGAGACGGAGCGTCTTTGCTTATTTCCAAAACATGAGCTATGCAGCGAAAATTTTGAGCTTTTACTCGCTCTATATACTCATATCTTCTTAAAGCTCATACAGCTGATCATTAAACATATTGTAACGAATATTAGCATCACTAATTGATACTAACATCACTAAGCGGTTGCTAAATGAAAGCACAACAACTATAAAGCAAGCTGCCTTTCTTGTGTACGTAAACAAATCAATCATCATTTACGCACATACATACAAGGCGACGGAGAGATACTCACAAGCGCATGTAGTCATCGGCCGAAGTGGTGCTCTCATATACACATGTATATGGCTACAAACTACAAATATACAAGTGACCAAGCATGAAGTTCGCGAAATTACTAGACCTTAGAGAAATGGGTGAACGAGGAAACCGAGAATATAAAAGCAGCGCAAGCTGAGGCATGACTAATCAGTTTTGATTTAAACACGCTATTGGTTGTGAAGTATAATTGTGAAGTACTACTCTCAAAGTAATCTTAATAAAGACCAGTTTGCAATACTTAATATTGGAGTGATTTATTCGACAATTTAGCGATTCGAACGTTATCAGAAGGTTTGCAATAAGTGGAATTTCACTAAATTCGTTACAATATTTATATTGATATTCTGTGCACCACGAATTAACGCAAACATCTACCGGGGAACTTGTCTCTCGAATGGTGCGAGTGCTTTCCATCTTATCCCCTTTCGGGTTAAGGGGCATAGGATATATCCACCCTAAGGCATGGCTATCGTAAAAAGTGATTAAAATCCAATTCCCATAGGAAGAGAAATACAAATAGACTTAGGAAGACGTAAGGAAAGAGTCAAAGAAGAAGACAGCAATAGAAAGAGGAAAAAAAGGATGAAGTTGAAAGGGAAGGTGCAGAGGGGCAAGACGATGAGAAACGTAAGAAAGAAAAACGAATAGAACGTAGGTGGTGATGATGGAGAAGAAGAAATATGTTCAAGGAAGAATATCAGTGATGAAAAGCAAAGAGATAATAGATAATAATAACTATAGGCAAGTAGATGATTGAGCAAGAATGCTGGGCCTTTTAAACATAATGAAGTTTCCTTGCTGCTGTAGTTGTAGCATCGATAAAGACACTCCCTAAAAGTTTTAGGAAGTGTTGTCGAAGTTGATAGTACAATATTATTATTATTCTTAGGCCTCGATGAACTGTGCCTGATCTGTTGTACGTTTCCTTTCAGCTATTTACTGTATGCGAAGGATTTTAATACATTTAAGTGCCTGTTCAAGCATTTTACTTCATATCCCGAAGGTATTAAGAGTCACACCACCTAGATGGGAGAGCCTTTGTTTTGTCAGAGCGAGCCATTTGCAGTGAGAGTTTGTAGGTACTCTCTGCTTAAATTAATGAACAAACAATTTGGCCTGTGTCAACCCAGTCTTGTCTGAACTGCTTTGTTTCCCAATTACTTATGCGTTGCCTTGTGTGTGTCTTTGTGAGTCGACAGAAGGACTCTGGGCCATAGAATGCTGCTTTAGCAACCTGCTTAACTAGGTAGTCTACATGTTCATTACCTTCATATCGGGGCCAGGGAACCCATTCTAACAAAACCTTGCTTTTGGCCCGCAGATCATTTAGGACTTCAATGCACCCATCCACTAGCTTCTAAGTAGTTGTGTAAGAATGTAAGGCATGTAAGGCTGCCTGAGTGTCTGACATAATGAGGATACTCCTCGTGAATAAGCGTCTACGTATCAATTACTGCCTGAAAAATAGTGGAGCAGCATCCCATTTCTTGAAGTTCGGCCTATAGATGCCAGCTCCCTGTTTACCAAAGAGTTCTCTCTACAATGGAGACCTCATAATTTCGTGATATTCTGTGAGTTGGGCCAATGCATCACGTAGTTACTTGCATATGCCCTGTCATGTTTCCGCTCAGAGATATTTTGAAGTATTAGTGCAGCAGGTGTTGCCCCTTTCGCTATTAGAATAGGGAAGGAGATATTCCCACTAAGACACTAAGTACATCAGCAGGGGACGATCTCATCGCATGCGTTATGCCAATACAAACCACTCAACGCAGTTTGCTTAATTTTGTTATTGCTGTAGTTTGCGAGGTCTTCGGACACCAAACTAAGAAAGCTTAGTAATGTCGAGAATATTGTAACGAATTTAGAGAAATTCCGCTTATTTTACACCTTTCTGCTAACGTTCGAATCGCTAAACTATTGAATAAATCACTTCAATATTCTGTATTATAAAATGGTCTTTATTTACTACTTTGAAAGTACTTCACAATAACACTTATACTTCGCAACCAATAGCGTGCTTAAATCAAACTGATTACTGACTACTCAGGTTTCGCTACTTTTATACTCTCTGCTGTCTCGTCCACCCATTTCTACTAAGGTGTAGTAACTTCGAGAAATTCATGTTTGGTTACCAGCCATATATGTACCTGTATATTTGTAGTTTATAGTCTCTCGCATAGCCATATGTGTGTGTATATGTGAGTACTACTTCGGCTGATGGTGAGTATCTCTCTGTTGCCTTGCATATATGTGGGTAAATGATGATTAACGTGTTTATGTAGCTTGCTTTAATGTTGTTGTGCCTTTATTTAATAACCGTAGGGATGTGAGATCAATTAGTGATGCTAATATTCGTCACAATATGAAAAACAATCTATAAAGTGGCTACTCGATTTTTTGTTCAACAAACTTTGTATGAATAATTACAACTTGAGCGATCGACCTCCACAAGGAGCTGATTAAGTACGACCAAGTAAGTACGTAGGTTTATATAGAAACTGTTGTAACAACATCAATAACCTACAACTTGTCGACTTTGTTGCTTGTCAAACGGTAGCCAATGTAAGGGGCGTCCTCTACGGTTGAAGATATTATAGTTATGCAGCTACCTATTACTTACATATACACATATTACTGAAACAAAGCCCAGTTACGCATATTACTCACTGTAACAATGTAGAACTTTTTAATCGAATTAAGACATAATGAAGTAGAATGAACAAAGACGAATTGGAGAATGAAAGGAGAATTTATCATATTTAAAGATATATGTACATGTATAGGAAGTTATACACATTAGAATGTATCGCGAAAATAAATATTAACCCCGGTTGTATATGGGTTAAATCTTTAAAATTTGAAAATATCCCTGTTTTTAAGTGGGCATATCCCTATTGACAAGAATATAAGCTCAATGATCATTCGCCCAAAATTAAGCAAACTGCATGAAATACTTTGTACTGAATACCTTCCTTTCCTGGTCTAATAGAAAAAAGAGGCAACACTCGCTGCACTAAGACTTCAAAATATCTCTAAGCTAAAGACCGGAAACATGACAGGGCATAAGAAAGTAATAATACGCTCAAAATCTCAAGGAAATTGGAGTTTTTCATGGTGGACAGAACTCTTTGGGAAGCCGATGTGAAGTTGGCAAGACAACTTTTACGTGGAAAAAAATTACCTATTGGGTAAATTGCCGTGAATTTGCCGTAATTTATGCGTGAAAGAAAAAAAAAATGCTGCGACAATATTTTAGAAAATATCGAGTGGCACGCCAGCTGCATGTGAAGTTAGCGTGCCACAGCTCCGTCCGACCGCCGCTGAGTTATCTCCTAGGGAGAATCGACAAATATGAAGACGACGGATATGAAGAAATATGATAACACCGCAACGGACTTGCTATAGACCAATAGGGTTGACTCAAGGCCCTTATGGCCATGCTTGGATAGGAAAGGCACCAGCTTCCTTCTCAAACTGAACAAATATGCGGTGAGCGTACTTACGGCTGTCATCACACCAATGCTCCAACGGTGGCGAATACTAACAAGCTCTCTCTGCAGAAGCTGTCAGGATGAGGAGGAAGAGGACTCGATCTACCACTTTCTCTGCCGATGTCCGGCGCTTCAAAGAAGTAGGCTCATATTTCTGGCCTCACGCTTCTTCGACAGCTTGGAAGAGGTTGGGAAGGTGGACATTTTGCTTCTTCTCGGGTTTATAAGGGAAAGCAAGTGGTTCGTTGAGGACCACTAGGAGGTAATGGGGCTAAACGAATTGCCGCCATCCTGTACTTACTGAGGGCACTCACAATGGACAAAAATGTCTCCGAGTGGAAGTGTGGGTAACACCCACTTAACCTAACCAAACCCTCAGAAAACCACCTTAGAGACCAGTTAGGAAAATAATTCTTGCACACGAATTTGCCTTATATTTGCCGTAGATAAAAGGCATATTTAATAAATTCGGCAATTATTTTCCTAACTGGTCTCTAAGGAAGTTTTCGAAAAGTGGCACGCTAACTTCACATGAAGTTGGCGGTGCACCAAAAAAAAAATATTGTGGCGAATGTTCATATCACTATGCTGTTAGTAATTAACCACAACAACAAACTACTATGAAACTAATATAAATACCTATGTGAACTAATTTGGAAAAAAATTTGCGTAAAAACCTTGTATAGCTGAAACTCAACAATATTGAGATTATTTCAAACTGGTAAAATTTATCGAACTACAAAACTGCACACTAGATAAGTTTCCTAAAATTCAAAGAAAAACTTAATGATTTTTAAAAGTTTCTGGCGTTCTCAAATTTTTCGAGAATGGTTTCGAAATTGCTTTACATAGTCTTTGTTATATATAATGCAATGAAGTTCCTTTTTTTTTTTAATTAACGAAAATTAAAAATAAATAAAAACTCATACAATTGCTGCTAGTTTTTTTACTCGCAGGTGTATCTACATGTGCATTAGGGTGGGTCGATTTGTATGGACGAAAGTTAACCGATATCGCGCCATCGATTTTTCGATAGGATTTGGGCTCAGGAAAAAAATTCCACTACGCATACCCAAAAAATTAATTTTCGAGCCTGAGAAATTTTATTTATTTTATTTTTTTGTTTTTTTTTTTTTCAAAAAACTGTTATCGCCAACGTTTTTAGCGGACATTTTTGGGTCGGACAGGGTATACATATGAAAATCTTTTTTAGGTCATAAAAAAAACCTTAAAAATCAAAGTCGAAAAAAGTCAAAAAATGAAATTTCGCATTTATAAAATATATATATATATATATATATATTATTATTATTTTTTTTTTTTTTTTTCAAAAAACTATTATCGCCAACGTTTTTAGCTGACATTTTTGGGTCGGTATACATGAAAATTTTACAATGAAATGAAGATTTGTTTATTAGGTCATGAAGGAAATCTTAAAAATCAAACTCGAAAAAAGTCAAAAAAATTAAATTTCGCAGGCTCGAAAATTATTTTTTTGGGTATGCGTAGTGGAACCGATGGTGCGATGTCGGTTAATAAATCGACCCAGTCTAATGTGCATGGCAGTTTTTTCCAATCATAATTTTCTTTTGACTTTCATGTTTTGTTAGTTTTGTTATCTGTATCTTGTTTCTGCTTCTGTTGTTTGTGTTTGCTTCGGGGGCAATGCCCATATTATTCTGTGAAACTTGTATACAAATTATACAACAACAAAAAGCATTCTTTACGGCTATTTCTTGTTTTGTGTGTTTGAATGGTCGTAATATTCAACGATACATATATACATATGCAGATATATATCATCTTGGATAATTGGATTATAAATAGGTGACAGAGAAGTGTGGGAAACAAAACAATAATAAAGCATAACTAAATAAAGAAGAGCAAAAAAAGAAGCTTAGGCCAAATGGAGGTGTAGGTACATTTGATACCGAAGAAAGGTTTAAACTTTCTTCTTTGAGAAAAAAAAAGACGACTTACGTGGGGATATATGTAAAAAATCTGACTCTTTTAGCGGAATGGTAAATTTTTTTGTATTTTACGATCACTGTAAACAATTATTTCAGAAACGTTTGAAGATTTACTTATACTAGAGTTCGTCCAGTGGTTGAAATTCAAATACTACAGACGTCTCTTTACCTTTGCTTTGTTTCGTTTCACCTCCTTTCCTTCCGCTTCCTTTCCTTTCTTTTTTCTTTTCCCTTATTTTTTTATACATTTCATGAAAATGAAATGGTATATTAACTTTGTCACGAATCTCAAAATTGTAAGGCCTTAAAGGAAAATATATAGACCCACCAATAAGTATACCGAAATGATCAGGATGAAAAGATGAGTTGATTTAGCCATGTCCGCCTGTCTGTTTGTATGTATGCAAACTAGTCCCTCAATTTTTTGAGATATCTTGATACAATTTGGTGAACGGGTATATTTAGGTGTATAATTAGACATTTGTCGGAACCGTCCGGATCGGACCACTATAGCATATATCCCCCATACAACCGATTTTTCAGAAAAGAGATTTTTTGTCAAATCTTCCTCAATTTATCAGATTGAAGCTTCAAACTTCACCATATGCTTTTGTATATTGCACATATTATTGTCTGAAAAAATGGATGAGATCGGTTATATATATAGCATATATCCCCCACAAACCATTGTTCGCTAAGAAAATGTTCGTGATTTCTGCCCCTTTTTAACAGCTAAAAGCTTCAAATTTCACCAAATGCTTACGTAATACGTATATAGCATATATTGTCTGAAAAAATCATAGATCTTACTTACTTACTTAATTGGCGCTTAACCGTCTAAACGGTTATGGCCGTCCAACAAGGCGCGCCAGTCGCTCCTTCGCTCCGCCAACCGGCGCCAATTGGTCACACCAAGGGAGTTTAAATCGTTTTCCACCTGGTCCTTCCAACGGAGTGGGGGCCGCCCTCTACCTCTGCTTCCATAGGCGGGTTCCGATAGAAACACTTTCTTGGCCGGAGCATCATCTTTCATTCGCATAACATGGCCTAGCCAGCGCAGCCGCTGCGTTTTAATTCGCTGGACTATGTTGATGTCTGCGTATAGCTCGTACAGCTCATCATTAAATCTTCTTCGGTACTCGCCATCGCCAACGCGTAGAGGTACATAAATCTTTCGAAGAACTTTTCTCTCGAACACTCCCAAAGCCGCTTCATCTGCTGTTGTCATGGTCCATGCTTCTGCCCCATATAGCAGGACGGGTACGATAAGTGACTTGTAGAGTATGATTTTCGTTCGCCGAGAGAGGACTTTACTTTTCAATTGCCTACCTAGTCCAAAGTAGCATTTATTGGCAAGATTGATTCTTCGCTGGATTTCAGTGCTGATGTTGTTGCTAATGTTGATGCTGGTTCCCAAATAAACGAAGTCTTTTACTATTTCGAAATTATGGCTGCCAACAGTAGCGTGGTTGCCAAGGCGCATATGCGCTGACTCTTTGCTCGATGACAGCAGGTACTTCGTTTTGTCCTCATTCACCATCAAACCCATCTTTACCGCTTCTTTTTCCAGCTTGGAGTAAGCAGAACTAACAGCGCGGGTGTTTAGGCCGATGATATCAATGTCATCAGCATATGCCAGTAATTGCACGCTTTTATAGTATATTGTTCCAGTGCGGTTAAGTTCTGCAGCTAGTATAATTTTCTCCAGCATCAAATTAAAGAAATCGCACGATAGGGGGTCACCCTGTCTGAAACCTCGTTTAGTTTCGAACGGCTCGGAGAGGTCCTTTCCAATTCTGACTGAACTGATGGTGTTGCTCAACGTCATTTTGCACAGCCGTATAAGTTTTGCGGGGAAACCAAATTCAGACATAGCGGCATATAGGCAGCTCCTTTTCGTGCTGTCGAAGGCGGCTTTAAAGTCGACGAAGAGGTGGTGTGTGTCGATTCTCTTTTCACGGGTTTTTTCCAAGATTTGGCGCATTGTGAAAATCTGGTCGATGGTAGATTTACCAGGTCTGAAGCCGCACTGATAAGGTCCAATCAGCCGGTTCACGGTGGGCTTCAATCTTTCGCACAATACACTTGAAAGGACCTTATATGCGATATTAAGAAGGCTGATTCCACGATAGTTGGTGCATTTTGCAGTATCCCCCTTCTTGTGGACTGGGCAAAGAACACTTAGATTCCAACCGTCGGGCATGCTTTCGCCCGCCCATATTTTGCTAAGAAGCTGCTGCATGCGCCTTACCAACTCCTCGCCGCCGAACTTGAATAGCTCCGCAGGAAATCCATCAGCGCCCACGGCCTTGTTGTTTTTCAATCTGGTTATTGCTATTCTAACTTCGTCATAATCGGGCGGGGGGACATATATTCCATCATCATCGATTGCGGGATCGGGTTCTTCATCTCTGCGCGGTGAATTGCTGCCTCCATTTAGGAGAGCAGAGAAGTGTTCCCTCCATAATCTAAGCACTCTCTGGACATCAGTTACAAGGTAGCCGTTTTCATTCCTACAGGAGTTTGCCCCGGTCTTAAAACCTTCCGTCTGTCGCCGTATTTTTTGGTAGAATTTTCGGGCGTTATTCCTGGTGGCTAGCAGCTCAAGCTCCTCGCACTCACGCCTTTCTGCTTCTGCTTTTTTCTTCCTGAAAAGGCGTCTCGCTTCCCTTTTCAACTCACGATAGCGTTCACACACTCCTCTTGTCGCGCTCGCTTTTAACGTAGCCCTGTAGGCAGCGTCCTTTCTTTCGGTTGCAACGCGGCATTCTTCATCATACCAGTTGTTTTTTCGTGGCCGCCGGTAACCAATTTTTTCCTCGGCGGCAGTATGAAGTGCTTTGGAGATATGCTCCCACTGCTCCTGTATTCCTTCAGGATGAGTTGTGCCCTCAGAGAGCAGGTGTGAGAGTCGAGTTGCGAAATCATTGGCAGTCTGTTGTGATTGAAGCTTTTCGACGTCTAGCTTTCCTTGTGTTTTTTGTTCCTTGTTTTTAGCCGCGTTGAGGCGGGTGCGTATTTTGGCTGCAACGAGATAATGGTCCGAATCGATGTTAGGTCCTCGGATCGTTCGCACATCTAAAACACTGGAGGCATGCCGTCCGTCTATCACAACGTGATCGATCTGATTGCGAGTATTTCGATCAGGAGACAGCCATGTAGCTTGATGTATCTTTTTATGCATGAACCTCGTGCTTGATATGACCATGTTTCGAGCACCGGCAAAGTCAATCAGCCTCAGTCAGTTAGGAGAAGTTTCATTGTGTAGGCTGAACTTTCCGACTGTAGGGCCAAAAACACCTTCTTTGCCCACCCTGGCGTTAAAGTCGCCAAGCACGACTTTTATATCATGACGGGGGCAGCGCTCGTATGTGCGTTCTAATTGTTCATAAAAAGTGTCTTTCACCTCATCGTCTTTCTCCTCTGTCGGCGCATGGGCGCAGATGAATGATATATTAAAAACTTTTGCTTTTATTCGAATAGCGGCGAGACGCTCGTCCACAGGCGTGAACGCCAGCACTTGGCGACAAAGTCTCTCTCCCACCACGAATCCGACGCCGAAACTGCGCTTATTCGCATGGCCACTCCAATATATGTCACAATTTTTGATCTTCTTTCTTCCTTGCTTCGTCCAACGCATTTCTTGGATGGCGATGATGTCAGATTTTGCTTTGACGAGGACATCAACCAGCCGGGCATCTGCACCAATCCCATTCAGGGAGCGGACGTTCCAGGTGCATGCCCTCAATTCATTATCCTTCAAACGTTTGCCATGGTCGTCATCAATAGAGAGTGTATTTATCCGAGGCTTGTTGTTATATTTCATTGGAGTATGGTTTTACGTGGCGGGTCCCAAGCCCAGCGCACAACCCGCTCAGCGGGGGTGAAAATATTACTTGGCACGTTTATATAGCGAGCCGCTTGCTCCAAGACAGACGCCCGCTTGCAGCCGCACCTAGAGGTGTACAGACGCTGCCGATGAAATCTCCCCCGGCTAGCCCTTAAACCGATTATGTCAGAGTGGCCTAGCCAGGTTGTCGCCTTCTCACATTAGCTCACCGCTAAACGGGTGTTTAGCGGCTACCCAGAGGATACTTGGCCGCAAGCGACCGGCAGTAGTGAGCTGCTTGAACCGCATGCAAAAGAATCGCACTGGCCATTCCCAGGTGAATGGCGGTCAGAAGCTTTCCCCACTTTCGTGGACTTCTACACACGGCCCCACCCTCCAAATAGATCGGTGGTATATATATTATATACCCCCATACAAACTGTAACTTTTACCACCTTTTTAACGGCTAGAAGCTTCAAATTTCGTCAAATACTAACGTTTACGTCATATATTGTTGAGATAAGTGATTCATGGTCATAGCTATTTCATGCAGACCACAAAAAACTTTGCATCCTCCCACAAAGTGCTCCCTTTATATTAGATCGGTTGAATGTTTGTCCGCTTTTCATACAACTCTTGCAATCGATTTTTAAGTAACTTCTCATTGAGCTACAAACGTGAAACTTTACACATACGTTAGAAAACCGTGACAATGCAACAAAAGGAAAAAAATCCGTTATGTGGCGGAAGGGTCGAAATAATTAGATAAGATTTTGAAAATTTTCAAGCCAGCTTTTCAGTAACTTCTCGATGAGCTAGAGACTTGAAATTTTAAACTTAATTCAGAGGTCGATGACAGCCGATGACACGATACAAAAACATTCGCTAAGGGGCGCACGGTATGAGATATTTAGAAAAATCAACCGGAACGAAGGGAATTTTGGGATTGTTCTTTAAGTTCTCATTGAGCTACAACTGTAAAACTGCACATATTGGATAAGACGCCGAGAAAATTTAAGAAAAGGAGAAAAAACTACGGTAGGTGGCGCACGGATCGAAATATTTAGATAAGAATTTGGAAATTTGGTGTTTTGAGATCGATTTTAAAGTAAATTCTCATTGAGCTACAAACATGAAACCTCCGAGACAGGTTAAGACACCGTAACAAAGGAACAAAAGGAGAAAAAAGTCAGTTAGGTGGCGCACGGATCGAAAAAATTAGATAATTTGGAAATTTGGAACCGGGTTTTAAGTAACTTCTCGATGGGCTAGAGGCTAAAAATTTAGAGCTTAATTCAGAGGTGGATAACAGCCGATGACACAATACAAAAAGTTTCGCTAGGGGGCGCACGGACTGAAATATTTAGAAAAATCAAACGGAACGGAGAGAATTTTGGGATTGATTTTTATGTAAGTTCTCATTGAGCTACAAGCGTAAAACTTAACAGATAAGTTAAGACACCGAGAAAATGTAAGAAAAGGAGAAAATAAAAATAAAACAAAAACATTTTAAGCACTACCTTTATATAAATGGACAAAAATCAGCGAAAAATTTCTCCTTATATAAAGACATATTCTTGCTAAACTTTGATTTTTAAATTTTGACATAGAAATTGCAAAAATATTTATGAGAAGTAAAAATATAAAGGCGGAGCGCGATTGATTGACTAATAATATCTGCTTTCATACCAACTTTCCAAATCAAGTAATGTGCGCTCCACTTTTATATTTATACTTCTCATAAATATTTTTGCAGTTTCGATGTCAAAATTTAAAAATCATAGTTTTGCAAGAATATGTCTATATAAGGAGACATTTTTCGCTGATTTTTGTCCATTTATATAAAGGAAGTGCTTAAAATTTGTTTTATTTTATTTTTTATGTATCTTAAAATCGCTTAGGTATGTACATCTGTTCACTATATGTATATATCATATCTTTTACAGCCGATTATTTAGATATTAAGAATGGGATAAGATTATTGTGCAGCCACGTTCATGAAAGATATGAAGTCTTCGGCAAAGCCGAAGACAGTCCCATCCTTACTTGTTTTCTTTTCCTTACCTTTCTTTTTCTTTATTTTATTTTGTTACGCCAAAAGTCGCCGAACATTCCTCTCAAAATGCTGTCTAGGAATGAATTGAATTTCTTTAATAAATAAGCTAATAAAAGCGGGTCATCATGCTAAGTACGAATAGATCACTGAACTAGGTCAGCCAACACAATTCTGGCACACTTGTAATTGCTTTGTCAAAATTAGGTCGGTTTTCGAATAAAAAGCATTGAGAAGTTGTCGAGCATACATGTACGCATATGTACATATATAAATACATACATGCACATAGCTACGTAATATATATATTGGAGCAGTAACCACATTTTCAAATTCATTCAATTGAACAAAACCCGCAATTCAAGATTATTTTTTAAAATATTCTTTTGTATGACCTCACGCAAACTGGTCCAAGCCCACATTGATTTAACAGCTGCTACCCACGTAATATTTTTGCATGGGATAGATCTAACTTAACTAGGTGTAGTCTACAATAGACTAAATAGTATGTTGTTGTTGTGGTTGTAGCAATAAGGTTTCTCCCCGAAGGCTTTGGTGAGTGTTATCGATGTGGTGGTCCTTTGCCGGCTACAGATCCGGTACGCTCCGGTAACACAGCACCATTAAGGTGCTAGCCCGACCATCTCAGGAACGATTTATATGGCCAAATTAAACCTTCAGGCCATCCCTCCCTCCGGGGCGGGGTTCCAAGAGGAGTTGGGGTGCCAGAGCCTCGTCTGTTAGTGAAACAGGATTCGCCGCGGATAGGTGAGGTTGATAATTCGGTTTGGAGAAGCTATATATTGCGCTGGCAACCTGAAAGGGTTGCGCTACACAGCCCCTTTAATCTGGTATTTTAGTCGCCTCTTACGGCAGGCATACCTACCGTGGGTGTATAAAAGTCTCTTAATAGGCTGCTAGTGCCTCGTTGCTGGGAGTGTAAACAATTTGGACAGTAATTTCCCTGGGCATTCAATCCAGAGTTGTCTTAACTGTTTTCTTTCCCAGTTACCCTAGTGTGTGTAGCACCGTGCTTGGCTAGGTAGTCTGCCTGTTAATTACCTTCATGTCCGTCATGTTTGGAAACCCAACCCACCCATCATTTAGAAGTTCAATGCATTCATCCACTAGCTTAGAATAAACTGTGTAGGATTGCAAGGCACGTTAGGCTGCCTGACATAATGAGGATACTCCTGTATGTATAGTATGTATTCTGTACTGCAAAATTCTATTGCATGGATTTCTGCCTGAAAAATAAGGTTAGCATTCCATTGATGTCGATTTTTTTAAGTTCGGTCCATAGATGCCAGCTCCCGTTTTTCTGTCATCAAATTTTGATCCATCCGTGAACCAGACCTCTGAGTCCGGATCAGTATATAAACTCAGTGTTGTTCCAAAAAGTTAT
This sequence comes from Eurosta solidaginis, assembly GCF_040869045.1. NCBI lineage: Eukaryota > Metazoa > Arthropoda > Insecta > Diptera > Tephritidae > Eurosta > Eurosta solidaginis. The sequence continues at coordinate 32,556,741 of NC_090319.1, forward strand.
GTCCACACGGAACACCAAAAAATTCTTTAGGGCCATTGCGTTACGTAGTTGCAATATGCGATGGATTTCCCATGAAATTTCTTATTACTTTCATCAGAGATATTTTGTCTTAGAGCAGCAAGTGTTGCCTCTTTCTATTCTAGAATAGGGAAGGAAGGTATTCCCACCTAGGCACAGTGCATCAGCATGCGCGTTCTCTGCGCACCCGCAATGCCAAATACAAACTAGTCGATGCAGCTTGCTTAGTTTTGTTATTGCAGTTCTTAGCGTGGTCCTCGGCCACCACAGTATTAAATGTGCAGTATACAATGAGATCATCTATTACTACGGCCCACAAGAGAGGAGGGAGTACACCATCTTGTGGTCTTAATTAATTCAGTGCTCGCGCCCAGATCAAGACCAAATTTTTCACTCTTTAGCATAGATATCACCCAGCGAATCATCATTGGGTTTATATCCTTCCAATCACAGCTTGTTCGTTAGCATGATGTGTCGTGTTATCGAAAGCCCCAGAGATGTCAATAAGAGTGCTTAGGGCTATATTTTTAGACCCCGAAGGCCTTTAAAATATTTCGTGAGATTATGACTAGCCGCCTCCGTGGATTTTTCAGACTGATAGGCAAATTGAGTACCACACAGGGGGAGTTTGTTTATGTTCACCTCCCTAATATGCAGATTAAAAATTTTCTCCTTACCCTTTAGAAGAAACGAAATGATGCTAATTAATCAAAATAACTCAACAAAGTCCTGTATATCTAAACTTTCGCTGAAATTATCATGTTAACAGTCTGATGAATTTGCAGATGAGATGGCCAGGAAAGCTCTGTGAAGTTGGCACCTACTTGGACGAATAATTTCTCAATAATATCTCATTCGTTTGTCCACCGTTTGTCCATGTTTGTCCACCATTTGTTAAAAAGTTATTTCAAAAAAAAAAAAAAAAATCGTGTGTGAAGTTGGCACCTCCATTTGCGAGTATTTAAAAAAACTAAATGCCATTCGTTTGTCCATCGTTTGTCCACGTTTGTCCAGGAAAAATTTTCGTTTGTCCACCTTTTGTTAAAAAGTTATTTAAAAAAAAAAATCCTGTGTGAACTTGGCACCTCCATTTGCGAGAATTTAAAAAAACCAAATGCCATTCGTTTGTCCATCGTTTGTCCAGGAAAAATTTTCGTTTGTCCACCTTTTGTTAAAAAGTTATAACAAAAACATTTTTTTTTCGAAAAAACCCAAAAAAATTTTGTTTAGCTTTATTGTGCTAAATCGTATGTCCGTCGTTTGCCCATCGTTTGTCCATGTTTGTCCAGGATAAATTTTCGTTTGTCCACCTTTTGTTAAAAAGTTATTTCAAAAAAACAAAAAACGTGTGTGAAGTTGGCACCTCCATTTACGAGTAATTAAAAAAACCAAATGTCATTCATTTGTCCACGTTTGTCCAGGAAAAATTTTCGTTTGTCCACCTTTTGTTAAAAAGTTATAAAAAAAACATTTTTTTTCGAAAAAACCCAAAAAAAATTTTGTTTCGCTTTATTGTGCTAAATCGTATGTCCGTCGTTTGCCCATCGTTTGTCCATGTTTGTCCAGGAGAAATTTTCGTTTGTCCACCTTTTGTTAAAAAGTTATTTCAAAACACACAAAAATCGTGTGTGAAGTTGGCACCTCCATTTACGAGTAATTAAAAAAACCAAATGGCATTCGTTTGTCCATCGTTTGTCCACGTTTGTTCAGGAAAAATTTTCGTTTGTCCACCTTTTGTTAAAATGTTATAACAAAAACATTTTTTTTCGAAAAAACCGAAAAAAATTTTTGTTTCGCTTTATTGTTCTAAATCGTATGTCCGTCGTTTGCCCATCGTTTGTCCATGTTTGTCCAGGAGAAATTTTCGTTTATCCACCTTTTGTTAAAAATTATTTCAAAAAAACAAAAATCGTGTGTTAAGTTGGCACCTCTATTTACGAGTAATTAAAAAAAACCAAATGCCATTCGTTTGTCTATCGTTTGTCCAGGAAAAATTTTCGTTTGTCCACCTTTTGTTAAAAAGTTATAACAAAAACATTTTTTTTCGAAAAAACCCAAAAAAAAATTTGTTTCGCTTTATTGTGCTAAATCGTATGTCCGTCGTTTGCCCATCGTTTGTCCATGTTTGTCCAGGAGAAATTTTCGTTTGTCCACCTTTTGTTAAAAAGTTATTTCAAAAAAACAAAAATCGTGTGTGAAGTTGGCACCTCCATTTACGAGTAAATAAAAAAACCAAATGGCATTCGTTTGTCCATCGTTTGTCCACGTTTGTCCAGGAAAAATTTTCGTTTGTCCACCTTTTGTTAAAAATTTATAACAAAAACATTTTTTTTCGAAAAAACCGAAAAAAATATTTGTTTCGCTTTCTTGTGCTAAATCGTATGTCCGTCGTTTGCCCATCGTTTGTCCATGTTTGTCCAGGAGAAATTTTCGTTTGTCCACCTTTTGTTAAAAAGTTATTTCAAAAAAACAAAAATCGTGTGTGAAATTGGCACCTCCATTTACGAGTAATTAAAAAACCTAAATGCCATTCGTTTGTCCATCTTTTGTTAAAAAGTTATTTCAAAAAAACAAAAATCGTGTGTGAAGTTGGCACCTCCATTTACGAGTAATTAAAAACCCCAAATGCCATTCGATTGTCCATCGTTTGCCCACGTTTGTCCAGGAAAAATTTTCGTTTGTCCACCTTTTGTTAAAAAGTTATAACAAAAATATATTTTTTTTTTTTTTTTAAAACCCAAAAAATATTTTGTTTCGCTTTATTGTACTAAATCGTATGCCCGTCGTTTGCCCATCGTTTGTCCATGTTTGTCCAGGAAAAAATTTCGTTTGCCCATCTTTTGTTAAAAAGTTATTTCAAAAAAACAAAAATCGTGTGTGAAGTTGGCACCTCCATTTACGAGTAATTAAAAAACCCAAATGTCATTCGTTTGTCCATCGTTTGTTAAAAAGTTATTTCAAAAAAACAAAAATCGTGTGTGAAGTTGGCACCTCCATTTACGAATAATTAAAAAACCCAAATGCCATTCGTGTGTCCATCGTTTGTCCATGAAAAATTTTCGTTTGTACAGCTTTTGTTAAAAAGTTATAACAAAAATATTTTGTTTTCGAAAAAACCCAACAAATTTTTTGTTTCGCTTTATTGTGCTAAATCGTATGTCCGTCGTTTGCCCATCGTTTGTCCACGTTTGTCCAGGAAAAATTTTCGTTTGTCCACCTTTTGTTAAAAAGTTATTTCAAAAAAACAAAAATCGAGCAATTAAAAAAACCAAATGCCATTCGTTTGTCCACGTTTGTCCAGGAAAAATTTTCGTTTGTCCACCTTTTGTTAAAAAGTTATAACAAAAATATTTTTTTTCAAAAAAACCCAAAAAATTTTTTGTTTCGCTTTATTGTGCTAAATCGTATGCCCGTCGTTTGCCCATCGTTTGTCCATGTTTGTTCAGGAAAAATTTTCGTTTGTCCACCTTTTGTTAAAAAGTTATTTCAAAAAAAAAAATCGTGTGTGAAGTTGGCACCTCCATTTACGAGTAATTAATAAAACCAAATGCCGTTCGTTTGTTAAAAAGTTTCCGTTCGTTTGTAAAAAATTCATTTTGTTAAAAAGTTATTTCGAAAAATCAAAAATTGTGTGTGAAGTTGGCACCTCCATTTACGAGTAATTAAAAAAACCAAATGCCATTCGTTTGTCCATCGTTTGTCCCCGATTGTCCAGGAAACATTTTCGTTTGTCCACCTTTTGTTAAAAAGTTATTTCAAAACAAGTAAGGAAGGCTAAGTTCGGGTGTAACCGAACATTACATACTCAGTTAAGAGCTATGGAGACAAAATAAGGGAAAATCACCATGTAGGAAAATGAACCTAGGGTAACCCTGGTAAGAGGGAGTGGGTAATAGTTCTATAGGTGAACGCCATTTAGGGATATCGCCATAAAGGTGGACCAGGGCTGACCCTAGAATTTGTTTGTACGATATGGGTTTCAAATGAAAGGTGTTAATGAGTATTTTAAAAGGGAGTTGGCCTTAGTTCTATAGGTGGACGCCTTTTCGAGATATCGCTATAAAGGTTGACCAGGGGTGACTATAATGTGTTTGTAGGATATGGGTATCTAATTAAAGGTATTAATGAGGGTTTTAAAAGGGAGTGGCCCTTAACTGTATATGTGAAGGCGTTTTCGAGATATCAACCAAAATGTGGACCAGGCTGACCCAGAACATCATCTGTCGGGTACCGCTAATTCATTTATATATGTAATACCACGAACGGTATTCCTGCCAAGATTCCAAGCCCTTGATTTCGCCCTGCAGAACTTTTTCATTTACTTCTACTTAATATGGTAGGTGTCACACCCATTTTACTAAGCTTTTTTTTAAAGTTATATTTTGCGTCAATAAACCAATCCAATTACATTTGGTTTTTTTAATTACTCGTAAATGGACCTACATCCTGGACAAACATGGACAAACGATGGGCAAACAACGGACATACGATTTAGTACAATAAAGCGAAACAAAAATTTTTTTTGGGTTTTTTCGAAAAAAAATGTTTTTGTTATAACTTTTTAACAAAAGGTGGACAAACGAAAATTTCTTCTGGACAAACGTGGACAAACGATGGACAAACGATGGACAAACGAATGGCATTTGGTTTTTTTAATTACTCGTAAATGGAGGTGCCAACTTCACACACGATTTTTTTTTTTTTTAAATAACTTTTTAACAAAAGGTGGACAAACGAAAATTTTTCCTGGACAAACCTGGGACAAACGATGGGCAAACGACGGACATACGATTTAGCACAATAAAGCGAAACAAAAAATTGTTTGGGTTTTTTGGAAAAAAAATGTTTTTGTTATAACTTTTTAACAAAAGGTGGACAAACGAATGGCATTTGGGTTTTTAATTACTCGTAAATGGAGGTGCCCACTTCACACACGATTTTTGTTTTTTTGAAATAACTTGTTAACAAACGATGGACAAACGAATGGCATTTGGGTTTTTAATTACTCGTAAATGGAGGTGCCCACTTCACACACGATTTTTGTTTTTTTGAAATAACTTGTTAACAAAAGGTGGAAAAACGAAAATTTCTCCTGGACAAACATGGACAAACGATGGACAAACGACGGACATACGATTTAGCACAATAAAGCGAAACAAAATTTTTTTTAGGTTTTTTCGAAAATAAATGTTTTTGTTATAACTTTTTAACAAAAGGTGGACAAACGCAAATTTTTCCTGGACAAACGTGGACAAACGATGGACAAACGAATGGCATTTGGTTTTTTTAATTACTCGTAAATGGAGGTGCCAACTTCACACACGATTTTTTTTTTTTAAATAACTTTTTAACAAAAGGTGGACAAACGAAAATTTTTCCTGGACAAACGTGGACAAACGATGGGCAAACGACGGACATACGATTTAGCACAATAAAGCGAAACAAAAAATTTTTTTGTTTTTTTCGAAAAAAAAAATGTTTTTGTTATAACCTTTTAACAAAAGGTGGACAAACGAAAATTTTTCCTGGACAAACGATGGACAAACGAATGGCATTTGGTTTTTTTAATTACTCGTAAATAGAGGTGCCAACTTCACACACGATTTTTGTTTTTTTGAAATAACTATTTAACAAAAGGTGGACAAACGAAAATTTCTCCTGGACAAACGATGGGCAAACGACGGACATACGATTTAGCCCAATAAAGCGAAACAAAAATTTTTTTGGGTTTTTTCGAAAAAAAAAATGTTGTTGTTATAACTTTTTAACAAAAGGTGGACAAACGAAAATTTTTCGTGGACAAACGTGGACAAACGAATGGCATTTGGTTTTTTTAATTACTCGTAAATGGAGGTGCCAACTTCACACACGATTTTTTTTATACTTAGTTGAGCAGAGCTCACAGAGTATATTAACTTTGATTGCATAACGGTTGGTTGTACAGGTATAAAGGAATCGAGATAGATATAGACTTCCATATATCAAAATCATCAGTATCGAAAAAAATTTGATTGAGCCATGTCCGTCCGTCCGTTCATCCGTCTGTCCGTTAACACGATAACTTGAGTAAATTTTGAGGTATCTTGATGAAATTTGGTATGTAGGTTCCTGGGCACTCATCTCAGATCGCTATTTAAAATGAACGATATCGGACAATAACCACGCCCACTTTTTCGATATCAAAAATTTCGAAAAATCGAAAAAGTGCGATAATTCATTACCAAATACGCATTAAGCGATGAAACTTGGTAGGTGAGTTGAGCTTGTGACGCAGAATAGAAAACTAGTAAAATTTTGGACAACGGGCGGGGCACCGCCCACTTTTAAATGAAGGTAATTTAGAAGTTTTGCAAGCTGTAATTTGGCAGTCGTTGAAGATATCATGATGAAATTTGGCAGGAACGTTATTCTTATTACTTTATGTCTGCTTAATAAAAATTAGCAAAATCGGAGAACGACCACGCCCACTTTTTAAAAAATTTTTTTTTTAAATTCAAATTTTAAAAGGAAAGTTAATATCTTTACAGCATATAAGTAAATTATGCCAACATTCAACTCCAGTAATGATATGGTGCAACAAAATACAAAAATAAAAGAAAATTTCAAAATGGGCGTGGCTCCGCCCTTTTTCATTTAATTTGTCTAGGATGCTTTTAATGCCATAAGTCGAACAAAAATTAACCAATTCTTGTGAAATTTGGTAGAGGCTTAGCTCCTAGGACGATAACTGTTTTCTGTGAAAAAGGGCGAAATCGGTTGAAGCCACGCCCACTTTTTATACAAAGTCGACCGTCTGTCCTTCCGCTCGGCCGTTAACACGATAACTTGAGCAAAAATCGATATATCTTTACTAAACTCAGTTCACGTACTTATCTGAACTCACTTTGTATTGGTGTGAAAAATGGCCGAAATCCGACTATGACCACGCCCACTTTTTCGATATGGAAATTACGAAAAAGAAAAAAATGCCATAATTATATACCAAATACGAAAAAAGGAATGAAACATGGTAATTGTATTGGTCTATTGACGCAAAATATAACTTTAGAAAAAAACTGGGTAAAATGGGTGTGACACCTACCATATTAAGTAGAAGAAAATGAAAAAGTTTTGCAGGGCGAAATCAAAAGCCTTTGGAATCTTGGAAGGAATACTGTACGTGGTATTACATATATAAATAAATTAGCGGTACCCGACAGATGATGTTCTGGATCACCCTGGTCTACATTTTGGTAGATATCTCGAAAACGCCTTCACATATGCAACTAAGGGCCACTCCCTTTTAAAACCCTCATTAATACCTTTAATTTGATACCCATATCGTACAAACACATTCTAGAGTCACCCCTGGTCCACGTTTATGGCGATATCTCGAAAAAGCGTCCACATATAGAACTAAGGCCCACGCCTTTTTAAAATACTTATTAACACCTTTCATTTGATACCCATATCGTACAAAAAAATTCTAGAGTCACCCATGGCCCACCTTTATGGCGATATCTCGAAAAGGCATCCACCTATAGTACTAAGGCCCACTCCCTTTTAAAATACCCATTAACACCTTTCATTTGATACCCATATCGTATAAAGGAATTCTAGAGTCACCCCTGGTCCACCTTTATGTCGATATCTCGAAAAGGTGTCCACCTATAGAACTAAGGCCCACGCCCTTTTAAAATACTCATTAACACCTTTCATTTGATACCCATATCGTACAAAAAAATTCTAGAGTCACCCCTGGCCCAACTTTATGGCGATATCTCGAAAAGGCATCCACCTATAGTACTAAGGCCCACTCCCTTTTAAAATACCCATTAACACCTTTCATTTGATACCCATATCGTACAAACAAATTCTAGAGTCACCCCTGGTCCACCTTTATGGCGATATCTCGAAAAGGCGTCCACCTATAGTACTAAGGCCTACTCCCTTTTAAAATACCCATTAACACCTTGCATTTGATACTCATATCGTACAAACAAATTCTAGAGTCACCCCTGGCCCACCTTTATGGCGATATCTCGAAAAGGCATCCACCTATAGAACTAAGACCCACTCCCTTTTAAAATACCCATTAACACCTTTCATTTGATACCCATATCGTACAAACAAATTCTAGAGTCACCCCTGGTCCACCTTTATGGCGATATCTCGAAATGGCGTCCACCTATAGAACTAAGGCCCACACCCTTTTAAAATACTCATTAGCACCTTTCATTTGATACCCATATCGTACAAACAAATTCTAGAGTCACCCCTGGTCCACCTTTATGGCGATATCTCGAAAAGGCGTCCACCTATAGTACTAAGGCCCACTCCCTTTTAAAATACCCATTAACACCTTTCATTTGATACCCATATCGTACAAACAAATTCTAGAGTCACCCCTGGCCCACCTTTATGGCGATATCTCGAAAAGGCATCCACCTATAGAACTAAGCCCACTCCCTTTTAAAATACCCATTAACACCTTTCATTTGATACCCATATCGTACAAACAAATTCTAGAGTCACCCCTGGTCCATGTTTATGGCGATATCTCGAAAAGGCGTCCACATATAGAACTAAGGCCCACGCCCTCTTAAAATACTCATTAACACCTTTCATTTGATACTCATATCGTACAAACAAATTCTAGAGTCACCCCTGGTCCACCTTTATGGCGATATCTTGAAAAGACGTCCACCTATAGAACTTAGGCCCACTCCCTTTTAAAATTATCATTAACACATTTCATTTGATACCCATATCGTACAAACAAATTCTCGAGTCAGGCCTGGTCCAACTTTATGGCGATATTCATAAATGGCGTCCAGCTATAGATCTATGGCCCACTTCCTCTTAAAATACTCTTTAATACCTTCCATTTGACACATGTCATACAAACACATTCCAGGGTTACCCTAGGTTCCTTTTACAACATGGTGATTTCCCTTACTTTGTCTCCACAGCTCTCAACTGAGTATGTAATGTTCGGTTACACGCGAACTTAGCCTTCCTTACTTGTTTTTTAAATAACTTTTTAACAAAAGGTGGACAAACGAAAATTTTTCCTGGACAAACGTGGACAAACGAGGGGCAAACGACGGACATACGATTTAGCACAATAAAGCGAAACAAAAAAATTTTTGGGTTTTTTCGAAAAAAAATGTTTTTGTTACAACTTTTTAACAAAAGGTGGACAAACGAAAATTTTTCCTGGACAAACGTGGACAAACGATGGACAAACGAATGGCATTTGGTTTTTTTAAATACTAGCAAATGGAGGTGCCAACTTCACACAGGATTTTTTTTTTTTTAAACTTTTTAACAAAAGGTGGACAAACGAAAAATTTTCCTGGACAAACGTGGACAAACGAATGGCATTTAGTTTTTTTAAATGCTCGCAAATGGAGGTGCCAACTTCACACACGATGTTTTTTTTTTTTGAAATAACTTTCTAACAAAAGGTGGACAAACGAAAATTTTTCCTGGACAAACATGGACAAACGGTGGACAAACGAATGAGATATGGTTTTTTAAATTATTCGCCCAAGTAGGTGCCAACTTCACAGAGCTGGCCAGGAAAGCTTCCGAAATGGCCATAAGCGTGGCGAACAGCTCCGTACGACCACCGCTGGGTTATATCCTGAGGAAAATCGAAGAATATGAGATTAGGGCAACGAACTCGCTGTGGACCCACCAGGGATGATTGCGAGGTCTCAAGGTGCTTATGGCCATGCTTGGATAGAAAAAGAAGTATTTCCTTTACAAGCTAAACAAATCTGCAGTGAAAGTGAGTATGAGTCATCGCAGGTCACTGCGCGCCTGCATAATTTTCCGACGGTGGCGCATACCAACAAGCTTCGTCTGCAAAAGCTGTCATGATGAGGAGGAAGAGGAGTTGATTCATCACTTTCAGTGACGACTCAGATTTCTGAGCGCACGAAGAATATTTAATGATGACCGGTACGAGCCGATATCAACATAAACAAAACAAATACGAGGCGCTATATACCGCCGAATAGATTTTGGCCGAGAGCTTCTCTTCTTTTTCGCGCTACTTTATAATGTTTCCTACAAGTTGGCGGGACGAGACCTATTGTACAGTTTTACGCGGACCCCAAACGGCATTTGCAAGCAGATTAGGTTTCACTGAGAAGCTTTTCATGGCAGAAATATACTCGGAGTGTTTGTCAAATCACTGCTGAGCGGCGGTACCGTTCAGAAACTTTTTTTCTAATTAAAAACAGTTGTGTCAGAATTTTTGATATTGAAGGAACAGGTGGAAAACGATTTAAGTTCCCCCTTGGTGTTACTAATTGGCGCCAGTTAGCAGAGTGAAAAAGCAGTTGGCGCGCTTTGTTGGGACAGCCATAACCGTTTAAACTGTTAAGCGCCAATTTGGTAAGTTAGTAAGTAACCTAACCTTATCAAACAAAATGAATCGGAACACAGAACTGCTTACTCACAATCAGGTGGAATCCTTGAAAGTTTGATAAACCTGAAGTTTGAAAATATCTCGAAACTCGCATTAATTTTTGACAACGTTTTTCGAAAGCGTATTTTAGAAATTCACCCATGCCAAAAGTAAACCAGTGAGGAAGGCTAAGTTCGGGTGTAATCGAACATTACATACTAAGCTGCCAAATTACAGTTTGCAAAACTTTTAAATTACCTTCTTTTAAAAGTGGGCGGTGCCACGCCTATTGTCCAAAATTTTACTAATTTTCTATTCTGCGTCAAAATTTTTGATATCGTGGGCGTGGTTATTGTCCGATTTCGTTCATTTTAAATAGCGATCTGAGATGAGTGCCCAGGAACCTACATACCAAATTTCATTAAGATACCTTAAAATTTACTCAAGTTATCGTGTTTACGGACAGACGGACGGACGGACTGACATGGCTAAATGAATTCCTTTTTTCGCCCAGATCATTTTGATATATAGAAGTCTATATCTATCTCGATTATTTTATGCCCTTACGGGGTACCGTTATGCGAACAAAATTAATATACTCTGTGAGCTCTGCTCAGCTGAGTATAAAAAAGGTCAGAGTGGAGTTTTGAAATATTTTCAAAAACGTTTATGGAACTGGTTTGGGGGATTTCAAGCACGTACTTTATCGGAAACGGATTTTTGAAATAAATAAATGTAAATGTAAGGCGCGATAACCTCCGAAGAGATCTAAGGCCGAGCTTCTCTTCCAATTTGCGTCGTGCTCCTCTTTATTTTCCCTACAAATTGGCCGACCGGGACCTACATATTTTATGCCGACTCCGAACGGCATCTGCAAAGCAGATGAGTTTTTACTGAGAGCTTTTCATGGCAGAAATACACCCGGAGCGCTTGCCAAACACTGCCGAGGGGCGACCCCGCTTAGAAAAGTTTTCTTCTAATTTAAAGACCTTATTTCTAATTTTTGATGTTGCTTTGCCCGGGGTGCGAACCCAGGGCATACGGTGTGGTAGGCGGAGCACGCTACCATCACACCACGGTGGCCGCGGATTACGTATTTTATGTTTTAAAATTTATAAAGCTATTTAATAATTTGCAAATCATTTTTGCTGTTTTTTTACTCGCAGATGTATGTATGTATGTACATTGGGCTGGGTCGATTTGTATGGACAAAAGTTAACCGATATCGCGCCATCGATTTTTCGATAGGATTTGGGTTCAGGAAAAAAAGTTCCACTAAGCATAGCAAAAAAAAAAGTTTTCGAGCCTGCGAAATGTCATTTTTTTACTTTTTTTTTCGACTTTGATTTTTAAGGTTTTTTTCATGACCTACTAAAAAACGTTTTTAGCGGACATTTTTGGGTCGGACAGGGTATACATGAAAATTTTACAATCAAATGAAAATTTTTTAGTAGGTCATGAAAAAAACCTTAAAAATCAAAGTCGAAAAAAGTCAAAAAAATTAAATTTCGCAGGCTCGAAAATTATTTGTTTAGGTATGCGTAGTGGAACTTTTTTTCCTGAGCCCAAATCCTATCGAAAAATTGATGGCGCGATATCGGTTAATAAATCGACCCAATGTAATGTATGTACATTAGGGCGGGTCAAATTGTAGGAGGGGGGGGGACATCAGGTGCACATCCAGTTTCTGAATCTATGGGTCATACTGAGTAATATTGCCCATGGAACCATAGGTCTGAAATGAATTACGAGCCTCCCTAATTTTGTTAGAAAAAAAATTTTTTTTTAGAAATTTTTATAATTGTTTTTGTTAGAAAATATTTTGGGCTATTTAAAAATTGAATTTGCAATATGGAAAAGTAAAATATTCTTCGATTTTTGCAACAAATTCGTCGATTTTCTCCAAAAAGAAGCGATAAAATGCAAAAAATAGCAGGAAAGCGCCCTATAGCGACGAATATTTTACTTTTCCATATTGCAAATTCAATTTCTAAATAGCCCAAAATACTTCCTAACAAAAATATTAAAATTCAGAAATTGGATGTGCCTTTTAAAAATAACTTTGACCCACCCTAATGTACATACATAATAATAAAATATAAAAATCATTGAATTAAAATACATCGCAGCCACGAACGAAACAGAGCCAAGACAAATGCAATCAAACAGAAATGCCGAAACAATAGAAGACTCTATAAAGAAAATTTTATACGCAATTACTTTTGCACGCACTTTCTTTCGCATAGCAAAATGTTTTTCCTCCGCCCCTATGTTCCAACTGTTAGTCAAGTAGTATTAACCAACAATTAAGACGGCACAAAACGCCAGCTTTTAGATTAAATTCATTTATCAAAAATTAAAGCACACATACATACAAATGTTTTTTCACACAGATTCATAATTTTCACAAATGCAGTTATTTCTTTTGTTTATACATAAATGCATTATAGTTGTACATTATTAAATGTAAGCGCATATTTGTACATTATTTATAAAAAATTTATTATTTTTGTTTTTTTATAAAAATTTCATTGATTAATTTAAATTTATTAAATTTTGTCTGGCTGCAATACTCCGTTAAAGAAGAAAAATGTTATCCGTTCACAGCCGACCGCTATACCGAACTAATGGGAGGAAAAAAAGTCTAGCGGAAAAATCAATATGATTTTCCACCGGACTATGAGCGTAAGGAAAATCCCACCCTGCCCCTTTGTCAAGGAAGTAACAAACCATACCATGCAAAAGTTGGTTGTTGCCGCATAAAAATGAATAATGGCATATGTACACACTTATGAACGCAGATATGTATGTATGTTGGTATAAGAGAGGAGTCGGGGGGAGGGAGGGCTGTGAAATATGCAAACGTTGATATGGATAAATATTTTAGCGGGCGGTTTCTAATAAAATATGCGGCTTAACGAATTTGTGTGCTCTCTCTATACTCCCTTTTAATTCATTGCAACGTGAACGCATGCCTCAAGGACAGTGTTGCCAAATATTTTTTTTCCAAGTCGTCAGACTCCGCCCAAAAAATCGTCAAAAATCGTCATATTTTTTTCTTTATTTATTTATTTATTTATTAGTCTACAATTTAAAAATTTATACAGACTAAAATGTTCAATTTACTTAAAATATGTAGTATAAGCGATATAAATAACATATTTATTCTACAAATTTATAAGAAGGATAGATTGTTGTGCATCAATTCTTATACGTATGCCCAAGCAGGCAGCCGTCGTGAGGATCTCGAAGGACGAGAATTGCTCAGAAAGGAGCTGTGTGCCCATTAGGGAGCGGAAATGAAGCGCTCATAAAGGAGCCAACGCGAAATGCTCATGAGGGAGCTGATTGCCCAATAGGGGGCTCTCGTGAGATGTAATGTAAGTTGTAGATGACGCAGAGACCAGTACGTTTTTGTAATGTATTTACTAGGCGTATGATCTATCACACTTTTATGTGTTTTGATTTGCCTGTGCTTGCATTAGATAAGCATTTTTTAATTTAGGTTAAATAGTATGCTTTTCTTTATTAAGAAAGGCGAGTCTGATATTGATGTAGTGCTTGTTGAAATCCAGACACAAACAACGAAAAGCTTCGTGCATTTCAAAATTAGATCTGCATGTACTCAGGAAGAGTGGTTGAAAATGTCTTGATGGCCTCATAGGGACATTAATCTTTATCTCACTTAGTCAAAATGGGCTATTCACAATCCCTCCCAATAATTTCACCATGAACAATACACCCAACATTTCCCTGCGGCTCTCAAGGGAAGGAAGTTCAATAAGCTTCAACCGGCTATTATAGGATGGAAGATTCCTTGTGGGATCCCACGATAAGTGACTTAACGCAAAAAGCAGGAACTGTTTTTGAACCGATTCCAGCTTGTCACAATAAATCTGATACCGTGGGGTTCTATGGCAACAACCAATAACAACCAAAGTTGAGTTAGGACGAAGTTGGGTTATTACCAGGGGACGTACGATTGTATGAGATCGCCGGATTTCATTCAACAATATTAACTTTTAAAGGGCTTTTCTGAAAATTGTCTTTGATTGTTATTTTTTGTTGCCACATACAACATATAAAATCGTTTTTAATTCATTTCATTTTATTTTATAAATAACAAAAACGTCCTAAAAGATAAATTTTGTATAACATACATTTTAACAATTATTTTTCTTTTGTTTTCTTTGAGCTCGAATCGAATCTCGCATAAACTCCTATATTATTTTAGATTCTTAGTTATACATTTTCGCATTCATTTTTTTTAGCATATTTATTTGCGGTTCAATATTAGGACAGGGAAAGTAATTAAATTTTAAATAATCTTGGGCTAGCAATATTCCTTTTAATGTATCAGTTTCCAGACGGTTTCGGATTTCTGTTTTGTTTAAATTTATTTTAGAAAAAAATCGTTCTACATTCGCTGAAGAGTGTGGCAAGCACATTAGATCTGCAACGAATGCATATAAATTAGAAAAAGCGTATATAGAGTTAGCTCTTTTGGTAGCAGAAATAGTTTTCTAAAGTAACTTCTGGAGGAACCTTCAAAATGTCTTCAAAATATGTCTTAAATTCTAAAAACTTTAATTTCCGAGCTCGAGGCCATACAATATTAAATAACAAACAAAGAAAACTGTTTATTTGTATATGTTATATATTGTCGTTTTTTATTTATCGATATTTCGACTTCAATTAGGAGTCATCTTCAGGACTAGAAATACAAAAATACAAGTATTATAATAAAAAACATAAAAGTACATGTATACATTTGACTTACATCG
Source organism: Eurosta solidaginis (assembly GCF_040869045.1). Taxonomy (NCBI): domain Eukaryota; kingdom Metazoa; phylum Arthropoda; class Insecta; order Diptera; family Tephritidae; genus Eurosta; species Eurosta solidaginis. Next base: position 32,571,942 of record NC_090319.1, read on the forward strand.
TTGGATGTACCAGATCGACTAATTTAAAATTTGATATGACAAAAACGAAAATAAACATAAAAAGTAAACAAATAAAGAACCGTAATTATAAACAAAATTCTTAACTAACAATATAGCATAAAAAGTTAAAGTGTGAGCGACACCCATAGCATAAGTATGTATTAAATTCCCACCAGGTAAATGTTGTTGTATAACACTCTCAGCATTAATTTTTGCAATTTTGCTTTACCAATTGTCGGCAAAATTGCAAAAATTAATGCTGAGAGTGTTATACAACAACATTTACCTGGTGGGAATTTAATACATACTTATGTTATGGGTGTCGCTCACAGTTTAACTTTTTATGCTATATTGTTGTTAGTTAAGAATTTTGTTTATAATTACGGTTCTTTATTTGTTTACTTTTTATGTTTATTTTCGTTTTTGTCATATCAAATTTTAAATTAGTCGATCTGGTACATCCAACGATGTAAGTCAAATGTATACATGTACTTTTATGTTTTTTATTATAATACTTGTATTTTTGTATTTCTAGTCCTGAAGATGACTTCTAATTGAAGTCGAAATATCGATAAATAAAAAACGACAATATATAACATATACAAATAAACAGTTTTCTTTGTTTGTTATTTAATATTGTATGGCCTCGAGCTTGACAATTTACTAACATTTTTACAAACTAAAGGCCAAAAAACCAACAAAAAAATTAACTTTAATTTCCTATACTCGCTATCAATATCCCGCACAATTTTCTGATCGATTGTGTGCGAAAAATTATGCCAAGAATACTTTTTTTCAGCAACTTCTTTGGGATCCATGAAACTTAAGTTTTGTAGAACATCGTTAAAATAAAAACGCTTTCTAATTTGATCACAAAGTTCAATAAAAAAAAATACAATCTTGTCTATCGCATAAACTTCTATATAAATCTGATCAATTTGCAATATATTTGAAATGTTTTTATAATCTATAATTCCTATGTTGTCTAATTTAATACATTCCGGCTTTACAAAATTATACAATATACTTAAATAAGTATTTTTATTTCTGAATACATATTATGTACTTGAAGCCCCTCACTCTGGAAAATTGTATTAACTTTATTAATATTTTGAAGGATATACTTCAGGATGGAGAGATAAATTTCATTCATATCATCCAAGTTATCAACAATGGTTTTTGCACTGTCTATTTTGTCAACATTAACAGCGAAGTTAAAAAATATGTTTAATGGCTCATAAAGTTCTAATACTTTGTATACTACTGCCCCTAGGGATAGCCAGCGAGTTTGACATGGATGTAGCATCTTTTTTGGCTGCAATTCCAATAGCGCAATTATATTTTTCAATTGAGTAGGTACTTCTCTGAGAACTATTGGAAACGTAATTATACACATTGCGCACCAATGTTTCTACACTGCTGGGTAGCCTTAAGCAGGAATACACTGAAATAAAAAGACTGGTTAAATCAACCGAAATACGGGTCAATTCAACCGAAATTTCTGTTAATTTTTATCCATCGCAACAAGATGTTGAATCAACTGCGCACAAATCGTTGATTCGTAATTGGCCGTTTTAGTAGTCAAATGAACAAAAAAAGTTGTTGCGACAGCTTTGTTCGAAAGTACCTATGTTGCCATATACATAAATAAATAAATGTAAGGCGCGATAACCTTCGAAGAGATCTAAGGCCGAGCTTCTCTTCCAATTTGCGTCGTGCTTCTCTTGATTTTCCCTACAAATTGGCCGGACGGGACCTACATGTTTTATGCCGACTCCGAACTGCATCTTCTGCAAGGCAGATGAGTTTTCAGAGCTTTTCATGGCAGAAATACTCTCGGAGCGCTTGCAAAACACTGCCGAGGGGTGACCCCGCTTAGAAAAATTTTCTTGTAATTGAAAAACCTTATTTCTAAAATTTTGATGTCGCTTTGCCAAATTTTATATTTTATAATTTATTTAATATATAGTTTTGAACTTCGCTTTGCAAATAGAAATGAAAATAGGAGTCACAAAACTGATTCTCAATTCTTTCAGTTGCCGCTCAGCTCATTCTCAATTTCTTCTCTCGCATGTAGTTGCCACACTTGATTGTTTCGAACTAGTAGTATAAATGTTTGACATAACATTTTAAATAGAGAACTTGTAAGTTATAGAAAAGTAAAGAATCAAATCGCTAGAAGGCAATTCACCACTGGAGTAACTTTACATGTAATTCGGAAAGTTTAATTTTCGTAACACTTTAAGTTGAAACGATTTCAAAACAACTCAAACTTTTATGTTGTTGGAAACATCAACATTAAAAAAGGATGTTTTTTTATTATCTTATTAAATTCGTTCGCGTGAGTGAATATTCGTAAAAACTTGAACAAAATGTTACTAACTTTGGAAAAATCCTGTTCGTTCAAACAAAACTTTTGCAACAAGAGGGCGCAATTTTGCATTTCGCTTGAAGGAGAATTTGCAAAATTGTACCCGATAAATAGGTGTCCCGGTATCTTATAATTTTTTGCACAGTAAATTCAAAAAATGGTTTTTCGTTTTGTATTGATGACTGAAAAACTAGTTTTTTGTTGTTTTCCTATTTTGTGTGTTTTTCCATTTGGTGGTTTTCTTATTATGGTATTTTTTTTTAAACAAGTGGCACCATCGTCATAAATACAAAATAGAGAGCGCAGTGAGCGTAAAATTCTCTTTGAAATTTGCTCATGTATGACTGTTAATCGCTGTTGAAATGACCAGTAAGATCAGTTGTGTTAACAGAAAAATCAGTTAGATTGATTAGGAATCTGTCAATTTTGCAGAATTTTGTTAACTTAAGAGCGACAATTTCTCTTCTGTTGAAATGACTAAACTAATTTGTTCGCTTGACAAAGAACTCGGTCGAATTAACCGTAATTCGATCAATTTCACCGAATCTCCGTTAAATCAAGAACAACAGAACCGATTTGTTGATTTACTAGCACCATTTCTTTCAGTGTACGAAGAGCAAAGTGCCAAAGAATGACATATACATTTATATGTAATTAAGTTAGGAATTTCTTTTTCAAAAATTCGGGCGACCGACTGCTTCGAGCCGGTCATGTTATTAGCTGCTTCTACAGCAAAAGCTAGCATATTTTTAGTATAGGGTCTACATTGTTCAATAAAGATGAGATACGAGCTCAATTTTAAATATGTATATGTAATTTCTTGGTGTTTGAATATTTAAAATAAATATTACATAGAAGGCAGGTTTAAATCGTCATTTTTCATTACAAAATCGTCAAAGCGTCGTCAATCTGTCAACGCTGCTCGAGGATGTGATTGAGAGCGCAAGAGATAGATAAAGCGCACACACCTGTACATAACACAATTTGAGTTGAAAAAAAAAAATTTAAGTACATTTCATTCAAAGCATTTTTCCGGCAAGCTTGTCTGTATGCGTGTTATTCTCAAAATCAAGTAAATTTTGAGAGAGACAAAGTACGCCATTAATGAGGTGTAAATAGTTTAACACCATTACGGTTTCCACTTTGGTCTATTTGAACACAAAATGGTCCTTTTCAACCTCACTTGGTCCGCAAGTCTCTTTTTCCAAATGGTGTTCCTTTTTAAACGTTTTTATTTAGCTTGACTTGACAGGCAGGCCGCACGGCCGTTGTGAACGAATTTTGTAATTGAAATTTAAGTAACTTCCCGGTAAGCTACAAGCTTGAAACTTGGAATATAGTTCAGAACCCGATGACAATGCAATAATAAGAAAAAAATCGCCGCTAGGTGGCGCAAGGATCGAGATATTCGCAAAAATAGTATTTGTGGTCCGATTTTGCTCATATTTGGAACACATAATACATACAAGAATAGAAATCGACCTATGAAAAAAATCGCCGCTAGGTGGCGCATGGATCGAGATATTCACAAAAATCGTATTTGTGGCCCGATTTGGCTCATATTTGGAACACATAATACATATAAGAATAGAAAGCGACCTATAAAAAAAAATTGCCGCTAGGTGGCGCAAGGATCGAGATATTCACAAAAATCGTATTTGTGGTCCGATTTGGCTCATGTTTGGAACACATAATACATACAAGAATAGAAAGCAGACATGCTTAACCAACGAACCGATATCATTTCGTTACGATAATTAACGTTAATAAACGAAACAAAGTCATTTCGTTTCGTTTATTAACGTTAAGAACGTCAAATTAACGAAATGATTTCGTTTCGTTTTCTGCCATATCAAAACGAAATCAAATCGTTTATGTTGATTATTAATTTCAAACTATGCTGGCAAAGCTGTTTGGTGGCAGAGTCATTAAAGGTGAAAGCATTAGCCAAGCTGACTGTAACTTTTCTCATGAATTTTGACAGTACGAACATTTCTCAGAGTATTTTTGACATTACCACCAACGAATTACACAAACAAACTACATGGAGTTTGTGTGTGTATGTCCGCTCGCTGTTACCACCTTACGGCTTCACCATGGCTATAGCATTGCCAGCACAATTCAAACATAAAGTATCACGTTTTTGTTAACGTTTTTAACGTTAACGAAAGCTTTTCGTTTCGGTTAAAAACGAGATACAATTTATCTTGATAATTTCTTTATCGATAATATTTCGAAGTGTTTCAGCGGAAACGGTGGAAATTTTTTGATAAACGATTAGCTTAACGTTAAGGTGCATCCCTGATAGAAAGCGACCTATGAAAAAAATCGCCGCTAGGTGGCGCAAGTATCGAGATATTCACAAAAATCGTATTTGTGGTCCAATTTGGTCCATATTTGGAACACATAATACATACATGAATAGAAAGCGACCTATGATGCCCGATTTGACTCATATTTGGAACAAATATTGCATACAGTCCGGTAGAAGTGACATCAAAATATTTTGGAGTTGGAGGAGGGACAAGCATACGTGGCGCAGAGTCGAGTAAAGCCTTTGGAAGAATTATGTATTCAGGACTTAGGTTGTAACAAATTGTCAGGAAAGAGTCCTTGTAATAATGAGTCACTAAATGAACTAAATAGATCGAGAAATAATAGGCAATTAAATAAAGACTAAAAACTTGAAAATAAAATAATTAAAAAAAAATGATTATGTTAAACGGTTTTATTGAAAACAATACTTACATGAAGTAATAATAATACGAAAAGCTAGAAAATAATTAGGTAGGTCCTAGGTACTAGTCATCACACTCCTTATCAATATAGGGCGTTGATGAGACAATTAAATAAAGGCGTTGGACGCGTCATATTTCTATTGATAGTCATAAGTAAAACCAACTGCAACTTAATCAGGTTATGCTACCTACGCCTTACATTTTTAAAATTTCACGCGCCCAACGCTTTTATTTAATTTTCTGATCAACGCCCTATATTGATAAGGAGTGTGATGACTAGTACCTAGGGCCTACCTAATTATTTTCTAGCTTTTCGTATTATTATTACTTCATGTAAGTATTGTTTTCAATAAGCCCGTTTAACTTAAAATTTTTTTTAATTATTTTATTATACAGTTACTACGATTTTGCTTCTTTACTTTCTTTTAATTCCTGCGAACTTTATTTATATCTATTTTGCATGACCTTTCAGCCTAATAATGCATTTGGAGGCTTTTAATGAATTTAAGCACCTCATCAAGCTTTTTACTCCATATCACGAAGGGATTAAGTGTGCCGCCACCTATGTATATGAGAGAGGATCTGCCTTGCAGGGTTACTCAGTCGCAGTGAATGGGAACCGACGTTTCATTCTCTAGTTCACAAAAGCGACAGATTTGTGTATTGAAAAGATTCTGCCATGAAAAGCTCTCAGTGAAAGCTCAGCTGCGTTGCAGATCAATTTGTAGGAAAAATTAAAAGGAGCACGACGCAAATTGGAAGAGAAACTCGGCCTTAAATCTCTTCGGAGGTTATTGCCATGGATATCTGAAAATTTCGTGAGATTCGGAACGTTTAACATTATTACCATGTGAACGTCATTCTCTATCCTCTATCATACCCTGCAAATAAATTTCTGGAGACATACCGGTTTAAAGCTCTCGGCATGGCGCCGAAGCTGGTATGTCTTCAAACCAATTTTGACAAGGGATGATGTAAAATCGTTACGACATACATACATCGAAAAAGATATAAATTAAGTAAAATTCTGCCACTGAGATCAGCTTGGAGGAGTTGTTCAAATAATTTTTGAGTTAGAGCGTTGCTCAAAAGAGTTCTCAAGTACTGCGGAGATAATATATTTCCTTACTCAGCCATCAATAAATTATGGGTATTTGTAATGTTTAATGTTTTGGGCCAAATATTTCAACTTACTTTATGCTTTGATGGAGCTTTTCGGCCCAGAATCGAGAAGGCAAAGTTAAGTTTTCCTTCACCAACATTTATAGGTATTCTTATTCGCCAGAAGGTATGAGGACTGTTTTACAAAAGCTAATTTATTCTGGTAAAGCTTTGATTAAAAAAAAAAATGATAAACCTTCAATCTTTCGTGTTCGCTGTTATGCTATATTATCCCAGCTATGATACGGAATTGATTGGCAATATGCTACCACTGCTCGCCTAAACCGTTCCGTCAAGGTCTCGTAAAGGATAGAGATGGGCAACTTCACCTTAGGTGGCTAACTACAACTATCTTTTGGTGCATCCGGCTAGTGGCTGTACCTACGGAAGCATCCACCAAAATCGTCCCTTGATTTCTGCTTGCCCTTTATTTCTTCCATTGTTAGGTATATCGCAATTTTTTCAGGGCTGTAACATCTGAAGTTCCATAGCGGACGTCAACCAGCCGAGAAGCAGCGCCTTCGTGCATGACCTTAACATATATTTGGTTCTTAATATGGTTGCCGATTTATTAATGAATAGTAGTATTGCCATAAAAGGTATTTTACTGACAGACACATAATCTGTGCGCCTTTATACTTTATCTTTTGATAGACAATCCTGCCCAATTCATCCGAATTTTTCGGAGTGGTTGCATTGATGCTCTCACTTTTTTTTGCAGAGCATCAGTTTTCTGCATTGCAGTTATCGGCATTGTCACGGGTGAAGGAAGTTAGCTTCGTGTACCTATATGTCACACCTAGGCAGAAATCCATGCAATAAGGGCATGTCTTCGAAGATGCTTATCCTCGAGGAGTATACTAATTATGACAGACAATCAGGCAGCCTTACGTGCCTTGCAGTCTTACACCATTACTTCTAAGCTAGTAGATGAATGCATAGCAGTCCTAAATGATATGGGAGCTAAAAAAAAGGTTTTGTTAGGATGGCTTCCCGGATCAGAGACATAAAGGGCATGCTTTAGCAGAACTCTATGGTACAGAGCCCTTCTTTGAACTCACAAAGGCACACACTAGGGAGACCATAAGTAGCTGGCAGCAGTTCAGACAAAATTTGATTGAATGCCAATGGCAAAGGCAGACCAAATTGTTTATACTGCCAGCAACGAGTGTAGCAGCCAAACACATTGATTGATCTAAGCAAACAGGACCTACGAACTCTCAGTGGATACTATACGGGAAAATGTAGCCTACGATATCACCTAAGTAAGTTAAATCTATCTGATACACACATCTACCGCTTTTGTGAGTTGGAGGTTGAAACGTTAGCTTTTAGTCCCTCCGTGATATGGAATAAAAAGCCTGAAGAGGATCTTAAATACATTAAAAGCCTCCACATACAATACTAGGCCGAAAGGAAAGTCAGAATAGATTTAAATAAGGGTGGCAGGGCAACTAATAATAATTATAATAATGTCACATCTGCGTACCACAATTTTGAAAATGAGATCAGTAATAGGTCGACTATGGAGGGAGGATGATCGTTAAACTTTTCTGTATACTGTGGCAAATGTTAACATCACTATGCAGTTAGTAAATAAGTGCACCACAACAATACAGGAAGCAGCCACACTTCTATACATGAACACATCAAAGTAATCAACTTATCCACGTACATAAAAGGCGACGAAGAATATCTCACATACACATATGCAGTCATCAGCTAAGAGACGAAGTTGCTACTCACACATACACACGCATATAGCTAGATAACCAAGTATGCGATACAACTGTTCCAGGTTCGTGAAAAGTCTAGACCTTAGGAGAAATATGCGAACGAAGCAACAGAGAGTATAAAAGCAGCGCAAGCTGAGAAATACATAACTAATCAGTTGGATTTAAACACGCTTTTGTGAAGTACGTGATAGTGAAGTATAATTGTACTACTCCCAAAATAGTCTAAATAAAGACCATTTTGTAATACTGAATGTTGAGTTATTTATTCGACAGTTCAGCGATTCGAACGTTAGCAGAAGGTGCATAATTATCGAAACATCCCAAAATTCGTTACAATACACATGGGCACGAGCGAGCTGCGATCATTCTCGCTTGGTGGTTACTGAGCTCACTGCTGCTCATATAAACACTTATTTTAGTATATTCTCTCAGCCAGCTCGCCGTACTAAAAAATATGATCAGGTGCTAACAGACCAAAGTGCGCGCAATGCTACTGTTCACTATCGTTTGTTTTTTTGTGCGCACGAAATTACGAAAGGCCCAGCCACAACGTAGTTTTTCATATAGATGCGTTCAACGCAATATTATGCATGCCAGTAACATCGCCACAATCACGCAAGATGTTGCGCTTGTAAATATGAAGGAGCTTCAGACTTAGCAATTGAAGTTCATTTCGCCTTGCTCATTCACATACAAAATTCCGCGAAGCACTGTTATAAATATTCTCACTAGACAAGAAAAATACTTGCTAACATATATTCATTTATTAAATTGCAGTTTTTAGCTGTGAAAAAATTAGAACACTATCAACGAGTTGGAAAAATAATTTCACTTTCAAAGTGTGAGAGCACTTTTAGCCAAAGCAAATGTCGAATTCTTCTTCTTATGCTTTGCTTGCAACAAAAGTTGGAAGTTTGCTACTTTTTCATGTCAGATGGCGTCAGTGTGGCTCGTTCTGCCGTTCTCCATAAAAATACGTGCAATCAAATCATCAGGCACAAGATTGCGTTAAACGCATTTATATGAAAAACTGCTTATGTTACTTTGCTGGCATGTATTACATGCCCTTAGAACTAGCTGGGCGAGCCAAGTTTGTCTTCGCCCTCCTCTATACGATATCGTAAACAGCGGTAGTCGGAATTCATCATAGTCTCTCATTCCATTAAACGCCAGCAACCATAAACTTATAATTTATTTAATAATTTGACTTAAGATTTTTAAGAATTAATGAGCTTAACACCGATAAATGATAATTGTTATTCAATTATTATTTTTGGTTTTATTGGGAAAAACTGAAAAGAAGGAAACATTTAATTTTTATTTTATTTTATTTTCATTTTCTTTTCAGTTTTTCCCAATAAAACAAAAAAAAAAAATTGAATACCTATTATCATTTATCGGTGTTAGGTTGAGATAGGTTGAACTGGCCGGTCCATGAGGACCTCACATAGACTGAATGAGTCCGTAGTGTTACCAGAAGTTTGTTTTTAATGATAGAAGCAACTTTGTTAGTCTAAAGCTGGAGTCATTGGTGCCGTATGTCGTATCGCTGTATCCGTATCCCTAACGTAATCAGCTGTTTATCGTTACGACGGTAAACCAAAACCCAATTGGTTGGCTACGATACGGTTACGACCTTAGCGGCACCAATAATCGATTGCATTGATTCTCATAAGGTTGGTCGAATCAGCTGTTAAAAGGTTACCGATACGGTTACTGATAAAGCACCAATGTCTCCAGCTTAAGGTTGGAAGACGATCATGTGCACCTCTCGCCTTCGCTTAATATCGCCCAGTCTTATTGGGACGTCTACGGAGCAAGCTTCAAGGGATGCGGCCTTTTTAGCTAGTTCATCCGCTTTTTCATTCCCATCTATTCCCATATGCCCTGGGACCAATATAGATGTATGATTCTCCCTGATTCTCTCCAGGGACTGCTTACACCCTAACACGCATTTAGATGCTGTGCTATGCGATATTATAGCCTTAATTGCTGCTTGACTGTCAATATAAAAGTTAACACGGTTGCAGCTTCAGCTATTCTCTTCCAGGGTTTCTACTGCTTTGGTTACGGCTACAATTTCCGCTTGGAAGACGCTACAGTAATCCGGCAGCCTGTAGGATCTGTTTATTTCCCGATCAGCACAGTATACCGCAGATCCTACTCCTTCCACTACTTTGTAACCATCTGTGTACACATGTATCGCCTCGTCCGCAATTTGAGCACCCTTGCGCTAACCGTCCACCTCTATTGTGGCCTTAAGATCGCCCTCGAAGCGCAGATAGGGAATCAGGTAGTCTGTTCGTCTTGTGATTGATGACGCTATACTATTATGGCCGTATGGTCGGCGCTAAAGCTGCCCCGATGCACCGAGCCTGGTTGCAGTTGTTAACGCTATGTTCTTGGCTACCAGGTAGACAGGTGGAATGTGCAGAATGGCATACAGTGCAGCCGTCGGGGTTGTTTTCAGGGCTCCCGTAATGCTAAGCATTGATAGTCTGTATACCCCCTCTAATTTTTTGAGATAGGTTGTTTTTTGTGTGGCTTTCCACCAAACAAGAACTCCATAGTATAGAATAGGGCTTACAATCGCTGTAAAAACCCAATGAGTAAGAGAGGGCGATAAGCCCCACTTACACCCCAGCAATCTTTTACAGGCATAAAGTGCCGTTGAAGCCTTCTTCACCCTCTCTTCCACGTTGAGCTTCCATGACAGCTTACTGTCTAGGATGATTCCTAGATATTTTGTGCAAGGTTTCTCCTGTAGGTCACCCCTCCTAACTTAGGCCTGATCCAATTTGAGACCTTGTACCTCTTTGAAAATAAGACCATATCCGTCTTCGCCTATCGGTGTTAAGCTCATTAATTCTTAAAAATATTAAGTAAAATTGAACATACCATTAAACATACAAACATATAATTTAATAATTTGGGAAATTTAATTTTTTTTAAACAACGTGAGGACGGACAAGGAGACAGCTGTTTCGATTATACTTTGTAAATCTCTTCAAAGCCTTTTCTCCCGGGAGTGGGATTTGAACCCGCACTGCTACGATGGTTGAAGTGTTACAAAGGTTCAAATCCCACCCCCCGGAAGAAAAGGCTTTGAAGAGATTAACAAGGTATAATCGAAACAGCTGTCACCTTGTCCGTGCTGATGTAACGTTGTTTAAATTTTTTCCAAATTATAAATTATAAACATAAATTGCTTCAAATAAATGTTTTCATACATTTAAAAGCAATGAGGCCAGTCCCCGCTTTATGTATGAATATAAATTTATAATGTTGGCGTGATCGTCCTCTATCAACTATTTGAAAGAAGTAAATTAAATCCTTTCAACGCAACATTTCGCAAAATAAAAATACAAACAAAAGCTTAATACATACAATATAAATAAATAATTGTACACTCTCGGGATAGTTCGAAATAAGATATTTGTAAATATAAAAAAAAATATTAATAAAATAATTCTTAATAAACAATAACTTACAATAAATAATAATGTGCATAAAAGTTGTATAAATTGATTAAAATGTTAATTCAAAATAAATATCGTACTCACTTTCATTAAGTGGGCTCAAAGGTGTCAATTCACAATTTTTTGTGACATTATAACGTGAACTAATTTGACGTTTCTCCTTCTTGACAAGTGGCGTTGTTGTTAAATTGAAGCCTTTGGTTATCGGTGTTGGTGGAGGCGCATCACGTGGTGGTGTGCTTTTATTATCTTTATTAGCCTGAAATTAAGATTTAAAAAAATAAATAAAAAAAAGGTTTAAAATTTTATTAAAAATCCACTGATGAGCTTCAATACGAAGTAAATAATGATATTGTTGTTTTTGGCGGGTCATTGTACGACAATAGCAAGAACGACAAAAAATGCATTATGGATTGGGGAAGAAAAAAATGAACAAAAATCAAAAAACATGCGCACTTTGTAAAAAAATTCGTAGAGAACGACCGAAATTGGCTAAATTTTTTAAATGCACTAATCGAACGTACTTGAGTTATGTAGAGGCAATTTTTTCACATTTTTAAAAACTTAAGTACGAAGATACGATAAACGGGTATACAGCCGCAGCGATTGCTCACTTATTTGAACGCTTAACCGTTTAAACAAAAATGTCCTCAAAAGGCTCTAATAGCTCTCAATGGCTCCCAACAGCATAGCTGTGGCTCTGTTTGGCTCCAAACAACAAACAATTGATTCAAATTGCATTTGCCTTGTTTTGCCGCATACTCAAATTAAAAGGTAGAACAACTGATCGCCTTTGTTGTTGTTGTTGTGCACTGGCTTTATGAGATGGTAATCAAGTCGATACTCATCTATGGGCGCTGGCGTGGTGGAATGCATTGGACATTGCTAGTTGAAATGCATCCGAGTACGATGCTAAAGATAAATACGGTGAATATGCCGGCTTCCATCCCTTCATTACATCCAGATATGAATGAGGTTAGAAGCCGAACTGAGGAAGTGGAGTAGCTAACTGATTTACGGATGGGTAGAAGTTGGAAGGGAAGATTGGCGGCTCGACTGTGGTGCCATTAAGTATGGAGGTGTGTGGGAGTGCGTGAGGTCGTTATAAATTGCTTTGGAATTATTTTAGGGTTAGGGTCATCTTTGTTTTGGGGCAATACAAATTCACACGGCACTTTAAGGGAAAAATTGAACTGGAAGTAGCTGATTGTAGGGAATTCGGAGTTCCGCATACTACGCGAAGATTCCGCTTGATGGTCATCGAGTCAGCTCAGTAAGCGCTGTAAAAAGACTTACAGGTTGTAGGGTACCGAGATCCTTGTGGCCATAAATGGAAGGTATGGTTTTTGCTGCAATAATTGGGTTACTAAAGCTCATATATTATTGGTCAGGCATTCGTCAAAAAAACGACTGGTAACACTTTTGACATATGCAGTCCATATAAATAAAGCCTTTACTGACCGGCCCGTTCAACCCAAATGTGCCGGACCATTGTGTGCCAATTACAATCCTATTGTGCTCTTTTCTATTCAAAGAAGTTCGGCCTTCTCCCGATTGGTTATAGAAACGAAAAATTAAGCTCGCAGAATTACACTAGCAGTTTTCTCCGATCACTTCCCAATGCGACACTGTTTTAAAATTCTTACTGAATAATGCATGATGTTGATGCTACTTTTCACGGATATCGAGCCCCGGACCTTTGGTATGTGGGGCAAGGTCGTTTTTATTAAGTAAGTATGTAAACGGTTTTCTTGAATTCCCTCCAGCTGCGAAGGTTGGACAGTCTGGAGAGCAGGTGCAGTCTGGACGGCAGAGTTCTAGTAATGCAGCGACTCCTACTTCAAAACAGTCTTCGATACAAACTTTAAAAAAATTTTTGCTATCAGGATTCAAGTAAAAAATGGGGTTGTTTCAATACTCCAGCATTCAAAAATGTTATTTCCCAACGTTGTTTGTGTTAGATAACGAGTTCTGGCGAGAGTACTCGCTACTTATTTATTTTCCACTTCATCGTTTCACAGAACATGAATTCTCCATCGGAGTAGTTCTGCTTGTCTGAAAGAGACCCGGTGTAGTTGTTCTTAATGACTCCCCTGATGGCAGTTTTGGAAAGTCGAGGCCGACCACCATTGCGTTGAAAAGCAAGCGTCTTCCTTTACTATTTCCAATTGGCTACAATAATAACGAATATAACATCAATGACGCAAATTGTTCGATGTGGTAAAGATGGTCTAGGTCAGCTGGCTGGGAGAATATTAATGTTTCAAGCTCACAGCAGCGAGAAATTGATACACAACAGTTCAGTAATAAAGAAACCACTAAGCGAGCATGATCGTAATCCACATGTGCAAATATATAAATGCCGCCAGTAATGTTAAATCAATACGCACAAACGCACTACATTCACGATCGCTTAGTAGCGTGTCTGATACTGATCTCACTTTTAATTCATTGATAAGTAGAAGTGATGCACGATAAATGCCGATCACTGATCTAGACGGGTAATCATCAATTAATATTGTGACGAATATTAACATCACTAAGCTGATATACATGAACACATCAATCATGATTTACACACATATATAAAAGGCAACGAAGAGATAACTCACACACAGATGTAGTCATCAACCGAAGTTGTTACTCACACATACACACGCATATATGAAGCTCAATTACCAGGCAGGAGATACAGCAGTTCCAGAAGGCGAAACATCTAGACTTTCGTAGAAATATGCGAATGAAGCAACGGAGAGTATAAAAGCAGCGCAAGCTAAGTATTCAGGATTCAGTTTGATTTAAACACGCTATCAGTTGCGAAGTGAATTTTAATTGTGAAGTATAATTGTACTACTGCCAAAGTAGTCTCATAAAGACTATTTTGAATATTGGTGTGATTTATTCAACAGTTTAGCGATTCGAACGTTAGCAGAAGATTACAAATAAGCGGAATTTCCCAAAATCCGTTACAATATGAAGAATTTGGCTTATTTACTATTTGTTCTTTTTACAATGCTCGTTTCTCTTTCGGTCTTAAAAATTCGCTGTTCGATCCTTCTCTATAAATTATGTAAATACAGTGACGTACAAAAATCTACGTATGGGGTATATGTTGTACTTTAGTTGTTTAGAAAGGACAAAAACATTGCGGAGAAATGTGTGCATGCAGTTTTGTTTTAACCCTTTTTTATCGTTTTACCCAAAAGAAATCCGTCTTTGAACATATAACTTAGTTGGCTAAAAAACGAAATATTACCGTTGACAAAAGCGTACATACAGCACCAGTTACCTAACTTGCATTCTAATATGCAGGTCTCTTAAGATAGCCCAACCTTTTCAGCCCAATCAAAAAACGAGACCGTACTAAATTGCACAATATTTCATGCTTAAATTGGCGGGTTAATTAAATTTATTACACTTGTATTTTAAAAAATATCGAGGATTGGGCTAGCTTAAGTTTAAGCTTTAAATAAATATTGTGCAATTTAGTACGGTGTCGTTTTTTGATTGTGCATATGGGTTGGGCTAGCTTAGCGACCGTGACAGGACAAGTCAAAGTCAATCTTGTCGATTTTAATAAAGCCAAAGAAAACACATTCCATTCCTGGACATTAACCAATTGGAATTTCATTTATTGCTAGTTGTACATGTCCGGAGTGTGTTTCTTTGGCTGCAAAATTTTTGGCTAAGCTAGCCCAACCCTCGATATTTTTTAAAATGCAAGTGTAATAAATGTAATTAACCCGTATTAAATTGGCATTAAATATTGTGCAATTTAGTACGGTCTCGTTTTTTGATTGGGCTGAAAAGGTTGGGCTAGCTTAATAGACTTCGAATATGCTGTGTTATACTATTCATAAAGTACTGTTTACCTATTTTAATCCTTTTTTTATGTTTGTTGCATTGCTAATATTGAGTTCAGTTGCGGTTGGATTACTTAAACGTAGCGTAAGAAATTTTGTTGTACAGCACAGAAAAAAAAAAATTATGTGGTTATGTGGTGAAATTGCAAAATAGGAAAAATCTTTGTAACAAAATTTAAAAAAAGCGCAGCGGCAAGCTATCACGCCGAGACATCATCTTAATTTTGAAGGAAGTGGACAAAAATCCAAAAGTTTCTGCTCCAAAATGAACCGAAGATATATCAACTCATCAAGGAATTGTGCCCATCCAAGAACAGTCCAGAGCTCTGGACAAGAATGGCTTTTACAGCAGAACACCACCCAAAAAATCTCTTATTTCATCTCGGAGTTCGGGAAACAAAACAGGAAAGGGGGTATTAATTTTTGCCAAAAAATTTGGTTTAACGATGAGTCAAAGTTCAATATTTTTGCTAGCGATTAAAGTGTGGAGGAAGAAAAATATTGCACTCCATCCGAAGAATTTGGTATCAACTGTAAATCATGCTGGAGGCAGTGTTTTGATTTGGGGAGCTATTGCGGCACCTGGAGTTGGTAGAGTTACATTTATTGATGGTAATATGGATTGTTTGAGATACAATGAAACATAAGTTGAAACCATCGGTGGTTGAATTGGAGTTGGGTGCAGACTGAATCTTTCAGCAGGATAACGATCCAAAGCACACGGCACATATTGCTACTTTACTAAAAACACCACCGCAAGCCCATTTTTAAATATTTTTGAATGTTTGAGTAATTTAAGGTTAGTAAAAAACTAGGTTTCTAGCTAACATATTTGATTCCCAGTTGTGGATTAATTAATTAAAATGTAAAGTTACGCGCCTAGAAAATGACACGGTTTTAGCATTACATATCCGTCGCCCGCTAGCCAGAAGCATGAATGTGCAATTTTTCCGATTTTGTGTTAGAAGTCTCGTTGGATTACCCTTTAGATTCTCTAGGTTCTACTTAAACCCAGAGCTTCCTACGCACATGGAAACACCAATAATTTGCAATGCCGTTTTCATGAACGTATAATTCAATCACATAAAGTTGCGCCAGAGAAATGAATGTGGCACATTCATGTTTATGGCTGACAACAAAAAAAATGCTGTTCCTGTTTGTATGAAACATTCGTTGATATGGCTCAACAATTTTTGAAAAAAAAAAAAAATTTGAAACAACACACATTCTTACTAATTTTTACTAATAATTTTAATTATTTTAAATATTTATCTATTAATTAATATTAAAAAATTAGGTCATGAACTGTAATTCGTTTAATCGTATGATATATTCAATTAAATAAAAGTTATTTGTGGTGTTAGTCGCATATATACAAGAAAGTTGGAAAATGAATAAAGTACAAGAAATTTCTAATGGAAAAATTTATTTTGATAAGGATCAACATATTTATTAATTTGCATACTAAAAGAGTCTGCTATTGGTGAAATCATACAATATGACGAAGGAGAACAGTTTAGTGAATTTGAATTTTACTCTGATGATTATATTCCTCCGGAAACGGACCAGACCTCTAGTGGTAATGAAAAATTGCTTAATCCACCAGAGATGCCCATAGAAAGTCCTACAGACCCTAAATGAAAGCCCCACGCAAAAGAAGTTTCACCCATAGTTACTCCTTTACAATTTTCAGTGGCAGCAATATTAAAGTAAAAGTATGTCGTGAGTTTTTTCTCGCAACAATCAGCGTATCAGATTCAATGGTAAGAAACTGCGTTAATAAATCCGAATTAGGATTCGTTCAGCGAGACAATCGTTGCCGTCATGCTCCACATAATAAATTGACTGAAAAAAATTTAAAACATATACATAACCACATTTTTAGCTACCCCATTCTTTAGTCCAATTACTACCGATCGGCCTCACAAAAGAAATATCTGGATGGCCAACTCAATATTTCGTTAATGTATCGAGAGTATAAAATAAAATGTTAAGAAGAAGCATATACTCCAGCTTCACTCACAAGATACAGATCAGCTTTCAACGATTATAATTTGGGTTTTTTTTCAAACCAAAGAAAGATCAGTGCAGGAAATGTCTTACTTTTGATGCATTGTCTGATGACGAAAAAATTGGTCAAAAAGAACATTAAGAAAAGCATCTTTATGCTGGTTAAGATACACAAAAGATGAGCCCTATAAGATATTCTTCAAAAAAAAAATTATACTGATGAAGAAGAATTTTCAATAGCTGAATATTCGAAAAAAAAGGTCGTCGTTGTTTAATTGAAGGCAAGCCGGTTTATTCGAAGCCGTTGACTATAGCCGAGGCAAAACTAAAAGGCTTGAGATTAATGTGTGAAAAACTTGTTATACCAAAAGAATGTCATTCTTTTTATAAAAATCTAGAGGGCAACAGTGAGCTTCGTGACGCTTTACCCGAACTCAACATTTCTGAAGATTCTGATTCCGAAAATGAGAACTAGTTCTAAGTCACAGCCACGGATGTTTTACCAAGTATTGTGATACTCCTAATCCGAATCCGCCAACGGAATTGGCCTAGCAGGTCTTGGTTTGGCCATAACCTTATTTAAAAATCAATCTGCAGTAATTTTTATTACGTCTTTTGAGGTTAAGGTCAAACTATGACCAGTGGGCAAATTCTTATAGCGTATTCGGTTTCAGCGCATCAAAATGTATAGAAAACGTGAGTCGCATTACCTGATCCGACTACTTTTAATTTTTGTGTATAGCTGTGTTAACAAAAAATTATATCAGTTTTTAAAATTTTTGTTGTGCCAGAAAAATGAATGTGCTAAATCTCGAAAAATAGAAGGGATGCGAGCAGAGCAATTATCTCAGTTGAAAGAGCATAGTGTGAATATAATATATAGATACATTTTAACATTAGAAACAAATTCTTCTAATTTTGAGGGAGCAATAAACTTTGAAACTCGATTTCCCAACATTTTCATTTTGGCACATTCATGCTTCTGGCAAGCGGGCGACGATATAAAATAATTTTCCATATCTCAACAAAAGCACGTAACTCGGACTTAGGTTCTATGAAATTATAACACAAAATATTTTTTTTCATACATTTGAATTTTTTGTGCTTCAACGAAAGGACGTAACTTGAGATATTTCTCAAACGACGAAATTTCAGAGTCCATCGCCGCTTAGGCAACGAAAATTTTTAAGCAACTTCTAAGGATATTGGAGAATTGTGCAGCAATAATTAAGATTCTGTAAAAGTTTCTTGCTTTTATGATTTTTTTAATAATCGGGGATTGCCCATATTGCTTTTTTTTTTCTTGCTTTTGTTGTGCAACCATTTTCGCCTTTTCATAGATTTTAAGTTAAGTTTTAATTTGTTTTAGAAAAAGAAAAAAAAAATTTAGTTTTAAGTTGTTTTATTTTTGTTTGAGTTTGAGGTAATTAGAAATGAGATGGAAAAACAGGTTGAAGTCCCTGATAGATTTTTTCCTCGGGATACCAAAAATCCACAGCAAGACAAAAGCGCGTAAGTACGAGTTACATCTTTCTGTTCTACCACGGGAGTGCTTTCCTCAAAGAGCACATCATAGAAGCTTGGAACATTATAACACCTGCAGAATTAACAAATTTAGTAGCCTCAATGACACGACGGCTTCAAGCTGTTATTGATAAGGACGGTCCACCGATGAAATACTAAAAAAAATACTAAAATAGGTTATTTGTGTACTGTATGTAGAATTTTGTCAATGGTGTTTTTTGTTTCTTTCCCATAACTTTGGTATTTTATGTTAATGTAAGGATTTTTTTAGTTTATTATGATTATAAAAAGGGTACAATAAAACTGTATAAACACATTTTTCAGATAATTTATTAGTCGTTCAATCCAGATGAAACACAGGGCGTATGTAGACTTCTGTCCGTCACTATATGTATATGTGTATGAATTGTGGTATTTGTGTGTCTGCATATATGAAGCGAAAGTGATACCAATAATCGTGTGCAGCATCGAATAATTGTGCAGCCGACAAGCAACAATTTGGCTACAGGTACATCGGGTCGGAGTTCTACGAGCGGGCTACTACCGTGTCTACTCTATTGATTTGGCGCATTTGCGTATTCTTTTTTTTTCAAAATGATTTACCTTTGTTTTTGCAAATCCTTGCCTTTTAAGTTTTGCTGCCTGTGAGATTTTGAAATTTGTTAAAAGCGTTGCACATAAAAGTTCAAAATAAAACGTTACAACGGAATATATCTAAGCTCGGATGAAACCAAACCGTATTTTTGTAAGAAAAATGCTGTGATTGTTGTGGAATTTGGTTAATATGAATATTAGTCGATGTTTAAGGTAGTTAATATTTCGGCATTAAAGAAACCTTAACACAACATTTATACAATTAAGGACTCCATGTCAACAATTAAGGACTTCATGCCAACATTGCTTTTGTCAAGGTAAATCAACTGTCACCAATTTACTCGAATTCAGTACGCTTGTATCAAATGGATTTAGAAAAAAGAAAATCTAAGTTCGGTTGAAACCGAACATTACTTACCCAGCTGTACACTTTAGCACAATCATACCACTACTGAGGTAGAATATCAGTCAATTAAATACCATGGAGTTATACTATGTACAAACACACACCAAATTGGCAATTTATACCAATTGCGCAATTTATCATATAATAAATTTGAATAATAAATTGCCAATTTAAAAAAAAAATTGCGTAATAAATTGTTTCAAACTGCGAATGCAACCTTGTAAAGTGTGTTTATTGAATAGATTTAAACGTCAGTTTACGCATGGCTCCACTATATGGTTGGCTCATCTCATCAGCGGATTTTATTTTTTTCATTTCACTGGAGTAGGGGTTGTCAGAAGAAGATGGCAAACTCAAAATGAAACCAAAACATTGAACACATTTTCTGACAACACACAAAAATTTCAATGTTTTATGTTTTCATTCCATTCCATTCGCCTAATAACAACACGCACATTTTGACAGTCTGAACAAAGGTATGTTGTTGCTGTAGAGATGAGCCAACTAGCTATCAAATTACTATTGTGTAATCTAAATTGAGTTGTATGAACACCACTCAATTTAAATCGAAATTGCCTCAATTTATTTCTCTGTTTGAACATAGTATTATTGCAAAATTTGTCTAGGAAAAGTGGGCGTGATATTTAACCGATTTTTACTATCTTCACTCAGTCTATATAATTTGGCACGGCGGCCGCCGTGGTGTGACGGTAGCGTGCTACGCCTACCACACCGAAGATCATGGGTTCACGCCCGGTCAAAGCAACATCAAAATTTTAGCAACAAGGTTTTTCAATTGGAAGAACATTTTTCTAAGCGGGGTCGCCCTCGGTAGTG
The DNA here is from genome assembly GCF_040869045.1 of Eurosta solidaginis. NCBI lineage: Eukaryota > Metazoa > Arthropoda > Insecta > Diptera > Tephritidae > Eurosta > Eurosta solidaginis. The sequence goes on from NC_090319.1 coordinate 32,592,661, forward strand.
TTTGGCAAGCACTCCGAGTGCATTTCTGCCATGGAAAGCTCTCAGTGAAAACTCATCTGCTTTGCAGATGGCGTTCGGAGTCGGCATAAAACAAGTAGGTCCCGTCCCGCCAATTTGTAGGAAACATTAACAGGAGCACGACGCTAATTGGAAGAGAAGCTCAGCCTAAAATCTCTTTGGCGGTTATCGCGCCTTACATTTTTTTCCATTCCATCTTTAATAGCTTTTGATTAACGGCTTGTTAAGCTTCCAAATGTCCTTTTTCTAAAAAAGGGTAGTGCGACACCCATATGTCAAAATTTTTTTGGAATTCATGTTATGCGTCATAAAACCAATCCACCTACCAAATTTCATTACCTTATCGGTATTCGTTTTTGAATTATCTAATTTTTTTTATTTATTTTTTTTCCCGTCCAGATAAGCCCGTATACTAAATTTGGTGAAGATATCTCAAAATTTGCTAAGTTACCGTGTTAATGGACGGGCGGACGTGGTTTAACCAAATATTTTTTTCAATACTGATGATTTTGATACATGTGGAAGTCTACATCTATCTCGATTCCTTTATACCTGTACAACCAACCGTTATGCAATCAAAGTTATAATACACTGTGTACAAGTACAGCTGGGTATAAAAACATGCACACCGACGTTATTTATACCCATTTCAGTAAAGTGTTTGACAAAGTTTGTCACTCTTTACTCATCCATAAACTTGATTAGCTTGGATTTGAACCGAGTTCCACTCGTTGAATCTTTTCTTATCTTCTGCACAGGACCCAAGGAGTAGTTCTTGGAAATACGTTGGTCGAAATAATAGACGTTTGTTTGCTCCGGGGTTCCCCAATGTTATCATCTTGGCCCTTTTCTGTTCTTGCTATTCATTAATGATATCTCTACAACAATTGCACGCTCAAATATTTTGATGTTTGCATGACGTTAAGCTTTTTAAATCATATGTGTCTGCCGAAGATAGAAATTTAGCTAGCGTCCTATTTGAATAACAATTATAATCTGAGTTTGTTGAGGTTAAGGTTTTTTATATGACCTACTAAAAAATTTTGTTTTTCTGTCCGAAATATTTAAATACTTATTTTTTTCAATAATAGCCAACGTTTTTATCGGACATTTTTGGGTTGGACAGGATATACATGAAAATTTTACAATCAAATAAAATTTTTTTTAGTAGGTCATGAAAAAAACCTTAAAAATCAAAGTCGAAAAAAAGTCAAAAAAATTAAATTTCGCAGGCTCGAAAATTATTTTTTTGGGTATACTTTGTGGAACTTTTTTTCCTGAACCCAAATCCTATCGAAAAATCGATGGCGCGATATCGGTTAATAAATCGACCCAGTCTACCCCTCACACTAATCGGATGAAACTTATTAATCTCCCTAGCCTTTCCAATCGTAGATAGATGCTTGAAGTCATTTTTAAAATCAAATTAGTGAACGTCTTGCTTTCTAGTCCGTTTCTACTAAGCGAAGTTAACTTTAATGTACCTTCTCGGCCAACTAGACATTTAAGGCCTCTTTTCCTGAAACAAGGTAGAACCAATTTTGCATTAAATGTCATTGTCAATGTCATTCTGTGTCAAGATAACTCTCAATCCAGAGCAATTGGTAGTTCGCAATTGCTATTTAGCATTAAACAATATATTCTTTCTTCTCTCAACAATTAATGACCTGATAATTTTTCTTTGCAAACTATTCGCTATTTACAAACCATCCAAACTTCATCCAACTTTATTAGTCTTTTACTTAGCTGGGGAGATTCAAAAATTCTCTGTAGCTAAGCAGTTTTAGATCTCGAAGCTTAACAAATCCCTGCTTTTCAACCACTAGACAAAACAAAACAAAAAATGGCACTGAAGATGGCATAACGCTAAACCGGGTTCTCTTCAAACCAAATTTTACCCTGTTAGAAAATTACAAAAAAAAAAAAGAACGAATTCAAGCAGTAAAGAAGTAAACTATGTGATAGCAAGAGGTAGTGAAAGGAGAAAGTGGATACAGTGTCAGATTAAATCTGAATCTTGAAGTGTTATGAAATTATGTAAGCAAACCAAAATTGAAGTCGAAAGTCTGCCGGGTCGGCTTATTTTAGCACCATAGAAATAAAAATGTAAACAAAGATTGTTGGGAAATTGATATGATCTTAAAAATTTCGGGAAACCAAAATTTGTTGTCCAACTAACCATGCGCTCTTCTGTTAGTCAGTCCTCACTTATTTATCTATGTACATCTGCTAGTCAAACCATAGTACAGGTTTACAAGTATGATATGTATGAGAAGGAAGCAATTCCTTTCTCTTTCTAACACACTGCAGTTTGACACTTCGGTCAGTGTCAAACTAGCGTGGAACCCAGTGGAACGTGCGTGCAACATGCGTTTGACACTGAACGAAGTGTCAAAATTACCGGGGTTGCTGTCGTGGAAAGCGACGCAGGGAAACAAAAAATGGAGTGGAATATCAGATATGGGTTACTGTGATGATACATTTTTTTGAACGAATTTAGTATGGAAATGTAGTGCACCTATATGGGTCCTACAGAAAATTATACAAAAGTCTTAAATTGGGTTATCTGAGGACGCGTAGTTATTCCAGCATTAAGAATACAAACACGGGTGCTAAGTTTTTCTACCCGTTCAAAAGTTCTCCGCGAAAAACAGTTTGAAACCGAGGTCGACTGCAATAACCCGTCCAAAAATATGGTAAGAGAAATGAAAAGACGCGTTTTGTCCTGTTATCAATAGTCCAAAGAGAAAAAGTATTCGAATTATTGGAAGCGAGACAAAAATGCGTCTATTAATATCTCCCTTGACGGTTTTGGTCGTGTTTTATCAATCGTCCCCGGTAATAAAGTATCACAACTTGTTTATTAAAATTGTCCAAAACATATGGATTTTAAAGAGAGATGTAATTAAGTGCTCGTTTGAAAGTAAATAAGGATATTTCTTTGTAATATAACAATTAAAATTTTACGCAGTTTTCGTTAGCAGCTACTACACTTTTTTTGGACCTAAGAAGTACAACAGTGCCAAATAGCAACCACAAAAAAAAAACGAACAAGAACAAGCATTTTATCTGGTGAGCGTGGCTGTGTATGTGCGTTCTGAAACATATCCTACTTGTAGACCTTTACAAAGTTCAAAACAGCATCAACAATATTTTAAAATTTTATGAGTTATTTCTTCTATTTTTTTAATGTTAAAAAAATCACTAGATTGTTTGAAAAAAACTATGTAATATAATTTCGAAAAAAATTTCGAAAAATCAAGATACAAGTTTTTTAACTTTTTTTAAATTCCCAATTTTTGTTTAGAATTTAAGGAATATTTTTTAAATAAATCAAAACTTTCCAAACCTAATTCGAACGCGCTCTCGAAAAAATTCGGAAATTCCAGAAGTTTTTGAATATTTTCAAATTACAAATTTTTTTTTACAATTTTTTGAAATTATTATATTCTTATTATCGGCCTTTAAATACTACAATGTTGAAGATTATTCGAGCTCGAGGCATACAGTGGCTCCTCTCTTTAGGCCCCAAATACTCGCTACCAATGACAAAGGATAGCTTTCCATTATTTAAATTAATAGCGGACGGAGAGGAGTGCATTCAGACAGCGAAAGACAAAGAAAAACAGGAAATTGAGAGGAACAACTTCACTACATTAATAAGAGATTACTTAAAGGGAACAAAGAATAGCGAGCATGACAAGTTTATTTTGAATACACTACAATCGGCAAAAACTTTCATTAAAAAGAACAAGTTGGTTTTAAATGCCGACAAAGGGAATGCAACAGTTCTAATGAATAAATCGGATTTTGAGACAAAAACATAATACAGCATATTGTCAATGACATTTCAGCGTACCGTGTTCTAAAACGTGATCCAACCAACAAACTACAGGATAAAAACAACAATATTGTGGAAAAATTATTCAAAAATAAAATGATAGATGTAAAAGAAAAACAAAAACTTCTCAGTACAACGGATAACGCCCCACGATTATATGGCCTTCCTAAGATCCACAAAGAAGGAGTGCCCCTGAGACCCATCTGTTCGTCCGTTAACTCTCCGTCATATAGTTTATGTAAATATGTTGTCAAAATTCTTAAAAATATAACCACAACGTCTAAATATACTGTAAAAGACGCCATTGAATTTAAAAACAAAATCAAACAAACGTACGTATATGATGATGAGTGTTTAGTTTCCTTCGACGTTGTTTCCTTATCTCCCAGCATTTCTGTGGACCATGCCTTAGAAATAATAGCCTCAAAGTGGAGTCTGATAACACCCTATACAACCCTAACAAAAGAACTATTTATGGAAGTCGTCCGTTTTTGTATTAAGGAAAACATATATTTTAAACTTAACAATAAAGTATACGAGCAACGTTCAGGAATGCCTATGGCGTCCCCAGCATCACCTGTCATAGCAGACATGGTTATGGAGGAACTGCTGATGAAATTTAAAGAAAATACGCCCCATAAGCCTCGTTTGCTGACCAAATATGTTGATGATTTGTTCGCGATTGTGAAAACGGATGCAGTAGAAGATATGTTGAGTTGCCTAAACAGCTATAACAGATCTATTAGGTTCACATGCGAGGTAGAAAAGAATGGGTCATTACCATTTTTGGATGCTTTAGTGGTAAGAAAGTACAACCAATTAGTCTTCGATTGGTATAGAAAGCCCACGGCATCAGGCCGATTGATTAATTTTCATTCCAAACACGACAGATCAATTATCATCAACACAGCAAAAAACTTCGTAAAGAGGGTTCTGTCAATTGGTGACACAATGTATCACTCGAAAAATATTGAAACTATTGAAGAAATACTTAAGGACAACGGCGATCCCACATATTTAATAAAAGGCTATATACGCCATTACTATACAAAAATTAACACCAATAAAACCATTGACCACGCGAATAGTAACATTTATAAAACATCGACAATCGTTCCGGGGCTGTCAAACAGAATAAAACATTCCAAAATGTATAATAATGAAACATTCCAAATAGCGTTTACTTATAATAATATGGTCCAACAAATCTTTAGCAATACAAAAAGCAAGATAGAAAAATTCGAAAAATCTAATGTGGTATACAAGATTCCATGCAACGGTGACGGGTCCCACGTATGCAATAAAGTATATGTGGGTACTACAAAATCTAGATTAAAGACGAAGATTTGCGCGCATAAATCGAATTTTAAAAACCGGGACAACACTAGCGAAAATAAGACCGCTTTAACTCAACATTGCAGCGAAACCGGACATGCACCAGATTAGGATAATGTAGCAATACTACAACAAGAGAGGCATTATAACAAAAGATATGCATTAGAGATGCTACATATAAATAATTTAAGGAGAGAACATCGTATGAATTTCAAATCGGATACCGAAAAATGTGCTTCCGCGTATAGACATATAATAAATAATACTACACATATCACATGATGTAATTTTTGCATGTACGATAACGGCGTTTTATATCCTAAGATAGATTCGTTAGGTTTTAAAAATATTTTAAATTAAATAGATTTTATCATTTACACAATAGTTTGAAAAGTTTTCTGAAACATAAACACGTTTGGCAAACAAATTTGCACATGTGTAACCCCCATTATGTTCCATTCTCATTATGTTACATATTGCTACGAATATTAGCAAAACTAAGGAGTGCTGCCGTCTCTAATCCGATGCTAAGCAGTGACGTGAATGCACATGAATAATTCAATCATTATGTATCTACATAAACGAAACAATAACTGGGTCTACATATATGTACCATGTACGTATACGATCAGCGGAGAGTCAATGCACTAACCCATGCATATATATGAGATACTCCTATAAGTATGCGATGAGAAAAACTATAAAATTGTGCAATTGTAGTTACAGCTGAGATGTTTGAGAGCTAATGGACTAGTAGATTCTGGAAGCGCCTAGAAGATGCAGAGTATAAAAGGCGACAGATGTAGAGGCGCTGGAATTCAGTTTGATTTGAGTTGTCAAGCAGTTACGACTAAGACAATATCTAGCGAGCAATAGCAGTATTATTTTGAAAGTCAGTTTCCCTTAAGCTATCAGTTTGGTTATTAAGCTATTCGTTGCACAGTTTGAGTGTTATTGTGAAGTATTTTAATAAAGGCCATTTTTCCATTATATAATATTGGAGTTATTTATTCAACAATTTAGCGATACGAACCTAGCAAAAGGGCAAATAAGAGGATTTGCAGAAAATTCGTTACAATTGGTGTCACAAGAGGAATTGTTGAATAAATTCCGAAGATTGGGAATACAACTTGGGCATGGCAAAGTTCAGTGAATTGAAGATCCAGCAACTGAAAAAGGAGTTGGAGAACCGTGGATTAAATACAACCGGCAATAGGATCGAACTTCAAGCACGGCTACGAGAGGTAATGGAGTCGCAAGGAAATGATGTGGACGAGTTTGTCTTTTATCCTGATGGGGACGAAACAACAACAAAAATTGAAGAGAAAAAGGAAACATCGCAGACAGTTACGAGCACAGACTTGAACATGATATTGGCTGCAATAACTGCTCAAACATCGACAGTGGCATCTCAGCTGGAATCGCAGGAGACACGTTTAACATCCAAGATGGAAGAACAGAAAACGTATATGTCATCTCAACTAGAAGAACAGAAAACGTATATGTCATCACAGATGGAATCCAAAGAGACACGAATAACATCGAAGATTGAAGCACAAGAAACGCGTATGTCAGAAATGTCGACACAGATTACATCGAAGATGGAAGCACAAGAAACGCGTATATCCGAAATGTCGTCGCAAATGTCATCTCAGCTGGAATCGCAGGAGAACCGTATAACAGCGAAGATTGAAGCACAAGAGGCACGGATATCCGAAAGTTCGGCTCAAATTTCAGCACAGATATCATCGCAGATCTCTGCTCAACTGGAAGAGCAAGAAGGACGTATTTCCTCGAAGTTGGGAGGCGCAAGATACAAAAATTTTACAGTTTGAAGAAAAAATCGAGGCCGAGGTGGATGCTTTGAGAGGACGTATCGAGCAGTTGCAACTAAATCGCCTAGCAGTTTCAACTAGTAATCCAAAGGTAAAAACACCATCCTTTGACGGTTCTGTTCCTTTCCAGGTCTTTAAGCTACAATTGGAGAAGACCGCAGCAGTGAACAACTGGAATGCGGAAGATAAAGTTGCTGCACTGTTCGTAGCATTGAAGGGGCCAGCAGCGGAAATCCTACAGACGATTCCCGAAGGAGAGCGGAACAATTATGAAGCATTGATGGCTGCTGTAGAACGACGTTATGGAAGCGAGCATAGAAAACAGATATTCCAAATTGAGTTGCAAAACCGCTACCAAAAAGCAAATGGGACATTGCAGGAGTTTGCTTCAGATATTGAAAGATTGGCTCATCTTGCAAATGCGGACGTACCCGTGGAATACACTGAAAGGGTAAAGATTCAGAGCTTTATAAATGGCATACGAGATGTGGAAACGAAACGGGCTACATATGCGAATCCAAAACTAACATTTGCTGAAACGATATCGCATGCTCTGATTCAGGAAACAGCGTCGCTTCTGCGTAAGCCAGTTTTCAAAGCACGCCGTGTGGAAGTAGAAAGGCCAGAGTGGGTAGACACAATTTTGGAAGCACTGAAGGGATCTCAACAGAAGAATGCAGGAGTTATTAAATGTTTCAAGTGCGGGAACCCAGGTCACATTGCACGTCATTGCGATCTTGGTCCCAATAGTTCCAACAATGTGGGTGGCCGTAAACGCAAAGCTGGCGGAAATGAGCAAGAGCGTGTCGGATATAAAGAACGAAAACTTGCCCCGGCTATTGAATGTCCTGTGATATCTGTGTCGCAAATTGGAAGGAAATCAAGCAGTCTTACCGTCAGAGGGAATGTGGATGGTAAAGAACGTGTACTGACTGTAGATACGGGCGCATCTCATTCCTTGATCCGATCTGACTTGGTCAACAGGAGAATAAAACCGTTACCTGGAGCAAAGTTTCGTACGGTCACTAGCAAGTATAACCAAGTTCAGGGAGAAGTGATATGTGAAGTCTTGATTGGAAAGGTCACGGTTCTACACAAATTCGTTGTGGCGAAGATCGTTGAAGAAGTCTTATTGGGAGTGGACTTCTTGGTTGACCATGACATCAGGATCGATATGCGGAGAAAAATTATGAGCTATAAGAACCAGGACATACCGCTTAACATTAGTTTGGAAAAAGGGTTCAGTAGTAATCGAGTACTGGTGGAGAATACTCGACAAAAACCACGGAAGTCAAAGGCAAAGGTTAATAGGTCGAATGGGCCAAATAAAGCAACACCAAAAGTACCTGCGAGAGAAACATTGGCATTGACAAAACCTAAAAGACGCAGGAAAACGAAGCAACGAATTTCGGAGAAAGAATGCGAGGGTAGTTTCAAGCCAGAGCGCACTACTGTGGGGAAACGTGGGAACGATACTGATTATGCAAAGCAAATCCGTCCAGCGCAAGCTCTACGAAGTAGTTCATCGGCCAAACAACAGAGTGTGAAGGAACGAACCAGGGTATTGAGTAGTACGATGAAACACAGGTACCATGAGAACAATAATTCGAAATGTTTCTTGGCGGGAGATTTGGTACGGTTATACAACCCTCACCGGCGGAAAGGTGTTCCATCCAAATTTCGGTGCAGTTGGGAAGGCCCGTACAAGGTTGTGAAGAAGATCAGTGATATCATCTACCGCATACAAAGCAGTGAGAAACCACGGAGTAGAAGAGTTGTACATTTGGCGATGCTAGCAGCGGTTAAATCGAGAGATTTGTCTAATCGGGACGATCAGACTTAGGTGGAGGGCAGTGTTACGAATATTAGCAAAACTAAGGAGTGCTGCCGTCTCTAAGCCGATGCTTAGCAGTGGCGTGAATGCACATCAATAATTCAATCATTATGTATCTACATAAACGAAACAATAACTGCGTCCACATATATGCACCATGTACGTATACGAGCAGCAGAGAGTAAATGCACTAACACATGCATATATCTGAGATACTCCTATAAGTATGCAATGAGAAAAACTATAAAATTGTGCAATTGTAGTTACAGCTGAGATGTTTGAGAGCTAATGGACTAGTAGATTCTGGAAGCGCCTAGAAGATGCGAATGTTAAAGTCAAAGAGTATAAAAGGCGACAGATGTAGATGCGCTGGAATTCAGTTTGATTTGAGTTGTCAAGCAGTTACGACCATGGCGGAACGATACAAGGTGGGAGCATGGCGACATACCTACAAACATAAATAAAAATTCCATGTACTTTGTTTTTGTAAATTCGATGGACAAATGTCAAAATCGTACTGCACCGGAAGTTGATGTATCAAATCAAATAAAAAAAGTTTATAATCAGCTGTCCCATGCTGCCACCTTGTATCGATCCGCCATGGTTACGACTAAGACGATATCTAGCGAGCAATAGCAGTATTATTTTGAAAGCCAGTTTCCTTTAAGCTATCAGTTTGGTTATTAAGCTATTCGTTGCACAGTTTGAGTTTTATTGTGAAGTATTTTAATAAAGGCCATTTTTCCATTATTCAATATTGGAGTTATTTATTCAACAGTTTAGCGATACGAACCTAGCAAAAGGGCAAATAAGAGGATTTGCAGAAAATTCGTTACAATATATAACAACCAATGAGCTGAGCATCGCTCACTATTGATATTCAATGTATAATTGGTAGTGTACAATTACTGTTTTTTATTTGTTTACATATTTCTATCTATTTTAACTACTTGTCCTTCTGTATTTTAATATTCTTAAACCAGTCGATCAGTGACACTGCTGAAGAGTGGAGGTACGTGCTATGCATTAGTATATGTTTTTATGATTTTAATTTTTTGATGTTTTTATGTTTAGTTACAGTCTTGATAATGAGCTCAGAATGAACTCGAAATATCGACACCAATAAAATCATGATATATATTGATAAAGCAATCGTGTTTTAATAATATATATGTATTTGGCTTCGAGCTCGAATAATTTTCAATATTTTAGGAAATTTTTATATTGCAGTTCAATTTATTTTAGTTTGGATTTTTGCCAAGTAAAAAATTTAATTTTATGGACTTTGCTATAAGGAAAATCTAAAAGACAATTTGAAAAAACTTTCGAAAATCTATGCACATTTTGGAAGACTCAAAATTGAAATAAAATCTAAACAAAAAATTTTCCAACTTAAAACTTAAATTTTTTGGAATTTAGAATTTTTTTCGCGTTTTCAAATTTTAAGCCCATTTTCGAAGAAAATATTTTTAATTTCGAAATATTTAAAAAAAAAAATGTAAGGCGCGATAACCTCCGAAGAGATCTAAGGCCGAGCTTCTCTTCCAATTTGCGTCGTGCCCCTCTTGATTTTTCCCTACAAATTGGCCGGACGGGACCTACATGTTTTATGCCGACTCCGAACGGCATCTGCAAGGCAGATGAGTTTTCGCTGAGAGCTTTTCATGGCAGAAATACAATCGGAGCGCTTGCCAGACACTGCCGAGGGGCGACCCCGCTTAGAAAAATTTTCTTCTAATTGAAAAATCTTATTTCTAAAATTTTGATGTTGCTTTGCCCGGGAGTTGAACCCAGGGCATACGGTGTGATAGGCGGAGCACGCTTTAAATATTTAGTCCAATTAATTTTAGTATAATTTTCGTCCATATAAAAAATAAAAACTTACACATTTTCTATTAAAGAAAATCTAGAATACAATTCGAAACTGCAAATTTTGAAGCAGTCAAACTTGAGTAAATTAAATTTGACAAAAAAACGGATACTTAAAAAGGTTTCCAAAATCCTAAATTGAGATTTAGACATTTTCACCAAGTTTTCATTTAACTATTCACAAAAATGTCTTTTTTATTAACGAAAATAAATAAAATTTGCGCTCAATAAATACAAATAGACAACATTGGTTATCGCTTTTGATTTCTATAAATAGATAGAATAGCAAACCAGTTCTTAAAATGAACTGGCAACAACAAAAGTGAAGCTTTGGAACAAGTAAACAAACAAAGTATGACCGTGCAAAGAATATATAAATCTATGCAAAGAACTTGATTGAGAGAAGTTTCACAACAACAAAAGCATGGCTTTGGCTGAATGTGTTTGTAAACCGCTCAATCATCGTAAGAGTGCGGATTCAAGTCCCACTTCCGGGAGAAAATGCTTAGAAGAGATTTACAACGTGACGTCGTTTAAATTTTTCTAAAATTATTAAATAAATAAAATTTAATTGTGTGGTTTGTGGTTATTGGAGCTTTTCGGACTTCGAAAACACGAGAATATTAGATATTGAGGGGAAAGAAAGAAACCGAATGACGCTGGAAGCATTGAGAATACAACAAAAAAATCAACAATGCTATGAATTATAAAGAAGAAGTCAATAACATCAACTGCGCTTACATGACGGCATTATCAGCTAGTGAACGATTCAGTGCAGATGATTGAATTAATGTTAAGAGTTGTTTATTTATGATAAGAAATATCCATGTTTTAATAAAGTTGTTTAACATTGAATGTAAGTGGAAAGTCTGTTAAAGAGTTGTGTAAAGTTTTCATTGTAAATATGTTAATGTTTGTTTTCTTTTATGTTTATATTTTTATGTTAAAATATACAGCCTCCCTCAGGAAGATGGAAAATACCCATCAAAACGCGCAGGAGAAAAAGAAAAACTTGTGTTTTGTTTTGAAATTATCGGCCGAAAAGCTTCAATAACCACAAACTTAACTAAAAATTGGCCCAAATTAATATAAAATTTAATTGTACTGGTGCAAAACGTTGTAAGCGCCAATCATAATTTTTTTTGGAAAGACAGAAAGGTACCTTTCCTTTGGAACACAATTTTTTTTTTTTTTTTAATTTTGACAGCTTAACACACACTATGAGGCATTGCGCAAAATATGATATGGGCCGGGTTTATATTTGAGCACAATGAAAAAGGGTATTAACACCTGTTACCTGCAAGAAGTCATAGCCAGTAATTGTTGCCGCTATTTTTCTACCCCCAGGCGTACTATTTACATAAACTCAAACTAATTTTTTTATTTACTCATTGCAATAACACTGAGAAAAAAGCTAGTAAAATCAAATGATATATAACTTGGAGTTGAAATATAAACTGTTCACTCAATATAGAAAAAGTTAAAAAAAATAACCTTTTTGGAGATATTAATTTTTGAAAGTCATAAATTTTTACTAAATACTAAAAAAAATGTTTTTAAACTATATGCTATTGTTTATAAATTTATATAAAAGAAAATGTAATAACGAACATTTCAAAGAAAAAATCATGAGATCTGATAAACTCACATGCTTGGTTTTCACCTTATCTCACTCGTTGGATTTCCTCCTATCTCTGTGGCAGAACACAAAGAGTAATATTTAAAAATATGTTTTCGAGTATCATTAGTGTCACCTCTGGTGTTCCTCAGGGCAGCCACCTTGGCCCGATTCTGTTTTTGCTATTTATAAACGATATCTCGACAACTATAAAATATTCCAAAATCCTGATGTATGCTGATGATGTAAAACTTTTTAAAACATACGCGTCAATTGAAGAACGTTCTTTACTTCAGACGAATTTAAATTGCTTAGCTGATTGGTGCATTGTGAACCACATGCCGCTTAATCTTCAGAAATGTAAATTTATGTGTTTTTCGCGCAGGAGTTTACAGCCAGCTTCTTACACAATTAAGAGTGTTAATGTTTTTGTAGACTTGGGAGTTAAAATGAACTGCAAACTTAGCTTCAACACTCATATAAGTGTCACTGTCAATAGAGCTAAAGGTGTCTTAGCATTTGTGAAAAGGTGGTCAAAAGAGTTTAGCGACCCCTACGTAACGAAAACCCTCTTCACAACATTGGTTAGGCCGATATTAGGTTATGGCTCAATAGTCTGGAATCCGCGTTTTCAAGTCCATACTGACAGGCTCGAATCAATACAAAAACAGTTTTTACTATTTGCCTTAAGGAATTTTCAGTGGGACTCTTCATTTAATCTTCCACCTTATACTAATCGATTAAAACTTATCAATCTTCCAACTCTTACTAGTCGTAGAGAAATGTCTGGCGTAATATTTATGACAAAACTACTGAATGGATCGATTTCAAGCCCATTTCGTCTGAACGAAGTGAACTTCAGTGTTCCCTGTCGCACTACGAGACACTACAAACCTCATATTTTAAAACAATGTAGAACGGATTTCGAACTTAACGAACCTTTCCGGTGTTTGTGCCAAGATTATAACTCTCACTCAAACACATTTGATATGTCGGACTCCCTTTTTTCTATAAAAAAGACTGTCCTTATCTCTCTTATTCGTTAATGCTGTACATGTTTGTTTCTATGTTCTATTAATTTAAGTTTTACCCTCAGCTGATGATATTTCTTCTGTAGCTGAGCAGTTTTAGATCTCGGCAAACCACTGCCCATCAATGACACGGCCCAACAAAAAAATTATAAATATAAATTTGTTATAAAATTAATAAATAATAAAAAAAAATATTGAAAAATAATAAAAAAAATATTGAATAAAATATCGATTGCATTTTATCAATTGCCGATAAATCCGAAAAAAAAAATTTATTAGGCAAAAAACACATGTTTCATATTTTTGGAATGAGCCCCAGCTATTGAATCAACTTCATACATGAAAAAAGTGCATCAAATGTTAGCCAAAGCTATGTCAAAAAACAAGTAGAAGTGTCTATGTTCGGGTGTAACCGAACATTATATACTCAGCGTGAGCTTCAATTGTACATTTCATTTCAGATAAATTACTTTTCTACATAACACGTGGCACCGCCCGTTTAAAAAAAATTCTCCCCATTTCCTCTTATCATTCATTCAAAGCTCTTTTTCGCTAAGATATAGCTTATTATTCTAGTCTACGACCCTTTTAAACTTGTTTTATATCTAAGTTGCCGTGGTCTTTAACTGATCCCGTCCATTTTTACTAGAAATATTTTCTGCTATAAGGAAAATATGTGTACACAGTTTCATTACGATATGTTAATTTTTCTTCGAGTTATGGCTTCCCAAATATAGAAAATTTCTTAGTCATAAAAGGGGCGGTGCCTTTTTTTAATTTGAAGTTTTTCCTACTTATTTTTATAAACCCACTTGGGAAATGAAATATCATTGATATAAAGCTCTTTTTTGCAAAGATATAGCTTATTTTATTCGTCCACAACCCTTTTAAAAATCTTTTATATAAAAGTGGGTGTGGTCCTTAACCGATTTCGTTAATTTTTCTTCAAAGCATTCCTCATAGTAAAGGCAACTTCTCTACCGAATTTTGTTACAATAGGTTTAACGATTTTTTATTTATGATTAATAGTATTTGTAAAATTGATTTTATCACAAGTGGGCGGTGCCACGCCCATTTTAAATTTTTTTTTTAATTTTTATCAAGAGTCTCAATATCAATCCACAAGTCAAATTTCAATATTCTAGGTGTATTATTTACTAAATAATCAGGCTTTTTGTGTGTTCCAAAATGTTATATATATATAAAGTGGGCGTGGTTATCATCCGATTTCGCTCATTTTCAATACCAATTTACTCTGGGTCAGATAAGCGCGTATACCAAATTTGGTGGAGATATCTCAATATTTACTCAAGTTATTGTGTTAACGGACAGACAGACGGACGGACGGACATGGCTCAATCAAATTTTGTTTCGATACTGATGATTTTGATATATGGAAGTCTATATCTATCTCGATTCCTTTATACCTGTACAACCAACCGTTATCCAATCAAAGTTAATATACTCTGTGTGCAAAGCACGCTGAGTATAAAAATAAATACAAATTCGCCGGACGACCCCGCTCACACATTTTGTTCTAATTAAAATGTTTCTAAAATTTTGATGTGGGTTTTTCAAGGCCTTGCACCCCAGAATTGTTGGTTTTAGGCGTAGCACGCTACCATCATATCACGTTGGCCTCTCTGCTCTGTTAACTAACAATTATTATTGTCAGCCTGAGAATACCAATGAAAACTGTTACTCACTTTTCCGACGACATTGGAACCATGGCGCAACGATACAAGGTGGCAGCATGGAACAGCTGATTATAAACTTTTTTTATTTGATTTGATACATCAACTTCCGGTGCAGTACGATTTTGACATTTGTCCAACGAATTTACAACAACAAAGTACATGGAATTTTTATTTATGTTTGTAGGTATGTCACCATGCTGCCACCTTGTATCATTCCGCTATGATTGGAACAACTCTGGCTGCTGAAATCTCTATGACACCACAGTCATAAGGGCAAAGTAATGAGCGTCGTGAGCGTAATATTCTCTGTAAAATTAGCTGATGCATTTATATAATATTGAGAGTTGCTTGGTTGAGAATCTGTCATTTTTACAGAATATTGTTGACTTGAGACCAATAGTTTTTCTTCTGTTGAAATAACTAAACAAATTTGTTTTCATATGTATATAAGTAGCGAGTCTGACTCATATTGCTTTATACAATGGTTTTTGTTATTAATATTTAGAGAATAATTGCAAAGTTTACAAACGGCGATGGTTACTGTTTCTGAATTACACTTCTTTATCAGCTAGCTTCTCGGGAGCTGAGTATTCAACTCGAATCTCCAACATTCAATCCAGTGTAAAGGCCTTTAACCACTCAGCCATATGAATGCCCCGCTGTTCGCTCTGCAATCGGTCGCTAAGTGTTGCCTTTGTTGTTATTTATTTTACCATCTTAAGGTAGATATAATTCTATATGCTATTTTAACCTAATGGTGTTGAATTTTAGATTCTTAGAGACCAATTGCAGAGCGAACAGCGGGGCATTCATATGGCTGAGTGGTTAAAGGCATCTGCCTTTACACTCGTATGAATGTTGGAGATTCGAGTTCAATACTCAGCTCCCGAGAAGCTAGCTGATGAAGAAGTGAAATACATAAACATGTCCTAGTAACCATCGTCGTTTGTAAACTTTGCAATTTTTCTCTAAATATCAATTGCAAATTTGTTTTCTTGACAAAAAAATCGGTTGAATAAACCATAATGCGATCAATTTTACTTAATGTGTGTTAAGTCAATAAACTGATTTCTTGATTTTACTAACTTCATTTCCTTCTGTGAACAATATTCCACGTGCATATATTAATTACCATTGAGCAAAAATATGAAGCATTTAAAGCATTCAAAACGAATCAACACACCTCTCATAATCGGGCATATCAAAATCGATAATCAATCAAGTTCTAATCGAAACGAATGACACAAAATAAATATGACATAATAATGATACAATTAAAAACAAAAATTATTGTCACATATAAGAGTTTTTTCATCACAAATCAAATTAAAATGTTAAGAGCATTAAAATTTCATAGCGATAACCGACGGTGTTCAAAAATAGAATGTCCGGTACACATACATACACATAAATACACTGAATGAAATGGTGCTAGTAAAATCAACAAATCGGTTCTGTTATTTTTGACTTAATGGAGATTCCGTGAAATTGATCGAATCATGGTTAATTCGACCGAGTTCTTTGTCAAGCGAACAAATTAGTTTAGTCATTTCAGCAGAAGAGAAACTGTCGCTCTTAAGTTAACAAAATTATGTAAAATTGACAGATTCCTAACCAATCTAACTGATTTTTCTGTTAACACAACTGATCTTACAGGTCATTTCAACGGAGATCAACTGTCTATACATGAGCAAATTTCAAAGAGAATTTTACTCTCACTACGCTCTCTACTTTGTACTTATAACGATGGTGCCACTTGTTAAAAAAGAACACCAAACTAAGAAAACCATCAAATCGAAAAAGCACACAAAATGGGAAAACAATAAAAAACTAGTTTTTCAGTTATCAATACAAAACGAAAAAACCCTTTTTTGAGTTTACTGTGCAAAAATTATGAGATACGGGGACACCTATTTATCGGGTACAATTTTGCAACTTCTCGTCCAAGCGAAATCAAAATTGCGCCCTCTTGTTGCAAAAGTTTTGCTTGAACGAACAGGATTTTTCCAAAGTTAGTAACATTTTATTCAAGATACCAAAAATCATCCTTTTTTAATGTTGACGTTTCCGACAAAATAAACTTGCCGAATTACATGTAAAGTTACTCCAGTGGTGAATTACCTTCCTGCGATTTGATTCTTTACTTTTCTATAACTTACAAGTTCTCTTTTAAAAATGTTACGTCAAACACTTATACTACAAGTTTAGTTCGAAACAATCAAGTGTGGCAAATACATGCAAGAGAAGAAATTGAGAATGAGCTGAGCTGCAACTGAAAGAATTGAGAATCAGTTTTGTGACTACTATTTTCATTTCTATATTCATATGTGTGTATATGTAGCAAGCATGCGTATTTATGTATTCACATATTTACATATTTATATGGCGGCCGCCGTGGTGTGATGGTAGCGTTGTCCGCCTACTACACCGCAGACCCTGGGTTTACACCCCGGGAAAAGCAATATCAAAATTTTAGAAACAAGCTTTTTCAATTAGAAGAAAAATTTTCTAAGCTGAGTCGCCCCTCGCCAGTGTTCGGCAAGCACTCCGAGTATATTTCTGCCATGAAATGCTCTCAGTGAAAACTCATATGGCTTGCAGATGCCGTTCGGAGTCGGCATAAAACAAGTAGGTCGCGTCCCGCCAATTTGTAAGAAAAATTAAACAGGAGCACGACGCAAATTGGAAGAGAAGTTCGGCCTAAAATCTCTTCGGAGGTTATCGCGCCTTACATTTATTTTATTATATGGCAACATAGATACTTTCATACAAAGCTGTCGCGACAACTTTTTTTGTTCATTTGACTACTAAAACAGTCAATTACGAATCAACGATTTATGCGCAGTTGATTCAACATCTTGTTGCGATGGATATAAATTTACAGAAATTTCGGTTGAATTGACCCGTATTTCGGTTGATTTTACCAGTCTTTTTCTTTCAGTGTATGTCTTTATGACTTTAAAATTTTAAATTGATTTTCTACATAAAAAAACACTAAAAACAACACACCTTGGAAGCAAATAAATCGTTAATATCACGCATTCCTTAATTTCAGGTTTTAAATTTATGTTTAAAAAAATTACTTTTCTGAAATTTTAATAACTAAATTTTTTCTTGTGATAATTTTTTTTATTTTAAATGCCTTTAAGAATAAAAAAAATGTTCAAAATTCTTTATTTTTTTTTACCGTGAAATTTGCAGAAATACAACTTTTTAAATTCTCATATCATTAGCTTTTCACTGATTATTACAGGAATGTCACACCCGCTCAGCTTTCTTTACGATAACTCTATTCAAAAGCGAAATTTAAAGAGTTGACTAGACAATACCACGTCCGAGCGACCAAGCGACAACGAACGCGACGATACGCACAGCCTAACGGCAAAAGTAATATTAAACGTATTTGTATTTAATGAGAGAATTATTTACGTTTGACAACGGTCAACGAATGAGAATTTAAAAAGCACGAAATGTGATTCTAAGGTAGGCACACTTCAATGGTACTTAAACTACACTAATACCAGCGCAAGCAAAAGCCCTGTTGGAAAATTAATTATCGGAGAAAAAAATGCGCTTGAACTTTAAGTATGAAGGTTAGATTACATTGAACTGAATGTGTCCATAGTGTTACTATAACGTATAATTTCTAGATATGTTGTGCCGTACTTTTCTTGTACGGTTACTCCTCCAAACTTAGGCTTGACTGAGTTAGGGACCTAGAATACTTGATCGGTTTTTTACCGCGTCGGCGGTTAGTCTGACTGCATATGCACAGGCATATACACTAGGGTGGGTCGATTTGTATGAACGAAAGTTAACCGATCGCGCCATCGATTTTTCGATAGGATTTGGGCTCAGGAAAAAAGTTCCACTACGAATACCCAAAAAAATAATTTTCGAGCCTGCGAAAAAAAATGGCGAAATGGTAAATTTTTCGACCAAAACACACCCCAAAACCCAAAAAAATTTTTTTTTAAACTGTTATCGCCAACGTTTTTACAACAGTTTTTTGAAAAAAAAAAAAAAAATTGTTTGGGGTTTGGGGAGTGTTTTGGTCGAAAAATTGACTAGTTCACCATATTTTTGTTCGCAGGCTCGAAAATTATTTTTTTGGGTATGCATAGTGGAACATTTTTTTCCTGAGCCCAAAACCTATCGAAAAATCGATGGCGCGATATCGGTTACTTTCGTCCATACAAATCGACCCAGGTTAATGTACACACCGAAGCGCCTGATCCATTATTCATGATACAGCTGATTGTTGGTCGACATCTGCCGCTTATGATGAGTTTGGCTGCTCAACTGTCGAACCGCATCAGCAATTGGTTAAAGACCAGTGCCCACCGCATTGATTATAAAAATTCACCCTGCGGCGTTCTACTGTTTACCGATTTTGTGGCCTCGCAATCAAAGCCCCGGCAATGTCCAGAAAAACACCTAGGGATTAGTTTTGGTGTTCCGGAAATATAATCTAAAAAAATTTTTTTAAATTTATTTGATTAAGTATATGTAGGTATGAAGGTATATTTCAGAAATAGAACCAAACCACATTTCAAAATCATACAAATTAATTTATTTCTGTTTCCGTTTATTCCGTTTCATCTTAATGTAACCAAAAACTTTTAAGTAGCACAGTGTTAAGTATGTTAAAATTTAAACAAGGCAAAGTTAACACACTAGATAACATGAAACTATGACTACTAGGGTGGGTCAAATTGTATGGGGCAAAAATGCAGGTGTACATTTAGTTTCTGAATCTATGGGTCATACTGATTAAATTTTGAAAGAAGATATTGCAAGGCCTCAAAAAAGGCCTGCCGAAAAGCAGTCTTAAGGAAAATAGTTATCCTTTCAAAAAATATATGTACATCGCGTAATTCACAACTGGCTCGTTAGTTTGTTTGTAAGTGGTTGGCATTTTTTTGTTTTTGTATTTTTTTTTGTTCTCCGTTTTTATAAAATTATCGAATTTCAATTTATAAAAACTAAATACAACTAAAAAACTACCAGCTGCCATATTTTTTCCTCTTTAAGGTACGAATATTTTAAAACATTAGCATGACGCGAAGGAGAAATGTCTTTACAACGAAGAAGTCAATTCGCCTAAGCGTGGGCATAACATACAGACAACATATAGAAGTTTGCCTGCTGCATGGCATTCGCGCTGTTACAGGTAATGCTTTCCTTAAGGCTCAGCAGAATTTGAAGTTTAACTATGCCACTTCGACAGATGAGCACTCAATAACATCAATCTGAGAATTTTATTTAAAGTTTTTGTTTGTTCAAATGTCGACTGTAAATCGTCATTTGCTCTCTTGCAACATCTTTTGTTTACGATCGTTTGTAGCAAACGCGACGAGAAATAAATTCAAATTCAAATACTTTAACATCGAGAGAAATCATCGCACAAGAAATCCAAAAAAAAATTCAGAAAATAATCCAAAAAAAGGTTACCTTTTTTGATTTTTAATCGTGGTTATAGGTCATTTATCGGAGATGGAATCCGTCAATTTGATCGAGTGAAACAACAAATGGTTGACTGGATTAGTTTTACTCTTTGTGGGGTTTTTGTGGATATATTGAACTGTATACTTAACATTAGTGTTCATGATTTTCCAAAAAAAAAAAAAAAACACCACAAAACACTTTTTGTTGCATTTTCAAGTTCATGGAAAAAAAGAAAAATTGTGTTTACTATTTTCATAAAAGATCTGTTGAAGATAATTTATTCAAGTATTCGAAATCCAACTTTAACCTTATGGGCGATCATTGGTTGCTGAGATATCGATAATCAACGACAAAAGAATTCTTTTATATTTGAAAACCGATTCCAATGCAAGAAGTGAACGTTTCAAGGCGTACTTATATAGGAATATATTAAAGCTTAATGAACTAAGTATTAAGCTGGGGCCTAGAAAACTGCTAGTATTTGCCAAGAGGACGGAGTTATTCTATAACGTATGTTCTGGCACCCGATCTGATTGGGTTCTTCCGTTTGGTCGTCAAACAAATTGTGGCAACACTATGGACACATTGAGTCTATGTGAGGTCTTTATTGACGGGCCAGTTCAACCTAACCTAACTAAATATCCGATGCCTATAGTGGTTAAGCAAACACGATTTTCTTCACGCCAGTAGACCAAAACCCAAAACTAAACAAATTTTAAATTTTTTTGTTGCTAGTTTTTCTAAAATTACTCAAAAACCGCAGACTAAAAAATTGTGTGGTCATAATGCTAAAACTAGACACATGGAGCTTAAATTTCCTTTTTTGTTCAAAATTGTCCAAAATTTAGGACCTTTTTTATGCCTATATTATTTCCAGAAGTGTTACACCTGAGAGGTTCAACCAAGTTGCATTTGTGTATGTATTTTGAGGTAAGACCCAACAGGCAAAAAATAGATATATGTACATATATATGTGTAGCAATTGTGTGTGCGATTAATTAAGGAAATTTCTGGCAGCATCAATTTTATGAGCAAACTAATTAAAAGAGTTCGGATTTTCATATAACTTTATGGTTGATAACTTTATTTTTGACGGCTAATACATTACATTGTTTTTTTATGTGCTATGAAGTAAATGTGCTCATATTTAAAAGTTTACGTAGCTACATTAGGGTGCGTCTGAGTTTGAAATTTTTAATTCATTAGTTCATTTCTAAACTAAAACTAAATAGTTAATGTATTGAATATGTCAGTTTTCGAAAATCATAGGTGCTATAGCGTATAGATGTAAAATAGCGATGATTTCGAGGTAAAGATACTTTTCTAGAACCCTTATTTATCTCGTGAAACATTTTCTTACATACCCAATTAACATTTCAGCTTGGGTCACATTAGAGCTAAAGTTGATGACTTGTGACTAGCCTACTTCTCAAATCTCAAGCATTTTTCTCAACAGTGGCTGAACTTGAGGATCAATCAAACAACGAAAAAGCATTTTTTATGTGGCAAAAAATAGTTCTCAACTTGCACTCAAGTGTTATTCTTGAATTGTACTCAAATGTAACATTCCAAAACTGAAGTGTGGAAATAAGAAAAAAACATGCGTAAAATATTTTAATTTATAACGCTTCATTGTTTATTTCTGCAATATAAAGATCTGCTGGGTTTGGCGGTGCCGCCTTGGGGAACATTTTTATTTGCAAGTTAACCTCAACTCGATATCCAAAGTTTGATATCAACCGGAGAAATGTGCTGGATATAGATTTGAGAACCAGAAATTTCATTAAGGTTGTATAATGATTAGAGAATAATGTTTGATAACAAGTTAAGAACTATATATGGAATGGTCTTCGATATACCAACACCTTCATTGCAAATTAACATCCTGTCACTTATTAGACAGCGAAACACAAATTAGCAAGACGATTTATTGTAATGCTTTGCTGAGAAGTTTGTTAGTAGAAATGATATTTGCACATTTCTAAAGAAATACGGCCGCCGTGGTGTGATGGTAGCGTGCTCCGCCTACCACACCGATGATCCTGGGTTCACACCCCGGGCAAAGCAACATCAAAATTTTAGAAACAAGATTTTTCAATTAGAATAAAATTTTTCTAAGCGGGGTCGCCCCTCGGCAGTATTTGGCAAGCACTCCGAGTGTATTTCTGCCATGAAAAGCTCTCAGTGAAAACTCATCTGCCTTGCAGATGCCGTTCGGGGTCGGCATAAAACCATTAGGTCCCGTCCCGCCAATTTGTAGGAAAACTTAAAAAGGAGCACGACGCAAATTGGAATAGAAGCTCGGCTTAAAATCTCTTGCGCCTTAAATTTATTTTTTTATTTTAAAGAAATACTTTGAAGTATTTATTTTGCATAGAAGCAGGATTAGCCGAATATTTTTAACGTTTAGCGACGCATGGTGATTGATGTACAATACACATAGAACATTGAATTTCCATTGATTTTAATGTATGTTTAACTTTGTTTGTTTGTTTGCATTCCGAAATGTTTTTTCTTAAAGAAAAACTGCGTAATTAATTTTTTGTTAGCAAAAAAATTTGTTATGTGAACTTGTGGCTAAAAATCTTCAGAATCTAGTAGAAGAAACTTGTTGACAGCTGCGTACTGCAAAAGAAATTTTAACAGACCAAATTTTCTTAAGTATTGATTATCACTTTATGTGGATTATTTGGTTTTATTTAATCATTCATATGTATGTACATATGCATATATGTCATTATGTAAGTTTTTTTTCTCTGTCTGCTAATGATATTTGAAATACCCAGCTGTACATAGCATTAACAAATCGATAATAATGTCCATGGGACCATAGGTCTGAAATGAATTTCGAGGCTCCCTAATCTTCTTAGAAAATTTTATATTCCAACCCGAATCCGAATTTGAAATTTATTTTCATGTATTTTATTTGTGAGAGCCGCTATTCGGATTGCAATATAAAATTTGCTAACAAAATTAGGGAGGCTCGAAATTCATTTCAGACCTATAGTCCCACGGACAATATTACTCAGTATGACCCATAGATTCAGAAACTGGATGTGCCTTTTCAACAATAAATTTCACCCACCCTAATGACTACCCTAATATTTAATTTACAAAAACACATTTTTGAACATTCTTTTGTAGCGATATTCACAAAACCTATGCAAATTTGAAGGCTATGAATGACGGCAACCCAACATACGATTTGGCAAGAAAAGAAAAATGTCATGCAAAAAAAAACTTAAGAAAAATTTGATTTGTCAAGTAGTATCCATCTCTCAAGGAAATTCTACGCTTTTTGCTACATTTTTCTTAAGATTTTCATGCAAACGTGCATATGGGAGTGCTGTTTTCGCCAAGAAACATATTTCTTGAGCAAGAACCAGTCAAATACCAGGGATAACACTGGATGTATTTATGAGTTTTGAATGGAATTAGCCGTTGTGAGCGAATTTTGTAATTAAAATTTAAGTATGACTTTTGAATGGAATTGGCCGTTGTGAACGAATTTTGTAATTAAAATTTAAGTAACTTCCCGATAAGCTACAAGCTTGAAAATTTTAATATAGTTCAGAACCCGATGACAATGCAATAATATAAAAAAAACTCCGATAGGCAGCACATGGATCGAAATACTTCAAAAAATCGTACATATTTGTGGTCCGATTTGGCTTATATTTGGAACACATATTACATACAGAAATAGGAATCACTTCATGAAAAAAAAATCCCGCTAGGTGTGGCAAGGATCGAGGTATTAAAAATACTCGTATTTGTGGTCCGATTTGGCTCACATTTGGAACAGATATTCCATACAGTCCGGTAGAAGTGACATCAAAATATTTTGGAGTTCGTGGCGCCGAGTAGAGTAGAGGTTTGGAAGGATTATGTGACCTAGATTGTAAAAAATTTTCAGGAAAGAGTCCTTGTAACAACGAGTCACTAATGAACTAAATAGAATGAGAAATAAAGAATAAAAACTTGAAAATAAAATGATTAAAAGAAAATTTTAAGTTAAGCGGTTTTATTGAAAACAATACTTACATTAAGTAATAATAATACTAAAAGCTAGATAATAATTAGGTCGGTCCTAGGTAGTAGTCAACACACTCCTCATTAATCTAGGGCGTTGATCAGAAAATTAAATAAAAGCGTTGGACGCGTCAAATTTCTATTGGTATCCATAAGTAAGACCAACTGAACCTTAATCAGGTTATGCTACATCACATTTTTAGTAATTTCACGCAAGTATTGTTTTCAATAAAACCGTTTAACTTACAATTTTTTTTTTTTTTTTTTTTAGTGTACTCTCTTTAACTTACGTAGGCGCATTTCAATTCAAATATGTTAATTTTAAGAAAAATGTCTTCTATTGCATTGCTGAATCTGATTTTCGTGTCTTGCAGGGAAGTAACCCCACTTTATAGAGAACAGAGAGATAAAGAAAATTGCATAATTACTTTACTGCTACTAGTTTTCACACAACAAATATATACGAAATTTTTTTGAACGTTTTTTTATGATATGGATGCGGCTGAAGTTCATTGGACTACAAATTTAGCAAAAATAAATAAGAGAACAAAACAATTGCCAAAAATTTGTTGATACTACTATTTGTTGATACTAGCCGTGTTTTTTTTACACGCGTATACGTTTCGTTTGCGCGTGAAAAAAAACGCCTATCATCGCTTAGATAATGCTTAGGAGACCCATCTAGCGGCTATGTTTAAACAACTAGCTACCGCAACAGGGTGTATCGAAAAGCGGAGACACAACCCTCTGTTGTATTTCTGTGTATAACATATAGCTGAATCAGTTATGATAAATAGTGGACGCGCATAGAATGCATAGAATTAGTGCAGAGGGTGAAACATAGACACATATTTCAGTTACATATGAGTATAATGCGTATTGAAATATAGTAGTACATTTTAATTTTATGCGTAGCAATATCAGTGGTGTATTTAAAGTTTGTCGCTTAGCAGCCCATTAAAAAATTTAAGCGTAAACGTATATAGATGAGAAAAAAAAACACAGCTGCTATTTACTTCACTTTTTACTCATCGATTTCCAACTGGGCTCTGCGGAATAAGTGCGAGAGTAAGTGCTATACATACAGTAGACAAGCAACGCAGAGAAGTAAAAAAAAAAAACAAAAAAACCACCTACATATGTACATAGTAAATACTGGTCTGAACAAAAACAAAAGTAGGAAAACTAATACATTGCAATATAAAAAGTTTAGAAAAAAGGCTAAAAGCAAATTCCATTAATGTTAAATTTGAAACCGATACGAGTCACTTGCTTGCCTGTCTGTATGTAATAAGTATGCCCAAAAATCATATTTGGGGTATGCTCTCAATCTTGAAATGATATCTAACCTGTTTTTGAGCAACTAATAGTAACGGATTTAGCAGTTGATTTGTTTTATTTTCTGGTAATAGAAATAGCTTGGCGCGAATTTATCTCTGACAACGCGCATTTTTTTATACGTGAAAAGAAGCCCCATTTATAAGTTAAAAAGATGAAAGTGCGTGAGACCGTTAAAAAAATGCCAAGGGATTTATCAAAATTGTGAAGTCTTCGTTCACCTGCCTCCCCCAGTTCAATGGAGGTTACGAGTGAAATACTTTCTTGGCCGGAGCGTCTTCATCCATTCGCATAACATGACCTAGCAGCGAAGCCTTTGGAATTTTATTCGCTGCACTATCTTCATATATAAGTAAAGCTCACACAGCACATCATTATACCTTCTTCGATACTCGCCGTCAACCTTACGGATATGACCATTAATCTTTCGGAGAACTTCCATAGTTCTGAGCCATTCATCCGGACAGGTATGATAAGCGACTTGTAGCGCGTGATTTTTTTTCGTCGAGAGCGGACTTTACTTTTCAATTGCCTACTCGGTCCAAAATAGCAATTGTTGGCAAAAGTTTTTCTTCTTTTGATTCTTTTGATCTCTAAGCTGACTTCTTTTCGCGCTATCAAAGGATGCTTTGAAGACGACAAAAAGGTGTGTCGAGTCGATTCACGTATCGTAACTCACTGACGCATCGTGAATATCTGGTTGATAGCAGATTTACCACACTGATAAGGGGTTCTATCAGTTCGTTGACTATGCGCTTCAGTCTTCCAAACAGCACACTTAAATTCCAATCTGGAGGCATGCGCTCATTCGACGATATTTTGCATAGGAGTTGATGCATGCTCTTTTCAAACAGATCGGCGGGTAGTCCGGGATATTGTAATTCTTACTTCTTCATATTCGAGTGTCGGAACGCGTTTTCTCATCATTAGCCATTCGGGTATCGGGGTCGTCTTCTCCCTCGCTAGCTAGCAATGAGAAATATTTTCCCTCCACAACCTAACCCCACTCTGTATGTCAGTTACCAGGTCGCCATTATCATTCCTGCAGGAATCTGCCCAGGTCTTGACACCTTCCGTTATTCACCCGATTTTTTGGTAAAATTTTCCGGCATTATTCCTATCAGCCAGCACCTGAAGCGCCTCGCACTCACGACGCCGTGCTTAACTGTATATATTTTTCTTTTTTCAAACGTACTATATAACAGGTATTATATGGGGTCAAAAGGCACATCTTTAAAGAAATTGAAAGCGGTGAATTAGACAGCTACACAAACAAAAACGTTGGATATGTGGTAATGTGATGCTAGTACTTTCATGCATTTTGGTAGTCTTAACTGGTTCACGTTCGGCCTTTACCTCGAAAAACGGCAACAAATCATTGACACTTGTGCGTTTTTTGAGGTTAAGTCCGCACCGTCCGGCACTTTAGGGCGATTCTTAATAATAAATTTTATGAAAAAAGGTCGTGGCATTTCTAATACAACAAATGTTGATTGTTGTTTTTTTTATGTAATGGCCCGACGTAAACAATTTTTATGAAACAACTAGCATTGAAATTGTTGTAAATTGGAATGCTTTTCCATTTTCCCTCATAAAAATTGCTTCGACATACTGCCGTCTTCAGTGCGATTTTTTATTCTTTTTCAAATATTACAATTTTAGCTAACTAATCCAAAATAAAAATAAAATAAAAAAATTTTAAGCACTTCCTTTATATAAATGAACAAAAATCAGCGAAAAATGTCTCCTTATATAAAGACATATTCTTGCTAAACTTTCATTTTAAAATTTTGACATAGAAATTGCAAAAATATTTATGAGAAGTAAAAATATAAAAGTGGAGTGCACATTACTTGGATTGGAAAGATGGTAGGAAAGAATATATTATTAGTCAATCAATTGCGCTCCACCTTTATATTTTTATTTCTCATAAATATTTTTGCAATTTCTATGTGAAAATTTTAAAATGAAA
Organism: Eurosta solidaginis; assembly: GCF_040869045.1. Classification (NCBI taxonomy): domain Eukaryota; kingdom Metazoa; phylum Arthropoda; class Insecta; order Diptera; family Tephritidae; genus Eurosta; species Eurosta solidaginis. Next base: position 32,620,529 of record NC_090319.1, read on the forward strand.
GTTTAGCAAGAATATGTCTTTATATAAGGAGACATTTTTCGCTGATTTTTGTTCATTTATATAAAGGAAGTACTTAAAATTTTTTTGTTATATTTTTATTTTCTCCTTTTCTTACATTTTCTCGGTGTCTTAACATATCTGTTAAGTTTTACGCTTGTAGCTCAATGAGAACTTACATAAAAATCAATCCCAAAATTCCCTCCGTTCCGTTTGATTTGTATACTCAGTTGAGCAGAGCTCACAGAGTATATTAAGTTTGATTGGATAACGGTTGGTTGTACATATATAAAGGAATCGAGATAGATATAGACTTCCATATATCAAAATAATCAGGATCGAAAAAAAATTTGATTGAGCCATGCCCGTTAACACGATAACTTGAGTAAATTTTGAGGTATCTTGATGAAATTTGGTATGTAGGTTCCTGAGCACTCATCTCAGATCGCTATTTAAAATGAACGATATCGGACTATAACCACGCCCACTTTTTCGATATCGAAAATTTCGAAAAACCGAAAAAGTTCGATAATTCATTACAAAAGACAGCTAAAGCGACGAAACTTGGTAGGTGAGTTGAACTTATGACGCAGAATAGAAAATTAGTAAAATTTTGGACAATGGGCGTGGCACCGCCCATTTTTAAAAGAAGGTAATTTAAAACTTTTGCAAGCTGTAATTTGGCAGTCGTTGAAGATATCATGATGAAATTTGGCAGAAACGTTACTCCTATTACTATATGTACGCTTAATAAAAATTAGCAAAATCGGAGAAGGACCACGCCCACTTTTAAAAAAAAATTTTTTTTTAAGTAAAATTTTAACAAAAAATTTAATATCTTTACAGTATATAAGTAAATTATGTCAATATTCAACTCCAGTAATGATATGGTGCAACAAAATACAAAAATAACAGAAAATTTCAAAATGGGCGTGGCTCCGCCCTATTTCATTTAATTTGTCTAGGATACTTTTAACGCCATAAGTCGAACAAAAATTAACCAATCCTTTTGAAATTTGGTAAGGGCATAGATTTTATGACGTTAACTGTTTTCTGTGAAAATGGGCGAAATCGGTTGATGCCACGCCCAGCTTTTATACACAGTCGTCCGTCTGTCCTTCCGCATGGCCTTTAACACGATAAATTGAGCAAAAATCGACATATCTTTAATGAGCTTAGTTCACGTGCTTACTTGAACTCACTTTATCTTGGTATGAAAAATGAACGAAATTCGACTACGCCCACTTTTTCGATATCGGTAATTACGAAAAATGAAAAAATGCCATAATTCTATACCAAATACGAAAAAAGGGATGAAACATGGTAAGGTAATTGGATTGTTTTATTGACGCGAAATATAACTTTAGAAAAAACTTTATAAAATGGTTGTGACACCTACCATATTAAGTAGAAGAAAATGGAAAAGTTCTGCAGGGCGAAATAAAAAACCCTTAAAATCTTGGCAGATATTACATATATAAATAAATTAGCGGTATCCAACAGATGATGTTCTGGGTCACCCTGGTCCACATTTTGGGCGATATCTGGAAAACGCCTTCACACCACTCCCTTTTAAAACTCTCATTAATACCTTTAATTTGATACCCATATCGTACAAACTCATTCTAGAGTCACCCCTGGTCCAACTTTATGGCGATATCTCGAAAAGGCGTCCACCTATAGAACTAAGCCCCACGCCCCTTTAAAATACTCATTAACACCTTTCATTTGATACCCATATCGTACAAACATATTCTAAAGTCACCCCTGGTCCACCTTTATGGCGATATCTCGAAAAGGCGAACACATATAGAACGAAGGCCCACTCCCTTTTAAAAATACTCATTAACACCTTTCATTTGATACCCATATCGTACAAACAAAGTCTAGAGTCACCCCTGATCCACCTTTATTGCGATACCTCGAAAAGGCGTCCACCTATAGAACTAAGACCCACTCCCTTTTAAAATACTCATTAACTCCTTTCTTTTGATACCCATATTGTACAAACAAATTCTAGGGTCACCCCTGGTCCACCTTTATGGCGATATCTCGAAAATGCGACCACATATACAACAACCACCACTCCCTTTTAAAACCCTCATTAATACTTTTAATTTGATACCCATATCGTACAAACATATTCTAGAGTCACCCCTGGTCCACCTTTATGGCGATATCTCGAAACGGCATCCACCTATGGAACTAAGGATTACTCCCTTTTAAAATACTCATTAACACCTTTCCTTTGATACCCATATTGTACAAACAAATTCTAGGGTCACCCCTGGTCCACCTTTATGGCGATATCTCGAAAATGCGACCACCTATACAACAACCACCACTCCCTTTTAAAACTCTCATTAATACCTTTAATTTGATACCCATATCGTACAAACTCATTCTAGAGTCACCCCTGGCCCACCTTTATGGCGATATCTCGAAACGGCGTCCCCCTATGGAACTAAGGATTACTCCCTTTTAAAATACTCATTAACACCGTTCTTTTGATACCCATATTGTACCAACAAATTCTAGGGTCATCCCTGCTCCACCTTTATGGCGATATCTCGAAACGGCGTCCACCTATGGAACTAAGGATTACTCCCTTTTAAAATACTCATTAACACCTTTCTTTTGATACCCATATTGTACAAACAAATTCTAGGGTCACCCCTGGTCCACCTTTATGGCGATATCTCGAAAATGCGACCACCTATACAACAACCACCACTCCCTTTTAAAACCCTCATTAATACTTTTAATTTGATACCCACATCGTACAAACATATTCTAGAGTCACCCCTGGTCCACCTTTATGGCGATATTTCGAAACGGCGTCCACCTATAGAACTAAGGCCCACTCCCTTTTAAAATACTCATTAACACCTTTCGTTTGATGCCCATATTGTACAAACAAATTCTAGGGTCACCCCTGGTCCACCTTTATGGCGATATCTCGAAACGGCGTCCACCTATGGAACTAAGGATTACTCCCTTTTAAAATACTCATTAACACTTTTCTTGTGATACCCATATTGTACAAACAAATTCTAGGGTCACCCCTGGTCCACCTTTATGGCGATATCTCGAAACGGCGTCCACCTATGGAACTAAGGATTACTCCCTTTTAAATACTCATTAACACCTTTCACTTGATACCCATATCGTACAAACGCATTCTAGAGTCACCCCTGGTCCACCTTTATGGCGATATCTCGAAAAGGCGACCACCTATACAACAACCACCACTCCCTTTTAAAACCCTCATTAATACCTTTAATTTGATACCCATATCGTACAAACACATTCTAGAGTCACTCCTGGTCCATCTTTATGGCGATATTTCGAAACGGCATCCACCTATAGAACTAAGGCCCACTCCCTTTTAAAATACTCATTAACACCATTCGTTTGATGCCCATATTGTACAAACAAATTCTAGGGTCACCCCTGGTCCACCTTTGTGGCGATATCTCGAAACGGCGTCCACCTATGGAACTAAGGATTACTCCCTTTTAAAATACTCATTAACACCTTTCATTTGATACCCATATCGTACAAACGCATTCTAGAGTCAACCCTGATCCACCTTTATGGCTATATCCCTAAATGGCGTCCACCTATAGAACTATGGCCCACTCCCTCATAAAATACTCTTTAATGCCTTTCATTTGATACACATTCCAGGGTTTCTCTCGGTTCATTTTCCTACATGGTTATTTTCCCTTATGTTGTCACCATAGCTCTCAACTGAGTATGTAATGTTCGGTTACACCCGAACTTAACCTTCCTTACTTGTTCTAAATACTCCGTCCGTGCGCCCCCTAGCGAAACTTTTTGTATTGTGTCATCGGCTGTCATCGACCTCTGAATTAAGCTCTAAATTTTTAGCCTCTAGCTCATCGAGAAGTTACTTAAAACCCGGTTTCAAATTTCCAAATTATTATCTAATTTTTTCGATTCGTGCGCCAACTAACGGAATTTTCTTCTTCTTTTGTTCCTTTTTCACGGTGTCTTAACCTGTCTCTAAGGTTTCATGTTTGTAGCTCAATGAGAAGTTACTTTAAAATAGATCTCAAAACACCAATTTCCAAATTCTTATCTAAATATTTCGATCCGAGCGCCACCTAACCGAATTTTTTCCTCCTTTTCTTAAATTTTCTCGGCGTCTTATCCTATCTGTGAAGTTTTACAGTTGTAGCTCAATGAGAAAATTCCCTCCGTTTCGTACGATTTTTCTAAATATCTCATCCCGTGCGCCCCTAGCCAATCTTTTTGTATCGTGTCATCGACCTCTGAATTAAGTTTGAAATTTCAAGTCCCTAGCTCAACGAGAAGTTCGTGTCATCGACCTCTGAATTAAGTTTGAAATTTCAAGTCCCTAGCTCAACGAGAAGTTACTTAAAAGCTGGTTTGAAATTTTTCTAAATCTGTGCACCACCTAACGGATTTTTTTCCTTTTGTTGCATTATGTGTAAAGTTTCACGTTTGCAGCTCAATGAAAAGTTACTTAAAAATCGATTGCAAAATTTGTATGAAAAGCGGACAAACATTCAACCAACCTAATATAAAGTAATAAAATAGATTTAGCTACTCAGGTACCTGTTTAGTGACATACATATGTATGTACATTGGTTATTTCCAACTTTTAGAAAAAGCTTCAATGAATTGAATTTGAAGTTTTACACAAAACCTTTTTAAAATATTTGAAATTTGAATGTAAAATTTTTTAAAAACAAAAAAAAGCGACGGAAACTATATATGTACACTGAAAGAAAAAGACTGGTAAAATCAACCGAAATACGGGTCAATTCAACCGAAATTTCTGTCAATTTTTATCCATCGCAACAAGATGTTGAATCAACTGCGCACAAATCGTTGATTCGTAATTGACCGTTTTAGTAGTCAAATGAACAGCTTTGTACGAAAGTACCTTTTATTTATTATTTTATTTTATAGTATTTGCAAGGCAGATGAGTTTTCACTGAGATCTTTTCATGGCAGAAATACACTCGGAGTGCTTGCCGAACAGTGCCGAGGGGCGACTCCGCTTAGGAAAATTTTCTTCTAATTGAAAAACCTTATTTCTAAAATTTTTATGTTGCTTTGCCCGGAGTGTGAACCCAGGGCCTTCGGTGTGGTAGGTGGAGCACGCTACCATCACACCACGGCGGCCGCCATATACATACATGTGCATACATAAGTACAAAGTAGAGATCGCAGTGAGCGTAAAATTCTCTTTGAAATTTGCTCATGTATTGACTGTTGATCGCTGTTGAAATGACCAGTGAGATCAGTTGTGTTAACAGAAAAATCAGTTAGATTGATTAGGAATCTGTCAATTTTGCAGAATTTTGTTAACTTAAGAGCGACAATTTCTCTTCTGTTGAAATTACTAAACTAATTTGTTCGCTTGACAAAGAAGTCGGTCGAATTAAACATAATTCGATCAATTTCACCGAGTCTCCGCTAAGTCAAGAACAACAGAACCGATTTGTTGATTTTACTAGCACCATTTTTTTCAGTATACACCAATTTACAAACGTTTTTCGAAAAAAAAATTTTCAAAGTTTTCAAATATATTGATATTCTCCAAAATTCACTTTTGTGAAACTTTAGTAGAAAGAAAAATTCAATTTAAAACTTATTAGTTATATATACATCATTGGTGAATTATTTGTATTTCTATAAACAGAACAAAGCAAACTAGTTCTTAAAATAAACCACCAACAACAAAGCGTAGCTTTGGTACAAGCTAACAAAGTATGACTATCCAAAGAATAAATCTATGCATAAAAAGCAATTGGGAAGAGTTGAACGACAACAAAGCCGCTGCTTTGGCTGAATCTGTTTGTAAACAGTTCAATCACTGCAGGAGTGCGGGTTTGAATCTCACTATAGGGAGAAAAGGCTTTGCAGAGATTTACAAGATATAATCGAAACAACTGTTGCCTTGTCCGTCCTGACGTCACGTTGTTTAAATTTTTACCAAATATTAAGTACAATACAAAAATCTTTTCGAACATATTTCAAAGCTTAGGAAGTTTTTAAAAATATTTATGAAAATTTCCAATTTTTCTTTAAAACTACATACTACATATACATATACACCAATATAAAAAAAACAAATAATTTCAAAATTCCAAAAGTTCTTAAATCTTCATAAAATTTTTTTAAACTTCAAATTTATTTTTTAACGAAGCTTACATCAAAAACTTTCGATTAATACGTTTTTAAAAATAACAGTGACTGCATTTATTAGTTTTTTGAATGAAATTTGCAATTAAATTTGAGCACAAGTGTTCGTTTTCTCTTGTTTAGTGTATTCTGTTTAACGTAAGTGCTTTTCAATTCGAATATGTTGGTTTTAACAAATGTTCTGCTATTGCAATGCTAAATCTGACTTTGTGCTTGTGCTTTGTGCCTTGCAAGGAATTGACGCTGCTTCATAGAGAATAGAGAGATAACGGAAATTTTAAACTTAATTTGCAATGTGGTTACCGCGCTATACAATTGTTTATTGCTTTTTTTAATTAATGAAAAGAAAAAAACAGCACATAACTAATAAGCAACTTTTTAATCCGCAAGGTATACAAAACCCAACCTCATTATTTAGTGCTATTTTATTGCACAACACTGTATATATTATCATATAAGTATTTGAAATGTACGTGTGTATGTAAATGTAAATTTGGTAGTATTATGAAAAACCACTCACCTCGCCACCACTATTTGGAGTCGCCGCTGCTGATGCCGCCGCCGCTGCTGATAATGGTGAATTAGCTGTAGGCGAAGAGGTGGGCGCAGATGTGCCAGCACTACCGCTACCCGCGCCTGTTACAGTAATTGGTATCGCCGCCGCTGTTAATAATAATGACGATGATGTTGTTGTTGCAGCTGTTATTATATTATTACTGTTATTCTCTTTGATGCCGTTAGCTGTCACAGTTGTTATTGTTGTGTTATTATTAATATTATTATTGTTATTATTGGCAGCAACTGTGGCATCCGGCGCATTCAATTTTAAACCCGTCGTTGTTGTAGACTTTGCTGCTCCACCAATACCACCACCTCCTCCAGCTGATGGCGTTGTCGCTGCTGCTGATGCTACCGTTTTGGCCGTGCTGCTATCCATAATATATTCTCCCAGCTGGACCAGCTACTGCTGCTAATCGTTTTATGTTCTTTTAGGGTTATCGTGACGATGATGAAGATTGCGTCGTTAACAAAAGTGGTACAACAACAGCAAGTATTGTTTAATGTGGCAGCGACGACAACGACAACAACAATTACGTTGACGTTGACGTTGACAATGATGATGACGACGACAACGACGACAAAAATAAGGTTGACGGTACGGCAACGACAACGGCGATTATTACAGTTTTGTTGTTGGTATTAATCGAAAAAAAAACTACATAATATCAAACGACGACACGTTATGTTATTTGTTAAAAACATTAACAGTTTACAGGGGCAATAATGAAAACAACAACAACAACAACAACAAAATAGCAACAGCAGCAAATCGGCATAACAGCAAAGTCAACCAATTTTTTCGGGTGCACAACACGCTCATCACTGTACTGCATTGACAGCTGTAAACGTATAACGAAAGCAGACAACTAAAGTTTTTAACCCACAAGTCACTTGTTTAAAAAAAAATTTTTTTTATTTTTTGTTATTTTATTATAAAAATTAAAGTTCGCCCAGTAGTCACCATTGCTTTTTTTTTCTTCCCTCTCTTTCCTGTCATGTTCTTTCCTTTACTCTCCTTCTTTTTGCTCTCCTGTCTTTTCCTTTCCTATCTTTCGCTTTCTCTCCTTTGCTTCCCCTTGATTTCCTTTCCTTTATTTTATTTAATTGCATGTATTAACAAAAAATACACAAAATGGTTGCACCTAATTAAACGAACAAATACTTCAACTTGAATATTCTCATTTATTTCTGTAAGCACTTTGAATATCAGCAAAGAAAATTACGCATCTGCTCATATTTGCTGCCTCTAGGGCTATACTTCCAACAACACAACTACATATGTACACTAGACTGGTTCGAAAAAAAGTTGCTAATGTCCGCCCCTAATTTTAAAGATTATGTTGAGAGGGTTTCGGACATTTTTTTTTTCGATCCTTCGAAATACAGCCGAAAAGGTTTTTTCGTTGTAACTTGGTTATTTGACTTCCAATTTTTAAAATTGATATGCCATTATTTTGACCTTGAGAAGCTTCACATTTCAGATTAATGTCATTTTAAGCTATGAAGTCGTTTTCACATAATTAGGTCAGCTAACAAATGATTAGGTCACAACAAGATCAAACAGAGTGTCAACATTTTCATAGATTAAAATGGGTTTTTGGCACTTGTAGTGGTGCCATTTTAAATTAATATTTTAGCGCCATATTTAGCAGGGGCGGAAACTGTTATTCCTTTTATAGTATAATTCCTTGCAAAACCATTAATTTTGGACTTTTAATATATTTGGATCATGATAAAAATTATTTTCGGATTTTTATTACCTGAGTACGACAGAACTAGTTTAAATAAAAGTCCGGCTTGATAACAAAGAAACTGCTTATCCGAAATAAAAACTTTTATTTTGGCCTTAAAAAATAATGGTCCCGATTTAACTTTTATTTCCGGACTTTTATTTTTAAAAGTCCGAGTTTGACTAGTTCTATCGGACTCAAAAAATATAAATACATATTTTACTTTTATATGTGGACTTTTATGGAAAAGTTCGAAAAATTAAAAGGATGCATGATATTGCTATAGGGATACCTGGGAACTCAAACATTTTCACCTAGGAGAATTTTTTGACCAGTACTTTTTCGACTCCGAAAAAAAATTATTATTATTTTCGTCCCTGATATTTAGCTTTTTTGTATGGTCTGCACTTCTCCTTCAGAAGACCTATCGATACACATACAATTGTTATATATGTATCGATATTAGAATTATAGATTAGCTGTAAAAGGGGAGCAAAACTTCAAACTTGTCTATATATACAGGTGTTTTAACCTCTAAATTACGATGCTGGCGACCTACTCGGCATGAAAATATGCATTTGTGTAAAAAAAACTTTGCAAAGAAAATTGAAAACAGCTTTCGAAAAAATTTAAGACTGAAAAAGTTTATAAAAATTTAGAAACAACACTGATAAACTGTATAACATAAACTTGGTAATCCGATTTTAAGAGTTCTCGAAAAAATTGGAGCAGATTTTTAAATTGTTTGAAGAAACTTTGATAAATCATATAACGAAAACCATGTAATTAAATTCCCAAACAGTTTTCGAATAAATTAGCGAAATGTTTAACGGAAAGACTTTTGGAAGCTAAATGCGAATTTTAAGAGTGCTTGAACTTGTACTTTGTCTAAGTAAAATTAACTGGACTACAAAATTTGGCCTCACAAATTTTTCTAAGTCTGGACAAAAATCTGGAAATTTGTATAAAAACATTCAAAAACCTCGTAAGTTTTTAGATCATTTTCGAAAACGGTTTTGAAATTATTTACCATAGTTTTTACTAAACCATTCCAAGGAGAATTCAGTACCAGGTGTTTTTATACCAGCTGATTGCTTCTTGTTGATTATTTTCCTACAACGCTTCAAGGCGAATACATTCAAGGTGATGGCAAAGCGAATTCAACCAATTCGACGTGCAAAATGTCAAGTCAAAAGAAAATTTTCATTTCGATTAACTGACATATTATTGTACAAGGCGTTGTATGGAAAATAAACAAGAAGCAGTCAGCTTTTGAGATAACAATACTTTATACTGAATTCGCAACACCTTGTACAACAATATGTCAGCTAAGAGAAATCAATACAAATTTTCTTTTGACTTAAAATTTTTCTCCATGGCGAATTGGTTGAATTCGCTTTGCCATCATCTTGTATAGATTCGCCTTGCACCAAACATTATATTTTCATGACAACTATGAAAAACTTTTCGAATTTTTCAAAAGCGTTTTGAAATTTGTTTACATAATTTTCGTATACCATTCATTAAAGTTTTTTCCTAAAATTAACGAAAATAAATAAAAAGAGAAATCAGAAAGATCATCATATATAATATTTCTAATTGCTGTTTTAAAGTACGGGTCCCTTTTTCGCTCTTATTTGGAAGCCAAATCTATAAACAAAGTTTTGGTTGCAAAGATGGAGATTCGGGCTATTAGCGAGCTTTGGGCAATTTTTGTCGTAGTGCTTTTGTTTAGCTATATTTTATTAAAATAGTTTGTCAAAAATACAAAGATATCTATTTGTACTATGGCACTATTGTGAATATTTGCACTGCATTATCGACAGCATACATACTCCAGCTGTAAGTTTTAATTGATTGTTAGAACAGCTGATTGCTGTTGATATTTCATAAGATACTTTTATATTGGTTGCGCAAGATGCGCACGGGTTCGGCTCGTATTTTATTAAAATAATTTGTTAAATATAAACGATTGTGAGCACACAAAGAAATCCATTTGTACTATGGCACTAGTGTGAATATTTGCACTGCATTACCGGGAGTTGCTACCATACCCCAGATGGCAGCGGAAGCTGTAAGTTTTAATTGATTGATAGAAAAGCTGATTTATGTGGATATTTGATAAGAGACTTTTATATTGGTCGCGCAAGATACGCACGGGTCCGGCTCGTAATATGTAATACAATTTTGTTCATCAGTTCTGCTGCTATATTTTGTACTTGCAGTGACGATCTTGGCCTGTGAGACCACTCTCGGTTACAAACAATTTATAACTTTTTTTTCTACTTTTTAAAATATCAAAAACCATAAAAAAATTTAACCATACACCCTTAATTGGCCTGGAAAAAAATTTATTGAAATATATATATTTTTGTTCCCTATATCTACAACTAAAATAAACTTAAACATTGCTGTCTACTTCAAACTTAAAGGAGCATGTACTAAGTAAACAGCTTTTCTTAACCCTTAAATGGACATCTTAAAAAATCGCGTTTTCCAAGTGCTAAATAAACTTTAGCAATCGATTTTTTAATTGTTCATTTTGCACCAAAAAATCCATTTATGCTGTAAAATCTGGCTTTTCCCAAGAGTTAAAAGTCAGAACTGGCCACAATTCAATGGCTTTTGTAAATAGCAGCAATGGTTGTAGAAAATTGTGACTAAAACAAAACGTTAAAGACACAACGAAAAAATACTAACCAACGCCATACATATTGTAATATTACCGTTAGAATGAACAAAAACCAACGATAAGAAATAAGCAGAAAATGTTACCAAATGCGACAAGAAAGAAAAGAAAAAAAATGATCGGATGTGCATCTAACGCATAAACTGACCAAACAGGTGCGGTTGGCAAGCTTGTCTATGAATGATTCTCCTTCTTCCATTGCCATAGTTGCTGGTGAACTCTTTTTGTATAGAAGCCAGTAGATGGCTGGTCTGAAATTGACAGTTGTGGTGAACAAGTATGTTAAAAAGAAGAAATGTAAAGAAAATACACAAAAAGTAGCCAGATCAACACTCAGTCTAACGCACATTCTCCACATTGATTTCTGTTTTATTTTTTGTTGTAGGCTCCTATGTACTGGCAGACATTTAAGGTTAAGCGAAATTTTAAATATATTACATGGCTTCGCATAAAATTAAGAAGGAAGAAAATTTGTCGCAAATATGAGGATTCTGTTAGTTCGAAAACCATTTTTTCACTGGCAATTGTAGCTATGTTTGATCAAAGGTGCTGGACTACTTCGAAAGCTTTCAAGAAATCACATGCCATGAGGACATTTCTTTTTGTTTGTTTTGTTGAGAAGATTTTGGTTAATTGCGTGATAAGTCTGCTGGATCTATCAATGTTTTCGTTACTGTGGAGAGCAATATACATAAGTCACTATCCTTCATTTGCCAGTTTTCCATCGGTCTTCCTATCTGACATTAATTAAATACGCACATATACAACAGATTTGGCGAACGCCGCTGCCTTCATTTCGTCTTGTAAGAATTTTTACTGTGTTAGCATTGAGTATGCACATACGTCTTTAAGTCAAACGACATAACAAATTATACTCTTCTATTTCCTTGCGCATAGAATTTCTCGCTTACTTTTAGTTCAATTTCTTGTGTCTTGGCGTAAAGCCCATATAAAAGCTTCAGGAGAATAATAAAAAATAATAGACAAGCGAGCATAGATATGTTATTTTGTAATGTTATTAGCAATGCTGCTCATTATCAGTTGTTCCAGCATTCCACATTTGTTGTATACAGGGCCGGATTAACAAGTAGGCAGAAGAGGTAGTTTCCTGGGGCCCCCTATTTTAGGGGGCCCCCGAAACATGAAAAATATTCTAAAATTTTCTTATAAACATAAAATTCTAGAGAGTGAAAAAAAAATATAATCAGAACTGAAAATAATTTTTACTCAAATAAATAAAACTCCAGAAGTAGAATTTTCGCCTCGCGATGATTTTAGGACAAAAGGTTTCCTCGAAATCATCGACAATCTTCACAGTGAAAGTATGTGGAAGTTTCAGAGAGATTTGCATTTCTCATAACTTTTCTCTAAGTGATGGCGACCTCCAGGAAGCTATAAATATTTTTTATTCTAGAGATTCGGAAGAATTTTTCATTGAAATGAAACAATTCAAAAGTTACGTGAACTTCAGATACACTGATACACAAAGAACGCATAGTCATTTGTATAAGATTCTAATGGAAGGTCAATTAGCCGATGTATAACACAGAAATATGTTGCTCTTCGGATTTTTTTAACGTTAATGATCACAAATTGTTCTGCCGAACGGTCCTTCTCGCAATTAAAAAGAATCAAAGCTGATCGAGATGTTAGGTATACTTTGCATTGAGTCAGATTTATTGAAAAAAATCGATATTGATGATATAATTGATAAATTTGCCGAAAACAAATGTAGAAAACGACATGTTTAAAATGTAGAGTCATTTTATTGATATTATTACATTGTGACAATAAAATTTTTATGAAGGATATGTATTTTTTAATCGAAAAAAGAAGGGAACGGACGTGGAAAGAGCCCCCAAATTGATGGTTGCCTAGGGCCCGTTGAGGGTTAATCCGGCCCTGGTTGTATACACAAGTAGTATCCTAACTATCTATGTACATATTTACTTTGCTATTTATGTACATACATACAATGAATAAATTAATATTTGCATGCCTACAATTTCGAGGGTCGCCTTTTATATTTTGCGCCTAATAATGAAAACACAGTCAAATATTAAGGAAAATAGTTTTATTGCTTTTCAAAACATTCTCCATCCATGTCAATACAGTTCTGCATTCGCTCGCACCAATTTTCAAAGCACTTTTGCCACTCAGAAGAGGCCACCTCTAAATCGAGCTGTTTGAAGGCTTCTACAGCTCCTTCAGGCGTTGAAAAACGTTGACATCGCATTTTTTTTTTTTTTGTTGATGTTCGGGAATAAAAAGAAATCATTAGGTGCCAAATCAGGGCTGTAAGGCGAATGACCCATAAATTCGACCTTCTGAGTCCTTAAAAACTCTCTTGTGGGAATCGATACATGAGAACTCGCATTGTCTTGGTGAAGAATGATTTTTCTTTGGCGGTTGGTTTTCCTTAATTCTACAAAAACTTTTGGCAAACAAATGGTTGTATACCACTCAGAATTGACCGTTTTAAGTTTATCTAGTGGAACAGTTGCGATATGACCAGATTTTCCGAAAAAACAGGCGACTATTTGCTTTGAGGTGCTTCTTGCGCGAGCAACTTTTGTTGGATTAGGCTCGTCTTGGAACATCCATACAGTCGATGTTACGATGTCATAGACGTGCTTTGATCCACCACGGCTAAATTTCTTTAACATTACTTTACACCAATCGACACGAGTCCTTTTTTGGGTAATTGTGAAATTATGCGGTATCCAACAAGAACAAATCTTCTTTACGACAACATGTTCATGTAATATTGAATGTATGCTGGTCCCACTAATGGCCAAGGATGCCTCTATCTCGCGATATGTCACATAACGATCTTGTATTATCAATTGACGCACAGCATCGACTGTTTCTGGCACAACCACCATTTTTGGACGACCTTCACGAAATTCGTCCTGCAAAGATTGGCATCCACGTAGGAACTCGTTGTACCATCGTTTCACAGTGCCTAAGTGTGGTGATTCAACACCAAAAGTAGAAGTTGGATGATGCACTCCTGTCTCGATAATCCACGTCGAAAATTGTAGTAAATCATCGCACGCAAATGTTCACGGGTTAATTCCGTGCTTAGGCAATATGAATTTTTAAACTCTATAAATAAACAAAAATAAAACTCGTAAGTGAAAACGTTATATGCAAGTTTATGCCAAAAAAATACCAAACTTTATGTTAACAATATCCAATTACAGCTAATCACATGTAGTGGTGTCAAGGCGCAAAATATAAAATACAACCCTCGTACTATTAACTCTGATTATTTATATATTTATGCTTATGGTGCAAACCGAAAATAGCGAACCAACAAGCCTAATAAAACGCTGTTATAGTCAGACAGCTAATGCAAAAATGTAAATTTGACTGAGCACAAAAGAACATCTTCGAAACTTTTTCGAACTCCGAATTTTTTCGAAGTAATGCTAAAAAAAAATTTTACCAGAAGAATACCTTCTGTTCCTTTCTTTCGATAGACAACTTTGACTTAAATTTTTTCGAAGTAATGGTCATCTGCTTACATATTATGTAAACATATATAGTTTATACACTCACTTTTTCCTGATAGATAATATGGTTTAAAATTTAAACTAAACTTTAACTCCCTAAAACATTTGTATGCAAAAATGTGCAAATTTATAATCGAATTTTGTTTGATATACCTAGGTTATGGTTGTAAAAATATGACCGAGCACAAAACAGCAGATTCGAACAATTTTCGAAATTCGAAGTTTTTCAAAACCTTTTGTGGGAAAATAGACTCCATTAACATTTTTTACTTTGATAGGTACTACGGTTCAAAACTCCAACTTAACTTTTATGTTCGAAAAATAATTAGAGAAATTGATTCAAAAAAAGTTTGCAGACTGTGCCGATAGTTCTTTTCAGTCGTCACATGATCTTTACTCCGACTTGCTCCCTATGTACTCTATCTATTTTAACGATGAGTATTCTACATACGCCATAAATCTGATTTTCCGAGCAAGGGGTGGCTTGCTAAATCTTAATGCTCGATGTTTTACACTTGTTTTTTTCAAAAACTGTTCTATGTGCAATTTATGTGTAGCTGAAGACACCTATCACTTCATTGAGATATGTCCTATATATAAAGACATACGGTTTAATTGTTTTGGTGAGAAAGTTTTAGATCTGCAGAAGGTGGTAAATATCCTTAAGGGTTATAACTATAATTCACTCTTTGTTTATATAAGGAATTGCCTTAAGTATAGAGAACTTATTGTCAACGAATTTTCATAAATGAGTTGTTTAGTTATAAGTGATATTAAGACACACAAAATTTATTGTTATTGTCTGGAATCTTTATTTATTTTTATATATTTATATATATTTATAGTTTAATTCATTTTGCTTGACTTTTGTAATTACTAGTTGAGAGAAAATAAATAAATCACTACTACTACTACTACTATTCCAAAAATTTTCAAAATTTAAATTTTTTCGAAATAGTTGTCATCTACTTTTTCGTAATAATAAATTGTATACACTTATAATTTTTTTCTTCTGCTAGGTAATAGGGGTTAAAGTGTGAACTTTTTTTAACTCAAAATGATTACCGCCACTATGGCTGTCAGTTTACTATTTTCGAAAATAGTTCGAACACAAAAAAGTTTCGGATTTCGAAATTCGAATTTAGAAAATTTTTCGAACTGCAAAAATTCGTTAACAGTTCAAAATTAGAAAAAAAATGAACTTCGTGAAATGAAGGTTTGAATTTCGAAAATAGTTATAATGCAAAAACAACAACAAATTGTGCAAGTCTATATTTGTGGCTGGTGCTTATATGGAAGTGTGAATAATTTAGTTTATTCTTTCTTCCGCCGTTTTTAGATTGAACACAACAAATTTAAAAAGAAATCATGCATTAAAAATGAGCGCACGTCCGTTTGATTGGCTTCTGCTTCTCATTCTATTGCTACATGCGTACATATGATCATTATGTTTTTTTGTTGATGCCAAACGTCTCAGTATTTTAACTAAGGCTTAATTATATCAGCCAATACAGTTCTTTTTGCTATTCTTTAATATATCGGTCTTGTGATCGAGAGTCATCTATATTTTTTTATCGATCATTGTTTAAATAAAAGTGATTATCGCTACTGCTTTTACCTATCCTCATATAATTGTATCGTTTCATTGTTTAAAATTTTATTTTTTCAAAGTTTATAAAATGTTGGATTTTATCGACAGTTGTCGATATTTTAATGTGCATCGATTGTCGCTGTTATCGGCTCCTCTGTTATATATTTGTATCCTTTTTATAATTTCTTTCGTATTTGACATTATTTTAACAGTTCTCTGTATTTAATTAGCGAGACATGATCATATTGATTTATACAATTGTTTTTGTTATTGATATTAGAGAAAAATTGCAAAGTTTACAAACGGCGATGGTTACTAGGACATGTTTCTGAATTTCACTTCTTCATGAGCTACCTTCTTGGGAGCTGAGTATTGAACTCGAAATCTCCAACATTCGTACTTTATACTAGTGTAAAGGTCATATGAATGCCCGCTGCATGCTTTGAAGTTGGTCTATTGCCTTTTCTTGGTATTCTTTTATGCACCATTAGGTACATACTAATTTCATATGTTTTGAATCCTAATTGGAAATACTTATAGGCGCGCTCAAGAGCTTAGTAACCTTGGATTTCTAGCAGTGCTTTTATTTTTTCTTTTTTTTTCGATATTATACATACAATTTTTTTTAGTTCATATTGTTTGAAAAAAAAAGGAAATTATTATTCCTTTCGCGCCGTTTGTCCACTGACTGGTTTATTCAATAATTTTTTCGGTATCTAAATTTTTCAACTTAACAGAACAAATAATCTAAAATAGTAGAATAATTTAGTTTTATTTGCACACTCGGCTCAGATCAGAAAAGCCTGTTATCATAAATTTTAAACTTGGCTTGATTTATTTAGACCATTATAATTTAATAAATTTTGAAAATCATTATGAAAAATTCTATATGCTGTATATTGAAATTTAGAAACAAGTAATTACTTTTGTTTGAATCGAACATATGTGTTCCCAATTACATCACCATCTGAATTAAAAAAAAAAAAAAAAACAAAATTAATAAACGAAAATCGCTTTTCCAACGTCGCTACGCTGTGGCTTTTTGCTTGCCACTTTGCTGACCTAATCATTCATTGCTCATCCTGACTATCGTAAGTTTAAAAACTATATACATATATATAAAAAATATTACTACCTACACTGGCTATTGAAAAATACTAGCAAAAATTTGGGCAATTCACAGGATTGTCGTATTCCATTGTTTCCAATATAAAATTTCATTAAAGCATAGCACATACGACCTTGTGAATTGCCCACTTATTTGCAAATATTATTAGTTTTTTTTTTTAAATTTTCTAATTTTGTTAAAAAAAATTTGTTTATTTGATTGATGACAACATGCTAGCCAATTTTAAAAATGTTTTCTAAAACATTAGATATATTATTTAAAAAGTAGATATCTTTTAATTCAAGGAAAAAACAAACACAAAATACTTTAATAAATTGCAAAACCAAACCTGTCAAAGAGTTTCCTATCCTCGGTGGCACAAATTGTTTTTTGAGTTTTAAAAAAATTTGTAATTGATGTGCAAAACTTTCTATGTAGAAAAGCCAAGCCAGGGGAAACTAACAAAATGGTACGTTTGACTTCAAGACGAACTCAGTACCAGGTGGTGTTATGCCATCAGCTGATTGCCTCTTCTTGATAATTTCCAAACAACGCCTTGGTCAAGGTAAATCTATACAAGGTGATGGCAAAGCGAATTAAACCCAATTCGCCGTACAGAAGAATGTCAAGTCAAAAGAAAATTTGCATTGACTTCGATTAACTGATATTGTTGTACCGAGACGTTGTTTGGAAACTATCGAAAAGAAGCAATCAGCTGATGAAGTAAAACCACTTGTACTGAATTCGTCTTGCTCTCAAATGACAGTAAAGAAAAATTATAATAAATCAAAATAAAATTATTTTGCATTTTTTACAGTCGGTTTTAAATATTAATAAATACTGTGAATGGCGTAGCTGGTGTTGGATCGGCTAAGGGTAATTTAAGCTGGTTTAGGATTGTGAGCATTTTAAAGTTCGCATATTGGTTTTGGAGATATTTCGATTTTAAAAACGATTATTTGACCTTTTGACGTGGAGCAAACGCAAAAGTTTGTATTTGCACCAACAAAAATATATACAGTTGGAATCAGCACGAAATTCTATGTAATGTCCAATTTTCACTTATTTTTGACAAATGTATGTATTCTGACTTGTTCCACAAATTGAAATAGTTAGCGCTTTACTTTTAGAGGTAAAAAAAGTTATTGAAAATCCCTTTAAAATATATTTTTATGTTGATTAACGGTATTTACAACATTTGTAGTGTGGATACCTCCAGTTTTATAGGAAAAATTATCTACACACCAAGGTTAACTTTCTGATAGAACCTACCTATATAATTACATAGTTTTTTCTAAAATTAAAAAAAAAAAACTTGCAAAATTTTCTGATAACTTTTGCTGTTAATTTTTTACTCGCAGTTGTGCTGGATGTATTTGTAATCTGAATTTTTTTTGTTCTTGTGGGTGTATTTTCGGTTAAAATTTATTTCTATTACATCACATTCGCATTCCGTTCGAACACATTATATGTATATAATATGTATGTATGTATGTTAATTTGGGTTTAATAGGATTCTTGTGCTTTCTATATTTTATTATTTATGCATTCACATTTGTTGAGTTTGTATGATTTTTTTTTATTTTAACATTTGCTATTTTTTTGTTTATGATGAAGATGGGCGGTTATTTCTGCAAAGAAGATGAAAAAGAAAAGAAAAAATTAACACATTTATTGGATTAAATATAAAATTGTGTTATTAGTAAAGGTAAAAATTAGTTACAGTTAGAATTTGAAAGAAGTTAGTAACAGTTTTGCTTGGCTTGCGGAGAGATGCAATTAAAAATTTTGTATAGAGCGTGCACCCAAATCAGGCATGCTTAACGAACGAAACGATATCATTTCGTTACGATAATCAACGTTAATAAACGAAACGAAGTCATTTCGTTTCGTTTATTAACGTTAAGAACGCCAAATTAACGTTAATTTGACGATCTTAACGTTAATAAACGAAACGAAGTGACTTCGTTTCGTTTATTAACGTTGATTATCGTAACGAAATGATATCGTTTCGTTCGTTAAGCATGCCTGACCCAAATGTTTCAAGTAGACAAAACAGTAGACCTTTTCTAGAAAGGTGCGTTTAAAACAAAAATTGGAACATTAAATGCGTATGAATCTGAATAAAGAGTAATTGTGGAATTTTGTAAAGTCTGCATGCACTAACTAATACGCCTATACGTTTATGACTACGACTAGCTATTCTTACAAATAGGACTGCGATTGTACAACTATGAATACGTCAACATCTGGGACAGATTTAGCATAATACGCTTTTACGTTAATACGCTTTTATGTTAATACGCTTTCACGCTTACATACCTTTGCGCTGATACGCTCGTACGATCTTAAGCTGGTACAGTTTAACATTAGTGGCATTTATGGTAGTTCACTCTTACCCTAATATTCTTGCACACTGTTGTCGACCAGATCTTCACGATACTCCTAGAGAAGACTCACAATAACAGAATCGTCACTAACAACCTTTTTTGTCAACTATAAGGCATATATAGAAGCGTATATATACGGCGCGTATAGAAGTTGCTTATATAATATGTCTGAACGATAACGAAGGACCTCTCAAAGCCATTCAAAATCCAACAAGTCTGCAGACAATGAGACTCCCTATCAGGTCTATCTTCTCTGTATTAGATAAAGAGGTCGAATAAGTGGGTATTGCATTAAAAGGGGAGAAAACTAAGCACTTGCTGCCATCAAACAACGGATTGACGTATTCGCACTTTGGCAGTCAAGCAACTATCTACGGATGTTAATTCGAAGAACTGTGCAGAACTTCATCTATCTAAAAACAAACGGAGAAAAATCAATCTTATTGGCAAGAGCCAATTTGGACGAAGTACCCAATTGAAAATTAAAGTCCTCTCTCGACGAACAAAAAACACGCTCTATAAGTCTATCATCATACCTGTTGTAATATATAGCGGAGGATCATGTTCAGTGTTAAGGGCGCATGGATCTGCCCTTGGAATATTCGGAAAACAACCACCTGCCACCCCCACCCCATCTTTGCTTTCGGCGAAAAGTAGTAGCTCATTATTCTTGCCTAAATACACATTTCCAGTTAAACGCACTTAAGATTGGTGGCTCGACTTGATATCCGAGTAAGAGGCGACTAAATTCACAGACCCGAAGATAATCGGTGTCATAAAAATCGTTCCCACAGCCAGCGTTGACAAATTGACCACGCCGTCCTCATTTTGACGATTTTAAACTAGAATGACGCTTGGACGATTTTGTAATGAAAAATGACGATTTAAGCCAACATTCCAAATCCGTTTTCTGTTCTACATAGTTGCGCCGGTAAAGACTGGCTTAATGCTTTCTGTAAACGCCACAAGGACAAGTTAGATATCCGTTCTCCTACTGGTACTTCGTTTGACAGATCAGAAGATATCAAAAAAGAAAATGTTAATATGTCTTTTGATTTGCTTGAGGAAGAGTTTGAGAAGCATAAATTTTCAGCCACTCACATTTGTAATGTAGATGAGACGGGGCTTTCTGTTGTGCAAACCAAAATTTCAAAAGTCATTGGAAAGAAAGGTAAAAAGCATATTGTAATAAGTTGCATGAGTGCTTCTGGAAATTTTTTGCCCCCAAACTTCACTTGTCCTAGAAAAAATCACAACGATCAGCTCATGAAAAATGCGCCACCTGGCTCTCGATGTTCTTGCCTCTTATCAGGTTGGGTGCAGCTTCTTGACATATTCACAATGGTTTCTTCATTTTCTCGAATTCACAAAACCAACGAAAGAAGATCCAGTAATGTTGATTTTAGATGGACACTACAGTAATAAATATTGGAGTGATCAACTTAGCTCGTGAAAACGGAGTGCTGATGATATACATAATTGCCTCCGCATTCCACTCATAAAATGCAACCGCTAGACGGAGGATTCATGAGCCCACTCAAGACTTATTACGGCGACGAATTTAAGCGTTTTTTGAGAAAAAATTGACGAAAAGTTACTCAATTCGATTTAGTTGGTGGTCTATTTTCCAAAGCGTATTATAAGGTTCAGACTGGCCAGGTTGCAGTTAACGGTTTCAGATGTACTGGTATATACCCATTCGATCGAAATATTTTTACTGATGAAGACTATATTGCTGAAAATGATATGTATGAGCACGTAACTACCGAAAACTCTGAAGTTTCCGAGCAAAAGAATGCAACTTCGGAGACTGGACGTACTCTTACTTCACCGAAATCTAATACAAATCGAGTGACTTCTCCAGAACCTGTGGTATCAACCAGTAAAGCATTCGTTTCACCATAGCAGATTTTACCATTGCCAAAGATTAGAAAGCCAGTTGCTACAGGAAGAGGAAGAAAGTCAAAAGCTACAGTATTAACAAAATCAAAAAACCTTTCGGAGGATCCGGGAAAAAGTGAAGCCAAAAATTAAAAAAGAAAATGAACCTTCAAAAAACCAGCAGCGAAAGCTAGAAAAGATGAATGTGAAGAATTAACCAGTGACTCCGAAGTAAGCGTCGTCTACGCAGAATCGAACCAAGGGAATTTTGTTGAAATCCCTCCAGACGTAGCAATTTGCTCCTTTTGCGAAAAGTTGTGGAAGGACGAAAGAAATATATCAGAATGGAGTGCTTGTTTACAGTGCGACACGGTTTGGGCTCATAACGTCTGCATTCCCAAAAAGACTCCAATTTTTATTTAGAATCCAATTTTTATTTAATTATAAATAGGTTTTAAGCAATTTTGATATTTCCAATAACTTATTCATTTTTACTATCAACGAGCCAAGGAGGCATTTTATTTTATCTTTTAGTTTATTTAGTAAAACTGATCTAGTAATTATTCGGGTTAAATGGTATAATATACCAAATTAGCCTACGTTTGCGTACCACATTACCCGCCAATTTTTGGGGAAGCGACATTTCGGGCTCACCCGAATTTCGTCTTATAAATTGTAAACTGTTGGTGGTATACAACTTTTGATAACGTACGTTATAGAATATATTTTACCAAACAAAATGTGACGAAAAAGAGGTGAATTGGACTTTTGGTTATGCCAAAATTACCCAAAAACTAAACGCTATACCAGTTCCTCTATTTTGAAGATATTTCTAAGCTTCCTCCAGAAGTTTTTTTGAAAACTACTTCTACTATCAAAAGAGTTGACTCTATATATGCATTTTCTAATTTATGTGCAATCTTTGCAGATCTAATGTGCTTGCCACACTCTTCAGCCAATGTAGAACGAATTTTATCTAAAATAAATTTAAACAAAACAAAAATCCGAAACCGTCTGGAAACTGATACATTAAAAGGAATATTGCTAGCCCAAGATTATTTAAAATTTAATAACTTTTCCTGTCATAATATTGAACCGCAAATAAATATGCTAAAAAAATTAACGATAAAATGTATAACTAAGAAACTAAAATGATATAGGAGGTTCGATTCGAAAAAAAAGAATTATTGTTAAAATGACTGAAAACAAGAACCTTTTGTATGTAATACAAAATTTATCTTTTAAGATGTTTTTGTTATTTATAAAATAAAACGAAATGAATTGAAAACGACTTTATATGTTGTATGTGGCAACAAAAAATAACAATCAAAGACAATTTTCAGAAAAGCGCTTACAAAGTTAATATTGTTGAATGAAATCCGGCGATCTTTGGTTGTTATTGGTTGTTGCCATAGATATGACGATTTTGGACGATTTTTTGGCCGGCGTCTGACTTGGGGAAAAAAAATATATGGCAACGCTGCCCACAGCAGTCGGACTAGTACCAGAAGGAAAGCTTAATTATTTCATTAAACTAAATTGTGATTCGATTTAGTTTCTGTGTGAAATTGGTATTAGGCCTAATTTACATATAACGAAATTACCTTCATTTTCGTACTTAACTCCAAATCGTTAATTATATAACTCGATTTCCCATATAAATGTTTCCCTTCGAAAATCGGTTATTATGAACAAATATTACAGATGCAATTTTTTCTTTCATAGAAAAAATACCACCTGTATAGTGTAATCTCTAATTGGAAGCACGAAATAAAAGTGAAACGTGCAAATTTTACAGATAATATTCTAGTTCCTATTGATGGAACATATGTATACGGGTAGATTATATATTGGTCTAAGCTAATAATGTAACTTCCCGTTCTGCAAGTGGGCCCCGCTGTCACATTCAAAACGGGGATAGTTATTCAAATATTTGATTTTTTTACAATTCAAAAACAGAAAACAAAAAAAGTATTTTCAGCCGAAATCACCGTTTACACCCGTTGGAGTTTACAGCTAATCACACGTGCGTAAAGCTGGCAGACCCAAGTGCTCAAAAATAAGTTTAAGTTGTTTGAGAATTAAGTGCATTTTAGGTGCTATTTAGGGCCACAAAAGATAATTTAGGTGCTCATTTGGTTTTCGAGATATTCGCAAAAAAGTGTGGGTCTGCTAGGTTAACGTCAAGCTAGCAGACCCACAACTTAAATTTCATTTTATTTTAAATAAAAAATATATCAAAATTAGGAGCTATTTAGGTGCTTTTTAGGGCCACAAAAGATAATTTAGGTTTTCATTTCGTTTTCGAGATATTCGCAAAAAGGTGTGGGTCTGCTAGGTTAACGTCAAGCTAGCAGACCCAAAATTTAAATTTCATTTTTATTAAATAAAAAGTATATCAAAATGAGGAGCTATTTAGGTGCTTTTTAGGGCCACAAAAGATAATTTAGATTTTCATTTCGTTTTCGAGATATTCGCAAAAAGGCGTGGGTCTGCTAGGTTAACGTCAAGCTAGCAGACCCAAAATTTAAATTTCATTTTTTTAATAAAAAGTATATCAAAATTAGGAGCTATTTAGGTGCTTTTTAGGGCCACAAAAGTTAATTTAGGTTTTCATTTCGTTTTCGAGATATTCGCAAAAAGGTGTGGGTCTGCTAGGTTAACGTCAAGCTAGCAGACCCACAATTTAAAT
The DNA here is from genome assembly GCF_040869045.1 of Eurosta solidaginis. Taxonomy (NCBI): domain Eukaryota; kingdom Metazoa; phylum Arthropoda; class Insecta; order Diptera; family Tephritidae; genus Eurosta; species Eurosta solidaginis. The sequence continues at coordinate 32,644,887 of NC_090319.1, forward strand.
TTCATTTTTTTAAATAAAAAGTATATCAAAATTAGGAGCTATTTAGGTACTTTTTAGGGCCACAAAAAATAATTTTGGTTTTCATTTCGTTTTCGAGATATTCGCAAAAAGGTGTGGGTCTGCTAGGTTAACGTCAAGCTAGCAGACCCAAAATTTAAATTTCATTTTTTTTAAATAAAAAGTATATCAAAATTAGGAGCTATTTAGGTGCTTTTTAGGGCCACAAAAGATAATTTAGGTTTTCATTTCGTTTTCGAGATATTCGCAAAAAGGTGTGGGTCTGCTAGGTTAACGTCAAGCTAGCAGACCCAAAATTTAAATTTCATTTTTTTTTAATAAAAAGTATAACAAAATTAGGAGCTATTTAGGAGCTTTTTAGGGCCACAAAAGATAATTTAGGATTTCATTTCGTTTTCGAGATATTCGCAAAAAGGTGTGGGTCTGCTAGGTTAACGTCAAGCTAGCAGACCTACAATTTAAATTTCATTTTTTTTTAAATAAAAAGTATATCAAAATTAGGAGCTATTTAGGTGCTTTTTAGGGCCACAAAATATAATTTAGGTTTTCATTTCGTTTTCGAGATATTCGCAAAAAGGTGTGGGTCTGCTAGGTTAACGTCAAGCTAGCAGACCCAAAATATAAATTTCATTTTTTTTAAATAAAAAGTATATCAAAATTAGGAGCTATTTAGGTGCTTTTTAGGGCCACAAAAGATAATTTAGGTTTTCATTTCGTTTTCGAGATATTCGCAAAAAGGTGTGGGTCTGCTAGGTTAACGTCAAGCTAGCAGACCCACAACTTAAATTTCATTTTATTTTAAATAAAAAATGTATCAAAATTAGGAGCTATTTAGGTGCTTTTTAGGGCCACAAAAGATAATTTAGGTTTTCATTTCGTTTTCGAGATATTCGCAAAAAGGTGTGGGTCTGCTAGGTTAACGTCAAGCTAGCAGACCCAAAATTTAAATTTCATTTTTTTTTAATAAAAACTATAACAAAATTAGGAGCTATTTAGGTGCTTTTTAGGGCCACAAAAGATAATTTAGGATTTCATTTCGTTTTCGAGATATTCGCAAAAAGGTGTGGGTCTGCTAGGTTAACGCCAAGCTAGCAGACCCACAATTTAAATTTCATTTTTTTTTAAATAAAAAGTATATCAAAATTAGGAGCTATTTAGGTGCTTTTTAGGGCCACAAAATATAATTTAGGTTTTCATTTCGTTTTCGAGATATTCGCAAAAAGGTGCGGGTCTGCTAGGTTAACGTCAAGCTAGCAGACCCAAAATATAAATTTAATTTTTTTAAATAAAAAGTATATCAAAATTAGGAGCTATTTAGGTGCTTTTTAGGGCCACAAAAGATAATTTAGGTTTTCATTTCGTTTTCGAGATATTCGCAAAAAGGTGTGGGTCTGCTAGGTTAACGTCAAGCGAGCAGACCCACAACTTAAATTTCAATTTATTTTAAATAAAAAATATATCAAAATTAGGAGCTATTTAGGTGCTTTTTAGGGCCACAAAAGATAATTTATGTTTTCATTTCATTTTCGAGATATTCGCAAAAAGGTGTGGGTCTGCTAGGTTAACGTCAAGCGAGCAGACCCACAACTTAAATTTCAATTTATTTTAAATAAAAAATATATCAAAATTAGGAGCTATTTAGGTGCTTTTTAGGGCCACAAAAGATAATTTATGTTTTCATTTCATTTTCGAGATATTCGCAAAAAGGTGTGGGGCTGCTAGGTTAACGTCAAGCTAGCAGACCCAAAATTTAAATTTCATTTTTTTTAAATAAAAAGTATATCAAAATTAGGAGCTATTTAGGTGCTTTTTAGGGCCACAAAAGATAATTTAGGTTTTCATTTCGTTTTCGAGATATTCGCAAAAAGGTGTGGGTCTGCTAGGTTAACGTCAAGCGAGCAGACCCACAACTTAAATTTCAATTTATTTTAAATAAAAAATATATCAAAATTAGGAGCTATTTAGGTGCTTTTTAGGGCCACAAAAGATAATTTATGTTTTCATTTCATTTTCGAGATATTCGCAAAAAGGTGTGGGTCTGCTAGGTTAACGTCAAGCGAGCAGACCCACAACTTAAATTTCAATTTATTTTAAATAAAAAATATATCAAAATTAGGAGCTATTTAGGTGCTTTTTAGGGCCACAAAAGATAATTTATGTTTTCATTTCATTTTCGAGATATTCGCAAAAAGGTGTGGGTCTGCTAGGTTAACGTCAAGCTAGCAGACCCAAAATTTAAATTTCATTTTTTTTAAATAAAAAGTATATCAAAATTAGGAGCTATTTAGGTGCTTTTTAGGGCCACAAAAGATAATTTAGGTTTTCATTTCGTTTTCGAGATATTCGCAAAAAGGTGTGGGTCTGCTAAGTTAACGTCAAGCTAGCAGACCCACAATTTAAATTTCATTTTTTTTAAATAAAAAGTATATCAAAATTAGGAGCTATTTAGGTGCTTTTTAGGGCCACAAAAGATAATTTATGTTTTCATTTCATTTTCGAGATATTCGCAAAAAGGTGTGGGTCTGCTAGGTTAACGTCAAGCGAGCAGACCCACAACTTAAATTTCAATTTATTTTAAATAAAAAACATATCAAAATTAGGAGCTATTTAGGTGCTTTTTAGGGCCACAAAAGATAATTTATGTTTTCATTTCATTTTCGAGATATTCGCAAAAAGGTGTGGGTCTGCTAGGTTAACGTCAAGCGAGCAGACCCACAACTTAAATTTCAATTTATTTTAAATAAAAAATATATCAAAATTAGGAGCTATTTAGGTGCTTTTTAGGGCCACAAAAGATAATTTATGTTTTCATTTCATTTTCGAGATATTCGCAAAAAGGTGTGGGTCTGCTAGGTTAACGTCAAGCTAGCAGACCCAAACTTTAAATTTCATTTTTTTTAAATAAAAAGTATATCAAAATTAGGAGCTATTTAGGTGCTTTTTAGGGCCACAAAAGATAATTTAGGTTTTCATTTCGTTTTCGAGATATTCGCAAAAAGGTGTGGGTCTGCTAGCTTGACGTTAACTTAGCAGACCCACAATTTAAATTTCATTTTTTTAAATAAAAAGTATATCAAAATTAGGAGCTATTTAGGTGCTTTTTAGGGCCACAAAAGATAATTTAGGTTTTCATTTCGTTTTCGAGATATTCGCAAAAAGGTGTGGGTCTGCTAAGTTAACGTCAAGCTAGCAGACCCACAATTTAAATTTCATTTTTTTTAAATAAAAAGTATATCAAAATTAGGAGCTATTTAGGTGCTTTTTAGGGCCACAAAAGATAATTTAGGTTTTCATTTAGTTTTCGAGATATTCGCAAAAAAGTGTGGGTCTGCTAGGTTACCGTCAAGCTAGCAGACCCACAACTTAAATTTCATTTTATTTTAAATAAAAAACATATCAAAATTAGGAGCTATTTAGGTGCTTTTTAGGGCCACAAAAGATAATTTAGGATTTCATTTCGTTTTCGAGATATTCGCAAAACGATGTGGGTCTGCTAGGTTAACGTCAAGCTAGCAGACCCACAACTTAAATTTCATTTTATTTTAAATAAAAAATTTATCAAAATTAGGAGCTATTTATGTGCTTTTTAGGGCCACAAAGATAATTTAGGTTTTCATTTCGTTTTCGAGATATTCGCAAAAAGGTGTGGGTCTGCTAGGTTAACGTCAAGCTAGCAGACCCAAAATTTAAATTTCATTTTTTTTAAATAAAAAGTATATCAAAATGAGGAGCTATTTAGGTGCTTTTTAGGGCCACAAAAGATAATTTAGATTTTCATTTCGTTTTCGAGATATTCGCAAAAAGGTGTGGGTCTACTAGGTTAACGTCAAGCTAGCAGACCCAAAATTTAAATTTCATTTTTTTTAATAAAAAGTATATCAAAATTAGGAGCTATTTAGGTGCTTTTTAGGGCCACAAAAGTTAATTTAGGTTTTCATTTCGTTTTCGAGATATTCGCAAAAAGGTGTGGGTCTGCTAAGTTAACGTCAAGCTAGCAGACCCACAATTTAAATTTCAGTTTTTTTAAATAAAAAGTATATCAAAATTAGGAGCTATTTAGGTGCTTTTTAGGGCCACAAAAGATAATTTAGGTTTTCATTTCGTTTTCGAGATATTCGCAAAAAAGTGTGGGTCTGCTAGGTTAATGTCAAGCTAGCAGACCCACAACTTAAATTTCATTTTATTTTAAATAAAAGATATATCAAAATTAGGAGCTATTTAGGTGCTTTTTAGGGCCACAAAAGATAATTTAGGTTTTCATTTCGTTTTCGAGATATTCGCAAAAAGGTGTGGGTCCGCTAGGTTAACGTCAAGCTAGCAGACCCACAATTTAAATTTCATTTTTTTTTAAATAAAAAGTATATCAAAATTAGGAGCTATTTAGGTGTCTTTTAGGGCCAAAAAAGATAATTTAGGTTTTCATTTCGTTTTCGAGATATTTGCAAAAAGGTGTGGGTCTGCTAGGTTAACGTCAAGCTAGCAGACCCCCAATTTAAATTTCATTTTTTTTAAATAAAAAGTATATCAAATTAGGAGCTATTTAGGTGCTTTTTGGGGCCACAAAAGATAATTTAGGTTTTCATTTCGTTTTCGAGATATTCGCAAAAAGGTGTGGGTCTGCTAAGTTAACGTCAAGCTAGCAGACCCACAATTTAAATTTCGTTTTTTTTTTAAGTAAAAAGTATATCAAAATTAGGAGCTATTTAGGTGCTTTTTCGGCCACAAAAGATAATTTAGGTTTTCATTTAGTTTTCGAGATATTCGCAAAAAAGTGTGGGTCTGCTAGGTTAACGTCAAGCTAGCAGACCCCCAATTTAAATTTCATTTTTTTTAAATAAAAAGTATATCAAATTAGGAGCTATTTAGGTGCTTTTTAGGGCCACAAAAGATAATTTAGGTTTTCATTTCGTTTTCGAGATATTCGCAAAAAGGTGTGGGTCTGCTAGGTTAACGTCAAGCTAGCAGACCCACAACCTAAATTTCATTTTATTTTAAATAAAAAATATATCAAAATTAGGAGCTATTTAGGGCCGCAAAAGATAATTTAGGTTTTCATTTAGTTTTTTTACTTAAAAAAAAAATGAAATTTAAATTGTGCTTGACGTTAACCTAGCAGACCCACACCTTTTTGCGAATATCTCGAAAACGAAATGAAAACCTAAATTATCTTTTGTGGCCCTAAAAAGCACCTAGATAGCTCCTAATTTTGATATATTTTTTATTTAAAATAAAATGAAATTTAAGTTGTGGGTCTGCTAGCTTGACGTTAACCTAGCAGACCCACACTTTTTTGCGAATATCTCGAAAACCAAATGAGCACCTAAATTATCGTTTGTGGCCCTAAATAGCACCTAAAATGCACTTAATTCTCAAACAACTTAAACTTATTTTTGAGCACTTGGGTCTGCCAGCTTTACGCGCGTGCTAATCACGGTGAGTATAGCGACCATTCTTTACCGATCGTAATATAGCGGCTCCGTGTTCCGAGGAAACCAAGCCTTTATATTTTATTTGGAAGCGGTAATGGTGCATTCGTGGAATATGTACCCTTTGGGAATATGGTAGTACGCATATATTTAGTTCTTTTTGTACGAGTCGAGTTTTTGACGTTTAAGGGCCAACTAATGGTGACTTATCCATAACCAGATAAAACAGCTGATCGAAACAAGCTTATGGAAATCAATGTAATCGATTAATGGTGCCATACCACAACGATAAAGCCATAACCATACCATAGCCAAGCAATTTTGGTTTTTCGCCATATCCATAACCTAAAAATATTTGAGTTGGAGAATTTATTAACTTTTTGTAGATTTTATTTATTGTTTTGGATACGTTTTGACTAAGATACTTATTTTTTGTTTTATTTGTTTGTAATTTTTTGCGTTTTCTTCATTTTTATGAAATTTTCACGATTTTTAGGTTAAGGCACCAATAACTGATGCCAATTTGATATGGATAAGTAAAAATATGGTTATGACTATGGCGTTAAGTTTAAGGAAGTTAATTTGGCCCTTTAATCATCAATTGACCTACAAATTGATTCATACAAAACTTCAGAAAAGAAAAAATGTTTAGTGCTGGATCTTGATTCGATTTATAATCGATTCAATAGATCTTTTTAAGACCTAATATACATATAACGAGATTATCTTCATTTTCGTACGAGATTATCTTCATTTTCGTACTTAACTCAATCAGACCAATTCTAAATATTCTCGCGGAATTTTGTTCTCGCGAATTTTTTTATTCCCGCGGAAAAATTCCTCCAATTCTGTTCTCCTAGGGAGAACAATAATTGGGGAATAGGAATTTCGAATTTTCGAAGTCAGCTGTTTTGTCAATTGAAATTTCGTTGCACATTTCTTATTTTGTTTAAAAAATTGAATAGTTTAATTATTGTTGCAAATTTGTTGGAAATTAAGAAATAAAATATAAACATTGCACAGTATTTATTGCATTTCATGTGGTATTCACTGAAATGAGTAATGAATTGGTGCCACAGCAACATCAACAGCGGAACATAAGAAGAAGACGGCCGCACACAAATCTGCCGGAGATGCCTGCTTTCATTCAGCAAAGCAATTTTCTGGCGGCCAAGTTGAGTTGAATTCGTCCTTCATCATATGCCAAAATCTATTTAAGCCTTATTAAAAAAATCCTTGCGCAATTTCTGGATGGCTGCATCAAATTTGTATACCCAGAGCTCTACCATTGCTTATGATATACTTTTCAACTTAAAATAAAGAATATTGTGGTTGTAGTTGTTGTTGTATTAGAAGTGAGAATATTGTGGTAGAATATAAATACATCTTTTAGCACAAATTTGTACAAATAAGTGTTCTTTCTTAAAATAACCAATTTCCTTTAACTATTTTGATGCATTCCCTTTAATTTAACAAGTGAAAAAACTCCTATGAAATGGCAAAGAAATCTCCCTCTCCCTCACATTCATAATACCTACTTTTCTCCCATAACCGGTTTCCGCTTTTTCGAACATTGTTCAGAATAGGAGGAAAGGGAGAAGTGAAAAAACTCACAAGGAATTTTTATTTAGAATACGAGGAATGGGAGAAGGGAGAAAACTCGCACGGAATTTTCGTTTAGAATTGGGCTGAATAATTATATAACTAGATTTCCCATATAAATTTTTCCCGTAGGTAATCGGTAATTATGAAGAAATTTTAGAGACGCTGATTTATTTTCATAGAAAAAGTTCTACCTCTAAAGTTTAATCTCTAATTGGAAGCACAAAATAAAAGATAAATACAAAAATGTGTTCAGAGATGAATTTAGTTTCCATGGATGTAATATGTTTAAACGCGTAGATGGTCTATTAACGATTTATTGTAGATCAAGCGTCAATTATATGGCTGGATCATCTCATCAGCTGACTTAATTTTTTCATTGCATTGGCGTGGGGATTTTCAAAAGGAGATGGCATACTTAAAATGTAACCAAATCATTGACAATTATTTACTGCCGTGGTGGTCAATTTTTTATTGATAAGTAGTTTCACATCGCTTTAATCTATTATATTAGTGAATGCATCTAATTTAGTGCATTATTTTTCACAACACACAGGACTTGCGATGTTTTACGTTTTCACTTCATTCCATTCGCTTAACTACAACATTCAGATTTTAACAGTCTGAACAAAGATAAGTTGTTGCTGTAGAGATGAGCCAACCATATAGTTGAACTATGTTGTAGATTAAGGCATATGTAAACGTGGTCTAAGGAATAAAGAATCGATTTTTTAGGATCGTTAAATTTTTTTTAGGTTCAAAGTTTTAATCATCTATATCAGGTACAGTTTAATATTTATTGATAAAAACGGCTTTTTTCATGATAATGATCTCCTTCGATAAAGCTAAAGAGACTAGCTAAGTCGGGTTAGAATGGTGAAATAAGTCTGTTATTTGCTCCAAAACGCTAATGATCAAAAGAGCCTAAATCGAAATTCTAAATTATCAAAAATAAATTGACTGGAAAGCGATATATCTATTCATTACAGTTACATACAGTTCATGATTTCGACCCATATATCAGGACAGCGATGATGATAAATATATTTATAGAGTTATTGAGAAGAGTTATTCTCCGTTTTATTTTTAAACTAACATTGCCGAAAAGGCACAATTCACTCAATAAATTTCTGCGCATAAAATTGGAATATCTTAAAACAAATTTTATTTGATTCTTGGTACCCGAGACCTGTTTCTCCGCTATAAATAAATTTTAAGCGCACAGAAAGTATGATATTACAGTGTCGAATACACTAATAATCCCACTGCGATGGGAGGACTAAAGGCTCCATTACTGATACTTAGCATAGACTTGACTTGACTTGAGAACTGTCACTTACAGTTCTGTTAAATGAACATTGCATGTTGCTGATTACTCAAAACTTAGCAACACTTAACTTGACTTAAGAGTCTGTTGAATTTTGATTTTCTATGTAAGTTCTAAGTGACGTTTATATTTTGAGATGCCATTTTTTTGTTTCCATTTCATTTTGACATTTTGTCATACAAATTGACATTTATTGATTATGATGCCAGATTGTATGCGCTAAGTGGAGTATAATCGTGGCTAAGTTGCCAAGTTTACGCCAAGTCAAGTCAAGTCTATGCTAAATATCAGTAATGGAGCCTTAAAGGAAGAGCCATGTTGGGATTCAAGGGGTTGTGAAGCGCAATATATAGCTTCTCCAACCCAATTGTCAACCTCACCTTCGAGCGGCGAATCCCGTTTCACTAACAGACGAGGCTCTGGCGAGCCCAAGCTCCTCATTGAACTTGGGGGTGGGGAGGGAGGGATGGCCTGAAGGTTTAATGTGGCCATATAAATCGTTCCCGAGATGGTCGGGCCAGCACCTTGATGGTGCTGTGTTACCGGAGCGTATCGGATCTGTATCCGACAAGGACCATCACATCGATAACACTCCCCAAAGCCTTCGGGGAGTAACCTAATCGCTACAACAACAACAACAACAGCCATGTTGTACCCTTGTCAATTAGCCCCAGTTATCGAAACGAGAGTAATTATTTTCAACAGCTGTCGACTGCTTATTCGAGTCCAAAAATGCAGAAAGGGGTTCTGCGCATGGATCCAACCTCTGTTTTCGGAGGGTGTTCGGTCTTTCCTTAAGCTGGAGTCATTGGTGCCGTATGTCGTATCGCTGTATCCGTATCCCTAACGTAATCAGCTGTTTATCGTTACGACGGTAAACCAAAACCCAATTGGTTGGCTACGATACGGTTACGACCTTAGCGGCACCAATAATCGATTGCATTGATTCTCATAAGATTGGTCGAATCAGCTGTTATAAGGTTACCGATAAAGCACCAATGTCTCCAGCTTTAATATCTGTTTGAGCGACACGAAATTTTTTTCTTCGCTTTCGGATTATTAATCATTGTTTACTATATAGTTTGGCAGCTTAAGTAGAGGTTATGTTGCGAATAGAGTGGAAGGCAGTGGACTAGGCAGTCGAATGTCATATAATGAAGGAATGGTGTTCGGAGTTTTTTCAAAGTTAAAAAAAAAATGTTAAAAGCTTTAATATAAATAAAACTATTGTTTTAATAACAACAAAAACGCCATATATATTCTGTATGCATAAATTTGTAAGGATTATCCCACTTTAAAATTTGAATTAAATAATCTAAAGTTTTGTTTTGAAACTGAGTCGAGAACTGTGCGTGTGAATGTGCGAATTTTCACCGATCAGCTGTTAGTTGCGCTACTTGGTAAAATTTACAATGTTATTAATACTGAGGTCAACACACGTCGTTTGACACTTGATATTTTTGAACGCGTATTTGAAAAGGTCAACTCTGTTGTAAATTGTTATCGAAACGAAAAAGAAACGCTAAAAAATGTTTAAACAATAGAAATGAGAATTGAATCGAATCTAGCCAACTCGTTTATATTTTATTTCTTATTGGCTCAATTTTAATTAGTGAAATGGCAACCATGCGTGGAAATCATTCGCCGATATTGAAAAAGCCGAAGGAGAATGCTCAAAAAGCCGAGGAATGTAAAGAACAACAAAATAGAGTAAAAAGGGAAATGCAAGCAAGTGCAAGAAAGTGTACGTTTCCGAAAAATAAAATAAATAAATGTATAAAACCTTTTCAAGCAATTCATTGATATAAAATAAATAAATAATTATACGCACCAGCAGTTGCAAGAGTTTGTTAAATTTTTTCTTGCCGCCATCTAAATTTGTCAACATCAATTTTGATTTTTCAAGGTCAAATGAACAAAACACGAATGCAATTTAATGTCTCCAAATTTATTTAGTTTGTAAACTCAAACTGATAATCGAATATTAGTGAGATTAGGGTAGTTCCAATTAATTTTTGCTATTTCCTCGTTTTGTTGCTAAAGTTAACACTGCTTTTATTATTGCCGCTGCTGTTGTTGTTGGTATTGTTGCTGCTGCTGCTGCTGTGGTCGGGCACATTTGCCGAACGAACGTAATCGTTTGGCACTTTGCTATTGTGTTATTTTTACACTTAAACTACTTTAGTTTGCAAAATTTTTAATTTTCATATTAATTTTATCATATATTGCTTCTATGACGTAGGTTTTTAAACTCACACAAGTTAAAATTAGCACATTACGGGGCTTACTTCAGCTCAGCACTTTTTTTTTAACTTTTTTACCATAGGAATTCCACTTGAAAGTAAAACCGAATGAACGCGAAACGGAAGCAGGGAATTGGCAAGTGGAAGAAATTCGTAATACACTAAAATACCTTTTAAAAACTCTATTTAATGTGTGCACTTAGCATGTTTCGCTTTTCGCCTTTTTCTTTAAGCACAGCTCACTGTGTAATTTTACAAAATTTACGTTTAAAATAAATAGAATAATTAAGGAAATTTCACTTGCAAAATATTTAAAAATTACACACGCACGCTACGTTGTAATCAAAATCAGAGAAACCCAAATGACCATTGTTTACTATATAGTTTGGCAGCTTAAGTAGAGGTTATGTTGCGAATAGAGTGGAAGGCAGTGGACTAGGCAGTCGAATGTCATATAATGAAGGAATGGTGTTCGGAGTTTTTTCAAAGTTAAAAAAAAAAAATGATAAAAGCTTTAATATAAATAAAACTATTGTTTTAATAACAACAAAAACGCCATATATATTCTGTATGCATAAATTTGTAAGGATTATCCCACTTTAAAATTTGAATTAAATAATCTAAAGTTTTGTTTTGAAACTGAGTCGAGAACTGTGTGTGTGAATGTGCGAATTTTCACCGATCAGCTGTTAGTTGCGCTACTTGGTAAAATTTACAATGCAAATGACTGACTGGATGTGGAAGAAGACGAAAACGAAGCAGAGCCGATGATGATGATGGCTACAACAAGAAAAAGGGAAAGCCTCAAAAACGCAGTGCTGCCACACGGCGAGAAACTGACTTACAGAGCTATGCTATTTACATAGGATAACAGAGCGTAATATAACAGAGCGTAATATAACAGAGCTCTTGTACTTACATAGGTTTGACTGACGTTCTGCTTTGAAATCGCATTCTTTTTATTTGACAGCTGTTCAGGTGTATAAAAACAACACGTAGGTACGCTATTATTATTTTTGTAGAATTTTATTTGCAATTCTTTGCTAAAATTTCGCAAAAATGCGTATAGAAACGTGTTGTTTTTGCTCCAGCAAAGTCTACCCTGGACATGGGATACAATTTGTGCGCAATGACTGCAAGGTAAGTAATTTCGGTAATTTTTTACAAGGCGGTGCACCAACTAATTTTTATCAAAAATTATTAAAGGTGGTATCAAAAGACGCGTCTCGACCTCCGTTTTTAGAATCCGAAAGCGAAATTTAAAAGTTTTATGTCTGTCAAAAGATATAAGCAAAAAATCGTTAAAATTTTCTTGTGGTTGTTGTTTCTTGCCATATTTGTTGTACACACACGCACTAATGCAGAAAAGTGTTCTGCGCGCATTTAGTTTTGATCCCAAACCGGTGTTGGACCCGCCCAGGGTAATTTTTTATAAGCGCGGCCGAAGGCCGCCAACGCAGAAAGGTGTTCTATGCAAAAAAAACTATGGATCGGACCCTCTCGGGGTAATTTTACGGTTTTTTGTGAATAACTTTCGACAGAAATACAATTTTTGATTTACGCTTTCGGATACTGCAATAATATTTATGTGGGCACAATCAAAGCAAAATTAAAAACTCGACTGTCACAACACAAATCTGATTTTCAACAATGTAATTCTACTAACAACCATAAAACAGCTCTCATGGCCCACTGTGCAAGTAGTTGTCAAAAGGACCAATTAATGGTGACTTATCCATAACCAGATAAAACATCTGATCGAACCAATCTTATGGAAATCAATATAATCGATTAGTGGTCCCATACCATAACGTTAGAGCAATAACCATAACATAGCCAACCAATTGGTTGGCCATATCCATAACCTAAAAATATTTGAGTTGATGAATTTAATGAGTTTTTGTAGATTTTATTCATTGTTTTGGATAAGTTATGACTAAGAGATTTTTTTTGTGGAATATGTTTGTAATTTTTTGCGGTTTCTTCATTTTTATGAAATGTTCACGATTTTTAGGTTAAGGCACCATTAATCGATCACATTGGAAATGGTTATTGATATGGGTATGGTTACAACTATGGCGTTAGGGTTAAGAAGTTTAATTGGCCTTACAGTCCGAACTTCGATGACGCTTCAATTATTGAGAAAGAAGAGAAATGGAAGAAGAGATACACATTAGGGTATGCCAGTGGTGTAGCCAGAAAATTACCTTAGAGGCTTAAACAAAATTTTTTTGTCACTTAAATAAAAAAAAATTTTGTCTTTAGCTTTAACATTAAAGTACGTGTATTTAGAATATGATATGAAATAGGTTAAATACTCAAGCGCATGCGTCGGCTTTTCTTTGCCATTACATCTAAAACTTCATCAACGGTAACAATTTGATCACGGTGGATGCTTAGTGATGCACAGCCATTCAATCGATTTTCACTCATCGTGTTTCTCAAATAGTTTTTAATCAGCCTATGAGTTGAAAAAGATCTCTCGTTCGTTGCCGTTGTTACTGGAAGCGTACACAAGATTTTCAACAACATGTACATTAGGAAAAGCCACAGAATCGCATTCCTGTAATATTAATCATAGACAAATTGATAAAAAAAAACCGAAAAACCTCCTTCAGGAATAAGTAGAATTCATGCGTTTTGAGCCTATGCATGAGATGTAATGTATACGTATATAAAATTCAAAAGAAAGAAACTGATCGAATAGAAAAAAATTTAATTTAAAAAAGTCATATCTACACGGAGAAAACACTTTTTTCATTTATCAAATAATTTGAATTTTACATTTTTGAAATGTGTTTTTGATATGAAAAAAATGTAGATATTACATTATAATAATGTGTTTTCCACATGGAAAATAATGTCAAATTTGCATTATATTTCAAAATAGGAAATGTGTGCTTCGAAAAAATGCTGTAAATTTAACATTATTTAAATGTGGAGAATAAAATCAAAGTACGAGAATTAGTATCGTTTAGTTCGGCAAATAAACAGAACCGTAAGAAATGTTTATATGTATGTTTATATGTAGCTTGTCGCCGTGACGTAAGGGCAGAAGAATCACGCAAATATTCAGACGCACATGGAGTTTTCATATTTGCCTTTTCATTCCGATGAATGTAATCGCGGTTGAGGCAAACGAGCAAACGCCTGAATTGATTATATTCACGTATGCAATAAGTTGGTTGATTTTAAATCAATGTCGATTATGTTCGCTTAAGAAAGTAGGATCATTGAACACGATGATGTTGCTGAATGTAATCGAACTTTGAACGTTGTTGTGTTCGATTTTTGCTATTCTCTGATATGTATGTAGATGGTCGTTAGGCAAATTTAAAAGGAAACTTCTTTATGAAATTATAATACAAGTTAACATGCACATTTGTATATTTAATAAATTGCAGAATTATAATGAAACAGAATATGATTAAAATATAAGTGTTCACTTCGTACATATATATGCTTGCATATTAAAAATATAATATCACCAACAAAGTAAATACGTAGCAGAATTATAAAGAAATTTATTAACATAGACATAAAAACATCAAATATTTGAATTGTAACGACCTAAAAAATCAAATGATCCTGAGGCAAGTGGGTTTAAACCCCAAATCGGCCCCGTCGCTACGCCCCTGGGGTACGCTTACACAGCCACTTATAAACCGAATAATTGCAATCAGCTGATGAAATCGCCCTGGCTGGTGTTGAAATTTCAACCGATTGCCGGCAGCTTTTTTTCTTACATTTTAGTTTTTCGCAAAAATACGCTTGCGTTTATGCTTTAATGTGCTTATCCCATATTTCCCGCGTACAACAACATTACAAGAACGACATGAAAATTACCAGCTTTAACGTCAAATATCTCTGGCCAACTATAAAATTTTTAATTTCAGCTTTCGGATTAGTGGTCCTGGGTCCAAAACGCTTTTGACACTCCTCCTAATATCTTTTGGCGAGTTTTAGCAGTTATGAGCTAAAATAAAGAATAACCTTTCCTTAACCTATACTAATCACGGAATATTTTTACATTTACATATAATTCGTTTTACTTTGCTGCCTTAGCCCACAGTACCTTATAAAAAATTTGATTAATCACATTTTTCCACTTGGGCACATGGGTAAAAAAATGGTTATGGTAACCCATGGGTTTTCGCACATTCTTCTTTTACACTATTCTCAAGTTTTATTTTAAAGCTAGCTGATAAACTAAGTAAATATGCAATTAACAATAAAAGTTTTAAAAGGACAAGATTTCAATTTAGATGTGAGCTTAGTTCTAGAAAGCAAACTACCCACCAAAGCTGTACTAACGGTTCACTTTTAGGTAGATGCTACAACTACAATTCTGGAAATGAAAAAGGATATTGAGAGTAAGCTACAAATTCCTATAGCAGATCAGAAATTGTTGCTCCTTGGACGTACTTTAAGTGATGAGAAAACAATCGAAGCATATCCAAACATACGCGAGGGAACCAAGTTGAACTTGGTGGTTATGCGGCCACGAATCGAAGGTTTGCGAGAGGTAGTAGATATGAAAATAGTTGGATATCAGAGATTAAATTAATCTTCGTTATTATCTTTAGGTAATTCAACGTTATTTCCGTAAATACTATAATGACCAGCAAACAGAAAAATTGGTGGCAGCATTCATGTCTGATTTTGAGTTGAATTTGAAACAAATGAGCTTGGACGACATTGACAGATTAGCGGAAAACTTGATTAATGCTTAAAGTATTGGAGCATGGATGATTATCTGAAAAGGTGACTGAGGGCAGAATTGTAATATTGATATAATTCATATATTTCATAAATTTTCTATGTGGAATTAAATAAATATTTATATTTGTATTCACATATGCGGCGTATACTCTTTTGCTTGCTCCTTCACCCATACTATAAGCACGACCGATCACAAATAATCATCAATATCCTCTAACGGGAGTCCAGGGAAACTTGCAGTTTCAACAGTGTTCCAAAGTCTGAGTGATGTTACAGACGTTGGTTTCACATTGCAGTTAAAGAGATGGTTTGTTGTTGTTTTTGTAGCAAATTGTCATCAATGTCCTCTAACGGGAGTCCAAGGAAACTTTCTCATAGGGGTGGACCATAATGAGAGGGTTGTTAGATCGTTGGTGTTTGTGGGGGCACATTGCAAGCAGGACATACATTATAAATGTGGGGGTTGAATCTGGATAGTTTAAGCTGTCACAGTATTCAGATAGAAGTTGAGCCAGGGAGGGTGCGTTCCTCTTCTGTCAGTTCTGGCTTTTTTTCCTTAAGAACTGGGTTCGCCGGACAATTCCTGGCATAGAGGTCCGGCGTATTTTCGTGGATATCACTGAGGACCTCTATGTTTTTTTTTACTTGTTGTTGTTGTAGCGATAAGGTTGCTCCCCGAAGGCTTTGGGGAGTGTTATCGACGTGACGGTCCTTTGCCGGATACAGATCCGGTACGCTGCGGTACTAGCCTGACCATCTCGGAACGATTTATGTGGCCATGTGGCCACATTAAACCTTCAGGCCTTTCTTTTTACTCCTCTTTTTTTTACCTCTGCAATCAGATGTCTGTTGGGATGCCCAGGTTTAACAGAAACAGTTTGTTCAGCATTTCATTTCTGTGCCTAATGGGGGAGTATTCTCATCTCATTGTTTATGTGGTGTTCTGGGAACATAAGAAGCCAGCCCGTAGCGGTTCTGAGAGCGGTGTTTTGACAGGCCTGTATATTCTTCCAGTGAGTCACCTTTAAGCTTGGCCACCATATCGGGGACGAGTAGCATGTAATTGGCCGGCCAATTCCTTTGTAAGTGGTAATGAGCGTTGACGTCAAATGTCTTTCGTTGAATGCATAAAGAAGCTCTGGTAGAAACAATAAACACGCCGACGAATATTATACAAAAACCCATAAAAAAATCTGTGAGTTTTTACATATGACCTATGGAAAATAATTTCTAATATTTAGTTAGAAAATTACCACATTTGTGTTAATTTAGGATAAAACTACAAATACCGTAAAAATTAATGATAATCGTATACAAATGGGGGCGAATATTTGTACATTTCACCCCAGCGGGTTAGGGGGCTTAGATTATACCTGCGGAAGGTATGCCTCTCGTAAAAGGCGACTAAAATACCAAATTGATTCAAAGTATTGTGTAGCACAACCCTTTCAAGAGATGGCCAGCGCAATATATAGCTTCTCCAACCCTATTGTCAACCTCACCTACCCGTGGCAAATCCTTTTTCTTTAACAGCCGAGGCTCTGGCGACCCCAAGTTCCTTATGGATCTAGGGGGTGGGAGGGCGGTATGGCCAGGTTTCATGTGGTCATACCAAATCGTTCCCGAGATGGCCGGGCTAGTACCTTAATGGTGTTCGTTACCGGAACGTACGGGATCTGCATCCGGCAAAGGACCATCAACATCGATAACACTCCCCAAGGTCTTCGGGGAGTTTCCTTATCGCTACAACAAAAACACCATTTGTACATTTGCAAAAATATCGGGGAAAGGTGTCAAAATACGCATTTTGTTGCCAGTATCAATAATCCAGAGGTGAAAATAAAAAAGTTTGTTTCTACCAAAAGATATTAACAAAAAACATAAAGCGATTACGAGCTGCTTCGAAAGCGGGGATCCATATATTTTTTGAGCAGAACACAGGTTAGAGGATCAAAATTATATCTGTGCAGAACACCTTCCTGTATGAAAATAACAACAATGACATGAACATTTTCACTTTTTTGCAATAACAAGCAAAATTTTTAAACTCCGTTTTCGGATTATAAATACCATGGTAAAACGCTTCTTTTTACACCTATCCCGTCGTTTTTGGATATGTATTGGCAGCCGACCGCTGCTATAAAGCCGAATCGATCAGATGTTATTGTTGTTGCATTAACGATAAAGACACAACCGTAGGCCCCCAGCGGGTTAGGGGATCAGAAGAAAGTACCATACTCAAGGGGCTGTGTAGCGCAACCCTTCAGGTTGTCAGCGCAATATATAGCTTCTTCAAACCCAATTGTCAACCTCACCTATCCGCGGCGAATCCTGTTTCACTAACAGACGAGGCTCTGGCGACCCCAAGTTCCTCATGGAATTTGGGGGTAGGGAGGGAGGGAATGGCCTGAAGGTTTAATGTGGCCACATAAATCGTTCCCGAGATGGTCGGGCTAGCACCTTAATGGTGCCATGGTACCGGAGCGTACCGGATTTGTATCCGGCAAAGGACCATCACATCGATGACACTCCCCAAAGCCTTCGGGGAGCAACCTTATCGCTACAACAACAACAACAACAACACAACCGAAGGTTTTGGGGAGGGATCGATTTTGATGGTCCTTTTCCGGATACAAATCCGGAACGTTCCGGTAACAAAGCACCAGAAAGGTGCTAGCCCGACCATCTTGGGAGCGATTAATATGACCACATTAAACCTTCTAGACCGTACAGCCCCCCCCCCCACACTAGCTTAAGTTCCAGGAGGAACTTGGGGTCGCCAGAGCCTCACCTGCTAAACATGTGTATGATACATTTATATTTTTAACAGGATTCCCCTCGCGTATGTGAGGTTGACAATTGGGTTGCGAAAGCTTTGAAGCTCTAAAGCCTTGTATTGCGCTTATCATACCCTTGAATCCCAAATCGATAATATCTTGATTGACAATAGACTAACAACCAGTTCCCTGAATGAACGTACTCTACAAGGCAAAGCATCGAATCGGACTATTAACCAAGATACAAACGCTTCTCTATGCATGAAAGTACACACAGCAACACAGGGCATATATGCCGTCGGAACACTGCTCACTAGACTCGAATAAAGTAGATCACACGCAGGTATGAATATAGTGCAACCAAGTTTAGGTCATGCGAAATATCAAAGAGGAAGGGAAAACCTGAGCTGAGTTGGGAGGGATAGGTGTATGCAAACTTCATCCGCCCTGGTGTTCCCAATTGGGTTTAGCTATCGCGATGCAGGAACAACTGGCGTGACTTTCTGAGCGCGAATTAATGATGTAATAAGATATTAATAATCAACGACGGAATGTCTGTTTTAGCAAGTTTTTAAAATATTGAAGAAAAAACTTGGGAAATCTCTAATTTTTTAAAAATTTGTCTGCGCCACTGTACTTCTCTCTCACTTTTTTATTCCATCCCACACGCAAAATCCAGCAACGAAAACAAACACACAGAGGAGCCGGAAACTGGCAAAACATAAATACTTAAAATGCAGTCGCGAATCTGTTCCGCTATCATTCCACAAATTTCAAAGAATTTCTTGCGGTCAATCTCCAAATCATCCACATCAATGGCTCCAATCAAGGTTAGTTGAAGATATAAAAGTCGATTAACTTGCAAAAAGATTAAATAAATCAAAACGAAAACCACAGAATGTTATGTAACTGAGAAATAATACTGATATGTGGAGGTATTTTATAAATTATGTTGAGAGAAAAGGAATTCGAAAAAAAGTGTGGTTAAAAATGGGGAGCACAATTTGGCGTGGTGGCCAAGGTCATGAACAATATATCGAACCATTTTGTTTAATCTATTGTTTGCATTGCATTTTTAGGTTGGTGACAAGCTTCCTGCTGTTGATCTCTTCGAAGATTCGCCAGCAAACAAAATAAATACTTCCGATTTGACTTCAAATAAGAAAGTGATAATTTTTGCAGTCCCTGGTGCTTTTACACCCGGCTGTTCCAAGGTGAGTGTATGCCACAGACATTTGTATTTGATTTTATTTTTTGATGTTTATCTTTTTATAGACTCATTTGCCGGGTTTTGTATCGAATGCCGATTCATTAAAAGCCGATCAAGGCGTTAATGAGATTGTTTGTGTGTCGGTAAACGATCCATTCGTGATGTCTGCATGGGGTAAGGAACACAATACTGCCGGAAAAGTACGCATGTTAGCAGATCCTGCTGGTGCATTTGTAAAGTCATTAGATTTAACAATTGATTTACCACCATTGGGTGGGTTACGTTCGAAACGTTTTTCGATGGTCGTGGAAAATGGAGAAGTAAAGGAATTGAACGTCGAACCTGATGGTACAGGCTTGAGCTGTTCGTTGGCAAATAATATTGGCAAAAAGTAAAGAATAAATTAAGTGATGCAAGTAGTATGTACCTACTATACTATGTACATTCTTGTTTAAGAGATTATTAATATATATGTATGTACATAGAAAGTAGAAAAAAATTAATTTGTGAGATTCCATAAAAGACTCAAAATAAATTAATTGGAATTTTAAATTCAAAAATGAGTTGTGCGACCATCAACCGCTTGTCAACAACAAGTACGTTCTATTGGATTATTGTCGTAAAAGATGCGCCTGAAACGTACAGACCTCTAGGTTGGTGGGGTAAAGACATCGGTCCCGTGCCAGTCGGAACGATCGGGATTCATCCTGCTAAGAACTGCCCACTTACTTAACACTCCTATACAACGTCGGAGAGTAATTTTGCGGTTCTAGCAAATATTTCGCTGAATTAAATCCAAACGTCCGGCAATCAACTAGTCGCAATGTCAATTTATGTGTGATAAGTGCTGTTATTGAAACCCTATAATCGCTGAAAATTACGCTAAAATACTGTTCTTGTAAATCCAAAAGGAAACAACATATAAATCACTAAATCGAATCCTTTTCACTAAGTGAAAGACCTTAGCTGAAAATCAGACATTCCCAGTGTCAATTCTTGTCTTATGACTCCTTTTATTGTAGTCTAATCACCACTGACAACCACATGGCACCACCACCACGCTAAACGCCATCAACACAGATAAATTGTAATGCAAATATGGTCTTTATTAGACTACTTGAAAATAACACTTATACTTCGCAACTGATAGCTTGCTTAAATCAAACTGATTGGTCGTGCCTCAACTGTTGCTGCTTTTATACTGTTTGGTTTCCTCGTTCCATATTTCTAGGCTTTTCTTTTTCTAGAATTTACTAGTTAGTTACCAGCTATAAAATTATCAGCTATAACTACGTTTATAGCTTCTCATATGCGCGTGAATATGTGAGTGATACTTGCACAAATTCATGGTTCAACTATATACAGCTTGGCTCATCTGTAAAGCAACGAAATATGTCTGTTTAGAGTTGGGTCATTTCGTTCTGAACTTGTTCAATTGACCGGGTCTCTCAACTGAACAAGTGAACTAGATCTTCGATTTCTGTTCTTTTTGTTCTTTTAGTTCATTTGTTCTTTTAGTTCGTTTTATCTAATGTTATTCTTTCTCTCTTCTCGTTCGCGAACATTGTAAATTCATACATACATACGCAGAAATTCACAGTGAGCACGAATGTCGATGATGACACTTACACTAAAGATATGTGTGGTCATCTTTGTGTGACACTGCTACAAAAATATATGTATGGACTATTTATGAAAAACATGTTTTATAAGAAACTAATCATTACATTTATTAAACTTGAATATATACATATATTACCTTATTTATTCATTACTCATTTAAATATACCTACACAAAGCATTGCTGCATACACACCCCCATCTATACTTGTTGGCTTTTTTCGCGGGTGCGAGCAGCATTGATCAAATTTGCTTGAAAAAAAAAGAACAGATGAACAAAAAGAACAACTTGTTCGTTCATCAGAAAAAGAACGAAAGATTCGAATCTCTGAAATGAACGAAAAAGCACAACTCTATGTCTGTTCAAATTGTCAAAATCTGTGTATTGGTGTTGGTGCGAATGGTATGGAATGGAAACATAAAACTTAGCAGTTTTTGTATGTGTAAGTAAAATGTTGCCAATGTGTGGTTTCATTTTGAGTTTGCCATCTCCTTTTGACAATCCCGTTGACCATGCAATGACATAAATAAAATCAGCTGATGAGTTGAGCCAACCTGTACATAATTGAACCATGCACAAATTATTGCCTCATCTCAGATATATGCATATGTTTGTGCGTTGCTCTCCGCTGCTTGTATGGACATATGTATAGACATAATGATTTATTTATTGATGTGCATACAAGTCACTACTTATTATTGGCTTAGAGATTATAGTATCCCTTAGTATTGCTAATATTCATCACACTGCCCTCCACCTAAGTCTGCTCGTCCCGATCAGACAAATCTCTCAATCTAAACGCTGCCAGCCTTTCCAAATTAACCACTTTCATTTTGTGGTTTGCCAATGTTGTTGTTGTTGTAGCAATGCTCGCCCCACCTAATAGCCGCGACCGATCACAAATTGTCATCAATATCCTCTAACGGGAGTCCAAGGAAACTTGCCGTTTCAACAGTGGTGGACCATAAGGAAAGGGGTGTTAGAGGCGTTGGTTCCACATTACAATTAAAGAGATGGTTGGTGTCATGTGGGGACACATTGCAAGCGGGGCATACATTTTGTATGTCGGGGTTGATTCTGGATAGGTAAGAGTTTAACCTGTTACAGTATCCAGAACGAAGTTGAGCAAGAGTGACACGCGTTTCCCTGGGGAGTATGCGTTCCTCTTCCGCGAGTTCTAGATATTTTTCTTCAAGTACTGGATACACCGGGCAATTCCCGACATAAAGGTCCGACGCCTGTCTATGGAGTTCACCAAGGACCTGCTTGTGTTTTTTCGCTTCATACGGCTGGGTTCTCAGGTGCCGTATTTCCTCAAAATGCTTACGGAGATGACTCCTTAGGCCCCTAGGCGGTGCTGGTTCGTCAATCAGATGTCTGTTGGGATGCCCAGGTTTCTGGGTATTCAACAGAAACTGTTTGGTCAGCATCTCATTTCTCTCCCTGATGGGGAGTATTCTCGCCTCATTATGCAGATGGTGTTCTGGGGACATAAGAAGACAGCCCGTGGCGATTCTGAGAGCAGTATTTTGGCAGGCCTGTAGTTTCTTCCAGTGGGTAGTTTTTAGGCTTGGCGACCATATGGGTGACGCGTAGCACGTAATCGGCTGGCTAATTGCTTTGTATGTGGTCATGAGCGTTTCTTTATCTTTTCCCCAGGTACTGCCAGCAGGGGATTTGAGGATTTTATTACGGCTCTGAATTCTCGGAACAATTGCGGTTGCGTGCGCACCAAAATGTAGATCCTGATCAAACGTCACATCCAAGATTTTGGGGTGTAGGACAGTCGGTAGCGTAGTGCCATCGACGTGGATGTTCAATATGGTCGACATTTGGGGCGTCCATGTTGTAAATAACGTCGCGGAAGATTTAGTCGGTGACAATGCCAGGTTTCGCGAGGCGAAAAAACTGGAGAGATCAGGGAGATAGCCGTTTATTTTATTGCATAGCTAATCGATCTCTGGGCCTGGGCCTGTGGCCATTATTGTGCAGTCATCGGCGTAGGAAACGATTGTGACTCCTTCCGGTAGTGAAGGTAGCTTAGATATGTAGAAATTAAACAAAAGTGGGGATAGGACACCACCCTGTGGCACCCCTTGTTTAATTCTCCTTGGTTTTGATGTTTCGTTTCTGAATTGCACCGATGCCTGCCGACCACCCAGATAATTTGCGGTCCACCTTTTAAGACATGGGGGAAGGGTAGACCCTTCCAGGTCTTGCAGTAATGAGCCATGGTTGACCGTATCAAAGGCTTTTGATAGGTCTAGCGCTACGAGTACTGTTCTAGGCGGGGGGGGGGGGGGGGGGGGGGGTTATTGATTCAAAACGCAATTTATCTGGGTGCTAATGACATTTAGCGCGGAGGTAGTGCTATAGAGTTTTCTGAAGCCATGCTGATGAGAGGCTAGCTGCAAATGTGCTTGGAAATAAGGGAGCAAAATGGCTTCAAGCGTCTTTGCCACTGGCGATAGGAGAGATATCGGACGATATGACTCACCTACGTTAGCTGGTTTCCCAGGCTTTAGTAGCGGGACCACCTTGGCCATTTTCCATTTCTCGGGTATGGCAAAGGTGGAGAGAGACAGGTTGAAGACATGCGCTAAATATTTGAAACCCTCTTTCCCTAGGTTTTTAAGCATCGGCATGGCTATGCCGTCTGGGCCCACTGCTTTGGATGGTTTAGCTCGACCAATGGCGTCCTCAACCTCTCTAGCGGTGATAGTGATTGGTGACGCGCTGAATTTGTGTTTATGTGCGTGTCTATTGGCTCTCCGTCTATCTTTGTCGACCGTAGGATGCATTATATATTGTCGGCAGAAAGCGCTCGCGCATTTTTCCGCATCCGACAGCACCTTATCGCCAAAGGCGATGGAAACTTTGTCTTTGTGCTTAGTCGGATTCGATAGGGACTTTACGGTGGACCAAAGTTTACCTACACCGGTAGAGAGGTTACAACCTCTTAGGCGCTCTTCCCATTTCGCCCGCTTGTGTTCGTCCACAAGCAATCTGATGCGTTGGTTTATATCCCTTATTTGGGGGTCGCCTGGATCAAGCTGTCTTATAAGGTCGCGTTCCCTCGCTAAGCTCGCGGCCTCCGCCGGGAAGTGGGGCCGGATTTCGGGAATTCTCCCGGCGGGAATGAAATGTGCCGAGGCGGATTCAATGACCTTACGGAAGGCACGCTCCCCTTGGCGGGCATCAGTCGGGATAGGGAGGGCAGCAAAGCTGCTGTCTGTTGCAGATTTATATTCTTCCCACTTTCCTTTTTTGAAGTTTATGAAAGTGCTTTTTTCGGTGACGATGAAGTCGGCGGTACGCTCGAACGAAATAAGTATGGGCAGGTGGTCGGATGCCAATGTTACCATCGGCTGCCAGTTGACGCAGTTTACGAGTTCTGCGCTCACGATTGAGATATCTGGCGAGCTATGACAGCTTCCTACCATACGTGTGGGGGCGTCTCCGTTTATTGTGCAGAACGTCGTTTCTTCTATTTGATCCGCCAACATCTCACCCCTACTGTCCGCCCGCAAGTTTGAATGCCATAGGTCGTGATGGGCATTGAAATCGCCTAAGATAATGCGATTGTTGCCAGTGAGTAAGGCCTCGATTTTAGGGCGGTATCCACTGGGGCAACAGGTGACAGGAGGGATGTATATGTTGATGATTTCTAGATTTGCAGATTTTGCAGCAAGGAGCCACAAAAGATTTATAAAAGTTACGTGTACGTCGGGTTTTGGGATCAAGCCCAGAACAACCTGTCCGTTGCAACCATCCCTTGCACGAGACACACTGAACAGAGTATGACCGTCCTAAAAAGATTCTTTTCTGGCAAATGCAGCAAAACCATTTCTCAGGACCGGGGTCAGGAGACGGACCCGGATTGGGTTCGATACCTTCCCGGAGTAAGAGAATATGTAGCAGTCCTGCTGCAAGGAGCTGCTGGGAGGATGGCAATTTGTGGGAGGGACGAAACAAATTAAATGGGGTCACACTGAAATGACAGTCCTTGGTCGGGAAAAATCCCGAGTCGCTCCGGTACATAGAACCGACTGCCTTGGTTTGCCAATGGTTGTATGCGGTACACTACATCGTTGATCTGTTTTACAACTTTGTATGGGCCTTCCCAATTACACTGCAATTTCGGGGACAAACCTTTTTTTCGTTGTGGGTTGTATAACAGCACCAAATCTCCTTCCTGAAACCCTTCCGAATTAATTGCTTTATCGTATCTGGCTTTCATCTTGTGACTCATAATCTTTGCTCGTTTCCTTATCAGATCGTGTATCTCTCTCAGCTCTTCTTTTTTTTTTTCTCGGACGTTGTGGCAGCGCACTGCCCTCAAGTGGCCCGATGAAACCAGGCTAATCCTGTTTTGTTTTTTTTTTTTAATTCATACATACTTTGTTTTTTTTTTTTTTTTTTTGTTTGTTTTGTTTGTTTTTTTTGTGTCCTAATTCTTATTTATGTGTTATTTATAATTTTTTTGTTACCGAGTCTTTGAGAGGCAGTGGCTTCTTAAGCGCCGAGATCTAAAACCGCACAGCTACAGAGAAACTCATCAGCTGAGAAATATAGATTCACAAAATACAATAGACTAAAAGTATAAATATAATTATTTAATTATTAAGAGAAGATAGAACCGTCTTTTTTATGGAAAAGAGCGAGTCCGAAACATCAATTATTCTGGAGTGAGAGTTATAATCTTCACACAAACATAGAAAAGGTTCGTGTAGTTGGAAATTACTTTATAATGCCTTTAAACTCGGCATGGAACATTCAAGTTTACTTCGTTCAAAAGAAATGGGCTTGAAATCGATCCATTTAAAAGTCTAGCCATAAATAGTACACCTAGCATTTCTCTACGACTTGCAAATGTAGGAAGATTTATTAGTTTTAATCGATTAGTGTAAGGAGGAAGATTATACGGAGAGTCCCATTGAAGATTTCTCAAGGCGAAAAGTAAAAACTGTTTTTGAATTGATTCTAGTCTATCCACATGAACTTGATAACGCGGATTCCAAATTATCGATCCATATTCTAATATCGGCCTCACCAATGATGTAAAAAGGGTTTTTGTAACGTAAGGATCACTAAACTCCTTTGCCCATCTTTTCACAAATGCTAAAACTCCTCTCGCTTTATTGACTGTGGCATTAATATGAGGGTTGAAACTAAGTTTGCAATTCATTGTAACTCCCAAGTCGACAAAAATATCAACGCTTTCCAGAGTTTGACCATTAATTGTTTAGGAAGCTGGCTGTATGTTCCCACGTGAAAAACACATGGATTTACATTTTTCTATGTTAAGAGGCATAAAATTCGCATTACACCAAGTAACTAAACAATTTAAATCCGCCTGGAGTACAGAACGTTCTTCAACCGACGCGTATGACTTAAAAAGTTTTACGTCGTCGGCATATATTAAAATTTTAGAATATTTTATAGTTGTGGAAACATCGTTTATAAAGATCAAAAACAGAATAGGACCGAGATGGCTGCCCTGAGGCACACCGGAAGGAACATCGATGACATTCGAACAAATGTTTTTAAAAATGACTCTGAGTTCTACCGCAAAGATAGGAGGAGATGCAGCGAGTTAGGCCAGGTTGAAAACCAAGCAATTCGAGTTTATAAACAAGTAATGAGTGGCGTACTTTGTCGAATGCTTTGCTGAAATCAGTGTATATAACGTCGGTATGATGATTGTTTCTAAACCCATTAAAGACGTGAGTTGTAAATTCAAGCGAATTGGTTTTGGTTTATTTGGCTCTACAAAAGCCATGCTGAGAACTATCTATCAATGTAGAAATCGAAAATGTAAGGTGATTAGTAACGATTGCTTCGAAAAGCTTAGGGATAGCGGAGAGCTTTGCTATTCCACGATAGTTTTCAATAGACGACTTGCTTCCTTTTTTATGGAGTGGGATAAGAAAAGATTCCTTCCAAGCCGTCGGGAAAATGCCATTTTTTAAAGAAAGGTTAAACAGATCAGTAAGGGGCTGGTAAATGTATTCCGCACATTTTTTATGAAAACATCTTGGGATCATATCGGGACCGTATTTGAAGGATTCTTTTAGGGTCTTTAGATGTAGTAGAACATTTTCAGGCAGCAAATGTGGGGCATATATTGAGTTACTAGAATGGAGCTCATACGGATAATTTGTAGGTGATGAATAAACCACAGCAGGATAATTAGAGTGAAAGAATTGAGCGAAGAAGTTTGCAATCTCTTGATCGTCGCTGGAAATGCTATTTCTAAACTTCATGACAGAAGGAAACCCGTTAGTTCTGCGTTTAGAATTTACGAAATCATAAAAAGACTTCGGGTGGCAAATAATGTTTCTTTTAATTTTACATATGTAAGCTTTATAACATTTTTATTAAGTTCAAAATACTTATGACGGAAAATAGCGTACTGTGCATAATGCGAATGTAAACCGGCTCTCTTATATAATATGAATAAACGTGATTTCTTATTTTTTAAAGCTTTTAAATCTTTAGTAAACCAGGCTTGCAATGGTTCAATGTACGAGCATGTGCGTTTGGGCACATGTTTTTCAAATAAAGTATAATTGGTTTTATTAAAATGTAAAACGTTTTTCTCTACATCCTCTTTATATCGAGGCCACGTTATCTCAGAAAGCTCTTTATTTAAATTGTTGAAATTAGTTTTGGAAAAATCAAAGCATCTGGTAGAGACACGTGTTTTGTTAGTGCAGCCGACTTCGTTGCTTATGATTTCGTAAGTAATCTCAAGAGAAGGATGGTAAACGTCTTCTGGCAAAACAAGAGGTTTACACCGATTTATAGAGAATTTAGATATGTCGTCAACAAATGCTAAGTCTAAGAATTTTCCATACTTATTCGGGAAGAAGTTGATCTGATTAAGGCAAAGATCAGTAATTCCATCCAAAAAGTCATTGTTATGCATCTTGGATGATACGGGGACAATATTGTGATCAACGGTATTCCAAGATATATGTATGTGGCAGGTTAAAGTCGCCTAAAACAATCATTGAGTCCGTGGGCTTTATCATCGAATTGACTGATTGTAACAGTGAAATATGGTGCATATACACTGATAGATCAGAAGACGGTGGAATATAGCAAACGGCTAAGTAAATATGAGCCCGGCCTAGTAAGATTCGGATGCATTTAAACTCGATGGAATCAACTTCGGCTAAATTAACATCTTCAGTTGGAATTGAAGAATGTACAGCTAGCAAGACACCACCTCCGGTCCTATTTAAGCGATTATTTCTATAGGTCTGATACTCACCGCAAAAAATTTCGGAATTTAAAACATTGGGTTTCAGCCATGTTTCGGTAAAAGCAATAATATTATAGTTATTACAGTGAATGGTTTTCAAATATAAGTCAGTTAATTTGGTATTTAAGCCTCTAACGTTTTGATAGTAAATGCTTAAGCAAGATGTTAAATTAAGTTTTTTGGATCGGAAATTTGAGGAGGAATTTTTGCTACATTTTGAGTAATCTTAATAGTCTTATGCACAAATTCGCGAACAAAAGCCCCTGGCGGCCAAAATGCGCTGTCCAAAAGTTTATCAAAATCTTTTGAGTAGACATCAATTCTAAATGAAGAAATGTTTCTTTCGTAATTAAATTTACATTTTCTTAAAGTCATGCCGTCAGCCTTAATTTTCGAAGTGACATAAGACTTGATATCCTCAACGGAAGTGTCTTTGTCAAAGCGAGATACAAAAATCGATTTTTTGAGCGGGACTACAACCAGCTTCTTAGCCGGTGCTTCTGAATAAGAAGTCACAGATTGAGAAGTTACAGTTTCAGAAGTTACAGTTTGAGACTCTAAGGTTTTTTCCGCGGCCTTAGATGTGGATGGGGAAGCCAAGTCTATGAGCTCCACTTGCGGAAGATTAATGTTCTGAGCAGGATTAAGATTCAAAGCGTTAGGTGAGTCTTCAGAGTGTTTTTGTTTATTATCGCGGTTGTCTTTATTTCGATTTAAGCAATGCGGTAACTCATCCAAACACTTGAAGGATTTGAACAAGCTATCGTGTTATAGTTACGCATTTACAATGGAAGCAGTAAGGAAGGCCGTCGGCAAGATGTGTTGGTGCACAGTGGCTAGTCATTG
This sequence comes from Eurosta solidaginis, assembly GCF_040869045.1. Taxonomy (NCBI): domain Eukaryota; kingdom Metazoa; phylum Arthropoda; class Insecta; order Diptera; family Tephritidae; genus Eurosta; species Eurosta solidaginis. The sequence continues at coordinate 32,673,949 of NC_090319.1, forward strand.
TCGGTTGGGGCGGGTCCTTGCCAACCTTACTGTTCCCGCGCCATAAGCAGAAAAAAAGGTCATATCATGCCTTTAAAAGACTCAGCTGTCAGATTCAAAAAACTAACAGAAGCGCAGAGACCGACTCAAAACGCTTATCAATTCAAAATAAAACAGCATCCGGCCGAACCGGATGTCACGGACAGACCGTTGACATTCAAAGATTTAAATTCAAATTCAAAAAAAGATACTCAAAAGAAACTAAACGCAACAAAAATTACCGAACCGGACATGATCGGTTACTAACTCTAAAATCAAAATTCAAAAAAAAACTGCTGAAAAATAAAATTGCAAAAAAAAAAGCTGAAAATTAAAATGAAAAAAAGAAAAGGGCCGAATATATATAGGGGGCGCCGCGGGTGGTCTGCGACGCCCGGTGCTTTGCCCACCCTCAAATCCATGGCCACCTGTATTTCGGTGGCACCTTACCTGGTAACCCTACGTGCCTTCTAAATGAGCCAGAACACCAGCATTCCCATTTAAATTACAAAGTTTATTCAAATTTCATTATTATTAACGTATGTATGCTACAAAATAAAATTTTTACGGTAGTACAGGTTTCTTAACCAGGGCTACCGCCTAGGCTCCAAAGCCAAAACAAGGCTGATTATAGCATCGTCCCAAGACAACTTCAGAACAAAAAAAATGTTGAACTACGAGCAGCTATTTACGCTATGAAAATGTATGTAAGTGCGTGTAGCATATAAAGGGAGAGAAAAAAAATGCTCCAACAGTTTCCCACTTTATTGGGCCGAAATTGAAAACGAAATCTAATATGAATATTTAAGTCCGGCTAAGTTTGTCCTGTTGGGGGGGTCCCTTCCTTTTCTCTTACTTTTGCTCGTAATATTTCAAGCTATATCTATCTTTATGTAACCCCCTTTTTTTTATACTCAGTTGAGCAGAGCTCACAGAGTATATTAACTTTGATTGGATAACGGTTGGTTGTACAGGTATAAAGGAATCGAGATAGATATAGACTTCCATATATCAAAATCATCAGTATCGAAAAAAAATTCGATTGAGCCATGTCCGTCCGTCCGTCCGTCGGTCCGTCTGTCCGTTAACACGATAACTTGAGTAAATTTTGCGGTATCTTAATGAAATTTGGTATGTAGGTTCCTGGGCACTCATCTCAGATCCCTATTTAAAATTAACGATATCGGACAATAACCACGCCCACTTTTTCGATATCGAAAATTTCGAAAAATTGAAAAAGTGCGATAATTCCTTACCAAATACGGATAAAGCGATGAAACTTGGTAGGTGAGTTGAACATATGACGCAGAATAGAAAACTAGTAAAATTTTGGACAATGGGCGTGGCACCGCCCACTTTTAAAAGAAGGTAATTTAGAAGTTTTGCAAGCTGTAATTTGGCAGTCGTTGAAGATATCATGATGAAATTTGGCAGGAACGTTACACTTATTACTATATGCCTGCTTAATAAAAATTAGCAAAATCGGAGAACGACCACGCCCACTTTTTAAAAATTTTTTTTTTTAATTCAAATTTTAAAAGAAAAGTTAATATCTTTACAGTATATAAGTAAATTAAGTCCACATTCAACTCCAGTAATGATATGGTGCAACAAAATACAAAAATAAAAGAAAATTTTAAAATGGGCGTGGCTCCGCCCTTTTTCATTTAATTTGTCTAGGATACTTTTAATGCCATAAGTCGAACAAAAATTTACCAATCCTTGTGAAATTTGGTAGAGGCGTAGATTCTAGGACGATAACTGTTTTCTGTGAAAAAGGGCGAAATCGGTTGAAGCCACGCCCAGTTTTTATACACAGTCGACCGTCTGTCCTTCCGCTCGGCCGTTAACACGATAACTTGAGCAAAAATCGATATATCTTTACTAAACTCAGTTGACGTACTTATCTGAACTCACTTTGTATTGGTGTAAAAAATGGCCGAAATCCGACTATGACCACGCCCACTTTTTCGATATCGAAAATTACGAAAAATGAAAAAAATGCCATAATTATATACCAAATACGAAAAAAGGGATGAAACATGGTAATTGTATTGGTCTATTGACGCAAAATATAACTTTAGAAAAAAACTTGGTAAAATGGGCGTGACACCTACCATATTAAGCAGAAGAAAATGAAAAAGTTTTGCAGGGCGAAATCAAAAGCCCTTGGAATCTTGGAAGGAATACTGCTCGTGGTATTACATATATAAATAAATTAGCGGTACCCGACAGATGATGTTCTGGATCACCCTGGTCCACATTTTGGTCGATATCTCGAAAACGCCTTCACATATACAACTAAGGGCCACTCCCTTTTAAAACCCTCATTAATACCTTTAATTTGATACCCATATCGTACAAACACATTCTAGAGTCACCCCTGGTCCACGTTTATGGCGATATCTAGAAAAGGCGTCCACATATAGAACTAAGGCCCACTCCTTTTTAAAATACTCATTAACACCTTTCATTTGATACCCATATCGTACAAACAAATTCTAGAGTCGCCCCTGGTCCACCTTTATGGCGATATTTCGAAAAGGCGCCCACCTTAAGAACTAAGGCCCACGCCCTTTTAAAATACTCATTAACACCTTTCATTTGATACCCATATCGTACAAACAAATTCTAGAGTCACCCCTGCTTGCATAATTCTTCAAATAAGCTATTTTTATATTCGCTTCCCATATCTGTTATAATTGTCTTCATGCAACCATAAACTAGGATAAAATTTTCGAATATCGCTTTGGCTATTGTTTTTGCGTGTTTGCTGGGTATTGGTATTGCAACTAAATACTTAGTTAAGTCACATATTATAGTAACTGCATATTCATTTTCATTTTCCGACCTGGGAAGAGGGCCTATCGTATCTATTTGTACTGTGTCGAACGCGTTTGTGGGCGTTTCGGTTATAATCATAGGTTCTTTCAAGTTTTTTATTATTTTATTTTTATTGCAATGAGTGCATTTTTTGATATATTTTCTGATGTCGTTTTTCATTCTTTTCCAATAGTATTTTTGCTTTATTTTATTTGTCATGCGATTTATTCGTGGGTGGCCACCAAAAACAGGATCGTCATGAAATTTGTGAAGAATTTCTTAAATTTTTTCATTATTTGTCACGTGCATAACTTCTGGAGTTAATGCTATAATTCGATTTTTGAGAACTTTGGTACCAATTTCTTTAAATGTGTCTACCCGGGCATACTTATCTTTAAACAATTTGTCTCCTAAGGACAACTGTATTTTTCTAATTCCTAAATTGCCGGCTTCTTTTATAAGCCTGGCAAAGAATTGACCTAAATAAATCTTCGCCTAAACAATTAGATTTTTTATATTAATTTCATTAAATTTTTCGAGATGAAGGCCACGCATAAATCAAAACCAAATATTTTATATCTTTCATTAAATATACTTGTTTAATGTTTATCGATATTTCGACCTCAATCTGAGATCATCCTCAGGACTAAAAAGATTACAAAACAATAAAAACATCAAAAAGTGCATTTTACGTACATCCCTATAACACAACTTACACTCTTGGCTGTGCCTGATCGACTAATTTTAAAAGATTACATATTAAACGAATATAAAAAATATAATGTAAACAAATAAATACCGTAAATATAAACAAATTTTGACAAAAACAACCATGTACAAATTTCTCCAACTGTACGTCGCGCTCAGCATACATATATATGTACATATATCAGCTACAGGTAAACTGTTGTTGTCTAACATTATAATACGAATATTGGTGGGACATTAAACTAACAAATTACTCTCAAAGAGCTTTTTCGTTTCTGGTTATTAGCTGCCTATAGGCCGAAGCACAATTTTCCGTGTCTGTTTTTAAATTTATCCATTTGTCGCTCTCTATATTGATAATATGAAGCATTTCAAGTATGTATCTCTTATTATATTGCTTCTCTTGTTGCAAAATTCTCACATTGTCTAAATCTGGACAATGTCCCGTAGCGCTACAATGATGTGTTAAGGCTGTTTTGTTATCGTTCAAATTATTTCTGTTTTTATACTCAGTTGAGCAGAGCTCACAGAGTATATTAAGTTTGATTGGATAACGGTTGGTTGTACATATATAAAGGAATCGAGATAGATATAGACTTCCATATATCAAAATAATCAGGATCGAAAAAAAAATTTGATTGAGCCATGTCCGTCCGTCCGTCCGTCCGTTAACACGATAACTTGAGTAAATTTTGAGGTAACTTGATGAAATTTGGTACGTAGGTTCCTGAGCACTCATCTCAGATCGCTATTTAAAATGAACGATATCGGACTATAACCACGCCCACTTTTTCGATATCGAAAATTTCGTAAAACCGAAAAAGTGCGATAATTCATTACCAAAGACAGATAAAGCGACGAAACTTGGTAGATGAGTTGAATTTATGACGCAGAATGGAAAATTAGTAAAATTTTGGACAATGGGCGTGGCACCGCCCACTTTTAAAAGAAGGTAATTTATAATTTTTGCAAGCTGTAATTTGTCAGTCGTTGAAGATATCATGATGAAATTTGGCAGGGACGTTACTCCTATTACTATATGTACGCCTAATAAAAATTAGCAAAATCGGAGAAGGACCACGCCCACTTTTAAACAAATTTTTTTTTTAAAGTAAAATTTTAACAAAAAATTTAATATCTTTACAGTATATAAGTAAATTATGTCAACATTCAACTCCAGTAATGACATGGTGCAACAAAATACAAAAATAAAAGAAAATTTCAAAATGGGCGTGGCTCCGCCCTTTTTCATTTAATTTGTCTAGGATACTTTTAACGCCATAAGTCGAACAAAAATTAACCAATCCTTTTGAAATTTGGTAGGGGCATAGATTTTATGATGTTAACTGTTTTCTGTGAAAACGGGCGAAATCGGTTGATGCCACGCCCAGTTTTTATACACAGTCGTCCGCCTGTCCTTCCGCATGGCCGTTAACACGATAACTTGAGTAAATTTTGAGGTAACTTGATGAAATTTGGTATGTAGGTTCCTGAGCACTCATCTCAGATCACTATTTAAAATGAACAATATCGGACTATAACCACGCCCACTTTTTCGATATCGAAAATTTCGTAAAACCGAAAAAGTGCGATAATTCATTACCAAAGACAGATAAAGCGACGAAACTTGGTAGATGAGTTGAATTTATGACGCAGAATGGAAAATTAGTAAAATTTTGGACAATGGGCGTGGCACCGCCCACTTTTAAAAGAAGGTAATTTAAAACTTTTGCAAGCTGTAATTTGTCAGTCGTTGAAGATATCATAATAAAATTTGGCAGGGACGTTACTCCTATTACTATATGTACGCCTAATAAAAATTAGCAAAATCGGAGAAGGACCACGCCCACTTTAAAAAAAAATTTTTTTAAAGTAAAATTTTAACAAAAAATTTAATATCTTTACAGTATATAAGTAAATTATGTCAACATTCAACTCCAGTAATGACATGGTGCAACAAAATATAAAAATAAAAGAAAATTTCAAAATGGGCGTGGCTCCGCCCTTTTTCATTTAATTTGTCTAGGATACTTTTAACGCCATAAGTCGAGCAAAAATTAACCAATCCTTTTGAAATTTGGTAGGGGCATAGATTTTATGATGTTAACTGTTTTCTGTGAAAACGGGCGAAATCGGTTTGTGCCACGCCCAGTTTTTATACACCGTCGTTCGTCTCTCCTTCCGCATGGCCGTTAACACGATAACTTGAGCAAAAATCGACATATCTTTAATGAACTTAGTTCACGTACTTACTTGAACTCACTTTATTTTGGTATGAAAAATGAACGAAATCCGACAATGACCACGCCCACTTTTTCGATATCGAAAATTACGAAAAATGAAAAAAATGCCATAATTCTATACCAAATACGAAAAAAGGGATGAAACATGGTGAGGTAATTGGATTGGTTTATTGACACGAAATATAACTTTAGAAAAAACTTTATAAAATGGTTGTGACACCTACCATATTAAGTAGAAGAAAATGAAAAAGTTCCGCAGGGCGAAATAAAAAACCCTTAAAATCTTGGCAGGTACTACATATATAAATAAATTAGCGGTATCCAACAGATGATGTTCTGTGTCACCCTGATCGTACAAACACATTCTAGAGTCACCCTGGTCCACCTTTATGGCGATATTTCGAAACGGCGTCCACCTATAGAACTAAGGCCCACTCCCTTTTAAAATACTCATTAACACCATTCGTTTGATGCCCATATTGTACAAACAAATTCTAGGGTCACCCCTGGTCCACCTTTGTGGCGATATCTCGAAACGGCGTCCAAATATGGAACTAAGGAGTACTCCCTTTTAAAATACTCATTAGCACCTTTCTTTTGATACCCATATTGTACAAACAAATTCTAGGGTCACCCCTGGTCCACCTTTATGGCGATATCTCGAAACTGCGTCCACCTATGGAACTAAGGATAACTCCCTTTTAAAATACTCATTAACACCTTTCATTTGATACCCATATCGTACAAACGCATTCTAGAGTCACCCCTGGTCCACCTTTATGGCGATATCTCGAAACGGCGTCCACCTGTGGAACTAAGCATCACTCCTTTTTAAAATACTCATTAACACCTTTCTTTTGATACCAATATTGTACAAACAAATTCTAGGGTCACACCTGGTCCACCTTTGTGGCGATATCTCGAAACGGCGTCTACCTGTGGAACTAAGGATTACTCCCTTTTAAAATACTCATTAACACCTTTCATTTGATACCCATATCGTACAAACGCATTCTAGAGTCACCCCTGGTCCACCTTTATGGCGATATCTCGAAAAGGCGACCACCTATACAACTACCACCACTCCCTTTTAAAACCCTCCTTAATACCTTTAATTTGATACCCATATCGTACAAACAAATTCTAGGGTCACACCTGGTCCACCTTTATGGCGGTATCTCGAAACGGCGTCCACCTATGGAACTAAGGATTACTCTCTTTTAAAATACTCGTTAGCACCTTTCTTTTGATACCCATATTGTACAAACAAATTCTAGGGTCACCCCTGGTCCACCTTTATCGCGGTATCCCGAAACGGCGTCCACCTATGGAACTAAGGATTACTCCCTTTTAAAATACTCATTAACACCTTTCATTTGATACCCATATCGTACAAACGCATTCTAGAGTCACCCCTGGTCCACCTTTATGCCGATATCTCGAAAAGGCGACCACCTATACAACTACCACCACTCCCTTTTAAAACCCTCCTTAATACCTTTAATTTGATACCCATATCGAACAAACAAATTCTAGGGTCACACCTGGTCCACCTTTATGGCGATATCTCGAAACGGCGTCCACCTGTGGAACTAAGCATCACTCGCTTTTAAAATACTCATTAACACCTTTCTTTTGATACCCATATTGTACAAACAAATTCTAGGGTCACCCCTGGTCCACCTTTATGGCGATATCTCGAAACGGCGTCCACCTATGGAACTAAGGATTACTCCCTTTTAAAATACTCGTTAACACCTTTCTTTTGATACCCATATTGTACAAACAAATTCTAGGGTCACCCCTGGTCCACCTTTATGGCGGTATCTCGAAACGGCGTCCACCTATGGAACTAAGGATTACTCCCTTTTAAAATACTCATTAACACCTTTCATTTGATACCCATATCGTACAAACGCATTCTAGAGTCAACCTGATCCACCTTTATGGCTATATCTCAAAAAGGCGACCATTTATACAACTACCACCACTCTCTTTTAAAACCCTCATTAATACCTTTAATTTGATACCCATATCGTACAAACAAATTCTAGGGTCACACCTGGTCCACCTTTATGGCGATATCTCGAAACGGCGTCCATCTGTGGAACTAAGCATCACTCCCTTTTAAAATACTCATTAACACCTTTCTTTTGATACCCATATTGTACAAACAAATTCTAGGGTCACCCCTGGTACACCTTTATGGCGATATCTCGAAACGGCGTCCACCTATGGAACTAAGGGTTACTCCCTTTTAAAATACTCATTAACACCTTTCATTTGATACCCATATCGTACAAACGCATTCTAGAGTCAACCTGATCCACCTTTATGGCTATATCCCTAAATGGCGTCCACCTATAGAAATATGGCCCACTCCCTCATAAAATACTCTTTAATGCCTTTCATTTGATACACATGTCATACAAACACATTCCAGGGTTTCCCTCGGTTCATTTTCCTACATGGTTATTTTCCCTTATGTTGTCACCATAGCTCTCAACTGAGTATGTAATGTTCGGTTACACCCGAACTTAACCTTCCTTACTTGTTTATATTCGACTTGTGTCCGGAAATCCTTGTCTTAAGCTTAGATTTAGTTGTCCCCACATATACTTTGTTGCATAAGTGCGACCCGTCACCATTGCAATTAATTTGGTATATTACGTTGGATTTCTCGTATTTTTCAATCCTGCTTTTCATGTTGCTGTATATTTGTCGTAGAGTGTTGTCGTACGTGAAAGCTATTTGGAACTTGTCCCGGTCATACATATTTGAGTTCTTCAGTCTGTTGGACAAGCCTGGAATGTATGTGACTGTCTTGAATATTTTCTTGGCATCCTGTCTGATCTCAGTAGTATTCGGTTTAGCGTAAAAAGCTCTTATGTAGCTATTGATTAAAGATAGAGGAAAATCGTTGTCTGTTAATACTTGCTTGATCAGGGCAACATTTTCCTCAGAGAGAACTTTTCTGACAAAGTTCTTTGCCGTGTTTACGATGATTCTTCTTTCATACTTGGAATAAAAGTTTATTAATCTCCCAGACGCAGTGGGTTTTTTGTACCATTTGAATGTAAGTTTATTGTTATCTCTTATTACAATCGTATCTAAGAATGGTAATTTTCCGTCAACTTCTATCTCTGACGTGAAATTTATAGACTTCATGTAGCTATTTAGAGTGGCCGCCGTTTCTTGGACTTTATCTGTTTTGACGATAGTAAATATATCATCCACATATTTCGTTAGCGAACGTGGTTTATGTGGAAAATCTTCCATGAATTTGTTCAGCAATTCCTCCATTATAATATCTGCAATGACTGGCGATGCTGGGGATCCCATAGGCATTCCATAGCGCTGTTCGTATATTTTGTCTCTAAATTTTAAAATACCTGTTGTCCTTTATGCAAAATCGTAGTACCCCAAGAAATAAGTCCTTCGTTAACGAAGTGTGGCTTTTTATCAAATCCCAATTATTCTCAATAATTTTCATCGCATGGTCTACTGGAACGCTAGGGAAAAGAGATATCACATCAAAAGAAACTAGACTTTCATCGTCATATATACATATATGTCTTTTTTATTTTGTCTTTAAACTCGATTGAGTCTTTCACGTTGAAAATGGAAGATTTTGTTATGTTCTTAAGAATGTTAGTGAGGTATTTACACATACTATATGATGGCGAATTTACTGACGAACATATCGGTCTCAATGGAATTCCCTCCTTGTGGATCTTCGGTAGACCATAGAGTCTCAGCGCATTAGCTGTTTTGCTGTTTTGTTTGTATATTTATTGAAAGATATAAAATATTTGGTTTTGATTTATGCGTGGCCTTGAGCTCGAAAAATTTAATAATTTAAATATTGAAGGCCGAAAAACAACAAATAAAAATTATATTAATTTCGCTACAAATTTTCTTTCCTTTTTTGAAACGTAATTTCGGAGGATCGAAAAAGAGCTGGACTAGTCTCTTTACTTCACATTTATTTAGCGCTTCAAATATTATTGGGTTCTCTTTGTGACTTTTTATTTCTTCATTTTTACTACTGGAATCTTTATTGTTATAATTTTTCTTAGTTTCCGATCTAGTCGTAACTTTTAATATTTTACACGCTTCTACCGATATTTGTTTTAGGTCTTTAATATCTATGCGTGATAATGCGTCGGCTACATAATTTTCTTTACCTGCGATATACTCCACCTCGAAATCATATTCTTCCTGATCTAATCCGATTCGAGTTAATTTTGATGACGGATTTTTCATCGAAAATAGGAATGTTTTGACCAAAAATTTTCTACCGTAAACGTATGTTCTAAAATATGTTATGGCCCAATGAATGGCTGGTAATTCTTTCTCAATTGTTGCTTTATTAATTTCTCCTTTAGTAAATGATCTTGATGCATAGGCAATTGGTAATTGTTTTCCTTCATACTCTTGGCTTAATACTGCTCCTCAAGCATATCCACTTGCGTCAGTTGTTATACAAAATTGTTTATTGAAATCGGGATATTGTAGGATATTAGAGCTTATTAACGCAGCTTTCAAATAGTCAAAGGATTTTTTGCAATCTTCTGTCCAGTGGAGAACTACATTTTTCTTGCAAAGTCTTGTTATTATTCTAGAATATTCTGCAAAATTTGGGATAAATCTTCTGTAATAATTGCAAAATGCGACGAATCTTTTCGCCTCATCCGTATTTTTAGGTGTTGGGAAATTTTTAACAATTTCGAATTTATTTGGGTCTGGCAAAATTCCTTTGCTTGTGCATTTATGACCAAGGTAAGTTACTTCTCGGTTGAAAAATAAGCATTTATCCGGATGTAATTTTAAATTATATTTTGTACAAGTTGCGAAAACATCTCGTAAATTTTTAATCATATGATTTTCGGAGCATCCTAATACGACTAAATCGTCCATGTATAGGAATGCTTGTGAAGGTTTTAAGCCTGCAAATGCCAATGTCATCATTCTTTGGAATGAGTTCGGTGCTACTTTAAGGCCATACGGTAGTCTTTTAAAACGATAAGTACCATTATCCGCTGTAAAGGATGTGATATCTCTTGACTCTTCGCTGAGTTCAATCTGGTGAAATCCAGACATTAAATCTAAGCATGAAAAATATTTAGCTCTTCCTAATTGATCTAGTATGTCATAAATTCTTGGTAAAGGGAATTTATCTGCGGTAAATTTTTTATGGCGGCCACCGCGGTGGGATGGTAGCGTGCTCCGCCTACCACACCGTATGCCCTGGGTTCACACCCCGGGCAAAGCAACATCAAAATTTTAGAAATAAGGTTTTTCAATTAGAAGAAAATTTGTCTAAGCGGGGTCGCCCCTCGGCAGTGTTTGGCAAGCGCTCCGCGTGTATTTCTGCCATGAAAAGTTCTTAGTGAAAACTCATCTGCCTTGCAGATGCGGTTCGGAGTCGGCATAAAACATGTAGGTCAAATTGGCAAATTGGAAGAAAAGCTCGACCTTAGATCTCTTCGGAGGTTATCGCGCCTTACATTTATTTTTATTTTTTTTATTTTTTTTTTTAAATAAATGCTTTTTATTTACCTGTCTGTAATCTACAACCATTCTCCATCTTTTTCTTTGGTTATTCGGTAGTGATTTTTTCGGTACTAATAAAGTTGGACTATTGAATTCTGAAATTGAAGGTTCTATTATGTCATCTTTAACTAATTTGTTTACTTGTTTATTAATTTCACTCTTATGAGCTTCTGGTATTCTATAATTTTTTACGTAGACTGGGTTGTTGTCTTTATATGAAGTTTTTGTTTGTAAAAATTATTAGTAGTAATTGGTTCTGTTTCCAATGAAAAAATGTCAATGAATTCTGCACATAATGCATTAAGTGATTTATTTGCAAATTTTGGAAAATTTTTATTTAATCTTTCTTATTTTTCCTTATTGTTGGCCTGATTTTAGAGTTTTTTATTTTCAATTATTGTATAATCATTCAAGTTTTCTGTACGTATATTAAAATCTTGTAGTGTTGCATTTTTATTTTTTGTATTTATAATTCTAACAAATGTTTGTTGTGAATTTGCTAGTGTGTTTGCAATAAAAATACCTTCAGACAATTCTTGTTGTGGGATTAATAAATCTGAATTTTTATTTTCTATGTGAATTTGTCGAACTACTTCTGATCGTGCGGGAATTGAAATACTATTTATTGTTGGTTTGTTAGTCATCTGAATTATTATGTTTTCTGGGTAGTCATATGGTCTCAATATTAGAGTGTCACGTTCTGTTTGATAATCCAAAATGCAATTATATTTTTTAATGAAATCTAATCCTAATATTCCATCACATGGGATTAGGAAAGTGTCTTCTACTACGTGAAATTTGTGTCTAATTAATTGGTAATCATCTTTTAAATCTGCTTTAACCGTGCCAATAGTGCTTGTTATTCCTTGACCAATTCCTCTTAGACATGTTTTTTGAGAATTATTTATCGTGACATTACTGTCAATCTGCCCCTTTTTTATTATTGATATATCCGCTCCCGTATCGATTAGGAGGGTTGATATGGAATCATTCAGAGTTGTTCTGGAAGATATGTAGCTATTAAGATGTAAATTGAAAATATACAATTTGTTCTTTATTGAGGTGGAGTTTGTTGGTTTTCCTGTTGTGTAACATTTCGGACATTTCTGGTGTTATTGCGGGTATTTCCTCGCGATCCGAAATTTCGACCAGGTCTTTGGTTATTTTGTCTGTTATTATTATTATTATTATTATACGTATTGAAAGAACGTCTATAATTTCCTCTATAATTATTGTTTTGGTAACTCCTGCGGGAGTTTCCTCGGAAATTGGAATTTTGTTGGCGAATATGTAGTAGTGAATTTGTATTTCCAGTTACTTCTGTGCAACTGTTAGTAAATTTTGATATGGCTTCGTTCATTGTTGTGAACGTTCCAGCTTGCATAATTGTTTTTACTTTATCGTTGGAGCAGTTTTTACACATAGCTTTCACAGCTGATTGACTTGGCATACTTGGTTGCTAACTCTGGTGTTAGTCCGTCGGATATGTATGCTCCTTCCAACGATTTTGTGAGCTTTTCAATTTCAGCAGTGTATTGATTTTTATTTTTACTGCGCTGTTGGATATTCATGAGTGAGTTTTGCTGTCAAAACTTCAACTGATTCGCCTTTAATTGCTGTTTTTAATTTTTGTCTTATTGCTTCGATTTTGCTTTCAGTGTTTATTAGGTTTCTGGCTGTTCCTTTCAGCTTGGTTTTTATCATTGAAACCGCTATAGCTTCATGGGAATCCTTAGTTTGTTCTAAGATATCTAAAGAATTCAGAAAGCTATTCAAGTTTTCAGATTTACCATCGAATTCTGGCAAAACTGGTGAAGCAAATTCGACTATTGTTTGTGACATTTTGTTGATTTCAGTTTGTGAGTTTGATGTCTTTGTTAAAATTTCCTGTTTTTCTTCTTCTACTTTTTGTTCTATTTCTGGTTCCTCTTCTAAATCGGAGGCTGATTCCAGAAGGAATGTGCTAAGGTCTATTTCTATTTCCTTCTTGAAACTTGTTGGTATTTTGAATTCTATATCATATCTTGCCAGTGAGGACACCAATTTGTCCCTAACGCTGGAAAAAATTTGATATGCTTGGTCCTTTCGATTGCCGTCTAGTTTACCATTCAACTGTTGAAGTGTTTTTCCTATTTTGTTAAATACTTCAACTATTATTTTAAGATGCTTTACTACTGTTTCTGCCTTTACTTTTGTACTTTTATTAGTACGTGTGTAAGATTTTTCTCCTATCGTTTTTTCTTCTATAAGTAGTTTAACGATATCTTCCCATTTGCCCATTGGGGATGGTAGTTAAAATTTAGTTAAACCTTATCTAACCCGTCTGCGCGGCTGGTATATCGCTTTTTTAGGAATTTATTATGGGTTGAGTAGAGTTTCAGAAACAAACTGATGCAACTGACTACGCAGATTATTAGAAGCATGATTTTGATAGTATCTAGTGCCTCAGTATGATCTACTACTTGGACTGAGTTTACAACCTTTGCCGTTGGTTTTTCTATTTTTGATTCTTGGCTTCCCATCGTAAAAAAATATGAAGACAAAAAAAATTTTTTTTGTTTTTTTTTCTTTTATTAAAAATTTTTTTCTTTTTTTTTAATATATTAATCTGTTCTTCCCATAAATTTGAATTCGTACCTATATAATTCTTCGGGTGTTGTTGCTGGTGGGTTTCTTACATTCCATATTGTTGGTTCCCAAGGCATATCAATAGATAGATAGATAGATAATTAATTGAGGATCGCACTGCGACCATTGGTCTATTGTGCCCTCAACTGCTTCACAGCACCTCATCCAAGCCGACTTCTATGATGAACCCTAGCAGTTCACCTGGCTTGAGGGATTTGATGTGAGAATTCTCTGGCCATGGTGAGCCCAAAACCTTAGCCCTACGTCTTGAGATTGCGTCACATTCCAGGAGTATATGTTCCGCCGTCTCCGCTGATCGATCACTAAACCGGCATGTGTTGTTCGATATTATGCCCAGCTTCTGCATTTGGCTGTTCAGTCTGCAATGCCCTGTAAGAACAGCTGTTAGTATCCTCAGGTTATCCTTCGATAGGCCCATTAATGCCCTATATCGAGTTGTGTTGTAGCCCCCCAGCAGTAACTTAGATTGCCTAAGGCCTGGCATATTGCGCCAGTGTTCTTCCCTCTTTTCCTTTTCTTCTAATAGTAGATGCCCTCTGATTTCCTGCGGGCCTACTAGCAGGAACGGCTCAGGACCAATAGGTCGTGTCGTTGCTGCCTCCCTTGCCAGGCTGTCCGCTTGCTCACGGCCCTCCACTCCCCTGTGGCCATGACCCCAGGCCAACAACAGTTTGTTGTGTGCTCCTAGTAGATTTAGCTTTTCAACACACTCAAGGACTAGTGCTGATTTTATTTCAGACGCCGATATCGCCTTTAGGGCGGCCTGACTGTCACTGAGTATGGCAATTGTCTCATTGGAGTATTCGCGCTGAAGGTTCAGGTCAGCACACTGGCTTATAGCGAATACTTCCGCTTTAAAAATGCTCGGGTGTGCTCCCAGAGGCGTTGATATCTTGGCTCTGGGTCCAATGACTCCAGATCCAATCCCCTCCGGCGTCTTCGAGCCATCTGTATACCATACTATTCTATTTAGCTGATGAATGTACACAATTATGCTTTCCTCCCACGTACCCTTGTCTCCCAGTTCTACTTTGTACCTTCTCTCATAGACTATCTGCCTGAGGATATCATCCCTCGAGAGTTGAGAGATTGGGATCTTCTCTCTCAATTCCTCCATGTTTCGGGACGATATGACTTTACCTATGCCCGAGCCCTCCTTAGCAATATTCAGGAGGGTTTGCTTGGCTGACTGCTCTATTGATATATGCAGCGGGGTCAGATCGAGGATAGCCTCCAGCGCTGCAGTAGGGCATGTGCGCATAGCTCCCGTGATGCATACACATCCCAGTCGCTGAAGTTTTGACAGTGCTTGCCTCGTCGTCGCCCGAGTTGTTTTCGATGCCCAGGCTATCGAACCGTATGTTATCATAGGTTTTACTATCATGGTATAAATCCATCTTAGCACATGCGGGCTACAGCCCCATGATTTGCCTGCTAGACGTTTGCATATCATGATGGACCTCGTTGCCCTAGCTCTCATGGAGTCGAAGTACTGTTTCCATAGGAGCTTGGTGTCAAAAATGACCCCCAAGTATTTCACCGCGGTTCCATGTTCTAGTGCCACGCCACCTATTGTAATTGCTCTCAGGGCTGGCAGGGCCCTTCTTCTGGTGAAAGGGATGATGGTCGTTTTAGATGGGTTGATGTTAAGCCCCACACTGGCACACCATCCTTTTGTAATATTCAATGCTCTCTGTATTGTCACAGAGCGTACTCTCGAATTTACCCCTTGCAATTATGACGATGTTGTCATCATATCCCTGGCATCTTATGCCACTGTCAGATAGATTTGCAGGAGTTCATCCACTACTAGACTCCACAGAAGGGGTGATAGAACACCTCCTTGAGGGCACCCCTCGTGGTATTAACCTTAACTGCGCTGTTGCCTACATGGACTTCAGCGATTCTTGTGCGGAGTAGATTGTCAATCCATCTCTGGATAGGCATCTGAATTCCTCTTCTCTGCAGTGCTATGTTTACGCTTTCATGAGATGTGTTGTCAAAGGCACCCTCAATGTCTAGGAAAGCGCAAATCACTATTTCCTCTGTTTCGAACGCCCTCTGTATTTCAGATGTTAATTGGTACAGAGCTGTGTCCGTGGACCTACCCGCTCTGTACGCATGCTGGCTATGATGTAGGGGCCAGCTCTTGAGGGCGTTCGACCTAATTTCTTGGTCCAATATCTTTTCCATTGCCTTCAAGACAAAGGAAGTTAGACTTATTGTTCTGAAGGACTTTGCCTGCGAATAGTCCTTTTTTCCTACTTTTGGTATGAAAACCACTTTTGCTCTTCTCCACATCATGGGTATGTATCCCAGTGCCAGGCTATCTCTCATGATCCTGGCCAGATGTGGGATAATCTGTGTCCCTTGCTGCATTAGCACCGGGTAGATGCCATCCACCCCCGGAAATTTGTATTTCTCAAAGGATTCCACTGCCCATCTGACTCTGGCCTCACTGAAGAGGGAGTTGGCCAGTTACTAGTCTGATGGGGTTGGTTTCACTCTATGGAACACAGGTTCCGGTACTTGCGGAGAGGCACCCGGATAATTCGTATGTAGCAGGGCCCTCGCTCGCTCCTCCACCGTTCCGGTATAGGTACCGTCTGGAAGCCTAATCGCTAGGTTAATCTCCCCCTGCTCTTTGGCTAGGGCCTTGTGGAGACTTGCCGCTGTAGGTGTGCTAGAAATTCCCTCACAGAAATTTCTGAAACTTTCCCTCTTAGCTTTCCTTATCTCTTTATTGTACTTTGTTAGATTTTGAGTGTATTCCTCCCAGTTGCCGGTTCTTCTTGCCCCGTTAAAGAGTTTCCTGACTTTCTTCCTTAGTAGTGTCAGGTCATGCGATTTGCTCTATCCACTTTGCCCTCTAACTCAGTACAGTTAGTGCTAGGCATATCAATAAGTTTCCACCATTTTTTCAACCATACTAGAGTTTTCTTCCTCATCTACAATTTCATTTCATTTTTAAGGTCGTCAAGTGGGCCTTTTACATAACTTTTAATTTTTCTTGATCTTTCCATAATTTTAAAAGCAATAGTTTTACAAAATTGTATTTTTATTTTATTTTATTTTTTCAACACCCTAATGCTTACATTTCTGGGTTCGGTTTTTATTTTGATAATTATTTTTCCTTAATTCCTTGATTTCTTGTTTTAGTTTAATTTTTTCTGCCTGATTTGTGCTTAAATTAATTTTTTCATAAATCTTGGCTATTCCTCGATTGTTATTGGCTTAGGGTCTTGCTTGGGTATTTCAGGTGTTTTGGTTTACCTTCTTGGAAATTCAGATTTAGTTTAACTAATCTTTCAAAAATTTGATCAAATTGGTTTTGACTTTGTATGTCCTCTTCTTGGAACATATCTCAAAATTTAGCAAAAAAAAAGGTTTTTACAGCAGAAATTTGAATTTTTGCTTGTCAATAGGCAGCCGTTAGGTTGCCCGAATATTTTTCCTGCTTAGAAATTATGCCTAAAATGTTAAAACTATTTCAAAATTAAGGTAATTATATTTATTATATTTATACTTATTATGCTGCCAGTCTTGTTGTTTATTCCGAATGTGGTTCTTTTGTTCATTCCAAGGTAATATCAATATTTTTACTGGTCATATCCACTGCTCCTGCAACATTTCGATTATAAAGCTCGTAAATTATCATTAAAATTGCTAAACGGAGTCATTTTTGAGTGCTCTAAATTGGTCATATCCGCTGCTCCTGCATCAGTTCGATTATAAAGTCCGTAAATTATCATAAAAATTGCTAAATAGCGTCATTTTTGAGTGCTCCAAATTTATTCAAATTAGCTTTCAGTAGATTTCGTTTGATCAGCTTGTTTTTGCTTTTCTTCTTCCAGGATAAAATTTAGAGTAAAAAACTCGTTTTATAGCTTCACTCTTTGTTCCTTTTATAAAGCTTAGGCTGTAATCAGCCAGTAAAGTCCTTGCCAGCTGCGAAATTAGGCTGAAAAATCAGCCAGAAGAATCATAGGCAGGATCGCCATGTAAAAGGTTTTGGAATAAAATAGACTGCGT
The DNA here is from genome assembly GCF_040869045.1 of Eurosta solidaginis. Lineage (NCBI taxonomy): Eukaryota > Metazoa > Arthropoda > Insecta > Diptera > Tephritidae > Eurosta > Eurosta solidaginis. Next base: position 32,691,978 of record NC_090319.1, read on the forward strand.
TGTGAGTGATCAAAGCTCAATGCTTAATTGCTCTTTTATTCAAATGTTGTCAGCTTATTTATACAAAATTATTCTAACATATTGTAACGAATGTTAGCAGCACTGAGCGATGCTATCGTCTCTAAGCCGATGCTAACCAGTGACGTGAATGCACATCAATAATTCAATCATTATGTATCTACATAAACGAAATAATAACTGCGTCTACATATATGTACCATGTACGTATACGAGCAGCGGAGCGGCAATGCACAAACACATGCATATATCTTATCTGAGTTGTGCGATTTTGTAGCCGAAAGTAACTAGTAAGTTCTGGAAATCGAAGAGCCTAGAAGTATGCAGCGTAAACTATAAAAGCGGGGCAGGCGAGTAAGAAGTAATTCAGTTTGATTTGAGTTGTCAAGCAGTTTGATTAAGACGATATCTAGCGAGCAATAGCAGTGTTATTTTGAATAGTAGAGTTTCATTGAGCTATCAATCAGTGTGGTTATTAAGCAAGCTATTCGTTGCACAGTTTGTTATTGTGAAGTACTTTAATCAATGATGACATGATACGAAACATTCATTCTCTCTCAATTCGTTTCCAGGAATGGGTCTTAAAGTTCATTCAATTGTAAACATTGGTTCATTCGATTGTAAACAAAACTTCATTCGTTTCCAAGAATGGGTCTTGAAGATCAGAGTTGCGTAAACCGCGCAAAAAAAATTCCAAGAAAATCTGTGCGTTTTCATTATTTTTCATTTCAAGTGTATTCAACTACATAAGCGGATCAAAAATGTGTAAAAAAGGTACAAGAAATAACAAAATTAAATGAGCTGTTATATTAACGCACGAAAAGAGATAAGTACATTTTATCTTAGCTATCAAAAAATTAAATTTCACGTGTTGTCACGGAAAATTTTTTAACGGGTAAAATAAGCTTTTTTTTGTATTTGTGATCCTGAAAAAATTCGAGTTTTTTGATATCCCATTTGACAATCTTGAGTAAGTTTTCGGTGAAAATCATAAATTAAACCTTTACCATGTAAAATACCCCAAAGTTATTCCGAAATGCCCAAATTTGATTTTGAGGATGATGGCATCTATGGTCAATGTTATAAAAAATGCACATTTTCACGCGCTCTCAGAGAGCGAGAAGTTTCATATCATGTCATCCATGGTTCAACTATATACAGGTTGGCTCATCTGTAAAGCAACAAAATATGTCTGTTCAAATTGTCAAAATCTGTGTATTGGTGTTGGTGCGAATGGTATGGAATGGAAACATAAAACTTAGCAGTTTTTGTATGTGTAAGTAAAATGTTGCCAATGTGTTGGTTTCATTTTGAGTTTGCCATCTCCTTTTGACAATCCCTTCGACCATGCAATGACATAAATAAAATCAGCTGATGAGATGAGCCAACCTGTACATAATTGAACCATGATGTCAACATTGACTTTAATAAAGGCCATTTTGCATTATTACAAATTTGAGTTATTTATTCAACAGTTTAGTGCATTGTAAATTTTACCAAGTAGCGCAACTAACAGCTGATCGGTGAAAATTCGCACATTCACACGCACAGTTCTCGACTCAGTTTCAAAACAAAACTTTAGATTATTTAATTCAAATTTTAAAGTGAGATAATCCTTACATATTTATGTATACAGAATATACATGGCGTTTTTGTTGTTATTAAAATAATATTTTTATTTATATTAAAGCTTTTATCATTTTTTTTTAACTTCGAAAAATCTCCGAACACCATGCCTTCATTATATGACATTCGACTGCCTAGTCCACTGCCTTCCACTCTATTCGCAACATAACCTCTACTTAAGCTGCCAAACTATATAGTAAACAATGGTTTAGTGATTCGAACTTAGCAGAGGATTGCAAATAAGAGGATTTGCAGCAAATTCGTTACAATTGGTGTCAGAAGAGGAATTGTTGAATAAATTCCAGAGGACAACAAGGACATGGCAAAGTTCAGTGAATTAAAGATCCAGCAACTGAAGAAGGAGTTGGAGAGCCGTGGATTGAATACAAGTGGCGTTAAACTCGAACTTCAGGCACGGCTACGAGAGGCAATGGAAGCAGAAGGAATTGATGTGGAAGAGTATGTCTTTCACCTTGATGGCGAGGATATAACAAAAATTGAAGAGAAAAACGAAACATCGCAGACGGTTACCAGCACAGACTTGAACATGATATTGGCTGCAATATCTGCACAAACATCGACAGTATCATCAATGTCGTCGCAATTAGCATCCCAACTGGAAGCGCAAGAGACACGTATAACAGAAATGTCATCGCAAATATCCACCAACATGTCATCTCAACTATAAGAACAGAAAACGTATATGTCATCTCAACTAGAAGAACAGAAAACAGATATAACATCTAAGATGGAATCCCAAGAGACACGTATAACATCAAAGATTGAAGCCCAAGAAACGCGTATTTCGGAAATGTCAGCACAAATTTCAGCACAGATATCATCTCAGATCTCCACACAACTAGAAGAGCAGGAAGCCCGTATATCATCTAAACTGGAAGCGCATATGGAAGAAAAACTAACCCAGTTTCATGAAGGTTTCAGTGGTCGACAGGATAAAATCGAGGCCGATGTGGATGCTTTGAGAGGGCGTATCGAGCAGTTACAACTAAATCGTCCAGCAGTTTCAGCGAGTAATCCAAAGGTAAAAACACCATCCTTTGGCGGTTCTGTTCCTTTCCAGGTCTTTAAGCTACAGTTTGAGAAGACCGCAGCAGTGAACAACTGGAATGCGGAAGATAAAGTTGCTGCACTGTTCGTGGTATTGAAGGGGCCAGCAGCGGAAATCTTACAGACTATTCCAGAGTACGAACGGAACAGTTATGACGCATTGATGGCTGCTGTAGAACGGCGATACGGAAGCGAACACAGGAAACAGATATTTCAAATAGAATTGCAAAACCGCTACCAAAAAGCTAACGAGACTTTGCAGGAGTTTGCTTCGGACATTGAAAGATTGGCTCATCTTGCAAATGCGGATGCACCTGTGGAATACACGGAAAGAGTGAAGATTCAGAGCTTTATAAATGGCATACGAGATGTGGAAACGAAGCGGGCTACATACGCAAACCCAAAGCCAACATTCGCAGAAACGGTGTCACAAGCCCTGATTCAGGAAACAGCGTCGCTTCTGTGTAAGCCAGTTTTCAAAGCACGCCGTGTGGAAGTAGAAAGGCCAGAGTGGGTAGACGCAATATTGGAGGCGCTGAAAGGATCGCAAAAGCGGAGTGAAAAAGTTATCAAATGCTTCAAATGCGGGAAGTCCGGTCACATTGCACGTCATTGCGATCTTGGCCTTAATAGTTCCAACAATGTGGGTGGGCGTAAACGCAAAGCTGGATGAGATGAGCAAGAGCGAGTAAGAGGTAGAGAGCTAGAGCCAGCTATTGAATGCCCTGTGATATCTGTGTCGCAAATTGGTAGAAAATCGAGCAGTCTTACCGTCAGAGGGAATGTGGATGGCAACGAACGAATACTGACTGTAGATACGGGCGCATCTCATTCCTTGATCCGATCTGACTTGGTCAACAGGAGAGTAAAACCGTTACCTGGAGCAAAGTTGCGTACGGTCACTGGCGAGTATAACCAAGTTCAGGGAGAAGTGATATGTGAAGTATTGATTGGGAAGGTCATGGTCCTACACAAATTTGTTGTGGCGGAGATTGTTGATGAAGTTATATTGGGAGTGGATTTCTTGGTTGACCATGACATCAAGATCGATATGCAGAGAAGGGTGATGCGTTATGAGAACCAAGATGTGCCACTTAACTTTAGTTTGGAAAAAAGGTTCAGCAGTAATCGGGTACTGGTGGAGAAGACTCGACGAAGGCCACGAAATTCAAAGGTAAAGGTTGATGGAACAAATGGGCCAAACAAATCAAAACCGAAGGTACCTGTGAGAGAAACACTGGCATTGAAAAGCCCTAACGGACGTACTAAAACGAAGAAAGAATGCAATGGTGGTTTCAAGCCAAGGCACACTACTGTTGTGAAGCGTCGGAACGATACTGATTATGCAAAGGAAATCCGTCCAGCGCAAGCTCTGCGAAGTAATGCTTCATTGGCCAAGAAATAGATTGCGAGGGAACGATCCAGGATAATGAGTAGTAAGATGAAACACAGGTACGACAAGGAAAATAATTCGAAATGTTTCTTGGCGGAAGATTTGGTACTGCTATACAACCCTCACCGGCGGAAAGGTGTTCCATCCAAATATCGGTGCAGTTGGAAGGCCCGTACAGAGTTGTGAAGACGATCAGTGATGTCATCTGCCGCATACAAGCAATTGGGAAATCACGAAATAGAAGAGTGGTACATTTGGCGATGCTAGCAGCGTTTAGATCGAGAGATTTGTCTGATCGGGACGATCAGACTTAGGTGGAGGGCAGTGTAACGAATGCTAGCAGCACTGAGCGATGCTATCGTCTCTAAGCCGATGCTAACCAGTGACGTGAATGCACATCAATAATTCAATCAATAGGGGGACTCATGTAACCGTATAAATGCCTTATAAAGTGTGTAAACGTATAAATTTATATAGTGCGTAAACGAGCTGTCAAATTTTGTATGAAAAATCATTTACACAATTTGTATAAATTTACGCGCACATTTCATTGTGTAAACGCGATAAATTCAAAGGAATGCAACTTTGCAGACATTACAGCAGGCATTTTCATCAGAAATCTCAAACATCAGCAAGTAAAGGCGTTTTAATTTTGATTTTTCACTTAATCTTGGCATTTTTTAATTTGTATAACAATCAAAAAAAATTTGTTTGGCAGTAATACAGCTGATAAACAATCAAGTTTATCAAGAGTATTACTAGGTGCGTTCATATAACAGCGTGTGTGAATGGATATAATTTTATACCTTATAAGTTTATATGCTTTCATGAGTCCCCCTATTATGTATCTACATAAACGAAACAATAACTGCGTCTACATATATGTACCATATACGTATACGAGCAGCGGAGCGGCAATGCACAAACACATGCATATATCTTATCTGAGTTGTCACAAGAGAGAGCAATAATTTGTGCACGTAGTTGTGGCTGGCGATTTTGTAGCCGAAAGTAACTAGTAAGTTCTGGAAATCGAAGAGCCTAGAAGTATGCAGCGTAAACTATAAAAGCGGGGCAGGCGAGTAAGAAGTAATTCAGTTTGATTTGAGTTGTCAAGCAGTTTGATTAAGACGATATCTAGCTAGCAATAGCAGTGTTATTTTGAATAGTAGAGTTTCATTGAGCTATCAATCAGTGTGGTTATTAAGCAAGCTATTCGTTGCACAGTTTGTTATTGTGAAGTACTTTAATAAAGGCCATTTTGCATTATTACAAATTGGAGTTATTTATTCAACAGTTTAGTGATTCGAACTTAGCAGAGGATTGCAAATAAGAGGATTTGCAGCAAATTCGTTACAATATTCTTACATACATATTTACATTTAAGCATACATACTTACATACATATTTACCTTAAGCAGACATACTTACATACCTACATACAACTTGATACAAAATATGTACATACCTACACACCTGTGTTGAGTTGTGACTTCTGTGGGAAATGCAACGGTCGCAAATTTGCTTGAATGCAAATTTGTTTGGTTGTGTGTTGTACACACACCTGTATTAAATCGTGTGAATAGCTATGTCAGCAAGAATTGAAAATGATTTTTTATGTGTTGATGAAGATTTAGACTATTTTTGTTACAGGGTAGCTGATTTAAATATTTGGCTTTAAATTGTTGGCTGTTTACACTACAATTCCAAGATGACCTCCACTTGGACCATTATGCAGCTCGCTAAGCACGTCAGGAATCCTCTTTCTGGGAACAGCTATCAGTTTCTTCTTGCATTGACCATCCTCATTCTCCCATACTCGATTCAAGCAACCGGATATCAATTCTAAACTGTTCCACTATGCCCAATATGACTTCACAATGGGACTCTCTGCTGACATCTCCTCTCTGTTTGGTCTTTCGTTTCGTTCGAGCCCTTGCATAACATTTGACAGATCTGTATCTTCTAGGTGACACTTTCTTAGTTGTTCCTTGTCCCATTCACCCGTACACGTTATAGTCATTAGCCGGACATCTATAATGTCTTCTTTAGCCTCGGCCTTTGAACAGTGCTTGCATTCCAAACTACATGGTCTTCGTGACATTGCATCGGCAATTCCATGGGTACTACCTTTTCGATGCTCAATGGAAAATGGTCTTGGCCAATCCTTTACTGCCTCTCTATTTTCATTCGATGTACAGATACCTTCTGTCGTTACCTTGTGGCCCAAATAATTTACTTCCTTTTTAAACAGCGAACACTTTTTGGGACTTAGTTTCAGACCGGCGCCAGCTATTCTCTGGAAAACTTCCTCAAAGTTCTTAAGATGTTCATCAAAGTTCTTGTCCAATACGATGATGTCGTCCAGGCACACCAAGCATGTTTTCCAATGTAGTCCTTTCAGTACCTGGTCCATGAGTCTCTCAAAAGTAGCTGGTGCATTACAAAGCCCAAAAGGCATCACTGTAAATTGCCAATGACCATCACCGACACTGAAGGCTGTTTTCTCTTTATCTTCGTCCTTCACCTCAACTTGCCAGTAGCCGCTTTTCAAGTCCAGAGTGGAAAACCATTTCGTACCAGATAGCGAGTCCAGAGTATCTTCAATTCTTGGCAATGGGTATCTATCCTTTTTCGTAACGTCGTTCAACTTGCGGTAGTCCACGCAAAACTCATTTTCCCATCCTTCTTCTTCACAACTATCCTTCAAGTACCACCGGTGAGCTCCATGGACTAGCTGATAGTTCGATGACGCCGCTGACGCTCATTTCCTGTACGATTTGACTCACAACTTCCCGCTTCGCCAGTGGAACACTACGAGGAGCTTGACGTATCGGCCTCGCGTCTCCAGTGTCAATTTGATGTTTCACAACATTGGTGCGGCCTTGTTTGGAATCATCCTGGTCAAATATGTTTGCGTACTTTAGGAGCAGTTGCTTTGCCTTACTCTGATAAGCTTGATCTAGCCCCTCCGTCCATGCCGTGATGTCATTTGAAAGATCAGTCTTGCTAGTTGAAACGTGTTCCTGGAGCTGTTCACAGTTAATAACTATTTCAGCCTCTTGGCATCTTCCGTATATTGCTCCTTTTGTCAGTTTGAGTGGTGACTTAAACTCATTGAGTACTCTTACCGGAATACGTCCATCCTGTTTTGTCATTCGGTGTTCGGTGTTGATTTGTTTGCTGCCTCGAGAACCCAAAATTTGTTTGTCCCAGAATCTCCATCAACCTTTGCCCAGATTACTGCTTCGGATTTTGGTGGTATTTGCTGACTCTCTTCCTCCAGCACTCGTTTACTGCTGTAGCCTCTCTCGTAGCCGAAATTAAGTGGCACATCCATGTTCTTATATGGCATCGTCTTGCTTTGCATATCGATCTTGATACTTTGGTCGATTAAGAAGTCCACTCCAATTATGATTTCATCAACAATCTCTGCCACTATAAAATTGTGTAGTACCGTGACGTTCCCAATTGCTACTTCACATGCTACTTCTCCAATTACCTGGGTGTCCTCTCCCGTGGCTGTACGTAATCTTGCTCCAAGCAATGGTCTTATCTTCTTGTTGACTAAATCTGATCGAATGATGGAATGGGATGCACCCATATCTACAGTCAGTAAACGTTCCTTTCCATCCGCATGTCCTCCGACAGTAAGATTGCTTGACCTTCTTCCAATTTGCGAGATAGAGATTATGGGGCATTCAATTGAGGGAGTCAGCTGTCGCCCCTTGCGGCTGACTTGCTTTAGTTTAACGATTGAGTGGATTTGGAGATTTGCTCATCTCCTGCTGGAACTGTTAGGATTGGTACTGCAATAACGTGCAATGTGCCCTGGCTTTCCACATTTAAAGGCACCATCGTTTATCTGCTGCATTCCTTTTAATGCTTCCAAAATTGTGTCTACGCAGTCTGGCCTTTCCACTTCCACACGATGAGCTTTGTATGCGGGCTTTCTCAAAAGTGACGCTGTTTCCTGAGTCAGTGCATGGGATACCGTTTCTGCGAATGTGGGTTTTGGGTTTGCATATGTCGCTCGCTTCGTTTCTACGTTCCGTATGCCATTTATAAAACTCTGAATTTTTACCCTCTCGGTGTACTCCACGGGTGCGTCCGCATTTTCCAGATGAGCCAACCTTTCAACATCCGAAGCAAACTCTTGCAAAGTCTCATTAGCTTTTTGGTAACGGTTTTGCAATTCTATTTGATATATCTGTTTCCTGTGTTCGCTTCCGTACCTTTATTCTACAGCAGCCATCAATGCGTCATAACTGTTCCGTTCATACTCTGGAATAGTCTATAAGATTTCGGCAGCTGATCCTTTCAATGCTACGAAGAGTGCAGCAACTTTATCTTCAGTATTCCATTTGTTCACTGTTGCGGTCTTCTCAAATTGTACCTTAAAGACCTGAAAAGGAACAGAACCGTCAAAGTATGGTGTTTTTACCTTTGAAATTCTTATTGAAACTGCTGGGCGATTTAGTTGCAACTGCTCCATACGTCCAGCTCGGCCTCGCATTTTTCCTCAAACTGTAAAATTTTTGTATCCTGCTTCGATGATACCCTTATCTCCTGTGCCTCCAGCTGCGAGGATATGCGGGCCTCCTGTGCTTTCATCTGCTCAGCCAACTGAGATGTCATATATGTCTTCTGTTCTTCCAGTTGAGATGCCATTTATGTCTTCTGTTCTTCCAGTTGAGATAACATTTGTCTTCCCTGGGCTTCAATCTTGGATGTTTACGGTTCTCCTGGGATTCTAGTTGTTTTTCCATCTTAGATGTTATACGTTTCTCCTGTGATTCCATCTTGGAAGTTATACGTATCTCTTGGGATTCCAGTTGTGATGCCATATATGTCTTCTGGGATTCCAGTTGAGATGCCATTGTCGATGTTTGAGCAGATATTGCAGCCAAAACCATGTTCAAGTCTGTGCTCGTAACTGTCTGCGATGTTTCGTTTTTCTCTTAAATTTTTGTTGTTGTCTCGTCCTCATCAGGATAAAAGACATACTCGTCCACATCAATTCCTTGCGACTCCATTACCTCTCGTAGCCGTGCTTGAAGTTCGATCTTATTGCCGGTTGTATTCAATCCACGGTTCTCCCACTTCTTTTCAGTTGCTGGATCTTTAATTCATTCAACTTTGCCATGTCCAAGTTGTATTCAAAATCTTCGTTATTTATTCACAATTCCTCTTCTGACACCAATTGTAACAATTTACTGAAATTCCGCTTATTCCAAATCTTCTGCTAACGTTCGAATCACTAAACTGTTGAATAAATAACTCCAATATTGAATAATGCAAAAATGGTCTTTATTAGACTTTATTTTCAAGTAGTATATATCGTCCCCTTAGTATTAAAATAGCCTATACATTTTTTGATGTTTTGAGAAAATGAATTTCAAACTTTTTGTCGAAAGTAGCTCTCACTCAAATCTCGTTATGTCTGTAAATATTTATTATTTTCGACGTTTTTTTAAGACTGTATAAAAATGAGTATATTTATAACTGACTAATTTTTATTATTATAATCATCCTTTTAATGAACAAAAAAGAGGTGTATACTGCAGATACATCAGATAGGCTATTTTATTTTTTAATGTTTTCTATCAAGTTTCTGATACGTTATTTTATTTTGTATGTTATACACTATTTTATTCAAGAAATACACCAGAATAATAAGTAAATTTAATATGAATTTTTATTACTATAAAATTATGTTTTAATTACCGTCAGATCGTAAATTATTAGCATGGTCTTTATTTATTGTCATCTTCGTCCTCTTCTTCGAATCTGTCTGGTTCATCTAAACAATCGCGATTATTGCCTCCTTGTAAATTCAAAAAAAATGTCTGTGAGCCGGGGGGAATTACATTTTTTTTGCATAAATCTTTCAGATCCTTCAATTTTGTGTCAGAAATTGGTAGTTCTTTTTTATATTTGTGAGTTAATGTAAAATTTGTGACTCCTGTCTTTTTCATTCTCGAGCCATCTATGTATATCAATTACTTTGAAGTCTTCGTTCCATTGTTGCTTGTATAGCAATTGTCTCTTTTCAGTTTTTATTACTAGGAAAACCTTGATTTTAAGCCAATTTACCGATTCATTGTTGACATTTTTCTTCAAGTTATGGTCCAATTTTGAGAACGCCGTTTTGAGATCAATAATATCACTGTAGTTAAGCCTTTCTACAGCGTACGGATTTTTTCGTCTTGCCAGCCTAAGTATAGTTGGCCATTCCTCTGGTGAATATACACAAATATTTCTCTTAGCTCGTTCTATAGCCAAATGCATGGAATCTGCTTCCATTTGTGTGTCCACTTCGAAGATATTTAATCGTTATTGAATTAAAATGCAATGAATGATTCATATGAAGCAATAATGTGGCAATTAATCTGTTTCTATTCTGTCCTCCACAGCAGTCTGAATACAGAATAACATCCGTTACTGATTCGGGTAATTTGTTCAGCATTTTTAATAAAGTAGTTCCAATTTCCTCTGACCAACGGTGACCATGGTTTTCATCCCACAGGAAACAATATCCAGCTCCACTAGCTAAATCGTAAAATGTATTGTTGTATGTGGCGAACTTTTGACTGTAATACAAGGTTCTTACATTGCTACATGGTGTCAATAGCACTGATTGTAAGTCAAAAGTAAATACTTTTATATTGCTGTTATTTTTAGATAACTCCTTGTCAGCATCTTTGTGGAGTCTTGCCTGGGCTTTATTTGCTAAGTGTTCATCATATGATATCTGTATTGAAGCCTTGTCCTCTGTATTTTTGAACATTTCGCATGTTGAGCATGTGTCCTTTTTTGGATGGTGGAATGAATAATTGTAAATATTACAAAATATGTGGCGATACATATGTTCTTTAACTGAGAGGTCTGGGTGGCGTTTTTTAAATAAGTTATACATTTTTGTAATTGTTAGGTGTGAGCTCAGATAAAGGCGTTGGGACTTTGCTCGGGTATAGTGGCTTTCTACTGCTGGAAATGACTCTATGTGCTCTTTAATAAGAGTTGCTATCTCCGCGTCTACTTTTCTTTACATTCCGTGTTTACCCCTCATGTCAACAAATTCTCTTTGATTCTTTTTTTTTTTTGATAATACAGATATCGCGCAGTCTGACACGTGTAAAGTATTTAATAAGAACTTTTTACAGACCTGTTTGTCATTTAGAAAGTATTTTGGAGTGTTCGACTGCCGTGATTCTCTCGTTAATGTCCTCCTGCACTTCTCAACTTTTATGTTATTGCTAAGAAATATACGTTGCTTGCAGTAATCGCCCAAACTCCAATAGTCTGCATTGATTTTCTTACCATCTTCGTCAGAGAAGTGTTCTGGACATTTGTGATGACAGCTGCAATCAGCGGGCTTCGGTAAACGTTCCTTAATTACTTTACCAATCTTTGTAACATAAGCCTTTTCTTGACTCCTGTCACTCTTTCTTTTGTTCTGCATCCAAAGCTGGCTCTTACGCTATTGAATGCAACAAATCCATAATTGTAGGAGACATCTTCTTAAATTACCTTTTAATTAACTCACCTTTCTTTTTCGTGTTACTGTCAATTCTATAATTTCATCATTGCTTTCTTCCGCGATTTCGCAGAGCACTTCATGTTGCTTTACCGAAGATTTTTCAATTTTCCCCTCGAGATTATCCTCCTCTTCATCCGTGTTTGGAATATAATAATCTGACGCTCCTCCTCTTCGTCATTTTCTGATATATTTGAATACACTGGTTCCACAGATAATCCAACAGAGTTTGGAGCAAGTTTCACACATAGGGCTCCTGTTGATTCCGTCGCAAATTCTGTTGACAATTAATATACCTAAATATTCTTTCCTGAAATTTAAGATAACAGATACTCACCAGAGCTTGACAAGTCCATGATTTAATGAATGATTGGGAACAAATGAACGACTAAATGATTATGAACGAGCGAATTTCAACAACGAGCTGAAATTCTAAATTGCACAAATTATTTCTATTGCATTTACGTACATGATAAAACAACGTAAGCATTGCATAGGCTACTTTTGTTTTTTGTAATTTTAAAGCACATGTTAATTGTTCTGAGAATATAACGGCCTATAAGATTCATACAAATCATGGTTCAACTATATACAGGTTGGCTCATCTGTAAAGCAACAAAATATGTCTGTTCAAATTGTCAAAATCTGTGTATTGGTGTTGGTGCGAATGGTATGGAATGGAAACATAAAACTTAGCAGTTTTTGTATGTGTAAGTAAAATGTTGCCAATGTGTTGGTTTCGTTTTGAGTTTGCCATCTCCGTTTGACAATCCCTTCGACCATGCAATGACATAAATAAAATCAGCTGATGAGATGAGCCAACCTGTACATAATTGAACCATGATACAAATGAACAAATTGAAAATATTTGTTGAACAACAACGTATATCATTATACGTCATTTTAGGTGTTTCTGTCATGACAAAATTGATTTTTTTCCTAAAAGTTAAAATAGAGTATGTGAGTGTACATTAGTATTCTATTGAATAAACAGAAAATTTAGTTTATGTAAAAGTAGCGTATATGCTTTTACATGATTTTTGAGGAAAATGATTTTATATAAACGTATACTATATTTCTTTGACTGACGTTTTGACCCACTTTGTGGAACTAGAATTTGACAATATTTTGACCACATATAAAATCGACGATGGAGAATCCAAAAATGAGCACATAGGCTATTGTTATACTAAGGGGACGATATACTTCGCAACTGATAGCTTGCTTAAATCAAACTGATTGGTCATGCCTTAACTGTTGCTGCTTTTGTACTGTTTGGTTTCCTCGTTACATATTTCTAGGCTTTTCTATTTCTCGAATTTACTAGTTAGTTACCAGCTATAAAATTACCAGCTATAATTACGTTTATAGCTTCTCATATGCGCGTGTATATGTGAGTGATACTTGCACAAATTATTGCCTACTTTTGGGAGTATATGCATGTGTTTGTGCGTTGCTCTCCGCTGCTTGTATGGACATATTATAGACATAATAATTGATTTATTGATGTGCATACAAGTCACTGCTTAGTATTGGCTTAGAGATGATAGTATCCCTTAGTGTTGCTAATATTCGTCACAATATTTTGGACACATAAGTTAAAATGTTTTAAATGAAATTCAAGTACTTACTTAGTTGTCGTTGACACCGGAGGGCATATGAGCGGGGATCTTCGGCCCTCGAATAAAAATATCCCTACCACTCGGAAAATATCCGAGCATCTTCCAAGCCGAAGTGCTCGCCATAAGCCGATGTGCAGAGATAAACTTACAGGGGAGATATACCAACGAGAAAATCGCTACTCAGCGACAGTCAAGCTGCGTTCAAGGCATTATCTTTAGTTGAGATTAAATCATCAACAGTCCTTGAGTACATAGAGAGGTTAAACAGGCTAGGAGTCAATAACACCATCCGTCTAGAATGGGTACCTGGATGGTAACGAGCAAGCGGACGAGCTTGCCAGGTTGGCAGCGGCCGAAAAGCCAATAGGACCTGAGCCCAATACGGTCACATACAATAAGGGAAGAGTTTAGACAAACAACAACAACAGTTTAAACAAAAAGAGGCGTGCCTCAGAGAACAACACTGGCGCGAAAGTCCAGGACTTCGGCAGGCAAAGGCACTAATAGGAGGGTACAACCCAAAGCGACACAAAGCTATGATTAACCTCCCAAAAAGTAGTCTTAGGATTTTAACAGGCATACTCACAGGACACTGCAGGCTAAAGAGCCATATGCATAAGTCGATTCTGTGATAGCGAAGATGAGACTGCAGAACACATCCTGATGGAATGCGATGCAGTCGCGAGACGAAGACTTAGGATCCTAGGATCATCGAAACTAGAAAGTAATCACATACACTCTCTGAAGCCGAGAACCATTCTGGATTTTCTCAGAGAACTCGGCTTGGATGAGGTGTTGTAAAGAGAATGAGGGCACAATAGACCAATAGGTCGCAGTGCTTAACCTCACAACATCCATCTATCTATCTATCTATCTCTAGTTGGCGCTTAACCGTTTAAACGGTTTGAATTTCAAGTAAATAAAATAATTTTAAAAATCGTTTAAGTTAAACGGTTTTACTGAAAAAAATATTTATTTATTTATTTATTACAAAGTAGCCTACGGCTAATTCAATTAAGTTCTATACAATTATTATTTCTTATTAAGTTTAACAGCCAGCTGAATATACAATTTAAAGTTAATTATAACTAAAATAAATAGATTTATTAAATATTTTTTATATCACATTAACCATAAGCCATTGCATTAGCATCTAACCAGAGACCTATCTTTCCCTAAACAATCCAACGGTTTTTACATTTTTTATTTCATCTGGGACGGCAATTTACATTGCTATTCCATTATTAAATACTGATTTTAAGCCCTTAGTTGTACGTACAGGATCCAAGTGACACATTAAGTAATAATAATACTAAAATCTAGAAAATAATTCGGTAGGTCCTAGCTACTAGTCCTCATCAATCTATGGCGTTGATCAGAAAAATAAATAAAGGCGTTGGCGTGTAGAATTTCTAAAAATGTGAGGCGTAGCAAAATCTAATTAAGGTTCAGTTAATATCGTTATATGTAAACTAGTACTAAGACCACGTTTACACCTGCCGTAATCTACAATAAATCGAATGTTGAAACCCTAGGAACTAGATTACTTACTTACTTAATTGGCGCTTAACCGTCTAAACGGTTATGGCCGTCCAACAAGGCGCGCCAGTCGCTCCGCCAACCGGCGCCAATTGGACACACCAAGGGAGTTTAAATCGTTTTCCACCTGGTCTTTCCAACGGAGTGGGGGCCGCCCTCTACCTCTGCTTCCATAGGCGGGTTCCGATAGAAACACTTTCTTGGCCGGAGCATCATCTTCCATTCGCATAACATGGCCTAGCCAGCGCAGCCGCTGCGTTTTAATTCGCTGGATTATGTTGGTGTCTGCGTATAGCGCGTATAGCTCATCATTAAATCTTCTTCGGTACTCGCCATCGCCAATGCGTAGAGGTCCATAAATCTTTCGAAGAACTTTTCTCTCGAACATTCCCAAAGCCGCTTCATCTGCTGTTGTCATGGTCCATGCTTCTTCTCCATATAGCAGAACGGGTACGATAAGTGACTTGTAGAGTATGATTTTCGTTCGCCGAGAGAGGACTTTACTTTTCAATTGCCTACCTAGTCAAAAGTAGCATTTATTGGCAAGATTGATTCTTCGCTGAATTTCAGTGCTGATGTTGTTGCTAGGAACTAGATTATTTTCTGTAAAATTTTCACGATTCTCCTTTTATGATTCCAACTAGAGATTACACTCCAGAGATAGAACCTTTTCTATGAAAAAAAACCGCATCTCTAAAATTTCAACACAATTACCGATTATCTAGGGGAAAAATTTCTATGGGAAATCTAGTTATATGATTAACGATTAGGAGTTAAGTACGAAAATTAAGATAATCTCGTTATATGTAAACTATGTGTAAGGGAATACTGGGACTCTTTTCACGTATTGGTTTACAGATCATTTCGAAATTATTTCAGGACTATTTCGCTTCTGCTAATATCAAAACGTTATAAACCTAATGTCTAACGAAGTCAACGTAGGTAACTTTAACTGTAGTTTAAACTCGCACTGAAAAACCAAGCATTGAAGGTCCGACACATAAGCAGTTTTTCATATAGATGAGTTTAACACATGCTTATGCATTATGAGTAGATTGTACGTATTTTTATGGAGAACGGTAGAAGGAGCGACACTGGCGCCATCTGATATTGAAAAGTAGCCAACTCCCCAATCATTGTAAATTTTACAAAGTAGCACAACTATGAGCTGATCGGTGAAAATTCGCACATTCACACCCACAGTTCTCGACTCAGTTTCAAAAAAAACTTTAGATTATTTAGTTCAAATTTGAAAGTGAGATAATCCTTACGAATTTATGTATATAGAATATATAAGGCATTTTTGTTGTTATTAAAACAATATTTTTATTTATATTAAAGCTTTTATCTTTTTTTTTTTAATTTGAAAAAACTCCGAACACCATTCCTTCATTATATGTCATTCGACTGCCTAGTCCACTGCCATGATGTAATAAAGACAAGGTGGTATATGTAGTGACAGCTCATTTTGACAACTCAAATACAATACGAATGATGAGAGAAAGGGGAAGTACAGAAGAAGCCGTTTTGTGGAGTAGTATTAAATATGGTACTTTTTTGTATCAAAGCACTAAATGCATTTTTTTAATTTTTCATTAAAATATTAATACAAGTTTATGACAGGCTCCAAGTTTGGCATACTACACATGAATTCAAGAACATTAGGTACAAGAAGCATTTGAAGGAATGATAGAGATATATCTCTAAGTGGCCGGCCTTCCATGTTTTATGCAAACTCCAAACTGCATCTGCTAGGGCTGCTAAGTTCTCGCTCAGAAACTTTTTATAGCAAAACCAGAGTTGCGTCGCTTAGTTTGTGTTTCGAAGGGCAAAATCTATATATATAAAAAGAAAGGCTAAAATGTGTGTTAGTTGGTCGCCGGTGTTTGAGGAGATGCGTGGGTCGATCATTGTAAATTTTACCAAGTAGCGCAACTAACAGCTGATCGGTGAAAATTCGCCCATTCACACGCACAGTTCTCGACTCAGTTTCAAACAAAAATTTTAGATTATTTAACTCAAATTTTAAAGTGAGATAATCCTTACGAATTTATGTCTATAGAAAATATAAGGCGTTTTTGTTGTTATTAAAACAATAGTTTTATTTATATTAAAGCTTTATCATTTTTTTTTTAACTTTCAAAAAAACTCCGAACACCATTCCTTCATTATATGACATTCGACTGCCTAGTCCACTGCGTTCCACTCTATTCGCAACATAACCTCGAATTAAGCTGCCAAACTATATAGTAAACAATGGGGTCGATTTTGTTCACACTTTCACATAAGTTGCGTATACCTCACGCGGTGGTTATTACATAGGTTTGGATGCGATCGACGCACAAATGCTAGGGTCTTGAGATCAAAACGTGGACCTGGGTAATCCTGGGATGAGTTTGTACAATATGGGTACCAAATGGAAGCTGTTTTTGAGTACTTTCATACGGTGTATTTTTCGTACCCCTTGGTGACTAAGGTTTCGAGATATAGGCCAAAAAAAGGACCCGGGTACCCCTAGAATGAGTTTATAGAATATGGATAACAAATGAAAGCTGTTGATGAGTGCTTTAGTAGAGGGTAATTTTCATACCCCTGGGTAACTAGGGTCTCGAGATATACGCCAAAAAGTGAATCAGGGTAACACTAGGATGTGTTCTTACCTTACGTGTATCGAATTGAAGCTGTTGATGTGTACTTTAGTACAGAGTAAGTTTTATACCGCCGGGTGACTAGGGTCTCGAGATATAGGCCAAAACGTTGGCCCGGATACCCATAGAATGTGTGTGTAATATGGATATCAAATAGAAGCTGTTGCTGAGAGCTTCAATGTAATTTTCATTGTGTTAAGGCTCCATTACTGATACTTAGCATAGACTTGACTTGGCTTGCGAACTGTCACTTACAGTTCTGTTAAATTAACATTGCATGTTTCTGATTACTCAAGACTTAACTTGACTTAGAAGTCTGTTGAATTTTAATTTTCTATGTAAGTTCTAAGTGACGTTAACATTTTGAGATGCCATTTGTTTGTTTCCATTTCATTTTGACATTTTGTCATACAAATTGACATTTATTTAAAAATAAATTTCAACGCTGATTATGATGCCAGATTTTATGCGCCAAGTGGAGTATAATCGTGGCTAAGTTGCCAAGTTTACGCCAAGTCAAGTCAAGTCTATGCTAAGTATCAGTAATGGAGCCTTTATTCGATTTAGTCGCATCAACCTGGCAAAACAGATAAATATGCATGCGAATCCGAAATAAAGACATGAATTAATAATACCAACATACATATTTACATACTTCCTATTCGATTTGCTTGAAATTTGGTATATAAATTTGCTTATATTAGTATTTACGATCATTTTTTCCGGGAAGTAGACCAGAGACGGACTGGGACTGGGATTAGGACTAGGACTGGCACTGAGACTCGGAGTGGAACGGGGACTCAGAATGGGACTGGAACAAAATGCATACCACCCTCTGGGACTGGCAATAAGGGATGAAGAAGAATGAGAAGAAGAGAGAGGAGAAAAGAGAGAAGAAGGAGACTGAGAAAGTGATAAAATGAGACGAAGATAGAGATAGATGAAGCGAAAAGACGGAGAAAGGAGTGAATAAAAGGATTAGGAAAAAGTGAAGAGGGGGGAGAGCAGAGTTAGACGGAAAAAGCTTATTAAAATGTAGGCAGATAGACCAAATTTAGGGCAGAACAACGTCTGCCGCGTCTGCTAGTCAATTATAAGAATAAACAGCGCACTGTATGGAGCAACTTAATGAAGACCACACTCCTGCCCTAATGCTGCCGGTTAATTTAAATATTAGAGTTAGCTGGTCGTAGAATAAGCAGCTACTTTGCCGAAATAACTTTCGCTATCTCGGACGTTTAAAAGAGCAGCGAGAGCTCCTTTTCAAGATGACGTATGATTGTAGATGCAGTGGGGGAAGAAGGTTCCATACCGAAGCGCTGACGATGAAAAAACCAGTGTGCTCCTATAGTTTGCACATGCGTCTGATGGGAGGTAGGGCTGATAATTTTACCTGAGTACCAAAAAACTCAGACACCCGAGAATTGCGCAAAATCTGTGATCAATGTAGTTTCGACAAATTGTTTGGGCCTTTCTGAATAAAGATAACGGTATTTATTTGTAAATTAGTCCGCGCATGAGTTATTACGGAGTACCAGAAAGTTGGGATAATATCCGGCTATCCAATTACCCGGTAACCAGGGCATTGCCAAAATTACTCAGGCAGCCGGCTCCAATACGATCATTGCAGTTTGTCATGTTAGGCGTAGCATCGAATCGTGTGACTGTAACATCATATGGCGAACGTCTCACTGCCCCATCTGAGATTCGACCCGAAGCACAAAAATAACAACAACCCCTTATCTGCGGGGCTAAAAATTAAAGAATGTTGAACCTTAATAAAAAATGCACACAAGTATGAAACTTTCTAAACATCATTCACCATCGGATAACCTACGGGTAAACTGGCCATCAGTATAAAGATGTGTTTAAGGCTAAAACCAGGCAAGGTCATTCAGTCATAAACTATTTGAAGGTTTTTTGATGAACCGCATTACAATGTGTAATCTAACACTATCGCTCGCAGACCGAAGTAGATAAGCTTCAATTTGGTGTGGGATCCGTGGGTAGTTCTTTATGACATTAATCTGCACACTACCGACGAAGAATATTGCAATGTACAAGCGCTTGCAATGCACATACAAGCACTACCTCTGCCACTAGGTACATAAAACCACTTCAACTTGTATATAAAACCACACACTTACCGACTTTAATGAAAGGGTGCGAGGGTTAACAAAGGTGTACCTAAAAATAAAGCTTCTAAAACTATATCCCACCCAATGAATTGGCAATTCAATTTTGCAACCTCTGACATATTGGCAAGGCGATAGTTTCGTCTTCCGACCATGTTGAGATGAGGCTGAAGAAGAAGTACTTTCGGAAGACGCCTTAGAACGGCAAAAACAGGAAAAAACACCTGGAAAGAAAAAGCAAATGACCCAAATTAGGAAAATCATTTTAATGTGTATTATAATTATTATTTCAAACAAAATACCTTATTTTTTATCAAAAATGTTCAAATTTCTATAATTTTGTTAGATAAACAAAATTATTTTATGAAAATTGTCACAACTTCGAATCATAGAAAAGTCAACACAAAACAGAATTAGAGAAAAAAGTGATGCCGTTGCATATTTTTCCAGGAAAATTTATTTGTGTGATTTTACTACGATTTTTCCTCTGAATGAAAAAGTAGTTTTGCAAAAAAGCAAATTGAATTTCAGAGTGGGAGTTCAAGATGGCGGATTACAAAGAGAAGCTGCCAACGTCAGTCACCTTGTAATTGCATCATGGCCCACTGCCTTGCACCCATGCTTCCACCCTATTCGCAACATAACCCCAAAATAAGCTGCCATGCTATATAGTAAACAATTGCCATCATCCGGTGGCAAAATCCTGAGCCAGATAAATAATTTTGCATGTAAATGCAACAACAACGATTTGAGCCAGATAAATCCAGATAGAATTCTGGTTCAGATAATTTGTAAATTACATCTTTTTAGTTTGGCAACGCTGCTTTTAATAAACCTACTTTTTCAAAAATAGATGTCTCCGCTTTGCCTTTCGCCGTATGAGTTAAATGAAAAACAGCGGCGGCATTTGCCTATCACATTTCACGTGTGCGAAAATTTCACGACATCTGCTTCTCAAGTCTCCCAATGATCCAGAGCATTCCCGTGAGAATTGAGCGTGAGTCGGAGCTGTAAAACTCACTGGAAGACGGCAAATGTCCCCAATTTTGTTTCAAGCAAATCATAAGAGGAAGAATTTGACATTTGCTTTGGCTAAGGGTGTTGGCACACTTTGCAAGTGAAATTATTTTTCCCACTAGTTGGTAAATTTTCTAACATTTTTCGCAATTAAAAACTGCAATATAACAATCGAATACGACACAAAATATGTTAGCAAGTATTTTTGTTGTATAGGGAGAATGTTTATAACAGTGCTTCGCGAAATTTTGTATGTGAATGGGCAAGTCGTAATAAACTTTAATTGCGACGTCTGAAGTTCCTTCATATTTACAAACGTAAAATCATGTTTGATTGTGGCGATATTATTTTTCATATAGATGCGTTTAACACAAGCTTAAGCTGGAGACATTGGTGCTTTATCGGTAACCGTATCGGTAACCTTTTAACAGCTGATTCGACCAACCTTATGAGAATCAATGCAATCGATTATTGGTGCCGCTAAGGTCGTAACCGTATCGTAGCCAACCAATTGGGTTTTGGTTTACCGTCTTAACGATAAACAGCTGATTACGTTAGGGATACGGATACAGTGATACGACATACGGCACCAATGACTACAGCTTTATGCATTCCAATGTCATTGTGTCACCGCCTTTAGTGTTAAAGTTTAACGTTATTATTAACGATTGAACATAAGACATCATTTCGCTTCGATTAAAAACGAAATGAAATTGATTTTGATAACTGCTTTAACGATCACATTCGCAAGTGTTCAACGGAAATTTCTTGATTAACGTGAAACTTAAGCTGCAATCATTGATGCCGTTTGTCGTATCGCTGTAGTCGTATCCTTAACGTAATCAGCTGCTAATCGTTACAACTGTAAACCAAAAACCAATTGGTTGGGCTACAATACGGTTACGACCTTAGCGGCATAAATAATCGATTGCATTGATTCTCATAAGGTTGGTCCAATCAGCTGTTATAAGGTTACCGATACGGTTACCGATAAAGCACCAACGTCTGCAGCTTATCGTATAGGGTTACGTCGCTAAGGTTGTAACCGTATCGTAGCCAACCAATTGGGTTTTGGTTTACCGTCGTAATGATAAACAGCTGTTTACGTTAGGGATACGACTACAACGATACTACAAACGGCACCAATTACTACAGCTATACATTGTTAGCGATTAATGGTGCCTTAACCTAAAAATCGTGAAAATTTCATAAAAATGAAGAAAACGAAAAAAATTTCAAACATATTCCACAAAAAATAAGTCTCCTAGTCATAACATATCCAAAACAATGAATAAAGCGGGAGTCGTTGGTGCCGTATGTCGTATCGCTGTAGTCGTATCCCTAACGTAATCAGCTGTTTATCATTACGACGATAAACCAAAAACCAATTGGTTGGCTACGATACGGTTACGACCTTAGCGGCACCAATATCGATTGCATTGATTCCCATAAGGTTGGTCGAATCAGCTGTTATAAGGTTACCGATACGGTTACCGATAACGCACCAATGTCTGCAGCTTAAAATCTACAAAAAGTTATTAAATTCCCCAATTCAAATATATTTAGGTTATGGATATGGCGAAAAACCAAAAGGTTGGCTACGATACGGTTACGACTTTAGCGGCACCAATAATCGATTGCATTGATTCTCATAAGGTTGGTCGAATCAGCTGTTAAAAGGTTACCGATACGGTTACCGATAAAGCACCAATGTCTCCAGCTTAAAGTTTGTTTATATTTTGTAGTTTTACGTGGCGCAAATTCTTCTAAAAACAACTGGCAGGTCTATGCGCGTGTGCACAGTGGACAATTATTCAATAAATAAAATGCATTTCCTTAATAATATGGTGCTTGTTCTATGGTTAAACTCTCTGCAAATTAGAGGAAATGAAGACTTAAATGAAGGTCTCCATAATAAAGGAAACCAGGAAAGTGATGAAAACAAGTCACTTCTAACGCCAGGAGTTTGTAAGCAATTGGGCTATTATATACACGAATATTTTCTTTTCTAACAACATTTAATATGTGCCATATTTTAGATGCAAAACTGTTTGCCGAACGCCGAAAAGAGCAACAATTGATAATACAAAAAATGATGAAATCGGGCAACTATGAAAAAAATTATAAGCTCTTGAAAATCGCCTATGGCAAAATATTTGAGGTATACCCACAATACTTTAGATTATTCAAATGAGTCTTCGAATTTACTTACATTCACAGATAATACAAGAAAAAAATGTCACATTAAACGCAAACGGCTATGAGCCAGTTCGTGATGGATTTCCCCAGCAGAGTACATTGCAAGATGCAGTTACGCTCACTTTGGAAAACTGTTGCATTGCTGCTGAAAGTTTGATACATTTTCCAGAAATAAGCTATCGTATTTTTAATAAGCAGAAACTCTCAGAATGGAAATCAATTCTAAATTGGTGTAATGATTTTGTAAATTCTATGCCACATATTATAGATGAGCCTTCAGTCAAATTAATGGCCATTTTACTGGAAGAGATTAATGAAGAGCAACGTTCAGCTGATTATGTAAATCCCTATTATGAATCGCGTAAATATCAAGAAACTACGAAACCAAAGAAACAGCGCAGGAAACTTAAGAGAGGGCCATCTTTGGGGGGAGTTAAAAAAGAGCTATAATTATAACAGTCGTTTGAAAAACCTCATTGTTTTTTATTACAAAAACCACGTAATCATTCTTTATCGCACTCGAATGTCTGTATTTTGACTTCAGTTAGCTTATAGACTTAAAAATATAAAACTAAGGAGGATATGTTTGAGTAAAGCTTCGAAAAAAACCTAAAATATGCATTTCCAAAGGAGTTAATCATATCCGCTAATAGTTAGAATATGCCGAGCAAGAAAATACTTCAGACGATTTTTGAGCTTTTGTTGCTCATACGAGAGGGAGAAAAATATTTAGTCATGCTCAGTACGTATTAGGTAAGCAAATATAAATCCATCGGCATAATTGCGCAAGCTATACCATGCGAATGGCGGAGAAATTCCGGCGCTGTTAGTATTTCCATCGAAGGTGGCAACAGATGGATGGATCAGAATCGGAGCGTACCGATTCATATCTTGCAAAGGACTGCCAGTGGGAAAAAAGATGGAAAGATCAGATGGCGGCCCTAGGTGTTTCTTATGTATTTCAATTATCACGCTTGTTGTTGTAGTGATAAGGATATTCCCCGAAGGCCTTGGGGAGTGTTATCGATGTTGTTGTTGGATGCAGATCCGGTACCAATCCCGACCATCTCGGGAACGATTTGTTATGACCACATGCGACCTTCTAGACTCCCAGCAGATTGGGGGGTTAGAATATACCCGCGGAATTTATGCTGTCGTAAGATGTGACTCAAATACCAGATTCAAGGGGTTATGTAGCGCAACGTTTTCAGGTTGCCAGCGCAATATATAGCTTCTCCAAATCCAAGTGTCAACCTCACCTTCGAGCGGCGATTCCCGTTTCACTAACAAACGAGGCTCTGGCGACCCCAAGCTCCTCATCGAACTTGGGGGTTGGGAGGAGGGATGGCCTGAAGGCTTAATGTGGTCACATAAATCTCTTTGTCGAGAAATATTTTCAAGTCAACTCTGGAAGTATATCTCTAATTTTAACTTGCAATATCTATTTGTATTTTTTTATTTGGTTGCTTATGCTATTCATATTTTCACATTTTTGTGTAGTTATAAGTTGCTTATTTAGTTTTTAATTACTTTTGTTTCTAGTCTGTAAGATTATTTCTGATCATAGACTAAATAAATTAAACAAATTGTTCTCGAGATGGTCGGGCTAGCACCTTAATAGTGCTGTGGTACCGGATCTGTATCCGGCAAAGGACCATCACATCGATAACACTCCCCAAAGCCTTCGGGGAGCAACCTTACCGCTACAACAACAACAACTGCTTACTTATTCTTTGTATATGTAGGATACCATTAAATTCCTTAATAAACTGGACATATTGGGTCTGAGTTTTTCTTTTTTTTTTTGATATTTTATATATAAATCCTAAACTAAAAATAATACAAAACCTCAACGAACTTCTGTATTTGGCGCAATTTTTTGTTGTAGCAATTTGCCATAACCACCTCGCCCAGCATCATAATCTGTTCGATATTCATCACGGACTTGACCACCAGTTTTGCCGCGTCCATACTGTCGTCCCTCTATAAAACCAGCATCCCAATCGACACGTATGAGACGATCATCTAATCGTGTGCCGTTGACGTATCTAAAAAATACAAAAACTTACTAAACATTATTTTTATTTTTCTTTAATTCAGGCATTTTCTGCAAATCACTATCGAACTCTATATATCTAGATCGTTTTTAAATGATTAATCGTTTATAGCTGACTTTGGAAGACAGCTTGTAGACATCCGGTGTAAAGCAGACATATGATTTAGCATTCATAATGGGAAACAAGTAAAGACGGGACTATAGTTAACAGATGTACACACTTAAGCGACATTTTTGATAAATATAAAACAAAAAATAGTTCAGTACTTTAGGTGAGGACACAAAGTTTCACGTTTCTTGTAGTGTGAATGAGAGAGCTATGACCACGAATCGCTTATCTGCACCGAAAAATCGGTTGTATAATGGATATTTGCGTTTCTCAAGATATCTCGAAAATTAAGGGACTAGTTTGCGTTCAAACAGACATACCGACGGACGGACGGACATTGCTAAATCAACTCAGATCGTCATCGAGATCAATTGGTATACTTATTGGTGGGCCTATCTCTTCTCCTTTATGTAAAGGTTTAAAATGAGAAGTTGTGCTTTACTGTGCATAAAGCGTTCCGGACTAATAAAAAGCTAACCCACGACGGTTCCGAGGGATTCAAGGTGATGGTAAGCCAATGTAAAGCTTTTTACATTCTCAGCTCCCGCAAACTAATTGTCATCCCTACCTACCCGAGGAGAATCCTGTTACAAACATGAATGTATCATACACATATTTAGCAGACGAGGCTTTGCTAGTGTTTGTTATCGGAACGTATCGGATCTATATCCGATAAAGGACCATCATCATTGATTACACTAGCAAAACCTTTAAAGTCGACACTTATATTTAGGAGTTCTGCCAACGTGGGTCCTCAGTCTATTATGAACCGATATCAGTGGAAATATTAAATGTATTTCTCTACAGGAATAGCCTGTACCCGAGATGGTGGTGTTAGTACCGCACCTTAATGGTGCTTGTTAGCGGAACGGACCGGATCTGCATCCGGCATAGGAACTTCAACATCGATAACACTCCCCAGGGACTTCGGACTTATCGCTACAACAACAACAACAGGCATATCCTAACATGGGCATTTTTTAAATTCGTAACCTGCTGGGGTAATATGCCAGCATTTTTGTAGCAAATACTAGCTCAAAGAATGGCCATTTTAAACTAAGCAAATCCAAATATGAACGTGAAGTGCAGCATATGACTTAATAATAAGCTCTTACCGCATTGCCATCTCTGCATCCGTCCTCACATAATATTCAACAAAACAAAAGCCACAAGGCGTTTTCTTGTATTTATCCAAACCCATTATAATACGACGTACTTCACCACAGCGTGAAAATAGCTCATGTATTTGCTCCTCAGTTGTGTAGAATGATAGATTTCCAACGTATAATGTACACGATTCGCGCAGTGAACGCTCTTGTTCTGAACGCGAGCCCTACAAACGTAAGCAAAAAAGTTTGACATCAATTAAAAAGCAAACTTATTGGAATGATTACCTTAAAATGTTGATCGCGATAGGAGCTTAGATCTACTGAGCCTGCTGACATATTTTATGTGTGTTTTAAATAAAATGTATTGTATGTGGAATGGGTAAATATTTGTTTACGATCGTATACAAGCGGCGTTGGAGAAAATAAAAATGTCAGTTTTTATTTCTCAAATGTCAAATGTGTCAAAATTAAAAAGGAATGAAAACAAGGCGAATTCAGTATAGATTCGCCATGATGGAGCCATACAAGGTGGCAGCACGGTGACATACCTTTAAACCAAGGCGAATTCATTACAGGTGGTGTTATCCCATCAGCTGATTGCTGCTTCTTGATAATTTTTCATACAAAGCCTTGTACAACAAAATGTCAGTTAATCGAAATCTATGAAATTTTTCTTTTGACTTGACTTTTATCTTCACGGCGAATTGATTGAATTCGCTTTCCAACCACCTGGTATAGATTCGCCTTGCTTTAAATATAAACAGCAGTTCCATGCAAGGCGTATTCATTACAGGTGGTATTATCCCATCAGCTGATTGCTTCTTCTTGATAATTTTCCATACAGCCCCTTGTACTACAACATGTCAGTTAATCGAAATCAATGAAAATTTTCTTTTATCTTGACATTCTTCCGCACGGCGAATTGGTTGAATTCGCTTTGCCACCACCTAGTAAAGATTCGCTTGGTTCCATGTAACAGCCGGGGAAGAATTTAAGCCAACAAAAATTCGGTAATAGTCTAGTTGAGGGGTCTACTGCTAATACGCGCACGAAAATATCGAGATAGGTGTCAAACGACGCGTCTTGACATCAGTATTAATAATCCGAAAGCAGAAAATAAAAATTTTAACTCGTTCGAAAGATATTAATGAAAACCCGAAAAATTAGCCGCTGGTCCCTCCGAAACCGGGGGTGGGATCCATAGTATTTTTGCGCAGAAGACCTTTGTGCATTGGCGTCCTTCGGCCGCGCTTATAAAAAATTACCCTGGGTGGGTCCAAGACCGGTTTGGAGACCAAAAATATATCCGCGCAAAACACTTATGTTCACAATTTTTTTTGTTGGCACAACATTACAACAACCACATGAAAATCGCCAACTTTAACTGCAAATATCTCCGGACAGAGATAAAATATTTCTTTTCCGCCTTCGGATTATTGTTGTCAATATGCGTTTTTTGACACTTCTCTCGATATTTTTGGCAGCGTATTAGCAGTCGACCCCTCAACTAGACTTATACCTTACATTTTGATGGTACTTTACCCAGGAACTTCGGTGCGGTAAATGGAGCACGTTACCACCATACCAACGAGATTGCCGCTGGCTAGATTAGGACTTATTAAAGCGTATCGGGTATATTTTATTCAACTATATGCATGACTCAATTGGTAACTACAGAGGAATCTCGAAAAGTATCGATGCAACTCACTCAGCACTAATTTCGTGTTATTACTAAGAACGATAAATAAATTTTTGGCATATAAATAATAGAAAAATAAAATAAAGTATGAATTAACACGGATGAGAAGCAACCCTGTTGTAATTACTGCTAATCCTGCATCCAAAAATTATCTAGGTTGGCAAAGTACAACAAAAGAAAAAAATATATGGAAAGGTCACAAAGAAAACTGCGCTGAGAATAATTTTTACTTGTTGATAAAAGTGATGATTTTAAAATAAGCAAAAGGAGTAAGCAAATAGCAAAAATATATCTACCCTAAAGTGCTAAAGAATGCTGAGTGGAATGGCAGATAGCCCCTCACTAGCAGATAAATATGAGAAATTGGCCAGTGAATACTCAAAAGTACGCCCCTTTTACAATAATTAACCAATTTAAATCATACAATCACTTCCGTTTTATTTTATTAAGCTGCGTGGACGTGCAAGTGTGCTGAGAAATGCTGTCTTGGTAGAAAAATCGAATACAACCGCTTTACGTGACCAACTTAGGCAAAATGAAACGGCGTTGCGTCGATCTGAGCAAGAGCTGGATTCTTTGGGATTTCGCAATAAACAATTGGAACATAGGGTAGCGGTATTACAAGAAGAAATCGCAATACGCGAAGGACGCAGTAATAAGAACGATAAAGAAGACAAACGAAAGTTTACATTTGCGGCTAGCAACAACAAAGGTGTTACCGAACAGCAAACCTCTGCGGGAGGTGGTGATGACGGGGATTTGGCGCAAGATGCGCTCATTTTCGAAGAGTTGCAAAAGAAAATAATGGAAAATGCAAAACTAACTACAACTGTATGTTGATTGTTAGATATTATGTCTCGGGTTTCTCAATGTCCGTATAAAAGCTTCGTTAGGTATAAAGAAATGTCTATAGGTTAGAGTGCCTGTCGCTTGTTAAGGGGTTTCGAAATTCGAATATACCGCCCTGTCGTAAGAAGCGAATATAATCAACACCTCTAACGTCGAAAGATTGCTCGCGCTGCAGTGAGGCTTTTATTCGAAGCTGCTAATTTCGAAGCTTACCGGATTCATATCCTTTTCCCGAAACACCTACCTAAACCTTTCGGTATTGTTGTTGCCGTTATAAGAGCAACAACTTTCAATAAAATCAGGTTCTTCACGATTTTCAACTTTTTATATATTTTTGAGCACTATGGACACATTCAGTCGAGGTCTTTATTAACCAGTCATTTTAACCTAACTACTATTTTAAATTAGATTTTCGACCTCGATCCTTCTAACATAAAAAAATGCGTGTATTTAATCATACAACGCAATGTTCCTTAAAAGATTAGTGTTTAAGAAATTGAATTTAAATTATAGTACATGGCTGCTGCTTGGAAAACAAAGGTGACTAGGAAATAAACACCGAAAGTTTGCTGTTATTTTAATGACAAAAGCTTTAATGGGACATTGAAAAATCGCATATCTGTATTATTAAAAATGTATTTAAGTGCTTTTATAATATTTAAATTGAAATATTTTTTACACAGATTGATGACAAAGAACGTGATCTTCAATTGCATGCGGAACGGATTGCCAATCTAGAAAAAATGTTGGAAAAGCGCGTTGCTGATTTCACAGAGATTGAAAAACAATTAAGACGCGATCTAGAGACATTACAAATGCGAAACACTGAACTTGAAACTAAGTTAGTAGAGGCAGTTAGTATGGTAAATATTTGAATAGATTTGTAATATTATACGACTTCGTTAACAAATGTCTCGTTTTTTTCTTTTTTCCCAGGTGGGTAGTGAAGATGCTGTTAGTGTTAACGATAGCGAACATCATACCCCATTGCATAATACTATTACTGTATCGTCACAAAATAATCATACGACTGTTTCGCTACCCACTAACAACAACACCCACAGCACACCAACTCCAGAAGAACGCATTTCAAGTCTTGAAAAAGAAGTGGTACATTGGCGTACACAGTACGAAATCGCAAAAATTAACGAATCGTTAGTATTGAGTGGCGCCAACGTTGCTTCTAGCGTATTGAAAGAAAGTACAGCAACAAAGTCAACGTCAGCATTAGATATTGCTCTTACAGAGTATAATAACTGCAGTTGTAGTAGCACAGCGGCTGGTTTGATGGTGAAACCTAATACAATGGAAGGAAAGAGGTATGTAAAGAAACACATACATTTTAAAAGAATAATGCTCGGAGGAAATTCGGCAAAAGTTTTCAATCATAACTTGGTAGTCTCACTGTGCATTAGGGTAGAGGTTATTTTAGATCATATCAAAGCAAATACCCAAGCCAATTTTCCGATATAGTTACAATAGGGGGACTCATGATAGCATATAAACTTATAAGGTGTAAAATTATATCCATTTACACACGCGGTTATATGAACGCACCTAGTAATACTCTTGATAAACTTTATTAGGGGGACTCATGTAACCGTATAAATGCCTTATAAAGTGTGTAAACGTATAAATTTATCTAGTTTACGCAGGAGCTGTCAAATTTTGTATGAAAAATCATTTACACGATTTGTATAAATTTACGCGCACATTTCATTGTGTAAACGCGGTAAACTCAAAGGAATGCAACCTTGCAGACATTACAGACGGCATTTTCATCAAAAATCTCCAACATCAGCAAGTAAAGGCGTTTTAGTTTTGATTTTACACTTAATCTTGGTATTTTTTAATTTGTATAACAATCAAAAAAATTTTTTTGGAAATAATAGGGGGACTCATGATAGCATCTAAACTTATAAGGTATAAAATTATATCCATTTACACACGCGGTTATATGAACGCGCCTAGTAATACTCTTGATAAACTTGATTGTTTTTCAGCTGTATTATTTCCAAAAAATTTTTTTTGATTGTTATACAAATTAAAAAATACCAAGATTAAGTGAAAAATCAAAACTAAAACGCCTTTACTTGCTGATGTTGGAGATTTTTGATGAAAATGCCATCTGTAATGTCTGCAAGGTTGCATTCCTTTGAGTTTACCGCGTTTACACAATGAAATGTGCGCGTAAATTTATACAAATCGTGTAAATGATTTTTCATACAAAATTTGACAGCTCGTGCGTAAACTAGATAAATTTATACGTTTACACACTTTATAAGGCATTTATACGGTTACATGAGTCCCCCTAATACAGCTGAAAAACAATCAAGTTTATCAAGAGTATTACTAGGTGCGTTCATATAACCGCGTGTGTAAATGGATATAATTTTACACCTTATAAGTTTATATGCTATCATGAGTCCCCCTATTGTTTTTCAGCTGTATTATTTCCAAAAAAATTTTTTTGATTGTTATACAAATTAAAAAATACCAAGATTAAGTGAAAAATCAAAACTAAGACGTCTTTACTAAGATATTCTTGTAAATTACTTGCTGATGTTGGAGATTTCTGATGAAAATGCCTGCTGTAATGTCTGCAAGGTTGCATTCCTTTGAGTTTATCACGTTTACACAATGAAATGTGCGCGTAAATTTATACACCATGTGTAAATGATTTTTCATACAAAATTTGACAGCTCGTGCGTAAACTAGATAAATTTATACGTTTACACACTTTATAAGGCATTTATACGGTTACATGAGTCCCCCTAATAATAATTTAGAAATAATCGTTAACTAATTTCAAAGCAAGACGAAATGATTCCAAATCAGTCCAGTATTACGTGCGAAACTAATGCGCAACTTAGTTCTAAAAAAAAACAGAAATTAAGAAAGACTGGTACAAAAACCATTCGAAAATAAGTTCCTAACTAGTATTAATAATATAATGAACAGTTCGTCTTTGTCCTAGGCTGTCGATTCGACGTAGCAGCACTAGGTCTTTGAATGTTTTGTAATGTTTTGTAATGATTATTGATTGATTATTGATGATTATTTTCATAACCTGTTTAGGAATCGCTTCAGACGTTTGAAATATGATTTTTTAAGTTATATTGAGCACCATAATTTTTTTCTATTTTAGTGAACGAGACTCTTCTAAAGAACCATTTGTGCCGCCTACAAAGGAACAACTTATTTATAATACATTTAGCAGAAAATTTGAGGATCTCTTGAAAGCCAAATGCTTAGCCGAATCTCGCATAACTTCATATGAAACAGAAGCAGAGCATTTTCAAATTTGTTTGGAAAATGCGACACATGAATTAAAAGCAAAAGATGAGCAAATAACAAGCATTAATCAGGCGCTACAAATTTTGGAAGAGGATTTGGTAAGAGCGTACAAACATTCCTAAAAAATCAACTAATTATATGTATTTTCTTATATTTCTTAGGCCACTACGCGCATCAACTATGAAGAACAAATTAGCGTGCTTACGGAACAAGTTATTAATTTGAGTGAACAATTAGCCGCATATAAATAAAATTATCTACTGATTTCTTAACGTATATTTATATATAGAATAAATACAGCAACACTATAAGCGAAGCAAATATACATAAACCGTTCAAATGATAAACAATCATTTTAAATTCCTCCAAAGATGAATGTTGTCGTCGTAGTTCAATATTGTTGCATTGTACATGCAAATACATACATACGTACATATGTATGTACTTATAAAAAATTCATGTTTTAAATTAACTTAGAAAAGTGAAATTGTTGAATATATATCATTCTTACATTTAAGAATATAAACATAGAATATGTATGACTCCTCTGGAAATACTTAAAATCTACGCAAACGTAATGGAAATCATAACATTTCTTTAAGGAAAATAAGGGGCTATTGCTGAATACCGCAATTGCGCCTAAAAGCATGCAGCGTTTAATTTAATGTCACTGATTTTAGCGCTGGTCGTCAAAAAAATTAAGAATGCAATACCCTTGTTAGAATTTTTGATGTTTGAGAGTTTTCGCGCGAAATTTGAAAAACAGAAATGAGAGCTTTAATTGCTTAAACATGATATTTTTAATCTGCATAGATATTTCGGACTATGATGGAATCAGCAATAGCCCTTAAAACTCATATATAGTAAATAAAAAAACTGAGGTGCTATTTTGTAACTAGTCGAGTCGGATTCAACTATGTATGAAAAAATTTACTCTGTTGTTTCAAGTAAAATACGCGTTAAAAATATACCAACAATTCAACAAAATAAAAATATTCCGAATTTTTAAAGTTTATTTCGCATCGAATTACAAACTAGCGCACTCGTTTTAACCACATACATCTACAGGACAAATAATGCTTAGTGCAGTCTGTGAGAAAAATTATTTGTAAATTGTAATACATAATTTAAATAAGCCGAATCTTTAATATTTTCTAAATGTGTAACTTTTTAAGATTTATATTAAATAATAAGAAAACGAATAAATACGAATAATGCCTATATATTTGTTAAGTTAGAAGGTCGAATGACGTCTTGGAATGTAAGTTATACCGTGATTGTTTCACCATTGTGTCTACTTGAAATATATATAATAAAATTCATTTCGGGTCACAGTAATTTAGTTAGCTAGACTAAGGGCATTCAGATAAACATAGAAAAGCCTCATAACTGTATAAACCTCATACATATAACATGACGGCCACCGTGGTGTGATGGTAGCGTGCTCCGCCTACCACACCGTATGCCCTGGGTTCGCACCCCGGGCAAAGCAACATCAAAAGTTTAGAAATAAGGTTTTTAAATTAGAATGCGGGGTCGCCCCTCGGCAGTGTGACAAGCGCTCCGGGTATATTTCTGCCATGAAAAGCTCTCAGTGAAAACTCATTTGCCTTGCAGATGCCGTTTGGAGTCCGCATAAAACATGTAGGTCCCGTCCGGCCAATTTGTACGGAAAATCAAGAGGAGCACGATGCAAATTGGAAGACAAGCTCGGCCTTATATCTCTTCGGAGGTTATCGCGCCTTACATTTATTTTTATTTTTATATAGCATCAGTTTGGTACTCGACCGATATTTTGTTGTTGTTGTAACGACAAAGACACTTCCCGAAGATTTTGAGGAGTGTTATCGATGTTGATGGTTCGGTGCCGGATAGGGATCCCGTACGGTCCGGTCACTAGAACCATTTATGGTACTAGCCCGACCATGTCGGGAACGATATGATGTTCCTACGTTGAGTCTTTAGCTCAGTGTCCGTCTGAGAGATTCTCATTTACACTTCGATTTTGGGTAATCGGTTCCGAAACTCGTTTTGAATTTGGTGCCCCTTGCAGAATTAGTTTCTTGGATTGGCACCTGTTTCGATTTCACTTCACGGTTTCGATTTCGGTTACGGTGGGGTCTCGGTTCCATATACGGTCCGGTTTTGGTTATTGTTTCATTATCGGCTTCGGTTCCAGATTCCATCCGATTTCGGTTTCAGTTCCGGACTCGCCTACAGTTTAAATCTAGTCTAGCGTTTGATTCCGGTTCGATCGATTTTTGGTTTTCGTTCGAGATTTGATTTCTTGTAGACGGTTACCTACTCATTGCTTGTTTTAGAGTAAATTTAGTGATACATTTTAACACAATAATGAAATAAATTTTATTATTTTTTAAATATCATTAACTATATAAATGAATACTTCTACTAATCATATATAATTTATGTGAACAATAGTCTAACCTTTTATTTTCATTGATTCAATCTAATTTGATCGAAAACGAAGCACCACAGGAACAACCTTGCTCCGCTTGTGGATTAGCTAACATTCGAAAACCCGCTCTTATCAATTCTGTATGATAGTCGATGGTGGCACCAGCGCAATATTCCAAAGAGATGTTATCTATGACGACTTTGGCATCTTCTTCACCGAAAATCACATCATCCTGATTTAATTTGGTATCCAAATCGAATTTATATTGAAATCCTGAACAACCGCCTCCTTCCACAGTTATGCGTAAGAAAGAACGCCCACCATCACAGATTTCACGTAGCCTTTTAACACACGAATCACTTACAATTAACTTTGGCTCGATTGTATTAAGTTTGAGATCCGCTGATGCTGTGGCGGCGACTATGCTTGAATCGTTTGCATTTGTGGCGAAATGTTGACGACAGATTGATGCACTGCATCGTGGTATAACAGGTAATTGCCTTAAAAAAGAGTTATTGGTAGATAAATACCATGGTTAGTTTGTGGTTCAAAAACCGTTTATCTGAGCAGTAAATATATTGAGAACAGACGCTCTTGTACTGCATTTTTAACTTAGCCTTCGAAAATTATTCTTCCTACAGCCGATTTGCCTTCTAACGTTTTTTTCTTTGAATCATTATTATCGATAAAGGTTTATTTGCTTTATAACTGTTGCTATTATATCTTGTTGGTTGCCTTCTACCACTTTTTAGCCTCGCACCCTTAGCAATATGCGCACGAAATTCACTTATCATCTGCAATCCTTAAGCCTTCCACATCTGAGGAAAGTTGGCAAAACCCTAGAAATCTGTAAACATCTAACATCGTTTTTACAAAATTTTATTCATTATCTTTAAAGGGCGGAACCTTTTTATCTACGTTTCCAAACAAACGCTTTCTTAACTACCCAACGTTGAAGTTGTAACAATATTTGGGCTAGCTACTTAAAGAATTATCATCAGAATCCTCTAAAGGAAGTCTAAGGAAACTAAGCGTTTTCCTAGCTGAATTCTGGTTTGCCAGAGCTTGGCTTGACTTGTTAAAAAAGCTTAGTGATTATGTATAGAGACTGTTTATATGGCTGAGTTAAATATGTGTGACCTCAGCATAATTCTCTCTAAGATAAGGTTACTCTCCGAAGGCTTCGGGGAGTGTTATCCAATGGTTCACTTACATGTACTAAAGACAGCAGATGAGCAGGGTGGGACGATATAGTTAATACTTAGATCTAGTCTTGACGCAGCGAGCCCAAACAGCGTAAGCCGTTTTGCAATCCAGGATAGGTTTGAATATCTTAATAATTCGGCACACATCACTTGTTCCAATTTCTCATAAAGTTCTTAAATTGATATTTGAGGGGTTTATGATCACTTGTGAGAAATCGGATTCTTCTATATGAAGTTATCCATGTTATGTAGTATAGTGGTTTCAAACCAAGGTTTGCTCAAACGCTGTTGTCGAGCATGTACTCATGTCCCCAGTGATGCAAGCATTCGCCAGGTTTTGGGTTTTGAAGTTTTGTCAACGATTGTCTCGTTATCGATCGAGATATTCTCAGAGACGCGGGGCTCAGACAAGATGTTTGCACACCATAACTGGACTTGGGAGCAGTTGATTCACTGCGGGTAGGAGAGGTTTGCAATTGGGTTGGAGAAGCTATAAATTGCGCTGGCAACCTCTTGAAGGGGTTGCGCTACACAGCCCCTCGATCATTTAGGTATTTCAGTAGCCTCCTACGAAAGGCAGGCATACCTGCCTGTGTTGCTTTGCAGCTTAGCGTCAACCGTGTCTCCTAAGGCTAACATCACTCACTATTTGTTGATAATTGACTTACCTTTGTAGAAAAGCTCGCAAGGCAAATGCCATTTTTTTGTTCCAAGCAGACAACTTCGACGTATTTCACCAAAATTTTCTAAATATTGAAAAAAGAAAAAATAAAAAAATATACCGCAGAGAAATCAAAACAAAACTTGCATAACAACACTGAACGTACCCATTATAAACAGCTGACAGAGAATGAAAAATCGAGATAAAAAAGGAAAACCAAAACAAACGACTTTGCCGGAAAATAAATTTGTCATTTGTATACCACGTGCACGTAGTCTTATAAATAAAAACAAACAAAAACAAACTTTTGAAGGAGTATTAGGAGAAATATTTGGATTTAATCCTGCATTTAAAGCACCTCAAAGAGATGTCAAGACGGCCTGAGCATTCCGCTCCACCGGAAATCGTAAGAAAGTTCTTTATAAATATTTATTGTGCCATGTAATAACCTCTTTTCCGTATCTATTTGCAGTTTTACAACGATGATGAAGCCAAAAAGTATTCAACAAAGTAAGTGTTAAATAACTTTGCCCAAATGCAGGACCTAGCTTCAGGGTAATCCTATACGACAGCATGACACTGCTAATACGCGACCAAAAATACCGAGCGGGGTGTCAAAAGACGAGTATTGACCTCGACAACAACAATCCGAATGCGGAAAATAAAAAGTTTAGCTCGTTCAAAAAATATTAACGAAAACCGGAAAAATTACCCCGGAGTGCTCCGAAACCAGGGGTGGGATCCATGATATTTTTGTGCAGAGCACCTTTCTGCAGTGGCGGCCTTCGGCCGCGCTTATAAAAAATGACCCTGGGTGGGTCCAACACTGGTTTGGAGACAAAACTATATCCGCGCAAAACACTTATGTTCAGATTTTTTTTTGCAAATATCTCTTCACACCCAACATTTTTGAGTTGAGGAGTAGGGGTATACCCGACATGCTAAACCAGTAGACGCAAACGGTATAGTTATACCGATGCTTAAAAAACTTGTCAAAGAGATATTTAAATATCTAGCGCATGTCTTCAACCTGTACTTGTCCATCTTCGTTATCCCCGCAAAATGGAAAATGGCCAGGGTGTTTCCGCTACCAAAGTCTAGGAAACAAGCTTACATAGGAGAATCTTATCGCCCGATATCTCTTCTATTGTCACGTAAACGTACATTTGTGGATCCGCCCCTTTGCGCGATCAAGGTGGAATTGCCCCAGCTAGCTCAGTACATGGAGTCGCGGTTCTGAACCCTTTTTCCACCTTGATGCAGGGCGGATGTCACAATCATATTGATCATTTCCTCTCTCACCTCACCCCACAAGAAGCCCACCCTTCCTTGGACCGCTCGCTTTTTGGCGATGCCCTTCCCCGTCGACTTGACCCTCATCGATGGGGTGGTATTCACGCAAGTAATGGAATATCTTTGTGTAAAGGTAATTACGTTTTGTGTTATTTTCAGGTCACCAAGCGGCAATATAGTATTAAGTTATGGAGTATAAAATTATGTAGTTTTAAGTTATTTAACACTAAGTTATGTAGTATTAATTCCTTTAGTGTTAAGCTAATTAGTATTAAGTTATTTATCATCGGGTTATTAGTGTTTAATGTCCTTCGCATGCCATGCCCCTAGACTCTTTCCTGCCAAGGTTTCGAGTAGGTACATGTTATTACCCAAAGCCTTAGTAACGCGACATTTCGTAAATTTTCGACAGAATTTCGCGTTTATATTCTGTTTGAAATCGCTTAGGATAAAATTGCGTTTGTAGACTTCTTGCCCGGGGGTAAATCGTGTTTCGCGGACTCTGGTATTGTATCGTGCCGCGTTTGATTCATACGACTCGTGTAGCTTTTCTTTTATTTTCTCGCGCATTAGTCTCATTTTATCGCTAGGATCTAAAATGAACAATTCGTTGTCCGATAGGCAATCCAATTTCTTCGCCAATGCGTAGTCTGCACCATTGGTAAACATGTTCTGTCCGAACAGGGCAAAATATGGTGAAACTCCCGTGGCCGAATGTACAGCGCTGCGCAGGGAGCACTCTATTTCAGTAAGGTACAAATCCCAGTCCCTATGATCATTTTCGAGATATGATCTAATGGCGGCTAGTACCGATTGATTCGCGCGTTCAGCAGCATTCGACTGCGGCGCATAATAGGCTGTGTTTAGGTGTATGACACCATATGATTCTAACAATTCCGAGAATTGTTTCGATACGAATTGTTTTCCGTTATCTGAATGTATGATTTCCGGAACACCAAATTTGTGAAAAATCTCTTCGGTTATAAACTTAACCACATTACCGGCGGTTGCTTCACGCATCGCTTTCAAAAAAATAAATTTCGAAAAATGATCGACTACAATAAAAATGAAACAATACCCGCGCTTTGATCTAGGATACTTCCCCAAAAAATCTATATAAATCTTCTGAAAAGGGCGGACAGTAACCACCTCTTTCCCAATCCCTGGTTTTAAAATCGCGTTAGATGGTTTCGATTCTTTGCAGGTTTGACATTCCCTCACGAAGTTCCGAACCTGCACCACTATATTACGCCAGTAATACAGCCTCCGTATGCGATGTAGTGTTTTTGCCATACCCCCATGTGCAGCTATCTCTGGACAGTGGGCGTTCTCTATGATAGTTGACGTCAGTGCTTCAGGGACCCAAAGCTTCCATTCATTTTCCTCAAGTTCAATGTCCTTTGGTAAAAATTTCTTAAAAACCATCCCATCCTCTACCTTCAAGTCCTGAAGCCGCTGATTATTGCTTTCAATCTTCGTAATTAGTTCTAAATACCCTTCTGATTCAAACTCCGTGGTGTCTATATTAGCTATTGGTGAGTTCGTTATTTCCTCTATACAGCGTGATAGAGTATCGGCGACAATATTCTCCGATCCTTTACGGTGCTCGATCTCAAAATCAAACGCTTGCAATTGTAGAGACCACCTAGCTAATCTGCCATTTAGATCTTTTAAAGACATCAACCATTTTAAACTGGCGTGATCTGTCACCACTGTAAATGGCATCAGATCGATATAAGGACGAAATTTCTTGACTGCCATTACTGCTGCAAGGCATTCCTTTTCTGTGGTGCTGTACTTTCGCTGACATTCATTGAATTTTTGAGAAAAATACGCGATTGGTTTTTCACCAATTGGAAAAATCCGGATGTTTCAGAACCGGAGCGCTTGTCAGGGCTCTATTTAAACCATTGAATGTTTCTATTGCTTCGTCTGACATCTCAAATTTTCTTCCCTTTTTCAAAGAGTCGGTTAGCGGCGCTGCCATGGTGGCGAAATCTTTTATAAACCGCCTATACCATCCGGCCGTGCCTAGAAAACTACGAACTTGTTTAACTGTTTTGGGAACAGGGATATTTTGTATGGCCTTAATCTTTTCCGGGTCTGTTTTCAACATCCCTCCTCCTACTATGAAGCCAAGATAAGGTAACTCCTTAAACCAAAATTTAGACTTGTTCCATCCAATTGTTAAATTTGCGTCTTTTAAGCAAGTTACGACTTCTTTTAAGATTCGCAAATGCGAATCGAAATCTGGCGCGATGATTAGTAAATCATCCAAATAAATGAAAACATTCGATTTCAACTTTTGTGGTATAACCCGGTCCATGAGTCGGCATAACCTTTGGGCAGCGTTACATAACCCGAATGGCATGGTGACGAATTGGTAGAGAGGACGACCGGGCACTGTAAAGGCGGTATATGGCTTGCTACTGTCGTCTAACTCAATTTGCCAGAAGGTAAATTTTAAGTCGACACTGCTTATAAAGTGGGTGTCGTCGATACGGCTAATGATGCCCTCGATATTTTGTAAGGGGTACACATCCTTCACGGTTACGGCGTTTAGTTTACGTGCATCCAAGCAAAAACGATTCTTGCCCGGTTTGCTCACAACTGTCGTTCTGTTACTCCAAGGGCTGTCACTTCTATCACTCCCAACTCTAACATTTTGTCCACCTCCTCATACACAATTGCCTGCATTGCCGGTGACAGAGGATAATGCCGCTCTTTTACGGGTACCGCTTCATCAACCAGCTTAATTGTATGTTTCTCTAAATTGGTACGTCCTAACCCGTGTTTCTCAAAAGTTCTGAAACCGCTAACAACTTCTTCTAAGCGCTGTTTCTGTTCCGTTGTTAGGCTATGTAAAACGCGCCGTTCAATTTTGTCTTCCTCTGAAACCATTTCCTGTTCTAATTTATTTAAATCAATTTCATCTGCAGCCACCACTTCCGGCGCTAACTGAAAAGTACGCCAAAAATCTATTCCCATGTAGATATTTTGCTCTAGGTACGGGCATAAAAAGAATGTAACTTTTTGTTCTAATTGGTTAAATTTTACAAAAGTAGTAATTTTTCCTAAAACGTTGTGCCTCCGGGCGCCAGCTGTTTTGACAGAGGACACATATCTTTCAATCGGCACACCTATTTTGTCAACGAATTCCCTACACCCTCTTCCGAAAATACAGACTGATGCGCCAGTGTCCAGCAAACCTCGTGTTTGGAAGCCCATGATTTCTATATCCGCGTAGACACGCGGGTCTGACTTACTTATTTTTTTGACGGAGGCCACGACTTTTTGTCGTAGAAGTTTTCGTTGACGAAATCGTTGCCTTGCTTTTTGTATTCTCCGTGAAACTCCTCTGCGACCCATCACTATACTTTCTGCGAAAATCCTTTCTCGCGTTTCGAGGTACTTCCTATATCTCTCCTCATATGATGGTGTGATCTCCCTTGCGGCCTTTGGTGGTCTTCTAGTTTCTGTGTTATTTTTAAAAATGCAAATTTCCTTATTGAATGTATTTTCGTCGTCTGTTGATGTGTTGGTCGACGCATCTACTTTGACGAGGTTTGTGTGGCACGCGATTCCCCCGTCACACTATCGCCAGTAGCCCAAACATTAGAAGCCATCCTGCTTCCCTATTTCACTGCAAATTTGCGTCTTGCCAATCATCAGCATGGTTGGAATCTAAGTGTTCTTTGCCCAGCCCACAAGAAGGGGGATACTGCAAAATGCACCAACTATCGTGGAATCAGCCTTCTTAATATCGCATATAAGGTCCTTTCAAGTGTATTGTGCGAAAGATTGAAGCCCACCGTGAACCGGCTGATTGGACCTTATCAGTGCGGCTTCAGACCTGGTAAATCTACAATCGACCAGATTTTCACAATGCGCCAAATCTTGGAAAAAACCCATGAAAAGAGAATCGACACACATCACCTCTTCGTCGACTTTAAAGCCGCCTTCGACAGTACGAAAAGGAGCTGCCTATATGCCGCTATGGCTGAATTTGGTTTCCCCGCAAAACTTATACGGCTGTGCAAAATGACGTTGAGCAACACCATCAGCTCAGGCAGAATTGGGAAGGACCTCTCCGAGCCGTTCGAAACTAAACGAGGTTTCAGACAGGGTGACCCCTATCGTGCGATTTCTTTAATTTGATGCTGGAGAAAATTATACTAGCTGCAGAACTTAACCGCACTGGAACAATATAAGTACTATAAAAGCGTGCAATTACTGGCATATGCTGATGACATTGATATCATCGGCCTAAACACCCGTGCTGTTAGTTCTGCTTACTCCAAACTGGAAACCGAAGCGGTAAAGATGGGTTTGATGGTGAATGAGGACAAAACGAAGTACCTGCTGTCATGGAGCAAAGAGTCAGCGCATTTGCGCCTTGGCAACTACGCTACTGTTGGCAGCCATAATTTCGAAATAGTAAAAGACTTCGTTTATTTGGGAACCAGCATCAACACTAGCAATAACATCAGCACTTAAATCCAGCGAAGAATCAATCTTGCCAATAAATGCTACTTTGGACTAGTTAGGCAATTGAAAAGTAAAGTCCTCTCTCGGCGAACGAAAATCATACTCTACAAGTCACTTATCGTACCCGTCCTGCTATATGGGGCAGAAGCATGGACTTAGACAACAGCAGATGAAGCGGCTTTGGAAGTGTTCGAGAGAAAAGTTCTTCGAAAGATTTATGGGCCTCTACGCGTTGGCGATGGCGAGTACCGAAGAAGATTTAATGATGAGCTGTACGAGCTATACGCAGACATCAACATAGTCCAGCGAATTAAAACGCAGCGGCTGAGCTGGCTAGGCCATGTTATGCGAATGAAAGATGATGCTCCGGCCAAGAAAGTGTTTCTATCGGAACCCGCCTATGGAAGCAGAGGTAGAGGGCGGCCCCCACTCCGTTGGAAGGACCAGGTGGAAAACGATTTAAACTCCCTTGGTGTGACCAATTGGCGCCAGTTGGCGGAGCGACTGGCGCGCCTTGTTGGACGGCCATAACCGTTAAGACGGTTACGCGCCAATTAAGTAAGTAAGTAAGTAATCATCAGCATGACTTTCGAAAACAACATAGCACTACCACTGCTATAAACGCCATCAACACGCAGATAAATTGCGGATTGAAAAAAAAACACTACCACAGCATAGTACACCTAGCGCTAGACATATCAAAAGCTTTTGATAGAGTCAACCACGGCACGTTACTGCAAGACTTGGACGAGTCCTCCCTTCCTCCATGTCTCCAAAGGTGGACCGAAAGTTATCTGTCAGTTATCTGTTCATGAACGTAAAATCTAAACCCAGTGGAATTAAATAAGGGGTGCCACAGGGTGGTACCGTATCCTGGCTTTTATTTAATTTCTACATATCGAAGCTACCTTCGCCACCAGGAGTCACCATTGTATCCTACGCCGATGACTGCATCACAATGGCCACAGGTCCCGGCCCACACATTGACGAGCTATATAATAAAATAAAATGTTTCCAGTTTTTTCCCAGAAACCTTTAGAATTACAACAGCATCTGATTGTTGAAGTGGCCACACATCCCAGGGGCTTAAGAAGTCATCTCACATAGCACAGCCGCATGAAGGAAAAAAAAACACACACACAGGTCCTCAGTGATATCCACCTAGATATATATAAATATACACAGAACTCGCAGAAGAGGAACGCACTCTCCCTAGGGAGGCGCGCATCACTCGAGCTCGATTTCGATCTGGATACCGTACCAGGTTTAACTCTTACCTATCCAGAATCAACCGCGACACATAAAATGTATGCCCTGCTTGCAATGTGTCCCACCATGACATGTTGTTGTTGTTGTTGTAGCGATTAGGTTGCTCCCCGAAGGCTTTGGGGAGTTATCGATGTGATGGTCCTTTGTCGGATACAGATCCGATACGCTCCGGTAACACAGCACCATTAAGGTGCTGGCCCGACCATCTCGGGAACGATTTATATGGCCACATTGAACCTTCAGGCCATCCCTCCCTCCCCACCCCCAAGTTCCATGAGGAGCTTGGGGTCGCCAGAGCCTCGTCTGTTAGTGAAACGGGATTCGCCGCTCGAAGGTGAGGTTGACAATTGGGTTGGAGAAGCTATATATTGCGCTACACAACCCCTTGAATCCCCCCACCATGACATCAACCATTGCAGTGTGGAACGAACGCGTCTAACACCAATCACTCTGGTCCACCCCTGTTGAAACTGCAATAACAAGCTAACTAGCGAGCCTAGCTCGTATACCAATTCGAATCTTACCGCGGCTCAGATCGGATATAGTGTCAACTTGAGAACCCAATTATTTTACACTACACTACTCCAAGTCGTCTGTCTAATTGAAATATATTTTCCTTTCTGTCATACACAGCACTCGCATCATCGAAATCCAAAGCGAAATGGCTGAACGCGCCTATGAATTACTTACAATAGACGA
The DNA here is from genome assembly GCF_040869045.1 of Eurosta solidaginis. Taxonomy (NCBI): domain Eukaryota; kingdom Metazoa; phylum Arthropoda; class Insecta; order Diptera; family Tephritidae; genus Eurosta; species Eurosta solidaginis. The sequence continues at coordinate 32,735,933 of NC_090319.1, forward strand.
AGATGAAAAATCCCTCATACTAGATATTGGTTGTGGCTCTGGTCTCTCTGGTAGTGTATTGGAAGACAATGATCATTTATGGATTGGTGTCGACATATCCAAATCAATGCTGGATATAGCTGTTGAACGCGAGGTTAACGGAGACTTGATGTTGGCCGATATGGGAGACGGTATGCCATTCAGGCCGGGAACATTCGACGGCGCAATATCAATATCTGCATTACAATGGTTGTGCAATGCTGACAAAAGTTCGCATAATCCACATAAACGATTGTATAAATTTTTTTCAACATTATTTTCATGCTTGACACGTACTGCGCGTGCCGTATTTCAATTTTATCCTGAAAATGCTGATCAAATTGAAATGGTGACATCACAGGCTATGAAAGCGGGTTTTTACGGTGGTCTAGTAGTTGATTATCCCAATTCAACGAAAGCGAAAAAATATTTCCTAGTTTTAATGACTGGTGGTACAGCGACGCTGCCAAAAGCATTAGGTTGGTATATTAACTTGAAATCGATTATTTAAACATGCCATTTGAATATATTTGTTCTTTTCTGCCTCTAGGTTCAGAAGAGGATGAAAAACGTGCTAGTTATATAAAAAAGCGTGACGTGTGTCGTGAGGCGCGTGGTAAGCCGATGAAAAAATCTCGCGACTGGATTTTGGCTAAAAAGGAGCGTAGACGGCGACAGGGTCATGATACAAGACCAGACACAAAATATACGGGTCGTAAACGCAGTGGCAAATTTTAGTTCAAGAAACGGCGGAACTTCACTAATAGATTAGTTTAATATGTTGTTTTATACATATTTCTAGGCAAAAACAAAGAGTTTACTTCATAAATTTTCTATGTACATAAAATTTTTAAAAGCGTTAGCACTTTGCATCCAATAAACAAAAAAAAAAACAAAAAATAAATTATCTACACTTTGCTATATACTTTGGTTAGAACTACGTTTTAGTGCTTGATGATGACGTTTTCGAGTTGGCTTCAGCACTTTCTGCTGCGGCATGTGTCGTGCGTTGTTTTGGTGTATCCAGAGAAGAGTCTGTATAGAAAAATGCCAGCATAAGCATTGCAACACCCATCATACCAAAGAGCAATATCTCAGTTTGCTTCTCATATTCATGTTGTGTTCTTAATTCTTGTTTTCGGTTATATTTGGCTTTACCATCTTGTCGTCTTTGAAATGATTGCCCATAATGTGAGCGAGACCACTCATCAAAATCATATATGGGCGTACGCCCCTCTTCAGTTGCAACTTTAGATTTCTTAAATCGTGATTTATAAAATTTTGTCTCAGGATCATCTGCTTCCTCCTCATATACTTCTTGTTGCGCATATGCGGGTCCTGGTGTATGTACAATGCCTATAAAATTTATGAGCTTGTGAACATCGTATGCAACCGTTAGAAAATGAATTTCATCTCACCTTTGTCATATAGCCTCCTGAGGCGGTAGTTGCCTAATACTTCATATGCCTGCGTAATTTGTCGAAATTTTTTGGCTGATATTTCACAACCTTTGTTTTTATCAGGATGATATTGCATCGATAGTTTATAGTATGCTGATTTTATCTCACCCTGCGTAGAACTCTTGCCTATTCCAAGTGCTTCGTAATAGTTGTCGCTTAACAATGATGAACTGGTACTAAAATATTTGGTGCCATTCTTTGAAAATATGCCACGCATCATCAAATTATAATGTCTATTGTACATTGCAAGATTCGCGAATATTTTGCACTTTTTCGCTGATTTGTATTTGTTTTCGCGTATAATTTTATATTCATTAATTTCGGTTATATCATTTTTATGTTTTTTTTTTTCATTAATTGCTGGGGGAAGTGACAATAAAACAGCTGTTAATTGAACCATGCACGAATGTCAGACAAGTAACGGAACAGCAAGGAACGTCGAAAAGAAGCAAAATATAAATAACATAACCTTAGACCCCGTTTACATATTGTCTTATTTATCTTGTTTGGATAGATGATAAGTCAGTTATTGCTTGTCAGGCTTTTAACTTGAACGCGAACGGACTACTAACAATTTACAAGCGACGCCTACTGAAAATATATAAAGCAAAGGCGAGCATTTGGTTCAACAAACAATGCCTGGAATTGAATGTTACTCCGAAATTCGCAAAAATAACAATAAAGGCAAATACCAAATCTAGCAGGAAAACAGTTAGAAAAGCGGAAAAGGATTTTTTAAAATATGAGTTGGAAAGCTTATACTCGAAGAAGGATGAGATAAATGCCGAGTTATTATCTATCCATTTAAGATTGGCAGAACAACTACCTACGACTGTATTAATGGAATGCTTCGACCGCATTAAGACAGAGGTTGATCAGGAACTACAACAAAAATACAGGTCGCTGAACCGAAAATTGGACAAGCTGGCAGGACGACGAGAGGGTAACCAAAACCAAAACACTCACCAGTTTCATGACAAGTTCGTTAACCTCACAACAGTGGCCATTACCAAGGAAGAGGCACAACTTCTCGAAAAGGGCCTGAAGCACAATATCATGGACCAGAATACAGTAAGGAAAACGGAGCAAGCGATTGTAGATGCGGAGATCGCAATATCATTGATACCACAGGAAGAACAGGAGCACGCAAGACACATGTGCAGGGAAATCATAAGAAAGGAGGTGAAAGCACAGGAACGACAAAAACCGAATACAGAGGAGAAAACAATAAAGAATCTACGGCATAAACTAAGGAAAAACAATATTGTCACAACGAAAGCGGACAAAGGAAACACCACTGTGCTAATCGAAAAAGAGCAATATATATCCAAAACCGAGGATCTCATAGAGGAAATGAAATGTCGTAGAATGAGAGAGGATCCCACAGATGAATACCAAAAACAAATCAAAGCTGCTATAAAAAATGCAACAAATATAGTAGATTCTAACATGGCACATAGATTGGTCCAAATGAACCCTTCGGCTCCTCCACTGGTTGCGCTACCAAAAATCCACAAGCCGGACACGCCAATGAGGCCCATCATTAATTTTAAATCGGCACCATGTTACAAACTGTCCAAATATTTAAAAACGATATTGATAGACACTCTGGAGCTAAGGAACGAATATGCAATAGCTAACACAACAGAACTAATAGAGAGACTCGAGACCGTAGAGCTAACAAGAAACAGCAAATTGGTATCTTTTGACATAAAAGATCTATACCCATCTATACCACTATCGGAGACTTTGGACATAGTTAGCTCAACAATAGTTCACAACACAAAAAACAAAGTGAAAAGTATGCAAATCACAAATACGCTAAGAACCACTTTACGTCAAAACTATTTTAAATTCAACAATAAAATATATAGACAAACAAACGGTCTTGGAATGGGAAGCCCCACATCAGCAATTCTTATGGAAGTGTTCATGCAAAATCTGGAAGAAAAGTACATACAGGAGCTGAATTCCAAATTAGGCGTGTCATTTTATGCTAGATACGTGGATGACATAATATGCGTTTTAACTACTAATAACGAAGAGCTCGTACTGGAGTACCTCAACAAACAGCACGGCAATATAAAATTTACAATGGAAACCGAAAAAGACGGAGGAATCAACTATCTAGACCTCACGATAAATATTGATAAAGAAGCCAAAAGATTTAACTATGACATATATAGAAAGTCAACGGCCACCGACACAATAATACACAATACCTCAAATCACCCTCAACATCATAAAAATGCAGCATTAAGGCACTTGGTACATAGACTTGAAAGAACACCTCTTACACGAGAGGCATATAAGAGAGAACTTGAGGTCATATATAATATCGCTGCAAACAACGGATATAAAAAAGCACTAGTAGATAAGCTCAGAAGGACAAATGGAGAACCAAAAAGAAATAATGAAAAAGAAAATAATAGCTGGACGACTATGACATATACTGGAAAAGCAACATATAAATTGGCAAATTTCTTTAAAAAATACAACATTAACACAGCATTCAAAACATCGAACAATCTAGGGCGAAAACTAAGAACTAACATTAACTCAGAGGATCCGTTTAGCAGCCACGGCGTATACAAGCTTACCTGCGGATGCCAGCATAGTTACATAGGACAAACAGGACGGCAAATAAGAACGAGGTTCAGAGAACATATTAGAGATTACAACAAAAAAATACGGAATCCAAACATTATACCCGAGTCTAACTTCGCGAATCACATGGTCGAGAATGAATGTTCCCCAGCAAACATCAATAAAACAGTTAGGGTTCTTCACATACAAGAAAAGGGCCGACGTCTTAACGTACTCGAAAACATGGAAATCTACAAACAGAAAACATTCGACGGTAGAATAATAAACGAACAGATAAACACCATTTCTGACACAATATTCGAGCCTTTAAAACTTGTTTACAGGAAACAACTTAATCACACAGGTACAACAGACGAACGCACAACAACAAATAAACACAAAACAATTAACACACCAAAACAAAAAACCGACAAAGAAGGTCAAACGACTAAAATCACAGATTTCTACCTACCCCAGTCAGCCACACAAATCGATTAGTAAACCACCCTCGGTTCTGAACGAACACACAACACATACACATAACTAAATATACACAAGCATCAATTTGACAATACCTGCTCATATACCTACGAACTATAAATACAGGACAAATGACAACAACAGATCAGAACGAAAATCGACACTGATGATGGCACAACGCCGAAACCGGTTTGTCTCAAAACCAAATTTGACAAGGGATGACGGAAAATCGTTCCAATATACATCATATTGTCTTATCTACGATAAACCATCAAAAGATAATCTACGTGTTTACAAATGTTCCAACCCTGGGGACTAGATTAGTTTCTGTCCAATTTTACGTCTCTCTTTTATTTTGTGCTTCCAATTAGATAAAACACTATTGAGGTACATCTTTTGGCAGCGATTTAGTTTAGCACCCCCCGAGGTCGGGGTTTAACTTGGTATCAAATGAAAGAGGGAGTTCTCCCGATCACAAATATATATATTTTAAAGTGCGCAAACTTATAATTAAAAGTTATTTGTTGTTAAAGTTTGCAAATTTCTATACAACTTTTATATGTGTGTACGTATATATATTTTATGAAATTACAAATCTGTGCTGCCACATCTAAAAAACGGAACAAGTGCAGAATCGAACAATAACTTATAAAAATACCTTTCATCTGATGCGCCATGCACAGTAATTCTGCGTAGAACACCTATCTGCATAGGCGGCCTACGGCCGCGCTTATAAGATATAACCCTGGGCTACGCTATGCCAAGACCGGGTGTGTGGTATAACCGTGGCGGTAGGGTTATTTTCAACTTTTATATTTCAAGTTTTCAAAATGAGTAGTAAAAATACATATTTTCCTTTTTATTTATTAGCTGAAAGGTGGTAAGGTAATATTTATATTTGTTTTTTTTTTTGTTGTTTATGTGGCAGCACAGCTTTGTAATGTCATCAATAAAATATATATATATATAAATGTGCATGTTGCTACAAAAGCAATAAAAAGTAATAACAATGCAAAAATGAAATGCGAAATATACAAAAATGGAATTTAAGTATATCGTTGCCAATTTATATAGATATCAATGTGGATTAAGGTTTTGAAAGATGTGTAAATTGTAATTTAAAGTGCTATAGAAATTTGCTAAATTTGCAAACTTTAACAACAAATAACTTTTAAATTATAAGTTTTCGCACTTTAAAATATATATATTTGTGATCGGGACAACTCCCTCTTTCATTTGATACCAAGTTTTACCCCGAACTCGTGGGGTTCTATTTTAAAATTTTCCCATTTAATATGGCAAATATAGTTATATAATTAGAGAATAAGATCTAGGTACGAACATGAAGATAATCTCGTTGTACGTAGACTAGGCCTTACTTTGTTTGGATTATTGTGAACACGGTGAAATGAATATTCAGGCGTTCTCATCCCGTTAACGTTTTGCCTTATTGTGACAAACTCGGCATGCATATTTTAAAGGATTGTTTATCATACATAATTGCCTTTGAATTCTCCTACGATCGGAGCAGATTTTACTATACGTTTAGAAATATAGGCGCATAGTCATAGTCAAAATAAAATAGGTTCTAAATTTAGTTTGAGCTTTTCGACACAATTTTTTATAAGCTATCTGTCATAAAACTGCACCTAAATTTTAAACTTATTTTACCTTAACTACGACTATGCGTCATAATAACTGTATATTTATTTATTTAAATATATAGTAATCTTTGAAATACAAGCCTTCTTACAAACTACATAACGAAATTTAATATATTTACAAACAATTGTAGGGGATTTCATTTAATATAAGGTCTTGAAAAAATAAAAACAGGGATACCAATCATCAGTTAAAGTTTCTTAAATTTCCAGTATGATATCCCAAGAAAATACGAGAATACCGGGATTTTAATAAACATTCCCCGAGAATCCGAAATGGAAAAAGGTTCGGGAACCCCAGAACTCGATGCGAAGACTAACGTGGAACATTCATAGTCGAAACTTTGTAGGTAATTCAAGTTAGTTGCAGTATATTTGACAGATAGCCCCCAGGAAATTATGCTGCGGTAGCTTATTTCTTTAGCTGAAACCTACTAAAATTCATCAAAAAATATCAGGAGAGATGTCGAAACACGCGTTTTGGACCCAGGGCTTCGAATCGTAGAAAGGGAACTGGAAAAATTATTTCCTGCCTTGTAGGGGCGTTAAGTCAGACAATTCATAATTCACTACTCATTTCGCTGGACGAACACTTGCGTTACCCACAAATCATTGCATTTGCGTGTTAAATTTCTATCCGTATCTGGATCACGCTTCATTGGAACGTCATATTAGATTGCTACTTCATAGTGATGGGCGATACATCGATTTTGAACTACCAGTGAAAATATTGATGGCGATTTTTGAATCGCGGCTATTTTTTATAGCTATAGCGATCGCTTAATTTATTTTTAACAAGCGAATATATACAGAATATATGAACCAAAATTGCAATAAAAAGAAAAAAATATGTACCTTTTATTATAAACCGATGTAACGCGAAATTCTAATTTTCTGAGATATTATGATATATATTATTAACTGGCTGACGACATTATGTTCAGTCTCGTATTACACTCAATGAGATGAAACTAACGGATACAGATATCTATGCATTTTTGTTTTATAAATTTTTCTAATTGAAAATGATTTGTATTTTTTATGATTTGTAGGCTAGTCTGATCTAATTTATGCTGGTGCAAATAAAACGATTAATTCACCTTACGCCCGACGTTTCGCTGAATATTTCAGCATCCTCAGGGGCAACACTATTTATTTTCAAATTAAATAAACAAACAAAAAATATTTTATGTTGAAAAGCGTATACATATAAATTAACACAGTAGTTTTAAAGTAAACAAAAATTCTACACTTACAACAATATCGGACAATATTAACGTTTACTTATCAGTACCACCTTGTGTGGTAGTCTTGTCATAACTAATTTGTTTTCTGTTTAGACAAAGCATGTATGCTGCGGCAATTTATCGCTATCTTCCTTCTTGTTCATGTTTAGAGTTGGGTCGTTTCATTCTAAACTTGTTCAATTGATCGGATCTCTTAACTGAACAAGTGAACTAGATCTTCGATTTCAGTTCTTTTTGTTCTTTTAGTTCGTTTTATCTAATCTTATTCTTTCTCTCTTCTCGTTCGCGAACATTGTAAATTCATACATACATACGCAGAAATTCACAGTGAGCACGAATGTCGATGATGCCACTTACACTAAAGATATGTGTGGTCATCTTTGTGTGTGGCACTGCTACAACAATATATGTATGGACTATTTACGAAAAACATGTTTTGTAAGAAACTAATTATTACATTTATTAAACTTGAAAAGTTCATATTTACAACAAAGCATTGCTGCATACACACCCCCATCTATACTTGTTGGCTTTTTTCGCGGGTGCGAACAGCAGTGATCAAATTTGCTTGAAAAAAAAAAAAGAGCAGATGAGCAAAAAGAACAACTTGTTCGTTCATCAGAAAAATAACGAAAGATTCGAATCTTTGAAATGAACGAAAAAGCACAACTCTTTTCATGGTCCTTTCTCTGTTTTCTAAAATGTGCAAGCTTTCCAAGGTATATCTCGTCATTTCTCTTTTCTCCTTATCAATAATTGTCGTGTTGGTAAAATCTGCTGTATGGCCGTTGCTAATCATATGTTGTGATAGGGATATAGTGGGCTTTTGTTTTTTGGTCTGCTTCGTGTTATCGCATTGCTGGTTTTCTTTTCCCATGCATTCAATTTTATATATGACGTTGTTTTGTTGTTGCTTGTCTATTGGAGATTTTGTTCTTGTGTATATTTTGGATAATGTATTGTTGGACCTGTAGGCTAGTGTGATGTTTTGTTGTTCGAGTATATTGTGATCGATGCTTGCACTTAATTTCGGTATGTATGTCACACTGTAGTATTTCTTTATATCTGTTGTTACTGTGTTTGAAGGTATGTTGTGTTGGTTGCTGTTTTTCATGGTTTCCTGGTTGATTAATTCGTGTATAAGGTTTTTGGTTGGCTTTTCGCCATATCCATAACCTAAAAATATTTGAGTTGGTGAATTTATTAACTTTTTGTATATTTTATTTGTTTTGGATACGTTTTGACTAAGAGACTTATTTTTTGTGGAATATGTTTGTAATTTTTTGCGTTTTCTTCATTTTTATGAAATTTTCACGATTTTTAGGTTAAGGCACCATTAATCGATCATGTTGGAGATGGTTATGGTTACGACTATGGCGTTAGGGGTAAGAAAGTTTAATTTAGCCTTTACACAGGTCGGTGGGTAACAGCTGCTTTAACGAAATTCTGCGAGAGGTGATTGTCATTCAAAAGAATTTCATGCTGAAGGAAAATCGGATAGCAATAGCCATGGCGGAACGATACAAAGCATTGTGAATGATGACAAAGTGTGTTATCTTATCTGTCAACTGTCTAACAGGCTGTTCAATATGGCTACTTTTCAGCGTTTTGACAGGATGTTCAATATGGCGGCGCCTATCTTCAGCGGGTGATAGAAAGATATACAGAATGAGACAGCGATAGTCAAATATGAATCAGGTGATCCAATCACTTTGGAATTTTGACGTTTATGCAGAAGATATCACACTTAGTCACCATTCACAATGATACAAAGTGCCAGCATGGTGACATACCTACATACATAAATAAGAAATCCATGTACTTTGTTTTTGTAAATTCGATGGACAAATGTCAAAATCGTACTGCGCCGGAAGTTAATGTATCAAATCAAATAAAAAAGATTGTAATCAGTTGTTCGATGCGGCCACCTTGTATCGTTCCGCCATGGCAATAGCTATTACTACCCTGCAAAAATTGTTGGATTACGTGTTCCATTTTCTTCATGTTGGAGTACTCTAACAATACTCCTTTGCAATGCGTTTGCGGACCACCATCAGCCGATCATTGCTCGTTTTTTAACGACCGTGATCACGACACGATGACGATCGAACAGAGTTGCTAAAAGTAAAATATTGCATACAAATAACTGATAATAAAATTCTACTATGGCAACTCTGATAAAATGTAACCGCGCACTGGTTTTATGTATACATACTATAGTATAGAGAAATATTAGTTTCTTTATTCACGCAAATGCTAAATAACATAAGAATATTCGTAGTAAAAAATATAAAAGTTGTATTGCCCCTCTTCATTTACCTTCATTTTAAATTAAATTCACTCCGGTAATTCTTTCCGACACAAATTCTCTTTAGTACTTTGGCATATGATCCTCTGTGGGTGCTGCATGGAGTACTACAGTGAAAGTACTTTTGAAAGTACTCTCACGTATGTACTCTATGGAATACTCACAAACAAAGCGAGAGTGCGATCACCTACTCCTCTCCTAGGACATCGCAATGTTAATTGGAGCACATTTTTTGTATGAATGCAGATTAGTTTTGGATTACTCCTATACTCCCAAAGGAGTATTCCTTACATTATTTATGTAGTACTCGCGTTTTTGAAGGGTATTAGCGTTTTTTCATTCGAGGCGATGCAATCACCGATAGTGAAATATTGTTCATCACGAGCTCATACGAAATGTTAAACATATAAGAAAACGCTTGTCAAAACAAATGTCGGAAAAAACATCTCAAAATGTCAAGAAATTAAAAATAGAACTTTCACTAATTGAAGAAAAGCATTGCCCTTGCAGCTAGCAGTTTTTCACAACAGCCTTACCTAGTTTTCATGAAGATTCGGAAAAATTAGCGATTCAACAAAACGAAGAAATAGTTCGAGAACATTCACTGACCAGGGGTAAGCAGGGCCTTTTGCCAACCAACCAAAACTTATAAAAGGCGAACGTCTCGCATGCAGCTGTAAATAAATAAGGAACATTTGCTGCAAAAACGTAACACAAAGTGGAATAAAATATTATATTTATAAATTTTGTGAATTAATACCTATTGTTGAAAATACTCAGAGGTGAAAAGTGTAAAATGACGAATAATACAAGAAATTCAGTTGACGGTGAGTCGGAAGCAGCAGTTTTATACAAAAATGAGGGCAATGCAGCATTCAAGGCTGAAAAATGGGAAGAAGCTGTGCAAAATTATACAAAAGCAATTGAAGTTGGTGGAAAACATAAGGATCTAGCAGTTTTCTATAAAAATCGTGCTGCAGCATATCTTAAACTGGATAAATATAAAGCAGCTATAGATGACTGCAGCGAATCGCTGAAGCTGGCACCAAAGGATCCAAAGGCCCTGTTTCGACGTGCTCAAGCATATGATGCTCTAGAAAAGTATGAAGAGGCATATAAAGATGCTACAGATTTGTTTAAAGCAGATCCTAATAATAAATCTGTCCAACCGATGTTGCAACGTTTACACCAAATTGTGCAGGAACGCTTAGCGCAGAATGCAAAGACATCAACAAAGGTAAGTCAACAGTCAACAAGAGTTAGATTCTACCTAAACTTGCTTGATTGGTTAAAATCGGCAAGCAAGTATAACATTTCGGAAAGGCGTTTTCAAGAAAAGTTGATTCATGTGTGATCTCCTTCATATAAAAACTCTGCTTTTTGTAGGTATCCCACCACGAAGGCAGTCGGGCACCGAGCATTCGATTAACAGTAATTAAAAATAAAGTATTGAGTCCGAACAAAATCCTCACTTCACTTGCCTCAGTACCTGAAAGCAAAGAACTTAACGTGGCAATTTACAGTGCAATAGACCAGCGCTTTTAGTGGGGACCAATAAAAAAGTGGGGAGCAAAATTGCAGGTTTGTCAGAACACTGTACTCAGAGCTGCTACAATTTGTCACATTATTACCCCAAAACATGTTGATGACTTTCTGCTAAGTTGTGTCAACTTATCAGCCACAGCAGCAGAAATTTTTCTTGCAAAACTGATTGTCTGTTTTAGCCCCGTGAGCTAAGGTTTTTAGATTAGAATAATCTATATGCATCTGCTTCTTTTTAACGGATGGATGTAAATAAAGTGTAGGATATGACAGTAGTCTGACACATACATTCTTATAGGTCGCCTTTGCCAGAGCATTCGAGGCTCTTCCATTGACTGGCAATCTTGGGTTTCTCACTAAATAGAAATTCTAATTATAGATGAAACCAAAAAAACTCATAAATATTTTTTTTTTTTCAGGTGAATCAAATGATGAGCCTCACATTCGATGTTGCTTCACCGGTTGACAAACGACGATCTGGCTCAAATAATCTGCTTGTCCTTGCAAATGAAGAAGTTGGTGCCGATATGCTCTTTAAAGCGGGATGCATTACAAAAATTGCTTCTTTAACTAAAATTGAAAAGGATCCAGAAATTTATTGCAATTTAGTGCGTGTTGTTGCTGAGCTATGCAATAATTCAGTGGAGCGTACAAAGGCGGTCTTGCGCGAATTGGGGGTACCATGGTTTTTACATGTGCTCGATCATAAGCATGCGGAACGCGTTACCGCTGCACAATATTGCTTACAAACCATAATTAATGCCTTATCAGGCATGGAAAATAAACCGGAGAGCAAACCCAAAAAGGAACTTTGTGAACAAAATCAAAAAGAAATCGACACACTGCTCACCTGCCTTGTATACACAATAACCGATCGCACAATTTCTGGGGAGGCGCGTGATGCTATTATTGAGCTGCTGACGCGTAATGTACACTACACAGCATTAGCGTGGGCCGAGAGATTAGTTGAAATACGTGGTCTACAGCGTTTGCTGGAAGTATGCTCCGAATTGGAGGAGTACAAATATGAGAGTGCAATGGAAATAACACCATCATCACGCACCATAGCTTCAGTGTGTATGGCACGCGTTTATGAAAATATGTATCACGATGAATTGAGGAAGCGTTATACCGATGCTATAGATGAATATATTAAGGATAAGCTATTGGATCCCGACATGGAATCTAAGGTGCGTGTGACGGTAGCGATAACATCTTTGCTATCTGGACCACTTGATGTTGGCAATCAGATAGTGTCACGTGAGGGTATCTTACAAATGATTTTAGCAATGGCCACCACAGACGATGAGCTGCAGCAGCGGGTCGCTTGTGAATGCATCGTAGCAGCTGCTTCCAAAAAAGATAAAGCCAAAGCATTGTGCGCACAAGGTGTAGATATATTAAAAAATTTATACAAATGTAAAAACGATAATATACGCGTGCGTGCCTTGGTTGGGCTGTGCAAATTGGGTAGCTATGGTGGGCAGGATGCGGCTATACGCCCGTTTGCGGATGGCTCAACAAACAAATTAGCTGAAGCATGTCGACGTTTCCTGGTGAAACCAGGCAAGGATCGTGACATACGTCGCTGGGCTGCAGATGGACTTGCTTATCTAACACTCGATGCTGAGGTTAAAGAGAAGCTGATCGAAGATAAACCTGCATTGCATGCGCTTATTGATTTAGCGCGTTCCGGTGATCAATCGTGCTTGTATGGTGTAGTCACAACTTTTGTTAATCTCGTAAATGCTTACGAAAAACAGGAAATGTTACCGGAAATGATAGAGCTAGCAAAGTTTGCAAAGCATCACATACCCGAAGAACATGAATTAGATGATGTTGACTTTGTTAACAAACGCATTACCATCCTAGCTAATGAAGGCATCACAAGCGCGTTATGCGCACTCGCTAAAACTGAAAGTCACAATTCACAAGAGTTGATTGCACGCGTATTAAACGCTGTATGCAGCTTGCAAGAGTTACGTGGCAAAGTTGTGCAAGATGGTGGCGTCAAAGCATTGTTACGCATGGCTTTGGAAGGTACCGACAAAGGTAAACGTCACGCTTCGCAAGCGCTAGCACGTATCGGTATTACCATTAATCCTGAAGTCGCATTCGCTGGTCAACGTAGCTTGGATGTTATACGTCCACTATTGAATTTGTTACATCAAGATTGTGCGGCGTTAGAAAACTTTGAAGCGCTCATGGCGCTCACCAATTTGGCAGCAATGAATGAAAGTGTCCGCCAACGTATTGTTAAAGAGCAAGGCTTGTCGAAAATCGAAATTTATCTAATGGAAGAACATTTGTATTTAAGACGCGCCTCAGCGCAATGCATCTGCAATATGGTGATGTCAGATGATGTTGTGAAAATGTTTGAAAAACCGAATGATCGCGTGAAATTTTTGGCCTTACTATGTGAAGAAGAGGATGAAGAAACTGCTAAGGCTTGTGCTGGCGCATTGGCTATGTTAACATCAATTTCGAAAATATGTTGTACAAAAATTTTAGAAATTAGTTCTTGGTTAGAAATTCTACACACACTCATTGCAAATCCAAGCCCTGAGGTGCAACATCGCGGTGTTGTCGTAATTTTAAATATGATTAATGTAGGCGAAGATATAGCGCGGAAATTACTGGAGACAGATATTATGGAATTGTTAAGTGGCCTGTCGCAGCTACCAGATGAGACGCGTGCTAAAGCGCGCGAAATTGCGCAACAATGCTTGACTGCAGCGGAACGTTATAGGCTGATTGAAAAATCAGATGATGCTGAGATTCCGAACGTTTTCGAAGAGGCGGCACGTATCGAGGAAATTGAAAACTAGACAATATATATATATATATATATATATATATGTACATATTTTGTGTGTCAAAGCGTTAAGCAATAAGTGCCAATGTAGCAGTAATAATCTTCTATCTATTTTTTTATCTGTTTTTTGCATTTTGAGCGTTTTTATTGTGGCAATGTACTTATGTATACTGTTATACATACTGTTATACTGAATTAAGGAATTTGTAGCAAATCCTTTTCAAAATTTTTTAATATTTATATTTCAAATAAACGACCGGGTTTTTCTAGATTTTCATCTTTTTATTTCTTCTAATAGATACTTCAGATGTTTCACTGGTACTTGTTTCTTGGACGATGTAGTAGATTAGATTATTTATTTATTACGGACAGAAGCCTAATTCGTAAATTAGAATATATTACAGTTTTTTTTTATCTTTTAGCTAAGGTTTTACAATTTTCATATAATTTTGTTTTAAATACTGTTATTTCGTTGCAACTTTTTATATCCTTAGGCAGATCATTGTAACTTTTCAGACGATTGTAGAAAATCTTCTGTTGATCAATTTCAATTCTAAAAAACGGCATTTTGAAATTATGTTTTTTTTTTTTTTTTTTATGTTTGTTCCTCGTATTTTTGTATAATTTATATGATCTTCAAATATATCATCCTCATTGATAATCCTCCTTGTTATTATCATATATTTAGTTTTATTAATATTTAGTTTCAGCCTATTACCACACAACCATTTATACAAGTTATTTAGTTCATGTTGCATTTTGGCAAGTGCAGTATTAATATTATTTTCACTTATCATAATTAATGCATCATCCGCAAAAAGTCTAATTTCACAACCTTCGATAGCATTGACTATGTCATTTATGTATATAAGAAATAGTATAGATGCCAATACTGAGCCTTAAGGTAACCCTATGGGTACCTCTAATTCATCCGACGTCACAGCATTTATAACTGTTTTCTGCTTTCTCTGCTTCAAATAGTTGCGGAACCATTTAAGTTCAATATCAGTTATGCCAATCCGCTGCATTTTTTTTTATTAATATCTCTCTATCCACCGTTTCAAAAGCTCTTTTGAGGTCAAGGAAAACTGAAACGACTACTTTTTTGTTGTTTAACTCTTCTTTCCAATCAGATATCACCAAGTTCAGCGCTGTCTCACAGGAATGTTTTTTCCTAAATCCTGACTGTTGGTAGATTAGTATATTATTTACTTCAAGATGATTCACCAACTGATTCTTAACAACGACTTCGAGAATTTTAGCATCACTTGGCAGGGTATTTATGGGTCTAAGTTCTTCAGGTTGCATTGTCTTTTTAACTTTTTCCACAGGTATTGTTGTTGACATTGTCTTTTTAGCTTTTTCCACAGGTATTATTGTTGACGTTTTCCACATTTCAGGTACCACACCATATTCTAATCTGTTATTGATTATCTGAGCATAGAAATATCCGGTATTCGATATACAATCTTTTAGTACACCTTCGGATAGAAGTTTTCTTCCACCTATTTTATATTTAAAGTCTTTTAGGATATTAATAACATCATCGGTGGTAATTTTAGCAAACTTTAATTTTGAATGGACTTGTGTATCTTATAGTGCTACTTGACAGGTTTCTATGTTATTATTAATTTCAATCACACTGTTTACAAAAAATGTATTTAGACCATTTGTCAGATCGGTTTCGTTTTCAACCAGTATGCCATCCAGTATCACCTTTTTTTATCTCTTCGTTATCTTTAGTTTGGTTAACCGTTTGTTTGAGATATTTCCACATTTCTTTAGCATTATTTTCATTCAAAATGACTATTCTCCATATACTTTATTTTTTTTAATTTGACTAATTTTTTGTATGACGTATTTATATTTTTATATTCATCCCACTCTCCAGTTTGTAACGCACGCGTGTTCATATTGTATTTGTATTTATTCATTTGTGCCAATTCTCTGTCATACCATTTATTCATTAACTTGATATGCACTTCTTTCAGTGTGGACTCCTAACCATTCTTTGAAATCGAGAAAAGTTGAGGTAGAGCTGTAATGTTTGCTATCAGGGCCATATTACGTTTTACGATGAGTGACTGAAAACTTCAGACCTCTTAGACCCCAAAAATACGAAAAGCAATCCAAAAGCTCGATATGTTGAAATTGTTTTCGGCATCATTTCGGAACGTACCGAATTTGTATCCGGCAAAGTACCACAAGAAGAAGAATATCAATGGCTGTTTCGGACTCTTTCAAAATGGAAATATTTCAGGATTGTTTCCGAATTGTTTCAGTGATGATTGTTTTTAAGACTGATAATTTTGTCTAAGACTGTTTCGTACTCTTTCACAATAATTTTGGGACTATTTCGGGATATATTCGGATATGTTTTAGGGATAACTTCGTGACTATATCTGGATTGTCACAAAGGCTGTTTTAGACTCTCTTTCATTATTTAAGGTCATTGCGGAATATATGTGAAATTGTTTTAAATATAATATCTCGATTTTTTCGGGAGTATTTCCTAAGCCCGTTGCTACCGCTTGTTCCTGTGGGTTAGGGAGCGTAGAAAAAACCCGCGTTTTTGTTTGTCTGCCGTAAGAAGCCGTCCAAATAAAAACATCGCACCCGGGTTGCGCGATGGCTTTAGGATCTGCGACGCAAATATCTACAAATGAAATGAAAATGGACCTTGGAGGAGATTTCCTTTTTTCGATCATGGACCAATGCAATCAATGCAAACATTGCCATTGAAATCGATGTTCTGGAAAATCATAGTTTAATGTAAAAATAAATTATTTCATTAAATATCTCCAAAGGCTTGCAAAAGCAACAATAACTTTTAATTAGACCACACTAAGTTTACATTCATGACATTTGCTCCAAATAATCAAAGCCAAGTAAATAAAAAAAAAAAATTAACAGCCAATTAGTTGAGGCGGCAGATTTTGGCAAGCCATGGCGTATTAGCGACTTATTTTGGCAAATGATTGACAAACAATTTGGGGACAACTGATTTAGTAATAAACAAAGTATATCATACCATAAAATAGTTCAAAACCATTAAACCGCATCCAAAGTAGTCAAATAAACTGCGCGCATTTTGTCATTTCAACTTCCATTCATTTGCTTGAACATTTAACCTTTTCTCAGTTCAGTAAGCGCACATACGCACATATTTACATATGGGGCATTCCCTGCCAACTACTTCTAACGATGGATTGCAGATATGAGGATGTGCAGCAAACACGCTCCGGCCAAAAATGTGTTTTCATTGACATCGTTGGAGGAGGCCGTCAACTTCCCCCAGCGGGTTAGGGGGTTAGAATATACCCGCGGTAGGTATGCCAGTCGTAAGAGGTGACTAAAATACCGGATTCAACGGGTTTGTGTAGCACAGCCCTTTCAGGTTGCCAGCGCAATACATAGCTTCTCAAAACCCAATTGTCTACCTCACCTATCCGTGGCGAATCTGTTTCATTAACAGCCGAGGCTCTGGCGACCCCGAACTCTTCATGGATCTAGGGGGTGAGAGGGCGGTATGGCCTGGAAGGTCGCATGTGGTCATAACAAGTCGTTCCCGAAATGGTCGGGCTTGGTACCGGAACGTATTGGATCTACATCCGGCAAAGGACCATTAACTCGATAACACTCCCCAAGGCATTCGGGGAGTGTCCTTATCGCTACAACAACAACAACAACAACAACAGGCAGTGAACTCCATTGGTGCGCCAAATCGGCGTCAGTTATTACGAAAAAGAGCCAGATATCTCTCGTGATTTGTTACGAAGCCAAAACCGATTAGGCGGTTAAGCGACAATTAATGATGATGTGAGAAAAGATCTTCACGCTGTGCTAACTCATCGGGCATCACATTGCACTGTATGTTACTAAGTTAAAAAAAGGGCCTTATCGTGTTTCCAGAGTTACAACAGACTTTCTATAATAACCAACCAGCCTGGATTACAGCGGTCCTGTTGACAGTTCGTATATATTCAGTCTTTTCATGCCTACTGGGTAGTAAAAATTGAGTGTCCGGAAGACTCATAGATATGAGGATTGCTTTCAATGCAAAGGCCATATGAATTGTTCCGAAAGGCTTAGCTGTAATTTACTTTTAATTGAATTTTTAATAATGCTAAATGTGGTATAACGCCTTCCTTCTCTTCTATCAAGGCCGGGTATATGCTCTCTACACCAAACACTTAAAGCGCAATCTCAGCGAAAAAAGCTCCTCATGGAACTTGGGGGTGGGGAGGGAGGGATGGCCTGAATGTTTAATATGGCATATAAATCGTTCCCGCGATGTCGGGCTAGGACCTTGTCTCTACAACAACAACAACTGCTAATACGAGAGAGGTGTCAAACGACGCGTATTGACCGCGACAACAATAATCCGACTGCGGAAAATAAAAATTGTATGTCTGTCCGCAGATATTTGCAGTTAAAGTTGGCAATTTTCATGTGGTTGTTGTGCACTGAAAAAAATTGTGTATACAAAGGGTTTTTCTGATTTATTGGACTGTAAACCCGAAACCAAAAACAAATTTGCAATAAATAAAAAAAAAAAACAGTCGGTAGTACAAAAAATACAAAGGGATTGTGCACGCATTTAATTTCGATCCCACCCCATTGGTGGACCGGCTAGGGTAATTTCTTATAAGCGCGGCCGAAGGCCGCCAACGCAAAAAAGTTGTTCTGCGCAAAAATAATATGGATAACACATGCGGTTTCGGAGGAACCCGGGTCATTTTTCGGGGTTTCGTTAATATTTTTTGAACGAGTTAAAATTTTTATTTTCCGCCTTCGGATTATTGTTGTCGAGGTTCTACGAACGAAAAGTGTGTCTGTCCACGATTCATCGCAATTCAACTAAAGGTTATATACAATCCGTTTTGTAGCGAGTTATTTAACCACTGCCGAGAGTCTTCAATAAATGCCGCTAGATGGGTCTCCTAAGTATTATCTAACTAATGATAAGCTTTTTTTTACTCGCAAATGTAGATGCATATATGTACATTAGAGAGGGTAATTTTTTTTCCATCAGGAGTATAGCAAAAACGTAATCTACAGATACATTCAAATTCTAATTGTTGAAGACACCATAGCTGTAAGTTCGATTTCGAGTCCCCGACTTTTGCAAAATAAATATTTTGCCATATGAAAGTAGGGTTTGGCCAAAAAATCTTCATAACTTCTGATAGAATTATGGGACATATGAAAGTAGGGTTTGGCCAAAAAATCTTCATAACTTCTGATAGAATTATGGGACAAATGTCATATTGGGCTTACTTTAAAGGTATTTTACGTACATTTCAGAATCTGTATTAATATTTTTGTAGGGGTATCAGGCTTAAATTATGAGAAATTAGCCTAAAATGAACTTTTAACTACTATATTCAGCCCTATTCTGCATTTCGATCGTAGTTCCGTTTTTCTAAGTTGCAAATTAGTTGGCAGAAAAATATTTTATTTTTATTTTTTTTTATCAATTTACAACAGAATTTTAACAAAAATGTAAGTAAAACTTGTTAAGAAACGTAGAACGCTTGATGATGATTGTTTTTTATATTGTTACGAATATTAGCAAAACTAAGGAGTGCTGCCGTCTCTAAGCCGATGCTAAGCAGTGACGTGAATGCACATCAATAATTCAATCATTATCTATCTACATAAACGAAACAATAACTGCATCTACATATATGTACCATGTACGTATACGAGCAGCGGAGAGTCAATGCACTAACACATGCATATATCTGAGATACTCCTATAAGTATGCAATGAGAAAAACTATAAAATTGTGCAATTGTAGTTACAGCTGAGAAGTTTGAGAGCTGCTGGACTAGTAGATTCTCGAAGCGACTAGAAGATGAGAATGTTAAAATCAATGAGTATAAAAGGCGACAGATGTAGAGGCGCTGTAATTCAGTTTGATTTGAGTTGTCAAGCAGTTTCGATTAAGACGATATCTAGCGAGCAATAGCAGTATTATTTTGAATAGTAGAGTTTCATTTGATCTATCAATCAGTTTGGTTATTAAGCAAGCTATTCGTTGCACAGTTTGAGTGTTATTGTGAAGTACTTTAATAAAGGTCATTTTGCATTATTACAAATTGGAGTTATTTATTCAACAGTTTAGTGATTCGAACTTAGCAGAGGATTGGAAATAAGAAGATTTGCAGCAAATTCGTTACAATTGGTGTCAGAAGTGGGATTGTTGAATAAATTCCAGCAGACAACAAGGACATGGCAAAGTTCAGTGAATTGAAGATCCAGCAACTGAAAAAGGAGTTGGAGAACCGTGGATTAAATAAAACTGGCAATATTATCGAAGTTCAAGCACGGCTACGAGAGGTAATGGAATCGCAAGGAATTGATGTGGACGAGTTTGTCTTTTATCCTGATGGGGACGAGACAACAACAAAAATTGAAGAGAAAAACGAAACATCCCAGACAGTTACGAGCACAGACTTGAACATGATATTGGCTGCAATAACTGCTCAAACATCGACAGTAACATCCAAGATGGAAGCACAGGAGGCACGCATTTCAGAAATGTCGTCACAAATGTCATCTCAACTGGAATCGCAGGAGACATGCATAACATCGAAGATTGAAGCACAAGAAACGCGTATGTCAGAAATGTCGACACAGATTACATCCAAGATGGAAACTCAGCTGGAATCGCAGGAGAACCGTATAACATCAAAGATTGAAGCACAAGAAACACGGATATCCGAAATGTCGGCGCAAATTTCAGCACAGATATCATCGCAGATCTCTGCTCAACTGGAAGAGCAAGAAGAACGTATTTCCCCGAAGTTGGAGGCGCAAGATACAAAAATTTTACAGTTTGAAGAAAAAATCGAGGCCTAGGTGGATGCTTTGAGAGGACGTATCGAGCAGTTGCAACTAAATCGCCCAGCAGTTTCAACGAGTAATCCAAAGGTAAAAACACCATCCTTTGACGGTTCTGTTCCTTTCAAGGTCTTTAAGCTACAATTTGAGAAGACCGCAACAGTGAACAATTGGAATGCTGAAGATAAAGTTGCTGCATTGTTCGTAGGTTTGAAAGGACCAGCTGCGGAAATCTTACAGACCATCCCAGAGTACGAGCGGAACCACTACGAAACATTGATGAGCGCTTTAGAGAGACGTTACGGAAGCGAGCATAGGAAACAGATATTCCAAATTGAGTTGCAAAACCGTCACCAAGGAGCGAATGAGACTTTGCAGGAGTTTGCCTCGGATGTTGAAAGGTTGGTTCATCTCGCAAATGCGGACGCACCCGTGGAATACACCGATAGGATAAAAATCCAGAGTTTTATAAATGACATACGGGACGTAGAAACGAAGCGAGCGACATATGCATACCCAAACCCACATTCGCAGAAACGGTATCCTATGCACTGACTCAAGAAACCGCGTCGCTATTGAGTAAGCCAGTTTTCAAAGCACGCCGTGTGGATGTAGAAAGGCCAGAGTGGGTAGACGTAATATTGGAGGCGCTGAAAGGATCGCAAAAGCGGAGTGAAAAAGTTATCAAATGCTTCAAATGCGGGAAGTCCGATCACATTGCACGTCATTGCGATCTTGGCCTTAATAGTTCCAACAATGTGGGTGGGCGTAAACGCAAAGCTGGAGGAGATGAGCAAGAGCGAGTAATAGGTAGAGAGCTAGATCCAGCTATTGAATGCCCTGTGATATCTGTGTCACAAATTGGTAGAAAATCGAGCAGTCTTACCGTCAGAGGGAATGTGGATGGCAAAGAACGAGTACTGACTGTAGAAACGGGCGCATCTCATTTCTTGATCCGATCTGACTTGGTCAACAGGAGAGTAAAACCGTTACCTGGAGCAAAGTTGCGTACGGTCACTGGCGAGTATAACCAAGTTCAGGGAGAAGTGATATGTGAAGTATTGATTGGGAAGGTCATGGTTCTACACAAATTTGTTGTGGCGGAGATTGTTGATGAAGTTATATTGGGAGTGGATTTCTTGGTTGACCATGACATCAAGATCGATATGTAGAGAAGGGTGATGCGTTATGAGAACCAAGATGTGCCACTTAACTTTAGTTTGGAAAAAGGGTTCAGCAGTAATCGGGTACTGGTGGAGAAGACTCGACGAAGGCCACGAAATTCAAAGGTAGAGGTTGATGGAACAAATGGGCCAAACAAATCAAAACCGAAGGTACCTATGAGCGAAACACTGGCATTGAAAAGCCCTAACGGACGTAATGAAACGAAGAAAGAATGCAAGGGTGGTTTCAAGCCAAGGCACACTACTGTTGCGAAGCGTCGGAAGGATACTGATTATGCAAAGCAAATCCGTCCAGCGCAAGCTCTGCGAAGTAGTTCTTCATTGGCCGAGCAACAGAGTGCGAGGAAACGATCCAGGATAATGAGTAGTAAGATGAAACACAGGTACGGCAAGGAAAATAATTCGGAAGGTTTCCGGGAGGGAGATTTGGTACTGTTATACAACCCTCACCGGCGGAAAGATGTTCCATCCAAATTTCGGTGCAGTTGGGAAGGCCCGTACAAGGTTGTGAAGAAGATCAGTGATACCATCTACCGCATACAAAGCATTGAGAAACCACGGAGTAGAAGAGTGGTACATTTGGCGATGCTAGCAGCGTTTAGATCGAGGGATTTGTCTGATCGGGACGATCAGACTTAGGTGGAGGGCAGTGTTACGAATATTAGCAAAACTAAGGAGTGCTGCCGTCTCTAAGCCGATGCTAAGCAGTGACGTGAATGCACATCAATAACTCAATCATTATGTATCTAAATAAACGAAACAATAACTGCATCTACATATATGTACCATGTACGTATACGAGCAGCGGAGAGTCAATGCACTAACACATGCATATATCTGAGATACTCCTATAAGCATGCAATGAGAAAAACTATAAAACTGTGCAATTGTAGTTACAGCTGAGAAGTTTGAGAGCTGCTGGACTAGTAGATTCTCGAAGCGACTAGAAGATGAGAATGTTAAAATCAAAGAGTATAAAAGGCGACAGATGTAGAGGCGCTGTAATTCAGTTTGATTTGAGTTGTCAAGCAGTTTCAATTAAGACGATATCTAGCGAGCAATAGCAGTATTATTTTGAATAGTAGAGTTTCATTTGAGCTATCAATCAGTTTTGGTTATTAAGCAAGCTATTCGTTGCACAGTTTGAGTGTTATTGTGAAGTACTTTAATAAAGGCCATTTTGCATTATTACAAATTGGAGTTATTTATTCAACAGTTTAGTGATTCGAACTTAGCAGAGGATTGCAAATAAGAGGATTTGCAGCAAATTCGTTAAAATATGTTTCCAGGTCAAAAACAACATGTCCATGTCGAAGTCCCTTGACGTATTTGCCCCGCAAAAGTATCTAACACATTCTTGAAGGCATCCTTATTAAGTCGAAAGTTTTTTTGGGCCTAAGTAAGAAAATAAGTCATTAAACTTTACCACTTTTAAGTTCAATTTCTTACAATTCGTCACTCATCTCGAATGGATTACACAAATCTCGCAATTTTTGCCTTTCCATTCTCGCCTGGCCATTTCGTATGCGTTGCTTTCCAACTCCACAAATAATGCCGCGGCTATTGATTCCATTATAATAGACAGCTATAATTTGTGTCTGTTCGTTGGGTCCAGTTATATGCCAAAGCAAGCTGCCGGAGTAGAGGAAGGTGAAGCGAAAACGTAAACAATACTTGCGGAAAGAATAAATACATCTTTATAAAGTATTTTAGGCCAGAGCAATGAAATTAGCATCCATAAAATTCAGAAAATGTCAACTATATTCGTGCAGGAATCCGTTTTAACAAAACTTGGTGGCCACGGAAGGGAATTGGCCAAAAGAACGACAAAAACACACTTACAATTATGAAAGCACTTCACACAAAAAAATATAAAACTGCGGCAATATATTCTATGGTTTTTTTTTTTTTGTACAAAATGGCGTGGATAATAAAATATAAACGTTTATCATTATTTTTTACAAATTTTCTTTAATTTATTTTGTTCAAATGTTCAAACATTCCGTACAAACAGCTGATTTCCAAAAATCATTTCCTCTTCTCGTTACGATTCCGTCGTAATTCAGAATACCCAACTTCGATTAAAGCGGAGCGTAGAACGGGAACGTATTCGAAATGCAGAATAGGGGTGATTATCATTTTTAACAAATTTCTTATCGAAAAAATTTTTTTCTTTACAGATTTTTTTATTTAAATTTAAAATGGATGAACCAAATCCTTTTACATCATCTTAATCCACTCTATCACATATGTATACTTGAACACGATATTATTGCATTTGGTTTATCAAGTGAACTAAATAATCTGAATTGGAATAAATCGAATATTCAACTAATTGATAGACGTAGTATTCTAAGAAAGCTAAATGTTTTAATTTAAAAATATCATAAAATGATAATATAGAAGTTAAAAAGTTCATTTTAGGATAAGTTCTCATAATGTAAGCCTGATATCTCTACTAAAATTCAAAAACACTACAGATATTAATACAGTTTCTGAAATGTACGTAAAATACTGTAACGATTTTACTTGCAATTCCCCTTATTTCCAATCTTCTGCCAACGTTCGTATCGCTAAACTGTTGAATAAATAACTCCAATATTGAATAATGGAAAAATGGCCTTTATTAAAGTACTTCACAATAACACTTATACTTTGCAACGAGTAGCTTGCTTAATAACCAAATTGATTGATAGCTCAAATGAAACTGACTTCTCTCCACTGTTGTCGCCCTTTTATACTGTCCGACCTCCTCGTTGCATTTTTCTAGGCTTTTCTAATTCCAGAACTTACTAGTTAGTTATAAATTTCTCAGCTACAACTACAGATGTATAATTTTTATAGCTTCCCTTATACCCCATACGCTTGTATGCGTGAGCGACATTTCCACAATCACAATTGCATACCTTTAAGGCCGCGCTACAATGACATTTTTCATATACATACATATGTAGATGCGTTTAACACAAGCTTATGCATTCCAATAACATCGCGACAATCAACCAAGATGTTGCGTTCGTAAATATGAAGGAACTTCAGACTTGGCAATTGAAGTTTGTTACGCGTTGCCCATTCACATAAAAAATTTCGCGAAGCACTGTTGCACTGTCACATTCTCCCTATACAACAAAAATACTTGCTAACATATTTTGTGTCGTATTCGATTGTTATATTGCAGTTTGCAATTGGGAAAAATGTTAGAAAATTTACCAACCAGTGGCAAAAATAATTTCACTTGCAAAGTGTGCCAACACCCTCAGCCAAAGCAAATGCCAAATTCTTCTTTTTATGATTTGCTTGGAATTTTAAATATATGAGGGCGCCAGTGTCGCTCATTCTACCATTCTCCATAAAGCGCCAAATACACGACACGAACATTTCCGAGAACATTCCGCAATCTTGTTCGCAGCTTTGGCCATACACCATACGAACTTTTGGCCGAACATTAGTTCTCTTTCAGACAGCGATGAATACGGACAATTTAAATTTTTCGATTAAAGTCGCATAATCATTATTATTTTTAATTCTATTACAATAATCTTTGCATTTTACTTGCCACAATGATGGCAAAGATTTATACATTTCAATAAATTCACTCAGAAATTTTTTATTGTCCATTTTACTTTTCCGCGCACGTCTGTTCCGTTCAAAAATTACTACGATTATGAGCTTTTTCGCCATACACGCACGAACAGTTCGCGCAAATGTTCGCCAAAAATTAAAATATTTTGATTTTTGGCGAACATTTGCGCGAACTGGCAAACACCACCATACAAGACAGAAAAGGTCGCAGAAACATGACATAACGGGAATGTTCGCGGAAATGTTCGTGTCGTGTATTTGGCGCTTAATGCATAAGCATGTGTTAAACTCATCTATATGAAAAACTGCTTATGTGTCGCAGCTATTAGGAACATTTCAGATAAGATATCTGCATGTGCTTGTGCGTTGCTTCTCCGCCGCGTGCACGCGTATGTGTAGACATAATGATTGAATTATTGATGTAAATTCGTGTCACTGCTTAGCATCGGCCTAGAGATGGCATTACCCCTTAGTGTTGCTAATATTCGTAACACTGCCCTCCACCTAAGCCTGATCGTCCCGATCAGACAAATCTCTCGATCTACACGCTGCCAGCATCTCCAAATGTACCACCCACCTACTTCGTGGTTTCCCAATGGTTTGTATGCGGTAGATGGTGTCACTGATCTTCTTCACAACTTTGTACGGGCCTTCCCAACTGCACCGAAATTTGGATGGAACACCTTTCCGCCGGGGAGGGTTGTATAACAGTACCAAATCTCCGCCAAGAAACCTTTCGAATTATTGTTCTCATCGTACCTGTGTTTCATCGTACTACTCAATACCCTGGTTCATTCCTTCACACTATGTTGTTTGGCCAATGAACTACTTCGTAGAGCTTGCGCTGGACGGATTTGCTTTGCAAATCAGTATCGTTCCGACGCTTCACAACAGTAGTGTTCCCTGGCTTGAAACCACCCTTGCATTTTTTCTGCGAAATTCTTTCCTTCGTTTTAGTACGTCCGTTAGGGCTTTTCAATGCCAGTCTTTCTCTGACAGATACCTTCGTTTTTGATTTGTTTGGCCCATTCGTTTCATCAACCCTTGCCCGATCCGCTGCCTTTGACTTTTGCGGTTCTCTTTCACCAGCACTCGATTACTGCTGAACCCTTCTTCCAAACTGAAGTTAAGTGGCACATCCTGGTTCTCATAGCGCATAATCTTTCTTGGCATATCGATCCTGATGTCATGGTCAACTAAGAAGTCCACTCCCAATATGATTTCATCAATGATCTCCGCCACAACGAATTTGTGTAGAACCATGACCTTCCCAATTAGGACTTCACATATCACTTCTCCCTGGACTTGGTTATACTCGCCTGTGACCGTACGCCCCTGTTGACTAAATTTGATCGAATCAAGGAACGAGATGCGCCTTTATCTACAGTCAGTACACGATCCTTGCCATCCACATTCCCTCTGACGGTAAGACTGCTTGATTTCCTTCCAATTTGCGACACATATATCACAGGACATTCAATAGTTGGAGCTAGCTCTCGATTTTTACATCTGGCACGCTCTTGCTCATCTCCAGCTTTGCGTTTACGGCCACCCAAGTTGGAACTACCAGGACCAAGATCGCAATGACGTGCAATGTGACCGGGCTTCCCGCATTTGATAACTCTTTCACTCCAATTTTGCGATCCTTTCAGCGCCTACAATATTGCGTCTACCCACTCTGGCCTTTCCACTTCCACGCGATGAGCTTAGTACGCTGGCTTACTCAAAAGTGAGGCTGTTTCCTGAGTCAGTGCATGCGATACCGTTTCAGCAAATGTTAGTTTTCGATTCGCATATGCAGCCCGCTTCGTTTCCACATCTCGTATGCCATTTAAGAAACTCTGGATTTTTACCCTTTCAGTGTATTCCACGGGTGCGTCCGCATTTGCAAGATGAGCCAATCTTTCAATATCTGAAGCAAACTCCTTCAATGTCTCATTTGCTTTTGGTAGCGGTTTTGCAACTCAATTTGGAATATCTGTTTTCTATGCTCGCTTCCATAACGTCGTTCTACAGAAGCCATCAATGCTTCATAGCTGTTCCGCTCTCCTTCGGGAATCGTCTGTAGGATTTCGGCTGCTAGCCCCTTCAATGCCACGAACAGTGCATCAACTTTATCTCCGCATTCCAGTTGTTCACTGCTGCGGTCTTCTCAAACTGTAGCTTGAAGACCTGGAAAGGAACAGAACCGTCAAAAGATAGTGTCTTTACCTTCGGATTGCTTGCTGCATCAGCTGGGCGATTTAGTTGTAACTGCTCCATACGACCTTTCAAATCATCGCCTTCTGTCTGAAATTGAGCAATTTTTGCATCCTGCACTTCCAGTTTTGATGATACCCTTGCTTCCTGTTCTGACAGTTGCGAAGATATGCGAGATTCTTGTGCTTTCAACTGCTCAGCCATATATGTCTTCTGTTCTTCTAACTGTGTTTCCATCTTTGATGTTATACGTGTCTCCTGTGATTCCAGTTGGGATGCTATACTTGTCTTTTGTCCTTCCAGTTGAGATGTTATATCTGTCTTTTGCGTTTCCAGTTGAGATGACATTTCTGAAATACGTGCCTCCTGTGCTTCCATCTTGGATGTTAAACGTGTCTCTTGCGATTCCAGTTGAGAAGCCACTGTCGATGTTTGAGCAGATATTGCAGCCAAAATCATGTTCAAGTCTGTGTTCGTAACTGTCTGCGTAACTGTCTCTTCCATTTTTGTTGTTTCCTCGCCGTTAAGATGAAAGTCATACTCTTCCACGTCAATTCCTTCTAATTCCATTGCCTGTCGTAATCGTTCCTGAAGTTCTAGTTTAATGCCGGTTGTATTCAATCTACGGCTCTCCAACTCCTTCTTCAGTTGTTGGATCTTCGAAGTCTTCGGAATTTATTCAAAAATTCCTCTTCTGACACCAATTGTAACGAATTTACTTGCAATTCCCCTTATTCTTCTGCCAACGTTCGTATCGCTAAACTGTTGAATAAATAACTCCAATATTGAATAATGGAAAAATGGCCTTTATTAAAGTACTTCACAATAACACTTATACTATGCAACGAACAGCTTGCTTAATAACCAAACTGATTGATAGCTCAAATGAAACTGACTTCTCGCCTCCACTATTGTCGCCCTTTTATACTGTCCGACCTCCTCGTTGCATATTTCTAGGCTTTTCTAATTCCAGAACTTACTAGTTAGTTATAAATTTCTCAGCTACAACTACAGATGCATAATTTTTATAGCTTCTCTCATACCCCATGCGCTTGTATGTGTGAGCGACACTTCCACAATCACAATTGCATACCTTTAGGATCATTTCAGATAAGATATCTGCGCGTGCACGCGTATGTGTAGACATAAAGATTGAATTATTGATGTAGATTCACGTCACTGCTTAGCATCGGCCTAGAGATGACAGTACCCCTTAGTGTTGCTAATATTCGTAACAATACTTTTAAAGCAAGCCCAATATGATATTTTTCCTATAATTTTATCAGAAGCTATGAAGATTTTTTGGCCAAACCCTACATTCATATGGCAAAATATCTATTTTGCAAAAGGACTCGAAATCGGACTAACAGCTACGGTGTCTTCAAAAAAATTTTTCTTAGAATCATATGTAGATTACGTTTTTGCTATATTCCTGATGAAAAAAAAACCATCCCTACAATTTGACCCGCTCTAATGTACATGTAAAAAAATACGGATATTCCTCGTGTTCCAATGAAACATGAACCAGATACGGATAGAGATTTAACAAAGGTGAATCTATACTAGTTGGTGGCAAAGCGAATTCAATCAATTCGCCGTGCAGATGAATGTCAAGTCAAAAGATAATTTTCATAGATTTCGATTAACGGCCCGATTCTTAGCGTTACCGGTAAAATAGTACCCAGAACATCATGTAACCGAAAATCGTTACCAGTTGTTTTATGCGCGATTCTGGCCAAAGTGGTAACGCTGTCATCACCGAAAAACTCACCAGTGTCTGTGGTGAAATTTAAAAGTTGGTTTTCTTCGCTTTACCCGTGGCGGAATGATACAAGGTGGCAGCATGGGACAGCTGAATATAAACTTTTTTTATTTAATTTGATACATCAACTTCCGGCGCAGTACGATTTTGACATTTGTCCATCGAATTTACAAAAACGAAGTACATGGAATTTTTATTTATGTTTGTAGGTATGTCACCATGCTGCCAACGTGTATGGTTCCGCCATGGCTTTACCGAAAATGTGTCACTCGTAGATACGATGTTAACGAATAAACGGGACGATGTGTATATACATATGTGCATACATGCATACGTTTTTACATAGCTATATTGTAATATATACTGTGAAAGTACATGAAACAAATATGTATAGCAAGAGGCAACGCTTTTTTACTATTATGTTTACTTATTTGCGCTCACAATTCTTTATTTTTCAGTTTTGCCTTTTTCTAGACAACAGCTGTTGTGTGGTTATTTCGATGTAACCACCTACTTTTGTGGGTAAACAATTATCCGGCTACTTTCGTGGGCAGAATACCAAAAGGGTACAAAAGTTACCACATGAAGAAAGTTGCGGTGGTGAAGAAAGTTGTTACCACATTAGAATCAGGCTGTAACTGGCATTTCGTTGTACAAGGCTTGGCAAGGCGAATCCATACCAGGTGGTGGCAAAGCGAATTCAAACAATTCGCCGTGCCGAAGAATGCCAAGTCAAAAGAAAATTTTCATAGATTTCGATTAACTGACATTTTGTTGTACAAGACTTTGTATGGAAAATTATCAAGAAGAAGCAATCAACTCTTGGGATAACACCACCTCTACTGAATTCGCCTTGCCTTGAGGCTTTGTATGGAAAATTTTCAAAAAGAAGCAATCAGCTGCTGGGATAACACCACCTGTAATGAATTCGCCTTGGATTTAACATGCAAATGCAACAACAATATAAACCATATGACCAAATGATCACATTGTTGTTGCATTTGCATGTTTAACCTCTATCCGTATCTGGTTCACGTTTCATTGTAACACGAGGATTATAAGCTGAACGTTTTCACGTTTCCCTTTTATGGTGTGCTTCCATTTAGAGATTTCACCCTAAAGATAGTTCTAATTACCGATTATAGAAAGGAATATAATGGAAATCTAGTTAGTTATTTGATTAGCCATGAGAGTTAAGTTTCGAAAATGAAAGTAAAAATAAAAAAAAGAAATATAAGGCGCGATAACCTCCGAAGAGATTTTAGGCCAAGCTTTTCTTCCTACGGCATCTGCAAGGCAGATGAGTTTTCGCTCTGAAGCTTTTCATGGCAGAAATACACTCGGAGTGCTTGCCAAATACTGCCGAGGGGCGACCCCGCTTTAAAAAATTTTCTTCTAATTGAAAAAACTTATTTTATAATTTTTGATGTTGCTTTGCCCGGGGCGTGAGCCCAGGATCTTCGGTGTGGTAGGCGGATCACGCTACCATCACACCACGGCGGCCGCGTTCGAAAGTAGTCTCGTTATATCGACTGCTGAGTGGAATATCACCATATCTCGGCTGCTATTTCGAAAACGCCCTATCTCAGAAAATGGTTGAAAAACGCCCTATCTGGGCTCGAATTCAAGACATTTTGACATTAGCTGGGGTGTTTATGAAAAAAATTCTGAGGTAGGGCGTTATTCAACCGAATTTTAAAATAGATCGCTGTTAAAACGTTTTCTGAGATTGGGCGTTTTCGAAACGTCTGTTGAGATAGCAGTCGTCGATATGTAAACTAGGTCTTACTATTTCATCCGAAGTGAGCTATTACTGTTTCATTCGACCAGAAGTGTTAATGCTAGTTTCATCTTCATCTGCTTGAGACTTTGTGGTTTACTTAGTTGCAAAGTTCTAAATTTGTTTTAACTAAAACACACTCGTTTTCTTTGTTTTTCATTGCTCATACTTACAATCATATTCATTAATTTTTCAATTTCACATGATTTATTTACAAACATTCATACTTAAAATGTATTGTGTAAGATTAAATAACCGTGACAACTAAAACTAAAAATTAAATAAGTTTTTCGAACTTGCTTCAGTATCAGCATTAAGTACTACCAAAGAATTAAGGTCTATACGTACAAAATACATATATACATATGTATACAGAAAAAATAATATATGTAATTAAAAATTGCATTTTTACGCTTTTGGATCTGAAGACAATAGGGGTATTCACCTCACGTCATTGTCAAGTTATCTGCTTAAACATTATTTCGCCTAATAGGTACTACCAATTTCACACAGAAAGTTCATGGATTCACAATTTTGTTAAATTAAATAGTTAAGTTTTCCCTTTCACACAGGGCCACGTGCTTCATTAAGCAAACATCTGTCAGCAGCCCCAAAAAAACATTGCGCTTCTACAAAAAAAAAAAATGCAGCCGTTTCCTCCTTAACTACAAAGACAATCAAAATAATATGCAAATTAAAATTTGTTTGCTGTTTTTATATTTTTTGTAAATTATAAAAAATAGTTTACTTTTGATTCTCATTACATTGACAATGAAATCCCACCCATCAAGCAAAACGTTCTAAATTGTTGACTCCATTCAGGCATTCAATAAAGCAATAATGAGATAATTAGAAATATATATTTTGCATGGAAGTTGTAGTTCAATAAGGGCTTTAATGTAATAAACTGGACTGCTTATTTCATTAACTCGCGGTGTGAAATTGGTATAAGGTTTATTTTGTTTTTGTAAACTGTGTAATAAATTTAAACACATAAGCAGATAAGCTGATAATCAGGGTCATGTGTAAGCCCCAAATGTTTTAGGTACAAATATATAATATCTATTTTGAGTACATCATATATGGACAGTTTTCATTACCATGAAAAATCCATAAAAATAAATTTGCTCTTGGTTTAACAACTTCCGGTTCTTTACATTTTAATCAATTTATGAATATTCAATTATTATGTTTTTCTCAGAGAAACTGAAAAGTAAGAAAGAAACATTTACTGGCATATTGCGATGGTACCATTTCGAAAACCGCCAACGTAATCATCATCAGGCAATTTTGTTATACGTTACATAATAACTTTGAACCCAAACTTCAAGGTAACCGCCTCTGGGTGATTTTGAAAAGCCCCGTGATCTCTAGATTGTCATTTTTAAATCCTTGAATTCCGGGGTTGCAAACGATTTTCGGTATTAGATGCCTTACATAGTTCCATAGGTATTAAACTTTTCCGAAAAATTAACTTTTCCATCGATTCTCCAATTTGAGAAAATACATTAAACATAAGTAAGGGGATTAAAGGCTTTATTTCCAAAGCTTCAAAGTTTTTCTGCACGCTTAAAAAAAATTTAAATTGGAAACCAAAAACAAATTAACCGAGTTATTCCATTTGAAATAGTTTTTTTTTCGAACAAAAAAAGTTTTGGTATTCGATTTCAACGTAGCATGTAATTGACTGTCATAATTCAAATACTTACGATTTCATTAAATCGATTTTTTGCTATAAAAAAAAATTGACAAATTCAAATATTACATTTTTGGTCATAAAAATGTAATTGCGTGCTGCAAAATGAGTTTCTGGAAACGTAGCTGTATATGGAATTTCCTTTCCAGTTTCAAGGATGCCAAAGAAGCGAAGCAAAGTATGTGGCTTGATGTTGAATTCTGTTCGAATATTTTAATTAAATTTGCATGGTAATATAAACTGCCCATCTATGGTATAACTACATTAATCCACAATAGTATTATACAGTTTTCACCAATTTTGTTCAAGCTAGTAAATTCTTTTCGCCATATTTAATATTGTAATATTTTTAAATTGTTTTGAGTATGGATATTTGTTGGTCTACGAATTTTAGTATAAAAGAGGTGATATATCTTAAGTCGTAAAACAATTGTCCTAATTTTTGGTTATTTATTTTATGACGTCCTAAATAAGGGTGTTTGTTGGCCTTGATCAATTTCGGAATTAATTTGCGTTACTGAGAAAAACTGATTTCAAAAAAGTGATTACCGAATCAACATTGATCGACCCAGACACAAAGAAAAAATAAAATTTTTAACAAAATTTGAAAAAAAGGAAAAATTCGTACACAAATTTTTTCCAGGCAAATATAATTATATTGAATACATATATTTTCATTTGTATGAGTGTACAACCGTAAAAAACGCAGCTTTCTAAAAACAAAAAAGAATTTTTAAAGTTCGCTGCCTACCAACTTTGTTGCATCAGTTAATTCAAACCCGCTTACCTCATTCAAGTTTCATTATCAACCAAAATATTGATTACGAAATCGATCAACCTAAACAGGCTTTTAGCATTTTTTTCGATATAAAAAAAAAAAAAAGTACATTAAACCAGCCAGCATTTTTTGAAAATTTTGATCAACAAATATTCAAATATCATACCCCAAGATGATTAAAAACGTTCAAATTTAAAAGCATTTTCTGTTCGAAAATTAACGTATCGTCGCGAGAAAAATGTACCATAAATGTGATTATTCTTGAATAATCATTTATGATTTATATTTCGAAACGCTTTTTATTCATATTTGATATCATTGTAAAATTGAGCTTTAATTGTTTTAGAGTAATATGTGACTACTTTTCACAATCATTTTCTGATCATATTAGTGAACATATTTCAATCGGTTTGGTTGAGATTTTTGTTTTGAACGCGATTATGATGCATTTATTCTTCATATCTCACTCAAAATAAGATACTACATAATAATCTTATTTCATCAGGGGAAGAAAGCATGCGGAAGTGAGCTATTTGAACCACAGGTCACTCGCAAACAAACTTGACCTATATACACCTGCGACTACAACATCCAACATCAGGTATGATCGTCAATATCTTAAAATACGATACGGCACGGGATGTTGAAGACATATCCAGATACATATGTCAATATAGTTTCACTTACCTGGTCAAATAGCTCACAACTTTTGTATTGTCCAACTATTATGTATTTTCTGGGAAGCCGAAGGTGGAGAAATGGTTGGGGAAATCTTCGGGCACGAGCAGCATTTGCATTACATTGTCTTGAAGAATGTCTTAATAATAAAAATTTTATATACATATTTTTTCTGAACTTCATGATTGAAAAAATGTGTGTATGTGAAAAAAATAAGAATTTCAATGCAAATTAAAGTTTTAACAAGTATAAAACTCATTATTCAGTCAACAAATATAGTCAGAAAACATTCAGAAAGCTTATTGAAAAATGATTATAAATTTTTGATCGCCTAAAGTAAACACATTTGATTCAAATATGATTCCAAAATGTGATTGAAAAACTATATTCAGTTTTTGATCATCAGAGGTAAGCATATTTAATTAGTTTTTTGTTGGTTTTTATGAAATATTAAAATTTAATCATAAAAGGACTTCAAAAATGATTCCAAAAAGCGATCGAAAAATGCTTTTCAGTTTTTGATCATCAAAAGTATTCATATTTGATTATTTCTTTTGTTCAATTGTATGATAACTCATTATTTAGTCAGGAAGAGTAATCAAATTGTATTTATATGTGGGGAAATTGAAAATTTAATCATCTAAATGCTGAGTGGGAATGAGTTTATTTATATATTGTTAAACTCAAATAAACTATTTTTTTTTTATATTAACAAATATATATACATATGTATATCTATATATATAAAAATGAATTGCTGTTCGTTAGTCTCGCTAAAACTCGAGAACGGCTGAACGGATTTATCTTATCTTGGTCTTGAATTATTCGTGGAGGCCTAGGGAAGGTTTAAAAGGTGAGAAAAATTCGAATACTTGCCGGGAAATCTATGTATATATATAGAAATGAATGTTTGTATGTATGTCATCGATTAACTCAAAAACTACTGGACCGATTATTATGAAAATTGGTATATATATGTATTTTTCTACAGGGAAGGTTTATATAATGAGTACTTTGATACCGGGTGACTAGGGTCTCGAGATATGGGCCAAAACATGGACCCGGGTAACTCCAGGAAGTGTTTGTACAATATGGGTATCAAATGGAAGCTGTGTATGAGTACTTTGACACTGGGTATTTTTCGTACCCCTGGGTGACTAGCGTCTCGAGATATAGGCCAAAACATGGACCCGGGCACCCCTAAAACGTGTTTATACAATATGGATATCAAATGAAAGCTGTTGATGAGTGCTTTAGTACAGGGTAGTTTTCATACCTATTGGTAACTAGGGTCTCGAGATATAGGCCAAAACGTGGACCCGGGTACCCCTAGAATGTGTTTATACAATATGGATATCAAATGAAAGCTGCTGATGAGTGCTTTAGTACAGGGTGGTTTTCATACCTATTGGTAGCTAGAGTCTCGAGATATAGGCCAAAACGTGGACCCGGGTACCCCTAGAATGTGTTTATACAATATGGATATCAAATGAAAGCTGCTGATGAGTGCTTTAGTACAGGGTAGTTTTCATACCTATTGGTAACTAGGGTCTCGAGATATAAGCAAAAACGTGGACACGGATACCTCGAGACAATGTTTATACAATATGGATATCAAAGGAAAACTGTTGATGAGTGCTTACTACAGGGTAGTTTTCATACCTACTGGTGACTAGGGTCTCGAGATATAGGCCAAAACGTGGACCCGGATACCCCTAGAATGTGTGTATTTTGAATATCAAATGAAAGCTGTTGCTGAGAGCTTTTAAGTAATTTTCATTGTGATATTCGATTTAGTCGCATCAACCTGGCAAAACTGATAAATATGCATGCGAATCCTAAATAAAGTCATGTATTAATAATACCCACATACCTATTTACATACGTCCTATTCGATTTGCCTGAAATTTTGTATATAAATTTGCCTATATTAGTATTTACGATGCTTTTTTCCGGGAAGTAGACCAGAGACGGACTGGGACTGGGATTAGGACTGGGACTGAGACTGAGACTGGGAGTGGGACTGGGACTGGGACTGGAACAAAATACATACCACCCTCTGGGGCTGGCAATAAGATATGAAGAAAAATGAGAAAAACTTGAGAGAAGAGAAAAGAGAGAAGGACACTGAGAAAGAGATAGAATGAGACGAAGATGGAGATAGATGAAGCGAAAAATACGGAGGGAGGAGTGAATACAAAGATTAGGAAAAAGTTTAGAGGGGCAAGGGCAGATTTAGACGGAAAAAGCTTATTAAAACGTATGCAGATATACTAAATTTAGGGCAGAACAACGTCTGCCGGGTCTGCTAGTATATATATAAAACAATAAGTCAAAATAATTTAACTAAAGCATAACTTGTGAAAAATAGTACAAAAGCACTGCTTGAATATTTATTCAAAATATGTAGACGCATATGTGTGTTAACTATTATATAGATTGTTATACATTTTTTATTATTCTTAAAAAAAATCAATATAATTGTGCATTTTTTGTTTATTATTTGTTTACTAGAAAATTAACAATAATACTATACTATACTATATATAAACATTTGATTACACAATTTTGTAAAATTATATACATAGTACAAACTTACACGAGTTTTTATATTTTCATATAAAGTACACATTTTATTTTCAAGTCCTCTGCGAAAATTAGTTTTTTTTTACAATTGTTTTTGTTTTTTATCGGCCTATTGATAAATGATTCAAGGTTCGATTCGAGCTCAAGACCAGAACAATAATATTTTTTTTTTTCTACTTACTATTCCAAAAACAAAATACAATTTTTCAAATTTAGAAAAATTAAAAAAATAGCAATAATTATCATTAGAAAAAAAAAAGATTGTTCTGGCCGTGAGCTCGGATCGAACCTTGAATTTTTTTATATATGATATTGGTTGACTAATCCCAAATAATGACACTTTTCTTAGAATAAGTGATCGCTCTTAAATTATATGTATATGTGTATATGTACAAAAAAAACAATGAATGCGGAAATGTATTAATTTCGAAGTCGTATCTTACTCGATTAGAAAAGCAGTGATGAAAAGTCACTGTTTGAATGATTTCTTAACAAATTCATAATTAAAAACTTCAGCGATCATCAAGCAACAACAGCTTAAGTGGACATAAGCGTGTGACTTGACGGCATAAAAATTTCCATAAAAAAAAAAAAAAAATTACGTGAAAGAAATGCTCAAGAAAGATTTCGTATGTCAATAAATATTCAGCTCTCAAGAAAACTTTTACACTTTCGGCTACATTTTTGTAAAGATTTTTTTGCAAACTTGCACAGGGGAGCACTGGATTTGTCAAGAAATATATGTGAGTCTCACTCTCCCCGCGTTCCAGCGACAGTGATCCATTTCCCAAACAAATGTGACATATAAATTCAATCACAGTTGTTGCGTTCCAATGAGGCGTGATCCAGATACGGATAGAAATTTAACATGCAAATGCAACAACAATATGATCCATATTAATTACATACGGAAATTTCTATCCGTATCTGGATCACTCTTCATTGGAACGCGAGCAATGTGATTTATGTGCATCAATTTGTTCTTTCATTTGTAGCTACATCTTTATCCGAATCTGGATCACTGCCCATTGGGACACGGGGGGTTTTTCTTGAACAATGACCCTGTAAGAACACAGTCAACCAAATACCAGGGATGACATTGACTGTTGTTATAAGTTTTTTGCATGGAATGTGCAATACCGTTTCAGCATAAGTGTTCATTTTCTCTTTTTACTTAAGTGCGTTTCCAATTCAAATATGTTATGATGTGGATACCTCACGGCCTTTATAATTTGTTAGACTTTAAGTAAATATGTATAGGGTGTCGATTGCAAAAAATTGTTAATGTCAGCCACGCTCGTGCATATATCTGTAATGGATTAAACAGATAAAATACCTCACTTACTTAGCGGATAAAGAAGAAACTGCCAACAAAGTTGGCTGTGTTTATTTTATTGATAAACACCCACAAATCAAACACTTAAGATTGCTCATTGCGCAAGTAAACAAAAGATCAGCTGTTTTTTATGGGCAATTTTTATGTCATTTTCCTTTAGCTCTTGTTTTTTTCTCTCTTTCTTTCATTCGCTCAAGCAGTCAAGTATGACTTAGATGCGCAGAACGAAGCAATTTTGAACCCGTGAATGCGCAATCTTCTGTGTGTGATTTGTGGTAAACACCGATAGGCCGTGTATCAGTCGTCGCATCCGTTATACTTTGACAATTTTCTACTTTTTCCATATGTACTTCAAACTAGAGATGCCACGAATAGTGAATTGGCCGAATACCGAATATTCGGCAACGCTGTCGGCCGAAGTGCAGAATATTCGGCCGCCGAATACTCGGCACGAAATACATGCTTGTCGAGGCGCGTTAACTGGATTAAGACAAGTGGACACCTGTTTTCCTGCTTGTACATAACAGATCATGAAACTTTAATAAATCTGACAATGGGAACTATTGGAACAATGTATCAAACTCCTCAAACCATTCGAAGAGATTACAAAAATAACGAGCTCAGGTATCTGTTGCATCTCTGAAGTGATTCCACATGCAGTAAATTTATTAAAATATCTGGGAAAGCAGAGACAGCTGAGAAAGTACCAAATTTAGTAACAATGAGATCTTCACTGCAAGGCGAGTTTGAAAGGCGATTCAGCTTCGATGAAAA
The DNA here is from genome assembly GCF_040869045.1 of Eurosta solidaginis. Classification (NCBI taxonomy): domain Eukaryota; kingdom Metazoa; phylum Arthropoda; class Insecta; order Diptera; family Tephritidae; genus Eurosta; species Eurosta solidaginis. The sequence continues at coordinate 32,775,254 of NC_090319.1, forward strand.
AAACAAATATCTGGTTGCTGCTTTTCTGGATCCTCGCTTCAAACCGTGTTTCCTAAGATTTGTTCAAGCAGAAAGAGCAAGACAAAAAATTCTTCTAGAAGCTCTGAAAATAGTACCGATGACGATTCTTCTCCAATTCGTAAGAAAAGAAACCTGAATGAAAATGATAGGGCTACTGAAATACACGACAGTTTCTGGACCTGCTTTGAGGAAGTCGCTACAGATAATATGCGAAATGCTAATGATGAGGAGGACGTGGAGAAGAATGCTGTGGCAAAGTTTAAAAGTTTGCTAAAGTTTATCTTTCTTCTCCTGGAAGTAGCGTGTATAGTGAGACCTTATTTTCTGATGCTGGTAACATTTACGATGAAAAGCATAATCGTGTACTACCCAAAAATGATGAAAAGCTTATTTTTATCTAACATAACTTACCACTGATCAATTTTAAATACTAAAGTGTTGTAATTTGGAAATAAGTACATAATTTTGAGTAATATAGCGTGTCTTTTTTACATGATTTGGTATTCGGTATTCGGCCGAATAATACGTACTATTCGTCCGAATACCGAATAGCAAAAAAGTGGCCGAATAGGCCGAATACCAAATAGTTGCCGAATATTCGTGACAAATCTACTTCAAACACATGTGGCTTTTTGTTTGTTGCCATTTATAGTACGCGTCTGTGAAATATTGGTGTTTAAAATTAAGGGATGCTATTAGTCATTGTAAATTTTACCAAGTAGCGCAACTAACAGCTGATCGGTGAAAATTCGCACATCCACACGCACAGTTCTCGACTCAAGTTTCAACAAAAAAACTTTAGATTATTTAACTCAAATTTTAAAGTGAGATAATCCTTGCGAATTTATGTATATAGAATATATAAGGCGTTTTTGTTGTTATTAAAACAATAGTTTTATTTTTATTAAAGTGTTTATCATTTTTTTTTTAACTTTGAAAAAACTCCGAGCACCATTCCTTCATTATATGACATTCGACTGCCTAGTCCACTGCCTTTCACTCTATTCGCAACATAACCTCTATTTAAGTTGCCAAACTATATAGTAAACAATGCTATTAGTTGACTATTATTTTGAAATCTACAATTTGTTGTCAATAAAGATGTTTATGTCAGTTGTAATGTATCTTCACGCCATCTACGTGCTGTCAGTGGTATGGCGTGCGTCGCGACGGTGACAGATTGTATTTGCTTAAGTCATTACTGCTAGAAAGAATAAGAATGAGCACTCTGTGGGTCCATAATTGATCCAGATAAATATCGAGATCACGACATTGTTGTTACATTTGCATGCTCAATTCTTATCGGGATTTTTAGGAAGAAATGCGAACAAATTAAAGCTATAAAAATTATGGTTTATGTATACTTAAGTTGTTCTTGCTTATACTTTAAATGTGTCTCCTTTATTCGCTCATTAAGCATTAATTTATCGAAAGTAAATTAATGCAATGAATAATAACATTTCGGTTCATTCGCATTATGTAGTAAGATGAAACAATTTTTTTTTTTAAATGGTAAAGTACGACTTGCTCCAAATAAAAAAATTTTAGATATATATGAGGGTTCAAACCGTTTTTACGCAACGAGTGTTAAAACACAACTTGTAAAAATACTAGAATTTGACGTTTGAGTAAAATGAAATAAAATTTAAGTAATACTTTTTATGTCGAAAAAAGTGAAATCTAAAAGAAAGGACAGAATTTTACTTTGATTGTTTTACTTGCGTATAAATAATAAGATTGGATTTTGGTTATTTGTTTAAAAAGTAAAACTTTGACTTCTATTTTAATTCCGCAGTCAATTTAACTTAAATTTAACTCAAATTTCGAATAAAAAGATTATTATTTTATATTTTTTTTACGAATAAATAAAATCTGAAAATGATGTAAATAAAAAATCATAGTCAAAATTTGACTTTAAATTTTAGCCAAAAATAAATGTTAAAATTGTACTACGTTTAAAAGAAAAAAAGAAAAATTTTGACTTAAGTTTTTAAATCAAAAATAAGAGTTAAAATTCGATTTTTTTCGAAAGGTAAAAAATGTGCTTTTTCATTTAAAATAAAAAGTTTAAATTTAAAAAAATTCAAGTTAAAATTTCGCTTCAGTTTAACAGTAAGAAATTAAGGTTGACAAAAAATATTTTTTAATTAAGAGTTAAAGTTTGGCTTTTACTTTAAAACAGTTAAAATATTACCTGTGTATCTTAATCAAAAACAATATTTTACTTCAGTTTTCAAATCAAAAATAAAATATCATATTTGATATAATTTTTTAAATAATAAATATTAATAATAAAAAAAAATGTATTTATTATTTTCTATAGTGTAATTATTTTTTAAGCTAAGAATGAAACTTAAAATTTTACTCAGAAAACAGCTCGATCGACTTCGTTAAAATTTTGATTTCAACTTATGACGCAAGAGGGCGGTGCTTAAAAAAATTATACTTCGATTCTACTTTTACTTTTTAATTTTTGAATTAAGGTCAAATATTTGATTTAAAAATAAGTTAAATTTAAAATTTAATTTTTTAGTTAAAAATTGAAACTCAAATTTGAATTGATATATTAAAAAATATATGTATGTATGTAAGTTATGATAGTTAAAGCCTACAAACATTACCACCATCTAGATTTTTGTTGGAATTTTAGTTTTACAAAATTTGCATCGATAAGCAACAATCATATGTTCCTGAAGATGATTTCAAACTGAGGCCGAAATATCGACAACAATAAATATTGTATATGCAAAATCAAAATCGGTTTTTGAAATTTTGATATATATATTTGTGTGGCCTCGAGCTCAAATAAATGTTTTTAATAAAAAAAAAAAATTGCAAATAATTTTTTTTTTAAAAATCTTATCAAAATCAAAACAAATCTTTTTGCAAAATTTCTTTCTTTCCTTCTTTTGCAAAAAAATAACATTTTTGAAGATAAATCTCCAATGAAGAAATAAATTTTTTATTTTAAAATTGAATTTTTCTTTTATAAAATGCAGTAACACAAATTTGTTAAATCTGAAGAAAGACCAAACTCAAATAAACAAATTCCTACCATCTAGATTTTTGAATTAAAGTTTTGGCTTGCAAAATAGGCAAAAAAAGAGCATCTTTTCAAGTCTTGTCAAAATAAAAAAAAAAATTAAATAATCGAATAAAATAATTTCTTACATCTAAATTTCTTAACCCCATATTTGTTCTAATAAATTTGCAAAGTATAGTTAAAGGATCATTAAAGCTCAGAAAAAAATTTAATTAAAAAAAAATTCCATTAGCTTAGAACACAAATTTATATTGCGTTATATTATAAGTTTACATACTTCCACAACTGAACATTTTTTTATTGGTGCCTTGAAAATGGCACATTTTTCTCTTTAAACGTCCTATGATAATAACAATAATTAATTTTATTTTTTTTTCATAGCAAAACTAAGAAAAGTATAAGCTCAGTTCTGAATAATTTTTTACTGCTGATCCTTTTCACATTTTTATTTAATTTTGTTGTACTACGTCCCGGGAAAATTTATTTAGAATCAGATCGAATTTTCCTGCATCCCTACAAAATTGTATGAAAAATATTTTTTCTAGCAAAATTTTTGTTTGATGTCGTTTCCGTTTGGTGTAATCTCTTTAAAGTAAGAAAGTCTTAAGACGTTAGCGTAGTATTCAACCGCCTTTCGATGATTTTATTATTTTTATTTCAATAAATAACAACAAACAAAAAACAACTCATAACTATGCCTATCATATATTTGTTTTCATAGGTTAAATTAAATATCTTAGCTGGCTCCAACGTCAATTAGAAATACTAAATAAATATTAAAAAAGTTATTTTCTGAAGGCTAAAATATGGAAAACGAACTCAACTAATTCGCCGAGCACAATAATGTCAAGTCAAAAGGAAGTTTGCATTGATTTCGATTAACTGACATATTGTTGTAAGAAGGCGTTGTATGGAAAATAATCAAGAAGAAGCAATCAGCTGTAGGGATGACAACACCTGGTACTGAATTCATCTGAATTTTCGCCGTAGACGTACATATCTTACTTAAACAAGTACAATCAAAAAGCAAAAAAAAGTTAACGGCACCCTTCAAAAAGTGAAGTTGGATTTTCCACATGATTTTTGTATTATATCTTCGATTTTGATATTTTTTTATATTTATTGTCAAATATTCTAGGCCCCCTGAAGAGGGTGCTTAACTGTGCCGAAACGCGTATGAAAAAAGGAACATTATTCTTTTGCCATTAAGCCAATTAAATAGTTCCCAAAAAAGTAGTAATTTATTCAAATAAAAACATACTGTAACGAATTTAGGGAAACTCTGCTTATTTTACACCTTCTACTAACGTTGCTATCGCTAAACTGTTGAATAAAACACTCCAATATTCTGTATTACAAAATGGTCTTTATTAGACTACTTTGAAAGTACTTTGCAATTAAACTTCACTTCGCAACTGATAGCGTGCTTAAATCAAACTCATTATGGACTACTCAGCTTCTGCTGCTTTAATACTCTGTGCCCAAATGTCTAGACGTTTCTTCTTCTAGAATCCTCCACCTGGTCACCAGCCATACGCGCGTGGATTTGTAGTGTGTAACCATATGCGTGTGTATATGTGAGCGAAGTAGTAGCTGATGATGAAAAAGCGTTTGTGAGTATCTCTCTGCTGCTTTTATGTATGTGTGTAGGTACATGATGATTAATTTTTTACATAGTAGTGTGGCAGCTTGCTTTATTGTTGTTGTGGCTTCATTTACTTAGTATCAGATTAGTGATGTGAGTATCACTTAGTGTTACTAATATTCGTTACAATACGAATGATATCTGAATCAGTGGCCACCGTGGTGTGGTGGTAGCGTGCTCCGTCTACGACCCCGAAGATCCTGGGCTCAATTCCCGAGAAAAGCAATATCAAAAGTATAGAAACAAGTTTTTGCAATTAGAAAAAAGTGTTTGTAAGCGGGGTAGCCCTTCGGCAGTGATTTGGCAAACACTCCAAGTGAATGTCTACCATAAAAAGCTTCTCAGTGAAAACTCATCTGCCTTGCAGATGCCGTTGGGAGTCGGCTTAAAACACGTGGGTCTTGTGACGCCAATTTGTAGGAAAAATTAAAAAATTCTTTTTTCAGATGTGGTTTGAATAACGAGTGTCTATTTGGGAAATGCCCGTATAAAAACGAAAATTCGAAGTTGGTAAACACCAGATAAAGAAGACATATGCCTTTCGCTTCCCAAGGCAGCCGGTTCTATGTATCGGAGCGACTTGGGATATTTCCCGGCCAAGGGCTGTAATTTCAGTGTAAACCCATTTAATTCGTTGCGTCCCTCCCACATATACCTTGAATGACTGCCTTTGGGACAGTATATCGCATATTTAAATTAAGAACCAAATAGAAAAGTAAAAAGCTCAAAAGCTTTTAGAGGCTGCGCTAGGAGTTTGAAGTCCTGCAAAAGAATGAATTTGAACAATTTCACGTGTCCATATTCCTTTATAGCCGCGCAAGATGGTGCATTTGTAAATATAAAAGAACTTCAGACTTAGCACTTGAACTTTACTTCGGCTTGCCCATTCACATACCAAATTCCTCTTTCACTGTTATAAACATTCCCATTATAATAGAAATATACGTCTTTTTCTTCTACTCATGTGTTGTTTTTAATTGTAAAAAATGTTAGAAAAGTACCAACGAGTGGAAAAAATAATTACACTTGCAAAGTTTGGAAGCACTAAGAACCGAAACACATCTTAAATTCTTCTTATTATGTTTTGCTAGCAACAAAAGTTGGTAGTTGGCTACTTTTTCATGCCCGATGGCACTGGTGATGCACTATTGGTCACTCTCCATGTAAAAACATGCTATCTATTCATCTGTCAGCGCACTATGCTGCATCAAAAAATCTTATGTGCCGGCTTTTCACAATGGAAACGTTTACTCTTTGTGAGATCGAGAACTGGGATATTTTGGAAAATAAGGGCCACCCTAACGTACATATTAAATTATAAACATAATTGGATATCAAGCACATAAATGCATGCAGGGTGACGATAAAGTCTTGGATAATTTTTAAAACTAGTTTTTGTAAAGAAGGAAACAGATCGAAGAAGGGTAATATTTTTACAAAATTACATTTATTCAAAGCAAATTGAAAACGTTAACATCTTTTTTAGGTTTTTAATATATTTTAGGGTTTTACTACTTTTTACAACACTTTATAAGTTTAAAGCCGTTTAATATGTACCACGACACAGGTGAGCAAAAAAGTCGAAAACTTTTCCATGAAATTGAACTCTTACCTTGGAAGAATTTTAAAATACAAAAATTTCGACACCCTGTTAAAAAAAAAGATATCACATTTTCCCATATATAAGTTCCCCATTTTGTCCTCGATTTTAATAACTGATGTTTTTTCAAATATATTTTGACGAATATTAGCATAACTAAGTGATACTAAGCAGCCACTCGTATGTACGTAAACAAATCAATCATTATTTACGCACATACATACAAGGCAACGGAGAGATATTCACAAACCCATGCAATCATCAGCCGAAGCAGTACTCACATATACACACGCATATGGCTACAAACTACAAATATACATATATATGGCTGGTAACCAAGCACGAAGTTCGCGAAATTAGTAGACCTTAGGAGAAATGGGTGAACGAGGAAACCGAGAGTAGAAAAGCAGCGCAAGCTGAGGCATGATTAATCAGTTTTGACTTAAACACGCTATTGGTTGTGAAGTATAATTGTGAAGTACTACTCTCAAAGTAATCTTAATAAAGACCAGTTTGCAATACTAAATATTGGAGTGATTTATTCCACAATTTAGCGATTCCAACGTTAGCAGAAGGTTTGGAATAAGTGGAATTTCCCAAAACTCGTTACAATATTATTAATCTATATATGGGGTATTCCATCCCATTTCGACCAATTTTGAACCCGACCCCTTTAGAATTGGCAGAAAGTTTATCTTCTTTTTCTAGCTTATGAAAGACGTTTTTCAGAAGTTTTTCAAGTTTTGTATTAGTTTATTCATTTGGTTTATTTAGTGTTGAAAAATAATGAAAGCGATGTTGCACCGTTTTACATAATTAGGTGCTTAGATTGTATTTTTACAATTTTAAGACAAATTTAAAAATTTTAAACTTAAAATTTTTCATAAAATTTACATGGACTACATACATACATATTTACTATTTGTTTAAAAAATATTTGTATGGCTTTAAAATTTTTACTTCCTGATGCCGCTTTTCGTTTTATTTTTACACCACCTGCACTGTTGTAAATGCGCTGAATGTAACCTTCTTCGGAAACTCAGGACCTGGTGAGCCGCGTGTCTTTATCACCGGTTTAAGCGGTTGGCGTGACTTTAATGACAGAAGTCCTGCAGATTTAGCCAAATCACGTAACCTTTGCGAAAATCCACTTGACGAGGTATTACCACCACCTGCTTCATTGTTATGACCATCTACAGCATCCATACCGCAATTATTATTCATATTGTTATTGTTGTTCGGTTGGTTATTGCTGGCCGCTGCGTTAACACCATTTGCTTGCGCTGTTGTAATATTCGTCACATTTGTGGCCGGATGTAACCGATACACCTGTCCGTTAGCTGAGGGATAAATACGACTAGTTGTGCCATTGGTGTTGGGTGCGGTTGCTGGAGTTATATAGCTGTGTGAAGACGAAAAAGGAAAGAAAAAAAAATACCATTAGATACTACATATTGAATACTGAAGAGAAGACAAAATGTTTATCTTAAAATTTATGTATGTAAATAATAATAGTACTTCATTACAAAAAAAAAAAAAAAAAAAAAAAGTATTTCATGCGTGACTTGCTCGAAAAGCTCTGTAAAATGTTCAAATTTGTGTGCCTATCAGACAAAAGTATAAACCGGATGCATCTCGCAATATCTCTTTCCAGCATCCCGTTTAGATATAATCAAACAATTTCCAAAGATTCCGACAGGTCAGAACTCTAAGGGCCGTTTCCACCAACTCCATTTAAGTTAGATTTGGAGACTGCAATCTATCAGACATGGCGGAGCCAGCAACAGGTGAGGGTCTAGGCCTAATAGGCCAAATTGTTTATACTTCGGAGTTGTTTATACTGCCCCATGGTATAAGCCAAACTCATTCTTCTTAGCACGGGGGACCTACGAACGTGGTCTACGATATCACCTAAGTAAGTTAAATCTATCCGATACACAAATATGTCGCTTTTATGAGCTGGAGTATGAAACGTCGGCTCACATTCTCTCAATTCTATGCGACGCTCTGGTACGGTAGAGATTCCCCCATCTAAATGGCGTGACTCTTAAGAAGTTCTTAAATACTGAACAAAAAGTAGGGGTTATACATAGCTGTTAAGACTGCCACACGTTTTCTGTGATTTCCAGAGTAAGATAGTAGATGGACTGGTTAGCAAAGAAGTAAGACAATATTTGGTCAATGGCACACCAAGTGGATTCCTTCTTGAATAGAATGTGTGAAGCTAGTAAAATGCTACTGAAAATCGGAACTCCTAGTTTCGCTAATGGTGCAATGGTAAAAATTTTCGACCAAATTTTGAAGGAGATGAGAGTCAAAGTCTTATAAAAATTCTCACGGCTATCGTGGGAACGTGAACTGGAAATGTGTGCCTCTCTGAAGTGGACCAAAAACGGAGATTTTCTGCACTTGGTCCAAACGCAAAAGTTTAACTTATGCAATGCCAATGAGTTTTCAATGAGAAGCTTTTCATAGCAAAAATACACTCGGAGTGTTTGCCAAATCACCGACCCCGCTTAGAAAAATGTTTCGAATTGAAAACACTAATTAAAAAATTTTTGATGTCGCTTTGCCCGGAAATTAAACCCATTTGAATTTAACTATTATAGTCTTTTAATAGCAACAGGAACTAATAACTGGATTAAGATTAAGTTTTGATACACAACGAGTTACAATTTTTTTTGGAAATCCAAAAAAAATTTTTTTTTAAGAAATTGACCCATAAGCTTTGAACTTTGTTGTTGTTGCTGTTTTAGCGAAGGTTTCGGAGAGTGTTATCAATGTCGATGGTCCTTTACCGGATGTAGATCCGGTACGTTCCGGTAACAAGCACCATTAAGGTACTTGCCCGACCATATCAATTTAGTGTGACCACATGAAACCTTCTAGGCTATCCCGCCCTTCCTAGATCCATGAGGGAATTGGGGTCACCAGATCCCCGGCTGCTAAAGAAACAGGATTCGCCACGGGTAGGCGAGGTTGACAATTGGGTTGGAGAAGCTATAAATTGCGCTGGCAACTCCTTAAAAGGGTTACGCTACACAACCCCTTGAATCAGTTTGGTATTTTAGTCGCCTATACCCTTCGCGGGTATATACAAAACGTCAGCATCCAATTCACGCGCGCCCAAACAATTCAAATCTATATGTATAAAAATGACATGATGTTCGTTCCTGTCCATGTTTTGGGGCCGATACGAGGCCAATTTTATTCGTTCATTTTTTTCATATTATAGGGATCAAATAGGGGAAGGTTTTTAGCAAAAAAAAATTTTTTAAAATTTCTAGGGTCTTGAGATATAGGTCAAAACGTGGACATTCCTATTACTATTCCTTTTCCTATCCTATTACTATTCGTATTCCTATTCCCATTCGTATTCTTATTCCTTTTCATATTCCTATTACTATTCCTATTCCCATTCCTATTCCTATTCCTATTCGTATTCTTATTCCTATTCCTATTCATATTCCTATTCCTATTCCTATTCCTATTACTGTTCCCATTCCTATTCCTGTTCCCATTCCTATTCCTATTCCTATTCCTATTCCTATTCCTATTCCTATTCCTGAACCTATTCCTATTCTTATTCCTATTCCTATTCCTATTACTTTTCCTATTCCTATTCCTATTCCCATTCACATTCGTATTCTTATTCCTATTTCTTTTCCAATTCCTATTATTTTTCCTATTTCTATTCTTTTGCCATTTCTGTCCCTCTCTCTCTCTCTTCTCCCACTCCCTCTCCATCTCCCGCTCCCTTTGTAACTTTGCCTTCAATTTGTTTAACCTTTCAAATATTTCTCCGATACTTGACATTTTAAAATTTCTCTCTTGTTTCCCTCCCTCTCTCGCTCTCCCTCTCCCCTTTACTCCTCATATTCTGCAATTTTTCTCGAGAATGAATTTAGACTACTGTATAAATTTACAAATTAAATTTATTAATTTTAAAGTATGAAGAGGAATTATAATTTTTTCATTCAAAATTTAGTTAAGAAATGTTACATCTCCAATTGCTTGCCCAATAACTAACAGTCATTATAATTTTTAAATATGGGTATAAAGGAAAGCTACGATTAACAAGCTTAGATATAGAGTACGAAAGTAGGCAGTGCAACTTATCAACACTTCGAAAATAACAAGTCGAATGATTTTGTTGCTACCTTAAGCAGTTATTAACGCATTCAACTCAAACGCTTACGCACACATACATACATAAGTACGAATATGTGTAGTGTAGCTCATAAATTAACACTAATTAATTACTGCTAACTGTATTAATTAGCAAATAAACCACCAACACGCATTAGTGGCTTGTAAACAACAAACAAATGGAAATCAACAGCTGATTAACAACAAAAATATTTAGACAACTGCAAAAGATCGCTGTATAGATCCATTTCGGGAACTGCTAAATTCCTTCATCGGCAACGTTTAGGCGCCGCTGCTATAACCATTCAGCTATCACAGCGGTTGTTTGTTCGTCTTCAATATTTCTACTTCTATCCTGTTAAATACGAATTTAAGATTTTTTTGATTTAAACAATTTTAACTTCAAATATCATGTTTTATATTTTATAGAAGAGCAGATTGGTCAAACGACATTTTTTAGATATTAATAGACATTTTTTTGTTGTCCTAATATAATGGATTAAAAAAAATTCCAGCTTAAAGCCGGAGTCATTGGTGCCGTATGTCGTATCGCTGTATCCGTATCCCTAACGTAATCAGCTGTTTATCGTTACGACGGTAAACCAAAACCCAATTGGTTGGCTACGATACGGTTACGACCTTAGCGGCACCAATAATCGATTGCATTGATTCTCATAAGATTGGTCGAATTAGCTGTTATAAGGTTACCGATACGGTTACCGATAAAGCACCAATGTCTCCAGCTAAAACCACCACGACTACGATCATAATACTTTTGATCATGGCGCAACGATACAAGGTGGCAGCACGGAACAGCTGATTATAAACTTTTTTTATTTGATTTGATACATCAACTTTCGGCGCAGTACGATTTTGACATTTGCCCATCAAAAACAAAGTACATGGAATTTTTATTTATGTTTGTATGTATGTCACCATGCTGCCACCTTGTATCGTTCCGTCATGCTTTTGATAACACAGTCAAAGTTTCCCGAACAGTTTTTTTACTTTTCTCATCTCTCTGCATCTCATATTCATTGTTGCCTTCTGCGCATATGTGTGTAGTTTGCCTAACGTCATATGCGCTCTTTGGTGCCCGTTTATATGTGTGCGCAGAGCGCGCAGAGTGATGTGTCGAAATTGCTAATACTAGCCTCAATACGGATACGTAAATTGGTCGAATCAACCGAAAAAAATTGATAGCTGGAGCTAGCAGTAAAGTTTTGTGCAGAAAACACACTTCAAACATCTGGCATTTATAGCATACTCTGGCTAACATTAAAACACATTCATAAATATATCTATAAATTTTCCAGGGATGCACCTTAACGTTAAGCTAATCGTTTATCAAAAAATTTCCACCGTTTCCGTTGAAACACTTCGAAATATTATCGATAAAGAAATTATCAAGATAAATTATATCTCGTTTTTAACCGAAACGAAAAGCTTTCGTTAACGTTAAAAACGTTAACAAAAACGTGATACTTTATGTTTGAATTGTGCTGGCAATGCTATAGCCATGGTGAAGCCGTAAGGTGGTAACAACGAGCGCACATACACACACAAACTCCATATAATTTGTTTGTGTAATTCGTTGGTGGTAATGTCAAAAACACTCTGAGAAATGTTCGTACTGTCAAAATTCATGAGAAAAGTTGCAATCAGCTTGGCTATTGCTTTCACCTTTAATGACTCCGCCATCAATCAGCTTTGCCAGCATAGTTTGAAATTAATAATGAACATAAACGATTTGATTCCGTTTTGATATGGCAGAAAACGAAACGAAATCATTTCGTTAATTTGACGTTTTTAACGTTAATAAACGAAACGAAATGACTTTGTTTCGTTTATTAACGTTAATTATCGTAACGAAATGATATCGGTTCGTTGGTTAAGCATGCCTGAAATTTTCTTTAGATATTACCGTTGTCGCATGGCGTGCATTATCGAAAAGCATAAATTGCATTGTTTCAGATTTGGCATATAATTAAAAATTAAATTGTAACTCGACTAGCATCCTTACTTATAACCATATATATGTGTATGTTTGTATGATGTCTGTAATACATAAATATTGTGAGCATATGAAGGCGTGAGAACCAACTTTCTGGCATCTGGCTATGCTTTGTATTGTTTAAACTTTAAAGCATGCAATATAATGAATCGCTGAAGAAGATTTCCATGACTATGACGATTGTTTATTCGCCAAGCAAAGTGTATATGAAAATAACAAGTAAGGGTGTCTAAGTTCGAGTGTAACCGAACATTATATACTCAACGTAACCTTCAATTGTACAATTCATTTCAGATAAATTATTTTCTCAATAACACGTGGCACCGCCCATTTAAACAAGCGTCTCCCAATTTCCTTCTACAATATCATTGATACAAAACTATATTTCGCTAAGACATAGCTTATTATTCTAGTCTACGGCCCTTTTAAACATCTAAAGTGGCCGTGGTATTTAACCGATCCCGTCCATTTTTACTAGAAATATTTGCTGCTTTAAGGAAAATATGTGCACCCAATCTTACTATGATCCGTTAACCTTTCTTCGAGTTATGGCTCCCGAAACATAGAAAATTGCTTAGTAATAAAAGCGGCGGTGATACGCCCATTTTAAATAATTTCACTTGAGAAAAGAAATATAATTGATATAAAGTTATAGCTTATTTTATTCGTCCGCGACCCCTTTAAAAAACTTTTATATAAAAGTAGGCCTGGGTCTCCGATTTCGTTAATTTTTCTTCGAAGAATTCCTTACAGTAACGGCAAGCGCGCATCCGAATTTTGTTATGATAGGTTAAAAGGCTTTTGATTTATGATTAATAATATTTGTAAAATTGATTTTATCACAAGTGGGCGGTGCCATGCCAATTTTCACAAAATTATCCAAATTTTTATCAATAATCTTAATATCAGTCCAAATATAAAATTTCAAAATTCTAGGTATATTATTTACTAAATAATCAGGTTTTTTGTGTTTTACAAAATGTTATATATAAAAAGTGAGCTGTATGCATCTCTACAGGGAATGAAGATGATTGTAACATCCGCCCCACACCAAGGTGGATATTGTCATTGTTATCACTGGTACCTAACCGACTGTGTTCTTACAGGGTCGTTAATGAAGAAGTAATGAGAGGAACACATATTTGTGGCGAATATTAGCAATTCCGACACATCACCATGCCGATAGTAAATAAATGCTACACAATTATACCAGCAGTGTAAGCAGATGAGACAACATATATTACTCACACAAAAACACATCAGCAACAAGTGCTGACGACATTACTCACACATTTAAACAGCAGCAAAGTGTGCATGTGACATTACATAAACTACAGGTCTACTTGCATATAGCCGAAACGGATATGGGATACAGAAACGAGAAGTAAATAAGCAACTATTCGGGAAGGCCGTTCGAGAAAGATCTAGACCCTGGAAGAAGAGTTGTGGTGAAACTAACTAAGTGCTATATAAGTAGCATAGTCTGGGAAATAATCATTCAGTTTGATTTTATCACATTATATGTGAATTACACGAAGTTTTGCTACGATAGTATATGTATGCTATGATAGTATATGGATCATTATGTATACATAACATTTGGGTTTATTTATTCGACAGTTCAGTGATTCGAACGATAACTGAAGGCAAGGAATAATTGAGAATTCTTTAAATAGACACGCACAAATATGGATCTCTTGGTTTACACTTAGGGCCGTTTTCATCATCTCTAGTTAAGTTGAAAATTAACCAAAGGACAGAAATCCTTCGGATAGCTCCATTCGACATTTTTATTTTTACCAACGCAGGGCGACCACTCCTGATTAAATCTATATGTGAATATTTTGTAGAACAAATCACGAAAATTTATCGTAAATTAACAAAAATCAAAAAAAAACAACTGACTTTTGTTTACACTATTATCTTACACCTAACTGACAGTCCATGCTTCATTTAGCATGGTGAAAATGAGAACTTCGATAACATATAGATAAGAGACTAACGTGAAGATGGTGAAAACAGCCCTTAGAGCTAGTTTAATCATGGTGTAACGAATTTTGAGAAATTCCTCTTATTCCAAACCTTATGCTAACGTTCGAATCGCTAAACTGTTGAATAAAAAACTCCAATATTTCCGACGTTCCGCAAGGCAGTATTCTTGGCCCCAGCTCTTTGTCCTGTTCATCAACGACATCAGCGCTTGCTTTTCATATGCTAGGTTTCTCTTGTACGCTGATGATCTTAAAGTTTTCTCCATTATAAATTCTTCGCGTGATATGTTCGAACTTCAGTGTGAATTTAATAGTCTCCATTCCTGGTGCGTTAGATCGCACCTTTCTTTAAATATTAGAAAATGCTTTCACGTAACCTACTCTAAATTGCGCTTTAAGTTTAATAGTTCATATACCATTGATAACAATCCACTGCAGACTGTTGATAAAATTAAGGACCTTGGTGTGGTTTACGATACCAAATTTTCTTTCAACAGCCATATAAACTTTATTATAGCCAAATCGTAGGCAATGCTTGGTTTTATTCGGCGTAATAGTTCCGAGTTCTCTTACCCGTATACACTTAAATTGCTCTACAATTCATTTGTATGATCTCATCTGGAGTATGCCACTATCATTTGGCGACCGTTCCAACAGTTTGCAATTAACAGGATGGAGCGAGTTCAAAAAGTTTTTCTTAAATACTGTCTGCGATTACTTAGATTTACTAGCCCTCTTCCCTCAAATAATGCACGTTTACTTCTTTTAAATCTTAAACCTTTAGAAGCGAGAAGGTCTATTCTTTCTTTGACCTTTTTATATTGCATCATCCATGGGGATACAGTTTGTGCTGCTCTTCCTGAGAAAATTAATTTTAATGTTCCAAGAAGAGAACTTAGAAGCTTTTTATGGCATTAATAGTAGAAAGAATTATGCGAGAAATGCCCCAATTACCCGTGCTATGAGTGAATTTAATAAGATCTCATATTTTATCGAGCTTGATTTCTCTTTGTCGAAGAATGTTTTTATTAATTTATTAAAGTGTGTTTTTTAGTTATCAATACTTTTATATTAGTCTGCAAGTGCTAGTTTTTCATTGACTTGTTAAATTTTTGTATTTCTTAATTGTAGCCTGTTTTCTAATTGTACGAAAATTGTTAGTAGCCTGTAAGAATTTTGTTAATAGTATGCTGTATAATTTTTTCATTGGTATTCTGTAAGAACTTGTGTTCATAGACTAAATAAATAAATATTCAATAATGCAAAATGGGCTTTATTAGACTACTTCGAGAGTACTTCACAATAACACTTATACTTCACAACCAATAGCGTGCTTAAATGAAACTGATTACTGACTACTCAGCTTGCGCTGCTTTTATACTCTCCGTTGTTTCATTCGCATATATCTACTCAAGTCTAGACGTTTCGCCTTCTAGAAGTGCTGTATCTCCTGCTTGGTAATTGAGGTACATATGTGCGTGTGTACGTGTGAGTAACAACTTCGGCTGATGACTACATCTGTGTGTGAGTTATCTCTTCGTTGCCTTCTATGTATGTGTGTAAATGATGATTGATTTGATGTACACAAGAGTGGCAGCTTGCTTTATTGTTGTTGTGCCTTTATTTACTTAGTATCAGCTTAGTGCTGCTAATATTCGTCACAATAGCATCATTGCAGAAATAAATTACTTATGTTTGTATGAATTCGGTAATTGTATTTGTATCTAATCATAAGGTCTTATATGTTGGCAGCTCTACGCGTTTCTAACTTTCAAATACTTTTGCTGCATAATTCTTCCTAATTTCCTTTTTTTGCCTAGTTTATGGTTGAATATCCACATACTTATGTACATATTTACACCGGAGTACAAAGACACGTGAGAGTATGGCATATAGCCCTCAGCGGGTAAGGGGGTCAGAATATACCCGCGGTAGATATGCTTGTCGTAAGAGGCGACTAAAATACCAGATTCAAGAGGTGTGTAGCACAACCCTTCAGGTTGACAGCGCAATATATAGCTTCTCCAAACCCAATTGTCAACCTCACCTATCCGCGGCGAATCCTGTTTCACTAACATACGAAGCTCTGGCGACCCCAAGCTCCTCATGGAACTTGGGGTGGAGAGGGAGGGGATGGCCTGAAGGTTTAATGTGGCCACATAAATCGTTCCCGAGATGGTCGGGCTAGCACTTTAATGGTGCTGTGGTACCGGAGCGTACCGGATCTGTATCCGGCAAAGGACCATCACATCGATAACACTCCCCAAAGCCTTCGGGGAGCAACCTTATCGCTACAACAACAACAACAGTATGGCATATAATAAACAATCTACACAAATTTCACTGCATAAAAGCGAAAGATGCACAAAATTACAGCACGCAAAGAAAAGAAAATTGAAAAATATAAATCTAAGCCAAACGAATGTTTATATGTATGTAAGCTGAAAAGTCCGCTGAAATCAAATGAGGCGAAAAATTTAGTGCTAAGAAGAAAACTTTAATGTGCTACTTGAGCTGCTATCTCGCAGCATACGTAAATGTGTATGTATATTTGTATGTAGCATACTCGAGACTGTGGTTCGGCGCATCATTAGCGGTATTATGCGGATATGAATTGCGCATGTGCGGCGCATTTATTATGTTTGCATTTCTCTAGCTCACCTTGCCTACCTGCTTTGGGGGAATTTGCAAACAACAACGCCATATGATGGGTGCAAGCGAGTGTATCGACAGTTAGCGGTAGCTGCCGTCATACTTCTTCCGCCTAGGCGTTTATTTTACATAAATACGTGCTGAAATGCAAACACATATGTATTTGTAAATAAATAAATGAGCGATAGTATTAGTTAGTATTAGCCATAGCGGAATGATACAAGGTGGCAGCATGGTGACATACCTACAAAAATAAATAAAAATTCCATGTACTTTGTTTTTGTAAATTCGATTGACAAATGTCAAAATCGTACTGCGCCGTAAGTTGATGTATCAAATCAAATAAAAAAAGTTTATAATCAGCTGTTCCATGCTGCCACCTTGTATCGTTGCGCCATGGTATTAGCTAAAAGTTATGACATACATATTTGTAAAAATCCTTACGCAGTTGCGCGTGTTTCAATTGTTTGTTGCATACGGGACGTATGCGCGTGCCAATTGCCACCTCTAGTCTGCTTTCCTCATATTCAGGCGTCTGTTGTTCAATTATGCGCACAATTTTCAACTTTGCTATGCATTCGTTACTCGATATGCGTAAATTTCTTAATAACTTTAGAAGACTCGATCGAAGCAATTTTGATCCACTACGTAAGTTTACATTTACACATACATACATACCTCTATATAGTAAATATGCATTCATGTGTGCGCATAACTCGTTCTTTGTTTCATAACCGCTTTAAGAATTTGTGACGTAATAAATTACTGTCGTTTTATTTGTTTTATAACCAGTTTCTATTACATAACCTTTCGTTCGTGAATATTTCGCTTCTTATGTGAGGCAAGTTGAATCGAAATAGTCTCGAAATGATCTCACAAATAATCCTAAAATACTACTGAAATAATCTTTGTAAGAATCATGTAGATATGTCGAAATAGTCCTGAAATACCCCTGACGAAGAAAATTCCACAAAAAATCCCGAAACAGTCCAGAAGAGAGTTCGAAAACTATTCGGTAGTAGTTCTGAAATGACTCCGAAGTTATTCGGAAACAATTTCGAAAAGTTCCAAAATAGTTCAGAAAGCAATCCGGTTGCAGCCGTGAAATTATCCTTGTAAAAATCTAGAAGTCGACACATCTTGATCCCGAAAACGATCTAGAAATCAGCCTGATATGATTCCGATTCGGTCTCGAACTGTTCCCAAAATGGTTCACGAAAATTCGTGAATTTATTCTGAAAAAAATTCAAAACAATCTCTAAATATACCCGAATTGGTCCGAAGTTATCGCAAAAGCAATCCTGAAATAATCCCGAATCGGTCCCGAAATGATTCCAGAAGAATCCCAAAAACAATCCCGGAGTATCCTCAAAAAAATACCAAAATGATTTGAAGATAGCTTCGAAATGATATACAATAAATAATATATTCAGTGATTTGGCAGGGGGGTAATCACAGGAGCAATTAGATCATGTTCTTCAAAAATTTAAACCAGTTGTGCAATACCCAACCGATCGACATTTTTTATGAAGAAACAAAAAAAATACCTTAAAGTGTCTTTGCAAAACTTTCGATCTTGTTCATACCTATGCGTTTCTCATACTCAGCAATTTTTTTTCAATCTTAGATTTTTGCTATCCATGAAAATGTGAAGCATAAAATACCTTGAGCCAGCTCAACTCTGGTTGGTCTGTTTAGGAGATGTCTTGATTTGCGTGCCGGAGTATCATAATATACGACGCAGTGTACAACGAAGTTTCATGTCTCAGGAGCGAAGAACGTCATTGCACCCCTGGAACTTGGCAAGAGTCGTTCCTAAAAGCACTAGCTCAGCGAGGCTAATAATAAGTGAACAACTTTGCGCTCCTATAGAGTTTGTAAAGACATGCGACTATAAACCATAAAAAACTGATCACAAACTGTTCTTAAGATGAATATAAAGTTTAAAATTCAGATTGGTTGCGATATTCACGGGAATAATATTGTAACGTAATACCTCAAGTCGCAGCTGCAATCTTCCTGAGCGGGAGCAGTACTGAAGGATGTTAGACCTGCGGCGCTTCTCACATATAAAATTGAACATACATCAGTTTTCTTACAGCATTTTTCATAGATAAATGATTGAACTGTGTTGTTAAAAGAGCGCATTAACCAGTCCTTGCATGATGCTGAAAGGGGACTATTCCTATCTCTCTCCATTTTCATTTTGTCTTATCTTCTTGTCTCCACTTTTGACCTCTCTCTTTCGCTTCCTCTTTTCTTAGTTTTTCCCAACTCTTCGCATTTGACTTTGCATTAAGGGCCAATTAATAGTGACTTATCCATAACCAAATAAAACAGCTGATCGAACCAACCTTATGGAAATCAATGTAATCGATTAAGGGTGCCATACCATAACCTAAAAATATTTGAGTTGGAGAATTTATTAACTTGTTTGTATTTTTAGGTTAAGGCAGAAATAACTGATGCCAATTTGAAATGGATAAGTAAAAATATGGTTACGACTATGGCGTTAGGGTTAAGGAAGTTTAATTGGCCCTTTAGTGCCAATTACGAGTGTCGACTTCAGCGCCATCTATTGTGTAAAGTTTTGTGAGAGTATTTATCTTTAAATAGCTAACACGCCTACCAAATATGGACGAGATCGGGTGATGAATATTTTTGTTTAAATATTTCTACACCAGATATGACACAAAAGCGTATACAAATTATATGAGCATACATATATGGTGATGGAGAAAGTCCCCAGTAGACGCGTTAGGCAAGCCACACATATTTTTTAAAAGCTTTATTTTTCTAGGCGTGACTTTCGCCAGAATGGGGCTAATGTTAACACCATTCGGGATATGAAACAGAAAATGAATTTTCAGCCCATCCGTAGATACTGCGCAGTATTATTGCTCACTTCCTGTACGAATTGGAAGAGAGAAGTCTCTCTGCATAGGTTTGCTACTGAGCTGAAAAGCTGAAATGCATGGATCTCCAGACCACCCTATAGAGTGATACGGTGATTTATAAAATACGCCAAAGATATTCCGAAATAATTTCGAAATGGTCCCGAAAATATCCCGTAAAAAATTTCGAAACATCCAAAAGTGAATTCAAAAACCCGAAAGAACACTCAAATGTTTCCGAATATATTGCAACAGATGGCTTTTGGTGATAAATTAAAAGAATCACGTCACGTCACGTTCTTAGCTTGTGCAGCGATACCGAATGAATATCTTGATTCGTTCTTCTTTACAAAATGGTATCTTTATCAACTATTTGTTAAAGGGAGTCATAAGGCTTCCATAATTTAAATAATTTATTAGCTATCTTAAAACGCGCTGCCAGGCCCTTTAGTTAAAAGGCTACACACATCTGGGACTTAATCTTATGTTAAATAACTTGTCACACTTTATCTCTTAGCTTCCCTGCAAAAATCGCGAGTACTCTATGCATGCATGTGTGGAGTACTCGCTATGGACCAAGCGAGTGCCCCAAAATTAACCACAATTCATACAAAAAATATGGCCCAATTAACATTGCGATGTCCTAGGATTGGACCATATACTCCAGCTCCGCATTAGATCAGAGTAATCCATGGAGTACCCACAGTCCATTAAGCATCGTGTAGTTATTACAAGCGTTAAAAACGAGCAATGATCGGCTTACAATATGTTCGTGTAGTCCATTGCTGCATTACAGTGGAGTATAATGATATGTACTCCAGTATGACACAAGTGGACCACATGATCCAACGATTTTTGCAGAGTTTAGCACGTATGCCTACAATATGCAGGTGTGGTCACGAAATGATACCGTAAACAATCACAATGTGTTCCAGAAGTGAGGTAGTTAATTTCGACAGAGAGCGAGAGAAAAAGATAGAAAGGGAGAGATACTCAGAGAGAGAGAGAGGAAAGGAAAGTGACAAGGCGAATTCAGTAGAGGTGGTGTTTTCCCAACAGCTGATTGCTTCTTCTTGATAATTTTCCATACAAAGCCTTGTACAACAATATGTCAGTTAATCGAAATCAATTCAAATTTTCTTTTGACTTGACATTCTTCTGCACGGCGAATTGGCGAACAAGAGGAAATGGAAAAGTGAGAGATGGAGGTGGTGAGTAAGAGACAAGGCGAATTCAGTACCAGGTGTTGTTATCCAAAAGCTGATTTGTACTATTTTGATATGATTTGAAACTTCAACTTCAGGCGCAGTACGATTTTGACATTAGTCTATCGATTTAAAAAAACGAAGTGTTGGTTGTGTTGGTTTTCTATGGATGAACACTTGTTAAAAGGGTTGCAGATAATCCAAACTTAGGTCAGAACAACGTCTGTTAGTTTTATTACGAGCAAGTTCGTGTAAATTTTTGCGGGTTATTTACCCGCTTTACCACATATACAGAACTTCAGAGCTTTTGAATAAGTATGTACATATATATTGCAATTCTTTTTTTTTTTTGTTTTTTTTTTTAACAGCCGAAATGTAACGGTCCACAAACACTGAAAACAGAAGCGCGCTGAAATTTTATTTTCAAGTTTTTAGTCTTTATTTAATTGCCTATTATTTCTCATTCTATTTAGTTCATTTAGTGACTCATTTGTTACAACCTAAGTCCTCAATACATAATTCTTCCAAAGACTTTACTCGACTCTGCGCCACGTATGCTTGTCCCTCCTCCATCTCCAAAATATTTTGATGTCACTTCTACTGGACTGTATGCAATATTTGTTCCAAATATGAGCCAAATCGGGCATCATAGGTCGCTTTCTATTCATGTATGTATGTATTATGTGTTCCAAATATGGACCAAATCAAATCGGACCACAAATAAGATTTTTGTGAATACCTCGATCCTTGCGCCACCTAGCGGCGATTTTTTTTCATAAGTCGCTTTTTATTCTTGCATGTATTATATGTTCCAAATATGAGCCAAATCGGACCACAAATGCGAATTTTTCGAATATCTCGATCCTTGCGCCACCAAGCGACGATTTTTTTTTCTTAGTATTGCATTGTCATCGGGTTCTGAACTATATTCCAAGTTTCAAGCTTGTAGCTTATCGGGAAGTTATTTAAATTTCAATTACAAGATTCGTTCACAACGGCCGTGCGGCCGTGCCTGCCTGTCAACTCAAGCTAAATAAAACCGTTTAAAAAAAACATTGCAATTTGATGCACAACAAAACAACAACAGCTCAACATAAAATGCAAATGAATTGTACGTTCGCTGTTGTTGGAGAAAATGAATGAAAGTGTTTTTGAGTTATAAATTGGTTGTTTCAGTAAATCTGATCTCGCTTGCGATTGCATAGAAGAGAAGGATAGTTTGGATTTCGGTCACTCTCTTAGTCAGTATGGATACAAATACACCGAAGGTCGATGGAATTCAGAGCTCCGCTTGACTTTATGCGGCTACAATTGATCTGCTATAATTTTCTACTTCCGTTATCCAAAAAAAAAAAAGTGACGATCAATTCAAAATTTTCCAATCCCAATTCAAACTTAACGCCTCGCAGCCTAAGAACTCAATAGCCGTGTTTTTTTTTATATGTATATACATCCACACTTGCGGGTAAAAAAGCGCTTATCAGCATTTAGATAATGTTTAGGAGACCCATCTAATACAGTGCTTAAATAACTAGCTACAGAACGGGCTGTATCGAATAGCAGAGACACACACACCTCTGTGGGCTATAGTGAATCGATTTCGGTGTATAGTGGACACACACCATTTGTAGAGGTAAAACATAGACACACATTTCAGTTGCATTTGAGTATATTGCGTATTGAAATTTAGGAGTACATAATAATTTTCTGCGCAGCAATTTCAGAAGTGTAGATAAAGTTATGCATGTGGCAGTCCATGTAAAGCTTAAGTGCATATGTATATAGATGTACAAAAAACACAGCTAATATAAAGGCAGTTACAAAATTGTATTTTATGAAGTGGGCGTGGTTTGCAACAGATTACAAAAATTTTGTGAGAAATTTTAATATCTTAAAATAGTAATAAAGCGTACGAAATATTTCATGCAGAAATCCAATTTTCTGTAGTTTTAAACTTGTATCTGTGATCTCTTTCATGTGATGTAAATCCTAAACGAAGTTAACTGCTTCGACCTGCTCTTTATTTGTCTCTTTATTTGTATTTTTACTTCCTTTATATTAGATCGGCTGAATTTTTGTCCGCTTTTCATACAAATCTTGTAATCGATTTTTAAGTACCTTCTCATTGAGGTACAAACATGAAACCTCAGAGACAGGTTAAGACACCGTGACAATACAACAAAAGGAAAAAAATCCGTTAGGTGGCGCACGGATCGAAATATTATTATTATTATTATTGGTTAGGTACTGGTATGAATATCAGAACTAACTAAAAGAGCATTGGCTACTCAGGCCATCAGCTCACGGATCGAAATAATTAGATAAGAATTTAAAAATTTTCAAACCAGCTATTAAGTAACTTCCCGATGAGCTAGAAACTTGAAATTTCAAACTTAATTCAGAGGTCGACGACAGCCGATGACACCATACAGAAAGATTCGCTAGAGGGCGCACGGGATGAGATATTTAGAAAATTCGTACGAAACGGAGGGAATTTGGGATTGATTTTTATGTAAGTTATCATTGACCGACAACTGTAAAACTTCACAGATAGTTTAAGACACCGAGAAAATGAAAGAAAAGGAGAAACAATTCCGTTAGGTGGCGCACGGGTCGAAATATTTAGATAAGAATTTGGTGTTTTGAGATCGATTTTAAAGTAACTTCTCATTGAGCTACACACATGAAACCTCAGAGACCGGTTAAGACACCGTGGCAAAGGAACAAAAGGAGAAAAAAAATCCGTTAGGTCGCGCACGAATCGAAAAAATGAGATAATAATTTGGAAATTTGAAACCGGGTTTTAAGTAACTTCTCGATGAGCTAGAGGCTAAAAATTTAGAGCTTAATTCAGCGGTCGATGAGAGCCGATGACACAATACAAAAAGTTTCGCTAGGGGGCGCACGGAGATATTTAGAAAAATCAAACGGAACGGAGGGAATTTTGGGATTCATTTTTATGTAAGTTCTCATTGAGCTGCAATCGTAAAACTAAACACATAGGTTAAGACACCGAGAAAATGTAAGAAAAGGAGAAAATAAAAATAAAATAAAACAATTTTAAGCACTTCCTTTATATAAATGGACGTAGAAATTGCAAAAATATTTATGAGAAGTAAAAATATACAGTGAAATTCCTTATAACCGGACACTCACCGTCGCAGTGTTTTTGTCCGGCTATGGGAGATGTCCGCTTATAAGGGATGAAGTCACAAAATATATACGACACATATAAATTGTATTGTACATAGTTTATTTAAGAATTTTTTGGAAGTAAAGAATATTTGCATACTGTAGTATTACATATATGGGGTATTACATCCCATTTCGACCAATTTTGAACCCGACTCCTTTAGAATTGGCTGAAAGTTTTTCCTCTTTTTTAGCTTACGAAAGACGTTTTTCAGAATTCTTTAAAATTTTTTCATCCAACTCAAAAAAAGTTATGAATTTAAAAAAAAAAACGGTGTTTTTTTCAAAATGCTATAACTTTTTCAAAAATTGGCCGTTTGGGATCTTTTTTTTTTTTTTTTTTAATTTGTTTTTAAATATTTTCGGAAAAAATACTAATTTTTCAGTTTTTCGAGATTTTTCGAATTTCGCCATTTTTTTTTTCTCATAAAAAACTTCAATCAATTCTGCAATCATCCCCACTAATCCCGGAGTGGGCCGACAATTTTTTTTTTTTATTTAATTGACAAAAAAAACTTTAAAAATTTTTTTGTATTTTTTCCGAAAAGTACATTTAAAAACAAATTTAAAAAAAAAAGATCCAAAACGGTCAATTTTTTAAAAAGTTATAGCATTTTGAAAACAGAAGCGGTGTTTTTTTTTAAAATTCACAACTTTTTTGAGTTGGATGAAAAAATTTGAAAAAATTCTGAAAAACGTTTTTCGTAAGCTAGAAAAAGAAGAAAAACTTTCAGCCAATTCTAAAGGGGTCGGGTTCAAAATTGGTCGAAATGGTATGGAATACCCCATATGTAAAAGTGGAGCGCACATTAATTGGATTGGAAAGTTGGTAGGAAAGGAGATTTTATTAGTCAATCAATTGCGCTTTAGCAAGAATATGTCTTTATATAAGGAGACATTTTTCGCTGATTTTTGTCCATTTATATAAAGGAAGTGCTGAAAATTGTTTTCTTTTATTATACTCAGTTGAGCAGAGCTCACAGAGTATATTAAGTTTGATTGGATAACGGTTGGTTGTACATATATAAAGGAATCGAGATAGATATAGACTTCCATATATCAAAATAATCAGGATCCAAAAAAAATTTGATTGAGCCATGTCCGTCCGTCCGTCCGTCCGTCCGTCCGTTAACACGATAACTTGAGTAAATTTTGAGGTATCTTGATGAAATTTGGTATGTAGGTTCCTGAGCACTCATCTCAGATCGCTATTTAAAATGAACGATATCGGACTATAACCACGCCCACTTTTTCGATATCGAAAATTTCGAAAAACCGAAAAAATGCGATAATTCATTGCCAAAGGCGGTTAAAGCGATGAAACTTGGTAGATGGGTTGACGTTATGACGCAGAATAGAAAATTAGTAAGATTTTGGACAATGGGCGTGGCACCGCCCACTTTTACAAGAAGGTAATTTAAAAGTTTTGCAAGCTGTAATTTGGCAGTCGTTGAAGATATCATGATGAAATTTGGCGGGAACGTTACTACTATTACTATATATGTGCTGAATAAAAATTAGCAAAATTGGATGAAGAACACGCCCACTTTTTAAACAAATTTTTTTTTTAATTCAAATTTTAACAAAAAATTTAATATCTTTACTGTATATAAGTAAATTAAGTCAAAATTCAACTCCAGTAATGATATGATGCAACAAAATACAAAAATAAAAGAAAATTTCAAAATAGGCGTGGCTCCGCCCATTTTCATTTAGTGTGTCTAGAATACTTTTAATGCCATAAGTCGAACAAAAATTTACCAATCCTTTTGAAATTTGGTAGGAGCATAGATTCTATGACGTTAACTGTTCTCTGTGAAAATGGGCGAAATCGGTGGAAGCCACGCCCAGTTTTTATACACAGTCCACCGTCTGTCCTTCCGCTCGGCCGTTAACACAATAACTTGAGCAAAAACCGATATATCTTTACTAAACTTAGCCCACGTACTTATCTGAACTCACTTTATCTTGGTATAAAAAATGGCCGAAATCCGACCATAACCACGCCCACTTTATCGATATCGAAAATTACGAAAAATTAAAAAAATGCCATAACTCTATACCAAATACGAAAAAAGGGATGAAACATTGTAACTGGATTGGTTTATTGACGAAAAATATAACTTTGGAAAAAACTTTGTAAAATGGGTGTGACACCTACCATATTAAGTAGAAGAAAATGAAAAAGTTCTACAAGGCGAAATCAACAGCCCTTGGAATCTTGGCAGGAATACTGTTAGTGTTATTGAATATATAAATAAATTAGCAGTACCCGACAGATGATTTTCTGGATCACCTGATCCACATTTGGTCGATATCGCGATAACGCCTTCACATAAACATCTAAAGGCCACTCGCTTTTAAAACCCTCATTAATACCTTTAATTTGATATCCATATCGTACAAACACATTCTAGAGTCAACCCTGGCCCACCCTAATGGCGATATCTCGAAAAGGCGTCCACCTATAGACCTAATGCCCACTCCCTCTTAAAATGCTCAGTAACACCTTTCGTTTGATACCCATATCGTAAAAACATTCTACAGTCAGCCCTGGCCCACCCTAATGGCGATATCTCGAAAAGGCGTCCACCTATAGACCTAATGTCCACTCCCTCTTAAAATGCTCAGTAACACCTTTCCTTTGATACCCATATCGTACAAACATTCTAGAGTCACCCCTGGCCCACCCTAATGGCGATATCTCGAAAAGGCGTCCACCTATAGACCTAATGCCCACTCCCTCTTAAAATGCTCAGTAACACCTTTCGTTTGATACCCATATCGTACAAACATTCTAGAGTCACCCCTGGCCCATCCTAATGGCGATATCTCGAAAAGGTGTCCACCTATAGACCTAATGCCCACTGCCTCTTAAAATGCTCAGTAACACCTTTCGTTTGATACCCATATCGTACAAACATTCTAGAGTCACCCTTGGTCAACCTTTATGGCGATATCTCGAAAAGGCGTCCACCTATAGAACTGAGGATTACTCCCTTTTAAAATACTCATTACCACCTTTCTTTTGATACCCATATCGTACAAACGCATTCTAGAGTCACCCTGGCCCACCCTAATGGCGATATCTCGAAAAGGCGCCCACCTATAGACCTAATGCCCACTTTCTCTTAAAATGCTCAGTAACACCTTTCGTTTGATACCCATATCGTACAAACATTCTAGAGTCACCCCTGGCCCACCCTAATGGCGATATCTCGAAAAGGCGTCCACCTATAGACCTAGTGCCCACTCCCTCTTAAAATGCTCAGTAACACCTTTCGTTTGATACCCATATCGTACAAACATTCTAGAGTTACCCTTGGTCCACCCTTATGGAGATATCTCGAAAAGGCGTCCACCTATAGAACTAAGGATTGCTCCCTTTTAAAATACTCATTACCACCTTTCATTTGATACCCATATCGTACAAATACATTCCAGAGTCACCCCTGGCCCACCCTAATGGCGATATCTCGAAAAGGCGTCCACCTATGGACCTAATGCCCACTCCCTCTTAAAATGCTCAGTAACACCTTTCGTTTGATACCCATATCGTACAAACACATTCTAGAGTCACCCCTGGCCCACCCTAATGGCGACATTTCGAAAAGGCGTCCACCTATAGACCTAATGCCCACTCCCTCTTAAAACGCTCAGTAACACCTTTCATTTGATTCCCATATCGTACAACTAGAGACACCCCTGGTCCACCTTTATGGCGATATCTCGAAACGGCGTCCACCTAGGGAACTAAGGATCACTCCTTTTCAAAATACTCATTAACAGCTTTCATTTGATACCCATATCGTACAAACATATTCTAGAGTCACCCCTGGTCCACCTTTATGGGGATTTCTCGAAAAGGCGTTCACCTATAGAACTAAAGCCCATGCCCTTTTAAAATACTCATTATCACCTTTCATTTGATACCCATATCGTACAAACACATTCTAGAGTCAGTCCTAGTCCACCTTTATGGCGATATCCCTAAATGGCGTCCATCCATAGAACTATGGCCTACTCTCTCTTAAAATACTCTTTAATACCTTCCATTTGATACACATGTCATACAACCACGTTCCAGGGATACCCTAGGTTCATTTTCCTACATGGTGATTTTCCTTATTTTGTCTCCATAGCTCTCAACTGAGTATGTAATGTTCGGTTACACCCGAACTTAGCCTTCCTTACTTGTTTTTATTTAAAGTTGTTTTTTTCAAAACACTCTTCAGTGTTCACATATTACTTTTTATACTCAGCTGAGCAGAGCTCACAGAGTATATTAATTTTGTTCGCATAACGGTACGCCGTAACGGCATAACAGGCATTTTCCGCTGATTTTTGTCCATTTATATAAAGGAAGTGCTTAAAACTTTTTTATTTTATTTTTATTTAAAGTTTTTTTTTTCAAAACTCTCTTCAGTCTTCACATATTACTTTTTATACTCAGCTGAGCAGAGCTCATAGAGTATATTAATTTTGTTCGCATAACGGTACCCCGTAAGCATAAACTAATGGAGATAGATATAGACTTCTATATATCAAAATGATCTGGACAAAAAAAGAAATTCATTTAGCCATGTTCGTCCGTCCGTCCGTGAACACGATAACTTGAGTAAATTTTGAGTTATATTCACGAAATTTGGTACGTAAGTTCCTGGGCACTCATCTCAGATCGCCATTTTGAATGAACGAAATCGGACTATAACCACGAAAAAACCGAAAAAGTGCGATAATTCATTGCCAAAGACGGTTAAAGCGATGAAACTTGGTAAGTGGGTTGACCTTATGACGCAGAATAGAAAATTAGTAAAATTTTGTACAATGGGCGTGGCACTGCCCACTTTTAAAAGACGGTAATTTAAAAATTTTGCAAGCTGTAATTTAACAGTCGCTGAAGAATCTTCAGTGAAGATATCATGATGAAATTTGGTAGGAGCGTTACTCCTATTACTATATGTGTTCTAAATAAAAATTAGCAAAATCGGATGACGAACACGCCCACTTTAAAAAAAAATTTTAAAGTCAAATTTTAACACAAAATGTAATATCTTTACAGTATATAAGTAAATTATGTCAACATTCAACTCCAACATTTTTTTCCAAAGCTCTCAGCTGAGTATATAATGTTCGGTTACACCAGAACTTAGCCTTCCTTACTTGTTATAGCTTGAATTGTTGCACTTATTTAAACGATCAGTAGCGACCACTCACACACACACACACACGCACACAAAGTTATTCAATCCGAAATTCATCTGTCGCTCTTACATTCACATTGCATTTATTGCATTCATAAATTTGCAGGATTATGACAATAAACCAAAATATTTAATGATCATTTCCCGTTGCCATAGTTAAATGCAAATAACGATTATGTGTGCACTCTTTTGTTAGTGGTTGGCAATGAATGTACCGTTAATACAAATTTTATGTCAAGTGTTTAAATATAGAATTGTAGTATATTTTTGTAAACTGCATGCAAAACTAAATATATCTATATTTTTTTCGTTTACATATATCTACATTCACTGTTAAATGTATTTGTAAAAGATTTGTGTGGAGTAGTTTTTGCACTTTTATTTTGTTGGAGCAATTGGTCATAATATTTGACAATCAAAAGGTTAGTAGCCATGATAAAAATAGGAAACAAAAGTTTTTTATTCGCGAGAAATATGAAGGGTTAATAATGAGTAAAACAGATGGTTGCAGCCTTAAGCCCGAGTTAAAGTTGATATAGTCATAACGCCATAGTCATAACCACATTTATACTTATCCATATCAAATTGGTGAAAATTTCATAAAAATGAAGAAAACGCAAAAAATTACAAACATATATCATAAAAAATAAGTCTCTTAGTCAAATCGTAACCAAAACAATAAATAAAATCTACAAAAAGTTAATAAATTCTCCAACTCAAATATTTTTAGGTTATGGATATGGCGAAAAACCAAAACCAATTGGTTGGCTATGATATGGTTATGACTTTAGCGTTATGGTATGGCACCATTTATCGATTACATAGATTTGCAGCTATTTTATCTGGTTATGGTAAAGCACCACAAATCACCTACCGAGATTGCGCATTCACGAATTAAAAATTGGCAACTACGTCACAGCTGACTGCTTGAGCGAATGAAAGAGAGAAAAAAACAAGAGCTACAGGAAAATGACGTATGAATTGCCCGTAAAAACAGCTAATCTTTTGTTTACATGCGCAATGCGTAATCTTCTGTATGTGATTTGTGGTTAAGCACAAATCCGTGGCAATACCCTCCAAAGCGCGCCAAACTGACACGAGGGGCGCATCCGCATGACGCACGTATTTTGTATTTGCCGAGTTGTTGATAGGCGGAGGTTTGTTAAGCGTTGAGATCTAAAACTGCTCAGCTACAGAATAAAAATCATCAGCTGAGTATTATACATAACAGTTGGAAATTATATATATAGTAAATTGTTAAATAAGTTAACGCTTTTTACAAAACAAATGTTTATTGTTACGAGTTAAGATAGGACGAGCCTGACCAGTGCTCATCTTGCGCAACCAATATAAAAGTCTCTAGTCAAATATTAACAGAAATCAGCTGTTTTATAAACTTACAGCTTGCGCTCCCATCTAGCGTATAATAGAAACTACCGTCAACCAATTATAACTTACAGCTTGCGCTGCCATCTAGCGTACAATATCAACTGCCGATAATGCAGTGCAAATTTTCACAATAGTGCCATAGTACAAATTGATTTCTTTGTGGGCTCACAATCGTTTATTTTTAACAAATTATTTTAATTAATTAAAGCTAAAAAAATAAAATATAGCCAAACAAACTTTATTTATAGATTAGGATTCCAAATAAGAGCGAAAAAGGGATCCGTACATAAAAACAGCAATTAGAAATAATATATATGATAGGACAGTTTTCTTTATAGTAAAAAGTGAATCCGTTATTTCCAATGAATTCAAATGAGAGCTAAAATCATGACACAAACACCGAAAAGGTTCATTTAATTTGAAATCAGTTCTATACTGCCTCAGAAGAAGAGGTTTGAAATATCTTGACGCTCGTGATGGGACATTGAAGTTTACTTCGTTCAAAAGAAAGGGGCTAGAAATGAGTACATTCAGTAGTTTAGCCATAAATTGATAAGCTTTAACCGACTAGTATAAGGTGGAAGTTTATACGCAGAGCCCCAATGAAAAAATTCCATAAAGAGAAAAGTAAAAATTGCTTCTGTATTGACTCAAGCCTATCTGCACGAACTTGATATCGCGGATTCCAGACCACTGATCCGTATTCTAGTATCGGTCTAACTAATGTGGTAAAAATGGCTTTGGTTACATTTGGGTCACTAAATTCTTTAGACCATCGCTTCACAAATGATAGAATACCTCTAGCCTTATTGAGAGTAGACTCCCAAGTCAACAAAATAATTTTCTGATACAACAGAAAAAACATTAATTAATTAAGAGGCTGCTGGCAAAGATCACCGAGAGAGGCACATGCATTATCATTTATTGAGGTTCAGGGGCATCAAAGATCTTCAATAGATGCATAGGACCTAAAAAGTTTAACATCATCAGCATACATTAAAATTTTGGAATATTTTATTGTGGTACAAATATCATTAATAAATAGCAAGAACAGAATTGGACCAAGATGACTGCCCTGTGGGACGCCAGAGGGAACATCGATGACAGTTGAAAGAATATTTTTAAAAATCACTTGTTGCGTTCTACCGCGGAGATACGAAGATATCCACTAGGTGAGACCAGGTCGGAAGCCAAGTCGATCCAGTTTGTGGATAAGCAAGGAGTGGGAAACTTTATCAAATTCTTTATTGAAATCAGTGTAAATAACATCGGTGTGAAGATTTTCTCTAAACCCATTAGAAACATGAGTTGTGAATTCAAGTAGGTTGGTAATGTTAGATTTGCCTTTATACGAATATTTTCTAACTC
Source organism: Eurosta solidaginis (assembly GCF_040869045.1). NCBI lineage: Eukaryota > Metazoa > Arthropoda > Insecta > Diptera > Tephritidae > Eurosta > Eurosta solidaginis. The sequence continues at coordinate 32,807,621 of NC_090319.1, forward strand.
AAAAACGATGCAAGAGTGAGTAATGGAAGAAAAAATAAATATGTGTAACAAAATTTTACTTAATAATGAACGACTTTTTTTATGCCCAACAAGCTGTTGAAATCTCATAAAATACGTTTTATATCGACGATTCATAATAACTTTAAATATTGCCAATCATAAAATATGCCAATAATTATTTAACTTTATTTTCAGGCTCACGCGAATTTTAAAAGCGCAATACCTAAAGCTATATAAAATTTTGAAAATTAGAAATTTTATCTACAGCTGAGTTATTGTTTCTTTGCGCGCGTCTTGCGAAAATTACTTCGCTCAATAAACGCGCCAACCTCAATCGAAATCAAAACAAATTACATATACATTATTAAATATTATTTAGTGGCACTTCCCACCTTTCACCACATTCCGCCCAACTAATAAATTGTTCTTTTTTTTAACTAACTGTGAAGCAATATGCAACAGCAGCTCAAAAAACATAGCGTCGTAAATCATAGAAATTGCAACAACTACTTATTGCAGAACAAAAAACTTAATAACAAAAAAAAAAAAACTAAAAATCAGCAATATCAAATACCACAGAGAACAACAATTGTAGCAAGTTTGACTAACAACATGCAACAGATATTTCAACAACATTTATCCATAAACTCATAAAGAATTTCTGCATCTCCTGCGCATGCGCTTGTGCTTGCCCAACTCGCGCTTCATACAAACGAACTACATATTGCACGTTTTTGCTAAATTTCATCGGTGATAGGAGTTTGAAAATGTTGAACATGCTATACTAAAACCAAAAGCTGAAAATTTAGGGAGAAGAAAAATTATTACGAACAAAACCGCATAACCAGGTTAACTGAAGTTCAAGAATTTAATTCATTCGACAATGCGATCATTCATTTAGCTAACAAGAAGTATGTACACCAGTGCACAGAAAAATAGCAGTGACAATTTTTATCAAATTTCGTCAATTGAATTATTCTTAATTTATTTTCGTTGTATTAAGAAAAAAAAAAAAACTGTGTATTTTGTAACGGAAACAATGCAAGCCAATCTTAAAAACGTTTTCAAAAATGTGATCAAATTTTATGAAAATTTCGAACTGTTTATTTGTATTTCTCGGAATTTTTTTGCTTTTCGACAATTTTCTTCCGAAGAGTGCTTTAGATTTTTCTTCATACAACGTCAGTGCCGTAGTGAGGTTTTCTTGCGCCCGGGGAAAATATTTTTTCGGTAGAAAGTTCAGTTCCAACGAAATCTGTATTATAAAATTCACCCAAGTTCTTACACTTTCTTTCTAAGTCGTTATCAACATTATCCATTGCGGACCATTTGGCATCCCCCTGTGAGTACGGCCCGGGGCAAGATGCCCCCTTGCTCCTCCCCCTTCAATACGCCACTGTACAAAGTGTGAACAAATATTTTTTTATATGGAAGAAAGTCTGAATCCTCCAAAAAAAATTGTCTAAAATCAATGCTAATTTGGAGAGACCTGTAACCTGTATTTTGTTAGAATAAAATTGATCGGGTTAAAAAAACGAACCACAAAAGCGCGAAAATTTCATAAAATTTTTGTAAAATTTTCGAGATTCCTTTGGAAAAAAATCAAAGAAAATCTTTTTTGAAAAATCAAAAATAAAAAAAAGATTTTAACTGGCGAAATTTCCCAAAAATTTAAATTGCTATTTTAATATTCGCTACTGTAATTTGACGGTCGGTTGTGAAGCAACGAGACTGAATCAATGCTTTCTTAATTTTTTCAGATTAGGAATCATTGAAAGCTTCAAAAAGAGTTTGGGACTCTAACGGCACTAAACCTCCTAAATTCTAAGTACCAATAACACCGCTACCACCATCAGTATTCTGAAGTCTATAAGTTGGGAGAGCAGCGAGTGAGCTTTTCTTTGAGAATCCTCCAGGGCAAGACAACATTTTAAGTTGTTTGCACTGTCATTAAGTGCTCTTTTGGTTAGTCCAGTGGCGATAAGGCCTTTGAGTTTCACAAAAGGACTCAAATCTGGTACAACACGGTCCATCCAACGGAGAAGAAATATCCGTCTTATTTTGTGAGTCGGGCCTCAACCATAAATTTAAGTACCATTACATAATACTCCAATAATCTTCGGGGGGAGGAAGCGGTTTCTGTGCAGACTCAATCCACAGTAACAAAATTATTATTTTTTTGTTGGTGCTGATGCAGGCTGTCGAACGCCTCCAAATACTATTGAACTAATATCAACTGGGAACAGGAACATTACAATATCCTCCATTGATAGTCTAAGCAAATGCGCTTCGAGCCTGTTGGGCAAACTTTGAATATCGAGGTAGGTGGATGGTAGGCGATTAGACGAAAATATTGGTTTCATCAAAGTCAATTTAGCGTTGGTAATTTGGTCACGCCAATTTGTAGAAAAAAAACAGAGCACGACGCAAATTGGAATAGAATTTTGGTATTTTAAAAATGCACTTCGTAACGTTTTATTGGTGTGCAAACATGTTTGCTCTATTTATAACCGACAAGTTATCGATTTGTTATCAAAAAATTATTGGAGGCTACCGAAAATTTATCGATTTATTATCGCACTGTTAAGAATATCTATCGAAAAGTTCTCTATGCTTTATCGAAAAGCTTTAAGCGCCAAATACACGACACGAACATTTCCGCGAACATTCCGCAATCTTGTTCGCAGCTTTGGCCATACACCATACGAACTTTTGGCCGAACATTAGTTCTCTTTCAGACAGCGATGAATACGGACAACAATTGTGCTGCAGCAATATTGCTCGCTGCGGCAATTAAGCGTAAAAAAAGAGAGAAGATCACAAAAAAAGAATTTGGTGCAAAGAATGATTTAAAAAACGAGCAGTTCTTCAATAAATTCACTCAGAAATTTTTTATTGTCCATTTTACTTTTCCGCGGGCGTCTGTTCCGTTCAGAAATTACTACGATTATGAGCTATTTCGCCATACACGCACGAACAGTTCGCGCAAATGTTCGCCAAAAATTAAAATATTTTGATTTTTGGCGAACATTTGCGCGAACTGGCAAACACCACCATACACGACAGAAAAGGTCGCAGAAACATGACATAACGGGAATGTTCGCGGAAATGTTCGTGTCGTGTATTTGGCGCTTTAGGCAAACCATCGAACTGTTACCCAAAAGATATCGATTGGTTATCGCAGTGTTTCCAAGTCGTTATCGGCGTGCCATCGATTTGTTATATAAAAACTATTGTTATCAAAAAGTTATCAACTTTATATACAAAAGTGATACATTTTTTATAGGAGTGTTACCAATTTGTTATCGACAACCCGCCAGTTTATTATGAAAAAGATACCGATTAAACTTAACTATAAAATCGATGGCTCATCTATAATACGTGTTATTGAAAAGTTGTTAGTTTATCATCGAAATATTATGAATTCGTTATCAAAATGTTATCGATTTGATATCGAGAAGTGATAGATTTTTATAGATGCTTAACTACAAAATCGATGACACATCTGAAACGCGCCTGATCCATTGGCTTAGGGTTGAGCCAACTCATTTTGCCAATAAAATCCTCAATTATCTCATAAACCTGTTACGAATTACAAACAAATGAATGAAAAAATTTATTTAAACATTAACCTTTATATAAATCTCTTTGATTATAAATTTTGGATTTCCGCAACTGGGTATATAATCTGCGGTCCATCTAACCTAGCTCTGTTTTACAGTCTTTTTTGCGTTACTTACTTAGATGGTTAAGCTAAGCTTAAACTAAGTTTGCTTAAACTCTCGTCAAATTTAAACTCCTTTTGAACTACTGAGCAGTTGTTCAATGACAGTTTAAGGCCGCCTTTGGGGTTGGCTTTTTTGGTCGGTATCATTGGTTTTTTATTATCTAGATAATTTGCAGATACGGCAACACATGGATTTTGTTTACCCAACAAATACGGAAAAAAATGTCTGCAGCGAAATATATATCTAGTTCCGGAGGAGATATCCAACATCATTATATAATTATTTTTAAACTAGATACATAGTTCTCGAGTTGATATCCAACTTCATTCTCCAATCACTACCAACCTTTGAGAAATTTTGTAATATTAAGAGCTTTCGAGTTGATCTCCAACGTCATTAATATTTTCCAATTATTATCCAACCTTTGAGAGATTTTGAGAAATGTACAGTTCTCAAATGAATAATCAACACATTTCTCTAGTTGATATCCTACATTGGATATCGAGTGGAGGTAGAGTTGAAAAAAAATCTCCAAGGTGGTACCACCAAAACCAACAGCTGTTTAAAATAAAAATTAAATGTAAGGCGCGATAACCTCCGAAGAGATTTTAGGCCGAACTTCTCTTCCAATTTGCGTCGTGCTCCTCTTTTTATTTTCCTACAAATTGGCGGGTCGGAACCTACTTGTTTTATGCCGACTCCGAACGGCATCTGCAAGGCAGATGAGTTTTCACTGAGAGCTTCTCATGGCAGAAATACACTCGGAGTGCTTGCCAAACACTGCCGAGGGGCAGCCCCGCTTAGAAAAAATTTCTTCTAATTGAAAAAAACTTGTTTCTAAAATTTTGATGTTGCTTTTCCCGGGGCGTGAAACCAGTATCTTCGGTGTGGATGGCGGAGCACGCTACCATCACACCACGGTGGCCGCCGTTGATAGCAGTAATGAAGCGTAATTAATCAAAAATAAATTATATATTTTATTTTATTTTCGTGAAAATACTGTAGCATGGAATTTTACATTTGAGTCCAGTTAGAGAACCACAAATTGGTAATTAAATTTTTTCAATTTATATTCTTTTCATTTTGCTTTATAAAAAATATCCTCTTTTGCTGAGTACGCTATGATTCTCGAGTTGAGTCACTGTTTCGAAACAACTCTTGAGATTTTAGAAGTATACCTAGTTATCAACATGAGCTCTAATGGTACTCAAAACCCAAATGCTTATTGGGTATATTCGACGCCACTTCGAAAGAACGCAAATAACTGATAAGTTAACTAGAGTTTAACCCTGCCAGATCGGCCGCTTAAGCTTAAACTTCAGCTAAAGTAGACTGAAAAACTACAGAATAAGTTTAAGCGTTGTTTAACTGACGAACTGGGTTGAACTTGTACTGAAAAACCGGGCCTTATTGTTGTTATATTTTGAAAAGTGCATTTTAACGGTCAATATAGCCAAACAAGAGATAAGAATATTGTTTGACTTAACTAAACAGCGAGTTGAGACAGGATACCGGAAATATAAAAAATTAAAACAACAAAATGTTGAACTACAAAACACAACAGGTAGCGGTCCGAAACAAAAAACAATAATAAAATAATAGAAACCTTCAGAGTCAGAGGAAAAGAGATGATAAAACGAAAATCATTTCATTTATGATGGCAATGTGATAGCCCAGTATGAATTTCGCTACCACAACCAACCAGCTTAAACTAAATCATTGCAACATCAAGGCACGGACAGCAAACTGTGCCACTGTTGCACTGAAGCACCCAACACCAACAATGCGCGCGCTCATTGGATACAAACAGCAGGCAGGAGGCAACATGCAGCCAAAAGGAAATAAGCAAACGCTCAAAGGCTATTAAGGAGAAATTAAGAAAAAAAAGCGTAATCGGAATTTCTATTTAGTGCGCAATGAGGTTTGAGTGCTGGCATATTGGCTAAGCTACCGGCGTTGTCAAAGTTGGGCGCTTCAAAAACTGTAACAGGCAGAGAAAGGGAACAAAAAAATTTGAGGCGATGGCGCTTCATTTGTGGCACATTTTTGCTAAACTTAAACTTTGTAAGTAGTAGTGTTTGTAAATAGCTGTGCAGTTGTTGTTACCAACTCTAAGCATTTGCAGCGAAATAACTAACCGTTGATGCTGCGATGTCGACACCGTCATTTTGGTGCCGTTTTGATGGCGTTGATGATGAGCGTGCAAAAAGGCTTTTCATTGTCAAAAACGAGGTTAATGTGCAACGTTGATTAGTTGCATGGTAATGAATATTTTTTGTTGTTTACTAAAACACATATACATACAAACATGTATATTAGGGTGGGTCGATTTGTATGGACTAAAGTTAACCGATATCGCGCCATCGATTATTCGATGGGATTTGCGAAATTTCATTTTTTTGACTTTTTTTCGACTTTGATTTTTAAGGTTTTTTTCATGACCTACTAAAAAAATTTTCATACGTATACCCTGTCCGACCCAAAAATGTCCGCTAAAAACGTTGTCGATAACAGTTTTTTGAAAAAAAAAAAAAAAAATATTTTTACTTATTATTAAGAATTCATGAGCTTAACACCGGCTTATAATAATTGAATATTCAATTCGCGGTTCGAATCTCGGTGAAAACTTTGATAACATTACGAAATTGCCTGATGGTGATTACGTTGGGGGTTTTCGAAGTGGTACCATCGCAATATGCCAGTAAATATTTCTTTCTTTCTTTTCAGTTTTCTCTTAGAAAAGCATAATAATTGAATATTCAATTATTATAAGGCGGTGTTAAGCTCATGAATTCTTAATAATAAGTACAAATTGAACACACCATTAAAGAAACATACATAAAAAATATTTTTTTTTGGGTCAGACAGGGTATACATACATGAAAATTTTACAATCAAATGAAAATTTTTTTTAGTAGGTCATGAAAAAAACCTTAAAAACCAAAGTCGACAAAAAATCAAAAATGAAATTTCGCAGGCTCTAAAATTATTATTTTGGGTATGCGTAGTGGAACTTTTTATCTTGGGCCCAAATCCTATCGAAAAATTGATGGTGCCATATCGGTTAACTTTCGTCCATACAAATCGACCCATCCTAATGTATATATATACAGATACAAGTGTAATTTTCTTTTACTAACTATGAAATCGATGGGATAATTTAGATATTCAATATGAAGCAATGAGCGGAAAGTTACAAAAAAAAAAAAATCCAGCAATTTGCAAATTGCAGCATGAAATTGTGTTTAATACGGGAAATCGTTGAATGACTTGAAAATACTTATCATACTAAGTTAAGGTTTTGACACAAAAAGTATGTCATTGTTGATTTGTATGTTATCTATATATGTAGGTAGGTTATCATTATACTTAGCACCATGAAAATGCAAGAAAGTGTCACAAATTTGTACAGATCCTAATCATTATGGCCTTTATTAACGATGTTGATATTTAGGTTTAAGTGGCTGCCTGAGGGCACACTTAGGTCAGTGTCATTAGGGTTGCTGTTATACAAAGAAAATACACTACTACATTTGTTCTTCCAACCATATTGAGAACCTGATCAATGCTACCAAGTCCTTCATGTTATAATCCACGTTTTGGCGCAGATTATCCAGAAAAGGTATTTCCAGAAAGAATTGCCTTGCGCCAGTGCCGGGCAGTTGCAGATGAGGTGAGCCTCCTCTCTTCATTCTTTTTGCAACACCTGCAGCAAAGACGATAAGGCGCTCCTAACCTTTTTCCATGCCAGCCTATTGTGACGAATTTAGTGAAATTCCGCTTATTCCAACCCTTCTGCTAACGTTCGAATCGCTAAAATGTTGAATAAATAACTCCAATATTCAATAATGCAAAATGGTCTTTATTAGATTATTTTGAGAGTACTTTACAATAACAATACTTCACAACCTATAGCGTGCTTAAATCAAAACTGATTAGTCATGCCTCAGCTTGCGCTGCTTTTATGCTGTCGGTTTCCTCGTTCACCTATTTCTCTTAAGGTCTAGTAATTTCGCGAACTTCATGCTTGGTTACCAGCCATATACATGTATATTTGTAGTTTGTATCCATATGCATGTGTATATGTGAGTACTACTTCGGCTGATGATGACATGCGATTGTGAGTATCTCTCCACTGCCTTGTACGTATGTTTATAGTTGATGATTGATTTGTTTACGTACATACGAGTGGCTGCTTAGTATCGACTTATTGATGCTAGTATCGCTTAGTGATGCTAATATTCGTCACACTATAAAGCACGCCTCAGTAAGTACTCCTATAAGTATGGAAATAGTATCCCTGCTTGGGGTGTAAACGTGACGTAATCTTTAAGGATCCCATTTTGGTTTTCTTCGATGTCCGAAACCGCGGTGTTTGTAGCCATATTTCGTTCGCTTGACGATGGATGTGATCTCCTTGCATTAGCTTTCACTTGAAAAGGGGTGTATACCTAAGCATTCTTGGTCAGAAAGAATCTGCTTTCCGAAAATATTAAACAAATTTTAATGGTTTTGAAATAAAAAAAAAATATATTTTTTGGTATAACATTCAAGTTTGCAGGTAACTTGTGGATTTGTGGATTTAAAAATACTAAGGTCTAAATTTATACCATATTTTTGGATGCAAGAAATAAAAGTCCAGCCTTTTATTTCGAAATATCCGAATATATCCATATATCGCGTTCACTTGGGAAAATTTTCGGTTCAATCTCTTTTGACATACCTCAAGAGAGGCCGATAGATTTGTATATAAAGTTCAACATGAATGAAAAAATGTCTCAGATCACTCTTCATGGTCTACATTCAAGCAATTCTGTAGACACGGCACGACATAGAGTGGCTGTAAACATATAAAAAGCTATCAAATATAAAGAGTAATCCTTAGCAGTCTTCTTAGACATTGGCGGGTTTTCAACAATGACCCTCGCTTCGGGATATAAATGCCGGGACATCTATTAGCCATAGGCAGACGAGGCTATACACGTGTATGCCGATCATTTCAAAGAAACGGAAGGGGTAGTGTCTGTAGTATACTGCGCTGCTCCGGAAATAAATTAATCCTTCAAAATGCCAGATCACTGTACTATTTTTAAGGTGGAAGTAGAAGCCATTACCATAGCAGCAGACAACTTGGAGGAAAGTAGCCTGAACTTCAGACGCGTAAATTTTTGTATTAACAACCATAGCTCAAGCGTGAAAGGCGTGAAACCAAGCGTGGCGCTGAAAAGTGACGAATATGATGTGCAGGTCCTGCAACCTTAGACTAACAAAACTACCCTTATCATTGAAAAAAGGGGGCTGTAAACTCCTGATGGACGTCTTGACTAGACACTGCCTTCTGGCGTTACATGCTTTTAAATTAGGCGTTGTCAATGAAAGCAGATGTAAAAAGTGTGGGTTGGAAAAGGAAATGATCGAGCACGTTTTGTGCTCAAGCCGTGCGCTTGCTAAAACTCCAAGTGACAAAGCTATTAGATCAAGAAGCAGCAAGTAGCATTGCACCCAGAAAGCTTTTTGTACTTGCCAAGAGGGTGGAGTTATTTTATAGCTAAGATCGTGGTTTCTGAACGAATTTTTCAGGTTGTTCGTTGAGCAAACTTCTGGTAACATTATGGATTCATTGAGTCTGTGTGAGGTCCTCACACCAGCCAGTTCAACTTCATGTTTGACATCCAGAAAAACACTTATTCAAATGGATTCCTATTTTAATTATTTACAGGTTTAAGTAAGGCTTATTAATCCATCTCACAAATAGTGGCTCTCAAATGGTATCTAAGTACCTCTTCAGGCCTTTTACTCCATATCACGTAGGGATAAGAGTCACACTACCTATATAGGAAAGTCTCTTGCCTTGCCAGATCGACGCATTCGCAAAGAATGTGAGCCGGCGTTTCATCCTACAGCTCACAGAAATGACAAATTTGAGTATCGGATAGATTTAACTTACTTAGGTGATATCGTAGACCACAGTGTTCTGTATTGTACCCAGTTTGTAGATCCTCCCTCCTTAGACCAATGAGTTTAGCTGATACTTTCGTTGCCGGAAGTATAAACAGTTTCACCTATCTTTGCCCTGGGCAGTCAATCCAGTGACGTCTGAATTGTTCTGTTTCCCAGTTACTTATGGTTTCTCTGGTGTGTAAGTCCAAAAAAGGGCTCTGTACTATAGAATGCTGCTGTAGCACCCTGCTTTGCTAGGTAAGCTGCATGTTGATTACCTTCATGTCACTGATGTCCGGGAACCCATCCTAACAAAACCTTGATTTTGGCTCCCAGGTCATTAATGATTTCAATGCAGTCATCCATTAGCTTAGATGTAATTGTGTAGGATTGCAAGGCACGCAGGGCCGCCTGGCTGTCCGACATAATGTAGATGCTCTTCGAGGATGAGCCTCTCCGCAGACATTCTCTGCCGCAGACTTCTATTGCATGGATTACTGCCTGAAATATGGTGGGGTAGCATCCCATTGGTATCGATGTCTTGAAGTTCGGCCCTTCCGTCATCGAATTTCGATCCGTCCGTGCATTACAACTCTGAATCAGGGTCATTATAAGGATTCCCTGTTTCCCAGTGGGTCCTGTCCACAATGGACACTTCAAAGTTCTGTGAGATTCTGAGCTTAGGGGACATTACGTCATGCAATTATAATTAGTGTTGCCTCTTTCTCTATCAGAATAGGGAAGGAAGGTATTCCCACTAAAGCACTAAGGGGGAGGACGTTCTCATCGCACCCGATATGCTAATGCAAACTAGTCGATGCAGTTTGCTTAGTTTTGCTTCTGTCGTTCTTTGCGTGGCCTTCTGCCACTAGGGAAGCATAGGTGTCTATTGGCCTTACAACAGTATTTCATGTCCAGTAAACCATTTTTGGAGATATGCTTCATGTTTTTCCGTGGAGTCGAGTACAGGCGAATAAAGCTCTTGTTGTTTGTTTAGTATAGCATCCAAATGAGCATTCCATGTGAGGCTTCTATCCAGTGTGACCCCTAGGCACAATTTACTGTCTGGTGAAAAAAATCAACAAAACCCTATCCACTTCAAATAACAAAGTTAAAAATAGCACTGGAAAGTTAGCAATCGTCTCCATATAACTGTGTTATTGCACATATTTCCTTTGCAAGTGACATAATTCTTGAGTATTTACTTAAGTACCGCCCATCAGCATTTCCATATGCGCTAGTATTTGTTTATTAAATGATTGCTAAAAATGTCATCAGCATAGAGTAAACAAATAACATGATGAATTACTATTTGTTTTATTGCTAAAAACGAAGACATGCAAACAAAGCCACTGATCATTAACATGAACAACAACAAAAAGCACACATTTAACAAATATAGGCGAAAAATATGGCTATAAAAAATTGTTTTATTGTTTGGTTTTTTAACTATTTATGTATATTTACAATTTGTTGTGTCAAGTGGTTTATGCGCGACTCGTTGGTTTTTGTTGGTTGTCCCTGTCTACCGCAAAATACGCCTTAAAAGCCGTCATTCGACCACTCCGATTTGACTATGGTTATTCACAACCGTTTTCACAATATCACGGCTACTATGCGGATGACAAAATTTATGTGAGCAAACATTACCTAATTTTCCAGCTTTGTGGCGTAAACTTTATTTAGTTTACGCCAACAGTTTGTTTGTTCGTTAAGACATCAATCTTTGTTAAACACTTATTTGATGTTCATTCAAGATTAATGTAAATGATATTTGGAATTTTATATTTTTTTTAACATTAGCGAGGTTTCGATGCAATTGATGTCTGACGGAAGGACACTGATACACCTTGTGTTAGGCCCGGTTTTTCAGTACAAGTTAGACCCAGTTTGTCTATTAAACTACGCTTAAACTTATTCTGGAGTTTTTCAGTCTATTTTAACTGAAGTTTAAGCTGAGCTTAAGCGGCCGATCTGGCAGGGTTAAACTCTAGTTAGCCTATCAGTTATTTGTGTTCGTTCACAATGGCGTCGAATAAACCCAACAAGCATTTGTGCTTGACTACCATTAGTGCTCTTGTTGTTAACAAGGCATACTTCTAGGTTAGATTAGGTTAGGTGGTAGCTGCCCTGATAAGGAGCTCACTTGGACAACACGAAGGTCCGTTGTGATACCACATACACCAAAAATAACGGTGACTTAGATCTAGCTACTTAGAGAATCGTTAGGTAGCAACGATAAAGCTCCGAATGATACCGTTCTCAACTTTGGATAAATCCTTGAGAGATCAAAGTGACTCGCGACCGAAGTACTTTCGCCTAGTTCTGGCAAAAGCTGGGCAATCAAGCATAAAGTGATTTGGTGATTCCACCTCATCATCTTCTATACATCTGCAGCAGGATGAAGTTTCCAGTATATTGAGACGTACCGCATGGATACCCATGGGACAGTGTCATGCCAATACCCCAAGCCTTAGTGAACCCAATTATTTCAGCAGACCTCCTGCCATCCCCTCTCGGCCAGAAAGATCTTGCTACCCTGCAAGACATGGTGTCCGCCCAACGTTTGCTGAGCTGACTCGAGGCCCAGCTATGGAGGAGCAATCCACAGGTAGCCAGCGGAATCCCCAAATCCTGTTCAGTTGTACCAATGCGGACTAAGAGATCCGCTTGACAGTCACCCGGGATATCACCATGGCCCGGGACCCAGATAATCTTAATTGTAAAATAAATCGATGCAATCGAAAGCGAGGTCATGCACTCCCAGACCACCCTCGATCGCACTGTAGTTGAGCTCAAGGCCTTGATAGCCGCTTGGCTATCAGAGTAGATGTTAAATTCCCTAGCCGTAGTAGCACTGGATAGCATTTCATCCACCGCATCCATAATCGCAGCAACTTCCGCTTGGAATACACTGCAGTGATCAGCCAACTTAAACTTGCGGTTTAGATTTAGCTCTTGACCACCATCTCACAAAGCCAGTGTACTACTCCTGGCGAGAGTCCCCATCTCTTTCCGATAGCCCCTCTGCAGTAGTACAAGGCAACGGCGGCCTTCCTGGCCCGATCTTCCACACTGGGTCTCCAGGACATTTTCTTGTCCAAAACAATCCCCAAATATTTAACCCTATCAGAAAGTACCAACGGTACCCCTCCAATCGAGGGAGTTCTGAAATCGGGCAGGCATACTTCTAAAATCTCAAAAATTTTGTCGAAACAGTGACTCAACTTGAATATCATAAAGTTCTCAGCAAAAAAGGATATTTTTTATAAAGCAAAAAATGTTACTACTTAACTTGAAAAAAAGAGAATTCCTAAATTGTACTTATCTGTGGTTCCCTAACTGGACTGAAATGTAATATCTCAATGCTACAGTATTTTCACGAAAATAAAATATATATAAATTATTTTTAATTAATAGCGTTTCTTTACTGCTATCAGCCAGGTGTTTATTTCCCATAATAAACATCTGTTGGCTTTGGTGGTAACCACCTCAGGGAAGATTTTTTTCAACCCACCTCAACCCGATATCCAATGTAAGATTTTAACTGGAGAAGTTGTTTGTTGGGTATGCATTTGAGAGCAGTACATTTCTCAAAATCTCTCAAAGGTCGGAAAATAATTTGAGAATGACGTCGGAGATTGGAGAATGAAGTTGGATATCAACTTGATAACTATCTGGTTTAAGAATAACATCATGCTCTAATGTTGGATATCAGCTCCGGAACTAGATATATGTATATTTCTCTAAGGCTGGAGAAATATTTGTGTCCATATTTGTTGGGCAAACAAAATCCAGCTTGTTGAAATTCTATTTCATGTGGCAACTCTGTTTTTCATTTGCAACTTGTAATCGCATTTTTGCTTTGCGAATTCTTTCTTTGTATTCGCCATTTTAACTTACGAATAATTCTTTTCTACTGTGTGTATCTAACCGACGTTGAAGTAAGTCGAAATAAACATTCTTTATTGTTCAGAAGAGCGGCTGTTTTTATTTTAAATTAGAGGACCTCCAACAGGTTATGGGCCCAGCCCCTACATAAAGTGCTAAGAAAAATGAACAATTCCTCGTTTTTTAATGTTGAGAAGTTGGATGAGTCCAACTATGACGCATGGTGCGTTCAAGTAAAAAGTATACTTGTATACAAGGAGCTCTGGGATGTGGTGTCAGGTGCACTTATGCAGCCAGCTACAGAAGCCGAAGATGCTGAACAAAAAGCATGGAAATCGAGTGATGAGAAGGCCATGGCAACAATTGTGTTAAGCCTAACGCCAATACAAATTGCCTATGTGAAAAAATGCAAAACAGCAAAAGAAGCATGGAGTGTGTTGCAGGATATACATCGACCAAAAGGCCCTGCGCGAAAGGTGTCTTTATTTAAGCAGCTACTGGATATGCGCATGGCAGAAAGTGATAAGGTACAACAATATCTAAGCAATTTTTCGAGTATAGTTGAGAAGCTAGCAGAAATTGGTATAGATCTGCAGGAGGAGTTATTTGTAATAATGCTCCTAGCTAGTCTTCCGAAGTCTTTCGAAAATTTAGTTGTCGCGTTAGAGTCACGCGATGAGCTTCCAAAGCTGAGTTTGTTAAAAATTAAATTGCTTGAGGAAGAGCAACGTCGAAAAATGAGTGTGTCGCCTATTGCAGAAAGTAGCGTGCAAGTTTTCATGGCACATGAAAAGGGTAAAAGCAGTGGCAGCAAGTCGTCGCAGCGAAGTAAATGTTCTAGAAATCGATCGAACTTAAAATGTTTTAGTTGTGGACGCACGGGTCATTTTGCTGCACAATGCAACAAAAGCAACAAAAACCAGGAACAGACAGATAAAACAAACGAGAAACCAAAAGCATTTACTCTGTTCTCAGCGTTTGAGTCAAACAACTTGCAGTCGAACGTATGGTGTATCGATAGCGGAGCCACGTCGCATATGTGTTGTGACAGAAACATGTTCGATGAGTTGAATGAATACAATGAAAACATTTTGTTAGCTGGTAACAAATGTATAGAAGCAATGGGAAAGGGAACAGTTCGACTAAAAGCAGAAGGGAAAGAAATCCAGCTGATTGATGTACTTTATGTTCCTGTATTGCAATGCAATTTTATTTCAGTATCGAAAGCAGTGAAAAATAACCTTTGCGTTAAATTTGCAAAAGATTTTGTCACGGTATATGAAAACAACGGCAGCGTAATATTGCGTGGAAACAAAGTTGGTGGTATATTTTTGTTCACAGAAAATAAGAAAATGTTATTCTTTGCAGGCCAGCAGAATGAAGCAATGAAGTGGCATGCACGGTATGGTCATTTGAACTATGACAGCATGCGTATGCTTGTAAACAAAAATTTAGTGAACGGGCTTCAAGTAAATGTGCCAAAATCTATTCAGTGTGTTGTATGTATGCAGAGTAAATGTGTAACAAAACCATTTACATCAAGTTCAAATCGAGCAAGCGAATTACTTGAACTAGTACATACAGATGTATTTGGGCCAGTAAAAACATCGGCTGGTGGTTCGAAATACGTATTGACATTTGTAGATGACAAATCAAGATATGGTTTTGTTTATTTAATGAAGCACAAAAGCGAAGTTTTCAGTAAATTTAAAGAATTCAAGGTTTTCGCTGAACGTCAAACTGGGTGTCTAATTAAAGCCATTAGAAGTGACAATGGCACTGAATACACAAATAATTTGTTTCAGCAGTATGTAAAAGATTGTGGCATTTTGCATCAGTTCACGGTACCCTACACTCCGCAGCAGAATGGTGTAGCTGAACGCTATAACCGGACATTGGTAGAGATGGCACGGAGCATGCTAATTGGTGCGAATTTGAGTGATACATTATGGGCAGAAGCTGTAAATACTGCAGCCTACTTGCGAAATAGGTCACCAACAAAAGCAGTTGATGAAATGACGCCTTATGAGGCATGGTATAAAAGAAAACCAGTTGTGTCACATCTAAGAACATTTGGATCAGTGGCTTACGCCTTAGATAAAAAACCTAAAAGTAAATTCAATGCTAAGGGAAAAGCGTATGTAATGGTTGGTTACGGTAGTGCTACCAAGGGCTATCGCTTGTATGATTCTGCCACAAGAGGAATTATTTTAAGACGTGATGTATCATTTATAGAACCAACTATTCCGAAAGAAAATCTAAACGTTGATTTATATATTTTAAAGTCAAATCAAGATAAGCCAGAAGGTGAATGTGTAAGCACTGAAGACAAGCTAAAGAGTGAGTGGGTTAGCACAGAAGACAAGCCAGAAAGTGAATGTGTTAGCACTGAAGACAAGCTAGATAATGAACGTGTTAGTGCTGAAGACGACCCAGAGAGTGATTATAAATCTGCAAAAGAAGAAAGTGATGAAGAGCCTGCTACTAAACAAGTAGGACCTGGTCGGCCTAAGTTGGTGCGGTCAGGGAAACCAGGAAGGCCAAAGAAAGAATACCATTATGCAAATTTTCTCAATGATGTTGATATTCCGAATACAGTGGGTGAAGCCATGTCTAGTGACCATGCAAGTGAGTGGCGTAAAGCAATGTGTGCTGAATATCAAGCTCTTTTAGACAACGATACATGGGAGCTAGTAGATTTACCAAAAAATCAGAAAGCCATAAAGTGCAAATGGGTATTTTCGATCAAGAAAAACAAGAACGGTGAAATTGATCGATTTAAGGCAAGGCTAGTAGCCAAAGGGTGCAGCCAAGTATATGGGGTGAACTATACCGATACGTTTTCACCTGTGGTGCGGTATTCTACGATCCGTACAATTTTCGCGTTAGCTGCAGAGTACCAGCTATACCTACACCATGTTGACGTTTCATCTGCGTTTTTAAATGGTATCATAGATGACGAAATATATATGGTGCAGCCTGAAACATTTACAAACAGCGATTATCCCAATAAAGTCTTAAAGTTAAAGAAAGCTTTATATGGTTTGAAACAGGCAGGACGTCAATGGAATATGAGGTTGCATGACATTTTAATTAATATTGGTTTTAAACAATGTGTAACAGAGCCTTGCGTATATACGAAGCATCACGACGGGCACATCAATTTGTTAGCAGTGTATGTAGATGATTTGCTAATAGCCAGCTCAAACAAGAAAGAGATGAGCTCTATTAAACACGAAATTTCGAAAAGACTGCAAGTGGTAGATAAGGGTCCTGTTCAATTATTTCTTAGTATGGAAGTCGAAAGAGAAGGTGAAAGGGGCGCAATAGCTATACGACAAAAAGGGCAAATCAAAGAATTGCTGCAACAACATGACATGTTAGACTGTCGTCCTATAGCAACACCACTTGATCCTAAGCAACAAATATTATGCGCTGATTCTAGTTGCAAGCGCGTTGGCAAACAAGAGTACCAGTCGCTGATAGGCTCGTTGTTGTATCTGGCGTTGTGCACAAGGCCAGATATTATACATACAGTGTGCAAGCTTGCGCAGCATAATAATGAGCCACATAGTGAACACTTGGCAGCGGCAAAAAGGGTGTTAAGATATTTATGTTCTACGATTGATTTATCGCTCACGTACAGTAAGAAGGGAACGCCGATACAATGCTATGCTGATGCTGATTGGGGTGGAGAGTCACTCGAGCGCAAATCGTTCACTGGCTATGTATTTCTTTTAGCCGGTGGTGCGGTGTCTTGGGAGTCGAAGAAGCAATCAACAGTGGCCTTGAGCAGCACCGAAGCGGAATACATATCGTTGTCAACTGCCGCAAAAGAGGTTATGTTCATAAAACAATTTTTGGACGAAATAAATGTACATAGGCCTGACAAAATTGTTGTAAATGGTGATAATTTAAGCTCATTACATCTTATCAAAAATGCTGTATACCATACAAGATGTAAGCACATAGAAATTAAATATCATCATATAAGAGATATGTATCAGAAAAATTTAATTGAATTACAATATTGTTCAAGCTCAGATAATATTGCAGATGTATTTACGAAAAATCTAAGCAAGTTAAATCATAACAAGTTTGTGAAATTGTTAGGTTTAATCTAGTACATGTAAAATAACTTCAAAGTTTTTTTTTGAGTTAAATTATTAATTTGTGACTGCAAATGAATACCAGATTTGAGGAGGAGTGTTGAAATTCTATTTCATGTGGCAACTCTGTTTTTCATTTGCAACTTGTAATCGCATTTTTGCTTTGCGAATTCTTTCTTTGTATTCGCCATTTTAACTTACGAATAATTCTTTTCTACTGTGTGTATCTAACCGACGTTGAAGTAAGTCGAAATAAACATTCTTTATTGTTCAGAAGAGCGGCTGTTTTTATTTTAAATTAGAGGACCTCCAACACAGCTGTTGTCGTATCTACAAATAATCTAGATAATAAAAAAGCAATGTTGCCATACAAAATAGCCTACCCCAAAGGCGGCCTTAAACTCTGACTAAAAAACTGCTCAGTAGTTTAACTGGAGTTTAAATTTGACTAAAGGTTAAAGCAAACTTAGTTTCAGCTTAGCTCAACCAACTACTGAAAAACCGGGCCTTAGTGTATTAGTTTCAAATTTGTCACATTTCAAATCACAATAATTGTTTACCGATAAAATTCGAAACTTTCTTAAATTTAGGAGATCTTTCTCCATAGCATGAACAAAATTAAAACTTCCTTATAAAATATAGAAAGACAAGTGGTATTAGATATAAACGAAAAGTGGCACTGAAGGTGGTACAAAATCGAAAACGATTTATTTCTAAACCAAATTTGACAAGTGATGACGAAAAATCATCCATTTACTACAACACATAGCTCAATTATATGGTTGGCTCATCTCATCAGCTGATTTTATTTTTGTCATTGCTTGGTCGATGGGATTGTCAAAAGGATATGGCAAACTCAACATAACATGTTGCAACATTTTCTTACTACATACAAAAACTGCTAAGTTTTATGTTTTCATTCCATTCCATTCACATAACACCAACACACAGATTTTGAAAATCTGAACTAACATATTTTCTTTTTGTACAAATGAGCCAACCATATAGTTGTACCATGCTACTAAAAATCGACTGCTTTGTGGAATATCACTTTACCTCGGCTACCTGTTGAAACGCTTTATCTCACGATTTGCTTCAAAAACGTGTTTTTCAAACGTTTTCCGAGATAGGCCATTAACGAAACGATAGCCGATATATTTCATTATTCCTGCGTTTGTTCATTTAATTTTGATTTGCTTTTTGTTTTTGTTTCGTTAATTTTCATAAAATTTTTCTATTTTTGTTATTAGTTTGGCTTATTTGTTTCGTTTGCTTTGTTCTCTCTGGGTGGTTTGTTGGTTTTTCTTTCTCTGTTTGCGTTGTATGTTCCGTTCCGGTTTGTTAACTAATTGATTTTTTAATTTTGTTATTTATCTTGTGTTGTGTTCGTGTCTTGTGATTATCGTGTTTCTTTTGTTTTACTTGGGATTCAGTTTTTATTGAATTTGTTTGCTCTTGCTGGATTTGCTTGGTTTTTTGTTTGGTTTCGGCTATTGTTTGGCTTACTTCTGACTTTGTTAATTTCGTCCTTTATTAGTTTGATTTGGTTTCATTTTGTTGTTTTGTTTGACTTATGTTTTACTTGTTTTTTTTTAGTTTATTTTCCCTGATTAGTTTTTCTCCTTGCTATATTTATTTTGTTTTTATTTGTTTGTTGTGCTTATTCTGTTTGTTTGTTTCTTGTTTCTGTTTTGTTTGTTTTGATTGTAATTTTTTTCGTTTGTCTTGCGTTTCGTGATTGTGTGTTGCATTTGTATTTTTCTTGTTTGATTAATTTATTTTCTTTGTTTGCTTTCTTTGCTTTGCGTCTTTTTGTTTGACTTTATTTGTGCATGTTTCTTGGTTTGTTTGATATATATTTTGGGATTGTTTGTATGTTTCATTAAATAAATAAATAAATAAATGTAAGGCGCGATAACCTCCAAAGAGATCTAAGGCCGAGCTTCTCTTCCAATTTGCGTCGTGCTCCTCTTGATTTTTCCCTACAAATTGGCCGGACGGGACCTACATGTTTTATGCCGACTCCGAACGGCATCTGCAAGGCAGATGAGTTTTCACTGAGAGCTTTTCATGGCAGAAATACAATCGGAGCGCTTGCCAGACACTGCCGAGGGGCGACCCCGCTTAGAAAAATTTTCTTCTAATTGAAAAATCTTATTTCTAAAATTTTGATGTTGCTTTGCTCGGGAGTTGAACCCAGGGCATACGGTGTGATAGGCGGAGCACGCGACCATCACACCACGGTGGACGGTGTTTCACTTCTATTTTCTATATTTTCTTGTTGTGTTGTGTTTATTTTATTTGTTTTATTTTCCCTTTTTTTGTGCGCTGGTCTGGTTTAAGTTGCTACTTTATCTTGCCAGGGTTTCTTTTTCGTTTGATTTGTTTATTATATTGGGTATGTTTTTCGGTATTTTTGTTTCTTTCTTTTGGTTTGGCTTGATTTTTGGTTTTGTAGTATTTTTTTAGGTTTTGCGTACTTTTCGTTTTGTGCTTTTTGTTAACTTTTTTTATTTTATTTTTTCAGATTTGCTTGTTTCGTTTGCTTGGCTTCTTTCTAATGCGATTATCATGGTTGAACCCCGTTTTAGAATTGATTTTTTTTTAATTTTATAATTTACCGCAGAATTTCAGCAGCTTTACTATATACGCTTATACAAATATGTAAATAAGACGTTTTTTGAAAAACTATGTGAGATTTCGCCTGATTTCGCATATTTTATCAAATTTTTCAAACTGGTGGCGACCTTGTGGAATATCGTTATTGGGGGAGAACTACTTACTTACTTATTTAATTGGCGCTTAACCGTCTAAACGGTTATGGCCGTCCAACAAGGCGCGCCAGTCGCTCTTTCGCTCCGCCAACCGGCGCCAATTAGTCACACCAAGGGAGTTTAAATCGTTTTCCACCTGGTCCTTCCAACGGAGTGGGGGCCGCCCTCTACCTCTGCTTCCATAGGCGGGTTCCGATAGAAACACTTTCTTGGCCGGAGCATCATCATTCATTCGCATAACATGGACTAGCCAGCGCAGCCGCTGCGTTTTAATTCGCTGGACTATGTTGATGTCTGCGTATAGCTCGTACAGCTCATCATTAAATCTTCTTCGGTACTCGCCTATCGCCAATGCGTAGAGGTCCACAAATCTTTCGAAGAACTTTTCTCTCGAACACTCCCAAAGCTGCTTCATCTGCTGTTGTCATGGTCCATGCGTCTGCCCCATATAGCAGCACGGGTACGATAAGTGACTTGTAGAGTATGATTTTCGTTCGCCGAGAGAGGACTTTACTTTTCAATTGCCTACCTAGTCCAAAGTAGCATTTATCGGCAAGATTGATTCTTTGCTGGATTTCAGTGCTGATGTTGTTGCTAGTGTTGATGCTGGTTCCCAAATAAACGAAGTCTTTTACTATTTCGAAATTGTGGCTGCCAACAGTAGCGTGGTTGCCAAGGCGCGTATGCACTGACTCTTTGCTCGATGACAGCAGGTACTTCGTTTTGTCCTCATTCACCATCAAACCCATCTTTACCGCTTCTTTTTCCAGTTTGGAGTAAGCAGAACTAACAGCGCGGGTGTTTAGGCCGATGATATCAATGTCATCAGTATATGCCAGTAATTGCACGCTTTTATAGTATATTGTTCCAGTGCGGTTAAGTTCTGCAGCTAGTATAATTTTCTCCAGCATAATAGTTTGGAACGGCTCGGAGAGGCCTTCCCAATTCTGACTGAGCTGATGGTGTTGCTCAATGGGGGGAACCCAAATTCAGACATAGCAGCATATAGGCAGCTCCTTTTCGTGCTGTCGAAGGCGGCTTTAAAGTCGACGAAGAGGTGATGTGTGTCGATTCTCTTTTCACGGGTTTTTTCCAAGATTTGGCGCATTGTGAAAATCTGGTCGATGGTAGATTTACCAGGTCTGAAGCCGCACTGATAAGGTCCACTCAGCTGGTTCACGGTGGGCTTCAATCTTTCGCACAATACACTTGAAAGGACCTTATATGCGATATTAAGAAGGCTGATTCCACATTAGTTGGTGCATTTTGCAGTATCCCCCTTCTTGTGGACTGGGCAGAGAACACTTAGATTCCAACCGTCGGGCATGCACTCTTCCGCCCATATTTTGCTAAGAAGCTGCTGCATGCACCTTACCAACTCCTCGCCGCCGTACTTGAATAGCTCCGCAGGAAATCCATCAGCACCCACCGCCTTGTTGTTTTTCAATCTGGTTATTGCTATTCTAACTTCGTCATAATCGGGCGGGGGGACATATATTCCATCATCATCGATTGCGGGATCGGGTTCTTCATCTCTGCGCGCTGAATTGCCGCCTCCATTTAGGAGAACAGAGAAGTGTTCCCTCCATAATCTAAGCACTATCTGGACATCAGTTACAAGGTCCCCGTTTTCGTTGCTACAGGAGTTTGCCCCGGTCTTAAAACCTTCCGTCTGTCGCCGTATTTTTTGGTAAAATTTTCGGGCGTTATTCCTGGTGGCTAGCAGCTCAAGCTCCTCGCACTCACGCCTTTCTGTTTCTGCCTTTTTTCTTCCTGAAAAGGCGTCTCGCTTCCCTTTTCAACTCACGATAGCGTTCACACACTCCTCTTGTCGCGCTCACATTTAACGTAGCCCTGTAGGCAGCGTCTTTTCTTTCGGTTGCAACGCGGCATTCTTCATCGTACCAGTTGTTTTTTCGTGGCCGCCGGTAACCAATTTTTTCCTCGGCGGCAGTACGAAGTACTTTGGAGATATGCTCCCACTGCTCCTGTATTCCTTCAGGATGAGTTGTGCTCTCAGAGAGCAAGTGTGAGAGTCGAGTTGCGAAATCGTTGGCAGTCTGTTGTGATTGAAGCTTTCTGACGTCTAGCTTTCCTTGCGTTTTTTGTTCCTTGGTTTTAGCCGCGTTGAGGTGGGTGCGTATTTTGGCTGCAACGAGATAATGGTCCGAGTCGATGTTAGGTCCTCGGATCGTGCGCACATCTAAAACACTAGAGGCATGCCGTCTGTCTATCACAACGTGATCGATCTGATTGCGAACATTTCGATGAGGAGACAGCCATGTAGCTTGATGTATCTTTTTATGCATGAACCTCGTGCTGGATATGACCATGTTTCGAGCACCGGCAAAGTCAATCAGCCTCAGTCCGTTAGGAGAAGTTTCATTGTGTAGGCTGAACTTTCCGACTGTAGGGCCAAAAAAAACCTTCTTTGCCCACCCTGGCGTTAAAGTCGCCAATCACGACTTTTATATCATGGCGGGGCAGCGCTCGTATGTGCGTTCTAATTGTTTATAAAAAGTGTCCTTCGCCTCATCGTATTTCTCCTCTGTCGGCGCATGGGCGCAGATGAATGATATATTAAAAAATTTTGCTTTTATTCGGATAGCGGCGAGACGCTCGTCCACAGGCGTGAACGCCAGCACTTGGCGACAAACTCTCTCTCCCACCCCGAACCCGACGCCGAAACTGCGCTTATTCGTATGGCCACTCCAATATATGTCACAATTTTTGATCTTCTTTCTTCCTTGCTTCGTCCAACGCATTTCTTGGATGGCGGTGATGTCAGATTTTGCTTTGACGAGGACATCAACCAGCCGGGCATCTGCACCAATCCCATTCAGTGAGCGGACGTTCCAGGTGCATGCCCTCAATTCATTGTCCTTCAAACGTTTGCCTTGGTCGTCATCAATAGAGAGTGTATTTATCCGAGGCTTGTTGTAATATTTCATTGGAGTATGGTTTTACGTGGCGGGTCCCAAGCCCAGCGCACAACCCGCTCAGCGGGGGTGAAAATATTACTTGCACGTTTATATAGCGAGCCGCTTGCTTCAAGACAGACGCCCGCTTGCAGCCGCACCTAGAGGTGTACAGACGCTGTCGATGAGATCTTCCCCGGCTAGCCCTTAAACCGATTATGTCAGAGTGGCCTAGCCAGGTGGTCGCCTTCTCACATTAGCTCACCGCTACACGGATGTTTAGCGGCTACCCAGAGGATACTTGGCCGCAAGCGACCGGCAGTAGTGAGCTGCTTGAACCGCATGCAAAAGAATCGCTCTTGCCATTCCCAGTGAATGGCGGTCAGAAGCTTTCCCCACTTTCGTGGACTTCTACACACGGCTCCACCCTCCAGGAGAACTAAGAGAGCTTATATTGTAGAGTATTTCCTAAATACAAATTTTCAACCGATTGGGTGCGGCTGTTTTCTAGATACTTATTAGCGGATATAGGGACGAATACATATAATAACGCTAGATGGCAAGAGGGGAAGTTGAGGGAAATAGAAATGAAAAACTAAAAAATATGGAAGATAAGAAGAGGAGAGGGGGAAAACTAAGCTGATATTAATGCAATAATGATAACGACAAGACGAGGGCGATAACGGAATTTCGACGAAAATTTGTAGATGAACTCGAAGTAAATTTACGAAAATTTCTTGGGCAAACATACATTTTCTAGTGATTCTCTCTGGCGAATTAAAAAAAAAGGAATGGGCGAATTTTAATGGAATATCCCAGCGAATTTGAGACCGATGTTTTAAGTGAATTTTAGGGATAGAAGAGAAATAATAAAGAAATCTTTTGGGACAGCCTAAAATCCGCTTTTTTATGAATTCAACTTCCACGCAAAACGACTGTGCAAAATTAAGAAGGTCTCTCCAAACCGTTCAAAACTAAACGAGGGTTTATTTTCAAACGATTGCGATTTTTAAACTTTGAATTTGAAGCAGGGAAGGATGGAAGTCCTTACTCATTTAGAAGGACGAGGTGAAAAGCCAAGAATACGAAAGGGCACAAGTAAATTTATAGATTTCAAAAAGCTCTAATTTTCCGTAACTCCACCGAGCCCTGAAGAAAAGCTGGCAAAATGAGCAGTACCGCATAAATTCGAAAGGAAATTAAAGTCGCCAAATGAGCCACCCTTCTTTGTGCCCCAAAACTTTGATTAAATCTAATCCAAGTACAAATATTTTTAACGGACCCATTTGGACTTTCAGTTTAGTAAAAGCTGACAAACAAATAATTTGAGTAGTTTTGTAAAACCCACAAAAATGCAAAAATATTTTTTACTGTTTATGCGCCAATAACTGAACCGGTTGCTTGTACTTTGAAGTTCAAAAGCGCATTTCAATGTTTTGCTTTGGCTGCTGTTTTTTTCTTTACCTACGTAAGACGAAACGTTGGGTTGGTCAAGTTTGCCAACTTACAATGTTATCATATTTTCTTTAATGGGTGTGTTCAATTATCAGTGTTAATAACAACGGTTATCAAGTAGTAACAAAAATGTGCCAAATGTAGAGAAATGCTGGTAAAATGGCAAATAGAAAAATACATTACTGTTGTTGATAAAAAAATAGTACAAAGAAGTAAGGGAGGCTAAGTTCGGGTGTAACCGAACATTACATACTCAGCTGCCAAATTACAGCTTGCAAAACTTTTAAATTACCTTCTTTTAAAAGTGGGCGGTGTCACGCCCATTGTCCAAAATTTTACTAATTTTCTATTCTGCGTCATATGGTAACCCACTTACCAAGTTTTATCCGTCTTTGGTAATGAATTATCACTTTTTTGGTTTTTCAAAATTTTCGATATCGAAAAAGGGGCGTGGTTATAGTCCGATTCGTTCATTTTAAATTTCGTTAAGATACCTCCAAATTTACTCAAGTTATCGTGTTTACGGGCAGACGGACGGACATGGCTAAATGCATTTCCTTTTTCGCCCAGATCATTTTGATATATAGAAGTCTATATCTATCTCGATTAGTTTATGCCGTTACGTCGTACGGTTTTGCGAACAAAATTAATATACTCTGCGAGCTCTGCTTAGCTGAGTATAAAAAGCTCAAAGGTTGAAGAAAATATTTAATGCTCAATTTGATTTGCAGCACTGTTCATAATTCTGACAATCTTCTCGTAGTTTTCAGCATTTGTGGAAGAGTATTTCGATTTCACTGCGTTCCATTCATGATTGAGTATCATTCGGTTATGTACATACTAAATTTAAAGTTTCGAGTAAAAAATTTTGAGATTTTGTTGAAAGTTTTTGAAAACGTTTTTAAAATTAATTTACATAGGTTTTCTTACATAACTGAAAACTTCAAGTAAAAGCTTCGAAATTTAGTTGAAATTTTTTAATAATGTCATTGAAGATTTTCAAAAAGTTGTTACATTTTTCAACTTTTTCGAAAATGTTTTTGAAATCTTGTTGTTTTTCTGCAAATATAATTGAAAAATCCAAGTAAATAATTTTAAATTTTGTTGAAGGTTTTCACAAATTCCCGAAATCATTTAGGAAATTATTATACATATGTACGTACATAAATTTCGTTATTATTGAAAACTGCAAGTACAAATTGTGAAGCTTTATTGACAATTTTCAAAAAATGGCTGAATTTTTTAATTTGTCGACAACATTTTGGAAACTGGTTTACACAGTTTTCATAATAAAATTGAACAGTGCAAGTTAAAAATTTAAGGTTTCATTGAAGATTTCCAAAAACTTCTTGAATTTTCTAATTTCTCTAAAATAATTTTGTAATTTGTTTTTTTACATAGTTTTCGAAATATATCCGAAATTCCAAGTAGTGGATACATTTTGTTCGAAATTTTGTTCGAAATTATCAGAATTTTCTAATTTTTTCGGAAATGTTTTTGAGATTAATATATATAGTTTCCGTTACATTATTGAAAACTCCTTGTCAAAATTTGAAGTTTAGTTGACAATTTTTAAGATTGGTTAACATAGATTTTGTATTATAGTGACAAATTCCAATTAAAACGTCAGAACTTTGATAAAAAATTTAATAAAATATACGTAATACCACGTACAGTATTCCTTCCAAGATTCCAAGGGCTTTTGATTTCGCCCTGCAAAACTTTTTCATTTTCTTCTACTTAATATGGTAGGTGTCACACGCATTTTACCAAGTTTTTTTCTAAAGTTATATTTTGCGTCAATAGACCAATACAATTACCACGTTTCATTCCTTTTTTCGTATTTGGTATATAATTATGGCATTTTTTTCATTTTTCGTAATTTTCGATATCGAAAACGTGGACGTGGTCATAGTCGGATTTCGGCCATTTTTTACACCAATACAAAGTGAGTTCAGATAAGTACGTCAACTGAGTTTAGTAAAGATATATCGATTTTTGCTCAAGTTATCGTGTTAACGGCCGAGCGGAAGGACATACGGTCGACTGTGTATAAAAACTGGGCGTGGCTTCAACCGATTTCGCCCTTTTTCACAGAAAACAGTTACCGGCCTAGAATCTAAGCCTCTACCAAATTTCACAAGAATTGGTAAATTTTTGTTCGACTTATGGCATTAAAAGTATCCTAGACAAATTAAATGAAAAAGGGCGGAGCCACACCCATTTTGAAATTTTATTTTATTTTTGTATTTTGTTGCACCATATCATTACTGGAGTTGAATGTTGACTTAATTTACTTATATACTGTAAAGATATTAACTTTTCTTTTAAAATTTGAATTAAAAAAAAAATTGTTTAAAAAGTGGGCGTGGTCGTTCTCCGATTTTGCTAATTTTTATTAAGCAGGCATATAGTAATAAGTGTAACGTTCCTGCCAAATTTCATCATGATATATATTTAACGACTGCCAAATTACAGCTTGCAAAACTTCTTAATTACCTTCTTTTAAAAGTGGGCGGTGCCACGCCCATTGTCCAAAATTTTACTAGTTTTCTATTCTGCGTCATAAGTTCAACTCACCTACCAAGTTTCATCGCTTTATCCGTATTTGGTAAGGAATTATCGCACATTTTCGATTTTTCGAAATTTTCGATATCGAAAAAGTGGGCGTGGTTATTGTCCGATATCGTTCATTTTAAATAGAGATCTGAGATGAGTGCCCAGGAACCTACGTACCAAATTTCATCAAGATACCTCAAAATTTACTCAAGTTATCGTGTTAACGGACGGACGGACGGACATGGCTCAATCGAATTTTTTTTCGATACTGATGATTTTGATATATGGAAGTCTATATCTATCTCGCTTCCTTTATACCTGTACAACCAACCGTTATCCAATCAAAGTTAATATACTCTGTGAGCTCTGCTCAACTGAGTATAAAAATAAACACAACTCTTCCAAATAAAATGAAGAATTAAAAAAAAAATTATATGAAAGACAAATATCGCAACATTTGTGTATAATCTGTCAATTAATTTTCATTCCGACTGCTCAGAGGCAATACTTTTCAAACCGATAATTTTTGGTCGGAATCGAAATTGAGAACACCAATCCATTTCGATTCCGAAAAAATTGATCGGAATCGGAATTCAGAACAGGCCTGATAGTATATATCCCATACAACCGATTGTTCAGATAAGAAACTTTGCGCAATTTCTTCCCCATTTTAACAGCTAGAAGATTCAAATTTCACCAAATGCTTACGTATATAGCATATATTGTTGTCTGAAAAAATCATAGAGATCGGTGGTATATATATTATATACCCATATAAACTGTAATTTTTGCCCCTTTTTTACGGCTAGAAGCTTCAAGATTCATCAAATTTCATCAAATAGTTACGTTTACGTCATATATTGTTGAAATGCGTGATTCGTAGTCATAGTTTTTACACGCAGACCACAAAAAACCTGAAACTTTGCATCCTCACACAAAGTACCTACCTGTTTTTTATTTTATATTTATCTAAAAATCGTTTAGGTATGTAGATCTGTTCACTATATATTTCTTATCTTATACATCTGATTATTCGGAGATTACGAACGGGATAAGATTATTGTTCAGCCCCATTCATGAAAGGTATGAAGTCTTCGGCACAGCCGAAGACAGTCCCGTTCTTACTTGCTTGGATTGATTTTTTTTCGAACGTGCAATTTAAATGAAATTTTTTCATGTTTACGTACCTTACGTAATAGCTCACTTGGTTTCTGAGAAAATAATTTGTTGCTTACCTGAAAAAGAAAAAAAATATTTGTTAATCAAAATATAAATAAAACATAAATAACATGATTTTCGGAACGATTTTCCCTCATTACTTTTCAAATTTGGCTTGGTGGCAAATCAGTTCCGCCATTGTGCTATATTCCGTGACAAATTTCATTCAAAATTGACAGCTAATAACGGGAAATTATTCCAAAACAATAATTCCAAAAAATAAAAAAAATAAATAAATAATTAGAAGATAACCCCAGGTGGCTACTCTACTTAGAATAATTTTTATGGAAATCACGAAAGTGATTTAGAGTCTCTGCCTTGCCAGACCCATTCATTCGCAAAGAATATGAATTGGTGTTTCATTCTCAAGCGCACAAAAGTGACAGATTGGTGAATCGGACCCAGTGAGAGTTCTCTGCTTAAATTAATGAGTTTGAATAATACACTCGTTGCTGGGAGTATAAACAATTTGGCCTGTCTTCGCTTTGGGCATTCATTCCAGTGTTGTCTGTACTGCTTTGTATATCAATTACTTATGCGTTGATAGACAACCTTTGGTATCACATCACCTTTCTATGATGCGAAGGACTTTTTGCAGACGACATCATCAATCCATTGGATTTAAGTATCTGAACGAGGTCATCTATGACTAAGGTCCGCAAGAGAGGAGAGAGTACACCCGCTTGGGGGCATTCTCAAGTTACCATAATTAGCTCAATTGTCTCTCTCAATTCAAGACTGATTTTTTGTTCTTAAGCATGGATAACACCCAATGAATGATCATTGGGCTTATATCTTTGCCAATTCAGGCTTTTGCGAAAGCCCCTGAGATGTCAATAGAAGCGCAGAATGCCCTGCACCAAATTTCATTTCATGATAGGAAAAAAATAAAAAAAAAAGATATTAATCGCTTAAAGTGATAAGATTAACGGCACATATAACTGTTTCCTCCTTTTTTAAAGAACACACTCACAAATATGTATGTAAGTAAACCGAATATTCAAACAGTATTATACACATTTAATAGGACAATATTTTTGTTGCTAAATTACAAACAGAATGCGCATTGTTGCTTTTTAAAGGTTAATAAATACTAAAAAAGGTTCCAAGTGCCCATACAAAATGGATGTAAATATTCTATACACACACACACACACACATCCACATGCTATTAACACCAAATTGTGCTTTATAAATTTCACTGTTATGGTCAATGCTAACAAAGCACACACATACTTACATATTTACACACACAAATATTTAGCATTGCAATTTTTGCCACAAGTGGCAAGTTGTCTAGATTTAGATATAAGCAGATGCAAGATACAAGAACAACAAACAACGCAAAAAGTTCGTTACTTAAATCTTTCGTCTTTAATGTTTTTAACAACATTTCCTGTTCTCTGCTTGCCAAAGTAATTCTAACTCTAACGAATTATCACAAAAAAAAAAAACAAATGAAGATTAAACTCATAATGGGCAGCAAATAACTAGACAACAATAACAACATCAACACCTGTAACACTAACAATAACAAACAAACAATGAATAGCAAATAAATTAAATACAAAATACATAACATAATAGCCGCAAGTGTAAGCAAGTGCATTGGTATGAGTGTATATGTGTGTGCATATGTGCATAAATTAGCTAACGAGAATATTATAAGCACGTGCACGTGCACTTAACTGCAAAATCCGTTGCAGCAATAATTTAAATCAACAAATGCTTATGGTTAAACGCTTTTTGTTTAACAATAACAACAAACAACAAGCGATCGTGTTAAAACTGTAAATTAAAATGAGCCGTAATAAAGAAAAAGCGTGAAAAATATATATGTATGCATTTACACTTGTGTTCACAGAAACGAATTTCAAAAAAATGTTTTTGAAAAATTTAAAAATTCTGATATTTTTTGAAAAAGTTCAACAAAATTTTAAACTTTTTAGTAGGAGTTTTCGATCAGATAACATAAACTACGTGCGGCAATTTTAAAAATGTTAGAAAAAAATTTTGCAAATATTCAACAAACCTTTTACTTAGAATATTGAATTAGTTCACGAGCACTATAACACGTTTTAATAACGCTTTAGAAAATTACGAAATTGCGTTATAAAAATCTTCAACAAAACCTCAATTTTTAACTTGCAGTTTCAATTATAAACGAAAATTATGTTAAGTGATCTCAAAAATGCTTTTGATTATTTCAAAATGTGGTAAGTTTAAGAAAATCGTCCACAAAATTTCAAACATTTTGCTCCGAGTTTTCAAAAATATAATGAAAAAATTGAGAAATTCGAATTTTTTTTGAAAACATTCAACAATATTTTTAAAAATTTTTACTTGCAGTTTTCATTTATGCATCGAAAACTCTGTTAACTTTGAAAGTTGAGAAAGTCTTTGAAAACCTTAAAAAAATTATAAATCTCATACTTTCAGTTTTCAATCATATAACGCAATATATGTAAACAAATTTCGAAAACCTTGTTAAATTTAGGAATTCTTCAAAAATCCTCAACAATATTTTTAACTTTTTACAGTGAGTTTTGATTTCTATCACGAAAATTGTATTAAAGAATTCCAAGCGTGTTTTCGAAAAAATGGGAAAGTGCAAAAAGTTTTTGAAAACCTTGAAGGAAATTGCAATATGGCTGCTTGTATTTGTCAGCTCTGTAATGAAAACTAGTTTCGAAACATTTTCGAAAAAGTTAAAATTCAGAAATTTTTCGCAACTCTTCAGTAATATTTCAAAGTTGTTACTTTGAGTTTTGAATTACATAATGAAAACCAGGTTGTTAAACAATTTCAAAAACAGTTCAAAAAACAAAAATAAATTTAAGTTTATGACAATTTTCAACACAATATCAAAATGTTTACTTAGAGTTCCCAATTATTTAAAAAAACTATGATTTCAAATTAGAAAATTCTGTAAAATTTTAAATCTTCAATTATACAATAAAAGATACGTATGCCGAATTCAAAACATATTCGAAAAAAGCTAGAGAATTCAGGAAGTCTTTGAAAAGTTTTCAAATATACAAATAACGAAAACTATGTTACCAAATTTTAAAATTTCAAAAAAGAGTTCCAGAAAGTTTACAATTTATTTTTTCAATTTTCCAAAAACTAAAACTATGAATATAAATTTTAAATCTGTTTTGAAAAAATTTCCGGAACACTGAACATATTTGAAAATCTTCAAGAAATCTAAAAATTTTTTTCTTGAATTTTCTGAAATAACCGTTTTAATTTCTTACATGGAAGAAGAAGGCTTGTATTTTGTTAGGCATAAATTTATGTGAACTAGAAATCCGCATATAAAAAAAATTTCTTATTAAAAGACTTTTTTAAAAAAAATTTAAATCAAGAAAATTTTGGATTGATGTATATTGGAATTTATCCACCCTGTCAGAAAATCAACAAAACAAAATAAGTAGATTTTTGAGACTTTTCAACAAAGTTTCAAACTTTTTACAAAGAACAAAAACTACGAAACTAGTTTTAAAACGTTTTTAAAAAAATTAGGCAATACTGAAAACTTTTGAAAAGCTTCATAATGTCAAAATTTTCACCTGCAATTTTCCGAAAATAATCACTTTGATTTTAATATGGAAAAAAATTGTCCGAATTAAAGCGAACAAGTCTGTTAGACAAAAATCGATTTATGAATACTCTAAGTAAAAAGTATGAAATATAGTCAAATATTTTCGTTAAATTCATCAATTTTTTCGAAAACGATTTTAAAATTGGTATAATATAGCTTACGTTCAATAACTGAAACCGTCAAAAAAAATTTTAAAATTTTGCTTAAAGATTTTGAAAATTTTCGGAAACTCCAAATATTTTCGAAATTGGTCTACATAGATTTTGTAATGTATGTAATTGAAACTACAAGAAAAAAGTCGAAATTTCGCTGAAAAATTTAAAAAATTTACTGAATTTTATAATATTTTCCAAAAAGTTTTTGAAATTGTCATATAAAGTTTACGTACTCTGATTGAAAAAGTAAAAAAAAAATCTTAATTTTCTTGAAGATTTTCATTTTTTTTTTAATTAATGATATTATCGAATATGTTTTTGAAATAAGTTCATTCGATTTTTCCGATATAATTGAAAACTCTAGGAAAAAAGTTTAAATTTTGTTCAAGATTTTCAAAAAATGTTTCTAAAATTTATAATCTTTTCGAAAATGTTTTTGAAATTGTTTTACATAGCTTTTGTGATATAATTGAAAACTCCAAGTGGAAACCATACAATTTTGTAGATTTTCAAAAAGTTACAGTATTTCCCTTTTTTTCGGCAATTTTTTGAAATTGGTTTACATAATTTTCGTTAAAAACTTTTCTAAAATTAACATAATTTTTAAATAATTTTGACTGCTATTTTTGTAAACACAAGTGTATATGTGAGCACTCATGCGCTTAGTTATGAATTTGCCAGCACGTGAAATATTATTAGACTGCCTGAAGAATAAAAACTAGAGGTGTGTGAAAAAAGCGGCTGCTTCCACTGAAAATGAGCTTTTGTATATGATGTGGATATGCTCCTTTGAGTCGATGTAGGTAGGAATAACTAGGTGTGAACTGTTTATAATGCGTTGTGATGATTTGTTGTTTAGGCGTGAGCTCTAGTGATCACATGAGTTTAAACTTAAATATTAGTTTCTGCATGACCCAGCTTTGCCTCACGGTGGGGACTTGCATACCATAGCACAATTGTACTCTCACCCATGTTTAGGTGAAACCGCAAACTACTCGGAAAAAAGAATTTATGAGTTCGATTAATTAAACTCGAGATAGCTTGGGCACGGTGGTATACTTAGCAGGTTTTGATATCAGACTATCACACGCCTTCGCTGAATTTTGAAGAGAATTCTCAAGAAGGGAATGCAGTGAAGGCGAGATGAACAGGTCGTGGATAATTAACACTCAGCTTTTATCGGTCTTCTCTACTGGGCTAGTATCTCTTAATCGGAAATAATGGGATTAGAGCGAACCTGCGGATTCATGTCGAAAAAATAGTGGGAAGGGTTTTGCGAGCTATGCACATACTTACATAGTAAATTAGCACTCATGACGCATGATTCACTGATCGCTTATACCAATGTTGTCAATAACTGTAAGATGTTTTGAGCTGCAGCAAACAGTTCAAATAACACGTTCAACTGGATTTCTGGTCAAATGAACATTATTAACGAGTTTGTAAGGGCAATGAGTTTGCTGGATGCTTTTGAGGCGTTCGTTATGCAACTTGCGCCCACATCAATTAGACGAACTACGTAGCAGATTATAGGAGATAGAACCTTTTCTTTGGTAATTCTCAGATGATTTTATGAAGTGCATCCGAAATTAATTCAAAAGTTATTACAAAAACCGTAACAAGACTGATACTTAAAGGCAATGTTAAAAAAAAAACCAATATAGGAAAAACATTTTGTTCTAAGCAAATTTATAGAAAAATCTTACCACCTTTGTTAGTCCGTGCGCGGGGCAGAAACTTTAACTACTACTCATTTTTGGTTTTACGAAATTTAGAAAAAACACTGACATCTGCTAGATGCTCTCTTGCTCTGCTTGCATAGTAAGTCCTGATAAGAGTTCTTTCTTGGTCGTAACATCTTCATCCACTCGCACAACGTAGCATAGCCAAAGCATTGGATGGGTATTGATTCGTTGAACTCTGCCAATGGCTGCGTAAAGCTTATACAGCTTATCGTAAAATTTTACTTGCTTCTTATTGAATCCTTTACGTTTCCATTTTAGTAGAAGCAAAAGATTTCATCCTTTTGCCTCCGAGAGAGAGAGACATCGACGAAATAAGTGGACTCCTCTTCTTTCTCATTCTCGCAGTTCAGTAGAGGATGCAGTATCTTTGAAGCTTTGAGAGAATTTCAATTACATTTACCTCTTGCGTTTGGCGAGTCTCAATTAACTCCTAATGGAAATCAATAATAGAATATCTAAGGGATAAGAGGGTAAGTAAGACTCGTCCAACATTATTCATTTCCTATTTAATAAGTTGGGAAGAACTTAAATAACATGACATCAAGACGGACCAGGCGTCAGCTGTTTCTGCTATACCTAGTTAATCTTTTCAAAGCATTAACCTCCATGAGTTGTAGGAGTATATCTTATTTCGTTACTGGGTCCTATTAGAACTGTATGACTGCAACCGCTACCATTTACTTGGCTCTCGTCAACCCAATGCTGAGGGATATATCTCACAGGGAGCACATCCCCCCTGCGACATCAATGTCATGTGAAGTAGATGGCTTCATGACCCATGGATTGTAATCCAAGGGCTTAAACAATTAAACAATAATATAGTACCAGACCGAATGCGACGTCTCTGAATACAGATCTTGCAGAGAATGACAACCTTATTACCGAACCCACCCAACCTAGCCTTGAGACTTCACAATCATTGAGCTTAGTCTTCAGCAACTTGGTTACCCTATCAATGCATTCTTCGATTTTCCTCATGGTATAAGCTAAAGGTTGTTGCACAGATTTTTCCGCATCACTTATTCTGTATTCTAGAAAAAAATCGCCCAATTTGAAACCCATCCTAGATATTGAAAAATTGTATTGAATTGTACGTACCGGATCTATACCCGGCCATCAATATCGATAACACCTATCGTGAGTGTTTTTATCGCTACAGCAACAATAAAAGCAACAGCATATTTTTGGTACTGTTGCTGCTGTGGTGATAGTTCTTCAAACACTGGTAAATATAATTAAGATTTTAAAGTCAATTAGAATAATTTCAGGAAACAACCATTGGGTGTTTCTGTTCTCGTCAAATAAACAACTTAATAATGGTCTATATAGCAGTGGTCACCAAAAATGAACCATGACTGTATTGGTAAGAGTGAAATCAATGGTAGTAGTTTAGTCGTTGATTGGCGAGCAACGAGGCAAGACGTACGCACGCATGTTTATTAAAACTCGACAAATAATTTGTAAATATGCTACAAAAATATTTTAATGCTTGTGTGTAGCAAAAAATTAAAACCAAATGGTTATTCAATGACTATTTGAAGAAAGATAATAAATATATGTATGAAGTGAGAGCGAATAATTTGTTCACAAGCTGACAACCTCTGCTGTACTCACTGCGGTTACCTAACGACTGCCAAATTATAGGTGAATTCCCTTCTGCCCAAGGCGAATCCATACCAGGTGGTGGCAAAGCGAATTCAACCATTTCGCCGTACTGAAGAATGTCAAGTCAGAAGAAAATTTTAATTGATTTCGATAACTGACATATTAAATATATATATAAATACTTGGATCTACCTCCGAGGAAATTTAGGTCGAGCGCCTCTTCCGATTTGCATCGTGCTCTTTCTAATTTTCCCTAGAATTTGGCAGAACGGGACCTACACGGCGCTGTATGGAAAATATTCAAGAAGAAGCAATCAACTGTTGGGATAACAACGCCTGATACTGAATTCGCCTTGCCTTCTGCCTCTACAAGAATAAGGATTCAGTTTTAAATCAAAATTTTGTGGGATTTTCAATAAACCGAGTGTCAGACGTCGACAGGTGTATAGTAATATTAACTCAGTACACTATAAACAATTTTTCATGGAAAACTGTCGTCAATATTTCTGAGTTCTCTCCTTTTTGCTTCTAGAGTTAATTTGAATTAGAAAAAAACAAGATTTCGCCACAAAAATAAGATTTCAAAAAATACTTATGTTCTAAACCAAACACTATTGTAACGAATTTTGGGGTATTCCGCTTATTCCAACCCTTCTGCTAACGTTCGAATCGCTAAACTGTTGAATAAATAACTCCAATTTTCAATAATACAAAATGGTCTTTATTAGACTACTTTGAGAGTACTTCACAATAACACTTATACTTCACAACCAAAAGCTTGCTTAAATCAAAACTGATTAGTCATGCCTCAGCTTGCGCTGCTTTTATACTCTCGTTCACCCATCTCTCTAAAGTCTAGTCATTTCGCCACCTTCATGCTTGGTTACCAGCCATATACATGTATATTTGTAGCTTGTAGCCATGTGCGTGTGTATATGTGAGTACTACTTCGGCTGATGATTACATGTGTTTGTGAGTATCTCTCCGTTGCCTTGTATGTATGTGTGTAAATGATGATTGATTTGTTTGCGTACACAGGAGTGGCAACTTGCTTTATTGGTGTTGTACCTTTATTTAATAACCGCTTAGTGATGTTAAAATTCGCCACACTATATTGAGCTTAAATTTCCAAGACCTGCTTTATTGGTGTTGTGCCTTTATTTAATAACCGCTTAGTGATGTTAAAATTCGCCACACTATATTTAGCTTAAATTTCCAAGACTTGGTCTTACTTACTTACAAGACTTGGTCTACATATATCAAAAAGATTCTTACATTTGATTTTTTTTAATATCTTCACACGCGCGCCTACACGCTGATTTAATACTACATATATACGTTTGTATATATGTATGTTCTCATAAGTCCATTGTTGTCTTCTTTTACGGATTTACTTCATTCATTCATATTGTTTGAAAGTTTTGCTGCCTTATTCAACTAACAACCTGTCAGTTAACCTGCACCAGCCCACCTCTTTGACTGCGTATTTAACCGTTCGTTTTCGCCTACTTCTGAACGGTTATTCATGCAGCAGTTAAGACCCACCCGCTTTAACGCTGCCATTCTATTCTATTTGATACTAGAAATGCCCGCTCCTTTGATTGCGCTTTTCTTTTTATTACTTGTGCTTTCAAGGCATCCACGCGCTAGCTCAGCCCACACATAAACCCAACACGCGCCACGTCCAAGCACAAGTGCGAACATATAGACACACACTAACGGCATCCATATTCAAAGCACTTGGGCGCTCTCTGCCTGCTGCAAAACATACTCATATTGATGGGATCCCACACCAAAAAGAGGTGCTACAAATGTTTTTTCTATCTTACGTTTTAGTTTTTTGTTTCGTGTTTCTCGCGGCTGCAACATATGTTCAGAGGAAAAGCATGTTTTCACAAAACGTAATCTAAGGCAAAAGAAAATGTAGAAAAAAATTTAAAATTGAATTGTGAATTGTGCACATTGTGGCAGTATGTTACTTTCATATGTGCATACTTGGTTGTTGTTTTGTTGTAGTGGCACAGCAATCCATGTTTTTTTTGAATGCCACGAGTTGGGGTACGCTATTTACGGTCAAGCCGGCCGCAGACAAGTTTAAGGTTTAAAAGTACACATTGTTTGCCACCTTAATAGCTCCATTGCTAAACGATTTTATTTGTTTGTGTGATTGCATTTTATTTTTCAAATCATTTTTAGAATTCTAAGTGGAGCTCGCCCAGTGGTTAGAACTGAATCACTATTGTGTTATTAACACATACTTACATAAACTAAAGTTACAAAACACGCTGACATTACGTAGCATAACACAAAATGACTTAGCAGAACTTCATGCCTCAGGCAGGAACCTAAGTACTCAAGACCCTAGAGAGGATAACTAGCAACTTCCTTACTAATACTATTGACAGCAATCTCGTATCTGTTTATCAACACGCATACACCAAATGTAAATCTACGAAGATTGCGCTTCACAGCCTTGTTCCTACTATGGAAACTTGCTTGTTCGAAAAGACTTACTGGCTAGGACCAGACTGCCAAGACAATGAAGGAGCATTCAACAATATAATGTTGCTTGATCAACTACTCAAGGTAAGGAAAGTACTGTCTTCACTGGGCAACGTGTATATAACACGCTAAGTCACAAGCAGCACGCCTAACGATAACGTCCTTCCCCTATCACCATATATATTATTTCTAATTGCCGTTTTTATGTACGTGCCCCTTTTTCGCTCTTATTTGGAATCCAAATCTATAAAAAAAGTTTTGGTTGTAAAGATGGAGGTTCGGGCTATTAGAGAGCTTTGGACAATTTTGGTCGTAGTGCTTTTGGCTCGCTATATTTTATTAAATAATTTGTTAAAAATAAACGATTGTTAGCACACAAAGAAATCTATTTGTACTATAGCTCTATTGTGAATATTTGCACTGCATTACTGGCAGTTGCCATCATACGATAGATGACAGCGCAAGATGTAAGTTTTAATTTATTGATAGAACAGCTGATTTTTGTTGATATTTGATAAGAGACTTTTATATTGGCTGCGCAAAATGCGCACGGGTGCGGCTCTACATATATATAAATACTTTACCTCCAAGGAGATTTAGGTCGAACGCCTCTCCCGATTTGCGACGTGCTCTTTTTAATTTTCCCTACAATTTGGCAGGACGCGACCTACATGTTTTATGCCAATTTCGAAAGGCATCTGAATTTTCACTGAGCAGCTTTTCATAGCAGAAATACACCCAGAATGTTTGCCAAATCACTTCCGAGGGGCGACGTCGGTTAGGAAAATTTGTTTTCTTATTGAAAAAACTTTTTTTTAAATTTTGATGTTACGTAGCGAGGGAGTTGCACCAGGACTATCGGCGTGGTAGGCGGAACACTCTACCAGCACACCACAGCGGCCTCCCGCTATTAAGAGATACAAGGCGGGAAAGCGGAAAGATTGTGGCATATACGATAAACAGTATCACCGTTAAATTTGCCAGAACTAAGTGGTTTGCGCATAGGGCAAATAAGGCCAAATTTCTAGGCGTAATTCTGGACAAAAAACTGAACTGGAAGGTCAGCATCACTCAGCACCAAAATAAAGTGCATATTTCATTATATACGTGTAAAAGAGCCATTGGAAAAAAATATAGACTCACCCTCAAATATGCAGATGGATTTATGCCGCGGTTATCCGAGCAATACTGCTGT
This sequence comes from Eurosta solidaginis, assembly GCF_040869045.1. Taxonomy (NCBI): domain Eukaryota; kingdom Metazoa; phylum Arthropoda; class Insecta; order Diptera; family Tephritidae; genus Eurosta; species Eurosta solidaginis. The sequence continues at coordinate 32,847,019 of NC_090319.1, forward strand.
ATGGATTAGTCGTTTGGTGGTCAGCTTTGGGCAATGCTTCAAACCCAATTTTGCTGACTAAAGTCCACAGATCTAGTATGATCAACATAAGTGGGGCTCTCAGAACTACGCCTAGCGATCTTCATATTATTATTGGCATCCTACTATTGAATCTAGCTCGTTATCGAGCAGTGGCAACGTTAGCGCTGCGTTTAAGAGAGCTGGCCAATCGTAACAACAAAAACATACGCCACTCTAGCCTACAGATAAAATACAGCTTGCTTCCTCCTAGCACGGATCGCTATGCGACCAGAACTTTTACGGAAAGCAACTTTACGGGATTATTGGGTGGAGTTGGATAGGTGCCTTGCTGTTGACGGCAGCATTTCCATATACACCGACGGTTCTAATCCATACAGCAGAGCTGGTGGTGGAGTTTATTCAAGGGACCCATACCTTCAACTCTCCTTCAGTCTACCCAATTATTGTATTCCAGACAGATATGTCAGCTATCATGGAAACCGCAGTTAGGACACGGACACACAGTACCAGCTACGAAATCTTTAGTTTCCGCTAGAATCATGCTACTAGCAATTACCTTGGGTCTTACTCGTTTAATTCTGAGCCAACATTATACAGCAGCCGAACTCTTCAAGTGATATAGCCCAAAAGAACCGTGTACACCTCACATAGGCCCCGTGGCACAGGAAAATCGAGGGTAACTGCATTGCAGATGAGCTCGTTTGGCAGGAAACGACCAGGAATATTCTTCCTGACCAAGAAGGCTTAGGTATGTCCTTAAAACTTGAAAGCCAAAGAAAAAAGAGCACATCCACCGTCAAGCCGATGAAAGGTGACTGCAAACACCGGGGTGTCGGTCACGTTTACAGCCCAAGTAGGGATACAATTTCCACACTTGTAGGACCTCTAACAGGGCACTGCCTTACAGGTAGGCATGCAAAAAGGTTAGGAGCGCCTTATCGTCGTTGCAGCAGGAGTTGTAAAGAGTATTAAGTGAAGGAAACGGTGTTTGACCTCATCTGCAACTGCCCGGCGCTAAGTGGCGCAAGACAGTGCTTTCGGGGAGCTCACTTTCTGTACTATCTGCGCCAGGTCGTGGATTATGACATCAAGTACTTGATTGCCTTTATCAGATCCTCAAAATGGTTCGAAGAGGTAAAGTAATGGAATATTTTAATGCTGTCACTATGGGCCTTATGTCACTGGCATATTTCGAACATTTTTTAAAATTTCGTATCCGGCTTAGTTTCAATCTTTCCGTTTTCGGCATTTTTTCGGCTCTAATTTCCGTTCGAGTTTGGATTGAGGATTTTATTTCGATTAAAAGGCCTGTTTCCATTTCTGTTCTGGTTCCAGTTGGGTTTTCACACCAGTCGAGAATTTGGTTCCTGTTTAGCTTTCTACTATGACTTCTGTTTAAATTCCAGTTTCATTGGGAATTTTGGTTGTGAGTCTGCTTTTAGTTCGGTTTTGGTTCTAGTTCCGTAATCGTGTACCGGTTCTGTTTTAGTTCCGCTTTTGGTTCTCATTCTTGTTTTGTTTACAATTTTGATCTAGCTCTGTATTCAGTTGCGATTTCGAATTTGGATCCATTTATAGTTTCAGTTTCATTTTCAGTTTTATTTCTGACGCTTTTTTTGTTGTTTGCTACGAATTCTAGCCCGATTCTGATGTCGTCTTTAAAGCGCTTTCTGTTCAAGTGTTCCTAGCATATCTTGCTTCTGGCGGCAGTCAACTCTCAGCGAAAATTTGCTTCAAACAAAAATCTTTACTTTTTCCAATGTTTGGTCACAAAGGAAGTGATTATCATAAAAATACATGAACGCCACAAGAAATTAGATGATAATCGCTCCATTAGGATAACGGCAATGGAGCCAATGTTTGACAGTAGGCATATGTAGTTAAGGAGATTGTTTAAAAAAAAAATGTGGGTATAAATCTCAATAGAGAATGTTTGGAATTTCAAAACATGGCAGGTTGAAAGCAATGCAGTAACGGACATGGTGTCAGTGTAGCCTAAGTGCGGCAGATATGCAGAGAATACTTTCTACGTAGAGCGCGACATGTAAAAGAAATATTTACAGTAACTGTAAGATATGTATGTTTATACATATGTATGTACTACGGTTGGAAATAAACAAATAATGCAGTTGAAATCATTTCTAATTCATGTATCGCATATTTCGTCTGAGCGGCTAGAACTTCACATGCTTTAAGAGTATAGCGGAAGCAAGCGTGAGTGTCAGTCAGTATCGCGCCTTTTCTCGCGTTCTATACGCGCTAGCGCCCTCTCTACCATTTCTGCTAAACAACCAACTGTTTCTTCGCTTTTATGTGCCAACTTGCCCATCTGACTGCTTCCTCAGTTGCTACTTGTTGTTTGCTATTTGCCGCTTATAACTTACAGCTACACACTGCATGTCTCTGTGGGCTCAAACTGACAAAACATGCATCAAAATTTACAAAGTGTATATTAGTATGAAGTGAGTACATTTCTTGGCAATTACTCTTTTTGGAATTAAATTACAATGACAAAGAACTGAACTTACTCTGTTCTACTGTATTGGTTTGGGCGCACAGCTACGAGCCTAGAAGATTTGTGCTGATGACCTACGACAAGGAATACTACTAATTTCAATTGAATGTGGTAAATCAATCAAGGAACATTTCGTGTCAGCTGTTATGAGGCCGTATCATCTTGGGGTTGACTTCTCTGAGAAAGCAAATCTTAAATGGAAAGTAGTAGTTGAGACTTGAGTTGGCTCTACGTCAATAATAATCTTTCCAAGCAAATTTTTTTTCACCCACAATTTCCTATCTAATAGGACTACATAGTGCAGGCATTGGGTCTCTCATGAATCATTTTTGCAGCAGGTATATCAATTTGATTCATAGTGTAACGAATTTAGGGAAATCCAGGTTATCATGCACCTCCTGCTAAGGTTCGTATCACTGAACTGTCGAATAAGTAACTCCAATATTCAGTATTACAATATGGGCCTTATTTAGTCTACTTTGGGAGTAGTACAATTATCACCCTTAGCGCGAGTTTTATTTTCACCCGAAAATATTCACAGTTTTTCTTCACCTTATCGCAGAGGGTGGCGAAAAAATGTTTCGTGTTCGAAAAAGATTTCACCTTATCGGCAACTCTTTGTTCGGGCGAAATGAACAGCGGGGAAACCCAAATTTGTTCACTTATATTTTACAGGCGAACGAGAGGCAAAAGAAAATGTTAGTAATTTTTTCTTTTGAAATTTGATACTCTTATACTTTTATTATTAGTAACAAATCAATAAATAATGCGCAATCGGAAGCTGAGTGGAAAAAAGTGAAATTCCTGTATTGCTGAGTATGTAAATTCTATTTTTAATGACAACGTATCAGTCGGCCAAGTTATCCATTGTGGACAAAGCGACGGTTCCAAAATGTGGAGCACTTCACTGAAACAAGATTGGCTAAGACCCACTTCATGGTCCTTTCCAACGCCTTTTCCCTATGCGAAGACATGTACTCAACTTTACAATTGGTGGAACTCCAAATTCTTGCTTCAATGGTGACTAGAAGTTGGTAAGAAAATCTAGCAAATATTATAATGCCGCCTTGTTTAGCCTGTAATATTGGCGAAAGCTAATTGAAAAAAAAAAATTAGCTTGTTATTCAAAAGTGCTGACAATAGTAATTTTTAGCTTAGAGGGAATCATTTAGCTCCAAAGGGTTAGAACTGTCCCTTTATTGCCTTCGAATCGCTTTCACATTTGTATTCTCGTCACGCTCAATCAATACCAACCTAAGTGCAATACTAAACAATATTTTATAAATTTTTATTTCTGTTTTTGTTGTAATTGTTGAAATATATGAATGGTTACACAATTGTAAGTAAATTATTTCTTCACTGCTAATTCACAATAGAGCATCAGCTGTTTCGAAGTGAACTTTTGTTCGCCCGAAATTGCAGATAGGCGGAAAAAGTTCCCCCGAAAAAAAGAGGTGAAGGCGAACACTTTTCCGCGTGAACTTCGCGATAAGGGTGTATACTTCAATATCACGTACTTCACAAGGGCGTGTTTACATCAAACTGAATACTGATTCCACAGCTTGCGCTGCTTTTATACTCTCGGTTTTCTCGTTCACCCATTTCTCCCAAGGTCTAGTCATTTCGCGAACAGTTCGAGATCAATTGTGTCTCATGCTTGGTTACCAGCTATATACATGTAGATTTGTAGTTTATGGTTCTGTTATAGCCATATGCGTGTGTATGTGTGAGTACTTACTTCGACTGATGACTACATGTGTGTGTGTGAGATATCGATTCGTTGCCTTGTAGATAAGTGTTGCCGCTTGCTGTGTTTGGTTGTTGCGATTGTTTACTAAGAGCATAGTGATGCTAATACGAGTATTTGTCACAATAGGTATCGCAGTTTCAGCTCCATGTTTTCTTATGTGTCATACTTTGTTTCCCTCCCTTAAAAAATAGATTGAAGATGGCACCACACCAAATCCGACAAAGTGTGACAGAAAATCTTTTAATTATACGTTTAGTTTAAAACCTCCCTCACACAATCAACAGAACAAAACTAATAAAGTTAAGACTTCCTAAGCAGAAGGCAGCTTCCCTGTCTTGGATAGATATCGAAGGGGTGGTCAAGTACTTCATTATAATTATAACAAAACCCGGCTCCTTCTGTGGTATTTCAGTTCTTTTAATTCTTTTTATAAAATACGTTCCTTTAATAAAATACGCAAATAGACGAAAAAAATTGTTTTGAGTATATGGCTTTTTGGTATGTCTGATCTCAAACGATTATAAAATTCGAATCTGTTATTAAATTTTTTTATTTTATTTTCACAAGAGGATTCTGGTATAGTTTTAACTTTGTTGTGGGCAGAAAATGGTCAGAATGCTATCGCCATATTATTCCCAAGAAATGTCAGATCATTGCTCCCTTTCGTCCTGCTAAAGCCATGTGAAGCAAAGTTTGAGAGCAGTTCTTCACGTTTAACTCATTGTGAAGGCAAAGTCAATAAGCACCAGTCTGCAGCCCCCTATGGAGGGAAACCGCACCACAGCTAAGCTCAGCCCTTACAACTTACTTAATGTTATTTTTGGTACTAAGTGCTATTAATTAATAGATGATTTTTCAATCAAGGCTTGGTGATAAGTGTCGAAAGTGTAATCGTAATTTATATTACAATTCTAGTTGTACTTTATCTTAAGAAAATAATGTTTATTTTGAACGTAACTATCTTGTAATAGTATACTTATCATGTATGGTGGAATGCACCTAATTATTATTTATGAATGGCAAAAAGTTTTATTTTTGCGATTCTTCTACGCATTTTGATACGTTTCTTCATCTTCATTAGTGAATCCAATTTATTTGTACGGAATCCCTAATGAAGACGTAGAAAATAGGGCCAAAACGCTTAAGGTAATATTGAAAGGAGTTTTGACATGTTACAAGTGTAATGTATTAAGATAATGACAGTGTTGATGAAATGTTATTATTGCTGTAAATATGATGTAAATATAATGTTATTATTTAAATAACTCAAAAGAATTGTTAATCAAACGAAATGTGAATGTAATGTAATGCAATGAAAAAGCTATGTAAAAGTAATGTCATATAAATATAACGTGATTGTGATGTAAATGTAATGTAAATGCAATGTAGTGTGAATACCATGTTGAAGATTAGTAAAGTTTAAGTAAATATAGTGTTATTGTAATACATTTACAATGTAAATGTAATGCAAATGTAAAGTAAAAGTAAATGTATTGTGAATGAAATGTGAATGTAAAGTAAATGTGATGTAAATATGATGTCAATGTAATATAAATGTAATATAATTTAAATGCAATATAAACGAAATGAAACTGTAATGTAGATGTATTGTAAATATAAAGTAAATTTAAAGTTGATGTAATGTAAATGTGATGTTAATCTAATATAAATGTAAAGTAAATGAAATGAAAAAGTTATGTAAATATAATGTAATTGTCGTCTCAGAGGTTTGTAAATTAAATGGTACCCACTCCGCATTTAGGTGATTAAATTATTGAATTTCCTTACAAATCAATTCAATTTGATTACTCTTTCTGACTAAATAATGAGTTATCATACAATTGAACAAAAGAAATAATCAAATATGAATACTTTTGATGATCAAAAACTGAAAAGCATTTTTCGATGACTTTTTGAAAACATTTTTGAAGTCCTTTGATGATTAAATTTTAATATTTCATAAAATCCAACAAAAAGAATAATCAAATATGCTTACCTTTGATGATCAAAAACTGAATAGAGTCTTTCAATCACATTTTGGAATCATATTTGAATCAAATGTGTTTACTTTAGATAATCAAAAATTTATAATAATTTTTAATTCAGTTTTCTGAATCTTTTCTGACTATATTTGTTACTGAATAATGAATTTTATACTTGTTAAAATACACATACAAACATACACACATTTTTTCAATCATGAAGGTCAGGAAAAATATGTATGTATATAAAAATTTTATTATTAAGATATTCTTCAAGACAATATAATGCAAATACTGCTCGTAGCCGAAGATGTCACTAACCATTTGTGCCAGAAAATACATAATGGTTAGACAATACAAAAGTTTTGAACTATTTGATCCCCAGGTAAGTGAAACTATCTTGACATACGTCGATACGGCTTCAACATCACGTATCGTGGCGTATTTTAAGATGTTGACGATCATAACTGATGTTGGATGTTGTCGTCGCAGGTGTATGTCGGTCAAGTTTGTTTGCGAGTTAGCTGTGGTTCAAATAGCTCACTTCCGCATGCTTTCTTCCCATGATGAAATAAGATTATTATGTAGTATCTTATTTTGAATGAGATATGAAGAATAAATGCATGATAATCGCATTCAAAATTGATTCAAAAATCTCAACCAAAACGATTGAAATATGTTCACGAATATGATCAGAAAATGACTGTGAAAAGCAGTCAAATATTACTCTAAAACAATTAAAGCTCAATTTTACAATGATATCAAATATGAATAAAAAGCGTTTCGAAATAGGAATCATAACTGATTATTCAAGAATAATAACATTTTGGGTACATTTTTCTCCCGACGATACATTAATTTTCGAACAGAAAATGCTTTTAAATTTGAACGTTTTTAATCATATATCTAAATATCTTTTGATCAATGTTTTCAAAAAATGCTGGCTGGGTAGGGTGTTTTTAATTCAAAATTACTGTGTTTGTTCAAAGTAATCGTAATGTATCTTTGGTACAGTATTAACGTTAATTAAACGTATTTACAATGTATTTGTAATGCTAATAAAGTAATGTAATGCAATTTTTAATCCATTACTGTGCAATTGTAAAGCAATTCAAAATCACTCCGCACCACATTCTATATTTATTCTTCTCAAACGATTAGCAATTTACGTACCGAAAATTAAATACACAATTTCTATGAACATTTTCATGAATTGTTGCCCATTGTGCGCTTACCGCTAACCACTGAAAAGCATAGTATGGTTTTTGAATGCTTTAAGTTTGTTGCTATGGTTTTTATTGTTTGTTATTGCTGGCAATTGTTGCTGTTGCTTTTGTTGCAAAATGGTAATTATATATTTTGGAGCTGTGTTTAACATGCAACACCGACGTTGCATTGCAATGCCATGTCGAGCACTTTTGACAGTTGGTGCAATTCGGAGATAGCGTTGCTGTAAAGTCAGAGGAGCGTTAGAGAGGTGAATTCCTACGGAATTGGCTGTAGGGGTTTTGGCTTGAGATTGCGGCTAAAGCTATGTCAATGGCAGTGGCACCTATGCGCACGCTTTCACATGCTTTCATTGATGTTGCTTGCAGTTTTGTTGTTATTGCAGTAGCAACAATAATATCAGCAACACCTTGCATCCGATGTGTGCAGCACATGCAAGCAACAGTATAAGTAAGTTGCAGCAGATATACTTAAGTCAGTTTGGCTTACTAAGTTACTCTAGTGTTAATTTTCTTGTTGTATTTTTGGTTTTATTGTACACAACATTTGTTTGTTTTTCGAGCCAAAAAATATATGCGGATGTGTGGTGCATTGCATACATCGAATGATTAATTTTGAACTCATAGCAATAGCTGTTGCTGTTGTTGTTGTTGCTTTTATTGGTGCAATGAGAATCTATTTAACTTTAAGCTAGCTCCGCTTTTCTCAACCTGCCGCATTTATCGCCGCGCACACCTCTTTTCCCTTCTACTTTTTTATGCTGCTGAGGAGGTCAAATATTTGATTATCGCACGAGTGTGAAAAATGTTATGGGAAAAAATGGCTTAGTCACTTACTAAAGCAGCGGTGTCGTTGCATGTGCACATTCTACCTACATGAGGCAACCGCTCTCACGAACCCACCTGTGCGATGATGATGTTCCTGTTGTTGCTATTAGCTGCTATTCTATACAATGTAATCTTCCTCTTTCTGCTGGCAGCCAGTGTGGGAGGCCACACATTTTTGTTGTAACAATTGTTTTTTTTTTTACTTTTGTTGGAATGCAGGGTGAAATGTTGTTTTTTTGTATTCAGTGAACTGCATCAATTACAGTTTGTTGTTGTTGTTGTTGTGCAACAAAATTGCATGGAATTAGGTGATATACTGGCGGCAATTTATGGAACACAAACAAATAATTTGCCAATGCAATGGGTGGTGGGTAGGTAGGTGAGTGAATGCTTTAACCTTTTGACATTCCTTAAAATGGGGTGATCATTAATTTCGCTCAAAAGCAAAGACAACAAAATGGCATGTAGATGGATATTGCCAAATGATTTAGACGAAATGAGAGCTTTAATGGCAGAAATTTTCACATAAGCATTTTTAACAGAGGTCTCACTGGAGCCTGACCTTATTCTTATCGGTGGTGTATCACGCCAAAACAGGCGATCATGGAGGTTTTTTAAGTACATTGAAGTACATCCAGCCTTAACCAGATATAACAGCTGCATGCTTAGTTGCAGGAATATTATTTCGTAGTGGGGATTGTATGAAACCGAAAAATCGGGGTACATGAGTACGCCGCAATGCGGGGTATTATCATCAACCAACTGCTCAGGCCGCTTCGGGATATACATATTGTAAGGAATTTAGAGGAATTCAGCTCATTTGAAACCTGCTACTAACGTTCGAATCGCTAAACTGTTGAATAAATAACTCCAATATTCAATAATGTGAAATTGTCTTTATTAGACTACTTTGAGAGTACTTCACAACTAATTGCATGTTTAAATAAAACTGCTTAGCCATGCCTCAGCTTGCGCTGCTTTTATACTCTCGGTTTCCTCGTTCACCCATTTCTCCTAAGATCTAGTAATTTCAAGAACTTCATGCTTGGTTACCAGCCATATACATGTATATTTGTAGTTTGTAGCCATATGCGTGTGGATGTGTGAGCACCACTTCGGCTGATGACTACATGCACTTGTGAGTATCTCTCCGCCGCCTTGTATGTATGTGCGTAAATGATGATTGATTTGTTTACGTACACAAGAGTGGCAGCTTGCTTTATTTTTGTTGTGCTTTCATTTAACAACCGCTTAGTGATGTTAGTATCACTTAGTGATGCTAATATTCGTCACAATAATTAGGAATCTAATCTTGGCTTGAGCGCCAATGTGGAGAAGACGGATATGGTTTTATATACACGGAGGTATACGGTTCCGAGTTGGAATAGTCCTAAGCTAGGAAGGTGACCCTGCAGCAGAAACCTTGTACAAAATATCTAGTAATCTTTGTAGATAGTAAGTCGTCGTGGAGATTGAAACTCAACGTGGAGAAGCGAGTGAAGAAGTATTCGATGTCACTTTATGCATGTAAAAGCATGCTGAGGTGTCTATGGGGTATATCGCCATCTCTTTCTCATTGTATATTAAAGCGATTTTATAGCCTATTGCAAACTATGGAGTCCTTGTTTGGTGGACTGCCATATAAAAACGGGACTTACCTCAAACAACTAGAGGGGTATGGAACCTTTAAAATGCTTAACATAATGACAGCCCTGAATACAACGCCGATAGCTGCACTATATGCTATTCTGCATATTCCACTTGTAGACCTGGTGCTGAAGAAAATAGCGTTAACAACTGCAACGAGACTGAATGCAGCAGGGCCGCTTGAGCGCAGATCATGAGGCCATAATAGTACAGCGTCATCAAATATTGGACGATAAAGGTATCTGGTGCCTGGCACGCGCTTCGGTTGGTCTCTTAGAGCCACAATAGAGGTGGAAAGTTGGCGGAAGGGCGCTAAAACGGCAGCCTAGGCAATAATATCGCATAGCACAGCATCCGAAAGTGTGTTAGAGTGTAAACAATCCCTGAACCAATCGGAATAGAGAGCGGAATACATCTGTATTGGGTCCCATGGCACATGGGAATAGATGGGAATGAAGAAGCGGATGAACTAGGTAAACAGGGCGCATCCCTCGAAGCTTGCACCGTAAATGTGTCAACCAGATTGGGCATGATTAAAAAATGGTGAGAGTAGCACATGATCGACTAAGCAGGAACGGCGTGGACCGTGGGCAGGGTTTTACAACCGTAGACAAGTCATATTATTCCTACCATTAAAAACCGGGGTACTGTAGGATCATGTTGGGTATTCTTAATGCACACTGCCTTCTGGCGTCACATGATTTTAAATTAGGCTTTGGAGGTGAATGTTGGGTATTCTTAATGCACACTGCCTTCTGGCGTCACATGATTTTAAATTAGGCTTTGGAGGTGAAAACTGATGGAGGAAGTGCGGTTGGAGGAGGAAACGATCGAGCACGTTTTGTGCTCGTGCCCTGCGCTCGCCAGACTAAGACTCCAGCTATAAAGCGTCACACAGCTATCAGATCTATTTAGAAGCAGCATATAGCATGAGCCCTAGAAAACTTCTAGTATTAGCCAAGAAAATGGATTTATTTTATAATGGTTTCTGATAGAGCTTTTTTTTAGCTTGTTCAGCAAACTGGTTAGTAATACTATGGACTAATTCAGTTTATGTGAGGTCGTCATGGACCGGCCAGTTCAACTTACCTAACCTACATTTGTAAATGAAAAATATTATTTCCCAAGTAGTGTGTTTACGCTTAAGACATCATAAGTAATTGGTACTTACGACTTTTTTTTAGTTTGTTAACTAATGCAAATGGACTTCGTCTGCTGCGATTATCAAAACCAGTCACAAAACTGCACAGCTGTGATCGAACAAATTTTGTGCAAACAAACTGCAATAGCAATCAGTAGCCGGCCATGGCCTCTAAGATGGCCATTATGACCTCCATTTAAAATAATCAAAATTCGCATATGAATAATAGACTAGGTTTTTTTAAATTTTATCTTTCTATTTTAATTCTGCATCAAAAGGCAATGCTCGATCATAAATGTGCAAAGATATGAAGGTACAGTTGTGAATATATACATTTAAGATACCATGACAGCTGTTCATATTTTGCTACATGATTCAATCACATGGCTCAACTATATGGCTGGCTCATCTCATCAGCTGATTTCATTATTTTCATTTCACTGGAGTAGGGATTGTCAAAAGGAGAGGGCAAACTCAAAATGATGCCAACACATTGACAACATTTTCTTAGAACAAACAAAAACTGCTCAGTTTTAAGTTTTCATTCCATTCACCTAACACCAACACACAGATTTTGACAATCTGAACAAAGATATGTTGCTGCTATAGAGATGAGCCAACCATATTGGAGCCATGATTCAATCACAAGAGGTTTGCTAGACTGCCAAATTTTTTGACAATTGCAGCCATTTTGCTCCCAAATCGAATTGACATCCGTAAACTGTGTTGTTTCTTTGCGATTTTTCGAAAAATATTAGTGGTAGAAATAGAACGCAATCAGCTTACAAATACCGGATAAGTACTGAACTGCATAATTCCTTAGAACCTTTTTTTAAATTTTATAATGAATTTATTAACTATGCCATGATCTATTAGTGTGGCTGAACATAGGTAATTTTATGAAAAGTACGGACACCAAGGAATTGTACTTTTTCGGAAACCTATAACGTACGAAACCTAAACCAATTTAAAATTCATCGTTCAATGTCAAAAACTGGACTAGTAAATCGATTCACGTAAAAATGTCATTAGTAAATAAAGGAGATGCCATAACGAAATGTACTCATTGAGCATGTTAACTTATTTACTCCGTACACTGAAAGAAATGGTGCTAGTAAAATCAACAAATCGGTTCGGTTGTTCTTGACTTAACGGAGATTCGGTGAAATTGATCGAATTATGATTAATTCGACCGAGTTCTTTGTCAAGCGAACAAATTAGTTTAGTCATTTCAACAGAAGATAAATTGTCGCTTTTAAGTTAACAAAATTCTGTAAAATTGGCAGATTCCTAATCAATCTAACTGATTTTTCTGTTAAAACAACTGATCTCACTGGTGATTTCAAGAGCGAACAACAGTCAATGCATGAGCAAATTTCAAAGAGAATTTTACGCTCACTGCGCTCTCTATTTTGTACTTATGATGGTGGTGCCACTTGGTAAAAAAAAACACCAAAAAACTAAAACCACCAAGTCAAAAAGCATGCAAATTGTGAAAACAACCAAAAAACAAGTTTTTCAGTTATTAATACGAAGCGAAAAAACCCCTTTTTGATTTTACTGTGCATAACACTGCAAAAAATTATGCTATACTGGGACACCTATTTATCGGGTACAATTTTGCAACTTCTCCTCCAAGCGAAATGCAAAATTTCGTCCTCTTGTTGCAAAAGTTTTGTTTGAACGAACAGGATTTTTTCAAAGTTAGTAACATTTTGTTCAAGTTTTTACGAATTTTCACTCACGCGAATGAATCTAATAAGATTTTGGAATTGTTTCAATGTGTTAATTTTTTTCATTTTGAGTTTGCCATCTCCTTTTGACAATCCCTACTCCAGTGAAATGAAAAAATAAAATCAGCTGATGAAATGAGCCAACCATATAGTTGAGCCTTGTGTTTTGCTGAGACATTTATTATTAGCATGATGTAATAATAAAGGTGATGTCAACAACATAACCTAACTTTTCCGGCAGCTCTATATGCCAGTATTTACGTGTAGTAAAACTCACGATTGTAGTAGAACTCAAAAGCAGTTCTGTATGATAGACAACCCTCTAAAATATGCATGCCGAACATTGTGAATTCATACAAGTGAAGCATCTTTCTATTTTCCATTGCCATACCTACCTGTCAAAGAATAGCTGACAGGGAGAACGGCTGTCGCGAATGGCCAGAGAATGGAAGAAAGGTTTGTTTTTTGCTCGTGGTTATTCAAATGAAGTGCCATGAACTCCCCATTTGTGTTTCAAATCACCTTTTCTTTTAAATGTGTATAGAGAATATCAGACTAAATATTAATATTCATTTCTAAAATCTAGTTAATAGATTACATGTAAGCAGACAGTTTAGTGAACATTTTAAAATATGTAAATAATGCAACGTACCAGTCGTCTACAAAAATGTTTGAAAAAGACTATTGACCAAATGATTTAAGTAATCGAACAGCGATTAAACAAGTGTTCGAGGCTCTTTACTATTGTGAACCTTTTAATGAAACATTCGCCACTTGTCAGAATAAGGGAAAACATCGACGGGATGAGAGCATCTGAATATTCATTTCATCATGATTACTAGTTTCAATTTTCAAAGCTTTTTAATATATTTTTTCACAAATTTTATTCTAAGAAAAAAACTGAAACTTTATTTAGGGTTAATGTCAATTACTATTACATTAACGACTTACTTTCAATTCAATAATAAATTTGTGAAAGTCCACAATTTTCAAAATATCAACTCGTATGTATTAATTAAGTAATTAAGCTTAATATTAATGTTAACTTAATAAATAGTTTCTTTAACCAATCTCCCAAAAAACAAAAGTGAATGCTTAATATTTGTCATATTTTTTTTTGCCCGTTCAACGACATTTGCTTAGTTCTGTCGATAATCGATTATGACCCCAATATGTTGGACATGGACTTGCTTATTAAAAGCTCAGTTTGAAGTTTGGTGATGTTTTATTATTATTAGTCGTTGTTTATCACACATTCGCTTTAATAAACCGTCGCTGAATTGAAATTGTTGTTAAAGTAAGATTAATGAATAAATCTACATCATTAGGGTGTTTGCTTTTTCGAAATGGCAATTCGTTAAAAAAAAGTTTATACATATGTACAGCCCATGATGAAATGAATATTCAGGTGCTCTCATCCCGTTGACGTTTTCCCTTATTCTGAAAAGTTCGGCATGCATAATTTAAAGGGTTGTCTATCATCTCTGAATTCTACTACGGTCGAAGTAGATTTTACTATACGTTTAGAATAATAATAACTATATAAGCCGCTACCAGAATTTTTTAGACATAAAGATTAACGTAATTTAGTATTCCCCAAAAGAGTATAAGTAAAATTTATGAGAAAAATAATTTTTGTGAGGAAACTTGGACGAAAAATTAAGCAATCAAAATTTATTACTTTTGTAGTACAAGTAAATACTGGCAAATATAGCTGCCGAAAAAGTGAGGTTATGTTGTTGACATCACCTTTATTATTACATCATGTGTACAGCCTTATTAGTTTATCTGCTTTTGTAAATGAATTTTTTAATTTTAAAAAATTTTCGACATCGCAAAGGCAGACGTGGTTATATTTTAAATTTTCAAAAACAATCTGTTATCGTTCGATACGCATTGGAATCAAGCATTATGTCCAATTTCATTAACATTCGTTAAAAAGTTGTCACAAGTTTTAAATTTGCTATATCGAAAAGCAATTGCCAACATCAAACTTTTATCGGCCGAAATAAATCGGTATCAATCAATATGCCAACTTTCAGCAGTTTATCAACATTCGTTAAAGAGCAATCCATATTTTACATTTTTAAAAAATTTCCATATCCAAAAAGTAGGCGCGTTTATTTTCTGGTTTTGCTTGTTTCCAACACCAATCTATTATCGGCCAAAAAAGATACACGAATCAATGCATTTGCCAGTTTATCAGCATTCATTAATGAATTATGCAATCTTTTCACTTTTTCAAAATTTTCAAAATACCGAAAAGTAGGCGAACATATCCGGACCGTAGTATACTTCAAGTTTCATTAGTTTATCAGCACTCTCTAATTGGTTATTAAATTTTTCGAAATTTTCGATATCGAAAAAGTGGGCATAGTCCGAATTTTCCAATTTTCAATCAAGTCAATTGTCATCAGTTTATCGGTATTCGTTAATGAATAATTCCATTTTGTCCATTTTTCGAAATTTTCTATAACGAACAAATAAGGTCAAGTAAGGTCCAGTGAAAGGTGTTAATGAGTATTTTAAAAGGGAGTGGGCCTTAGCTCTATAGGTGGACGCCTTTTCGAGATATCGCCATAAAGGCGGACCAGAGGTGACTCTAGAATGTGTTTGTACGATATGGGAATCAAGTGAAAGGTGTTAATGAGTATTTTCAAAGGCAGTGGGTCAAGTTACAGCCTGCAAAACTTTTAAAGTACCTTATTTTAAAAGTGTGCCCCGCCCATTGTCCAAAATTTTACTAATTTTCTATTCTGCGTCATAAGGTCAACCCACCTAACAAGTTTCTTCGCTTTATCCGTCTTTGGTACTTTTTCGGTTTTTCGAAATTTTCGATATTGAAAAGTGGGCGTGGTTATAGTCCAATTTTGTTCATTTTAAATAGCGCTCTGAGATGAGTGCCCAGGAAGTTACATACCAAATTTCATTAAGATACCTCAAAATTTACTGAAGCTATCGTGTTAACGGACAGAAGGACGGACGCACGGACATGGCTAAATGAATTTCTTTTTTCGCCCAGATCATTTTGATATATAGAAGTCTATATCTATCTCTATTAGTTTATGCCGTTACGGGGTACCGTTATGCGAACAAAATTAATATACTCTGTGAGCTCTGCTCAGCTGAGTATAAATAGAGAAGATGTACGCTATCTGAAACGGAAGGGACGTATTTTCAACGGGCAGAAGAGGGTACAATTTTTACCCGCTACGAAAAAATAGTAGTAGAAAAATAAATACCTTGCAACGAAAGCGATTAGGGAAACTGTTTTTTTCAGCATATCACCTAACGCCAATGCAAAAGGGGATACACAGGACCCATGCGAGCTTATATTACTTTTGGCATTGATTAAAAATAAAAAAACTTAAACTGGATGAGCAATAAAATTCAATAACGCGTCTAAAGTAAACTGTCCTCAACTTTAATTGCAGTTGAAGGTTTCTTCGAAAAACCGGACATAAAAGGGAGAGGTGTTATCCATTATTTAGTTGAACTGTACACTGAAAGAAAAAGACTGGTAAAATCAACCGAAATACGGGTCAATTCAACCGAAATTTCTGTAATTTTTTTTCCATCCCAACAAGATGTTGAATAAATAAACTGCGCACAAATCGTTGATTTGTAATTGACCGTTTTAGTAGTCAAATGGACAAAAAAAAGTTGTTGCGACAGCTTTGTACGAAATTACCTATGTTGCGGCATTTGCAAGGCAGATCTGTTTTCACTGAGATCTTTTCATGGCAGAAATACATTCGGAGTGCTTGCCGAACAGTGCCGAGGGGCGACCCCGCTTAGAAGAATTTTCTTCTAATTGAAAAACCTTATTTATAAAATTTTTATGTTGCTTTGTTCGGTGTGCTAGGCGGAGCACGCTACCATCACACCACGGCGGCCGCCATATACATACGTAAATATGTGCATACATATAGTACACAGCATACATAAGTACAAAGTAGAGAGCACAGTGAGCGTAAAATTCTTTTTGAAATTTGTATTGACTGTTGATCGCTGTTGAAATAACCAGGTTGATCAGTTGTGTTAACAAAAAAATCAGTTACCTTGATTAGGAATCTGTCAGTTTTACAGAATTTTGTTAACTTAAGAGCGACAATTTCTCTTCTGTTGAAATGACTAAAATAATTTGTTCGCTTGACAAAGAACTCGGTCGAATTAACCATAATTCGATCAATTTTACCGAATCTCCGTTAAGTCAAGAACGACAGAACCGATTTGTTGATTTTACTAGCACCATTTCTTTCAGTGCAGAAGATGCTGATCTGGATTCATATATTCTAAATTACAACCTATTACTGAAGCATCCCTCTTTTCTTAGTGTTTTGATTTTTAGGGCAAAACAACAACAGTGAGTTACAATTTTTTGTAACTACATTTATAAATCCATTGTTTTAGCGCAGTTTTTATTTATTTATTTTTTTATTTAATTCAAATTCAGTCTATGGTATTTCAAACCTTACAGACTAGATAACATTTTTAAAGTTCAAATAATTTAATTTACTGAACAAATAGATTAATCAGCTCAATAAAATGGACAAGCAACAACAGTTTTACAGCCTACGTAGATACCGACAAGTATAATAAAGCTTAGCTAACTATGAAAAGATTTCGGTTAAAAGTGATTGGAAAATGGGTTTTGGCAAAGAGAAATCGATGGCTGAAAAACTTGAGATAGATTTAAATTCCGTCATAGCCCCAAACACAGGTGCATTAGAGACAAAGGGGGTCCGAGTAAAATCCGTACAATAAATATGTTTTCTACCAAGAAGCCTGTTGGGGATATGGAACCGGATACTCTCAAGGAGATATGGAGCATCAATCGCACCACTAATGTCAAAAACAAAAGTGAGCGAAAGAATGGTTCTTCGACAATTAAGTGACTGAAGGCTTATGAGTTCACATCTATCTTTATATTTTACATATATAAGGTGCGATACGACAGTTTTGGTATTTTTGATGCAGGAATAACAAAAACATTTCTCGAAAGTCTTCAGTAGCGCTGCACAGGCGAAAATCCTTGTTGGATATGACGTGAATACAAATTTAACAAAGACCTCATTCAATTTTTTTTTGAACAAATTAAACATATATGTACATATTGTAACAAATTTTGGGGAAATTCCGCTTATTTGAAACCTTCTGCTAACGTTCAAATCATTAAACTGTTGAATAAATAACTCCAATATTCAATAATGCAAAATGGTCTTTATTAGACTACTTTCACAATAACACTTCTACTTCTCGATAGATAGCGTGCTTAAATCAAACTGATTGCCATGCCTCAGCTGGCGCTCTTTTATACTCTTCGATTTCCTCCTTCTAGGCGTTTCTAGAATTTACTACCAGCTATA
Organism: Eurosta solidaginis; assembly: GCF_040869045.1. Taxonomy (NCBI): domain Eukaryota; kingdom Metazoa; phylum Arthropoda; class Insecta; order Diptera; family Tephritidae; genus Eurosta; species Eurosta solidaginis. The sequence continues at coordinate 32,865,231 of NC_090319.1, forward strand.
AAATTACTAGCTATAACTACAGATAGATGCACGTTTATAGCTTCTCATACGCGCGTGTATATGTGATTGATACTTGCACAAATGATTGCCTACTATTGTGAGCATCTCAGATAAGATATATGCATGTGTTTGTGCGTTTCTCTCCGCTGCGTGTACGTACATATATGTAGACATAATTATTGGTTTGTTTATGTAGATACAAGTGTATCAGAGTATCCTTTAGTGTCACTAATATTCGTCACAATATATATAATGGAAACATCAACAATATGAACGTAATAGCTTAGCACGGCCCTACTTCTGGAAGCCAACACCAAAGATACCCAAATGATGAATATCTGTAATTAAATCCAGTAAAAGTCCATCCATATTCACCAACTGGTTTATGTGAAAAAAAGTACTAAAACTGCCATATTTTACTCCTGAAAAATGCTAAAAACTACACTTTTTCGGGGACAACATTGGTGAAAAATTATCAGATAGCCGAATCGCAGAACAAAGAAGAGTTTAGAGCGAGACAATTGGCGGCTTACTTCACCTTGTTATTCCACCATGGTATAGGCGGTTTGGAAAATTGGTATTATAAAATCAGTGAACGTATTCAAAAATTTGTTAAAATCTACAAAATTTATTTGATAAAAAGAAAGCTTTCGAACACATGCAAATTTTTTTAAATATTGTTTTATCCCTTCTTTGTTGGCGTATTTCATCACGAGTTCCACTTCTAGGCCCGCCCTTGGTGGACAACACATATAGGATAGAAAACGCTTGACTATGGGATGAGTCTATTTGGCAAAGTTGTAAAACCTCTAAATTTAGTTCAGCCAACATATTTCGCAGCATACCATCCACATAATGAAAACATAGACCAATACACCGCTCCGTTATCAACGCGGCCATAACCATGATGTTATCTAAAAGTATGCAGAATGTTCTTCCCCTACTATGATTTTGAGCACACCGCGTCAATAATCGAGGGAGTTACGGAACCCCAAGGAGGTTAGGGGGCTTAGATTGTAACCGCGGCAGGTATAGCTGTAAGTGCCGACTAAAATCAACCACACCTACCCGTGGCGAATCCTGTTCCATTAGCAGCCGATGCTCTGGCGACTCTAGAAGGTTTCATGTGGTCATACTTAATAGTTCCCGCGATGGTTGGGCTAGTACCTTAATGTTGCTTGTTACCGGAATGTACCGAGTCAGCATCCGGCAAAGGACCATCAAAACCGATAGCAGTCCCCAACCTTCGGGGAGTAGCCTTATCGCTACAACAACAGGGATTTATGGAATATTGAAACCCTAGTGCCTATAAAACCCTCGCGATACCGTATTAAGCTCATCGAGCACTTTGAAGGAAATTAAAATATGCCATGATCTTTATTGGTTTACGGTGTTTACTGCCGTCTTTTTCCTCTTGAAGGGAACTCAAGGCATTAGGTCCCTGTTTTGGTGGATTTTTGTGAAAACGATTTATTCAAATATAATTGTACAGAGGTGACATGTTCAAAATTCCATACTTTATATAAAATCTATTACTCTCTGCCACCATGGTGGAATCACCTCTGCCACAAATTACGATACGATAGTGAACGTATGCAGCGATACCAATCCCTGCAGCCAAAAGCCAAAGTAGTCAATAAATATTCTAGTTCATTGAATAGAATTTTGTAGGGTTATTCATACTAGTTAGTATTTGAATAATTTATTCGACTAGAATTGCATCTTTCGGACTCGAGGAAATGCGCGAGTGCTTTCTGTAGCCAATTTTCAATGCATACTTCGGTTGACAATGGCATTGTTACTGATGTCCAAAAAGTACTTAGATTATGGAGGGACACTTCTCTGCTCTCCTAAATGGAGACAGCGATTTACCGCACAGGAATCCCGCAATCGATGACGATGGAATAAATGCCCCTTCAGCCTTATTAAAATCGTATAAAAAGTGCAGCTTCAGACCTGGTAAATCTACCTGGTATCTACCGATATTATCCCTTTAGTCAGTAACGAAAACGTTTAAAGCCGTTATGATTCCCTCAATTAAATGAAGTTTTCCGGTTATAAAGCAATCAGCATGACTTCCGTAAAGTGCATATCTATCACTATCACCATTCTGAACATCATTAACACTCATCATAGGATGGTGCTAGTGCAGGTTGGCATGTTTTGACACAATCAACCACGCTGGTTCCTTCCTTCTGCATTAGATAGATAGATAATTTATTGGTTATTAAGGATTGCACTACGACCATTGGTCAGCACCTCATCCCAGACAACTTTCATGATGAACCCCTGCAGTTCTCTTGGCTTGAGGGATTTAATGTGGGAATGCTCTGGCTATGCTGAGGCCATAAACTTAGCTCTGCGTCGTTACTTTTTAGTTTTTATATATACATATGTATGTATTTTTATTAAAATTTATTCCAAATAATGTATTGAAATGATAAATTTTAAAGTTATATATATATATATATATATATTAGGGCGGGTCGATTTGTGGGGAGGCAAAAAAATCGCCCATTGCTCTGTGAAGAACATATTCTAGGGATCAAAATAAGAAACTTTGCCGAAGGAACCATACCTCTAAAACGAATTCTGATCATCAGTTTCTTATTTTGATCTCTAGAATACGATTTTCACAGAGCAATGAGCGATTTTTAAATCGACCCACCCTAATATCTATACCAAAACACCATCCGTGTGTACTTACTTACTTAATTGGCGCTTAACCGTTTAAACGGTTATGGCCGTCCAACAAGGCGCGCCAGTCGCTTCTTCTCTCTACCAACCGGCGCCAATTGGTTACACCAAGGGAGTTTAAATCGTTTTCCACCTGGTCCTTCCCGCGGAGTGGGGGCCGCTCTCTACCTCTGCTCCCATACGCGGGTTCCTATAAAAAATTTTTTTTGGCCGGGGCGTCATCTGTGTGTAAGTTTTAAAATAATATACATCAGTGATCCGAGGTTAAGTAAAAGAAAATAATTTTGAAAAAAATTCGGCCAATCATTTTCGACACAGTTTATAAATTCTGTCCTATTATTATGGTTTTAACAGCCAACGCACCCTCCAAAGGCTTAGGAGAGCTGCGGATATGCGTTGCTGTGCTCTTTTGCTGGATCCGGAATCTGGTACGCTCCAACACAATCACCTTCTGGTACTAGGTCGACTGCGTGTGTCACTGTTTATTTCACCTCTCGAATTTTTGGACTTAAATCCTTTCACAACTCTTCTAATATTTGCTTCAAAGCTGGACTTGTCGTGCTCCACTCAGCAGCGAAATTCAACCAAGGTCGTTGGTGTTAGGATACTTGCCAAGTCATTGTCTTGCAGATGTGGTTTCGGTATTTCTTATTATATATATACTAGTATATACATATATTATATATACATATACATACTTTTTATGTTTATGAAATATAATGAATAAAATGAAGTTGAGATATTTTATCAATTTTCAACAAATTTTTTCAACCCGATTGGGACTAGTATATTGTGACGAATATTCACATCACTAAATAAATGCACAACAACAAAAACATTAAAGCAAGCTACATAATCACATTAATCATCATGTACACACATACATACAAGCAGCAGAGAGATACTCACAAACGCATGTCATCATCAGCCGAAGTAGTACTCACATATATACACTCATATGCCTATGCGAAAGACTATAAACTACAAATACACCCGCATATAGCTGGTAACCAAGTAGAACATTCTAGAGGGAGAAACGTCTAGACAAGGCAACAGAGAGTATAAAAGCAGAGCAAGCTGAGTAATCAGTAATCAGTTTGATTTAAGCACGTTATTGCGAAGTGAAGTTTAATTGCGAAGTACTCTTAAAGTACTCCAATGAAGACCATTTTGTAATACATAATATTGGAGTATTTTATTCAACAGTTTAGCGATACGAACGTATGCAGAAGGTTGCAAATAAGTGGAATTTCCAGAAATTCGTTACAATATTAATTCGTAGGATGGTGATGCAAATATCGACAAGTATGTCAACTCGTGTTACAATAATGTATATATTGAGTAGTAGGCCAACTGGTATGTTGATCTTGAATAGACTAACTAGTTTGTCAATTGGTATGATGCTGATGCAGATACTGGCAATTGGTGTGAGAAATACCAGTTGCTAATATGGAAAAATTAAATTCGGATTTTTGGCAAACTAGTACTCTTCTAGTATACAACTAATTGGTTTGACCACAGGGATGTTCAAATTTACTCTATAAAATTAACAACAAAAAATTTCAAATATATTTTTGAGCGAAGAAAAAATTTAATTCAAAATTTATTCATTAAGGGGACCATCAAAATTCTTTAAACATTTAAAATAAATTTTTCTGAACCCTGGTTGTGATTTAAAATTTGTCTTACCACCTAAGGCATTTGCATGCGACACGCTTTCATTGCATATCACCAAAACATTTATTAAATCGAAATCAGCAATATCTATATATTGTTACGAATATTAGCAACACTAAGGGGTACTGTCATCTCTAAGCGATGTTAAGTAGTGCCTTGTATGCACATCAATAGATCAATCATTGTATCTACATATATGTACGTACACGCAGCGGAGAAGAGACGCACAAACAAATACAGCTATCTTATCTAAGATGCTCCCAAAAGTATTCAATTATAATTGTGGAAGTGTCGCTCACAAATACATGCGCATATAAGAAGCTATACACGTGCATCTGTAGTTATAATTTTATAGCAGTAACTAAGTAAATTCCGGAAGCGCCTAGAAGATGCAACGAGGAAATTACAGAGTATAAAAGGCAGCAACAGTAGAGGCATGACAATCAGTTTGGCTTAAGCAAGCTATTGGTTGAAATGTATACGTGTTATTGTGAAGTGCTTTAATAAAGGCCATTTTTGCATTTTTCAATATTGGAGTTATTTATTCAACAGTTTAGCGATTCGAACGTCAGCAGAGAATTTGGAATAAGCGGAATTGCAGTAAATTTGTTACAATATATAAAAATCAAATTCTGTGTGTGTATGTATGTTCGCTGTGGAACGTATTTCCCACACTTCACTCATCACCAAATTTTGGTTATAGGTTCCTTCGATCAACGGGAAGGTTTTAGGCTAAAAATAATTTCGATATATAAAGGGGCGGGCACCTCCCATACAAATGGAATCTCTGGTACTGCATAACTTTGAAGGTATACATGAAATTCAGTAAGGTATGAGGTCAATCCCTAACACCAACAAGAAAATGTGGAATTGGGAAAAAGGGGGCCTGGCACCTCCCATAAAAATGGAATATATCATACTGCATATCTCTGGATGTAGTAATGGTAGGATAATGAAAATTGGTATGGAGCTATATGACGTTAAGTCCTAACACCTCCAGTAAAATGTGGAATTAGGAAAAAAGGGGGCGTGGCACCTCCCATACAAATGGAATATATCATACTGCATATCTCTGGATGTAGTAATGGTAGGATAATGAAAATTGGTAAGGAGCTATATGACGTTAAGTCCTAACACCTCCAGTAAAATGTGGAATGGGGAAAAAAGGGGTGTGGCACCTTCCCTACAAATGGGATTTTTTAAGAGCTATGGCTGCCGTACAAACTTAAGTTATTTTAACACCTAAAGTTTGATTGCATTGTTGAGTTTGGCTGTTATGCCTTTTTTTAGTAATCTGCCGCCGTTAAAAATCAATTTCTGTGTGTGTGTTTCCTATGAAAACATGTTTCCCATACGTCAATCATCACAAAATTTTGGCTGTAGGTTCCTTCGATCAAAGTTTATCATATTTCAATTAAAATGTTTTTTTTTTTGGCTATGTATACGAAATATCTTAGCTCCCAAAAATTATCATGTTAACAAAATCAACGATCGCATTCAAAACCAAATTCCTGGTGAAGTGACGAAGTATAAAACGATCGACACAGTTACAGATGAAGATAAAATTGTAAATTATCCAATTGAATTTCTAAACTCTTACCAACCACCTGGAATGCCTGCACATAGATCAAATTTGAAAATTGGCTCACCAATCATGCTTCTTCGAAATCTGGATCCACCAAAATTGTGCAATGGAACCAGACTTTGCGTTAAGAAATTAATGCCGAATGTAATCGAAGCAACAACCATCAGCGGTAAAAGCGAAGACGAAGATGTGCTCATTCCACGGATCTCAATGATTCCTACAGTTTTGCCTTTCAATTTTAAGCTCTTACAGTTTCCTGTACGCCTGCCTTTGGCAATTACAATCAACAAAGCACAAGGACAATCGCTTACTGTTCCAGGATTAAATTTAGGGAGTCTGTGTTTTTCCCATGGTCAGCTATGTGTTGCTTGCTCTAGAGTTGGAACGCCAAAAAATTTGTTTATCTTTGCACCGAACGAAAAAACCAAAAATATTGTGTACACATATCCATTACAATAAGATACAATAATAAAATATTTTAAACGAAATTTTCACCAAATATGCGTACAAAATTCTATTCAATTTACAGAACAATAAACTAAATTATTAACAAACAGAAGAAAAAACGCAACATTCATTCGATCTCGGGCGTTACAACGTACGCCAGGTAAAGCTAGTTTATTTATAGATAATACAAAGAAATTGAATATGTCGCCAATTCGACTGCTGTGTGCTACCGTTTCGAAAACACCATATCTCAGCATAAATTCATAATGCTTTGACGTGAGCGCGTGGGGCGTTCTGAAAATGAAACGTTCTGAAATGAGGCATTCAGTCGAGGTACGGCGATATTTCAGCCATATATTTAATACTCTATATTACTATAACAATTTGCTCACAACTAGTGTTTTATTGAAAATCAAAGGATTTATTGAAGCAGTATAATTGTATCAAGAAAAAATTATTAGTTATCGAAAAATAAAAACAAAAAAATGTTAACAACAATATATTGACACTCTGATTTTTGCGAGTTTCCCGTGTCTGTGCTAGTAATAAATTTTTGTTACAAATTTGCCTGCAATCGATTTAGAACAACACGTACCATTTATCGTGGATTGTACAAAGCTTCGCACCTTTGAATTACTTAAATCTGTATATAAATACGGAAATATTCCATTTTTCTGCTTAGCTAAGGCGATTGCACAAAGTGTTCCTTTCACAGTGCCCAGTGCTCCAGAATCTCCAAAATTCGCACTACTTTCAAGACCTTCAGAACAAATCATTGATCGTTCTACTGTGGTTTTGTCCCCTTGAAACGATCCGCACATTTGCTCTCTGGTATTTAACGATGAATTTATTTCGGAGTAGCTTGTTCCCATTCTCATAGGGTTTACGATTATGTCGTCTTCGGCTTGTATTTCTTAGCTTAGCACCCCATCCTATAACTGAGATTCTTGTGGTCGATGTTAATTGAACAGCGCATAGTGGTATTTCATGAACTGTAGGACCATGGTCAAAGGGTTTATTCACTTCAAGCACGGCTATATCCATATTGCCTATTTCGAAACTATATGACAATGGCGTAAATATTTTCTTCACTTTGCGAACATATTCTCCTTCATATAATTTCGTTGCCCCAGCTACGACGGTGATATCGTATTCTAATTGATGCACGCGACGCGCAGAAGTAACCACCATTTCCATAGTTACCAATGTACCAGCGCAATGATATCTAGGAAAACCGTATCTATCATAATTAGATACCAAATAAGGGAAATCCTCTATCCAAGCTTGTGCACAAGTCAGAAGGCAGCCAGGGACGAGAAATAAGATCGCGAAATTACTGAATAAATTAATTGTAACTAATTTTTTAACGTTTTCCGCCGCTGTTAAATATTAAGTAAGGCAAGATTAGTTCTTTTGGCGCTATTTATACATTATTGGGTTGTGTCAATAAAAAATAAATAAAAGCTTTTTCTTCTAGATTTCAAGAATTTGAAAGCTATGCAAAGAAAGTCTTATTATTTTTGTATCCATTCGGCCCATTATAAAAAACTAACCTCCGAAGAGATTTAGGGCCGAGCTGCTCTTCCAATTTGCGTCGCGCTCCTATTAATTTTTTCTACAAATTGGCGGGATGTGGCCTACACAATTACGCCGACTCCGAATGGCATCTGCAATGCAGACGAGTTTTAAAACAAACACATTTTTTCTGGAATTTTATGATGTTGCTTTGCCTGGGGCTTGAGCCAAGGGCATTTGGTGTGGTGGGCGGAGTACGTCACCACCTCACCACGACGGCCGCCATTATAGTGCCTGATAAAATTCTAGATTAGAACAACAAAAGGTTTATAAAGCATTGTGAAATGACATTTCCATATAAATTTACACATCATAGGAGCTTAATCAACCCAATGTTTATAAACAATAATAAGAATTCTAAACAACTTGAATAAACAGCTTCTACTTTACCAAAATAAAAAATTCAATATAATTGTTGATTTTCTAGCGAAATCTTTTTAGTTCAAGTTTATTTAGCTATTCTTTTTCAACTGAAAATTTCCTAATAATTGTTTGTTTATAAATTTACTTCTGCCCTACTTGTTTTTTTTTTCAAATTTCGAAATTTGGTTCGTTGCCCCCTACAACTCGCACTTTTCGCACTTTCCACATCTGCTAGGCCTAAGTTGAAAGCATGTGATGCTAGCAGACCGCCTCTCTTTTTATTGATAAGAGTAACTTTGTTAGGTTGTAACTAGATTCGAAAGAAAGTTCTTTTGCTTTTGAAAAAATAAAAAAATGTATTATGTTATTATAGAGATTTCCAGTAGTATTTCCATTGAAATCGTCTTACAGAATATGGTCCATGTACATGATCTTCAACATTTCACAGCCCTACTCGTGGATGAACGTTCTCTCGGCTTGGTCGATCATCTTACCTAAACTGATTGGGACGTCTACGGCACAAGCTTCGTGTAATACACCATTTTCAGTTAGCTCATCCTCTTTTCCATTCCTATATAGTTCCCCCCTTCGTCGCTCAACATCTTATTTTATTCTTCGTTATTTACATTAAAATTACAAATTTTCCTTCTGATTTTGCAAAAAAATACAAGAGAAAACAAGGAAGAAAGGTTAAGTTAGGGTGTAACCGAACACTACATACTCAGTTGAGAGCTATGGTGACAATATAAGGGAAAATAACAATGTAGGAAAATGAACCAAGGGTAACCCTGGAATGTGTTTGTATGACATGTGTATCAAATGAAAGGTATTAAAGAGTATTTTATGAGAAGGTGGGCCATAGTTCTATAGGTGGATGCCATTTAGGGATATCGCCATAAAGGTGGACCAGGGCTGACTCTAGAATTTGTTTGTACGATATGGGTATCAAATTAAAGGTATTAATGAGGGTTTTAAAAGGGAGTGGTGGTAGTTGTATATGTGAAGGCGTTTTCCAGATGTCGACCAAAATGTGGACCAGGGTGACCCAGAACATCATCTGTTAGATACCGCTAATTTATTTATATATATAATACCACGAACAGTATTCCTGCCAAGATTTCAAGGGTTTTTTATTTCGCCCCGCAGAACTTTTTAATTTTCTTCTACTTAACATGGTAGGGGTCACACCTATTTTACAAAGTTTTTTTCTTAAGTTATATTTTGCGTCAATAAACCAATCCAATTACCATGTTTCATCTCTTTTTCGTGTTTGGTGTAGAATTATAGCATTTTTTTCATTTTTCGTAATTTTCGATATCGAAAGTGGGCGTGGTCATAGTCGGATTTCGGCCATTTTTTATACCAATACAAAGTGAGTTCAGATAATTACGTGAACTGAGTTTAGTAAAGATATATCGATTATTGTTCAAGTTATCGTATTAACGGCCGAGCGGAACGACAGACGGCCGACTGTGCATAAAAACTGGGCGTAGCTTCAACCGATTTCGCCCTTTTTCACAGAAATAAGTTATCGTCCTAGAATCTAAGCCCCTAAGGGCGGAGCCACGCCCATTTTGAAATTTTCTTTTATTTTTGTATTTTGTTGCTCCATATCATTACTGGAGTTGAATGTTGATATCATTTACTTATATACTGTAAAGATATTAAATTTTTTGTTAAAATTTGACTTAAAATTTTTTTTTTCAAGTGGGCGTGGTCGTTCTCCGATTTTGCTAATTTTTATTAAGCATACATATAGTAATAGGAGTAACGTTCCTGCCAAATTTCATCATGATATCTTCAACGACTGCCAAATTACAGCTTGCAAAAATTTTTAATTACCTTCTTTTAAAAGTGGGCGGTGCCACGCCCATTGTCCAAAATTTCACTAAATTTCTATTCTGCGTCATAATTTCAACTCACCTACCAAGTTTCATCGCTTTATCCGTCTTTATTAATGAATTATCGCACTTTTTCGGTTTTTCGAAATTTTCGATATCGAAAAAGTGGCGTGGTTATAGTCTGATATCGTTAATTTTAAATTGCAATCTGAGATGAGTTCTCAGGAACCTACATACCAAATTTCATCAAGATACCTCAAAATTTACTCAAGTGAGCGTGTTAACGGACGGACAGACGGACGGACATGGCTCAATCAAATTTTTTTTCGATCCTGATGATTTTAATATATGGAAGTCTATATCTATCTCGATTCCTTTATACCTGTACAACCAACCGTTATCCAATCAAAGTTAATATACTCTTTGAGCTCTGCTCAACTGAGTAAAAAAAATCAAAATCTCTATAAGTACGTACGTGGTGGGAAGGTAATATTTATGTTTAATTTTGTCATGGAGTATACAGTACTCATGAAATTCCATATCGTCGGTCCCAACGAAGACTATCTCAGTTCGTTATTTGCATCGAAGACTAGCTCAGTTCGCTTATTTGCGTCGAAGACTATCGCAGTTCGTTTTGATTTATGAAAAACTGACACCTTTCGCTTGTTTGCTAATTTTGTATTTTTTTGTTTAATTTTACTTAGTTTTGTATTCTTTTACTTTATTTTATTTTTGTTTAGTTTATCTTATTTTATTTATTTTTATTTATAAAATTAATTAAAAATAAAATAAATAGAAACCTAAGTAATTAACACAAAAATAAACAAAATAAAATAAAACAAAAATAAGTAAAATTAAACTAAATAATACAAAATTAGCAAACAAGCGAAAACTGACGCAATAATATACCAACGATGTATGGACTTCGAATTTGTTGTAACTATTCATATAATAGGGGAAATGTTCTCCTACATTCAGCCTTTATGTAATTAACTTCAACAAATAAACATAGATTTGGCATGTGTTGTAGATTTGGCAGATGACTTAGTGGCAGATGAGATAGGTATAGAATTCAAAAAGAAACGATTGAAATCTAACCAAGTTCCGCAAGATCTAGCTGATTATTTCAAGGTATCGATCTTTTACCCATTTATTGACTATAAAATAATGGAAATTAATACTCGATTCAATGAACATAAAACAATCTTCAAAGGATTTGCTTCAATTTTTTCGGCTAACCGTACTGATGTTAATGACGCGAACTTATTAAACTTATTAGGTCAGTTTTATGAGCCGTACATTGAAAGTAAAAATATTGTAGCAGAAACCAATGTATGGAGGGCGTTTTTAAAGCGACAAAATCTTTCACCACAAACTGCGCTGGACTCATTTCAAAGCTGCGACAAAACGTCATTTAATAACTTACTTCAATAGCTTAAAATTTTTGCAACACTCTCCGTTTCCACTTCCACATAAGAGAGTATATTTTCAACCCTTAAAATATTAAAGACTTATCTTCGCAATTCTACGGGACAGGTATTTGAAATATCACTATATTGCTTTATATAGATTAATATCTTAGCTTTTTTTTTTTTCATTTCCATGTAAGGAGCGGCTGAATGGTTTGACAATGTTGGCGATTCTTCGCGAGGTACCAATAACATCGGAAGAAATTATTGAGAGATTGAGTGTTATACTGTTTTCGCACAGACGGCTTATTGAATAATAAAGGCAGTTTTCTACATTAAGACTCTTATTGAGCTCAATCTTCCCTACAAAATTCGAATCTATAATTATTTCATTAGTGACTAATCGAATGCCTAATGAAGTCAAAAGCACAATGCAACTCTGTTGGGAGCGTTCAGTTTCTTAATTTTTGGTGTGTTCAGTGCTTAAAAATGTCATTTGTCAAAGTAAATGTAATTGTCTGTCATATAGTATTGTCATTTTATTCGCCTGACATTTCATCCTTCATACTAATCGAGCAGTTACTTCTGTGTGAAAGCAAACAATTTACGATTTCATTAGAAGGTGAAATGAGATCATTAAGTTTCTGTGTGAAAACAGTATTTAAGCGAAGACTAAATTTCGTTTTATAACAAACTGAATTAAAGTTTTAAATAAAGCTTTTAAATTTAATTGAAATAAATGAATTATAACAAAATTTAAATGAAATAATGCAAGTATATCCCTCGAAGTAAAAGATTTTGCATAAGTATATGCATGTATATATGTATATGTTGGTAAGTATTGCTTATTTATAAAGAAATACACACAGATAGTAAACTTAGTTACTGTGTGTCTTAATTTCTATTTAACTTAAAAAAAATTATTGCTCATATGGCAAAATCCTGGATACGCCACTGGTGTAGACGTTTATTACCTCTTCTGCTATTTGGACACCCTTGCATCAACAATGCACCCAAATTATGGCTCTAAACGATCCTTAGAAGCCCAGGTACTGTGTGAGGTAGTCTGTTCGTCCAGTGTTTGGTGAAACTATACTACTGTGGCCGTATAACTGTGCTCAAGTGACCTTGAGGTATTCAGTCCCGTTACAGTTGTTTACGCTATGTTCTTCGCTAAAAGATCTACAGATGGAATGTGCCGAGTGTTATACAGTGCAGACATCGGGATTATTTTTCGGAGGCAGAATATTTTTTGTGTAGCGGTCCACCAAACAGGACTCTATAGTATAGGAAAGATTAACAATCGCAGTAAATGCTCAGCTAGAGAGAAAGAGGGCGATAGACCCCACTCACATCCCAACAATCTTGTGCACTCCTAAAAGGACGTCAAGACTTTATTTAATTTCTCCTCCACGTTGAGCTCCCACGACGGCTTGCTGTCTAGAATGATTCCTATATATTTTGCACATTGTTTCTACTGAAAGGTTTGGCCTGTACCTCATAATAAACAATACCATATTAATTTTCTCCGCGTTGGCAGTCAACCCGACATGAGATGCTCAGGTATGTATACCACGAAGCACCCCATTCATTAAAGAGTTAATTGTTGGAAGGTACTTTACACTTATGACAACTGCAACGTCATCTGAGTACGCCACAAATTCCGCGCGTCCCTCGTCGAACCGCCTGAGCGTCTACAGATGATAATACACCGGCCTGCGGCGTAGCTCTGTCCACTAATTTCGTGGCCTCATATAACACCCATTGTGAAGTACTCTTCCTGCAACTTAGCATTCATTTGATTTGGTTAGGGCTGGTTTTATTAAGTAGAGAGTTATTTATTAGATTTATTTATTTCTAACATGGAAAGACAGTTAATTAGCGCAACTATTAATTTCTCTCAGTAAGAAATCCAATAAATTTTTCTATCAACTTTATTTTCATAAGCAAGAGGTAAAAGGAACACAGATTTTGTTCTTAAGTAACATCTGTGCTCTTATTCCGCGAATGGACATTTTCGTTAAAATATTCAGCATATTTGGAGCAATTGAGTTTGTTAAACGGCATATTAAATGAATAAGTCAAAAATGTACAACAAATACTGCCATTTGTTGGGCGACAGCTGATGCGATGCTAAGAGTACCTTCTACTGCTATACTGTTTTATAGCCATTCAACATGTCCGTGGTTCTATGCAATGACGTTGAAGTTAGAGAAATTTCTTACTAATTAGAAAAAAATTGAAAAAACACAAGTAAGGAAGGCTAAGTTCGGATGTAACCCAACATTACATACTCAGCTGAGACCTTTGGATACAAAATAAGTGAAAATCACCATGTAGGAAAATGAACCTAGGATAACCCTGGAATGTGTTTGTACGATATGGGTATCAAATGGAAGGTATTAAAGAGCATTTTAGAAGGTAGTGGGCCTTAGTTCCATAGGTGGACGCCTTTTCGAGATATCGCCATAAAGGTGGACCAGGGGTGGCTCTATAATGTATTTGTACGATATGGGTATCAAATTAAAGGTATTAATGAAGTTTTAAAGAGGGACTTGTATATGTGAAGGCGTTTTCGAGATAACGACCAAAATTTGGACCAGGGAGACCAAAAATCACCATGTTTTATCCCTTTTTCCGTATTTGGTATAGAATTACGGTATTTTTTTCATTTTTCGAAATTTTCGATATCGAAAAAGTTGGCGTGGCCATAGTCGGATTTCGCCCATTTTTAATACCAGGATAAAGTGAGTTTAGGTAAGTACGTGAACTAAGTTTAGTAAAGATATATCGAATTTTACTCAAGTTATCGTGTTAACGGCCAAGAGGAAGGGCAGACGGTCCACTGTGTATAAAAATTGGGCGTGGCTTAAATCGACTTCGCCCATTTTCATAGAAAACAGTTATCGGTGTAGAAGCTATGCCCTTACCAAATTTCACAAGGATTGGCAAATTTTTGTTCGACTTATGACATTAAAAGTATTCTAGACAAATTAAATGAAAAAGACGCCCATTTTGAAATTTTCTTTTATTTTTGTATTTTGTTGCACCATATCATTACTGGAGTTGAATGTTGACATAATTTACTTAGTATATACTGTAAAGATATTATGATGTATATTGGAACGATTTTCCGTCATCCCTTGTCAAATTTGGTTTTGAGACAAACCGGTTTCGGCGTTGTGCCATCGTCAGTGTCGATTTTCCTTCTGATCTGTTGTTGTCGTTTGTCCTGTATTTATAGTTCGTAGGTATATGAGCAGGTATTGTCAAATTAATGCTTGTGTATATTTAGTTATGTGTATGTACTGTGTGTTCATTCAGAACCGAGGGTGGTTTTCTAATCGATTTGAACCAAACAAGACAAATAAAGATATTAAATTTTTTGTAAAATTTGACTTTAAAAAATTTTTTTTTAAAGTGGGCGTGTTTGTCATCCGATTTTACTAATTTTTAGTTAGCACATATACAGTAATAGGAGTAACGTTCCTGCCAAATTTCATCATTATATCTTTAACGACTGCCAAATTATGGCTTGCAAAACTTTAAAATTACATTCTTTTAAAAGTGGGCGGTGCCACGCATATTGTCCAAGATTTTACAAATTTTCTATTCTGCGTCATAAGGTCAACCCACCTATCAAGTTTCATCGCCTTTTCCGTCTTTGGTAATGAATTATCGCACTTTTTCGGTTTTTCGAAATTTTCGATATCGAAAAAGTGGGCGCGGTTTTAGTCCGATTTCGTTCATTTTAAATAGCGATCTTAGAGGAGTGCCCAGGAACTTACATACCAAATTTCATTAAGACACCTCAAAATTTACTCAAGTTATCGTGTTTACGGACGGACGGACGGACATGGCTAAATGAATTTCTTTTTTCGCCCAGATCATTTTGATATATAGAAGTCTATATCTTTCTCAATTAGTTTATGTCGTTACGGATTGCCGTTATGCGAACAAAATTAATATACTCTGTGAGCTCTGCTCAGCTAAGTATAAAAATTCAATTGCGTTGACACATTTGTAGTTTTAACAGACGCAGCTGTCATCTTTCGCGCTTTTACTTTTTGCTTATTCGATTTTTTCAAACGACTGCTGCTGCTGCTTCTGCTTAATTTTTTTACTACTTAAATAGCTTCTACTCTGCTCTCCTTTATTGGAAGCGTTGTTGTTGTTGCTATATTTTACTTATTTGTTTTTTTTTTGTTATTGTTATTCTGCAATTGGTTAAAATTACTAGGTCAGCAGGTAATTTGCATGCTGCTTGTGCTTTTAGTTTGTCTTTATTTTTATTATTGTTGTTGCATTTGCCCTTGTTTATTGTTGCCAGTCAGTCAGCTTATTTAGTATTTGTGGCATCTTTGCCTTGCGCCAATTTGGTTGCTGCACCATTCATTGCCAACTTTTTGTATTGCTGCTGGTTTGTTGGTTGCTTGGTTTGTGTGTCGCTGATGGGCTCGCTTGTTAGGTTGTGCACGTAGTGTTGTTTGTCGTACAAGTGTTAGCCAATTGTTGTTATACTCACACACAGTCTAATTTAAGTAGTTTGGTGTTCTCACCTTTTGTGGGTGATTTCAATGATGGCAACTGCAATGACGGCAATTGCTCTTCGTGGCATTTTAACACATTTTTATTTTTGTTTGAATTCAGATCATTATCGTTTTAGATTTGTTTCTATATGCTTTGGCTTGGCGCCCATACTCTTCTCTCCGCAGTTTTCTTGCAATTGTTCGGTAGAGTATCGATTCTTTGGTTGTTGTTAGGCGCCACACAGTGTATAAGTTTCAGATATTATGGCTTAAAAATAGTTTTTTTTTAGAAGAGACAAGAAAGGAATTATTTTCTTACACACATATGCTACGTACATAAATAAATAATCAATAATATTTTCGAATCGTGAAACGTGGCTTTATTTTTCAAATAGTTATTACGCATTTTAAAGTCTTGCTGTTTTCGAAGTAAGCAATTAGAGTTGTTTATCTTAAAAATCGCTTAGGTATGTACATCTGTTCCCTATATATTTCGCATCTTATATAGCCGATTATTTGGATATTACAAATGGGGTAAGATTATTGTTCAGCCCAATTCATGAAAGGACAGGAAGACAGTTCCTTCTTTACATGTTTTAATTTGCAAATTATACTAATTGTACATCTTTTTAACCACAAATAATTGTGAAGTTGGTAGTTTTTGGAGTTTTAGAATTTCGATATCGAAAAAGTGGGCAATTTTGCCAAATTTGCAATAGCAGCGTATACATTGGAAAGAAATTTGATTCGAAGTAAATCGTTTTCTGCATTCTTCGAAATTACGATATCGAAAAAGTGGGCGTAATTATTTACTCTTTTCAATACAAACTTCTCGCTTGAAAAAGAAAAATAAGTTTAGTTAGTAACCCGAAATATGCCATTTCTGAATGTCAGTTTCGAACAACTGAACGTGGTTACACTACTACTTTATGCGTTTCAAACTAAATTGAAAACTCTAGGTCAAATAACTCGAAAACAAGTGTTTGATAATTTTTTCTTCGAGCTTGATTTACTTTATTTTGAAAATTAACTTCGAAATTTCGATATCGAAAAAACGGGCGTGATTTTTATTGCTTCAGCTTAGTTTTTAATATCAGTTTATTCATTGGAAAGAAATTTGTGTATTTAAAAAAAAATGTCGATATCGAAAAAGTGAAATTTCTCTCTACCATTTTATTAACTTAAATATTAGCTTATTCTGCCATTTCGCAAATTATAATAACGGAAAAGTGAAATGGTTTCGAAACTGTTTTGCGCATTTTCAAAGTGAACTAATTCGAATTAGAGTAATTCCTACTGTTTTTTTAATTATGCGATGCATCCTTTGGTATTTCGAGTTCATTTCAGTACGATTTTTTAATCAATTTGGGAAAATTTTTGGTAGAGCTTTTATTATTATTTTGATGTTGTTTTCCGAATAATTTCATGCATCTCAAAACTGCGTTATTTCGAGACTATTTTGGTAACATTTCTTTTTGTTTTACGGATAATTTTGGGACCATCGTCTTAAACATGTTTCTAAACTATTCCAGGATAGTTATCGGAATAATGTTATGACCATTTGGTATCATTTCGCTATTATTTAGGGATAACTTTGGGACTATTTTGGAACTTTTTCGGAACTATTTGAGATTTGTTTTTTCGATAATTTGGGGAGAATTTCGGGATTGTTTTCGGTCTTATTTTTTGGTAATTTCGAGATTCTCGCGCTATCACTTTGGAATCGTTTCGGGACCAATTACGAAAGGCTTCATTATTATTTGGTGCTAACTAGGGGACCATGTTATGATAATTTTGGAATCATTTTTTGACTTTTTCGGGATAGCACCGGAATAATTTTTGGACAATTTCAAGATCATTTAATAACATTTCCGTACCGTTTTCGGGATCAGTTTGTTATATTTCCGAGACCATTTTATGTTCGGGATTCTTTTCGGGCTTTGTTTGTAGATGACCTGCTCTGACTGAGTCAGTTCTGTGAGTCTGCACAAATACTTTATCGTATGTTGTGCAAAGCTCTTATTTTCGAGATCTGCGATTTCAAGACAATATCTTTCACAACTCACCCACTGTGCCATACATTACCACTTTGCATGCCTACACGTCGAAAACATTGTCTCTTATTTTAAAGTGAGCTGCTTTAAAGGCTGACGCTAATCGGATTTTGCTGTGGTTGTTGTTGTTGTTGTTATGTCTGTTACTTAGTCGCGTGAAAGAGTTGGTGGCCCAGTGACCAGTTGAACCATATTATGTTGATATTTTTGTGCAAAGTGCTTCAAAAGGATTTTTTTTCTTGTTTTCTTACTTTTTGTTCTTTTTGCTTTATTTGTCACTTGCCACTTCAAGTGCAATAAAAAATTGCTTAACAACATTTTTATTTATTCAGCAACACTTCCAAACTACAACAAAACAACAAACAGCCGTTGCTGCGCCTTTGAATGTTAAACAAAACCGAATTGTAAGTTAAGGAAATCTATGTGCTTAGCAGCAACCGCAACTAGAATAACAACAATAATAACAACTGCCATAATGAGAATGGTAATGACAATGGCCATAAATAGAAAAGGCAAAGGCAAAGGCGAAAAGACAACATTGAAATACAACAAATTTGCAAAACAAATTGCTGTACGCTGTTGAGGTTATTTTGTGGGTTATTTTTTGTAGTATCTTGCACTATTGGTATACATTTTTTTTTTCAATTTGTTGGTGGCATCTTCTGGCGCGTCTACTTAATTTGTATTTGATGCTTTTGGTGTGTTTACCTGTTTAACGCGCTTTTTTTTCCTACTTGTAATTCTATTTGTTGCTCGCTTAAGCTCATCTGACTATTTGTTAATTTATTTGCGTTGCCGCAGACATGCTTAGAGAAATTTGTTGATGCTTTCTATTTTGTCTCTCAATTTGCAGTCCAGTGAAATTTTTGGTTGCCACCTGAGCATATCAAATATATTATTCTTGAGATTTGTTATTATGATTGTTATTGTTGCTGCTGATTACTACCTAAAACTTTTATGCATAATGAATTAAGCATTAAGAAAGTTTTAGTGTTTTGGATTTTTCTTTGCCTTCAAAGTCTTTTTATGTTAAGCCAAATGAGGGGCACACCAAATGATAAATAATTTGTTTTCACACAGCAAAGTTGAAATCATTAATTTGTTTTGTGGAGAAAATATTTTTACTTAATTTTGGAATTCTTATTTAATTTGAAATTAAATTATATTTTCAAGTCGCGCTTTAATTGCAACAAAGGCACAGGCATGACAGATGAGCAGCATGCAAAATGTTAAAGTTGTAACAAGTTCGTGTCTTAAGTCTTCTGTTAAAATGCAATTGAATTGTGGCCGCAGCATGGTGACGATGCGCATGCATCAAATTAAAATGTAACTTTGTTTCTATAAATATACATGACATTTACGTTCATATTTTCTTGGTTGCTGCTTTTTTCTTTGTTTTTTTTTGTTTTTTTGGAAGAGAGTTCCAAATTTCAATGGCATGCTGTGCAACGCTAGCAGTGACAGTTAGCTTGAAATTTCACTTTTAGATGCATTTATAATTTGTTTAAAGCTTCTTTTTCCAAATGAATAGCACTTTGTTTGCTTGTTAATCATTGACCGAAGAACTATTTATTAAATTGTATTTTAATTAATAATAATTTGATTGTTTTATGAATTACATTTTGGTAGAATTGATCAATTGGCGGATATATAAACAAAAAAAAAAAAAAAAAATGCAAGACGCGATAACCTCCGGGGAACATAAAGGCCAAGCTTCTCTTCCAATTTACGTTGTGCTCCTTGTTTTTTTTTTTTAATTTTTCCAACAAATTGGCGGGACGTCATCTGCAAGGCACGTGAATTTCCACTGAGAAGCTTTTAATGGCAAAAATACACTCGGCGTGTTAGCAAAAACACTTCCGAAGGGCGACTCCGATTATAACATTTTTTTCTAATTGCAAAAAACTTGTCTCTAATTTTTTGATGTTACTTTAACCGGCAGTTGAAGCCAAGTCCCTCGGTATGGAAGGCGTAGCACACTACCAATACACCACGGCGCACAGTGTAACTTTTTTCACTTTTAGGATGCCAAAAGTCCAAAAAACAATGTTCTCCAATCTCAAAAATGTTTTGACATGCAACAGATTAATAACAAAGTGTTAGGAAAACGTATACACAGCAAAGTAAAAAACCCACGATCACCATGATAAGCATTATGAAACTTATATAATTGAAACAAGTGTAAAAATCATCACAGTCCAAAATTTTTTACCAACTTTGTGGCCACGTGGTGGATTTTTCGATAACTGTTATACTTCAAACTATTTTATTTAACATACTTGGGTAGTTTGTAATAGCATTGGTAAGTTTCAGCTACGTAGGCATTTTTTTAAATTAAATTTTTTTTGTTTTAGGCAGCCACTAAAAGTTTGGTAAGCTTAGAAAATTTTTCGTTTTGAATAGAATAAAACTTGCCTGATTCCGCCCAATTCCATTGAACGAAAAAACACACCTTAAAGGGAATTTCATATAGTTTCAGATAAAAGAACAAACCATTGCGAAATTTTGCGTTTTTCTTTGTAATCGCCAACTTAAGGTCTCTATGCCCTCGCTCACGTATGAAGCGTAGTGACCAAACAATGGAATGTCCCCAATTCAAGTCTACAATACTAGATCCCAAAAAAAGACAGTTATACCTGAAATGGTAAAAACCCAGAAAAAGGAAACTTGTGCACTGAATAGCCTTCATTGTTTGTCATATGAGTTTTCCCATAGTTAACGAGTTGTGCACTTATCCCATCAACTTATGTTATGTATGCACGCCTACCTGAGGATCGTTTATTATGGGTGATACTTCTAAGCAATTGAGTACTTCGGGAATATGCATATGTATGTATACATGACATAAACGTCTACCTAACGCTCTGTCGGCATATACATCATCGCAAAAGTGCTACATATGTGGGGCTTCTCCAAAAGTTATGAACAATATGCGAGCCCTGTGAGAGCGAAATATTGACAAAAGCATGCTTGCTTTACGAATTTCCACTTTACATTCTTGGATACGAAGCATGGAATGTATGGTACACATCGCTTGTCGAATGGAAATGAAGACCTGGTGTGTTTGGGGCGAAGCAAATAAGGAAAAGATGAAAAAGAAGAAAGAACATATCCAAATTAGATTCAGGAAAGAAGTTGGTCTTTTGATTGATACTTTTCACCACAAAAAATTCAAGAATATGTAGTAACTTGGATTTTCTGCACAGATTGCTGATATCGTCAGACCTGTTCATTAACAGTTTGCGGAAAACCCCTAGGTCAATGCGGCGAGCATTAACGAGTGAAGTTATTGGATTACTTTTATTTATAAGTATGTATTTCGATTCGATTTTTACAAATATATGTACCTATGTTGTGTTTGACTTTGAAAATAACATTTTTTAAATATTAATCAAAAGCCTCTAAGCTAAAGTTAAGAAATATAAACAAGTTTTTTTTATATTGGCACTGGAAAATTCTTTTAAATTAGAAAATATGATTATGTGAAATTTCACCTTATATGAGGGCAAGGAGAAAAAGTGGGCGGATCACGCCCATTTTTATTCTCAAATCAGATTTGGGTATCTGCAACCACAATGTAAAATTTCAAATGAATTGCTCCATTGGTTTGGCTGTTATTAATTTTGGCATCTTAAAAGTGAAAAAAGTTACAGTGTGTGGCGGTAGCTTGTAGGATCTATTTATTTCCAGATCAGCGTACCTCAAACCCTACTATTTCCGCTACATCCGAACCAACGGTGTACACATGTATCACCCGTCTGCCATTTCGGCACTCATGCGCCAACTATCCAACCCTGTTGTGGATTCAAATGCCCTTTCGAAGCACAGATAATAAATCTGGTAGTCTTTTAGTCCTGCAATTGTGGTCTGCGCCCAAGCTGCCCGAGGCACTAAGCCTCGTTGCAGTTGTTAACGTTTTATTCTGTGCCACTAGGTCTGCAAGTGGAATGTGCAGGATGGCATACAATGCAGCGGTCAGAGGTGTTTTCAGGGCTACCGTAATGCTAACCATTCCGACCCCTCATGCCCCTTGCGTTTTTTATAATCAGCGTGCTTTGTACACAGAGTATATTAACTTTGATTGGAAAACGGTTGGTTGTACAGGTATAAAGGAATCGAGATAGATATAGACTTCCATATATCAGTATCGAAAAAAAATTTGATTGAGCCATGTCCGTCCGTCCGTCTGTCCGTCTTTCTGTTAATACGATAACTTGAGTAAACATTGAGATATCTTCACCAAATTTTGTACACGAGCTTAGCTGGACCGGAATAGATTGGTACTGAAAATGAGCGAAATGGGGTGATAACCACTCCCACTTTTTGTTTGTATAACATTTTGGAAAACACAAAAAACCTGATTATTAAATAATACACCTAGAATGTTGAAATTTGACGATGGACTGATATTGAGACTCGTGATAAAAATTTGAAAAAAATTTTTAAAATGGACATGGCACCGCCCACCTGTGATAAAATCAATTATACAAATATTATTAATCAAAAATCAAAAATCGTTAAACTTATCGTAACAAAATCCGGCAGAGAGGTTGCCTTTGCTATAAGGAATGCTTTGAAGAAAAATTAAGGAAATTGGTTAAGGACCACGCCCCCTTTAATATAAAAGACTTCTAAAAGGGTCGTGGACGAATAAAATAAGCTATATCTTAGCAAAAAAGAGCTTTGTATCAATGATATTTCACTTATCAAGTTTTACTGTAAGAGGAAATGGGGACAAATTTTCTTTTAAAAGGGACGGGGCCATGTGTTATGTAGAAAAGTAATTTATCTGAAATGAAATGTACAATTGAAGCTCACGCTGAGTATATAATATTCGGATACACCCGACTTTAGACACCTTTACTTGTTTTAGGTTCTTTTTTGTGCTGTCCACGAATCAAGGACTTCATAGTATAGCATAGGCTTTACAATCGCTGTAAACACCAAAAAAGAGAGAGAGAGGGCGGTAAACCCCATGTATACTATTAAAAAAACAATACCTTTTGGAATATTTTTAGAATCAAATTAAGCAACGTCCAAAATGGCTTGAACGCTTATGATGATGATGAGCTCGCCACTAGCTGCTTTCAGACGTCATTTTTCTTTTTTTTGCTGTTGTTGGGCACACTCACACACAGACAGATGTTGGTGCATGTGCAATTATTGCAAAAGTAGTCATCAGCAATTCAATAAAAATCCCCTCACATATTTAAGTTATGTAATCGCATTGATTGTTTTGCATGGCCGCTCTTATCTCTTAAACTATACAATTTAATTCCTTTTTATTTCATTGGACTATTATTTATTTGCATATTTATTTGAATATTCATTTGTAAAGCGAAAGTGATTTTTTGCCGTTAATTGCAACAATGGCTGCGGTGTTTATAAAATTCAAAGTAAACATTTTTATTGTACCTCCTTCTGTTTATTAGTCGTACTTAACAATAAAGCGCAAATCAAAAGTTTTCACATACAACTGTGATTACAATTGTGATTACATAAAAACTATCCTCATGTATATGGTAATGGTTGCTTTTGTAGCGTCAGCGTGCAAGTTGTTACCAGTGTTGCCAGCCTTACGCTTTTTTTTAGCTTTTTTTTTTTAGAAATTTTTAGCTCTTTTTAGCTTTTTTCAAAATTATACATACCTTATAACGGTTTTATGTTGATTAAATTTTAAGAACATTGAATGAATTTGGACTAGATTTAAAAAATCTGAAGGGCAAAGGAACAGATAATGTTGGCATTATGGTAGGCAGAAATCGAGGCGTAGTAAGCCATAAGGTAGAATTTAACAACTTTATTATAAGGCTTATGGACCAACAAAAATAAGGCTTACTTACATAAGGTCTTATTAAAAGAAACTACTTGGTGGATTAGAAACTTTTATATAAGGCTTATATATAGCCCACTCAAATTCAGACTTACATAAGCTGTTATAATAACAAGGTTGAATAAGGATTGGTGTACCATAGTACAACCTTATTGTAACGAATCTAGTGAAATTCTGCTTATTTGAAACCTAAACTGTTGATAAAATCACTACAATATTTAGTATTGTAAACTGGTCTTTATTTAGATTACTTTTGGGAGTAGTACTTCACAATTAAACTTCAGAACCAATAGCGTGCTTAAATCAGAACTGATAAGTTATTACTCACCTGGCTGACTACTTATTTGTATGTGTGAGATATCTCTCCGTCGCCTTCTACATAAGAGTGGCTGATTTATTGTTGTTGTGCATTTATTTAGTAGCAGCTTAGAGATGCTATATTCGTCACATTATTATAAGTTTTATTGCATATATAAAATTGCTTGGACTTATAATAAGACACCATCTGACTTCATATTCCTTTTTTTATATTCATAATACCCTTTTTCAAAACTTTATTTAACCGGAGGTCGACCAGCCCAGAAAGTGTCATGAAAAAATTCCCTCCAAAATCTCATTTGCCAGATATCGTTTGGAGTCGCTGTAAAACACCTACCAAAAACTTAAAAACGAGCTTCTCAGACAGTGTAGAATTTAGAGTTTACATCTTTCATGGGTTGTTTAAGAGGACAAAAGTAGATATCCTTATTGAAAATAGTTTTATCTGCGTTCTTATTTTGCAAATAAAAAACCTTTTACCACAAACATTATTCGAAAACTTATAGACTATAGTGGAGTTTTATTTATCATATATCGCTTTTAATTTAAAACACAGATAGCATATGGAAAAAATTAATAAAACGCATATAAAGTTGCCTTAAACATTTAGCTCTTTTAATTAGCCTTGAACATTTTTTAGCCTTTTTTAGCTTTTTATTTTTGTCAATCTAGCCTTTTTTCTGCAAAAGTTCTGGCAACACTGGCTGGTACCGCTTTTGAAGTGGCTATGCCATCTTCGATCTTCGATTGCCTTTCAATCACCGCTTCACAGTTCATTGTTTTACGGCGTATGCATGCAATTGTAGTTAAAATTTGTTGATATTGTTGGAGTTGCTATTTATTAGCGACGGCGTTGGTGGTTACAGACATTTTTTTGTTTTTTTTTTTCTTTCAACATTTATCTTTCTTGCAGACTTTCGAATGATGAGCGCCTATTTCGTAGCTTAGGAGTTGCGCTTGCGCATTTTTTGCGGCACTTAACGTTTGTTGTTGTTTTGTTTTACAGTAAGCCAAAGTTGCATGGCATGTAATAAGGTAAATTGTTCATATGTGTGACGTGTGAGTTAGTTTGTTTGCATGTGTTTTTTTTTTTTTTTTTTTTTCTTTTTGCAAAATGCAATCAAGGAGAAAAAATTTCACTTTCAATTTTTTCAACAGCGCAAGCACCACTGATGATGATGATGTAAAAAAATCAATGACGATGGCATAAAAAGGAAATATCTAATCACATATACAGATATACAAACAAACGTACGTTCATACTAACAATACGTGTATAATAAACTTGTTAAAGCTGTTTGCCGTCAAATGCTTGCAGGCGGTATGGATATATGAACATTTGGTTAAAAATATACGCGCTTGTTGTTAATGAGAAAATAACAACAACAAAACAGGCTACTTGCTAGCCAGTTTGTCGTCAGGCAGGTAGGTACCTGTGTAATATATATATATATCTATAACTCTGAGGCAGACGGGCAGACATTTTGACTGCTTTACAGACATAATGGCATATGGACCTCATAGTGTCCATGCGTAAAACGATATAGCTACTCCAACTGATCAGAGTCATTCATATGTGAGTAATTATGCTCATATAAACATA
Organism: Eurosta solidaginis; assembly: GCF_040869045.1. Classification (NCBI taxonomy): domain Eukaryota; kingdom Metazoa; phylum Arthropoda; class Insecta; order Diptera; family Tephritidae; genus Eurosta; species Eurosta solidaginis. The sequence goes on from NC_090319.1 coordinate 32,891,162, forward strand.
TGTATGTGTATATTAATATGTAAATTTTAATCGGTTTATCGTTCAGTTACAAAGTTTTTATAAAGAAATTTGTCAACAAACGTATTTGCTCTACACGAATACGTAACTTGGGGTTTGATACCGTTCAACTTGAAAATAAATACTGTAACTAATTTTGGGAAATTCCGCTTATTTGAAACCTTCTGCTAATGTTCCAATCGCTAAACTGTTGAATAAATCACTCCAATATTCAGTGTTGCAAACTGGTCTTTATTTAGATTACTTTGGGAGTAGTACTTCACAATTATAGTTCAAAACCAATAGCGTGCTTAAATCAAAACTGATTAGTTATTACTCAGCTTGTGCTGCTTTTATACTCTCTGTTGTCTCGTCTGCATATTTCTCCAAAGGTCTAGACGTTTCACCTTCTAGAACTCTTGTATCTCCTGCTTAGTAATTAGTTGTATGCGTGTGTATATGTGAGTAAGAACTTCGGCTGATGATTACATGTGTATGTGTGAGATATATCTCTTCGTGGCCTTCTATGTGTGTGTATAAATGATGATTGATGTATTCATGTACACAAGTGTAGGTAGCTTTAATGTATACATGTGCATAAGAGTGGCTGCTTCATGTTGTTTTGCTACGTGATTATTTACTAACAGCCTAGTGATGTAAACAATCGCCACAAAACTGTTGTTGTTGTTGTAGCCAAAAGGCAAATGCGAGTGTTACAGATTGAGCACATGTAATTCTAATATGGTCGAACGAGTGTATGCCCGACGTTTGGAATCTAACTATTCTTTGTCCAGTGTACAAGAAGGGGAATCCTGCAAACTGCGTCAACTATTGCGTAACAAGTCTTCTTAGTATCGCATACAAGTTCCTGTCAAGCTTATTGTGTGCGAAAGATTTAAACCCACCGTGAAACGGCTGTTTGAACTTTATCAGTGCGGCTTTAGCTCTGGTAAATCTAGCATAGACTAGATGTTTGCTATGCGCCAAATCTTGAAGAAAAACTTCTCTTCTCGTCTTTTCGATAGCACGGTAAGAAGTTGCTTATATGCCGTTAAGTCTGATTTTGATTTGCCTACAAAACTTAAACGGCTGTGCAAAATGAAAATTCTGCTTACTCCAAACTGGAAAAAGATGGGTTTTATGGTTAGTGAGGACACAAGGAAGGTGCTAGCCTTAGAGCACGGCCAAAGTAACATCAAAAATTTAAAAAGACGTTTTTTCAATTACAAGAAAGTTTTTCTAAGCGTGGTCGCCCCTCGGCGGTGATTTAGCAAACACTTCCAGGGTACTTCTGCCATCTCAGTGAAAATTCATCTGCGTTGCAGATGCTGTTCAGAGACCGTATAACACATGTTGGTTCCATCCTCCTAATTTGTAGGGGAAATGAAAAGGAGCTCAATGCAAATAGGAAGAAAAGTTCTGTATAAATTTACATGAAGATAAATCGCGAAACGTATATATTTATTATCTTTAAAACTTCTTTTATTTGCGAACCAACCTTTACAAAAACTACAACATCAGCTTTGAAATCCAGCGAAAAATCTCTCTAGCCAATAAATGCCACTTTAGACTAGGAAGACATTAAAAATTGAAGTCCTCTCTCGACAAATGAAGGTCAAGTAATTTTTCCTATCCATCCTACTATATGGTGCTGAAGCAAGGACCGAAACAACATCAGATGCAGCGGCTTTGGAAGTGTTTGAGAGGAAAGTTCTTCGAAGGATTTGTGGGCTTCTACGCGCCGGTGACGGCAAGTATCGAAGAAGATTAGTCTAGCTTATTGAAACACAGCAGCTACGCTGGTTAGGTCATGTTATGAAAATGAAAGATGATGCATCGGCTATTAAAAAACCTCTTATCGGAACCCGCCTCTGGAAGCAAAGAAAGGATGTGGCCCCCATTCCGCTGGAAGGAACAGAAAGAAAACGACTTAAACTCACCTGGTGTGGTCAATTGACCTCGTTAACGTACGTTCCGTTACTAGCACCTTCTAGAGCTGGCCCGACTGTGTGAAACCTAAAAGTCTTATGTTTCGATGAAATGTTAGGAGTAATTCACATTAATTTTGATAAAACTGTGAAAGGTACGAGTTTGAATTTTGTACTCTCTCAGCGCCACGCCGCACCTCTTTGTCCCAATCCTACTTTCCCTAATTCTGGTTTCATTAAAGTGCAACATCGGATTAAAAGCTGGGCCGATGTGGTCTATATTAAAATAAGATGAGCATCCTGGTGGCCACCGTGGTGTGATGGTAGCGTGCTCCGCCTATCACACCGTATGCCTTGGGTTCGCACCCCGGGCAAAGCAACATCAAAATTTTAGAAAAAAGGTTTTTCAATTGGAAGAAAATTTTTCTAAGCGGGGTCGCCCCTCGGCAGTGTTTGGCAAGTGCTCCGGGTGTATTTCTGCCATGAAAAGCTCTCAGTGAAAACTCATCTGCCTTGCAGAAGCCGTTCGGAGTCGGCATAAAACATGTAGGTCCCGTCCGGCCAATTTGTAGGGAAAATCAAGAGGAGCACGACGCAAATTGGAAGAGAAGTTCGGCCTTAGATCTCTTCGGAGGGTCTTACCAATCCTGCAAAACTTTTTTGCTTTTGTGTCGGTTATGGCCTTTTTCCCAAAACGGTATTTGGTTCAAACGGAAGTTTCCTTAATGGTCACAAAGCTAAATTAAGAAAAGTCACCATTGAGGTACAAGCCCGAGCATTTCGGGAACGATTTTATATGAAACATTGGACTCCTAATTTGTTTTAACTTTTTGAATAAGCCCAATTAAAGAAAGCTTATAATTATACATAATTAAAAAAAAAATAGTTTTTTGGAAGATTTTATATTTATATTTAAAAACAATTTAAGAAAGCAAAAATTTGAAAAAGGTGATATAAATTTGTTTTAAATACTTATTAAATACTTATTATATCATATGTAATATGAAAGACTAAAACAAAATAATTATGGAAAGTTTTGATTAAATAATTTTTTTTTTCACAAGAAAAAAATTTTTCTCAGAAAGGAAGATGGTTGAAAAAAATTTTTTTTTTAAACTTTTTTTTAAGTTCATTAAATTCTTAGATTCTTTCGAATTCCAAAAAAGCGCAATTATAGATTTTTATACTTATGAAACTTGATTCAAAACATTTTTTTCAAAAACGGAATTTGTTCATAGATAAAGAAAAACAACTGAAAACAAAAAATAATACGTATTGAACTTTTAAATTCTTCCGAAATTCGAAAAAGCCTAAATTAAAGACTAAGGGTCGTTTTCTCCTGTGAACTATAAATTTTAACAGCCATATAAACACGAATTTGTTCACAAACAATTTTTTTGTCGAATCGATATATATTGTAACGAACTTACTGTAATTCCGCTTATTCCAAATTCTCTGGTAACGTTCGAATCGCTAAACTGTTGAATAAATAATTCCAATATTGAATAATGCAAAAATGGCCTTTATTAAAGTACTTCACAATAACACTTATACTTCGCAACTTATAGCTTGCTTAAACCAAACTGATTGTCGTGCCTCCACTGTCGCTGCTTTTATACTGTGCGGTTTCTTCGTTGAAATATTTCTAGGAGCTTCTATTTCCAGAACTTACTAGTTAGTTATCAGCTATAAAATTACTCAGCTGTAACTACAGATGCGCGATTTTATAGCTTCTCTCATTGCATACTTTCGGAAGTATCTCAGATATATGCATGTGGTTGTGCGTTGCTTCTCCGCTGCGTGTACGTACATATGGTAAGACATAATGATTGATTCGTTTATGTAGACACAAGTGACTGTCTGCTTTATTGCTGTTGTGACTTCATTTACTTAGCATCAGACTAGTGATGTGAGTATCACTTAGTGTCATTAATATTCGTCGCAATATTGAAGTTTACTTGAGAAAATTGCTGTAGGTTAGTTTGAACTGGCCGGTTCATGAGGACCTCACATAGACTGAACAAGTCCGTAGTGTTACCAGACGTTTTTTTTAACGACCAAACTGGAAAACCCTATCAAAAACCAGGGCCTATGTTATAAAATAACTCCGTTTTCTTGGCAAATACTAGAAGCTTCCTAGGATTTAAGCCAATTGCTGCTTCTAGATCTAACAGCTGTATCACTCCTAATAGCTGGAGTCTTAGCCTGACAAGCGCAGGGCAAGAGCACAGAACGTACTGGATCGTTTCCTCCTCCAACCCGCACTTCCTACATCTGCTATCACTGACCAAGCCTAATTTAAAGGCATGTGACGCCGGAGGGCAGTGTCCAGTCAGAATACCCGTCATGAGCCTACAGTCCTCTCTTTTTAATGATAGAAGCAACTTTGTTAGTGTAAGGTTGTAAGACCTGCACATAATCTTCGACATTTTACAGCCCCGCGCTTGAACCCACAACTTCCCTGCTTGGTCGATCATGTGCACCTCTCGCCTTCGCTTAATTTCGCCCAGTCTAATTGGACATCTACGGAGCAAGCTTCAAGGGATGCGCCCTTTTTAGCTAGTTCATCCGCTTTTTCATTCCCATCTATTCCCATATGCCTTGGGACCCAATATAGACGTATGTTTCTCCCTGTCCCGATTCTCTCCAGGGACAGCATACACTCTAACACGCAATTAGATGCTGTGCTATGCGAGATTTTTGCCTTAATTGCTGCTTGACTGTCAATATAAAAGTTTGACCAATTTTCTTCCAGGGTTTCTACTGCTTTGGTTACGGCTACTATTTCCGATTGAAAAACGCTACAGTAATCCGAGAGCCTGTAGGATCTGTTTATTTCCGGATCAGCACAGTATACCGCAGACCCTTCTCCTTCCACTACTCTGGAACCAATTGCTGTATGATTTAAAAAAAAAATCATATATTTTTATACCTTTCATGAACATCAAATGCTATATTAACTTTGGTCTGATGTTTGTAACGTTGAGAAATATAGAAGATAGACTCACCATTAAGTATATCGAATTGATCAGGGCGACGAACTGAGTTGATATAGCCATGTCCGTCTGTCCGTCCGTCTGTCCTTCCGCCTGTCTGTTTGAATGCAAACTAGTCCCTCAAATTTTGAGATATCTCAATGAAATTTGGCACAAAGATGTATGTTTGTATTATATTAGACATTTGTCGGAACCGGTAGGATCGGGCCACTATAACATATATCTCCCATACAACTGATCGTTCAGATAAGACGATTTTGGTCATTCCTGCCGCAATTAAAAAGTATAAACGTGAAACTCGGTGATGTATATTCTAATGTATCATAGAAGATATACTGAAAAAATCACTTTGATCGGAGCTTTATATAGTTATATCCCATACAACCGATCGTTCAGATAGAAAGATTTTTGGCCATTTCTCCCTTAGTTTCCAATATAAAAACGTGAAACTTTGTGATATATATTCTAATATATCATAGAAGATTTCCTGAAAAAATCACTTAGATCGGAGCTATATATAATATATATCCCATACAACCGATCGTTCAGATAAGGGGGTTTTTTGCCATTTTTTTTATACTCAGCTGAGCAGAGCTCACAGAGTATATTAATTTTGTTCGCATAACGGTAATGCGTAACGGCATAAACTAATCGAGATAGATATAAACTTCTATATATCAAAATGATCTGGGTGAAAAAAGGAATTCATTTAGCCATGTCCGTCCGTCCGTCCATCCGTTTGTCCGTCCGCCTGTAAACACGATAACTTGAGTAAATTTTGAGGTATCTTGATGAAATTTGGTATTTAGGTTCTTGGGTGCTCATCTCAGATCGCTATTTAAAATGAACGAAATCGGACTACAACCACGCCCACTTTTCCGATATCGAAAATTTCGAAAAACCGAAAAAGTGCGATAATTCATTACCAGAGGCGGATAAAGCGATGAAACTTGGTAGGTGCGTTGACCTTATGACGCAAAATAGAAAACTTGGAAACATTTTGGACAATGGGCGTAGCACCGCCCACTTTCAAACGAAGGTAATTTAAAAGTTTTGCAGCTGTAATTTGGCAGTCGTTGAAGATATCATGATGAAATTTTGTGGGCACGTTACTCTTATTACTATATTGTGCTAAATAAAAATTTAGCGAAATGGGATGACGAACACGCCCACTTAAAAAAAAATTTTTTTTAAAGTCAAATTTTGACAAAAAATTTAATATCTTTACAGTATAAAAGTAAATTATGTCAACATTCGACTCCAGTAATGATATGGTGCAACAAAATACAAAGATAAAAGAAAATTTTAAAATGGGCGTAACTCCGCCCTTTTTCATTTAATTCGTCTAGAATACTTTGAATGCCATAAGTCGAACAAAAATATACCAATCCTTGTGAAATTTGGTAGGGATTCTATGACGATAACTGTTGTCTGTGAAAATGGGCGAAATCGGTTGAAGCCACGCCCAGTTTTTATACACAGTCGTCCGTCTGTCCTTCCGCTCGGCCGTTAACACGATTACTTGCGCAAAAAACGATATATCTTAACTAAACTTAGTTTACGTACTTATCTGAAGTCACTTTATCTTGGTATAAAATATGGCCGAAATCCGACTATGACCACGCCCACTTTTCCGATATCGAAAATTACGAAAAATGAAAAAAATGACATAATTCTGAAACATGGTAATTGGATTGGTTTATAGACGCAAAATATAACTTTAGAAAAAACTTTGTAAAATGGGTGTGACACCTACCATATTAAGTAGAAGAAAATGAAAAAGTTCTGCAGGGCGAAATCAAAAGCCCTTGGAATCTTGGCAGGATTACTGCTCGTGGTATGACATATATAAATAAATTAGCGGTACCCGACAGAAGATGTTCTGGGTCACCCTGGTCCATATTTTGGTCGATATCTCGAAAACGCCCTCACATATATAACTAAGGGCTACTCCATTTTAAAACCCCCATTAATACTTTTAATTTGATACCCATATCGTACAAACACATTCTAGAGTCACCCCTGGTCCACTCTTATTGCGATATCTCGAAAAGGCGTCCACCTATAGAACTAAGGCCCACTACGTTTTAAATAATCATTAACACCTTTCATTTGATACACATGCCATAAAAACACATTCCAGGGTTACCCTATGTTCATTTTGCTAAATGGTGATTTTCCCTTATTTTGTCTCTCTCCAAAGCTCTCAGCTGAGTATGTAATGTTCGGTTACACCCGAACTTAGCCTTCCTTACTTGTTTTATGTTTATCTTAAAAATCGTTTAGGTATGCACATCTGTTCACTATATATTTCTTATCTTATACATCCGATTATTTGAAGATTACGAACGGATAAGATCATTGTTCAGCCCCATTCATGAAAGGTATCAAGTCTCGTCCTTACTTGTTTTTTAATTTTTTAATTTTTTAATAATACTAATGAAATTCTTAGGTTTTTGCGACTGCTGAAGAAGCTCGATTGAACTCATTTCATTTATAAAACTATATTTCAAAATGTTTTTAAAGAAAAAAAATTTCATTGACAAAAAAAAATAATGAAAGTAAAATAATTATATATATGAGCCGGACCCGTGCGCATCTCGCTCAACAAATATAAAAGTCTCATATCAAATATCAACAGAAATCCGCTGTTCTATCAATCAATTAAAACAGCTTCCGCTGCCATCTGGGGTATGGTAGCAACTGTCGGTAATGCAGTGCAAATATTCACAATAGTGCCATAATACAAACAGATTTCTTTGTGTATTCACAATCGTTTATTTTTAACAAATTATTTTAATAAAATATAGCTAAACAAAAGCACTACGACCAAAATTGCCCAAAGCTCGCTAATAGCCCGAATCCCCATCTTTACAACCAACACTTGATTTCAAGATTTGGACTCCAAATAAGAGCGAAGAAGGCACCTGTACATAAAAACAGCAATTAGAAATGATATATAACATTATTGAACTCTTGGAAAAAGCCCAACTGAAAATACTTTATAAAAAAAAAAAAAATTAAAAAGTCTTATGGAAAATTTCTATTTGAAAATTTTTTCATACAAAAAACTGTTTATTGAAAACAAACAATTTAAAACAAGTAAAGATGTCTAAGTTCGGGTGTAACCGAACATTATATACTCAGCGTGAGCTTCAATTGTACATTTCATTTCAGATAAATTACTTTTCTACATAACACGTGGCACCGCCCGTTTAAAAAAAATGTCTCCCCATTTCCTCTTACAATAAAATTTGCTAAGTGAAATATCATTGATTCAAAACTATTTTTTGCTAAGTTATGGTTTATTATTCTAATCTACGACCCTTTTAATCTTGTTTTATATCTAAGTTGCCGTGGTCTTTAATGATCCCGTCCATTTTTTCTAGCAATATTTCCTGCTATAGGGAAAATTTTTGTACCCAATTTTATTACGATCCGTTAAATGTTCTTCGAGTTATGGCTCCCGAAACATAGAAAATTGCTTAGTCATAAAAGGAGCGGTGCCACGCCCATTTTTTTAAATTTGAAGTTTTTCCTATTTATTGTTATAAATCCACTTGGGAAATGAAATAACATTGATATAAAGCTCTTTTTTGCAAAGATATAACTTATTTTATTCGTCCACGACCCTTTTAAAAATCTTTTATATAAAAGTGAGGGTGATCCTTAACCTTTCTTCAAAGCATTCCTTATAGTAAAGGTAACATCTCCCCCAAAATTTGTTACCGTAAGTTTAACGATTTTTGATTTATGATTAATTATATTTGCAAAATTGATTTTATCACAAGTGGGAGGTGGCACGCCTATTTTAAACATTTTTTTCAAATTTTTATCAAGAGTCTCAATATCAGTCCACATGCCAAATTTCAACATTCTAGGTGTATTATTTACTAAATAATCAGTTTTTTTGTGTTTTCCAAATACTATATATATAAAAAGTAGGCGTGGTTATCATCCGATTTCGCTCATTTTCAATCCCAATCTATTCTGGGTCCAGATAAGCTCGTGTGCCAAATTTGGTGAAGATATCTCAATATTTACTCAAGTTATCGTGTTAACGGACAGACGGACGGACGGACATGGCCACGACAACACCCTCGCCGAAAAAAATTCTGGAAATTCAGGAAAAATTTTGAGCTGTTTCTAACTTGCTCATAATTATACTAAAATTTATTGGGCTACAAAACTACATACTCAAAAATTTTCTAGAAATTCTGGAACAAAATTTGAAAATTTTGATGGTAATTTTTTTAATCTTGATTAACTCTCCTTACCTTTGAATAACCTTTGACATTTTTTTTTTTCAATTTGGTTTCTGTTAGGCAATTTGCGATATTTTAGACGAAAATTATCAATTAAGCTGTGAGCCACTGCATTGGAATTTTTTTCAGCATAAACCAAGTGTGTACTTATTTTTGTGAGTAACCGTATATCAAATTCTCGGATTTTTGTTAAAGTTTTTTTTTTTAATTTGTTGAATTCTTAGATTCTTTCGAGCGCGGGATGGCTCCCCAGCCTCTCGTTCCATGTGGAGTTTGAGCTCGCTAGAGACTCACCTGATAAAGAAACAGGATACGCCACGGTTAGGTGAGGTTGAAAATTGCGTTGGAGCAGCTATAAATTGCGTTACACGATGCCTGGAATCCCTTGAAGGTAGCCATAAAAATAATTGATCTTATGATCTTTTGAAGTGGTCATAACGCCAATTGAACTCTATCCGTTAGCCTTATGCCACCCCACCATATTTTAGTTTCTGAAAATGACACCAGTCACTCACTCAGATCAAGACTCCCATAATTTATAGTGAATGCTGTCGTAGAAATACGAAATTCCCCAAATGCGTCTATAATTTTACATTTATTTATATAATTGTGGGTGTGCATACATACATAATTCGCTTATCTAAAACTATTCAAATATGTACTTTATACAATGCACATGCCTATAAATTTTAAATGACGTATCTCTGCGCACACAACAATGCAAACTCACTCAGAAAAAAAATTAGTTTTTTCTTCCATTGCTTTCTCCACATTTCTTGCATTCGTTGTTGTTGTTTGTTGCCCTGTCGCTCGTCGAGATAAGCTTGATAATAGTGATTTTGCAGTAGCCCTGCTTTACGTTGTCAACCTTCTTGTAAACATTGACAAATTACTGTTGTTGCCTTTTGTTGTTGACTGCCGTTGATTAACATCAAACGATAAAGTCCTGAATTATTGTGGGAACGCACGCGGCGACTGTTTTTTGCGACAGTTGCGTTACGAAGAGCCATTCATTGATTGTGCGATTTGAATGAAAATTGTGTGCAACGGGAATAAACTAATGACTTTGGTTAAATGTGTTGCTGTTTCTTACGTACAGAAAGAAAAGCTTGAGGAAATTTTTTTAAACTTATCTTAGCAAGCTTTTCTGGTACAATGCAATGTAACAAATATGGCAAACTCTGAATGCATGAGCGATGTTTTTTGTTGTATAAACGTCTTTGATAACGGTTAGCAATAGTAAGGTTAATGTAAGCGTAAGCGTAGTGCTTGGAAGTGGTGTGCTGTATGGGGCAATACAGAGTGTAAGCGCAAGTGTAGTCATAAGAAAACAAATCAGTTGCTGGAAATTAGAAGACAGAAAAACAAACCGATGATAAACAAAGTAAATTTAAGGTAAATGAAAAAGAAGAAGAGGAGGAAGAAGAAGAGAGCCCCAGTGGGTTAGAGGGTTTCGAATATACCGCGGTAGGTATTGTTAAGTCAGTTTACCCGATGGTGCTTTTCTCGTGAACGCCCGTATACTCCTAATCAGAATTCTCCTACGACAAACACCCATTTAAAGACTGCGGCTTATTTAAAGTTTCTTTTCATAAATTAATATAACTTTATTTAAAAAGATTCACAAAATACAACTTGTTTAAAAGATTCACCAAAGGGCGTGCAAAGTCGGTCACTGCCAAAATTATAATAATGGCGGTTCAACATAAAAATGCCGATGGCACTATTGCCAACCATCACTTTTATATTTCACCTCACATATGTATATATCGTATTCCCTCTTATGTACTGCATTATAAGAGCTGAATTCATGTTAACATATCTTTTATTCTTTCTAATCTAAATTACGCTATTCACAATGACACATCTTGAATTGCAGCAACGATGCTGCCAGATGTGTCAGTAGGAAAATAAATTGGGGACTTTATCCCTACAGTATGCCTGTCGTAAGAGGCGACTAAAATACCAAATTGATTCAAGGGGCTGTGTAGCGCTACCCTCTCAAGGGGTTGTCAGCGCAATATATAGCTTCTCCGAAGCCAATTTTCAACCTCACCTAACCGTGGCGAATCTTGTTTCATTAGCAGCCGAAGCTCTGGCGAACCCGAACTGCTGATGGTTCTAGGGGGTAGGAGGGCGGTATGGCCTAGAAGATTTCATGTGGTCATAACAAATCATTCCCGAGATAGTCGGGCTAGTACCTTTATGGTGCTTGTTACCGCAACGTACCGGGTCTGCATGCGGCAAAAGACCATCAACATCGATAACACTCCCCAAGGCCTTCGGGGAGTGTATTTATCGGTACAACAACAACAACAATAGGAAAAGGAAGAGCACTTTACTAACAATGTCGATAGTGCAGCGAAATCTATTAACTATATCTATGGTTATCGTCAGGGTTTGTGGAAGCCAAGGAAAGGAAAGAAAAACAAGTAAGGAAGGCTAAGTTCGGGTGTTACCGAACTTTACATACTCAGCTGCCAAATTACAGTTTGCAAAACTTTTAAATTACCTTCTTTTAAACGTGGGCAGCGCCACGCCTATTGTCCAAAATTTTACAAATTTTCTATTTTGCGTCATAGGTGAACCCACCTTTCAAGTTTCATCGCTTTATTCGTCTTTGGTAATGAATTACTGCACTTTTTCGGTTCTACATAATTTTCGATATCTAAAAAGTGGGCGTGGTTTTAGTTCATTTTAAATAGCGATCTGAGATGAGTGCCCAGGAACTTACATACCCAATTTCATTAAGATACCTCAAAATTTACTTAAGTTATCGTGTTTACGGACTGGCGGACGGACGAACATAGCTAAATGAATTTCTTTTTTGCCCAGATAATTCTGATATATAGAAGTCTATATCTCTCTCGATTAGTTTATGCCATTACGGGGTACCGTTATGCGAACAAAATTAATATACTCTGTAAGCTCTGCTCAGCTGAGTACAAAAAGGAGAGGCTATAGTGCAGTGCGACGATCTATCGGTTTGTTATCGATGTATTATCGAAAAGTCATCGATTGTCTATTGAAAAGTTATCGATATGCTATTAATACTTTATCTATTTGTTAAAGAAAAGTTACTGATTTGTAATCGGAGTGTTACTTATAATTTACGGGTATCTTGTGGCATTGTTATCGAAAGTTTATCGATTTTTTCTCAAAAAGTGATTGATTGGTTACCAACTTCTTAACAGCGCGTTCTAGATTTAGCATCGAAAATCAATCGAAAATTATATAAAAGTTATATATTTGCTATCGGAGCCTTAAAATAAATAAATAAATACTTCGCCCGAATTACCTCCGAGAAAATTTATACCAAGCTTCTCTTCCAATTTGCATGGTGCTCCATTTTAATTTTTCCTAAAATTTGGCGAAGCGGAACCTATGTGATTCATGCCGCCTCCATACGACAGCTTCAAAGCAGGTGAGTTTGGCTCATAAGCTGTTCATGGCAGAAATATAATCGGAGTGATTACCAATCACTTGCGAGGGTCGACCCCACTTGGAAAAATTTCTTCAAAATGAATTTTAAATTTTTGATGTTGCTTTGCCCGTGACTCCAACCCAGAACGTTCGATGTAGCAGGCAAAGCACGCTGTCACCACATCACGTCGGGCGGAGCCTAATCCATTTGTTATCGGAGTGCTTTCGATTTGTTATCGACGAATCATCGGTTTGTTATGAACACATCTGTAACCTGTCGATAACAAGCACATATGAAACACTTAATAAGCTCAGCGATAACAAGGCAATAACAAGACGATATTTACGCTAACGGTAATAAGGTGATAATAAAACCATAAATATGTCGGTATCAATTGTTACCGATAAGCAGCCGACGAAGGCCGTCTTTGGCTTTGAGAACTATGTTCACCTTTGGGGATTAAACCTAAGCCTTAGATGGGCTTAAACGATTTCCGAAATTAGCGGACACTTCGAATTTGTAGTTCTCTTTAAGATATAACTTCGAAATACGGTTATTAAAGGCGATCGTAAGATTTGATGTAACCATTGAAATTTATGTGGGGTTGGGTCTTAAGACTAGAAGTGGTCGAGAATATTAATTAGCCATTTACATAAACAAACCCTAAACATACAAATCAGGCCAAATTATACAAATAAAATACAACCTTGCAGGCGTGTCGCTCTGTTATAGCAAACCCTGCCAAAATGCCAGTTTTGAAATAAAACAGCAGAAAAGTAGTTGAAAAGCTGACACCGAGCCGAATAGTCGTTGCACCGTAACCTTTCGTGAAATTTTATAAAACTATTAACTGTACCTAAAAACTAAAATCTAATTGAACTATAATTAAACTAAACCAATTTTATTATTTATTATAAATTTCAAATTAAATAAAACTTTTGTGAAACAACCACATTTATGATGGGCTATTAAATAAACGGAAAGTTGTTGTTTCTTTTTTCAGACTGGTAGTACCCCACGAGATGGCACCAGATGTCGCGAGTCCTCTCTATGTAGCGCTGCGCAATTGCGCTTTTTAAGAGAACTTTTTGTTGGGCTCCGAGTCGCCTAGTACTCTACCTTAATTACGTCCGTCTAATAATTAGCCTGAGCTCCTATTACTCCCATAAGATATAGAGACAATTTGAATCATCATATTAGGTAAGTAAATATAAATCAATCATTTTGCCTACCAGCCCTTGAAAGCTACTATACATAACCTTTAATAAAACTAGTTTGAAGTCTTTATAGACATATCAGCAGTTTTTATAATACGACAGTCTTTTGCGGCCGCAGTGGTGTTATGGTAGCGTGCTCTGCCTACAACATCGAAGATCCCGGGTTCACGCCTCGGAAAAACCAACATCAAAATTCTAGAAACAAGTTTTTTCAATTAGAAGAAAATTTTTCTAAGCGGGGTAGCACTACGAGTCTATTTCTGCCATAAAAAGCTTCTCAGTTAAAACTCATCTGCCTTACAGATGCCGTTCGGAGTCGGCATAAAAAACAAGTAGTTCCCGTCAAGCCAATTTGCAGGAAAAATTAAAAAGCGCAAATTGGAAGAGAGAAGCTCGGCATAAAATCTCTACGGAGGTTATGGCGCCTTAAATTTATTTTTTTTTATTCTTTTGAAGGAGCTATGATTGGAGAGAACGTAAACCCATTGGTTTTTTGGTGAATGCTATACGTTTTAATGAAAAGATGTATCAGTTTTCCGATAGGAGATAGCTAGAGGAATTGTGGAGTGAGTAACTCTATTTTACCTACTCTCACTTATTCGACCTGCGGTGCCGCTGCGTCGAGCTGAGTGGTTACTGAGCTAATACTTGACCCTGTATACAAAATGCTTTGCTAGGTTTCTTCATGTCTCCAAGAAAAAAGGCTAATAAATTCTGATGGTATAGAAACGATGCCCGGAAAAATTCACACCATAAAAATCGAGCCACCCTAGTATAGTACCTACAAATATTCACAAAGTGCACCAAAATTCCGCCTAAAAATCATTGACTTTTGAAAATGTGGAATTTCAACAAGCAGCCCTAAAACTCTTCAACTAGCCATCAGATGACCAACAGAGGAGGTAACGGCAACTCAACGTAATCACTAAAATTTTGATTTTTGTTGTTGTTTCACTTTCGTCTTGTTAACTACTTTTACTTTCGCCAATATAATTATCTTTGTTTCGTTGCTCTCAAGCGTATGAAAAAGTGGTACTTATGGCTATTTGTATGGCTGTATGTATGTATGTAAATATGCACGAGTTGTTGCACGGCTGACGGAAGGCAACATAGCACCGTTGTTAAGTAGTAAAAGTAAACTGTAAGGCCAAAATTATCGCACTGACTTTTAACAACTGATATTACGAATAACAACAAGCAACCAACAATCAACAATTGTCAGCACCAAAACTGCAGATTTGTAAAGCAATTATAATACAAAAAGAGTTGTTTCATCAGGCGGACAGTCAAACAAATAAGTAAATATGATAGTACCGAAATAAACATGAATATCTACATATATATACTAGCAGACCCGGCAGACATTGTTCTGCCCTAAATTTGGTCTATTTGCATACATTTTAATAAGTTTTTTCCGTCTAACTCTGCCCTCCCCCCTCTTCACTTTTTCTTAATCCTTTAATCCACTCACCACTCCGTCTTTTTCGCTTATCTATCTCTGTCTTCGTCTCACTTTATCTCTTTCTCAGTCCCCTTTTCCTTCCCTCCTTCCTCTTCTCTCAAGTTCTTCTCAAGCTTCTTCATCCCTTATTGCCAGTCCCAGAGGGTGGTATCTATTTTGCTCGGTCCCATTCAGAGTCCCAGTCCCACTCCAAGTCTCAGTCCCAGTCCTAGTCCTAATCCCAGTCCCAGTCCGTCTCTGGTCTACCTCCCGGAGAAAAGGATCGTAAATACTAATATAGGCAAATTTATATACCAAATTTCAGGCAAATCGAATAGTACGTATGTAAATAGGTATGTGGGTATTATTAATTCATGTCTTTATTTCAGCTTCGCATGCATATTTATCAGTATTGTCAGGTTGATGCGACTAAATCGAATATCACAATGAAAATTACTCTAAAGCACTCAGCAACAGCTTTCAATTGATATCCATATTACACACACATTCTAGGGGTATCCGGGTCCACGTTTTGGGCAATATCTCGAGACCATAGTCACCAATAGGTATGAAAACTAACCTGTACTAAAGCACTCATCGACAGCTTTAATTTCAAGCTCATAATGTAACATATAATGTAACACATCCTAGTGTTACCCTGATCCACGTTTTGGCATATATCTCGAGACCCTAGTCAGAATAGGTATGAAAATTACCCTTTACTAAAGCACTCATCAATAGCTTTCATTTAATATCCATATTGTATAAACTCTGTCTAGGGGTACACGGGTCCACGTTTTGGCCTATATCTCGAGGCCCTTGTCACCCAGGGGTATCCAAATTACCCTCTGCTAAAGCACTAATCAACAGCTTTCATTTGATATCCATATTGTATAAACACATTCTAGGGGTACCCGGATCCACGTTTTGGCCTATATCTCAAGACCCTATTCACCCAGGGGTACGAAAAATTCCAAAAAAACACATAAACAGCTTCCATTTGATAGCCATATTGTACAAACATATCCCAAGATTACCCAGGTCCACGTTTTGATCTCAGGACCCTAGCCAGAATGGGATAAAAGTATCCTATGTCTGTCTCCTGGTTCTAAGCTACCCCTCCACCAATTTTCAGCCAAATCTGTTCATCCGTTCTTGAGTTGTAAAGAGTGCAACTAACACCACTATCTTTTATATTTATACTTACCTACATCATATTAGAAACTTCAAAAATAACAGTATTTCTCCACTATTTAATGGATGTTATTATACATACAAAACTTCCTCTTCAATCACTGTATCTATTAAAAAAAAGCGCATCCAAATCCGTTGCGTAGTTTTAAAGGTTTAAGCATTCAAAGGACATAGGGACAGAAAAAGCGACTTTTTTTATACTATGTACTGATAGTGATAGTGATACATGCAAAAATACCAACAAATTAAACTTTTGTTTAAGAATTTTAAGGAAATGTTCAATATTTTTAACGAAAGAGTATTTTTCAAGAGATGTATGCATTCTTAACCATTTATGTTGCATTAACTTGGCAACAACGCATAAATATGCCAAGCTGATATGATATGAAAATACATACATACAACCATACATATAAATGTACTCCCGAAGTTAAATAACGCAGCGAATTCTATGTATGTACGTATGTGTCGCATCAAGCCTCACTCAAAAGCAATTAGCGCGGACAGTTCACAGCGAACAAACACACATACGCATTTTTTGATAAAAATGCTACTTTTGTTTAAACAATTTGGCTGATATAAGAAAGGAATCAAGTATTTTTTTTGATGCAGATCGAAGGTAAATATTTCAAAGTTTTACTGAAAAGTAGAATTTTTTAAATCCATCCATCCGTTTATGAGTTATAGCTGTGTAAACAAAAATTTTATGATTTTTTTTATGACATTTTGGCAATTTGCCACGCCCCTATAATACATACCTTCAAATTACACTAACTGTACCATCTCACGTAGCTAAGCTTTCAAATGCAAAAAACCGTTTTAAAATCGGAGCATTCTGTGTGAAGTTATGTGCATACATGGCATTTAGCGGTTTTATTTTATAAGATTTATAGATATATAGATATATACATTTCCAGAGTTAACCGTACAGTTTGCTATGGTAGGAATCGGACTAAAAAGAGAGGACTGCAGACTCATAACGAGTGTTCTGACTGGACACTGCCTTCTGGCGTCAGATACCTCTAAATAAGGCTTGATCAAGGATAGCAGATGTAGGAAATGCAAGTCAGAGGAGAAAACGAACGAGCACGTTTTGTACTCGTGCCCTACGCTTGCTAAAACGCCAGCTATTAGGAGTGATACAGCATGTTATCTGTGCGTCAAGCAGCCAGTTAATTAAAAGGGTCGGGATAGTTATCCTAGGAAATTTCTAGTATTTAGAATATGTTGGTCCCAGTATCTAATAAAGGTTTTCAGTTTAGTGAATTGATTGAAATAGATCCATCACTCTGAACCTCTTCGACTTCAGCCCTGGCAGAACAGACTATTTCACATCACATCATTACATTCACTACATCATTCACATCACATTCACTAATTATATTCCCTCAACTGTGCGGTTGAGAGATTTGGCATCTTACTTCTTTATGATAAAGGTTATATTGGAGCCAGGGCATAAGGATATCCCTGGAAACTGTAAGGCTGATCTCCTGGCCCACGTAGGTACTGGCTAAGTGAATGTGTCTGTCAAGGGCAGTTTTCGGAATTCTGCTGGTCACTTGCTCTCTGCTTCAGGACAAGTGGGCTTCGAGCCAGCAAAGCAAGTGCTGCGCTGCCACCACCTCTTGCTGCGTATCGAGGTTTTTTTTGAGAGTTGTTGACTTCAAACGCTCGACAAAGTTCAACTATCCATGGCTATTGCATTATAAGTACAGCACTGCTTTTGAAGCTCAGGAACGGGACCATATATTCCGTTTGTCTGATATTAGATTGCGCCAGATTGCTATGGTCATATGGGTTGCACTCAAGCTGCCCCGGATTCTGAAGGCTTGTTGCAGCTGCATGGGTATGCAGGCGGGATTGTATAGTTTTTATGCTCCCGTTAGGCCAATCATTGATACTCTTAGATTGGATATAAGTAAATATAAAATAAATATGAAGCACGATATATCACCGAGGAGATTAAGGCCGAGTTTCTTTTCCCACGTGCGTCGTGCTACTTCTCGATTTTTCCTAAAAATGGCGGGGGGAGGGGGGGTTGAATGGCGTCTACAAGTTGATGAAGAGAAGCTTTTTATGGCAGAAGTACACTCGCAGTATAGGCCACTGACGAGGGGCGAAAATTAAAAAAACTTGTTCTACAGATTTTGATGTCGTTTTACCCTTTGAGCCCAGGATCTTTGCCCAGGATCGTTGTAATAGTAGGCAAACACCCTACCCCCAGCTTCGTGGTGACCGATTTCGTATTATATATTCAGCATTGTAACTATTAAAACAAGGTTTCCAGAGGCGGAGTGTGGAGGGAGTTAGCATTGTGCCTTTTTTCAAAACTGCTTGGATCTCGATGTGTACGACCCATATACTCAAAACATTGATCTAGGTCAGTATACATAATTTAGAAGTTTTTAAAAATGATCTTTTCTAAAGGGACATTGCATCCCCTTTCTAAAAAATATTGTAACGAATTTTGGGAAATTCCGCTTATTCGAAATCTTCTGCTAACGTTCGAATCGCTAAACCGTTGAATAAATCACTCCAATAGTCTGTATTGCAAAATGGTCTTTATTAGCCTACACTTCGCAAATGATAGCATATTTAAATCAAACTGATTACTAGCTACCCACCTTGCGCTGCTTTTATACTCTCCGTTGTTTCATTCGCATATTTCTACTAAAGTCTAGACGTTTCGCTTTCTAGAACTGCTGTATCTCCTTCTTGGTAATTGAGCAACATATATGCATGTGTATGTGTGAGCAACTAACTTCAGCTGATGACATGTGTGTGCGTAAGTTATTCTTCGTCACCTTATATGTACGTGTGTAAATGGATTAAATTCGTGTACATGAGAGTGGCAGCTTTATTGTTGTTGTGCCTTTATTTACTAACAGCTTAGTGTTGCTAAAATTCACCACAATATAGAGCAATTAATTCTTATACTGTAGGCTATCTGCTGGTTAAATTGAATCCATAGACAACATTTCAACATACAAACTTCCATATATACTTATAAACTGAGTAAGTTATAAGATAAATTATATTTTGAGCTTTAATTATTTTGAAAACAAGGATTGTGAAATATTTTCTACCTGATTTATTTATTTGAGAAAAAATATCAAATTTACAGCTCACTTAAAACCAATTGTAACATCCGTAATGTTTTATTACCTAATTGTGGGTATATGACACACACACATACATAGCAAAATTCAAAACTTAATACAAAATGGTACAATTTCTATAAATCTAGTTGGATTTTTTTTTTTTTTGTTTTGTTCAAACTTATTTGCATTTGAATACATTTTTACGGTCTGTTTGTTGACCTCAAAGCAAAAACGCCAAGAGCAATGCTTTTCTTGTCTTTTTTTTGTTGGTTTATTGTCCATAGGTTTTTGTTTGTTTGTTTTTTTGTTAACGATGCCCACCTTACTCCCATTCCAGCAACATTTCCACATAAGTCCCACGTGTTGTTGTTATTGAGCGGCATACGCGCAAACGTAAAACGTTTAAATTCACTTTTTATTTCCCCATTCCATTATTTATCTCTTAGATTGCTTTTAAATTTTTTGTTTTTGTGATTGTCTTCTCATTAATTTTACTTTTTAATTTTTGTGGAATACTAAGTACTTAATTTTAATCTCTTTAATTGTTGATTGCTTCATTGTTTTGGCGTATAATTTCATTTTCATCCAAGTTTATCTTGGCTTAAATTCCCCATAATTCTTTTTATCTTTTTTTTTATTTTAAATAAATTTTCTTTCAAACTGAAAGTACAAGTAAAATCCAAACAAAGCAAAAGCACTGATGAATTTGTTGTGCAGCAAGAGAATGGCTCGTAATTATGTTGACTTCTTTATGAGTTATTAAAGTAACTTAATTAAGAAATATGAGAGTAATTAGACAGCTAAACGTGAATTATTTTACAAATTGTTTTAACAAAACCAAGATTTTTTTTTTGGTGTTTTTGTAAAAGAAAAAAGTCATTCGTATTGTTGGGAGAATTTGTCTTTGTAGGACATGCGCGAGTTAGCGATCAACTAAACATGCCCTTAGCATTTGTATTTACACTGAAAGAAAATGCAGGTAAAATCAGCCGGCTGACAGGTCAAATAACTGTTGAATCAATTTCGCAGAAAATGTATATTCTGAATTGAAGGTTTCAACATTCAAATCACCATAAAAAGTACCAAGTACTCCAGAAGTTCGTTGTGTAAACACGCAGGCGCAAGTCTGGAAGACTAAGATTTTTAAGTTAAGATATGGTATCAAATGAAAGGTGTTAATTAGTATTTTAAAAGGGAGTGGGCATTAGTTCTATAGGTGGACGCCTTTTCGAGATATCGCCATAAAGGGGTGGACCGGGGGTGACTCTAGAATGTGTTTGTACGATATGGGTATCAAATTAAAGGTATTAATGGGGAGTTTTAAAGGGAGTGGCCCATAGTTTTATATGTGAAAGCGTTTTCGAGATATTGACCAAAATGTGGACCAGGGTGAACCAGAACATCATCTAAAGGGTACCGCTAATTTATTTATATATACAATACCACGAAGAGTATTCCTGCCAGGATTCCAAGGGGTTTTGATTTCGCCCTGCAGAACTTTTTCATTTTTTCTACTTAATATGGTAGATGTCACACCCATTCTACAAAGTTTTTTCTAAAGTTATATTTTGCGTCAAAAAACCAATCCAACCATGTTTTATCTCTTTTTTCGTACTTGGTATAGAATTATAGCATTTTTTCAGTTTTCGATATCGAAAAAGTGGGCGTGGCCATAGTCGGATTTCAGCCATTTTTTATACCAGTATAAAGTTAGTTCAGATAAGTACGTTAACTAAGTTTAGTAAAGATATGTCGATTTTTGCTCAAGTTATCGTGTTAACGGCCGAGCGGAAGGACAGACGGTCGACTGTGTATAAAAACTGGGCGTGGCTTCAGCCGGTTTCGCCCGTTTTCACAGAAAACAGTTACCGCCATAGAATCTATGCCCCTACCAAATTTCACAAGGATTGGTAAATTTTTGTTCGACTTATGGCATTAAAAGTATTCTAAACAAATTAAATGAAAAAGGACGAAGCCACGCCCATTTTGAAATTATCTTTTATTTTTGTATTTTGTTGCATCATTCCATTACTGGAGTTGAATGTTGACATAATTTACTTACATACTGTAAAGATATACAATTTTTGTTAAAATTTGATTTAAATTTTTTTTTTTTAAAGTGGGCGTGTTCGTCATCAGATTTTGCAAATTTTTGTTTAGAACACATATAGTAATAGGAATAACGTTCTTGCCAAATTGTATCATGATATCTTCCACGACTGCCAAACTTTTTGCAAAACTTTTAAATTATCTTCTTTTAAAAGTGGGCGGTGCCATGCCCATTGTCCTAAATTTTATTAATTTTCTATTTTGCGTCAAAAGTTCAACCCACCTGCCAAGTTTCATCGTATTTGGAAATGAATCATCGCACTTTTTCTGTTTTTCGAAATTTTGGATATCGAAAAAGTGGGCGTGGTTATAGTCCAATTTCGTTCATTTTAAATAGCGATCTGAGATGGTGACCAGGAACTTACATACCGAATTTCATTAAGATACCTCGAAATTGGCTCAAGTTATCGTGTTTACGGACAGACGGATGGACATGGCTAAATGAATTTCTTTTTTCGCCCAGATCACTTTGATATATAGAAGTCTATATCTATCTCTATTAGTTTATGCTGTTACGGGGTACGAACAAAATTAATATACTCTGTGAACTCTGCTCAGCTGAGTATAAAAAGATAGGAAATCTTTTCGCTTACATGTCGATAACATTTTGATATCGAATCAAAAACTTTTCGATAACAAATCGATGACTTTAACACGCCTATAACAAAGTGGTAGAACTGTGAAAACAAATCGATTACTTTTCAATATATGAAATTGATAACCTTTTGATAACATATCGATAATTTCTCATTAACGAATCAATAGCTTTTCGATAACAAACAGCTAACTTATTTACAAAAATCGGTAACTTATTGTGTACGAGAGCAAATTAATAATAGTTTGGTAACAAATCGATAAATCGTCTATACCCCATCGATAAGACACCTACTACTTTTCGATAACCTTTTGATAACATATGGATAGAATTTTGGTAACAAATCGATTTCTTTTTAACAGCAGTATTTGGCAAGCACTCCGAATGTATATCTGCAATGAAAAGCTCTCAATGAAAACTCATCTGCCTTGCAGATGCCGTTCGGACTCGGCATAAAACAAGCAGGGACTGTCCCGCCTTTTGGCGTCACAGATGTAGGAAGTGCGAGATGCGGGAAGAAACGGTTGAACACGTTCTGCGTTCAAGTTCTGCGCTCGCCACCAAGACTCCAGTTATTTGGGGCGGCCGAGTTGTCAGATCTTGAGGCAGCAATTAAGCAAATTCGTAGAAAAATTGGAGTATTTGCCAAAAGGACGGAGTTATTCTATAACATAAGTCCTGGTATCTAAATGGGGTTCTTCCGTTTCGTCGTCAAACGAATTCTGGTAACACTATAATCCAGTGGCGGATCGTGAGCTTAGAAGGGGGGGGGGGGGGGGAGAGGGGGGGGAATGGTATCAAAAAGTTTCATAAATTTTGTTTTATTTTTATAAAAGCGGTATTCATGTATAAATTGGCATGCATCGTGAAATGCCAAAATGTTGTGCCTACTGCTATTATCATGCTCAAGAAAAATGCAAAATTTTTCTTCAATGTTTAGAGTTGGGATTCTACCGGGTATTTACCATTTTTATGGGTAAATACCATAAAAATACCCGGAATGTTCCTTTTTTGTATCTTGTTTTGGGTATTTAAAAATCATTTGAATAGAGGGTGCTTGGAATTACAATTCAGCAATTAAATTTATACATCATTTGATTATTAGAATTAAGTAAGTAAGTAAGAACCAAATTCGGATTTCTCGACCTTTTGGGGTAGATCCGCGCCTGCTATAACCTAACTCATAACATCTAATGCATCATGATTAATATTCAACATGTATTACGTCATAAAATCGAAAAAATCTAAAATTGTTTATTATGTTTGTTTTGAAATATGCAGAACAATGCGTGAGTGAAAAAATTAGGATGCTTCAAGTCACTCTAAGTGATTGGCGGAAGAAAAATCAGTTCACTTAATATGCAGTTACTATGTGGCTACGAGTTTCATAAAAACCAAGTATAAATTGGCAAAATAGCATTTCCTTATTGTTCGGCTGTATTTGGAATACTAAATGAAATTAGAAACACGTTCTATGAAAAAAAAATGTTTAATCAGTAAACGATGGCAGTTTCAGTTTTAGATCAAAATTTTTGTGAAAAAAAAAATATTTTTTTGTTTAACACAGAATACTCATGAATATTTATTGATGATACACGCTTAGATTTAGTTATTATTAACACTTGAAATCTATGCGCAACTTACCACAAAAATTAAGCTTTGAATTTAATGCAAAAATGTGTGATACGTACCTGAAAAAGAAGAAACAAAAGTAATTGTTTAAATATTTGCAATGAAAAATAATCAGATGCTCAAAAATCAAGGTTGAAATAATCTGATTATATGCTAGCAAAAAACAAAAAATATTTTTTAAATAAAAGTATGCATATATTGCGAGCTTTGTCATTATTTAGGGGCACACAGTGCGCATGCGCGAAGATTATTCCAAAATGACTGACCCACATTTTGTGGTAATACCAAAGTAGCGAGTGACACACGCGAATGTATTTATAGGTATGTCCAAGGTATTCGGTCAATTGTAAAGTGTACACACTTATATACATTTTTAATTTATCATACAGTGACTCATAAATATATTCGTTTGATAGTATCTTTTAAGCAAAAGTTTATGTGGGTGTGTGTTCTTTATGGGCGCGCGCAGATGGCTCAAGCGATGTACACATATGGAATTTTCTCAATACGTTGATAAGACAATGCCCAAAATATAGGCTTCATAAAGTTTTGAAAATTAGGCGGCGTTGCGCCTCACTCAATCACGCTGAACATATTGGCTGAAATTCGGGACAGATATAGACAATAATGGGTAAGGGTCTACTGGCTTTTTTTTTTTTGAAAGAGAGTGGGTGGAACTTTTTAATTATTTTTGGTCTTTATAAGTTTAGGTATTTTTATACGGAACAGTCATGTAAACACTATGGGCTTCTTTTTAGAGGTTTAACAAGTTATGATATGTCAAATCGTAGTCCGTTAAGCGTTTGCCGTGGTTATTATCAGAAACAGAGTCCTAATTCGATGCTTGTTGCTTGCCTCATTGGAAAGTATGTCCAAGTTCAGCGGACAACTTAGGAATGCGATGTGGATTTTAGTTGCCTTATAAGTAGACACATGAGAAGTCAAGTACTGTCTCGATTAACAAAATTGATGCTCAGTATATCTGTCTGAGTTATGGCACGGAAACATGGACGGTGTCTAGAGCAGATGAAACGGCTAAGAGAGTGCTCGAGAGAAAAGGGTTTCCGCACGATGTATGGTCCTATCCGTGATGCCGACGGCAAGTATCGAAGGAGATATAATGATGAGCTATATGTGCTATATGTGTGAGAATCGCCTACAAGTTTTTATTAATAGATGCCTACGCCGAATCCTGTAAATTCGATGGCCCGAAATAATAACAAATGACGAATTATGGCGAAGGACAAGCCAAATAAAAGCAGTCACAGAAATTGCAAAACCCAAGTGGTCGTGGATTGGACACTCGATTAGGAGGCCTCCAGACAATATAACAAGGCAAGCATTGCGGTGGAACCCGCAAGGAAGCAGAAGACACGGGGCGCACACGTGGTTACAGAGCAATGGGCAAAGGCATTTCGACCAAGAGTGTATTTAAATCGGCACCGTAGCTTGGAAGCAAAGGAAGCGAGAGACCTATACTGAGTTGGCGGTGGGAGGTTAAAAAAGACATGACCTCACTTGGTGCTCTTAGTTGGCGTCAAATTTCGTGACACAGATATATCTGGCGTGATTTGTTATGGTGATGTATAAAATTTTGCAAATCTGGGCAGTATTTTTATAACAAATATTAAATATTGGTTGAGAGCAATGCAGAGATTGAGTGGGAGTGAAATTATTTGAAATGCTAGTCAAATCAATTTCCTAGGAAAACAATGTGTGTATTACACTAAGTTGGTCCCCATACAAAAAAAAAAATTGCTAATGTCCGCCCCTAAATTTAAAGATTATGTTGTGAGGGTTTCGGAAAAAAAAAATTTGTTGATCCTTCAAATACAGCCGAAAAGGTTTTTTCGTTGTAACTTGGTTATTTGACGTTCGATTTTTCAAATTGATATGTCATTATTTTGGCCCTGAGGAGCTTCACATTTCCGTTTAATGTCCTTTTAAGCTATGAAGTTGTTTTCACATAAAGTTGTACCCGCCCAAAAAAAGTTTTTAATCCTTCTAAACTTCAAAGAACATCGTAGCAATTTTATACTGAAATCCGAATACAAATTCTTAAAAAAAACTTTTGAAATTTGTTTGCCGTAAAAAACTTTCAGCTTTCATTTTATGAAAAAGTAAAGTTTTGCATTACAAAAAGTGTCTGGCTGGACAAAGCCACTATGGAAAGTGTCTGGCAATGAGGCTAGTTGCTTCTTATATCGTGACGAAGACGATATCTGTTAAAGCCATTATGACTCAAGTTTTATAATATACCAACGATCCTGCTTCAGTCGGAAGTATGCACTGAATTTTCAACTTTTATACAATGACGAAGGTCTGGCAGTCACGGGTTCTTGGACTATAAGTCACTGTAGACAATTTATTTCTATGTGCCTACATATAAATAAATTTCAAAGAAATATGTAATTGAAATCACGTGTTGGCTTGACAATTTAACAAAAGCTTTGTGAAAATTAAACGCCAACAAAGTATGCAGCAAATAAAATCAAAATGGTATAAAAAAACCATTTAGTAAGCATTAGCAAATTTGTCGATCAAACGTGTTCGAGGTTACGTTCAATCAATGGACAAAACGCAGCCGATAGTCGCTAAGAAATATCTGCATAAAATAAGTTTATATATATTCACATACACAATCAAACATAAATTTGAATTTATATACAAATATGAATTCTGTGAATTTGTTCAATATTGCAATAGCGGTAATAATGCTTTAAAGTTGGTTAGCGCACCGGCCGGAAATGACCTTGAGTTTACATGAGCGGCAAAAATTACCTTCATACTTACAAACAACCATTTATGTAAATTCATAAATTGTATCACAAATGACATGTTGAATATGACAAATATAACAACAAAATAACATTAATTACTCACTACAATTTAACAGTGCTGAGAAAAAAACGCAAAATTTAACAAATCAACTTATTTTAAAGTACAATCACGTTCACGCGTCAGACACACAAAAACATTTCTTGTTCGCCAACTAATTATAAACGAACATTACACTCACAATAACACCAACACCAACACCTGTTTAACGAGATTGTTGGGGGACGCCCTCATACGATATTTGAAGTGCGTCAGGTCCATTCCAATCACCTGCAGCATTTTTTTTTGTTGGTTCTTGACATCGGTCGCAAAACAGATTAACTATCATTACGTCTTCGTTAGGAGCATTGTGTTCATACAACCACAAATGTTTCGTTTTTTTTTTTTTTGAATTTGTTAGTGCAAACACATATGTAACATTTTTTAGGCAACGCGCAAGGCATCGAATTGATGCTCAACAAAAAAGTGGTATTTGAACTTGAGTTTTAAATATTACGCTGATCTGCTCAAGGAAAGTTGAGATTGACATGAACCGAATCACAAAACAACTCTTAGTTTGTCTTAACTCAAGCTTATTTTCAAAACTAAGTCCCATAGTTTGGAAAGTTTTCTAATACGTAACGTTTTATTCTTGGGCCAAAAATTTTAACTTACTTACCACTTGACCTTAAACAAAAAAAAAGAGTAAAAGTAAGAGCAAAAGCATAAGTCAGAATAACAGTAAAAGTAAGAGTGAGATAAGAGTGAAAGAAGGAGTCCGAATAATAGTAAGATTAGATAAGTGTAAGGGTAATGTAAGAAAAAGAGGTAGAGATAGGGCTGAAATTAGAGTAAGAGTTAGAGTTTGAGTTGGAGTTAGAACGAGTTAGTGAAGAACATGGGGCTGAGATGGCTAGCAATAAGACAGAAGTGGTTTTTGGATGAGTTAGTCGCAACCATAGGAGATTGCGAAATAAATTCAAAGAATTTCTTGAAATATTTAGGAGTAAACATTGACGCAAAACTATCTTTTAAGGAATACTCCAGGGCGGTGGGAGAGAAAGTTTCTAGAGTAAATCGATCCCTAACGCGAATAATGCCCAACAACGTCCTTGTGCTTAACGGACGTTGCCCGACAACGCGATCCATGTTTTATCCTGGATAATCGCAGTAGATCTACTCTCAAGTGAAATGGCCGATCTGTATGGCATTGGAATCGGCTGACCATCTGAAGATGTTAAGAAAAGCGCAAGGTCACGAGCAATAGTTAGGTGGCAAGCGGAAACACGGCGAACTAAACTACCACCTCACACAGACATTGAGCGAGCACGGCTTTTTCAAGGAATATCTATATAAGCGTAGGATAGGGGAGGATCCTTTCTATACACAATGTCCCGCCGAATTGGAAAACGCAGAACACGTCATGTTTCACTGTCATCGTTTTTACGACGAAAGGCTCTCTGTACACAGAGTTTATAGAGAGGAGCCTTCCATTAGAATCTTAGCTCACCGAATGTGCAGACAAAAAATTGTTATACTGCTGTGAGCAAGATGGCCTTTCTAGTTATGGCGAAATTGATCACTGAATGGATCGCAGAGAAATGCGCATGCGAAGCAGTGGCGACTAAATCGCCTTTCCCCGCGTATAGTTATCTCTAACGGAGGTCCCACGGGGTGTGGAAACATGAAAAGGATTAGCCTGGTTTCATTTGGCCACTTGAGGGCAGTACGCTACCCCAACGTCCAATAAAAAAAAGTTAGAGTTAGATTTTAAGTTAGTGTTACAGTTATAGGCAGAGTAAAAGTAAGAGTAAGAGTAAAAGTAAGAGTAACGGTAAAGGTGAAAGTAAGAGTGGTAGTAAACGTAAGAGTAGCGCTAAGATTAAGAATAACAATAGCAGAACTAATAACATTCACAATAGTAGCAACAGTAAAAGTATCGGTAAAAGTTAATGTAACAGTGACCGTAGCCGTAACTGTTTTCATAACGGTATTTAAGTTGTAACAGTTGTATATTCATGGCCGCAAACGTAACTGTGATGATTGCCGTCACCCTAGCTCTAACCATCTGCAAAAGTAGTGTTCCACTCTTTTTTGCTCCTAGTAGTCCCTAAAGCTCAGACTGAAATTGTTCGGATTCTCATGCGCTCACCGTGAACTCCCACTAAACAGCGGATAGGCAATATTTCAATTAATGAACCTAAGGGGAGGTGATAAAGGTAAATCGCGAGCCTGGTTTGGTTATCATTTATGCCAAGTTTGTCTCTACACCTAAGATGTGGGCTACATTGTACCTCTGACTTCTAATTTATGGGTGAAAAAATGACACGAGGCACACTACGCACACATTTAGAAGAGTGGTAATCTGTTTAGCTCGGTGTATTCAATCGTAGTCCTCCTTAGTTTGTAGGCAGCACAGTTCCAAGAAAAACCACTTTGATCTTGGAACTATAGCAAACTCAGAGGTTAGTTCATTTGCATTTAGCATGCAGTATTTTGCAGCCCTTAATGCAGTATTCCTATCCTTGTGGTCTTTGATTGCTGATTTACTGGCAGAGTTAATTGGCACGGATGTGCGATTTTTGGATTGCAACCAACGAGTGGCCTCTTTTATGGGTCTTAATTCTCTATGAAAGACGCTAAAGATTAAGTATAGATACAGATGATTAGATCGCACTGCTGAAATTGTCA
Organism: Eurosta solidaginis; assembly: GCF_040869045.1. Lineage (NCBI taxonomy): Eukaryota > Metazoa > Arthropoda > Insecta > Diptera > Tephritidae > Eurosta > Eurosta solidaginis. The sequence goes on from NC_090319.1 coordinate 32,920,569, forward strand.
CTAAGTTTGTAGCCTTCAGTAAAAATGGCCGTGGACTAAGGGTCTTAACTTGCGATATCGTACCATCTACATATACCTCTGTGAAATTATGTTGAATTTGTTTTTGGCATTACGCAGGTTAATTGCTCTCCAGGGCAGGACGGCATTGAATATAACCGCCAAATCAACTTGATATTAGTTTCTCCAACAGTTGGGAGGTGGGCTGACATAAGCTTCAGTGCCTTTGTGGTACTAGGGAAAGTGCCTTGCCGCTGATCGATGTACTTTTGTAGTACTGCAGACTATGTTATTTCTTTCGAGTGCCGGACGTCAAACCGACATGCCGTTATATAGGATGGGTTTTAAACCGCGGTGTATCGCCAGCAATCTTTGCAGCCTTTTAAATTTGACCTCACTTTAACATGACCTCCATGAGGTTGGATGCATTATGACCGCACAGAGTATGGAGCTGATAGTGCTCTGCCATTGAAGTATACGATGACTTGGAAACAAGTATTATCTCTTTTCATTAGTAAGTTCTTTGTGAGGTTTCACAATAATAAAAAAATCATCATATATCAAGGAGCAGTCTCCTAGAGTAAATTGGAACCACAGCTTTGAGTAAAGCCGTAAGCCTAAACTGTTTCATCTCTTTCAAGTTTGATGCCTTTGAAGTCAAATTTATATCTTTTGAGGAGTTTGAACTTTCTTTAATAACGCTTTTCTTACGGAATTAAAATAAGTTTGAAATTAAAAGTTTCTTTCAACAATTATTTCTTTTAATTATATTCTTTTTATACTTTTCTTTATACATTCAAAAGAAAAAATTTAATTATTACTAATTGATGGCAGACCACCAAAACGAAACTTAGTAAAAATTCACCACATAAAACGAAAGTGTTTTCTTTTTCTCTCACTTAAAAATCTTATAGCGCCATAATGGTTTCGAGTCGATAATGATCGCTGCAACAACAACAAACAACAGATTGCTAAATGACGTCGTGGCGTCACGTGGCGGTTCATCACTCACCTGTAAACAATGCACAAACAGTACGAGTAGCCCAAGCCCCACAACATAAGCGCACACAAACAAGTAGGAATAACAAACATGAAAAGAAATAAAGTTACTACAGCTTTCTTCTTCAGCAGGCGTCTCATGACCCACAATGACCTCTGTTGTAGCCATTATAACAAAGCATACAGTGAAATCTTATATATTGCCAATGAATCGAATGGAACGGTTCATTTGATACATTTTGATGATTTTATAAAAACTTTGAGTAGTAAACGAAAAGGAAATTGATGCATGATTTCCGCGAAAGAGGGAAATAACGAATGAAATAGAAATTTTTTGTTATAGTAAAAAAAAAACCGAAAGAACGCTGTCATGCAAAACGAATATGCGGCATAGAAAATATTTTTCTGTTTTTATTCGTTGGCGTGGAAAATGATGGAATATTCTGTTGCTTGACGGAAAATAAAAAAAAATATACTTATGCATGGGAAATTGATGAGGAAGTAAATATTTTTAGAAGAATATTTGATATTAAGTAAAACAAAATGAAAAGTTGCTCAAATCCAAACTAGAAATTATGTCATGACACGATTTACCTCCGCAGAGATTAAGGCCGAGCTTCTCTTACAATTTGTGTCGTGCTCCTTTTTAATTTTTTACTACAAATTGGCGACACATGTTTTACGTCGACTCCGAACGGCAGCTGCAAGGCAGATTTGCTTTCACTGAGGAGATTTTCATGGCAAAAATACACTTGGAGTGTTTGCCAAATCACTGTCGATGGGCGACTCCTCCTAGAAAAACTGTTTTCAAATTGAAAGAACTATTTTCTTTTGACAATGCTTTGCCCGGGATTTGAACACAGCATCTTCGGTGCGATAGGCTAAGTACGCTACCCCAACACCACGGCGGCTTACATGAGGAGGTCAAACTTGTAAGTCTTATTATTAATTTAAAAAAGTACAGAGCTGCTCTGCTTAAAATTAATTATTTTTATACCCAAAAGATTAAAAAAATACTTTTCTTCTTTAAAAATAAAATAAAAGCCAAGTTAAGTTTAAGTTTTGGTTTAAAAAATATAAAAAATCAATTTTCCCTCATTTAATTTCTCCAAAGTTAAAATTTAGTTCTTTTTTCGCTTAAATGATGAAATTAAAATTTTAGTTAAAATATACGACTTTAAAGATTAAACATTATTTCTAATTTTTTTTTAAATTTTTTTTGTAAATTTTTTTTATTCTTAAAACGTAAAAAACAGTAAAAGTAAGTAGCTTGTAAAGCTAAAGCGAAACTTAAGCTTTTATATAAGCTTTAAACTGAAATTATTTCTAACTAAAGAACTAAAAATCGGTCTTATATTTTTCCATTTCTCTAACATATCGTCGGTCCAATGCCAAAGAAACGGTTGCACCTCATAATCCCAACTTTCAAAATCCCAACAATTTTCAGAAATCCCGACAAGAAACAATCCAGAAATAACAAAATCCCGACATCTCAAAATCCCGACAGCACATAATCCAGACAAATTTACTAAAATTTCGTTATTAAACAAATTTTAGTTAAACTTGTTAGAAAATTATAAAATTATTATTATTTCTAAATTTTATTCAGATTATGAAATTACGCAGTAAAGTGTTCTACGCAGATATACTGTGGATCGCGTAGCCGGTGTTAGATCGGCAAAGGGTTATTTTTATGAAGCGCTGCCGAAGGCCGCCTACGCAGTAAAGTGTTCTACGCAGATATACTGTGGATCGCGTAGCCGGATTGGATTGGCTAAGGATTATTTTTATGAGTCGCGGCCGAAGGTAGCCTACGCAAAAGGGGTGCCTAAAATAATAGAATAATACCGAAGATGTGTATTTTTTATGGCATCGTTTTATCACTGAGTGAAAACTGAATCCAGCTAATTCAAAAATACTGACAAAATATATAAAAAATGTTAAAGTCCCCAATTTACATGTTGTCGGGATTTTTATGTCGGGATATGGTCGTGTCGGGATTATGAGTTCTCGGGATTTGGTCGTGTCGTGATTATGAGATGTCGGGATTTGGTCTTGTCGGGATTATGTGTTTCGGGATTTAGTGTTTCGGGGTTTTATAAGTCGGGATTAAGTTATATATGCCAAAGAAACGATATATTAGTTTCTGACTTAAAAAAACAGAAGCAAATTTTTAACTATAGTTTTTGGTTAAATGGAGCAATTTACAAGTTAGTCAATAAAATCTTTTTCACCCAAACTTTGAAAATTTAATTGATATTAACTAAAAATTTAATTAACAAAAAAATTATTAAAAAAAAATATTTCTACACTAAAATAAAACTAAAACAAAATTTTTTATTAAAATTGTATGTTGAGAAGTACATATATTCAAATATTGGAAATTTAGTTTTGGCTTTAACTTTATACTTTAAAAACCAAAATTTGACTTAAGGTTAAACCAAAATATTATAGGAGTAAAAAATAATAATACAATATTTTTTACATAATGACCAAATAAAAGTCAATGCTGAATGTAACTTTTTTATCTAAAAAATAAAAATTTTATTTCACTTTAATTTTATTAATTAGTAAATATAAATAAAACTTTTTAACTCTAAAATATTAGTCAAATTACCAAAATCAAATTTTAAATATTTTTTTTACTCAAAAATCAAGCACATCTAAGTTTCCATTTTAAACCTAAAGAAAATACACGATTTGAAAAAACATTTTATTTTTTACCAAAAAACTTCTAAAGTTTACCCAAAAGACAAAGTTAAGTTTACTAAAGGAAAAAATATTAAAAAAAAAATTGGCATTAAAATAATACTTAAAATTAAAACTGAAATCAAATTTTAAGCCAAATTTGTATCTCTCTAAGTAAAGTCAAATTGTGGAAATTAAATGGTAAATTTGACTAACTTCTTATTTAAAAAGAACGTTTACTTAAAAATTTAAGAAATATTAAAACAATATTTTTTTCATAAAAATTAAATAAAAATAAAATTTTAGCTTCAATTTTTTTTCTCCAAAATAAAAATCAAATTTTATATGCGTTTTTCTCAATAAGCATGAATCAAATTTTTTAGGCGAAAAATAAAAAAGAAATTTCTATCTAACTTTTTACTCAAAAAGTAAGCCATATTCTTGTTTTAATTTTTAACAAAAAGACATGTGCAAAAACCAAAAATTTAGATGCGAAATTCTAAATTTATATTAATAGTAATAAAATTTCTTCTAAAACTTTTTAATTAAAAACTATAAGCTAAATTAAAATGTTTGGCTTAAGAACACAAATCAAAGTATAACTTAAAAATATTTCAAATTATTTGGAACAAAAATGAAGCTAACGCTTAGGCAGGTTTTTTAATCTAAAACATAAAAACAAAACAAAAACTTAAACAAGGTTTTTGACCTAAAAAAAAAAACAACGAAAGTCAAACTTAGTTCTAACGCTTGGATTGAAATATAAAAATCGTAGACTTAACAGTAAGGTTATATGAACTTTAAAAAACCAAAACCAAATTATTTATTTATTTTTTGTAAGGAGAATTAAAAATGAAATTAAAAGTCTAACTTTTGATCTGAAAAATAGTTTTCTTTTAAATTTCATACTTAAATTTGTTGTAGTCGAAAAATAGAGGCAAAATATGAAATGTTTTCCTAAAAGATAAATCACCGGTGAAAAATAATATATAATATAATATGATTATTTTCTTAAAAAAGAATGATTACAATTTTTACTGTTATTTTTTACTCAATAATTTAAGTAAAATTATTATTTGAACCAAGATTTTTTTTTTACTGTAAAAACATTTTTTTCTTCAAAAATGTATATAAAACTGAAACAATTTTTTGCGTATCTCAAAATCCATGCCATGCTCGGTAGGGAAAAAAGTTGGATGCAAGCTTATAAGATATGCATGCATACATACATACGCATTACCATACATATGCAATCACATGCAACAAGTGCAATAACAATAGACTTTACAAAAAAAAAAATATGCAACAACTAACAAGAGTAGCGCGTATACAACAAAACAATAACAACTCGCTTGAACAACGCCAAACTGCTTTTGTACTTTTGGTCAATACAAGTATGTGTTGCTGTAGTAGTTTTTGCTGCTGATGTAAGTTTTTGCTTTTCACTGCAACTTTCCGTGAGCGACTTTTGCCGTTGCATTGAAATTGAAAAATGCGATTTCAAGTGAAAAATTGCAAACAACAGCACCGCAGCGGCGCAAAACAACATCATTACATGATGGATGTTAAGCGGGCAATGACAACAACAATAATCATAAAACTCTGAGGCAGTTGTTAATACTACATAGTATTCGCACTATATAAAAAAATAAAAATATATAAAAAAATGCCGAGTCTACTACAATAAATCCCATTGAATTGTAGCGCTTGCCTGCGAACAGTAACAACGCCAAAATCAACAAAAATATCTACTACGTACCATAAGAAATAAAATGCATGAATGTGATTTGTTGTTGGGCGCAGAAATGCATTTAACAGCATCGCCATTGAATTATGCACAAGAGAAAGGTGCGCCTTTTGCATTCACGTACGGGTTTGTATGTTTGTATGTATATACATAACATATGCATATGGTTATATCAAAGAACGGAACTAAAGAACATAGGACTTCTGTTATCGAACGCAACAGTTCAGTTCGATTTCGGTTACCAAAAAAAAAAAAAGAGGAGAACATTGGACAAAAATCTCTTTTAAACAAATTGTGCTTTTTTATTGGTGAAATTGTTGAAAGTTTTTGCATTCGGTGTGTTCTTTTTGTAGCTCAAGGTCGCTCGAAATAATCGAAAAGAGAATTTTTGTGTTCTTTTGTATCTCACCTGCCAAATTTGAGTCCAATTAAGCTTAGACGGGCTCAAGGCCACCAAGAATTTTCCTGAGCTATCTCTTGTGACATCGAAGGGTCATTTAGCAATGCACTCCCTGGCGCCATTGAATGATACCTAGTGGGCCTTCTATGTGCTTTGATTTAACTTATTCACACACTAATGTACGACCAAATTTTAGCTGGTGAGAGGTCCATAGAAGAATGCTTAGAGGTACGTTATAGTGTGTCCTGTACTGTGGATCTTCACTAATATTTTATTTATTTTTTTCAAAAACCTGTTATCGACAACGTTTTTAGCGGACATTTTTGGGTCGGACAGGGTATACATATGAACATTTTTTTAGTAGGTCATGAAAAAACCTTAAAAATCAAAGTCGATAAAAAGTCAAAAAAATGATATTTCGCAGACTCGAAAATTATTTTTTTGGGTATGGGTAGTGGAACTTTTTTCCTGAGCCCAAATCCGATCGAAAAATCGATGGCACGATATCGGTTAACTTTCGTCCATACAAATAGACCCACCCTAATATATATAACATATGTATATGGTTATATCCAAGTAGGGAACTATCGGACCTAGGACATTTGTTCTCAAACGCAAAAGTTCAGTTCGATTTAGGTTACCAAAAAAAAGAGGTGTGTTCTTTTTGTAACTCAAGGTCGCCCGAAATAATCGATAATACTATTATTGTGTTCTTTTGTATCTCACCTGCCCAAATTTAAGTCCAATTAAGCTTAAACTCTCTCAAGATCACCAAGGATCTGAGCTATCTCTTGTGATATCGAAGGTTCATTTAGCAATGCATTCTATGGCGCCATTAAAAAAGACTTAGTGGGCCTTCTGTGTGCTTTGGTTAAACTTATTCACCAGCGAAATGTCCGACAAAATTGTCGTTGGTGAGGGGTTCAGAAAGAATGCTTAGAGGTACGCTATAGTGTCTCATTTACTGTGGATCTTCACGGTAGCGAGCTCCTTATTGACCTCGAAATCAGTGGCAGCAAATAATTGCCTTAAGAGATGAAGAGGGACGTTTGTACAATTTGCGGATACTAAGCGATATTTTTTGTAGTATTACCTGGACATGGTGTTTAGATGGCTGCTGCTACGAGCAAAACGACGCTAGTTCTTTAAGCAGGAAGATGGGAGATGGCCGCTTTCTGGTTACTTTCAATTGAAACAGTAGCGCTGGCCCACCCTGATAGGGTTAAATATCAAAGAACAATACTGGGCAGTAACCTGTCCTGAAAACTTGATGTGGAGGATAGAGCTAGAAAAGTGTCCTTGCACTGCTGCAGGTGGGCCATCGTCGATCTCTTGTGGAGTTCATCGCCAAGGATAGTGCCCTGGCTACAAGTGCAACATATAGCTTTGATTGATATAATTGGTGTTGCTGTGCCCAGTGTTACTAAGACGGTCTTGCCTGGGACTTTAACTAAATTTCTTGCTATGGGCTATTGTGAGCATATAACATCACCTTTGCTAGCTACAAAAATTCCATAGCCTTGAGAGATTGAACTCAATTATTCACTGAACCCAAATTGAACTAGGAGGAGGCTCAATTGGAGTAGTAGATTAGAGTACCAGGGTTTCAAGGTGAATGGGAAGATTGAAGATTTTTTTGTCTGCAGTTCGCGGTAAGTCGCATAGGTCTTCAAGCGAAAAATATCTTACGTCTGTGTAGTTTAACTTAAGCTACTGAGCTCAGCTGCAGGGAACTCTAGATTTCTGTATTCCCCGCTTAAGCATATTCGAGTCAGCTAGACGAACGCTTGTCAGTCCTACCTCGTGCAAGGAAGCAAGATTCGTTTGGTCAGAAGTGGATGGCAAGCGCTCAGCAGAATTTAAGCTCACTGAGTGTTTCGAGATGGCACGTTATCGGGGTTGCAGTTATAAATTATGCAAAATAGATCTACACAAAGGTCGCAGTGCCTTCAGGCTAATAATAATAATCAATTACGAGCTATGAATTACCAACTATGAATTATGAATTATGAACAACTTATTCTGATTTAGGAATTATGAATTAGGAACTAGGAGTAAGGAACTATCAAATAATGAGTCATGAACCATGAATCAGGAGTTCCAAATTGTGAATTCTAAACTATGAATTACAAATGATTTATGGATTAGGAATTATGAGACATGAATCAAGAATAAGGACGTATGAGCTATGGATTATGAATTGTGAATAAAGAATTATTTGTTTTGAATTACTAGCATTGAGTTAGGAACTATGAATTAGGAATTATGATTTATTAGCGATGAAATATGAATTATGAACTCTAAAGTTTGAACTTAGAATTACAAATGATGAATTATGAACCATAAATCAGAAATTATTAACCATTTACTCCACACTTCAATCAGGTGTCCCTAAGAACAAACCTATTATTTTAGTCTTCGTGGAAAATTCGGTTCGTCTTTGGCCGAAATTGGCCAAAGTTCATATCGGCCCTACAATACGACATTCGATCGCTCTCTAGTTTATATTCGTATTGCATATAAGTATGCATATATGTAAATATATTTGAATAACTTTTTCCTTTGGCAATCGTCAGCAGCAAATGTAGTAGAGAAAGGTGACAGCAGCATAACGTTGACAGATGGGCTGAATATTCTGTGAGACAAGAAATGTCAACACCAACATCATCAGCAACACGAGCAAATAAATATGCGAAACAACAAAAAAAAAAAAACATAAAACGCTATGCCACGCTTTCCATTGAATATAATTCAGCCATAAAACGTGATTCAAAATAAAACGAAAAAGAGACGAGGGAAAATGCGCTTTTGCTGAAATGTGCTACCTCCACAATTGGCGCGTCCCTTTCACTGTTAAATTTGAGTCAACACTTGTGTTCTCACAATCGAAAGACGAATGCGTCATGCGCTTTATTTTCGTGGTGTTTGTTGATATTTTTTTTTTTGAACACTGTCTTATGCATACGACGACAAAAAGTAATTCGTATTGTTACGAATATTAGCAAAACTGAGGAGTGCTGCCATCTCCAGGTCGATGCTAAGCAGTGACGTCAATTCACATCAATAATTCAATCATTATGATCTACATAAACGAATCAATAATTGCGTCTACACATATGTACACATTCCGACAAGCAACATTTACATACAAGGCAGCGAGAGATGAGATGTCACACACCGATGAATTTACTTATACGCTTATGTGTGTGCGGGAGACTGTAAACTACAAACACATGCATATATCTTATCTGAGTGGTCACAAGAGAGGGCAATAATTTGTGCACGTAGTTGTGGCTGGCGATTTTATAGCCGAAACAACTAGTAACTTCTGGAAATCGAAGAGCCTAGAAGTATGCAGCGTAAACTATAAAAGCGGTGCAGGCGAGTAAGAAGTAATTCAGTTTGATTTGAGATTTGGATTAAGCGCTATCTAGCGAGCTATAGCAGTATTATTTTGAATAGTAGAGTTTCATTTGAGCTGTAAATCAGTTTGGTTAATAAGCAAGATATTCGTTGCAAAGTATAAGTGTTATTGTGAAGTACTTGAATAAAGGCCATTTTGCATTATTACATATTGGAGTTATTTATTCAACAGTTTAGCGATACGAACTTAGCAGAGGGTTGCAAATAAGAGGATTTGCAAGCAAATTCGTTACAATTGGTGTCAGAAGAGGAATTGTTGAATAAATTCCGAAGATTGGGAATACAACTTGGACATGGCAAAGTTCAGTGAATTAAAGATCCAGCAACTAAAGAAGGAGTTGGAGAGCCGTGGATTGAATACAAGCGGCGTTAAACTTGAACTTCAGGCACGGCTACGAGAGGCAATGGAAGCAGAAGGAATTGATGTGGAAGAGTATGTCTTTCATCTTGATGGCGAGGAGACAACAAAAATTGAAGAGAAAAACGAAACATCGCAAACGGTTACCAGCACAGACTTGAACGTGATATTGGCTGCAATATCTGCACAAACGTCGACAGTAACATCGAAAATTGAAGCACAAGATACACGCATTTCAGAAATGTCGACACAGATAACATCCAAGATGGAAACTCAACTGGAAGAACAGAAGACATATATGGCATCACAATTGGAAGAACAGAAAACACACATGGCGTCACAAATTGCAGAACAATTAAAAGAACAAGAGGCACGCATAACATTACTGCTCGAAGCACAAGAAGAACGTATCTCAACAAAGCTGGAGGCACAGGAAACAAAATTCTCATCGCATCAACGTCTACTCTGAAGGTAAAATCCCCAACGTTTGATGGTTCTGTTCCATTCCAGGTATTTAAGCTCCAATTTGAGAAGACGTCGACAGCGAACAACTGGAATGATGAAGATAAAGTTGCAGCTCTGTTCGTGGCATTGAAAGGGCCAGCAGCCGAAATCCTACAGACGATTCCCGAAGGAGAGCGGAACAACTATGAAGCGTTGATGGCCGCTGTCGAGAGACGTTACGGAAGCGAGCATAGGAAACAGATATTCCAAATTGAGTTGCAAAACCGCTACCAAAAAGCAAATGAGACATTGCAGGAGTTTGCTTCAGATGTTGAAAGGTTGGCTCATCTCGCAAATGCGGACGCACCCGTGGAATACACCGAGAGGGTAAAAATCCAGAGTTTTATAAATGGCATACGAGATGTGGAAACGAAGCGGGCTACATATGCGAATCCCAAACTAACATTTGCTGAAACGGTATCGCATGCTCTGATACAGGAAACAGCGTCGCTTCTGTTTAAGCCAGTTTTCAAAGCACGCCGTGTGGAAGTAGAAAGGCCAGAGTGGGTAGAAACAATTTTGGAAGCACTGAAGGGATCTCAACAGAAGAATGCCGGAGTTATTAAATGTTTCAAGTGCGGCAACCCAGGTCACATTGCACGTCATTGCGATCTTGGTCCTAATAGTTCCAACAATGTGGGTGGCCATAAACGCAAAGCTGGAGGAGATGAGCAAGAGCGAGTAAGAGGTAGAGAGCTAGATCCAGCTGTTGAATGTCCTGTGATATCTGTGTCGCAAATCGGAAGGAAATCAAGCAGTCTTACCGTCAGAGGGAATGTGGATGGTAAAGAGCGTGTACTGACTGTAGATACGGGGGCATCTCATTCCTTGATTCGATCTGATTTGGTCTACAGGAGAGTAAAGTCATTACCTGGAGCAAGGTTGCGTACGGTAACAGGCGAATATAATCAAGTCCAAGGCGAAGTGGTATGTGAGGTATTAATTGGAAAAGTCATGGTTCTACACAAATTCGTTGTGGCGGAGATCGTTGATGAAGTCATATTGGGAGTGGACTTCTTGGTTGACCATGACGTCAGGATCGATATGCAGAGGAAAATTATGCGCTATAAGAACCAGGACATACCACTTAACTTTAGTTTGGGAAAAGGGTTCAGCAGTAATCGGGTACTGGTGGAAAATACTCGACAAAGACCACGAAAGTCAAAGGCAAAGGTTGATAGATCGAATGGGCCAAATAAATCAAAATCAAAAGTACCTGCGAGAGAAACACTGGCATTGACAAAACCTAAAAGACGCAGGAAAACGAAGCAACGAATTTCCGAGAAAGAATGCGAGGGTAGTTTCAAGCCGGAGCGCACTACTCTTGTGAAATGTGGGATCGATACCGATTATGCAAAGCAAATCCGTCCAGCGCAAGCTCTACGAAGTGGTTCATTGACCAAACAACAGAGTGTGAAGGAACGGCCCAGGGTAATGAGTAGTAAGATGAAACACTGGCATGACAAGAACTCTAATTCGGAAGGTTTCTTGGCGGGAGATTTGGTACTGTTAAACAACCCTCACCGGCGGAAAGGTGTTCCAGCCAAATTTCGGTGCAGTTGGGAAGGCCCGTACAAAGTTGTGAAGAAGATCAGTGATACCATCTACCGCATACAAACCACTGGGAAACCACGGATTAGAAGAGTGGTACATTTGGAGATGCTAGCGGCGTTTAGATTGGGAGATTTGTCTGATCGGGACGATCAGACTTAGGTGGAGGGCAGTGTTACGAATATTAGCAAAACTGAGGAGTGCTGCCATCTCCAGGTCGATGCTAAGCAGTGACGTCAATTCACATCAATAATTCAATCATTATGATCTACATAAACGAATCAATAATTGCGTCTACACATATGTACACACTCCGACAAGCAACATTTACATACAAGGCAACGAGAGATGAGATGTCACACACCGATTAATTTACTTATACGCTTATGTGTGTGCGGGAGACTGTAAACTACAAACACATGCATATATCTTATCTGAGTGGTCACAAGAGAGGGCAATAATTTGTGCACGTAGTTGTGGCTGGCGATTTTATAGCCGAAACAACTAGTAACTTCTGGAAATCGAAGAGCCTAGAAGTATGCAGCGTAAACTATAAAAGCGGTGCAGGCGAGTAAGAAGTAATTCAGTTTGATTTGAGATTTGGATTAAGCGCTATCTAGCGACCTATAGCAGTATTATTTTGAATAGTAGAGTTTCATTTGAGCTGTAAATCAGTTTGGTTAATAAGCAAGATATTCGTTGCAAAGTATAAGTGTTATTGTGAAGTACTTGAATAAAGGCCATTTTGCATTATTACATATTATTCGTTACAGTATTAATTAAGCTTCTTAATTCATTCGGATTTTGATTTTTAATTTCTGAAAGTGTGGTGTATTAACTATTAAGATTTTGAAGGTCCGGCATTGGGTGCTCGTTTCGGATCTCCTCCACCTATGGAGTTTCGCATCCTTATACTCTGAATGTGTGAGTTCAAACACCCACATTCTTGCAGGCGGTCAGCAATTATATATGTATGCCCCACTTTTTTTGAGAACATCCACCAAAAAACCAAGAAGTTGAAAAGAAACGACACAAGTCTGGCAGTATATTAAAATTTAACTAACTTTGACACAAATTTAAAAAAAGGAACTAAATAGCTTATAAGTCTGAAAGATTCATTTTTAAATTTAAAAATAATATAATTTTGAATGAATTATATTAGTATAATATTGCAGAATATTGATCATAAATTTTAGATATATAAAAAATAAAAAGTAATAATAAAAAAAACTAAATTGAAAATTTTTAAATTATGATAATTCTTCATTATTCAGTTATAAAGACAATAGACAATTTAAAATTTAAGCTTTACTTTGGAAAAATTAAATATAAAAATGTCAAAGTATATATAATTATTTTCAGAAAAAACACCAGAAATTAATAAACTGAATACCCAAATCTAACAAATTATTCACTGACTTAAAAAAAAAAAACGAATAATGTAATGAGTTTCGGAGTTGAAATAAAACTATAATAACCAATCGTTATTCAGTTCTTTGACTAGGTGCTCAATGTCCCTGTTGACAATTTCTGTTCAGTTAAAAAATGTTGACAAATTATTTTCGTGTAAGTCAAAAAATTTATCATCATTTATTTCATTTTCATTAATCATCAACTCGAACGAAATCTGAAAAATTTTTAACAAATTAACGTTTAAAAATATAAATAAAAAATTTGTTAGCTATCAAAGCGAAATAAACTAAAACAAAAATTTAAAAATAAATATTTAATTTGTTTGAAAATTAAATTAAAATTATATTGCTACCAGACTAGGCTTAGACAATCTTAAAATCAATGTTCTATATTTCTTTTAGCCTTGAAAACAAAATATAGTAATAAATTATTAATGCAACTTTGGAATTCATAAGTAATCACTATTAAGAAAATTCATTAAAAACAAAACCTGTAGAAAAAATCGAAATTTTTAAGTATTTATTATTTCATTGATAATTTGTTTAAGAAAATTCGTCAAAAGGAATAAGTTTAAAAAAAGCGCAAAAAATGTTTTAGATTTGAAATAAAAAAACAGCAAGTATATAATGTGTTGCATTTTCAGTTTATTGTATAAAAAATTCATGAAAAAAAAATATTAATAAAAAATTAAAATAACTCGAAAAAATCGAAATTTTTAAAAACTAATTATTTTATTCATACTTTTGTTTATTGAAGAAACACATCAAAAAGCAATAAATTTCAAAACAGCTCAAGTTTGGCAGTTTTTTTCTTTCTATGTTTTAACTGTGAAATAAAAAATAATAAACATGCATTTGATGAGATAATTTTTCATTTAATAGTAGAGAAAAAAATACATATTATATAATATATCAAAAACAAAAAACTAAAAAAATATTTAAAAAAAAACCTTTCGAAAAAATGGAAATTTTTTAAAATTTCATTTTTTTTTTTCAGAAAATCGTTCAAGAAGCTATAAGTTTAACAGTTTTTTTGTAAAAAAATAAGTCGGCAATAAGATATTTTTTCAATTTATATCACAAAAAATAAAAAAAAAAACTTCAAAAAAATTTTTAATTGATATTAGAGAAAAATTACAAAGTTTACAAACGGCGATGGTTACAAGGACATGTTTCTGAATTTCATTTCTTCATCAGCTAGCTTCTCGGCAGCTGAGTATTGAACTCGAAATATCCAATGTCCCTACTTTATACTGGTGTAAAGGCAGATATATGCCTTTATCCACTCAACCATATGAATGCCCTGCTGCTCGCTTTGCAATTGGTCTCTACACTCAGAGAAAAAATCGTTCTAAAACGAACGAAACAAGTTCAAAATTAACAACATTCGTTGACAAAAGTCTGTTAAGTACGTTTTTTCTTAACTCGTGACCGACGGGCTTGTTTTAAGAACAGTTTTTCCAAGCACACCGTTCGTATTTTGTGACCATTTTGGTATTGATGTGTGAACCTTCTGTGCTCATTTCAAGCACTACTTGGGCTTGATTTAAAATTTTTCGTTCTCATGCTTCGAGAACGATTTGTGTTCGATTTAACATTTTTCGGTCTCAATTCAAGAACGGTTTGTGCTTGATATTTGGGGGGAGTGGGGAAGGTAATTTTTTTAAGTAGTACCCATTTATTTATTTTTTTATTAATAAATAATTATTTTGTCATTGACCACCGTGGTGTGATGGTAGCGTGCTCTGCTTACCACACCGTATGCCCTGGGTTCAAACCCCGGGCAAAGCAACATCAAAATTTTAGAAATAAGATTTTTCAAGCGGAGTCGCCCCTCGGCAGTGTTTGGCAAGCGCTCCGTGTGTATTTCTGCCATGAAAAGCTCTCGGAGAAAACTCATCTGCCTTGCAGATGCCGTTCGGAGTCGGCATAAAACATGTAGGTCCCGTCCGGCCAATTTGTAGGGAAAATCAAGAGGAGCACGACGCAAATTGGAAGAGAAGCTCGGCCTTAGATCTCTTCGGAGGTTATCGCGCCTTACATTTATTTTTTTTTTTGTTTTAATTCTTTTGTCATTAATAAAAAATATTAATAACAAAAAAAAAATTATTATTAAAATTCCAAAATATTAGAAAAAACGCATAATATGCATATATTTCTCTTATTGAGAAATTGTTCTTTTATGCTGATGCAATCTGAATATATATTTAAAATATTTGATAACAAGATTGGGAATTACCTGTGCATATGTGAATGGAACTCAGTGAAAAATAAGAGTTAAAGAAATAGAATTAAAAAAAAATGTCCTGAAAAACTTCAGAGTTTGGCGGTGATCGAACTCGAGCCACACGATTACAATCGCAACATCGTAGCCGCTGGGCCACTTCAACTGCTTGAAAGCTTGTGCCAAATGTTGTATTTAACATTGTAGTACACACGAATTATACCTTTTATTTTTTCTTGAACTTAATTTAAGAACATTGTTCTTAATTTAAGAACATTGTTCTCATTCATAGAGCATTTGTTCATATTTTAAGGCCAGCCGTTCTCTTTTCAAGAAAATGGTTGTCAGTTCAAGAACAAGGTTGTCGTTTTGAGAACAGGTCGTTCGTCTTTCAAGAACAAAAAAGTAAGAACATGAAAAGCTTGAATTGAGTCCGGTGGTGCTGGATTTTAGAACGGCGTTTAAGTGTAGCCATTTTTTGTTGCTATTCCTTTATTCACCATTTAGGTAGGTACATTCTAGTATGCTTTTTAATCCTGATTGTTTGGTATAATTATAGGCGCGCTCTAAGAACTTAGTAACATTGGGTTTATAGCATTGCTTTTATAAGCTGTACTTCCGCTGTTCACTATTATATCAATATTACTATCTATTTAATTAGCGAGACATGCTCAAATTGCTTTATATGTACAATTGTTTTTGTTATTGATATTAGAGAAAAATTACAAAATTCACAAACGGTGATGGTAACTAGGAGGACATGATTCGAAAGTGGTCATTGATCAATATTATGTGTAGACCTTAATCTTCAAAATGACCTTTAGTCCAACTCCACCTATAAAAAAAAATTTAACTGTTCGCTAATTATTCTCAAAAATTAAACTTCGCAGCATGAGGTATTGATTTCCACTTGGATAGATGTGTGGGAAAAAAAGGTCAGAGGAATAACACACATTCACATTTTGCAAACACATATCCAATAAATTACATTTATATCATTAAATGAAGGAAAATTAAAACTAATTCAGACGCAAAAGCAAAAAAAAACAAAATAGAAAATCAAAACAAACGAATCTAACAAGTGCTATACAACAACGATTGAAGCGGCAATGCACGTAAAATATGTCTTAAAACATATCTAATATGTAGCTATGAAGCTCGTAAATAAAAAAAAGCAACAACACCAACAAATTTACACGCCAGCATATATGTATGTATGGATATGTGAGCAAGTAGTATGCACGAGCTGAAAAGTTCATTAACACCATACTAAACTAACAACAACAATATCACATTGCCGCCACATAATCAGCCAACAACAACCGACAGTAACAACTCACAACTCAACACATTGCTGCCAACATTAAACGCACACCAAAAAAAAAAAAAAAAAAAAAAAATACTAAAGCAACATTTTTCTGGTGAACTATCGATAAGTCGCAATTTAAGCAAAAAAAAAATTGAGCTGCAACTCTAAAAGATTGCAACAGCAAATAAAAAATATAATATAGTAGCAATAGATATGCATAGCTGTTTATCTGGAATCTCACATATACATATGTAGTTACAGTATTTGGCATATTTATAAAATTCTAATCGCAAAATATACCTATGAATTATTTATGTGGTTAGGAAGGAATGAAAAGAAAGGAAACAAAAAAAACAAGAAAAGAAAAGTGAAAGGAGAGAGACGTAAAGCTATAGACATCCGCCAACGAGGGACAGCAATAGAATTTGTCAAAGCGGCAGGTAATTCACCACCATGGGTCAACTATATGGTTGGCTCATCTCATCAGCTGATTTTTTTGATAACAAATCGAACAATTTTCTATATAACGTTGGTGCAGATGACAAGCTAATAAAGGCCCGCCAACTTTTTCGTATTCATAAATAAATTCATTTTTAAAACAATGCCAAAATTATTACAAAAAAGTCCCGAAATGATAGCGATATGTTTGCTAAAATAGTCACGAAATCATTTCGGAATGGTCCCGGAGTGATCCCAGAATGATTTCTTAATCATCTCAAAACAGGTCGAAGTAATCCCGAAATAGCAGTGCAAATACTTCCGAAAATTTCCCAGCACATTCCCAAAATGATTTCGACATAGCAACTAGAACAATCCCAATGCTTCCCAAACAGAAAATGCTAGAAATGTTCTCAAAATGGTCCTGGTGTTGGTCCCTCCATGACCAAGAATTACTTGCAGACAATGAAAATAACAAAATCTTAAGTTTAGAATATGTGAATTCTAACAGAGCAGACATGAGATTTACCATTCCCGAAACCTATTTCGGTCTCAAGACCGTTTTTAAAAAAACTTTGGCAATAAATCATACTAAACGTTCTCAGTGATAGTAATAGCGTTGTCTTTTCTGAAATAAATTGTTGTCTAAGTAAATGGTAAAGCCATAATAGAGTTACTCCTAACCCAGAAAATGTTCAACATTTATAGTGCATACAAAGAATATTTCAACTCACCATATTCACTCATATTAACAGAGTATGAAATAAAGAGTAAAGAAATAAAGAATAAACATATTTCTCTATGAAAACTCTATTTTGTGCTTGGTAATCGGTAGTTATTCTTGAAAAACGAAATGGATTTTTTCTTGTTAAGCGTGGTTCATTAATATATTTCTTCAACAAAGTATTAGGACAAATTCAAAGAGGTGAACGAATATTTAGTCAAACATTTCACAAAAGTAAATTGTAAAATTTAGCGCTATATATATGAAAAGCACTGTATTTTGGAGGTTATGCACTTATTTGCATTTTTGCCGGAAGTTTGCCCCCGGTGTAGCATCTTTAAGCCGATTTGCAGGTATTTATGTATAAATGAGACAAGAAATTGGCATCATGTAACACAACAGCGGTACAATCGACAAATGCAAATTATCAAAAATTATTAACAAATTAAAAATGCTAATTATTTCAACCTTGATTATATCTACCAATCTGTAAGAAGATGTACTCTTAAAAGTTTTCAATGAAACTGGGGCCAATAAATTTAATGACTGTACCTAGAAACAATTAAATATTTTGCTAACGTTCGAATCGCTAAACTGTTGAATAAATCACTCCAATATTCAGTATTGCAAACTTTAGATTACTTTGGGAGTAGTACTTCACAATTATACTTCACAACCAATAGCCTGTTTAAATAAAAACTGAGTCGTTATTACTCAGCTTGGGCTGCTTTTATACTCTCGGATTCCTCGCTCACTAAAGTCTAGTAATTTCGCGAACAGTTGTAGCTCATGCTGGGTTAGTTACCAGCTATATACATGTATATCTGTAGTCCACGTCTCTCCCAGAGCCATATGCGTATTTATCTGTGAGTAACTACTTCGGCTGATGACTATATCCGTGTGTGTGAGGTATCTCTTCGTTGCCTTGTACTTAAGTGTGGCTAGCTTTAATGTGTACATGTACATAAGAGTGGCTGCTTCATGTTTTTGTTGTTGCGTGATTATTAACTAACAGCTTAGTAATGTCAACATCTGCCACAGTATTTTTTAAACAATATATTGAACCAACTGCTGAATGTTATAGGAGCTAATTTTGAAGAAAACCATGTTTTGAAACTTCTTTTGAACTTCGAAATGATGAGGTACACTTAATAAATTACACTTAAAAACAAACAGTAGGATCAACTTGTTGAGTGAATTAAGCCTGAAAAACGTACGAAGAATAATATGATGTGAAATTCAACTAGTTGTGTGTACGGAACGTACTCAATGTTGCGTTTGCAATATCAGTAAACAGTTACGTGTTCGGAACGGGACCGGTACAAAAGTACGAAAATAGTAAATATATCATGTTGCTATTCTCTTTACCAATATTCGACCAATAACATTGCTCGACTCTCTTCTTTTGTCATTGGTTCATAGTTCCCAGGTGCACTTGGTAATATCACAATAATACGAGAAGGTAAAGTAAAGTTAAAAGAAACAAATACAAAGGATGAAGTCAAATATAAAGAGCTAGTGGAGGAAAATAAATACAGGAATATAGATAAATAAAAATGAAGGAAAACGAAACACACAGAGGCAACACAAAGAAAAACTCACCTCAACTATGTCTTTAGGGGGATTAGAATATCCCCGCGGCAGGTATGCCTGTCGTAAGAGCCGAGTAAAATACCAAACTGTATCAAGGAGTTGCGTAGCGTAACCCTCTCAAGGGGTTGCCATATATATAACTTCCCCAAACCCAATTGCCAACCTCATATACCCGTGGCAAATGGTGTTTCTTCAACAGCCGGAGGCTCTGGCGACCCCGAACTCCTGATGGATCTAGATGTGGGAGGGCGGAATGGCCTTGAAGGTTTCATGTGGTCATACTCAATCCTTCCCGAGATGGTCGGGCTAGTACCTTGATGGTGCTTGTTACCGGAACGTACCGAATCTGCATCCGGTAAAGGACCATCAACATCGATAACGCTCCCCAAGACCTTCGGGGAGTGTCCTTATCGCTACAACAACAACAACAACAAAGAAAAACTTAATGTTAAATAAAACCATGAAGCAAATTTAAAACAAAGGAAATAAGTAAAGAGTAATTAGAGGTAAAGTACAACGGAAAGAAATAAAAAAAGGAGAATGGGAGTAAAAAAAACATAAAAATGAAACAAAGTATAAAAGGCAGAGAAAAAAAGGGGAAGAAAAAACAAATGAAAAAGGAAGGGGAAACAATATGAATCAATGAACATGAGACAATAATAAATAAAAATAAAAGAAAGAGCCAAAGAAATGAAGAAGATAAAAAATAAATAAAAAGATAAGGAAAATTGAAAGGATAAGAGCAAAAGACATAAGGAAAAATCAGTGAGAAGAAAAATTGATAAAGTTAAAGAAAAGTAAATAAAAAATAAAAAAACTGGAAAAAACAAAAGCATGGAAAACCCGGAAAAAACTAATATTTCAGCTACACAAACAAATAAAGATTGATATCGGAGAAGCAGACAGAACAGTATTTAGTTTCATGATCTTTACGAAACGGAACGAACTAGAAGTTTCGTCTATCTCCAGATAGTTGAGCTGGTACTTCGAAGTAATGCAGGCTAACTACAAAATATCTAGCACAACTGCGGCAGCAACAACAATGTGATAATAAAGGATGATGCTACAATAACAACGAAAACCTAAATTACAGATAAAGAAAGCTACACATGTATAAGATGGCAAAGGCAGCAGCGATGCTGTCAACAAATGTCAGATACAGAGGAAGAGAAAGTGTTACACGACCGAAACCTTGAGAATGTAATACAGTCGAACACGACAGTGTGGACTACCATTAGAGGACATAAATGACAATTTGTGATCGGTCACACCTATTAGCTGGGGCGAAGCACTGCTACAACAACAACTACAGTGTGGACTTATAAAAGGTGGCGCAATATAAGGAATGGGGATTAGTTCTCAGTGAAGCACGGCAATAACATTGGCGAATAAAGCTAGCTATTTCCTAGCAACTTATAGCCGATATAACTTACTTATTATGACATCAACGTTATAACGGATAAATTTCTTAGTTCTTCATGCGTATCGCACCACACACTGTCATAGCATATCTAACTGGTGAGCTAATGTCAAGTTCAAATTAATAAATTTGTATATCTGCTATCTGGTAAGATAGTTAGTCTTGAAATCTGCCAAAGGAGGAGACGTTAACAGCGATGCTAACTTTTCATTTAAACAATATTTTGTGTAAAAATCCCTTCATTTGTGCAAATTCCAATACCAAGAATACGCCCAGGCTTATACATATTAAGGAAGTTATTGGCAATCAGTGAGGGAATTCTCTCACCTTGAGTACAACGCTTTACTGACTTTGATACACTCAACACTATTTTTAAACTACGCATAGAAAAACAAAACTAGGAAACCTAAATGAATTTGTTAAACTCGAAGCAAAGCAAATCAAAGTTGTTAAAATGGAGCAATCAACTTAAATTTCTGCTTGCTTTCACTCTAATGGCAAAGCGGAAGTACGAAAATATAGACATAACAATGTAATTCCAATGAAATGTGTAAAATTTATAAGCAAACAAAAATTATTAGCTATTTTGGTAAGCGGCTACTTTTCCGCAAGCATAATAACAACAAATGGACAGTAATATGTAATAACTATTACACTTGTAAGTGCATATGTAATACTATAATTTCAGGAATTACATTCAATATACTACATAAGTACAATGTATGTATATAATGGAAAAAATCTGTATGTGTCATTGGTGTTTGAGAGTGTACCAATTAAATTTGATTAAATAAATTTGTTTGCAATCAATTTAAGAATAAAACGCAAGGCCTTCGCATTCCTAACGGTTATTAAGTTAGAATTTCGCGCAAAAATGTGTGAGATTGTGCAACCAAAACCATGGCATATATTTAAACTAGACAAGTGTCACGCCTTCAGCCGTTTGGGTAAAACAGTTTTTTTACCTAAATGAAAAGCGCTCTATTTATTATTGCGGTTTTAAACTATTTTATTTAGCTTGACTGTGCAGGGAGCGAACTGAAATTTTAATTGAAATTTAAGTAATTTCCCGACAAGCTATAAGCTTGAAACTTGGGATATAGTTCAGAACCCGATGACAATGTAATAATAAGAAAAAAACTCCGATAGGTGGCGCATTGATCGAAATATAACGTATTTGTGGACCGATTTGGCTCATATTTGGAACACATATTACATACATGTATAGAAAGCGACATATGGAAAAAATCTCGGCCAGGTGGCTCACGGATCGATATATTTGAAAAAATCGTATTTGTGGTCCGATTTGGCTATTATTAAATACTAGCTATACGCGGCGTACGTTGTAACGCCCGATATCCAATGAATGTTGCGTTATTTTTTCTGTTTTGTTTGTTGATAGTTTAGTTTATTGTTCTGTAAATTGAATTGAATTTTGTACGCATATTTGGCGAAATTTTCGTTTAGAATATTTTATTATTGTATCTTATTGTAATGCATGTGGGTACGCAATATTTTTGGTTTTTCGTTCGGTGCAAAGATAAAAAAAAATGTTTGGCGTTCCAACTCTAGAGCAAGCAACATATACCTGGCCATGGGAAAAGCACGGACTCTCTAAATTTAATCCTGCAACAGTAAGCGATTATCCTTGTGCTTTCTTGATGGTAATTGCAAAAGCAAGGCGTACAGGAAACTGTAAGAGCTAAAAATTGAAAGGCAAAACTGTAGGAATCATTGGGATCCGTGGAATGAGCATATCTTCATCTTCGCTTTTACCGCTGATGGTTGTTGCTTCGATTACATTCGGCATTAATTTCTTAACGCAAATTCTGGTTCCATTGCACAATTTTGGTTGGTCTAAATTCCGAAAAAGCATGATTGGTGAGCCAATTTTCAAAGTTAATATATGCGCAGGCATTCCAGGTGGTTCTAAAGAGTTTAGAAATGCAATTGTATAATTCACAATTTGATCTTCATCTGTCGATCGATTTATATTTCGCCACTTCGCCAGGAATTTGGTTTTGATGCGATCATTGATTTTGTTAACATGATCATTTGGGAGCTAAGATTGCTCGTTCGCATAGCCAAAAAAACTTAAATTTAGAATTCTTTATTCTGAAATATGAAAAACCTTCGTCTTGATCGAAGGAACCCATATCCAAAATGTGGTGATGATTGAAGTGTGGGAAATACGTTTTCATAGGGACACACACACAGAATTAGATTTTTATATATATAGATTTGTATGGGAGTTGCCACGCCCCTTTTTCCAAATTCCACATTTTCTTGGTGGTGTTAGGGATTGACCTCATATAACTCCTTACTGAATTTCAATGTTCTGGGATTTATAACTTCAGAGTTATGCAGTACCAAAGATTTAATTTGCATAGGAGGGGCCACGCCCTTTTATATATACAAATTATTTTTAGCCTAAAACCTTCCCGTTGATCGAAGGAACCCATAGCCAAAATTTTGTGATGATTTAAGTGTGGAAAATACGTTTCCATAGGTAATACACACACAGAATTTGATTTTTATATATATAGACTACATACAGTCCGGTAGAAGTCAAAATACTTTGGAGTTCGAGCAGGGCAATCATACGTGGCACTGAGTCGAGTACAGCCTTTGGCAGGATTATGTATTGAGGACTTAGATTGTAACAAATTGTCAGGAAAGAGTCCTTGTAATAATGAGTCACTAAATGAACCAAATAGAATGAGAAATAATAGGCAATTAAAAAACTTGAAAATAAAATAATTAAAATAAATTTTTAGTTAATCAGTTTTATTAAAAACAATACTTACATTAAGTAATACTAATACTAAAAGCTAGGTTCAGTTGGTCTTATTTATACATATATGAAAATATGATTTGTAAAGATATGAGCGGTTGACTATCAATAGAAATTTGACGCGACCCACGCTTTTATTTATTGGTCTGATCAACGCCCTAGATTTCTGAGGAGTGTGATGACTAGTACCTAGGACCTACCCAATTATTTTCGAGCTTTTAGTATTATTATTATTTAATGTAAGTATTGTTGATGAAAGATGATGCTCCGGCCAAGAAAGTGTTTCTATCGGAACCCGCCTATGGAAGCAGAGGTAGAGGGCGGCCCCCACTCCGTTGGAAGGACCAGGTGGAAAACGATTTAAACGCCCTTTGTGTGACCAATTGGCGCCGGTTGGCGGAGCGTAGGAGCGACTGGCGCGCCTTGTTGGACGGCCATAGCCGTTTAGACGGTTAAGCGCCAATTAAGTAAGTAAGTAAGTATTGTTTGCAATAAAACCGTTTTACTTACAATTATTTTTTTCAATGATTAGGAAATATAGTAATGCAACGAAGGCTGTCGCCGTCGCGCCGATATTTTTAACATTCGGCGGCGGCGTGCGAGAAACGACGATAATCGGCGGCGGCTTTTATCGGTAGCGTATATCTCTCCTAAGTACATATATACTGTTTGTTTTTTGACCGGGTTAGTTAGAAAGGAAAGCTTGAACTGGATATGAATCGATAAAACTGTGAGACCAGAATTTGGTTCGATGATCAAATAAAAAAACTCCTGCAAAGGAATCAGATTTTATTTATATTAAAGCAAAAAATAAATAAATGTAAGGCGGGAATAAAGTCCGAAGAGATTTTAGGCTTAGCTTCTCTTCCAATTTGCGTCGT
This sequence comes from Eurosta solidaginis, assembly GCF_040869045.1. Classification (NCBI taxonomy): domain Eukaryota; kingdom Metazoa; phylum Arthropoda; class Insecta; order Diptera; family Tephritidae; genus Eurosta; species Eurosta solidaginis. The sequence goes on from NC_090319.1 coordinate 32,945,031, forward strand.
GCTTCTCTTAATTTGTTCCACAAATTGGCGGGACGGGACCTACATGTTTTATGCTGACTGCAAGACAGATCAGTTTTCACTGAGAAGCTTTTCATGGCAGAAATTCGTACGGAGTGCTCGCCAAATCACTGCCAAGGGGTGACCTCGCTTGGAAAAACTTTTCTAAATTTCTAAAATTTTGATGTTGCTTTGACCGAGGCGTGAACCCAGGATACTCTGTGTCCACATCACCTGCAGCGAAATACGCTTTCAACTGCTATTGCTAATCAATTGCTTCAACAATGTTTGTTTGTCTTCTATCATTAAAACAAAAAAATATAAATGTCTAATTTAACGTAATTTCACTCTCATATGTAAGTCACTAAAGCCACTCAAAATGAATGATCAGCTTTTTAGCCGCTTAACAAAGCGTTTTTTTTTCGTCAATGCCGATCTTAATAATCGCACATACATGTACATATGTACGTGCATATGTATGTTTGTTGTTTGTGTATATACTTAGCTGCATTTGGAGATTTGCCTTTCTGGGTGTGGGAAAATCAGCAAAGTATGCAATTGTGTGCTTTCTTTGTTAATGTGCGCAAATCTTTTAGCTTACACTATGATTAAGCAATTTTATAATAAAGGTACATCAACTAATTTAAAAACACACATACATGCACACGGGTTTAACTAATGCAAAAGGGATGAACATATTTTTTATAAATAATACATGGATAATAGCATATATGCTGAACTACTTGATTTCTACTATCAATACGACTTTCATTAAAATAAACCTGCGTAAACGTTTTCATGTAAATAAAACTTGATTTATATACATACGATCCCATTTTGTTAGCCGATCTTAGGCCTGCGAAGTTATTCTCACTAAATTACTCATTTATTTAGTGTCTATGTTCATATGTATGTATGTTGGCAAAGCCCTTACATATTTTGCAGCTAAGCGGCAGAAACTCGTATTGAGATTCGTTATAATCTTATATAAAAATTTTAAAACTGAAAAAATTTGATTTTTTTTTTTCAAAAATTGTTTTTTGTTTCAGATCCTTTCTTTTAAATTGGTATCTTATAAACATAATTTTTTGACAAACCTAAAAGTACAATTTAACAAATTAAAAGTAAAAGAATGGTATAATTTGACAAATTCTAAGTCATACAAAAATTTGATAATACATTTCAAAATAAATTAAATTAAAAATGATGCCGCGTTGTCTCAAAATTTTCCAAAATATTTAATAAATTAAAAATTGCTCTAAATGTGTGCTCAAACAAAACAAACAAACACTGCTCGCTTAACAATAAAAAAATTAAAAATATTTGAACAAGTTAAATGAACTTGAGAAATTTAGTTTATAAAAATTTAATTAAAAAATGGATTTTTTTTTTTGGTGTTGTAATACATTTTTGTGTTTTAAACTAAATATTTCCTACAAAACAAAAAATTTTTTTAAATGTAAAAATTTTAAGTATTAATGTGCTAAACAATGGTAAATAATAATTGTTATTCAAAATAATAATTGTTATTCAATTATTCAGGCTTGTTCTGAATTCCGACTCCTTTTTTAAGAGTAAAACGAGGCTGATTCCGAGTCGATTTCTTTTTGGTGTTCTCAATTCCGATTGAAACAAATCGATTCGAAGTCGATTTCGAAACGTTTTCATTTCGAGTCGATAATCAAGCGAAACAGCTGTTTTTATTTATTTTGGTTTTAGTTAAATTAAAACTGTGCAACAATTGGAGCGAAATGCCAGCACCAATGGTTTTCGGAAATGCAGAGACAAGAAGACGTGCAATTGTGCATAAAAATCGCAAAAATCGATGGATCGAAATGGAGAACACTCGGTTTCCTTTCGACCAGAATCGCTTTGTTTAGCTTGGCAAATTGTTGATAGGAATTTTCAAATTAAGATTTCTTATGCTAAATAAACGAATAAGTAGTCCAGCAAAAAGTTGTTATAAATCTTCCAAATAAAAGAAATAATTTAATAAAACTTACTTATGGGAAAAATAATGTAATTATCTGTGCTTAATAGGCTAACTACTTTCAATTCCGACTGCTCAGAGGCAAAACTTTTCAAATCGGCCAAGTCTGGGCGGAATCGATATTCAGAACACCAATCCATTTCGATTCCGAAAAAATTGGTCGGAATGGAAATCCCGAACAAGCCCAATTATTTTTATTTATTATGAAAAACTGAAAAGAATTTTAAAATTTAAGTGTTCATGAAATTGTTCAAAATTTTTTGTTTCAGTTTAGTTTTTCCTTTTCACAAGTGTTAATTTGAAAATTTTCACCAAAAACATTTTTTATTCAAAATTTAAAAGCAAAGCGTCTTGCAAGAAATCTCTGATTTGCCCATTTTAGGTTTCGATAAATTTTGTTTTTAATTATATGTTTGTATGTTTATTGGTGTGTTCAATTTTACTTAAGATTTCTTTTTTCAATTTTAAGGGCAGTTCGGAGTATACACGAAGTTTAAAATTTTTTTTTAATTTTTCTAGCTCCCATATTGATACAAAATAAAAATGGATTATAAAGCTTTTTAAAATGAAGTTTTCATAAAAATTTCCCATTATAAGAGCTTTATTAAACGATTTAATTTTTTTAATTTTTACAGAATTTTTTTTCATACAAGTTGGAAATTTCTGAAAAACCTATATATATTTTTTTACAATGTATTTTTGTATTTTAACACATTCTACAAAAAAATTTTTTAACGATTTATAAATGTTTGTTAACGTTTCGTCATCAAAATCAGGCTTAGTTAATAAAATTGGGCTTATTTAGAAATTTCTTAATTTAAAAATTTAAGTTTTCAAGAATTCATGTAATTTTTTTTGATTTATATAAATATTGATTTTTCAATTCAATCAAGTTTGCTCATAAGTAAGTGTGTATTTAAAAATTTGCACAAGTAATCTTTATACTCAGTTGAGCAGAGCTCACAGAGTATATTAACTTTGATTGGATAACGGTTGGTTGTACAGGTATAAAGGAATCGAGATAGATATAGACTTCCATATATCAAAATCATCAGTATCGAAAAAAAATTTGATTGAGCCATGTCCGTCCGTCCGTCCGTCCGTCTGTCCGTTAACACGATAACTTAAGTAAATTTTGAGGTATCTTGATGAAATTTGGTATGTAGATTCCTGGGCACTCATCTCAGATCGCTATTTAAAATGAACGATATCGGACTATAACCACGCCCACTTTTTCGATATCGAAAATTTCGAAAAACGGAAAAAAAGCGATAATTCATTGCCAAAGGTGGTTAAAGCGATGAAACTTGGTAGATGGATTGAAGTTATGACGCAGAATAGAAAATTAGTAAAATTTTGGACAATGGGCGTGGCACCGCCCACTTTTACAAGAAGGTAATTTAAAAGTTTTGCAAGCTGTAATTTGGCAGTCGTTGAAGATATCATGATGAAATTTGGCAGGAACGTTACCACTATTACTATATATGTGCTAAATAAAAATTAGCAAAATTGGATGAAGAACACGCCCACTTTTTAAAAAAAAATTTTTTTTAATTCAAATTTTAACAAAAAATTTAATATCTTTACTGTATATAAGTAAATTAAGTCAAAATTCAACTCCAGTAATGATATGATGCAACAAAATACAAAAATAAAAGAAAATTTCAAAATGGGCGTGGCTCCGCCCATTTTCATTTAGTTTATCTAGAATACTTTTAATGCCATAAGTCGAATAAAAATTTACCAATCCTTCTCAAATTTGGTAGGAGCATAGATTCTATGACGGTAACTGTTCTCTGTGAAAATGGGTGAAATCGGTGGAAGCCACGCCCAGTTTTTATACACAGTCCACCGTCTGTCCTTCCGCTCGGCCGTTAACATAATAACTTGAGCAAAAACCGATATATCTTTACTAAACTTAGCCCACGTACTTATCTGAACTCACTTTATCTTGGTATAAAAAATGGCCGAAATCCGACCATAACCACGCCCACTTTATCGATATCGAAAATTACGAAAAATGAAAAAAATGCCATAATTCTATACCAAATACGAAAAAAGGGATGAAACATGGTAACTGGATTGGTTTATTGACGCAAAATATAACTTTGGAAAAAAATTTGTAAAATGGGTGACACCTACCATATTAAGTAGAAGAAAATGAAAAAGTTCTACAAGGCGAAATCAACAGCCCTTGGAATCTTGGCAGGAATACTGCTAGTGGTATTGCATATATAAATAAATTAGCAGTACCCGACAGATGATTTTCTGGATCACCTGGTTCACATTTTGGTCGATATCGCGAGAACGCCTTCACATATACATCTAAGGGCCACTCGCTTTTAAAACCCTCATTAATACCTTTAATTTGATATCCATATCGTACAAACACATTCTAGAGTCACCCCTGGCCCACCCTAATGGCGATATCTCGAAAAGGCGTCCACCTATAGACCTAATGCTCACTCCCTCTTAAAATGCTCAGTAACACCTTTCGTTTGATACCCATATCGTACAAACATTCTAGAGTCACCCCTGGCCCACCCTATTGGCGATATCTCGAAAAGGCGTCCACCTATAGACCTAATGTCCACTCCCTCTTAAAATGCTCAGTAACACCTTTCGTTTGATACCCATATCGTAAAAACATTCTAGAGTCACCCCTGGCCCACCCTAATGGCGATATCTCGAAAAGGCGTCCACCTATAGACCTAATGCCCACTCCCTATTAAAATGCTCAGTAACACCTTTCGTTTGATACCCATATCGTACAAACAAATTCTAGAGTCAGCCCTGGTCCACCTTTATGGCGATATCCCTAAATGGCGTCCATCCATAGAACTATGGCCTAATCTCTCTTAAAATACTCTTTAATACCTTCCATTTGATACACATGTCATACAACCACATTCCAGGGTTACCCTAGGTTCATTTTCCTACATGGTGATTTTCCTTATTTTGTCTCCATAGCTCTCAACTGAGTATGTATTGTTCGGTTACACCCGAACTTAGCCTTCCTTACTTGTTTTATTTAAATTTTAAAAACAATTCGTTTTTTAAAAAATCTCTAATTAAATAACTTTAAGTCTCAACAAAATTTGGGAACACATTTTTTGAATTTCGATTTTGTTTTTTAATTCTGAATTCTGTTATATATTTTTCTATATTTGCAGTTTTCAAGACTTAAATAAAAAATTAGAAGTTTGTGAAAAAAGATGTTACAATAAAACGTTTTTGAAATAAAATTTTTTTTTTTTTAATTTTAATTATTAAATAAAATATTCAACTAAAAATTAAAGAATTTTAATTTGATTTTAAAATTTAAGTATTTGAAATTTTGTGACTTTTCAATACTTTTATCTTAAATTTTTTAAATTATTTTCTTCGTAAGGTTGGTTTGTCCACAAACAAGGAAGATATTTTTAAAATTAAAAATAAAATATATAAATTTAAAAAAATTATGATGAAACGTTTTTTTAGCATATTTTAAAATTTTATTGAGCTCAAGGCCGGTTTTCAATAAAACAAATAAATATGTTATTATTTTAATTTATTTTTACTCAATATTTCGAATTCAATCTGAATTCATCATCAGGAGCTAGAAATACACAAAACGAAAAAAGCCCTTTTTTATACACAAACAAACAATTTTTAAAACAAAACATCACTACTTACTTCTTCAACTGTGATTAGAAGACTAAATCGTTTAACACTAATTATATGTAACAAAGGTATTGAACATAATAAAACAGAAAATATAAACAAACTAAAGAACAGTTTTTGTAAACAAAAATATTGGAAAACATCAATACCTAAGACGGCAAAACAGTAACGATTCAGCTGATCATCTTAGCGTTGGTGTTGTTGTCTCCAAGACGATGGTGTAAATATGCATGTACATCCCTACATATATGTATATGTTTATGAAAAATGCATTAGGGGTGTCTGTTGTTTTTTATAAGGTTGCGGTATGCATATGCACAATTAGAAGTGTCGGATTTGAAATTAATTTTCTTGTCATTAGGTGTGTCTACTATATGTAACATTTCTAAAATGAATCTTTTGTTGTAATTTTTCTCTTCTTCCAAGACGGTGACATTTTCGAAGTCCGGCTAATGCCCTGTATCTCTAAATTGTGATGTTAAAGCTGTTTTGTTTTCCGAAAAATTATTCCTTAATTTTATATTTGATTTGTGAGCGGATATCCTTGTCTTAAGTTTAGATTTTGTAGTCTCTGCATATACTTTCTGGCATAAGTGAGACCCGTCGCCGTTACAAGGAATCTTGTATACCACATCGGACTTGTCATACTTGGATATTTTATCCTTAACATTGCTGAAAATGCACCGGAGCGTATTGTCATACGTAAAGGCTAGTCGTACGTTTTCCTTATCATATAAGTTCGAATATTTTATCCTTTCCGATAGCCCAGCGACAATGTTGCAGATTTGTATATTTTATCCTGCGATGTTTCTCTCACATTTTCACCACTGGGTCGAGAATAGTAGTTATAAATCAGTTTTTTTATTAATTTGATGGGGAAGTTGTTGTCCTCTAACGTCTTTTTAATTATCTTTATGTTTTTGTTATGGTATATCTTGTCGCTGATGGACAGAACCCGCCGCACAAAGTTGTTGGCCGTATTAATATTTATTTTCTTCTCGTGTTTCGAGTTGAAGTTGATGAGTCTTCCGGATGCTGTTGGCTTCTTAAACCAATCCATAGTGATCATGTTGTTTTTCTTAATAACAAGAGTGTCCAAGAACGGTAGCTTTCCATTTTCTTCCACTTCTATTGTAAATTTGACAGCTCTATGGTATCCGTTTAGACGGCTCAGCATTACCTCTATGTCTTCCGTTCTGACTATGGCGAATAAGTCGTCGACGTATTTTGTCAGCAATCGTGGTTTGTTGACCGAATCCTCCTCGAATCTGGTAAGCAGCTCCTCCATCACGATATCTGCTATAACGGGCGAAGCTGGCGAACCCATGGGCATCCCCGAACGTTGCTCATATATCTTATCATTGTATTTGAAATACCTGTTCTCCTTTATGCAGAACTTTACCACTGTCAGAAAAAGCTCTTTGGTCATGGACGTGTGCTCCTTTATTTTAATCCATTTTGACTCTATTATCTCGAGGGCTAAATCTACAGGGATACTGGGGAACAACGAGACGACATCGAATGAAACTAAACTCTCCTCATCGTTAACATATGTGACTTTGATTTTGTTCTTAAATTCTATTGACGTTGCACTTAGATGAGGTGGAAAGATTTTTAAGAATTTGGACGATAAATATACATAGATTATATGACGGAGAGTTGATGGACGAACAGATGGACCTAAGAGGAATACCTTCTTTATGGATTTTGGGTGGACCATAAATACGTGGGGGATTGGCTGTTTTACAATAAAGGCGAAACTTTTCTTTCAAATCGATAACTTTGTTACTGTACATTTTTTTCACTATTTCATTGTTTTTCTCCTGTAGCCTATTGGTGGGGTCCCGCTTTAACACTTTGTACGTGGAAATATCGTTCACTATACTCTGTAATTTCTTGTCATACTCTAACTTGTCCATCAACACGGTAACGTTGCCTTTATCGACATTGAGGACTAGGATTTCTTGGTGTTCCTTTAAAAAATGTTTGGTGGAAAGCAGGGTGTTTTGTATAAATTTGTTCCGAGACGAAATTTTTACCTTTTTTAGGTGATCTTTTATAGTTAAATTGTTCCTTTCAACCTCTTGTTTCTCTTTATCCTTAATTGTTTGAATATAATTTTCTCCATCAGCTATAGTTTTGAAAAGTGGGAATTTATTAATATCTGTGGGAAGTGCGTACTTAGGGCCTAGGGAAAGAAGCCATTCTACATTATGTTTTTTTAGCTACATAAATTTATTAACTTTCTAAATCCTGAACATTTATAATAATTTGTATACTCCTCATGAAAACTAATTGTATATTAAGTTTTGTCTACATTTCGATATGGTAAGACCTTAAAGGCGAAGAGATGGACCAACCTAAAAGTATACCGTAATGATCAAGAAGCTGAACTGATTTAGCCATGGCCGTCTTTCTGTCTGTCTGCCGTCCGTCTGTCCATTTGAACGTAAAGTATTCCCTCAAGTTTTGAGATATTCTGATGAAATTTGGTAAGCGGCAAAATTTGGTTGTCTAATTTATCATTTGTGGAAACCGACAGGAAGATATACAAAACAATATTAAAATGGGATGAAGGCTGGATAATGAACCGTAAATTCCAATATCGAACATATTGTTGAGAATTTAAAAATTTCTCGATATTTCAGCACTTTCTGTTATCGTTTGAATCACTGCACTGTCGAATAAATAAACGAAAATATGCTGTTTATAAAATGCTTTTTATTCACAGCACTACTATTGTATTGGATCTTGAAGATTTAATGTATTCGCGTACTTCACTTTTAGCTTGTGAAAATCAAACCGCCCTGTTAACAAATCCTTACTGAAAGTGAAGCGGGCAAAATCGAAGTGGTTTTTTTTCAAGTAAATTTTAATCTGTAAAAGAGGCACATTATAAACTGTTATCCAAATCTTTTAAGTGGAAGTGCGAGAAAACATCACAAATATTGAGAGAGCGCGCTCTCTTTGCGGAGATGATTTTATTTTGCCCGAACTTCTCACAAAGTTAACCAAATCTGCCGTATGGCTCTTAACTAAGGTTATACTAGTGTGTTCGTTTTGAACCTAATCAATTAATCCGTTCTATTCTTACTGGGTGAGTGAGTATTCCTTATCTGGCACTGCTCTTATGCTCTCAGTTGCCTCATTCGCTAATTTCTCAAACAGTCTTCTCGATTAGTTGCTTAAATACTTCTCTCATACTTCTGCCTCTCATATTCACTATTGCTTTCTATGTGTATGGCTGAGTAATATGCGTACTTTATTGCTGTGTACATTATGTGTGGCTGTTTTCTAGTTCATCTGCTTGCCTTGTTGTTGTTGTGCAGCATTTATTACTAATGGCACAGTGACGTATTGAAACTGATAATATTTGCCACAATATGTATGTACAGACACATTTGCACAAACATTTTGACTGTGTTAATATAAGAATAATCAATTTTGATCTAGAAAGAAAAGTGAAACCAAACTTTGGTGAGAGTAATTATACTCAGCTGAGCAGAGCTCACATAGCATATTAACTTTGTTCGCATACGGTACCCCGTAACGGCATAAACTAATCGAGATAGATATAGACTTCTATATATCAAAATGATCTGGGCGAAAAAAGAAATAAATTTAGCCATGTCCGTCCGTCTGACCGTAAACACGATAACTTGAGTAAATTTTGAGGTATCTTAATGAAATTTGGTATATAGGTTCCTGGCCACTCATCTCAGATCGCTATTTAAAATGAACGAAATCGGACTATAACCACGCCCACTTTTTCGATATCAAAAAGTTCGAAAAACCGAAAAAGTGCGATAATTCATTACCAAAGACGGATAAAGCGATGAAACTTGTTAGGTGGGTTGACCTTATGACGCAGAATAGAAAACTAGTAAAATTTTGGACAGTGGGCGTGGCACAGCCCGCTTTTAAAAGAAGGTAATATAAAAGTTTTGCAAGCTATAATTTGGAAGTCGTTAAAGATATCATGATGAAATTTGGCAGGAACATTACCATTATTATTATATGTGCTCTAAATAAAAACTTGCAAAATCGGATGACGAAAACGCCCACTTAAAAAAAAAAATTCTTTAAGTAAAATTTCAACAAAAAATTGAATATTTTTACAGTAGTAAATATGTCAACATTCATATACAGTAATGATATGGTGCAACAAAATATAAAAAAATTATAGAAAATTTCAAAATGGGCGTGGCTCCGCCCTTTTTCATTTAATTTGTCTAGAATACTTTTAATGCCATAAGTCGAACAAAAATTTACCAGTCCTTGTGAAATTTGGTAGGTGCATAGCTTCTATGACGATAACTGTTTTCTGTGAAAAGGGGCGAAATCGGTTGAAGCCACGCCCAGTTTATACGCAGTCGACCATCTGTCCTTCCGCTCGGCCGTTAATACGATAATTTGAGCATGAGCGAAATCCGACTATGACCACGCCCACTTTTTCGATGTCGAAAATTTCGAAAAATTAAAAAAAATCCATAATTCTATACCAATAATCCATAATTCTATACCGAAATTCGTCATAGTCGCCCACTTTTTCGGTATCGAAAATTCCGAAAAAATTCTATAATTCTATACCAAATACGAAAAAGGGATGAAAAATGGTAATGGATGGGTTTTTTGACGCAAAATATAACTTTAGAAAAAAAATTTTAAATGGGTGGAACACCTACCATATTAAGTAGAAGAAAATGAAAAAGGTCTGCAGGGCGAAATCAAAAGCCCTTGAAATCATGGCAGGAATACTGTTCTTGGTATTACATATACAAATAAATTAGCCATACCTGACAGATGATGTGCTGGGTCACCCTGGTCCACATTTTGGTCGGTATATCGAAAACGCCTTCACATATAGAACTATGGCCCACTCCCTTTTAAAATACTCTTTAATACCTTCCATTTGATGCCCATGTCATACAAACACATTCCAGAGTTACCCTAGGTTCATTTTTCAACATGGTGATTTTCCCTTATTTTGTCTCCAAAGCTCTCAGCTGAGTATGTAATTTTTGGTTACACCCGAACTTAGCCTTCCTTACTTGTTTCTTCAAAACCAATGCACAGCACAACCATCAAAGCAAATTGACCGATATCTTGACATTCTAAATATTGACCCATCGCTTGTAGAGCTTTAATTTGACTAAAAAATTTATGATAGCAATTATTTAGAGACATAGATTGTAGGTACTTAAGGTGAATCAAAAATCATTACCTTAAAATAAAAATTAGATATTGGGCACAAATTTACTTTTTTACCTGACATAAATATGGGTTTTGGTACTTGTGAAGACATGTTCAACATCAGAATTGGTACAATATGAAAGCAACATTAAAAGCTAATAATTCCTAAAATTTCTACAAAAAAAAAAGCGAAAAAATTAATCTTTGCTCCTACATTTTACCTTTCACCTGACTGTCGGTCGTACTGTATTGTGGGAATGGCATGCCAATTCTTAACATTTAACCATCAAATCTTTTGCATCACCCATACAATTTATAGACCAATTTGCTCATCTGCCATTTAAAGAGAAGCTACAAAATAAAGCAACAAAAATATTTGTAGTATAGGACAGCCTTACTCCAGTTTGGCTAAATAATACAAGTTTAGCCGCTTACACAGACATTGTAAGAGAATGAAATTATGAAGTGCCAACGAACGCGTTTGAGTTCGAGCAAATGTCGATTTAATTTTAAGCGCCCATAAATAATATTTAATTTCGAAGATGCGCAGCAATTTTGTATTTATGTTGTGTACTATGAAGTACCTTAAATGCTAAGAGTACAGCAGCAGTTGGCTGTTGTTGTTGCTGTTGATATTATTGTAAATATTCTACACGGTGGTCCAATTTAAAACAAGAAATTGCACTTCAACAAACTACTTGGACAACTTTCGGAGTTTGCTACGCAATTTTTTTGTTTTTTAGAGCCTCCTGCGATTTACAACCAGATTGACTGAATTTTTGTATGTGTGCGTGTCGGGTATTTGACGCTTGCCCTGCGACTATCAAATAAAAAGCCATCAATCAACATTTTCATTGAGAAAACGTAGCGTTCCGACGTGAATATGTCGTCATCGGATGATGATTTTTTTTACTTGCAACTACAGCAGTTTTATTAAATAATAAAAAAAATTATAAAAATTTTATTAAATAATAATAAAAGCTTTACATTCCATAGAGCAAAACTAATATACTCTGTGAGCTCTGCTCAGCTGAGTATAAAAATTATTTAAATTATAATAGAAGAAAGAAAAAATGTAGATAACTGCCAAACCTCGGGAACTACTAAATTCCTTTATCGGCAACGTTTAGGTGCCGCTGCTATAACCATTCCGCTATAACAGCGGTTGTTGTTTGTTTGTCGTCATTATTTCTACTTCTATCCTAAACACTGTGCCGCAGGGAGCAGGACAAGCCAGTTGCGATCTATATATACTGTATCATAGTTATTTTCATACATGTCTCCGTTTCTGTCCTTTGGGGTCGGCGCTCTTGTAGGCGTATCGCCGAGCTGCGGTTTCACCTCAAAAGCGGAGCTATGCAGTATCTTCTCCGCTGAATTTGACAATGAATCATTCTCTTTGGAGCTATGTGGTCTCTTCAGCTCTCGAAGTTGACAATAAAGCATTATATGCGGTATCTGCGTTAAAAAAAGTTGGCAATCAAGTTTTCACTTGAAAGCTGTTCAAAAAGGGCTATGCGACCTCTCTACTTTACTCTTTATAAATGTTTCAGTGGATTCTTCTGCGTAAGGTCAGAGAAAATGTTGACCTTGATTGTGTGAAGTATATGAGTAAATGAAGACAAAGCAGACGATTCCCTTTATTCGTAAGCCACTAACTGAATTTTTTGAGGAAATCAGTTTTTCATCTGAAAAACTAAAGGGATTACAGTCAGTGTGTTGAAATACGCAAGTTGTTCAGTTAGTTTTATTAGCTTTTCTGCCTTTCTTTTGTATATAAAAATTGATAATTGAAAGAGTGGGGTATGTGCTTACTATTCTTTTTGAAATATTTGGAACTGCGTAAGACTATGCTGAAAATGTGATTAGTAGCTGAGACATAAAATACAAGTAAGTATGTACAAAATAATACCAGGAAATCGTTTATAATTTACCGCAAATGCCATAAGCTAATTAGCGGTAATAGTAAATACGCGCTACGGCTGTACATATGTACATACAGCTTTTCCAGAAGTCACTTTCAATGTTTCAGCTGCCATATGTGTGAATGTGTTAACGCCTCAATAAAAATTTAAAATATGACAAGTTTTGTGTGGCATTTTGTGAAGTCCGTGCTCCGAAATAAAGGCTAATATTATAAGAGGTTCCCACTGAGACAAACCGATATTTTAATCAAATAAGTACTTTCACTGAGAGAAATCTACTTAAAAAAAAATAAAGATTTTTACCGAAACATCTCTTAATGTGACTCATCAAGCAAGTTGAGTGAGGCCAACAATAGGTGGAATCGGTTGCGGACCTGTAGAGTTTTCAAGAGCATGTGGCCATTATATAACGAAAAACGATCTATAGCTATCCTTAAGATGAACAGAAGGGATATATCCAGAGTAGTTGCGGTGCTCACGGGGCATTGAACAATTGGGGTACATGCGGCACGGATGCGACTGGAACACAATACCTCCTGCCGCAGCTGCAAGCGTCCGGAGGCGGAGGAAACGGTTGAGCATCTGCTGTGCGAATGCCCAGCACACTGTCGAAGCAGAATGAAGTTTCTTGGAAAGCCCTTTTTCGAAAGCCTTCCAGAACTCAAGGATGTTAGGCCGAGAGAGCTTCTCAAATTTATAAACTCCACGGGATGGATATAGGGAGACGGGTTTCCCTTAGGCGCTTGGAAAATATTTATTAGTCTTCTTACAACACCCTTTCATTGGTTAACTCACAAGTTCGTGGTATCAAAACGGTGCATGAGCGCTAACTGAAGTCAATTGGGACTCTCCACACCAACCAACCAACCACCAACTCCCTTTTGACTTATTTGTTAAAAGCTACCCTGGCTAGAATTCAGGTGTGGGCAGCATTTAATTTTAGAAAAATTTTCTAATTGAAAAAACTTGAATTGGAATTTTGATGCTGTGTTTCCCGGGGCATGAACCCGGGATCTTCGGTATGGTAAGCGTAGCACACTACGGTCACACCACGGCGGTCGCCGTCGATTTTAATAACCGATATATTTATCGCCTTTACTGAAAGGTTTACATAGCCGTGGATATACATATTCATACCCCTAACCCAAAGAAGTAAAGTGAGCGATGAACTAGGAGTTTACGACAACTTAAAAACGCTTACTGGGTTTACCCAAGGTCCCAGCAGGATAAGGGGCGTACAAACCTCCCGCAATCCGGCGTGCTCCGAAAGTTAAAGAGTTATAAAAAAATCGTTCCCACGGAAGTCTGCATAGTACCTCTAATTGCAAGTAGAGATGCAACCTAGACTTATATCGGGAAAGAGACTATCGATATTTGCAATACTATTCCATAACTTCGGGAAGTGTTATTTCTATAAAAACAATATCCAACAGCCCATTTGTTCAGAACGTGGCCAACTTCAAAGTCCCCACTGCCATCCAATGTCAGATTTGTATGTACACGCGCGTGCGATGTCATGTATTTGCAGATTTACCTCGTACTCACAGTGGTTGAGCGCCCCGCTTGAATGACGCTGCAAGGATAGTACATTCCAAACCAAATTTGAACTCTTTACAAAATACACTTTTACTGCTTATTGCTACTATTTCCTTTTCCAAAAAAAAAAAAGATCATAAACTAGCTTTCATAACACAGGAGGTCAGGAGACTCAACATACTCCCGCGGTAAAGCGTGCCTGCTGAAAAATTCAAATCTCATAAGTTGTTTCATCAGCCTTTTTTCTTCTTGTAGCGATAAGCAGACTACCCGAAGGTTTTGCGGAGTTTTATCGATGTTGATGATCCTTTCGCGGATATTGATTTGGTAAATATCGAAAGTAGCACCATTCCCTACTACTCGGGGATGATCCAAATCCCGTAACCGGGTTGTGTCACATAAAAAACTCTAAAGTAGAAAAAAGTAAAATAATAGTGATCTTTGATTTGAACTCCGTTAGAAAAACACCAAGTATACAACACTTTCTAGGATTTCCGCTGCCTTCAAACTTCAGATTCTACTTTTGGACTCTAACAGACCTCTGAATATCTGGAGAGGCGATCAAAAAACAACTTTTAGTGGTAAAATCAGACTCCTGTTTATTTTCTGCAGAAGCTCACAGCAACTCCATAAGCTGGGCAATAAACAACCAACGACAATGTTGTGGTAAAAAAAAAAAAAACTGTGGAAAACACAAACTTGTACACTGCGACTATTATGCCCAGAAAAGAAAGTACTTTTCTCCAGCAACATAAAAAAATAGAGTTACGAAAGCAAAAACCACAGCAATTTTGTGTTTATATACGCACTTCCGCTTACCCTCCGCCCAAGTTTTGGCGGCAACTTTTCTTCATTCACCATATAAGTACAGACATATAAGTGGATATGCATCTGGGCTGCAAACTAAAAAGTGCCGCAATGCCGAACTTGCCACTTGAAGCAGCAACATTGCAATGTTCCCATAGTCGGTTGCATATATGTACATGTATGTGTGTATGTATGCATATGCACTCTAAATACAGTAGTATGCACTTATGGCTAGTTTTCGCTGTCAAAGTTGCACTTGCCCGCGCTAAGCCCCACCTAAATGAGGGAGCATTGAAATACTCAATTGCTTTGTTCAATTGTTGGGTTGGCTGGCTGAGTTTTTTGTTTTAGGCTGCATTTCTTCCTTTCGTTGGTGATGATGGCGACTGCCTTTCCATTTCCAGTTGTAATCACAGCACCGCTGGCGGACGCGACAAGTGCCGTTGCAATACAACTTTTTCAATAAGTTTTTCAGTTGATTTTTTTGTTTTGTTTTAAGTTAACAAGATATTTGGTTTCGTGGTTGTTTTTTTCTTTTAAATTTTTTTATAAACATTTTATTGCTTTTTTTTCTGTGCATTTTAGGTATCTTATTTGGCTCTTTTTTGTTATATCAATAAATATCGCATATCGCGTTTTTCCTGTTTGCCTTGATTTTTTTTCCTGTTTCCTTTTTTGTAACATTTTATTTACTGTTTTTGTTTATAGATTTTATATTTAACTCGAGTTAGATATTTTAATTTATAATTTTATTATATTCATATTAAATGTTTTGCTGAATTCAGTTCAATAAATTTTGTTATTTTTGTAACAAATTTATTCAAGGTAGAACTTATAAAGCAATACTGGTTAACAAGATTCAAGGCGAATTCAGTACCAGCTGGTGTTAATCCATCAGCTGATTGCTTCTTGTTGATAATTTTCCATACAAATCCTTAGTACAACAATATGTTAGTTAATCGAAATCTGTGCAAATTTTCTTTTCACTTGACATTCTTCTGCACGGCGAAGTGGTTGAATTCGCTTTGCCATCATCATCATTATCTTCCTCAACTCCTATTGGAGCACCGACTTAAATCTTATTCTGCTAGGTGCAGTTCTTGTGATATCATGCCACGTGTATCCTGCGTCTGCGAGTTCTCTATCCACAGTTCTGCGCCAAGTTTTCGCAGGTGCACCAGGTCGTCGGCTTCCTTGTGGACTCCATCGCAATGCTTGTCTGGCTATATTTACTGGAGGTCTTCTGAGAATGTGACCAATCCACGACCATTTACGCTTGGTTATTTCTGTGGCAGCCTTAAGTTGATTTGTTCTAGACCATAAGTCGTCATTTGAAATTATTTCCGGCCATAGAATTTTCAGGATTCGGCGCAGACATTTATTAATAAAAACTTGTAGACGTTTCCGAATTAAAGTTGAGCTTTTCCACGTCTCGCAAGCATAAAACAGTACTGATTTAACATTCGAATTAAACAGCCGAAGCTTCGTTTTTAAAGATATTTGACTAGACCTCCATACGTTTGTCAGATGCCCAAAAGCCATTCTTGCTTTGTTTATGCGAGACTGAACGTCCTCATTTGCACCGCTCATATTTGAGACAACACTACCAAGATAAACAACGGACTCTATACCTTCGATTTCATTTTCGTCAACCGTAAGTATTAGTGGCCTTGATGAAATACTATAGCCGCATCTTATGACTTTCGTTTTCGCAGTATTGATGCTTAGTCCGGCCTCCTTTGCATGTATGTTGACAGCTTCTAAATTGCATTGAAGGTCAGTACTTCTGTGACTTAGCAGACAGACATCGTCTGCATATTTTAAATCCCCTAGCTGAGTGAAAGGCGTCCACTGTACACCTTGTCCACCATTTTCTGCGTTCGTCATAATCTCGTCTAATGCCAAGATAAACAAGAGCGGCGAGAGTATGCATCCCTGTCGTACCCCGCTTTTAACTTCGACGGGTTCTGAGAGGCAGCCATTGTGACTGAACCGGCACTTAAATTCGTCATACATTGCCTTTATAAAGTTAATTATTTTATTGGGCATCACTCGTTTTCGTAGTATTTCCCAAATGTATTTCCTGTCGATGCTATCAAAAGCTTTTTTAAAGTCAATAAAAAGTATATAAACTGATGTTCCGTATTCACAGCATTGTTCAACAATGATTCGGACGGTATTTATTAGATCAACACAGGATCGGTTTTGTCTAAATCCAAACTGATTTTCTCTTAGAGTTCCGTGCACCGCCTCTTGAATTCGGTACAGTACGATCATGGAGAACACTTTGCTAGGAATCGAGAGTAAGGTGATACCTCTGTAATTGTTACAATCAGAGATATCTCCCTTGTTTGCGACTTTTACAAGTATGCCTTCATTCCACTGATGAGGGTAGGATTCTTCTTCCCATACCTGATGGAAGATTGGAAGTAAGGTTTCAGCTGCGGTATCTGGATCTGCTATGAGGTATCCAGCATATATGTATGTCATCCGTTCCTGGGGCCTTGCCCTTTTTTAAGGACTTGATTGTTGAAATTATTTCATTTTTCGTAGGGGCGCGCTGTTTACTCCATTGAAGTGGGGTTGGTTGTTGTAGTTTGAAGCACTAGTATTGGAATTTAAGGCCGCTTCACCTACAGAATTATTTAATACTTTCTTGAAGTGTTCCACCCATACACTCATTTGTTGTTCGCTTTCAGTAATAAGGTTTCCGTTTAAGTCTTTTACTGGTTTTTGGCCACTCTTGTATTTCCGGTGATTTCCCAGGTAATCTCATAGAGTTCCCTCAGATTATTTAATCTGGCTGCATACTTCTTAATTAGCTTGCATTTTTCTTTATACCTTGCGGATAACTGCCTTGCTTCCTCCGTGTCATTGTTGTTCCTCCGTGTGAGAAGCGATTCTTTTATTTTCAGGGGCTGTTCAATAAGTGTCCACGTATTATTTGTTAGCCATACTTTCTTTGCTTTGTTTTTGTGTCCAAGGATACTCCTACCAAGTTCTTAAAAAAAAAAATAAATGAAAGGCGCGATAACCTCCGAAGAGATCTAAGGCCGAGCTTCTCTTCCAATTTGCGTCGTGCTCCTCTTGATTTTCCCTACAAATTGGCCGGACGGGACCTACATGTTTTATGCCGACTCCGAACGGCATCTGCAAAGCAGATGAGTTTTCACTGAGAGCTTTTCATGGCAGAAATACACCCGGAGTGCTTGCCAAACACTGCCGAGGGGCGACCCCGCTTAGAAAAATTTTCTTCTAATTGAAAAATCTTATTTCTAAAATTTTGATGTTGCTCTGCCCGGGAGTTGAACCCAGGGCATACGGTGTGATAGGCGGAGCACGCTACCATCACACCACGGTGGCCGCCAAGTTCTTGGTAGATATTATTAACGGAGTCTAGCCTGTCACCTCGTGTTTATCTGTTCAACACGTTCGACACGTTCGCGTACTGCGGCATTAAAGCCATTTAGATATTCTTCATGCTTTAGTTTCTCAATATCAAATTTCTTGCTAATTTTTTGGAGGTTTCTCTGTACTGTGGCAACCTTAAATCTGAAACTACCATCTACAAGGTAGTGATCGCTACCAATATCTGCTCCTGCTTTGCCATCACCTTATATGGATTCGCCTTGGCCATCATTTTCTATAGATTCGCCTTGACAAGATAGATGAGTAATGACAGTCGAAGATTTGTTCAAAAGCAAATACGCAATTTCGAAATGTTTTCCTAGATGACAGGAGTTTTTATGGGTTTCAAATATAGGCTTAATAAGGCATGTCGATATTTCTCCATTTATGTTTTTACAGAAAAGGTATGTAGTCATGGTTAAGTTGAACTGGCCTTTCAATAAAGATTTCACAAAGACTGAATGTGTCCATAGTATCACCAGAATTCGTTTGACGACCAAACGGAAGAACCCCAAGCAGGTGTCAGTACTTCGTTATAGAGTAACTCCGTCCTTTTGGCAAATACTAAAAGTTTTCTACGACCGAACTTAATTGCTGACTCGATATGTGGCAACTCTGCCGCCCCTAATAGCTGTAGCCTTGACCAGGAGAGCGCAGAACACGAACACAGAAGGTGATCAACCGTTTATTCCTGCAGCTCGCACTTTCTACATCTATTATAATTGACGAGTCCTGAGTTATAAGCATGTGATGTCAGAAGGAAGTGTGCAGTTAGTAAGCCCAACGTGAGCCTTAAGTCTTCTTTCTTAAGAGAGATATGAACCACTAAGTGAGTCTAATAGCGTAAGACTTGCACATGACCTTAGATCTTGTGCAGCCCCACGCCTTGCCTGCTTTATGTATCGTATGCAACTCCTAGCTAATTTTGACTTCTCCCAAATGGACTGGGACGTTTGCGATCGATTCAACGAGTGCTACACCATCCTTTGCCATAGTATTCTTTCATGTAACTTATCACTATCATCATTACATAGTATCAAACAAAGTTGCTTTTTCTGTCCCTATGTCCCTTTGAACGCTTAAACCTACACAACGGATTTTGATGCGGTTTTTTTTAATAGATAGAGGAATTGAAGAGGAAGGTTTATATGTATAATAACATCCATTAAATTAAATAGTTGAGAGGTAGCTTGTAACCAGGGGACGGACATAGGATACTTTTATCCTGTTCTGGCTAGGGTCTTGAGACAAAACGTGGACCTGGGTAATCCTGGAATGTTTTTGTACAATATGGGTATCATATGGAAGCTGTTTATGAAATACGGGATATTTTTCGTACCCCTGGGTGGCTAGGGTCTCGAGATATAGGCGAAAACGTGGACCCAGGTACCCCTAGAATATGTTTATAGTATATGGATAAGAAATGAAAGCTGTTGATGAGTGCTTTTGTACAGGGTAATTTTCATACCTATTTGTGACTAGGGCCTCGAGATATAGGCCAAAACGTGGATCAGGGTAACATTAGGATGTGTTTTTACATTATGGATAGCAAATGAAAGCTGTTGATGTGTGCTTTAGTACAGAGTAATTTATATATCGCTGGGTGACTAGGGTCTCGAGATATAGGCCAAAACATGTACCGGGATACCCCTAGATTGTGTGTGTAATATGGATATCAAATGAAAGCTGTTGCTGAGAGCTTTAAAGTAATTTTCATTGTGATATTCGATTTAGTCACATCAACCAAGGACTCTGGATAGGCGATTCAATTCTACAAGACCTCCTAGATGAGGTGCGAATCTGAAGTAATTCGAACGCAGCTTTTCAACGCGGAATGTACTGTGAAAGTGGAGTGCTCTGTTAGGGACATTGAAAGTCAACTGCCCAAGTTGTTCTGAATAATCAATGGCACCATAAATTATGTCAAAAATAAATATAACGTTTTTAACAAATCATCTAACTTCAAGTGGCAAGCATTTATCTAGCATTGTAGGACGGTAAGGGATTAACCAAGTGTAGAGGTTGAAGAGCAAATCGTATGAGCTTACGCTGAATTCTTTCAATTCTTAAATTGTGTGAAGAGTATATCGGATTCCAGATGACTGAAGCATACTCCAGCTATGAGCGTCAAAGACCCGAACAAGATAACTTCTCCTAATGGTACTGTTAATATAGATTGTGCTCTATTGGCTTCCTCGTTAGAAGAAATGCTAATTCCAAGATACTCATTATATTCTCTTTCTTTATATCTAACGCTGGCTAAGATCCTTATCCTAAAAATACAGAAAAATTTTTATTTTTGGAGAAAAATTTATTCAACACAACATCCGGAGGGACAAAGCGAAAGATGGGAATATACCTTCTAAATCTCTTCAAAGCCTTTTCTCCCAGGAGTGGGATTTGCACCCGCACTGAAAGGATGCTGAAATAGTCACAAAGCCTCTTCCGAAAACAAACCCCGAAATTATTCAGAGATAAGGGCGAAATGTTCGCAAAACATGTCCGATATGAACATATCTTAAACTAAATTCAAATGGATCTCGAATATAATTTAAAAATTATCCTACACACAAACCTGAAATAATACAAATTTATTTCGAACCCGAAATGCATTTGAAAAAAGTTTCGAAATGGTTCCAAAATAGTCCTGAAAAAATTTTAAAGCAATACCCAATAGTTCTATAATTATCTGGGAATGATCCCGAACGCAATCACAAGTTGACGGTGCCACGCCCATTTTAAAAAATTTTTTCACATGTTTATCAAGAGTCTCAATATCAGTCCACGTGTCAAATTTCAACATTCTAGGTGTATTATTTACTAAATAATAAGGTTTTTTTGTGTTTTTCAAAATATTATATATATAAAAAGTGGACGTGGTTATCATCCGATTTCGCTCATTTTCAATACCAATCTATTCTCGTTTATCAAATTTGGTGAAGATATCTCAATATTTACTCAAGTTATCGTGTTAACGGACAGACGGACAGACGGACGGATGGAAGGACGGACATTACCCAATCAAATTTTTTTTCGATACTGATGATTTTGGTATATGGAAGTCTATATCTATCTCGATTCCTTTATATCTGTACAACCAACCGTTATCCAATCAAATTTATAATACCCTGTGTACAAGTACAGCGGGTATAAAAAAGAAAAACTCACTGAATGAAAGTTGTTGGAAATGTTCTGAACTTATTTTAGCTGTAAAAAAAAAAAAATTACATAAAAAATTTGTTAAAAATGATAATATAGTAGTTAAAAGTTCATTTTAGGCTAATTTCTCATAATTTAAGTTGATATCTCTACTAAAATTCAAAAACACTATAGATATTAATACAGATTCTGAAATGTACGTAAAATACCTTTAAAGTAAGCCCAATGTGATATTTTTCCTATAATTCTATCAAAAGCTATGTAGATTTTTTGGCCAAACCCTACATTCAAATGCAAAATATCTTTTTTGCAAAAGTCGGGACCTAGGAATCGGACTTAGAGCTATGGTGTCTTCAGCAATTTTGATTACATTTTTGCTATACTCCTGATGGGGAAAAATCCATCCATACAATTTTGCCGGCTCTAGTATGTATGTAGGTTTTTATATTTTATATGCATTTATTATACACCCAACTTGTTAGAGTAGCGTAATATGTATTGTCACCAGGGAAGTGCATAGCTCAACTTGTCTGTCTCTCGATCTTTACGAGGTTTCATCTATCACCTCATTCAGATGACAACCAACTCCCACTTTAGTGGCTTCATTGATTGTTTTTTGTTGTTGTTTTCTTTTTTAGTGCTATTTGTGCGCATAACTTATATAAACAAATAAATGATTGCATCTCTTCATTTTTATACCCTTATGACTACAATTTTGCTTGCTTGTGAAGCTGTCGCCAATGCGTTGGATGCTGGCGCAAGTTTGTTTACTACACAGTTCATGTTTTGTTTGTGCTTTGTCGTTACAGTGGCGTTAATTGAAAATGAAAGTGTAAATAAAAAATAATGGTAATGAAAGGCTCTCTATACTGTTACCCCACCTTTACTTGCTTCTAACATTTTTTAAAGTTTTATTTGCTCCTTTTTTTCTTTGTTTGTGATAGCACATGTATGTATGTGTCTGTGTTTTATATGTGTATGTGTATGCATGTATAGCTGTATGTAGCTTAACTCACTCTAATGATATTGGATACTTCCGTATAAACAATTAGCATGTGAAATTGTAAGCATTTAGATGCTTTAGTCAATATTTGTCGAAAGTAACGAGGGACAAACAGAGCTACTTTCTAAATTATGTTGAAATTTCAAAAAAATGAAAATGGAAGGTAAATGTTTGTAAATAAGCCAAGGCCCATCTGTATTAGCTGAATACATAAATATTTGTAAGGTTAGAGTACCTAGGCCTTTTATTGATTGTACTTTAACCTACCGCTTTGGCAAGCATTTGTCAGACTTATGATGTTTTTGATGTGTAGATATCTTTGCTCACGATATGGGGAAGTCTAGAATGTAAGCGTAAGCGTAGTCTTTGGAAGTGTTATGCTATACGATGAAATATAGAATGTTAGTTTGGTGTGTAGACTTGGTATGCTGTATGGGGGAACAAAGAACTTAAGCGTAAGTAAAGTCAGGATAGAAAACGTTTATAGGTGTGCTAAGGAAAAGGTACATATCTGTCGTCACAAGTCATAATCGCCTAAGCCGAGATAGAATGGTTCGCAAAATAAATTTTTGATACACATACTTGCTATATTAAAACTAACGGTTTTAGATTTTAAAATTATTTAACAGTCCATTTTTGGACTATCGGTTTTAATTGATATTTGTGCATATTTGACTTTTATTTCAAGATTTGAACCTTTTTTTTTGCAAATGTTTCGATTGCGTGATTTTAAACTTAGGCTGTTATGACTTGTGACCACAGATATATATATATACGAGTTATCGATTTGTTATCAAAGTGTTATAACCTTTTCATCGATAACAAAGGTTGGCAATATCTTATCGACGGGATATCGGTTCGTTTTCGGGAAGTTATCAAGCTTTTATCCATAAATCATCGATTATTTATCGAAAAGTTAACAGTTTGGTTTAAAAAAGTTATCGAAATGCTATCAATTTGTAATCGAAGTTTTATGAATTTTGTATCGATGACGAAGGTTGCCAATTTCTTATCGACGTGATATCGGGTTTTTATCGAAAATTTATCAAGTTCTTATCCAAAAGTTATCGATTATGTATGGAAAAGTTAACGACAGATATGTATATAGGCGAGTTATCGATTTGTTATCAAAGTGTTATAAACTTTGTATTGATAACAAAGGTTGTCAATTTCTTATCGACGTCACATCGGGTTGTTATTGAAAAGTTATCTAGCTGTTATCCAAAAGTTATCGATTATTTATCGAAAAGTTAACAGTTTGGTTTAAAAAGTTATCGAAATGCTATCAATTTGTAATCGAAGTTTTATGAATTTTGTATCGATGACGAATGCTGCCAATTTCTTATCGACGCAATATCGGTTTTTTATCGAAAAGTTATCAAGTTCTTATCCAAAAGTTATAGATTAGATTATGTATGGAAAAGTTAACCACAGATATGTATATATGTAGGCAAGTTATCGATTTGTTATCAAAGTGTTATAAACTTTGTATCGATAACAAAGGTTGTCAATTTCTTATCGACGTCATATCGGGTTGTTATTAAAAAGTTATCAAGCTGTTATCCAAAAGTTATCAATTATTTATCGAAAAGTTAACAGTTTGTTCTAAAAAAGTTGTCGAAATATTATCGATTTGTAATCGAAGTGTTAAAAATGTGTATCGATAACAGAGGTTGTAAATTCCTTATCGACATGATATCGGTTTGTTATCGAAAAGTTATCAAGCTGTTATACAAAAGTGATCGAATATTTATCGAAAAATTAACGGTTTGGTTTAAAAAAGTTATTTTAACTAAGTTATCCATCGACCGGTTGTCGACGTATCAAAAAGATATCGATTTGTCAAAATGTTAACGATTTGTCATAAAAAAAGTTATAGATTTGATATCAATTTTTTATCAAAACTTTATCGATTATTTATCGAAAAGTTCACAATGTTGCTTAAAAAAGTTAAAGATTTGTCATCGAACGCTTATCAATTTGTCACCAAAAATTGATCAACTTGTTATCGGAAAGCTATTGGCGTATTACCGAAAAGTTATAGATTATTTGAAGAAAATATATCGATATTGCATCAAAAAGTTTATCGAAAAGCTATCGATTTATCCCAGTGTTACCATTTTGTTTTTGGTGCGCCATTGACTTGTTATCGAAAAATTGTCGACATGTTCGGAAAAAAATGGATCGATCTAATAAAAAGCCGATGACGCAGTGATAACTAGAAAAAGTGAAACGAACATAAACAAAAGACTCAAGCAGCGAACTTGACCGCTCTGAAGTGAATTTGGTTAAGTAAAACTACAAATAATATGCTGCAAGTCGTAACTGTGTTAATTTGGTTACATGCATTGGCACGAATAACAACAAGTTTCAATATTAAAGTCTAAATTTTCAGCTCAAATCTTCAGCGCGACAGATACGATGAAATCCTATACACTCAAGTTTAGATAATAAGATTTTGTGTGAAACTTTATCGAAAGCCTTTGAGAAATCAGTATATATGGTATCCACCTGGCAACCGTCCTTAAATGCAGAGATCGACCAGCAATAAACCCATGTTGACGCGGGTCAACCACCCTTTTAATGACAAAAGATAACTTCTCTTTTATGATTTTTTCAAAAAGCTTCGAGCATACTGTAAGTTTGGCAATAGGCCTATAGTTAGAGATGTAATTTTTGTTCCCGGATTTCAAAATAGGACATATTGAGCTCATATTCCATCTATCAACGAAAGTGCTCGAGGACAGAGATAAATTGAAGATATGGCAAATGGGGGCACACAAAGTTAAACTACAGTGCTTCAGAACAAAGGCGCAAAGGCCATCACTCTCAAAACGAAGCGAGGGTTTAAGGGAGAGCATAGCATTGCGAACATCAACCTCGGAGATAATGGGGGAGCCAAAATCTATCAGATCACAAAGACCCCATCGCTCTTATATCATACAAATTTTCCTTCACACCAGAAAAAATTACTCTTTGCGCTATACATTATTTGCCTTTTAATTAATAGGGATTTTTTTTTTGTGAAATCTTAAAAAAATAGCTTCCTATATTAACTGATTATTGAATTGATAAATTACATACATAAATAAGTTTTTTTTTAAGTAATTAGAACTTTTTAAGGCAATCGATAATCAATTTCAATTACATCAAAATTAATATATGTACAATAATTTTCAAAAAAAGAACAATTGATTGCCCGTATATAAATGTAGTAGACAACAACAAAATGTTGCGCTATAATTTTTTCACCTCTCTCAAGTTCGTGTCTTAAGTCTTTCGTTCATTCACAATTATGTTTTGCTTTAACATAAAAACGCATGTAATTTACAGCAAATAGCGTATTTCGTACGCGTTAATGATTTTAGATATGTATATACAGTGTGAAGTAGTTTGTGTAATCAAAACTTATACGCAAGTGGTCTTTTAATAAGTTTTTGCCGTCATTGCGGTTCTTGAACTCGAGGCAACACACCCACCAGCATTTATTATATTTATTTATTCATAATTCTTGTTTATATGCTTTACGCGTTGTAATTGGCTTGAATATGCTACAGAAAATTTATTTTAATTATGTTTGTTTTTTCTGTTTGTTTTGCAACAAGCATTTGTTTGATGGTAATTGTGAATTTGGTAGCTCTGTTTTTGTGATTTAAAGAATTTAAAAAAAAAAATTTTTTTTTTGTGATATAAAGAATTTTTATGTTAAACAAACGTAACGGTTCTTGGCTTATCTTGAAGTTTAGATTCGGAGTCGATCTATACAAACAAAGGATACATATCGTACTTTTGGTGCAAGGCAGCTGCAATCGTCCACAATTGTGGTCAGCGAAGCAGTATAGTCAAGGAATATCCCGATTATGATGATGCATTTGCCATTTTAATAAATGAAAAAACCAGATTCGAATTGAGTTTGTGTTAGAAATTTTACGCTAAAGGTATTGATATAAAAATCATATCTCTTTGGGAGGGCTACAGGTTGCGGTTTAATCGGCTTACTTGACGGAAAACCGCTAAAAAGTAATTAAATTTTTATTTTCCTAATTTGTGGCATAGCGAAAATTTGCTCCGTGGTAGATTTAGCACATCTGAAGCCACACTCAGAAGGTCGGTTCAAATGGCTGATTTCGCGACAACTAACGCAGTTTGTTGCAATATTTGAATTGTAGATTGAGAGCTCGTGAATCAGCATCTTCCCTAAGTGTTTTAGTGCTATATTGGGCTAATAGGGTATGGAGTATTCCCTCCATAATCTAAGAACCATCTAGGCTTGGGTTAGCAGGTCAAAATTTTCTATGAAATTGTCTTTTTTTTGTAGCATTGCCTAGATGCCTTAAACTAAGTGTTGGGTTTAAGTTTTCCAGCTCTATCAGAAGTTACTAAAAAACTATTGCAAATTTTCACTGGCTCTGCAGGAAATTTTCAAATATCTCGATTCCTGAGTGCAACCTCTGCACTATGCTGTCAATATTGATACCATCGCCCTGAATATCCGCGCCGTTAGTGCTGCTTACTCCAAACTGGAAAAAGAAGCGGAAAAGATGGGTTTGATGGTGAATGAGGACAAAACGAAGTACCTGCTGTTATCGAGCAAAGAGTCAGCGCATTTGCGCCTTGGCAACCACGCTACGGTTGGCTGCCATAATTTCGAAACAGCAAAAGACTACGTTTATTTGGGAACCAGCGTTAATACAAACAACATAGTCAGCTTTGAAATCTAGCGAGTAATTTACTCTTGCTAATAAAAGCTACTTGGGACCGAATAGGAAAATGAAAAGTAAAGTCCACTCTCTGCAAACGAGAATTATGTTCTACAAGTCATTTATTGTACCCGTCTTGCTTTATGGTGCAGAAGCACTTGGAGTGTTCGAGAGAAGAGTTTTTGGAAAAATTTACGAACCTCTAACCGTTGGAGACGGCGTGTACCGAAGAAAGTTTAATGATGAGCTGTACGAGGCGTTCAAGGGGCTGATAAGCGCAATACAAAGCTTAATAGCTGCAGAGCTACTGCAACCCAATTCTCAACCACACCAACACGAGTGGAATCCAGTTACAAATATGAATGTATCATACACATATTTAGCAGGCGAGGCTCTGACGATCCCAGATCCAAGAAGATTTAATGTGGTATTATAAATCGTTCCTGAGATACTCGGGCTAGTACCTCAATGGTGCTTATTACCGGAACGTAATGGATCTATATCCGGTAAAAGATCATCAACATCGATAACACTCCCCAAAAATTTCTGGTTGTGTTTTATCTTAATACAACAACAACAACCACAGCATGAACTGCACGAGCTTTATGCAGACATCAACATAGTGCAGCGTATGAAAATACAGCGGCTACGCTGACTAGGCCATGTTATGCGAATTAAAGATGATGCTTCGGCTAAGAAAGTATTTTAATCGGAACACGCCTTTGGAAATAGATGAAGACCCCCACTTCGCTGAAAGGACCAGGTGCAAAACGATTTAAGGCCAGATTATGTATGATGCCGTGAGACTTTGCGCGCAGTCACCCACCTTCACAGTAACCACTATATAATACCAAAATTTCATAGCTGCATTCAGGTTTACAGTCATACACTGCAGTGAATGAGTGCTCTTATAGGATAGGAGTTTCGGTTGCCTTTGTGTAAATAATAGACGCCATTTAGCACAACGAAGAAGCGATTGGCGCCGCCTTGGACGACCATAACCGTTTAAACGGTTAAGCGCTAATCTTGTTGTTGACACATTAACGTCATCTGCTATAACACATCATCAACTTCAATATTGTTGGCTTAAGCAAAATCACGCCTGAGTCACTTGCATTTGGCAACGCAACTTTGAGACGTAGTACATACCTTCTAAACTTTAATTACAATAAAATTCTTATCAACTTTTAAATTTCCAATTTGTTTCATTAAATGCTTAAATTTTTTTAAGCTCACAAATTTATGACACGAAATTCATTTATTTTCAAAACTATTAAAATTTCTCATGCACTTTTATTTGCACTTAAGGTGCCAACACTATCAACACTCACCACCGACACCTCATGCACCCTAACAAATCTATGGTTAAAATCTAATTTAAACAAACATTCTTTAACAGTAATTCGACAGTAAAGTTCACAATTCGAAATTCGCGTGCTTATCCAGTAAACCAAAGATGCTTGAGCTGTGAACCAAATAGCCATAAGTTGGCAGTTAGAAAAAATTAAATTTATAAAACAATAAAAAGAATTTGCAACGGAAGTGAAGGAAAGCAACGATTTTTGTGTAGCGTAACTTACGTTTGTTGTTGTAATAACAAAAATACAAACAAGAGCAGTCTAAAGCAAATGATGCATTGATGCATTTTTATTGATAAACGTCAGGCAATGCCAAAACACAAGCATGACACCGTTAAGACAGAAGCAATGCTATGAAAATGCTTCTACAACAACGAGGAGCGTCCGTCACATGAGCAGGCAACTGAAGCGTGCAGGGAAGCGCGCGTTCAAACAAATATTTATTGTAATTAATAATAATAGTTTGTATTTGATGATGGTGATGTGCATGTCAGATGCTTTTTTAAATCTTTTTTCAATTTAAGACTTCTCATATAGCCTTTCTCTAAACTAAGTCAATATTTAGAATGTGCTCGAATTTATGTATGTTTGTGCATTAGGGTGGTCTTTAAAAAATAAAACACTATATTCTGGCTCACACCTTCAAATGGTAAAACTATGAATAAATATATAGTAGCTTATAAACTTGTGTTTCGATTTGGAATGGTTAGAACGTTTGGCGCATGTGTAAAATTTCAGAAGACCTTATGAAGACTGACCTCAACCATGCCCAACGGCGGCCAAATTTTGCAGTTAACAACTTCGACGTCTATGTAGTATGCAATCAATCTTTGATCTTGTTTTATCGTTCCTAAAGATGAGACTGGAAAACAGTTTAGTTTCATTTAGAAGATTCACCCTAATATTCATAACAGCAGAAGAAATGGGAAACAGTCACTTCGGGTGACAGTTTCGCACTAATGATTTAAAAACTAGCTCGTGCTAAAGTAATGCGCATGGTACTTTTGTATTTTTGTAAATCTAGCAAAGGAAGCGCCTTTCCCAGATCCCCCTGTGAATGAATTAGTTAAGAATGCAATCCAAAGATCGGCAAAGTGGGGTAATTATCATTTCTTAGGACATCCCAATGTTAAAAGTGTCAGGCGCTTTCTAGGTGCATGGTAAAAGTGCAGATATACTAATTGCACTATTGGGGATACCTCCATTTCTTACTTTCACAGATATATGGACTTAACTTGAGTACAAAAAGCCTTAAAACTATCAACGAACTAAGAACTGGAAATTATGATTTAATATGTGAGGAACATAAGAAAGTTCCTTATCTATCCAATTTTGCGACTAATTGATGCTATAGTTCCTCAGCGTCTGAGGTATACATTTAAGATAGAGTAAGAAACAAACAATTTATAAAAATCAAAGCAAAAAGTTCTTCCAACTACGCTTTTCCTCAGAGAGTCTTCTATACCTAGGAAAGGTCAAAACAAATACATTCACAAAAAAAGAAAAGTTTTTGTTAAAATGAAGTTCCTGGGTATGAGGGAAAGAAATTAAAGTGCATGCCAAGCCAAAATGCTCTATTCCAGAGCCTCTATCGCATAAAAAGCTTGGCTCGCTTTTACCAAAACCAGGTTAAACCATTCATACTACTTTCAAAACACTCATTAGCGAAACACTTCAATTTAGGTGAAGGTGGATGTCTAACGACGATACAATGGGCAGTGTTATAGCCCAAGTCGAAGAAGGCAGTCTGTGAGGACCTTACAAGAACTGAATACATACATTTTTGAAACTGCATCTTTTGTGAAATGAACGATGAAGTAATGGAGCATATTTCTTTGCTCCCACATTTTTTTTTTGTTATGTTTAATGGACGTTGTGACAGCTCACTGCCCTCAAGTGCTCCAATGAAACCAGGCTAATCCTGTTCATGCCCGGATATAGAACAAATATTCTTAATTAATAATGTTCGCAGTTCTCTCCTACCTGTAAGTGGATGTGGTTTGGACTTCACCATTTTGGTGGACGACGCAGCATGTAAACTACACAGTTCCCACAGCAGTGCTTTACAGCCTTAAGACTTAAAATATCACCTGTTTTATGCAGGCGCCCAACCTTGGGCTCAGTTAGAAAATAAATGTGCGTGTTCTTACTGCGATATGGAGCTATGTGTGGCCTATAAATTTTATTTCCCATTATTAAATAACCGAAAGAAAAAGTCGATCAACAATAATAGCAAAATAAGAATAGAATAGGTGCCTGAAACAGTAGTGGAATTTCCCAGCTACAGAGAGCAATCTGAGACGCCTATCGATTTTTTTTTTTAACAGTGTTCCAGGGCTTTCATATCAGTGTAACCCCATTTTTAAGCAAACGACAATATTTTACGGAATCAACCCATCTTTTTGGCAAGAAACCACATGTAAATGAGTGAGTGTGACGCAAGCGAGTGAGACTAGCTACCGAAACCAGATCTGCAAGACAACGACTTAGCAAGTCTCCGAACACCAACAACCTTGGCTGAATTTTGCTGCTGAGTGGAGCATGATAAGTCCAGCTTTGAAAGTATATATTAGAAGAGATGTGAAAGGATTTAAGCCCAAAGGTTCGAGAGGTGAAAGAAACAGTGACCCACGCAGTAGACCTAGTACCAGAAGGTGATTGTGTTGGAGCGTACCGGATTTCGGATTTAGCAAAGGAGCAAAGCAATGCATATCCGCAGCTCCCCTAATACTTTGGAGGTTGCGTTGGCTGGTAAAACCATAATAACAGGACAGAATTTATAAACTGTGTCGAAAATGATGGGCCGATTTTTTTCAAAATTATTTTCTTTTACTTAACCTCGTATCACTGATGTATAATATTTAAAAGCTTACACACATATGACGCTCCGGCCAAAAAAATGTTTCTATAGGAACCTGCGTATGGAAGCAGAGGTAGAGGGCGGCCCCGACTACGCTGGAAGGACCAGGTGGAAAACGATTTTAACTTCTTTGGTGTGACCAATTGGCGCCGGTTGGCAGAGAGAAGAAGCGACTGGTGCGCCCGAGTACTCAGCTTGCGCTGCTTTTATACTCTCAAGTCTCAAGTCAAGACATTTCGCCTTCTACAACTGCTGTATCTCCTGCTTGGTAATTGAGCTATATGTATGCATGTGTATGTGTGAATAACCACTTCGGCTGATGATTACATCATGTGTTTGTGAGTGTTTCTTCATTGCTTTGTATGTATGTGTTGCTAGCTTTAATGTGGACATGTATATAAGAGTGGCTGCTTCATGGTTTTGTTGTTGCCTGATTATTTACTAACAGCCTAGTGATGTCAACATTCGCCACAATATATTGTGCTGGCCCACCCAGCCAAAGCTTTGCGATTCCAGTGATGATAAAACTAGGTTAAAATTACTTCAGACATTTTTATTAAAATCAGTTAACACCTTGCATTGATTTTGGAAGCGTGTATTTTTGAAATGAAAAACTAATAAGCGAAAATTCAACTGTTTTGTAGATGTCATTCGGAGTCGTCCAATTTGTTGCGTCAATTTGTAGGAGAAATTAAAAACGAACACACTACCACTCAGAAGAGAAGCTCAGTCCAAATTTCTTTGGAGGTATGCCCAACCACAATATTAATATTGCATGTATAAAGGTTAGCCAGCCCGACCCAGATTTCATGAGTAAATAAGTAACGTTACTGCTTGGGTAGTTTACCCACTTAACGAATTTCCCAAAGGGTGTTAATGAATTTTTAACAAATAACAAGATAATTTTTGCACGTAAGCAATGACATTGTTCATGAGAATCTTCATAACAGCGGTCATTTGCTTTATCGTTCAAATACATACAAATTCAACAGGAATTGGCATGGCAACAACAATACAATGTAACCATATCGCACCTTAAGCAAATAAGCAAACAAATACCAATGCAAACACGAATATGGTTTTCCATTGTTTACACGATGGCTAAAGTGCCGTCATGATGAATTATCTTCGGACAACATCGAAAATTCTCTAATTGGCATAAATTTGCACAGATTTTATATACTTGAAAATTTTTTAGCGAATGTAGCTATTAAAGTGTTGTATCGATGATGTGATGTTTGTTTTATTTTGCAATTGCATATAAAGCAACAATTTCACACCACAGGTTTAGTGACTACCTCCAAACTGGTGCTAATCGAATACAAAGTTGAAGAGATGGTTGCCACACTTGTACCAACAGCGCTTAAGTTTGAGCTAACATGTATTTAAATTAATCAATCAAAGGCACCGACTATTTGAGAACCGACAAGTAAATAACGAGTCCAAAAGTCTGCAAAGGGGGGCAGTTGCCATATCGTAAGACATCATAATGCTAAAAGTATCAGTTCAAATAAATGCGAGAGCAGACATAGTTAGATCTAGTGATAAAGTTAGGATCTAGTGCATTTCGTTGCAGCCATCATTGTAAACTAGACTCTTTTCCGAACAGCACTCTCGATTAGTGCTTATTTACTTCTCTCATCGCTCTGCATCTCATACAGTGCACGGACTTTACCACCTGATTGGTAGATCTACCAAGTTTTTAGCCCATTTTCATTTTCTACCACTTCTACCACCAAAGCCCAAAAATCTACCAAGATTTGCCTTTGTAAGGAAATTAAGAAACGATTAAATTTCGAGGACGAAAAGTTACACTTTTGGAAAATTGTGATGAAAAAAATATTAATTCTAGTGAAATGACAATGATTGTTCCCTTACTTAAAGCTTTTCCATTTCACAAGACTTCCATGGAAATTCTTAACAACAAATGGTGATCAATAATGTTATATGATAAGGAAATAATAGAAAAGATATTTTCCGACGGTATTTTTGAAGGATGGATAAAAGTGGGAACTGAAACAGAGTCTTCTAAAAGAAAATTTGAGTGAATAAATGTGCTGCTTAGCAATATTACCTCACAGTAGCGCAGTCGCAGAAAGGTAGTTCTCTATAATGAACGACATAAAAACCACTAAGCGTAATGGATTAAAAATTTCATGCATTGCCAATCAAATATTAATAAAAGAGAATGTATCGGAGGGACTTTACTTCAGCCTCAAATTAAATTAATAAGATTTTATAAAAAATTTTACTTTGTAGAAGGTGATTTTGTTCCTGGTATTTAATAACAACACCTATATGGAATTAGAATTTTTTTCTGTTTTTTCTGACAATTTTTTTCTGACAATTTTTTTTTTTTTTTTTTTTTTTTTTTTGAAAATTCGGTTCTTATTTTGAAAAACTTGTGCACAAATTCAAACAAGAAATAAATTTGTTTATGAAAGAAATGTAGTAAATGAGCTCGCAAATATTTTCCTGCGATATTTTCATCAGTTTTTTATGAATAACTTTGAACGAAAATAAAAAAGTTTTAAGTAAACGATAACATGCGAAAGTCGGTTAATTTTTGGCAGAAAAATACTATTGGAAATTGTTGTTGTAATGATATGAATCGGTAAAGTTTCCTCAGTATTTCAAGCTCAAAATACAGGAAAAAGCAAGTACGATATAGGTATAAGCTATATATGTGGGGTATTCCATCCCATTTCGACCAATTTTGAACCCGATCCCTTTAGAATTGGCTGAAGGTTTTTCTTCTTTTTCTAGCTTACGAAAGAAGTTTTTCAGAATTTTTTCAAATTTTTTCATCCAACTCAAAATAAGTTATGAATTTAAACAAAAACGGTGTTTTTTCAAAATGCTATAACTTTTTCAAAAATTGACCGTTTGGGATCTTTTTTTTTAAATTTGTTTTTAAATGTACTTTGGGAAAAAATACAAAAAAATTTTTTAAATTTGTTTTTTTTTGTAATTTTTCAGTTTTTCGAGATTTCTCAAATTTCGCCATTTTTTTTTTTTTTTATAATTTAATTGGAAAAAAAAACCTTTAAAATTTTTTAAATAAAAAAAAATAATCGGCCCACTCCGGGATTAGTGGTGATGATTGAAGAATTGATTGAAGTTTTTTATGAGAAAAACAAAATGGCGAAATTCGAAAAATCTCGAAAAACTGAAAAAAAATCGGTTGAATTAACTCCGACGCCGACGTAACAATCTTTGTTGAACAGCCAAGTCCCCTTAAGAGCATTAGAGTTGAACATGATAAAATCGGATATCGTGCTGAGATGTCGAGCCTCGCTAACTTCTATAAGTCATCTAAATGTCTCCCTTTCTGGGTCCCTGGGTTTCGATTTGGACAAAAGTGAAATGGACAGCTCCGCCCGACCACCGCTGAGTTATCTTCTGGGGAGAATCGAGGAATATGAGATCAGGGCAACGGACTTTCTATAGACCAAAGGGGTTATCTGCGAAGTCTCATTGTCCTTATGACCATGCTTGGATAGGAAAGGCACCAGCTGCCTTCTCAAAATGAACAAATCCGCGGTGAGTGTACTTACGGGTATCATCACAGGTCATTGTGCTATCGCACCAATGCTCCGATGGTGGCGAATACCAACAAGCTCCCTCTGCAGATGTTGTCAGGGTGAGGAGGAAGAGGAATCGATCTACCACCTTCTCTGCCGATGTCAGGGGCTTCAAAGAAGAGGGCTCAGATTTCTGGGCTCACGGTTCTTCGACAGCCTGGTCAGATGTTGGGAAGGCAGACGTCTCCCTTCTTTTGGGTTCATCAGGGTAAAAAATGTGCCGCCACCCTGCACTTACTAAGGGCACTCATAATGGACAAAAATGTCTCCGACTGGAAGTGTGGGTAATACCCACGCACGCCATCTTAACCTAACATACCCTAACCACAATGCGCTAAATTTTAATAAATGTCTGTTAATGGAAGAACAACAAACCTGATTTGTTGATTTTACTAGCTTCATTTCTTTCGGTGCGGAAACTCCGGAAACAAGCTTTGAAGTTGCACCTTAATAATAGCATAAATAAATATTTTTTTGCACCATCATTTAATATTACCTGGTTTCCAATTAAGTCTGAATAATTAATATGGTAAATATTTTCGCCGATTTATTAAGTTCAAAGCATTTAAGTATTGCAGTTGGCGATAAATGAAAAAAAAAAAAAATTTGATTTTTGGCTGTCATCATTTGGGCGTATCTTGGGCA
Source organism: Eurosta solidaginis (assembly GCF_040869045.1). NCBI lineage: Eukaryota > Metazoa > Arthropoda > Insecta > Diptera > Tephritidae > Eurosta > Eurosta solidaginis. The sequence continues at coordinate 32,980,859 of NC_090319.1, forward strand.
TAAAAGCAACTCACTTAGCAAAAAAATAAAAATAAAAAAAATTAAAAGTTTGCAGAAGATATTTAAACACTGCGTCGGGTTGTGGTTTCAGTTACTCACATTAACACTTGAGGTCTATAATTTATTTGAATATTTAATTTTTGTGGTAAACACTTTAATTTGAACACGCCCAAAACGTCGAGATGCCAAGTGATGAGAACGTACAAATAGAAAGTGATTATTTATATGACCAATTAGCTGCTATTATTTAATATACATACATAACGATAAATAGATTTATATATATGCACATATATACATACATAGTTTAGTCATATTTACATAACAAGTAATATTTTTTTAAATTAAATTTATAGTTAATATATTAAGCAAATAAACTGGAATTTCTTGCACGAACCTAAATAAAATTTGCATAACAAAAACGCAGCAACTGAAAATATCCATAAACGCTGATGAGTTAAGCAAAAAAATTTGTTTTGATTGAAGGTGCGATATTATGAAATCACTTAGCATTTTGATTGAAGAATCAAAACTTAGTTTAGCTCAAGGAAAAAAGCAAATAAATGCGTAGATTGGTAGAAAATGATGGACAAGGCGTGGCTAGAGGAAATATGAAAAAAAAAATAAATAACGAGTATTTGGAAGGTGCACGCAAAAATATGGAATGAAACAAATAGCACAATGAAAATTTGATGAAAAAAGCTGATTCTGTAACTAAAATAAAATTCACTTATCGATAGTCTTTATTACACAGAAACGTATTGGTGTACTATTTATGGGATATTCCATAGTCATTGGTAAGACATTTTGACTCGTTTTTTACTCAAACCTTAAGGCGAATACTCATTTGATTCAAAGCTAATGAAATATAAAAGCAAGTAAGGACGGGATTGTCTTGGGCCGTGCCGAAGAATTCATACCTTTCATGAATGGGGCTGAACAATAATGTTAACCCATTCGCAGTATCCAAATAATCGGCTGCATAAGATTTGAGATGTATAGTGAACAGATGCACATATCTAAGCGATTTTTAAGGTAAATATAAAACAAACAAGTAAGGAAGGCTAAGTTCGGGTGTAACCGAACATTACTCAGCGTCAGCTTCAATTGTACATTTCATTTCAGTAAATTACTTTTCTACATAACACGTGGCACCGCCCGTTTAAAAGAAAAATATCTCCCCATTTCCTCTTACAATAAAACTTGATAATTGAAATATCATTGATTCAAACTTATTTTTTGCTAACTTATAGCTTATTATTCTAGTCTACGACCCTTTTAAACTTGTTTTATATCTCAGTTGCCGTGGTCTTTAACCGATCCCGTCCATTTTTACTAGAACTATGTTCTGCTATAAGGAAAATGTGTGTACACAATTTCATTACGATATGTTAATTTTTCTTCGAGTTATGGCTCCCGAAACATAGAAATTAAAAAAAAATAAATGTAAGGTGTTATAACCACCGAAGAGATCTAAGGCCGAGCTTCTCTTCCAATTTGTGTCGTGCTCCTCTTGATTTTCCCTATAAATTGGCCGGCGGGACCTACATGTTTTATGCCGACTCCGAACGGCATCTGCAAGGCAGATGAGTTTTCACTTAGAGCTTTTCATGGCAGAAATACACCCGGAGCACTTTCCAAACACTGCCGAGGGACGACCCCGCTTAGAAAAATTTTCTTCTAATTGAAAAATCTTATTTCTAAAATTTTGATGTTGCTTTGCCCGGGGTGTGAACCCAGGGCATACGGTGTGGTAGGCGGAGCACGCTACCATCACACCACGGTGGCCGCCGTGCTTACTCAAAAAAGGGGCGGTGCCACGCCCATTTTTTAAAATTTGAAGTTTTCCCTATTTATTGTTATAAATCTAATTTGGAAATGAAATACCATTGATATTAAGCTCTTTTTTGCAAAGATACAGCTTATTTTATTCGTCTACGACCCTTTTAAAAATCTTTTATATAAAAGTAGGCGTGGTCGTTAACCGATTTCGTTAATTTTCTTCAAAGCATTCCTTATAGTAAAGGTAACATCTCTGCCAAATTTTGTTACCATAGGTTTAACGATTTTTGATTTATGATTAATAATATCTGTAAAATTGATTTTATCACAAGTGGGCGGTGCCAAGCCCATTTTAAAAAATGTTTTCATATTTTTATCAAGAGTCTTAATATCAGCACATATGACGAATTTCAACATTCTAGGTGTATTATTTACTAAATAATCAGGTTTTTTGTATTTTCCAAAATGTCATATATATAAAAATTGACCGTGGTTATCATCCGATTTCGCTCATTTTCAATACCAATCTATTCTGGGTCCAGATAAGCTCGTGTACCAAATTTGGTGAAGATATTTCAATATTTACTCAAGTTATCGTGTTAACGGGCGGACGGACGGACGAACGGATATGGCTCAATCAAATTTTTTTCGATACTGATGATTTTAATATATGGAAGTCTATATCTATCTCGATTCCTTTATACCTGTACAACCAACCGTTATCCAATCAAAGTTAATATAATCTGTGTGCAAAGCACGCTGAGTAAAAAAATAGGTAGATACTTTGTGTGGGAATGCAAAGTTTCACGTATTTTGTGGTCTGCATGAAACAGCTATGACCATGAATCACTTTTCTCAACAATATATGACGTAAACGTAAGCATTTGGTGAAATCTGAAGCTTATAGCTGTTAAAATGGGGCAGTAATTACGAAAGGTTTGATTTATGATTAATATTTGTAAAATTGATTTTATGACAAGGGGGGGGGGCTGCCACGCCCATTTAAAAATTTTTTTATAATTTTTATCAAGACTCTCAATATCAGTCCACACGTCAAATTTCAACATTCTAGGTGTATTCTATACTAAATAATAAGATTTTTTGCGTTTTCCAAATTGTTATATATATAAAAAGTGGGCGTGGTTGTCATCCGATTTCGCTCGAACTCCCCCCCCCCCCCCGTAAATCCGCCACTGGACCGACCTCTATGATTTTTTCAGACAACAATATTTGCTATATACGTAAACATTTGGTCAAATTTGAAGCTTCTAACTGTTAAAATGGGGCGGAAATTACGAAAAGTTTCTTATGAGGGTTATATGCTATAGTGGTCCGATGCGGCCGGTTCCGACAAACGTCTAATCGGACACCTAAATATACCCGCTCACCAAATTTTATCAAGATAGTTTGCTTACAAACAGACAGACGGACAGATGGACATGGCTAAATCAACTTAGCTCTTCATCCTGATCATTTCCGTATACTTATTAGTGGGTCTCCCTCTTTTCCTTAAAGCACTTACAATTCTGAGATTCGTGACAAAAGTTATACACCATTTCATTTCATGAAAGTATAATTAGGTTTGTAGTTTAGTCAAAAAATACCATTTTGTAAGAGCTAAGGCTGGGATTACGAAATCACCTGCCTATGTAAGTAAATGAATCGGTCCACCGAATCGTCGTCCTCGACATCTACCGATTCCCCGATTGTTTGGGAATCGATTCACCGATTCGTTATCGCTGTCACCAACCACCAGATACTATTCTGCGTCACGGTGCTTGTGTGTGTACGTCTGAATAAATGACCACAACATAAGATACTTACTTACTTACCGAATTTTCGCTCAACCCGTTAAACGGTTATGGCCGTCCAACAGGGGGCGCCAGTCGCTGCTTTGTTGGGTTAACTGGCGCTAATAAAAATACTTTCCTAGCCGGAGCGTCATCTTCCATTCGCATTACAGGACCAAGCCAGCGTAGCCGCTGCGTTTCAATTCGCTGGGCTATGTTGATGTCTGCGTAAAGCTCGTACAGCTCATCATTAGATCTTCTTCGCTAATCGCCGTCGCCAAACAGAAGAAACACAATTAGTATTTTTGGACTCCTTCATTTTTGATCGCTTTGTCGCGACGAAGAGAATCCCTGCAGAGACCCCAAAGATGAACTAAGAGTAAATGCCCATATTTCTACAGCTCTGTAAGCCGTGTGCATAGGGACATACCACCCGTATTTGTGGAAAATATGGCAATTGCCGCACCGACACCATCCTCATCCTAGAGGTACACGCGCCGATGGCTGAAAAATCAGCGGGCGGTTATTGAATAGATGACCGCAAATGGTCTCCTCTGCTGCTTTGACTAAGTCGGTTGTATACCAGTTTACTTGTGGGAACGGTAAGGAAGAAAACAATAGAAATAAAAAAGGACGAAAAATTGGGGAAAGCTTATTGGGGACGCATTCGGAGGGCGATCTCCAAAAAAATATACAGGAGAGCGTCGGCTAGTCAGGGGCATGGATATCAGGCCAAGTGGGAGGTCTCAAAAGGGGAGCCACAAACTCCAATGCGTTGATCGTAGCTTAAGGCTAGTAGGGGCATGCAAGCAACTTCTAACTGCATTAACCGACAGTGTAGAAATAGAAAGAATAGCAAGCGTCAAAGTGGACATATTCGTTACGGCAGACAAGAGGAATATTCGAAATTTTTGCATGTACACAGCTCAGCAAAATCAAAAGAGCACTACGACCTGTGAAATTTCAAGAGCTACATGACCAGACTACACGGAAATAGGGGCACGGAGTATACTGAGTAGATCTACCCCAGTGGGTTAGGGTGTTAGAATATACCGGCGGTTGGTATGCTTATCGTAAGAGGCGACTAAGTTACCAGATTCAAGGGGTTGTGTCGCGCAAACCTTTCAGGTTGCCAGCGCAATATATAGCTTCTCCAAATCCAATTGTCAACCTTACCTATCTGTGGCGAATCCTGTTTTATTAAAAGCCGAGGCTCTGGTGACCCGAACTCCTCATGGATCTAGGGGGTAGGAGGGCGGGATGGCCAAGAAGGTCGCATGTGGTCATAACAAATCGTTCCCGAGATGATCGGGCTTGGTACAGGAACGCATCGGATGTGTATCCGGCAAAGGACCATCAACATCGATAATACTCCCCAAGGCTTTCAGAGAGTGTCCTTATCGCTACAACAACAACAACGCACATAAACTTATGGCCATTCAGTGAACTTTAGGCCCTCTCCATCACAGAAGTTGTAAAGACGTAACTTCCAAAGAAACTGTTGAGCACTTACTATGTGAATACCCCGTTCTAGCACGTCCTAGATCTTTCTATAGCCCCTTTGGTAGACTATCGGAAATTGTGGGTCCAAACATTCTTAATTTTACAAACATTTCGGGCTGGTTGTAGTACATATATGATGTAGCACTTAGTAGGTTCAGACGAGTTTTTCCGTTATCACAGCTGCTTTTAATTACCTATTTGGATCCAAGTCGGTGGCAGTCATTCTGTAGCTACCTACCTGCTATGTAAGTTATGCGATAATTATCAAAAGTCAACTGTTTTACAATGTTTAGCAATAAACACACATATATACATACACATTTACTTACGCATGTTTTATAATTGAAAATTTATATCTCACTTTTTAATAACTTTATTTTTGTTGTTGTTTTTAAAATTAGATCTGTTGAGTGCATTAACAAATTGCAAATATTGCATCAATGACGGCGCCATTAGATTAGTTGTTGCAAGCCTTCCGCAATATTGGCGAACGCATCGTTGATCTCAATGCAATTCACGTTCAATCCAAATCCGAATCCAAACTAGCCAGCCAGCACAAAAAAGCATAGAGCCAAAGCCGATTTGCGGCCAATGACTTGGACAACTCACGCATTTGTAGTTTTTTAATTCCATTTTTTTATTCGTTCTCCGTTTTTTTTTCGTTTCTTGGCCCGATTTGTAATTTGTTCAATTTCATCATTTGGTTTCGTCTAACTAACCCAAAATGGTTTGGTTGGTGCCATAAATAAAACTTGTCACATACCTAAGACTCTTGGACAGTCTTGATGTTGCAAATTCAGTTGTGACTACAAACTGATTTCAAATTCAAGTTAATGTAATTATGCTTTGTTAATACTTATTAAGTATATGTAGGTACTAGAGGTTTACGCCGATCACTTAATCGGCGGCGGCGGCGCAGGCTCTATTATATATCGGCGGCGGCGGCGTGTGCGGCGCGCCGGCGTACGCCGGTGTTCTTACTTTAAAAAGCTTGATTTTTCGATTTAAAAAAATAGTATTTATGAAAGGGTTTGCTTGTATGTATTTAAGGAAATCAACGTGTTGGCAATTTCGGAAAGATCCGAGGTTTTTGCCTCAAGATCTCGCAGACTGTTCAAACATTTTCAGGAGTAGCTCCTTGCGGAGGGATTGTCCCTCGTTCACTTGCTCCAGAGAGGCTTCGAACCTAGCCCCGGTCTTTGGAATTGGTACTGCTGCGTCTGCTGAAAAGAAATAGAGATACATAAAATAGCCACGCTTTTGTCTGCATATCCCGTGCAAAGCGTAGTTTCACCTAGGGTTAACTCCTAATAATCGTCGCGAACACAAATTCTTTAAATCATTTGTGGCTCCTTGGCGGCCACGCACAAAGTTGACTTGCGGTTGCTTTTAAAGGTCTATTAATACTCATGAAAGTCGTGGCACAGGGCGCCTCCAGTTTCTTCGGCTGTTTTTAAGAGCTACAATTCCCGATGTGCGAACAGTAGCAATCCCGAGCACCAGTCGCTACCAGGCCTTCTGACCCTCACACCGTATGCCAGCACAGAAGCTATAGGACTGCTACTTCGAACTCATACCTCCGTCGACGTCATTTTCCTAGAAGCTCTAAGTGTAGCTGCGAAGACTTTCCAACGGATGCTTTTGCCGAGCTACACCAGAGAAACAAATTGAAACGTTAGGGAGTTCGGCCAAGGATGCCGTCATTGCGTAATGGGTGAAAATCGTATAATCCTCGGTCGGCGCATCTATATAATTAAAATTTTACAAGGACCCTGGATAAAATTTTTAAAATGTAGACCAGAGTTTGTAGACGTTTGTGTTCACATCATTGATTTCAATAGTCTTCGTTAAATCAAAACGATATTTTAGAATGAAAGTCGACCGATTTTAAGTTGAATGATGTTTACTGCTGTTTTCCGGCCTAATGATATAAGAGCTCATTATGGATGACCACGTAGCTTCAGTTTTCAGACTAGTTCGACTGTCCACTTCGTTAGGGTATAGCACACACCGTCATTTTTTCCACTGTCTTGGGAAAGCTTTTACTTCACCACTTTGAGTGTTCTTGCGAAGGACAAAGCCTCACCTGGTAAATAGATACATATATGTCCAACGTATTCACATTTGTAAAAGGAGCCGTAACGTGTAGGTGATATTTAAACTTGGTTGATAGGCTATAATCAATGTAATTAACTCCAAGGGAATAGTTTTGAATAGGGCCCCCAACTTTATGTCAAACCGGGAGACTTGGATGTTGAAGGATGAAGTGTTAAAATTAAAATTAACATTTCAGACGCTATTGTATAGTTTCGCAAATAAACAACAGATGTTTGAATGTAAGCCCAAGTGATTTTTCAAACCCTTCTCATACGTACATATATTCTCAACTTAAGTATGAGGTAAAAACATTTCAAAGGAGTGTTTATGCCTCTAGAACCTACTAAAGGATTTTGCATCACTGATTTCGCTTATTCTTTCAGCCAATCGCAATATAAAATTTTTTAAAAAAATCGGCACCTTTTTTGCTTTTTTTAACAACTTGAAAACAATTTGAAACTCCTTGGATAATTTTTTTTTTTTTGGAAAAAATATGCAAAGTGATTATGATGAATTTCATATCAAATCCAATATGCGTTGAACCCGACCCCCTCAGAATTTGATGTAATTTTGCATGGGGTTACATCTTACCCACCCAAACACAACCTCATTTTTAGAAATTGCATTTTCGAAAAATTGTGGGCGTGGCAAGGTATCGAAATATCCGAAAATATTAGAAAAATGACGATAATAGGTACTTTTAAAGTGTGCTTACTACGGAATGGCTTTACCGATTTCAAAGATCTTCATGCCATTAGAAAGGTATTGAAATAAGCTTTCAAAAAATACACTATAAAAAATGTTTAGTACACTGAAAAAAAAATTTTTTTTTTTAATAAAATTTGAAACTGAAAAAACAATTCAAAGATCAAGCGATTTTGAAAAATAAAATTTTATTTTAGAAAGGTCTATTTAATATATATAACATATCTGAAAACTAAAATGGGTTTTTTTTTTGTAATTTATTTAAGTAAATGCATCTCTTGGTTACTTTCTGATATTTTGATATCACGCGTAAACTAATCAACCGATTTCAAAAATTTGTATACCGTTAGAAAGGTATTAAAATCACCTTTGAAAACATATACTGTAAATTAATTTTAATTTTTTTCTACATTTTTTTTTCAAACTGGGAAAACACTTCAAAGACCAAGCTATTTAAAAAAAAAAATTTTTAGAAAGTTTGATTTAATATAAAAGCTAGAAAGGTTTTTTTTTTCTTTTAAAAAAATTTATAAGTAAAACAATCTCTTGTTAACTTTTTTTTTATTTTGCTATTATTGTGTTACAAAAAAGGTACCTAGCTATACTTTTGAAGTTATACAGATACATATACTATGACTTAGTATTCTAATAGATTGGAACAAGAATCGTATTATCAAATTTTTTAGACATGCACAATAAATAGACATACACTTAATAAAGTTAATTTTTTATTTTTATGTATTTAGATTTAATATACAACTTTGCGCAGCTCATACTGCTGAGTTTCGGAATATTTGCTTACTTTTAGTGATGTTTCATCTAAAGGTACAAAAGAATGGAAGCTTTGAGTTCCCGTAATAGTTTTGGCATTTTTGTATCTTGAAAGTAGCTCTTCTTTTGTTTTGTTGTATTCATCAGCGTTTGCGTAAGCAACTTCTATGGAGGTGTTATACGTTTGTGAAGCCCAACGATAAAGGTCTTTCGCCGTTTGAATTTGATTTTTATTTGCCATGCTATAATTCCGAGCGCCTCTTTTTAATGTCCCACCTATACCATCACATGCAGATTTTCCATGGCTAGTTGTGTAAAAGTGCCACTCAGCGAATATTTCGAAATCAATTTTATGATGACATAAATTAATTAAGTTGTATTTGTTTTTGTACTGTGCTCCTGCACCATCTGACACGTAGATAATTTTCGTAATTGAATTACTTATATTGGTCTTAACAAAATTAATCATTTTTGAAAGATATAGATGAACTGCTATGCTATCATGGATATTACAATCGGATATTATGGTAAAGGTTCTATGAATTAAATTATCGTTATCTTTGTAATAAATAACGAACGGATGTATGGTGGCTTGATTATTATTCCAATGATATCCTTGAATGGCATCTTGTATAACAAACGCATAGTTTTCAGCGAAATCCATTTGAATTAGCAGTTCTCCTGGCAGCAGTGTCATTTTTCGTTCACGTACGAAGCGGGACTGGCGCTTAGCTGTGAAATGATGTGACACCAGCTTATTGATGTGTTGTACAAAATCATCAACAAATGTGTTTGTAGTAGAGGAAATGGTTTCGAGATTACATCTGAGTGTTGTGTTCCATTTTTTGTAAATCACTTCTTGAATCGAATTTTTTTCGTAATATTCCAACATCATCGTTCTAAGGTTCGTTAAATTATCGTAGCACCGACCACACATTGATACGCAACACTCGCTGTTTTCTATATTACCATTACAGACAACGAATTTAATAACATCTTTATAGCTTCTGAAATTATGTTGACCTTCCATCGATTCAAACCGGATTTTTCGAACATCAGTTTTACATTCTGATGCAATGTGCACACACAAACATTTTACTGGTTTCCAACCCCAAGTTTGATACAATTCTCTGGTCGCAACATGGTAAATTTTGTAAATCCTAATTGAAGTGAAGGATGTATTTTTCTAAATTCATAGTAAGTTTCACGAAGCGATGACAGCATTAGTCTTTTTTGAACTTCCTCGCGTATGTTTCCTTGTCTTACTACAATTGAGTCCTGTGACCCAGGCATGATTCGGCTGATTTCATCATCTTCATAAAACAATTTTACTGTGTTTAGAGTTTCTTCAGGTAAACTACGCCTGTCCATGCTAGAGCGTTTGACGTCCGAAAACTTTGTTTTATTTTTTTGTATATCTTTGCTAATTTTTATCAATTCGTAAGATAAAGCATGCCCAAAAATGTGTTTAATTTCCTTAGATGTCATGGTGTTTGGTAATAGAGATAATATTTTTTCATATGTATTTAATTAGCGAGCTTTGCTCATATTGCTTTATACAATGGTTTTTGTAATTGATATTAGAGAAAAATTGTAAGTTTACAAACGGCGATGGTTACTAGGACATGTTTCTGAATTTCACTTCTTCATCAGCTAGCTTTTCGGGAGCTGAGCGTTGAACTCGAGTCTCCAACATTCATATCAGTGCAAGCCTTTTTAGCTGCTACGCCATATGAATGTTCCGTTGTTCGCTGTACAATTGGTCTCTAAGAGTTGCCTTTTTTGTTTATATTCCTTTTGATCACCATGTAGGCACATACACTCTGTATGTAGTTTATTCCTAATGGTGTGGATATGATTTTTAGGCGTGCTTTTGAAAGCTTAGTAACATTTGTTCGGATATTTACAGTATTTGTTTTTAATACTTCCGCTGTTACTATTATATCAATATGATCATATGTATTTAATTAGCGAGCTTTGCTCATATTGCTTTATACAATGGTTTTTGTAATTGATATTAGAGAAAAATTGTAAGTTTACAAACGGCGATGGTTACTAGGACATGTTTCTGAATTTCACTTCTTCATCAGCTAGCTTTTCGGGAGCTGAGCGTTGAACTCGAGTCTCCAACATTCATATCAGTGCAAGCCTTTTTAGCTGCTACGCCATATGAATGTTCCGTTGTTCGCTGTACAATTGGTCTCTAAGAGTTGCCTTTTTTGTTTATATTCCTTTTGATCACCATGTAGGCACATACACTCTGTATGTAGTTTATTCCTAATGGTGTGGATATGATTTTTAGGCGTGCTTTTGAAAGCTTAGTAACATTTGTTCGGATATTTACAGTATTTGTTTTTAATACTTCCGCTGTTACTATTATATCAATATGATCATATGTATTTAATTAGCGAGCTTTGCTCATATTGCTTTATACAATGGTTTTTGTAATTGATATTAGAGAAAAATTGTAAGTTTACAAACGGCGATGGTTACTAGGACATGTTTCTGAATTTCACTTCTTCATCAGCTAGCTTTTCGGGAGCTGAGCGTTGAACTCGAGTCTCCAACATTCATATCAGTGCAAGCCTTTTTAGCTGCTACGCCATATGAATGTTCCGTTGTTCGCTGTACAATTGGTCTCTAAGAGTTGCCTTTTTTGTTTATATTCCTTTTGATCACCATGTACAGCGAACAACGGAACATTCATATGGCGTAGCAGCTAAAAAGGCTTGCACTGATATGAATGTTGGAGACTCGAGTTCAACGCTCAGCTCCCGAAAAGCTAGCTGATGAAGAAGTGAAATTCAGAAACATGTCCTAGTAACCATCGCCGTTTGTAAACTTACAATTTTTCTCTAATATCAATTACGATAATATTCTTTGCTTATCCAAATTATTTGAGTAGTTTTCGATCTGATATTTCATGTTCTCCAAAATTTGTTCGTAGTAAGCTTTGATCTTCTTTAGGTCTTCAGATAAAGTTGACAGTGAACCACCTCCAAGTGAATCCGAAATACTTTGCGCAATTTGCTCTGTTTTTTTTTTTTGCAGTATGAATCCCTTTCTAAATATTTTCGTTTCATTGGCGATGGATGGCTTCCAAGATGAGGAATAACATGCTTATTTATATTGTCGACGAGTTCGTTGCGTTCAAGTGATTTAGTATAGCTGCTGCATGTTGGAACTTCCTTATATTCTTGATACAATTCACCGCTAGTCAAGATTTCCTGTGCCTCTTCACTTTCCGTTTCAGTAGAACGCTGATTATCAGCAATCTTGATAGCATCCTTAAGTTTAAAGCGACAACTTTCGCAAATACGGCAAATGTCGGAGACTGCTGGAAAATGCTCAGATATCAGCGCTGCTTCGTTTAAGCTAATGTTTTGAAGTTGAGAGGAACATTTTCTTGATAGCTGCACACATATGTATTTATTAGTTGATTCCATATCAATGCCTAGTTTCGTTCTGGTCTGTGTCTATCCGTTGTGTTGTTTTTTATAGTCCATGGGTGCTGTGGCAGGTAATGTCAATCTATGCGTCCGTGGTAGGTAACGTTAATATGCGTGTGTGTGTGCGTATTTTAAAAGGGAGTGGGCCTTAGTTCTATAGGTGGAAGCCTTTTCGAGGTATCGCAATAAAGGTGGACCAGGGGTGTCTCTAGACTTTGTTTGTACGATATGGGTATCAAATAAAAGGTGTTAATGAGTATTTTTAAAAGGGAGCGGGCCTTCGTTCTATAGGTGGTCGCCTTTTCGAGATATCGCCATAAAGGTGGACCAGGGGTGACTCTACAATGTGTTTGTACGATATGGGTATCAAATGAAAGGTGTTAATGAGTATTTTAAAAGGACGTGGGGCTTAGTTTCATAGGTGGACGCCTTTTCGATATATCGCCATAAAGGTGGACCAGGGGTGACTCTAGAACCTATTTGTACGATATTAGTATCAAATTAAAGGCATTAATGAGAGTTTTAAAAGGGAGTGGTGGTAGTTGTATATGTGAAGGCGTTTTCTAGATATCGACCAAAATGTGGACCAGGGTGACCCAGAACATCAAGTGTTGGATACCCCTAATTTACTTATGTATGTAATACCTGCCAAAATTTCAAGGGTTTTTTATTTCGACGTGCAGAACTTTTTCATTTTTAATATGGTCGGTGTCGCAACCATTTTACAGAGTTTTTTTCTAAAGTTATATGTCGCGTCAATAAACCAATCCAATTACCACGTTTCATCCCTTTTTTCGTATTTGGTATAGAATTATGGCATCTTTTTCATTTTTCGTAATTTTCGATATCGAAAAAGTGGGCGTGGATTTCGTTCATTTTTTATACCAAGATAAAGTGAGTTCAGATAAGTACGTGAACTAAGTTCAGTAAAGATATGTCGATTTTTGCTCAAGTTATCGTGTTAACGGCCATGCGGAAGGACAGACGGACGACTGTGTATAAAAACTGGGCGTGGCTTCAACCGATTTCGCCCATTTACACAGAAAAATCTATGCCCCTACCAAATTTCAAAAGGATTGGTAAATTTTTGTTCGACTTATGGCATTAAAACAAATTAGATGAAAAAGGGCGGAGCCACGCCCATTTTGAAATTTTCTTTTATTTTTGTATTTTGTTGCACCATATCATTACTGGAGTTGAATGTTGACATAATTTACTTATATACTGTAAAGATATTAAATTTTTTGTTAAAAGTTTACTTTAAAAAAAATTTTTTTTTTAAAGTGGGCGTGGTCCTTCTCCGATTTTGCTAATTTTTATTAAGCGTACATATAGTAATAGGAGTAACGTGCCTGCCAAATTTCATCATTATATCTTCAACGACTGCTAAATTACAGCTTGCAAAATTTTGAAATTACCTTCTTTTAAAAGTGGGCGGTGCCACGCCCATTGTCCAAAATTTTATTAGTTTTCTACTCTGCGTCATAAGTTCAACTCACCTACCGAGTTTCATCGCTCTATCTGTCTTTGGTAATGAATTATTGCACTTTTTCGGTTTTTCGAAATTTTCGATATCGAAAAAGTGGGCGTGGTTATAGTCCGATATCGTTCATTTTAAATAGCGATCTGAGATGAGTGCTCAGGAACCTACATACCAAATTTCATCAAGATACCTCAAAATTTACTCAAGTTATCGTGTTAACGGACGGACGGACGGACGGACATGGCTCAATCAAAATTTTTTTCGATCCTGATGATTTAGATATATGGAAGTCTATATCTATCCCGATTCCTTTATACCTGTACAACCAACCGTTATCCAATCAAACTTAATATACTCTGTGAGCTCTGCTCAACTGAGTATAAAAACACCGAAATACGTAGAGTACATCCATTGTAACAACTTAATTAAATGTCGAGAAGCGCGCGAGATTTAGGACTATTTCGTGATGCGATAATCTCGCGAGATTATGCCATTGTTAATGCCAATTTGGTTTTTTTTATGCCAGACTGTTGTATCTAAAAAAAATTTGTTTCCCTTTTTTTCTTGACACTTACACATTCACACGTATTTCGTCACATTTACTTTTATTTTCAACTTATTTGTTTAACACAGAAAATTGTGTTGTTTGGAATACTTAAACGCATGCTTTTCGCTCTAATTTGCTTGGAATTTGTAACAAACGCCAATGTATCGCAGTTTTCGGTGTACTTGATTGTAAGTGTACAGGTGTGCAAAAAACGACGTGCTTCACTAAACGTACAAGTACTTGCGTACTTCAACCAACGGGTGAAACCTTGACTTGGTTTTGAACTTCTTCCTTTTCTATTTAACAAAAATCGGAGGAAACTAACAAGTTTTGTACAAGTGTATGAGGTTTGCTAACAATGAGAATTACATATTTTAAGTAATGGGTCTGCATTCCATATTGCAATTGCATTATTATTAGGTATGCGAAAGTGCAATCATTTCTATTTTTTGGCGACCTGTGCTTGAAATAGAAATATCTCAGTAAAGAAACTAATAAGAACCACTCCAGTTCTAGACACATTCTTAGGCAAATAGCGCCTCATTTCACTCACATATTTTTATACGAAAATGTGTACGTCAAGCAAGGGCAATGACTACTTTTTGTAAAATAAGAGCTGAGGAGTTCGAAACTTCTTCGGAAGGTTAATATGCTCATGTAGGTTGCAGGGAAGATAGACGTAGATTTGAAATATTACATATACAACTTTTTCTTTTATAGAAATATTTCAGTGTAGAGAAATTCAGCGGCTGCTGCGTGGTCTTCGTTCCATGCTCCTTATGAGTGGAATCAGTGAATTAATGGCTGTCTCGTTTATTTGAAACTCGGAAAAACCCCAAAAATTCAAAAAAAAAGTTATAAAATCTACAATATTTTTAAAATGCGCGTACTTTTTGAACAAATAAAACGATTATTGAAAGCCTTAAATACTTGTATGCAAAATATTTTTGACCTTCAAAAAAAGATGGAAATTGATCTTAGAAACAAACATTTTAAAAAACGTCAAAAGGCATCAAATTCGGCATCTCAAGTACATTGAGCCGCCGACCTTTTCCTTGTACGTGAATTATTCGAGCCGTTGTTTTGATGTTAGCTGGGGCGCACCCCACTGGAATAAAAATTTTTTACGGTGTATTTTTTCAAAAGGTGATTTTAATACCTTTCTAACGGTATAACGGTATTTTTGAAATCGGTTGATTAGTTTACGCGTGATATCAAAATATCAGAAAGTAACCAAGAGATGCATTTACTTAAATAAATTAAAAAAAAAACCCATTTTAGTTTTTAGATATGTTATATATATTAAATAGACCTTTCTTAAATAAAATTTTATTTTTCAAAATCGCTTGATCTTTGAAGTGTTTTTTCAGTTTTAAATTTTATTTAAAAAAAATTTTTTTTCAGTGTACTAAAAAAATTTTACAGTGTATTTTTTTGAAAGCTTATCTCAATACCTTTCTAATGGTATGAAGATCTTTGAAATCGGTAAAGCCATTCCGTAGTAATCACACTTTAAAAGTACCTATTATCGTCATTTTTCTAATATTTTCGGATATTTCGATACCTTGCCACGCCCATAATTTTTCGAAAATGCAATTTCTAAAAATGAGGTTGTGTTTGGGTGGGTAAGATGTAACCCCATGCAAAATTTCATCAAATTCTGAGGGTGTCGGGTTCAAAATGTACGTTTTTTTCAACCTTTGATATGAAATTCATCTTATATAAATTTATTATATAACGTTTCTTTTAGTGTTTTGTTTTAATAACTTGGTGAATTGGGTGATGCAAAGTCCGTGTTAAGCTGACATCGAAAACGCCTGTTTTTTAAATAACTTTTGAACAGTTAGAAAGAGTTAAATTTCGCATTAGTTTCTTATAACTGACAGTGATGCGCATCCGTTGATACCATTTTCGACCATATCCGACATGAACAATAAATGGCCTAAACAGTCTTAAACGAGTAGAAAATATAGTACCGCGCCGGACGCCGCCGGCGCGCCGATATTTTTGTCATTCGGCGGCGGCGTGCGAAAAACGACCCTAATCGGCGGCGGCTGCGGCGTTTATCGGCGGCGTATATCTCTAGTAGGTACATACTAATGTACAATAGGGGTATTCGCTATGTCTTGCATAAACCAATGTTTATTTTTGTGCAACGCATATTAAGACATGAAAATCAACCCTGCTTCAACAGTCTTTCTCTCAATTTTTTCATTTCGCTCCTATATAGATTGAGCAATTAGGGCTGTTTATATTTAACACAGCGGCTACAGACCACAACCACAATAAGTCAATGCTTGACGTAAACCTTAGCCAAGCATTGGCTACTTGCTAACTTTGAACGTGGTAGCTACAAACTAAAATTATAGCAAACAGTAGCTATAAATTCAGAACAAAATATTATTTATGTTTAAGAAAGTTCAAATTAATGATTTTATTATCCGATATTTGCTTCTTTATTAGTTTTAATTGACAACATAAAAAGAACGCCACCCACTGTCGCTACCCATAAATAGAATAAGGTTTAATCTGGCTACAATACACTGAAAGAAAAAGACTGGTAAAATCAACCGAAATTTCTGTCAATTTTTATCCATCGCAACAAGATGATGAATCAAATGCGCACAAATCGTTGATTCGTAATTGACCGTTTTAGTAGTCAAATCAACAAAAAAAGTTGTTGCGACAGCTTTGTACGAAATTACCTATGTTGCGGCATTTGCAAGGCAGATGAGTTTTCACTGAGATCTTTTCATGGCAGAAATACACTGGGAGTGCTTGCCGAACAGTGCCGAGGGGCGACCCCGCTTAGGAAAATTTTCTTCTAATTGAAAAACCATATTTCTAAAATTTTTATGTTGCTTTGCCCGGGGTGTGAACCCAGGGTCTTCGGTGTGGTAGGCGGAGCACGCTACCATCACCACCACGGCGGCCGCCATATACATACGTAAATATGAGCATACATATAGTACACAGCATACATAAGTACAAAGTAGAGAGAGATTGATTAGGTATCTGTAAATTTTACAGATTTTGTTGACTTAAGAGCAACAATTGATCTTCTGTTGAAATGACTAAACTAATTTGTTCGCTTGACAAAGAACTCTGTCGAATTAGCCATAATTCGATCAATTCCACCGAATCTCAGTTAAGTCAAGAACAACAGAACCCATTTGTTGATTTTACTAGCACCATTTCTTTCAGTGTAGCCATCATCCCATCGCAAAGCCCCTGAGCCCCATAAATAATTTTGCATGTAAATGCAATAACAACGCTTTGAATCAGATGAATCCAGATAGTAGTCGGGTTCAATTTGAATTTATGAATTTCTGATCTTTAGCTTCGCAACGCTGCCTTTAATAAACCTCGTTTTGCAAAGTTAGATGTTACTGCTTGGACTTTAGCCACACAACGACGATATCTGCCTACCACAACTCATGTGTACAAAAATATCACGACCTCTGCTTCTGAAGTCTCCCAATGATCCAGAGCATTCCCGTGAGAATTAAACGTGATATGGAGCTAGAAAACTCACTGGATGATGGCTAATAGGGCTGGTTACATTGACGACGGCGGTGTAGCTGCAACACTGTCATATTATTTTTACACATGTTCTTATGAGTGTCGTTATTTTCGGAGCGACAGAGCAGCACGACAATCAATCACTATAGCCGTTGTAGCCAGATAAAACCTGATTCTATTTTTGGAAGCGACAGTGAGTGGCGTCCTGTTTATTTTGTCAATAAGAACTAAAATAGAAGTAAATAACAGATAATAAAAGCTAAAATCACACTTTTGGCCGTTTTTTAAACATAATTAATAATTTTTTCTAAACTTTTCGCTACTGTTTGCTGTAATTTATATTGGTGGCTGCCGCTTTCAAAGTAATGAAGAAGTCAATGCTTGGCTACTCTTGTCGTCAAGCTTTGCTTTATTGTGGTTGTGGTCTGTAGACGCCGTGCTGAATGTAATCAGCCCTATTGGCATACGTGATTGATTGTCGTGTTGCTCTGTCACGCCTAAAATAACGACTCCCATAAGGACATGTGTACAAATTATTTCACAGATATCGCTTTGTAGCCGCCGTGGTGAGTGTAATCAGGATTATTCTTTTTATATTTTGTCGTCGTATTTTCGGTATATTATGTGCGTATTTTTTCGTAGTTTTGCATATATTACCGTAGAATATAAACAATCCGTGCAATTCGTGCACCTTGCAAGACAAAGCGAATCCCCAAATGTACATAATATGAGTTAACAAAGACAAGCAAATTGCCTTGATTACATTATTTTAGAGATAAATTTTCATATTTATACTAATTTCATAGCACATATAGGCGTATTCTATGTATGAATATACTAAGCCTTAGCAATTTGTATAGTCATCAGAGTTAAAATTAGAGCCAAAGCATATATTTTCCGGTATAAAAACGCAGTAGTTATCGAATGGGCTGTATGCCTGATATGATTACATCTACAGGTTCATAGCAGAGTCTTAAAAACTATGTAGTAGTACTATAAGTAAATATGGTAGATGCATTTAACAAAAGCGTAGTAAATCATAAGAGAAGCCTAGAGTCGTAGTAGTACTACGGTCAGAGTACGTTAAGGGTTATGTTGACTGTTATGGTTACGGTTACGGTAATGGTTATGGTTACAGCTGTAGTTATGATAGCGGTTATGGTTAAGGCTGAAGTTACATATATGCTTACGGCTTACGGTACGGTTTATGTTATTTTCATGTTTATGGCTACGGTTATGGTTACGGTTACTGTTCTAGTTACAGTTATGCTGGGGTTAAGGTTATGATTACGTGTAAGGGTAGGATTAAGATTATATATACTTTCAGTGAAGATAAATGTCGAGGTGCTGTTTGCGGTGATTTTTACGGTTTCAGTTGTGATTACGATCAAATTTGCTGTTGCGGATACTGTAAGGGCTCGACTTGCGACTACGATCAGATTGATGATGCTACATTGATGATTCTGCTATTAACATCGCATTCTAGTCATATATTCAAACTTTTACACACCAAGCGTCATGAGCATCACATGGAACGAGCTACAAAAAAAAATTCGAAAATTTATATAAAACGCGTCGCTTGATTGAAGAGGATTCTTGATAACTACGAGTATAGCTTTTATATCCATATCGAAGGTATGTCAATAGAACGCGCGACTCTTTGGAATTGTGGTTTAAATAACAGAGTTCACCGAGCGTGACTCTTAAAGAAAACCACCCACTGAGCGTGGATCAGATATATATATCAATCTGGTTTGCAACTTTCTCCAGTAGGTATAGTGTAAATCGGGAGCCTATATTGAGAACGAGCTCCACAAGAACGACCGTTGAAATGCTATATACTTATATCAATATCGTGCCTTCATCTTTTCGGCAAGTGCTGACAGCATTCTTCATTCGGGCATCTTGTTACGACTTCGTACTTTGAATTCAATTTCGGCTGTGCTTGTATTGAAGCAGAGACTATGATCGAACATCATACTCAGATTGGGAGTTCGACAGTAAGTATTGCTGTGCCATCTATGTGGACGTTCAATTGATGTGCCATCTTAAAGGTCAATATTGTAACAAATTTAGGGAAATTCCGCTTTCCCACCTTCTGCTAACGTTCGATTCGCTTTACTGTTGCATAAATAACTCCAATATTCAATAATGCAAAATGGTCTTTATTAGAATACTTTGAGCGTACTTCACAATAACACTTATACTTCACAATCAATAGCGTGCTTAAATCAAACTGATTACTGATGATTCTGCTTTCGTTGCTTTATACTCTCTGTTGCCTCGTCCACCCATTCCTCCTAAGGTCTAGTAACTTCGCGAACTTCATGCTTGGTTAACAGCCATATGTGTACATGTATATTTATAGTTTATAGTCTCTCGCATAGCCATATGCGTGTGTTTATGTGAGTACTACTTCGGCTGATGGTGAGTATCTCTCTGCTGCCTTGTATGTACATGTGTAAATGATGATTGATTTGTTTACGTAAATACAAGTGGCTGCTTAGTATCGGTTTGGGGATGCTAGTATCATTAGTGATGTGAATATTCGTCACAATATAATGAACTATGTGGCCGTAGATTTTGTCGTTGGCAGTCTATTAAATCATGATCGTGTAATAATTTCAGCTTTTATTTTAGTGTTTATAAGTGCGACAGAAATATTCCTATGAAATCGTATTGGGAATCTCATCCAATTTGAAGTTGAATTTAAACCTCGAATAACTGCTCAACGAGCCAGGGTATTAAATTATGTCGGAACTTCGTTCAATTTTTTATAAGAATATGTTAGTGATTTGGGTACTAATGGTTAAAGCTCTGGTACACTTTTTATAAAAACTTGGGAATTAGAGAGATAGCTGAACTGACTAAGGGAGTGAAATTTAACCACAGCAGAATATATTGAGAAGAGCTTCGTCGGCTTTAATCGGTAACAGCCGAAACTGACAAGTTGTTGTTTTATCATCAGTTTATTATTGATAGCGAATTATTATCGTCGAGCTTGCTACCGATTTGTTATCAGCTTGTCATCGTTTTCTTATTGGTTTCTTATTGGCTTGTTATCGCAGGAAGGTACGTGTGTAATCGACTTTACATTGAAATTTTATAGGTATCGATAACTTTTCGAGAACAAATTGATAGTTTTTATAACAAAATGATAAATTTACGGCAGCACGCCGATGACAAATTGGTAATAATCCAATAATAAACCTTAAAATTTACGCAGATTAATTAATATCCATTTGATAATTTATGGATGACATTTCGGTAAATAATCGATAACTTTTTGAATACAATCCGATAAGAAATTGGTAACAATCCGTTAATCGCTAACATATTGAAAACCTATCTATAATTTTTCGACGGTAAATCCAAGTCATTTCGATAACAAACGGATAAGTCGTCTGTTAAAATATATATAATTTAATTTAATTTCAGCTCATTCGATTTTATTTTTTTTTTTTTTTTGTTTATTTTATTTTGCTTTATTTAATTTATTTTCATTTTATTATATTTTTTTTCTTTGTTTAAACTTTACTATTTCACATAAATCTAACCAAATAATGTACAACGACGCAAAATCCTAAAACGAAAAAAATTTTAGTCTAAATCTAATTACCTAAGCACGTGCTTTGCTTTTGTAAACACTGTATGCATCAGTAATACAAATCACGCATTTGCTCATATTTACCATAATATCTCTGGCTTTCCAAAAAAAAAAAAAAACAGCAGTGCATACATATCTTCGAGCACTTGCATACAAAACAAAATTTTAATATACTCATGGCGTAGAAGCTTTAATGTGGTCATATTAATCGTTCCCGAGATCGTCCGGCTAGTACCCTTATGTTACCGGAACGTACCTGATCTGCATCCAGCAAAGTACCATCAATCCAAAGCCTTCGGTGAGTGTCTTTATCGTTAATACAACCACAACAATTGCTGGCGTGATTTGCTACGAAACGGCCAAAATCGCTTAGGCTGTCAAACGCGATTTACCATTTAATGATTATCAATATATCAAAAGGAAAGGAAAATTGTGGATTTGTTCCACCCTAATGTACATTCTGAGTAAATTATTTAAACGAATTTGGGTATATCATACAAAAATTATTTGCATATGCATCGATTTGCGATCATTTATTTAACACATGTGACATCATTAGCTGAATATTTTTGTAAAGAAAATTGTGATTTAATTTTTTTTCTAAACACTTTGTTCTTTTTATTGTGAAATAAATGAATGCTAATGAGATGGCAAGCAAATCAACAAATAAATAAATATTTTTATGGCAGAACTAAAAACATTCAGAAAAAAAACTATACAAATATAACTTCAATCAAATAAAATTTTACATGCATTCTGTGATGAGTAAATAAGTAAACAAATATGTATGTAAATAAATGAACAACAAATTACACATTTTAACGCAACTTAACTAAAAAAGATTTTAAATAAATATTTTCAAGGTCAAACGTTTTTAGCTTCAATTTACAACTTAATTTAATTAACAGCATTACAACGAAAATTTGTGTGTCATGATAAACATTTTACTTACACGCAGAAACTTAGGGTTAATAAATGAATCGTGGAAGGAAGAAGAAGAAGAAAATTCTAACATGCAAATCAAATTCGTACCTAATCAATTTGACTTTGACCAACAAATTAAAGAAACAATACCTCATATGAATTTTTATAACCAACATCATCTTTTAAATTTTATTCATCAGACAATTTATGGGATATTTAAATTCAGAACAAAGAAATTAAATACCGACTCGGCCAATTAAGGTTTGTAAAGTTTTCTTTGCAGCGAAAAAGTGAGCACAATGACACAAGGAAGTTTAGCTGTTGAAAAATAGTTCACTTAACAAACAGTCAATGATTTCTTCACCTCGCTCTGGCACCTGCTCTCTGAGAGGAATCTTCAACTTAACTATGTAACCAAGTACTCAAGGTAAATAAGCGGTGTATGGGAGTAATATCGTGATGGAAAGAAGGAAAAGGGACGCGTAATGAGAAGAAATGAACGTGACGCAGAACAGTGCGAGTACGAGGAGCTTAAAAGTCTGACTGTTAGGAAATGCTCCTTAAAATTTTATCAGAATATCTGGGAAATGAAATCATCAATTTTTGTGGAAGGATCACTTTGTTAGCGGGGAAGAGCATCAATCCGATAGCCTAATGAATGACTACGGAATGAAAATTATTGATTTAATCCAAGTACCTGCCGTCGTTGGCCTAAACTTAAGGTGCGCCCATGCACATGGGTCAAAGCAACGTTTGACCAACGTCGAAGACTCGCCAACATTTGTAGGGCTAAATGTCTATCTAATAGCTCTTTCAATATATGGAACATTGCATCCGGTTGCAATGCAATATCTTACCTAAAAATATATAAAAACGTCGTAAAATGACAGACTACTCCCCAAACTATTCAAACACTGGTTAGGGAAAGACAATAAGAAATGGTAATTAAGAGGAAAGGTTTTAAAACAGAAAAGCGATATTTCGAAAATTCCAAATCGCTATATATACGCAAAATTTTATATAGGCGGGTGAAGATTGAGAGGGAAAGAAGAAAATGGAATATGGGAAAATTGTGACGATGAGGTAGCGGGAGAAAGAAGTTAAAGGGGAGATAATAAAAAGAGAGTAAAATGAAAGTAAAAGGTAAAAGAACGAAACCTGGTTAGGGTATCACACTCCCTGAAATGGAGAGAGAGAGATTGCTAGTAAAAAGAAGAGATCAAGAAGAAGAGAGAAAAAAGGAAATGGGGGGAAGGAAAGTTAGATAAGAAAGGAAGAGATGGAGAGAGATAGCGAGGAAAAGGCAGAGAGCAAGAAGAAGAGAAAAATAACCTCCCGCGGGTTAGGGGGCTTAGAATATACCCGCGGTAGGTATACCTGTCGTAATAGGCGACTAAAATACCAAATGCATTAAAGGGATTGTGTAGTACAACCCTCTCAATGGGTTGCTAGCGCAACTAGCTTCCCCAACCCAATTTTCAACCTCACCTACCCGTGGTGAATCCTGTTTCATTAACAGCCGAGGCTCTGGCGACCCCTAACTCCTTATGGATCTAGGGGGTGGCAGGACGGGATGGCTTAGAAGATTTCATGTGGTCATATCAAATCGTTCCCGAGATGGTCGGCTTAGTAATTTTATGGTTTGAATACATAGGCACACACAGCTGTTGTGTTGAAAGATAAGAAAAATGACTTGCTGCCATGAGGAAAATATACGACAATATCAGCGCAGGACCAACTAACAATCAGATTGTGTATGATGCCGTAACACTTTTCGTCGACGTTAATCACATTCACATTCACCGCTATGTAATACCAAGAATTTCACAAAGGCACTCAACTTTACCATTGTTGTTATTGTTGTTGTTGCGATAAAGACACTCTCCGAATATTTTAGGCAGTGTTATCGAAGTTGATGGTCCTTTGCCGGATATAGTTCCGGTATGTTGTGGTAATAAGCACCGTTATGGTATAAGCCCGACCATATCGGGAAAAATGTAATAAGACCACAATGAACTTTCCTTACCATCCCGCCCCCTTCGACTACTAAAGAAATAAGATTGGCCACGGGTAGGTGAGCTTTACAATTCAGTTGGAGAAGCTACAAAATGCCCTTGAAAGGGTTGCGCTACACATCCCCTTTGAATTCATATTTATCTATTGAAGAAAATAGTACTATATTTTAGCGAATTTTAGGAATCCTTTGTTACTCTTAGCTTTACTGTTTACATGGCTGTATGGCTGCTTGCTTTGATGCTGTTGTGCATTTATTTACTAGCAGAATAGTAATGTATCGAAATGCTAATATTCGAAATGCCAATATTCGCCCAAATATAATCTGACACAGGTGGCGCTAAAAATATACATTTTGCTTGAAGAATAAAAGAGCACAATGGTAGACCAAACGCGTCAACGTGGGTTACATCATTTTTGGGCCGATAACTTCATTTATACGTGTAGGTCTTGTATTTCAAATTGTTTTTTGTTTTTTTTTTTTTTTGTTTTTTGACTCACCCAAAACACTTTTATTTTGTCGTTGTGCACAGGCAAGAGTGTGCCTAGAGTTTTCCTGGAAGATCCATGCTTTTGAAATGGCAAACTAAGGCGATTCCAGAGTACTTCAATCGATCTAATTTTCCGAATCATATAGAATGTGCCGAATAATACTGTGCTTGTCGCCGGGTAAGCTTAAAGCAACAAGTTCGCGATCGGTTCAGGCTCAATTACTTTTTTTCCGTGCATACACACAAAAGATATATGCAAACAGGTCGGCATTAAATGATGTCAGTATTTAAACAAATGAATAATATGAGTTTATATTAGTCAGAAAATTTTTCTTACTAAATAAATAGATGAATCACCCTGAAATGAAGATATTTGGGCATTCATTTAAAAAAAATTTCACTTTTTGATGCAAAAAGTCAAATTTAAAAAAGAAGAACAGAGTATATTAACCTTGATTGAATAACGGTTGGTTGTGCAGGTAAAAAGGAATCGAGATAGATATAGACTTCCATATATCAAAATCATCAGTATCGAAAAAAAATTTGATTCAGCCATGTCCGTCCGCCCGTCCGTTAACATGATAACTTGAGCAAATTTTGAGGTATCTTGATGAAATTTGGTATGTAGGTTCCTGGACACTCATCTTAAAATGAACGATATGGACTATAACCACGCCCACTTTTTCGATATCGAAAATTTCGAAAAATCGATAAAGTGCGATAATTCAATACCAAAGACGAATAAAGCGATGAAACTTGGTAGGTAAGTTGAACTTATAATGCAGAATAGAAAATTAGTAAAATTTCGGACAATGGGCGTGGAACCGCCCACTTTTAAAAGAAGGTAATTTAGAAGTTTTGCAAGCTGTAATGTGGGAGTCGTTGAATATATCATGATGAAATTTTGCAGAAACGTTTCTCCTATTATTATATGTATGCCTAATAAAAATTAGCAAAATCGGAGAACGACCACACCCACTTTTAAAAAAAAATTTTTGGCTCCGCCCTTTTTCATTTAATTTGTCTAGGATACTTTTAATGCCATAAGTCGAACAAAAATTTACTAATCCTTGTGAAATTTGGTAGGGGCTTAGATTCTAGGACGATAACTGTTTTCTGTGAAAAAGGGCGAAATCGGTTGTAGGCACAGCCAGTTTTATACAGTCGACCGTCTGTCCTTCCGCTCGGCCCTTAACACGATAACTTGAGCAAAAATCGATATATCTTTACCAAACTCAGTTCACGTAATTATCTGAACTCACTTTATATTGGTATAAAAAATGGCCGAAACCCGACCATCACCACGCCCACTTTTTCGACATCGAAAATTACGAAAAATGAAAAAAATGCCATAATAAATACGAAAAAAGGGATGAAACATAGTAATTGGATTGATTTATTGACGCAAAATATAACTTTAGAAAAAAACTTTATAAAATGGTTGTGACACCTACCATATTAAATAGAAGAAAATGAAAAAGTTCTGCAGGGCGAAATCAAAAGCCCTTGGAATCTTAGCAGGAATACTGTTCGTGGTAGTACATATATAATTAAATTAGCGGGACCCGGCAGATGATGGTGTGGGTCACCCTGGTCCACATTTTGGTCGATATCTCGAAAACGCCTTCACATATACAACTACCACCACTCCCTTTTAAAACCCCCATTAATACATTTAATTTGATACCCATATCGTACAAACACATTCTAGAGTCACCCCTGGTCCACCTTTATGGCGATATCTCGAAAAGGCGTCCACCTATAGAACTAAACCCCACGCCCTTTTAAAATACTCATTAACCCTTTCGTTTGATACCCATATTGTACAAACACATTCTAGAGTCACCCCTGGTCCACCTTTATGGCGATATCTCGAAAACGCGTCCACCTATAGAACTAAGGCCCACTCCCTTTTAAAATACTCATTAACACCTTTCATTTGATACCCATATCGTACAAACGCATTCTAGAGTCACCCCTGGTCCACCTTTATGGCGATATCCCTAAATGGCGTCCACCTATAGAACTATGGCCCACTCCCTATTAAAATACTCTTTAATACCTTCCATTTGATACACATGTTATACAAACAGCGTTACCCAAAGTTCATTTTCCTACATGGTAATTTTCCCTTATTTTGTCTCCATAGCTCTCAACTGAGTATGTAATGTTCGGTTACACCCGAACTTAGTCTTTCTTACTTGTTCATTTTGTAAAAAATGTGCTTTCATATTCAATTTGAACAAAATTATAGCTTAAAATGTGTCTTTCTGTTTTCGAGTTGAATGGGCATAGACGCTTCAATCTAATCATCTCCGTAATGATCGGCATTTTAACAATGTAAATATTTGGAGCAAAACTGTCCCGTGGTATATCCCGGTTGATCGATCGAGCCAGCTTTATCTACGGCAGACATTGGAATGTTCTACATTTATGGGCTTCCTCCGAATTTCTTGTTTCCCAACCAATATTGAGGATATGCTCCCCAATTTTAAATGTCATGCGTCCAAAATACGCCCTGATCTACCAATCTAATCCATTATATCAAGCTCGCAAATAACTCCGAAAAGAGTTCTATAGGAAGCAAGTTATGTGCTGCGGAGCATTGGTGCGATATCACAATGACCTGTGATGATACCCGTAAGTACCCTCACCGCAGATTTGTTCAGTTTGAGAAGGAAGCATGGCCATAAGGACATTGAGTCTTCGCAGTCAACCCTGTTGATCCATAGCGAGTCCGTTGCCATGTCCTCATATTCCTCGATTCTCCCCAGTAGATAGCCCAGCGGTGGTCGCACGAAGCTTTCCACTTTACTTTTGTCCAAATCGGAACTTTCATAGCCATCTCATCTGCGAGTTCATCCCCTTCAATACCACCGTGCGCAGGGCCAGCAAAGGGAGGCATTGGGATGACTTATATATGTATATTTTTAAAATAAAATAAACAAGCCGGACCCTTGCGCATTTTGCGCAACCAACATAAAAGTCCCTTATCAAATATCAACAGAAATCAGCTATTCTATCAATCAATTAAAACATATAGCATATAGCTTGCGCTGCCATCTGGCGTATGGGAGCAACTGCCGGTAATGCAGTGCACATATTCACAATAGTGCCATAGTACAAATAGATTTCTTTGTGTGCTCACAATCGTTTATTTTTAATAAATTATTTTAATAAAATATATGTGTCTAAACAAAAGCAGTAAAGCCAAAATTGCCCACAGCTCGCTAATAGCACGAATCTCCATCTTTACAACTAAAACTTTATTTATAGATTTGGATTCCAAATAAGAGCGAAAAAGGGACCCGTACATAAAAACAGCAATTAGAAATAATATATATGATATTGAGTTTGAATTAAATTTTTCAGACTTTTGGCCTAGCTACCATGTGCTGCATTTAATATATGCCTATAATTTAGGGTGCACAAAACGTACATAGGAACGTATAAAATTATTATATCTCCCAGCCATACAAACTTTTCCACCAAAAGTTAGTTAGTAAGTATTGTAGTCTCACAAAATACTGTTACTAAAAACGAAATAAAACACGCCAACAAAAATACAAAAAAAAAATTGTATGCCAACAAAAGTCAGCTGACACCTCGCATGTGAATGACATTTGACGTTTATTTACCTTTTATTTGCTACGCAACATATGCACATTATTTTTTTATGCAATAACAAAAAAACCTTAAAAAAAGTGTGAGCATTGCTAAATGTAAGTAATGAAAGGGTTGTAAAAGTTGGCAACAACTTTAACCCCAGGAAAACGTTTCAGGTTGAATACGTGTGAGTCATACCGGCATATATGTATGTTTGAATACTTGTACGTATTTACATACGAGATGAGGACAACCCGTCAACGACATGCAATGCGTATCAGTTTGCGCTACAAACGGCAATTAGGAAGCCCTAGAACCGGATGTGAGTAACATGTTTGTTTAACTAAAACAAGAAGTTATAAATAAAACAAAAAACTACGACAGTGTTTTTAAAAAAAGTTCTTACGTTTTATGCTGCCCAAAGTTTATGATGTGCTCTCAAACCTTCAAATCTGGAATATCTTTAAACTAAATTCTGATTTGGGTTAAAAGCAACCTTCAGCTATATATTTAGAATTATTCAAAAAGCGGATGCGAATTACAAACGCATGCAAAGGTTAATGAAAGAAAAATGTTCGTAGCTCAAACCTTAAGAAATTTAGCTGGGCATGCTAAAATGGATTAATAGAAAAAAACAGTTGACTTTATGCTGCAATATTATGCAATTATGTTCCCGCAACATCAGGCCCGTAAGAATTGAGAAAGACCTCTCCAAGCAAATAAAAACGAGGTTTACGACAAAGCAGTCTTTCTCATGAAATTTCCTCAAAGTTATGATGAAGAAGATAGTCCGAGTACCGATTTAAATCCCTTAAGCATCACCTATGTATTTTTATTTAAAGAAATACTCTTGCTAACAAGTGCTACTTTGGACTGAATAGGCAACTAAAGAGTTCAGTCGGCTCGATGAAAAAAAAGACGCTCTACAAGTCGTTCATCATATCCGTCTAATGTACGGACTGGGATCAGAGGCTGTGTCGAGAAGAGGTTAAAAGGGTTCTGAAGAATTCGTGAGAAAAGTTATATGGAAGGTTATTGTACTTTGCTTCATTTCGAAAGTGGGTATCGACTCAAGTTTAATGATGAGCTGTATGAGTTTAACCCAAATATGGTAATTTAAATAATGGAAGCCCAAAGGCTACATCGTCTGGACGGAGAAATCGCTACGGTCAAAGGATTCCCATCTACACCGCTGTTTAGTGGCATAGAAAGGCGGATACCTCCATAGAGTTTCGAGAGACATATGTAAGACGACTTGATCTCTCTTGATGTCAGTAATTTCGAGATAGATTGCTTTTCTTGCTAAAGTAAGGCCAAACCAACCCACGCGCTAATACATGATCTATGCTAAATAGGAAACTCCTTCTTATTGGCCCTTGAGGTACGAGAATTATCTTAAGGCCTGAATATCCTCTTATCGGTGTAAAATCCCATTGTACAGTATTCGGTTAGAACCCGATATCAGGGATGTAACTTATCTTTAAAAGCCTAAATCAAAACCTTTTCGAAGAAAAGCTTGAGCGATGATAAAAAAGGCATACGTATTAAGCACTTAGAGAACTCGATTTGTGGACAGTTAGTAGCCGTAGCTGAAATAGTAACCGTAACTGTAATAGTTTCCGTAACTGTAATAGTAACCATAACAGTATTAGTAGCCGCAATACTAACCATTTACCGACTGTGATCGTAAATGTAGCCGCAATACTAACCGTAACTGTTACAGTAACCGCAACCGACTGTGATCGTAAATGTAGCCGTAACCATAACAGTGCTCAGAGTCGTACCCTCAATCGTAGCCTCACCTGTATCAGTAAATATAACCATAATTGTAACCATTACCGCAACTGTAATCGTAACCATAAATGTAACCGTAACTGTGACTGTAATCGTGGCCGCAGTCGTAACCGTAACTGTGACTGTAATCCAGGCCGCACTCGTAACCGTAACTTTTTACTATTTTACTAAATATTACTATAAGAGTAACCGTAATCGTAATCGCAACTCTCACCGAACTTATCACAAATTTAGCAAAATTTTATTTTACTTAACATTCTTGTTGCCCCAAGAGCTCAACTGTTTACTCGTACATATTTTCATTTAGGTTAACTGTGATCACTTTCATTTAGGTATTCGCACAATTCACGTTTCACATATGCATTTCTTTATATTAACAACCTCAAGCGTGTCCGTAAGGGTTGCACATTTTCAGTGACATCAGCGCCACAAATGTTGATACATATGTACATTTGTTGGTAAAACTGAATGTAACATGACTACTGAAGCATTCCATCACTTACAGAGTCCAGTTTGCAAGGCTGCCAGGAGATCAGTCAACCGCTCATGTAACATAGTCATGTGAATGTAATACCAAGTATGTACGCAAATATGTATGCATATTTTGTAATACATATGTACAATTACTCAATACAAATAAGGTGCAAACAAAGCAGTCACTTTGAGCGATAGGCAGCCAAATATTTCAGTGGGCTTTTGTAATCGACGAAGCGTAAATTAAAAATTTATGTCTATGCAAATTTGATATTTTCAGCAAATGTATATCATAATACAATACAAAGCAGGAAACTGGCAAAGAAAGATAGCAGGAAAATGAAAGTTAAATTAAGATAACGTATTTGGTATTTATTTACATTAGGGTGGTCCTTAAACAACAAATGAACGACTTTTTGCAAGATCTCCCTTTCAAAAGGTTATACCACAGTTAAAATGAATTACTTGCTTATCTGCAAAAAAACTGCAAGCAAACTAAATTAAGAAAGTATTTTATTTTGACCATAAATTCTGGCCCCTATTCCTGATGTTTTAAGTGTGTTTCATATTGGTCAATATTCACAAGCAATGACAGCCTACAGCCTACAGTCTACATGTAAATATTGTGTCGAAAAAAAGCTTAGTTAAAAACGTAAATCTACTAATAACACAAAAACAATAAAAATTCACATTTTTCTAAAAATAAAATTGAAAAAATATTTCTTTAGCATTTTTACTTTCATATTTTCAATAAAACGAAAAAAAGTGTTATTATAATTTGATTAATTATTCTATTTCTACCATTCATTAGAAAATAATTTTGCTCCGACGTTCACTTTCGTAATATTTTCGTTATCATATTCATATTTGTTTAGCATATTTTTCATTTTTGCTGTGCTTCCTTAGGCTAATTGATGAAATGATTGATTACTTGGAAATAAATTTCTATATCGGTAGCTAACCTATTTGCCTGCGGCTTGCAAAGTTTAAATCTAAGTAAACAAAGCTTGTTGGGCTCGTTATTTTTATTAAAAACTAGCACAACCGGCAGACGTTGTTCTGCCTTTACTTTGACCTATCTGCGTAACATTTAAGAAGTTTTTTTTCTCTCTCCCTCTCTCTCTCCATATTCCTTGTTCTTTTATTCACTCCTCCCTCTGCCTTTCTCTGCTTCTCTTTCTCCCTCCCCGTCTTTTCCCACCCTTCATTTCTACTCGATCTATGACTATCTTTCTATCTTTGTCTAACCCTATCTCTGTCTTAGTCTCTTTCTCCTGTCCTCTTTTCTCTTTTCCAGTTCTTCTTATTCATCTCCACCCTTATTCTCAGTCCCAGTCACAGTCCCAGCTCTAGTTCCAGTCCCACTCCCAGTCGGTCCTTGGCCCGGTTTCGTGAATACTTATGTAGTCAAAGGGCTACCTATGAACCGAACTTCTGCCAAATCTAACCATGAATAGATTAGATGGGTCCCTGGTCCACTTTCGGGAAAGAGTTTTTCTCTCCGTTTGCCTGATTTGAAAAAGTATGGAAACGGAGTCGCACCTCGGCAGTGTTTGGCAAGAACTCCGAGTGTATTTCTGCCATGTAAAGCTTCTCAGTGAAAACTCATCTGTCTTGCATATGCCGTTCGGAGTCAGCATAAAGCAAGTAGGTCCCTTCCAGCGAATTTTGCAAGAAAAATTAAAAAGGAGCACGGCGCTAATTGAATTTTTTTTCTTTTGAAAAAATAGCCAGTTTCGAAAAAGTTCCCGGCTGGAAAAGTAACCGGTTCTGAAAATGTAATCGGTTCTGTGAAAGCAGCCGGTTTTAAAAAAGTAAACCAAAAAAGGAATCGATTTTGAAAAAGTCACCGCTACTGAAGAAGTAACCGGTACCGAGAAGTAACTGGTTCTGAAAAAAACCCAGCTTTGAAAATGTAACCGATTTTGAAAAGGTTACGGTTTTGAAAAACTAACCGCTTCGGAAAAATTAACCGGTTCTGAAAATGTAACCGGTACCGAACAAATAAATGGTTCTGAAAGAAATACCGTTTTGAAAAAAAAACGTTTTGAAAAAGTAACCGGTTCTGAAAAGTTAACCGGTACCGAGCAAGTCACTGGTTCTGAAAAGGAACACATTTTGAAAAAGTAACAGATTCTGAAAAAGTAACAGATCCTAAAAAACTAACCGGTTATGGAAAAGTAACCGATTATGAAAAGAAACCGTCTTCCAAAAACTTATCGGTTGCACAGAAATAACCTTTTCCGAAAAAGTAACCGTACCCAAAAAACAAAAGGATTCGAAAGGAGAACCGGTTCGGGTAATGAAAGAGTTTCAAATTATAAAGCAAAAAGTAACCAGTTGAGAAAAAGTAAACTAAACATAACCGGTTAGTAAAAAGGAAACCGCTTCAGAGAAAAACATGCTATGAAAAAGTAACCGATTCTCAAAAAGTAACCGGCTTTCAAGAGCTCATCGGTTGCACAGAATTAGCCGGTTCCGAAAATGTAACTGGTACCCAAAAAGCATACGATTTGGAAGGGTAACCTATTTCAAAAAGTAACCGGTTTTAATAAAGCGGCCCACTATAGACAATGAAACTGTATTAGAACATTTTTGAGACCCTGTACTTATGTACCTTTGTATGTAAAAGCTTTTGTTTATGGGCATGTAACTTTAGTGGGAAAAAAGAAAAAGTAAAAGTTATGGTAAAAAATTGCGTTTCAAGTCTTCTCAGCTCAACTTTCAAAGCAATAAAACAAAAACAAAAGAAACTCAACCTTCCTTCGTATACAACCCAATATCCACATTACATGTAACTGCTTGCCTCTCACTTAACCACGTATTCAGTTATTCCCTCCGTTAATACCGTTACAAGCGGTATATTGGATGTTAATTTATTGACATTTGTATGAACGTTAATGTGTTGTTGTACTTATTGGCATTTTGCAAATAAAATCTGTGCGGAACACACATATATAATTACATATGAATTACATATGTGTAAACAACAGTAAGGTGAACGGTACATGATGAGAAAATCTCACAATGGATAGATGGGTTTATCTTAGATGTATGTGTAAATTTAAGTTTGTTTTTGTTTTTTGTTAATTGTACAAAGGGGCCATCAAAACGTGAAGAAAGGAAATTTAGATTATTTTTTGATATTTTATGGAATGGTTTTGTTTCTCATATAATTTGATTTTTTATACACACGAAAATCTGAGCCACGTAGGTTTATTAAACCTAACTAAACTAACCAAAAACCCCTAAACATCTCTACCAACTGAAAAGACAGGTACCGGTTCGTGTACGTAACATATTTTTTTTTATTTCTTAGAAAAATGTGAGTTACAGACATATATCATATATATTATTTCTAATTGCTGTTTTTATGTACTGTTCCCTTTTTTGCTCTTATTTGGAATCCAAATCTATAAATAAAGTTTTGGTTGTAAAGATGGAGATTCGGGCTATTAGCGAGCTTTGGGCAATTTTGGCCGTAGTGCTTTTGTTTAGCTATATTTTATTAAAATAATATGTTAATAAAAATAAACGATTGTGAGCACACAAAGAAATCTATTTGTACTATGGCACTATTGTGAATATTTGCACTGCATTACCGGCAGTTTCTGTTGTACGCTAGATGGCAAGCGCAACTTATTGGCGTTAGTTGCTAGTATACGCTAGATGGCAGCGCAAGATAAGTTAATAGAACAGCTGATTTCTGTTGATATTTGGTAAGCGACTTTTATATTGGTTGCGCAAGATGCGCACGGGTCCGGCTCGTATAAATATAAAAGTGAAGCGCGTTAAAAATTTAAACAAATATAAACTGATATAATTTCTGCTACTATTTTTGTGTTCACGGGTGTATATCATTCATACTTCAAAAATATTTCTGAGTAACCTCAGTATACATTCCCTCTATGATTGTGATTCGGAAATTATGTATGCTCAATTTGAGATAATGGCAGTGTAAAAGTGGTAATATTTAGGGATTACTAGGCTCCTTTGGTGCTTTATTTTTATTTGACGTGGCGAACATGAAGATCAGTTTGAGTTTATATCGAAACAGTATCGGAATTGATTTCGGTAATGATTTGGTAACATTCCGATAAATTTCCAAAATTTTTTTAGACCAAGTCATTTCAGTACAATTTTCACACATTCCTGGATCAATTTGACACCACTTCGGCATTGCAAACGATTTTGGAATTTTTTTCGGGACGTTGCATAAAAGTTTCAGGACCATAGAGCATTGTTTACATTACATTTCAAATATTTCAAGATTTTTCGGAGACCATCATTTGTCCAGGGCCACATTTGGACTATTTGGCATTGATTCTTTTTAATTTTAGGACCAAATCGGGATTGGTCGCAAAATATTTTGAAACTATTCCGTGACCATTTCAGAGTAATTTCGAGGCCATTTCAAAGTTGTTCCGAGACCGACTCATGGCATTGATCCGCATTTTTCCGAGACCTCTTGGGAATCATTTTTAATGACCGGATTGTAAAAAGTAACCATAAAGGTAACTGGTTTCAAAAAATTGACCAGGGCGATATTTGTAAGACCATCTCTTTCGGTTTTCTTTAAGAGCCCTGCTGCGGTAAGCTCGACATCAATAAGGGATTGTGGTCAGTATCATTCTAACCACAAATTGAGATCGTGAATGGGATCATTTCAAGCTCTTCTTGGCAAAAAAAACTAATAGCTTCCGGAAAACGGTGCCGAAAAGGTTGAAAAATAGGGATGTTTTGAAAAAGTAACAGTCTTTCGATAAAGTTAACGTTTTCGAAAAGATTAGCGTTTCAGAAAAAGCCAACATTAATTTTTACCCAGTTTCGAAAAGTTTACCAGTAAAGGTAAATGTACCGTTGTCAGAAAGTAACCAATTTCCAAAAATGGACTATTTCGCAAAAGTAAGATGATCCGGTTACTTTAATTGGTACCAAAAAACTAACAAGCTCAAATAAATGAACCGCTTTGAAAAAAAAGCTACGGGTTCAGTGAATGGAGCGGGTACCGAAAAACTAAAGTAGCCCATTCAGACAAAAATAGTGCGAGAAAGGAACCTATTCGGAAATGGTAAGCGATTGCGAAAAGGAACCAGTTCTGGTTTCAAAAAGTTATAAGGATTTGAAAATGTATTCTTTTCGAAAAAAACTATTCGCTTCTGTTTTTCCGACCACTTCGTTATAATTAACTAAAAAATCAACCGGGTTGGAAAAGGTAACCGGTTCCGATAAAGTAAACGGTTCTAAAAAAGTAACCGCTTTTGATTAAGTACCCGCTTCCAAAGCGGTAACCGGTTCAGATAAAGCACCCAGTTCCAAAAAAAAGCCGGTTCAAAAAGTGAAAGTGCAACCAAATTTAAAAAAGTAAATAGTTCCACAACAATAACCGATTCCAAGCAAGTAAGCGGTTGCAAAAAAGTAATAGTATCCAAAAAAGTAACCTACATATGTATTTCAAAAAAGCTAACGGTTCCAAAAAAATATATGGTTGTAAAAAAGTAATCTGGTATAAAAAAGTAACTGGTTCAAAAAAAGTAAACGGTTCCAAAAAAATATATGGTTGTAAAAAAGTAATCTGGTATAAAAAAGTAACTGGTTCAAAAAAGTAACCGGTTCCAAAAAATTAACTATTTCCAAATAAATCATTAGTACTAAAAAATTAACAGGTTCCAAAAAAGGAACCGGATCGAAAAAATTAGCTGAAAAGAAAAAGTAACCGGTTCCATGACAGTACTTGGTTGTAAAAAGGCACCGGTTCCAAAATAGTGATCGGTTCAAAATATTAGTAGTGTCCAAAAATAGAACTAGTTCTAAAAAAGTAACCGGTTCCGAAGAGATAACTAAATAAAAAAATGCATTAAAAAAAAAACAAGCTCCGCAAAATTGATCGGTTGCAAAAAGTAAACCGATTCTGCAAAAGTAAGCCAGTTCTAAAAATGTAATTCGTTCGAAAAACCGAAACCGGTTCAGAAACAGTTCAAAAAAGCGAAACCGGTTCAAAATAACAGCTCCAAAAAGTAACCGGTTCCGAAAAATTAATTGGCTCCAAAGCAGTAACCAGTTCGGAAAAAGATGCCGGTTCCAAAAAGTAACCTGATATAAACAATTAACCGGTTCTAAAAATGTAACCGGTACAAAACGAATAACCGGTTCCAAAAAGTAACCGGTTCCATGATAGTACCTGGTTGTAAAAAAGGGACCGGTTCCAAAATAATGATCGGTTCAAAACATTAGACGGCTCCGAAAATAAAACTAGTTCCAAAAAAGTAACCGGTTCCGAAGAGATAACAAAATATAAAAAATAATTAACCAGTTCCGTAAAAGTAACCGCTTCGGAATAAGTAACCCTGCCGAAAAAAACAAAATTTTTATATCGAAAAAATTTTATTTGAAAAATATTTTAAAATTTTCGCTATAAAACAAACCCCTGTATTTTGAATCACTGTAGATTTTCATGTAAGCGAATATTTCCTTACAACAAACCACAACGCTCAATGTATGTAGGTAACTGTTTTGGTTGAACGCTTCGTATTTGAGATATTTTGTAATTATGCAGAAAATTATGAATAAAAAAGCAATAAAAACAATAGAAAATGTTATAAAGCCACCGAATAATGAAAGGCGTGAAACGACGTCAAAGTAACTACAACTGCAAGAATAACAATAAAAGTCAACTAAAGCAACAGCACTAAAAGGTAGCAAAAACAAATTCCTATAAAGACACCCAGATTAAATACATATTTACATACAGACGTTTGTGTGCTGCATATTTGACTGCAATTTTTTTTAACGCAAATAATAAAGCAAAAAAAAAACATTGAAATTAACGCTTTTTGTTCAATATTTGTGTGTATATATGTGAGCACTTCTTTATATATACTCTCATTTTATTTAATTCATTTAGTTTCATTACAATTGTTGTTGCCTTTTTTTAACAGCTTTGCAGCGCTGATTTTTATCACCGTAATTTTGTGCATATTATGGAAAAACGAGTTTGTTTCTAAAGTCTTTTGTTAAGCATTACTGTGCTGATAATAAAGAGCGTCAAATGTAAATGTAATTTATGTTTGTTTGCATATGTACATATATATGCATGTGGTATGTGTGTATGTACATATGTATGTAAAACCGCGAATTAGTCATAAAACATCGAACTGAACAACAATTTACGAGGAAAATTGGCAAATAAGATTGCAATTTAAATTACTGAAATTTTTTCGTTTGCAAAAATTACTGAAAAAAAGTTACAGAAATACCGCAAAGGTCATAAATTAGATGGACATTTTAGTTTTTATTGATTTTTCGCGAGTAAAAGTGTACTTAAAGCGGCAGTGACAAAGGACTTTTTACAATACATACATATACTCGTATGTACATATGTACATACATATAGCCAAACACAATAAATTTTACAAATCATTTTCTTTTATGCCATGCAATTTGTAAGACAATAAAGATCTTACAACAATAAAGGAAATAATTTGTATCAAATTGTAATATTTTACAATTGCCATTGTTTGAAGCATTAATGTGCATATTTCGGAATTGTCGTTTAAACTTTTTTTTTGGCTTTTGTTTTTCTGTCTTAACCGTTAAAGCGCCAATTAACCATTTTTACAATTACAACGCATGTTGCTGTTTACAACAAGCAAAATACACTTTTGAAGGTATCGAGTCAATGCACAATCTAAGGGCGTTGACGTCAATTTCGTGATGCAGTTTAATTTCTGTCAATGTGTGTGTATCAATATCTGATTAATGCATGCGTGTATGTGTAGAATAAACAAAGAAATATTATCGTGATGACACAGCCAATTGTTTACTAGGTTTATAGGTTACTTTCGATTGCAAATAATGAAAGATATATTCAGCTCAAATTCAAAATCACAAGAAAAGAAATATTTCCATCTATAATGTAAGTGTAACCGTAACTGTAATCGCATCTGTAACTGAAAATGTAATCGTGATGGTGAGCGTAACGGTAACCACAACAATAACTGTAATCGTATTTGCAACCTTTACGGTAATTGTAATCGTAACCATAATTTTAATCGTAACCATAACTGTAGGCGTAACCGTAACTGTAATCTTAATCGTAACTGTAATCGTAACGGCAAACTGAAATATGTAACTGTAATCGTAACCTTAACTGTAATCGTAACCGTAACTGTAATAATGTAATGGTAACCGCAAACTAAACTGTTTTTATAAACATAACCGTATCATTAATCGTGAACATAATTTTTACCGCAATTGTAGTGGTTTTCCCTTATAAACGCAACTGAAATTTTAATCTTACCGTGCATACATATAAGTGTCAGCTATAGCGGTAGCCATAACAGTCAGCCTAAACATTTATCCATACCAGACTCGCAACAGCAGCTGTTATCAACACCTTACAGTCAGCGAAGACCGTAAACGTCACTGTAACCCAAATCCTCGCCGTACCCATAAACATGACCCTCAATATAATTGCGCCGTTCTCTTGACCATAACCGTTGTATAGATTAAGTTATAGGGTCCAGGTCGATAAGTTGCATCCCTGCCCGACACTAAGGCCAACCATGGACCAATTGCTATGCTCTAAACTGTAAGATTATCTTACTGTAACAGCTTCCACGGTTCGAACAACTTCACAGCCAACCTCCTTCTATACTAAGCGCCATACAGTATCACAGAATAAGAAGCTGCATGCTTCCCTTTTCCTCAATGCATCCTCAGCTGGGGCAGTAATCCGAATATTCCATATCCATTCTAGCGGCATGAATTAGATGCAATAATCTACAATCCTACAAATTAGCGGGACGGAACCGATATGTTATTAGCCGACTCCGAACGGCATCTACAAGACAGATGAGTTTTCAATGAGAAGCCTTTAATGGCAGAATACACTCGGATTGCTTGCCAAATCACTGCCGAGGAGCGTCTCCGCTTAAAAAACCTTACTTCTAATTGAAAAAAAAAATTGTCGATAATACACCGATACCAAATCAATATCACGTCGATACCAAACCGACAAAAAAAGCGCATATAAAGATACTATTGGAACGAGTTCCTTTGAGACTAATTTTTTTAATTCTCCCTCTCTCTACAAATTCATTTTACTCATATTTGGCTGAAAAAATAGTTCATTTATGAAAGAAATATAGCGCTTTTCCCACTTGTAGTTAGGAACACCACTTACTTAATTACCCATCTCACCTGTAATTCGATTTCGTATACAATCATATATAAATCATTTAATTCGATTTGTGCTACTTAATATATATGTGTGCAAAAACACAAAAAAATACCAAACATTCCTTGAGTGCAAGTTACTTGTTTTAGGCTGAGTGAGTATGAAAGTACTTACATTAGGGTGGGTTGATTTGTAAAGTTGAAAGTTAACCGATATCTCGCCCTCGATTTTTCGATAGGATTTGGGTTCAATGTTGTGTCGAAGATTATGTGTAGGTCTTACAACCTTAGACTAACAAAGTTGCTTCTATCATTAAAAAGAGAGGACTATCGTGACGGGTATTCTGACTGGACACTGCCTTCTGGCGTCACATACCTTTAAATTAGGCTTGGTCAGTGATAGCAGATGTAGGAAGTTCGGGTTGGAGGAGGAAAAGATGGAGCACATTCTGTGCTCGTGCCCTGCACTTGCCAGGCTAAAACTCCAGCTATTAGAGTGATACAGCTGTCAGATCTAGAAGCAGCAAGTGGCTTAATTCCTAGGGTATACATATGCAAATTTTTTTAGTAGGTCATGAAGAAAGATCCTTAAAATCAAAGTCGAAAAAAAGTAAAAAAAAAAATGAAATTTCGCAGGCTCGAAAATAATTTTTTTGGGTATGCGTAGTGGAACCTTTTTTTTTTTTTGAGCCCAAATCCTATCGAAAAATCGATGGCGCGATATCGGTTAATAAATCGACCCAGTCTAACTTACATACTTAAATCTAGACGTACATTTACAAACAAACAAGTTGTGCGATCTTGCCTTTTTTCTGTTTTTGGTCAGAGCATTTACTTACTGATATTAACCTCCTTTTCGGCTGCTAATATTTACGCAGTTTTGAGAAAATTCGTGGCATACTAAAGGAATGAGGCCCATTAAATGCAAGCTTATAAAGTTGCCGAAATATATATTTATGTGTAGTAAAATGCATAGCCCCTCTCCCCCTGCCCACCTTACAAGTAAGAGCCTGAATAGCTAGACGTACGTAAGTTTGCCCATGGCTAAGCTGGCATTTACCCAACTCGCACCAGTTTTAATTGCATTGCTGCTGTTCTTGCAACGATTCCACTGAATTTTTGGTTTTAGTAGATAAAAAAAAAAGTTTGAAAAATGTAGAGATTAAAAAGAGTTGAGAATTTTTTAACAACATCAAAAAAACAAAACAAATGTTCGCCAATTTCGCCCTCAAAAGAGAAAAAAGAGGGATAAAAAGCGTAATTTTTCAACTAAGCATTGTACCCTGGATAAGGAGGAAATTCATTGGATGAAAATTTTGATTTTTAGATATGAAAGCAAATGCAATTGAAACTACGTTGCCCGTGGTTTTGAAAAGGCAGTTCGCCGGCGCTTTGGCTATCATCATTGTTTGAATAGGTTATAAAACCGTACCCTTTTAGTGAGGAGTACGCATATGCCACACGTATCCGATGACCATATATTATATACTGCGGCGAATGTTGACATCACTAGGCTAGTTAATAATCACGCAACAACAAAAATCCAATCTTATGTACATGTACACATTAAAGCTAGCCACACTTATGTACAAGACAGCAAAGAGATAGCTCACACACACAGATGTAGTCATCAGCCGAAGTTGTTACTCACACATACACACGCATACATGTAGCTCAATTACCAAGCAGGAGATACAGCAGTTCTAGAAGGTAAAACGTATAGACCTTAGAAGAAATATGCAGACGAGGCAACAGAGAGTATGAAAGCAGTGCAAGCTGAGGAACGGTTAATCAGTTTTGATTTAAACACGCTGTGGGTTGCGAAGTATAATTTTGAAATACTACTTCCAAAGTATTCTAAATAAAGACCAGTTTGCAATATTGAATATTGGAATGATTTATTCAAGAGTTAAGCAATTCGAAGTTTAGCAGAAAGTTTCGAATAAGCGGAAATTCCCTAAATTCGTTACAATATCATTCCCGAAGATCAGCGCAGCTATATGTCCGCAGGTATCTTTTACAACCTTCTTTGCTGTTAATCGTAGTGATCGAATTCGAAGAAGATGTGACGTACGCCTTCTATGTCTTAAAATTACAGACAATTTACTGTTTCAAACCTAATCATTCAGTACTGATATTTATGTGACCAACCATATGCCGGCCGCCGTGGTGTGATGGTAGTGTACTCCCCCTACCACACAGAAGTTCCTAGGTTCAAGTCCCAGGCATAGCAACGTCAAAAATTTAGAAACAAGTTTTTCTAAGCGCGGAAGCTCCTCGGCGGTGATTTGGCAAACATTCGCAATGTGTATATCTGCCATGAACAGCTTCTTAGTGAAAACTCATTTGCCGTGTAGATGTCATTCGGAGTCGGCGTAAAACATGTAGGTCCTATATCGCCAATTTTTATGACAAATTAAAAGGACCACAACGCAAATTGGAAGGGAATTTCGGCCAAAAATCTCTTCGGAAGTTATCGCGCTTTGTATTCATTTATAAGTAATCATGAACTTGTTGCAATTATCTGCATTGGCCGAGATGATAATGTCTCGGTACATCGGGAACTTTTTTACATCGGCCAATATTTCTGCAGCATATTAGAGTGCAGGTCCAAGCAACTTTCTTAAGAAATGTCTCTGAAGGGTAACTCATTTTCCTGACTCACACCGAGATATTTTGTACAGTTGTGTGTATGTCTTTTACCCTCGACCGTCACATTTACTTTTATATTTTTGATTTTACTAAAGGGTAAAAAATAATCCAATGACAAACATTGTTTGGATACAAGCTATTTTCGGCCTTGTGCCATCTTCAGTGTCATAGAATCAAAAATGCATTGAAGACCAGTTTTGCTCCAAATCTGACAAAGCGACAAGCATAGACATAGCAACCGTCAGACATAGCATCCGCGATATCGAGACCGTACAGTGGCCAAAAGGTCTTTTCAGTACTCATATCAAATATTCAGCAGGAATAACGGTATCTTTAAAGCATTTTTTAGTATTCAGCGTGACTAGAAGCGCTATCAGGCCTGCTTGACGGCATTTATTGTAGACTACTCAATGTTATTTTGCGCTTGAATTTATTGAAAGCTACATGTTGTGGTTGCTACTGTTGTAACCATAAAAACCCTTCCTCTAAGACTTCTTGAATATGGACAGTCCTTTTCCCTAAATAAATGCGGTACGTTCTGGTACAAGCAACTTCGGGATTCGAATGCAACGGGGACGTTTTTCTTTAGCCCACGAACCTATGGATCGATCAATTTCATTCTCCTTCTTTGAGAGTCATACCATGATGTGAGTATATTCCAAACCCCTCAAACCTCTAAGGTGGTTTTCCTGGTACGAAAGGTAAGTTGTAGTCGTGCTAGATGTCTCTCGTTAGTTGTGCAAGAAATCGTTGACAATATTTCTAATATTGCTCTTCAACATCGCCTGGATTAGAGGACAAAAAGGGCTCAACTACGTAAACGATACCGGTATTAAAGAATTCTTTCTGGCATCCGAAAGTACCGTTGCTTAAACGTTGCTTAATTGTGCCTTCCATTCTCTATTGTCTCTGACCGAGACGGTTGAAGTGGGAGATGATGTTGTGGCTTTCTCTCACCATGCGCCTAGCAACACTTAGCTACAGACTATTTGAAATTAGAGTGGTGCTGGGGATCGAGTATACAATGCCTAGTCGGGAATTTGTTAGAATCCCCGCGGTACTTAGAACAAGCAAACAGGATTTGGCAGCTATTTCTAAGATTAAACTCCAGATAATTACGGTTTCTGATTTGTTTTTCTGTTCTTTTTATCTCCAAAAGTTGTCGCCTCCTGACTTTGATCGGCAAGCCATCCTCGTAGAGTCGCATCAGCGAAGCCAGGAAAGAAAAGCGAGCTTTAAGTAGACAGAAAAAGTAAGAGGCTAAGCAAAAGCACTTCCTTAGACCGGGGTTGAGTTCAATACCTTCTCGGATAAGGAGGTTATGGAGCAGTCCGGTTGGAAGCAGCTGCTCCGACGACGACAACTTGTGGGAGGCACGCAAAAAATTTAAGACTTCTTCAATATGGATAAATGCGGTACGCCCTGGTACAAGCAACTTCATGATTCGACTGCAACGGGGACGTTTTTCTTTAACCCACGAACCTATGGTTCGGTCAATTTCATTCTCCTTTTTGAGAGTTATACCATGATGTGAGTATATTCCAAACCCCTCAAACCTCTAAGGTGGTTTTCTTGGTATGAAATCTAAGTTGTAGTCGTGCTCGATGTCTCTCGTTAGTTGTGCAAGAAAGCGTTGACAATATTTGTCATGTTGCTCTTCAACACAGCCTGGATTAGAGAACAAAAAGAGCTCAACTACGTAAA
The DNA here is from genome assembly GCF_040869045.1 of Eurosta solidaginis. NCBI lineage: Eukaryota > Metazoa > Arthropoda > Insecta > Diptera > Tephritidae > Eurosta > Eurosta solidaginis. Next base: position 33,024,950 of record NC_090319.1, read on the forward strand.
TGATACCGGTATTAAAGAATTCTTTCTGGCACCCGAAAGTACCGTTGCTTGAAACTGGGTGCGACAATTCCCGACGCATTCATTGTACTTCCCATTCTCTATTGTCTCTGACCGGGACGGTTTGGTGGCTTTCTATCACCTTCCGCCTAGCAACACTTAGCTACAGACTTTTTGAAATTAGGATGGTGCTGGGGATCGAGTACACAATACCTATTCGGTAATTTGTCAGAATCCCCCCAAGTACTTAGTACAATCAAACAGAATTTGTCAGCTATCTCTAAGTTTAACTCCATATAATTACGGTTTCTGATTTGTTTCTCTATTCTTTTTATCTCCAAAAGTTGTCGCCTCCTGACTTTGATCGGCAAGCCATCCTCGTACAGTAGCATCAGCGAAACCAGGAAAGAAAATCGAGCTTTAACTACACAGGAAAAGTAAGAGACTAGCTAGATATTAAAGAAGATTCGAGCTCTGCAAGTGCATCACAAGCACTTTCTTAGACCGGGGTTGAGTTCTATACCTTCTCGGATCAGGAGGTTATGGAGCAGTCCGGTTGCAAGCAGCTACTCGGAGGACGACAACTTGTGGGAGGCGCGCAACAAATTTAATGGGGTCACATTGAAATACCAGCCCTTTGGCGGGGCGCAAAAATCCGAGTTGATACGGTACATAGAACTGGCTGCCATTTTTTCAACACTTTTAATCCATATTGCGGCGATTCAGCTTCAAGAAGTATCGGGGGAGACAGAAGCATATAGGGAGATATGACTCTAATTGTAGTAGTCCATTGGGATAAGTTAAGCTTTTACGGTGGTACATAGCTCGCCCATTCCAGTGGAGGCATTGCAGGTTCTAAACTGTCCCCCCTACTTCGTGCACTTTTGCCGATCCGCCTATCATCTTCATGTTTTCACATTGAGTTGATACCCACTTTATAGAAGGCAGCAAATTGTAAAAGAGATTGGGACTTAAACTTTAAACGAATGTGATAAAAAGAAGTAGCAAAGGTGTTACTTGAGTACCCTGAATAACCCACAGTGCAACATGGACAAGTGAGTCAGTAAAAAAACAAATTACCAAAAATGTTGCAATTGCTTAAGCGTCATTTTTATATGTTTTGTGGTTCATAAATAGTTACGGAGCGCCTATGCGAATTGATTACTGACACAAGCCCACCCTCCAGACGTAGACTACTACAAGTATAAGAAGCACCGTACCTTCAACTCCCCAATGCAGCACGCACCCAAGCTGCTATAAACGGACGATTTATTGTCTCAATAACTCACAATTGCCGCTAGCGCAGCAGCATACGATGACAACAATGCAATTCAGACGAAACGAATATTTAAAGTTAAACTAATACATACAAATAAAGACAACAACAAAAAAACTTTCGAACTTACCGTCTTGTTTGCCTTGGTATCGATTGCGTCCAACATACCGGCGCTTTGTGCGTGTGTTGATTGCGTGACGATTTGTATGTGAGGTCACCGCACTCCGATTGCCATACTTGTAGATTACCTTCAGCTGGATAGAAGGTATACAGGCTATTTGTAGACGATGCAATAACCGGTGAACCACCAGCTGCTGCAACTAAAGCAGCCGCAGCAGCAGCATCACCAACATTCGCCGGATTTAGGACGGTGGTGGCAGCTGGTAGTGAAGCGGCAGCAGAACTCGAAGACAATGTTGCACTCGAAATGGGCTGCACCAGAAGAGCTTGACCGGTGACTGCAGCTGCACCAGCACCCACACTCATACCCATACCTACACCCATGCCACCATTGGGTGCATATTTATAATTCATCATGCGCGTATTAGTAGCACTATTAGTGTTGTTGTTGCTGCTGCTACCGTTGCTGGCGAGTGCACCACTAAGCAAACCACCTATGCTGGTATGGCCACTACCCTCATGTTTAAGGAATAGAGCATTAGCTGGATCATAGCCATGGCGGTGACGTGAAATGGCATCTACAGAATGTGAACGTGCACTGTGCGCACTACGTGGCAGTAGCAGAGTGCGTGAGGCGTGTACTTGCATGCCCCCGATAGCCGTATTACCGGCACTGGCGTGACTGTGATTGCTATTTATTACAGCAGGAGACATGGCGCGTGTGCGTGCGCGCCTAAAACCGCCACCACCACCACCGCCGCTGCTGCCACCAGCTGTAAAACGATGATTATGTACTGTTTGATGCCCGGCGGCAGAGGCTACTAGCGGTTGACGCTGCTTCTGATATTGCAAACGTTGCATTGCTATGGGTGAAGCGCCAGCACCGGCACCGCTGCTTGTAGACGCTGTTGTGGATGCTGAATTGGTGCTGGCGCGTGTCACATTAGCGGTGAGTGCTGCCAAATTTGAGGAGCCATTGCGATATTGTGCGCCCAAATGATGCTTGTTGTTATTGTTGTTACTGTTACCATGGGCAACAATATGATTTGCATTTTGCATAAACTCAGCAGAACTACGCCGCGACTGATGTTCGTGTTGTTGGTTATGCTGGTGCAATTGTAATTCTTTATGAAATTTTTCCATTGCGCTTTCGGCTACAGTGTGTTTCATGTTGTTGTTATTGTTGCTGTTGCTGGCAGGTGTCGCACTTATTGCCGGCTGACGTCTTGTAATTTGAGGCGGCAATGCGACCATTGTTAGTAAGCGTTGCTTATGTAAATCGGCTGCCGTTGTGGATACGCTCGTTGAGCGCGCTGACAAGCCTGTTGTTGTTGCAGCTGCTAAAGCTGTTTGTGCTGTTAGGCCGCCTGTAGCCGCTGATGACAGCTGTGCAAGCGTTGAGCCACCACTACCACCGTTTATGAAGTTGTGTGTGCTATTGTTGTTGTTATGTTTGTTGCTCTGATTATTGCTGTTTTCATTTATCTGACTACTACTATTCAGACTGTTGTTGTTGCTATTGCTATTTTTATTATTTTTATTATTATTATTATTGTTGTTGGTGTTATCGTTGTTACTGCTGCTTCCACTTGCACTAACACTCGCACTACCACTATTGTTGGTGTTCGCTCCACTTGTTTGATGCTCTGAATCCGTAGACACACGATCCGGATCACTTTCAAAACCTTCATCAAGGGATCGTGTTGGACTCAGTATGGGTTTCGAGTGTTGCTCTGGTTTTGTGTTCGCTACGCCACCAGTTGTCAATGGTGTCAGCATTTTTGCTGCTGGTGCATCCAGCTTGTTGGTTAGCATTTTTTCTCTGGCTAAATCAATTTATTTTTTATATTTTGCAAATGTTTCTTTTTGTTGTTGTAATTGTGACAATTGCGTGTTGCGTCGTATTTTATATTACATAAATCTCCTTCTCGTATATCCAACAATGTTCAAGTAATTCAACAACTAAAATATCATATGATATACCTTTACACAACTATTTATATATACGTACAGTTTCACTTGACTGATCCTTTAGTTGCAGCCCACATAAGCGTAAGCCCGCTCTGTTTTTATACCCAGCTGTACTTGTACACAAGGTATTATAACTTTGATTGGATAACGGTTGGTTGTACAGGTATAAAGGAATCGAGACAGATATAGACTTCCATATATCAAAATCATCAGTATCGAAAGAAAATTTTATTAAGGCATGTCTGTCCGTCCGCACGTCCGTCCATCTATGCGTCCGTCCGTCTGTCCGTTAACACGATAACTTGAGTAAATATTGAGATATCTTCACCAAATTTGGTACACGAGCTTATCTGTAGCCAGAACAGATTGGTATTGGAAATGAGCAAAATCGGATGATAACCACGCCCACTTTTTATATATATAACATTTTGGAAAACACAAAACACCTGATTATGTAGTAAATAACACACTTAGAATGTTGAAATTTGACGTGTGGACTGACATTGAGACTCTTGATAAAAATTAAAAAAAAAAATGTTAAATGGGCGTGGCACCGCCCACTTGTGATAAAATCAATTTTACAATTATTAATCATAAATCAAAAATCGTTAAACCTTACTTACTTACTTAATTGGTCTAAACGGTTATGGCCGTCCAACAAGGCGCGCCAGTCGCTCCTTCACTCCGCCAACCGGCGCCAATTGGTGACACCAAGGGAGTTTAAATCGTTTTCCACCTGGTCCTTCCAACGGAGTGGGGGCCGCCCTCTACCTCTGCTTCCATAGACGGGTTCCGATAGAAACACTTTCTTGGCCGGAGCATCATCTTTCATTCGTATAACATGGCCTAGCCAGCGCAGCCGCTGCGTTTTAATTCGCTGGACTATGTTGATGTCTGCGTATAGCTCGTACAGCTCATCATTAAATCTTCTTCGGTACTCGCCATCGCCAACGCGTAGAGGTCCATAAATCTTTCGAAGATCTTTTCTCTCGAACACTCCCAAAGCCGCTTCATCTGCTGTTGTCATGGTCCATGCTTCTGCCCCATATAGCAGGACGGGTACGATAAGTGACTTGTAGAGTATGATTTTCGTTCGCCGAGAGAGGACTTTACTTTTCAATTGCCTACCTAGTCCAAAGTAGCATTTATTGGCAAGAAAATCGTTAAACCTATCGTAACAAAATTCAGCAGAGAGGTTGCCTTTACTATAAGGAATGCTTTGAAAAAAAATTAACGAAATCGGTTAAGGACCACGCCCACTTTTATATAAAAGATTTTTAAAAGGGTCGTGGACGAATAAAATAAGCTATATCTTTGCAAAAAAGAGCTTAATATCAATGGTATTCCATTTCCCAAATGGATTTATAACAATAAATAGGAAAAACTTCAAATTTAAAAAAGTGGCCGTGGCACCGCCCCTTTTATGACTAAGCCATTTTCTATGTTTCTGGAGCCATAACTCGAAGAAAACTTAGTTTGGAATAGAACCATATGTATATGTATTATTGCGCAGCCTTGTAACAAGCACACAAGACAAACAACAACAGCATTTCAAGTGTACAGCTGGGTATGTAATATCCGGTTTCACCCGAACTTAGATTTCCTTACTTGTTTTAATTCACTTTAATGTGGTTTTGTTACACTAATCTACTTATTATTCTTATAATTTTTTGCTGAGACCAAGCACTAAGTTATGTCGAGCTAGCCCGTCCGTGAGGACCTCACATAGACTGAGTTACTCCATAGTGTAACCAGAAGTTTGCTCAACGAACAAGCTGAAAAAACCCTATCAGAAACCACAATCTATATTATAAAATAGCTCCGCCTTCTTGGCAAATACTAGAAGTCTTAGCCTGGCGAGCACAGGGCACGAATACAAAAAGGGTTGGGGAGCTTAGAATATATACCCAAGGCAGGTAGAGTTGTCGTAAGAGACGACTGAAATACTCAAATGATTCAAAGGGGCTGCCAGCGCAATTTCTAGCTTCTCCAACCCAGTTGTCAACCTCACCGAATCCTGTTCTTTTAGCGAGACCCTGGCGCCCTGAGTTCCTCATGGAACTAAAAGGTGGGGGGCAGGATGGCCTAGAGGGTTCAATGTGGTCATAAGTATTAAATCATTGCCGAGATAGTACGGCTGGTGCCTAAATGAGTATTATTACCGGAATGTATCAGGTATATATCCCGCAAAGGGCCATCAACATCGTCAACAATCCTCAAAACCTGCGGGGAATGTCTTTATCGCTACCGAAACAACAACAGCACAAACGTACTCGATCATTTCCTCCCCCAACCTGCAATTTCTATATCTGCTATCACTGACTATGCCTAATTTAAAAGCATGTGACGTTAGAAGGCAGTGTTCACTCAGAATACCCATCATGCGCTAAACATTCCCATATTTTTAATGATAAGTGTAACTTTGTTTGTTTAAGGTTGTAAGATCTGCACATGATCTTCGACACTTTATAGTCCTGCAAATAATTCCACCCCTTCTCTGCTTGGTCGATTATGTGCAACTCTCACCTTCTTTTAATCTCACCCAATCTCATTAGGACGTTTGGCCATGTGGTCTGCGCTCAAGCTGCCCCGAGGTATTGAGTCTCGTTGCAGTTATTAGCGCTATGTTCTTCGCCACCAGTTCTACAGGTGGAATGTGAAGAATGGCAAACAGTGCAGCAGTTAGGGTTGTTCTGAAGGCTACCGTTATGCTAAGCATTGACAGCCTGCATACCCCACTAATTTTTTGAGACAGATTGTCTTTTGTATGGCGCCCACCAAACAAATACAAGTACATAATAGTGTGGTTCAACATCTTATAGTAAAAACTCAAGTTGAATGTTAAGGCCAAGGAACCCTCCAATTCTTTTATATTTGATAAAAGAAGTGAGGAGCCAAAATTTCAGGGTCATAGGTCATTTGGAAGACAGTGCTCAATGCTGTTTAAAATCTGAAAACTGGAATTTTTCTAAAATTTCTGAAAAAATGATTAGACATGTTAGGCAGGAAGACCTTGTTATATATGCATGTTTTAAATTAGGAACCATCTTTAAAATAAGTTAATTTTATTGTGAATATAAATAATCAATATGAAGTCGTTATATTTTTCCTTTGGAAGTGGACGGTTTTGTGTAGGCTTTCTAAAACGACCTTCTTTGTTGGTTCAGTCGGCTGTTTTTCCTCCTCATCATTTGTTATGAGTTTGTTAAAATCTTGAATTAGTTTAACGCCCCTTTCGGCGATGTCTTTGACCACTTTGATTTTATTAATTGTATTTCTTGCCTCTTTCAGCACTTTCTGTTCCCATTCACTTGGGTGTTTGTCCAAAAAGCTTTGCTTAATGTTTAGCTTAGTAAACAACAACATTGTTCTACTATTAGCAAAATCTGCCAATTCACATTCATCACTTAGTAAATTGGCATTTTCTCTTATCAACCTCTCCGGTGCAGGGAGAGACATCTTATTCAAAATGCTTACTTTGTTTTCATGACTCAATTTTGTGGAAAAAAGTGATAATCTGACCAGCTCGTCGCATAGGTACTACAAATGTGACTGCACATCTTTTTTGATGGTTTAGCTATCTCTTCATCAATTGCGCAGTATTTCCCAGCCCCTTTCCAAAACATTAGGTCATTGAAAGCTACATTTGTGCTGATTGGAGTCTCTACCCAGTTTTCCATGTAGAGAAGTGCTCCAAAAACGGATAAATCTATCCAAATTTTTTTTTTCTCCTTGTTTGTGATTGTGGAAAATTAATGGTGTGTGGTCTGATCGATCAACTTCATTCCATGATTCCTTCAACCTTTTAAATATGGGAATTTCAGGAGAGCTTCAAGGTCCCAAACATAATGTAAATAACTTGCTCAAAATTATTTCCATTATGTGATGGCGACATGACAACCATAGAAGTTCTTTGTTGAGCTGTTTTTCAATGAAATTGCATACACCATTCTCCATACCGGTGTTGACGCTTGTTGTGTCAAAGCCCATACCAATGGCTTTATCATCGAGATGCCATGTCTTAAGAGTTTTAACTACTGCATCTTCAGTTTTCGTACCTGTTGCACTAGCCAATTTTGGCACCCCCAGCAGTTTCTCATTTCCATCACCATAGGAAACTAGCACTGGTAGTCTGTCTACCTTTTGTGAACCTAAAATGTCAGGCGAGATTTTGCTGTCCCAATGAACAACAATTGGTTCTTTTATGTCTTCTGAGTTTGACATCATATCTGTTTGGTTTTCTTTTTATCGAACTTCTTGAAAGCGGCAATGCTGCGGGATCATGGCCACGATCGGACACTTTATTCCTGTCTAAAGCCCCTGCCACATTCATGTCAAAAAGGCTCTTCTTAGCCTTTGGTTCAGAAACATCTTCGTTCTTACCACCTAAAACTTTTTCAAACTTTTTTTGGAAGAAGGCTGATATAATTCATCATCAGTACCATTTTCTGCCTTTACATTTCTTTGAAAGTACCCAATGTGAATGCACACTTTCAAGTTTTTCAATTGAATCTTCGGATAAGGCCTTTGCTCCAAGCTTCATTCAATTCTTCAATTGTACTATGACTGGCGTTCCTGACAGATTTTATACCACTTAAAAAAAATAAAATCTTAACAAAACGTCTTTTGTTGCAGGAAGTTGGTTCCTCTTTGTTAAAGGTTCTAGGTCCTTAACACCGATTAAGTAAACATTGTCTGTCTGACAGAATTTATGAAAACTAAACCTTGTTGAGCACTGCTTTCTATATGCTCTACAGAGCTAAAATTTTGCATAGATTAATCCTTCGTTAGATGTAACAAAATTGGAGGGTCCCTTGGTCTCTAAAATAAACTTTGGTTTTTTGGGTCACCCTAGTACATAGTATAGGAAAGGCTTTACAATCACTATAAATATCCAATGAAAGAGAGAGGGCGATAGCTACCACATACACCTCAACATTCGCCATCGAGGCCTTCTTCACTCTCTCCTCTACATAGAGCTTCCACGAAACCGTACAGTCTAGAGTGGTTCCTTTATATTTTTTACAAGGTTTATCTTGCAGATTCACTCATCCTAACTTAGGCCTAGTCCAATATGGAACCGTATACCTCCTGGTAAATAAGAAACTAGAAACTTAACACTAACCACGATGTTTCTTTTCTTTCTCGAACCTACTTGTAGTCAAGCAAATTTCAAAAACAGCGGAAGCATTGCTTAAAACGTAGTGCTTTAGATTCAAAATCACTGATTAAGCTCTGCTGAAGGAGCCAAAAAATATTCCCCACAATTTCGATGAAAAAACATTTGTATAAAAGAAATAGCAACAAAAAGGCAAAAGTAAAATTACAAAGCGTACAGCGGGGCATTCAAATGGCTGAATGAATAGAGGCATCTGCTTTAACACGAGTATGAATGCAGGTGTACTCGAGCTCAAAGCTCAGCATACGAAAAGCTAGCTCATAATGAACTGAAATTTAAAAACATGTCCCAGTAACCATCGCCATATAAATAGCTATATTATGGATCCGCTACGATCGTATCTAAACAAATTAGAGGGGTATGTAGGCTGTCAATGCTTAGCATAAAGAGAACCCAAAAAACAACCCCGAAGGCTGCACTGTATGTCATTCTTCACATCCCACCTGCAGACTTGATGGCGTCGCACAGAGCGTTAAAGAGACTCAATATATCGGGCAGCTTGATATTGGGCAGACCGTATGGTCAATGTAGTATAGCGTCATCAAATATTCGACGGACAGACCACCAAGTTCCCTACCTGCGCTTCGATAGGTCTCTTAAAGTCACGATAAAGGTAAAAGATTGACGCAAGGGCGCTCAAACGGCAGACGAGGCGATCCACGTGTTTACCGATGGTTCGAGAAAGGAAAAAGGTCTGCGGTATACTGCGGTGATACAGAAGTAAACAGATCCTACAAGATGCCAGATCACTCTAGTGTTTTTCAGGCGGAATTAGTAGCCGTGATTAAAAGATTAGAAACACTAAAAGGAAAAGGCGTAAACTGCAGTTGCGCCAATTTTTACATTGACAGTCAAGCAACAATTAAGGCTATATATAATCTCTCATAGCACAACATCTCAAAGTGTGGTACAGTGTAAGCAACACTTGAAAGAATGGGGTAGAAAGACATATGCATCTATATTTGTTGCCTGCGCATATGTGAATAGATAGAAAATAAAAATCGGATGAGCTAGGTTAATAGGGCGCGTACCTCAAACTTTGTATATTAGACGTTCCAATCAAATAGGGCAAAGTTAAAAGAAGGTAAGAGCTGGACATGAGCGACAAAGCAGAAAAGGCGTGGAAAAGTATCGAACATCATGTGGATGTCTTACAACATTAGACTAATAAAGTTACGCTTATTATTGAAAATTGGTGATTGTAGGCTCATTATGGATATTCTGACTGGACAGCTATCAGATCTAGAAGAAGCAAGTATCATAGGTCCTAGCAAGCTTCTAGTAATTTGGCAACCGGACGTTGTTATTTTATAATATAGGTCCGCGTTACGGTTTTTCAGTTTAGCCGTTCAGCAAACTTCTGGTAGCACTATGGAGATCTATGAGAGATCTTTCGTAACAACCAGTTCAACTTAACTGAAACGTTTGAGATTTTCGTCTTTTTAAAAAAACCACACAACAGTAGGACGCTTACTACGCATGGCAATTAAACACCATTCAGAAAAAACTTGCCAAAAATCAATGCGAAATTTGAGAGATCTTAATTCTGTTCTTTGTTACATTAAAATTTATGGAGCTAGCAAAATACTCAAAAAATTTCGAATTTTTTTTAAATCGTTTTGTAGGTTGGCGGCCACCGTGGTGTGATGATAGCGTGCTCCGCCTACCACACCGTATCCCCTGGGTTCACACCCCGGGCAAGCAACATCAAAATTTTAGAAATAAGGTTTTTCAATTAGAAGAAAATTATTCTAAGCGGGGTCGCCCCTCGGCAGTGTTTGGCAAGCGCTCCGGGTGTATTTCTGCCATGAAAAGCTCTCAGTGAAAACTCATCTGCCTTGCAGATGCCGTTCGGAGTCGGCATAAAACATGTCCGGCCAATTTGTAGGGAAAATCAAGAGGAGCACGACGCAAATTGGAAGAGAAGCACGGCCTTAGATCTCTTCGGAGGTTATCGCGCCTTGCATTTATTTTTATTTTTTTTTGTAGATTGGTTTGTAATGTTTCATTTACAATATTGGTTTCTTAGAATACCAAAAATGAAACTAATTTGCGAAATTGTTTTTATCTGTGGACTCTGCGTAAAATTTAAAGAAAAGTATAACTTTGAATATTTCGAACTTTACTATTCTATTTTTTATACCCAGCTGTACTTGTACACAGGGTACTATAAATTTGACTGGATAACGGTTGGTTATACAGGTATAAAGGAATCGATAGAGATATTGACTTCCATATATCAATATTATCAGTATCGAAAAAAATTTGATAGAACCATGTCCGTCCGTCCGTCCATCTATCCGTCCGTCTTTCCCTTAACACGATAACTTGAGTAAATACTGAGGTAACTTCACCAAATTTGATACACGAGCGTATCTGGACCCAGAATAGATTGGTATTGAAAATGAGCGAAATCGGATGATATCCACGCCCACTTTTTATAGATATAACATTTTGGAAAACACAAAAAACCTGATTATTTAGAGCATAATACACCTCCGCAGTGTTTGGCAAGCGCTCCGGGTGTATTTCTGCCATGAAAAGCTCTCAGTGAAAACTCATCTGCCTAGCAGATGCCGCTCGGAGTCGGCATAAAACATGTAGGTCCATTCCGGCCAATTTGTAGGGAAAATCAAGAGGAACACGACGCAATTTCGAAGAGAAGCTCGGCCTTAGATCTCTTCGGAGGTTATCGCGCCTTACTTTTATTTTTTTATTTTTAAAACACCTAGAATGTTGAAATTTGACGCGTGGACTGATATTGAGACTCTTGATAAAAATTTGAACTTTTTTTTAAATGGGCGTGGCACTGCCCACTTGTGATAAAATCAATTTTACAAATATTATTAATCATAAATCAAAAATCGTTAAATCTGTGGTAACAAAATTCGGCATAGAGGTTGCCTATACTATAAGGAATGCTTTGAAGAAAAGTTAACGAAATCCATTAAGGACCACGCCCACTTTTATATAAACGATTTTTAAAAGGGTCGTAGACGAATAAAATAAACTACAGTGGAGTCTGGTTATAGTGAACCCCCGGTATAATGAACACCTCGATATAGTGAAGGCCTAAAAATTTACATTGAGTACTCCAAATAGTGAACAAAGTTTTAAACGCAACGGCAAGCATAAACTGTAAAAAAACTTAAATAAAAATAAAGTCGTGTATTCCCCGAAATTGCTCATTTTATGTTTTTTACTGGAAAAGGTGCTGCTATGTATTTGGTGCCAGTCTTTATTTGTCTCTTGTCGGGTGCAAAACGCTTCTGAGTGAATGTCTACTATTTTATGTGCTTTTATGTTGCTGCGATTAAGGATGCGGTGAATGGAATGTTATCCATTGCTACTACGGTTAGGGAATTTAACATCTACTCTGATAGCCAAGTGGCTATCAAAGCCTGGAGCTCAACTACAGTGCGATCGAGGGTGGTCTGGGAGTGCTTGACCTCGCTTGCGATTGCATCGAATTATTTTACAATTAAGATTATCTGGGTCCCGGGCCATAGTGATATCCCGCGCAACTGTCAAGCGGATCTCTTAGCCCGCATCGGTACAACTGAACCGGATGAAGATAGCTGTAGGGATTTCTTGATCCCGCTGGCCACCTGTGGATTGCTCCTCCACAGCTGGGCCTCGAGTCAGCTCAGCAAACGTTGGGCGGACACCACGTCTTGCAGGGTAGCAAGATATTTCTGGCCGAAAGTGGATGGCAGGAGGTCTGCTGAAATAATTGGGCTCACTAATGCTCACCTATCAATGGTCATTGGGGTTTTGACAGGGCACTGTCCCATGGGTATCCATGCGGTACGTCTCAATATACTGGGAACTCCATCCTGCTGCATCTGTATGGAGGATGATTAGGTAGAATCACCAAATCACTTTATGCTTGATTGCCCAACTTTTGCCAGAACTAGGTGAAAGTACTTCGGTCGCGACTCACTTGGATCTCCCGAGGATTTATCCAAAGTTGAGATCGGTATCATTCGGAGCTTTATCGTTGCTACCCAATGATTCTCTAAGTAGCTAGATCTAAGTCACCGTTATTTTTGGTGTATGTGGTATCACAACGGACCTCGAGAAAGTTGCTAGTGTCTCATCCTTAGCAAAGATTTATGGTGTGGCAAAATCAACATTTTCGGGAATAAAAGAAATGCTCGTAGTATTATATCCCACTTTAAGGCTTTAAGGAAAAAGAAGGTAGCTTTCATGCCATCCCCGGTTGGTTATCTGGATTTAAAACTCGCTTTGGAATCCGAATTTTAAAAGTGTGTGACGAGAAACTTTCATCGGATATCCAGGTAACTGATCCCTTTAAGCATAAACTCAGAAACATTATTTACGAATTGATTCTTTGCGCAGACGAGACCGGCTTGTTTTGGAAAATGCTTCCTGAAAGAACGTATGTCAGCCAAATAGAAAAAACAACTCCGGGGAGAAAATCAGAAAAGGCCAGATTTACTTTTCTGCATGTACAAATGCAACTGGTCAGCATAAAGTCAAACCGTTAATAATTGGGCATGCCAAGAAGCCGCGCTCTTTTAAGGCTTATGACATCCCGGTAGACGATCGGAACTCTAAGAATGCATGGATGACTGCCAACATTTTCAGAGAATGGTTTCACCATTGCTTCGTCCCTTAGGCACATTTATAATGAAACTCCTGACAGTTTTACAGAGTATTTATTCGTTTTTAATTGATACTAGATTCAAAAGTATTTACTGCAAAAAGGATTACCAGTAAAAGCTATCCTTTTGCTCGATAACGCCACTTGCCATCGACCAGAGGATGAACTTAACACTGCTGATGGATCCATATTCGTGACTTATATGCCTCCAAATGTAACGCCTTTAATTCAGCCTATGGATCAAAATGTGATTCCCTTAACTAAGCTGTATTACAAAAAGCATCTCCTGCTTTTAGCTGTAGTAAAGGATGACATTACACAATTTCTAAAACATTTAACTTTAAAGGATGCTGTATCATTTTTAATGCTTGCTTGGAATCCGCTGCAGGCAAATGTAATAGTAAAATGTTGGAAGCCTTTATTAGAATGCTTAAATACTACAATAGCAAATGAAAGCGAGGATGAAGACGATGATATTCCTTTGAGCTTACTTCGTCAAAAAATATTGCGGAAAAATGTAAAGAAGTTCATGATATACAGTGTCTGCTGCAAATTGTATTACCGGATGTAATTTTATTTACCCTCTTGACAAGCACCTGTTAATTAAGTTTGTATGTGAACATTATTTGTTTTATGAAACCTACACTGAACAAGATATTGAGAAGTGGAACTCAATCCAAGTTGACGAAGAAATTGATTTAAATAATTATGCCATGGATACTGAAGAATCTCGTGATGACAGCCAAGGCGAAAGACAGATCGGAAATTCAATAAAAGCTACTGAAGCCATTAAAAGCTTCGATATAGCTATCGCATAGGCTGAAGTTAACACCACTGACTATGCTGGCATACTAGTACTGAAAAGTTTACGCGAAAAAGCGTTCCAAAAGTCAATTTCCGAACACAAAAAGCAAACATCTATTCGTAAATTCTTTCAATAATATGTATGTATTTTTCAAAATATTATTTTATACAAACAATCTGTTTTGTTTACATAAACAAACATGAATTTAAAGCTAATAAACCAAGTTAAAAAAAATGTCAACCTTAATATAGCGAACAACGTGGATACTGTGAACAAGCCTTGCAGCAATTAGTTCACTATATCCAAACTCCACTGTATATCTTTACAAAAAAGAGCTTTATATCAATGGTATTTCATTTCCCAAGTGGATTTATAACAATAAATAGGAAAAACTTCAAGTTTTAAAATATGGGCGTGGCACCGCCCCTTTTATGACTAAGCAATTTTCTATGTTTCGGGAGCCATAATTCGAAGAAAAATTAGTTCAGAATAGAACCATATTTATATGTATTATTGCGCAGCCTTGTAACACTATTAAGCACATAAAACAAACAACAACAGCCTTTCAAGTGTACAGCTGGGTATGTAATGTTCGGTTTCATCCGAACTTAAACTCCCTTACTTCTTTTTTACTATTTTCACTACTCGAATTTTTATATTTCTTGAGTACACATTTAGTACTCATTCATAACTTCAAAGAAATTCGTATTATTTTAAGAACAACTTCGCGCTAACTCAAGGCCTTTTTTCTTTATAATTTCATAAATTTTTTTATTTCATTCACTGAGATTTCATGCACCACTTTTAGTTTGTGTGTTAGTAATGAGGGAAAACTTTTGAGCACATTTTTCAGTAGTAACACGTACATACATACGTATGAGTACACACAAACAGCATCAACTACAAATGAGACTTCAATTCACAATTCACCTGCGCCTGTTTACCTTTGCTTCTGTTTGCCTCTGTACGATTTCCAATTTCACAAAATTTTTCCCACTTTTTTGTTGTTTTTTTTTTTATTTTAATTAGTGACAGCACAAATGCACGAATATACTATTTACTATGTGTGCTTCTATGTTTGTTGGTTTGTTTGTTTTTGGCTGTTATTTGCCCACCTTTTCACTTGCTTTCTTCTCAGCATTCAAAGATGCTGCGTGCACCGGTACACGCTTGTCATTTGGCTTTTGGCTAGGCTTACTTTTGTCTGCCTTTCTGCAGTCTCACTGTCGTCACCTTTTCTTTTTCAATTATTATTATTTTTTTTTCTTTCCTTTTCCACAAGTTGTTGCAATCACTTTTTTCTCAAACCGTTACCAAATACGCTACCTTGCCTTAACGTATTTTATGGACTATTGGCTGTTGTCTCCGTTATTCGAATAATTTTCCGTTTACACGTTCGTTGCTCACGAAAGTCGTTTTCAAACTGATCGCTAACAACTCAGCTCATACCGCATCTGCTGCCAACCGCCACTCCAGCGCTCAAATGTTACTGTTAAATTTGTACGTTGTTTAGCGTTACTCACTGTGGTATCAGCTGATATTTTGGTGCTCTGTTGCTTCTACTTCGTTAAGCATTCAACAAACGGCACCTGTAAGCTGTCTGAACACCTTGCCGTCTCATTGCTACACTTGACTTTGCCGATGCATGGTAAAATATTATTTTCTGGGAATTTTGAAGCGAATGCCATTTATTTTGAGAATGAAGACTTGAAGTATGTGATGCCTTATTTCATGGTTCAAGCCCTTGCACCGCCGCTATTAGAAATTATTATTTCTCTTTATGCAAAAAACTGCTTCGACATTTATGTCTCCGAGTAGGTAGGTAAAGCTGGAGACATTGGTGCTTTATCGGTAACCGTAACGGTAACCTTTTAACAGCTGATTCGACCAACCTTATGAGAATCAATGCAATCGATTATTGGTGCCGCTAAGGTCGTAACCGTATCGTAGCCAACCAATTGGGTTTTGGTTACCGTCGTAACGATAAACAGTTGATTACGTTAGGGATACGGATACAGCGATACGACATATGGCACCAATGACTCCGGCTTAAGGTTCGGTTGAACTACTCGGTCAATAAAGACACCCATATAGCCTGAATACGTTCATAGTGTTGCCAGTATTTGTTAGATGACAAAACAGAAACCCCAAATTTAGTATAAGTACTTTGCTTATAAAACAACTACGTTCTATTGGCAAGTATTAGACATTTTCTAACAACCCAGTTTATATGCAGCCTTGAGGTTTCATAACTTACATATGAACGGACACAGGATGGGGTATGCACAACCAGCTAAGCCTTAAGCTGCCGAATGATGAACCGAAAATGGATCGCCCGATAGGCAAAAATGCATACATAAATCGAAAACGAGGGATTGGTGACGAAACCTCGAAATTGCAGTCTCAGACCGACAATTGCTGCGTTGTTGGGACTCACGCCCTTTCAGCGTAATTCGGGACAGGATTGGAAACACGTTCTTTTCAACCTTCAAACTCATAAGTAGTAAAAATAAACAAATAAATAAATAACGAAAATAAGGCTAAAAAATTTGGAACAGGGAGGGTTGGAAACACGTCCATTTCAACATCCCATTATATGTTGAACTGTGCTGATCGGAATCTGCATGCATTCCGACAGCGTCATTACTAAGCAAAGTTGAAGGGTGATTGAATACATGTTATATCCAACATCCAAATACATGTTTAACGGTGTCGATCGGAGACTACTCCGATCACTCCGATCAAAGTCGTTCGATGTAACTTCTAGCGTGCCTCAGGATAGCCATTAGGACCCATTACTTTTTACCCTGTTCATTAATGACTTACCACAGGTTATATTACATTCTAGAGTTTTTATGTATGCAGATGATGTAAAACTTTGTTACACATATCTGCCTTCAAACTTGTTCTGTTTTGATCAGCTTCAGGCCGATTTTGACTCATTTCAAAGCAGCTGTACTGCAACTTAACTTCTTTTGTATTACTCTAAATGTAAGCAAATGACTTTTCACCGGGTGGAGCCGGTCCTGACATCTTATATACTTAACGGCAACCCTTTGGAGCGGATATCTGTTGTAACTGATCTAGGTGTTATTTTTATCCCAAATTAAGTTTTACCATACATATTTCAACCACTATAAACAAAGCATCTGGTGTACTAGGATTTATCAAACGTTGGGCTAAAGAGTTTAATGACACTTATTTCACCAAGATACTTTATACCTCGCTGGTACATCCTATTCTCGAGTACTGTTCATGTGGTTGGTCTCCAATCTATCAAATCCATATAGATCGGATAGAGTCGTTCCAGAGACAGTTTTTAATTTTTGCATTAAGAGGTCTTAACTGCCATCATACAGGAATAGGCTCCTTCTAATTAATTTGCCATCTCTAGAGAATCGTAGAGTATTACTCGGCGTTATGTTCATTCACAAGCTCATCATTGGTGTGATGGACTCCCCTGACCTTATCAGTCAACTAAATTTTGTTGTTCTTGCTAGAGCCTCCAGACATTTTGTGCCTTTTCATTTACCTCTATGCCGGAAAAATTTTGCCAGAAATAGTCCCCTGCGTCATTGGTGCTCACGTTACAATGATTTGTATAACTGCATTGGCTTTGAATGTTCATTTCCCGCTTTACATACTGCTATACTCCTAGGTTTAGCCTGATATTTTAGTTTTATTTTTTCTTATGCAATGCGATGTCAAATTTTTATAACATACTAATTTTCAATGTACCTCTTTTAAACTTTTTAATTTTAAGGATGGCTCTGTATTTACATATATATCTATTCTATTACAATAATTAGTCGACCGCTTTGTGTTTGCGTCAACTTTAAATAAATAAATAAATAACTAAATAAAAAAAATATATGTTCCAAATTTTGTTGTGAGGTTGACAATTAGGTTGGAGAAGCTATATATTGCGCTACACAACCCCTTGAATCAATCATAAATCAGTGCTCTGCTAGTCTGCCCATCATACGTATCGCGGTTTACTATTTAGTGATATAAGCATTTTTAAAAGTCTAATTTACTTTTCAATGCAGTTGAGGTATATACGAGTTCTGGCGCTACAGAAGGATTTCGCATTCAATCCATACATTAGCCTTTTGTAACGTGTAGATATGCGCTTTATCCACTACATGAAACGCAGGTACGCGTCATCGCCCATATTTGTTTTCTTTTTTGTTGGTATATCGCCCTCTTTTCCACCCTCTCACGGACTTGCTCCTCTTTGGAGTCCCACTATCCTACAGCTCGAAACTTATGAGTCTGGATACCTTCTACCTCTAAAAGGCGAGCTTGTCACTTTCAGACGATCCATGCGCCATCATTTCACCCAAAGACACAACCACCTTATACGGCGCAGCCTATCCCTCCTTCTCGCGGAAAAACTCCATTCAGTTAACTGCCCCCAACAGACTTCTAGTACTTCTCGTAGCGCTAGAGAAAGGAATCTAACGTCATATCTGTATATTCACGAAAGTATTTTGACATCATCATGGACAACTGAGCATTGAGTGCAGTCCTTGAACAGAGCAGGAAGATGCCAAAGTACTTTACAGCACCGTATGTACTCCCAATAGGAAGTAATCTGGCAGCACTTCAACAAGCATGTATTCAGAAGTTTTCAACGAGCAAGAGGTTACAACTCTATGGCTGATTTAGTGATATGTACTCCTTCACTTCTCACTATCAATTTCCTCCATGTTATATGGCACTGTTAAAAATAAATATTTTCGAAGTTCGATGGGGTTAAATAAAGCATCCCTGAGACTGTTCGGCTAGTACCAGAAGTCATTAGTACCATAGAGTTTTGAATTCATTTCGTACAAAGAACGGCCCTTATTGGTAGCACGCACCAAAGCCTTCGAAATGTGAAGCTAGCGAGCTCGACTTGGCATTGCGAGATGAATCTCCTCCTCGATCTCGTATACGATATACGACTTTTAAAAATTTGCCGCCCAGGTTCATTGTTAGAGCCACAGAACCAAGAGTAGGAAGAGCTACTGTTTCGAAAGTTGCTTGTAATGTAAACGCGTTCGGAAACTTTCAAATCCCCTAACAGCACATAATTTCGATAGAAGTGATCCTTTAATCTCGAACACACATTAACTCATCCTACTATTTTCTGGTATACTCTAAGAGCCATCATCTATCTGCAGCGTACACGACTCTTGTTTGTGTTCGTCAAGAGAGGAATCAATTTCCGCTTACCTACTTGGGCGAAACGGAGGCCATCTGTAGGTCACTTGGGTGACATACGAGTAGAACTCAAGAAACTATATTTGCATGGATTGAATCTATTCGCAGTTATTAGATCGATACTAACGTTTTCGAGTTCTGGAGAGAAGGTGTTCGCCAAAGGAACAATCAACTGTGTTACGACAGTAAGTGACTTCCAGACTTCCAGGTTTCTAGGCACAAGACTTAGTATAAGGTATTCTTCAAGAGAGGAATGTGTGGGGTTCTTAGGTAGTGGTAGCGACATTGCTATCTACAAAGACGGCTGGAAAATAGAAAAGTGCATTGAGGCTGGTCTGCACATCGGAAGAAACTAACTGTCTGACTCTTGCAGTGCGTTTCTTGGAGGAAGGGGAGAAAACAAAGCAGCTAGACTGCTCCAGCACAGTATAGTGTCGGAGATTGGTCTCAAAGATACTCCAATTCAACTTCATAAAATCGGGGCCTAGTTTGTAGGCTTTGTAGCGTGCAATTACTGGCATATACTGATAACATTGATATCATCGGCCTAAACACCCGCGCTGTTAGTTCTGCTTACTCCAAACTGGAAAAAGAAGCGGTAAAGATGGGTTTGATGGTGAATGAGGACAAAACGAAGTACCTGCTGTCATCGAGCAAGGAGTCAGCGCATATGCGCCTTGGTAACCACGCTACTGTTGGCAGCCATAATTTCGAAATAGTAAAAGACTTCGTTTATTTGGGAACCAGCATCAACACTAGCAACAACATCAGCACTGAAATCCAGCGAAGAATCAATCTTGACAATAAATGCTACTTTGGACTAGGTAGGCAATTGAAAAGTAAAGTACTCTCTCGGCGAACGAAAATCATACCCTACAAGTCACTTATCGTACCCGTCCTGCTATATGGGGCAGAAGCATGGACCATGACAACAGCAGATGAAGCGGCTTTGGGAATGTTCGAGAGAAAAGTTCTTCGAAAGATTTATGGACCTCTACGCGTTGGTGATGGCGAGTACCGAAGAAGATTTAATGATGAGCTGTACGAGCTATACGCAGACATCAACACAGTCCAGTGAATTAAAACGCAGCGGCTGCGCTGGCTAGGCCATATTATGCGAATGGAAGATGATGCTCTGGCCAAGAAAGTGTTTCTATCGGAACCCGCCTATGGAAGCAGAGGTAGAGGGCGGCCCCCACTCCGTTGGAAGGACCAGGTGGAAAACGATTTAAACTCCCTTGGTGTGACCAATTGGCGCCGGTTGGCGGAGCGAAGGAGCGACTGGCGCGCCTTGTTGGACGGCCATAACCGTTTAGACGGTTAAGCGCCAATTAAGTAAGTAAGTAAGTTTTTAGGGTATCTCAATTTTGTTCTTTCCTGCCTCCATAGGCGTAGTGATACCAGCGATAATTAATATGTTGATGAATTGGCCAGAAATTAATACAAAATGAATATGAAGAGCTTCGTAAATTATATTACCATTTCGTTACCTTCTGAGGAAACTGAAAGAATGCGATAACAGGGAAATGAACTGGCTGTAGACCCCCTGTGTTTATTTTGAAATCCCAACATAAATAGGTTATGTTTGGAGAGCTTCCTTCTCAAGCATAAACCAAATTTGCCAATGGCAGTAGGTATTTACTTCGCCATCCCTGAACGCAATTCCATAGCACGGTGCTTCAACAATGGCATATACTAACGATATTCCGCTGCAAAAGCTGTGAGGATGACGAGGAAGTGGAGTCGATTTGTCACTTTTTCTACCGATGTTCAGGTATGTAGACAAGAGCAGTTTGATTTCTGGGCTCACTCGAGAGTCTGGCGGCGATAAAGATGGTGTATCGATCGAACCTATTTCATATGGGATAGCAAGTGGTTTAATGAAGACTAAGTAGTTATAAAAAAAATAAGATATAAAAATGTGCTCTAAATGGCACTCATTGACGGCATTCGTAATGTACAGAAATTTCCCCTGGTGTTAGCATGGGAAGTTGCCATGCACACCGTCTCGACGTCATTTAATCTCACCTAGTTCGGGTAGCACTCAGCCCGTTATATTTCTGGGCTGAGACAGTTTTGTGAACAAATTTGAAAAATTTCGTCTACTTCCTACTACCATCATAAGTACCAAATAATGTATTGTGACGAATATTAGCATCACTAAGCTGTTAGCGGATAGTCACAGCAACAAAACAGCAAGCAATGACACTTATAAACACATTAAAGCAACATTTATATACAAGGCAACGAAGAGATATCCCACGCACACAGATGTAGTCATCAGCCGAAGTAGTTACTCACACACACACATGCATATAGCTATAACAAAAACATAAATTACAAATATACATGTATATAGCTGGTAAACAAGCATGAGATACAGCTGTTCGCGAAATTACTAGACCTTAGGACAAATGGGTGAACGAGGAAACCGAGGGTATAAAAGCAGCGCATGCTGAGAAATCAGCAATCAGTTTTGATTTAATCACGCTATTAGTTGTGAACTGACGTACAATTGTTCTAATCTCATAGTAGACTAAATAAAGACCAGTTTGCAATACTAAATATTGGAGTGATTTATTCAACAGTTTAGCGATTCGAACGTTAGCAGTACGTGCATAATAACCAGGATTTCCCAAAGAAGAGCGTCTACATTATGTCGGACAGCCAGGCGACCCTGCGTGCCCTGCAATCCTACACAGTTACATGTAAGCTAGTGGATGACTGCACTGAAATCCCTAATGACCTGGGGTCAAAAACAAGGTTTTGTTATGATGGGTTCCCGGACATCACGGACATGTAGGTAATGAACATGCAGATAACCTAGCAAAGCAGGGTGCTATAGTAGCATTCTATGGTCCAGAGCACTTTTGTGGACTCACAAAATCACACACCAGGGAAACCGTAAGTAACTGGGAAACAAAACAATTCGGACGCCACTCGATTGACTGCCCATGGCAAAGACAGGCCAAACTGTTCATACTTCCGGAAACGAAAGTATCAGCCAAACTCATTAATTTAAGCAAGGAGGACGTAAGGAATCTCACTGGGTGCCATACGGGACACTGCGTTCTACGATATCACCCAAGTAAGTCAAATCTCTCCGATACTCAAATTTGTCGTTTATGTGAGCTGTAGTATGAAACACCGGTTCACATTCTTTGTGAATGCGGCACTCAGGCAAGGCTGTTACTCTCCCATCTAGGTGGTGTGATTCTTAATCCCTATTTGATATGGAGTGAAAAACCTGAAGAGGTACTTAGTAGAGATATACGCCGCCGATAAACGCCGTGGCTGATTTTAGTCGTTTTTCGCACGCCGCCGCCGAATGTCAAAAATATCGGCGCGGCGGCGGCGGCGTCCGGCGTGTTACTATATTTTCTACTCGTTTAAGACTGTTTATGCCATTTATTGTTCATGTCGAAAATTGGTCGGATATGGTCGAAAGTGGTATCAAAGGATGCGCATCACTGCCACTTATAAGAAACTGATTGCGAAAATTAACTCTTTCTAACTGTTCAAAAGTTATTAAAAAAACAGACACTTTTGATGTCAGCTTAAAACGGAATTTGCATCACCCAATCCACCAAGTTATATATATATATATATATGCTCACTTTGCCTATTTTTTTTCAAAAAATTAATAACGAACAATGAATTTAAATAAAATGACCCATGGCGAACATATTTTTAAATTGTCTTCAAGTTGAGCAAAATACCCAAGAAGGTGCCGATTTTTAGAAAAAATTTTATATTGCAATTGGCTGAAGGAATAAGCGAAATCAGTGATGCAAAATCCTTTAGTAGGTTCTAGGGGCAAAAAAAACTCCTTTGAAATTATTCTTACCTCATACTTAAGTTGAGGATATATGTACGTATGAAAGGGGTTTGAAAAATCACTTGGGCTTACATTTAAACACCTTTTGTTTATTTGCGAAACTATACAATAGCGTCTGAAATGTTAATTTTGATTTTCACACTTCATCCTTCAACACCCAAGTCTCCCGGTTTGACATTTCCTAAAGTTGGCGGCCCTATCCAATCTAGGCCCTTGGGGCGAAACGCATTGATTATAGCCTATCACCCAAGTTTAAATATCACCTACACGTTGTGGCTCCTTTTACAAATGTGAATACGTAGGCACATATATTTACCACGTCAGGCATTGTGCTTCTCAAGAACACTCAAAGTGATGAAGCAAAACCTTTCCCAAGACAGTCGAACTAATTACCGTGTGTGCTACTACCCTAACGTAGTGGATAGTCGAACTAGTCTGAAAACTGAAGCTACGCGGTCATCCATAAAATATCGTTTTGATTTAACGAAGACTATTGAAATCAATGTTGTGAACACAAATGTCTGCAAACGTTGGTCTACATTTTAAAAATTG
This sequence comes from Eurosta solidaginis, assembly GCF_040869045.1. Taxonomy (NCBI): domain Eukaryota; kingdom Metazoa; phylum Arthropoda; class Insecta; order Diptera; family Tephritidae; genus Eurosta; species Eurosta solidaginis. The sequence continues at coordinate 33,048,523 of NC_090319.1, forward strand.
TATCCAGGGTCAAGGACCCTGTTGGACGCTAATTATGTAGATGCGCCGAGGATTATACGATTTTCTCCCATGAGTTACGCAATGACATCCACTTAGACTGCTTATGTTTTCGAGGGCGGCATCCTTGGCCAAATAGTCACTCCCTAACGTTTCAAGGTGTTTCTCTGTGTAGCTCGGCAGCATAGCGCGACAAAAACATCTGTTAGAAAGTCTTCGGAGCTACACCTAGAGCTTCTAGGAACGTGACGTCGACAAAGGTACATATGATTTCGAAATCGCAGTCCTATAACTTCAGTGCTGGCATATGCTGTGAGGGTCAGGAGGCGTCGTAGCAACTGGTGGTCGGGACTGCTACTGTTCGCACATCGGGAATTGTAGCTCTTAATCATCGGGAATTTGTAGCTCGAAAAAACTGTATGCGCCCTGTGCCACGAGAGTCATGAGTATTAATAGACCAATAATAGCAACCGTAAGTCGCCTTTGTACGTGACCTCCAAGAAGCCACAAATGATTTAAAGAAATTGTGTTCGCGACGATTATTAGGAGTTTACACCAAGTGCTCCTGAAAATTTTTGAACGATCTGCGAGTTTTTGAGGCAAAAACCCCGGATCTTTCCGAAATGTCCTAAAGGTTGATTTCCTTAAATACATACAAATAAAACCTTTCCTAAATATTGTTTTTTCAAATAGAAAAATCAAGCTTTTTTAAGTAAGAATACCGACGTACACCGGCGCGCCGCCCACGCCGCCGCCGATGAAGTGATCGGCGTAAACCCCTAGTACTTAGATACATCAAAAGCCTTCACATAAAAAATTAGGCTGGTCATGCACAATAGATCGGCACATAGGTCGCAGTGCTTGCAGGGCTAATAATAATAATAATGTATGAATGATATAAAGCAGCACAGGTTAGGGCACCGAAAAATTTGATTTCAATTTTAATTCAACCTAACAACTAATATACCACCACTGTATGCTCTCACACTCTTTCTTGCACTCCACTCTGTGGCTAACATTATTTCTCAAGCGCTCTTAAACTCACTACGAGTAAATTACTAGCATTTTCGCTGTTAACCAGTGGCAACAACGCACAGCATGTGCTTTGTAGTAAATAAATGCACTTTTTATCAATGAAAAACGTAAATTGTTGCAAACCAAAATAAAACAACAAAGCAGTAAAACAAGGCAATGTAGAGAGCGCTGAGAGAAACCCGTTGCAAATAAGCATTACATTGCTATAAATGGCACCTGCTCCATCGAACCCATGGCAGCCAGCCAGCCAGCCAGTCAGCTAACCGGTGCGGTGTTGCAGCAACTTTTGCACGATTGCTTTCGTATATTTGTTTATTTTCATTGTTGTTGTTATTTTTTACTTCTTTTCATGTTTTGCGACGTTGTTGCCTTTATGGGCTTTAAGCGCCCCTTTTACTGTGTTTGATTTGGAGTGTGGCTTGGCGCTCTTTGTATTGATGTACATATGTATGAGACTTTGCGTATATTAACTGTTACTTTTTGGGTTTCTCGTCATACTTGTATCCGTGTGGTGCGCATATGCAGAGGTGTGTAGTTGTAGTTTTACAATAGCCGTAATAACTTACGCGACTACTTTCATTGATGAGCTATGCCCATGTGCCTCACACCAAAAACAGCTCCTTTGCTGCTTGATGCAGTGGACGAAGTGAAAAGAAGCAGCGCATAGAGAAGAGTTACATTAATGCACAATGCCAAAGATGCAAGTGTAAGACGGTAAAGGGGAAAGCGTTGTAACTGCACGTACAATGGTCATTTCGCAGGCACTTTGCGCGATTTTTTATATTACATTAAAGGCTTTTCATCTTCCGCAGTCGCCTTTCCAATCTCGGTACGTGTATTATCATTCTACATAAATATATGGTAGGTATATTGTTGAAACGGAACTGAACTGGATAAAATATCTGGTGGCCTGCACATTGTTGGTAATATTGAGTGATGTTTTTGCAAATATTATTGTTATTGTTGGTGTAGCTGTAGCTGTTATTACTTTTGATGTTTGGGGCTGGTACAAGCCAAGTAGGCCCTGCGCTTGAGTGAAGTGCAAATGGGGAAGTGTGTTGTATTTAGACATGAGAAGTAGGAATAAAGCTGATGTAAAAAAAATGAAAAGAAGATGAACAATAAAATGCATAAGATTGCCTTTATATAAATGAACAGCAATAACAAAACTAAGCTAACTCCATCGACTAGTTTGTATTAGCATAAAGTGTGTGATGAGAACTTCTCCTGCTGATGTTCTTAGCCCCTTAGTGTGAATACCTTTCCTTCCCTATTTCAATAGAGATAAAGAGGCAACACTTGCTGTACTAAAACTTCAAACTATTTCTGAGCTAAGGTTGGAAACATGACAGAGCATATGAAGGCTCATAGTTTCACGGAAATTTGAGGAGTCCATTGTGGACAGTACTCTTAAGGAAACAGGTATTCATATACTAAATCTGACTCAGAGACTTGGTTTACAGATGGATCGAAATTCGATGACGTGTAGTGTTACTTGGAATGCACCTCATATTGAATTCATTTGACGACATAAAATATACACACACTATAAACCACACAACTGACCCAAATAATCACTTGAACTCAGCATGAGCCTGTTTACATTTGTTAACCCGTCACATTGACCGACACATATGTCGATTAGTCAGTTAGTTTGTAAGGGTGCTTTAGCAGCATATTATGGTCCAGAGCCCTTTCTATGGCCTCACAAAGGTACACGCTGGAGAAACCACCAGTAACTGGGAAACAAAGCAGTTCAAACAACACTGGATTGACTGCTCGGGTTACAGGTAGGCCAAATTGTTTTTACGCCTGTTAACGAGAATATTAGTCAAAATTAATTCATCTAAGCAGATAGGGCCTACGAGATCTCACTGGGTACTAAACGGGATACTGTAGTCTACGATGACATAAATCTATCCGATACACAAACCTGTCACTTTTGGGAGCTAGAGGATGGCACAGCGCCACCTAGTCCCAATTTGTTTCCATGGATATCCTTACTTTCTCATGAGCAATGTATTTTCCGTATTTAAGCACAAACAGACCACAAATTCTGATTTTGCAAAGATTTCTTTTATACAAATTTAATTTATGTTCTAGGTTAGGTTAGGTTAATAGGGCGGAGACATGTTTGTCCATTGTGAGTGCCTTCAGTAAGTGCAGGGTAGCGGCACATTCAACGAACCACTTGCTTTCCCAGATGAGCCCAAGAAGAAGCAAGACGTCCACCTTCCCAACCTCTGCCAGGCTAGGTTGTCGAAGAACCGTGAGCCCAGAAATCTGAGCCTTCTTCTTTGAAGCTCCGGACATCGGCAGAGAAAGTGGTATATCGACTCCTCTTCCTCCTCATCCTGACAGCTTCTACAGAGAGAGCTTGTTGGTATTCGCCACCGTCGGAGCATTGGTGCGATAGCACAATTACCAGTGGTGACACCCTTAAGTACCCTCACCGCGGATTTGTTCAGTTTGAGAAGGCATGACCATGAAAGCATGACCATAAGGACTTTCAGACTTCACATTCAACCCATTTGGTCCACACGAAGTCCGTTGCCCTGTTCTCATATTCCTCGAGTCTCTCCAGGAGATAACTCAGCGGTGGTCGGACGGAGCTGTCCACCTCGCTTTTGTCCAAATCGAAACCTTTCCTAGCCATTTCAACTGCGAGTTCATTCCTTTCAATACCGATGTGCCCAGGGACCCAGCAAAGGGAGACATTGAGATGACTTATAGAAGCTAGTGAGGCTCTACACCTCCACACGATATCCCATTTTATCATGTGGGACTGTAATGCCCTTAACGCGACTTGGCTGTCAACAAAGATGTTCGAGGTATAAGCTAAATCAAATCGTATACATCATTTTTTAAATAGTTCGACCCCAGCGGCACCTAGGACAAATTTCTCCCTTTATTTGACTAGTTTAAAATTTTAATATAAGCTAGATCGGTACAGGTTTTCCAAATCGTTCGATACCAACGATGTGTAATGGCGATCGGTTTTATTTTACTTTATATGAATAAAATACGGTTCCTTGCCATACCTAGTGACATTTCTTTTCATGGAGTTTTTGAGATATGTACTACCTAGTGTTCTCTAGATAACAAGCAAATTGAAAATCCGTCTCAATATACTATATATATTTCGGAGGAATTTACAAAACCTTCATTTTTGGTCAGTTAATGCGAAGTTTTTTAAATCTCAATCACGCTTTCAAGAAACTCTATGCTGGCTTCTGACATCGTTCATTAGCTTTGTGAAAGCTTATCTCGATCTGTGCTCCATCTAGCGTATTTTTTTCGTAATAATGTATTCTTGTCTGTTTTCCTTTCCACTAATTGATTAAATATCTCAATCCGTGCGCCACCTAGCGGAGTTGTGTTTGCTGTATACTGCATGATTGTCATTCACGACCTGTGTTCAAAGTTTCTAGTACCGCGTTGTTAACTATGCACTATGCAACTCTAGCGAACATTTTCTCGCATTTTCGACTCATACGCTATTTTTTTTGGCTTAGCATTGCGTTGTTATGGGGCTTTTAGTTCTTCCTCTATTTAGCTTCTAGCTCACTGAAATTTTCCGATATCGGAGAACGTTTTAAATATGAATTAAATAATGTGCACTGACTCTCAAATCTGAAACTATGCTTTAATTTTAAAACGTCCAGTTTTATGCGCATTTACTTATAACTTATTCATTCAAAATACTAGTCTCCTCGCTGCATATGACATCTGGCTACGCTTTTCTCCTTAAATGCAGTTTGGAGCCATGCGCCATCTAGCGGAGCTTTACTTGCATTCATATTACATGGTCAAGGTGTTCTGCATATGTTCCAAGTCGCTAGTCTTTAGTTTCCTACACACAAACACTTTATATAAAGGGAGTCACAATTAGACAATTCGATGTTATCGAAAATTGATGGTGAAATGGAATGCTCTTAGTTTGATTGATTTCCGGGTAGGCTGGTGGCATTGGCAGCACAAAACAGCTACTGCAGAGAACATATACATACTCGTATACATCATACATAAGGTACAAAGCACCGAAGTGAAGCTGAGCGCACGGTTTGTTAATCGGTTTGTGAGCAAGCAGAGGCTAGAAAAAAATTAATATCAAGGAAAAGGGGTATTCTCCAAACAAACAAAAAATATTGCATAAACGTGGGAGTTTGGTTTCTAAATAAAGGTTGTATGAGTATAGCCTTAAAAAGTCTTCACGGGTTTAAATATTATTAAGGGCTTTCACTCGTTGCTCCAGCGGATTCGGTCTCTAAATTAGGCCGACGTATTATTAGGGATAAATGTGTATTATCTAAGAACTACCACTGCAGGTTGGTTCCATTTTCTGAAAAGGGGTATTCACCTTACATGTAAAATTTAGTTCGATCACAATACTAGTTTAGCTGACTCGAAGTCTGCCTGCCCCATAATCAATGGAGTTTATTTTAACCATTTTCATATCGGCAAGGTCAAACGCTTGGTAGATTATGCAGATATGGGATGCAAGGAGTATTGGAGCGTAATACAGGGGCTATCCAATCCAAATATGACTCCTAAATTCACTTCTTGAATCCTGATATCGCTCCACATCCATCGCGTTGAGTTGGAAAATGGATATTTAAGCTAACATGAAGTATATTATTCAAGCCCCATCCGTCTCGCGAAGACTCCAACATTCTAGTGAACTAAGAGACACGTCATAAACACTAGGAGAATAAGAACCTGCTATACTCTTAAAAAAATTTGGGACGGATTTTCCTCTCCAATTTTTCTCCTCCAATTTTCGTCGTGTAACTTTTTAATTTTTCCCACAAATTTGCAGGACGGCATCTAAATTTTGTATGCTGACTCTGAACGGTAGATGAATTTACAGTGAGAAGCTGCCTAGGGGCGACCCGATTAGATAAATCTTTTTCTCTGATTAAAAAAAAAGTATTTCTTAATTTATGATGCTGCTTTTCCCAGAGCAGGTTTGGCAAATATTTTTGTACCTGGAATTGTGTCAAAGTGGCTGAGAAATCACAGTAAATCACAGTAAAAACTTCGAAGAAGTCACGGTGGCTAATTAACTGTGGCAGCATCTGCATCAGGTTCAGATTCACGCATAGTTCGGCTAATCGTTCACCATGCTTCCTCACCCCTAGCTTTCTAAATAATAGCTATCAAAGACCCATCCATAGTTCTTGTCACAAAAACAATAATATTTGACATTATGAACAAATAAAGCTGTGCAGATGAAAACTGTCCTCTGCTGAAACTAGGTTCGTGATTCGGATTATTGATAAATGTGATTGTCACACTGCTCTTCTAGCACTTTTCAGTCACAGTCGCACTCAACGGCGAAAATAGCTGAGACGCAGAAGTCACAGTCGCAATTCATGTAGTCCTCGAAAAGTCACGGGGTTTGCCTTGCCTAGCAGACACGGAGGTGTTGCATATATTCTAGTTTCTAACCCACATTACCATTAGTACAATGCCAACGACACCTTACCAGACTTTGTTTAAATTTCCCATCGAATATTATACCATAATACCAAAATATTTCTCATCTGGCAAGATAGTTTCGTATACCTAATCTAGCGCGCATAGAGACATGCTTTGATAGTAAATATATTGATTGGTTAAGCCTCCAGCATTCGTGCTATCGAGTAGAGCAGTGGCATTGGTATATATGGCTCACCTGAACTGGTTGCCCTTGCAGTTGGAGCCCAATAGCTCTAATATCGGTTATGCTTTTTATGAAGGTAATTTTATGATAGCATTGGTCTTCCAGAGGACTACCCTAGCATCGTTTCGAGCAAAGTAACCTTCGCCAACCATCAGCTCTGCTACTGGACCCACCCTGGTACGCCAATGCTTATAAGTTTTTACATATTTATTTATGTCTGATTCATCTATAGTAAGAATTCCGAAGAGTGTGTGGCATAGCAGCAAGATGGTCGTGAGATGGAATGATCATGCGACTGATTGTATATTGATTTTCATTTCGGTTATGTGCACACACACAAACTCTCCACAAACAAATGAACAATTTCTTTTATCGTGTCTTTTGTTTTCGTTCATTTCCCATGTCAAGTGAAAAGAAAAAGTGGGCAACATTCAGAAGCGAATTCACAGCATTAATGTCTAAATAAAGGAAAAACCAAATAAAAAACAAACATTAACAAATAATCATGAAAACATTTTTGACAAGAAGATTAAGTATTCAATGGTACGCATGCGCACGAACTACTGTGGCTGGTGAGCACACACACACGCACACATTTATGTGTATCTGGTCAAAATGGAATAAAATTACGGTTTAGGGATACTCAAACTCGAAGCTTGTGCAGTTTGAGCTACTTCTATACATCGATCCAGGGCTTATGAGTTTTCATGTACTCATAATTGATTACTTTAACCGTTAATTTGGTGATCTACCGACGTGTCTAACTGCATTTGTCATTGTTGGCAGAACGTGTTGTTGGGTTTGAGTAGCAGACAAACATGTTTTGGTTTCTTTGTTGTTACAAACTGTGCTTTATAAACGGGAGGTCGTGTTTGGGTATGATCAATGTTAATTTGAGGTAATCTCTAAAAAAAAAATTTATTAAAACATTTTAAGCACTTCCTTTATATAAATGAACAAAAATCAGCAAAAAATGTCTCCTTATATAAAGACATATTCTTCCTAAACTTTGATTTTTAAATTTTGGCATAGAAATTGCAAAAATATTATTGAGAAGTAAAAATATAAAAGCGGAGCACACATTACTTGGATTGGAAAGTTGTTAGGAAAGGAGAAATTATTAGTCAATCAAGTGCGTGCTTTGCACACAGAGTATATTAACTTTGATTGGATAACGGTCGGTTGTACAGGTATAAAGGAATCGAGATAGATATACACTTCCATATATCAAAATTATCAGTATCGAAAAAAAATTTGATTGAGCCATGTCCGTCTGTCCGTTAGCACGATAACTTGAGTAAATATTGAGATATCTTCACCAAAGTTGGTGCGTTAGGTAATCTGGACCCAGAATAGATTGGTATTGAAAATTAGCGAAATCGGATAATAACCACGCCCACTTTTTATATATATAACATTTTGGAAAACACAAAACACCTGATTATATAGTAAATAACACACTTAGAATGTTGAAATTTTAAAACTTTTTTAAAAATGGGCGTGGCACCGCCCACTTCTGATAAACTCAATTTTACAAATATTATTAATCATAAATCAAAAATCGTGAAACCTGTCGTAACAAAATTCGGCAGCAAGGGTGCCTTTACTGTAAGAAATGCTTTGAAAAAAATTTTACGAAATCGGTTAAGGACCACGCCCACTTTTATATAAAAGATTTTTAGAAGGGTCGTGGACGAATAAAATAAGCTATATCTTTGCAAAAAAAGAGCTGTATGTCAATGGTTTTCATTTGCCAAGTGGATTTATAACAATAAATAGGAAAAACTTAAAATTTTAAAAAATGGGCGTGGCACCGCCCCTTTTATAACTAAGCAATTTTCTATGTTTCGGAAGCCATAACTCAAAGAAAAATTAACGGATCGTAATAAAATTGGGTACACAAATTTTCCCTATAGCAGAAAATATTTCTAGTAAAAATGGACGGGATCGGTTAAAGACCACGGCGACTTAGATATAAAACAAATTTAAAATGGTCCTAGACTAGAATAATAAGCTGTAACTTAGCAAAAAATAGTTTTGAAGCAATGATATTTCACTTATCAAGTGTTATTGTAAGAGGAAATGGGGAAATATTTTTTTTAAATGGGCGGTGCCACGTGTTATGTAGAAAAGTAATTTATTTGAAATGAAATGTACAATTGAAGCTCACGCTGAGTATATAATTTTAGGTTACACCCGAACTTAGACACCTTTACTTGTTTTATTTTATTTTTATTTTCTCCGCTTCTTATATTTTCTAGCTGTTTTAACCTATCTGTTAAGTTTTACATTTGTAGCTCAATGAGAACTTACATAAAACTTAATCCGAAAATTCCCTCCGTTCCGTTTGATTTTTCTAAATATCTCAGTCCGTGCGCCCCCTAGCGAAACTTTTTGTATTGTGTCATCGGCTGTCATCGACCTCTGCATTAAGTCTGAAATTTCAAGTCTCTAGCTCATCGAGAAGCTACTTAAAAGCTGGTATGAAAATTTTCAAATCCTTATCTAATTATTTCGATCCGTGCGCCACCTAGCGGATTTTGTTCCTTTTGCCCTTTAACCTATGTGTAAAGTTTCACGTTTGTAACTCAATGAGAAGTTATTTAAAAATCGATTGCAAAATTTGTATGAAAATCGGACAAACATTCAACCCGACCTAATATAAAGGAAGTAAAAAGAATTTGTGGTAGGACTGCCCTTTCTTCGGTTATGCTGCAGGTTTAAAAACCTTTGTAAAGTGAAGGCCATATCAAATAAATCACCTCTACCGGTACCTGGACTTCTACTTCTACCTCTACCAGTACCTCTACCTCTGCCCCCTACCTCTGTCTTAACCTCGACCACTTCCTTACCTCAACCACTTCCTCTACCTCAACCACTACCTCTGCCTCTTATTCCTTCTAATTGTTCTGCTTTAGCGGCATATTCCCTTTTCTTTTTATTTTATTAACTATGTAATTTTATTTCGTCTCTTTCGTCGTTTCTTATCTTAAAATTATTAATTAAATTACCTAGACGCTTAATGTGATCTACGGATGTATGTATGTATGTACTATGTATTTACATATGTATTCCACACATGCAATAATAAGTAGCCAACATAGAAATGCTGTAATGCCCAATTGTTACAACATTTGGGGTCACTGCTCCGTCGTTAAATGGCGTTAAAGCATTTTACCGTTGCAACGGTTGATCATAGTTTATATTAATTACTACATACTTACATAAGAGGTTTGTTCTTGAAGCTAAGTTTAACTGTAATATTTGTAAACCTTTTTGTTTATGTTCTTTGAATCTTTTATTGTGCTCCTACCCTGCACTCAAAGACCAAACTAATTTAATATTCGAATTTTTTGGCTGTGCTCGAGCTATTCCGAAAAATAGTGAAATTATGTCCACTACAAAGGCAAGGTTGGCAGAAAACTTTAGTCTGTGGAGTTCTAAAATATAATTAATTTAACTTCCGGGATCTCGGCTTCTTTTTCCTTTCCTTCATATCCTTATTCTTCTTTTTCCTTGCCCGCTGCCTTTCCTTTCCTTATTTCTATCGACCTCCTCCGCCTTTCCTTTTAAACTTCTTGTATTTCTCGTTTGACAATTTTTCTTTTCCCTTACAACTTATATGAGGCAGGGCACTACCATCTTCGGGCTTTTCTTGTTGTTTTTGTTGCTATTTCCCTTGGTATTCTCATTCTCTCTTTTGTTATCATTATTCCTCTTCTTCTTACTTTCCTTTACCCTCTCATTCTCCAAATAAGTCGATATTTTGCCCTGCCCATCGTTCTCTACCGCCCCCTTTATGTTTTTCTTTCCCTTCCACTCTTGCGTCTTCCTCTCTCATACTCTAGTTCTACTCTTCACTTCTTTTCATTTCTCCGTTTTTCTATCGCTTTACCTTTTCCCTCCTTTTAGTCCTCTGCCATTTATTTTCTTATTTTCCTTTTCACTCCTTTCCCGTCCAATTCCTTTTTGTCATCGTTTCCCCCTACCTGCGCTTCTTTACTTTTGGCTTTGTTCCCGCTATGTTGCTTCATTTTGGATCTTTCCTCTACGTTTAATCCCCTTCCCTTTACTATTAAGTTCAACTCTATCCTACTCACTCTTTTATGGTTTCACTTTACATTCCGCTTCCTTTTCTCCTTCCTCTGCCTTGTCTTGGTCACAAATCTTAACAGAGCCTCCGATTAGATGCTTTAGTTGACTCTAGTCTTCAGACAATACAATCCTAGTTCTGTTGCAAAAAAATCCAGAAGATTATCAATAAGACTAGATCCTATCTTTAAGACAAGACTATCTCACTGCTACAAAAACAACAACAAAACAATTTTTATATATGGACTAGATACTGATGTTTGGGGCCGCGAATCACGGGATATTTGTAACGTTAAAGTTTTATTGAAGGACTTACCAGGATACTTTACTGCTGGGCTTCAGCCTTTCGCACAATATGCTAGATAGAATTTGAGTCTTCCTACATACACCCGAATCACTTTACTTGACGAATGCGACAACTACTTTCACGATTTTCTAATAGTCTGGTTAAATAAAGCCGCTGCAGTGTCGCAAGTAACAGAACGAATATCTCAAACATGAGCTGAATCCAAAGATCTCAAATACTGGCAGCTTTACGTAATGTTGATAGAAAGCATTCGAAATTATAGACGCAATCGCAGCAAAGCATGTGCTGATAGCGAAAGGTATAATTTTCCAAAAGCATTTGTAAATATTCTGCCGAATATTAGCATTACAAAGCTGTAGTAAATAATCACGCAACAACAATAACATGAAGCAGCCACTCTTATGTACGTGTCCACATTAAAGCTAGCAACACTTATGTAGAAGGCGAAGAAGACCTATCTCACACACACAGTTGTAGTTATCGGCCGATGTAGTTACTCACACATACACACGCATATGGATAAACTTCAAATATACATATACTTACATAGCTGGTAACTAACCAAGCATGAGCTACAACTGTTCGCGAAATTACTAGACTTCAGGAGAAATGGATGAACGAGGAAACCGAGAGTATAAAAGCAGCTGATTAATGACAAATCAGTTTTGACTTAAACACGCTATTGGTTGTGAAGTACTACTCACAAGGTAATTTAAATAAAGACCAGTTTGCAGTACTGAATATTGGAGTTATTTATTCAACAGTTTAGCGATTCGAACGTTAGCAGAATGTGCATTAATATCAGCAATCCCCAGAATTCGTTACAATATTTACTATACCCAGTTGCAAGCAGTTTCACAGACTTCCATATAAAACTATATAGGGTTTATGTTAAAAATATTCCAAGTGCTGGAAACTATCAAACTTGCTCTGGCTTGACCCTGAATAAACCTTCGAAAATTCTAGTGAGCCAATACCGAAGTACTTTCAGCATCGATGATTCAACCTCGTCATCGTCCAAGCAGCTGTGGAAAGAGAGGATTTTCTACAATGTTGACTCAGTGATCCATCAAACACCAACCCACGATTGATAAATAAACCATGGTGTATTCAATAATTTCAGCCGGTCGCTTGCTATCCACTTCTGAGGAAAGGGATCTCGCTGAGTCTAGGCCAATCTATAAAGGAGCAAACAAATGTGACCATGGATACTCCGTATTCCCAACAGCTTTCTTTATTCGGTTCAGTTGTATCCAGGCTCGCTAGGACGTCTGCGTTACAGTTTCAAGGTATATTACTATGTCCGGGACCCAGGTGATATTAATTTTGTAATAGATCGACGCACCCGCAAGCGATGTTAAGTTTTCACATACCACCCTTAATTGCACCGCAGTTGAACTTAGAGCTATTTTAGCCGCTTGGCTATCGGGGTAGATGTTGAACTCTCTACCCGTAGAACGAGCAGGTCAGCATCATACGCACCGCATCCTTAATTGCGACAACGTCAGCTTGAAAGACAGTGCAGTGATCAGGCAAATTAATATTGCGACTTACATCGAGCTCCTGACAAAAAAAAATTTCTCCTACCTTCCCGTACAACTTCGCCCCATCCGTGAGCCAGCTAACCAGTACACTGCTCAATATTAATTCACTTCCCAACTCCTCTCTCAACAGGATAAGTGTGCTGAAGCTTGCCGCTGTAAAACTGGATGGCCTCATTGCCAAAGTTCAAAAGTATTGATCTTTTCATAACACTTTTTAAAAGGATTAAAAATTGTTCGTCCCATCTGCATCATTTTATGTCAAGATGATGTCTTTCCTATTAACATACATATGTGCTTACATACATACAACATACCTACAAAGCAACATCAGAGTCGTCGTTAAAATGTGAATGTGGCAGAAGGTAAAAAAGTGTTCGCTATCAACAAATGATTTCTAACATCACTTCACTTGAGTTGGAATGCATCTGGTAAGTGTGAATAAAGTAAAATAGTGCATAATTGCATTTAAATTTGTGTGTATGTATGTGTGTACTTCAAACTTCATGTTTTTGCGCATGCTTACGCGATTATCATTGAAGAAGATTTACAATCGTGGGTAAATGTACAAATTAAAAGTTGACTGTAATGAGCCGAAAGCTCATAAGAAAACTAAATACATGTACGTATGTATGTGTGTGTGTGTTATGTTGCGATTACAGTTGCATTTGTGTACGTCGAGCAAGTGTTGTGGCCCGATAAGTTGTTTTGCCGCCAACAACGCAATGACTTCATGGCCAATTTAAAAGTTCTTAGAACCGGTATAATTTTGCATTAATCTCGATTTGTCAGGGATTCAAATAACTGTTATTGGTCAAAATATAAACAAAACAAAAAACATACGTAAGAAATACACCAATACTTTTCAAATTTTGTTTAAGTTAGCCCAAAATATATTATTTTTTTCGAGTTTTGCAATTTTTATTACGCTCAAAAACAGTTATTTTTTTTGTTTCAGTTTTCGGTTTGAAAGTAACAGTTATTTTTTTTTTATAATTTTTTCTTTCTTATCTTTGCTTGTTATCGATAAGACATCGGAATACAGATGTTTATTGAAGTTTTATCGGTATAACAAACCGTTACGTTTTAACGGTATCTGGTTTTGCCGATGTCAACCCGATAACAAATTCACAACGCTCTGATAACCATTTGATAACTTTTGATAATATATGGACAGCTTTACGTTAGCAAATCGCTAACTTTTTAGCAACAAATCGATAACTTTTTGGTATAATGTATCTATCGATTTTTGATAACAATTTGATGACAAGAAATTGGTAGCACTTAGCTATTGTAGTTTTATCGGTATATGTATAAGAAGAAATACACCAATACTTTTCAAATTTTGTTTGAAGTTAACCCAAAATAATTCGTTTTTTTCGAGTTTTTAATATCGCTTGGAAAATAGCTGTTATTTCTTAAAATTTTTAATACGCTCAAAAAGCAGTTATTTTCGGAGCTTCAGTTTTTGGTTGGAAAGTAACAGTTATTTTTTTATTATAATTTGTTTTCTTATATTGGCTTGTTATGGATAAGACAACGGAATACAGATGTGTACCCGATTTTGTATTAAAGTTTTATCGGTATAGCAAATCGATAAGTTTTAACGGTATCTGTTTCTGCCGATGTCAAGCCGATAACAAATTCGCAGCACTCTGATAACAAATTGATAACTTTTGATAACATATCGGTAACTTTTTCGTTCGTTAACTTTTTGGTAACAAATCTATAAGTTTATGGTAACAAGTCGATACATTTTTGATAACATTGATCCATCGATTTTCGATAACAAGTTGATAACAAAAATATAATACGCCGATAAGAAATTGGTAACACTTCGCTATTGAAGTTTTATCGGTATCTGTTTCTGACGCTGACACGCTGTTAACAAATTGGTAACGCTCTGATAACAAATCGATAACTTTTTGATAACATATTGATAATTTTTATAACTTTTAGATTATCAAACCCACAGCTCTTCGATTAAAAAATAGATAACTAACTCATAACTTTTGTTATTGATAGCAAATTTCTAAGATAGCGATAACAAATCCATAACACGTTTATGATAATACAACTATTACAAACTGATAACTCTCGATAAGAAATCAATAACGTAAGGACACGTTGAGCCGTCGATTACTTCGATAACAAATTTATAGCCCCCCGTCTGGATTCAGTTTCACTTCTAATGTTTCCTTTTCTTCCCTTGTGCTATTTTTTTGCGAATTTGAAAAAACTCAAGAAGTAATTATTAAAAAGTAATTTTTGTAATAAAAAAAAACGTATAGCTGTTGCGATCCCTGGAAAGAACGCAGCATTTTCCTTTTCACTTGGCGGGCGGGCGGTATAATACAAAAGCACAAGCCCCATATTTTTCTAACCGATATGAATGCCGCAAAACGCAACACAAACAACAATTAGAACAAACAGCAAACAAACAATCAAGCAAATGGCAAAGTCCCTGGGCGGTGGTTTAGCAAAAATAATAATAATATCTAACAATAGCAGGCAATCGAGCTGAGTTAACATAGATATTGATAGAATGAGGGTAGGGAGAGAGGAAGGTGGGCGCGATGGCGGCAGTAGCAGTACCATAACTAACAATTACTTATCTGCGACTCTTCAAGCATGCAACAATGTTTAAGTATGCCCCACCACCGCCAACATTATAAACATAAACAACAACAACAACAACAGCGAGAAAATTGCAATAAGTGAAATGCCAACGACACGAGCTAACGCAGCCACCACGAATGCTGACAGATGATACAGTTATAGTCAGTTTTGAAACGGCGCATAGCGGCTGCCACAAATTCGAGAAAATCAACTTGGACGTTGAAGAGATGTCTATTTTCTGCCGCATATCATACAGTGTACGGCTAAGACATGCGGAAGAAAAAGGAAACACTTCGCCTTTGCGATAACTTGAGCGAATCAAAAATAGGGCCTGAAGCCCAAGTGCATTTTCCAAAGATGTGATGGCCTCTGAATACTTGCCAAGATCGGCTGCTGTCAATAGGGATATTTTCAGAACCTGGGAAGAGCACCCGACACATTTAATAGTATGCGAGAAGGAAATGAGAGACTCCAAAGCGAAAAACTTAAGGCAGTTTGTGAAAGCATGTCGTGAAACCCATAGGAAGTAATGCTACAAAAAGTCCTAGCCAAAGAACAACGAGCTTACTCTAGCACTGAGGAAGAAAGGGCAAAGGCCATGCTGGCAGCACACTTTCTAGATACACCCGCAAACGTAGAAGATATGGCCGTGTATATTGCCAGTACGGTCAAGTGAGTTGTAGCTTTTTGGCTTTATACAGAAGGCGAGGAGCTTAGACTTCAGCTGATGGGGATTATGAGGAACAGAGATAAAACGAAGTTGTTTTTAAACGTGAGGCACTGAAGGAGGACTATCAGTAGCACAGTCGTTCAGTCTATTAAATTGGTTTAGCCTACTTTACTCTGACAACAATTAATAAATCTGTAAATCTACTTTGTACCAGCTGACCATTGAAGTAAAAATGACTTCGACTATGTTGAAGTAGTGCTCTGCGCCTTTCTGCATATAGAAGGGACACTCTAGGGAATCGTATTTTTGCAACCTATCTAAAGAAGGAAGTTCTCCTCCACACAAGTATAGCTGAAACTACTATCGGGTACGACAAGATAAATAAAGAAAAATGAGAACTATAAAAGGATTCCTACAAAGAGGAGATTTATTTCCTCGCGGAAATGAGAACAAAGCTCTGTAAGGAATGCAGATAGCGAATGTGACCGAAGTAAAATACTTGGGAGTAGTTTTCGATAGCAACCTCTGCAAGAAACACTTTGATAACAGAACAACTAAGGTCTCATTAACTCGCGCTTAATCGCATAAGCGTTTTTGACCGTTTCGTAACAAGTCACTCCAGCTATTCCATTTTAGCAATAACTGGAGCCAGGTTTTGAGCACAAAAGTAGGTCAAGTCATTCTTCACCTGCCTCTCTCAACTCAGTGGAGATACTTTCTAATAATACTTTCTAAGCCCCAGCGTCTTCGTCCATGCATATAGCCAGCGAATCCTTTAGGTTTTTTATGCCCTGCGCTATCGTCATATCAGCGTAAAGCCCATACAGCTCATTACCTCCTTCGATACTCGCCGTCAGTATCACGGAAAGGACCATAAATCTTCCGCAGAACTTTTCCCTCTACGTGATCGACTTGGTTTCGTATTCTTCGATCTTTCGAGCCGCATCCACATTGAAGGTCACTTGAGTAATAATGGTAAATGGGCGAATAGCTTGTGTACATTGGTGCTTCAGTCCAAATATGCTGAGCAGGATGTACATGATGATAGTCAGAACTATAACAATATATGAGGAAGTCCAGGACAATCTTAGCCAACATTCAATAAAGCTGTCACCATCACTATAACGCAAGCCTAAACAGTAGGGCGGGTCGATTTAAAATTCGCTCATTGCTCTGTGAAAATCGTATTCTAGGGATCAAAATAAGAAACTTTGCCGAAGGAACCATACCTCTAAAACGAATTCTGATTTCCCCCCTTTGGGTCGAACTTTTGGGTAGGGGAAATTTCAATTCTACCTGTGTCTTGTGGTGGCTTAAAAAAACAACACAAGCAATTTTACGATCTGCAATTGTGTCACAGTGATAACTTCATTTTTTAAAACGGTTGAATAAAAAACCCACACAACTATGTTTACGAAATGCAAATGCATCACAGTGATGCCTTGGTTTTAAAAGGGGGTTGTAAAAACGCTAATTTCTAATAACTTTTTTTAATTTCTTTTCTATTACTAAGTTAAATTCATTTTTTAATTTACATATGTTCTGACTAAATAAATTTCTAAAGAGAAAAATAAACTCCAAAAAGAAAAAAACATAGGCATTTCAAAGTGGGATTTTTCAAAATTTGCCCCTACGACCCAAAGGGGGGGAGGGGGGGGGGGGGACATCAGAATTCGTTTTAGAGGTATGGTTCCTTCGGCAAAGTTTCTTATTTTGATCCCTAGAATATCATTTTCCCAGAGCAATGGACGATTTTTTTGCCTCCCCACAAATCGACCCGGCCTACTAAACAGTAAGGACAATTTTCCTTCTCTTTCGTTCTTTCTCCTATTATGCTTTCCTTACTCTACCAATTCAGCGATTTTACTCTCTGATTTGGTTTATGTACACTCACCGCATTTTTTTCCAATTGGTTTATAATTTTTCTTATACTGTCAAAATGATTTATATAGTAATCGCAAAATTCTAAAAAACAAAACTTCTTGTACATTTTCTTTAACTTCAATACGCTTTATCTTCCCTCGAAATTGCAAAATCGAACACTGTGCACCACACAATCGGATTGTTGGTAGGTAAGCGTTGACGGATGTGCTTTTGCCTTGGCATCGGTACCGGACACTTGTATCTGCTTAGAGCCGTGGACATGTGCAAAATATCGCAATCTATGATTTGAAGTCAAAATGCCGCTAACTGTTGATGCTGCCAAACGCATTAGACGAAGAATGTATTTAAATTACGATGACCATGTTATTGCAACGAAAATTCCGCTTATTTGAAACCTTCTGCTAACGTTCGAATCGCTAAACTGTTGAATAAATCACTCCAATATTCAGTATTGTAAACTGGTATTTAGTTAGATGACTTTAAGAGTAGTACTTCACAATTATACTTCACAACCAATAGTTAAATCAAAACTGATCACTGATTACTCAGCTTGCTTATACTCTCCGTTGCTTCGTCCGCATATTTCTCCAAAGGTCTAGACGGTTCACCTTCTAGAACTCTTGTAGCACTATATACGTGTATATTTGTAGTTTATAGCCATATGAGTGTGTATGTGTGAGTAACTACTTCGGCTGATGACTGCATCTGTGTGCGTCAGATATCTCTTCGTCGCCTGCTACACAAGTGTTGCTAGCTTTAACGTGGACATGTATATAAGTGTGGCTGCTTCATGTTTTTGTTGTTGCGTGATTATTTACTAACAGCCTAGTGATGTCAACATTCGCCACATTATTTAATCAAATATTTTAGTAAGAACAGCGTAGTCATCCGAGTTTATGAGTAAACAGCTGTTCGAAAGATTTCTATGTCGAGTTGCATTGTTTTTTCAATGTCTAAATATCTTGACTCTCGGTATTGAGGAATCCTGAGTGAAAACGTAAAGTGTAAGCGTAGTCTTTGTAAAACGCAGGAAATATTAGCAGGCGTAGTTTATGGTATTGATATGCTGTATGGAGTATTATAAAATGTAAGTGAAAGTGTAATCATTACACTGTAGCGTTATATAGGAACATTATACGTGGTAGAGGTTATATGAGAGCGAAACCATATATGGCAAACACGTCAGATATATATTAAAGAAACTGAGCATATGATAATTTTTATGCATGCAAGTGCACGAAGAGATGTAAACACTTCTGTTTTGTTAATGTCTTTTAATTTTTCCTACAAATTGGCGGGATGGGACTTATATGTTTTCACTGAGAAGCTTTTCATGGCAGAAACACACTCGGAGTGCTTGCCAAGTCACTGCTGAAGGGCGACCCGCCTAGAAAAACTTTCTTCTTAATGAAAAACCTTCTTTCTTAAATTTTGATGTTGCTTCGAGATGTGAACCCAGGATTTTCGGTATGGTAGGCGGAGCACGCTTTCACCACACCACTCCGGCCATATGAAATACATAAGATGTGAAAGCAAAGAAAAATAAATAAATAAAATAAAATAATAAAACAAAATAAAATAGAAAAATAAAATAAACTAAAACAAAACAAAATAAAAAAATTAAATAGGTTAGGTTACAAAAAACAATATTAAATAAAATAAAATAAATGAATTATGTGATGTGTGGAAGATAATATATGCGAAAAGAAGGCAATTGGGAAAAGCTTTACAACAACTAAGGCATGACGTAGCTGAATGCGTTTATAACCATTTCAACTATCGTAGGAGTGTGGGTTCGACTCCCACTCAAGGGAGAAAAGGCTTTGAAGAGATTTACAAGGTACAATCGAAACAGCTGTCGCCTTGTCCGTCCTGATGTCACGTTGTTTAAATTTTTCCCAAATTATTAAATAAATTATAAAATTAAAAAAATTGCTTGAAATAAATGTTTTCATACATTTAAAGCGGTTAACTCGTATAAAATAAATGAAATGAAGTTAAATAAAATAAAACAAATAAAAATAAAATCTGAATTAAATTTAGCCAAATTAAAATAAATAAAATTAAATTAAAGAAAAAAAAAACAAATTAAAATAAAAACTGAATTACATTTAACCAAATTTAAAAAAAAATAAATAAAATGAAAAAATAAAACTAAAATTAAAATTGCTTTAAATTTAATTAAAATAAAATCTCTTTTAATCGACGAGCTATCGGCTTGTTATAGAAAAATTATCAACTTATCAATGAAAAACCATCCGTATGTTGTCCAAATGCTATCGATTGCTGGATTGCTGCCAGTTTTTTATTTCAGTGTTATCGAAAAATTTTGATTTTTCATCAAAGAGTCGATTGCTTACGGAAACGTTATCTTCATGTGATCAGAAGGATATCAATTTGTTTTTAGAAACTTATAGGTTCGTTATTCGCGTGTTATTGATCTATTAAAGAATAGATATCGATTTTGCTATAAAAAGTGTATCGATTTGTTCTCGGAAATGTATCTCGTTCTTATCGAAGTGTTGCAAATTTTTTATCGTAATGTTATCGATTTGTTACCAGCGACTCATCGGTTTTTTTATGAAACAGATACCGATAAAATTTCAATATAAAATCGATGACACATGTGTAACCCATCGATAGTAAACCGATAAGAAACCAATAAGAAGATGATTACAAGCTGGTAACAAATCGATAAGAATTTGATAACAAATTGAAAACTCGCCGAGACTCGCTATCAATAATATGCCTACAATAAAGCAAGAACTTGCGGGTATCGGTTGTTACCGATAAAAAGCCGACGAATCTCTTCTCAAAAAGGCTGAAACTATTTGATTCTGTTTTGGTTTAAGTTCAGCTCTTTAGCAAGCGGCAGTGACCTTAGAAATATTAGCTTCCGAGATGTATACCGGTATGTTTACACATCGCACTTCACGAGTACTTGATACTGACGACTTTTTATTTCAGCGGAGGATGCATCAAAGGTCTCAAATTCAGTCAGGTCAGGCTTTAACCACACTTAACCTCCTACCGTCTAAATACCATTCCCCGCGTCACTACCATCAAGGAATCCACAAAATATCTACTTTATTTTGGAAAAAGTTTCAATGCCCAGAATATAAAATACCGACAGACCTTTAGAATTTCAAGCACATGGTCACCTTAGTTAGACTTATGTTTGCTATGAACTAATGCTAGATGTACAAACATATTTATCGAACTATCATTTATTCAAATACTTATCCGTTCATATATGGCATACACTTTTTCTATTCTGTTCTTCTTTTTATCATTATAATAGAGAGGAAATCTCAGTTGCAAATGCTTTACAATCGAAATTCCAAAGCATCCGCAGCAGCTAAGGAGTAAAGAATTATTGAGTGCATAAAATCATAAAATAACTTGTACTTTCAGTCGGTGGCTGCTTTGAAGGCGGTCTGCCATTACATTGGACTAAAGTGTTGAATAATTATCGTTGAAGTTGAAGGAAAAACTTGTTCATGGCTTGCTGATTTGATGGCTTTAATTGTAAGTTGAATGATATTTTTGCTTTTGGTAGGCCATTGGATATGTTTTGTTTCTGTTTTCGGCGGGCATCAAATTTGGGCGAAAATAAACTTTATCCATATGGTCTTACATTAAAACATATAGACATCTACACAAAATTTTACTTAGTGTATTTATTATACTGGGGAAATCCGTTTTGAAAAGTCCAAATGTAGTATCTTCTAAAATTAACATGGAAAACTTAAATTTAAATGGCGCCCAACATGGGGCGTACATGGAGTGTGGCTTCCAATCACAATAATATCTTCGAAAAGTAGAATTTCACGTTCGTAATAACTCACCTTCCAGTCCCCCAACTAGTCACCATACCCCAGGGAATGGCAAGGGTGATTATGTTGCATAGAGTTCAAGCAACTCACTACTTACCCCAGCTTTCGTCCATGTATCATGTAGGTAGCTTCGAGCACTCGCTTTTGGGTGAGCTACTGTGAGAAGCCGAGAATCCGGCTCTCCGACTTTATCGGTTCATCAACAAGCTGAGGGATTTCTGGATCACTATATAAACATGTAACGCAGCATCATCACCGTTAATCGGATTGTGTACTGATTTTCAGGGGCGGAAACTGTGATTCCTTTTATAATATAATTCCTTGCAAAACTATTAATTTTGGACTTTTAATATATTTGGATCAACACTGAAAGAAATAGTGCTAGTAAAATCAACAAATCTGTTCTGTTGTTCTTGACTTAACGGAGATTCGGTGAAATCGATCGAATTATGGTTAATTCGACCGAGTTCTTTGTCAAACGAACAAATTAGTTTAGTCATTTCAACAGAAGAGAAATTGCCCCTCTTAAGTTAACAAAATTATGTACAATTGACAGATTCCTAATCAATCCAACTGATTTTTTTGTTAACACTACTGATCTCACTGGTAATTTCAACAGCGATCAACAGTCAATACATGAGCAAATTTCAAAGCGAATTTTACGCTAACTGCACTCTCTACTTTGTACTTATGTATGCTGTGTACTATATGTATGCACATATTTATATGTATATGGCGGCCGCCGTGGCGTGCTGGTAGCGTGCTCCGCCTACCACACCGAAGACCCTGACTTCACACCCCGGGCAAAGCAACATAAAAATTTTAGAAATAAGGTTTTTCAATTAGTAGGAAATTTTCCTAATTTGGGTCGCCCCTCGGCATTGTTCATGAAAAGATCTCAGTGAAAACTCATCTGCCTTGCAAATGCCGCAACATAGGTACTTTCGTACAAAGCTGTCGCAACAACTTTTTTTGTTCATTTGACTACTAAAACAGTTAAATACGAATCAACGATTTGCGCGCAGTCGATTCAACATCTGGTTGCGATGGATGAAAATTGACAGAAATATCGGTTGAATTGCCTCGTATTTCGGTTGATTTTACCAGTCTTTTTCTTTCAGTGAAGATAAAAATTATTTTCGAATTTTTATTTGTTTAGTCCGATAGAACTAGTTAAACTCGTACTTCTAGAAATAAAAATAAATCAAGCCGGACTTTTATTTTGGCCTTAAAAAATAAAATTCCGGATTTAACTTTTATTTCCGGACTTTTATTTTTAAAAGTCCGAGTTTAACTAGTTCTATCGGACTAAAAAAATAAAAATACAGATTTTACTTTTATATAAGGACTTTTATGGGAAAAGTTCTAAAAATAAAAAGGATGCATGTTCGACATGATATTGCTATAGGGATACCTGAGAACTCAAACATTTTCACCTAGGACAATTTTTTGGCACGGACTTTTTCGACTCCGAAAAAAAAATTATAATTATTTTCCGCCCCTGCTGATCTTTGGTTCCGAATTCTTAGTTAATGAGGCATCAATTTTTTGCTGAAGATCGTAAAAAACGTTTATAGACCTACATATGATTTGAAGGCATGCAGCTGGAATATCCCGTACCCTTATGGGACTGGTTCCGATGCCTTCTTCTTCTTTTTGTAACAGTGCTCCTACCCACTTATTAGACGTGATCGCTTACAAACTGACGTAGATATCTTCTTACGGAAGTCCCAGTTTCAAAGAGAAATTAGTGTTGGATGCGTTGCTTCCACATTGCAATTGAAAATATGGTTGGTGATAAGGTTGATGTTATGTGGGAGCACATTCTGTCATGCAGGACATATATTGAGTATGTTCGGTTTGATATTAGATAAGTAGAGTTTAACCTTTTACAGTATCCAAATCGAAGTTTGGTCGTTGCAATTAAAAGCGGGGTTCACCGAGAATTCGGCCGCATAAGACTTTGCCGAATCTTTATGGATTAGGCTGACGGCCTATGCAGAATTTCGACAGACCTGCGGATTCTTCCAGTGTGTTACTTGAAAGCTTGGCGATCATATCATAGACGCGTAGCACACCGCCGATGCCCACTGGTTGGAATTTTCGTGAAGGCAAAAGTATACGTACAGGCCATTCAGGAGATTCGATAGACGAATATGGAAGTCAAACATATAAGCGCAGTTTTGGTGTCAGGTCTATGCGTCAATGCAACGACGAAGAAGAAGTAGAACGAGAAGGAGGACATATTTAACGAGCACCTGTATCCGCATATCTCCTTCCATAATATAAAAATCAAGTCTGGCGACTCCAATTTCAAGGTATGCCAAGAAGGTTTATTTTGTTCCACAATAAGAAAATTCTACCTTCACTTTAAGATATCACATAATAGATTAAATCTGGTGTTATTTTTGTACTAGGCATAAAAAGACACTCCGTGTAGGTTTTTGGAGGTGTTATCGATGTTGATAGTCCGAAAATTCTCACCGTGTGGTACTATCCTGACTAGCTTGGAAAAAAATTTATATTACTACGTCGCACCTTCTGGGCCATAACGCCCACACCAAAGAAACTTGAAGTCCCTAGACCATTAGACATATTACGCTTAAACAACATGAATCACTATTAAGGCTGATCAACTTTGTCGATACTTGAAACATGTTCATATTTAGCACTAAGTTTAAGTATACAAAGATCCATCAAGCTACATACATATCTGTTCCTGGATCCGTAAACACACCACTAGATTGATCGTGTTACTACAGTCTATGACATGTCTCCGATCTTTTAGGTTAGGTTGAAGTGGCGGTCCGAGGGCATACTTAGGCCAGTGATATTAGTCCCGTAGTGATGCCACGAAAATACAACATTACTTTTCCTCTTCTAACCATTTTGAGGACCTGATAAAACCTACCGGGTCTTTGACGTGAACCGCCGTTCCCTTTGCCTCATCCTCCCCCTTTGTTTTAGATGCGTATGCGATTCGATATTTGGATTTGATTTGGACTACGTAGACAATTGAAAAGTAAAGCCCCCTCTCGGCAAGCTAAAATCATACCCTATAAGTCACTTATGGTTCCCATCCTGCTATATGGTGCAGAAGCATGGACCAAAATAACATCAGATGAAACGGCTCTGGGAGTGTTCGAGAGAAAAGTTCTTCGAATGATTTATGGACCTCTACGCGTTGGAGTGTGGGAGTATCGAAGAAGATTTAACGACGAGCTGTACGAGGTATACGCAGAAATCAACATAGTCCAGCGAGATAAAACCCAGCGGCTGCGCTGGCTAGGCCATCTTATGCGAATCAAAGATGACGCTCCGGCCAAGAAAGTGTTTCTATCGGAACCCGCCTATGGAAGCAGAGGTAGAGTGCCCCCCTTCGTTGGAAGGACCAGGTGAAAAACGATTTAAACTCCCTTGGTGTGACCAAATGGCGCCGGTTGGCAGAGAAAAAGAGCGACTGGCGCGCCTAGTTGGACGACCATAACCGTTTAAACGGTTAAGCGCCAATTAAGTAAGTAAAGTAAGTATGCGATTCGGGATGCGAACATCAGCCCAGAAAAAGATGGCATGACTTCGAAAAACTGCAATGGCAGCGACCTCTAATGACTTCCCAACTCGTCTCTCATACCGCAGTTCGACAGAATGTATAGGCAGTGGGAGCATAACAGCTGAGCATTTCATAACGCCGCCGAGGAAAAGGTGTTACCACCGATCACCAATGAACATTTGATACCATACAGAACACGGAGTTAAGAGAATATCGAATTATTATTAGTTTAACATCATTTTGTGAATTACTTACGAATTTACTTACATGCATACGTTTCACACAAAACTACATACATAAAAAAACGAAATTTAAGGCGCGATAACCTCCGCAGAGATTTTAGGCCGAGCTTCTCTCCCAATTTCCGTCGTGCTCCCTTTTTAATTTTTCCTACAAATTGGCGGGACGGGACCTATTTTGTGCCGACTCCGAATAGCATCTGCAAGGCAGAAATACACTCGGAGTTCCTGCCAAACACTGCCGAGGGACGACCCCGTTTAGAAAAATTTTCTTTTAATTGAAAAACCCTATTTCTAAAATTTGGTGTTGCTTTGCCCGGGGCGTGAACCCAGGATCTTCGGAGTGGTAGGCGGAGCACCCTATCATCACACCACGGTACCCGTTACATACATACAAATATTGTTATTCGGTCGCTGACTCGAGGCTAGCATTGCTCTTATGAACTAACACAAATACTTACATACTCAAATGGTTTTATTGTTGATGTTGTTGCTGTTTAATTCCAAGTTACCTACTGAGTACATTAATACTACATAAATATATTTGTATGCATATAAAGCCGTTTTGTTACTTAATTGTCTAATGCCTTGCACTTGGCATTGTTAGAAGGCTTTTGATGTGCCCAACGAGTGCATTTGTTGGTTGACCTGCAGCAACAACGCCATATGAATCTTCATATGCACTTGTTCTTCCATCCAGCAATGTAGCAACAAAATATTGTACTTAACAAGTTGAAGTGTTGCCACTTATCTTTTACCAAGTTTGCCATACATATATGAATGTGTGACTGTATCTATGTTTGTTACTTTTTGCTGTTGGTGTTGTACAGCTGCTAGTACAATGCTGCTGCTGCTTTTTATTCTTAACTGTTGCTATTTTGTTGATGTTGATGATGATGGTCATATCTTTATATGTATGCGCAATTATTTGCATTAATTTATTTAATAATTTTTCATCTTCTTTTGCTGGCGTTGCTGCACAAAAACAGAAATACCAACAAGCAACAATTGAATGAATGTGAAATTGAGTAATTTAAGTGCAATTATTTTTGCATTAGATTTTCCATTAGAATTTCTCATTTCTCATTTGTTTCAATTGCGCCGAAAGGGTGTAAATATATACATATATACATACATATATATATACATATATGCACATTTTTAAATGCATTTGCGCCCCAGTAGGAATGTATTCCACGGGCAAAATTTCATAGAATTAGTAGCATTGTTTTACTAGTTAAATTATTAAAATAAATTTAAAAAATTGTGCATGCTCTATCACTGTTCACGCCTTATTAAATTTAAACACATTGTAAAGGTTCTGCGTTACTGGTAATGGTCTGATTCGACCTGAAAAAATCAATTACTTGAAAAAGGTTCTGCTTCACTTCAAAAGTGTTTGCTCATTAAAGGGATTTCCTTTTTAAAAGTGTTTTCTTTTAAACGGGTTGTGTCTTGATAATGTGTTTCTCTAAAAAAGGAGTTTCTCTCGGGAAAAAGGATTTTCCCCGAAAAAGAGTTTACCCCGCAAAGAGATTTTTTTTGAGAAAGGGGTTTCTCTTGAAAAGTGTTTTCTCTTTAAAAGGATTTTCTCTTGAAAAGTGTTTTCTCTTTAAAAGTATTTTTTCTTGAAAAGTGTTTTCTCTTTAAAAGGATTTTCTCTTGAAAAGAGTTTTTTCTTGGAAAGAGTCTTCTCTTGAAAAGTAGCTTTCATTAGAAAAGGGTTTTCCCTTAAATGGGGGTTTCTCTTAAAAAGGGGTTTCTCTGGAAAATGGTTTTTCTTGAATAGGGGTTTTTCTTGAATAGGAGGTTTCTCTTAAAAATGAGTTTCTCTTAAAAAGGAATTTCTATTAAAGAGTAGTTTCTCTTAAAAAGGAGTTTCTCTTAAAAAGGAGTTTCTCTTAAAAAGAGTTTCTCTTAAAAAGGAGTTCCTCTTAAAACGAAGTTCCTCTTAAAAAGGAGTTTTTTTAAAAAGCAGTTTCTCTTAAAAAGGAGTCTCTCGTAAAAAGGATATTCCCATAAAAAGGAGTTTCTTTTAAAAAGGAGTTTCTTTTAAAAAGGAGTCTCTCTTAAAAGTGAGTTTCTCTTAAAATGGAGCTTCTCTTAAAAAGGAGTTTCTATTAAAAAGGAGTTTCTCTTAAAAAGGAGTTCTTCTTAAAATGGAGTTTCTCTTAAAAAGGATTTCTCTTTAATATGGGTTTCTTTTGAAAAGGGTTTCTCTTTAATAAGGGTTTCTTTGAAAAAGGGTTACTCTTAAAATTCGTTTCCTCTAGAAAAGTTTTTTTACTAGAAAAAGGTTTTCTCTTGAAGAAACAAGTGGTTTCTTGAAGAAAAAAGTTGACTCTTAAAATTCATTTCCTCTAGAAAAGGTTGTTTGCTATAAAAAGGGTTTTCTCTTGAAGAAAAATGCGTTTTCTTGAAGAAAAAAGGTTACTCTTAAAATTCGTTTCCTCTAGAAAAGGTTTTTTACTAGAAAAAGGTTTTCTCTTGAAAAAAGCGTTCACTCGAAAAGAATTTCTTTTGAAGAGAGAGTTTATTACAAAAAAATTTCTATTGAAAAATGTTTTTGCCGGAAGTTTACTGTAACAAGGTTTTCTCTCGAAAAGAGAGTTTACTGGAAAACGACTTTCTCTTTAAGGGCATTTTGCTGTTACAAGATTTTCTCTTGGAAAGAGAGTTTACTTGAAAAAAGCTTCTCTTGAAAAGGGTTTTCGTTATTTTTCTTAGAATAAAATTTGAGTGTGCCCACTTGTTAGGTAAAAAAGGTAAATAGATAATTTAAACGAAATCGAGAGAGGTTTTCATATTTTTCATAGCTCATAAGGGGAAGCACAGTGTATGAGAATACGAGTAATTCACAAAGCATAAACATAAAAATAAAATTTGGCAGGGATATAAAACTGGATCAATTCTTCCTATTGAGTTGTTTTATGAAAAATTGACCTGAAAATTATTTCGTTTTTCTCCAAAATACATAACTCATTCAGATTTCCCACTGGGTTATATTAGCAGCCATTATGTTGGGTATTTTGCAGCATTCGCAATGGGATTTGTTGGGAAACATCATTGATGTTAATGTTGATAATGTTGCTGATGATGCTTTATTGTATTGTTGGGGAAAATCCTGAGAAAATTAATATCTTCCCAGAAGCATAAATATTTTTAATGCATTTTTAAATGGTTCATTCGTTGTCGTTTATGGATTTGCAAAGGAGCTATTGTGGATTCTAATGACTTCCGCATTGGGTGTATGGGGTGTAAAATTTTATATTTTATATTCATATATAGAACATATGTATATGTATGTATATGTAACATAATTAATTAAAGCATGCGAATGAACTGAAAACGGGGACTGATTTGTTTGAGCTATTAATACTGTAATGAATTTAGTGAAATTCCGCCTATTTTAAACTTTCTGCTAACGTTCGAATCGCCAAACTGTTGAATAAATAACTCCAATATTCAATAATGCAAAATGGTCTTTATTAGACTACTTTGAGAGTACTTTACAATAACACTTAACTTCACAACCAATAGCGTGCTTAAATCAAACTGCTTACTGACTACTCAGCTTTCGCTTCTTTTATACTATCTGTTGCCTCGTTCACCCATTTCTCCTAAGGTCTAGTAACTTCGAGAAATTCATGCTTGGTTACCAGCCATATATATGCATGTATATTTGTAGTTTATAGTCTCTCGCATAGCAATATGCGTGTATATATGTGAGTACTACTTCGGCTGATGACTACAAGTGTTTGGGGGTATCTCTCCGTTGCCTTGTATGTATGTGAGTAAATGATGATTGCTTTGTTTAAGTACACAGAAGTGGCAGCTTGCTTTATTGTTGTTGTGCCTTTATTTAATAAATTTAGTGATGTGAGTAACAGTTAGTGATGCTAACATTCGTCACAATACAAATATGATTTAAGTACATATTAAATTCGTGAACTAAGCTGACTTGCAGAAATTTGAATAGTTTTTGATTGCATATTTATTAATTATTAAGAATTCTATAAGATGTTTTTATTCAATAAAAAGCAAGGAAAGTTAATACTTTTAATGAAAATTGCAATTAAAAATATTTTCTTTCCTCTCAGGAACTTGTATTTACAAATTTCAGTTTACCATAATTTACTTACATAATTTACGCTTAGCCGTTTAAAGGGTTATGCCTTTCCAAGAAGTTGCTTTCTCGTTGGGTTAACTCGCGTCATTTGGTCACACCAAGGGAATTCAAATCGTTTTCTACTTGGTTCTTCCCGCGGAGTGGGGGCTATTTCTCTGCTTCCATAGACGGGTTCCGATAAAAATATTTTTTAGCTTATTATTAAATCATTTTCGGCAATCGTCGTCGCCAACGCGTAGAGATCACCGGACTTAAAACGTTCCGTCTGTTGCCGAATTTTGTGGTAAAATTTGCGGTTATAATTTCTAGTGGCTACCTACTCAAGCTCCTCGCACTCACGATGTTCTGCCTCTGCTTTGTCATCATTCCTGTAAAAGTATCTCACTTTATTTGTCAACTCGCGGTAGCGCTCACAAACTCTTATTGTTGCGTTCGGGTTTAACACTGCCCTGTAGGCAGCGTTTTTTTTTTCAGTTACAACACAGCATTCTTTGTGCATGTTCGTGCTGGGTATGACCATGTATCGAGCAGCGGGGAACTCGACCAGCCTAAGTCCGTAGAAGAGGTTTCATTGTGTAGGCTGAACTTTCTGACTTTTATATCAAGACGGGGCCAGCGTTCCTAAGTGCATTTTAAGCGTTCGCATAAAGCGTCCTTCACCTCATCGTCTCGCTCCTCTGTTGGTGCATGAGCGCAGAATAATGATATTGTAACGAATCGCTAACGCTCGAATCGCCGAACTGTCAAATAAATAAATCCAATATTCAGTATTGCAAAGTGGTCTTTATTTAGACTACTTTGGGAGTAGTACTTCACAAATTCAGTTATACTTCACTACTGGCGTCTTTAAATCAAACCGATTAGTTATTCCTCAGCTTGCGCTGCTTTTATACCCTATATTGCCTCGCTGGCATATTACTCCTAACATCTAGAGTTTTTATGAACATTTCCAGATTGCATGTATCTCATACTTGGTTATATAGCTATATGCGAGTGTATATGTGTAACAACTTCAGCTCCTAGCTGCCGGCCACATATAGTGCTAATGTATGCGAAATAATATCTCTGCTTCAAGCTGATGGTTATGTGTATGGAATATTCTTCGTTGCCTTGTACATAAGTGTGGCTGCATGCTGTATTTGTTGTTGTGATTATTCACTAACAGCATAGTGATGCTAACAGTCGCCGCAATACATACATATATCAAAAAAACAAGATTTTAGAATTATCCAATGAAAACCGCCAATAGTCGAAAATCGTACACCAGCAACAACATCCAAACTTTTATACTAAAAATAAATTTCATTTTTGCTAAAGAAAATTTTTGAAAAAATAAACGTTTAAAATTTAAAGCGGAGGGCAAAAACAATGTGCTCACTTGCAACTTTCATGGCATGAATAATTGCTAAAAATGTGCATATGTATGTAGAGTTTTTTGTCAACAAAATATTGCTTTGACACTAAAGAAATGTCAAATGACAAAGCGAAATAATGAATTGCAACTGAGAAATGTAAGTGGAAAGTGATTCATTGAGGATGTTTGCACGGTGAGCACAGTGAACGAAAGACTTAGGCGACAAACTTTTCTTATATGATTTTTTGTTTGTTTATTTCACACTTACAACACTTGATAGTATGTATTGAAATATAAATAAAATATTTTAAAACAAAAATTAAAAAAAAACAATACTACATTTTCGTACAGCTTCTCCTTCTTTTTTTGCTTATGCAAAGTTGTTCGCATTCTCAGATGTACGAAAAATTAGCAGCTTTTGGTTAATAGAGTTGAAACCATAAACATTTTTTAGTTTCTTCCGCGTTGATTTAAATTGATGTAATCATTAGATGCTCACGATTGAAAACCTCTTCTATATATGTAATATGTACTAAAGTCGTAATTGAGTTTCGATTATAGTAAATTTTATATACAACGCATTGTAACGTATTTTTGGGAGTTCCTGATAATTATGCAACTTCTGCTAACGTTCGAATCGCTGAACTGTCGAATAAATAACTCCATATTCAGTATTGCAAAATTGTCTTTATTTAAACTATATAGCGTGTTTAAGTCCAACTGAACAGTTATCGCTTGCACCGCGCTGCTATTATACTCTCTGTTAGCCTGGTTCACCTATTTCTCCTAAGGTGTAGACGTTTCACAAACATACCTTCTAGAACAGTTGTATCTCATGCTGAATTATTTAGCTATATACATGCTCACATACATATCTGTAGCTTATGTTTTCCTTCTAGCCATATGCATGTGCATGTCTGAGTAACAATTTCTGCTCTCAGCTGCCGGCTATATATACATATGTATGTGAAATAATCTCTCTGCGTCAATCTGCTGGTTATGTGTATGGAATATTCGTCGTTGCCTTGTACACAAGTGTGGCTGCATGCTGTATTTGTGGTTATTTACTAACAGCATAGTGATGCTAACAGTCGCCGCAATACATACATATATCAAAAAAACAGGATTTTAGAATTATCCAATGAAAATCGCCAATAGTCGAAAATCGTACACCAGCAACAACATCCAAACTTTTATACTAAAAATAATGTGCAAAAACAATGTGCTCACTTGCAACTTTCATGGCATGAATAATTGCTAAAAATGTGCATATGTAGAGTTTTTTGTCAACAAATTATTGCTTTGACACTAAAGAAATGTCAAATGACAAAGCGAAATAATGAATTGCAACTGAGAAATGTAAGTGGAAAGTGATTCATTGAGGATGTTTGCACGGTGAGCACAGTGAACGAAAGACTTAGGCGACAAACTTTTCTTATATGATTTGTTTGTTTGTTTATTTCACACTTACAACATTTGGTAGTATGTAGTGGAATAAAAATAAAATATATAATTTCCTTCCGATCTGTTTGAATAATATTTATGTGTATTTTAAGCTAGGCAGATCTATTGTGTTGGGTGCAAATAAAACAAAGATTATTCCAGTTTTCAGTATGATAAATTTACCGCATGTAGGTGGTATCGATTTTTCCATTCAATTAACTTTACACAATTTTTTAATATTAAAATGTTTTTAAATGTTTAAATGTTTTAGTGAAAATTATGTGTTTCGTTTAATTCCAATTTTTGTCACGCTCCTGAAGATGCTGAGCTGAAAGGTGGAATAATCTTTGTTTTATTTGCACCCAACACAATAAATCTGCCTAGCTTAAAATACACATAAATAAAAATAAAATATTTTAAAACAAAAACAAAAATACTACATTTTCGTACAGCTTCTCCTTCTTTTTTTGCTTATGCAAAGTTGTTCCCCTTCACAGATATACGAAAAATTAGCAGCTTTTGGTTAATTGAGTTGAAACCATAAACTTTTTTTTAGTTTCTTCCGCATTGATTTAAATTGATGTTATACCGTTGAGATATGCACTTCATTAGATGCTCACGATTGAAATCCTCTTATATATATGTAATATGCACTAACGTCGTAATTGAGTTCCGATTAAAGTAAATTTTATATAAAACTTATTGTAACGCATTTTTGGGAGTTCCTGATAATTATGAAACTTCTGCTAACGTTCGAATAGCTGAACTGTCGAATAAATACCTCCAATATTCAGTATTGCAAAATGGTCTTTATTTAGACTACTTTGGGAGTAGTACTTCACAATAATACTTCACTAATAGTGTATTTAAGTCCAACTGAACAGTTATCGCTTGCACCGCGCTGCTTTTATACTCTCAGTTAGCATCTTTCACCTATTTCTCCTAAGGTCTAGACGTTTCATAAACATGCCTTCTAGAACAGTGGTATCTCATGTTTGGTTATTATATGTGAAATTATCTCCCTGCTTCAAGCTGCTGGTTATGTGTATGGAATATTCTTCGTTTTACATAAGTGTGGCTGCTTGCTTTAATGTGTACATTAGGGCGGGTCGATTTAAAAATCGCTCATTGCTCTGTGAAAATCGTATTCTAGGGATCAAAATAAGAAACTTTGCCGAAAGAACCATACCTCTAAAACGAATTCTGATGTCCCCCCCTTTGGGTCGAACTTTTGGGTAGGGGCAATTTCAATTCTACCTGCTGTGCCTTCTGGTGGCTTAAAAAAAACAACACAAGCAATTTTACGATCTGCAATTGTGTCACAGTGATACCTTCATTTTTTAAAACGGTTGAATAAAAAACCCACACAACTATGTTTACGGCATGCAAATGCATCACAGTGATGCCTTGGTTTTAAAAGGGGGTTGTAAAAACGCTAATTTCTAATAATTTTTTTTTTAATTTCTTTTCTATTACTAAGTTAAATTCATTTTTTCATTTACATATGTTCTGACTAAATAAATTTCTAAAGAGAAAAATAAACTCCAAAAAGAAAAAACATAAGCATTTTAAAGTGGGATTTTTCAAAATTAGTCCCTACGACCCAAAGGGGGGGACATCAGAATTCGTTTTAGAGGTATGGTCCCTTCGGCATAGTTTCTTATTTTTATTCCTAGAATATGATTTTCACAGAGCAATGGGCGATTATTTTGCCTCCCCACAAATCGACCCGGCCTAGTGTGCATGTACATAAATGATGCTAATATTCGCCACATTATTTACAAAGAATAATTTTTACTCCAATTGCCATTGGCTGCATATTAAATTGCTGGAAGATTACTTCACAATGGCGGTTGAATGAGGCCACGAAATCAATGGACAGGGGCATGGCGAAGGGCAAGCTATTATCACCTCTGCTATGAACGCTGCTCAGGCTGTTCGATGAGAGACCCAGCAAACTTACGACGTACGTAGATGACGATGCAGTTTTCACAAAAGGAAAGCGCCTTCCAGCAATTGGCTCTGTGATGGATCGGGCGCTTCGGGATAAACATACATTGGCATCTAATGTCGGGTTGGCCGCTAACGCGGTGAATATGGATATGGTCTTGTTTACTAAGAGGTGCAAGATCCCCCAAATGAACCAGGCCTAAGCTTAGAGAGGTGACCATGCAGGAGAAACCTTGCAGAAAATATTTAGAAATCATTTGATGCAGTAAGTTGTGGAAGTTCAACGTCAAGGAGAGAGTGAAGAGGGCCTAATATAATACAGGGGTATACGTGGGGTCTATCGCCCTATTTGATTGGGTATTTACAGTAATTGCAAAGCCTATTCTCTACTACTTATAACCACACAAAAAATAACCTAACTCAAAAAATTAGATAGATTCAGGCTTTCAATTCTTGGCACTACGGGAGCCCTAAAAACAACCCCGAGGGCCGCGCTGTGTGCCATTCTGCACCTTCCACCTGTAGATCTGATGGCAAACAGTTAGCGTTAAGAATTGCACCGACGCTCAGTGCCTCAGGGCAGATTAAGCACAAACCACATGGCTATAGTAGTACAGCGGTATCAATTATAGGGCAAACAGACAACCTGTTTCCGTATCTGCCCTTCGAAGGGGCTTTTACAGCCACATTACAGATGGATGGTTGGCGCAAGTGTGCCCAACTGGCGGACGATGCGATACACATGTACACCGATTGTTCCAAAGTAGTGGAAGAATCCTAAAAGCTGCCACTGTAGCATTTTTCAGGCGGAATTAGTAGCCGTAACCAAAGCAGTAGAAAGAAAATTGATTAAACTGCAGCCGCTTATACTTTTGTATTAACAGACAATTAGCAATTAAGGTAGACATCTCGCATAGCACAGTATCTCAAAGCATGTTTAAGTGTAGTCCATCCCTGGAAAGAATCGAATTAGGGAGAAGCCCACATCTATACTAGGTCCCAGGGCATATGCATAGCTAAAAAGAGCGCATAAAACGAATACAAATTTCCCAAATGACACTGAGCAACAATAAAAAGCTTGATCAGAATTGGGAAGGACAACTCCGAGCTGCCTGGACCAAAAAAAAACATTAATTGTATTTGACATCTCTCGAGTTTGAGAGGTTTTGATTTGTAAATGAGGGTGAAGCACCACTTAAAGGTTTATAGGATCTACACGGGATGCGTCTGACTCCCGGGTCAGCTGTGTACATATTGACTCGCTGTCAAAATCAAACTTATTTTGATTTTCACGAGTCATTCAAAGTCATATGTGTATGACTCATACTAAAATATTTTCACTAACACATCGAAACTCACTCTGACTCACTGTGTGCAGACCCTAGTAGACACAGCTTCAGGCGTAGTTTGTGCCAATGGCCTTCTTCACTTAAATTGATTTCTTTTTTTGTAAGGAACTGTCACAATTACTTGGCACATTTGGTATCAATGAGAAATGATAAAAGCTGGTATTTCCATTTATTTAAACACTTAACCCTTTGACTTTCAAATCCATTCACCAGACTGGCAT
The DNA here is from genome assembly GCF_040869045.1 of Eurosta solidaginis. NCBI lineage: Eukaryota > Metazoa > Arthropoda > Insecta > Diptera > Tephritidae > Eurosta > Eurosta solidaginis. The sequence goes on from NC_090319.1 coordinate 33,084,404, forward strand.
TCCAACAAACAAATTTCACTTGTGAATTGACATTCACTCAATTTTCAATTAAAGTCATACATTTTCCCATTGCCATTGAACTTTTTTTCCTTTGTACAGTCGAACTTTGAATTTTTGCCTTTTTTATTATTTCATCCATTACCTGGTGGTTTTTTGAACTTAAGACCAGATAAAATGACGAAGATGTACAAGAAAATATTAAAACTGTAAAAGAAATTACTGGAACCACACTAACCAATGTTGCATTTCTTTATTTCTTTATTTGTTTCTTGTTTTTTTGCATACAAGTTTTTATCACGTCTTTGCAATTATTTGTCTGAGGCTGAGATGAGAATAAAATTATTGTGTAAAATGGAAATTTCACTTTCTTTTCCATGCCCTCGTGCATCGAAGGCAACATCTTCACTTTTTAGATGTTTTTATTTTTATTGCAAAAAATATTGATTAAACATCAATAACGTGATCCAAAGTAGCAGCAGCGCTTTTCGCTATTCTGTTGATCTTTGTGTGTGTATGTGTGTGTGTGTGTGTGCGTACGTGTCATAAAAGAAAAAGCATCTTCATTTTGATTTAAAAGTTTGCAACATAGACAGATACGTTTTAAATACGTAAACAAGGGTTTCCCATATGCCCCCAGGAAGTAAGTCCTAAGTTTTCGACACATCTTAGAACTACTATGCAAAAGTATACTCTTCCTTTGCCTTGGGTTCCATTCAAGTCTGAGTTAGTAAGTCAAATATACCATTATAGGCCTTATCGATTCCCTTCATAATATTTCAAGTATGAAAATTCCACTGGATTACCTTGTACTATCGAAACATGGAAGCGGATAATTCTGTTCATTTCACAAGCTTTTGATAAGGAAGCTTCCATGGTAAATGGTCATTGGGGTTTTGACAGGGTACTGCCCAAATGCAATCCATGCGGTACATCTCAATATACTGGAAACCCTATCCTGCTATAGCTGTATGGAGGATGATGTGGTGGAATCATCGAATCACTTTATGCTTGATTGCCCAGCTTTTGCCAGAACTAGGCGAAAGTAATTCAGTCGAAACTCACCTGGATTTCCGGAGGATTTATTTAGGTTTGAGATCGGTGTCATTCGAAACTACGTCGTTGCTAAGCAACGATACTCTAACTAACTATACATAGCTACGTGACTGTTATTTCGTTGTATGTGGTATGAAAACGGACCTTCATGTTGTCCAAATAAAAACAAAATACAAAAAACAAAAATAAGAGAAAATAAAATATATTAAAATGAAATAGATAAAATAAAATAAAATAAAATAAAATAAAATAAAATGAAATAAAATAAAACAAAATAACATAAAATAAAATAAAATAATATGAAATGAAATAAAATAAAACAAAATATAATAAAACAAAATAAAATAAAATAACATTTAATAAAATTTAAAAAAATAAAATCAAATAAAATAAAATAAAATAAAACAAAATAAAATAAAATGAAATGAAATAAAATAAAACAAAATAAAATAAAACAAAATAAAATAAAATAACATAAAATAAAATAAAATAATTTAAAATAAAATAAAATAAAATGAAATGAAATAAAATGAAATGAGATGAAATAAAATAAAACAAAATAAAATAAAACAAAATAACATAAAATAAAATAAAATAACGTAAAATAAAATAAAATAAAATGAAATAAAATAAAATAAAACAAAATAAAATAAAATTAAATTAAATAAAATAAAACAAAATAACTAAAATAAAATAAAATAAAATAAAATGAAATGAAATAAAATAAAACAAAAAAAATAAAATAAAATAAAATAAAACAAAGTAAACTGAAATAAAATAATATTAAATAAAAGAATATTAAATTAAATAATATTAAATTAAATAATATTAAATAAAATAAAATTTAATTAAATTAAATTAAACTATATTAAATTAAATTAAATTGAATTAAATTATTGTAAATTAAATGAAATACAATAAAATAAAATAAAATAGAGTAAAAGTAAAATATGATAAAATAATATAAAATGTAAAATTAAAATTGGTTGTTTAATAAAATGCAATTAAATGAAATAAACTTAAATTAAACAAAAATATTTTTTTAAAGCAATAAGGGTAATCTCCGCTTAAAACTCATACAAATAGACAAAACTGGTTAATTCGTTGTAGATCTATAAATAGAACAAAAGCAACAACACCAAGTTCCTTTGAAACCGCCTTACCAAGCATAACTTTACCACATGATGCCATACGAAGTATGGATTGTGAATAAAGAAAATATGCAAAGAAGGCAATTGGGATAAGGTTTACAACAACTAAGGCATGACGTGGCTGAATGTGTTTGTAACACAACCATCGTAGGAGTGCGGGTTCAAATCCCACTCCCGAGAGAAAGGGCTTTGAAGAGATTTACAAGGTATAATCAAAAAAGATGTCGCCTTGTCCGTCCTGATGTCAAGTTGTTTAAATTTTTCCCAATTTATTAAATAGTTTTTATTAAATTAAATTAACTTTAAAAAAATTCACATAAAATAAAGTAAGATAAAATAAAACAAACTAAAACAAAACAAGATTAAATTTAAAAAAATAAAATAAAATGAAATTATATTAAAATAAAATAAAATAAAATTGAATAAAAAAAATAAAATAAAATAACAAAAAATAAGATTAAATAATATTAAATAATATTAACTTACTTACTTACTTACTTAATTGGCGCTTAACCGTCTATACGGTTATGGCCGTCCAACAAGGCGCGCCAGTCGCTCCTTCGCTCCGCCAACCGGCGCCAACTGGTCACACCAAGGGAGTTTAAATCGTTTTCCACCTGGTCCTTCCAACGGAGTGGGGGCCACCCTCTACCTCTGCTTCCATAGGCAGGTTCCGATAGAAACACTTTCTTGGCCGGAGCATCATCTTTCATTCGCATAACATGGCCTAGCCAGCGCAGCCGCTGCGTTTTAATTCGCTGGACTATGTTGATGTCTGCGTATAGCTCGTAGAGCTCATCATTAAATCTTCTTCGGTACTCGCCATCGCCAACGCGTAGAGGTCCATTAATCTTTCGAAGAACTTTTCTCTCGAACACTCCCAAAGCCGCTTCATCTGCTGTTATTATGGTCCATGCTTCTGCCCCATATAGCAGGACGGGTACGATAAGTGACTTGTAGAGTATGATTTTCGTTCGCCGAGAGAGGAATTTACTTTTCAATTGCCTACCTAATCCAAAGTAGCATTTATTGGCAAGATTAATTCTTCGCTGGATTTCAGTGCTGATGTTGTTGCTAGTGTTGATGCTGGTTCCAAATAAACGAAGTCTTTTACTATTTCGAAATTATGGCTGCCAACAGTAGCGTGGTTGCCAAGGCGCATATGCGCTGACTCTTTGCTGGATGACAGCAGGTACTTCGTTTTGTCCTCATTCACCATCAAACCCATCTTTACCGCTTCTTTTTCCAGTTTGGAGTAAGCAGAACTAACAGCGCGGGTGTTTATGGCAATGATATCAATGTCATCCGCATATCCCAGTAATTGCACGCTTTTATAGTATATTGTTCCAGTGCGGTTAAATTCTGCAGCTAGTATAATTTTCTCCAGCATCAAATTAAAGAAATCGCACGATAGGGGGTCACTCTGTCTGAAATCTCGTTTAGTTTCGAACGGCTTGGAGAGGTCCTTCCCAATTCTGACTGAGCTGACGGTGTTGCTCAACGTCATTTTGCACAGCCGTATAAGTTTTGCGGGGAAACCAAATTCAGACATAGCGGCATATAGGCAGCTCCTTTTCGTGCTGTCGAAGGCGGCTTTAAAGTCGACGAAGAGGTGATGTGTGTCGATTCTCTTTTCACGGTTTTTTTTCCAAGTTTGCGCATTGTGAAAATCTGGGTGATTCCACGATAGTAGGTGCATTTTGCAGTATCCCCCGGGCATGCTTTCGTCCGCCCATATTTTGCTAAGAAGCTGCTGCATGTGCCTTACCAACTCCTCGCCGCCGAACTTGAATAGCTCCGCAGGCAATCCATCAGCGCCCACGGCCTTGTTGTTTTTCAATCTGGTTATTGCTATTCTAACTTCGTCATAATCGGGCGGAGGGACATATATTCCATCATCATCGATTGCGGGATCGGGTTCTTCATCTCTGCGCGGTGAATTGCTGCCTCCATTTAGGAGAGCAGAGAAGTATTCCCTCCACTCTCTGGACATCAGTTACAAGGTCGCCGTTTTCATTCCTACAGGAGTTTGCCCCGGTCTTAAAACCTTCCGTCTGTCGCCGTATTTTTTGGTAGAATTTTCGAGAGTTATTTCTGGTGGCTAGCAGCTCAAACTCCTTGCACTCACGCCTTTCTGCTTCTGCTTTTTTCTTCCTGAAAAGGCGCCTCGCTTCCCTTTTCAACTAACGATAGCGTTCACACACTCCTCTTGTCGTGCTCGCTTTTAACGTAGCCCTGAAGGCAGCGTCTTTTCTTTCGGTTGCAACGCGGCATTCTTCATCGTACCAGTTGTTTTTTCGTGGCCGCCGGTAACCAATTTTTTCCTCGGCGGCAGTACGAAGTGCTTTGGAGATATGTTCCCACTGCTCCTGTATTCCTTCAGGATGAGTTGTGCCTTTAGAGAGCAGGTGTGAGAGTCGAGTTGCGAAATCATTGGCAGTCTGTTGTGATTGAAGCTTTTCGACGTCTAGCTTTCCTTGTGTTTTTTGTTCCTTGGTTTTAGCCGGGTGGGTGCGTATTTTGGCTGCAATGAGATAATGGTCCGAGTCGATGTTAGGTCCTCGGATCGTGCGCACATCTAAAACACTGGAGGCATGCCGTCCGTCTATCACAACGTGATCGATCTGATTGCGAGTATTTCGATCAGGAGACAGCCATGTAGCTTGATGTATCTTTTTATGCATGAACCTCGTGCTGGATATGACCATGTTTCGAGCACCGGCAAAGTTAATCAGCCTCAGTCCGTTAGGAAAGGTTTCATTGTGTAGGCTGAACTTTCCGACTGTAGGGCCAAATACACCTTCTTTGCCCACCCTGGCGTTAAAGTCGCCAAGCACGACTTTTATATCATGACGGGGGCAGCGCTCGTGTGTGCGTTCTAATTGTTCATAAAAAGTGTCTTTCACCTCATCGTCTTTCTCCTCTGTCGGCGCATGGGCGCAGATGAATGATATATTAAAAAATTTTGCTTTTATTCGGATAGCGGCGAGACGCTCGTCCACATGAGTGAACGCCAGCACTTGGCGACAAAGTCTCTCCCCCACCACAAATCCGATGCCAAAACTGCGCTTATTCGTATGGCCACTCCAATATATGTCACAATTATTGATCTTCTTTCTTCCTTGCTTCGTCCAACGCATTTCTATTATATATTAAATTAAATTAAATTAAATTAAATAAAGTAAACAAAAATAAAATATAATATAATAAAATAATATAAAATAAAATAAAAAAATTTGTATTAAATAAAATGCAGTTAAATTAAATTAGCTTAAATTAAACAAAAATAATTTGTAATTTGTAAAACAAAATAAAATAATATTAAATAAAATGAAATTAAATTAAATCAAATTAAAGTAAATAAAATTAAATTATATAAAATACAATACAATAATATAAAATAAAGTAAAAGTAAATAAAATATAATAAAATAATATAAAATGTAATAAAATAAAAATTAAAAAAATGTATAAAATAAAATGCAATTAAATTAAATAAAGTTAAATGAAACCAAAAGAAATTTTTTTATTAAATTAAATTTTAAAAACTCAAATAAAATAAAATAACAAAAAACAAAACAAATGTTAAACACTTTTTCCCCATTTTTTCAATTAACAAATTAAAGTTTGCCGTAGTGCTGTAACGTAAGCCATTTTCTTTGGCAGGTGCCATGGCAATTATTTAGCGCAACGCCGATTTAATGCTCTTGTGCATGCGCAACCATTTCAGCCCTTAATTAGCAGCTTTGGCAACAAAATTTAACAACACTAACACAAACAACATTATAACAAACTAACCAGTTCGGCAATCATAGTCAAACATTCTTAGAAACCAATTTAATGCCTAGCAATTGAGCTATAATAAAATTGTTTTAATGGTTATTTTTGTTGTTATTAACGCTGCTGATTGCATTGCATTGCAAAGCGCATTACTTTGATGGCAAATGAGCGCGCATCAACATTAACAACCTGAACAAGATGGCCCTTATGATGCGATGGGCGATATCTAGTTTAATAAATGTAAACCTAAAAGGATGGTCAGTAACAAAAAAAGTAAGGGAAACTGAAGCTCGAGTGGAATTGAATAATATATATTCCAACCTACAATCCAAGTTTGTCTGATCCCCACTCATATATGTCCCAGTGTCCATCTGGTATAACCATTCTTGGTGAAAATATGCACGATCCTGTATTTGCAAGCAGCTAGAGGAAGAGCAATTTCAGTCAGCTGGTTGAACTCGGTCTGTTCAATAGCCTTTTCCGGTAGTTCATCGACAGCATATTTCACAGGTGCAAAATTGCGAACTGGGATCCATATCAGAGCTTTCTTGGTGAAAACAGGCGCAATCCCGTATTTAACGCAGTCTGTTCAATAGCTTTCCTCGGAATCATCGAAATCACAGTTCCCAGGTGCAACACTGTGAGCTAGGATCCATATCACCGCTGTGGGCCTTTGAGATGATATTTCATTTGTCTGCAATATTTTGCTACCTCGGATAAAGTGTTTCAGCATTGGAGGGCGTTGATTGCTGCTCGACTTTTATGGCTATTAATTCCTGATTCGGTAGCCCTATACCTATGGAAAGTGAAAAATCCTGTAAGCAGAATCCTCTACCCACATTTCCATAAATTTTGGAACCACCCGTGAAGATATTATCCCATTCATTTCTCTCTGAGATTGTAATGGAGAATTTTTTGTCTTCATAGAGGTTCGGTGCAGCATAATTAAGTTGAGATGTAATTTTTCTTAATGATGTTTTTTCCGAGTACCGACCATCCCAAATTTTAAGAGGAATGCCGACACATGGATTGATCAGAGATCTTGAGATAGACCATTTTACGCCATGGTAATGATGAAGATGATTTGGCCAGTGACCAAACTTTGCCCAACTATGAGAGTACCCTGAAATTCACGGAGTTTCCAGCACATTTTATGTATATTCCAACCCAATTGTTACCCTCACCTAGCCGAGCCAAATCCTGTTTATTTGGCAGGCGAGGCTCTGACTACAATACGTTGCTCACGGGTTGGATGACCCATAAGGTTCAACTTGCTCTTATGAAACTGTCATGTGATAGTCGGTTTGTACCTTGACGCTTCTATTTTCTGAAAATTATCTGACCAGTATTCAGGCAAAGGGCTATCAACACCGATAAAACTCCCCAAAGTCTTCGAGGGGTCGGTTTATCGCTACAAGAAGAAGAAAGCTGGGCCACAATTTACTCCTAACATTATAGGGTGTATGTATACTTACATCCGTGAGGACCTGAAGACTTGCATGCCGACCTTTTTAACTCGATATTTTAATCGATTCTTGCACAACGTTTTAAACCTTTTCTGTACCAATGTAGTTATTCTACCATGTGCACAAGCCCAGCTGGCTATATAAATCTCATGGTATAGGGAGTCACAACTATGACAACAACAACAACAACAACAGCAATACCTGTTAAAGTGTTATTCAAAGTGATGATGACGATGCGTCAATTAACCAAGCGAAGACTACATTGATGGATTTTGACAGAAGTAGAGAAGCTGTAGACAGTGGAGGTAGGTGCATAGTTGAGGTAGAGGGGATATATTTAAGTAGACAACATTGAGATCCACACGCAACACGTCAATGAAAAGTGCGTTTACAGAAAAAGTTGTTGCCATCATCCCAGTCTTTGATTGGCCATAATATGTGGTTGTTTTTGTTGGAGTGTATGTAATTCATTGATCATTCAAGTGCGTGCGGTCACATGCGGTTGCATGCAAAGTGTTGCACATTGGTGCCTTTTTGTGTGTGTTGCGTGCCCGCTAATGAAGAAATTTACGACTTAAGTCACGAATTGGCCCTTCTTGTCACAAGGCGTAGCTGTACCAATGTGCAGATTTTCTCATTGATGTAGTTGATGGCTCAATTGACACGCCATGCCTTGCACTCAGCAACGGCACTCAAAGGCCAAGCGCGCGCAAAATTCTCCTCGAGCATTCGGTCCACCTGGTAGCGTAAATATCTTTAACACTTAAATAAAATATCAAATGACTAACTTTCATCATATATTTCATTTGCCGCCCTTTTATGTTGGAGACATAACAAGGACACTAATGGACGTTGGAAAAGATTGTCCAATTGCCTCGTAAAAGATAATGATTCAAATTTAATTTTAATTATATACATCTAATGGCACTCATTTTGGCGCAGAAGAAGTTTATGGGAAAAATGTCGACAACTCGTTTTACGTGCGACTTATAGAGTCATTGAAAAAGAGGGAAGAGGGGTTCGAAGCAGAGAGGTTAACAGAGCCTTCTCACAATAACGGGAGAGTGATCGCTCTTGGGATGGGTCAGTGAGGAGGAGGAGAAGGTCGGAGATAGTTTGCCGACTACAACTTTTTCAGCAGGAAACCCTTGCTACTCCACCAAATATAGGGATTTGTTGACGATCTACAAAATGAAAATTCGCAGAGCAGCAAGGTTAAGGAAAGTCAAATCTAGTCCAATCCTTACGTACGAAGAAAGATAATGGGGAATGGACACAGAAACCGGTAGATCTCGATTTCGTAGCGAGTGGTGCCGAGAATTTTAGCGGGTGGTAAAATTTTGTTTCCAGATTCAAATGGTCCGGTTCAAGAGGCAATATTCACTGCTATACTAAAAATTACGAGAAAAGCGATCATGGAATGGTTCAAGATAATCAACCTCAAATATCTTCTGATTAAAATTTTCGAGAGAATAGTGATGTGCATATATATATATACCGTGACGAATATTAGCATCACTAAGTGATACTCACATCACTAATCTGATAATAAGTAAATAAAGGCCCAGCAAAAATAAAGTAAGCTACCACTCTTGTGTACATCAAATCAATCATCATTTACTCACATACATCAAGGCAACGGAGAGATACTCACAAACGCATGTAATAATCAGCCGAAGTAGTACTCAAATATACACAAGCATATGGATACAAACTACAAATATACATGTACATATAAGCTGGTAACCAAGCATGAAGTCCACGAAATTACTAAACCTTAAGAGAAATGGGTGAACGAAAAAACCGGGAGTATAAAAGCAGAGCAAGCTGAGTAGTAAGAATCAGTTTTGATTTGAGCACGCTATTGGTTGTGAAGTTGTAAGTGTTATTGTGAAGTACTTTCAAAATAGTCTAATAAAGACCATGTTGCATTATTGAATATTGGAGTTATTTATTCAACAGTTTAGCGATTCGGACGTTAGCAGAAGGTTTCAAATAAGAGGAATTTCACTAAATTCGTTACAATACATTAAAACATCGATGAAAGACTGTCATCTCAAACACAACAACCGTACACCAAAGGCAAGTCGGCCGACTTTGCACTGCATAATTCCAGCTTTTTCTATTTCCGGATAGTTCGTGTTAGTCAAAGCTCACGATATGTCAACATAAGCGCAGGGTAACAAGCTCATGTACTCCAAAGACTTGTAATTGTTTCTTGTAAAAGTGTATATGGCTATTTTTGAACTGTTAGGCGCATTAAATTGTACATAGAGACCAAAACCCTTGAGTTTTGCTTTGCCTCTCACACGTTTCAGTACTTTTTATACCGTCTTCAGGGAGTCAATTGTTTTGCCAAATACAGTAGACTCTCTGAAGATATTATTAATAACACTGAAGCGCGCACATGGTAAAGAAAGACATTGTTTTTTGCCTCCAACTCGATACCTTTAAAGCTTCTCAAAATTGCAACATTCCTTAGATCCACTTCGGTAGTGCATTGATCCAAAATTATGTGTACATGTTGTGACGAATATTCACATCACAAAGTAATACTAGCATCCCTAATCCGATACTTAGCAGCCACTCGTATGTACGTAAACAAATCAAACATCATTTACACATGTACATACAAGGCAACAGAGAGATACTCACCATCAGCCGAAGTAGTACTCACATATACACACGCATATGGCTATGCGAGAGACTATAAACTACAAATATACATGTACATATATGGCTGGTAACCAAGCATATGAAGTTCGCGAAGTTACTAAACCTTAGGAGAAATGGGTGAACGAGGCAACGGAGAGTATAAAAGCAGCGAAAGCTGAGTAGTTTTGATTTAAGCACGCTATTGGTTGTGAAATATAAGTGTTATTGTGAATTATTCTCAAAGTAGTCTAATAAAGACAATTTAGCATTTTGAATATTGGAGTTATTTATTCAACAGTTTAGGGATTCGAACGTTAGCAGAAGGCTTGCAAATAAGCAGAATTTCCCGAAATTCGTTACAATATTTAGAAAAAAGAAACTGATCCTAGTTGGTCGATACCAAGTCTTTTACATATAAAAAGAGTTAAGTTGTGTCAGTATGTAGATACCCACAATGCATATTTCCATTTCCCCGAGCTTATGCTAAACCAGTGACCAGATACAAGCATCGATCAAAATAAAATTGTTACATCCTGTTTGACAGCTATGAGATTTGTTTTACCATCTTTGGATGTTGTACATATATACATACATACATATGTATCTATCCATGAAAATTTAAGACCTCTTATTTATGTATGCGTAGTTAATATTTTGCTACCCACCAAGAGCTTTTTTCTCTTTATCACGAATTTCAAATGGCGCAAAGCTGAATATGTAAAATATCTCGGTAAATTGAAGATGGAAAAATCTCATATATTGAATGCCAAATGTTGATTGTTACATGTGCTGTCGCCTAATGTCAATGCCATGTTGCAATGCAAAATACTTCTACGTATGTATATGTGTGTGTATAAATTAGACTCATAGCGAGTATTCGTAATCCCAAACTCGGAGTTCTTGCATCAATTTTAACACACTATTCAGTAATGGAACTCACTAACTTTTAACGATTATCGAAATTTTAACTAACTGCTACGGGTTCTACATTATTCCTTGCTTATGTTAACTCATATGTTCTGTATGAAAAATAGTCTTTAAATACAGCACTACTATGGTAGTAGAACTTCACCAATCAAATTATGCGCGTACTTCACTTACAACGTGTTAAAATCAAACTGAGTGATCATCACTTAATCTCCGCCGCTTTTATAGCACTCTGTTGCTTCACTCGCTTATTTCTGCTAGGATCTAAACTATCCCGAGTAGCCTTCTTAATTAGTTGCTTATTTACTTTTCCTCATATCTCTGTATTTCATATTCGTTCCTGTATTTTATGCATATGTATGTAGTTTATCTAATGTCATATATGGTCATTGTTGCTGTGCCCGTGTGTGCGTAATGTCGTCTAACATAGCGGAATCGTATAAGGGTGGCAGCACGGCACACTACATACAAACATGAATAAAAAATCAATGTACTTTGTTTTTGCAAATCGATGGATTAATGTCAAAACCGGACTGCGTGGGAAGAGTCAAATTATTTAAAAAAAAAGCACCAATCAGCTTATTTCCGGTTGTCATCTGTATAGTTTGTATAGTCCCACCATTGGCTGACGATTATCGCAACTGCCTCCAGGAGTATGATATGAAGGCATACAAGCGTACTAATATTCCGATTCTCAACGTAAAGACGATGTTTTCAGCACCTTACAATAAATATGGTGCACAGGGCTAGTAGATAAATAGATCACTTCTTGTGAAATATGTATAGTGGCCTCCACATACAAAATTAGGCTGAAGGGTCATGCACAATAGATCTGCACAAAGTGCCTCCAGGTCTAATAAAAATAATAGTTATACTGACCATTGAACGAGAAGGATTGCAGATACGGTATGGAAGTTATGGTAGGAAAAACACTTTAAGTAATCCTAATATGAAGCGCGAAAGCTACAAGTGCTTTGCCCCCCCCCCCCCCCCCCCCCTACTAAGCTAAAATCAGGTTTAGTAAAATTAACGCCTAAAGCCTCTCGCAATGCCAAATAGAGGAATAGGATATAACGCCCCTCGGACAAAAGAGACGTTATCTGAAGTATGTATGGTTGCAATGCGCATACGAGAAGCTGTTTGGTTTAAATGATTTCAAAATGGTAATTGGTTAGGGTAAGCCCGAAATTTTCAATAGAATATTTTCCTGTTGTTGTTGTGGTTGTTGTTGTTGTTGTTGTAGCGATAAGGTAGCTCCCCGAAGGCTTTGGGGAATGTTATCGATGTGATGGTCCTTTGTCGGATACAGATCCGGTACGCTCCGGTAACACAGCATCATTAAGATGCTAGCCCGACCATCTCGGGAACGATTTATATGGCCACATTAAACCTTCAGGCCATCCTCTCTCCCCACCGCCAAGTTCCATGAGGAGCTTGGGGTCGCCAGAGCCTCATCTGTTAGTGAAACAGGATTCGCCGCGGATAGGTGAGGTTGACAATTGGGTTTGGAGAAGCTATATATTGCGCTGGCAACCTGAAGGGTTGCGCTACACAGCCCCTTGAATCTGGTATTTTAGTCGCCTCTTACGACAGGCATACCTACAGCGGGTATATTCTGGCCCCCTAACCCGCGGGGGTAACATTTTCCTATAAGAGAAGGCTTCGAAAACGGGACAAGAAGCTGCAGAAACACTAATGGCGTTATTGTTATTGCAACCGAAGGTTTAGGGAGGAGGTTTAGGGAAGTGCTACTCGTAGGAACACTCATTAGCCTTTCTGGTAAAAAATTTACTATTACTGAAAACATTTTGTTGAAACCTCGAACTTTCTTGCCTGGGCACTTTAGTCACCTTTTACGACAATATGCCCAAGCGCAAGCCCGTTAATACGCTGTGATGCAATAATGGCGTTCTGGCAACCAACGTATAAGCCCAAATAAATAAATTCAAGACACGAAATACCTCCGAAGAGATTAAAGTCGAGCTTCTCTTAAAATTTGCTACGTGACACTATTTTTTTTTTTTTTTTACTAATGAAATGAGATGAAACTTTTCATAACAGACCAATACGATTTTCAAAAATTGTAAGTCCCTAAGAGATAGACTGATCAATTATTTTACCGAAATGATCAGGATGACAAGCTGAGTTGATTTAGCCAGGTCCATTTGTCAGTTCGTCTGCCGGCGGGTCTGTTTGAACGCCAAATGGTCTCTTAATTGAGATGAAATTTGGTGAGCGCGTATATTTGGGCGTCATCTCAATCATTTGTCAGAACCGACCGGATCGGCCTATTATAACATAAGTATATATATCTCCCCTACAACCGATTTTGAGGGTTTTCGGAATTTCTTCCTGATTTTAATAGCTAGCTAGAAGCTTGAAATTTCACAGGAAGCTTACATATATGATATGCATTGTTGTGTGAAATAACATCTACATCGGTCGTATATACAATACATACCCCATGCAACTGATTGTTCAGATTTTATGAATGTTTCAAATTTCATCCATCATATAATTGCTCAGCTCTAATTGAAAAAACTTCATTCTAAAAACTTTGATTTTGCGTTTCCCTTCTACCTTCGACTATTACGAAACTCAAAATAGCAATATTAAGGTTCAAATTATCACGGAACTACTATATGAAGAAAAATTTGGTATTTTCGAATATCTAAAATTTCACATTCGTAACATCTTTACTGTGCGCATGTGTGGATGCATACTAACGACAAAAATATACCGCCAGTGTGGCTGCCAACTTAGGTATTGTCATGTCCAATATTTTGCTGTTGTTGTTGTCGATTCACACGAGCTGGCATGTATTGACGTGCTGAAACAAGCATTTGACAAATTGCCAATTGACATTTGGTTAATGTTTCCGCATTATTCACGAATGCTGATGTCAAGCGATTGGATATGCGATGTTTGTTGATGTTAAGGATGCAGTAAAGTTTTGCCTTTTATGTCATGTTTGTATTACAACTTACTTCATTGAATATAATTTCTTGCTACCGTGGCAACATTCAAAGAACTTGGAAAAGATGAGACATAAATTCAGTACATTTCCAGCTGAGATAATAATAGTTATGTATAATTACTTGGTGGGATCTACCTCCGAGAATATTAAACCCAACCGACGCTCTTTATAATTTGTCTATTGCCACTTTTATATATGTGTTTTAGTACCATTTTTACCAAGGCGAATCCATACCAGGTGGTGGCAATTTCAACCAATTCGCCGTGCAGAATGATGTCAAGTCAAAAGAAAATTTTCATTGATTTCGATTAACCAACAGTCAGTAATCGAGGCGTTGTATAGAAAATGTTCAGGAAGAAGCAATCAGCTGTTAGGATAACAACACCCGGTACTGAATTCGCTTTGATTTGTACACATTTTCGCAAGGCGAATTCAGTACCAGGTGTTGTCATCCCAACAGCTGATTGCTTCTTCCTGCCCATTTTCCCAACAACGCCTTGACCAACAATATATGTATGTCAATTAATCGAAATCAATGAAAATTTTCTTTTGCCTTGACATCCTCCTGAACGGCGAATTGGTTGAATTCGTTTTGCCACAACCTAGATGGTGACTTATCCATAACCAGATAAAACAGCTCATCGAACCAACCTTATGGAAATGAATGTAATCGATTAATGGTGCCATACTATAGCGCTAACGCTATAACCATACCATAGCCAACCAATTGGTTTTTGGTTTCTCGCCATATCCATAACCTTAAAATATTTGCGTTGGTGAATTTAATAACTTTTTGTAGGTTTTTGTTCATTGTTTTGGATACGTTATGACTAAGAGACTTATTTTTTGTGTTATATGTTTGTATTTTTTTGCGTTTTCTTCATTTTTATGAAATTTTCAGGATTTTTAGGTTAAGGCACCATTAATCGATCACATTGGATATGGTTATGGATATGGGTATGGTTACGACTATGGCGTTAGGGTTAAGGAAGTTTAATTGGCCCTTTAATGCCAAGCATAGAGAGTTATGGCCGCGTCATGCTCATGTGCTGTGATGCAAAGGCGAGCATCGTCAGAACAGCGCAAGATATTGCGTTTGTAAATATAAAGAACTTCAGACTTAGCAGTTCAAACTTATTTCGGCTTGTGTAGCTTGTGGATCTAATGTGAACTTATTATGCCTACCTCAAAAATATGTCACTAATCAATCCGATTTACCATTGTAGACCTTTTTGAGTTTAAAAAATTGATTTCGATCACGGATTGCAAAACAACATAACGGCTCAGTTTTGAAATAAGAAATCTCAAAAATTGACCATTCTTGCCGAACGCAAATCAAGACATAAGAATAATAAAAATGTTATTTGATGTTTATAAATATATAAAAAAAATAAATGAAGGCGCGATAGCCTCCGAAGAGATCTTAGACCGAGCTTCTCTCTTCCAATTTGCGTCGTGCTCCCTTTAATTTTTCCTACAAATTAAGAAAATTTGTCTTCTAATTGAAAAACTTGTTTTGAAAATTTCGATGTTGCTTTGTCCGGGACGTGAACCCAGGGTCTTCGGTGTGGTAGGAGACGCTGGACCACGTCGGCCGTAATGTTAACAAATGTTAAAAATCCAATATATCAGTAGCCTGAGTAATAAGGATCGTATTGTTTTATTTCTTATATAGGGGAAAACGAAAAGAGACATGAGTTGCATATAATCTATCAAGCAGGAAAGGCGTGAACAAAAGCGCGGGGGCTGCAAAATGTCTAAGGTCATGTGAAAAGCGTACGATATTACACTCACAAAGTGGCTCATATGTCTGAAGAGAGAAGACTTAAGGTATACTAACTGGACACTGCCCCCTGGCGTCATATGCTTATAAGTTAGGCCTCGTCAGTAACAACAGGTGTAAGAAGTGCGAGCTGCAGGAAGAAACGGTTTAGCATATTCTGTGTTCGTGTCCTGCGCTCGCCAGGTCAAAGCTCCAGCTATTAGGGACCGCAGAGTTGCCAGATCTCAGGCCAGAAATTAAGCTAGGTGCTAGAAAATTTCTTGTCGAGAGAACGGAGTTATTCTATAACACAAGTTCTGGCACCTGATTGGGGTTCTTACGTTTGTTCGTCAAACAAATTCTGGTAACACTATGGACACATTCAGTCAATGTGAGGTCTTTATTGACCGGCCTGTTCCACCAAACCTATGAAGGATGAGTTTTTTAAATTTTGACCAATGAAGGAAAATATAAAAATATTGGCGCACAGTGGTCAGTTCCATAGGCCAAAAATAAAAAAATCAAAGTAAGAAGTTTGTCACTAAATGTATCGTTAGTATCTCTTATTAGAACAGCTTTTTAAAAGGTACTAGTATCGCCTGTGGTCGAAATTCGACCAACTCTTATTTTTTTCAACTCAGTCTATGCATCCAGTGTTGGGGGTAGTGAAATAATGCGTTAATAGTTAAGCAGTGAGCGGAAATATAGCAACCTGGTCTAACTTACTTAAATTTTTCATTAAGACATTGTAATTTTTATTGTATTTTCTTAAATTTTCTACAAAATTTTCAAATGTAATTATAACCTTTTAGTATGGAGCTCCTTAAACAAAAATATAAAAAATATGTAAAATCAAAAGAAATTGACATAGAATTAAGGTGAAATTACTTGACATTAAATTGAAAAATAGGTTTTTCCACACCACCCGGGAGGTCCCCGTTGGGGCGCTACCGAGGTTAGTTTTGTGTGCTCGGTTCCCCAGTAGGCCTATATCTCCCATATACATACATATATCGCCCATTTACTTCAATAGTGTCATAATTCAAAAACACGAAATTTTAGTTAAAAACGAAGAAATGTGCTTAAGGAATTTAGCCTATTTCACGCCACCCGTTAGGTATGCAATTAGCGCTTTACCGAGTTTAATTTTGTATAAATACATATGTAGTATGTACATAAGTGTGACACAAAACGAAAATTTCGAATAGAATAGAGGATACCTTCATAAAAAATAAAAATATAAAAAAATTATGTAATGAGAAAGAAGGCAGAGTTTACTAAAAAAATTTAAGTGAAAGAAAAAAAATAAAGTACTTAAAGTGAGAAAAAATTAAGTCATGTGAATAAACAGTTCCATATAAAAACGCAATAAGTGCACTTGGACCTTTTTCCGGGTTTTAATGTTATCATTGTGGAAATATGAAGATTCTAATATTCGGATATTTAATGTTGTGATTCCCATTGAGATCTATGTACGTAATTAATTTGTATTAAATTTGTAAACATTCATATTCATGAAATGGAGATGAATATGTATGACCATATCTACCATAAAATATCGTCTGTCAACGATATAATACTAAGATATAGCAAAGCAGAATAAATTAGAAAAAAAAGAAAAAGAAACAAAAACATTGAAATTATTCACGCAAACATATTTACTAAAATAAAATTGATTTCATAATTTTAAGCGACATAAACAAATTAGGATTATGGGATCTAAGCATCCGATTAATGGGCATATAATCAAACAAAGTTAGCCTAATAATAAATATAGTGGGTAATATACTACCTGTGCAATATTTCGACCTAAAATCGAAAACGTTTTTGGGTCGTTTTTTTTTCGTTTAATATACAACGTGAAATTTTCCGATTCAATCAAGTTGCATTCAAATAATAATAAACTAAGTTGAAATAAAAGATAATATAATAAAATAAAATAAGAAATATCAAAATAAATTAGCATAAAAGACAATATACAAATTTTAGTGTTATATCTTTGTAGCAAATTTATTTATTTTTTGTTCACTATAAGACGTGCTATATCTAAAATGAGCATAAAATCTGGAAATGCAAAAAACATTTGGGTCAAATTTGCAATTAATTGTTATAAATAAATAAATTTAGTGAGTTTGAACAAAAGTTGACTCATTATTTCTGATTTATTATTTTTTTAAAGCACATAAAATGAAAAACAAAGAATCTGTTAAATAAAAACCTATGCTTTTACGTGTAAGTAAAATTTGTCCAAAAAAATAGGCCGGTTAAGTTATTACTTCTCTTTAAAGTTTTTTTGCGCGCTAACAATTATTTTAGAACAATTTTTTATAGATTTTGGTACAAACCAATATAAGTAATTGGAAACAATGGGAAACAATATTTTATTTCAACAGAAAATGAGCGAAGCAGTAGTTCTCTCACCGTTTGGCGTGTACAAATATATACATATATAGAGATGAAACATTTGAGCAACGGACCAATTGAGAATTTGGAGCTATGTACTCGGGGGGGTTTGTAAACATAATGCGTCCTACAGATGGCAATTTCGATAGTTGCACAGATTTTGGAATTTACAAAAAACTTTTTCTATTAATTATAAACAAATAGAGTAATATTTGTTAACAAAGATAGGCCTATGCACTGCGGCTGATCAATACGAATCGATTCATATAACTTTTATATGATTTTAAGTATGCTAAGTATGCGAAACAGCCTGTCAATTGATTGTATGGACATTTTGTTAGCGTATTAATGTATAGATAATTGTTTTTGTTGTATTCGAACTGTACTCTTTAAGAATAACTTCAAAATTGAGGTTATGGTATTGGTTGGTATTTGCAGTGTGAGCAAGTTAAAAATAAAGTGCAAGTTTAAGCTATTTAAAAATATATTAAATTTTGAAATAAATAGAAATGAATATTGAAGTCAAAGGTATTTACTTCATTTTAAAACAATTTTAGTGTTTTTAGCTTTTTTTTTTATACTCAGTTGAGCAGAGCTCACAGAGTATATTAAGTTTGATTGGATAACGGTTGGCTGTACAGGTATAAAGGAAGCGAGATAGATATAGACTTCCATATATCCATATATCAACAACAAAAAGTGCGATAATTCATTACCAAAGACAGATAAAGCGATGAAACTTGGCAGGGGGGTTGAACTTATGACGCAGAATAGAAAATTAGTAAAATTTTGGACAATGGGCGTGGCACCGCCCACTTTTCAAAGAAGGTAATTTAAAAATTTTGCAAGCTGTAATTTGGCAGTCGTTGAAGATATCATGATGAAATTTGGCAGGAACGTTACTCCTATTACTATATGTACGCTTAAAAAAAATTAGCAAAATCGGAGAAGAACCACGCCCACTTTTAAAAAAAAAATTTTTTTAAGTCAATTTTTAACAAAAAATTGAATATCTTTACAGTACATAAGTAAATTATGTCAACATTCAACTCCAGTAATGATATGGTGCAACAAATACAAAAATAAAAGAAAATTTCAAAATGGGCGTGGCTCCGCCCTTTTTCATTTAATTTGTCTAGGATACGTTTAATGCCATAATACGAACAAAAATTTACCAATCCTTTTGAAATTTGCTAGGGGCATAGCTTTTATGACGTTAACTGTTTTCTGTGAAAATGGGCGAAATCGGTTGATGCCACGCCCAGTTACACAGTCGTCCGTCTGTCCTTCCGCATGGCCATTAACACAATAACTTGAGCAAAAATCGACATATCTTTATCGAACTTAGCTCACGTACCTATCTGAACTCACTTTATCTTGGCATAAAAAATGAACGAAATCCGACTATGATCACGCCCACTTTTTCGATATCGAAAATTGCGAAAAATTAAAAAAATGCCATAATTCTATACCAAATACGAAAAAAGGGATGAAACATGGTAATTGGATTGGTTTATTGACGCGAAATATAACTTTAGAAAAAACTTTGTAAAATGGTTGTGACACCTACCATATTAAGTAAAAGAAAATGAAAAAGTTCTGCAGGGCGAAATAAAAAACCCTTGAAATCTTGGCAGGTATTACATATATAAATAAATTAGCGGTATCCAACAGATGATGTTCTGGGTCACGCTGGTCCACATTTTGGTCGATATTTGGAAATCGCCTTCACATATACAACTACCACCACTCCCTTTTAAAAATCTCATGAATACCTTTAATTTGATACCAATATCGTACAAACAAAGTCTAAGTTGCGATACCTCGAAAAGGCGTCCACCTATAGAACTAAGGCACACTCCCTTTTAAAATACTCATTAGCACCTTTCTTTTGATACCCATATTGTACAAACGCATTCTAGAGTCACCCCTGGTCCACCTTTATGGCGATATCTCGAAAAGGCGACCAGCTATACAACTACCACCACTCCCTTTTAAAACCCTCATTAATACCTTTAATTTTATACCCATATCGTACAAACACATTCTAGAGTCAACTCTGGTCCACCTTTATGGCGATATTTCGAAACGGCTTCCACCTATGGAACTAAGGAACACTCCCTTTAAAATACTCATTAACACCATTCTTTTGATACCCATATTGTACAAACAAATTCTAGGGTCACCCCTGGTCCACTTTATGGCGATATCTCGAAACGGCGTCCACCTATGGAACTAAGGATTACTTCCTTTTAAAATACTCATTAACACCTTTCATTTGATACCCATATCGTGCAAACAAATTCTAGAGTCAACCCTGATCCACCTTTATGGCGATATCCCTAAATGGCCCACTCCCTCATAAAATACTCTTTAGTGCCTTTCATTTGATAGACATGTCATACAAACATATTCCAGGGTTTCCCTCGGTTCATTTTCCTACAAGGATATTTTCCCTTATGTTGTCACCATAGCTCTCAACTGAGTATGTAATGTTCGGTTACACCCGAACTTAACCTTCTTTACTTGTTTTTTTTTTTTTTTGTTATTTAAAATTTCACCAGTGCCTTTATACATAAGTGTTTATTTGTACAAATATTTCAATTTCAGCTGAAGTTTTAGTTGGATTCCTCACCGATCCTCACGTTGGGACTTTTATCTTATTATTAGTCAAAGTTTTAGGATTCTAAGGTGTTAATATCAGCTGCCACTAACTATATATATGTTTTGCGACAGTTTTCTGATAGCGTCACCCTGATAAATTAATGTCGTATGTTATACGTGCTCACATGTAACATACGCCATTATTTTATCCAGTCGACGATATGCAAATGTAAACTTTTGTGCGTGTTTGTTGTTTTATTATTGTTGTGTATGCAAGATCTTTTAATAACTTTGATTTCTTTACCAATTGTTTTTGTTTTTATCGGCCTATTGATAAATGATTCAAGGTTCGATTCGAGCTCAAGGCCAGAACAATAATTTTTTTCTAATGATAATTATTGTTATTTTTTAATTTTTCCAAATTTGAAAAATTTTATTTTGCTTTTGGAATAGTAAGTAGAAAATTTTTCAGACAACCTGCCATAGCTGCGCAGCAAAATACAATTTTTCAAATTTGGAAAAATTAAAAAATAACAATAATTATCATTAGAAAAAAATTATTGTTCTGGCCTTGAGCTCGAATCGAACCTTGAATCATTTAATTTCTTTATTTAATCTTATTAAACATTATATTTGCGATAGACACATCTTACCACTTTTCCCCCACATCTACTTACTTTTTGTATGCATGCGGTGAAAATGGGTGGTTGAGGGTCGGTAAGAAGGTACCACACCCCACACCAATTTTATGAAAAAGCAATTCTTACATATTTGTAAAGCCGTGACCAATGTTTCACGTTTATATCTCTACTGGAAGTATTTTTGGTCACCAACTCCACATAAGACCGACCAGTGTGCGGAGGTCCCTGCTAAATAGTATGTTTAATAATATCATAAATATGTTTACATCACAAAAATAATAAAAAAAACGTTCAAAAATTTGAATGAAACCCTATTTCAATTAAAAACTCCAAAATATATAAGTAACCACTATCAAAGAAAATTTACCTCATCAAAATTTCTTTGTAATAATTTGAATGCATATGCAATTTTTTTGTTTGGGTAAATTATCGACAGACATCCTCCTTCACATTAAAGATATCTTATTAACCAAAATCGGTCATTAAGTGAGCGACCAAATAAGGTTTTTTTTTTGAAGGTTCTCACCTTCGTTTCATTAATTTTTGTGTTTCGGTAGTTTTTATGCTTTTTACAAAATTACACATTTTTAAATTGCGTACATATGTATGTTTGACAAATGAATGAATGTGCACGCCCAACGATAAAAATTTTTACGCAACGCTCAAACGATGTTAATGGGGCCATGGCATTTCTTTATAATACGTGAGTGCCGTTTTTAAATGATAAGCTCATCTAATGCAAATAAATTAATTCGTGAAAAGGTATATTTAAGATATACTGCCCAAGGATTTCTTCTAAGTAAGAGAGCGAGGTAGATGAAGATGGAAACGGAAGTAAATATATAGGTAGAGGTAGAAGTAGATGTAGAGATAGAGATAGAGGTGCTGGGGCTTTGGACATATATAGCTCAGAATTGCAAAGAGACTATAGATAAGTGACCACTAACCGCATTTGCTGCAGGAGGAACATAAGATCACGAACTGCTCGAACATACCGAATTGTGCGTTATATGCTGGACAACATTCGGCAGACACACAAAAGAAAGGAAGCAAACAGATTACCCTATGAGATTGTTGCAACTCAATTTAAACCATTGTGTAGCGGCTCAATAACTATTAAAATAATAATAATAAACCCAACGGATTAATACCTTCCAAAGCCCACCCAACCGACATGAGGGGCGTATCCACATGACGCACAGATTTGGTTTTTGCCGAGTTGTTGGACCACGAATTTCAACTTTTTCCCTTTACCAGAAACGCCGTTATGAAAAACGTATGTAAAATCACTCCCTGATTTCGAAAATTTAGTTCGTTTTTGATTTTATGGTACCGTTTTTGAGATATTTGCAATTTACCGTTATTCGAAAAAACCAAAAAGATGGCTCCCTTTAATTACGCATATCTCAAGAACGGGTCAAACAATTGCAAAAAGGTTGGTTTACAGAGTCGGAAAGAAGATAAAATTTGCTATAAATCCATTGTACATTGTTTTTTCTTCAACCTGATAGTTTTCGAGATATTAGCTTATCATTTCAGATTTTTGTTTTTTTTTTATGAAAAAATATGAAAAAAATTACTCTTTGCGAGGGCAGCATTCCAAAACCACAACTTTTTTTCCAGATATTTTTTCTTTACGTAAAGCTCTGTTTAATTGGAAAAAAGATAAGCTTCACCGAAGATTATCGATGCAAAACTGCGTAAGTTATAAGCGATCAAATAAAAATACCCAGGTTGCGCAACTTCAATGTATGCATACATACATATTGTAACGAATTTACTTGCAAATCCTCTTATTTGCAACCCTCTGCTAAGTTCGAATCACTAAACTGTTGAATAAATAACTCCAATATTTAATAATGCAAAATGGCCTTTATTAAAGTACTTCACAATAACACTCAAACTTTGCAACGAATAGCTTGCTTAATAACCAAACTGATTGATAGCTCAAATGAAACTCTCCCTTCGCCTCTACTGTCACGCCTTTTATACTTTTTGATTTCTCATTGCATACTTCCAGGCTTTTCCATTCCAAAACTTACTAGTTAGTTTCAGCTACAAAATCGCCAGCCACAACTAACTACCAACCTGACACGCTCTTGCTCATCTCCTCCAGCTTTGCGTTTACGCCCACCCACATTGTTGGAACTACCAGGACCAAGATCGCAATCACATGCAATATGACCGGGCTCCCCACATTTGAAACTTTTGATAACCTTTTCACTCCGCTTTTGCGATCCTTTCAGCGCCTCCAATATTGCGTCTACCCACTCTGGCCTTTCTACCTCCACCCGGCGTGCTTTGAAAACTGGCTTACACAGAAGCGACGCTGTTTTCTGAATCAGAGCTTGTGACACCATTTCTGCGAATGTTGGCTTTGGGTTTGCGTATGTAGCTCGCTTTGTTTCGGCGTCCCGTATGCCATTTATAAAGCTCTGAATCTTTACCCTTTCAGTGTATTCCACGGGTGCGTCCGCATTCGCTAAATGTGCTAGCCTTTCAATATCCGACGCAAACTCTTGCAATGTTTCACCAGGCCTCTGGAAGCGGTTCAGCAACTCCATTTGGTATATCTGTCTCCTATGCTCAGTTCCGTATCGTCTCTCGACAGCGGCCATCAATGCTTCATAGCTGTTCCGTTCGTACTCTGGAATAGTCTGTAAGATTTCGGCAGCTGGTCCTTTCAATGCTACGAAGAGTGCAGCAACTTTATCTTCAGCATTCCAGTTGTTCACTGTTGCGGTCTTCTCTAATTGCAGCTTAAAGACCTGGAAAGGAATAGAACCGTCAAAGGATGGTGTTTTTACCTATGTATGTTTTCTGTTCATCCAATTGTTCTTCAATCTTCGATGTTATTTCTGACGACATTTCTGCAATATGTGTCTTCTGTTCTTCCAGTTGAGATGACATTGATGTTACTGTCGATGTTTGTGCAGATATTGCAGCCAAAATCATGTTCAAGTCTGTGCTCGTAACTGTCTGCTTTTTTTGTTGTCTCGTCCCCATCAGGATTAAAGACATACTCGTCCACATCAATTCCTTGCGACTCCATTACCTCCCGTAGCCGTGCTTGGAGTTCGATCTTATTGCCGGTTGTATTCAATCCACGGTTCTTCAACTCCTTTTTCAGTTGCTGGATCCTCAATTCACTCAACTTTGCCATGTCCTTGTTGTCCTCTAGAATTTATTCAACAATTCCTCTTCTGACACCAATTGTAACGAATTTACTTGCAAATCCTCTTATTTGCAACCCTCTGCTAAGTTCGAATCACTAAACTGTTGAATAAATAACTCCAATATTTAATAATGCAAAATGGCCTTTATTAAAGTACTTCACAATAACACTCAAACCTTGCAACGAATAGCTTGCTTAATAACCAAACTGATTGATAGCTCAAATGAAACTCTCCCTTCGCCTCTACTGTCGCGCCTTTTATACTTTTTGATTTCTCATTGCATACTTCCAGGCTTTTCCATTCCAGAACTTACTAGTTAGTCTCAGCTACAAAATCGCCAGCCACAACTACGTTTATAACTTCTCATTTGAGTAATACTTGCACAAATTATTGCCCTCTCTTGTGACAACTCAGATAAGATATATGCATGTGTTTGTGCATTGGTTCTCCGCTGCTCGTATACGTACATATGTGTAGACGCAATTATTGATTCGTTTATGTAGATACACATTGATTGAATTATTGATGTGAATCCAAGTCACTGCTTAGCATCGGCCTGGAGATGGCAGTACCCCTTAGTGTTGCTAATAATCGTAACAATATATTAAAGGTATAAAGTGCAAATGGGATATTATCCGGATAAACGAATAGCATCATAACAATGATAATACTTTTTCTTTAAATAAATCAAATAGTACTTTTAATACTCGAATTGTTTTATAGTAGGTAGAGTGGCTGCATCGAAAAGAAGAGTGGTTGGGTTCGAAACCTGCTGTAGGCATGTAGTTATAAACATGTATTTCCGTCACTTATGGGTAAGTGTGCAGGTAGATTTTCAAAATTATAAGACACAGAAAATTTTTAAAGCCTACATCTAAAGCAGGTAGTATTTTCTTTTCCCGGCTTCGTATAAAAAGGAACCTTTCTGTCTAAGTAAGATTTAATTTTTCCATTTTATTCTTGTTCCGAGTATAAAAATGAGTTAATGCGCCTTGAAACTTCATAACATCTGCAAGGCTCGCCGGAAATAGTTCAGTACATAAGTCAAATTTCAAACCGTGATTTATTAAAAAAAATTAAATGAGTAAAAGGACGCGAGAATTTGAGTGTAGTAACGATCCAAATATGTTCTGTTTCAAGCGTGGCCAATATACTATCATAAGGCGACGACGAGTGTTCTCAGATCATATCAAAACTTTATACTCCAAGTATTTTGGCATTGAGCCTAAAAATGCTGAAAAACCATGGACACCGAACACTTTGTGTACATCGTATCGAGTAGAATTGATTCAGTCGGAATCAGGACAACAATTAAAATTTGATACAACAATGATATGGATAGAACCTAATTGCCATTCAATAGAGTGTTATATTTGTCAAACAAAAATACTTGGCGTTGGAAAATCAAGAAGAGTAACCTATGCCAACGTACCTACAGTGACGTTACCAGTACTACATTCAACGGCAGTTGCGGATCCAGTTCCATTGTCAGCAGTAATATATGAGTGCGGGGAATCAAGTTGTACTGAATTTCGCATGGGAAACGAGGGAAACGTTCTATCACAAGCACAACTTAATGATTGGATAAGAGATTTGGAACTATCCAAGGAAAAGACCGAGATCTAAATTTGTGTCATCCGATGTTAAGGTGATATATTGTAGAACTCGTCACGAACCATTTTCCAAACACTATACCAAGAAAGAAAGTATATGCCACTGCAACGACATTCCTGGTTTATTCAAAGAGTTTGGTCAAACATATGATTCAAAAGAGTGGCGATTGCACATAGACAGCAATAAACTGAGTTTGAAGGCTGTATTATTGCATATTGGTAACAAAAAGCCTTCTATCCCGATCGCACATGCAGTAAATACAAAGGAAACCTACGAGGAAATGCAAAAACTACTCAAATTTATCAAATATGAAGAGCATGATTGGAAAATATGTTCTGATCTCAAAGTCGTTGCAATGCTATGCGGTCTACAAAGTGGCTACACCAAGCACTGCTGCTTCCTCTGCAAGTGGGATAGCCGAGCTCGTAAGGACCACTACGTCAGAAAGGATTGCCCGGAAAGAGTCGAGTTTACCGTTGGTGTGGATAACATCAAATACACCCCTCTTGTCAAGAAAGAGAAAATCATACTTCCACCCTTACACATCAAGCTCGGTCTCATTAAAAACTTTGTTAAGGCTTTGGACAAAGAAGGCGAAGCATTCGACTATTTGAAAACAATTTTTCCAGATATTTCTCAAACCAAGATAAAGGAAGGTATTTTTGTTGGACCACAAATAAAAAAGTTGATCAACAATAAACAATTCAAAAACTACTCTCATCAGTTGAAGCAGCAGCGTGGGAATCCTTTGAAAAGGTCGTTGCTTCTTTTCTCGGTAGACACAAAAGCCCTAACTACGAGCAGATAGTGAACGACTTAATCAATAATTATGCGAAAATGGGTAAATATTAAAGGCTTATTAAAATTAATTTCCCAAAATTCTATAACTTGTTTACCAAACTAATATTTTCTTTCCAGGCGTAAGTATGTCCTTAAAAATTCACTTTCTGCACTCACATTTGAGCTTTTTTCCGGAAAATCTTGGCGACGAAAGTAACGAACATGGCGAAAGGTTTCATCAGCAAATGAAATTAATTGAAAATCGATATCAAGGATTCTGGGACGTCGCAATAATGGGTGATTACTGCTGGTTTCTCATAAGGGAAACCGATCCTAAATTGAATAAGCGTCAAAGTAGAACACATAATTATTTCGACTACATAGTGAAATCAAATTAAGATAAAGATTGTTAGAACATAGTATAAACATAAATAAATTTAAAAAAAGTTAAAAATATTGGTAAATTCATTCATAAATTGAACTTTTAACTAAATAGAAATAGAGCATAGCTAGATATTTCACTCTTCTTTATACCATACATACGTTTTGAGGTATACGTTGAAATTGCGTAACCTGGGTATTTTTATTTGATCGCTTATAACTTAAGTAGTTTTACATCGATTTTCTTCGATGATAGCTTATCTTTTTTCTAATTAAACAGGGCTTTACTTAAAGAAAAATATCTGGAAAAAAAGTTGTGGTTTTGGAATGCTGCCCTCGCAAAGAGTAATTTTTTTCATATTTTGTCATAAAAAAAAACAAAGATCTGAAATGATAAGCTAATATCTCGAAAACTATCTGGTTCAGAAAAAAATAATGTATAATGCATTTATAGAAAATTTTATCTTCTTTCTGAATCTGTAAAGTTTTTTGCAAGTGCTTGACCCGTTCGTGAGATATACGTAATTAAAGGGAGCCATCTTTTTGGTATTTTCGAATAACGTTAAATTGCAAATATCTCAAAAACGGTACCATAGAATCAAAAATGAACTCTATTTGCGAAATCAGGGGGTGGTTTTACATACGAATTTCATAACGGCGTTTCTGGTAAATTTTGGCCGTCGCCCAGTGTAGGCGGAGGTTTTTTAAGTGTTAAGATCTAAAACTGTTCAGGTACAAAATAAAAATCATCAGCTGAGTATTTTACATAACAGTTAGAAGTTACACATACGAGCCTGACCGGTGCGCATCTTGCGCAACTAATATAAAAGTATCTTATCAAATATCAACAGAAATCAGCTGTTATATCAATCAATTAAAACCGACAGAGCTTGCGCTACCATCTGGCGTATGATGGCAACTGACGGTAATTCAGTGCAAATATTGACAATAGTGCCATAGAACAAATAGATTTCTTTGAGTGCTAACAATTTTTAACAAATTATTTTAATAAAATATAGCTAAACAAAAGCACTAAGACCAAAATGGCCCAAAGCTCGCTAATAGCCCGAATCTCCATCTTTACAACCAAAATTTTGTTTATAGATTTGGATTTCAAATAAGAGCGAAAAAGGGACCCATACATTAAAACAGCAATTAGAAATAATATATATGATACTACCTTGTTATATAAGTGTTGTTACATGTTAAGATAGGTTATGACGGCTTTCTTTATGGTAAAAAGTGAAATCCAAACTGACAATTTGACATACAACCTGGATTTTCTAGGGTCTGCTACAGACGCTCGCTAGTAATACGTTCGATAATATTTTCTATCGAAAGATCCAACATACAAAGTGGCCTGCATGAGGATGGCTGGTAAGGCATTTTACCAGGTTTAAGCAAAAGGACCAGTCCTTGACCTTTCCATGAGCGATGAAATACACCTTCTTGAACACAGGCGTTGAAGAGATCCGTAAATACTGATGTTCTAGACCTTAACGACGGGCTATATTTGCCACTGCATCCGGTTCTGGGGACTTATTATACGCAATTCTTTGTGTTGCACCCAATACTTCCTGCTCTGTTATTCCTCGGATTTCTATACCCTCGAGGTTCTCGCTTTGATAGGTCCAATAATCTTGTGTCGGAAAAAGAGTTTCCATCATTCTTTACACTAGTATCGGACATGTAGACTGCTCTGATTTCTGCCACTTAATTTTAACCATTACCGTTATGTATGCTAATAATCAAGATTGGTAATATCCATCAGTTGTTTGAAGCATACTCTTTTGCTCTTTTTATAGCATTTTTTAGCGGTGTTCTCTGAGCTATGTAGGTACTGTGTCGCTCATCATATCGTGGCGTGCCCTCTGTGCCCTACGTCGTGCTTTGTAGCATTTTCTACACTCCTCCGCTTCTTTCTCGTTCCACCAAAATATAGGGGTCGATTTACATTTGTGCGACCTCTGGGTCTGACAGCATCACATATGTAAGCGCAAAATAGGGGAGCATCATTTTTGTCCAAACTGTCCGAATTGGAAAACACAGAACACGTAATGTTTCGTTGCCCTCGTTTGCACGGCGAAAGACTCTCTAAACACAAAGTTTTTGGAGAGAAACCTTGCATTAGGAATTTAGTTGCCTAATCTGCAGACACAAACATTGTTGGACGCTGTGAGTAGAATAGCATTTCTCGTGATGACGCTTATGACGCATGCCGAAAGGGAGCGCAGTTATATGCGCATGCGAGGCAGTCGCCTTTCCTCTTCGTTACGTTATGCCTAACAGGGTGTGGGAACATTAACAGGATTAGACTGGTTTCATTGGGCCACTTGAGGGCATCTCGCTGTCCCAACGTCCAAGAAAAAAAAAGCCTTCCGATTAATAAATAAAGCTGGAATTTCAAGAAGCTTAAAGCTAAAAACTATCCAATTTTACCAGAAAGATATTTACTCGGGACAAATTGCAACATACATGATGAAGAGAAATCCGGAATGACTCTCTTTAAAGCCAGTTGTAAAAATTTTTTGAATATTTAAGTAATAAGAAGCGCCTTAAAATCTAAGTAATATATACCGCACCTCACTGACAAGCTACACTGGGGCGTAGCGTATAAGACCCTGTATACGAAATATATACGCTTTGATGTCGCACTCATTTTTTTGATGAAGCTGGACACAAGGTATCAGGTGGGGATATACACAACATTTCTGAGTGAATAGAGGGATCTGCCATAACACCAGTATTATATGACTTCGAGTACAAAACTTAGCACCCGGAAAGCTAGCTGATGAAGAAGTGAAATTCAGAACCATGTTCTAGTACAAATTTTGTAATTTTTCTCTAATATCATAACATTTCCTGTTTCCTTACTTTCTTATCATCATACATATTATTTTTAAGCTCAGTTGAGCAGAGCTCACAGAGTATATTAACTTTGATTGGATAACGGTTGGTTGTACAGGTATAAAGGAATCGAGATAGATATAGACTTCCATATATCAAAATCATCAGGATCGAAAAAAATTTAATTGAGCCATGTCCGTCCGTCCGTCCGTCCGTCTGTCCGTTAACACGATAACTTGAGTAAATTTTGAGGTATCTTGATGAAATTTGGTATGTAGGTTCCTGAGCACTCATCTCAGATCGCTATTTAAAATGAACAATATCGGACTATAACCACGCCCACTTTTTCGAATTGGAAAATTTTGAAAAACCGAAAAAGTGCGATAATTCATTACCAAAGACGGATAAAGCGATGAAGCTTGGTAGGTGAGTTGAACTGATCACGCTGAATAGAAAATTAGTAAAATTTTGGACAATGGGTGTGGCACCGCCCACTTTTAAAAGAAGGTAATTTAAAATTTTGCAAGCTGTAATTTGGCAGTCGTTGAAGATATCATGATGAAATTTGGCAGGAACGTTACTCCTATTACTAAATGTATGCTTAAAAAAAATTAGCAAAATCGGAGAAGGACCACGCACACTTTTAAAAAAAAAATTTTTTTTAAGTCAAATTTTAACAAAAAATTTAATATCTTTACAGTATATAAGTAAATTATGTCAACATCAACTCCATTAATGATATGGTGCAACAAAATGCAAAAATAAAAGAAAATTTCAAAATGGGCGTGGCTCCGCCCTTTTTCATTTAATTTGTCTAGGATACTTTTAATGTCATAAGTCGAACAAAAATTTACCAATCCATGTGAAATTTGGTAGGGCTTAGATTCTGGGACAGTAACTTATTCCTGTGAAAAAGGGCAAAATCGGCTGAAGCCACGCCCAGTTTTTATACACAGTCGACCGTCTGTCCTTCCGGTCGGCCGTTAACACGATAACTTGAGCAAAAATCGATATATCTTTACTAAACTCAGTTCACGTACTTATCTGAACTCACTTTGTATTGGTATAAAAAATGGCCGAAATCCGACTATGACCGCGCCCACTTTTTCGATATCGAAAATTACCAAAAACGAAAAAAAATGCCATAATTCTATACCAAATACGAAAAAAGGGATGAAACATGGTATTTGGATTGGTTTATTGACGCAAAATATAAATTTAGAAAAAAACTTTGTAAAATGGGTGTGACACCTACCATATTAAGTAGAATGGAATGAAAAAGTTCTGCAGGGCGAAATAAAAAACCTTTGAAATCTTGGCAGGAATATTGTTCGTGGTATTATATATATAAATAAATTAGCGGTATCCAACAGATGATGTTCTGGGTCACCCTGGTCCTCATTTTGGTCGATATCTGGAAAACGCCTTCACATATACAACTACCACCACTCTCTTTTAAAAGCCTCAGTAATAACTTTAATTTGATACCCATATCGTACAAACCCATTCTAGAGTCACCCCTGGTACACCTTTATGGCGATATATCGAAAAGGCGTCCACCTATAGAACTAAGCCCCACGCCCTTTTAAAATACTCAGTAACACCTTTCATTTGATACCCATATCGTACAAACATATTTTAGAGTCACCTCTGGTCCACCTTTATGGCGATATCTCGAAAAGGCGTCCACCTATAGAACTAAGGCCCACTCCCTTTTAAAATGTTCATTAACCCCTTTCATTTGATACCCATATCGTACAAACAAATTCTAGGGTCACCCCTGGTCCACCTTTATGGCGATATCCCTAAATGGCGTCCACCTATAGAACTATGGCCCACTCCCTCATAAAATACTCTTTAATACCTTTCATTTGATACACATGTCATACAAACACATTCCAGGATTACCCTCGGTTCATTTTCCTACATGGTTATTTTCCCTTATGTTGTCACCATAGCTCTCAACTGAGTATGTAATGTTCGGTTACACCCGAACTTAACCTTCCTTACTTGTTAATTGCAGTTTTTATGTACTGTTCCCTTTTTTGCTCTTATTTGGAATCCAAATCTATAAATAAAGTTTGGTTGTAAAGATGGAGATTCGGGCTATTAGCGAGCTTTGGGCAATTTTGGCCGTAGTGCTTTTGTTTAGCTATATTTTATTAAAATAATATGTTAATAAAAATAAACGATTGTGAGCACACAAAGAAATCTATTTGTACTATGGCACTATTGTGAATATTTGCACTGCATTACCGGCAGTTGCTGTTGTACGCTAGATGGCAGCGCAAGCTGTAAGCTGTAAGTTTTAACTTATTCGCGTTAGTTGCTAGTATACGCTAGATGGCAGCGCAAGCTACAAGTTAATAGAACAGCTGATTTCTGTTGATATTTGGTAAGAGAAAAGTCTGGTTGCGTAAGATGCGCACGAGTCAGGCTCGTATATATTATTTCTAATTGCTGTTTTTATGTACGGGTCCCTTTTTCGCTCTTATTTGGAGTCCAAATCTATAAATAACGTTTTGGTTGTAGAGATGGAGATTCGGGCTAGTAGCGGGCTTTGGGCAATTTTCGTCGTAGTGCTTTTGTTTAGCTATATTTTATTAAAATAATTTGTTAAAAATAAACGATTGTGAGGAAGAGAAGCTCGGCCTTAAATCTCTTCGGAGGTTATTGCACCTTACATTTTCAAATCCGTATCGATCGGATGAACATCTTCTGGTTCTAGGCCGACTGTAAATAATAACTTGTAACATTAGTAATACACCTTGAATGCCAGTGTCAGGAGTTTTTGGGGGATCCTCTGATCAAGTTTGTATAATACATTAGAAGCCCATATGTTTTACTTCCAACTCTCAAGACACCCGGTTCGCGCAGGACATGATTTTTGATTTCGATGAAATTTTAATATGTTGTTCTTTGGTCAAAATAATGAAACACGTGTTTTTTCTTTTTGCCTCAAAAAAACATTTTTTCGGATTTATCGGCAATTGAATTCGATAAAATGCAATCGATATTTTATTCACCTATTTTTTCAACTGTCAATAACTCTGTCAAAAATTAACCGATTCTCATGACTTTTTCTTTGAAATGTTCGCTATTACTTTTAGTTTTATATAAATTTATAAACAATTGCATATAGTTAAAAAAATTTATTTTTTTAGTATTTAGTAAAAATGTATGACTTTTTTTTCAAAAATTACTATTTCAAAAAAAACGTGATTTTGTTTTAACTTTTTCTATATCGAGTGAGTAGTTTATGTTTCAACATGGGTAACTATCCATGAGCCAAAACTCGTTGTTTTCGAAATATGAATTTTTGAATATTAAACTTTTTTTTCGCCATATATTGATGCAATACATATCGGCATATAAGGCGATCAATGCCAAATGCTTAAAATTAATTAAAATATCAGAGGCAAAAAAAACATGTGTTTCATTATTTTAATCAAAGAACAACTTACTAAAATTTCATCGAAATCAAAAATCATGTCCTGCGCGTACCGGGTGTCTTGAAATGGAATGAGCCAAAAGTAATATGATCACTTTCAAGTGGGACTATAAAACTTTTTATCAAACCCAAAGCCTATTTAATTGCGCAAAATTACTACAGTTCAACTAAATAATGCATCTAAATAATGCCCCGGGCGCAAGAACACCTCACTAAGCCACTACTGAATTCCTCCGCCCGCCGATCGGTGTTGTAAACTGGATTCCTCAGCAGCACGGTACAACGAGTATGCTATTACACCGATATTTTGGCACCGGGTAACTGTGATAACTGACCACATAACTATTCACTTGCAACGTTCATATCCTCTAACCGTCGGAACAATTACAACGAAAACATTAGCACATTTCTCAAAGGTCCTCGCTTTAGTACACATCAGTTAATTAAAATATTCGATACAGTAGTTTTGGCACCAGTCAACTGGCCACCACTACCCGATAGCTTCGACAACAGTCAACGGGGTCAGGGCCTATATATAAACACTTCACCACTTATTTCCCTTTAACTTTCTCCAGACTAGTTTAGACTTTCCCGCTGGTTGCGCGTGCGTGTGTGTTTTCATTATTAATAAAGGAACTTAATACAGAACTCTGCATAGTCCGATCCAGTATAGACCCACCTTCAATAATGCGAGTATTTACCCCACAAAATGTGTCTCTCTAGGGAGTAGTCGAAGAAAATCTATGTATACAAGTTTTTTTTTGATAAAGATTTGTTCAGGGGGACTGTGGTTTACCAATGAGTGACGACTTCATGAAAAAGTTGTCTTAAGGGAAAGTGTATGAAAGAATAAAAAAATATCCCACGATGAATGTGACAATAAATATGTACCTAGAATATTCACTTTTGATGAGTCTTAACAGAGAAATGTAGATAATACATAGAAACAAGATATTATAACGATAAGTAAGAGCAGGTGAGAGGGAACCATTAGAAAAATATGACAATTGGTAATTGGGCTAACGTGTGCATCACAGAAATGATGATAATGCAAAAAGTCAACCCAGTGGAAATCGTGAGAGCCTCGCTTAAAGATGACATCGCAATAAAAGATGCGCAGCCTGAAAGGTGGAAAAAAGAGACTAACGATAAGTAAAATATAAAATTTCTTTTTCGTAATTAATTAATCTTTTTTAAGTTCAAATAACTGTACTTACCATGTAACTTAGTACTTATATGTATGTAAGTCTTAGAATGGGTTAAGTTGAGCGCGCATGTATGGGATATCACAGGCTTGCGCTCGGAGACATTAATGTGCATAGCACACAACGAATACACTATCGGAAACAGAGTAAGCTGTTCTCTCATTACAAAATGGTCGACGGGTTGTAGCTCCTTATACCGGTAATCCGAGTATGCCTAGCTGGTTTTTGTTGCTGCGTTAACTTCGCCCCGTTCAATAGGTGTGCCTACGAAGCCCTCTAACGTGAGTCCAAGGAAACTAGCAGTTTCAACAGGGTTGAAGTATAGAGATGCAAGGTATACATTATGTATGTCGGGGTTGGTTCTGGACAAGTAAGATTTTCACCTGCTATAGTATCCAGAACGTGCCAGGGCCACGGTAACTCTTTTCTTCCTTGGTAGCCTGCTTTCTTCTTCTGGGGCTGGATAGTGTTTATTGATAGATGAGTTCACCGGGCGCGAACCATCGAAGGCGTTTACCGATTCTATGTAGATTAGCCTAAAGGCCTCCGTACGCTTATCTGGACAAATGGGCTGATTGGGTTGGTGCCAGATCTCATCGTAGGCAGTGTTATGGAGCTATATCCTTATCGCTGCAAAAATAATTCACTCTTTTAGGGAAGAATTTTATCGAATGTTGCCCGATAGATCTTTGGATGACTGACAGTCTGCAGCAGAATAACATCGGAATGAAAGTCAAATATTTGCATAATCTATTCTTTCCACGTTGTAAGCAGAGTGGCCGTGGATTTGGTCGGTGATATTGCTAGGTTGTGCAAGTTGAAGAAACCAGAAAAACTGGAGAGATAGCTACTTATTTTGGAAACTAATTCGTCTATTGAAAGGAAAGGTTCTGTTTCTATTATCGTGCAGTCTTTGGCATAGAATATGATGGTAACTCCTTCTGGTGGGATTGTATACCACCCTGTGGCACCGCCTGTTTGATTCTCCTAGATTTTGAGGTTTCGTTTCTAAATTGAACCAACGCTTGCCGACCATTCAGATAATTTAAGACAGGAGGGAAGTGGTGAACTTCCCAAAGCTTTGCTGATGGATGGTTTTTCTAGGCTATAGTAGTGGCATTATTCTTGGTATATTGTTCAGGAATGACCTAGGACTTCAACGACAAGTTGAAAACGTACGCCAGATGGCTTACTCCATCATCACTATATTGTTTCTGGATTGATATGGCTATACCGTTTGGGTCTATGACTTGGAAGTTTTGGCCGTTATGAAGCTTCTTTCCATGTGCCCACCTGCTTGCACTGAAGGATGAATTCTAAATTGCAGGTAGAAAGCGCTGTTGTTCTTGTATTAATAAAGACACTCCCCGAAGGTTTTGTGAAGTGTTACCGATTTTGATGATCCTTTGCCCGATATAGATCTGGTACGTTCCGGTTACGCCTCATAAAGGTACTAGCCCGACCATCGCGGGAAAAACAGCGCTCGCACATTTCTTCGAGTCCAACAGAGTGTCTGATATTTTGTCATTGTATTTTGTCAGGTTAGAAAAGGATTTGATGGTTGACCATCATTTACCGACATCCGCAGAGAAGTTACAGTACTTAAGACGTTTTTCCCATTTGGCATTTACCAGTCGCATAATATCCAAGTTGAGATTCCTAATGTGAGGGACTCTGGGCTCGAGCTGTCTCGCTAGGTCACATTCTGTTGCAAAGTTTGCAGCAAGGGCCAGGAAATTTGGTATGATTTCACGTATTCTACCGGCCGGGATGTGGCGTGCCAAAGCCGAAGTAATGATTTTGTGGGATGCGCCTTGCCGGACATCAGTCATAATGTGGAGAGCAGCGAAAGATTGATTTGTGAAATTTTTGAAATCTTCCCAATTTGCCTTTTTGAAATTAATGACCGTCCGCCATTTATAGGTGATGAAATGTTGCTGATCACTGTATTGAGAAGATTTTGGGCAGATGACCAGATGCTAAGGTATTGGTGAAGCGATTCCAAAACAACTCAAACTTTTATGGTGTCGCAAACATCAACATTATAAAAGAATGTTTTTTATTATCTTATTAGATTCGTTCGCGTGAGTGAAAATTCGTAAAATCTTGAACAAAATGTTACTAACTTTGGAAAAATCCTGTTCGTTCAAACAAAAATTTTGCATTTCGCTTGCAGAAGTTGAAAAATTGTACTCGATAAACAGGTGACCCGGTATCGCATAACTTTTTGCAGTGTTATGCACAGTAAATTAAAAAAATGGTTTTTTCCTTTTGTATTGATAACTGAAAAACTAGTTTTTTGTTGTTTCCCCAATTTGTGTGTTTTTTTGATTTGGTGTTTTCTTATTTTGGTGTTTTTTTTTTTTAACAAGTGGCACCATCGTCATAATTACAAAGTAGAGAGCTTAAAATTCTCTTTGAAATTTGCTCATGCAATGACTGTTGTTCGCTGTTGAAATTACTAGTGAGATCAGTTGTGTTAATAGAAAAATCAGTGAGATTGATTAGGAATCTGTCAATTTTACAGAATTTTGTTAACTTAAGAACGACAATTTCTCTTCTGTTGAAATGACTAAACTAATTTGTTCGCTTGACAAAGAACTCGGTCGAATTAACCATAATTCGATCAATTTCACCGAATCTCCTTTTACAAGCCAACCTAATATAAACGCACGCAAGTCATTTTCTGTGAAAAATTTCTCATGCACATACAACTTGTATGAGAGCAACCCAAATTGAATTTGCTGCGTGAAAACCTAACTCGATTTCCAATTTTTGTTCTGCGTGACATTTAGATTTCACGTTTGCACGTTTATATTGTTGCAACGCATGCTTATTTGGGTTAGGGCAAAAAACGCCAGCTGTTTGGGTGCGCTAAAAAAAAAGCAATGCGGTTTTATTAGATTGGCTTGTAAGTCAAGAACATAATGTACATGTACAAGTGTGTTGACTTCTTTCTGACAGGCACTCGCTTAAGTGAGCATAACGGGAAAATCTGGGTTGCTATTGTTGTTTCGGTTGATAACGGTCAATTAGGGTTCTGTTCAGAGACGCAAAAGATTGAAACAGGGTTTATGTAGTCACAAAAGTGTTGCTCCTGTTCCACAGCATTTTAATTTTATATCATGGCGAAAAGTATTCAGTTCAGAGTTATTGATTTTCATTAAATGTTTAATTTATTACGGAGGGTTAAACCTTTAAGTGTAAAAGGCAAAGAAAACGTAGAGTTTTTCAAATTATTCTGAAAAACTTTTTAATTTGAATGTCTGTACCCAAGTTCACTATATTTGTGTAACACAAGAATCTGGAGGTCAATTCCTTAACTTTGAAAAACTGAAAAATGTACACTTATTGAAAACTCATTTGCACACACAATTTACACTTTGAATTTAATTGTGTTTTTATGCACAAAATTTTGAAACTAAAAACAAAATTTTCATTTGTCAGAAAAAATAAATAAAAAACGGCCTAATGTCAAAAAACCCTATCGAAATACAAACTGGCTTGTTTGTTTTTAATGAACTACGTTGTATTTTCTTGTATTTCGTTAGTTTTTTCAAATTAGTTCACACACTTACACCAGTACTGAAATCTTATTGGCTCCCTCGACAAAAAATATTACAGAAAATACAAGAAAAATACATAGAAAATAAAGTAGTGTCATATAGGAGTTTGATTTGTTTACACTTGCAGCACCATTTTGTGTAAACAGCCTTAGAAGTGAAATTTTTCCATGTTACACGTGTGGCGCTTTATATTTTGACTCTAATTTAAATAAATTTTGCTTTCCGTATGTTTCCGCATTGTTGCAGACTACAAATCTTCTAGTATTCTTATTTCCGCGGAAATATATGCAACTATTTCATCTGTAAATACTACAAAGTTTTATTAAACTATCAAATGCAACTCAGCTTGAAGTACTCTTACGTACCAAAAATGCAACTCTAGAACTGAGATTTGCATCAGGTGAGCGAGGCTGTTTGTAGTTTTGACATTTATCGCTTAGTTGACACACTTGTATAGAACCGATTTGTTGATTTTGCTAGCACCATTTCTTTCAGTGTAAATTTTACGAAACACTAATACCTTCATATATGCATATAAGTACGCAACAATCTTTACTGAGCTTTTGATCTTCCTAAGCATAAGTAGAAGCATGAAAATAGTTGGAAAATCGCAGCAAAAAAGAGATTGGCCATATATAACCAATGTCTAATTTCTATTTGCGCAGAACATCAAGTGGGTGTGGCCGGCAATAACGTGCTTTAACAAATAACTTCCATAAATTAATAAAGTACAATGTTGTATATAGTTGTAGTAACTAGTATTAAATTTATTATTAGACAGCATAACGGTAAACAAGTAAATTATAGAACAATATTTAAAAGTTGACTTAAATCGAAATTTCCGCGATACAATTGCTAAAAGAAAGAGAACAAATAGCTAAGATAGTTTGGAATGTAATCTAATGATAATAGGATTTTAGACAACCAAGGACTCGAATCAGTTTTGCCAGAACTTTTTGGCTAAGTAAATTTTCTTGATAAGGTTAGGTTGAACTGGCTGTTTCGTGAGACCCTCACATAGACTGAATGCGTTCATAGTGTTGCCAGAAGTTTGCTCAACGACCAAACTGAAAATCCCTATCAGAAACCAGGACCTATGTTATAAAATAACTCCATCCTCTTGGAAAATACTGGAAGCTTTCTAGGACCCACTAAAAGTGCTGGAGCGGTGTCTCTTCCAACCTGCAATTCCTACATCTGCTATCACCGAGAAAGCCTTCTTTAAAACCATGTGACGCCAGGCAGTGTCCAGTCAGATGATGTGCTATGAGAAACAGTTTAAGCAATTTTACTGCAGTGTATCTACTACCTTATTCACGGCTACTTCTTCCGCCTTAGAGCGCCCTTACGCCAACCAACGACCTCTGTCATGCCTTTAAGTCACCCATCGAAGCGCAGGTAAGGAACTAGGAAGTCTGTTCGTCAAATAATGGATGACGCTATACCACTATGACGGTATATTCTGTGCTCAAGCCACCCAGAGGCAACTAGTGTCATTGAAGTTGTTCACGTGATGTTCTTCGGTACCAGGTCTAATGAAATGTGCAAAATGGCATACGGTGCAGCTGTCGGAGTTGTTTTCAGGGCTCCCATTATGCTAATTGATAGCCCGCATACCCACCTTTTATTCAGGGTTCTGTCACACATAAGTCCACAAAACAAGGACTCTATAGTACATACCCCCTTTAATTTTTTATTCAGGGTTCTTTTTTGTGTGGCAGTCCACCAAAAAAGGACTCTATACTATAGGAAAGACTTTAAAATCTCTATCAATATCCAATGAGAGAGAGAAAGCGCTAGACCCCATGCCTTCATCACTCCTCTCTCCTCCAAGTTGGGCTTTCACGACAACTTACTGCCTAGGGATAATCCCTCCTAAGACCCTTCATGAACGCCTGTTGGGAGATGTTATTGAAAGCCCTGTACTCCTTCTACTCCAAATTTTTCGCTTTGTTTATAACCACTCTTTGCAGTGCCGTGTATACCGACTTGCCTTTGGTGTACGCATGTTGTGTTGTAGAAAACAGTTTTTCATCTATGTTGAACCTTATATACACATCTATCGACCTCTCAAAGGTTTTGAGCAGAAATAAGCTTAAGCTAATGGGTCTGTAAACTTTGGGATACATATGAATGACTCCTGCTGCCTTTGGTAGGAAGACGGCATGAGCAGTTTTTCAAGAGTTGGGTGCATGATTCAGTCCTATGCAACCATTGACTATTATTTTATGCCGTTCCATACGGCAAATGCCCGAGGTAGTCAGAATCTTGTAACGCACAAACCCTAAAAATGGGATGAAGCTCATTCGCTCAACAATGGACAGTCGTAAGTACATAAATCACTTAACTGGTGTTGACCTCGCCAATGCGAACAACCGGTGGGCGATTCCGCGGAAATCTGTCCTTTAGCAGCATTTTTATGGTTTTGTTCAACGATATCTCTATCCCCACGTGAGCGCCACGTTAGCCATTATTTCACATAGAGACTCGCTGATGGGCTCAACATTGGTCCGAGACTCTCTCTCTACCAACAAGAGGAGATCGGCTGCATAGACACAGGTTTTGCAAAGTGGCTCGAGCTGCCCAAGCAGGAAGTCCATCATGATGTTCCCTATATATAGATCACAAATTGATCTCTTCTGACGACCTCAAGCCACCTCCCACTCCACACTTTCTCTCGTTTTAGCGATATTAGCTCAAATGCCCGAGAAATAGCTCCGATAAAGGCAGCCGAGCTCCGCTAACCCTATCCCAGCGCCGTTTCATATCATTTAAGTCTATTCTATTCAGATATTCTTATTTCAGGGCAACTGAAGCCAGTTGGGAGCAACAAGAGAGTTGAACTTGTCCTTCGTGTACCCCTCCCAACTTAAAGGTGGTCTTCCTCTTACTTTGTTTCCAAAAAAGCTTTTAGAAAGGAACACTCTAAGAGCCGGATCATCTTCTTTCATTCGCTTAACGTGAACTAGCCAGAGAAGCCTAGCTGGACTTTGGCAGAATTTTGCTCTCGAATACTCCAATGGCCATCCTATCTCCTGTAGACACCGCGGTATAAAACCCTCAAAAGATTTTTTTGCCGCCACTCAATGTCATCCCATGCGTGCACCCTCCTCCAAAATTAGTACAAACTCTTATACATGGAGTATGATTTTTGTAGCTCGTTA
This sequence comes from Eurosta solidaginis, assembly GCF_040869045.1. Taxonomy (NCBI): domain Eukaryota; kingdom Metazoa; phylum Arthropoda; class Insecta; order Diptera; family Tephritidae; genus Eurosta; species Eurosta solidaginis. The sequence goes on from NC_090319.1 coordinate 33,126,006, forward strand.
GAATGTTGCATTACCACAATTCAAAGAGGAAGATTAGTGTAAATCACAGTTCAGGGTAATGAGAAAGTGAATCCAACAACGAGTTACGGATATTACATATACACAAATGTTCATGTATATGTAATTTGCCCTGATTAGCTTGCAACAAGTTGCCGCCACGGATATGATTGTCAACAATTAAACAACTAATGGTAAGCAGATTGTGAAGTTAACTGTGCGCAATGACCATCTAAAGCTTAGCTGACAACACATACATATGTCCACATATACAGTCATGCATATGTATGTATATGCATGAAATGAAAAGGAAAATCTTTGCTAAACAAGTAAAACCAGCAAGCAGTGGAACGCTGCAGCAGACATTGCAGTCACCAGCACCTTGCAGTTAAATCCAGCCGTTTCACTTTCCCTTGAAACTGCGCCACAAAAATTGGGAACTGCGTACGAATATTTTCACATGGCGGTCGCGGTGGTGTGATGGTGGCGTGCGCCGCCTACCACACCAAAGATCGTGGGTTCACGCCCCGGGTAAAGCAACATCAAAGTTTTAGAAACAAATTTTTTCAATTAGAAGAAAATTTTTCTAAGGAGCAGTATTCGGCAGTGTTTGGCAAGCACTCCGGGTGTACTTCTGCTATGGAAAGCTTCTCAGTGAAACTGCAGATGCCGTTTGGAGTCGGCATTAAACAAGTAGGTCGACGTAAAGGAGGACGACGTAAAAAGTAAGAGAAGCTCGGCCTAAAATCTCTTCGGAGGTTATCGCGCCTTACATTTATTTTTTATTTATAAATCAAGAAAAAAAATTCTTAAAGTTTAAAGAAAGTGAATGCGAAATCCTCCACACTGTGGACGACGCTTAAAGACGGATGCGGCAGAGGGGCGATGAGTTTCCTTTCCTTGTAGTTTGAAAAATATATTAACTGATTAATACAAGGTGACAATATCGTGATCTCTCCAATGAAATTGAAGATTCTGTCATCTGTCGCTAGTGCTTTTGTTTTCGCGGCGTTAGCCACTCACAAGGCTATAAATCCTCCAGAATAGCAATTGGTTTATTCTCCCCATGATGCGGGGAAAATGTCTCACCTCAGACGTTGGTTCCTAGGCCCATCAGGTAAACGCTTTCAAAATGAAGACAAATCACAGTCAGTACGTTCTTCTATCGATAACGTTTTTTCAACACGAAGGCCCGCCAGCTATTCCTGTATCACAATAATTGACTCCAATCGAGAGGCCCAAGCGAGTTTCAGCCTTCCTACACCTGTGCCTACCAGCTCAGACACCACAAAGTCTTCCTCTCCTTCTTGTAGCAATAGGGGGACTGATATTTACACCACATGGTCAGGAAAATAACACCATTGAGGTACTATTCCGACCATCACGGCATCGGTTTGATATATCCACGTTAAATTTTCTGTTTCTTCCTTCCGTGAGGAGCTCGGGATTGGCAGAACCTCGCTTGCTTAATAAGCAGCATTCGTCATGGATACGTAGGGTCGGAGACCGGGTGGGAGGAGCTATATATTGCGCAGACAACCTCTCTTTCATTCTCACAACAACTGCTCCTCTTTTCCATGTTCTCTCGACACCGTCCATGTTTCCGAACCATACATCAGCACAGGTATGATAAGCGACTTAAGGAGCGCGATTTTTGTTTGTTGGTACTTCCCAATTCTAAATGAGCTGATGGTGTTGCTGAAGGTCACTCGGTCTTAAATGGAACTCAAATTTGAACATAGCAACATACAAGCACATCCTACCTACCTAAAGTGAATATCTGGTCGACAGTAAATTTAGTAGGTCTAAGGCGATATTTGTAAGGTAATTCATGCTCTTTACCAACTTGTCGCCTCCGTGTATGAAGAAGGCCTCTGTCGTACCAATTGTAGTTCTTAGATCGCTGGAAACCCGTGGCGTTCTCAGCAGAGGTACTTAGTTAGTCTAACTGCTCGGTTACATCGTCATGCTGAATATTTTTCTCAGTGAGCAAAAGTAACAGCTGTGCAAAGTTGACATCAGCTCTCTGTCGTAAACAGCTTCTCGACGGCAAATTTCCTACTATCCCCGCGCTCACTTTCTTCACTGCACAGAGATATCTTGTTTGCCTCAAGGTTATGGTCCAAATCAATATTTGGACCTAGTAGAAAGCACTCGTCCAGGACACTGTAGATTTGCCTACCGTCGATCACGTCGATCGATTTAATTTCGTGCTCTTGGTATGTCTTTTTATACTCTAGCCTGGTACTACTAACTATGGTCGTCGATCAACCTTAACTCGTTGAGAGACTATCAACGACCTCTTCCTCGTGTTAAAGTCTCCTAGCAAGATTATGATGTCAATGCGAGGGCAGTCCTTATCCAGGTCAGTGGCATCATTCACTTTAGCTTATTCACGAGTAAACATTTTATTAGAAAACCTTTCTTTTATATAAATTGCGGCCAGAAGCTCGTTGTTCCTACTCTCCTAATCAAACCACTTCGTTGAGTTTGTGGAGCTAACTAAGCGTCGTGTGTTGACCTCAGCTATATCAGTCAAATCTTCGAGAAACATCTTGCCCATAAAACGTTGCATTCTTTTACCGAGAGCTGGACATTCGCAGAGTAGATGCCTAACAGTTTCAAGCTCTTCTTCATTGCCGCAGCTTCTACAATAACCATTAAATGGAGCGCCAATCCTTTCCGCATGCGGTCCAATACAAACGTGACAAGTGAAAAGTCCTACAACTAACAAAGGAAAGATCCCTCTTCTCATTCCATTCCGGTCATGTGAGTTTTGCTGTGTGACATTTATCATGATGCTTCTACCTGGCTCTGGTTTCCATCAGTAGAGCCTCCTTTATCTTGAGCTTGCAGGTGGAGAGTGGCATGTCCAACCTCTGCCAGGAAGGCGAAACTGGAAGGGAGGTACCCTTTCTTGCAATCTCATCCGCCATCTCATTACCTGGTATGCCCCTATGCCCCAGAACCCATACCAGATACAGAGTAAACTGTTCAGCCATCACGTTAAGTGATCAGCGACAGCCTACTACAGTTTCAGAATTAGTTGTGACAGAGTCAAGGGCTTTCAGCGCTGCTTGACTGTCTGAGAAAATATAAATGTGTTTCTGAGAGACTGCCTTCTGCCTAAGGCAGTCCACAGCGTCTTGTATGGCCGCAAGCTCGGCCTGAAATACGCTACAGTGATCCGGAAGGCGAAACGATCTTTGTATGTCCAATCGTTCCAAATAGACACCTCCTCCGACCTTGTTATCCAGTTGAGATCCATCTGTGTAGATCTGAATGCTGTCAGTGGAGCAATCTGAGTCATTCACCCACTGTTCCCTCTCAGGGATTAATATCTCGTATCCCTTGTTAAAGTATGTGGTTTGCAGAAATCTGTCCATTCTGGTATGTAGAATTTGTCAAGAATTTCAGAAACGACAGTACTTGGCCAAGTCTTTTTCGCACCACAAAATCAATACCTTCGAGTTGTGCTTCTGTCAACATCCTTCATCCCCAAATACCAATTTGTTGTAATGAAAAAATACATTTAACTTGACTAGTAGAATTTAGCCTTCATCCTCATTGCATTGACCACTGGGTTTGTGCATAGCGGTTATATTCGATAAGTTGTCAATATCTTGCAAATTTTCGCAGATTACAAACATTACAGTTACAAATAGTAGCCTGTTCTGCACATATCAATTTACATATTTACATTCATCTGCAGACCGGTAAACGCCTCTTCGCGGAAACATAACTTTTATGTTCTAATTTTTTGTCATGCTCATCTCGCCGTAACTTGAAGAAGCATTAAAACTTAATTGAATGAAAAAATGTCGTTCTCCAATCAAATTGGTTTTTAATTGTTTTGGATCTTTGGGGAATTTCGCTTCTCAATTCACTCTTACTGACTACCGTTGCTACCGCGACCAACCAACAACCACTTTCACTGTGATTGGATGTGAAACGAAATCGAAAGTTTCAGTTTTTCTCATATTTTTATATTATTTAATTAAGTTTACAGAAGATATAATTATGCAATATTGATTGGCATCGAGCTTCTCTGAGTTGCAAAGATTGCATTTTTGGCTTTCAGTGCTTTCGTTTTCCCGCGTCTACTGGAAGTGTGGCTTCCTTCTATCCCAAATCGGAGTAGGCTCGCTGATGAACTGTTAGAGCCAGAAAAGGTTGACAACATTGACACTACCGTTATCGAACTAAAAAAAATTTCACAATACTTGTCCTCACATGCTACGATCCAAATGTTCAGGGACAAGCTTAAGCTTGTAGGAGATAAACTAAGGGATCTTACAGGTAATCATATTGTTGCGGAATTCTTTAACGCAAAAGCCCACGAATAAAAAGGCACGCATCCAATATATCGACGGCGGTCTTTGAAAACTCTCGGTACAATCTTAGTTTCGGAGAGCCTGCTGCCAATCGCTGCTGTATGGCAAGTTATTACCATTACATTTTTCCAACTCAACGACCCCGGTCCGAGACAGTTACCGAACTAGTCACGCAAAGCACTGAGTTGTTGCTATCAAGCTTTCCGCATCGGTACTGATGGATAACCGAAAGTACCAATAATGCGGATGGGATGATGAAGGAGATAATCCTTCGTAACGCTTGCAATGTCTCTTTGCCACCGAGCGTAACGTGGAGATGCAGAAAATATATGTGAATCGGAAGCGTAAAAAAGAGTAATAAATAATAGTAATAAACAAATTGTGTTCGCTCACCTAAGTGATTGTCAAGGAGAATATACGAAACATTTTAGACATTATTTTGCTCACTCATCAACGCAGAGCGGATGGGTACGTTACTCAAGAAGACGGCAACAGGAAACCGTTTTACGAAGAACAGCTTGAATCAACGGTACGTAGTATGAAGCATAGAAAGGCTCCAGGGCCTGACAGAAGGCAATAAGGCTATCTCCAAATGGCTGTGCAAAGCTTTTTTCCCCATTCCACCAGGTGGGATGGCACACTTCAGGCGCTAGACCGTCTCTTGATGGACAACCTGTGAGACCGATACCTAACATCTAACGGTCGAAGAAAGGAGGAAAGCCGTATCATACACTTGGTTCAATTCTAGGCGGCAACCTCTGGAAATTTACCTCAACTTCTAGGATCTCACTGGATGAGCCTGCGAAAAAGCTGCGCTAATTATAGCGAATTTGAATAAATTAACTGGGAGCGTTGGCGGAAATACATAGGAAAGCTACGCATATCAGCTTAGGATTAAATACTCTTATAAGGCGCAGAAAGGTGGGTGAAGCAATGAAACACCGGAAGGACCGAACGGCTCTCACCTTAGTCTAACGCGGAGGGGCACTGCGAATTCATTAAGCTTACAGCATGGTTTCGCAGAAGCAGTGTTGGTCGTTGCGGATACAATAACAATGAATCTCCTCGCAGAAGTGCTTTTCTTCCCGATGTTGCCATATAACACTAGAGCAGCAGTACTGCAGGAAGTTCGACCATAGAACTAATTTCCGAACACATTGTAAGGTCCACCTGACAAAATTTATAACTGGACACTGTTACTTCCGTACATATTTCCACAGAATGGAAAACTGCTTATACTGCGGAAATATAAACGACCTTCGTAACGGACGAATGAAAACACTTCGCGCAACAGCGAAGGATTGGCACTCGGCGATCTATTTCCGAGCATGACCTGCGTTATTGTCAAATGGGATATGATCAGCACAGAGGTGAGGCTCATGCACGAGAAGATGGCTGCTCAGCCTATTCGCGTGAGAGTGGCCATAGAGTTTACCTTGCGCGCATACGTACCCGAAGTAATGGCGGTCCAAAGCTACACTTTAGTGAGTAGATCTTCAAAGTAAGGAGTGCACGCTGCGCCTGTTGTGATGCTCAAAAATGACGGTCCGAGCAATAAACATTTTCTACATCGTTTTAAAATCAAATTTCATCAACATTTGGCGCTTTCAGCGAACACAAATTTTATTAATACGTTGCAAACATATTTTTGTCAGTTGAGTGATAGAAATCTTATTTTACGAGCCAAGGACATCATAAATTATCTTTCACATTTCAATATAATATTAAGAGGAAAACATGTATTTAGTACTTACCAAAATATCCAAAATAAATTTTAACAAGTAAGGAAGGTTAAGTTCGGGTGTAACCGAACATTACATACTCAGTTGAGAGCTATGGTGACAACATAAGGGAAAATAACCATGTAGGAAAATGAACCGAGGGAAACCCTGGAATGTGTTTGTATGACATGTGTATCAAATGAAAGGCATTAAAGAGTATTTTATGAGGGAGTGGGCCATAGTTCTATAGATGGACGCCGTTTCGAAATATCGCCATAAAGGTGGACCAGGGGTGACTCTAGAATGTGTTTGTACGATATGGGTATCAAATTAAAGGTATTAATGAGGGTTTTAAAAGGGAGTGGTGGTTGTTGATAGGTGGTCGCCTTTTCGAGATATCACCATAACGATATGGGTATCAAATGAAAGGTGTTAATGAGTATTTTAAAAGGGAGTAATCCTTAGTTCCATAGGTGGACGTCGTTTCGAAATATCGCCATAAAGGTGGACCAGGGGTGACCCTAGAATGTGTTTGTACAATATGGGCATCAAACGAAAGGTGTTAATGAGTATTTTAAAAGGGAGTGGGCCTTAGTTCTATAGGTGGACGCCGTTTCGAAATATCGCCATAAAGGTGGACCAGGGGTGACTCTAGAATGTGATTGTACGATATGGGTATCAAATTAAAGGTATTAATGAGGGTTTTAAAAGGGAGTGGTGGTTGTTGTATAGGTGGTCGCATTTTCGAGATATCGCCATAAAGGTGGACTAGGGGTGACCCTAGAATTTGTTTGTACAATATGGGTATCAAACGAAAGGTGTTAATGAGTATTTTAAAAGGGAGTAATCCTTAGTTCCATAGGTGGACGCCGTTTCGAGATATCGTCATAAAGGTGGGCCAGGGGTGACTCTAGAATTCGTGTGTGCAATATGGGTATCAAACGAAAGGTGTTAATGAGTATTTTAAAAGGGAGTGGGCCTTAGTTCTATAGGTGGACGCCGTTTCGAAATATCGCCATAAAGGTGGACCAGGGGTGACTCTAGAATGTGATTGTACGATATGGGTATCAAATTAAAGGTATTAATGAGGGTTTTAAAAGGGAGTGGTGGTTGTTGATAGGTGGTCGCCTTTTCGAGATATCACCATAACGATATGGGTATCAAATGAAAGGTGTTAATGAGTATTTTAAAAGGGAGTAATCCTTAGTTCCATAGGTGGACGTCGTTTCGAAATATCGCCATAAAGGTGGACCAGGGGTGACCCTAGAATGTGTTTGTACAATATGGGCATCAAACGAAAGGTGTTAATGAGTATTTTAAAAGGGAGTGGGCCTTAGTTCTATAGGTGGACGCCGTTTCGAAATATCGCCATAAAGGTGGACCAGGGGTGACTCTAGAATGTGATTGTACGATATGGGTATCAAATTAAAGGTATTAATGAGGGTTTTAAAAGGGAGTGGTGGTTGTTGATAGGTGGTCGCCTTTTCGAGATATCACCATAACGATATGGGTATCAAATGAAAGGTGTTAATGAGTATTTTAAAAGGGAGTAATCCTTAGTTCCATAGGTGGACGTCGTTTCGAAATATCGCCATAAAGGTGGACCAGGGGTGACCCTAGAATGTGTTTGTACAATATGGGCATCAAACGAAAGGTGTTAATGAGTATTTTAAAAGGGAGTGGGCCTTAGTTCTATAGGTGGACGCCGTTTCGAAATATCGCCATAAAGGTGGACCAGGGGTGACTCTAGAATGTGATTGTACGATATGGGTATCAAATTAAAGGTATTAATGAGGGTTTTAAAAGGGAGTGGTGGTTGTTGTATAGGTGGTCGCATTTTCGAGATATCGCCATAAAGGTGGACTAGGGGTGACCCTAGAATTTGTTTGTACAATATGGGTATCAAACGAAAGGTGTTAATGAGTATTTTAAAAGGGAGTAATCCTTAGTTCCATAGGTGGACGCCGTTTCGAGATATCGTCATAAAGGTGGGCCAGGGGTGACTCTAGAATTCGTGTGTGCAATATGGGTATCAAACGAAAGGTGTTAATGAGTATTTTAAAAGGGAGTGGGCCTTAGTTCTATAGGTGGACGCCGTTTCGAAATATCGCCATAAAGGTGGACCAGGGGTGACTCTAGAATGTGATTGTACGATATGGGTATCAAATTAAAGGTATTAATGAGGGTTTTAAAAGGGAGTGGTGGTTGTTGTATAGGTGGTCGCATTTTCGAGATATCGCCATAAAGGTGGACTAGGGGTGACCCTAGAATTTGTTTGTACAATATGGGTATCAAACGAAAGGTGTTAATGAGTATTTTAAAAGGGAGTAATCCTTAGTTCCATAGGTGGACGCCGTTTCGAGATATCGTCATAAAGGTGGGCCAGGGGTGACTCTAGAATTCGTGTGTGCAATATGGGTATCAAACGAAAGGTGTTAATGAGTATTTTAAAAGGGAGTGGGCCTTAGTTCCATAGGTGGACGCCTTTTCGAGGTATCGCAATAAAGGTGGACCAGGGGTGACTCTAGACTTTGTTTGTACGATATGGGTATAAAATGAAAGGTTTTAGTGAGTATTTTTAAAAAGGAGTGGGCCTTCGTTCTATAGGTGTTCGCCTTTTCGAGATATCGCCATAAAGGTGGACCAGGGGTGACTTTAGAATATGTTTGTACGATATGGGTATCAAATGAAAAGTGTAAATGAGTATTTTAAAAGGGCGTGGGGCTTAGTTCTATAGGTGGACGCCTTTTCGAGATATCGCCATAAAGGTGGACCAGAGGTGACTCTAGAATGAGTTTGTACGATATGGGTATCAAATTAAAGGTATTAATGAGAGTTTTAAAAGGGAGTGGTGGTAGTTGTATATGTGAAGGCGTTTTCCAGATATCGACCAAAATGTGGACCAGGGTGACCCAGAACATCATCTGTTGGATACCGCTAATTTATTTATATATGTAATACCTGCCAAGATTTTAAGGGTTTTTATTTCGCCCTGCAGAACTTTTTCATTTTCTTCTACTTAATATGGTAGGTGTTACAACCATTTTCTAAAGTTTTTTCTAAAGTTATATTTCGCGTCAATAAAACAATCCAATTACCTTACCATGTTTCATCCCTTTTTTCGTATTTGGTATAGAATTATGGCATTTTTTTCATTTTTCGTAATTTTCGATATCTAAAAAGTGGGCGTGGTCATAGTCGGATTTCGTTCATTTTTCATACCAAGATAAAGTGAGTTCAAGTAAGCACGTGAACTAAGTTCATTAAAGATATGTCGATTTTTGCTCAAGTTATCGTGTTACCGGCCATGCGGAAAGACAGACGGACGACTGTGTATAAAAACTGGGCGTGGAATCAACCGATTTCGCCCATTTTCACAGAAAACAGTTAACGTCATAAAATCTATGCCCCTACCAAATTTTAAAAGGATTGGTTAATTTTTGTTCGACTTATGGCGTTAAAAGTATCGTAGACAAATTAAATGAAAAAGGGCGGAGCCACGCCATATTACATAACATAACATGACATGACATAATTTACTTATATACTGTAAAGATATTAAATTTTCTTTTAAAATTTGAATTTAAAAAATTTTTTTTTTAAAAGTGGGCGTGGTCGTTCTCCGATTTTGCTAATTTTTATTAAGCAGACATATAGTAATAAGAGTAATGTTCCTGCCAAATTTCATCATGATATCTTCAACGACTGCCAAATTACAGCTTGCAAAACTTTTAAATTACCTTCTTTTAAAAGTGGGCGGTTCCACCCCCATTGTCCAAACTTTTACTAGTTTTCTATTCTGCGGCATAAGTTAAACTCATTTACCAATTTTCGTCGCTTTACCTGTCTTTTGTAATGAATTATCGCACTTTTTCGGTTTTTCGAAATTTTCGATATCGAAAAAGTGGGCGTGGTTATAGTCCGATATCGTTCATTTTTAATAGCGATCTGAGATGAGTGCTCAGGAACCTACATACCAAATTTCATCAAGATACCTCAAAATTTTCTCAAGTTATCGTGTTAACGGACGGACGGACGGACGGACGGACATGGCTCAATCAAATTTTTTTTTTCAATCCTGATTGTGATTGATATATGGAAGTCTATATGTATCTCGATTCCTTTATATATATAAAACCAACCGTTATCCAATCAAACTTAATATACTCTGTGAGCTCTGCTCAACTGAGTATAAAAAATGCAAGGCGCGATATACATATGGACCCAAGAGATTTAGGTCGAGCTTCTCTTCCAATTTGCGTCGTGCTTCTTTTAATTTTACCTACAAATCGGCGGGACGGGACCTAAATGTTGCTAATATATTCGTAACATTTTTGAGTTGATACCTTAGCGCTTTATTTAACTGTATAGTATTTTTTTCAGGGCCGATTGCCCCTTGAGAAGACCTATCGATACATATGTACATATACAATTGTTTATACCTTAAAATTACAGTTATTTTTACTTAACCGTATCTATTAGCATCAGTTATTGGTGCCTTAACCTATAAATCACATAAATATAGCAGAGAACGCAAAAAATTTAACTAGAATTTTCTTAAAGATTTTCGTAATATGGACGTTAGTACTGTTTGTGTGTGTTTATTTTGAGCGACCCTGCTAACCATGAGTGGATAAAAATTTGGGTAATCATATACAGACGCTATCCCAACAATTGGATAATAAGTTGGATAATTTTGTTCGGCGAGGCGCCGATATTATCCATGGTGAAATGTGATATTTCGTGTACGTGTGATCCCAACTCTGTCGCGCTCATTCAGAACCACCATATCAAAAATGAATAGCTGAACTGCTCTCAAAATGTCATTTTAAAGAGGCTGCATACTTTTAGGCACTCCAGAGTTGCCAGCCCAATGATGAATTAATCGATAATGCGAATTGAAAATACCTAAAAAATTGCAAAACCACCACAAAATAAACAAAAACCACCCGCATGTCCAAAATTTTTCATTCTGTGTTTTTATTAAGAAATTACGTTTTTCAACTTAAAAATACAACAAATTCATTTTAAGTAAGTATGAATAATTTAGATACCTATATGCATATTTTAGATATTTACATTAAAAAATATTTACAAAAATTCGTTTTTGTTCCTTCATTATGTTAAAATACATTTAACACATTTCATTTTTCTATTGATTAGTGTTACGTTTTGGTTTTGATTTAAAATTCAAATAAATATTTTTCTTATTTAAAATATAGATTAGTTATCATTCTTTCAATTAAATTTAACAAATACTTTTACTTTCAAAATTTAGTTTTAATAATTTATGAACAGTTGCAAGTTTTTAAAAAATAAATACATAAAACTATAAATATAGTTAAGCTCGAAAAAAACTTATGAAATTTGCTTCAAATATATTATCCACTGACTTTTTGTACTGGGTATTTATAAGTAAGAAAAGTGTTTAACATAGGAAAGCAGTTGTGATGAGAATTTAAATAGAACGCGTTGTCGCATGCTTCGCTTGGACTTGGTATTAGTTGATCATAAATCAATATTCAACGAACTTTGGACAGCAAGATTTATATCGAAGAAAACGAGGGACGCGACAAAACGTTCTATGTAAATCGGTATTAGGAATTGGAGGTTATTAACAAAAGAATAATATAATCATAAATGGTGGACTTGACTATTTATTATATTATAAATAATTTAACGTAATATTCGGGATCGGAAGTTAAAAAAAAAAACAAAGTATAAGAAGAAAAAGTGGATTTCACAATTTATTTTTAGTTAACTTTACTAATCTTAAAGTAAATAATATAAAGTAAAGTAATATTAGGTAGTTATTTACACAGTTAAAGAATAGAAAAAGGGGTTGACTATGGTAACTATACTAATTCTGAAGTAAATAATTGCTGACTGAAATTCAAATTTTTCATTTGCAATGCATATGTAGCAATTTTTTGTGTAATAGCAGCAACTATCGCCACTTTTATTCATTCGCCGTCAGTTCAGCAGGTGACTTCATTTAATAGTTTGTATATTTCAATCTCATTTACGCCATAGTGAATGCGATAGTCGCTGTTATTACAAAAGCAGTTATATAGCAGTTATACTCCCACGCCAACTCGTTGGTAAAGAGTGGCTGCATGACACTCTCGATTGACCCTTTTGTGCCTTTTAGCCGAAAAATGATGGCCGACTATAAGATTGTATATATATATTCAATTGTTGAGTGTTTTATTTATATATTCGATCCAGTAAAGATAGGGGCATACCATAGCATCAGCGTGAGCCTTATTGGTAAGGCACCCTTCCTCCCTCAGCACCGTTTCTTCCGATGACATAGGGAGCAAACTTTGTTAAAAGGTTTATTCCTCGCTACCCACGTCTCCGGAGATACGACCGATGCTTCTTTCCGTTTTGGCGGAAAGCACCTTAACCTCACGCAGAACTTGGCCTTGAGTCTGCACCTCTGCACGTTCGGGCATCTAAAATTTAAGTTGAGTTTCATTAAGGTAAAATTTCACATATGGACAAATCAGGATAGCGGTAGACCATCGGTGCAAAGCATTAAATCAAATACCAAAGATTTGTAAATTGGTTGTGGAATACCAATACTACCACTCTGTGGACTGAATTTATTAAAAATACCCACCTTGTCGGCGATCACTTTTTCTAAGGCGGCTAGTCGTTTCAACATTTCTTCTTGCCGAGCCTCTATCCTTGAAACTCCATCCAAAAGGCGTTCCATTTCAGTGACCTCTTCAAAGTCTCTCTTTACAGCCAGTGGTTGGGTGGCAACACGTTGATAAAATGGTTGCGAAATTTTAAAGCGTCGTGATACTAAAAAAAATTTAACTAAAATAAATTTATTACCTACTGGGATTGCAAAATACTTAAAGTCTAGGTCTTCCTTACTTATGCTATAAATGCTCTCATCTATAATCTGACCTACTAAAATACCTAATCCAGATGAGGAAACAATGGGCTCTCTAAAAACGTCTGCAACTTGTGTCAAAATTACAACATTAAAAGTGTTTCCTTCGCTCTGTTGGTTGACAATTTTTAGGGAACCTATCTTACTGCTATAAGAAAAGTTATGCCTGTCTTTGGTAGAACTTATAACAAATTTATCCATACTTGATACTTCCTTCAATTCTTAAAAATAATTGTTGCAGTATATTATTTGGACTATTAATCATTTTCTTAATATGTTGCATATAATTTTTGAACTTATATGCTGAAAAGTTATCTGGTGGACCGAACTGTTTAACGCAATCAGTTAAATGTAAGAGCCCGTGAACATTAAAACTAACAAAATCCGCGCCGTATAATTCAGCAAACACTCTAACAAATCCTTCTAAAATTTCATTCGCGACAAGAGAGAGGTCTAATACCGCAATGTAATAGCAAAAAGTGAGAATACAGGTTGTCTGGAATGCAGTCTTTTAAAACAAACAGGCCTGAATACAATAAAAATTGGTGGTATTCTGTTGACTTCCAGTTTTTTACTTGATCTAAATCTCGGCTGCGTCTAGGGAATTCAGGGGGAACGTAACTGTTGAGAAACTTCAATTTTGCATTCATTCTTATTAAGTTCCATCTTGTAACAAGTTTTTCAAGTAGTTTCTTCATTACTCCCAAATCCACTAAATGCATAGGTTCTAAAGGGAACTGAGAAACCATGGTAATATTTACGGATTCTAACACATTTTCATTATCCCTGAATTGAGCTAAATGATTTTGTATATCTACTCTATTCTTAAAAGAAATACAAGCTCATCCTAGCTCCGAACATCTGACCTACTTGTTCACATTTAGGGCAGCTTCAAATTTTCAGTCCGCCTATGCCTACATCTATGGAAATCCGTTCCAAGTCTTGTAAAAAATTTAATTCTTCAAATGCGAAATTGTACTGTATTCCCAAATACAATAGCTCTCCCTCGGGAAAAGGTCTAATATAAACTGCTTCGCTACTTGTTCCCATAACTGTTCGAGCATCTAACGGTAGTTCTTTGAGTCCGGCGCCCTCCAAGGAACGTAAAAGGTCGGTAAGGCTGATTTGAATTGTTTTTTGCCGGATCGTACAACCTTTCAACGCTGTTCGTATTCTGTCTGTCAGGCTTAATGTCTCCTCCAAGCTTTCTGCCAACTCATCGTCGTCAAATAAAAACCGCTCATTGTCGCTATCGCTATCGATATATTCTTCGTCTTTATTTAAGTCAAAAGTAGTGGGCTCCACATTGGGAAGTGGCACATCATCGCTTGCTACTCTGAGAATAATAGCATCCCTGCTAGTAGATGGTATATCATCACTACCTACTCTAGAAGATTCGTTAAGGCCTGTAAGTGCTTCCTACTCTAGAAGAGTCGTTGAGCCTACGAAGCTTGTTTACAGTTTCATCTTAAACTGCCTTCTCCTTCCTCAAAAGTTTGTTAAATGTTTTCCTATTCATGTTTGTTTCAATGATAAATAGCTAATAGTTATATAAAAAAGATAAAAAATAACTATGATTATAACAATGAAAATAAAACTAGTAATATTAATAATAATGAAAATAATAATAATTATGATAAGAATAATAATAACAATAATAATAATGGCTATATAATAATATTTGTGATAAAAATTGAAATGTTTGTGTCCTTTATAATTGTCCCATAATTGAATTGCAAATAAGAAAATTAAAAGAAAAAATTAGTAAAATTTACAAATAAAAAAGAAACAAACACATAATGAAAGCTACAGATGAATTAGATGAATTAAAATAAGGTAAGGAAGTCTGAGTTGGGGGAAACTGAACGTTTTATACCGAGCCGATTTTAGACACAAAAAAAACTGAAATTGTTCAATATACTACTTACGATCTAATTCTGAGAGTAATCGGTAACATAACAAAGCATAGTTTCGCGAATGAAATAAAATTAAAGTTAAATAAATGCTTCTAAACTACACCGGGTACTCCAATGCTTACCCAGGGACGTCCTGTCCCAGGGGAACAACAACGTCCTGACCTACCACAACTCAGGCGTAGTCACCCGTCACTTACCCCTAGCGAGACGACGCCTCCCCCGCTGCCCATCAGAACTCTGCCTTTAAACTGTAATGAATAACTGGGAAGATCACCGAGATAGTCGATTTCATGCCTGCTCTGGGTATAATGCCCACTGAAAAGATAGCAAGAGCGCTTTATCATCTGTTTGATCGCGACATAGACCGCAAGGACAGTGTCTTAGAACGTCATGGCCTATCTGTCCGGTCAGGCGATGCAAACCTAGAAATCATTAACATCTACATCCCCCCTGCCACCTGTTGCCCCAGTGGATATAAGAATAACCGCTTGCAAAAGTTTTATCTATGGATTTGAGCCATATCAAACCCGAGAAAATAAAATGATAAAGTATCCATCGCCTTTAGGAATGTGCAAGCAGACGGGCACATTAACACCAACAAGACTCACCCATTACCATCACCTCCACAAGGCCAAGCCCTCTAAATCAATAGGCCCAGGCGAAATAAACATTCCAGTGCTAAAAAAACCGTGGCGCTGAAAAAATAATCAACATAACGCACGTTTTCAACCTGTCGCTGAGGTCCTTAGTCGTTCCCGAACAATGGAAAATTGATAGTATATTTCCACCACTAAAGCCTGGGAAACCAGCAAACGAAGACGAGTCATATCGACCGTTCTCACTCCTTTCACCAGTGCCGAGGGCATTGGAAATTGACCTGCTCTCTCATTTCACGGTAAATCTTTTCAAAGCCACCCATCAATATTGCTACCTCAACAAGCATAACACTACCCGCGCTAAACGCCATAAACACTCAGACAAGTTACGGACTGAACCAGGAAAAACCCCAGCATAGGATGGTGCTCGTGGCACTTGACATTGGTATTAATAATCCGAAGGCGGAAAATAAAAATTTTAAGTCGTTCAAACGATATTAACGAAACCCGAAAAATTACCCGCGGGTACCTCCGTAACCGGGGGTGGAATCCATAGTATTTTTGCGCAGAACACCTTTCTGCGTTGGCGGCCTTCGGCCGCGCTTATAAAAAATTACCCTGGGTGGGTCTAACACCAATTTGGTGACCAAAACTAAAACGCGCAAAACACTTATGTTCACAATTTTTTTTTGTGGGCACAACATTACAAAAACCACATGAAAATCGCCAACTTTAACTGCAAATATCTCCGGACAGATATTAAATTTTTCTTTTCCGCCTTCGTATTATTGTTGTCTAGGTCAATACGAGTCTTTTGACATGTCTCTCGATATTTTTGGTAGCGTATTAGAATGTCATGCTGTCGTATAGAATTACCCATGCCACTATAAACACACGTCCAAAAATGTCGGGAGATGTATGAAAAGATGCGTCTTGGACCCAGAATGCGAATCCGAAAACGGAAAACAAAAATTTTGAGTCGTTCAAATGATGGCAATTCTATACGAAAGTATGACATTCTTAATACACTTCCAATAATATCGGGAAGGGTCTCAAAAGACGCTGGCCGGTCCCCCAATGGGGTGCAATCAAAATTTAATCCGTGAAAATTACCTTTGTACACAAAATTGTTTCCTGTGTACCAACATTACAACAACCATACAAAAAGTTGCAATTTCTTTTGCAAGTATCTCTTCACGGATATTTTTGGACGTTTATTTAGAGTTTTGTTGTTGTTGTTGTAGCAGAGAATTATTTAGAGTGTATAGAATTACCTAAATTAATTCACATACATATCTTTAAATATGTCCACATTCTTTTTCTTTGCCAACAAGATCATAAACAAATGACCCCACAGTATCTGCTTGTTACCCCAAGCAGACCAAAACTTTCGAGGGTGGTATAAAAAGGCCAGCGTTTGCTTCCGTATTAAATAAGCGGAACATAATAACTATTTATTTCACATTTTTATAAAAAAAAAAACAATTTTCTTTAGCACACAACTGCTAAAACTAGTCAAAATATATCGGGCGAGGTGTCAATAGAAGCGCTTTGAAGTCAGAGCAACGAATCTGAAAGCGGAAATTGAAAATTTTATATCTGTGCACAGATATTTTTAGTTAAAGTTGGCATTTTTCATGTGATTGTTGTAATGTTGTTGTTCACAGGTAAACATTTTGTGTACGATGGGAATTTGCACTGATTTAATTTTGATTCTACCTCCTTGGTGGTAATTTTTTATAAGCGCGGCTGAAGGGCAAAATTCTATGGATCACACTTCCGGTTTCGGAGGGACCAGGGGTCATTTTTTGGGTTTTCGTTAATACATTTTGGGTAACTGCAAATATCTCTGCACAGATATAAAATTTTCAATTTCCGCTTTCAGATTCGTTGTTCTGAGTTTAAAGCGCTTCTATTGACACCTCTCCCAATATATTTTGACTAGTTTTAGCAGTTGTGTGCTAAAGAAAAGAATTACCAGCAATTATTGTGCCATCAAACATATGTATATAACTACATACCCGTATTATGGTGATCAAAAACAAAGTCAGTCCTGCGTTGGATGGACACAACTTCAACTAATTTGGCTATCACCATAATATCTGTATTTACTCAGAACCATTCATATTATGACGATACCAAACAATATTCCTGATCTCGGTCAAGTTCATAATATGTAACACTGATTTGGTATCTTCATAATAAGGGTAAGTTCTGTTATATTTCCATATTTGCACTGCTACAACAACAAAAAGTTTTATACTAAAATAACTAAACATTTACTTACCTCGGATAATCCAACGTGGAAGTGGCCTCTTAGAGAAGCCCTTTTGTGGCTGATGAAAGCTGTTTTGCTATGCTGGAGATTTTTTTTGAACATTCGCCCGTTTTACTTTAGCGAACCCCGAATTATTGCGTGAAAATAATGTCGCACACTTTTCTGTTATATTTTTGTATTATTTTTAATGTTCTTACTCACTTGAGCACTCGTAAAATTCAATTTTTATTAAATTATTTCGGAATGAGACGCGTTTTGCTTAAGAAATTTTTATAAATGGTGGCGAAATCTGTAGTATCTTATTGTTTCATTCCTACATCATACTACTGTTTCATTCGCACATCTTAGAAATTTACCAATTATGAAAAATGTCCCACAAATGTGAGTTCGTGTTAAGGCCAAATTAACCTTCCTTAACCCTAACGCCATAGTCGTAACCTTACCCATATCCATAACCAAATCCAATGTGATCGATTAATGGTGCCTTAACCTAAAAATACTGAAAATTTCACAAAAATGGAGAAAACGCAAAAAATTACAAACATATTCCACAAAAAATTAGTCTCTTACCCAAAACGTATCCAAAACAATAAATAAAATATATCGATTACATTGATTTCCATAAGGTGGTTCGATCAGCTGTTTTATCTGCCCTTCAAAAAACGCGAGTACTCCATAAATAATGTAAGGAAGACTCCTTTGGGAGTATAGGAGTATTCCAAAACTAATCTGTATTCATACAAAAAATGTGCTCCAATTAACATTGCGATGTCCTAGGAGAGGAGTAGGTGATCCCACTCTCGCTTTGTTTGTGAGTAGTCCATAGAGTACATACTTGAGAGTAATTTCCAAAGTACTTTCACTGTAGTACTCCATGGAGCACCCACAGAGGATCATATGCCAAAGTACTAAAGAGGAATTGTGTCGGAAAGAATTATCGGAGTGAATTTAATTTAAAATGAAAGTAAATGAAGAGGGGCAATACAACTTTTATATTTTTTACTACGAATATTCTTATGTTATTTAGTATTTTCGTGAATAAAGAAACTAATTTTTCTCTAAACTATAGTATGTATACATAAAGGGCGAATTAATGTTGACTTATAACCATAAAGCCATAACCAGATAAAACAGCTGATCGAACCTGCCTTATGGAAATCAATGTAATCGATTAATGGTGCCATACCATAACGCTAACTCGCTTACATTGATTTCCTTAAGGCAGGTTCGATCAGCTGTTTTATCTGGTTAGGGCTTTATGGTTATAAGTCACCATTAATTCGCCCTTAAAACCAGTGCGCGGTTGCATTTTATCAGAGTTGCCATAGTAAAATTTTATTATCAGTTATTTGAATGCAATATTTTACTTTTGGCAACTCTGTTCGATCGTCATCGTATCGTGATCACGGTCGTTAAAAAACGAGCAATGATCGGCTGTCGGATGGTGGTCCGCAAACGCATTGCAAAGGAGTATTGTTAGAGTACTCCAACATGAAGAAAATGGAACACGTAATCCAACAATTTTTGCAGGGTGATTATGGTTTTTGGTTATAAGTCAACATTAATTAGCCCTAAAAAAAGAGGATAAATACAATAAGAGCCGTCACTCGTTATTTTTTGGGCATTTACTCGATGTATACTGAGAGGTAGTCGCTACTTTTTTTTTGGGCGAGATGTTTATAAATGTCTTCTATACATTTTCGTAGGGTATTAGTGTTTATTTTTTCGACTGTATTTAACTAACTTATTTAATTCTCTTTCCAAAAATCACAATTGCACAAGGGGCCTACGCGGCATGTATAAATGCGAGACAATTAAAAATGTCCCTCTCAGAAAACATTCGGCATCAATTTTTTCAATTTCCAGTGAAATACTCACCACAAAATAGCGAGTGACGGCTCTTATTGTATTTATCCTCTTTGCCCTAAAACGATATCATAGCCAATCAATTCGCCATATCCACAGCATTAAACTTTAGCAACTTTAACTATAGTTTAAGCTCGCACTAAAAAACAGGGCATAAATATTTTCATTGCGATTAGAAAATGTGGTAATGAATAACTGTATGCCATGTACACAGGCGTTACAATGAATTGTACTTTTGTAATGATCTAGACGCGGTGTAATGTCCTATCATATGTTTTTGTAACGTAAAAATAAAATATTTGTTCAGCAAGCATCAGCTTGACTTGTTTGTATTCTTCGGTAAAAAACTCCCATTTAATCAGTTCAAACTGATTATATCAGCAATATGGCTACCGACTGGAATTGTATACCACACAGCTACGGGGTGACCAAAAACCTTTTGCAAAGTTATACCACATACGAACATCCATTGAAGATACAGACAGTGATCGTCGTAGAAAGCAAAGGTACCAAACAAACGACAAGAGATAATCGGAATAGCTTTGCAAGTAGCAGTAATGCCAGCTCCAGGGCCTCGTCAAGTATATCATTATTAACAGAACCGCTCGCTACTGCTTTGGATGGAACAGATCCGTTATCACAATTTGCACGACAAGAGCAAGAGTTGAAGGATCCATTAACACAAATGGCTACTGAATACGTAAGTAGCTGCGCATTCTCTCTAGAACTTTAATTATTGTTGTTAGTTATTATGCCCATCAGAGTTATCAGAAGAAGACAAAATCTAAGGAAAAATCCAGTTTGGAAGAACATGATTTATGTTGGAGGACAAAGCGTTTAGGAATATTAAATCGTTTTACGACATCGGAGAAACTTTCAATTAGTACAAGTTTTCTGTCAACAGGAAATGCAGGATCTGAAGGAAGTAAGTTTAATTGATGTATTAAAGAGAAAAACAAAATCTCCTTATCATATTGCAAACTGTTAGATCTTTTCGACCTAGAATATTCTCGCGACAGGTATGTCCGGTGAAGGGATGACCAAGAGAGTTCAAAATGGTCATATGAAAGCGTTTCCGAGATGGTCGGGCTAGTGCATTAATTGTGCTAGTTTCAGGGGCGTACACTCTCCAAAACGTTCGGGAAGAGTGGTATTCGAAAAAGAAGTGTTCATATCCGTAACACTCGCCCAAACCTTCGAAGGGTGCTAGTTCCTTGTTCGAAATATGAGGTATTCTGAAGAGGAGAGGGCACAATAGTTGTTGTTGTTGTAGCGATAAGGACAATCCCCGAAGGCCTTGAGTGTTTCCGATGTTGATGTTCCTTTGCCGGATGCAGATCCGGTAAGTTCGGGTAACATATACCATCAAAGTACTAGCCCGACCATCTCGGGAAGGATTTCGTATGACCGCATGAAACCTTCTAGGCCATACCGCCCTCCCACACCCTAAATCAATGAGAAACTTGGGGTCGTCACAGCCCCGGCTCTTGAAAGGTGACGTTGACGGTTGGTTTGGAGAAACTATAAGCCCTGGAAAGGGGTGCGCTGATTACTTCAAATAACGCTATTAAATTCTGTTCAGTGTACCCGAGTTCCGCATACATACTGGTAGTTTCTACCCAATAACCATCTTTTAGTAACACCTGAGAGCAAGAGAAGAATAACCAAAGCAATGTGATAATATAGGAAATTCAAGCCAAAAGCAAATAGTACATTTCATTTAAATACTAATAAATAAATAATTTAGTTAGAGCACAAACTGTGGTCGCAGATAAAGTGAAATTTCGGCTTGAGCAATTAGACGACTTCGATGATAATTCCGTTCGCCACATGATCGATCTAACACAACAAGAGTATATACAACGAATTGAACAGCTGAATCAAGAGCTAGTGCTATCCTGGAATGAGGATCAACGTGTTAAATCATTAAAAATTGTTATACAATGTTCGAAACTGTTATCAGACATTTCGGCAATAAGTTTTTATCCTAGCCAATTTGTGCTGATCACCGATATTCTTGATATGTTTGGAAAATTGGTTTATGAGCGCCTTAATGTAAAGTCAAATAATGTAGGTGGCGATCAAAAGTATGTTAAAATGTTTATTATGTTTAGAGATTTAGATTTTTATTATTTTTATTTACCTATATGTAGCTGCAGAAAACTGGGAAGAACTGAATCTATACATGAAAGTGCACGAGAAACTTGTCAGAATTGGTTTTTCAAAATTGCCTCTATACGGGAGCTACTGCCAAGATTATATGTGGAAATGGCGCTGATTAAATGTTATGAATTTATAGCACCCAAGTAAGTACTGAGATACATGAATATTTGATGACAGTGATATAGCAGGAATTGTGCTAGTGGGTTAGGCTGTTTCTTTGGTTTGTTTCAAAACTAGAACAACGGCAAGGATTAGGCCAAACATTTCAACCATTTCATTTCTCTAATTGCAGTGAATTCGACAATGCTCTACATCGCATCACGAAAATGATACGTGGTATTGGTGACCCTTTGGTACAAGCCTACGCGCGTTGCTATTTGGTACGTGTGAGTCTGACGGTTGCAGCAAATAAAGAATGTATTAAAGAAAATTTTAAGGATTTTTTAAAGATTTATCATACGGCAAGTACTTTTTTAAATTGTTTCTTAAGTAATTACATATGTATAAAAAATAATATCATATTTTGCAATTTTGATTTTATAGATTTTCAGCGGTGCAGTGCGTTCTGAACTCAGTCGTCAACGTATTGATATTGAAACATATTTGACGCTCTATGGACCAGCAGTAGATTTTATGTTACTAGCGCTTGCAAATAAATGTAGCTTATATACCGAAGAAATAATGAACGAATGCAAAGAAATAAAAAATAAGTAAGATTTTGTAACAAAATATTCTTTTAAAAAATGTTTAAATTCTGAAATATTTATTTTTGTATACATACTTCCATATTTACAGTGGTCTCCTTTTGTTGTCCATATTGAATGCATTCAAACCGGACTTCATTGCGGCAAATGCTTTAGAATTTGTAAAACTACTTTCCATTTCGAATACGGATGGTATTTCCAAAGCGCAACTACTTCGTGCTCTTGGTCGTAATGTTAGCGTTTGCCCACCATTGCCAGAAAAGAGACTACAATTTTTGAATGCTGCTTTTAATACTATAGACACTTTCGGTGATACAGCGGAATACATGAATTGTGTAGAAACGTGGGCACATTTTATTACAGAAAATTTTCCAGTAAGAAACGAATATTAAACATATATGTATATCTAGAACGTTCTTTTTTTTCAAATCGTATAAGCAATCGTACTCAACTACTCTGATTTCGTTCTACGACGATTTACGGTTTATTTACTAAAATTTGATTATTGAATTTGAATTTGAACCTAGAATTAATTGTTTGGTTATGTAATCTATCGATATGTGTTCACCCTGTTTCCGATTGGAAAATGAATGCCCCAAAGTAGAAATTATCATACAGGAGCGATGTTTTTAATGCCGGCTTTTCAGTACGAGTTTAAACTCCAGTTGACTGAGTTATAACCTTGCCAATTTGCTTTACAACATAAAACAACACTGCTTACCTCAGCTCAAGCTGCTATAGTGACTGGGTTAAACTATAGTCAAATTTCGATATTTTTTTTTCTTATTCATAAGGAGTTGCCTTTTCACATAGCCTTAAATAATACTGCTGAAAAAACTATATATTTATAAAATCTTTTCTTATTCTCTCTATTTTCTTCCTTGCAGGTCTCAGTCATCAACAATCTATTAGGAACAATAACATTCCGCATTAATGCCAGCCGTGCATATGAGAAACATTATACGCAGTTGCAAAATATTTTAGATAAGATATTACAATATTGTAGTAACACAGAAATGCTGCTT
The DNA here is from genome assembly GCF_040869045.1 of Eurosta solidaginis. Lineage (NCBI taxonomy): Eukaryota > Metazoa > Arthropoda > Insecta > Diptera > Tephritidae > Eurosta > Eurosta solidaginis. The sequence goes on from NC_090319.1 coordinate 33,149,513, forward strand.
GTCCAAGAACATTTTTTATCATATGTTGATCTCTTTCATAAGGATTCGATTAAGATTGGTGCTTGTAAAAATATACTCACCATGTTTCATCAAAAGTGTGAAGAGAATATTTCGGATGAAATCGTTATCAATGCACTTATGTTTACTGGTAAAACTCTAAATGATTCCGTAACGTAAGTTATTGGCTTTTCTCGATGTTGATTAAGTCAAACTTTGAATTTTATTTTCTCTTTTCGCAGCGCCTTAACAGTAGAAGATGAACGTCGTCATATTTCCCATCTAATCAGCAGTTTTATACGTAAAGTAAATTTTCCGCGTGATTTTGAACGTCAACTAAGCTTTTATGTAGAAGCGCGTGGTGCTTATACTAATTTGGATCCTGTCTATATAACATTGGTTAATGCTACAAATAAATTAGCTATTGAGGTACATCATATTGTCAATGGCAATCATACACGAAAAACAGCAGCATTTGTAAAGGCTTGTGTAGCTTTTTGTTTTATAACAATTCCGAGTATAACAGCAATTCAAACGCAAATGGATTTATATTTATTGACTGGTCAGGTGGCATTACTAAATCTCTGTTTGGGCCAGGGTAGGTCTTCTTTTGTTTTAAGAATTTTTCAAAAGTGTTTTTTATAATTTGTATTAAATTTCAGCTGATTCGAGCTTTGAAGCAGCACTGCAATTAGTTGGCGAATTGCCGCGCTCTATTGAAATTGAAGGCAAAAAACGCAGTTTGGAGAATTATTTAGTTTCATATCTTTGCAATATGTTGAGTACATTACTCGTGGTTCCGGCAAGTTAATTCCCTTAATTTGTTTACATCTCTATATTAATGTCCCGTTTTTCAGCACGAGTTTGAACTACAATTTAAGCGGAGCTTACTTTAACCACTGGGTGGGCGATTATATAAAAATTTACTGATCATCTTTGTTCAAACGCACTTCAACTAGGGTGTAATATATCATTTAGCCTACCCAATCATTGCAGCGTCTTTCAGGCGGAGGTGGCTGCTATAAATGAGGAAGGGGGAAGGCTGCTCACGGCTTTAACCAAATTTGTATTTACTCTGACAGCCAGGCTGCACTAAAAGCACTTGGATCGGTAACATGTAAGTCCAGGATAGTAGAGAAGTGCCGCAAATCTCTTAACGAGATCGCTGTGCAAACTTACCTCAGTTTGGTATGGGTGCCTGGACACTCGAATATACCGGGCAATGAGATGGCTCACGAACTTGCAAGAGGGGGCACATCCGTTCCACTTTCGTGGTCCTGGAAGGGATTGAGCATGGCGCTCGCTACCTGTAAGCTCATTTTGAAAGGGATTTTCCTTAGGGAAGCGGGTGTGAGATGGAGCAATCTTGAATCCTGCTACCACTCCAATCTCGTGTGGCCTGAATGGGACGCGAGACGCACAAAAAGTCTCCTTGGTAGGGGGGCATATCTCTGGCGGTTGGACTTATAACCGGTCACAGCAACCGGGAGGCACGCACGGTACGCACAACGGCCGGGTGCTCCCTATAATGATTAATGCAGGAGCTGCAAAGACGAAGAGGAGATAGAAACAGTCAAACATTTTCTGTGCGATTGTCCCGTGCTTTGGCACAAGAGGAAGAAAACTCTGGGATCTCCCTTCTTTGACGATCTTTGTGATCTGGCTAAGTTGGAACCTTAGAAACTCCTTACGTTTGCTGTATCGAGCTGTTGGTTTGAGTAGGGGGAGATCCACGTGGTATCACAATGGGACCTTTTTGGGCCTAAGTGCACTGGTGCTCGCACCGGTGGACACTCTAACCTAACCTAACCTTGTTCAAACGAACAGGGTTAATGTCTAGACAATTTGTGTGGGCTTATGTTTGAACCAACACTTGTATATCCCGTTAGATGTAGTCCTCATTGTGTTAAATGTTGTTTAATATCAAAAGGACATTTTTAATACAGACTAATTCCCAATTGATTATCAGAGTTTCTTTATGATATTTCGTCTAAACTGTTCTCCGAATGCCAATAGGCATAGTCAGTATCCAAGACGTCAAGCTAGGTTCAAAGCGGAAATGGTAAAGAGAAAGGGAGGTATTGTAAAGTTAAAGGGAAGACAGATGACGAGGAACCGAAATACATGTTTTCATGCAATTTTTAGTATTAATATTTATTTGCTCCGTAAATTTGTTTTTATTTCTCTTCACAGGATAGCCCTGATCAAGGCGTGTTATATTTTCTGCGTCTATTACTCGAAGTAGTCAATAAATTTCCCTTCGATTCGTACAGCTCTGGTCCTGTTGCAGTTTATTTACATGCATTGGATATGTTGTATGTACAGAGCTTAGAAGAATTTCCATATCACATACCTGGAGGTAAGAAAAAAAATTTTTAAATAACTAATAAATGAATTTTAAGAACCGATATCGCGGCATCGATTTTGCGATAGGATTTGGGCTCAGGAAAAAAAGTTCCACTACGCATACCCAAAACAATAATTTTCGAGCCTGCGAAAAAAAATGGAAAGGGTAAATTTTTCGACCAAAACACTCCCCAAAACCCAAAAAATATTTTTTTTTTTCAAAAAACTGTTGTAAAAACGTTGGCGATAACAGTTTAAAAAAAAGAAATATTTTTTGGTTTTTGGGTAGCGTTTTGGTAGAAAAATTTACCTTTTCGCCATTTTTTTTTCGCAAGCTCGAAAATTATTTTTTGGGTATGCGTAGTGGAACTTTTTTTCCTGAGCCCAAATCCTATCGCAAAATCGATGGCGCGATATCGGTTAATAAATCGACCCAGTCTAATATACATATTGTTATTCTCGTAAATTTTCTAGTTGTCTCCAATGATGAGCTATATGGGCATGATTCGAAATTCATTGCTGAAGTAAACAATATGTGCGTTCAGGTGATAGATCAAATCTTAGCTCAACTCAAAATACTCGGTAAAGAGCAACAGCAACGCACGCAGGCTACATTAGCTTTGGAATTATTTTTACGCATCGTGCGTTATTCAGATCTCAGCCGTGAGAAAACATTTAATTTAGCTGTTAATCTATGGCTGCTTGCGGTAAAAGCAGAGCTGCACATCGATGGAAAACTAATTGTAATTATTATTTTTTTAATGTACCTACTCCTTAATGTGTTTCTATTTTATTTCATTTATAGCCACATACACTGCGAAGCGTTGAATATACATACAATCAAATCAAGAACATAAATATGAAGCATGCAAAGGCGCTGGAGCAGTTAATATTGCGGATACGTAACAAATAATTTATCCAATTTTTTTTTTCTTTCTAAGCGTATTAAGTATTTGTTAGTAAACCCTTGGTTCGTATACGTTCCGTTTCAAATCAGCTTATATTAGAAAACTAGCAAAACTACACCTTTTCCAGTTTAAGTTCAGAAATTTACAATTCAAGTTCAGAAATTTACAATTCAATTTCAGAATTTTCAATTCAAGGTCAGAAAATTACAATTCAAGTTCAAAAATTACAATTTAAATTCAGAAATTTACAATTCAAATGCAGAAAATTTCAATTCAAGTTCGGAAATTTCAATTTAAATTGAGAAAATTGCAATTCAAGTTCAGAAAATTTGTCGGGTATTTTTTTTTTTTTTTTTCATCCAGTGCAAATAAATGCATGTAAGATGGTATCTATGTGTTAAGGAAGCATTGGACATCTTAACTCGATTAAATCAATTTTGGGAGATAGCGAGAAAAAACTCTCGCTCATAAGAAGCAATTGCAATGCCTTCCAGCTATATTCTTAGCGTCACAACCATTGATCTGCACAGATTATGACAGCAGTGATGACAAAGATATATAAAGACTCCATAAATGGAATGTCTTCTTACGTGCAATTATGCACCATTACACACAAATACGCTTTAATTAAAACACACATACACGTATATTTTATAATTATTTATATTAATATTTTATTTAATAATTAAAATGTATTTTTTTAAAATTTGATTATTAATTTACATATAAGATGAACAACGATACTTCACATTCGATCACCTTCAATTCAAATTACCCAAACTCAAACTAAATTATTTTTTCACCTCGCCTACTATGCATTTGAAAAATCCAAATATTTTCAATTGCATACTAAGCTCAATACACACAAGTGCGCAAGGTGGAAGTGTATTATATCACCCTCCTTTCGAAAAGAAGGATGTGACAAATTGATCAGTTTTGTCACGTCCTTCTTGCTTATTCAGCTGCAAGATTAATTGTTTTGAATGAACGAATATGCATTATTTAGAAAAAAAAACCAGACTAACTTATTTATTAATTATTATTATTACTACTATGTTAATACTATATTAGGTTAATACTACATTAAGTAATTTACAAATAATTACTAACTTATATTCTAAACATTATGTTAATAATTCAAATATTAAATTCAATTTGTATTATTAAACAATTTATTCATTTAGTATTTTTTTTTTTGAATTTTTTTTTTTTAATTTTCATTAATCCAACAACTAAATTTTAGTCTATGCTAAAACTAAAATATAAGAATATTTATTTTATCTTATGTATTCTATTTTTATGTACTAATTTTTTCTTTTTAATTTTGTTATCAAAAATTGTTACATTAACTCCATCAATTTTTGTTATAGTGTAGGGGCCCTGATATATGTTTGCATGTTTATCTCTAGGTTCTTTTTTTATTAGAACTCGATCATTTATATTAATAGTCAAAGGTTTTGTTGTTTTATCGTAAACATTTTTATTTCTAATTTTATGTTTATTAATTAATTCTTTTGCAAGTAGATGTGACTTTTGCATACGATATTTTACCTCTTTTGCATAATTTTCAACATTATAAATTGGATCTATATTTTCCTTCTTTAACTCATTTGGCAAAGTAACTTTTCTACCAAATACTAATTCAAAAGGTGTAAATAGATTATCAAAAACAGTACTTGTTGTTGTATTATGCAAAAATGTAAAATATTTTAAATAAACGTCCCATTCGGGAAATGAATCGTCAAGGTAAGCTCTTAAATATTCGTTAAATACACGATGATTCCTTTCAATAGTACCAACAGTTTCATGATGATAAGGTGTTGAAAAATTATGCTCAATTTTCAAAAGTTTAGTCAATTCCGCAAAAATTTCATTTTTAAATTCTGTACCTAAATCTGATTTAATAGATTTCATTATTCCATAAATTAAAATAAAACTTTCAAAAATTGCAGATGCAACTGTTTTTGCACTCTTATCTGGAATAGCTATTGTAACTAAATATTTGCTCAAATCGCACATAATGGTAACTGCGAACTTATTCCCATTATTCGACTCAGGCAAAGGTCCTATCGTGTCTATAACTACTATATCAAAAGGCTTGCAAGGTGTTGGTGTAAGCACCATATTTTCTTTTGTTTTGGGCTTAACTTTGTTTAACAGGCATTTTTCACAATTTTTCACAAATTTAGCAATATCGCGCGTCATATTTTTCCAAAAATGTTTTGTACGTATTTTCGCGTATAACTTCTTATATCCACAATGACCACCTGATATTGGATCATTATGATAAACTGTCATAAGTTTTAATTTCGTGTCTTCATCAGTTACCGTCTCTACTGGCTCTGTCAATATAATTATTAAATGTTTTAAAATTTTATTCCCGGTTTCTTTAAAATTTGCAATAGTAAAATGATGAAAAATATTATCATCTTTCTGCCATTCAATATTCTTAATATTGTGATTGCCGGCATTATGTTCCAGCCTCAAAAGTAGCTCATCTAAATTCACTATTTTGTTAACAATCTCAAAATTAAGTAGCTCGAGCTTTTTATGTTTTAAGTGCGCACATATTTCTATATTACTAATATCACCATTCTTATCATAATTTATATTCGACTTTATTCTCGGGATTTTATTTGAAAAATTATAAGCAAATTTGTCGTAAACTTGTAATGTTTCTGTCTGTATTTGTCGGTTATCGTTTTGTATCTGTATTTCCTCTTTTTGCTTTGTCATTGACCTTGTTTGTACTGCCAATATATGTTTAGTCGAATTTTTTAACTCATCTATAGTTATACGAGAAAGAGCATCTGCACCTACATTCGCTTTACCTTTTATATACTCTATAGTAAAATTATACTCAGATAACTCTAAACGTATTCTAGACAGTTTTGACGTAGGATCTTTCATATTAAATAAATAAACTAACGGCCGATGATCTGATCTCACTATAAAGTGTGTACCATAAACGTATGGCCGAAACTGCTTAACTGCAAAATATATTGCCAAAAGTTCTAATTCGATAATTGCTTTATTTTGTTCAGACTTGCTAAATGCTTTTGAAGCGAAACAAATTGGTAAATCGTTACCATTATGATCTTGACTCAATATCGCACCACACCCAATTTTCGAAGCATCAACTGTTATTAGAAATTCTTTAGTGAAATCTGGATATTGCAAAAGTTTTGGAGACATTAAACTTTTTCTTAGTTTCTCAAATGCCAGCTCGCACGAGGTATCCCAATTAAATTCAACATTTTTCCGACTCAAACGATTCAAAGGTGCCGCTAAACAAGCAAAATTAGGTATAAATCTCCTATAATAGTTTGCAAATGCAACAAATCTTCTAACTGCGTCTTTGTCACGCGGCTTAGGATACTTTTTAATTGCCTCTATTTTTGAATCATCAGGTAACAAACCCTTTGCTGAACATTTATGCCCCAAAAATGTTACCTCAGATCTAAGAAAATTACATTTATTAGGATTAAGCCGCAAATTAAACTTTCTGCATGTCTCAAAAACTTTCTCCAAATTTTTTAAATGATGGGTCTCACTACATCCAATGACTATAATATCGTCTATATACATAAAGGCTTGATTAGGTGCAATACCGGAAAATGCTATTGACATCATTCTTGAAAATGAGTTAGGAGCAACATTTAGTCCAAATGGTAAAACTTTCCAACGAAAAGATCCACGATCTGTACTAAATGATGTTATATCTCTCGAATCTTTATGTAATGGAATTTGATGGAAACCCGAAAAAAGATCCAAAGTCGAAAAATATTTAGCTCGACCAAGGTTATCCAAAATATCATCAACACGTGCCAAAGGAAATTTATCTGCAACAAGTTTTTTATTGACTGCTCTAAAGTCTACACACATTCGATATGCTTTTTGTCCATTTGGGTCGTTTTTCGGTACTAAAATCAATGGGCTGTTATAATTTGAACAACTTCCTTCAATTAAATCATTTTTTAACAAATTATCAACCTGTTTATTTATTTCAGCACGCTGTGAATATGGCAATCTATAATTTTTTATGTACACTGGTGTCTTGTCCGTTAGTCTTAATTTTTGTTCGTAAAAATTATTAATCGTCATTAAGTCTGTTTTTAGAGCAAAAATATCTGAATATTTCAAACATAAGTCAAGTAATTTATCTTTTGCATACGAAGGTATTTGTTTTACTAAAACTGACTTAAGCTCTTCTATGCGTTTTGAATCAACAGATGTTTCATTTATGCGATAGATATCAAAATTTTCTATGTCCTCAGTTTGAATATTGAAGTTTTTAACATACTTCACTTCATCAGTAGTATTAATAATTTTTAAAATAGGATGTTCCGTATCAATGACACATTTTGCGGTAAAAACACCACTACAAAGTTCATGAGAATCGACAAAAACTGGATTTTCCGATTTATTCAAACTAAAAACACGAAAAACTTCACATCTTGGTGGAATTACAAGAGTATCTGTTGAAGTGCAATGCAAAATTGAAATATTAACTCTTTCTCTCCCTAGTCCTATCGTTATTGTATCATTCGAATAATTGATTATACATTTGTTTGCTTTTAAAAAGTCTTTTCCTATTATACCATCCGAAGGAATATTAAAGTTGTCATCAACAACATGAATAGTCAGAGGAAATAATATATTTGAAACTACTATGTTCGTACTAACTGTGCCTAAAGTTGTTACTGTGTCTGTTGTTACACCTGTTATATTTATTACATTACTGTTATTTACTATTACGTCACTTGCTAAACTAGAAATTTTTATAAGTGAAATATCTGCCTGAGAATCTACAAGAAAAGAACATATTTTATAAGAATCACTACAGTTGACTTCGATGAAGTCAGAATAATTTAAATTTAGACAATATATTGATTTAAAAGAATTTAACCCAATAGCACCTGCTCCCTCAGTGTTCGCTCCTGAGGGGCTTCGGCATTTAAAGGACGAACATTGACTGAATTCCTGTTATTTACACGTTGATTATTTGAATTACTGTTATTTACAGACCGATTGTTATTTCTATTGTAATTGTTGTTGTAATTATTATACCTATTGTTACCTCCATTGTAATTAGTATTTCGAAAATGTAAATTATTGTTAGGTCTAGTTGCATTACCATTGAATCTAAAATTGTTATTGTATCCGAAATTATTATTACCTCTAAAATTCCCGCGAAAACTATTAGATCTTATCGGACGTGAGCGATACGCTAACACCTGCCGCTCTTTTACCTCCTGTTCACGCTCAATAATCATTTTAGCAACAACATCCTTTGAATCCTTAAAAGTTGTTGATGCAAGGATAGACTTCACCATATCTGAACGACTGTTCAACCTACAAACAGTAACAGTTTGCTCAACCGCCATCTCATGAGCTTTTGCCTGTGTCATACCTTCGATGATCAAAGAGCGTTCTAGCGAATCAGAAAGATCTTCTACTTGTTTTGAAAAATCAGTAAAATTATTATTGTTTACCCTTAAGGCCGCAATTTTACCCGCAACAACCTTCGAGTTATCTGGCCTAATTCTGCTACGTAAAGCATCTTTAATCTGACTAATAGAATCTATTTGCGTTGGTAGAGCTTCGCGAGCTTTGCCTTCGAGTTTCGACTTTAAAAATGATATAAATGTAGTAGTTAAAGATACATCAGTTAAATCTTCTATTAAATCAATTTTATCTATAAACGAGGCCAGTGATAACGGATCACCGCTATAGTTTTCTCGAATAATCGAGGCACAAGTACTAATGAATGACCTCTTTTGCTCAAGAGTAGCCATGTTTAAATCGTTAAAATTTGAAATAGTATCAGAAGTAAAATAAGAATTAGAATTTGAAGTTAGGTCAAAATTAGAAATCGAACTAGAAGATGAAGTTTGCGTAAAATGATTTGTGTTATCAAACCCTAAAAAGTCTTCAAATAATGAATCTCTATCTGCACTAAATTCTATTCTAGTATTTGAAAATGTATGTGGACTATTAGAATCGCACATATAAAAAAAAAAACAAAACAAAAGCAAACTAAATTGAATATTGAATATGTAATAGTAAAAGAATTACCGTGTAATTTATCGTAATAAAATGAAATTTCCGCTGAGCTTACAAAATTTGGGAAAAATAAATTTTTTTATATTACTGACGCATCGCTTTCAAGCCACATCTTTGAGAATTGTATCGCTTTATTTCAAAAGTAACATATTCATTTTACGCACACACTGCCTTATATAAAAAAACTTGTATTAAATTAAAGTAAATTTTACCACATGTGAATATAGGACAGTAGGGCAAAAGTAAATTTTCAAAAAGAAAAATTAAATAATTTGAATTCAATTATTTATTTCAATTATTTTGTTTTAATTTTGTCTTCAAAAACAAATAAAAACAAAAAGAAATATTTTAAAATTTTCATCAACACCAGCCCACTGTCATTAACATGTACACTTGTACATACATATGTTAATATATTTTAATATATTTAAAATAAAGTTTAGTAAAATGTTAATTATTATTATTATTATTTAAATTTTATTTCTTTTTTTTTTAAATTTTTTTTTTATTGTTAAATATTTAGATAAATTATATTAGTAATAGTTTGTATGTAAATATGTAATGAGTACATGTGTGTGGTGGTACTATAATAAATGTGCAAAAGTGTAAATAATATAAATTAAGAAAATTTTAGTTCAAGAAAAAAAAAATTTATTTTATATTTGCTAAACTACATGTTTCGTACACTGTGCGCCATACCCAATTCTGCAATCATTATTAGTTGCTGTTGTTGTTGTAATAGTGTATGATTTCCGCTCGTAATATATTGTTTCGTAATATATTGTTTCATTATTGCTAATATTCAGTGCTGACTTGTTCCATTCTTTTTATACCATTGTTAATATTAGTATTTCTCTCAGTTCTGCTTTTCGTTCACTTAATATATTAATATTAGTATTTCTCTATGTTCCTCTTTCGTTCACTTAATATGTTAATATTAGTATTTCTCTCAGTTCCGCTTTTCGTTCACTTAATATATTAATATTAGTATTTCTCTATGTTCCTTTTTCGTTCACTTAATATATTAATATTAGTATTTCTCTTCGTTCCGCTTTTCGTTTTGTTTTTTCTTATTGTAAGGCTCCGGCCCACGGTCGCCATATAAAGACTCCATAAATGGAATGTCTTCTTACGTGCAATTATGCACCATTACACACAAATACGCTTTAATTAAAACACACATACACGTATATTTTATAATTATTTATATTAATATTTTATTTAATAATTAAAATGTATTTTTTTAAAATTTGATTATTAATTTACATATAAGATGAACAACGATACTTCACATTCGATCACCTTCAATTCAAATTACCCAAACTCAAACTAAATTATTTTTTCACCTCGCCTACTATGCATTTGAAAAATCCAAATATTTTCAATTGCATACTAAGCTCAATACACACAAGTGCGCAAGGTGGAAGTGTATTATAGATATGACCACTTAAACAGTCAACGGAGCGTCCACACTCCCGGAAGTAACGTATATGTACTGTCTGCATAGATCTTGGCGCCATATGTCAAAATATCTCAACTTATACGCCATCATCATCATTCATAATTAATTGACACTTAATCGGGATTTTGGCAGTTTCATAACAAATCATGCCAGCTTTCCCTGTTTCGCGGTAACTGACGGCGATTGGGTCAAGTCTTCCTCCACCTTCGCAACTCTGTGGAGGTCTCACCCTTCCACTGCTTCCAAACTGCTGTTTCGACTGAAGTACTTTCTTCGTCGTAGCGTCATCATGCACTTGGTGAAAAGAATTATCCTCCATTTGATTTCGAGGTTCGGGATGTACACACCTTGAAGAAAACTTGGGGTACACTATACCCAAGCCACCATTTTGGCAACATGGTCAACGAAGCATCAACACTTCCGCAAGTAACATATAAGCATAAAATTAATTAAATAAAATAACTTTTGAAAATTAAGACCCTACTTATAAATTTCTGAATACGAACTGTAATTTTCTTAACTTGAAATGTAATTTTCTGAACTTGAATTGTAATTTTCTGAACTTGCATTGTAATTTTCTGAACTTGAAATGTAAATTGGAAATTCTGAACTTGAATTGTAGTTTTCTGAATTTAAATTGGAATTTCTGAATTTGAATTGTAATTTTCTGAACTTGAATTGTAAATTGGAAATTCTGAACTTGAATTGTAGTTTTCTGAACTTGAATTGCAATTTTCTGAATTTAAACTGGAAAAGGTGTAGCCTTATTGTAGAAGTTGCGTATAATGGGCTCAATTCTGCATGCGTCGATATTTCAATGTTAACACATTGTAACGCATTTGATTGGAGTAAACCCGTTATTGGCAGGTTAAGTTACGATTCGCTATGCGTTAAAAAACAAAATAGTCCCACTGTATCACTCACCTGCGGTTTAGGGACTGAAGTAATCCAATAATCGATTTAACTAATTAAATAAATTTTTTTTTTATATTTTACGATTTGTCAGTATACAGAATATTGCGGTATATTTCGACATGTGGATTTTGGTACTTCGTCATTTTGTTTTGTCGACGTACATAATCCTATGTACATATTCAAACATAAATCCCGACAAGTTGCAATGTAGACAAGAAATTCGAGAAAATAATGCAGACATTCAAAAAAATTTAAAAAACGAACCACTTATTAAAACATTCGAAATGGTAACTTCGAAACATTGGTCGATTTGCCGATGTAATGACGTATATATTATCAGAAAATTGGTCATAGCTGGTTTCATACACTAGGATTTTCTATAAAATTTTCCAGATTTAAAGATCTAGCATTAATTTTGAAAAATTTTTTTAAAATTTATTCAAAAAAATTTAAAAATAACTGCTATACAAATTTGAAAAAAGAATTTCGAGATTGTTGGATATTTATGTATAATATATGGTAAATTCGAAGTTTTTTAAAATTAGCATGAGAATTTCGAATTTTTTATTTAAAATTTTCAGAATTTTTCGAGTTTAAAGTTTTGCATCTGCAATCAATTTTTTCTAATAAAATGCAAGTAATACATATCTCAAGACTAGCATTGATATTTGAAAAACGAAGAAGAGTTATAATAAATCTTTTATAAAAGAAAAACCCTAAAACAGCCTTCGAAAAAAAATTTTCGAAAATCAATGCGAATTTTGTGAGACATATGACTTGTACTTTCTCAAGCTAAAACTGATCGGGCTACAGAAGTGCCAACGCGAATTCAGTACCAGGTGTTGTTGTCCTAACAGCTGATTGCTTCTTCTTGATTATTTTCCATACAACACCTTGGTACATGGTTAATTGAAATCAATGCAAACTTTATTTTGACTTGACATTCTTCTGCACGGCAAATTGGGTTGAATTCGTTTTGCCATCTTCTTGTATAGATTTGATGTTGCGTTTTTGCAATGACGAATCAAATGCATAGGCCATGTATTTTGTTAGTGTACTGTAAAAAATATGCTATGGAAGCTTGCAATGCAATGATGCTAGACCATTTGCATTTTAATTCGGTATTACAAATAAAATAAATAAAAATTGCACTGCTATTTTCTTGTTTACAGCAAAATCTCAAGTCTGTAAAATTTCGCTGATTTTCAAAAACTTTTTTTTTTTTTTTTGCAAGTTTTGTTTAAAGTAATGTTATTTTAATTTTTTTTAAGCTATGAGCGCATGTATGACATAAAAAATGCAAATATTTACGAGGGACAGTAAATAGTATTATTACGTAGAAACTAAGTTTTTGTGTTTTATAGGTATTTGTTTTTGTTTATAAATATTATGTATAAAATTTTAAAATTTTCACTAATAACAATATTATACGCTAACTGCAAATTGTGCAATAGCTTAAAATATACAAACGTTAATACGTTAATTAAATAAGAATTTATAAGTATACTTAATGTGTTTACTTTGCAAAATAATTCCAAATTTGTGAGCAGGCTAGTAACATTTTATGAATGTATTGTGCACGCGTTAAAAAAATTTTCAAATTTTCGGGAACTTAATTAACCACAAATAGATTTTTAATTAAGTACTTAGCACCGCCGGCCGCCGTGGTGTGGTGTTAGCGTACTCCGCCTACCACACCGAAGGTCCTGGGTTCAATACCCGGGCAAAGCAAACTCGAAAATTTAGAAAATAGTTTTTGCAAGTGCAAATTTTTTTCTAAGCGGTCTCGCCCCTCGGCCGTGCATTGGAAAACGCTTCGGTATATTTCTGCAATGAAAACTTTTCAAAGAAAATTCGTTAGTTCATCCCACCAATTTGAAGCTTAAAGTGGAAAGGAGCACAACGCAAATTGGAAGAGAAGTAAGGTTAGGTTGAACTGGTCCTGACCTCACATAGACTGAATGAGTCCATAGTGTTACCAGAAGCTTGTTCGACGACCAAAGTGAAAGTCCGAACCTATGTTATAATAACTCTTTTAAAGTCGCCTTGGGCAGCACGAAAAAGGAGCTGCATATGTGTCTGAGTTTGGTTTCCTTGAAGGTTCAATGTGGTCGTGTTAAATCGTTGGAAGGGCTGGTACCTTAATGGTGCTTGTTACCGTAACGTATAGGATCTATCAACATCGATAACATCTCCCAAAACCTTCGGGGAGTGTCTTTACTACTGCACCATCAACATCTGATGAGGCAGCTCTGGGAGTGTTTGAGAAAAAAGTCCTTCGAAAGATTTACGGACCTGGCGACTTACATGACTTGTTGGGCGGTCTAAACCGTTTAAACGGTTAAGCGCCAATTAAGTAAATAAGTAAGATGCCCTAGAAGGTAGTCAGCTGTGATTTGTTCAATTTACAGTTAAGTTTTTGCATTATTTTTCCAACATATCAATTTACTCTATATTTATTTAGGTGGGGGAAGTAGGAACTCCACCCGACTCTGGCTGGAATAGTGCAAAATACTAATGTGACCCTATGTCCTGCTGTGTGCTATAGACCAGATATTCGAAATACGCCAAATTCTACTATGTACTAGGTGAGGTTAGATTAGGTCCGCTGCCCAAGCGGTATCTCACGTAGGCCATTGTGGCCCGTTGTGATACTACGAAGGAGCCTTTGTTTCCCTTCTGTATATCGTAGGTCGTACACCCGTTAATCTAAAACCAGTGCGTTTGCCTAATGTAGTACAGAAATTCGTTTATATTTTCGGATTCTACCGTCCTACAGGCGTAGAGCGCTAGTGTGGTTTTTCTGGAGCGCTGCAGTCTAGCTTCTTGTATAGAAAAACGCCAAGATATTTCACCTCGGTGGATAGTATGATTGTCCTCCCATTTAGCGATGGGGTGGTACATTCTAGTTTATAGCGTCTCTGGATGAAGAGCACCCTCTCGATTTTTTCACTGCTGGGGACTCACCCCTTGTGGGAAAATCGTTCCAATATACATCATTTATCCACCCTGTCGGAAAATCAACAAAACTTGTGTTTGTATTGGTTAAGCCCCATGCGCGTTTTTGAAAAAGGGGATTTAAGTTGTGATCTTTCTGGGGGCCTACTCAGTAACTATGAGTTTTGAAATGTACATTTTTCTTTCATACAAATTAAATGAAGAAAAAGTGTACATTTTAAAACTCAGTTACTGAATAGGGCCCCTGGTCTCCTAAAAAAATAAAACCATAAGCGCGGAGTGTCACATTTTTAAAAAAGCTACATCAGAAACCTCATGTTATTGAATCATGGGTTAAACCATAGCATACTACTCCTAATTGTTGTTGCTGTTGTTGTAGCAGTGCTTCGCCCCACCCAATAGGTGCGACCGATAACAAATTGTCATCAATATCCTCTAAAGGAAGTCCAAGGAAACTTGCTTCTTAACAGGGTGGACCATAATGAGAGGGGTGTTGGAGGCGTTAGTTCCACAATACAATTGAAGAGATGGTTGGTGTCATGTGGGGACACGTTACAAGTGGGACATATGTTTTGTATGTCGAGGTTGATCCTGAATAGGTAAGAGTTTAACCTGTTATCCACGTTCAAGTTGAGCTAGAGTAACTTGCGTTTCCCTGGGGAGTGTGCGTTCCTCTTCTGCAAGTTTTGGGTATTTGTCTTTGAGTACTGGATTCACCAGGCAATTCCTGGCATAAAGGTTCGACAACTGTTTGTGGAGTTCACTGAGGACCTGCTTGTATGTGGCTTCATACGGCTAAGTTCTCAGGTGGCGTATTTCCTCATAAGGTTTACGGAGATGACTCCTTAAGCCCCTGGGCGGTGTTGGCTCATCAATCAGATGTCTGTTGGGATGCCCAGATTTCTGTGTATTCAACAGGAACTGTTTGGTTAGCATCTCATTTCTCTCCCTGATGGGGAATATTCTCGCCTCATTATGTAAATGGTGTTCTGTGGACATAAGACAAGCCGTGGCGGTTCTGAGAGCAGTATTTTGTCAGGCCTGTAACTTCTTCCAGTGAGTAGTTTTTAGGCTTGGCGACCATATAGGAGACGCGTAGCATGCAATCGGCTGCCCAATTGCTTTGCATGTGGTAATCAGCGTTTCTTTGTCTTTTCCCCAAGTACTGCCAGCAAGAGATTTGAGGATTTTATTACGGCTCTGGATTTTAGGTACAATTGCGGCTGCATGCTCACTAAAATGTAGATCCTGATCAAACGTCACACCCAAGATTTTGGGGTGTATGACAGTCGGTAGCGTAGTGCCATCGACGTAGATATTCAAAATGGCCGACATTTGGGACGGCCATGTTGTAAATAAGGTCGCGGATGATTTAGTCGGTGATAATGCCAGGTTTCGCGAGGCGAAAAAACTGGAGAGGTCAGGGAGGTAGCCGTTTATTTTGTTGGTTCATAAACCTTATATTCACGTGCTCGATGTATTGTCCCGCGCTTTTGTAGGGAAAATTAAAAGAATCACGACGCAAATCGGAAGAGAAGCTCAGCCTAAATCTCTTCGGAGTTAAATTGCGCCTAGTTTTTATTTATTTTAATCATTTTTCTATGTTAGCCCTCATTGCCGAGATATTGACCAAAGTTTGGAACCGTATGACCTTAAAAGATTTTACCTAAAAATGGTGGCCCCCAGTGCATAGACCAAGTGCGGGATTAAGCCATGGTTATCCAATTATGTAGCGAGCCGCTTTCTCCCACTTTGCGCCGCACCTTACTGTGAACCGTTGCACAATTCGGCGAGCCTTTAAACCGGAGTGGTTATTACTTACCTCGAACCAAGCTCTATTTACAGTTGAATACGGTGTACAGCATTGGCACGGTCAAATTACAATGAGCATATGTGAATGGGTAGAAAATTACTATGGCGAGATACCTTTTCAGCGGAGCAGATTCGACTTATCCAACTTCCCAGAGATGATACGAGGAAGATAATTATGTTTGAGAAGCGCCTCAAAATAGAGCTGGGGAACAAATGTACGTGGGACACCTCCAGGATTGAAGCGCTTCACCAGGAACACACTATAATATGGTACACCGATGGCTCGAAGACACCGGAGGGCATAGGAGCGGGGATCTTCGGGCCCGGAACCAAAATATCCCTACCACTCGGAAAATATCAGAGCATCTTCCAGGCCGAAGTTGTCACCATAAGCCGGTGTGCAGAGATAAATTTACAGCGGGGATATACCAACGAGAAAATCGCTATACTCAGCGACAGTCAGGCTGCACTCAAGGCATTATCTTCGGTTGAGATTAAATCATCAACAGTCCTTGAGTGCGTGGAGAGGTTAAAAAATCTAGGAGTCAATAACACCATCCGTCTGGCATGGGTACCTGGACACAGAGGAGTGGATGGTAACGAGCGAGCGGACAAGCTTGCCAAGTTGGCAGCGGCCGGAAAGCCAATAGGACCCGAGCCTATGGTGCCAATAGGGTCACATACAATAAGGGAGGACTTTATACAAAAGGAAGCGTGCCTCAGAGAACAACACTGGCGCGAAAGTCCAGGACTTCGGCAGGCAAAGGCACTAATAGGAGGGTACAACCTCCTCATGGAACTTGGGGGTGGGGAGGGAGGGATGGCCTGAAGGTTTAATGTGGCCATATAAATCGTTCCCGAGATGGTCGAGCCAGCACCTTAATGGTGCTGTGTTACCGGAGCGTATCGGATTTGTATCCGACAAAGGACCATCACATCGATAACACTCCCCAAAGCCTTCGGGGAGTGGCCTAATCGCTACAACAACAACAACAACAGGGTACAACTCGAAGCGATATAAGGCTATGATTAACCTCCCAAAAAGTAGCCTTAGGATTGTAACAGGTATACTCACAGGTCACTGTAGGCTAAAGAACCATATGCATAAATTGGGCATATCAGCTAGTAGCCTCTGTCGATTCTGTGATGTCGAAGATGAGTCTGCAGAACACATCCTGAAGGAATGTGAGGCAGCCGCGAGACGAAGACTTAGAATCCTAGGATCATCCAAACTAGAAAATAGTCACATACACTCTCTGTAGCCGGGAACCATTCTTTTCTTTCTCAGAGAACTCGGCTTGGATGAAGTGTTGTAAAAGAATTGAGGGCACAATAGACCAATAGGTCGCAGTGCTTAACCTCACAACATCTATCTATCTATCTACCTTTTCAGAGTGGCGAGAAACCATTTTATTATGAACAAACAATTTTTTATTAGGAGAAGCCTCTTTTGGTAAGGCGGAACACCTTTTTACTATGGTGGGAAACATAGCCGTGCACGGTACACTAAATTTTTACTGGACTAAGCATTCCACTACCATTAAATTTTCAGTGAGGTAGGTTTGGTTGAACTGGCCGGTCAATAAAGAGCTCACATAGACTAAATGTGTCCATAGTGTTACCAAAACTCGTTTGACAAGCAAACGGAAGAACCCCAATCATGTGTCAGGACATATGCTATAGAATAACTCCATTCTCTTGGCAAATACTAAGTTTTCTAGGACCCAGCTTAATTACTGCCTCGAAATCTGGCAACTCTGCCGCCACTAATAGCTGGAGCCTTGACCTGGCGAGCGCAGGACACGAACACCGAACGTACTCATCCGTTTCTTCCTGAAGCTCACACTTCCTGCACTCGCTGTTACTGACAAGGCCTAATTTATAAGCATCAGGAGGCAGTGTCCAGTCAGTATGGCCATCGTGAGACTTAAGTCTTCTCTCTTCAGAGATATGTGTCACTTTGTGAGTCTAATATCGTAGGTTTTGCACATGATCTTGGAAATTTTGCAGCCCCGCGCTTTTGTCCACGCTTTTCCTGCTTGATGTATCATATGCAACTCTTGTCTCCTTTTGATTTCTCCCAAACGGATTGAGACGTCTATCGTCGACTCAGCAAGTGACGCACCCTGCTTTGCCAACTCATCGGCCTTTTCGTTACCTTCTATCCCTTTGTGACCGGTAATGCAGTAAAGATGTATGGTCCGGCCTGAGGGAAGTTTTTCCAATGCTTCTTTACATTCCACAACACTTCTTGATGAAGTACTGTGTGAGATTATTGTCTTAATCGCAGCCTATCAATATATATATTAACGCGACTGCAGCTTAAGCACGCTTCTTACAGAATTCCTTCTGCTTTCTTCACTGCTATAAATACCGCCTGCAAATCGCTGCAGCAATATGGCAGCCTGTAGGATCTACTTATTTCTGGGTCAACACAGTAAACAGCAGACTCAACCCCTTCCATTAATTTGGAACCATCCGTATATAAGTTTATAGTATGTTCTGCCATTTCTGCACCCTGCCACCAACCCTCCGGCTCAATTGTGGCCTTGTTGCAGTTGTTAACGCGATGTTTTTGGCCGTTAGGTCTGCAGGCGGGATGTGTAGAATGGCATAAAATGCTGCTGTCCGGGGTAGTTTTTAAGGCTTCCGTTATGTTAATCATTGATACTCTGCATACCCTCTTCAAGTTTTTTCGTATACGTACTTTTTTGTGGGCTGTCCACCAAACAAGAACCCCATAGTAAAGTATGAGGTTATTTCCAGTGGTAGTGGAGGGTGGAGCCGTGTGTAGAAATCCTGCTAATGTGAGAAGGCGACAACCTGGCTAGACCACTCTGACATAATCGGTTTAAGGGCTAGCCAGGGAGATCTCATCGGCAGCGTCTGTACACCTCTAGGTGCGGCTACAATTGGGCGTGTGTCTTGGAGCATGCGGCTCGCTATATAAATGTGCATGTAATATTTTCACCTCCGCTGAGCGGGCTTGGGACCCGCCACGTAAAACCATACTCCATTGAAATATACCAACAAGGCTCGGATAAATACACCCTCTATTGATGACGACCATGGCAAATGGTTTGAAGGACAATGAATTGAGGGCGTGCACCTGGAACGTCCGCTCCGTGAATGGGATTGGTGCAGATGCCCGGCTGGTTGATATCATCGTCAAAGCAAAATCGTGACATCGCCGCCATCCAAGAAACGAGTTGGACGAAGCAAGGAAGAAAGAAGATCAAAAATTAGTGACATCTATTGGAGTGGCCATACGAATAAACACCACACTCGTGGTGGGAGAGAGACTTTGTCGCCAAGTTCTGGCGTTTACGCCTGTGGACGAGCGTCTCGCCACTATCCGAATAAAAGCAAAATTTTTCAATATATCATTCAGTAGCGCCCATGCGCCGACAGAGAAGAAAGACGATGAAGTGAAAGACACTTTTTTAGGAACAATTAGAACGCACATACGATCGCTGCCCCCGTCATGATATAAGTCGTGCTTGGCGACTTTAACGCCAGGGCGGGAACGAAGGTGTTTTTGGCCCTACAGTGGGAAAGTTCAGCCTACACAATGAAACTTCTCCTAACGAACTGATGCTGATTGACTTTGCCGGTGCTCGAAACATGGTCATATCCAGCACGAGGTTCATGCATAAAGATACATCAAGCTACATGGCTGTCTCCTGATCGAAATACTCACAATCAGATCGATCACGTTGTGATCGACGGACGGCATGCCTCCAGTGTTTTAGATGTGCGCACGATCCGACGACCTAACATCGACTCGGACCATTATCTCGTTGCAGCCAAAATACGTACCCGCCTCAACGCGGTTAAAACCAAGGAACAAAAAACACAAGGAAAGCTTGACGTCGAAAAGCTTCAATCACAACAGACTGCCAATGATTCCGCAACTCGACTCTCACACCTGCTCTCTGAGAGCACAACTCATCCTGAAGGAATACAGGAGCAGTGGGAGCATATTTCCAAAGCACTTCGTACTGCCGCCGAGAAAAAAATTGGTTACCGGCGACAACGGAAAAACAATTGGTACGATGAAGAATGTCGCGTTGCAACTGAAATAAAAGATGCTGCCTACAGGGCTACGTTAAAAGCGAGCGCGACAAGAGGAGTGTGTGAACGCTATCGTGAGTTGAAAAAGGAAGCGAGATGCCTTTTAAGGAAGAAAAAAGCAGAAGCAGAAAGGCGTGAGTGCGAGGAGCTTGAGCTGCTAGCCACCAGGAATAACGCCCGAAAATTTTACCAAAAAATACGACGACAGACGGAAGGTTTTAAGACCGGGGCAAACTCCTGTAGGAACGAAAACGGCGACCTTGTAACTGATGTCCAGAGAGTGCTTAGATTATGGAGGGAACACTTCTCCTGAATGGAGGCAGCAATTCACCGCGCAGAGACGACCCCGATCCCGCAATCGATGATGATGGAATATATGTCCCCCGCCCGATTATGACGAAGTTAGAAAAGCAATAACCAGATTGAAAAACAACAAGGCCGTGGGCGCTGATGGATTGCCTGCGGAGCTATTCAAGTACGGCGGCGAGGAGTTGGTAAGGCGCATGCAGCAGCTTCTTAGCAAAATATGGGCGGAAGAGTGCATGCCCGACGGTTGGAATCTAAGTGTTCTTTGCCCAGTCCACAAGAAGGGGGATACTGCAAAATGCACCAACTATCGTGGAATCAGCCTTCTCAATATCGCATATAAGGTTCTTTCAAGTGTATTGCGCGAAAGATTGAAGCCCACCGTGAACCGGCTGATTGGACCTTATCAGTGCGGCTTCAGACCTGGTAAATCTACCATCGACCAGATTTTCACAATGCGCCAAATCTTGGAAAAAAACCGTGAAAAAAGAATCGACACACATCACCTCTTCGTCGACTTTAAAACCGCTTCCGACAGCACGAAAAGGAGCTGCCTATATGCCGCTATGCTCGCTTCCATAACGTCTCTCGACAGCGGCCATCAATGCTTCATAGTTTTTCCGCTCTCCTTCGGGAATAGTGTGTAGGATTTTGGCTGCTGGCCCTTTCAATGCTACGAATAGAGCTGCAACTTTATCTTCAGCATTCCAGTTGTTCACTGCTGCGGTCTTCTCAAACTGTAGCTTAAAGACCTGGAAAGGAACAGAACCGTCAAAGGATGGTGTTTTTACTTTTGGATTGTGTTGCGTACAACAAGCTGAATAAATGTATTTGTAACGATAGCGGTTGTAAATGAAGTAACACACTAGTTTTGTATAAACTTTTAATTTAATTACTTCAGCGGGTTGCACTATGTAAAATTACATTCTTTTTTTTTTTTTTTTTGGGTTTGGTTGAATGGCACGGACGCTAGTCCATAACGCCAGGTTGTATGTCGGATTGTTCTTTTTTCAGATTGTTGTATATGTAATTTTAGCTCCACTAATACACAATGGTAGTACCAAGGTGGCCAGAACCATGTGTAGCAGCTTGCAATTTGGTATTAATTATTTTAATTCTTCGTATTTTCAATTAGGGTTGGTTTTTACTTGGCACCACGCCATGTTATATTCAATTTGATTTAATGGTTTACTCCAAGTACGATAAATTTTAAGTTTGTCAACTGTTTTATTAATTTTTTGTCAAGTCGCTTCCCTCACTATCCGCCATTTTGTTCTCAACCGTATGAATAGCGTCCTTTTATAACACGCGGTTGAGCTGTGGGGAAACGAACTTGACGCGACGACGTCAAAAAACGAAGTGAAAAATTACATTCAATAAAAGCAAAAGCAAGAAGAAGATCTAAACAATGACATTTCATATTCTTTCATTACATTCCTTCGCATTGGAATAACAGGGTTGACAGATGGGCACGAACATGCCGGCCGCCTTGAACGACCGATAAGAGTTCGAAATTAAATTCACTCACATTCTGATTTTGGACACGAATCTGTGTGGTCTCGAGCGCGCATTATTTTTGTGATTAATTTTGGTGTTCTGAGCAAGTTTATTGTGCTAATCTAACGGCAAATTTGATATTAAATATAACCGCATCATTAATTAATGCATTTTCCAGAAATAACAAAAGCTGCAATCAGGTGAGTGATTTTGGCGTCCCTTAAAGAATTTTTGTGCTAAATAAAACGGCATTAAGTGCCTTAAGCACTGCTTACAAATCTTTTCTAAAGTGTTGTGGAAAAAAAAAAGCTGCATAGTGCCTTCAAAAAAGAGGAATAAAGTGCGTTTAGCACTGCCGAAAAGTACAAGACGGAAAATGGCGTCGCCGGTACAAAAGTCGGTGACGTCACTTTCTAGTGAAGATAAAGACAAACCCACTATGGCAAAAAAGCCTAAAATATTGGAGAACTCAAATGTGACAGGTTTTTATGAATTATCACCAAATGGTTTAGTGGAAATGAAAAAAAAGTAAAAAGGACCAATTAGCAACCGATGTAACTGTACAAAGCAGCGACATGGAGACAGCAAATGATACAGCAAACATAACGGTGAATTCCAATTCGGCTGAAAAAGTTCAGTCAAAAGAAGAGGAAAAAAAAGAAGCGGTAAAACCAACAATAACATACCCGCCAAATTTTCGCGGAGAAATTTTTGTACTTGTGAACACCACAGAGTGTCACGACATGAAAAATGAAAAAGTAACGAGTGGCTTAACCCTTTGATGTCAAATGTTGCTTATAGGCAACATTGTGTGTTTTCGGTTATATTTCCTACAGGGTATGTTATTTTTGCTAACGGTTTTTTTCCGATGAAATTTGTGTGTATAAGTATTTCTTTACGAAGTTATATTTTGAAGAGCTTTACAAGTGTTTAATTGCGAGGTAGTTGAAATAAGGCTCAAGCGTGTGCAAAAGAAAGTGAAAAAAAGGTTTAACCAAAGTTCATATAAAAAAGTCAAGACTCGAAATTTTTTCTTAAAAACTGAATACTATTATAAATAAAAGGTAAGTAAATTAAATAACGTTTGCAAAACTTTAAAAAATTGTGTATTGTTTTGTGAGGAATTTTATGAACACAATGTTGCTTATAGGCAACATTTGTCTGTAGTAGCTCAGGAAGAAACTATTATCAACAATTAGATTTTTTTTAGAAATGCACCCAAAAGGTCTCGCAGAATCTGAAATAAAACAAATAATCGACCATTTGAACCATTTTGATCGTCCACGTCAATGGCACTACGCTATCGACTGTCCTACACCCCAAAATCTTGGGTATGACGTTCGATCAGGATCAACATTTTGGTGAGCATGGGGCCGCAATTGTACCAAACATCCAGAGCCGTAATAAAGTTGTCAAATCTCTTGCTGGCAGTACTTGGGAAAAAGATAAAAAAACGCTCATTACCACTTACAAAGCAATTGGCCAGCCGATTTCATGCTACGCGTCCCCGATATGGTCACCAAGCCTAAAGATTACCCACTGGAAGAAGCTACAGGCCTGCCAAAATACTGCCCTCAGAACCGCCACGGGTTGACTCCTTATGTCCCCAGAACACCATCTGCATAATGAGGCGAGAATACTCCCAATAAGGGAAAGAAATGAAATGCTAACCAAACAGTTTCTATTGAATACCCAGAAACCTGGGCATCCCAACAGACATCTGATTGTTGAGCCAACACCGTCCAGGGGCTTAAGGAGTCACCTCCGTAAGCACTATGAGGAAATACGGCACTTGAGAACACAGCCGTATGAAGCCCAAAAACATAAGCAGGTCCTTGGTGAACTCCACAAAGAGGCGTCGAACCTCTATGTCAGGAATTGCCCGGTGTATCCAGTACTCAAAGAGCAATACCCTAAACTTGCGGAAGAGGAACGCACACTCCCTATGGAAACGCGAGTCACCCTAGCCCAACTTCGATCTGGATACTGTAACATCTTAAACTCTTACCTATCCAGAATCTACCCCGACATACAAAATGTATGCCCTGCTTGCAATGTGTCCCCACATGACACAAACCATCTCTTCAATTGTAATGTGGAACCAACGCCTCTAACACCTCTCTCATTATGGTCCAACCCTGTTGAAACAGCAAGTTTTCTCGGACTCCCGTTAGAGGACATTGATAACAATTTTTGATTGGTCAGACCTATTGGATGGGGCGAAGCACTGCTACAGCAACAACAACAACGGGTCGTCCGTCGACAACCCTTTCATGTATGGAATCAGATTCACCGCCATCAACTTCTCCAATACCATCTAATGTTTCGAATACTGGATCACCAAGTCCACCATCTTCAGCAACACGATCATACATATCGAACCTCCAAAATCAATGCGTCTAGATCGAGACCGCCATTGGCTGGAATGGGGAGCAAAAGGGAGGTACCGATTATGCCAAACCGGCATTATAATGTCAAAATGTTAGGTACACCATACCACACATAAAATGTAATAAAACTTAATAAAAATTATATAAAGTTCAAAATTCGGTTTTATTCTAAAATGTGCCACCATGGCGCAATGTTGCTTATAAGCAACATCTTATAACGGTGATACCAAAAGGGATAGATACTTGAAAGAGATATCAGTTCATATTCAAAGCTCAACTAATAACCCTATATATTAAACATATTTTTAATGGCGCCCACTTTAATTATGACATCAAAGGGTTAACTTTATACAGCCAAATAAAGAATTTGCGTATTAAAGATCTTGACTTAATATACTCAATAGAAAAATCCCTTTATAAAGTATTCTTCAAAACCACATATGCAGCAAATAGCTTCATAATCGATGATAGAGTAAGAAAACGTGGACTAAAACCATTCATTCCCAGGACTGCACTGGAAATATATGGAGTAGTACGTGGGGTTCCACAAAGCTACACAGAATATGATATACTCAAAAATTCAATATCTTCGGTACCTATAGTATCAGTACAGCGCTTCACGCGCAAAGATCCCAATAGCGATTCCTACATACCAACATCCACTTTAAAGATAGGTTTTATGGGAAATGAAATTTCCAAAGAAATCATTTTCGAATATACTCGTCTAACAGTCGAGTTTTATGTACCTACATTGAGACAATGTAACAAATGTGGCAGATTAGGACACACCAAATTTGGATGCAAATCCAAAGAAAGATGTCTTCAATGCGGAAAAAGCGAGTGTAAGAATGGCGAATGTAACAATAACACCTGCATTCTCTGTAGCAGGGAGGGACATACAGCCAAAAATAAAAATAATTGTCCACATTGGCAAAAGGAGTTAGAGGTGAACCGCATCAAAACGGTTAAAACATTGTCCAGAAAGGAAGTTTTAGATAAATACTTCCCAAGAAATACAAATCGTTTTGATATATTAAGTGAAGATGATGAAGAGTTTCCTGTTTTAGTGCAGGATAATGACATTTTAGACACAAATAAATATATAAATAGGCATTTAACTAAAAAATCATATAGCTCTGTAGTAAAGAAGACTAGTCCGGCTAAACTAAAAAGGGAAAATTATAAAACGGTAAATCCAAAACCACAAATCATTCCTGTTTTTAACTCTTTTCATTACCAAAAAAACTTGGTTACACAATATGAAAAACTAATGAGTGAAATGATCAATATCACTCAAAAACTCTCACAACAACAAGGTAGCTCTGGTACCTTACAAGAAATTTGAAAAATCAAAAACACTTTCGATGCTCTAGTAATGAGTCGCGAAAATTCTAACATACAATCTCTAAACTCTTTTTACTCTAATCATGAAGATGATGCAATATAATTGTCAAAGCCTTAAGGCAAACATAGATACAATAGAATATTATATAAACACGTATAATATAGAAATTGCAGCTTTTAGCGAAATTTTCTTTTCAACAAAATCAACACATAGAAAACTTTTAAATTTTAATATTATTAAAAAACATAGAAACGATGGGTACGGTGGCGTTGCCATTGCCCTTAGGAAATATATCAAATTCAAAAAAATAACTTACAATACTGACTACGATATTTTAATAATTACAACATCAAATCTTCAACCTAATATCACAATAGTTTCTATTTACCTTCCTCCTAATATCCCTATACGAAATTTTAAATCGGAAATTCACAGACTTTTGGAATTTCTAGAACCTTTTTCAAACACCTTCATTCTTGGAGATTGCAATGCAAGAGCTACCTTGTTTGGTGATAGAATTGACAACTATAAGGGTAAACATTTTGTTAGTATGATTCAAGAATCCAATTTTCATCATTTAAATAATGGCAATCATACCTTCTTAATAGATCCACGCACCATGAACACATCTGTGCTAGATCTTTCTTTTACAAACTGCACCTTTCACTGTTCCTGGAAAGTTGACACAACACGAATAGGAGGCAGTCACCATCTACCTATCTTAATTGAAACTGATCATTGTGCAATCAAAAAATCGGTATTTCTAGCGAGAAATAAACTTTTACAATCTCTAGAAGTTCTTGAAAATTACACTACAATCACGGACTTAGAAAACAAAATCCAAGATGAAATTAGAAAAGCAACTTACACAATTGATAACACCAGAAAACCAAAATCTTGGTGGAACGAAAGTCTTGACAAGAGCTACCGCTTCCTTAAAATAGCAAATCAGAAGGTAAAAGCTTTACCGAGTCCGAAAAATATGGATAATATGATAGCTGAGAGAAAGAAATGGAAAAAGGCAGTTAAAAAGGCCAAAAAAGAAAATTTCAAAGAAAAAATAGAAGAAATAAATACCAATATGGGAAGGAAATCTTGGCGCTTTGTCAAGTCATTGAGGGGAGATTTTAATCAAATAGAAGTAGGCATGTGGAATGAAGCCAACAACCAAAATTTTTTAAATATGCTTAATCAACAAGTACCAGTTATGGTTCAAAGACTACCCCTTAACAATGAAGTAGAACCAAATACCAATCTCACGTTTTCATTTGAGGAAATAAAAGAAACGCTTTTTAAAAAGAACATAAACTCAGCAGCCGGTACTGATAAAATATCGTACAGGATGTTAAGAGCACTTCCTGATATAACCTTAAACAACATCAAAACACATTAAACAAGCACAAATATTAGACATAGAAAAAAGAGAAAAAACACGTCTAACTTTGGAGAGCCTAAGAATACAACAAAAAATACACCAGGTTATGAATTTCAAAGAGGACGCTAACAATATAAGCAACATCTATACCGCAGTTGTACAAAGAGCAAAGAAACAAGCGCAAATCAGTGCTACTTGATAATATGTAAATATGTATGTGTGTTTTTAAACTGTGATATTACAATTAGTTAAACAATCAATGTAAGTAACAATTGTCAAGATAAAATTTTCATGTTTATTGTTGGATAAAGTAGTTAATGTTTATATATTTGATATATTTTCAAATAAAAACAGCTTTCTGATGATGACGCAGTAAGCGTCGAAACGCGTCAAAGAATACAAAAACAATAAAGTACACTTATTAAAACGACCATAAAAGCTCTACCCAGCAAACCATCAAAACATGTTTGAATGACATTTTTATTTCTAATACCATTCCAGAACACTGGAGACAAATTAAAGTAGTACCTATACCCAAAAAAGGTAAAGATCTCAACAATTTTGAAAATTTCAGGCCAATAGCCTTAATAACAGTTTTTCTTAAAAAAATAAATTCCTGTCTTAAAGATAGAATTAACTTATACATTGAGAACAACAAAATACTCCCACCCACAACCTTTGCCTACAGGAAAAACATGTCCACATCAACCTGTTTAAATCACATAATACATCAAATCACTCTACTCAAAAGCGAAAATAAACATGTCATTTTTTGCACAACTGACATTTCAAATGTATATAACTGTGTGAATATAAATATTTTAAAAGATCAACTTTTTGATATTGGCTTAGAAAAGTTGTATACTGAATGGATAATAAACTTTCTTAGCTATAGGATTCTCAAAATTGGCGACAAAACAACTGAGATTTTCAATGGTCTTCCTCAAGGCAGTTGCCTTTCACCACTTTTATTTAATATAAACACTGCCAAACTCCATGATCTTCAAGATGAAAATATTCAAGTATACCAATTTGCTGACGATTTCTTTTTTATATCCTCAGATTTTACATTAGAAAATGCAAAATCCAATCTTCAAAACTTTCTTAACTCCTTTGCATCAAATTGCAACACTCTTAATCTGAATTTTAATGCTAGCAAAACTAAAGTCATGCATATAACCAAAGGTCCAACGAAGGAAGTCAATGTAACCATAAATGGTTCAACACTTGAACAAATAAAATCAGCAACAATTTTAGGCAGAGTCATAAACAGTTCCTTAACTGCAAAAGCACACTATCAAAAAGTAATAGAATCATCTTCAAACAACTTAAAACTTTTTAAATACATTAACAATATCAAATCAGGGTTACATCCACAAAAGGCATTAAACATCTACAAAGCAATGGTGAGATCAAAGATTGAATATTGCAGTACCACACTTGCAAATAGTGCCAATGCATCATTTCACAGTATACAAGTCTTACAAAACAAAATCTTGAGAATATGTTTAGGTATAACACCATCAACGCCAATACTATTAATATATGCTTTAGCTAATGAACTACTTCCCAATGAACGAACCCTATGGCTAGTTGCCAAAGAAGTAATGAAACTAATTGCTTTTAACAATCCAATAGCAGATACTATAAAATCTAACTCACACCTCAATACCAGTTATGCAATTGCATACAACACTTTCTCCAACGTCATTGATGACATTGATGCGGTTCACCGCCATCCCCCGATCTCCAACCTTGTCATTTTTGAAAAAACTACCAATACTAAAAAATCAAACATGACACAAGAGATTATTGCTCAGCACTCATCAATGCTGGCAGAATACAGAAGTACAAGTTTTAATATTAGGGGGCTCATGTAACCGTATAAATGCCTTATAAAGTGTGTAAACGTATAAATTTATCTAGTGCGTAAACGAACTGTCAAATTTTGTATGAAAAATCATTTACACAGTTTGTATAAATTTACGCGCACATTTCATTGTGTAAACGCGGTAAACTCAAAGGAATGCAACCTTGCAGACATTACAGCAGGCATTTTCATCAGAAATCTTCACATCAGAAAGTAATTTACAAGAATATCTTAGTAAAACCGTTTTAGTTTTGATTTTTCACTTAATCTTGGCATTTTTTAATTTGTATAACAATCAAAAAATTTTTGTTTGGCAATAATACAGCTGATAAACAATCAAGTTTATCAAGAGTATTTCTAGGTGCGTTCATATAACAGCGTGTGTAAATGGATATAATTTTACACCTTATAAGTTTATATGCTTTCATGAGTCCCCCTAATGTAACGAATGTTAGCAGCACTGAGCGATGTTATCGTCTCTAAGCCGATGCTAACCAGCGACGTGAATGCACATCCATAATTCAATCATTATGTATGTACATAAACGAATAAATAATTGCGTCTACACATATGTACGTATACGAACATCTGAGCGGCAATGCACAAATCCATGCATATATCTTATCTGAGTTGTCACAAGAGAGAGCAATAATTTGTGCACGTAGTTGTGGCTGGCGATTTTGTAGCCGAAACAACTAGTAAGTTTTGGAAATCGAAGAGCCTAGAAGTATGCAGCGTAAACTATAGGGGGACTCATGTAACCGTATAAATGCCTTATAAAGTGTGTAAACGTATAAATTTATCTAGTTTACGCACGAGCTGTCAAATTTTGTATGAAAAATCATTTACACAATTTGTATAAATTTACGCGCACATTTCATTGTGTAAACGCGGTAAACTCAAAGGAATGCAACCTTGCAGACATTACAGACGGCATTTTCATCAAAAATATCCAACATCAGCAAGTAAAGACGTTTTAGTTTTGATTTTTCACTTAATCTTGGTATTTTTTAATTTGTATAACCATCAAAAAAATTTTTTTGGAAATAATACAGCTGAAAAACAATCAAGTTTATCAAGAGTATTACTAGGTGCGTTCATATGACCGCGTGTGTAAATGGATATAATTTTACACCTTATAAGTTTATATGCTATCATGAGTCCCCCTTATGAAAGCGGGGCAAGCGAGTAAGAAGTAATTCAGTTTGAGTTGAGTTATCAATCAGTTTGGTTATTAAGCCAGCGAGTAGCAAAGTATAAGTGTATTGTGAAGTACTTTAATAAAGGCCATTTATCCATTATTCAATATTGGAGTTATTTATTCAACAGTTTAGTGATTCGAACTTAGCAGAGGATTGCAAATAAGAGGATTTGCAAGTAAATTCGTTACAATTGGTGTCAGAAGAGGAATTGTTGAATAAATTCCAGAGGACAACAAGGACATGGCAAAGTTCAGTGAATTGAAGATCCAGCAACTAAAGAAGGAGTTAGAGAGCCCGGGATTGAATACAAGTGGCGTTAAACTCGAACTTCAGGCACGGCTACGAGAGGCAATGGAAGCAGAAGGAATTGATGTGGACGAGTATGTCTTTTATCCTGATGAGGACGAGACAACAGCAAAAATTGAAGAGAAAAATGAAACATCGCAGACAATGGCGAACACAGACCTGAACATGATGTTGGCTGCAATATCGGCACAAATGTCCGAAATGTCATCACAAATATCTATCAACATGTCATCGCAATTGAAATCGCATGAGACACGCATAACATCCAAGATGGAAACTCAGCTGGAATCGCAGGAAAACCGTATAACAGCGAAGATTGAAGCACAACAGGCACGGATATCCGAAATATCGGCGCAAATTTCATCACAGATATCATCGCAGATCTCTGCTGAACTGGAAGAGCAAGAAGAACGTATTTTCTCGAAGTTGGAGGCGCAAGATACAAAAATTTTACAGTTTTAAGAAAAAATCGAGGCCGAGGTGGATGCTTTGAGAGGACGTATCGAGCAGTTGCAACTAAATCGCCCAGCAGTTTTAACTAGTAATTCAAAGGTAAAAACACCAACCTTTGACGGTTCTGTTCCTTTCCAGGTCTTCAAGCTACAGTTTGAGAAAACCGCAGCAGTGAGCAACTGGAATGCGGAAGATAAAGTTGCTGCACTGTTCGTGGCATTGACGATTCCCGAAGGAGAGCGGAACAATTATGAAGCATTGATGGCTGCTCTAGAGAGACGATACGGAACTGAGCACAGGAAACAGATATTTCAAATAGAATTGCAAAACCGCTACCAAAAAGCTAACGAGACTTTGCAGGAGTTTGCTTCGGACATTGAAAGATTGGCTCATCTTGCAAATGCGGATGCACCCGTGGAATACACGGAAAGAGTGAAGATTCAGAGCTTTATAAATGGCATACGGGAAGTCGAAACGAAGCGAGCCACATACGCGAACCCAAAGCAAACATTTTCTGAAACGGTATCCCATGCATTGACTCAGGAAACGGCGTCATTATTGAGTAAACCAGCATACAAAGCTCATCGTGTGGAAGTAGAAAGGCCAGAGTGGGTAGATACAATTTTGGAAGCTCTGAAGGGATCACAACAGAAAAATGCCGGAGTTATGAAATGTTTCAAGTGCGGTAACCCAGGTCACATTGCACGTCATTGCGATCTTGGTCCTAATAGTTCCAACAATGTGGGTGGCCGTAAACGCAAAGCTGGCGGAAATGAGCAAGAGCGTGTCGGATGTAAAGAACGAAAACTTGGCCCGGCTATTGAATGTCCTGTGATATCTGTGTCGCAGATTGGAAGGAAATCAAGCAGTCTTACCATCAGAGGGAATATGGATGGTAAAGAGCGTGTACTGACTGTAGATACGGGGGCATCTCATTCCTTGATTCGATCTGATTTGGTCTACAGGAGAGTAAAGTCATTACCTGGAGCAAGGTTGCGTACGGTCACAGGCGAATATAATCAAGTCCAAGGCGAAGTGGTATGTGAGGTATTAATTGGAAAAGTCATGGTTCTACACAAATTCGTTGTGGCGGAGATCGTTGATGAAGTCATATTGGGAGTGGACTTCTTGGTTGACCATGACGTCAGGATCGATATGCGGAGAAAAATTATGCGCTATAAGAACCAGGACATACCACTTAACTTTAGTTTGGAAAAAGGGTTCAGCAGTAATCGGGTACTGGTGGAAAAGACTCGACAAAGACCACGAAAGTCAAAGGCAAAAGTTGATAGATCGAATGGGCCAAATAAATCAAAATCAAAAGTACCTGCGAGAGAAACACTGGCATTGACAAAACCTAAAAGACGCAGAAAAACGAAGCAACGAATTTCCGAGAAAGAATGCGAAGGTAGTTTCAAGCCGGAGCGCACTACTGTTGTGAAATGTGGGAACGATACCGATTATGCAAAGCAAATCCGTCCAGCGCAAGATCTACGAAGTGGTTCATTGACCAAACAACAGAGTGTGAAAGAACGGCCGAGGATAATGAGTAGTAAGATGAAACACAGGTACGACAAGGAAAATAATTCGCAAGGTTTCCGGGAGGGAAATTTGGTACTGTTATACAACCCTCACCGGCGGAAAGGTGTTCCATCCAAATTTCGGTGCAGTTGGGAAGGCCCGTACAAGGTTGTGAAGAAGATAAGTGATATCATCTACCGCATACAAGCGATTGGGAAATCACGAAATAGAAGAGTGGTACATTTGGCGATGCTAGCAGCGTTTAGATCGAGAGATTTGTCTGATCGGGACGATCAGACTTAGGTTGAGGGCAGTGTAACGAATGTTAGCAGCACTGAGCGATGCTATCGTCTCTAAGCCGATGCTAACCAGCGACGTGAATGCACATCAATAATTCAATCATTATGTATGTACATAAACGAATAAATAATTGCGTCTACACATATGTACGTATACGAGCATCTGAGCGGCAATGCACAAATACATGCATATATCTTATCTGAGTTGTCACAAGAGAGAGCAATAATTTGTGCACGTAGTTGTGGCTGGCGATTTTGTAGCCGAAACAACAAGTAAGTTCTGGAAATCGAAGAGCCTAGAAGTATGCAGCGCAAACTATAAAAGCGGGGCAAGCGAGTAAGAAGTAATTCAGTTTGAGTTGAGTTATCAATCAGTTTGGTTATTAAGCCAGCGAGTAGCAAAGTATAAGTGTATTGTGAAGTACTTTAATAAAGGCCATTTTTACATTATTCAATATTGGAGTTATTTATTCAACAGTTTAGTGATTCGAACTTAGCAGAGGATTGCAAATAAGAGGATTTGCAAGTAAATTCGTTACAATATAATATATACAGATTCCTCAGTAGGAGAAGAGAAAACAGGCTGTGGAATTTATTTACTAAACACAGACACCGAACACTCTTTCCATATTCCATTTAAATCATCCTCAGCTTTTGGAGAATTACTAGCAATAGAAGAAACTATCGATATTGCAATACGAAACAATTACTCATCCGTCGTTATTTTTACAGATAGCCTAATAGCATGCCAAACACTTAAAAAACATACATCTACGAATAGCATTGCAGCTAAAATTCTTAATAAAATTTCAAATCACAACTTCAACAATGTACACGTCAGATGGATACCCAGTCACAAAAACATATTTGGCAACGAAAAAGCGGATGCTATAGCCAAATCAGCTATTATAAACAGCTCTTGTAAAACAGTAAAACTTACGATGGATAAAGCTTGCAAACGTATCAAGAATTATATATACGACCAGTCTTTTCAAAATTTTTTAAATTACTCCAATACAAACCAAAATCTGTATGCCACCATCTTTCCTTCTAGGAGGAATTTTGCGTGGTTCAAAAATTTTAAATTTAACCCAAAAGACATCAAAACCTTAAACCGTATACTAACCGGACATACATATGATAAGAAATATTTAGTCAAAATCAAAGCTACAAACTCGTCTCTATGTCGCTGCGGTGATATAGATTGCTATAAGAATCAAACCTTCCACTGCCCACTTTTGAACAACATCAGAGTCACCTTCAATGTCTTTAATGAAGCACATAATTTTAAGGAAGTCTTTAAAGACAAAAACAACGCCAAAATCACTCAATTAGTAAAGTTTCTCCAAAAAGCTGATCTTAAATTTTGAAAAATAAATAAATTAAAAAAAAAAAAATCTAAGACAATAATAATAAAAGCAGCTATCATAAATACACATAAAAACTTTTACTTTGTTTATATTTTAATGTTCGTCTTATATGTTTTTATGTTTTTTGTACACAAATCTCGATTCCACCTTACTCAAAAATTTTTTTTTATGAATAAAACTATTCGAAACAATTTTACATAAATTTCAAACTGCAATCTTCATTGCATTCATCATTAACTGCAATTCTCATTGCATTCATCAAAATGCAACTTTTTTGCAATCATCAAATAACTGCAATTGTCATTGCAATCATCAAAGAACCTTTCATACAACCAAAGAGGATAAATACTGTAACGAATTTACTTGCAAATCCTCTTATTTGCAATCCTCTGCTAAACTCGAATCACTAAACTGTTGAATAAATAACTCCAATATTGAATAATGGAAAAATGGCCTTTATTAAAGTACTTCACAATACACTTATACTTTGCTGCTCGCTGGCTTAATAACCAAACTGATTGATAATTCAAATTGAACTCTACTATTGGCCGCCAGATCGCGTGCTTAATCAATAACTGATTGATTGCTCAACTCAAACTGAATTACTTCTTACTCGCCTGCCCCGCTTTTATAGTTTACGCTGCATACTTCTAGGCTCTTCGATTTCCAGAAGTTACTAGTTGTTTCGGCTACAAAATCGCCAGCCACAACTACGTGCACAAATTATTGCTCTCTCTTGTGACAACTCAGATAAGATATATGCATGTGTTTGTGCATTGCCGCTCCGCTGCTCGTATACGTACATATGTGTAGACGCAATTATTTATTCGTTTATGTAGATACATAATGATTGAATTATTGATGTGAATGTTTGTAGTTTACAGTCTCTCGCACATACATAGGCGTATAAGTAAATGCATCTGTGTGTGACATCTTTCGGCTGCCTTATATACGTGTATACATGATTTGATTATTGACGTAAATACTGCTTATCGTGGCCTTGGCATCGCCTTAGTGATGGTATAACTTCGTGATGGTAATATCCGTGACACTGCCCTCCACTTAAGTCTGATCGTTCCGGTCTGACAAATCTCTCGATCTAAACGCTGCTAATCTCTCCAAATGAACCACTTTCATTTTGGTTCGTGGTTTACCGATGGTTTGTATGCGGTACACTACATCGTTGATCCGTTTTACAACTTTGTATGGGCCTTCCCAATTACACTGCAATTTCGGGGACAAACCTTTTTTTCGTTGCGGGTTGTATAACAGCACCAAATCTCCTTCCTGAAAAACTTCTGAATTAATTGCTTTATCATATTTCCTTGTCGTACCTGTGTTTCATCTTACCACTCATTATCCTCGATCGTTCCCTCGCACTCTGTTGCTCGGCCAATGAAGAACTACTTCGCAGAGCTTGCGCTGGACGGATTTGCTTTGCATAATCAGTATCGTTCCGACGCTTCACAACAGTAGT
Source organism: Eurosta solidaginis (assembly GCF_040869045.1). NCBI lineage: Eukaryota > Metazoa > Arthropoda > Insecta > Diptera > Tephritidae > Eurosta > Eurosta solidaginis. Next base: position 33,185,462 of record NC_090319.1, read on the forward strand.
GTGCCTTAGCTTGAAACCACCCTTGCATTCTTTCTTCGTTTTAGTACGTCCGTTAGGGCTTTTCAATGCCAGTGTTTCTCTCACACGTACCTTCGGTTTTGATTTGTTTGGCCCATTTGTTCCATCAACCTTTACCTTTGAATTTCGAGGCCTTCGTCGAGTCTTCTCCACCAGTACCCGATTACTGCTGAACCCTTTTTCCAAACTAAATTTAAGTGGCACATCTTGGTTCTCATAATGCATCACCCTTCTCTGCATATCGATCTTGATGTCATGGTCAACCAAGAAATCCACTCCCAATATAACTTCATCAACAATCTCCGCCACAACAAATTTGTGTAGAACCATGACCTTCCCAATCAATACTTCACATATCACTTCTCCCTGAACTTGGTTATACTCGCCAGTGACCGTACGCAACTTTGCTCCAGGTAACGGTTTTACTCTCCTGTTGACCAAGTCAGATCGGATCAAAGAATGAGATGCGCCCGTATCTACAGTCAGTATTCGTTCGTTGCCATCCACATTCCCTCTGACGGTAAAACTGCTCGATTTTCTACCAATTTGCGACACAGATATCACAGGGCATTCAATAGCTGGATCTAGCTCTCTACCTCTTACACGCTCTTGCTCATCTCCTCCAGCTTTGCGTTTACGCCCACCCACATTGTTGGAACTATTAAGGCCATGATCGCAATGACGTGCAATGTGACCTGGGTTGCCGCACTTGAAACATTTAATAACTCTGGCATTCTTCTGTTGAGATCCCTTCAGTGCTTCCAAAATTGTGTCTACCCACTCTGGCCTTTCTACTTCCACACGGCGTGCTTTGAAAACTGGCTTACACAGAAGCGACGCTGTTTCCTGAATCAGAGCTTGTGACACTGTTTCTGCGAATGTTGGCTTTGGGTTTGCGTATGTAGCTCGCTTTGTTTCGGCGTCCCGTATGCCATTTATGAAACTCTGGATTTTTACCCTCTCGGTGTATTCCACGGGTGCGTCCGCATTTGCGAGATGAGCCAACCTTTCAACATCTGAAGCAAACTCTTGCAATGTCTCATTTGCTTTTTGGTAGCGATTTTGCAACTTAATTTGGAATATCTGTTTTCTATGCTCGCTTCCATAACGTCTCTCGACAGCGGCCATCAATGCTTCATAGTTGTTCCGCTCTCCTTCTGGAATCGTCTGTAGGATTTCGGCTGCTGGCCCTTTCAATGCCACGAACAGAGCTGCAACTTTATCTTCAGCATTCCAGTTATTCGCTGCCGACGTCTTCTCAAATTGGAGCTTAAATACCTGGAATGGAACAGAACCATCAAACTTTGGGGATTTTACCTTCAGAGTAGACGTTGAAGTGATTGGACGGTTCAATTGTAACTCCTGAATCCGATCTTTCAAAGCATCCATCTCGGCCTCTACTTTATTTTGTCGTTCACTAACAGCCTCCAGCTGCGATGAGAATTTTGTTTCCTGTGCCTCCAGCTTTGTTGAGATACGCTCTTCTTGCTCTTCCAGTTGAGCAGAGATCTGCGATGATATCTGTGCTGAAATTTGCGCCGACATTTCGGATATTCGTGCCTCTTGTGCTTCAATCTTAGCTGTTATTTCAGATGACATTTCTGCAATACGTGTCTCCTGTGATTCCATCTTGGATGCCATATATGTCTTCTGTTCTTCTAACTGTGTTTCCATCTTAGATGTTATATCTGTCTTTTGCGATTCCAGTTGAGATGACATGTTGGTGGATATTTGTGATGACATTTCGGACATTTGTGCCGATATTGCAGCCAATATCAAGTTCAAGTCTGTGTTCGCCATTGTCTGCGGTGTTTCATTTTTCTCCTCCAATTTTGTTGTCTCATCGCCATCAAGATGAAAGACATACTCTTCCACGTCAATTCCTTCTAATTCCATTGCCTCTCGTAGTCGTGCTTGAAGTTCGATCTTATTGCCAGTTGTATTTAATCCACGGTTCTCCAACTCCTTTTTCAGTTGCTGGATCTTCAATTCACTGAACTTTGCCATGTCCAAGTTTATTCGAAGTCTTCGGAATTTATTCAACAAATCCTACTTCTGACACCAATTGTAACGAATTTGCTTGCAAATCCTCTTATTTGCAATCCTCTGCCAAGTTCGAATCACTAAACTGTTGAATAAATAACTCCAATATTGAATAATGGAAAAATGGCCTTTATTAAAGTACTTCACAATGACACTTATACTTTGCTACTCGCTGGCTTAATAACCAAACTGATTGATAATTCAAATTGAACTCTACTATTGGCCGCCAGATCGCGTGCTTAATCAATAACTGATTGATTGCTCAACTCAAACTGAATTACTTCTTACTCGCCTGCCCCGCTTTTATAGTTTACGCTGCATACTTCTAGGCTCTTCGATTTCCAGAAGTTACTAGTTGTTTCGGCTACAAAATCGCCAGCCACAACTACGTGCACAAATTATTGCTCTCTCTTGTGACAACTCAGATAAGATATATGCATGTGTTTGTGCATTGCCGCTCCGCTGCTCGTATACGTACATATGTGTAGACGCAATTATTTATTCGTTTATGTAGATACATAATGATTGAATTATTGATGTGAATGTTTGTAGTTTACAGTCTCTCGCACATACATAGGCGTATAAGTAAATGCATCTGTGTGTGACATCTTTCGGCTGCCTTATATACGTGTATACATGATTTGATTATTGACGTAAATACTGCTTATCGTGGCCTTGGCATCGCCTTAGTGATGGTATAACTTCGTGATGGTAATATCCGTGACAATACAATAAGAGCCGTCACTCGTTATTTTGTGGTGAGTATTTCGCTGGAAATTGAAAAAATTGATGCCGAATGTTTTCTGAGAGGGACATTTTTAATTGCCTCGCATTTATACATGCCGCGTAGGCCCCTTGTGCAACTGTGATTTTTGGAAAGAGAATTAAATAAGTTAGTTAAATACAGTCGAAAAAATAAACACTAATACCCTACGAAAATGTATAGAAGACATTTATAAACATCTCCCCAAAAAAAAAGTAGCGACTACCTCTCAGTATACATCGAGTAAATGCCCAAAAAATAACGAGTGACGGCTCTTATTGTATTTATCCTCTTTGATGCAACTGCAATACTCAGTGCATTCATCATAAAACTAACAGCTGAATTCAAACAAGTACATAAATGAGAAAACACATATATAAATCACCAAGCAATACACTTTGCATTCATTTCATCTACAACGCCCTGTGGATCTCAAAATCAATACATTTTACATTGGTTTTAATCATCAACACGCTCATTGTGAAATAGTGCAAATAGCAAGCTGCTACACAGGGTTCTGGCCTTGTTGGTATTACCCTTGTGTACTAGTGGAGCCAAACTTACACATACACAATGGAAAGTTAATCCAGTAATTAATCATTAAATACATTGGACAATAACCTGGAACTGGGACTTTCAAATATAAGAAGGTCTTCATCCATGCAACCAAATCTCAAAAAAAAAAAAAAAAAAAAATTAAATTCACGTTTACAAATTGAATTCACATTTCAATTACTAAAAATATCTTAGATAGTTAAATATTTACATTTCAAATACGTATGTATTAAGAAATCAACATTACAGTACAGACTCATCTTGTGTTGGCAGCAACGTTAGTTTCGCTATAGGTCGAACCAATTCACCATCGGCAGTCTTCAGTCTTACTACACGTACTAATCCGTCTGTGCCAGGACGACACTGAATGACACGCCCAAGTCGCCATTTAGTAGGTGGGCTAGTTGGATCGTGAATGATAACGACGTCATCTTCCTTTAGATTTGCGGAGGAAAGAAACCATTTAGCCCTTTGTTGTAGGTTGACTAGATATTCGTTTCGCCAACGGGACCAAAAATGTTGTCGCACTGTGCTAATAGCTTGCCATCTTTGACGCAACCTTCCTGAGAAATTTTCGGTATCAGGTTCAGGCAGCGCCTTGATTGGCTCACCAATCAGGAAATGACCAGGGGTGAGAACTTCCAGGTCATCAGCATTAGCAGAGTGCCAATAGAGCGGTCGAGAGTTGACGCCAGCTTCAATTTCCGTCAACAGCGTAGAAAATTCTTCGTATGTTAATAATGAATTACCCAGAGCTCGTTTCAGGTGATATTTAACTCGCTTCACCCCTGCCTCCCAATAGCCACCCATATGTGGCGCGCTCGGCGGGTTAAAGTGCCATGTCAATTGCATATTTGCCAGATACGAGGTAACTTTTTCATCTCTCAAGCAGCGGTGGTAGGCGGCGTGTAACTCTTTCTCAGCACCTACGAAATTGGTGCCGTTGTCCGAATAGACATGCTGGCAATAACCCTTTCTATTTATAAATCTCGAAAGAGCGGCAATAAACGATGGTGAGGAGAGATATCCGATGAGTTCGAGATGCATTGCCCCAGTACTCATGCATATGAAACTGCATATATATTGTCACGGATATTACCACCCCTAAGTTATCCCATCACTAAGGCGATGCTAAGGCCATGCCAAGCAGTATTTACGTTAATAATCAAATCAAGTATACACATATATAAGGCAGCCCAGAGAGATGTCACACACAGATGCATTTACTTATACGGCTATGTGCGCGCGAGAGACTGTAAACTACAAACATTCACATCAATAATTCAATCTTTATGTGTTTACATAAACGAATAAATAATTGCGTCTACACATATGTACGTATACGAGCAGCGGAGCGGCAATGCACAAACACATGCATATATCTTATCTCAGTGGTCACAAGAGAGGGCAATAATTTGTGCACGTAGTTGTGGCTGGCGATTTTGTAGCCGAAACAACTAGTAACTTCTGGAAATCGAAGAGCCTAGAAGTATGCAGCATAAACTATAAAAGCGGTGCAGGCGAGTAAGAAGTAATTCAGTTTGATTTGAGTTGTCAAGCAGTTTGATTAACACGATATCTAGCGAGCAATAGCAGTATTATTTTGAATAGTGGAGTTTCATTTGAGCTATCAGTTTGGTTATTAAGCTATTCGTTGCACAGTTTGAGTGTTATTGTGAAGCATTTTAATAAAGGCCATTTTTCCATTATTCAATATTGGAGTTATTTATTCAACAGTTTTGTGATTCGAACTTAGCAGAGGATTGCAAATAAGAGGATTTGCAGTAAATTCGTTACAATTGGTGTCAGAAGAGGAATTGTTGAATAAATTCCGAAGATTGGGAATACAACTTGGACATGGCAAAGTTCAGTGAATTGAAGATCCAGCAACTGAAAAAGGAGTTGGAGAACCGTGGATTAAATACAACCGGCAATAAAATCGAACTTCAAGCACGGCTACGAGAGGTAATGAAGTCGCAAGGAATTGATGTGGACGAGTTTGTCTTTTATCCTGATGGGGACGAAACAACAACAAAAATTGAAGAGAAAAACGAAACATCGCAGACAGTTACAAGCACAGACTTGAACATGATATTGGCTGCAATATCTGCACAAACATCGACAGTAGCATCAATGTCGTCGCAACTGGCATCTCAACTAGAAGAACAGAAAAAGTATATGTCATCTCAACTAGAAGAGCAGAAAACGTATATGTCATCACAGATGGAATCCCAAGAGACACGAATAACATCGAAGATTGAAGCATAGGAAACAGATATTCCAAATTGAGTTGCAAAACCGCTACCAAAAAGCAAATGAGACATTGCAGGAGTTTGCTTCAGATATTGAAAGATTGGCTCATCTTGCAAATGCAGACGCACCCGTGGAATACACTGAAAGGGTAAAAATCCAGAGCTTCATAAATGGCATACGAGATGTGGAAACGAAGCGGGCTACATATGCGAATCCAAAACTAACGTTTGCTGAAACGGTATCGCACGCACTGACTCAGGAAACAGCCTCACTTTTGAGTAAGCCAGCGTACAAAGCTCATCGCGTGGAAGTGGAAAAGCCAGACTGGGTAGACGCAATTTTGGAAGCATTGAAGGGTACGCAGCAGAAGAATAATGATGCAGTCAAATGCTTTAAGTGTGGAAAGCCAGGGCGTATTGCGCGTTATTGCAACACCAACCCTAACAGTTCCAACAATGTGGGTGGTCGTAAACGCAGAGCAGAAGGAGATGAGCAAATCTCCAAGACAAATCAATCGTTAAACTAAAGCGAGTCAGCAGCAAGGGGCGACAGCTGACTCCCTCAATTGAATGCCCCATAATCTCTATCTCACAAATTGGAAGAAGGTCGAGCAATCTTACTGTCGGAGGAAATGTGGATGGAAAGGAACGTTTACTGACTGTAGATACGGGTGCATCTCATTCCATCATTCGAGCGGATTTAGTCAACAAGAAGATAAGACCATTGCATGGAGCAATATTGCGTACAGCCACTGGAGAAGACACCCAGGTAATTGGAGAAGTAGAATGTGAAGTAGCAATTGGAAACGTCACGGTACTACACAATTTTATAGTGGCAGATATTGTTGATGAAATCATAATTGGAGTGGACTTCTTAATCAACCAAGGCATCAAAATCGATATGCAAAGCAAGACGATGCGATATAAGAACATGGATGTGCCACTTAATTTCGGCTACGAGAGAGGCTACAGTAGTAAACGAGTGCTGGTGGAAGAGAGTCAGCAAATACCGCCAAAATCAGAAGCAGTAATCTGGGCAAAGGTTGATGGAGATTGTGGGACAAACAAATTGTGGGTTGTCGAAGCAGCAAATAAATCAGCACTGAACATACTTGTAGAAAAACCCTGGCTATGACAAAACAAGATGGACGTATTCCGGTAAGAGTACTAAATGAGTTCAAGTCACCATTCAATTTGACCAAAGGAGCTATTTTGGGAAGATGCCAAGAGGCCGAAGTAGTTATTAACTGTGAACAGCTCCAGGAACACGTTTCATCTAGTAATACTGATCTTTCAAATGATATCACGGCATGGACGCATGGGCTAGAGGAAGCCTATCAGAGTAAGGCAAAACAACTGCTCATAAAATACGCGAACATATTTGACCAGGATGGTTCCAAACCAGGCCGCACCAATGTTGTGAAATATCAAATTGACACTGGAGATGCGAGGCCGATCCGTCAAGCTCCACGTAGTGTTCCACTAGCGAAGCGGGAAGTTGTGAGTCAAATCATACAAGAAATGAGTGACAGCGGCGTCATCGAACCATCAGCTAGTCCATGGAGCTCACCGGTAGTACTTGTAAAGAAGAAGGATGGAAAAATAAGGTTTTGCGTGGACTACCGGAAGTTGAATGACGTTACGAAAAAGGATAGCTACCCGTTGCCAAGAATTGACGACACTCTGGACTCGCTATCTGGTACGAAATGGTTTTCCACACTGGACTTGAAAAGCGGCTACTGGCAAGTTGAGGTGAAGGGGGAAGATAAAGAGAAAACAGCCTTCAGTGTCGGTGATGGTCTTTGGCAATTTACAGTGATGCCTTTTGGACTTTGTAATGCACCAGCTACTTTTGAGAGACTCATGGACCAGGTACTGAAAGGACTACATTGGAAAACATGCTTGGTGTACCTGGACGACATCATCGTATTGGGCAAGAGTTTTGATGAACATCTTAAGAACTTGGAGGAAGTTTTCCAGAGAATAGCTGGCGCTGGTCTGAAGTTAAGTCCCAAAAAGTGTGCGCTGTTTAAAAAGGAAGTCAATTATTTGGGTCACAAGGTAACGACAGAGGGCATCTGCACTGCGAACGAAAAAGTAGAGGCTGTAAAGGATTGGCCAAGACCACAGAACCTACATGAATTGAGAAGTTTTCTTGGGCTGTGCACATATTACCGCCGATTTGTACCAAATTTTTCCAGCGTAGCCCATAGCCTCCATGAGCTTACAAGAAAAAACAAAGCTTTTGAATGGAAGAAGGAGCAAGAAGTGGCTTTCCAAACATTGAAGGAGCGTTTGGGCACTGCCCCAATGTTAGCATATCCGATTCCAGGAGCAACATTTATTCTGGATACAGATGCGAGTGGATATGCTATAGGAGGCGTTTTATCACAACTGGTCGATGGACAGGAGAAGGTAGTTGCATATTACAGCCGTTCGATTGGAAAACCAGAGAGGAACTACTGTGTTACGCGGAGAGAGCTGTTGGCGTTGGTAGACTGCATTAAACATTTTCACAAATACCTCTACGGCCAGCGATTCCGTGTCAGGACAGATCACGCAGCGTTGAAATGGCTTCTGCAGTTCCGTAATCCGGAAGGACAATTGGCACGGTGGATCGAGCGACTACAAAGCAACGACTTTTCCATTGAGCATCGAAAAGGTAGTACCCATGGAAATGCTGATGCAATGTCACGAAGACCATGTAGTTTGGAATGCAAGCACTGTTCAAAAGCCGAGGCTAAAGAAGACATTATAGATGTCCGGCTAATGAATTTAACATGTACAGATGAATGGGACAAGGAACAGCTAAGAAAGTGCCAGCTAGAAGATGCAGATCTGTCACGTGTTATGCAAGGGCTCGAACGAAATGAAAGACCAAACAGAGAAGAGATGTCAGCAGAGAGTCCCATTGCGAAGTCATATTGGGCACAGTGGAACAGTTTAGAATTGATATCCGGTTGCCTTCATCGAGTATGGGAGAGTGAGGATGGTAAATACAAGAATAAACTGATAGTTGTTCCCAGAAAGAGGATTCCTGACGTGCTCAGCGAGCTGCATAATGGTCCAAGCGGAGGTCATCTTGGAATCACGAAGATGCTCGAGAAGATTAAACAGATATTCTATTGGGTTGGTTGCCGTCAGTCGGTCACTGAGTGGATTGCGAACTGCGAGGTTTGCTGCAGAGCGAAAGGGCCCAGAACACGAAGTCATGGCCAGATGAAGCAATATAACTCAGGTGCGCCATTTGAAAGGATCGCCATGGATGTCGCAGGTCCATTTCCTACTAGTAACCGCGGAAACAAATACGTACTGGTGGTTATGGATTATTTCAGTAAATGGCCAGAGGTATACCCAATCCCAAACCAAGAAGCAGAAACAGTAGCAGAAGTGGTTAAAAACGAATGGTTTGCAAGGTATGGTGTACCAATGGAGTTACATTCTGACCAAGGCAGGAATTTCGAATCAGCTGTGTTCCAGGAAATGTGTAAGTCATTGGGCATTCGAAAAACACGGACAACTGCATTGCATCCTCAATCCGATGGTATGGTAGAACGATTCAATAGAACATTGGAGGAGCACTTAAGGAAAGTAGTAGACAAGTACCATAAAGAATGGGATACCCGCATACCATTATTCTTGATGGCTTACCGATCAGCAGTGCATGAGACAACGGGCCAAACCCCTGCAAAAGTAATTTTTGGCAATGACCTTAGACTGCCAGCTGATTTGAAGTTTGGGATAGATGCCAATGCGGAGAGAAATGTCAGGAAATCCACTAGTGATTTGGAAGAAGAGCTAAGAGAAATACATGATCTGATAAGGCAACGAACAAAGATTATGAGTGACAAGATGAAAGCCAGATACGATAAAGCAATTAATTCAGAAGGTTTTCAGGAAGGAGATTTGGTGCTGTTATACAACCTACAACGTAAAAAAGGTTTGTCCCCGAAATTGCAGTGTAATTGGGAAGGCCCATACGAAGTTGTAAAACGGATCAACGATGTAGTGTACCGCATACAAACCATCGGTAAACCACGAACCAAAATGAAAGTGGTCCATTTGGAAAGGCTGGCAACGTTTAGATCGAGAGATTTGTCTGATCGGGACGATCAGACTTAGGTGGAGGGCAGTGTCACGGATATTACCACCCCTAAGTTATCCCATCACTAAGGCGATGCTAAGGCCATGCCAAGCAGTATTTACGTTAATAATCAAATCAAGTATACACATATATAAGGCAGCCCAGAGAGATGTCACACACACGGCTATGTGCGCGCGAGAGACTGTAAACTACAAAAATTCACATCAATAATTCAATCTTTATGTGTTTACATAAACGAATAAATAATTGCGTCTACACATATATACGTATACGAGCAGCGGAGCGGCAATGCACAAACACATGCATATTTCTTATCTCAGTGGTCACAAGAGAGGGCAATAATTTGTGCACGTAGTTGTGGCTGGCGATTTTGTAGCCGAAACAACTAGTAACTTCTGGAAATCGGAGAGCCTAGAAGTATGCAGCATAAACTATAAAAGCGGTGCAGGCGAGTAAGAAGTAATTCAGTTTGATTTAAGTTGTCAAGCAGTTTGATTAACACGATATCTAGCGAGCAATAGCAGTATTATTTTGAATAGTGGAGTTTCATTTGAGCTATCAGTTTGGTTATTAAGCTATTCGTTGCACAGTTTGAGTGTTATTGTGAAGCATTTTAATAAAGGCCATTTTTCCATTATTCAATATTGGAGTTATTTATTCAACAGTTTTGTGATTCGAACTTAGCAGAGGATTGCAAATAAGAGGATTTGCAGTAAATTCGTTACAATATGCCTTGCATGATTTAGCTCCTCTGCCTTGAGAGAACTTGATAAAATAGGGTCCTGCAAAGTCGACAGCGCTGTGCAAAAAACATCGATAACTTGTTAGGCGGCTGCTTGGCAGATCCGACATCGCTTGACCTAGCGGTTGACGGTTTATACGTTTACATTTTACGCAGTTGCGGTAGACTGCGCGAACGAGATTCCGAGAACTCATAACCCAAAAACGACGTTGAAGAACGGTTTGCATAATTTGCGGACCGGCGTGAAGCGTGCTGCGATGAATGTCGAGAACTATTAGCTTAGCCAGGACTGATTTTTTCGGTAGGATTATAGGGTGTTTGACGTCTGCAGAGACCGAAGCACGTTTTATCCTCCCGCCAACACGGAGAATGCCCTCAGGATCCAAAAACGGTTGAAGTCGAATTAGAGTACTTCGCAATGGTATAGGTTTGTTTGACCTGCAAGAAACAATCTCTTTCGGAAAGCGTCACCGCAGGTGAGAGCGCCAGTAGTGCGTTGACTGCTGATTGTTTGTAGATTTTTGACGAAGCGTATAGCGTAGGCCATAACCCTCTTTAGTTTAGTGTACGAATTATATCTTGCTAATAGGTCCCACTCTTCCGTTGCTTGAGTGAGATGCGATGCGGACTTGGTATTTCGCAATTCGGAACTAGCAGTTGGATCGAGTTTCAACATTTGTTCCAAATCTTCGTTCGTCTGATGTTGCCACTGATTTTCACCTTCGGATAACCAACTTGGGCCTTGCCACTAAAGACAATGCGCGAGTAGATACGAAGGAGTTAATCCTCTAAATGCGCAGTCCGCTGGATTATCCTCTGAACGGACCTGTCGCCAACACTGAGGAGCCAAAACTTCCTGCACAGCGGCTACGCGGTTCGCTACGAAGACTGACCATCGACTTGGATGACTTTTTAATCAAGCTAGAGTTATAGTCGAGTCAGTCCACGCATATAACTTTTTCATATTACCACCGAAGCTTAGCTGGATCTGCTTGACAAGTTTAGCGCCTAGATGCGCTGCGCACAATTCTAAGCGTGGAAGGGTCGTACTTTTTAAAGCCGCGACTTTTGCGCGTGCGGTGACTAAAACTGCTTTAAATTTTCCATCGGGTATTTGCGTGCGACAGTAAAGTGCGGCAGCGTAGGCGCGTTGCGATGCGACCGTGAAGACATGGTACTCAGCGTGATCGTAAATTTCGCCGGTGCCAATCCAACGATTTAATTTGAGTGCAGTGAGTTCAGGCAACTGCTGACGATAAGCAAGCCATTCCTTCGCGACATCGACAGGCACTGGTTCGTCACAATCAACATCCGCTCGCCAAATTCGCTGCAGCCAAATTTTCGATAAAATTGTACAAGGTGCGATTAATCCGAGTGGATCGAAGATTTTACTTGAATCCGACAAAAAAGCTCTTTTCGTAAGAACTGCAGGTAGTGGTGTTAAGTTCACTGCTATCGATAAGTAATCGTCGCTCGTGTTCCAAATAGTACCCAATGTACGTACTTCATCGCCGTCAGCCAACAAGTGCGAAATTTGTCTCGATGCGTGCGGTATATTTTCCTTAAGCTCATTGCAATTTGAGGACCATTTACGTAACTCGAACCCAGCGTTAGATAGAACTACGGTTATATTACTTTGCAGCTTCATAAGTTCGTCGATAGAAAACGATCCCGTGAGGAGATCGTCCATATAAAAATCGCGCATGATGACTCTAGCGGCTTCTTTGTGCTCTTCATCGGCATCTAAAGTTGCTTGGTGCAGAGAACGTACGGCCAAGTGTGAAGCCGAAGCGACGCCGTAAGTTAAACGGAGCATTCGATAGTCTCGAATAGGTTCGGTGTGTGCATCACGCCAAACAATGCGTTGGTAGTCAGCATCTTCTTCATATACGTGAACTTGTCGATACATTTTTTCGACGTCGGATCATAGCGTAGCGATGAGTCTGAAAACGTACCATTATAGAGAACAGATCCTCTTGTAGCTGTGGGCCTATCATTAAAGCGTCGTTTAACGAGAAACCGGTAGATGTTTTCATCGAAGCGTTAAAAACCACTCTAAGTTTAGTGGTGGAACTAGTGTCCTTCGCCACAGCATGGTGTGGCATGTAGTAGCTTTTATGCGGCGGCGCGTCACCCACGAGCTCCATGTGACCCATACTTAAGAGCTCCCGCTTAAACTAGGAGTATTGTCGACGTAGCTCGTCATCCATAGCGAAACGTTTTTCTATTCGTAGCAAACTTCGTATAGATATGTTTCTCGACTCACCTAAGGGTACAGACTGCTTAAAAGGCAGGCGAACTATATAGCGCCCGTCTTTGGCGCGGCGGCAATGCTGGCGAAAGTGCTTTTCGCAAGCCTCTTCTTCAACAGTTAAAAATTGCTTAGGCGGAAACTCCTCGAGTTCCCAGAACTTACCATTCTAATGAGTGGCACATCACAATGAAGTGAGAGAAGACCAGTATTGGGACTGGATGAACGCATGGCTTTTCCGAAAAGTACCCAACCGAAAACTGTGTTTTGTGCCATAGGTGTATTAGGCGGCCCCTTACGGAGCCCAGATAGCAAAAATTTATCCATTTCGTCCATCCCTATTAAAACATCGACAGGGCCAGGTTTGGCGTAGTGCCGATCAGCGAGATCGAGATTTTGTGTGTGAGGCCAAGATGGCATCTGTACACAAACGCTAGGTAGATCGTTTGTGATCTTCGATAATATAAGCGAATTGATTGTAAAATTCGTAGCAAGAAATCGAGGTGTGAGTGAGAGCACGGTCTCCCCTTTAACTTGACCACCATCTGACGAACCAATCCCAGTGACATGAGCTGCCGAAGGTTTTCTAGGTAAACGAATGCGTTGGATGCAGGCCTCTGTCACGAAGGATGCATGTGGCCTTGACAGCATCAGCGTGGTGAGATGCTACACAACCAAGATGCGGTGCCTCAGGGTTGGTATTTATAGACGACGTTGCGGTTGAATCATTCATTGTTGAAGACGTAGAATTTTGTATAAAAAGATTGCGTTGCGGCTTTACGAACGGAGAAGCATGCACATTTAGATCAGCACCGGAGGTGTTACATTCATTGCCACCATGAAGTAGGGTGTGATGTCGACGTCGGCAGATGTTGCATACTGATGAACTACGACACTTTGCTATAAAATGGCCTTTGCTCAAACAATTGAGACAAGCGCTGTTTCTTAATAACTGCAAACCTAGAAACGACATCTAATTTACGAAAACTTGGGCAAGCGTAGATGTTGTGTTTGGCATTGCAATGCATACAGGGTGCTACGTTCGCTGCGGCCCTAGAGTTGGAAGACGGTGTGTGCTGCTCACCAACCGCATGCAGGACGTTTGTTGTAGTCTTCGCTGCTGCTTTGAGCTGACGCGCTCCTTGGGATGTCGTCGACAGTGTAGTAGTCGTCGGCAACATTACGAGCGAGCGAGCGCGTATTTCTAAAAATTCGACCAACTCTTCGAAGGTAGGCAAAGCATCCTTGACTAAGCTCCCATTGTTTTCTGGTCTCGTAAGCCAGTTTTGAAACCGTGATGTGAATGAGCCAGTCGTCCCAAAATTCGACAGGCCTACCTAACGCACGAAGTGAACCAACGTGCTGCATAGTGACGTTTAGAATTTTCTTAATAGCCTTACCAGTATCTCGCGGTGCTTTTTCGATCGCGAAAATAGCTTTAAAATGAGCGTCGACCATGACACGCAAAACTTTGTGCCGTGCGGTGAGTAACTCCCACGCCGCACTGTAGTTTGCATCGCATATTTGTAGACTAATTACAAGTTGAAGTGCCTCACCTTGAACAGTTACGCAAATAATACAATTTCTGACTATCAGACAAGCTCGCATTTTTATGTACGAGTGACTGAAAGGCGTCGTGAAAAGCCAGCCAATTTGTAGGATCACCGCTAAAAGTGGGTAACTGTAATTTGGGTAGTTGAACTGGGGACGATGAAAAACTCGTTGCCGTGGGCGGACGCGGGGTTTCAGGGGTTCCGATGAGACGTTTGAAATTCGCCTTTGCTGTAATGTACCATTCTTCTGCCTGTGCACGCGATTGCTCTTCAACCGCTGCGTTTTCTTCACCGCACGACAACTCTACTTCTTGTTGAGCGTCAGCGAATCGGAGCCACTGCTCCTCGAGAAGTTGTAGATATGTTTCTACCGATTCCTTATCTAAGGCTAACTCATCCTTTTTGCTTGTTACCACATATCGCTTGATTGCATTCGATGCAGAATCGCGCACCTTTAGTTTTGACATGGCGTGATTTGCAAATTTGGGGTTATGTTATACACTAAATGTTTATTTAAACCCGCACTTGTACCAGCAAAAACCTTTGATTAGCTTTGGAAACGTTTTACGTAGGTTTATAACCTTTTTCAGCATAAAAAATACAATTCCGATGAACTTTAGTTGCAGATTGTGACTCGCAACTATGTATGTATGTACGTGTGCCGGCACTATCCGGCTCGAAGGACCAGCTTGTTGCGTACAACAAGCAAAATAAATGTATGCTGGGTTATTAAATTATGATGTATACGACCTTAGATGCAGGAACTTCTTATTGTACGCAACTTTATGCATTTGTAACGATAGCGGTTGTAAATGAAGTAACACACTAGTCTAATTTCTAATATCTAATATCTAATATATATTATAAAGGGCAAAGTTTGGATGTTTGGATGTTTAGATGTTTGGATGTTTGGATGTTTGGTTGTTTGGATGTTTGTCCAGACGTTTGTCTTTGTGGCTCAATCACGCAATAACGGCTGAACCGATTTGGATGAAATTTTGCACACATATAGCCAATAGTCTAGAAGGATCTACTAGCTATATATTTTTCAAAAGGGGCGTGGTCTCCGCCCCCTAGGAACAGTTATAATTTAATTATTATATTTTTTCGTCTTTGCGACTGAATCACGCCAGAATTGCTACACGGATTTTGATGAAATTTGGGACACACAGTAGTCTACTAGCGAAATTTTTTTCGAACATGGAAAGAGGGGTGGGGGTCCCACGACCCCTTCGAGCAAATATTTTTTAATAATTTTTACATATTTTAACTTTACGTATACTAGCCTTCACCAATATCACAGACTCAAGGGGTCATATAAGTCGAGGGCTTACAAAGTAAGCAGTGACGCCCTCCGCCCGCCCCCTTTATCTCCCCCTCTGGTGTAAAATCTATAAATTGTTATAACTCAATATAAATTTTCTCCTAAATCAATAGTTTTTGGTATCTGGTACATACAGATCGAGATCTAGACAATTTTGGAGGAACGATCAGTGGCCCTCTCCTCTACTACCGCCATCCGCCCTCCATCAATTGTTTTTATTAGCACGCTTTTATTAGCTTTACCTGTATGTTTCTATGTAACTTTTTATTCGCTCCAATGCGCCTGCTGCCTTATTAACATGGTTTTATAATTAGCTTCACCTTATTTGTAATCCCGTAAGGGTCATATCGAGGCCTTTCCGGGATCATTTCTGGATGCTTTTCGGGATCGGTCCGGGATTACGCCGGGGTAATTTCGGGATCATTTTGGGACCCTTCCGGGATCATTTCTGTATAGTTTACGGGATCCGTCCGGGATCCCGTCGAGGTTATTTTGGGACATTTTCGGGACTATTCCGGAATCATTTCGGGACTATTTCGCAATCATTTGGGGACCCTTCCGGCATCATTTCTGGATGGTTTTCGGGATCCGTCCGGGATCCCGTCGGGGTACTTTCGGGATCATTTGCGTACCTTCGAGAGATAAATTCTTGATGGTTTCCGGGATAATTACGGGACTTTTTCGGGGTTATTTTGGGTCCCTTTAGGCATCATTGGGATCCGTCCGGGATCTCGTCGGAGTCATTTGGGGGCTCTTCCGGCATCATTTCTGGATGGTTTTCGGGATCCGACCGGGATCTCGTCGGGGTCATTTGGGGACTTTTTCGGGATCATTTGGGGGCTCTTCCGGCATCATTTCTGGGAGGTTTTCGGGATCCGTCCGGGATCTCGTCGGGGTCATTTGGGGACTTTTTCGGGATCATTTGGGGGCTCTTCCGACATCATTTCTGGATGGTTTTTGGGATTCGTCCGGGATCCCGTCGGGGTAATTTCGGGACTTTTTCTCGACTAATACGGGATCATTTGCGGACCCTTTCGGCATCATTTCTATATAGTTGTCGGGATCCCGTCACGGTCATTTCGGGACTATTAGGGGATCATTTGAGGACCTTTCCGGCATCATTTCTGGATTGTTCCGGGATACCGTAGGAGCCATTTCGGGATTTTTTGTTACTTTTCCGGGATAGTTTTTGGACCCTTCCGGGATCATTTCTGGATCTGTGCGGGATCCCATCTGGGTCATTTCCGGACTATTTCGGGATCATTTTGGGATCCTTCCGGAATCATTTCTGTATGGTTTTCGCAATGCGTCGTGGATCCCCTCGGAGCCATTTCGGAACTTTTTCTGGAGTATGTGGGGATAATTTAGTGACCCTTCCTGGATATTTTCTGGATGGTTTTTGAGATCCGCCCGGGAGCCCGTCAGGGTCATTTCGGAACCTTTTCGGGATCATTTTGGAACACCTTCAGGGATCATTTCTGTGTGGTTCTCTGGATACGTCTGGAATCGTGTCGTTGTCATTTCGGGTTTTTTGGGACTATTCCGGGAACTTTTGGAGACCCTTTCGGGGCATTTCTGGATGGTTTTCGGGATCCGTCCGCGATAGCATTGGGGTCATTTCGTAACTTTTTCTGGATAATTTCGGGATCATTTGGGATCCTATCAGGTTATCAGCTCATTTAGTTCTTTTTTTTTACTCAATTACAAAAATAAAATGCATTAGACAGAAAACAAAATTTTAAACAGATAACTTGATAAGCAGGCTAACGCGAATAACCCATATATTTTAATTTCTCCTTGCGGACGGGGCCGCGGGTAAAGGCTAGTTTTGTATAATCTTTTAATTTAATTACTTCAGCGGGTTGCACTATGTAAAATTACATTCAATAAAAGCAAAAGCAAGAAGATCTAAACAATGACATTTCATATTCTTTCATTACATTCCTTCGCATTGGAATAACAGGGTTGACAGATGGGCACGAACAGATTGCTTGCTGAAACAGCTGGGCGATTTAGTTGTAACTGCTCCATACGACCTTTTAAATCATCTACTTCTGCCTGAAATTTAACCATTTTTGCATCCTGTGCTTCCAGTTTTGATACCTGTTCCAAAATTTCTGCCGACATTTCAGATATACGTGCCTCTTGCGCTTCCAATTGAGATGCCATATATGTCTTTTGGTCTTCCAGTTGAGAGGACACTTGCGATGTCATTTTTGAAATACGTGCCTCCTGTGATTCTAGTTGGGATGCCATATATGTCGTCATATTGTGCGAAAATTGAAGCTCACCGTGAACCAGCTGAATTGGACCTTATCAGTGTGGCTTCAGACCTGGTAAATCTACCATCGACCAGATTTTCACAATGCGCCAAATCTTGGAAAAAACCCGTGAAAAGAGAATCGACACACATCACCTCTTCGTCGACTTTAAAGCCGCCTCTGACAGCACGAAAAGTGGCTGCCTATAAGCCGCTATGTCTGAATTTGGTTTCCCCGCATAACTTATACGGCTGTGCAAAATGACGTTGAGCAACACCATCAGCTTCAGTCAGAATTGGGAAGGACCTCTCCGAGCCGTTCGAAACTAAACGAGGTTTCAGGCAGGGTGACCCCCTATCGAGCGATTAGCTCATTTAGTTCTTTTTTTTACTCAATTACAAAAATAAAATTCATTAGACAGAAAACAAAATTTTAAACAGATAATAAGCAGGCTAACGCGAATAGCCCATATATTTAAATTTCTCCTTGCGGACGGGGCCGCGGGTAAAGGCTAGTATATTATAAATGGCAAAGTTTGGATGTGAAGATGTTTGGATGTTTGTCCAGACGTTTGTCTTTGTGACTCAATCACGCAAGAACGGCTGGACGGATTTGGATTAAATTTGGCACACATATAGCCAATAGTCCAGAAGGATCTACTAGCTATATATTTTTCAAAAGGGGGGAGGTCCCTGCCCAACACGAACAGTTATAATTTAATTATTATAATTTTTAGTCTTTGCGACTGAATCACGCCAGAACGGCTACACGGATTTTGATGAAATTTGGGACACAGACAGTAGTCTACTAGCGAAATTTTTTTCGAACATGGAGAGAGGGGTGGGGGTCCCACGACCCCTTCGAGCAATTACTTTTTAATAATTTTTACACATTATAACTTTACGTATACTGTCCTTCACCAATATCACAGATTCAAGGGGTCAAATAAGTCGAGGGCTTACAAAGTAAGCAGTGACACCCTCCGGCCCCCCTTTATCTCCCGCTCTGTGTAAAATCTATAAATTGTTATAACTCAGTATAAATTTTCTCCTAAATCAATAGTTTTTGGTATCTGGCACATACAGTTTATAATTAGCTTCACCTTATTTGTAATCCCGTAAGGGTCATATCGAGACCCTTCCGGGATCATTTCTGGATGGTTTTCGGGATCGGTTCGGGATCCCGCCGGGGTAATTTCGGGACTATTTCGGGATCATTTTGGGACCCTTCCGGGATCATTTCTATATAGTTTTCGTGATCCGACGGAGATCCCGTCGGGGTTATTTTGGGACATTTTCGAGACTATTCCGGAATCATTTCGGGACTATTTCGCGATCATTTGGGGACCCTTCCGGCATCATTTCTGGATGATTTTCGGGATCCCGTCGGGGTACTTTCGGGATCATTTGCGTACCTTCGAGAGATAAATTCTTGATGATTTCCGGGATCATTTCGGGACTTTTTCGGGGTTATTTTGGGACCCTTTAGGCATCATTTCTGGATGGTCTTCGGGATTCGTCCGGCATCCCGTCGGGGTCATTTCGGGACTTTTTCGCGACTAATACGGGATCATTTGGGGACCCTTTCGGCATAATTTCTGGATGGTTTTCGGGATCCGTCCGGGATCCCATCAGGGTAATTTCGGGACTATTAGGGGATCATTTGGGGACCTTTCCGGCATCATTTCTGGATAATATTCGGAATCCGTCCGGGATCTCGACGGGGTCATTTGGGGACTTTTTCAGGATCATTTGGGGGCTCTTCCGGCATCATTTCTGGATGGTGTTCGGGATCCGTCCGGGATCCGTCCGGGATCCCGTCAGGGTCATTTCGGGACTTTTTCGCGACTAATACCGGATTATTTGGGAACCCTTTCGGCATCATTTCTGGATGGTTTTCGGGATCCGTCCGGGATCTCGTCGGGGTCATTTGGGGACTTTTTCGGGATCATTTGGGGGCTCTTCCGGCATCATATCTGGATGGTTTTCGGGATCCGTCCGGGATCTCGACGGGGTCATTTGGGGACTTTTGCGGGATCATTTGGGGGCTCTGCCGGCATCATTTCTGGATCCGTCCGGGATCCCGTCGGGGTCATTTTGGGACTTTTTCGCGACTAATACGGGATCATTTGGGAACCCTTTCGGCATCATTTCTCGATGGTTTTCGGGATCCCGTCGGGGTTATTTCGGGACTTTTTCGCGACTAAAACGGGATCATTTGGGAACCATTTCGGCATCATTTCTGGATGGTTTTCGGGATCCGTCCGGGATCGCATCAGGGTAATTTCGGGACTATTTGGGGATCATTTGGGGACCTTTCCGGCATCATTTCTGGATAATATTCGGAATCCGTCCGGGATGCCGACGAGGTCATTTCGGGACTATTTCGGGATTATTTGGGATACCTACCGGCATCATTTCTGGATGGTTTTTGGGATTCGTCCGGGATCCCGTCAGGGTCATTTCGAGACTTTTTCTCGACTAATACGGGATCATTTGCGGACCCTTTCGGCATCATTTCTGGATAGTTGTCGGGATCCCGTCACGGTTATTTCGGGATTATTAGGGGATCATTTGAGGACCTTTCCGGCATCATTTCTGGATAGTTTTCGGAATCCTTTCGGGATACCGTCAGGGTCATTTCGGGATCATTTAAGGATGGCTTTCAGGATTCGTCCGGGAACCCGTCAGGGTAATTTCTGGACTTTTCCGAGACTATTTCGGGATCATCTTGGGACCTTCCTAAGATCATTTCTGGATGGATTTCGGGATCTGTCCGGTATCCCCTCAGGGTCATTTTGGTACTATTAGGTGATCATTTGAGGACCTTTCCGGCATCACTTCTGGATGGTTTTCGGTATCCGTTCAGGATCCCGTCGGAATCATTGCGGGACTTTTTCGGGATCAATTGGGGTCCCTCCCAAGATCATTTCTGGATGGATTTCGGGATCTGTCCGGGATCCCGTCAGGGTCATTTAGGGATGCGTTCGAGATCCCGTCAGGGTCATTTCGGGACTTCTTCGGGACTATATCGGGATCTTTTCTGGATGGTTTACGGGATCCGTCCAGGATCCCTTAAGGGTCATTTTGGGATTATTAGGTGATCATTTGAGGACCTTTCCGTCATCACTTCTGGATGATTTTCGGTATCCGTTCGGGATCCCGTCGAATCATTGCGGGACTTTTTCGGAATCATTTGGGATCCCTTCCGGCATCATTTCTGGATGGTTTTCGCTATCCGTCCGGGATCTCGTCGGGGTCATTTTGGGACTATTTCGGGATCATTTGGGGTACCTACCGGCATCATTTCTGGATGATTTTCGGTATCCGTTCGGGATCCCGTCGGAATCAATGCGGGACTTTTTCGGAATCATTTGGGATCCCTTCCGGCATCATTTCTGGATGGTTTTCGGGATTTGTCCGGGATCCCGTCGGGGTTATTTCGGGATCATTTGGTGATCCTCTAGGGGTCGTTTCGTGACTTTTTCTGTATTATTTTGGGATCATTTGGGGACCCTTCCGGCATAATTTCTTGATGGTTTGCCGGATCCATCAGGGTCATTTCGGGACCATTTTGGGATCATTTGTGGAACCTGTCGAGATCATTTCTGGATCCATCCGGGATACCTTAGGAGCCATTTCGGGATTTTTTGTTACTTTTCCGGGATAGTTTTTGGACCCTTCCGGGATCATTTCTGGATCTGTGCGGGATCCCATCTGGATCATTTCCGGACTATTTCGGGATCATTTTGGGATCCTTCCGGAATAATTTCTGTATGGTTTTCGCAATGCGTCGTGGATCCCCTCGGAGCCATTTCGGAACTTTTTCTGGAGTATGTGGGGATAATTTAGTGACCCTTCCTGGCTATTTTCTGGATGGTTTTTGAGATCCGCCCGGGAGCCCGTCAGGGTCATTTCGGAACCTTTTCGGGATCATTTTGGAACACCTTCAGGGATCATTTCTGTGTGGTTCTCTGGATACGTCTGGAATCGTGTCGTTGTCATTTCGGGTTTTTTGGGACTATTCCGGGAACTTTTGGAGACCCTTTCGGGGCATTTCTGGATGGTTTTCGGGATCCGTCCGCGATAGCGTTGGGGTCATTTCGTAACTTTTTCTGGATAATTTCGGGATCATTTGGGATCCTATCAGGTTATCAGCTCATTTAGTTCTTTTTTTTTACTCAATTACAAAAATAAAATGCATTAGACAGAAAACAAAATTTTAAACAGATAACTTGATAAGCAGGCTAACGCGAATAACCCATATATTTTAATTTCTCCTTGCGGACGGGGCCGCGGGTAAAGGCTAGTTTTGTATAATCTTTTAATTTAATTACTTCAGCGGGTTGCACTATGTAAAATTACATTCAATAAAAGCAAAAGCAAGAAGATCTAAACAATGACATTTCATATTCTTTCATTACATTCCTTCGCATTGGAATAACAGGGTTGACAGATGGGCACGAACAGATTGCTTGCTGAAACAGCTGGGCGATTTAGTTGTAACTGCTCCATACGACCTTTTAAATCATCTACTTCTGCCTGAAATTTAACCATTTTTGCATCCTGTGCTTCCAGTTTTGATACCTGTTCCAAAATTTCTGCCGACATTTCAGATATACGTGCCTCTTGCGCTTCCAATTGAGATGCCATATATGTCTTTTGGTCTTCCAGTTGAGAGGACACTTGCGACGTCATTTTTGAAATACGTGCCTCCTGTGATTCTAGTTGGGATGCCATATATGTCGTCATATTGTGCGAAAGATTGAAGCTCACCGTGAACCAGCTGAATTGGACCTTATCAGTGTGGCTTCAGACCTGGTAAATCTACCATCGACCAGATTTTCACAATGCGCCAAATCTTGGAAAAAACCCGTGAAAAGAGAATCGACACACATCACCTCTTCGTCGACTTTAAAGCCGCCTCTGACAGCACGAAAAGTGGCTGCCTATAAGCCGCTATGTCTGAATTTGGTTTCCCCGCATAACTTATACGGCTGTGCAAAATGACGTTGAGCAACACCATCAGCTTCAGTCAGAATTGGGAAGGAGCTCTCCGAGCCGTTCGAAACTAAACGAGGTTTCAGGCAGGGTGACCCCCTATCGAGCGATTTCTTTAATTTGATGCTGGAGAAAATTATACTAGCTGCAGAACTTAACCGCACTGGAACAAAATAACAATTCTATAAAAGCGTGCAATTACTGACATATGCTGATGTCATTGATATCATCGGCCTAAACACCCGCGCTGTTAGTTCTGCTTACTCCAAACTGGCAAAAGAAGCGGTAAAGATGGTTTTGATGGTGAATGAGGACAAAACGAAGTACCTGATGTCATCGAGCAAAGAGTCAGCGCATACGCGCCTTGGCAACCACGCTACTGTTGGCAGCCATAATTTCGAAATAGTAAGACTTCGTTTATTTGGGAACCAGCATCAACACTAGCAACAACATCAGCACTGAAATCCAGCAGAAAATCAATATTGCCAGGCAATTGAAAAGTAAAGTCCTCACTCGGCGAACGAAAATCATACTCTAAAAGTCACTTATCGTCCCGTCCTGCTATATGGGGCAGAAGCATGGCACATGACAACATCAGATGAAGAGGCTTTGGGAGTGTTCGAGAGAAAAGTTCTTCGAAAGATGTATGGACCTCTACGCGTTGGCGATGGCGAGTACCGAAGAAGATTTAATGATGGACTGTACGAGCTATACGCAGACATCAACATAGTCCAGCGAATTAAAACTAAGCGGCCGCGCTGGCCAGGCCATGTTATGCGAATGAAAGATGATGATCCGGCCAAGAAAGTTTTTTCTATCGGAACCCGCCTATGGAAGCAGAGGTAGAGGGTGGCCCGCACTCCGATGGAAGGACCAGGTAGAAAACGATTTAAACTCCCTTGGTGTGACCAATTGGCGCCGGTTGGCGGAGTGAAGCAGCGACTGGCGCGCCTTGTTGGACGGCCATAACCGTTTAGACGGTTAAGCGCCAATTAAGTAAGTGAAAAAATTACCACTATCACTAAAAATGTTCGACTATAAAAAATGGTGGAAAAATGTTTCACCTACCACTAAAATTTTTGTTAATTTAATACTAAACTACGAGGGTTGCTATTTATATTTTGAGCCTAATAATGAAGACAGTAATTTATTATCGAAAATGGCTTTATTTTTTTTCGAAGTATTCTCCATGATAATCAATAGACTGCGTTCAAACCAATTTTCGTAGTACTTTTTCCACTCCGATTGAGGTATCTCCAAAACATGGTTTTTGAATGCATCAACGGCTTCTACAGGCGCCGAAAAACGTTGGCCACGCAATTTATTCTTGATTTGCGAGGAAATCAAGGATTAATTCAACGTTTTGGCCAGTCAAATAGACGGTTGTTTCAGGCGATGTGTGAGAGCTGGCATTGTCATGATGAAGAATGGTCCTTGGTTGCCGCTTCTTCTTCCGTATTTCACCAACTACTACTGGCAAACAAATGGTTTTGTACCATGCGGAATTCACCGTCCTTCGTTGCTCTAATGGCACGGTAGCCACATGCCCAGTTATTCCGAAGAAACAGGCGATCATTTGCTTCGAAGTGCTTCACGCACGAATCACTTTTGTCGGATTTGGCTCATCTTAAAAGACCCATACAGAGGATTGCTGTTTTGTTTCCGGCTCATACGCATAGATCCAAGATTCGCCGCCTGTGTAGATGTTCACCCTTATCGCGAGTTTTATTTTCACCCGAAAATATTCACCCTTATCGCGAAGTTCACGCGGAAAAGTGTTCGCCTTCACTTCTTGTGTTCGGGTGAACTTTTTCCGCCTATCGGCAATTTCGGGCGAACAAAAGTTCACTTCGAAATAGCTGATGCTCTTTTGCGAATTGGCAGTGAACAAATAATTTACTTACAATTGTGTAAATTTTGTAACCAAGCATATATTTCCTTAAAATACAACAAAAATAGAAATAAAAAATGTATAAAATAATGTTTAGTATTGCACTTAGGTTGGTATTGATTGGGCGTGAGGAGAATATACATAAATGTGAAAGCGGTTCGGAGGCAATTAAGGGTAAGTTCTAACCCTTTGGAGCTAAATTATTCACTGTAAGCTAAAAGCTACTATTTTCAGCACTTTTGAATAACAAGTTAATTTTTTTCAATTAGTTTTCGCCAATATTACAGGCTAAACAAGTCGGCATTCTAATATTTGCTAGTTATTCTTACCACTCCTTGCCACCATTGAAGCAAAAATTTGGAGTTCCACTAATTGTAAAATTGTGTACATGTCTTCGTTTTTTCGCTAAGGGAAAAGGCGTCGGAAAGGACCATGAAGTGGGTCTTAGCCAATCTTGTTTCAGTGAGGTGCTCAACATTTTGTAACCGTTGCTTTGTCCACAATGGATAACTTGGCCGACTGATACGTTGTCATAAAAAATAGAATTTACATACTTAGCAATACAGGAATTTCACTTTTTTCCACTTAGCTTCCGATTGTGCATTATTTATTGATTTATTTCTAATAATAAAAGAACTTATAGTTATAAGAGTATCAAATTTCAAAACAAAAAATTACTTAAATTTTGTTTTCCTCTCGTTCGCCTGTAAAATATAAGTGAACAAATTTGGGTGTTCATTTCGCCCGCACAAAGAGTTGCCGATTCTTCGAACACGAAACATTTTTTCGCCACCCTCTGCGATAGGGTGAACAAAAACTGTGAATCACCCTTATCGCGAGTTTTATTTTCACCCGAAAATATTCACAGTTTTTGTTCACCCTATCGCAGAGGGTGGCGAAACAATTTTTCATGTTCGAAAAAGATTTCACCTTATCGGCAACTCTTTGTTCGGGCGAAATGAACAGCCGGAAAACCAAAATTTGTTCACTTATATTTAACAGGCGAACGAGAGGAAAACAAAATGTGATTAATTTTTTGTTTTGAAATTTGATACTCTTATAATTATATGTACTTCTATTATTAGAAATAAGTCAATAAATAATGCACAATCGGAAGCTAAGTGGAAAAAAGTGAAATTCCTGTATTGCTAAGTATGTAAATTCTATTTTTTATGACAACGTATCAGTCGGCCAAGTTATCCATTGTGGACAAAGCAACGGTTCCAAAATGTTGATCACCTCACTGAAACAAGATTACCTAAGATTAATGGTGGCAGGGAGTTGGTAAGAATAACTAGCAAATATTAGAATGCCAGCTTGTTTAGCCTGTAATATTGGCGAAAGCTAATTGAAAAAAAATTATCTTGTTATTCAAAAGTGCTGAAAATAGTAATTTTTAGCCTACAGTGAATCATTTAGCTAAAGGGTTAGAACTGTCCCTTAATTGCCGAAACGCTTTCACATATATATTTGCCTCGCGCTCAATCAATACCAACCTAAGTGCAATACTAAACATTCACCCTTATCGCGAAGTTCACGCGGAAAAGTGTTCGCCTTCACTTCTTTTGTTCGGGTGAACTTTTCCCGCCT
Source organism: Eurosta solidaginis (assembly GCF_040869045.1). NCBI lineage: Eukaryota > Metazoa > Arthropoda > Insecta > Diptera > Tephritidae > Eurosta > Eurosta solidaginis. The sequence continues at coordinate 33,211,810 of NC_090319.1, forward strand.
ATCGGCAATTTCGGGCGAACGAAAGTTCACTTCGAAACAGCTGATACTCTATTGCGAATTGGCAGTGAAAAAATAATTTACTTACAATTGTGTAAATTTTGTAACCAAGCATATATTTCCTTAAAATACAACAAAAATAGAAATAAAAAATTTATAAAATAATATTTAGTATTGCACTTAGGTTGGTATTGATTGAGCGTGAGGAGAATATACATAAATATGAAAGCGGTTCGGAGGAAATTAAGGGACATTTCTAACCCTTTGGGGCTAAATGATTCACTGTAAGCTAAAAATTACTATTTTCAGTACTTTTAAATAACAAGTTAATTTTTTTCAATTAGTTTTCGCCAATATTACAGGCTAAACAAGTCGGCATTCTAATATTTGCTAGTTATTCTTACCAACTTCTTGCCACCATTGAAGCAAAAATTTGGAGTTCCACTAATTGTAAAATTGTTTACATGTCTTCGTTTTTTCGCATAGGGAAAAGGCGTCGGAAAGGAACATGAAGTGGATCTTAGACAATCTTGTTTCAGTGAGGTGCTCAACATTTTGGAACCGTTGCTTTGTCCACAATGGATAACTTGGTCAACTGATACGTTGTCATAAAAAATAGAATTTACAGCAATACAGGAATTTCACTTCTTCCACTCAGCTTCCGATTGTGCATTATTTATTGATTTATTTCTAATAATAAAAGAACATATAATTATAAGAGTATCAAATTTCAAAACAAAAAATTACTTAAATTTTGTTTTCTTCTCGTTCGCCTGTAAAATATAAGTGAACAAATTTGGGTTTCCCCGCTGTTCATTTCGCCCGAACAAAGAGTTGCCGATAAGGTGAAATCTTTTTCGAAGACGAAACATTTTTGCCACCCTCTGCAATAGGGTGAACAAAAACTGTGAATATTTTCGGGTGAAAATAAAACTCGCGATAAGGGTGGTTATTTTATTAATTTTTTATTTATATTTTCGTTGTATTTTAAGGAAATATATGATTGCTTACAAAATTTACACAATTGTAAGTAAATCATATGTTCACTGCCAATTCGCAATAGAGCATCAGCTGTTTCGAAGTGAACTTTTGTTCGCCCGAAATTGCCGATAGGCGGAAAAAGTTCACCCGAACAAAAGAAGTGAAGGCGAACACTTTTCCGCGTGAACTTCGCGATAAGGGTGATTGTTTTCGAGGTCAATACGCGTCTTTTGACACCTCTCTCGATATTTTTTGACGCATTTTTTAAGTTTGGATTACCACATACATATATGTAGATTAATGTATGTATAGAATTTTTTTCTTTTCTCATATGAAGCATCTTTTATTATTACTTTAGTTTAGAAATGTGAAAAAATAACGATATTTTAACGGTTCGAAAATTTATCTTTCGAAGATTAACTTGTAAATTATATCGTGAGAATGTCTATATGTATGTTAGTATTGTAACCTAAGCTTGTTTTAATTCTTATATAATTTGGTATTGCAATTCGAAATAATTTATACTTTTTTAAATACCTTGCGCATTGAACACAAATAAAAGAAAATAAGATATATATATAGACTTTTTAACATATATAACTCAAATTATTTTCAACACAGAAATCACACATTTTCTGTGTGAAACGGGGGAACTATGTGCGATTAGAGAAAACTTAGACTAACACGGTTTTTCAACACTCAAATGACAATCAGGGCTATCATGGAATCCAAGTCGGTTTTGCGTTTTGTCGGAATTACAAACCAATATTGATTTAAATTGGTGTGATAAAACCGTATTGGTTTTGCTCTTTTCGAGTGTAAATAAAAGTGATGGTCGAATCAGCTATTTTGCAGTGTTATCGGTGCACCGGCAATTTTGATGTTAATTTTTTTTGGCAAAATTTTATAAAATAATTGTTTTGTGCATCTAAACAGAAATCAACAAATTTATTGACATCAAAATGGCATCAGTAGTTGTAGCATTCATGTTATTGGAAAAAGAAAGTTGCGAAAAGGTCAAAAGGAAAATTTTGAAAGATCGCAGCAATCAATTTGAGTTGCCAGAGACAAGCGTAATTAAAAATATTTCGTTATGTGGGTTTCTAAATATTTATGAAGTATTAGCAGTTACATTGCATACCATCGCATAAACAAAGAGCATATCCGAATGGCATTGGACACCATTGAAGGACGCTTAACTCGCTCGAAAGTTCTCGAAAGTGCTGCAACTAGCAGCTACGTTACGATTTTTAGCTGAAGGATCCTGTCAAAGATAACTCATCTTTCAAGTATTCTAGCATGAGTGTAGGTAGAAGCACGGTGTCAACGGTTTTACATGATGTGCTTCGTGCAGCCCTTCGCAATATCAAAACACTATGTTGCATTGAATTAAAATATATGTAAATTTGCATTTATTTTTATAAAATAAAACTTTATTTATATTTTTAAAATATATTCAACTGCAAAAGAAGAACAACTATGAAAAAATTAAATCCAACAGCATTTAACTGATTGGTTTGTTTCCGATAGCAAAATCAATATTATCGGATTCTGTGACACCTAAAACGGACACTAATTCGAATTCGAACATTAAACCGATAACATTGGATTTTATGACACCAAAATAATTTTTTGTCGTTTTTAAATCAGATTCCGACAACAATTGGATTTCATGACAGCCCTGAATAAATCCTATATAAATTTATCCAAGCAAAAAGTCATGAATACAACGTTTGTGAAAACACTACAAACGCAGTGCGTATCGAATTAACTTTCTATTTCTACAAAAAAAAAAAATTGTAAGCGTATATAAGCCAAATTATAAAAATAGGAAATACAGCAAACAACCGTAAAAACGCATTGTTTTATGCACTTTTTAAACAACTTTTTTTTTTTTTCATTCCGAACTTGCTGGCTAAAATCCCTAAGCAATATGCGCTTCTGCTCCTTCCTATCACTCCTATATATATTTTTTTTTTTTTTTTTTTTTTTTTGACAGTAGTTTGTTCTTTGTGTGTATTTTATCGATATAATTTATGTTTAATACTATTAGCTCTATCGTTTACTTTCACTTATTTTAATACAGATTCCTTAAAGTAAACCCTTTTCCTTCTATTCTTATATAGTGCTCCTGCATGTATTTGCAACTTGGTTTTATTTTATTATTATTTTTTTTGTTCAATTATAAGAGTGTGAATGTCTGTCTGTATTGTTGAGTGAATTCTTGATGTTGTTTTCAACAATCAAGTGTTAAAATAATTATTGTTGGTTGTATTTGTTCTTTTATTATTATATACTGATGTATTTATCATTACCGTTATTATTAATAATCATTATTATATAATTTAATAATAATTCTGGTTTTAATAATTATGTTTTAATGCAAAAAATTTTCACACATTCAATGGGTACAGGGGCAAGGGAAATTTACTTGAATTCTTTCGTGTTTTTAATGAGTTTTTTCTTTTACATTTTTTTATCTGAAAGAGAATTTAATTTTTCATGCATTTGAAATGTATAAAGTGTAAGTTGCAGCTGCTTTTTATGTTGATTGTGTTTTATAATGCTTCTGATTATTTTTTATGTATGTAGGTGTGGTTCTTGCTGCTGTATTACAGTAGGAAAAGGTATATAGAGGAGTTTTAGAATTAAGTAAGCAGGGGGTTACTTAAATTACGACACATCCTGATCTTCAACATCCTGAATTTCCGGCTTCTGCTCGCCATCACCTACAAAATGTTAAATACAAAATTAATTATATAATTATTAATTTCTAAAAAATTTTTAAACAGTACATACCATCTGCCTGCATATCCGACGTCCATAATGTAAGATTATCCCTCAGCAATTGCATGATAAGTGTGGAATCTTTGTAACTCTCTTCACTTAAGGTATCAAGCTCTGCAATGGCATCATCGAATGCTGCTTTCGCTAATCTGCAGGCGCGATCTGGCGAATTGAGAATTTCATAGTAGAATACCTGCAAAGCAAAAAGCAGACAGAAAAATATATAAAACAGTCCAAATTAAGTCATGTTAACATTCTACTAACCGAGAAGTTCAACGCTAAACCCAAACGTATGGGATGCGTTGGCGGTAGATCGTTCATTGCTATGTCACTGGCAGCTTTATAAGCGATTAGCGAATTCTCAGCCGCGTCCTTACGATCCGAACCAGTAGCGAACTCAGCCAAATAGCGATGATAATCACCCTTCATTTTATAATAAAATACTTTGCTCTCGCCTGTTGTGGCGCATGGAATGAGATGCTTCTCTAGCACATTCAAAATATCAGAACAAATATCGCGCAATTCTTTCTCCACCTGCCCGCGGTAGGTTTTGATCATTTCAAGTTTATCTTCGGCGCCTTTATTTTCTTCCTTTTGTTCAATCGAAGTTATTATACGCCACGAAGCACGACGTGCACCAATGACATTTTTATAGGCGACTGAGAGCAGGTTGCGCTCTTCAACAGTTAATTCAACATCGAGTGATGCAACCTTTTTCATTGCTTCCACCATTTCTGTATGAAATGGAAAATATATATTTTGATTTAATTTATGACAAACAAGAAAGATTGTTAAATAATTATATTTGTAGGTATGCCAGTCGTAAGAGGGGACTGAAATACCAGATTCAAGGGGCTGTGTAGCGCAACCCTTTCAGGTTGCCAGCGCAATATATAGCTCCTCCAAACCCAATTGTCAAGCACACCTATCCGTGGCGAATCCTGTTTCACTAACAGACGAGGATCTGGCGACCCCCAGCTCCTCATGGAACTTGGGGGTGGCGAGGGGGGATGGCCGGAAGGTCTAATGTGGCCATATTAATCGTTCCCGATATGGTTGGGCTAGCACCTTAATGGTGCTGTGTTACCGGAGCGTACCGGATCTGTATCCGGCAAAGGACCATCACATCGATAACACTCCCAAAATCCTTCGGGGAGTAACCTTATCGCCACAACAACAACAACATTGTTAAAATTGTAGAGAAAAATACTATTTGTCAGACGCAGAAAACTTTTTTACACATTAAACAAATTCCATTCAAACAAAATTGGGTGTAATAACAGTTTCTCCTGAGTGAATATCTTTTTAAAGGGATTACATCTGCAATCTGCGGTAATTATTTACAATAGCAGTCGACTGCTAATACGCGCTAAAAGAAAGTGAGGTGTCAAACGACGCGTATTCACCTCGACAACAATAACCCGGAACAGAAAAATTTTGAGCTGTTCAAAAGACATTAGGGAAAACCGAAATATGACCGAGGGTCCCTTCGAAACCGTTTCCATTCTGTTGGGATGCCCAGGTTTCTGGGTATTCAACAGAAACTGTTTGGTCAGCATCTCATTTCTCTCCCTGATGGGGAGTATTCTCGCCTCATTATGCAGATGGTGTTCCGGGGACATAAGAACACATCCCGCCTGTAGTTTCTTCCAGTGGGTGGTTTTTAGGCTTGGCGACCATATGGGTGACGCGTAGCACGTAATCGGCTGGCTAATTGCTTTGTATGTGGTCAAGAGCGTTTCTTTATCTTTACCCCAGGTACTGCCAGCAAGGGATTTGAGGATTTTATTACGGCTCTGAATTCTTGGAACAATTGCGGTTGCGTGCGCACCAAAATGTAGATCCTGATCAAACGTCACACCCAAGATTTTGGGGTGTAGGACAGTCGGTAGCGTAGTGCCATCGACGTGGATGTTCAATATGGTCGACATTTGGGGCGTCCATGTTGTAAATAAGGTCGCGGAAGATTTAGTCGGTGACAATGCCAGGTTTCGCGAGGCGAAAAAACTGGAGAGATCAGGGAGATAGCCGTTTATTTTATTGCATAGCTCATCGATCTTTGGGCCTGGGCCTGTGGCCATTATTGTGCAGTCATCGGCGTAGGAAACGATTGTGACTCCTTCCGGTGGTGAAGGTAGCTTAGATATGTAGAAATTAAACAAAAGCGGGGATAGGACACCACCCTGTGGCACCCTTTGTTTAATTCTCCTTTGTTTTGATGTTTCGTTTCTGAATTGCACCGATGCCTGCCGACCACCCAGATAATTTGCGGTCCACCTTTTAAGACATGGGGGAAGGGTGGACCCTTCCAGGTCTTGCAGTAACGAGCCATGGTTGACCGTATCAAAAGCTTTTGATAGGTCTAACGCTACGAGTACTGTTCTATGGTGGGGATATTGATTCAAACCGCAATTTATCTGGGTGCTAATGACATTTAGCGCGGAGGTAGTGCTATGGAGTTTTCTGAAGCCATGCTGATGAGGGGCTAGCTGCAAATGTGCTTGGAAATAAGGGAGCAAAATGGCTTCAAGCGTCTTTGCCACTGGCGATAGGAGAGATATCGGACGATATGACTCACCTACGTTAGCTGGTTTCCCAGGCTTTAGTAGCGGGACCACCTTGGCCATTTTCCATTTCTCGGGTATGACAAAGGTGGAAAGAGACAGGTTGAAGACATGCGCTAAATATTTGAAACCCTCTTTCCCTAGGTTTTTAAGCATCGGCATGGCTATGCCGTCTGGGCCCACTGCTTTGGATGGTTTAGCGCGACCAATGGCGTCCTCAACCTCTCTAGCGGTGATGGTAATTGGTGACGCACTGAGTTTGTGTTTATGTGCGTGTCTATTGGCTCTCCGTCTATCTTTGTCGACCGTAGGATGCATTATATATTGTCGGCAGAAAGCGCTCGCGCATTTTTTCGCATCCGACAGCACCTTATCGCCAAAGGCGATGGAAACTTTGTCTTTGTGCTTAGTCGGATTCGATAGGGACTTTACGGTGGACCAAAGTTTACCTACACCGGTAGAGAGGTTACAACCTCTTAGGTGCTCTTCCCATTTCGCCCGCTTGTGTTCGTCCACAAGCAATCTGATGCGTTGGTTTATATCCCTTATTTGGGGGTCGCCTGGATAAAGCTGTCTTATAAGGTCGCGTTCCCTCGCTAAGCTCGCGGCCTCCGCCGGGAAGTGGGGCCGGATTTCGGGAATTCTCCCGGCCGGAATGAAATGTGCCGAGGCGGATTCAATGACCTTACGGAAGGCACGCTCCCCTTGGCGGGCATCAGTCGGGATAGGGAGGGCAGCAAAGCTGCTGTCTGTTGCAGATTTATATTCTTCCCACTTTCCTTTTTTGAAGTTTATGAAAGTGCGTTTTTCGGTGACGATGAAGTCGGCGGTACGCTCGAACGAAATAAGTATGGGCAGGTGGTCGGATGCCAATGTTACCATCGGCTGCCAGTTGACGCAGTTTACGAGTTCTGCGCTCACAATTGAGATATCTGGCGAGCTAAGACAGCTTCCTACCATACGTGTGGGGGCGTCTCCGTTTATTGTCCAGAACGTCGTTTCGTCTATTTGATCCGCCAACATCTCACCCCTACTGTCCGCCCGCAAGTTTGAATGCCATAGGTCGTGATGGGCATTGAAATCGCCTAAGATAATGCGATTGTTGCCAGTGAGTAAAGCCTCGATATTAGGGCGGTATCCACTGGGGCAATAGGTGACAGGAGGGATGTAGATGTTGATGATTTCTAGATTTGCATCGCCTGACCGGACAGATAGGCCTTGACGTTCTAAGACATTGTCACTGCGGTCGATGCCAGGATCAAATATATGATATTGCAAAACCTGGGGAGTAGTATTTTTATGTAGAACACCTCTCTGCATTGGCGCCTTCGGCCGCGCTTATAAAAAAACTGCACACTCCGTGCAAAACCCCTTTGTACACAATTTTTCTCCCTGTATACAACAACCACATGAAAATTGCCAACTTAAGCCCCCATTACTGATACTTAGCATAGACTTGACTTGACTTGGCGTAAACTTGGCAACTTAGCCACGATTATACTCCACTTGGCGCATAAAATCTGGTATCATAATCAGCGTTGAAATTTATTTTTAAATAAATGTCAATTTGTATGACAAAATGTCAAAATGAAATGGAAACAAACAAATGGCATCTCAAAATGTAAACGTCACTTAGAACTTACATAGAAAATCAAAATTCAACAGACCTCTAAGTCAAGTTAAGTTTTGAGTAATCAGTAACATGCAATGTTCATTTAACAGAACTGTAAGTGACAGTTCGCAAGCCAAGTCAAGTCTATGCTAAGTATCAGTAATGGAGCCTTTAGAATGCCAACTTAGAATGCAAATCTACGGACAGAGGTAAAATTTTCTCCCGCCTTTGGATTATTGTTGCCGAGGGAGGTCAATGTCGCCTCTTTTGGACTCGCATTAGCAGTGTTGTTGTTGTAGCGATGACACTCCCGAAAGCATTGGAGTGTTATCGATGTTGATGGTCCTTTGTCGGATGCAGATCCGGTACGTTCCGGTACCAAGCCCGACCATCTCGGGAACGATATGTTATGACCACATGCGACCTTCTTGGCCGGCAAGCGCTTCCAAAGGCAGTTGGTTGTATGTACCGGAGCGACTCGGGATTTTTCCCGACCAAGGCCTGTCATTTCATCAACAACAACCTTCTTGGTCATCCCGACCTCTCACACCCTGCATCCATGAGGAGTTCGGGATCGCCAGAGCCTCGGCTGTTAATGAAACAGGATTTGCCACGAATAGGTAAGGTAGACAATTGGATTTGGAGAAGCTATTGCTATATATATATTGCTATTTTAGTCACCTCTTACGACAGGTATACTTACCGCGGGTATATTCTGACCCCCTAACCCGCTGGAGGTCGACCACTGTTGTAAATGTTTACCTAAGCTAGCAGCAAGAGCGTATAAAACAAGTACTAATTTTTTCCCCCTCTAATTCTACATTTCCCTAATAATTTGGGGATATATTGCCAACAACGGCTCACTCACTATTGGTTTTACATTAACTTACATTTTGTCTCACAAGACGAGATTTTCTTCGGCGCAGCATGACAGTCTCTAAGTACAAAGAGCTTAGAATACAAAGATGTTGCATGTGCGAGCGTGAGTGTAAAGCAGCGGAGCGTAACAAAATTCTAATAGGACACTGTAGTATGCTTTATTTTTTATTAATATATGTAAATATTAACAGAAATTATTCAAAAGAAAATATTATAGGTATCTTGATGTAAAAATTGAATAATTATTGAAAATTTTTTTAAATTAAAAAATCAATATTGAAAATTAAAATATTGATAAAACATATTAAAATTACAAAATTCAAAGTAACTTAAAACACAAAGTTAAATAAAAATAATTGAGTCAATATAATTTAAGAACTCTACAGACACTTTCACCACAACACAGACCTAACACAATTTTTATCATAATTCAAACACAGAAAATACACCGATTGCAGTTTTGAAGAATAAAATTTAATTTTCTGAACAGATAGCTGCATAAAATATGTGACCTGGAATAATGAAACGACCATATTGTGCGAAAACAAGTTTTCGAGAAAAACGCGTTTAAAGTTTTTGTTTGGCTTGACTTTGTGTAGCAGCTGGCCGTTGTGAACGAATTTTGTAATTAAAATTTAATTAACTTCCCGATAAGCTACAAGCTTGGAACTTGGAATATAGTTCAGAACCCGATGAAAATGCAATAATAAGAAAAAAAATCCGATAGGTGGTGCATGGATCGAAATATTTCAATAAATCGTATTTGTTGTCCGATTTGGCTTTAAATGCGATTTGTGAAAAAACTAAGAAAGATAAAAAACTGCGGTTTGTTCCATTGGAAAGAGCGTTAAACTTCTTATAAGAATCACTCAAAAAGTGAAGAACGGTATGTAGGGTTATAGTTTTATTCAACTTTAAATGTACCTACTTTAAATAAATTGAATTTTTGTTCTTGTTAACTTTTTATATTTCAATTTTGGAATGATTGTTTCAAAAATTTTCATTCAGATATAAATGTTTAAAACGAATTGTTAACATAAATTTAGGAGTGAATATTAAAAGATATTTTTATATAAAAATAAATAGTGGTATATTTATTACACACTACATTAGTAGTATATTTATTGCATACTACATTGGCGATCAGCCAGGCCTTTTTTTTTAAAAACCTAAGGCCAGAAGAAAAACGCTCATCGTTAATTAAAAACTAAGGATCACGCTGATTTGTTGGAATTTTTAGAAGCTCTATTGGAATGATCAAAATTCGAAGCTAAAACAATGCTGTCTTATGTTGCGAATAATGAAAGCGGATAATCTGATATATCAATTTATTAAGTGACCGAGTCTATTGAGCCAACTAATACAAGAGTTTATATGTAGCAGTTTATTTTCGTTCCAAGCATTGGGCAACGGCAAATGATTCATCTATACAACAAGCTGAAATGAACGCAGCCAAACAGGCATTAGAAAATTAGCGTGATTTATTCCCTCAATTGGATAATCAAAAATGTGTTATTGCAAAAAGTATTTAAAAAGCAAAAATTAGATACAAACAATAAGCAGTGCGATATATAAATAACATCCTGTATATAATTAAAAGAATTAAAAAATAAAATCTAAATTTAACTAAATATTATTTTGAAATAAAGAGCAGAAAATTTACAAATGCTCAGTGCAATTACTTGTTAATATTTTTGATATACTGAACGCTGAATATATTAAAGCTAGAAAACAACCAAACAAACATTAAGCAATAACACCACAAAATAGAAAGGAGGAACAAACACCAACAAATGTAATAGGAAAATAAAAATCACTTGCGAGTGCAGATAACGTGTGGAGAAGGAACTTAAGAATTTTTTATGAAATTTTGTATCTTCTGAACAAACATATTATTTCGAAATATGTAAAAAAATATACAATTGCGACAAATATTTAGTGAGCTGTATCTAGCAATAATATTATTTATATGTATATGTATATGTATCAAAATAGATTAAACATTTTTGTTTTGTTAACGCTCCTTTCCGGACATTTTTATTTCTTCCCATAATATAATTTTTGTAATTATTTTTATTAACAATGTTTCATTCACCATCAATCAAAATACACGTACATCTAAACCACGAAATCAAGTAAACGATTCGCTTATTGATTTGGATAATGAAAATTATCAAAATGATTTACCAAATCCATATGCCAATCAAAATAACGAAATTTTTGCTACATCGGTAAAACTTCCCCAATTTTGAACTAATTGCCCTGAAGCATGGTTCATCCATGCTGAAATGCAATTTAGTCGAAAGAACATTACTCAGGAAAGGACAAAATATGAATATGTCATATGACAATTCTTGATTTTATTCAAAATCCTCCTGAAGATGACAAATTTTCTGCATTAAAGAAAATTTTAATTGAACGGCATTCATTAAGTGAGAATACCAAGTTAGATCGAGTGTTATCCGATTCAGAAATGGGAGATCGTAAACCTTCTGAATTTTATCGGTCTCTAGTGCTACTCTCTGGAAACAATTTTAGCATGGAAATTCTTAAAAAGCTTTGGATAAGGAAGTTGCCAAAAAATTTAAGTATTATTCTTGCTAGTTCGAATTCGACTGAAATAAGTGAATTAGTTAAATTAGCCGATAATATTTGGGAAGCTTATAATAAAAATGAAATAGTTTCAGTTAGTAATTTTCCAAATTCTAAATGCGAAAATGCAATTATTTCAATTATCTTTATCAGTGAAATTAAAAATCAGATGAGTCAAAATTATTCAAGGTACCGATCTTTTAGTAGGAATCGTTTTAGAAGTCCCTCTAGATATCGATCAAAGTCTCGTAACAACCCAAATTGGCTCTGTAGGTATCATTATAAGTTTGGTAATCAGGCTCTGACGTGCGAACAACCATGCGCTTTTAAAAATACCAATAGTTCGTCAAACTAAAGTCATCCGTTGTTGCGGCGACAAACAACGGAAATTTAGACACCTTTACACGTCGCTTATTTATTTTTGATAAAACAAACAAATTGAATGTTGAACGATTTCGACATACGGTAAAAAACTTTTAAATATAAATTTAGGACTGCGTCGCGAATTTCCGTTCACGTTTTTAATAGCAGATATAGCCAAACCAATTATCGGTGCTGATTTTCTGTGTAAATATGGTCTTAGTTGATGTCAAACGCAAATGCTTAGTAGATCCGGTAACAAGTCTTTCAGTTAACACAATTTCATGTGTTTGTAATGTTTCTCTACCAAAAGTTTTCGCTGTTGATAACAAATTTACAAAGTTATTGAAAGAATGACCTTCTTTATTTTCTGAACCAGATTATTCACAACCAGTTAGACATACAACAGTTCACAGACTAGTCACTGAAGGAAATTTGCTATTTTCTAAACCAAGGCGTTTAGACCCTATTAAATTCAAAGTAGCTAAAACTGAATTCGATTTATTAGTAAAGACAGGGATATGTAGGCCTTCTAATTCAGCGGTAGCATCTCCTTTGCATCTTGTACCCAAGAAAGAGTTAAATGACTGGCGTCCTTGTGGAGATTTTAGAAGATTAAACGTTGTAACAGTCCCTGATCGTTATCCTTTGCCCCATGTTCATGACTTCAACATGAATCTCAGAAATAAGAAAGTATTTTCGAAGCTAGATTTGGTATGAGCTTATCACCAAATTCCAATGGCAGAAGAGGATATCTATAAAACTGCAATCACTACGCCTTTTGGCATGTTTGAATTTGTACGAATGCCTTTCGGGCTTAGAAACTCCGCGCAAACTTTTCAACGATTTATTAATGAAGTAGTTAATGATTTAGACTTTGTTTTTACATATGATCTCTTAGTGGCACGCGAAAATTTGGAACAACATTTCAAAGATCTTCGCATACTATTTCAGCGCCTCACGGAGTACGATTTAAATATAAAACCAAGTGAATGTACTTTTGGCGTAACAAATGTTGACTTTTTAAGACATAATATTTCTGAAACGGAAATTAGGCCCTCGGAAGAAAAAGTTTTAGCCATTCGAAATTTTGATCGCCCAAAATCTATTAAGCAGGCACAAAAATTTTATTGGTATGGTTAATTACCATAGATATATACCAAAATTAGCAGAGTTTACGACAGTTATCTATGATTTAATTAATAGAACAAATAAGAAGCGAGACAAGATCTTAATTTGGGACGATACATCTAATAAAGCTTTCGAATACATTAAAGAAAAGTTTGCATCTGCGATATTGTTAAAACATTTTAACAAAGATGCAAAACTTTCTTTAAATGTAGATGCATCCAATACGACAATAGGTGGTGTCATACATCAAACGTTTAATAATAAATCAGAACCACTTGCATTCTTTTCAAAGAAATTGTCTCCATCCAAAGAATGTATAAGTTGTGAAAAATCGAAAGCATATCGTTATACAAAATCTCCAGTTGTGAAAATTCCAATTACAAAAACTAGATTTGAACACATTAGATATTGTCGGACCCTTGCCTGTTTCAAAGGGATATCGTTACATATAAACTATAATTGATAGATTTACACGTTGGCCAGAGGCATTCGCGCTAAGAGATATTTCTGAAGTTACGGTTGTAAATAAATTTTTTAAGGAATATATTTCACGTTTTGGGGTTCCATTGGAAATAACAACGGATCAGGGATCTCAGTTACTTCAAACTTGTTTTCAGAATTAACGATACTTCTTGGAAGTCATCAAATAACAGTTCTTCCTATCATCCCCATGCTAATGGAATGATACAACGTTTCCATAGACAGCTTAAATCTTATATAATGGCTAGGAAGGGGTCCAGGGATTGGTATGAAGAGTTACCAATAGTGCTTATGGGTTTGCGATCGATTTTTAAGGAAGATATTTCGACAACACCAGCTGAAATGGTTTATGGCCAAAATTTAAGATTATCTGGTGAATTATTTTTTCAACTACAGAGAATGTAACTTCAGCGGATGTTTTAAGTAGTTTGGTTGAACATTTTAAAAATTGCGGGTTCGAATCGAGCTCAAGGCCTAACAATAATTTTTTTTATCATTATTATTGTTATGATAAATTTTTCCTTAATTGAAAAAAATTTTAAATTAGAATAGAAGAAAGAAAAAATTTTGACAACTGCCAAAGCTCGTTGTATAGATCCATTTCGGGAACTGCTAAATTCCTTCATCGGCAACGTTTAGGCGCCGCTGCTTTGGCAGTTGTCAAAATTTTTTCTTTCTTCTATTCTAATTTAAAAATTTTTTCAATTAAGGAAAAATTTATCATAACAATAATAATGATAAAAAAAATTATTGTTAGGCTTTGAGCTCGATTCGAACCCGCGATCTTAAAATCAGTAGGCCGATATAACAACAAAAATTGTCATTTTAAAAATTTTAAATCAAATTTGGAACATCAGCAAAATTCTAGCGGTATTTTTGTTTCAAAAGATTTAAAAGATTGTCATTTTGTTTTTGTTCCCTATAGAGTTATTGAAAAAGATATTAAAAACTTTAAAATTGAAATAAGTAATGAAATTAAATCTATTCCTATTGATCGTTTGAATATTAAAATATATTTTTATATAAAAATAAATAGAGGTATATTTATTGCATACTACACGGTATTTTCGCACAATAGGGTCGTTTCATGATTCCAGGTCACATATGTAAAAGATATACACACATTCTGCTGTGATGAGTGGTGAATGTACCCTACTCAGAGAACATATAACAATAGAAGGAATATTGGGAAACAGTAAACAATCAAATCGCGTGTTGATAATTCCCCATTAGGGAAATGTGGCATGAGACTCTTCAATTCCAACGATAGAAAACCTTTGTTTTGATATAATAATACCGATTTTATCTTTTTTTAGCGTTTTCAGTAACTTTTTTGTGAAATTTTAAGTAAAAACGCCGCGTTTTTTACTAATCTTCAAGTAGGTAATGTGGTGAATTACCTGTTGCCAGTTCAACAATTTCTATTGCTGTCCGTCCTTGGCGATTCTCTATAAATTTACATCTCTGGTCCTACTAGCCTTTTTATAAGCTTGCCGCACAATATTTTTCGCGCATGCAACATCTTTGTATTCTAAAATCTTTGCAAAGTATTGCTACAACAACAAGAACATTGCGATGGTCTTACAATATCCCGGAAACTTATTTTGCTCAACATACTGCCTTTTAGCGTATACTTACAGTTGAAACTGCTCGGGAACATAACAGATGCACGTATTCTGGCATTTTTGAAGCATCCGCGTACCATACGATGAACGCCTCTAACGCCCCTTTCATTATAGTCCCCCCCTGTTGAAACAGCAAGTTTCCTAGGACTCCCGTTAGAGGACATTGATGACAATTTGTGATTGGTCGCACCTATTGGATGGGGCGCGGCACTGCTTTCTATTGTGGCAGCATTCTTTGATTACTTTTCTTTTTTTAAATATTGTATCATATTTCAAAGACTGCATGAATGAGGATGTCATTCCTTGACAGCTGATATATTGGATTGGGATCTTCTCTCTGAATTAAATCGGGATGAAATAACCTCACCTCATTGCATGCCATTCTTTCTACATGTAGTTGGGTTAACTCGAGAATCCACTCCCAAGCAGTTTTCAAGCACGTACGCATGGCCTCCTAGATTAAACACGACAACAATTGGAGTTTTGACCCCGATTGTTTGATCAATATACACATTAAAAGGGAAATGTAAACCAAATAAAGGGCCAAAAACTTATAAAGGCAACTGCATACTGAAATAATTTTTTGCAAATTTTTTTTATGTGATTGCTGTTTACATTTACATAGCTGTGCAATGCATTATAGTTAAAAGGTAATAGTCTAGTTGAGGGGTCGACTGCTATTACGCTACCAAAAATATCGAGAGAGGTGTTAAACGACGCGTCTTGACATCAGTATTAATAATCCGAAGGCGGAAAATAAAAATTTTAACGCGTTCAAAAGATATTAACGAAAACCCGAAAAAGGACACGCGGGTACCTCCGAAACCGGGGGTCGGATCCATAGTATTTTTGCGCAGAACACCTTTCTGCGTTGGCGGCCTTCGGCCGCGCTTATAAAAAATAGCCCTGGGCTACGCCATGCCCATGTGTGTGGTATAACCGTGGCTACCGCCACGGTGATGCACAATTTTTGGTAATAGTCTAGTTGAGGGGTCGACTGCTAATACGCTACCAAAAATATCGAGAGAGGTGTCAAAAGACGCGTATTAATCTCGAGAACAATAATCCGATGGCGGAAAAGAAAAATTTTATCTCTGTCCGGAGATATTTGCAGTTGAAATTGGCGATTTCCATGTGGTTGTTGTTGTGTTTATACCCCCAAAAAAAATTGTGCATCACCGTGGCGGTAGCCACGGTTATACCACACACCCGGACTTGGCATGGCATAGCCCAGGGTTATTTTGTATAAGCGCGGCCGAAGGCCGCCAATGCAGAAAGGTGTTCTGCGCAAAAATACTATTGATCCGACCCCCGGTTTCGGAGGTACCCGCGGTTCTTTTTTCCGCCTTCGGATTATTAATACTGATGTCAAGACGCGTCGTTTGACACATCTCTCGATATTTTTGGTAGCGTATTAGCAGTCGACCCCTGAACTAGACCATTACCCAATTTTTTTGTGGGGACAAACACAACAACAACCACATGGAAATCGCCAACTTCAACTGCAAATATCTCCGGACAGAGATACAATTTTTCTTTTCCGCCTTCGGATTATTGTTCTCGAGATTAATACGCGTCTTTTGACACCGCACTCGATATTTTTGGTAGCCTATTAGCAGTCGACCCCTCAACTAGACTTTTACCAGTTAAAATACATATGTATACTGCTTAAAAAAATCCAACAGATTTGCGCATGCACCGCATAGTTAAAATACATACATATGTATACTGCTTAAAAAAATCCAACAGATTTGCGCATTCACTCGGCAACCCTATTTTATTACTCATACACACCGGTGCACCCGCTGCGACGAAAACAAGTATCAACACCGAAATTCGCGCTACTGGGCAGCCAATCGATTTCATTCATCGATTTTTCGCGCTAGCAACTAACCACGAGCAAATGCCAACGGAAACGAGTAGTACACAGCAACCATACTTTCATGACGAATAGGACCGGAGAAAAAAGCATTAAAGAGAAAAACTAACGAAATATTATAGTACGTATGCCAAAATGAAAGAACGATGATGATATATTCGCGAAAATAGCTAGTTAGGCTGCTTGCGCGTGCAGGACAAATAGCAATGCGACGTACATCAAACAAGCATGAGTTGAAAGGACCGATGGATTACTAATTCCCTAAGTTGTTCCATACTTCTTCAGTCACTGCTAAAATTCTATATTTCCCACGAAATAAAAAAAGACTTGCAAAACCAGAATTGAACTGACGCGAGTAGAAAATATATACTAGTCGGACCAAGTTAACTACAATTTAGGTAGTAATTGACTATTATTTTTAGCTAATACATTTAAAATTTTTATATATATACATATACCTATTCTTAAATTTATGTAGATGTGTATCTGCATTTTCCATTATACATCGAAAAGGAATGTTCACTGAAATATATATATATATATGTATGTATATGCATGGCAACATCGTTAATTGCCTCCTACGCCTCTGGCAACATATCAGTTTTATCAAAATGCCTTGAAAACTTTTCTCTATGTATACTATTCGTCTTGAAATCTTATCTTCTCTCCCACACCTTCAGTTTTCCCTAATAATCTTAATTTGAATCTAACCACGCGAAACTAAATCACCGGCGAAAGAATTAAGTTTTCATTATCTTTCGCTATTCCGGCCGTCTCGCTTTTTGAATTATGTACATATTTTCGTCTTCATGAAAGCTTTTTAGTTGACGCACCATTGCCGTTGCCTTCGTCACAAGCAGTTTTTTTCCATACCCCGTGTTTCTAATCCAACGTTTACATTCTTTTTCTTTTTTGTATTTTTCTCCTTGCAATCCACACCCCAGAAAATAGATTTCTGCGGAATTCAATTTCGGCAACCACATTTTCTCTATGCTAAATTCAGACATCCCATGTACTTACCATCATACCGTTCAGCCTGCTCAGCTAACTTAGCCTTGTACACGTTATTTTCACGTTCAGACATTCTGTTAAGTTGGCTTGGTTAATCCTTCGATAGAGAGCCTTTTATAAATAATTATATTTTCAAATATTATTTCTTTCCCGGCGTCGTTGAAGACAGCAGTTTTCAGCGTTCTACACTTTTTTACTATTCGTCGTCGCCTGCGTTTCCGAAATTCAATTTTTTCTTTTCTCTACTACGAATTTTTTCTCTTTGACAATGTTTCTCGTTTCTGCTATTATTTCTGCTCCGGCACTCAAATCGTTGTCTTTAGCCGACCGCTGCGCTGCTTTCGTTTTTCTTCTTCTTTCACTTTTCTCGACGTTGACGCAGTAGTCGCCGCTTTGCTGTACACTTTTTCTATATCTGTGCGCCGTTTTTTTTCTCGTTTTAATCAAGCGCCAACAGTTTGAATATACGAATATTTCCTGATTTCAATTAAATGTTAATAGCCAAATAGTTCACTATCTTCACTATAAAAGAACTATTTTTAATGATTTTTATTTAACAAATTACCGAATTTTCAACCGCTTCTCTATGCACAAAACTTCGATGAATGTCGTTGCTCGCCGTTGTCAACTCGCTGATTCATCACCAATTTGGACGACGCTTAACGAAGTTCATTTACTTGGACTTCGTTTTTAGCAATCAATATGGCCGCACCTATTTCCTAGCGTCAATATTTATCTCTTTTCGGGTCATATATTGTTTACGAAGCATATTAATTCTTTCGTTAAGTTGTCATCTATGTATCTTTTTTACTCCATATGTGAATTTGAGTTTGGGTTAGTGTATTTTTTTATCTGCAGATGTCAGGGGCGTTTGCAAATGGAACGGTAAAGTTTCATTAGCGATCTGTATGCGCTTCAAATTCTCGTTTGCTTTTCTTATTTTCACAGATAAAATTTTATATTTGAAAAAGGAGTACTACGATGTGAAATTACAATTATTACTTAACCGGTATTAAAATATGTATTCCTTTTCTAGTGATAATTGCGAATTGAATTCAATGGTAATTATATGTGTTATATATGAAGTATTTCGCGAGTAATTATATATATAAATATACCCGCACTGCATTATATCCAAGCCATGCTGTGTCGATGAAGCATGGTTGAGACTAATGTATCGAGTCCCGGGAATCGCGAGCCATTTTGCCACCCCGAAATCCCGGTATTTCGAGATACCCTCGCGGTCTTATATTGCAAATTTACATTCTCAATTGTACACATACATATTCATGTTTTATCTCAAACAAAAACTTATTTGAATACCTTTTTATTTTTTTTATTTCCTTGTGTTTGGAGATTGGTTTTTAAATATTATATATCCTTGTAAGCGTTTTTGTCATGAATTACGTAATTATTTTTGAACCATAATACAAAGGTAACAGGCTCTGTGTGACTAGATGTGGTCCTGAAAAGTCGCGGTATCCCCGGATTGTCAATCCGGAAATCACGGGATTTCAAAATATCTTCGGGATTCGATGCCTTAGTTCAGACTCAAAGAGACAGTTAGCCAGCAGGCCCACTGTACTCCGGTTTAGAGCTAGGCTTCGGATCTGCCTGGGATGGGACTATGAAATGTGACCTATATTTCGCGTAAGTCTAAAAATATCCCATAAACTGTAGGTCTGATTGAAAAAAAAATTGTATGGTGGAATGTTAGGGGAAAGAAAATATTTAATTGGTTGTAAATCGTTTTTACGCTATGATAGGACTCACTATCATCGCGTACATTCATCTCAGGATCTTAAGGCTACATCCTCAAGATTTTTCTGCAATGCTTCTGCACACCATTATTTCTCTTGTAGCTGTTGATATATTGTTGTCGATGTACTTCCTCCACAGTAGCTTAGAGTCGAACGGGACCCCTAGTACTTAATCTCGGTCATATGCTTAAACATAGCCCATCCTTCTTATTTCCCTCATCCCGCCCTGCCTATGTGTTCCATTATTTTGTCAACCTCAATGCCTTTTGCATTATGTCACAAAGGTGCCTCTTACAATCAAAACGATATCGTCGGCATACCCATGATAGCGGAGTCCATTCTCTAAGATCCTTTTTAAGCACTCATCTACTTCTACTACCAGGCTCCACAATAGGGTTGACCTTTGTGGACAACCATCGTGATCTTAACCTGCACTGTGCCATCCACAATTGAGGTTCTTGCAATTCTTGTACGTAGTAGAGCGTATGTTTATTCATTTATTTATTCATTACGACTCATAGAGCCTAGATCAACACTTAAAAGCATTATTGCATTAATTAACATACCTTCTTTCTGATTGGCCATTGAATCTTTCTTCTCTCAAGCGCCCAATTCACACTATTGTGGGCCTTGTTATTCAAGCCCCTCTTTGAATTCTTTGCGGTCAGCTGATATAATGCGGCGTCTGTCGCCCAGCCTGTCCTATATGAAGGCTGACTTGGATGTAGCGGTATTTTTTCTGATCCCCTGATCTATCATCGTCTCCATTGCTTTCCGAGCAAATTCGCTCTTCTCCTCACCATCGGAATATACACCATTTCGAGGTTATCAGTCAGGCTGAGGGCATTTTTATATTTTGTAGTTTTACCCATTACCGCCCACCGTCCCCATACGAGGGTACCCCTTCAAATAGCGAAATCTGTTCTTAAAAACCGAAACCTGATAAAGTAACTCGAACGGGACCCCTAGTACTTCACCTCGGTTGCACGCTTAAACCATAGTCCATCCTTCTTACGCCTTCTGTATTATGTCAGAAAGGGTGGTTTCAAAGCTGCCTCTTATAAACAAGAGATATCGCCGGCGTACCCCTGATAGCGGATTCCTTTCTCTAAGAGCCTGTATTTGCGCTCATCTACTTCTACTATCAGGCTCCACAATACGTGTGACAGGACGTACCCCTGTGAACACCCATCGTGATCCTAACCTGCACTGTGCCATCCACAATTGAGGTTCATGCAATCCTTGTACGTAGTAGAGCGTATATCTTCTTCTGATTGGCCGTTGAACCTTTCTTCTCTCAAGCGCCCAATTCACACTATCGTGAGCCTTGTTATTTAAGGTCCCCTCTTTGATTTTTTTTTCGGTCAGCTGATGTAATGCGGTGTCTGTCGCTCTAGCTGACCTGGATGCAGCGGTATTTTTTCTGATCCCCTGATCTATGATCTTCTCCATTGCTTTCAGAGCAACCCTACTAGACAGAGCTGACGGAAACTCCAACACATTAACAGAATTGTTGACATCACTAATACACTCGCATAAATTGTTCCTTTTATTCGTATGGAAAACCATGGTATGTATGTGTATGCATACACGTATACAGAATGTTTACATCAGGTTTGTCCATGGTTCAATTATGTACAGGTTGGCTCATCTCATCAGCTGATTTTATTTATGTCATTACATGGTCGAAGGGATTGTCAAAAGGAGATGGCACACTCAAAATGAAACCAACACATTGGCAACATTTTACTTACCCATACAAAAACTGCTAAGTTTTATGTTTCCATTCCATACAAATCGCACCAACACCAATACACAGATTTTGACAATTTGAACAGACATATTTTGTTGCTTTACAGATGAGCCAACCTGTATATAGTTGAACCATGGGTTTGTCATGTCGCCTCTAACAACCTGATAGAAACTTTGCTTTACGCCCTGATGTAAATTTCCATCAGCCATATTTGTTAATTGATGCCTCAAATGACTGACAGCTGTCTAGTATGGAAACGATGTCAGGCTTATCGGCCTAAAGGACTTCGGACTCGATTAGTAATTTTTAACCACCTTAGGTATGAGGACCACTTTGGCTCTTCTCCTCACCATCGGGATATACGCCATTTCGAGGCTATCCGTCATAATCTTGGAGCGGGTGTGGATGAGGCTGAGGGAATTTTTATGTTTTGTAGTTTTACCCATTACCACCCACCGTCCCCATACGAGGACACGCCTTCAAATAGCGAAATGTTTTCTTAAAACCCGAAATCAGATAATGTAACTGCAGTAACAACATTAAGATAACACAAATAGTATATGTAAACATAAACATATGTATCTTGGTTGTGTCAATAAAGTGTAATTTCAAGTGCTTCAAAGTTAGACATTTAGTCGAGTTTATTCTTGTGGAATATTTATTCATATTTTCCAAAAAAAGAATTAGTGCCTAAACTTTTAAAAGCGGTATAGTGTTTATAGTTTTATATTGATGTCACCACTTGGAACAATGGGCATAACCATTCACTTTTTTTTTGCCTTAAAAAAGAGTTTTTGAAAGGCATTACTATGGCACATCGTAAAGTGTTTAGGGATGAAATGACTTTTTAAAGCTATAGGAGGCTCTTGATTGGATAATGGAAAACGAAGACAATGATTATGAGTATGATATTTTAGTTATCCCTCCTGACCCTGCCATTGTAAGTGATAAAGAGGACGTAAATAAAGATGACTTGGTATGTGCTACCATGCCAAATGATGTGACTGGCAGAATTGAAGTAGTGCCACGTCCTCAAGATGATTCCGATTGGGATGTGATGATGAGCCACTTGCACGCTTTGCTGAGCGTAAAAAGGTCGATGCACATAATTTCGGTGATCCAGTTTGGTCACGATTTTCACCTAATGCTATCGAGTTCGAATATCACTCCACTGATGTGGTTGAAAAACGATGCTTGGAAGCAATTAAATTCAGTGATAAGAGGCTTGTATTTAAATACTGGTGGTTTAAGGACAAACTTTAATCAGCTCGAAGCTATTTCATTTGGTGTAAGATTAGAGTTTATCTGTGTGAGTGAAACTCATTTAACGAATTCAATACAGAATTCTGAAATAAAGCTAAGTGACTATCAGCTTGTGAGATGTGACAGCACATCAAACCATACAGGAGGTGTTCTATTTTATATTAGGCCACATTGGCAGATTGAAGTTATAGAGGAAACAGCGCTCGAAAAAAGTATATGGTGCTTAATAATAATAGTTAAACAAAAAAATATTAATATAACTTTAGTTGGATTATATAGATCACCTGATAAAGGTAGATCCCCAGAAAGAGTATTTTGTGACTTTATTAAAGAAAAAATTTAACAATTATGGGACAATGATAGAGAAGTTCTCATAATTGGTGATTTTAATATTGATTGGCTGGAGAATAGTGCCTACAGGGACCAAATTCGTCAGTCAGTGTCAGACAATGCACTAAAGCAAATAGTTCTTGAACCAACAATAATCACAAGAACTAGCGCAACACTAATTGACTATGTATTGACTAATATTTCAAAATCCGAAGCCAAGGTTAACGCCAACTATAAAATAAGTGGTCATGAGTCCATTGAAATTAATATAAAAATAAGGCAGGAAAAATGCAACAAGCTCGTGAAAGGAATAAAAAATTCCGCTTTGACAATATTCTATTTGCTGAAGAAATAGCAAAGTCAAAATTTTCAAAAATTGACATACATAATTTTAACGAAACTGTGAAAATTTTCAGTGAAAAAATAAAGGAACCTATCAAAAAAATTATTACGCCTTGAACGTTTACACAAAAAAGAAACTTTGATGGGTGGTTTGGTGCTAACCTGCTCCAAATGAAAGAAACAAAAATTGAATTATATAAACTAGCAAAATGGAGCAACTCCCAGGCAGAGTGGCAGAACTATAAACAGTACAGAAATAGGTATTCCAAAGAACTTGAAAACGCGCGAAACAGTTAAATTTCGAAAGAGGTTGATGCATCGAATGACCAAAACACGATGTGGAGAACAATAAAACAATTTGTCCTAAACGAAGAGAGAACAGAAATTAGCAAAATTATGGTGAAATCCACCGACATTAAAAACACGTTGGAAATCGCTAACGAACTTAATAAATTTTTTATAGAAAGTGTGGAAGAGCTGAATAGAAATATACCCAATGTGGCATATATAAACAACGTAAAGCCTTGTGATAAACAATTTAAATTTAAGAAATTAGAATTAAATGAGCTCAAGAGTATACTCAAAGCAATGAATAACAAGAAAGACTATAACTTGATATCCCCAAAAATAATACTATGTGAATTTGATGTGCTGGGCCCAATCCTCCTTGAAATTATTAATGCGTCGTTCGAACTGGGAGAATTTCCAAAAAAATGGAAAACTTCATGGTACCAGTAGAAAAAGTTAAAAACACGCTAAATCCTGAAGAGTTTCGTCCAATCAATATGTTAATGACCGAAAGTAAAATACTTAAAAACGTGGTGCATAAATAATTAGAAGGCTACATGGAGAATAATCGGCTAATATCGGAAAAACAATCGGGATTCCGACAACGTCATAGCTGTGAGTCAGCAATAAATCTAGTAATTTCACACTGGAAGTCAGAAATGGACAACGGGAAATGTATAGTGGCTGTTTTCTTGATTTCAAGCGTGCATTTGAAACAATTGATAGAGGAATTTTGTTTAAAAAAATGAGTCAGTATGGAATTAAGGGAGCCGAATACCGGTGGTTTCAAAGTTACTTAAGTAACAGATTTCAGTGCACTAAAGTATCGGAAAGTTTATCAGATCCAGCAAGAATAATGTTAGGCGTACCTCAAGGCGCAGTGCTTGGGCGCTCCTATTTTTAATATACATAAACGATATGGAAAATATACTACAAGGTGGGGTACAAATTTGTCAATTTGCAGATGATACATTACTATATATGGCCGGAAGTTCTAGTCAGGAATGTATTGTGCGGCTGAATGATAATCTGAAAAATATATGTAAATATCTGGAAATGACCAAACTAAAACTTAATGTAAATAAAACAAAGGCAATGATAATCAATGGCGAGTCAAATGAAAACATTACAGTTCAATCGTTACTATTAGACTATGACAATATTATCATCGTTGGAGATTTTAATAGTAACCTACTGGTGGATACCACTTTAAAACAAAGCATGGAATCTCTGGTACTTTTACTCACAAACTGTTCTATACCAACGCATTTCACAAATACTAACTCTTCTCTATTAGATTTATTTTTTATCAATGATCTTCATAAAATGATTCACTACACGCAACTATCCGCCTCCTGCTTCTCAAAACACGACCTGATATTCCTAAACTGCAACTTCCAAACATCATGTAGGCCAAGTTCATTCGCGTATGGCGATTACAGAAGTATAGATTATTATTCTCTTGCTGAGTCCGTTGAGTCGGTTGAATGGAGCTTGATTCGTACGTTAACATCGGTTGATGACCAGACAAAGTTTCTGCAGGATAATATAAATAAGTTATTCGATGATCACGTTCCACTAAAAATAAAAACACCTAAATACAAGAATAGCCCTTGGTTCAATGCTACATTAAAACACCTTATCCACCTTCGTAACCAAGCCTAATCAAGGTGGAAAAGGTACAAAACAGTCGAAGCGCATAGCTGCTTTAAAACAGCTCGGCTTACTGCAAACAAAGCCATAAGGCTGGCCAAGGCAAATTATTTTAAGTATAAGTTTAGTTCTGCTTTGAATACAAAAGAAAAGTGGAACAAAATTAAACAAATAGGAATTGGTAAGCCCAAAAGTGACCTGTCTCATCCCCCTAATGTCGACATCAACGAAATAAATAATAATTTTGTAAGAATACCAAACTCAGCCGACAATGTGTGTATTGATAACTACTCCGTGCGTGTTAATGTTGACACTAGCCCTTTCGAGTTTGTTTGTGTCGATAATTGTGATGTTGTCCAAGCCATACTTTCTGTGAAGTCTAACGCAATGGGGCTTGATGGTATATGTTCAAAGTTTTTAAAAGTCATTCTTCCCAAAATCCTTCCCCACATTACTTACTTGGTCAACTCAATTTTGACGACCGGTGTCTTCCCAATATACTGGAAAGCTGCAAAAGTTATTCCAATCCGTAAACAAAATAATGAGTATCGACCAATAGCCATACTCCCTTTCCTCTCTAAGGTCGTTGAACGTATTCTACATGGGCAAATCATATCATATGTACATGAATACAAGCTCCTGTCAGACAGTCAGTCCGGTTTCAGGTCAAAGCGGAGCTGTACAACGGCACTATTATCTGTGACAGAAGAAATTCGTGAGCGAGTGGATGAAAGTTACATTGCCTTCTTAACACTTCTTGACCACTCTAAAGCTTTTGATTCTGTAGGCCACACTCTGCTCTGTAGGAAGCTGGTAAACTTATTTAACTTCTCTGGTCATGCAGTTGCCCTTATAAGATCATATCTTGGCGATAAGACTCAAGCAGTATGTATAGATGGTGAAAAGTCTGGCTTCCTACATATCTTAAGAGGCGTCCCTCAAGGCTCTATCCTGGGCCCTCTGTTATTTGTTCTGTATATCAATGACTTACCCGATGTCCTTAAGTATTGTAATGTTCATATCTACACTGATGATGTGTGTCCTCGTGACCCAACTAGTTTGTGCATAATTAACTTAAACCACGATTTGAATCAAATATTTTCATGGGCTGATATGAATGGCTTATGTATAAACCCGAATAAGTCAAAATGTATTGTTATTCATAGCAGGTCTTTTCCCACTAATGATTTAGAGTGTAGTGTTCGACAATTCCGTTATAGAATACGTAGATACGGCGAAAAACTTAGGTGTAATTTTTAACAAAACATTGACATGGAAAGACCATATTTTTAGAACGGTTGGGAAAGTGTATGGAATGCTTCGTACACTATGGTTAACACAGTATTTCACGCCTTTGCACATAAGACTACTTCTGGCTAAAGCGTACTTAATACCTACGCTACTCCATGGTTGTGTGATTTACTCAAACTGTGACTATCTGTGCAAGAACAAACTAAATGTTGTTTACAACAACATTGCTAGATATGTTTATGGGTTGAAAAGACTTGACCACGTATCTCAACATGCTGAAAGGTTGCTAAACATTTCTTTCGAAAATCTTTTAAAAGTCAAAACCAGGCATGCTTAACCAACGAACCGATATCATTTCGTTACGATATTTAACGTTAATAAACGAAACAAAGTCATTTCGCTTCGTTTATTAACGTTAAGAACGTCAACTTAACGAAATGATTTTGTTTCGTTTTCTGCCATATCAAAACGAAATCAAATCGTTTATGATGATTATTAATTTCAAACTATGCTGGCAAAGCTGATTGATGGCGTAGTCATTAAAGGTGAAAGCATTAGCCAAGCTGATTGCAACTTCTCTCATGAATTTTGACAGTGCGAACATTTCTCAGAGTATTTTTGACATTACCACCAACGAATTACACAAACAAATTACATGGAGTTTGTTTGTGTATGTCCGCTCGCTGTTACCACCTTACGGCTTCACCATGGCTATAGCATTGCCAGCACAATTCAAACACAAAGTATCACGTTTTTCTTAACGTTTTTAACTTTAACGAAAGCTTTTCGTTTCGGTTAAAAACGAGATACAATTTATCTTGATAATTTCTTTATCGATAATATTTCGAAGTATTTCAACGGAAACGGTGGAAATTTTTTGATAAACGATTAGCTTAACGTTAAGGTGCATCCCTGGTCAAAACACTGTCCTTCCTTCATAAATTGATACACACGAAGGAACCTGACTATCTATATCGTAATCTTATTTTTCTGCAATCATCAAGATCGGTGCTTCTTCTTAAGCACATCAGATACCGCTCGCTAACCTCTGAGCGCCAATTCTTTGTTACTGCAATACGGCTTTGGAACTCGCTACCTACAAGTCTTCGACTCTTAAGTAATACTCTGCACTTCAGAAAAGAGCTAACATCATTTTTTAAAGACTCTTAAACTGGATCTCAACTTGATGTTATCAAAATGTTCATTTCTAAGTCCTTTTCCTTTCTCTGTGTTTTCTTTCTTTATTTGTTAAATACTATTCAATCTATAACCAGCCAAAGGTTATCATCACTACTGCTGTCTTTTAATATTTATTAACTACTTTTCATTAGTTTTAAGATTTACATTTATATACATAAATATTTGACTATTATCCGTTATATTTAATTTAATTTGATTAATCTAATTTATTATTATTATAAATGTTCAATTTTTATAACTCATGCTATTTATGACTAGCACTGTTAAATAATTTGTCAAAATTGTTGTGCTAGGAACAAATTTTCAAATAAATACATACATACATACATACATTGTGAAATAATCGACAAAGTTGATGAAATTAAGTATTTCTGCATTATCATCGATTAAAAATTAAATTTCGACAAGCATATAGATTGTTTGAAGTAAAATTTCAAAAAAAAAAAATTGGATTTTTCCATAGAATGCGCAAAAAAGTATCTGTAAATAGTGCCCCTAAGATATATAATGGCATGATAAAGCCACATTTTGAATATTGCTCTACTATACTGTTCCTGGGATCCAACCAAATGAAAAGCAGACTCAAAAAATTGCAGAATAAGATAATGTGGTGTATTCTTATTTGTAATAGATTGACTGACACCAACCTCACACATGCTCGATACCCTGAAATGGCTTAACATAAACCAAAAAAATATCATGAATGTTCTACTTTTTGTATTTAAAATGAAGTATAATCTGCTACCAAAGTATTTAACAAGCCAAATTGTGTATGGTGGAGATGTGCATCCCTACAGTTTAAGGAACAAAAATGATTTTAGAATTAACTTTTATAAGTCTAATAAGGCACAAAATATTTTAATGTACAAAGTCCTAAAACTATTTAATGAATTACCAAGTAATATAAAAAATTAAAGAATCACTAATGTATTTAAAAGACTGCTAATAGATTACGTTAGAGCAATATTTTAGCTCACAATTACTAATAAGCAAATTACTATCCAATAAGTAAATTATACCTGAAAATTTGTATAATTTTAAATAGCAAAAAACATGCTAAATAAAGAAGAAACTAACTACACGTTTTACTATGCAAAGTTGACAGTGCATCCCCAGTGGATGAATTGTTATTCAGGCGACACATTGTGCGAACGTATTTGAAACCTACTTCGTTCAGACAACCTCGTCCTTCATCAAAAAACAACGGTCACAATCCCGAACGCTTGACAAACCCACTGCAGTGCGTACTTTGTCACTCTAAGTGCCACTGGAGATGGGAATTGTATACAAAAACACTTTTCGTCGAAAGCAAGTGCTTTGCTCAGTTACCTTAAACTGCTCATTGTCCCCAGATGAGGATAGTCGTTTTTCTCAAAAAAGAAAAAAATTTAGTTTTTGACTGTTCAATTTTTTTTTGACTCTCAAGGAACTAATAAATGGCAATGAAAAATTTTTCCTACCAGCAGAGGACGGAAAGGAGCGGCTATTTCTAAAAAATACCACCAGCTCCGTAAGGTGATTTCATATCATAACGTGGTTCCAATGAATTGAAGGTGTCATATGGACAAATACAGATATTTGTTTTTTTTTCGGTGATTATGCAAATCCACTTGATTGTCGGCAAAGAAGCTTGAATGTAAATAAAGCAGTTAAAATGTCGGCAAAGTAGTTCAATTATTGGTAAAGCTGTTATTAGAAAACTGTACTACCTGCATTGACAGCTGTCACCGAACAGTTTGCAACAAAACAGCTGCGTAATAGCTTTTAATTAAAAATTTTCCGAAAGATGAAAGATAAAGTGAACTTGTTTTTTATATTTAAGAATACAATAACACATGCAGAAATTAAAGTGGACATAATTTTTTACCAGATGGTACTTTACCTAAATTTTTATCCAATATAATCGATGCTGCTTTCAAAAGACGCGTTTTTACATCCGATTCAAAAATCCGAAGGTGAAATTAAAATTTTATTTGTGCCAATTGATTCAAGAATTTTTTTTGCGCGGCTTGTAAAACGTTATCAAAGTGAATTGTGCTGGTGTGAGCTATGTGCTTTTAGTTGGTAGAATAAAAAATAATTTCAAACTTGGTGAATTGACTAAGAATTTGCGCTCCGCGTTGAAGCGAATTTGAGGCATTAACATTCTTTTCATTATTTTTAAGGGTGGCCAATTTTTAATATTTGTTATAGAGTGTGTTCATGGCATTCGGGCTTGAATCGGTTTCATATCCGGCAAAGAACTGACACTTCCGAATACCTACTTCGGGGCAAGCTTACCTGTTGCAATAGCGCAGTGAATATTGGTGTTGTGGACTTGCCAGAGATGATCAATAGATTATCAACATTTCATTTAACAAGGGACGTTGCCCCAGCTCCTTAATGAAGAACGTGATGCTCTGTCATGAAAAGTAACACTTCTGCAACAGCTGCAGCTCGAACATACCCAATATAAAACGACTGAACTTAAAACTTGTTTTCGTCTTCGGTCATGTTTCGGGGTCGGCTTAAAGGCCTTAGCATCCCGAATACATGGCCAAAATACCGACATAACGAAATCCCGATAAGACACTATCCATATTTTCTGTAATATTAGATTTTATGCAGAAGAGTGAAGCGAAGCCTTTTGTTTTAAATAAAGTTGATATGGCCTTCGGGTTTGTGTATGTTAGGGATTTTGCGGTCTGGATTGTCTAAGAACTGCGAAAAATAAATCTAATCGATTTTCTATATGATTGAGTTGGGCCAAATATTTGTTTAGTTATTTAATATGAATTTGGAGCTTTTAGGCCGATTTAATTAAATAAAACAAGTTTATCTTTTTATTCCCAACGCGTTTCGATGCATTTTAGTGTCTTCCTCAGTGAATCTATTTATTAAATTGTTTAAACCAGTGGTTTTTATCGCATAGCCCGACGTCAATAACAATGTCTGGAGGTGAAAAGTGTAATATATTTTTTAATGCTAATAGACGGTATTTTAATGTAGTAAGTGTCGGTGTGATTTTTAATTATTGTTCATATTTGTTTGCTATGAATATGTGTACTTATATTTTTAAAGAAATGTGACAAAAACCACTTGTTTAAACAATTTAATAAATAGATTCCCTGAGGAAGACACGGAAATGTGTCGAAACGCGTCGGAAATAAAACAATAAACTTGTTTTATTTAATTAAATCAGCCTCAAAACTCCAAATTCATTTTAAATAACTAATCGACTTTCTTTTGCCAGGAGACATTAAGTGCAAAGTTTTACGTGATTACCTGCCATTGTTGGCCAAACCTCACGGTGCATCCATGCATACATGTCCGGCTCAAAACCGCTACCTTGGTTGTTGTTGTTGTTGTTGTAGCGATTAGTTACTCCCCGAAGGTCTTGGGGAGTGTTATCGATGTGATGGTCCTTTGTCGGATACAGATCCGATACGCTCCGGCAACACAGCACCATTAAGGTGCCGGCCCGACCATCTCGGGAACGATTTATATGGCCACATTAAACCTTCAGGCCATCCCTCCCTCCCCAGCCCCAAGTTCCATGAGGAGCTTGGGGTCGCCAGAGCCTCGTCTGTTAGTGAAACGGGATTCGCCGCTCGAAGGTGAGGTTGACAATTGGGTTGGAGAAGCTATATATTGCGCTACACAACCCCTTGAATCCCCCGCTACCTTGGTCCCAATCGATGATGTGAGTGGACATGCCATCACCTTGGTGGGGTTGGATGCCTATCTAACACCTCTTCCATTCTAAGGGTCATGGCACCAAGTTGAAATGCAACTCCAAAATCGAGCTGACTGTTACCGTATATCGATCCGATCCGCCCTAAAAACTTTGTTCTCAGTAAAATTTGTTTACATATAGTATTTATTTATTTTTTAGGTATTTCTTAAATAGCGAAAATTTACATGAATGAAGGAAAAAATTGGCATTTATTTATGCCTTTTTAAATGCCTATTTAAGCTGAATTTAATTTTAAATGATTTTCCACATAAATAGCAACCAAATTCCGACTTTTCTAAATGATCTTGGAAATGACAACAAAGATCGGCCGTACTTGTAAACTTTTGTGGACATTTGGGACAGGCATATTCTTTAAGGCTTCCACTTTTACCGCCAGCTTCTTCATCAGAAGAAATTACTTGTGTTACCTCTTTATTATTGTTAGAGTTAAAAGATTTTGTCTGTTGATGTTGTTGAATAAGCATTAAATTTGAATCGTTGACTTCAGTTGTAATGTCCTGTTTAATAATGTCCAAATTTGTGACAGACGTTTGCAAAACTGTTGCATCTTGGTAATTGAATTGGTGAGTTTCAGTTTCTGGCTCAGCAGCGTCAAAGGTTTCAGTCTCAGTAACATTTTGTATTACGTGACATTGGAGCATGTGAGCATTTAATTCAAGTTCATTGGGAGATAATTGATTGCATATACTACATGCCAAAGGCTCCTCTTTCTCTGCTTTTTGCAAATTGTCAGATGTATTAATCTCTTCTGCGGCTACTGCAATTGGCTGCGTGTCTTCCTGGGCATGTATTTCCCATATATGAGACTCAAGTGAGTCTTCTGTACTGAATACTAAACAGAAACAAAAAAATTAATACAAATACAAATGATAAAATTAAGTGCCCACCTTAAGGCTTTTCAGTAAAATATAAGTCGTATAACAAATCCATATATATTTAATTAATTTATCTTTAAGACTATGCTCTCTTGTAGTGTGATGCTGCACAATTTTCAAGATTGCACTTATTTTCTCTTTATCCATGTCCACTCAACGCTGGCAGACAGAGCGCATATCTTTCAAATAACGGCGAACGATATCGGTCAGATAAACTGTCAGTAAGCGTTAACCGGAGATAGAGACAATCACACTAAGTCTAATAGAGCCTTATACATTTTGAGGGAATAATGTTATCTCGCAATGATTTTCGAGAGAAGTGAGAATTGATATGCGACAAAACAGTTGCTAATTTCATTTTTAAAACAAAGATCGTTCATGTATTTGTTCTGACGAGGCAAAGATATTGATAACTTCTACTTTTGCGTTCCTGTCGCAATGGGTCCGGGGCCAAGAAGCTGCGAATATTTTTTTCAAGAACGTCTTTGTCTACACGAGTCACAACTACTCTGCCTAAAGAAGCGCATAAGCACTCCTCTTAACTTTTTCCCTCTAATATTAGTATGTAGTTACTTAAGGCATTAATTAACCCGTCCCAAAATAAAAGTATAAACAATTGTCTGCCTTATCCCAGATTACTCATTTGACCCTCTATTCAACCTAAACAATGGGAGAGTTTTAGATCACTCATTGGGATACCTTAATATATGTGAGTTATAGTAAACACAGACGGACATTCAAATATTAATTTGTATACTTTGGATGTGTATGTGTTATAAATAACTGATAGACAAGTATATAAAGTTATATCACCATTTATACTATCTATTAAGGATATAAATATAGCTTTTTGAAATTTACCGTCATTGCAATATGAACATGGCCATTGTCTATCTTCATGAGTACGCATATGAACTTTCATCTTTTTTCCCAAAACACCTGTATGAAAATAATAACATGAAGTAAACAAAAGTTGATATTTTGCTGTATACTACATCAAATATTCAATAAAAAAAATTGTGATTATGTGTTCTAAACTTACGTTTACCACATGTTTTACACTCAATCTTTGAATGCATAGCTCTTACATGTTCCTTTAGCGTCTCGCGGGAATCACAAAAGAATCCACATTGAGCACATTTGATGTGCTTACTTATTCTGTGCCATTTCAAGTGATACTTAAGGCGAGTAGCAGTCGAATTTTTGAATTGCTTACCACATATGTGACAATCCATGTCTTTAATTTCATGAATGCGCTGCATATGTTGTCGATGCATTTCCGCATTAGCGGATACATGTAAACATAAATTGCATTCAATTGTTGTAGCGTAATCTTCTTGATTAACTTGCATAGAAGTATTATCGCTTGGGATTTCATCTAAAAGCTGGTGGTGTTTTGGAGAAGTGAGAGCATTTAAATTCAAATTACTCATTTCCATTAATTCATTTGAATTATTTGTTTCTTCAGTGGCTTCAACTTGATCTAATGTTTCATGAGCATTAAATGTGTCTCTTTCTGTAGAAAGTAAACCATCTTTTGGTATTGCATAATTTTCTTGGGGTTCCTCCTTAATGGGAATATGTGTAATACTGAATGGTG
This sequence comes from Eurosta solidaginis, assembly GCF_040869045.1. NCBI lineage: Eukaryota > Metazoa > Arthropoda > Insecta > Diptera > Tephritidae > Eurosta > Eurosta solidaginis. Next base: position 33,245,759 of record NC_090319.1, read on the forward strand.
TGAAATTACCGCAGCCGCCGCCACCACCATCCGCATATTCATTGTCACTCAAATCATCAACATAAATAAAATCGGTAATATTTTCTCCGTTTTTCTCATCTGGATCAGGTAGTTCCTTTTTAATAAATATTTTATTCTCTTCACGTATCTGATAGAAATGCCGCCATTGCGTTTGTAAGTCAACACAAAGTTCTCTAAACTTGAAAAGTTTTTGAAATTCAAGAATACAGCAAGTGCAGATGTACTGTGGCAATCCATCATCTTGGGTTATCTATAATACAATTTTCAATAAATATTGATTTTTTTCTATCATTACAAATTTAGCACTTTGATATCATTCACATACCTGAATGCTCCATGCCGATAATTCCGTACGAATGTTTGATAAATTTTGCTCTTCGTTGGAGGCATCGAAAATCTTTCGCAAAAAATTTGATGCGGTTAAATAGAATATACCACATGTACGGCAAGGCTCTATACCATCCATAATATCACCATTTCCGGCCATGATTAGTTTTAAACTTTTTAATTATTTATAACGCACTTCCTTAACTTTACAATCTCTCAATAGAAGCTGTCCGATCGAAAAAAAAATTTAGTAGGCAGACTATTTTTAGAGTTGCCAGACAAACTTTGAATATAATGTATCCATAATGGTGCATACAGATACAACATTATTCTTGTATAAATGTGAAATATTTTACATCTCAAATTGCACACAGAAGATTGTACATTCATGAGTTCAAAATTGCTTCGTTCTGCGCATCAACGTCACATTTGACTGCTTCAGCGAATGAAAGAAAGAGAGAAAAAGACAAGAGCTAAAGGAAAATGACGTAAAAATTGCTCATAAAAAACAGCTGAACTAATGTTTACATGCGCAATGCGCCACCTTCTCTTATTCCATCATGATTTTACATATTATCAAAGAGGATAAATATATGACTACTTTATTTTCTTGTGATGTATATTGGAACGATTTTCCGTCATCCCTTGTCAAATTTGGTTTTGAGACAAACCGGTTTCGGCGTTGTGCCATCATCAGTGTCGATTTTCGTTCTCTTATTTTCTTGTATTATTTTTATATTTTTCCTGTATTGCTTGTCGTCCTTCCTAATGCGGTTTCCGTATTGATGTAAGTGTATAAACTATAACGAACTAACGAAATACAACCTAGTTCATTAAAAACAAACCAGCCAGTGTGATTAAGTTTGAAAATTTTGTGCACAAACACACAACTAAAATAAATTTTGTTTTTGTGAAATAAGGGAACCAAGAGAAAGCAAAACATGGATTTAATTTTGATCCCACCCCATTGGAGGATCCCTCGCGGTTAATAAATTGAAGTGTCATGAATTGGCCATGCTTAAATGTGTCTACAGAAAATCAGAATATAATAATAGGGGGACTCATGTAACCGTATAAATGCCTTATAAAGTGTGTAAACGTATAAATTTATCTAGTTTACGCACGAGCTGTCAAATTTTGTATGAAAAATCATTTACACAATTTGTATAAATTTACGCGCACATTTCATTGTGTAAACGCGGTAAACTCAAAGGAATGCAACCTTGCAGACATTACAGACGGCATTTTCATCAAAAATCTCCAACATTAGCAAGTAAAGGCGTTTTAGTTTTGATTTTTCACTTAGTCTTGGCATTTTTTAATTTGTATAACAATCAAAAAATGTTGTTCGGCAATAATACAGCTGATAAACAATCAAGTTTATCAAGAGTATTACTAGGTGCGTTCATATAACAGCGTGTGTAAATGGATATAATTTTACACCTTATAAGTTTATATGCTATCATGAGTCCCCCTAATGTTCATATGTAAGATCTAGATAATAGAGAATATGAGCAGCCGACAAAGCAAACATTTTAAGATATGTAGATAATGCAGTATACGAGTCGTCTACAAAAATGCTTGAAACACGCCATTGAGCAAATGATTTAAGTAATCGAACAGCGATTTAACAGGTGATCCAGGCTGTTTAGTATTGTGAATATTTTTCTTTAGACATTCGCCAAAGAGTATAAATTTGTTAAGAAGCGTCACTCGATACTTTTGTTGTTGCCAAAGCAACCCTGTCATGTCGAGTGTGATTCTCAAGGAAGTTTTGTTTAGTTTTCTTTAACTGCATCCTATATATTTATGCGGTGAAGTGACTTTGCATAATACGATTTTTGGAAAGAGAATTAATTAATTAATTTTAATACAATCAATAAAATAAACACAAATATCCCACGAAAATGTATAGAAGGCGTTTTTATAAATACAACTGACAAAAAAAAAACCAACGACTACCTTGAGAAAACATCGAGTAATTTGTCAAAGTATGCGTTCTGACGGCTCTTATTAATATACACTCTTTGCATTCGCCACTTGCATAAATTCACAATGTTCCCAACTAAAGCCCCCATTACTGATACATAGCATAGACTTAACTTGACTTGGCGTAAACTTGGCAACTTAGCCACGATTATACTCCACTTGGCGCATACAACCTGCCATCATAATCAGCGTTGAAATTTATTTTTAAATAAATGTCAATTTGTATGACAAAATGTCAAAATGAAATGGAAACAAACAAATGGCATCTCAAAATGTAAACGTCACTTAGAACTTACATAGTTAATGTTGCTAAGTTTTGAGTAATCAGTAACATGCAATGTTCATTTAACAGAACTGTAAGTGACAGTTCCCAAGCGAAGTCAAGTCTATGCTAAGTATCAGTAATGGGCCCTTTAATCGTTTGCACTTTATTACCTACAAATTGCAGGGTAGTGTTTATGTGTACGCTGTTTACCCACAAAAAGTTTTGTTGTTGATTATCTTTCACTTTTCTTTTGGAGTTGTGTCATATTTATTTCCGTTTTCAGATGTATGCGTTCAGCGCCATAGTACAGGTCTACAAGTAGGATATGTAGCAGCACGCACATACACAGCCACGCTGACCTGATAAAATGCTTGTTCTTGTTCGTTTTTTGGTTGATGCTATTTGGCACTGTTGTACTTCTTAGGTCCAAGAAAAGTGTAGTAGCTGCTAACGAAAACTGCGTAAAATTTTTATCGTAAAATTACAAAGAAATATCCGTATTTACTTTCAAACGAGCACTTAATTACATCTCTCTTTAAAATCCATTTGTTTTGGACAATTTTAATTAACAAACTTTGATACTTTATTACCGGGCACGATTGCTAAAAGACGATCAAAACCGTCGAGGGAGGTATTAATAGACGCGTTTTTGCTCGCTTCCAATAATTCGAATACTTTTTCGCCTTTGGACTATTGACAACAGGACAAAACGCGTCTTTTCATTTCTCTTTACACATTTTTGTACGGGGTATTGCAGTCGACCTCGGTTTCAAACTGTTTTTCGCGGAGAACTTTTGAAGGGGTAGAAAACTTAGCACCCGTGTTTGTATTCTTAATACTGGAACAACTACGCGTCCTCAGATACCCCAATTCAAGACTTTTGTATAATTTTCTGTAGGATCCATATAGGTGCACTACATTTTCATAATAATTCGTAAAAAAATTTACCATCACAGCAACCCATATCTGATATTCCGTTCATTTTCTTGTTTCCCTGCGTCGCTTTCCACTACAGTAACCGCGGTAATTTTGACACTTCGTTCAGTGTCAAACGCATGTTCCACGCAGGTTCCACTGAGTTCCACAATAGTTTGACACTGACCGAAATGTCAAACGGCAGTGTGTTAGAAAGGGAAAGGAATTGTTTCCTTCTCATACATATCATACTTGTAAACCTGTACTATGTTTAGCGCAATCTTAAGGGCGAATTAATGGTGACTTATAACCATAAAGCCATAACCAGATAAATCAGCTGATCGAACCTACCTTATGGAAAGGAATGTAATCGATTAATGGTGCCATACCATAACGCTAACGCCATAGCCAATCAATTGGTTTTTGGTTTCTCGCCATATCCATAACCTAAAAATATTTGAGTTGGTGAATTTAATAACTCTTTTTAGATTTTCTTCATTATTTTGGATACTTTATGACTAAGATACTTATTTTTTGTGGAATATGTTTGTAATTTTTTGCGTTTTCATCATTTTTATGAAATTTTCACGATTTTTAGGTTAAGGCACCATTAATCGATCACATTGAGATGGTTATGGATATGGGTATGGTTACGACTATGGCGTTAGGGTTAAGGAAGTTTAATTTGGCTTTTATGCCCACAATCACGCAAGATGTTGCGTTTGTATATATAAAGGAAATTTAGCTACATATTTTGCCTCTTATTCGTTTAATAAAATGCAGTTTTTAATTTTGAAAAGCGTTGAAAAGGTACCAAAGAGTGGGAAAAAAATTTCACTTACAAAGTGTGAAAGTACCCATAGCCAAAGCAAATATCGAATTCTTCTAATGCTTTACATGTAGCAAAAGTTGAAGATTGCCACCATTAGGGCTGATCACATTCAACACGGCGTCTACAGACCACAACCAGAATAAGGCAAAGCTGGACAACCGTAGCCAAGCATTGTCTTCTTGATTACTTTGAAAGTGGCAGCCACCAATATAAATTACAGCAAACAGTAGCGAAAAATTTAGATTAAATTAGTAATTATGTTTAAAAAATATCCAAAAGAATGATTTTAGCTTTTATTATCTGTTATTTACTTCTATTTTAGTTTTTAGACAAAATAAAAAGGACGCCACTCACTCTCGCTTCCCTAAACTAGAATTAGGTTTAATTTGGCTACAACGGCTTTCGTGATTGATAGTCGGGCTGCTCTGTCGCGCCGCTCTGTCGCGTCAAAAATAACGACGCTCATAAGAACATGTGTAAAAATAATATGACAGATGTTGCGGCTAGACCGCCGTCGTGAATGTAGTCAGCCCTTTTGGTATGTCAGATTGCGTGAGTTTCGCTCCATCTGCAGTTCTCCATAAAAATACGTGCAATCTACTCGTTATGCATAAAATTGCATTGAACTATATGAAAAAGTTCATTGCGGCGTGGCCATTACACACGGTGACTCTTTCCATGCAACAGTTTGACATTTGGTTACAATTTTTTCTAAATAAATTAAATTATAAGAATTTTTGTTCAAAATCAGCAAAATTTCCTTAAAAAAATTTACAAAAAAAAAAACAAACAAAGTTTGACAACAAATGAACAGCAACACAAATATCTGTGTAACCGGCAACTAATAAGTCCCGCTCGTATATTTTGTGGGTAATATTGTTCTCGTTTTCGCATGTGGGTTAATTGTTTTTTAAATTTGTTTTTCCGATTAACAGCCTCATTCTGTTTGGCGAACGATACGATCAACGAACGATACCTGCTTGGACGATATTGTATGCTCATGGTATTCTGAATCTAACGTTGCCGTTTATCGTGTAGCTTTGCGTCGTTCGTCAACTACACGATATCAAGTGTCAAACTTGCAACTCTGTGCACATACGTTTTGTTTTTGCGCACGTCCATAAAGCTTACAAAATAAGTGAAATAAAAATAAAGTTAGTGAAATAAATATAGTGATATAAATATAATAAAAATGTATCAAGCTATTGCTCTATTATTTGGGCACCGGTGCTCCTCTGGCCAGATCGACATTTGCTTCCAGCTCATGAACAAGCACGAGGAATTTGGCGCTTGTCGTCTTTTTTGAATCTTCTAATATAAAATACAAGTTTTTTTTATACAATAATAACTAATTAATTAATAATACTTACTTTTTTTGTTTGTGCCGCTCATTTTCAACCAAAACAATAGGTACCTGTTGTTTGTTTTTTACACTTTGTTTTCGTATTTGTAAAATTTCGTCAGTATTTCAAACCCTGGTCTACTTATACCATGCGCTAAGTTGGCTGAAAAGTAAATTTTGATAAATCGACGAAAAACTTTAACCCTTGTCGTGGTAAATGCGAAAGTCAGAGCTTTATTAGCTTGTTGGAGAAATATTTTTACATGCATATTTTGTCTGAGAGAACGTAAATAACGTTGCAACCAGCAACAAAACGAAAACATCAGATAAATTAAAAAACGTGCTTGTTTGGTTTGATAAATGTCAAATCCACAAAGTTTGTAAAATATGAACTTTGACAGATCACTTGAAATATTTGACCCATCTAATTCCATCTAATTAGCGCATTAGTTTCCTACAACACACGAGAATTGCAAAATTTTTTATTTGTTTCCATTCCATTCGCCTAACATCAACACGCAGATTTTGGCAATCTGAACAAAGGTATGTTGTTGCTGTAGATATGACCCAACTATATAGTTGAACCATGGCGGAACTATACACGGTGGCAGCACGGTGACGGCTGATTTGTACTTTTTTAATATGATTTGAAACATCAACCTCCGGTGCAGTACGATTTTGACATTAGTCCATCGATTTACCAAAACAAAGTACATAGAACTTTTAGTAGGTATGTTACCGTGCTTCCGCCATGAGTTGAACCATGATTTGGCCTGTGTCAATCGGTAACTATTTATTTATTATGGGGAGATTGTTATCGTCATACGCTAGAACGTTACATTTTATTCACCTCATACTTTCCAATTCTTGTGTGTTGTTTGATAATAATACACTAAATTAGATCCATTTACTAAAAACATAACTTTAAGTGATGTGGAACTATTTTTTTATGAAAAATTCACCACCACGGCAGTAAATTACTGTCAATGTGTTGGTTACATTTTGCGTTTGCCAGCTCCTTTCGACAATCCCTATACCAGTGAAATGAAAAAAATTAAATCAGCTGATGAGATGAGCCAACCATATAATTGAGCCATGCAAACACCAAAGGATATTCCACAAAATCATGTAAACAAATATCAGCTGAATACAAATTTTGTATATCACCAATTAGATGATTCATAAAGACAACTCTTAGCTTAATTGGCTCGCCCTTCATTACCGACGATGTGCAGGAAATGGAGTGCGTGACACCCTAAGAGAAATTTACCGAAAATGAGCAACAAAAATATTTGTAAACTCGGCCTTAAAACCAAAAAGTTGTGTGGCTCGTTGTTTACACGCAAATACTTTTAGTGCTGGAATTCGTGACTTTAAGAAGAGGGGATGACGAGGAAAGTGGAGTGGTACCGGGTCGCCTGTGCTCGGCAACTGACTGCGTCGTCTTTCTTCTTTTCACAAATTCGTTTCTCTTCAATATTTCTTTTTCAATTGCCTACTTTTTTGCATTTCAACAATTATTGCTCGATTTTTATTTCAAATAATGAGTATTTGGTGCTTTATTTTGAGTTTTTGAAAGAATAAATAATTGTTTAGAAAAAAGTTTAAAGGAAATGCAGAAAGGTTGCATGAAATGGAATGCGCAACACCAAACGAGAAATTGCGGATAGTGAGCAACAAAAATATTTGTTTGTAAACTTGGTCTTACCTACAATTTTTTTTTGTTATACCTATATGACACTATATTTTCGTGTATTTTTTCTTGTATTTTATCTTAAATTTTTTGTCGCACTCCTTCCTAATACGGCTTCAGTACTGGTATAAGTGTGTAAACTATATTTCAAAAAACTAACGAAATACAATCTAGCTCATTAATACCTATATAACACTATTTTATTTTCGTGTATTTTTTCTAGTATTTTATCTTCAATTTTTTGTCGCACTCCCTCCTAATACGGCTTCAGTACTGGTGTAAGTGTGTAAACTTTATTTCAAAAAACTAAGAAATACAAGGAAAATACAATCTAGATCATTAAAAACAAACGAGCCAGTTTGTATTTCGATAGGTTTTTTTTAAATTCGGCCGTTTTTTCTTTATTTTTTTCTGACACATGAAAATTTTGTTTTTAGTTTGAAAATTTGGTGTACAAATACACATTTAAAATCGAATTTTTGTAAAAAAAGTGAACCATTAGAGACCGAAATAATTTTCGCGTGTTATTTGCATTGTTTTTATTGTTAAAAGTGTTAATGTAAAAATAAAATGTAAAACATAAACAAACACATGTCAAACTCACTAATTTTAGGGGAATAGTGGTCTCGCTTTTTCATGATAGAAATAGTTTTTGTGTTTTGAAGTTCCGATAAAGTTTCGTCAGTTTTTTTAGCTTGGAATCCAAGCAAAAATAATGTAGTGTCATATATGCTTTACATGCCAGAACTCTTTGTCATTGTTACATACACAAAGTTTTGTTGCTTTATCGGCAACTTCTCTTTTGAATTCCGTATCATATTTACACATACGACTCTTTCTATGCAACAATTCGACATTTTTAATATATTTATTTTGGGCCAATTTTATGTTACAATTGTAATTATTTGGAGCTTTTCGGCCGATTAAATAAAGTCAAAACACAAGGTTTCTCTTCCTCCTACGCGTTTCGATGAAATTTTTTCATCTTCATCAGTGAGACTGTATATTTATCATAAAATATGACATAAAACAAAACAAACATTAACACATTAGTTGGAATTACACAATTCACATCACTCTGTTGATAACATAATACTTACATTCAATTTATAACATTGAAACTTTAACATCTAACACAACGATACAAGGTGGCAGCATGGAACAGCTGATTATAAACTTTTTTTATTTGATTTGATACATCAACTTCCGGTGCAGTACGATTTTGACATTTGTCCATCGAATTTACAAAAACAAAGTACATGGAATTTTTATTTTGTTACGGTCTGCTGTTATGGTCTACGGTTACGGTCGAAAACAAGAAAAAAACAGACCGGCGATCACTAGCGAAAAAAATTGCCATGAGTTTCCGGCGAAAGAAAAACCAATTCAGACATTGAGAGAAAAAAGAAAGAAAAAAACTCTCGAAGAAGCCGTTATACAAACGAGAAGGTCGTTTGAAAATCACTAAATTTATGAAAGCTTAGAATAACAGAACGTGTGTTTCTTTCGTTAATTCTTGGAATTTGGTGGAAAGATTTGTGATTTGCTTCAGCGATTATACAAAAGGATCGTGTAACATCTATTGGCACAACTTCTGCAGCAAAGGCGTCAAGCACCGATACTGCTTCATTAACTTTATTGCTTACATCAACTGCACATCACCAACTATATTCGACTAATCGCAAAACACCCTCTCCGGCTGTGCACGTATTCAAGCGAGTATTGTTGAAGAACCAAAAGACGGCAACGAGGAATTGCAGGCCGATTCCCCAACTACTAAAAGAACAAACAGGTAAATGTCCAGAAACTAGGAAGAGTCGGTAGCGCAAAGTACCGACACAGTCCATTCCGACAAACCTCTTTTCTACTCGTCTATTTTGGGTGGTAATAAACCTTACAACGGTGGTGTTGTGTGGACACAAACTCAACGTATAGAATATCCAGTTGAAGTAGGTCGGCGTTTCACAGTCACACCTAGTGAGGAAAGTACTAGTGATTCCGATTCGGATTCAGACGGCACTAAACTAATTGTGATGAGAACCCTTGGTATCCGAAGATAAACCCCTTTCTCTACGTTTACGAAGTACACTACCACCTTTGGAACAGCGTCCGGCACCACCTCCGCCTCCAGGGCCAGCAGTACGCTGCAGCGTAATACAACGAACGCCCAATTAGCACCAAGGTCTTAATGAGTGTTTTAAAAGGGAGTGGGCCTTAGTTCTATAGGTAGACACCTTTTCGAGATATCGCCATAAAGGTGGACCAGGGGTGACTCTAGAATTTGTTTGTACGATATGGGTATCAAATGAAAGGTGTTAATAAGTATTTTAAAAGGGAATTGGCCTTAGTTCTATAGGTGGACGCCTTTTCGAGATATCGCCATAAAGGTGGACCAGGGGTGACTCTAGAATACGTTTGTACAATATGGGTATCAAATGAAAGGTGTTAATGAGTATTTTAAAAGGGAGTGGGCCTTAGTTCTATAGGTGGAAGCCTTTTCGAGATATCGCCATAAAGGTGGACCAGGGGTGACTCTAGAATTTGTTCGTACGATATGGGTATCAAATGAAAGGTGTTAATGAGTATTTTAAAAGGGAGTGGGCCTTAGTTCCATAGGTGGAAGCCTTTTCGAGATATCGCCATAAAGGTGGACCAGGGGTGACTCTAGAATTTGTTCGTACGATATGGGTATCAAATGAAAGGTGTTAATGAGTATTTTAAAAGGGAGTGGGCCTTAGTTCTATAGGTGGACGCCTTTTCGAGATATCGCCATAAAGGTGGACCAGGGGTGACTAGAATTTGTTTGTACGATATGGGTATCAAATGAAAGGTGTTAATGAGTATTTTAAAAGGGAGTGGGCCTTAGTTCTATAGGTGGACGCCTTTTCGAGATATCGCCATAAAGGTGGACCAGGGGTGACTCTAGAATACGTTTGTACAATATGGGTATCAAATGAAAGGTGTTAATGAGTGTTTTAAAAGGGAGTGGGCTTTAGTTCTATAGGTGGAAGCCTTTTCAAGATATCGCCATAAAGGTGGACCAGGGGTGACTCTAGAAAGCGTTTGTACAATATGGGTATCAAATGAAAGATGTTAATGAGTATTTTAAAAGGGAGTGGGCCTTAGTTCTATAGGTGGACGCCTTTTCGAGATATCGCCATAAAGGTGGACCAGGGGTGTGACTCTAGAATTTGTTCGTACGATATGGGTATCAAATGAAAGGTGTTAATGAGTATTTTAAAAGGGAGTGGGCCTTAGTTCTATAGGTGGACGCCTTCTCGAGATATCGCCATAAAGGTGGACCAGGGGTGACTCTAGAATTTGTTTGTACGATATGGGTATCAAATGAAAGGTGTTAATGAGAATTTTAAAAGGGAGTGGGCCTTAGTTCTATAGGTGGATGCCTTTCCGGATATCGTTATAAAGGTGGACAGGGTTGACTCTAGAATGCGTTGCTACAATATGGGTATCAAACGAAAGGTTATAATGAGTATTTTAAAAGGGAGTGGGCTTTAGTTTTATAGGTGGACGCCTTTTCGAGATATCGCCATAAAGGTGGACCAGGGGTGACTATAATGTGTTTGCACGATATGGGTATCAAATTAAAGGTATTAATGAGGGTTTTAAAAGGGAGTGGTGGTAGTTGTATATGTGAAGGCGTTTTCGAGATATCGACCAAAATGTGGATCAGGATGACCCAGACCATCATCTGTCGGGTACCGCTAATTTATTTATATATGTAATACCACGAACAGTATTCCTGCCAAGATTTCAAGGGCTTTTGATCTCGCCCTGCAGAACTTTTTCATTTTATTTTACTTCATATGGAAGGTGCCACACCCATTTTACAAAGTTTTTTTCTTAACTTATATTTCGCGTCAATAAACCAATCCAATTACCATGTTTGGTATAGAATTATGGCATTTTTTTTTCATTTTTCGTAATTTTCGATATCGAAAAAGTGGGCGTGGTCATAGTCGGATTTCGGCCATTTTTTACACCAATACAAAGTGAGTTCAGATAATTACGTGAACTGAGTTTAGTAAAGATATATCGATTTTTGCTCAAGTTACCGTATTAGCGGCCGAGCGGTAGGACAGACGATCGACTGTGTATAAAAACTGGGCGTGGTTTCAACCGATTTCGCCCTTTTTCACAGAAAACCATTATCGTCCTAGAATCTTAACCCCTACCAAATTTCACAAAGATTTGTAAATTTTTGTTCCACTTATGGCATTAAAAGTATCCTAGACAAATTAAATGAAAAAGGGCGGAGCCACGCTCATATTGAAAATTTCTTTTATTTTTGTATTTTGTTGCTCCATATCATTACTGGAGTTGAATGTTGACATAGTTTACTTATATACTGTAAAGATATAAACTTTTTTTTAAATTTGACTTAAAAAAAATTTTTTTTTAAGAGGACGTAGTCGTTCTCCGATTTTGCTAATTTTTATTAAGCATACATATAGAATTGGGAGTGTTCGAGAGAAAAGTTCTTCGAAAGATTTATGGACCTCTACGCGTTGGCGGTGGCGAGTACCGAAGAATATTTAGTACGAGCTATACGCAGACATCAACATAGTCCAGCGAATTAAAACGCAGCGGCTGCGCTGGCTAGGCCATGTTATGCAAATGAATTATGATGCTCCGGCCAAGAAACTGTTTCTATCGGAACCCGCCTATGGAAGCAGAGGTAGAGGACGGCCCCCACTCCGTTGGAAGGACCAGGTGGAAAACGATTTAAACTCCCTTGGTGTGACCAATTGGCGCCGGTTGGCGGAGCGAAGGAGCGACTGGCGCGCCTTGTTGGACGGCCATAACCGTTTAGACGGTTAAGCGCCAATTAAGTCGTATCAGTAACGTTCCTGCCAAATTTCATCATGATATCTTCAACGACTGCCAAATTACAGCTTGTAAAACTTCTAAATTACCTTCTTTTAAAAGTGGGCGGTGCCACGCCCATTGTCCAAAATTTTACAAATTTTCTATTCTGCGTCATACGTTCAACTCACCTACCAAGTTTCATCGCTTTATCCGTCTTTGGTAATGAATTATCGCACTTTTTCGAAATTTTCGATTTCGACAAAGTGGGCGTGGTTATAGTCCGATATCGTTCATTTTAAATAGCAATCTGAGATGAGTGCCCAGGAACCTACATGCCAAATTTCATCAAGATACCTCAAAATTTACTCAATTTATCGTGTTAACGGACGGACGGACGGACGGACATGGCTCAATCAAATTTTTTTTCGATACTGATGATTTTGATGTATGGAAGTCTATATATATATCGATTCCTTTATACCTGTACAACCAACCGTTATCCAATCAAAGTTAATATATTCTGTGAGCTCTGCTCAACTGAGTTTTTAAAATAAATAAAAAAAGGCTTATCTTTGTCCAGAATCCTTAGAAAATTTATTCATTTACTTCCAAAATCTTGCTACATGTAACGACAAAAACATTTGTGAACAATTTTCTTCGGTTTCCACATTTTCTGCTGACAGGGAGAAGCTGTCACGAATGGAGAAAGGTTTGTTTTTTGTTCGCGGTTAAGAAATTGAAGTGCCATGAATTGCTTATTTGTGTTTCAAATGTATCCACAGAAAATGAGACTACAAGAGCAGTTTTCCAATAATGCGGACCATGGTTCAGTCCTATGTACCCATGAAATACTATTTTAAGCCATTCCACGACCGCTCTACTTGAAATTTGTAGCATGGTTGGGAATATAGCACCTTGGCCCGGCGGTTTAAACTTAGAGGAAGTCTTCACCGCCCATTCGATCTTAAAATCGGGCACCAAGCTCGGCACTACCCGCTCCGTGATCGAAGTGTGAGTTCTGTCTGTTGGCTCTTCTGGAACAACTCCTGATAGGAAACGTGTTTCGAGAAGTATCTTAAGGGACTTCCCCCTATTACGTGATAATTCTCCTTTCTCTTTCTTTATTAGTCCCTAGACTATGTTTCCCCTTACTAGGACTTTCCTCCACCATCCCAGTTGCTTGCCAGGAACACTATGCCCGCACAGAAATTTTTCCATGAGACTTCTCCCTGAAAATTTCACGCTTGTAGAGATACCTATACTCGTCCCGGAACACTCGCTTTCTGCGGTCTTTGCCAGCTTAAACATTTCTGTTAACTGTCTTCTAAGAAGACTCAGCTCATTGCTTCACCATGGCGGCTTTGCTTTTCATTGTAATAGAGGAAAAGCTCTGTTATACGCAGTCATAAGCGTCTTTGTTATGAAATCAATGGACTAATCCAGTTTTTCCACATTGGCAACTTCTTTGGGTTGTCCAGTTTTGTTCCTACATGTTTCTAGAATTTCGTCGAGTTCGTTGACCTAGAGTTTATTAAAGTTCCCTCTTCCCTCATTAGGGGGATGCTGAAGCTGATATACGCATGGTCGGATAAGGATGGTCTAGCAAGAACCATCCAGTCTGGCTCAATGTAATATCAAGAACATTGCTGGATGTTATACCAACAGGTCGCAAATGTCAAGCTGTATAGTTGATTTGTATCTGTGCTCTTGTCTTTTTTGATAAATAAATTGTTTAATATTGTTAAAGATAGTTTTATTGTTGACATAAGTAGTGAAGTGAAATCATTGAGTGCGCTACATAAAGAAATTTAATTAATTTCAGTTAAATATATAATATCAAAACTAAATTCTTCATAAATTTGCATATACCTACACACACTTGGTTATACGCCAATTACACGGCTCAAGTATCCTTGTGCCAATTACCAATTTGCACAAGGATTTGCCCGGTGTGTGCACTGGTTGCGCTATTTGCGCAGAGAACTGCGCTAAAATCAAAACGATTTTGATATTTACGCATGTCTGCAAATATTGCACATGCTTTTTTCTTCGTGTGTGGTGAATCTTACACAGTTTACCTGTGGTTTCTGATAATATAACATTGCTTAAAAATGTTAATATCGAAGGCGTAAGGACCATCTCTAGCTTGTAACAGGAATTCACACAAATTCAATAATATATAATAATTGTTTATCAATTAGAACACGTTTCATTTGTTGCGCTAGTTGAAAAATGAATATTGCACAGTGCTGCAATGAGTTGAGCTGGTCTTGCAACTAAAATATAAAAATTATAAATACAATGGAAAATAAATGCTTCTGGTGCGAGTTTTTCGACTTATACTGTCAATTACCAGCACCGTGGAAAATAAATAGTGTTTTTTCATACAATTAGTGCCTTTTTTATACAATTAAAACACATGTTTCATTTGTTGCGCTACATAAAAATGAATATTGCGCAGTGTTTTTGAGCCGTGTATGTCAAAATTTTCATTTGCACAAATTCCGTCGTTTTATATTTGCGCATGGCTTTTGTGTCATGTATGGGCCGTCTTACTTACAGTTGAATTGCCGAGTGTTTTTGCATTGTGTTGTTGCTGTTGATAGGCATGAGCTTTAATAGAACTGATGACCTGATACGAAACACTCATTCTCTCTCAATTCGTTTCCAGGAATGGGTCTTGAAATCAGCTGTCTGTTCATTCAATTGTAAACAAAAGTTCATTCGTTTCCAAGAATGGGTCTTGAAACATCAGATGGCTATAGAGTTGCCTAAAATACTCCAAAAAGAACTCCAAGAAATCCGTTCGGTTTCATTATTTTCAAATAAATCAGCAAGCTGATAAAACCTTATTAAAATTTATAAAAAAGACAAAGTTTTGTAGAAATATTTTGTGGTAGATAAGTGAAAAAATATGAAATAATATATTTCGATTGCGTTGCTTTGCTTTTTTTTTTAATATAGAAGATACTACTCCAGTAGCATCAAAAATGGCAAGTGACTTAAAAAGAGTCCTTAAATGAGCTTTGTTGCCCTGACACCGTCATAAGATAACAATGAACGGCTAGGCCATTTTTTCACTTTGATGCGACCAAAACGTTTATGTACATACATATGTATATCCACATACAATAAAAAACGCAAAAGATTTATAAGAAATTACGAAATTATATCACTTGGTGAAGTATCTGCGCGGTTTGTTCAGTGTTATCACAGTGCATCTCAAACAGCTCATACAGCGTATCCACAATTCACACACAGAAGATTGCGCATTAACGAGTGTCGCTTCGCGCTGCGCAACTACGTCACACTTGACTGCTTTAGCGAATGACAGAAAGAGAGAAAAAAACAAGAGCTAAAGGAAAATTTCGTAAAAATTGCCCATAAAAAACAGCTGATCTTTTGTTAACATGCGCAATGCGCAATCTTGTGTGTGATTTGTGCAGCGTATCGCTATCTAATAGCTTCCAAACTGTTTTTATTTTTTCTATATAACCCGCGGTGCTATTTTTCAATTAATCAACTTACTTTCACTATTTTATTAATTTCTTTTTTCCATCTCTATATTTTTTATTAAAATGTCTTGCCTATATGCCAACTGCTTGGTAAAGTGAATCCCATCCCTTCGTGTCATGCTGGCTTTACGATGGGCTCGCCCATATGAAGTGTGCCGGTTTGTTAGCAAGAGTGGTTGACGTACTCAACGATAGTGATAAGGGAATTCGTGGTTCTGTTTGAAATGTAGACCAACTGAAATTTATCTTTTCAAAGTTTTCAAACAGGCTCGCAATGGGTTCTCTGAAATAGGCAGAGAAATTGACGCACTGTCCAAGAAATTCATCCAGTATGAAAACTTATTTTCAAATATCCAAAATACTTAACTAACGTAAACATTCCACATAGAAATTGTAATGCTTCCTCTAGTGCTCCGACACTCAATGCCGTTGCTGAAGTTCATGCACCCGTAGTTACTTCACCCCTAACTATCGAATTAATAAATCTGGCATCCCCAAGTCCCTTACCAGTTCAGCCATCTTCATCCAAGGTTTCTTTAGCAAAACCTAAAAAATATTCTACAAAAAGTATTCAGGATCCACAAAACCCTTCTACGGAATCCGAACCGCCGTCTAACAATGTTATTGTTGTCCCTATTAAAAAATCTATTTTTGTGTCAAGATTTGATAAAGACACCACAGAAGAAGACCTAAAGTCGTACCTCATCGCTTAGCTTAAATTTGAAAACGTGACAGTTCGAAAATTCAATTTTAACTATCCTAGAGATATTTTATCTTTTAGGATTGATGTATCCGCACAACATTTTGATACTATATTAAATAATTCTTTTTGGCTGCCCGGTGCTTTTGTGCGGGAATTCGAGCGTAGGCGTAATACTAATATTTCAAATATTGCTACACTTCCGCATAACAATGTTGCATCAAAAAACTGAATGTTAAATCGGCCCTAAATTTGTTGTATCAAAATATTATAGGTTTAAATGCTAAACTAACTGAATTGTATTTGAAATCGTTTAACTGCAATTACAACATTATCGCTTTAACTGAAACTTGGCTAAAACCTCATATATTTAACTCTGAAATTCTTTGCCATGATTACCAAATATACATAAATGACCGCTTGAACAGAATTGGAGGTAGAGTTTTGCTTGCGGCACATTCTTCTGTACCTTCAGCTGAGGTTAATTTACCCATTATTGATTCTACAGAATTCAAATGCATTAGAATCAAGCTCGGAATGGGTTGTGTCTATATCGCCGTTTGCTATATCCCACCATCTTCTGATCCTTCGCTGTATATGGATCTTATTTCCCTGCTCAAAATTGTTAATTCAATGCTGAAAATCATTGATTCGATGATAGTCCTGGGCGACTTTAATCTCCCGCATATATTATGGACCATATCTGACCAGGATATTGTACCTATTTCTTCAAAACTGTCCAACAACGAATTTTTAGCCGATATAACTGAACTTAGCCTTAAACAGATACAGATAAATATAATGCCTAACATGTTCGGGAGGACCCATGATTTGGTATTTGTTGACGATACATCAAAATGTACTAAGCCGCGGTGAACCTCTTTCTGTACCTGAAGACCCCTACCATTCTTCCCTGGAAATAGCATACGAATTCGAAAGAAATTCTCCGAGTAGCATTGCTACTAAATACGACTCTAGTTTCAGATTTGAATTTTCGAAGGCTAATTTTAGTAAACTTAATCAAACTTTATCTACAGTGGCTTGGCCCAAATATGGTGCAGATATTGACAAAAATGTGTCTGACTTTTATACCACCATTTACCGTATTTTGGAAAAACGCGTACCTAAGCGAAAACGTGTGGCTACCGAACCAGTCCAAATATGGTTCACTAAAGAGCTGAGGTCCTTAAAAAACAGAAAATCGCGCTTCTTCAAATTATTCAAAAGGTCGGGCTCTCACTCCGATTACTTGCAGTACTCTATTTTGCATCATAAATATTTTGAATTAAACAAAAAGTGCTATAATACATACATCTGCAAGATGAAAAGGAAAATATCTTGCCATCCGAAAGCCTTCTATGGTTTCGTGAACTCTAAACGAAGGGTTAAAGGGTTTCCGTCTGCTTTAAAATACCAGGAAGATTTGTCTAGCGGCGACCAAGATATTGCTAATTTCTTTGCACAATTTTTCAAGTCCAACTATTCCGCTGAACTTAGCTCTTTTTCAAATTAATATCCATTTCAACTTACTCACTTGACACAGTTAATATTCCAGCAATATCTCCTCATGAAGTTTTTTCTTATTTAATGTCCTTGAAGGAATCTTACAAGTGCGGTCCTGATTTAATTCCCACTTAAAAAAAAAGCGCTGAACACATTTATCAGCCCCTAACTCATTTACTCAATCTGTCCCTAAAACGTGGAA
Organism: Eurosta solidaginis; assembly: GCF_040869045.1. NCBI lineage: Eukaryota > Metazoa > Arthropoda > Insecta > Diptera > Tephritidae > Eurosta > Eurosta solidaginis. The sequence goes on from NC_090319.1 coordinate 33,263,890, forward strand.
TTTTTCCTTCTGCTTGGAAGGAATCTTTTCTCATACCCCTCCACAAAAGTGGCAGTAGGTCCTGTGTAGAAAACTATGGAGGAATTGCAAAGTTGTCGGCCATCCCAAAGTTGTTTGAAGCTATAGTTACCAACCAGCTAACTTTTTCCATTTCCACTTTGATTGCAGAACAGCAACATGGATTCTGTAAAGGCAAATCTACCATTACTAATCTACTTGAATTCACAACTCATGTTTCTAATGGATTTAGAGAAAATCTTCACGCTTGGTTTCCAACCTGATCTCACCCAGTGGATCTCGTCCTATCTCTGCGGTCGAACGCAAAAATTTCTTTTTATACTCAGCGTGCTTTGCACACAGAGTATATTAACTTTGATTGGATAACGGTTGGTTGTACAGGTATAAAGGAATCGAGATAGATATAGACTTCCATATATCAAAATCATCAGTATCGAAAAAAAATTTGATTGAGCCATGTCCGTCCGTCAGTCCGTTAACACGATAACTTGAGTTAATATTGAGATATCTCCACCAAATTTGGTACACGAGCTTACCTGAACCCAGAATAGATTGGTATTGAAAATGAGTGAAAACGGATGATAACCACGCCCACTTTTTATATATAACATTTTGGAAAATACAAAAAACCTGATTCTTTAGTAAATAATACACCTTGGATGCTGAAATTTGACATGTGAACCGATATTGAGACTCCTGATAAAAATTTGAAAAATTTTTTTAAATGGGCGTAGCACCGCCCACTTATGATAAAATCAATTTTACAAATAATATCTATATATATAAAAATGAAATGATGTTCGTTCCTGTCCATGTTTTGGGCCCGATACAAGGCCTATTTGATCCCTATAATATGAAAAAAGAACGAATTCATATTATAGGGATCAAATAGGGGAAGGTTTTTAGCAAAAAAAATTTTTTTTAATTCTTCGGGTCTTGAGATATAGGTCAAAACGTTGACCCGGATAACCCTACGATGTGTTTGTATAATATGGGTATCAAATGGAAGCCTCTGATGAGTACTTTAATATGTGATACTTTTCGTACACTTAGGTGACTAGAGTCTCGAGATATAGGCCAAAGTATGGACCAGGGTACCCCAAGAATGTGTTTATACAATATAGATATCACATGAAAGCGTTGATGAGTGCTTTAGTACATGATATTTTTTCGTACACCTGGGTGACTAGGGTCTCGAGATATAGGCCAAACCGTGGACCCAGATACCCCTAGAATGTGTTTATACAATATGGATATCAAATGAAAGCTGTTGATGAGTTCTTTAGCAGAGGGTAATTTTCATACATCTGGGTGACTAGGGCCTCGAGATATTGCCCAAAACGTGGATCAGAATAACCTTAGGATGTATTTTTACATTATGGGTATCAAATGGAAACTGTTAATGAGTACTTCATTATGGGTATCAAAAGGAAGCTGTGCTGATGAGTGGTAATTTTTCTCTGGGTGACGAGCGTCTCTAGATAATTTCATCTGTACAATATTTTTTGAATAAATATACGAATTTTTCGATTTGTGTCGTGCTGCTAAGTTGCAAATTTTTTTCGAAGGAGAGTAAACACAAAAATTTTTGAATATAAAGATATTGCATGCGCAAACTTCGGTGGAAAGCAGCGGAGCGTAACAAAATTCTAGTAGGTCACTTTCACCACACCAAAAACTTTAACACAATTTTTAACATAATTTAAGCACAGAAATACACTGATTGGAGTTTTAGAGAGTAAAAATGTGAATTCTGAACACATTAGCTGAATAAAAAGTGTACAAATAATTGTTAAATAACAAATACAGACAGTGGTAGTTTAACAAATTCTGCTGTGGTAAGTGGTGAATGTGACCTACTAGAATTTTGTGAAGCCTCCCTCACACGATTTTTCGCCTATGCAATGTCTCTATATTATATTAGGGGGACTCATGTAACCGTATAAATGCCTTATAAAGTGTGTAAACGTATAAATTTATCTAGTGCGTAAACGAGCTGTCAAATTTTGTATGAAAAATCATTTACACAATTTGTATAAATTTACGCGCACATTTCATTGTGTAAACGCGGTAAACTCAAAGGAATGCAACCTTGCAGACATTACAGACGGCATTTTCATCAAAAATCTCCAACATCAGCCAGTAAAGGCGTTTTAGTTTTAATTTTTCACTTAATCTTGGTATTTTTTAATTTGTATAACAATCAAAAAAATTTTTTTTGGAAATAATACAGCTGAAAAGCAATCAAGTTTATCAAGAGTATTACTAGGTGCGTTCATATAACCGCGTGTGTAAATGGATATAATTTTACACCTTATAAGTTTATATGCTATCATGAGTCCCCCTATTGTTTCTGGTAAACATAAACACCGAGGTTTGTACACTTTTTATGAGAGATGCTTCAGCACACATACACAAACGTATGTCACATTTCGTTGCTGGCTGAACATTTCTACTGCTTTGTATTTGTTATACAAACGACGCTTATGTTCCGTTAATTTGTATGCAGTTCAACTGTGAGCAGTGTTCGGACTTCTACCACTAAAGTGGTAGATCTATCACCTTTTTTCCTGAAATATAAGTTCTACCACTTCTACCACGCAAACTTAAAAATAGGTGGTAGATTTTTATAGAAGTTTTCTGAAGAAACCTTATTTTTTCAACAATTATTCGGGAAGAAAATCAATGCAGTGGAACGGTTCTATAAAACTCAAAATAACGTCTAGCTTAGTTCTGATCACCATATTACCTCTTTTACTTCAGGTTTTTAGTACAAAACTGCACCGTACACTTGCCTATATATATGGAAAAAAGTGTTTATTATTCATTATATCAAGATATTTAAAATATAACCGAAATCTAAAAGGGGGCGTGGCACCTCCCATACAAATGCAATATATCATACTGCATATCTTTGGATGTAGTAATGGTAGGAGAATGAAAATTGGTAAGGAGCTATATGACGTTAAGTCCTAACACATCCAGTAAAATGTGGAATTTGGAAAAAAGGGGCGTGGCACCTTCCCTACAAATGGGATTTTTCAGAACTATGGCTGCCGTACAAACTTAGGTTATTTTAATACCTAAAGTTTGACTGCATTGTTGAGTTTGCCTGTTATTCCTTTTGGGCGTTTAGTAATCTGCCGCCGTAAACAAAATTTGTTTGCTTCAGTGTATCTACATCTTCTATAAAAATCAAATTCTGTGTGTGTGTTCCTTATGGAAACGTATTTCCCACACTTCAATCATCACCAAATTTTTGGTATAGGTTCCTTCGATCAAGACGGATGTTTTCCATATTTCAGAATTAAGAATTTGAAATAATTATTTTTTTGGCTATGCGAACGAGCAATCTTAGCTCAAAATGATCATGTATACAAAATCAATGATCGCATTCAAAACCAAATTCCTGGTGAAGTGACGAAATATAAATCGATCGACACAGTTACAGATGAAGATCAAATTGCGAATTATCCAATTGAATTTCTAAACTCTTTAGAACAACCTGGAATGCCTGCGCATATATTAACTTTGAAAATTGGCTCACCAATCATGCTTCTTCGGAATTTAGACCCACCAAGATTGTGCAATGGAACCAGACTTTGTGTTAAGAAATTAATGTCGAATGTAATCGAAGCAACAATCATCTGCGGTAAAAGCAAAGGTGAAGATATGCTCATACCATGGATCCCAATGATTCCTACAGATTTGCCATTCAATTTTAAGTTCTTATAGTTTCCTTTACGCCTTGCTTTTGCAATTACAATCAACAAAGCACAAGGACAATCGCTTACTGTTGCAGGATTAAAGAGATTAGAGAGTCCATGCTTTTCCCATGGCCAGCTATATGTTGTTTGCTCTAAAGTTGGAACGCCAAAAAATGTGTTTATCTTTGCACCGAACGAAAAAACCAACAATATTGTGTACCCATATGAATTACAATAAGATGCAATAATAAAATGGTTTAAACGAAAATTTCGGCAAATATGCGTACAAAATTCAATTCAATTTACAAAACAATAAACTAAATTATCAACAAACAAAACAGAAAAAATAACGCAACACTCATTCTATCTCGGGCGTTACAACGTACACCGGGTATAGCTAGTTAATCATAAATCAAAAATCGTTAAACCTATCGTGACAAAATTCGGCAAAAGGAATGCTTTGAAGCAAAATTAACGAAATCAGTTAAGGACCACGCCCACTTTTATATAAAAGATTTTTAAAAGGGTCGTGGACGAATAAAATAAGCTATATCTTTGCAAAAAAGAGCTGTATGGCAATGGTATTTCATTTCCCAAGTGGAAGTATAACAAGAAATAAGAAAAACTTCAAATTTTAAAAAATGGGCGTGGCACCGCCCCTTTTATGACTAAGCAGTTTTCTATGTTTCGGAAGCCATAACTCGAAGAAAAATTAACGGATCTTAATAAAATTGGGACACAAATGTTCATTATAGCAAGAAATAGTTCTAGAAAAAATGGACGAGATCGGTTAAAGACCACGCCCACTTTTATATAAAAGATTTTTAAAAGGGTCGTAGACGAAAATAATAAGCTATATCTTAGCGAAAAAGAGCTTTGTATCAATAGAATTTTACTTTCTAAATTGAATTATAACATTAAATTGGAAAACACTTAAATTTGAAAAAATGGGTGTGGCACCGCCCCTTGTTTGTCTAAGCAATTTTCAATGTTTCGGGAATTATAACTCGAAGAAAAATTTGCATATCGTAACAAAATTGCGTACACATATTTTCCTTATAGCAGAAAATATTCTAGTAAATATGGACGGGATCGGGTAAAGACCACTGCAACTTAGATATAAAACAAGTTTAAAAGGTTTAGAAGGGTCGTAGACTAGAATAATAACCTATAACTTAGCAAAAAATAGTTTTGAATCGATGATATTTCACTTATCAAGTTTTATATAGAAAAATAATTTATCTGATATGAAATGTGTAATTGAAGCTCACGCTGAGTATATAATGTTCTGTTACACCCGAATTTAGACACCTTTACTTGTTAAAAATACTCTTTCTAATGTCATTGATGTTCCCTCCGGCGTCCCACAGGGCAGTCATCTGGGTCCAATTCTGTTCTTGCTATTTATTAATGATATTTGTACCACAATAAAATATTCCAACATCTTAATGTATGCCTATGATGTAAAACTGTTTAGGTCTTATGCGTCTATCGAAGAACGTCCCTTGCTTCAAGCGGATTTAAACTGCCTAGTTACCTGGTGCAACGTGAATTCAATGCCGCTTAACCTCAATAAATGTAAATTCATGTCCCTCTCTCGGAGATCTTTGCCCGCAGCCTCTTATGTAATTAATAATTTTTGTCTTCTATCAGTAAACTATTTTGTGGACTTGGGAGTCACGATAGATACTAAACTTAGTTTCAACCTTCATATTAATGGTACTGTGAATAAGGCTAGAAGTGTTCTTTCATTCGTTAAACGGTGGTCCAAAGAATTTAGTGACCCTTATGTAACTAAAGCACTTTTCACCACTTTACTTAGATCGATACTAGAATACGGATCAATAGTCTGGAATACTAAATAACGAGTTCATGCAGATAGACTTGAATCAGTACAAAAGCAATTTCAACTTTTCTCTTTAAGAAATTTTCAGTGGGACTCTGCGTATAATCTTCCGCCTTGTACTAGTCGGTTGAAGCTTATCAATCTTCCAACTCTTGCAAGTCGTAGAGAAATGCTAGGCGTAATATTTATGGCTAAACTACTGAATGGATTGATTTCTAGCCCAATTCTCTTAAACGAAGTAAACTTTAACGTCCCATCACGAGTGTCAAGACATTACAAACCTCTTCTTTTGAGGCAGTGTAGAACTAATTTCGAATTAAATGAACCTTTTCGGTGTTTGTGTCATGATTTCAACACTCATTCTAGTTCATTTGATATAACGGATTCACTTTTTACCATAAAGAAAACTGTCCTATCCTATCTTAACTAAAAAACCTAAAAAAAAATAAATAGAAATTTCACGTACTAAAAAGTTCACTTACTTAACAATGTAGTATATGCACAATTTCTAACTGTTATTTATAATACACAGCTGATGATGATGAGCAGTTTTAGATCTCAACGCTTAACAAACCTCCGCCTATCAACTACTCGGCAAAAACAAATCCGCGTGTAATGCGTATGCGGCCCTCGCGTAGGTCGGGCGGGCTTTGGAGGGTATTAATCCGTTAGGTATTATTATTATTATGGAGGTAGGGTGGAAGCACCTACAACAACAACAATCGACGTTTTGAGATAAAGCCGATGTGTAAGGCTAAACATCTCAACCAAAGACACCCAAAATAATAAAAAGTACCTTTCGCCTGAAAAATCAAATAACAAATAAAAGATATTTTTTATTTGGATGCCGAATCAAATAAAAGATAAAAAACATTTTCAAATAAAAAATACAATTTATTTTTGGGTTCGTGATTCATTCAAATAAAAATCACGCAACCCTGCCTTCTAGGCGATACTTCAATTCGATACAGGTTTTGTTTTTGAAAGCTAAAGTTCCTGGTATATAAGCATGGGTAAGGTTTTTTGTTATACATACCAACATTATTAGCCAAAGTACTTAAAATTGTCAAATGATCTTGATTCTTGGATCTACAAGAAATACTGTGAGTAGCGTAGCCGGTCTTTCGAAATAACTGTTTCAGTGATCTAACCCTGATATGCCAAGTTATTGGAACTAAATATGAATATAAAAAATTTTATTTTATTGTAAACCTTATTCGCACTAGATTTCGAACTCTTCCTTTTCTTCCCAGATTAGTGAATTATGAGGAAGTATGAGACAATAGCTGTGTTTTTTTACATGTATATACATCTGCACTTAAACGGTATATAGACTGCCTATTCACTTTATCTAAACTTATGAAATTATTGCGCAGAAAATTAGTACTGCTAAATTTCAGCATGCATTATACTCAGTTGCAATTGATCCATTTTATCTCTACACTATTGTCCACTTCTCTGACCGAAAAGTGTGTGTGTTAACGATTCATCGCAACCGATTCAGTTATAGGTTATACACTATGACCAACAGAGGTTCATGTATCTGCTCTTAAGCACAACCTGTTTTGTAGAGATTTATTTAACCAATGCCGTTAGATGGACATAATCTAGGTGATGATAAGCGGTGTGAGCGAGGCATATAAGAAAAAAAATTGTAAATTATTATGAAAATATTTTTTTTTTTTCAAAACCCCTCCATACAAACCTAATATTCACATAAAATGTACATCAAAAGAAAGACAGTGGATTTATCTTTTCAATAATGTACAACACGTTGTTATCGTGTACACATCCCTTGAGCTATTAATAGTTACTGTGGCACGCCCTTGGCTAAAAATTTGCAGAAAATTGTTCAGACAAAGTGAATGCGCCTTATTTGTGCACTGCCTTAAAAGCCGTTTACATTGATAAATTTTTTCAATACGCATTATACTCAGATGCGTGGATATAGTTTTGATCTGCAAACCGGTGTTGGACCCTCCCAGTTAATTTTTTTTTAAGCGCTCCGAAGGCCGCCAATGCAGAAATGTGTTCTGCGCAAAAATACCATGGACCCCATCCCCTGCTTCGGAGGGTCCGGTGTAATTTTTCAGACCGACTAGCTTGAGTGGTGCACATTCAATGTAGCTTATAGAGTATTTGACGATGGTGTGGCTATTGGGTTTGCTCGTACGTCTGCCATAAATAGCGGCAACTTGTAAATATTTCTTTTAAAATTTTATTTTATTTACCCCCCTGCCCCCTTTGTACCGTTTCTTTCTTTTAACTAAACTGCAACAAAAATGTATGGAAAATTACCCATGTAAAATATAACACATCATAAACCTTCTTAAGCTGACCCACCGGTCGATAAAGCAGGTAGTGGTCAAAAACCAAATTTTTTGTTCATTTATTTCACAACCCATCTCATTATTTGCCGTTGTTTAACACGTTTCGGTATTATTTATTGCCAAGCAACTAAGGTGTTCTGCGCAAATATACCATGGACGGTTTAGGAGCGGCCCGAGGTAATTTTTCGTGAATATGTTTTGATAGACGCAAAAGTTTTTATTTTCGTTTTCGGATTCGCGATCCTGGACCCAACAATCATCTTTTTATACTCCTCCTGATTCTTTTGGTCATGTTATAAGAGTGTCATGCTGTCGTAAAGAATACCCTATTATTTATATCTAAATCCTCAATGGGTGGCCCGTTGCATTACCAAACAAATTTCTGGTACATACTCAGTTTTGACGTGTAACCTGGTCTTTTCTCAACATCTCGCGCATTCTGGATGTTGTGGCACTCACTTTTCCTTCAATTTTTGAACACGTAACAATTTCATATACAAAAGAGACCGACTAGCTTGACATGTGTACATTCAATGTAGCTTATAGCGTATTTGACGATGGTGTGGCTGTTGGTTTTGCTCGTCAGTCAGCTATAAATAGCGGAAACTTGTAAATTTTTCTTTACAAATTTTATTTTATTTTTTCCCCTTTTTGTGACATTTTGTTTTAACTAAACTGCAACAGAAATTGATTGAAAAAATGAGCAATGCAAAAAATTAAGCTGACCCGCTGGTCGGTTGGGGTCAAAGCGTTTCCAATTTGTTACATTACTGACTCGATGTCGATAACGCAGTGCGCGAGCAAACCACACTCTTAAATTTTGTGTTATTTATTTCACAACCCATCTCATTATTTACCGTTGTTTCAAACATTTTCGCGTTATTTATTGATGGGACACCTGTTGGCAAACGAAAATAAACTGCCAACATGTTAGAAAAGTTTTTAATGCCAAATTTGCCATGCCGTAGGGCCGTTTTTACTAATTTTATTTTCTTTATTGATGGCGTATTTTTAAAATAATACAGAGGTTTTCTCGAACATATATAAATAAATAAATATACATTTTGTGTGAGAACATAGCTTAACGTTGTAAGTGATATTTGCTTACTACGCTGTCAACTGCGTTAGTTACAATTCAAATTCACATTTAGAATAATTTAAAAATAAGTATACGTGGTTTTACAAGTTTTTTAATTTACCTATAAAAGTAGAGTTTGATTTCACGTAAGTATTTATTGAGTTCTTACTTATTAAAGTGATAATTGTGATAAATTTTACTGTTAATGTTTTATTATTGTTATGGATATCGCATCTTTGGTGGAAGCAGTAAAGAAGGCGGTCGGCATGATGTGGTGGTGCACAGTGGCTAGTCATTGTCGGCTGGGGCGGGTCCTTGCCAACCTTACTGTTCCTGCGCCATAATCAGAAAAAAATGTCATATCATGCCTATCAAACTAGCAGCTGTCAAATTTAAAATAAACTGACAGAAGCGCAGAGACGACTCAAAACGCTTATAATTCATAATAAAACAACATCCGGCCGAACCGGATGTCACGGACAGACCGTTAACATTCAAAAATTTAAATTCAAATTCAAAAAAAAAAATAACGCAAAAAAAAAAATACCGAACCGGAAGCGACCGGTTACCACTCTGAAAATCAAATAATAAAAAAAAGCTGAAAAATTAAAATAAAGAAGAAAAGGGCCGAATATATATAGGTGGCGCCGTGGGTGGTGTTGCGACGCCCGGTGCTTTGCCCACCCTCAAAATCCATGGCCACCGACGCACCTATTTTTCGGTGGCCCCTTACCTGTAAACCCTACGTGCCTTCTAAATAAATGGCGACGCCAGCATTCCCATTTTAAATATTAATTTATTTATAATTTATTTCTATTAACGTATGTAAGCAACAAAAAAAAAAAATAAGACAATGCAGGTTTCTTAACCAGGGCTACAGCATTGTTTAACTACGAATAGCTAATTACGCTATGAAAATGTAGGTAAGTGTGTAGTGCATAAGTGAGAGAAAAAAAAATGATCCAACAGATCACACTTTTTTCTTTTCTTTTCTCTTACTTTTGCTCGTAATATTTTAAATTATACAATTATTTACGTCTCCCCCCCCCCCCCCCCCCCCCCTTTTTTTTTATAATCATTATAAACGCTATTTGTGAGAAAAGTATGTAATTAAATGTAATTATGTATAGTAAATATACTACATACAACGTAAGAATTTGGTCGAGTACCCCTTTTCTGTTTTCCCTTCATAAAACATAAAGATTAAATTTGTATAGCGCTATGTATTATATGCACGTATATTATTTGCTTCTGGTTGTTCGAACGATATTGCTAGCAATAGTGACTCATATATGTTTATATATTGTATTTGAATGATATAAGAAAAGAAAGTTTAAATCTTCTAGTCAATTCGTGCATAATTTTTTTTCTAACAACCCACGGTTGAGCTCCAAAAATGGATCGTTAAAACGTTTCACGTGATAAGGACGGCTTATTATCAATAAAATTTATAGAGCTAACTTCTAACATTTTAAAGCGACAAAATATATTATTAAAATGATATAAAAAAAAAGGATGTATGCCCTTTGCTGTAAAGCTAACAATTTCAAGTATTCAATAATAAAATTTGACGGGAAAAATCGACCCTTGTTAAATGGTTCAACCGGACTGTATAAAACCCTCTAAGTACCACTTAGAAGTTTCTTTAACTACCCTGCAAAAACGCTCTCGTCATTCCACGTCATTTGACTAGCTATTATACAGTCATAGGTTATATTCCTAGTCACATTTGCATGGGCGTGGGTAAGTTTTATGACCAAATTTTTTTGTAGGGTAATTATTTTGAAGTTCATACATGGCTGGTACTTACATGGCCGCCAGAGTACGTACCGTGGGCCTCTGCCGGCGTAGTTACTGGTGATGTTGTTGTTGCTGGTGAAGTGGTCGCTGTTGTTGGTTATGGCGCGCAGTCTTGGGCGCGCTGTGTTAGTACTGTTGGTGGTTGTTGCGCTCTGGTCCGAGGTGATCAAGTGAACCTGGTGAATAAAACTTCGTGTTGACCTTTACGATCTGCAGTGTACTGCTGGCCCTGGAGGCGGAGGTGGTGTTGGACGCTTATCCAAAGGTGGTGGTGTACGTCGTAAACGTAGAGAAAGGAATTTATCTTCGGATACCAAGGGTTTCTCATCAACAATTTGTTTAGTGCCGTCCGAATCCGAATCGGAATCACTAGAACTTTCCTCACTAGGTGTGACTGTGAAACGCCGACCTACTACTTCAACTGGATATTCTTTACGTTGAGCTTGTGTCCACACAACACAACCGGTGTAAGGTTTATTACCACCCAAAATAGGTCCTATTAAGGTGGCAGACACACTATAGCAAACAACAATATTATATATTAAATAATTTATACCTCATTTATTGGCAATTTAATACCACAAAAAAAAATTTGAAGCTGCGTCCGGTTCCGAGAAACGGGAGTGTCTGCTAGCTTAAGACTCAAGCCAGCAGACACTTCGTGAAAACACGACCTACGACTTCCGAACGACTTGGATAATTGATATTACATTTATTGGCAATTTAGTACCGCAAAAAAAAATTTAAAGCTGCGTCCGGTTCCGAGAAACGGGAGTGTCTGCTAGCTTAAGACTCAAGCCAGCAGACACTTCGTGAAAACACGACCTACGACTTCCGAACGACTTGGATAATTGATATTACATTTATTGGCAATTTAGTACCGCAAAAAAAAATTTAAAGCTGCGTCCGGTTCCGAGAAACGGGAGTGTCTGCTAGCTTAAGACTCAAGCCAGCAGACACTTCGTGAAAACACGACCTACGACTTCCGAACGACTTGGATAATTGATATTACATTTATTGGCAATTTAGTACCGCAAAAAAAAATTTAAAGCTGCGTCCGGTTCCGAGAAACGGGAGTGTCTGCTAGCTTAAGACTCAAGCCAGCAGACACTTCGTGAAAACACGACCTACGACTTCCGAACGACTTGGATAATTGATATTACATTTATTGGCAATTTAGTACCGCAAAAAAAAATTTAAAGCTGCGTCCGGTTCCGGGAAACGGGAGTGTCTGCTAGCTTAAGACTCAAGCCAGCAGACACTTCGTGAAAACACGACCTACGACTTCCGAACGACTTGGATAATTGATATTGCATTTATTGGCAATTTAGTACCGCAAAAAAAAATTTAAAGCTGCGTCCGGTTCCGAGAAACGGGAGTGTCTGCTAGCTTAAGACTCAAGCCAGCAGACACTTCGTGAAAACACGACCTACGACTTCCGAACGACTTGGATAATTGATATTACATTTATTGGCAATTTAGTACCGCAAAAAAAAATTTAAAGCTGCGTCCGGTTCCGGGAAACGGGAGTGTCTGCTAGCTTAAGACTCAAGCCAGCAGACACTTCGTGAAAACACGACCTACGACTTCCGAACGACTTGGATAATTGATATTGCATTTATTGGCAATTTAGTACCGCAAAAAAAAATTTAAAGCTGCGTCCGGTTCCGAGAAACGGGAGTGTCTGCTAGCTTAAGACTCAAGCCAGCAGACACTTCGTGCAAACACGACCTACGACTTCCGAACGACTTGGATAATTGATATTACATTTATTGGCAATTTAGTACCGCAAAAAAAAATTTAAAGCTGCGTCCGGTTCCGAGAAACGGGAGTGTCTGCTAGCTTAAGACTCAAGCCAGCAGACACTTCGTGAAAACACGACCTACGACTTCCGAACGACTTGGATAATTGATATTACATTTATTGGCAATTTAGTGCCGCAAAAAAAATTTAAAGCTGCGTCCGGTTCCGAGAAACGGGAGTGTCTGCTAGCTTAAGACTCAAGCCAGCAGACACTTCGTGAAAACACGACCTACGACTTCCGAACGACTTGGATAATTGATATTACATTTATTGGCAATTTAGTACCGCAAAAAAAAATTTAAAGCTGCGTCCGGTTCCGAGAAACGGGTGTGTCTGCTAGCTTAAGACTCAAGCCAGCAGACACTTCGTGAAAACACGACCTACGACTTCCGAACGACTTGGATAATTGATATAACATTTATTGGCAATTTAGTACCGCAAAAAAAAATTTAAAGCTGCGTCCGGTTCCGAGAAATGGGAGCGTCTGTTAGCTTAAGACTCAAGCCAGCAGACACTTCGTGAAAACACGACCTACGACTTCCGAACGACTTGGATAATTGATATTACATTTATTGGCAATTTAGTACCGCAAAAAAAAATATAAAGCTGCGTCCGGTTCCGAGAAACGGGAGTGTCTGCTAGCTTAAGACTCAAGCCAGCAGACACTTCGTGAAAACACGACCTACGACTTCCGAACGACTTGGATAATTGATATTACATTTATTGGCAATTTAGTGCCGCAAAAAAAAATTTAAAGCTGCGTCCGGTTCCGAGAAACGGGAGTGTCTGCTAGCTTAAGACTCAAGCCAGCAGACACTTCGTGAAAACACGACCTACGACTTCCGAACGACTTGGATAATTGATATTACATTTATTGGCAATTTAGTACCGCAAAAAAAATTTAAAGCTGCGTCCGGTTCCGAGAAACGGGAGTGTCTGCTAGCTTAAGACTCAAACCAGCAGACACTTCGTGAAAACACGACCTACGACTTCCGAACGACTTGGATAATTGATATTACATTTGTTGGCAATTTAGTACCGCAAAAAAAAAATTAAAGCTGCGTCCGGTTCCGAGAAACGGGAGTGTCTGCTAGCTTAAGACTCAAGCCAGCAGACACTTCGTGAAAACACGACCTACGACTTCCGAACGACTTGGATAATTGATATTACATTTATTGGCAATTTAGTACCGCAAAAAAAAAATTTAAAGCTGCGTCCGGTTCCGAGAAACGGGATTGTCTGCTAGCTTAAGATTCAAGCCAGCAGACACTTCGTGAAAACACGACCTACGACTTCCGAACGACTTGGATAATTGATATTACATTTATTGGCAATTTAGTACCGCAAAAAAATTTAATGCTGCGTCCGGTTCCGAGAAACGGGAGTGTCTGCTAGCTTAAGACTCAAGCCAGCAGACACTTCGTGAAAACACGACCTACGACTTCCGAACGACTTGGATAATTGATATTACATTTATTGGCAATTTAGTACCGCAAAAAAAATTTAAAGCTGCGTCCGGTTCCGAGAAATGGGAGTGTCTGCTAGCTTAAGACTCAAGCCAGCAGACACTTCGTGAAAACACGACCTACGACTTCCGAACGACTTGGATAATTGATATTACATTTATTGGCAATTTAGTACCGCAAAAAAAATTTAAAGCTGCGTCCGGTTCCGAGAAACGGGAGTGTCTGCTAGCTTAAGACTCAAGCCAGCAGACACTTCGTGAAAACACGACCTACGACTTCCGAACGACTTGGATAATTGATATTACATTTATTGGCAATTTAGTACCGCAAAAAAAATTTAAAGCTGCGTCCGGTTCCGAGAAATGGGAGTGTCTGCTAGCTTAAGACTCAAGCCAGCAGACACTTCGTGAAAACACTCCCTACGACTTCCGAACGACTTGGATAATTGATATTACATTTATTGGCAATTTAATACCGCAAAAAAAAATTTAAAGCTGCGTCCGGTTTCGAGAAACGGGAGTGTCTGCTAGCTTAAGACTCAAGCCAGCAGACACTTCGTGAAAACACGACCTACGACTTCCGAACGACTTGGATAATTGATATTACATTTATTGGCAATTTAGTACCGCAAAAAAAAATCTAAAGCTGCGTCCGGTTCCGAGAAACGGGAGTGTCTGCTAGCTTAAGACTCAAGCCAGCAGACACTTCGTGAAAACACGACCTACGACTTCCGAACGACTTGGATAATTGATATTGCATTTATTGGCAATTTAGTACCGCAAAAAAAATTTAAAGCTGCGTCCGGTTCCGAGAAATGGGAGTGTCTGCTAGCTTAAGACTCAAGCCAGCAGACACTTCGTGAAAACACGACCTACGACTTCCGAACGACTTGGATAATTGATATTACATTTATTGGCAATTTAGTACCGCAAAAAAAATTTAAAGCTGCGTCCGGTTTCGAGAAACGGGAGTGTCTGCTAGCTTAAGACTCAAGCCAGCAGACACTTCGTGAAAACACGACCTACGACTTCCGAACGACTTGGATAATTGATATTACATTTATTGGCAATTTAGTACCGCAAAAAAAAATTTAAAGCTGCGTCCGGTTCCGAGAAACGGGAGTGTCTGCTAGCTTAAGACTCAAGCCAGCAGACACTTCGTGAAAACACGACCTACGACTTCCGAACGACTTGGATAATTGATATTACATTTATTGGCAATTTAATACCGCAAAAAAAATTTAAAGCTGCGTCCGGTTCCGAGAAACGGGAGTGTCTGCTAGCTTAAGACTCAAGCCAGCAGACACTTCGTGAAAACACGACCTACGACTTCCGAACGACTTGGATAATTGATATTACATTTATTGGCAATTTAGTACCGCACAAAAAAATTTAAAGCTGCGTCCGGTTCCGAGAAACGGGAGTGTCTGCTAGCTTAAGACTCAAGCCAGCAGACACTTCGTGGAAACACGACCTACGACTTCCGAACGACTTGGATAATTGATATTACATTTATTGGCAATTTAGTACCGCAAAAAAAAATTTAAAGCTGCGTCCGGTTCCGAGAAACGGGAGTGTCTGCTA
This sequence comes from Eurosta solidaginis, assembly GCF_040869045.1. Taxonomy (NCBI): domain Eukaryota; kingdom Metazoa; phylum Arthropoda; class Insecta; order Diptera; family Tephritidae; genus Eurosta; species Eurosta solidaginis. The sequence goes on from NC_090319.1 coordinate 33,279,521, forward strand.
GCTTAAGACTCAAGCCAGCAGACACTTCGTGAAAACACGACCTACGACTTCCGAACGACTTGGATAATTGATATTACATTTATTGGTAATTTAGTACCGCGAAAAAAAATTTAAAGCTGCGTCCGGTTCCGAGAAACGGGAGTGTCTGCTAGCTTAAGACTCAAGCCAGCAGACACTTCGTGAAAACACGACCTACGACTTCCGAACGACTTGGATAATTGATATTACATTTATTGGCAATTTAGTACCGCAAAAAAAAATTTAAAGCTGCGTCCGGTTCCGAGAAACGGGAGTGTCTGCTAGCTTAAGACTCAAGCCAGCGGACACTTCGTGAAAACACGACCTACGACTTCCGAACGACTTGGATAATTGATATTACATTTATTGGCAATTTAGTACCGCAAAAAAAAATTTAAAGCTGCGTCCGGTTCCGAGAAACGGGAGTGTCTGCTAGCTTAAGACTCAAGCCAGCAGACACTTCGTGAAAACACGACCTACGACTTCCGAACGACTTGGATAATTGATATTACATTTATTGGCAATTTAGTACCGCAAAAAAAAATTTAAAGCTGCGTCCCGTTCCGAGAAACGGGAGTGTCTGCTAGCTTAAGACTCAAGCCAGCAGACACTTCGTGAAAACACGACCTACGACTTCCGAACGACTTGGATAATTGATATTACATTTATTGGCAATTTAGTACCGCAAAAAAAAATTTAAAGCTGCGTCCGGTTCCGAGAAACGGGAGTGTCTGCTAGCTTAAGACTCAAGCCAGCAGACACTTCGTGAAAACACGACCTACGACTTCCGAACGACTTGGATAATTGATATTACATTTATTGGCAATTTAGTACCGCAAAAAAAAATTTAAAGCTGCGTCCGGTTCCGAGAAACGGGAGTGTCTGCTAGCTTAAGACTCAAGCCAGCTGACACTTCGTGAAAACACGACCTACGACTTCCGAACGACTTGGATAATTGATATTACATTTATTGGCAATTTAGTACCGCAAAAAAAAATTTAAAGCTGCGTCCGGTTCCGAGAAACGGGAGTGTCTGCTAGCTTAAGACTCAAGCCAGCAGACACTTCGTGAAAACACGACCTACGACTTCCGAACGACTTGGATAATTGATATTACATTTATTGGCAATTTAGTACCGCAAAAAAAAATTTAAAGCTGCGTCCCGTTCCGAGAAACGGGAGTGTCTGCTAGCTTAAGACTCAAGCCAGCAGACACTTCGTGAAAACACGACCTACGACTTCCGAACGACTTGGATAATTGATATTACATTTATTGGCAATTTAGTACCGCAAAAAAAAATTTAAAGCTGCGTCCGGTTCCGAGAAACGGGAGTGTCTGCTAGCTTAAGACTCAAGCCAGCAGACACTTCGTGAAAACACGACCTACGACTTCCGAACGACTTGGATAATTGATATTACATTTATTGGCAATTTAGTACCGCAAAAAAAAATTTAAAGCTGCGTCCGGTTCCGAGAAACGGGAGTGTCTGCTAGCTTAAGACTCAAGCCAGCAGACACTTCGTGAAAACACGACCTACGACTTCCGAACGACTTGGATAATTGATATTACATTTATTGGCAATTTAGTACCGCAAAAAAAAATTTAAAGCTGCGTCCGGTTCCGAGAAACGGGAGTGTCTGCTAGCTTAAGACTCAAGCCAGCAGACACTTCGTGAAAACACGACCTACGACTTCCGAACGACTTGGATAATTGATATTACATTTATTGGCAATTTAGTACCGCAAAAAAAAATTTAAAGCTGCGTCCGGTTCCGAGAAACGGGAGTGTCTGCTAGCTTAAGACTCAAGCCAGCAGACACTTCGTGAAAACACGACCTACGACTTCCGAACGACTTGGATAATTGATATTACATTTATTGGCAATTTAGTACCGCAAAAAAAAATTTAAAGCTGCGTCCGGTTCCGAGAAACGGGAGTGTCTGCTAGCTTAAGACTCAAGCCAGCTGACACTTCGTGAAAACACGACCTACGACTTCCGAACGACTTGGATAATTGTTATTACATTTATTGGCAATTTAGTACCGCAAAAAAAAATTTAAAGCTGCGTCCGGTTCCGAGAAACGGGAGTGTCTGCTAGCTTAAGACTCAAGCCAGCAGACACTTCGTGAAAACACGACCTACGACTTCCGAACGACTTGGATAATTGATATTACATTTATTGGCAATTTAGTACCGCAAAAAAAATTTAAAGCTGCGTCCGGTTCCGAGAAACGGGAGTGTCTGCTAGCTTAAGACTCAAGCCAGCAGACACTTCGTGAAAACACGACCTACGACTTCCGAACGACTTGGATAATTGATATTACATTTATTGGCAATTTAGTACCGCAAAAAAAAATTTAAAGCTGCGTCCGGTTCCGAGAAACGGAAGTGTCTGCTAGCTTAAGACTCAAGCCAGCAGACACTTCGTGAAAACACGACCTACGACTTCCGAACGACTTGGATAATTGATATTACATTTATTGGCAATTTAGTACCGCAAAAAAAAATTTAAAGCTGCGTCCGGTTCCGAGAAACGGGAGTGTCTGCTAGCTTAAGACTCAAGCCAGCAGACACTTCGTGAAAACACGACCTACGACTTCCGAACGACTTGGATAATTGATATTACATTTATTGGCAATTTAGTACCGCAAAAAAAAATTTAAAGCTGCGTCCCGTTCCGAGAAACGGGAGTGTCTGCTAGCTTAAGACTCAAGCCAGCAGACACTTCGTGAAAACACGACCTACGACTTCCGAACGACTTGGATAATTGATATTACATTTATTGGCAATTTAGTACCGCAAAAAAAAATTTAAAGCTGCGTCCGGTTCCGAGAAACGGGAGTGTCTGCTAGCTTAAGACTCAAGCCAGCAGACACTTCGTGAAAACACGACCTACGACTTCCGAACGACTTGGATAATTGATATTACATTTATTGGCAATTTAGTACCGCAAAAAAAAATTTAAAGCTGCGTCCCGTTCCGAGAAACGGGAGTGTCTGCTAGCTTAAGACTCAAGCCAGCAGACACTTCGTGAAAACACGACCTACGACTTCCGAACGACTTGGATAATTGATATTACATTTATTGGCAATTTAGTACCGCAAAAAAAAATTTAAAGCTGCGTCCGGTTCCGAGAAACGGGAGTGTCTGCTAGCTTAAGACTCAAGCCAGCAGACACTTCGTGAAAACACGACCTACGACTTCCGAACGACTTGGATAATTGATATTACATTTATTGGCAATTTAGTACCGCAAAAAAAAATTTAAAGCTGCGTCCGGTTCCGAGAAACGGGAGTGTCTGCTAGCTTAAGACTCAAGCCAGCAGACACTTCGTGAAAACACGACCTACGACTTCCGAACGACTTGGATAATTGATATTACATTTATTGGCAATTTAGTACCGCAAAAAAAAATTCAAAGCTGCGTCCGGTTCCGAGAAACGGGAGTGTCTGCTACCTTAAGACTCAAGCCAGCAGACACTTCTTGACAACACGACGTACAGCTCCCTAACGACTACAATAATTTATACCTTATTGATTGCCTAAATGTTTCGTTGTCCTGAAAAATATTTTCACTATACCAAAAGGAAAAATTAAATTTTATATTTTGCCGACCCTAATAAATATAAATTATAACTTTCGAAAATCAGTGAGTTGCATGTTACTGATTACTCAAAACTTAGCAACACTTAACTTGACTTAGAAGTCTGTTGAATTTTGATTTTCTATGTAAGTTCTGAGTGACGTTTACATTTTGAGATGCCATTTATTTGTTTCCATTTCATTTTGACATACAGATTGACACTTATTGATTATGATGCCAGAGTGTATGCGCTAAGTGGAGTATAATCGGTGCTAAATTGCCAAGTTTACGCCAAGTCAAGTCAAGTCTATGCTAAGTATCAGTAATGGGCCCTTAAGTCTGAAGCTAGCAGACGCTTCGCGAAAACACGTATGAACATACATGCATACATACATATGTACACATGTACAATGTAGATGTTACCGCGCATACAATGATTTAAGTAATGCGTACATTTAGTTGCATCAATATGTTGATTGTTTTTGTGTTGATGATGTTCGCAACTATAACGGTTTATGAAATACATGTCGGTCTTCTTTCTTTCGAAAATCAGAGAAAAGTTTGTGCATATTTCGTATTTGTATTTTCCCGCTTGCGCGCAGGATTTCTGATAACGGGTACATATGTATGTACATATGTGCTTTAGGGTGTGCCGAGAAAAATAACTTTTCAATTTCCATCCTCTCAAATGTTTCTATTTTATTAAAAACAAAAAACCCTCACCAAAGATGGGTCCTATAATTCCCCTCTACAGGGTACGATATTTTTATTTTATTTTCCCATTTCGTTAACATGGGAACAACTATTTTTTGTCCAAACTTGAATTTACTCAACTTTTTACGAAAATCTTTTATGTGCCGTTTTGCCTAGTTTTGAGGCGTTGTACAGGTTACAAAAAGTTTTTATGATTTTTTTCTAATCATATCATTTGAAAACACTCTTAATGTATTGCGACCTTAATTACGAATTTATGTTATTATTATATTGTTTTAGTTATGGCTATGTGAATTTATGCTTTATCATTTCAATAGACTTTTTAAGTGTGAAATAACTGTTTACACAATTTCGTCAAAGAACACAACTTCAAATGGCCACGACTTTTGGACAAAAATCGTAATTAAGATCTCAATATATTAAAGAGTGTTTATAAATGATATGATTAGAAAAAAAATCATACAAATTGTTTGAAGCCAGTACAAGACCTTAAAACCCGGCGGGAAATCCGTTTTTCGGGTACCACTTAGGGTGGAGTAATAGGACCAAACTTTGGTGAGGGTTTTATTTTTACATCAAATTGAAACATTTCAGAGGATAGAACTTGGACAAAATTTTTTTTCGAACCACCCTAATATGAACTTTTTCATATGTACCCATTAGCGCAGAAATCCTGCGCGCATGCCATTTGAAACATATCGAAATACAAACTTTTTTCTGATTTTCGAAAAATAGTAGAGCGAGATGTATTTTAGAAACCGTTATAGTAGCAAACATATCAGTTTGTGCTAACACATACACAATCAACATATTCATGCAACTAAATTTACTCATTACTCAAATCATTTGTAGTAAGTATGCTCGCTACCTTGAATGTATGTTCCAGCGTTGCCACTCGCGCAATTTTTTTTGTTCCTAAAGTGTATCATTCCTGAAAAAATGTATCAATTCGTTTTAATAGATTGATACATAGTTTTTGAGTCATTTCGTCTGAATTTTATATAATGTGTGAAACAAAATTCTGAAATTAATAATATTTAAAACAAAACATCACCGCACTATTTTGGCTAAACGGATCACACAACTGAATTTTATAAAATTTTACCAACGCTCAGTTTTAAATAAATGTCGCTGTTATAAAGGTTTTTCTATTTAACATATCGAAACGCGTTTATTTAAACGGAATTATTGTTTATACGTTTTTTAACAAACACTACTTATTTTAAACAAAACTAATACCAACAAAATAATTATGTAGAAGAAATACGGTTTATCTATATATATAATATAGATATAAAGGAAAAAATAAATATCATTCTAAAATTTGATTTACTCTAAAACTGCATATTCAAACATTTTTTAGAAATCTTACTGATAATTTGTAGTTCCCATGACATGGATAGAGCTTCAATCTTCCAAAATAAAATGTATACATTTTAGAGTTTTTGTATATTTGTATCCACTCATTAAAAATGTATTCAAATGTATACAATTGTATCCAAATGGCAACCCTGGCATGCACATTGTACATATCTGTTTTCATATGTACGCACTAGGGTCGATCTCCTGCGATCTCATGCTATTAGAAAATATTGTTTAGGACAACGAAAAATTTAGCCTGTCAAAATTGCAGGTTTTAATTTTAATGTTAAAAGGTGCATCATGCGAATCTAGTTTTCTCTTACAAATTACATGGGGAATTTTTATTCGATCTGTACCTACGCTTTAATGACGTTTACTTAATGATCCGGTCTTATAGAGTTTTCTTTTCTGGCAAAAGTGTTATGATTTTTGTACGCGGCGCAAGAGTTGTAAATATATTTTGTTCTATTCTAAAAAGCAGGTAACGCCTTTACGGGGTATTTCGTTCTTTTGTGTAATTGTTGCAGGCTCGCAACGCAAAAGCGTTGCACTTTTACCCTGCAAAAAATGGCGGTGTGGCAGAACAACCCTGCTAAACCACCTGATCGTGGCAATTTATTTTCATAACTTCACAAATTTTTGGCGACGAAAATTTAAATGAAGGAAATAATTCTGTGTGCGTTTTTGAAAATCAGCTAATACAATGGGTAGCCATTTATGTTCTTTGCATGCACTATAAATGTTGCAAATTTTCTGGGGTAGGAGCAACTCTATTAAGGCTTTACCATTTACTTAGGAAAACTTTTATTTCAGAAAAGAAAACTCTATTATTCTCCTGGAATATATGGCAAAAGTGCGTAAGTTAGTCTTAACATTTTTTTTTAAATCAACACGGCTTCTCAGCTGCTTGAAACTCACACTTTTTTATACGAATGGGTATTGCTCATCATTAAAGACCCAGCGCAGGTACACTTCAAATAAAAAATCAAAACCTTCCCATATAATTTTGTATGGAGAAACTAAAATCGCGATGAGGCACTTCTTAACATAAAAATTAAAAGCCGCAATTTTTAAGGACCATCTTTTTCGTTGTTCTCAACAACATTTTTACTATACCAAAAGAAAAAATTTTACTTTTTATATCTGGCCCATCCTAAAGAACATAAATTATGAAATACATCTTGCTCTTCTTTACTCTTCATATACATCTACATTTGTGGTTAAAAAAACGCTTAGATAATGTTTAGGAGGTCCATCTAGCGGCAATTATTGAAGACTCGCAGCAGTGGTAAATAACTTGCTACAAAACGGGTTGTTCTGAATAGCGGAGGCACGCACCTCTGTTGGTCATAGTGTATAACCTATAGCTGAATCGGTTACAATTAATAGTGGACACACACCCTTTTTCGGTCATAGAAGTGGAGAATGACGCAGAGATAAAACGGAGAGACACATTTCAGTTGCAACTGAGTATAATGCATACCGCAATTTAGCAGTACTAATTTTAGGCGCAAAAATTTCATAATAGATAGAATTACACCTTAAGCAGTCCATATAATGTTTGAGTGCATATGTATGTATAAAAACACAGCTATAATGTGAAAATCATACCATTTAGAATTTCACTGCTATTTTCGTGTTCACAACTGTACATACATACATGTAAGCGCGCATACTTGCTACACTACTGTTGCCAATTTGGTCCGTTGGTTTCTTTTTTAAATTTTGGTCCTTTTTAGAAAGTAGCCACGACTTTGGTACTTTCCTTTCCTTTTCACTGAGGGCAAAATTCAAAATACTGCTCACAAAATTTGCCACACACTCGTTAACTCACATATAATTTTCAATTTACTTCAATGTAATTCTTAATATAAAAATTGCTCAGTCAACAAAATGTAACAGAACAATGACATTTCACCAACGAGATAATTTAGGCGAGGCATTAAAAAGAGATGTGTTGGATCCTTGGGCAAGCACATTGTCATTAAATTTGGTGAAAGACATAGGCTTATCCTAGAAATGTGGAAATGTTATACCTAAATAATTAACGTAGTATTTGTATACTTTTAATATTTCTTTTCTATTTATTAATTTAAACTCAGCTGATGGTATCTATTTTTTGTAGGAAACCAAGGAAAAATCCAAAATTTTTTATATTTCACAACGAAACGACACTCTAGTAAATTGCCGAATTGTTTGTATAACAATAAACTAAAGGAAAAATTTGGCCCTATTTTGAGATTTGGTCCTTTTTTCGATGAATTTTGGTCCCAAATGAAAACATGATGTGGCAACCGTGCTTACTACAAATGATTTAAGTAATGCGTAAATATAGTTGCATAAATATGTTGATTGTATATACCTATGTTAACAAAAAAGGAAACGTTTGCTACTATAACGGTTTATAAAATGCATCTCGCTCTTCTTTCTTACGAAAATCAGAGAAAAGTTTGTATTTCGATAAGCTTCAAATGGCATGCGCGCAGGACTCCTGCGCTAACGGGTACGCGTGGGGTATGCATATTTTTGTATGTAATTATCATTTACTACAATTTTTTGATGGTTTCAACTTCTTTGTTGCCGAATTCGATGTTTTATTGTTTCGCGATTTGTTAACTAAAGAGGTTGCTCTGAGGAATTTCTTCAGTTGCAAAAAAGAAATAGATTCAAAAAGTTGTGCGTTCAAAATAAATGTGATAAAATATTATTTATTAATAGAGTGAATTTTGTGTTATTTTTATACGAATTTAGTCGACATTTCTTTAAATCGCGAGCGTGAAAAAGTGTATCAAGAAGTAAGTATTTTTTTAATTCATATCGCAACATTTAATTAGAGCACAATGCACTAAACTTTTGTTTTCATCAACATTTTAAGTTGGGTCGTAGTGGTAATAATTTCCAATTTTACAAAAATTGATTGAAAACTATGAAAAAGATTATTACCTTCCTTCCACTTAAACACATATTCCTTGCTTGATGTATAACTAGGAATTTTTCACACGCTGCATGTTGTCGTAGGCAGGAACACATGCAAATGTATTTACATTAAATTCAATCATTACCTTACCATTTAATAATGTACATAACTGTCGCATCGACATTTCAATATTAGAGCACGAACTCATAATACAAACAGACATGTGTGTACCCACATAATTAATAGCTGTGTTTTTTTAGTTCTATATATGTATGTACGTTTACGCGAAATTGCTGCGCATAAAATTTGTCCTATTAAATTTCAATACGCATTATACTCAGATGTAACTGAAATATGTGTTTTTGTTTCACCCTCTAGACTAATTCTATGTAACCCTCTAGACTAATTCTAACAAACGCATGTATGTATACCTACATATGCAGCTACACTGAAACAATAGCCGTGTTTTTTTATACTCGCGTATACGTTTCGTTTTCGCGTGAAAAAACGCCTATCTTTTCTTAGATAATGCTTAGGAGACCCATCTAGCGGCAGCGGTTAAATAACTAACATAACATCACAGGGTGTACCGAAAAGCGGAGACACAACCCTCTGATGGCCATAGGGTATAACATATAGCTGAATCGGTTGCGATGAATTGTGGACACACATAGAATACATAGAATTAGTGTAGAGGGTGAAACAAAGACACATATTTCAGTTACATTTGAGTATAATGCGTATTGAAATTTAGTAGGACAAATTTTATGCGCATCAATTTCAGAGGTGTATTTAAAGTTTGTCGCTTAGCAGTCCATATAAAGTTTAAGCGTAAACGTATATAGAAATAAAAAAAACACAGCTATTGTTATATAACTAGAACTAAACTACATTTCTCTTTATATTGAATAAACTAGTCTACAGTGAACCACCAAGAGGCGTAGTTTTATCGTGCTATTTTTCTTTTAAAGCACAGCTCAGTCCCTGTTTCGAATTTTTTCCGCGGTAAGAAAAAAGCTTCTTCACCCTACAGTAACAGTTAGAACATACCATAATAGCATGTTCCAAACAAATCTTCAACCTGGCTGTCATTTTCATCCTTATATTCAGAACTCGAAAATTCTTCCTCCAAAAGTAGTTTGATTTGCTCTTGATTCATTTTGGTAATTACAAGTACCTTCAAAATAATAAAAAAGGACGTGTGGCACTCGGGGACTGCCACGGTAAAGCTATTGCATATTATCACTTATGCAATTATAATATTTATGCAACATTTTGTTTTCTTTGATATTAATTCAAGTTTTGTCTTTGATATTAATTCAAGTTACACTTTTTAAGCGTGGTCACTGATAAGAAAACAAATTTTTTACTTTTATTGATTAAATCTAGCGTGCAGGTCATCTGGCATCTGGCGGTTACCAGTGCCATCTACGGCGTAGTAGTGAAGATAGATGTACACCAAAGACAACAACCAATATTCGCATAAATAGATCCAATTTTATGTGATCAGCCTGTTGCTAACACCGAAACTTTTGCTGTTATTAACAGATGTTATTCCATGATTTTATGTACATATATCAGTTACGGTTTTTTTTTTGATTCAGTCGCCACGCTCAAAGCCCGCGATAAAATTTATGCAATAACTTAAAATCAAAGGGAACAACTATGTACGTAATTACTGTACTAAGTTCAACAGCAACAAAGGCAATTCTGTACAGCGTGTGTGTTGGTGTGCATCATCTAGCGTGCAGGTCATCTGGCATCTGGCGGTTACCAGTGCCATCTACAGCGCAGTAGTGAAGATAAATGTACACCAAAGACAACAACCAATATTCGCATAAATAGATCCAATTTTATGTAATCATCTTGTTGCTAACACCGAAACTTTTTCGAAACTTTTCGAACCTTTTTTGACAAATATCCGTTACGGTTTTTTTGATTTAGTCGCCAAGCCCGCGATAAAATCTATGCAATAGCTTAAAATGCACAGCAATGAAGAAAAAACACAAAAAAAATTTTACCTGCACAAAAAGTTACACATATACCCGTGCCGGTCTCACAGACCAATTATTATCAAATACACCAGTATGCCCGTCTCGCACAAACACTAAAAAAAAGCCTGTAAAAAAGCGGCAGCTAGCAGAAAATTCAAATTTCTAGGGTTGCTGGAAAAAAGAGTATTTACGTAAAAGCGTTTTGTTGGTCTCACAGACCAATGCGCGGGTATAGGAAGGTTAAAAGATACCAGATTTCCTGGATAAATTATAATTTATATTAATTATTTTTGTAAAATTAATATTTTACAAGTTATTATTAAATTTTGTTATTTTATTGTTATAAGTGGAAAATGAGCAATGAAGTGTGAAAATAAAATTTATAAAAGAATAGAAATAATTTTTTCATTTGTATCCTATTGTCTTACAATATTGGTTTGGTAAAACACAAATACTAGCTACTTACCAAGTGATTAGTACGTTTATTTACGATTGCATATGTACATATGTATGTTTGTGTAGTTACCCTGCAAAAAATGCGATTAGTCTATGATGAATCCGGGTTGAGTCGCAATGGAGTATGTGACCAATGCCTGTTTTGATCTCTTTGTTTGAGCATGTCCTATGAAGACTAATTTTACCCATTTATACCGAAAGGGATCGATATAACCAGTCCCTTTTGTACCTTTATGCGAACATATGAAGACTAGTCCCTATCGGTTCAACAAGGTCTCAAATAGGCAGCAGTTGCATTTTCGTGGCAGAAACACTATCGAAGGGCATGCCAAGCCACCAAATCTATTTGTTGAAAGTTGTTTTCCCCGTTTTTCAAAAAGGAATAACAAATATTATCCACAAATTTAAGGCGTTTTATATTAAATATTTTTTAAAATGGGCTACATAGATTTCAAACTAATCGCAACTGCAACCGAAAGGGACTAAAGGGGAGCAATTATGCTCAAATGTAAACAAAAGAGATCAAGCGGAGTCCAATCTCTTTATGTATTAATCGCACGAATTTTTGCAGGGTAACTCGACCATGCATTCATACAAAGGCACGTGTTAGCTGCATACAGTTAGTGAAACAAATTGCCTGCTGCAAGTAAATGTAAGCAAGCTGCTCGGCGTCACGTCATAAATGATTTAATATTTTTTGAACTAACACTCCACTTTGAAATAAAAAAAAAAGGATTTTTTGATGAACGTGTAGCGCGTATTATATCGTCGCCCGCTTAGCAGAAGCATGAATGTGCCAAAATTAAATTGCTGGGAAATCGAGTTTCAAACTTTATTGCTCTCTCAAATTTAGAAGAATTAGTTTCTAATGTAAAAACGTATCTACATATATATTATACTCACAATATGCTCTTTCAACTGAAATAACAGTTCTGCTCGCATCCCTTTTATTCTCCGAGATTTAGCCCATTAATTTTTCTGGCACAACAAAAGTTTTAAAAACTGATTTAATTTTTTTTAACACAGCTATACAAAAAAATTAAAAAATGTAGTCGGATCAGGTAACGCGGCTCATGTTTTCTATGAATTTTGATACGCTGAGTCCGAATACGCTATAAGAATTGGCCCAACTGGTAAATTACCCTTTTTTCGGATAGCGTTGTGCCGAATCCCATTTTTTAATTATTATAGAAATAATTAAATATTTAAAATAATTAGAATTATTAGTAAAAATTAATGAATGAATGTGTGCTGTTCTTACCTTAATTTCAAAAATTGTTGAGCCATATCAACGAATGTGTCATACAAACAGGAACAGCATTACTTTGTTGTCATCGAGAAACATGAATATACCACATTCATTTTTCTAACCCAATTTTGTGTGATTGATTTATACATTCGTGAAAACGGCATAAATTATTGGGGTTTCCATGTAAGGTAGGAAGCTGTAGATTTAAGTAGAACCTAGAGAGTCTAAAGGGTAATCCAAAGAGGCCTCTAACAAATTCGGAAAAATTTGAAATTCATGCTTCAGGCTAGCGGGCGACGATGTAATATTTTCGAAAATATTTTAGGGGAATATAGTACGTAATATTTGCTCATACTCATGACGAATCGTGTATCGTTTCTATTTTTCTGATTTATTTAAAAAAAGTACAACATACTTCATACTTAATTTTTCAGTTAGATAATATCAGTTAAACGGAGGCAATTTTTTTTGTCAAAAATAAAAGGCTTGGTCGGATAAAGATTAAAAGTATTAATCCTATATTTAAAAATTTGGAACCAACCGATTGGTCCTAATGTCGACAATTTGAAAATATATAGTTAGTTTAACATCGGGTGTTTCATTGTTCTGCAAAAAGTGTATCGAAGTACCATAGAAATATCATTTTGCTATGTGTCACGAACTAGACTACATATAAGTATTTGATTTATGTATATCTTACAAACGAAACACTCCATTTTAAACAAATTATATATTTTTTAATTCTAGACATAAGGCCAATCGATGTTTATATAGATTCAATGGCTTGATCAAAACTCGTGCAAGCCTTCTATTTTTGCCAAAAAAATACTTGGCTTGGTTTAACAGATATTATTGGACTAAAAAAAGCCAAGGAATTAAAATAATTTAAAAAAATTACAGTAGAAAAATACCTGTTTTTCTAGGACTTTTAATAGAAAATTCGTAACAGGGACCCACCCTGGCTAGTGTCTATGCACCGTTCTAATAATTTCAGTCGAATAAACCCGAATAAAGAGTAAGTTTAGATCCGATGGAAATTGTAATGCAGCTAACGTTTTCCTGTTGTTCTTTATGTTTTAAGTGGCTCCTATGGTTGGTCGTAAGCCAACAGTTTTAGAAGAACCGTTTGTAAAAGCGTGTATTGAGCACAAAGACGAAATACTAAAGGAAGACCGAGTAATTGCCAGTAAAAATAGTGAAGTTTGGCGTGTTATTGCTGATGAACTAAATGTGGACGTAAAACCAACTACACTTTATACCAAAGTATGTGTGAATGCTTTTAAAGTATTGGACAAGTTACGTGGTATCGAGGAGCTAAGTTTTATAACATCTCGGAATACTACGATTAATGACGATTCAGAGGAAGATATGGATGAAGAAACAGACACGATAGCTTTTGAAATAATTTTAGAAAGGGAAATTTTCAAGCAAATTTCGACTACCGTAAAAAAAAAGAACAAGCGAGCTTGTGCAAAAAATGTTTATACACGAACGTGGACGAAGTTTAAGCAAGGAGCATGGCAACACGTAATTACCGAAAAAGTTTGGGAGGAAAGCCGCTACAAATGCCCCATACTTTTTAAGAATTACTATTTGTCCGAGAACGCTGTCGAAGGAACGATAAATGGTAAATAGCGTTTTGATCTGTATTACTTTTATCGGCAACTAGGGGTGCCGGATTTTCAGGTGGTGATATCAGTACTTTTGGTCTGGGCATCAGTATATTTTAGAATATTTTTTCTCAATCGAATTCAGTACATGAGGTGTGCGCCAACTATTTTATGTTCTTCTGTGACTTCATACATTTTTGATTTATGAGGGATGCATTCGGTATTAAATATTGGCCGTTCATGTGAAATTAAAGCAAAAAATACTTAAACTCCAAAAATGTATGGAAGTTTGTCTACGACATGCTACATATGATATTAAAACATCTATTTGATTTTCAATAAGTTTCAAAGATGTTACAATCTTCTAAAATGAGTGGATACGGATTTGAAAACAAATATAAGTATTATTTCGGCGTCTGAGTGGAACACCCTCTATACCGGTTCGAAACCCCTCTATCTTTGAAAACTTTTGAAAACTCCATATATTACAATTTATTTTAAGAACACCCTATCTCAGAATTCGAAAAATGTCGTTTCACGGAAATCGGTCAAAGAATACCCTATTTCAAAAACAAAAAAAAAACTGTAATTTTGACTGTTAATAAGCCTATGCCACCTATTCTGATGGTAACGATATTTTCCAGAAACCCTTAGCAACAAAATACCAACAGAGTGTAAAAGATGCTTGTAATTTTCTTTAGTGGTCATAAGAATATTGTTATCAGCCTAAATTGAAAGCGTTTTACGCAAACCCCTAATTTCGATCTGTCTTCCGAACGAACCGTAAAATAAAAGCAATGAATTAATGAATCGACATATCCTCAAAACCAGTACAAATTCGAAAAAATGAGTACAAATGCATATTGTCTTTGGTTTGCTAAAATATCAGTATTTTTGGCAACCCTATCGGTAACACATTATTATATTAAAAATAAAACATTTTATTACTAAGAGTTTCAAATTAATTCAACTATTTCGCAAAACAGAAGAATGTCAAGTCAGAAGAAATTCTTCATTGATTTCGATTAACTGACATATTGTTGTACCTACGTGTTGTATGAGAAATAATCAAGAAGATGCAATCAGTGTTGTGATAACAACACCTGGTAAAATGTAAAAAACAAACTCTTCAATTTTTGCATGTGAAAATGAACAAGAAAAAAAACCAAACGCTATTTGAAGTACGGATTTTTTTACGTGTATTATAGGTTACTGTCGTTGCGGTAGTCAATTTAAAGGAATATTGCAGAGTGATGGCATCAACGACATTATTATAAAATGTCAAATTATTCCAGGATATAAGAGTACTCGTTGCGGTAAAGCATATGTGAGAAAGCCACAACGTCTGAAAATAGCAAAAGACTTGCAGGCAGAAAAGGTGGATATTTATCGAACTAGAAAGGCAGATGAACTCATGCGACATGGGGAACCAGAACCCCCTATCCTGCCATCTTCGGCTGTGTTACACACTCTGAAAAGTGAGCAAGCCAAGCTTAAGTATTGGGATTCTCATCCTATACTCGCTATCGATAAAATGATGCGAAATGGCTACGAAAATATCATACAGTCGGTATGGTTGTCCCCTTTTTGCGTCCAATACTGGACCAACTACCAACTGGAAATGTTTCGAAAGTGTTACAAGAATGGGCAAAGAAAAGTATCTATTGATGCTACAGGCGGTGTCTGCCACAAAGTTGATGGAAAGGAGGTATTTTTGTACCAAGTTGTTATTAACCCTCAAAAAACAGTTCAATACCCAATAAGCCAAATGTTGTCAACGACTCATCGCACAGACGACATACAATACTGGTTGCAGAGATGGGCGTGTTCAGGTATTCCTTGCCCTGCAGAAATCGTTATGGATTCTTCTAGAGCTCTCTTGAATGCTGTGACCAGAGTTTTCACCAAATTCAGGAACATCGACGAGTACGCCGCTGCACTGTATATTGGCGATATTCCTCCATGTTTCATACGGCTCGATGGTTTCCATTTTATTAAAACTCACTTGAATTTCTTTAAAGGTCGTGAAATGCGACTAGTGAAAACGTTTTACTGTGCCGCTATTGGACAGCTGATGGTTGCCGAATCTGCTGAGCTTGCACGCACAATAATAAGTTTCATAATAACAATTGCACTCAGTCCCACTGATGGCTATCTTACCACAGGAGAGAAAACTTTGTGCGATAAATACAGAGAGGAATTGCAAAATCTCATTACAGGTAAATTCTCCAATTATAACGTTCTATGGTCATGTTTGAAGTTCTTTAAAATTTGTGCATATACTATTATAAGCTGAGGACATACCAGTGACTTCCCAAAGAGCCAAGTCAAATGATGAACGAAAAAAAAAAACCCTAATTTGTTTGTTTCTAAATTTTGCAGAGAATTCTCTAAGTTTTTACGATGTGAATATTGAGGAAAACGATTCAGCAGATTGCGAACTGGTCTTCGATGACCATGACTCAGTAGATTCCGAAAATCTGACTGATGTAGGAGCCGATCAAGATTGGTTTCATTACGGAAAATCTATCGTCGACAATTTTTTAGAAGAGCAAGGTTCACGTAGGAATGGAGATTTCGCGCCGAGTTACGCGAAAAAACTATTGGCCGACTTAAAACTATTTGCTCTCTGGGGAAATGTGTACCGAAATGCATTTGGTTACGGGGACATTCCGGCGTCATCATCTTGCAGTGAAGGAGAATTTAATAAAGTAAAACATGGTCTACTGAACAGCAAGAAACTCCGAGTTGACAATTTTGTGGAAAGTCAAGTACTTTACTTGAATGGGAAAATGAAACTATCTGATGCGGCGTTGAATGCTGCACTTGAAGTCCCTGATCTCAATAATAAAACGATTCGAGTAAACAAGGTATGCTATTATGCAAATGATTCTGAGTTATACCGAATTATTCTGAATTATACATACTTCTGAATAGCAGTACTATGAACTTATTGAATTGTAGCCGAGTCAAATTTACAACACAGACTCTTCATGATTTGACTTTAAATATCAAATTTTTCTATCTTTCTGTATATAAGAAAAATGTGCAAACTCTTTCATTAAATTTTATAAATATTAAAAGATTGAAGTACAAATAATTTTTGCAGGTTTTTCAGCATTAATAAATTTTATATTTTCAGTCATCAGAAACAGAAAAAAAAAACAATTGCCCAGTGTGCGCTAACGGGGATGAGCCAGAAGGGGCGCATCTGTGTATTGGATGCAAAAAACCCGTTCATCCTATCATAGAGTGTTCATTTCCTTGCGGAGAAGAAGGTTACGGGCAAAAGCGCGTGTGCAAAGATTGCCACGAGAGTGGCAGTGTTAATATGGTAATGAAAATCGTGAAATATAGTAAAATATTACTGAGAAGTTTTTTGTCGCATATGCGGACTCGAATTCTATTCAATATTCAAATCAATACTTATTAATAGCTCATGATAGCATTTGAGCATTCAGATCATCCGATCAATTTCTATTGTAATCTTTTACATTAAACTGTATGAAGATACATTACAAGTTCTAAGTAAAAATAATTTTTGCAGGTGTTCACGATTAATCAACCTGAAACCGTCAGCACTACACCAGAAAAAAATAACAACTGCCCAGTGTGCGCTAACGGGGATGAACCAGAAGGGGCGCATCTGTGTATTGGATGCAAAAAACCCGTTCATCCTATCATAGAGTGTTCATTTCCTTACGGAGAAGAAGGTTACGGGCAAAAGCGTGTGTGTAAAGATTGCCACGAGAGTGGCAGTGCTGAGATAGTAATAAATACCGTGGACCAGGAAAATTGGATGGGCAAAGGGCAGAGCAAAATTGCCACTGGTTTTTACTTTGGATCCAAAAAGGAACAAGTAAAGGCAGCTTTAAATTGGAAAAAGCACTCAGATATTCCGATCATTAAAAATGGGAACAGTTCCGACCTACATGCTCATCAGTTCGATGACATTAGTATAATAACGCGAAATACTTGCGCATTCGATTCGTTTTTCCAAATTACGTTAGCATTGGCTGTAGACTGGCCCGAACTGAAAAATGAGGTAACCAAATAATTTTTATTCTGTGTTTTGTTATTTATGTTAATATTAGTGCTTATGTTTTCTTTAAGTGAGTTAAGCTATAAACATCTTCTTTTTTTTGGTTTCAATAAATACTGAGTGCGATTGTAATTCTCAACTGGTTAGTTATGTATATATTCTAAAGACATTTTTTTGCCAATTCGGGGTTTTTCTTAGCAAAATAAGTGGCTAAAACCGCAGCCTATACCTTAGAGCCAAAGTGCTCACCCCCGATAAATACAAAAACGGTAAAATGGCAAGGTTTTACAGCGAAATGAGGAAGCTTTTCCCTTAGACCCCAAGTACTCGCCCACAATTAAACACATACAAAGGTGTATATGCACCTGTTATACCTTTATATGTGCTCTGTTCTTCTACAAGAACAAACATATAAAATAACATACAGTCCACTAAAATAATAAAAAATATAATTATAAACAAAATATTCGCCCTCCGAATCACCAAAGCTTATATATGTTTTCCTCAACTTACTTGAATAACTTTGAATACTACCGGTAACAGTACCATTTTTGTTTTACAGTTCTTATCAAAACAGAGTCAGGTGCCATTCTTTAAATCAGGCATGCTTAACGAACGAAACGATATCATTTCGTTACGATAATCAACGCTAATAAACGAAACGAATTTGTCGTTCTTAACGTTAATAAACGAAACGAAATGACTTCGTTTCGTTTATTAACGTTGATTATCGTAACGAAATGATATCGTTTCGTTCGTTAAGCATGCCTGCTTTAAATTTGTACTTGATGTATATCAAAACGGAATAAATAGATCAACATATAGGAAACGAATTGACATTTTAAAAATGCATTGCCAACTTCAAGAAGAGTCCTCTGCAATAAAACTCTTTACGTTAGACACTGCAGTGGTTGTTGGCTGGTTAGTCGGATCATTACTTCAAAATGCTCCAAGTCTCACCGAAGAGGCCCAATGCAGTCAAGGATGCATGCCATATCTTAATGTTCTAACCACCAAAAATATGGACATATCCATAATACTGGGGAAAAACTCTGCAGAAGAAATGGCGAAGGAATGCATTGTTACTCAAAAAGTGAGGTGTCGTACAAAAGGTTGTACTGGGACCGCAAATATAATATTAAAAAGCATCGGTATGCCGTCATACGAATTTTCATGTGTCGTGAAACAAGGAACCTAAGTTTCCCTTACAAAAAATCAAAACTTTTACAATTCTGTTTCCTATGAGTAAACGATTCTGTGTTCAAAGAAGGTTATCGAATGGAATGGCATCATTTTGACCTCAGAAAATTTGGAGACCTGTTTCCTTGTTTCACGCCAAGAAGATTGATTTATAATGCGAAATGTTTCTTTAACACTAATCATATTTCAGGCCCACTGTTTGTCATTGACATGTCCAATTCCCTAGATGACAATAAACAAATTCCTATTAAGAAATTGCCATCTACAATGAACAACCCAATGGATAAATCCAAACACCTGCAACTTGTTGGCATTATCGCGTATAGGGGAAGTAGCAGAAATTCATTTCAGGAAATAACTCTGGCAGCCAATGACGATGATGCTACAATGTTGCGCAGGACTGCAGCATTAATGGGTCACTATGTTGCGGCAGTAAAACGTGGTAATACTTGGCATGAATTCGATGACATAAAATGCACTCGAAAAACGCTCAAGGAAAACACAAAATTGGTACCACACCTTTTGTTTTTCAAATAACACCAGTTTTTCAAATATACCCTACGCTTCTATAAATATATACAAAATAAAGAAAACAAATTTGAAATTTCAAACTTTTGGTATGGTTGTATATTTGATACTTTGTTCCGCCCTTTGAACTCATTGAGCTGGGTTAGAAATATTTAAATATCGATGTTCCAAACAAGAACTATTGCTTTCAAAATTTTTGCATAGAATTTTTTTGTCAAAAATTTTTAAGGTGTTACTTTTGTTTGGCACGTTGTCCTTTACAAACTCTCAATATCTCTCGGTATGCTTGGCCATGAATTAGGTAAGTGGCAATAATATAAAATAACCTAGTTTCCCCATGCAATTTTAACAGGCTAAATTTTTCGTTGTCCTAAACAATATTTTCTAATAGCATGAGATCGCAGGAGATCTACCCTAGTGCGTACATATGAAAACAGATATGTACAATGTGCATGCCAGGGTTGCCATTTGGATACAATTGTATACATTTGAATACATTTTTAATGAGTGGATACAAATATACAAAAAATCTAAAATGTATACATTTTATTTTGGAAGATTGAAGCTCTGTCCCTGTCATGGGAACTACAAATTATCAGTAAGATTTCTAAAAAATGTTTGAATATGCAGTTTTATAGTAAATCAAATTTTAGAATGATATTTATTTTTTCCTTTATATCTATATTATATATATAGATAAACCGTATTTCTTCTACATAATTATTTTGTTGGTATTAGTTTTGTTTAAAATAAGTAGTGTTTGTTAAAAAACGTATAAACAATAATTCCGTTTAAATAAACGCGTTTCGATATGTTAAATAGAAAAACCTTTATAACAGCGACATTTATTTAAAACTGAGCGTTGGTAAAATTTTATAAAATTCAGTTGTGTGATCCGTTTAGCCAAAATAGTGCGGTGATGTTTTGTTTTAAATATTATTAATTTCAGAATTTTGTTTCACACATTATATAAAATTTAGACGAAATGACTCAAAAACTATGTATCAATCTATTAAAACGAATTGATACATTTTTTCAGGAATGATACACTTTAGGAACAAAAAAAATTGCGCGAGTGGCAACGCTGGAACATACATTCAAGGTAGCGAGCATACTTACTACAAATGATTTGAGTAATGAGTAAATTTAGTTGCATGAATATGTTGATTGTGTATGTGTTAGCACAAACTGATATGTTTGCTACTATAACGGTTTCTAAAATACATCTCGCTCTACTATTCGAAAATCAGAGAAAAGTTTGTATTTCGATATGTTTCAAATGGCATGCGCGCAGGATTTCTGCGCTAATGGTTACATATGAAAAAGTTCATATTAGGGTGGTTCGAAAAAAAATTTTGTCCAAATTCTATCCTCTGAAATGTTTCAATTTGATGTAAAAATAAAACCCTCACCAAAGTTTGGTCCTATTACTCCACCCTAAGTGGTACCCGAAAAACGGATTTCCCGCCGGGTTTTAAGGTCTTGTACTGGCTTCAAACAATTTGTATGATTTTTTTTCTAATCATATCATTTATAAACACTCTTTAATATATTGAGATCTTAATTACGATTTTTGTCCAAAAGTCGTGGCCATTTGAAGTTGTGTTCTTTGACGAAATTGTGTAAACAGTTATTTCACACTTAAAAAGTCTATTGAAATGATAAAGCATAAATTCACATAGCCATAACTAAAACAATATAATCTAATATCTAATATATATTATAAATGGCAAAGTTTGGATGTGAAGATGTTTTGATGTTTGGATGTTTGTCCAGACGTTTGTCTTTGTGACTCAATCACGCAACAACGGCTGGACCGATTTGGATGAAATTTTGCACACATATAGCCAATAGTCTAGAAGGATCTACTAACTATATATTTTTGAAAAGGGGCGTGGTCCCCGCCCCCTAGGAACAGTTATAATTTAATTATTATATTTTTTCGTCTTTGCGACTGAATCACGCCAGAATGGCTACACGGATTTTGATGAAATTTGGGACACAGACAGTAGTCTACTAGCGAAATTTTTTTCGAACATGGAAAGAGGGGTGGGGGTCCCACGACCCCTTCGAGAAATTATTTTTCAATAATTTTTACACATTATAACTTTACGTATACTGGCCTTCACCAATATCACAGACTCAAGGGGTCAAATAAGTCGAGGGCTTACAAAGTAAGCAGTGACACCCACCGCCCGCCCCCCCTTCCTTTATCTCCCCCTCTGGTGTAAAATCTATAAATTGTTATAACTCAATATAAATTTTCTCCTAAATCAATAGTTTTTAGTATCTGGTACATACAGAACGAGATCTAGACAATTTTGGAGGAACGATCAGTGGTCCTCTCCTCTACTCCCGTCATCCGCCCTCCATCAATTGTTTTTATTAGCACGCTTTTATTAGCTTTACCTGTATGTTTCTATGTAACTTTTTATTCGCTCCAATGCGCCTGCTGCCTTATTAACATGGTTTTATAATTAGCTTCACCTTATTTGTAATCCTGTAAGGGTCATATCGAGACCCTCCGGGATCATTTCTGGATGGTTTTCGGGATCGGTCCGGGTTTACGCCGGGGTAATTTCGGGACTTTTTCGGGACTATTTCGGGATCATTTTGAGACCCTTCCGGGATCATTTCTGTATAGTTTTCGGGATCCGTCCGGGATCCCGTCGGGGTTATTTTGGGATATTTTCGGGACTATTCCGGAATCATTTCGGGACTATTTCGCGATCATTTGGGGACGCTTCCGGCATCATTTCTGGATGGTTTTCGGGATCCGTCCGGGATCCCGTCGGGGTACTTTCGGGATCATTTGCGTACCTTCAAGAGATAAATTCTTGATGGTTTCCGGGATCATTACGGGACTTTTTCGGGGTCAGTTTGGGTCCTTTCCGTAATCATTCCTGGATGGTTTTAGGGATCCGTACGGGATCCCGTCGGGACCATTTCGGGGCTATTTCGGGATCATTAGGGGTATCTTCCGGCATCATTTCTGCATGGTTTTCGAGATCCGTCCGCGATCCCGTCAGGGTCATTTCGGGACTATTTCGGGATAATTTGGGGTACCTGCCTACATCATTTCTGGATGGTTTTCGGTATCCGTTCGGGATCCCGTCGGTGTCGTTTCGGGACCATTTGGGGTCCATTCCGGCATCATTTCTGGATGGTTTTCGGGATCCGTCCGGGATCCTGTCGGGGTCATTTTGGGACTTTTGCGGGATCATTTTGGGACTTTTGCGGGATCATTTGGGGTCTCTTCCGGCATCATTTCTGGATGGTTTTCGGGATCCGTCCGTGACCCTGTCGGGTCATTTTGGGACTTTTGCGGGATCATTTGGGGTACCTAGATGGATAGTTTTCGGGATCCGTCCGTGACCCTGTCGGGTCATTTCGGGACTATTTCGGGATCATTTGGGGTACCTAGATGGATAGTTTTCGGGATTCGTCCGGGATGCCGTCTGGATCATTTCAGGACTTTTTCGGGATCATTTGGGGTATCTTCCGGCCACTTTTCTAGATGGTTTTCGGTATCCGTCCGGGATACCGTCAGGGTAATTTCGGGACTATTTGGGGATAACTTGGGAACCTTTCCGGCATCATTTCTGGATAGTTTCCGGGATCCTTCGGGGATCCCGTCAGGGTCATTTCGGAACCCGCGACTAATGAGGGATCATTTGGGGACCCTTTCGCCATCATTTCCGGATGGTTTTCGTGATCCGTCCGGGATACCGTCAGGGTAATTTCGGGACTATTTGGGGATAACTTGGGAACCTTTCCGGCATCATTTCTGGATAGTTTCCGGGATCCGTCGGGAATCCCGTCAGGATCATTTCGGAACTATAAGGGGATCATTTCGTTTTTCATCTTTCTTTAAGGGCATCATTTCACCTTCCAGCATCATTTCTGTATACTTTTGGGGATCCGTCCGGGATCCCATTGGGGGAATTTCGGGAATTTTTCGGGATCATTTGGGGTCCCTTCCGGCATCATTTCTGGATCGTTTTCGGGATCCGTCCGAGATCCCGTCGGGTTTATTTTTTTACTTTTTCGGGAAAATGTCAGGGAATTTCGAGACTGTTCTTGGATCATTTGGGGATCCTTCAGGGATAATTTCTGGATGGTTTTAGGGATCCCGTCGGGGTAATTTCGGGACTTTTTCACGACTATTTCGGGGTCAGTTGCCCTTAAAGATCATTTCAGGGTGGTTTTCGGGATCCGTCCGGAATCCCGTCAGGGTTATTTCGCGCCTTTTCGGGACTATTTCGGGATCATTTTGGGACCCTTCCGGGATAATTTCTCTATGATTTTTTGGATCTGTTCGGGATCCCTTCGTAGTTTTTTCGCGACTTTATCTGGGATAAATTGCGGACCCTTTAGAGATCAATTCTGGATGGTTTTCGACATCGGTCTGGGATCCCCTCAAGGTCATTTCGGGACTTTTTCGGGACTATTTCGGAATCATTTTGGGACCCCTCCGGCATAATTTCTGGGTGATTTTCGGGATCTGTCCGGGATCCCGACGGAGTTTTTTCGGGACTTTTTCCGGACTATTTCTGGATTATTTGCGGACGTTTCAGAGCTCAGTTCTGGATGATTTTCGGGATCTGTCCGGGATCCCGTCGGAGTTATTTCGGGGTAATTTTGGGACCCTTCCAGGATAATTTCTTCATGATTTTCGGGATGGGTCTGAGTTTTTCGTGACTTTCGGGACTATTTCGGGATCATTTGCGGAACCTTCAGAGATCAATTCTGGATGGTTTGTGGACTTTTCCGGGATCATTTGGGGATCCCTCCAGAGTCATTTCTGGATGGTTTTCGGGATCCCGTCAGGGTCATTTCGGGCCTTTTTCGTGACTACTATTTCGGAATCATTTTGGGACTCCTCCGGGATAATTTCTGGGCGATTTTCGGGATTTGTCCGGGATCCCGTCAGAGTTTTTTCGGGACTTTTTCGGACTATATCGGGATCATTTGCGGACCGTTCAGGAATCAAATCTGGATGGTTTTCGGGATCCGTCCGGGATCCCGTCAGGGTCATTTCGGGACTTTTCGTGACTACTTCGGGATTATTTTGGGACCCTTCCGGCATCATTTCTAGATAGTTTTCGAGATTTGTCCAGGATCCCGTCGGCATCATTTCGTGACTATTTGGTGTCATTTAGGGACACTTCCGGGATCATTTTAGGTCTCTTCGAAACCGGTAATTCAGCACACATGGCCGTGGATTTACGGCAAATTATTCGTAATTAAAATTCGGTATGTTTTATCTTTAATATATCACAGCTTTTTCGTTCTATTTTTAAATGAATCCTGTAACGAACTATTACAACTATAATTAAAATTTTTGTAATATTTTAACCAACTAAATACCCGAAAAAGCAACACTGCTTTTATTTAAAAACTTCTTTTTGGTGTTAGCTAATTGTAGTTTCACTCCTTTGTTCTATGAGTAGTAATTCTTTCACCCCTGTCATATCAATTAATTTAACTTAGAAACAAAATGTATTTTTTTTAATTCGAAAAAAGTGTATTGTACTATTCATGTAAACGTGCCCATCAGCTCAGTTAGATCTTTTTTTTTACTGTATTAAAAAATAAAATACATTGACAGAAAAATTTTTTAAACAGACACTTGATAAGCAGGCTAACGTGAATAGCACATATATTTTATTTTCTCCTTGCGGACGGGGCCGCGGGTAAAGGCTAGTAATCAATAAGTGTCAATCTGTATGTCAAAATGAAATGGAAACAAATAAATGGCTTCTCAAAATGTAAACGTCACTTAGAACTTACATAGAAAATCAAAATTCAGCAGACTTCTAAGTCAAGTTAAGTGTTGCTAAGTTTTGAGTAATCAGTAACATGCAACTCACTGATTTTCGAAAGTTATAATTTATATTTATTAGGGTCGGCAAAATATAAAATTTAATTTTTCCTTTTGGTATAGTGAAAATATTTTTCAGGACAACGAAACATTTAGGCAATCAATAAGGTATAAATTATTGTAGTCGTTAGGGAGCTGTGCGTCGTGTTGTCAAGAAGTGTCTGCTGGCTTGAGTCTTAAGGTAGCAGACACTCCCGTTTCTCGGAACCGGACGCAGCTTTGAACTTTTTTGCGGTACTAAATTGCCAATAAATGTAATATCAATTATCCAAGTCGTTCGGAAGTCGTAGGTCGTGTTTTCACGAAGTGTCTGCTGGCTTGAGTCTTAAGCTAGCAGACACTCCCGTTTCTCGGAAACGGACGCAGCTTTAAATTTTTTTTTTGCGGTACTAAATTGCCAATAAATGTAATATCAATTATCCAAGTCGTTCGGAAGTCGTAGGTCGTGTTTTCACGAAGTGTCTGCTGGCTTGAGTCTTAAGCTAGCAGACACTCCCGTTTCTCGGAACCGGACGCAGCTTTAAATTTTTTTTTGCGGTACTAAATTGCCAATAAATGTAATATCAATTATCCAAGTCGTTCGGAAGTCGTAGGTCGTGTTTTCACGAAGTGTCTGCTGGCTTGAGTCTTAAGCTAGCAGACACTCCCGTTTCTCGGAACCGGACGCAGCTTTAAATTTTTTTTTGCGGTACTAAATTGCCAATAAATGTAATATCAATTATCCAAGTCGTTCGGAAGTCGTAGGTCGTGTTTTCACGAAGTGTCTGCTGGCTTGAGTCTTAAGCTAGCAGACACTCCCGTTTCTCGGAACCGGACGCAGCTTTAAATTTTTTTTTTGCGGTACTAAATTGCCAATAAATGTAATATCAATTATCCAAGTCGTTCGGAAGTCGTAGGTCGTGTTTTCACGAAGTGTCTGCTGGCTTGAGTCTTAAGCTAGCAGACACTCCCGTTTCTCGGAACCGGACGCAGCTTTAAATTTTTTTTTGCGGTACTAAATTGCCAATAAATGTAATATCAATTATCCAAGTCGTTCGGAAGTTGTAGGTCGTGTTTTCACGAAGTGTCTGCTGGCTTGAGTCTTAAGCTAGCAGACACTCCCGTTTCTCGGAACCGGACGCAGCTTTAAATTTTTTTTTGCGGTACTAAATTGCCAATAAATGTAATATCAATTATCCAAGTCGTTCGGAAGTCGTAGGTCGTGTTTTCACGAAGTGTCTGCTGGCTTGAGTCTTAAGCTAGCAGACACTCCCGTTTCTCGGAACCGGACGCAGCTTTAAATTTTTTTTTGCGGTACTAAATTGCCAATAAATGTAATATCAATTATCCAAGTCGTTCGGAAGTCGTAGGTCGTGTTTTCACGAAGTGTCTGCTGGCTTGAGTCTTAAGCTAGCAGACACTCCCGTTTCTCGGAACCGGACGCAGCTTTAAATTTTTTTTTGCGGTATTAAATTGCCAATAAATGAGGTATAAATTATTTAATATATAATATTGTTGTTTGCTATAGTGTGTCTGCCACCTTAATAGGACCCCCAAAATAGACGAGTAAAAACGAGGTTTGTCGGAATGAACTGGTCGGTACTTTGCGCTATCGACTCTTTCCTAGTTTCTGGGCATTTTCCCGTTTGTTATTTTGGTAGTTGGGTGAAGGAATCGGCCTGCAATTCCTCGTTGCGGTCTTGTGGTTCTTCACAATACTCTCTTGAATATGTGCACCGCATGGCGAGGGTGTTTTGCGATGAGTTGAATATAGTCGGGGATGTGCAGTTGATGTAAGCAATAGTGTTAATGAAGCAGGAGCTGTGCTTGACGCCTTTGCCTCTTTGGTTTATAAAATTTTCCGATTAACTGCGCAAAAGAAAAGCCAACTCTTGCTTTTTCCCGGCCGGAAAAACGTGCTATCTTTTTGCTTTTCTTTTTCTAAATTTTTCCACGTGTTCTTCGTTTTACTTGCGGCCGGAAACTCATTGCCAATTTTTGCTAGTGATCGCCGGTCTGTTTTCTTCTTGTTTTCCGATACTTTTTTATCGCAACTTTCGCCCCATCACCAGTCACTAGGTGTGTTGGCGCGAACACGCTCCCAAGTCAACCGTAACCGTAGACCATAACAGCAGACCGTAACATTATATGGTTTACAGATCAAAATTATAATTGTGTAGTAGAATTTTAACTTGCCTCTTGAAGTCGATCATATTAACAATTTAACTGTCACTTTGTAGTGAAAACAGACGCATTTGATGGGCCGTTTTCGCTTATATTGCCAAATTTGACCTTGTGAAAACCAAGCATGAGCGATGTTTAAATGTTACATAGCGAAGAAAGGGCAAATCGTTAAATTGTCAAAGCGAAGAAAGGTCAAAGCATTAAATCGCGCTAAAAGCCAGGGCCCATATTACGTTTTACGATCAGTGACTGTAAATCCTCAAACGATAACTATGCAGCTGTCAAAAAACCATTTATAAAAATTATAATATGTGTGAATCTTACGAGTAATTTATATCGCTAATCCGATTCACCAATCCAAAGCTATTGTGATCAGCGTTGCCATATATTTTTTTTTTCAAATGGTCAGACGCCGCCCAAACAATCGTCAAAAATCGTCATATCTATGGCAACAACCAAAGTTGAGTTAGGACGAAATTGGGTTATTACCAGGGGACGTACGATTGTATTCGCCGGAAACCAAAATGAAATCGCCGGATTTCATTCAACAATATTAACTTTAAAAGCGCTTTTCTGAAAATTGAATTTTGCTAGCACAAGATTATTTAAAATTGAATAACTTTCACTGTCATAATATTGAACCGCAAATAAATACGGTAAACAAATGAACGCGAAAATGTACAACTAAGAAACTAAAATGATAGAGGAAGTTGGATTCGAGCTCAAAGAAAAAATAATAATAATTGCTGAAAATGACTGAAAAAAGTACCTTTTGTATGTAATATTTATGACAGTAAAAGTTGTTCAATTTTAAATAACCTTGTGCTAGCAATATTCATTTTAATGTATCAGTTGCCAGACGGTTTCGGATTTTTGATTTGTTTAAATTTATTTTAGAAAAAATTCGTTCTACATTCGCTGAAGAGTGTGGCAAGCACATTGGATTTGCAATGAATGCACATAAATTAGAAAAAGCGTATGTAGAGTCAGCTCTTTTGATAGTAGAAGTAGTTTTCCAAAAAACTTCTGGAGGAACCTTAGAAATGTCTTCAAAATAGAGGAACTACGGCAGTTGTGGTATAGCGTTTAGTTTTTGGGTAATTTTGGCCTAACCAAAAGTCCAATTCACTTCTT
The DNA here is from genome assembly GCF_040869045.1 of Eurosta solidaginis. Taxonomy (NCBI): domain Eukaryota; kingdom Metazoa; phylum Arthropoda; class Insecta; order Diptera; family Tephritidae; genus Eurosta; species Eurosta solidaginis. Next base: position 33,308,373 of record NC_090319.1, read on the forward strand.
TTTCGAGACATTTTGTTTGGTGAAATATCATCTATAGCGTGCTTTATCAAAAGTTGTATACTACTATCAGTTTACAATTTATAAGACGAAATTCGTGTGAGCCCGAAATGCCGCTTCCCCAAAAATTGGCGGGTAATATGGTACGCAAACGTAGGCTAACTTGATATAATATAACCCGAATAATAACGAGATCAGTTTTACTAAACAAAATTTTATATAACTTCCTTAAAATTTACCCATTTTATTAATAAAAGATAAATAGCTTCTCAAAAGATAAAATAAAATGCCTCCTTGGCTCGTTGATATTAAAAATGAATAAGTTTTTGGAAATATCAAAATTGATTAAAAACTTCTATTTGTGCAAGACTCGCAAATAAAAATTGGATTTTTTTGGGAATGCAGACGTTATGAGCTCAAACCGTATGACACTGTAAACAAGCACTCCATTCTGATATATTTCTTTCGTCCTTGCATAACTTTTCACAAAAGGAGCAAATTGTTCCGTCTGGAGGCATTTCAACAAAATCCCCTTGGTTCGATTCTGCGTAGACGACGCTTACTTCGGAGTCACTGGTTGATTCCTCACACTCAGCTTTTCTAGCTTTCGCTGCTGGGTTTTTGAAGGATCCTTTTCTATTTTAATTTTTGGCTTCATTTTTTCCCGGATCTTATGAATGCTTTCTTCCAACTGATTCCTATATGGCGATTTTGTTAATACTGTCGCTTTTGACTTTCTTTCTCTTCCGGTAGCAACTGGCTTTCTAATCTTTGGCAATGGTAAAACCTGCCATGGTGAAACGACTCCTTTACTGGTTCATGCCGCAGGTTCTGGAGAAGTCACTCGATTTGTATTAGATGTCGGTGAAGTTAGAGTACATACGCCCAGTATCCGAAGTTGCATTATTTTGCTCGGAAACTTCAGAGTTTCGGCAGTTACGTGCTCATAGTCTGCATCAGTAAAAATATTTCTATCGAATGGGTATATCAGTACATCTGAAACCGTTAACTGCAAGCGGGTCAGTCTGAACCTTATAATACGCTTTGGAAAAGAGACCAACTAAATCGAATTGAGTAACTTTTCGTCCATTTCCTCTCATAAAACGCTTTAATTCGTTACTGTAATAAGTCTTGAGTGGGCTCATGAATGCTCTGTCTAGCGGTTGCATTTTATGAGTGGAATGCGGAGGCAATGATATCACCACTCCGTTTTTACGAGCTAAGTTGATCACTTCAATATACACTCTAAAAACAGTATGTAAAAATGCATTGCTAGTATTTTTTTGTGTAATCTTACAATTTTTTTGCATAGTCCCGCACTTAATGTGTATTTTTCTTATTTACACAGCAATGCCACAATCTTACCAACATTTATGCTGTAAAAATACATATAGTTCGCGAAATTACTAACAACGTTTGTAAGCTAACACAAAGGTGTGTACATTTACAACAAAAGCTTAGTGGACATTGCCGATCGACACCATCTTAACGCGTCGTGTTCATTCGTTTTAGTCAATCGGCAGTGCGGTTTATCGGAAAGCGTGAATAATTATCTTAGTGCATAATTATAATTATTATAAGTTATTGTAATACGTAAGTTATTGTAATACGTAAGTTACCTGTATTTATTTGATAATATAGTATATATTAATTCAATTAAAGTGCCTGTATGAACTGAACTGAATTCTGACTGAAAATAAATTTTATTAAAATATCAAAATCTTATTCGTATTGCAACTACATAAAATGTATATGTTTATAATTAAACACCCAGGATCAAGCAAAATAAGTATTTTATAATACCTGTTTTTTTAAAAATGTAAATGCATTTAAACATATACATGTTATTAGCTGAAAATACAATCAAATATTTTCAAAAAGGTAGGAAGTGGGTTACAGGGGCTAAGGGGTATGTGGCATTGCGCATATGATAAGTAAGTTCACTAAAACCGTTGTATATTTTACGCATTTTGAATGGTAATCATTACGCATAAGGTTGGTAAATTCACTAAAATCGTTGTAAAATGTTACGCATTTTGAATAGTAGTTTTTACGCATGTGTTTAGTAAGGGCTTTACACAGTCTGATAGTAGATATACAATGTGTGCAAATTTGCAATAATTAAGCGAGGCAACTTTTTTGCTGGCTTAATGTGTGTAGATTTACATGCTTTTTTTTAAGAGTGTATATTACTGTAGTGTCCATCTAAAATCAACATTATTGGATCTATTTCTTGGTGTTTGAATATTTAAAACGAATGACGACGTCAACACTGATTGTGATTTAAAAAATGAGCTTCGATCACGGATCATAAGACGTAATACGGACCCAGATTTACATATAACTCTTGCAGCGTTGCTACTCTTCAATGCTTCGGTTCAGGTGTCGTAGGTTCAAAGCGATGGAAGGTAAAATTGCGTTTCATTATTAGCACGGCACTGTAAATCCGCTTGAAGAAACGCGGCAAAGACGTTTAAGTCGGCCTCAGATATAACTTTATGTACGACTTCAAAGTTAAGGAATACGAACTTCCGCTTTATTTTCATTAATTTTACAATCACTTATGTGTAGCGCAACCCAAAATATGCAAAAAAAAATACTGATTTTATGCTAAAAATATGCATTTAAGATCCTAAAAAATATGCTTTTATATTTCGAAACTATCAGGTGGACCAAAAGTAACCACGCTATTGGAAATCGCTAAAACTTTTGCAAATGTCACTTCGGGTTTCATATTTTTGAAGTAACCGAATGAAGTCACTAAGTCGACTCAAGAGTTTAATTAAGTCAGAGTTGAAGATGTGGAGAAGGTAATATTCATTAATACATTCGAACATGAAAAATTGTGTCCAGTTACTTATTATAGGTTCTGTTCGAACGTACCTACAGAAAACCGATCGAAAACCTTTATTGGAGCTCTGGACTTTTGTGATATGCAGTTTTACAGACAAATACATAGTTTTCTCAGTACTTATGACCAGATACTGCATATCCTGGCAAGAAAAGGAAGGAAAATTAATATTACTATATAGGTTATGTATGTAAATTGAACTGGCGTTATCTCATCGTTTACAGAAATGAACATCAGTACTCAACAATTATTGTAATGATAGAAGTATACCAATGACAGTAAATATATATCAAACATTTTTGAATATAAAGATATTGCATGCGCAAACTTCGGTGGAAAGCAGCGGAGCGTAACAAAATTCTAGTAGATCACTTTCACCACACCAAAAACTTTAACACAATTTTTAACATAATTTAAGCACAGAAATACACTGATTGGAGTTTTAGAGAGTAAAAATGTGAATTCTGAATATATTAGCTGAATAAAAAGTGTACAAATAATTGTTAAATAACAAATACAGACAGTGGTAGTTTAACAAATTCTGCTGTGGTAAGTGGTGAATGTGACCTACTAGAATTTTGTGAAGCTTGCCTCACACGATTTTTCGTCTATGCAATGTCTCTATATTATATTGTTTCTGTATATATATCACCGTCTTTCATTCGAAAATTTATGAATACATTGCAAATATATAATAATTGTCCTGTCTGCTGTGTATGTATACATATATGAGTGAGTTTTTTGTTATTCATAAATAAATAAATAAATGTAAGGCGCGATAACCTCCGAAGAGATTTTAGGCCGAGCTTCTCTTCCAATTTGCGTCGTGCTCCTTTTTAATTTTTCCTATAAATTGGCGGGACGGGACGTACTTGTTTTATGCGAACTCCGAACGGCATCTGATGTGTTTTCACTGAGAGCTTTTCATGGCAGAAATACACTCAGAGTGCTTGCCAAACACCGCCGGGGGGCGACCCCGCGTAGAAAAATTTTCTTCTAATTGAAAAACCTTGTTTCTAAAATTTTGATGTTGCTTTGCCCGGGGTGTGAACCCAGGGCATTCGGTGTGGTAGGCGGAGCACGCTACCAACACACCACAGTGACCTACTAGAATTTTGTTACGCTCCGCTGCTTTCCACCGAAGTTCGCGCATGCAATATCTTTATATTCAAAATTTTTTGGCTCAAGTGCGTTCCGCGTTTTGACGTAGTGTGCTGCGCATGGCGAGCAAGCAGCGCCAAAGGTCATGACGCACATCTCATACACATCAGGCTCTCTTCCAACCACTCCGTCGCGCCAAAGAAAACGCTGGGCGCATCTGTCATGAGGTTGCATCACCACTTGGTGAAACATTTCTTTAATATCGCCCGTTACGCCAACTGCTCCTTCGCGGAAGTAAAAGAGAATCGATGGTAGAGGTCGATACTCTTGCGGACCCTTCAGCAGCATTGAATTTAACAAAACACCAGTGACCTCAGCTGCGGCGTCGAATACCATCCGTAACTTAGGAGGCTTGTTGGGATTGACCACTGCAAAATGTGGTAGGTACCAGGTGTGGGGCGTGACCATAGATGCTTCCGGCTGTTCGAGCTTACAGGCGTAACCTTTCGCTATGTAGGAGTCCATCGTGGCCTTATAGGCTATGGCAAAATTGGTATCTCTACTCATTCCTTTTTCGACGCTAACTAATCTTTTCAACGCCATGATGTAGCTATTGGGCAGCTGGATATTGTCACGCTTCCAAATCAGACCTGTTTGGAATCTTTTATCGGAGATACGGCATGTGACCGAGCTCAATACAGACCTGGCGCGGATATCGGCGCCACTTTCGATCAGAGGCTATGGTGGCACCCCGAAACTTTCGATGGCAAAATATCCTTCGATTAAATTATGTAGGGACTCGTTCGTCATGTGATGGGCTAGTAGGCAGGAAGGAGCGGTTGGAAGACGCTTGCTGGTTGGCCAAAAAACTACCCAGCCCAATTCGGTGTTAGCGGCGAATGGTCCGTTCTCCCTCATCCTTACAGTAGCAGAAGGCAGACCTAGATGGCAGTGGCCGAGGCCGCTTAGGTATCACTCCCCTGTATGGCTGAAATGGAAGCTGACGTACGTATTTATCATCGCAATGTAGGTCGGTTCTGAGTAGACTCTGTGATACGTTATTCATTCATTTGTACAAACATATATTGTAAACCGTTTTGGAATGTCTCTTATCCGCAAACATTACACTAGACCGATGACGAACTAGAAGTTGACGACTCTTGCGCTGACTGTCCACCAAACCATTGGATGTTGAAGCGCTGTTGTTGTCCATGTAGGCCGAGCTCTTGGGCGAGTGCATCATCCAGCATTGTGACAGAAGAGCCTTCATCCAATAGCGCATATGTATCAATGCGCTTGTGTCTTCCATGTAAGGTCGCTGGAAGTATTCGGAAAAGAACCTTACCTTCAGCTGCATTGACAGAACAGCTTAAGATGGATGCCTCTACATCGTTCGACGATTGCTGGCATTGAGATACTCCTTGCGCTTGTATGTAATTTCGATCATCATGTTGGCGTTTCGCTAACTGCGTGTCACACCATGACTTGGCGGTGATGCTGGTTGCGTATTGTTCACGGCATTTGGAACCTCATGCAGTAATTTGTGGTGCTTTCTTTGGTACCCGTTGATGGAACATGTCTTCCGGCGCTGGCAATCCCGAGTAGCATGATCAGTATTGACACATGCGAAACACAAGCGCCTTGATTTTGTCTCTTTCCACCTGGTGGCTACTGTAGCATCGATGAAGCTTTTACACTCAAAAGGCTTGTGGCCGCCCTGGCATATTGGTCATCTTCTTGGCTGTGGTTTCTTGTCGACGTGCAGAACTACTTGGCGCTTGGAATCGCGTTTGGCCTCTGCGTCGTATACTGTGCAGATCACGTTGGCAAGTGAACTAATCCACTAGTTAAAGTGCACCACTGTGGGACGAGGCTTTACCTTTGCTGCAACCATGGCCCACTCGACGCGCTTACTCGTTGGCAATTTGGCTATCAGCTCGTCAAGGAGTGTGGGATTGGCCAGCTGATGTTCACCATTAGCAGACTGGAGAAAGGCGCAAATATTTTTTACCTTCGTGGCAAATGGAACCAGTTTTCCTAAGGAATTTTCGGGAATAGGTGCAATCTCATGCACTTTAGCAAATTGGCTGTTCCGGCCGACCAAACCTGAACTGCAAATGCTCAGTGATGCAGCTAACGTTATTGGGGTGAATCAGTAATGCTTTCACCACTTCGCGTGCCTCTCCCTTCAAGGCTTTCTGTAGTCTTTGGTTATTTTCAAAATTTGAATAACCATATGCCGCTGTTGACTCAACCAACGCTGTATGGAATACAGGCCAGTCTTCAACATTTCCGGAAAATTCTGGTAAATCAATAATCTTCCTCGGCACTGTTGAACCGTGTGACATAAACTGCATATTCACCAATAGGAATGGTTGAAGCTGCATATGAGTTATGACCCACATATGATTATGTGATGCAGGAGACTGAGGGCGCGTAGGCTGAATTATAAATAGCTGTACTAGCTGGCAAAAAATTATGGGGCTCGACGATTGTATTTGTATGTACGATTACCGGCTGCGCACGTAACGGTAGCGTTGATGGCGACGCAAGCGTTGGCTGCGCTGCGACGTCAGTAGTGCAGATACCTTTTTAATGGTCCCAGTGGCAGTGGGAGTGACATTGCTACTTCCTTTGGCGGCAGTACGACCGCCGCTGTAATCCCTGGCTGGGATTACACTCATTGTACCAAGAGAAATTGGTGTTGTATTGGCAGACATGTTAACATTTGCGGCAGTTACTGGTAGCACCTTGGCTGTGCTGTGCTACTGGTGGCGGTGACGATGGATTCGGCGGCAGAAACGGCAGTTGATGCAGTTGCACTTCTTTCAACAGATGTTGAATTAGCGGCTACGCTGGAGTCGCTTTCTGTATTCGATCGAGTGCCTCGACGTGGAAAATCGCGTGTCATTTCAGCCGAATAGGCAATGGCAAATGTATAGGCACTTTATTTATTAAAAATATGCAGGCTGCGATATGTAAATGAAATTATGCTGCTATATATGCAGCACTGCGAAATAAAGATGTTAGCCGTCGTCCTCGCTTGCGAATTTAACCAATAATAAAGACAGGCTAATGTGGCAAAGTACATTGAATAGATTGAATGGATGGATTGTATATATCGCAGTGTGATCCTTCTCCCTTGGTTTACGACAGCTAACAAATAATTTGTATGCTGCCAAAAGTGATAGAAACCTATCATTCTAATGCGCAGCGGTTTGCCGAAAAAGCTCACCCGATTATGCACATAAGCAACAAAGGAGAATGAAGCATTGCGGTTTAAAAAATGCAATACAAAATTAGACAACAAAAAATAACATGAAAAGTGCATTTACATAACCGCTTTCGACTGCATGTATGTATTCGTATGTACAAATGAAATGAAATAGAGATGTGCAGACATATTTCGGTATTCAAGATTAAGCCATGAACGCTGGCTAATTAGAAGTAAGGGCGTGCCGTCACAATGGCCATTAGTGATGTTTGTGTGTGTGTGCTAATTTTTAGCGATCAGCTGTTAGTTGGGCTATTTTGTAAAGTTTACAATGGAATGAATATTCAGGTGTTCTCATCCAGTTGACGTTTTCCCTTATTCTGGCATGCACATTTTTAAAGGGTTGTAAATGTATAGACATTTCTGCAAATCTCGCACAAAAAAAAAAAAAAAAACAGCGACTACCTCTTAGAAAACATCGAGCAAATGGCTGTGAGTAACGAGTGACGTCTCTTATTATAAGTTATCCTCTTTGGTTGTATTATGATCGGAGTAGATTTTGCTATACTTTTAGAAATATTATAACTATATACGCAGCTACTAGAATTGTTTAACCAAAAATATTAAAGCTGCAGTTACCCACGAACGTACGTAAAAAAAACGTGTCAGTTGACACGACCTATCTTATGAATGTGCAATGCAAACGAAAACTCATCGACGTTCAACGCACGTACGTACGTAGCCCGGAACGTAGAAATAAAAATAATTTTAATTTTTTCCGTAAGAACGTGTCAGCTGATCGCTCTCTAACTAGACAGAGTTGCCTAGTAAACTTTTGCGTGCTAAGTTTTGACCGTTTGCAGTTTTTATGCAAAAACACCTAATTGTAGATTATAAATATGTAATATATTTATACTTATTTGATATTAATTCCAGCCTTTTACAACATCAAAAATTAAAATAGAAAAAGTTGATGTTTCCATAAGCATTCATTCAAACAGGTCGATAGCAACATTTCTTAGTTGCCACTACGGGCATAAATTTCGCTCAAACGTGTGTACGTACGGTATACGTATACGTACGTAATAGCTCCGTCACATAAGCTGTTTTTCATATAGATGAGTTTAGCACAAGCTTATGCATTATGAGTAGATTGTACGTACTTTTATGGAGAACGGTAGAATGAGCGACACTGGCGCCATCTGATAATGAAAAGTAGCCAACTCCCAAATTTTTTACAAGGAAATCATAAGAAGAGAATTTGACATTTGCTTTGGCTAAGGGTGTTGGCACACTTTGTGTTCGGCCTGGGTGCGTCTGAAACCGGCAATGGGTATGCGCACACGGGTCGATCTCGGGTTGATAGTGCACTCGAAAGAAATACGAGAAAGAAAACACCAAGAGGAATTCCTCGTTATAATAATGTATTTAATTGAATTGAACGGAAATGTACAATGTAAAGATGACAAGGCTTATTTTACCTGTATAACAAAGTACAGCGTTGATCCTTGGACGATGCGTATCGGTAGGCGGTTGATCGAAAAAGTGACCGGTTGTGCCGTTGATGACAACCGCTAAGCCGCGAAAAGGTCCTCTGGTATTAAGGAGGGGAAAAACCACACACACAACCACCCTTACGTATACGTACATGGGTGCTGACAACCTGCACACACACATGCATGTGCATGCATGCACACAAATGCGGCGTGAGTGTGGGTGGCTGGAAATATTATTAAAACATTAGGGAGGGGCGCCGTCAATCAAGTGAAAGTTAGGCATTGGGCCTAAACATGCCGCCCCCCTTGCGGTACGCAACCTCACAGTCCTCCAAGGATCACCGACCGTAAAGAAGAGGAAAAAAAATTAAAAAACTTATAACTAACTTAACCTAACGACGGCCAGCCCGCCGGCTTGGCAGCACGCACGATGAGTTGCGTAGTGTTCGGGCTTGGTTGCGGATGCCTCGGTCATTCGCCACTTTCCCGTCATGGTTAGAAGCCTGAGCCATGTTCGCCTAGAGCTAGGGATTGCAAAAAAGTAAAAAGATATATATGTTCATATTTCTTGCCGTTTATTACAAATTCATTGGAAATGAACAAGCATAGAATTTTGTATGAAGAAAATTCAATAAAAAATAACTTATTGTAATGATACAGGATTTTAAACGCACACCTCCATTGTGAATTCATACAAGTGGCGAATTTTTGATAAAACGTTCACAATAGTGAACAGCGAGTGAGTATTAATCTGTAGTCTGATTTTCTGTATACAAATTTAAAGGAAAAGCTGATTTGAAACAAATGCGCAATTCATGGCACTTCAATTTAATAACGGCGAACACAAGAAAAAGAAACCTTTCTTCCATTCTCTGGCCCTTCGCGACAGCCGTCCTCCCTGTCACCTATGATTTGACACGTAGGTATGGCAATGGAGGGATAGAAAGATTTTTCAATAAAAAATAAAATAAATAAAAAAAAGAATAAAAAGTGTAAAAATTCCTGTATTTCGGTCGTTACCGAACATTTTCATGTTAGGCCTTGGTTGTGCCCGAGAGTACCCAACCGAAGATGGTACTCTGAGCCAGCAAAGGGCCAAACGTGGTGGGCAGAATCCCTGGTAATATTATCTCCGCATATACATCTGTTCCTAGGATGGGGCGGATCGGCGCGGAGGCATGGAACTGCGGATCCGCAAGACGGAGATGTGCGTGGCGAGCTCATCCGCAATCACTGTGGTGGGGGAGCATCCATCGATTAAGGCGCGAACGAGGTGTAGCCGCCCCCCTGCTTCTATTTTCACGACCGCGGTGGGGGTGATCGCTACCGTCGGTATCATGGTGGCGGTGGCAGCTGAATGCGGGGCTAGGAGCCCTGCCCGGAAGGCGGACACGGTGATGAGCTGCAGCGAGTTGGATCCGTGACTGCGATCTCGTGGTTGATGATGGGTGTGATGTCGTTGTTGCAGGCGAAGAGGCCTTGTCTCCGCTCTGCCATCGCGCGGTGGTTGTCTTCGTTGAGGGTCCTTAGTTTGCCGGCGAAGAGACCGAGTCTCCGCTCGGCCGTCACGAACATGGCGCTGGACTGTAGATGGGTTGTGCTGGAGCCGCTTCCTTTCGTGCTGCAAAAGCGGTCGATACGATTTGGCTGCTGGTGTTGTGTTCGGGCGAAGAGACCGAGTCTACGCTCCGGTTCGGTGGATTCAAGCTGGACAAGAGGCCCAGTCTCCGTTCCAGCATCTGACGCATATAACGAGATGGAGTCGTCAACCGCTCACGGGGTGATTCCAGCTCCTCCTCAACTTGTACACTCCATGGCTTGGAGCGGGCTTCGTGGAGTAGCTGTTCCTCTTCATCAATCGAGGAGATGTGAAGCATCGTGTGATGTTTTTCGCCGCATTTTTTACATCGGCCTTGGCTTGGGCACGCGTTCGAGCGGTGGTCTAGAGCCAAACAATTTCCACAGCAGCTCCCGCGGATCGCTAAGTAAAGGCGCTCCTCGGGTTTTTTGGCCCGAAAGATGGGGCACAGGCGTATGGGATGTTGCTTAAAACAAGCGCGGCATTCCGACGTATAACGCATGACGTTCTTGGCAGCGCTTCGTTGCATAGCGGCAAAGCGACCCATTTTTCTGAAAGAAATGCAATATGTTTGACTGGGTCGAGTCATTCTCGAAAATGCGGGGGCGAGTGGTCCCTAGTTGTATTATTGGGGATTTGGGAAATTTTATTAGCGCGCGCATAAGGGGAAACATCTGTCGCTGCATAAAAAAAATATTCATATGTGGCGTGCATTATATGCATGGCCTCTTTCCCCGCACGTTATGTGCCTGGGTCTTTAGTGCCTTATTTTGTGTCACCCGGTAGCGTTTTAGTTAGCCAGAAAAATTTGCATTTACGATTTTCGGTTCGCACATTCTGGTACCGAACCGGGTAGAAAGTGTATAGCGTGGGTTCTTTTGAGTCGCTGTTATTTGTGTTGTTGGTGCTAAGAACCAACAATTTTCCTTCCCGCCACAAAAAAAATGTCTGGACATCAAAATTGTATGCCAATAAAGAAAAAAATGTTCGTTTTGGAAGAGGGGAGAGATTTATAAAATGTATAATTTTTTATTTGTTGGTATTGCCCTCCGCTTATTTGTTCAACTTTTCCCAAGTACGCTTGTAGTCCTGCTTTATTGATGGCCTTTATCAAAAGGCACGGTTCTCGAAGGGTATTTGGCTCCGATACCGATTCCTCAGACTCGGGTTTTTGAGTGCCCGTTTGCATCTTTTTATGCATCCCTAATATAATGTACATTTAAACTCGGCATATATATGTACATACGTTGGTATAAGTATATCGACAGTCAGTGCACGGACTTTACCGCATTGGTAGATTTGCAAACTTTTTGACCCATTTTCCTTTCCTGCTACTACCACCAAAACCCAAAAAATCTAACACTATTTCAATATCTTCGCATTAAAACCAAATATTGTAATCATTTGGTATTGAATTTCCGCGCACATCCAAATAACATTAAGGGGTGAGGCTGACCAAACCAATCAAAATTTGAAACATTTGTGAACAGACTTCAAAGACAAGAAATAAATTTGGTTATTAAATGAATGTAGTAAATGCGCACGCATATATTGTCCTGCTCTATTTTCATCAATTTTTTGTTATGAATAAGTTTGAACGAAAATAAAAAGTTTTAAGTGAACGATAACATGCCGAAATCGGTTATTTTGGGGCAGGATTTTGGGACTTAGGGAAACTATTGTTGGAATTAGACGTTTCGTTAATTTTTTGTTTGTATATTTCAGGAGATAGTGAGTATCCTAAGGCATAAGTTGTGCATATACAAATTTACATGGAGTTTTGGTTTTGTTTACATGGTTTTGTTGAAAGTGTTATTTCCGTGAGATGTTGTTTATGTATTTTACAATAAGTCATGAATTGTGTTGTCCAAGTATAAACTGTAGTTGTTGTTTTCTTGGACAAAATCCACCCACAAGTACTATTTTCATTTTTTCGTCTGCCACCATTCCCATTTTAGAAGTTCGCTCACTGGTACCCGCATACCAACGGCAGAAACAAAAAAAACGCACATTCATACATGCCCGTGTATAGAATGTAAAATTCCTATGAATTGAAACAACGGGAAATGTATCAAGTGATTTTCCGTTCTTTCATTCTTTACTACGGCGTGGACTGGCCTACACCTATTTGTGATAATTCGTAAAAAATTTGGAACAATTGTGGTCAAAAAGTCTTCTCCTGACAACTCACAAATCTGGCGTGGCACCAGTACGCGTAAGTTAGGCAATTTTTTTTTCTTTTAAAGGCCAATACAGCACTATCGTTCAGCGCAAGTTGTGCAATTTCACATGGGTGACAGCATGAAAACATTTCAACAAACGCAATAGGCCAGCGGATTCAACATTATTACAATTGAGGTTAACAAGCCGTATTCGTAAACTAAACTCGCTAATGACATCCATGCGATCTTGATAGTTGTAAGGCACCGCACCAATTAATTCCTATATATTAGCACCAGTCATTTCAAAAAAATTCTCGTAGATATATCCCACAGAGTCATACCAGTCAAGTGGTTCATTTTGAAGGTTTCGGATGCATACTTGCAGATATGCTTGAAGATATTACAAAGACGTCGGCATACCCGCGAAGCATATCTGATCGCGTAAGGGTAAGTGCAAACATATGCCTTCCATTACAAAATATTTGTACACATAGGTGAATGGAGATCAATCGAATCGCCATTCAGGTTCAGTGTAGCAATACGTGCATTGAAATCAACGCTACTGTTTTTTTTATATGCTTCAGGTTGTTGTTAACTCTCGCAGGCACTCACAAAGAAACGCTTTTCTGCAACTCATGACTTGAACGTTGTAGAGCTCTTGCTGCAGCTACTGGTTGCGCGAATTCTATTACACCAGTTGGTGGTTCTGACGTGCCTGTCGCATATTTATCGCGCATTAAATACACTTTGCCTACCTCACCAAATTATTTAAAGTATTTGATAAGTTGTTTCAGTGACTTTGCCATGCAGTCGATATGCAGTGACAGTATAAACGGGACGGTCATCTTCGGCGTAGGCTTGATCGTCTAAGACGTAATAATTTGACTTAAGCTTTGTGAAATCCCTCGGCTGTCTTTAATCCACAGCTTAAAAATATTTAACAATATTTGCGGTCCCTATTAGGCTTAGGTTTGGAATATTTTGCGCTTATTACTTAATTATTCTAGCAATGTTTACTCATGCAATTCTGCATTGTATAGTATATGGGCATGGATACAATTCATTATGCCATGATTTTCGAAGTTAAAGTAAAGCAAACGACGAAGCTCTTTGTGAGCCACAAAGCACCGACATAATGCAACTCGTAAAGTTGTCATTTTCAAGTAGTTTGATTTCACGAATGAGATAAAATGTGTTACTTAATACCGGCTGACTAAATAAATACTTCCCCTGACTAGAAAAATCGCCAAAAAATCTAACTAAAAGAGATGCAAGAAAAAGAGCGTAAATGTGCATCTTATGCATCTCATGTCACCCAATTGCTATCGTACATTGGGTGAAGCACGTGAAACATTTGAACGGTTTGCGAAGGCATACGAGTGGGATGTGTATTCCCCGAAATGGGAACGCGATTTAATGGCAAATGTGGGCACTGTTGCCCTGTGGGTATAAGTAAGATGTTGCAACGCCAACATACTCGTACCGATGATATGCGATCTCGCATTTATACAGCGCTTGATAAGTGGACGAAAGAGCTGGAAAAAGTAAACAAAATGTGTGAGTGGCGATCGACCGAATTTAGCTGATTTATCCGTATTTGAGGTACTTAATAGTATGGAAGGATGTCAAGCTTTTAAGGTTTGCATGGAAAATACTAAAATAGGCAAATGGTACAATGGTATGAAGGAGTTGGTTGAACGAAATCACGGTAGTTTAGTAAGAGGCTCAAACTTGGCACCTTTACCTGCTTAGATCTCACACAATATCTGTTTAAATTTGTAACGTTGACAAAAAAATACATATAACTATGTGTACGTATATAGCAATGTAACAAATCTTACTTTATACATTTTGAAGCTTCAGTGAATAAAGAAAGTTTGACGAAGCTCAGTTCAACAAATATAATATTCGTAGCACTAATATAAATATATTATTTTTCATGTATAGAAATGACCTATTCGCTCAAATTTGCACGGATCAAACAAATTTATAAAGCAATTTCCGACACCCTCGGAATATAAGCTTCAAATCTAGGGGCGGGCTTTTGTAACTTATTTCGACCCAGTCTTGAGCCCAGCTTTAATAGTGAAAATTAGAGAGCGTAAGGCAATCTGATATACCGCGTACTAACCACAAATATCTGAACTGCAGCTTTCAGATATTGTCTATTAAAAAAAATTTAATTCTACTGAAACTATCAAGCATATTGAGAGCGGTTAGAATCTTAGAAATCGATGTGAAAGCTTGAAGTCTGAAGTTTTGTTTTTTTTTTTCATACTATTTGCCCCGCTCTGAGGTGTATATAGACGGGCTACGGGATATCATAAGAATAACCACAAAGCCCAATGGACCTGGGATCAACTCTACAGCTAGTTTCAAATTTCGTATACATGTAAATGAGTGCTCAGATAGTAAGCAGCCCGCCTATAAGTCGACCATCTTAGCCTTGCCAGTTAAAACATATGTATGATCATAAAGGGCTGGCACCTAGATCTTATTCCCTTATAATGCGTGCGTCACAAGACTTCAATGAGGAAACGTATAAACTTAATATGAAGAAATGTACCTTAATGTTTGCCAGGTGCGTAAACTCTGTAAACCTTGCAAACTTGTATGAAAAATCGTTTTTAAATCTTTAGTTACTGGTTTAATATATTCTTTACTATTCAGAATATAAATTGAAATGTGTCTGTTAACGAGTTCAAAATTCATACGAACAAGAGCACTCCGAGGCAGAAACGACTCATATGTCGTACATATTTAGACTCATATCAGACAACCATCGCAGACGGAAAAATTTAATCTCTTTACAAAGATTTGTACATGTATGAGTCATGTGAGAGTCATAAATGACTCATATGACGCGTAAGCATATCAGGCGCATATCGCGTATAGAAACTATTTTTGATCTGCTAAATGTTAAAAGTAAACGCGCCGATTCAGGCATGTTGTATCATGGCTACAATCATTTCTTTGAACTCATATATGACTTCAGCAATTTTTAAAATATGTGTTGCTGCTTTTTAAAATAAATATTTTGTAATTATACGGAATTTCATAAATATAATTTCTAAGATATATTTCAAGTTTCCTAAACAAGAATTTTGATTTTAGTCCACTTATACTGTGAATTCTTCACATGTATTCATGTTTTGAATCAAGACTAGATATAGTTTCACGTCATTCGACGCGTGCTGAATAGTGTTCATCTATAAGTAATGGTTCAATTACGACAAGAATTTTGTGTACATAAGGCCATGCTAAATCCTCTAATTAGGATAAGACCCGATCAATTCCTTTTACGAGTAAAATAACGTTCTTGACCTTCTAAATTTGGAGAGATAAGTAAAGGAAGTATTTATTTATAAAGAGTTCTGTGGCAGACCGTGAGTCTGCATTAGGGTTCTGGTGTCCTCGCTCGGGGTGAGCGAGTGAATTTTTGGGTTGGATTGGTATAAAATAAAAATAGAATGGGCCGAGTCCCTTTGTTTTCTGTGGCAGATGCGGATCTGCGTTAGGGCTTTTCTGGTATCCTCGTTATGGGAGAACGAGGGAGTGGGGAGATTTTTTTTTTTTTTTTGAAAGTTAGAAATTGAATGGGCCGGAGAATGCCTTTGGTTTCGGTGGCAGATGCGGATCTGCCTTAGGGTTTTTGGTTGGCCTCGTTCCGGGTGAACGAGAGCTGGGGTTGATTTGAACGGAGGGATGTGGAGGAACGGAAGGACTGTTAAGAGGAACTCGTGGTCCTCTCACAATCTATCTCCGTAGGAAGAAGGATCAGTTTGACCAAAGGTCGTCTGACTTGACCCTTCTCGGTTATGAGGTCGGCTACACGTACTCGGTTATCTTCGCCGGGGTGCACGTTGACGACTCTACCTAACCTCCATTCGTTGGGAGATAAGTTGTCCTTTTTGAGGACAGCGAGGTCTCCCACTTTTATATTTTCTTTGGGATGCTTCCACTTCACTCTTTTTTGAAGTTCGGATAGATATTCCACCTTCCATCGCTTGCAGAAAGTATGATGGAGGGCTTTGAGTTTCTGCCACCGATTTATCATCGAGGCAGAGCTCTCACTAGCATCTGGTTCTGGCGGAGCCAGTAGGTGGCTGCCCGTTAGGAAATGTCCTGGGGTTAGTGGTTCCAGATCCGTTGGGTCATTCGACCCTGGACTGAGTGGGCGCGAGTTGAGGCACGCCTCAATCCTGCACAAAATGGTTTGGAACTCCTCCATGGTGTACTTATGGGGAGATGCGATCTTTTTGAAGTGGCTTTTGAAGCTCTTCACTCCCGCCTCCCACAAGCCGCCCATATGTGGAGCGCCAGCGGGAATAAAATGCCAAGTTAATGCTTGATGGCTATACTTGGAGACTGTTTTGTCTCGGCTTTCTGCCAGGAAGGCTTTGAATTCCGATCGTTGAGATCTGGAAGCTCCGACAAAGTTCGTACCATTGTCGGAGTAGATGTTCTTCGGACATCCTCTTCTCGCGATAAAACGCGAAAAAGCCGCGAGGAAGCCTGGGGTACTAAGGTCACTAGTGGCTTCTAAGTGGATGGCCTTAGTGGAAAAACAGACGAAAAGGCATACGTAGCCTTTTGACAGTCGACATCCCCTACCGCGGTAGCTTTTGATGTCGAAAGGCCCCGCAAAGTCTACCCCGGTATTGGTGAACGCGCGGGTAAAAGTAGTCCGTTCGCATGGAAGGGTCCCCATAAGTTGGGACTGTGCCTGCTTTCGGTGAATAATGCAGGTTTTGCAATTGTGGATGATGTCTCTGATCATGGTCTTGACATTCGGTATCCAGTATTGGGTTCGGATAAGACGGAGCATGAGCTGGTTCTCGCCATGAAGGGAGTCATGATGAGCCATCATAACGGTAAGGCGAGACAGCCTACAATTGTACGGCAAGATGATCGGATGACGCTCATTGTATGACATGTCCTTTGAAGCCCCTAGACGCCCCCCTGTTCTAATAATATCATCTTTGTCGATATATGGGTTGAGTGACAGTATTTCACTCTTTCGATCGATAGGTTCCCTATTTTTCAATTTTAAATATTCTGTCCCGTAAAATTGTTTCTGGCAGACCCGTATTAATGCTTGAGTCGTTGCCTTAATCTCATCGGCTGAGATTATACACGACCTTTCGTGGAACATTGCTTTAGTTTTTGGGTGAGTTCGTTTATAAAATCTCCTAACATAGGATAGAACCTTCAAAGCCCTGGGAAATTTGAAAAACGGTCGAGAATATCTACATGATCTACCCTTGTCGTGGCATATGTTTGTGCCCTCTTCTCCTCAACGGACGTTTTGTATTCGGTCTCTTGTGCTGGCCAGTGGGAATTATTTTCTTGCAGCCAAGAAGGTCCCTGCCACCACAACGAATTTTTGACCAACTCTGATGCAAGTAGTCCTCTGCTTCCTAGATCCGCTGGATTAGATTCCGAGTCCACGTGAAGCCAGTCCTTGCTACCGACCATATAGATGATCTTAGTGATTCGGTGTGCGACGAAGGTTGACCAGTAACAGGGCGGCTTTCTTATCCATGCGAGTACGATGGTTGAATCCGTCCAGAGGTGAACTTTTGCTGGTCCCGGATGAATGTTTCTGAATATTGATTCCATGATCTCTGCAAACAGCACGGCGCCGCATAGATCTAAACGTGGTAGCGAGATGGTTTTCACTGGAGCTACTCTGGTTTTCGGTAAAAGTAAGTGTATGAAAACCTGATCGTTTCTTTTCACGCGCATGTATATCGCTGCCGCATATGCTTTCTCGGAAGCGTCACAGAAGCCGTGGATTTCTATGTCGTCTTCCGGTGAAAAATTTACCCACCGCGGTATCCTAATGTTATCTATTTCGCTATAGTGTTGGGTGAAATTTTCCCACCGTTCTAAGGTAGTTGGGGAGACAGGTTCATCCCACCCGGTGCCCTCTAACCAGATGTTCTGCATTAGTATTTTTGCTACTATGACCATTGGTGCAAGCCAGCCTAAAGGGTCGAAAATTTTGGCTATAGCGGATAGGATTGCGCGTTTGGTGGTATTCTCGCAATTCCCTAAAGCTCCTGCTGTAAAGTAAAACATGTCTGAGTGCGCGTTCCATCGTATTCCGAGTGCCTTCACCGAGCTAGCCTCTTCAAACGCTAGGAAGTCCTCGCTGAGCAAATCCGTTTTGGGGATGTCCTGAAGGATTTCCTCACAATTTGATGTCCACTTGCGCAATGGAAAGCCAGCTGAGTGTAATGCTTCGCGAATCTCGTTTCTTGCTCTGATGGTTGACGCTATTGTATGCCCTCCAGATAAAACGTCGTCGACATACATACTTTCGCGTAATATACCCGATGCTATTGGGTGGGTATTTTCTACATCATCAGCCAATTGTAGAAGTGACCGTATCGCGAGGTAGGGGGCGCAGTTTACACCAAAGGTGACAGTCTTTAGTTCGTAAAGACTGATGGGTTCGTTGGGGGATGTTCGATGGACAATTCTTTGAAACTTGGCGTGATTATCGGTCACCCAAATTTGCCTATACATCTTTTCTATGTCACTATTAAAGACAAAGCGGTACAGTCTCCAACGTAGAATTAAAATAGGCAAGTCCGCTTGGAGTACTGGACCTGGGTGGAGTATGTCGTTTAGACTAATGCCATTTGCTGTCGGACTTGACGCGTTGAAGACGACGCGCACTTTGGTAGTGGTACTTTCCGCTTTTACCACGGCGTGGTGGGGCAGGAAATAACTATCGGAATCGTCGGATGGAATGTTGTTTTTGATTTTTCTCATATGTCCAAGCGTTTCGTATTCGGATAACACCCGAACATATTCTTTCCCTAACTCTTGGTTTTTCAGTAATCGCCCCTCATTTCTGAAGAATTGTGAACATGCGCGCTTTAGGGACGGTCCTAATTTAATATTCTCAGGGTAATCCTGCCTGAATGGTAGCGAAACGGTATATCTTCCATTTTCATCACGTTTTGTTGTGTCCTTAAATAATTGTTCACAATACCTTTCTTCTTCATTAAGCATTTTATTTTTGGGCACATTTTCTACCTCCCAGAAAGCTTTTAATTGATTGTCTAACGCAACCTCGTTGTAGAATGACATGATGCTCTTTGTTGGACTCGGTGCTTCGATGCGACCGGTTAGTATCCAACCGAACACTGTATCTTGGGCCAAAAGTGTATTTAGTACATTCTTTTTCAGACCGCTCAGTATAATTTGGGGATATATGTCTCCTCCAAGTATGAGGTCTACGTCTTCGTTGATGTAGAACCTTTTATCTGCCAAAACCAAGTCTGGGAATGCCTGCATAGTCATGGCGTTGATATGGCAGGATGGAAGATTCCCAGTGAGTTTGGCTAGGACTAGAACGGGTGTAGTCAGGCTGAAGCAGGCATCCACTGGTGAACGTAATTCAATTTTGGATGCCTCTTTCACCTGAGCTGGCACCGCATTTGTGATGCCTGAAACTTGGGCATGCATTTTTCTCGCTGGCAAATTGATTCTGCGTTTCAGTCTTTCAGTTATAAAGGAACATTCAGACCCTGAATCAATTAATGCCCGTGCGGAGAAGTCGGTACCATTATGGCGAATGTGTACGCGAGCAGTTCCTAATAGCACGCCTGTGCTGGAATTGGCATGACAGGATTTTACATTCTGGTTCGCAGATTGTCGCGCCTGTGCCGAAGTTGTTGGGATGTTATCCGCATCTTTGAAAGGATTGCGTACAGCCGTGTGCTGAGATGTATCCGCATGCAGGAGCGTGTGGTGACGAGAGTGGCATTTGGAACAGTTGTAGGAACTGGTGCACTTCGTCGTGTGTCCTGGGGATAAGCAATTCAGGCAGCCACTTGTGGATTTTATAAATTTAATCCTTTCTACTGGGGTTAACTCGCAGAAGCGTGAACAGTTGCGTAATCTGTGTTCAGGGGATTTACACATTTTACAAATTGATTTTATTGTTTGCTTGGATACTTTCGTTTGAAAAGCACCAAGTCTTTTCGTAGGGGTTTCTGACGATTGTCGCGACGCGTTTGGTTTTTGCACTTTCGAAGTGGCATGCCCTGTAAAACCAGACACTGTTTCAAGTGTCTGAAACCGATTAGACAGGAATTTATCCATATCCTCCCAATTGGATATGTCCATTTTATGGTCTATACTTGGTCCCAAAGAGCCAGCGTGCTCTCTGGTAACTTGGTTGAGCATAGATAGGTCAGGATTGCATCCCAATTGGAAGTGTCAATTTTGTGGCATTTGAGGGACGAAATACAATTATTTATATCATTTTGCAGCTTTTTTATTGAACTGCCACACTCACTTTCTACCTTTTTTAAGTTAAATAAAATTTGTAGTTGTGTGTTAACTAAGATACGTTTGTTTTCGTATCTTTCACACAAGTTTTTCCAGGCCATCTCGAAACCTTCATTTGTGAGAGGGCATTTTTTAACGATATCTTTTGCTTCGCCCTGCGTTTTGTTGTTGAGATGGAATAACTTTTCCACCCCTTTCAAGCTGGAATTGTTTATATAAATTGCCGAGAAAAGGTCGCGAAAAGTTGGCCACGACAGATAATCCCCTTTAAAAACTTCCGTGTCGCAAGCAGGGAGGCGAATTTTATGCGCATGAGGTTCTTGCTCAGGGTTGGCGTTCTTGTCCGCTTTCTTGTATTTTTCTGCCTCAGCAGATATAGACGCTGAACATCGCACGTAGATTGCGTATGCTGCCTTTTGCTTCTTTCTGATCGCCATAACGTCATCCGCTGACACCTCATCAGATCCCAATAGCGAATCAAACGCAGACTTTACCTTCTTCCACAAGAGCCGCAACTCTTCCTGCTGTATTGCAAGGGTGTGTTTGCTATGGTCGCTCTCCGGAATAAGGCTGTAATCTTTATCAAACTCTGCGATTGATTCTGATAAACGGATGTAGGTTTCCATGGTCTTGGTCACGTTTATTAAAGTAAAAATTGCCGATTAGAAATAATGAGAGTCTCCTGAATTAAGATACCTGGCCTAGCAGTAAATTAAAAACTTTGAATTTCGACGTTTTATATTTATTACTTTTATTTCAGACTTTGTCAGCGTAGCGACAACGGAAAAGGGTTAATTTTTTGGACTTCTTGTCACAGCAGTGAAAAATAGCAAACGATATTATGTACAAACTTTTTGTCTCAGGGGCAACAACAAAAAGGGGGACCACTCGCCACCTCCACAAATAATAGGTGTATTTTTGAGAAGGTGAAAAAATGCGTGCAATATACGAAACTAAGCGCAAAAAAAAAGTGTAAAAAGTGTTTAAAAAGTGAAATGAGCACCGGATTAATTAATTAAAGTGAACTTAATTTCGTGTTTGTGAAGTACAGAAAAAACAACAACAAAAGCCTATTTAGTATGGTGCGGAAAGTGAGGTTAGGTTGCCCTCTTCCTTGTGTTGTGTCTGGAAAACCTTACCACTGGTGGGGGGATAGACCAGATAATCACAAGGACTGAAAATAAAGGCTAACAAACCGAGTGATTTAACCTTTGAAATTAGAAAAATAAAGTGGTGCTCACTAAATCACTGCACTGTTTTCACCTTTATTCTCAATTTTTCGCGCACTGCACGGGGTTTTTTTTTTCTTTATTTTGCAAAAAAAAACAACACTCAAAAAAAAGTGGCAAGAAATATAAACTTACTTCTCTTTGTTAGTGTTGGGAACTATCGAATGAATTCAACTATCGATAGTTAGTTACTGAATGATTTTAACTATCGAACGAATTTTTTCATTCATTCATTCATTCATTTAATTTGTTCTTTAGCTTGCCAGAAGCCAAAAGAACAATCTCTGGATTGTTTTAGTTACCCCTCGGGGTAGCTAAAGAACAAACCTATATAAGACAAAAAACGTCGTGTTCCAATGAAACGTGATCCAGATACGGCTAGAGATTTAACATGCAAATGCGACAACAATGTGAACCATATGGATCAATTTGTTGTTGCATTTGTATGTTAAATTTCTATCCGTATCTGGATCACGCTACATTGGAACGTAACAAAAACGTTAAATATGACTAAAATGGTGTAAATTTTGCTTCAAGTAAATAATGAAAATATTCAATTTAAATGCCTTTGTTACATGTTATGCAAAGCGCATGAATGATATGCAAATGACCTTGGTTCGCAACCCACTGAGTTTTTTGGTCTCCCCCAAACCTGTGGGGAGATTTTATGCCTCTACAACAACAACCACAACAGGAAAGAGGGTTACTTAAGATTTAATTAATATAAAAATTGCACATTAAATTTCACTTATAAAAGAAACATAAAACAAATATTTCAAGCACTTAAATACTAAAAGTCGCTATAGTTGTTCTAGCCAAAATCGGATAGTGCATGAGGGTCTATATTAAATTTTCGCCGCAGAGATGGCAACTGATTGCGTTATTAAACCCCTAAAAAAATTGATTGTAAAGTAAATAACACAAGTATGTACATCGAGTTGACATGAAAAATACCTTCAATGTTTAAATTGCTGTTCAAAAATATTATCATATCTAGTTTATCTCCTTTAAGTCGGTTTCTCCTGTCGTTAATTATTTGCCCTGCTTTCGAGAAAACTCGTTCTGACGGAACCGATGTTGCGGGTATACATAAATATTTTTTCGAAAGCATATATAGTTCCGGAAATGTTGACTGGCTACGATTCCAATAGTCTAGGGGATTATTTGAGCGATCAACAAAATTTTGCCTTAGATATTGCTCCAATATTTGAATATTTGCATTGACATTGGGCGCGTTTTGACAAATTGTTTTTGCTTCAGCAACTCTTACATCGAGAAGGTCCCAGAGAGATAATTCGCTTTTATCGACCGATGCTTCTCTTGGGGTGTTGGTAGAAACACTTGTGTTTTGTTGCCGTATTAGGGAAGTTACTTCTTCCACTAGCCATTTTGTTGTATTATTTGCATTAATTTCATTACCGAACGCAATTTTTTTAAACCTAGGATCTAGGAATGTTGATTTGGCGCACATTTTGTCAGACTCCAACTGCCCTAATCGTCTCCAAACTACCTCTAACAATCTGCTCTTCAAACTTTCTCCCTCTACAGTTTTCATTTTGCGATTTCGTACTGCGTATTGAAGACCTCTAATCAGGGGGCACTACCAGTGACATCGTGGGATAATTTTCTCCTGACAATTCGGTTGTCATGGCCTCTACGGGCTTGAAAAGATTAGTGTAGTCCAACAATGTTTCCCATTCTGATGAATTGAGGAAATCAGGAGCATTTGGTAAAGAAGTTATTATGGCAGAGAGTGGTTCTTTTACCAAGCATATGCGCTCCATCATTATAAGGGTGGAATTCCACCGGGTAGGGACATCTTGTTTTAACCTCAGTTCAGTAACGCCCATTTGCTTTTGCATATTTTTTAATTTTTCCGTCGCTTGAGAACTATGGTTAAAGTAAGTGACTATGGCACGACACTTGGTTATGAGCACAGTAACTTGTGCAACAGCTTTGATGGCATCAATTACACATAAATTTAATGTGTGCGCTACACATGGGTGGTGGTGCTTCTGTAGCATTTCAATTATAGCCTTTTTAATATTAGCCCCGTTATCACTTACTACAGTAACTATTTTGTCAAAAACGGACCACTCATCAAATATTAACTTCAATTCTGTAGCTATATTTTGGGAGGTATGATTTCCTAAGATTTCCTTTGTTGATAAAACTGCAGAAATCATTTTGTTATCCCGAACGAAATGACTAGTAACTGACAAAAAAGATTTTTGACTATCAGAAGTCCACATATCAGTTGTAACTGAAATATGTGTTACAATGTTGAGCAAGTAATGCAGTTTCTTTCTTACTTCATTGTATTTAAAAGGTAGCATTGTATTTGATAAAACTTTTCTGTTTGGCAAGGAATATAATGGCTGAAGCTTTTTTGTATATTCTACAAATCCTACATTGTCAACGATGGAAAGTGGCTGCAAGTCGTTTGTAATCATCTTTAAAAGAGATTCATCAATATTATTTTTTTCTTGCTCTGAGAGCTCAGAACGTGTGTATGTATGTATGTATTTATTTGAAAATTTGTTCCTAGCACAACAATTTTGACAAATTATTTAACAGTGCTAGTCATGAATAGCATGAGCTATAAAAATTGAACATTTATAATAATAAATTAGATTAATCAAATTAAATTAAATATAACGGACAATAGTGAAATATTTATGTATGTAAATGTAAATATTAAAACTAAAGAAAAGTAGTTAATAAATATTAAAAGACAGCAGTAGTGATGACAACCTTTGGCTGGTTATAGATTGAATAGTATTTAACAAATAAAGAAAGAAGACACAGAGAAAGGAAAAGGACTTAGAAATGAACATTTTAACAACAACAATTTGAGATCCAGTTTAAGAGTCGTTAAAAAATGATGTTAGCTCTTTTCTGAAGTGCAGAGCACTACTTAAGAGTCGAAGACTACTAGGTAGCGAGTTCCAAAGACGTATTACAGTAACAAAGAATTGGCGCTCAGAGGTTAGCGAGCGGTATCAGATGTGCTTAAGAAGAAGCACCGATCTTGATGATTGCAGAAAAATAAGCTTACGATGTGCTGGTAACAAAAAATTTTGTTTGAACAGTCCTTCTCAAACATCCACTATTGGAAATGTCTTCGGTAGGTACTGTTAACGAACTGCGCGCTGCACTCCCTGCAGTAGTTGACGAAAGAGAAGTGGAACTACGTTCCTCTTCTGCAATTACTGGCGCTATTTCTCCTGAAGTTAGATTACTATGTTCTGAGCATGGTGGAATCACCAGGTGAAGTAAATAAAAAGAGATAGAAGGTGTACGCTATCTGAAACGGTAGGGATGTATTTTCAACGGTCAGAAGAGGGTAAAATGTTTACCCGCTTTGGAAAAGTAGGAGTAGAAAAACAAATGCCTTGCTACGAAAGCCATTACAGACTGTTTCTTTTTCAGCATATCAGTGCAACCTAATGCCAATACAAAAGGGATACACAAGACCAGTGCGAACTTGTATTACTTTAGGCATCGAATAAAATTAAAAACTTAAACTGCAATGAGTAGTAAAATTCAAGAATGCGTCTAAAGTAAACTGACCTCAACTTCAACTTCAGTTGAAGCTTTTATCGAAAAACCGGACATAAGTGGGAGAGGTGTTATCCATTATATAGTTGAACTGTAGGAACTTTGCGCACTTAAATGGGTTTCGGGTTTGATGAAAAGTTTTACAGTCACACTTGGAAGTGATCGTAATACTTTTAAATGTGTTTCGATCTCTAAAAATCCATTGTTCTTTCCATCTGCTCTGTTGATTTGACATTGAGAGTTGGAAGTAAAACATATGAC
The DNA here is from genome assembly GCF_040869045.1 of Eurosta solidaginis. NCBI lineage: Eukaryota > Metazoa > Arthropoda > Insecta > Diptera > Tephritidae > Eurosta > Eurosta solidaginis. The sequence continues at coordinate 33,334,134 of NC_090319.1, forward strand.
CTTTTAATATATCATACAAATTTGATCAGAAGATCTCCCATAAGCTCTTGACAGTTAATTCATGATGTATTACTAATGGTCCCAAGTTATTATTTACTAAAATATGTCAGGGGATATAATAGGAGTCGGCCTAGAACCAGAAGGTGCTAATCGAAGCGAGCCGGATTCATATATTCTAATTTACAATCCATAACAGCAACATTCTTCTTATCATAGTGGTCTAATTTTTAGGCCAAAACAAACATAGTGAGTAACAATTTTTCGTAATTGTATTTAGAAATCCATTGTTTTAGCGAAGTGTTTACATAAATAAGGTGTAATACGATAGTTTTGTTGTTCTTGCACATTTTTCGAAAGTCTTCAGTAGCGCTGCACAGGCGAAAATCCTTGTTGGATATGACGCGAATTCAAATAGTTTGTTTTAACAAAGACCTGTTTCAAATTTTTTTGGAACAAATTAAACATACTTATATGATGGAAACATCAATAATATAAACGCAATAGTTAAGCACGACCTTACTTATGGAAGCCCACACCAAATATGAATCTCTGTAATTAAATCCGGTAAAGGTCCATCGATATTCACCTACTGGTTTAGATGAAAAAAGGACTAAAACTACCATATTTCACTCCTGAAAAATGCAAAAAAACCACATTTTTCGGGGACAACATTGGTGAAAATTTTTCAGATAGCCGAATGATAGAACAAAGAAGAATTTAGAGCTAGACAATTGACGGCTTACTTCACCTGGTTATTCCACCATGGTTCTGAGGAAGACGGTCATTTAAATTTGATGTGTTGCCAGAAAATTTAAAATTTTTTTTGCATATATGGCATTTAACTTCATTGCCATTTTTGGTAAAAACTCCCAAACGGAAGATCTCTTCAATCCAGGCCGCATTATAAATATCTACACAAATGAAATCGTTAAAATCACTTCCTCAGTTAAAAATATTTAATAATTACCACGCTTAAAACGTTTGTCGATTAGGTTGACGTATGATAAATTTATTTTAATATCTTTTTAACACTGATATATGCACAGCAAAAATTAAAATAGAACGAACGATTCGAAGAAATAGTAATGAGCGAATCATTCATACCAAAAACTAGTAGTTCGATAAAATAGTAATGAACGAATCATTCATACCTAAAACTAGTAATTCGAAAAAATAGTAATGAACGAATCATTCATAACTAAAACTAGTAACTCGAAAAAATAGTAGTGAACGAATCATTCATACCTAAAACTAGTAATTCGAAAAAATAGTAATGAACGAATCATTCATAACTAAAACTAGTAACTTGAAAAAATAGTAGTGAACGAATCATTCATACCTAAAACTAGTAATTCGAAAAAATAGTAATGAACGAATTTCAAATGACTATCGAATGAATGAAAATTAGTGAACTATCGAATAACTCGATAGTTTTCATTCGATAGTTCCCAACACTGCTCTTTGTGCTGTGGCTCCGGTGGCTCTGCTAATATGTGTTGTGGCAAACAAATTTTTTGTAGGCAAAATATGCTGTGGCTCTGGTATTTGTCTAATATAAAGCTCCAACTTTTTCCTTGTCAACAATTGGTGGCAAATAAATTTTTATTAGGCAAAATCCTTCGGCAAATTGTCTAGTAGGCAAAATTGTGCTGCGTTATGGACTGTAATTTGTAGGTGCTTTTAGTTCCTTTTTCGGGGAGTAAGGACCAATGTTCGGCCTGGGTGCGTCTGAAACCGGCAATGGGTAGGCGCACACGGGTCGATCTCGGGTTGATAGTGCACTCGAAAGAAATACGAGAAAGAAAACACCAAGAGGAATTCCTCGTTATAATAATGTATTTAATTGAATTGAACGGAAATGTACAATGTAAAGATGACAAGGGTTATTTTACCTGTATAACAAAGTACAGCGTTGATCCTTGGACGATGCGTATCGGTAGGCGGTTGATCGAAAAAGAGACCGGTTGTGCCGTTGATGACAACCGCTAAGCCGCGAAAAGGTCCTCTGGTATTAAGGAGGGGAAAACCACACACACAACCACCCTTACGTATACGTACATGGGTGCTGACAACCTGCACACACACATGCATGTGTACGCAACGCATGCATGTGCATGCATGCACACAAATGCGGCGTGAGTGTGGGTGGCTGGAAATATTATTAAAACATTAGGGAGAGGCGCCGTCAATCAAGTGAAAGTTAGGCATTGGGCCTAAACACTTTGCAAGTGAAATTATTTTTCCCACTGGTTGGTAAATTTTTTATAACATTTTTCGCAATTAAAACCTGCAATATAACAACCGAATACGACACAAAATAGGTATGCCTGTCGTAAGAAGCGACTAAAATACCAAATTCAAGGGGCTGTGTAGCGCAACCCTTCAGATTGCCAGCGCAATATATAGCTTCTCCAAACCCAATTGTCAACCTCACCTATCCGCGGCGAATCCTATTTCACTAACAGACGAGGCTCTGGCGACCCCAAGCTCCTCATGGAACTTGGGGGTGGGGAGGGAGGGATGGTCTAAAGGTTTAATGTGACCACATAAATCGTTCTTGATGTGGTCGGGCTAGCACCTTAATGGTGCTGTGTTACCGGAGCGTACCGGATCTGTATCCGGCAAAGGACCATCACATCGATAACAGTCCCCAAAGCCTTTGGGAAGCAACCTTATCGCTACAACAACAACAGCAACCCAAAATATGTTAGCAACTATTATTGTTGTATAGGGAGAATGTTTATAACAGTGCTTCGCGAAATTTTCTATGTGAATGAGCAAGGCGAAATAAACTTCAATTGCCAAGTCTGAAGTTCCTTCATATTTACAAACGCAACATCTTGGTTGATCGTGGCGATATTAATGGAATGGATAAACTTGTGTTAAACGCATCTATATGAAAAAAATGTCACTGTGCAGCGGCCTTTACATACGTCGGTGCATAACAGCAGCTTAACGTAACTTTGTGTTCCCAAAAAGAATATAGAAGCAATTTTGCAGAAAACAAATTTTGTACGAAAAATCAAGCAATCAAAATTTAACAATTTTGTAATACAAGTAAATACTAGAAAATAGTGCAACCGAAAAAGTGAGGTTATGTTGTTGACATCACCTTTATTATTACGTCATGGTTGAATCCACTTTGTGCACACATACATATTTATTTTTTCTTAATCAAAAAAAATTTTAATATTTTACTTTATTTATTATACTCGCTGTATTTGTACACAGGGTATTATAACTTTGATTGGATAACGGTTGGTTGTACAGGTATAAAGGAATCGAGATAGATATAGACTTCCATATATCTAAATCATCAGTATCGATAAAAAAAATTGATTGAGCCATGTCCATCCGTCTGTCCGTTAACACCAGCGATGGGCAAAACGGCTCGTATGAGCCTTTTGCTCATACGGACACGCTTTGCACATTTAAGTGCTAGGTGAGGGACGATAAAGTTCAGGTATGTGGGGCGAAGAACACAGGAAGAGAATAATATACAAACAACATAAGATTGATAAAGAGAGAGTATTTGGCCTTATACATCTCTGACTGCACACCACCCTTCAAAAAACGGGAGTACTCCATAAAAATTACACTCCTTTAGGAGTGTCCCAAAACTAATCTGTATTCATACAAAAAATGTGCTCCAATTAACATTGCGATGTCCTAGGAGAGGAGTAGGTGATCCCACTCTCGCTTTGTTTGTGAGTATTCCATAGAGTACATACGTAAGAGTACTCTCCAAAGTACTTTCACTGTAGTACTCCATGGAGCACCCAAAGAGGATCATATGCCAAAATACTAAAGAGGAATTGTGTCGGAAAGAATTATCGGAGTGAATTTAATTTAAAATCAAAGTAAATGAAGAGGGGCAATACAACTTTTATATTTTATACTACGAATATTCTTATGTTATTTAGCATTCGCGTGAATAAAGAAACTAATCACCCTTATCGCGAGTTTTATTTTCACCCGAAAACATTCACAGTTTTTGTTCACCCTATCGCAGAGGTTGGCGAAACAATTTTTCGTGTTCGAAAAAGATTTCACCTTATCGGCAACTCTTTGTTCGGGCGAAATAAACAGCGCGGAAACCCAAATTTGTTCACTTACATTTTCCAGGCGGACGAAGAAAAATGTAATTAATTTTTTTGGTTTGAAATTTGGTACTCTTATAATTATATGTTCTTTTATTATTAGAAATAAATCAATAAATAATGCACAATCGGAAACTGAGTGGAAGAAGTGAAATTCCTGTATTGCTGTAAATTCTATTTTTTATAACAACGTATCAGTTGGCCAAGTTATTCATTGTGGACAAAGCAACGGTTCCAAAATGTTGAGCACCTCACTGAAACAAGATTGGCTAAGACCCACTTCATGGTCCTTTCCGACGCCTTTTCCCTATGCGAAAAAACGAAGACATGTACACAATTTTACAATTGGTGGAACTCCAAATTTTTGTTTCAATGGTGGCAAGGAGTGGTAAGAATAACTAGCAAATATTAGAATGCGGCTTCTTTAGCCTGTAGTATTGGCCAAAGCTAATTAAAAAAAGTTAACTTGTTATTAAAAAGTGCTGAAAATAGTAATTATTAGCTTACAGTGAATCACTTAGCTCCAAAAGGTTAGAACTGTCTCTTAATTGCCTCCGAATTGCTTTCACATTTATATTCTCCTCGCGCTCGATCAATACCAACCTAAGTGCAATACTAAACATTATTTTATACATTTTTTATCTCTATTATTTTTGTTGTATTTTAAGGAAATATATGTTTGGTTTGGCGGCCACCGTGGTGTGATGGTAGCGTGCTCCGTCTATCACACCGTATGCCCTGGGTTCAACTCCCGGGCAAATCAACATCAAAAGTTTTAGAAATAAGATTTTTCAATTAGACGAAAATTTTTCTAAACGGGGTCGCCCCTCGGCAGTGTCTGGCAAGCGCTCCGATTGTATTTCTGCCATGAAAAGCTCTCAGTGAAAACTCATCTGCCTTGCAGATGCCGTTCGGAGTCTGCATAAAACATGTAGGTCCCGTCCGGCCAATTTGTAGGGAAAAATCAAGAGGAGCACGACGCAAATTGGAAGAGAAGCTCGGCCTTAGATCTCTTCGGAGGTTATCGCGCCTTACATTTTTTTTTTTATATGTTTGGTTACAAAATTTACACAATTGCAAGTAAATTATTTGTTCGCTGCTAATTCACAATAGAGCATCAGCTGTTTCGAAGTGAACTTTTGTTCGCCCGAAATTGCCGATAGGCGAAAAAAGTTCACCCGAACAAAAAAAGTGAAGGCGAACACTTTTCCGCGTGAACTTCGCGATAAGGGTGAATATTTCTCTATACTATAGTATGTATACATAAAACCAGTGCCCGGTTGCATTTTATCAGAGTTGCCACAGAAAAATTTTATTATCAGTTATTTGTAAGCAATATTTTACTTTTGGCAACTCTGTTTGATCGTCATCGTGTCGTGATCACGGTCGTTAAAAAATGAGCAATGGTCCGCAAACGTATTGCAAAGGAGTATTGTTAGAGTACTCCCATGAAGAAAATGGAACACGTAATTCAAAAATTTTTGCAGGGCAAGCTATGTGGAAAATAGAGCTGCCACCGCTCTTATTATGTTCAAATTATTAAGCATTTTAGGATAAACTAGCCTTAACCGGCGGCTTCGCTCGCACTAAAGTCTACAAATATGTAATGTCGCTTTTTTGCTTCACAACTCGAACTGAATTTTCAGTTGTAATTTTAAAAGTTCCTTTATGATTCAAATCATAAACGAAGCAAGTTTTAAAATTAGAAAAATGGTCGCCGTAAATTAAACACACATGAAACACATGCTTTAACAATTTTTGCAGTGAGGATTTAACTATATACATATGTATGTGAGCTGAAGAATTTGAAAATTCCTCCATAATTTGAAATTTGTAAATGAAAGCAGTTATGTTTATAATAGCCGTGTTTTTTTTCACACGCGTATACGTTTACGTTTGCGCGTAAAAAATGCTTATCCTCGCTTAGATAATGCTTAGGAGACCCATCTAGTGACAGTGGTTAAATAACTAGCAACAGCACAGTGTGTACGGAAAAGCGGAGACACAACCCTCTGATGGCCATAGGGTATACCATATAGCTGAATCAGTTGCGATGAATTGTGGACACACATAGAATACATAGAAATAATGTAGAGGAGAAACATAGAACCATATTTGAGTTATATCTGAGTATAATGCGTATTGAAATTTAATAGGACAAATTTTATGCGCAGCAATTTCAGAGGTGTATTTAAAGTTTGACGCTTAGCAGTCCATATAAAGTTTAAGCGTAAACGTCTTTAGATGTAAAAAAAACACGGCTAATAAAACTGGTAAAATTAGTCGTTGTTTATGCGATCGGTACCTTTTTTATTTGTAAACTGATACATGTCTTTCTATGCTCAAGGCAACACTGCCAACAAGTCTGAAAAGGGTTTCGTTTTCCGACGATTGTATATGAAACGTGCATTAGTACGTTTTTCTACTACTACTTCCTCTAATGCTACTACTTTAAAATTAGTTTTTTAAATACTTTTATGTATATATTGCAAAATGAATCGGCTGGAATATAATTAAATGTATGTGAAGGCGAAATTAATGTCAATAATGAGCTGCTTAAGATAAAGTCGACATCAGTCTATGGTTATTCCGTTTTTCGTATTTCTTGCCAAAAAATGTATGTTTTAGTTTTCGTATTATTGCAACACAGTTTGGGAATTGGTTTTCGAGGTTGAGAGAGAATATTTTCATTTCAGTTTTTTAGTGCTTCCGCAACCAATGATGACATGATATGAAACTTCTCGCTCTCTGAGAGCGCGTGAAAATGTGCATTTTTTATAACATTGACCATAGATGCCATCATCCTTAAAATCAAATTTTGGCATTTCGGAATAACTTTGGGGTATTTTACATGGTAAAGGTTTAATTTATGATTTTCACCGAAAACTTACTCAAGATTGTCAAATGGGATATCAAAAAACTCGAATTTTTTCAGGATCACAAATACAAAAAAAAGCTTATTTTACCCGTTAAAAATTTTTCCGTGACAACACGTGAAATTTAATTTTTTGATAGCTAAGATAAAATGTACTTATCTCTTTTCGTGCGTTAATATAGCAGTAGTTGAATACACTTGAAATGAAAAATAATGAAAACGCACCGATTTTCTTGGAATTTTTTTTGCGCGGTTTACGCAACTCTGATCTTCAAGACCCATTCTTGGAAACGAATGAAGTTTGTTTACAATCGAATGAACCAATGTTTACAATTGAATGAACTTTAAGACCCATTCCTGGAAACGAATTGAGAGAGAATGAATGTTTCGTATCATGTCATCATTGTCCGCAACCTTCTTGCGATCAATATCATTTGAGACGAAGCGTACGATATTTCCAATGTATTTTTTTACTCCCCTAACACCCCAAAACACACAAACGTCTCACCCAGCACTCGCTGGCACTGAAATTGATTTAGGAGCGGAAAATAGGCCCATCCCTGGTTAACACGATAACTTGAGTAAATATTGTAACGAACTTAGGGAAACGCCGCTTATTTTACACCTTCTACTAACGTTCGTATCGCTAAATTGTTGAATAAATAACTCCAATATTCAATAATGCAAAATGTCTTTATTAGACTACTTTGAAAATACTTCACAATAACACTTATACTTCGCAACTGAAAGCGTGCTTAAATCAAACTGATTGCTCATGCCTCAGCTGGTGCTGCTTTTATATTCTTCGGTTTCCTCGTTTGCATATTTCTAGGCGTTTCTCCTTCTAGAATTTACTAGTTCGCTGATGATTGCATACTTTTGTGAGTATCTCAGAAATATGCATGTGTATGTGTGAGAACTACTTTGCTGATTGAAATGAGAACAATAAGCGTTTTTACTGTCCGTTTAAATTACAATTTATTAAGCACAATAGCTTTAGCACAATAGTTTTAGTTAACAATATATAGCTTGCTATTTCTTTAGAACGAGAGGTTTAGTTTACAATGTTTAATTTGCTTTTCTTTTAAAGCCTAAAAAGCGAGATTATGCTTTACGACAGATATATGACGCGATTAAACACAACAAAGGATTTTATTTAATTAGCACGATAGCTATATTATAACGTATTTAGAAATTTATTAATGTGTCTTGCACCATAACTTTGACGAGACTAAAAAGCTAAATTCAATTCTACTTTGAATTCATACAAGAATTCAAATTCCAATATGTATATGTAATTACTTATATTAAAAGTAAATTTAAAAAGCAACAACTTAAATGGATACAGGAATATCACCTGATTTAACGGCAGCGTACATAATAGAAATAGTTATTTTAGCAAATATATTAAGTACAGCCAAAAATTTTTGAATATAAAGATATTGCATGCGCAAACTTCGGTGGAAAGCAGCGGAGCGTAACAAAATTCTAGTAGGTCACTTTCACCACACCAAAAACTTTAACACAATTTTTAACATAATTTAAGCACAGAAATACACTGATTGGAGTTTTAGAGAGTAAAAATGTGAATTCTGAATACATTAGCTGAATAAAAAGTGTACAAATAATTGTTAAATAACAAATACAGACAGTGGTAGTTTAACAAATTCTGCTGTGGTAAGTGGTGAATGTGACCTACTAGAATTTTGTGAAGCTTGCCTCACACGATTTTTCGTCTATGCAATGTCTCTATATTATATTAGGGGGACTCATGTAACCGTATAAATGCCTTATAAAGTGTGTAAACGTATAAATTTATCTAGTGCGTAAACGAGCTGTCAAATTTTGTATGAAAAACCATTCACACAATTTGTATAAATTTACGCGCACATTTCATTGTGTAAACGCGGTAAACTCAAAGGAATGCAACCTTGCAGACATTACAGCAGGCATTTTCATCAGAAATCTCCAACATCAGCAAGTAAATGCATTTTAGTCTTGATTTTTCACTTAATCTTGGCATTTTTTAATTTGTATAACAATCAAAAAAATTTTTGTTTGGCAATAATACAGCTGATAAACAATCGAGTTTATCAAGAGTATTTCTAGGTGCGTTCATATAACAGCGTGTGTAAATGGATATAATTTTACACCTTATAAGTTTATATGCTTTCATGAGTCCCCCTATTGTTTCTGCTTTATATTCAAAAATTTTTGGCATTGGTGGGATGGCAGAATCAAAGCAGGCGACGGCTTATGCATTTATATATAGCAATATGTATATGCATATGAGCATTGACAATTGCAAAAGGCAAATGGTAAAATAGCAGTGATAATAAATAAATATTATTGTCAGTGAGCGAATTTAGAAAAAGGTAGTAATAAGGAATTAGTAACTTATACTACCAAATATGTATAATGCGCTTATGACTAAACACTGATGATTGCATACTTTTGTGAGTATCTCTCCGCTGCTGTATCTACATATGTGTAGACATAATGATTGATTTGTTTATGTAGATACAAGTGACTGCTTAGTATCGGCATAGAGATGATAGTATCCCTTAGTGTTGCTAATATTCGTCACACTGCACTCCACCTGAGTCTGATCTTCCCGATCAGACAAATTTCCTGATCTAAACGCTGCCAGCCTTTCCAGATGAACCACTTTCATTTTGGTTCGTGGTTTACCAATGGTTTGTATGCGGTAAACTACATCGTTGATCCGTTTTACAACTTTGTGTGGGCGTTCCCAGTTACACTGCAATTTCGGGAACAAACATTTTTTCCGTTGTGGGTTGTATAACAGCACCAAATCTCCTTCCTGAAAACTTTCCGAATTAATTGCTTTATCGTATCTGGCTTCATCTTGTCACTCATAATCTTTGTTCGTTGCCTTATCAGATCGTGTATTTCTGTCAGCTCTTCTTCCAAAACACCAGTGGATTTCTTGACATTTCTCTCCTCACCGGCATCTATCCCAAACTTCAAATCAGCTGGCAGTCGAAGGCCATTGCCAAAAATTACTTTTGCAGGGGTTTGGCCCGTTGTCTCATGTACTGCTGATCGGTAAGCCATGAAGAATAATGGTATGCAGTTATCCCACTCTTTATGGAACTTGCTCACTACTTTCCTTAAGTGCTCCTCCAATGTTCTATTGCATCGTTCCACCATACCATCGGACTGAGGATGCAATGCAGTTGTCCGTGTTTTTCGAATGCCCAATGATTTACACATTTCCGGGAACACAGCTGATTCGAAATTCCTGCCTTGGTCAGAATGTAACTCTATTTGTACACCATACCTTGCAACCCAATTGTTTATAAACACTTCTGCTACTGTTTCCGCTTCTTGATTTGGGATTGGGTATACCTCTGATTATTTGCTGAAATAATCCATAACCACCAGTACATATTTGTTTCCGCAGTTGCTAGTAGGAAATGGACCTGCGACATCCATAGCGATCCTTTCAAATGTCGCACCTGAGTTATATTGCTTCATCTGGCCATGACTTCGGGTTTTGGGCCCTTTCGCTCTGCTGCAAACCTCGCAGTTCGCAATCCACTCAGTGACCGACTGACGGCAACCAACCCAATAGAACCTCTGTTTAATCTTCTCGAGCGTCCTCGTGATTCCCAGATGACCTCCGCTGGGACCATTATGCAGCTCCATCAACCATTTGTGACAAAACGCCTCCTATAACATATCCGCTCGCATCTGTATCTAGAATAAACGTTGCTCCTGGAATCGGATATACCAACATTTGGGCAGTGCACAAATGCTCTTTCAATGTTTGGAAAGCTACTACTTGCTTCTTCTTCCAATCAAAAGCTTTTTTTTTCTTGTTAGCTCGTGGAGGCTGTGGGCTACGCTGTCAAAATTTAGTACAAATCGCCGGCAATATTTAGTACAAATCGCCGGCAATATGTGCACAGCCAAAGGAAACTTCTCAATTCATGCAGATTCTGTGGTCTTGGCCAATCCTTTACTGCTTCTATCTTTTCATTCGCGGAGCAGATGCCCACCGTCGTTACTTTATGACCCAAGTAACTAACTTGCTTCTTGAACAGAGAACACTTTTTGGGACTAAGTTTCTGACCAGCACCAGCTATTCTTTGGAAAACCTCCTCCAAGTTCTTCAGATGTTCTTCGAAGTTCTTTCCCAATACGATGATGTCGTCTAGGTACACTAAAGATGTTTTCCAATGTAGTTCTTTCAGTACCTGATCTATGAGTCTTTTAAAAGTAGCTGGTGCTTTACATAGTCCAAAAAGCATCACTGTAAATTGCCAAAGACCATCACCGACACTGAAGGCTGTTTTCTCTTTGTCTTCGTCCATCACTTCCACTTGCCAGTAGCCGCTTTTCAAGTCCAGTGTGGAAAACCATTTCGTACTAGATAGCGAGCCCAGAGTGTAGTCAATTCTTGGCTACCCAATCCTTTTTCGTCGTTAGTCCACGCAAAACCTGATTTTTCCCTCCTTCTTCTTTACCGGTGAGCTCCATGGATTAGCTGATGATTCGATGACGCCGCTGTCGCTCATTTCTTGCATGATTTGACTCACAACTTCCCGCTTCGCCAGTGGAATACTACGTGGAGCTTGACGGATCGGCCTCGCATCTTCAGTGTCAATTTGATGTTTCACAACGTTGGTGCGGCCTGGTTTGAAGCCATCTTGGTCAAATATGTTCGCGTACTTTAGGAGCAGTGGTTTTGTCTTACTCTGATAGTCTTCCTCTAGCCCCTCCGTTCATGCCGTGATGTCATTTGAAAGATCAGTATTACTAGTTGAAACGGGTTCCTGGAGCTGTTCATAGTTAATTACTACTTCAGCCTCTTGGCATCTTCCCAATATAGCTCCTTTGGTCAGTTTGAGTGGTGACTTGAACTCACTGGGTACTCTTACCGGAATACATTCATCTTGTTTTGTCATAGCCAGGGTTTCTCTTACAAGTACGTTCGGTGTTGATTTGTTTGCTGCTTCGACAACCCACAATTTGTTTGTCCCACAATCTCCATCAACCTTTGCCCAGATGACTGCTTCTGATTTTGGTGGTATTTGCTGACTCTCTTCAACCAGCACTCGTTTACTATTGTAGTCTCTCTCGTAGCCGAAATTAAGTGGCACATCCATGTTCTTATATCGCATCGTCTTGCTTTGCATGTCGATCTTGATGCCTTGGTCGATTAAGAAGTCCACTCCAATAATGATTTCATCAACAATCTCTTCCACTATAAAATTGTATACTACCGTGATGTTCCCAATTGCGACTTCACATGCTACTTATCCTAGAACCGTGGTATCTTCTCCAGTGGCTGTACGCAATCTTGCTCCATGCAATGGTCTTATTTCTTTGTTAACTAAATCTGCTCAAATGATGGAATGAGATGCACCCGTATCTACAGTCAGTAAACGTTCCTTTCCATCCACATGTCCTCTGACAGTAAGATTGTGTGACCTTCTTCCAATTTGCGAGATAGAGATTATGGAGCATTCAATTGAGGGAGCCAGCTGTCGCCCCTTGCGGCTGACTCGCTTTAGTTTAACGATTGAGTGGACTTGGAGATTTGCTCATCTCCTTCAGCTCTGCGTTTACGTCCACCCACATTGTTGGAACTATTAGGACCGGAGCTGCAATGACGTGCAATGTGGCCTGGGTTGCCGCACTTGAAACGTTTCATAACTCCAGAGTTTTTCTGTTGTGATCCCTTCAGTGCTTCCAAAATTGTGTCCACCCAATCTGGCCTTTCTACTTCCACACGGTGGGCTTTGTACGCTGGATTACTCAAAAGTGAGGCAGTTTCCTGAGTCAGTGCATGGGATACCGTTTTAGCAAATGTTGGCTTTGGGTTCGCATATGTAGCTCGTTTCGTTTCGACATCCCGTATTCCATTTATAAAGCTCTGAATTTTAATCCTCTGGGTGTATTCCACGGGTGCGTCTCCATTTGCGAGATGAGCCAATATTTCAACATCTGACGCAAAGTCCTGCAAAGTCTCATTCGCTTTTTGGTAACGGTTTTGCAACTCAATTTGGTATATCTGCTTTCTATGCTCGCTTCCATAACGTCTCTCGGCAGCGGCCATCAATGCTTCATAACTGTTCCGTTCGTACTCTGGAATCGTCTGTAAGTTTTCCGCTGCAGGCCCTTTCAATGCCACGAACAGAGCTACAACTTTATATTCAGCATTCCAGTTGTTCACTGCTGCGGTCTTCTCAAACTGTAGCTTAAAGACCTGAAAAGGAACAGAACCGCCAAAGGATGGTGTCCTTACCTTTGGATTACTCGCTGAAACTGCTGGGCGATTTATTTGCAACCCCTGTATACGACCTCTCAAAGCTTCTATCTCGGCATCCATTTTTACAATATTTGTATTCTGCGCTTCTAACTGCGAAGACATTTGTGCCACCTGCAATGATAAGCGCTCCTCTTGTGCTTCGATCTTGGATGTAATATGTATCAACATTTCAGAAATACGCGTTTCTTGTGCTTTCAACTGCTCAGCCAACTGTGATGTCATATATGTCTTCCGTTCTTCCAGTTGAGTTTCCATCTTAGATGTTATACGGTTCTCCTGGGATTTTAATTGGGATGCCATATATGTTTTCTGTTCTTCCAATTGAGATGACATTTCGATGTCTGTGCTGGTAGCTGTCTGCGATGTTTCGTTTTTCTCTTCAATTTTTGTTGTTGATTCTTCCACATCAGGATAAAAGACACACTCGTCCACATTAGTTCCTTCCAACTCCATTATCTCTCATAGTCGTGGTTGAAGATTGATCTTATTGCCGTTTGTATTCAATCCACGGTTCTCCAACTCCTTTTTCAGTTGCTGGATCCTTAATTCACTTAACTTTGCCATGCCCAAGTTGTATTCGAAATCTTCAGAATTTATTCAACAATTCCTCTTCTGGCACCAATTGTAACGAATTTAGGGAAACTCCGCTTATTTTACACCTTCTACTAACGTTCGTATCGCTAAATTGTTGAATATATAACTCCAATATTCAATAATGCAAAATGTCTTTATTAGACTATTAGACAAATGTTTTTATAGACTTGGAAAATACTTCACAATAACACTTATACTTCGCAACTGATGCGTGCTTAAATCAAACTGATTGCTCAACCCTCACCTTGTGCTGCTTTTATACACTCAGAGAAAAAAATACTGTAATATTAACAGTTCTCTGCTGTTGTTTTTAAAAACGGCTAAAACAACAAATTTTTTGTTAATCTAACGGATTTATGGGGTAAAGGAACTATGAGAAACTGTTTCTATAACAAAAAAACCTATTCAGCTTATTACAATAAATTATTGCCAGAAATTACATTTCGCATGACAACTGACACTGTTGTACTAACTGTCTCCCTGTAGACTTGAACCCTAAAATTGTTAATTTCAGCTGTTGGGTGTGACTGGTAATTCAACAAATAAATCTGTTGATTACTAACAAAAATCGCAGTTGATTTTCCAATTACCACTGTTAGATACACAAATCCCTCCATTACCAATTGCCACTGTTAAATAAATCGTACATCTGGTATTGCCCTTTATCTGGTACCAACTAACAGAATTTGCAGCTGATTTCAAAATGAATCATGTTGAACCAACAGCATTTCTGTTAATTGAAACTTATGCTTAGCAAGCCATGATTTTTTGTAAAAAATCAAGTGAATTGTGAAAATGTATCAGTGTTTTCGGACGCGGATAATTTATAACTTTTTATACTCAGCTGAGCAGAGCTCACAGAGTATATTAATTTTGTTCGCATAACGGTAATCCGTAACGGCATAAACTAATGGAGATAGATATAGGCTTCTATATATCAAAATGATCTGGGCGAAAAAAGAAATTCATTTAGCCATGTCCGTCCGTTCGTCCGTCCGTAAACACGATAACTTGAGTAAATTTTGAGGTATCTTGATGAAATTTTGGTATGTAGGTTCCTGGGCACTCATCTCAGATCGCTATTTGAAATGAACGAAATCGGACCATAACCACGATATCGAAAATTTCGAAAAACAGAAAAAGTGCGATAATTCATTACCAAATACGGCTAAATCGATGAAACTTGGTAGGTGGGTTGATCTTATGACGCAGAATAGAAAATTAGTAAAATTTTGGACAATGGGAGTGGCACCGCCCACTTTTAAAAGAAGGTAATTTCAAAATCTTGCAAGCTGTAATTTAGCAGTCGTTGAAGATATCATGATGAAATTTGGCCGCAACGTTAATCCTATTACTATATGTGCGCTAAATAAAAATCAGCAAAATCGGATTACGAACACGCCCACTTTTTAAAAAAAAATTTTAAGCCAAATTTTAACAAAAAATTTAATATCTTTACAGTATATAAGTAAATTATGTCAACATTCAACTCCAGTAATGATATGGTGCAACAAAATACAAAAATAAAAGAAAATTTCAAAATGGGCGTGGCTCCGCCCTTTTTCATTTAATTCGTCTAGAATACTGGTGACTTGTAGAGCCTTTTCTACAAGTTTTCTGTTTCTTATTTAAAAAACTAACGCGAGACAATTTACCTTTACTTGTTTATTAAAGTGTACTTCATTCGAGTAAAGTTACAATTCGATTGAACTTAAAAACTAAGACACGGTTCAAAATAGGTAAGCTGTAAAAAATTAGTCATAGGAATTTTCCGTGTAAAAATTCTGTTGTTTCAAATTGACAAAATACAAGTTATACATCGGATGATTTCATGAGATGGCTAATTATAATAGGATAGGTGCGAAGAGTATGATATGAAATTCTGCTTGTGATTACGTATGAATGGAGGCATGGCGGAACGATACAAGGTGGCAGCATGGGACAGCTGATTATACCCTTTTTTTATTTCATTTGATACATCAACTTCCGGCGCAGTACGATTTTGATATTTGTCTATCGAATTTACAAAAACAAAATACATGGAATTTTTATTTATGTTTGTAGGTATGTCACCATGCTGCCACCTTGTATCGTTCCGTCATGAATGGACGCACATATGTTTGCATTCATAGCAACATGTATGTATGTAGGATTTTATTTAAATAGAGAGTGAAGTACATATATATTTTAGGTAATATATGGCACTAAAGCGAAATTGGGTGAAAAAATCAAATTGTGGAAATACGGGAGGTATGAATACTTTTTTAAATAACACCGTTTTCTTTATACTTTTCCAACTTTATTTTAACAAATGACAAGACGTACATCATTTCTATCATTATTTCAACAGTCGATGCACTCTGATTTTCAGTTTTTTTCTATCTTGCAGTTTGGCGAAGATGAAGATATAACGTCTGCGTTTCATAAAGTTAACCAATGAATTAAGGAGAACGAGGGTGTTTCATTCAGCTTTATACCTTTGAGTGCATCACAAACTTCGCATGGTTCGCTTGCGGTAATAACGTACATACCTACATAAGTAGCATTATTATTTTATATTTTATAATGTAGGTAGACATTCACAATTTTCTGGAACATTATCCTCGAGGAAAAGACGCCCTCGATTATTACGTCGAACAACAAACTTAAAACTTACTTAATTGGCGCTTAACCGTCTAAACGGTTATGGCCGTCCAACAAGGCGCGCCAGTCGCTCCTTCGCTCCGCCGACCGGCGCCAATTGGTCACACCAAGGGAGTTTAAATCGTTTTCCACCTGGTCCTTCCAACGGAGTGGGGGCCGCCCTCTAGCTCTGCTTCCATAGGCGGGTTCCGATAGAAACACTTTCTTGGCCGGAGCATCATCTTTCATTCGCATAACATGGCCTAGCCAGCGCAGCCGCTGCGTTTTAATTCGCTGGACTATGTTGATGTCTGCGTATAGCTCGTACAGCTATAATTAAATCTTCTTCGGTACTCGCCATCGCCAACGCTAGAGGTCCATAAATCTTTCGAAGAACTTTTCTCTCGAACAACTTAAAAACTTATTATTTATTTATGCTTTAATTATTTAAAACGTAAAATGAAATTTTAAAATTACTACAAGTATTTTGCTCAATAGGTGTGTAGTTTGTTATATTAAACACAGTTAAGTATTATTTTTAAATATAGATATTTAATAACTAAAAATATGTAAAATAAATGAGTGAAATAAGAGTTAACAAATATATCCATCCCGTGTTTATAATCATTTTGGAAATTAAATCTATAATATAAGAAGTAAGGAAGGTTAAGTTCGGGTGTAACCGAACATTACATACTCAGTTGAGAGCTATGGTGACAACATAAGGGAAAATAAACATGTAGGAAAATGAACCGAGGGAAACCCTGGAATGTGTTTATATGACATGTGTATCAAATGAAAGGCATTAAAGAGTATTTTATGAGGGAGTGGGCCATAGTTCTATAGGTGGACGCCATTTAGGGATATAGCCATAAATGTGTATCAGGGTTGACTCTAGAATGCGTTTGTACGATATGGGTATCAAATGAAAGGTGTTAATGAGCATTTTAAAAGGGCGTGGGGCTTAGTTCTATAGGTGGACGCCTTTTCGAGATATCGCCATAAAGGTGGACCAGGGGTGACTCTAGAATGCGTTTGTACGATATGGGTATCAAATGAAAGGTGTTAATGAGTATTTTAAAAGGGAGTAATCATTAGTTCCATAGGTGGACGCCGTTCGAGATATCGCCATAAAGGTGGACCAGGGGTGACCCTAGACTTTTTTTGTACAATATGGGTATCAAAAGAAAGGTGTTAATGAGTATTTTAAAATGGAGTAATCGTTAGTTCCATAGGTGGACGCCGTTTCGAGATATCGCCATAAAGGTGGGCCAGGGGTGACTCTAGAATTCGTTTTTGCAATATGGGTATCAAACGAAAGGAGTTAATGAGTATTTTAAAAGGGAGTGGGCCTTAATTCTATAGGTGGACGCCTTTTCGAGGTATCGCAATAAAGTTGGACCAGGGGTGATTCTAGACTCTGTTTGTACGATATGGGTATCAAATAAAAGGTGCTAATGAGTATTTTTAAAAGGGAGTGGGCCTTCGTTCTATAGGTGTTCGCCTTTTCGAGATATCGCCATAAAGGTGGACCAGGGGTGACTTCAGAATATGTTTGTACGATATGGGTATCAAATGAAAGGTGTTAATGAGTATTTTAAAAGGGCGTGGGGCTTAGTTCTATAGGTGGACGCCTTTTCGAGATATCGCCATAAAGGTGGACCAGGAGGACTCTAGAATGAGTTTGTACGATATGGGTATCAAATTAAAGGTATTAATGAGAGTTTTAAAAGGGAGTGGTGGTAGTTGTATATGTGAAGGCGTTTTCCAGATATCGACCAAAATGTGGACCAGGGTGACCCAGAAAATCATCTGTTGGATACCGCTAATTTATTTATATATGTAATATCTGCCAAGATTTTAAGGGTTTTTTATTTCGCCCTGCAGAACTTTTTCATTTTCTTCTACTTAATATGGTAGGTGTTACAACCATTTTATAAAGTTGTTTCTAAAGTTATATTTCGCGTCAATAAAACAATCCAATTACCTTACCATGTTTCATCCCTTTTTTCGTATTTGGTATAGAATTATGGCATTTTTTTCATTTTTCGTAATTTTCGATATCGAAAAAGTGGGCGTGGTCATAGTCGGATTTCGTTCATTTTTCATACCAAGATAAAGTGAGTTCAAGTAAGCACGTGAACTAAGTTCATTAAAGATTTTTGCTCAAGTTATCGTGTTAACGGCCATGCGGAAGGACAGACGGACGACTGTGTATAAAAACTGGGCGTGGCATCAACCGATTTCGCCCATTTTCACAGAAAACAGTTAACGTCATAAAATCTATGCCCCTAGACAAATTAAATGAAAAAGAGCGGAGCCACGTCCATTTTGAAATTTTCTTTTATTTTTGTATTTTGTTGCACCATATCATTACTGGAGTTGAATGTTGACATAATTTACTTATATACTGTAAAGATATTAAATTTTTTGTTAAAATTTTACTTTAAAAAATTTTTTTTTTAAAGTGGGCGTGGTCCTTCTCCGATTTTGCTAATTTTTATTAAGCGTACATATAGTAATAGGAGTAACGTTCCTGCCAAATTTCATCATGATATCTTCAACGACTGCCAAATTACAGCTTGCAAAAGTTTTAAATTACCTTCTTTTAAAAGTGGGCGGTGCCACGCCCATTGACCAAAATTTTACTAATTTTCTATTCTGCGTCATAAGTTCAACCCATCTACCAAGTTTCGTCGCTTTATCTGTCTTTTGTAATGAATTATCGCACTTTTTCTAAATTTTCGATATCGAAAAAGTGGGCGTGGTTATAGTCCGATATCGTTCATTTTAAATAGCGATCTGAGATGAGTGCTCAGGAACCTACATACCAAATTCCATCAAGATACCTCAAAATTTACTCAAGTTATCGTGTTAACGGGCTGACGGACGGACGGACATGGCTCAATCAAATTTTTTTTCGATCCTGATTATTTTGATATATGGAAGTCTATATCTATCTCGATTCCTTTATATACGGTTTTGCATTCGTTTGAAAGGCCTCGGACTCCTCCGATTTTGCTAATTTTTATTAAGCGTACATATAGTAATAGGAGTAACGTTCCTGCCAAATTTCATCATGATATCTTCAACGACTGCCAAATTACAGCTTGCAAAAGTTTTAAATTACCTTCTTTTAAAAGTGGGCGGTGCCACGCCCATTGACCAAAATTTTACTAATTTTCTATTCTGCGTCATAAGTTCACCCATCTACCAAGTTTCGTCGCTTTATCTGTCTTTTGTAATGAATTATCGCACTTTTTCTAAATTTTCGATATCGAAAAAGTGGGCGTGGTTATAGTCCGATATCGTTCATTTTAAATAGCGATCTGAGATGAGTGCTCAGGAACCTACATACCAAATTCCATCAAGATACCTCAAAATTTACTCAAGTTATCGTGTTAACGGGCTGACGGACGGACGGACATGGCTCAATCAAATTTTTTTTCGATCCTGATTATTTTGATATATGGAAGTCTATATCTATCTCGATTCCTTTATATACGGTTTTGCATTCGTTTGAAAGGCCTCGGACTCCGTGAGGTTTATAGCAAAGAAAATTCAGCATCGACGCACAGGGTCTCGAGATATAGGCCAAAACGTGGACCCGGGTACCCCTGGAATGTGTTTATAGAGTATGGATATCAAATGAAAGCTGTGGATGAGTGCTTTAGTAGAGGGTAATTTTCATACCCCTGGGTGACTAGGGTCTCGAGATATAGGCCAAAACGTGGACCCTGGTACCACTGGAATGTATTTATAGAATATGGATAACAAATGAAAGCTGTGGATGAGTGCTTTAGTAGAGGGTAATTTTCATACCCCTGGGTGACTAGGGTCTCGAGATATAGGCCAAAACGTGGACCCGGGTACCCCTAGAATGTGTTTATAGGATATGGATATAAAATGAAAGCTGTCGATGAGTGCTTTAGTAGAGGGTAATTTTCAAACCACTGGGTGACTAGGGTCTCGATATATAGGCCAAAACGTGGACCCGGGTACCCTTAGAATATGTTTATAGAATATGGAAAACAAATGAAAGCTGTTGATGAGTGCTTTAGTAGAGCGTAATTTTCATACCCCTGGGTGACTAGGGTCTCGAGATATAGGAAAAACGTGGGCCCGTGAACGCCTAGATAGTGTTTTTACATTATGGGTATCAAATTGAAGCTGTGCTTTAGTACAGGGTAGTTTTCATACACTCAAAAAAAAAAGTATCACTATCATTTTAATACACGATGTGCAAAAATGAAACTATAAACGGTATCATTTTCGTGGTATCAATGCAACGATAAATATTATAAAAAGTATAATTAAAAGTATCAATTTTGTATCTTGACTATTGATTTGCCCATGGAAAATATTTGTTTCGCCCTAAAAATGTATCAAAATGATAACTGTATAAATTTCCTAGTTTCATTATGATAACATTTAATACTAGATTGATTATAAAACGCATTACATTTGTATGTAGCCTATTAACTTGACAAATACAAGTATCAAACTAATATTTCGAAAATGTCAATAACATAAGATCATTGATGACGAAAAAAAAGATAAGCAAAAACTGCACATTGATGCCTAGATGGCATCGCCTTGATGATAACTTTTTTTGAGTGTACCTATTGGTGACTAGGGGCTCGAGATATAGGCCAAAACGTGGACCCGGATACACCTAGCGTGTGTTTTTACATTATGGGTATCAAATTTTAACTGTTACTATATGCTTTAGTACAGAGAAAGTTTTACGCCGCTGGGTGACTAGGGTCTTGAGGTATAGGCCAAAACATGGACCCGGATATATGTACCTAGAATGTGTTTTTTCATTATGGGTATCAAATTGAAGCTGTTGATGAGTGCTTTAGTACAGGGTAGTTTTAAACCTATTGGTGACTAGGGTCTCGAGATATAGGCCAAAACGTTGACCCGCATACACCTAGAAAGTGTTTTTACATTATGGGTATCAAAATTAAGCTGTTGCTATATGATTTAGTACAGAGTAAGTTTTACGCCGATGGGTGACTAGGGTCTCGAGATATAGGCCAAAACGTGGACCCGGATATACCTAGAATGTGTTTTACATTATGGGTATCAAATTTAAGCTGGTGCTGTATGCTTTAGTACAGAGTAAGTTTTACGCCGCTGGGTGACTAGGGTCTCGAGCTATAGGCCAAAACATGGACCCGGATACCTCTAGAATGTGTTGGTATTATGGATATGAAATGAAAGCTGTTGCTGAGAGCTTTAAAGTAATTTTCATTGTGATATTCGATTTAGTCGCATCAACCTGGCAAAACTGATAAATATGCATGCGAAGCCGAAATAAAGACATGAATTAATAATACCCACATACCTATTTACATACGTCCTATTCGATTTGCCTTAAATTTGGTATATAAATTTGCCTATATTAGTATTTACGATGCTTTTTTCCGGGAAGTAGACCAAAGACGAACTGGGACTGGGATTAGGACTAGGGCTAGGACTGAGACTGATAATGAGACTCGGAGTGAGACTGGGACTCGGAATGGGACTGGAACAAAATACATACCACCATTTGGGACTGGCAATAAGATATGAAGAAGAATGAGAAAAACTTGACAGAAGAGAAAAGAGAAAAGGAAAAGGAGACCGAGAAAGAGATAGAATGAGACGAAGATGGAGATATATGAAGCGAAAAATACGGAGGGAGGAGTGAATACAAAGATTAGGAAAAAGTGTAGAGGGGCGAGGGCAGAGTTAGACGGAAAAAGCTTATTAAAATGTATGCAGATAGACCAAATTGAGGGCAGAACAACGTCTGCCGGGTCTGCTAGTTGTTTATAAAAAGAACCAGTTTTGACTATCAAAAAAACACATTTTCTCTTAAATTAACTGCATTTTTGTAGTTAAATGAACAGGTTACACTTTTATTTACACAAAAAAATATGGCACAATAACCGTCTAAACTGTTAACAATTACCAGATAATCTGGTGAACCAACGAATTAATAAAAGTTGATTGAACAGAAATTTTGAAAAATCAACAGTGAAACTTTTGAGCTGTAGGCAACCGATAAGCATCTGTTGTTTTAACAAATAAATCCTTTGAATGTGATTTACCTGTGAAATCTGTTGTCTCAACCCCTAATTTGGTTAATATTACAGTATTTTTTCTCTGAGTGTACTCTTCGGTTTCCTCGTTCGCATATTTCTAGGCGTTTCTCCTTCTAGAATTTACTAGTTCGCTGAAGATTGCATACTTTTGTGAGTATCTCTCCGCTGCTGTATATACATATGTGTAGACATAATGATTGATTTGTTTATGTCGATACAAGTGACTGCTTAGTATCGGCTTAGAGATGATAGTATCCCTTAGTGTTGCTAATATTCGTCACAATATTGAGATATCCGCACAAAATTTGGTACACGAGCTTATCTGGACCCAGAATAGATTGCTATTGAAAATGAGCGAAATCGGATGATAACCACGCCCACTTTTTATATATTTAACATTTTGGAAAGCACAAAAAACCTGATTATTTAGTAAATAATACTCCTATAATGTTGAAATTTGACGTGTGGACTGATATTGAGACTCTTGATAAAAATTTGAAAAAATTTACTAAAACGGGCGTGGCACCACCTTCTTGTGATAAAATAAATTTTACAAATATTATTAATCATAAATCAAAAATCGTTAAACCTATCGTAACAAAATTCAGCAGAGAGGATGCCTTTACTATAAGGAATGCTTTGAAGAAAAATTAACGAAATCGGTTAAGGACTTCGCCCACTTTTATATAAACGATTTTTAAAAGGGTCGTGGACGAATAAAATAAGCTATATCTTTGCAAAAAATGTCAATGGTATTTCATTTCCCAAGTGGAAAAATTTCAAATTAAAAAAAATGAGCGTGGCACCACCCTTTTATGACTAAGCAATTTTCTATGTTTTGGGACCCATAACTCGAAGTAAATTTAACGGATTGTAATAAAATTGGGTACATAAATTTTCCCTATAGCAGGAAATATTTCTGGAAAAAATGGACGAGAACGGTTAAAGACCACGCCCACTCCTATATAAAAGATTTCTAAAAGGGCCGTAATAAAATTGGGTACACATACATATTTGCCTTATAGCGGGAAATATTTCTGGTAAAAATGGATAAGATTGGTTAATGACCACGCCCACTTTTATATAAATGACTTTGAAAAGGGTCGTAGGCAAAAATAATAAGTTACATGTTAGCGACAAATAGCTTTGTACCAATCGTATTTATATTGTTCTGTTATATCTTTATTTTAAACGAAAATTAGTTCATCAGAATAGAACCATATGTATATTGTAACGAATTTACTTGCAAATCCTCTTATTTGCAATCCTCTGCTAAGTTCGAATCACTAAACTGTTGAATAAATAACTCCAATTTGTAGTAATGCAAAATGGCCTTTATTAAAGTACTTCACAATAACACTCAAACTGTGCAACGAATAGCTTGCTTAATAACCACACTGATTGATAGCTCAATGAAACTCTGCTATTCAAAATAATACTGCTATTGCTCGCTAGATATCGTCTTAATCGGAACTGCTTGACAACTCAAATCAAACTGAATTACTTCTTACTCGCTTGCCCCGCTTTTATAGTTTACGCTGCATACTTCTAGGCTCTTCGATTTCCAGAACTTACTAGTTGTTTCGGCTACAAAATCGCCAGCCACAACTACGTGCACAAATTATTGCTCTCTCTTGTGACAACTCAGATAAGATATATGCATGTGTTTGTAGTTTACAGTCTCCCGCACACACATAAGCGTATAAGTAAATTCATCGGTGTGTGATATCTCATCTCTCGCTGCCTTGTATGTAAATGTTGCTCGTCGGAATGTGTACATATGTATGTGTAGACGCAATTATTGATTCGTTTATGTAGATACATAATGATTGAATTATTGATGTGAATTCACGTCACTGCTTAGCATCGGCCTGGAGATGGCAGCACTCCTCAGTTTTGCTAATATTCGTAACAATATGTATTATTGCAGGCGTGGTTCCAGCAGCGCTTCTTTAGGGGGTGGAACATTTTGTTTTAAATATTGTTACGAATATTAGCAAAACTAAGGAGTGCTGCCATTTCCAGGCCGATGCTAAGCAGTGACGTGAATTCACATCAATAATTCAATCATTATGTATCTACATAAACGAATCAATAATTGCGTCTACACATATGTACACATTCCAACGAGCAACATTTACATACAAGGCAGCGAGAGATGAGATGTCACACACAGATGAATTTACTTATACGCTTATGTGTGTGCGGGAGACTGTAAACTACAAACTCACATATGTACATCTGAGAAGCGCTAAAAAGTAGACAATTGTAAACAAGTAGAAACTATATGAGAACTATACACACACGAATATAGTTGGTAAGTTCTGGAAATGGAAGAGCCTAGAAGTATGCAGCGCAAACTATAAAAGCGAGGCAGGCGAGTAAGAAGTAATTCAGTTTGATTTGAGTTGTCAAGCAGTTTGATTAAGACGATATCTAGCGAGCAATAGCAGAGTTATTTTGAATAGTAGAGTTTCATTGAGCTATCAATCAGTGTGGTTATTAAGCAAGCTATTCGTTGCACAGTTTGTTATTGTGAAGTGCTTTAATAAAGGCCATTTTGCATTATTACAAATTGGAGTTATTTATTCAACAGTTTAGTGATTCGAACTTAGCAGAGGATTGCAAATAAGAGGATTTGCAAGCAAATACGTTACAATCGGTGTCAGAAGAGGAATTGTTGAATAAATTCTAGAGGACAACAAGGACATGGCAAAGTTAAGTGAATTGAAGGTCCCGCAACTGAAGAAGGAGTTGGAGAGGCGTGGATTGAATACAAGCGGCGTTAAACTCGAACTTCAGGCACGGCTACGAGAAGCAATGGAAGCAGAAGGAATTGATGTGGAAGAGCATGTCTTTCATCTTGATGGCGAGGAGACAACAAAAATTGAAGAGAAGAACGAAACATCGCAGACGGTTACCAGTACAGATTTGAACATGATTTTAGCTGCAATATCTGCTCAAACATCGACAGTGTCATCTCAACTGGCAGAACAGCTGACATATATGGAATCGCAGGAGAAACGTATAACATCCAAGATGGAAGAACAGAAGACATATATGGCATCACAACTAGAATCGCAGGAGACACTTTTAACATCCAATATGGAAGCACAAGAGAGAACGTATAACAGAAATGTCATCACAAATATCCACAAATATGTCATCACAGCTGGAAGAACAAAAGACATATATGGCAACCCAACTGAAAGAACAAGAGACACGCATAACAGTACAACTAGAAGCACAAGAGGCGCGTATATCATCAAAACTCGAAGCGCGCATGGACGAAAAAATAATGTAGTTTGAAGAAAAATTCGAGGCAGAGGTGGATGCGTTGAGAGGTCGTATACAGGAATTGCAACTTAATCGGCCGGCTGCTTCAGCGAGTAATACAAAGGTAAAAACTCCATCTTTTGACGGTTCTGTTCCTTTCCAGGTCTTCAAGCTTCAGTTTGAAAAGACCGCAGCAGTGAACAACTGGAATGCGGAAGATAAAGTTGCTGCATTGTTCGTGGCGTTGAAGGGGCCAGCAGCGGAAATCCTAAAGACGATTCCCGAAGGAGAGCGGAACAATTATGAAGCATTGATGGCTGCTGTAGAACGACGTTATGGAAGCGAGCATAGAAAACAGATATTCCAAATTGAGTTGCAAAACCGCTACCAAAAAGCAAATGTGACATTGCAGGAGTTTGCTTCAGATGTTGAAAGGTTGGCTCATCTCGCAAATGCGGACGCACCCGTGGAATACACCGAGAGGGTAAAAATCCAGAGTTTTATAAATGGCATACGAGACGTGGAAACGAAGCGAGCTACATACGCGAACCCAAAACTGACATTTGCTGAAACGGTATCACATGCATTGACTCAGGAAACTGCCTCCCTATTAAGTAAACCAGCATATAAGGCTCATCGTGTAGAAGTAGAAAGGCCAGAATGGGTAGACACAATTTTGGAAGCACTGAAGGGATCACAACAGAAAAATGCCGGAGTTATTAAATGTTTCAAGTGCGGCAACCCAGGTCATATTGCACGACATTGCAGCACCGGTCCCAATAGCTCCAACAATGTGGGTGGCCGTAAACGCAGAGCTGAAGGAGATGAGCAAATCTCCAAGTCCACTCAATCGTTAAACTAAAGCGAGTCAGCCGAAAGGGGCGACAGCTGGCTCCCTCAATTGAATGCCCCATAATCTCTATCTCACAAATTGGAAGAAGGTCAAACAATCTTACTGTCGGAGGACATGTGGATGGAAGGGAACGTTTACTGACTGTAGATACGGGTGCATCTCATTCCATCATTCGAGCGGATTTAGTCAACAAGAAGATAACACCATTGCATGGAGCAAGATTGCGTACAGCCACTGGAGAAGACAGCACGGTTCTAGGAGAAGTATCATGTGAAGTCGTAATTGGGAACGTCACGGTAGTACACAATTTTATAGTGGCAGAGATTGTTGATGAAATCATAATTGGAGTGGACTTCTTAATCGACCAGGGCATCAAGATCGACATGCAAAGCAAGACGATGCGATATAAGAACATGGATGTACCACTTAACTTTAGTTTGGAAAAAGGGTTCAGCAGTAATCGGGTACTGGTGGAAAAGACTCGACAAAGAACACGAAAGTCAAAGGCAAAGGTTGATAGATCGAATGGGCCAAATAAATCAAAATCAAAAGTACCTGCGAGAGAAACACTGGCATTGACAAATTCTAAAAGACGCAGGAAAACAAAGCAACGAATTTCCGAGAAAGAATGCGAGGGTAGTTTCAAGCCGGAGCGCACTACTGTTGTGAAATGTGGGAACGATACCGATTATGCAAAGCAAATCCGTCCAGCGCAAGCTCTACGAAGTGGTTCATTGACCAAACAACAGAGTGTGAAGGAACGGCCCAGGGTAACGAGCAGTAAGATGAAACACTGGCATGACAAGAACTTTAATTCGGAAGGTTTCTTGGCGGGAGATTTGGTACTGTTAAACAACCCTCACCGGCGGAAAGGTGTTCTAGCCAAATTACGGTGCAGTTGGGAAGGCCCGTACAAAGTTGTGAAGAAGATCAGTGATACCATCTACCGCATACAAACCACTGGGAAACCACGGATTAGAAGGGTGGTACATTTGGAGATGCTAGCGGCGTTTAGATTGGGAGATTTGTCTGACCGGGACGATCAGACTTAGGTGGAGGGCAGTGTTACGAATATTAGCAAAACTAAGGAGTGCTGCCATCTCCAGGCCGATGCTAAGCAGTGACGTGAATTCACATCAATAATTCAATCATTATGTATCTACATAAACGAATCAATAATTGCGTCTACACATATGTACACATTCCGACGAGCAACATTTACATACAAGGCAGCGAGAGATGAGATGTCACACACAGATGAATTTACTTATACGCTTATGTGTGTGCGGGAGACTGTAAACTACAAACTCACATATGTACATCTGAGAAGCGCTAAAAAGTAGACAATTGTAAACAAGTAGAAACTATATGAGAACTATACACACACGAATATAGTTGGTAAGTTCTGGAAATGGAAGAGCCTAGAAGTATGCAGCGTAAACTATAAAAGCGGGGCAGGCGAGTAAGAAGTAATTCAGTTTGATTTGAGTTGTCAAGCAGTTTGATTAAGACGATATCTAGCGAGCAATAGCAGTGTTATTTTGAATAGTAGAGTTTCATTGAGCTATCAATCAGTGTGGTTATTAAGCAAGCTATTCGTTGCACAGTTTGTTATTGTGAAGTACTTTAATAAAGGCCATTTTGCATTATTACAAATTGGAGTTATTTATTCAACAGTTTAGTGATTCGAACTTAGCAGAGGATTGCAAATAAGAGGATTTGCAAGCAAATTCGTTACAATATTGTAACGAATGTTAGCAGCACTGAGCGATGCTATCGTCTCTAAGCCGATGCTAACCAGCGACGTGAATGCACATCAATAATTCAATCAATATGTATCTACATAAACGAATAAATAATTGCGTCTACACATATGTACGTATACGAACATCGGAGCGGCAATGCACAAATACATGCATATATCTTATCTGAGTTGTCACAAGAGAGAGCAATAATTTGTGCACGTAGTTGTGGCTGGCGATTTTGTAGCCGAACTAACTAGTAACTTCTGGAAATCGAAGAGCCTAGAAGTATGCAGCGTAAACTATAAAAGCGGGGCAGGCGAGTAAGAAGGAATTCAGTTTGAGTTGAGCAATCAATCAGTTTGATTAAGCACGCGATCTGGCGGCCAATAGTAGAGTTTCATTTGAGTTATCAATCAGTTTGGTTATTAAGCCAGCGAGTAGCAAAGTATAAGTGTTTTTGTGAAGTACTTTAATAAAGGCCATTTTGCATTATTACAAATTGGAGTTATTTATTCAACAGTTTAGTGATTCGAACTTAGCAGAGGATTACAAATAAGAGGATTTGCAAGTAAATTCGTTACAATTGGTGTCAGAAGAGGAATTGTTGAATAAATTCCGAAGACTTCGAATAAACTTGGACATGGCAAAGTTAAGTGAATTGAAGATCCCGCAACTGAAGAAGGAGTTGGAGAGCCGTGGATTGAATACAAGCGGCGTTAAACTCGAACTTCAGGCACGGCTACGAGAGGCAATGGAAGCAGAAGGAATTGATGTGGAAGAGTATGTCTTTCATCTTGATGGCGAGGAGACAACAAAAATTGAAGAGAAAAACGAAACATCGCAGACGGTTACCAGTACAGACTTGAACATGATTTTAGCTGCAATATCTGCTCAAACATCGACAGTGTCATCTCAATTGGAAGCACAAGAGGCACGTATAACAGAAATGTCATCACAAATATTCACCAACATGTCATTACAATTGGAAGAACAGAAAACGTATATGTCATCACAGATGGAATCCCAAGAGACACGTATAACAGCGAAGATTGAATCACAGGAGACACGTATCTCAGAAATGTCGTCAGAAATAACATCTAAAATTGAAGCACAAGAGGCACGTATATCAGAAATGTCGACACAAATTTCAGCACAGGTATCATCGCAGATCTCTGCACAACTAGAATCGCGTATGGAAGAGAAACTAACGCAGTTTCAGGAAGGGTTCAGTGGGCGACAAGATAAAATGGAGGCCGAAATAGATGCTTTGAAGGATCGGATTCAGGGGTTACAATTGAACCGTCCAATCACTTCAATGTCTACTCTGAAGGTAAAATCCCCAACGTTTGATGGTTCTGTTCCATTCCAGGTATTTAAGCTCCAATTTGAGAAGACGTCGGCAGCGAACAGCTGGAATGCTGAAGATAAAGTTGCAGCTCTGTTCGTGGCATTGAAAGGGCCAGCAGCCGAAATCCTAGAGACGATTCCCGAAGGAGAGCGGAACAACTATGAAGTATTGATGGCCGCTGTCGAGAGACGTTATGGAAGCGAGCATAGGAAACAGATATTCCAAATTGAGTTGCAAAACCGTCACCAAAGAGCGGATGAGACTTTGCAGGAGTTTGCCTCGGATGTTGAAAGGTTGGCTCATCTCGAAAATGCGGACGCACCTGTGGAATACACCGAGAGGGTAAAAATCCAGAGTTTTATAAACGGCATACGGGACGTAGAAACGAAGCGAGCGACATATGCAAACCCAAAACCCACATTCGCAGAAACGGTATCGCATGCTCTGATTCAGGAAACAGCGTCGCTTTTGTGTAAGCCAGTCTTCAAAGCACGCCGTGTGGAAGTAGAAAGGCCAGAGTGGGTAGACACAATTTTGGAAGCACTAAAGGGATCTCAACAGAAGAATGCCGGAGTTATTAAATGTTTCAAGTGCGGCAACTCAGGTCACAATGCACGTCATTGCGATCTTGGTCCTAATAGTTCCAACAATGTGGGTGGCCGTAAACGCAAAGCTGGCGGAAATGAGCAAGAGCGTGTCGAAAGTAAAGAACGAAAACTTGCCCCGGCTGTTGAATGTCCTGTGATATCTGTGTCGCAGATTGGAAGGAAATCAAGCAGTCTTACCATCAGAGGGAATGTGGATGGTAAAGAGCGTGTACTGACTGTAGATACGGGGGCATATCATTCCTTGATTCGATCTGATTTGGTCTACAGGGGAGTAAAGTCATTACCTGGAGCAAGGTTGCGTACGGTCACAGGCGAGTATAATCAAGTCCAAGGCGAAGTGGTATGTGAGGTATTAATTGGAAAAGTCATGGTTCTACACAAATTCGTTGTGGCGGAGATCGTTGATGAAGTTATATTGGGAGTGGATTTCCATGACCATTGACCATGACATCAAGATCGATATGCAGAGAAGGGTGATGCGTTATGAGAATCAAGATGTGCCACTTAACTTTAGTTTGGAAAAAAGGTTCAGCAGTAATCGGGTACTGGTGGAGAAGACTCGACGAAGGCCACGAAATTCAAAGGTAAAGGTTGATGGAACAAATGGGCTAACCAAATCAAAACCGAAGGTACCTGTGAGAGAAACACTGGCATTGAAAAGCACTAACGGACGTACTAAAACGAAGAAAGAATGCAAGGGTGGTTTCAAGCCAAGGCACACTACTGTTGTGAAGCGTCGGAACGATACTGATTATGCAAAGCAAATCCGTCCATCGCAAGCTCTGCGAAGTAGTTCTTCATTGGCCGAGCAACAGAGTGCGAGGGAACGATCGAGGATAATGAGTAGTAAGATGAAACACAGGTACGACAAGGAAAATAATTCGCAAGGTTTCCGGGAGGGAAATTTGGTACTGTTATACAACCCTCACCGGCGGAAAGGTGTTCCATCCAAATTTCGGTGCAGTTGGGAACGCCCGTACAAGGTTGTGAAGAAGATAAGTGATATCATCTACCGCATACAAGCAATTGGGAAATCACGAAATAGAAGAGTGGTACATTTGGCGATGCTAGCAGAGTTTAGATTGAGAGATTTGTCTGATCGGGACGATCAGACTTAGGTGGAGGGCAGTGTAACGAATGTTAGCAGCACTGAGCGATGCTATCGTCTCTAAGCCGATGCTAACCAGCGACGTGAATGCACATCAATAATTCAATCATTATGTATCTACATAAACGAATAAATAATTGCGTGTACACATATGTACGTATACGAACATCGGAGCGGCAATGCACAAATACATGCATATATCTTATCTGTTGTCACAAGAGAGAGCAATAATTTGTGCACGTAGTTGTGGCTGGCGATTTTGTAGCCGAACTAACTAGTAACTTCTGGAAATCGAAGAGCCTAGAAGTATGCAGCGTAAACTATAAAAGCGGGGCAGGCGAGTAAGAAGGAATTCAGTTTGAGTTGAGCTATCAATCAGTTTGATTAAGCACGCGATCTGGCGGCCAATAGTAGAGTTTCATTTGAGTTATCAATAAGTTTGGTTATTAAGCCAGCGAGTAGCAAAGTATAAGTGTTATTGTGAAGTACTTTATTCAACAGTTTAGTGATTCGAACTTAGCAGATGATTACAAATAAGAGGAATTGCAGCAAATTCGTTACAATATATATAGTGATAACGTAAAATAGTAGACCAAGCAAGAAAAATTAAAAATAAGTAAAAATCCGTTTTGTGATAAGAAACTAATATGTAGATATCATAAAACAAGACGATGTGTTCCTATTTTCGCAAAGCTGTCAATGACATTCTCAGGTGTGACTTCAATGTCGAAATGCGTATGTAGTAGTGGCAAACCGATCAATCTTTCTTGCAGCATAGTAGTTCTGAGCCCAGTAGCGGATCGTGAGCTGGCTGTAGGGGGCGGGGGGAGGGAAATGGTATCAAAAAGTTTCATAAACTTTGTTTTATTTGTACAAAAGCGATATTCATGTATAAATTGCCGTGCATCGTGAAATGCCGAAATTAAGTATTGAACATTTGAATATTTGTTTTCTTTGGATATTTCATTTTTGTTCTGTAAAGTATTTGAAAAATGTCTCGACCTCGTTCAGAAGACCGTTGAATCATGCAATCAAGAAGCTGATCAGATTTTCAATTTCATTTGCCTTAAGAGTACACACTTTCTCAGGAACCAGCGAACATAACTGGAATCCATCCAAAACTTCTTTCGAAAAACGAGTCTTCAGATCTTCACTGATACTGTCCAACAGAGGAATATACACGGAGACCCTGTAGTAATCTTCACAAGTTGACATGCTGTAATTGTCGCGTCCTGTTTGTCTGCTAGATGTTCTTGGTTATCCCTCGTTGACATCTAGTTTTTCCGCCAATTTTTTTTTCATCTCAATAAATAATCTTGAAGGTTTGATCTGCTGTCTTTCTACGATTTTGAAACGACACGAGCAGCATATCAATCATCGTCGATGCTTAAGCCAAATCGATATCCTCTTTTTGGAGTATGACGCTGAGTGAATGAGTGAGCGACAATACATCACACAGACAGAACATAGCGGAATGATACAAGGTGGCAGCATGGTGACATACCTACAAACATAAATAAAAATTCCATGTACTTTGTTTTTGTAAATTCGATGGACAAATGTCAAAATCGTACGGCACCGGAAGTTGAGGTATAAAATCAAATAAAAAAAGTTTATAATCAGCTGTTCCATGCTGCCACCTTGTATCGTTGCGCCATGAGACAGAAGAGCCCGACAATGAATTATAACTTGCACACAGCTGCAATAAGAACCGTTGCTTTACCAGCTGTTTCTCTGTTCCTCCACTCACTTATTTTTGTCAAAGCATCCACAATCAGTGGAATTTTCGCAGCAAACTGAATGAATGCATCATGACGTTGCACCCATCGTGTTTCACATAATTGAACACGTTGTTCCCCAAGTAAATTATATAACGCTGCGGCACGCTTAGGATACGACTTTTTAAAGAACTTGTCGACCTCTCGTATGGTACTGCAAACCATCTCGATTACTCGTACTTTTACAGATTTGGATATGCTGCTGTTGAGTTTATGAGAGAAACAGGGACTTACTACAGCATTTTCTGCTTCTTTTCGGATTTCATTGACGGCTCCGCAATCTGGCAGGATGACGGAACCCGCATCGGTTCCTATTGATGCACACAATTTGATGTTAAGTCTCATTTTCTTCAAAACCATTTGCCCGAGACCGACTCCCCTTAAAGATAATTCTCTCTCAGTTTGGTTGTCTTCCTTAGCAGTCGTAGGCGACGAATTTTCATCTTCCACTTCAGAGTCATCAGCATCTGCAGTAGTATTCTTGGATAGCTCATCAAAAGCATCCAAAAACGTGCAGAAGTCCTCTCTAATTCTGGGTCCTTCTTCAGAAAAATCAACATATCGAAGTACTATACTAACCTGTAACAACCCAAACCAAAAAAATTATATTTATAAGTATTAAGTATTTTTTTAAATTCAAAATGAAAATTAAACTGGACACTCGGAATATCAAAAATTGATTTGAAACAATTATTTTTGTTGTTTACGGCCCTTGAATTATAACTTTTTAAATATAAACGAGCTCTAGGCCAAATATTTGTATATTCTTAATAAAACACAATACGTGAATTTTTGATATACAATTATATTATTTAATTTGTCAATATTTCGACTTCAGTCTGAAGTCATCATCAGGACTAGGTACGAAAAGAACAAACATACATATTAAAATCATAAAAATACACATTTGCACAAGTACAGAACTTACATTTTTGAATGCAATATGTCGACTAGTGTAACAAAAATATAAGTTTACGAACAGTGCAAAGCAAATAACAATAAAATGTAAATAACACACAGCCGTTATCATAAACAAAAAATGAACATAAGCAGAAAGTTATCTAAATGAGTAGTGAGCGCCGCTCAAGTGATATCAGCTGCAGCCTGCAGGTGAACTCTTTGGTAAACAGTGGGAGATGCTCTTATCTATTATTGTTGTTGTTGTTGATCAGCTGCCTAAAGGCAGAGGCAATACCAATTG
The DNA here is from genome assembly GCF_040869045.1 of Eurosta solidaginis. Classification (NCBI taxonomy): domain Eukaryota; kingdom Metazoa; phylum Arthropoda; class Insecta; order Diptera; family Tephritidae; genus Eurosta; species Eurosta solidaginis. The sequence goes on from NC_090319.1 coordinate 33,368,638, forward strand.
TATCAGATTTGAAGTTCATCCGTTTGTCGCTGGGTGTATTTATTATGTGCAGCATCTCTAATATGTAGCGTTTGTTGTAATTCCTCTCTTGCTGTAGAATTTCTACATTTTCTAAATTGGGAGAGTGTCCAGTTTCTCTGCAATGCTGTGTTAGCGCCGTTTTGCCATCATTAGGGTTGTTGCGATTTTTAATATTCGTTTTATGCCCGGAAATCCTCGTTTTTAGTTTCGATTTAGTAGTCCCCACATATACTTTGTCGCATACGTGGGACCCGTCACCATTACATAGAATTTTATATTTCAAGTCCGATTTCTCATATTTATCTATTCTACTCTTGGTATTACTGAAAATTTGTCGCAACGTATTATTGTAGGTAAAGGCTAAATTATATTTCTCTTTGTCATAAATATTTGAATATTTTATTCTGTTAGACAGGCCTGACACATATGTAGTCGATTTATATATTTTATTATTTTCGGCATTTTTCCTCGCAGTGGGTTTCTTATAATAATCTCTTATAAAGTTTTTTATTATGCGTGTAGGAAATTCATTATTTTCTAGAACATTTATTATTATTTTAATGTTTTCTTTATGATAAACTTCATCGCTGATCGAGAGAACTATGTTGATAAAATTTCTGGCCGTATTGACTATTGTAGATTTGTCATGTTTAGAATTAAAGTTAATTAATCTACCTGACGCGGTAGGTTTTTTATACCAATCAAAACATAATTGGTTATTCTTTTTTATAATAAGAGTATCGAGAAACGGTAGTTTTCCGTCCTTCTCCACCTCAATTGTAAATTTAATACTCTTGTTGTATCCATTTAGAATATTTAGCAATTCTTCCACCGTATCAGTTTTCACAATTGCGAAAAGGTCATCGACGTATTTGGTAAGCAAACGTGGCTTATAAGGGGAGTCATCTTCAAACTTCTCCAGTAATTCTTCCATTACAATGTCTGCTATGACGGGGGATGCTGGGGAACCCATGGACATACCGCAGCGTTGCTCATAAATTTTATTGTTTAATTTAAAATATCTATTATCTCTAATGCAGAAACGAACAACTTCTAGAAAAAGTTCTTTTGTGAGTGTGGTGTGGCTCTTTATCTGGTTCCACTTAGATGCTATAATTTCTAAGGCATGATCTACGGGAATGCTGGGAAAAAGTGAGATGACATCAAATGACACGAGACTCTCATCATCATATATGTATGTATCTTTTATTTTGTTTTTAAATTCAATTGAGTCTTTTACGTTATATTTGGATGATTTGGTTATGTTCGTGAGAATATTAACCACATACTTGCATAAATTGTACGAAGGGGAGTTGACAGACGAACAAATAGGTCTCAATGGGATATCTGCTTTATGAATTTTGGGCAGGCCATATAATCTAGGTGCATTGGACGTTTTGCTTATTAGTTTGTATTTCTCTTTTAAATCTATAACTTTGTTTTTAAACAATTTTTCTACAATCTCGTTATTTTTTTCTTGTAATTTATTAGTGGGATCTCGTTTCAATACCCGGTATGCCGAAATGTCATTTACCAAAAGTTGTAACTTCTTTTCATAGTCCGACTTATCCATTAACACGGTAACATTACCCTTATCTGCATTCAGAACCAATAAGTCTTTGTTGTTTTTTAGAAAAGTTTTGGCCGAGTGTAGGGTATCTAAAACAAATTTGTCGCGCGCGCTATTTTTGGGTTTCTTAAGATGATCCCGTATTAGTGTTGTTAAATTATTCCTCTCAATCTCTTGCTGCTCTTTATCTTTGATAGTTTGAATGCAGTCTTCTCCGTCTGCTATCACCTTGAATAAAGGGAACCCACTATTTGTTGTTGGCAAAGAGTATTTTGGACCTAAAGAGAGGAGCCACTGAATATCTGTAGGGATCTCGGTTTTCGTAGTATTATGAAACCAATGGGGTATATTTTTAATGTTAAGAGATTGCCTATGTATGGTTTTGAGCTTCTCGAATTTTTGTGTGTGTGTTTTCCTAATTGTTGTTGTAAGGTTATTAATTAGGAGTTTCTCACTTTCAAAAAACGCGGTAGAATCTTCTGCATCAAGAGTTTGGTTTATTTTGTTAGTTAATGTGCTTACCTCTCTTTCATTTTGTTTCTTATGTTCATATTTAATTTTTATGATCAGGTTCAAGAGTTTACATTCCACCGTTTCTATAAATTTTGTGAGAGCCTTATTGATGTTGTTGGGCAAATGCTTGTTGTTGGTGTTGCAGTTTAGTACGTACAAAATGTTTTTGGTGGCGTTGTTTATGAATTTGGGTGTTAAGCCAATTTTTCTGCAACTTACCAGAAACTTAATCGACTGGGTACTAGGTACGAAAAGAACAAACATACATATTAAAATCATAAAAATACACATTTGCACAAGTACAGAACTTACATTTTTGAATGCAATATGTCGACTAGTGTAACAAAAATATAAGTTTACGAACAGTGCAAAGCAAATAACAATAAAATGTAAATAACACACAGCCGTTATCATAAACAAAAAATGAACATAAGCAGAAAGTTATCTAAATGAGTAGTGAGCGCCGCTCAAGTGATATCAGCTGCAGCCTGCAGGTGAACTCTTTGGTAAACAGTGGGAGATGCTCTTATCTATTATTGTTGTTGTTGTTGATCAGCTGCCTAAAGGCAGAGGCAATACCAATTGTATCAGATTTGAAGTTCATCCGTTTGTCGCTGGGTGTATTTATTATGTGCAGCATCTCTAATATGTAGCGTTTGTTGTAATTCCTCTCTTGCTGTAGAATTTCTACATTTTCTAAATTGGGAGAGTGTCCAGTTTCTCTGCAATGCTGTGTTAGCGCCGTTTTGCCATCATTAGGGTTGTTGCGATTTTTAATATTCGTTTTATGCCCGGAAATCCTCGTTTTTAGTTTCGATTTAGTAGTCCCCACATATACTTTGTCGCATACGTGGGACCCGTCACCATTACATAGAATTTTATATTTCAAGTCCGATTTCTCATATTTATCTATTCTACTCTTGGTATTACTGAAAATTTGTCGCAACGTATTATTGTAGGTAAAGGCTAAATTATATTTCTCTTTGTCATAAATATTTGAATATTTTATTCTGTTAGACAGGCCTGACACATATGTAGTCGATTTATATATTTTATTATTTTCGGCATTTTTCCTCGCAGTGGGTTTCTTATAATAATCTCTTATAAAGTTTTTTATTATGCGTGTAGGAAATTCATTATTTTCTAGAACATTTATTATTATTTTAATGTTTTCTTTATGATAAACTTCATCGCTGATCGAGAGAACTATGTTGATAAAATTTCTGGCCGTATTGACTATTGTAGATTTGTCATGTTTAGAATTAAAGTTAATTAATCTACCTGACGCGGTAGGTTTTTTATACCAATCAAAACATAATTGGTTATTCTTTTTTATAATAAGAGTATCGAGAAACGGTAGTTTTCCGTCCTTCTCCACCTCAATTGTAAATTTAATACTCTTGTTGTATCCATTTAGAATATTTAGCAATTCTTCCACCGTATCAGTTTTCACAATTGCGAAAAGGTCATCGACGTATTTGGTAAGCAAACGTGGCTTATAAGGGGAGTCATCTTCAAACTTCTCCAGTAATTCTTCCATTACAATGTCTGCTATGACGGGGGATGCTGGGGAACCCATGGACATACCGCAGCGTTGCTCATAAATTTTATTGTTTAATTTAAAATATCTATTATCTCTAATGCAGAAACGAACAACTTCTAGAAAAAGTTCTTTTGTGAGTGTGGTGTGGCTCTTTATCTGGTTCCACTTAGATGCTATAATTTCTAAGGCATGATCTACGGGAATGCTGGGAAAATAACCAATTATGTTTTGATTGGTATAAAAAACCTACCGCGTCAGGTAGATTAATTAACTTTAATTCTAAACATGACAAATCTACAATAGTCAATACGGCCAGAAATTTTATCAACAGAGTTCTCTCGATCAGCGATGAAGTTTATCATAAAGAAAACATTAAAATAATAATAAATGTTCTAGAAAATAATGAATTTCCTACACGCATAATAAAAAACTTTATAAGAGATTATTATAAGAAACCCACTGCGAGGAAAAATGCCGAAAATAATAAAATATATAAATCGACTACATATGTGTCAGGCCTGTCTAACAGAATAAAATATTCAAATATTTATGACAAAGAGAAATATAATTTAGCCTTTACCTACAATAATACGTTGCGACAAATTTTCAGTAATACCAAGAGTAGAATAGATAAATATGAGAAATCGGACTTGAAATATAAAATTCTATGTAATGGTGACGGGTCCCACGTATGCGACAAAGTATATGTGGGGACTACTAAATCGAAACTAAAAACGAGGATTTCCGGGCATAAAACGAATATTAAAAATCGCAACAACCCTAATGATGGCAAAACGGCGCTAACACAGCATTGCAGAGAAACTGGACACTCTCCCAATTTAGAAAATGTAGAAATTCTACAGCAAGAGAGGAATTACAACAAACGCTACATATTAGAGATGCTGCACATAATAAATACACCCAGCGACAAACGGATGAACTTCAAATCTGATACAATTGGTATTGCCTCTGCCTTTAGGCAGCTGATCAACAACAACAACAATAATAGATAAGAGCATCTCCCACTGTTTACCAAAGAGTTCACCTGCAGGCTGCAGCTGATATCACTTGAGCGGCGCTCACTACTCATTTAGATAACTTTCTGCTTATGTTCATTTTTTGTTTATGATAACGGCTGTGTGTTATTTACATTTTATTGTTATTTGCTTTGCACTGTTCGTAAACTTATATTTTTGTTACACTAGTCGACATATTGCATTCAAAAATGTAAGTTCTGTACTTGTGCAAATGTGTATTTTTATGATTTTAATATGTATGTTTGTTCTTTTCGTACCTAGTCCTGATGATGACTTCAGACTGAAGTCGAAATATCGACAAATTAAATAATATAATTGTATATCAAAAATTCACGTATTGTGTTTTATTAAGAATATACAAATATTTGGCCTAGAGCTCGTTTATATTTAAAAAGATTTGAAACAATATTTTAGCCCTGCAACACTAAATTAGCTGATTTTGCGTGTTTTATATATTGTTACGAATATTACCAAAACTGAGGAGTGCTGCCATCTCCAGGCCGATGCTAAGCAGTGACGTGAATTCACATCAATAATTCAATCATTATGTATCTACATAAACGAATCAATAATTGCGCCTACACATATGTATGTACACATTCCGACGAGCAACATTTACATACAAGGCAGCGAGAGATGAGATGTCACACACAGATGAATTTACTTATACGCTTATGTGTGTGCGGGAGACTGTAAACTACAAACTCACATATGTACATCTGAGAAGCGCTAAAAAGTAGACAATTGTAAACAAGTAGAAACTATATGAGAACTATACACACACGAATATAGTTGGTAAGTTCTGGAAATGGAAGAGCCTAGAAGTATGCAGCGTAAACTATAAAAGCGGGGCAGGCGAGTAAGAAGAATTCAGTTTGTTTTGAGATTTGGATTAAGCGCTATCTAGCGAGCTATAGCAGTATTAGAGTTTCATTTGAGCTGTCAATCAGTTTGGTTATTAAGCAAGCTATTCGTTGCAAAGTATAAGTGTTATTGTGAAGTACTTGAATAAAGGCCATTTTGCATTACTACATATTGGAGTTATTTATTCAACAGTTTAGCGATACGAACTTAGCAGAGGGTTGCAAATAAGAGGATTTGCAAGTAAATTCGTTACAATATGTTGCTCTCGAAGACGTGCTATTGTGATGAGATACCAGAAGTTTGTCACCTGAATCAACCATCATCCTGAGCACTGCCCTAAAGTTTTCCTCATTCTGCTTACAAGTTTGGTCCAATAGCAACGGCCCATAATCTCTGTGACCACGGAGTGCAATGTTCTGCCTTCCTAAAAAAATATAAGCCTTCGTAATTCGTACAAGTTTTTCTCTATTCTCTGGTTTCCCTCTGAGATAATTATTGTCGAGAAGATTTATTACTTCATTTTGAGGGTTATTATGGTTTCTCAAGAAGTCCTTTCCCCCAGCCATTGCATTTTTGTGGTAAATATTTTGTGCGTGTACTTCTAAATCGCTTCTGGTTCCAACTACGTTCTTGAAATTTGTTAATGACTTAGCTATGAGAGCTCCCAAAGAAATTTTGCCACCATCTAGGGGCATGAACTCTGGGCAATATTTACAGAAGAGGCTTTTTTCACATTGGATAGTACAAGCCATTCTTTGTAAGCATTTAAATGTTTATGGGTGATATAATTTGTAATCTCTTTACCAGAAACCGTTCTCGTTGAAAATAGAAAAGTATAATTTTCTGAAGGAACCCAAGGATTTTCAAGCAAAGATTTCTTTGTGTAATCGTCGATTCTTTGTCCTATATAATCACCTACGTCGTTCGAAACTTTTACTGGATCATAAAGAATTTGCTGAAGTTGTGCAGCTTTTGACGCAGATGGTATGCTAGCGTGCGAACTCTCCATTTCACATCTAGAATTGTCTGCTTCAGTGACAGAACTGGCGGGTTTCTCATGGGACATCAATTCGGGTTGAGCATTTGAGTTATCGGCATCTTTCTTACTCTTTTTTGCAGTTGGAAAGTACGAAAAAATGGACTTCTGGCGGTCTGTCTGTAAAGTATGTATATACTTAAATAAGAATTTCATTCGAGGATTCCACAGCTTATCAAGAACAGTTTATAAATTGTTGCAGTCAAAGCGTGGGCAAAGCACTAACAATATTCTTACTCCTCTTCAAAAATTAAACCTCTTATTCATAAAAAAAATAAATACGTTTATAAAGCTCTTATGATTGGAAATTTTAATGGGAATGTCATTTGGAAATGGAATTTGAAACTACATATAACTTGTAAGTTCATGTCTGTTTTCAGCTGCTTTGCCCAACTAATCTCTGGCATAAGTTTAAATTATTCTAGTTTTCTTAAGAAAAAAATTATTCTTCTCAAAATTACGAAGCACTTTACGTTCAAACTGCGCTTTTGCACTAAACACTTATCATTTTCTGTAGGGAAATTGTTAAACTTCCTCAGTAACATAAATGGGAAGTATCAATAAATTACTTAATATTTTAATCTATTGCCAAAAGTCACACAATCAGGGGCGTAGCGACGGGGGGACCTTTGGGGGTTTAAACCCCTCCCTTGCCTCAGGATCATTTGATTTTTAAGGTCGTTACAATTCAAATATTTGATGTTTTTATGTATATGTTAATAAATTTCTTCATAATTCTGCTACGTATTTACTTTGTTGGTGATATTATATTTTTAATATGCAAGCATATGTATGTAAGAAGTGAACACTTATATTTTAATCATATTATGTTTCATAATAATTCTGTAATTTATTAAATATACAAATGTACATGTTAACTTTTACTATAATTTCATAGAGAAGTTTCCTTGTAAATTTGCCTAACGACCATCTACATACATATCAGATTACAGCAAAAATCGAACACAACAACGTTCGATTACATTCGGCTACATGATCGTGTTCAATGATCCAACTTGCTTAGACGAACATAATAGACATTGATTTAAAATCAACCAACTTATTGCATGCGTGAATATAATCAATTCAGGCGTTTGCTCGTTTGCCTCAACCGCGATTACATTCATCGGAATGAAAAGGCAAATATGAAAACTCCATGCATCTGAATATTTGCATGATTCTTCTGCCCTTACGTGACGGCGACAAGCTACATATAAACATACATATTGTAACGAATTTGCTGCAAATCCTCTTATTTGCAACCCTCTGCTAAGTTCGTATCGCTAAACTGTTGAATAAATAACTCCAATATTGAATAATACAAAATGGCCTTTATTCAAGTACTTCACAATAACACTTGTACTTTGCAACGAATAGCTTACTTAATAACCAAACTGATTGACAGCTCAAATGAAGCTCTACTATTCAAAATAATACTGCTATAGCTCGCTAGATAGCGCTTAATCCAAATCTCAAATCAAACTGAATTACTTCTTACTCGCTTGCCCCGCTTTTATAGTTTACGCTGCATACTTCTAGGCTCTTCGATTTCCAGAACTTACTAGTTTTTTCGGCTACAAAATCGCCAGCCACAACTACGTGCACAAATTATTGCTCTCTCTTGTGACAACTCAGATAAGATATATGCATGTGTTTGTGCATTGCCGCTCCGCTGCTCGTATACGTACATATGTGTAGACGCAATTATTTATTCGTTTATGTAGATACATAAAGATTGAATTATTGATGTGAATGTTTGTAATTTACAGTCTCTCGTGCGCACATAGGAATATAAGTAAATGCATCTGTGTGTGACATCTCTCTGGGCTGCCCTATATATGTGTATACTTGATTTAACTATTAACGTAAATACTGCTTGGCATGGCCTTAGCATCGCCTTAGTGATGGGATAATTTAGTGATGCTAATATCCGTGACACTGCCCTCCACCTAAGTCTGATCGTCCCGATCAGACAAATCTCTCGATCTAAACGTTGCTAGCCTTTCCAAATGGACCACCTTCATTTTGGTTCGTGGTTTACCGAAGGTTTGTATGCGGCACACTACATCGTTGATCCGTTTTACAACTTTGTATGGGCCTTCCCAATTACACTGCAATTTCGGGGACAAACCTTTTCAACGTTGTGGGTTGTATAACAGCACCAAATCTCCTTCCTGAAAACCTTCTGAATTAATTGCTTTATCATATCTGGCTTTCATCTTGTCACTCATAATCTTTGTTCGTTGCCTTATCAGATCATGTATTTCTCTTAGCTCTTCTTCCAAATCACTAGTGGATTTCCTGACATTTCTCTCCGCATTGGCATCTATCCCAAACTTCAAATCAGCTGGCAGTCTAAGGTCATTGCCAAAAATTACTTTTGCAGGGGTTTGGCCCGTTGTCTCATGCACTGCTGATCGGTAAGCCATCAAGAATAATGGTATGCGGGTATCCCATTCTTTATGGTACTTGTCCACTACTTTCCTTAAGTGCTCCTCCAATGTTCTATTGAATCGTTCTACCATACCATCGGATTGAGGATGCAATGCAGTTGTCCGTGTTTTTCGAATGCCCAATGACTTACACATTTCCTGGAACACAGCTGATTCGAAATTTCTGCCTTGGTCAGAATGTAACTCCATTGGTACACCATACCTTGCAACCCAATTGTTTATAAACACTTCTGCTACCGTTTCCGCTTCTTGATTTGGGATTGGGTATACCTCTGGCCATTTGCTGAAATAATCCATAACTACCAGTACATATTTGTTTCCGCCGTTGCTAGTAGGAAATGGACCGGCGACATCCATAGCGATCCTTTCAAATGGCGCACCTGAATTATATTGCTTCATCTGGCCATGACTTCGTGTTCTGGGCCCTTTCGCTCTGCTGCAAACCTCGCAGTTCGCAATCCACTCAGTGACCGACTGACGGCAACCAACCCAATAGAATCTCTGTTTAATCTTCTCGAGCGTCTTCGTGATTCCAAGATGACCTCCGCTTGGACCATTATGCAGCTCGCTGAGCACATCAGGAACCCTCTTTCTGGGAACAACTATCAGTTTATTCTTGTATCTACCATCCTCACTCTCCCATACTCGATGAAGGCAACCGGATATCAATTCTAAACTGTTCCACTGTGCCCAATATGACTTCGCAATGGGACTCTCTGCTGACATCTCTTCTCTGTTTGGTCTTTCATTTCGTTCGAGCCCTTGCAAAACACGTGACAGATCTGCATCTTCTAGCTGGCACTTTCTTAGCTGTTCCTTGTCCCATTCATCTGTACATGTTATAGTCATTAGCCGGACATCTATAATGTCTTCTTTAGTCTTGGCTTTTGAACAGTGCTTGCATTCCAAACTACATGGTCTTCGTGACATTGCATCAGCATTTCCATGGGTACTACCTTTTCGATGCTCAATGGAAAAGTCGTAGCTTTGTAGTCGCTCGATCCACCGTGCCAATTGTCCTTCCGGATTACGGAACTGCAGAAGCCATTTCAACGCTGCGTGATCTGTCCTGACACGGAATCGCTGGCCGTAGAGGTATTTGTGAAAATGTTTAATGCACTCTACCAATGCCAACAGCTCTCTCCGCGTAACACAGTAGTTCCTCTCTGGTTTTCCAATCGAACGGCTGTAATATGCAACAACTTTCTCCTCTCCATCGACCAGTTGTGATAAAACGCCTCCTATAGCATATCCACTCGCATCTGTATCTAGAATAAATTTTGCTCCTGGAATCGGATATGCTAACATTGGGGCAGTGCACAAACGCTCCTTCAATGTTTGGAAAGCCACTTCTTGCTCCTTCTTCCATTCAAAAGCTTTGTTTTTTCTTGTAAGCTCATGCAGGCTATGGGCTACGCTGGGAAAATTTGGTACAAATCGGCGGTAATATGTGCACAGCCCAAGAAAACTTCTCAATTCATGTAGGTTCTGTGGTCTTGGCCAATCCTTTACAGCCTCTATTTTTTCGTTCGCAGTGCAGATGCCCTCTGTCGTTACCTTGTGACCCAAATAATTGACTTCCTTTTTATACAGCGCACACTTTTTGGGACTTAACTTCAGACCAGCGCCAGCTATTCTCTGGAAAACTTCCTCCAAGTTCTTAAGTGGTTCATCAAAGTTCTTGCCCAATACGATGATGTCGTCCAGGTACACCAAGCATGTTTTCCAATGTAGTCCTTTCAGTACCTGGTCCATGAGTCTCTCAAAAGTAGCTGGTGCATTACAAAGTCCAAAAGGCATCACTGTAAATTGCCAAAGACCATCACCGACACTGAAGTCTGTTTTCTCTTTATCTTCCTCCTTCACCTCCACTTGCCAGTAGCCGCTTTTCAAGTCCAGCGTGGAAAACCATTTCGTACCAGATAGCGAGTCCAGAGTGTCGTCAATTCTTGGCAATGGGTAGCTATCCTTTTTTGTTACGTCATTCAACTTCCGGTAGTCCACGCAAAACCTCATTTTTCCATTCTTCTTTTTTACAAGTACTACCGGTGAGCTCCATGGACTAGCTGATGGTTCGATGACGCCGCTGTCGCTCATTTCTTGAATGATTTGACTCACAACTTCCCGCTTCGCCAGTGGAACACTACGTGGAGCTTGACGGATCGGCCTCGCATCTCCAGTGTCAATTTGGTGTTTCACAACGTTGGTGCGGCCTGGTTTAGAATTATCCTGGTCAAATATGTTCGCGTACTTTAGGAGCAGTTGTTTTGCCTTACTCTGATAGGCTTCCTCTAGCCCATGTGTCCATGCCGTGATATCATTTGAAAGATCAGTATTACTAGATGAAACGTATTCCAGGAGCTGTTCACAGTTAATAACTACTTCGGCCTCTTGGCATCTTCCCAAAATAGCTCCTTTGGTCAAATTGAATGGTGACTTGAACTCATTGAGTACTCTTACCGGAATACGTCCATCTTGTTTTGTCATAGCCAGGGTTTTTCCTACAAGTACGTTCAGTGCTGATTTATTTGCTGCTTCGACAACCGACAATTTGTTTGTCCCACAATCTCCATCTACATTTGCCCAGATTACTGCTTCTGATTTTGGTGGTATTTGCTGACTCTCTTCCACCAGCACTCGTTTACTGTTGTAGCCTCTCTCGTAGCCGAAATTAAGTGGCACATCCATGTTCTTATATCGCATCGTCTTGCTTTGCATATCGATCTTGATGCCTTGGTTGATTAAGAAGTCCACTCCAATTATGATTTCATCAACAATACCTGCCACTATAAAATTGTGAAGTACCGTGACGTTCCCAATTGCTACTTCACATTCTACTTCTCCAATTACCTGGGTGTCCTCTCCCGTGGCTGTACGTAATCTTGCTCCAAGCAATGGTCTTATCTTCTTGTTGACTAAATCTGATCGAATAATGGAATGGGATGCACCCGTATCTACAGTTAGTAAACGTTCTTTTCCATCCACATGTCCTCCGACAGTAAGATTGCTTGACGTTCTTCCAATTTGCGAGATAGAGATTATGGGGCATTCAATTGAGGGAGCCAGCTGTCGCCCCTTGCGGCTGACTCGCTTTAGTTTAACGATTGAGTGGATTTGGAGATTTGATCGTCTCCTTCAGGTCTGCGTTTACGGCCACCCACATTGTTGGAACTATTGGAATTGCTACTGCAATGACGTGCAATGTGACCTGGGTTACCGCACTTGAAACATTTCATAACTCCGGCATTTTTCTGTTGTGATCCCTTCAGAGCTTCCAAAATTGTATCTACCCACTCCGGCCTTTCTATTTCCACACGATGAGCTTTGTATGCTGGTTTACTCAATAATGACGCCGTTTCCTGAGTCAATGCATGGGATACCGTTTCAGAAAATGTTTGCTTTGGGTTCGCGTATGTGGCTCGCTTCGTTTCGACGTCCCGTATGCCATTTATAAAGCTCTGAATCTTCACTCTTTCCGTGTATTCCACGGGTGCATCCGTATTTGCAAGATGAGCCAATCTTTCAATGTCCGAAGCAAACTCCTGCAAAGTCTCGTTAGCTTTTTGGTAGCGGTTTTGCAATTCTATTTGAAATATCTGTTTCCTGTGTTCGCTTCCGTATCGCCGTTCTACAGCAGCCATCAATGCGTCATAACTGTTCCGTTCGTACTCTGGAATAGTCTGTAAGATTTCGGCAGCTGGTCCTTTCAATGCTACGAAGAGTGCGGCAACTTTATCTTCCACATTCCAGTTGTTCACTGCTGCGGTCTTCTCAAACTGTAGCTTAAAGACCTGGAAAGGAACAGAACCGTCAAATGATGGTGTTTTTACCTTTGGATTGCTTGCTGAAACAGCTGGGCGGTTTAGTTGTAACTGCTCCATACGACCTTTTAACGCTTCTATTTCGGCATCAATTTTGTCCTCGAGTTGTAAAATTTTTGCATCCTGCTCTTCCAGTTTCACAAAGAGCTGCGATGATACCTGTTCCGAAATTTGTGCCGACATTTCAGATATACGTGCCGCTTGCGCTTCCAGTTGAGATGCCAAATATGTCTTCTGTTCTTCCAATTGTGATGTTATACGGGTTTCCTGCGCTTCAATCTTCGATGTTATGCGTGTCTCTTGGGATTCCATCTGTGATGACATTGTCGATGTTTGAGCAGATATTGCAGCCAAAATCATGTTCAAGTCTGTGCTCGTAACTGTCTGCGATGTTTCGTTTTTCTCTTCAATTTTTGTTACTTCCTCGCCATCAAGATGAAAGTCATACTCTTCCACATCAATTCCTTCCTCTTCCATTGCCTCTCGTAGCCGTGCCTGAAGTTCAAGTTTAACGCCGCTTGTATTCAATCCACGGCTCTCCAACTCCTTCTTTAGTTGCTGGATTTTCAATTCACTGAACTTTGCCATGTCCTTGTTGTCCTCTGGAATTTATTCAACAATTCCTCTTCTGACACCAATTGTAACGAATTTGCTGCAAATCCTCTTATTTGCAACCCTCTGCTAAGTTCGTATCGCTAAACTGTTGAATAAATAACTCCAATATTGAATAATACAAAATGGCCTTTATTCAAGTACTTCACAATAACACTTGTACTTTGCAACGAATAGCTTACTTAATAACCAAACTGATTGACAGCTCAAATGAAGCTCTGTTATTCAAAATAATACTGCTATAGCTCGCTAGATAGCGCTTAATCCAAATCTCAAATCAAACTGAATTACTTCTTACTCGCTTGCCCCGCTTTTATAGTTTACGCTGCATACTTCTAGGCTCTTCGATTTCCAGAACTTACTAGTTGTTTCGGCTACAAAATCGCCAGCCACAACTACGTGCACAAATTATTGCTCTCTCTTGTGACAACTCAGATAAGATATATGCATGTGTTTGTGCATTGCCGCTCCGCTGCTCGTATACGTACATATGTGTAGACGCAATTATTTATTCGTTTATGTAGATACATAAAGATTGAATTATTGATGTGAATGTTTGTAGTTTACAGTCTCTCGCGCGCACATAGGCATATAAGTATATGCATCTGTGTGTGACATCTCTCTGGGCTGCCCTATATATGTGTATACTTGATTTAATTATTAACGTAAATACTGCTTGGCATGGCCTTAGCATCGCCTTAGTGATGGGATAATTTAGTGATGCTAATATCCGTGACAATATAAACATTGCTTACGGTTCTGTTTGTTTGCCGAACTAAACGATACTATTTCTAGTGCTTTGATTTTATTCTCCACATTTAAATAATACTAAATTTACAGCATTTTTTCGAAGTACACATTTCCTATTTTGAAATAAAATGCAAATTTGACATTATTTTCGATGTGGAAGACACATTATTATAATGTAATATCTACATTTTTTTCATGTCAAAAACACATTTCAAAAATGTAAAATTCAAATTATTTGATATATGAAAAAATAATGTGTTTTTCACATTTTAAAATGTAAAAAACACATTAGTGTTTTTTCCGTGTAGATATGACTTTTTAAATAAAATTTTTTTCTATTCAATCAGTTTCTTTCTTTTGAATTTTATATACGTATACGTTAGGTCTCATGCATGGGCTCAAAAAGCATGAATTCTACTTATTCCTGAAGGAGGTACTTCGGTTTTTTTTATCAATTTATCTATGATTAATATTACAGGAATGCGATTCTGTGGCTTTTCCTAATGTTCACATGTTGTTGAAAATCTTGTGTACGCTTCCAGTAACAACGGCAACGAACGAGAGATCTTTTTCAACTCTTAGGCTGATTAAAAACTATTTGAGAAACACGATGAGTGAAAATCGATTGAATGGCTGTGCATCATTAAGCAATAACCGTGATCAAATTGTTACCGTTGATGAAGTTTTAGATGAAATGGCAAAGAAAAGCCAACGCATGCGCTTGAGTTTCTAATGTAACCTTTTTCGTATCATATTCTAAATACACGTACTTTAATGTTAAAGCTAAAGACAACATTTTTTTAATTTATTTAACTGAAAAAAAATAACGGTTATCCGTAACGGCATAAACTAATCGAGATAGATATAGACTTCTATATATCAAAATGATCTGGGCGAAAAACGAAATTCATTTAGCCATGTCCGTCCATCCATCCGTCTGTCCGTCCGTCCGTCCGTAAACACGATAACTTGAGTTTGAGGTATATTGATGAAATTTGATATGTAGGTTCCTGAGCGTTCATCTCAGGTCGCTATTTAAAATGAACGAAATCGGACTACAACCACGCCCACTTTTTCGATATCTAAAATTTCGAAAAAACCGAAAAAGTGCGATAATTCATTACCAAAGACGGATAAACCGATGAAACTTGGTAGGTGCGTTGACCTTATGACGCAGAATAGAAAATTAGTAAAATTTTGGACAATGGGCGTGGCACCTCTCACTTTTAAAAGAAGGTAATTTAAAAGTTTTGCAAGCTGTAATTTCGCATTCGTTGAATATATCATCATGAAATTTGGCAGGAGCGTTACTCCTATCAAAAAAAAAAAAAATTTTTTAAAGTAAAATTTTAACAAAAAATTTAATATCTTTACAGTATATAAGTAAATTATGTCAACATTCAACTCCAGTAATGATATGGTGCAACAAAATACAAAAATAAAAGAAAATTTCAAAATGGGCATGGCTCCGCCCTTTTCCATTTAATTCGTCTATAATACTTTTAAGGCCATAAGTCGAACAAAAATATTCCGATCCTTGTGAAATGGTAGGTGCATAGATTCTATGATGATAACTGTTTTCTGTGAAAATGGGCGAAATCGGCTGAAGCCACGCCCAGTTTTTATACACAGTCGACCGTCTGTCCTTCCGCTCGGCCTTTAACACGATAGCTTGAGCAAAAATCGATATATCTTTACTAAACTTAGTTCACGTACTTATCTGAACTCACTTTATCTTGGTATAAAAAATAGCCGAAATCCGACTATGACCACGCCCACTTTTTCGATATCGACAATTACGAAAAATGAAAAAATGCCATAATTCTGTACCACATATGAAAAAATAGATGAAACATGGTAATTGGATTGGTTTATTGACGCAAAATATAACTTTAGAAAAAACTTTGTAAAATGGGTGTGACACCTACCATATTAAGTAGAAGACAATGAAAGTTCTGCAGGACGAAATCAAAAGCCCTTGGAATCTTGGCAGGAATAATGTTCGTGGTATGACATATATAAATAAATTAGCGGTACCCGACAGATGATGTTCTGGGTCACCCTGATCCACATTTTGGTCGATATCTCGAAAACGCCTTCACAAATACAACTAAGGGTCACTCACTTTTAAAACCCTCATTAATACCTTTAATTTGATATCCATATCGTCCAAACACATTCTAGAGTCACCCCTGGTCCACCTTTATGGTGATATCTCAAAAAGGCGTCCACCTGTAGAACTAAGGCCCACTCCCTTTTAAAATACTCATCAACACCTTTCATTTTATGCACATATCGTACAAACACATTTTAGAATCACCTCTGTAGTGGAATTCACTAACTTATAACGATGCGATTTGTCGAGATTTTAATTAACGATTTTGTCGCTTGCCTTATCGATTGTATATTCACTAACTTAGTTTTAACGACTCGAAATAAATGACATTTAAATTTCGTTTTAATAGTAGAAAGGTGGCAGCACAGCTTAACTAAACCTAAAAAATGCGAAAAGCACAAAAGGAATGCCAAAAATAAATAAATTCCGTATACTAACTGCTTTTAAAAGTCTTTATTCTGAAGTTTTTACCTATTTTAACAAAAGGTAAGTAAATGCGGTATTAATTCCTTATTTCTCTGTTGATATCGCAGTAATTCTTGCACCCCGTCATTGAACATCAAGTTGAGAAATAATATCATGAGCCAAGTCCGGGGTTAGTCGGTACAGCTTTCGAAACTCCGTTGCATTCAAGTGAAATGGGTTATCTATTTATCAAAGGAGGTGTCTATCCACTGGCGATGGAGTTAGTAATTCTTCATCTTGTGATAAAACGTACGCCAAGTACTCAAATGCCATTTGATAAATAAAGCAGCTTTTCGTGAACGTATTTAATTAAAGTTCCGAATTTCTTTTTTAACCAAAATTGCCAGAAATATTAATTTCGTGATTTTTAACGCAGCCAATTTACTTGCCGTTTATTTAACAACACAGCTGATCGTCGGTAAACAAATATCGATACAAAATAGTTACTGAATAACGAAATCGTTATAGTTATCGATTCGCAAATAAAGCGATGGCAAATGTGTTTAAAAAAGTTAGTGAATTCCACTACTGGTCCACGTTTATGGCGATATCTCGAAAAGGCGTCCACCCATAGAACTAAGGCCTACTCCCTTTCAAAATACTCATTAACACCTTTCATTTGATACCCATATCGTACAACACACATTCTAGAGTCACCCCTGGTCCACCTTTAGGGCGATATCCCGAAATGGCGTCCGCCTATAGCGATATGGCGCACTCCCTTTTAAAATACTTTTTAATACCTTCCATTTGAAACCCATGTCATACAAACACATTCCAGGGTTACCCTAGGTTCATTTTGCCAAATGGTGATTTTCCCTTATTTTGTCTCCAAAGCTCTCAGCTGAGTATGTAATGTTCGTTTACACCCGAACTTAGCCTTCCTTACTTTTTGTTTTAATAGATTTAGCGTGTTGTGCAAAAGATCGTCTAAAATGATATCTGCTATTGTTGGGGATAGTTGATTGCCCATTGGCATTCCAAAAGTTTGAGTATATACCTCGTTGTTAGAGATAAAATAGTTGTTGTCGAGTAGACAAAACTTAAAATTTCATGGAATTTGCGGCCTGAGTATATTAGTCATGAATTTTATATTATCCCATTTATCCATTATTATTTTTATAGCTAGATTATTGGGAATGTTTGTGAATAATGACACGACATGGAAAGACACTAACACTTCATCTTTGCTGATTCGTAGATCAATTAGTCTCTCTTTAAGCTTGAATACATTTCTGATGTTGTACTCTTATGATGCTATATTTTGTATTATGTTTCCTACATATTTGGATTGTTGATGGCATGGTACGCTCATGGATGATGAGATGGGACGCAGGGGTGTATTTGGTTTATGTATTTTTGGCAGCCCGTAGAGTCGGGTGCATTAGCTGCTGAGCATGACATTTTTTGTTTCTCTATGACGGTTATGTGTTTTTGTTTGTAAAGATCATCTACTAACTTATTGTTTTTCTTTTGTAGTGTGCTTGTTGGATCCGTTCTCAGTTTTCTATATGTGCTTTTGTCTTCTAATAGTTCTTCCATTTTTACTTTGTAATCATTTTTGTATATTACTACCGCCTTATTACCTTTATCCGCTTCAGTATAACTATATTATTGTATCGAATTTGCTGCAAATCCTCTTATTTGCAACCCTCTGCTAAGTTCGTATCGCTAAACTGTTGAATAAATAACTCCAATATGTAATAATGCAAAATGGCCTTTATTCAAGTACTTCACAATAACACTTGTACTTTGCAACGAATAGCTTACTTAATAACCAAACTGATTGACAGCTCAAATGAAACTCTACTATTCAAAATAATACTGCTATAGCTCGCTAGATAGCGCTTAATCCAAATCTCAAATCAAACTGAATTACTTCTTACTCGCCTGCCCCGCTTTTATAGTTTACGCTGCATACTTCTAGGCTCTTCGATTTCCAGAACTTACTAGTTATTGCTCTCTCTTGTGACAACTCAGATAAGATATATGCATGTGTTTGTGCATTGCCGCTCCGCTGCTCGTATACGTACATATGTGTAGACGCAATTATTTATTCGTTTATGTAGATACATAATGATTGAATTATTGATGTGAATGTTTGTAGTTTACAGTCTCTCGCGCATACATAGGCGTATAAGTAAATGCATCTGTGTGTGACTTATTTCGGCTGCCTTATATATGTGTATACATGATTTGATTATTGACGTAAATACTGCTTATCGTGGCCTTAGATCGCCTTAGTTATGGGATAACTTAGTGATGCTAATATCCGTGACACTGCCCTCCACCTAAGTCTGATCGTCCCGGTCAGACAAATCTCTCGATCTAAACGTTGCCAGCCTTTCCAAATGGACCACTTTCATTTTGGTTCGTGGTTTACTGATGGTTTGTATGCGGTACACTACATCGTTGATCCGTTTTACAACTTTGTATGGGCCTTCCCAATTACACTGCATTTTCGGGGACAAACCTTTTTTACGTTGTGGGTTGTATAACAGCACCAAATCTCCTTCCTGAAAACCTTCTGAATTAATTGCTTTATAATATCTGTCTTTCATCTTGTCACTCATAATCTTTGTTCGTTGCCTTATGAGATCATGTATTTCTCTTAGCTCTTCTTCCAAATCACTAGCGGATTTCCTGACATTTCTCTCCGCATTCGCATCTATCCCAAACTTCAAATCAGCTGGCAGTCTAAGGTCATTGCCAAAAATTACTTTTGCAGGGGTTTGACCCACTGTCTCATGCACTGCTGATCGGTAAGCCATCAAGAATAATGGTATGCGGGTATCCCATTCTTTATGGTACTTGTCTACTACTTTCCTTAAGTGCTCCTCCAATGTTCTATTGAATCGTTCTACCATACCATCGGATTGAGGATGCAATGCAGTTGTCCGTGTTTTTCGAATGCCCAATGACTTACACATTTCCTGGAACACAGCTGATTCGAAATTCCTGTCTTGGTCAGAATGTAACTCCATTGGTACACCATACCTTGCAACCCATTCGTTTTTAACCACTTCTGTTACTGTTTCGGCTTCTTGGTTTGGGATTGGGTCTACCTCTGGCCATTTACTGAAATAATCCATAACCACCAGTACGTATTTGTTTCCGCGGTTGCTAGTAGGAAATGGACCTGCGATATCCATGGCGATCCTTTCAAATGGCGCACCTGAGTTATATTGCTTCATCTGGCCATGACTTCGTGTTCTGGGCCCTTTCGCTCTGCTGCAAACCTCACAGTTCGCAATCCACTCAGTGACCGACTGACGGCAACCAACCCAATAGAATCTGTTAATCTTCTCGAGCGTCTTCGTGATTCCAAGATGACCTCCGCTTGGACCATTATGCAGCTCGCTGAGCACGTCAGGAATCCTCTTTCTGGGAACAACTATCAGTTTCTTCTTGCATTGACCATCCTCACTCTCCCATACTCGATGCCAGCAACCCGATATCAACTCCAAACTGTTCCACTGTGCCCAATATGACTTCGCAATGGGACTATCTGCTGACATCTCTCTATTTGGTCTTTCGTTTTGTTCGAGCCCTTGCATAACATGTGACAGATCTGTATCTTCTAGCTGACATTTCCTTCGCTGTTCCTTGTCCCATTCATCTGTACATGTTATAGTCATTAGCCGGACAGCTATAATGTCTTCTTTAGCCTCGGCTTTTGAACAGTGCTTGCATTCCAAACTACATGGTCTTCGTGACATTGCATCAGCATTTCCATGGGTACTACCTTTTCGATGCTCAATGGAAAAGTCGTAGCTTTGTAGTCGCTCGATCCACCGTGCCAATTGTCCTTCCGGATTACGGAACTGCAGAAGCCATTTCAACGCTGCGTGATCTGTCCTGACACGGAATCGCTGGCCGTAGAGGTATTTGTGAAAATGTTTAATGCACTCTACCAATGCCAACAGCTCTCTCCGCGTAACACAGTAGTTCCTCTCTGGTTTTCCAATCGAACGGCTGTAATATGCAACTACCTTCTCCTGTCCATCGACCAATTGTGATAAAACGCCTCCTATAGCATATCCACTCGCATCTGTATCTAGAATAAATGTTGCTCCTGGAATCGGATATGCTAACATTGGGGCAGTGCATAAACGCTCCTTCAATGTTTGGAAAGCCACTTCTTGCTCCTTCTTCCATTCAAAAGCTTTGTTTTTTCTTGTAAGCTCATGGAGGCTATGGGCTACGCTGGAAAAATTTGGTACAAATCCGCGGTAATATGTGCACAGCCCAAGAAAACTTCTCAATTCATGTAGGTTCTGTGGTCTTGGCCAATCCTTTACTGCCTCTATCTTTTCATTCGCTGTACAGACACCTTCTGTAGTTACCTTGTGGCCCAAATAATTTACTTCCTTTTTAAACAGCGTACACTTTTTGGGACTTAACTTCAGACCAGCGCCAGCTATTCTCTGGAAAACTTCCTCCAAGTTCTTAAGATGTTCATCAAAACTCTTGCCCAATACGATGATGTCGTCCAGGTACACCAAGCATGTTTTCCAATGTAGTCCTTTCAGTACCTGGTCCATGAGTCTCTCAAAAGTAGCTGGTGCATTACAAAGTCCAAAAGGCATCACTGTAAATTGCCAAAGACCATCACCGAGACTGAAGGCTGTTTTCTCTTTATCTTTCTCCTTCACCTCAACTTGCCAGTAGCCGCTTTTCAAGTCCAGTGTGGAAAACCATTTCGTACCAGATAGCTAGTCCAGAGTGTCGTCAATTCTTGGCAACGGGTAGCTATCCTTTTTCGTAACGTCATTCAACTTCCGGTAGTCCACGTAAAACCTCATTTTTCCATCCTTCTTCTTTACAAGTACTACCGGTGAGCTCCATGGACTAGCTGATGGTTCGATGACGCCGCTGTCACACATTTCTTGTATGATTTGACTCACAACTTCCCGCTTCGCTAGTGGAACACTACGTGGAGCTTGACGGATCGGCCTCGCATCTCCAGTGTCAATTTGATGTTTCACAACATTGGTCCGGCCTGGTTTGGAACCATCCTGGTCAAATATGTTCGCGTATTTTATGAGCAGTTGTTTTGCCTTACTCTGATAGGCTTCCTCTAGCCCATGCGTCCATGCCGTGATATCATTTGAAAGATCAGTATTACTAGATGAAACGTGTTCCTGGAGCTATTCACAGTTAATAACTACTTCGGCCTCTTGGCATCTTCCCAAAATAGCTCCTTTGGTCAAATTTAATGGTGACTTGAACTCATTGAGTACTCTTACCGGAATACGTCCATCTTGTTTTGTCATAGCCAGGGTTTTTCCTACAAGTATGTTCAGTGCTGATTTATTTGCTGCTTCGACAACCCACAATTTGTTTGTCCCACAATCTCCATCAACCTTTGCCCAGATGACTGCTTCTGATTTTGGTGGTATTTGCTGACTCTCTTCCACCAGCACTCGTTTACTACTGTATCCTCTCTCGTAGCAGAAATTAAGTTGCACATCCATGTTCTTATATCGCATCGTCTTGCTTTGCATATCGATTTTGATGCCTTCGTTGATTAAGAAGTCCACTCCAATTATGATTTCATCAACAATACCTGCCACTATAAAATTGTGAAGTACCGTGACGTTCCCAATTGCTACTTCACATTCTACTTCTGCAATTACCTGGGTGTCTTTTCCAGTGGCTGTACGCAATATTGCTCCATGCAATGGTTTTATCTTCTTGTTGACTAAATCCGCTCGAATGACGGAATGAGATTCACCCGTATCTACAGTCAGTAAACGTTCCTTTCCATCCACATGTCCTCCGACAGTAAGATTGCTCGACCTTCTTCCAATTTGTGAGATAGAGATTATGGGGCATTCAATTGAGGGAGTCAGCTGTCGCCCCTTGCTGCTGACTCGCTTTAGTTTAACGATTGATTTGTCTTGGAGATTTGCTCATCTCCTTCTGCTCTGCATTTACGACCACCCACATTGTTGGAACTGTTAGGGTTGGTGTTGCAATAACGCGCAATATACCCTGGATTTCCACACTTAAAGCATTTGACTGCATCATTATTCTTCTGCTGCGTACCCTTCAATGCTTCCAAAATTGCGTCTACCCAGTCTGGCTTTTCCACTTCCACGCGATGAGCTTTGTACGCTGGCTTACTCAAAAGTGAGGCTGTTTCCTGAGTCAGTGCATGCGATACCGTTTCAGCAAACGTTAGTTTTGGATTCGCATATGTAGCCCGCTTCGTTTTTACATCTCGTATGCCATTTATGAAGCTCTGGATTTTTATCCTTTCAGTGTATTCCACGGGTGCGTCTGCATTTGTAAGATGAGCCAATCTTTCAATATCTGAAGCAAACTCCTGCAATGTCTCATTTGCTTTTTGGTAGCGGTTTTGCAACTCAATTTGGAATATCTGTTTCCTATGCTCGCTTCCGTAACGTCTCTCTAAAGCGCTCATCAATGTTTCGTAGTGGTTCCGCTCATACTCTGGGATGGTCTGTAAGATTTCCGCGGCAGGCCCTTTCAGTGCCACGAACAGAGCTGCAACTTTATCTTCAGCATTCCATTAGTTCACTGCTGCGGTCTTCTCAAACTGTAGCTTAAAGACCTGAAAAGGAACAGAATGGTGTTTTTACTTTTGGATTACTCGTTGAAACTGCTGGGCGATTTAGTTGCAACTGCTCGATACGTCCTCTCAAATCATCCACCTCGGCCTCGATTTTTTCTTCAAACTGTAAAATTTTTGTATCTTGCGCCTCCAACTTCGAGGAAATACGTCCTTCTTGCTCTTCCAGTTGAGCAGAGATCTGCGCTGATATTTGTGCCGACATTTCGGATATTCGTGCCTCTTGTGCTTCAATCTTCGATGTTATACGGTTCTCCTGCGATTCCAGTTGAGATGACATATACGTTTTCTGTTCTTCCAGTTGAGTTTCCATCTTGGATGCCATATATGTCTTCCGTTCTTCTAGTTGTGATGCCATATATGTCTTCTGCTCTTCCAGTTGTGATGACATTTGTGACGACATTGATGCTACTGTCGATGTTTGTGCAGATATTGCAGCCAATATCATGTTCAAGTCTGTGCTGGTAACCGTCTGCGATGTTTCGTTTTTCTCTTCAATTTTTGTTGTCTCCTCGCCATCAAGATGAAAGACATACTCTTCCACATCAATTCCTTCTGCTTCCATTGCCTCTCTTAGCCGTGCCTGAATTTCGTGTTTAACGCCGCTTGTATTCAATGCACGGATCTCCCAACTCCTTCTTTAGTTGCTGGATCTTTAATTCACTGAACTTTGCCATGTCCTTGTTGTCCTCTGGAATTTATTCAACAATTCCTCCTCTGACACCAATTGTAACGAATTTGCTGCAAATCCTCTTATTTGCAACCCTCTGCTAAGTTCGTATCGCTAAACTGTTGAATAAATAACTCCAATATGTAATAATGCAAAATGGCCTTTATTCAAGTGCTTCACAATAACACTTGTACTTTGCAACGAATAGCTTACTTAATAACCAAACTGATTGACAGCTCAAATGAAACTCTACTATTCAAAATAATACTACTATAGCTAGATAGCGCTTAATCCAAATCTCAAATCAAACTTAATTACTTCTTACTCGACTGCCCCGCTTTTATAGTTTACGCTGCATACTTCTAGACTCTTCGATTTCCAGAACTTACTAGTTATTGCTCTCTCTTGTGACAACTCAGATAAGATATATGCATGTGTTTGTGCATTGCCGTTCCGCTGCTCGTATACGTACATATGTGTAGACGCAATTATTCATTCGTTTATGTAGATACATAATGATTGAATTATTGATGTGAATGGTTGTAGTTGACAGTCTCTCGCGCATACATAGGCGTATAGTAAATGCATATGTGTGTGACTTATTTCGGCTGCCTTATATATGTGTATACATGATTTGATTATTGACGTAAATACTGCTTATCGTGGCCTTAGATCGCCTTAGTGATGGGATAACTTAGTGATGCTAATATCCGTGACATTATTTTTGTGTGTGTTTAAGAATGCTTTGCTTTTGATGTATGTTTCTAAGATAAATTTTTCGGCTGAGTTATTTTTCATGTGGCCACCGTGGTGTGATGGTAGCGTGCTCCGCCTATCACACCGTATGCCCTGGGTTCAACTCCCGGGCAAAGCAACATCAAAATTTTAGAAATAAGATTTTTCAATTAGAAGAAAATTTTTCTAAGCGGGGTCGCCCCTCGGCAGTGTCTGGCAAGGGCTCCGATTGTATTTCTGCCATGAAAAGCTCTCAGTGAAAACTCATCTGCCTTGCCGATGCCGTTCGGAGTCGGCATAAAACATGTAGGTCCCGTCCGGCCAATTTGTAGGGAAAAATCAAGAGGAGCACGACGCAAATTGGAAGAGAAGCTCGGCCTTAGATCTCTTCGGAGGTTATCGCGCCTTATATTTATTTTTTTATTTTTATTTTGAACTTTAGCTGGCTCGAGGTCAATAAAACTACGTTGAATAAAACCACAGGTTTTTTAACTAATTTATTCCAATATATTTCGGTTATTCCGCGATAACCGTTCTCAAGGATCTGTGTATAAATGTGATATAAACAATTTTCTTATTACCAAAAACAGTCAAAACATAAACAATATTTGTATATATGTACATAAATTTCTTTTCACGTCTTTATAACTTGACGCGGAGCTTAACACTGTCTATTTGATCGTTAGTAAATGACGAAACAAGTGAGCAACGCCATCGGTATCCGTTTTGTAGTTTAGCCGAATGTCTGGTGGAGTGTTAATTATATGTCAACAAACGATTTACACTAGAAATGTTACATATAATTAACACTCCACCAGACATTCGGCTGAACTACAAAACGGATACCGATGGCGTTGCTCACTTGTTTCGTCATTTACTAACGATCAAATAGACAGTGTTAAGCTCCGCGTCAAGTTATAAAGACGTGAAAAGAAATGTATGTACATATATACAAATATTGTTTATGTTTTGACTGTTTTTGGTAATAAGAAAATTGTTTATATCACATTTATACACAGATCCTTGAGAACGGTTATCGCGGAATAACCGAAATATATTGGAATAAATTAGTTAAAAAACCTGTGGTTTTATTCAACGTAGCTTTATTGACCTCGAGCCAGCTAAAGTTCAACATATTTACTTTTAAAATAAATTTTCTTTTAATCAGTAAGTTGGCATTAAAACTTGTTATAAAAGCTTCGAAACTTAAAGATTTCTGATTTTTGAATTAAGGTTTTTGGTAAATTTTTCTGGATTTAAAAATCTGAAAATGTTGAAAAACTTGAATTGTTTTTAGCAAAAAACAAATCTTTTAATATATGTAATTAAAAATTTATTTATTTTATACAAAAATTATGTAGAAAAATGTTCGATTTTTTAAGTTTTTTTTATTTTTTGCCATTTCTCTTCATTTTGTTCTATTCTGTCAGATAAAATGTTTGTATTCCTTTTTTTGCCGTTTTTGTTTCATTTTATTTAATTCTCGATGATAGACAAATTTTTTTTCGGGCGAATAGCATTTCCTAAAAACATGTGGAATTAAAAAAGACCTTCATTCTCCAATTCTGCACACCAATTTTCAAATTTAAAAAATTTGTAAGTGTAATTTTTTCCTTTTTTTCTTTTTTTTGCAGTTTGTCCTTATTTAGTTTCACTCCTTCATGCAATTTTTTTCCGAGCGAATATCAATACCATAAAATAAGGAGTTTCAATTCATTCGTAAATTCCGAATAAGTTTTTTTATTCGTCCGAAAAATTTGTTGTACTATTCTACGCAATAAAAGCAGTGTCAAAAGAAACGGAAGAAGACGACTGCACTGTTCTCTTTTCCGAAATTTCACAGAATTCTATCTATATGTCCCAGATACCAAATATTATTATTGATCTAGGACAATCGCGCGAAGAGTTATAGCGATTAAAATTTATTGCTCCAGGGTAAAGCAGCGGGGGGTGCAGAATCTACAAACTATTCCTAAATTGTTAAACCTATAATAATAAAGCCAGGAGACTTAATGTGACGTTTTAAAGTCAATATACGTAAGGTCATACCGGCTAAGAATTTACTGCTCCCAGGAGGTAGGAACCCAGCTCCACATTTTCAAAAAAATATAGCCAGTAGATCCTTTCACACAAAATTCCATCTATGCGTCAAATTTCGCCCAAATCTGTTCAGCTGTTCTGGCATGATTGAGTCACAAAAGAATTTAAAAATTTTTCGGGGGCGCAGGACCTCCTTTTCCAAAAGAGAAAAAACCAGTAGATCCTTTTGGACTATTCGCTGTCTGCGTGCATCATTTAAATCCATATGGCCGTTTTGACATGTTTGAGACCCAATGCACAACGTCTGGACATTCAAAGTATCCAAACTTTCACATTAATAAGATGAAACTATCATGCGACCTCTGAGCCCTTCTTAAGTAAAATAAAAAGCAGCTAACAAGTCAAATAAAAATATTGAAAATTAGGTTTTTTAATTACTAACTGTTTTAAGCTCCAAAAAATTAAAAATAAAAAAAAACTTAGCTAGAGTTTTTTTCTTATATTTAATTTTATTGTTGGTATATTATTAAAACTTTTGAAAAATTTAAAATTTTTGTTGGGCTTACATGTTGCAACTGGTTCAAGTTCAAATTTTTTGTTTTATTATATATTTTTATTTAAATATTCTAAAGTTTTTATTGTTAGTATAAAATAAAATTTTTTGATTTATACATATGTAAAGTTATTTGGCAACCCTTTTATCACATGAGAAGTACGATCGAATGACAAAGCAAAAGGGAGTTGAAAAGTATCAGCGAAAGCGAACGGACGTCAATTCAGGACACTTAGCTATTATTCATTTTTACAATTAAATCTTTAATGTTTTATTAATTATTATCATTCAATAAATAAACTTAAATTACAACTTAATCGTTGTGAATGTATTACTCATTCTATCAAACGGCCATCCCGATACATATATTCCATGCAGAAAAACAACTTAAACATAGTCTGAGCGACAGTGATTTTACAGCTTTAATAAACAAACAAAAATTTTGTGGTCAAAGAATAGCAAACGAAATACGAAAAGGACATACAAGAAAAATAGATAATCTAAAAGCGCAACAACTACGAAACTTAGGAATAGAAATTAACAATAACTGGTTCGTAAATAAAATCGAAATGCATTTTCCCGAAAACGTGAAATGGCTCTTATCGTTAGGGAAAAAGCTCTCTCTATTAACCACAAAAACAAATTTCTCAGCAATTCATACAATAGCAGAAATTAAGCAAGGAATTCAAGCTTTATGCGTCGAAAATGCCAAGGAAATGGCAAGAAACAAAGTCAGCAATAGGATTCTGCAGTTTAAACGAAACATGAAAAATAACTCAGCCGAAAAATTTATCTTAGGCAAGGTGCACACGAGGCTACGCGTCACAGACGCGTACAAGATATTTTATATAGCTACAATTTCTCTACGCCTCAAGATCTGCAAACGAAGCTACTTTCGAGCGTCGCTACAAAAAGCAAACAATTATTGAAAATATAAAGAATTAAATAAAGAATTAAATTTCTTCAGCTATATCCGTCCCCGAAACCAAAGGAAAATGGGTATTAAGCGTTATTTGCATCCCCGTGCCTTTGTAAATTATGAAAGGCGATTTTAAACCACCGCGGACTAGAGAAAAGAGTGATTTCTAGTTTCCAACACTTTTTAGCCTTTTAAACGCTTCAACAATGTCTATCCAAGCTGTTGTGGTGTTTAATACTCCTTTTCGCTTTGGCAATATATGTACCTTTCACGCACTTTTATTAACTAAAGCAACATTTTTTACTAATTACACAAATTTGCATACAAAAAAATGTAAACAAACATCTTGTTCTTCCTTTTTTTCAAGCGTACGTTCGCTCAGCGACCAACATTGCTGTACGCTTAGCTACACGAAAATTGCATGCTTTGTCGCGTCCATGCAGCTGACGCCTCGTATGCCGCTCTCCATTCAAATACATGTGTTCGGCATCAAAGCGTACAAATTTCGCCTGCAGCGTCTATGACGCGTAGGCTCGTGTGCACCTTGCCTTAGAAACATATAACAAAAGCAAAGCATTCTTAAACACACACAAAAATAATATAGTTATACAGAAGCGGATAAAGGTAATAAGGCGGTAGTAATATACAAAAATGATTACAAAGTAAAAATGGAAGAACTATTAGAAGACAACAGCACATACAGAAAACTGAGAACGGATCCAACAAGCACACTACAAAAGAAAAACAATAAGTTAGTACATGATCTTTACAAACAAACACACATAACCACCATAGAGAAACAAAAACTGTCATGCTTAGTAGGAAATGCACCAAGACTCGACGAGCTGCCAAAAATACATAAACCAAATACACCCTTGCGCCCCATATCGTCATCCATGGACGTACCATGCCATCAACTATCCAAATATGTAGGAAACATAAAGCTGCAGACATTGGTGCGTTATCGACAACCGTATCAGTAACCTTATAACAGCTGATTCGACCAACCTTATGGGAATCAATGTAATCGATTACACTGCTCTACAAAATCAAATTTTTTGCATTACCCTGGATCACCACAATTTTTTTTTATTTGCTATAGTCCCCTAATTATAAAAATGGTCGAAATTTAAAATTCTATGTATACGTTTTTGTTTTCTTCTTTTTTCTAAAATTTGCCTTTTTTTTGAAAAGGGAGATTCATTGATTTTATCATATCTCTGGAACGGGTTGTCCGATTTTGTTGGAGAAAACAGCATATAATAGCAAATGAAATTGCCTTAAAATTGTTTTAATACCATTTTTTAAATACTTATTGGTTTCAGAGTTATTTGCATCGCATTATAAAAAAATCGATTTTTTGTATTAAAAATTTCCATTTTTTTCTTCTTTAATTCGTAAAAAATCGAAAAAGACAAAAACTTACAACTTTTATTAAATGATCGTAAAACTGTGAACATCCCAAACCAGGCAAGCTTTATTTCATGAAAATCCATGGATAAACGGTAATATTTTTAACAATTAAGTGTATGAAGGGAAAATACGTATTTTTAATATTTTTGTTTATTTAGCTATTTAAGATACCTTTATAAAAGAAATTCTACAAAATTTAGTTCTTGAAATATTTGAAAATAGTTTCTACTTTTTGATTGTCTACTGTAATTTTCTGAATTTGATTCTCGTATAAGAAACCAATTATAATCCCCCATCATATTTTCGTTCCAGAATCCTTGATAACGTTCCTCCATTGACTTAAGTTGTTGGTGAAATCGTTATCCATGCTGTTCATTGACATCACCAAGATTTGAAGTGAAAAAATCCAAATGGGAGTGTAAGAAATGCATTTTTAGAGACATGTTTGCACCTGAATCTATATGTATATGTAATTTAGAAGTTACAATTATGATGAATATACAAAAATCATATCACATTCCTACTTACCGATTTTCGAATAGTTGGTTAGTAAATCAGAAATGAGAAAACTCAATTTTTCCCCCTCAATTTTTCTTAAGGCAAAACGCAGATCATAAGAAAAACTGCGTCATACTGTATGGAAAATTTAAGTTCCCAACGCGGGTTTTCGTAAGAAAGAAGTATGGTCATATATATTTGTTATCAAATATATACATGTTTTTGGAAAGATTTGCCAAACATATGACGCAAGTGAATGGAGATTATTTATTGATAGTAACAAAGAAAGCCTTAAAGCAGTTTTATTACACAATGGCAATCAGAAGCCATCAATACCCATCGCACACGCCGTAAATATGAAGGAGACTTATGAAACCATGTCCAAACTTTAAAAAAATATTCATTATGAAAAACACGATTGGAAAATATGTTGCGACTTGAAAGTGGTAGCTTTACTAACTGGACTACAAGGTGGTTACACAAAACATTGTTGTTTTCTTTGCCTTTGGGATAGCCGAGATCGAAGCGCACATTATGTAAGGAAGGACTGGCCAGCAAGAACCAATCACGAAGTAGGCACACACAATATAAAATATGCTGCTTTAATAAAAAAGGAGAATGTGATTTTTCCACCATTACACATCAAGCTTGGATTAGTCAAGAATTTTGTTAAGGCGCTAAACAAAAATGAAAAGACATTCGACACAACCACAACCGTCGATCATATAAAAAAATTTTCTTATCAAGACTTGAAGAAAATTTTGCGGTGAATTCACGGGTGTTTCTCTCAACGAATTTAGATAAGTAATTTCCAAGATATGATAAAATAAATGGAAAATTAGTCTCTCTTTAAGCTTGAATACATTTCTGATGTTGTACTCTTCTGATGCTATATTTTGTATTATGTTTCCTACATATTTGGATTGTTGATGGTATGGTACGCTCATGGATGATGAGATGAGACGCAAGGCTGTATTTGGTTTATGTATTTTTGGCAGCCCGTAGAGTCGGGTGCATTAGCTGCTGAGCATGACAGTTTTTGTTTCTCTATGACGGTTATGTGTTTTTGTTTGTAAAGATCATCTACTAACTTATTGTTTTTCTTTTGTAGTGTGCTTGTTGGATCTGTTCTCAGTTTTCTATATGTGCTTTTGTCTTCTAATAGTTCTTCCATTTTTACTTTGTAATCATTTTTGTATATTACTACCGCCTTATTACCTTTATCCGCTTCAGTATAACTATATTATTTTTGTGTGGGTTTAAGAATGCTTTGCTTTTGTTGTATGTTTCTAAGATAAATTTTTCGGCTGAGTTATTTTTCATGTTTCGTTTAAACTGCAGAATCCTATTGCTGACTTTGTTCTTGCCATTTCCTTGGCATTTTCGTCGCCCAAAGCTTGAATTGCTTGCTCAATTTCAATAATTGTTATAGACCTTCAGCTCGAACTCTAACCAAGAATCGATAGGCCGATAAAAGCTAAAGCAACTAGTAATTTCTAATAATAAACTATTTAAAAAAGTTTATACATAAATTTAAAATTTTTTTTGAATTAACTCTTTTACTTTTAAAATAAATTTTCTTTTAATCAGTAAGTTGGCATTAAAACTTGTTATAAAAGCTTCGAAACTTAAAGATTCTGTTTTTTGAATTAAGGTTTTTGGTAAATTTTTCTGGATTTAAAAATCTGAAAATGTTGAAAAACTTGAATTGTTTTTAGCAAAAAACAAATCTTTTAATATATGTAATTAAAAATTTATTTATTTTATACAAAAATTATGTAGAAAAATGTTCGATTTTTTAAGTTTTTTTTTATTTTTTGCAGTTTCTCTTCATTTTGTTCTATTCTGTCAGATAAAATGTTTGTATTCCTTTTTTTGCCGTTTTTGTTTCATTTTATTTAATTCTGGATGATAGACAAATTTTTTTTCGGGCGAATAGCATTTCCTAAAAACATGTGGAATTAAAAAAGACCGTCATTCTCCAATTCTGCACACCAATTTTCAAATTTCGCGCCTTACATTTATTTTTTTTATTTAATTTTCAAATTTAAAAAATTTGTAAGTGTAATTTTTTCCTTTTTTTCTTTTTTTGCAGTTTGTCCTTATTTAGTTTCACTCCTTCATGCAATTTTTTTCCGAGCGAATATCAATACCATAAAATAAGGAGTTTCAATTCATTCGTAAATTCCGAATAAGTTTTTTTATTCGTCCGAAAAATTTGTTGTACTATTCTACGCAATAAAAGCAGTGTCAAAAGAAACGGAAGAAGACGACTGCACTGTTCTCTTTTCCGAAATTTCACAGAATTCTATCTATATGTCCCAGATACCAAATATTATTATTGATCTAGGACAATCGCGCGAAGAGTTATAGCGATTAAAATTTATTGCTCCAGAGTAAAGCAGCGGGGCGGCTAAGAATTTACTGCTCCCAGGTGGTGTAGGAACCCAGCTCCACATTTTCAAAAAAATATAGCCAGTAGATCCTTTCACACAAAATTCCATCTATGCGTCAAATTTCGTCCAAATCTGTTCAGCTGTTCTGGCATGATTGAGTCACAAAAGAATTTAAAAATTTTTCGGGGGCGCAGGACCTCCTTTTCCAAAAGAGAAATACCCAGTAGATCCTTTTGGACTATTCGCTGTCTGCGTGCATCATTTAAATCCATATGGCCGTTTTGACATGTTTGAGACACAATGCACAACGTCTGGACATTCAAAGTATCCAAACTTTCACATTAATAAGATGAAACTATCATGCGACCTCTGAGCCCTTCTTAAGTAAAATAAAAAGCAGATAACAAGTCAAATAAAAATATTGAAAATTAGGTTTTTTTAATTACTAACTGTTTTAAGCTCCAAAAAATTAAAAATAAAAAAAAAACTTAGCTAGATTTTTTTTCTTATATTTAATTTTATTGTTGGTATATTATTAAAACTTTTGAAAAATTTAAAATTTTTGTTGGGCTTACATGTTGCAACTGGTTCAAGTTCAAATTTTTTGTTTTATTATATATTTTTATTTAAATATTCTAAAGTTTTTATTGTAAACTATGCTATGCCAAAATTTGTTAGTATAAAATAAAATTTTTTGATTTATACATATATTCCATGCAGAAAAACAACTTAAACATAGTCTGAACGACAGTGATTTTACAGCTTTAATAAACAAACAAAAATTTTGTGGTCAAAGAATAGCAAACGAAATACGAAAAGGACATACAAGAAAAATAGATAATCTAAAAGCGCAATAACTACGAAACTTAGGAATAGAAATTAACAATAACTGGTTCGTAAATAAAATCGAAATGCATTTTCCCGAAGACGTGAAATGGCTCTTATCGTTAGGGAAAAAGCTCTCTCTATTAACCACAAAAACAAATTTCTCAGCAATTCATACAATAGCAGAAATTAAGCAAGCAATTCAAGCTTTAGGCGACGAAAATGCCAAGGAAATGGCAAGAAACAAAGTCAGCAATAAGATTCTGCAGTTTAAACGAAACATGAAAAATAACTCAGCCAAAAAATTTATCTTAGGCAAGGTGCACACGAGGCTACGCGTCATAGACGCGTACAAGATATTTTATATAGCTATAATTTCTCTACGCCTCAAGATCTGCACACGAAGCTACTTTCGAGCGTCGCTACAAAAAGCAAACAATTATTGAAAATATAAAGAATTAAATAAAGAATTAAATTTCTTCAGCTATATCCGTCCCCGAAACCAAAGGAAAATGGGTATTAAGCGTTATTTGCATCCCCGTGCCTTTGTAAATTATGAAAGGCGATTTTAAACCACCGCGGACTAGAGAAAAGAGTGATTTCTAGTTTCCAACACTTTTTAGCCTTTTAAACGCTTCAACAATGTCTAACCAAGCTGTTGTGGTGTTTAATACTCCTTTTCGCTTTGGTAATATACCTTTCACGCACTTTTATTAACTAAAGCAACATTTTTTACTAATTACACAAATTTGCATACAAAAAAATGTAAACAAACATCTTGTTCTTCCTTTTTTTCAAGCGTACGTTCGCTCAGCGACCAACATTGCTGTACGCTTAGCTACACGAAAATTGCATGCTTTGTCGCGTTCATGCAGCTGACGCCTCGTATGCCGCTCTCCATTCAAATACATGTGTTCGGCATCAAAGCGTACAAATTTCGCCTGCAGCGTCTATGACGCGTAGGCTCGTGTGCACCTTGCCTTAGAAACATACAACAAAAGCAAAGCATTCTTAAACACACACAAAAATAATATAGTTATACAGAAGCTGATAAAGGTAATAAGGCGGTAGTAATATACAAAAATGATTACAAAGTAAAAATGGAAGAACTATTAGAAGACAACAGCACATACAGAAAACTGAGAACGGATCCAACAAGCACACTACAAAAGAAAAACAATATGTTAGTACATGATCTTTACAAACAAACACACATAACCACCATAGAGAAACAAAAACTGTCATGCTTAGTAGGAAATGCACCAAGACTCTACGGGCTGCCAAAAATACATAAACCAAATACACCCTTGCGCCCCATATCGTCATCCATGGACGTACCATGCCATCAACTATCCAAATATGTAGGAAACATAAAGCTGCAGACATTGGTGCGTTATCGACAACCGTATCGGTAACCTTATAACAGCTGATTCGACCAACCTTATGGGAATCAATGTAATCGATTACACTGCTCTACGAAATCAAATTTTTTGCATTACCCTGGATCACCACAATTTTTTTTTATTTGCTGTAGTCCCCTAATTATAAAAATGTTCGAAATTTAAAATTCTATGTATACGTTTTTGTTTTCTTCTTTTTTTTTAAATTTGCCTTTTTTTTGAAAAGGGAGAGTCATTGATTTTATCATATCTCTGGAACGGGTTGTCCGATTTTGTTGGAGAAAACAACATATAATAGCAAATGAAATTGCCTTAAAATTGTTTTAATACCATTTTTTAAATACTTATTGGTTTCAGAGTTATTTGCATCGCATTATAAAAAAGTCGATTTTTTGTATTAAAAATTTCCATTTTTTTCTTCATTAATTCGTAAAAAATCGAAAGAGACAAAAACTTACAACTTTTATTAAATGATCGTAAAACTGTGAACATCCCAAACCAGGCAAGCTTTATTTCATGAAAATCCATGGATAAACGGTAATATTTTTAACAATTAAGTGTATGAAGGGAAAATACGTATTTTTAATATTTTTGTTTATTTATTTATTTCATGAAAATCCATGGATAAACGGTAATATTTTTAACAATTAAGTGTATGAAGGGAAAATACGTATTTTTAATATTTTTGTTTATTTAGCTATTTAAGATTACCTTTATAAAAGAAATTCTACAAAATTTAGTTCTTGAAATATTTGAAAATAGTTTCTACTTTTTGTTTGTCTACTGCAATTTTCTGAATTTGATTCTCGTATAAGAAAGCAATTATAATCCCCCATCATATTTTCGTTCCAGAATCCTTGATAACGCTCCTCCATTGACTTAAGTTGTTGGTGAAATCGTTCTCCATGCTCGTCACTGACATCACCAAGATTTGAAGGGAAAAAATCCAAATGGGAGTGTAAGAAATGCATTTTTAGAGACATGTTTGCACCTGAATCTATATGTATATGTAATTTAGAAGTTACAATTATGATGAATATACAAAAATCATATCACATTCCTACTTACCGATTTTCGAATAGTTGGTTAGTAAATCAGAAATGAGAAAACTCAATTTTTCCCCCTCAATTTTTCTTAAGGCAAAACGCAGATCATAAGAAAAACTGCGTCATACTGTATGGAAAATTTAAGTTCCCAACGCGGGTTTTCGTAAGAAAGAAGTATGGTCATATATATTTGTTATCAAATATATACATGTTTTTGGAAAGCTTTGCCAAACATGTGACGCAAGTGAATGGAGATTATTTATTGATAGTAACAAAGAAAGCCTTAAAGCAGTTTTATTACACAATGGCAATCAGAAGCCATCAATACCCATCGCACACGCCGTAAATATGAAGGAGACTTATGAAACCATTTCCAAACTTTAAAAAAATATTCATTATGAAAAACACGATTGGAAAATATGTTGCGACTTGAAAGTGGTAGCTTTACTAACTGGACTACAAGGTGGTTACACAAAACATTGTTGTTTTCTTTGCCTTTGGGATAGCCGAGATCGAAGCGCACATTATGTAAGGAAGGACTGGCCAGCAAGAACCAATCACGAAGTAGGCACACACAATATAAAATATGCTGCTTTAATAAAAAAGGAGAATGGGATTTTTCCGCCATTACACATCAAGCTTGGATTAGTCAAGAATTTTGTTAAGGCGCTAAACAAAAATGAAAAGGCATTCGACACAACCACAACCGTCGATCATATAAAAAAATTTTCTTATCAAGACTTGAAGAAAATTTTGCGGTGAATTCACTGGTGTTTCTCTCAACGAATTTAGATAAGTAATTTCCAAGATATGATAAAATAAATGGAAAGACCTCTGTGAAAATTCGTGATTTTAGAAAAAGAAAAAAAAATCGTATCCATAGAATTTTGTTTTGTACTTAGGGGGCCATAATACATCGAAATTAAATAGCTAGACTTCAAAGTAATTTCTCTTGTTGACTAGTGTTATTGGTGCCATATCGTCACGCTAAGGTCGTACCCGTATCGTAGCCAACCAATTGGTTTTTGGTTTTTCGCCATATCCATAACCTAAAAATATTTGAGTTGGTGAATTTAATAACTTTTTGTAGATTTTATTCATTGTTTTGGATACGTTATGACTAGGAGACTTATTTTTTGTGAAATATGTTTGCAATTTTTTGCGTTTTCTTAATTTTTATGAAATTTTCACGATTTTTAGGTTAAGGCACCATTAATCGATAACAATGTATCGTATAGGGTTACGTTAGGAATACGACTATAACAATACGACAAACGGCACCAATGACTCCGCTTTAATACAAAATATAGCATCAGAAGCAGTGTTGCCAGGTTAGCCTTTTCGAGGCTAGATTTAGCCTTTTGTTTTTGCCTTTAGCCTCGAAATTTTGGGTTTAGCTTCGTGACTTTTTTCTAGCCTTTTTTACTCCGAATGTATTTTTAACAATTTCTAAAATAAAATAATTTCAATAGTTCCTGTGAACACCTAATACCTAATAATATGAGTTCTCTACAAAAAATTAATTCTTTATCTGCTGAAAATTCGTTGAAAGTTTCAAAGCCAGATGTATTTTCTTACTTTGAAAAAGAGAAGTGTAGTTATTCTTCAAAACAAATAGCATTAATGGAGCTGCAGTGGCGAAAACTTATAACTATACAATGGAAAAATGTACACTCCACCATGGAATTTTGGTCGGAAGTCCGAGAACATAAAAATGCATTAAACGAACCTCCTTTTTTAGAACTTGTCGAATTCATATTTAGTTTTTTAGTATTACCACTCAGTAACGCGGAGGTTGAAAAAATTTTTAGTGGCATGAAAATTCTGAAAACTAAATTAAGGAACAAACTAAAAATTAAAATGTTTAATGCTCGTTAAAACGCTTATCTAAATGTTGTAATGATTTTGAAATTACCGATGATCTCATATCTATGGTAAATAGCCAAACTTTATACGCAGACCTAAGCTCTTCTGATTCTTCAGACGGGGAATATTTATATAAATAATTAGTTTGTAATATTTTTTTTTTGTATATACACATATGCAATCATTTAAAGTAATTCCATGTGCTAGTCAAGGAAAATGTGCCTGATATGTTTTGAAACAAGTAGTTATGTTTATAAGTTTTTATTTTCAAATGTGTAAACTAAAATATAAAAAAAATTTAATGAATTAACCAAAAAAAATTTCTGGCCTTTTTTTAGATGCTTTTTTTCCTAAATTTAGCTTTTTCTAACTTTTTTTTTGCCAATCTAGCTTCTTTTTTTTTTTTATCACCTGGCAACACTGATCAGAAGAGTACAACATCAGAAATGGATTCAAGCTTAAAGAGAGACTAATTGATCTACGAATCAGCAAAGATGAAGTGTTAAGCGGCAGTTATGCGGCAGTTAAGCGGCAGTTAGCCACGAACGTACGTACCGAAAACGTGTCAGCTGACACGACCTATCTTATGAGTGTGCAATGTAAACGAAAAATCACCGACGTGCAACGCACGTACGTACCAAAAATTTTTGAATATAAAGATATTGCATGCGCAAACTTCGGTGGAAAGCAGCGGAGCGTAACAAAATTCTAGTAGGTCACTTTCACCACACCAAAAACTTTAACACAATTTTTAACATAATTTAAGCACAGAAATACACTGATTGGAGTTTTAGAGAGTAAAAATGTGAATTCTGAACACATTAGCTGAATAAAAAGTGTACAAATAATTGTTAAATAACAAATACAGACAGTGGTAGTTTAACAAATTCTGCTGTGGTAAGTGGTGAATGTGACCTACTAGAATTTTGTGAAGCTTGCCTCACACGATTTTTCGTCTATGCAATGTCTCTATATTATATTGTTTCTGTACGTACGTAGCCCGGAACGTAGAAACCAAAACAATTTTGATTTTTTCCGTAAGAACGTGTCAGCTAATCGCTCTCTTACAAGAAAGAGTTGCTTATTAAACATTTTGTGTGCTATGTTTGGACCAATTGCAGTTATTATACAAAGAGGCCTAATGATTGTTTAAAATTTTGTTGAATTATCTTAAAATTATTATATAAAATTTGAAGTTTACAAATAAATGAACTAGAAATTCTTATTCAGTATTTGTTTCTGCCATTTGCATGATGAAAAATTGTAATTCCAAAAGTTGATGTTTGCATAAGCATGCATGCAAACTGGTCAATGGCAACAGTGCTTTGCTGTAAACAATACGTACACAAATATGTTATGTACATGTACACAGACGCACACATTGATTCCTACGGGCTTGAGGGTTCGGTCAAAATTTGTTTCGTACGACAAACGTCCGTACGTACGGCACACGTCGGTGGGTGATGCGGCAGTTACTCACGAACGTGCGTACCAAAAACGTGTCAGCTGACACGACCTATCTTATGAGTGTGCAATGTAAACGAAAACTCGCCGACGTGCAACGCCCGTACGTACGTAGCCCGGAACGTAGAAATCAAAACAATTTTGATTTTTTCCGTAAGAACGTGTCAGCTGATCGCTCTCTCACTAGACAGAGTTGCCTAGTAAACTTTTGTGCGCTAATTTTTGACCGTGTGCAGTTTTATGCAAAAACACCTAATTAAAGTTTGAAAAATTGTGAAAATAATTCGAAATATTTATGTAAAAGTGCAGATTATAAATATGAAATCTATTTATATTTATTTAATATTAATTCCAGCCTTTTACAAAATCAAAAATTAAATTGGAAAAAGTTGATGTTTCCATAAGCATGCATGCAAAATGGGCAATAGCAACAGTTGCTTATCTGTAAACAATACACACACAATTATGTTATGTACATGTACACAAACGCACACATTGATTCGTACGGGCTTGAGGGTTCGCTCAAACGCGTTTCGTACGACAAACGTCCGTACGTACGGCACACGTCGGTGGGTAATTGCCGCTTTACTGTCGCTTAGTGTCTTTCGATGTCGTGTCATTATTCACGAACATTCCCACTAATCTAGCTATAAAAATAAAAATGGAAAAATGGGATAATTTAAAATCTATGACTAATATACCCAGATGCAAATTCCATGAAATTTTAAGATTTTGTCTACTCGACAACAACTATTTTATCTATAACAACGAGGTATATACTCAAAGTTGTGTAATGCCAATGGCCAATCCTCTATCCCCAACAATAGCAGATATCATTTCAGACGATCTTTTGGACAATATTTGGATACACCCTTGCGCCCCATCGCATCATCCATGAACGTACCATGCCATCAACTATCCAAATATGTAGGAAACATAATACAAAATATAGCATTAGAAGAGTACATCAGAAATGTATTCAAGCTTAAAGAGAGATTAATTGATCTACGAATCAGCAAAGATGAAGTGTTAGTGTCTTTCGATGTCGAAATTCCCACTATGTCGAACATTCCCACTAATCTAGCTATAAAATTAATAATGGATAAATGGGATAATATAAAATTCATGACTAATATACTCAGGCCGCAAATTCCATGAAATTTTAAGATTTTGTCTACTCGACAACACTTATTTTATCTATAACACCGAGGTATATACTCCAACTTTTGGAATGCCAATGGGCAATCAACTATCCCCAACAATAGCAGATATCATTTTAGACGATCTTTTGGACAACACGCTAAATCTATTAAAACAAAAATATAACATCGAAGTAAAATTTATAGTGAAATATGTTGACGATATTCTCGCAATAGTAACACGTAAAGACGTAGAATTAATACAAGAAAACTTAAATAGTTATCACAACAAAACAAAATTCACTACTGACGTGGAGACTGATTACAACATCCATTATCTGGACGTCGGAGTATTGAAAAATAAAAATAATGGAAGTCTGTCCTTTGATTGGTTCACAAAGCCCCTAGCATCTGGTCGTCTTATAAATTTTCATTCTTGCCAACCAATGAAATATAAAACAAATACGAAAAATTCAATAAACAAGGTACTAACGATAAGCGACCAACAATACTGGAACAATAACCTGCAAAAAATACACGAAATATTAAAACACAATAGCTATCCACATGCCCTAATTAAAAATCTAACAGAACAAGAAATAAGAGAAACAAGCACGAGACGAAACCAAACAACAATACATAGAGAAAATCAAATTAAGCAATATGTCGGTGTAACCTATATTCCCAAACTCTCTCAAAACATCAGCAAAGTAATAACAAAGAATAACCAAAACATAGCCCTTGCATACAAATCCAACTCCACACTTGCGAATATATTTACGCGAACAAAAAGCCCGATCGACAAACTCGAACAACATAATATAATATACTAGCAGACCCGGCAGACGTTGTTCTGCCCTAAATTTGGCCTATATGCATACATTTTAATAAGCTTTTTCCGTCTAACTCGACCCTCCCAACCTCTTCACTTTTTCCTAATCCTTTTATTCACTCCACCCTCCGTCTTTTTCGCTTCATCTATCTCCATCTTCGTCTCTTTCTCAGTCTCCTCCTTCTCTCTTTTCTCTTCTCTCAAGTTCTTCTCATTCTTCTTTATCCCTTATTGCCTGTCCCAGAGGGTGGTATGTATTTTCTTCTAGTCCCAGTCCCAGTCCCACTCCGATTCTCAGTCCCAGTCCGTTTCCGGTCTACTTCCCGGAAAAAAGGGTCGTAAATACTAATATAGGCAAATTTATATACCAAGTTTCAGGCAAATCACATAGGACGTATATAAATAGGTATGTGGATATTATTAAACCATGTCCTTATTTCGGCTTCGCATGCATATTTATCAGTTTTGCCAGGTTGATGCGACTAAATCGAATATCACAATGAAAATTACTTTAGAGCTCTTAGCAACGGCTTTCATTTGATATCCATATTACCCACACATTCTAGGGGTACCCGGGTCAATTTTTTGGCCTATATCTCTAGACCCTGTACGTCGATCGCAACCAGAGCTATGTAATAACTACCGCGTGAGGTATTTGCAACTTGTGTGAAAGCTTGAACAAAATCGACTGACGCATCTCTTCAAACACCGGCGACCAACTAACACACATTTTAGCCTTTCTTTTTATACTCAGCTGAGCAGAGCTCACAGAGTATATTGACTTTGTTCGCATAACGGCAATCCGTAACGGCATAAACTAATCGAGATAGATATAGACTTCTATATATCAAAATGATCTGGGCGAAAAAAGAAATTCATTTAGCCATGTCCGTCCGTCCGTCCGTCCGCCCGTAAACAGGATAACTTGAGTAAATTTTGAGGTATCTTGATGAAATTTGGTATGTGGGTTCCTGGGCGCTCATCAGATCGCTATTTAAAATGAACGAAATCGGACTGCAACCACGCCCACTTTTTCTATATCGAATATTTCGAAAAACAGAAAAAGTGCGATAATTCATTACCAAAGGCGGATAGAGCCATGAAACTTGGTAGGTGGGTTGACCTTATGACGAAGAATAGAAAATTAGTAAAATTTTGGACAATGGGCGTGGACCGCCCACTTTTAAAATAAGGTAATTTAAAAGTTTTGCAAGTTCTAATTTGGCAGTCGTTGAAGATATCATGATGAAATTTGGCAGAAACGTTACTCCTATTACTATTTGTGTTTTAAATAAAAATTAGCAAAATCGGATGACGAACACGCCCACCTTTTAAAAAAAATTTTTATTTAAGTCAAATTTTAAAAAATAATTTGATATCCTTACAGTATATAAGTAAATTATGCCAACATTCAACCCCAGTAATGATATGGTGCAACAAAATACAAAAATAAAAGAAATTTTCAACTTGGGCGTGGCTCCGCCCTTTCTCATTTAATTTGTCTAGAATACTTTTAAAGTCATAAGTCGAACAAAAATTGACCAATCCTTGTGAAATCTTGTAGGGGCATAGATTATATGACGATAACTGTTTTCTGTGAAAATGACCGAAATCGGTTGAAGCCATGCCCAGTTTTTATACACAGTCAACCGTCTGTCCTTCCGCTCGGCCCTAACACGATAACTTGAGCAAAAATCTATATCCTTACTAAACTTAGTTCACGTACTTATCTGAACTCACTTTATCTTTGTATAAAAAATGGCCCACTTTTTCGATATCGAAAATTACGAAAAATGAAAAAAATGGCATAATTCTATAACAAATATGAAAAAAGGGACGAAACATGGTAATTGGATTCGATTATTGACACAAAATATAACTTTAGAAAAAAACTTTGTAAAATGGGTGTGACACCTACCATATTAAGTAGAAGGAAATGAAAAAGTTATGCGGGCGAATTCAAAAGCCCTTGGAATCTTGGCAGGAATACTGTTCGTGGTATTACATATATAAATAAATTAGCCGTACCCAACAGATAATGTTCTGTGTCACTCTGGTCCAGATTTTGGTCGACATCTTGAAAACACCTTCACATATAAAACTAAGGGCCACTCCCTTTTAAAACCGTTAATAATACCTTTAATTTGATACCCATAACGTACAAACACATTCCAGAGTCACCCCTGGTCCACCTTTATGGCGATATCTCGAAAAGGCGTCCACCTATAGAACTAAGGCCCACTCCCTTTTAAAATACTCATTAACACCTTTCATTTGATACCCATATCGTACAAGCATATTCTAGAGTCACCCCTGGTCCACCTTTATGGCAATATCTCGAAAAGGTGTCCACCTATACAACTAAGGCCCACTCCCTTTTAAAATACTCATTAACACCTTTCATTTGATACCCATATCGTACAAACACATTGTAGAGTCACCCCTGGTCCACCTTTATGGCGATATCCCGAAATGGCGTCCACCTATAGAACTAAGGCCCACTCCCTTTTAAAAGACTCATTAACAGCTTTCATTTGATACCCATATCGTACAAGCACATTCTAGAGGCACCCCTGGTCCACCTTTATGGCGATATCTCGAAAAGGCGTCCACCTATAGAACTAAAGATCACTCCCTTTTAAAATACTTTTTACCACCTTTCATTTGATATCCATATCGTACAAACACATTTTAGAGTCACCCCTGGTCCACCTTTATGGCGATATCTCGAAAAGGCGTCCACCTAAAGAACTAAGGGCCACTCCCTTTTAAAATACTCATTAACACCTTTCATTTGATACCCATATCGTACAAGCACATTCTAGAGGCACCCCTGGTCCACCTTTATGGCGATATCTCGAAAAGGCGTCCACCTATAGAACTAAAGATCACTCCCTTTTAAAATACTGATTACCACCTTTCATTTGATATCCACATCGTACAAACACATTTTAGAGTCACCCCTGGTCCACCTTTATGGCGATATCTCGAAAAGAACTAAGGGCCACTCCCTTTTAAAATACTCATTAACACCTTTCATTTGATACCCATATCGTACAAACACATTCTAGAGTCACCCCTGGTCCACCTTTATGGCGATATCTCGAAAAGGCGTCCACCTATAGAACTAAGGGCCACTCCCTTTTAAAATACTCATTAACACCTTTCATTTGATACCCATATCTTACAAGCATATTCTAGAGTCACCCCTGGCCCACCTTTATGGCGATATCTCGAAAAGGCGTCCACCTATAGAACTATGGCCCACTCCCCTTTAAAATACTCTTTAATACCTTCCATTTGATACCCATGCCATACAAACACATTCCAGGGTTACCCCAGGCTCATTTTCCTAAATGGTGATTTTCCCTTTTGTCTCCAAAACTCTCAGCTAAGTATGTAATGTTCGGTTACACCCGAACTTAGCCTTCCTTACTTGTTATATATATAGATTTTTATTTTTCACACTTCACTATAATATTAAAACGAGATGCAGATATTCGTTGCTTTTGAAATTCGGTTTAAAAATTGCACATTGAACAACTAAAGACTCTCCTGAATTAAAAAAAAAAATTTCTTAGTACCTTTAAGCCGCAGGCACCCTCGGAAACCCCGGGGTAATCCCCCATTCCCCTCCCCCCGTCTCGACGGGCCTGATGATGTGCTAAACTTGATATCATTCGCTATAATATTTTTTATTGATAAGCACGTTGTTTAATTAAACACTAACCAATTACACGGAAGT
This sequence comes from Eurosta solidaginis, assembly GCF_040869045.1. Taxonomy (NCBI): domain Eukaryota; kingdom Metazoa; phylum Arthropoda; class Insecta; order Diptera; family Tephritidae; genus Eurosta; species Eurosta solidaginis. Next base: position 33,413,578 of record NC_090319.1, read on the forward strand.
ACGACCTGAAAATATCAGTGCCGGTGCGTATACGTAACATTTTATTAATACATATAAACATTTAAAAAAATGCAATAAAATAATATTGCGAATATAAACTAAGATATAACCTATCCTATATTTCAAGTTAGATCAAACTACACACGGGGTGCAAAACAAATTCAAAATCGGTTCAGTAGTGTAGGAGTCCATCGCGGACAAACATAGCGACACGTGATTTTTATATATAAAGATGATCTAGCAAACACAAAGATAATAGACCGCAACAAATATGGGAGAACGCGATACACATTAGAGAGTTTGCGAATATTAGAAAAAAGAGAAAATACGGTAGACAAAAAGAAGACACACAAAACATTGCAGCAGCTTACCTTTTATGTTTATAATTATAATTTAGTAGATGATACCAAACAATGATGGTACTATTTTTTAGTTTTTAGATTGTAACTAAACATATTGTGTAAGTGTTGTTTCTTGTTGTTTTTATGTTGTTACACGTAAATTTGTTAATAAGTGTCTCATATAAGGTTTATTATTGTTTTTTCACTGTGGTTTTTTGTTGTCTTTTAAATAAATAGATAACCCTTGATGATGCTAGGAAGTCTAGCGAAACGTTGGGTTGGAAAAGTGGAATAAATTCTTTTATTTGCACTCACAATTAATGGTCAAAAGAGCCTAACTCAAAAATTTTAATTAATATAAAATTGACCGAAAAACCTCTAAAAATTAATTATCTCGGGAGGCCTGCCGAATTATATTTCAACAACAACAACAAAGGTAACACTATGAAAAACTTCTATAGACACATGAAGTACAAACACGACGAACGTACGTGAATAATATTAAAACACTACAGTAAACTAACACAAAAGTTGTCAAAACAAATGGAGCGTCTAAAATTCTTATTAGAATGTAAAAGGTATGCCCTAATTCCAAAACATCTAATAAACGCAGTTAAAAAAACAGAAATAGTAACAACATCCCAAAAATTAAAACAACAATTTCATAAAACTAAAATCCATTTCCTAAACAAGGTACTGAACATGGAAATAACACAAACAAACTTAGATATTAAAACAACCAAAGATTACTTATTCCATGCAGAAAAACAATTTAAACATACTCTGAGCGACAGTGATTTTACAGCTTTTATAAACAAACAAAAATTTTGCGGTCAAAGAATAGCAAACGAAATACGAAAAGTACATACAAGAAAAATAGATAATCTAAAAGCGCAACAACTATGAAACTTAGGAATAGAAATTAACAATAACTGGTTCGTAAATAAAACCGAAATACATTTTCCCAAAGACGTGAAATGGCTCTTATCGTTAGGGAAAAAGTTCTCTCTACCAACCACAAAAACAATTTTCTCAGCAATTCATACAATAGCAGAAAGAAAGCAAGCAATTCAAGCTTTAGGCGACGAAAATGCCAAGGAAGTGGCAAGAAACAAAGTCAGCAATAGGATTCTCCAGTTTAAGCGACACATGGTAAATAACTCAGCCGAAAAATTTATCTTAGAAACATACAAGTAAAGCAAAGCATTCTTAAACACACACAAAAATAATATAGTTATAACAGACGCGGATAAAGGTAATAAGACGGTAGTAATATACAAAAATGAGTACAAAGTAAAAATGGAAGAACAATTAGAAGACAAAAGCACATACAGAAAACTTAGAACGGGTCCAACAAGCACACTACAAAAGAAAAACAATAAGTTAGTAGATGATATTTACAAACAAAAACACATAACCGCCATAAAGAAACAAAAACTGTCATGCTCAGCAGCTAATGCACTCAGACTCTACGGGCTGCCAAAAATATATAAACCAAATATACCCTTTGCGCTCATCGCGTCATTCATGAACGTACCATGCCATCAACTATCTAAATATGTAGGAAACATAATACAAAATATAGCATCAGAAGAGTACAACATCAGAAATATATTCAAGCTTAAAGAGAGAATTGATCTACGAATCAGCAAAGATGAAGAAATCTAAAAACCTAAATTTGATTTAACCTGATTATCATTGAATGTCCTTCATAGTCATTAGTATCGAGGTTAGACATATCCCTATTCGGTTTCGGGTATATTAAATTAAATGGCTATAACGGTTAACATTTAAGGTTTGCATAATTTTGGCCGTCAGATCTGTCTTAATGCAAAAAACTTTTCTTAACAACATTCTTACAAACAAGATAAACTATTCAACATGAATACGAGTGTATGAGTGAATAGCCTTGTTGCTTCATTTGCTTTAAGGGGCCCAAATCCGCTTTAACTGGCTGTTATGATAAAAAACAGCGAATTTTTGCAAAACGTTTGCTAATAACTTTTAACAGAATTGAATGATAATTATCTGCCACTGGATTATGATCAAAGCGCGTTTTCAGGTACTCCTTTGACAATTTTTGTGGTATTGTACAAAGATGACTTCCCTTCAAAAAACGCGAGTACTCCATAAATAATGGAAGGAATCCTCCTTTGGGAGTATAGGAGTATTCCAAAACTAATCTGTATTCATACAAAAAATGTGCTCCAATTAACATTGCGATGTCCTAGGAGAGGAGTAGGTGATCCCACTCTCGCTTTGTTTGTGAGTATTCCATAGAGTACATACGTGAGAGTACTTTCCAAAGTACTTTCACTGTAGTACTCCATGGAGCAGCCACAGAGGATCATATGCCAAAGTACTAAAGAGGAATTGTGTCGGAAAGAATTATCGGAGTGAATTTAATTTAAAATGAAAGTAAATGAAGAGGGGCAATACAACTTTTATATTTTTTACTACGAATATTCTTATGTTATTTAGCATTTCCGTGAATAAAGAAACTAATATTTCTCTATACTATAGTATGTATACATAAAACCAGTGCGCTGTTGCATTTTATCAGAGTTGCCATAGTAAAATTTTATTATCAGTTATTTGTATGCAATATTTTACTTTTGGCAACTCTGTTCGATCGTCATCGTGTCGTGATCACGGTCGTTAAAAACGAGCAATGATCGGCTGATGGTGGTCCGCAAACGCATTGCAAAGGAGCATTGTTAGAGTACTCCAACATGAAGAAAATGGAACACATAATCCAACAATTTTTGCAGGGTTGATACGCAACTCTCATTTTTTGCGCTCTCACGAGGGATTTATCTTAAATTTGTGCTGGCAACAATCACAGATAAATCCCTCGCGCCAGCTGAAGCGGGTGCCAGAACAAAAAATGTGCCAGCTAAAACGAAAAACGGGCCAAAAATTTCGGTAAACTTTAGTTTGACTTACAACTGTAGAATAGCGTTCAAAAATTTCGGGAAAAAGGATACAAATATCTGCTTTAGTGTAAATATTATTAGTTCGAAGGCGGAGGGTAAATATTATTTCCCATTCAAAAGTTATCACAAAAACAGGTTTTGTAAATATGAAGTTCCGATGCAACCAGTCCATTTTGATCACAGAACCTGGAACGTCAAACATGTAGGATAAGCCCTATCCATTAAATGATGCTAACTATTATATCGTAGGTCCTATTTACAGAAATTTCAAAAGAATATATGGTTTTCACTGTGAGTTAAATGCGTTGCAATGTTTGACTAATTAATTTAATCGAAATGTAAATTTTACTAAGATTTGTTTATATTTGACTCTAGCTAGTCTTATTATTGTAAAATAAGTTTAAAGAAATAAATATTTTACGATTATCATTTTATTAAATGATTGAAACTATAATCGCCGAAATGTATGTCAAAAATCCCCGTATTCGGACCAATTAATTTTTGTTTGGAGTGGCATCATTGATAAATGTTATAAAAAATGTGCATTTTGACAGCGCTCTCTCGAAACAAAGAGTTGCAAGTGCATTCATCTATGGTATTGTAAGAGTTTTTGTGAAATAAAAAATTACCATTTTTTATACGTGGAGTCAAGTAACCACGGTTGTAAGGAACAGGGTTAACTTCTAAAAATATCTTCAAAGGGCCAATCAATACCCTTTTTTCATGCGGATACCCTGTCCATGCTTATTTTATCTGAAAACTGTGTTTAATATGTCTATAACAGACCAAAATTCCCATTTTTAATTTAGGCAAGATTTTAACTAAAGAGTATTTTAGTCAGCGACTATGGCCTGTAATCATGACTACGTGCCTCTAACTTTTGTTGTGACTTTTTTGAAAGATGGGAAAATATGTCAAAAAGCTGCAATTAACTTAAGAGCCTATTTTGTCTATGACTTTGAGCCAAAATAGCCGGTTTTTTTTACGATCGTATACGTTTACGTTTGCGCGTAAAAAAACGCTTATCCTCGATTAGATAATGCCGCTAGATGCAGTGGTTAAATAACTAGCTACAGCTACAGGGTGTACCGAAAACCGGAGACACAACCCTATAACGTATAGCTGAATCTGTTTTGATAGATAGTGGACGCGCATAGAATACATGGAATTAGTACAGAGGGTGAAACATGGACACATATTTTAGTTACATCTGAGTATAATGCGTATTGAAATTTAGTAGTACAAATTGTATGCGTAGCAATTTCAGAGGTTTATTTAAAGTTTGTCGCTTAGCAGTCCATATAAAGTTTAAGTGTAAACGTCTATAGACGTAAAAAAAACACAGCTATAGACACATATTCCAGCTACATCTGAGTATAATGCGTATTGAAATTTAGTAGTACAAATTTTGTGCACAGGGGCCCTATTCAGTAACGGTGAGTTTTAAAATGTACACTTTTTCTTCATATAATTTATATGAAGGAAAAATGTACATTTCAAAACTCATAGGTACTGAATACGGCCTCTGCAATTTCAGAGGTGTATTTAAAGTTTGACGCTTAGCAGTCCATATAAAGTTTAAGCGTAAGCGTCTATAGATGTAAAAAAAACACGGCTATTGTTAGCTTTTGAGTAAAATAACAACAATCGGTTGTCTATTAATATTCAACTCAAATTTTCCAGGAATACTTCAATTTAGAAAATAGGTAAGAAAGCAGGGTGAGTGATGCTATACATCGAGGTTATTCATGGTAAGTAAAATAAAATAAATGTAAGGCGCGATAACCACCGAAGAGATCTAAGGCCGAGCTTCTCTTCCAATTTGCGTCGTGCTCCGCGATTTTCCCTACAAATTGGCCGGACGGGACCTACATGTTTTATGCCGACTCCGAACGGCATCTGCAAGGCAGATGAATTTTCACTGAGAGCTTTTCATGGCAGAAATACACCCGGAGTGCTTGCCAAACACTGCCGAGGGGCGACCCCGCTTAGAAAAATTTTCTTCTAATTGAAAAACATTATTTCTAAAATTTTGATATTGCTTTGCCCGGGGTGCGAACCGAGGGCATACGGTGTGGTAGGCGGAGACGCTACCATCACACCACGGTGGCCGCCATCATGGTAAGTAAATGACAGATATATATATCAGGCATCCTTTCATATTTTGCAATATTTATGCGTTTCAGCGGCAGTGGCAGCTTTGAATGGTCAACGTAGCTATCTTCAATAAGAGAAATGACAAAAACAATGACGCTACTTGCTGCTTCTTGAACAGACAGTTGTGTCGTTTCCATAAGCCGCAGCCTTAGGCAAGGTGCACGCGAGGCTACGCGAAGCTACTTTCGAGCATCGCTGCAAAAAGCAAACAATTATTGAAAAAAATAAAAAATTAAATTTCTTCAGCTATATCCGTCCCCCAAACCAAAGGAAAATAGGTATTAAACGTTGTTTGCATCCCCGTGCCTTTGTAAATTATGAAAGGCAATTTTAAACCACCGCGGACTAGAAAAAGGGTGATTTCTAGTTTCCAACACTTTTTAGCCTTTTAAACGCTTCAACAATGTCTAACCAAGCTGTTGTGGTGTTTAATACTCTTTTTCGCATAAGTAATATACCTTTCACGCCCTTTTATTAACTAAAGTAACATTTTTTAACTAATTACACAAATTTGCATACAAAAAATGTAAACAAACATCTTGTTCTTCCTTTTTTTCAAGCGTACGTACGCTCAGCGACCAACATTGCTGTACGCTTAGCTACACGAAAATTTCATGCTTTGTCGCTTTCATGCAGCTGACGCCTCGTATGCAGCTCTCCATTCAAATACATGTATTCGGCATCAACGTGCACAAATTTCGCCTGCAGCGTCTATGACGCGTAGCCTCGTGTGCACCTTGCCTAACAGAGCCAAATAGCATCCACAAAAAAAACGAACAAGAACAAGCATTTTATCAGGTGAGCGTGGCTGTGTATATGCGTGCTGCTACGTATCCTACTTGTAGACCTGTACTATGTCTAGGATCTTCAGTTGAGTTGTGCCAATTCTCATAGAACTGATCCAGATCGTTCCTGTGAGATTTAATCGGGGTCCAGAGCTGAATAGTTCATTGGAACTCACATATTATGTCACATTACTGGCCCGATGTCGTTGAAGCAGTGCGTGGTAAGAACCCAAGTAAAAATTTTGTGTTCATTTATTTCACAACCCGTTTTATTATTTCCCGTTGCTTCACGCACTGTGGCATTTCTTATTTAAAGGGCACTGACTCAGAGAAAACTCATCTGCCTTGCAGATGCCGTTCGGAGTCGGCATAAAACAAGTAGGTCCCCTCCCACCAATTTGTAGGTTCGAATTGGGAGCAAGATGGCTGCAATTGTCAAAAATTTTGTCAGCCGAGCAAACTTCTTTTGATTGAATCATGGTATATGCAAATTCAATCAAGCTGATGTTGGCGACACAAGAAATATGAAGAAGAATTCAATAATGTGATGTTGGTACGCCTCCAATAACTTCTTTAGGCCAATTAGTGCACTTGGCTGTCAAATATGTTCAGATTGCGGTCCATATTTGAGAAGTATCCAATTCTTGTGTCGCCAACATCAGCTTGAACAAAATTGAGCTCACCATCACGTACAATTGATCGGATCTTAATCGCAGCAGGGATCATTGCTCTATGATCTATGATTTACTTAAATTGAATGGACAAGAGCCATTTATTTGCAATACAATACAATATTGAAAAATAAGTACTTTTGTTTTTGAAACTTAACATTTGAATTTAGGTTGAAAAGTATGCTCATAAAATTCTAAATTTCAATTTCGCACTGCCTTACCGACAATTTCCAGTGATTTAGCTTTTTCTCTATTTAGGTAGAAATTTGGGTCAACTCGCACACAGCCTTAGGTCAACTCACACACAGCCTTAGGCGTACTCACACCCAGGGTAAAGCCGGAGTCATTGGTGCCGTATGTCGTATCGCTGTATCCGTATCCCTAACGTAATCAGCTGTTTATCGTTACGACGGTAAACCAAAACCCAATTGGTTGGCTACGATACGGTTACGACCTTAGCGGCACCAATAATCGATTGCATTGATTCTCATAAGGTCGAATCAGCTGTTATAAGGTTACCGATAAAGCACCAATGTCTCCAGCTTAACCGAGCACTGCAATAACTTTCCAGCACTGCAATAGCCGTCATCCAGTGAGTTTTACAGCTCAGGATCACGCTCAACTCTCACGGGAATGCTCTGGATCATTGAGAGACTTGAGAAGCAGAGGTCGTGATATTTTCGCACACGTGAAATGTGTTAGGCAGATGTCGCCGCTGTTTTTCATTTAACTCATACGGCGAAAGGCTAAGTAGCGACGTCTATTTTTGAAAAAATTAGTTTTTTTTAAAGGCAGCGTTCCCTAATTAATTAACAAATTATCTGGCTCACAAATTGAACCAGACTTCTATCTGGATTTATCAGGCTCAAATCGTTGTTGGTGCATTTACATGCAAAATTATTTATCTGGTTCAGGATCTTTGCCACCGGATGATTGCTGATAATTTAGGTAAAAATCTGTTTTTGCACTGCCTTGCCGACAGTTTCCAGAGTTTGGGTTTTTTGTAATTGATGGATGCTTGCGTCGCGGTGTGCTTCCGATCTCCGCAGCCTACAATTCCGGATACACTGGCAAAAATCGTTGTTGCTATCAATGTGCACTCAGCATCCCTTGACCACCAGAGTGACGATCTGTTTCCCATCGCTCAGCAAAATCATGAAATTTGGTACATTTTATCGGTTTGACTGGGAGTATAACATAACGATACAAGAAACTAAGCGAATCACCTATGAGATACCCTCAACCGAAATCATAAGCTGACTAAGTATAATCTTGGGTGACTATAGTTTTAAGTTGACATCATTTTGCAACAATTAAATGGACTTCAAAACTGGGCCCTTATTACGTTTTACGATCAGTGGCTGAAAACCATTTTCAATCAAGCGATAACTATGCAACTGTCAAACTACTTCTAAAAATTAAAATAAGTTATGGATCTAACGAGTACTATTTGTCGCTAGTTTGCATGTGTCATCCATACTGTCACGGATATTAGCATCACTAAGCTATACCATCACTAAGGCCATGCTAAGCAGTATTTACGTCATTAATCAAATCAAGTATATATAAGGCAGCCGAGAGAGATGTCACACACAGATGCATTTACTTATACGCCTATGTGTACTCGAGAGACTGTAAACTACAAACATTCACATCAATAATTCAATCATTATGTATCTACATAAACGAATAAATAATTGCATCTACACATATGTACGTATACGAGCAGCGGAGCGGCAATGCACAAACACATGCATATATCTTATCTGAGTTGTCACAAGAGAGGGCAATAATTTGTGCACGTAGTTGTGGCTGGCGATTTTGTAGCCGAAACTAACTAGTAAGTTCTGGAATGGAAAAGCCTAGAAGTATGCAATTAGAAATCAAAAAGTATAAAAGGCGCGACAGTAAAGGCGAAGAGTTTGAGTTTGATTTGAGCTGTCAAGCAGTTTTGATTAAGACGATATCTAGCGAGCAATAGAAGTATTATTTTGAAAGTCAATCCAAGCTATTCGTTGCACAGTTTGAGTGTTATTGTGAAATACTTGAATAAAGGCCATTTTGCATTATTACATATTGGAGTTATTTATTCAACAGTTTAGTGGTTCGAACTTAGTAGAAGGGCAAATAAGAGAATTTGCATCAAATTCGTTACAATTGGTGTCAGAAGAGGAATTGTTGAATAAATTCCAGAGGACAACAAGGACATGGCAAAGTTCAGTGAATTGAAGATCCAGCAACTAAAGAAGGAGTTGGAGAGCCGTGGATTGAATACAAGCGGCGTTAAACTCGAACTTCAGGCACGGCTACGAGAAGCAATGGAAGCAGAAGGAATTGATGTGGATGAGTATGTCTTTTATCCTGATGGGGACGAGACCACAACAAATATTGAAGAGAAAAACGAAACATCGCAGTCAGTTACGAGCACAGACTTGAGCATGATTTTGGCTGCAATATCTGCACAAACATCGACAGTAAAAGAAATGTCGTCAGAAATAACATCGAAGATTGAAGCACAATAAACGCGTATGTCAGAAATGTCGACGCAGATTACATCCAAGATGGAAACACAACTGGAAGAGCAAAAGACATATATGACGTCTCAGTTGGCTGAGCAGTTGAAAGCACAGGAGGCCCGCATAACCTTGCAGCTGGAGGCACAGGAGATAAAGGTAACATCGAAGCTGAAGGCCCAGGATACAAAAATTTTACAGTTTGAGGAAAATATCGAGGCCAAAGTGGATGCTTTGAGAGGATGTATTGAGCAGTTGCAACTGAATCGCCCAGCAGTTTCAACGAGTAATCCAAAGGTAAAAAACACCATCCTTTGACGGTTCTGTTCCTTTCCAGGTCTTCAAGCTACAGTTTGAGAAGACCGCAGCAGTGAACAACTGGAATGCGGAAGATAAAGTTGCTGCACTGTTCGTGGCATTGAAGGGGCCAGCAGCGGAAATCCTACAGACGATTCCCGAAGGAGAGCGGAACAAGTATGAAGCATTGATGGCTGCTGTAGAACGACGTTATTGAAGCGAGCATAGAAAACAGATATTCCAAATTGAGTTGCAAAACCGCTACCAAAAAGTAAATGAGACATTGCAGGAGTTTGCTTCAGATATTGAAAGGTTGGCTCATCTCGCAAATGCGGACGCACCCGTGGGATAAACTGAAAGGGTAAAGATTCAGAGCTTTATAAATGGCATACGAGATGTGGAAACGAAGCGGGCTACATATGCGAATCCAAAACTAACATTTGCTGAAACGGTATCGCATGCTCTGATTCAGAAAACAGCGTCGCTTCTGTGTAAGCCAGTTTTCAAAGCACGCGTGTGGAAGTAGAAAGGCCAGAGTGGGTAGACACAATTTTGGAAGCACTGAAGGGATCTCAACAGAAGAATGCCGGAGTTATTAAATGTTTCAAGTGCGGCAACCCAGGTCACATTGCACGTCATTGCGATCTTGGTCCTAATAGTTCCAACAATGTGGGTGGCCGTAAACGCAAAGCTGGCGGAAATGAGCAAGAGCTTGTCGGATGTAAAGAACGAAAACTTGCCCCGGCTATTGAATGTCCTGTGATATCTGTGTCGCAGATTGGAAGGAAATCAAGCAGTCTTACCATCAGAGGGAATGTGGATGGTAAAGAGCGTGTACTGACTGTAGATACGGGGGAATCTGATTTCTTGATCCGATCTGATTTGGTCTACAGGAGAGTAAAGTCATTACCTGGAGCAAGGTTGCGTACGGTCACAGGCGAGTATAATCAAGTCCAAGGCGAAGTGGTATGTGAGGTATTAATTGGAAAAGTCATGGTTCTACACAAATTCGTTGTGGCAGAGATCGGTGATGAAGTCATATTGGGAGTGGACTTCTTGGTTGACCATGACGTCAGGATCGATATGCGGAGAAAAATTATGCGCTATAATACCCAGGACATACCACTTAACTTTAGTTTGGAAAAAGGGTTCAGCAGTAATCGGGTACTGGTGGAAAAGACGCGACACGAAAGTCAAAGGCAAAGGTTGATAGATCGAATGGGCCAAATAAATCAAAATCAAAAGTACCTGCGAGAGAAATACTGGCATTGACAAAACCTAAAAGACGCAGGAAAACGAAGCAACGAATTTCCCAGAAAGAATGCGAGGGTAGTTTCAAGCCGGAGCGCACTACTGTTGTGAAATGTGGGAACGATACCGATTATGCAAAGCAAATCCGTCCAGTGCAAGCTCTACGAAGTGGTTCATTGACCAAACAACAGAGTGTGAAGGAACGGCCCAGGGTAATGAGTAGTAAGATGAAACACTGGCATGACAAGAACTTTAATTCGGAAGGTTTCTTGGCGGGAGATTTGGTACTGTTAAACAACCCTCACCGGCGGAAAGGTGTTCCAGCCAAATTTCGGTGCAGTTGGGAAGGCCCGTACAAAGTTGTGAAGAAGATCAGTGATACCATCTACCGCATACAAACCACTGGGAAACCACGGATTAGAAGAGTGGTACATTTGGAGATGCTAGCGGCAGTTAGATTGGGAGATTTGTCTGATCGGAACGATCAGACTTAGGTTGAGGGCAGTGTCACGGCTATTAGCATCACTAAGCTATACCATCACTAAGGCCATGCTAAGCAGTATTTACGTCAATAATCAAATCAAGTATACACATATATAAGGCAGCCGAGAGAGATGTCACACACAGATGCATTTACTTATACGCCTATGTGTACTCGAGAGACTGTAAACTACAAACATTCACATCAATAATTCAATCATTATGTATCTACATAAACGAATAAATAATTGCGTCTACACATACATATGTACGTATACGAGCAGCGGAGCGGCAATGCACAAACACATGCATATATCTTATCTGAGTTGTCACAAGAGAGGGCAATAATTTGTGCACGTAGTTGTGGCTGGCGATTTTGTAGCCGAAACTAACTAGTAAGTTCTGGAATGGAAAAGCCTAGAAGTATGCAATTAGAAATCAAAAAGTATAAAAGGCGCGACAGTAAAGGCGAAGAGTTTGAGTTTGATTTGAGCTGTCAAGCAGTTTTGATTAAAACGATATCCAGCGAGCAATAGAAGTATTATTTTGAAAGTCAATCAGTTTGGTTATTGAGCAAGCTATTCGTTGCACAGTTTGAGTGTTATTGTGAAATACTTGAATAAAGGCCATTTTGCATTATTACATATTGGAGTTATTTATTCAACAGTTTAGTGGTTTGAACTTAGTAGAAGGGCAAATAAGAGGATTTGCATCAAATTCGTTACAATACGATACACCATTTCATAGCTATTGTGATTTAAAAAAATGAGTTGCGATCACGGATCGTAATACGTAACACGGGCCCTGCAAAACCAATATTTTCAGATCGTAGGCCAAAATTTGAAGACTTTTGTGCAAAGTTAGAAACAGTGACTTTAATGGAAATAGGCCGATTTCAAATTGAAAGATATTTATGGTCATGGGTGCCGTTATGTTCAGTCCGAAATGTTTTGCTCGGCGTTTTCGTAATTCATAATGACACCGTAATGAAAAAAAAAGTACTTTGCCTATAAGGTCAACCGCCAACGGGTGCGGCATCGTGCGGTATATTGAAGCGTTATCGTGACGTGAAGAAGGAACGGCGCCAGTTCGTTGAGCTTTAGATGCTAGGAACAATGCTCGAAATTTCTATCAAATAATTCAGCATATGACGGAATTTTATAAACCCGGGGCAGATTTTTGCAGGAATGATATAGAGAACTGGTCAGTTACGTTCAGAGTGTGCTTAAGCTGTGGAGGGAGCAGTTATCCTCATTGCTAGATAGCTAGGGAGAAGCCGAACTCGGTAATCCAATAGCCTATGATGGAAAAAACGTACCGGTACCCGAACAAAGTGAGACTAGGAATATACCGTAACCGTGCGTAACTTTAGCTCCCCCGACAAGTACGTATATCTACGGGTAGTAGCACTCTTAGTTACTTGGTGTACTGCCTGGAGAGAAATTGGGTTTTACCACTTCGCGTCATCTCGACCTCGGTCATTTAATTTGAATTCCTCAGTCACGTATAAAATAAAATAGATTTCAAAAGTTGCAACTTTTTTGACAGATCGCATATATGAAATTTTTTCAAAAACCTGCAACTAAATTTAAAACCTATTTTTTTATAATTTTTGCCCCATGTCGGCTGCCAGTTCGAAATCGTCCTATCTCAAAATACTTTTCAAAAATTTCTCATTTCAGACCCTCACTAGGGTAGGCACCTTGTCGTTGCTGTGAGGGCTTAGCCGAACTCCATAGCGCCCGACTATGAGGCGGAGCTGTTTAGGACTGACATCTACGCCGTTTCGCCTCATACGAGGGCGGCGGGATGTCGGTGACCAAGAACTGCCAACCCCCTAATCCAGGGTGTTATGCGGACCGTGCCTATTGGACGATTTGCAGCCAGGGGATAAATTCGGCTGTATTCGAACGGAGCATTCCCGATACCGGGCCACCTCGGGAAGTATTAATGGCCTTACCACAGCAAGGGGCGCTGCTGTGGCGGACGGTTCTTTCCCCGTATATAATACTGGACCGCTGAGCCCGCCTTGTCGGGCAGGTGGTCGTACGACCAAGATGAACGACTCATTAACTGACTGTAATAAGGACGATGTAAAGAGGAGGACTGAGTCGCAATCCAAGGATGACAAATACGAATTAAGCGATGCGTCGGACTCGGGGAGCGATAGTAGTGCTGATTCAATGAACTCCGTGTTGGAGAAGCACACAAATGAAAACGGAGTAGAAGAGTGGAGAAGGGTACGAAGCAGAGGAAGTAAAAGAGCTCTCTCGCAGCACTAAGAATTGTTCAACGCTTGGGAGCAGTGGTCGACCCAACAGAAGTGGAGATCGAGCGCTTGGAATGGGCCCATGAAGCGGTAGAAGTAGGTCGAAGGCAGTTCAAAAGGTTTGCTGCGAGAAACCCTCGGTTCTGCAACCGGTACGAGGAGGAAGAAGCGTCGAATGGCAGAATGAAGAGGCAACGTTCGGCGGAAGGCGACAAGCCTGCTTTCAAGAGGCAGAAAGGACCCAGTCCTAGAGCCGCGAGGCAGGGCAGTTGCATAGACAAGACAAGTAGGCCCAAAGCTGTAAGACAGATGGGCTCCAATAGCGAGGTAGCAACTACCTCGAAAGCTGCGAGTCAGAGGGAAGTTCCAATTAAGGTAGTAGGAGATAAGCCAAAGGGAGATAACGCTAAGACTCCGGCTTTCTCGGAGGTGCCAAAGGGAGATAACACTAAGACTCCTGCTTTTCCCGAGAAGATGAGTGATGTGGCAAAGCAGTCACTGACTGTGGCGCTGGTTGATCGTAGCAGTCCTTTCGGACAAATGACTACTGAAAGGTGGAGATCTGTGGAAAGGGAGCTTATTAGCTTAATGCTTAAGATGATGCGGGAACAACCAAGTAAGCCCCTTCCAACCTTTGATTCGGGGGGATGGTATAACGGTGTGAAGATAATAGCGTGCGACAAAATCGCGAGCTTGCAGTGGCTGGAGGAAGTGGCTCCAAACCTCCAAAGGCAAGGCACGAACGCGCGGTTTGAGGTGGTGGATAAAGCGCAAATCCCCACGGTACCAAAAGTTAAGGTATGGATACCATGCGTGATGAAGTCGGAGGATACACTGCGACTTCTGCAGAATCAGAATCTGAACATACCGACACAGGATTGGAAGGTACTTACTGTATCTCGGCCTACCGAGGATGGCCAGTTCTACATCTTCCAAATAAACAAGCAGGCGGAGGATATTTTGTACACGCAGCTTGGTAAAATGTCCTTTGGCACTGGCAAAATTTACATGCGACTCAGGAAAAGAAATCCCGAGGATAAAAACCCTAACACGCTAGAGGTGGGCGAAGTCGAAAAGGACCTCAAAAGCCTAAGGGAAAAAAGACAGGTGGAGGTCCCCGACGTCACAACGAACGTGCTAGAAGAGGACCAACCGCTAAATGGTGCTGTGACTCGCACAGAGGAACACCCTGCAAAACAGTCACGAGAGGCTGAAGGGGGCCTCGAATACTCTAAACCAAAAGGGCAAGGGGAGGACGAAGACGTCAAGACGAAGGTGCTGGAGGGGGAAAAACAGCCCAATGGTGCTGCGAGTCCTACAGATAAACCTCCAACACAGTAAAGTGGCGTCGAGCGAACTCCTCCTAACCCTTGAGGAGGGTTCGTTTGACGTGGCGCTGATCCAGGAGCCGTGGCTCTCATCGGGAGGAAAGGTTTCTGGACTTAGCGCGCGCGGGTTTGGCGTTTACTACGCGCAAACGGAAGGACGGGTGCGAGCTGTAGTAATGGTAAGGAAACAGCTGCATTCATATATGCTGCCTAATTACACCACTGAGGATCTTGTAGCGGTGGCCGTTGAGCAAAAGAATAAGCAGGCATTTATCTTGGCGTCCTGCTACATGGCCCATGCTGCGGAGGTCCCACCGATGCAGTGCAAAAGGCTAGTACAGGAGGAAGGGCGCAAAGGCCGGTTGGTCATAGGCGCAGATGCAAATGCGCACCACAATGCGTGGGGAAGAGCAGATACGAACGAGAGAGGTGAATCTCTGTTTTGTTACATCCTGCAAACCAATTTGCAGATAGCCAACAGGGGAAATGTCCCTACATACATTGGTCCAACATCCAGCAATGTTCTGGATATTACATTGATATTCGAGCGTGATATATCAAGGTATGACTGGATGGTTCTTGATAGACCACCCTTCTCCGACCATGCGTATATCAGCTTCAACATCCCCCTAAAGAGGGTAGAGAAGGGAGGAACCTTTAGAAACCCTAGGTCAACGAACTGGACTAAATTCCAGAAACATGTAGAAAGAAAACTGGGACAACCCAAAGAGGTTTCTAATGTAGAGGAACTGGAGGAGTCGAATGAATTCCTAACAAGGACGCTTATGACTGCGTATAACAAAGCTTGCCCTCTAAGAAGATTCAGAGGAAAAGCAAAGCCGCCATGGTGGAGCAATGAGCTGAGTCTTCTAAGAAGACAGGTAAAAGAAATGTTTAAGCTCGCAAAGACCGCGGAAAGCGAAGCGTGTCGGGACGAGTACAGGGATCTACTGAGGATCTACAAGCGTGAAATTATCAGGGCGAAGAGAAACTCATGGAAAAGTTTCTGTACGGTCATAGAGTGCTCCAGCGAAACAGCACGGTTGAAAAAAGTTCTAGCAAAGGGAAACATAGTCCAGGGACTAATAAAGAAAGAGAACGGGGAATGGTCACGTAATAGTGAGGAATCCCTTGAGGTGCTTCTCGATACACATTTCCCATCGGGAGACGGTTTAGAGGAGCCAGCAGAAATCACTCACACTTCGATCACGGAGCTAGTAGTGCCGGGCTTGGTGACCGATACCAAGATCGAGTGGGCAGTGAAGACGTTTTCTAAGTTTAAATCGCCGGGCCCAGATGGTATATTCCCGGCCATGCAACAAGTCTCAAGTAGGTCGGTCGTGGAATGGCTTAAAATAATATTCGATGGGTGCATACGACTGAATCATGTACCGCACTCTTGGAGAACTGCTCGTGTAGCTTTTCTACCAAAGGCGGGGAAAATCGGTCACATGTATTCCAAAGACTATAGCCCCATTAGCTTAACATCATTTCTGCTCAAAACCTTTGAGAGGCTGATAGATGTGTACATAAAGTCCAACGTGGATGAAAAGCTGCTCTCCACAACACAGCATGCGTAGACCAAAGGCAAGTCGGTAGACACCGCAATAAGGAGTATGCACTAGGAGTCTTCTTGGACATTGCCGGGGCTTTCAATTATGTTGCAAAATGCGGAGAAGACGGATATGGTCTTGTTTACAAAGAGGTACAAGGTCCCAAATTGGACCAGGCCTAAGTTAGGAGGGGTGACCTTACAGGAGAAACCTTGCACAAAATATTTAGGAATCATCCTAGACAGTAAGCTGTCATGGAATCTCAACGTGGAGGAGAGGGTCAAGAAGGCCTCAACGGCACTCTACGCATGTAAAAGAATGCTGGGGTGTACGTGGGGCCTATCTTCCTCTCTATCTCATTGGGTTTTTACAGCGATTGTAAGCCCTATTCTATACTATGGAGTTCTTGTTTAGTGGAAAGCCACACAAAAAACAGCATACCTAAAAAAATTAGAGGGGTATGCAGACTATCGATGCTTAGCATTACGGGAGCCCTGAAAACAACCCCGACGGCTGCACTGTATGCCATTTTGCACATCCCACCTGTAGACCTGGTAGCAAAGAACAAAGCGTTAACGACCGCAACCAGGCTCAGTGCTTGGGGGCTGCTTGAGCGCCGACCATATGGCCATAGTAGTATAGCGTCATCAATCACAAGACGAACAGACTACATGATTCCCTATCTGCGCTTCGAGGGAGATCTTAAGGCTACAATAGAGGTGGACGGTTGGCGCAAGGGTGCACAAATGGCGGACGAGGCGATACATGTGTACACCGATGGTTCCAAAGTAGTGGAAGGAGTAGGGTCTGCGGTATACTGCGCTGATCCGGAAATAAGCAGATCCTACAGGCTGCCGGATTACTGTAGCGTTTTCCAGGCGGAAATATTAGCCGTAACCAAAGCAGTAGAAACCCTGGAAGCGAATAGCTTAAGCTGCAACCGTGTTAACTTTTATATTGACAGTCAAGCAGCAATTAAGGCAATAATCTCGCACAGCACAGCATCTAAATGCGTGTTAGAGTGTAAGCAGTCTCTGGAGAGAATCGGGACAGGGAGAAGCATACATCTATATTGGGTCCCAGGGCATATGGGAATAGATGGGAATGAAAAAGCGGACGAACTAGCTAAAAAGGGCGTATCCCTTGAAGCTTGCTCCGTAGATGTCCCAATTAGATTGGGCGAGATTAAGCGAAGGCGAGAGGTGCACATGATCGACCAAGCGGGAAAGGCGTGGGTTCAAGTGCGGGGCTGTAAAGTGTCGAAGATTATGTGTAGGTCTTACAACTTTAGACTAACACAGTTGCTCCTATCATTAAAAAGAGAGGACTGTAGACTCATGACGGGTATTCTGACTGGACACTACCTTCTGGCGTCACATGCCTTTAAACTAGGCTTGGTCAGTGATAGCAGATGTAGGAAGTGCGGATTGGAGGAGGAAACGATCGAGCACGTTTTGTGCTCGTGCCCTGCACTTGCCAGGCTAAGACTCCAGCTATTAGGAGTGATACAGCTGTCAGATCTAGAAGCAGCAAGTGGCTTAAGTCCTAGGAAGCTTCTAGTATTTGCCAAGAGGACGGAGTTATTTTATAACATAGGTCCTGGTTTTTGATAGGGTTTTTCAGTTTGGTCGTTAAAACAAACTTCTGGTAACACTACGGACTCAATCAGTCTATGTGAGGTCCTCATGGACCGGCCAGTTCAACCTACCTACCTCCTATTTCAGAATTTGGCGCAAAAACATCCTATATCAGAATTAGGTTGAAGAACATCTTATCTCAGAATGCTTTTCATTAACTCCCTCTCCCAAAATCCATTAAACTTATGCTCAGATAGGGAGTTTTTGAAACAAATTTTGAGATAATGTTTTTTTTGAATAAAATTCTGACGTAGAGCATTCTTCAAACAAATTCTGAAAGAATGACCAAACCAATATAACTTTTTATCAATTCAATTACAAATTCATTATCACCACTAATATAATACCAAATGTACTCTTCTACTACAATTTTCGCTGAAGGGCATTGAATTATTCCCCGTTTTCCTTATTTCGTAAAAGCAACCAGACCAGATTTTTTAATTTGGGAGTGTATGAGCAGATCTTAAGTCTAATACACTGAAAAAAATGGTGCTAGTAAAATCAACAAATGGGGGCCATTGGGTTTAAGCTCATCCGAGCTGCAGATGAAGGTAAAGTTAGAACCTGCATTTTAGTAAAGTCTGAGCTAAATATCTTTCTCTTACCTAATTATAGCAATGGTGACGTTACAGCGGCCAGCTTGGCAAGCGGAGGCACCCAATTAACGCTAGCCTCCGTTTATATGTCGTACGAATCATCCGCAAAAGAGGTAAAGGATCTGGTGACCGACTCAAGCAAAGGCCATCTGCTCATCGGGACAGACGCAAACGCCCACCACGTGCAATGGGGTAGTTCTGACATAAACACTCGTGGTTAGTCACTTTTTGATTACCTTTTAACAACTAACCTGGTAGTTTGCAATGTACATAATTAACCAACTTTTATTACTAAAAACCGTAAAGAGGTTATTGACCTCACTATTTGTAGCGAAAGCGTTTTTGGGTGGGTTAAAAATGGCGTGTTCTTAAGGAACATTCCTTCTCAGACCACCGGTATATTGAAGTAATGTTAGAGTTCTTCGTCGATCAGCCCATTGCGAGACGTAACCCACGAACTACATAATGAGCTGTTAGCAAGAGAACTACCAGCATTGCTTCCACAAAGCCCCTCATCAACGGAGGAGCTAGAGAGTCTGGCAGAAACCTTCACATCGGCATTCTCAAATGACTTAGAACAGGCTTGCCCATGCCAAAACCACGTGGTAAGCGTAAACCTCATTGGCGTCCCATGATCTGGACCTGCTTCGCAAATCCTGTAGAGAACAGTTTAACAAAGCCAAATTCCTTGATAACGGGTCACAATGGCTAGAATACAAGGAAAAACTAAGGACCTACAAAAAAGTCCTGAGACAAGCGAAGAGAACTTCATGGAGAAATTTCTGCACTGGAGTCGAAAGTGTCGTTGATACATCAGGGCTACGGTGCGTGCTTTCTAAGACGCAAACAGCTTTTAGCTCTCTGCGGAGACCAAATGGTACCTGGAACAGCACAGAAGGGGAAACCCTAGAGCTGCTTCTGGACACACATTTCCCTGGAAATATGACCAACCCACCGGAAGTACCTGCAGCAAACCAGGCTGTGAATATACCCATCACTGAGGAGAGGGTGAGGTGGGCAGTTAAAAGTTTTAAACCTTTTAAGGTTGCTGGACCAGACGGGATTGTCCCCGCTCAACTTATCTACTCTTTGGAGTTTTCAACCAACTGGCTGCGGCACATATATACCGCCTGTTTGGCTCTGAACTATATTCCGTGTACATGGAGGAGCGCCACCGTCATATTCATTCCTAAGGCAGGCAAAGCCTCTCACTACGATTGTTATATTGCAGTTTTTAATTGTGAAAAATGTTAGAAAATTTACCAACCAGTGGGAAAAATAATAGCACTTGCGAAGTGTGCCAACACCTTTAGCCAAAGCAAATGTCAAATTCTTCTTCTTATGATTTGCTTGGAACAAAATTGGAGAGTTGGCTACTTTTCAATATCAGATGGCGCCAGTGTCACTCATTGTACCACGTATTTTTATGGAGAATGGTAGAATGAGCGACACTGGCGCCGTCGGATATTGAAAAGTAGCCAACTCCCCAATTTTGTTCCAAGCAAATCATAAGAAGAATAATTTGACATTTGCTTTGGGTAAGGGTGTTGGCACACTTTGCAAGTGAACTTATTTTTCCACTCGTTGGTACATTTTATAACATTTTTCGCAAGTAAAAACTGCAATATAATAAATGAATACGACACAAAATATTGTTACGAATATTAGCAACACTAAGGGGTACTGTCATCTCTAAGCCAATGCTGAGAGTGATTTGTATGCAGATCCATAAATCAATCATTATGTATCTACATAAACGAATCAATCATTAGGTCTACACATATGTACGTACACGCAGCGGATAAGCAACGCACAAACACATGCGGATATCTTATCTGAGATATGCAATTATAATTGCGGAAGTGTCGCTCACCAACACACGCGCATATGAGAGCTATACACGTACATCTGTAGTTATAATTATAATAGATAACCAATTAGTAGATTCTAGAACAGAAGAACCTAGAAGATGCAACGAGGAAATCAAAGAGTATACAAGACAGCAATAGTAGAGGCGCTACAATCAGTTTTGATTAAGCACGCTATCTGTCGAGCAATAGTAGAGTTATTTACTGTGAAGTACTTTAATAAAGGCCTTTTTGCATTATTAAATATTGGAGTTATTTATTCAACAGTTTAGTGTTTCGAACTTAGCAGAAGGTTGCAAATAAGAGGATTTGCAGTAAATTCGTAACAATTGGTGTCAGTAGAGGAATTGTTGAATAAATTCCGAAGATCGGGAATACAACTTGGACATGGCAAATATGAGTGAATTGAGGATCCAGCAACTGAAAAAGGAGTTGGAGAGCCGTGGATTGAATACAACCGGCAATAAGATCGAACTTCAAGCACGGCTTAGAGAGGTAATGGAGTCGCAAAGAATCGATGTGGACGAGTATGTCTTTTATCCTGATGGGGACGAGACAACAACAAAAATTTAAGATAAAAACGAAACATCGCAGACAGTTACCAGCACACACTTGAACACGATTTTGGCTGCAATATCTGCACAAACATCGACAGTAACATGCAAGATGGAAGCACAGGAGACACGCATAACAGAAATGTCATCACAAATATCCACAAATATGTCAGCACAGCTCGAAGAACAGAAGACATATATGGCATCCCAACTGAAAGAGCAGAAGACATATATGGCATCCCAACTGGAATCACAGGAGGCACGTATTTCAGAAATGACGTCGCAAGTGTCCTCTCAACTGGAAGACCAAAAGACATATATGGCATCTCAATTGGAAGCGCAAGAGGCACGTATATCTGAAATGTCGGCAGAAATTTTGGAACAGGTATCATCAAAACTGGAAGCACAGGATGCAAAAATGGCTCAATTTCAGGCAGAAGTAGATGATTTAAAAGGTCGTATGGAGCAGTTACAACTAAATCGCCCAGCTGTTTCAGCAAGCAATCCAAAGGTAAAAACACCATCCTTTGACGGTTCTGTTCCTCTCCAGGTCTTTAAGCTACAGTTTGAGAAGACCGCAGCAGTGCACAACTGGAATGCTGAAGATAAAGATGCAGCTATGTTCGTAGCATTGAAGGGGCCAGCAGCCGAAATCCTACAGACTATTCCCGAAGGAGAGCATAGAAAACAGATATACCAAATTGAGTCGCAAAAGCATTACCAAAAAGCAAATGAGACATTGTAGGAGTTTGCTTCGGATGTTGAAAGGTTGGCTCATTTGGCAAATGCGGACGCACCCGTGGAAAACACTGAAAGGGTAAAGATTCAGAGCTTTATAAACGGCATACGGGACGTCGAAACAAAGCGAGCTACATACGCAAACCCAAAGCCAACATTTGCAGAAACGGTATCACATGCATTGACTCAAGAAACGGCGTCACTATTGCGTAAACAAGCATACAAAGCTCATCGTGTGGAAGTAGAAATGATGCAGTCAAATGCTTTAAGTGTGGTAAGCCAGGGCACATTGCAGGTTATTGCAGTACCAACTCTAATAGTTCCAACTATGTGGGTGGCCGTAAACGCAGAGCTGAAGGAGATGAGCAAATCTCCACGTCTAACCAATCGTTAAACTAAAGCGAGTCAGCCGCAAGGGGCGACAGCTGGCTCCCGCAATCGAATGCCCCATAATCTCTATCTCGAAAATTGGAAAAAGATCAAACAATCTTACTGTCGGAGGACATGTGGATGAAAAGGAACGGTTACTGACTGTAGATACGGGTGCGTCTCATTCCATCATTCGAGCGGATTTGGTCAACAAGAAAATAACACCATTGCATGGAGCAAGATTGCGTACAGTCACTGGAGAAGACCCTACGGTTCTAGGAGAAGTATCATGTGAAGTCGCAATTGGGAACGTCACGGTAGTACACAGTTTTATAGTGGCGGAGATTGTTGATGAAATCATAATTGGAGTGGACTTCTTAACCGACCAAGACATCAAGATCGACATGCGAAACAAGACGATGCGATATAAGAACATGGATGTGCCACTTAATGTAGGCTACGAGAGAGACTACAGCAGTAAGCGAGTGCTGGTGGAAGAGAGTCAGCAAATACCACCAAAATCAGGAGCAGTCATCTGTGCAAAGGTCGGTGGAGATTGTGGGACAAACAGATTGTGGGTTGTCGAAGCAGCAAACAAATCAACACCGAACGTACTTGTAGGAAAATCCCTGGCTATGACAAAACAAGATGGACGTATTCCGGTAAGAGTACTCAATGAGTTCAAAGGAGCTATTTTGGGAAGATGCCAAGAGACTGAAGTAGTTATTAACTGTGAACAGCTCCAGGAACACGTTTCATCTAGTAATACTGGTCTCTCAAATGACATCACGGCATGGACGCAGGGGCTAGAGGAAGCCTATCAGAGTAAGGCAAAACAACTGCTCCTAAAGTACGCGAACATATTTGACCAGGATGGTTCTAAACCAGGCTACACCAACGTTGTGAAACATCAAATTGACACTGGAGATGCGAGGCTGATCCGTCAAGCTCCACGTAGTGTTCCAGTGGCAAAACGGGAAATTGTGAGTCAAATCGTACAAGAAATGAGCGACAGGGGCGCCATCGAACCATCAGCTAGTCCATGGAGCTCACCTGTGGTACTTGTGAAGAAGAAGGATGGGAAAACGAGGTTTTGCGTGGACTACTGCAAGTTGAACGACGTCACGAAAAAGGATAGCTACCCATTGCCAAGAATTGACGACACTCTGGACTCGCTCTCTGGTACGAAATGGTTTTCAACACTGGACTTGAAAAGTGGCTACTGGCAAGCGGAGGTGAAGGCGGAAGACAAAGAAAAAACAGCCTTCGGAGTCGGTGATGGTCTTTGGCAATTTACAGTGATGCCTTTTGGACTATGTAATGCACCAGCTGCTTTTGAAAGACTAATGGATCAGGTACTGAAAGGACTACATTGGAAAACATGCTTAGTGTACCTAGATGACATCATCGTATTGGGAAAGAACTTCGAAGAACATCTGAAGAACTTTGAGGAGGGTTTCCAAAGAATAGCTGGTTCTGGTCTGAAACTTAATCCCAAAAAGTGTTCTCTGTTCAAGAAGCAAGTTAGTTACTTGGGTCATAAAGTAACGACGGAGGGCATCTGCACCGCGAATGAAAAGATAGAAGCAGTGAAGGATTGGCCAAGACCACATAATCTGCACGAATTGAGAAATTTCTTTGGGCTGTGCACATATTACCGCCGATTTGTACCAAATTTTGCCAGCGTAGCCCATAGTCTCCACGAGCTAATAAGAAAAAATAAAGCTTTTGAATGGAAGAAGGAGCAAGAAGTAGCTTTCTAAACATTGAAAGAGCGTTTGTGCACTGCCCCAATGTTGGCATATCCGATTCCAGGAGCAACATTTATTCTAGATACAGATGAAGTGGATATGCTATAGGAGGCGTTTTATCACAATTGGTCGATGGACAGGAGAAGGTAGTTGCATATTACAGCCGTTCAATTGGAAAACCAGAGAGGAACTATTGCGTAGAGAGCTGTTGGCTTCTGGAGTTCCGTGATCCGGAAGGACAATTGGCACGGTGGATCGAGCGACTACAAAGCTATGACTTTTCCATTGAGCATCGAAAAGGTAGTGCCCATGGAAATGCTGATGCAATGTCACGAAGACCATGTAGTTTGGAATGCAAGCACTGTTCAAAGGCCGAGGCTAAAGAAGACATTATAGATGTCCGGCTAATGACTATAACATGTACAGATGAATGGGACAAGGAACAGCGAAGGAAGTGTCAGCTAGAGGATACAGATCTGTCACATGTTATGCAAGGGCTCGAACGAAACGAAAGACCAAATAGAGAGATGTCAGCAGATAGTCCCATTGCGAAGTCATATTGGGCACAGTGGAACAGTTTGGAGTTGATATCGGGTTGCTGGCATCGAGTATGGGAGAGTGAGGATGGTCAATGCAAGAAGAAACTGATAGTTGTTCCCAGAAAGAGGATTCCTGACGTGCTCAGCGAGCTGCATAATGGTCCAAGCGGAGGTCATCTTGGAATCACGAAGACGCTGCAGAAGATTAAACAGAGATTCTATTGGGTTGGTTCCCGTCAGTCGGTCACTGAGTGGATTGCGAACTGCGAGGTTTGCAGCAGAGCGAAAGGGCCCAAAACCCGAAGTCATTGCCATTGAAAGGATCGCCATGGATGTTGCAGGTCCATTTCCACCATTTGCACCAGCAACTGCGGAAACAAATATGTACTGGTGGTTATGGATTACTTCAGCAAATGGCCAGAGGTACACCCAATCCCAAATCAAGAAGCGGAAACAGTAGCAGAAGTGTTTATAAACAATTGGGTTGCAAGGTACGGTGTACCAATGGAGTTACATTCTGACCAAGGTAGGAATTTCGAATCAGCTGTGTTCCGGGAAATGTGTAAATATTGGGAATTCGAAAAATGCGGACAACTACATTGCATCCTCAGTCCGATGGTATGGTGGAACGATTCAATAGAACATTGGAGGAGCATTTAAAGAAAGTAGTAGACAAGTACCATAAAGAGTGGGATACACATATATCATTATTCTTGATGACTTACCGATCGGCAGTGCATGAGACAACGGACCAAACTCCCGCAAAGGTAATTTTTGGCAATGACCTTCGACTGCCAGCTGATTTGAAGTTTGGCATAGATTCCGATGCGCAGAGAATTGTCAAGAAATCCACTGGTGTCTTGGAAGAAGAGCTGAGAGAGATGCACGATCTTGTAAGGCAACGGTCAAAGATTATGAGTGACAAGATGAAAGCAAGGTGCGATAAAGAAATTAATTCGGAAGGGTTCCAGGAAGGAGATTTGGTGCTGTTATACAACCCACAACGAAAAAAAGGTTTGTCCCCGAAATTGCAGTGTAATTGGGAAGGCCCATACAAAGTTGTAAAACGGATCAACGATGTAGTGTAACGCATACAAACCATTGGCAAACCACGAACCAAAATGAAAGTGGTTCATTTGGAAAGGCTGGCATCGTTTAGATCGAGAGATTTGTCTGATCGGGTCGACCAGACTTAGGTGGAGGGCAGTGTTACGAATATTCGCAACACTAAGGGATACTGTCATCTCTAAGCCGATGCTAAGAGCGATTTGTATGCACATCCATAAATCAATCATTATGTATCTACATAAACGAGTCAATCATTAGGTCTACACATATGTACGTACACGCAGCGGAGAAGCAACGCACAAACACATGCAGATATCTTATCTGAGATATGCAATTATAATTGTCGAAGTTTCGCTCACCAACACACGCACATATGAGAGCTATACACGTACATCTGTAGTTATAATTATAACAGATAACCAACTAGAACAGAAGCGCCTAGAAGATGCAACGAGGAAATCAAAGAGTATAAAAGGCAGCAATAGTAGAGGCGCTACAATCAGTTTTGATTAAGCACGCTATCTGTCGGGCAATAGTAGAGTTATTTATTGTGAAGTACTTTAATAAAGGCCCTTTTGCATTATTAAACATTGGAGTTATTTATTCAACAGTTTAGTGATTCGAACTTAGCAGAAGGTTGCAAATAAGAGGATTTGCAGTAAATTCGTAACAATATGAAATTTTCACTCACGCGAAGAAATCTAATAAGATAAAAAGAAACATCCTTTTTGATGTTTCCGACAAAAAAAAAAGTTTGAGTTGCTTTGGAATCGTCTCAACTTAAAGTGTTACGAAAATTAAACTTGCCGAATTACAGGTAAAGTTACTCCACTGGTGAATTACCTTCCTGCGATTTGATTCTTTACTTTTCTATAACTTGCAAGTTCTCTTTTTAAAATGTTATGTCAAACATTTATACTACAAGTTTTGTTCGAAACAATCAAGTGTGGCAACTACATATGAGAGAAGAAATTAAGAATGAGCTGAGCTGCAACTGAAGGAATTGAGAATCAGTTTTGTGACTACCATGGCGGAACTATACAAGGTGGGCATGGAACAGCTGATTATAAACCTTTTTTATTAGATATGATATATCAACTTCCGGCGCAATACGATTTTGACATTTGTCCATCGAATTTACAAAAACAAAGTACATGGGATTTTTAATTATGTTTGTAGGTATGTCTCCATGCTGCCACCTTGTATCGTTCCGCTATAGTGACTACTATTTTCATTTCTATATTCATATGTATGTATATTTAGCAAGCATGCGTATTTATGTATTCACATATTTACGTATTTATATGGCGGCCGCAGCGGTGTGATGGTAGCGTGCTCCGCCTACCACACCGAATACCCTGGGTTAGCACCACGGGAAAAGAAGCATCAAAATTTTAGAAACAAGCTTTTTCAATTAGAAGAAAATTTTCTAAGCGGAGTCGCCCCTCCGCAGTGATCGGCAAGCACTCCGAGTGTATTTCTGCCATGAAATGCTCTCAGTGAAAACTCATATACCTTGCAGATGCCGTTCTGAGTCGGCATAAAACAAGTAGGTCGCGTCCCGCCAATTTGTAAGAAAAATTAAAAAGGAGCACGGCAAATTGGAAGAGAAGTTCAGCCTATATACTCTTCAGAGGTTATCGCGCCTTACATTTATTTATTTATATGGCAACATAGGCACTTTCATACAAAGCTGTCGCAACAACTTCTTTTTGTTCATTTGACTACTAAAACGGTCAATTACGAATCAACAATTTTTGGGCAGTTTATTCAACATCTTGTTGCGATGGATAAAAATTTACAGAAATTTCTGTTGAATTGACCCGTATTTCGGTTGATTTTACCAGTCTTTTTCTTTCAGTGTATCATAGGAATTGTACATAACCGTCGAAATTTTGCAACCCCGCGCTACTGCCCACTCCTTTCCTGCTTGATGGAGCAGGTGCAACTCCTGTGTCCTTTTGATTTCTCCCAAGCAGATTGGGACGTCTACCGTCGATGCATCAAGTGCTGCACCCATCTTCCTTTTCGTCACCGTCACGGCCTGAGCGAATGCTTGTTTGCAATCCAGGACACTTCTTGATGAAGTCTTTTTGAAATTATTGCCTGAATCACCGCTTGACTAAAAAAGCTTGTCTTCCAATTTGTGTCGTGCTCCTTTTTGAGTTTTTCCCCACAAATGGGCAGTACGGGATCTGCATGTTTTATGCCGAGGGGCGACCCCGCTTATGAAAACATGTTTTTAATTGAAAATCCCTATTTTTAAGTTTTTTATCTTGCCCTGTACGAGACTTGAACTCAGGACCTGCGGTGTGGTAGGCGGATCACGCTTCCACTTCACCACGGCGGCTACCGTTTGACTATCAATATATATGTATATTGACGCGACTGCAGCTTAGACACGCTTCCTCCAGAATTTCTGCTTCGCGGCTAGAATTTCCGCCTGAGACACTGCAGTAATAGAGTAGACTGTAGACTTCGGTTCCCAAGGCAGTCGGTTCTAGGTACCGGAGCGACTCGGAATTTTTCCCGACCAAGGACTGTGATTTCAGTGTAATCCCATTTCAGTGTAATCCCACAAATTGTCATCCTCACAGCAGCTCCTCGCAGCGGGACTGCTACATATTCTCTTGCTCCGGGAAGGTATCGAACCCAATCCGGTCCGTCTCCTGACCCCTGTCCTGAGAAATGGTTTTGCTGCATCTGCCGGAATCTTTTTAAGACGGTCATACTCTTGTCAGTGTGTCTCGTGTAAGGGATGGTTGCATCGGACAGGTTGTTCTGGGCTAGATCCCAAAACCAGACGTCCACGTAACTTCTATAAATCTTTTGGGGCTCCTTGCTGTTCACGCCCTAGGGCGTCCCGTAGTCTACGCCTTAGCGCCCCCACTACCTTCCAGCAAACCCGGTGCTCAGCAAGCCACAACAAGTACCCGCTGCTGCTCGCGCCCGACGGCGCCACCAACTCATACGGCTACTCCCACTCACACTCACAATCTCCGTAGTAGAGTCGGGAACAATGCCGAGCAGACCGAAACAGACTCTTAGTCCCTACCTCCCTTTGCACCGTTTGCCAGCACAGAATATATATGTTTGCGACATCCGCCCAATGCGGCTCCTGCCATGGGCGGTGCCACTTTCCTAGATGTTCTCGTCTCCGAGACGGCAACCCCCCGACGGTTTTCATTGCGCCATGTTGCCAGGCCGTATACCCAAATACACCGGGTACCCCAATGCTTACCCAAGGACGTCCAGTGCCAGGGCCACAACAACAGTTGCGTCCCAGCCTTCCACAACCCAGGCGTAGTCACCCGTCACTTACTCCCAGTGACGACGTCTCCCCCTATGCACTTCAGAATTCTGCAGTTAAACTGTAATGGATTAACTGGGAAGATCACGGAGGTAGTCGATTTCATGAAGCGGCACAATATCCGCATTGCTGCGATTCAAGAGACTAAACTCACAGCAAGCTCTGCTCTGCAGACCTGTTCTGGGTATAATGTCCACAGAAAAGATCGCGAGAGCGGAAATGGAGGCCTCGCGTTTATCATACACCACTCTGTGCAATATCATATATTTGATCCCGACATCGGCCGCAGGGACAGTGTCTTAGAACGTCAAGGCTTATCTGTCCGGTCAGGCGATGCAAACCTAGAAATCATCAACATCTACATCCCTCCTGCCAACTGTTGCCCCAGTGGATACCGCCCTAATATCAGCGCCTTACTCACTGGCAACAATCGCGTTATCTTAGGCGATTTCAATGCCCATCACGATCTATGGCATTCAAACTTGTTGGCGGATCAAAGAGAAGAAACGACATTCTGCACAATAAACGTAGACGCCCCCACACGTATGGTAGGAAGCTGTCCCAGTTCGCCGGATATATCAATAGTGAGCGCAGAACTCGTAAACTGCATCTACTGGCAGCCGATGGTAACATTGGCATCCGACCACCTGCTTATACTTATTTCGCTCGAGCGTACCGCCGACTTCATCGTCACAGAAATACCCACTTTCATAAACTTTAAAAAGGGAAAGTGGGACGAATACAAATCCTTTACAGACAACCGCTTTGCTGCCCTCCCTATCCCGACTGATGCCCGCCAAGGGGAGCGTGCTTTCCCCAAGGTCATTGAATCCACCTCGGCTCGCCTCATTCCCGCCGGTAGAATTCCCGAAATTCGGCCCCACTTTCCGGCGGAGGCCACAAAAGAGATAACGTGTCCTTATAAGACAGCTCGATCCCGGCGACCCCCAAATAAGGGATATAAACCAACGCATGGGATTGCTTGGGGATGAACACAAGCGGGCGAAATGGGAGGAGCACCTAAGCGGTAGTAACCTCTCTGCCGGTGTAGGTAAACTTTGGTCCACTGTAAAGTCCCTATCGAATCCGTCTAGGCACAATGACAAAGTTTCCATCGCCTTTGGCGATAAAGTGATGTCGGATGCGAAAAACTGCGCGAGCGCTTTCTGCCGACAATATATATTGCATTCTACGGTCGACAAAGAGAGACGGAGAACCAACAAACAGGCACATAAACATAAATTCAGCGCGTCACCAATTACCATCACCGCCAAAAAGGTTGAAGATGCCATCGGTCATGTTAAACCATCCAAAGCAGTGGGCCCAGACGGCATAGCCATGCCGGTGCTTAAAAGCCTAGGGAAAGAGGGTTTCAAATATTTAGCACATGTCTTCAACCTGTCTCTTTCCACGTTTGTCATTCCCGAAAAATGGAAAATGACCAAGGTGGTCCCGCTACTAAAGCCTGTGAAACCAGCTAACATAGGAGAGTCATATTGCCCGATATCTCTCCTATCGCCAGTAGCCAAGACGCTTGACGCCATTTTGCTCCCCTACTTCAAAGCAAATTTGCAGCTAGCCTGCCATCAGCATGGCTTCAGAAAACTCCATAGCACCATCACCGCGCTAAATGCCATTTGTTGGGTCAGGCATATACATAAATATAAACCTTCATCGTGTCACAGAAGATGTAATGTTGGGTCATTGGTCATATTGAACTTGATGCTGGGTTGCATATATTACATACATATACGTATATATACACAACTGTATTTACTCATATTTAAAATATCATAACTTTGGAGTTCTTTAAATTATAAGCATTAAGTAACTGAATTACTCTTATACACACATGTATGTATGTATCATTACAGCTAGAACCATTCTCTCTATTGTTATATTTCATATTATGCTTTGTGCTATATTTGTCATAGCTTCATGAATTTAATTGCTTGACTAATAAACCAGTTCGAAGTCCGACAGCAGACATCACGGGTATTTTAATTTTTAAACGGTTTCACCCCCACAAGATTTGCAGGTCAGAAAATATTTCTGAACGAACATTTTGGCGCCCAACGTGGGGCCTGTGATTGGCTTTGGAATTAAATCCCGTGAAGCTTCGGTCCCTTCATTGCATGCAAATACGGACATCAGCTGGATTTACAACGTATGTAGTACATAACATTCCTGGTACGTACTCCATCGACGCCGCTATTTTGTTTGCTATTGCCGCAAGTCAACAAGTCATCGCTATAGGAGCGCTGTCGTTGATACATATTACGCTACAGGGGCGTTGTTGTTGTTAGCGGTAAGTTAGTATCGCACCACTTTTCTAAATCATTGCCGATAACGGTGGTTGCAATCACGCCACCATATGCTAAGCAGCTTTATATATTCTATATATCGTCGTACAAACATTTGTACCTACATAAGTACTTCCTCGCTTCGAATATTCTCGTCATCGGCATCTTATTTTTAATAATCTTGGCCAACGCCTAAATCAACTTGCCTGCCTTTAATACCTGTACAGGGGTATACAAATATTGTAGTGCCTTACATACATACTGACATTTATACGTTGTTAGCCCTTCTACACAACAACGTATAAATTTTTTTGGATTTTATTTTGGATTTATTAAATAAAATAAGTCATTAAACATTTGTTCTTGATACCACAAAAATGGGGAATCTCGAAGCTCTCAAGCAGCAACGCACTAATCTCCGTCGGAATATATCGCGTATTCGTAGTACAGTTGATACTAAACTTTCAATCTCGCCAGCTGAATTGAATTGTCGCTTAGCGATTTTGGAAGCGTATTTTAAGCAGGTAATGACAGTCCAAACAGAAATTGAAAACTTAGATCCAGACGAAGCGCAGCGCGACACCAGAAGCGAGATTGAAGACACGTATATCGCTATTAAGGTTTGTATCAAGGATCAATTGGGGACTGAGGGTCACAACTCAACCATTGCTGACACTTCGACATGTGTCTCTCATTCAACTTCAATGAAGCTACCCCGGCTATCATTACCAACATTCGATGGCAAGTATTCAGAATACAAAAACTTCATAACGTCGTTTAAGACAGTCGTTGACAATCAGCCTAGTTTATCGGCTATCGAAAAGTTTAACCAACTGATTAATTGCTTAAAGGGAGCGGCCTTAGAAACTGTAAAGGCATTTCAAATCTCGTCTGAAAATTATCCGAAGGCGCTTGAACGTCTCAAGGATCGCTATGACAACCCTACTCTTGTCTTTTTGGACAACATAAATTCACTTTTTAACTTGCCAAACGTTTCCAAATCTAATGCGAAACAATTGCGGAGTCTCATAGACAACGCTTCCGCCCTATATAATTCATTACTGTCACTTGGTTCTGAGTCACAAATTGCTCAGGCAATGCTCATATCGATTGTTATGGACAAGGTCGATCAGGACACGAAGAAGAAATGGAATGAGTTTTTAGACTTTCGAGATCTCCCGACATGGGTATCATGCGTTGGGGTGGTGGAACGGCGTTGCCAATATTTAGAATCTATAGGTAAGGCCGGTGTAGATATGCATTCGGGTCAACCAGCGGTGAGTAAACCACGCAACCAAAAACCACAACGACAAGGGTTGACCTTCAACTGCACATCCCGAGCCTGCCTTGTCTGCTCAAATACGGAACACAGAATCTTCAAATGTCCACAATTTATTGCAACTACATTAAATCAACGCTATGATACAGCAAAAAGATTGAGCCTTTGTATTAACTGTCTTGGTAAAGGTCATCAGTCTGCGAAATGTCCATCAGTGAAAAGATGCCGAACGTGCTCTCGTCCACATCACACGTTGTTGCATCGCGATGTTAGTAACACTACTTCATTGCCTGCACAAGTGGCATCTCAACCCATAACGACTGTACAGCAGAGTTCAGATGCAGTAGTACACACACATACAGACTCTTGTTTGAATCGAATCATATTAGCTACAGCTTTGATTCTGGTTAAAGATGCAACCGGTCGTTATAAAATTGGACGCGCATTACTAGATTCCTGCTCGCAGGTAAACTTTGTATCTGACGAGTTCTCACAAACACTTCGTTTGCCCCGTAAGAGAAGCAACTTGGAAATTCGCAGCATTGGAGATTCGCAAACACAAGTTAAGCATCGTACGGCCACAACAATAAAATCACGCTTCACAGAACTGGAGTTACCTCTTGATTTTTGTGTTACATCCCATATTGCCCACCACCCCGAGTCAGAAATCGACATTTCATCATGGGATCTGCCCAAAGATGCGCAGTTGGCTGATGAAGGGTTTAACAAGTCGCGACGCATTGACTTGCTCCTTGGCACTGATGCCTTTTTCGAGATTCTATCGGTTGGACAGGTGAAACTTGGTCCAAACTTGCCTGTTTTGCAAAAGACCCTCTTGGGATGGGTGGTTTCCGGTCGTTGTGATACTAAACCCACAACCCCCCATAGCTATGCACTATCCCTGGACAACTCCATAAACCAAAACGTCGAGCGACTGTGGCGTATCGAAGATGTTAGCAGACCTGATGATACTTACACTCCTGAACAGCGCAGATGTGAGGAGTTCTTTAAAAACGCCATTCGTCGAGAAAGTGATGGCAGAATCGTGGTTCGTCTTCCATTCAAGGATGATCCCAGCTCGCTAGGTCATTCATATAAAACTGCACGCAGACGCTTTGAAGCTCTTGAACGTCGCTTAATCCGTACACCAGATGTTAAGCAACAATATACAGATTTTATGTCAGAGTTCGAACGTTTGGGACACATGAGCTTGGTGAGTACTCCGAATCTAAATGTCCCGCATTACTATATTCCCCACCACTGTGTACTTAAGCCGAACAGTACGTCAACTAAGCTACGGGTCGTCTTTGATGCCTCCTGTCAGACAACGTCACAAAGGTCACTAAACGACTTGTTGATGGTCGGACCAACCATACAGCCCGACCTATACACACTTCTCTTACGTTTTAGGTTGTATCGCTATGTAATTACTGCCGATATCGTAAAAATGTTCAGACAGGTTCTCGTGGATGAGGAGGATCGCAAGTTCCAATATATACTCTGGCGAAATAGTTCGAATGAATCGCTTTCCACATATAAACTCAATACAGTCACTTACGGTACCGCCACCGCTCCATATCTTGCCATACGCAGCATGACGTATTTGGCCGACACCTATGCGGACAAGTTTAAAATTGGTGCTGCCGCCATAAAATCGTCGTTTTATGTAGATGATTTTATATGTGGAGCAAACACTATTGAGACTCTTCGCGCAATCAAAACAGAAGTTACCGAAGTACTTCGTCGTGGCAGATTTGAACTTGCCGCAAATGTTCGTTCAGAAATATTTTCTGACCTGCAAATCTTGTGGGGGTGAAACCGTTTAAAAATTAAAATACCCGTGATGTCTGCTGTCGGACTTCGAACTGGTTTATTAGTCAAGCAATTAAATTCATGAAGCTATGACAAATATAGCACAAAG